>NC_045642.1:18828523-23828523 GCF_009829145.1 Chiroxiphia lanceolata | reverse complement strand
ACCAATTCCCATAGTACAACCATTAATGTGACACATGCTAATACAGCTGCCAGCTTCAGTCTCTCTGACCTCAGTTTGTCTCTCACATAGAGCATGATGAAAATGTCTGGAATATTTTCTCATCCCCTGAAGAAATGTAAGAATTGCTCTCCCAAACAGCAAACTAAACTGCCCAGTGACATCAGTATTTGGATGAGATTGCTCTGTTTAAAGAGACCTGGGAAACGGCTGGAGGTCTCATTTCTGACTTTTTTGGGTTTACACATAGAGAAACAAAAAGGCAGGAGAAGTCTATTATGTATGAAAATGAAGTGAAATTGCAAAAAAGGAAATCACAAGAGTTCAACAACGACCAAAAACCCCTCAAATATTGAAAGCTACTACCTTGTGGAATTAATCCTTAAAAGTAGTGAAGTGTATTGAACTGTGGAGCACAAAATCGGATTTGAGCCAGTGCTGGAGAACATTAACTTGGGAACAATGTTGCATAAACTATGATAAAAAGAGGTATCCAGTGCTGAATAACCGAGTCACAGATATAGTGAACCCTATGGATTTATCTCTAGAACCAAGAGAGTCAGTTCTTGGATGTCAGCTCTTTGTAGACTATTGTTTTAACTTCCTTATAGTACTCTTATAAAGAGTACGAGATTTAGTCAGGGATTTTGACAAGCATCTGAGGAGAAGCTGTGTGTGGTCACAGAATGGCTCATAATGAAAATTCTAACCATCAAAAATGGCAGTAAAACATTCTGCCATATCATTCTGTAAACATAACTAAATAGTTTCATAAAAAGGCTATGGATATCCTCACAAAAAAACCCCCTCTGTTTACGAGAGCATAATTTACTATTGTGGTTTCCATAGTTCCTCTTCTGGGTACAGATGATAGGCCTATGGTGAATTTTGTGATTCAATCATTTTGCCAATATTCTCCCCTTTAAAATTGACTGTTGTGAGAGAAAATTCTCAGAGGCTAACCTTTTAGACTATATGGAAAAGAAAATGTTTCCTGGA
The DNA here is from genome assembly GCF_009829145.1 of Chiroxiphia lanceolata. NCBI lineage: Eukaryota > Metazoa > Chordata > Aves > Passeriformes > Pipridae > Chiroxiphia > Chiroxiphia lanceolata. The sequence goes on along the minus strand of NC_045642.1, from coordinate 23,827,506 downwards.
GAAAATGGATATGTTGGATAGTGCCACTTCAGAGAATCTTTGCAGTAAGATGGGTTCTGTCTCTGGAAAAAGACAAGGTAGATCTCATCAGCAAAAACTGGTATGTTCCTACATGTCTAGGATAAGAATACACAACTTCTGAATTTACAGAATATATTACAGAGAGAAATTGCTCCTGCAGCATGGAATAATTAATAAACCAATTAAAATAAATGAAATTATGCATTTGTATAGAGAACAAAAAAAGCTTGGCAACATGCCCAGCTCTGCTGTATATATGTGAGATTCATAAACAGTTCTTTCATTAAACTGACATAATCTCCCCAAATGACTAGAAGAGACAGTTAATATCTCAACTGAGATATTAGAAAAAGAAGGGATTTTGATCAAGGATAAAAAAAAAAAATTATCTACTCTATAACAGTGTTGATATTACTCTCTGATGCTCTTGCTGCCAAAATTTCCAATGTGAAATAATGAATAACTCCAAATCATATTATACAGGAAGGAAATAAATTTTCAGTTCCTGGACACTATTCTGTATCCTGAGACTACTTCAGGCATTCTTAACTCTAAGAATCTTTCACCCAATCGTGCTTTCACTACACCTTTTGTTTGAAGCACAACCACCAGATTCTGTCCCTATTTCCTCACGTTGCTTCTTCTTGGAATGGTTGAGGTTGAAAGGGATCTCTGGGGACCACCAGGGCCAATCCCTCTGCTCAAGCAGGATCACCTACACCTGGTTGCAAAGGACTGTGTCCAGATTGTTTTTAAATATTTCCAAGGACAGTGATTCCACAACCTCTTTGGGCAATCCGTGCTCAGTCATTCTCATGGAAATTGACTTATTGAGTAAGCCCTGAGTTACTCAGTAACTTCAAAATCTTTCCTTTGGCTTCTGCAGTAATTCTTTCACCATGGCCATGAGAACTTCAAGATGTTGTTAATGTCGGATTCCTACACTAAGGAAGTGGATTTCTGAATTGCATAGAAACAGATTAAAGTAGCAGTGCTGGACAGAAATGAGGAATTCAATCACCTAGGAAGCCAAGTCTTCAGTGGAAACCTTCCCTGATATTCTGTATTTCCCACATAACCATCAAGAACAAAAGTGTTTCCAGACACCAGCAATCTATAGATTTCATTGAAGCTTGTTAAAACCTGTGAAAATTTATTATTGTACGTAGAACGACATCTGCCCATGGCCAATATTTACAGAATCTGCTTTACACTTGTATAGCTACCTTTGCCTTGATTATCTCAAAGCACTTTAAAAGAAAGTTCCTTTAACCTCACAGCACCTTGTAATGAAGGAAATGTAGAATTTACAAGTAGGGAAAAAAACCCCGACAGTCATCCTAGAACTAAATGCCTAAATATCACAACTTGAATTTACATTTAATTTAAAAAGTGTTAAATACGTATGTAACTGATACTGACTTCAAAGGAACCAGAAGACAATTTATAGCCTTTTAAAAAAGTATTTCTATTTCACCATATAAATACATAAATGCCTAATTTTAAACAATACATTTCTAGGTTGTCTTTAGGAAGAATATGGAGAAAAATCTTACCTCTTAGGGTACCTTTCATCAAACTCTCACAAATGACTTCATGGGATAAACAGATTTTACTGGTATGAAGATCTCTGCAGTGTACAGTGACAAATCTCTCCTAGCCTGTAGGAACTTTTCAAAAGTCTGGAAGATGAAGTGAAGGGAGAAGGCTGTACTCAACTGAAACTGCTGAAACTGCAGGGAAACTCTAGGTCAGCATAATGTAATTACTAGACCTGGGTAAGAAGTGGAAAAAAATATACTAATATTCATTAGAGAAAAAAAAAAGGCTTACTTTAAAGTGCAAAAATAAATTTAAATGTGAAAGGTTAAATAGCCCCAAAATATATGTTTGAATGTGATTATTCACACTTTATATTCTAAAGGGGAAATATGTGGAAAATACATTGCAGAAACCATACTACTTAGGCATTTTACTACTTAGGCACTGAATTAATGCTACAGTTTGAATCATGAATATCCACAACAAATTGTTCATAAAATATTCACACAGGGAAAACATCTTCTAAATAAATTTACAAACTCAGGCAATAAAGTAATGTGAGGATTTTCTGAACATTTTGTGAACAGAAGAAAGAAAATAATGTACTGTTTAAATTATCCACCAGAAATAACCTCTTATTTTGTTATTACTGACTAGATTGACAAGAGTAACAAAAACTTTAATGGAACCAAGTATTTACATTTCATTGTACAATTTATTTGAATGGGAGCATTTAAGGATTTCAAAATTGCAAGTCTATCTCATTTTACACAGCTGTTTCAGAAAAATTACTACCACACTTGTCCTAAATATTGTTCTATGGGGAGAAGAACTGTATATCCTGCAGGAAGGGGATGTTTTTTTCTGTTTTGAAAACCACTTGAATGCTATTATAACTATTAGAATAGATTTTCTCACAGGTAATTTGGGGTAAGATATTTCGCGAAATCTAAATGTAGGCCATCCTAACAGAATATGGTAGAAAACAGAATCAGATAAGAGACTTCAGACCAAAGCAAATTAAGAATACACATAGTTTTGCAAAGATATTTATTGGTAACTCCATTTTAATATGCAGAACATAACATAAAATATTTTGGGGCAATACCAAAGGATTTGGGGGTGAGTTTAAATAGATCATTACTCCTCTTTTGTTTATAAATATTATTTATTTAAATAAATATATATAAATATTTATTTATATTTTATAAATATTTATTCTCAAATCAAACAATGCTATGTATTCATTTCCCAGGTCTAATGTATCATGTAAATATCCAACACATGCAGATGCTAGAAAGAAACATTACTAGCAGTTAGACTGTGAAACAGTTTGAATTGGAGTATTGTCCATCACCTGAGATCGTAGCATTGCTTAGATACAAAAACCAATTCCAAATTTCTGCTTAAAATTGCACGTATTTTGGCTAAAAATAATGAAGATACCTTCTGGAACCAAGCCAAAGAGGAATATGAATCCCAGTGTATCAAACATGCCTAGTGCTATATCTGCCAAAATGTCTTGCCAAGTACTGTGGAAAGAGGCAGGATCAAAACCAGATCAGATTTAATGGGCTACTTATTTTGTTTCTAAAATATATCAATGGTTTTATTGCCTGCAAAAATTAAGACTAGGTTTCATTTAGAAAAGTATATTTTATGCTCTCTTGCACAGCTGCATTCCTGTGAACAGCTGTTTTACTTCCAAGAGATTAAAGAATTACACTTGGGAGTAACCACAGGATCCATTCTTTGTCCCTTTGGGGCATTCAATATTGCACTTCCTGTGAAAGAGTCACGTTTCAGATTCTAATAATATATCTCAAATCTAACCTGTAATACCTTACATGAATGAGGTTTTGGGGCCCCATACAGCTTTGCATGTTCCTGTAACAGCTTCTCCTTTTCTATCCTTACACTCCTCTCAAATAATATAACCTTGAGTTTGCAGTCAAAATGTAATGTTGAATGCGCGTTTACATAAGCCAGGCCCATCAACTACCCCTAACTTAATACTTCTGCTCCACAGGCCTATGCCCTTATCCCATTTTACTCTAAGTGGTAATTTGCAAATGTGATAAATTACATCTAAATATATTAGGAAATCGAATTAGCAACATTCACGTGCATTTGACAAGTGGATCTATATAAGCTAGGGAAGGCAAAGTATAAGACAGTGAAGAACCATTGAGACTTAGAAGCTGAGGGCTTTCAGCCAGTTTTGGATTGCTTACTGATAAAAAATTATTTCTGAATTTCCATAAGGAGATGATCATGCATCTTCCTAAAATGCGTAAGATTTTTAACTCTCTTTGGCTAAACTCAATAGAAAACTTCTCCAAGATTGCCGTATACAAGAACAATTAAACATATAACAAATGGAAGCTTGAAAGTCAACTGAAAATAATTATAAACATGTAATCTCCCTGTGTGAATGTTCTCTCTGATTATATTTCTTTCAGTTTAAACAGATTATGCACAGGCAGTGTGACTAGATTCAATCATTACAACCCTATAACACAATGATGCAAAAGGTAATAGTTATAGATTCAAGCATCAGGAAAGATGTTCTAGAAGACAGTTATATAATGGAAGTACTCATCATGCAGATACACTGAGACAGAGGACTGGAAAGAAAAGCTAAAGATTCTGCCAACAAGTGGCTTAGCATAAAAGAATCAAAACAAATAAAATTCACAGGGGCACAAAATACCAGCAGCACAAGGCAGCAGCAAGATCATTGTGGAAACAGGCATAGCCTGTTGGTGTTCACATATTAACTCGAAATGCAGGTAGAGCATTCAGCTGCCATAAAAAATAACTCCTACCATATAGTTACTGCCTAAAACAAAGACTCATAGCTCTAGCCTGTAATTCAGACTGAAGTTTGAGAAAGATAGAAAGCATTATAATTAATCAAAGAGCTACCTAAGCATTCTCATGAGATTGAAGAGCTTTTATTTTGTAGATGGTTTAGCAGTTCTCTGTTCATGAGTCTCTGCAGTACTTGCTGCCTGGTTACCTTGGGACCCGCTGCAGAACCATCCTAAGTCTGTCCTAAATCACCTGCTACTTAAGAAACAGCAACCTTCTCAACACTATTTATTTCCTGCTCTCAAATCCCTGGGAGCACTGAGACCTTAATTAACCTGATCAGCCTCACCTGGGAACTCCCTCAAAACCTTCCGCTCATGGGCACAGGAGCCTCATAACCAGAAACTCGTTTAGTCTCTGGTTAAGCTACGTGGTAGGTGTATCCTTCTCCAGTGCTGTCACAAGTGTGCCTCTACTTGGCCATGGACCTTATTTATCCTGGCCTGCAGACCAATTTCCCAGCTTGACCTTGGACTTGTCTTGTCACTGTGAACTTTCCTGGTGATCATGTGCCTGCATCTGAGTATTCCTTCTGATACCAGCTTTACCATTTTCCTGAAAGAGATGTAAGACAGGCAAGTTTAGGCAACATTCATTTTGCCTATTAATGACAAACAAAAATACTTTATTTTCATTTCCATCGTGAGGTCTGTCACCCTTATGTCCATCCCTTTATTTAAAAGGACAGGTACTCACTAAAGATATAGAGCTACATTACTGTTCAATGAACTTCTGCATGTGCTTTTAGCTGTAACCATTTTCTTAGATTCTCCCAGTCAAGGATGATACCAATTGCTTTGAAGCTAGAATGAGATACAGAATAGTTGTTATGAATGACTGTATCAGCTACAGTTGAAAAGAGAAAGGGAAGGTTGTGGTTGTTGGTACCTTTTTTTTTTCGAGCATTCAAAGTAGTCAAAAAAGACAGAGTAAAAGTTACTACCTTTCTACAAGCAAAAAAAAATTTATACCTCTTATAAAATAATAATGTGAAAGATATTTGTGAAGAAATTTTCCTTCTCAACACAGAAAGCCTGTAAGTCAATAGAAGAACTTCTGCTCAACCAAGCTAAAATTCTTTCAGATGTATCACCAATGTATGCATCAGTTTCTACAAGAGATAAAAAGTCAATAGAAAGATTGTGAAGAAAGTGGGGTATAACATCAAATGAAAGTATAACCTATATATAGTAAAATTGCAAATAGTGCTGCTGATATTCCTCCACTGTTGGGCTTGCCCTGCTTGTTGCTGGGGAGAGGCAGGGAGAATCTGGCTGAGGCTGATGCTTCAGTTCGGGCATCCTGCTGTGCAGAATCTGAACGCAGCTCTGCAGCCAGTGGCCATGGGAGCTCAAGGGAACCTGTGCTGATCCTGTCAGGCCTTGTCCCCAGGCCAGCCTGCATCTTGTCCAGCCCCACCTGTGACTGTCTGCTGCCTCATGGCCTTAGCTCCCCTGCCTGAGTCCATGTAGGTGTCTGTGCCTTCTGTGTGTAGCACAGGGGAGCCAGAACCTCTCTGCATGCATCTCTTCTCTCTGTGGATGAGAGAAGAGCTCTCCCATGATGAGCTCGAGGATTGGGGAGGATGGGATGTGAACAAGGACAGGCAATGGGGTGGGCAAAGAACTTCAGGACAGGAAGGAGTAGAGGGTGTATGTGAGGGGTGCCACTCTCTGCATTGTTGCTACCAGCATGGACAGTGCGGCAGGATGGTGCACAGCCCAGGCAGCCCACATCTGCCTCAGGACTCTGAACACACAGACCCCAGTGGGGCATCTGGTGTTCAAGGTGACAGTATAATTGCCCCAAGTCTGCATAGAGCCTAGTGAAGAAGAGTTCAGACCATGAGGGGGAAACACACTGAAATAAGCATGGGAATTACAGCCTTCTGCCTCCCTACAGAAAAGCCCCTCATGTTCAAAAAACCTGTTTGTCATTGCTGAAAGGATACATCTTTATTCCTGCTGGGGTAACAGGAAAAAGGAATGGCACACGTAATATCTTCAAACTTGCTGGCACAAGTGCAGGATCTTCCACTGACAAATCATCTGTGCTGTTGCCTGAATGGTGTATAGAACCCTGTGGTCATGCCATAAACACTGCATTCCACCATGATCCTCCTGGGTGCAGTGTCATGGGAATTATGTCTCTTGTTATCAATACAGGCTGTTCTTGTAACCCTTGTTTGGCTGCTTCTTTCTGTGCTTTCTTGCACGTGCACATTTCCATCTCCACAGCATTCCTGGCAATCTTTGTATTTCATTCCACAAGGACTGGCTTGGCTGGATTGCTATGGATGTAGTCTGGGGGAAGAGCTGGTATCCTAAAAGATGTTCTGCTACATCCCTGGAAGCTTTTGCATATGTGAAGGTTTCCACATGCCTAAAGTGTATTTCATCCAGAAGTCCCAGCTTCATACCCCTTGGATAGCACCCCAGAAATATAAACCTGCGCAGGAGCCTCACAATATGCCTGGTGCTCTGTCCTGCCACTATAGCTTCCGGGCTAGGATTGCCTGAGGGAGATGTCCGTTACTGTCCCAGAGGAGATTGTGCACATGCGTATGGGTCTGGGACAATCCCAGCTGTGATTTTTGATGTTGCTCTACCTGCTGAAATACTACCTTGCTCAGCAGGTGTTTTCTTCAGCAAGATGGTGTCTCTGAAGATGATGTTTCTGCATTATCTGATGTTTCTTCTAGGACGAGGAAGAGGATGTAGATATGACCATGTGTTTGTGTGTGTATGTGTGACAATGAGTGTTTGGAGCTACAACTGGACCCGCACAAGGGTAGCCTCTTGAAGCCATCCCTAGGCTGACGCTCAGTGGTAGTCCTGCAACCCTGTCTGTAGTGTAGTGCATGTCCCTAGAGCTGGAGGGAAACCCCCATCTGCATGAGAGAAAGGTTACACTTGCACTATAGGGCAATAGGTAGAGATATGATCCCGTCGAACAGGGTGGCTTCTGCCTTCAGGTTGAAATTAGACTGAGGGGCTTATGTGGTCACAGCAGAAGGATGTTGGAGTCCTCAGGCTAGAAATGGTTTTCAGACACAGACAGGCAGGTTGCCTAGTACTGCTGTTCCTGTACCCTCTAGCTGATGGCCAAGAACCCAGGTGACGTGGAATCAGTGACTGTCCTGGGCTGCCCACAATGTCCTGAGCTGCTGGTATCTGTGGAGTGTTGTCCTGGGGCAGTTGAGTAGTCGCATCCTCAGGCTGAACCTTGGCTCTGTCTCTGTGACCAGCTTTAACCCTGTCCTGTGCAGTAAGGATCAAACTAACTCCACAGAGACCTGGACTTTGTTGAATGCCTCTTGGCAGGGAAGTGTTTTTCCTTTCAGTAGAATTAGAAGGGGAAACTGCAGGCTCTTAACATCCACTGGGTTTAATATTTTCTTGATGTAGATTGCTTAATTTCCCTTAAAAAGAAAACCTCTTCATTATTTTAGCAATACAGAGATGACCACAGCTTTATTAATTTCTCAACCATTGCCAACAATATTTCAGAATTTTTACTGAAATCATTATTCCTCCTTCAAGGGTAAGTATCTAATTCACCTGAAAATTCGTTTTCTTCACCCTGTCGAACATTTTAATCACATCTGAAATCCCTCTTCAAAAAAAAAGTGCTAGGATGTTGGTCCTCACCAACTGGCTTTGTGGTATTATTTCCTCCATTTTGTTTTGTAGGAGCTCAAGAATCACAACTGGTCAATTTTTTTCTCTAGAACTGCATTTTTAACAACATTTCAGAAGGGCTACTCCTTTTATGATGTGCTGATAGCAACACTTGATTGCTCAGAGTAACTAGAACAACATATCAGAAGCTGAACCCATCCTGCAATGTCTGAAGAACAGAAGAAATGTCTCTTCTAAAGCAGACTCAAATTGTTCAGAGGCATTTGCACAGTAATTGTGGATAAGGAACCAATTTTCAATGGAATTAAAATTTCTCTGCCATCAAGAACTGACTGATTCTTCATCACACAGTATAGATATAGACAGGACTTCGAGGAAATTCTTTCTGATTAAATCTTTTTGGTGCCTTGTTTAACAAAATAAAAAAAAAATCAATAATTTTTCATTTGCCATGTATATTTTACTCTGAGATTCAAATTAATTTCCCACAATTCTTTTCTGAAAATGTATTTCTATAGGAAAATTTCCCAGGTTTCTACTGTTGCAGGGTAAAAACTTGAAGGGTATTTGCTTTTTTTCAGCCTTAAAAATACAAGTATTAAATGCCCACGTTAGTCATATGTTTAACTATCTGTCTATGCTGCAGATTAAAATAGCAGCCTATTTTGCTCAGATCTGTTACAGGCTTGTCTTGGTCAAGAGAATGTAATTTTAAAAGTGTAATTGCAGGCAAAGGACTCTCCAGGATTTCTGACACTTGCAGCCCTCTGTCCTCCTTATGAGATCAGAAGAGAGAGCTTAGCTTCTTCCCTGACAAAAAATTTCTTCCCTGAACGTATGTGTGAACTCTGGCAGCCTTATCTGGTCCACCTCTCGTCCTCTGATAAGCATAATCATTTCTGTGGACCAAAAATGTGGCTAAGGAAGCACTCTTAGATGTTCTCTGTCTACCAAAACTGTACAAGGAAAACTGCAATGGGAAGCACCAGTCCTTCACTGGGAATAGATTTGTCTTGTCCATCTTTCTGGCATTTTAAGGATATAACAGAATTGTGAAGAGAGATGTCATTTTTGGAAGCTTAAATGTTAGGCTGGGATAAGAGTCTGTGTGGAAGACCTTTTCATGCTGAAGACCATGAAGACCACCAAATGAATTTTTAAAGTTTGAAGCTGGTCTCTTCAGCCAGCTAACTGAACCCATGATGATGTCAGTGGTATACTTAAGAGACATCCCTAGGGCTGAATGAGGGGGGCTGGTGGTGTGTTTGATAGTGCGTTTGAGTTGAAGTGACTACTGGAAAACAGAAAGAGAAACTTTTTTTTAAATTAAGCTCTTTATTCAATTGTTAAATAGAAAGAGGTAATAACTTAACTGTGCAGACAAAAGGAGGAGTATACAAGATGTATAGAATTTGTACATTTATATGGCTTGGGGAATAAACTTTCTCCAGAAGATGAAAACTTTGATTCTTGATAGAATTAAATTTCATACTGATCCAAGCCAGGATAGAAGCAAAGTAGGAAACATAATTTCAATATTCTTCATTAAGTCAGTTGTGGATGCTAGGTCTTCTTTGATTACTCACTGTAAGCAAAATGAGAGAATATTTAGCTTTTCTGAACAAACTGTAGCATCTCTAAAATACACGCATGCTAAATCACATTTTATCTGGCAACTAAGATTTCTTCACATTTGTGGACACATCAAAGTGGAATGAGTTTTTTTATTCTTTTTCCTTCCATAGCTACAGTGGACAGAATTATGATTTATTCTATTTCTATTGTGCTAGTGATGCAGTAACATTAAATTGATTGCCTATATTGGCACATGTTTTGTAATGGAATATATTTGAGAGGCAAAGGGAACAGTCAATCACCTGGCTAACACCACTTAATCCTGAGTGTGGCCCCATCTGCATGAATGAGCAAATAGTATCAGTATATAACTGATCCATTAAATCAAAAGCAAGAAAGGAAGTGATGGCTCTCGTGGAGAGCAGTTCCTCAGTATTTTTCCTGAGTGAAAAGTTGATTTGACATAGACTGTTTTTCTTTGCCATTCTTCCTGTCCTCAGACTTACCAGCAGCAAAGGTGGCTTGGAAACCAGAAGCTGTGTAAGCACCATCTGTGATGAATTCTACAAGCATAAGATTACTAGAAGCAACTATGTAATTTGGTATCTTTGATCCACAGGTCTTGTCCATTAGAACTGCAGAAGACCTGCTGGATCCATCATAAACTTTGACATAATCACCCTGACAGCCTCTGGTTTTCTGCAGCTCGAAGGCTTGAAAGTACAGGGAAACCTGGAAGGAAAGAGCAAATCAACCTTTAATATACATATATACTTCTTTCATGGAACCTCCATTAAAACAGACTGACTGTAAGCTGTAGCCAAGCATGAACTGGCACTGCTTACCCAGCTTTGCCTCTCATTCCCTGAGGTTGTGGGCTTCAGATCTAATGACTGAATGCTCCCATGCTCAGGCAATTTTGTCTTGATTTTGCAAACCTGAAGCCCAAAGTATTGAGGTTTTTCAAAATCACAACTCTGCAGTTGTCTTGGCCTATATCTGGCTTAAGGATATAAGAAGTAGAGACTCATGGAGAAGATCTTATCTGGGAACTGCTGTGCAGACAAAGCTTGAGGTGCTTAACATAGAAAGAAGTTCAGCCATATTTCAAGACCACTATAAACCTGTGATTACCTTTCTGGATCGGGTTCGGATGAGCCAGACACAGTTGGTGTTATCTGAATAATTTCTTGGGTAGTTGGCAGATTTCAGTGACCCAGAAGTTCCGTCAAGAATAGTGCTGCAACGACCTGAGAAAAAATGTTTGCTTCAGCACCAGGGTTGCAGAAGCTTCCACTAATTTACAAGTACAATCTGTTCAGAATGGATGGCTCTTGGTTGTCTAATCTGTCAGCATTCATTTCAGAGTACTAGTATATCTTGATTAAAATGAAGAATCATCTTGTCCTAATTTTCACATAATGCGTAGAGAAAAGTAAAGTAGTACTTGGAAAAAAGCATTATTTTTTTTATTGATTAGCTCTGTAGTTTAGCAGTGGTTAAATTTAAAGGGTTTAAACATACAAATTTAGAATGACAGCTTAAACATTTGAAAACTGGACAAGGCAACATGAAATGGTTCCAGTTCAGAGGAGCCTACAACTGTTTTGGTTTAGCTCAGGTCTTAAATACCAACTGCCATGAGGAACAGTGATCTCTGGCTCTCTTGGGATCAATAGTTGTCTGCCGAACTGTGAGAAACCAAATTACCCCATTGAAGTATGCAATGTGGTATGCAGTTAGTCCAGCAGTTAGTTGCACAGCAGCCACTTACACCAATAGTGAATGTGTTTTATTTAATTTAGAAGCAGAATATTTTCTCACTAATCACAATGTGCCTCCAGCTTCACTTCTGCATTCTCTCCCAGAGTAACCCAAATGGGTACCATGAATTTATGACAATAGTCTCACAGTCTTCTGCAACATGCCCAGATCTGAGTTGAAGATGAAAGGGTGGCTTTGAGAAACTTACTGCAGTTGTAAAGTTTGTTGATTTTGGCCACGTCCAAGTTGCTTAGCCCCTGCCTCTGTCCAATATGTACTGATCCATCAGGAATTGGTACAATTGTTGCTTTTCCAGTGGTATTAGTGAATGTGTATCTGAAAAAAATACACGAGAAATTATGTTCTCTAAGTACTATATCTTCTTTCAGGATTCAATGGCATGCTTTGGAGGGAGAACAAGAACTGTACATAAGCTGTTGCTGTGATCAGTAGTGTTGTTTAAATAGATTTTATTGAGATGTCCAGCAGTAAGCAGGGTTATTGTCCAGATGCTCTCCTTTGCTCCCAGGCTCAGCAGTTAAGGGCTCCCTAATGGAAAGCTAAGGGATATAAAAGATATCGAATTAATCCTACAGAGAGGCTTGTATGAACTGACTCATACTACTTTTCTCAGAAGCAGAACTGGGGAAACTGGTAGTTAGGAGACAGTTATGATAGAAACTAATTCTCATGTAAGATTTGAGCTCCAACAACAGGAATGCCATGCTGCTACTTACGGGCCATAGTGCATTACTGAGGAATAGTCATACGGAAGACCCAGGTTATTGGAGTTTTCAAATTTCTTGAAGTCTGATCTGTCAGCTGTAATATATGATATTGTACTTAGAGTATGCTTTCAACCTTCTCCCATCAGGGAAGAAGGGAAGGCTGGAGCAATAGGATGTATCTATACCATTTTCTACATTGAAGAGTTCAAAGTACTTACGTGGACTGATGTACTCCCACATGATCTTTACATGCTTATCTCTGTCACTTCGAGAGTGTTCATGCAAAAAGCCCAGAGCGTGCTCCAGTTCATGCTGAATTACTCCTTTCCACAGGCATCCTCCTTTCATCACAGAGACAGTCTGTCCACCTCCTACTCTCCCATAGTTGGACCAGCAGCTGAGAGAGACATAGGATTATAGGATTTTTATTGTCAGGCAGATAAAGGGGAAGAACAGAGAACCTTGCTTCCCATACCTCTTGTGGGAGTGGAAGGATTCCTTCCTCTCCACTGTGATAGTCACAGTGGCAAAACCAATCATGGTGTAGAAAAGAACACAGTATGATCATTGCTAAATCTTCCTGGAAGGTTTTCATTAGCACAGAGGCTCCTGACTTCTGACTTTACAGTGACTTTAACTCCCTTGAAATTACAATTTTTTTCCAAAATACTGAACACTGTATCAGAGCTGGAGCTAAGGTGAATAGCACTTCAAGCTAACAGGTGTTGAACAATTTTCTCATAGGCTCCAATTCTGAGCTTGAGAGCCAAATCTGTGATTCAGAAAACTGTTTATTTCATAGGTTGAAATTGGGTTTACTTGTGTAAAAAGTAATTGATATATGTTGTTCTCAAGTGTGCATTATATCACATAGAAAACATGAGCTTATTCTTTCCACTTTAATGGTGCTTTTCCATAATTTGCATTACTTCAGTGTCTGCAGTGAGTTTGTGATATACCTGTTGAGCCCTTGCACTAGTGAGGTATCCAAGGAGAATACATTGGCAATGTGATAAAACAAAGGCCTCTCTAAGGTCACGCAGAATAACTGTTGTGAAGAATTGAAAATCATTGTAGAAATAACTTGTTAATTTATCATTCACTTACCCATCGGCAGATTTAATGCTGAGGTAATCACGTTCTGTCTTGCGCTTCACAAAATTAATACAAGTCAGTGCTTCAAATTCTGCCATGGCATCATGAATCCCTTTTATGTGGCTCTCCTCTGGAGAAGAAAGGGTTAATTTTAGGCGTCACAGGAGGACAATGGCAAGTGCCATTAAAATCTCACATGTTCTCAAAAACAGGGTAAATCAGAGACAGAAACATTAGCCTAGGCTCTTCCTTGCTTTGTATTGCTTAGTACTTAATTTAATTTAAGATATCAACAGCCTGGCACAAGATCCTGTTTATCCAGATGTTTGTCCAGACGTATTCTGGTGCCTTTTTTTTTCAACCACTTGTTCTTAGTTCTAGTGATGATTGTTGATGTATCTTCTTATTGGACACTATGGCAAGCTGTTCTACTAATGAAGAGCTGGCCATTGAAGCTGCACTGTAATAGATATGAACCTTATAAAGGCAGGTATTCTGGAAAGTACCATTAGATGGAATGACCATTCTTGTCTCCGAGAAAACAGATCTAAAACATTATAGATGCAAACTTTTCAAAGACATTTGATCTTTTTCTGGTTCAGGTCTTTGTAACTTAAAATTCATCTGTGCTTGCACAGCACAAGTAAATCTTTAGAACTGATTTATTCAACTGTTTGTGTCATCACTATAAGTAGCTTTCTACGTGAATTTTACTGGATAAAATCCACTTTTTATTTTTGAAATTTAAACCCACCATAAGTAGGATCCAAGACATAGGGAACACGAACAATCCCATCATGGGACTGGGGCCAGTTGCAATGGCGACAGTTGATGGCACTGCGACTCCTTCGTGGAACTATGTCACCTTCTTGCAAGTATTGAGAGCTGTCTGTGGTAAGAGAGAAAGGATGGCAATATCTGAGCCACAGGTTGCTGGATGCTTGCTAAGCACACTTGGAAAGCTGTGACTCCCTACTAATCCACTTTTCCTATTTTTCCCTAAGCATCTGTTCCTGGCTAGCATGAGAAACAGGTTATTCAGCTAGATGGATGTTATCTGCCTCCCTAATTTTGCTGTTGTGTCCTTAGCTAAGAGGACATAGAACTGGGAAGATCCAGTTCTGTTGGATGATGTTGAGGCAGGATATGGAATGACTGAAAGCAGTTGTAATAGTGAGAGGGATGCTGTACTTTAGTACTATTTGATCATCCATCACGTGACACTGAATGAATGACATCAAATACCTCTCCAGGAAGGGTACTGGAAAAAGCAGGAGGTGTCTACAAGGAAACCCAAGAAGGCAAGCAAACCAAAAAGAGAAATGAGTCAGGAGAAAACTGTAGGTATGTTTGGTGTCTATTTTTACAGACAGTAGTAAAGCTACTTGAATGACTGCTGAAGGAAAATGTGAGAAAGACAAGCTGATAGATCGGGAAAAATTTGGAAGGGTCAAGGAACAGCAAGTCTGGAGCAGGGAACATGGAACTGACTGTAGGTCATCCAGGAGTCTGTACTACAAAGCCATATGACGACTGAATGCAAGTGATGCTTGAATTCAAGTAAAAGGCAGTTAAATAACAAAGCATCCAAATATCTGTGTTCACTCTTGAAGTCCAAAGAATGACAAAGATGTTGAAAGCTACAGCTGAAGAAACTGTCTGGATAGTTCAGTTGCCTCTACACCTGGTAGCATCTTCAGTATTGACTCTATAGGTTTGAGTTACTATAGGGTATCAGCAGTAGTCTCAGTGTCCTGTCTCTGGGCGTCTCTTACGTGATGGTGTGTAAGAAGGGAAAATATTCTCACAGATTGTGGTAAGATATTGTACCTCCCATATCACCCCCAAAAAGCAACAAAGACAGATCCATTATCAACAGGGTTTGGTGGCATTACCTTGGTTAACTTTCAGAATTTTGTTAAAAATAACTTCTTCCTCAACATCAGTCTCTGTAGGCAATGGAGATTCTGTGCAGAAATACAAGAGTATCACTTTCTCATTCCCAGGGAAAATATGAATCTTGACTTTTAACCTTATGATTTTCCAGTGATGCATGACACTGGTAGACACTAGAGACTGGTAGGGTGTTCACTCATGTAGATATTTGTTCAGTGACACAATCTTGATACCACCCCAGCTGTAGTTATTTTGGCATTAATCAAGTCCCAAGAGTCCTTCTTTTTATTTCCCTCTCTCCCTTTTTTTCCCCATAATCGTCACATTTTAAGGCCTCAGACTGCAGAGTTTCACTTCTGCATACACAATTTACACTCAACCCTACAACATAAGACACCAGAAGCAAAAACAGACGGAGAGCAGTCCTGATGCTTCCTGCTGGACATGCTGACCTCTTGAAAAACTCTTGAAACCAATAAAATTGGAACTGCATTCCTATTCCATGAGTCATACTGATGTCCCCAGCTAAGCCCAACATCAGGGCCTCCTAGGTCTTGCAAGCAAAAACAGCCAACTCTGAGCATTATGCAACAAGCCTTGACATCAGTAAAAGCAGAAACACGTGACCTCTATGCTTTCTACAACCTTTAGAAGGGATTAAATCAGGACATTATTTAAACAGAATTATTTTTAGCAAAAGTAAGAAGTGAGGTTTTTAGCAAGGCCAAACAATTGGTCAAAACCAAGAGACTTTGCTTTGCATTAAATATTGTGGTGAGTGCATTCATTTAAAATTCCTTCCCTAAGGTTAATTTGTGTTAAGCAGGTATTATTTTCTGGAGTAACTGAGTAGTTAGCAATTGGTATATCCTCTCATATACGTACTTGTAGATGGAATAATACATACCATATATATCCTCTTGTGTAGTAACCTGAAAGAATGATATATTAGTTTTATCTCACACTTTATAATATAACATTAGATAAAATAATATAACACATAAAGTATCAACAGTGTCCAGGCCCATTAAATGTATCTTCCATCAGTGCAATCTTGAGATTTATATACTATGCCATATGTAAAGAAGTACCATAGCATGGTAAATAGTCTTCTTTGATATCTTGGCAAATATAGATATCATAAAGGGAAATGTAAGGCAAATATAGATATCATAAGGGAAAGGGAAATGTGGAATAAGTTTCAGATACATTCTGACACACTGTTGATCTGAGAAGACATTACTCCACTGGTGGAGATACAGGTGGAAAACAAGAGTCTTGACCTTATTTTCACAATGTAGAACCCCAAAGTGATCAGAAGAGCTGATTTATCTGCCCTTACCTCAGTAGGTTCTGTTGCTGCAAAAAGCAAGGAAAAAAAAGACAAACAAGAGGGATAAATTAGATTCTGAATACAACTTCATGGTGTTCAATAGTATGGAATTCCTCAGCCATGGGAAGGCCTTTGCTTGGAGGGGAATGGAGTGTACTAACTGATGCGTGGGCACAGAAATTAAATTGATATTCAGAAAAAAAGCTATGAAAATTCCTACTAGATCATGCTGAGGGACAGAATTCTAGCCACTTGCCATCTAAAAATCAACAAAATATTTTTTCAGCTTCAGTGTGGAAAATTACAAAAGAAACCAGGGACAAAACCCCCTCTATATCCCCAGGTTTTTTTGCAACAAATGCAGGCTAACTAGCTCAACAGTACCCTCTGGTTTCACAGTGTCCAAGAGTAATGTTATAACGTGAGATGAAGGCTATAATTTAACATGGGAAAATAATCTCAGCTTCTGTATGTACCTGATAGCAGCATGTACCATTCTGAGTCCTAAGGTGTCTTTTTTGATTTTTACCAAATATCAGTTTCTAGACGCAAACTAGAAGTGAAAATCTGATTTGATGTGCAAATTTCTAACTTCACTGTTATAATATCATAAAAGTTTAGAAATTGCAAGGACCTCCAGAGGTCATCGATTTGTCTGCTTTCCCTAAGGCAGAAACAGTTTTATCTATATTATTACTGACCACAGTTTGTTTGACCTGTTCTTAAGCATGATGGATATGCTGCAAGCCTGTCTGCAAATCTCTTCCAGTTTGTCAATATTGCACTCTTCCTTGTCAAAATGTAAAGCAATTGCTTTTTTCTCCTATTCGACACTGACAGGGAGAACAATCAAGTAAATAGTTCTTATTTCCAAGCCTGTCTGTGTTCAAAAAGACTTCAGTGTCTTTTTCCAAATTGTTACTTCAGTTACATGGAAAAGGAAGCCCACTGTAATGATTGTGGTTTGTTATAGAAAAGTTCAGTCAATTCCCACCAGCTGCCTCAGAGAGATCCATGACATCTATAAACATTCTTCAGGGAAGAACATTTCTGAGATGAGTTGACCAGATTCAGAATTTATGCACCCAAGAGGATTTAGATTAATTGAGTAGCCAAAGTTAGTAGAAATTAGGCTCCAGATTCTTAGGCACATAAAGCCTGCGACTTCTTTGTAAAACCCAAATGAAACACCAGAGAAGGCATCTGCCAACTTCTTGATGAAATGAACATCTGGTGTGATACCGCTTTCAAAATTACACAGCTCACGTTTTCCCTGTACTGTAAATACTGAAAGAGGTTTCAAAAGGCACAAACCCCAGTAACAATGGTAAATTAAAACTCACTGTATGCATTTGTCCCCGTAACCCTGCAACTTTGAGTCCCAGAAACCGACTACTTTGAACTCAAGTAAACGTGTCCCTTGGTCTCTTCTAAATACACTGAGCAGTAATTTTACAACATCCCTTTGTTTCTATGCCATAAATAACAGTTCAAAAGAAGAATTTGTCAGTTTTCTTTAGTCACTTACTTGCTTTGAGTATGTCAGGCAAATTTTTCCAAGGTGTCTTCCTCTCACACACATTACCCCCAGTTTCTTGATGTAGTTAAAGTCTACCTACAGGTTCCTTCCCATTGTCCTCTGGAGGTCTGCAATTATCTCCTTGTATTTTGCAAGTTGCCAGAAGCTGTTCAGCTAAGCCTGTATTATTTGTTTTCCAGCCCAGAGCAAAGCAAAGCTTTCTTTGATGCCTGACATCCCTTTCTCTTACTGCTGCACCAAGGTAGGCAAGAAGTCAAATGAATAGCAGTCTTATTATAACACTCAATTTAATGAAAAGGTAACAAAAAGGCCTATTGAAATTTTATTTTCAAGCCTGTGAAAGCGCATACAAATTAACCTAACAAACCATAACCCAAAAGACTGTGTAAAGCACATCTTTGGGAAAACACATCTGCACCTACCTCAATAACAAATTATGAAACATGACCTAATTCAAAAGGCCTGTGTCAGTGCTTTCATATGCTCTCAAAACAAAGTGTGTGATGCACAAACAGAAATAGCAGTCTAAATCCTACTTACTTGTTGTGCTGTTTTCACACTTCTCCTGCAAAACCAATAGATAAAAGGCATTATTCTTCTATAGCTCACTAATGCAACAACAATAGCATCAAAATCAGGCTGAAGGGAGGAACCAAATTATTAGACTGCCTTTATATATTATTATATTACTAATATTTTCTTGTAGGAAATTTATCAAAACAGGTCTTCACAGCTTTGCTTCCAGCTAGAAGACAGAGCACAATTGCATGGAGCTGCTCTCACCTGAATAGGAAAGCCCAGGGAAGTGTGAAGCAAAAATGCAGTGAAGACCAGGAACATCTTCAGATCCATTCTGCAGTCCTGACAGACCACCAGTGCACGTCCTTCTCTCTGCCTGCTCAGGAGTGCTGCTGCTAGATATACCAGCAGAGCCTGCTCTGCCGGGGCTGAAAAATCCTACCCCAGCCAATGGGAATCTCGGCAGGAAGCAAACTTCTTTTGCAGCCTCAAAAACCAGTTTAGCCTCTGGGCATCCCCCGGTGCTGTGCTATTGCTGTCACCGTGATCTGTAGCATCCCTAGTCTTCACACTGTCATTCATGCTGCTCTCTAGAGCTGGATCAGCCTCATGCTTGTGATGCCATGTTCTTCCTCTGCCTCCTGGAAGATCCTACCTGAAGTGTTCAGTTTGACTTTTACCACATAGGAAGCAGTTGTTCCTAGATAACTTTCCAGAGTACTGTATTGTTAGGATTTCAGAGGGTAGGTGACTTTTTACTTTATGTTACTGAAAACACAGAAGGCCATGACAGTATAGTGTTGCTTTGGAACATACAACACATGGCTACTTGGTGAGTTCATGACTGTGTCTTCTCTTTTTTGTTTCCTTCTCTGTGTTTCTTTATGAAACACTGGAACATTTCCTGTGTTCTATTATTTTTGTCAGTCTGACGGTTATAGGTGCCCTGATGAGCTTTGTGACCAGCAGTGAGAGAGGGGGAAAAAACAGCAGCAGTGTAAGCAGCACTTACCCATTTTGAGAATGATTAACAGGTTT
Organism: Chiroxiphia lanceolata; assembly: GCF_009829145.1. Classification (NCBI taxonomy): domain Eukaryota; kingdom Metazoa; phylum Chordata; class Aves; order Passeriformes; family Pipridae; genus Chiroxiphia; species Chiroxiphia lanceolata. Next base: position 23,807,940 of record NC_045642.1, on the reverse strand, counting down.
GCTGCTTGCTGGAGTGCACTTGTCCAGAAGCAGATGTAGGAAGCAGCGAGCAGAAATGCAGTGAGCAAGAAATGCTTGAGGAGGCAAACCAGCAACCACTGAGCCTCTTGTCATAGCAACCTCTTCTCAGAGCAAAGATCTGCTTAGTGAACCATTTGCTGAAGGTGCTGTAGCTGGGGAATGGTGTTGTAGTCTAGTCTCTGATACACATCTGTTTACTGTTGAGTACATTTTTTGTGCATGGAGAAGGAAACTGAATTATAAGATGCACTGATTCTCTCTCTAGACCATGCTAGTGGCTAAGATACCCTTAGAGTAAGTTTTAAACCCACTCACACTGCTAATCCCTATTTCTGTATTGAATAAGATGTTCTAGCAGTTATCCATGTTGGCGAATGAATCAAGAAGCATCTTTCCATCTATTTATCTCCAAATCATGCCTAGTCAAGGGTAGGAGTTACATGGAAATGCAATCTGAATTGTACTGGAGGGAATTACTCTTTGTTTTAGTGGAGGAAAGCTCACAGTACACACTGCTGACTATTTTAACAAAGTCTGGACAAACAAAGTCCGGAGATAGATTTTTATCACCCCCACAGGGAGGCAGCATAGAAGGATACTACTTCTCCCTTTCTGTTCCTGCATCCTGGCTGAATTTAGGTATGCCCTAGGCACCGGATAGTAAACAGCAGGGTAGCACATGGGCCTTGTGACCATGAAAGAGCAAAGATCAAGCAGCTATTGTCAGCATGTTAATCCTGCTGACATAGGCAGTTTGTGTGTCCTTTGTGCATATAAATGTTCTAACTAAGCAATGTTATGTGCCTTTTTTTGATTTTGTATTTGTGTTTCAGAGGGATGAAAATCTTCCTTGAGCTGAAGCAAAGTTGTGTGGCTCTGGTCTGCAGTGCTAGAATGGTTGTCTGGGTTTCTCACTCAACACAAGGGCAAAACAAAAGTCCGCGATGCCAGATATGGCTTGTGGTATGTCAAAACCATACCAAAACCACATCATAAAATGAGGTTTGCACATAATCTGCTTACATTAGAGCTTAGGGGGGGGAAAAGGAAAGATCAGACCATTCTCAGGGAAAACCAGTCCAGGAACAAAAGCAAGAATCAGAGGTAGTGACAGCATAAAACAAACTTAAAAAGCAAATTGGGAAGGTTGGTAACCTTTGCAGCATGCTATTGGGAAAATACTACAGCCCCCTGAATGACTGATTAGCTGCTTGTGCTCAGGAAAGAGTGAGGGAACTGGGCTGGCAAAAATGGTGCTGCACATTTTACCCTGGCATGTTAATATGTTGACATACTAAAAGGTTCATCAAATAAATTGCTGCATGCCGTGTTTTCAGTAAGCCAACAACTAGTGCTGATGGGGGAGGTTGCTGTTCTGATCAAGAATGCAGCTGTAAGTGCTGCAGCTGGCAAAGTACAAACAGAGCAAGGGGGAGTGCTGGCACTCATGGCTGCTGCCAGTCCTGAAGACTTTATCAGCTTTGGTTTGTGACTGATATTTAGATTCAATATTTCGTTATTTTCCTACATGTGGAATTCACCGGGGAGGTGTTATCAGCAGACTGTTTTCACCACCTAATTTATTGAGACTGCACTGAGTAAAGCTGGTAACTCTAGTAGAAAAAGTGCCACAGAAATTGTTTTGAACCTTTAGGAACCAAACTAGGGCTTAGTAAAAAGAAGCTGTCTTTGCATGTGTAGAAGAAAAGCATGTGGGAAATTTTGTCAAACCCTAGTTTTCTGTCAGTATAACCCATTTTCTGGTGGAAAGTAGGGACCACACAGATTTTGAAGATGTGAACAATGATTAGCAGATGTCCAAAACCAACAATGAAATGTCAAGAAATACTTGGACAGTGTCATAGTCTGCAAGGAGTCTCTCAGGAAAAAGTTTACTGCTCGTGAATAACCACTAAGAAACTTGGAGTTATGTCTGAGGGCATAGGCTGGTTTGCAGAGATCTGTAGGCATAACCAAGAAAATAATACACAGACATACCAATGAAAAAAATGTATTTTCTCTCATGTTGCATATGGGAATTCACTGGAAAGTAGACATAGTTAAAATCAAAAGAGCAGATATATAAAAGGTACACTTCCGTAGAAATCTTTCAGATTTTGCTGTCATGTGTCATTTAGTCATATGTGTAATACAGTTATTCTCTTTGGAGTCTTTCATTGTAAGCAGCTTCCAAAATATAATGTAAACTTTCAAGATCTAATTAAAAAAAGAAATTACACTAATTGCTACTAATTGCTGTGTTGTAAAATGCAGGGAAAAAAAATAATTCCAGGAACCAAGAAAATAAAAATATTTATGTTGAACAGCTAATGGAAGTTATGTGATAGCTATCATAATTGATTCATGGTAAGATACTAACTAATCTTAAAGGTTTAAAGTCATCTGCTTTACCAAAACCAACCATTGAAGCAATAGTATGGGCCAAAATATACAACTGAAATTGCTGTGGATTGGCATTACGTAAACAAACACTATGCAATTATATATACAGTCTGAGGTTAATTACAAATCTGAACCAAGAATATATTATTTTAGACAGAATTGCTCAGTATCATTTTTCAGGAATGTCTGCTTTGTGCAGCATTTCAGTATTTTGGCTCACTTTCATCTGGAAAAGGAATTCTGGTTTCCACTCTGGGTTCATTCATTCTTTAACCCAGTCTTCTGCTCAGGAAGTCTGCTCCTGTGCAATGCTTCCAGCTCGGTGCTTTTTGCCTCACTCTCGCTAATTTCAAGTGTCCTTATCACACAGAAGTCACTTCCTTTTCTGTGGTGTCCTTATGATCAGATACTTTTCAGATATAAATCAGTCCCCACACAAGCTTTTTCTGTCCTGGCTTAAAGGGCCTTCTGCCCTTTAGTCTAATTATTCAACCCTTCTTGGTTTTACAATTACAATTCATTTCAAATTGTCTGTATTTTTTTGGTGGTGCAGTGATTAGGAGTGGATAATTTAGTGGAATTCATCTCACTCAGTACTGCACTTTGCTGGTTGAGACTATTATTGATGTGCTGGCAGCTTCTGAGTGTTTCACAAGTAACCAGCTTAGACTTCAAGTCCCTATATAGAAGACTAACACTTGTTATAAAAGACAACTCTAGACAAGGTACAGTGCAGTTAGGAGCTATTTTCCAATGTCCAAGACCATACTTGTTGAATTCATAGATTTACTTTTTCTTCATTTCCCTCCCCACATTTTTTTGGATCCTACCTCCCGGAAAAGACCTAGAGTTGCTCAACATGATTCCTATTCCACTTCCTGTTATGCTTTCAATTTTTGAGGGGCTCCTGTGCGATTCTCATGTCATTGTTAACATCACCTGTAACAATGAGTCTACATGATCTGCAGATTCTTTAGCAGAACACTGACACATCCTCCATGATATTAATGACTAGCTCCAGCAGCAGTCCAAGCCCTGACAGTGTTTGTCAAAAGAACTCAAACCTAAATGATGAACATTGGCTTACTATTTATTAGTCACGTTTCTATTCAAAGAGCCAAACCTAGAAACTTTGAACAGTCTGTCATCAGAAGAAGAAGGACAATGAAGAAAAATATTTCTGTTTTTGCAAGGGATTCTTCTTCAAAAAAGAAAAATATGCAGTTAGAAAAAAACCCCAAACTAGTAAAGAAACAAGTTGGAATAGTCACACCATTGTAACTTCTAAAATAAAAGTTGAAAACAAGTTGATTTGAACTTCAAAATCAGATTTCAAGGCCAATTTTAGCAAAGAATAATTTAGCAATTAAACTAGCATTTATAATGATGTATGATCCAACGACTGTTTAGGCTGAGGAAGGGGAACGGAAGTAATGAAACTGGAACTTTAATTTGAACAACTCTAGTAATGAACTTCTGATTGTCTTGAAAAAAACCCCCAACATATTCCTTTCTTTTATCAGGAGAAGCCATCTGATTTGTCTGCTGCCCTTAGGTGAAGCAAGGATGGATCAAAGGTTTTACATGATGTTCCCAGCCCGCAGAACAATGTTATGCTGATTGCAAAGGAATCCATGTGATGGGGTAAGGTGCAAGCTGTTTGAGTGGTGCCTGGGGTTATCTCTGGTCTCTCTGTCCTCTGAAGGGAGACATGCCATCACCCAGTGCTGCCCCAGCTGCAGGTATAGCACTGTGGAGGTCTCCTTGTGACAGGTTGTGCAATGCCAGCCAGCTCCCCTGCTTGGTTTCATTTCCAGTGAGCAAGGGTGTCCCATTACCGAAGGGTAGCTTTTGGTTACATAAACCGTGGCATGAAAGTTTCCCTTGCAAGTGTTTCCTTGGCAGTTTAACTAAGGGAAACAAAATGTCGTCTCATGTGTGCCTCTCAGTTGAGTGCATGGGAACTGACTGTGTGCGCTGTAAGTGAAAAGCACATCTCTGCCTCTACTGCACACAGATCTGCCTGATAAAGAGTTCAGTGGTGATTGGTCAATGTCTCTCTCTCTCGAATACCATCAGCTGGCCCCACTTCACCAGCTTTTTTTTTCCTTTGTACCTCATCAGAGGGGCTGTCTCTGCCACCTGTTTCAATATCTTTGGTTGTTATTCACTTACTGGCTTCCCAACTGTCCTCTTGGTGGGATTTTTTAATATTTCAATTTGGAGTCTTGAGAAGACAGTTTTAGTCTTACTGTGCTTTTCTGAATGCCAGTTCCCTGTGCAAAGTGAGCCTCTCTGTGAACTACACCCATTCACCAGGTCAGTGTGCGGCTTTGCTTCCTCTTCTGGGAGGATAATTTGTAGCTCCTCTCATGCCTACTGGGCAGGTGAGTTTGGACACCTTCCCCTGCTACTTCTGACTTTATCTGGATCCACAGAAAGATATTTTAGGAAAAGTTAAAGCATAGCTGTTACAGCCTCTGTCTTGTTTTGAGAGACATGATATCTGGGCAGATAACAGTGACTGAATATTAACATTGGAAAGATTATCTGACAATAAACTTCAAGTTATTAAGACAAAGAATCTACTTGATGTTTCTGGAACCTTTTGCAAAAGAGAGTGTTTGCCTCCAAAGAAGCAGCCCTTGATCTCTGACAGCTTTGACCACTACAACCAACACAGCGTAGGTTCCAGCCAGCAGTGTGTTTTGCTAGGGGTCTGTTGTGAGCATCTAAGCAAAACCTGGTGAGTCTCAGATAGACAGACTGAGGGGCATGGTCTGGCCTGGGTGCCTAGGATCCAGGCTGGACCACCAGGGTCTGCCACCCGCCAGGTTGGACAAAGGTGCTGCAGCAGAGCTGGGGACGGCAGGGAGAGTGACTGGATGAGCAGGTTTGATGCTAGGAAGGCTAGAGGAGTGCTAGCAGAGATGCCAGTGAGTAGGAGAGGAAGGATGGGAGGCCGAAGGCTTTCCTGCTCCATGTTATTAAACAGTCCCCAAGGCAGTTTGCACAGTGCAGCCTTGGCCTGAGCTAACCACCTCTCATTGCTGTGGTTTAGCTTATACAAAGAAATAATTAATGTTTTAAAATCTACAACTGCAACTCAAGATTTAACCATGTCATCTGTCACACTGGAAAACCACCCTTCATACTCTCTGTTTCTGAGGGTTGCCTGTTCCTCAAGGAGCACAAGATTTCGTCTTTCTTTGTGCTGTGCTACGACTCCTGCTAGCAGCACATGCAAAAAAACGCACCATTATGCATTTACCCTTCCAGTTCTTCCATATGGAAAGGAAAGAAAACTTTTTCCCTTTTCTGCACAGGAGGAGATGAATGCATACATGTCCTTGTGCCTCTCTTCCCCCCCCCCCCCACCCCCTGCCCCCGTCACTACTGATTTTCTTCAAGACACCAGGAATTTCAGAGCTTTCCTGGGGCCTGAAGGATGCTGGAGGAGGTGGGTGCCAGTCTGGTGCCTTCACCATTCCTTTGGAGAAGAGTGGACCTAACAGGGAAGAGAGGATAGCTGCTACCCAAACCATGACCTATCTGTGATGTTTCCCAGGGGAGCTGTGGCTACATTAACCTTAGCTTACAGCTGTGATTACATTAAGGAAAAGGCTTCCATGGGGGCCTTTCTTTTCTGCTCATCTGCAGTGACTATGCTATTAGTTACTGAACACATTAAAGGCACATTGACATATTACCTACAATTACCAGTTCTCAAGCCCGTATCAGTGTTCTCTCTGTTACTCAGTGAACACGTCCTTCTCCTTAGAGAATGTGCAGTTGAAATATATTAGAGAGGCTGCCTTGAGATCTACTGAAGTGAAAAGCCTATCTATGTTTTCATATTTTACTTATTTTACATTTATCTAATTAGCTGATAGAAGCATGCATGGCCAGACTTTAATCTGAGGGCTTTCAAGTCTAGACTTTTGGCTTTAGATTCATCTTTGCTAATAGTTTCAATTCTCCTTAGAGAACTCAGCTTTGGCTCTCAGTTCACAGGTGTGTATGCAGGAAAACCATTTATTTGTACTGGAAGATTTGAACTGCAGCTCTGGTTTTTTTACAGGATGGTTCTGTTGTGTATCTGCAAATGATATAGTGTGAGTTCAGCAACAAATCAAGGTCAATCACTCTGAAAAAGCTTCTACTTAGACATCTGCTTCCATCCTTTACACAAGTATCTGCCTTGTATCTCTGATAAGAAATGTCATAAAAAGTATTTGTGAGGATATTTGTATTTCTCCTTTATGTAAGTAAATCTTTTTGTAGGAAACTGAAGAAGTGTGTGATATGGAATATTCAAAGTGTTTAGTCTTTGCAAATGAGAGAAGGGTGGAGTATTTATTACTTTCTTTATTCTGATAATCTCTTCTGATCTAGAATAGAGAGAGGACCACGTGATACTCATTTTGGACCACCATAAAAAGAAGAAAAGAATGTGGAGTTTGTCTCTCCAAGAATTTATGAGGGCCATAGAGGCAGTCTCTGTGGCCTGCCATTATAGGAGTTATGGTTGTAGCCTCGGACCATTGCAATTCTGATATCCTAAGATCTGTCAAAGAAACAAGGACTAAGTGCTGGTTTATGTGATGACATAACTAAAAAGAAAAGCAAAATGCAAATAGAAAAAAACCTCTTTATGTATCAAATGACCAAGTGAACCTCTTTAACCACAAAAATTGTCATTTTTTTCAGTCATGCAACTAACTGGGCAGCACACTTGCTGACCTACTGGTCCTCACAGGAGCAGGATCATGTGCATATCCTACTCAAGTATGGGTATAGTTGATTAAAGCACTCACAAACTGAAATTAATGGGGATGCTCTTTGCTGTCAGTGAACACACTTGTCCCGTATTATGAGCTGTTATAAGACAACGATATCTTTTTCACACTCCAGTGTATGGTTATTACAGCACATGGTTTGACTGCTATCCTAGGGTAATTTAGAGTAGTCTTACATTAAGCAGTATTTCCACCTAAATTCTTCACTTTTTGCTGCTTATACATACATCTTTGCTATCAATCACTTGCTAGGATTAACAAACCAAGTCTAGGAAAAGAGAAGTACTTCTTCACTTCTCCACTTCTTTCAACACTTCTCCAGAGTGATAGACACTATCACACTTTGAGTGCATTTCTCCACAGATCACATCAGAATGGGTCATTCCCCCCCAAGCCTATCCCAGCCCAGGTCCCTGCTGATGCTCAAGGGGCTCCCTCACTTCTCCTCTGCTCTCCCAGTGCTTTTCCTGCCCTGTGCCATTGAAGCTGTCAAGGACTTAAAGCTCTTCTTCCCGGTAGCATGAAGAGCAACTGAGAATGAAGGGTTGAGTACATTTGAAGCATATATGATGGTTGTGTGTCCCTCTGTTAAGTAAAACTGGTGAAGTATGGGAAACACCAGGCTGCTCCATGTGCTGAATACTGTCTGGGTTTGCAGTCCTCCACTAATGTCTGAATGTGCTCACCTGGACAGATTTGAAGGGAGCGACAGAAAAAGTGGGGAGAAAATGGGATACTGCCACCCTTTTAATGTCTGCTTGTGAGTAGCTTCTCATCTGCATTCTGTGCCCCTCACCTTTCCTAATGTTGCAGGGCACAGGGAGGGAGACCTACTCCTAACTGAGGTCCAGGCCCTGCACCCTCTCCTGTCCATCAGCAGCATCACTGGGCAGAGGCAGTAGTGAGGGGCTGCCATGTGCTAATTATGCATTATGAGAAAGGACTGGCAATATTTGCCACCTGGTAACTGCAGCCTCATTTATTCTTCTGATCACTCTAGCTGCCGATTTTCTGATTTTGCCAGAGATCAAGATCATTGTCATGATCGGAAGCGTTCCTCTTCTTGTGGCAACAGAGGCAAAAGGTTTTTCTCCTTTCTCATGACATGCCAGAAACCTGGTTTAGAAGATCAAGCTATAATTTTTTCTTAGCTCCTTCTCACCTAGTCTACCTGGGCATTGCTGCAGAGTACAGCATTACAATGTGTGTGTATGTGGTACCACATTCTGCAGAGACTGATATCTTGTGCCTTGTCTTTTCTCTGGCTGTGACATGAGATGAAGGGGGTTTGGGATCTTCCTCTTAGGGTCATTAGTATGATCTGGTAGGCACTGTGCATTCCACTGTGTCTGGAACAACCTCACCAAGATTTTCAGGATGCTTAGACCATCTACATGATTGTTACAAAAAAACCCCAAAACCAGTGAAGTCTGAATCATAGTGTGGTTTTTGTGTCCTGATCATTTCTGTGACCTGATCTGTGCAGAGCAAGCCAAACTGGGAAAGTTGTAAGCAGCCATCTCTTCTACACACCTTGTCATGAAACCACTGAAGATTACACAACTGTTCCTGTTCTAGAGACAGGGGCTGACCTTTCCCTCCTACTGTCTGGTACCAAGTGTGTCTCAACTTTGAACAGAATTTTTGACACAAGATTAATGTCTTTTGCCACAACTTAGGTGAAATGCAAAATTTTAACGTTGTTGGAACAAAACTCCTTTCTCTCCTAAAATATAGCTTTGGTGTGATTTAAACTTTATTACATACTTTTGTCTGATAATGCCATGAAACACCTTCAGTGGAATTTGTACTTCAGAGGAGTTAGGCTGTACAGAAAGCAAGAAGAGCCTGACAGTGACCAAGAAAGTGCAAACTGCTGTTGATGTGATATATGTATGTCATGCTAGGGACATACAAGATGTATGGGCTTGAGTGATAAGTGCTTTTGATACGTAACTAGTGATGTGGCAGAAGATGGTGAAGGCAACTTGCATGGGAACATCATGAGTTTTAGTATTACCATGTTAGACTTAAGCTCATTCTTAAGCTCCCAAGTCTCTTGGGAGAAGTCATCAGTTGTCAACCCGAGATTTCACACTGTAAGAAAACAGATCAGTAATCTGTTTATGGGATCTGTAATCTGTTTATGAAATATGACAGTGGGAATAGATCAGGAAAAGATTAGGTGAAGATAAGGTATAGAGGAAGAAGAATCATCTATTCTCTCAATAGATAACGGATTCTCATATGGTGAGGGAAAGAGAAGAAGACCTACAAAATGAACAGTAAGAACAGAAAGAGGAGAGAAAGGTTTATGAAAGCAGAGGAAGGATATAACTGAGTTTCAAAAGTCACAAGTGTATCCAGGAGGAAGAGGACAGAAGAGTGAGCTGGTCAGTGTAAGCACAGCAGTGATGTAGAGACTGTGGAAACCAGAGTAGAAACAACTGAGTCAAGTAAGGGAATTTGCACTAAGGGTTTTACTCTTCACTTTAACTGTGTTAGGTTTCCTCCTACCTTACCAGGGAAGAGCCTCTGACCCCCTTTGCAGTTTTGCAGCTAGAAGACAATTTACTCTGGAGCTTTGAGAGTGTCTAGGAAACAGGTGAGGACACAGGACTTTAAGTCATGGAGCCCACTGGGGAGGGGACAGTCCTTTGAAGTGTAATTTGGGCAGTTATGAAAACGAAGAAAACAATTCCCTAGAGCTATTGAAAGGAGCACACATGGGAGGGTAACTTAAGTCTTATGTTAGGGGAAGGTTCTGCCTCAACTACTTGGGAGATTGAAAGTTGTGTACAAAGCAAGTGTAGCCCTCTGGGGCAGATACAGTCAATGCCCCTGTGCTTTCCACTACAGAAGTGCCTAAATCCTGGAGGTGGTGGCTGTCTCAAGATCATTTGGATTAGGCCTGACTGCAAAGCTGTCAATAAAGGCGCTAGCAGTAGTGTAAAGTGTGAAAGACATATTGCTCTATTTTGCACTGGACGACATTGATTCTGAGTAGTAATTACCTGTCAAATTTGACCAGCGTGAGGTCAGTTCTCACTGTGATCTCAGTCTGAAAAGCTAAACATAGCAAATATTTCTGCAGACAACAAAACCAATTCCCAGTCTCAGCTATTTCAAATGAAGGCATGGAGGTCAGGCAGATCACAACAGTAGAGGAGTAGGGATACCGTAAGTATGGACCCATATCACTTTTTGCAGTTAACTCAGTGTCAGTAAACTCAGTGGAAGGTATCTATCCTGATAGCTGAAGGCTATTTTCTGAAAAGGCTGTTTTTGTAGAGAGTGTTTTTCTCTTGACTGGAATGTCTGGCTACATGGTCATATGTGCCACCTCATTTTATCAGAATGCCGGCTAAAATTCATATATCAGTGTAACAGAAAATATTCCAAAGCCAGACAGAATCTCGTGGGTCACAAGGAATAGCTAGAGGTGAATATGAACAGAATATAATTTCTCAAGTTCAGAACAAGCAACTGTGAATCTTTCTTATCTCCAGTTTCTTATCTCTTTGTTCTCTGTCTCTATGTCAAGGAACAAGATACAAGATCAAGAAATGTCATCTTAAGGAAAAAATGTTCCTGAAGTGTTCTTGATATTAAAAGGAGTAAAAGTCATTCATCATTAGGCACTAAGAACTACCACTGCTGAGGTACTTGCAGCTTCTACTGATTGGGGTACCCAGCAAAAGACTCCAATAAACACAGTGAGCAACTAAACAGAGCAGGTCAGTCCCCAGTCCGTTTACTGTGGCTTCCTATCTGTGCTGCTTTGACAGAGGGAGGGAATACATGAAAACTTTGACTGAGACTCAAAGGAAACATGGAAGTAAACAATAAGAGACCAGCAGCTGCTGCCAAACTGTTACTCTACATGAGTGACTCAAAATAACATTTCCAAAAAACTATGCTGATTCTCAGGATTTTACCTAAAAGATGTAGGAAATACAATTTGTATGGCATGTGATGTTTACTAGAATAGCCACCCAGGATTATACCACAGGCCTGTGTCCTCTGTGTCCTCTGTCTGGCATGGGCCAAAAGTGGCTGCCTAGAAAAGTACCTCAGAACAGGGCAAACATATAGGATACTTCCTCCTTGTTTGTTTTGATGTTGAGTCCTGCTTGAATCCTCCCTGTAGTCCTTATACTGGATTTGGCAAGTTGATCCTTAGCCAGTTTCCCCTGTACTTGCAGGATTTTAAAGACCTCTTCCTTCTCCCTTTGCAGTATCTCTTTTCATGGCCGAGGAGCTGTAGCTCACAGAACCTGTTTGACACCTTCAGTCATCCTTTCTAATTCATCTATGATTTTTCTTTGTTTGGTGACATCCTATTTTAGATTGGAAAGGCAAGAGCTGCATATAACATTTAAGGGAAAGGCCATCTGCTCCAAAAATGCAATTAACTCACACAAAAGCAGATGCTGCTTTTGTCACTATGTTGCTAGTTTGATTCTTGAACTTCAGTGAAAAGCACAACAGCCTTTTTTATGAGTCTTCCCTATCTTTCTGTGCAAGTTTCTTCCGCAGTGACAGTGGTATCTGCAGTCTGAGAGGCAGTGGGACGAGGAACACAGCAAAGTGGAAGACACAGCCTCCAAGCTCTGCTGCAAGTTCATAAGGACTGCTTGCCTTCTTGGGCTTTCTCACACAATGGTACCTCCTAAAGACCTGCTGTAGGTTATTTTTTTCAGAATGTTGCAAAGTGCTGCATATGTTCCAGCACGACTCCCATGGAATTTTGCCGCGGAAATGAATATTCAGCTCTTGTGTAAGTCAGTCCACAGGGTGCCCAGATGAATGTACACTAAATTAGAAAAAAAAAACCCCATGTAATGATTATGTTTATTTCCAGCTGCTTAAACTGTAATATCAGCCAGTAATCTGGAATCATATTTTTCTTTATCTAGTCCTTCACTGGAGGGAGAGGGACCCACATAAAACCCAGCTTCTTTCAGTATATAACCCTGATTCATTATCAGCCCAATTGGGCTCACACTTAACCTTTTGTTAAGCATCTTATCAAACTATTCACAGTTCATTTGGAAATAAAATGTTGCTATCCTATACTTAAATGTTTAAAGACAAGGCTGACATTGAAGTGGATAGAACTAAGGCAACAATAATTCTTGAATTTCCTGGCCTTGCAGCCTTAACATAACTAGAGATATATTTTTAACTAAAAGTACGAAATCCTAATGCTTTTCTCTGCAAAATATCCTTTACGCCATTGGAGCTGCAAAAAGCTGTGATCTCTCAACAGAAACTTAAGAAAAACATTGTCACCTCTAGGAGGCAGCAGTTTATCGCAAATACACAATGTGCAATCTGGTGTCAGGCACTTCAGAAGGTTTTGAAGTTTCTCACACCTCCTGTGATTATTAAAAAAAAGAATAAATCTATTAGAAATAAACGTATACTTGCAGTGGAACTACCTGCACAGAAATCAGCTCTGCTTCTCCAGTCACAAGAGGCAATTATCAGATGAAATTGACATAGGCACAAAACGAGTATTATTCTCCTGGATTTTCCATAGCAAATTAGCAGAGTTTGATGGAGAAGGAGAATATCTATCTGAGTCGTTATCTGCTTTCAGCAAGATACCCTCCACCATTTAGGAAAGCATTTGCTCTTTTGCTTAACTTCACCTGCCAACTGGGCTCGCACTTCACCTTTTGTTTGCCACATCACTGAACAACACTCTGTTACATTTGCAGTGATTTCTTTTTCTTTCTTTCATCCAAGTCTGTCCTGAGCTGGAGCTGATATTTTCTTTCTGAATCTCCATTACTGAGGTGTTGAGACTTCACACTAAGGCAGTTCACCTGGTAAAGCACAGACATGGTTTTTCTTCTGGGATTTGTGGTGTGATGTGATGTTCTAAGGCACAGCTGCTTTTCTCTTTGCAGCTGGCCCTTTGATGCTCTTAGAGGAACTGTGATTTTTTAAAAAACTTGCCTCACACATTAATACTTTCTTCACATCTCAAGTGGGCCTATGTAAACATGGAACAACAGAGGACACCATACTGGAGGTGTCATTGGTGGTTCAACATCAGTGTAGCTCATAACTGAATGAAAATAGTCCCATAAAAACAAGATGTACAACACTAGTCTTGATTTCAAAACTACCCATGATGGATAACCCTCTACAATCCCTCAGATATTGCTCCCAGTGAAACTATGCCCATTGTCGAAAATCTGCAACATGTTTCTACTCTGAGTTTATCTGGCATCAGCTTCTCGCCATTAGCTCCTGGTAATGCATTGTTTGCTCAACAGAAGAAGACCTCTATCATCAAAGGTTTATTTCACAACTGGGTACTTAAGGATTTTTGACCAAGACACCCCTTAGCCTTTTCCTCAATAATAAACTGACCTTCCGAATCACACTCTGATCCACTGGCTTCCAGTCTTTTATTCATTCATGTGGAGCTTTCCTGAGCTCCCTTCAATTTTCCCAATGCCTTGGCGCTCTGCTGAACAGAGCAGGGTGCAGCATCCTTCTACAGCAGTCACATCAATGCCCAATTCTGATGTTACAGACCCTTCCTATTCTTGCCCAATGGTTTTTTGTCTTATCCTCCTGTAGATCACACTATCCTTCCTGACCATTTTTGCTCTTTGTTTCCTTCTCCCTATTTTCTAGTATTGAGTGTCCTACCCTCTGGAAATATTCATCCAGTGTTGCCACTAGGAAAGCAAGAGACATACCACAGTCATGTTTCCAGTACTTACTGGTGATAGGGGGTGCATGGCAGCCTCCTGAAACAAGTGGACAGTCATATTTTTTCCATGGATCTCTTGAATTCCTCAGATATTGGTCTCAGGACAGTGTAGTGTGCTAGAGTAGAATCGTTAACCACAAACCCTACAGTGCAGGCATGCAACTAGCTGTGTCCTTTTGTGTGCTAAATCCTTACCATCATCCTAAGGGTAGCAGTGTGGCAAAAGACTACACACAGCTGGCAGGTACTCCTGGAAGTCTGGAGGTTTCAGTTCTATATCCATTAACACCAGTTGAAGCAGCATGGCTTGAAGCTCATTTTCTTGAGGCTGATCATTGTGTATCTTCCCTTTAGGAAATTATTCTTTGTTCTTCCCTTAATTAGTTCATTTATTTGATTTATATCTATAGGTATGTTTCAGTGACAGTGACGGAGGAACCAAGCCCACACTCCTCTCACAAATTTTCCTTCTTTATTTTCTTTTTGCCTATGAATATGTAGAGACAACTTCTTTGTCTTAATAGCACTGCAGAGGACTATTTCAGTGGTTTGTAATACTTCACCATCTGGTGGAGGAATACTTCACCACTTGGAGGAAGACAGAATTCCTTTCTTAAAGCTTTTTCAACCTGAGGCAACAAGCACGCAAAAGCATAAGGAGTTAGATAGAGTTATTGCAAGAACAAGCCTTTTGCCTTCACTTTTTTTTCATGACACTTCATTTACTTATTAAACAAAATGCATGACAACCATATGTGGTCTTCTTTTAATAACCGACTATTTCAGTGCCCGAAATCGGGTGGTATAAATACCTTGCTATGATCCAGAAAATTATTTTAGACCACCATCCTGTTTGAACCATCCCATTTCTGTAGCATAGAATCACATAAGTCAATACAAGTGAAAACATGAGCTTACACCTTCAGGCTAAATCTGACTGTCACAAGGATTTCCCTGGGAAAAAAAAATGCCAAAACAACTTCCTTTCCCATTTCCATCTGTTAACTCACACTTCTGCCTGGTGAAAAGCCTCAGTGAGAAACAGTGCCTCTGATACTCCATCCCAGCCCTGGATGGAGTGGGCTGAGTCAGGGAAAGTAGTCTGCAACCATCTTTCATTCAGATGTATGTCAGCTTTTCCTTCTGGTAGTGATGGATTTTGGAACTTTAATTTGTGTCTTCAGTTGCCAGAATAAAAATTGCAAATACCTCACCTTCTTATTCAAGTGATTGGCAATTACATTAAGGGCCTTTTTTTCCTGGTAAAGCATGAACTACAGCCAGGCGATACAAAAGCTCTTCTAATTCTCCGTGTGATCTGTACTATCAAGTCTTCATTCAGAGAAAGCTTCTTTCTTAGAGTCAACAGTCAGAAAGGCCCAAAATATCAGCAGAAGA
Organism: Chiroxiphia lanceolata; assembly: GCF_009829145.1. Lineage (NCBI taxonomy): Eukaryota > Metazoa > Chordata > Aves > Passeriformes > Pipridae > Chiroxiphia > Chiroxiphia lanceolata. Next base: position 23,792,583 of record NC_045642.1, on the reverse strand, counting down.
GCTCACAGCAGGAACAAAGAATCTATAAGCACCAAAGGTTGACTGGTACCTTATATTTTGTCATCACAGAATATTCCTGTCTGAAATATCAGGAGTTGAAAACCATGTATATGCTTTTGTCATTCTTTTATATGTCTTCTATCAGAATCTGGAGAAAATACGTGGATAGGGTGACTGCAAAATATGTTTTCAGGCCTGAATCTGCCCCTAAAGTCTAGCTTGCAAAAACAGGCTTTCATCTTTCCACCTTGGCAAGTCTCTTTCTAATGGCAGATGTGACAGAGAAGAAAGCTATGTGATTCTGCACAGTATCAGTGTGAATGGCCAGTGAGAAAGGTCATTAGCCTGACCCTATTTTATGCTACTACTGCTTTAAAGAATAAGAAGAAATTTAATTATTTGGTGTTAAAACAAGCAAGAGAAAAGATGACTTTGAAATACATTTATGGCCCAAATTTTTTAGAACAAGATATGTTAAGTAGGAAACTATGACAGATAGATGCAGTGGTGGTACATGCCAAAGTTACAGTTAAATTATGTACATGGACCAGTTACATGCATCAGTGCACACACAAAATTCTGAAGTCTTTGGCCTGTCATTTGTAGAAGCTCACATACTACTACTATTCAATGTCTAGCAAGAGCTGTTTTGTCTTCCTAGCAATAGCAGCAAAAGGCTGATGCTTGGCTATTATTATTAAAATATAATATCCGACAATGATTCTATACATCTAACATTTCACAGCAAATACAATTTCTGGCAAGGAAAACTTAATCATCATATATAAGCAGATAGAAAACATCTTGGAGAGTATATTATTAAATTACTGTCTTACAGAGAAATTTTGTTGTGACCTTCCTTCTACAGCATATTGTAAGCAGCCTTTATATAATTCTCAGAACAGCCTGTAGAAGACACATTAAGATTGCATCTCATGAATGGACTGAATGCCTTCTCCACTCAAAACGTCTCTCACTGTATTCTACCCTTAACAGAACCTTCTTGTTTTTCATATGGTTTCCAAATCTCAGGGATCTCTGATCTAGCTATGTTGATTTCTTTAGCACTTTTAGGAAGAACCCATCCTGTGGAGGAAATCAAAGGCATCTAAAGAGTGCGCCTATTCTTTTTGTCATGTTTCAGACTCTTCTCACTTCTGCTTCTCTTAAGTGGTGGTAGAAGTCCATAACAACATGGTTCCTTCTTCAAATTCAAGATAAGACTTCATGGAACTATGATTACAGTGTTACCTGTTCAGCTAGGGGCTGAATGAAGTAACTGTTAACTAAGTCAGCAAATTGTTGGAACAGTCTACCCATGGCAAAGAAAATTCAGATCAGAAGAGGTAATCACAAGGATGCTGCTTAAGGCTTTGGAATCTCCTGAGCCACAAAAAGCAAGAAGCAAAAGGATCCTTTGGTCAGATTTCTCAATCCCCTCTATATGGTGTTCTTCCCACTGCTGAGCACAGCGAGAGATGTGCTAGTGGTCCAGGCTGGTGTGCCCATCTTTTGTTCTTGTAAAGATAGAAGGCAAAGCTCAAGGTTTTCCTTCCATGGGCTGAACTGAAAGACCAGTGTCCATGGGCTCAGCAATTTATTGGTGAATTACCTCTGCCTAAGGAATCTGTTGTGATTTGGTTCTTGATGGCAGTGGAGTCAGGAGGGTTGGAAGTGTGAGGTGAGATGTGTCTAATAAGTGTGGTAGAGTGAGGAGAAGACAAAATGACAGAATGTGCATTGCATCAATTAGGATGCTGCGGTGTTACAGAGAAATCTTTAACAATTAAAGTGAGAGTCAGATGTGTAAGGGAAGTTTTGTGTGAGGGAGGTGAACATGTTATCTATAGTGGAACAAAGGCTGAGTGAGTTGTCATGAGTAAGATATGAAACATCAAAAAAATAAAAAAGTTGAGAAAAATTATGGATAATCTGAGCTCCAGAAAGATAAAAAAAAAGAATTTCTAAACATTTCTCTGTACATAGTTCATTTTTTTCCTGATCCATGGGCATCAACTGTATTCCAAACTAGATAGACAAAGAAGCTCCCAGTAGAACTGAGTATTTTTTTTCCAGAGCCTTATAAGGAATATTTTGCGTCTTGCTTACTAGTTCCACTCAGCCCAGATATATGGTGACCAGAATTATAAACCCTTTCTGACCACTAGATTCTTCTTGTGAAGTACCCAGAAAAGGGTTGTACACGTCACAAGAAACATATCAAATGATGGCATTTATTATCCTCTTCCCCAAACTGGGCATTCCGAGAAAATAAGGCAAAAATAAATGAGTCAGTGAAAGATAACCACTCCATCATCTCAAGAGAAAACTGGGACAGACATCTAGCCCTTCAGGTCTATTCATGTACGTTCTTCTCCTGTGCTCACCAGCCCACTGCCTGACATCAGTGTGGTAAGCAGTATGACTAATATCTAGCATATGTTGTTTGCTTTCTCATTCCCTCCAGAGGAAGCAGCATATGCACTAGTGTGTCTTGTTTGGTAGGATTTTCTGCTGTCTTTTTAAATGGAGGTGCTGGTCTGCATTGATCCTACAGAAAGCAGCCCCAAAAGGATCAGACCCTGTGCTTTAATGGGAAGGTGGTGAGGCATAGGACAGTGCTTAGTTCTTGCAGTGTTTGTTCTCCCAGCCTCTGAAGAATGAGAAAGTTTTGCCTGACTTTCACACAGGCTTTACTCTGACTATAGAGTATCATGCAATGCTATCATAACACAGCTTCTCAGGCCAGCAGCTTTTGGCAGTCACTATCTTTGCCTTAAAACAGTAAAATTCAATCTCTTGAGCATATCAGCAAGTCAGGCCTGAGAAATATTGCTAGTGAGCTGATCAAACATTTGGATGCACTTTCTGTGAGTTAGCTAGCAAGGCCAGCCCCTTCTGCTGACGTCTTTCCTCTCTATCACACATCAGACTTTTCCCAGTGGAGCTGGAGAACAGGCTTCAATGAAAACTGCCTGTTTGCAGTTACATGGAGATTGCAGGCACTACAATCACTATTTCCTTAATGTGACCTGGAGCAGAACCTCCATCATCAGGATAGAAAGGTAGCCTTGTTGCCTAGCAAAGGTAGGATGATTTATCTGTGTCTCTAGATTGGTCCCTTTTCTTTCCTGCACAACAGAATTGCTTTCAGACTTCCAAGGAGAATGAAGCCAGGCTAAAAATCGGAGTGGATGTGGGAGAGCTGCTCTTGCAGGGAGTAGGATAGTCACAGGGTTTCTGCTCTTTCTGTTCTGTGCAACGCAGGACAATGGTTTTGTCTGCTCCAGTTATAGCCCTGGGGGCTACCTTAGGGACTGCAACTAGCATCCTTGCCCTCTGTGGTCTCACCTGCTTCTGCAAATGCAAGCAACCTGGGAAAGGACTCTCAGAAAAGGATCAAGAGGAGGAGACGGAAAATCCTAAGCCCAGCGTGCTTCAGCCAGTCCAGCAAGTAAGACACAATCTCTAATTTACTCCGTGATTTTTCTTAAATGCAGAGGTTGGGAATGCAACTCTTCCCTGTTAGGCTACTCAGCATGTGATTTATGCTGTCTGTTTATCTGCTTACTGTGTTCACGATGTAACAACATGCTAGTGGGAGGAGGAGTGAGGGAAAAACAGAGATGAGCTGGGTAACACACAGAATTACCGGAGCAGGAGACAGCTGCCTCATTGCCAAAGAGAAAGCTGCTAATGGCAAAAATGGGGGAGAAGGACTGGAAATGGTGTTTAGCTGTCAAGATAGATCACAAGAAAAATAATTTACTGAGAGGAGAAGGCATTGAAATTACAATAAAAAGCAAGTGAGAATCTAGACTGTGATGACTGGACAATCTCATCACATTGTGAATTTCTTTTTCACTTACTGTAAGAGCAATGTGGAGTATGAAACATGTCAGGCATCCCTGTGTGCTCTTTTATTCTTGTTAGAATCCAAATGCCCTGATTTACTCCTGAGCTCAGTGCAAAAGAGAACAGGGGAAATTACAGGACACTTCTAATATTCTTATTGATGGGAATGTCTTCTTCAAATGGAAATGTTAGATGATTTCCTTGGTGACTATGGTCTTTAGCATGAGCTTCGGTCAGTCTCTGAAAGTATTACCTCTTGGCTGTTGCTCCTGATATCTGTATTTGCCTGCATCTTGTCACTTTGACTTAGCCATTTAACCAAGTGTTATGCCATATAGTCAATTCCAAAGGCCAGTGATACATTGTATAAGTCTTTGTTTGTCTTTCAATTATTTGAGCTGCCTACTATTTTTGTATTCTTAAAGTGTGTAGCAGGAGTCCTAATTGAACTTCTCTGTAATGTTTGTAATTAAATATTTAGTCTCTCTTTGGCTTCCAATCTTAGGCTTTTAGTAGAAAAGAAACCGGGCATCTTTGTGCTCCCGTTACAGTTTATTCTGAGGAAAGATGACCAAATCTACAAACTGTATTGTAAGAACTGGTGCAGATATACAGACTGGCATTACCAGAACTTGTGATTGCTGGAGAGGGAAAGGGAAGTGAGGAAGGAAGGCTCTGCTGACCATGTATTAACATCCACGTGGAGTTTAGGACTTCTCAAGAGATTGCTGCTAATTCTGAGCCTTCATCCATGAGCATGGTGAATAACTCCTAGTACCAGTTTGCATTTTCTTAGGATGAATTTCTTCTGTTTGATAGCTTAGTCATGTCCTTTTCAGGCTCCTTTCTTGTCTTTTCTACCCTATACAGGAGATTTGCCAATGTCTATATATAAGAATGTACAATGATGCTGAGATTTTCCCAAGTTTACTGTTAACATGAATGAGAAATGTGTAACTTTGACAGTCATATCACTTTATACAGCGATTTTTCTAGCTGTTCTCTGGAGCAACGCTATCCACAGACAACTTTACCGTGAGGCTCTTTCTACAAGAGACTTTTTGTTGTTGTAATCTAGCTCAGAAACACCTCAGATCTTTATTTTAATTCCATCCTTGGACTGGACTTCTTTTCTTTATATGCCTTTTGGGAAACACCTTGTGAAAGTGTTAATCCACCCTGAACCTTGTCCACTGGCAAGTTATCCTGTTTACATGACTGAAATAAGCATTGTCTCCATATTGTCCAATTAAGCCTCAAGTACCCAACAGCTATTCAGTCATGGTCCTTACAATATTTTTACATTCATCAGATTTTGCCATGACTTACTCCAGTATTTGACCAACAAGGGTTCAAATTATTCAACCTGCCCTCAATGTATCACTACTACCTGAGCGATTGCATTATTTTAGCATTGTAGACTTTTTAATTTGAAGTATTATTTCTAATGTTACTGGCTTTGGAGTTTTTTAAAGAAATCTGGCCAAATTATAGCAACCAAGTGAACATTCTGTCACAGAAAGCGCAAAATGTTCTTAGTTTGCATATTCTGTATGTTTAGCAATTCTTTCCGATTTAAACAGTTTTCTTGCCAGGAACATGTATTTCCCTATGCTGTCACTGATTCAGAATCAGTCTATATACCTCCAAGGAATGAATCCCAATTTCAGTTTGGAGCATATGAAATTTTATCATCTCTGCCTATGTTGATAAATTGTTCTGTTGAGACTTTTTTCTGACTACATTAATACACAGTATGTCCTAGTCAGTGTTTGACATACTTAATTATTGAAGCCTGTCAGGGCAACTGATTCAGATAAACAGAGATGACAAAAGAAAGATGAAGCAAGTCTGCATTTTATTCGCTTGGCATGTCTCCCATGACAGCGATGCTTGTATTTGCTATAGACAGAGGCTCCCTGTGGACATGCCCTGCATACATGAGGAGGAAGAGTTCAAACACAAAGATACATCTACAGAACAATGAAAAACTGCTGTAAATATGCAAAGTCTCAGCAAAGCCTGCAGAATGAAGATTCCTAAACACATGCAGCAATGGCAACAATATCTGGCGCTTTGTTTGAGTGACACTGGCCAGGGACCCTGAAGGGTCAGTTGCAGGCCTCCTTGCTACTTTTGGTGTATTTGCTTTCATGCATTTTTACAAAACTGTCTGAACTGTCCTGTTCATCTCTTTATATAAGACACTGCTGCTGATTTGCAAAGAAAACTTCCATAGGGCACTGCTATGTAACTGGATTAGCAGATAGAACTCGGGAAAGAGCTGGCAGCAAAATAATAAACAGAGGCAGATGCAGTTGGAAGAGGGGTGGGCTAGTCCCACTGTGCTTGCATATGTCTCTCATCTCTAGTTCTGCAGAGCAGACAGGCAAGAGGATATTTAGACCCAGTGGAGTTCTTAGTTGCTGTGTGCTGATGGATTTCCTGACTAAAGCCTGCCTGACTTTCAGCAAGAGGAAGAAAAGATTGTACTAGCAATACCTTAAACTTGTATGGTGTTTTCATCCCAAAGGATCTCAAAGTGCTTCATGTGATAGCAGCACAGAGCAATGCAGGCATGGGGCTCTGGTGTGATGGCCATGCCCAGCAGGACAGCAGCCTTATGCAGTAGCTTCAGGATAGAGAACAGCAGAGACTGACCACCATGTCAGGCCCTGTATGTGTGCCAGATATAATGCCTCTGCACAACAAAAGCATCCTGTTTTTCAAGCTGTTGTCCAGTGATTCCTCACATATTTTGCTTGGTTGGTTTGCTTTAATTTTAGAAGAATGGAAAACTGCATTTAAGGTTTGGATGAGTAACTTCACATATCCCTAGAGGATTGATGAGGTTCACATCTCTGAAAGAGGGATCTCACTTACAGGCCCACACCATATGACTTATGTAACATCTAAACTCAGCCGAACACTAGGTGAGGATGGCACACAGTGACATCTTTTTTTTCAACCTACTTCTCATTCAGACCCCTTAAAATTAGACAAGATAAAAATGCTATATTACATGGTAAACTTCCTAAACACTGATGCACTGGCTGCCTTGAGAAGATGGAATCACTGATCTAATTAATTCTCTACCACTGCCAAGTGTTGTAACCATGGTACTATGATCTCCATAAGCAGAATATGACTAAATAGCCAACATCCAAGACTGCTCTCTTTCTTCAGACTCTGTTTCTTGAGAAATTGGTATGCTTCCTCTGGGCATACAAGCTGGGAGCTGGAAGTCCAACACAGACAAGTGCTTCGGGCATCATCTACATTCATTATTAATAGGAAACAATAAGACTAATGAAAAAACTTTAATTACAATTATGAACCTTTCTGTCTCACTCTCAATCTTGACACAAATAGGTTGGCAGGCAGCAAGGTTGGAGATAATCCCACTGCACAATAATCAACCAAAATGGCTGTTTTACTTCTGCTTTTTGTCTCTCATGTTTTGGAAACATTAATAAAATCTGTTGCAAGGATTGGGGTCATTGCTAGTCAGCTTTTGTTTTTCCCCATTGACGAATCCAAACATAAATGAATCAGGAATGATTTCAGTTGTAAGCAGACTGGATTCTTTCTTGGGACACAAGGAAAAGAGGACTGTTCTATTCCACTAAAATATTTTCTTTGTTTAGGGAGAACAATCATGCCTTTGTGTCAACCTTTGCTTGGACTCCCTGAGCATTGCACTGTCTTTCAGGTTCTTCTGCTCATCCCATTTTCATGATTCAGCAGGGAATTGAAGTGTAAGAAACAAACTCAGGCATAAATCCAAATTTCAATCCTGGTGTAATAAAGAGGAAATGTGTGTCTGAGGGTCAGTTGGAGCTCTGGTCTAGAAAGCCAGGGGATAGTCCAAAAGGCTGAGATGATCATTTAATCAACTACTCTTGGTATTTCATTGCAGAGATCATTTGTTCAACTAGTTCTCCTTTTTCTTATTACACCATGGTCGTACTTGATCCAAGCGACTATATGACCTGTCTCGCATTCTAATGCTTACTACATATTCAAAATATTCTAAAATCTGTGATGGCTGTAGCCTCTTGCTCTTGGATTTGACTTTCAAACATCAAGGTAAAAATTACCATGCATTATCACAGCAAAATTAACTTTATGGGTAATTTCTGTGCTAAGAGGAAACACAGACTTATGAAAAGACTAACTGGTACAGAAACAGGAAAAATCTAATTATAAGAACATATCTTTTTTTTTTTTTTTGCAACTAGTAGAGAAATAAATCTGAAAAGACATACATAAGTAGACATCTACCAGTAGAAGGGTATCAGCTTTGGCAAGACAGTCTCTGGACGTACAGTTAGTGGTTTCTACAACCAAAGAAAAAATGATGGTAGGACTGACCAGAGGCACCACTTTTTCTCTCTTTGTCTCAGCTCATTTAATGCTGTGAGAATTGGAAAAATGAGTCTAATTAGTTCAAAGTAATAAACAAGGTTTTAATTTTCAGTTCAACGTTAAGAAAACCGCAGAGCCAGTACAGCCTCGAGCACTCCTGAAGTTTCCCAACATTTATGGCCCCAAACCAGTAGTAACTTCACCTGAAATTGTTAACTACACACAGTACTCTCTGAAGACAACAGAAGAACCAGCTACTGGAAAACATACTGGTTTGGATGAGAGCAGGATGAAGATACAAGTCAATGAAGAGCTGTTTGTTCTCCCTCAAAACGGTAGGAGCTTTTGGTCTTCGGACTAACATTGCTTTTCTGAGTGTAGATCTGTGATAGTTCTGAATATAATGTGATTTTCTTAGATAAATAAATGTGAAAATGAAAATAGTGGATGGTTTTTATTCTCCTTTATGAGCACCTGTGAGTTCTGTCTTCAATACATTTGTTTAATAGAAGGTAGTCATGGAGTTCATCAGAACATTCAGATAACAAAGCTGTATTGTGTCTTGTTGCAATGTTTTTTTTTAACTGAACATCTTTTGTGTTGAAGAATCTGGCTCACTGGTAGCAAACAGTCTGTAGAAAAGTGCATTTAGTATAGTTTTACTGAGAGCAGTTGCCAGAGTATGTGTGAAATATCTGGCGAAAATTGGGCAGAGTATCGCCTCCAGGACAAATGCTAGCTGTCCAGCAACTGTCCTTGTCAGGGACAGTGGGGGTTGAAGCTGCAATTTTCTCTGCTTCCTTTTTCTCCGCTGGTTTGGTGAGATGGTCTTGGCTTTTTCTAATGTGCAGTGAAACGAAGGCTGACACCTCAAATATTTCTGCCACACAGAATTCCTGTTTCCCATCCAGCCCAGAGGGTTACACTCCAAAACCTGAAACATAAGATTCCTGGAGCCTGAAAGAAAATGCAATGTTAATTATATACATCTGGCAGCATAGCTAGGTTGCTTCCATACTGATTTTAACTTCACAGCTATCTTTTAACAGGACAATTGACTCTTCTGGCTATCATGCTAATAAAACCTTCCTGAAGATTGCCAGAGAGCCAATGCCATCTGTCATGATTTTTATTGAATACTCTTTTGGTTTTTTTTTTTTAATTGCTTGAGATTATATTTTTGCCATTCTGGAAGGATGATTGCTACATTCAACTCCCCACCCTGAGACTTATGAGTGTGGAAAAGAAAGTACCATGGGAAGCAGCTGCATTGGAGGAAGAGAGACTGTCTGAGGCACATCCTTAGGTGTCAGGAAGAAGATTATAGGGTGACAGAATGAAAATGATGGCTGCATTTAGGCTAAAGCTTTATGTAAGTGTGTTGGTGTAAGAGCCTCTCTGCACTGCTAATGGTACAAGCAAGTTTCCTTCCTGCTGTGCCTGATTTCGTAGCTCAAGTGGTGCTAAAATTAAGCAAGAATTGTTGCATTCTCCTTTTGATGCCACAATGAACTGGTCTAAACTGTGTTTCAGATTTTCAGAAGGAAATGTGCTGGTCCACTATTGTTTTCCATGTGAATCAGAACTGACCCAGCAGATTACAGCTTTTGATGACAAAATCTCTGGTTTCTCTTTTAGTCTTGCAACTTGCTTTATTTCAGTATGAAATACATACTCAGCTCCAAAATCACACATGGAAAAATTGTCTCCTGGATTCTCAAGTTCATTGTCTTCAGCCTGATCAGGTGCTATGGAATTAGATGTCTTTTGCATGACAAAGACTTTGTTAAAATCTAAAAAAACTTTAGAGAGGCCTGACCTAATGCAGAATTGCATAGCAGCTCAAAAGCAGACTCACATTCTCATTAGAGAGAATATAAGATTCAATTTAACAACGCAAGTTAAAACAACATTAAACAATATAACAAGTAATGAGTGTCATTTAGACATCTTGGCCTAAGAACAAGGTAAAAGAACCACGATAAAGCACAATGCGGTAAACTGCAAAAGTCTTGTCCAGGTACTGTAGAAAGAGCTGAAAGTTGAGTAAACAGAGCAAAAATGAGATATGATGATGGAGGAAGAAGGAAAATAAATTATATTCCTGCATAAAAGGTGCAGGATAGTAAGACTTTTAGAAAAGCTGAGTCAAGACAGGGTGGATTAGTTCTCTTGGGAAGGTAAGACCTGCTTGCTAAAGGGGTTTTTTCAGTTCCAGGTGTGGTAAAGGATGTGTGTGTCACAGAGCACTTGAACCCAGAGAGGGCAGCCAGCTGTAACCAGGCCCCTGAGCTGCACTACTCCCTTGTGTATGATCAACAAAGAGCTGAGCTGCGTGTGGCACTTCTGGAAGGTAAGGGGCAGAGACCTTCTGATCCAAAGGTACAAGACACCTATTGATTACATTTATAGAAAGTTCCCCTCCTACCTTAAAACCAACATGTGTTCTCAGGACCACTGGATGTTTCACTGGTTCTAGGCTTGTGGAACAGAAGTATCTGGCAATGTCACTGCTCGAAGTGAGAGTGCAGGGCATGACTTGGGAACAATTGTTTGCACAGCTCAAAAGAAGAATTCAGGAACCATGATGGGTTCCTCCAATCCTAGACATGGTACAAAGCAACCTCTTCTTTTTATATTTTCCTTTGGGGTGGAGGGGAAGGGGGTTACTATCTCCTTCCTTTCTCAACCTGACCCACTTCCTACTGCCTCTTCCTCAAGTCAAATCAAAGACTGAGCTGGAGATACCAGACTTATTTGAGGAAGAACCCTCTGGCTGTGCTTGGCCAGGCAGCCAGGTTCTGTGTCACACTCTGAAGTGGGGAACTGACAACTGTAACAGCTTCGCCACTCGGGGCTGAAGCATCATCAGCTCCTCTGGGAAAGTAAATAAGCTGACTGAATAATTCATGCACAGTGCAGATCTCTGTGGAAACCTAATCAAATCACACCCTCTGAAGTGAGAACTGAAAAGGTGCTGAATGGCAGCCACTGCTGTGGGCCTGATTCCAGCAGCAAGCACACAGTTCCCCTCCAGCATGGACACCCACGCCTGCTGGCTGTCACCCTGGCACTCCTGTGTGCATGCTCCTCCGTGGGTACCCTATTGCCCTAGGGAAGGGGCAGGGTCTGCTCCTTAGTTCTGTTCCCCTGAGAAGCCAGGAGAGCCCTTTAACCCATGCCCTGTGATCCTGGCAACCTCAGGAGCAGCTGTCCTTGGACTGGCTGCAGCAAGGACAGCAGTTTTGTCTATAAAGTCCTGATGCTCCACAACCCCTTGGAGAAAGGTGTGGTCCTCTTGCTGTGGAGAAGATGGTGTAGTTCTGTTGATGCAACTGAAGAGTGTGAAATGCCATTCTCACTCTAGGCTTTCCAACATAAAAGCAATGTAAAATTAGGGATGAGCGTCTGTTGACACAGATCTTTTTGGCTGTGGGACGGCTACTGACAGATTCATTTACCGGTGGTTGAACGAGCTGACTGATCCCCCACTGGCCTGCAGGGATGGATGTATGCCAAGGGGGAGGTCTATCCCATTTCTGATGTCTGTGACTGATCTTCCTGCTTTTAAAGTCTTTGTAAGAAGCTCTTTTAGTGTGCCAAGGTAAAAGTAAATGAGAGCTGCCAATCCCTGTGCCATGCTGTCTTATCTCATTGCTGTTCTGCATCTTCCAACAGACCATGTTCCCTTGAACTCAGCTGTTGCTCTCCCAAACACTAGCAGCATCCTTCTGCAGTGGCAGAAGGACAGGGACATTGTGTAGCACAAGGAAAACACCACAGCATGAGCCCACAGCTTAGTCTGCCCCATGCAAGCAGGAAGAGGGATCAATGTCTATGCAGCTCTTTTATTTTATGGCTCTCATGAAATAAGCAACTTAGCCACAGATATTTCAGGGCTGTCTTTTGTGAGAGGTCCTTATTATCAATCTTTTCCAGCTATGCATGGCAGAATGACTGTGGACCAAGATGCTGGCTGCCATTGCTACATACTGGGCACATTGGTGAGAAAGTCTGGTATTGCTGAGGCCCAGACAGAGCTGAAGAAGAAGGTACTTCACACCCTTTGGGAGGAGGTCCTGCGATTTCCATTAACTGAGGAGGAGATGCCAGAAGGGACACTGACTCTCACCCTGAGAAACTGCGACAAGTTCTCCAGACACAGCATTGTGGGGGAACTCAAACTGAACCTTGCTGAGATGGAGGAATCCTTTGGGAAGGCCCAGTGGGAAAGGCTAAAGAGTCCAGAAAAGGTATGGACTCAGTCTGTGCTGGTAGTCCAGAAACCCTAATGATTAATAGTTCGGACAAGAGAAGCCCTTTTTCTAGATGGCTCCATATGGGTTGGTGGCTTTATTTGTTTGGAGTAGATTTACAGGGGTGATGTGGGACTGCAGAGGTCACTCAGCAGTGCTCTGTGATGGTCTGTAGATAACCATTTCGGAAACAGAGGCCCATCAACCCGCCTTCCATCTACCACTCCCAGCAGTTAACATGTGTCACAACTCCCTCAGCTCCTCCTCAACACCATGACAATCTGACACTGACATCTGTAATTCAAAGATATGTCTAGAAAAAGGTGTGTGAGTTTCTGAGAATTTGTGATGCAGGACCACAGTGGCAAGAGCTGAAATACCAGAGAGTGCCTACAGAGCCCGATGGAGGGACTCTGCAAAGCAGTGTATTGGTAGCGCATACGATGGCATTCCAGGGAGCCTTAAGCTAGGAGTCAAATACATTGTTGGGACCAAAATGTTGGACTGAAGACCACTTATTCTTACTGGGATCAATCCACAACTATTTGCTCTGGGAGATGTCAAAATATCATTCATTGTATTGTGTTGGTTTTCTTAAACATCAAAACCTTCCTTTCCTTCCTTATCCACATCTTCCCAGCAGTATAAACAGGGAAAATGGAAGGAAGTATTCCAACAGCACTTGAAGTCGGTAAAGAGGATGCTTCATGAGCACTAACTTCTTGCACATTTCCTCAGAAGCCTTTCCCCTGCCATGGACTGGGTTATTCTTCTAGCAGCAGCAAGACCCTTAACATGGCAGCAGGGTGCTGCTACTGCTGCTACTGGTACATCAAAAAAAATAGGTGCCTGTTGTACTCTGGTGTGGTATGAGGTGAGCAATGCAAAGCAACACCAACGCTGTCGCTAAGCATCATGAAATAAATTACTGCCTGTCACCATCAGGGGTGAGGGCTCTCCACTGAGTTGGCCACAGACAGAGTACAGAGTTAGCATTTCTGATTTCCAATAATGCTGATTTATCTGATCACCACTTGAATACTAACAGAACTGTCCACCCTAAAAAAATTATCTGGCAGAGACAGAGGCAGCAGAAACAAATGTGTGGTCTAAATTAGTTTAATAAACTTCAAGCACAAGGCTGAATATTTGTCTAATATCTGTAACCCTTCCCTTGACCTCCATACTGAAGCATCTGCTTTTTCAGCAATACCCAAGGAACAGCCTGTTCACAGCAATGGTCAGTTGCCACTCCAGTGCACGTGAAGGAGTCCTGACATACTGGGAATTCTGCCTTGGTCCAGCTTCACAACTACACATAGGAACAGGGCAGTATTCATTTCTTCTCCAGGCTGACAGCACAAGGTTAGCACCAATAGTACTGCTGAACAGTGCCCCAGTTTGAGCTGAGGATGTGAAGTGAAAGCTGAATTTGCGTCATCTGGGACCTGAGAGAGCCAACCATTGCACAGATAGCTTCTGTATACAGATCCTGAATCATTCATTGAGAACCAGAGGGAGGGAGTGAGGAAGAGCTGTTCAAAAAAGAGGAGCTATTTTTGACAGTATTCATCCAGGAACAAAGTTACTGAGCTTCATTACCTTGAAATGCCAGGAAGGGCAGAAATTTCATTTGTACCTTCCCAGTAATTCCCCCACACCCAAGGGAAGGAGCTCAGAGTGGAGCTTACAGCCAACAGGTGATGCAATTATCATTCAGGAATTCATGGAGTCCTGTGAGCAATGCAAAGCATAGATACTGTAGACTGATAACCTTATCTTGTTCCTTCCCTCCCACTGCTTTGCTAATGATTGTGATGATAGTGGGTCCTTGCATAGCAACTTCCTTTGATTCCATGGTGCCCTGCACGTAATTCACCGATGACCCCTTGATGCTTTTTATCTTTACTGCATAGAAAGGAATACTGAAGCTCTGATGGTTGTATGAATTGGAAAGATTGCAGCACAAAATGCAGGTTATGGATTTAATAGAAAACGTAAACAAAAGAAAACAAAACCCAGAAAGAAAGCGAAAAAGAAGAAAATTACCTTTTGCTTGGTCTCTTCAAGCAAAGCTCCAGCAGAGACCAACCATTGCAGGTTTTGGTTTCATGTGGATGCAGGCTGGTCAAAAACTTGATCAGGATACTAGGAGTTAGAAAGTCATAAGCACAAGACGTGATCTGTGTACAATGTGTGCATTTGTGTGTGTGTGCATACACGCATGCATACGTGCACATCTACAGAGCCCTACCCCTCCCAGTCTCCACTGTATCTATCTGTGCCTGGAGCTATAGGAACCAAACTAGCCAAGAGCTATAGAATGGGACCTGGGTGAGATGTAGTGAGGACAAATACACAAAAGCAGCTTATAAACTGCTTAAACTCTGGGTTTTTACTGAGGTGGCGTTTGGGTTTGTCCCTCTGTGTACGAACACCTATTATTTTGTAGTGAACATACAGGCATCTGAATCTCTCCTGGTTTTATGCATGGTTTATTTAAGGTCCGCATCAATTAAGACAGGATTTATGTATAAGAGAAATGCATATGAGCCCTGCATTGCTATGAGTGCATGAAAAAAAGATTTATTTGGGCTGACTTAGGATTGAATTTCAAGTTCCTTGCTAATGCTCCCACCTGATTTTGCAGGACAAAATTAGTCATTCAAACCAGACAGCGATGACAGTCATGTTTTCTGGAGAGTCAATCAGCTCACAGGGAGCATACAGGGGCCTGTCCTTGCCTGTTCGAGTACCAGTCTGAAAATTAATTTGAAATATTTATGGCTCACTTAGTAGCAAGAGTGCAGAGCACAGAAATGGCCTAGAGAAGGGCTAGAGATAGAGCATGCTAAGGAGTCCAAAGGGAGTCCATTGAATTGACATTGGCTTTCTGTGGACTTGCTGGGTCATTAACCTACACTAAACCAGATTTCTGTCACAGGCTCCTACTCACTGAGAGAATAACCACTCCACTTTCACCTTTGCCATGGGCTGTCAGGTCTGCACACAACGTGTGGATTTCTCTCCTTCCCTGCTGGCTCTGAGGAAGAAGAAACTGCACTGCTCTCCAGAGGAGAGTGGTGGTGGTGTGGCTGCCTCTAGGCTTCTGCTCTGGGGCTGCTTGTACAGGTCAAGTGGGAGGGAAGGGCAAAAAGATCAGAGGTTAGAGGACAATAAGAAAGGAAAAAGAGAAAAAGAGAAAAAAAAAAAAAAAAAAAAAAAAAAAGAAAAAAAAAAAAAAAAAAAAAAAAAAAAAAAAAAAAAAAAAAAAAAAAAAAAAAAAAAAAAAAAAAAAAAAAGAAAAAAGAAAAAAAAAGAAAAAAAAAAGAAAAAAGAAAAAGAAAAAAGAAAAAAGAAAAAAGAAGAAAAAGAAAAAAGAAAAAAAGAAAAAAGAAAAAGAAAAAAGAAAAAAGAAACAAAAAGAAAAAAGAAAAAGGAAAAGGAAAAAAAAAGGAAAAAAAGGAAAAGGAAAAAAGGAAAAGGAAAAGGAAAGGAAAAGGAAAAGGAAAAGGAAAAGAAAAGGAAAAGGAAAAGGAAAAGGAAAAGGAAAAGGAAAAGGAAGTCTCCTGCAGGGGCAGGAGGGAGAGCTGCTGAGTCTTGAGAGAAGGCAGGTGGGAAGCAAGAGTACACTACTGTGCCAAGCTCACAGAGGATTTTGTCTTGGCTGGGTTTTTTCCCGTACCAAGTAGGGTGTCAGAGAAGGTGTAGCTCCAGCTCCCAGTCTGACTCAGTCCCGGGTATCACCTGTGCTTTCCCAGGGAGCCACTACACTTCTACTGGGCAGCATGGGCTGGGGGCTGTGTTCATCAGAGCCTCCTGGGAAATGAAGCAGCTGAAACAAAAAGTAATTATGAAACGCAGTAATGGAAGTAGTGGACATAAATATAGGGCAGCTAGGTGGTTTCTCAAAATAGAAGTAGCTGACTACTTGCATTGTATTCCAGACCCAAATCTTCTTCTTCTGACTAAATATTCCACTAAAAGTTGATGTTAGGAAGCAGCTACTTTCCAGTAGCATAAGAATTCAGTAACTCACATGATTGGGGCCTTATGAGCGGAGGAGCCTTTCAGGCATGTTTGGATGGTTATTCTCATCCAGTGTAACTGGAAAGATCTCCTGTACAAAGGCAGAGAGACAACTTGTTTGGTTCGTGGCCTTCCACCCATCAGTCTTGTACTACTTCGTTTTCCTAATGTTATGGCCAAGACTGTATAAAAAATTAACCCTTTCTATGTCTCCATTTCCAGGAGCCATCCATGGGCCATGGGGAGGTTCTGCTCTCTATTAGCTACCTGCCAGCAGCTAACCGCCTTCTGGTGGTGATCATTAAGGCTAAAAATCTCCATTCCAAGCAGCTGAAAGATCTACTTGGCAGTGGTGAGTGTAATAGCAAGGAAACAGAGACTGTTGTTTCTGCTATTATGTAAATCTAGAAAGAAAGTGGGAAGGGTGATGTTTGGCAGAAAAAAAAAAAAGTTTGGCTTAGAAAACCAAAGAGATTTGAATAATTTCTATAAATGAAAACCAAATATGCCCAAGATCAATATTTCTTATGTGCTCTCTCTCAGACTGATGTCACCAGTGTCACTTCTCTTGCATTTTTGGGTGTAGTTTTGGGCACCACAAAATAAAAGATCATTAGCTCCTGGAGAGCATTCAAAGGACGGCCACAAGGATGGTGAAGGATATGGAGGGGAGGCCTTACGAGGAGCATTTGAGGTCATTTGGTTTGTTCAGCCTAGAGATGAGACTGAGGAGAGACCTTATTCCAGTCTACAATTTCCTCGTGAGGGGAAGAGGAGGGGCAGGTACTGATCTCTTTGCTGCAGTGACTAGTGACAGGACTTGAGGAAACAGCACAAAGCTGAGTCAGGGAAAGTTTAGGTTGGATACCAGGAAAAAGTTTTTTGCTCAGAGGGAGGCTGAGCACTGGAACAGGTTCCCCAGGGAAGTGGTCACAGCACCAAGGCTGTCTGAGTTTGAGAAGCTTTGGACAATGCTTTCAGGCACATGGTGTGATTCTTGGGGTGTCCTGCATAGGGCAGGAGTTGGACTCGATGGGTCCTTTACAACTCAGCATATTCTAGTCTAGTCTAGTCTAGTCTAATCTATTTGTTGCATGCTCATTAATTTGGTGTCTCTTTCAACTTCCTATACAGATGTTTCTGTCAAGGTGACACTGAGGCATCAGTCCTTGAAGCTGAAGAAGAAGCAGACCAAACGTGCAAAACACAAGATCAACCCAGTGTGGAATGAGATGATCATGTTTGAGGGTGCCTCATGAGCTCCTGCGTGCCTCCAGCGTAGAGCTGGAAATGCTGAGCCAGGATGGCGCTGGCCAGAGCCATGTGCTTGGCAAGTGCAGTCTAGGCTTACATGTCACAGGTACAGAGAGGAACCACTGGGAAGAGATGCTGAGGAACCCCAGGAGACAGATAGCCATGTGGCACAGCTCCACATGTAAGGCTCATCACGATTACTGACAAGATTTACACCAGGCCTCCAAGCCTGGGGGATAAGTTGCATTCCACCTTCCATGTTCCCCTCCCTCAAATTTTCTCAGCACAGCACTTATTACATCACCCTTCTCTGATTTTCCTGCCCATCCTGGCCAGAGAAAACTGTCTGAAAAAGGTATTTAAAGGATAATCTCTCACCTAATTAAGTGGTTGTCTCAAACAAGAGGTTGGCTGCCGGATGATTTGAACGAATTTTATTAGCCTGCCCACTGTCATTTCAGTGAGGTCCCTGTTTCTGTAGCAGAGCAGAGGGGAGCAAAGTTACCATGGAACTGTAAGCCGCTCACTGGCATCTGGCACTGTCCCCAGGTCCCTTGATGAGTGCTGGCTCCAAAATCACAAACACACAACTGTTGTACCAGCCACTGCTTCTCGTAATACCTTGAAAGACTGAGAGAAATGAAGATCACAGGACTAACTGTCATGGCAGACACAAAGTATCAATATGAAAGAGAGAGTGAAGCCAACGTGCAGTAAAGGGGATACCTAGAAAAAGATGCAGAACTAAGGGAGAGAACAGAGAAGAGGAAGGGTTAGACGGTCAACACCAACATCCTGTGCAGCCTTTGAAGCAAACACTGCCAAACAAGAAGTCAACACCTTATTTACTTTTGTTTTCCAGAGAGTTCAATACCTTGTATTTAGGATTCGTGAAAACTGTTGAAAATATGAATGTTTCAGGACCTTTTAGCAGAATGCCTATATCCTTTTATCTTTCTATGGTGTCACCCAGGAAGACCCTAAACACAGATAAAAGTTATTGTCGACGTTACCTCCAAAAACTTGGACCAATTCTTTCTGTTACTGCCATCTTTCCTGTTTGGGTTTTTTTTTCTGAGCTAGAAAGTTTCAAATACTCTAAATATATTTCATGCAACATCTAAAACTAGGTAAAAGAAGTGGGATCATTTCATACCTTAGCAGCTGATGGATGGTTTGGTTTGACAGTTACTATTGCACTCAAATATTCATACCAGCATTACTCGAGACAACCCTTAAGAACTGCCATGTATTCATCACTTCCAGACAGAAGGAATTCACTGAACAGACAGGACTCTCCAAGGCTTGTTTTTTCTGTGTGCACTTTCAAGATTTGATGTGGCTTAAATGTTACTTTTTACTGCTTTTTGTGTGTGTGTAGATGGACTGAAAGTCTGGCATCAGCAGTGATGATTCATGACCCCATAAGCACACTGCCCGTCCTACTACTTCAAGGACTTCCATGGGGACAAGGCATCCAAAATCTGAAAAGAGAACCATATAGTCCACAGCACTGAAAATCTCAGAGAACTTCCTGGGTCAGATTGACCCTCTGTTTAAATCAAAATACTAAGCTAAGCTTTATTTAGCATCCAGCCCATTTTGATGGTGCAGTCACATAAGTCTAGCAGATTGTCAAGTGAAGGCTGCCATCCTATTGGCAAAGGGAAAACACCAGAACCAGTGTCTGAATGCACCAGGTACAAAGGGTTATGAACAGGGTCAGCTGGAGTCAGTAACTGGTGCGACGCAGGCTGGTAGTGAGACTGACACTGTTTACCATCTTCATAAATGAGCTAAACAATGGGGCAGAGCATGTCCTCAGTAAGTTTGTAGATGGCACAAAACTGGGAATATTGGTTGAAGGTGAGGCAGTTTTGCTGACATTCAGAGGGATGCTGAGAGGCTGGAGAAATGGGCTAACAGGAACCTCCTGAAATTCAACAAGGAGAAGGCAAAGTCCTGTACCATGGGGAAGAAAAACTCCATGCACCAGTGAAGAAGTGAGGGCTGACCATCTGGAAAGCAGCTTCCAGAAAAGGATCTGGGTGTCCTGGTGGACATCAAGTTGAACATGAGCCAGCAGTGTGGTCTGTAGCAAAGAAGGCCAACAGTGTCTTGTGCTGCATTAGACAAAAATTGCCAGCAGGTCAAGGGGGGTGATCCTTCTTCTCTATTCAGCTCTGGTGAGGGCACATCTGGAGTGCTTGTGTCTAATTTTGGACTCCCCATTGCAAAACAGATATGGAGTTTCTGGAAAGAGTGTAGCAAATGGCTATGAAGATGTTTAAGGGACTGGAGCATCTTCTATATGAGGAGAGGCTGAGTGAGCTGGAACTGTTTAGATCAGTCTGTATAGATACCTGATCTGGGAGAGGACAAAAGAAGATAGAGTCAAACTCTTTCCAGTGGTGTCCAGTGACAGGACAAGAGGCACAGGCACAAATTGCAATATAATAAATTCCATTTGAACACATGAAAAAAATTAAAGAAGAAAACCCCATTTCACTGTGAGGATAGTCAGACACTGGAATAAGTTTACAAGAGAGGTTGTTGGGAGTTCTCATCCTCAGAAACACTCAAAATCTGATGGGATATAGCGTGACAAACTTGCTCTAATTTATCTCACTTTGAGCAGGGCTGGGTTTGGACAATATGATCTCCAGAGGCCGTTTGTATCCTCAGTATGCTGTGACTGTGAAGAGATTGACAATGTTGATGCACACTGAAAACTGTTATCTTTATACTACTATTCCCTCTATGGGTGGTGTAGCCGGGAGTTACAGGATCATTTTGGAGATGATAAAACCAGCTTTGACCAAACAGACAAACAGAAAAGCTAAGTATGCCAATAAATATTATGTCCAATGTTTTAATCTCTGATATTGATCTACTGGCTAGAGGAGATGTAAACAAAAAAGAAAAATGGCTTCTTTTTTGTTCTATGGGATTTTGTTTATTAACAAAAAGCTGTAAGATACTGTGTGTAAACTAGACACAGGGGTCTAGTGGATAGTGAATTCTTAATAGTTGCTCTGATCATGATTCGCTTGTAGATATACCTATAAATTTAGAATAATTATTTCCATTTAAGTGCAAAATTCATTGGAATGTTGGCCTACTCTACATATAGGTTCCTGGCAGCACCGTGATTCTTTCAGGGATAATGAAAAGAAGGATAACGACAAAAGGATAACTTCATGGTAGGATGCTATTGGCTGGTACTGGAAAGCCTGAAGGCCCAAATATTTGCCTTGCTGCCAAGAGATTCCTCTAGCTCTGCATCCTGCTTATTTTACTGATCCTTTTATAACATCTTGATGGCTGAATTGTAAACAACATTATCTGCCTGTGCCCTGGTGGATTTTGGCACACCCTGTAATAGATAGCAGTCCTATAGCACTTAAAAGCATAGCTCCTCAGAATCTGACTTAGCTGTGACAAAACAATGTCCTCTTTTACAACAGAAAAATACGTGTATACACACTGCTTAACCACAAATCTGTCTTAGGAGCAAAGTGGTGTAATCAGTGTTAACGAATGGCATTGTTTCCTCCTTTGCTGCAGTGGGATTTAATGGGAAAGAGAGAAGAGTGAAAATGCATGCATCTTTCCCAGCTGGATCATTCTTGTTGTCTGGCATTTTAGCCTGGAAATATTCTTCACCATCAGTGCAGCCTGAACAAAGGCTGCCAGGCGTCCCTGGAAGGAGGCTGACAGCGGACATGGACACATAATGGGTGTGAGGAGCTGAGGAATGCTGCGTACGTGTGTTACCGGAGGGGCAGGGACGCCCAGCCCGGCTCTTCTGAACTCTGCTAATTGGAGCTGTTTGTCATCACATTCAAGCGTCTGTCCAGGGCTCTGCCCTCATCCCTCTGAACTGCCGTGTAGCAATACCTGTGCGTCCCTGAGCCTCAGCACCCAAGGGCCGGAGGTGCTAAACTGCCCTAGCAGACAAACAGCGGGGAGTGGTTTTGGTAGATGACAACACCATGAATATAAACGCGAAGTATTTGGAAATGCCACTGTATCAAGCAGCTTCAGCAACACAAGCTGTCCAAGTATCACTGAAGTGCAATAAGGCCAGAGGATGGAGCCAGGTAGCCCTACAGTTTTCAGCTCCTGGAGCTGAAAATACAGGAGGATCAGTGAACACCACTATGTATTAAATTAAAGGCTGCTGCTTATAAATTGCATTATAAGAGAAGAGGGGAAAAAAACCCAGTTATGGCAATTAATGTTCCTAAGATATATGTGTGACCAAAAGCAGCCATTAGAGTCCCCAGTGGCTAGTCTGTGGTTGGACTGGTTATTATGCCTGCTATAACCATTAACATGAAGAAGCTGGAAACCAAGAGACTGTAAGGAGGAAGGAAAAAAAAAAAAAAAAGGAAGGCATGGGCAGTCTACCTGGTCAGAATGAATGATACTTTTCACTAAGGGTCAGATTTGTGAGTTTCAGGACAGAGATCCCTCATCCAGTGACAAAACCCAAACATCATGCCTATTTCTAAACAGAATGAGAAATGCAGATCCCCTATTGTATCCAGCTTCCCCTGGGAGAGGTGGTCTCCTGATGTGGCCTCTGTTCAGAGGAGGGGACTGAGAGGCCAGAGGAAATAACCTGTGACTACATTAAGGAGTTCCTTGGTTAAAATATAGATTGTAGTTGTATTTTGCTTTGCCTTGACCTGCCCTCAAAGCTGGATCTTCCCAGGGAAATTATCTAGTTTGATTTCAGGCAATTTCTGCTTGAGTAGAAGGATTAATAGCACAAGTCACCAATAGTCACCAAATATCTCTGGGGTGTTTTAGACTCATTACTACTCTCAGCAACCCTTCTCCAGTTGTAAGGGGAGTGCTTAGAGCTGCTCCCCTGTAGGGTAACACTTTTCCAGTGCAGAGTTTTCCCCTCAGTTGTTGTCCCAAATATCCTTGCATGGTGATAGGAATCATGTTTGCTTTGCAGAGAGGTAATACATCAGAAAGTAATGGAAATTCCCTTCAACAGGGCTGGGAAAATTCAGGCTCTACTATTCCTCCTAGATACTACTGTGCTTTCAACATCTTGTTGAACAATACCTTGCATTTTGCTAGCATCTGTCATCAGTATTATCTGGAAGTAGTGTTCAAAACCACTTTTTTTTTTTTTTCATAATGGAGTAGGTTGTAATTTGGGCTCTAGAAATACAGCCCAAGATTTGCCCAAATTTTCTGAAGTCAAGATGAGTTGAGTACAATAACTTAATATGAGCTGGAAGCTAAGTGGCTTGGACCATGCTTCTTGCACTCTTTGAAGGTCAGTTTGAGGTTTGGCTGAATTAAAGGACAGAGTTTTGATAGCATTTTTCATGTGTTTCAGAATTTAACTATGTATTAAAATGTATTTGGTTCATTTGCTGAAAGATAAATGTGATGAGTAAATAGTAACACTCCACACAATATTATTTCTTCTGCTTTCAAAATGCACAAGAATAGTAGCAAAGTGAAGTAGTGATGTGTGGCCTTTCAGCATGAAGAGGCTTTTTTACTTACTTGGTCCTTTAGTGTCCCAGGTGTTTATTGTACAGAGCCAGATATTGTTTGTCAAGACTGTATATTGTTCTCACAATCCAAAGCACAAAACCAGAGCATGATGCTCAGCCATTGTGTCTAATATTACAGCACATGTAAAATACCGGCCAAGTAAATAATTCCAAGCTGTAACCGACACTGTGTCTGCATTATTTACTCTAGGGTAAGTCCCCTCTGCTTGCAGCTCATGTCAGGGGTACAGAGGGCTGGGATGAGTCAACAGAAGATCCTCTGAAGAGTGCCATCAAGGGATAGGATATGAGAAGGGGAGCAGTCAGCAACAGAGTCCTATCCTGGGCAAGCATAGGAAAATCTATTGGCTTCTTCAGCAAGGTGGCAGGTAAACAAGGCTGTAAAGGGGTTTCCAGCAGCTGCAAGAGGTTAGTGAACAGGATCTGGGAATCAGGTTCCTCCAGATACTGGCTCTCTGAAACTAAGAAATTAATTTAGATCCTTTTTTTTTTTTCCCAATCTCAGTACTGGTGGTGTTGTTGATACTCTGTAAACCAGAATACATAAGGAGGAATACATACTTAGCTGACCTAATACCATCACTGGAATTAGCTGGTTCCTAACAAGACATAGAGATCAAAGACTGCACATAAAAGTAAGAGAAAACAGATTTTGGAGCAGGAGTGGGAAGTATTTACTCCATTGACAGTTTGGGGGCACTCTCTCCACCCATCACAGTCAGTGTTAAAGCACAAGGAGAAAAACAAAGGCAGTCTGCTGGAGCCCCAGGCTGCTACCGGCTTCACATAGAGCGGTGCCACCAGCCTGTCAGCTGCACAGCAAGGCTGATGCCACTGAAGAATTTTCTGTAGAGGTGAAGGGAAAGGAGCTCTGGTGTTGTTGCACAGGGAGTTGAACACGGGTGGTGCATTGACAGGGACAATCCTTCCCACCTGGGGGATTCATGCAGGGTTACTCAGTAATTCCCAGCCCAGAGCATTGGAAAGCAGCAATAGTTGTCACAGAACATTCTTCTCTTAACCCTGCTGTTCACTGTCATTTCAGATTTATTAGAAGCTCCCCCCCCCCCCCCGGTATTTAAAAATTAAAATGGAACTGTTCCCTAATCCTCTGTCTGCCAGGAGGGAGTGTAACCTAATCCAGCCATTTCCAGTGGCTAGCCCTGAAGGTTTGCAGCCAGCTCCTCCACTTCCCTGAACTCCTAGTGATCAGGGAGGACAGGGCCCCAAGATGCCATTGAGAAGATAGGTCAGACCCGAAACCTACACACTATTCAGTTTTCCAGACAGCTCTCCCAAGCACCACAAAGTGCAATTGTGGTCTGGAGCACAGCTCTGCAAACCCTGACCCTCTGCTGCGTGTGGCTCCCCCTCCCAGCACTGGGACCTCCATGAGGCTCTCCCACCCCTGTGTACCTCCAGAGGTACCACCAGCATCCCCAGAAGTAGGGCGTCTGACAGCCATGCAGACACCATATTTGTTTTTCCTCTTGATCATAACAACTTCAAACAGGAAACTTCAGAGAATCAAGAAGTCGTTATCGCATATGCTGTTCTGTGGGAGCCTTTGATTATCCTGCAGATATTTTTAGAGCCCCTCGTAAATGAACTGCAGCTCTATTTGTGTGGCAACAGCTCTGCCAGAAACAGCCTCTGGTCCCCTGTGCCCACTGCTCGGTGCCACTGCAGAGCTGGACCTGGCGCTGCCCAGACACCCTGCCTCTACCTCCTGATTTAAACACCTTGGGGGGTGCCTGTTTAAATCCACATATGTGCTCAGCTGCCCATGCTTTCCCTTCCACCTCAGGAGAGTCATATAGGGAAGACAGCCCAAGAAAGAGCTGCAACCCCCTCCGGTTATGCCTGCAAGCTCTTAGCATCACAGGCACCTGTTCTCCTCTTTCTAGGAAGAAACAACACATTTGGTTTTTTTGCTAAATCAAGTTTCAAGTGCCAGCTGCTGACAACAGCCATCTCCATGGAGCATGTCTAGGACACCAGCAGAGCTGGGGAAGGGCATGCCAGGCTTTAACACTATGACAACCATCACAGAGGAATTTTTCAACTTTCTTTTTGCTCTTATTGACATGAGAATCAGTGGTCCTAAATAGGAAGGACACCTTTAGCCCTAGATCAGATGAATTTGTGCAAGTTTCCTTTCCTGACACAAGCTCAGACTGTGCACTTTGCTTTGAGAGATCTTGCTTTTAAGTTAGCAGCAAGGAGACTGATCACTGCCAGTGGCAATGAACAAGAGTCTACAGCTCAAAACTGCCTATTGGAAACGAATTACAACCCAGCAATGAATTTTACAAGCAGCTCTGACTCTTTACACATGGTTGAGCTGCTGAAAGTGAAGCATTGTCCTGCTCTGTGGGCTGCCAATTGACTAGTAAAGTCAAAACACCAGAGATGAGGTTTCAAGCTCTGACTGCCAGGTGCCCAGCAAACCCAGAGCCCATTAAACTGAAGCTAAGCCCTGACAACCACCGGGATTTTGCTGGGTTTGCTTACTGCTCAAAAATAAGTGATTTTAAATCACTACAGTGAAAGTTGCCAGAAAATAGCAAACTAATATGTGGAGTGCTTGATGACTTTGATGAAGTCACCAAAACAACCTTTTCTTTTGGATTACTAATTTGGGGTATTTTCACTTCTCAGCCTAAAAACCGCCATTTGCTTCCAGCTCCTGGGCCTCTCTCCATTGGTAAAATTTGGAGGCATTTGCTCTGAAACCAAAGCTTCTGCGCAGCCTGTTACCTGTGGGGACTGATGAGTCCACTTCCATGCTTCTCCTGGGCCTGGAGTCCTGTAAGCCCAAACCTCCCACAAAGCCAGAATTTCCATCCAAATTTCCCCTCCTTTGTGAGGACTAGCAAGCTGCACTGGCACCCTGCAACTGGAACAGCCACCAGAGCAATACAGCTGGGCGTCAAGCTAAAGCCCAAGACTATGATTGTGGAACCTCAAACAGAGAGCAAAACCCTTTTTATACCATATGTATCTATTGCATAAACCCTTGCTAGACGGGTAAACTGCTTGCCCACTCCATCTAACACTTGTTTATACACTAGTATCCATTCCCAAGACCAACTGGAAAACTTGGATCCCTCACACACCTGATTAAATTAAAGAGCCCAGTCCTGTTGATGCTTTCATTTCTACATAATGAAGCTCAGCAATACTACTGGTATCAACACCTGCAGTACACAGTGCCACACACAGGATCTATACCATCAGCTCCACAGATTGCTCCTGTGTTTTCTGCTTCCCCCCCGACACATGGACACATTTACAACTGAGTAATCAACTCTTTGTGCTGGAAGGGGGTTTCTTCTGCCTATGTTTTTCTCTAGCTATGGTTGCCACGCTGTAGCGGGGGTGGCCTAAACCTTTGCAAGGATGTCCCTGCTTGCACTACCATGCAAACCTGAGCTGCAGTGAAGGAAGAGTGATCTATAATCCCTGTGGTGCCTTTGCCATGGGCTGTATCCCTAGTAGAAGCCAGGCTCAGCCAAGGAGGCAAAGTTTTCAGCCCAGTGTTAATCCATGGACACACATAAGTGTTTCAGAGGTTGTCTCTCACTCACATTGACTCAGCAGATGTAAGACCCTCCAGGTACAAGATTAGTCTTATTTCACTGAACTGTTTTAAAAGTTACACTTTTAGCTAATCCACTGTGAACCCAGACTCAAGCCAAACTTCACGTCAAAGAACAATCCAAAGTTAAGCCAGCCCTTTATTTTAAGATACAAAAAGTCCAGTTTCCCCTGGATTTGGAGCATGTAGAGCTCAGGAAAAGTCTCTCCATCCTTCAAACCAAACCAGGCACACATGCAAGGTTTTGTCAACATGCATTACAAGCACAGCCCACCACAGAAAAGCCAACAATAATGCCACTGTACCTGACTAGAAAGGGAGCACAGAGCCTCAAGGGCACTCACTCTGCACCTCTACCCAAAAATAGCATGTTCTGACATAGCTGCACTGGTGCTGACCCAGGGCAGCCTTGGGCCTGCTGGAAGGTGTCAGCTCCTGTTCTGCCAGCTGCAGCCTTGGCACAGCACCAGCATAACCCAACCATGGTGAAATGATGCAGCTCCATCACAGGATATTTTGGACCTGATCACTGAGGTGAGGATGTTGAGGGGCTGCAGTGACACTCAGCATGTGAGGGAGCCAGTCACTCAGGAGGGAGAACTACCAGCACCTCAAGGGGTTGCAATTAACCCTTCTCAATTAATTAGGAATGGATCCGCTCCTTACAATCCTGGGCTGGGGATGTAAGGAGTGCACAGTGGCTGGGCTGGGCACAGTGAGAGTGCATCAGCTTAGACAACCTTGGTCTGGGGAAAATGACATTAACTTTCAAGAACAATTTAAATAATTAGCAAGACAACTTGATAAATTTAATTTTTTTTATTAACAATCATTTTACATTACAAGGATAATATGACAAAAGGAAAGTTCTTGTGTACATACTATGATATATCAACATAGCTCTATTCGTATCCAGTGTCCTAGGTCCTTTCACACAGGTACTATAAGCATAGTCTGTAAGTAATAACATTTTAATGTTCTCGAAAAGAGTGATATTAACATATTAATACATATGTAGTAATAGACATCTAGATATTTTCTCTCATTTCATATGTGTGTGTGGTAGGTGAGTGGGTGGGTGAGAGATCGCTTGAAACAGTTCAGCAGGGCTGTGCTTGGATGTGGATACAGAGAGGTTTGAGATAGAGCCTCATTTTCTGGAAGTAGAAATGCATTTTTGCTAACTGTCGGGTGAGTCTATGAGGATGCCATGACTGGCAGAAAACTCTGTAGCCCTCCTGTAGCATTTGGGACATTACAGCATATGAGACATGGTTCCCCCACATAGCCCAGCGAGCTTATTTGACATGAGGTGCAGTGCATGGGAGCCCCTCGCCGGGCGGCAGCACCACCGGCTGAGCTTACATGAGTGTCAGTGGCATCTGAGGAGGGGGCTGGGAGTGAGAAAACTGTCTCTGAGGTTTGTGAGGAACAGGTGCCGAGGAGATCCCCGTGGTGCTGCACAGCTGAGGGGCTGTGGCAGAGTGGGGAGCTGCCGCCAGGCAGGGGCGGCTGAGGTGGATTACCAGTTGTGTGGAGGAGAGAGGCCTGGGAGAGGGCACTGAGGTGTGCGACAGGGCTTGGGGGGAGCTTGCACAGTGTCTGCTCAGGCAATACCAGTGTAACAAGTCATTCGGACGTCAGAATTACAACTCACCCTCCTCCAGACTGAAGTCAACAAATAAAACAAACTGCAAGGAGTGCAGTGGTTGCCAGGCCTGGCATGGAGCTGCAAAGGCAAACCTCCTCCTTCAACCCTTGTGGGGAAGCAGCTCACTGAGTAACCACCAGCTGCCAGACTGGCCAGAGGCACCTTGCGGGTCCTTTCCGGAGTCAGCGAAAGGCTTCAGGATGCAGAAGGGTCAGTGGCCTACAAGCAGCTGTGTGAAGGGAGGGATGGAGGGATGAGGCACCTATCCATCCCACAGGTATCAGGAGACACCAGGCTGATCCATTGTTTGGATCCACCCCCATCCCAGCATGGAAACGCTGTCATGGGAAAATAGGTGACTCTTTGCATGGGAAGGGCAAGAGGGCTGCACCCTTCGGTGCTTCAGCCTGGCAAGGTCCATATGCTGTGTGTTGGGGCCCAAAGGCACACATGCATCACCGACCATGTCTTCCACACAATCACATCAATCTCTTTCCTCCAGAAGACCTCCCCGGGACTCCAACCAGGCAGGCTGCTCACCAGCTGAGGAGTAGCTGTGAGACCTGAGGGAGCAGTCAGTCTGACCCAACAGAGCTGAATGTGCCTCCCCAGTGGGGATCACACACTCCCATCCATATTGCTCCAAATTCATGGTTCCTTCTCATTCGTATTGCTCCAGCTCCATATACCATCCCTGCCATGTCCGACTGTGTGGCAGTAACCTTCCCTCCGCTCAGTAACACCTTTGCTCTCCTGCTGCCTTTATCCTGGCATCATGGCTGTATCACTGACCGACGGCCCCAGGTTAACCCACGCTCTCACTGCGTGCTGTGTGAGCACTGGCCAGTGCAGGGTGTCCCTAGCAGTGTGCCGGCCAACTACTGAGGAACAACAGGCGGAAGAGCAGAAAGCCACGTTTCCACAGCACCAGCACCCACTGTTGTTAAATGCATCCATGCAGAGAGACAAAAGTGTATATGAGGGTGGGATACGTATCTGTCCAAGTGTGAACACACAGGACCTCAGCAAGAGGTTTACTTGTGAGAAGAAAAGGACACTCGAGCATTTTTCCCTACCAAGACATTCCTCTATTAAACAAACCTTATTTATCACTTGGGTAACATGCCAGCAAGGAAACCCCTTGCCCCAAACACAGCAAAGCCCCTCTCCATAGAGTGCTGTACATGTAAATGTAGGCCTCAGTGTATGGCTAAAACCATTTCAAAGTCCAAAGTCTTCAGTGTTACATGCCTTGTGCCAGAACACAGGGCCAGCCTTACACAAGGGTGGTTGAGTCTATCTCTATATTATATCTTTATATCTATCGAAAACATAGAAATATATAAATATATAGGATTTTATTTATAGATATATAAGCATGTGATTTTAATCTTTTGTACTGTGTGTATATGTACTGGGATGTGCGTATATACAATATATAGACCATATGCATATGTACTGTATACATACACTAGCTTACATGCACACACATCATACATGTCTCCAAGGGAGACAGCAATTGCATAGGCATTACTGCATTGTATACAATGGCTGGGGGATCAACGTACCATTTCTCTGCTTTTAAGACCTCTTTTGACAGGGCTGAGAGGGGAATCTGCAAAGGCAAAGGCTGTTTCTGCTTATCCGCAAGCTGGCTGTCTAGGCTGTCTTACACACTGGTCAAACAAACAAACAGCAATCCTCATGAGATAAGAAAGGAGGGGGACTCCAAAGACCCCACGGGCCACCTGGTTGAGTTTGTGCTGTGAGAAAGAGATGGACCAAGCCTGAATCATGTCTGAATAGTCATATCAGCAAAAGTGTGACCAGCACGGGGGACACTGCTGCAGTTAGCTCAAGATCCAAGGCAGATGACATATCAGGACCCTGCCCACTGCGTCCCCTCACAACCCACCATAACTCCTGTGTGCTTTTGCTGGTATGGGAAGAGCTTTGGTCTCTTGTGAAGATTATCCCTGCTGAGGTCAGTCTCATGGCTGGAGGGCCCGGACCCCTGCAGACACTGGCGAGCCCTGCAAAAGGCCGTCTGAATGTGCTTCACGGATTTCTGCTTCACAGCAGGGTAAAAGAGGCAAGGAGCCTGAGCAAAAAGTGGGGAAGGGAAATTGGGAACCAAAAATCCCATGGGCTAGAAATACAAACCCAAGGGTCTAGAGAAGTGTGCATTATTCACAGTCAGATGCCATAGCTGAGATGCAGGGGGAAGAAGAGAATAAAGAGCTCATTTGAGAAAAACTGAACCCTTCTGTCTTTGCAGCGAAACAAGTTCAAGATGCTGTGAGCAACATGTTCAAAACAATTTCCTCTCACTCGCTCAGCACAGCAGGAAAGGCATCGATTAAACCTGATGCATGATGATCTCCAAGCCAAGGAGGCCCCCTCCTGTGCTCCACTGTGTCCTCCCTATGCCTGCTGCTGCCTCCTGGCCTCACTGACACCAAGACAGGCCTAGGCAAACAGGGCACAGAAATGCACCTGCTCCCAGGAAAGTCTGGGGGGCACTGGTAAGCCAGGGGCATTTTGCATCAGTATTCCTCCCTATCTTGCTCATGCTGGCACATTTCCATCCACAGACTATCCATCAAAGTAAGAGCTAGAGATCTGAGATAGGTAAGTAACCCTGGAGGGAAAGCTTGCAAAGCACCTGCATTAGCCTAGGATAAAGGCCAGGATTATTTTCTGACGGGGGTATAGCAGGGAACTGTGTTGAAGGGGCTGGTCTGGGCTAGGCCAGCTGCTCTGCCAACCTCTTGTCTCTCCCCATCACCAATGCAAGGGGTCTCTGACCTTTCCCATCATGAATATCTGCAACATCCAGTGGCAGGGAATCATGCTTCCTACTGACATCGCTTGCAGGTGTAAGCGAAGTTATTTGCTAAAGAAACAAGCACTTTCCCTGTGTCAGCTGACTGCCTGGAGAAAAAATCCCATCTGCTGTACATTTCACTCTGCCATTAGGAATAACAGCCGCCGATGAAAGGTATCACTGATGAGAGCAGGATTTGCAAGTGAAGCAAAGGAAAGGAGTGACAAATTGGAGGAATCATTTCAGAACAGGGCCTCTGGCAGCTCTTGCCAAGAAGGCAAGGCACCATTTCCTCCCCAGTGGCAAAAGTAAGGAGGCTCAGATCAGGAGTTGTAAACAGGCCCCTCAGGCAGTTCAGCACAAGCCCTGGGGGAGCACTCCTGTCTCCAAAGGTGTCTGGAGTCTGTCCTCAAGTATCCCTTCCTTCCATGTGGGCCAGGCACTTTGATGGGGTTCTGTGCCAAGGAACTTTTGCTGCTGCTAACAGAAAGGCAGGTGATTTTTCAACTCCATCCACATAGAGCTAATGGAGTTCCTATGGACTCTATGATCTATGCTCACCTTGCCCATCTCCAGGTCAGAAACTAATGGAGCAGCAATCTTTTTTTTTTTACCTTTTTGCATCTCCTTACATTTTAAAAAGGGAGGAAACCTGCCGTCTCCTCAACAGGCAGCAGCTCCATGAGCTTAGTGGCAGCACCCTGAGCAGAGCCTATTTACCAGGCCCGGAGAGCTACAAGTAACTTGTGTAGAAAGATCCCTACATTATGGTCAGGCAAACAACCGTCCGAGTCTGCACAGCTGGCAGAGGGTTTCCAGTTTAATATTTACTCCTCTGGATGAATGAGTCAATTTTATCACATCATTTATAGGGAAAAACAGAAAAAAATGCAAACAAAGCCATTTTTTTGCTTGCTAGGTGTTACATATCGATGTCCCTGTGCTGTGACAGTGTGATGCCCTGACCTAGACGGTGACATTTCCATGAGGACCATAGGGAAAAGCACTCAGTGCCTACACCCTTGACAGCACTTTGGCAAAAGGTGGGTGGCGCTGGCGCAGGTGGCCCCGGCGCAGGTGGCCCCTCCTGCCCAAGCTACCCTCAGGCTGCACATGCTGTCAGAGGTAAGGCAGAGGGAATAAGTGCTACAGAGGGTACGCTGCCTGACCAGCGCTCGCTGCTATATTCACAGGGTCTACTCTACTCCACTGGGACTGGCTGACCAAAAGGCCTCATTTTACAGAAAAGGAGGCAGAGTCTGAGCACAAGGATGGGCCACCACAAGTGCTTTGCGTGGGCTCAGTCCCTCCTCAGTCCTACAGGGACAGCGGCAAACACTTCTAAAACCCTGATCAACACCAGTCTAGCTCTTCCTGTGGGGTGTGAAAGCTGAACCAGTCCGTAGTGGCTTGGCTGCATGCCTCTGCCCAGTGCTGGCTGTGAAGTTCTACTGAAGGCAAAGGGGTTAGCAGGAGGTGAGTGAGACCTAGGTAGAAGTGTGTGTTTTCCCGGGGAAGACAGTGCGTGAACCCTGGCAGTGAAAGTGACTCTGAGAGAGATCGGTTCCAAACATGCTACATCTCCATTGAAAACAAACAAAAACGTTTAAAAAATAAAATAATATTATATATATATATATTTTTATATAAATGAAAAGCTATCATCTAGCAGCAACGGTTCTAGAGATATCTTAGCACCAAGACCAAGGGCGGGGGGGGTAACAGGAGAAAGGAAAGGTTCAGTGTTGCTGATACCACCATCATGTTTCCAAACAACACAGCTTGGCACAAAGCTCATCCCTCTGGGAAGTGAGAACATGTTGGCTTGGACACCTTTTGGACAACAGGTCTCACTCCCATGATGGTCTGGTCAGGTTGGTGCTGTCCATGCCACATCAGCAGGGCAAGGCACTAGCATCTGTGGAGTTTTTGCACCTTTTTTGTTTGTGTGGTTTGTGTTTTTTCTTTTTTTTTTGGTTGGTTGTTGCTTTTTTTTATTCTTTTTTTTTTTTTTT
The DNA here is from genome assembly GCF_009829145.1 of Chiroxiphia lanceolata. Classification (NCBI taxonomy): domain Eukaryota; kingdom Metazoa; phylum Chordata; class Aves; order Passeriformes; family Pipridae; genus Chiroxiphia; species Chiroxiphia lanceolata. The sequence goes on along the minus strand of NC_045642.1, from coordinate 23,759,178 downwards.
TTTCTAACCTGAAGTGATATTGTGTGGATGCCTGGAGCTTGTTTACTTTAAAAGAATAAAACAAAAAAGAGCCCCAAGCCCACAGAACAATCTCTTTGTGATGGAAGGTGCAAGTCCCCCATTCACATTTCAGCTGGACTCCACATTCCTTCAAGAAAGGAAGAAAGATTTCGCAGGAAGAAGCGGAGCATCCCTTCTTCCTGCTGTCATCAGTCTGCTGTGCTGTGGAACATGTTACCTTGGTCACAAGAGAATACGTGAACCTTTGTAGGACATCATCACATGAATATAATCCAAGATAATCTTGCATTGATAGCTCCTGCCATCAAACCGCAGCAGGTTTTTCTTTCAGTCATTCCAAACAAAACAAAACAAAACAAAACAAAAAACCCACAACAATCTAGGATTATAAAGACATAGTATAAATAATGTAAATTAGAATATAATTTTTTAAGCCTTTGAATCTCTGCCCAGAGATGGCTCTCGACTCATTGGCTGTCTAGCTTCCACAGCAGCCCTGGTTTTGAATGAATAGTTGTATATATATATATATATATATATTTATCTCATACAATATAAAAATATAAATGCAAAAATTTCCCCCTGCCTTCTCTATTTTGCTATTTTATAGTCTGCACATGACATCATGTTATAATATATGTATAATAGACTGGTATTATGGTTATCATAAACAGAGCTGAAAGCCAAGTATTACTCTACAGCCCAAAGGTAGGGAGAACTGAGAAAGGGGCATCACAGTTTAGTGGAGGCATTTGTTTCTAAGTCAGAATAAAAACCCAAAATCATGCCCTCAGCTCTTCCCTCCTGCCAGTAATCTCTTGAGCAGAAAAAGCTTCCATTCAACTGAAGAGAACTGGGTGGAGCTGAGAAGCTTAGGGCAACATAAACACACGGGATGCTCTGTCGGAAATCAGAAATGTGATGGTTGCCAACAAAAGGCTCAAATGGCTCAATAACTGTACTGAACAATGGAAGGAGAGGCAGAGATTAAAACTGAGGGGAAAACAAACAAATAAACAAACAACCCCAAAACAAAACCAAACCCAAACCCCAACAAACCGACAACACACATACAAAGGAAACCACCAGGAGGATGAGGCTGACAAAGACCCGTTGTGTAGCTTATAGATTGTTAAGTTTGAACATGTAGAGTATGGCCCCAGCACACGCTTCTGAAGAATGAAATGTTGCCACCTACATTGCAGCTGCCATGGTTGGAGACACCAGTAAATGTCTAAACATTGTCTCAATCTTTAAAATTCTGCTTAGCTTCTATCAGACGCACATCGTCTAACTTTTAAATTTTCAGTGTGGGTTTTTCCTTAATATAGATAATATATATATTTTATATAATATATCAAAGTTTAGAGTATAGATTAAAAAATTATTCAACTGCTTTCTGATCTGAGGCATTCCTTCCTAAATATCAGGGTAAAACTCAGAGCCATGGTCCATGCTCTGCAACATCGGCTTCTGATCAAGAGATGACATCCTGCTCAGCATTTCTGCTGACAGCGCATAACTATTACCGGACTTCTCCTCAAACCAACTATCTAGTGCCCTTTTGCAATCAAAGTTGGCAATGGGTGGCCCGTTAACAGCAATTGTCAACAGATCACTGAGCTGCTCCAGAGTGAGCCGAGAGCGGTTGTTCTTGCGCACCCTCTGCAGGGCAGTGCGCCCCTTCTCACAGCAGGCCGAAGAGGTGGGAAGGACTTTGAGGATCTGAACTATTTTATTTAGGAGGGGAAATCTCTGTTTGTATTTACAAATGTGACTAAGCAAGTCTTTAAAAACCGTTTTTGGTATAATAATCCACCTTGAGTTCTCGCCACTCCATCAGCAGACTCCCTCGGGTGTCCATCCCCTCTCTGCAAACCTCTCTGGAAAACGATGGGACTGTCTCCAGGTGTTCAAATATTTGTACCATATCCTCCTTCCCATAGCTCATGAGCTCATCAGTGCTTCTGGGCCAAGCTGCAAGGTCAAATACCTGACAGGCCTTCACAAATGTCCGGCTGCGGGAATCAAACCTTTGGGCCAGGATCACCTGGGTCTTTTGACAGATCTTTTCTCTGATCGACTGGAATTTGGCTTCAGCCACCCGTAGGTTTTTCACAGCAATGCCATTAAAGCTTTCACGGAAGTTTTCCTCAAACTCCTGCAAGTACTCCCCAGGTGAGTCTGCTAGCCGGCTGATCTCCTGGATGGCCTCCTCGATTTTATCATCCACCTGCGACACAAGAAGGTACTCCCCTTGGAAGACGTAGGCGAGGCGTGAAAGCACAGCGATCACATCCAGCAGGAAGTAGATGAGTTTAATTGACTGGTAGTCCATCAGGAACTGCAGGAGGGCCAAGGCAATGGCAGAAGCATCTGCCCTTTGGGTCTGGCCACTGACATCTTTGAGATGGGCCACAACCTCAAGGTAATCCTTGATTAGAGCATTGAGCACATTCTGCTCCCCGATGATCCACTTCACTGCTCGAATGTCCCCCAAGAACTCAGTTTCCTCACACAGAGTGGCAGCAGTGACTCTCAACTCGCACATGAGTCGGGGAGAATAACGGTAGAAACTGAGCAGCTGCTTCAAATTATTTTCCAGCTCCTCCAAACACGGTAGTTCCTTCCCACTGATGGCATCCAGAATTTCCAAGTGGGGTCTATGCACCATAAAGGGCAGGCAGAGAAGCCAGGGCAAGGTCTTTCTGATTGTCATGAACAAGTTGGCTCTGAGGCTGGCAGTAATGTTAGCACCATCAACTCCCAAGCCAACAGTTGGCTTCTCATCCTGCAATCGTATTCCCAGGCTGGAAAAAGCCCGGTCTAATGCTTGGAGGTAACTGTCTGTTGTAGAAAAGCCCAGCTCCTGAAGGGACAGGAATTCAGTTGCCGGAGGCCCATCGCTGCTCGTGTACTGCACATAGACCGCAACCGTGTCTGCAAGCAAGTCATCGCTCTGCCCATCCAGAATGATGCTGAGGAAGGGAGACTGCCGGATGCGTTCAACCAGGTCCTCTCGAAGAGCCCGGGCGATATGGTGAATTAAGATTTGGCAGTCTCCTTCATTCATGTACTGATCCACCACCTTGAGTTCACACTTTCTCAGTAGTTCTGCTAGAGGCCGAAAGTCATAGTAGGGCCTGCCCTCTAGGGCCAAGTGGTAGGCTGTATTGAAGAGCAGGGTCATATTTCGGCACATCTCTTCTGTCTTCTCTGGGTGCATCCTGAGCTTGTAAAGCTGCAGGCACTTCTTGTGGAGGTTGCTCTGGCTGTGAAGCTTTATCGTGTGTATCTTGAACTGCTTTGAGCCAATGATGAAGGCTGAAGTCCGAGAGGATTGCACTGTGTACTGCCTACAGACATGGCACCACATTTCATTCAATGTTGGGGAGTACCGCAGAAACCAAAACTTTTTAAGCCACTCTTGCTTGAACCGCCGTATCCTCCGGCCTGTCGCAGAAGACATCTTGGAAGGCTCATCTGTAGCAGCAATCATGTCATTGGAAACTGATTCATCAGCAGAATCCACCTCTTGGTCATCGTCCTCCATGATGGTGGGAACTGAGATGATGCTTTCTGAAGCTGTAACAAAAAAAATAAAAAAAGGAAAAAAATATGATATTTACAAAGTCACTGAGCTAGAGAAGCATCCTATTGGTGACAGTAGAGCATTGCCCAATGAGCTGGACACAGCCTCCCCTCTCCTGCCCACAACACATTATGGATAGAATTTGAATCATGGCTTAGAAAGGAAAAGAAGTCAATATTTCTGCATATGAACTTTGTCTCCAACATGCCACAATGAACAGCAAGAAAGGACACTACATCCTGGCCACTTGAACAATACACTGTTTGACCCAAATGTTCCCTTTACTGAAGACTCCTGGCTGCTTGACAGCATGTTCCTGGGGGAAAGGAAATGTATCTTCAGAAAGGGACACATGGTTGTGTTAAGGCAGTGGAAGAAACAGAGAGGGCTTTCCAACAAGGGACACAGCAGGACATCATTTCATACACAAAGAGAGCACATTTCAGTGTTACCACAGAGTCATTCAGATTTTCTTGGTAGCATGTGAGGTATTGTGGAGGGGCTTCCGCTGAAAGAGAATGCATCAAAAATACAGCAAACAAACTGTCTGCAATGGAATGTCTTTTTTATTGACAGTGTATTATCAATTACAATGGCAACAAATAGAGCAAGTTGTCATACAGAGTCTTTCCCAGACAGTGTTTTCCACTGTACCCACAGCATCAGCTCCTGGCCCACCCAGTCACAAAACCTGACAATGAACCTTCCATGGAACCACAGGTTCACCTGAATACTCAGAGCAAAATGCTTTAGATGGGTACACAGCACACAGGCATCTCACTACTCTCCTTAGGCAGGGTTTGGAGAATGCTCTAACTTGGCAGGGCTTACCTGTGGGGTCTGAGAACTCTTGGAGCTCGGGTACCTGGGGCGGTAACACGGGTGGCTCAGGTAACTTCCCAGATCTCAGCATGTCTAACTCAGCCTGTAGCTCCCGGATTTTCCTCTTCAACCGGATGCAGTTGGGGCAAAAGGATGTGCTGGGGATTTCATGGGAGTTGCCTTGTGCAGAGGCTAGTGACAACTCAGTTGGGCTGTCTGCTTTGAGTGACAGGGGCTCTTCTTCCTCGTCTTCAAGGATGCCCACCTCCTTGGCTGAGATGAAAGAGGAACTGTGGGGGACCTTCCATTCCCCTTCGCTCTGGTTTCTGCTGAGGCCCAGGGAGCTGTGCTGCATGGCACCGCCACACTGCTCAAAGATGTCTTCAGCCTGGTATTTAGATGCTTTTCTGATGGCAAGTGGTGTACTTGTTGCTAACTGGTTCTCATCAAACTTGGCAGACTCCAAAGAAGCCTCCAGGACGTCTTTGAAGATGAGGTCAATCTTTTTTTTCTTTGTATGGGGGTGGGATTCCCCCTCATCACAGCTGCGCTTGTAGGGGCTCTTCCCTTGCTTTAAGGTGAAGTGGAGTGGCCCCCTTGCATCCTCTTGATTTTCTGTGTTCTTTTCTGACTTTTCACTCTGTAACTTTTTGTCTCCTAGAAAGGAAAATGGGGTGTGGGGATTATCACTGGGAACTGAGCAACATCCCTCAATCTAAAACTCAAACAAAAAAAGAACAAAAAGGCAGACTGGATCTTTGCAGGTCTGCATGTTGTGTTACAAGCCAGGGAACCAACACAACTCAGTGGAAACTGAGGCTTGCAAGAGGAGAAGCCCTGCTAATGGGCATGTCTGCAAAAACAGAGACAGTCCTGGGTAGCCACAGCAGAGTAGAACCCACACACTTTAAAGAGAAGAGAAACTACAGGCAGCTTGTTCAACCTAAAGGTGTAACCAACCTGTGCTGGAAGAGGACTATGAAGTGAATGACTGATCATAGTGGAACCTAATACACAGAGCCTAAGCACCATTTTGGCTGGCTGGAAGTCCTGTGCCTGTTTTGACTTGGTAAAAGGTATCAAGTGTACAGCAGTGCAGTGAGAGATTTACACCATTTCATGATAACCCCAGCGTCCGTGCACGCCATGGCACAAAGTTTGCAAGCCCCTTTACTCTCATTCAGTTTGGAGGCTGCTCCAGAAATGCAAATGTAAAGGAGTAAAAATAACTTGCACTCTTAAAACCTAAGGTACTCATTGTCAACAGAGCTACAACGGGTGAATGCCCGCCAAGGACGGGACATGTAGCTTGTCCCGGTGGAGTCTGAGAGTATGGCCATTCAGTAATAGGAAAAAAAAAAATAAAAGCAACCTCATACAAATTATTAATTGCTTAAAATAAAGGGAATAGCCAGATTTCCTTACCTGAAAATTCAAAAGACGATAGGTTTGGCTCAATTTCCATCATTCTTCTATCTTGTAAATAACTTCAAGCATTGAAGGCTTCCCAAACAAGACGCTGCTTTATGCTGATTTTTGATTTTGTTTGCTTTTAAAGTGTATTCATGCTTTCATAAGAGTTATGGAGCAAAAGCTACCATTCCCTCTCTAAGGAGAGCAATGCTAAGAATGCAGAAAAGATGCAAGACTTGAAACAGTTAGAGTAAGGCACTGTAAAAAGGGCTGGCCTGAATGGATGGGATTTTGCACTGAGTTTGGATGCTGGCTGGGAATCCCAGCCACTCTTTTAGTGAATCCATAACAACAGATCTCATTTTCAACACATTGATGAGAATTTCTATGGACAAAGCTTTGAGTCTCTGTCTTAGTATTTTCCCTGTTACAGACTATAACAACTATTGTCAGAGGTAGGGATTTAGAGAACGAATTCTTCTTCCTTGGTGATTTTTTCCCCAACCAGCTGAGTGCTTCAGCCCTATGGAAAAGCTAAAAATCACAAGACGATCCCTCATAATATTGGTCTCAGCTCTAATGATGAGGCGAGTCAGAAACTATCTACAGAAACGAAACCCAGGAACCATGTCATTTTTCTGTGACTTAATAAAGTGTGCCACTTCACTTCATTTGACAGGCTCATCTGCGGGGATTTGAAATCTTTTAAACAGAAAGTAACTCAACAAATTTTTGTGCTGCTTCCTGACCACTTCCCAGTGCCCTCCCAGTTGAGGCTTTGATGTCTCACAAGTCTAGAAATGGCCCGAGTGATGCCCCATTTTAACAACATCTCTGCGCCCCTCTTGTGAACACAGGCTGAGCTCAGCTTGTAGCAGGATGAGGTCAACAAGACATTTCTGGAATGGTCTCCACAGCCACATGGACTTCTGCCTGAGGATGTGTTAGGCTATGGCAGGTCCTGACGAGTCCAGAGGCAGATCCTCACTGCACTTGTAGCACAGAGCAGGTTTCAGCTCACACAAACCACCACACCACGACAAACTATGACTAAAGGCATGTCTGTATGGCAGGGCAATAGCTAATACCCTTGGTGCCCCTCTACAGTAGCTGGTCCAAGGGCACAGACTGTCTTGCTGTACTTTCAGAAAGTACTAAGCCATTTGGATGACTAATGTGTGCATGTTATTGCAGCAAAATCACTGAAGCTGTACCTAATCACTCAGCGATGTTCATTAATACAAAAAAGCAAATTCATAACAATGTTCATTCAGAAGTAGGAATTGCCCAAGTACAGCCACCAAGATGTAACACTGCAAGTGCATAATAACCCTAGGTGATAGAGATAACCAGCTTTTTCAGAACATCTTGTCCACCCCATTACTGAAGAGGAGACACCTTTTACCAAGTCAAGGCAGCAACAGCAGCTGTGTAATAATATACACGGGAATCTTGATTACAAAGTTATATTTAGTGTGGCTGCCCCTCTGAGGCCCTGCCATTCTGCATCTAGCCTAGAAAGAAATGCTCCTAATTAACTTCAGGTATCAGCATTGTATAGATGAACAGATGCATTAAGAATTTCTGCTTTCCTCTAAAGCTTCTTGTATTGCTGACAATATGTTGGCCCAAAGGACTGCTGGGTTTGTTCCAACACTGCTACTCTTTAGATAAGATAACAATTTCTATCCAAGGAAGAATCAGTCTGATAATTACAAAGCCTCCTGTATGTTGTACATACACTCTAAGGTTGTGAGACTAAGGAGTCTCTAGCTGATGTCGCGCTGATCCCAAATTATCTTTCTGAAGAAAGAGGAGATAAATTAAACGAGGAAAATGGACATACAAACACACCAAGGAAATATCTTTCATAGGCCCATGAAACAAAGTGGAGCTCTCTCAAACAGGCTGCTCATAGGAGGGTGCCAGAGGGTGCAGCATGTTCAGAGGAAAAACCTAAAGCTGTCTGTAGGATCACCAGCTTGGCAATCTTCAGGCCAGAAAGTCTTGTGACAGGGGTGCTCTGTGATCCCTGGGTGTTGCATTAGGCCTTTGTAGCACACACATGACATGACACAACACAACACATGACATGACACACCACAGCATAAATCTTTCTTTCGTGATCTCCATGACAGGTTATGTTATTCTTCTTGTACACCCATCCATCCATGCCAGGCAGAGCTGGAGGCTCTCACCCAGAGATGCTCTGCTTCTAGAAATACATCTCTCATCACACAGCCTGTGCATCACCTACTTCACCCACCACACTTGGCCCAACAAGTGGGGCAGCCCAAGGGGATCAGGAGAGAGGATGGAAACAGAAGGGACTCACCACTTGTGAAATTTCTGTTGATAGTCTCCTGGGACATACTGTGCAACCGCTTCATGTAATCCTCACTGTACCACACCCGCAGCCTCTCCCCAGGGTGGATGTCACGGCAGGCACGGAAGTAAATCCTCTCGCTGTGCTGAAAGGCCATCAGGTTCTGCTCCCTCTCCTCCCGGGAGATGATGACGTACCTGAGGGCAAGGTGACAAGGCAGGTGTGAAGCACAAACTTCTCTCCTGTGCCCCACCTTGTATCAGAATGACAACTATCAAGAAGCCAGAATGACCTTCAGAGAGAGCCATCAACACAGCCAGACTGGAAAGCATGGAATTATAAGCAGTGGTGTGCAAATTTCCAGAGATACAGAACAATGAGGATGGACACCCAGGGAGTACAAAGCCAGTGGGTCAATTTCTTGCTGGGGAAGGGATGACAAGAATGCATATGCAGCCTCAAGGGGTATCTGCCAGTAAGGGTGACACAGACTCTCCTGGGCAGAAGTATCTTTGTCTAGTGACGGAAACAAGGACTTTGTGACTCCCCACCATCACTTCACATCCCAGAGCTTCCTTCCTTGTTCTCGGGAACATCTGGAATATGGCAGGGTTCCTCTGCCTATCTACTTCCCCAAAACACTGCCTTCCTTTTTAGTAGATAACAGATTTCCTTGCTTCTCTCCTCTCAGACAAGCAGAATTGAGATTCTAAGGACAGAAACATGGATACCTAATGTGCATGAAAGCATTGCTGGTAGTCCAAGGATGTTCCAGTACTGGAAGGTTTTGCAGTTGAGAGGTCAGCAGGGTGTGACATAAAAATACAAACAGCTCTGCAAGTGGAAACCCCAGCACCACATTGTGGGGATCTCCTGGCAATGCTGACAGAAAGATCACTTTCTGGGCATGGGATTTATTTTCCTGATTTGAAACAGCTAGTTTTCAGCTCAGCAAAATGTATTTATTCCCACTCCAAGCAACCTGCTAAGACAGAGACCTATCACTAGGGTCATATTATTTACTCTCACACTACTCATGTTCCTACTAGAGGACATAAAAAAGGCTTGGTAATACTGGCTCCAGCTGCCACCACCATGTGCTCGCAACACCTACCCAGGACCATGAGGAGGACCCATCATGGCATGTACAGACCCCAAAGCACACCTGAACAGTTCATAGATAAAGCTTATTCTTTTCTTATGCCATTTGCCTCTGTTATTCAGCGCTCCCTGATGCAGCAACATTAATGAAGGCAAGTGGCACATGGCTCCTCTGACAACTGCTGCTACTAGTCCTTGCTCAAGTTCCCTTATATAGATAGGTATTTCTTTGGCTTAAGAAATCTGCCAAAGTTTACTTGCATATTCTTCCCTTCTCCAGCCATGTGAATGCACAAATTAAGACACAAGCCCACCTGCACGTGATCACACTAACTCACATATACATAAGGTCACAAACTTGGTGAAACTTCCCACAAAACACATAGAACAGACCCCCTGAGAGTCCAGCAATTCCGGTTTTAATGTTAAGCAACTGTGCATGTGCCTGCAAGCAGTTGTATTTTTCCTAATGTGTGCTACCCAGGATTCTCTGCCATTTTCAGCAATTTTTTAAACAGTAGACTCTGGCACTGCCAAAATTGGCTTTTATTAACCCTTCTTTTACTTTTGGTCACAAAACAAAAGAACTTTTAAACTACCAGTTTGTGTATTTGAAAAGGAAGAAAGACCTGGACCAGCTCAGTGGGAAGGAGGCCCTGCAATGGCACACAGCTGCCAGGCTGTTGCTTCTGGGTGTTAGGGATTACTCATCACAAGGTGGATCAGGCATTCAGACAGCCATGAGATACACAGCCCTTGAAGTATACCAATGTGCTGCGGTCAGTCTGATGCCCTGCAGTACAGGAGATCCTAGAGGATGCTCTCCCCAGTCCAAGCAAAATGTCAGGATGCTTCCTAGCATCCCACTGTCCACAACAGTACAGTGACAAGATCAGGGTGCCCCTGTAAAGGAGCCTGGCTACCTGCAAAGATTTACCAACCAGAAGTCACTCAGAGATCCTTAACACAACATACAGGACTCATACCCCCACAGCCAGTGGCACTGAGGAATTCACTGAGCAGTGCCAGGATGGTCCAGTGCAGTCACAGAAAACTGCATTTGACAGTGAGATTTAGAAAATTCCCTAAAATACAACTTTGAACAGGAAGAGGAGAGTCTGGTTATCTATTCCCACCAGGGCTCGCTTTTATTATTAAGTATTTTGTTAAGCATGAGCATGCTTTTCCTATTCATCGCTCTCCTTCTGCCTCTACAGCTCTCCAAGTTTCTGCCTGAGAGCGTCCTTCAGCTCTGCTGCCTGTGTTCGGTAGCTCTGGCCACTTCCTGGAGCAGTGGGGAGCTGGGAGGAGACTGCAGTCTGGAGGGTACGAGCTGCAGAACTGCTGCAACCCTGCAGCATGCTGCCTGGCCGCTCACTCCCATCCAGCCTCCTGCAGCCACCAGCCCTGCCAATTTCACCAAGAGCCCTTAACAGAGAGTTGTGGAATAATCCAGTCACAAACATGTTTCCCCACAGCTGCTCCCAGCTACTAAGTGGTTTACCCTCCCGGAGAGGAAGCTTTCCACCTGTGATACTTCCCTCAGGTAAGGTAAATGGGATGAGATCATCCACACAAACAACCCAGTGCTGCCCAGCCCCAGGCTTCAGTGTCCCCAGAAGCTCAAGACGCAGGTTACAAAGGACTGCATAAACCTCATATCGGTCTAAGACACCTAGTGCCGCTGCACACCACAGGTGCTTTCCAAGGATGGAGAAAGTCATTCCACAAAAGGGCAGCCTGCCTGGTGAACAGGGGACACAAACTGCCTGCTGAGGAGAGACTGTAGGATCTGCCTTCTCTGACACATGTCCCGAAGCCAAAGTGCTCACATCCTGAACAACCCAACCCTTCCTGTGAAGGCTGGAAAGTACCCAGTTCCCCTCCCAATGCCAAATACTAAGTCTGGATTGAGGCAAGGAGGCTACTTTGGTTTGGATGCCCAGGACAGGCATGGTTAGGTTGACCCAAGCAACGCACACAGATGGACACAGCCCTGCTTGCATAGCAGCTTTCCCAAGGGACCATGATCCTCAGAGGAGGACTGGGGTCATACTGCTCCCAGGACAGATCCAGCCACCCTCAGCTGCACCTGGTCCTACAAAGGTGCATTGCAACCAGCCACAAATAGGTAATTTCATGTCCTGCCGAGTCCCCAGGACAGGTCAGGCTCAGATCCTGCCCAGGCTACTCAGGACCAGTCACTGTACCAATGGAGACCAGTTATAACCCAGCTGTAGCTATTGGGGTTTCAATCAACCCCATCACTGTTGGAGGCACAGCTCCTTGCTCTGCAGGACCACCTTTCTCACAGACTTTCTAGCTAGCAGCAAATAAACATCATATCGCCCTTTTTTTTAAGCCACAGCCCACTCAGGACACCAAATTGCTACATTTTGGGATGGTCAAGTGAGCATGCCCAGAAAAATGTCAAGGTATTTTTTGGCAGCTGGGACCATTCCTCTCAGGAGGAGAACAGACCCTCCAGAAGAGACAGCAAAGAGGAAGGGGACATTTTCAGCTGGAGGAAGGCTCAGGCTTTTATCTTTCTCCCCTCTGCTATCCCCCTGGCCTTGCCTCATGCCTCCCTCCTACCCACTCCGTTGCTTACCTTCCATCTGGCCCCGGGGGTGCTCTGATGTCACCCTGACAGGTAGAGTAGAGCACCGCAGGGAACAGGCCACTGGCCTTCCCAAAATCAACATTGGGCACAGAGCCAGGGCAGGAGATCCCGTGCAAGAGAGCTGCCACCAGCCCAAGCTGGTGCCCCGAGATGCCATACCCACAGACCCTGCCTCAGCACTCTGATGCTGAGTGTCTCCAGGAGACCCACATCTGTGACAGGCTTGTTACCAGCTCAGGCAAAAACTGTATGAGAGAAACAAATGACTCAACAGCAGCCGTGTTAAAAGTGTTATATATTTATTGCATTCTTAACAAAAATACTTTTAAAAAGAGAATTTTTTCAGCATGTACAAGACATGGAGATACTGGGGTTGAGCACAGCAGTTTGCTTTGATGCAGGCACTTACTTCAACAGCCAGTTAACATGATGGGTGCAGGAGGAAGTATCCTTTGTGAGCCAGTACAGAAAAGCCACTCCACCGAGGGGTCTACACAGGGCAGGAGATACGTCCCCTGATCTGGACCGATCTGTAATAGTCCACAGAGGAAACTGGGGGAGATATCATGCAGTCTACAGTAAAAAGTCCTTTTTCCTGACCAGTACCCAGCCTTTCGGGGTTTGTATTGAGAGCTGTGCATCCTTCACCAGGATTCTCTCTCTTAACACAATCTATGTGGGTGATTGGATGGCAGCAATGATGCTAACTCCCTCCAGTGCCCAGCACCTGCAGGAGTCTCCTTCCCTGCAGATCCAAGGGTTCCCAGAAGAGATCCCCCTGGACAACATCAGAGGATCTAATCTTATCAGTATACCCATGGGAGAACATCAGCAGAGACCAAATACTATAAAAATATAAAATACCACTTCTAATATATAGTAGCAGCATTATATCGACCCAGAAAGCCTTTAAAGCTTATCACCTTTTCTCAGTTCTCTCTGATTCATAAATTAGATCCACTTCTGCCAGATTTCCCAATCTCTCTTTCATCTGAAGAGAGACTGTGACTTTTGTAGAATACAAATGGTACAACAGAAGTAAAAGGACATCCTCAGAGGAAGGTGAGCAAGTTCTGCCCCGGTCTGGCATCAGCACTACAAGGAATGTCCTCTGTGTGAAACCAGTCAAGTGATTCCCCAGAAAGGAGGCTTTTCTCCTAGCCAGACCACTGCTTCCTTGAGCAACGGCCTTTTACTGCACCACTAAAAATAAATTACTTGAATTAAAATTACAGAACATCTAGAAAAAAAAAAGGAAAAGCAGGTCAAGTATGCCTGACAACAGATATACAATGATCTTTCCAGAAGAGAAGCTAGTGCACTATACTTTCAAAGGACAGGTCAGACAGACTAGAGAAGATCCCTGAAGATCACACAAAACAAGCCATTCTTCTGCTTTACCATGCTGCCTGTGTTCAATTCCCACTGAAGTTTCTGTAAATTTTTAGCCAAGTTTGTAGCCCAGACATGGCATGATGATGCTCATCCATATTAACTGGAATAGCTTCCTGCAACCTGCCTCCAAAACAACAGGACAGCCTGGAGAGCAGTGGTGTGCTATGTGTAGTTAACACCTTGGCCCTTTTCCCTGCTGATCATGACAATGATCCAGATTTTTCCAGAAATGGGGGCAGCATGGTAGATGCAGATGTGCAAATCAAGGAGAAAACAGACATGTTATAAAAGAGCTACCACATACATTATCACCACCTGAGGTGACACTATTAAAGCCTAGTTTCAGAATCAGGGTTGTACATGGGAACCTCACACAGCACTAAACAATTCAAATGTTGTAACAGTCCTTTCTTGCATCTCTATGGGGAAAGAAAGCAGTACAAAACCAACACGTCTAAGATTTTAATCTATGTAGCTGTGAATTTAGACAGTAAACTCTTCACAATAGGAGAACACAGAACAGATCCCATGCTAAATAACACTAAGTGCAGAGTAACTGTACTGAAGCTGACAGAATTACAATGAAACAAAACCAAACTGTTCTTAAGGTCAGAAGCAGGCCCTATATCTTTTGTTGTTTCTGTCCAGTCTTTCACGTTCTGAAGAGGGTGAGGTGATTCAAAACTGAAGATTACAACATGCAAGAAAATAATATGATACAATTCTCTTTAAATGTTCTCATATTACAAAATAATTGTATTTTAACTGCAACTGTGAAGGGTAGGTAAGGGTTTCAGACCTGAGCAAACAAAATTTAAATTCTTTAATATAAGTGCATGTGCTACTGCAGGATCCAGGCCCATGCCATCACAGCCCTTCTCAGAAGTCTAAAACCACCGTGCTCAGACCCGTCCTCAACATCATGATTTCTTCACTTCTCTGCAAAAGCTCTTTTAAACCCCTCTCCCCAAAACTGTGTATAAGTCACAGTAAACCCTGGATTGCTCACTATTGCTGAATGCACAATAAAAGAATGAGCAGCAAGAGTCTTTAGAGTCATAAGGCTATATTTCTGCACATATCGCCTATACTAATTTTCAGGAAAATGATGGGAAGGCAGTAGTAGGGTAAATTTGTTAGTCAATTGCAAAGGGAGCTCTTAGCATGTTGTCGCTATAAATAACATTTCACAGGTATGGGAAGAGATTCAGATAATGATTCCTATTGCATCTCAGTTTATAGAGCATTTAAAGCATGGGGAAGTCAGTGAAAACTCCCAGTCTCTATGAATAGAAAGACGTCCTACATTCCAAGATTCCTCTTTGCCGTCGCAGAGGGAAAGTCCTATTATTTAGCTGCCATAATTCATACAGCTGGCAGGGGGGTGGATGGGTTGGGTCAGCTGTTTACCTTCCCCACAGAGTACTGATACACATAGAGAAGCCATGTGAGCATGCAGCAGCTCAGGAAGAAGCACCCTTCTTTACTTTATATGACACAGACTAAAAATGTTTTCTCTTTTGTGACCTGGTAGTCCGTGCAGGAGTCATCTGTTTTAGAGGGTTTTGGTTAGATGCTGAACTAGGTTCTGAGGGCTGTTTAGGGCAAGTGTCTTGTTGACAAGACCCTTGCATGACACTAGGATCTTGTGTCCTATGGAGAGCCTGGACCCCATTACGTATTTCTGTTAGTGTTTGACACATCTGGCTGACCTGGCTGGTGAGGTCAGCCATCCTCTGACTGACGGCATGCATGCTGTCTGCCATGTCCCTATGAATGGCCACCAGCTCCTGGCAGAACTGCCCGAACATGTCTGTTTGCTGAGCATGGGAATGGAGAAGCTGGCGATCGAAGCTGGAGAGGGGTGGGTTCCTTGTGCGGGGGTGCGGGGGTCTGCAGGACGAGGTGGTGCGTGGGGATGGACAGTGCAGTTCCTGCCTTTGGCTGCTAGCTTCCAAGTGCTCTGATGAGGAAGAAGTGCGGAGGAAGGAGGGCCCGGAGAGATGATTGACTCCTGCACCAGCCCTCTGCAGCGAAGCGAAGTGCTGTTCCTGAGAAGTGCCTGGCATCTCTTCATCTTCACCAGCTTAAATAGAAGAGGAAGTATGAATTATTAGTGTGAAATCCCTCACAACTCTGGCTTCTGTTTCAGGGTATCTCAAAGAACATGTTAAAAGGGTTTTCCCCTCCCCTCAGTTTACCATTTCAGGCAAGCCTGTAGTTTCCAATGCATAACTCAACATGCAAGTGCTGCAACGTTAGCACCTGGGTGACAAGCTTAGCCATAAGAAGCTGGAAGAGTGGATGAACCCAAGCTATTATGGTATCCTGTACACAGCATCATTTGTTACTAGAATATAAATCCATTTCAGACAGTAGCAATGACTCTCTTTCCCCAAAACCATAAGTAGCTAGCACACTCCAGTATTTTGGAGGGACACAAACCCCTCATGCAAAAATTCTGCTCCTGTGTCATTTCTTACAATCCCTGCACTGAGAAAAGCATAGATGTAGTATCTGCTGCTCACAAAGTGTGTACTGCAAAGCCACTACATAGCTTGATATCACTAAGACAACGAGGCAGACAGGCGTAGCAGCAACAGCACTCTATGTTAATCAGGCAAGTATACTTGATGCAAAATCAAAACCAAAGCAAAACACTAGGGGAAAGTTCTCATTAGTCTGATAAATATATAGTGATGTGCCAGTTTACAAGTACAGGTATATCAAGAGTAAGAAGAGACAAGACTTCACTTGTTGTAAAGTGCCACTGGCTTCCAAGAGAGATGTAAATAATGACCAATTCCCACTTTTTAAGTTCTTGAAGATTTTTGTCCTTGCTTTCCCACTAACAACACTACTACAAATATGAGATCAGATCTAATGTGGTAGGACAGTGCTGCTCACGAGGTGTTAGTTGACTCACTTCCCAAGAAGTTATCCCCTTTCTCTCCTTTGTATCCCTAAAAGCTCACAGACCAAGAAGCTGCACCTCCATGATGAAAACCTGTGTGTACACAGCTATGGGAAGAACTTGCAAAAGCAGCTTGTGGTTTAGCGCTGGAAGGTGTCTGAGAATTGTGGTGGAAGAAGATAACTTCAAAAGCAGGGCCAGCAATTCCTTTAAAACCAGTGAAGAAGCAGTCGTTATCATCTATCTTTTTCATAGCATTTATGCTGATCCTTCAGACCACTACTGAGAAATCACAAGTGGCCCGGCCTCAGAGCAACGAACGCCAGTGATCACTGAGACCTCCAACAGTCCTTTTGGAAGTGACTGGCAGATGACCCCCAGCTTGATAACACTGCTGTTTTATCACAGTGAAGATCCCCTAATCCATTACAAGCATTTTCCCCACAGACTGGAGGTAGTTGCACTTCAACTACAGATGCTCCCTCACTTGTAGGATTAGGTCAGATTTATAATCCATCATCTACCCTTAGAAGACAGTATAGAAAAGAACTAGATAAACAGATAAAGAAGATGATCTTAACTTGGAAACAATCCACTTCAACACCCCACAACCACCAGAGCAGGCTGTCTTGAAACCAACCACAGCAGTAAGACCTGTCTTGACAGGCAACCCAGCATCTCACACAACACACAATGCTCTTATGGTGTCAAACTGAGGTATCCAAGCATAAGACAAAGAGGTGTTAAGGCAATGATACTTACAGCTTGTTGACAGGCTGTCAACCACGTCCAGATCCGTTCTCTGGAAGCCGTGCATCTGGTGGGATGAACGCAGTGTCGACTCGATGGCTCTCTCGTGGGCGGTCAGGACGATGGCCGAGGGCTGCCCCATGCTGCCAGGGTTGGAGAGGGACCTCTGCATGAATGCCAGTTTGTCCTTGGTCCTTCTCTTCATGTCGTCCCATCTGTGTTTAACGTCTTTTACAGACCTGGAGACCTGGCTGACTGATGTGATCTGCCTGGCTATGCCTTCCCAGATCTTGTCCCTGTCGGCATGGGATAGACGCATTGTCTCCCTCCCAAACAGCATGGCTTCATTTCGGGTCACCTCAGTGACCAGAATGTCCAGTTCTTCCTTGGAAAACTTGGGCTTCCTCTTTCGTTCAGCCACGTTCCTTGGGTTGAACATCCCACAAAGCATAATTGGGTAAAAGGAAATCAGCGCAAAGCAGCCCCCTGCATCCAACCACTTGGCCAGTGCAGCACTGGGGCAGAGGAGTTCGGTGGGATCCAGCTCCCCCCACCTGCAACAACCTCTCAGTTTTCCTCAATCACACCAGGAAAAGGCAGCTGTTTTGTTTTTAAGAGACAATTTTCAAGCTTAAGAAAAAAACCACCAAGCAACACTAGTGTGAAGGAGCCTTCTCAGCTTTACAGGTAAAATGAAATTTTACACTTCGTCTGATGCCCTGACTTACATATGAGAATTTCAGTTCAGTCTCGTATCACTTGCCACAGTTCGTACACAGAAAAAAGTGTGTAAACTCACAATCAGTCGCAAAGTTAATTAGCTTCTAAGGTGATATTGCTCAAAATTTTGATGAAATTTAGAGGTCTGAAATACATTGTATTGTTCTGCCTGGCACAACATGCGGTGGAATGTTGTTTACACCACCCTTTCTGTTACAACTTGCAGGATGTTATGCAGAGGCTGTATCAAATCAGATTTTTTTTAGAGTAGGGCAATTTTGACTAGACTCAGGCAATTTCTGCAACTCACTTTCCCTGAGGAAAGGTCTTTTTTTCAGCATCATGGTACTGCACATCCAGCATTTGTCTGCTTCACAGCAAGCTCTTGCTTCACCCAGAAATGGATGCTGTTTCCCATTGTTCTCAAAAGGAATGAGGCCACCCACTTGTTTTTCCTGGCTAGGCTTTCCATCACTGCCACTGACAGGAGCCTGCACCCAGTTTCTGGTGCTTCAAACAAACAACTCATAGCCTCAGCCCATTGAGAAGAAGAGGCAGCCATCCTGAGAAAAAGCACTTTTGTCCAAAGGGAGTGTGTGTTAATTTTTCCAGCCACAGTCAAAGGAAACTTTAAAAACAAACAAAACATTGGTCCTAACTATGTTTTTTTATTGGGGAAAGAAAAGAAGGCAGCAGATCTATTTAATAGGGACGGAAAAAACAGACTGTCTGAACATGCAGTTTTGCACATAAATAAGATGGAACTGCAGACAGAGGAATAATCGGCAGCCTGGGCAATGAACATCTGTGTATACGTATGCAGCACAGCACAAAGGAGATCAGAGGCCACATACAAGAAGTAAGATATCTTAATGGTTACAACACCTATCAACTGTATCTCTGAAGTGACACCATGGGCGGGAAAACCTATTGGTTTCTCAATGTGTTCAGTTTCTTCCTGCTTATGGCCCCAAATTAAATGAAACCAAAGATGCTACTATTAGTAGACAGAACGTTTGATTTCATTTAATTTGGGATCTATTGTTAGTATCATTGCAATGTTAGGGGAATAAATTCTGGCTGGGCTAGCTCAGATCCTCCTCTTTCGAAGAAATACAGTTAATCATAAGATCTTGGCCAACTGCCCTCTGTGCAGGCAGAAAACCCACTTGTAGTACTTTCTGAAAAATTGGTATAAGTGAAGGCTCCACATTTGTGATGGCCCTGCTGGTGCCTCCTCAGAGATAGATGCCTCTAAGCACTGCCGTGGCCCAGGACAAGATAAGTCGTTTAGGATGCACTCCTCTGAAATGTGCTTGTGGGCTGCAGAGTAAGAAAAACCTACAGAAAGGCAACGACCCTTGTCAGTTGTTGTTCTATTTTCTCCTTAGTGCTGTTAACACTGTTGTTTAATCAGTCTCACTGATGCTGCTGCCCTCCACTGGGGCAAGTGTCAGAAGCTTGGTTAAAGCTGGAAAACCACTAGGAAAAGCTGCTCAAATCGAAGCCATATACAGGGAAAGCTGGGACCTAAGTGCACAGATGCATTTCTTTGGAACAGACATAAATGCATACTTGAGATACTGTTTTGGTGGAGCTTCATTTATAGAGGGGAAGAAGGAGCGTTTAAAGAAGATGGTAATGAAAGATGAAAAGCCAGCAAAGCACTTGCTACACTGACCTCAAAAAAAACCCCCAAAAAACCCCTTACCAAATTAAAAGGAAAACAGAGTTCTCCCAGCTGAACACTGGAAAGAGGGAAAAGGCTACTCGGAACATTGAGCAAAGGAATATTCACACTATGATTTTTATCACATTCAACAAAACTGGGCTTCGTGTATATTCTCAGCAGGCACTCATGACTGCACAGTATCATCAGTGCCTCCATGCGGCAGAAACAAACCTCCACGTGGCGGAAACAAGCTGCTCTGGTGAAAAGTAACAATATTTTGCAAAGTGCTCCTGGGTAGCAGTGAGCTTGCAGAACAGAAGTCTCCCCAGAGCTGCAGGGTCAGGAAACCTGACACACCCTCTTCTCGCTGAATTCACGGCTACTGTCACTAGCAAAACTGCACTGATTGGGAATCAGAGCTTTTTTGCTCTTCCCAGACACAGTATCCCATCAAGTGCATTTAGGACAGCCTGTGGTAGGCCCGGATATTCAGATTTCAGAGTTTCCATTCATTTGCTCCAGCATCTAAGATAACTTACGGATTCCAATAGCAAACTTGCCACAGAGAGAGTAATGAACTCTGGCCAGTTTTAATCACAAATTCAATTAATGTTAGGTTCCTAGCAGGCACATTTACCTCCTCCTTATAAAAATGCAGACAGTATTACTAGCAGAGAGATCTGTTTCCCCTCATGTATTTCCTCTAGCATGCAGTATGTCCCTAGAGACAGTCACCAATATTTCCAAGCACCTCTCTGGGTTGCCATGTGGTGTTTTAGCAAGCTCCAGAGGAATCCCAGTTGTGAGGCTGTGAATTCACCTCAGCCCAGGTCAATCTGTGGTGCAAAACAGTACAGCTATTTCTTTCAAAACAAAAGACATTGTAAACTACCTGAAGACTGGGTACTTAATGATCACCCCACAAAAATATCAACCAACTCCACTATTCTTGGCCTCTAAGAAACAAGTATGTAACTCTTCCCAGGGCTTTTTTGGGTTTTTTTACAGGGATCACAGTACTTTAGGATCCTTTTGCTCTGCATAAATTTGCAATGGATAAGAACATTTGCTCCACTTGCTGCAAGGTAACAAATCAGTTTATGAAGTTCAACAAAATGACATTCATAAACTGGTGACTTTTACTCACCCTGAACACATGGGCAGTCACAGTAACCCTTTTTTTTAATGTTTATTTTTAAAAGGTCCTGTAAAGTTGAAACAGCAGCTTAGTACTTAAAAGATCTAAGTTGGTCCTGGTTTAAGCAGCCTGCTGGAGCACTCGACTAGAGCTCCCTTCCAGGCTCTATTATTGTATGAAGATCAAATCACAGACACCTCCACTATAAGGATACAGGAAGATTTATAGAACAGTCTGGCTCCCCATGACCTCTTTGTTACTATGCTTGGAGAGGAAAGATGGCAGAAAGGAAGACAAAGGAAAAAGAAGTGAGGAAGACTTGCACGAGACTTTTCATATGAGAAAGGATGAATCTGAACTGTGCCAAAAGCGTTAAGAACTCAGGTACTCGCACGTAAGAAGGGATACAGACTATAAATGCCTAAACTAGCCTGGAAACCCCAAATATGAGGCACTGCACTCCAACACTTCAGTTGGGCACCATCAGTTTGCTGGTACTTCCTATCCTGCATCTCAGTCTGGGCCAAGTGACACATAGACAGAGTGTTGTTTCCTGGACTTTCTGAATTACTTTCATTTTTTGTTCATATCCATTATTTCTAGAGAACACTAACAACTAAATAACAGAATTTCCTCAGAAGCAATCAGGAAAACGGATGGTTCTCTGCAACCCTTCAGAAGCCCCAAGAACTCCCATCAGCAGCAATTTACAGGTTGTGTCCAAGAAAGCATTAATTTCGTTTGGGGTTTGCTGCAATCCATGATAATCAGTGCCCAGAAAAATAAAAACAGAGGAGGACGTTTGCACAAATCAAAGCCATGCAGTTTTATAAAGTATTGCAAACAACAGCATTTTACTCTGGACAGAGATGAAGGGTGCATTATTCTTCCACCAGCAGCCAGCTTAGGAGAACATGCTCCCAGCATCAGGAGTTCACATTGGCTAACTGAATGATGAGAGAAAGGGCACGAGGATTCTACCATTGTCATGCCACCTGCTGTGCTTCATACTCCTTCCTCCCTGTTATCCACTGCCCTGGGTAAACAGTCACTTGAAATTAAACCAGCAAGTGCTGCAGTGTACGTATTGTCCTCAGCGGGAAAATGAAAATGGGCTCAGTGTGGTATTTAAACAACAAAAACAATAGGCAGAGATCTACAAGAAGAGAGAGGAATCAGTACAAGCTGCCCTCCCCACGCCATACCCACCTACTCAGAGGGTGAGTAGATCTACTTTGCAAAGCACTCCATCTGTGAGTGATAGCAAAGAGCACCATCTGAAAAACAAAAAGAGCGCTGTCTACAGCGTCCTGAAAGTATGGTTTCTGTAAGCAATTTCAGTGTCAGGTGATGTTCTGGTATAGGATACCAAGCACACCTCAGTTTGAAAAGTGCTAACAAACCAAATCTAGGCTTTTTGAGGACCTCTATTGCCACTTGAACTGTCAGTGAGACCCTACATAATACTACTGTTAGAAGCAATTTTCAAGAGTAAAATCAGAAAGATCAGTAACACTGGTATAACCTGCACAGGTCCTTCAGTACACCCATTTCCAGAAGAGTTGCAAACATATCCCTTCTTCAAAGCCATAACCTCCTTGCCTTTCAAGGCTGTACAGAACAGCACAGACCACACTCATCTTGAGACTGAATCATGGCAAATACAAGTTCAGGCAAGAACATTCTGCTTTTCAGTGCTAGGACCACAAGTAGTGCCCATTTAAATCCAGACATCAAGCTTATGTTCACGGCAGTAGAAAAAAGAGATCATAATAGAATTTTTGCTTTCCAAGACTGCTTTGCCCCAGCTTCACTGTCATGCAGAAAAATTAAATCCTTTGCTGAACTTATAGAACACAAATGACAGCACAGCTGCTATCCATGTAAAGACTCAAATGGAGCAAAAGTAGTGCAACCACATATGACCAATTAGGTCAATCTTGCATCTACCTGTACTTTACTCTCTTTATTCCCTCAGCTGAAAATCCTCAGGCCGACAAATCAGGTAATTCCACACTGCTTTACTCTCTAGGAAATGCCTTCTTGACAATAACTGCTTCCAAAATTCACCCCTGAAAACAGGATTGGTCTGAATGTGGGACAGGCCTCGGTATAGAGCAATGCCCTGTTCTGGCGACATACCACACATACGAGGCCTCAGTGACCTACATTTTACAGATATATGCCAATACTTGAAACACTGCATCATGGTTACACACTTTCCCTTCCTGCTGCAGTTCCCAAACCAGAACCAGCCTCACTCCTGGCTCAGTACTGAGACCCTGCTCTGCCAAGGCGTGGGGCCGGCAGAGGGAGCGCAAGCCCACACATCAGGTCTGCCTTCAGTGCTGCTGCAGCTCACTCATCTTGCCTTTCTCCTCGCACAGGACAGCTGACACTGCCAAATGACAGCCACCACAGACAGCTGTTTCAAGTGAAGCCCAGAAAGAAAACAAAAAAAGCACCTCTTTCAGTCTCTTTCAAATGGGAAGGGACAAAAAAACCCAAACCAAATCAAATGTTACCTTGGGGATAATGCAAAGCATTTTGCAAATATTTGAACATAACATAAAAAAAATAAATAAAAAAATGGAGTGAGACCCGTCAGCATTTTTAAGAATAGATAAATAGGATCATCTTTATCATTCATCCTTATTCCAGAAAACAACCATCCCTCCATACACACATCTGTCTTGTTTTAGATCCTTTCTAAAGGAATCTGACACCAAAGGATACTCATTAAAATAAATACTGAAAGAGCACAAGCACACCATTTACAAAACGGGTGGTGATATTTTTGGTTTGTTTTTCTGACAAACAACAAGTAGTGTTTCATGGTCTCTCTCTTGAAGACAGAGCCCCAAAAGGAAAGGCAGAAGAGAACTGGACTCACCTCATCCAGTTTGCTTTGGTTTCATCTGTCCCATCAATGGATTTGTAGCGGTTGTTCTTATCAACAATCTATGGAACAAGAGAACGGGTGCAGCACGTCAACCAACAGGTCCAGGCAGAAGAACGTATATGAATCTCAGATCGCTGCTTCAATTCCAGCCTCTGTCATCAGTCTCAGCTTTCCTGGTACTAACAGGCTCCTGACCTGAATGTGTGTGTGGAGGCTCCTCTGAACTAAGAGGCATTTTTCTATGTACAGATATCTGTAACAAAACTACGGATGCAGCTGACAAAATTGCTAACAATCCCAAGAAATAAAAGATTAACTTCCCTTTCAGGACAGGGCTGAGACACATTTATTTTACAAATGGAGAAGTATGAGGAGCATTTAATATGAGCAGCTCTCAGTTTTTTCCCCACCTATAACTCAAATCCCACATTGCATTTCTCATAATAATTAACATCTGTTGATCCAGTGACAGGTCTATCTCATATACTATCCAAGGCCTATATGAGGGGAAAAAATACAGGGTTTGGTGCTGGAGTCCGCACATAGATCAGTTCCTGATGGATTGGATCTCTTTTCTGCCCTCTTGGCCATCTCCTCTGCTCAGGCAATCTGGAAGGGAGTGCTGTAGGCCCATGAGAGAGCTCTGCAATCTCTAGATAGAATCCTTCCTCTATCATCAAAATGATGACCAGAGTAGAGAAATGTACTAGAGGACACCTAGACTAAGTGGAGATGGAAGAACATGGTTCTTGGCGAGAGAGAGCAGAAGCAAGTTCTGCTTCCTACAACTGTGAACTGAACTCAGGTGTCATGGCACCTGGTCTCCTTTCATGTATCTATACCCTTAAGTTGCTAATATTTCTGGTAGGTCGATGGTTGCGTCGTGCACATGTGGGTCAGCAGAAGACCTTCAGAGAAGGGGGAAGATGGCTAAGGTTTGGCACCACAAGCCCATAACTCCCCCAGCTCTGAGCTGTATGGCTGAGGTGGCACTTAGCTGGGGAGATTTGTCACTCACCAGCCACGAGAAGAATCCTGCAGACCTGTCCTGGCTAGAGATCTGCCCCTCGTATGGCCCGAAGATGTGACCTTTGGGGATCACCTCATTCATACAGCGCACATCGTTCTCCCCACTGGGCTCTTTAACCACCTCCATTCCAGGAGGGATGGTCAGCGCTGCCCGGTCAGGAATGCCAACAGGCACTGGCGTGTCAGACACAAACACTGGGGGGCCATGGTTCGGACACTCATCCACGAAGTACTCCTGGCAGGACTCGCAGACTGCAGATGCAAAAGGAACCAGGGTTAGGTTGGGCACATGTGATGTCTGTGCAGTTCACGCAGTGCACAGGATGCACAGTGCTCAGGTCAGCTCCCTGTCCTTCCCCCTGCCAAGCTGAGCCCCCTCCCCAATATCCAGCCTCCACACATGCAGTCACTTCACTGGCTGCTCCCTTGTTTCTCCACATCTCTCAGCAAGGACTCTGCCCCAACCCACACCTGCCTAACCAACACATGCACTTGCATAAACCCTGATGCTCTACACACATTCGCCACTGATGGCTGCATGCACAGGGAAAGGCCTCATCACTGCCTGCAGAGACAGAGGCTGGAGGCTCCTGCGCATCCCTGGTTAGCAGCTAAGTCCTCCAACCAAGATTTGATTCCCCACACGCCAAAGAGGGAGCTAAAACAAACATCCCTCATACTACAGCCTTCATTCTGTGCTTGGGAGAGAGACAGCATCCCCAGGCATTTTCCCTGTGTCCAGACAGGGATGCAGGTCTGCCTTTTCTGTAGGTGTGCATAAGTGGCAACAGTTTTCTTTTCCAGACTACAGGAGAAAGAGTTGTCGTTTGCACAATGCTCCCTTTGCAGTTTGTGAATTCAAGTCTTCAGTTTTTGCAGACTCTCAGGATTTTCCAATGTGTGTTTTCACATTTCCAGCTTACTTTCCACCTAGTTCCCTACCTCTGCATAACCCCTTCATGGACAAGCTGAGATGGTGCAACAGCTTCTCTTTTAAATGCGCCAGTCTTTGCAGGAGAGCATGTAAATTTGTCTCTGGCTTCTTTTTCCCCTGCTTCTTGCCCCAAACCAGTAGGGTACCAACACGGACAGACCAAAGTCTATACAAGCAGCAGTGGTGATTTTCCCTCACTCACAATATACTTACACCAGAAATCCACTTGCTGAAAGCTCTTGGTCATGATTAAATCCCGTTTCCCTTTCAGTTTCTTGGGCTCCATCTCTATGGACTGTGGGTCAGGCCTTCCAGAGCTGAGGAGGGAACAACAGAAAGATGATAACCTACCAACACATTCAGACTGCACACAGAGAGGAGGTGAGGCAATGGGGCCTGACAAACTCCTTTAGTCCTAAAACTGCAGCAGAGAAATAATTCAATTTGCCATCCAACCTGCCAAAAGCTAGTACTTGAGATGGCTTAAGGTTAAAGCCTACAGCAGGTAGTGGCTTCATCTAGAGTAGGTGCAGTAGTAGGGACCACCCCTGCCAAACACCCCAAGGCAGACCTCACAAGGGAGGGCTTTAGTAACTTCAAGAAGTTCAAGTATATTCCCCAAAACTAGTTGAGGGGTAGGTGGAGAGAAGGAGTACATCAGTCTGAAGCTCAGCCACGTACCAAGGCTGTCCATACTCCTGGTCCCGGCACGGAGAGCAGGCCTCTGTTTTTATTGTCACCATCTCACCTAAGGAAGCCTGGGTCTGGATCAAACAGTCCTTCAAGTTCTCACTCATGTTCTGAAAGGGAATGAAGGAAGGGAGGAGAAGTATGAGCATCAGGAAATCACAAGCTTCCTCTCACAGGCCAGGATACAGCCAGCAGAGCAGGCTCCCTCTTGGCACCAAGAGCTGCCATCACACACTGGAGTGCCTACATATGCATGTAGGTGGAAAAGCCTTCAAGGGCTGGGGAGGGAAAAGCAGTTGAGCTCTAGGTCAGATGAAGAGCATGAAACACCACAGAGCAACCTGAGGCAAGGAGAATCTGAAGTATGCTTCACAGTGCCCATTAAAAATGTTGCATATGGAATTTAAGACTGATGGGTGTGATATGTTATGGGAACATGGAGCATCACTACCTCAGAGCATGTCTTTGGGGACAGAATGACATTAAAGAGGAATACAGATTGTGGCATCGAACCAGGATCTGTCTATGGACATAACATATGCCAGTTTCCATCTGGGAACAGAGCGCAGTGTACTACAGCCCTGTGGATGGAGCTTTCCATGTGCTCTAGACGCCCCTCACAAACAGGTAAGTGCCTACAGTGCCCTTCAGGACTCCACCAAGATTGCACAAATTATGGTCTCAATCTTCCTGTCCTTTGCAAGGTCCAGAACTGAGCCACCCCTCTGGCACATGAGTCTGCTGTAGTGAAAATGCCTCTCCCTTTGCTCAACACAAGAGCCAGGAGCCACTTCACAGAATCACAGAATCAACAGTCACTTAATGATGTCTAAGGACAGCAAGCTCCAAAATGATAACACTTCCCTCCTCATCCCATCATGGGGTGCTGCTGAAGAGAAAATATAGATGTGTCAAGTGATGATAATTCGGAATGGGTTTAATTTAGATTTTTGGAAGGGCCACTAAGCTTAAGAGCAACCCAGCTTGAGAAGAGCAATAAAGCTGAGTGCTGGTCACTTCATTGCATTCATTTTAAGACTTCCTCCAAAGCACATGAACTGGCTGCTCTGAAGTACCATACCAGATCAGACAGATTTCACACTGCTCCCCCCAAAGCCCCCTGGGATCGCCCTTTCCATGTCCACTGCTGGATGACATGCTTTGTTATGCTGCATACCTGCAGTGCTGCTGGAAGGGCCTCTAAGCAGCTGATCAGACCCATTCTGTCGGGGGAGCTGGTGGAAGAGTCCATTCCCATCATGACTCAGCTCAGGGCATTCCTAAATTCAAGTTCTAAGCTCATAAAACCCTGAAGACAGGAATTTTTTTATTCCACACATGCTTGTCTAGGGCTGAACACCATGGAAGTCTGATCTTCATTTCTGCTCTGTTTACAGCAAGAAGACTATCCCCAACCTTTCTGGCTCCTCTTTGTGCCAGGGAACAAATGAATAGTTTTTCCAGTCCCACTTCTCATACGTCAATGTGCACCCTGAAAGACATTTATCAGGGCTGTATCAAGGAGCATTACTTAATATTCATATGGTGGCCTGAAAGCAAAGCCTCAGCATAACTACAACTAGACACAGGCAAACACATGCACTTTTAAGCCTGTACAGGATGCCAAAAACAAAACACATTTTCTTTCAGAATCACCACCACCATTCAGAAGGAAAGCGATACTAAGGGCAAAGAGGGGCTCATTGTTTTGGCAAGCTGAGTCCCTTGTCTGTGCTCTCTGGAGCAAGAGGGAAGCTCTCCAGTCCTGTGCCTATGCACCAGCTGGTGGTGCAGGTAGGGCCTACTTGCCCTTCCCAAAGGAGAAGGAGAAGTCTTTTCTGGAAAGTCTGCAGTAAAGTAGCTGAAGAGGGTGAAAATGTTAAAAGACAAGAAGAGACAGGTGCCCCAGAGCTGGTTAGCTGTGGGGCCTATACTGGCACAGGAAAGGTGGATGCTGGCTGCAGGGCAGATGCTCTCAGTCAGAACAACCAACCACTTCCGTTTTGGATGCCTGGAAGACGGGACACCTGGAGTTAAAACACCCATATCCCCCAAGGCTTCAGTAGGAAAAGTTACAGACATCTGTCTCTGAAGATAAAGTGGCTTTTCCTTTCCCACTCTTGCCTCATGGAGACTTACAGAGCAAGAGAAACCCTGTGATGACACAGTCTGACCTTCTGCCAAGGCAGGTCACTGTGCTTCCTTCAGTGAACTTCAGGCTAAATTACAGCATACCTCCAAACAAGGGAAAGAAAAAAAAGGGAAGAAATACAGTGTTTATTTTGCACACAAAGCTCCACATTTTACTGTATGGCACATTTTGCAGCCCTCCCTTCTCATGGTGCCTCCTGAACTCCCTCTAACTTATCAGCAACATTCCTGTGCAGCACTGGCCACAGCACTCCTGTGCTGGCAGGAGCAGCACCTTGCACCAAGATAACACCCTCCCTGGCCCTGCTCTGGATATCCATGCTTGTGTCCAAGTAATGCACTTACTTTCTGCCAACTGTGCCCAGCTCGGGTTCTGTTTTAGGTGAGCTGCCGTGCTGCTGTAAGAGCTCTCACTCCTGCAACAGCTCCCAGGCCACCATGCATCCCATCGGCCCCCCCACCTGCTCTGAGACTAGATGACTGCTTTAAGGCTTTCACACACCTCTTCCTTGTCTCACTCAGCACACATTCAATCCCAACTCCACCACTGACTCACCTCTTTTCATTACTTGCAACTTGCCCAGACTTTATGTTGTCCACAAACATAACCCAATTTGATGGGTTTTCTTCCAGGACACCAACAAACTTAAAGGATCATTTTGGCTGCAAATGACCTCCACGATCATCGAGTCCAATGTAAATCTAGCACTGCCAAGTCCACCACTAAATCATAGAATCATTTAGGCTGGAAACAACCTTTAAAATCATCAAATCCAACCATAAACTTAGTATTGCCAAGTCCACCAATAAACCACATCCTTAAGTGCCACAGCTATGTGTCTTTTAAACATCTTCCAGTGAAGGAGACTTGGCCACTTCTCTGAGCAATTTCTTCCAATGTTTGATAACTCTTTCAGTGAGGAAATTTTTCCTAATATCCAATCTAAAACACCTCTGGTGCAACTTGAAGGCATTTCCTCACATCCTATCACTTGTTAAATGGGAGAAGAGACCCACTCCTGCCACTTGATTAGCATCAAGCCAAAAAAACTATTCCCAGATGACACTACTACAATTATCAGCAATGGTTCTCCTTTTGTTGTCACAAAAAAAGTGACCTTTTATTTAGTCAGGTTTTCCTTTATGCATTGAATCATAGAATGACTTGGGCTGAAAGGGACTTAAAGATCATCTAGTTCCAATCCCACTGCCATAGGCAGGAACACCTTCCACTAGATGAGGCTGCTCAAAACCCCATCCAATCTGGCCTTGAATATTTCCAGTGATGGGACAGCCACAGCTTCTCTGAGAAACCCGTTCCAGTATCTCACCATCCTCACAGTAAAGAATTTCTCCCTAATATCTAATCTAAATCTATCCTCTTCCAGTTTAAAGCCATTCCCCCTTGTCCTGTTCCTACAGGCCCCTCTAAAAAGTTTGTCCCCAGCCTTCTTACAAGTCTCCTTCAAGTACTGAAAGGCAACAATATGGTTTCCCCAGAGTCTTCTCTTCTCCAGGCTGAACAACCCCAACTCTCTCAGCCTGTCTTCACAGGAGGTTCTCCAGCCCTCTGATCTTCACAGCCCTCCTCTGGACTCACTCCAACAGTGTGTGTGTGACACACTGAATCATCCTACCTGTTTATTCCCATGACCTGTGGCACAACTTCATTGCAATAAACATGCAAGACATACCAACAGTTTTACCTTTATCAAGTAAAATTACAGCAACACCAGAAAATCTCAGTTAGAAAAGAATGATTTTAAAAAAAATCAGTACAGACTGAATATTACAATTAACACCCCCCTCAAATCATGAACAAAACAATACATATCGGCTATTACATTATTTTACTGGAAGCAAACATCAGACTGCAGTTAGTGTTCTAGTTCGCCCAATTAAACTTGAAATTGGCTTACTTGCTTATGAATAACACACAACATTTTTTCAGTCTAAGTCATTATGTATGCTTTTTTTTAAAAAAAAATTATTTTTAAATTAGCATTTATGACCCAGAGAGCGCTGCTCAGCCAACCCTTTTAGAATCCCTGAATGCAAGTTAGTCAGAACAGCAAACTTTAAAAAGTACTGCTCTAGTAGCTGCTATTTGGTAATTTCCCAAGCTACTGCTACAACGGAGAGCATTACGCTGCTGCTGTAACTGGTACCATCTTCTAGCTTTTCTGCCAGAAAAGAAACACATGAGATTTCTCCAGTTCCACACCTCAGCAGATGACTGTGCTTTTAGGACTCTTTTATCTTCTGATTTATTTAAAGCGGTGTTTAATTTTTCCTAATTTCACTGCCCATTAGTTTCTCTTTCTTGCCCTTTCTCCTCCCCCTTTGGTTTTCCACAGCTACAAGAGTTCATATTCTGCAGTTTTCACTCCCTCCACTTCATTGTTGTGGGGTTTTATTGGCAATTTTTATAGTTGTGTTTGTTCTAGCACCTAAATATGAAGAGCCTCTGAAGATTTCAGGTGATGTCAAGAACCATAAGGAGAGCAGGCTCCTTGGTTACTGCTGAAGGTATTCCCAAGGGGTACTTGGCCTCCCATGTGTATGTTCCTGTGCCCACCAGGACGTTCAGCCCTCCAAATGTCAGTGTGCGCATAGCCTACTATAAAGTCCTAGCAGCATGTCAGAGAGGACAATCCCCAGGTGAGAGAGATGCTGTGACGTTCAGGTGCTGTTTGCACACAACATCAAGCTCTTTGGACAGCAAAGGCAGTTGTGGTATGAAGCACAACGGTCCTCAGTGGGCCCAGGACACCCGTGTGACTGCTACAAATCCCAAGAGGCGTCCCTGGGTTGTCCCCAGGTTCACAGGCACTGCCACATAACCTCTCCTGTTTTCTTCAAAAGTAGACGAGGACCTGTCACATTTCTGCATGACACAGGTTAAGATTCCCAGTGATTTCACCATATTGCTCAAAATCAGGGAAGTAGAAAACACAAGAACATCTGAGCTGTTAATCTCTAATGCAGGAAAAAAACTCCAAATGGGGTTAAACATGAACAAACCTGTGAATTCCTGTCCTCGAGTATGCTGCCTTTATCACTGCCCCTCTTGTAGTTATTAGTTAACAGTCACAGACTCTTATCTGCGTGGATCAGCCTCCAAAACAGAGCTTTAATTTTACATTTTACTGGCAGGTTTCCCAGACTGGGACATTCTTGCATGTGAAACAGTCATATAGGAATCCATCCCCTTCTCAGCACACAGCTCCTTCACTCAGTTTCTCTCTGCTGGCCTTCTGGAGGTCATCCCCTCTTCTTTTAAGAAAGTTCTCGCACAGCTTGTACCACGTTTTAAAGTGCAGGCCCATGGTGAAAGATGGGCTTGAGTTCATACGCTTTTTCTACAGTTGCATATTATTACCAGAAATAGTAATCCAGAACAGTTGGCTACTGATGAGCTGAGAAGGGGGAATAAAGCACAGCATTCAAGGCTCTGAGCTCTCCCCCCCATGCAGCCATGGAAGACCCAGGCTGACCGTTCTCCCTGAGGTGAATTCACTTACCAAGGTCCTTGGCCATGCCAACCACTTCGGGTCACTTTATGAAGTACCAGCTGGCTATGCAGCTCATGCTCGCAGCCAAATCAAACACTGAAAGATCCCACAAAATAAGAGGGAGAACCAGTTTGCTCAGAGGAGGACCACTATCCACAGACGGATATAACCCAATGCACCACTAGGAAAATTGCTTTTGCCTTGGCAGTTGCCACAGTGCTGGCATAACTTTCCCCCCAGAAGTACAACGCTCCTGTGGATGAAGCTGTCCTCCACCCTGTGGTGCAGCAAAGCAGCGTCTCGGCACAGTGAAGACTGGTGGTGGCACAGCAAGAGCCAATGACCTGCCTCCCAACCTGCTGCAAAACCAGGACTCTTCTCTGACGGCCACAGAGCAGGGCTGAATGCAGCCAGCACAGTTGGAGACAAGCTGAAGCAGTCACAAATTCAAACTTAATTAGTGAAAATTATAGGGCATGCATGATGTAGGATTTGAGCAGCCATGGACTGTGACCAGGACTTGTTTAAATCATTGCAAATTACTCCACTACATTCTTTGAGTTTCGAAAGAACACTGAAGAATGTCAGGACTACATGAAAGATACCTGGAAAAATTACCAGTTTTTCTGCAGCTTTCTGAAGAAGGTTGGAGAGGAAGCTTCAAAACCGCAAAGACTTAAACCTGTTTTCCAGCAGGGAGGGTTTAGAGTTCACAGTGGTTTAATGACTAGCCCAAGACCAGCAACTGACATGACAAAACAGCATAGGGGTGCCACAACACCAAATTCCCCGCTGTCATCCTGACTGCAGACAGGTTGGGAATAGGGAAATTCCCATTTGCCAACCTGGAACTCCTCCTGTCATTTCAAATGGATGCAAGATGTGTTCACACTGTCACTCCTAAATGGTTCATTGGCAAAACAGGTTATCAAAACCTGCCATGATCCACTTCATGCCAGATGCGTTTCAGAGGGGGAAGAAGGAAGAGAACCTCTGAAATAACCCCTGAACCAGTCTTAAGTTTGTTTTATGGTGGCTTCTAGTGAAGATGGAAAATGCTGATGACTAAAAGATTTGACACGAAATTCTGTATTATGGTCAGTTGGGAGTATTTGCCCTTTGTTGATCTAAGAGTAGGAAGATGACCCATATGCTGTCATGGACCAGCACAAGTGTATGCAAACCAGGTATTATTTGATGCAACTTCCCTATGTTAAGTGCTGAGTAAGGACTCAAAAAACCAGGATGCTAACAAGATAAAGCTCCCATGCAGCCTAAAAGCCTCTGAAACAGTGTGACACGCCACAGAACCAAGGCAGGTACTGCAGCTGAAGGAATATGTGACTTGCAGTTTTAAAATACATGGAAACTTCTCATTTTTGTTGTGCTCAGCTCCCTGCATTGATCTCAGATTCACAGTTTAAGGGTAGGAAGGAGAATTAGGTCAACCTGACCAATCCCCTGTACGTCCCATTCCCTCACCTTTAGCCTACAAACAGGACAAAAGCCTCCATCTGAGTCTAGCAAGAGGGAGAGAAGCCAACACTTCATCAGAAGTTCATCTCAACTGTTAATCCCTCTCAGAGACAAGTTTTATGTGACTTCTCTAGTTCTGGGCACCAGTCAGCTGTTCTTTCAAAGGGCCCTGCAACTAGGTGGGAAAGGTTGAAATATCTGACATCTTGGGATATTGCTTTGAACAAATGGAAAGAATTGCTTCCCAGGTTAATGGTTGTAACAAACCTCACCATCTTTGGTCAGAACTGCCAGTTGCACTTCTTTGCCTTTGGCTTCTTCAACATAAATATATACCTTCATTTATAAAGTTAGAACAAACAGACACAAAACCCCAGTACTAAAACTAGATGCTATTCCACCAACATTTTTCTCCCCAAGGACAGAATAAGTGTACAACTAAGTGGCAGGTGTAAGCCTTCTTCCTTAAAGCACTACTGAAAGGTATTTGGATAGCAATAGTGATAAGCACTGAATTAAACCACATACATAGCAGAGCCCTGGATATGTACCCATGTAATATCTTCTCAGTTTTCCCACAATTTTCATGATTCTACTGTGTAATCCTTCCAATTTTCTCTTCTTTGCTTCAAGATGCTGGCACTAGAAAGCCACACTGATGTCAGACAGAGTCTGAAGTAAATGTAAGGCTTACAGACATAAAACTACCTCCTCACCCTGATTCATTACCGCCCTGTTTGTGTCCAAAATCATGGTTGTCTTTTCCAGCTAGGACCTGGCACAGAAAGCTCCCCAGAGCTGCCTGCCCATTCTGACCCCCATGTTCTCACACGAGACTGCTCAGGACACAGCCTCCCTTCGCAGATCACGTTCAGGACGTGCTTTTCCAGATTCATAACTCTCCACTTGGCTGCATGAAAATTATTTTGTTTCAATGGCTCCATTTACCAAACCAACTGCATTATACCATCCTGCCCCTATCAACAGCTACATGTTTCATCTACACATGTTGTCAGGGGTGTCATACTTTCTTCTGCATCACTGAGTAAGTGTCAGGCAGAACTAGCTTCTCCCTTCCCCTCATCTGAAGGGAAGGGTCATCAAGTCTACTTCTTCGAAAATGCAGCCTCCACATATCATGTTGCAGAGACTCTTCTGTAAAATGATCAAGCTCTAGCTTAAAATAGCTGGATTATTTGCTCCACTCATCTAAAGTGGCAATGCCAGAACTGTGATCTTTTGATGCTGAAAAACCATTTTCTATGTTCAGCTCAAAGTTAATCTGCAAACAGTTGATTTATTAGTGTGCTAATACTGTCCTTTACCTTAGAGTATCCTTCATCCTCTTTACTATTTATACTGCCACTTCAGTATATTTATTGGATGCTGACTCTCTATCAATCACTACCTTCAGTTCCTAAGCCATTCGTATTTTATTAATATTCCCTGGCATTAGATATTAATTGGGTTCTCACGCACTGACTTAACTGCCTTATATATGTAAATATATCATATCTACAGATCTTTCTTTAAACCAATGATAAGCTTCTCAAAGAACAAAATCAGACCTGTTTTAAGAAGCACAAGACACGTTCTGTAACACCAGTTTTCAAGCATGAATAACTTTATATTCACCCAGGATTGGTGTCATGCTACTCAGCCTATCATTTCCTGGGCCATCCACTTGGCAATTTTCAAAACCGTCCCAATATGATTACTCTTTCAGTCTCCTGTATTTGCTGTGATCCCAAGACTGAATAAAAATGAACATCAGCAAGCTAGAGACCTCCTCTCATTCACCTAATGCTCACTATGTTTAATGGGAATGTGCTTTTTCCTTAGCACAGCTGCCAGCAAAACTTTGCTTACCCACAGGGCCCCAAGCTATACAACTGCTATGTGTGTCCCTGGATCCCTACTTGTAGTGCTCAACTTCTGGATAATGAACTTATCCTTTCCCTGCTGCTGGCCCAGACGTCAGCCTCAGTGGAAATCAAGAGCACACAGCTCAACAAAGGGAAGCAGAGATGTGACTTTACTACCCAAATGACCTACTCTCGTCCATGGACAGACAAAAAGGCTGAAGTGAGGAAGTGCTTGGGTAGGCATGCAACAGGCTAGGCCACCGCCACACTCCTACTCTTCTGCTGTGCAGGGAGAGGGAAAAGTGCCTTTAATGTTTTATAAGGCACATGCAGGAAATTCAAGATGCCCCAGTGAGGTCCTGCCAGCCTCACTGTGCACCTGGGACCCTGCCACATAGCACTCAGCACCCGCCTGCCACCCCCATTGCCCAGCCACCCACACTGAGGTCACGCACATCCAGAGGACCCCTGCACTTGTGCAGGTTGGCCAGCCTAAAAATTTCTGTGGGTGAGCAACACTAGTGATTCATGTATTTGAACAATGATGGAGGTAAAAAGGGAAAGGGAAGGGAAGGCGCAGGGGTGGGCAGGAAGCGAACCCCAGACACTATTTTCTAAATAGCAGATGTGGCTATTCTGGCTAGCAAACTTCCACTTTAATTTCTAACCCGCAGAGATGGGAAATGATTCATGAAAAATCAACAGGATAAAATTAGCTGGAAGGCAGAGAGATAATTCATGCAACCCAACCGTCATGAGCTGAAGTGCCAGCACTACCAGCAGTGCCTGGCATTTCAGCCTCCGGTGCCCTTCAGTGACTGGCACCCGGCCAGCAATCAGCTCCACATATATTTCCTTAGTGTCCAAATTAGCCCCTCTGAAAGCACATCCATATTCTAACAAGACAGGCTTTCACTTAACACTTTTCTAGAAGTTCCAGCTTTTTCTTTTCCTAAAAAAAAAAAACAAACAAAAACACATTACCTGCAATACTGTCTTTTTCTTCCAGTGTCAAATGTTTAGTGGTGGCAGAAGACCGGACAGGACGGACAGGCTCGCACACACACCTGTAAGCCATGGCCAAGCTATGCATTAAATTCAAACTGCCCCACTGAGTCAGAAAACTCAGTGCACTTTGCTGGAGCTCCCTTTTCCTGCACAAAGCCAACACCACACTCAAAAGCAACAACCAACTGCTGGTCTGCCTTTATATACATCGATTTTTTTTTGTAAGACTGCCCTTAAATTCTGTCACGAACAACAAAACACAATTTCACTCTTGATACAGCCACATGATGGAAAGTTTCTTGAGCAGAAGGTATTACTTACAAATCACAATCCAAAACTCTTTATCCCAAAGGCAGATGAGAAACTGCCACCCTTCCAAGAGACCTCTGGACTTCCAGTAGGCACCTGGTTATTGAGCAATGCCCCTTCCCACCACCCAACTCAAAAGCTTTAGGAATCAACTGTCAAATTGTAAAGCCTCTGTAGCACGGATACCTCTAGGCAGGCAGTGCCAGGTGCAGGGGGATCCCCATTCCATTGGGACCTGTGCATACAGATGCAAAATAAAGATAAAATCCTGCTTTGGCACCATTTATCCAGTCGGTGCCTGTTCATTTCTGTTGAAGGATGTTACATGACAGTTCCTCTATGTTTGTTACAGTGGTTTCACTCGAGCTTCAGGACAAGGCATGTGGCTCCTTTCTTTTTACTTGTTCAGCAAAAAGGGAAAGAATATTTGGGGGGAAATGAGAAGGTAGGAGCAAATCATACTTGTTCCCAAAATTCTGACAAACTAGCTCAATCTTTTAAAAGCACTAATGAACACAGCTGGAAGAATGAGAACAAATCAACAGTTCCACAAAATGCATAGGAAGCAAAAGCAACAGCCATATTTATTTCTCCTCATTTGTACCCTCTTGCAGGCCATTAGGAAGATAAGATCTCACAGCACAACAGACATTATTCAGAGCTGGTAAATCTGTCTACAGGTTAGGGGCTCATGTTACGCGGCTTGGATGAGTACTGGTTGAGCATGGGTCACACTGACCCTTTTCCTTGGGGCAGGCAGGAGTCCAGATACTCCAGTGTCGGATCTGCCAAGAAATCAGATATCCGTGTGCTGAATGCACCACTACCACCACTTGATCTGCACATTCCCTTCCATACAGAGAGAGAGGTGTTCAAACTCTGTAGATTGTAACACAGCTAACTAGAAAAAAATTTCCAGCAGGGGCCAAGTACTTCTGGTCCATTTGTGCAACCCCTGCTCTTCAAGTGCATCTTCTACATAAAGGTATTAGTTTGCACAGAAATACCTGGTCCTTTATGCTATGGACAATTTTAAAACGCTGATTAACAGAAGCATGAAAAGAGCCCAAGAACTCATTCGATTCCAGTCCAATAAGCAGAGGGAGCACGTCAGAGTGACTTCACATACATAAGTCACTGAGGGACTACAAAAGTTCACCAATTACCCTAACAGAATTCAAACCCAACATTTCATCACTTGACTAGGAATGAGACCTAGTTAAAAAAACCCCACCCAACCACCGGTTAAGTCCATCAAACCTAAAGAGGATACATTAGCATCTGATTTAGTTGGTGCAAGCTCTCAACACATCCAGGAGATGCAGTAAGTGGATCCACCATCCTGGAGGCACTGTCTTTGCAACAGCAATGCAGCATTAGCTGGTGTGACTCCGTGCCGAGGGTGAGATACCACTACACCCAAACACTGTCCTTAACTACTTGATTTAGGTAAAATTTCTCAAGGAACAAAGCAACTTACACACATATCATACCTAAGAATGTTCTCTTTCCAATCAAGAAGGAAAGAGAAAATTAGTAATTAAAAAGTTTCTTCAAAAGCTGATTGAACTAATTTGATCTCAGAAAAGATAGTCTGCATGCCCCGGTGTGAAATATGACAACTACAGACCATATTTTATTGTTCATAAAAGTATGTTTCTGTCTGATCAGTATTGATTTTTCCTGAAGTCAGTTTCCAAGTGTTTTCATTCATTTCATCTGAAGGAATAAAAAGACTGGACTCTGCAAACTGTGTCATATTTAATATTATCATGAGCCTTTCCAAGCAAGAGGTTTCCAATGTAAAGAAAACAGAAGACCACATGAAGTACTCCAGCAACCTCAGAAGAAGAGAGATTTTAAAATACCAAACAACAGCAAACCCCCTTGATATACACAGCCATGAGGAAGTCAAGGTTTATAGAAATGAAAGGTGTAAAGAGGAACATGCTGGGAGCGGAAAGGTAACCCCAGTCAAACTCATGACATCTTTCCAGGAAGATGCTATGTACACTTAATCTGCAGCTGAAGAACCACATTTAACTCCACTCAGTATATTATGATACAGCTTATATGATACATTTTCAAAATCAAGCTTCATTGTACCAAAAAAAAGAATGTACTGGCCAATATTTCAAAATGATTTTCAGCCTGCAAATGCCTGATGGTCCTGACCAATATCAGCTCCAAGTACCAGCCTTCAACACTGAAAGGATGTCAGCGGGGGCCATTGAAGCCCCAGATGGTCTGATCCATAGTCAGGAGCCTGGAGACAGTGCTCTGCAGCATGCAGCAATGACTTGGCTTGGGGGGTGGCAAAGGATGCTCAGTGTATCAGCTCCCCAGTGCGCAAGGCAGGAGCACCGCTGACTCTCAGGGGGAGCTAATTACAGCAATTCTATAGCTGGCACACAAGATAATCCCCCACATCACCTCCCATGCACTTTTACCACTCTGTCCTTATACATCTCACCCAGTACCCACATTTAAGTTTCCACCGGCAAAAGCCAGTCCTCAGCTGACAGCAGCACAAGGCAGCCTGGTTGAGCCGCTGGGAGTGGCAGCCCTGGTAGGG
The DNA here is from genome assembly GCF_009829145.1 of Chiroxiphia lanceolata. Taxonomy (NCBI): domain Eukaryota; kingdom Metazoa; phylum Chordata; class Aves; order Passeriformes; family Pipridae; genus Chiroxiphia; species Chiroxiphia lanceolata. The sequence continues at coordinate 23,720,237 of NC_045642.1, read as the reverse complement.
CTCAATGCCGAGACTTTAGAACAGCAGTCCCTTCTCTGGGACAAGTCACTACAGGCGAAGTAAAACTAGTCTTTCTGAAAAGCCAAAGCATAAGGAGGAGAGAAGAAAGGGGGCAGAGAAACCAAGCCATTTATCAGTGTGTTCAAACTGGACAACTTGGCTTATGATTGACCCTTCTGATGGGCCCCTTGCTATGGCTGTCCATGACTGAAGGACTGCACTGAAACAGTTCTGCAGTATGCATTACTGATCTGCCTCTGGAGGCTGCCAGTTTCTGCAGCTTAAATCTTAAATTATATGTATAATGTTTTTACCTTTTGACTGCAGGGAAACTGTTCTCAGTCTGAAATGCCAGAGTACTGCCTCCCAGCCCTAAAGAGTAAGGAGGCATTTGAGCAATAGCTCTGAAGGATACAAACTATCCTGCTCCCACAAACGGATCAATGACCCAGAAACATAACAGCAAAGCCTTAAGTATCAATGTTCTTAATTGCTTGATTGTCTCTCTGCAGAAACATAGGCTCTGACAATTATGTGTAGAGGTTGGAATGAAGGAGGAAAAATGCCAGTGCTAGTACCACCTTCACTGACTCTAGCGGAAGTCCAAAGCCTACGTGGTGAGGACAGTGACTAGACTTCTAAAAAAACCACACTGCAAACATGATTCTAGATGTCAAGTCAAAATTTACTTCTGCTTTTTTGCCTCCTTGCTCTCAATCCTCCTGGTCTTTTCTATCAGCATTGCAGTGCCTATCACATGCTGGGCATTATAAAGAAAAGGTTCTCTAATATGGGATACTTGTGTTGCCCTCCTCACCACATTTCTTCTCCATCCACCTTGCCTGCTCCCACCTTTTAAAGATACCTCAGAATGGCTGTGTTTTCCATTGCTTTTCGGCCTCTTTTATCTGCAGACTTCCTCCCTTTCCAAAGCACTTTTCCCTCATCTTCTTTCTGAAGATGCCATTAAGGGTGATACAAACCTCTCACCTTATCTCTGCTTTTTCTTTGGGTGGCTGGACTTGCTAGGGGAACCCACTTGTACAGGCAAGTTTAACTAGCAGGGATTCCTGAAAAGCAACATTTCACTATGCAGCTTTAGATGGAACATTGCTCTAGAGGCTTTATTTATAAACGCCTTCAGTAGCGGAGAAGAGGTCACGGGAAGAACGGAAAAGCCTGTGAAATTAAAGCCTTGTCTACTCCACTGCTGAAGAGAGGTCAGTGCAAGAGGAGGCACTAAAACTGTCTGCAGCTGCACAAGAGCTCGGGTCCAAGAAACTTCACCCACTACAACAGAGCCTCAGGCAGGAGTGCTGTACAGACGCACTTGCAATGAAATACACCACAAGCATGACAAGGAGCGAAACATGAAGCAGCAAAGCAAGCATCCCACAGCCGGGCTGCCCAGTGGCAGGTCAGCAGGAATTTTGCCACTTGCTCAATGCAAGCTCAATTGCACGTACTGACTCCCCTTCCCCAGCCTGTGCCTCAAGCAGCTCTCAACCCTGGGGTCCCAAGGGTTTGTGCTCAGGTGATAGACCAGATCAGTCAACTCAACACTGATGCAAGAAGATACATCAAGCATACCCTGATGTGCATCCAACTGACTCCAGATTTCTTAAAAAATGCCAGAAAGCTGCAATCCAAATTGAAGAATAAAAGGGATGTTTGCTTGTTTTGGTTTTACTTAGGAAAACCATAGGTCTCAGATACACATGTTCCCAATGCAAAAGAGGCATCAGAAGTTCCCACCTGCACTCAAGCCACTGGGAACAAGAATAGCTACTTCTCACAGCTACCCTGACTTGTATCTTCAGATCAAATTTTAACAGCTTATTTCTTCCTTCTGGAGGACCCCCAGTTAACCTACAGTATTATTATTTATCAAACTAAAACCAAACCCAAAACATTTTGTCTTTGGGACTATTTTAGTTTCTCCGTGCAAATTTTCACACCTATGTAACAACACTGGGTTGGGAATAACAATTTTAAATATGCTACTCCAAAACAACACGAATGTTGGGCAGTATTTTAAGAAGCCTGGAAATGGTTTAGTAGCACTTACAGCTGAACCAGCAAGAGACAGGCCCTGCTAACAGCAACTTTAAGAATAAAGAGCTAGGTAAAAGCACATACTTCTCTTACATAAATGGACATGAGGGAAAAAAAGCTTAAAAACCCACAACTCCACTTGGGAATTAACCAGCATGAGACAAGAGTTATGAAAGGAAAAAAGAATATTAAAAAAAAACACAGAAGGATAAAGTGTACACAGTACTCTCTATAAAAAGACCTCTCTTGCCTGGGCTTGTTGTTTTTCTCCTCAATATATATATATACTTTGATTCCTGACTCAGGGTGGCAACTTTCACTGACCACAATGCCTGTGGGCCCCCAATCACAATACCAGCCTGCTGCAGTGGAGGAGCCCTCCCGCTTCAGGCTCCTCTTGCAGTACTCATGGACACAGCCTTTACACTGCTCCTATCCATCTCAAGCAGGTCCATCACTTTCCAGTAAGAAATACAAGCAACAACCTGCCCCCACCCCGTTCCAATTAGATGGACCTTGCCTCAGTTCATAAAAAATAAGAGAAGTTTCAGAGAAGTTCTTGCTTTTGCCATTACTATTTAAAATCAGGTATCACACTCACAATAATCATCCTCTTTAACTGTCAAAAAAGTGCAAGTAATCGCTATCAGCAACCAGTAAGGCTCGCATTGAGAGAGTCCCCCATAAAATGGCCCAGAAAACACCATGCCTCATGCATGGTCCACAAAGATGCTAAAGGAGTAACAGGCTGGTATCCCAAACCCAGAAAGCTCCACACCAAAGCCAGCACTGAGTTGACAGCTGCAGGACTTCCTTCATGCCCCACAAACAGCCAGAAGGAACAGCAGCTTTTGACATTACTCCCAGGCAGGAGGGAACTGTGACTTCCCCTATCCTGCTACTTCACACTGCAGTGGGATTGGCCAATTCAGCATCTAGCCAAGAGCCAGGGCAACCTTCAGCATCTCCTGTGGCTACCTCAAATCCTCCCTGGTGAGCAGTTCCAGCTAGCCAACCCTTCCTTCACTAACACAGTCCTTCTGCTGGTCCCACCAGCAGCCCCAACATTTGAACTCTTTGCAGGCTGCATGTGATTCAAGAGCTCTACGTCACTCAGCCCTGTGTTAAACTATTCTCTTTTGAGCAGAAGCACTTTTGGTCCGAGCACCCCTTGCAAGAAGCAAACACCCATCAACTGAACACTTTCATTTCCGATTGCAGCCTGCATTTGAAAAAACACACTATCCTCATCAGACATGTGCATCTATTGTGGGGTTTATACAAAATCCATCAGAGAGACAGGAGAGTCATTTCCATTTCGGTTTTCACTGCTTATAATCTTGGTGACTGGACAAACAGAAATTTAGGGGACACAAAGCCCAATCCAGGCAGTGAGCTCATGCTCCACCAGTCTCTCTGGGATTCAAGGGAGTCAAACCTCACCAGCAGGACTGGATCCAGGGGGCTGCTGGATATTTGGGACTGGGGCTCTTTTGCTGCTCAACAGAACACTGCACACACCTGCAGTACTGGAAAACAACCTTATCTTACAGTTAGGCTGGTATTTTTTTAAGCTGGTTCTGCCAGTTCTCCTCCCATTAATGAGAGGCATTAATCACAGGAGAAAGAGGAAGCAACACTAAGCCAACAGTTTTGCCCACAGGCCAGCTTTTTTTTTCTTCTCTGGAATCTGAAAGGCAAGGCGGGAGGCATCTTCTGTTTCCCTTAGAAATACGACACGGAATATAGGAACATTTATAAGGAAGCTTGAAAGATTCTATAACTTTAAAAAAAATAATAGAGGGAAAAAGGCCCAAGAATATGCATTTGCAGTTTTTCCATGTGAGTTAACAGAGCATCCTGGTTAAGCTATGCCAGGGCAACTCTTCCCTGGAGCTCTGCACGGGGCCCGGGTGATGCTGCAAGCACGGTGCCCGCAAGCAGGGTGCAGCCACCGCCGAACTCCCGTTTCCCTCGGGTCCCGATCCCGGTCCCGGTCCCACTCCCCCGCCACCGCCCCCAGGAGCGCCCCGCGCGGCCCCGCCCCCGCGTTCCAATGTGGCGCGCGCCCGTCCGCCCCCGCCGCCCATTGGCCGCCGGGCGCGTCAGTCACGGGCCGCGCTGGCGGCCGCGGGGGTGCGGGGGGGGCCGGGCGGGCGCAGCCGCGGCGCGGGCGGGAGCGGCGCGGCGGGAGCGGCGGGGACGGGCCGGGCTCCGCGCTGCCCGCCCCGGAGGGGAGAGCGGGGGAGGGGGGTGCGATACTTGTGCCCGCGGGTCGCTGCCGCCGCCCCGCCCGCTGCGGGCACCCCTTAATCCGGACACCCCCCCCAGGCTGGGACGGGTCCCCCCCCAATCGCTCCGCAGCCATTTTCGTGGCCACCTTGGCTACCAGCGAGGCTGACTCACCTCGGCGCTGCGGGCGCGGGGAGCCCGCCTCGGCGTCGGGGGGCCCGCTCCGCCTGGGAGGGGCGGGGGGAGCCCGGCTGGCTGCGCCCTCCCAGCCCGCCGGCCCCGCTGGCTAGTCCCAGGCGAGGACGGGTCCCGGGGCCGGGCCGGGCTCGGCGGAGGCGGCAGCGGCGGCTCCCTCCCTCCCGGCCGTGACCACCATCTTATTAGCACAGGAAATGACATGGAGAACGGAAGAGAGGGGCGTTCGGGGGCCGAGCCCGGGGACCCCCCGAACCGGGGGGAGGTGCCGCCGGCCCGCCCGGCCCGGTCCGGCCCGGCCCGCCGAGTCTCTGCCGGGGTAGCGGTGCTCCCGCCTTCCCTCCAAATACCCGAGCTGGGAAAAGAGGAGGGGAAAAAATAGTAAAAACCAACCCCAAAAAGCCGCACAAAGCAGGGGGAAAAAAAACCCCTAAACAAACCCAGAAGAAGCCGAGCAAACCCAAACCGCCCGCGGTTCCCACCTCCTGCTCCCGAGCTGGCGAGTTCCGCGCGGAGCCGCCGGCGATCTGCGCCCGCGGCCACCCGGGGGCTCGAGGGGGCTCCGCAGGACACAAACCGCGCGGGCGGCCCGCGGGCACCGCGCGGGGGGAGCTGCCGGCCGGGGGGGCCCGGCCCGGTGGAGCCGCCGGGCTCCGCTCCGAGCGCTGCCGCGGCCACCACCTGCCACCGCCCGGCAGCCGCCGCGGCGCCCCGCGGAGCCGGGCCCGGACCCGGCAGCCCGCGCCCTCGGGGCCGCCCGCCTCCGGGCGACGGCGGCGAGACGTGACCCCCGCCCGGGGCCGTGCCCCGGGGCTCCCCCGTCGGCCGGGGGCAGAGGCGGAGTTGCCCCTGGCCGGGCGCCCCTCTCACCGGCAGCGCCCCGCGCCTCTGCTCGCCCGTCGGGAACGTCATGCTCTTCTGTGAGAAAAATGTCAGCACCAGCCGTGTTTCCCTGGCGCTCGGAGTTCGATCATATTTCAAATTACCCCCAAAAAAAGTGATCCACCCAACGGCAACAGCAACAACCAGCCCTACCCTCGAGATCTGTGCAGAAATTGCGGGCAACGTGATGGATGACAAAAAACTAGGCATAATTTAATAAACAGAGGAAGCATGTCTCACCAATAAAACAGATTCTAAATAAAACCATCTGCAAGCATTAAATTTGAAACAATGCAAACTCTTCAGCTGCTCTGCCAAAAGAGGCACAACGGGGGGTAAAAAGAAGGATAGATAAATAGCCATAATTTTCCAGTTTCTTTGGTTGACAATGGGCTTGTATGCAAACAGGGCTGTGGTGACAATGTGCCCACTTGGATATTTGAAACTACTTCCCTTTTTCTGTAGCCCTGAGAAACACCATTTTCTGCAGTCCTGAGAAATAATACCCTTTCCTCATACCTTCCACCCTGAGGTGCCTACTATAAAAGAGTGGTGTGAAGCAGAGAATAATTAAGTCAGCATGAAAAGTAAAAAAGCACATAGCCCAAGCACAATAGAGGCCTGCTTCTACCATCCTTGAGCTGCTTCCATTGCTGTCATTGAGCATTGAGGGGTGGCAGAACTTCAGGGTTAGGTCTTGATGTATGACTAAAGTTAAACTACCTGGCAAAACAACAAGGAAGGTAATCAACTTGGGTTCTAAACAAGCTTGCTTTGCAAAGGCAGCCAGTGTGGCACGGATAATTATTCAGAAGTTCATAGGAGTATCATTTGTCAGATCTCCAGCTGTAATATACTTTTTGTTCCCCAGTTCTAACCTCTGGGGAGAGGATTCCTTCTCAGAGGAAAAGCGTGCTCTGTAATTTTACCCCTTCCAGTAATTGCAGATAGATGGACTTTGAGGCACTTGCACTTGCCTGGGAGAGACATACCATAAGCTGTCAGCACCTTCAGACTCCTCAGAAATATTAGAGATCCTAATAAAGCTGCCCTAGTTTGTAGTTTCTGTCTGTGTGCTGAAATGTGTGAGAACACTAATCTGGCAGTCAGTACAACGGATTTGTAAATATGATTGATGAATGAACTGAGAGAAAAAAATAATAATTAACAAACCAATAAAAATCAGGGCAGTAAGACAAATGCACACTGAATGCCATGCTAATTTGAAGTAATAGTTTAGTTGTAGCTGCTGTAGTCAAAGGCTGTAAGAGCAGGCTCAAAGGGAGGCATAAAGCTTTTATTTATGAAGAAAATATGTAAGTACAATATAAATAACAGCTATTATGTCTTCTTGTAAACACAGGCATGCTAACTTATTGAGAGGGAGTTGCATTGTCTTAATGTGTGTCAGTTGCCTTAATATGTTTAATAGTCAGGTGTGTTGGGTTTGTGTGGCAAAGTTTGGATTGTGGGGGGGCAAAGGGGTGGCTTCTGCCAGAAGCTTCCCCTGTGTCTAATAGATCCAAGACAGAGCGCTGCTGGTCAAGGCCAAGTCCATCAGCAGCTGTGGTAGTGCCTCTGGGATAACACATTTAAGACGGAGGAAAAAATTGCACAACAGCAATTGTGGCCAGAGAGACGAGTGAGAATATGTGAGACAAAGAGCTCTCCAGACACCAGGGGCAGTTGAAGGACGAGGGGCAGTAGGTGCTCCAGATGTCAGAGAAGAGGTTCCCTGGCAGCCTGTGGAGAAAACCATGGTGAGGCAGGCTGTGGCCCTGCAACCCATGGAGGTCCATGCTGGAGCAGATATCTACTTTTGCCCTCTGAAGGATCCCACGCTGGAACAGCTGGATGCCCAAATCAGGCTATGATCCCATGGGAAGCCCACACTGGAAGCAGGCTCCTGGCAAGACCTGTGGACCCATGGAGAGAAGAGTCCTCAATGGAGCAAGTTTCCTGGCAGGACCTGTGATCCTGTGGGGGACCTGCACGACAGCAGTTTGTGAAGAACTGCAGCCCATCAGAGGGACTTCACGCAGGAACAGGGAAAGAGTATGTGGAGTCCTCCCCTTGAGGAGGAAGGAGCAGCACAGACAACTTCTGAACTAACCGCAGCAGTGCCCCACTGGTCACCTCTCCCATTCTCTTCTCTCCCCCCCGCCCCCGCCTCCCCCCCCCACCTCGCCGTCCCCTCCACTGCTGGAGGGGAGGAGTTAGAGAATTTAGGAGTAAAATTAAGCAGAAAGAAGGGAGGGGTGGGGAAAGGTGTTTTAATATTTAGTTTTTATTTCTCGTTGTCCTATACTGATTTGATAAGCTAAATTTCTCAAGTTGAGTCATTTTTGCCCTTGATGGTAACTGGTGAGTGATCTCTCCCTGTCATTATCTCAAGCCATGAGCCTTTAGTTGTGCTTTCTCTCCGCTGTCCAGTTGAGGAGGGGGGCGATAGAGCAGCTTTGGTGGGCACCTGGTGTCCAGCCATGGTCAACCCACCACATCAGGAAATAAAATCCTCGTGAAGAAGATGTATCTTTTCTGTCTAGAAACTAACACAGTGCAAACTTGTACTGTCTCTGCAAAAATGTTACCTTTGGGGCTTGGAAAGGCTCCCCTCCTTCAACAAACTGCCTCTTCACTTATTAAGATATAGGATTAATTTGTTTTAATGAGTGCATTCAGCCCCACTCCATCACCCACACCAATTCCTCTCTGTCTGACAGGCTCTCAGAAAAAAACTTTACAAATGGCAACATCAGTAAGGAATGAGGTAATTAGGTGTCCACTTTCCAGTATTATACCATCAAATCTGTTCCTCCAGGAAATGCTGGATAGTCTCCTGCAGAGGCAAAAAGGTTCTTCTACTGACACAGAGCTTTTAGCCTGTGGTATGAAAAATAATGTGTGTGAAAGTGGCTAAAACTGAATTGAATTTGTCAACAACCACGCTTAAATGGTCCTCAGAGCTCAAAGTGCTGGGGGTCGGCAGGTACATCTGCAGGTACATCTGTCGGCTGTGAAATTCGATCCCTGCAGCAGAAGAGTCTGGATGTATTTTGTGCAATGAGTATATCATTCCCTAAAAAGGCCTGGTGGCTCAGGCTCAACATTGCAAAGAGAGTGGAAGTTAGGACCCATTCTGGAAGTGGGGTGGTGGGGGGTACCTGACTGTCTTCAACGGGGTGCCTAAGGAAAGGCAGAAAAACGTACGGGTTCTTCTGCAAGCTGTTGCACACAGCAGCTCTGGCATTACTGAACATTCTCTTGTTTAAGATTGTCAACATCCTGCATAACCACATCAATACCAAGAGGCTGACATCTGCTTCCCAAGCTTCAAGGAAGTAGTTGCTTGGGGCTGAAGTTTGTCTTCCTCCAGGAAAAGTCACTCTGTTGCAAGTAGAAAGGTTAATCCTACTGCTATTATCCAGGCAACACCTTTCCTACACACAGAAAAGATTCAGATTTGCAGGACCACTGCGCTGATGCTCTCACTCAGTGTTAACTGTATTTTAGCATTAAAAACACTGGTAAGAAGCCACACAAAAATTAGGTACATTTCTCTTCCACATTGATGGGTTGTTGGATGGTGAAACAGAATACAAGTTTTTCCCTTTGAAAATCTGCAAATGTCCCACAAAAGAAAAGGAAATTACATGACTGAGAAGGAAACTCAGCCAGAAACCCATAGTTACAAATTACTGTAGCAGGGTGGGACAGGCACTGAAAGAGGTGCGGGGGAAGAGCTCTTTGAAGAGCATGTAACTGTGCAGAGCTGCAGCTTGTGTTTTTATTTCTGCTGTACAATAGAAACAGCAATGACCTTTACCCAGCAGTGCTGGGTCTTTTTCCTCATCATGCTATATGAGTCTTCCACTGTTATTGGTAGAAGAATATGAATCCTTTAGCAATGGAGTGCTCTCCTTGAAGTTTATGGGTGTCACTGGAATAAGCCTGATGAACCATTCCCACAAGAAGGAAGATACACATTGCTGAGTTCAACTGGTAAGCAAGAAACTTCTGGGTGCAACCTTCTACCATTCACTCTGTTCTCCAGGCTTGACCGGTTGTGCCACTGAGCCTGCTCACCCCGGAGCCACAGCAGCTCTGGTGCTAATAAGGGAGCAGGAAAAGGCACTTATAGAAACAGCGGGGAGAGAGGGATGATCCTGCCTGGGGTTTAGCATAGTATATGGAGCCAGCCCTTCCTGGGAATGCTGTAGATCTACATGGGTAATTGAGGGTGTCGTCTGATGATAGAGATAGGGTGATGCAGCAGGTAGGTAGAGCCACTCCAGCAGTCCTTAAGCTACTCCCTCTGAGCTGGATGCCTAACCCAACAGAGAATTAGCCACGAAATTGCCAACATCAGCAAAAAGAGCTGGTGGGACCATGCTATTGGGGGAGAGGAGGAAAGCTGGACCTTTCCCTTGGCAACAATGAACCAGGCATCTGCACCTCTGAGGCAGTGATATCTTTAGGATTTCCTGCTCTGTGGTGGGTGGGTGCTGTCATGGCTGCTCAGCCCTGGCTATGCTGACAAGGCTGTTTGCAGACCATGAACTGGAGCAGAGAGCTGAACTGGTTTCACAGAACCAGAATATTCTGAGTTGGAAGGGACCCACAAAGATCGTCAAATCCAACTCTTTAATGAATGGCCTGTATGGGGATCAAACACATGACTTTGGCATAATTAGCACCATGCTCTAACCAACTGAGCTAGTCTCAGGGTCATAACCCACTAAAAGAAGTAGAAAGCTGCTTAGTTATCATAGTACTGGTACCCAGATTGGTGTCCATGCCTCAGGCTGCAGGGATGGCAGCAGAATGAGCACTCAAATCATAGCCAGAAAGAAAGAGATTAAATCACCTAGCCCAAAACTTGTCCTGAAATTTTTGGACTAGAGGAGGCACATTCAAATAGTGCCTTTTTCAAACAATAGAATCTGAGAATTTGCACTGGTATATTTTTAATGAATAACCAGAACTGCTTTTCCATATGAAATGGTCTCTCCGTAGCTGGCCCAAAGACTGGAAAGAGAGGAATGTCTCTGCTCACAAGCACTTCAAAATGCAGTGGTTTGTTTCTAGGCATCCATCACATGTTTTGGCAGTCCACAGGAATGTGCACTCCTGTATATCACAAGTAGCTGCCCTGACTTGAGCCAAATAACTTGTGCTTAACTATAAAGCTGTCTTTAAGAAAGACACTGAGTTCTGATCTGCAGAAATCAAGAGATAAAGAATTTATCTTTCCCTTTGTTGTCACACCACCCCCACCCCCACCCCCCCATTATGAATGTGGGCTTGGATTCTCTGTATGAATTTGGCTGCATTCACCTTCTAGCCACTGGTTCTTTTTATACTTTTCTTTATGCTTTGATACATTCTCAATATTTTCTTCCTGGGAAGATATTATCTACATTGTCATCTTGTCAATTCAAAATATTTCTTTCTGCTAAGTTAAGAAATTTTTCTCAACAGAAGTTATTTATTTTTACCAATCCTTATATTGTTTTCCTGGTTTTTTGTGTGAACCCCGCTCAGTTTTTCAACATCCTTTTTAAAATATGGTTGCCTGAACTGCCCCCTGGCTATATAGGATCCACTTAACCAAAAATACACGCATGTATTTATATACAAATATCTCTACATCTTTTTTTTCGGGATCATCATAATATTTTGTCATGTCATGAAACTGCAAGTTCCTCATGAAGCTGTTTGTCCTTTTACCCTTTACAGAGCTGCTGTTACCCAGGAGATGTTCCTTCACCCCTTGGGAATGGCTTGTGCTTGTACTGCCATGCATGGCACTGCACACAAAACCCCTTTCTGGGAGTGGGTCCATACTTCTCACATCAAGCACTTCCAGATCAGATAGCATAACACCTCCTCTTCCCTAGTTTGCTAATCTTGATGTCACGTGTGAATTTTATCAGCAGTAATTTTAGATTTAATTTTCTGGTCTCTGACTGAAATACTGAATGGGTTAGATGTAAATTCTTCTTAGAAAGTCCTACAATATCACCCATTTGCTGGGGGTTCTCCATTGACAATTTAGACTTGACATCTGGAAGGAACCAGTACTTCATGTAGTTAATTGGTGCATTATTAATATAAATCATACCGTTCTGGATTGATTACAATGTCATCTGTAGTATGTTACCAGGTTCTACATGCTGACGGTACTTATTGCTTATTCCTATATGCTGACAATTCTTATTCCTTCCCCAGGGGTAAAAAATCCCTGCATTGGCTTCTAAGACAGAGAGAAAATAATTCCTCTCTTACAAACAGCTAACATGGTTTTTGTTTCTTCAGGATGATGAATTTGAGTGTGTATCCCAGCTGCTCCTTCCATGCAGCTAGCAGAGCAGCACCCTGCCTGACCCACGTGGGCACTGGCTGCCTGGTTTCAGCCCCCGTGTGGCACTGCAGGTCCAGCTTAGTGCTTCCTTCTGACCGCACACTGGGAAGTAGGACCCCAATACACTCTGCTCCTCTGTCCCAATGTACTGAGAATGTTGTTGAGAAGAGAACTGGGAATGCTTTCAGCTCTCTCCTGAGATCCATGGCATCGTCTGTGGCATTGGGGGAGCTTCAGATACTACTACACCATTGTTTTGGCTCTATATTCTCTTCCGGGGATGTTTATACATTTGTTACCAGTTGTTTATCTACTGCAGTACCTGGAGACAGAGATCCCGAGAAGACAACACAATTTGAGAGAGGCTGTTGTTGTTTCAGCCCAAGTCTTACAGTACATGTTGACCTTCTACCCATTCTTACCAGGGAGTCACAGCTACTCTCAGCTGCTTTTGGGAAGGCTGGGGTGGACTTTTATGATGCTTGTTGCATCATGAGAGGATGGCCCTTGTCAGGCAGCTCCTCCAGTTCAGCTTCAAGACAGTCAGATGGAATGCCTCCTGCACACATCATTTATTAGTATTTCATTTTATTGCTAGGGCAGTATTGTTGCACTTCCAGAAACACTAACATGGTGTGCTACAGACAGTCTCTGCTACAGTTATCTACTAGGTGGTGTTATCCTTAGCAGGCTATTTTATTAAAATAAATTAATACAAATTCACAATCAGATCAGAGAGCTCTAAAGCAAATAGTTCCGGAAGATTTTCACAGGCAGAGCCTCTACCATTCACTGCTGCACCGGCATATTATGTTACAGGCACTACATTATGAGAACATGATCTATAAATCTCAGGATTCTCCCTTCCAAAGTAGAGACAGGTAGATCAAATTCAACTCTGAATTAAAGTTTTATTTAAAGTAGCCATATTAATCTACATCAAATAAATACTTCCATGTGATTTTGAAGTCCTAGAGGGAAAAAAAAATGAAGGTTTTTGTAGCAAGTTATTTCCTGCTTGTTTTGTTGCAGTTCAAACCATTTCATGTTGTTCTAATACATCAGTCTGAAAATTATTGTGACAGGAAGCTAATAATAAACAAAAAAGTAAAATGACTTTCTAGACTTTACTGTCCATAATGAGAGGAAAATTGGATATAATTATAAACCTTTGATTATTTTTTTTTAAAACTAATCTCAGCTGTTGATAATAGCATAATTGAAGATGATCAAATTGCTTGTAAAAAGAGCATTTACTTAAAGGGCACCATATTGCACTTAACCATAGTATTGAAGAATGTAAAGGCAAAAGAATCTTTAATTTTGCATTAAAAACAGAATCTGAAGGAAAACTGTGTTAGGTAACCACAGTGCTGCCTACTCTCATGACACTTGGTATTTTCCTTAAAGCTTCTGATTACATGGGTTTCTCGGCTTTCATTTTAAAAATAGTGCTTTCTTGTCCTCTGGCTAAGAGGCTGCAGAAAGCCTGAGCTTCTGTACAAAATATTTAAAGATTCCTAAACTAGAACTAAATAAAAGGCAGTCACCTTTTTATTATTACTTTAAATGTCATGATTGTAAAGGTAATTCTGGCTGCTCAGTTGCTGGCTTGTTGTTGTTGTTGTTCCTGAACTCTGCAGTCTGCCTAATCACAATGTGCTTAAGTCAAGAAGCACATTTTTGTGTTCTGTGTTTGATTAGCACTTGGGTCATCTTACAGCCTCTACATCTTCCATTAATGAGAGTAATAGTAAGGACTAATACAAGTAACAACAATGACCATGATGCAGGGCAGTTTCAAAATATACAAATTACTTTATTCAAAGCATGAACACTGAAGTATTCAAGTTGAAGAAATCCATCAAAAAAGACCCACTGAGCTGAAAACAATGTTTCTATACGTACAAATGGCATGGATAAGAGATTTCAAAAAATACCTTTTTTTAAAAAAAAAAAAAAGTAAAGATTCTTATCTCAGTTTCTTTGCCTGTTCCTTTTTATGACTAAGCTTCATTTTTAAGTGCGGCTAAAATATCATGGGTTTGCCCAGTGAGAGCTTTAGTTTCCCCCAAAGGTTGAATACTATTTTCCTTTAGTAACATTGTCAATTACTTAAGCTTATCGAAGGCAGTTTGGTTAATACAAAGTGTCAAAAGTGTTTCCATAACAATTTCAGTATAAATAGATACAAACAAGAGGAAATCAGTAAAAGCTTCGGGGTTTTTGATTATTTTTTTTTACTGTCTCAAGTTAAAACAGATCCAATACTTAAAAAAATTTTCACTGAAATGGATTTTCCCATTTGATCAGCTGTAAGACCATTTGGGAAAAAAAATACCTTACAAGCATGGGGTAGACTCCATGGATTTTCCTACTAAGAATGATTTTATCTTTAATTTTCACTCAGTTTCATCCAGACTTGCGTGAAAATCATGTGTCATGGTTTTATAAGTAACACTTGCAGTAGGAGAAAGTTGGAGGAGGTATTTTTCCCCAATTTACTTTGTGAATAAGTTAGTACATTGTGTATATTCTGTTTCATTGTGTGGCTTATATGGGCACATAGGCGCCTTCGCCTGTTTGTGTAGGTCCTTCATGCTTTAAAGCTGAACTGAGAAAATGCCCAAGCCGCCCCTCTAACCCTTGCAGGTTTGAAGACTCTATTGCCTTCAAATCATGTTTTCAAACTGGCCGGTGCCGAATATTTTGAACATCTTTCCCGTGCCCTGCGTTGCTCACTCTGTTGGCCCCCCGCAGCCGCCGAGCTGCAGGCTACCCGCCAGGCCAGGAACCCAGCCCCATCCAGGGAAAACCCACGGGCTTCACTGACCGCCACTGCCAATGGTGGGGCCGTGCGGGGCGTGCGCCTTCCCAGCCCGTCGCTCCCTCCCGCTCCTCGCTGGCAAGACCCGCGCCCGGCTCCTCTCCCGGCAGGGCAGGCGCCCCTTCCGCCGCGGTGCGGGGCGCGGTCCAGCTCTGCCGCAGCTCGCCCAGGCATTTCCAGTCCTTATTCCGGCGTTATGTTGCCTATTTCCCCTGTTTACCCCTCTCTTACCCTGCCAGCGGGATGTTCCTTTTTACAGGAGCCGCGCTCCCCCCGCCCTCTGCCGGGCGGCCCCGGCGCTGCCGCGGGCGGGTCGGGCTGTGCGGGGGGACTGCACCGGACTCGGGCCCCGCAGCGCTCGGGGGGACCCGCAGCACCGCAGCCTCCCTGCGCCAGGGACGCTCAGCTGCCCCTGCAGTGCCGAAACGCGAGCAGCAAACAGGCCGATTTGGGGCTTATTAGACAAAAAACAGGTGGGATTGTCTTGTCCCGTCCACTGCTTCAAGCCGAACGGTACAGAGAGCTTACTGCAGCCCCAAATGTTTGAGGGGTGCAAGGACAGAGACTTTCTGTCAGGGCCTGTAGTGACAGGGCAAGGGGGAATGACTTTAAACTGAAAGAGAGTATGTTTAGATTGGATGTTAGCAGGAAATTTTTTACTGTGAGGGTAGTGAGGCTCTGGAACAGGTTGTCCAGAAGAACTGTGGATGCCCCATCTCTGGTAGTGCTCAAGGCCGGGTTGGATGGGCTTTGAGCAGTCCGATCTAGTGGAAGGTGTCCCTTGGAATTGGAATTAGATGATCTTTAAAGTCCCTTCCAACCTAAACCATCCTATGTTTTTATGATTCTATGAAAATTTTCCATCTGTTTATATATGACCTAGATTAAAACCAATTTTATTTTGGGCCGCTACAGAAATTTAATTGCCAATTCCCTCTAGGCCACTCAGTTGCCATCACTACCAATAAACAAAGAATAAAGGATGTAATGAAGTGTTAGAAGATGAGTCCACTCACTTTATGCTCCATTAGGAAGACATTAAATGTTTGCCAAAGATTTAAACCCCCAACACTTTAAACAAAACCAATCTTTCTTCAGGTTTCCTGGAGACTATGCAGGCAGAACAGCAGCTTTAGAGTGGGATCTTGCAAGGCTTTCCCTGGAACTCCTCCTTCACCTGAAGCGTAGCAATTAAAGTGTAGTATTCTTTCCACAAAGGAGAGCATTGTTTCTCCTTACCTTTGGTGAATCAGCAGAAGCAAACTGATTTGTGAATAAAGCTACATCTCTAAATGTGAAGTTTTTCATATTTTTCATACCCAAGCTAATTTCCAAGGAAGATAGCTCCCAGAGGATCAGAACCAAGTCAGAGCAAGATGGCATTGTTGGGAAGGTATTTTTGGACTGGAACAGCCTGTATCAGAGAGAGAACAATGTAGGGTAAAGCAGTGGGGAAAGAAAAGCACTGATAGAAAAGTGTGGGGTGTGGAAATACAGGTATCACATCACACAGTGATGCTCAACCCTGCGAAGCCCCTGTCGACCCAGCACTGCCGATCTCTCAACCAACATCAAAGCCTTCTGGATGGCAGTCTCAGAGCTCCAATTGCCCATGTGGGTGGCTGGCTCATGTTAGTGTAGTGAAAACATTTTCTACATAACTGAAACAATCCAAAATCACTCCCCTTTTTAAGTTTGTAGTATCATAGAATCATACAAAGATCATTTGGTCCAACCTTTCTTGCCAAAAGCACGATCTAGACAAGATGGCCCAGCACCCTGTCCACCCCCAAATCTTAAAATTGTCCACTATTGGGGAATTCACCACTTCCCTGAGGAAATTATTCCAATGCTGACTGTTCTGTTGTTGAAAATTTGTCCTCTTGTGTTGGAATCTCCGCAGGAGGAACTTGTACCTATTCCGCCTCATCTTTACCATATGACTTCTTATGAAAAGGGAATCTCCATCCTGTTTGTATCCACCCTTTAAATATTGGAACATGGTGATAAGATCTCCCCCTAAGGCTTATTTTCTCAAGGATGAGCAAACTCAACCTCTCCTCACATGACAGGCTTCCCAGTCCTTTGATCATCTTCCTGACCCTTCTCTGCACCATCTCCGAACTGTTCACATCTTTATTTGCACAGTGAAGACCAAAACTGAACCTAGTATTCCAGGTGTGTCCTGAGAATCACTGAGTAGAGTGGGATGATTTCTCTGTCTCTCCTGGTGATACCCTTCTTGATGCAGCCCAGCATTCCATTGGTTTCTCTGCTGCATCATCATGCTCTTCACCCATACTGACACCTGGGTCCCTTTCCACATAACTGTCACTCATCCAGGTAAATCCCAGCCTGTGCTGCACTCCTGGATTATGTTTTCCCAGGTGCAAGACCTTAAATTTGTCTTTGTTGAATTCAATTTGTTCTTTATTCTTCTTCTACCTTTAGTTGAGCTGAGCCCACCCTTTAATCCTAAGGTTCATCTGCCGGGGCCGAGCAAGCTTGGACGGTGGCAGTGAGGTCCTCAGGACGTAGGTTTGTTTAGAGTGACCTTCTCTTAGATGGATGGCCTTACAGGGCTGACGAGCTCCATCTACCCGGGGGACTCCTCTGACACTGTGTCTCACCTAAAAAATCCACTGCGCAGGCTCGAAGGGCAAAGACCCTTCCCAAATCTTCGTTCGCGAAGACTGGCCATACATACAAAAAAAAAAAAAAAAAAAAAAAAAAAAAATACATATAAGTAGCCTTAAAGCCTTTAGTTGGCTCTGTGCAAGGTTTGGGTTTCTTCGTGATGCAGTCACAGCACGACAGATGATGCCAAGAGGAGGGTCCTGAGCTGGCCTGGAGCTTGCGAACTCAAGCACTGGAAACAGTCTGTGGCAATGCAGATCCCAGGGTGGACCACTGCATGGTTAGGTACTATCAGGACACTAGTTAGTTATTTTAAAGTTATTTCCACCACCTTTATACTACAACACAGTTCACTTTTATGTCATCTTTCTCTGTGCCATATGACCAACTAATATGATTTCCCACATACCACAGCCCCTGAAGTGGTCATTCTGGTTTTAAAAACAGGAGAACATGAACTGTATTTCATCAGACATACGGAGCCAATATACACTACTCTTATGCTATTTTGCATCTTAAGTTGTTTTATTTGTTAATTTTTTACTACTGGAAATGAGTTTTAGGCAACCTCTTTGTCCTTGGGAACATAGATTCATGATGTACTCAGCTTTTGTTCTCCACTTTACTGTTTTCATTCTTTGTGTTGTCCAGACCTCTGTTATGCCACTGTTTCTCCAGCAAGAGGCATGCAAGATCTTCAGCTGAAGCCTAAACCTGCTTTACCGTGGCTTGCTGGGTTCTTGGCAAAGCTGTTTCTTGAAGTCCAGAGATGGCAGGTTTTTGTGCATCTCTGAGTCATCTAAAAGGACTGAATCAAATGAATGCTCAAGATACATTGACAGCCTGCTCTCTGATGCTACCCCCATGTGATAGTTTACACCAGTTTGGGTCAAAGACTGGCAGATTTGGAGTAGATGTAAAAATAAAGTATTCCTCTTTCATTATGCATTTACAGGCATTCTGGATACTTGTGGTGGTACAACGTGGTTATGCATTTACAGGCATTCTGGATACTTGTGGTGGTACAACGTGGTTACATTCCATTTTGTATGTATTTGAAAGCACAATTTCACAGACATTGGTGCTGAAAGACGACATTTTTCCTCTCACGTTCTGAGCAGCAAGGTGATCCCTTGTAACCTCAAAGCAGCCACAGTCCTTCTCAAGACAGTGTCAGTGAATATGGCGGAAGCCCTGAACATTCCTGCTCTGATCAACATTTACTGGGAGGTTTGGGCTCGGAGGTTTGGATTTCAGTTCTTCCTTTCTTTGTGTTCTTCCAGGTCCCCAGTGACACAGCTGTGCTGGAAAAAGTCATCACCAAACCTGAGGGCACAGGCACACATGGGTTACCTGCTAGCTGGATGCACCATCAACAGAGTGTAGTGTATTTAGTTCAGGCCTGGATGGTGGTGCAGGGGTGATGGGTGGCAGGGGAACTGTATAAGGGCAAAGCATCCCTCTGCTGAGCAGTTAGAAGCACCAGGCTGGGTGGCACAGGAAGGTACAGCCTCAGCTGAAGCAGTGAGTTGCTGGTGTGCTGTTGTTGAGTGAGGGCTGACCCAGAATCTGACAAGTAAACCAGACCCAGGCAGCTAAACTTCTGCATTTCTGCTCCCAGCTGTGGTATCCAAGACATGATGTAAACATGTAGACAGATTCTGATCTGTGGTACCATGTAAGTCTGTGCAGAGGAAAGCAGAAGGATTCAGCCAATGGCAGAGCTGAGAGGTCTGTAGCTGTGACTGGTGTTATCACTTTTCAGTTCCCAGAGTAAATCTCATCAGCCTTTTTCCAGGATGGGGGAAAATTTCCTGTTGTGATTATTTTTCATTCATACTATTCAAACTTTGATGGAGAAGCTGAACCTGTCCTTTGCAATGCCTGCATCCTCTCTGACTTCATTCTACTATTCTCTCTCCCATATGGTGAGATAGCTTGGACCAACTGCCTGCTTTTTTGTAGCTGCAGATAGGGCAACTTTCTGAGAAACTGCTGGGAGAGGAGAGATCATGCAAACAATACTTATGGCAACAGAGTAAGAAGCGTTGGGCTGACTAAGCTTCACTCCCCTGGGATCAGACTGATTGTCACAGTTAAGTGGGACACATTTCTCACTCTCCTGGTGCCTCTGAAATGGAGTGATTTCTATTGTTTACTGAGATTCATGTGTTGGGCACTGGCACTGCCTTAGGTTCAGTAACCACTTGCATTTAATCTTTCTGTCAAAAGCTGGCAAAGCTTTTTCCCTAGGCCCGTGTTTATCTCTCAACCTGGGGAAGCTGATGTAGCAGGTAGATAAGTCAGCTGTCTTACTCAGGAAACTGCATTCAAAGGGAAAAAACTATATTTGGAACTTGACAAGAGCAAATATCAAAAGAAGTAGGAAGTGTACATGAAAGAGAGCAATGCATCTTCTTTGGCAGTGACACACACACACACTCACACACACAGAGGTATACACACACACACAGATGATTTCCTTGCACCAGTCCCAGTGCTTAGGAAATTTGAGGGTTTCTATTTTCTGTGAAAGTGTATTAGCATACCTCAAAATACAGCCCTTTCAAGTGTCCAGGTCTTCCACCATTAGCAAAAGCTACTCCTGGCATCATGGAAAAATGAGGACAGGACCATGTTATTTTTCATGTCTGAGTACACAACCTCTGCCTCTTCTGGGGCAGAAGCCATAGCCATATACTACCTAAGAAACTTTGAGCAAGAAGAGGGAGTGATCACCACAGATCAACCCAGACAGTGGAGAATAGGCAGGCAAGGGTTAATGTCATTTGTCTGGAGCTGCAGACTAGGCAGTGAAACTGAAAGTAATGTATTTTTAGCTGTATTTATCTTTGGTTTAACCACTTGACCCAGGTCCAGACATTCTAGTTTATTAGGGAATCTTTGGGGTCAGACACCTGTGAGAAAGGTGACTGGAAGAAGAAAAGGATCATAAGGAAACACAAAGACCCCTGAGTAGCTTGAGAGACTGTCAGTCTCAATAACCAGAGGAAGTCTTAATACTGAAGGAAGATGAGACACTGAATTTCTGGCAGTTCTCAGAGGTGCTTGTGCACAGGCTGCTCTCCAGCCAGCAGAGACTGTGCACATTGACGTGGGCTGCTTAGGCTTTGCTCGGTAATAGAAACCCAATATCCCAAGTTGTCACGATGCCCATGTCCTTCCTGGAACACAGACTGCTTCTTCTTCTGGCTCAGATCATGCAATTCTTAAAAATAAAAAGTCTTTCTTCTTCAAATTCACCTCTGTAACACCTTGAAACAAGGAGAGCCTTTTTGAAGAGCTGCTCAAGTGGAAAAAAATCTGGATTTTCAGCTGCCAGCATTTTCCAGTAGTTGTGTGTCTGGCCATTACCTTGCACAAACATGTGTAGGATGACCCAGTGAGGGCACCCACTCAGCAGGATCATGCCTGTATATCAAAGACCATGCCTTTCCACTGGTCAGAGCAGCCATTCTGGCAGCCCATCACTGTGTCTCTTCATGCTCTCGCCATGCTGTTCAGAAATACTGTTTTCCAGAGCACAGTCTTTTCTCTGTCAGCGTAACCAGAATTTATGTGTGTAAATCTTCATTATTTACCAGCCTACAAGGCAGTGAGAGCTGAGGAATTTGCAGACACTGAATTTAAGTTCGTTTCTGGATTGCTGCTGGGAGAGCAGCAGGTCAGGAATGCACTTCCCTTGAAACCTCTTGAGATAGGGGACATCATGTTGATTATTCCTGGTTGGTGAAAAGGCTTTGAGGTCTATCAGTTAGTCAGCTTGCAATGCAAGAAATATCAGCCTCAGTGATGTGGCATAATTTAGCCATTTTAGTGATGGGCACTGTTCCAGGACAAAAGCACATTTGTGATTCTCCCTCCTCCCAACGCCTTCAGGCACAAAGTACCCTGCTCTGTGCAGTAATAACCCATCCCCATCTGCATCTGCCTCCATGTCACATCCATTTCCCCAGTGGTGGGCTAGTGGTCTAGGGGATGGGCTGGAGACAGCTTCTCTCTGCCTCTGCCTCTGCCTCTGCCTCTGCCTCTGCCTCTGCCTCTGCCTCTGCCTCTGCCTTGCCATCTCCCTCTTCTCTTGCTGCCCCATCCATAATTTAAAAGTGCTAATGGAATGATGCCTTCCTTACAGTTTGCAGACAAATCTCATTTTCCAAAATTTTATTAAAAATTGACATTAACTATCTAGAGATGTCTTCAGGGAGTTTTTAGAAACCTTTTGAATATTATCTAGGTGTCCTGATTTAGAAATTTTTATCTCTAGTAAAGGATAGAGTAGAATAATGCATTAATCTCGTAGGATACTGTCGCTGATAAAGTCGGAACGGCCAATGCGACACAGATATCAGAGTCAGACATAGTCCAGGTGCAAGGTGATCAGGAAGCTGTTTATTGCTCTCAAGTGTTTCTCTTATATTCTTTGTACACTATCGTGTCACAACACAATTGGTCAAAAGTCTCAAGCATAAGACACTGCACACACTCTTATTGGTGACACTGAAGACACTGTGCATGCTGTGACATGCTATTGGTGACACTATACACATTTTGATTGGTGACCTTTGGTCTGGGCTGCATTACGTTTGTTCTGTCCGGCATTACAGTAAATATTTCCTAAAAGTTGTTTAAATTCCTCATCACTAATTGCCAGGCTGCTGACAGATTCTCTGTCAACCCCGACAGGATACTAATATGCTATTTTTTTTCAGAATACAAATATGTATAGGATACTGCTGTTTTATTTTGGTTTGGGTTTTTTGTGCAGTAATATTAGATGTATAATTATCTTTATCTGCTAAAATATCTATAACAATTTTAGTATTTCTTTTGTTCTTAGAACAATTTTATCCACATTATATGTCTCTGTGGTGGTGAGTCACAGATTTTTCACCACTTCTTCCAGTTTCCTTTAGAGCCTTGTCATCCTTTTTTTATGTATTTGCACAGGTACTCGCAGACTCCCTGTATACATACTACTAAAATTGTCTGTCTGTAAAGCTCCCCTTAGCCAGGATATTTTTAAAGGAACAAACATTGGTTAACTAGTTACTATAAAGCTATGGTAACTTTTGTGATATCAAGGGAAGGTGTGCTTTTTTTTTCCTAAATGGCCACTTTCCTCATGTTCTTCATTTGTTCCTCATATTTAAATTATCAGGTAAGAACTGTAGTCTGTACAGCCTCTATAAATTTAAATTAGTTCTGATCACATATGTTTTGACGGCCCCTAAATTTTCATCTCCTTAGCTAAATTAATTTGTGCATCTCAGAACAAGTCTTCCCATGTCAGGGATACAGGGAGCACAGGGTGCCAGCCTGGAGCCTGCCTTGTTTCTCTCCAGCCATTCAGGTTTAAAGCCTGATGCAGGATTGAGGGACTTGTGGCAGTACCTGCCTAGCCCAAACCATGCCATGCAGGCTGCAGGCAGGGTGCAGCAAGGCCCACAGCACCACTGGTGCCTCTCACAGGAGAGCAGCAGTGCTTCCTGGAGGTTTGGGGACAAGTTTTTCAGGGTGAAGAATAACTTCTAACACTGTGGTCGTTGAACCCATGACGCTCATTGCATATGCTGTTTCTTGTTGCTGCCAGCAGCAGGCAGGCAATGTTTTTACTGCTCTCTTTGCAGGTGGAGGCATGAGTCACAGACAAAGTGATGTGGCCAAAATCACAGAGGAAATCTGCAAGCAAGATTTTTTCCCATTTCAGCTGAGTGCCCAGCCTTGGGCTGCATAAACATCCTCCCTAATGTGTGAACAGATATCTGTACATGTGGGTACCTGCCACTGCCCATCCTCCAGCGGAGCCAGAAATGTACAACTGCATCACAAGCCTCATGTTCCAGCAATTAAATACAATTCTTTTTTCACTCCAATGGTAAGAGGATCTGTGCTTTCTTCTCCTATAAGTACAAATCCTAGCAAACACGGTGAAGTCCTGGGTAGCTGGTCTTGTTGAAGCACAAAAATGTGGGGTGATTATTATCCTGGAAACAGATGAGGCCTAAAGAAGGTGTCTGAATTATTCACCTTTCTCTAGTGTAAAGAGAGTTTTTTTATTCTGCTTCACAGTCACCTGCTGGAATTATTGTGGGATTAAAACGGAAACAAATGTTGGCCTTTACACTTCCCTGTAAAGAAAGAGAGGCTCGGACATGCTGTGTGAAGGAGCTTGCTAATAAATGACCCAAATAAGCATTTGTTATGCCCAGGAATGATTTCTGCCTGCAGCCTGCAGGCACATGGAAGATTATGGTCTTCTCCCATGAGACCGCTGAAAGGAAGCAAAGGTAAATAAGCCAAGGCAGTGCCCAGATTCTCTATGCAGCTCTCTACCCTGGCAACTGAAATGTTTAGGGGTTACAGATCAAGACTGTTGAGAAATATAGTCAGTTCTTTGAAGATTTAAAGAACTGTAAGGAGGAGCCAGTCTGCAGGGTGATACCATTTTTTTCTCAGGAATAGAGAGGATGGTAATCTTTGATCTGATCCATTTTCATGAACAGTAAAGGGATTTAGAAGCATTTTCACCCTGCTCCTACTGAGTGAAACCCTTGCAGAGGGAGGAAGAAAGAGGAGACATTTATTGCTGCTACTGGCCTGGAGACTAATAGAGGGGGATGGGGCTCTAGTAGGAAGAAACTCATGAAAATTCCCACAGCAGTAACAGCAATGCACTCTACCCCCTCCTGAGCAGTTTTCAGCCTGGAGAGGCTCAGAGTCATTTGCTGAGTTGGGCTGAACAGCATGAGCATCACTGCCATGGTCAGATGGTCAATGGTCGACTTCAGTAGGTCTGCTCACCATAGGGGGAAGGATGCCAAAACAAAGCCTTGGTGTCCCAAAGGGAAAGTAAGAGATGCACCAGCACTGTTTCATCCTCTGCAGCTGGAGCACATCAGAAAGACTGGATAACAATTACTCAACAGAGGTTCAGAGCAGGGCATGAGTTAGATCTCGCTGATATAAGAAGTGGAAGCAAAATGTGGTTTCTTGATCTGGAATTCTTGTCAGACAACCGATTCACGTGGGCCGCAGAATGTGTCCTTTGATGACTCACTGTTTCAGATCTTTCTTGTGATAAGTGGTCAAAGTGGTCCAGGGGATTTATCCACACAGGTACCATTAAACCTGCTGCATAAAACACAACTGCAATTCCCAAGTTGCTTTTAAACTTCCAGGCTTTGTTTCATTCAAAAAATGAAAACCCCCTGTTAGGCGGCCTGCAGTGAGGAGGTGCTGCAGGAGGAGTACTGCCAGCGGTGGTCCTCTCCTCTACCCCACCTAACTGTGCTTGGGGGCAACTCATCAAAGTTCCATTTCTTCCCCCCTCTGCTGTGCTGGTGAGTCATGCCCAGCTCTGTGCCCAGTAGCATCTGACAGTAAAGTAGTGTTGAAGCCAGTGGTGGAGATGTGTGACTGGCTGTCATCACCTCCTGCCTTGTTCCTGCAGGGCTGACATGAGGAAAGATGCTGTGGCCTCAGACAGGCTGGTGCATGCGTGTGCCAACAGCCAGTGATGACTCCTCTGCATCTCAGCTGTCCCTGGGAGCTCTGTTTTCTTCTCTGCTTTCCAGGCAGGAATGTGCTGCTATTTTAGTATTTCTCTGACCACTTCTGCATCACAGCATCCTTAGGAGCCTCTTGACTCTACAACATTCAGGGTTCATTTAAGTCATTTTAACAGAAGTAATTAAGAGGCAGCACCCCATGGGGAGCAACACACACATTTCTCAAACTGCAGGGAGGCTTTGGGCTCCTTCTGCCCAAAGCAGCAACTGCCTGTGTGTGTTGTGAGCATTAGGTGGTAACAAAGGACTTATATATCTACAGGATCTCATGGTACTGAACAGATCACATACAGGCAGAGAAGCTTTTGGTCCACAAAGAATTTCTTTCCTACCCATAATCTCTTTAATCGCTGCGTTTATTGGTTATGGGTCGTCGATCCAGCAGCCAATAGCAGTCCCATTGCCTCACTCCCAGGGTGGGAAAGGTTGACAAGTGTCTGTCCAGAGCCTCCTCAGTGGACTTGCCCAGATTGAACCCTCTAGGCACATGAGGCGAGATGAAGAGGGGCCAAATTACAGTGCTTGTGTAAGCTATGGCTGAGCACTAGTATAGCATCCATCACCTTATGCTACAGCAGGAGAGGAGGGAGAGCATGTAGCGAAATTGAATAGGAAGCTCCATCTGGAAATGACATCACTAAAGGAGGGAAGTACAGGTAAGATTCAGGAATGACCATATGGATGCTGGATGTGTGGTTGTGAGGCAGTATCACAGGGATAAAGTGGGAAGCCAAATTTCAAGTAAAACTGAAATAGTGTCAGAAAAAATGAGCTGGAAGAAATAATCTCCCTCTGTCTTTTCTGGGGGAAATGGCCCAGAAGGGACCTACTAGGGCTGTTTCATTTTCACCCCCTGACAAAGGGAGATTGTATGCCAATGCACTAGGTTTCCTCTGAGGAATCTAAATGGAGGTTTTTCTATTCCCAGCCAAAACACAAAATAGAATGGATGTTAGTCCTCTAAACCTCAGGGCTCCCAGGCAGGTTCGACTGCCCTACCATGAGGAGCTGAATGCAGAGGAGCCCCCATACAGGCTCGGACTTTGGAAAGAACACAACCTTCAACTCACACGCACAATCCCATTGGCCTTGGGTACATGTAGGGCCTGTTCGCCTTATGCTCCTCACCTCCTGCTGCAGCTCAGAAGGAGGGAGTCTGTGAGACACACCCTGCCTGTTTCTTTTTTGAAGTCAATCAGTTTTCCAATAAGATCAGGGCGAAGGCAGTCACATCTTACCATATGGTGATCTCAGAAACAGCTGTATATGTTTTTAGCATCCGGCAGATAACCAAAATAAATCAAGTCCTGACAAGCTTGTGATTATATATTCATCTAGGAACACTTATTAGCCACTGCAAGATGCTTCTTTGTGTCTAACACCTCTCTGCTCAAGGCTCCCTCTTGTCTGCGTGCTCTTGCATCCACTCCAGCACTTCCAGTATGTGCCCAATATTTCCCTGCGGAAAAGGAAGTGAACATGTGTGTATAGATGACAGATGGGGCTTGGGGCAAGTGTCCTTCTTCAGAGCTGCTGGTTGTCTTCCCTCAGCAAGTGCCAGCACCTCTGGGCAGAGACAGAAAAAGACTGCCTTTGTAACTTCTGGTTAAGGTAGCAGCTTTTTCAGGACCAACACTGTCCCAAAGCAACATCAAGGGTGGCGGGGCTATAAATACAGCTGTCAGCACTTAGTACTCTTGTGTGGGTATAAATTTTTTTCTGTAGAGATTTAGACTTAGTAAACAAATAGAAGACAATTTAAAAATAAGTGAGTTTTTATTAAAAATGCAAAATACATATGTGAGGAAAGGGGAAGAACAGAAAGAGGTTTATATTTTACTGTTTCACCTCAAGCAGTTACAGTTACTCAGTTAATTTTCCTCATGATACCAGTCCAGATCTAACATGCTGTTCTGGCCCTTAACTCTGACTCTGCTACAGGAACAGCTGGAGAAAACAGGATGGAGGAAACAGGACATTCACCCCATGGACACGGATAGCCTGCTGTCTTCTTTACTGGTCCCTGAGGGCCACCCAGCAGTGACTCAGAGAAGCCAGCCAGTGATGGTATCACCAAAAAGAGGATGAGCAAACTGCTGAATGCAAGCACTTGGCTGGACCTGTAGTGCCCATCTCAGCACTGAGCTCGGGCCTTGTTTCGCTTTCAAAGAAGAGTGAGCATCCACAGTGGAAGAAATGCTGGATGTCCAAGAGGTATAGGGGGTTGAGGAGTTGTGAAAGGAGGTGTCACACCTCTCTGTGCTTTGAGGCTTGCACCCTTGCCCTGGGAGAAAGTGTACAGTTCCTCCATATTCTCCTCAGGCACCCATCATTAGAGGAGGTGTGTGAAGCAATTCTGGCACTGCAGGACTGCTCCTCCTCACTGCTGAGGCTACAGAAGATTATGGCAAGAGGCTCTTCTTGCTCCCCCCCACAGTGACACTGACAGAGTGCAGTGTAAGGTGAAGGAAACTGTGACAAGAGACAGAGCAGGGCCATGGGTTGCTGTGAGAACAGAAGTGAGTTACAGGTGAGGTAGGTGAAGTGTGTAGACTCTTCCTACAATTTGACCTTCTTTTGGTGTCTTTGGGGGCAGCTGATGCTCTTTTTGCCTGTTATTAAGAAACTGTTGCTATGGAAAACTCTGTAGCATCTCTTTAAAGGCAAAGTTGCAGAAGCAGAGCTGGGAGCCAATGCCGTATGGGAGGAAAATCCATTCAGTTTCAGGGTCTTCCTCCCCTCTGCACCTGGTCGGGATGTTCCCCAGAGGCAGACCACCCCTTTCCTTGGCTCCCCATGACCTACAGCCTACATCAAATCATGAAAATCTTGTCTACCAAAAATGACATTTGAGGTGAAGCAAACTCAGTTCCCTTGTCCCATCATTCTGCTTTCCTACGCAGTTATACTGCACATGGACCACCACGGGTATACACGGAGCATGGCTCCTATGGCTGCTGGCCTCTTCCCTGCCTGTTTGCACACACACAGGCACTTACGCATGCACACAGAGAACAGCTCATAAATTTATCTTAAAAAATTCTTTATCTTAAAAAAAATTATTTTCATTAATAAACTTAGTAGATTTAGATTGTGGAAGTTGCATCCAATCCCATGCAATAGTTGTAAGGGAAACGTCAAACCTGTTTTCCACCCAAATCCTACTGAATGAAACATGGACCCTTCAGAAAAAAAACAAGACCCAACAACTAAAACACTGCACCAAAACCCACAAAAATCAAGCAATTCTATCTTTGAGCATAATGTGGTGAAAATGTTTAGAAACTACAGTATGAGTTATTACTTGCCTGGAAGTTGATACCGGAGGCATGAGATTCAATATTCACCTTCTGCTAGTCATTATTCTTCAGTTTAAACATTTCAAGCATAAAACCAGTGAGAGAAAAATATTTCTATTGACCAACTACACAACTGCAGTCATGAAGAGCAATGTATGGAAGAAAAACAATCTGAAAAGAAACAATGGGCTGGAAATCATTCAGCCAAACACTTATGCAGAGTGCTGTTAGTCTTAGAAATGAGAATAGATCTGGACTGGAACTGCCATTCCAACATTCACATGCTTTAGCCATCTGCCTTTGAATTAAAGCATAGAAGCTCAGACCTGCATCAGACATAGGTATGGACATGAAAGGGTGGGGAGGAGGTGGGTGGGAGAGAAAGGAGTTTCAGTAGAGGGGCGGGGACCTTGCTACACAGGCAGATCTGGGGAGGCTGCCAAGATGAGCAGGGAGAAGATGCAGCACTCAGGCCTGGAAGAAACCAGCTTTTCTCCATAACTGTAAAGGGGTAGTGTGGAGTTTGCTGCTACTTGTCACTATTTAATTTTTATGAAGCCTCTCTCTCTCTTTCCATTTCTCTTTCCAAATCTTGTCAGTATTGGTTATTTGTACCTTCAGCACTACAGAGCAGTTGGGCCAATGCAATGGGGGAAGGTTTGTGGGACACTTTGAGTCCTTTCTGAGAAGACTCAGCAAAGGTGATGCCCAAGCTGCTGGGGTAATGGTAGCTTTCCACTGTCTCCTGCTGTATTCCAGCAGAGATACTCAGATGCATCAGCCTTGTTGGCTTGAGGTAGAAAGCTGGAGTTGAGGAAGGGAACCAGCTCCATGCCTAGACACCAACTAAAACGTGATCTGCTTCTGAGACTTCTCTAGATCTTCCCAAAATGGCTCAAAGTGGTATATCTGAAAAAACAAGACTGTAAATCCCACAAGAAGAGAAGATTTCTGATGCTTCATGTTTCCTGTTAAGGAAAAGGCCTGTCACCGCCACACACGTGCATTTTGGTCCTGCCCAGGTGGGTAGTGTGCAGCCCACCAGCCCTCCAAAACATACTTCTCCTGGAGGCATTTTGCTTCAATTCCACCTAGACCTGCTCCCGCCACATCATTTGCCTTTTACTCCAAAAGAGTCAAATGTTTAGAACTGTGATCTATCACTGAAAGACTATTCCCTTGCTTTGCTTTCAGAGAGTTTCAGAGAAGAGAGTTCCTATCTATCGTCCTATCCACACCTCTTTATATGACAATTACCTGTAGTAACGTCACTACCTGCTGGCTGATGGATATAATCCCTTAACCTAATCAGAGAATCTCTGTGCACAATTAAAGCACTGAAACAAGAAGCCTACTAAAGGAATGTATAGCTTCCTATTTTTCCTGACATGTTGACACACTGAGCCACCAGCAACAACCAGCTTATTGATGGAGCAGGTGGTGGGGCTTGAGGTCAATGAACATTGCAGGACATGGCAGGGAGAGGAAAGAGAGAAGTTCAGTCTGTCAGCAGCACAGTGAAGAGAGGACCACTTTCTCATCTCCTCTTTTCTGAGCTGCAAGAATACCCAAAAACAAAAGAAAAGGATTCTGGATGTTTATTTCCTCAATATGGGAACCTCTGTAAGGAAGAAAACAACTTTATCCCAGGACCTGCTAGGAAGAGCCCTTGGGGCAGTACTTATGCAGCAGCAATAACTAGATCTTCACAGGAGGGGAAATATAATGCACTTAAATAAAAGTCTATGCCCTAAATTGTTCCCTCCTGGACATAAAATAAAGAAGTATATGTGATGCTGCGCTGAAACACTGTATGATGCTTCAGAAAACATTTAGAAGAGAGATATGAGGATTATTAACATTGATGCCTGCAACCTTATAAGTGCCAGAAGGCCAGCAGCCTGCAGTTGGGTTGTCTGCCTCAAAACTAAATCAAGTTATCCTCAAGCAGAGACACAAGAAGGTTTCTTTACTCTTCCTGGATTTGTGGGTGACAGTAAGCAGTACAAGAATACAACATTCTTGTGTCCAAGAAATGTCTGTGGATGTCAAGGGTCTAAATTATCAAACCCCAATATACTCCATCTGAACACTCCCACCTGAACGCCTGGAAGGTCAGACTACAGCTCTGTCAGAAACATGGTTTTGCCACTCTTCCCTGAAAGCACACAGAGGTGTTTTGTTGCTATGGGCTCCTTTTGTTTTATTTTGTGTTGTGTGCATGGAGCAGTCCCTGAAGCCTTGGCTCAGGACAGTTTCTTCTGTTCAGCAGGCAAGTGGGACAGCAGAGGCTCTTTCTGCAGGACCATTGGGCTCACAGAGATGTCTGCCCAGTGTTTACTCCCAGTCCCACTTGAGCTGAGAGGATCTTTCTCTATGGCTGTTTTCTGCAGCACAGAGCAGGGTTGTTTTCCCCCACAACTTTTGACTCCTTGGCTTGGCTGTAGGACACACCAGCCTGCTGCGGATGATGTGAAGGACATCACAAAAGGGAAGGTTATGGACTCCTTTTTGGATTATCATGTAACTGAAAATACAATGGAAGCAGAATATGCTGGAAAGACATAAGAGTGTCACTGGTTGGCACAGATGCTTCTTCCAAACCTTGACAACTTAATGGGCTTATAGCTGAACAGTCTTGATGGAAGAGGATCTTCTAAAGCATCTTCCACATTAATAAATCACTACAGTAAGAGATTTTCTTTGACTGGCAGAGTTTCTGTAGCTTTGGTGTTTGTTGTTCGAAATTCAGTCTCTTCCATCCATGGCTTTTTTAAAAAAATTGAATCCACAGGAAATTAAGCTAATATTTCATTTTATCTGACAGCCTGTTGTTCTACAAAGCAGCATGTGAGAAGAATAAATGTGACTGGACCTTGACCTGCCTCACAAAAAATCTGACCCTCTCCCTCCAAAAACACACACATGTTTGACAAGTTTGTTTGGGGAAGAATATGTGCAAAACCAGATGAGACCAGGCAAGAGAATCCATTCATGAGGAAGGAAAACAGCTAATATTCCCATTTCACCAGGGCTTTTCAATAAATAAATAGACCAATTAATAATTAATAGACCTAAACTTGAACTCCTTACTCTAGGCAAAATTCCCCTTCAATGAGCTCTTTGCTCAAACACAATATAGGTCAGAAATTCAGATCTGACATGAAGTAGATGTTAATAAATAATACTGGTGGGCTGGTTTTCTCCCCTTCCAAAAGAAACATTAACTGGAAGGGCCATGTGGAAAGTAGAAGTCTGTATTATTCTCTGGATCTCGTTCAATGCTGGGGAAAGGAGGAGGCTAATGTATGGTCTGTCTTTCTTACATGTCACTGATTCAGTAGGCAGTAATATAGGTATCCAGGGAAGGACATCACAAGACCTCCTGATCCCCAATTTGTGTAGGGCAGAGAGACTGTAGGAGAGCTTTCTAAGTGGAGAAATCATAATATAGCTGGACTCATTAATCCCATCTACAAACACAATCTACGAACTATACAGAGGTATTTCCTTGCTCACTGCCTAAAGTGATGGCTGGCAGCTTCAGACCAAAAGCCACACAACAATTTGGCAGATCTGGAGCATTCTTGTGAGTGAAACCAAAACTACAGCACATCAGTGGTGAGAATCAGTAGATTTTGTTGGCCCTTTGATAATTTCTACCTCCTTTTCATGTGCTTTTCTTCCATCTTTGCTTTGGAGAGGCAACACTACAGTCTCAAGAGAATAATTCTGCAAAACTGAGTCAGTAAGGGAATTTGAACAATCAGTACTTGGATTTTTGGTGAATTTTTTCCCCCTGTTTTTAATTTTTCCTAGTTCTGGATTTTGCTCTGCTTGTCAGCTAAATTGCCATCCAAGCAACTTGTATCTCTTCTCGCTGGATTTTGTTCTCAGGCTTTACTAATACCTACATGATGTTTCTCCTCAAACTCCCCATGCACACTTAAGTCTTTCATCCTGTCCTGCCCCTGCTGCCTGCTTACTGCCATGGCCCTGTTTTGTTTCAAATTCCCAATCCTGACGCCTGCCTCCAGGGCTTCTGACGCTTCTCTTTATTCCACTCGGGGTGTCTGTCCCTTTTGCTGGCCTAAATGCTTTGCTTGCCTGCTTCTTGCAGATGCACAAATGTTTCCAGCTCTCTTGAGATATGTACACAACTGCTTTCCTGAGCTAAGCCAGAAGCCTTCATCTCCTTCAGACATCCCCCACAAATCACATTTCTTACTGTTTGGAAAGACAGTAAGTGAACAAAAAAGACCAAAAACCACACTGATGACAAAGCTGTCTCTTTAGTCAGTAGAAATGAAAGGGGACTCAAATCAACTTCTTGTAGAATCAGACAGGTAAACGGCAACAAAAGAAATTCAGCATTATTTTTTCTTTAAAGACCCAATGCAAAGGCACTTCATCTGTTTGTATGCAGTAAAAGCTTCCACATTAGCTCAGTCAGATAGGGAAGATACCAACGCATCATGGCAGAGAGTTCAAAAAAAGCATTTTTGACCTTGGTCAGCAAAGCTAACTGTGGCAGGTTGTGAGAGGAATGGAATGGAAGCATGTACTGAAACATTTCTGGGGCATACATGCTGAAAGGCATATAGGGCTGACATATATGTTTAAAAAATGACCCAGAAATTGTCCCAGGGATGTCCCAGTTTGTTTTCTTTGAAGAAGGCTTAAAATTGCTTTTGTTTCCTAATGTATGGGGCATGAAGTAGCTCTCTGAAGTTCATAAACTGTATTAGAGAAACCAAGTGGGCTAAGATTTTATAGCAGGCACCTTTCCCACCTATTTCTTGGCCAAGTGTGAGCCTTCAGCGCTGTTTTCTCACCAGTCATGGCTGGAGCAGAGGTGATGACCAGGACAAGTGGGGAGAGGAGACCAAGTCCTCTGAACATGTATTCTCCAGACTTGGTCTGGTATCTTCCAGAACTGGTCCAGTTCTATCATGGAAATGACAGACAAGTACCCTCAGTCCAAGATATCAAGTGGCAAATGACAGCACCAGGGCAGAATATGCAACGGTGATATCTTTTCCTCCAGCAGAGTGACTCATTCAGCCATGGCTGCCAGCTGGGGCCCATTAATTGCTTTACGTATTGAGGAGGCAGAGTGATCTGTGATTTGCTGAAGAAATATTAATTGCATAAAAAGATAATTACGGAAAGGCAATTCACTTCATGAAATTACTGTTTTGAGAAGGTGGCAGCTCTAGTGCTGGGGCAAGTGGATAATGCAGGAAGCAGCGGGTGTTACAGTACATTGAGCAATTAAACACACGCTCCTGGCTGAGCTGTATTCATAAACTGAGCAGCCTGTGAATTGCTCGCCCCAAGCACGCTTGAGATGTCATCTCCATGACATATTCATTGCCACATAAACACAGCCTCCGACACTGGGCTGCATCACGGATGCTCTGGCTTTCAAGAGCAGCTCTGGGGACCTGCAACGGTGAAGTGGGCTCAGATCCAGATTGGATGATCCCCTCTCTACCCTCAGCTGCAGAGGCACAGCCAGTATTTGGCGGTGCAGCAGCTGCAAGGGTCTGGGTAGTGTCCTCTAGACATGTGGTCCCTCTCCTTCACAAGGAGTCTCTTGCCATGACTGTTTGCAGGTGAGTCTCATTGTTGATAAACCAGAGGCCTTGGATGGACTCTCAGTAGAGGCTGGCTCAGCCTCTGCAGGTGGGCTCTGGCAGCAGGGTTTGGGCCTCAGGGCTGATGCGATGGTCTGCTGGCAATGGGCAGACAGTAACTAACACTTACTGCAGCACAGACAGGGCTTCTGTCTGCTTTGGCATTCAAGCCTTATGGATAATCTTCAGAGAAAAAACCAAAGCAGCTATATTCACTAAGACTTTTTGGAGAGGAGTAATACTTCCATGTGCAGTGAGACGGTCATGTAACAGCTCTATTCCAGAGGGCTTTGTACCGGGGACTCAAAAGTGACAAAGGGGCAGAATTACAGAGAAGTGAAGTGGCTTCAGGGTGACACAGCTGTCGGCCAGCAGCAAAATCCAGACTTCCCAAACCCTATTGTAGTGCCTCAGACTTTGTATCACATGAGATCCACTTGGGTTTCTTTAGTAAAAAATATCCTCCTTGCACATGGAAAACAAGGGCTGCAAAACTGCAGAGGAGCTGATCCAGATGAGAACGTCCCAGCAGAACAATTGGTGCTATTTATAAAAAATGCACCCGTTGCAGTGTATAATTAGAAGCTTTGCCTTCCACACACAGATTTGAGATAATGACTGTGAAAGAAAGTGAAGGGAATCCAAACAGAATAATTTCCATCCTGAAACTCACTTGTTAAAAACTCTTTCAGCTTTTCACCATAGTCTCATCTGGAAATCTCATCTCTCCATGTCCCAGCTAAATGATTAGTGGTCTGGGGATGTGGAAGCACCACAGAGTGTTATAATTGTTTTGTAGCCAAGAAGGTAGCTCAGGCAGGTAGAAGTAAAACCTGTGAGAATTAGTGGGTGTTTGTCACACCTTCATAATCACAGACCACTTTTGAAAGCCCCATCTGTTAATGACAGAGATACCCAGAACAGAGGAAGCTTCTGTGGCTGGAGATCTGGACTTTCAAGTTGAAGCAAAATGTATTTTCAAAATTTATTGTGGAAAGGTAAAACCCAGCTGTTCCATTTTCTAAGCATAGAAATAGCTATAATTGACAGTTACATTTTAAAATTTAAAAATACTTTGTCTCCTTAAAGTTAACACATATCATAGCATACATTGAAAACATGACATTCATCCTCAACAAACTTTCCTATGTCTTGCTACATGTGCACACAATTACAATAAATTAACAGCTAAAACCTTTTGAAAAGACAACAAAGTAGTTCACAAAAATCAAAACACAAATCAGAAAGTTGCTCATGAAACCCTTCTGGATCCACATTTTTCTTAAAATTGATACAAAGCATTCCCCCAAGATATCTCAGTTTTCATGAGGCATCATCTTCTGATGCTGTGCTGTCAACACTGTTTGTCCACTCACAGCTCAGCAGCAGCTAGCACAGCCAACCTTGATGCAAGCGAGGAACCTCCTCAGCAACTGTTGGGCATTTTGGGAAATGCCTTGGCCCAGGACCAAGGGAGGAAGAGAAGCCAAAGACCTGGCCCCAACATAGCCCTGCACAGTGAGCGCTCCCACCAGGACTGTGGCCTGGGCTGATGCTGGCAGGGAAGGGGCAGACACCCTGATGTGTATAAACAGATTTTAATTAAATCCTGTCATATGGCAAAACTCCTGGAGTCCAAGCACCAACTACTTCTCCATTTAGGCAGAGAGCAGCCCATTAAAGTATGTGAGATTTCAAGTGCGGGTGTGGGGGTTGCTGACTGCATTTACTTGCCATGTGAGCTCTCTCTTTACAAAGAATAAAATAATGATAATTAAATAAATTTTTGATTTAAGGTAATTTATTTAAAATAATTAAATAAAATTTTCATATGTACATCATTGTTCAAATGGATATAAAAATTTGCTTTAAAACCAGTGAAGGGAATATTCCCAGTCCCCCTGCAGGGCTTTTCTACTCCTGTTTTTACTCCTGTTTTGCAGAGAGATAAAATTAAGCACTGTGGATCAGCATAAGTATCTGGTTTGGAAATCAGACAAATAGCTAGATGAAGAGCTAGAAATAGAAACCAGGAAACTTATTTTTCACTCTGTGCACAACAGTATCATCCATTCTCCTCGTACGGGAAATGGAAATAATGAAATTACCATGGAAGCTCTGTGAGTACTTGGAAGGCTGGAAGGAAAACATTTCCTTCCCCACACTCAGCTCTGTGTTCCCTTCCCTTCTCTGCTGACCACAGTGAGTGATAACAGACCCTCAAGTCTTGTGTCCTAAGGAATTGTGTCATTTGCATTTCTAACTCTTACTGGATGCCATGAACTCCTGCCAGCCACAAGGCTTCCCTTAATGAGCCTTCCAGGCATCCTTTGGGTGGGAGATGGAACTCCCTAGCTCTGGTTGCTCGCCATCTGGAGGCAGCGTAATGAGCAAGGCAGTGGCACTCTTTGCAGTAGCTTTCTCTGAATTCAGAAGATACACCACTGTTTGGAAGCATCCACTCCTGATGGCTCAGCTACAGCATCACAGCAAATATGGTTACCACGAGGTTCTTTAAAATTGTCCTAATTCTTACAAACTTTATTTTTTTTGAGTCTTCCCTAGTTGCTTGACATATGGTTCAGATTACATGGTTTCCTATGCTCTGCACTTAACTGCTAGTCATTGATCCTCAAAGTTTATTTATTCCTTCCACCTCTGTTTGCTGAGCCCACAAGAACCTGCTTTGGATTGAGTGAGAAATTTTTGAAAACTGCTTCCCACAGCATGGGCTGAAATTCAGTGGGCTAAATCATGTCCATAAGAGATATAGGCTTAAATGACAGGACAGTCTGACCCAAGCAGGAGGCACCAACATTGCAGTCTTCTGCTGCCTAGAACATAGCAACCAATCTGCTAGCAGGATGATGACAATAGTGTAGCCTCTGTGCCTGTAGATGGGCTCCACTTCCAGCCTGGGACCTTTATTTCAAAATGCTCATTTGGCCAGAAGGAAGAAGCTGTGGGTAGGACTGGGGAGTCACCCATAATCTTCAGTATGACTTTACTTGTTCAACTTTGGATAATTCTCTAGGCAGCTGGTGATCAATGGGACCTGCTTGCAGTTGGGCCCCCTAATGCAGTTCGCTTTTCAAAGAAATGCAATAATGGAGCAGAACAGGCAGTAATGAAACTCTGAAGGACCCCAAAGTAAAGCTTCTTTTTCTCTCCCTTTAATTGCAAGGCTAATGTTCCCCATAAATATCTAGCAGCTGGTTGTTTGTGTATGTCACTTTGAAAGCCTGGCTAAAAAACAAGAGAGAGTACAGCTGGGAGTCAAAAAAGCTTTCAGAGGAGATAAGGCACTTTGCCACTAGCACTTCATGGGAGGGGCATTCAGACAGCAACACAATTTTAAAAGACTAAGTGCATGGAGTATTAAGTTCATCCAGAATTTAAATATTTATTAAACGTATGTACCAGAGGCAGCCACAAAGCACCAGGTTTAAGAAAGAACTCCTGAGCTAAAAGGTGAAGACTCGTGGCATATGATGCTCTCTAGTTCCACATGAGGAGAAATCAGCCAGACACTGCTAAATGAAAAAAACATAAACTTCTGAAATGAGCTGAGCAGTAATTGCCTAATGCCAAAAGGACAGAGCACAGAGTTCTTTTCTTCATTCTCTTTATTATTCATAATTAACTTTTCGCTTGAATCTGCAGCCATAACTGCTCTGGGTACAGAGTCACCCTCTGGGAAGCTACTGGAGGCTGACATTTTAAAGGCAGAAGGGATCCAAACTAGTCCCTGAAATGCAGGGTCTTCGCTTCTGTAGACAGTTCCTCTGATTGCTTATGCAAATATATGGATAAATATCCAATTATCTGTATCTGACAGACAGCCATGCCTGTATGAATGGAAACATACAGCTGTGTGCTCATCTCAGACTTGGTGTTTAAAGACTGTCTCCTGCCTCAAGGAAGTTGGCATTCAAGAGGAGAGATGTGTTAACCCCCAAATGTTAGCTGGAAAGCCATGAAGGTTCATGTAAGCCATGTCAAACAGAACTGGCCTTCATGGAAACAGGTGAATAGAAGATTAGCTCACAGTCTGACCACACAGTACACTGAGAAGCAAAAGGCAATGTACAGCAGATACGACACAGCAAGCTCATCTGGTCTGTTGGGAGCCAACGCAAATGGAAGATGCGTGGGTCTGTAATGAAATAAAAGAAAGACATTTAAAAATAATCACAAGTAAAGATTAGTTCAGAGATGTGAAAGGGAATCCTTGCTAAGGATGAAAGTCTTGGTTAGACTCAGAGACTGGGTTTTAGAAAGGAATCGGCCACTGCATATGAGAACCTCTGCAGGGACAAGGGTTAGAGGAACTCAGTATCAATGTGAGACCTCCTTTTTATAAACTTAAGCAATAACATTAAATTTTGAACTCCAGATTATCTAATTAAGTATGTTCCTGTCATTTTGCCATAGTCTAAATAAGAGTATATCTGTTGGTACTTGCCAGCAAGCTGGATCTTTTGACATTTTTCTCATGGAAAGTCTTGACTAATCTCTGTCTCTCACCTTCAATATCTGTCCATTGCCTAAATCCCACTTAGCTTAACTAAAGCAAGGATGTGTAAGATGCCCGCTACAGTTACTCATTCACAGTAAGCTACTGGTCATGTTCATATAATGTTCCACTTCCAGTGATTATGAACAATTTCCCCTATAACACAGGGCTGTTTGTTTATAAAGCTACTAAAGGAGTTAAAATTATCAAAGGGCCAACACTTGAGATACAGGACTTGATTAATTGCCAGCACCAGCGTCAGGGCAAAGAAAAATCTGTGAGAAGATGACTTGAAGATATTGGATGATATTGCATGGCAGGAGTTTCCCACCAGCCATTTCCAAACAGGGGTACTGCTCTCCAGGTGCAAGCCCCTGGCACAGCTGCTCCTTGGTGCCATGGGGCTTCCTTTCTTGCTCTTCAGAGAGATGGCTTTGAGGCTTGCTTCATAGTGCAAGTACTGCTGCCCTCGTTCATTGTGGAGAGCCAAAGCTGGGGGCACAAGCAAAGAGCACACTTCTAGAAGGAATCACAATTTGAGGACTCCTAGCAAGCACAGCTTCACTGGACTTCATTTTCAGGATGACTGTGTTCATCCCTTTCCTGTCAAATCTGTCTCTTTTAAGTTATCTACAAAATGAAGAAATTCATAGGCATTTCCTAACCCCCTGGTATAATAAACTCAGAAAGCTGAACGGACTTAGAGCAGTGTAAGCTAATTTATAAGATCCATTTATTGGCAGGATTTACTTTCCTTTTGGATTTGTGAAACATCAATAAATTTTAAAGGTTTTTTCTCCATTTTTAAATGCTTGCCAAATGCTGCTAACACATTGACATGGACGTTCTCAACACTGACAGTCTCTAGCTGTGCCAGTTAATGACTTTCAAACACTCAGTAGCAATAACTGCATCTCCTCCATGCTTTACTCATGTTGATGTGACTTCCATCTTTCCTGAAAAGAAGGTGAGGAATAGGCCTGCCTCAAGGCCTTTTAATCTCTGATCTTTCCTTTGAGTGACCTTCTGGGGTAGTTGTGACTCAAGGTATGTTATAAACTGGGTAGTCCTCCTCCCGATGGAGGTGATGAAAAAACTGTTGGTGCCAAGCACTCCCAAAATGACTGCACTGAACAACCCAGAAACTTCTCTGGGAAACCAGCAAACTGTGAGTGAAAACTACCGACATCTGATTTTTTTATTTTCTGTCGTAGTTGGCTTTCCAAATCTCAGTGCCATTCAGTTTGCCAGCAGTAGCATCTCTGTGCTAGAAACTAACCTGAGTTACTGATTTATTCAGCAAAAGCTCAGAGTGGAAAACAAAAACCTTTCAAACTGCATCATGGTTTTATCCAATCTCAGGAACAGCCAGGAAGGTTTAACAGAGTTCATCTGATACATTTTTTTGATGCATCCCAAATCCAACTTGAATTTGTTTTGCTTTCATAGCTAGACAAAAAAGGAGTTGTGTTCAACAATGCGCCTGTTTGAGTAACCTCTGTAGACAGGATGTGAGAAGCTCACAGGTAAATGTTACAGAAAGCCCAAAGCCATGTTTGTACAGCTATTCTTAGCAGAGACTTTATTGGCCCAACATCATCTGTACTGCTTAAGATGCCAGTTCTGGTAAAAAGTGCTAGACTGACAATTGTGAGGTGACTGACAAACTTGAGGTTTATGTACTCACTGAACTGAGAGAAAAAGCAGCAGCAAAGGAATACTACCTTCCCAGCACTGCCTGTCAACTTTATTTTTATTACCTAACTATTATACTGAAGCAGCATTTAGGAGGTGCGACACTCTTACTGCTGAGAACTGTAAAAATACATAACCTCTTCCATTCTAGCAAGCAGGACCAGGACAGCAAAGCACTTTTTACTCCACTGAGACTTCAAATGAAACTGCAGATACATACAGTGGATTTTTTGTGTCCAGATCAAGACCTGCAAATTCATTTTATGCAGGAAACAGTGTGAACATCTGACATCACCTAATCACTCACCATCTCCTTAGGCTACCTCAAACCCCTGTTTTAGGAGACCCCTGATCCAAAGCTGTGATATGTGTTTCTGACTAGTACATATGCTTAAGCCAAAAGAAAAGGACTATCAGGAGTAGGAAAACTAAGAGAAGGGCATCGTTAGTAGAAACAGTGCGTTACTGAGACATGTTTGCCACAGGGGCAGCAGAACAAGACAGACTCATGAAAATTACTTTTGATGGTTAGGGTGAAGCTGAAGAACCTGACAATATCTTTTTTGGGGGGAACTCCAGTGAAAGGAGGTGGTATCCCCATTTGGAATCCATCCGGTTCAGCATCCAGTGACAACTGCAGTCCTTCAGCATACATAGCTCTAATTGCATCCTATTTACAATGTAATTGCCCTATAAACAGACACACACAGAGAGCATAAGATAATTTGGATCTGTAATTGTACGCAATTAGCAACATTCATTGCTCCCTGCTCTACTTATCCCTAATGAATGGCCTGTGCAAACAGCAGGCTTGATACTGGGACAAATTTACATGTGACATGGGCAAGGGTAGTGCCAGAGATCAGCACCATTTGTCACAGAGTGAGGAAATGGAGGAATATCACAGCCTAGCACGAGCAATGAGCAGATTCCCAAGGCTGGGAAGGGGTTAGAGGGACAGAGTACCACCAAAAGATTCAAGAGACTCAGACTCTGCTTCTTGATCTAGTAGTGTGGTTTCAAGAAAATAATTTTTGTATCTTTATTCATCAGCTTCACCACCTACAAGATAGGGCTGGTGTCCTCATTTTTTTGAAAAGGATGTGGGACACACAGAAGCAAATTTTTATGAAAGAGCGGAGATGATATGTTGTTATTTTAAAAATCCGCAAGGGATCCTCATACGTTAGAGACCAGTAAACACTTTGAAATCTTAGTGGATGCAAAAGAATTAGGGAGATATAGCTTAGATGCAAAAGAATTAGGGAGAACAGCACTGGCTGACGAGGGTGAGAATCTTCTCCAAAGTCAAATTTTAGGACTAAGTAAAGCCAGATGTGTCTGGGCAGCAGACCATGGGGGAACAGGAACATCCTCATCACCTCAAGCTTATGAAACAAAGCAATTAAATGTTGGGAAACTAGATTCTTGGGTGCAAAAGAAATCCTTCTGGGCCTGACAGATGGAGAAAGTGGAGTTTTCTGTCCCTAGCAGCTATGATTCTGGGAAACAGAGCTGGGCCCTGAGTGAATCAAAACTGTCTGTGAGGCACTCCAGGAGATCTGTCATTTGCTAAACAGTGATGATAATGGTGAAAAAATATCCATGTGTTAAAATAATCTATTGCAAAGGGAAACCACTCAGCTGGGCTTCCACTCTCTGTGCGAATTCAGGCTGTGATATTATCTGGGAGGATGCCTTCTTGCCGGCAAATGTTAGCCAGTACCTGTTGGAAGAGAAAAAAAAGCAAAACATTTTTTCCCGGCCCAGCTCTCCTGGGGAGCTGTATCCTCCCAGGAGTAATTAATTCAGCAGTTTAATTTAGAATTGCTCTTTTGCTGTCCTCCCTTTTTTTCTTTCATTTCCAGCAATGCAGGTCATTTACTTAGGGCTCCATTGGCCAGTGCTTGCAGCGTTTGTTCTCTTTTGCTCTCATGGGACTATGTTCCCCTCTGGATTTCTCCAATCCATCAGGGGCAGAGCTGGTGCAGTCTGGCTGCCCGGGGTGGCTGTGCTGCTGCTTCCTCAGAGAGGTAGCATTCAGCATTGGTGCTGACTGCACCTAGAGGGGTGCCTTGTGCTGGATGCAGAACAGCCTCATATGTGACATTTGTTTTGAGACATTAAATCTCTAGGAATCAAACACAAATCTCGCTTGTTTGATTAAGGTTAGAAAATCTCATCTCGGTGGGGCTGGCATCCCTTCCCACGTAAAGCCTATGGCAGCTAAGGCTTCTTTTCTTTGTACTCAGCAGGTTAGGGCCCTTCCCACTGGTTGCTCTGATCCAAGAGGACTTGTTTAATGAAATCTCCTGTCTAATGGCAAAGTTCCCTGACATGGGGTCTTACTTGGCCCCAGGAATTTTAAGAATTAGCAGAGGAATTTTTCCACCTACAAAGAACAGAGTGTGAGCCATGGGTGAGTGGGCAGCAGACTTGGCTTTGGTGGCTTTGGAAGACAGTAATGCATTTCCCTGGAGAAAGCCAACTCTGACCTACCCTGGGGACCTATCCTCCCACTCTCTTTGAGAAAACACTAACAGAGGCTTCTTCTGCCCTTTCTACCATATGCTTGTCTTCTTGGACCCCTATTTCCATGAGGTTGCCTGAGTTTTTCTGCACTGTAAAGCAAAGGTTTCATTCAGATATCAGCCTCACCCTCTCATTGCTCTTCTGTTTCCTTAAGTTAGGAGAGCCCCACATCTCTGCTGCTGCCCTGGACCACCCCACCAGGCTGTCCGGCCCCACAGAGCACAGTGTCACAGCAGGCCAGGCTCCTGGCTTGGTGCAATCCTGACACCCCTGCAGACTGCTGCCAACTCTCCCAGGGCCAAGAAGCCTGGCACAGCGAGACATTGGCCAGACACAAGCCTATTGACCTGGAGGACTGCAATACTGGCCCCGCTTCAGCTGGAGAGCTCAGCAGGGCTCTAGCACTGGATAATTACAGCAACCTAGTCACAGCCTCTGGGATCAGCAAATGTTGTATTTAATGTGAATAAAATAATTACAGGCATTGCACTCACTGTTAGAAAGAAAAAAGACTGCCTGCACCTTTGGTGTATGTCACCACTAAGGAACATGGTTTTCTTTAGATTCTTAAATTAAATTCTCTTTAAATTCCTTTTCTTGCCCTGGAGCATGAAAGCTTTTCAGAACCAGCAATGACAGGAGAGAAGAGGGGAAGAACTTGAAAGAAATTCTGTGCTGGGCTCCAGCAGAACTCTGGGGAGAGATCTATTTCCTTACCCCACCAGCAGCCAAACCTCTGCTTGGGGCTACAGGGAATGTGAAGAAAAGGTGCATCGTGTGGCTGCCTAAAGGATCTCTCCACTAGCAAGATCCTTTGGGCAGCAAGAAAAGAGAAATAGTCCATTTTTATCTTTGGCACTAGAACAGCAAAAGGGTGCTACCATTAGAGTCGTAGAGAGAGACACCTAAGATGATATTTTTAAGTCCTCTATCAAAGACAGCAGCTGCAGCAAGAAAGGCTCTTTTTTAAATTGCCAGTAGATACTAAACTGTCTCATGATGAACAGTTTTTTGCAACTTGTGAATATGAGGGGTGGATCACTTGAACATATCTGCGGGTTACAGATGCGGCAAGTGTTTGGCTAAACTTCAGGAGACCTTAGGATCTTGGCTGTATGCACAGAAAGAGCAACAATTTCAGGGGCTTTTGCAAAACAGCACCCACAATAGCAAGCATTTTTCCTTGTTTTTTTCAGAGCTGCACAACTCTTACAGCACATTAAGAACAAGGCTACCCTGTAAACCCTAACAGCATCCATCAGGAAGGTTGATTCAATAGAACATGGAGCAAGCGTATGTGGGGGGAAAGGGGGGCATGAAGAGATACTCTACACAATTTTTAAACCTGGGCAGATCAGAGGTGCTGAAACAATTCCCTACATCCAGAGGAATGCAACAGCTGAGCAGGTGATTAATGAGGTCTCAGCTTGGCTGTGCTGAACATTCTGCCAAGGCGTGGGCAGGGACATATCTCAGGGAGCTGGGAAGGAGTTGCAAGGAGGCAGCCTTAAAATCTGGCAAGCTTGCTGCTTGCTCAGCCTTGGCAATTCCTCCCTGTTTGGGTTGCTCCAAGTATGGACCTGGAGATTGCAACCACTAATTTTGGAAGGTGTTTGATCTAAGAATTTTGATAATTAAAATTATTTCTTGATTTTAAAATGATAATAAATTTTACAGTAGCTCACAATATAGTGAGCAAACACAATATTCTTTCTTCATGCTCCTTGGAGAAGAGCAGTGACAAAGATCAGCAAGAAAGATAAGCTGAAAGAAAGATGAAAGAAACTGACATAGTATCATTGACCTCAAGGAAAGTAGAGGGAGAAATGTGCCATGGCAAGTGACAGGGCATAAAGAAGGAGGGGGGAGAGTGTGCTGACTGAAGCAGCACAACAAGCGCATCGGGAGAACCATAGCAACAGAAGCAAACTGAGGTGATAAAGCAAGAAATGCTTCACAAGGAGAGGTCTCTCAGGGCAGAGAGATGACTGAACCGGACCGAATCAAGACCAAGCAAAAAAAATCTGTTTGGAGTCTGCTGGCACTGGCTTCAGAAAATAGACTGGTGGACATCAAAGAAGTCTGTTACCTCAGTTCAAATGAAGCCTGACATGTTTGGTTTTCTTGGAGTTGGAGCTGTTCCTGGGCTCAGCAAAAGTTAAGGCATCCTTCATAACCACAGTGCTTGGCTCTAGCCCTAAGGCCCACTTGAGTTTATACTGTTCAACAAGATGTGGGGTCCTGCCTGCCTGTGCCATTTTGTTGTCCAGTTTCTTATGCCAGTAACCTTATTAGACTGTGCCAGAAAAGATATGAATAGAATAATTAATTTTATCATGTGATT
The DNA here is from genome assembly GCF_009829145.1 of Chiroxiphia lanceolata. Classification (NCBI taxonomy): domain Eukaryota; kingdom Metazoa; phylum Chordata; class Aves; order Passeriformes; family Pipridae; genus Chiroxiphia; species Chiroxiphia lanceolata. The sequence continues at coordinate 23,675,431 of NC_045642.1, read as the reverse complement.
TTCTCCTCTGTATTTATACACTTCAGGCTTTTAAACCCAGAAGGCACAGGATGATTCAGCCTGACCACCTGTTTAAGCAAGCAGGCTAGATTGTCTCACCAACAATTTCAGTTTCAGATGGGTAACATCTGTTTAAGATCTACCACCTCTGATTGCTCTCTTTTTTTTGGTCCTCAGTCCGTTGCAAGAACTGTTACAACATTCAGGTGCAGACTAGCGCCTATTCAAGTCGTCAACAGACAGGGAGCCTTTTCAGGTTTAACACTATTTCAGAGTTTCCCTGACTGGTGACTACTGTTCCCATCACTTACACAGCATCACAGAATGCTTGGGGTTGGAAGAGAGCTCTGGAGATCATCTAGTCCAGCTCCATTGCTAAAGCATTTACATTGCACAGGATTGTGTCCAGGCAGGTTTTGAATATGCCCATAGAAGAAAACGCCACAACCTCTCTGGGCTGCTTGTTCCAGTGTTCAGTCACCCTCAACACAAAAAAGTTTTTCTTCATATTCAGATGGAAATTCCAAGGCTTCAGGTTTCCCCCATTATCCTGTCATTGAGAACTACTGAAAAGAATCTGACCCCATCTTCTTGTCACTCACCCTTAAGATATGTGTATGCATCGACAATTTCCCTCTCAGTTGTCTCTTCTCTATCAGCCTTTTCTCATAAGAGTTGCTCCAGACCCCTAATCATCTTCATAGCCCTCCACTAGACCTTCTCCTTTAGTTCTTTGACTTTCTTGAAATGGGGAGGCCAGAACTGGACAAATATTCCCGGTGCCACCTTGCCAGGGCTGAGTACAGGGGCAGCATCACCTCCCTCAGCCTACTGGCAATGTTCTGCCTAATGCACTCCAGGATACCGTTGGCCTTCTTGGCCACAAGGGCATACTGCTGGCTCACGGACAGCTTGTTATCCACCAGGACCCCTAGGTCCTTCTCTGCAGAGCTGATAGTCCCCCAGCCTGTACTGGTGCAGGGGATTATTCCTTCACAGGTGCAGGGCCCTGTGTTTGCCTTTGTTAAACCTTGTTAGGTTCCTCTCCACCTAATCCTACTTATTGCTCTACTTCCTCCATGCAGGGTCTTGAACTCCACGACCTCACGGTCACTGCAGCCAAGCCTGACCCCAGCCTCCACATCCTCAACCATTCCTTCCTTGTTTGTCAATACAAGGTCAAGTAGTATGACTGCAGTTCCCCACGAGCACCATGACCTGTGACTATGAGGCTCCTTCCAGCTGTCTCTAGAATTCCCACTTCCTCTTCCTGATGGGGTGGCCTGTAGCAAACACTCACGGCAGTGTCACCGTGTTAGCCTGTCCCCAAATTCTTACCCATAAGCTCTCAACTCCTTCTTCATCCACCCCTCGACAGAGCTTGATACATCCCAGTTGCTCTCTCACATAAAGAGCAGCTCCACCACCTCCCTTTGCTGGCTTGTCTTTCCTGAAAAGTTCCTACAGCATTCCAGTCATGCAAGCTATCCCACCATATCTCTGTAATTGCAATGAGATCATGGCCCTGTGACCACACAGAGACCTCTAATTCTTTCTGTTTATTCCCATTCTGCATGTGTTGGTGTACAGGCATTCCAGGGAGATAATTGAACATGTACCAAGAGAGGTGCAAGAGACTCCACCACAGCCATACACACTCTTGAGGTGATTTTCTTTCTGGATCTCATCTTGGGAGGCAGATAAGGAACATCTGTTGCTGCTCTGTTTGGCCTGACTTGTTCCCCAGTTGTATTTGATGCTGTGATCATTGCCACTTTGGACCCCACACTTTGAGTCCTTCAGTTTAAAGACTGTTTCACTGTCAGCCTGATGCCAAAAATTCCCTTGTCCATTTTAGATAGGTGGATTCCATCCCTCTGTAACAGGCCATAGTTATTAAAGAATGTCTCATTTTCTTAAAAGCCAAAACCTTCATGATGGCACCAGTTATGGACCCAGAATTTGATTTGTATTTTACGTCTATTTCTGGCTGCACCCTTTCCACTAACTGGTAAAATGGAAGAAAAAATAACTTAGGAAACTGCATTTTTCACTTGCACCCTCAGGGCTTTGTAGTCTTCCTTGATTACCAGCCCAGCTTCTGGCTTATGGTATCATTCATGCCTACAAGGAAGAGTAGCAGTGGATGGTAGTCTGTGTTCTTGATAAACTGTGGCATCCCCTCTGCAACATCTCAGGCCTTAGCTCCTGATAGGCAGCACACCTCTCCTGACTCCCTATCAGGCTGGCAGATGGGCACCTCAGTGCCCCATACAAGAGGATGACCCACTACAAACACTTGTCATTTCTTTTTGTGGTATCCACTGTGTGTTGCTGATACAGTTTGTCCTTGCAGTTTGTCCTTGCAGACTGTGCTTGTGAGTGTTTGTAGCTGTTAAAGTTTCAGATCTGGGTTTGGTTGTGATGCTGGAGGGTGAGGACTGAAGAACAGTCTTGCTTTTGTGGGTCACCATGGTCTAAGCTGCCTCATTCTCTGTGGTGTCCACTACAAGATCGTGTTTCTGAAACCACTGAACTATGTCTGTCTTGGCTCCTCTAATACTGCATAGCCTTTTAACCGTTTGCTGCAACTCACCCACCTGACATAACAGATCATCAAGCTGTACACACTTTATGCAAGTACTTACCAAAGAAAGTTTTGCTTTCCACCACCATCCCAACTGAGGAGTTGTCATAAACATGCTCAGGATTGCAGTAACAAACTTCTCAGCGCACAGTATTGACAAAGCAACTTGTTTTTCTCGTGATTTTGGTCAGGCACCACTTTTGGGGGGAGGCTGAAGCACAATGGTGGTAATGGCACAGATGGCTTCTACTTTCTGCTGTGAAGCTTACCACAGGCTTTCCATTTGCACTTCCATGTCCAGAGAGGATAAGGTATTTTGATCTTGCAGGAGGAGTGAAAGTTTTTAATTGAAGTTTCTGAAAGGTTGATCCCCGGTGGGCATAAACACACCAGGAACCTAGAGACACAGGGTGAAATCTTGTTCCCCTCTGAAAACAGAGACAAAATTGCTCCATGACTTCAGTGGCACAAGCAAGATATACAGCTCTCAGTTTCAGTCAGTGGTAAATCTGGTTCTCCCACAAGGACTACTGGAAGGATCGATATTACCAGCGGTAGGTATTGAGGATCAGAATATGTGCTGTTGGTAGATCGTAAAAGAGAGGGTGAGTGTAGGCTTTAACTGTATTTGCTAGCAGCCTTCACCACATGTTGTGTGAAATAAGATATTACTAATGCTATTAATCTGCACTGACAGCAATCTTTTTTACACTATGTGCTGACTGCTCTCATTCACTAATCACTGGGGCTTGTTTTTCTTCAGTTCTTTCCTTTAATGAGGAATTAGCTCGTACAATGGTGGACCCGTGGTGGATATAATTTTCAGGTGGATACCTATGCCATACCATTCAATTATTATAAAAGCTGCATTAAGTGAGTTAAATTACTAAGAAATGTTTCCTGGTGTATGAAGTGGCAGCTGTTCTGGGACAAGGGAAATTCTCCAGGCTCATAAAAAGCATATGAAAAGGCAACATAGGTCGTCATTGGAGAAATATCACTGGTTGTCTCTACTCATCCTCTTAGACAGCTATCATGCTTCAAAAGTAATCTCAAACCTACATGTGCCAGCATGGAACAAAAAGCCTCAAAACTTGAATCCAGGTCTTGGACCCTGAGCTTTGGGAAATGGTGGCACAGTAGTCCTCCAAGTGCTGGCTTTCCATGCGATAGTACACGAATATAAAAGGAATCAGGTTTGTGTCCCAGTCTTGCTTTGTCCAAGTGAAAGACATTTGAACAAATAACCACAGCCACTTTGCCTTTAACAGAGTCAAACTAGACATGATGGCCTTCTTCCTCCTCTTGCTCCTCCACTGTTTTACACATGCAATCAATAAATCTAGTGAATGGAAGTGCTTGCAAGTATGACAGGTTCACTCAGATCTAATTCAGATTCTGCAACAATGTTGTAGAATAATTTTCTTGCACTTTTTTTCTATGTGCTTTTATCGTCATACTTATATGCATGTATTTGTTGTCTTTTACTCTTAAAATGTATCAGAAGGGATAAGAGACATTTATGATGAGATAGATGGCACGTCTGAATTGTGTTACCAACAGTGCCTTGTCATCCACTATCTGGGTAAATTAATGTGTAATAGAAATGTAAGTTTAAGTCAAAAATCCATTCAAAAGATTCCATATTTGTCTCTCCAACTTTACAGACATGGCTGTATGGCAATAACCACACATAGAGAGCAGTTTAATTTCTCTCTTCAGAAACAGAGTTCACTGAGATGTTTCACAGACAGCACCTCAATTTTCCTGAGTTTAGAATCATGTGGAAACAGCGTGGGGAAGATGACCCTCAAAGGTACCTTTCTGTTTCCAAATCAGTTGCTCAACTCAAATCCTGAGATAGCCTACTAGGTTGCAATATGCATACACTGAATACATTGTGCCTAACGTCAGGCTTTGAAGGTCTTTTGGAAGTTTAGTGAGGAAGGAAGACACTGGCCTGTGCTAGAGGCACAAAGCATTATGTCCTCCTCTTTGTCTGCCCAAGTGCCTGTAGATACAGTTGAAGAGCTCTCACAATCCTGAGATCTTGGTTTGCTCATCAGCTGCCTTTGCTTATGACAGCACTGGCATGAGGCACAAGGGATGCTGGCTGCTGAACTCATTGCAGTAAGTGCTGATCTCTGGGGAATTTCGTCTCTCAGAGCTTATATTTAGCTATAGAGAACAATGCAAAACACAATTTACAGGGCATTTTCTCAGTTGCTTAGCTGGATGCCTTCTGTCTGAACAGATGAGGACCACCCAGAGTACAGTATTTTAAGCAATGTTTGTTTACTTCTTCATTATGCTGAAGGCCTGGATTGTGCTGGACATACTGCAGTGGTGGGCATTGACTTCATCCTGCAGCTAAATTCTTTCATCATTTCTTGAGAGATGGGCCAGGCTGTCTGTAGTTGTAATCGAGGCAGGTTTGCACTGAACCCTCAGGAGCACACCACTTTTCCTTCTACATAATCTGTAATAGCACCCATTAGCTGCTTTCCACTCTCCACTGAGGGAGCCAGGTGGTCTAAATGCAGGAAGGGTCACAGGAAATTTAAAACAACCAGAAATCTGCTGGTGAAACTGGCTGTAGGCAAAGGTCTCTCTGTGGTTGCCAAACACAGAGCCCCACTGGCAGTGGGACAAACACAGTTCCTATTTCTGAATGAGCTCCATCAGGTCCGGAGAGGGGCAGGGAGGGAGGAAACGCAATTAATCTACCCCATACACATCTTGAGATGTCACCTATGAACTGGGACATCCTCTTCCGCACCCTCCTGAGATATTTCCTTGGTGGTGGTATTTAAATGGCAGTCCCTGGGATGTCAGCCTCCTGAAACCTTTGGGAGGGAGCAGAAGGCTGGATCCTAAACATAGGACTTACATTTAGAGCATGAGAGCTGAATATTTGAGACAAATGCACAACTTTTATTGTGGCCATTTCAGGAGAGTGATAAGTAGTGCACCGCTGGAGTGAGTTGGCCTGTTGAAATAGTTGTCAAATTCCCATCCTTGGAAATATTCACAACTTGGTAGGACAAAGGGCAAGTAACCCAACCTACGTTGGCTCTGATTTGAAGAGGGACTTGGACCAGATGATCCTTAGAGGTCCATATCCACCCAAATTGTCCTCTGGCACTCTGATGTCATATTGGGATGACATGGCTTTTGAAACAACTGTGAATGTTTCTAACACATGCTGGGCAAAATGTTTGAACATAGGCACCTAAATTTACATTCCTAACCTTTAGGCTAATAAAAGTGACAAAAAGTGCCAAATCCACTTATGTAAATGGACTCCTAAAAAAAAAATGCTGTTTTCCACTTCTCACGTTAGCCTTTCCTTTGTTTCATTCTTTTGGGTTTTTCTTGTAACTGAATAGTGAAGAAATCTTATTTACTTGATACAGCTGATCACCTCTACCTTTTAACAGAAGAAAGAAAGGCTTTTCATAAAGGATCAGATATAAAACTGCTTAAAGATTAAAAAAAAAAACAAACAACAAATAAAAACCATAACGCCACTCCCTCCCCCAAACACACAGCCAACACCCAGGAATTGTAAATCCTAAAGAAGTATACAAACAGCCCAGTTTTTAAAGCATTATCTTGGGTATGGGCAAGCCAGAGTTAAGATCTTTTTCTGGTTCATTATGTGGTCAATGTTTTTAATTATATTTGTTTTGGCATAGGATAGAGTGAATACAACCTGAAATCTGATGTCTGATAAGGAACCAGGGTCTGAAGGACAGCCGGAGTAAAAAGACAGCTTTGTTCTCTAGCTTCCATCCAAAAGCATGCTCACTCGAATTCTGTACCAGGCATAGTTGGAATGAAATGACAGATCTGAGCCCATAAACCTGAGAATTGAAGAAAACTCAGTTACACTGGTAATGCATTAGTCTCCCTGAGACAGGCACATAGGCTGGCCAACAGAATTCCATTAGCTGTGTAAGATGGGGAGTAAGAACAACACAAGGGTGAAGTCTTGAGTGGAGGTGAACTATTATAGTGCATTTTTTAATATTTTCAAGAAAGCATCTTACATTTTTCCTTTACGTCAGATTTTTGCCTGCTTTTTTGCTGCTCTGCTGCAGGTTGCACAGGTGCACAGTCCTGTTTTCTACTCCCATCTCTGCTGAGTAGGTGAAGCAGAGGCCAAGGCTATCACTCTGACCACAGGTCACTCACACAGAGCAGGTCCTGTTGCAATCTATCTGCGCATTAAATCATAGATTGGATGGCCTGCCTTGTCAGAAGTCACTGCTGTTAGAGCAGCAGTAAGTGGGGCAGAAAAAACATGATCCTTTCTTTGCATGTTAAGGAACTTATTACAGTACAGCCTGGAACATAACTCTGTGAGAGCATCGCTTGAGAGCTTGCACAAGTACCTTTCCCGTCACAGTGCTGAATTCTTCAAAAATAATGCAGTCATGAACAGAAACATTACTAACCCTTAAATGTTTAGTGAAGCTGAAAGAGAAAACTAGCAGGGAAAGAAATGTTCTTTTTAAACTTCCTAAAGAGCACTACAGGCAATAGGGAGCAAACAGCAATATTACAGGCTAATAACAATGCTGCTTGAGGACTCTTTGAAAGTAATAAATATGTTTTTAATAAGCTTATTTCCTCATTTTGGGAGCTGTGAGTTCACATACAGATATAATTTCATATGCAGAGTGTGGCTGTGAGGATGTCTCTGAAATGCCTGGGGACTCTCCAGATGGGGAGGGGTGGGTATGTAGCAGAACAGCCTATCTTAGAAGGGATTTAATCTGAATTGTCTCTCAAAGATGAGAAAAAGTAGAAAAGTGGGACACCTCCCAGCTCCTTCCCTGTTCTCTGCCAGCCCCGAAGGTGTCTGCACAGCAAGTCCTATCCAAGAGAGCACAAGACCCTGTTGCTGAGCAAGGCAGAGCATCAGTATCCTGGCTATGCCTCCCAAATCACGCTGCAGAGTATGGGCTTTTCCAGTCCTGAGCCTCTGTGAGAAGGCCACCAGCCTCTGGGACAGCTGCAGGGACTCTGCTGGCAGTGCCACAGTGCCACAGCCTGATGGTCCATCTACCAAGGGTCGGTGATGCCTGTTTCTCATGGATCTGTAAAAAAATTAATCGTGCCTCTGCACTGTCGGGTGAGGGAGACAGTGGGGAGGGGTAGGCAGACTTCGGGTATGATTATCTTGTCTTCCCATGCTTTTTGCCTTTTAGTAAATAAACCTAATAAGATGCTGGGCAGCAATTCAATCTGTCATGCTTCACGCATCAGAATAATTCAGCTAGAAATAGAAAGCATTCAAACCCCCATTAGAGGCAGTGCCCTAAAGAACAGGCTGATTTCTCTGTTTTTTGGCTTGTAATTTATTTCACATCAGTTATGCACTGCCAACAAAAGTAGCTTTGTGCCAAGCTGTGATCTGCTCTTCTTTTAGAGACCTCCTAACCATTTTACTTCTTTTCAGACTGCTTGTTGGCAGATTCCCATTGACAGCAAAGTCTTAACCATGTGAAGAAGTCATACATGACATCTTGTTCCCAGTACTGCAAGTTAATTCCTTTTGTGGCATAAAGTCCTGGGTTAGCTCTCCCCAAAGTCTTTTCCCCTCATTAAGAGGAATGTAAATTTTACCTGGCCTTGTTTTGTTTGTCTCTTTGCAAGGGCAATATGTCTGGAGAAAAACGTGGCCATATTGCTGACCCCATGACCACCAGAGTGACCACATGTGCCCTGACACTCGCTCTTTGGCAGATCAGGGATTCAGTACTTACAGCTCAGTCTCATCTAAAAGAGGTGGAAGTGAGAGGAGCAGGGGTGCTGACACCATAGTCCAAACCACTGTGGTAGGAGCTACACATTTGCCTGCTCCAACTCTGGCTGGGAGGTTTCTCGGAGAGAGAGATCCTCTTAACACTGGCAGACTGCTTCTATACCTCTGCCTCTCTCACTCCATTGTCATGGTAATGTGTCTGCTTCAGAGGATAAGGGATCTTATTTTTTTTTTTTAACTGAATTAATTATTCGGACCAAATTCCATATTGTTTTGTTTCTCGTATTTCACAAAGGATAGAAACATTTTATACCTAAATTGCATCTTGCAGAAAAAGCACAGATAGAAATGCAGGGCAGTCACCGCAATAGAAAAGCGGGGCGGTCACCACTCACATTTAGACAGCATTTCTGAGCTCATGGTTCTGTAAAGAAGATGTAAAACACCGAAATGAACCAGCTCTGTTGTTCAGCTCACTGTCCAGTGCAATGCTGTCTTGCCTTCCCTAGCTTTCATTGCACAGTGTGCTTCCTGTATCCAAGTTTTCATGAATCAGACCTGGAATTCGCAGCCTGTGCCAGGAATTGCTCATTCCATGCCATTCAAAGTGTTGCTGAATTGGACATTCTTTTGATTCTGTTTTTTCAGTCATTTGCAAACACACAGGGGGAACTAAACAGGTTTTATTTCTCTGGTCCCGTGTTCCCATCATCTGTCCTGATTTGAAAGCTTGTTGCAGACACATGTGGAGATCTTTGTTCAAGGGAGCCATTGGTAGCTGTTGTCCTGGAAATCAAGACAGAGGTGGGCAATAGCCCTCTGCCAGCAAGAAGCTGGAGGGTTTTTATGTTCTTCTTGCATTGTGCTGGAGCCTGAAGAGAAAGGTACATCATCAATACATGCAGCTAAAGGCCATGCCTCCCCAGTGCATCTAGGACACTGATCCTAATGAGAATCCATGTGGGAATGTTAATTGATTCAGTCATTGAGCTGGCTATCATTTCCATCATCAACAAGGATGGGCAAGAGATGAATCATTCTCAGTGGCTGGCTCTGCCCCAGGCATGGGGGCTGTGATGTGCCAGGAGCGTGCATGCATTTGCCAAAGTGTATCCAGAGGGCCTGGCCTGATGCACTCCAACTCAAGGTCTCTGCCCTCTGGAGCAGTAGAGTGAAGATGGGGAGAGGGAGCCTTGCTTTGCCTGTTTGACCTCTGGAGTGAACAGAAAGGCTCCCAAATGCCTGGCGTTTCCCAAGAGAAAGCAGAGCCTTCAGGTACCTGCTGCTCTGGAGGAGACAGTGGCTGGAAGCAGGAGTCTAAATACCAGAAGGCACTGAGACTGCTCTGCTTTTGAAGGGTGTTATTTAATTACTTTGCTGCATAATAACATTACCTGTGTGTTTCCTTTGCTAATACATTTTTGCCTGCTGTAGGAGACAAAGCAATTCTTAATCACACCATTGTAGCTGTTCAGGTACCAATAGTCCACTGCGTCAGTTATGAACTATTGTAGCATTGTCTCTACATGTATTTTTATGCCATTTCACCCACAGAAGGTTGCAAGTATCTCCTTTTTAACTTCCTAGCTAGTACTGTTTATGCAGAGCCCTTCTGGGAGTTTTGCAAACAAGCCCAGCTTGTAAAAACCACCATGAGCTCTTCTAACCAGACTGTGAGGTGCAGGTTTGGGATGCAGAGCCAGCCAAGGTGGCTGTGAATCACTCAGGGCTTCTCACACCTGTCTAAAAGTCCCACTGAGGACAGGTGGTGCAACTGCATGCACACAACTTTGTCCTTCTCCAATTTCCCCTCTATATGTACATAAATACATTTATGTATTTATATATATATATTTATGCATATACACACACACACACATATATATAGACAAAATTAATATATATATGTTCTCATTTTGTGTCTTACCCGAAACTCAGGCAAATATTCATTTGCTTCCAAGAAATTATTTTCAGAAAAATCTCCAAATCTTCTGGGTTTGCAGGAAACAAGCTAGATCAAAACATTTTCTTCTGGGCTGTTAAAGCTGTTGCTACACTTAGGCCAAGACACTATGAGGTTTGCTTGTTTTCTTTGGAGCTCTGTCCTAAAAACCCTGCAGGGACTCAGTGTGCAAACAAGGTAAAAATGCTAAAGTGCTCTTTGCAGCAGGTTTCATAATGTTTCGATGTCCATTTCTTGCAGAGAAGCTCTTTGCCACCTCTAAATATACTCAAAGACAGAGTTATTTTTTCTTTTTGTTCTGCTTGTTGGAAAAAAAGGAGGGAACTTGGGTATTCTGTAACAGAAGAACAAATTTATGTTGTACAACCTTTCCTGAAAGTCTTTCATTATGGGATCAAGTAAAACCAGGGTCCAGCAGGATGGACTTCACTGATATGGTCAGGGAGTCTGAGGCTTGTTCCTGTCTCCAGAACAGGCTTGCTTTGTGTTTGATAGCACCGCACAGTCTCCCTGCCTCCCTGTCCCCATGCAAAGGCACTGCTGATACACAATCCCGTCACAGAAGTACTTCAACAGATGCAAGTAGTGAGGGAGCATGCTGGTGAGAATCCCTGAGCCGTCCAGAGCACCCAAGCACATCTGAGGTGCTCCTGGGGGGAGCAAAGCTGCAGGCAAGGCATGCATCACTTGCCAGGTTACAGCAGCCCAGCCCCAGCTGATCCTGGCTGCAGGCATGGGAACCTGGAGTCTATGCAATACTACCATACTCAACTCACCTCCAAACTAAGGAAAGCACTGGTCCCTGATATATATGTCTTACTTTTACTTAAGGACAAGTCAAGGGTCTTCCTGAATCAGGACATTCTGTCGCTGACTCAATGACCAGGGACAAAAGCATGACCTTAACCACTGATGTGTGTTTACAAGAGTGGGAAGGCAGTGGTTTCTTCCTGACACAGATGGAAAGCAGCCTTGCCCTGAAGCACAATGATGGCCTTATCTCATAATTATTTCCCAATGAGTATCATTTCACATGCAAATTCCATCCATACAAAAATTTAATCCTTTTAAAAAATCTGAATAAGTGACAGAGTCTATAATTTCCTGCTGTGGCAACTCCTGCAGTGTCATCAGGCTGTATGGTGGTTTCAGCACCTGCTGGTCTAATCTGCCTGCACACGGCATGAAGCTCTGCCAGTGAGTTTGTGGGCACTGCTTTAGGTACAGCCAAGGCTGTGAGGGTCCTGGGCAAACAGTTAACTGCACCCTGTAGGCATTTGCAATCTGTGGGGCATTAATAAAATGAGACTTTCTCCAAACAAGCCCATTCAGGAGGCAAAATACAGCTACATAAATATAACACAGATGCTTGGGGAACTGAAAAGAGTCCCTGGTATGTATCAGAAAGGGGTGATGTGGGTCAGGTTGATAGCTGCCAGCTGCCAGCCCATGCTAACCTTGGCTTAGCACAGGGCTACCACAGATCCCTTTGCAGACACTCCATATGCCATCCTTGGGCCTTCCCAAAGGAAAAATATTTATATCCTTCACTAATTGCTGTCCCCATCCCCATCTGTATGTTCTTAAAGAATTATTTGGGATGTTTTGGGGAGACCTACTTTTTCTCATTCATTTTTATATGATTATCCTCTTCCTTGTGTCACTGTGAAGCAGAAAAGGAGAATAAAGAAACCCAAATATGTGAATTTGTATAGGAATGATTACTGGTCTTCAGCAGCCTCTAGCTGAAAGTCCCCGGCTGACAGCACCCTGTGAGCCAATGCTCGTGTCCCCTCATATCCCTAGACAGGGATATCCTGGAATTCTGCTGAGGTCTTCATGGAGGGAGAAGCAAAGAAAATCACTCTTCAAGGAGCTGTTTGCAGATTTCTGTCCACTGTTGAGGAGATTGATTAAAGTGCCGGAATAATCTTCTAACGGGTTTTGTATTTAGACAGAAAAAACCCCAAACCTATCTTCCTCAAGTCAGTATTTTATTGTGATAAGCACCTCCTGTCTCCAGATATTCTTTTGCTTCGTGACTCTCCTGTTGGTTCACAGTCATATATGCATGTATATGATATATACAGCTCACAGCTGCACACTGAGCTCACTGAGAGGTGAGAGAGGGCTCACCTGAGAAGAGCTGCTTTCTTTACCTGGGAGAGGAGCCTGCCCGGAGTCAGCAGCCTTCAGCTGCTGACTATCAATATCAAATTTTTCAGTACCAGTTTGCTTTCACATGATTAAAGCACAAGTGTTGCTAGTTTCAATATCAAAAGAAAAAAAATCTCATCTCTGTCTCCCAGGAGACTCCTCTAAATGAAGCAACCCGTCCTGCAAAGGCTTTACCAGTGACAAACAGAGCATGCCTAATGTTGAATTAAAACCAAAGCATACAGATTGACAAGAAAGAGTATCTTGGACTGGAGATAGGAATACAAAAAGACAGAAAGCAAAACAGAGACCAGGCAGGCAAGGAAGGAGCAGAGCCAGGAGGCAAGTTAATTTAAGAGACATGAGCTGTTCCAGGCTACATGCTTTCTTGCACAGAACTGTGACTGCTGGACTTAATGCCAGAGTATAAAGCAGGCTCTTGTGCCGGCTGCTGCTGAGGAAACCTTCACCTACAACAGGAGCTGGGATAAGGGAACAGTTTGCTTGGAGCCAGAACCCAAATCTGTGAGATATCTGTAACCGGGGGAAAAGTTAAAAAGTCTTCCAGATGGCAGAAGATGGCAAAGCAGACCTACATATTGGGAAACCCTGGGTTTGCTGCCAGACCTGACCCTTGTAGAATTGCTGCTTTATGCAAAGCTAAAGCATGACTGAGCTCTACTCACTTCAGTGTTTTGCCTGGCTTTCTGCTAAAGAGAAGCAATTGAGAGGACAAAGTACAAAGTTTTTTTATGCAAAGACAGTTCATTCAAATTTAGCCCAGAATAAATAACAGCAATAAATGACTGCCTCAGAGCCCTGTCTGTTAAACCAGGACAATTTGGTGTCCACAGTCCGACCCTTAATGGCTCTGCTTGCAATGCAGGGACACACACTGCCATGTCAAAACGGGGCAGCATTTCTGGGTGGTCTTATGAGAAAAGGCAGGACATACTCTCCTGCTTTGAGGTGTTTTTCTTCAAGGCAGGAGGTGAGTAGCTTTAAGAACTGCAGGGATACTTATCTTCCCCACTGGTGTTACAATAATGCTGCAAATAAATCTACTCTTTATGAAGGCAGTTCCTGGGCTGCCTTTTCTCTCAATGCCCTTATCTCTGTCTGTCTCTGTTGCCTGCCTCTGAACCACATCCGCATCCCACAAACCTCAGCATGTGGTCTAAAGGGCAGCATTCCCTAGTGTGGAGAGCAGAGAAAAAGCTGAGAACTAGACACAAAATTTTTATTCTCCCATTTCCTGACCACGTTAGTATAAATTCTGTATTCTCCTCTATTCCTCCCAAAGAGTCAACATGACTCAGAGGATGCACATTAAGGGAATTCACAACTGCACATCAGGCACTGGTGGAAGTTATTTTATGTTGGGAAAAAAAAGTGAAAGAAGCCTAAATTTGCCATTTTCTTCCTTGTTGCAGCTCTTCAGGAAGATACATAATTTTACATGAACAAAAGAGAGGAAGAAAGCCTGGGGAAAAACAGCTGTTATCTTTGCACATATGTATGAAGCATGCATTCAAACCCCAGAGATATTCTACAGAGGCAACCAGCCCAGAGAGTACCCTCAGGTCCTATTGAAACAGACCATAAATGCAAAACTGATCATCCTCAGTACTGAAAACTGGTTGCTTTACAATCTAGAGATGCTTTATGATGACCTTGCCATGGGATTTATGTCTTAGAAAATGGTCTTTCTGCTTAGTGGGAGAGCAGCCTGCAGGCCCCTGGAGATCTCTGCTCTTGCATTAGAACGCTGAGCAGTAGGAGTGGAGCATTAGTCCCATTTCAGCCTATTGCTCCCAGCAGAAAGGAAATATGATAGCTTGTCAATCCCTTGAATCACCCTTAGCAATAGGCAAGGATTAAGCAAAAAAAATTACATTGCCATTACTGCAATGCAAGGCCTAATGAAACAGTTACTATATTTAGAGATAGACTCCTATGACTGTGGTCTCCCTGCAAGGCACTTATGCTCCTCAGTTAAGTAGCTAGTTACTTCAACCAAAAAAGCTTCAGAGTAAAACATTTTCTTCCAATAGCTTCCCAAAGCTGACTTCTATTCCTGTGCCAAGCTTTTTCCTACTTACTTGCCTGCTCCTAAAGTGCTGGTTGTGCAGAATGAAATATCCCATAAATATTTTCTGTCAGGCTTCCTGCTTAGTATATTCCTAAGCTTGGAATTTCCTGCAATCCTTGGTCCTGATAACTGAACCACTTAGCCCTAGTGGTACTTTGCCTGTCACAGTTCTGCCATTTCAGGTAAAAGTAATGCCTGTCCCAGGTGGGTAGATCTCAGCAAATCCTATCTCCTCATGGGCTGCAAATAGCCCAGGAAACCTACTTTCCTAGCAAACAGATGGGTAGCATCAAATTTAGTATTCTAAATGGATGGGAGCTTCTGTTCCTTACTTCTTTTAATTTATTAGTTTACATGCAAAACAAACATATATGTGAAGACAATGGATATCCCGATGCCTGATAGAGTCATGGTGACAAACTTTTGGGACTGGTAGAAATAGAAAGTTCCTAAAAAGAGCATTCCAGAGTTAGAGGATAACACTAAATACATGGTCAAGGTGTGGAGACGGTGTACATCGATACACCTGCTCTAGTTTGAAACTATAATTTAACTGAAATTATATCATTGGGTCCAAACAGCAGCATTCCAAGTTCCCAGCAGCCAGCAAAATCCAATTAAGAAGGTGGGTAAATCTCCACATGGTTATCTCATGTTGGTCTTTATGCTGGACAGTCCCTGTAGATGCTGATTTAGGGCTAGATCTAGGGTCAGTGTTACACTATATTTGGTGCAAGATGTGCGAGGCAGGAAGCCAATACCTCAAACAACTCTGGAAAAGACATGCTCAGTAGATGCTGAGGTATATGCACCTGCATCTAACTCTTTGTCATTTAGCCCTGATTGTTTTATTTAATGATATGATGTAATTTGATTGTTTGCAAGTTATATAATTATAGCACTCGTATCTCCATTGTTCAAAGTGCTTCCTTATGGGAGAGATTATTCATGTGAATGACACAATTTGTTCTTCCACGACAGATCTTAATTTAAAAAAAAAAAAAGCTAAATATAGTGTAGCTAATGCATCTTAAAAACTTGTCAGTCTTGCTTGCTGTAGTGGAAAGAATCGTATGTGGGACACTCAGATTCCCCATTTCAGTACATTCAACACTGCAGTGTATGATGCATTAAAGCAGGAGCAGGCTGCACTGATGTAGAGGGAAAGTAACTTATTTAATGAATGACTGTATTTGCAACCTGTTTGTGAAACAGGTGAGAAATGGCAAAAATACATGCACCTAGGTCTAAGCAGCATAATTTAGTTGCAAATCCCTGGCGTGTACCATCTCTGCCTGGTTGCATAACATTGTCTTGACACAGTGAAAAATTGTATCTCTAAACTATCTCAGAAGGGAGCATCTGCCCATAAGAGCAGGGTAGAGGTTTATGTAGTTACACATCCTAGCTGTTGCCATACTGGATAAGGACATCAATTAATCAAAACCTCTCTAGCCTGCCTCTAATGCACCAATTTTATGTTCTACTGCATTAAATTGTCAGCAATGTTTCCCATATCTAATATCTTTGGAGAAAATTAGTTTCACTCACCATAAATGTCACGTTAATTACAAACAGAATGAAATGTGATATGTGTTTACTTCGTCCATTTTTGCCTGTGGAAGAGCGGCTTATACTGTGCACAGTTCAGAAGTTTGGTTTAGAAAAGTGTCTCTGATACCACAGAACTAGGAAAATTAGAGAAGCTTGTTGGAACATGGTTGGACTTTGATCCTCGACAGTGCAGACAGCAGATCTCATAATCTTTATTTCACTTTTTTTCTAAGTCTAAAACTGGCTCTGGGAAATGCTATGTGAGAAGTTCTTGCCAGCTTTCTGGCAGTCTGTGCTTCAAACTAAGCTGGGAGTACCAAAAGAGCAGACTCCAGAATGGCAGTCAGTACACTTTGTCATTGAAGATCACCTTCAACTTTTTCCATGAAGGACTTCAGGGACTGCCTCATTCATAATCATAGCATCAGCTGGGAATTTTAGCCCACAGGAACCCTGAAGCCACACTTCATGACTTGTAAACCCGATGCATCACACATCCTGCTCTGACATACATTCCTTCACTCCCAGATCACATCTCAAGATCAGAGTTTGGACATGTCCAACTTACCAGCCTAGAAACAAGCATACTTGCCAATATTTCCCTTTCTGAAGGAAATTTCTTGTAGGAGAAGCTCTCACACTTTTGTTCATGACTTCATATACATGATGGGAAGCAATCTACTGTTGTTCCCTACATCTCCACCTCTCAGGCTAACACACAGGCAGTGCTGTCAGTCTGTGCTGAAAGATGAGGAAACTGATTATTTACTTGCCTGACATGCTATGTCCACAGAGATTTGTCATTTATCTCAGTGAAATCTGAGGATCCAGAAACAAAAGAGGTAAGGAGGAGAAGGATGAATCAAGCTGTCTGATTCAAACTCTCTTAGAGAGCCACAGAGTACCTCTCTTTCCCAATTATCAAGCCATAATGTAGAAGAAACCCCTGTTTTAGTAACAAGTGACATCTTGAAATAAACTACTAACCTGGTAAAGACATTGCGTCATGGTGTAGTCACTGCACGTAATCTTACCACACACAAAATCCATACAAAGTCCTTGAATTTTCATGATAAGTCATTTGTGGTTCCTCCTCCAAAGCTCCTTGGTAAACAGCATGTCAATACTACAATTTGTTTGTGTCCTACATGAATAGTTACCTTTTTGCTCCTGTGATTATTAGGCCTCTTCCAGTAACCCATAGAACATGTGAATCAAACGGGCCACAGCATGTGTTTGACAGTATAGAAGATAAATACTCTCCAGTAAAGCTGTCCTAATGTGTCAGAGACACAGACAGAGTAAGAGGAGTGAGAGAGGTGCACTATGCTTTTACCATCTTCATGTTCAAGGGTCCATGTGCCTACTGACTCATCTGTTTGTTTTCTTCCTTCAGCTCCTTTTGGACTCTCACCTTCACCAAAACAGAGGCATAGGTGAGACTCAGAAGTGTCCAGGAAGTCTCTGTTACATCGGCAGAGCCTACCACCCTCCCTCTCCTCCACCCTTTCCTGCCCAGGCTGCCTTTTATGTGCTGCTTGGCAGCCTGTAGCACATGTGGGCCCTTCCTGGAAAGAAGCATAGAAGTATTTTGAACTTAAACTGAGTTGACAGCATCAGTGCTTAGACCGGAAAGATTCAGGTGGGGAGCAGACCAGGCCAAATGGTGCTTCCCAGAGACTTCCATGCTGACACAATGAATCACAGCCCCATCCCTTTCCATTGCTCTGGGCACAAACATCTATTTTCTGTGTCGATCGCTGAACCGTGAGCATCAAAAGGATTTAACATTTCAGATCTGAATCCATGTCCAGGATTGCTGCTATTGCCATGACGTCATTTGAGTCTAATTAGACAAGCAATTTCTTAAAACACCACCGGCTACCTGCACAGTGTTTTCTACCAGTAATAAGTTAAAAATTCTAACAATGAGAGAATCAGTTAGCAAAGTCCTAAGGTCAAAAGGTGATGAGTGAGCTCTGTTTACTGGCAAATGTATCCAGGTCCTGTGCACAAATGTCCCATGATAAGTCACAAATCACAGTTCACTTGTCACAATATTCTTGGATGAAGAGTTCAACCAAGGAAATATATTTATCCCTTCAGCCTTTCAGGGCTTTCCTTAAATCAAAGGCAAGAGACACTGCCTGTGCAGTAGGCACCAGCAGTTTCTGCCCAGGAGAGAGAAAAAACCAGTCACCAGCTGCAAGCCTACTTTACATTTATCTAGATGAATAAGAGCGTAATTAGCCTCCCTCAGAGCTCCCAGCACTGCTGACTCCTTGGCTACGCTGTCAGGCATCACTGAGGCTGGTACAGCCATCTACAGCACCCTGGAGGAGGACTCTGCTCTTTGGAGAGGTGATGGCCAAACCTGGGAAGGTAGCACATGTGCAAAGCCCCAGGCAGTTGGGAAGGAAGGAAGGTGTCCAGCCCAGCCTGCAGTGGCTCTTACTTTCCTTTCAAACCAGTCCCCAGTGACCCCTGGTAACCCCCCTTCACTTGCAAGTGAAGCTGAGTATATCCATGATGGACAGAGCTTGTGCTCTCTGGAGAAGTTGCTTTGTGGTGGCCTCTCCAAGGGGCAGCAACTGAGAAAACATGGCTGTGCAACCTCAGAATTTGGGGAAAACCCCATCTCACGGGCTTTTTCTGCTTGCACTGAGAGGAAGGCACACAGGAGCAGGGTGTGAAGCCCGAGATTTGAAGCTGTTGGGAGGAAATGCCAAGGGGCAGGGCTTGGGGCTGCACAGCTGCAAAGGAGTGCAGGGCTTGGGGCTGCACAGCTGCAAAGGGGTGCAGGGCTCAGGCTGTCTGGGCCTTGTGCAGCCACGGGGCAACAGCTAACCCAGACCCAAAGTATGGAGAAAAACAAAAAGGGTAAAGGGTACAGCTGTCCTTGGGGTCTGCTGCTGCCCCCATAGGAACCCCTGTGAGCCAGGCTTCCCAGGGAAGGCAAATGGATCTGCTGGAATCAGAGGGCTGTGAACATAGCTGAAGATGGACTGCTTTTTTCTCTCATATAGGGGAAATGTAGCAGGAAAAAACTGCAGTTCTGACCCCATATCCTGCATCCACATTCTCCTCCAGATATTTACGTTTTTTCACGTTAATTTCTGGGAGCCAGAGCCACATGTCTAGTAAAGGAGGTTATGACAGAATGAGGCTTTTCCTTACACGTTACAGAATCATTCTTTGTTTCTAAATGCAGTTGAGAGGTAATCTCCTCTACCATGTAACTTAGATTCTTTC
Source organism: Chiroxiphia lanceolata (assembly GCF_009829145.1). NCBI lineage: Eukaryota > Metazoa > Chordata > Aves > Passeriformes > Pipridae > Chiroxiphia > Chiroxiphia lanceolata. Next base: position 23,656,053 of record NC_045642.1, on the reverse strand, counting down.
ATAATGCTGAAGTTTAAACAAAATATTTTTCACTAAAACAGGAAAGAAACTGGGATCTAGCAAGTACACAACAGGCACAAACCTACTGGAAAAAAAAATTTTTTTTCTTTACATGGCTGACACATGGCATCAGCAACTGGAGCTGGCATTGTTCAGCATAAAGGAAAAGGCAGGAAAATGAGACAAGTAACATATAAGGAATTGTTTAGATTGAAAAAATGCGTACAGCACAACCTTCTTATATTTGTGCAGTTTCAATTTCTAAAAAAAAAAAAATCAACAATTCACACTGTTAGGCCTGTTGTTTCCTTTCAGTCTGGCTTGTGGTTTGGGGTTTTCTTTCTTCATGTTTAAATATTTTCCATGTAGGTTGACAATGGAAAAACCCACTTTGTTCACCATCCTTTCTCACCACTACCTCCTGTGCAAGCCAGCACAGCCCCCAGCTCTCATAGCTTGTACTAGCCTGGTTTTGCAGCAGTGACAGCCAGCAAAGGAAGCAGGAATCCTTTGGATGCAGGACCAGCACCCTTAGAGGTGCAGACCATGCCATGCAGATGCAGGTTTTCAGGTCCCCAGTAGTGTCTTTGATAATCTGTGTGAGGCAGTTGGTGCCTGACTCAAGCTGGGAAAGCTGAACTCTTGTTCTGTGGTGACAAGTAAACTGCTCTCAGAAAGGCAGAACACTGTGCTGGTGGCTTCCAGTCTGTCCCTTTGTCTGTTGCATTTTTATGACCCTCTGGGAAGAGATGGCTTGTGGAACAGAGGTGTGGGTGATAAAGACCTGGAGGACATATGCCTCAAAGGGGGTTCACACTGCAAACTTCGGAGAATGGTGGCGCATAAACTCTCACTGCCATAAATTAATTAGTACAGAGCAGATCCATCACTTGCGTGATGCCTTGGAAGCTGAACAGAGACCACCACCTTGCTTCTACGGGATCAGCCGAGCACAGCTAGATGCCAGTCCTCAGATGACATGTGTTAGGGAACAAGGAAGGAAGTACCTAAACATCATCCTTTAGCCCTTCAGTCAGGGGCAAGATACATTGGAGCAGTGACAGTGATGAAGAGAGTGGCCAAGATTGGGTCATTCCCCTACAGAGGCTGCTGGGAAGGGTTTCCTTGGCCACAAGTAGCTTCATGCTCCAAAGCAAGGTGAAGTGCTTGGAGATGCCCTGCCTGGTCATGCTGCCTTAACCCCTGGGAAATGCCTTTCCAAGGCAGCCCCAAGAGACTGGTGCCTGCTGTTTAGCATCTTACTGGAGCACAACTCAAATGCACCACAAACTTCTTCCTCTTGGCAGGGACCCACAAAACAAAAATAAAGCTTCTGGAAGAGACACAGGCAGTCAGAGTGACTATAGCAAGTGCCCAGGATTGGTCAGAGCACCCACAGCAATAGGAGGGAAAACTGAAGCAGGACCCATATCAGAAATGGCAGCGGAGAACCTGTATGTGCTGCCACTGTTGGGGACAAGGGGATCAGGGTGAGCCCTGCCTACTCTCTTGGGCGGATGCTACAGGGGCAGAGCATAGAGCAGTTCTTCTCAGACAGGTGGCTGCTGCCACCCACTCTTTAATGCCAAATAATACAGAAAAAAAAAATCCCTGATTTTATTCTCAAAAATATCTGTTCAGTGTCAACACAACCTGGAGCACAGAGGGAAGGGATGAGATAGACAGGTGACAGGGAAAAGACAGCAGTAGCCTTGTTAGCTGGTAACCTCAGTGATGACCATATCCCCCCATTTTGCCTCAGCAGGTTTCTTCACTCACATGGCTATTGGTGTTTGCTTTCCCAGTGACATCAGGATGTTAAGCTACTTAGAAGGAAGTGAGCAGTGAAACCCACTCCTGTCCCTGCCTCTTGGATCCTGAAAAAGGGGAAAGCTGTGCTTTGTGCTCTGTAATTCCCTGTTAGGAGGCTTAGATAGGTATCTATTGTAAATTCTTTGCAGGATATATGCATCTGGTATGTGTAGAGAGGCAAGGCTATCTTTGCAGGAAATATACTTTTCCTCTCCCTCCACCCTTGTTTTTTAATGATCTCATCCCCAGAGCAAGAAATGGCAGGTGGTTTCACACCACATATGGTCAACTCATAAAGTGGATATCCACAGAACTAATATCCTGCCATCAACAATGTGCTTTCTTTGGATCAGATTTGTAAGGTGACAATTCATCTTGGATGAATTGTCAAAGGGAGACACACAACAGTTGACCTGTCACTCTCCTCCTCTGGTATCACAGTAGTTATAAGCAGCATTGGGTTCCTGTTTCTGTGAGGTTTGTGCTCACAGCATTGCTGTGTGCTGAGATTTCTCACACTTACTGTCAGCTGATCTAGACCTGGTTTCTGGGTGAGAGCTCAGGGCACAGGAGGAGAGTTATGCAGTGCTCTTCGAGAGGGAGAAAAGTTTTTAAAAGCCTATGTTAAGACTGTCTCTCCTCCACAACCCAGTGGTAGAAGCAATGGTTAACATTTCTTTAAGTTCTCATAAAACAGGAGTGCAGTGTAAGCACGTGATTGCTAATACAAGAATTGTTAAAATAAACATATATGTGGGAGATGCTTTACATAAGCATATTTGTGGGAGAGAAGAAAAGGGGTAGACGGCTGTGTCATCCTCAGCCCTCTCATTAGAGCAGTAGGGGAAGGTGACTAGGAAAAGCACATGCGTGTTGCAGCAGGTGCCACTGAGATAATACCCACCAGTGCACCCTGTGCTTGTTTGGAAGCCAGTGGGATGTACTGGGAGGGGTTGCTATGCTACCAGGCCAGCTCCTAACTCACAGGGAGACAGCCAAGTGCATCTTCTGCCACCAGAATTGACTCATAGCATGGACAGAGCTGTGTTTCTTTCTGCTCTGCATCACTGGGGTTTGGTGCTGCTCTTCCAAAGCACTGTGCTCTGGTTTTAATGGTTTGTTGAATACCTCACTCAGTGCAAGTCTGGAGTTTGTCCAGTTTGCATGGTAACTTTTGTTTGACTTGAATAGTCTTGCTGGAAGATAAATTTCTTGCTAGCTGGGCTGTCTGGATCAACGGAACATATGAGATTTCTCAGCACCTCTCAGGGCAGTTCCCAGGGAAGAAGCAGAGAAACAGAGCTAACTTAATTATCTAAGAACTAGCAGTGAATAAACACATCTTACAATGAGCAAACAGCATCTCCAGGATCTCTCTCCCTTCTGTCTCCTTTGCCTGCAAATTGTAGAGAAAAGAGAAAAGCCAAATTTGCCATAATTCACTTTCTTGGTCTGGCAAATATCAAATATATTCTTGTTTGATGTTATCATAACATTTCTATGAAGCAATATTTACGGAAAGATTTTTGGATTTGCTGAAAATGTTTGGAAATTGCAGAGGTTTGTTTCAAGAAAAATTTTAAAATATTTGTGGGAGTGTCAATGGATCAGAGACCTCTTTTATTTGGCCAGCTTAGGGAGAACAAAGAGGTAGGATGTATGTACGGGCTAAGTGGAGAGCTGCTGTAACTCAGCACCGGAAAGGGGATCTGATACATGTCCACAAAGATAAACAGATGAAAATACAGTTAATGCAAAATCTGTGTGAGCAGAAGACAGGGACCAGTGTGGGAAAGGGAGGGGAAGATCCGGGAGCAGCATTAACTGATAATCTGTGTTTAGTGCCATGTAGTTTTAGAGTACTTTATGAGCCCTCATGAAGGTTCACAGTGGCCCTCTCAAATTCTGTCCTGCAGGGGAGATGTCTTGTTCTGCCTGAAATAACCCTATGCCATAAAACTGCACATTTATATAGAACAAACAAAACAGGGAAATGCAACCCCAGCCAGCAGGAAATCCTCACACGCACAAAAGGAAACAGGCCGTGCTAGCGAGATGATTCCTTCATTATGTCACCAAATTCAAGGCAAAATATAACCAACCCCAAGGTTACATATTAGAGGGAAAGGCAAGTAACATCCTTTTGATAAGCACTGTTGGTGAGAGTGAAGAGACATGGGATGGCACAAACAGAAACAAGTGCTTGGTTTTCACTTTGATTGTTTCATAAACCATAAAGAAACTTTCTTTCATTTCTCCTTTTGAAGGCCAGGTCGGATAGGGCTCTGAGCAACCTGGTCTAGTTGAACATGTCCCTGCCTATGGCAGGGGGGTTGGAACTAGATAATCTTCACGGTCCCCTTTTAACCAAAACCATTCTATGATTCCGTGATGATGATTCTATGGTTCTTTTCCCCATTACAGTTTTGGGCATGGTACACCTTACCTTGCATGGGTATCAAGTGCAATGGATCACCAGTGGGTTGGAAAAGCCTCTGGGGAATTTGCCTTTCCTCCTCCAATTTGCTGTTGGCAGCAGAGTCTCTGCCTGCTGTCAGCTGGGGCAGACGGAATGATCCCTTCCTCCCCTTCCACCTGTCCCTACCCACCATTGCACTGGCTCAAGCACCTGAAGGGCCCAACACCCACCGTCTGGACTTTCTCAAACCACTTGATTATGACAGAGAAGATGGAGACTCCTTGCTCATTCTGACTGTGCAGCTGTGTGCTTTGTCTCTAAGCCATCCTGCTCTGGTGCTTCTCCTTTAGCTCTCAGTTCATAGGCAGGTTAGCCTTTCCTCCTGGTTTATCTAGTTTCCATTTCAGTGAGTCTTGTCACACCCTTCTGTTTATTCCTTTTGCATGTGGAAATCCATTTTTCTAGGGGATCCCACCATCTGCCAGGTATTGCTGCCATTGCTTGGATGGCTACACTGACAACACATGATGGAGGCATTTTCTGGACAGCAATCCAAACACTGAAGAATAGCTCTTCAGGCAAAGATGTCCAGAAGCACAAAAACCAGGGAAAAGTATTAGAAGTTTATTCTCAGACATTTTGTCTGCAGATTTGACTCATATCCAACAGTCCTCCACCTTCTAGCACTGTCAAAAATAATATAGCCCAATGTCATCTCTGAAACAGAGCTACCTTGTTATTGTCCTGACACCACACTTCCAGACGGTGATACTATCTGGCTTTCAGGTAAATTGCTGAAGATAAACACAGGTCTTTGAATAAATCTCATATTTGCTTCAGGCAACAATTCTCAATTAGTGGCACAGATATTCACGGGTCACAGATACTCTCTTACAATTGCAAATTAGGAAAACAGACCCAGAGGGGCAGATTTGCATCCTTCTCCTGCCATATTTCTCCAGCTGAGCTTCCAGATCAGGTGATGTGTGAACAGCTCTTCCCAAATCACAGAAGACAGTGTGTGACTGAGCTGAAGCAGATCCATCTGAGGGGCACTAGCAAGCTGCCATGCATGATATCCAGGGAAAGGCTGAGGGAGATGGACTGCCGTAGCCTCAGATGAGAAAGCTCAAGGAGTTTCTCACTGCTGACTTTAGCTAACTCATGGGCAAGAGAGAGCCAGGCTCCTCTCAGGGTAGGAAGAAGATAAGAAGCAAGGAAGAGAAGTTGCAAATAGGGAAATTTTGACTGCATGTAAGGAAAAACATGCTTCTCTCTATCACAGGATCATAGACAGAAGAAGAGAAAAGCATCTGGTCCAGGATCTTTCTGCAGGAAGCCAAAAGCTCAGTATAACTTATGAAATATATTTTTGACTTTCTGAGGAAACATTTTCCAGCCAAATGCTTTTAATTTCTTCAACACAATTAAAGGAAAAGGAAGAGGCAGGCTTGGTTTGATCAAAATAGGCAGCAGATGATGGAGGAGAAGAATGGGAAAGGTCATCACCTGGAGCAAAGAGGAGAGAATAGCCTGTCATGCACGGACACGGCTGGAAGGGGCCATGGGTCCACAGCCTTTCTGTCCAAGGCTGGAGCCACATCAGTTTTTCGTGTGGAGGAGGACAGATTACAAGTAACTCTCACAGAAAGGGTAAAATAGTTCCTAAGCCACGGGTATGAAAGAGATCAACAGTAAAGTGAAGGCAACTACTCCCCATAACAGAATTGACTGTATCCAGGACTCTTTCTTACAACTACACCATCCAACTTCTGTGTTACTGTGGAGGTATTCACTCTCTTATTTAGTATATGTTCTTCTTGATCATCATTTTTTCTGTAGGCACTCAAGATACTCTGTGCAAGTGTAGGAAATGGGATGTCTTGAGCTAAATAGCTTGCAGTCTAACTGCAGAAAGTAGAAGACAGGAAATCAAATAATTTGGTGAACATCATATAGCTAGGCAGCACTGCAGCTAGGCACAGAATTCAGGTCTCTGGAGTCATAGTGCAAACCCATACACCCCAAAATAGGTCACCCTTCTTAAGGCTTCCTGAAATACAGCTCCTGTTACAGAGAATGTGCTCTTGTCCCCAGAAACACACCAGCTTATAGAACTTGTTAAAAACCCCCACACCAGCCACAACAAATAGCAGCAAAACTCCCACTTCATTGGAAAAACACCTTTGATCAGAAAGCACCTGCCTTGGGATGGTGGGAGAAACCCAGCAGAAATTTATAAACTTTGTTAAAATTCATCTTTGTCGTTCTTTCTTAACAGTAACAGAAGTGGTGTAAGTCAGTGGAGGTCTACTTGTCTTTTGCAACGAAGGTAACTACAAAAACTCTTTCAGACTTGTAATAACAGATAGCAAGTTCCTGTTACTGAGTTCTTGTCCATTGTGCTCTACCCAGTAGCCCTCAATGGGGCTGGCAACATTCAAGTTTGCAGAGATAAGCATGTCTCAACTCACCTGAGTTGAGTGTGACAAGGGATGTGTAGAAGAAAGTATCCTTATGTTCTTAGTATTCCCTTGTTAATGAGTTATGCAACATAGCCATGTTTTGTGCACTGCTGTTGTCTTAGATCTCCACCGTGTTACATATATGTGCACACATGCACACACATGTACATCTACTACAAATTCTTCTGTTAAAGGCCCCAGCAGCTAAAAAGTGCTAGAGCTGCTACTGCCTGTGATTGTCCCCCACATACTTTGTAATCTTTTGCTCTGGGAGGAAAAAACCCCAACATTTTCCAATAAAGTATATACCAAATAATTCCAGCACAAAGAAACCATTCCTTCAAAGGGCAGATACGAGGAGTTCTCTTTATTCAGTACCATTATATGAAATTATATAAGCCTTTCACTCTAAGTGGGAGAACAAACACGAATGTTATCAGAGTTGGTCTTGATGAGTTTCTAGTACCTCAGGGTTTGTCATTAATGTGGCTGAAAGCAGGGAGAGGGAGGGAAAATTCACCATTCTTCCTCCTGTTGTTCAGAGAAAAAAACCTAAATAAATCATTGAACAGTTTCCCTGCAAGTGGTATGTATCATAAATTACAAAAGCGGTTATTAAGGAATGTCCTTTGTTAAAACTTGATCAGAAATCTCACATCACAGAAAATACTCAAATAATTTCAAAGTGGAGTGAGGAGAAATTTTCTGTTCAAACAAAGGAAAAAAGAGGCAAGGACTTCAACATCTTCTTTTCTGACTTACCAGACTGACTTCATTTTTATGGAGATAAGTATAAACATCAGATATTCCCAGCATCCTCTCACTCCTACTCTGACATCTCATAAACTCCGCATTTTCATGCCAGCATCTGCTGAAGGCAGCTCTAATTTCCAGTTCTGCACTTCCAGCAAAGCTAGTGAAAAATGTTTTTTGTAAGGCTTTGAGTAGTAGAGGGCTAAAAAGCCTCAAGAAATCTACAACAACAGACTGACACCTGGGTGGCTGTGCCAGCATACCACCTCCTGCTCTCCATAATGGTGATGGGAGATGGATGCAACCTCCCAAACCAATCTGCTACCCCTAGCTTTCCTAACACCTGATACCAGGTTTGTGCTGGTATGAACCACTTGATGGCATGAATGAGCATGACATTGCAGTCCTGTGCCAAGCTGAGGTGAACAGGGGCAAACAGATCCCCCTGCTAAGGCAGGGCTCATCTGTACCTGTTTTAAAATCAACTTCCTGCAGTCTTGCTTCACTGAGTTGCACAGTTGCCACTCAACACAGCCCTGTCCAAAAACCCTAGTGCTAGGAAGGCTGAAGGTGGGAGCAGATCTCATCCTCTTCCAGATCACAGCCCAACATACCCAGAGGAGAAGAGGGAGCATTGTTGCAGGCAGCTCCATAGGTAGCTGATGGATGCTGAGTGCCTTGGGTGGGTGCTGCAGCACATCCCTGCTGTCTGCTGTTCTCTGCTCTCCCCTAGCAGAAACCATCCTGTGCCACTTCAATGCTTGGTCTTCTCTGTGAAGCTCTAGAAGATGGAGAAGTCAACACCAGGAAAACACAGTCCTTCCTCTGTCACATGACCCTGCATCCCAGCAGTGCCCTTTGCCTTCTGTGCAGTAGTATCCAGGTCTTTGTCAGCCTTGGAAATACAGGGTGCATCTTTCCAGGGACATGCTTCCAGGGGAAGATTACCTACAGTATATGTTGAATTCCTGACATTTTTGGAGGAAAAGAGATGAGTCTTTAATGAGGAAATCAGAAATATTTTTTTCAGAGAGGGGCTAGATGTTATGACCCCTGTCTCTAATGACTGCAAATTTGGACCTCCAGCACTGCCCTGTGTCTCTGTGATTCATGACAGATTTGCAGACTGCATAGGTAAAAGTGTATTTCTGAGACCTTGTAAAATTCAGCTACAAATCAGAAGAGTACTTAATTAGGATAAAGCTGTTTTCTGCCATGATATAGAGTAATATAAGAGCAGGATGAAAATATTGGTTAGAGGCATGGGAAACTTGCATAGGTAGACAGATTGAAAAGAGAGAACCTGTCTAGTTTGCAAAGAAAATGAGTAAGAAGGACATGCTGCAACTGTATAAAATATGAACAGGGTAGAAACAGTAAATCCTTAATGCTTTCTCCTAGTAGAAAAATAAGAAGGTGCTCAGTGAAGCTGATACTCAGTAAATGCAAAACCTAGGAAAAAAATGTCATTTTCATACAGCACACAGTCAGCTTGTGAGACTCAGGATTTAATGCAGGAGCTCAGTAGAACCTAAGGAGGGAGTGTGTGTTGTACGGAGGAGGATATTCTGAACTACTATGGCAAAGGTTAAAATTGCATCTGGAAAACTACAAGAATTTGGGATGGACATCAGCTGGCATGGTCCAGAACATAAGTAGTACAGAATAAAGGCAAAAGATTCACCTGGGGCCATTTATTTTACAATAGCTTACTGCAGGTTGCCTACATGGTCTTCTGAAGCATTACTGAGGGCCAGAGGCAGTCAGAGCTACAGTGTCAGACCACCAGGAGATGTGGTCTCGCAGGGCCTATGGCAGGGTCTGTGGTCCCCTGTGAACTCCCTCCACTCATTTCTGGGAACGGTAGTACATTTGTGGAGCATCATTCCACACACAGAGCATGAAACTGGCAGCGCCACCAGCCCTGCTGCCAGCACTGGGGACTGAACTGTTCATAGAGGGAGAGACAGTCCTGTCTCCCGTCCCATTGCTTTTGTGTTTCCACCACAGACACAAAATGCCATTCTGACCCTGCCCTGAAAGTGAAGAAACCAGCTGGATTTCGGTAGTTCCCAACATAAACCCATCCCACAGGGCAGATGAGAGACAAGTGGAATGTGCAAAAACAACACAGACTGCAATATCATAGACATGACCTCTGATCCAACGGTATTAAAATTAAGCATGTTTTAGGATCTCTAAATTTATGCCATTGCCCATTCTGACTCCCACAAGAAGGTCACAGACTTTCATTCATTTATGACAGGAGTGAGAGTAATAGCTCCTGCTTAAGTAGAAGGTAGTTTTTAGAAAAGCAACCAGACTTCTGAATAACTGAATTAAAAACCCTATCTGCTCATGGTTAATTTCCCATGTTGTGTCTGTTTCATGAATATAATTCTGTGAGCCAGAATACTCTTTGCTCTAAGTGAACAAAACTCTTATTAATATATCTTGATGCCAGCAATAAATCTGGTCCAGGATCTACATTGCACCTCTGAAAACATACATACATTGCAGAACAGACTCAGTCACGAGATGATGCTATTTCTTTGTATTAATATAGGGTTTCATACATTAGAAGCACTGTGGCTAATATTAGCTAATGATAAGGTAATTAATACAAATTTAGATGCCAATATACTTTCGCTTTTGTGTCTGAAAGCTTTTAAGCTTCATGCAGTCTATGCACAATCTGTGCCATTCAATTAGCTGAACTCCATTTCAATATTGCAGTCTGCTACTTATCGTCTCAGACAGAAGAAAACAATGTTATTAACCAGTGATGGTATTTGATACAAATAATAGCTTTAGTGGCTGTCTGTCAGTGATGACAACCAGCAATTCCTTCTCCACATTAATTTTATTGGTAACTTCTAATACAAAGTTCAGGCATGGTGATGAAAGTTTTCACTTGCATAGGACCAGGGGAACCAGGCTTGCCTCATGGGCTTTTTTTCTTGTCTCTTGGGTGCTAGATAGGAATATTTTGTAATGCAATCAGATCATCATATTTTGTCTTTCATGACTTCCATGACTGTCCCAGTGGGACAGTGGAAATTTGGTGTTTTGGGAGTTGAACTTTCTTAGGCAGGTCTCTCTATAAGTGCTGTCACTACTTAATTCTGACAACCTAACAACAGATTTTCACAGGTCTAATGGCCCTGGTCTGCTTCACTCAACCTCTGCTCTGCCTGGTACCATGCTTGTCTGTGTAGGGTTTGGTCACCCACCCCATAAAACTCTATGTGAACTACCTCCCCTTTGGTCTTGTCAACTTTATACCACACTGGGACATCCACTGATTTTGTACTTAGCCATGCAGTTGTGGTCATCTGGATTAACAACATCAAGAGTAGGGAGATGTCCCACTTAATCTCTTCAGTGTATAGGTTCTTTCCAACACAGTTCTATGTTAGCTGCAATCACAAGCATAAGGTAGAGCAGACAGAGCTGTGACCTGAGTTACCCTGCAAGTTCAGCACCTCTTTTCAACCCCAACTTCACCCAAAGGTTTTAGGGGCCACTGATGGCTTTGTAGAGCCCCCTGTGCACCCTGCCAGCTGTGAGTGCACCATAGCCTCAGTGAGAGCAGCAGCACTGAGGTTAATTCCTCAGCTAGAGGGGCAGTCATCCTGTACCTTCTGAATGAGCCACTGTCCTCAGGGGTGCTTACGCCATACCTTGCAGTAAAGTTTGATTCATCCCATTTATGTGAGGTTCATAACACCTCTGGGAACAATGAAACAGACTCTTTTATGGCAGCTTTTCCGTATCCTGTCTCATACTGAAGTTCTCAGTCACTGGGAGGGCCGTGAGATTTCTCGGCACTTCAGCTCAGAAGAAAACACCTCTGGGCCCTGAGCCATATTGGCAGTTTTGCAGCTACAGCTTTCAGAGCATCCACACTTGCCTCTCTGTTACCAACTCATCATTTCTGGACTGTGATCCAAAGTGCTGGTGACATGGAACTGGGGGAAGGAACAGGAGGTGTTGCATGTGTTGGAAGAAGCAGGCTAGAGATGGCCATCAGCTGTGACAGGTTGCCTTGCCTGGTCTTACCCAGAGTGATGATCTCACCTTTCCATCTAGCTAAGCCACTCTGCCTTTGGAGGCAGGAAAATTAATATTTCTGCTGATTTTGTCTGCCCTGCCACCGTACATTTCACGCATGAAAATGTGAGATAGTTTTCTCTCCAGCACTTAGGGACAATTGTCCAAGACATGTCCTTAAAGAGTCTTTATGACAAATAAAGCCACGCAGGGATAACTATCTTTTGAATGTACTACATCCAGTTAAGAGGTATAGTTTGACGATGCCATTCTAGTACAGCACATTTAATTTATTCTGGTGTTCAGATCAGCTACAGAATAACCCAAATGGGTCTTTCTGTACTTGCACAGTGTCACTGCTCATGAGGAAATAATCCAAAAGCTGAAATGTAAAAACCTGCTGTGTTGCCCAGCACTGATAAATAGCATGGAGCAGCTCCAACACCCTGGTCATGTAACATCCATCAAGCTGACAGAAACCAGGTTTCATGCCCTACACTAATTATTTTTGCACAGTTGGACATGTCATCCCTAAGACAGTCTATTTCTGGTATCTAGTTAGTCTTTTATGTACACACAAGCTCAGTAAAGTCCTTACCAAAAAATGTGGAATGTATTATTAGTAACAAAAATGGTTATGATCTATGGAACAGGGTGCACTGCTTGCATTCCTGCCCAAAATACAGGAAAAGTATTATTAGTCTTATCTAAATAGGTCTCTTTTTTTTTTCTCTGTACTCTTTCTGAAATGCAATCTGCCTCACAAAAAAAGGCAGCAATTATTCCCATTTTCTGATTCTTTCTCAATTCAGTGGTGCTCACGTGCATTCCTATAACACATTTGATATTGACGGAGATCTTCTGATGTCATCACACGGAATTCACTGCTCAGAAACCTGGCAGTGCCTCTGCTAATTTGTTATGCTATATATGTACACATTGATGTACCCAGTGTAACCTAATGATAATGAGTTTACTGCGTAGGTATGCTTTAATACTGTGATAAACACCTTGATTATGCTGTGACAGAGGTCTAGATCTGCTTTTCCAAACACTTTATTTCATAAATTACCTACTTACTTTCTTGTCAATATATGAAAAACGCTGTTTACTTTGCAGTCATATTACTGAAGAATTATTGCTTTGATGCCTCTGTGTTCTTGAAAAATCTATGAGATTTCAGAATTCCATTGCCTTAGTTATCACATATTTCCTGTATTCTTTTAATCTTCATTGTTAGATGGTCATGCACAAGGTTGGATTAGCTCTTAAGCTGTCAAATACAACTTTCTTTCTTTAAAGGTATTAGGTGAAGGAGGGCAGCATTTTCTGTTCCTAACAGACTGCTCTGTTACTCTGTCCAGTTTGGTCACTGATGTATTTCAAGTCTGTATAGTAACACCTACTAATTTATTAGATTGACTCTGAAGTTGTGAATATGATGGTGTAATTTCCAGTGCAGTCCATGGTGATTTTTGGACAGGTATAACTGAGCCAGTGACCCTGAAGCCCCTTCTGTACTTTTTGCAGCATGAGGAGCTCTTCCCAACACAGCCAGCAACGTGCCAATCGATGTGCACAGTGTGCAGATGCTGTCCCTTTGCCTGAGACATCACATTCTGTTGCTTGATCTGGCACCACGTCTCTGGCTCAGTTGTCATTTGTGCCAAAGGGACTTGGATTTAAGTTCTGCTATGGGAGGGTAGGGCTGCAACTGCATAGGCAGATAATAAATTTATTGCCATCACATTCCTCTAATGCATGTGCGCGTTCAGAGAGGTATGCAAAAGCTCTTGTGTTCATATATCTATTGCTTACAATTGTTTTCATGCAAAAGAAAATTATACCCGTGTGAGACAAGCCACAGCCTTTTCCCTGCAGCTGTTACTACTGAGAAACATTTTTTGGAGGGACACAGCCCCAAAAGGCAGGCTGTCCTGCTGTGTTTGAATACAACATCTGCAGGGGATTAAACCTAGGATGTTTTACTGTTTTAAAAGAAACAGCTCCAAAATCTAGATGCCAATAATAGCACCTGGCTAACAGCAGTAATCGTCAGGAGCCTAATTTGGAGCTGACATCCCTTAGGCTAGATACTGATTGGATCTGTGGTCAAAAACCAGTTCTGTCTCACAAGCACTCACAGACTTTCTCTGCCAGAGCTTGCCAGCTTGCTAGAGAAGCACCAACAGATGACAAAGGCATCAAAGAAAAATCTCAGGGGAAAAACAATCACAGAAAACAATGGGAACGATTTTCAGTGTTTACTGCAGAGGAGCTCAGGGAGGTCTCTATAGCAGAGTTATTTTACACAGAGGCTCAGTCAAAGCCTCTTAGATTCAAATATAGGGGAACTTTTGGAACAAATCAGTGCAGTGAACAGTAACAAATCACCAGAACCTTCACCTACACTTTAAGAGGATGATACTGTTGAACTATGGTTTTGGATTATTACCTACTGCTTAAACTGATCTTGATGCCAGAAGAACTGAGCATGAGAACCATGGCACCATTTTCAAAACCGGAACTGAAGGGGTGATCTGAGAACCACAAACCAGCATTTCTATTGCCCATCCCGTTAGATATAAATGGTACAAAAGCGATGAACAATCACAGGTTTTGTAGAGGAAAGCCATACCCTGAGAACTGCTGAAACCAATCCTCACCCCTAGAGCTATTCAAGGCTTGTCTGGACCTAGGCAGCCCAAATACCCTGGTCCAAGCTGGCCCTACTTTCAGTGGGCAATTGAACTCGACAATCTTCCCACAGCCCTTCTGACCTAAATAGTATCTGATTCTACATTCAGAATGATGAGGGAAATGCATAATGCCATACAATAGCTAAAGTTCAAAATTCATTGCCTCTGGACATCATCCTGATCAAAAGTAGAAATGGTTTTAAAGATAAAAGCCATGTTAATTGTGAGAATACCAATGGCAACTAAATGCAGTAATTTTTGTTCTACCTCTAGCACTGGAAGTTCCTACAGTTTAAATTTTATGAAGCTAAAAGCTGCTACCTCAGACAGCTCACTCTTGTGAACTTCTGCTTCTCCTATATGTTACACACTTTCCCTGAATTCCTGATATAAATTGCTGGAAGGTTGACAGCATTAAGTGGACTTTTATTCCAACTAGTGTATCTGCTCTTATGTACAAAAGTGAGGAAAGCGAATGATGCATGAAGCAGTGCAGGGGTGGTAAGCAAGGCAGCAGCAGTACCAGTGTGAGGCAAGACTTTTTGAAGCTAATCGTCTTCAATTAGCCTTTCACCTTTGAATAAAGGCAGATTGTTACTGCCAAAAAATGCCTCTTGAATATTCATTTAAATTAACTTGCCTTGGTCTGGCGTTTTCTTCATGGGATTTGTTTGCTGTGAGTACTCACAGAGGATAGTTGCTCTGGCACAGAGGACTGTGAATGGGACTGTCAGAGCTGCGTGCCCAACTGTTTGTGAACAAGAAACTTTTGATTTATTCACACAATGTTGGTGTCAGAAGCAACACACTGGTGCAGTGGAGGCTTTTCTGAGCAGTCTCAGTAAACGACTTGCAGGGAAAGGATTTTAAAAAAGAAAACAAAACAGGCTCAACTTGGGAAAATTAATTTAATTTATTACCAATCAAATCAGAGTAAGGTAACGAGAAATAAAAAACAAACCTCAAAACACCTTCCCGCCACACCTCCCTTCTTCCTGGGATTAACTTCATTTCTGATTCTCTTCCCCCCCCCCCCTTCCACACCCCTCACCAGCTGCACAGGGGGACAAAGAATAGGGGCTGTGGTCAGTTTGTCACACTTTATCTCTGCCATTCCTTCTTCCTCACACTCTTGCCTTGCTCCAGTGTGGGGTCCTTCCCATGGGAGACAGTCCTCCACACAATTTTCCAACGTGAGTCCCTCCCATGGGCTGTAGTTCTTCAAGAGCTGCTCCAGCATGGGTCTCTTTCCACGGGGTGCAGTTGTTCAGGAACAGGTTGCTCCAGCATGGGTCCCCTGTGGAGTCACCAGTCCTGTCAGCAAACCTGCTTCAGCTTGGTTCCTTTCTCCATGGGTTCACAAGTCCTGCCCAGAGCTTGCTCCACCACAGGCTTCACCATGGGGTCACAGCCTCCTTTGGGCACATCCACCTGCTCCAGCATGGAGTCCACAGGCTGCAGGTGTATCTCTGCTCCACTGTGGACCTCCACAGCCTACAGGAGCACAGCCTGTCTCACCATGGTCTTTACCAGGCTTCAGGTGAATCTCTGCTCTGGTGCCTGGAGCACCCCCTGCCCCTCCTTCTTCACTGATCTTGGTGTCTGCAGAGCTGTTTCTCTCACAAAGTCTCACTCCTCTCTCCTGACGCAGTTTAAATCACACAGGTTTTTCTTCACAAACCACCATTGCTCATGGGTTTGGCCTTGGCCAGCAGCAAGTCCATCTTGGAGCTGGCTGGTATTGGCTCTGTTGGACCTAGGGGAAGCTTCTGGTACCTTCTCACAGATGACACACCTGTAGCCCCGCTGCCATCCAAACCTTGCCACACAAACCCAACATACTTTGGCAGTGTACCAAGACCTCCTAGCCCCAACCTAAGTGGCAATAGTTACACTTGACTGCCTTACGCAACTTCATGTGCAGTGTGTACTTGTTGTCTTGACGGCTCCCCAGTCATTGGAAACCCACATAACTATTCAAGGCACATTCTGTTCCTCCACAAATCATCCACACATTTCCTTTCCTCCATAAATGCTGTGATAACAGCTGAAAAGTGAAAGAAAAATAAAGCTGTGTGATACATGTGAAATGCAAAATGGTTGCTCTGTGCTGGCATCATTTGAACACTCATTTTCTCCTATCACCCACAAAAAGGGGATCATCAATAGAACAAAGCAAGGACTGTAAGGGAGGGTGACGCCTTGTTTTATATGAACTGGTACAGTTCATTGGATACATCTGGTACAGTTTAACCCTGACAGCAGATTCTTTAGCCATATTTACATTGAAAACCCAGCCTTGGAAGATACAGATCAGAAATTCAGAGATAATAAAAAAAATGGAGATACACAGAACTACTGGGCTACCACTAGGGTCTCCTGCACAGGAAACAACTACTTCATTTCCTGAACAAGATGCAGGCAGAAAGCAACATCAGCTCAAGGACAAACAGGATTCAAGGCAAGCAGAAAGCCTCAGTTGGAGAGAGCTCATAGTTCAGAGCCTGGTCCCGTCAGGTACCATGCACAGTGAGGGAAAGGCCAGCAGCCTCATGAGTCCTTTTACTAATGAGGACCAGATCTCTCTGTTTTTGGAGGGATCAGGAGTGTGGTTTCTGCTCAGAATAGCCATCAAAAAGTGCTTCAAAGTATGGAAAGGGGTACAACCCTTCACCCTTAGGTGAAAGAGTTCCTGAAGATGAGGGGCAGCCCCAACCCCCATCTTTCCTGTCCCGGGAAGCCCTGCAAGCTTGCCACCTTCTCACCACAGGTGGCCATGAAAGCTGGTGGGAGAGGGTCTCTTTCTTTTTCACACGTTAGTGCATTTGCCTCTACTGTGTTGACACCTGGTGCTTTGTAGAGTATCAGAGGAACAATAATTACCACATGATTCATTGGGAGATAAATGTTTTGGCATTGGAGCCCTTGTGCTACTCTCCATCATTTATCATAGGCCTTTCAAGGCTCTGGAAGCACAGAGAGAGGATGTGGTTAGGCACTAAGGGGATGATCTGCAGGTGAACAGAGCTGGAACTGCCTCTGTGTACACACAGATGTGTACACACATGAATGCACACACATGCATGTACATTTATTTTCACATGATTTCCATTTTATACTGAACATTTACGGAGAAGGATCAGGCTGAATCTCTATTTAAAGCAACAACTTGGGATTATGAGATGTAAGCTCACTTTTCTTATCTGCCATAAATTTATATGAAAGTCCTTGTCCCATTCTGTATCTGTAAGAGTAGATAATCTTCCTCTATCCCTCCGAAAACTCATCTTCTTAATTTTAATGGCACCTGTCTCAAGAATGCTCCTTTTTTTCAAGCCAATTCCAAACTCCTCAGAGATCAAAATTCATTCATACCAGGATAGGAAAGAAATCTGTGCTTTGTGCAACTGGTTTAGACAAAATAATATCAGATCTGGCTGTCAGATCTCTAACACATGACTGAGAATAATAATAATCATGAGAGAACATATTGCACATCATCATCTTTGGTCCAACCAAAACAATTCTCAGCCTCTTTCACTATGCCCTATGGCCTCAGCCAGAGCTGAGATGGTTAGATCAGGGTGAGAATGATACTGGCCCCTGTGGTGGAGCACAGCAGGACTGGACTCATCATCATGCCGAGAGAGGCCCATCTTAGAATGGAAAGCACCACAGAAAGCTAATTTTAATGCTCTATAGTTGAATAAGACTGCAAACCAAAAAATATATCATTATCTGGGCACATCTTGTAATTCTTGTTCAAACATTTTGCATAATTTGCTGCTACTTTCAACTTCTCTGTCCCCCATGTGGCAATGTTTGACAAAGGGGAAACAGTAAGCGATCTATTCTCGGAACATTTTCCATTGCTTATTGTCACATGGCTTCAGAGCTGACTCTTGTTCAAAGGATAAAAAAACCCCATACAATCAGGGATATGAATAGGACTGTCTAGTGGAAATCAGTCCACCTTTTAGTAACACACTGGTAGACGGTTCGTTACCTCTTACCCCTAGAGCTTTAGGGATGTGGAAGGAACCTTCCAGTGAAGCAAGACGAGTCAGAGACCAGTCTCATTAAATACAGCTTGAGCACACATTTGTCACTGACCACTTAGAAATGATGAAGAAAGAGGAAGAAATGGCATGAAAAATGTCTTTTTCTTACCAGCATGCTTCTCTGGTAATAGGATGTATCTCATGCGTCGATGTCTCAAATCTGCCGCTTAAGATCCCTTGGGACTTATTACATTACATAAACCTTGCTCTGAAGTTTCAGAAATTTTTTTTTTACTATCAGGAGCAGCTCTGCATTGCTATTAATGAATATGCTGAAAAACTATGGGCCACAGTCCTGCTTGCAGACCAGTCTTTGCTCTCCTGTGAATAGTTATGGGGCTGAGTTGCTCCCCTGTCAGCATAATGGAAAGACTTCTGCATTTTCCATGGGAAAAGGTACCCATTCAGTGGATACAGATGTTGGACACATTTGAGATACAGAATTTGATACACATTTTTTAAATGTCAAAGATGTAGAGAGAGGAGATCCATTTTCAGAAGAGATTAGTGATTTTTGGTGTTCGTGGGAATCATAGAATCATGGAGTGCTTTGAAGTAGAAGGGACCTTTAAAGGTCATCTAGTCCAACCTTTGTGCAATGAGTAGGGACACCAACCAAAATCAGGTTGCCCAGAGCCCCATCCAACCTGGCCTTGAATGTTTCCAGTGAGGGGGCATCCATCACCTTTCTGGGCAACCTGTTCCAGTGTTTCACCACCCTCATCGTCACAAACTTTGGCCTTATATCTAATCTTAATAATTTCTCTCTAAAACAATTGCCCCTGGTCCTATCACAACAGGCCCTGCAAAAAGTTTTGTCCCCATCTTTCTTGTAGCCCCCTTTAGGTCCTGGAAAACTGCAATAAGGTCTCACTTGAGCCCTCTCTCCTCCAGGCTGAACAACCCCAACTCTCTCATCCTGTCCTCACAGAAGTGTTCCAGCCCTCTGATTTTCTTCACAGCCCTCCTCTAAACTCATTCCAACAGGTTCAAGTTCTTCCTGTGCTGAGGACCCCAGAGCTTAATGCAGCACTTCAGGTTCAGCATCTCACCAGAGCAGAAAACAAAGAGTGACTATTTTCCCTCCTCCAAACAAAATCAAACCCAAAACACTAAAATTCATAAATAAACACTAAAACAATTGTTGCCTACAAGTAACTATCTGACTAATTCCAATCATAAACACATCCCATCAACATCATCCTTTTTTCTCTGATGAATTCAATTGCGTTTTAGTATGTATGCAATAACTGTTAATAAAACCATGCTGGGGGGGGGGGTGATCAAGAGTGCCTTACGGCGTATATTGACACTTACTTATTTGCAGAAGATGCTAAGACATTATTGAAGCACTTTATCATTGTTTTGTGCTGGCAGACACAGGGTGGTATGAGACATGCTGCGACTTAAAGGCACCTCCTTGCTGCACAGCTCAGCTGGGAGTTCTCCTCCCAGCTTCACCCCTGTCTTCCCTCTGTTCATCCTGGCAAGTGTCAGCTGCTACTCTGTGCTCTGCTTTTTCTGCCCCTGAGCTCCACTCATGCTAACCCGCAGGGTACAAGCAATGGCCAGTTACCAATGATGCCATGCTTTTCTAGAAAACATCTCTGGCTGCAAGAAAGGGTTTAATAGAATTGTCAAACTGATTTTCAAATAAAGCTGCTCTCTGGTGCAGAAGTTGGTTCTGCTACAATCTTTGGGGCTTGGGGTTTACTTGCAACATGGATGTTGTGGCATATTTACCTACAAAGGGTAAGAGAAGTGAAGAATCACTTGGGCTACTGCTGGATTTGTTTGTGGTGGATGCACCTATTCAGGTCAAGGCATAATCTCCATGTAGTATTGCGGATAAATGATGGATGGGTTGGTCTTCTCCCAGCAGAGTGCCAGGGCAAGTCCCAGGGAGCACCACTGCACTGTTTTAAATTGTGTAGTAGTAAATAAAATGTGGATAAACCAACCTGCTGAGTACATACGAGAAGCCTGTTAACTCTGTATTCCCTAAATTGGAGGCAGATAATCTCCTTTATCTCTGTTTATCCTCAGCTGCACACAGGTTTATTGGGAGGAAAGCAGCTTTCCCTGTGATGCAGAATGCAATTACTGTGAGATTGTCCCTGTGCCTCCAATAGCTTCCAGTCAGTAACTGAGCCACACGTGCAGCCAGCAAGGAGAGCTGCCAGGAGCTTCACAGGTCTCTGCTGGCCCTTTGCAAGTCTGACAGAGAAGTACTCTGTTGTGCTGTCCTGCTCCTGGAGAGTCTGTGACTGGCAGTGGAGAGCTGCAAAATCAATCCTTCTTTAGCATCAATTCTTTCGTTTTGTTTTACTGTCTTCTGTGGGTGTGACTAATTCCTTCCTTCACTGCTGCTGTTGTGAAGTGTTTAAAATCTCCCATCAAGTCTCTCTCCTCACCCCATGCAATCACCCTACGGTGTACAATTCAGGTTTTGCAGGTCTAGCTTTGTCTTATTCTCCTCCTCATGTTTCTCTTCATTCCTTGCTGCCTAAGCGATTTTCTCTTTGCCTTTCTTAGTACTTCTTATCTAATTTTTTGCATATTTTTGTAAAGAGAGAGAAAGAGAAAAGCAGAATCATGGAGCATCCTTGTCTGCAACAGTCCCACCCTGTTCATAACCTTCATCCTTCAGTAGCTCTGATAGTCTCCGTATTCCTGTGTAACATAATGGCATGGGCTCTAAGGCGTATAGAGGGGCTCGTGTCTCTGACTAGAACCCCTAGCACTGAACTCAAGAGCATGTGTTTTTAACTCTTTGCATTGTAGGGTACACTGGACAAAGTCAATCTGACTTTTGTCAGAGACATCTGTGTTAGTTATTCTAATTGCTTAGCTTTTAAATTCTAGCTACCAGAGGAATTGTGTTAGCTCTGGGGTTTGATATGGTTTTTTTATTTCTAATTTTTCTTTTTTTTTCCTGTGGACTTGGACCAACACCACAAAAGTTTTTTGAAATAAGTATTTCAAGTTCCATCACACATTTGAAGTCTGGTTTAAGATAGATTGTGATGATTGTGGAAAAGGACTGAAGATAGGCAAACCTGACCGAAAACAGAAGTGAATACTCTGTCAGTAAACCATGACAGGTGAATAAATAGTGGAGTAATACAAATAATCAAAATAAGCAAGGATGGTAATCATAACTGTCAGTGCTGATAGCAATTTCATACCAAAGAAGCACTGTTCAGTGGAGAGATAGGAACAGCCACAAACTAATAAAAGTACAGTATGAAAGAACTGTGCACTGAGCCAGGGGAAGCAGCTGATGGGCTCAATGTTTGCTTAGACTCTTCTGCAATGAAGGTCAACAATATCTCAAGGGTGGCAGTGATGGGGAAGAGATCCCCATGTGCTTCTTTAAATGGGCTTTGTGATGTTGAGGCCACAAAGCACAAAGGCAATGAAATCATAGACAATATTCAGCTTCACTTTCTCCACTACAGGCACTGAATGAGATTTGCTGTCCTGAACCCAGGAAAACCAGAGGGCAGCTCTTGGCTTTGGGATGGAAAATCATTCAAATGCCTTTTTACATTCCTCAACCAATGATGGGAAAAATGCCCCTGTACTGAAAGGGTCATGTTTGATAGCCACATTGGAGTTTGGATGGTCTAGCTACTTGTCTACAACACGTTAAATGTGCTGTTTCCCTGCGCAACCAATAGACATATGCTTTTGACCCACTCAGCTTTGTGGTCTATATCTGATAGCAGGCTTTGGCTTTATATCATTAAGAACAAGCGCATTTATAGAAAATTATCCCATTTCTTGAACAAATTACAAGAGTGACATCAATATCTGAACAAGGGGAAAATGCCTGGAATCAGCTTTATCTAATCCAATTTGAATTTGTGTGCAGTTGTTAAAGAAAAACCTTTGCTCCTCTAGCTGTAATCATTCAAAAGGGTAAAGGCATGGCAAGCATTTTTTATACAGGCCTACACAAATAGCACCAATTAACCTGCACCGATAAAAAATTGTTGTTGAGTATTCTTGCAATAGTAACCACTTCCAAGAGAGAGTTTTTTCCTGCAGAAAAAAAAAAAAACAAACCAAGAATTACTGTAAGAAGAAATGGACAATGAAGTGTCAGGGAGAAGAACCAGCCAAGTGGCAACAATATTCAAAAGTTTTGATTGCAATTTTCAGTAGGAAGCCAAGAAAATGAGATTAATTTGGCAAAGATGCTCTCACTACTGTGAACTCAGGGCCCCTGGTCTGCCAGTTTCCAGACACTGGGACTTCCTTCCTGCAGGCATGAATAAAAGAGGGTGGTTGGTCATTAGTTGGACTGAAGATACAAGTGGGATCCGGCTTTAGCTCTTACTGGATTATTATCTCCTCTTAATTAAAATGCCCTATAACATTATTTCTCCTTAGAAAAAAGAGCCTTTGAAATCTGTTAAACCTCAGCACTAGGTAGGAGAACTTACATCCCCAACAATTTGAGAATAGGGAAGGGTCACTTGTCCAAATTAGAGAAGTAAATCCATGAGTATATTTGCCGACTGATTCCAGAAAGGAAATCTTTATCCTCGAGACGAAGCCAATTAGTGAGGCTCGTGACAGCATGTTCCACAAAGAGTATTTTGTGGGAGGTGAAAAAAAGAGCCAGTGTTAGATTTTGAAAAGGTGACAAATTTCTTGTCCTTTCCATTCAGTAGGTACAAAGTGCTGCAGGGAAAAGCTTTCAAGTCATTGCACTGGCCTGAGACCCCTGCTCTTTTGACCAACATGCAGGTTCCCTGGTGTTCTCTACCAGCCATATCCCCAGCACAGGGCCCACCAAAACTTGCTCAACCCTAAATCACAGTCCTGAAAGTAAGTGGCATGTTTTCAGTGACTTGAATGCTGAAACTGACTCATATTCCCTATTTTGTTTTTGTTTCCCAGTTATGCACCACTGTGCCTTTTCTCACAAAATTAGAAAATGAGACAGACTTGCTTGAGTCCAAATATGATCTCTGGTTTGACTCAGCAGTGTTTATGTGGAGCTACCCAGACATAATGTGTTTTGGCACATTGAATGACACCAGAAAGGACAAGTTATAATAATTTCTCAGCCTTTACCTCCCCCCCAGAAAAAAAGCCTAACCCACCCAAATTATTTGGCATCCCCTGACATCTTTATCAATAATACAAAATAGATACAAATGAACATGACTTTTAGATCTGGGTTCAAAATTTAAAACTCCCTGAAAAAGATTGCTGTTTTCTCCAAGCTGTAGGAGTGATGCTCGTGACAGGTACTACTTCTCCCTCCACAAATACTCTTGCTCATTGCTTCACACATGGTAAAAGATCATTCCAATTTCACATTTTAGATGTTTGCAAAAGGCTGAATCATCTTTATCTCTGGCTCTGAATGTGGCTGGTTTGTTTTAAGCTCTTGTGCAGGTGTTGATGGATGAAGGGACGGGGAGTGGGGTTTCCCAGCGTGTGTGGCGGGTGCCATGCCTGGGCAGAGGCTGGCTGGTTGCATTCATTGCCATATGTCTCCAGGGGGTGACAGGTGAATCCAAAGGGGCAGCAGCTGTACAAAAGTTCTTTCCTAGCATTTGTGTGGGGACCAAAACAGGATCTGGCAGCCAACAGAGCAGATTTGTGTAGCCAACAGAAACTGGCAATGAAGGCAGTGGCTCCAGGAAAACAAACACAAATATAGAGGCGCAGCAACAACATGATATTATGGTAAGGATGGGAGCTGAACTGTTGAACTGACTCAAGCAATCAAGCACAAGCCAGCTGCACAGGGCATTCCTGAGCTCAGGAGGGAAGATGGGCAAAATACTCTTTCCCATGGCCATGTTACACTGTCATGGAAGCAAATTGCCAACACAGAAAGAGATGATCACCTCAAGGGATGGTGCTGGTGAAGGCCTTTTGCCAAGATAGGAAACAGCAAGGACACTGTTTGAACCTTCTGCCTACCAACTCTACAAATTATTGCAAATTTTTGGCTAAGGTGATGCCAGAACCCAAAACTACTGTGTCTGTATCCTCTGCCTTATCCAAGGGTCTTACCATGTTCTCTATTCCTTCTCCTAGCAGAAGCCTTGGTTTCAGACTGGTACTGCCTAGTTAACAGGACTGTAAACCCAGCAGGGGTTGTAGCAGCAGTGTTGGGGCTGGGTGGTGGAGCCACATGCTTGGCCTGAGACAGTCTCTGCATGTTTAATACTGGCTGCAAGAGAGCCTCAGAGTGGCTGAGTCAGGTGGCCTGGATCATATCTCTGGAAACAAAAACACGGATCTTCTTCCCTCTAAACACTCCCTGCCGGGGCAGAGATCATGCAGGACAACTCACTAGCACTCTTGGAGCCAAATTCAAGACAAACACTGACCTCAGCTTTTGAATCCTAACCAGCCTATGCAAGGACAGCCTTATTTACACTTTGTTTTCCTTCCAACTCTGTATTCTCCAGAGGCCTGAGAACAAGCTGCTTTCTCCCACTGCATGAGAGCTGAGACAGAATGATCTAGAGTCTGGGAAGAAGGGAACCACACATCTTAATGGGATCACACAGTCTTGTCTAACCTTTTTTGTCTTCTATGGGCCTTTTGGTTTGTTATCTCTAGCAGGGTTTCCTGGGTGACCCCAAGAGCATAAATCAGAGCAGTACAGCAATTTTTGAAAAACACGTCACTCCAGTACAGATCACAATGTGTTGCTTTTATGTAGGGCAGCATGTATCTCAAAACTGGACCCACGTTTCTGCAGCATTCAGCTCCTCTTTTCACTTTCTCTCCACCTTGGTGTTGCACTTCTCTGTTTTGTGACAAAACAGCCACCCCTGTGGCTTACAGCTGTGATGCTACAAACACAAGATTGGGACCACGGCTACTTTGCTGTGTAAATTTCCTTAGTATTAAGAAAGAGCAATGACGTGACATGCAATGAGAATAATGACTTTGTGCCATCAAAAGTTTCTTGGGGAGGAAACCATGCTGTCAGATTTGCAGAATTTTAATCTTTTTAACAGATAGCTTGGAAGCACACACTGGCTTTGAGGGCTGTACCTATCAAGGTGTTCTGCACCCCTGGGGGCTTATTACCATGAGCAGGACTAGGCAGCTCAGTGCATTGCTCAGTAATCACCTTGGTGCATACAGCAAGGACAGCTGGCACCTAGCCTGGCACCATGGCCTAGACTCAGGTGAAAATATTTGATAGCCCGTGACTAAACAAGTTAAAAATAGGGATTGTTCTGTCACTTTAAGAAAACTCGCATAATATTCCTGTCAGACAATCAATTTCATCTTTTTGTGCTGGAGAACTGCTGAGTCCCTCTATGATGATTCTCACGACATAAAGGCTAAAAAGGGTCTGACTTTTCCCCTAGCTCCTCCAAGACCTACCTGTCATGATCAGAATAATCTAGAGCTTTTAAAACAAAAATGTGTCTTACTTCAGTGCAGGACGATGGGGGGAAAATAAGAGGAGCTTTGTGCGGATAGCATCAGTGTAAAGGGTTGGATGGGTAGAAACAAGAGGTACTGGCTCTCTAGATGTCCTTCCTCTGGTGTTTCTATCACACTCATGCACCTGCCTGTGATATTAGCATTATTTTGGGGGCACAGGCCACATTTGGCACCATAGCGGGCAATTGCTGTAAGGTGCTGCATACTGTGGGCTTGTAAAGGAGCTTGCTGGGCTGTTGGATCCCTCACCATGGCAGCCAGGAAAAAACTCTGATTTTCATCTGAGCCATTGCTTCCATGTGTTTAGAAGGTTTAGGCCACAGAAAGACATTAGGTTTTCCTTTGATTCACTGTTTTACAAGCTGCTTAAATTGGTGGTAATCAGAATGAGCAAGCAATATCCTCTGGTGTTTTTTGAGGACCCTTTTTTGGGGTCCTCTATATGTTTCCTATCAATAAAATAAACTGTCACACACAAACCCAGGAAATTGGTCAAGTGCAATGAATCTGTCACAGGGTGTTTTGGGGCTTGTGATGCACTGAATGGTTTCCTCTGGACCCAGCTGGATGAGTGGCCTGGAGTGATCATGGAGGTCCCTCCTTGGGGCATCATAATCCAGCCTTGCACTGTCCCTGCCTGAAGCCAGTCCCAAAGTCAGAGACTATGATACTAAAGAGGTTAATGACAAAATCTCTCTGCCCATGGGATAAATAATGACAAGAGGGGCAGATGTGCCACAGCTTTTTCATGGCCAGTGTTATTCATACTCCCTCTCAGATATGATTGGCGCACATAAATCACAGCAGAGACTATATCAATGGGTCCCACTCCTTTCTTGTCTGAGAAGGTGCAGCTGGATTTTATTTCTCTTTCAAATCTATTTAAAGAAGGAAAATAATCTTCAATATAGTGGAAAAGCTTTTTAATCCCTCACAGACAGTACAGAATAGAAGGCTCAGGTTCCCTGAAGTGAGTATCAGATGAGAAATGCTATTCTTTCTTTCATAAATCAAAAATCAGAGCAATTTTCTTGAATTCAGTCCTGTTAGTGTAGTTTTCCTTATTTCCAATATGCGCATTAATCCTCCTCATTTTACACAGCTATGTAATGGCATTCCCAAATCCAAGAGGACATTTTAACTCTCATGGAGAACAAGTTTGCTTGTTCCAGTAATTCTTAAGATTCGCTGTTCCAGTTGCAGCTTGAAGACTACACAGACAAATAGGAAGAGCTCTGAACAACTCACAGTTCAGAAGAACCTCTTGGGATACAACAAGATTAGATGCAGGCTGAAGGGAGGGAGGGAGCAACACAGCATCTTAGCCACTGGAGGACTGTGGATGCTTGCTTCAGACTTGTAAGCCATTACCCTTGCACTGACTTGTGTAACTACTCTCCAAGGAGAATAAAAAGGAAAACAAAGGTGTTAGGGTATGACCTAAAAGTTGGATATGTCTTATTAATTTAAGTAACATTGAAGTTCAAGTCCAAATACATTTGATCCTTCATCTCATCCGGCTGCTTTCATTTCCTTTTTTTTGCATGCTTACAAGTCATCGACGGTCTCATTCTGCAGCTGAAGCTGCTTAATTGGGGGGCAGGAGGTTGCTCTTCTCAAAATGCTCTTATTTCATTGCTCCTTGGATCTGAATTCCTTCCTGCTCTTATAGTCAATAAATGTTAAACATTGCATGCTCTCAACATTTACCTATTCTTAACCCTGACTCATTTTGTTTATTTCCATAATGAGTGCCTCTCTATGCTTTACTTCTCAATATCTTCATTCATTTTTTTAAACCACAAAATATCCTCTTTATTTTCATTTGTAATCACTTCAGTTGTTTCTATTTTTAGTTCACTTTTTAACCCTTTTTTTTTTTCTTGTCCAGTTCTTGGATCTTTTTCTGGGATGTGGGAGGTTGGCAGGTTCCTTCCCAGCCCAGAAGCCCACATCTCTCTGTATCCTCATCTTAGAGCTGCTATCTACCTGTCAGAAACATTCATCTCGCTTACACTTTCCCTGCAGAAATACCAGGAGCCACTGATTCATCCAACGAATCCTTAAGCATCTCATACCCCATTGTATGGCAAAGGCAGAGCTGAAAGCATCAGGAGACAAATATCTCCATAGGTCATCTTACCGCTTAGCAAAAGAAAATCAAAAAGAAGATCTTAAAGGTAGATCCTATGGGAAGACAGCATGGTTAGCAATGGAAAGAAACCCCTTCCCTCTCCACTGCTGGTAATGAATCTTCTTTCCCTTTCAGCTGGTCCCAGTCCTCCCCTTGGAAACTAATTACCAATGTAGGGCACGTGGGAGTTGGCCACATAGCGTTAACTCTCAGATCCTAATGAGGCTGTGTGGCAGATGTCGGGGTTATTCAGAGGTTATGGGTGACCCTCCAGCCCATGAAGGGAAGCTAAGCCAGGGGATGGGGTCACTATGAGCTCATCCAGGGAGCCTGTTTGGGGATATCTTCAAGCCAACAAACAAAGCAGCAGACAAAAGGGTTAATACTGCTCAGTAAATGAGCCGGCATCAAACAAGTGAGGCTTGAATCTTTCTTCCCCTGTAATATAATTTGTTGGCTGCTGGGAGCCTCCCTTCATTTAACTGGGGGTTTTCTCTCAGACAAATTGGGGTGGATGCTCCTTGCACAGCTGCAACATTGATTTCCAGTTTGGGGTAGAAAAGGAGTTATTTTCTCCTCCTTTGTGTCATCCCAGAATGAAAAGGAGACAAATAAATAAAAGTCCCCTCTGTGCAGAATATGATACTGAGAGACTGTTGTGCACAGCACAGCCCCCTCCTTCACCCACTCGTCACCCTCTGGATACAATGCTCTCTCATTAACTGGACTTTTCATTCAGAGGCTGTTGCCCAACCTAATTTGGAATAATTTATTGGATCTGATTCATATCAACTTAATAAAGCTTTAGTTGAGTGCAGAAAATCCATTTTTCACCAACAGTAATTGCAAGTGTTGTTAGAAGGTGACCCCCTTCAGCACACACTGATGGGGCTCACAATGCTAGCCCCAGAGGGTAAGGCTTTCACAGACATCACTGGAAGCTAGATGGGATAACTCAAAGGTATCCCAAAGGCTTAACTCCAAATGGCACAATGCTTGTTCCCCCAACTTTCCCCCCTCCCACATCCTGCTGATCTCTGTTGCCCACTTCTCAGTGGGTTTCTCCTCCAGCTCCTGATTAGCACCGTATTGACCCTGCAGCTTTGCCAAGTCTTGCACCTTGTCAGACCTTTCCCTGCACCCATCCTACCTCTTCAAAACCAATCTTTCTTTCTCACTTCACTGCCTGCATAGCCCTTTCCCAGCCGGTATGCAGCCCTCTCAAATGACCAGTTTTACGTATCCGAGCATTGAGGGGGAGATACCTTTGCTACCCAGTGAAGAGCAGACATCAAGCTCTACCATGCAAAATAAATTCACTACACATTCACTACACCCCTGTGCCCCCAGCTGTCCTTGCTCCGCCCAGGAATTTGGGGAATGGGGGAAAACTGTGCTACAAAGTGATTTGGAAAAGGAGGATTCCTATCCACTTGCATAAATGACTTGCAATGGTCCCACCTGCATGTTCCATGGCTTTTACAGCCCCTTTTTTCTCTGTGGCTGTTGGGTGGAAAAGTCCTGAGTCATGCTCCTCAGGCAGCAGCACAGTCTTGAGGGTGGGCATAGCAGAAGGAATGCTCAGCACTGAGCTGGCATCTTCATCCCACCACACCTGACATGCCACCAGTCACAAGGAGCAAAGTCTCCTAAGGCATTATCCCTTCCCACAGCTGCCCTCAGTCACCACCTGCTCTGCCAATTCAGTCCATAGCAACAACTCCCTTTCATGCCCCAATCTGTCAGGTTGGGGAGGAGTTAAAAGAAGAGGCTGGCCTACCCATATGCCAGGGGCTTTTCAGCGTCTAAGCCCCAGAGCTGCTCAGGTGCTGTGTTTTAGCAGTGCTGACTGATAACGGCATCTGGACCACTATTCTCATATGCCATTGACTGTGCCTGCTGAAGCTCCTCATATAAACTGGTTTTCCTCAACGCACATCTGTCATGAAAAGGTTTTGGATGGACACATGCACACACCGGGCTGACCTCTCCAATGTTCACATCTGTCTTCCCTCCCTGCTGCTCCTCTGATGCAGTAGCTCTGGCCATAGCTGGCACCACCAAAATGAATAGGTATGAGTGTGGTTTGGTGGCCACATTGTAAAACTCATGCCCAGAAATGGTAGGGAAGACAGAGAGAGGCTGTGAAGGGACTGGCTTCCTCCCAGTGTTCCCAGCACCATGTACTCTGCTTCCACTGCCAATTAAAATGCAGTGGGGAGTGGGAGGTCGAGGGAGAACAGAGAGACTCCCTTTCACAACTGCCTGAACCCCTCTGACCCTTCATATGAAAAATTAGCATCATAATACCTAGCAGTATCGAAGTGCTGTTGATTCTTCTCTCATTGTCCCCACAAAAGATGCAAATGGCATCACCCGTTACTAATTCCCAGCATCGGAGTTCTCTTTAGAAGCTAAGTGATAAGAAAGTAATGCTAAAATCAGCCTAATGGGCTTCTGCCAAACCTGAGCGTAGCTGCTGAGCCTGCCAATGCACACATTCCTAACACAGCAGTGGGGGAATG
Source organism: Chiroxiphia lanceolata (assembly GCF_009829145.1). Classification (NCBI taxonomy): domain Eukaryota; kingdom Metazoa; phylum Chordata; class Aves; order Passeriformes; family Pipridae; genus Chiroxiphia; species Chiroxiphia lanceolata. Next base: position 23,625,692 of record NC_045642.1, on the reverse strand, counting down.
AGTGGGCTTGGTATGTTTGCAGCAGAGCATCTCTGTTCCTGTTATAGCAATAGGCATTACCTGGTGCTCAGAGCAAAGGGGAAAAGTCCTCCTGCTTTGCATACCCCAAAAATGAGTATCATTAAAGAAAGGCAGGGCAGGAACAATATCTTCCCTGGTTTTCATAGGTTTTTGTGCAGATGGAGAAAAGATTTTTTAAAAGCCCAAAGCAAACGTTGACCTAAGGCAATTCTCTGAAGATAATGGCCACCGTGGAGAGCTTTTGCAAATCCTACCCCCAGGCAGAGAAAAAGGAGTTTCATTTGAATAAAGGGACAGAGTGCCTGAAGTCAGAAAATTATGAAGCCATGAGCTGAACTAGTTCTGGAAAAAATCCTAAAACAAATAATTGAACAAATTTTTCATAGCACCTAGATGATAAGGCTGAGAAAATTTCAAGTTAATAGGAATATGTCAAGAATAAGTTGTGTCAACACAATCCAATTTCTTCCCTGACAGGGTAATAGGTTTGGATGAGGTAGGAGCAGTCAATGTCATGTGTCTTCACTTCAAGTAAAGTTTATGACATTGGGCTTATATGACACTCATAAACAATTTAGGGAAGCATGGCCCAAAGGCAGCTTCTATAGACTGAGTATAAGGGTAGCTTAAAACTGCTCACATTTAATTGTCATGTTGGAATGATTCATCAGCTGAGATTTTGCAGTGATCATTCCTGTAGCAGATGTTATTCAATGTTTTCATTAATGGCTCAGATGATGGAATGAGAACATACTCATTAAATTTGCAGGTGGCATTAATCTGGGAGGGACTGCAGGCGCATTTGATAAGCCTAGAATACAAAATGGTCTTGCTAAGTTTAAGAAATAGTCTGAAAATAACAGGAGACACTTTAATAAAGACAAGTACAAAGTAGTATCCTTACGAAGGAAAAATCAAATTCTTAAATGGAAGATGGAGATGGCAGGATGGGTACTGGGTCTGCTGGAAGAAAAGGGCTTATAAAACATCACATATGCAGACTTTAGACCACAGTTACATTTTGATGGAAAAAAAATAAAAATCCTATTGGGATGTATGAATACACTTTGTAAGGCAAAGAAAGTGAGTCTATTTTGCTGGAGCAAGGCACTGGTGCTCAGAGGTGGCTCATGAGCCACATGGGTGTCCCTGTCACCAGAGAGTTAGTCTGCAGAAAAGCAGGTGGGGAGATGGCTCAGAGCAGTAGTTCTCCCAGTCAGAGCACTTTGACCAGTGGCCAAATGCCTGAAAACATCCCAAAAGTAAACCTCTCCAGCAGCCTAAACTGAGTAAAATCAAGGCTGCCTTCCTCCATCCTTCTTACTTCCACCCAGTGGTGCACCTCCCTGTGCCATGTCCTTGGGTAATGGTATAGCCCGAGTGACTGAAGCACCAGCCTTGCAAAAGTAAATGTTTCCTTTGCAGTATCTTGCCAGCAACTGAACTGGTTGGAAATGAACCCATACTTTAACTTTACAGGGGTAGTAGTATTTTGACCAGCTCTGTTCTCTGAACCTTCTGTACCCAGCCACCCACCCAGCTGTGCTAGCAGTTCCACTGGCCACGAGGTAAACAATTCTCAAAACAACTAATACTTGCAAACCACTTAGATGCTGGCATCAGTAGGAGAAATGGTATGTTTTATCAACGAAGCCAAATTTCACAATTCTCCTACACTTGAGCAGGGATCTTTGCCAGCTGCTCATTGCTGTGTAAGTCCAATTAGAAGCCTGCCTGCTTTCCTTTGGGGAGACTGTGACCGGTGATACAGTGACAAAGTCTCCCTAAAACAAGCTTGTTTGTTTTCCTTCACTGCTTGCTTCCATTTGCTAATAAACAGCCTACACATATTTAGTCCCATCTAATCTTACGCCTCACTACAAGTGAAATGAAATTGGTTTTCTCTCTTGTATTATGGGAAAAAAACAGATGCAACCTACGTTATTTCTTAAAGTCAAGGACCCATTGGAATTCAAGCTGTTTTATATTGTTCTTCCTGTCTCCCACTCTCTGGTTTTTTGTGAAAAACCAGTCTTCTTTTCCCCCAAAACCAAACACACTGGAGTTTACACAAGCCCAGCTACACCATCATTTGCTGGGTTTTGCCACAAGCCCTGGTTTCTCAAGTGACAGTTTCAGATCCAACAGAGAAAATCTAGCTGTTCCCCACCCTGAGAAGAAAGTCCCACTTACTCACCTGCCATATCCCTGTTCCCCTCCTTTCTGCCTGGCTCCAGAGAGCGTAGCTCTGCCCATCTCCTTGCTTGGTTTGATCCCAAGGGATGAGCTCAGCTGCTGGGGTGCTGGAGTCATCCAGTCCATACAATAGCCCATCATCCTTGGGTTAGTTTGAGCAAAAGGCTCTTTTCAGTGGTTTGGTCTAGGAGACAGCCCTACAACCTGTCCTACCAGTGTGGCAGCAGTGTGGGCCTGTCATGCTGGGATACCACACCAGCAAAAACAACACACCATGGAAAAATAACACGTGTGAACTTAGAGCTCATTAAACTCCTCCCAAATTCCTTTTATAGGATTAAAGCAGGTAGGCTTTAGCTAATTCATTGCCACTCTCCTCGCTGTCCCCATGGGGAACCTGGCAGTCACTTGCACCAGGAGGCTTAGATCAGCCCTAATGAGCTCACGTCTATAAAATATGAATCCCCTGTTTATGCTGGGCACATTGTACATGAGACTTAGCAAATGCTCGCAAAGCCAGTTCAAACACTCATATTTTACCTTAAGGTACACATTTCCTTAGACAGCTTAAAATACCATGGTGACTGCTGTTTGTTATAACGCAAAGGTTCTCTTGAGGGCCTAGAGGCTCTTTCCGCCAATTAAGCAAAGATCTTTTGTAATCAGAGGGGTCATTTCACTGGTACAAGTCCATCTAATGGCATATGTACAGGTAATATTAAAACCACTAAAAGAGGAGAGGAAAACAAAACTGCAAAATTGAATATAGAGCCCTGGGAGGAGCACGTGCCCTTCTGTACCTTGCGTATGTGCTTGTACTCTCCTTCTCAAATCATCCTTCAGCAAGAGCAGGAATGTCTCACAGGAGTTGCCCCAAACGGCAGCCTCAATGTTAGTTCTGTTGCTGGGCTCCTGCCTCCAAAACTCTACTTACTCATGTTAATTCCCCAAGTGGATGAAGAGTTTGTACAATTATCCCAAAGCCTGTCCTGCTCAGGATTGACTGGAAATGGCAGAGATCTCCAGATAGGGGCTTTCGTTGTGGGTTCTTTCTTTAACCTTGCTGGCACCTCGTACATCTGCAGCAACTTTTCTGTGGGGAGGGGGATGCTCTGCAGCCCTCACCCCTGCACCCAGCAATGGAAGTGTGTGGCTGTGGGTCTGATCATACAGCATCAATAACGCTGGAAGAGGGCACATGTCCACAGCCCTGTGCACAACTCATTGCAGAAATGGTGCCACCACAGTGCAGAGGAAGGTTGAATGTCTCTTGACATACTGTTACCCAAAAAGGGCAACGGAAATCTCTGTTGATTAGTAAGAATGATGCAGATGTGCTGCTTTGCCAAGTGAAGGTATCTGGGCTGCTTGCAAGAGCTATTTCTGCTGAATAAGGAAGTGCAGGGCTGCTCCACCGTAGCAAAGCACGTTGAGGAAATGGATTTGTATAATCAAAAAGAACTCTGCATGAATGTACAGAGTAGGTAAAGAAGCTCGCAGAAGATCACCTTAGACAATACAAGGGTCAAAAAGATACGGAGGAACCTTGTATGGGGCTTAGGTTCCTGGACCCCAAGCTAATGTGGTTCCAGTAGTCTGTGCTGAAGTTACCAGAGCAAATAACTCCGGGCTTCAGGAGTAAAGAATGGGAACATTATTGGTTTTTTTATTTCCCCATAAAGATTTTTCTTAATAAAATTAGTGAGATTTGTCAGATGTGACCCTAGAAAATCTACTAAGCATTACTCGGCTTCTACTTACTTTAAAAGGGGTATGGGAGTGTTCAGCCTCGGTACATCCACTCCCAAACACAAGCTGGAACTCACACTAGTAATAAGCAAGGTTGGATTTAAATTATGAACATCTCATTTTTTCCCATATGACCTTCCCACAAAGGTAAAGCTTTAAACTGCTAATTTCACTTCCTTAAAATAGTTCCCAGTATTTCCTATAAAGCAGGCTTTTACCCCTCTGACAGTGCTGAGATTTTTTAAAACGTCATGCCATTTGTCTCCTTGGCTACCAGGCCCTACTCATGTCCCAGTGCCCCAAGAAAATTATATTTTACACATCTTTGGAAAAATATCATTGCATTTTTGCTAGAAAGCATGAGCAGAGGTCAGTTTTCATCTCACCGAGGTGGACATTGGAGAAGGCACCTCTGATGACAAGGATACACTGGAAAAGTGTGTAAAACCAAGGCCTTGCTCTGTTTGGATCTGACCATCCCATAGCTATGTCCAAGCTGTGCCTGGCCTAGGGACTGACCCAGATCTGAAAAGAAAAGGTGTGTGCTGCAGTCCCATTTCCAGCTGATACAGGATTTAACTTCTCCTGGTTCTTTATGTGGGGAATAGAAATACAGTGTTTAAAATTCAGTCTGAGTCTGCACTAGCTCAAGGCTAGGAGTGAGGGCTGGAGCTTCTCCTGAACAACACATATCACTGGAGACTCTGTGCCTTGTGGTGAGGTACCTTCAGCAATAAAACTGACCCTTTTTGGCTATGGATAGAAATTTCAGGAAGAGGGTAATGGGAAACATGGCCAGGTCTAAAGCCTTATTTCAAGCCTGCCTACTGTTGTCACAATTAATTTGCATTTAAAGCTTAATTTTGATTATTAGAAAGCAAGGTGACTTCTTACCATTTGTGCTGCTCTATTTACTTCTTATATCTCTGAGGTTTAAAACATATTAGGTAGAAGCACTCACTACAGGCAGCATCCTACTGCGTCTCTAGTTAAAATGGAAGTGGTTCATAGGTTTTGGACTGGCTCTTGCCTCACAGGGGAACTGCAGTTTTGTTTCAGAGCTACGATGGACAGTTTCACTTACTGTTAACACCTGCTGCTTCAGAGGTGTTTGCAAATCCCTGAAGCTGGGTATGCAGGGACAGGACAAAGTCTGTGTCACTTAAAAATTAAGAACTTGCATTAATTCTTTTTCCCTCCTCCCAAGGTTCTTCTCCCCAGACCTATCCATGACTTTGAATTCCACTTTTAAGGGGTGCATTTCCCTTCATCCATGCTTCTTAGAAGTGCTGCAATTTCTTCTTGCTCCCTGAGAGGAGAACAGGCTCCAGGAGCAGCTGCATTGGGAACTGGCTCCACTTTTGGCATGAGGGCAGCTGTCAGAGCGCCCAGAGACGTGAAGAGGCCAGATGCAGGAAGCTTTCTATTTACCCTAGTGGGACTGAAAATATGTTTAGTAAATTGGCAAAATATACTGAGAACAGAACCCAGCACAGTGGAAAATATGGGAGTTGGCAGAGGCATTCATGGCATTAGAAGTATATATGCAAAGATGCCAAGCATTATATTTATGTAACTAGCAGGCAGTGGAACATTTCCATCCTGCTAGATGGTCACAAAGGCCTTGGTCTCCCTTTCTTTCCAAGGCCAGGCCTTGGTCTCCTCCTGCCCTCAGGATCCTGTCATCAGCTACCAAGTGCTCTCAGCTACACACATCAATGTCTAACAGGTCAGGCAGGATGCCCCACGGCCAGGTCGGGAGCAGTGAGAGGCAGACAGTGATGCTCTGCTATGCATGACCAACCAAAAACTCACCAGAGAGCAGGAGCTTGCTTGGCAGCAACCCTGCTGTAGCAGAGATCACAACCAGTGACACAAATGTCTCTGAGAAGAGCACAGCTGTTGACCAGGGAAGCTACACCTGCAGCAAACCACCAGCCCCAGCTCTAGAGGGTCCTGCTTTGAATATTCACCTTCATGGTCATGCACTGAGTGTTGTCCTGCACAGCTGTGACTCTGAAAGTGCCATATAGGCAAAGAGGTCTGCGGTGGACACTCTGCCTGTCCTGCTGGAGCCTTCCAGCTGTTGGCAGCTGCCTAGCATTGTCCAGGAACTGAAGCAGTTAACTACAGAAACAGCTGAAATGTTAAACTAGGTGGCCTATATATGCCAAGAAACATTCACAATTGCTCTTTGATGTTAAATTTAATCTCTAGTATGCTGGGCAAGTACGGTTGGCTGTGCATCTCGTATAAATTAATTACAAAGACCTTGTCATGCATGTAGAGAACAGCGGGCAGCACTATAAACGCTGTGTGTAGTCATTTAAGGTCACAGGGGGAAATCCTGCTGTGAGGCTCTGCCAAGGTGGTTTGTCTCCCCTATTTGGGAGGACATCCTGGGGATCACAGCTTCTCTGACCAGTGAGCTGCGGTTAGAGCACATGGGTTTCTCCCTCCATCCTTGTCAACCCCAGTGAGAGGCACAGAGCCCCTTCCTCAGTCACAGCACCCCGGGATGATTCAGAGATGAGACATGCACTTGGTCTGGATGCTGGGGATACACTTACTCTTTAACAAAAAGATGAAAAGAAAATTAGTATATCTGGGAGCTGTTCCAGAAAGGGGACATCCAGAATTACAGGGAGGCTGTAATGGGTTTACTTGTTGGATCATCAGATCCCGGACCGGTGCATGTGCATGCATTTTGGGCAAAGTACCCTGGGAAAATGAGAGACACTTTCTTAAGACACCTGTGCTTGGTGGTAGCATTTGACTCAGTTTTCTTGCAACTTTTTGTTCTCAGCCTTGTACCAACAAGCTCTGAAGTCTTTACCTTGCATCTTAAAAAATAAATTGCTGTTTAACAGTTATTGGGCTTTAGGGAACACATTCCAGCTGTACCAAGCATATGTACCAGGGACATGCCATCCACAAAACTTAGCTCATGAGGGGCCTCAGTGGCACCTTGCCTCCCTGCTTTACAAAAAGAGACAGGCAGCATCCTTTTCAGAAGGGAGAAGTCATCTCCTCCCTTCCTCCCCTTTCCTCCCACACTTTAGACCTGAAACTTTGGCAGAGGAAATCAATTAACAAAAAGGAGAAGCATCTCAAGGCATTCTTTCAGAGATTAAGCCAAGGAAACCTCAGCCCACAAGATGAGAAAAGAAAAGGAAGAAACAACTAGAAGCAAGGAGTTAGAAGGGAAAAGCTCATGCAGACTCATATTTGTCAGCAAAAAACTGCTGCAGTGCCTATCCCAACATCTGGCAACCTAGCTGTCCTTCTCACAGCATCCTGTAATCATTACCTAAGTTGGCTCACTGTAACATAGAAAAGGGAGGGGGATATCTGTGTATCAAGGGGACAGGCCGCTGGGGTGTGCAGGGCACCGGTGTGGGGAGCACCAGGGCTGGCATGGAGTGCAGCTTGGGCATGTGACTGCTGGCAGCCCAGCAGCCCCTTCCTACCACTGTGGTTTGAAAACACCTTCACTGAGCTGGCACCTGACCCTTCACTTTCTTCCTCCAGAAATCCTCATCAGCAAATGACTCAGAGGTGGCTGGGGGCGTTGGGGGAGGGAGAGAAGTTCCTTAATCCTGATTTTCTTGGTGTGGTAGCATGGTTACAGTGGGAGAATTCAGTGGCTGCAACTGGAGTGCCCAGTACAGTTGCCCTTGGAAGTAAGACTCCAAGCAAGGCTTATTCATTTATTTTCCAGCTTAAATCAAAGAGGAAAGGGCTGGGAGGGAGTTCTGTCCCTGTTTCTATAGGTTCTCATTTGCTTCTATAGCTTCTATTGTTGCAGCACCTCAGCAACATTCACAGCCTTCCAGATGGGCAAGATCATTACCAGACCCCAGCATGGTGCCTAGGTTTAGGGGAAATCCCACTTTGCCCCATTATTTTTGACACGTTGCAACACTGCTCTCCACAGCCCTCTTGCCCTTTCCCAGTGCTCTGTCCCTCTTGGTTTTGGGTGGGACACCGCCTCACTAGGGCATAAGGCAGGCTCCTCTCAGGTGCCAGAGGGCAGGCAACTTGCCTGTACCACCTACCTCTTCCTGTACCTGCAAAACAAAGCACAGGTATCCCTCTTCCTGTGAGCAGCTCTCCATCAGCTTTGCTTTCCCAAAGGAAATGCCACAACAGGTGCCAAAGATGTCAGAGGGGCTGCAGTGGCCTCCCCTGAGTGCAGCTCTCATCTCTCCCTGCTGCATTTTCCTGCCAAGGAGAGAGGACGACAGATGCCTTTTCTCCTGTTTTGCAGCAGCCACAATCCCAGGTTAAAGCCATTGTGATTTCCAGCTGTGGGTGAGGAGCCAGCGCATGAGGAGCCAGGCCAGTAGCAGGAGAGAAACCCAGGGGTGGCTGCAGAGCCCTGGACATGTGGGAAACAGCAGGGGCAGGAGCTGCAGCCCTCACAGCACAGCACGCTGTCCACCTGCCCATCCTCACCATCACAAGGAAGCAGAACCGCAGCACAAGGTATAATCATGGACCATTTACAAGTCACAATCATGTGGAAATCTAATTCCAGGTATAATCATTGTGGTGCTGTCAGTTACAGCACCTGGGATCGCTGGCAGGAAACAAACCCTTCTGGGATGATATCTGCTGACTCCTAACATTGCCACACTTTGACAGTCAACTCCCAAAAACCAACTCTCTCCATTCAGGATTCACAATTCTCTGATATCCTACACATGTCACGATAGTTTTTCTTACAGGGAATCAGGTTGCTGTGTGTTTGCTGAGCACCAAAGAGGGACTGGGAGGTAAGTTACCCATGATGGGAGGCTCAAGACACATGCAGAACGTTAATCCAGGAGGTGACCCTGTGGTGTCTTGATTTATTAATAGGAGATGTAAAATATGCTCCCAGAGCAGCTCCCTGTGAAAACTGAATGTAGGACCCTTAGATACAGAAGCCTGGGGTTAAGGAAGAGACTTGCCTGCTGCCAAAAAAAGATGCCCATGAAGAAGAAAACGTGGAGAAACTTTGAGGTGCAACAGCTTCAAATTATACCCTGTCCAACACAACTGCTCCACGTATACCACGTCCTGGGTGCATCAGGCACAGCATCGCCAGCCAGTCAAGGGAGGGGATTGTCCTGCTCTGCTCTCCACTGGTGTGGCCACACCTTGAATGCTGTGTTCAGTTTTGGTCACTGCAATATAAGAAAGATATTAAGGTAATAAGAGAACATCCAAAGGAGGGCAACGAAGACACTGAAGAGTCTAGAGTGGAAGCCATATGAGGAGTGGCTGAGGTCACTTGGTCTGTTCAGCCTGGAGCAGAGGACACTGAGGGGAAACCTCACTGCAGTTACAACTTCCTCATGAGGGGAAGAGGAGAGGCAGGCACTGATCTCTTCTCAGTGACAGGACCCAAGGGAATGGCCTGAAGTTGTGTCAGGGGAGGTTTAGGCTGGATATTAGAAAAAGGTTCTTCACCCAGAAGGTGGTTGGGTACCAGAACAGGCTCCCCAGGGAAGTGGTCACAGCACCAAGCCTGACAGAGTTCAAGAAGCATTTGGACAATACTCTCAGGCACATGGTGTGATTCTTGGGGATGATCCTGTGCAGGGCTAGGAGCTGGACTCAGTGATCCTTGTAGGTCCCTTCCAACTCAGCATATTCTGGGATTCTGGGATTCTGTAATATTTGCTCCACTACCACAAGCCCAGCACTGTTGAGGAGAGCATGTCACCCCTTGCTTCCAGAGGTGCCGTGCCCTTTAAGCCATCAGCATAGGGTACAGAAACTGCTAGTAGCCACAGATGGATGCCAAGCAAACTCCAATGCCAAATGAGACATGGGTTTTTTTTCCATGAGGCTGATTAAACATCACAAGTTTTGGAATGGGGGAGGCACTTGATAGCCTGTCCCACCAGGGTTTTGTGTCCCAAGGGAGGCTGTGCCCATCCTGTAGACTTGCTGTTGGTTTCAAGATGCTGCCTATAGGACACACACAAGAGGATGGCTCTTGCCCCTGCCACCCACGCACCTTCTGGAAGGCTGTTTGGGGGAAGGCAAGGTGAAGTGGCCTGTGGGTTGAGATACAGAGTCAAACTGTTTCAGTTTGTCCCTGTGTGTTGAGGCCTTCCTCATTCAGGAATGTAACTTCTGCAAAACAGCTTTATGGTAAAATCTAGTCCTGATTGCCTTTGTGGAAGTATATGGCCAAAGAGAAGCACAGGTTGTCACACTCCATACAGCTCTAACTAGATGAAATTCAACAAGCTGTGAGGGGCAGAGGAGTTTGGACTACACAGTCTAATCACCTCTCCTGCCCTTATACTTTAGAGATCTACCACTCAGCCTATTTTCTGTACCATCGTTCAAAGGAAACAGTGGGAAGTATTTCCCACTGTGAGAAAATGACAACCTAAAGGGTGAAAATTGAAGTCAGCAACTATCTCAACATGCTACAGATATGTCAGACATATCTCAACATGCTACAGACGTATCTCAACAAGACAATCTCAAATGCTCAGCATAAAAGGATTGAAAAGAGGACTTGCTTTGATGCCCACCTGAGCTCAGTTGATCGAGTGAGTAGGTGGGGCAAAAGCAGCTACAGAGTAATAGTGAAAGCATTGCAGAATTCTGAAATCAAGGGTGACAATCCAGAAGGGTGTGGGAGGCCACTGAGGGGCAAGAAAAAGAGGGAAAAAAATATTACTCTGTTCTGAGGTGACCTTCTTTTTACAGAGGATGGAATCTGTGCCCAACCCCCTGAGATGACAAAGCTTCTGCAGGAGCCTCGTGCAGGCACTGGAGCCCCTTTCAGTGACACCCAGGTACACACAGACTCCTTCCAGCTCCTTCAGATAACACTCTGAGCTTTTGGACTTTTTGGCTTGTTGACTTTAATTTTTGTGTTTTGGTTTGTTTGGTTTGTTTGAGGGGTTTGGTGTTTTTTTCTCCTAAAAAGACATTGAGTATGTCTTACGCTGCTTAAAAGACAGAGGTTCAAATGCAACCCTTTGTATGACTCAAATCAAAATGCCTTGACCTGAAACAACAGTTTTTGAGATTTCCTTGAAAGAAGAACGAAAAATTCATGCCAATACAGAACCTACTTTTTTCCTCTTTCTAGGCCTTGCCACTTTTCACAGATCAGAAAACACAATTTCCAAAACAGCTTTTTTTCCCTGCAAGCCTGTCCACCTGACTATGCAGCACCCTCAAAGAGCAGCCTGGGGACACAGACCCTGCACCAGATCTGTGTGCTTCCCTTCCAAGACAAAAAGGCTGCCTTGCTGTCAAAGCAGCTTGTGCCTTGCTCCTTGTGAAGAAAGTGTCACATCACTATCTCCACCTCCAAGTCCAATCTCGGGGGCAGAATTAGTTTCTATCATGAGAAGTGATCCTAGCCCAAACAGCACGAACTGTCTCACAGGACCTGCGGAGCTCCAGTCACACCCAGTGGACACCAGAGGACAGATGGCCAGAGCTGTGAGAGGTGCTAATAAAAAAACCAGACTCATCTACATCTACAGAGTATTGATTATTTCGACTGTTTCAGAGTTACAGGCAGCTGCCTGCTGTATGCTACTTGCTGTCTCCCTTCCCCAGGCTGAGAAAGATGTGCTGTCCTCCCCAAGTCCCTTCCACAAAACAATTTGATTCTTCCACCTGATGCTTTGCTAACGTAACTAAATAAAGCAGCTCTGCATGCACCGGGTGCTGCGTAGGCAAAAGGCTTGCTTGAGGACGGCTGCAACCTCCAGCCCATTGGGCAGGAACCACCTTCATCTGCTGGAGCCCAGGAGGGGACATCTGAGGAAGCAGCACATCTCACTGCCAGCTCTGGCCCCTCATGGTAGCCTGCTCTCTCTCTATTGCCTCTCCATACATTGTCCCTGGTTTCTCACAGACAGGACTCACCCACTCATATCCTTCAGGGGCATTACCAGATGTTGTTCTCTGTGAGAAGATAATAGAAGAGGCCAGGCCTCCAGGGAAGAGCAGGAGGCAGTGCCACCCACCGGCTTTACCTGCCCTCTCCATGTTTCCAGCTGACGTGGGAGAGAAATGACGACTCAGCATTCCTTGGGAAAAAAACAAATCCTCCCTGTCAGTACCGCGGGGGCTTGTTCCACACACAGTCTAACAGAACCGAGTCTCTGCACTCTATCCTCCTGCCTTGCATCCTCTCAGCATGTATTTTAATGTGTTCAACACTGCATATAACAAATCCTACTGATGCATCTGCCTTAGCACATTTCAGAGGCATCGTGTTTAACAGACTGTCCTATTTGGAGATGCAGAAAGCAGGCTGCTGTTTCTCCAGCCCCGGACTGTAAAAAAGAGGGCTCTACTGTGCTTTTGATCTACACAAAAGGCTTTCTCCCTCACAAGGGGGGAGGCTGCTAGACCCTTCTTTGCAGATGCTCCTCTGCCAGATATTCATGAGCGCTGCTTGGGAGGCACCCTAGACTAACCTCTCTCTTCCCTGCTGCTGCCTGGGGTCCTCTGAGCCCCCATCCCTCTGTGTCCCACTCTCCGTGAGTCCCTGTCTCTGTCCAAGGACTCTCGCCAAGTGCGGGACATTTCTAGGGATAGTTCATAAATTTTTCCTTTGCTTTTTCCCTTTCATCCAAACACCAGGCTCTGGCTGGATCATGCAGGTTCCAGTGGCAAGTGCAGCCCTCTCCCTGCTCCCCTCCTCCCTGCTCTGGTTTGCAATGCCTCCATCCTGGTCTTCCCCCAGGCCCACAGCTTGGAGTTTGCTTTCCATCCTTCCGTTTCTCCCACCTGATTAAGCGCCTCAGCCTAAGCTCCTGGGGCACAGTGAGCTGGTGACTCTGAACCACTTGATTTCCTCAGTCCTGTGGTACAACGCTGCATGTCAATATCAGCCCCAAGCCATTGGTGCCTGCTAGAGATGCTGCAGCGAAGGTTTGATTGTGCACGTACTAAAGCTGCTGTGAAGGAAACTAAAGACTGCTTGGACCCCGGTAATGTCCCAGTGCAGTGCAGGTGAAAGCCTAAACTGGCTGCTGCCTTTTGTACATCTTCTCACAAGTGTCTCCTGCTGCAGAAAGCTGCTGATCCCTCCTGTGAGCTGTGGCGCACTCCATGCCTGCCTGCTAGGAGTCACAGGAGAGATCTGCCTGCACCTATCCATCTGCCTGTTGTTGGGAGAGCTGGAAAAAAATGCACAAGAAAGCCTGAGGTTACTTATAAAACGTGGTCGCAGTGACCAGTACCAACACTTTGACAATCTGCTCTGACAATACAGCATCAAAGAGAGAGGGGAGAGGGGCAGAGCTGAGAGCACATCCTGTGGCAGTTGTCCTGCCATTGAAACACTCAGCAGGGAAGACAAAGGCTTGACCCAGGTTTCTGAATGAGGAAAAGGTGGGTGGGTGGGAGATATGTGCAGTCCCAAAAAGAGCAGCTACTAGAAAAGGTCTCTGGCTCGCATTTATGAATTCAAATCTTGGCTGAGGATAATATTTTCAAAAGCACATTTATATGTGCCAGATATAACCCCAGAGCTCCTTGTGACATCAGATGACAAACGCTTGAATGATGAATATTGAAAATAAACGTTTACTACTTCTGAAACTCTTACCCTGATGCAGCAGCCTGAGCTATCCTTGGAAAACTGTTCATTACTTCTCTGAAACAATGCTGAGGTATCTCCGTGAATGCAAATTTCTCTTTAAAAAAGCCAGCATGACATATTTTGACTTACCTTGTTTGACAATATCATAGTTATTTCATCTCAATAATGTAAAACATGATTGTTTCGGCTTTGCCTTCTCAATTTGCTCTGTGCGCTTTTGTATTTCATTATCATATTTCCATGCCACAAAGCCCAGATGGAGCATGTATAATATTTCATCTTTTGTACATGTTCTGGCACAAGCACACCGAAAATTTTGAACTTTATCACAGTAAAATGTTCGACTAGCTCCAAGGCAGGATTGAATTTGTTTTGGTACTTGGATCTTTTTTTTAATATAAAATATTCGGCTTTCTTCCCCCCCGTTATGTAGCAAAACCAGACACTCAAATGTCCGATATTTCTTCTGAAGAAATGTTCTGTTTCCCAAAGATTCATTACTTGGTCTTTGTGAAATGAGACATTTCAGCCCAGTTCCCAGTGGATGAGCCTTCAGTTTCTCAAAGGACACCTTTGTATTTTTAATGACCTCATCACACTGTACGTTTCAGAATGTGGTTCCCTATTAGGGTTTGTCCATGGGGTTAAAGCGAGTTCAAAGGTTCCTACTGATCTCGCCTCTCTGTACTTCTGTCTCCCTTTCCCTCATGCATTGTCCTCTATACCTTCAAACTGGATCCGTGAAACGAGCTGGGTCAAACAAACACATCAGAAACCTCCCTTGGAAAGCCAAGGAGTTGCATCTGGACAGGTACTGAGCTGCCGCCAGCTCCGCTGCCACCCCTCCGTGTGCTAATTGCCCCCGATGTTTGCCGTTAACCTTGCTGCCACTCGCTTTCATTACAATCTCATCTGGTCTAAGCCAACTGCAACATTAAAATGCCGGCACGCCCGATTCGGTCTCCGAGCATCCCTCCAGAGGGACTTGGTGATGCTAGCCTCGCTCCAGGACAGGCTCTGGCGAGGCTGGCGGTGGGAGTCGGCCCTGCAGCCCTCTGTGCAGACGGAGAGCCAAGCTCTTCCTCGGCACCAACTCACTTGGAAAAAATATGCGTGTTCCCCTGCGCCCACGTTTTTTCCCTTTTGCCTTTCGCAGGGAATTATAAAGCAGTCCTCGCAACCACGCACCCGTGACCAGCACGATCGAGGCCCCATTTGTATCGCAAAGAAGGACTGGGATAGGAGCCTTTTGTTGTTCCCAGCTGCGGGCTTATTTCCATGGGTGCCCCCGCCCCTCCTTCTGTCCCAGGAGCCCGGCCCCTGGACGCTGCTCTTTGTTCCCACGCGCCGAGACGCGGTCGCGCGTGGCCCGTGCGCAGCCCACGCATATCCCGCACATAAGGCAGACGGAGCCCCAGCGTAGTCCGCAGGTAATCCGAGAGGCGCCCTGCCCGGGCAGCCAGTCGGCCTGGGGTCCGCAGAGCCAGTCCGGGGCCGGGCGGCGGGGGCCGCCCCGTCGGGCGGTGGCGGCCGGTCCCGCCCGCCGTGGGCCGGCGCGGGCGGGGCGGGCGGGCGCGGTAAAGGCGGCGCCGCGCGGGGCCGGGCTCAGTCTGGCCGCCTGCGGGCTGCGGGCGCCGCCGGCCGCCCCCGCACTGCTCTGCTCATGGGGCAGCCGCGCCGAGCCCTCGGGACCTCCCCGTGCCGCCGCCGGGACCTGCGCTAGGGCGGTGAGTGCGCATCCCTCCGACCCGCGGGCTTTCCCCGCCGCCCCACGGAGTCTCGGGGGTCGGGGGCGCCGACCCCGCTACGGCCGTGCCCCCCGCGGGAAAGCCCGCTGCTGGCATCCGACCCCTAATCCCAGGCAGGAGTGATCGCGGACGGGGGAGGGATGGGTGGACGGGACCGATGGACTGACGGGCGGACAGGGGCAGCAGGAGAGGGATCAACCTTTGTGCTGCCTGCGCATGGTTGTGATGGGACGGTCTCTGTCCTGGCCGTGCCTGGTCCGGGTGAGATGGGTGGAGGAGGAGGTGGTGAAGCGCTTCATGGTGGTGGGAGAGTGGCAGGTTACCCCGAGGCGTTGGAGGAACAGTAGCCGTGCCGCTCTGCGAGCTGATTCGCAGGCGGTCACTTGACTTTGTGGCGAGGGCTTTCTCCTGGCCGTCACTCGACTCAAAGGCTGGGGTCCGATGTCGCTTCTTTCCTGGAAGTGCCCCATCCTTTTATTCGTGCTCGGGAAGAATCACAGGACACAGTCCCCAAATGAGTACCTCTGGTACCCGAAGGGGAAGGCTGTGTCCTGACTGCTGCATAGACTAGGAGGTCAGCCTCGATGGCTGAGCAGTGCCTCGGGTTGGGATGAGGGAAGCTGACACAGCTGTACTCCCATGGGATGCAGCCTTGTAGGTGTGCCGGGGAGCTCTGGCTGCAAGGAGGGCTTGGCCATAGTAGACGGGGTGGTACTTGGGCTGTGGGGGGGAGGGAGAAGGCAGGATGAGAAAGCTGCGATGCAGGAGAGAGCCGGGACAGACGCTTTGCAATCACAGAGGGGAAGGTGAGGTAAGCTGGCTCTCAGCAGGCTCTGCATCCCTGCCTGAGCTCGTACATTCCTGCATGCTGAGATGTCTGCCATGCCACTTGCAGTGTCTGGCTGTCCCAGCTGAGCAGGTGAACTGCTCTGTCTAGAGCAGCAGCAGCTCTTATGCTTTCCAGTTGAGCACAGCTCCAACTAAGCAAACCAGGCTGAGCAAGAAGCAGCACCTTATTCAGTGCCTGTTCCTTGCCTGCATCAGTGCTGCTCGTAGTCCACCGAGCCTTTCCCTTACCGAAGTGATGTCCCTGTCCCTCTTGCAACTGCTGAGAATCAGGGCCAGCAAAGCCCGAGCTGCAAGTGATTAAATGGGTACCGTTTAATCTCCTCTGTCTGCCAAGGCTGGGAGTTATAAATGCCAGCAGCAACCAATGACACCAACCTTGTTGACATTAGGGCTACCACCAGCACAGCTGAGCCATGAGAAACTACAGCATATGCAAGAGCAGTGACTATTTTGGATTTGGCATAAATAACTTGTTCAGTAACTCTATCTGCACTATAGCAGAGTCTGCTGAATAATGACATTCAGGGCCTGTGAATTAGAAAAGTGATTTTAAAGCAAATAAATAGTAGTTATGCTTTGAGCAGGGGAGTTGCCCCAGGGAGGAAGTTTTCTTAGAAAGGTTTTGGCAAAACCCCAAAATAAGACTCAACATGAAGGCACCTCAACTAGCCCTTGCCATATCTCAGCAACGTTGCATAAATACACCCCATGCATACGCAGTGGCGTGCGAGGGGCACTGTGAACCTGTGGTGTCCTGGTGACCTCAGCAGGGAAGGGCTGGATACTGATGGCAGCTGGGAAAAGTAGGACTTGGTTGCTTTAGAATATGTCTGTGCATTCTTGTTCTTTCACTGCAGTGCAGAACAAGGTCGAGGAAGCTCTTCTCTGGGTAGGTGGTTGTCCCAACCGGGAGGCTGAGAAGGTGATGTCTGCCATACAGTCTCAAGAGCAATTGATCCTTTCTACTTGTGGTTCTGTGGTGAGGTTTCATTGTAGAGATGTGAGCACAAGAGCATCTCCAGAGAGGTACATCAAGGCGAGGCTTGGGGTAGCCATTGATCTGTGGCAGAATAAACCCCTGCCCTGGAGTTTTCTGTCCATTTGCAGCTGCTTGGAGGCTGGGGCCTGATCCAAAGGAAAATGTTTTTCTATTGTTCTCAATGAGCATCGAGTGCTGAAGCGTGCAGAATGCCTGGAGTACATCTGCAGCTGGTGTTCACTTGTCCTGCAGCTCTCTGAAGGTCAACATCCTGAATAGTAGGGGCTGGGAGGGATGGTACCACATGCTGGTTACAAGCATCAGTTTGAACTGTTTGGATCGTGAATTGTTCTTTCCTGTGTGTGTGTTTGGTCCTCATCCAGTAAGTATCCAGATTTCTAATGAGAACTGCTACATGCTGTTGGAACACAAAGAATATCTCCCTCTGATGCAGGCTGCCTTCCCAACAGGCTGCCCAGCAGGCTGCACGTTGACCTGGGTGGAGCTGGGGGCTCATCTGTGCATGAAGTGGGGCTGCCTGTCTTCTTAGCGCTATGTTTTTAGTTTCAAGCTTTCCCCTGGCACAGGAAGAAAGCACACGTGAATCAGAAGGATGTTGAGATTATTTATGTTCTACTTCTGGCCTGGTGCCAGAGGGAATGGCTTGGTGACCTTGGCACTATTGGGACATTATTTATAGAAAGTAGATCTTCTGGGTTTTGTATTTTTGACGTAGGAATGTGAAAACAAGTCTCGGCAGGAAGAGACCCAATGCTGGCCCCCAAATACATTGGCACCTTTTCCAGACCAGGAAAAACAACACTTAAGATGTGACCAGGTGTTCCCTGTTCACATGGCTTTCTGCCTTCGCTTGGAAAATACGGGTTTGGTTCTGTCCTGGAGATTGTAGGCTAGCATGAATTCATTCCATGTTTGAAGAGTTCTTGCTCAAGATAGTAAAAGATGTAGACAAAGAAATTCAGTTGTAACCAAAGACGCTCTTGTTGGTTTAGACATGAAGAGAAATGACAAATCAATCTCTGGCCTTCGGTTTTTTCTGTTTGTGAAGCTTTGTGTCATCTGCAAGGCTTAATGCATCTCAATGTGTTTCAGTGCCCATCTGTGGTCCTGTAGTGTGGCTGCCCCTGGATGACAGATTGAGGGGATGAGGCTTGCAGATGCATACGGTCTTACTGGGTGGCCTAGCATGCAGTGCTGGCCCCACAGCCCTGCCTCCCAGGGCTCTGGTAAAACCCCAGTGGTGAACTTTCCTTCTGTGTTTCACAATGTGCACAAGTCTCTCATCCTCTTTCTGTGTGGTGGATGTGTGTTCCAGTTAGCTGAGTCTATAAATGTCTTTCTATCCCTCTGTATGCAAAATAGCAACTTATTGAGCATCTTTGTGCACTGGTTTTGACAGGGAAATCATTGCCTAGGGTGCATCTGACGACTCATCTGTACCAGAACTTGGTTGGACCCTTACCCAGCTCTTCTTAGAGGACGAAGCCAAGGACCTAGAGTCTGTAAGAAAGTTCTGGTCCAGATTTATACTGACTGCCGCTGTGGTTGTGGGGAGAGGAGATCTGTCACCAAAACAGAGAAGTGATCAAAACAATTGTAGCTGGATTTAGTGCTACAAGTGAGCAGCTTCTGCTGATGTTGGTGATCAGAAACCATATGCTCACTTTCTGAACCTGTAGAGCCAAAATCAGAAGCTGAGCATAGAGACTGGTAGCTGGCTCCATTGCTGCAGTTTCCTAGAAGTTTTTGTTAGGGATTTGCATTAACATATTTTAAGTCAAAGGCACTGAAGAGATCATGGGGAGAAAAGCAGTAAAAAAATGAATCAGTGGTTCGATAGTCCAGTCTCCTGGGGATTGGTGTTAGCTGTATGAGTTAATGTAGCGGGAGATGTGCACAGAGGAGTGTCAGATAATACTGGCCACTGCCGACTTGATTATTTATTTGTTTGAAATGATTCTGTGTTTTAGAGGGAGATTAGTGTGTAGTCCCCTTTGCAGCTGCCTGCTGCTGCAAACCAGACAGAAATTTCTCCTTTTCTTATTAAAATCAGGCAGCAGAACTTCAAATGGTTGGCCCAGCAGGGCAGGTGCAGGCAGAGCAGCACACAAAGGCTTGCAGCCCTCATGTTCTTAGCTATATCCTGTCTAGGCTGAGAAAGTAAACAGTTTGGAGCCTGTGTCAGCAGCCAAATAAGAGACCTACAGAGAAAACCCACAAGTCTTCAGGAAACTCCGTGGGTGACTCAGATGATGTTTTTGTCTGAGTTCATTCAATAACCCCTGATGGCAGCAGAAGCACTTTTTTGTAGTGGTGCCACCTTATGAGTGAAACACAAACCTCTGGTGTCAGATGTCTGTGGTCATGGAAAGACCTGAGAAGCTCTTCCAGCGGACAGAGGTTAGTTCAGGAATCCCATTGCTGAGCTCTAAAATCATTCCGACCCTTGTTGGGCACTGCAGTTTCTTTCTGGGCTTACAGCTAGGGCGCCGCTGTAGATGGAGATGGCTGTGACAAAGAGCAGGCAGTTTCCTGAGATCAGCCATAATCCTTCCAGATGGCCAAGAAGGTGTCTTTAATTCAGTCTTCCTGGCTGTCTGGCCCTGCCTTGCTATGCATGAAATGCACCCAGCTAGGCAGCAACCTCACTGCTCCTTGTACAGTGTTGCTGCAAAGCTCTGAGAGATGCATGGGGTGATGGCTTGAGCATAACCTGGGTGCAGACACTCTGCCACATTGTCCAGAGTCCTCAGGAAGGATGGTGTTACGGAAATAGGGCTGTATTGCCAGTCTTAACAGGAGCTCCAGGAAGCAGGCTATTTTCTGAAGAAACGAGGTATTGTAAACATCCATGGTTTTACATCCCTCTTAGTCTTTCTGTTGGACATTTAATTTTAGCTGCCTGGCATGCTGTTTGTGTTAAATGGTGTATTACAAGTAGGTAGAAACGTGAGGTTTACCTCCTTGAAGAAGGGAGAGGGAAACTCAAAAACTGCAATACTGAGTCCAGGGGAGTGGAGTGGTATTGGCTTTCCACCAACATTTTCTTTGTGGCCTAGGAAAAAAGTTTCTGTAGAAGCTGCTTAATAGCAATAAAGAGCACCTAAACATTGCTCCACAGAAAGTGAAAATCTGCTAGGAGTCAAAGATTACACTGAGCAGGACTGAAGAATTTAGATCATTTGTCTGTGCATTCCGAGGTTGTTTTCATGGTGAGAATAAAGTATAGCTGTCTTTAATATCAGCATTGCTGTGGAGTCTCAGTAAGTGCTAGCCATAGATTTGGAGTGCTTCTGAACAGCAGACACCTACAGTGCATCCTCCCACCCTCCTGCCCTATTGTCCAGCCCAGTGCAACCATTTGCTCCTTGGGATGTATGAATGTGTTCTTGCCTTGTCTGGCAAAAACCCAGCTGCTGTACATCATGAGTTCAGCCAGTCTGTTCCATGAGCTGTGTAAACGTCCACTGTTCATGGACAAGTAGAATGCATTGAGGGTTAACAGATGGAGGAATAATAAAGCAGATGAGTTTATCCCCTCCACCCAATTTATTCCCTTCATCACATCACCATGCAAATTGAGCTCCTGTCATTGGTGCTTGCAAAGTACATGGGGGCAAAGAGGCTAGCCTGTAACCCCTAGAGCCACTGCTGCATGGGAATGACATTACAGGTAAGATAATGGGGACACTTCTATGTCATGAGCTCTTCTAAGCAGGAGGTTGTGCTGTACACTTGCTGACAGAGATGTATATGTACGCACGTGCAATAGCAAAGCGCCATGTGTGCCTATATACACACAATGCTGAGGAATGATCCTGATACTACTGGAACTTGTATCCAAGTGTCTAAGACTTAAAGTTGTAGAAAGAAGGGAAGGTCCTTCAACAACCCTTGATAGTAGAGATGGGACATCTGGCAATGCTGTGTTTTCCACGGTTACTTGAGACTTGATTTGTCAGCACTGGTGCTGCTACCACTTGGCTTCCTGAATATCTCTGTTGCCTCCTTGTCCCAGGGTAGAGGAGTGAAACAAAGATAGGGAGAAGGACTAGTCAGTACTATCTTTGTCCTTTCTTTCCTAAGACCTCTCTTGCATGTGCCAGGCAAGATGGGGAGAGACGTTCTTAACTCTGGGACCTCTCAGTTCTTCTCAGATATCCCCTGTCACCAAGGTTATTCAATGCTGCATACTAGTGTCCATACCTTTGCCTCCTCTCTGCTATAAAAAGAGAAATCTTGCTTTATTTCCTTAGGCAGATGTGGGTCCTCCGTGGCTGTGACTGATAAGAGCTACTTAGGACATAGCATCTCCATACCCAGCGGAAGAGAAGGAACTCCCTTCCTCGCATGCGGTTGTCTAGTTTTTTTAATAATCTCTAAGTGTGCCTCAGTGCTGTGAGATGTGCAAAAAGGATACAGTATTTGCCTAGGATCAGGTAGTGAAAAGCTGACTGCGAGGATCAAGAGTCTTGTCCATCCATATAAAAGCAATCAAAAACCTAGGCTCTCTCATCATCTACGCTCCTCCCGTGGTGTATGGAAAGAGGTAAACCACTGGAGGAGATGAGGCACCTTGTCCTAAAATAGAAACCTCTGGGGTTTGGCTCGCCTTGCCTAATTCCCAGGGAGCCAAAAAGAGGGAGATGAGATGTAGAGGTTCATGCTATAGTTCACGCTTCCAAACCCCACTGTCTCCACCCATGAAATGCTTTTATTCTGGGCTGGGGACAGACTGTGTCCGTGCTTGATCCTCACAGTACACATACATTGGCCTTTTGTGGAAGATGGAAAACCTGTCAGCATCAGAGACATTGTCTCTTTCAATCTCCTTTATATTAGTTCCTTTTTCTGTTGAAAGCTTTCTAAAGGGTACTTGTGTGCTGAATAGCCATTGCTGATAATGCACATTATGAAATCCAAAAGGAAGGTTGAGATTAAATGTCACGCACTTCACAGTCTGGGAATTCAAAGAGCCTTGTTGATCTGTGCATAATTCAGGGGTTGACAGCTCATGCATAAACAAACATGTGCACATACACATACATTTGTGTGTGTAGAGAGTTTTCCCCTGACTCAGCAACACATAAAAGCGAAGTCAGGTTGGTGTGAGTTCCTGAGGAGTGGGTGTGACATTCATGAGGAAAGCCTGTGGGTTCTTCAGGACTCTCTGACTTGAGAACCACACAGACAAATGCAGTTGCTTCTTGGTAGTGTGGTGGGCTTCCTTCCGCCTCCCTTCTCTGTGCAGCTGCAGCTAAGCTGTGGCTGCTTTGATTTTGTGCATAAGGGTTTAATCTGACCAGAAGAATCTTCCAAGAACTTCTGGTGTGTGTGAAGGGAGTATCAGTTCACCCCAAGGTATCCAAAGTGCTTTTTCCCACCAGCAGGGAATGAAGATGGACAGAAAAATTTGATGTCATGCTAAGCTGTTGTTACTCAGGCTAGGAAGGGCATTTCTGCCTCTGAAACGTTGTGTGTAATGAACTGAGTGCTGCACTGGTGCAGTGCCTAAGCCGCTGCCTTTGAAATGTTTTACCTGCTGCACGTGAGCCATATGAACTTCTGTGTAGATTTACTTTTCATGTACTGGGAATACTGAGGCCTCAGAGGTTGAATGACCCAGCCTTGATTTCATGAAGAAGCAGCAGCAGCACTGCCAAACCTATAATCTAGTATTTTGGCTTTCAGGCTTTCTACTCAGTATGCTTGCTCTGTAGTTCTGTTTCTTGAAACAGCTGGTTTCACTTCCCAGTGCTCCCTCGCAGGAGAGAGGAATAGGTGTGCTCCACCTCTTTCTGGGGGATGCTGTAGCTCTGGGGGATGCTGTGAGACAGTGCTCCACAGGCATGGCCCTGGGCACCATGCACTGCCCAACTAGTGAGAGTTGGGCTAGGAGTTTCTTCTAAATTGTTTCACCACCACCTTGTAAATTAGCAGATCCTGTGCTAGCTCTGGCAGCAGCTATTTAGAAGTTTTCTTTTAAATCTATCCTCCTAGCTCCTGTTTGCCCAACATGAGGAATTTTGCATCTAACATTTTTAGCAGCAACCTGTTGCTATAGAAACTGCTAAGGTGTCAGAGGGAGCTTTTTGCCACTTTGGGATGGCTACCAAGTAGTTAAATATGTGTTTTGTTGGGAGGACTTCTCTATCATGTTTTTGCTAAGCAACTTCCTGACCCTGTCTGCATGTCTGGGCTTATTTTGTGTCTAAGGAGCTATGAGGCAGTGATACACCCGGAGTTGTAATTGTGTGTGAATGAGCGGGGCTTAATATTGGTGAATTGTTTAGGGAGGATATGAGAATGTGTTCCTGAGCTGCAGTGATGGGTCCAAGTGGTGTGTGGGGTGGTAGTCCAGGGCTCAGAGATGACAGGTGATATCAGTCTCTAGGGCAGTAAATGGTTAACCCAGAAGCAGGATTCAAGGCTCTCACTGATATCTCCCAGCAAGAAGTCTGGGACAAGCTGCTCCTCTCCCCCTGAGACCAAAATATAGGTGAATGCCAGCATACTTGGCTGGTCTGGTGATCTGAATTCTCTTTACTAACCAGTCAAGAGATCCTCACCGTGCAGCGAGTCCCAAAGTAAGTCCGCACAAATCAACCTGTGTCTTTTATTTATATATTTATATATGCTTAATTTGTTAATCTACAACTTGTTATTATTTATAAATTAAATGTATTTATGTAATTAACATGCTCTTACAGGATGTGTAATCATGTACTATGGGAAATACTCCATAACATAGGGTTGTTGACAACTCAGCTGTCGGCTAATAGTCACTTGGGCCATTTTGTATCAGGCCTGATTTACAGGGCTTCTGTGTCATAGTAGCAAACTTTATTGCTTGCACAACCAGAGGTGTGAGTCCTGTGAGTGTTTATGTGCCTGGAACTCAGGAAATATCCTGGCTAGACCAAAAGGCAGTCTCCCTGCTTAATGCAAATTTATTCGTCTGCCCTTTTTTCTCCCCATTGTGTGTGTGCCTAGACTGCACATCTGGTCATGTCATGACAGACTATGGAGATGAGAAACCCTTTGTTTTTTACACAAATGGAAGAAAAAAATCTGCTGCTGCTGGTGTGTCCTGTAGGAGTTGGTCTCAGGCTGGGGCTGCAAGTTTACCCATGAAACAGCTTGGGAATCTGCTTTTGGGGTGTTGGAGTGGCACAGCCTCATTTAATCTTCCATTTCATGGTTGTGGACATGTTGGTAGTGTATAAATCACAGTAGTGGCATTGTGCTTGGTAAGTTCCAGGTCTGCAGATAGAGAACTAATGTTGCTGGAGGTGTAGATCGTCATCTTTGGGGAGGGTATCTGTCAAGAATGGCTTTGAAATCACCATTTCAATGACAGTATACAGAGGGCTATTGTCTTGTGTGTGGCTCAGGGGACTTAATCTCTCAATCTACAGTTTCTTATAATTTTCTTTTGAGTTCTGGAAAGGGACAGAGGTGAAAGGAATTGTTGGAAGTAAAGAGCATTGGCTTCCTGGAGCTTTTATGAAAGGCTCTTGTCAGGTCCTTAGGGGCACAGTGGGAAGAAAATCTGGGGAAGTTTGAGGGTGTCGGGAGAAGAGGTGCAAGATGCCCCGTTTTACTGTGAAGATGCACTGTTCAGCAGTGTTGTGAGTGAGGAACATGTATATGGGCTTCTCTGTGGTCCCAGGGTTATTTTTTATAGAGCTTGTCTGAGCCTGTGTCATGCCTCAGGTGTGAGGCAGAGATGAAATGCGGAGATGCATCAGATTTTCTGTAAAACCGACCTTTATTGTCCTGTTTGGTTGAAGGGCTTTCCTAGCTTTTTAAGCTGCTCTTTTTCAGTAGCAAGGGTTAATTTACTTGGTGATTTGTTTTTGGGTTTTTTTTGTGGGGGGAATTGTGTGTTTTTCTGTCTGTGCATATGGGTTTTTGCTTCTAATGTTTCCCTGTAGAAATCATCTGCAGGACAGATGGCCTGCTAAGCTTCTGGGACTGTCTCTCACAAACACCTGTCTAAGGCAGCTGGGAATCAAAGAGAAATTCTCCTCTTTTAATGCCCTTAAAGAAAAACAGCACCTGATCCTAGTATGTCCTGCTTGCCTCTCTCTCAGCTCCCTGGGAACCTTAACTGCTTGGTTGTGGCCATCTGTTGAGACAGCAAGGGGCTGGGTGCAGGCTGTGGGCTGAGGCTGGGAGTATGTCCCAGCCTAGTATCCTAGTATGATCCTAGTATGTCCTGCTTGCCTCTCTCTCAGCTCCCTGGGAACCTTAACTGCTTGGTTGTGGCCATCTGTTGAGACAGCAAGGGGCTGGGTGCAGGCTGTGGGCTGAGGCTGGGAGGTGGTTGCCAGAGCCTTTGAGAAGAGCAAGGACAGCTTTGGGCTGATGGATTGCTGTGGTCGGCTGGGCTGAGGGGGAGGAGGATGATGGAGGAGGTAGACTTTTTTGTAAATAATACAGATGGTAGCCACTGAAGCAGCTCACTGTACCTTGCTGATTGTACCTTTCATCCTTTGTATTTGCAGCCAAAACACGCCTCAGCAGTGAGGGATGGGCTACTTGAGAAGGCAGGGTAGCGAGGCTGGGCTTGCACTTGGTGTGGGGTGTGTGCATGCACATGGTGAATGAAAGGTGAAGTCTGTTTGTTCCCTGTGCAGGTAGCCCACTGAGCCAGTGTGGCATGGCTGTGGTGGGACCAGGTGTCCAGCTGGGCACCTGTGCGGTGTCCTGTGTGCTGTGCCCATCACCATAGCTGTGCAGGGCACCTTACTGAGAACATTCAGCATGTCGCAGGCTGCCCTGCCAGCTGCTGCCAGAGGCAAACGAGCATTTCTCCCCTGAGGTGGTGCCAGGGCTCGCATGGAGGGGTTGGCACATTGCTGCAGGTGGTGGTTGGCAGGCCAGCAGGAGTGTGGTTGCTGTGTTTAGTTATAGCTCCTGTTAGAGAAACTAGTAGAGCAACAAAGCTTTTTTATCATGTTTTGGGGAAACTGAGCACTTTACAGGTTTTGATTGCTATATAACACATCCTGTGACACGGAAAGAAACTTTCCTGTGGTCCCCACCAAAGGAAATTTGAAACCTATGGGTAATAAAATTCTGGAGCTGGACCATACCTCTCACTATGGCTTGGCCCTGATAGCGGTGATTCTTGGGACAGGATGCTTTTACAGCCACAGGGAGCTTGGGAGCATGAGTTGCCACACCCAGGGGCTGCAGAAGAGCAGTGTGGAGGAGGGTGAGGTGCTGAGCCTGCTTGGGAGATGCAACCCTAAAATGGTCAGAGGAAACATTGCATGGAAAGGGCTGAGCAGACTTTGCACGTCCCTTTCTGCATGCAGTGATGACAGAGGAGGCAACATGAGTTAACTCTTTCCTCCTCAGCAGGCTGCAGAGACCTCATTGTTCCCTGCTGAGGGGTGATGCTGGCTGTATCCATTGCGTTTTGGGATTGCCGGAACTGCTGGAGGCACTGGGTGCTGCTACCTTGTGATTGGTGGCTCTGTGGCTGTGGGCAGCTCAGCACCGCTCACAAACAGCTTTGGAGGGCATCTGGCCATGGGGCATGTCCAGCCCGAAGGGTGAGCTTTAGATGTGCCTGAGGCTCTTGTGCATATCAGGTGGTTTGGGTTTGGTCTGTGGGAGGTGATCTGGAGGCACCCAGTGAAGACATCCTTTGACCTAAGGATCTTGCTTTGTACTTTCAGCGTGAGATCTACTGCCTAGCTTTGTAGGTATTCCCTAAGGAGGACAGTGTCTCTGTTCCTGTTAGAGTTGCTTAAAGAAATAGCAGGGCTGTGGCAGAGTTGGGGATGAGCCTCTGGCAAGAGATGTTCCTGCTGGTTTTGCAAAGAGCTGTCTTTGCTGAAAGGTCTGGTGTTTATGTGGGAATAGAGTCCTGTGTACCTGACTTGTTACAGGTGACAAATCTGAAGTATCCCTGTTGCTTAGGTGTACAGACTGTGCCGAATTGAGCAGGAGCAGCAGCTGCATTCTGCTGCTGTGATGACTGAGTGCTAATTGTTTTTACTGCCTGAGCATCAGGTTATTTTTGGCTTGATCAAGTTTCATTCCCAGCTGGCTGGTGGCAGAGAGGTCCTAATCATCTAAATCTCCATGCTTGACAGAAATCTAGGCAGGGAGCTGGTACATTCACCATGGGTTTGGGATGTGCAGTTGCAGAAATACAGCATGAATATAGCTGTAACTTGGTAGTTACATGGGATAGGGGAAGTTCTGACTCAGGGTTTGCTCCACCAAGGGCTTCCTGGGGAAACTTTTGTTAGGCCGTTTGGATAGGATGCACAAAGATGTTTTGTGGTTCTCAGGTGTAATGTTGGGTTAGACACAGGGGATTTGCCTCGTCCCTCAGGATTTCAGAGTCCTGAAGTGTCCGAGTTTCTTTACCAAGAGATTTTATGCATGTATAAAGTGAACAGACTAAACCTTCACGTGTAGGGGTGGAAAAAAGGAGTCTTGGATTCTATTCAATTAGGCAACAGCCTAATGTTTGCAAGAGACTAGGTACTTGGTAGGTGTGTGCATCCTGTCTTTAATCTACTTGTTCCCACTGCATCTTCTCTTTGCCCTGCTCATATGTTTGAGCCCAGGCTTTCTCGCTGGCTCTGTGGCTGCGATGGTATGGGGTCCAGAGCAGCTGCTGTGGACCTGGTACTGTCCTCACCAGAAAACAGACGGAAACGCCACAACATGGAGAAACACCAGAAGAGCTGGACAAGTCCACTACAGCTACTGGGCCCTTGCAAGAGAAATGCTGCGGACATCAGCCTGTCTGTGAGGGCCAGGTACAGCACAGCTGCCATGGTGGGTGCCCCTCTCATGTGCACATCCCCTTGTACTGCTGCAGTGCTGGAAAACTCCCCTGGGCTCTGCCAGGGTGCTCCCAGGGGTACTCCAGTATTGTAAAGGGACACTGCCAGAGCTTTATACTTACTGTTGGTTCTCAACCTGTGGCCCGTGGAAGATACTTAGGCATGGCAAGTGCCCTGCTAAGCTGTTACAAAGGATATACATCCACTGCACCTTCTCGGTTCATTCTGAGGCATAACAAATCAAAGTGGGCTCAAAATGTTGTCTCAGGCATATTGACTTGGGAAGTCTAAAACAGGACAGCAAGAGTCCTTTCCCTGGCCTGAACATGGTAGAGCTGAACAAACTGTGTCCAGCTTAAATGTATAAACCTTTCACTCATTGTTCTGGCTTGACTCTGGTTTGTTGTCTCTTCCTCTGCTTGCAGACTCGAAGTTCCCTCAAACCCCTGGAGCAAGAGGTTCTGTAATGTCACCTCTTTAAATCAAGCAGCACTTCTTTGTCAGGTAAAAGGCTGCGCCGTGGATGGCAATGCCACTGAAACAACATCCAGCTTTGCAGTAGGCAGCATCCCTGTCTTCAGGGCCCTGGGGAGCCATGTCCTCCCAGGCAGGAAGGATACAACTCATCTGCAGCTTGGCCTTGGCTTGCCAAGGCTGTAGGCAATCAGCTTCAGGTGCCTGCAGGAATGGGGTCTGGTTCCCCTCTCTCAGCGCCGTGCACCCCCCGTGACGGGCACACAGCTCCGGCTGCTGCAGCACCATTGTGTGTGCAGTTGAGTCTCCTCTCTCCCACACTGCAGAACTCTCCTCTCCAGACACTGGGAGGGAAGCAGAGATGTTGGGGGAAGAGCTGTGGAGGTGGGAAGAGATTGAGCTATCATTAGCATGGGACCAGTGAGGTTTCTTTGCACCAAACCACTAAGCAGTAGCTATCAAAATTGAGTGCAGTATGCTGAACAGCTGAGCAAGAGAGCAGAGATTGAAAGGAACCTGCGAAGAAAAGGGATTTAAGAGGAAAAACCCTCTTTCAGCTGCACACAGGCACTGTCCAACACAAGAGAGCTGTGCCACGGAGTAGGAATTGCCTGTTTATGGTGATTGATCTGTGCAGCCCCTGGGATGCTTGGAAAAAGGATTAAGGAGGCGAGAATTGCAGGAGAAGGAGGAGGTGGAGGTTTACCTTTGAAAACTCACAGGCTAATAGAATCCATCCTCTAAATTGTCAGTGTGTCAGGATACATTAATGTAAGTATAATGTTTTCAAATCCTCAGCATCTTCTATCAGAATGTCACTGAATTAGCACTGATGCATTCATTAGCTCATTATCCATTAATATGCAGTATTTTTTAGGCTGGCTCTGTGTCTGGATAATGGGCTTAGAGATGTGGGACTGGTGGCGGGGCCATGCCATAGCTGTGCTTAGCACTATAGGGGTGTGGTTTTATGTACCAGAATGGCTTTCAGTGATTGTTTTATTGGCATTTGTATCTGGCCTGTGTTGTCCCAGCTCTTAGCCAGTGGTTTACCACAAATTAGTGGAAACTCTTAATGGGAGAGCAGTGCTAATGATGATGGGGATAAATTTCCAGCAACTCCTGCCCTGAAAGCAACTGTCAAGACAACTGATGAAGGCAAATTTTGATCTTTTGGCCTTGGGTCAGTTGCAAAACTGCCTCTGTAATCACAGAGCTGTTCAGTCTTCCTTGATGAGTCATGGAGTCCCCACTTCAACTCCTACCACCTTCCTTTGCTTCTTGCCCTCAGGAGAAATTCTCTATTCCTTTTTATCTTTCTCCCCCCTTTCTCCCCCCTTTCTCCCCCCTTTCTCCCCCCTTTCTCCCCCCTTTCTCCCCCCTTTCTCCCCCCTTTCTCCCCCCTTTCTCCCCCCTTTCTCCCCCCTTTCTCCCCCCTTTCTCCCCCCTTTTTTTGTCTTCTCCCTTTGGTTTGTTTTCTTTCTTCCCCCCCATTCCACCTTCCCTTTCTCTGCCACTTTTGACCACGAGGCCAGAGCAGGAGATGTGGGCAGCAGGCTTCAGGATTGGAATGGATAGCTTTGATCAGAAAATACTGAACTAGAAATACAGCAGCAACATGTCTTTTCTGGTTTCAGCAGTTCTGGTGGGGAAACTGCTCAGCATCCAGCCTTGTGAGTCTGGGTCAGACAGGAGCAGGAAGAACTGCAAAAACTGTAGTAAAGGAAATTAAAAGGGTCAAGCTTTTCTTTTTGATGTATCACTCTGGCTTTGGGGTGGATTTTATGTGCAGATTATCTAGATTTGAGTACGAACAATTCATTGTGACAGTTTGGGTCAGCAAATTCTAGACATGATAAATCTTTCAAACTTTTCTACTGTCAGCTACTGTTTGAGCTTCCTGCCTTGTGCTCGAGGGTAGGCATGAATATACGGCTTCTACCTTCCTCCTAAGTGGTTGTTTTCCATTGTCCTACTTCTGAAATATTTCTAGACCCTGCCTGCTACACCTGGCTCTGTGCTGCCTTTCCAGGAACCTGGGCTTAGTTATTCAGTGGAATCAGAGCAAGAAAACACATCCAAACAAACCCCCCTCCAATCCAAAAGAAGCACTGAGTAGCTGAACTGGCTCACTGAAAAGCATTTTGCCTCTTGGTCTGCCAAAAGGGTCTAATTAAATCATGGGAGTCCTAGCGAGACCTCTTAACTTTGCCTTACAGAAAGAGTTATGTTGGGCACTTGCAGACATGACTGGCCATTCTTGTCTGAACCACCACAGAGAAGGGTTTTCCTTTGAGAGGGAAATCCCTTTCAAGGCAGTGGGACAACATTGGTATGCACAATGCCAAAATAACTACCACCTCATTTCATTACTCCCTGAAGACTCATGAAATACTTAAGCATAAATTGTCTCCTCCTGGGGCAGCTGTGGGAAGGCTTGGCTGGGGCACAAGGCTGCTGGTGCTTGAGCCTGATACTTGCTTGGGCTGGATTAGCATTACCTGGTGCCTGGGAGCATTTGTCTGTAGGTCTCTGGGAGGGTGAAGCAGCAAATGGAAAAAGGGGTTTATTTTCAGCTGAACCAAGATGAAATGAAGACAAATTGGAAGAAAAGGCTTTCCAAACTGAGGGTTCCCAGAGTTTTATGATTGTGAGATGATACAGAGTGATTTCATGGAACTCAACACCTCTACCTTTATATACCGCCATACCAAGGCAGAAGTTATCTTTTCCATCACAGTTTCTGTCAGTTGCCTTTGTCGTTACTTATCCCAGGCAATATTTGTAGTTTCTAGTCGCCATCATCTTCTGTTTCCCAAAAGCAACATATCTTCAAGGGAAGTCGTGCCTCTAGCTTCTTGCTGTCTAGGGGCTGATGTTTTCATGCATGATGTTGCATGGGGACTGCAACAGCTGAGGCAGGTGGGACACAAATAAATACCTGAGACTTGTTTGGGTTTTGGCCTGAAATGGCAGCTGAAGGGTATAATGTATTGCATGGGAAAGGACAAAAGGCAAAGCATCACTTAATGACTTTAATTCCCCTAGTCTGAGAAGCATTTAATTCTCCTAATCTGGGAAACAGCAAAGAGGTACTGTTGGGTATTGCCTCATGCTAGGATAGACCAGATTATCGTTTGTAGGTCAAAAGCATTTATAACTAAATTCCCACACTAAAGCCATGCTTTTCTGATTTTTTTCTTTCCCCCCATGGCAGATTCCAGTGATGGCAGGATCAGCCTGAGATGAGCTATCTGTAGGTGGGGCTGGGCCTTGTTCCCAGGGCTCCCTGCCCCATTGCAATGAGGAGCCATCTGCCAGCCTAACAGAAAGATTTTTGTGGCGTTGTTGGGTTTTTTTTCTTTCAAACCTCGTGAAATTTCATGTGACGGCAGAGCCGCTTCCTGCACCCTCCTTGTGCCACCTTGCAGCCAGGACTTGGTGGTGGAGGGCCACCACCATGGCGGCAAAGCAGCCCCCGCCGCTGATGAAGAAGCACAGCCAGACAGACCTGGTGAGCAGGCTGAAGACACGCAAGATCCTGGGGGTCGGCGGGGAGGATGACGACGGCGAGGTCCATCGCTCAAAGGTGAGGCCAGAGGAGAGGGAAACCTGCAGTAATGATGGAAAAGAGACCTTCTACTGGGCAAAATAAGGTAGTGTGGAGCTTTTTCAGCATCTAGTTTCTGCATCCACTTTGGCAAAAACAGGCTCCCAGCTCCATAAGGCTCCTCTAAAGGGAAAGGTGAAGGCGGTGGTGGCACAAGGAATGCTGCCTTTGAGCAGCGATGGGCCGTGCAGCCTGCTGGGTGAACAGGAGCTGCCTAACATTGCTTTTTGTGATAATAGGGTGAGCTCTGCCCTCAAGCTTCCTTAATTCATTCCTGACATTGTATTGCCCAGACACCTATGAGCTAACTTGGAGCTGGTACTATAAGACCATGGCACTACCAATGTCTACCAGCCAGTGGCCTGGACACTGGAGCAGCAGTTTAAGCAGTGCCTCTCAAAAGAGGCCTGAATTGCAAACAAACAACCTGTTTAACTGATACACCAGAGCTGGAGGACAAGGGTGTGCCCCACAGGAGTCCTGTCCCCGGTGCTCTGTAGATAACTCGCTGCTGGGGGATTGCCTGGTTCCCGCCTGTGGGTGGAGGGCGGCACAGAGCTCTCTGCAACCGAAAGGTCCCCCAGTACCTTTCCCTGGTGCTGGTCTATGTAGTCTTCCCACCCACATGGTTTGCCCATCCTCATGGTTTGGGATAGTCACAGCAAGGCATTGCTCTGGGCAGTGTGGACATGAGAGCAGGACAGATGCTGTGACACCCCAAGGGCTCTGCTGGAGCCTATGCTCCATCAGGATGTGACACGCAGGTGGTGTGTGCGAGTAGTCAGTTCCCTTCTTACGTAGGTAAGAGGTGACAAGAGTTAATGTTGACCCTGCCCCAGTCCCATGCTGCAGGTGATTGATCCCAGTAAGGAAGCAGTAGAGGCTGCAGCTCCTGGTGGAAATCAGGGTAACCTTTGGCAGGTATTGGGAGCAAGGGGTCACAGATGAATCCCTTGTCGTTCTCCTCCTCCTTCCAGCCCTCTTAGAGATAAACTCCCACATGGACTTGGGTATGTGGTTTTGGGCTACAAATACTGCCTAAAGACGGGAAGGATCTGCTTAGTGACTTTGTGCCTTTCATTTGAATTTCAGATTAGCCAAGTACTGGGAAATGAAATCAAATTTGCTGTTCGGGAACCACTGGGGCTCAGGTAAGATATTGGATCACTTTGAAGCTGGGTCATCTGAGGGCCCTTTGTCACAGCATCCCTGGCAGCTCTGGCTTCTGACACCTGCTCTGCTGCTATGCCAGCATCACTGCTCCCTGCAGAAGCTTCTTGGAGGCTGTAGGATCAGACCAGTTCTGCCTTCTTCCCCCATAAATGAGCCCGAGGCCTGCAAGTTCTTGTCTCACAGCATGTGCTGGGAACTACAAGGACTATGTGGGGCTGGAGGAGTTCCTGGTCTCCTATGTGACAGCTGTGTCCTGTGGCGACCCTGCTCTGCACCGTCCTCTTGGCAGGGTTACTTCCCTCCTTTGCTTGGGTGAGGGGGAGTTTGGCTCTGTCTCACCAGCAAAGCTCGTGTGCATGCTGAGGCTGGAGCTAGTGGGATGTGAAAAGCTGAGTCCTACCATGGGAGGCTTCAGGCTGTCTCAGTTGTGCAAGGGGAAAGGATGAAGGCTGATGAAGGGGCAGGAAGAGAGAAATGCTTTGTGAAGTATGAGTGATGGGATCACCTCTGAGTTCACGCTGGGTCCTCTGTCTTCCCTCTCATACAGGGTCTGGCAGCTGGTTTCCGCCGTCATGTTTTCTGGGGTCGCCATCATGGTGAGTGAGGGATGTGGTCCTGGGTACTGCCAGCTCCTGACTGCCAAAGGGTGCCCCAGCATGGCTCTTTGACCCCTGGCATTAATCTTCTTCCTCTGCCTTTAGCAGCTACTGTTTTCTCCTGTGAGGTCTTTGCCCTCGCTGTCTCAGTAATGGGCTTTGCCAGCAGTGTCCTTGGCAGTTTGTTCCCGTCACCAGAGCTTTCATAGTCAGGGTCATAAAGCACACATGGCATGGCAACCTAGGCCATAGAAACCAGCCATGCAGCCCATAGCTGACACGATGATATTTCTTGCACATCCATAATTTCCAGTTTCCTGGCCAGTGGCTCCAATCCCAGGAAGGTATGATGTTGGAGCGCTGCTGCTTAAGAGGACACATTTTGGTGGCCCTGGTGAGTGCAAGCTGCTGAGTCTCTCTCTTGCCTCTGCCAGGCCCTCGCTTTTCCAGATCAGCTCTTTAATGCCATCTTCGAGGAGGAATCGGTGAGCAGCAAGACTCCCATCCGGCTCTATGGAGGAGCCCTCCTCAGTGAGTGCTGTGCCACTGTACTGGGACTCATGGCTGCCGTAGAGTAAGGGGACAGGAGGACAAAAGGGCAAGAGGGGACAAAGTCCATCCCCAGCCAGCCAGCGAGCTGTAGCTGGAGAGCAGAATATCTGCTGTTAGCAAAGAAATTGTTGAGGTGTATTTTGAAAAGCTTGGCTACTGCTGCTTGCTGCACGTAGGAGAAAAAAGGTCTGTGCATTCTCTGAATACCTAGGAAAGCACCCCAAGTACCCCAGCAAAAGGAGCCTGCAGCTGGGCCAGGCGAGGGGTGCTGGGCTGTGGCTGGGGCAAGGTGCACCCGTGGGAGTGGGAGGGGAGGTGGGGCAGGCGGCAGCATCCCAGGAGGGAACCAAGAGGTGGGAGGCAAAGGACAAGAAGGTGAGGTGAGCTTGGAGAAATGGTTTGGGAAGGAAAACCGTCGTCCTGCAGCGGCACCGCGCGGGGCTGTCGAGAAGCGCCGCGGCGGCGGGCGGGGCGTGTGCGCCGGGCAGTGGGAGGGCGGGCGCGGTGCCCCTTCCCGCTGCCGCCCCGGCCCTCGGGCAGCGCGCTACGCTGTCCCTCGCAGGCATCGCGCTCATCCTGTGGAACGCCCTGTACACCGCCGAGAAGGCCATCATCCGCTGGAGCCTGCTGGCCGAGGCATGCTACTTCGCCGTGCAGTTCCTGGGTGAGTGCCCGCGGGCTCCGGCCGGAACGAGGAGGAGGAGGAGGAGGATGCGAAGGCTGCGTGCCCACCGGGCGGGGAACGGTGCTCAGCGGTGGGCAGGGCAGCGGTGTGAGCAGTATTGGAGCATCTTCCCAGCCAGCTGCTCTCCTTTTTCTTCCGACATGGAGTAGCCTCTGCTGTGGGTTGCTCACTGAAGGGCGAAACATTGCCTTTTGACAATTCATTTATTTTTCTTCCTGAAAACGTCCTGACCTTCACAGCCAGCACTCATCTTTGGTGGAGCAGGCTGCCTACATGCAGGGTCTGACAAGAAAAGACTGTAGCAACCTACACTAAAAAGGGGGATGTTCAGTCATACCAAAACAGAGAATAACAGTTTAGCTTGTTTCTAGGGAGCTTATCTATATTTAACAAAGAAGGGGGTTCTTATGTGTGTGTATTGGTAACTCATGAACTGTGATGCTGATTTAGATATGGGCTATGTGTTGGTATCCAAAAAAGAGACATGTTCAATTGAGGCAGTGTGTGTGGACTGTGCATGTTTTGTAGATGCTCCTAAAGTTGAGAAATGTTTATCAGCACTGAAGTGTTCAAGCCACAAAGCAAACTCAGGAAGATGTGGCTCCCACATTTAACACCTGAGCATGATGGAAACTCGCATCTGCTCAAGTGACCATTTCAGGCTGTGGCTGCCTGAATGTGGGGCTGCCTTTAAAGGAGAGTTTCTGTGAGTAAGAGCTCTGGAGTTTGTGACTGGTTGCAAGGCTGTAAAATCAAGCAAGTGAAGAGCCTCCAGCATGGATTCACTGTGCATGCAAGTAAGCCTGTGCTGAAAGCTCCTGCGCTCGCAAGGCTCAACAGCTCTTGCCAAGACACTGCGTTAGAGGGCAGCAGAAAACAGCTTTGTGCTATTTGTTCCTTTGTGGTTTTGTATCACCAACCTGTGCCTTGTCTCTTTCCTTCTTCTCCAGTTACCACTGTCTCCCTCGCTGAGAGTAGCCGGATAGCCACAGGTGCCGTGCTCCTCCTGGTCAGCCGAGCCCTCTTCATTATCATCAGCATTTATTATTATTACCAAGTTGGACGTCGTCCCAAGAAAGTCTAATTCCTGGGCTTTTTTTGTTATGGGAAGGGTGGGAGGGGGGAGTTTGTGTCGGTAATTTTGCATTATAATTATAACTTTTTTTTTAGTTTTTAATTAGTCTCTTTTGGTTCTAAAGTAGTTTCCTTCTTTACCGGCATGAATCAGTGTGCAACTCAGAGCTGGTAGCACTGCCAGCTGAAATGGGGGGGAGCAGCATCAGGTGGGACCCCCCAGCCTCTCTGCAGGAGGTGAGGAGCAGGAGGAGGAAGGCTCAGGGAAGTGTGTAGGCCTGGCAGGCTCAGGGAAAAAAAGGCCAGTTTTCTGTGAGGAACTGGCCAATTGGATCACAGGCTCTGAACCCAATGGAACAAAGCACAAAATAAGGCCAGCATATTGAAACCAAATCCCTGAGGAGACAGGGCAGTAAGACAACCAATGAGGGACTCAGCTACTCTACTTGGTAAGCCTTGCACCTGCCTGATGGAGTGTATGCCCATGTGTACAGCCCATTCCCCTTTCAGCAAGTACTGACTGTCTAGGTGGCTGGGGGCTGGATGGGGTCAAACTCAGTGCTTTACAAACAGCTCTTCTTTCCTTGCTGCCAGCGGTGCATTTTTGTGTAGTTTATAGTTTTGCACCAGGTGCTGTGCAGAGCTTGGCAGGAGATACACCAAAAGAAGAGGGAGAACCCTTGCGTGTTCCCACTAAAGGGACAACACTGGGAACAGTGGAGCAGCTTGAACTACAAGATGGGAGAAGTGAAGGAAGCTACTGGAAATAGCCCATTGAGCACAAAGACATCCCCTTGTTTGTGTTTCATGAAGTTTGTAGGCTGGGGTCCTATCCCCTTCACCCTGAAACAGTTCCTGCAGTTGCAGCTTTACTGATGGTAGTAGCAGAGGTGGGTGTGAGGTCGCATCTAATGTTTTAGTTAAGCAGGGGCTGGAATGCCATTGAGGCTAGCACTAGTAAGAGCAGAGTGAGCATCAGTCCAGATGCTTGGGTCAGGGAGCAACCTCTAGAGATGGCTGTGGGAGATGGTGTTCCAACTCTGCTGATATGCAGGTATCACGTCTCTTCTGACCTGGAGAAGAGAGGACCAAAGTTTGTAGCATTAAGATATTTAACTGGGATGAAGAACAGCAAGGAGTGGAGCATATGAAGGCATCATTGCCTTTTCTGGTTCTGTCAAGGCCGGATTTTAGTACTTCAGTGCTCACTGGGCAGTTTCTTCAACACCTCCTGGGCTTTAACAGCATTGGCTGCCCTACTTCCTAGCGCTTTCCTTGTGGATTATGCTTGTCCACAATTAGAGGTGGCAGTTTATTCTCTGTGGGACTAAAGCCAGAAGGTCTGTGTACAGGATATGGACTTCTTACTCATGCACTACTGTTGACTGGATCAGAGCATGCCCTGTAATAGAGCTGATGTTCCAAAATCCCAGTAGAAAGATGCCTACGCAAACAGAACTGCTTGTGTGCACAACAACCCTCAAGCTACTGGTAAGACTGGGATCTATGGCTATTGCTATTTAATATCTTAGTAGAGTTAGAAGAAGGTAGTGGGTAGTAAATTGTATGTTGTGTTAGTGCTTTTGGCATTTAGAAGCAGCTACATAAGCTTGAGACACTGTGTACATTGTACTTACTGGCCATGCAAAATGCCTGTCAGGTAAGAATATTGGAAACATCACAACAATAACTTATTTTCTTACCTAAGAAGTAGATCAAGTGGAGAGGCAACATCCAACAGCAGGCTAAATTCTGGAGCCTCTCAAGAACACACACTTGTCAAACTGCTTTCAGTATGTCAAAAAATTATACTGAGCAACTAAAACTTTTAATTAAGAGGAGTGTTCCTGTTCAGGTGGAAGAATTGGGCTCTCAGAGGAAAACCTTTACCTGTGAGGCAGGTAATGATCAAATGCAGCCTGGAGAGTATCAGAAATTAGACCAAGTGGTGCTATGTGTGGGAGCTGGAGCATGGCAAGCTGTGGCTGTTGCTCTCACCCTGTGCATCACCTGCATGGGCAGCTGCAATGGCCTCAGTGTGGCACTTTGGCTGTAGTTGTTGGCATAGGTACGTGAAGCTTGATTCTTTGTGTTTTGGGGCGTCACATGAATGTATACACAGATTGATGGTTGGTTTGGGGGGAGGGAGAAATTATGTTTCTGGGACAGACAAGGAAAACCACAGCAAAAGCAATCTTGCAGAAGAAGGAAATGGAGGGTCTTCTTAATGCTGCCTCCCATCTGTGTTGGCCACAGGTCCTATGAACTTAGTTATGACTCTGGTTTGATTAGTGTACCTTAAAATATCATCCCGTAAGTGAGAGAAATGAGTTAGTGTGTTCTGTGAGAACTGTTCTCCAAAGACTTCTTGATGGTTAAATCAGGTGTGGGAGGGTGGGGGAAGCAGTTACAGCTTTCCAGAGTAGCTTTAAATTAGGTGAGATCAGATTCCTCTGGTCCCCTGCTTAGTAGCTGCCTCTGCAAAACTTGAAATAATCAGCCACTTCTAGGTTTGCCAGTTAACTCGGGGAGTAGCCACTTAAAAGATTTCATACTACTTGGTACCTAGTCCTTAAAGTGGAGAGATGGAAGAAGTTGTTTTATTTTGATGCTTCTTGCTCCATCTTGCTATCACCGGACCATGTAGAAATCATGGAAATGGACTGGGGCTCTACACCTCTTCTACAACTAAGTTATTGTCCCTGGCACGTCCCTTCTCATCAGCAAGATGCGGCAGGAGAAACATGACCAGGCCCATTGGAGGTGGTGAATGGGTAGCAGGGGAGGTCTAAGAGGGTGTTTCTCAGGGTGGCTTGAGGATGAAGCACAGGCAGAGCATCTGCAGCACTGCCAGAAATGCACTGAACCTGGTTGTCTTCACCCTTTTATGAATGAGGGAGAAGGAAGGAGGATGCCGAAAAATTTTGTACAGAATAGTGTCCCTAATGACAGAAGTGCTGGCATCATAGCTGAACATGGCAATTGAGCACATAATTTGGGATCAAAAGCCTGAGGCATCACCTCAGGCTCTGCTACTGATCTGAGAAAAAAACTGTCTCCACAGGCCTCAGTTTCCTTATCTATTTATACTGTGAGAGAGGCATTGGACTGGTTTCATTCCCAAGGGAGACTGCAGTGAAGTACCTGTATTTGTACAGTGCCGTGCAGGGCTAGGAGTCTGTTCCCCAGAGGGCTGTGCTCCAAGCAGGCACAGGCCAGGACTTAAGGCTGACCCCCTTTCTCTGCCAGGGATGAACCTAAACCCTTGCATTTGCAGAACCCTCACTTTGGAGGGTGAAGAAAGCTCATCACTCACATAACTCCCTACATCACCGCATTTATGCCTAACCCGTATCTGGCAAACTGGAGCTGGTGACAAAGGAGAGGCTCTGTCTGTCCTAATCTGGCCTCTCCTTTCTGATCAAGGGTTTTTACATGGGGGGGTGGGGGTGGAGGGGTGGTGCAGGGGAGAATGGGACACTTCAATTTATACCTCATTTTAGCTGCTGTACTTGAGTTTATTTCTCCTATGGTAAGAAAGTGACTGTACTGAACACCAAGCAAATAGTGAAAATTAAAGCTGTTTCACTTCACTGTCACAATATCTTTTATTTTTTTTTGGTTTTTTTGTGGTTTTTTTGGGGTTTTTTTTGTTTTTTTTTTTTTTGTTTTGTTTTTTTAAGAAATGCACACAAAAAAACCATGCACAGAGTGCTTCAGGCTTGTGTTCTGGTTTATATTACCAAAAAAAAAAAATCCTTTCCATATAAAAAAGCATTACAGTAGGGAATACAGGATAAATTAGCTCCACTATCTAATAAAAAGTACATTTACAGTTTTTTAAAATAGATTTCAAACATTATTTCACACGCCAGCCCTTTTCCCAGGCATTTGTGACAGTCATTTGAGCATTAAATAACAGCCAGGAGGCAGGGATGCTGAGAGGGGCTGTGGGCTCACAAGCACAGGCTCCTGTCTACTCCATCCAAGGTGCTTGGGCCATGGTCACAGTGCTACAGCAAAGGAGGCAGCAGCACAGCAGCTCTATCTGGTCCCCAGCCTGCCCACAGCTCTCCAGCAAGCAGTGACTCTACCTTTAGCCCCTGACCCCAGACTATTCACCAGAGCTGTTAAAAACAAATATAAAAATACAATTGCTTCTCCCACCTACAGTTCTGAAAACTACTGTACAACAGAGGGGGCAGCCACATAACCAAGGGACAAACCCAACAAATTTACACGCTTTGCCATACAGTGGGAGTCTGCTTTCTAGGGTTGCTAATTCATTAAATTCCCCCGAGGGAAATTCTTTTTGCATGTTACCAACTACCACTGTCAGACTTGCACATATTGATGCTGCCTGGCCTTTGCTGGGGTTTTGAGCTATGTTTCAAGTGGCATGCAAGCCAGCCTACAGAGAGGATTTGAAGTCTTCACCCAGCAAAGAGCATTGAGGGATCAGACAAGGTAAGAGAGGAGAAACAGCTGTGCACAGCCCAGAATAACAGGTGAAGAGGAGATCCTTTTGAAGATTGAGGGACTACCATTTGGGAGAGAGGGAAAGTGAGAAAGCTAAAAACAGACAAAGCACTGAGTACAGAATTAGGAAAGCCAAAGAGAAACAAGCCAGCAGAGATCCTATTTCAGGTGTGTATATTCAGTACTTAGTGCTCTGACTGCTTTGGTCTGGTTCCCCCAGCTCTGACAGTTTTTCCTCCCTCCCATGCCACTGGTGGCAGAAAAAGGCTTAAAGGCTTTTTTTTTTTCCTTTCAACCACCCACCGTGCGCAAATTAAGAGTATTTGCCTTCCAGGCTCTGACCTGAGGACTCTGCATAATAAACCAAGGGGAAAGAAAAAAACTAGAGACTGGGGGAGGCAGTTCTACTTCTCTCAATAACCTGCAGCCAAATTACTGTCTCTTCTGACAGTTTTGTTCTTTCCCTGGGATTTGCTCTCCTAGAACAGTAACTGATACCAACTCCTGAGGCAGAAGGAGAACAGATAAGCTCACCTTCTGCTCGACCCATTTCCTACGAGACTAGTAGATGCAGCAGATATTTCTTATCTTAAGTGCAGCACCTGCTGTCCAGTACAAATACTGCTGGGTTTTGGCTAACCAAACTGTTTTCCTTTATTAAACAACAGACCAGAATTTAATGCTACAATGCCTCATTACAAAAAGGTCCAGAGGGAAATAGTTCAGAACAGCTTTCCACAAGGTTTAATGCAACATCTGGGGCTGCTCAGCAGCCCTGGCTGCCTGTTTCATTGCTGAATATGCTGACTGCAGCATGGGGGGGGGCTGCAGCTCTACCTGCCCAGCCCTATCCTGCTGATGAATAAAGTGTTGTTCTCAAATGAAGAGAAAATGGAAAAACTTCTAACGCCTCCTTCCTGTTCCTTAGTATCTTGATTCCCCAACCTGAATATTTAGCTAGGATCTTTGTCAATTATGGCCTAGGCTTTCTGCTGCTTTTCTCCCTTGCCTGTAGTCTGTGCAGTGCCACTGGGAGAGCTCAAGGGACACAGCCCCATGGGTGTAAGGGAACAGCCAGAGGATGTACCTCCTGCAGCTGCAAAGCCAGGACATGAGGTTACTGTTCAGCTCCTTCCTTGCCAGAGGTTACAGCTTTCAGAAGAGCTGATTTGAGCCTGTATAAGTGTGCTCACATAATCTGAGCCTATCAAATCTGTAAAAAGACCTAAGCTAAATGAAAAACCACAGCCCTTTCTATCCTCCCCCACGTAAAATGAGTTTGGGGTCAGAGGGTGACTAGATGAACAATTAAGGCAACAGGAGTTGATGATTCCAGAGAAGAGAAACCAGCGACCTGCCTGAGTTGATATCCATGACCACTGGAGCAGCAGCTGGAGCAGTTTGTCTGCAGACTGGGTGCTCTTAGAGCCTGCCTGGGGCCTCAGAAGCTCCAGCTTAATCTCTGACTAAGGTCCAGTCCCAGGCATCTTTCTCAAGTTCACTTCCAAATGATTGAGTAGATGACATGTTAGTTAAATAAAAAGCTGTCTCAAGGGAGGAAACACTCTGAACTAAAACAATTCTGACTTGATGATTACTTTCATCATGAGCCCATGAGAGAATCTCAGGGGAAATTTTCTGAGCAGAAATGATGCCAACAGACTGTTCCAGGCAAACAGCATGCTTGACAAACCTAAGCCTCTTCCATCCAGCACCATGACTGGACCTCCCCTTAGGGCTGGAAAGGATGTAGGAACCACTGCAAATAGTTATGCTAAGAGAGCACCATAAACCATTTTTTTGCAAGTATCAAAGGAAAGGCAAAAGCTTACCAGATTTAAAGATTCTATCCTCCCCTTCTCAGGAAGGCAGCAGGTCAGTGATTCTTGACTGGACCATTATTTTTCCCAGGGGATGGGAACACAGCAGGGAACCATTTGGTCTCTTTCACAACAATGAACAATAAATCTTAGTAAAAACAGAAAGGTAGGCACCAAACTCTTGACCCTCAGCCAGCCTTAGCTGAGTCCCATTGCCAAGTTAGATCATGCTACCCCTGCTTGGAGCTCTGGAGAAAAGCCAGCCTCACTGAAGTGCTAGACTTCTCAGACAAGTTTTACATGACAAGGGCAAAGCTTCCACTGAAGAATCTGTGTTTTCATTCTGTGGCTGGAAATTAAAGCCAGAATCATGCAAACAATGACTACCTACTTAGATGAGCCACCACCACTTGTTTCAAACCCACCTGGACAATCAAGGCTAACCTGTTGCCTTATCCAGTCCCTTGTGTGTCTCTTCTTCAGTCCTCTGATGTCTAAAGGACAATGAAGTCGTGCATGGTAGGCTCAGCCTTGTGGAAGAGGCAGCTGTGCTCATCCTCCCACACCCCCTCCACTGGCTCCATCAGTCTCTAGTGCAATCAGCTGTGCTGGGCTCCTGCTCCGTGGCTGCTGCGGGTGGCTCTGGGCAAGGGTCCGGTGTACAGTGTAGTGCACATCACCTCAAAGTTCCAGCCCCTGAAGTACAATCCTTTTGGTCATTCATATATTACAACCCTCTTTTTTCCTTTTTTTTTTTTTTTCCCTCCCTATCCCATTTTAAAAAAAATAAAGTTTTTTGGGTGTTTTCCGATTTTGTTTCTTCTGATTTTCCTTCTTTCTTCTGAACATGTGGGGAACATGGTGGTCCATGGGCCATTTCTTACTGGATCCCTCGAAAGAGACACATAGCAAAGATCATGGCAAACAGCTGGGAAGAGGTGGGGGAAGAAGAGGGCAAAAACAAAACAGAGAACCAGAAGAGTCAGCTGCATCTTCCATAAAATCAGCAAAGCCCCCCCCAGCCCTGGAACCACCCCCATTGCTCCCTCCTGACCAGCAGTCAGTGATGCAGTGAGGGTGACCCTTCTTACCACCCAGGGGAGGCTGTGGCAAAACTTTTTTTCCTAAAGGCGATCCCTCCCTTCTTTCCACTGCTCCCCACACCTCCCCACGCCACGCCCACCCCTTCCCCCCTGCCTTGTTCAAACTGTTAGTGGCTACAGCAGCAGCCTTGTTTCATTCCCAAACTGCCCTCGGCGTTACAGCAGAGCAGGTTCCACAATCCCTGCTCTGTACATCGTTGCCACAGCCTGGGATGGGCACAGCACAGACTTTGCGGGAGGCAAAAGCACCCAGCCTTGCCCCTGCAATGCCACAGGGACATCACTGCTGGGCTAATACCATGTCTGGTGGAAGCCTGTTGCTCAGAAACATCACCAAAGAGCCAGGTAGTAATGCAGGACAGTGGCTCTGTAGTCAATACAGTTTTAGGCTCTAAACAGAAGTTTTTAAAGCAAAGGCAGAGTTTGAACATGTTAACCAAGTGACAGATCAGTCAGCTTTGGGGTGCTGCTGCAATGAGGGCAGTGACAGTGGGGTCCAGAGCAAGCGCCGGGTTCCCAAAGCCCCTGTGGGGGCATGGCAGGGATGAGCTCTGTGGCTGGCCTAGCACAAGGTGGCACTCCAGGCGTGTGGCACTGGTTATTTCCTTGCCTTTTGTGTCAAAGGATCAAGCACCCATCTCTTTCCAGGCAATTAAACCCACAAGTTGATGACCTTCTTGAACTTTGCCAGAGCACCTTCCTCTGGCAAGGGGGAGCACCTGCCTGTCTGCCTCACTGCTGGACATCTACTGACAATGCTTTCCTCTGGCAAGGGGGAGCACCTGCCTGTCTGCCTCACTGCTGGACATCTACTGACACTGCTTTCCTTATTGTCAAACAGCAGTAAGTACCTCAATAGCCAACACTCCGATGGCAAGGGCTCCTGCAAGGTACACGTAGGTCTCAAAGGAGTTCAGGATCACAGTGTAGCAGCCCTAGGAAAGACAAAACGTGGTGAGACACACCTGAGCAGTACATTGCATTGTTCTTACAACATA
Source organism: Chiroxiphia lanceolata (assembly GCF_009829145.1). Lineage (NCBI taxonomy): Eukaryota > Metazoa > Chordata > Aves > Passeriformes > Pipridae > Chiroxiphia > Chiroxiphia lanceolata. The sequence continues at coordinate 23,581,165 of NC_045642.1, read as the reverse complement.
GCCCTCATTAGAACATGAGATGCTCAGACCCAGGCACCCAGGCACCACAAGCATGGCTCCCTCTCACCATCTCACCCACCCCACAGCACAGGAGGCAGAGACCCACAGGACAGTGCTGGGGAGGGGCAGGTTTTGCTGTAGTGTGATGGGGGTGTTTTACACCCACAATCCCTCACTGACCAAGAGAAACTGTGAGTTCTTGCAGGGCAGCACAGAGAGGAACTCCATCTGCAAAGGACAGAGATTAACCCCAGAGGGAAGGACACTCAGGGCAGGTGACAGACAACCCAGGCTGGCTAAAGAAAAGGATGACTTATTTAAACCAAGGCAGGAGATTCTTGAATCATCTCTCACAATCAGCAGCTCTTTAGCAGCCCAGGACCTTTTCTCTGTGCCTTTCCCCAAAAAACCATAGCTTCTGGCTGTAGAAGAATTTCATTAACAACTCATGGCCATCCACTATGGCAATTCTTCCACTTATGAAGCATAGCCACCACAATCTTTAATGTAATTTATTATTGTTCACAAAATTAACAGCTGGTAGATCTTCCTGCAAAAGTTTTAGGATGTTTCTGGAAATCATCAGCTTATCCTGGCCTCAGTTCTTCCAGCCTAAAATTCCAACCCACTGGGAAATTTCTGCAAACAGGACACACAAAAAGCAAAAAGTAGACGGGAGTGCAAAAGTAGCTTCCTCTCCACTGGGAATATACTTCACATATGTATTTTAATCCCGTCTATACTGCTGGGAAGTTTCAGTCACCGGTTTTTTTCCTTCCACCTGTAATGAAAGTGTCTGCACTGCAAAGACAGCACAAAGTTACGTACTGGTGTTCATGCCAGATCCTGCTCACTGCGAGTGAGGCTCAACCAGCAGAGAGCAAAGGAGAGCATGGAGAGCATCCACTCATGAGGCTGATCCACAGGTCCCAGACCACCAGCTTTAACTGACCTGTTAAAGCTGTGCTCTTTTCAGTGTGAGACCACTCAGCACCAGCTTTATTCCAGCCATGTTTCAGTCAAATTTTCAAAGAAAAGCATCCAGCCCAGCAACAAAATGTTTGTGTACTTGCCAGAACTCACACTTTACCCAACCTCCAGCATGCCCTGCTCAGCTGGCTATAAACAGGGGTGAGCACAAGGGCAGAGAGCACTGTCCTATCAGCATGGTGTCCTAAGAACCTGTCTTTGCTCCACGAATCCCTCAATCCCATCAGTTGCTTTGGATTGCCTCTCTTATTTTACACAAGTGCACTACTGTGTGCTTGATGGCACTCACTGTGCACATGGCATCTCCCACCAACCCTCTGTGGTGGCATGGGCTCGCAGGAAACCTTCCCTTTCCATGGGAGTGGTTAGCCTCAGCTTTAACCCTCTTTCTCAAAATATATTTCTCTTTCCTGCCCCACTATCTGTCATCTCTCTCCTCCCCATCTACTCACAGCAATCAGACCTGGCAGAAGCAGCACAGTGGTGTCTGCTATGATCTCTCACCCAGGGTGCCTTTGCCAACCATTTCCAGCTGCCAGTCAAGGAAGAGTTCATACACTGCTTCCGAACTCCTTTATTCTCTTTCACAATCTGCTATCAAGTGCTGAAAAGAGGACCACTGCTTAGTCTGGAGAGAGAAGGAGGCTTGTACATAGGGTCAGTACAGAGCTCAGTTGGCTTATTAATGCTGAGGTGAACACAATCAGGAATTTTGCTAGAAAGTTTCTTAAGCATCATGTCTTGGTGACATTGTAAGGAAATATGACTGTAGAATCAGTGTCAATGGGATGAACTGTCTTGTTCCAGTCTAGTATTGTGAAAAATTGCTAAGTTGAGAGGCCTGGCAAAAGAATCATAGAATAGAACCATAGAATGGTTGGGGTTGGAAAGGACCTTAAAGATCACCCTAAAAATCCAACCCATTTGTTACAGTCAGGGACACCTTCCACTAGACCAAAGCCCTATCCAACCTGGCCTTGAACATTTCCAGGGATGGGGTGTCCACAACTTTCTCTGGACAACCTTTTTCAGTGTCTCATCACCCTCACAATTAACAATTTCTTCCTTTCTATCTAATCTAAAACTCTCTTTCAGCTTGAGGCCATTCCCCCTTGTCCTATCACTACATGCCCATGTAAAAAGTCCCTCTCTAGCTTTCTTGGTAGGCTTCCTGTAGATACTGGAAGACTGCTATAAGAAATGCCTTTTTTCTACTGTAAAGAGTAAAGAAGCAGAGAAATAAAGTTTTCCAACACTTGTCTTCCTTGGAAAACAGCCATGGTTTTCTGTGGCTGTTTAACTCTTGATCTCTTGATTGCATATGTTGATTAGGAGTCTTTGTGAACTAAATTGGAGCCACTACTGCAGCCAGTAAGAGTCAGGTCCAACCCATCCTCGCTGACCTGTGCTGGCTTGCTAATTAACTTCTCAGAGGTAGTTCTGACCTTCAGAAACACAGTAAAACTTGATCTAAATTTCCACCTCACCTCTCAGTCTCATATGAAAATCTTCATATTAAGCACAACATGAACTTAGCAATGTATGTAATGAAAGGGGATTTTCAAAATCAGACATATGCCATCGCTTCAAGATCTGTCAGCAGAAGTGTAATTAGTGAGGCACAGTCAGGACGTGTCAGATTCACTGGTTACCCATGACCACTGCAGCCATCTCTCTGCCCACTGTGAAAGTCCTTTTCCTAGTGTTCGGCCTCCCTTACCTGTCGGTTCTGAAACCTCTCGATGCCTGTGAGGCAAGCTTCCTTGTTGACAAACATCCCCTCCCGGCTCTGGAGCTCTCGCTGACAACAAGCCTCCGGAGTCATCTTTTCCAAAGAGGAGTGTGGAAGGTGAGGGATAGCTTCAAAATCTTCTGGCCCGTTCACTCCACAGCAGGCAAACTAGGGAGAGGCACAGAGAAGAAAGGAAGACAGAATTGATGCTCAGCTCTGAAAGCAGATACAAGAAATCTACCAAAGATCTGTTCTTGTAAGGATCAAAGCTTTAGCCAAAGCAGAGACAAAACAACTATTGTTTCCAAGAAAGTGGGTAGTGCTTGTACCTTGGAGCTTCTGCTTCATCAAAGTCTTTATAAAAAGTCCCACTGTTTCCATGTCGTACTGTAGATTCTAAGGTACTACTGAGAGTATTGCCACAAACTACACAGGGCTTTGGAGCATATCCAGAATGACTTGTTTGAGATCACCCAGCAAGCCTGTAAGGGAGCCAGCAGTACAATCCAGGCTCCCATTCTCTCCATAGCTAATGGCCAGGATTGTTGCTGCTCAAAGGCACTGCTAGGTGATTCAAGTAAGGTCTCTCTTTAGGATTCCAGTCAGGTCCTTTTTAAGGATTCAAGTCATACTCTGTCTCCTTTCAGTCAGCAAAAGGAAATGTCTTTATTATAGGCCTGAATCAGCATGAAGAGCAGCAATCATCTTTTCCTTTTAAGATTAAAACTGACTTTTCATCCACAGAGCCTGACATCCTGCTTTTCACCCTTGAAGAGATAACACCATGGGGTGTACCGAGCACTAAGCTCACATGTGTACACACACACACACACACACACACACACACACACACACACACACACACACACAGAACTTCTTGTGGTAGGTAATAACAACTGCAATTCCAATGACAGTCAACCTGTAACCTGCCCAATTAGGAGTGTAATAACAAAGTGAATTTTGATGGCTAATATTTTTATAGTGAAAATATGTCATTAGGCACACTCCTGCCTAAGCAGCCACCTACAAACTCATTTCACAAGAGCTAACAAAAGAGCATTAGTTAGCACAAGTTTTTGGCTGCTAGGCTGGAATAGTTCTGAAGTAGTCTGAAAGCTGAAAGGCCCAGAATAAATGCAGTGATATTCAGTCGCAGACACCTCCACTGCTTTCTGTGCCCACTGTTTGAAACCTGGGGGTAGTCAGTCAGGTCAAATGGCTTGGGCTTTGGCAAAACACAAAAGCTGATACAGTTAGTGGGAGTGTCTCGGGACTGGTGGCAGCTCCATTTGAGAAAGACTGGCTGCAAGCCAAATTCTCACCTCCCTCCAACCACCGCCACAAGCCCCGGTGCTAGGCTTGACACAGCAGGATGGTGGGAGGAGGCTGGCCCTGGGAGAGCTGAGGATGTGGGCTGAGCACCGTGTTGGTGGCCACTGACCATGGGCAGCATGAAACTGGCATGGTCTGACTTACTGTGATCATAACAGAGTTCCAGGTGGAAGAGAAGACGTCTGTGTCGTTGTTCCTCTGGTAATGCTTCTTCAGCTCCTTGGTGAAAAACTCTCTGGTCAGCTGAAATGCACACACAGGTGGAAATGTAAAGGCTACTGCCAACACCTTTCTCAAACACTTCCCAAAGCTCCCTTCTGTGAATGCAGGGGGTTCTTTCATTGTTTTAGGTTTGTTCTTTGTTTTGCTAACCTCAGAGGAGAAACATGGGAAAAGCCACTGGCTGAACCACAACTATATCCAGGGTGAAAGGTACCCATTGAATAAAACTGTTGCTGATTAAAATCAGGGATTGAATTATACCTGTACTTCTAGGATAATGTTAACACTTAAAGGTTGGTTGGTTTGGTTTTGGGTTTCTGTTTTTGTTTGTTTTTTAATTTTCAGCCTTATTTGAAAGTATTTCATAAATTGAAACAAACCTAAAACAGAGTTTAGAACTATCTTCAAATCCACACCAAAATAGTAGTTTCACTTACTGTGCTTTATGAGATCTGTAACTAAAGCACGATTTTCCCCCCACTTTTCATTCAAACCAGTTAACTTCGTACTAACAACACGGGAGCTGCTCTGAATTTACTTCCATGTGTGAGAGAGCAGAATGAAGCCCTAATATGAAACTTTCTGGGAATGAAAAGGAAGTAAAAAACACATAACAAATAGGAAATGTTAAAGTCAGCTTATGAATCAGAAAAAACACCATTTCCCTGACAATGCTATAGATTAGTTAAACTAACCCACACATGAAGAAAAAAACCCTCTTTATATTTCCAGGACTTAGATAATTTGAACATTTTTCCTAAGGCCAGCAATATAAATGGGTGGAATTTCATTTACTCCTGTTTACATTCACAGTAAAATAGAAAAAATGCACAAACAATTTGGCTCAGAGTCTTCTCAAAAAGTTAGACACCTTGAAATTACATTTACTTAGGATCACTCTCTGGAGGAATAGTAAATATAAATCCTAATAGTCTTGTTAAATTGAACACCCCCAGTTCAATCTTGCTGCCTTTCTGTCAGCTCAAGATGAAAACCTCAAGAAATCTCCTTTTCAGATACCCAATAGGTCTTGACTTGTGTGGTCCCTTCTTCAAAATACCTTATGATTTGTGATCCACACAGGCAAATCTTCTGCCATTTGCAAAGCTGCAGTGAAGGGGGCTGGACTTGGCTGGCTACAGCACTGCTCTAATGTTGCATATTTGCAGGATCAGGAATTAAGCTGCCTGAAAAATACCCTTTTTACTCTCCTTTGTTGTTCATACAGTGCTGCTGATGCAGTAACATATACTGCTACAAGCTGGTTTCAGGTTCTTTATATGCAACGTGAAATATCACACATACACATACATATGTATGAAGTCTATGGGTGGGCACAAAAGCACAAGCACAAAATTGTTTGTTTCTGTTGCAACTGACAAAATCTAAGGAAAAAAGAGAAGGCTGTAGTGACTTTTTTAAAGACCCTGAATACCACTTAATATTAACTTCTCTTTTACAAATACAAATGAAGGCCAAATTTAATGACTACGTCAATACTGGGTAAAACTTTGTCACAAATACTTGAATCATGCAGGTAGCTCAATCTCATTACCTTTTAATTAGATATGCTGCTAAATTCCTATTTGGGACAGATATTAACTGATTTTTTTTGCTTTTGATTATTAAAATACCAGAGAAACACAGCATTTTTGCTTTGGGAATTTGGTGCACTGAGGGAGGGTCAGGTTAGAAGAAGCTGGAATATATCCTCAGTATTCTCCTTTCCTTTCACTGTGTACTTTATCCACACACAATCCAACCCTGCAGAGAGCAGCACATTTTTTTGATGCTTGTCTGTTCCTGAAGCACAGACTTTGAAACTGATACTACCATTGGTAATAATCCCAGTTGGCTGCCTTTGTCGGGGTCTAAAACAAAAGAGTAATTTAAATATAAAGTGAAACTTTATTTTGACAGCAGCAATCCCAGAGGAAATTGTTCAGAGTTTGTGTGTGATTTTTACGACACTTGGCCTAAAACAGAGCCGTGGGCTGGAAGGGTAAGTTTACCAGGAAAATAACTGATTCTATTTTGTTGCTCTTAAACTGCTTGTTCCAAATATCTGAAGTTCAGAAAAATGTGACAAAAGAAAAAAAAAGAGGACAATAAAATAAGACAGTTCTACAGCCATGCCCATGGCATCCCTCTCGCTGAAACTAGTACCAACCTGGAGAAGTCTATGCACATTGGAGTGCTATGGCAAGAACCATTCAGAAGGCAGCAAAGGACCTACTGATAAAACTAGATCTTTGCACATACTTGGAACAACACAATCGTACCAGCCACAGCCATGAACAATAAGGAGCTGTTCAGCTGTGTTTTTCTCTCACTGCTCTGAGGGTGACGCCTCCAGTACAACACATCCATGTGTACATTTACATGCCAGTGAATGAAGCGTGGCTGTTTTGTCACACTGGTTCAAGAAATGGCTTGGCTGGGATCAGTGCAGCCAGATGAAGGGGGCTTAGAAAAAGGAGGGCATTTCTGCACAACACAGGCATGCATGCATGCTGGCACTGCCCAGGAAGGGCACAACCTTCTCACGCAGTGCTCTGTTTAAGAATACTGAATGCTGTGCAAGAAGCTGCCTTCACAGTGCCTACTTGGAAAACAGGACCCACTCCTATCCATCTGCATTGGCCTGGAGCATCCTGATGTTTGTGACACAGTACAGTGCTTGTAGGTACAGTCATCAGTGCTGCACTTCTCGCTTCCACAGTGCCTTCCATTGGAGAGACCTCCATCCACTCAACCAAGGAAGGTTCATATTCTTTAGCTTTTACCTCATGCCTGAGGAAATAGACGTATCAGGAACCAAAGCAACTTGCTTATTAAATGTTAGAACTGCAATTAAAAGTCCAAACTCCATCCAAAGGTCTACCATTGGACTCTTCTGCTCCTACCACCCCATTTTCTTGATGCTAAAACAATCCACTAAGAGTAAAATATCCCTCCGGGTTTTTTCCCATCCAGACCTCTGAAGGGCATAGAAAAAGCAATTCCTATACACAGAGTCAATTTGACCTTTCATAGCATCTCTCTAGTGTTCATGGAAGTCATTATTTTATGGGGGAACTTATAGATGAAAAAAGGTTCTCCAACCCCCTCAAAATCTCCTTTTCAAAGGAAGAGAAAGTCTGGAAATCCCATAGCTGATTAACAGTAGCCTTCCTCTTCAGAGAAAGTTTTTAAACAGTTCATTGGAAGTGCAGCTGGACTTGCAGATCACAGTAGCTCACCATTGCAAACACCATTTTTACTCACTCCACCACCACACTCTGCTTCACTGACTCTTCCTCTAATGTCAATTCTCAGCAGAAAACGTCTCTTTTCCTATATTTTTGTCTCTTAATTTCTTTCACTCCCTCAGCAATTAATAATTTAACCCTGTTGAGTGTTTGGGAGTTGGTTTGGATGTAAAACACTATATAGGAGAAAGCTGCACTGAACATTATCTGCAAAGCAAACAGATAAAGTGTATCTTTTTTCTCATTCTACTCACCCAGTGAGACCACAGCCATATGGACTGGTGCAATGATCATCCCAGAATCCTCCTTGGTAAGTTTCCAAGAAATTCAGGTTGCCTAAATGTGCATTTAGCACCCCATGCCTTCAAAGTAATTTGTTTTGCAAGCAAGAGAAAAGCACATCTGAACTTGAACCTAAATTGTTACTATGAAGAATTCTTCCCGACACAGGGTCACTGGAAGACCACCTCTGTCCCTAAGGACATCCTGCCCAGCCATCTAGCCTCACCCTAACCCCAAGGTGACAGCAAAATTGGCTACAAGTACTTAAAAGGCCAGAGAACCTACCACCAAAATACATTGCAACACCAAAACAAGGGGTACTTTTTTCAGAACAAACCTGAGGAGAGAACAAACCACAAGAATTTGCAGACCGAGTTTGACTTCTGCACAGAGCCATCTATGTTGGGATCTGACGTTCTTCATTCCTTCCCATTCAAGCCCTTCCTGTCAGTCATTCTGACAGAGTGGGAAGGTGATGATACAAACAAGAAGATAAACTCAAGAAAGATAGAAGTTTGTTCCCCTTCAAGTTTTATCTTGCAAAACACCGTCAGATGCCACAGTAGAATAGCCACTGTGACCTTATCTTGTAAGATAACATGTCCTTACATGTCCTGTGGCTCCCATGGGAGTGGAAGGTACTGATACTTTGCCCAGGAGCAGGTTGTAAGCGAGGAGAACACAGAACACAGCCACCCTGCACTCAGGACTTGCAGCACGACTGGGCAGTTTCTTGTACCTTTTACCAGTTTCTGAGAGAGGAGAGGTGGGAGCTGTCAGTTGACAGTCATTCCCTGATCCCCAGGAAGCGTATTCTCTCTGTCATGAATGTCTCTCTGGGCCTGCAGGGCATTTCTATGGGTGTGGTCAGCTACTTGTACTGAACCAAAGGAATCGTCTAAACCAGCAGAGCTGTAATGGCCCGAATACACCAGACCCCCCATGCTGCAACATATTTATGAAGCTATAGCTGTTCCCATGAGGACATGGCCTCAAAACCTAAGCTGGAATGGGGCACCCACTCTGTGTGCAGAGTGCCATCCCTTCCCCACTGCCTTCAGATATGAGGCAAAGACAAAAAAAACCCAGTTTATAAAGGGAAAAAATCCTCTCACTGCCTCCCCCCAAGCCCATCCTACAAACACCACACTGTCTTGCTATGAGCTTCCTAAGTCTTGATTCTTTTGTATCAAAAGCTTTTTATATGAATAAAATTAAAAGTATATCCTGGTTCAAGAAAAGCGTCATTATACATGGCCCTTCTATGCTCATACCATATTTATCTCACGTTCAGTACAGAAAATGTATGTTCTCATACTACCAGTGGAGACCAGATAAACAAAATAAATACTAACAGTCACAAGTGACCACCTCTACTGACCAATCTACTTTCACACCCATCACTCAGAGAAGGATGGACCTAGTTCAGTCAGGCTCTCCCTTGGCATATATGAACATACAAATACACAAACCTTTGCTGTTTAGAGAAAGAAATGAGACTGTGGTTACTACTAGTGTAGTAAAAGTCTACTACTAGCACAGGAGAGGGATGATGGCCATTTAATAATATGCATAGCAGCAGAGTAGAGTAAGGCTACATCACATGAAGCTTTGGAGAGAAGGACTAAACTCTAAGCAGGGCAATATGCAAGGGAACCGCTGATGGGACTGAAAACTGGACATAGGGAGACTTGCTTAGGGCAGGTCAGGAAGGATATCTTGCAAGCAGCATTGATAGAAGTCTGGTGAACATTACAATATGGAAATTCAGAAGGAATATGATTAGAAGATTCTCAAGAGAGCTTTTGCACTGCACAGCAAGCATTGGCTTTCCTGGTAAAACAGGAGTTTTCACTATTAATAGTAATATTAAACACATGCTATACTGAAAGAAAAATAGTTGCCTTTAAGGTTAGTGTGACTTTATTATAAAGGTTCTTTGTAATGGAATGTTCAACTGTTTGGCTGCAAGAGAGTGAGGAAGACCCTAAAAGACCCAAAAAACTCAAGGAATAAGTAGCCCCCTGGTGCATGCAAACTATCCACCCTGCACAGACCAGGTTAGTTAGCATTCCCTGACTTGCTGGCAGTTCTGCAGAATGATGGTAGCAATGAAGCAAGTTTGCTGGTATTTGAAACAATCAGTTGCTCTACAAACAAATCAACCACCATCTAACACCATGCTCCAGCTGTGTACAATCCCACTGGAGTTCAGTTTGCCCACCATTGGATACTTACATTTTCTCTGAAGATAAAAGCCAGGATTGCAGCTGAAAGCTCTGCCAGGAAGATTAACAAAATAAACATGAAGAACTGGAAAAGAGAAGATAAACAAAAAAGCACAGACAGCATTACATGTGAGCAATAGGTAGTAGGAATGCAGGGTTTTGCTAATCACCGAAGGGATGGAAAAAATAACTGAGGAAATTTTTTTTCCCGACAATTAAAAAAAGCCTATGAGACAGTCACGTGGAGCACACACAGTCCCTCTCTGATCACAGGACATGGGAGTTTGTGATGCTTTTGCCTGTTTCTAATGAAGCAAATAAGGCTACAGAACCTGTAGCATCCCCTGATAAATCTGCACCAGGTTAAAACAGTAAGGCCTACTTCAATGGAAGAAGTTGTATAATTGTAGACATGCTCATACAGGGTTAAACTGTCCTGACACAAGTGCATGCATCACATGCATATGCAGACACACCCTTCATCACAATATAAACAACACAATTTTACTGTGATATGATCACATCTTATTTTGTATGGAGGGAGGCAGTGGGATATATACCCTGTGACCAAAAATGGACTCTTTTTAGAGTATTCCTCATTTAAGGACAAAATTAGCCTTGGTTAATATCTCCCTCCACACAATGGGATTGCACTGAGTTAAGTAATAACCACACAGAACCTGTACAGGATGTTGATAACACACCATAAGAATTACATTTGATAATGGAAGACTCATCCATGTTTTGTATAGTATCCAAAGTGTGCATATTCATATCCTTAAATTAAGGGCACACTGCAGACTTGACAGAAATCACAGCTAGAAGATTAAGTGGTAGTAAAAGAGAAACAGGCGTCCAGTCTGAAGTAAAACCATTACACTTATGTCATCATAATTTTAGGAAAAAGAAAGGAAAGCAAAACAGAGAGGCATGTGGCTGTTCATCTTAAACTTTATTTCATCCTGTTGTCCTTGCAGCTTTCTGCTGCTTCAATCTAAAAAGTCTGGTTTTCAGTCTTACTTACAGGCACCTTGTTTCGGTGATGTTACCAAGCCCGAGTGATTCACTGTGCCTGCACCACCCACCCCACAGAATTAAATCAGATGCACTTCAGAGGTCTCATCCCCAAAGAGAATGACATCTCGCTGCGAGGGTGCTGTTCCCTTATTTACCCAGAGCACTCAGGTGGAGTGTTTCCTAGCCAGGAGTGCTGGGATTCCTGCAGGCTCCCACTTCAGATCCTTCTGCCTGGCGGCACACAGGTAGAGACAAAACTTAAGTAGAGAGGAAAAGAATGTTGAAGGGAACAAATCTCCCAGAGCAGGAGAGCCCTCAGTAATATCAAAGAGCTCAGGACTCTGCCTGTCCTTAGGACCAATTCTCAGTTACCTTGATGCTTCGTGCTAGTTTGGTGCTGCTTCAGACCACATGAAACAGTAAAAAGAACAGGCAGTGATGCACCCTCTAACATTCTTAAAACAACAAATGTTGGTGCTGAGGAAAAGCTATTGGAGCAGAGCAGAAAGTGGCTAGGGCTCATGTTCTCTCCCACAATGGCATTTATTTCTATTCTTGTAGACAAATTCAACTACCTGTTGGAATGTGCAAAATGTTGTTTTGTTGTCAATTATTAGGGCTGTAAGTGATTTTCCCCACTGGAAAAGTGCACACACCACCCTGTCCCGTTTGTCTTCCTGCTTTGTAGTGGAAACAAAAGAAAAGGAGCCTGGGCTCAAATGACAAAACAAGAAAATCAGATGAGCAGGGACTTTGGTTTCCAACAAAATTATGTTGCTTGATTTTGCTGAACTAGTTAACTCTCTAATTTATTCTTACTGCTGAAGTTTTCTGTGTGCCTTCTTTTTTTCCTGCTTTGAGACTGTTTTAATTTCACCACAGGAGGGCAAAGAACAACTGATGAGAATGAACGATGCTTTGCAAATTCACTTCATCATCCATCAAGGGATCTCAGCATAGTCACTAAGGTCTAAGGTGGTGATCAAGTGATTAATCCCATCACCCTGCTAATTGCATTTCATTTACTGATTACTGGGAAACACATGTTCACCCAAGCTCCAGCACAGGCTTGTGCAGAAGTGGAAGTAGTCATTCCAGATTATCTGTGATAAGCGTCATTATCGTTCCCAACTGATTTACACTTATACTGTGCATTCTGCATTACAGACTTATAACAGTTACTGTAGAAAAAAACACAAGCAAGCCATTAGGGCTGATGAGAAAAAGAAGATGGATCATCAGTGTTTCAGAACTTGCTCCCATTCTGAATTTTAAGGAGAGTCCAAACTGCTTATTATGTTTTGCTTCCAAAATTAAATTGTTTACGGCTATATGAGAGCACAGAACAGCCAGCTGGTTAATGCATTGGACACAGTAGCCTCGCATCCAAATTTAAGCTTGAGACACAAATGTGAACACAGGTACCCCCCATATCCAAAGTGAACATCCTGAGTAACGTTGTCTCTCATATTGGTCAAAAATCTTGCCTCAGCTCCTGGTGATGGTTATAGGTTTATCAGAAGTTTCCACAAATCAATGCCTCGTGTTTGTTTTTCACAGCTCATCTACCATTCCAGTTTCAAAACCACTGTTCTAAAAAGAGCAACAATTGCCTTTAACTCAAAGGACCTGCATTTTCATGGTGAGGAGTTTCAGGGGCTACTACATCCATTTTAGAGGAGCGTCTGCACTCAAAACTAAGCCAAATGAAGCTAACATGGCCTGTTCTTGTTCTTGTTCCAAAGCTGAATTCAGTCCCATGATGCAATGTTGTATGCTCAACAGTATTTTGGATTCTGATTTTTATGGTGGTGTTTTGCAGTCAGAGGGTCTTCAGGACAATCTAGAAGTTATTCAGTGCCTGATCTGCAGGGCATTTTGTGAGCCATGTCCAAGTGCTGGGAAATCTAGAAATACTTCACAGCCTTGTTCTTAATGCAACATGTTAGGTTCCACAGTGATGGGGGTTTTTAACCAAAGACAAGCATCTTAATGAAAAATAAAAGTCCTTGGAAAGACAGAAGCCAGAACCTAGAGACCATGCTTTTGTGCATCTGTCTTGTCCCTTCTATCTTCTGTTACATTTGGACCTAAAAGCTTTAGACATACATTATGCATCACTGTGAAATCTCGCTCAAGCAGCTCTCTGGCTCATCAATTCTTCAACAGCTTTGTAAGTGGACTTGATTTGATCTAGCAACTGTTCCCAAGTACCACCCCCACCAAAGACTTACACTCTGTTTTGCAAGTGTTCCCAGGTCTCTCTGGAGTACAGTCATGACATTTGCTTCTTCAATGCCTTCAATCCTATCAGATTTTGGGTTTCACAGATGTTTTAATGTAAGCTGATTTTAACATCAGCTGGTATGGCCCCAAAAAAGAAGTTGACAGTATATTTCTCTCCCTTGGTATCAGCACAAGTCCTCATCCAAGTGCTTCACACTACTGAATGAGACAGCAGGTTGTTAACAGAGTTGGCTTTGATACCAGAAGACCTCAAAGACCTGATCAAAGTGAAACAATAATTCCTCATCCCGTAATTACTTTTAGAGTTTCTCCTCATCTAGGGTATTACTTCCAGCTTGTATTTTTCTCACATTTCATTCAAAATCAAATAATCATAAAGGTAAATAAATAAAGCAGCAGGGCTCAGAACTATCTCTAAGAGTCAGAAAAGTAATAAACGCAAAATCAAGTGCATTGGAGTATAACTAGAACACATGGAGGAATATTCAAACTTGTAACTGATATTAAATCAGGAAAGAGCATGGCCCAGAGCTACCTTCCTCCAGACAGGTTACCCATCTGTATGCAGCAGACATGGTCCAAACTGAAAATATTACTCTTCCATTCACAAGGTCAAAATTTTCATCAAACATAATTTTAGTTTCTTAATCTGACAAGGACAGGCTTTGAAGTAACCTCAGGCTCATTGGGCCTGATCCTTTGCATTTTATTAGGTTCCTCTGGGCAGATCTCCACAGACTTCACAGGGATACCTCTGGCTTTCTGATTTACTTCTGAGATGAGCCACTAGAAATCAAACCTACAATGGCTTCCAGGAAAGGGATCTCATTTGCAGGCTATGAACTCAAGGCATGTGTGAGCCAAGGTCTAGAGAGAATTCATCTCACTCATCTCTAGGAAAGATGGGTTTGCAGCATTCAACAAAAAGGACTTTCCTGTTCTGTTTAAAGCTAGAGACAAGCCTTTTTTACTCCATGAAGCAGCTGTGCAAGACACAATCATAACAAAATACAAAAAGTAAGATCAAGATCTTAAAAAAAAAAAACAAAAACGAACAAAAAACCCAACAACCCCAAAGTGCCAATAGACACTGCAGGAGGGAAAAAGGTCACATCAGACAAAAAAAAAGAAAAAAGAAAACAAGAAAACTAATGAACTTTGTCTTTCAATACATAACGGGTAATACATTCCAGTAGAAGAGTAGAAGAAAAGGGATGGAAACCTTGCAGTATCTGAACTTATGGGGGAGGAGGCAGGGGCAAAAGTGACTTATTTTAGCTCTTTGTAATTATTGATGACCACATGGGCTGAAATTTAACCCTGCCATTTAGGAGAATGTGCCCAACAATAACAAATCTGGTTCATTTTAGGAGCAGAGTAGGCTGTGTAAAGGAGTGACCAGCTATTGAGAGCTGCAATGACAGGCCACCATGCAGCTCCGAGCTGGGCATTTCTGCTGACATGGGGGGAGCTCCCTTACACAGGTGCTGTGCTCTGTATGTTCCCTCTGCTTTGTTGTGAACTGCTGAGGAATGAATGTACAAGTGGATCAGTGGGGTTTGAGAGGTAAGAGGACCACTCTTGGTCAACTTATAAATGTAAAAAAATCCAACCAATTAAATGGGGGCATTTTGAAAGAAAGCTTAAAAAGGTCAAAATACACTCAGAGGCTGGGCTCAAATCTATCTATATACAGAAAAAGCAAATTCTCTGTATTTCTAGCTGTGTGTAAAAGTATCCTAAGCCTATTTATTATCTAAAGGAATAATTCATTCATGAACTCATCAGAGCGCATCTATCCAGTCACTCCCACTCTTGGGAAGCACCAAGAGGCCAACAGAAAATGCACGGGCACTTACAAAAAGCAGGAGGCATTTGTTCTCACGGATGGCACCACAGCAGCCGAGGAAACCCAGCAGAAAGAGCATTGCTCCCATAGCCAACACGATGTACGCTCCTGTGAAGAGCAGAGGGTTGGCAGCCACTATCTCTCGAAAACCTGTGGGATCTACAATGACCCAGATTCCAAGTCCCAGCAGGCACGCTCCTCCCAGCTGTCACAGCACAAGGAATGGAGAGAGAGGGAGACAGGTCAACATAAAACAACGGCTGAAGAAAAACTGGATTCATTACTATCTTTGATCAAACATATTAATTTGGAGAATTTGTGTTTCTCCACTGCATATATTCTCCGAAGTACAGGTGACTTCTGACCTGCTACTATTAGTATCTCTTGCTCACTAAATGAATCATTTGCAGCAAAAGTGCCTTTCCTCCTAGACACATCCCTCTACCAGCTATTTACTCCCTCCTAATGCTGAAAGACAGTCTCAATCTGCTGGCCACACCTATGGAGGGCAGCCCAGTGAAGGGGCATGCATGAACGATCCCCTGCCACAGAGGCCAGGGCACTGGCCACCCTTCCTTTAAAAAACAAGAACAACAGAGAATGACTGTTTCTGAGTGAAAACCTCAGCGGGCACCCAGGACTAGAAAACAATTTCTTCTGCCATTCAAGGACAAACCACGTACACCACTAGTTACAGCTTTCTCTGTGGTCTCCCCTGTCAAGGACAGCAATAACTCAAAAAACAGTGAGCACTGCACTGCCTGAGCAGTGCTGAATGTCTGAGCATCTTTGGATGCTGCAAAAGCCTCAGTGATGCTAGTGCAAAGCAGAGGGGATATTCTGTATCGTTGGCAACTTTATCAAAATTACAGCCTATCCTGCTGGGGAGCAGCAGGCTGCTGGAAACAGAAGGATTCAGGAAAGAAAGTGAATTCCAAATACTTACAAATATAAAGAAATTGAAAAGAAACATCAGGTACTTCATGCAGCTCAGACAGTCTCCCTCCATGGTCTTCAGGCTCTTTGTTCCAACTCCTCCTGCAAAACAACAGCACATTCCTAGCACACTCTTTTTTATTGGAATGACACAATCCTATTTTCATTTGTATTTCCCCCAAGATCCTGTGGAGTTCATTATATAGAAGAGCTCTTTTCTTACCTGAACAAGGCAACATAGCACAGGTTACTAAGAGATAATGATCACTGCTAAGCCCCTTTGCATTCCTTAAGGTCTGTACAGATGTGAAGAGGAAGGTTGCAGGAGAGGAAAGGTCTAGCTTTACTTGCAGAGTGAAATACTGGGGGAAAAATATCCCTCTGCACATGAAGATTTTTACGCCCACCTTAAAGCCTGTCAAGTTGAAGAGAGCACTGAATGTACCTGCCTATTTCACACCAAAAAGGTCATATTGACACAGCAGCCAAACAAGCTGTGCCCAGTTAAAAGATGCACAACAAACATTTGGGACAGTTAGCTCCATACAAGCTTCCTCTACAGAATGAATGCCACACAAACATGGACCACAGCTTCAGGGAAACTTGTAGACATTTGAACTGGGAATGACTGCAGTGTGTGGACATGGGAGGGCCCACGGAGGCTGTCCACACAGGGTTACTCAGCCTGTGACACACCACTTGTTTGTCACGCTCTTGTCATGCACCAGGACCATGTGAAGTCCTGGTGCTCTACGCCCCACTCTGCACATGTCTTTTGCAGGAAAACCCCATGGATCAATGTTGGAAAGCTTTTAAGGCCAGGGAAAAATGCTATAGAATCTTAACCAGTTTTGAAACTCCATGTCTGGTTTAGACAACAAACTGCTTGGACAGTGCTTCTATTGGAAAAGCAACAATAAATCCTGACCAGATGAGGTTTACACTCGAGGAAAGTTCCTGCTTGCTGTTTAATGAAGTGACTATGTCTCCTAATATGCCATTATATCACCAAGTACCCCAGAGGGACAGACAAATAAATACACTGAAACAGAAAACAATGCAGTCATGGTGCTGTGCACAGATAGATCTGTACATATACAAACACAGAGGCACAGGTTTGCTCAGCTCCTTAAAGAAGACTTCCCAAAGCCCACATGCCTCTTAGAGCATTCCATTCCCTTTCTCCACTGTAAATGCCATTCCCTAAGCAGACATGCATCTAATGATGTGCTGTGCTAGCAAAGTACACTTAATTCCACTTAAAAGAAAAAAAATGAAATTATCCGAGGTTTTCACCAGGTTGGAAATAAAACTCTCTTTCATTCCTTCATTGTTTTAGTTAATCCACGAAACTTGTAAGTCCTGTAAAGCCTTGTGGGGTGCTTTCTTCTGTGACCATAGGAACTGCTCTGCTTTAGTCAAAGAGCTGAGAAAACCCACGGCAGGCAGAGCTCCAGCATGGGCTGCCTGAGGGTAAGGAGCCAGATTTTTCTTAACACAGTATGTGTTTTCTACATTACTTTTACTTGGTTTAAAATCAAATCAGCTCCTTTTTAGTGACAAAACAAGCAGAGACACAAATGGTGCAACATAGAAATTCATGTGGACATGCAGTTGCTTTTCCTCTGCATCTACATGTGTCTGGGGCAGGACAGCAGTGTGCCTCTGCTGGGTGGGTAATGCCCAGGGAACCCCCTTGCTAGAGGGATCCCGAGAAGGTCCACCTTGCTTCTGGAAAAACACAAACCTGAGAACAAGGGCAATATTTTTCTTTACAAACTTTATTTTATTATATCTCTGATACATAACTGTTCTGTTCAGAGAGACTCAAGACAAGACCATTACTGCAGTAGATGGAGTAGGGCACAGAGCTCTGATGTGGGCCTGGAGAAATGCCCACAGCTTCCTGACAGTGTTTTAAAGCCATGTCTGAAAAACTCGCAGAGAAAAGAGATTTCACAGAATATCTGAGTTGAAAGGGAATCACAAGGATCATCGGGTCCAACTCTAGGTGAATGGACCATATGGGGATCAAACCCACAACCTTGGTGTTATAAGCACCATGTTCTATAAATCTTGAAGTTCAGAAGGGTAAGGACCTGAGGAGGGAATTCTTCAGTTTTATGGGAAAGGGAAACTCAAGCTCCCCTAACACAAGTCTTGGATACTATAGTAGAGAGGGATATGAAAATACAGACAAATCAATGAACTTCAAGAGCCCCACAATTAGTGTCACCCAGATGTTCCCCTCATCACACAAAAAAGCCATACTCCAATGAAACAAAGGATGCCTAAATCTTAGTATATTAGCCAAAGTCTTGAAGTTATCTGAGAAATTTCAAAATCCTGCTGCCTTGAGCACCCACCTGCATGATCTGTATCATAGTAGCCTTAGTCAAAAAAAGGAACAAACCCCCAAACAGTTTATCCTTATTGTGTCACTGCACATCATAACACACTCATCCCACTACAGTCACTCAAGATGTGCAAATGGAACTCAGAGGCAATACTGTGAGGTCTGGGCTGGCAAAGCCAAGAACCAACATATCAGAGTTTTCCACATCAGAAGAACTCAATGCAACACTTCCAAAAAATGCCAACCTGATCTGAGCAACTGTTTTAGTGGTGGAACCTAGAGCTTGGAGAGACCCACATGTACCAGCATAACACACCCTTTCCAGTTTCTGCTGAGTACCAGGTTCCCAAACAGCACATGCAAGGTCATCATTTGGATCCTGTAATTGCATTGATTAAAGTAGGAAAAATCAACCAAAAGCATGATCTGATCTCTTATGAGGCACTTAAAACTGTTTGATGTCAGAGTTAAGCACTCCAGCATAGTATTGCTCCAGACTTTGAAGAGTATGTAACTAATGCTATTTACACAACAAGGCAAGCAAAATGCAAACAAGCAAGCAAAATGCAAATAATATGACTTACAAATAAAATAATTATGGATGCATTTGTGCCAACTGCTGCCCTTGCTAATTAGCTGAAGGTACCTGAAGTCCCTGATGACATGCTGTATGGATAAAATAACTGATATTAAAGGACAATCCTGACTCAAAGAACTGCTTTTCTTCTACTTTCCTTTTTAAGCCATACACACAAAAGGCAAATTTTCTGAGTTATTGCTAGTACACCATGATAGAAGTGAGATAAAATTGAATGCAAATATCTTAATCTACCTTTTAAAAATACCTTCTCTTCCTCCTTCAGGCCCCAAATTTGTGACAGATTACGTCTCCTCTGCAGGAGACGTTTAATGCTAAGCAACATTAACAGTCAGAACTGCAGAAGACAGTGGCTGACAGTGCTTCTCTGGCTTGTCCCATCTCAGACTTGTGAGACATATGAGATGTATATGTTTTTGTCTGAAATGTAGCTATAAATGTTCAGGTTTTTCTTAGGCAGATTATTCTACATTTCTTCCCTCCCCCCCCGCCCACCTCCATCACTCATGAATTTTATCTTGCAAGTGATGAGGCGAGGCCTAAAAATACCCCAGCAGTGTAGCCAAGGAAACATCCTAGCTGCTGTAATTGGTTAGGGAATAGTCTAGTTTTTTTAAGGCAATGCATTTTTCGTTGTCTAGCCACAATTATTTCCTTTCCTGTCATTTACTTTTGCATGCCTTGCAGCTACCCTGAAACTTCACATTTTGGAGCAGCTGTTAACCACACCCCAAAAAACTGCTACTAAATTTCTCTTTGCTACCATGACATTCCCTCAATCCCCATATCCTTTTCACATTATATTGAAAACCCATGGATTCACTTCAATTGTTCCTTTACCTTAGTTTGGATAGAAATCATGAAAAACTTAGGTGGGACAGGACCTCTGGATGTCATTGAGTACAAACACCCACTGCCTCCAACCTGGGCCAATTCCAAAGTTTGATCCCAACTTCAAAGTTAGAGCAGGCTGCTCAGGGTCACATTAGTTAAGTTTTGAACGTCTCTAAGGACTGAGATTCCCCAGTCTCACTGGACACCTCTTTTAGTGTATGATGACCCTGCCTCGTGAACAAATGTTTTGAAACAGCTGTCCAAGGTGTGTCCAAGTTACCTGGTGGCAAATGGAAACAAGAGCATCTTCACAGATGCATCAGTCTATCAGAACTCACAGGAGCACCTCATCTTCACCAATCTCATCTTTGCATCTTCCTTATCATATCACTCCTACCCTCTACTTGAAACAAGTGTGCGAACCATTTTCCTTGTCAACTCCTGACATGCCTCTGCAGACAATTTGTGTTTCGGTACATAAAATTCAGACATTTTGCATTTGCCTGATGGCTCATCACAGTCTTCCATCTCAAATATTTGACAGAAAACACAGAATAATGAAGAATGAAGAGACGCCTAGGGGTCATCGTGCCCAACCCTCATGCAAATCACTTTCTCAGTCACTTCTTTTCTATCACATCATCCACATATATCTTCTTTTAACAAAAATATATCATTTCATCAACATGCACGAACGACCTTGTCCACTGAACTGATCTGTTGCTTCTTTAAAACCAAGAACCAACTTCTGCAGTGCTTCCTACAAATATTAGCCAGTGGCTTGAGGAGAAAATGGTACTAATTTACACTACCTTTCTATTCATACACAATGCAACCAAGTAAAAGCAGAAGACATGTCTTGAAGCTCTCCAGAACTAGTGCCAGGCAGCCTTTTAAAGGCATTAGAAAATATGGACTAGATTCTTTTCCAAGTAATGTATCGATTTCTAGAAGCTGTCCCAGCTGAGATGTCCCTGGAAACATACCCTGAAGCTCCAAGCTGCACAATGGCAAAGGACCACCACCACCTGGCATTGCTCTATTGTGTCCTCTCCACAGCAATGTGGCAGCCCACCCTTTGGCGTGCAGGTATGAGACTTGATCAGCATGCCTGCCTTCCTTCACAAGTCCGTCTCACAAGAGGATTTTCTGTGTTCACTGTCTGCAAGCAGTATCCAACTTTATAAACCTAAGTGGTGGATTCTCCTAAGAGAACAAATCTAACAGGAAGGGCCTTCCAGAAAATCCTCTCAGAGTATTATTTCCACACAGTCTGCTCCTCTAGATACAACAGAGAAGGGGCAGTTTCATTAGAGACTGAAGAGGGGCGACTTTATCCGGTACCTTGTGACGTGATAACGACGCAGTTGAGCTGTGTATAATTTTACCCCCCTCCTGCACACCATAGCCTACACTAACCAGCCCCGACAGGGATACAGAGAAAGCATCTAGCATGCAGAAAGAGCAAGCTATAAGCAACACACACCTTTAAAAAATTTTGGGACTGGAAGCACAGTGTCGATTCTAGTCTTTAATGTCTGTGTGTCCCATGTATTTTGTTCTATCCAAGCTGTCTGCTTAGATAAAAATATGCAATTACTGAAGAAGAAGTCAATAAAACACAATCATGTTAAATACACAATTTATAAAACACACCATCCTGATGACTATGCTCGGTTTAATTGCCACCATTAATTAGTGTACATTAGCAGTAACGAAAAGCTTTTAATATGCGGTGAGGGACTTCAATTTCTCAGAATCTCTTTAACAATCTTTGGGGTGTTTTAAATGCCCACAGACCACATGTAAATCTATTCGCCATTACACATGCACTCATCCACAACAGGACTAGATAATACCAGCTGCACCTTCAATATTTTATAGGAGGCTTAGACAAACTTTAATTGCTGTGACTTTACAGCCCATTTACTGGGAAAATGGAAAAGGCAGGGGAAGAGAGAACGGAATGATCTTGGGAAGCCAGCCATTAGGAGCAGGAGCCTGAGACGTTGGGCACTATCTCTCGTTATTTCAGCCAGCTCTCACGCCAGTGAGCAAACTATTTCCTCTCCCTCTGCCTCATTGTCACTGCCTGGGAAGCAAGAAGAGAGAGGAACAGCAAAGCCTCTCCACCCAAAGAATTAGATATACAGGTGCAGGCAGAGGGACTCAGGTACAGGCTACCACTACCCTCAAGCTAAAAATTAAAATTTTCTCAGTAAATTTTAATTTCTGGCCTGCACAATTTCTAGTGATAGCCTTTGACTAGGCTACACTAGGCCGAGGACAGACTACAGACTTAAATGCAAGGCATGTGTGTTTGACTGTTGCTTTCTCAGGGCACCCTCTCCTACAGTGTTTTTTTCCCCCGTTTGACAGAGCCCCAACCCCACACTCTGCAGGCTCTGTGGGGAAGGGGGCAGTCATTAACTCTTCAAACAGCACCCCATGCCGTAAAGAGTCCAATATTGACATAGGGTCGCCTCAGCACTGTAATTCGCTCATCCTTCGTAACGGTTTTGGTACACTCACAGCTTTGCTGAAGCCACTGCTTCCCTGTGAGCATTAGATAAGTCACTGGGTCTATCCCTGCTCTCTCACTGCCAGTATTTCATCTTGATTTCTGGAGTGGGTGCATTTAACATCTGTTTCCCACAAACATTTGTAAATGCGCCTTTGAAAATTGCCTCCCATTAAGACTTCTGTGAGCGAAAGCCTATCGTTTGTTGTTGGCAGGAAGCGAACAAGGAGTTTCAAGGTGGCTGAAATTATTACAATATAAAACATATAATGAATATTCATAGATCTGTTTTGCATTAATCACTCACATTTAATGTCCTTCCTCTGTCACTGTAAACCTACGTCTCTAGATGAAGAGCAGAGATGGCTTTGCTTTTGAAATATGGAAGGTACAAACATCTATGGCCAATTGACCTGTCTCTGCTGTGAAGTGCTGAAGGCATGTGCCACTTTATAGTGCTGGGTATGAAGGCTGCCCTGGATCAGTACAGCTTTTCCATCAGTGTGAAAGTTCAGAGAGTGCCATGTGACTGGCTGAGAGATGGCTGCAGCAGGTTCAGGCATGTCTGAAGAGGGCTTTGGAGAGTCTACAGCTAGGACAAGGGACAATGTCACTGCCTCACAATAGAGAGCCCCTTTTTGACAGTCAGAACCCAGCGCCCACCCTGACCTTTTTATCTATTTCTTTGGTGTGTGGGGACACTTCATCCTGTGTTTTGCATGTGCAATTGAGAGACAATTTCTTCAGTTGTCCTGTCCTGTGATACCACTGTCCTGGGATAGCTGCTGCCAAGAGAAGATGGCTCTAACTTTAAAGCAGAGATGACACTGTGCTATATAAACCTATCATTAGGAAAATAACCAGAGTGATAGGATTCCTGCTCCTACTGTGCGTGCATATAATTACAACTCTACAAGCCCTCAAAGGTCTGTGTGGGAGAGGAATTTTATTTTTTTTATTCCTCGTAAGTCACAATATTTTAAAGAAATTATAGCACCACAGAGAGGAAGAGCTTAAATGCTTCAGTAGGTACCAGCAGGTGCTGTGTCAGAAGAGATGAAAGACTGCAATTGGTGCCAAACAGCAGCAATGTTCCATCTTACTCTGTGGCCCTAAAGGGGAGGAAGTCCCTACTAAACAGACTCGGTTAATAGCTACAATTTTGTCATTAGGGAGATTTGCAGAAAATGTAAAACCACCATGCCTAATTGTGACTTGAGCAAGCTGATGCCTTTACTTACAGTTGCTGGGGAAACACAATGGAAGTCAGAGCAATGGCTGAGGCCAAGTCCCATCCTTAGGGCTGCGTGGTGCAGCCACATGCCTCAGCCACCAAGCAGCTGTGGCTGGCATGTTGTCCTGCCCCTGTGCTCATCCCATGGCCACCACATCAGCTCTCCCTGCTGAGCACTGGCTTCTCTTCACATCCACATTGTAGTTCTTTGTGAGGAGCAGGCTTTGATGAAGGAAAAGCAGCTGAACATGTGACCCTGCTTGTCTCATGCCACAAGAAAGACAGCTGGAGCTCCAGAGCAAAGAGGAATGGGGCAAAGAGAGGCTGATAGGTTAACAGTAGCAAGTATGGTAGCAAGTGAAACAAGAAATGAACAAAGGATGCAGGATGGAGAAGCAAGGCCTGTCTTTGTGAGAAATCTGACCTCCTGCAGGAAGGGCCACCAGATGGGACCGCTTACAGGTGTCCTGCTTCACAAGGGCTTCTAGCTACTGCCAGCCCCCTGTGCTCACCACATTTGCAGGATCTAGAGAAACTAAATCATATGCCAACCCATATGTTCAACCACAGTAGATATTGAAGACAGAAGTAGTTTCCTGCTGGATGTCTGCAACAGGTCAGTGCTTTTATGGTGAAAGGTGAGGAGAAACATCTCTGTGAAAGCAGGATCGAGATATTCGTTCCCTTGCAATGGCTTCAGAAAAAAGTAAAGTGTTTGCTGCTCCTGAACTGGACCTCGACACAAGCTGTGTACATTATCCTGTAACTATTGCTCCTACATAAATAACTAATTGTACTGGAATTTCATAGCACTTACACAGCAGAATCGTTGCTATGACACAACTACATTACTGCATATAAATCCAATTAGATTCCAAAGTGCACTGTGTAACTGTAATCGGCCCCTGTGGAGCAGCGATGAGAGGACCTGCACAAGACCATGCAACTAGATACTAAATTACAGTCAATCTACCTCCTCTTTAGTTGCATTAAAATGCTAATGTCGCGGTAACATGGGCCCATTTAGCAGCGATGACTGCCTTGCCTTGCAACACTGGAGTGAATGAAGCTGTTGCACTGACTCAGAGCATTTAATTCCTCAGTACATTTCAGTGAGCAAAGCCCTTAGGGGCATCTTATACCTTAAAACAATAACCTGATTGGCTTTTATAACACTAAAAGCCTATGAGGCTTGGGACAGTGTTTAAATGAATCAGAGCTGCTGCTAAAACTACCTTAACTTTCCTACCCAAGCAGACCAACTGAATCCCATCCCATCCTGACTGCTTTTAACAAAGACACATTTCGGCCACCAAACAGCTGCACAATAAGAGCATATCAATTATATAGGAGAAAAAAGAGCTGGACTGAACCCCTTAAAACTTCATACAAATAACACCAGCATTGCAACAAAATCAATAATACAACAGTTACCATCTATGTTTTATATTTGCAAGTTTGCAAAATGTGTGCATAGAATACATGAGATCACGTGGAGGTAAAATCTCCCACATGTACACAGACATTCAATATGGAAATTCAGAAGTCCCAGAGCAGAACCAATTCTCCTAAATGTTGTAACGTTTTGAAAAGTGCTAGAGTATGTGTTTGAAGTGCCAGTATGGCTTCAGGCCACTGAGCACTCCATTTCATCTAGTGGAAATGTGCATACCACACCGCTGGAAACATGAACTGCTCACTTGGGCCCCTTCCCAAGCAAAGTTCGATAGGTAATCACATCTGGCTCTTTCATACAGTTTTTCACACACAGGCACCACCCATCTCAGAAAAGAAGATACTGCATACAGAACCGACACGCCTGCAACTCTTTTAAGTTCTGCTGCTTAAAAAAAAAGTCCTCAGATAGCTCACAGGTGTATTTTCCCTTGTATTAACTGCAGTACAATGGAACCATATGATAATGTCTGCCTTTCTAAACAGATGACCCAAAGGTTATATGCACTGACGATATAACAACATTAATTTTGTTTATCAGATAAGAAAAACAAAGCTAGAAGGGGAATGGATGTGTTAAACCTCCTGACCCCCAATACAACCCTGTGTTCACCAGTCCATACTGAGACCAGTCCCAAACCGATGAAAAAACTCATCACTTCTGGCTGATAAGTTACAATCTTTGCCAGGCATCTTCTGTCCCAGAAAGCAGTTATTTGTCATACCAAAAGGGAGGCGGCTAACTTTGGCCTCTTATTTCTGAAAATATTTCCTTTCCGGATGGAATAAATGTCACCATCCTGAGTGGATCATGGAGTTGCATCACAAGCCAAGTGACATTATCCACTGTCATGTCAGATACTGTCAAGTGTTGAAACACTCCATACGCTTGCACGGCATTCCAGACGCTGAGGGGATTTAACATGAAGTGTAAATGCCTGCCACTTTTTCCCTGAGCCTGACACATCTCACCTTTATAACAACTGATTCCTCGGTGCTCTTTTCTGTTCTCTTTTTCTATAGCCTTGCTTTGTTTGCAGCAAATGCCTCAGCAGTTTGTGGCATTTGTGATGGCTTTTAAAGATGAAGGAATAAATTTCAGAAAGACTGGACAGTTGCTGTGGCAACCTTGTCCTCCTCAGACCACAATTTCCAATATTTTAAGAAGTTTCCTGATACTTTGCAGGCTTTGAGGAAACAAGGCAGAGGAGGAAAATGATTGTAAAGTAAGGATGTTACCAAAATGGATTACTGTGAGCCACAGGCCCTTGTCCTGTTGTAGTGGGTTTCTGTGGCTGGGTTTTGGTAGCTGAGGGGGGCTACAGGGGTGGCTTCTGTTAGAAGCTGCTAGAAGCTTCCCCTGTTCCATGGAGCCAATACCAGTCAGCTCTAGGACGGACCTCCTGCCGCTGGCCAAGGCCGAGCCAATTAGGAATGACAGTAAGACCTCTGTGATAACATATTTAAGAAAAGAAGATTGTTGTGCAGAAGAATTTCCAGACAGGGAAGAGCAGAGTGAGAACATGGAAATAACAACGTAGACACCAAGGTCAGCGCAGAAGGAGGGAGAGGAGGTGCTCCAGGTGCTGGAGCTGAGGCCCCTGCAGCCCGTGGTGCAGACCATGGTGGAGCAGCTGTGCCTCTGCAGCCCATGGAGCACCATCCGGGTGCAGAGACCCCCCTGCAGCCCATGGAGGAGCCCACGCTGGAGCAGGTGGATGCATGAAGGAGGCTGTGACCCCGTGGGAGGCCCAGGATGGAGTGGGGTCCTGCCGGAGACCTGCGGCCCGTGGAGAGGGAAGCCCACGCTGGAGCAGGTTTCTCCCGGGTAGGACTCGTGGCCCCTGTGGGGGACCCACGTCGGTACAGCTCATTCATGAAGGACTGCACCCCATGGAGGAGTGACCCATGGGACAGCAGTTTGAGAAGAACTGCTGCCCAAGGGATGGACTTACACTGGAGAGGTCCATCAAGGACTGTCTCCCATGGGAGGGACCCTACAGGAGCAAGGGAAGGACTCCTCTCCCTGAACAGTGGCAGAAACAACAACTGACCATAACCCCCATTCCCCGTCCCCCTGCACCACTGGGTGGGAGGAGGGAGAACATGGAAGGAAGGAGGGGTGGGGGGAAGGTGTCTTTAAGACAGTTTTATTTCTTACTCTTTGGCTCTTATCCTGTTAGTAGTAAATATAAGTATTATCCCCACTTTGAGTCTTGTTTTACCTGTGAAGGTAATCAGTCACTGACCTCTTCCAGCTCTTATCTCTCTCTACTCATGAATTCTTAGCTGTTTTTATCCCCTCTTCTCTGTCCAGTTGCAGAGGGAGAGTGAGAGAGAGTCTTTAGTGAGTACCTGCTATCTGGCCAGGGTCAACCCACTACACGTGTCAAAAAGATGATGATGATGTTCTTAGCAAGAAAAAGAAGCTCCAGACTGTCTAGGCAGAAACAAAGCAAGGGCCCATGGGCAAGGGAATTTGAAACCCCTGCTTGAATCATTTGCTTTAACACAGAATGTAGCTGCAGATCAATAGGTTAACTTCTTCTTTTTTTTTTTTTTTTTTTTTTTTTTTGGTTATTCTCAGTGCTTTTTCATAAGATAGAAGTGTGGAAAAAGTAACCCACTGTTTAACATTTAGCTGGGAAAGTAATAACCTTAATTGCTTTTAAGAAAGAAATCCCGAACAGAACTTTCAATGCATTAACTATCAGACAAAAAAACGCTCCAACAAAAACCCAAAACTCCTCAGAAAACTAACAAAACTGTCTGTTCAAGGTAACTGCCTACACACATGTAAAAACAAAACAGTCAGTTTATTCTATCTAGAAAAGAAAAAGTTAGGAAAAACAGTCTGTAAGAAAAGTAGATCTTTAATGAGGGATCTCAGTAATACTAAATAAACCAGAAAATAATATTTCTGGTAATCTGACCAGTGGCATTATTTATCTGCTTCCAGTCATCTTTTAAACGTTTTTAACAAGAATAATAATAATGCATCCCAAAGTGTCATGAATTCTAAACACAATAGGATATTCTTTATCCCACTGAGCTCATAACTTGGATTCATTTATTTATTTAGGAAATACATACATTTCACAAGCTATAAGTGTGATATGTGCAGGAAAACTTGAATGCAGTAAAGGACATGAGAAATGACTTAGGGAAGAGAGGCAGACATGAAGCCTAAGTAACCCTGCTTATAGCCAAACTGATACACATCTTATAAATATTCCACGTGCAAATCTAAACTGAGTTTCACTATAATCAGCACCTTTAACTTAATCTAATACATAAAATTGCAGCTAATGTAGTTTGAAAGGTAAATGTGACTGATCTCAACTACACCTGTATCAATTAATGTACAAACAGCCAACCACTCAATGTCTTTTGCTACAGATATTTTTGATTTCTGATTAAGAAAGAGTAAGAAGGAGCAGAGAGAGAACTGTGGCCACAGCCCACAACACAGCTTCAGATGTTCTGCAGGAAAATAAATGAGAGTTAATAAATCCCATAATCTTGACATACATGTTTCTAAATGTTCTCTCTTCCTTCATAAAATGTATAATCTAAACACTCCAGCAACGATCAGGTTCCAGGCAGACAAAAGACCCATAGCGCTGTTCATACGCAGATGACAGGAGTAGAGGGACTAAGTGAGATATGAGCCAAGACTTGAAGGCTGGCTCCCAGATGCTTTTGCTTTCCCAGTGGATAACAGATACTGCATCAAGACACACAATGTCATGCTAGTGAATTTGCTGCTCTTGTAACACCTCATTTTTCTTTCCATCTGAACTTATTCTGAAAGTGTATGGTACACTGTCCCTTTCTCCTTTCTCTTTTGTCCTTACTCATGGCATGGGAAACATGAAAGACAGCATGGCTGGTTATTGTTAATGCACCTGAAAGTGCAGACCTTAAAAGGGGGGATATTCTGGAACATGCTACAGTTTTCCTTGCTATTTGCACAGGCAGCTAATGATCACCCTAATAGCTTCTCTCTCTGAAGTCATAATAAGCTTACAAATGAACCCATTCAGAACATATTAAAAAGCCAGGGATGCTCCTTTGATTACAGCCTTTATGGAAACCTCTGAATATTTGTTTTGTTGCTGCACAGCCGCAATTAGGACATGCTGCTGGGAGCCAGCTCAGCTGCCAGAGCAGTGGGGTTTGGAGACACCTCCAGTGCCATAGCAACACATCCACCTCTCACAGCATCAGGCACAGGGAGCCTGGCAGCCCTTGAGTCCAGGCAAGCAGCTTCAGCTCTTCCAGGAATTAGGAAATAAAAGGTGCCTAATTAAACTTCCTCTGCTGATGCCTCGACCGTGTTTATGGAGCCACACAAACAGCCCCACACTGCAGCTCTCGCGAACGAGCCATCCTGCTGCATCAGCCACGGTCCTGCCAAGGGGCACGGAGTCACACAGCTGTTGGGCATCTCTCCACACACTGCTCTGGAGGCTTATGGGTGTGGAGGTACCCAGTTCATGCTGTAGGAAAACTGGGTAAATTCGTGTGTTGAAGAGACTTAAGGAGGCAAGACCTTTACTTTGCTGAGGTTAGAATATGGGGGAACTCACTTCCATTGCCACCTGTAACACTTCCCCCCAACAACCTCATCCTTCCACATGTGGGGAGGGGGACTGAGTGACCTTATGGAAATCTTTTCATCACTTAACTGCTCAGAGGTTGATCTAAATCCCGCTTATGTTGCTGACAGACTTCAAACTTCACCAGGGAGGAGAAAAGAAAAAAAGGCATCTTTAAGGACATAAAAACCTGCAAAATTGAGTATCTAGTTTTCATTAAGATTTGGTCAAACATTCCACTATAGCTAAAAGAGCATATCTTTTTTCCCCCTAGAGGAAGAGAACATCATGAGCAATATACCTGTTTTCCCAAAATATCCTTATTCCCCAAGTACAGTACATCTGCAGTGCTCTTAATTGAAGAGACTTGGGAAGCAATTCATTTTTGCACACAAAGACAGCAGCTTACATGCTGATGACATGGATCCACAGGCTTTCAGACAGCTTCAGTGGGGTGACGTTCACCCACAAAAAGTATAACATCTCCTCTTAGAAAGCTGGGATACCAGAAAAACCGCTTCTACTTTTCCTGAAAGGCAAGACCTTTGAATGGAACAGATATTTCCTACATCTCTAGGAGATTGGCTGAGGTTAAAGCAGGTCAAACTATGTAATACAGATATCTTTGTGTTGATACTACCCACAGTGCCTTTTAGGAAGGCCACAATTGTAAGAAACCTTTTCTTGGCAAGAATATTTAGTACAGTGCCAAAGAGTCTCCCCAGGCAGTCTTTGTTTTAAGGTTTGTGAGCTTTGGGGGAAAGGATTGTATCTCTGCTTGTGAAGTGGTCCAGATTTTTAGCTCTACTGTTATCTAAATAACACATAACAGCAGCAGTGGAAACTTCACTACCAGCATCACTTGCAAGTAGACTGAGGTTTTGCCTGGGGCAAAACCTGAAGCAGCATCAATCATACGTACACATAAAAACCGGCATGCACACACAGGGTATTGACCCTTTCAAAACTGAAATAGCAAATTTAACCATGGAAATACTTATGAATTTTCTTTTACTCAGTCTTCACTGTTATTTTACCTGCTAGAAGTCAGGACTTAGAACCTAGAGACATAAAACCTCCTCTAACTCAAATCAGAGGAGCTGGAATAATCACAAATGTACCAGTGAATGATGAAGGCACAAGCTGCTCACATGGCCTTAAATGAGTACAAAAACCAATCTGCCCATGGACTGCTGAGCACCTTCCTCTTTGCAACCAAAACAAGTGAGAATACCATCTGACCCAATCTGGCAATTCCTATTTTTGAAAGTCTAGGCAATCTTTTTAGGGAGGACAACAGAACACAGTTTTAAAAGCAGATCTCCTGTGAGGGATAGGACTCCACAGGCTTTCACCTCAGTCAGGACTGGGCTGAATTCTGACTGCAAAATCACACCAGTTTTCAGTGGCCGAAGCTCACTATAACCACATTTTTGTTATATCTCCCATCTTGATCAGCATCCAATTTGAAAGCAATGCTGCCTTTCAGCTAAAAAATCATATTTCAAAAGTATCAAAAGGAGGTTTGCAGAACAAAGAGCCGAAGCAGCCCAGATTTAGGCTGAGAAAACATAGGGAACAACAGGATGTTCAAGCTATTCTGAACATGAAGAGACAACACTTTTGCAACTTTCTCACAATTAGGCTGCAGAGCTGCTCTGAGCTCTGCATGAAGGACAAGAAAAGTTGTCCCAAGAGATAAGGCATTTAACAGCTTCTTCTCCCATCACTCGTGTCAGCACAGGGAGAAGAATCTTTCTGAAAACATCATGGATTCTTGCTGTGAAAATACATTTGATGATAAATTTTATGACAAATTTCATAACAAGATTTGTGGTCACCATTCTGCATGTCTGATGAAGCACTAACCAGCTTGCATAAGAATATTAATACCATTTAAACCCTAGATTGCTTTCCACATTACAGTCTGAAAGCCCTTTATGAAGCTATGTCCTTTATAAAGCTGACCAGGCTTTTTTCCAGAATACCGAGAAAATGTCCTGGGCAGCTTCTGTGGTCCCCTATCTAGTGCTCAGACCATTTTATAGCTCCAGTTCTGCTAATATCTGCCACAGAAACTCACAGACATTAGTGAGTCACTTCAAGCTAGTGTGTTGTTTTCATCCCCTGCCCCCTGTATTTAATATAATTAACAACAACACTTATCTGCCTCCCATGGAGTCTAAGAGATTTAGTTCAATATCGTATGAGAGTACGGGGCTGCCTATACCAAAAGCAGTTGACGGAAGACAGCATGCAAAATATTGTTATTTTTAGATGAAAACAAGCACTTTGAGTGACTGCCAATATTTTTTAAAACTGTTCAGATACAAAACCGCAGGTTTTGAAGGGGTCCTTCACATGGATCATACAGTTCTGAGCTCATGGCAACTGGACTGAAAAAAGTCAGATGACTTGTACTCCACCTGTTTCCTCTTTGTGTTCACCATGTCAGCTCCTCACCAGGAGAATCCCAAGTCAAGGATCTACTGATGAAGAAAGACACAGCAAACTTTTTAATCTTGAAAGAAGACGCTGTCCACATCATAGTTGAGATTCCACACTGACCAGCATTACCAGTGGCCCAGGACTCCCAGAAAGCCAGAGGTTGCCCTACAGCATTGTGTATTGGAGGCAAAGGACATTCAGGTTAGAATTTGAGTGCTGCCAACTCAATCCATTTTGAAACTTCACCTTCAGCGCAGCATCCCACACACCACCCTGCCCACTGTTTCCCATTGACACCGGTGTGAACCAGCTCTTCCAGAAGGCCAGCAGAGACATGAGAGTTTTCAGGGCATTTGGGATCAAGGTTCAGTATCCTGTATGCTCCAGTTGCTAATAAATTCTGGGGGGTGGATGTGGGGGCTTTTTAGAAAATGTTGGGTCAACATCTGCTGCCTCAGAAGTAATTCAGGAACAAAAGTTTTCCAGTCAGCACAGTTATCAGGAGCTTGAGGCAGGCATTTACAATAATCTGATACTCATAGCAGAAAAGCTGCAATGCAAAACTTCCCCCAGTAAGGGACCACCTAATGGCAGCCCTTGGAAAAGCAGGTTTGTTCTTGCATCTTTTGAATGAAGCACATTAATCTGGACACAGGATGCACTCATTAAATTGACCTCCTAATACTTCTGTTTCTGCTTATTTGCACGAGCCTTCTCCCACTCAGGGCCTGTATTTAATCTCCATCTTTTCAAGCTGTGCACTCAGGTGCCCTAGGGGCAAGTGCAGCACAACTCTGATGAGATGGAAGATGAAGTACCAGAAATGCACAGAGAAATGTGAGAGGAAGGACATGTGCTTAGGGATCTGTCATTTCGATAGGCTGTGCTCCTCTTCTGAGCCTGCACACTCCCTATGGGCCAAGAAGAAAACAGGTGATGATTCTGGCCCACCATGGAAAACCCTGCAGAATAGCTTTGACTTGGTTTTCCTTCACCAGTTTTGCTATTTAAATGCTGTGACTCTCTGGAGCTGAGCACACCTCATCAGCAGAGCCAAGTTCCCCACTTTTAGCCCCTCAAGCCGCAAGAGGATGAGCACAATGAGACATGCAGGGTCTCCCTAAAGTTTTGCAGCTACTAAAAAACGGTGGGCTCACCTTGCCCTGACTGACCAAAGAGCCTCCCCCTCCTCCTCCGAGCAGGGGCTTATTGGTATTTCGCTTCCTCACTGGTTCCACTGCTTCAGATTTTGAATGAGAGGCTCTATTTTTTCTTTTATTTCCTAAGTTCTCCTCTCTTCTGCAATGCACTGTCTTGACACTGTCATCTGTACCATGTATCACATATCACATTAATCTTTTTGTCATCTGATTTCCCCATAGGAGTTATCAGTTAGAAAATTTGGTTTTGCTCAGAAGCAAGCAAACAAATCTGTGTATCAAAAAGAATGAATGAGAGAATGAATGAGAGAAAAAATGTGAACACTAAGCAAGCTCCCATTTAAGCACTTTGCATATCCTGTATGAAATACCAGCTCCTGAAATCTATTTTTTGGTGAGATGACATCTTCTCATGTAATACATTATCCTTCCATTATCCCAGGGTGACACTGCTCAGGTCTCTCAGCTAATGTTTATCTGCTGCTTTCCC
The DNA here is from genome assembly GCF_009829145.1 of Chiroxiphia lanceolata. Taxonomy (NCBI): domain Eukaryota; kingdom Metazoa; phylum Chordata; class Aves; order Passeriformes; family Pipridae; genus Chiroxiphia; species Chiroxiphia lanceolata. Next base: position 23,547,382 of record NC_045642.1, on the reverse strand, counting down.
TGCTATCCTGGGGAGATTACAAATGAATTAGGTGAGTCCAAAGCATTTTGGGGTAATAGCCAGGATATCCTTCTTGTAAAGAAGCCTAGTCAGAGGTGGTCAGATAACTACAGAGCCTAACAGTAGCGACCCAGGGAATTAACTTCTGTAAATCAATGTAATACTGCTACACTGATACCAAACACCCAGAATAATGATTTTCACACTACTTAAATCTTTACTATTGTTTCAGTGATTCTGAAATTATTCTGTTCAACTGGGCCACTGTTTGGTCTAGAGATTAAAAAAAAAATCCATTTTAGGACAGGATATCTTTTAATGTCAGATCTCATTCAGCCATTTAACAGAAAAAATGACCACACTGGTAGATTTGGTATAAGTTATTAACCTACAAAATAAACTGATTTTAATTAAGGCATCCATGTGCATGTGTTTGGTTAAAGACTTTGAAAATCTGCTTCAAGAAGTATGATACATTTATATGAGTCATAGGCAAGATAGGGAGGAATTTACTTCACACATCCATTTTGTTAAGGACTGAAAATGCAGGATTTAGTTCATGAAGGCAGCTTTCAGTTACCACCTGTAGTTATTACCCTAGCTTTGCTTGCAGACCTGCATTTTACAGCCTAGTTGTAGTGGCTTATAAAAACAAGGGAATTCACCTGGGGCAAAGGCTTAACCTCGATGCGTTTGACAATGTCTTCAGTCAGACCGTTTCATTTTCCCAGCTGCACAACCAGACCATAGCCCTCATCAGAGAGGCAGCTTCTGCTCCAAGCAAGGCCACATTATTCTAGCTGAAATAAAATGGTATGTCATGACTATGTTCCCTTTACAGTATCAGTTTCTTTCCTACTGTACCTGAAGGCTGAGTGAGCAATTTAATAGAAACTTTATAATGCGAGTGCTTTTTTCCTTTTTAAAGATGATGTATCTCTCCTTTTTGTTAACAGATCTAAATGGAAGTACATAAGAAAAATTTGTTCTTTCCCATAAACTGGAGCAAGCCATATTGCAGTAGGGGATTTTTCTACTTTAACTATGCAGATAAGAGCTAAATTAGCAGCTCTGCATAGCACAGAAAAGTGTTCTTAGCATCCAACCATTTCATACAATGTCCAGCAAGAGCTCTGAAATCAATAAGCTTACTCCAAACTTCCAAAAAAATTCTATCAAAAGCCTTTTTGTCCCACCCTTTTAAATACAAGCACTTTAGGCTTCACATGGCCATTAAAAAAGGTCCATGTAGATCTGACCTGTGAATGCATTACTTTACATATTAGATCGAAAAAGTAGTAGCTGTTACAAAGCTGAACAGATCCTGTGACCACCACAAAACAAAACAGGCCCCTTGCCAGCCAGCTGCCCCCCAGGTGTGAGTGCCAGGATCCTCAGCCAGAAATGGACAGTTTCTGCAAATGGGTGTATGTGAGACCTGGGCCAAGCACAGATATTCTTATGCTTGGAACAGCTTCAGGAAAAAGGAGAAAGTCATCGACCTGGAAAGCTGGGGTAACACTGCTTTGTAAGTTTTCTTTTAAGAACACGCTGCACCCATTAACACCTGTGACGTGTTTCCTTAGAACATGAAGCTCTACTGAAATTCAAGTGACATTGTAAAAAGTGAACGAAGAAACTTCCAAAGTATGTTCAGGATGCCTTACACTGGCATCTATCCAATATATCTTTTATGGGGTACCATCCTGCAGGAAGGCTGTCACTGGCAATTGTGCTAGTAAAATGAGAAATGTAGAGACTGTAGTTCATAGAGAGAGAGGTATGTACATAATTTTGTGTTTGCTTTTAGTATTAGGCAATCTGTGAAGGAAGGATGGTATTTTTTTTGTCAAGGACACACCAAAACTCATCCTTTCTCTTCACAAAGATCAAACATTATGTTCTATATCAGTTGATGGCATGTTCAATCAGTTTAGTGGTAGGAGCTCCCTTCCAGATTGTTCCAGCCCAAAAAGCACCTGGAAGCTACAGGTTGTAAGTAATAAGGTTGCAACTAAGCAATATTCAAAGGGGCACTGCCTTGGCAGCCCCATAACTGTATAATAGATCATCTGGAAGAAAAAGCGCACTTTTTGCCTAACACACCATCTGAGATCATCACGCATGTCTGTGGCAAAGGAAACAGACCCCAAAGGAGCACACCCAACTTTATGAACTCTGTGACACCACCTAAGGTAGGCTCAGAGTTCTCAGAGAGAGTTACAGGCCTCCAAGTCAGTCCTGAAAAGGCAGTTTCCATGAGGACACTGACCTGCTGGACAGTGGTTAGCAGCAGGGATGTGCCATCTTACACAACAGCAGGGTAATAAGACAACCTCTACATTTTGCAGTCTTAATTCTTCAGCAACATTGGTTTTCAAAATACCAAAGATAGCTGATGGGTGCAAGGGGAAGTTTTTTTTTGTCTTTACAGCTTCAAACAACAGCACAGTGACAGGAACTTTGCAGACCTCAGATATTACGTGACCTACTCAAGCACTCAGGCCCCAAGCTCTTTGTCACAAAGTCTCTGTTCAGAACAAAGCCAAGTCTCTTAAGTGACTCTACTGGTGCTCATTAAAAAGATAGTAAAAGGGACAGCAAATGATTTGCTAATAAAGTCTGATTCTGAGGTGCACTATACATAGAGGAGAGGTAGCACAATTACATTAGTAAAGGTAATGAGGTCACTGCGACATCATTGTTTGCTCTTTAATTTAAGCAAAAACAGTGTAAGGTGGCCATAATTGGGGAGAAGAAAAAAAAACCGAAAAAGGCAGAAAAAACTGTTCTGCTTTCGGATAAGTCTGACTGCATGATTATAGGATGTTGGTGATGTCTAAGAGAGAGCTACTGAATATTTAACCTTAGAAATGGAAGCTTGGTTGTCTCTTGTCCTGTTAACATCCACACGTATCTTCCATTAACTCTAATTAAGGCTAACAGGGTGTTCAGTAAGTATCTCCATAATTAATGTTAATAGTAGTTACAGGCAAGCGTTGATAGAAGATGAAATGCCAAGTTTCTTCTCCAGGGTTAAATACTCAGCAGCCTGTCTGTCTCTCATTTCCATTTTCTCCAGTAAAGGCCCTCTAATCAATTGCACGCATTCCAAACAGCCTTATGCACTGATTCTTGCAGTGAGAGACACATGCAACCATAAGTAACAGTGCATGCTGTTATTTATACAAAATATAAACACAGACAACACAACACCTGACACAGACTGGTTCACATCTGTATGCTCACTGCTGTACAGATATCCCGACAATGTATTAACAGTGCAGACTGACACATCTCTTTTTCCTTCAAGATGCCCAGGCTTCACAGGGGAACAGCATTATTTCTATCATATAGTAAGATAAGTAATTTTCAATTAACAAACTGAAGAGCAAACAAGATCATAGCAACAACCTCAATTACCCTTATTAATGGCATTATGCCACCCTTAGTTGATAGACTATACTATATTCCCAAATCAGACATTATTAACAAACCATTAAATCTGTAAATTAGAACAGCATAATTATCAGCCATAATCAGAACAGCAATAATAATGCACCTTCTATTGTGCTTCTGGGTCGAGCCCTGAGCAGTAGTTCATGAAAAAAGCATTAGCAGACTGCTTCCAGACAGGGGTCACTTGCTAGCACTAGGTCTTCTCACCCTCTGCTTTCTTATCCCATCGTAAGTGGAGAATTTTCATCAAACTTGTGCAATTCTGTGGCTGAGTAGATTTAAAAACTGTCTTTAGTTGGGAATGTATTTATAAAACCTCAAGGAACTAGAGGAGTACTCTGCTGTTTCCCTCAGGAGTTGCAGATACTATTTGTAGAAATCATAGGATGTTGTGGCCTTTGCCAGGGACATCTCAAAGAGGCAAAGAGCACCAGAAGAGGAGTGATGGGAGAGCCTGTGCAGGCAGCTGGACAAGGAGGAAGGAGCAGAAAAAAGTCCCACTGGTGCTGGCTGTTGGAGCCAGACAAGGAGCTGCACTTGTGGAAAATCTGACTCATGCATCTAAACCTTCCCTGTGCCCTGGTCCTCATACACTTTGGGGCAGCTGCAGTCAGAAAATGCATGCAGACGCAAGTCCCAGGGAAATGAATAGCTGCTTTTGCTATTGGATGAGAAAAAAAATCAATTTGTATTTTTATCAACTCACCAATACTGGCCCCATGTTACATTAAAAAAAAGTCCCAGGACTAATTTTAAATCACAACTGGACATATTTTGGCTTTGCTATGTGAAAACAAACTTTTTTTTACTTACTCTGTTTTCTGCCCTGGGGAATTAGTGACTCAAGCAGGATGCTGAAGACTCAGGGGGAATTATTTTTCATCATGTTGAGGGTAGTTTTTTTCTACCAGGCATGCAGGCTTATTAATGCAGCTTCACTCAGTACTATACTTTCAATAAATCATTTTGCCCCTCCACTTTTCTTCAGAAGTTTTTGGGGAAGTGTGAGGAAGTTTGATTTACCAGAGGTACTTTTCTGTATCCACACAGCTTTTCTCAGAAAAGAAAAATAGAGTATTCTTTTCCAGAGCTATAGAACCAGATAACATTTTAGCTATAGTCAATCTAACCAAACACAGCATGTTTCTTACCAAATTATGAGTTGCTTTTTGAATATATTTTGAATATTCATGAAATACTATTTTTCACAGTCACCCAAAGCAGTGGAAATATATTTAGCAGCAGCAGAACCAAGAATAGCCAGAGTTCTGTATTACTTGTTACAACATTGGTTGCCTCTCCAGCCTGCTCCTACTCTTAGCACTTAGGAACACACAATGAAAAAAAAAATATAGTCAGTAAAAGTAACACTTGTAAAATTACATTTTAAAATCAGGGTGTTGTAAAGCAGCAGCTAGAAAATAAGGCAAAACCCTAAGCAATGAGTTGCCTAGACATTTTTGTAGGAATTGCAATGTATGTCCAGTACGTGTTCAAGGAGCTGATTGAAACTTCTGACTACTTTATATTTTAACTGGATGGCTGGTGCTGCTTCAGCATCCTACCAGCAGGATGACAAGCATATTAAAAGAGGGAGCAGGAGAGGATCAGCCAAGAACAGTGATAGAAGGATAGTTCACCCCTTCATTATTACTCAACCTAGAGAGGATGCTCTCTGGTTATGCTGGATATCCAGTTAATTTTACCCAGGGTTCTGCAAAGCACAAACCTATGTTGGCAATACAGGTAGCACAAAAAGATGGATCATATATGAAAGAATTTGTTCTCACTGGATTTTTTATTTTCTTTTTCCTGAGCACAAACAGAAACAATAGAAAAAGATTTGAACTGAAAATTTTCTGTAAGACAGCTTAGCCAGAAGCTGAAAACACAAGCTCTGAGATATATTTTGTAACTTCTTGAAAGCTCTTCATCTTTTTGTATTCTGCTCCCCAACTCACTTTCACAGCTTTACTTTTCTATTTGGCTAAAAAGAGGCTCCTTTCTAGTGCAAACTGTGTGCAAATGGGACTTTGCACAGTGAAATCGTATGTTTATCCAGGGCTGTTGACATATGAACTACTGATTTATGAACAGCTGGCTAGCTTCTGATACTACAAAAACCAGAACTCTAACCTTCTGCAACTGTCTGGACAGCATTTCTAGTGGTGTTGAGTTTGGAAGAACTACTCACCGATTTCCTATCATTCTGCATGATGGAACACGATGGACTTCCTGAGAGCTTGTTGCATCTTCCAGATGAAGCCTCAATCTGTCAGCTAAGAATTTCTTTCAGTCTGGGGAGTGACATTTTTTGCTTCAATTTGTTTTAAAACTCAAACCCAGATATTTTGTGATATTTCTGTGAATCTAGGATGGAACTCTAAATCAAAAGAGAGGCTGTTTTAATTAGCCAGAGGTGTGTTAGATGGAGCATTAACCTTGGACAAAGAAGATTCGAGCTGACATTCCTGGTCTTCCCAGTTCTCACCAGGGAACACAAGCAACCCACTTGCTAGGCTATTGACCTAAAAATTTCTCCAGGCCAAACCAGTGGGGTTCTTGGAGAAGGCACCTTGTACAGATAGAGATTTATATCTTTTTGCTTGTTTGTTTCTTTAAATAAAACTATATTGGGGTTCATATTTTTGGACCACAAGAGAAGAGAAAAGAATATCCCTGAAATTTCAAAACCTGACATCTGCTTCATGAGACAGATGAGACAGAACTAACCTTTTTTGTGTAACCCTAACTTAAAGATGATTCCACGTGTTACACAGCTTAAAGTTCCTAGTCTTTCAAGGAAAGACATTTCTGGAAATGTCCCTATTCAAAAGGCCACTTGCAATTCCTTCATGCACAGGTTAGGAATCATTTGGGGAACTTAGGACGAATGATGGTAATACAGTTGAATACTATATAAAACAACTAACTAGTTATATCTTAGCATCTTCCACCAATGGACATTGAGATACCCTCCAGCTGACAAATCCATGTTTTTGAGAGGTAGAACCAAAACCAGCTGCAGACCTGCTGATATACTAGAAACAGCAGAAAATTTCTCCATGGATCCCAGCTACCTACTCAGAACTTCCCACTAGGGCAACAGTATAATTTTTTTCTCTTCCAGATCTACCTGTCTGTCTCTGGCAAAGCCCCATCACAATGCTGCCCCTCTGCTGTCCCACTGCAATGGGCTGAGTGCTAGAGCACTGTTTTCAGGCTCTCTTCCCACTGACCAGCCTCAGCTCCCCTTGCAGGGTAAGGGCAAGTGACACTGAGCAGCCCAGGCTGGCTTAAGAACCAAGAGTAACCACAGAAGTAATCTATATCCAGAAGCCACAAAAATATATTTACTTTTTTCCTCTCTCTAAAACAAAATAAAACTCCATTATAATCATCCTAACCATAACACTTACTTCAGTTTGCAAACACTCTCAAAGCTGCAGTGGACAATAAATCAGACATGTCACTTCCAACAATTCATCTCTGGAGTTGGTTGCTACATGGACGTAACATATAAAGAGGTTTTTTCCGGGTGATCCTCACAGCCAAGATTCCTTTTGTTGGCTCTTGTTTAAACAAACACTTCTGTAAATTGCAGTTGAATCTAAATGTACCATTTGATCTTAATTATTTTCCTCTAATCAGTGATTTGAAGGTGGCTTTGGTTCTGATAGGCTGATACACTGTCATACGTGTTAAAAAGAAATTAACTCAGTTCATCCTACTCCAAATGTATGTGTATGACATCTCCACTGGATAAACTCATCATCATCACATGAATCACACTGAAGGCAACTAAGATATTCTGTTTTTCATGCAAATTGTCTCAAAAGAAAAACAACAAAATCCATAAGAGGCAAAATAAGTTTCTGCAATGTCATGAAAGAGAAGCAAAATACACTGAGGCTCTGTCCAAACACAGCTGTAACCTCTCATCCCTTCCACATCACTCAGAAGGTTAAGAGAGCATTTTCAATAAAGCTACAGAACATGAAGGCTTATACATTCTTGATGTCCCACAGCTGGAGGGAAAGACAGTGGTCCACTAATCTTGTACCATTTCCCTTTCATTAGTTTAAGTTTTGAATTTTGGATGGTGGTGAATTTAGAAAGAGGGGTTAATTGTTTAACCTTACAAAACCAATTATGCCTCTTTTGGCACTGCCTTTTGGCCTGTTTCATATTTCTAATTTCCCAAAGGATTTGAAGCTCAAAACGCTGGTAAACTCTTTAGTGAAGACTGTACCTGTGGATTCACTAAACAAAAATTTGAGACTAGACTTAAAGCTTTTTATAGATTTTGGATCTTCCTGTTGTCTGTACTGTGGAAAAAAACAAACCCAACATTTATTTGAATCAAAACTTGAAATCAGGTGTTGTTTCATTTATAGTTTTCAATCCAGTGTTTCAATATTGCGTGTTCAATTTAATTCCTATCACATCAGCTACAACCATCAATTGGCTAGAAGAGGAGGAGGTCATGTGGCACAGCTAAGTGTGGCTTAGAACTCCTTCAAGCAGTTTTTCAATCAAAATTTGTCACAGTTTCATAACTATTTGTCCTCCTGTATGTTATGAGGTATGGGTTGGTTTTTCTACCCCAGTAAACAGGTAGCTGAGTAGTGATAATTCACACAGATTTGTCTACAGAAGGAAGAATCTCAATCTCCAATCTAGTCACTGTCTTTAAAAGTTCACTCATGCTAATATGGTTCCCAAAACTGTTATTGCACTCTCCATTTCGGCAAGAACCACTTACTCCTCCTATCCAATCTTTCACTCCAGAAATTACACAGCCCTTTTGCATATTGTCTCTATCAGGGAAAAGAAAAAAAAAATCAGGGAAGAGAAAGGGGTGAGTTTGTACTTTTAAACAGGAAAATTTATATGGCGTAAAGTGCTTAATTCAACAGGTTGGTGGGATATTAATACTAAAATCTGATTAAGATATGGCATTTTATTGGTACCCCTAGCTGTCAAATACTTGGTTTACCCAAACAAATAATTGGGTAAAACATGTAACAAATTTACTTATGAAATCAGGAGGAAGCGAGCAATAAACAATTTATATTACAAAACCCATGTACCAATATACAGCAATTTTATGTCTAAAGTCACATTCTGTAGGAGAAAGAAGGGCTTGTCATTTCTGCTTACAGCAGATACTAAGCTTCTATGAATAGTGTTATTAACTGACAATCAGTGCCTTTGTGTGCATATTTTCATACATACATACATATGTATATATGTATATTTATACACACACACACAGAGCAAAGACAAAGCAGATTCTAACCTTCAGCCCAGGCTTTCAACAGTCACCTCACAAGGAGTCTCAGTGAGTCCCATCTTTCATCCTCTGACATTCTTCATTAGAAGAACAAAGTGTGAACTGCGACATTAGAACAACAGGCTTGTGTCACTGATCAGTTGCGCTCATTTTTCAGAGATGCAAATACCTTCATAAATAATATTTTCTAAAGACCTAGGAAAAAATGCTCTACTTTTTTCTACTGTTTGTCTTGAAACCCTCCAGGTTTTCAGACTTCTAACAGTTTTGGTTTTAATATTAATTCGAAGTTAGGTGCCATCCTCTTTCAGCAATGAAGATGAGTCAATCTTCAATGTGACTTTGCTCAGGTGTTCATTTCCCCCAACACACACTTCATTATACTAATTTGTTTTCTCGTATTAAAATTGAATGTACATATTCTTAGATCAGGTAGTATTTGTCACACAAATTGACTGTGCTTTGGGCAAGCACTGAATCGTTATTTGAGATTTGCATGTTATCTCAATCTAAAGATTAATTACCATTACTTTATTAAAGCTCACTGACACAGTTCCCAAGTGCTGTTTGAAACAGCAGAGTGCTCTACAGATGTATACAGCAAAACCCTGCATGTATACAGCAAACCAACATGAGCTAGCCCAACTGAGCTTAAAAATTATTTTTGACTACTCCTAGTTAGTGAAGTTCATAGACATTTACATGTGTGCTATATAACACGGCATCCTGCTAACAATGAGCTTTCATGTGCTCAGCAAAGGAGAGAGGAGAAAGTTGTTGCCGTGCAGCTATCGCAGTCCCACCTGAACACAGGAATAATGCACTACTTGGCAATTGCTGTCACTGAGCAGTGATGTGTATGAAGCGCAAAGAGCATTTTCATGTTTAAGATAAAATAATTTATTTTAAATATTCAACAGTCAGTGCCGCCTTCGTATTTTTCTCCCAGGGTCTCAGCTCACAGGCTCTGATTCCATGATGCCAGGAAGGCTACTTGTCAGCTGTTGTAGCGTGAGCAACAGCAGGAGGCTCAGAACAAGCATGTAAAATAAAAATGCACACTCTAGAGACAGTAAAATGGCTGGTTTGCTACGTGGCATGAGGCGCTTCACTCTGCAGGAGCCCTCAGATCTCTGCACTGAGCAGCTGGGTTGCACTTTTCTCCCATCAATAATAATGATGAATAATAATAATGATAGCAAAGTAAAAGGAAACTCCGAACTTACAAGCTGCATCAGGTGGACTTAATGCTCCTGCCTCCAAGTGCACAGGGATTAATTCACCCACCTTTCCACTCACAGCCCCCCACTTTTGGAGAGCTGGCTGGGGGGCTGAAATACGTGGCTGTCCTGTATCCAGGCAACGGGCAACCCTGAGGCTCTGCAAACCTCTGCAATGCACAGGAGGAGCAGCTGGGGCAGGTACCTCCCAGACTTCACATAGTACAGGACAGAAGGAGCTTTTCCAATTTCAAAGAATAAAGGCAGAGGGTAGAGCAACATGTCCAACTACCTTCTGACAACGAAAGCACATTCCAAGGTCTTCCAGGGACTGCCTGTTTTCCCAGCACTGCTCACTTGGAAGGTGCCAGGGACAGTCCGCAAAACTTAATGTGACCTTTTCTTTTCTTTCTCAGTGCTGTGTATGCTCTGACCTAGGTCCACCTTCTCATAGTGCAGGAATTTTCCAAATTTACTAGCCACCTATAGGCATCAGTCTTAATTCCTGGGGCTGTGTTTTGACCAGACAAAACCTACCAATGTCACGATTAATGGACATGCACCCACATCACCAGGCTTCAAGGACGGTATGTGGGAGAAAAAGTTGGCTGAGAACAGATGATCCACCAGTCCTTATATTCTCAAAGGGAAAAAGTTCTTCATCAGTAAAGGAATAAAATTCTAGAGCCAGGGAGGTGAGTGGGAGTATTTACACTAACTTCAGTGACATCCAGATTTCATACACAGTGCCTTGGGCAGGTTTACTCATGATGCCCTGATCCACTCAGTTTCCATGTACAGCTGATGTTTACAAAGACTGAGATGGTCTTACTTTGATGGAGATGCAGTATTTTAGGAAAGACCAAAGAAGACCATGAGCTAAGAAAGTTACAGACAAGAGCTAAAACCCACACAAATCTGGTCCTGAGCATCTTCAATTCTCAGATGATCTACAGGCCACTGACATTCAAAACACATATTTAAGAGGATGAAATTATTTGACAATGAACTGGAAATATACTCTGTAGTGTTCAGCTGCCTTACAAACAATTATTGGAGCTGCCATATGGACACTCATATAATTGCAAGATGTACAGGGAAGAACAGTCATGAATGAAAAAAAAGTATGACAAATTGCTGCATTAAGATAGTCTGATCCAAACCAGACTTAATTCAGAGAAACCCCGTGTCTAGTATGAAAGAGAGGTCACAGTGGCCCTTTCCTACCTTACTTGATGCTGTGTCAGTATTTGAGGTTCTTAGCCATAAATATAATTCATGATACAACAGTGCACAGCAAACACAACAGATAGCCTAACCTGCCTTGTCAACACACTACTAATATACTATCCAGTCAGGATTTTCACTTCATTCAGTATGACCAGAAACATTAAATAACACTACCTAGAAATACACGAAATTATAAAATCAGGAGCACTCTTTGGAGCTTGGGAATTCTCATGGTTCCTGCTGTAATCTCAGCTCCCTGCCTGAACCTTTACTTCTCTCTTAACAATTTATACAACCTCACTGCCTTGGCAAATAGCTTCTTTTCCTTCTAGCAGTGACATCTGTTATTGTAGGAGACAGTGCAGTATAAAGTTACTCATTAAGGGAGGTAAAGAACTACCTCCCTGGAATATAGTATCACCTCCAGTTGAACTTCGGGGAAAAATAAGTACAGCCCTTCTTTTCTCCTTTGTGAGCAATGGCATGGAACATCAGAAGGTACTGGCCTAAGTGCACATTATACAGATGTCCTCAAGGAGATTAATTCAAAGCATGTAATTCCAACTACTCTGCAAAGGGCAGCTCTAGTGCCAAAGGGCCAGATCCTTTGCAATACAGGGTATGTCCTCCACATCCAGCTGCACTAATTTTAAAATTTGCTTAAGTTAGAAGTGTGAGATAAGACTTGGGTACCAGGTCTTCTGGATTTCAATCTCAGATATAATTAGAGGGAGGGCAAAGCTTTCTGTCTTTTACACCAAACCACTTTTCTCCCCCAAATTCTTACACACATAAAGACTGTCTTGAATCACATAAATCTTTACAGCTTTTCCCTCCCCAACATGTCCATTTTGCAACACTGCTCAGCAAAAGCAAGAAGAGTTCCATCAAAGAATCTGGAAGTACAAGTAAGTGGAAAGACAGAAGAAAGATGGAGAAAGGGGCGGGTCAGTGATGTGGCACCACTGTAAAGCTGAAGCACAGGGGTCCTTTCTGAGAGTGGGTGTGCTCCAGATTAGAGGTGACAACAAAGATCCAGGGGACAACCTAAACTTGAGACATTGAGACCTTTATAGCACACTGCAGCAAAGCCCTATCACCACTGTCTTCTTCAGGATCTACAACTTCAAATACCCATTTAAATGCTTTGGAGAAAACAGGCCAGATAGTTTCATCCCCTGCAAACCCAACTCTTCTGCCTGGTGCTAGTTTGTGCAAATCGATCCCTCATTCTGAAATTAAAAACAAAATGAGCAGCACTGAAAGACACATCAGAGTAGCTCTGATTGAGAAGAAACCCAGAGCAGTTCTGATTGATTACTCCCAGAATGCCTTTCCCAGAAGCAATAATGAAGTACGTGCCTGGGACAGAAGCCCTGAGCGGTGGATGGAAACATTTGAAAAGCTTGCTGAGCCCTCCCCTGCATCCACAGACCTCCCTGTCTGATGAGCATATTTAAAACAGTTCAGCAAAGCACTACAGCCTGGGTCCCTACTAAAGAAAACATTCCCTTCTCTTCCGTTCTCCTCCCCCTTAAATTAAGCTCAAACCCCAAATCTGGGAGCACCTCTACTATGTGTATAATGGTATCTGTCCAACATTCCTCAGTAATAGCATCACTTGGGATGGGGAGGAGAGCGCTGCACATCGGGGGAAGGCATAGTACAAGGGATATAGGGAAGATAAACAATATCCTTTCAAGGTTTCAAACAGAGCTTACTGCTGGTGGTGAAGGCAGTTATTTTAATCCTCAGCTGCAAGTCACTGGGACACAATAAAAGAGAATTAGCTAAGAAAACATTTAATGATAACAATGAGCATTCATGCCTTATTCCTTGACTTGCAGCTGAGAGTATTCAGTAACTCAGAGGTGGATGGGAAAATAGGAATGAGAAAAGCTACATTAGACAGGCCACCTGCCATTAAGAGTGGCAAAAGCAAGTCATCAGCAGAAGGAGGAGTAATGTCCTAATGGTCATTCTCCTGTCAGAAAAATCCCAAATTATTTCAGAAATGGATCACACACACACACAAAAATTACGTTAGCGAAAACAAAAAAAAATTGCTCTGCCTCAGTATGCCCAGAAAGAACTTAGCAAGAGGATAAAAAGATTTTGTTGTCAGGATGACAAAAAGAAAAATAAAGCCACAGATGGGAAGAGTTGCCTCAGTTTGAACTGGAAGACTTTTCTTATAAAACAAAACAATACAAAGGTATTTCTTCACATCAATTCCCCAAAGTTTTATGTAATCTAAGATGAAACTTTATTTTGTAACATTTCCTAACTTAAAAAAAAAAGCAACAACCCCCCAAACCCACAACACTAAACAAATCAAAACCTCTTTTTATAATATGTTTGGATCTAATTTTAAAAGGAAAATGTTGGTTTCATTATTAAGTGTTGAAAGGATCAACTTCGACATTTCTAAAACAATAACATGTTGCATTAAAAAATCTGAAAGTAAATATTTTGATGTTTACAAACATATATATGCTGCCTTACTTTTGATTGAAACTATTTGTTTTATTTCAACTTGATTTTATGAAGATTTATGGTCTCTGTGAAGATTTTGGATATAAAATTTTACGTAATTTCTGTCTTTCATAAAAATTATCTAATACAGAGATGTGATTCACAGTATACTCACAGGAGAAGAACTATCAGAACACTACACTTTTCATCAGTTATCATTACTCTTGATCAATAGAAAAAACATATGGCAAAAGACCAATATCCTAAGCAGCTAAGGCAGCAACTTGGGATTAGTATTGTACACCTAGTACTCAGGACTGTTGAGTATCCCTTGGGATTGATATTGCTAGTCCTAAACAACTTAACATCTAGCTAGTTTTAAGTTTTCCAAATGAGTTATTTCCAATTACATCTTGGAAAAAAACCCAAAAAACATTTTATCACTGCTTTTTAAAAGTCACCATCACTTATCTCCATTTCCTGAGATGACTTGTTGAACATACACAACTTATCCACCATTTGGGTCATACCTAAGTCACTAGGAGAATTGAAGCTTTTGCTGTAATGATCTTTCAGGGATTTAAAGGACCATAAATTGGGCTCATGTAAGGTAGTCTGTACTTCAGTTCTTTAGTTGAACACTGGCTTTTTGGCAGAGAAGGAGACAGAATAGTAGGAATGCCAACTCCTGGTTTCCAATCAGTTCAGCTAGACTTTGGCCTTCATGCTCTAGCTACCGATAACATACCAAAATTTGGAGATAGATGGAAATGGAAATGGAAGGAAACAGCAAAGGGTTCTGGCAAGTGATTAACTTTCCAGAACATGATTCATACTTCATCCAATTCAACTTACAGGCCAATAACTTGCGATAACTTATAGTTCTATCTGAGAGCTGAACACTTAAGCATGAGGGAAAAGGAACAAGCTGATTTCTTTCCTTCTTGATGACTGAATACTTGGGGAGAACATAAATCAAAATTGAGGATATTATTTTTAGCTTCCTTGGAATGTACTTTGGGATGTACTTTGCAGCCAGAAAGGTTATAAATGGTCCAGGTCAGTCTGAGAGTCAGTGACCAATTCTGCCACCCCCATACACATGTCCTCTGTACTGCACTGGGTGGTCCATCTGTCTCCCTCTAGCATCAGCAAGGGGCTACCCAGAGAGCAGGCAGGAAAACCCAAGCCTGACAACCCTGCAGAAACAATGGGGGAAAAACAGTGTGTCCAGCCATAAACTTTAATATTCTGTCATTAACAGTTGCCAGGGAAAGGTGCCACAAACAGTTCAAGGTGGCAATTACAGAAAGCCAGTTCCCAGGAAAAGCTTTCTCCTACCCTTCTGGGCTGTCCTCTCCCATGCAGCAGGGAGGGACTAGCCTGCTAAAGCACTAGACACATTAAAATATCAAGACATGTGCTACATCTTATCTGAAAATTAGCACCCTGTTAGTGTTGGGGCATGTGAAAATAAACCTTCAAAATGATTAAAAAGGAAGTTTATGTTGCTTAAACATACTTCTTTGAAATTTATTTATTTTTGCACATGCTGCTGGGAATGTTGGTCCACTTATGTATGTGCTGTGCTCCAGTTTTTCAGAAAAGGAACAGCTGCAGTCAGTCCCCTGTTCAGCTCAAGACCCCCACATGCTGGGCACTAAAAGCTAAAATATAGGCAGAGCACTGTAATTATACCCCCCCCTCCACGTCATCTGGCCACAAAATGCCTGCAGTCCTCTCTTACCTTGGGCTCCTGCCACATGCTACCAAGGAGACAGCCTTGAAACGTCCAGTACAAGTATGTCCAAGGCTGTTCCTAGTTTCTTATCTGAAAACAACTGTCACAAATGTAACATCTGCCAAGGATGTAATTCCCATCCATCAGAAGGTAACAGGAGGATGAGTCATTTTACAAAGGACAATACATCCATTAGATTATCATTATTTTTACTGTGCACAGCCTGTCCAGCAGTTGACCTATGGGTAGGCTCCTCTCTCAAAAGAGCTCTCAAGATTTTGCACTAAATAGGCACAGCAGCACAAGCAAGAAACCTCAGCTTTAAAATGGGTCAGGGCATTCAAGAGTAATAATAACCTCTTTCACACACCGCAAGTTTAAAAATAACTAGTTGTCAATTTTATTTTTATAATATAAGATGTATAGATATTCTTCAATGTGCAGTTTTTCAACTGAGGAAAATGAATTTCTGGACTACCTCTTTCTTTTTTTCCTTCCCCTCCCTGTTCTTGTTTTGTCATAGAAAGGAGGAACAACAGGGAAAAATATGAAGATAAACCCTTCAGAATGAAAACTTTTTCATTGTCAGGTTTCTCTGAAAAGGAATGCAAAGTTTCACAAAGTTAGTTTCTACACAAAATAAAATACTTTTTCTATAAAAAAGGCTTACCAGCTGTATTACCATCTTTATATAGATGGGGAAGGAAGGCAGACAGGAATCAAGCTACTTCCCTCTGTCTGCATGCAGGCTAGGCACAGAGCTAGTAATTGAATGCAAAACTCCCCAAACCCACTTCACTACTTATAGGGTAATACTATCCTTATTGCTGATTTTAATAGTTATCGCCTTTCACTGATCCCAGGTCTTGCTCATAAGCCCAAGAATAAAATCTTCAAATACACGCACATATACCCCTCTTACATATCTGTTTTCTGAGAAATCTCTATAGTGAGAGAATAGTTCCAGCAGTTCTTAAGCTAAGTCCTCAGCTTCACTCAGTAGTCTTCAAAATGCACAAATCAAAAGCAAATGTACTTCTGTAGGTCTCAAAATAAGCGATGCAAAGCCTTCACTGCCATTCTCAGTGACATTGTATCTCAGACACTCCACCCAGGATGCAACACAGCAATGAAAGGCAGCTTTGGTTCCCCATCCTGTCAGATTGGGTAAACCCCATTTTCCCTTAACAAAGCACTTTACTCATCATCAAAAAAAGTTTTAAATTACTCTGTAGCTTTAGAAATAAGTGATAGGAACTGTTAGATATATATTTCTAATGATAATTTCTTTTCTCCTCCTTCATTACCATTTCCATCATTCCCAACTTCATAGGGAAACAGGCACAACCAAAACCAGTCCCCACATGAACCACGGTTAACATCAGCTCCATGTCTCTGGGGCAATACCTCTGAAAAGGTCAATCCACTGCTGGCAGAGTCTGCTCTAGAGACATTTGAGTCCTGTGGCTCTTTTTGTCACCTCTAGACCCATAAGAGACAGAAGTGGCAAACACATCCCACATTGTCAGCAGCCACTTACAGCCTGATGAACCACCTTACAGCACCTTCCACGGGCAGAAGAGCAGAAACCTGCTACCCCAGCCAGGATCCCAAGCGCTGCTCCTCAGAGACAGGAGCTCACTGGTGGCAGACTGAAACAGTGCTGGCTGCACACATGCTGCCTTCCCTCTGGATGCATGGCTGACCTGACACTCACCCTTCATGCTCCTCTTTCACTTGTTAGTGCGCACACAACAAATATATCATCGCTGGCCACAGCAGTTACTGAGACATTTATAATGTGAGCGGGCTGTAACCAAAACACATGGCCTGGGAGTTTGCAGGGAGCTTGAAACAATGGCTATTGGGCAAGGAGCATCCCATTTATCTGTGCAATGTTAACTCAGACATCCAATGCCAACCATGTATGTGTCAGAAGCTGTTAGCCGCTTCACTGGTAATTTGAGAATCAAGCACATGGGGCATCGCATCGTTCCACACCACTTGCTGTGAGTGATATCTCCTCTTGATACCACAGTGGGCAGCATCTAGGAGGCACCAAATCACCTTTTATAAAGAAAAGGCTACACATGACCACATTCCCCTGCTATACTGGTGCAAACACAAGCCCAGAGTAAAGTAAAGCCCAGAAGGCTTGCACAGTAGTATCTTTAGTGTAAGCACAATTTATCATACGAGAA
This sequence comes from Chiroxiphia lanceolata, assembly GCF_009829145.1. Taxonomy (NCBI): domain Eukaryota; kingdom Metazoa; phylum Chordata; class Aves; order Passeriformes; family Pipridae; genus Chiroxiphia; species Chiroxiphia lanceolata. The sequence goes on along the minus strand of NC_045642.1, from coordinate 23,529,760 downwards.
GATTCTCTTGCAGACTAATTTTGCAGATATTCGAGAGTAGCACAGCTTCTCCAAACAATGGAATTCACAGTTAAAAGAAAAAATTAAAGAAAATTAAAACTTTCTCTGTATGATATCTAATTCCTTTGGTCAATGCAGGCACCGTTTACAGGTTTTTATATAAAACACTGAACCTTTAAGAAGTCCTTATTCCATTCTCACAAAATTTCAGTTTCTTTAAAACTTGTCAAATTGTTCAACATTTTAGAAAGAAAAAAGAGTATATTGTCAGTGCATACAGAGATAATAATAATGATAATACTGAACTATTAATTTTCTGCCAAAAAAATGTTTATAGAAAGTACTTTTCCTTTTTTCCACTTCTGTAATCACACCTCAGCATAATACAGATTGAGTATTGTGACATGATTGTGGTAAATGAACCTCAAAATTTGTTGTTGCTGCTTCTAAGAGGGAATGGGGTTTTGTCTGCTTTTACTTTTAACAAGTTTGCAACATTATCAGCTGAACAGATTTTTATAGGGAGAATCAATGGGGCATCACAGGGAGTCAGAAGTGATGGCAACTAGAGAAAGAATGACTGAAAACATATCCCAATTATGGATACAAAAGGATACAAGAGGAAGAGTGCCCAACTCTTATGCTCGCATGCACAAGCACACACTCATTCTTCTCCATGAGCTGGCTTTTTCCCAGATCCCAGACCTATGCTTTTCCCACTCCAGGTTCTGCCTCTGCTTTCTGGAATCAGAGGATTCAACCTTCTTTGTGCTCACGTAGCTCCAGCTGTTCCTTCTTACAAGTTGCTAAGTGGGTTTGTGTGAAGGTCAGACTTATTTCAAAAAAGCAGGCAGTTTCTGTTCATCAGCAAGTGACAGTTGCACCAAGAAAAAATCCCAAACCTCAGGACTCCTTTTCCTGAGCTGGTGCATGTTTTGACTGACCCCTGCTACCCATGGAAGAACCTCAGCCTCTAAAATACTGCTGCTCACAGCCTTGCTTCCTGCAGGCTTGAATATTTCAGATGCCTATGGAGATAACTGGGCTCTGGTCATCCCCAGCAGTGGACATGGTCATTGAACAGAGCAGAGGAAGCTGGTGGCCCAAACTGGTGCATGGCACTCACTCAGTGCTTCTGCAGGGATGAACAAAGCACACACTGGAGCAGGAGGTTCAGCCCCATGTCCTCATCAAACAACATACAATGAGCATTAACACCATTTCACAAATCACGTTTCAGGAAATGGGGAGGAACAGAAGCCCCAGTTCAGCAGCACTATTTTGTCCCACCTCTTGATCACAAATCATAAAATTCTTATGGAAAGAGATTTTCACCTCTTAAACTTTAACACTGAAATAGTGACAATTCTGTAGAGAACACCCTAGGAGTAAAAGGTGAGATCCCCTTGTAAGAGTTCAGGTGTGCTTGCATCAGGGCTGCAAACATACATGACTAAAAGGTAGATTGTGGAAAAAAAGGGACACAGAGGAGTACTCTGTGCCTCTGTCCCATTGCCTGAGCATCCTCTCAAGCAAGAAAAAACATTATTTACATTTATTACTCATTGTTACTGAGTTCAAGATGCAGCAAAATCTAACATCCCCAGCTCCTGTCATAGTAGCTGAATGTCATAATTTTCTACTGCTGCTTTGCCAAATTACCTGAACTAACAGAGACAAAGTAAATCTTTTGCACAGCCCAAGACTATATACATGCATACCATAGCCTACCACTTTCCTTTTGGCTAGAGCTTCCACCAAAACAGAACAACTTTCAGCAAGGAGGGGGGGGAAAAAGCAACTGTAAAAAATCAATTTTTAGAAAGAATGTAGCATGATGCCATTTTCCTTATACGGCAACTGGTATCCCATGTGGAGGCTCAAACAATAGCCAGCCTGGCAGGGGATGGAGTAAGAAGATGACTTGGGGGGAAAAAATTTTATATATATATTCCCTGCTGGCCCTCACCCTCCATTTCCTCTTGGATTTCTTTGTGACTGCATTGAAAGGGGTCAATAGCTCCCAGCTTGAGAAATGCAGCTTTTGAAAGGACTATCACCAGCATCTGTATTTAAAGCATGCCTTTTACTTCATGGCCCCACCAGCTAATGCAGGGCTTTTAAAAAGCGAGCAGCAAGATAAACTTCTGGGGAAAAGAAAAGGTGAAGAGCAGAGGAGAAACACTACTTATCTGCCTTGGTTTTACTGACACTTTCACTGGAATAAAGCTTGATTGGCAAAGCAAGGACAGGGGGCATAAACTGCAGATGATCTAAAGCACTATGGATCATTACACCTTGCTTCAGTCACCACCTCCCCATCCTTTAAAGTACGTTCAAAACCACTACATGAAGTAGCCAAGCACCAATATGGAAAATAATTTCAAAGGATTAAAAACAGTGGGCAAATTAGCACTGAATACTAAACACATCAAAGCTTTGCAACTCAACCTTCAGTGTTTAAGAATTTCGGATCTGACAAACACAGGCAATCGAGTAAAATTTTAACAAATTTTATCTTGATAATGAGAGACTGGTCCAGTGGCTAAATTTATATTCAGGTTTTCTGTTTGAGGAAATATTCCAGAACCAGGATTTATCGGGAGAGATAAGGAACAGACCATAACCTCCTTTAGTGCCAGGGGATGCAGCCTATGCGGAAGGCTGGTACATGCCCAGTTTTTCAGGACCCCTGGCTCCGCTTCACATTGCAGCCTCATTCAAATATCAACAGCAATTATATTGCAGTTGCTTTCTGTATTAGGACATGGTTTTATTTTGGAAGTGGATGAAACCAAGTGTCCACACATGGAGTTTGTATAGCTTGGCTGTTACTGTAGTCTCCAGGTGTAAACCAGTTGAAACTCCATCCATGTGCTTTAGAATCTAAGAGTTTTCATTAATAAAACTTGTCCAAATTTGAGAAGCAAAACAGGTGAAACGTCACAGAAGGAACCTCTACTTTGTATTAAGAAGAAACTAGTTAAATAAGACCAGCTATGATTTTCCAGCTCCAATTTATTTGACTTTATATTCATCTGGCTATTTGACTGGAGTCTTTCAGTAAGCATTAGAGAAACCCACAATATTCATCTAAGACAAGCCTGAAATTCACAGATGGAAAGGTGGAGTGGTACCTCCAGCAGCACCACACACAGCAAAAAGCTATTTCATATAACTCCTGTCAAACTGTCCAAGAGCGAAGTAAAAAATGAGGCCAGAGAATGCTCCAGAAGCAGAGAAGTAAATTGCCTCTGAGAGTCTCTAGCACTGGCAGCATATGACTTTGCATTTCACTTTAGTTTCCAATCATACTATCTTTCTCATAGGCATTCAAATACATTAGTCTGTGTCTTATCAGATCCTGAATTACCATTGTAGAAAAGCTCCCGTCTGAGAAATGTAGTTCAGAGAGGTTTATGGGGCTGTAATGAGTACTGAAAGATAAGCCACATTCATGCAAACACACTTGCAAGTGATGTCTGGTTTAACACAATACAGCCCTAAGCCTTCATAATACAGCATAGGAAACAAAATCCTCCCATCGCCTACTACTAATTGCATCTGCAGTGGTCAGGAGTTGAAAAAGAAGTAAGCAGATTAATTCTATTAGACTGTGCAATAGTATCCCAAGGGGACAAGGGAAAATCCCATCATTTAAAACAGGACTGGTAGACACCGCTGGGAACGATGTTACATACTAGTAGGGGATTAAGAGTTTGGACTAAAGGGTCTCATGTTTTCTAGATCTGGTTTCCATGAGTCAGAGCGATTAAAACTGCAAGGCTTTTCTGTTTGTTTTCTTCTTTTTTTTTTCACCTACAGATGACCTTAAACATCTTGCTCAGCTGAAAACTAAATTATTAGATTAATTTCTTACTTAACCCCTTCCCCACAACATACCCTTCCTTATTCCTTTTTCTTAAAAAGTTTTCTGTTTAAATTAAGGTAATTTTTAATATAAAATTGTTTTAGAACAAGAGGTCTAAGTATTGTTTTATAAATACCTTGTATGCAACATTTTTCTTTTTTCAGCATGCTCCTCCCACACTTTTAACCTCTATTCATCTCAACTATATGAGCAATCTTGATCCTCTGAAAGTCCTTTTTTTCTGAAAAACATTCCCTGTGCGGTAAATAAAATGTAAGGTTTCACCCCTACAGACATGGCAGGCAGAGGTGACAAAGCCTCTCTTGAGCGAAATGAATGGAAAAAGTCCTCTGCTGAATCCAATGCAGCAAGCCCAGACCCAGCAGCAGCTGAGCCTGAGTATCAGGAGCACTGTCTGCCTTACCTGTGTGCTGCTTTGAGGGGACAGACTTTCAGAGAAATATTTGTTCTCCTCAAGAAGTCAGGTTGTACTGATCATGCATAGGGCAGGATCCTTGCTTCAGGTCACTAGTGCTGTGATCTGGGCTGGTCAACCTGTCAGAAACAGCAAAGAAAATACATAAGACACATAACTCCGTACTGGGACTGAGGAGAAGACCGTGACCTTGTTTCACTCACTTCGTCCTGCTTAGGTAAAGATCAGCTCTTTCTTGCACACCTGAAGGATGTGAGAGGAAGCATCTGGCAGTGACTCTGAAGACCCTGTCAAGGTCTGGACTAAAGGTAAAATCTCTTTCCTCACTTTCCAGTCCATTAAACCAGCCAGAAAAGGGCTCTGACCAGAAGGCAGGAGGAGGACAGGGCTATTTCCAGCAACACATGAAAGAAGCAACAGAGTTGCTCTGCATCTTCCCCTCCTGCTCCCCTGCACAGCAGAGGAGAGTCACCACGGAAAAAGGAGAGGACAGAAGCACCAGGAAGAGATGCTGTGAGTTCCCAAAAGGTAAGTCCCAGAACAGAAAATGGAGGAGTGTGTGATAAAACAAAGGTAGTTAAATATTTACCACACATCCCCCTTTCTGTATTGTATGCAACAAATACGCACACACATGTTCACTTACTGGACAGATGTTAAAGTACAGCTGTGTGTTGAAAAGAGGGAGCCAGAGACGACTGAGGATGGACAAGGTGGTAGAGCTGAGAGGCAGGTAGGGGTGGAAGGAAGATACCAACAGATACACAAGGGCTGAAAGCAATAAAGCAAGCAAAAGAAGTCTGCAGAAAGGCATGAAAGGCCAGTGGGAAAGGAGAGGGGATAGTGCCAGATCCTGTCTGTTTTCTACTTGCAGAAATCAGCCAGACACAGGGCACAGCAGTGGAGCCATCACTTTAACAGAAGGATTGCTCCATAATGGCTTCTCTCTGGAGAACAGCAGAGAGTCTGGATCTCATTCTCCCTGACAGCTCCAGTTTAGATATGAAGATGGCGCCATGTAAATCCATTTCATAATATTAATTCTCTCCTTTCTAGTCTACCTTGCTGCTTTGCTCTCTTTTGAAGCCCAAACCCTTTATTCTGCCCAACATCTCCAGCATCCCAAAGCCAATGTCAAGTGTCCACATGCAACATCAGGGAACATCACTAACCTCCCTGCATCACAGTGCTTAGTTAGTCCTCCACAGCCAAGATGAAAAGCTGGGAGAAAAGGTCCTTTCACAGCAACTCCACCCAGCAGCCCCCATAAGACACTGAGATGGGGCTGCAGCCAAACATCTCAAACTCCCCTTCTCTGTCATGCTGTCTGGAGATGACAACCACATTGAGCTGAACTAGCATCCAGTAGGTTACAAAGCCACCTACAAGCCAGCTGGGAAGTGCTAATGTCACACCAGACCACATGAAAGGAAATTCCTCTCATGCGCAGCATATCAGCCCTCTGTCCACAGAGAAGCTCCCTACTTTCCACCACAGAGGTGTTATTTCACACTTAATCAGGATGTGGAAGAGGGTTTAGTGGGACACAGGAACACTGCACGCTGTGCCCACCTTCAGACACCCTGGTGAGGAGCACTCTGTGCCCTAGACATTCATCTCATGTGCACTAGAGTGACAGCGTGGTCTAGTGAGCAGAGCAGGGGACCACCAAACCACTACTCAGGCAGATGTTCTCCATGCCCATGTCTCTAATGGAGTCTTTCAGCACACTTTCAGCTGCAGTTCATCCTCCTGTTGGTATTTGTTATAAGTCTCTTCTCTGCTTTTCACAACCTGACATTTCAAATACACACCTGACAACCACATTCTGGTTTCTTTAAAGGGGAAGGGTAAGTATTTGAGAGGTGCAAGTGCTTGTATGTAGAAAATGCACAAGCCTATACACTTCTGCACAGGAAAAAGTGTCCACTGCCTGGTAGAAACATATCCTACTGAATGCAGTCCTATTCCTTTCAGACATGCAGTATTGGATAGTAACTCCCAGCCTTTGAAGACAGTGAAGGAAAAAAAAGAATCAGGTTTGTAAAGCTACGTGAAACCACAAGATGGAAACTGTCAGGCAAGTGTACAGAGAGTCATCAAAAATTTGATTCAGTGGCATCTTTAGTAGCAATTTTTCCTTTCCACTATAGAAGAACAGTGCTATCCATGTAGGCAAACACCATTCATCCCTATTACTATTGTAGCTGATACACCACTGTGATCAGAAGCACAGGGCTCTCATATATTTAGGGTCACTAATGATGTATTTTGTCTTCTGTGCATGCTTGTTCAAATGAGAGCTTTAAATCACCTCTGTTCAAGAAACATTAAGAAAAAAGATGTATCAGGTCATCTAAATCTTCCTCTCCAGTGGAGGGTCATGCCTCTCCTCTTCCCCCTGCTTTGTTTATATGTAGTCCAATTAAGTGTGTCAAGTAGCAGAAATATTCTCCTCTCTTACAGCGGACTTCAGAAAAGTCTGATGGAGAGCTGTCTTAAAGACTTGTTGCATGCATAAAGAATCTGTCTGGTTGGGTTTTTTATTTTAATTGTGATTCCTTTGTATCTGGCTAGAGTAAAAGCATTAGCATGAAAGAAATGTGAATAAGGACAATAAAAACCAGGCACCTTCTCTGAGGCTGATGTAGAGGGACAGACACTGACAGCAGCACCAGGGGATCCAACAGTCTACTGGTGAATTTTCAAAAGAGTAGGCCCAGCAGACTATGGATCACCTGGGCTCAATACATTTCTAATATGAAAACAAAAATAAACAAGAGCTTAATGTGGAATTTCTCCTGGTTGTTGTACTGGTCTTACATTCTCTCTAATCTCTACTGGCTTCTATCAGAGACAAGACCCTAGATTAGACACGACCTGAGCAGCCTAGCAGCTCATGGGTGCCCCTCCCACTACGCTGCACTGAGATACACCCTTGGGGCTTTAGACTCTGTGGCTCCTCAGTTTGATTTAAGCGGTACAAGTGACTGCTGGAATTCAGCTTTTAAAACAAATTTTATTTTAAATCCAACCCGCATCACAGCTTCCTCCCCACTTCAGCGTTTGTATCCTTTGGGGCCCTAATGGTGGTATATTTTGCAAATGACTTTTTTTTTCTTCCCTGTATATTTGTACAATCACACACATGCTCGTATAAAGCCACTTAATCAAGCATAATGAACAAGAGTTTTCACTATATACTGACACAGAGATCAGGAGGAACACAAAGAATTCCTATCTAACATTTTATACACCACAAATAACACCAAATCAGATGCAAAACAAGCCAATTCCTCGTTACTTAACACAACACAAATCTCTGTGCATTAAATACAACTGAAAGGGAGCTGTGGAGCTGGCATTAGCCTGATAGACGTTGAGAAGAGCTACATCAGAACTTAGTATCTCAGCCTGAAACAGTGTTAAAAAGGCATCTGCTTTTTGTTTGATATGTGTATTTATTTACATAGACAGTTTGCTGACATGCTGAAAGGTTGGGGAGGGTGGTGTAGGCTGGCATTTTAACTCTCAGCAGGCATTGAGCATGCAGTTTATTATCCTTTGGTCATGTCACAAGCTTCCATTTTTTTGCTGAGTGGTGACAAAAGAGGGGAGCAGGGAACGGAATCAGGGTCTCCTCCACTGTGCAGACTTGACTCCCCTCCAGGAGCTTGCTCTCAGCACGGAAGGCAGCATTTCCAAGCTCAGCCTCCACAGGCGTGCTGCCCCTAGGGCTCACCTTCCAACTTCTGAGGCTTCTGTGCCTTTGATACAGACATGAGAAGAGTCTCTGAAAAACAAGTCAAGCACAGCTCCTTGTGCATAAAAAGAGATCTCTTTTAACAAGAAAGAAAATTAATTAAGTGGGTAAAATCCCACAGGTTGGAACAGCAGCTGAGGAATTATCTTCCTATCAGGTTGGTAATGAGGACTGAAAAACCTCACACAGACATTAACAGCTTCATATGGGCTCATTGGCATTCCAGATCAGATGTGAGGCATGGCATTCCCACGAGTACCAGATGCAGCTCCAGTTACAAAGCAGACTATGGGCAAACCACATTTTGCCCTGCTGAAAACAGTATTGTCGTGATGTCTGAAAATTAAGGTACATACCTATCTACAGAATAACTTTTTCTCACAGAAATTATGCTCAGGGAGACTGTAGGTCACAACATCCAATGCCCTGGGTTGTTCCAACACACCTCTGAAACCCATGTTTAGATATAAAAGTGTGTGTATGAGAGAGAGATTTATTCAACATGCTGTGGGGAACAGCCAGCACACATCTAGGTGCACATCAAATGACAAAATCAGACACCAAATCCACGACTTCTACCCTATTGATTTCTCCACCAACACTGCTGGCTGCTTAACTGTTAACACTCACATACTAATAATGTAGATTATTTCCCATTCCCTGAAGTGGAAAATCTACCTGATTTGGGGTCAATGACAAGAATGGCAAGTGTGATGCATTCATGGTAACCACGAAGAACCACAGAGCCTATTGAGACCACATTGAACTGTGCCAAGCTGTTCAAAGCTGCATTTCAGAAATGCCTTAACTTCCCCTGCTACTGAGGCAAAGGAATTTGTCCCCTACCTCAAAAAGAGAAAGAAAGAAAAAAAGATGTGAACTACTGACCATCTGTCTCAAAACATGCCTTTGGACATCTTCCTGCCCTTTTGTTACTGCTCATATCACAAGAGTCCCTTGAGGCCCCATAGAACCACAGTTTTTACTGTGTGGAGCATAAAAGAGCCCCCTGCCAAAAAAACTTGCTGCCTAAACAGACAAAAACAGGAAAAAAGAAAATACTACTATTTTCCTTGTTACAGATGGGAAGAGAAATACTAGTGGTAAAGATGAGACAGGAAACCAGGGACTACCTCAGAAGAGAACATCTTCAGTCTCAAGCCTACTCTTTCGGTACGGCGATCACTGTTTCTTCCTTTCTCTTCCTCCTGTCTTTCCCTGAAATTTATTTCTTTTACAGCTTTTAAAGTCCATCCTTAAAAGCAATGTCAAGAGTCTACTGATATGGTTCTCATTTTCAGGGTTAGGAGATTCAGGGATTCTGATGTCAAAAAGCACAAAGAATTAGCTAGCACCCAAAAATTGCCCCAAAGAAGCCAAATTCACCCCCCCCCCTTTAAATGAACAGCAAATACTGGTATGTGCTGTTTCATGTAGCTTTTTAATATACCTAATCATGGGGCCCTCAACTCACCAACTCAGAACCACACTAGTGCAAGTACTTCTGAAGCATGTTTCAGACATTACCCTTATGTTATCAGTCAATACAGATGACATCCCTACCAGATGAGATAATTATTTTGAAATTGCATTGAAATGAAAGATACCTCTTGTAAAGGTTTTACTAATTGCCCAGACTTACTGAAGACTAAGGATAATGCAGTATTTCCCCACTAAGTCTGCCTCTCATTAATCCAAATGGCCTCTGTGCCCTAAGCGTATTGGAAGAAGAAACCAATGGCACTTCCTCAGCAATAGGATTAAATTACCTGCCCTGAGGAATCAGGTTGCCTAATAGAAGCATTTGCATTATTAATAGCTACTTCAAATAATTTTAAGTCATCGTTTAACAAGCATCACTACTTGCTTAGGTTTTTTTTTTTGAGTTTGAAATATCTGTAGTGCATAAACAGCAGTCAGTCTGTTTTCCAAGCTATTCTTTCTTGTTTGACTCAGAAATAATATTTTCTGTCAGCCTGAACTGTTAATTTAGGTTTGCTGCTGCTGCTCTCTTTCCTTGAATAAAGGGCTGGCTGATCCCTGGGATACTACAGCACAGTATTTGGGTTTTCACACTCAAGTTGTCACTCTATTAGCTCTGACAATCCAGCTGTTTTCTACCATATTTTTTAAAGGATCTCATTTACCTCTCATATCTCTGTCCTCGAATTCACCTGACTGGACATGCTGACACTTTTGGGCAGGATGTTCCCAGAATAACAGAAGGATACAAAGATGGAGAGAAAACAGACATTCAAAGGCAGCACACACTATATGTGCAGCGAGAGTGTATGTCTATTATAGCAATTCAAACATCTCCTGGTAGTGAGGTTAGTTTGGAAAGGCTTTGATTCCTGCCTAGGGAATTTAGTGTCATTTGCTTGCTCCACAAGAATGCCATGGGCTTCCTCGTGCAGTGTTAGATCCAAATATACTTTTATGTATTACAGAGTTTTATGTATATGTGTGTGTGATTCCTGTCCTTCAAAAGATTTCTCAGTGCAAAAGCTAATACAGAATGGAGCACTTCATGGAGTTGCATAGCTCTTCAACTCTCCTTTGGAATGCATCATTAGTTCTGCATAACTGATATCTCTTGTTTTATCTCCAAATCTCCTTTCTTTAAACAAACTCTAGATTCCCCCACTCCCGCAAAAATGCCTCTTAAGACCTGATTGTTTTTCTTGAAAGACACAATAATTTTAAAGGGCTTAGCAGGAGTATTTCAAGAGGAAAACCCACACAAAATCCAATAATCAACTGATAAAGAGCAAAGAGAAAGCCACAGCCAGTTATGGAAAAGGACATGAAATGTTGTTCCATTATCCTCTTGAAATGAAGAGTAAAATCTTGCAAAATGCCATTCCAGTGCCCACAACTCTGCCTAAATTCTCCTGACCACAGTAACAAAGCCATTACATACCACACGTCTCAGCATTTTCATCATGTTACAAACATCTAGCACATGGCTCAAAGGTTTTGGTCCTTCAAAGTAATGAATCCTGTGATCAGCGCGTGAAATCAGATTGCTAAGTGCAAAGAGGAAAGGAAGTTGATTTTCTATGAAATGGAGGAAACCACCCTCTCCTCTCATATCCTTCTGTATATTACCCACTGAGCAAGTGTCTCCTTGCCCACATGCTACATCATCTCTGCATCACGTCTGTCACTCAGTCTCCAACCTTCTGCTGTACTTAACTGCTTCTTCATAGAGTTTGCACTGATTCCAGCTTTGCATAGGTTCAAATAAAACACAATAAAGATCTGATTTTTTCAAATTACTGAACTTAACCTCTGAATAAAGGCTACCATAGAAGGGTACAGTGCAAATACAGCTCCTGTTTAAGTCGAATTAGAGCAGCTTTAAAGATTATCAGTGAGAAAAGTTCATTAAACCATGCAAGCCAGCAAAGACCCACACCACGCATAGAAGTACAGTTTAATTAACTTGGTTGGAAATTGTACTGTCATTGAGCAGTAGGGCTGTTCATGGCAGAAAACTTTAGCAAGCTGAGCCCTACAGAAATAGCTACTAGATTTTCACGTATGAAGAATTAGATACCAAAATGTAGACACTGGTAACAACATAAATCCTAAAGGCCTCAAGAAGGTTAGCTTTGTCTGCACAACAGAAAAGCACTTATTAATCACAGAAAGCCAGTAACTGGAAGGGATGAAGAGCATACAGTCAGCCAAACAAACAGCAGCAGAAGACAAGGAAGAACTTCAAGTTAACACCAGGCAAAGAGATACATTCATCTTTTTCTTCTTTTCCCAGAAAATAAAAATTTAAAAAATTGTCATATTATAAGAGCTATGTTTTTCTTTTCTTTTTCGCTTCTACTCTCTGTATAATAAAAAACAAACAAACAAATAAACCCAAACTTCTGACCAACAATATTTCAGGAAAGAATAAATCTAACAGACTTTTTTTCTGGAATGCAAAGTTAAAAGTCGTCGAAACTTTTCAATGGTCCAAAAGAAACATGATTACCAGTAAATGCATTAGCAATTCCAGCACGTGTTAGAAATATAGAGTGAGGTAATTGTTTCCTTAGCTGAGGCTCAATTGTACAAGCACCTTAAAGCCATTTTGTGCTGCATGGTATTCAGCAGAATTATAGTATATTGGAATGGACTGACTAGGGAGAATGAAGGTATTTATTTCTTGCTGGTATTTTTTGGTGATAGTGCTTCTGAGGACTCATACCAGCTTTCATTACTAGGGCATGTTCCCTATTTGCATATATTTTTCATCAGCTGCTTTTCCCCCAATCCTTTCCACTGTTTTTCTCTTCTGTCCTCTCCTACTTACTGAGCTAGTAATCAAAAACAGGGCAGCATAATGGAAATTGCAAATACGGAGCGGGTCAGGCAGTTTAGATCAATGACAATTGTTGTTATTACGTGGCACAGACAGAACAAAATACTCTGAGGTTCTGCAACAACGCTGGTTGAACCCAGCTTTTCGTTCCCAAAGGATCTCCCAGAACTGAAGAAATGGGATGCCACCCCTCTGAAAACTGCAGAAAGCAAGCTCTTTGGCTCATTGCCACAGTGCGTCAGCAAATAAACATCTCTCCCTAGCTTTCCCAGTTATTTATACAGTTATTAAAATGTGAGATAATGTTTTCTGTTGTAAAAACACTGTATTGTCAGAGAATACCCTTTTGGAGGACACCCCTAGGCAATTAGTGAAGGAGCATTTCTGAGCCTTGAACACAGGAGGAGGGATGCCAAGGGAAACTACAATTCTATTGAAACTGAGGGCAAAACTCCGCTTCTGCAGTAGGAGCACAACCTACAGATCCCAAACACATGGACAGAGAGCAGCTTCACAAAGGTTTCGGAAGTGGTCAGTGGTTTGGGGATGCGTCTGTACAAATGTCCCAAACCACATATTCAAAACTCCTCAGGCAAGAAATATTACCCATTTCTGAAAAACCTGGGCCTTTGGAAGTGTTTCAAGTGAAAAAAAGAAAAAATCTGTCCCATTCTCAAAACTTTTAGATGTCATTGAAATAAATGGTGGGACTTCTGCCTTGGTCATTAGCACACAATTTTAAAAGTGTTTCAAAAATAGTGCACATGCTGATGCTACTGTTTTTTGGAGCCTGGTCATGTAATAGCCTGTGGAAGCCAAAACGCAATTTATTATCAGCCTTAACAATAAAGAGGGCTTCTGACTCAGGTTTCCTCCGGGTAGTAGCACCCAAGGGGGCCCATTGCAGGGACTATTCCTTCCAACCAAGACTCTACATTCTGTTTTTCTATTACAGAGCCACCTGCAAAGGTATGTCTCGAAAATGAAAACAGCTTTATCTTTTGCCTGGCCCTTCCCCATGCTTTTTTTCTTTTTTGTTACTTTAGCTTCAATATTTTTTTTCAGTATTTCTACAAATGGCACACCTGCACTTCAGCATGTTGCACCAGACTAGAAACAGTGAAACTGAGAGACAGGGAAAGACCAACATTACTTGTAAAACAGTTTAATGAAGACAGGGTGTGAACTGAAATAAACCTATTGGCCTTATAATCAGCAACAGGAGTGTTTACTGGCACTTACCTTTTGACTGCAGCATTCCACGAGAGTCTAGTGGAGGCAGCATACCAACTAATTAGGCCAGCATTGACATCAGGAAAGCATGACAAGGAAACAACTGCACAAAAACTCTCTGCTGCATTATTTGTTTTGGTCTCTTGGGCCACGCGAGCCCACCAAAACTCTCCCAGCTCAGCTATGGCATAGCTCCTAGGACAGCTGCTATGGACAGCTGTATTTAATTTTGGGTGGAGTTAAGTGTTTAAAGGCCCTCAGAAAGCACTTCCTAGCTGCAAGAAGCCAGAGACCTTCTCCAAGGGGAAACTTCTGTTCCCTTTGACTCACCTGGGGAAAGCTACTGCTTATAATCCATGATTACTTAAATCAGCTCTAATGTCTGGCTACCAGTTGGCAAGATATAGCAGTCTGCAGACAGCTCAAGCTAGGACTAAGAATAAATAATTTTTATCAGCTGAGAAATGCTTTCTGGTACATGGAAAGTGAGCCCAGCAACAGGGAGAAAGGACGAAACCTTAGGAGGCTGTGAAACCTTGCTCTTTAACAGTGGTGGTACAATCAAGCCTTACAGCCTTTGAAAGGTTTCTGAACACCTGCACAGTTCCAACTCATCCAGGCAAAGGATCAAATGCCTCTTCCAAGGCACAAGCAAGCCAGTCTCAAGACAGTAACAAGAGATGAAGTGTGCATAGCCCTCAACTGAGTACACCTCAGAGTGAGTTTGCCAGAGCTTCTAAGATATATGCTGCTAAAGCATTCAGCCCACTCTATCTTCTAGCTACAACAGAAACCAGCTGCCATTTTAATGAAAGGCAGGTGAAAAGGAAAACTAAGGTTCAGGTACTAGCTGCCATCCCAGGCAAAAGCAGTCAGAGCAATGTTACAGCACATGTGTCTAGAACAGGAAGCTTATTTCCCTCTTGGACCTCACCTCAGGGGCAAGACAGGTGGAGGAAGCATTTGGCTCACTTTGAGCTTGTCTTTCTCGGTGCCTCCTTTGAACAGCTGCCACACTGTTCTGCTCATACCCAGGGCCAGGCGAGTCAGGGATCTCCTTTGACTGTCCTGTCCCCACAGCTCACACTCAAGACAGTGGGCTCCTGTACCAGGGATTAACTGGAAATGAGGAAGGTCAAATAAAATAATCGGTGTCAGCTCTGCCAAATGAGCTGCCAACCAGAAACACAAGAAAGCCCTCACTAAAAACAGATGCCAGATGCAGGAGAATCTCTCAGTGCCCAGATAATGCTCCTCAGGGCCCTTCTCCATGTGCAGCTGTTTCCAGAGCACTGCAACCAGAAATTCCAAGCCAGACAAGTAGCTTTTCAAAGCAGACATTAAACATTCATTTGTAATAAACACCCTCCTGAGCCCCAGAGACCAGTGAAAGGTGTAGGGAAACACAGCAAAGAGAATCCAGAGGCCAGACTCACAATGCCTCATGCTGTGGTTATTTGAATATGTGAAGAAAAAAAAGACAAGTTTTCAAAATGGTCCATGTGCTAAGAAACAGAAACGATATTTTATATTTTGGGTACTTCAGTTCTTCAAGGGCAGTTTTCCCTTATCTCTGAACAGCAAGAAAGCATGCTTCTCATTGTTATTTTAGAAACGTATACAAGAATTTCAAACAAGCTCTCTGCTTTGCAATGCAATCCTCAGACTGAAATTTCTCCACACTTGCAATCTTTTTCTCTTCTCTCTATGGAGCAAGGGGCAGTTGGGGAGGGCAAGGGAGGAAGCAATCTGTGAGACCAAAGACTGGGGACTCATGAGAGTGCCTTGCTATTGCTCATGGCTTTGGCTTGTCCAGTTAGAGTGTAGTCTTTTATTTGTCTATGGATTTTATATTCATGGTACTGTGGTGTTAAACAGGACTGTAGGATTCTAGGAATATATAACAGGAAAAATCTTGCAAAATCAGATGGAAGGACACACATTAGGCACTCTGTAGCCAGGTCTGAGAAAGGAGGTCGCTATATGCAGTTTCCGGAGGAAATGCTTATAACTCAACAATACATATGGGAACTCTTTCATAAAATTACTTAATTTCACATAGGCCAAAAAATAGGTATTATAAAGATTAATATGTTGAGATCATAGAAAGAAGGTGGGCAAACACGGTTAAATAATAAAAATGCAGCTGAGTGCATAGCTGAAGCTTTACAGCAAATTTGTTCATTTATGGTAATGTCCACTGTGTATTAGCATTTCCAGAAATACTCTGTAAATAAGATTTAAAAGGATTGTTTCAGTTTCTGCTGATAATCAAGTGTTAAAGAATGGCTGCAGAATAAGAATTTTGTAACTCAATGCAAATATTCGTGCAAGAAGCTAAATCCTATGAATTATACACATTTAGTCAGGGAGCAGAAATACTATTGTGTGACCTATATGTCAAAATACAAACTGAATTGTGCAGCTGGAAGTTGAACACTTGAATACGAGCCACTGAATACTAAAAAGGAATTGCTTGTAAACAATCAGCAAACCAAAAAGCAATCAATGAATAATTTCAAATAACTCATGCAATTGAGAAGTCAATAAGTTTCTTGTAGACGATTTGTCAATAGAAGAACTTACATAAAAATATATTTTAAAATTTCTACAAATTATCATGTAGATATCAAAAGAGTATTTATGATTCATTGTGAAGAGATATAAGTAATTATACCAGGGGCTGAAAAGCCATTTTATTTCTTGTATTATATTCTGTAACCAATCAGGTGTACTAGGATAATATTTTTAGTTTCCCCCAGGTATAAGCCATTAGTGAGTGATGGAGGCAAAATGATGGAACTTGATGGCTAAGTAATCTGATTCACTCTCACCAAGTTTGAGCAAAATCTGACGTCAATGAATCTGCCCTTGAATGTAGTAATGTCATTCATTCAATCTCACTCTTGCAGGTGGTCATATCAGATAATAATTTCATTCTCTTGATTTGCAGAAGAGCAGCAACCTGCAATTCAACACACAGCACAGCCCTCTTTAATCCTTTAAAAATTTCAAGCACCTGATTTGCTACCAATATGCAGTTAGGGGAGGAAAAAAAAAAAGACCACAAACCTTCCTAGCACTGGATTTTCCAAGAGCTAAGAGCTACAGGACAGGGATCTGAAGCTGGACATGACAGTTAGAAAAAGAAGATTGGTGACCTTTCTGCAGCAGTTAGTCAACTATTTGTTGGACTTACCACAGTACTGCATGGAGAGGCAGCAAGCAGTCACCAACAAGCTTCAGTCCCCCAGGTTCATGGCAGCAGTTCTGGATGGAAACTTCATAAGCCTCCCAGTTCATGAGGAAAACAGTAGGTTATAGAATTCAAGGAAAGCTGGCCCTATTCAACTGTGATGAGATTTACTCCAGCAGCAAAAGGAAACATGTTTTTAGAAGGGTCTTATTCTAAAGGAAAGCATTAGCTTTCCTTGACCTCAGTAATAAAATGGCAGGAGCCAACATTGCTGCAGAGATTTTGCAACATTTAAAAATGATTTTATGATTCTACTTCTCTCATCAAATTTGAGTTTCATTTGCTTTTTACACCAGGTCCTCTACTCTTGTAACAACAGAGGTCGGTACGTGACATCCTTTGTTTCACACAGAAGCCTTTATTTCCTTCCTCTTGACCTGAAATTAAGAACACTGCAGTAGATGGTCCAAGAGGCACAAATCACGCTGACCAAACCAAGTCTGCTAACTCACAGAAACCAGAGCAGCAGAAGAGTGGGAGAAACTTCCCTCCCAAACAATTTGAGGGTTTTGTTACTCTCCATTGGGTCATGTATTTTCATTCGTTTGGAGTTCTCACACCTGCCCCTCCTAAAAAGGTTTAGATCCCTGCTTGTTACACCTCAGCAGTGCAACATCTCGTCTCCATAGTCTTCCAGGAGCTACACATTTGGGGAAATGTTAACAACCATTAGACTTGACACATTTCCTGTATGTTTTACAAGTGTTCTCAAACACACGTACTGTTTCTCTCAGATCAGGTACAAGACCAGATGAAGAACTTGCTCTCAGGTCTACCTTGATATCTCCTGAAAGGCAGGACAGCAACCTAAGTAGACGGTTACTTTTTGCTAAATACTGCTTTTCCCTGTAATGGTACCTCTCCTGGTCCACATGAGCTTCACTGGCAGTAAATGTTGTAACAAGGGCAGCTTACAACTTACATTGTTGTATACATCGTTGTTGTATAAGGAAGCATTTGAACAAGACTAATGTGTTCGGAATTGAGAGATAGACAAGGTAATTGAAAGGGACAGGAGAGTGGTCACAAATATACTGTGCCTTTAGTGTGGAGTCCAGCAGTTTGGAAGTGGTTCAGGCATGGTTGTCTAGTCAAGATTAATCACATTTCTGCCAGCACTCAGCCAGGCTTCTGTGATATCCCTTCCCTGGACACTCTCTTCTCTGTTTCGTTCACCAGTTAGAGGAAATCCTAGAACAACAAGGACCTCCTTTGGGGCTTTATTTAAACAAACAGACACCTCCTCCTGAACAAATGCCACTGTCATAATGACATCCAAACAATTTTTCAACATTTCACAATGTGTTTAAGGAGGAGAGATGCTGTCAGGCTAAAAAGCCCAGGCAGCAGGCCATTAGGAAGCAGCCACACTTCTTGGGGTGACTGACTAACTCTTTTCTTTATATTTCTTACCCTGCTTCCTCTCTGGATAAAAGCTGCAGTGTAGCTGTCTCATCCCCCAGCTGTAGAGGCTGGGCATAGTTTCCCCAGGAATACTTGGAGCTATCCCAGCTCAGGCGGGGCTTCAGATGAGGAAGCTGCCAGCCTTGTCCTCCTGCTAAATGGAGGAACTTTGCTGTCGTGAGAGTACTGAGTCAACACATCACAATTTTTGGGCCTCACAGAAAATTTATCTTTTAAAAAAGAATGAAACATCTTCCTTCAAAAAAGAAATTTTAATATCACCAGGAAAAGCAAGCAATTCCCAAAATCTTTCACTTGATTCTTCCATAGAGAGACAAACAACTTTATTATCTCTTCTCCCACTAACATGTCCCTAACCTATCCCAGCTTCACAAGTAGATTTTCTCCAACAGATGGTCTAAGTGATTAACATAACTTTGCTAAACTTGGTAAAGTGTTCTCAACATGTATTTATTTAGTTTCCAAGGCCGATGCGTCTATTTCAGATATGAGAAATCACATTTACATGTTTAAAAGGGTACCTCCCCCAACAGTACCAGTAGGCCTAATAAAAGATCCAATCTACTTTCCCTGTCAACCTTATCCAAGAAATTGCCATCAAAATGTGTTTCAGTACAGCTCTTCCCACTGAATCTGCTTATATGTCTCTGCCGGCCTCTGTTCATATTTCAGTCAATAAGGGATGAAAAACTAAAAGCAGCAGCTTTCCCCTTGAAGCATACCAAGGATTAGCTTGCTATAGCATTTGTATTTGCTACCCGTACAGGTAGGATTGAGTCATCCTCTTCTTAGGCCAAGTGCTCAGGGAGGAAGAGATCAGCAGGAGCAGAGCTTGAGCCTGCGAGCAAGAGATCTCGCTTTCAAGTTCTTTGTACAGTATTTATAAAGTATCGATGGAAGCTGTAGGTGGCAGCTGGTTAACATCCTATAACACCACTACAGAACGATTTTATCCAGAAGTTAAAGAGACCCTCATAATTAATTGAGGCTGCAGAAGGAATGCAAGCAGACCGACTAATTACCTTCGATACTCTGGCTAAGGCAGTTGCTGTTGGAAGACGTGTTAGGGGATCTCTAGTGTTCATAAGCAGTCAGGATTTCTGTTTTTTATCTCCACTAAAGATGCATTTCTAAATACTCAACACAGCTCCTTCAATCAGAGCCCTACTCCATTTTGTATTGCAACAGCCATCATTTTCCTTTCCCTCGCACAACACAGCCTTGCTCAGACCTGCCATTCGCTCCTGACAACCGTAAGATTTACCTATTACATACTGACCAGCAGGAGAAACAAAGTGTAAATACTGAGGTCAGCATAAAATAATACCGGGATTGACACCTCCAGCCTCCCAAGCTGGATATTTATTTGGAAAAAAAAAATACAACAGAAAATCAGTTTTGCACTGAGAACCTTGTAAGGTTCAGCAAAGTGAGCATGAGGCAAGTAGAGCAGGCATATAAAAACCCCAAGTCATCTCTCTCCAGTGGAAGGAAAAAAAAAATAGCGTAATTTTAAACAAACTTTCATACAGCACTGGCCAAAATACCTGCTAAGGGTACTTATGCAATAAATCAGTGTCTGATTTCTGCTTAACCTTGTGACCTTTTAAATCTGTAAGTAGAAAACTTTCTGGTTAGGAAAAAAAAAATAAAAGGAGGGATCAAGTTAAAAAGTTCACCTGGCAAATATGCAAGAGGCTTAAAAACTACCAGCCTCATTTCCCCAGATTAATCTGCAGTGCAAATGTGAAGATGCTAATGATTTATTTCTCACCCCTCTGCACCAACTCCCTTTTGGTCTCTTTAAGACAGAAAAATGAATAATAATAATAATAATAAATGTATGTGCTCTTTTCATTAGCAACTCAGCTCTCATTTCTGACTTGAACATCAAAAACAAGCTCCCCAGCCCCCGTACCACTGGGTGATCAATGATTCTTTACCACTTACAGAAGATCTAAAGAGGTACCTAATACATTTATTATGTTACAGTCACCAGCACAAATTCTTTTCAAAATGTAGTAATCCTCTCCACATGACACTTAACTCCCCAGTAGGTCCTTTTGCAGTCAGGTTAATAACTTTCATATTATGTCAGTGAAAGAATATTAACAGTGAATATGTTGAATCCAAATTTATAGTATGGTACCTCCTCCATTTGTTTGGTTCCAGGCCCTGCTGGCCTCTACCTAAGATTTGACAAATAAATCTCATTTGGCATTGCAGGCAAATGCTTCTTGATTGAGCATTTGTGATCAAAGAGGGTCTTCTCATTTCCTCACACTGCAACTCTAGTGGCATAGTCTCACTTTGTCTTCCTTGTTCAGCAGAAGCAGCAAACAAGAGAGCAAGAGAGAATAATTCCTTTCCCACAAGAAATTCAGCTCTCAAAAATTTATTTCTAAGTTCTGTGTTTTATCCACACTGCCTTTAGAACAAAATATCATGTCTTCAGAACATAATATCCTATTTTCAAACTTCAACAGGCACCCAGACTCCTCTAAACTGATAAAATCTTCAGTACAAGATGGAAGAGTAAGCTCTAAATATTATTTTGTATACTTAACAAAAGGCAGGTGTTTTCTCTCTCATATGTTTCCATCCTGAAACAGCACCCAGCAGATGTGCCAGCACATTGTTGTGTCCAAGTCAGCAAACCCTCAGAGCAGCAGTCTCCTCTTTGAGTCAAAGCAGCAGATTCTCTTTAGGTATCAGCAAGGCAAGGAGTAGAAGCAGCCACCTTGCTCTCCCAGGCAAGCCTAAGTGAAGTGACCCAGGTGTGTTGTCTGGCAAAACATTCCCATCACATCTCTGCTCCAGCTTGTTCTTCTCAGGGGTGTTCTGTAGAGAGACATTTGTGATGATATGTGTGACATCCAGGTGCAGGCAGGAGCAACTGGGCTCATTCAGCACAGCCTAGAAACAACAGGAAGTGGTTGGGGAGGAAAAGAAATAAGGGAAAAGAGAAGAAGACAGCAGGTCTTGAAATTCTGAAGTACTTTGACCTAATGAGAAGATGATTTTACAAATAGCAGCTATGAACCTGTTCAAGATCATAAACATCTGAATGGAAAATTTGCTGCCAGAAACCACCTGCTACCACATGTACAGCTACCAATTGCTCCTCTCCAAAGGAAACGGGAGCCTTGTATTTCAGGGAATCAATCCTGTTTCCAAAATGAAACACAGCTGGTAATAAATAAAACCCCAAATACCCATGAAACACAAAGCCATTCAGTGATAAAAAGTCAGACTTCCAGCTCTCTACTTGACAGTGACCACCAAGGACAAATTCTTGCTTTGAGCAGGAAATAGACTGCAAAAGCAGCCAGGGAATCATTTTTATTGGGTGGTGTCAGTTTTGAGCCGGACTAGACAGAATCCCTAATCCTTTGCCTTCATCCACTCCAGTCAGATCCTGGACTACTGCAGACACATTTTCAAGGAAGTCTAAAATGAGATCTGAGACGTGGAATTAGAACTTCCTTACTCTAGTCGCCTCCTCAGATGACAGGATGCAAATTCACTGCAACCCCCAAGATGAACCAGATGAGCACTGTTGTCAGACACAGGCACAACAGCAGGACTCAGGTGGGCTGGGAAAAACAGAGGCCTTCTTAGGTAGGGAAGAAGGCTTTGCAAGAAGTCTTCATTTTCCAATTTTTTAGATTTTGAACAGACCCAAAATCCTGTCACACTTCAACCCCTTCAAAACCAAGCAAGTTGAAAGGAGAGATTATTTGCTTGTTTTAGTGATTACTTTTTTTTTTCAATCACAAGCCTAACTGATATTTTCTAGCCAAAAGTTTTTTCTCAGATTAAAACAAACAAACACGCCCAAAACATTAAAGCTCTAATCATAATCAGGTTTTAGATTTAAAAATATTGACTTCACTGAATTTCCATAAAAAAAGACTGTATCTTCCTAGACCTCAAAATAATTGGGAAGAAAAGACTAAGGCATTTAGGCAAAATGTGTATTGCTGGCTCTAACTAAGCTGAATAATTAGCAGAGCTCCTAACTCCAGGCTGGCTGGAGGCCTGGCTTTCCCTAGCTCAGACACTAACTATAGACACTCATTATTATTCACTGCTGGCTCAGCACAGACAATACACACACTCTGCACTGTCAAAAAGCAAAGGAAAGTACTCTTCCTGCCTCAGTGGATTTATATTCTAAGGCCATCAATCTCATCCTGACACTTGTACATGTGGCAATCAGCAGATGGATCACTGTCAAAGCACTGCATCCTTTTTACCTTTCTTATATTAAAGAGAACACAGCTATATTTGGTGACTCTTTTATGAAAACAAAGCTGGTCAAAACATTTTGAATTCAAACTTTTTCAATCCAAATGAGAGAGGAAAAAAACCACTCCATGGTAATCTCTCCTGGTTTTCAAATCACTCTACTTTGAAAGCAGCTTTGAAGAAGACAGTGTTCAAAGAATATTTGGAGCTAGCAAAGCACAGCTTATGAGGAGCCAGCAGAGCTCGAAGCATTCTAATTCTTGCTTCGTAAAGAGGTGCTGGTCTTAATGTGATTACTCCCAAAGTAAAGAGAGGAACCCCTCTGCAGGGCTGCCACCAAGCACTCCAAACTTAGTATATCTAGTTACAAATGTGTTTTAATTTGCTGGGATAAGATTAGGTAAATGGAAAGAAATTTTGCACTGACATAGACAGGGTAGTAACTTTAATGTGCCAAGCCAGTGTCATGCTGTATAGCAGCCCCATATCCAGTCAATACCCACCTGATAAGTCATCCCTCATGGTAGCTAGCAGTTGCAGTGACTTCCTCCATTTTGTTGGCCACACTAGTGCCAAAAGAAAACTTCATGCTTCTTGACCACAGATGAGGATGAGGTAAAGCCTTAATCTGATACAGTAGATAGGAATAAACAGACCTGTTTTTTTTTTCCAAGCTGTTAAATCTGTAATAATGTGGACACCAGAATGAAAGCAGATGAGGAATCTACCCCCAGGGAAATGCTCTAAACATTACTGAAAGGAAACCTGCCTCTATTCCCACTGAATGGAGCTGGAGGAAGCAGAGATTCATCCATATACGCAACCACAGCAGCTAACTATGTTTCTACAATTTTCTCCAAAGCTTCCCTGGTTCTAACAGATCTGTCCTTTGTGGATGTAATTTTTGGATGCCCAGGCCACAGCTACAAACATCCATCAATATAGTGCTGGCAGAATGCAACCAACCTCCTGTTGTTCTGAACACAGTCTCTTTTCTCCAGCTCTTTTTTCCATCCTCTGGGAATCACTCACATGTAGATAACAGTTATGCTAAATCAAACATGGCTGTAAACCCCACATATGCCTCAGTTTCTAAGGCATGACATCTAATGACTTTATTTCACTGAGAACAGAAAGGGATAGCAGGGTAACTAAAAGGAAAGCATTCTGCAATGCAAGGAAATTTCTACTACTCTTTGGTCTACTACTCTTTCTACTACTCTCTAGGTATCTTTGTTAAGGTACCTAGTATGGAGGAGAGTCCAGATTAAAGAAAAGGGAGAGACATAGGTCTGAATGAAGTCCACTGGAAAGCCTGAAGTTTTTACTCTCTCACAAAACACTGGATTTACTCCATGGGCGCATCGTCCTTTATCTCATCTCTTTTGTCCCACACATTGCCTCTGGGTTTGAAAGACTCCTCAACCTCTCCTGTAGCTTTATGCTACTGTGCCTTAGCCAGCTTAGCCAGCACTGAGTTGAGCTTGGTGCCTCCCCTCCTAGCACAAGCATCATGGGTGCTGCCAGGCACTTTAGAGAGGCTGGGGAGAGTGGATGTTATCCCCATTAGCATCTTCTTAATATTGGAGAGGAGTCTGTCCTTTGGAGCCTCTGGGCAGCTGACTGAAGTGGACAGCCACATCAATGTGACATAGCACCGATCTGAACTTGCCAATTTAAAAGGTAAAAAGAGACATAGCCCAGTTCTGTCCCAGTCCACAGGTGCAATGAGCTCCCAAAGGGGAGATGGGCCATAGTTGGGCAGGTACACACTGGATTCCCTATTTCTACCCTCTTTGAGGCAGCAAAAGAAGAGACTTCTGGGCCTCTGCCCCTCGCATACCTCTGCAGGGGAAATACAGGTGGTGCTGCCTGAGCCCAGTTGCAGCGGAGTGAGACAGGGCAGCCATCGGCAGAGTCACCGACCCAAAACAGAGTTGAATTTAAGGCCTAGGGGTTTTAAAAGTTGAGGTCAAAAATGTGACATTTACATTCAAATTGTGGTTTCAGGTTTACCTTTGGGTACATGCACTCTGGACAGCATACACATACAAGTCTCTGGACTGCCAAGTTCACAGAGGCGATGGCGGGACGGGCCGAGTGCTGCTGGCCAGGCTCCATCCCTGGGGCCTCAAGCCCCAGCTCTGACGCAGAGTTCCATTGTGAACGAGTGATCTTGGGGGAAATGCTCACATCCGGGCAAACATCCCTTTTGAAAAACCAAACCAATAAATAAATAGGCCCTTGCCCTTCTGAACAGGCTGAAGCACACAAAAAGTTAGAGCCCCAGGTGCCAGTGTGGCAGATCAATCACGTATTGATCGTCATGCCCAATGAAAGAGTAGGTACCCTCTCAAGGTCCCTCATTGAGTGTGCACAGAGGACAAGTCTGTTTTCCGTCTGAGGGTAACAAAAAATCCTCCAACTCACTGAGCTGAGCCAAGCGTACCAGAAGTCAGGGTGGCAAATAACAGCATTATGCTGTTATTTGAATTATCAGAACATGAATTATGTAAAATTATGCATACAAACACACAGGGGAGGCAGACACCCAACTTCTCCCAGTTGTGGCAGACTACAGCTCTTCAGCATGGGCCTGGAAACTCCTTGAAATCCCCAAAGGAAGGAATATGCAAGGCCAGAGAGACTATTTTTTCCCCCTGCCATCCTTTTCATGCAAATTTCTCACAGAAAGGATAGCCAGAAATGAGCATATGATACAGACTACTGGCTGGATTTTCCGCTTGCTGACTTCAGTTTCACAACCCCATGGCTCCGTTTGCTTTGGTGGTGTCACTCCTGGTTTATGAGGGAGGGAAAAATCAGGTCCCCAGTGTGCAACTCGGGCACAACACTAAGTGTTTTCCTGTAAAGTGGGTTAAGTCCTACTTTCAGAAAATAACTAGAGCCAAGAGTGATTTTGTAAGCTTAGAGGAAAACGTCTCAAGCAAGACACAATGGTGTGGGTTGTGAAAGGCCCAAAACGCCATCTATACCCTTTGCCCTTAGGCTTGATGTAGCAATCTCTAATTGCTGGCATCTGTTAACTTTAGCAGACTTTCTAATTCCGTTTTTAAAACAGATAAAAATGAGTAAATGAGCAAACTGTCCTGACAAGAAACCCTAATTTCCATGCCCATTAAATATGAAACCCTTTCCAATCTCCTCCAACAGCTGCAAGCATCCTTCTGAAAGTGTCTGGGATGCCTGTTGGCTGTCTGCGCAGCAAGTCACAGAAGCCTGTCTTGCTCCTTGCAGAAGTAAAGACAGAGATTAGATTTGTCAAATGGGTATAAGAAGTTAACAGGGTCGATAAGGTTAGACATGCCAAGCAATTCAGCAAACAACTCTGGAAAGAACGATTAGATCTAGGCTAACTAAGTATGATAAATGCTGACTTTAACCCAATTACTTAGAATGATTTTAGACGTCTGGAAGAACCAAGCTGAGCATTACAGTGTTGTAATCAATGAATGTGCATGAAACTGGGCAGGCTCCCTTCCTCACTCCACCTCCCAAAGAAACAGAAATTCAAGTTGAACAGTCTTTGGGAAGAAAAGGTCTCTGAATTTTTCTAAATCTAAAAACTTTGCCCTGATTCTAAACAGGTTTGAGCAGCAGGGAAATCCAGATCAGTTCCTAATTTCTTTTTTTTTTTTTTTAATTTCAGAAAATAAAGTTTTCTGACTTTCATGATATTATGCAAGTTAGAAATCAATAGAGATGTATGCTTAGTCTCCACTCTGAGTGAAGAAAGCCTTTTCCCCTACAAATGTCATTGACTGGAATAGTCAAAAGAAAATATTTGTCTTAGAGAAATGCTCCGTTTCTTTTTCTCTAACCTACAATCCAAAGACCCTAAGGTCATTTTCTACTCCAGCTGGTGCCTCCCTGCTCTGCACTGTCACTCTGTAAGAGGCCTGTGGTTCACTTAAGTCATAAAGGCTTAACGCAAAGATCAAGAGGGTTTTCAAACCAAAATCATTTTCATCAGATTCATAAAACTCTAGATGGGAAAAATATCCTGGTCTCTTAGCTGCTCACCACCACATGATGTTCAGTGATAGCAAAGACAACAACTGTAGGTTAGGCCAGAGAGCTTCTCAGTCAAGTTGGCTTTGATGTAAATGGCTTCAGTAATAAACTCACTTGCTATTCATGTTTTCATGCTGAGCCTTTATTCAGAAGGAATACTGTCTGTTTTTTCCCAAAGCATCTTTCATTTATGTAATGAAACATATCAACCTTTTTTTTTCATCTAATTTAATTTGTGGTCCTGGCTTGTTCTAGCACCAAAATATTTCTTCAGTATTTTGTTAAAGAGCATAGATACATAGATACATTTGTGCTTCACCAAACTATTTTGGACAGAGAAGTTTTTGGGGAAATTACTTGGAGAGGTTTAAAAGAAATTAATCCTATTTTATTATTAGGATTTGGAGAACATAAATATGGCTCCAAGACATTTTTCCTATTTCAAAAAACTCTGTACACTAGGAAAAGCCTTGGAGCTACCACAAACTTAGCAAACTCCAGACCCAAGGATTATTTTGTAGAAAAGAGTATGAAAATATTTGTATTGCATGCATTCAGAGCTACAGTATTCTTGAATTATACTGAATGCCTAAAACAGACCTGAATGTAAATAGGATGCATCAGCATGGTATGTGTTGAAATTAAATACAAAATATATGAAAGAGAATTTTGCTTCAAGACTGTACACTCACTCCCTTTCTTTGAAATGCTTTTACGAGCCAGGGAAACTCCAGACAGTACAGACAACATCTGAGCAGAGCTCAGAGGCATCTCTCTGCCCAGAAATCCATGCATTTTCACTCATGCTAGACTCTGTGGGGTGCAACCAAGCTCCACATGCTTGGTCCCTGTGTACCCAGGGTAGTGCCTGACAGCAGCCCCACTAACGAGCCTCTTGGAAGTAGTTCTTTATTAGTAGCAGCACAACTCTGTGTTTTTAAGTCTAAATGACTTCCAGGCTAAGCTAGCATGCAACTAGTAGCAAGCAAAATTCCTCCAAGTCAGCTGTGATAGGCCCTAAGTAAGCATTATGCTCCTTAGCTTGTGTGGATACACAGACTCAATTCAGGACCACCAACACAAGACAAGCAAAACTTAAGAACCTAACAACCTGCATTTTTTCCTAAAGGGTTTGTTTAAAGAATTTTTGATGGCAAACACGTGAGGGAAGGAGAACTTTGGATGGATCACATTAGCTGATTTAGAAGGCTTCATATTTCAGTCATGGTCAGAAATTTACCTACTACAGAATCATAGAATATACTGAGTTGGAAGGGACATGGATCATAGGCCAACTCCTGGGCACCACTTGGGCAAAAGTGATAGACTAGGAAAAGAAATAAGTGTGAAACAGCACCAGCTAGAAGAATTATCTAAGAATAAACTACTCAGATGCACAAGTAATGTATTATCTCCAGGAAGAGGGGCAGGGGTTAAAAATGGTGTGGGAAAGAAACCACGTGAAGTGATGAGTCAGCAAATAATCGGTTAAAACATCTAGCTTTAACTGTGAGGCACTGGCTTTCTGGAAATCATACTTGGAGCAGAGCCTAATACTCTGCAGCTGCTCCCTTCCACCATTAACTCAGGGGCACCAACTTTGACCAAAAAGGCTGGGCAGACAGAATAGTCCTAGAAAGATTCCTAAGAGAAAAAAGCTTAATGAAGCACGCAGCTACTCCTTCATTCCCCAGTTCACCAGATGACATGAACACCACTAGCACTTTCTGGGAACTAGTGCAGCACCACAATTACTTCTGTTCTTTAAACAAAGCTCTGCTGGGCGTGGGTGATTAGATGCTTAGAGCTAAGAAGCAGGTGGACTAATTTTATTTGGCAAGGATTCAGATCTGACAGTACCTTGAGGGACAATAAACCCAAGCAATGTGCAAGGGTTTAACAACACTCAGTCCAAGGCAAATTATGAAGATCACAGAATGGCGTGAATTGAGAAGTCCACATTAGGCACTAGATGTGTGAAGGGCTCTCCTGCTAGGTCAGAGGCAGGTAGCAGCAGGTCCTGAGAGAAGGGATGAGGGCAGTGAAAGCTGTGCTGGCCGACTCTGCCCCAACCATCAGGATGACAAACCCAGCCTGCCACATGTCCAGTTGGCACTTGCTGGTAGTAAAGTACCAGCAATCTAAGATGTCAAAAGCAGTTTCTTTATCGGTTCAAGCAACAAAATCATCTCTGGACAGCTTAGCTCAAAACATCAAATAAAGCTGATATCCACCAAAGTGCTGAATGTGTCCATGCAGCCAGAAGAAGAAAAAAAGACAACAGTCTTCAAAGAAATTAAGCTGCCTCTAACCCTGCTTTTTGTCAATTACAGCATTTGATGGCTCACTCAACAAAGGGCTAAATACCATCTTGCCCTAGCCCTAAATTCCCACAAGGTATAACATTTGTTTGGCCCCTGACTTCAGCCTTTGCTAGCAGCTATTCCTGCTACATGAATTGCACCCAGAGGAGAAAAGTAGTCTGGGGAGGAAGTACTCAAATCCAGAACAGTGGTTCTGAGGCTGTTTGGCCCTCTCCAATCTGCAACTTGTTTTGCTGAACTCTTCAAGGGCATCGAAGAAGACACTGACAGGACAGTAAGGACAACTATGTTTAAGAGAATTCCTTGTAAGCACCAGCCCCTGAAAAATAGACTGGGATACTGCTGCTTATAGGAAAGTAGAGGTGAATGCCTTTGGTGTATTCCTTTCTCTAAGGATTAGAATAATCTTTTTCTCATTCCACATGAAGATTTATAGTGGGCTTTAATTCCCTGCAAAGGAGCAGGGAGTACTCCATCAAGGATGGACATGGAAACTATGCAGACAAGACTGCTGTTGGGTTAACATTTACTTTAACTAATTTTCTGGTGACACATACAAGTGTTTGAAAATAATAAAGGTTGTCAAAATATTTTCCATAATACACTCCTACGCACAGCACATTTACAAGACCAGCACAGTCTCCTAACCAGCTGGTGCAGTAGCTGCTACCAGGATATTATCTGATTACTAAGATGCCATTGCAGCTTGTGTGGGAGCCTGCCTTCTCACTATGGGTTGAAGCATTCCCCCTTCTTGTCCTTATGTTGTTGACTCTCTTAGCATGCACAGTGCCCTGCATCCTCACAAGTGGTGGCTTTTGGGAAGCAGAGGATTTCTCATGTAAGGGTAAATACTGATCCCAAAGGTATCAACTATCCCGAAACAAAGGCAGAGGAAGGCAGTATACCCCTGTAATACAGGCTCATGTAATGCCTCTGGGCAGGCTGGGGAGGACAAGAGCAAGTCACAACTTCCCCACTTTACTCCACACTGACATGGTTACAGATACAGGTTGCAAGGATATGGGGGATTTCCATTTTTGCTAAATATCAGCAGCAAGACAGAAAAAATTAATTTAAGATGCACTCTCAATTTGAGAATGGTAGATTCATTCTCACCAGGCAAGCTACCTCCTGTCTCTGGCTTGGGATATAAGCTCTGGAACAAAGATCCTGAGGCTTTTTATTTCAGACCTTCATTTAATGCCCTAGTAAAGCTTCTTCCCTGCTCCCTGCCCCCCCCCCCCCCCTTTGTATTATTAATTGGAGATATAAAAAGAGAAGCAAACAAAAAAGTCCTCAAAAACCCATAACAGGGTGAGGCGCCCATGCTCTCTGCCATAATAACATTCGCTAATTAAAACACAAAGCAGCCAGGGCTACAGGATTAATGGACATGGTTTCCTCTTTTCAAGTCTTGCCCGCTGACAGATCGCCTCATTCCTTCCTTGCTCTTGAACCTCTCAGAAAAAAAAAAAATAATCCAGTTTGCTTATCTTACAGTGTGGGGTTGCCATGGAAACCGCATCCCCCTGTGAGATGCTCTGTCATAACATTTCAGCACTGTATGGAAGGCTTAAAGACACAGCATCCTCTGCTCTGAGGGCTCCTGAGCTAGCCGTGAGTCTCTGCAGATGAGCAGCTGTCAAACCTAGTGGAAGTCTGAAGTTGGGAGGAAGAGATAAAGAAGTAACAGTAGAAATATTCAGTTGCTCAGTTGTTTGCAAAAATCCTCTTATTGCACTGGTAATTAATATTGACCAACAAGTACTTCAGTTTGGTGTAAGACACATTTTGCTCTTCGGAAAATCTGTCTCCCAACAGCCTGTTGAAAGAAAGAGTGCTGGCACTAAAACATAACCCCATCATTCTACCCTCGGGTAGCACAAAGCCCCTCTTTAGTCAGGGTTTTATGTCAGATTAGTCTTTGAGCCTTATTTTCTCAGTCCTTTTGTAAAAAAGGAGGGGGAAAGTAGCAAGCACAATAATTGCCCATAATGGGAACTGGCCTCCTATAGCCTGCTCCTTAATTACAGGGATGGCTTCCAGGCTGTAATCACTAGGGGTCCAGATGGAAGTTCTCCAAGCTCTTTGAGGGACAGAATGTGTCAGTTATTAATTAAACATATGAGGCAATTAGCCTCAAAACTTCGTAGTAAATCACTACAGCTGTGTTACTTTCACTTTTTCCTTTGGTAAGTGTAAGTCAAATGCACAGCGCATTTCCCAGGGGGGTCACAAGAACTGCAGCCAAAAAGCATTCCCAAACAAGACCTTTGTTGTTTGGTAGAAAAAAGTATCTGCAGAAAGCCTGTTTTCAGAAGTCAGCTACTTCACAGTCACATCCCCTCATGAGAGACGATGGATTCTGTGTACGATAGCTATTCACCACTCAAGCTGCCTGGTGTGGAAAGCAGTTGAACTCTCTCTGTCGTCCCAAAACAGCAGCCTAAAGTTGTTCTGGTACAGCAGCAGGAGGAAACCATTCCTGTGATTGACATGGCCCACATTCCAGCATCAGCTATCATCTGTAATTGATTGTTTTGGAGCTTGTCAAGATTTCTATCTTGGTAGACTCCAGCACATGTAGGACTCCATTGCTGGTTGGTCAAACATTTGAGAACGAGATGATGTGTTGCAATTCTTTGTCTATCTCCAAGTTCAGAAACTAGGCCAAAACCACAACAGTTGTTAAAACCTAGTTAGTGATTTATTCCAGTATTTGTATTCACAGAAAAAACTCAGTCACATCCAGGCAGCCTGACGTCAGTGTATTGTTAGTCTGCATTTTACTCTGTGGTTCAGTGCCACATCTACAAAACCCTCAGTTAGTTTTCCTACACTTTTCTCACATGTAGCTGACAAATGATGCAATAAGTCATAATTGACAATAGTAAGAACTGTGTGTTGGCCTCAACCCTGTTTTACTCTAATATATAAAGCTTGTGTTCCCTAATAATAGAAATTCACCTTAATATGTTTAAGGTTTAGTCCAGAAAAGATAAAAAAAAAAAAAAAGAAATTGAAAAAGCAAACCTCACCCCCAGAAACTTGCCATCATCCACTTCTAGAAAGGGGCAAGTAGGAACTTTCGGCAGGCACCAGTTTTAAGCTGGATTTCTAAATCGGGTGTAGGAAGTCAAACAGCCCTGCCCAGAGTAGTCAGAATGTTACAGCAGAAGCAGTATTTTCATTTTCCCTAGCCAAAAATAATTTAATATGAAACTCAAAAATGAAAGCAATTTAACCACACTAGTACATCTAAACCTTTAGGGTCTTTGACATTCATGAAAGCAGGGAAATTGCTCTGTATACAAAGGGTTACCCAAGAGTAACCTGATTAAAAAACAAGCCTCAAAATCAACCCAAACATCAAAAGAATAATCTCTAATTAAATATGCTGGGGATTTTGTCAGCCTATTACCAAGGTCTTCATGATCTTTTCTGATTTCCCAGGGCTCAGGAAGGAATAGAGACATTAAACATTCTGTGTGTACTTGGAAGAACAGAAATGAGGAAGAACTGACACAAATTGCTTCAAATTCCTCTTAAGATCCTATACCTTGTACTTACAAAAAGGTGGAACTTCAACGTTAACTCAGAACATACTGTCACTGCCAAACAAGCCCCAAGAACACTGTGGCCAAGGAGCTTTTGTTTTCTGGAGGTGACTGGCAAGGCGCTATATCACTTTGTGATGCACAGGTAGACTGCTTTTCTCCTTCAGACTTTTTTTTTTGTGGTAATGGTTCTGGACCTCTCTGCCTAATTGCACCCACTTCATCTGTGAAGAGAGATTTATAATGGAACATAATTTTGAGGGATTAACTTCGACTCTGGTACATGGCCCAGGCAGAAGTGACAGCAAAAAATTTATATTAGCTGTTGCTCTTACCAAAGAATAAGAGAGAAGCTTATTACAAAGGCAATTCAACTCCCAAATTAGTGCTGATTTTCACCCCATGCCACTTTACTGCTGTTGATGATGGGAAGTAGCAGCAAATATGAAGCAAAAAGCTATCAGGAAATTAGCTGTCAATTTTTATTACTAAATGGAGTGACCAAAGTCTTTGTTCAGGTACAAATCTTAAAGGCAGTGTGAACTGAAGACAGGCCACAAAAATAACCAGAGCAATAATATGCTGATCAGGGTCCTTACCAAAAGGTTCTCAGGGAACTTCTAGTCCAGTGTCTCTAATTCAGAAGGTTGGGAGAGCATAAGTCCTTTCCCTTTTCTCTCCCTTCCTCCTTGCTACTCAAGAATTCTCCTAGAAGTTGTGTCCAAGGCAAGGATGAACGCTTTCGGGAGCCACAGCAACATTTTACCGGCACTACTGTCTCTGGGAAGGTGCATAGCTATAGCACAAGCAGCACTTCCTAACCCACAAGGCAGGGCTACTCCCCATCTCTTGCATCAAGATAAACTGGGCCCCTTCCTAGTATTCAACAAAAGAAAGGAGGATTCTTTAGGATTTGTCATCTGAGAAACACCCAAAGCACAAGCCAGACTTAAATATATACAATGTGATGTACTTAATAGAAAACAAGGCTAAAAACTCTGCTCTGGAAAGGCCATGACATGTTGTAACCAGGAAGTTCACAGTGATCACACTTAACTTCATGTAAGGGATCCTGACTCTCCAGATCACCTGAACAGTGTTCTGTTCCCTGTGATTTCCCATTTATGCAATTAGTTAAAAACTTATTTCTTTTCTCTTTTTATGCCTTATGGGTAAGAAGCAACTTCTCTGATGGAAGTGTCATGTAGAACTCAAGTGCCCATTTACACAAAATTTCTCCTGAAGTTTTCTTTCAAAAGCAGATTAATGCCTTCCTCAGCTCTCACTGAAATCAGCTGTAGTTCTTTCGCCAAGTTGCAAGCTGGAGCCATCTTAACTGAAATGGTGTGTATACACGTAAAGGTTGCCCACAATTTTCACAGATCTTCTCAGGATTAATCCAATCAAATAAAGATTGTTATCATAGATAATTGAAGACCTATAAAAAATGAGACAACTCTCCTTGCAACATCTAAGTTTACAAGTAAAATTTTTCTTCTTATTCTTTTATTTTCTGCTATCTGATACTATGCTTTCCACAAGGATTAGTTGTTGACCTCAGTGATAAATCTCTCCATATAATCTCTCTTAAACCTACTATTTAGCAAGACTCATTACCTCTGTTCACACTATGCATGGCCATTCTTATAGCTGAGTAGAACTAGTTTACGGTGAACACTCAATTATCCCAGCATCTCCAACTGCTACTGAAAGGCAGCATGGCAGTTGGAGGCGTCAAGGGAGAGGCTTGTCCTTAGATCAACTCCAGTACAGGAACCTCTAGGTCACATCACATAGTCCTGAGCATGGCAAAACCAGGCTGACAGGCTGGGCCCGACATCCCTTCTGTTCACTTGCTAATAGAGTATAGGAAAGCTTTTTGTGGTAGCTGGCACAAGCCATAATAGTAATCTGAGATAAGCTCTTGCTCCACTTACTTTGCTAGTGTTTGGTTTAATGGAGTACTTCGATAAATTTTCAAGGTAGACCCTACTCACCAGGGAATGCTCAGATTAGACAGGGACAGGTACCTTTAAGGATTCAAAGACCTACCTGGTCATTTTGCTGAAGAGTAAGTGTGACTCACCACTCTGCAAACTGGTGGGTCAGTCCAAGGTACAGCATGAGGGGACCACTAGACATATATTCAGAATTATGGCTTCAAAATTGTTATTATGCACTGAATAAACAGTACCATCAATGATAGATGGGAGGGTTGTATTAAACAGGGCAGATGAAGCCATGAGCTGAGGGAGGTAAAGAAACAAACACATGGTTGTATCATGTACCGCAGGCACTGCACAGGGCTAACACCGGGGAAAGGGAGCAGGCAGGAACTACAGCTCACTAGCCCCTCCATAAGAATCTGCTCCCAGCCTCCAAAACCATGCTTTTCATAAATCAGGCAACAGCTCCTTAATGTACAACTTCACCATCAACAGCACAACATGGGGGGCGATGCATGCAATCAAGGAGGGCTCCGAAGTGCTGTGCCAGCAGAAGTAGCTTAGTAAATTACAAAACTCTCCTCAGTACCATTACAGAAGAAGAACAGCTGGAGACAAGATTCTGCAATATGAATGGTTCACAAAGGAAGTGCACACCATATAGTAATCTATATAATAAAGCACATTTAATGTATGTGTAGCTGTGGTGTCTGATAACATGAGAGCCCATTAAAGGACCAAAGGGTGCCAAAAATACACTTCAAGTGAAAAAACAAAACATAACCACAACAAAAACCACAAGAAGTCCCACATGTAATGGAGAAGGGATAAAAAAAAAATTCCTGTGCACAAGGCCACAAACCATACAAAGAAGCCTTCAAGACCACAAGCTCTACTGCTGGACATTCACATCGGTGGCATATCAGCAGGGCCAAATAAAATACACCATGGCTAGGTCTGATTGTAAGGTGATATTGCATCACTGTATGGAGAAGAAAAATCAAATTCTAACAGCAGTGTGGCCACACCATCCTACACATCTAAGGCTCTGTTTACTGGATGCCCTGATGTACTTATATTACTTCTAGTTCCAGAAGCACTTTTCTAAACAGTGTCTCTGGCATCTCTTTAGTGCAGTGTAGGCAAATACTTTTAAATAGCTTTTCTATGTCTTTCTACTTCTCTTCCTCTCTTTCTGCAAGTCTGTTTCTCTGTAAAAAGGAGAGCAACATCAGTTAAGTCATCCAGCAAATGAAAGTAGTTATGGTTCCTGCTAAAAGGGACACTACAGCCATGAAGCTACCACAACAGTTAGTGATCTGAAGTCTAATGGAGCAGGAAGCAGCAAACTATGCAATAAAAGTTTTAGAGACTATTCACACTAAGCACACTGAACACACATTAGGCTAGAAGAAGCTGTGGCCATACCAAATTCAAGGTCCCCAAGATGACTTTTACATGTGCCTGAAAGAACCTGCTTCATTCAACACCTTTTAAGCCTGATTGAATCAGACAGTCTCATGGTTCTCACATAGGAGGCATGCAAGTTCAGCAGCTATGAGCACTCTCTTCAGCGGTTACCCTCGCCCTTTAAGCTTGGTTGAGGAATCACACTCAAAAGCTATAGAGCTTCATTAAGCTATCCAGGAATACAGGTCTGATTAAGCCAGACAACATGTCTACAGCAGCACCACCACTAAGGGCAGGATCACGTTTTGGTTTTCATACAGGGCTGGTGACAGGAGCTCGTAACCCGGAACAGAAATCAGGAGCAGTCATTAGCAATGCTGGCTCTGGCACAGACCTCCTTATCTATGCAACTGTGCTTTGGCAACTCCCACGGCAGCCCGTGGTACCTCTTACTCTCAGCTTTCTCACCCCCATAACAGGGGGAGCACACATCATTCCTGTATCTCCCTGGAGTGCTGCATTACCTGTGGTTTGCTTACTGCTACAAACAGACCAAACACTACATTTCCTCAGGTAAGCACATCAACAGACAAGTTCTAGTCCCAACTTGAAGGATATATGAAAAGTTAACATCTTTGAGCCTCCTTTAAACCCACCAGTAAAATCCACCCACCCCTGTAATTTGCTTTGAAATGAGGGAAAAAGCACTAATTGTTCAGAATTATTTGCTGGCTGAACACCCCAGAGTATGCATTCTCTACGGACATGAACTTGTTCTGTCCCAGGGCTTGGGAAAGTACCAGTTTCACGGGTGCATATCACTACCTTTCTAAAGCCTCACCGAAGCATGCACAACATGAACTTGCTTGACTAAACTTAAGACTTTAAACCAGAACAAAATATTACTGTGAAATGCACAAGGCCCGCCTGAGCAAGTTACTTCCAGATGATTTTCCTGTGAACATCTAACAAAACTGGAGTTTACATTAAATATACACTGAGGATTTTCTCTTTCTTTTGGGGCAATCAATATCTGAGTTCCTCTGCCCCAGGAGGTACTGGCACAATCCACTCTGATTAGACTCAGAAGGGGGAGCAAACAGACAATTACTCTGATAACAATCTTATCTGAGGACAGAAATGAGATTAGTGGCCTAACTGCAGTGATTCTTCCCCAGATAGACTGTTAAAAGGACTGACTAACTCAGCATGGGACAGAGAAAGAATTTCCCTGTGGAGCCTGTTGGCAAGTAAAGTGAGGTGCAATTCTTCTCCTACTGGTTCTTTTCCATCAGAGGGAATTATCTTTTAGGACCGTGTGGCCATGAGCAGCACATGTTCCAGGTTAGATGTCTTCCTGACAATGGATCAACTGGGCACTTTCTTCCTTTTAGTTTTCTACTGTTACAGAGAATCTTATAAGCAAAAAGCAGTGAGAAAGATGGGGCCCTTCCCTGTCAATAGGGAACATCTCCATCCTGCTAGCCCTCCTATTATTTCAGTTTTTCAAGTCTACTTTCAAAATTCTCAGATGGCAGAGCACACATTAACTTTCCGTGAACTTAATGACCAATGCTATTGTGAAGGCCTCCTTAAACAGTTTTGATTTTACTTCTCTAACTTGATCCCATTCTTTTTAGTTACTCCCTTTACAATAGCCAAACTAAGTCCTCTCCCCTGGGTGTTTACAGCCTTCAGATGTCTGGAACAATGTCCAGTAACAAACAGGGCAACATGAAGGGATATTAACAGAACTTCTTCAGGATAAGGATCCCAAATAAGTCTGCACATTAATCTCACAAAGACAGGATAATTAATACAGTAACAAGAAAGAAGCCAAACTGCTCAGAAGGTTGCTTACACCATGCCTACACCAACAAGTTTACACAAGGATCTCATAAGTATTCCCTGTAATGGACACCTCAGACCCTGTCTTGAGATGCCAACTTTGTTTCTGATAAATTCAGATGCTGCAAACTCTGCTCTGCAGCTGAAGAAATGTGTGGGTGTAGGGAGAGGGGGCATCTTCAGCAACTGAGCTACAAATTTTGTATCACCAATACTGTTCCATGAACTCTCTTCTTTACCCAATTGCAGGAAGAGAACAAAGACCCACAAAACACAGATTCACCAGAAATGCTGTGCCCAAAAGGAATAACAATTTCAACAGTCTGGGTACATCAAGCTGATGGCAATTTGAAAACTGATAAAAATGCTAGCAAAAAGGCAGAGGGGTAAATTTTCTTCCTACAGTATGTGACAGCATCGTGCTTCAGTATTTGCAGTTTTCGTTACACATCTATTTAGACTAAGATGAATAACCTTATAAAAATACATAAGTATTCTTCAGCAGAAAAAATGAGCCAACTGCTATACTTCTGCTTTGCTGATCTGAATCCACAGCATTTATTTAGTTATAATCCTTCATATAGGAAGTTTATTTATACAGACAGGGATTTCTGGAATTCTCTAGGATTAGTCAATCTACAGCATTCTCAGTGCATGAATTTTAGCACCAGAATTACACTGCCTGGATATTCAATGCCTAGAGTAAATATTTGGGCTGATGAAGGTTAAACAGATTAGTCAAGATGAAGCCAGGGTTCTCTGCTTATTTACACAGAAGCTTATTAAATATTGCTGCTATTCATTTAAGAAGCCTAGTTTAAAAGAAAAATCCACAAAAGCAACAAACAAAACATACTTACCCAACCTGAAGTGAGACAGCACCAAGATTTCTATCATCTTCAGCCTGGGTATGCATGTGACAAAGCTACACACTGAATCACAAATCTCACACTCCTTGGCCTCCTTATGGGAAACATGCAGAGGAAACAACAGCTTCAGCACAAGCTTGCTGCTCGAGTTTCAGCTGCACCAGGGAAATGGGATAAACAACATCCCTCCCGGTTCTATTCAAAAACAAGAGGGAAATAATTGGTGTGAAAACCATTTGCAGTTCAGTTACACTTTTGAGATGTGAAGAGGCAGTTATGCACAAGGCTGTCTGAGACCTGATCAGGTCCCTAAGTCCTACTGTGGAGAGGATTTACAAATGTACTCAGCAAAGCCACACATCAGTTTTCATCAAAATCAGCAATAAATTCCCCTCCATTACAGCGAGAGCAGTGTTAAACTAGGTCCAACTCCTAAGCCCACCTACTGCATCCTCCAGGCTTGCAGTGACAGTTTTCTGTGGCATGTCAAGTGTCTGATTCAAAGCCCCTCCACTGCCAATAGGTTTTGGATCAGTTGGTGAAGGACCAGTAGTTAAGCATTAGAGCCAGAAAGCAAAACTTTGATTTCACTCTTTGATACACGTAGATTAAGTTTGAAAGCAAAAGGACAAGCCAGGTATACCAACAGGTACACAGCTAGCACAATCTAAAAGGCTGAGGAGTAGCAGGCAGGTTTTAGCTCACATTTCTGTCCATTTGTTAAGTTTCAATTTCTGAAAAAAAATTTATTTAAAGGAACAGACATTAAACTGTTTTCTATTAAGGCATCAGGAAAAAAACACTTGTCTGCAGAAAACTACTCCCACTTGCTGGCCTTCCAACCTTCACTACTGTGCACCATTCAGCCCCATTGAGGTTGTGTTTTGTTTACCATGCTCAAGAAAATTTGCATACACATTTTAGACACTTTGGAAAAAGAAAAACTGCCTTCCCTCCAATCCACGTTTACTCTGAACAGATGTAACATTCCTAAGAAGCTCTCAGCTGACTGCCTTTGAAGTCTGAAGAAAAGGGGGGGGGGGGAGAAAAAAAAAGCTCGACCTTGAAAGCTACATTTCTTCCCTTAAAAGAAATAGTCTCCAGGGAACTCTTGTGCGAAATAAAAAGCAAATTCTCCAGATCCTTATCGCATGCTATTTTTGAGACGCTTTTCTTTTGTTCCTTTGCTTTTTGTCATATTTTGGATTAAAGGACTTTCACAGACACGGCACATGTGCAAGTGGACCATTCTCTGTACTGAATTTGTGCCCTCCATTCCAGGCCAGGGCAAATCCTCCCATTTCAGCTTTTCCTTTTCAGGAAGAACACAGTCTAGCCTCAGAACCAAGCATGACAAGGAAGATTTTATGACAGGCAGCTTGCAAAGAGGAGTTCTGCAAAGGTAAAGCATTGACCCAAGGTGAATTCCCACCCACGAGCACTCCCACAGCACACCCCAGTCCCGCCTTGTGATGGGTCGGGGTCTGGACCGTAAGCACACAGAACATAGACTTTCACACAGACAGCCCAGGCAGCCACGCTGTAACCTCTCACACGGCCGCGGGTGAAAATACCATTATTTCATCAGACACAGCTTGCACTTACCCCAAAATTGTCAGTGGGGACTAAGTTAATTTTAACATTGCAAAAAGGGGCTGCTCTTCCTGTTTTGCTTCTCTCTTCAGCTATGTCCTCGGTGTTCTTCTCCTCCTCTCTCAAGCTCAGCTCCTCCTCTGTTTGCCTGCCCTATTAACCTTCTCCATATCCCACCCACCCAAATTTGCACATTATTAGGCATCCAGGGCCTTTTGTTCAGGTCCTTAAACAAAGGCATGGCTACCGAATTTCCTGGCAAGAGGTGCCTTATACCCAGCCATCACTTAAGGCAGCTCTAATAGACGCATTTCTCCCAAACACAAAATCAGGCCACACCAGACAGGCGAATTCAAGGACACATCCTTTCCCGAATTCCACAGAGCAAGATAAGCCTGTGAGCCTTGTGCTTACTTTATCTCAACTAAGAGGTTTCCCCATTTTCCCACTCAGTAAAAAACTAATTATTTACCACTGAGGCACAGAATAGGTTAAAGTTTCCTCTCTCTTGTCTCAGTTCCCTTTGCAGATTAGGGAAAAACAATGAAGTCTCCGCACTTTGTGATATTGCTAATGCTTCCTGTGGGGATAGCAGAGCTGGCTGAAAAGAGGATTATGATTACAGTTTAAAAGGAGTGTGCACTGTACTGCCGCAAGAGGCACAGGCTTATCAGAAAAGAAACTGAGCTGCCCCCAAACTATGCACGTGGGACTCCTGCCTGCCTTCAGTTCTGGATGATGGCTCTGCCTCAGATCACACACCAGCTTATCAGGAGTGATAAAGCAGCAGCTGAGCTTGGAGGGGCTGGTGGGGATAAATGAGTAACACAGTGTAAGCAGCTTGCATACGTTCACCATCAGAACACACAGTAATGTTTACAGATCATTCCACTGCATTCATCTGCAACAAAACACTGGGCTGGCCAGGGCACAGCAGAGTGGAGGGGCTGTGCATTCCTGGCCACACTTGGGGAATTTGAAAGAAAAAGTGTTGGTGGAGCTGTAGTAGCTGTGGTGATGTTGGCTGGCCTTCTCCAGGCAAGGCTGCAAATCCTTTAAAAAGCACAGCATCATCAGTGAGATCTGCTTGAAGCAGAGTCTTTGAGGTGCAGCTTCAAGTGCCAGTAAAGGACCTCTGCCAGTCTCACTGCTGAGCACAGTGTGGACTCAGTTGAAGGAATAAAAAATTACCACTGTGCATTCAGAAGACACGTTTCTATCACTTTGGGCTCTCTAAGGTACCATGACAAAGACAGCAGTTTACTCACACCCATACACCTCTACCACCACAATCGCTTTTTTATAAAATCAAGGCTTTAGCCAAAACAGCAGTCAAAATTCTTTGACTTCAAGGAATGTTTAACCTATGTGGCAGGATGTACCTACTGGTTAGTGTCCAGATTAGTGTGGCACTTTCTTCCCCTTGCACAGTTCAGCCAGCATGAAAACCTGAGTCCTCTTTGTAGGCACATCCTGATGATATGTGAGAGGGTTTTGTTGTTGCCATTGGTTTGATCATTTTTTTGTTGTTGTTTGACTGTTGTTTGTTTCTTTTTTAAAACTCTCTGCCTGTATTTGCTCTTCTCCAAGTAATTTGTACAACTGATGCAAGCTGAAGTTATCAGATATTCTCCCTCACCCCTAATTCTGTTCAGAGGGGTTTAATAGCTCCCTGTCTGCTTGCTAGAAGGCTAGAACAGCCAGCAATAGGATTAATGCATGTTCTCCTGGATTTTTACAGGCTTAGAAATCTCTGAGATTCACCCCCACAGGCCTTACTCAGTATGGCACTGGCTCATTGCACACTGCTGTTCTAAGCAGTCTTTGCCTCCCACCATACACCAGAAAAACAATAGACCAAATCTTCCAACCGGTCATAACACTGAACAAAATAACAGGTTTAAGTTGCTCACAAAGCACTTCCACGAATTGTCACATGCTTTAAACCAAGCTGTTTGACTCCTGGAGAGGGATAAGGTCTCTTAGAGTCAGTTAAAGTTGGATGCTTTAAAGTAACCAAAACAAAGCTGGTACAGTTCATGCATCTCTGCTAACCTTTGCTGCTGGGTGCCAGACTTGTCTGGCTTCCCTCTCTATCCACTGTTCCTTAACACTAATCTGAGAAGAGGGAATGGAGCCGAAAGTCCAAAAATTTGCCTGGGTTATGGCTTTTAAAAACAGAACAGAAGCTTTCCAATCAACCTGCTTTTGATGAACTGGTGTTTTAAGGGAATTGTAAGCCCCAGCAGAGACCTGAATTCCAGGTGACTAGTTTGCCATGCTCCTTTATACTCTGAGAATAATGGGGGCAGAGATACTGCAATATTAAATTCAACTCACTGCTTTTCAAATCTTAAGTCATCATGTGGGCAGCTCTGAGCCTTGGGAATGCAAAGCTTCAGTTCATTTCTCAATTTCACGTGCTGAGAGCCAGGTGACTTAAGGTACAAAAGGAAACTTCATACCTCAGAAAAAATGTCCTGCTTGATGGTGTTTTAAAAATTATCTAAGAAGATTAATAGGATTATTTGAGAACAGGTTCTACACAAGGCAACAGTGAGAGGAATGACAACCTTAGAAAGGAGGATCAACACAGAAGGAGCAGACAAACAATCCAACAGTGAGAGGAATGACAACCTTAGAAAGGAGGATCAACACAGAAGGAGCAGACAAACAATCCAAAGAAATCTGTTGAGGTGAGGGCTGAATAAGTAGGCTTGAGAAAAAACAAATTGATAAGAGTCAATTCACGTCTAGTTAAAGACACTTCATCACCACCTTCGCAGAAAAGTCATTCTTTTTAGCAACATGGATATTGAATTTTATCAGCAGCATTCCACAAGCTTTCCACTCAAATCTAGTCAATATGTCTCTGCTCCTTCTAGCCTCAGTGGCTCAAATACAGACTTCAACTGGCAGTGGCATACA
Source organism: Chiroxiphia lanceolata (assembly GCF_009829145.1). Lineage (NCBI taxonomy): Eukaryota > Metazoa > Chordata > Aves > Passeriformes > Pipridae > Chiroxiphia > Chiroxiphia lanceolata. Next base: position 23,486,688 of record NC_045642.1, on the reverse strand, counting down.
TCACACTACAGAGGCCTTTGATACCCTCCATAAACAGGATGGGCTGTTGATTTAAAATAAAGGAAAACCAGACACATTTTGCCAGGCTGTCACTAGCAGTGATGCAGATAGAAAACCATTTTGCAAATGACAGGTCTTAATGTTTGGACAGAACCAACCAAAACTGCTATCCAAGAGAAAACTGAAAGAAGCAAGGAATTTGTTTGACAATGTAGGGCTAAGCCCTGCATAAAGTCTACTTCAATGGATTTAACTGAAGATAAAAGTTATTTAGATAACTAAATGTCTATCTTCCAGTAGGGACTAGGTACACAGAAAATTGCATTTCAGTCACAATAAAAAGAAGAAGCATCAACAATTCATGTTAAAACGTTGTTTTCCAATATGGGCCTTAATGTCAAATGCAGTGATTCATATTATGATCTGCACAGACTCACCAAGGCATTTCTCACCAGTCATCTCTACCACAACAACAAACAAACCAGGCTAGACTGAACTCCAGGAGCACCACACTTCCGTGGCCTCTTGAGCCTCCTTACATGAAGGACATTGAGCACTCTCAATACTTTAAACTGGGGAGTACTTGCTGCCTTACTTGGATTTTTCTCACTCTGCCTATACAAACACTTTGCTATATCAACTTTCAGAATGCAATTTATACATTTCTAAAATCAAACAGAATTCTTAAGCTTTTACAAAAGGAAAAGAAAAATATTACTGTCAAACACCCATCAGACCTAGAAACCAAGGTGGCTGTCACATATTAAAGATATTAAAAGGCTGCATTTGAGATAGGGATGGGAAGAGCATACACTATCTTGAAAGGCTCTGATTAAAGCGCTCTAAGTATCAAAATTCAATTTCTTTCAGGTTTTGCAAACAACGCCCTTGAGCTGAATGCTGCCAGCCTGCCTGCAGCCTTTGAGGAGATTAGGTTATTACCAGCCAACTACGAGAATCTTAAATCCAGTATTAATCCTAATTCCCATTTAGCCACATCTTCATTGTGAAATGAAAACTGGCTGTGCATGAACTTACACATGCGTTCTTCCATGTGCAATGATAGGTGTCACAAACAACAGATGCTAAACCTCATGTATGTTTAAAAAACATGTTGCAATCATGGTTTCTAGAAAATCCTAGTAAAAGAGAAAGACTGGAGCTGGAAAAAGAGTTTGCCGTGCTGGAATGGTTTCTGGGAGATGATGTGAATGGGACAATTTTCAGCCTGAGAGCCTTTATCAGTCAATAAGAGGAGATTTCAGCCCTGGCTTGGAATAAAACAGGATGCACAACCAAATCACAAGAACACAGAAGCATCTGTCATCCTGACACCATAATCATGAAGCAGTGGTGTTGGCAGCATCACTCCACCAGTACCAAACCATTGGGACTGCAGAAAGCACTGCCCGTCACTATGATCATGGTCACTTTGTCGGGTTTTTGGGGGTAAGAGACTTAACCCTTCCTCTGAGCAAGCCCTTGTTCCCCTCTCCTCCTAGGGGTTCTGAAGCTTGTGTGGCCCACCTTCGCAGCCTCAGACCATGATCTCCAGGGAATCAGGTCAGACCAAGCAGAGGCCTTCCCACTGCCCACCAGAACAAAGGCATCTCCTGCAATTCTTAGTCTCCTCAGATTGAGCTGACACAGACTAGCTACAAAAGCTTTTACTAAAGTTAGCTTTTCCTAGTGTAAAGACCAAGGACCCAAAGTGCTATCCTATGTCCTTTCCAACATCATTTTACAATAATTCCCTTTCAAATCCCATTATGGCACCAAATTGGGCATGGCTTCAGGCTGCCAATCTTGCTGAATCATCCCTGGCAAGGTCAGATCATTCAGTACCATCTTGTATTCCTAGACAAGGAATACTGATCCCAGAGGCAAAAAACTGAAAGTGAGGACAGACTATTGCTTTTCTGCTATCAAATGGTACAATTCATTTAAAAAGAAGTTCTCACAGATATTTGGAAAAAAACCCCCACATTAATTTTTCCTGGGTTTAAAGCACAAGAATTCATTGCAGATGAAAGGAACCTTTCAGGAAACACATTCCCAAGAGAACAAAAATGTGTTTGGCACCACTGCCTGTTATAGGCAAGAGAACCTCCCTGCTGGCAAGGGAGTCAACAGCTGCTGGAAAAGGCAATCTGTTTTTTTTAAGTAGGTACAGTAATTGCTGAAAACCTCTACTTCCACCAATCCCAAATTCAGCCATCTGAACTTCCCAAACTAAAAATGCGATGCGATTTAGGGACTACATTCTCTAATTGGGGGCACAACTATATTTCCTTCTCCTTGCAATTGGCTACTACATATTGCTTGGTCACTGGGACACTCAAGTGGAGGTCCAATAAAGCTGTGGTACTCTGCAGTAACTGTAGGCTAAGCATCAGCTGAGTTGTGGTAGCTCTCCATATGAAGGCTCATCTTCTGCAGCTGATGTGAGGTAATTTAATTTAGCAATGATAGAGTTCAGCTAAATTGCATTACCTTTGATTTGCCGTGGGCTAAGACCACACACATGGACAACAACCACAGCTCATCCAACAACAGGTAATTTGAGTGAGTGCCTGGCTTCAGGAATACTGCAGATTGGTTCATATAGACTTTTGGCCTAAGTTCAAGCCAATATTTGATCCAAGGACTTTCTCTTTCCCAGAAGGTGTCCTACCCATCATGATGGTGCATGTCCTGGGGCAAGGTGTCTTCAATCCTGGGAATCTGGAAACACAAGGATTCTTGGTGGAAATAATTGCTGCTGCACTGAAGACTGAAATCTTTCAGAGCACAACAACTCCAATACTCTAAACGTCCATTTCTTCAATAGGAGAGCACAGGTATGTCCAGTCTGAGCAAATGGGGAACTTTCCCTGTTTACTGTCATGGGCTGCATCCCCTGCAACCCTTCTCACCTCAGAAACATAGTACATGCAAAGGATCCACAGCCAACTCCTGTAAGATGGCAACTTTCAAGTCTTAGGCTGTGATTCTGTTAAATCAGCATTTTGGCACCCCTTCTTTCCTCATCTAGTCAAAAGAAAAGAGTATTACAGCTTTAAAATCATGCAGGCCTCCAAAAAATATAAAAGAAAGAAGCTGGAGGTTCCTACTCTATTTCAAAATAAAACGAACACCTAAATTGTTTTTTATCAAAGAGGGTGACCAATTCCCTTCCAGTAAACACCCTTTACAGACCAGGCCTGCATATCCCACCCCCCCCTTGGCCAGCCCAGCAACCAGCTTCACGGGCTTATCTAAAGACCTGACTCTTCATGGCATGTTTCTTCAGAAATAGTAAAGGATTTTGTTTTGCATTTGTGTTTAGTATTTAATCGGCAGAGATTAAGTGCATACTTAATCACAGAAGTGACATTGACATGTTGTATACATACACCCCACTGTAAATCCTACTTTTCCCACTGTTAACACCTTCATCTTCTAGAATGGAAGGGGAGGCTGTGGTAGAAAAACGCAGCTCAGGCTCCCTTCTCTTTGCACATACAAAAACCCAAATGGAAAATGCAAAGCAGTTGCACAGTTTAAGATTTGTGTCTGCAAAACAACTATGGGCACAATGAGAGCCACGTATTTATGCATGCAACCTTAAATTTTCAAGATTAAGCAAAATGTACTTTCTGTTAAAAATAAGTAACCAAGTTAGAAAAAGGTAGTGAGAGCTTTTCTCCAGTGATCTTACACATTTCAGGGGGAATAAGTCCTTATTTAAAAAGTATTGTTTGCAATACCTAAAGTCACTCATTGAGAAATGTAAGAATCAGACAGAGAAGAGTCCACTAAAATCAGCCTTAAAATATACATGAGATTGGCAAACATTTTGTTACTGTCCATGCTGAGAAAAATACAAGGGGGTGGGGTGAATATCTATTTCTTCTCCTAAATATATAAATACACACACACTGACTCAAAATAATAAATTTACTAAAAGCCACACAGGAAATCATGGTCAACACAATTCTTAGTGAACTATGCACCAGCCATATTTTCATATCATTTAACAATCCAAGTTAAAACAGTTTTCCCTAAAGCTGATTTCCCCAGTGTCCTATCCAATCTAGCTTAGAATACCCCAAGCAATACAACACCACAACAGTCATGCCATATTCCACAGTCTTTCACTGCTACCGAGTCTCTTTGCCTTATTCCATCTGTGTCTCCCTAGTCTCAACCCCAAGCAAATCCCTATAGCAATCCTTTTCATACTGCCTGTCCTTGCTCCTGCCCCCAGGTGGTACATGTTGGAAACCATACTCTTCAGCTGTAAAACCGAAAATACTGATGCTTTGAAGATATGAAGTAAGCTGGCAGCTCACATTTAACTGTAAATATGCCTTAAAAATAACAAATAAATAACATTACAAGTTCACTGAAATCTGAAAGCCATAAGCTTAATGGCAAAGATAGCCCTGCAGCTCAGGCATTCAGACTCTCCTGAGGGCAAAATTGCCTGGCTAGTCCTGATTAAAAAGATAAGCACAGACAGACCCATTGCTCTAACATATTTCAGAGGCAGCTAAAGGAATGACTGAGCCTCGTGGGTTTAATAACACTCGCAATTTCCGTTATTTATATTGTCCGTTATCCAAGTATTTACCTGGCTGCAAAGCAGAACACTAACAGAATCTCTCTAGAGCTGAATGAGATATTCCTAACACGTCAAAAACTTCATCCAAAAACCTAAATAAATGGAACAGCCTTTCCTCACAGATATGGACAGTATCCCCTGAGGAAGATGCCTGGTTGCCTCCTGCACAGACTTAACCAGCCCAGCTGCTTTGGGCAGCAACAGCAGAGCAGCCCCTACAGCATAGAGCGACCGTAAACAGTATCTGCTCAGCACCTTGGACTAGCCTTGCTGCCCAGGTCACAGCAGCCACGTAGAAAATATTCCCAGTGCTCTGACCTGTGTCTCCTCCCAGAGTCCATGTCTTCTCTTGCTTAGGATGGTGAGGTAAGATACCCGGGAGAATCAGAGTCTTCTTGGTGAAAAACTGAAGTAAGCTGGGGGCATGCCCGTGCTGCTGTAGGACACTTGTGTTCAATCTGTGCAGGTAGGATGGTCCATCCCATCCCAGAGCTACTCAGGTATGTGCTTGACTGGACAAGTTGCTCTGACGGTGTCAGACCTCCCCACGTCCCGGCAGCCATACAGACTCTGCCACAACAGAGGTGTCCATGACACTGCGGGCAGGGTGCACGTCCCAAAAACTTGGTGGGGAAGCAACAGGACTCCACACTGCTACCCAAGAAGGGGCTGCAGGAGTCATCAAGCCACAGCAACCTGGTTCCGGTTTCACTTTTTCACTTTTTTTTTTTTAAGGGGGAGATGCAGGAGGTGGAGACCAGAGGGGAGCTTCTCAACCCTGTGCTAGCCTTTACTGCAGGGTGCTGGTTGCAGGGAGTACCTGACCTACACCACATCTGCAGATGGGCTCAACTGTGCGTGTAGAATTGGTCTGTCCAAATGATGGGTGCATCACTCTTCCTTATCACTGGGAGAAGTTGTGGCTAATAGATGAAAAGCTACTTAAAACCTAATTTCTGACTGAACTGTCCTTTTGCAGTTGAGTAGCATCATTTTCACTTCCCCACCATCAGCTCGGTATGTTGAAAGGGTTAAACAAGAACCATTAGCATTTTGACAGCTTTCCACACATGTATAGCAAAAAGTCTTTAAAATTCATTGCACTGAGATAATCCTTCAAGTCTAGCATTTCCTCCTCAGCTTGAGGCAACCAACTGGTTTTCCTCCCCTTAATACCTTAATAGAAAGCTCCAAGGAGTTGCCAAGCTAGAAGTCTCAAATATGCTTGAGAAAAACAGAGCCCTGAAGTTCAGGACAAGCCATGTAAAGTGTCTGGGGTTTAATTAAGAAACAACTACAGGGGTATCATCTTAGATACTGCAACCCTCTAGAGATCCCGGCTTCTGTACATTACAGATCACAACACATGCACACACTGTTTTCCTTCCAAAATGCTGAGCACACACAGCCCCCATTAATTTCAGCTCCCATGAAAGGTACTCCACATCTCTGAAGAATGAACAAATTAAAAACCTTAACCCTGATTCCACACAATCTCAGGGACATGAGCTCTCATCAAGATCAAGGCTGAATTTTTTTAATACTATTACAATCTTGAGAACAAAGCTGTGATTTTTGAACTGCACAATTGGCACTAATACTTAGCAGCTCCACACCTGTGCCTGGGAAGTGTTTTTGTTGTTTTGGGGGTTTTTTCTTTTTTTACAGCATGTGCTGTTTTAATAGCCCCGAATCACCTTCTCAGGGAAGCACCCAGGAGTGCCTCAGGGCAGAGAAAGAAGCACTCCCCGTGGCTTTGATTAGGATTGCTGGCAAAAAACAGGCAAACGCTTCAGCACCACATCACTCCTCAGATACCACTAAGTGATAGGACTGGAGGAGTCACTAACTTGATAAGGACTACTAGGCCTGATTATATCCTCTCTGCAAACACTATTTTGCGGGGTAAATAGTCTGAAAAAGCCAGTCTGTTCAAAGGAAAATGCTTTTTATAAACCTGTGCACTTCTAAGGAAGTTTAACAGGTCACAAGTTGACATTTAAAAGAAAGCAAGAGTAGCAGAAAGTGCAATGCAGTACAATGTGGAAAAAGGGGTTTTAGATCCCAGGGCCACTACCTGTAGTCTCCCACACTCTAACGTATATACCAAACCATGAAATATTATTTGGCTGAGGTAAGAATCTCCCCCCACCCCTAGTTCTTCAAAACTTCAGAAGATCTTTGTTTTCTACGAGAAACAACGAACCAAACAACCCCTCCCCCTTCACCTCCCAAAAAAACCCTCAAACAACCCACAAGTAGAGCTTCATTTACAGAGAAAAAGGTGTTCTATCCAAATTTAGTAAATACACAATTAACACAGGCAAAAGAAGAAAAGGCCTTAACAACATACCACTGAGTTATTTGGGACATTTGGCTCCAAGAGCACAGCAAAGCAAGCCATTCATTTAGCTGAGAAAAGTCTTCCTAGAATGCAAGAAATACTCCCTTCCCATTTTTTAAACCTGAGATGTATTTTCTAGGAGTGAAATTTGGATAGGTGCTATTCTCTTATTTTCTAGTCTGTTACAACTTCCTTTAGCAAGTTACTTAGATTTCACATACATCAGTAAAATGGGAATTCTCTGCCTCAGAAAGGTGCTACAAAGATACAATCCACTTGCAACTGAGGGATGTTCAGACAATGTGGACCACACAGAAACTCGATAAAGAAGTGGTAGATAATCACTGTGACAGGAAACAGAGAGGCTACATCCGCCAGAAAAATTCTAAGCAACTGACTCATTCTGGTGAGCTAGTACACCACTAGTTCAGATACATGCCCAATCTGTTTGTTCACTCAGGCACACTGCACTGTTTCATTATCCACCAGTCAATCTCCAATTTATATCTAGGGCCATACACACAATAACAAATACTACTAGCAATGCAAATCCTCTTTCAAACACATTTGCAGTAATCGGAAGGGTGAGAAAATTACCTTATCATCAGTTCCAACAACTGCATCTGTTTCACCACCTCCCTGCTAAACAATAGCGTATCTGGACAAATCCTTGCTTTACTAGGCAGAATTCATCCCAAGGAAAAATGCTCAGGGACAGTGGAACAGGAAAGGAAGCGACAAATCTTGTCCATGCAGTGTTACTTACAATGCTGCAAGATAGACAGACTCAGGCAGTCTTACATTTAATCACATTCCAGTTAAAAAAGAAAAATAAATAAATGTTTGGTCCTACTCTATACTGTCGTACTTCATAAAGGATCAAGGATTACAGCTGAAGATTGTAGCTTCATGATAAAGGACAGTCTACTGGTGTAATCTTGTAGGATGCTAAGAGAAACAGATCCACTGCACAGCTTTTCTTGTGCTCCTTCAGCTTTGAATGACAGACAAGTCCTAGATGGTGACATTGAAGTCTACGAGAATACAGCTCCATCCACGAGAAGGATTTTGCAAGCCAGTCTCAGGGAACAGCTGGGGTATGCAGCCCTGCCCTTATGGCAAATCCTTCACAACAGAATCCTAGTGCAGTCTGACTTTACTTCCACACGATGAATTTGCAGTGCAGCTCAACAATACATCTAAATTCTCAGCTTACTGAAACTATTAGCAAAGTAACCTGACTTTTTGTTTTAATTCACCATCCCTGATTCAGAAGAGTAAAGTCTTACAAGCTTGTTTTTCCCAATAATTTAATTATGCATAACAAATGGGTAGAAAATGGATATGAAATGAATGCAAAGCAGTCTGGTCATTCAGCGATTAAAAGATGCAAACTGACTTTTTTGGGCAAAAGATCTAGTCCTTAAAAAGGTCTCATATAATTCCCAAATGGCAGTTAAGAGTAGAGTCGAAGCTTCCGAAGAAAGTTAGCAGCTTACCTTATCTTCCTGAGGATCTATGGAACCTTAGCAATCCGCCTCTTAGAGGTTCTTTTAAAGGTTCCTTTAATGACTATAACCAGAAGAAGCAAGAATTCTGCTGATATTTCAGTAACAGATAGAGGTCTTGGACTTGATTAATTAAAGAGAAATATTTTCTTTTCTTAAATCATTTTTATGTGAAAACATACTAAGATATTATTGTAATCTAATATTTGAAAGTATTGCCTTTTTATTACCAAAAAAAGAAAAAAAACCCAACATAAAAGCAAGGTTTAGGGTGTTTTTATTTGTTCTTTCAAACACTGTATCTAGGCTCTGCATCTCTACCTGCAGACAGACATATTGGAGCTCATCTCACATTCAGGAGTGCTTTGACATTATATGATTTCCAGAGCTGACTGTGTGTTGTGGATTCTTCTATGTTGCACCCAAAAAAGCTACATGGTGATTCTGGTTCTGATTTCTACCATGTCAGGCCTTCCACTGCTGCTTCTCTGTGCTGTAAACACACCTTATGCCTCCTACTTTAACTTGAAGGAGGGGTAAAACCAAAAAGGCAAGCTCAGACTCCTCATCTACCGCAAGTTGAACACAAGTCTTAAAACAGGTTAGTGGAGACCATCTGAGGATGCACTTGGCTTCTCTGAAACAGGAAACTCCCATTATTTAAAACTCAAATACACAGCAAAGGACTGGAATGTTTTACCTTTAAGAGGAGTGCTTTGTCTTTGCTTGTGCAGTGATGAAGCTTGAACCCTCGGCCTTTTCCACCCCCCCTTCTTTAAAAGAAGCCAGAACAAAATATAAAGTAAAGGCAGAGTGACAGTCTCATATAATCAGAACTGCAATGTTCACCTCAATCTTGGAATCCCACCTTTTATGACAGAGGGAGCCTCTGAAAGCTCCCCTTGGCAGTCAAGGAGCTCAGAGCACATCAAGATTCAAGTGGGTGAGATGCACTGGAATAACCAGATGCAGGGTCTTCAGTGCTGCAGAGGACAACCACAGAGATCAAACACCCTTGCTAAGCACACACCCAGCTTAGCCAAGATCCTCTCATGACTTTCTTCTTATCTCCTCACTCTCCAAGGAGAATTAAGAAAGGACCACTTTCCTCTCTGTAAAGTGGGGGAAAGAAGAAATTCAAGAGACCTATTACTGAAACCATGTGTTAGCCCTGCCCTTGCTGAGCTTGCTGCAGTCAAACCAGCAAGAGAGCATTTCATCCTGTTCCAAGCAGCTCCTCTCTTGCCCTAAGCATTATTTTTCCTACTCTGCCCAACAACAATGGCCCAGGCATAAATATATTAGTAATGTTCAGCTGTATTTTCCTCAGCTGCTTAAGGTGCTTTTCTAATAATGTTACTCAGAGGAAGCAGGGGTTTAGGAGTTATATAGCTTTGTACAGCCTTGACCCTGCCAAATTAAACCAGCAGTGCTTCAGGGTCAGTCATTCTCCTCCTGTTACTGACATGCTGATTGTTTCTCCAAGGTCTTCAGAGATTCTTTGTTCTAATCCATGAAGAGCATATCCAGGAGAGACACAAACTTGCAGAACCAGTGAGGAAAGACAGCAAGGTCACTGAAGAAGACACAAGGACACTGGGATGGGAACTTAGTTTTTCATGGGAACCGCATTTTTTGAGATTTAAAATATTGCTTTCATTTTACATAGGGATGAAAGTTTGGGATCCACCTTGGAATCCTTCATACAGAAACCCATGTGCTCTAGAACAACAGTTCTGTGGTTAGGACGTGCATTTCTGGTGTAGAAGGCAGGTAGGAAACCTGCTTTCAGCACCTTGTTTTGGATTTGTGACAGCATAGGTGAAAACCCCAAACTGCTTGGCTCCTAATCAGCATCTCTGTTTTGACTAAGAAATTCTATCCTAAGTGCAAGAAATTCACCCAAGGAGAACTGAGTGGAGACCAATCCTTTCCCACAATGTTTTCAGTAAATCAGCATTTTCTGTAGGCAAATTATTTCCTTGAAAAACTCCTAGCCTCAACTAGTAACTAGCATGGTTTCTGCTGAAGACACAAGCCTGGAAGCAGCCCATGCAACCGAGGTTCTGCTTAGGAATAGCTCATCTCACCTACCTAGGGCCAAGGCAACACTGCATAGGAGAAACAAATAAGATTTCGTGAAGTTTGCCCTGATACCTCAGGATTCTCTCTTCTCCTAATCCAGTAGCTTATATTGCTAAACAGAGGAAAAGAGGTATGGTGGGAAAACCTCTTGCTCCAATCATGTTTAACTTACTCATTTTTTACTATGGGACAGTAAAAATGCTGCTGATGTCCAAAAGAGTATGTGTCTGTGTATGTGTGTGTGTGGCAAAAGCTTTGGAGACTGGACTGTACATTATGTGGTCAACTTTACACACTGGGCCAGACAGCATGTTTTTCTTCTGTAGCTCTAAGGAGAGGTTAACCTGTCTCAACAAGGAATTCAAAGAAAACATACAGTAATATCACAGATGTATCTCATAGTTTGTCTTGCTGATTTAAGACACTTCCTACAAATTGGCTTGAAAGCATCTCCAAAAGTACAGCCTTCTTAAACTACGTTCTCCAGAAAGAATGTTGGTTTGTTGGTTTGTTTTTTTTTTTTGCTTCTAAACACAGCATTTTATGTGCAGTACAGGATTACCCTATATAGGCTACTGACACTCCATAGAAACCTAGATAAATAGCTCTATTCCCACATTAAATTTTGTTGGCTTCTCTTCCTTTATGGCTAAGAATATTTCAACTGGAATAACATATTTGTGCCTTTGAGGTTCTCTGTTCCTGCTGCCAATTCCCCACCTGGAGCTATAATCCTACACTTGTCACAAACCCAGCCACTGCTACAGAAGTTATTACAGCTACAATCTGCAGATTATAGCAACTTCTAATAGGGGATAAGCAGCAGGAAAAGGTGAGTTTAAACAGCAAAGAACCTGCTGGTTCAAAGAGCCCTATTATTAATATTTATTATTTTTAAGCATTCATTGAGCACTGTAGAAGATAAAAGAATGAATTGAAAGCAGAACCAAGGAACCAAGTTTATATAAGACAAGACAACGGGAGAGCATAATGAATGTGTGCAGTGTATGGAGAGGAGGGGAGCCAAGGAAGTAGTAGTAACAGCAAGAGAAAAAGAACCACACCTTTTATCAACAAGATGGTCCTAACAACAAGAAGTATGAAGAAAATTAAAGAATTCTTCAGCGTGTAGTCAGAACTGTTCCCCATAGGGGATCTTCTGAGCATTATTACAAGGTATTGGCATATCCTTAAAGAATGAAGCCTTGATCATAAAAAGCAAGCATGTGGAGGGGGGACTGGAAAAACAACAAAAGGAAATGCAACTGCTATGAGGCCAAAATCTGGCCCTGGACAGACGCTTCACAAAGCTCCACGCAAGTCCATTTAGACCTTGTGTAAAAGGTTAGAATGAGGCATAATTCTCCCTTGGCTTCTCCACTACAGTCAAATTTCTCCTCTTTCCCACAAACCCTTTGCCCCTCTTGCCCCAGAAGGACTCATGGTTGGTACTTCTCTTCCCTAAAAAAGATGCAGGCTCATGGCTTACACCATTTTAAACCTTCACACTTTCAAACAAAAACCCACAATGCTTCATAGTTCCAGTGCACTTTACCAAGATTAACTAACAAGAATGTTCATCATACCCACATGCTGAGGGTACTGTCTTCATTTTCACAGCTGGTGAAACAGATGCTCAGAAAAGCAATGCAACTTTCCCAGAGCCAGAGAGCGTCTACAGCAGGCTGATGTTATGCTGGCAATTCACCCACTTCAGCTCTGAGCGGTAAAATCAGTGATACGACTTGTGAGTAAGAGTCCTGATGCCCCCTGCACCCCGAGGCTAGTGTAGAGCTTCAAAACACTTCCCAGAGAGCATAACATTACAGAAATACTGTAAGAAATCCACTACAAACTGAAACTTAACTATCTGTAGCAACATTAACAAAGAAAATGAATGTTTTTAAACTAACTCCGGCTCTTCTCCTGCCAACCCTTCCCCACTGCAGTATCAAAATATGAACACATAAAATGCAGAGCATGAAACCTTCTGCTCCTTTCATAACAGTGGAGAAAGAAAAAAAACAGAAAAGACACAAAACAAAGGGAAAAAATAATAATAAAAAAAACAAAAAACAGTTAATCCAGGCAGCCTCTGGGAAGCCCTATTCATTCTTAAACTTATCAGACTGCTGTTCCTGACTGATGTTTCCCTTAATACTTAAAAGAAGTTTTTAATTAACTAAGCATCACTGTAAGCTGAAATCCTTAGCAGTTTTGAACGTTTTTTTTTCAATACTATGAACCCGGAGTCATTCATCACATCAGCAGGGTATTACATTGTCAATTCTTAGGCTGCCAAAGCGGAGATCTATTGGTGCTGCCAGCGTTGTGCCTCAAGCTTTTCCAGAACTAGCTCTCAGTTTTTCCTGTATCTTATTCTGATAAACAGCCTGGTGTAACTCTAGAAGATTCATGTTACATGCCATATTCCCATCAGAAGGAAAGGTTTTGTTGATTGACACAAAATAAGCGCCTCATCCTAAGAAGCTCTGAGAATTCCCTCTGACCTTAACAGGAACAAAAGGCAGTCAGCAGTTCAAAAATACATTAGATCTAAAGTCCACCCCTTTTAGTAACATTCTGAGATATTAATTCCTTTATTCTCCATTATTTCTCATACATGTCCATGGTATACCCACCACATTATTATCACCATTAAGCTCCATCAATTTTTATCAGCAAGAATGACATTAAAACACATTTGATTTTTAAATGACTACAGAAATGAGCACATCAACAGTGATAGTAACTCTCATTCCAAAGTCCCCTGAATTTCCAGTCAGTGGAAATCTCACTGCTACTCATTTACACTGGCAGCAGGTTTTGAGGAGTTCATCTGACAGGTACCCACAGGTCCCAGAGAATTCCACGAGAAACAGGTTCTCAGCAGGTCTGAGAAACCAGCCCAGTATAGGCATAAGCTCTCCCTGTACAAGAAGACCTGAGTTTTTTCACTACCCAAGAAAATGAGATGAGTTATCAAGTGAGCCAAGAATAAACCCCATCATTGCTTTCCCAGCATAGAGTGTTCCAGTTCAGTGCCCTGTGAGGTCCATGTCTCAAGAACAGGCAAACTGCCAGTCAGTTCATTTAAGCCATTTTTCCTGAAGAAGTGTAGACACTATCCTTTAGTGCAATCTTTATTACTCTAAAACTCTCTCCTCATAGACTGTCATAAACTGAGCTTTCTGTAAGGAGTAAATATAGTAACTGTTTCCATAATAATGTTAAAAATACTCCAACAGATTAAATTCAACAGATGAAACAGGGCCATAAATACGTATGTCTAGCAACATGACCAAAATCACCCTTCTTCAAACTGGGCATTGGGCCATGAAAAGAAAGCTGCTAGCGTTACAATTTCAGTGCTGAGCCTTATGAGAAGCACAGAGCTGCAGAAACATTCAGTACTGCAATCACACACAATATACATGACCTGAGCTTCAGCCAGGGCCTCTTAAGCTCCTGAGCCCCTGTCAGGCTATGCCACTGACCCACAGTCAACAAGTCACCATACTGTCCCATACCCCATCTCACTCATCTGTCATGTGGGCTTTCCAGACATCTGGGATGGCATAAGATGCATTTAAAGCTATTTATGACTCAAATGAGAAGTCTGAAAGAATATAAGTGATATTATTATCTCTGCTATCCTACATGACTTTTCACATTAGCAGTTTGGTTTAGTTCCACTTCCCTGGGACCAACAGCCACAGTAAGATTTTTTCCTGACAGTGACATCACAGACAGTAGGAGTAAAGAGGATACTGGTTATACTGCTTCCAGAAGACTAATTAAACTCCAGATCTCACTAGGCACCACGGATACTCCAAAGTCCCTCTCTAACATGGCCAAGCACCAACTAAATGAGCGAGACAGAAGCACAGGAATAGAGATGAACTAAACGCAGTAGGCCCTTTAAGAACCAAGTAATATCAAGCACATGGATGAGATTCAGTTTCAGCGCTGTTTATTTCATCAAAAACATTCTCTGTTTCTGCTTGAAGTGATAGACTGGTCTAAAAAATATTAACTTTGAGTTTAAGAATTGACTCGTCTACAGTGACCTTTCAATTTATTTCTCAAGAAGCAGGAAGCTTACATTTTAGACCAGGTTTATTTAGTAAATATATAACAAAGGGAAGATCATGATGGCAAAAAAAAAAAATAAAATAAAGAAAACCAATGCCCAAAACACAAGAACATCCAGAGACTTATTAATCATCAGAGTCCTTGTTGGAGGGACTTCACAGTCAGGAGCAATTTTGTGCACGAACTAGCTCCTTATTAAAAACCTATGACAGTGAAAAACCCACTCCCAGCATCTCTGAGGATGATGACAAAATACTGGTTTTGGTTTTCTTTTAACTGAATTTGGTGAGGATAAATTGACACCACATGACTACTCTCAATTGTCATGCAATATTCGCTGCATATTACTCCACCAGAAATGAAGAATTTACATGAGGCATCTAGTTATCCAAAGCTTCCTGTACCAAGACACCTGCAGAGGCAATTCAGATCCAAAAAAACCCCACACATATACAACTCATCAGGATGGTGAGCCTCTCTGCCTCTAGCTCTGAGGAAGACCAGTGAAGGACAGCCCATTGCTAGAGAACAGAAGATGGCAGAGGTGCAGAAGCAAATCCCTTTGTAAGAGTAAAACATCTTTATTATAGTTTCTTTCTTTAAATCTTATCTGTGCAAAAATAAATAAAAACATGCTGACAAACTGGTTTAGCAGATGGTGTGGTTAACAGAAAAAGATCAATGCACTGCCTTCCTATAGCCATTTCTTTCAGTCTCAGACAATTTATACTAAATTAGCCCAAGGCAGATCTTTACCAATGCAGAACTTATAAACAGCAAAGTAGCTGCTAAATGCTCCAAGACAAGAGGTTGGGTAGGGGGGAGACTCATCGACTGTTTGGTGGGCACTGAATTCACCTGAGTCTTCTGCAGCTGAGGGAGAGTATAACTCATTCATCAGTTTGGAAACTCAAGACTGAAAGAACAGTGAAAAGACAATAAGAAATGTTGGTGTAGGAGAAGAAATAGACACAAGAGGAATGCTGTACTCTACAGTCATGAGCAAAGATAGGACCAAATGCAACTCTGCTGTCATATCAGTTACAAATGAGACAGCAGTGACCATCAGAAAGCTAAGCTCTAGCCATCTGGAATATATCTTCACATGAAATACAATTAAAGTCCAATAATCTTCCCAGTACTGAGAAGTGGACAGTATAAAGGGAAGGAACAACACAAAACATTTAAGTTTTAGAAGAAATAAGCAGCACAAGAAAGAATGGCGTTGTCTGTACTGATTTTCTGTACAACCGTTTTCTTCCTTCTTTTGCTACTTCCAATTAAGATTAATAATTGTTTCCAGGGGAAAAAAATATTTAAAAGAAGAGAGCTCATAAGAAACAGCTTAAAAAGGAATGAGCACTTTCAGTTCCCAAACAGCTAACTTCTGTG
The DNA here is from genome assembly GCF_009829145.1 of Chiroxiphia lanceolata. Classification (NCBI taxonomy): domain Eukaryota; kingdom Metazoa; phylum Chordata; class Aves; order Passeriformes; family Pipridae; genus Chiroxiphia; species Chiroxiphia lanceolata. The sequence continues at coordinate 23,470,658 of NC_045642.1, read as the reverse complement.
CATCTTGGGGGAGAAATACACAGGTTTTGCCCTTTCATGCAAATACAACACTTTGCTTTGAGTCGCTGTTTTAAAGTGAAAACTAAAGACCACCACTTCCCAAAACAAGTTATTTTCCACCTCTCACTGTACTACTTGTGGGATTTTTTTCCCCTCAAAACCCAAGAAAAATGGATACAAAATCTTTCCCTCACATTTTATTGAAAAATCAGTTTAAATTAAACAAACAGATCATATTGAAATTAGTAAAAAATTATTGAAAAAGCAAGACTAGGGATTATCTTGCAACAGTATTCCCAGACAAGAACTGCTTCAGCAGCCTCACAGAATTAACAAGGAGTATAGATATCCATCTGGCTTAATTATAACTCCCAAACAGACCTCAGACCTACTACCACCTCATGCAATGACTCATCTTCAAGATGTCAAAAACTATGCAATACCTCACAAAACTCTCTAAATACAACTTGGACCACCATCTGCTTATTTAGATGCCTTAGGCCTCAATTTCATAGCATCTGAACTTTTCAAGTCCTTCCTCCTCTAAGACCTACAGCCCCATAAATCCAGCAGCTTCTGTCCCCAGAGCAGTTGTGCCTGTTTTCCCGCAGCCTGGTGAGAACAGACAGGACTCAAGATAATTAAATAAAAACACAGGAACTTCATTATTTATTTTAAAGGAAAATGTGTTTTCTAGGAAAAAAGTCCTTTAGTTGGGCAAATCTGTAAGCTGTTTATCAGCTTAAACTCATTATCTGTCCATATGGTCTTAGCACTGTGGTTTAAAAAAAAAAATGGGCATGCACTAGCTAATGAAATGTCATCTGCCCTTATGCCAGAAACTAGTATTTTTTCATTGACGTCAAATTAGGATCCTTGCCACAAGTGAAGGGCTACCATAAGGATAGTCATAATATTTTAATTATGAAGAGATCTTTCAGAAGGCAGCAAGGAAGGCAGGGGCAAAGCAAGAAAACCCATTCACAAAAATACAGTCACTTAATTCACATTTTGCCTCTGCTCTGATTCTGATTTTTGGGGGAGATGGGATGGGAAGAGAGCAACCCAACTTAAAAAGAGAAAAAAAAGGCAAAGCAATGAGAGGCTAAAGCCAATAAACACACATCAAAGTATGAGATGGCTCTGCTTCAACTGCCTACAGTATTCAACCTGGGATAGATTAAGCCAAGACAAAAGGTGCTAGGAGGGAAAATACTACCCCTACAGCAGTGCAGATCCTCTCCCTCACTTGCCCAGCACTGATAACTGAGATCCCAGCCAGTTCTGCCACACTGAAAGTGGGAAGGGCAAATGATAGACCCGGTTTTGCAGAAACCCAAATTTGTCTCCCATGGTCCGCTGTTGGGGATTAGCTCCATGCAGCGAGCTGGTCTGAAGGCCTTCCCGCTCCCCCATTGAGTCACTGCAGTGAAGCAGTAGCTGAGTTTATTGATTCTGTGAGTCATGATTAGCCATGGGACATGCGAGCAAAGGTTTAGCACAGGACATTAAACCTGACTGAGCTGTCAACTTGGTTATTCCAAGGAGAGAGAAACAAATTGAAGTCACAGTAACAGATGTTTCTCATGTTTTATGAACTGCAGTATTATTACTGGTTGCAGATACAGTTTCTGCCTTTTAAAACAGACCTGCAATGGTGTGTGTGTGAAATTATTTGAACTAAACAACACATAGACAACTTGGCAAAGAGCTTAAGGATAGCTCAGCATTTTCATACTCACACAATGATTCCTGTTTCCCTTTTGCCCAGCCCCACCCTGAGAAGTATAATACATGTTAAAGGAGCCAAAAATGAGATCACGCCAGGACAGAGTTGTTCGTTGCCATCATCTGAGTCGAGGATGCAAACACTCTGATCCCCCCACTCCCCTTTTGTGAAAAACACACTCAGCCTCTTCTCGGTTTCCACTGTGGGGAAATTAAGTTGTTGGGATCCGTTCTAAGTTTTAAGGGAGCCTGGAAACAGAAGACTGGTGTTCTTCCCAGGATGTCTTATCCTTACGCCTCAGGGGTAATAAAGGGATTTCCCCGTAATTTACAAAGGAAATCTGAAATACCCTGTGAGAGCAAGCCACCCCCAAGTTCATTCTGCTCCTCCGTTCCTAGGAGCGAGCGGAGGCGCGGCCGGCGCTCCGAGGTCTCTGCCGAAGGGTCGCGCTGGCACCGTACAGCGAGAAAGCCCTCTCGTGGAAACTGCCAGCATCACCCACCCGAGCGAGCCCCTTGGAGCCGGCACCATAACTGGCCCTGGCCCCGGCCCGAGAAGCTGCGGCTGCCCGGGGTGCCGTGGGTCTCCCTGGCTTCCCACGGCGCCCCCATTACCCTCTGGGCAGCGGACTGACGATCCGCCTCCATCTGTCCCTTTCCCAAGGAGTAAACTACCCGTTCACCTGCATATCTCACGGGCTTAAACACACAACGCGGGTAGCTGAGCAATTTGTAGCACGGGTCTGCCTTGCAGGAAGGGTAGAAATTTTATCTGGATTTTGACGGTGGTTTGCAACGTCTCAGAGAAGTTAAAGCTCTTCCTTTCTCCTTCTCACCCCGCTACGCTTAAATTCGTGGCAACTGTATCACATGGTATTTTAGCTTACGCCAACAAAAACTGTACCGCGGCCACAACAAATATAGAAATACTAACTGCCTTCCAGGGAGGGTCAAACATTCGAATCATTTTAACATACTATATAAATACTTCAGTGAAAGCAGATGATAAAGAAGCACATCTGTACATTATGCTAAATATTCCTCCCAAATTATGAAAAAGATAAAGAAGGTACCTATTTCTGCAAATGACATGCCTATCATTTGCTCTCAGTTTGTATACTTTTGTGACAGAACAACCACTGCTCCTTACAAAAGCACTAAGTACCAAAATAAGCCTTTTACTGGCAGAATCCATCGAACACTTGGATATATCTTGTTGAACTAATACAACTCTTTAACAACTCCATACACTTTTTACCCACTATCAAAAATCCAGGGCGAGCCCGTGTTCACAATTTGCATATACCCAGCCAGGCACAGAACCGTCTCCGGCACACTTCTGCCTAAGCAGCTTTGGTAGCCATTGGCTATTCAGTGAATTGTGTGCCTAGAGTCTTTTATTTGTGTTCAGATTTTCTCTTATTATAGAAATACAAGCAGCAGTCAGGCCAAGCTTACTAATTGCTGAGAGAAGTACTAGAGAAAAAAACCCGAAATTATGATTATCAAACAGACTTCTCAGGAAAACAAACACTCAATCACAACGCATCTGAAGATGCTGTTTACTCACTCAATCTAACATTTAAATACAAAAGTTATGATAAAACTTTAAGTGCCCAGTTGTTTAGCTTACAAAACCCCCATGTAGTACCTCACTAATATATTGCTGCAACTATAAATTTCTGTTAGACAGCAGGCAGTGGCCCAGGCTGGTGGGATTGCAGATCAGTGAAGTGTGAAAGAGAAATTCCTAGCGGGCCAGGCAGAAGTCAGAAAGATAGTTAACTCTCCCACCTTCCTCATCCGAACTTCCATGGTGGCAGCATACCCCAACACGCGACAGAAGCAGGGCAGGACGCTCCGGGCACAACCTCCGAGCACCAGCGGCTTCTTCGCTTGCCTTTACGGGAAGAGGGATCCCAGAGGGATGGGTGTTGGGGGTGGGGGGAGGCAACAGAATACAGAAATATCGAGGGCAGGCTCTGAGGCTCTCGGAGACGCTCCCGGGGCCCGACCCACAGAGTTGTTACCAGCGGGGCGAGTTCAACTGGCTCGGGCAGCCGGGGCGCCCACCCTGACCTCCCGTACTGTCGGGCTGGCTGGCATCTCGGCCCCGGAAACTTGCACGCCCAGCATCCCGGGGAATCACGGCGCGCCAGCACATCCCCCCCTCCCCCGGGAAAACAACTCGGCGGCGGAAGGGAGGCGAGAGCCGCCCCTCGTGGGTGCCCCCCGCCGGCACCCCCGGGCGTCCCGGGGCAGCGGGAGGGCGGTGGGTGCCAAGCAGGAGCCGGCACCGCTGCCCGCGGAAAGGCTGCGCGCCCTGCGGGCACCAGAGGCAAAACCCCCCCTGTTACCTACCAACGCCCGCAGCAGCTCCCGCGGCTGCGGCTCCGGGAGACGGACCGAGCGGGCAGATGGACAGACGGACCGAGCGGCGGGCGGCTCCCGGCGGCGCTGGGCTCCCACTACCGTGCGCGCCCCGTGCCCGGCAGCCGCGGAGCGCCGGAGCCGCCAGCGCAGCCGGCTCCACCTCCCGGCCGTGCCCCCTCCTCCGCCCCCGCCCGGGCCGGCTCGGCCCTGCCCCGGCCCCCCGGCCCCGCCGGCTGGGCGCGCCTCTGCCCGCTCCGCCGCGCCCGCCCCGCCGCCGGCCCCTCTCGCCTGCCTCCTCCTTCGCCAGAAAACTTTCCGGGTGCCCTCGGCCGGAGCAGCCAAGGGCAGCCTGGAGCAACTCGTCCCTCCCGTAGCCGTGCCTCGGCGGCGTCTCCGCCGTTCGGGGCCGCGGGAGCGGCAGCCCGGGAAGGGCGGCCCAGAGGCAGTTTGCCTGGGATCTTTTGCTGCACGTGAGCCCTGAGCCCGCCGAGCTCTCAGAAGGCACCGAAGGCGACCTGGCTAATCCCCGTCTGCTGGGTGACCCTGGTAACACCCAGTGGGCTTCTGATGCACCGGGAGGATCCCTGGGACGCAAAAGAATGAGACCAGGGAGGTGGGGGGGAGGTCACTCGTTGACTGGTACCTCAGTGAAACCTGCCGAAATGCCTTCGAAGATCTGCCAGAGAAACTTCAAAGGATGACACTGCGAGACTGGAAAGACTTTCAAAAATGCATACCAAACTGAACGAAGAGCCCATGTTTGCGACACGGGAAAAGCCAACACTCCTAAACCTGGTTTCCTAAGTAAATATGGCTTGTGCAGTTGAGTTCTCTGTGTGTGCCAATAACTTCTGAGCCCGTTAAACAATTTTAATACTGCTTGACAGCTATGAATTTCAGAAAAATAGGTAACTGTGTAGAAGAGGTCGTCTCTTTTACTCTTTTTGAGCATAGGGCAACTGTATCTCAAGTCCAACAGCATCCAATTAAGAAATCTACAGTGAGGTTCAATTCAACTATCCCTAGGGAAACTATACGTCACTGGTCCTGATACTCAAAAAAGTCCTTGCTGGGCTGGAGGAAAAGAAATTGAGAGGTGTGCAGAAGTAGCATGTTACTCTCAGTAACAATCAGCAGCTCAGGAGCAAGGGCGTTAGTAAATTGGATGTTGCACTCTCATATAACAAAAGAGAGAACAATCCTGTAAGGGCCAGATCCTGCAAGTATGCAGGATCTGTACTGATCCTACTGATAAGAAGTCCTGTTTATTTCATGATGCTTTGCAAGATGTGGGATGCAGGTCTGGACTCTTAAAGCTTAGCAGAAAAACAAGATACTACAGGAATGTCTAACAGTGCAGTGTAAAGGAAAAATAGATGTGCCAGCATCTCATTAGAAATATCTCTGCTAATGTCTCATATATTTGGTAATGAACAGTTACAGGGCTCCCCAGGTGTAGATGTTTGTTGGCTTTGGCTTTCTTTTTTTTCCTAATGTAATATAAAAAGAGAGTGATGCACATAGAATTTAACAGTTATGGTTCCAAATCTATTTCTGCAAAATAGCAAAACTACGTTTCAAAACCAGACCATATTTGTAACGTGTGTTTTGGTATAGTCTATTGTTTAAGACAGACAATCATTTCAGGGTCTGATATTTTCTTGTAATATTTGGGCCCATGTTTTTCCATTTCTGTTTCGCTATTCATTTATTTGTGTCAAACAGCATGATCCTAGCTCTCCTTGGTCTTTGTGGCAGAGTAGGGGATTTCCATTTCTTTATTAGACACAGTTTGACACGAGGTAATAGCCTTGTTCCTCATTTGATTCCTTTGCAGAGGACTCAGAGTGCTATTTTCCAGGAGACTGGCTTGTCATACCCCTTAAGCAGCAGATCATGGCTCTTTCAGGCAGAGATTACATTTGTGCTCTACAGAACTGTCCAACCGGGCTCCATTGGTCCTCCCCCTGCACCTTCCATAAAAATCTCACATGTGCACCCCTGCACTGTCAAGGACTGTTGCAGGACCCCACATGCCAGGGAATTTTGCTGTGTATCAGTGAATAAACCATGAAAATGCGTATGTATCTGTCTAGCTGCCCAACTCCCACCCTTGTTTTTGGGCCTTACGCACATGCAGAGGTTTTCTTGTAAACTGACTGGGCTTAGTCCTGCCCAGAACTCCATTGTTTTAAACAGCTCCAGATTCTATAGACAAGATCCCTTCCTCATCAGGGACAGTCTTGGCATTTCTTCAACAACTGCCCCCCGCCCCCTCCAGTGACATCATTATTCTGATATTTTGGAAAGAAAAGTGCAGGGTGATGTATCCAAAGACTTGTGTGTGTTTTCTGTTTTCCATCCTGATTCTATGAAACTGTTTTGTAAATGAACAAAAGTCAACTATATGTGACCCCAGCTTTCAAATCTTCCACATCCTCGCATAGACACAATAGTGCTCTTACATGCTCAACTGTGCAATTTAAGGGGCCAGTATTGCAAATTAGCTTCCCGAGTTTATAGTGCTTTCACTATCATGAAGGAATTGCTTTGTGAATCCCCGCCAGCACTGAATTGAGTTTTACGTTTAAAGCTGGGGTTTACGTTCTTTGTTGTGTGTAAAGGATATAGTGTATTCTCTGTGAACTTAAAGCATAACAACAATCTCAGATAAAGCCAATTTTATGATAGATAAATATGCAAGAAGGCTGGTTTACTTTTTTTCTGATAAATACATTACTGAATTGAAATCAGAACACAGAAGAAGTTCCATGGTTTAGCCCAAAACACTAAAGCCACTTTCTCCTGTTTCAGAAGTGCCTAGAGCTGCAGCCGTCCCACTGTCTGGAGGGTCTGTCTCTTGAATATTACATCATATGTATCACAATACAAAAAGCCTTTCCATCACGCTTCTGATAGGCTTGAGTTTTCAGAAGCAGAAACTGCAATGTTGAGAAGCCATGAACAATTCAGGGCAGGTTCCTCACAGGTATAACTGTATGGAGTTTGAGAGAATTGAATTTCACTCCATAGAGCTAACCCATTACTTATGAACCCATTCTTGTCTGTGCTTCACATATTAATTCTCAACTTCACAGTTTCCCTGTTGCTTCCTTCCCTGGAGTCCCCACCTTTCCTCCTACTTCCTTTGCCTTCAGACTGCTCCCTTTCTTTTCCTGTTATTTTCTCTCAGTATTTCTACTAACACCTTTTCCAATTTGCCGTGGAGGCAGATAAAGCAGAAATCCACCTCTGATACAGCTTGGCTGTGATTCCTAGAGCTGGACTGACATGTAGACCAGCTCATTGCCTAGGCAGATGGGCAGAGGAAACTCTCTGGCATCTGCATGCTGGAACCCGAGTACCAGTCTATTTCCAGATAAACATAGCACATTCCAGGAGCAATCTGTGCTCAGTAGAAATCACAGTGTTATTAACTCTGCCATGAGACTGAATGGCACTTCTGAGAGTGCAAAACAAACAAGGTCTCAGCCACAAAGAGCTTAAGATGACAAACTGACTGTCTGAACCTGATCACCTGCTCCCAGATAAAGGTAGCAAAGATCTTGTTTTTCTGAAATGTCAAGCACTTACAGTGCTGACTGGTTACATCGATCATTATGCTCTCTCACCTGCTATCAAACTGCTTTCCCAGGGCCCCTCCATCAGGCCTGGGAAAACAGCATGAGGGGGCAGTTGATGTACTGGTAGCGAGAGGTTTGTTCAAGCTTCGTTATTAAAATCATAATTAAAACCTTGCCAGTGTATTTTTCAACCTAGTTTTGCTTTCCCAGGCTCAGCTGGGAAAACTGAAGCTAAATTGTTTATGAGTTGGTTTCTTTGTCAATATTAGCATTTCCCAATCATTTCCATCCAAGCAACAGCTAACGTTTTGGAGAAAAAAATATCATAGCCCTCCTTCATGCAGCTTTGCCATGTTTTTTTGTTTTTTATTTTTGTTTTCTAAATCAAGAACTAAGCAGCATTTTGAATATTCATTTACAGATTTATTTTTTCCAGCTTTGTTTTCACATTCACTAGATTACATGGTACCATACATGTATATTCTTCTGAAGTGAAAAAGCATGTTTTGTCATCATTTCATATATTACCTTCTCACGTCTTTCAGACCCACAGACCGCAAGATGGGAAGCAGGCTTCGAGGGCAAGAGACATGCTTTTCTTAAGATTATCCAACCCATGAACAACAGTTTATGCTCACTAAGATACTCAAAGAGCTAGACATAATTTTCCTAAATGCTTTCCTGCCCACCTCCCTCTTTCCTTGTCTTTGAAGTTGCAAGATTACACAAAGGAACTGGCAGCAGTGCCTAAACCCAAATTGCAGCAGCAATGATTGAACGAACGCTTGGACTCTGCCCAGAAAAATCTCAATTAAGAGAATTCTCTGTAATAGTTGTAATATTCAGCATTGAAGGGATACTTTTAAAGCAATATGAACATATTTAAGATGACATCCATTTCCACAGCTTACAGTAGGTAAAGCTATATATTACTGAACTAAAAAAAAAAAAAGAACTAGAAAATATCCTGTCCACTGTTTGCTTCCCCCTCCTGAAGTTTCCTAAAATGCAGATTAAGCCAAAAACCAAGATTTCCAACTGCACATCTTTTAAAAAAATTCTCAACGTACATATTTCCTCTGAAATTTGCAGCTGAGATTTTTCTGTGTTTCTTGATGCCTGTCTGGAAAGTAACTTTGTTTCCTACGGTCATTTTAGAAGTTTTCACTAAGGAGGGACAAGCAAAATGGAGGCCCCCACCATATCAGGAACCCCACAGTCCCCTTCCCCTACATGTTTAAATATGACAAGAGACAAATACAGAGGAACAGTTATTCTCATTTACAAACAGGAAATTGAGGCACGAAGAATGAATGCTGAAGAAGTACTAGAGGTCTGTGGGAGCTCCAGGACACGAGCTAGGAGATGCTGGATCACAGACAAGTGCCTTGCTCATCAAAACATCTATCCTCAAATGCTTTGACTCTTCTTGGCAACAAGAACACAAAGGGAGGAGGCTCAAATGCACTTTTAAACTGCAGATGACACTAAAATCCTGAAGCTATTTTTATTCTTATAAGATTTTACAAAGCACCTTTCTTCTCTAAAAAAAAAAAAAAAAAGAAAAAGAAAAGAAAACTAACAAACGTAGCTTCAGGGTTTATTGTTCCTTGAGATGTTCCAATTAAATAACACTTTATTGGACAGTTAAAATTCTTCACTATTTTTCTGGCAAAAACATGGTATGTAGTTCACAGGTATCTACGGAGAACAGCAGTAACTGCCCGGGGTGAGATGGAAGTGTTGAAAACTTCACTACTGACAACAGTTAGATGGTCACCCTGCAATTTGTTTCAACACAGCCAGTTGTGTTGCCATAACGTGTTAAACATCTGCTACAAACATATGGAATCCTCCTGGGGGATGTAAGCTGATGCCATTCATCAAACTATTTCACTTCTTCCCTTCTCCCCAAATGACTCCCTCCAGAGAGCCAACTGAAGAAAAGGATTCCCACATCTACATGTAGAAAGGGATCCCTAGCCAGAAAAGTGGTGATAGCTCCCCTTGAATCAGGAAGAAGGTCCCATCCAAACAGATTCTTCTGAAGAGCATGTAACATGGTTAAGGAGAAAAACAAAACAGCACATCAGCAGAACTCCAAATCAGTCATTCCCCTCCTTAGGTGAAAGGGGGTAGCACGGGGTCATACAGCAAAACTAATCCCCATTCTGCAGAAGTCAATTTACATGGACACTACCAGATTATCTGGGAGACGGCTGAAATAATAACCTTTGCCATGGAAGGACCTACTGGTATCACACAAAAGAGAATGTTATTAAATCCAGAAAATTGAACTGTCCACTGCCTAAACACTGGGATAAAAATTCACGGCTAAATAAAACGATTGAAGGAAAGTTGTAAAATGTAACAACAGTGTCAATGACTCAGAGCAGTGGCACTCAATTTTCATGGTGTGAAGTTTGCTGGACATGATACCAGATTTTTTCATGATCAAATTCAGTGCCCTAAGTGGGGTGTAGTTTTTAAGATCTGGACCAATCTCCAGTGACAGATGGAGGTGACATATCCTAACAAGTCCACAAAGCAATGGTTGGATGGTGATGCTACTATAACTTCATTGGGATAGCTGTTGAAAATTACACAGCTTTCCTTTGTTCTCTGAAGCTTCTGTGTTTTTTCTGTTATGCTACTTTCTTTAATCAAAGATGGTACTTCTCTGCAGAACTCTTTTCACTTGTCATTCACCCCCCTTCCAAGCATACACACAGCCAGGGCAGAACAAAACTGCAAAGGTTTTACTTCTTTCTCTTTGCCCTCAAGAGTCCTTCTGTGCATTTGTTCATAAGGCAGCCCTACTCTTCTGCCAGCAGAAGGGAACTTGTAAGTGAATAGAGCAGCCATGCTGGGTATAGGAGCTGCAAAATTGCTGAATGATGCACAGTGGGATTGAGGCAGACTTGATACTAGTGTAAGACTATTTTTAAAAATGTAGTAATAAAATTTATGGTCCTTGTGAACCCTTCAGCAGGCACTAATTAATCAGCCTCCCGTTTTCACAAGTGAGAGCAAATGAATGCCAGGAATATGCAGTGACTTCCCCAGGTGGACATCAGGATTAGAATTATTAGAATTTAGGGCTTCTAACCTGTGATCGAGCCATATCATTGCGCCTCTGTCAGCTACTACTCAGATGTGAGATTTCTTTATCTAAAGATGAAAATCCTTTCACTGGCTGAGCACTCATTAGTAAGAAATACTGCTATACAAATAATGTTATTTTACAGCTTAAAAATATGGATTCTTGTAGGCCACTGTGGAACATAGGTTGGAACTATGTGAGTCCCTTATCTGACTGATTCCTGCTATGAATATTTTAAACAACATTGTGAGTTACTAGCTGCTGTTTCCTATCAGGAAACTGTGGATTTATTAAAGGTTGAAGCCAACTTCACCCTTGGTTTTACTTTCAATGAAATAGTGCCAAGGACACGTTCTCTTAGCTGAAAAGCCCTTAGACACCTACTGCAACTAACTTATTGTACGTACATCACAAAGCAAGAGGAAAGAAGCATTTTCTTGATTCCTGTACTTCTGAGATGTCCTCAGTAAAGGATCCAGAATCTAGATTCTGTTTGAAAGATTCCCAAGACTAGATGAGCAGACTTCCAGTCTACTAGAAGGTTGAATCCACCAAACCCCTGAAGCCTGAGAAGTATGGAAAGCCAGGCAAAGGCTCTGAAATTTTCTACTCTTGTGTCTTGTAACCAGCCCTTTTGTGCAACCCTTCATGCCACGTTTTGGCACTTGTGATCCTCCTGACTGTGATAACAAATTGCATAAGTGGCTGTGAAAGTTAAAGACTTTAGAAAGAAAATTTACCCAGATTTTTCTGAAATGTACAGCTGTGTCAAGACTAAGGAGTTTAGAGGGAAACAGGGATTTGTCCAAACCACTTCTGCAGCACTGCTATTAAGACAGTTTCAGTAGCTCTAGTAGAGGTGAAGAGGGGAAGAAGCGGTGCAAGCCCTCAGGTTAGCTCCTTCTGTGCAGTCTGCATATTCAGTCTGTACACTTTTGTGTTCCTCCTTCTCAGTACATGTCTCACAGCCTCTCTCCTGCTTTTATCTCCTCTTCTTTTGTTTAGGCTCATTTTATCTCACTGTCTCCAGCCCTGTTGTGTTCTCTGCAGGACTTTTATTCTTTACTTTCCCCTGTGTATCCCTGTGATAATCCTTCACTCCCTCACTATCAGGTCTCTATGTTGTCTTCCAGGTGATCTCATTTTGGTTCCACAGATAAAGACACAAAACAGAGAGTGGATAGAGAAAGAGAGAAAGGGGGGTCAAAGACAGTCAGAAGAGGCTTTTCTCTTTAAACTGAAAAATAGAGGCAAATCCTTCTGTTGCAAGCAAAAGCAATAACATGTTAGAAAGGATGAGACTGGAAACTCTGTCTTTCTTGGAAACAGCACTGAAATAAAGCAATAGTTTTGGGAAGCCCAGGGTATTGGTAGAGCAGCTGGTCTCCTTCCAACTGGGATTTTGTGTGTTCCAGGGCTATAATCAAGCAAATAGAGAATTTTCCAACCAAGGCTTTATTCAATGTGCCAGGGAGCAGCCGTCCCTTCACCTCAGCTAGAAATGTCTTCACTAATGTGCAGCATGTGCATGAGTCACTAAAGAGCCTTCAGCCTTCATCAGTCAGACAAGTGCAGTTGTGTGTGCAGCAGGACCAGCAGAGGCAAGGGGATGGCAAGCTATTAAGAATGAAGCCTAATGGCCCCTTGAGAGCCCTGGGAGGGGGAAAATAAAATAAAATTAAAAAAACCCTTCACCTGAATTTTAATCATACCCAAGGGAAGACATGAGATTTAATACAAAACATTACACAGCTGCTTTGCTACACGAGATTAACTTCGTGTAACAGGATGAATAAAAATATTCCCACTCCAACTTTCTGAAACATTCTGCCCTGAGGCAGTGAGAGAAATGGCACAGAATGCAGAATGAGGCAGGGGGATGAGCTAGAGATGCTTTTAAGCTCTGTGCAAGTCACCCATCCGAAGCCGGGCTCTGACACAAATCTCCTTCAGCATCTCAAATTAATAATTCATCCTTAGCTGGGTGATCATTACAAGATTTCTTTCTGCAGACAGACAGTCAGAGAGAACTAATGTAAGAGTTAATGCCAACTGGCAATATTGTGAACCTCTGAAAGCAACAGGCTATGACAGCACTGCTTAAGTTCCCCTAGTGCTATGCTGAGAGCCTGGGAATCTGCAGAAGACTGCAAATGTGCATGTATGAGGAGTGACCCACTTCTGCAACTGGAAGTTGGAAAGTCTCCCAGATGCATACATGACATTTTGGCAACACAGAGAGAGAGAAGTTCAAAGAAACTAGGAAAAGAGTTCAGAAGAGGAGTGTGAACAAAAATACCAAAACAGCAAAATATCCAGCTCTAAACTCTTTGTTATCAGTCATCCAAGATGACTTGCTGTCAAGGTCACAAGAGATCTTTGTGGTAGAAATGAGGCAACTTCCCTCAGCCACCCAGAGAAGTTGTAAGCTCATATCACAGCCTGTCAGAGTCAACAGGGACCTAGTCATATGTTGATTTACAGGGATATCAGCTGGAGATATAACCTTTTTACTTTCCAAGCTATAGAGTAAATGCATGTCCCTTGACAAGTAACTTTCCCTGGTAACCCCATCAACTATTTATAAAGCAAGAGTGGTATTTCCTTAGTGCTCAGTATGGCAGGCAGTGTGCCTTCACAAAATATACCATAATCAACAATTTATAAAATTAACTATTTCCTATTCTTGATAAAAATGATCAGAAACATCCAAACGATCACTGTGCACATTTTACACTTATCTTTTGGGGAGAGCAGTCCCATTAGGTCCTGGAAATTAAGGAGCTTCTAGCACTGACTAGGCCTTGGAAAAAAAATCCAGATATCAACAATTGCTACGAATCAGATGTGATTTTCTTCTTTTGTGTCAGATGAGAATTCACAACTTCAGTGTGATACCAGTCATGGGAATAAGAAAACAGAGAGTTTCCTAAGATAGCAGCATGCTCAGGGACATGGTGATGCCTGCTTAGTCTCTGCGAAAGCTCTGGAAAGGCAGGCTGGCTGTAGTTGTGGCTGCTCAGACAGAATAAGGGTTATTCACAACAGATGCACCATTCACTTACCTGATCCCTCTCAGCTGTCTGGCAGCAGTAGTTGTAGCAGTCTCATTTCCTCAATGCCTGCAATTACAGTTGTACCCCTTCCTGCTACTCTTCTCTTGCCTGTGGAAACAGCAGGCTCATACCAGTCCCTCATCTTGAGGGCTGAAAAATTCACCCTTGTCTATGCCATGGAGAAGCCTGGAATCACCCCCAGGCACTGGTGATGCTCTGCAGCTGGAGATGTTCTGAGATGTAAATCAAGATACGTGGTCATAAAGCAGCAAGTGACAAGTCTTGGAGGGAAAAAAAAGGTGTTATCTTTAGTAACCAGGCCAAATGCCAGCTCCAGCTAAGATAACAGACATTCTACTGACTTCCTGCAATTTTCCTTCAGTGAAATATTATCCTCTTTACTTCCTGCCAGAGTGTCACTTAACACTGCTTTGCTTCAAAGGAAGCTGCATTTCAGTAAAGAGTTACATAGCTCCACTACATCAGAGATGCATCCAAACTGTGTGACTCAGAATGAGATTTATACACATATTCCAAAAGATGCATGGATTCAGTAGTTTACCTTAATTTTGGTCAGTGAATTTAGCAACAATCTTTATTACAGGAAAAAAGGCAACAAAACAGTTACATACATGGATGACATGAGCATTCCTCTTTCTCTCTGAAGACTACATACTAAAATAATTTTCTACGAACAATAGTAAGACCGTCTTCCTGTAGCACCCTGATCTTGGATTCCAGCAGTCACTAATCCTATCACCTGGAAACAGCTGCTGTTCCTAGAGACCACACTGAAGTACCTTCCAAACAGCAGGTTCCACCCAGTTTCCACTGTCTTGGTTGGAATTGATGATTTAAAGTTCTATTCCAGCTTAAACAATTCTATGACAGCTACTGGGCCATTACCTACAGCAACATTTGCTGCATATATTGAAGTGTTCAAGGCCAGGTGGCATGGGGCTTTGAGCAACCTGATCTAGTGGGTGGCATCTCTGCCTGTGGCAGTGGGGTTGGAACAAGATGATCTTCAAGATCCTTTCCAACCCAAACCATTCTATGATTCAATGATATTGCAGTTCTGCCTCAACAATGCCTTGCAGGCACCACTAGGTGATACAAATGCTTAGTCATAACATATTTCTTGAACCCAAGATAAAACCCCAGCAAAGCAATTTATTCCTACCTGTATATTTTCTCTGGAATATGTCAGTGTACCTGAGGAAGACGTAACAGCTCCTGAAGTTGGAGGAGGAAATGTTGTTTTTCTGTTCACAATGGGTTTCCTCATCAATCAGGCATGTTCATTAAAGCTTACTTCCTTTAGCAGGATGACTATAAAGGGCAATTGTGGAGGAGGAAAAGGATTACAGACTTGTGACACGCCATTTTCCAGGATTTGTCCTGAAGATTAATTTTATCCACCCCTTTAATGAGGCTGAGTCCTCACTGAATGGCTGACCAACATCTTCACATTCTGGTGTGATTGTACAATAACAAGACATCCTCTCAACACATGTAAGGCTATAAGGCACCTTTCATGGGTGCATTAGGTTCTGAGAGCAAATCACAGGCCAAGTAGGAAAGGCATAGCTATTCATTGCAATTCAGGGAGTGTCAGAGCCTCAGGATCCGTAAGGTCAGAACTGCTATAGCTAATGGGCAATTTCTCCATCAAATGTCACACTATTCACATGTTCCTGCTTTGCCCTTTCCTCCTGGAGCGTTGATGGTGCTGTTGATAGAGGTGGGACTACAGCCAGCTGTTCTCTGACATGAGGTGTGCCAGGCAGTGTGATACTGCCCTCAGCTCCAGAAGCTGTCAAAACCATCATGGATTTATATTCTGTGGAAGTAATTAGGGACTCCCCGTTGCTTCTCCACTCGTCTCCCATTTGTAGGGCAATCACATCAAACTAGAGCTGTGCTCAGTGAACACTGCCAGCCTTCCCTGAAGCCAGTAGGGACTATTAAGAGAGGTTACTGGGGCAGATGGAATATTCCCTACTAGAACACACACACGGAGCTATAGATTTTGCCTTTGAACATAGCCTTTGGCAATTTCCAGCAGATAAATTAAAGATGCTATTCTCATTGGTTTTTTTAATAATGATTTGCATCACTTGTTGCTTCTAGTCATAGTGATCCCATCTGCAGTCTGTGGTAAAGACACAAATTCTTTTTTTTCTTCCCTATTTGCCTGATTTTTTCCATTCACTACCTCACTCTCTCCACAACTAGCACAGGGAAACAGAGCCTTTGTGTTAAGGGAGTCTGGAAGGGAAGCTGCTGCTGCTCACCAGACTCCTTTTGTTAAGGTTTGCAAGGGGAAGGGACTGGCTCAGAAATGCTTAGGCAGTTTTCTTCAGCTAGCTTTGTTCCTTTCCATATTTTGGTCCTTTCCTAACCACCAACAAATTGGACTAGCAGTTTTGAGGCACAACGTGAGCTCATTTTATCCTCCAGAATCAGGCAAAGGCCTTTATGACGCAGAGAATTTCTGAGGCCTTGGGCTTCCCACTGTTACGTGAGGCTCACCAGGGCATAAGACCCATGACTTTTGCCAGGATGAAAAGCCAGCCTCTTGCAGTTTTCTGTTTAATGGCAGATTCCTCCAGCAGAGTCCTTGCCCTCCCCCTCGGGTGAACTGCCATTGACCCAGTGAATTCAATTAGTATGGTTTTTCCTTTATCAAACAAACCCCACATGGCCCAAACCAAACATGGTATATTTGAAAACAAATGGATTGAAACGGCCCTAATCTACTCAGACACTGTCCTCTGCATATGTTCTCTCGAATTCAGCCTCCCCACAAATACAATCAGGGCATCATCAGGATCCCATCTGGTCTGCAACAGAAGTGGGGAGCCTGACACCCTGCAGAACAGAGAGTACCAATGATTTGGACCTGCATCAAATGGACCATTACAGTGCCTCTACAGTGCTTTTTGGGCCAGTTTTCTGACTGTCTCCACTGCTAAACCATTAAGGAAAGTGGGAGAGTGCCTTAGTTGGAGTCTAGGAGGAAAGCTTGTGTGACCTTGATTCGTACCACAGTTATGATTCAGTGTATCATCACATGCAATCTGGATAAACCCCACTACCTAAAGCACTTCTTTAAGCCACCAGAGCAGAAACCACAGAACCTTGCCTGGAACGCTCTGAATCACTTCAGCCACTCCATATGTGAAGATTTTTCTTTTATACCACAGGGAAGTTGTCAGTTCTCCCATTTATGAGGCCCCCTGATCAGCTACATCTGATGAATGCCAGCAAGAAGAAATCCCACATCAAAGGGGGATTCTCCACCTGACTTGTCCAAAGGAAGAGCCCAGCTATAATGAAGAGAAGGGAGCTGTCTTTGCTGGCAGATTGGCACAGACACAGACACTGCACCTATTACTGCCATCACAGACAGCACAGATTTGTTAGGAAACCTTCCTCTAACACAGTGCACGAAGCATTGATTCAGAAATTGCTGGGCGCTCCTCACACCTACTCAGACAAATCTCCCATGCCCCATCTTCTCTTATCCAGCAGAGACCAGGCACTACCCCTGCTAGCATACAGGATGTGGAGACAGAGGGAAGCCAGTGAGGTGTCTGTACCCAGCAGTCCCCAGTAGAGATGCCCTTTTGCTTTGGGGCACAGATGGAGAACAGCATAAGTCAGGCAGCACATCTTAAATAGACTTTCTTAGGTGATTCACAGGGAAAGCCTGATAGAAGAGTATCAGAGGCAGTACAAGTATGAGAGGGCTCAAAAAACACTGCCACTAGGTCTGGAGTGATGGTCACTTGCCTGAAGACAGCCCTTGTGTAGTACATTGAGGACATGTTCCAGAGATACACTGAAGGACCACTGACACACATAGGAATTTCAAGTCAGGACTACGCATCTGGGTAGTCATCAGGGCTGCAAAAACACTGATGAAAAAAATCAGTCATTCTTTGCACAACCCATCCCAAAAGACTTCCTCCATGTGATCATTCAGACAGCGCTTCTGGACATTTAGACAAGGAACTTGAGCCATCTCCCTTGGCAATGCCCAGTGAGGGCTGTGACCCAGTGAGCAGTCCTTCTCATTCAGCTTTATCCCTCTTGGAGGCAACCTAACATCAGGAAGGAAACGAGCCAGGGGCAAGTATTAATTCCAGGAAGAGTCAAAGGCAGTGAACCTATTCGCTTTATACAGCCTTTATACATCTGTTTTCAGTGTATAACACATGCCTTAGGTGAGTTTAACAAAACTGTGAAAAGAGAAATCCTGTGAAGCTAGACAAGATCTTAGCAGAATATATTTGAAAAAAGTGCTGAAAAACATAAATTAAAAGTTATCACATTTTCTATTCTAGGCTGCCTGAAAGGTATGACATACATATTCGTGTGTGGTGGATGTGAATTATCCCACTGGAATTGGTAGCCAGCACTCCAAATTTCTGAGATGAGCCATTCTTTTGAACCACTTCCTTCGCCCAAAAAGCACTTGACAGGTTTTCCATATTATCTAAAATACTCAATATGTTCTCAATTTTTCTTATTTTTTTTTTTTTCTCTCAAAGCCCCCCAAGAAGATAAAGGGCAAACACCAAAGAGGAATTTCTGTTGCACTACCCAATCACATCATAAGTAAGGAACCACTAAAAGCTAGACACTACCCCAGTGGCAGGGTGCTCCCTAGGGGCACTCACAGGCAATTTTTGCACCCGTTGTTGCTTCTTTTTCCCTGCAAACACAACACTCCTTACAGAGCACTCACACAACAGCACAACTGCCTCACTGAAAACAAACTAAAATATATGTGAGGAGACTTCTAGAAAGGCCGCCTAAGAGAGCTGGAGAAAGCAGTACAATTAGTAGCACAGGTGCACCAGCCCAACAGAATTCATTGTGAAAATATATTGATCTGGCTTTCGTGATTTTGAGGTTTGAAAAACTCACAAGAAGACTTGAAGTTGCTCATTTACATTTTGTTACCCAGAATGCGCTTCCAACTCATCCATTTCCCACAGGCACCAACATCAAAGCTGGGGAAACAAGCTATCTTTGCATGAAGGTTTTTCTTTTTAATTAAACATTATAAACTAAGGCCAGAAATTCCTTCTTCTTTCACAGCTGGAGAAAGCATAAAGGGAGAAGTGAGGGTAGAGAAACAGAATCCATCAGTCACTGTACAGAGAGGGATTTCTCGGCTGTGGATGCTTACAATTGCCTTCTAGCTGCTTGGCTCATTCGTGTAACATATGGTGAAGCAGGGGAAGCCCACCTATAGCCCAAAGGTCACTATGCCACCTGCAGACCCCAGACAACATGCAGCCTTGCACAAATACACATGGAAGTAATTAGTGAGGCAAGGGAGCTGGGATTTGAAGCGGAACCCCCTCAAGTCTGCTGCATTAATCCTTCCAGCTGAGTTGGAGAAGAAGTCTGAATTCCCAGGGGTCTGATTGCCGCAGCTTGTAGCTCAGGGTGGAAAAAAAGTAATTTACTGTTTCCTTGCCACAGACATGCCATTACACTTTCGGGGTTTGGGTGGAGAGAAAAGCATAAGGGGGTTCCAAAGGGGTCAGGTTCACTTCCCTCATCATCTGCTCAGTCACAGCCTGGCAGGCTGCTTTCTCTTGCCACTGTTGACCTTCCATATGCATTCAATTTAGAAATTACATTTGGATTGCTCTTTTCATAAATTTTCAGTTGAAGATGATGAGGTTTTAGGGACCAGTGTGGTAGATCCCAGAGAGTGGATATGGGGATGCAGAGTGATGGGAAGTTTGGATTCATCTCTTCCTTATAATATTGCATCCTCTAGAAGTCTTAAGTTGTGGGCTGTGCCACCCTTCCCTGCATTACACGGTTAAGAACAATGTCTGCTTACACCAAAGATCTTACAGTGGAAGCACCAGCCAAGAAATGAGCATGATGCAGCATGACAAATTGTGGTGGTTACAGGGATGTAATCTTGGAGCGGTGGGTTGAAAACAGGGTAAAAGGAAGTGGGATTTAAGAAAGGTAAGAGGATAAATGTACCCACTAGGGATCCAAGGTTTAGATGCCAGTAAGTCTTTAGTCTTCTCCCCCAGTAGATCCAAACACCTGTGTTCATTCTACCACATTTCCTACCAGGTAACTTGGGAAAAGTTTGTCAGTCATCATTCCCTTCATGATACTGGCATATTCCTCTTGTCTCCACCCTACTTTACTTCACTGGGTTTCTCATCTCTCACACACAGCTTCCCGTGCTTTTTCTGCCAAAGGTTCACTGCTCAGGCCACTCCTCACTCAAAATTATGACTCCACATAATGAAAATATCACCTAGTAAGTAGTGGGTATTGTTAATGGATAGAGAAAAAAAAACACACAAAAACCTCATGACCAAGACTTCACCTCAGTTCCAGGGCCAGCTTCTCAGCTCTGAAGTCCTTGTTTTCCATGCACTACTATGAGACAGGACTTAGAGGCAGGAGGGGATTTTTAACCAGCAAATACAGGTCACTTTTCCTGGGGCCTGTATAGCCATTAAGGTATTTCAGGTGGCTCGAGATCTAAAATATCCAGTATACTTGTACAGGGTGTAGGTGGCAAGACTTTGGCAGTGGGGCAGTGGGAGGCTACAAGGAAGGCACCTGTGAAAAGAGATCAGGGGCTGCCTCATGCTGGACACAGATAACTGATCTCGGCTGAGGTCAAGCAACAACACTAAAAAAATATAGCTTTTTTAGACCACATGAGCCAGGGTGAAACATGCCCCTTATATGAATATAAATGCTTTCATGGCATGCTGGAGTGTGCAGTCTCTGCAGGTTGCTGGCAAGTGGCACATCATGCTTGTGTCACTTCATCGAGTTGTTCACATACACTTAGTGAGTGGTAAACAAGCCACTGCATTCATCTCTGTGCCTCTTTTACTAAGTGAACATATATCATAAGCACAGCCATCTATGATATTTCTATTTCATCATTCCACTAGAGGTTTTCTATCTAATTTTAAACTAATTGTTTACATTCTCTGGATTGTGTCAAATAAACAGACACCACTATATGGAAGCTCAGGATACAGGAAGAGGCAGGGGTGGGGAGCACTGCTAAGCACTCTCTCTTCTCATCTCTTCCTGGAACATAAATATTTGGCATGCAATTCCTAGTACAATTGTCCCTGTTCTTATGGAATTGTCTGGGTAAATTCTCAAGGATCACACAGAGCTATCTCTGCTTCTTGAAAAAATCCAGTCAAACTCATGGGCGGTAGTTCTGAGTGAACAGCAGGAATGCTTCTGTGCTACCTTTATGCTACTGCTTGGCAAAGAATTTCCAGGCACTTTGCATAATGTAGTCACTCACCTATGGGGTCAAATTATTTCCTTTCCATAGTGGTTATCAGGGAGGGAAGGGCTTAGTGTCTGCTGTTCCTGCTGAATCTCCCAACTCTGCATTTTTTACTCACCACCCAATGGAGGTAAACAACCAAAATAACTAACTCCATTTGACAAAATGTTCTGCCTCCTGGTGAGAGAAAAGAAAGCAAAATGTACTGGGATAGCATCAAAGTCACAACTATGGGAGCTACTAGGTGGTTCTGCCATCATATGGAGAAAATCAAGGTACAAGGGTACGAGCTACCCAGCAAATCCCCTCAATGAATATGAACCAAGAAGCTGATCCTAAGTTTTAATCCTGGACTACCATCTTCAGCTGCTTTTTGCTGTCTTTTTCTACATTTGAAAAGGAAGAGCAAACCCTAAAACTGCTCTAGGAAGCTTTTACTCTGTATTGAGTTGTCAGTCACATGCCATGCAAAGTAAAAAAAATAAAAAAATAAATGTGTGGGGACAATGGACCTAAACCTTTCTCTTGCTGATTCAAGCATCAGAACACAGGCACACTCAGTTTTATAAGCCAGACTAAGCCTTTTGCTGAATGTCCCCAGACTGCCATTTCAGGGAACGTTTGCAGAAAGTAATGCCATGTCAGCATCCCTGTGTGGGAAATGCCGAATACTTAGGCACTGAAAATGCAGAAATTCGTGTGTCCAGAGGCTGCTTAACAGACTTTCATTTTCACTGAACGCAGTATATTCCAAAGCCAAACATAACTCATCACTGGAAAGCTAGATAACTGCAATTCATTGCTGCCTAATTTCCTGTATGAACTAAATGGATGTATTTTAGTTCTGTCTTAACACAAAGGTCTGAAATTTCAGGCACTAGTTTTTCTCAGAAAGGGATTTTCCATCCTACCCGTAAAGACGCCATCTCCCTGGTGAAAAGCAAAGTTCTCTAGCCTAAGGGTCAAGTGCTGCCTGTGTGAGAGAATGGTGTTTTTCCTGCATTATCAGTCCAATACTGCAAATATGAGATAATTATGGAACGGCAGAATGGATGCACAGCTTTCAAAGAAAGACACTTCATATTTGAATCTCTGACTGCCGTGGTTAAGACAGATGCATCTGACCATCTAGTTTAGGGATTTAAAGCACTTTACCAGAGTGACTTACAGCCAAATCCTCTCTCATTCTTAGTAGAACATTTTTCATAGGCAGTTCAAATTTTGTGGAACTATCAGGAATTAAAACAAGGTGGTGCCTATTTTCTCCACACACTTTCTCCACTTCAATCAGAGGGGAGAAATGCAGTTCTGAATCACTTCCCATCAGTGTGAAGAAAGAGCTTTAAGTGGTTAATCATACCCAGTTAGGCTGGTGCCTCAGTGACAGCAGGCAGCAGAATGGCTGAGATGGGGTCTGAACAAGCCACTCCACGTGCTCTTCAGTCACTTCTTAGCCCTCGTGTGTTACAAGTATTATCAAAATTACTGGACTCATTACCGCAATGCTGATTTCATACTCCAGGATCTGGGCATATAGCTGTCTCTTGCCTGCTCTGGGGTGCTGTGGAGTAAGATAAGTTGGCTGGCCTTTATCAAGATGCCTGATCCCACTGCTTGGTAAACACAGTGAAGATTACACTGTTAAAAAGTTCATATTACCTACAGATTCTCATAACAAATATGATTTCAGCTTGAGCACAAAGAAAGCGTATAGGATTCCATCTGGTGGAGAAAAACTTGGAAAGTATATTTTGACTCCATGACCAAAATTTCTTATGACCTCAATTATTGCTTGAGTTGAGAAAAAGCTGAAATGCCTAGTTGGGGTCTAAGGTGTGCTGTTTAACCACTAGGTTTTAGCCAAGACTGTTATTCCTGCCTCTGATAAATTGGTGTCTTGGCCCTTCCTTCTATGCCAGGGAAAGAAAAGTATGGCATTAACACAGTTTGCAAGCCTTTGATTTTGGACTTGGAGAAACAATTGCAAGTAAATTAGTTACTACAGCTTAATGAGTGTACATCAGCTGAACTGAGGTAACTGTGCACATTCTGCTCACAGTGAATGCTTTTATTTAATACACAGATATAATAGCTAACCTGCTGAGTCTTTTTATTATTGATAGAAATAAGGACCTGCCTTTCACTCCTTTCTTCTGGTGAACACAGTTATCTGTGCCATATTTTCTCCTTTCTAAATAAATCTCTTTCAAAAGTAAACATACATGAAAAGGAATTCAGCCAAGCAAAGCAGCAACCTGAGGCTCTGGAAACATCTAACCATTGAACACACCACAACAGTCGCTGTTACCATCTGCTGTACCAGAGAGTTGAGGTCTACAGCTATATCTTCTTCTGGGCAGAGAGATGTTCCAAGGTTTAATCAGTGTTTGGGAGAAAACACCTGTCAGACAGAATAAATGAGAAGATCTGCATTAGTCTACACTGTAGGTGGCACTTGGCTAGCTTCCACATCTGCATGGCTCTGGGCAGCATTGTGCCTTGCACCACTGTGTGTGTGACAGCACTGCCATGTTCCCCAGATGTACTGGATTTTGGACGTTTGCCACCAGCAGGGTACAAGGATGTATGGTTTGATGGGGGTTGGTTGGAGGTGACATCCTAGACGATATAGGCCAAGCATCCATCTGGGTTTTGCAACTGCTTGAACATGTTCACCAACAATGAGCTTGAAACTCTCAGTACTGCAAAGTAGTAGTAGTTGGAATGAAAGGTACAAAGCTTAGGAGACAGTAGGCATCAGGAGGTAGCACTGATTTCAGACTTAGCTCTTGTTCTTACTTCTGCCTAGACTTTACACTCTCAAGGAACTTAAATCTTAAGTAGGATTGAAAATATTACAGCAAAAGATGAATCACTCAACTTTATTAAGTTTTAATGACTCTTTTGATTGCTCTGACTGAGATGACAGGGCTAATTTCACTGTATTTACTAGACCAATTTGAAATAATATCAATAATTTCAACATTAGACCTGCTGATTTTCTCCTTGTTCAACACTTGGCCAGTAATCTAGACTCTTTGTGTTTGCAGGCTGGCTTATGGAAAATGAGATGGCATAATGCCACAGTCCAGGGAAGCATCATCACTCAGATGAGAATGATTGCTTCAAGAAATGACAGTCAGCACTGCTAGTTATTAGACCTGCAGCTGGAGAAGGGAGCCCTTTACAGGCCTCTCCCACATAAAACAGTTTGGAAACACCAAAGAGTTTGGTGCAGAGGCATTTTCTTTACACAAAGGAGAAAATCCCACTCATTTTAATTTTGCCAGATGGCTTTAAATATTCTGTTACTAGACCAGTAGTGACAATTTCATCACACTGACGGGATTTACAGATGGGATAAGAGGACATATTTATCATTGAGTTTCTCTACAGATATGCTTGCCCCAACTCTCTGCTGTGAAAAACTGATTGCCCATGTTGTATGTCACACTCTCTTTGCTGTGGTAACAGTGGAAGCTCTAGTCATGGAGTATTACATTACACAAGATCAAACCTCATGGCCTACTTCTAGTGGTTACTGACTCTTTTTTGTTCCATTTAAAACCTTGAGTTGCTGAGGTCAAATACAGTGACCCTCGCCTTCATTTGGCATCAAAGGGAGGGATATAGCCTTTACACACTGTGGGAACTTCAGCTTCAAAGGACATAGAGTCAATACATACAGGAAAGTGCCTCCAGCACTTACTCATTATTAGGAGGGGGAAGGCAGGATTTTCCTATAGGTTCCCAAAGGGCCCAGGCACAGAGGATGCCAGCAGAACAGTTGCTCTGGCTGAGGACTGCAGAGGCTGTACAGAACAGCGTCTTCTGTAAATTTTTCAGACAACCAATTCCTTTAGGATGTGGGGGATTCCTAAGAGGCGCACAGGAGGACACATCTGAGACTTCTGATATCCCAGATCTTTACAGGTGCACTCTAAAATAATCTTAAATATCACCATGGAATAATTCATGAAATATCTACCACCTACCTACTGTACTGAGTCAAGGGCAGTACTTGGACATGTTTCTTTTCCTTTGAAAATCTTTCGTATTGGCTGCAGCTGGAGGTAACTGGTGAAAAAAAAATTGTTTTACCAGATGATTTTACCTTTGGAGGTCTGGCTTCAGTTCCCATTGCACGGACTTCACCTTTCACACTACACCCCCCCACTCACTCATGGCTAGGCTTCGCAAATGAAGATTTGGGAAGGGCTTTACCCACATTTGCTACAAACACGCTGGTGGCTAAAACAGCCAATATGTGATAGACAAGTTAGGTTGCAGAAGGCACAGCAGAAAGACTCCTTAGGTGATATCGGCAAGACACGGTTCTTTCTGCGTTGTCTTTTCTCCTCGAGAGTGACCCTGAGTGCGTTCTCAAAAGAAGCAGCAGCGTTATAGATGGTGTGTCTCCAGACCTCCCGATTGGAGGCCAGAGTAGACCAGTTATGAAGATCAATATGGCCAAGGCTGAGATGTTGTTTTAGGGAGTCCTTGTATCTCCTCTTCGGGGCTCCTCTCTTGCAGCAGCCGGTGACAAGTTCACCATAGAGCAGGATCTTAGGGAGGTGGTGGTCCTTCATCCTTGAGACGTACCCTGCCCAGTGCAGCTGTGTTCTCATAACATGGCCTCAATACTTGTGACTGCCGCTTGTTCTAGAACAGATGTATTGGTCACATAATCTGACCAGTGGATGTTTAGGACTGTAAGGAGACAGCGCTGATGGAAGTGTTCTAGGAGACGCAGGCGGTGGCGGTAAATGACCCATGATTCGGACCCATATAAAAGAGTAGACAGCCATTGTGCTGTCTGCACTACACCAAACCATAGGTTTACAAGCCCGACCACCAGACAACACAGATGTACTTTATACAACATGTTTGTCCTTATAAGCATGCTCCTGCCTTAGTTCTCAGACAGCTGGATCAGCCTTTGGATTTCTGAATTTTTCAAAACTGAAGAGAAACTGCTACCAGTAGACCTCAAAGTGGCACAAATTTACATAGTTTGGTGTTGGTGGGCTATGAGTATATTGTAGGGTTTTTCTTCTGGTAGACTTTGGGGAAAAGGTAATATTTTAAAGGTTTTTCTTGGTATGCTTTTCTTCCCTTCTGTCACATACCGTAGTTATTTCTTTTGTGCCATTTCTCTTCTCTGTTAAATTATACAGTACATTGTTCTGTAAGTTCCTGAGATGGCCTAGCTTTAAACTTAGACATGTTAATGCAGAGAGAAATTCCTGAGACTATGGGACTGCTACTGGAAGTTGTATGCCTAAATTGATGCAGTTGCTCATTTAATACAGAAAGTATCTCTATAAAATAAAAAGCAAAGATTAAGAAAAACCAAACAAACCCAAACTCTGCAGAAAAGCTCTCCCATCCTAACAGCACCAAAAGAAATGTCTTTTCCATCTGGTTCAGCTGTGTTCAAAGTTCTTCAGCAGTAGCTTGAACATTGCAGTCCTATTACCAAGCTCAGATGCTCAGTTTCAAGAACTGCTGTGCACTTCTGCATCCCCCCAGGCTCTCACTGGGAAGGGTTAAAACTCCTTTTGTTTTGTGGTGGAAAGATTGGACTGATAGCAGCAGATATAAAGGACACTCACAGGCTCCTCAGAAATTGTGATCAGGAGACATCGTTACTTGCTTAGAACATCCCCTTGTTGTGTTAATGAAAGATTTTCTGCACATAGAGTGATCATCAGCAGAAAATATCAGAAGCTAGCACTGTTCTGAGAAGGGGAAAATGTAGAAAAAGGAAAATAAAGGGATAGCAGGATAATTTATCACAGATACCTTGTTTTGAGAGGGCTCAAACTTATTACAATACTTATATCCCAATAAACAGTATACATCAATACCTAAAAGCACACTCTCCAGCTCTACTGTGCTGCTAAAGATTACTGTTGAATGTTCTTTTTTTAGCTTTCTAAGCCTTTGTCCACTGCTGCTTCAAACAATGGTAATTAGTGAGGATGTGGAACAAACAACCACAATTCCTTTCTGAATATTTGCTATGGTGGGAGAAAATAAGGAGAGCTTAAAGGAAATGCTAGCTGCCAATAGCACAGGTGAGGGAAGAACTGGCAAGGAAAGACTACTGCAATTACAAGTCAACATTCTTTGCTCTCAGAGGAAAGGAGGGAATCTTCTTGACTGGAACCATGGCTGACAAGGGAGGCTCTTTTAGGTCTAAGTGTGAGGCAAAGTGAGGATTTTCATGCCTATTTAGAGGACACCAAAGGAGTGATAAAGGCAGTCTCTTCCAAAAAATGTTCTCTAAAAATCCTGTATTTGGAGTAAAATAAAAAATTGAGGTGGGTAAATCCCAAGCAACAAGAGAAGAAACTTGCAGTCTGCAGAAATTCCTCTAACAATGCCTTAGGATCACATAAACAAGGTTATTAATAGAAGCCCTCAAAGGCTGCTTCCTCCCATTCTTCTATCTGCACCAATTCAAGGCAGAGAAGCTCTGGCTTGAGAAAACCTCATTTGCTCCCTTCTTGTTTTTATCTTTCCCTCCACTGTATTTCCTGTCAAGATTGCAGGTCAGAAAAGCCGGAAATCTCTTTGTACCTCTGTGACTGCCAAATTGTGACCAAGAAACTTACCTCAGATGGAGCCCTGCACTCTGGTCTAAGATTTTGTGGGGAAGAGAATATAAAAGTGGCTAGGCACTCATGACTATGCATCACCAGTAGTTCAGACTAACACAGGCAAGGGTGAGAGCTGGGGTACAGACTGCTTTTCCAGTTGCTTCAAATAAGCCAGCATTCCTGCTTCACAGACACAGGACACATGGAGGACTTGACCTTGCTTTTCCTGAGCCTTCCAGTCAATGTCCCAGCAGAAAACCCCAAAACATTGTTTTTTCTATTCTGGCTTTACAAATTGCAGGCATCTCTTCAGTGATTTTGTGGCAGAAAGCAGAATTTTATGCACCTCTGGGGTTTTTTGAGGAACTGACAACCTCAGAGAAAAAGAGGTATGTTATACATTTCAACCTTTTTTTTTTCTGCTCTGTTTTTACTGAGGTTGCAGTCATACTTTCTCCAAAAGTTAATTTGCTCAGCTTCTAGAATTACAAGAGGACTGGGGAATAAAGTGAAAAAATTACACAAACTCTAGGATTAACACACAACACCAGCAAATGTACCTACCACGTAGAACATAAAGGCAGCCAAACTCAGATTTGCACACACAGCAAAGAATAAACCATTATTAATGCTGCAAAATTGCAAAAGGTCAGGTCAAATTTCTCTGCATCTGTGGACAAAATATTTGATAAGGATTGCTTTTCCTGGGTGCTGATCCAGTCAGAAGGTGTTAAGAAACAGAGAACAAACTGAAATACTGTGTTTATTTGACCTGATGTCTTCTCCAAATTCAAAACTAACAAAGTGGCAAAATAAATGCTGCCCAAAGGATTAGACTCCATATAAATACACAGAAGTAGGCATATGCTTCCTGCCACTCCTTTTTTCCGTACATAGTCTAGACTATCTCGGGTCTCAGGCTCTGGTGTGATACACAGGTTCTTTTAAACTGGCAGAAAAACACCTATTGAACACAAAAAAAGCCTCTTCCAGTACAAGTGCAGAAGTAAGAACTGCTTTTGTCTTTGCCACTAGTACCTCACCAAAACACATTTGAGGACTCTGCTCTAAAATCTGTATTACTCAGCACAGTGATGCAGATTTTGCATAAATTTTACATAGCTCTCAAGGACTCAACCTTCCTTTCGCGAACCTCACAGTCCTTCTGAGCTGAGTCAGTTTGAGACTTCAGCTTTCCTCTGGAGACCCTGACATATTTTCAGTGAGGGCAGGTAAATACAGAGAACTCCTTTCCCAGTCTAAAGTTTTGGGTCCTTTTGTTACTTCTGAAAATCCATTTGCATTATTCAATGACAGTGTACTACACAAGAATGTCTGTTGAGCAGGGTGCTGCTGTGGCACTGTGTGAGATCATATGGCCCTACTGTCAGCAGAATAGAAACACTGATATTACTTCTGTTGCTAAAGAATATTCAGCTAGAGGAACTGGTGCTGTGTTTGGCCATCTGTCACGGCCACAGAGCAGCCACCAGCAGGATATAAATTTATTGTGGAGATTGTAATGCCAAGCCCACACCTTGCATGATGTTCTTGGAGCTGAAAGAGCTAGAGTGCATCATGCTGAGGCATGAAAGCTGTGAATTAGCTTGGGTTCAGGAGGAACATAGCCACATCACTCCATGCTATTAGTGAGCAATAAACATGGAAGCCATCAGAGTGTTCTGCGTTGCATAGAACTATGGGTTCAGAACTCAGGACTGACTCTTCACCTCTTTCCCCACAGATGTTATAGACATGCCTCAGCAGCTTTGCTGAAAACTGAGCAATGTGTAAGCACAGAAGGAAATTTTACAAATGGAGAAGAGGAAGCCAAAAGCAATACATTTATGATAGAAAATATTTTTACCGTCATATTATTAACTATAGGGATTCACTTCTACAATTATCACAGAAGTCAACACATTAAAAGTACTCAGAAGATTACAGAATGCTTGCATGGATAATGGGACATGCAAGGTTACTGTAAACAGTGTAAAATGGATAAAGAAGTTATAATTCTATAAACCAGTCTTTAATTGCCTACAGGAAGATGGAACTTGCCCTGCCCTAGTCATCAGTGATGACCCTACATTTTCTGCATTCTTCTCTGAATCTCTGCTATTGGGTACTCTCTGAGACAGACTTATTTTCACATATGTATATCTTACTTTCATATATCACTTGGGTAGTTCTTACATGGTCCTCTGTAATCCCTGGATTCTGTCTGCATGGAATGGCAAAAAGACAGGAAGATTTGATCATAGGGCAAGCAGGGAGAAGACCCTGAAAGGAACTGAGATTTTTAGAGAGAAATATTTCTGGATGTTTTTTCAACTTTTTTTTTTTTTTTTCATCTTTTGTACTGCCAACAGAAGCTGGAAGAAAACAGGGAGCAAGTATGTCAGAACAGGGAGTAGCCCAGTTGTGATGCCAATCTGCAGTTGGTCTTAATCCTGTGAAACTGCAATCAAGAAGATACATAGCTAAACAAACAGGCCAGAACCTCTCTCCTGTTAAACATTCAAAACTCAAAGGACTACTTCCCAGGCATCACTAATGATAAAATCTGATAAAATCATGAAAGAGCTCAGGGTGTGCAAGAGCAACCCACAGATTTCCAATTACTGTTCTCTAAAGACAGTGTTACTTACGGCAACCAATACCAAGAACAGTCATGCTGATGGCACTCTTCCAGCAAAACGTTATCAACACTCTACTTCTGTACACAGCTAATTATACCATGCTTAAATGCCACAGGGAGATGGCTGCTCTATCAGGAAATGCACAGAAACATATGCTGCCATATGGAGGAGGCAGTCTTCACTGGGACCAACCTCTGTGTGTAGAAGGCCTCATAGCCCTATTATACTGTTGCTTATAAAGCAAGTCCCCTAGAAGGTAAGCAGGAAAAGGAAAAAGCAAAAAAAGTGGCAAAACATTTCTGTCCAGCTTTCAGCGTGACAACTGGGAAGGAAGGTTATCGTTCTCTGCAGAAGTCTTGATTTCTAGCAGTGTGTTTGTAACCAGACAATAAATCTCAATTATAAATAACCAACGTCAGGCTAACCAAAACCCATTTTCATTTTTATCCTCAAAGAACAATACTGAATTTACAGTGGGCTGATTTTTTGCAGCTCAACTGTCTCTGTCCTTTTTCTACTTTCCTCCAGATATGAGAAAATGAAGGGAATCCTTTGTTACTTGTCTGCGCACTAACCGCATACTTGGATGGCTGGTGTAACTATCAGTTGTCAGCAGTCATTTACATCAGTTGCAAAGTGACTGTAAAATGATACTAAGTAAGAATGGAGGCAGCTTTCATCAATATAAAAATCACAAGGTGTTAAATAATGAAGTTGTCCCACTCTTCATCTCTGCTTGCAATTCCAGCTAAGAATTTGCCTTTACCTTGGCACCTGTTAAATTATATCTTTGACATGGTTGGATCTTGATGGTTTTAACACCAAAGTCTCTCAGTTCTCTGCACCAGTGAGGAATCAATATGTCACTGTTAACTGGTGCAGCACAAAATCTGCGTAGAAGAATAAAACCAGTTTCATTACACACATGCAATTTACTTTGAGGGCCTTTTCATAAACCCTTCCTCCCATGTCTTGCATCCACTTCAGGTGCAAGTTTCCATGAATCAGGATGAAATGGGAGAATGGGTTAAGAAATCTCTCAAAGCTGTAGTCCGTAAAGCTGTGGTTTACCAACGAGAAACACTTAAAACAGCAGTGATAGAAGAAGTGCTGAGTGGGTGTCAGCTGGAGCTACACGTACAGTCTTTCCTGTTTCCTATTCAAATTCTTGCCCTGTACCCAT
Source organism: Chiroxiphia lanceolata (assembly GCF_009829145.1). Classification (NCBI taxonomy): domain Eukaryota; kingdom Metazoa; phylum Chordata; class Aves; order Passeriformes; family Pipridae; genus Chiroxiphia; species Chiroxiphia lanceolata. The sequence goes on along the minus strand of NC_045642.1, from coordinate 23,439,063 downwards.
CACAAGAGATTGTGTAATCCAGTTCCACTGGAGGGTGTAAAGGCAGAAAACAATGACAGAGGCAATTGAGAAAACCACACAGGAGAGTCAGTGCGGAAATGTGATTCACATGGAAAGTGTGTGACAAACAATTTCAGCCCTCAGTAAAGGGGATGAGGCAAGTCTGCTTCTGAATACCACTGTCAAAAAACTCCAAACATCCTACTGCCGTGACACATCTTCCTGAAGGACCTTTAAAGGAAAAGGACTCTTGTTCTAGAGATACTTGTTATTAATAAAAGCTCCTGTGATTTTCAGAATATTCATATCCACTATTTCATGCCAGCACTTTCAGCTTGCTGAAGGCTTCCTCACAGGCACTAGAAATGAAGAAGCTTGGCTAGCTGTGGTGACTTGGAGTTGATTTGCTTCGATGTCTAAGGTTCAAAATACAGTTGAAGCTTGTCCCACAGTTAGAGTTTTAATTAAGATTTTTTATTTCTTTGCCTCTCTCACTTCATATGGATTCTCTGATGTTTAATAGCAAGTGAATTAATACTGCCATTCTCCTTGAAAGGACACTTACCTCTTCCTGACTGTTCCACTTCCAAAAAAAAAAAAATCCATAGTTGCTTAACAATTTCTGATACTGGTGCTTCTGAGAAGTTTCACTGAAATTGATTCAAATGGTATCAGAACAAATTATATATTTTTTTTTTTCTTTTTTTGCCATAGAAAAGCAGGCTGCAAGTGGAAAGCAATAGTTAAATTGTGAGTGTGTGTCACTGTCTGTGCAGCACAGACCTACAGGTACTTCTGCCCAATATGTATGGTGCTGAGAATCTCACAAGCTACATCCTAGTAGTTTTTGTAGCTGGTCTGCAGAACGATTGGCATGCAGCTCAAATTGTTGGTGTAAATATGGTTTTGTAGGGCTGTCTGCTACCTTGTGGTCTTTTTATGCTGCTATTTTGAGCTTAAAATTAGGGCAAAACTTTGTTCTAAAAGTGTTGTAATTGAACCTGATCTGTATCCTGTAACACAAATACTGTACAATACTGATCATTTAGCTTTCACAAGAGCGCCTATAAACTGGCATAGTTGATGCAGAAAGCTCAGTCAGAAATGGATGCTTTTGAAGAGTTTCTACTGACTTGGTATAACACTAAGTTATTCCCTGCCCTCTCTCTACCTGTTAATGGGAACAGTAATTCCTATTTAATAAGGGTCTTGTAAGATTTAATATCTGCAGAAAAAAATTAAAGTGGTAAAATGGAATCAGACACTGAAGTGTTACTCTGTTCTGCTCTTGATGGAAGGGATTTAAGAATTTCAATTATTGCTCTCCAGCACAACCTACCTTTTGTTCATGGATGGATGCACTAATGAGCAAAGCTGGACGTAAGCTTTTGGATAGAACAGTTTTCCATTTGAAAAATGCCAGTTTAACAGAATCAAACTATTTCATGGGAATGTACTTGCTTAATTGAATTTTCTGGCAGAAATCTGCCCATTTCCTCATGGGTTCTCTTGTGTACCTGATCCGTGGGCAGAATTGAGAGCCTGGCAAACCTACCTCCAGCTGGGATACTACAGATTTTCCTGGCAGGAAACCTGGAAGCCAAGGAGCCCTGTTTAAGCCAGGGCAAGCAGGACAGCTAGGATCCCAGCTGTGTGGCAGCAAGCCTGAAAGGAAAGTGACGGCAACTTGGAGCCACTGGGACAAGCCTGTTTCATAAAAAAACTCAAAGAAAGGCATTTAGATTACATTTTTCAAATTGAACCATTGAAAGTTACAACTTTTGGTCTCATTGAAGAGAGTTTTGCTGTTAGACTTTTTCCCAGGGTGGGGTTCTGGGTTGCAGGCAGACCCACAGTCAAGCTTATTGTCTTTGTTTCCCTCACTGTTGGTTCATGTTCACACCTGAAGGAGAGAGAGGAAACAAGATCAATTCAGCAGGAGGAGAGAAAGTGCCTCTGAACGTTTGTGCTGATAGCAGCCCATCTGGACTTTTTTCAAGGACAGGTGGTAAGAGAGGGCCACATTGATCTCCTTAGAGATTTTCCATTGCTCAGTCCACTGGTGTTGATAGATTATGTGAAGAACCAAAGCAGAAGGTCAAAAGCCACCAATTACTTAAAAGAAAAAAAATCCAAAATGATAAGCAGCCAGCTGGCCTGCTGAACAGCATACAGCGTTAGACAGACAATATAATAGAGCCACACTCCCTAGTGATCTCTCTAGGCAGTCAGAGGCCACCAGATAGGTTTCTGCAGGTGCAGCTGTATGTCTTGATAGACCTCGTATGCGCTGTGCTCAACTGCAGTTCCTATGTACCTACTTTGATTCTTTCTTTCCTTCCATGACTTTCAGTGGAGTTTGCATCAGACTCTCAGCTGCTGGAGCCATCAAACACACATGTTCATTTCTCCCTACAAGTCTCTAGAGATGTTAATCCAGCTGCTCCCCCAAGTATTCAAGCTGTATAAAGGGCAGATGAAGAAAGACAGTGGGAGGAGAGGAAGGAGTTCATAAAGATCAACCATCAAGCACTACAAATGAGAAATGCAACCCAATAAATAACTGAAAAGGCCATGCTTCCTGGTGTGTGTCTGATCTCGGTTCTCAAGCTCTGAAGCCTGCACTTTCCTTCTATTTATAAAGAAAAAAACATTTTAAAGCCTCCAAAACTTTTTTTAATTTCTTGTTTTAGAGGGCAGATTTTCTACTGACAATTTCAATGTGTGACCCCTTAAAAATGCACATCTTCCTGCCAAGAGATCCAAAGCTCTGCGTAGACTTGGAAGATTCAGAGCCAAAAGAACATCCTCTTCTTTCCTCACAAATGCACAGTTAAAATTGAAATATTACTGAAATCATTGGTGGTAGCTCTGAGTACACATGTGTACTGAAGTGGAGGCAGATGAATGAAGACTAAGAAGGTCATACTGTTTCTTCACCTCTGACTTCAAATTTTGTTGTAATAACAATTGCTAATGATTTGCTAGTAGAGCTAATTACAAAGAGGTCAAGAGGATGAGAATTTTGCAAACAATGTTCTCTCTCTTTAGAAGATTAAAACATGTAATAATGTTTCCTACAGTCTATCAAGAAGAGGATAACTAACCTGGAACATCTTCACAAAGATATGCAAAGCTTTTCTAGGAAGTCCTCATCTTTCACAGATTTTTGCTTTAATTTCCAAACTGAAGCATCTCTGGTTGCTCATGTACCTTTATACACTTCAGCAAAATGCACTCACATGAGGTAGAGCTGAGAGCAGGAGCTCCTGCCAGTGCTCTCTTGCAAGAGAAGAGGACACTAGCACAAATAGCAATAGAAAATGCAGGGGAACAGGTACACTTGTAGAGTTCTGGGGAGAGGATGCAAGACTCAGGGAAGGCTAAATTACCTCTGGTTTTTCCTTGCATATCTCTTCCTTTCATTCTCTTTGATCCTTTAGTAAGTGCTGCCTGTGTCTGTGTTTTTGAATTTCCCCCAAAGGCAGAAGGTGGGGCTTTGCTTCAGAGAGGGGAGCTGCCAAAGAGAACAGTGTTTTCCAGGTAGGTATGACAGTAGGCTCTGGCGAGAGACAATGGCAGCAAGAGGAAAAAGGAGGTGAAGATTCAGAAAGAGACCCTCTTTCTTTCAACTCTTCTTTCTCCCTTTCCTCTCACCTGGGCCCTTCGATGGTGTGGGACTATAGTCTGGATAGCCAGTTCTAAGAAAAACACCCTTTCACTACTCCCTATCATACCAAAAAAACCTTCCTCTTTTCTTGCTGTCAGAACAATGGTAGCCTATGTTTGAGACACCAAAAGCTTCTTGAAGATGCAGACTAGGAAATACATGCAGAAATGTGGAAGTGAGGAGAGAAACTCAGGTTTGCAATAACTGAAAACTGGGCCTAGAGTAGCCTGATTTGCTACTTTACAACAGGCCTACCTCAAAGCAGCTGTTAGTTCTTTTCACCTCCGGTCTTTTCACAAAAATTGCAAGAAGATCTAAAGAGAACTGACAAACCATTGGAATACCATGACAAAACAGAAATGTGAACTTTATCTTTCAAAGAGGTTTCAAAAGCTGGCACAGACTAAGAAACAGTGTCTGAGGAATAGCTCAGTCAAACTGACAGTCCCAAATCTCACCTTTCACAGAGCTTTGCTCATCCCAGACCCACACTTTTTGCTGAGCAAAAAGCATAATGTCATGTTAATAATGAATAGCCCTGTGTCTCCTGTACTTAACACTGGAGCTTTGAGCAGATCCACAGCACTTTATAAATTATCTATTGCAGCTGATTCAAGGCCCGCTGGGAGTGTTCTTGCAGCAAGCATCTTGCTTGCCTGTAATGGAATCATACCATTAATGCAATTTCAATTAGACACACATTACAGTGCACAGGTGTCTAAGCAAACAGCCTACAAGAAGCCTTCCCCAGGGACTCATATCCTAGGGAAAAGGTGTGTAAGTGGGACACTTTCCAAGGGATCTTACAATTGCACTAAAAAGGTGCTAAAGAAACAAGCAAACCACCACGCTGGAGTAGAAGGAGTAACGTGTCTGTAACTGAAGTAAAGGTGGTCTTCACTTGCTGGTAGCTAATTCCAAACTTCCACCTTTTTGGTTATGAGGTGAAGAACTCTCCCATGCTTCATCCAGTAATCATTTCAAGAACCAAAACCTAGCAACATTCTTATCAGCCTCTGAGTCTGTACTCATGTTCCCTGATAGGAAATCCTCATCTCCTTTGGAAACTGTGTAACTGTCATTCATGGAACAAATATTCAGTGTCCCTTGGTCTGGCTGAAACTGTGAGCCAACTGTGTTCCTACAGAAGGAACAGATGCTCACTATCTACATACTTACTCTTGGAATAACAGTTCAGACTGCCAGAGAGTTGGCACCAGTAGTAGGTGGCTGCACGGCATTATCTTGCCAGCTCTCTAGCCAAACAAAACCTTTGGTGTATTACAAGCAATGCTAGTCTCCCTGGAGCACAGGATATCAAAGTCTCACTTCAACCTATATAAGAATAAGCTCTTCCAGTCTACTGCTCAGATCACCATTATACAACCAATCTGACCTGCAAGGACCCTATCTCTGAATGTGTGGATAACTCAGGGGAAAATGAGAACACAGTGTCTATCAGTTTTTGTTCTCCCTACAAGTCTGCCAATGAGGCATCTAATTAATGTCAGTTATGGTTCATGTTTTTCCAAGGGAGAACTGAATGAAAGATTTGCTAATTTATTTCATGCAGGGCCTACCAAGAAATATCAGATATTAATAACCACTAGTTACTGTTGAGCTGAACTAGATTTGAAACGGCAAGTTATAGACAAAACCTTCCCAGTCTCCTTAGCTGTCCTGTCTCCTGCTGATCACTCTCATTAATAAATTCCTATATCAGTGACAGAAATATGAACCAGACTGCATTTACATAATGATAATACTGGACCAAAAGAAGTATTGCCATCAGTTAAAACAAGAACTTTCTCAGTGATTTTGCACACACACACACACACCCCACCATTCCCTTTCTTTCTGGGCCTGGATTCATCAGCTTGTGTCTTTCTTCTCTCATGTCTGTGGTAGTCAACACCTGGGGAACCAGCTGCAAATAAACAACTGGTGCTTGAGCTCAAAGTCAGGTTCCTAATCATAGGGCATTTAACAACCCATACTCTCAATATGCTGTCTCACACTCCCTTTAGGGGCATTCAACAGAAGTGTGTTGCAATTCCACTTGATCATGAATGGTACCATTCCTAAACTCTGCACTCTTCTGTCATATGAACACAGATACTTATTCCAGATTCTCCAAAAATGGAATAAGAGGGATGACATGACAGACAGACCTGTTCTCCATTTAATGTTTATTGAGGAACATTCCAGAAAACCAAAGAAAACGATATTTTAATTTGCAGCCTGCTGTCTAATTTCCTTAGGTAGCATATGTAAAGTGGTTTGCTTTCTCAGTTACCTTTCACTGAGCACTTAAAAGTAACAGTCCAGTGATGGACAGACAGCAAGAAAACCACCGTCTTGTCATTCACCACCCTCATGAAGGACACTTGATGCTGCCACCTGTTACACCTTTTTTTGACAAGTAAGTAACCAGAGTAGTCCTCCCTCACACATGCCCTAAGTCATGGAAAAAGTGGGCTACTTCCAGCTTGTCTGAAGTTGCTCCAGGCAGATTCTTGTCATTACTAGTCATCTGTAGGCTGGCTTCTAAAAGCGGAACAGCCTGGGCAGATGGGGCGGCTACTGCTCAAGGCATCAAGGAAAATAAAATGCTATCACAGTATCTCACCTCTGACAGCAACAGTAGCGGTCATGGCCTTGAGAGGGGGCGGAGCATTAGACCATACAAAACCACTTCCAGACCTCACACTGCTCCAAAAATGACAGTGCATATGGAAGAGCTGCAGGATATCACCTGACAGACGATGCTCTTACACTTTCAGAAGATGACACAGATTTGTGACAACTGTCAGAAACTACAAAACACACAATAAATCACCTTCTTCCTCCATTTTAGATACATAAAAGGTGTCTTCCAAAACTACTTATTTCACCCTCATCATAGTTTTCTTTGAACTCTGCTAATCACCACCTTTTAGCATACAAAAGAAGAGTCAAAGCAGAAGGACCAATGCTTTAATATGGGCTATTGACTGCTCTTTGTCCTTTCTGAATGTGAATCAGATACACACTGGCCATTTCCATGGCTGTAAATTGTATTTCCCCTTTGAACAGACACAGAGAAAGAAACTTCTTTTAACCTGCATATCCTGCCCTGCAAGTAACCCTGCAAATCCTTTTCTTAGTACTGATGCTCTGAGAGAAGTCTAGAGTAGAAAGATCTCTTGGTGATGCTTTCCCCCCAAAATGTGCTGCTCCTCTGACAGTGCATCCTGCTGGCCCCTAAAGGATAATTCATGTGCAAGGCTACAGTTTTAATTAGAAGTTTCCCATTTCAAAACTACCAAAGGATTAAAATAATTGCGAAAAGCAAGACAAGCTGTGCACCCTTGAGGCTTGACAAGCAGCACAGGGTGAAAAGGATACAGCCCAGGTGAGATGGAAAATTCCACTGGTTCTCAACTTCTCTGCCCTTAACCGCAAATATTTTGCGGACTGTAAATCTAATCTGCAACCTTCCCCCAGCAAGGGGGCTCAAGGCTCAAGAAGTGCTAAGGTTATCACCTCATTTCCGAAAGTGCTCATGGAGGGAAACAGCTGGAGTTGTTCAGCTGTTCCTCCAAATAAAGGAAATGAATGAAAATGAAGTCCTGTAAGCATGCGTGAGGAGGGGAGACTTTGCAAGTGCTGAGGGCAACTGCAGAGAAGAAGACTCCTCTGAAGGAAATGCCTTTAGAAGAACATTTATTCTAATGGAATAAAACAGGTTAGGAGCAATGAGATTGCCTGTGGTATCCACCATAAGATTGCTGAGGGAGGCTTGGAGGAAGCAGCAGGGAACTGAACCAAGGAAAGATGGCAATGGTTGCAGAGGCTGTGCTCATAGATTAAAGACTGTGAGCCTTGTAGGTGACTACCCATGAAGCACTTAGATGGTCAAGACATCAGATTAGCATCCAAATGGCAAAACAGCTGTGTTTCTTGGTCCAGAATACTGTAAATTGCATGCAGAGGTTGAGTCAGTGTCTGCTGTAAGTCCATCCAGGAACTGGGACACTCTGCATTCTCATTTATAACCTTGCATTACTGCAAGTGAATGAAAGGGAAGGGTGGTTTCTGTGTGGTATCCAGCTGATTCAGAGACTGATTCCATTCTGCAGCTCAGTTTAGGATTTAAGGTCCTTACAACTTTCACTGCTCTAGTTCAGAGCCCACTGTGCCCTACGCCCAGTGCCTCAGCTCAGCCAATGCACACACACTGACACTGTTCTTGGTTGGCCTTCCTGCTACTCCAGCCCTGCCTTGTCTTGTTTGAGATTCAGTCCTGAACTCTTTTAGTTTCTGTTCCGGTCCAAAACCTCAGTGGAGTAAAAGCTACTGACTGCAGCAAAATAGTGTGAACAAGTCTGTGGAGGACTCTCCACCAGCAGGACATTTTGAGAGGATCAGATAAACAAATTCTCTTGCCATGACCTTGTCAAAGCCTAATCCCAAAGCTGCAGAGATGGAATTATATTTGCACTTCCACTACCTCCCTGGCTGCTGAATTTTCATGACATCTTGGGTTTGGCAACAGGAGGCTTAAAACTTCTGTTTCTGATGCCTAGTGAATTCATAGACTGTGCTTGAGCCCATATACAGCTGTAACAAGAAGAGAGAGCTGAAACCAATGTCTCTAAACCACAAAGACACAGTCTCCTTTCCTTTGAACAACTCATAGGACAGCTTGTGCACCAAACTACTGTATTTCTCCAGGACTGATAGATTTAAGTGGCATTTGAATGGCTTGAAATGCTTTCAGGAATGCTTTAGAGATTCAAAGAAAGATAATATTTTTCTCTGCCTGAACTGTTGTAATTCTCCTTGCCTTTAAGATATTTAAATCATTTTTGTTTTAACCCACATTTCTTTTTGAAGCCAACTTACTCTACAGGAACCTTGCAGAAGAAAATTCCCAAATCATGATTAAGAGAAATTACATATGGACTGGATTCCAATGAGAGTGCATTGCTCCAAAAGGATGGAATGAACAGTCAGCCTTTCCTGAGGATAATGGGAGTCTGAGTCCTACTGGATGGAACAGAAAGGGAGGAGTCCCTTAAACAAAAATGTGGGTAGATTTCTTAATTGCATAAAAAACTTTAAAAAACTTAAAAGCTTAAAAAACTACCACTAAAACTTACTGAAAATCTCAAGAAACTTTGAGGGACCCAGAATAGTTGATTCAACTTTCAAGCAAGAGACACACAAAATCCTGTTCAGCATGTAGTGGTGAAGGTCAGGATGTGAGAAATTTGCCTTCCATCTACTTGGGCAAAACATGCTATACACATTTATGCCTTATTATGATGATCTCTAAATTCATTGAAAGGTTCACTTGAGTATTCCAGCACCCAAAAAAGACAAAAGATTTGGTGAGAAACAACTGAAGTGTTTCCCTAAGAAATCAATGGTCTACCATTGAAGCAAAAACTCCTCACGAAAGTATAAAGCTTTTTTCTTCTTCTTGAGTAGGAGTATGTTGTTGGATCTCTCCAAGCATGCCTACCACCTACAACGAGTAGCTATAATTACATGTAATTTATGTGTAGCAAGCCAGCCGTCTTCCATACCTATTAGAGCCCCTATCTGCCTGCAGTCTGCCTGTCTGGTGCTGCTCAGAGGTACTGGAAGGAGGGTCCAACATGCTCTCAAGAACAGCCACCTCTGCACCAGGGCCCTTCCTGGCAGTATCACTATTTAGTCAGGGTGCCTGGTTTTGGGATAGTGCCAGGCTGTCCCTTAAAATGCACCAGGCCTGTTTCCACTTGCAAGAAGACATACAAAAAACTTTGGTGAATGACAAAATAATCCCATCTATGTATTGAGTGGTTACTGGAAAAGGATTGGGATACCATCAGGCTTAGCTCACTCAGCTTACCGCAAACTAATGATGTGCAAAGAGTTCTTTCCTATAAAGCTTAGACCTGCAAGCAAATGTCTCATCTCTGAGATTCTCCTTTACCAAACAAATCTTCATCAGAAGATGTGAGAGGAAAATGCATCATGTGTGAGACACATGTGAGTCTTTGCTGCTGGAATTTGGGGTTGCTGTAGAATCTCATACTGAAAGGCACAGGCCTAGTCCATGACAAATCAGCACCACATCCTCCCGACAAACTGTGGTTAGTTATGGGTTTCATTCCTAGCCTTCCTAGAAATGTCAAAGCTTCTAGTCTACCTTTACCAACTTGCTAACAAACTGCAGGTGTTTTTCTATGTATCTGGGAAGACTAAAACCTGTAAAATTGTACTCTTCATTCCCTACCGCATTCAACCCAGCACACAAATACAGACCCGAAAATATTTCCAGAAAATCCTGTTATCAGCTATTGCCCTTTTATTCTACTGTTGGTGACCCTGACAAATATAAATCTGAGACAATATAGTCAATACAACAGTAATGGCTACAGGCTACTCTTTAAGCTTCATGAAGCCATGAAGTCCTGTTTCTCTACAGCAGGGCAGCAACTTTTGATGGTATGCCAAGTAGTGACTGGAGCTGGTTGGAATTTTTCATTCAAAGTTGTTTTTAGCCTCGTTTACTAGGGAAACAAGGAATAAGAAACACAGTTCTTCTTTTGTCCATTTACCATCCCAGCAAAACTTTGATTCTGCTGGCCAGATTAAAGCAAACTGAAGCAGAGGTTTTGGCCCCAAACTATGCAGCTTTTACAAGTTAGAAAATAACTCAGTGGCTGGATATAGGTTAGAAACCCTGCCAAGTGCACTCATCCTGTGCTGAAATAAAACTTGGGGCTTAGCAGATATGAGAGACTCCACAGAAGAGGACATTGTTATAAATGCTCCCACCATGAGAACATCTTTGAAAGCTACTTACATCTTATCACAGCTCAGACAACCCTGTAAATCTTGGGAGAATTGTAGAAAGCTAGGGTCAGTCGTCCAGTGTGACTATTAGTTTGTTTCATTAGACTGCTTTTCAGAGCTGTAATGTTAACTAAAAACAGATTTTCACAGAACTATGTATTTTTAGCAATTTTTTTTGTTGTATCACTGACGTTCTTAGGCTATTAGGGAAGAAGGCAGTCATCTTTCTTTTAAAAAACAGAGCAATATCACACAATCAGATCTGAAACTGGGACTCAGACATCCTGGCTTCTACCCGTCCAGCACTCTGCACCGGCTCTTCTGCCTGTTGGAGACCCACCTGCACTCCTCTACAGGTAAAGCTGTTTACAGCAGATTATTTTGCACACACATAATCATTTTCATGGAACATAAGAGGATATATACGTGCTTGAGTATCATAGTTCTGCTGAAAACGTTAAGAACATAAAATCAGTCCATTTGTAAACTAACATTGTGAACAGGCTGAAAATGCAGATACTTAGTTTCAGCTTCCAGATGTCTTTGACACCTGCAGGTACAATCTAGCCCCACAGATGCACCTGCTTGTGACCCCACCTGTACTCAGACCGTGTCACACAACTACTGCACAAATACAAGCACTGATGTGCCAAGTCCCAGATGCACTCCAGACCCATAGCTCCAGTTTGCTCTGGGCTTGCTGCCATTTTTGTGAATAGCTTTTAGGTTAATCACTGTACAAAGAGTGCTGCATCCCTCTAGCTTTAGAGTGCAAAGACTTGCATAACTGCTCAGCCTCCAAAGGAAATGTCAGGATATTCTGGCCATCATAAGATGAAGCTCATGATATATCATTGCGGTCTTCAACATCCTCATGAGGGGAAGCAGAGGGGCAGGCACTGATCTCTTCACTCTGGTGACTAGTGACAGGACTCAAGGAAATAGCATGAAGCTCAGTTGAGAGAAGTTAGATGTCAGGAAAAAGTTTTTCACCCAGAGAGTGGTCAGGCACTGAACAGGTTCCCCAGGGAAGTGGTCACAGCAGAAGGCTGTCAGAGATGAAGAAGTGTTTGGGCAATCTTCTCAGGCACATGGTGTGATTCTTCCAGTATCCTTCGCGGGGCCAGAAGTTGGACTTGATGATCCTGATGGGTCCCTTCCAACTCAGGATATTCTATGATTCTATGATTCTCTATAAAGCAACTGCTGGAGCTGTGTCTGCCTCATGATTCATTTCTACTCTGTACAGATACTAGAAGTTGAACCTTTCTGCCTTCCCTCTTTGATATTCCTTCCCTCTTCTTCTTGGCCTATGCAGAGATAGGCCAGTTTATGAATGGCCACATTGTAAACCATCATCCCACAAGGCTGGAAGGAGACACAATGCCTCCTCTTTAGGAACAGCCCTTGTGTTACAGAGGTTTGTAAAACAGACAAAGACTGTACAGGACCACTTCTTCAGGTGTCTTTGTCAAAGGAAAGATCTTTTGCTTGACTACTTTTTCCTTGCTGTTACCATCTTTACTCTGTGCAGCTCTTTCTTTCATGCAAGTTGTTGAACCTCCCCCCAAAAGAAACTTAACCACGTAACAGAAAGAAAATTTCTCCATACATGTGATGCTGCCCTTTCATCAATCAAAGGAAAGACTAAGCATGAGAAGGATGGGGAGGCTGTTTGGGGAAACCCAGACACTAGCTGTCAGGCTGTTGCCAGCTCCCTTTCAACATTTTGTGGTTTTAACATCTATTAGTATCAAGTTGCTCTGGGTCTCTGACCTATATTCAGTACCCTTTCTAATCTGAACTTTACTTAGCATAAGAGTATTCAAAATACCTGAACAGGTGCACACTTGGGAGCCACATATAAGAAAATGATCATCAGATCCTATCCTAAGAGAGGAACATCCTCCCACGTCCAGTAATTGCAGCATCTCCAGTAAAAAGGTGGTGACCAATCAGCAGGCCCACAGTGCCAGGCATCAACTTGCTTTGCCAGTTATTCATGCCACTGGCATTAAAGACAAGGAATACTTATACACAGAAAGAAAAAAAGGAAAAGGAGGGGAAAGAAAAATAATTGAATTAGCTGAAAGTAATTTTACGTGTGAAGGGTTGAAAGACCTTGCCAATATTGTCCAAAAGAAGGGGCTAAAAGACAACTGAGATACTCTGGCAGGTTTCCTGATTACCAGAGAAGTTGTCTCTCAGGAAGAGATCCACTGAACAGTTTGGTCCCTAGGCCAGCCACAGAGCACACACGAAGAAGTGGAGACAGAGAGAGGTCAATCCCTTGCCCTGTGGTGGGTGAGCTCATGCTGGTTCTGCTGGCAGTCCCAACCCCTCCCACTTGGAAATGGCAGTCATACTTAAAGGATTATCACTTCATTCAAATTGTCATGTTCTTTTCAGCTGGATGGAGAATCTAGTTCTCATGAACTTTTGAGTCAACATTGTGTTCCTAGTGCAGGTTGCAGTAAGAAAGGGAGATGGTCAGGGTCTTGTGAAGAGATGGCAGAAGGAGATTCCTGCCTTTCAGTCAGTGCAGTTAACAACTACCAAACACTGCCTTTCTGCATTGTTTGCAACTCTCTGCAGCCTCTGTACCGCAGAGCACTCTGAGCTTTGGCATGATAAGTGAGAGTAAATACTGCAGTAATTCACATGCTTCCCTTCCCCCATCCTGACCTTAATGGAAACCACATGAGGAACACAGGACACAGGAGAAGATCACTGGAAAAGGCAAAGCTATGCAAAAAATTAGCCACTGAGCTGATGGCATGAAAGCCTGGCACCTACCTCACACCTCTCTCCTGGCAGGGAGCCACCCTGCCCCCAGCTTTCCTGGGCACAGATTGCACCTCCTGTCACTGCTCCCAGGTGGCAAGTCAGTGAGGTCACAGAGCACCAGGAAGAGAGATAGAAGGGGCAACTTGGCAATCCTGCTCCCAATCCTTCTGCTACTCTATTGCTAGGGGGAATCCGCTACCTGCACATCTCCAGTAGGATACTGTTATTACTATTACTAGACTCTCAAGCAGACATCCATTTTCTCATGACCCAAATAAAAAAAAAGGAAAGTAAAAAACCGGAAGAAAATAATTTCTTCAAACTTTCCAAAACAATTAAACTTCAGAGAACAAGCCTGAAGCATTTCTCTCAAAAAAGCAGATGCTTAAAAAGCTCTGCACGTACATCAAAATAGGGCTTAGAACGTCCTGAAGGAAATGTGTAACTACCTTTACAAAGCTATCACACACAAAAGGGAATTAACATCCATAAAGAAGAGATAATCCACAGGGTGAACTGACCTACAATGGTTAATATGATTCTCTACAGACTGTACAAATTGACCGACGCAATGACTGACTCTCATAGATTTAACTGGGTTAGCACAGTTCATTGAAGAAAGGCTGCCATCATCTTAAATAGTCTCTAATATGCTCTCTTTTTATACGTTTTCCAATTCATATAGTTTTCAAGCGGAGGTGATATAAGGAATTACTGTGACTGAGTTACAGCAAGGTATTGCAAAGCATATCTGTGTGTGTATGTGGGTGTGTGTATGTGTATGCATGTGAGCTCACATGCCATATGGTTGCTCTTCCCACTACCTTTTCATTGCATTTGGTGGATTATTGACCTTAAATTACATTCTTGGTGTGTCCTCTTTCTCTACAACATGAAGGAGCTCACACATCTCATCTTCTCTGAAATCTCTAATGAATTATGGAGGAAAGATGTTTTGTTATTAGTGCTATACTCTGTGTCCTGGGGCTTCAGAGCTCAGTTTACAGCTTAACCACAGCCTTTGTGTGTGCCACACTGTGTGAGAAACACCTAACCTCACTTTGCCTCAATCTCTTTCTCTAAAATAGAAGCAATATCAAACACTTAAAAGAGTCTTGTCTGCGGCTCCTGAGAGCTTTGAAATCCTCAAAATGAAGCAGAAGAAAAAGAGAATTTTTTTCTTCAGTTATTTTGAAAGGCTGATTGATAAAGATGATGCCAAAAGAAAGGAATAAGAGTCCATTTGTAAAAAATATTGTGAGGTGAAGAAAATGGGAATTTTATTAATTGAAGCTCATCTATTCAAGTAACATTGGAACAGAAACAACACTGGAAACAAGAAAGATGATTCTGTATCGATCATGGGATTCATTATAATTTTTCAGTGTATGCATTTGAAAGATGCAATGTCTACAGAAGTGCTCCCTAATGTATAAAATCCACTAGCTGCCACTCTCAATTAAATGTAGTTAATGAGATCTCTGTTCACCCTATAGCAAAGTGGGCTGTGTCTCCATAGTTCATTGAAAATGGAGTTGAAACATGGCTGGGATTTTAATTGGTTATTGTGGATATCACCACAACATGTCTCCTATGGTCTGTCTTGTGTATCTGAGGTTCACAAAATCCAATAAAGCATTTAAACAAAATCCAATAGATGTCTGAGGCTCTGGGCTTTAATACCAGAACATGCAGCAGATGTACACAGAAATGACAATTGACAGGATATCCCTTGCTGATCTATACATAACAAAGGAGAAGTAGTTTTCACAGTTGTATTCCCCTCCCTGAGATGCAAAACGGCATGGTTTTATCACGTGTCAAACAGGTGCAAGAGAAACAATTTAGAGCTGTGTTGCTCTAACATGCCACAACAAGTCGCCTGGGAGCTGCCAAGGGACAATTGTTCACTTTTTCTTTTGGGGAAAAAATGGCCTGGAGGAAGGACACAGCTTGTCAGGTGATTCTAGCAATTGGAGGCTGACAAGGCTGCTGGTGGTGGCAACTAGGACTGTGTGGTCTCCTGTGGTTTTCTGGTCAGAGATTTTTATGGTCTCGTTTTAAACAGACAAGTGAAGTTCACCTCTCACCTCTCAGTGGAAGATTTTTACCATAAGATGACAGAATGGAAGGTGGTCTCAACTGAAATTCATCTTCACTTTATTTTATGCCTGGGCTTTCTGTTCACCCCCAGAAACAAACTGACCTCTTTCACTGACCTCTTTCCATAGCTTGCTTAGAGTTCCCTTCTCTTCTTGAAAGGGTACAGGAAGAAAGCTAAACTAGGGGATCCCTGTCTGACTTCCCTTGGAAATTTATTTTTCTCCTGGTCAACAATTAAGAGGAAACAGAAACAAAACAAAAAGCCAACATTGCAAATTCAGCACATTTTTTTCATCTCAAAATCTAAAAATACTCTGGAATTATTGAGCAGAAAGTCACAGTTATAATAAGGTGGAAATGATCCCATCAGGCAAGACAGACCAGCTGTATCATTACTGTTGCTGTGCCGAATCCTCAGAGAGACCATTACACCATCAGCTGAGCAATTACAAAGTCTCTAACTGCACTCCCTGCAATAACTATCCTTAAGTGGGCACTGGCCAAACAGGTTGCATAGCAGTCAGGCAAAAAGCTGAGTTGAATGGTTGGGAAGGGGGGCAGGATGAAAATTAGATGACTCATAGCAATAAACTGAGTGCTACCGTATATTGAGCAATTTTCACTTGTTTCTTGTGCTGATTTCCTATGGATCCTCATATTTGGGGTTGTCCTCAAAACATTGCTTTGACCCGCACGTGACAGCAGTCCCCAGGCTCCCTCTATAACCTAAGTGATTCCTACAAGCTTCCAAACTTTCCCCTGTGGCCTGAGTATGGTTCCATAGGCTGTAGTTCCCAGAGAGTTGTACTGACTCTGGACAAAGATGCTGCCACGTGTGCTAGCAGCAGCTTTGTTAGGTGGTCAGGCTAACCAGCTAAAGCAGGAACCACAAGTACAGATGACAGCAGCAGAACATCCCATCCTGATGTAACTGAAAGGAACTTTCACTGTGATCAGCCCAGTTGGCTCAGCTTACAGCAAAATTAAGTTTGGCTCTTTCCCTTTTCAGTGTTTTCCTCCTGTTCTGCTTTGCTGCTGGTACAAATCTTTGCAGTTCTTATTATGTCTCATCTGAAAACATCTCTGTACTTACTCTCTAGTTTGTGGGATGGTTCTGTCCTGAAGTGTGTTCGGCTGCACTGTGGTAGATTGCACTTTTTGGGATTACTTTGTTTTCCTTGGCATAGCAGTGGCTGCTGTGCAGCAAGAGGAGGGCAGGGAGAAGAGAGCTGCTGATTCACTGCAGCTGTTTCAACAATCCAAGCGCCTCATCCTCTCCTTTCCTTCTGAAAGCCCCACTCAGCATTTCAAGGCCAGCCCGAGCTCCTGTTTGCTTTTGTTTTCCTGCCCCTTAAGGTTGTGGCAGCAGCAGAGACATGTTCTGGGGTCATTTTTTCTCCAGCCAGTGTCCACCTCCAGGTCCTACGGAAGCCAAACCCACAATGTGGAGTAGAGATACAGCACCCGCAGTCCAGCTCCCCTCACTCAGTGTTTCACAGGCACTAATTCAGTGGCTGAATGAAGGCTGCATTTACTGCCCCATCCAGGGTGATTCTGCAAGGAAAATAGAAAGATGTCTGGATGGCAAACCATAGCAAAAGCTCCAGTGATTAATCACACTGTGCCAGGAATATTTTCCATTTTTCTTGATGGAAATTTTGGTAGAATATAGTGATCTAAAGTTTGGAAGGGAAGAAAAATGTACTTGCAAGACCAACAAGAGAAGTCATTCTTCTGCAGGTAATGAAGGAAGATTTGGTCTGCCAAAGGCCGGACACTCCATACATTTTCAGCATCAGCTTCTCCTGAGACCAATGGACAATTATGGTATGTATATCATGGAGATTCATGGCATTGAGTCTTAACCCAGAAGCCTAGGGACTCAGAGATAAACCTTGGATGCCTAGAACCTCGGTTCTGTAAATGCCTGGAAGAGCAGGGATTAAGATTTATTTACACAAGTCCTGCGTTCCTCTGAGGTGAATTATGTGACCTTAGGTTTGGAAGGTGTTGGGAAGACCTGGGTAACTTTGGGTCACTGACACAGGATAAAAGGAATATGAAAGGCATTCTGTCACCTGGACGAGTAATCCCGGCATGTGGACAATGACCACAATATATTTACAGAAACTGTGCTCTAGCAGTTTAAATAGATTTAAAATCTGTGGATCTTGGTTCTGCTCCTGATTTAAACAATATTATGCAAATTGCTTCACAACTCTGATTTTGTGTTGTCTTTCTCTTATTTAGCTAAAAAATGTTTGAGTAAAGCATGTTTGGATACAACCTGCTATAGCAGTATCATGAACTTCATCAGCACCTCCAGACACCTTAGTAATAATGACAATTGAAAGTGTTTTCTAAAGATCGCACTTATTAGTACATTGGAGACAAATGGAAGAGAGACTTACTGGGATGCTAGGAGATAGATAGATAGATAGGTAGATAGATAGAAGAGAGATAAATATCTCTCTATCTGAGAACATGCTCAGCACTGCCTCTCCCTGGGGACTGGATGAAGAGACCACTTTTTTAGCAAATTGTAAGCTCTACTTGTGGATGAGAGGACAGTGGTAAATATTGTTTTACCTTGAGTACAGAAATATCTTTGACACAGTCTCCATAGTATCCTCATAGTCAAACTGGTCAGATTTGATTTGAGTAGGTAGACTAAGAAGTAAGTGAAAAACAGGAGGAATATCCAGGCTCAAAAGGTTATGCCTGGTGACTGGTGGTTCCCGGGGATCAATACTGGGAACAATACTTTTTGATGTCGAGTGTTGTCTGTGTTAATAAACTGGACTTTGGGACAGAGTACACCTCAGCAAGTTTGTGGATGGTATGAAATTTGGATGCTACAGGACAGAGCTGTTATTTAAAGTGACATTGGCAAGACAGAAAAATTAGTTGAGAGAAACTAGATGGAGTTTCAAAAAAGACAAATTCAAAGTCTTGCAGCTAGTACAGGATAATCCCATGCAAAAGCAGCAGTTTAATTAGCTGTATTGATGATATATGTCCTGACCACAGCCAGGGAATTCTTTAACTCAGTGGCAGCAGCTGGGTAGAAAGCAACGTTGCAGAAAGGGCCTGGGGATTCTAATGGAGGACAAATCTAACACGAGCCAACGATGTACCTTTGCCACAAAGGCATCCAGGCACGTACTAAGCTGTATTAAGAAGAGTGGAGTCAGATGGTCGGGGGGAATATTTGCCTCTGTTTGGCACTGATGAGACTACACTTGGAGTGCTGTGTCAGTTTTGGGACCCCAGCATAAGAGAGACACTAACATACTGCAGCAAGTCCAACAGAGGCCATGGTAATTAAGAGGAGAGAAAGACTGAGAAAGCTGGCTTTCTTCACCATAACAGAAGAAGGTTATGAGAAGATATTAGTGTTGTATTCAATTATATAATGCGAATCCAGAGAGGCAACTGAGCTAGACTTGCCTCGGTGGTACACAGTGACAGTCTGACAGGCAACGGACACAAGTCACAACATAAGAAATTCCAGCTAGGAATCGGGAGAAAAAAATTCAAAATGGGAGAGTTAAATGCTGAAATAGGTTCCCCAAGAAATGGAGGAATCTCTGTTCTCAGACATATTCAAAACCTGGGTAGAAACAAAGCTCCAATTAACCTAATGAAAGTTGACCCCATTTTGATTGGACGGACTGGACTGGATGGCCTCTAGAGGTCCCTTTTGACCTCCATTGGTCTGTGACTTTTTAAAAAAAACATGTTCTTTGTCATCTTACATTCTGGCCTGAGGCCAGAAGCATGCTTGTGTTTTGAGACTAGACTTTCTTTAGTTCTATATTCCCCCTAATGGTCCACGAGGAAAATCACCTCCTGAGAAATTTGGAAACCCTGGCTTATATTCCTTTCCCTGCTTTGTGGCTTGAGAGGATCATGCATCCATGAGGCTTTCATCAGATCAGGTAGGCCAGGTAAACCTTTGGTTTTCTTATGGAGTTATTTTCCACCACAAACTGAAGAAATTAAAAATCAGTGCTGAACATGAATGCTGATATTTGATGCAGCAGTACTGCAGGCAAGTCAGGCATTGCCTGACAGCATGTGGGCCAGACTCCTCAGATGGGGTCAGCCAGTATGGAAGGAACTGGGCTTATTCCTGCCATCAGATGACTGTTGAATTTGCCTTTTTGTTTTGAATATGTGGAACAGCAGTCAGAATCCCAGCAGTCTATCTGATTTCAGTCAGCATGGGCTTAGCTGGAGATACGAGAAAGCTTTTCAAAAAAAACCCATTTTTCCTTGCCTGTGAGTTTCTTTCTTTCAGTAACATTTCTGGGAAAATAGCATGTCTCTCTAAACAATAATGCAGCCAGAATGGACACTGAACTACAGCTGTTATCTCAGAATTGGCAACACATATATATTACACATTAGTACAATAAACAGTTGATGTAAGCCAGAGTAGAACCAGGCCCTCAGATATTTATCTAAATTACCAGAATCACATTACTATTTTGATAGCAGATGAATCAAAAAGAGTTCCATGCCTTATCATAAGCCTTTCCCACTTCTCTCCCACTTTGCAAGGGGGTAGGCTGTGGGAGAGTGTACATGTCCCACCTCTGTTTCCCACACAATTGCCACCTCACCCGTCTTGCATCAGTTGTCAGGAAAAATATGTGGGTTTTTTAAATCAGTGGAAGTTCAGCTGAGAAAGAAATTAAATTGTCTCAGTTTGAGACAATTGCTGGGGATCCCACCCCATGTGGAAACAGACATCTATATAACAAACAATTTAGAATTAAATTGCACACTTGGTTCCATATGATTGATTTCCATGGGATTGTGCTGACAGAAATAAAACCAGAACTTAACTCCTCAGATTTCAATTAAGTAGATAAGTCACTGTCTATGCCTCCCTCCTGGTTACTTTGAGAAAAAAGTCCATTATTAACTTACAAGATTGTCAGACTTGGAATTCTACAGTTGTCAGGTTCTGTAATGCAATATACACCCTGAAAGATATTGTCAAATCTAATGTAGATGTGATGTGAATGAGAGGGCTGAGGGAGCTCAATGGACCAAGTATGAGGCCCCTTGATGTTGCCTCAATAACCCACCTCAAGGTATTCTTTACAGTTTTATCAGAGTTTATAGTTTTATTTAGTCCCAGACAATGCATTATACAGGAGTGTGTGATACAGGCTAGTCACTTGCAGTAGCCGACCACAAGAAGCCAGACCGTAGTAATTTGCAAAGATGCATTGCTATGAGTGTCTCAGACTGCACATCACCACGGCACTCTGTAGACTCATTTGGCCTATATACCTCATGTTGCAATACATATTTAAATTTAAGTGGCAGCTAAAAGCCCAGGGTGCTGACCTAATCATCATTCAAGTGGGTTTTTTCATTGTTTTTCTCTTTATGTATCTGCTGCTCTAAGGCAGGTCCTGGTCTTCTAAGGTGACCTGCTCAGTGGAGAGGGAAAGGCTGTGAAAGGTGTCTACCTGGACTCCAGTAAAGCCTTTGACACCATTTCCCATAGCATTCTCCTCGGGAAACTGGTTGTGCATGGCTTGGATGGGTGTATTGTTCACTGGATAAAAACCTGGCTGGATGGCCAGGCCCAGAGGCTGGTCACAAGTGGTATTCCCCGGGGCTCAGTGTTGGGGCCGGTCCTGTTTATTATCTTTATGGATTATCTGGACAAGGGGATCAAGTGCACACTTAATCAGTTCACAAATGACACCGGGTTGTGTGGGAGTGTTGCTTAGCTGGAGGGTAGGAAGGCTCTGCGGAGGGATCTGGACAAGCTGGATCCATGAGCCAAGGCCAATTGTGTGAGGCTCAACAAGATGAAGTGCCGGGTCCTGCATTTGTGTCACAACAGCCCCAGGCATCGCTACAGGCTGGGGGAAGAGTGGCTGGAAAGCTGCCTGGTGGAAAAGGAATTGGGGGTGCTGGTCTTCAGCTGGCTGAACATGAGCCAGTGTGTGCCCAGGTGGCCAAGAAGACCAATGGCATCTTGGCTTGTATCAGCAATAGTGTGGCCAGCAGAGCCAGGGCAGTGGTTGTCCCCCTGTACTTGGCAGTGGTGAGGCCGCACCTCAAATTCTGTGTTCAGTTTTAGGCCCCTCACTCCAAGAAAGACATTGAGGTGCTGGAGTTAGTCCAGAGAAGGACAATGGAGCTGGTGAAGGATCTGGAGCACAAGTCTTATTAGGAGCAGCCGAGGAAGCTGGGGTTGTTTATCCTGGAGAAAAGAAGGCTGAGAGGGAACTTTATAGCTCTCTACAACTACCCAAAAGAAGGTTGTGGTGAGGTGGGGGTCAGTCTCTTCTACCAGGTAACAAGTGACAGAATAAGAGGAAATGGCCTCAAGTAGGGCCAGACAAGGATTACACTGGTTAATAGGAAAAATTTCCTCCCTGATGGGTTATCAAGCATTGGAATAGGCTGCCCAGGGAAGTGGTTGACTCTCCATCCCTGAAGGTATTTAAAAGGTGTGGCACTTAGGGACATGGTTTAGTGGTGGACTTGGCAGTGCTGGATTAATGGTTGGACTTGATTATCTTAAAGGTCTTTTCCAACCTAAACAATTCTGTGGTTCTATAATTCTATAATAAATTATCTTGCTGTCTAATAGGTTTAGGGTATTGGGTTTTATCCCCAAAACCCTCAATATGTGTGAGAATCACCAAACGGCAGGGGAAGAGCACACTACTCAGGAGAAAGGTACTCCTGTGCTCTTCACAAATAACATAGTAAATAAAGAAACAGAATAGCACCTTCACTGTGTCAGAAACGCATTGTATTATCAAACCTAATCCTTCATCCTTCACAGGAAAAGAAAATATTTCAATTCCTGGGTTTTAATCTGCTATAGACCAAACACAAATTTTATAAATTTTCTATGAAGTGAAAATCCTTATAGTCCACGCTTTCAGAAAGCATTCATTCCAAGATCCTGAAATGTTGTTCTGAACATGTTTTCATGGTATTTTGGGATATGAGAGGAACTATGACAACTGCTGACATAAAGCTTAATAGAATAATGGAAATACTCTATTACATTTAATCATTAAGGGCACCTGCTACTTAGTACTGATTGAAGCAACTTATCTTAATTTCTAGATCAAGTGCCTTCTGTTAGTGCCTTAATGAAACAGTGTGACATACAAGAAAAATCACTTTGCTTTGCATATTGCCATTTAAAATCATTCAGGGATGGAAATCAACCCAAACAAATAATTCAGTATTATCTCTGTTTTGTAAACATCTAATTTTCCGTGAAAAACCTTTTACAACAAAAGTGTCTCTTGGACAACTTTTTTTAAAAAAGGCTCAGAAAAGCCCACTTATTTAAGTGGAGTCACAAACTACATATACTCAAGGCATTAAAACCAAGGATCTAGCTTGCCAAAAGCAAGGGAATATTAGTTAGGATATTAGTAAGCATTACTTCGAAAGTAGAGGTGAGATGATAGGGGCCTGGGAAGAACTATGGGAAGGAGGGACCAGGCACTGGCAGTAAGGAAGGAGAGCGAGTGGCAGTGCAAGGAAGCTGCCGAGAAGCAAAGTGGGAGCTCGCTGGCAGCTGATGCAGCTGCTGAATCACACGGAAGGGTTGATTTGCACAGCCCAGCTCACAGGCAGGCCCCCTGAGAGTGCAGTAGCTAAACAACTTTCAAAATCAATGTATATATTACAAAGTTTTTCCGTTTCTGTCTTCCTGTGCTGCTTCTCTCCTTCTTAGACAATCCCAGCAAAGGATAGTGGTTGCATTTTGCCCTCAGCTGCTTTGATTCTGGTTCCATTTCCTACTCTGGTGTCTCCCCTGAGGGCTGCTATTACCCTACTCTTCCCAACTCCACCCTATTTGTACCCTTTCCTCTCAAGGCTTAATTTCCCTGACTTTGATCCTTTAATTGGCTGTTTCCCACTCTCAGCCATTACCCTGCTTCCCTGTGGCCAGCATCCGATGATTATTTTACATGTTGAGAAAAGGGTAAAGCATAGGCCTGAAATGGCACCCAGGAGCATGCAACTGTGCTGTAAGGGGATTGAGTAAGCCAGAAAAGCAGGAACACATGTCCCTTAGTGAGGAGTCACTGTTACCTGAGACTTTCTTACGTGCAGCAATCTTTGTTATCTTAATCCAGTAGTTTTGTAGCACCCAAGACTCTTTCATCCACGGCAAAACAGAATGATGAGAACTCCTACAAGAAAGATTTTGTGCATAAAGATTATAGCCACTGGCAGTGTCATGAAACAAAATTAAAAAAAACCAACTCAAATACTTCAGCATACTGTAGGATAAGGAGATAAGATCAAAATTAAACCCTTATAAATTAATCACAGATGTGCAACAGCTAGTAAGGAAACCATTTTCTAGTATGTGAAAATCTTTGAAATTTCTTACATTTTGGAGAGGGAGGTGCATACAGCCTCGAAGAAACTTCCTTGAATGTTGTAAATCCAGCCTCAAGTTTGGATTTTCTACCTTCCAGGTGACTGTCAGAAAATACTGATGTCTTTCTCGCTTTGCTGAAGTGTCCGTTTTAATCAAACCCAGCATACTTGTAAAATACCTCCCTAGAAAACCCCCATATGTAAAAAATTACCATCCATTTCTCAAAACAATTCTTAGGACTTGGAAAAATTTCCTTCATGATTCTGATGTCTTCAATCCATTAAGACAGCAGGAGGGGAGATTAAAGTGAGGGAGAATCATAGTCTATAAGGTAGCAGTAGGGAAATTAAAAGGGAAGCTGAGATGAAAATGGAAAGGGAAGGAAGAAGAAAAGAGCATGAGATGCAGAGCAGTGTGGGTAGATAATTCTCTTCCTATGATAGGCCAAAAGCTAGATTTTTTTGCAAGAAGGATGAGCCCACCTCACAGCTGCTTAGAATATGAGCTGGGGGATGGTAGGGGAAGCAGGAAAAATAACATTTCACTACCAAGCAGAAATTGTATTGGAAACAGGCACCTGGGAATATGCAAGATGGGATTTGCAGGCATAGCCATGCAAGGTGGAGAAAGAAGTCATATTCTACAGGGTAAGAAAAGACACTGAAGAGAGCTCAGGTGTCCAGTGTGATCTTCTTTCTTCGGAGTTAATTTCCACAACTTGGGGGGAAAAAGAAAAAAGAAGAAAATTGCAAAAAAAGAAAATTGCAATAAAAGAAAATTGCAATAAAAAATGTTATTTTTATAGCAGCACCTACTCGGTTGGTGCTTACCTTCACAGTTTCGAGTTTCCCTGACCTTCAGTTGCATGTTGTCCCTTCAGTGCATTTGGGTAGTGATGTAAGTCCAAACCCACAACATACTTCCTGCCAGAAAGCACTTTCCCAAGACACTTTCACCCACTGCAACAGATCTTCTGGACAGTAGATTTCATGGATCTGTTAACTGTGTGGATTTCTAATTGGGGCCACGTGAAAACATAGACTGTTTATAATTCAAGACTTGCTTGTTGTCATGATATCATGATTTGGGACAGATATTGTAGGTGATGGCCAGAAACAGCAATAACTTACTTTTCCTTATGTTTTGTATATACAGGAAGAACTTACATAATAACACTGATTGAAGTTCAGAAAGAGAACTAGTCAAGTTACTTTAAAAGTAATTTCTAAGTGAAAACATGGGTTTTCAAAACTTTAAGAAGAAAATAAGTACTTGTAGGAAATTTGATGATTAAAAATATTTCTAAAAAAGCAGGTAAAATCCCCAGCTTCCTTTTTTTTCTCTTTCTAGTAAGAAAAAATACAAGTGAGAATAAAAAAAACCCGAGAAACTTTAAAAAGTGAATAATCATGTTTAACTTTGAAATTGAATTCTGATTCAAAACCAAAGCTATCTTAATATTTTAGACAAATTTATGAATGCTCTGTTTATGAACCAACATTTTAGTGAAAAAAGTGTGAACAAAACGTTCTAAAATAACTTTGTAGAAAAAGTATGAATTTTTCAGATAGTCTCATTATTTCTTATTTTCAATTTGAAAGTCCAGCAGCAGAGATGAAGCAATTTTCCCCAGAGAAACATGCAACACTGAAGTGCACAAGGTGAGAACTGTTTAAAGTCACAGTGATGGACACCAGCTTTGTGATAGTGTTATATGACAACTGGTGGCACTCTGTAAAAAGGTCTCTAAGTTCTGTTTATCTGAACTGACAGCAGTTAGAAGTACATTTCATCCTTATCTATCAACAGTAAAGCTGATCTAACTGGATAGAAGACCTTTTATATGGAGCGCTGCTGCTCACAGTTGTACTTACACAAGCAAACGCTAATGGTCTTCCAGACACGACAGACTTCATGCAGCATCAACCACATAGAGGCATTTGTACTAGTGCAAACTGCAGGCAGAATGTTTTTCTATTCAGAACGGCAGCAGTTTACATTTTCTCACACATCTTCAGAAGAAAGGAGTCCACAGGGTCAGGACAACAAAGAATTAAACACAGTGTGTCTGAGACAGGGAGAGTGCAATTATTATGAGTTACAACACTGTAAGGATTAACATGTCTCTCTTACAAAATGTGCAAAGGAATCTCAAGCTATTAAACTGTCTAGCTCCTAGCTATTATATTTGATCCATAAACAGTACCTTCAACAGTACAGTGCCCTCTAGCACTGTAATAAAGTATTAACCACTAGTTAATACTTACCTTCCAAATTGCTACTTAGAAGCCTCTTTGAGTCCTCCCATTCAAATACCTATCAAGAAACAATTTGAAAGGGCTGCAGCCTCATTTAGAATCAGTTTTACTGTGTTCAAATTGTTAACTCTTCCTCATCCTCAGAGGAAGCAAAACTATCACTCATATTTTACTGGTTTCTGACTAAAGTTCTGATTAAGCTTCCCTCAGTTTTAAACAACTCCTTATGAAAATGCAGGTTACTTACTTCCTGAAACAGGAATGGCAATAATTGAGAACTGGGATCAGAGTTTAAGAAACCATGTTTTTGAAATGTGGCTAGGAACAAAGGAACTAGATAAGAAAAGAAGTGGAGAGAATTATACCATATTATAGGATTAGCCATTGCTGATAGTAGTAGTTGGATATGTAGACCATAATAGACTACAGTTATGATTGGGTTAGGATGTGCTGTGCTACCTCCCCATGTCCAAATGCAGTTTGACTTGTATGAACTAAGCTCTCCTGATCATTAGCCAAAAGAGCTAATTTATAGGAGCAGGATCAATCTGAGCTTCTTTGATCCCAGATCCCTAGACTTGAAGATGACAAAGCTTTGTGTGATTGTTCTGTAGATGGGGACCAGAACAGGGCATGGTAAAATAATTTTGATGACATAAGTTCTCTTTTAAGATGTGTGAAATAGTGGACCCCACTCTTAAATGTTCCCAATGGCTAAGAGGGAGATTATCAGAAAACAAGCTAAATTGTAGCTGTGTACCTACTGCAGGCATTGGGTAAAGTTCAGCAGGTGCCAACTTTTCAAGAGGAACTGGGAAAACAAAGGCATTTGATATGTAGGCCTATACTACAAGGGCAAAGCAAGGAGGCACCAGGTAGGAAACATCCATGTTCACGCTCTGCTGACTTCTACCACTGCTCAGGAGAACAGCTGAGGGTCTGTAGCAGTGCGGATACAGTAAGACAAGTGGGTGTGGTGAACTGGGAGGTATCTCAAGTGCCTGAATGTCATACTATGGCTCTGTTTGCAATGTTGCACAAGTGCAATACTCACTACATGGTAAACTTTCTACTTTGATGATGTACTTCTTACTGCTTTTTGAGTTGCTAGTTTTGCTGCTTCTATATGGAACTTAAAGCTTCTTCCAAGCTCATGTTCTTGGTGTTTAGACTCTCCTTGTGGATACAAGCAGGGACCTTATAATTGCAGTCATTCAGAACACTCACCCAGATTCTGCTGCATGGAGGGGCCTACAGACACAGAAGAAATCTTGTGCCTGTCTCCAAATATTTATTTTGGCAAGATATATTAGGCTGTGCCTTTGATATCCCATCAGTACTTATCTTCAGTCCAGTTTTGACTGTAGAGAACACCCCTAATGACCAAAGAGGAATGGAAGAGATAGTGTACAGAAACTGGAGATATTTTCCCACCTTTTATTCCTAATATCTATGATATATACATCATGCAGAGCAGATTAAATCTAGGACTAAAAGCAGCAGGCCACTCAGGGGAAATTGCACTAATTAGGTATACGAGCTGACTGTTGTCTCATTTAGTTCCTGTCAGTTCTGCCCTGGAAGAGGACACAAAGAAGAGATTGTGGAGACTTCAAGAAGCTTGGATGAGTTTTTCCCATAGTTTAGGATACTTATGTGTTGGAAAATCAGAGATCAGTCCAGCTGGTGTAGTCTTCCTCCCTTACCTGCTTCATCTTAGAAGTCAGGACCTGCTACTCTACACAAACTCCATTCAGTCAGTGTGGTGGGAACTCTCTGCAGTCAAGAGAACCTCTGGGCAATGAGGAGTCAGTAACCACCAGCTGGCAAGCTACTCCACTTGCTGATTGGAAAAGAACCCACAGATTGCCCCAGTGGTGCTAGCATCTGAATCTGGGGGATTAGGTGGAATGCAGAATGTGGCAAGGGCTTTGGAAGCAAGAAAGGAAATCACAGCCAGAAAACCCCTCCTCACATCGCCTCCCTCTATCACTGTCAGTGGCCTGTAAAAGGCTTTTATTTTAACCTCTGTTTTCAGTCTCTTTGGTCAGACAAAAAAAGGAGCAGCTGCAAAATACTTTCCTAAAGGCTGTGATAAAATAAGCTCAGCCCAGGACACATAGAAGATGACAAGAGTAATTGCTATTTCTTGCTAGAAGGCTTCTCTCACACGAACTGTAAGATCTCTGAAGTGTTGTCAGTGCCATTTGGAAATAAAAGCTATAAAGAGGTCTTATTTTAAAATACTCTGTGTGATGCAGAACCCTGTGATACATGTCCAGAGCATTGTGAGACATGGTACCTATGGTACAGTTTGGATTGGTATAAGTGCATTCTATCGTTCATTAATCCATTGAGGCTGGGACTGCTGTTAACTAACTTTCCATAAACCCAATATTTTTAAACAATCCCACGAAAGGCACATATGACCTCTCAAAATACATTATCATATAGAACTATTTTGGAATGAATCATGTGCTACTGGTGCTAGCTAGTGGACTTTGAAGTTGTGATATTATGTATTAA
Source organism: Chiroxiphia lanceolata (assembly GCF_009829145.1). Taxonomy (NCBI): domain Eukaryota; kingdom Metazoa; phylum Chordata; class Aves; order Passeriformes; family Pipridae; genus Chiroxiphia; species Chiroxiphia lanceolata. Next base: position 23,410,493 of record NC_045642.1, on the reverse strand, counting down.
AAGCCTATCTTGTCTTTTAAATGTCTCCCCACATCTCTTATATAGGCTTTTCCTTTCCCTGGAAGCTTGAACACCATCAAAAGAGCTTGGCTTAATAGAATGGAGGTGATTAGTATTGCAAATCAAGCATTTAACCTCTCAGATGCATTCCAAAAACGCATTGTGGTATGTGATGTTGTAAAGGTCTTATTAACACAAGCTCTGGATGCCCTGCATATGTCACTCATAGCTTTGCCAGATGCAGGGTGTCAGAGCAGCACGAGAGGGCTGCTCTGTAAGGGCTGAGGGTGACAGCAGGACAGGCAGGGCAGTGCTCCCACCCATAAAAGTGCAGGCCCACAGTGCAGGAGCAAGGAAACAGAGAAGGTCCAATGACTCTAATCACAGCTGGACTCAGTCCAGCAGTTGCCAGACAAGTCCACAAAGGCAAGGCAGCTTTGAAGTCAGGCTATGAATTTCATTCACTGGGTCAGGGACCAGGGGGTAGGTACACGGTCAGACACAGACATATGTGTAATAGAGCTTCAGTAAGGACAAAGGGCCTGAGTTTAAAAGTGGCTCCCAAGCACTCTCCCAGGTCTCTCCAAGGGGTCTCGGAGACCCATGACTAGGCTTCACACAGATCTCACACTTCTCGTGTCACAGTGACTCACACCAGGTTACAGCTGTGCATAGCAGACCTGGGCACAGGCAGCCAAAGCCCTTCCCAGGGAGCAGAGGAAGGTTGCAGAGTCTGTTGGTACACTCTGGCTATGGCACAGCGAAGGTCCCTAGACCTAGTTTATGCCAATGGCTCTTCTGTATTACCCCAAAGCTATCATGCATGTATCAGCATTGATCCTACATTTGTTCTTGCTTTTTCAGCTCTTCCTAATCTCGAAAGGTGGTAAATCTGAAATGGATGCTATGCCTCCATCAAGCAGTGCCCAGTGCCTGAGGATGAGCTATTTTATCATGGTTTGGAAAACAATATACAGCAGAAGAACTGAACAAAATGTCCAGAACAAGCAAGCAAACAGAAAAACATCTGTAGCACGTTATGGAGACACATTCAGAAACAGAGACACCCACATCCATGCCCATTCACACAACACATAAGAGGTCATTACAGAATTCTATTTGTTTCTGCAAAAGAGAAATTAAAAAACGCTTTAAGTTTCCTTCTCAAAGCATGTTTAGAACCTCTGATTGAATTTCCTCCCTCTATCCATTTGGTTTGACTCAACTCAGTATATCTTTCTCCTGCATCAACCATTTAAGCAGCGTAACAGTCTCTGCCACTTCAGCCCAGTCATCCATGGCACCTAACAGCTACTAAGGCTCCTATAGCATTCCTGAAATCAGATAAGGCTGCCTTGGAAATCTAAGGGACAGGAGGCTTTTGATACCGACAGCACAAAATAAAAGAGATAGTGGATATACAGGCATGTGCAGTATGCCCTGGAAACTGAACCTGGGAAAAACTATAACTGAAACACAGGCTGTATGCTGAAGAGTATCTTCTTTGCTGCAGGAAGAAATAAAACACAGCCCTTACAGACTAAATCCAGTCAGCTACAAGCAAAACCATCTGACTGAGTCCTTGTCATTGCCAAAACTTCAGAAGAGTGCATCAGTACTGGAATCCAGACACAGAATATTTGCCATTCCTGTGACACCATGCAAGTGATATTACTCAGGTGATGGCACAGACAGATACTGAGAAGATGAGGAAGCTAATCAGCAACACCAATGAATGCTGTGCTTTGTCTCAGTCCCTTTACAGACTCAGATTCAGATACACAACAAACTCAAAGTCAAGTGAGACTTGGAGATTAGCATCTGCCTGTTATGAAGAAGCTGTTGTTAATGTGTTTCACAGTCAAACCAATAAAAACTGAAACACTCAGCACTCCAGCCACATAGCAGATTTTTCACCATAGGCTGAGAAAAAACCCCAAAGGGAGTCACAAAAAGATCCTCTGTTCAGAAATGAGAAATGTTAGCAGTTTTCTCAGTGGAAGAAGTGCACTAATGCCTGTTCTAACAGCATCTGACTCTAGTTCCTTCTGAAGGAACAATCTGAATAATCTTGAAAATCTATTCAGATTCTTTTATGCAAAAGAAAAGGCATCAAGAAAGAGAAGTGGGAAAATGAGTAGTGTTACAAATTTAATCTTTTGGTGAATAATAGCTCTGTACAAACTGTTTCCACCACTGGTGAAGTGGTGTACTATGGCAAGAGGAAAAGGGATTAGAAAAACAAGAGAAGGAAAACAAATAGTCCTATCTCACTCACCACCAGAGACTATATGAGCTTGGTATATCCCTCTACAGTGGGAAGGTCACAGGACAGCTTTTGGAAGTTCCTGACCTGAAGGCCTTCCTGCTCTTTGGGGGCCTCTCTTTCCACATAGTGTTATTCCAGAAAACAGAGACCATAGTTGACTTTAAACACTAAGTCAAGGTCAAGGTATTAGGAAAGTAGCTAACATTTGCTAGGAAAAAATGCTTAGTATTTTCAGGAGTTTCCTTGAATTGGGAGAGAAAAGGTTAAATTAGTAGGTTCACTGATGAAAAAAACTACTGTCAAACATAGCCTAAAGGATTATTTTACTGCTAATCAGTGGATTTTATTGTAATCAGAATTAAAAACACACTTCTGGATATCAAAGCGTCCAGGCTTTATCACTGAGTGGGGCTGTCTGTAGTAGGAACCGCAGGAACTGGAAAACAAGACTTCGAATGTAAGGCTTATTCTATTCAATTAATTCAGCTTACAGAAGAGAAGTTTTAAAGGTGACATAATTGCTGAATATAGGGATTTACACATAGAAAAGGGTTTATAAGGAGGAGGAGGCAAGCAGACAGGCATTTCAGTCTTTCTGTCAAAGACATAATGTGAACCAATACTTGGAAAGTCAGCAAGAAAAATTCTTTCTTATTTAAATAAGATGCAATTTCTGGGCAGTCAGAACTACAAAAGCATAATAGTGGAGGTCACCCTCTTTTGGAGTCTTTATGACAAGACTGTATATCTTTTAAAACCCCATATTTACTATCTAGCTTCAGAGGAAAAATTGCAAAGGGTGTGTTCAAGCTGTCTACTTTCCTTGTGAAGTCAAGATACCTCTGTGGTGCATTCATCCTTAAGGACAGACAGCGAAGTTTGAAACGGGGCTGACAGCAGAGCACCCTCCAGGAGAGCCTTTGGTACGACTGTCCAGGCGTTGCGTAAGCAGCCAGGGTCCGGTGCCCCCAACTACCCTTGCACATGTGAGACAGCACACTCGCAGCTTCATGCCACAAAGGTCTAGAAGGAACTTAAAATCAGTTAAGAATAACTTTCCCAATACAGGGATCACATATCTCCCTCTGAAGCATTTGACAGTGGCTGGAGATAGCATACCAAAAGAGACAGCCCACTGGGCAGACACAGTCTGGCAGTTGCTATATCCTTGGCACAGGCTGAACAGCACACAGGGTGTCCTTGGAGGTCTCCTATGCACGCATTGACCAGAGCTGACCCTACTTAATTTATGAGCTCGTCTGAGATCACAGCCTCATGTATTATGGCTCCAGGCTCCATTGAAATGAAATTTATTAAAATAAATTCCAGCTGTTTGGAAGGAGTTACAGAAATGACAAAAAGAAGGCAAACTCCTCCATTCCCTAACTCACTGCAAGCAGAAAAAGAAATAGTTGCAGGAGACCAAGCAAAATTCAGCTGGCTCAATTGAAGGGCCATGAGAAAAACATCTAGTTGAAGAACAAGCAATTTTGATAAAATGTGATGTTTACAAATGCTGAGGCAGCACTCACAACTAGGTAACATACAGGGCAAACAGGCTTAAAGCAGAGAGGCAGAGGGACAAAGGGTCAGGAGGGCACCTGATAAAGCTTCTGACTGAAGGTGGGATGCATTTTAATAAATCAGATTAATTTCTAAGAGGTCTTGAATACTTGTACCTTTCCTGTTTTGTCTGTTCCCTGGCCTTTGGTCTGCTGTATTTCCTTCCCCAGGATGCCTATGGGCTGTTAATGGGGAATATTAGGGAGCAGCACCAGGATGTACCTCACTCTGCATGTTGTTGCCAGCAGCCTACATGTTGATTATTGTCCCTGTTTGGTAGATGCTCTTTTTATCCTTGCCTGGCTCCTGGGGAATTTCAAAAGGATGAAATTTCTAATGAAGCCTGGCATTCTTGTCCAGCCACAGCTAATCAGAATTGAGTCTGCTAAGGATCTCAGAAGGAGAGCTTGAGTTTTCTGCCCTTTCATGGGCCAGCAGCTAGAAGATTAGACCTAGACCCTACCATAGGAGCAGAAATGCTCTCCTTGATTGTTGGAAAAGTACAGTTTCCAGAACTCATATGCTCAGAAAGCTGCTGGTGGGGAAGGAGCTGAACAAATCGGATTAGTTGTTGATTTAGGTGGGAACTAACCATGTGTTTATGAGGTACTCATGAACTAGTTATGTTTATAGAACCTACAAAAGCGGGGTGTAACATTCACCCCTCTTTCCCCATCAAATGCTGACTCTGAGCTCACCATAGTGCAGACAGTAATGGCACAGCAGAGCCACAGCAGAGCCACCCACCACTCCCACCTCATGTATCGTCACTGAAACTGTCCCTTGGAGTTCCACTATGACTGCCTACATTTTCACGAGTTAGGAAGCTGAGACATTAGCAGTGCTTATGTGATGTTGTCCCCACCCCTATCTTTCTGCCTCCCAGCAATGAATTCTCATGATCTTCTAACAGATTTCTCCAGTTTAAACCAACATTGCCAACAGTCTGCTTTCAGCAAGAAATTCTGTTGTCTCCTAACAATCATTTCTTGATAGTCCTGATGTCAGGCATCACAATCTGAGTGATATTTTACCCAAGCTACCTACAGTGCTAAATGAAACAAACAAACAAACAAATCCCCAAACTAGTAGCCTGGGATCCACTAGTTTCAGTGAAGTAGAAAGAGCGCATCTCAAGTATAGTCAGTAAAGCAAAAACATTTGCCAGATAATCCTGTAAATAGGGAGATCTGTAGGTTGTCAACAGTTTTATGGCATGCCTTGTCACCCTGGGAAGGATGTGACAACTCAGTAGGAACAGGTTCTACTGACTGACATGAGAACATTCCAGTTCAGCAGTCGTTTCACTGAATATCAGCTCTAGAGCAGGGGTTTAATGTGAATACTATAGCTGAAAGCCATTAGACTTCTCCCTCATGCTATCATCAACCATTTTTGGCAAGGTCTGTTAAATGGAATAACTTGTAGAGTGAGCCAGAAATACGGTCTGTGGAACACATTCTTCAGATCACAAATGTTAAACTATGGAGATGGATTGGTGACAAAGAGGGTGGAGGGGAGACAGAAGTTTCCACATACTATTTTTTTCTCCCCCATCACCACCACAGATGTGGTCTTCACCCCAACATATGTTTGCAATGAGTGTAGCCCAAGAGACATTCCAGATCTTACTCAAGATTTGAAACTTGAAAGAATCAGCCAAGTTTGAGATTAATCAAAGGGCAGGGTAGCCACGTGTACTAAGCTTAATGGAGCTGCCCACGCTTAGATTCCACAGGCAAGGGGGTAGAGAGGTACAAATGGTCCTGTGGTAGTGCCTCTGAACTGTAGTCTGACTTTCTTCAGCAGCTACTAAAGGGCTCACCTCCTAGTTCAGATTAGGTTTTCAACTGTGAGTAGGCTATCAATTTAGGCACCTTGGGTGTGTGCCCAAAGTAAGAGATGAAGCTTACTTTGGGGAGCTCTTGGCTTTTGAAAGAAGGTTCTTTGAATTTTATGGCTCCTTCCTTTCTTGCCTCTACCTCCTCCTCTCATCCTATTACCACTGAATTAGTTTACCAATCTTCACAGAAGCTCCCTAAGCATAAAAGAAAATGCCTCTTCACTTAGCTAAATCCAAAGTATACGAGGATGAATGGTTGCTGAAGAGTGAATACCACTCAGGTCATGTCAGGTCAGAACTAAGGAAGCAAAATGTTCTTAAGAGAAAAAAGAAATTAAATACAGCAAGAGGGTTACCGTGGGACACAGAATGTTCATACTAATAAAATTCTTGAAAAATTTACCTTATGTTTAATAGAGATATTTTGTGAAAATAATTTTGTGAGTTTGATAGACTTAGAGACTCACTTTCTTTAAAATTCCTGAAAAGGCATTACAGAAAATCAGGCATAAAATATAAGTTCTAACACATTACTATGGTAACATAAGTTAATTTAGGGAGCACCTCTTAAGAGAATGAGATAGTTTATATAAATATGTTGTTTTATTTATCACAAATGTTTGTGTACTAGATTTAAAAGACAACCAAATATTTACTGGGACCTGGGATATAGCCTGTGGACTTTTATAAAGCTATAAATGAAAAAGGAGCAGAAAGGAGAAACACATTTCAATTTTATATACCCAGTACTGAGACTTGAACTAAATACAGAGAAATAGAACAGTGCTCCCAAACAGCCACAGCTGTGTCACATGGGGGCATGGTAGGTAACACCTCTGATATCACTATGGAATTGTTAGCTAGGAAATGACCCACCAATTTTTAGCGCAAGTAGAATTTTTTCCCAATAGAGTAAATGCAGTAACTAAATAAAAATTTATGGAATGGGCTGAATGCTGCAGGTCCATAGCTTATCGGAGTTGGTGCCTATGTTAAAATGATGAATTAGTTTTGGCAACTAGATTTAGAAATTTATAGCCTTAGTACTGTGAATCTATTTATTGCTGTTTTTACTTTTCTTCATTGGAGGAACGACTAACAGCTGGGAAGGAAGCCCATAAATCTTAACATTAGAGAGGGGAAAGGGTAAGGCATTTTACATACACACAGGGGCTAGACAAGAAATTGGTTTTTCTAGAGACAAAGAGCAATGTGCAACAGATTTCTTTTGAAGATTTTTCATTTGCTTAAAAACAGAAAAAAATCTGCAGTGCATACCTCCTTCATTCTTTTAATTCCAGGTTTTATTAATTTTCACAAAAAAATCTGTAGGCATTTCAACAACAACAAAAATAAACACCCCATTGTTTCTTTTACACAAAAAAAGTGATTGCAGATTTTTGCCAGAAAGAAGAAATGTCAAAAGAAAGCAAACCTGTTTATCTCTTTAGAAGATTATATAACCTTTGAGTTTTTCTGGGATGAGAAGTGTTTGGGAATCACCTCACCTTTAGGTGAGGTATCTGCCCCAAACAGTGGTTTGCTACTCTCCAGTATGGATCACAGATGAGGAATGCAGTCCCTATGGGGAAACAGCCAAGTAGAACAGTATGTGGCATAAGGCTGCTGAAAGGGTGATGGGAGCAGCACTTGCAAATGATAAAAAATCCTGACATCAGTTGAAAGTAGTCTGAAGAGCTCCAACCTGCATAGAAAAGCACAAGGAGAGGTATATAGTTCTAACAAAACTTTCTATTGGCTATTTGCAATGATTCCTCCGATCCCTAGGCGAGATGAGCAAAATTGCCTAATTAAGTTCACGTCTCTGAATGTCCCAATTAAACCATCTTCTTTTGCTGAGAGGCACTCTGCATTCTCCAACTGAAGCTGGTGGCAGCATTTAATGTAGTATGCAGAGAGCTCACGGCTAAAGTTTGAAGTTCTAGGAATCTCATCCATGCCAGTACGTTTGGGATGGAGCTGGTAATCAGCAGGCTCTAGAAGGAACACAAACACTTTAGTTTGAAATGAGCCATTGAGGAAGTTCATAAACTCTCTGGTATTAGCAGGTGATGACGAGAAACACTAAAGGGTAATAGGGGCTGGCAGGAGCTTCAGAAGAAGTTTGCTTCTTACATTGGCAAGCACAAGGGAAACTCCCTTCTTCTCCTCTTTCCCTTAAACCAAAAGAACCTCCCTCAGAGCATTCTTTCCTGATCTTAGTTTTAAATCCAGTCCAGTAACTACTTCCCACATTATGCATCATGCATTTGCCAAAACCTCACCAGCCTTTTTCTTAATAGTACAAAACCTGAATAGATCCTCCAAATCTCTTTTAGTCCCTAGCTCTCCTGAACACTGCCCAACCCTAGCCTCACCTCATCCTCAAACTGGTACCTAAACATCCATAGCCCTTCTTGGAAGCAGCCTTTATTCTTGCCCTGTAGGCAAGGAAAGCCAGAACAGAACAACAAATCTTAATCCCAGCCCAAATCCTATCCTTGTCTCTGGTGGAAAGACACCAAGCAGTTCTGTCACCTGTGCTGAACTTCAAAGCATCTTTACAAATCTGTGCTCTCTCTAAAAGCTAGAGTTAGAAATAAGGTTACTCAACACTAAATTGTATTCGCAGGCACACCCCAATGGGTAGCCATCAGTAACATCCTAGGAATTGCCTCCACTTTGAGACCTCTGGGCATTAGCAGACCACAGTTTAGACTAGCATTAGGAGGTTGTAATAAACAGTTTTTACTGCAATACCAGAAGGCTTGCAGATATAACGAGGCTGTTGTGGCAAACACCCGGTGGCTCTGGCTGAACTTGCAGGGAGGCCTATGCAGCACTAAGTGAACTCCAGGGTTCAGACTGGATTTATAATTCTTCTTCCAAAATAGAAGTATCAAAGAGTTTCAGCCTGATTCCTATATGTAGGTTTCCAAGAGCATGCTGTGACTGCATGTCAGAAAGCTCCTCCAAGCCATGATTACTTTCAGGGATGCAGTGCCTCAGCAGCCTTCAGTTAAAGTTAGGACTATGTATAGGAAACAACTAGAAGCTCCTTTTGTTCATGAATCTCAGAAATTTGCACAAGCAGGCAGCTAGGGCTTCTTGGCTTATGTGTTATTTGTGGCTAAGCTTGCAATATCAAACTCTTTTGAAAATGAATGTACAGCTGGAGACGTGCTTTGCTTTTGGAATAGAGGTATAGACCATGACCAGTTCTTATTATGCTCTCAAGGCTTGCAGAAGAACAAGGAAACAGCAGCACTCAAGGGTGACATTTAGAAGAGACAAGGTCTCACCAATTATGATGTAGTGTAAGAGTATGCAAGAAAAATGAGGAGAATGTGAGTTGTTTTTACATACTAAAAGACTTCCATAGACAGTGGAAAGAATTATGTTCAGTAGGATCCTACAGCTCACAGTTACTTCACTGACACCATGCTGTGTCAAAGCTTAGGCCTGGGAAGGAATCTGACTGAACTTCCATCTCCCCTAACCAAGTAACAAAGTGCTAGTAGCAGGCTGACTACAGTTGCTAGTTTTCTGGGCATTGCTGAAGCATTGCTGTACAATGGGTGCTGAGACCACAAAGGCTGTTCTAGGACCTTTTACCCAACTGTCTAAACCTAAGCCAGTCAATAGCTTCTCAATTCATTTCACCCCAAACAAGTCATCATTTCTTTTTCCAGTGTCACAGGTTTTTTAGATTACAGCAGTAACAGGTGTTCTTAAATCAATTCCATCCCACAGTTAACATAAATAATAAAAATTCCCAGTGCCAGAAGTTTTCCTAAACTAGAACCTTCTTGCATAGCTCTTCAACCCTCATTCTTAATTGAGGTCTCATTTTATTCCCATGAACAAGATGTTACTGAAGCCAAAGAATCCTATCAACACTAGACTTCATCCATTCCCAAGGAATGGGCAAACTCCAGCTTCAGCTTTTCTTGTCCCAGCCCTCACTGTCCTTGCAACTGACTCAACAAAAAGAAAAAAAAAAAAAGGCTGTCAGAGTTGCATTCACACTTTACATTCCTTACCGTACACAGCATGTCAGGCTGCTCCCCTTGCAGTCTCACAGCAGCAGTGCTATGTGGGCAGGCTTGGACTCAACAGCACAAATATGGGGGCTCATAAGAAAGGCAGGTACACACCTTCTACCAGGGCCTGTTGCAATAGAACAGGAGTAATGACTTTAAACTGAAGGAGGGTAGATTCATATCAGATGTAAGGGGAAAACTTTTTTACAATTTTAGTGTTGAAACGCTGGAACAGGTTGTCCAGAGAGGTGGTAGATGTCCCATTACTGGAAACATTCAAGGCCAGGTTGGATGGGGCTCTGAGCAACCTGATCTGGTTGAAGACGTCTCTGCTCATTGAGGGGGGGTGGGGATGGTGGACCACCAACTATTCTACGATGTTTCTATGAAATATACTTCCCCTCACCCCTTAACCGGACTATCAAGACATTGTCTGCTTCTGTCACCAATTACTCTGCTATAAACAGGTGAGCTTTACAGTTTTAATATGCTTTTATTTGCCCTTGCATGGATCCTAATCATAACCTTTCATTGCCAGTGAGGCAGGCTTTGCTTTACTGATGGAATCTGACAACAGCAGTTTTAAGTACTACAAGTCTTCCAGGATCCTGAAACGTGCCATACCCTCAACCTTCTGGTCCTTGGCTTTTATCCTTATGGGAAATATCTTTGCATAATGTAAACCAATTACATGCTCAACTGTAGTCCTCTCCCTGCAAACAACAGTCAGCAAAGCTCTTAGAAGGTCCTGCTGGTGTTAACCAGAGCACATGACAGAAGTTCTCCTAGTTTGGGAGAATAAAGGATTGAGTGGGAAGTAGTTACTCCAGAGATTTCACCACGAAGACAGCAGCTAGCAGACTACCCTCTCCCACCAAGCTCATTTCGGGTTAGAGACAGAGAGACTGCTTCCTCCTCTTTACCCTCCCCTTTGCTACTACACCACAGGAGTCCTCAGCACAGCTCATGGGGAATTCAAGAGAAGGGAAGATGATCTCATTACCATTTTGCTGGCTATTAAAGAGTGAGACAATCTAGCTGTGGTAAAAAATAAATGGCTGCATGCAACTATGAGAATCACCAGACATCTCATTTCATGTCAGGCAAGACTATTGGCTAATAGGAAGACAATACAATCCTGCTGTTGCCTAGCTCAGGTCAGTGAGACTTGAACTAATTAGCTGCCACTATGACAGGCATGAAATTGTTAATTTTATTTTATGATAGCCATCTGAACAGTGATGTGCTCTCTGCATCTTCTCATCATATAAAAGCTGGTGTAACCAGCTTCTTCACTACTCTAACAAAGTGCAAGTTCCTCACTACCGACCACTGAGATACTGTGGGAAATCTAAGAGAAAACAAGAGAGGGTTCCCAAATCCCAGACACACCTCTGTTTCAAAGCTTTGGTCCCTGGCAGGACATCTTCCCTCACTTCTGCTCACAGCTCACCAGTGTGTGGGGATTCCTTGCAACTAAGAGCCTGCACCCCACAGCATTCTGCAGCCAAACTGTCATAAAGTTTTGGGACCCACTAGCCAAAGCAGAAGTTGCTGGGGACTTCAGGAAGAGCCAGTAAGCGTGAGAAAGAACATTTAATCTGAGTGTTTAGATTGGGAGGCAGGAGATTGTTTTCATAACATCTGTGGTGAAAGTGTATAAACCAATAGACAGACTGCCAATACTTGGAAATACTCCAAAGGCAACTCTGGCAACCTTGTAGATTGTTTTATAAACAACTGGTTTCAAACTGATCCTGAAATTAATACAAAAGGCAGTAGAGTTACTTAAGGACAAAGGTACTGTGGTTTCTGCATTCCCTGCTGCCTACTTCCACAACAGCAGCCCTACAATGGAGTGCTCATGCTCAGGCACAGAAGTTGTGTCCTTCCATCTCACACTGCCGGTGAGAACTAATGTGGCAAACCTCAAGAGTTGAAATACTGCCCACTGCACTACCTGTCTCATACTCCCAGCCTCCTGAGAACAACTCTTCCAGAGAAATGTGCTTCCTACATCCCCTCCGGGGCTAGCTATAGCTCATCCCAGTGCCCTTCATGGTCAGACCACAGCTTGGCATTTCTTTAGCAAACCAACCTACCCAGCCACACTGGCTCCTCAGACTGGCTTGTGGGTGCTGCTCTGTGGGGGCCCATTCCTGAGGCTTCTCCAGGCACATCTCTCACAGGCATGACCTGCCCCCCCCCATTTATGTCACCTTGCAGAACAGGGAAGTGAGGCCTTGTCTCATCTCTCCTTGCCTCAAGAATCCAAGAGACTCCTGGATAGATTGACACCACTGCCAGATGACTCCTGCTTGGCTTACAGTGGGCAGCAGCCCTGAGGTGGTGGTGTTGCCATTGCCTGGGGCACAAACTAGGCCTTCAATAGGAACACAAATTAAAGCCAAACCCCTTTCTAAACAGTCATTCAGATTTTCTAGAGCAAATAGCTGCAGCTAAACATCTAGGAATGGATATCTACCACCCTACTCTCTACTACCTTCCCACCCTGCTCATTGCAGGGCCCTGCCCTCTACCATGGTTCCCACTTGTCAGGGCAAACACCACAACACCTCTGCCTGTCCCAGATACCTCCATGTGCCAAGGGCTCATCCTCCTCCCCAGGCTGTTCCCTCCTGTGGATGCACCTCACCTTCCAGAAGCTCCCGTACTGCCCCAGTCCACCCTTCCACACCACCTCACCTCCACAGGCTCATACAGACCTGGTACTGGTGCATTTCCACCTAAAAACAAGCTCTGAGGAATTGCTCACATGGGTCTATAGGAGTTGCTCCAAAATACAAAATTCCCAGGTGTCAGTCTCTTTTCCAAAATAAAAAGTGACAGGATGAGAGGAAACAGCCTCAAGTGGCACTGGGCAGGGGGAGGAGAGGTGTTAGATTGGAAATTAATTTCTTCAATGAAAGGGTTATCAAGCATTGGAACAAGTCGCCCAGGGAAGTGGCTGAGTCACCATTCTGGGAGATATTTAAAAGACAGGTAGATGTGGCACTTTGGAACATGGTTTATTGGTAGACTTGCAAGTGCTCAGTTTGTGGTTGGACTCAATCTTAGCAGAAAAAATGTACCCATCTTCCCATTCTGTCCCACCTCAGAAGCCCCATATACCCAGGTTTTAGGTGACAGATTTAGAATACAGTTTTATAATTCTATTTTGTTCAATTCCAAGTCTTTAACACGTTTACTATGTAGCAACCACTAAGAAAGCAGAAGAAATCCCTCCATCAGAAGTTATCCAATTATTTTCAGTCTGTTTAAGCAGAAGGAAAAAAAACCCCATAAATAAAACACACTTTGTTTTATAGGAAACTACATCCTCTAGGGAAAAATTGTTTTGGCAAAAGAATTCCCAACCAGTGCTAACCAGAGCTAATTACTACGTCGTATTAAAAGAACAACTTCTTTTCAAATACTTAAGAGCATCATGAAACAACCTCTGCCAAAGATCTGCACTGTACTGGGTTATAGTTCCAGGCTGTCTGCAGACATCACTGCCTGAGGTATACTATTCTGACATCATTCTGCAAGTTCAGTGCACAAAGCACATGTCTGTACTATAACATGGTCTTGACAGGACCTCACATTTCCACCCTAGTAAACCCTAAATAGTTTCCAGAAGAGCTATGTAGAAAATACCCAGGAAGTATGCTGGGTAAGCCATTCAGATGATCACATGCTCTGGGATTCTTGCTATCTCTGAAGAACTTCCATATGTCCAGTCTGTAACTCTACGGAGGGCAAAAAAAAAAAAAAAAAAAAGGGAAAATTAGTCTGATGCACAGTCCTCTGACCTCCTGCACTGTCACAACTGTTGTTTTATTAGAGTTGGTTACCTGGTGCTGGCAGTCAGATTCAGGAAGAACTGCAGACTGAGAACTTCCAGGAAAATTGCTTGGACATGAAGAAACAACATGGAGAAGACTTAAGGTTATGAACGGCAGGTAATGCTGACAAGAGACACAGTGGACCAAGTGGTGACATAGTAAGGATCTTGGGCCCTGCAGGAGGCCGAGATCTGATGTAGGTCTGGAGCAACAGCACGATGACATCACTGTGGTGTAAAACCAACAGTTCCTAAGCTGGTGAACACTCACAGAACAAAGAGTGATATCAAGATAATCCCTGAGCTGCTGCCATTGCTCGAAGACACATTGTGAAGGAATGGGAGTTACTAACATCTGGAGCCCACAGGAGGGGAGGAAAATGCTCTCTGGTTTCCTAAAGATAGAGCCTGTTTTAGTTACAGAAGTAGGTTTCCATACTTTCTGCATAACTCTGGATTGTTGTGGACAGAGGAGTCACTTCATGATGCCATTTGTCAGCGAGAGAGTTATAGGAAAGAAGATACCAGAGAGAAATTTAATTCAAGTGTGTGCAAATACCATCCTAGGGGCCTAAAGCAGGATTTTACCTTTCACATTCCATACCTCTTAGAGCATCCACATAATACTTGGAGCTTCATCCTCCTCTTAAACCCTTATAGAGGTAATATTTTTGCCTGGAGAACTTAAAATACCTTTTCTCCATGTACAGAGCAACCAATATTCCCCTAATCTCACCCTACAAAAGCCAAACAGCACACACATCTCAGCCAATTGCAATATTAGGAGCTTAGCAGGGAGAACCCCAAAAATTCATATCTGGGAGAAGTAAGAATGTATGGCTGGAGTTATACAATCTATTTAGGAGAAGGTTATTTCCCATGTTTGGCAGAAGGGATTCTTGCCATAAGGCAAAAAATTGCACGCGCTCTGCCAGCCACACTTGCTAGAAATTGTTTATGATGGCTAAAGCACACTTAGTAGCTTTACTAGCAACATTTTACTAATAGCTTTGGTTCACTATTTGCATATTTTTTGCTAAGGGCCTTTTGCCATCTTGCAAGTGTTTGAAGACTTCCATGCTAGTAGATTTTTACATTGACAAGTTTTTAGTGTCAACCTGGTTTAATATATCTTTCAGAAATCCTGGCTGCTAACTAAGATTTATTTGTAATAAAAGGCCACAGCTAGAGCAGAGTCTCGGCTAATGGAATAGAGCCAGGTCATGAATAATTGAGGGTATGTTCTCCATTTATGGCATCGAGTGGCAGCATTTGTAGGAATCCCAGGGTCCTCAGGCTTTTCAGCAGTGAGCCCCTGTGGCTGCCTGTTCCTTGCCTTCCCCAACCAAGTCATGGAGTCTGACACCACCACTTGCAACCTGTCCTTCAGCAGCCAGAAATCAGACATTTCTGAAGTCTAGTAAATTCAGCCTAATTCCGGAGCAAAGCTGGCAGAGACCAGCCACATCAACACACATGGGACAATTAGAGGGAAAAGAACAGTTGCCACATGTTACATTTGGGCATAAGCTATGCAGAAACCATAAAAGAAAACAAGATGCATTGTGACCTATAGACTTGCCCATAGCCACTCTAACTAATGCCATTTCTTTTCCCTTTCCAGAAGAAAGAACACCTCATGGAAAGAATTATAGCAGCTTCTGCGTGCTTCATGATCACAAAGAATGAGGAATGTCACCAGTTCATTACTAGGAGCTCTGCTTCAGGCCACATGGCAGTCACAACTCTACTTGCAATATTAATTATTGGCCTGGGACAGCCATATAGCAGCTTATTGGCTACACACAAAATGCTTCCATGTGCCGAGCTTCTGCAGAGGCTGGCCTGTGGGCTTTGCTAGACAAACACTGCAGCTCCCAAAATGTCCGAGTGCTAGTCTGATTCCTAGTTCCAGCAGCAAACCTTTACCTCTAGAGAAGACCTGGGAGCCTGGCCCAAGGAGCAGCAGTAGATTTTTTCCCTCTCTGAAGATCTGAGGACTTTCTTCCTGGAATCTTTTTTAGATCAAGTTTATAAGCATTAAATGCCCTCTCCTTCCCCACAGACTGATTGCACAAAAGAACTGAGGATGGAGCAAAGGAAAAAATGGGGACAAGGAAAGAAGAAGTAGGAGAAGCTACTCATGCTTAACTTCCAGAGCTACAAACAGCAGAAACACAAGAAGGAAACATAACTCCCACAGTAGTGAAAGACATGCAACAAAATATCCAACAGTGTGCCCCAAGGAATGGAAGGGAAAACTATGCCTAAAAATGCCAAGCATGTAGCGCAAATCTTTTATGAGGAGAATAAATCTGTAATTAC
The DNA here is from genome assembly GCF_009829145.1 of Chiroxiphia lanceolata. NCBI lineage: Eukaryota > Metazoa > Chordata > Aves > Passeriformes > Pipridae > Chiroxiphia > Chiroxiphia lanceolata. The sequence goes on along the minus strand of NC_045642.1, from coordinate 23,394,603 downwards.
AAATTATTTTAGCTACCCTGCTGCCAGGAGCAGAAGGAAGCCATCAGTGTCATCCTCTCATTCCCCAGGGACCCGCCTGAACTTAGTTTTCTTGGTGGAACACCTCCCTCCAGTGGTCAAAGGCAAGTGGTTTCCACAGAGCTCGGGCAGTTTGGAACCCAAGCTGCGGACACGCAACGGACCAGTCCCCACTTTCCCTCCTCTCTCCTTCCAGCTCCACATCAGGCTGAATGGAAACCAGCAGCGCCCTTCTACACCTAGGAGTCATCTGGTCGGGGCTGGCATGAAATGTATCTCTCTAAATGGTGGGGCCTGGGGAAAGCATTGCCACCTGATTAAAGTAGAGTGCTCTGGGAAACCAACCAGAAAGAGGGGAGACTATTACCAAGAACCAAGCTCTCCTCAAGCAAAGCCCTGGAAAGCCGAAAGGAACAAGTTGAACTCACAATAAGACAGATCATTGCACCCTTCTGTGGGTCCAGGATCCATTTAAGCACCTCTTGCTCTGCACTCATCTGGTCAGGGTTACTGAAGTCTTGACTTAAATCCAGTTGCCACCAGTGGTTGCTGATAGCACCCTAGTACTTTCTTCTCTGCAAACTTCATTCTGTTTCTTCAAACATGTATGAAGACTTAGGTCATGTTCATTATTTGCTAAAGCAACAGCTGTAGACTTCATTAGCACACTATCACAGGTTCCTCTAAGCCATTTTAAATGGCCAGAAACACCAACATGGCACAGGATCTGAAAGAATTTTGAGATCCAGCTCATATCCACTTCTCAACTGCCGAGCTGAGAAAAGCAAGAAGATTTATACATTTGCCCTATCTACTTCTCAAGAGCTTTTCACTGAAGCCCAGTGTGTGGTGACATAACCTACAAAAATTTCTTTCTTCCTCCTCACAGTGGTAGGGCAGAGGCTGAGGAATCTTTTTTTAAAATAGCAGCCTGGTGGCAGAAGCCTACTGAAGGTGAGTAGGAAAAAATTATAAAGGTAAGCTAGCAAGAGCTGTATGCACTGTGGGCATAGCAGCAAGCTTGCATTTTGTCAGAATTAGTCCCCAAGGCTACACAGTAGGTAATCTAAAGGAATTACCACTCAATCAGATCACCCTAATTCAAACATACTTCATAAAGCAAGGCAGAGTACAGCCCAGAAAATTGTCACCTCCCTCTGCTGGCAGTATCTTCACAGTCTACATTGATCTCACACATGGGTCTGAGACCAGTTTTTTGACAGGCCCCTTTGCTACCTTGAACAAACAAGAGGTCAGTGATTTGCATGTAAAACAGAAGGGGATGGAGAGGAAGCAAAGGGAAAACACTGCAATGCACAAGTCATAGACAGAGATATATATTTTTTTAGCAAAGTCTTTATTACAGAAATATTCACCCTCTAGACTTTTATATCTGTACATGCATTTCTTCCAGTAGGAAGATTTTGCTAAAAACAGACAAAAACAAAAAAGGAAATCCAGAATGGGCTTGGTATTTTTTTACTTGTTGTTTGGTATTGGCATCTGTAACTGAACAAGAATCTTACAAATAAGAACATATTAGAGAATAGAGTGTGTTACAAAAGCTAGCAAGCTTTACTGCTAAAAGTGCCTTCTGCTATAGCAAAGACCAGCTCAAAGGATCTGTGCAGGAAGGGGTTGATATCTCAGAATTGCAAAGCCTTATCCGACCTCTATAAAAACCAGTTGCCCAGTCATAGCTACTCTCTCCCCAGTCACTACTGTGTCCAGAGAGGACAGAGCAGGGACTCACTGCCAGGGCCCTGATCCCCTGCACAAGCCTTTCTCCTCAGAAGAAAACTGAGTAGGTAGTGAAACCACCTCCGGAACTACTACTAGGGTTATGATTACCAACCCCCCCCCCGGACAGGAGATGGTCCAGGGACCACCTCTGTAAGGCAAAGGCTCTCTCACCAGGTACCTCGTAATAGGTCTCAGGCAAGGACCACCCACTTCACTCTCATACAGCTTCCTGCTATCAGGGTGATTGTACCATGTACAACAGCAGGAAACCTGTTGTGCGCAAGACACCTCTAAGACTGAAGATTTGCACCCAGCTCTCTTATGTAGGAAGATGGGGCAGTGTTTCACACACATCTCCTACCTTCTTTTGGTCTACACCACTCCTTGCTGCTGGCCACTGGCTGAATAGAGTGAACAGCCCAGCCATTTAACACAGAAACCACCCACCCTGCATGACTGCAGAACCTGCTTTTTATCTGCTGCAGTGCTGGCACTTGAGACAGAACTCAGGATGCAGCCATGGCTCCAGACCACAGTGGAGTTAGAAAAATGGACAACTGAAATAAAAGCAACTTATTCTTGCATCCAAACTACAGAACCTACACTGGGCACTGGTAGCAGTGGTCTTTCCAATACACAGCATCAGCAATCCAGTCAGATCCCTCCATATTCATATCTAAAAACCACAGCTAACAAATTTTAGGTTCATATATGGGCAGGAAAGAATCAAAATTAATCATAACCTCTATAGAGTTGGCAACCCAAGAATGCAACCAGCAGAGACAGCCTGGGGCTGAGTCCACACTATACAGCAGTCTCTGAAGTACCTTCAACTGACACGAGCCAGCGAAGGGGAACTAGGAGGAAAGGAAAAGGTAAGGAGGCAAATGGGAGAAACATCTAAGCATCGAACCCAAAACCCAAGGATCCATTCCAGAGGTAGCTGAGCACCGCCACCACAATCAGCCAGGTCACACTAGGAATTAATGGGTAGGCTTGGCTCCCTCCCAGTGGTTTCTCATCACGCTCAAAGGGAAGAACTCCACTGAAGGCAAGGCATAGCTGACTCCAGAAGCAGAAGCAAGTATGATGGTAGCACTCTATTTCAGATGAGAACCTAATCTGGAAGATGCACAGTAGGAGCTGAATAAGGTTAACCGCAAGGGAGGAGAAAGCCTATAAAGCATGACTAGTTACCACCACAAGTCAGTGAAGCAAGTGAAGCTACCAAAGCACTGGAATCTCAACAGAATTCCTGGCTCATGGGACTAAGAGATGGGACTTCTGGGGGGAGGTGAAAAGATGTGCAGGAGAAGAGCAAGGGAGAGAGAAGTTATTGCATGTTAGGCCCGGTGGGTTGTAGAATGATGATATGAGTAATATTGTTTATCATGGAGCAGGCAGCAAAAGCATTGTCCCCTCAGGTTAATCAGTGTCTCACGTGATATGAGACAGTTCAAGTTCTTCTTCTTGAAGCAGAAATAATCCAGAGGCAGGATGCAGGTGGCCCAATGGCCCTATTGCCAGAAGATCAGGCTGTGTTGCAGGTCTAACAGTTCTTAGCAGAGTGGTATCAGAAATGGGATGTCACAGGAATAATGGTCAATGGTTGGACAGTCTGGGTATGAGGCAGGAATGTTCTGTTCGCTCCTTTCTCTGTGGTGCCGTAGCTCTGGAGTCAGCCAACTCAAGACTTGGGCACTTTGGTGTAGTCTTCGCTGTGTATGTTCTTGCAAAGCGAAATGGACAGAATCATCCCCAGCAGCTGGAATAAGTACGAAGAATAGGAACAAAATCAGCAACCAGACAGATAATAGGGGGGCAAGAACAGGTGATACAGGGGAGCAGAATACAGTGAATGTCTTTCAATGACACCACACAGGTGAATAGAATTGGCCCACAACACAAAGCCAATGCAGTAACTGGAATGGCAAAATGGACTGCAGAAAGATGTGCCTTCCTCGTGAATCTACGTTATGGGCTTTTTAAGGCAACAAGTGGGATTTCACTAGCAGGATGCTGCTTGTCTCAGTCTTCCTGGTTATGCATACAGTGAATTGTCAAGAGTCAGATACATCAGAAGGAACCACAAGTAGACAGGGCTTTGTTCCATTTTTAATCCAATCAATGAAAGCAGCAGTTCAAAGGCCCAGGTAGATATAACCAAGAGTTAAAACTGCACCACCATTAAACCAGGTGTCAATTACTCTAGAAAATAGCTTTGTCTTTTAAAGAGTCTCCATGGTAAGAGAGTACAGGTTCACATCAGGAAGTGACTTACCTCTATAACAGCAACACCAGTGCAAACCCCAAGAATGACACCAAGGTTGTCCTTCAACCACTGCTCTACACCATCCATGCATCCCTATAGAAAAAATATGGTCACAAGGAAAAGAAGCGTGAATCTAAATATCTCAAGACTAAAAATCCATAACACATCTCTTTTGCATGCAGGAATTATCTCCATTATATGCTATACCAAGTTTCATGGTAGCTTTAGCAAAAAAGGGTGGGATCTCTGTTCTCCCTTCCCCCAAATTCCACAGGTACTTCAAGCACTAATGATGTGAAATTAGTTCCCAGAGGAACAAAAAGATACGGCAGCTTCAGTGGAAGCTTCACAGGGCCCAGGAATATCCACTCACCTGCCCATGAACAGGCCAGTCAGTATAGGTTGCAGTGCCATTGACAGGGTCATCCAGACGACAGAAACCTCTTCCTTCCTCTAAGTCCTCCGTTCTATTGGAGCAGGAGCAGGGATACTCAGTCATGCTTTTGTTGATAATAATCTCATTATCTTCCCAGTCTTTTGCTCCAGTCCAGCCACAGCAGGAGATCTAATAACCAGAGAGAGATCATCACAGTCTTACACTTTGCACTGGCGACATAACTGCACATGAAAATAAACAGGCAGAAGTACACAAAAACTCTCCATGTAACAACAATAGTCAGGCCATACCATTTGCATGAATTAGCTGCATTAGACCACCACCCTGGTCACTTATGCATAGGGCTGTCCAGAAGACAGGGACATTATTTCCTACTAAAGAATCACTCTGCTAGCAAAACAAGAGTTAAAAGGTTGACTTCTAGCAGACTAAACACTAGCAAACTTCATTTTATTTCCAGGTGACAATGCTAAATAAAGGTAAAAATGCAAAAGGAGGTGTTGCTGATGGTTCAGCTGGAGGAGGGCAGTTGTCCTGTGTGACACAGTTGAGAGATTTTTTCAGTCCCTCCACTTTTATCGTTGGCAGGTTGATTTGGTGAGGGAGAGGCAAGTCAGGCAAGAGATTTATATGTTGAAAATTCATCACGTGTATTCACAGATATGTCAAAAGCCTTACTTCCTAGTCTTCCACTAGTGATGCCACTTCCATAGGTTTAAATGCTAATACTTGATTTTTCTTTGAGTAGCACACATTTTTTTGATCAGGTACGAAACAGGAACTTCTCATTTTCTTGTTCCCAGTCGCAAGGTACCACTGATCTCAGCCGTGGCCCCGGGGACAGCAGCAGCCACCGCACGATGGCGTCACCACGCCGCCGAGCCCCAGCACGTCACCGTGAGCCTGCCTGGCTGCAGTGGGGACTGGCTGGAAAATGGGATGAGGAATATTTTCCATCCAAAGAAACATTTACATTTCTATACAGCCACGTGATAAAACTGTAGTTGCTGGAGGGGAAAGCACATCGGGAAGTCCAGCAAGTACTAAGATCCTATCATAGGCACGGATCCCTGTGCCTGCATGGTGGCGCACAGCAGAAAGGCTATAAATCTCAAGGTAGAAGGTTAGGGAAAATCTCCCCCTGCCCAGAAAGGAAAAGTAGTGTTTCTGCTATAACAGACACGAAGCAGAGATACAAACAGCTGAACATCCACACCACGACAAGTATTTGCATTCCCAACAAGGGTTGTGAAGATCCAGCCTCCAGAATGAACTACCTCTGCCTCACAAGAGGACTTTAACTCCAAGACTGGTCTACAGAATACCCACCCGCTTTCAAATGCTAACTTCAGTGTGCAAAGACTCCCAACACTCTACTTCACCACCTCTACAAAACCCTCTTGTCTTCTTACATACAAAAAGGGCTCAAGCATGAGCCTCTCTCCCCAGTAGACTCAGGCTTCTCTTGAGTTCACTAGCAAGGAGTTGCAACCACAGTGATAAAACATAAATAAATCATTCTCCAAGGAGGAGAAATACTGCAGGTCAACATTTTGTAGACCAAAGAACAGACAGAAGACAAATGCTATTACTTGTACTTACTACACATCAGTCCCATGCTGGGCATGTATTTAACCACAACAGCCAGCCAGCTCTCAAGGCTTGTGGTTTGGCAGTAAACAGCTGTCATGACTCCAGTGTGCTTGAATACTCTCTAGCTGCTCAAGTGCTGACCCTGATGCTAAAACAGAAACCATGGGCAGTTGGATGGCTCCCAAGAATGCTGACACTTGCAGAAGAACCATCACAATAAGCAAGCAACATGCACCAAGTAGTAAGGCAGATGGTGCTGCTGACTTGCCTGGCAATAAGCTTGCTACAAATATCATATGTAAACTTGCTACAAAAGTCATATGCAAAGTGGTTTTCACATGTTAGTATTCAGGAAGCCCAGCAAACAAGGGCAGGCTGGATACATTAGGCCATGCAGCCGATAGTAGCTAGTTTTAACAGCCAATATGCAGAAATGGTCCAGGGTCTGACCCAGTAGTAGCAAGCAAGACCATTTTCTAGTCTGCAGGCACCAAACCTCACAGGCAACTTTGCAGATCAGCCAGATCAACATGCAATATCTGTTTCCCTGTCTTCAGCCTAGCTTTAAAGGCCATTGTCTGAACTGCCAAGTCATCTAACTCTTGGTGCCCCCATGACTCACCTGTATTTGCACATAGTCCCATACTTCTCGCAAGTTCTTCTTATCTTCATTCAAAGGGTTATAATTTTCAATCAGATCTTTAACTATGTGGGACAACTCTTCTTTCAGCTGTCAAGAAAAAAAGAGGCAGGAGAGTTAGATTAGTCAATTCCTTGTAGCCTTTTCTTTGGGACTTAGAATACATATATGAAGCTTCAGTCACTCTAAAAAGCTAACTGCAATAAGTAATAAGTTAAGGACAGCAGCTTTGCCGCTGCAGCAGCCAAAGCACCAGTACTTCCCAGAAAGTCCTTGCCCAGGCACAGGGAAGGGCTTCAAGCCTGATGAGCCGTAAGGAAACAGAACCAGGTATAGTTATCCTGCTAAGACACAGACTGAACTGCCTGCCCCAGACAAGAGAGATGTGCAAGATAAGTGTAAGCTGAAGGACAACATTGCCTTAAGGACTCACAAAAAATGTGTTCCTAACTGTGTACTGCCAGCAAAACTCTGGTCAAGAATCTCAGCCACTGCAGTTCATCTGCACTGCTCAGGGAAGGTATGAGTCACTCTCCTGCTGCTGTATGCAGCTGGGTTTACTGACAAACAGTTGGTGGAAACTCGCCTTTTTCACAAGGCCTTGAATTGCCTCTCGTCAGACTCCTACAACTTCTGTTTCTGTATTAAGACAGGAAGTATTACAACTATCTAAACTGCTCATTAACAGTCTTATCACAAAGCTCAGGTGTATCAAATCATCCCTACAACCCCATTCCTTATCCAGAGACATTTACAACACCTTTCAGTTCGATAAGAGGTGCAAGCTACACCTGGCAGACTCTTTCACCTTCTTCCTCCCACCTCCTTCTGAAGCTCTTCTTCACCAGCCTGTACATGATGACAGCTCTTACTGCTAAGGACAGACCCAGATAACAAGAAGTTGGAAAAAAGTGTCATCAGACTACCTGAGGGATGGGATAGAGTTACATCAGACTAAGGACTAGGATGTTCCCATCCTATACATTACCTGTTTGACTGGGGTACCACAGCATATTTCAAATCAGTGGAAATGGTTTTTCCCTTTTCTTCTACTATTAAGCATGGTAAATGACCACAGCAAACCCCAGGACACTCAGCCAGAGGAAACACTTCCTACTGTTAAGAAAAGCTTTTCTACATCACCAACTCTTCTTCCTAGGAAAATTGGAGCTCAGTTCACTAGGATCAGCTATGTCAGGCCAGACAGATGGGAGGTGCATGATCTTTCTTCTCATGATGTCTAGCTCTTCCCCTTTTAATTACTTCGCTTCCCCTTTTCCTTCCCTTCAAATTGAGGCAACCTGACCTGGTTCTCACTAATGAGATTGGCCTTGGCTTCTGCCATAAGCCTTATCAGTTACTGAACCTCTGAGTTCCCACCCTCACCCCTCCCGCACACTGCTGCTCCACATGCAGAGGGAGGGAAAGAGAGCTGGATTTGTTTTCCTACCCTGGGCCTATCTAGTCCCTTAGCTACTAGGTCAGATGGAGCCAAGTGTCACTTCTGCAAGAATCCCAGGCAGGGCTTCTGTTCTCCATCCCAGGACCCCACCACAAGCAAAGACAAGACTTGAATCTGGTGACCCCAATCACAGCTGCATAGGGAAGCTGTATGTCGGTTATTCCCCTACTCTTATACAAGAACAGGCAAGAGGTCTTGCAAACAGCGCTGGTTTCAAAAAGTGAGGCATTTCAGCTAGAGAAAAACTCAGGCATTCCTACATGTTTCAGAAAGTAATCTGAGAAAGGGAGAATATTACGCAAACAATAGCACAGCTCTGGAGAGCACACACACAGCCAGCTTGCTCATGAGTTTAACCAGCAGAGCAGCCCAAAGGGAAAACACAGGCACCTGCAGCTGTTCACCCTTAGGTACCTGGCAGAGTAAAACAAAGAGCAACAAGCTAGAAGGGATTATGGAACCCTTAGACAGGCTTTCAACATCTCCACCATCTTCACCCATTTAAGGCCTGTCAGGACTCAGTGCTTTGTGAGACATTCAATGCTCCAGGAAAAGCCACAGACCACTGCCAGAAAGCAGCAAGGCTGTCAGTCTCCCCTTCACATGGGCTTACTGAAGAGGGAGATGGAGAAAGCTGAATGCCAGAGGCAAGAGCCTGGGTCTTCAATCCCAGTCTTGATCACAGAATGAATTGTGCAGGCTTCTTCCACTGTCAGTCATCTATCCTGTTCCCTCTGTCAGACTCAAGCTAGACTCTTCCTCCAGCATTTATTAGCATCTAGCCTGCACACAAAAATAGGCTCAAAAAACCTGGAGGGAGCTCTCCCCACCTAGTCACTTCAGATTCGTAAACTCATGCATAGTCTATAGCTCCAGACAAGTCATTGCACAAAAATCACCCAAGCCTGTTTGCTTCAAACAATAGCTAGCAAGTAGGACTATTCCCAAAACATCACTGCTCTCCTTCACTCCAAGCATTTAGAGGCAAGCTGCAGAGCACTGTGTGGACTAGGCCAAGAGAGACTTTGCCCAGGCTCTCACGTTTAGGGGCTTGTCATCCACTAGATGTAGGTGAGTAGCGACATTAGCCTCACAAAGCAGAATGCCATTTGTAACATTTGTGAAGTTAGTATTTCGTTGTCCATTAAAAAAACCCTCTCCACAGTTTCAGCCACCAGCAGACGTAGGGGAATGAATGTTGCATCAACATCCTCCCAGTAGTACTGGGCAATTCCAGTCTGAAGGGGCATTCCTCTAACAATGCTCATGGCAGAGGCAAAGCAGCAGCCTTCCTGTCAGAGGCTTGGCCTTTTAGTTATGCCAACTTTATTTCAATATACTGTCACATGTCAGGGTGGAGGGGATTTTGACACCGAAAAGAAGCAGATATTCCAATAACATCAAGCGAACCTGTAGAAATAAATACTTGAGTTACAAGAAGTGGAGGAGCAAGCACCAACTTGCTGCATCCTGGATCCAAAATCCTTTCCCTCACTCTGTTATTCCTTGTTTCATATCTAACCAAGTTCCCAAAGTCAGAAAGAAATAAACACAAAGAACACAATACACATCTAGGGACTGGATCTTGAGCAGTTTCAGTGTGCTTCACTGTGCTCCGAGCTGCCCTGGGATGACGCACACCAAGTGAAGCAGAGCGACATGCACTGAAGCGCAGCCTCAAACCAGTGTGCTGGAGGTTCCAGCCAAGACCTTCCTCAAACAGTTTTTCTTAGCACTTTAGGCTGGCACTTTGGAGGACCCCTGAAATAGGAGGGCTCTAACAAAAAGCTTTTCCGTGGATTCTGTTCACTGAGGACTGAACAGGAGCATCTGTTCAAAGCCCAGCTTCCCTGACCGTTCTGTCAGATCTATACAAGTGATGATGTCAGTCACACCAGCTCCCAGGGCTGTGCAGAATAACCCCCAGCACTTTAATCTCTCCCAGGTCTGACTGAGGTTTAAATGAAAAGCTACAGCTTAAAAGCTAGAGTTTATTTTAGAGCAGAGTGACAACTTGAGGAGAAATAACAGAGGTACAGAATTTCATGGTCTGAAAAGTCATATTTCCCAATCACAGGGGAATGCCCATCCCCACAGCTCCTCCCTGTATTAATCAGAGCTGTTGAGAATCAGCAGCTCGTTTAAAGCTGCATCTTTACACACCTGTTAGCCAACATTTTATTTTCTCCTTCAGCTTCAGTCAGCCCAAAGAGCAAGCTACATTCACACCACATCTGGCAAGGAACCCAGGCAACAGCTGTTCAGAGTCACCACAGCCACTTACACAAAGCTCATATCCGTTAGGCTCATGGAAGGCACCTTCCCTCTGCTTCCAAACTACTCCACCAGGTCCCATCCATAACTTCCTCAACTATCTGTTTTCTGTAACTGCCTAGCTGAAGGGCTGGCTTAGGAGGAACAAGCACAGCCATACAGTGGTATAGATATACAGTTATGCAGCAAAGGACAGGTTATCCACAACTGGTACCAGAAGCCAGTAGTGACCCCACAGTTATAACTTGTGACTGCATGTCTGTGGCTCCCAGTTTAGCCAGGATGGGTTGTTGCAATGCACTTAGGTAGCTCAAGAATTATTCCCTTTACACTACCAAGCCTGTTGGAGCTCTAGAAGCATACACTGTGAAACTGCATTCCTGACAAAGAGATCCACTTCAAAATATTAAACCACTTGTTTTTAAGCTCCAGTTGTAGAACAGGAACCGTCAGATATTTGGGTTTGCTCTTGGAGAAAGAGGAGAGCTCTTGCAAGGAGAGTTTTGTACAGATGCAGAAACACCGAAAGCACAGAACAAGATGGTACAAGGAGGTAGACCAGTCCTAAAAGCGCTTAGGCTGGTAACTCCTCAAGGCAGCAGTGATGGCAACATGGTAGTAACCACTGCTAATACATGCCCAAATAGTTGTCTACAGCAGGATCAAGAGGAGGAAGTGCAGTCTACAGCCTTTCAGGATTTTCTTTTTGCTGTTCCCACCACCCAAAAATAAAGCCTGCATACCAAACAGAGCTTCATATTACTTGAGAAAGCAGCACTACTGAGGCAGATACAGAAAAAGCAAACTGCCCAGCAAAGCTGCTGAGTGTGGGTAGAGGAAAGGAGAATCCAGTTATGCCTGCTAGTTATAGCCCAGTTTGGAAGAAAGAATTTCTAGATGTCTCCTGTTTTCCTAAGCCAAGACCAAGGAAAAGATACACAGTAAGAAATACTTACCGTTTCTTTCTGGAAGTAGATGACCAGTCCAGCAGCAACCTGAGTTATGAGGATTATCATCAGGCAGGTGAAGTACTGGAAACCAAAAAGAAACCTTTAGAAAAGTCTGTACGTAATAGCACAAGTTTAATAAGGTTTCATATACAAGAGAAATCACAACATTGAGCTAACACCTTTTGTGCTTGCAGACAAACTGCTATCAGCAACGCTCTTCCTGGGAAAAGGCTTACATACAAGCATCCACATCAGGCCAGTGCACTTCAGCACTTCTCCCAGCAGGCCAAAAGGAAGACTGCAGGAGGGAGAGGGCTTACGAGCACTGTCTGCATATGTCATTCCAACTGGGACTCCCTTTCCCATCTCCAGCTCCATTCCCAGACCACTCTGGCCTCCATCAGTTGGACTCTGCCTATCCCAAACCTCAACAAAAAAACAGAGTCAATTTTACAAACCTAGTTCTTTAAAACTGTTTTTAAAGTCAATTACCTTTTTAAAAATTGCTATTCTACTTGTTTGAGGATCTAAATTTAAGATTCACCAGCAAACTGCTGAGGTTACTTTTAAACGATGGCAGCTACTACCGTTACACTAGGAGATGCCCCAGGACACACAATGTGTGCAATATTTGGGTTCCTATATACATGTGCTCTGAATAAGCCCAAGTCAAGTAGCAGGCTGAGGTGTATGAAGCTAGTGCCATCTCATCCATCACAGCCAGAAAACTTCCTATAGATGAACTATTTGAAGAGAAGTCCTGACATACAGGACATTCCTAGTTGAGTCTCTCTTGACTCTTACACTTTCCACAGAAGCTGAACTTTGTAGCACGGCAGGACGCTGTTATTCTTCCAGTTCTCTTTCACTGTGCTACCAACTGCGAAGTCAGGGCAAGGGGGACAGGGTACAGAGTCACTAGAGACACTTGCAGTTGGCAGTCCTGAACTCACTATGTGCAGAAAGTGTCAGTGACATCCTCTCTCATTTCACAGAGCTATCATCTCAGTAGTCTCTGAAGTGCCCTGCTGCAGTCTGTTGACTGCTGGAGAATTTAACATGTGCAAATTAAGAAATAGATCTAAGTTGACCTAGCAAAGTACTATCCCCAGGAGACCAGAGATCCAGCTACAATTCAACAGATATTTCGCAGGAGAGTTATTAAACAGCATGAATACTCTCACCAGACCCAAGAGACATCGAATTTCATTGACTGCTCCAAGACAGCCCAGGAACCCCATGAGCATGGTGAGTGCCCCAACACCGATGAGAATGTATGCACCAGTCTTCAGGGAGGAAGATGACGTCTCTGTGGGAGCCATGAGAGGGAACAACATTAGCTACTGACAAAAACTTCATCTGCCATCACCATTTATAGAGCTGTGTCCCTATCTCCTGGTAACTGTCTTTTGTCTTCAACAAAGGGACTGCACACAGGTGTGCTGAACATGGTGACAGAAGGCTGCTTCTGGGTGTCTTCTGATTGAAGGTAGCCTTTCAAAGCCAGCCTGCAGGTCTCCAGAGCCTGGAAGACTCAAGGTCACTTGAAACAAATGAACCTTTTTTGGAGAAAGTTAGCTGCTTATTGGAATTTTACTCCCTCATGAAAGCACTCTGAGTGAGAAGAAGATAAAGGATGTTCTACTCTACAACTACTACCTATTTGCTTGAATTCCCTTTCCCATCTTCCCATAAGCTTTCATCCAAATTCTAAAACCCCTTTTTGGATCATCTTTTCACTTTATTCTTTGTTCTAGCCATTCTGTTTTTACTTATCCAGTTATGGTCAACAGTGGGACACACTAACTCTGTGGAGTGAAACATGAAACAAGAGCTACAGCTAGTGTTGAGCACAGATGATGTGACAAGTTACTTGACAAGTCAGCGTTGAATGACTTGAAGCCAGGTACTTACTGAAGGCTGTTGCAGGACCTATGAATGACCCCCTGCAAACAGATGCTATTCTAAGATCAAAACAGATATCATGCCCAAATTAGCTACTTTTACAAAACATCCTCGCTATCCTCCTGCTTTTGTCTGGACTGACTGTGCTCTTGAATGCTCAATAGTTTTTCAGCTAAGTTAGGTCGCATTATTTCAGCCATGCTGGTGCTCTCAGCCCTCTCCCCTCACCATTTAGTACTGCGAGTAACAAGAAACAAGTGCTTACAATTGAGTTGGTCACTGGACTGTTTCTTGTAGGATAGGATTGGAGAGAGCAAGTACGACAGCATAAAAGTTGAAGAGATACTGTCTAGAAATAGTAACTAGAAACCTCATTTATCATTAAGAGACATTCTTAAATCTGAAAGTTACACATTGTAGGGGAATTCTGGATGTCCAGTGATTAATGAAAATACATTTTTAGAGCTCAGCATTTAGTTTCCTGAACAGAAGTCCCAGGAGGCAAGCTTACTCTGAGCTCCTTCTGAAAGAGTAATCATCCATCATCATTAAAAGAGTAATCATCCAGACTAATACTCTCCCACCTCATACATATCTCCCCCCACTTCTGATACTGGTCACCAGCTTCCAAAGCCTTTTCCCTAGAACAAAGTTCACATATCAAAAAGTGAACCAGATCCATTCGCTACACAGGTCATTTCATCCTTGATTAATTTCCAGGCCAGACTCTCTCTGGCTGGACATATGCCACAGAAGCCAGGATCCTACTTCCTCACCAGTCCTGTGACTCTTGCTGTGCAGATTAGGTGGTGATACTGCAAAGCATTTACTGAAGAAGCAGCCTTACAGGAGTGGCCTTCACAAGTCTATACTATTCCCTCTCAAAATTTGCTCAGCCATCATACACTAAGTGTTCAAGTGCCCAGGCTGCAGCACCTCCACAGTGCTAGAAAGCACTAAGTCAGCTTTCCATTACAAGACAGAAAAAGCTATTTCCAACTCAAAAGCCCTTTGGTGAACTGACAGCGTTCAGGAGCCACACTTGCACTTCTTATCTGCAATAGTCTTGTCTTGCAACAGAAGGCTCTGCAGGCATTCAACTCCTTGCTCTTTTCCTGTCGCTCCGTGTTTTCCTCTACACTGGGCAGGCAGCCAAGCAAGTACAACAGGCTTCTTTGGCAGCAGCTGGAGTGCCCTGCTGTGCTGAGCTTCCTCCCTGATGCCTAGGTCACTAAAGCAGAGGCAAAGAGGGGCAAGGCATGGGAAAGGAAGTGAGGGGGCAGGGAGAAAGAGCTGATTCTGGAAATCTCCAGGAAGGAAACAAAATCCTTAAATGCTCTGTTAGCAGAGATTCCAAGTAAAATGGGAAGAAGCTGAGCCAAGTTCAGGGACTTCTATCTCCACAAGTGGCTGTTACACCCAACAACCTGAGGGAACAGCTGCTGGCCCACTGGTACTAAGCACACCTCACACTGCGAGGGGTGCTGCAAACAGCCAGGCCCCAATAAGCTCCTTTTAGGTTGCATGTATTAGTTCATTTCTGCTCATGTCCCCACTTTATTAACCAACACTCCTTGTTGTGCTTCTTGACCTTCTAGTACCGCAGTAGCAAGCCAGATGCCACAGCACAAAAACAGTGCAGCAGTATTCGCATGTGCGGTATTAGCAGGGGGTATCTCTCCACCCAGCACCTTCCAAAGCCAGGCCAGAGTGCTCAGCAGGACTTGGGAGACAAAGCTCCTTGCAGAATCAGTCTAGTTGGAAAAGGGACTATGAATGCCACTAGTGTTCATTCTCTGGGGCTGCAAGCAGTGTGCACACAGCCTTACTGCAGCATCTGAGGCTGGTGCCAGACTCAGCAATTCTGGAGGTAGTGGCAACAAGTAACCAGACCCACCAAACAGAAAAGTTGTTTGAAGTCTCCTCTAGGAAAAAGTGCAAAGGAAGCAGAAACAGTGAAAGATGGAGCTGAGCTACTCATTTGGTGAAAGTCCGCTTACAGCCCTGTGAAGCCCAGACTCTGCTAAGTCAGCTCACTTTTCTATTATTGCAGAAAGCAGACTCTTTGTTAAAACTCAAGTCCTCTTCCATCAAATCCCCAAATCTACATCCTCAACTGCTTAGGAACAAATATAGTGTCTACTGTCAATGTACATGAAGCATCAATAAAACTAGGTACTTATTTTCTTTGGTATTTAAAACAGTCAAATTGAAGTAGATCAATACAGAAAACAAGTAACAGAAGCATGGAGGACTCACACAGTAAAACTGCATTAAGGGATTGGGAGTCTTTGGACCCGACGGTAATGAGGAAGCTGTTGTGGAAACTGAGTATGCAGTGAAAATAGGATGAAATACTATTCTCTATGTTTAAGATAAAATATTTGGATTGTTGGTTGAAGTGGCAATGGTCTCACTCAGTCTGACTGTGGTGTTGCAATCCACAAGATTAGGAGGAATGCTGTGTCTCCAGGGTTGCTCCCTTTCATCCTGTACCTGATAAGAGTCCCGTCTTGCTAAAGACCAGTGTTACTGCTCAGGCCACAGACCATGCACACAAGTATTGCCTTTCCTAGTCTACATAATGGTGAAACACAGCTCCAAACCAAAGTCAATTCAAAAGAAGAATGAAGATGAAGAAACATAGGCTTACGTAGAACCGCAATGAAACTGGTTTTGTCGGCCAGAATCCATATTCCAAACCCCAAGATGACAGCCCCCAGGATCTGAAAGAGCAAGAACAAAACATACATAGCTGGCTTATTAGCTTAGACAAATAAGAGGCGGCAGTCACCATTATCCATATTTCCAGACTAAAAACAATCATTCCTTTGCTGTTCCCGCCCATCTCCCCCATGGTACTCCTCCCAGAGTAAACAGGATTAGCATGACTCCAGGAAAAATGCCTCAGCCAACTGCACAGGAGCCCCAAGATCTGCTTGGCAGTCCTTCACACAGTATTTGAATAGTACCTGATGTTGTTGTATAGGAGGACCATTCAAAACAGTCTGAGGAAGAGACGCCCTGCTGCTAGAACACTGTTGTCAGAAGCAAAAGGTAAGTGCATTGCTTCTGTGAAGAACTGAAGAAGGACAAACGTATATGATTTTAAAGATTTTTTGAATAGAGAAACCCATGACTCTATGGACTCAGGCTGGGAGCCTGACAAAGGATTAGATATCTGGCAGCTGGAACCTTTCCAAAAGGGAAATCTTTGCCTTGTCAGGCTCTTATAATGTTACGGCTTCAAACCACAAATACAGAAAACCCAGCAGCAGGTTCCTTTGAACAAAGTGCTTCGTCCCTTCCAAAGCCAAGTTTAGGCATTTGCCTTGGCCCCTACTTTATGCCAGAATACCACAGCCCCTCAAGCCAACACATCTTAGCCCCAATAGAGAGTCAAGAGTTATGAAACTCCTCTATGAAACGGCCTCTGCCTTGCTCACTATACAGTTTTATCTAGGGCAAGGATTAGTAGAGCAATACATCCCTGTGAGGACTCAGCTGAACCTAATTGAGAAGTCAAGTAACACACAATTTTCCCATCTCACTTTGGAAGGTAAGGGGAAGCATGCTCTGTTTTAGCTTCCAAATATCACCATGTTTTATACTACACTGTGTTTCAGTGTAGATGACCCCAGTTCCCAAAGCAGGGTAAGAACACCACTACACCCATAATAAAGTAACTACACTGAGAAGCCTGGAAGTCTGCAGAGACTGGAAACCATTTGTGCAAATCTAAAATAGACTTTGAAGAGACATGGGAAGGACAAGAATTGCAAGTAAGATGCTTCTAGAGGACATGAACTGCAAGAAGCAGCAGCAGCAAGAGTTCAAGAAAGGATGAAGTGAAATAAATTAACAGGGCTGAAGAGAGATTGCAATTCTGCACTTCATTAGAGAATGTTCTGATACTTGGGATGCCAAACCACCACCTAAAGCGAGCTGGCAGAGAGGCTTGTATGGACAGGCATTGGCTCCACATTTTGAAAGTTTACACTATGCTTCAGCTCCTCATACAAAGAAGCTTTTCTGAGCAAAGATAAAGCCACAGTCTGAAATAAGCTGCTTGCAAGCTTTCCTGGCTTGGCAGAGGGTGCAACGTAGTTAGCTCTCAGGACAGGATTAGGAAGTCATCAAGCGAGTTCCTACCTACGAAGATGGATGGAGCATACTGACTCAGACTCAGAAAAAATGTAGCTGTTGTATCCCAGAAAAAAAAGAATTCCCCCTTGCTCCAACATGCTGCACCCACAACACACAATCTGGTGATCAAGCTAGAAAGGCCTCTTGAACGTGCAGCAGCTGTGACACCTAAAAAATTCCTCTCAAACTTGGTAGTACCCAGAACTGCTGAATTGACAGTTTGAGGCAGTCTCACATTTAAACTATAGTCTCAATAAATATTTGTCTTAACAAAGATGCAAACCAGGCATATGGGACATCTCTTTTGGTTCACTGACCCTGAAATGTCACCTAAGTTTTGCTGTTGCAGACAAAACACAGAACGGCTGCTGAGCAGAGTTTCTGGGAAGTTATTTGCTATGAGGTGCTCAAAGTATCCAAGGCCTGTTTTCACTCTGATCTTTTCTCCAGTCCACGACTTGTATGTTTGCCAGGAGCTGCTGTGGAAAACACCTCCAGGGGAAGGCAGAGAAACAACAGCCCCAGGCAGAAAACACTGTCCTATTAACAAAGGTATATTTACCTCCTAGCAGGACAGTATCTCTGCTCAGCATCTTCAGAAGTTTGCATCTCATAGCAAGGCTGCTTCTGCCACTGCCTTGGCTTCAGACCCTCCATGGAAGAAATCATGTTTGCTTTGCATGGATTTTAAGTCCTCTGCTTCATTGCTGTAAATTCCTGAAGTGGGGAAAACATGTCTCCCCTCCTCCCTCGGGGGTAGGGGGAGGTTTCACCTCCAATTTCAGCAAAATGTCCTTCCATGCCCAAGCCAGAAGGATGCAGCTCCCTCAAGGCAGGGTCAGCAGTTTCCCACAGAGAGCCAGTCAAGAGGGGCTTGGAAAAACCAAGGTGTGATGGAGCTGACTCATCTTTCTGGAAAAAGCAGCTGGTCCCAACTATCCTTCCCCAGCACTGCTTTCCTTTACACTCAGATTGTGTGAGGTGACACTGAGCCTGGCACAGGGGACAAGAAAAAGGCTCTTAAACTCCAGACTTTGCTTTAGGTAATAGCCTTCTGCTGCATTTACAGAGGGGTTAGAAGTAGGACAGTTATATATTCTAAACAAATAGTTTCCAAAGAGTGTTGAACTTGTCTCAAAGAGCTGCTTTCCCTTTAAGAAGACGCATGTGCTACGGCACATGTCTGCTAGCCAAGAAGGTAGATGTGTTAAGTTCTGATGAGAGAAACTAAGATTATACTCTAAGCTTGTGTTTTTGGTATCTTTTCTAGCAAGCAGGCAAGCAGTCCAAGTAACCTTCTTGCCTTTAATCGAAGCAGGTCAAACCCTTCCCTGAAATAAGGCTCCAAGACTGCAAAATACCACCAAGTCCCTGAACTACTTCAGCTATAGCAATTGACTTTCTCACAGACCTCAAGCTGTAGAGCAGTGCTATTTCAATGACTAACATCCAAAAAGAGTCATCAGCGTGTCTCTAAAGGTTTCAATTGCCAGCAAGGCTGAAGAACACACTTCAGACAGCTAGGGTTGGCCTGCACAGGGTGCAATTACATAGGCTCACCTCAAGGTCCAAAGCAGACACAGGGCTTCATCACCAGCATTAATGTTCATATTTACACAAGCACGCTCCTCAACAAAACTCAGCAGCTTCAGGAAACCAGCACAAGATATGAAACACCTGTCTGGGCTGAGAACTCCCAGCAACTCAACACAAGCAGTTTCTCTGCTAGATTAGTATTGCTCTACCACACTGTATAAACTCAAGAACAACCACACTCCCCTCCCTAGTTCAGACTTTGAACAACCATAGTGGAAAAACTTCTCGGGTGAACTACTTCCTATGATAGCGAGACAGTAAGGGATGCCACCTTCCTCAACATCTGGCACGTGCAAAAAGCTTGCCATCAGTCAAGACAGAAGCACACTCAAAATCTTCACTCTAGAGAAGTATCGAGCTCCACCCCAGAACACAGTGGCTTTGGAGACCTCATGTTGAGAGAGCAGCCTGAGGTGAAGATAGTGCCCATGCTGCATGGCAGGCTTAAAGAGCTCATTTAAAGCAGCTTCCCTTCAGTCAGCACAGACCTTCTCACACACAATCTGTCTTAAAGCTCTTACTCTCCAGGCCCAGCTCAGTGCACCAGACCAGCTTTCCACAAGAGGGAGAGGGGCAGTAGAGTAGGTTTGGAGCAGGGTGTGCACAAGACAAAGAACATCTGCTTCCCATCACTTGCCACGCAGTGAGGAGTGCTCAAGCCTCCTCAGCATCCACAGAAGGATTCAGAGCCTGCCATCCTACCAGTCTCACAAAATTTAGGAAAATGCAGCGCAGATGTGGGTCAGCCCAACAAAGCAGCTCAACTCTACCTCCTGAGAGCACATCTATCCCCACAGGCTGCCTGCAACCATGGCTCAGCAAAGAAGGGAGGGAAAGGCAATGTGGAATAGAGATACCACAATAACAATTGACAGCAAAAACAGTGACACTATTGTAAGGCACTGTAGCATATCAGGCTGTCATCCCCTTTCCTCATACGCTAGGCTGGCTTTCTTGAAGAGAACTTTCTCTGTACAGAGATTAGCTTATGAACTTGGACCTAGGTTTAGGCATAAAGAAAAACTAGCCAGTGCCCAGGTACTGGGTTTCAGTAAGACTCAAACACTGCCTTAACAAATACAGCTCTGCTTACCAGGGTAGACTAGTTGTTATATGCTGCTTAGAATCTATCACCTCTTCAAGAGAGGAAATAGCCTGAATATTAATGCCATCAGAGGAGTCCTGCACTAACAGGGGGACAGGGCTGGACTCAGCTGGATTTTTCCTATTTTTAAAGTGGACTGAATCGTACTCTGGAAGTCCCAGTAGCACTTGAAAAAACTCTCCTCTCCCCTCTCTCCCAAGAACCTTCCCCATGGATGCTCTGAGCACCTCTGACTTTGGGCTGATAGACCACAGCTAACTACTCTTAGGATGGAAGCAAAATGCAAAGAGCGAGCACAGTAGGCCAAGGAAAACCAGATCCAGATGTGCCTCAAGTTCATTCCGTGTGCTAGCAGCACAGTACAGCCATGCAGGAAGCTGTGTGCAGGGACAGAGACCAGAAAGCTGTGCTCACCTTATCATGCTCCAGTTCGCTCTCTTCTCCCCCAGCCTGACCTTTCCTTCTCCTTACACGCTGCACAAGTGTAACAATATCTGACAGGCTATTCCTTGCTGAAATGTGAAAAGCTGAAACCTTGTACATCCCCACTACACAATTCCATGGAAGTAGGCATCACCAACAGTATGATCATCACCAACACCGTCCACATGACACAAAATATCTAAGCTTCAAAAAGGGATACATGCAAGAATGTGTGTGGCCCTCCCAGACCCATTCTGTTCCAAAAGGAGTTCATCTTTTGCTAAGCCTCACACTTGAAAATAACTGCACCCAGTGGGCTGCTTCATTTCCCCAGACAAGCCTGCCCCAGTCTGCCCCACCTCCCAACTCCATTTCAAACTTGGACTAATTCATCTCGTTAAAAATCAAAACCAGCCGTTGGGACTCAAACAAAATTAGAGTTGTTCTTTGAAGCCTGCCTGGCCTATTTAGGAGGGCACTGCCATTACTTGGCAGGTTTTGTAGCTTTGCTGCTCAGGGATAGTTCAGCTGCTGCTCCAGATGTGTCAGAGAAAGTAGTTACAACTACTTTCCTTCCAGAAAGAACCTATAACTCCTCTTTCCCTTTCCAGTGCAGGAAGGGAGCTGCATGCATTGGAGACCACAGGTGGGTTCTGGGAGCAGAGCTGCTCAGCACACCTGAGACACACACAGCAGCTCTGACATCCCTGAGCTTCAGGGATTCCCTCCCTCCTTCCAAAACTGTGGCCATTTTATTCAGTGAATACGCTGGGCCAACATCCATCAAAAACCACTTTCCAGCTAGTTTTGGTCCAGGCCTTCCTTTCTACTCCACAGATGCCCACAATACTTACAAGGAACAGGAGATTGAAGAGGAAGAGGAAGTACTTGGTGACTTTTAGGCAGCCAGACCCCATCTTCTTTCACTTATGGGACCTAAGGGGAAAACAGACAGACAACCAGTTATGTTACAGACAGGTCCTCTGGGCAACTTCAGAGCAACACCCTTATCCTGTGCAGAGCTCTGGATCATCTGAGGGAGCCTCAGAGCATATGCACAGATAGCATGTCTTCCACAGAATACCCAAGTTGCCTTTTCAGGACAGCAAAACAGGACACTGTTGTCACTACAGACACAGCCAAGAGGGCTACCAGCAGTTCCAAAAGAGATTTAATAACAAATACACTGCTAATTCCACCACTATTTATACAGACTTTGCAATAGTAGCATCAGCCAAAACACCAACTCTAGTTACTACTCCTGGTGGTAAAAAGTGATGCAAGCTACTTCAATTGACACCGAAGAGCTCAGAAGCTCAAAAAAAGTCCCACAAACCAATCCCACTGCTGAAATGAGCCTCCTCCTGGGGAAGCAGCACAGCTGAGCAACACATGAGGACTGGTGGGGGAACATCTCAGAGATCAAGAGAGTACAAGAGAGAGACAGAGCTCCTGGAGTAAGTCCACTGGATTCACTGGCAAAAAAGATGATTAAGGGACCAGAGCGTCTCTCTTATGAGGATAGACGGAGACAGCTGGGCCTGTTCAGCCTCGAGAAGAGGCAACTGAGAGGTGACCTTATCAATGTCTATAAGTATCTGAAAGGAGGGTTGCAAGAAGATGGATCAAGGCTCTTCTGGGTGTTGCCAAGCAGAAGGATAGGAGACAACAGACAGAAATTGATGCACAGGAAGTTTCACCTGAAGGTGAGGAAGAACTCTACAATGTGGGTGACTGCTCACTAGGACAGATTGCCCAGAGACATTGTGGCATCTCCCTCACCGGAGATATTCAAGAACTGACTGGATGCAAAATCCTGCGCAACGCGCTCTAGAATGACTCTGCTTGAGCAGGGAGGTTAGACCAAACGACCCACTGTGGTCCCTTCCAACCTTACCCATTCTGTGATTCTGTCAGCTTTCCTGCTTCTCCTTCCTTCCCCAGGCTCAGTTATGTTTCTTGCATAGGCAACAGAGTTCCTTAAAATTTGCTCTACCAAGCTCCTTGCTTGGTGCAAACATCTCCTTGCTTGCTTGCGAACAGACCATGCTGCTTTAAGAATCAACAGTCACAGGAAGAGCAATGCTAGGCTGGGGTCACCAGTCTAGCCTGGGAAGAAATAGCCCCAACAGAGAACAAGGTCAGCAGGGTTCCCTCTGCCAGCCTGGGTGTACCAATGATTACAGGAGCCCAGTATGTTCTTTTGTTTCAATCAAAGGCTTTTGCTTAATCCTATTAAATATTTAGGTTAACTCTGGAGCTAAACTGGTATGTGGGCCTTGTTATAACTGGCTAGCCTTCCCACCAAGCAATGGTCACCCTTTAACTACCAGGAGAGAGCACAAGTTTGAACTCTGTGGCTGAAGATAATACTACTGCTCTAACTGCAAGGGATGCCATAGCTAGAGACTATGCTAAGCCCATCGCTGCACAGCACCTAGAAAGATGCTACTGAGGTGGGAAAGCAGCACAGAAATATGACCTCATCCAGCTGTGCTACAGACTGATCTCAAAAATCTCATCTATATAGCAGTCACTGCACCTAAGGAGCTCTTATTGCACAGCCAGGTTAGCAACATCTGTCAGTTTTTATTTAGTTAACCCCTCATGTCAGAGTTCATAAAGCCAGCAGCACCCAAAAGTAGGTCCTTCAAATGAGCCATGGAAAGCTCCCGTAATAGTTTCTGGTGCATATGTGCACCAAATATAAAACACACAGCATTACCATTTCCAGTGTCCCTGGGTGCAGCCATCACTTGTGAGCTGGTTTTGTTCCAGCACAGATGCACTATACAACAGCTGCATCACTACCAACCTAGGAAAAGTGAGTGAAGGCTCTCTGCTAGCAGATTTCCTCCTCCTTTCCTCTTCAGGAAAAATGCTCTCTCAGGCACCAACACCTAAGACTGCACTTGAAGAGGATAACTAAGATGTAAAATTTCCCATCTACCTGGCTTGCTTACCGGCTTCACCATGAACACATCTCCTCTTAATAGCATCACAAACTGGAGCCTGGAAGTCTAATCAGAACAATGAGGCAGCCAGGACTCTAGCCGATAACGAATGTCTATCGTGAGGGTTACAAATGGTTTTCTACTCTTCAACCTAGCCAAGAACTAAGCTAGATAACCTCCTGCCCAATGCACTGGACTTCTTACCTTAAGATGCCTGGTTCCAGGTCCAATTCTTATTTTCAAACTGAAGGGGCAAGTCCCAGTAGTTGCTGACTTGCTTCCTAGCACTAAGGAATAGCCTGTGCTACCTATTTCCAACTCTACCCACACTTCTTTGATAAGTCATTTAAAGATGCCTACACTTCTTTGATAAGTCACTGATAAGTTATTTAAGCTAATTAAGTAGTCAAACAAGTTGAGAAGAGCTGTTATGGAAGAAGACATGCCTGAGGTAACAAGTGTAAAATATTGCTTTCAGGGCTCTTCTACTCCTAGCTATTTGTTAAAGGCATATCATCTTAAATGTTTATTCAAAAACTCAACAAACCCCAACTGTGCATTACAGGACTATGCACTATTCTCTTCTTTCCACAGGGTAATATATCTCTGTCATAGCTCCTAGGCATAAAGTACTTCAAAGTACAGTTTTCAAGCCAGAAGAGAAATAGGTTTTTAGAGTTTTGCTTTGAGCTTTTAAAATACTTTAGGGCCCCACATATTCAAACATTACAGATTTTCCAACTCTTCATCTGTTCTTCAGAAAGTAACTTGCTTTTGTTCACTGCGTTAATGAAACTCCCCAAAACCCTCCCTTATGAAATTGCACAAACAGCCACAAAACTAGCAACACTAGAAGCAGCAGCTCAACAAAATTTGAGAAAGGTCAGGTTTGGAAGCAGACGAGCTTGGAGTTATCACAACCAGGCATATCCACAGGCCACTCAACAGCAAAAACATGGGTTAAGTACCACAGCCACAAAGCTGCCCATTTGCCTTTTGAAATTGGTCAAGTTTTGAGCCTTAATGTCCCACAGCAACACATGCAAACGTTTAATATATTAAGTTTGCAGTTTTAAAATTCCACTGATTGTGCATAATTGTTTGTTTCTTTCTTTTCCTCTCCACCCCGACTGCTTTGACTATTTTAATCTTCCTCCCCAAGCAGCAACACCCACTCTTTTCAACAATCCTGCCTATACATGTCCAAATTTTCCCTGTCATTCTCCAGATTGATGCCACCTCTGAAGAGGAGGTCAGAAGAAACCATCAGCTTGGAGAATGGCATTTCTCCCAACCTCTCCCCATCCTGCATAAAGACATGCAGGATTATTTATGCAGTTTGCTGCTTTGAGGCACCACTGCCATAAAAACTTGGTTGCCAACACAGCTTGGTCAGCTGTTGTGTAGTTGATTCTGGGTCTTTCTTAGTTCTCCCTTCAGGTCCTGAGGCTTAAGCTAGGCTAAGTCCAGGAAGGCATCAATTGATCCAGAACCCTGGGGTTTCCCACAGGGGAGGAACAGAACAAGTCTGCACAGACTAGACTGGCATCCGGGGTTGGCTTCCTGCCTCCTCCCTCACCTCTAGCTCTCAGGTCTGTCGCTCTCCCAGCAACAGCAATGACAGCAAGACCTGTATGTAGAACAGGAGCACAAAATCCAGGACATGTGCCTGTGGAGAGGCAGGCAGAGGCCTGCTTTGTTAGCAACAGCAGGAGTCCCATCACAGGTCAGATTAACTTATTTTTTTTGCAGGAGTCTGTGATACTCCCAGCCCCCCTCCTGTAAAAGGTGACCGCAGAGAAGGACAAGTGATATGGGGAAAGTTGAACACCTCTGCCTCCTGGATCAACCACTGGCCAGAGAGGCAGGAGGGGGAAACTTCATGCACAGACATTATAACCACATGAGTCAAGGGACAGAGAGGCTAAGTTAATTTTTAATTGCAATTCTGCACTCTCAAATTAGATCCTGTATTGCCTCCACCCAGCAAGCACTGCATGCTTAGTGTTCACTGAAGTTTGAGATGTGGCTCAGGCTAGCACTGTACATGCCTGTGCCACGCAGCTCTGCCAGTAAGAGCTCAGCCCTCCTCTGCAGCACCACCCTTATGCTCACCCTGCAGGTTTCTTCCTGATGAGCTCTGGCAGCTGAAGCACCTCAGCTGCCAAGTTACCGTACAGCACAAATAAGGGGCTCATTTATGAGTGCAGTGAAAGAGAAGGAGGAAGAACCAGAAAACAAACCAGAGTACGACAGCTGTGGAAATCACCGTCTCAGTAGATTTATAAGCAAGTGCAAAGTTCACACAAACCCTCAAGGACAGCACACGTGCTCCTAAGAGCAAGGAGCTCTGCCAGTCAGCCCCAATACTCCAACTCAAGTAAAGAAGGCACATTTTAATGCATCTAAATAGCCTGAAGATGCTGCCCTCTCTTCCCCAGACCCTCTCACTTAAGGAAAAGAAATAACTGGTTACAAAGCAGCTGCAGGTTGTTTCTATGTACTTTGGCCAGTTGCTCCTCACCACCACTCCTCAGGCTCTAACATCAGGGGACATAAAACAAAAGCAGACCCTATAGGATGTGCTACAGCCAGCTTCCACCAGGCTAGGATGAGGTCAAGCCAGCACCAGATTTGGTTTTCTCAAGTTGCTATTTCCCTTACCCCCACAAACACCTCAAATGCCCTGTAAGGCTGGCACGCTGGCTCAGTTCTGCTATCCCTCCTGCCTGCTCAAGAAGAAACATCCAACTTGGCACATGCAGAGATGCAGCAGCAAGCACTGCGAACCAAGGTTCTGCAGCATACCCCCAGGCTCCTGATTCTTCGCATCTTGCATCTGATGTGGCAGGTGGGACCTCTGGGTTGAAGTCCAGCTGGTCCACTGAAGCAACCTCAGCCAATCTCATGCACTGCAAATGCTTCTTAACGAAACAGGCAACCACGACATTCCCCATGCGTACAGCCAAGCCTTACACATTGCAACAAGGTGTCTCCCTCAAGATTTTATTACCAGGTGGACGCTGAAAATCTTTAAAGTTCTCCCTGATTTAATCTCACCTCCCTCCCTTTTTTTCACACCACAACATTGACCAAGCTTATCTGGGTTCATTTGCAGACAGATTGATCAAGAAACTCTGGAGAAGGAGGAACTCCCACTGATCTACTCAGGTTGCAGAACTGGCGCTCTCTGACCAAAGTAACTAGCATTTAGGATCAGCATGTTGCTGATTCCATAAAGATGTTTATCGGTACAGTAATTTGCATGAGGTTGAGGCCATTTTGAAGGCCAGTTGCTTTCTGCAGTATTATCCCAGTCCAGAAACCAGGACCAGATTAGATGCACACCTGGCTAGCGACCCAAGAAGCCAGCTTAATAAAGAAGTTGGTCACTAAATGATCTAATCACTTCCCCTTGATCACTTTTTTCCCAGCTCCAAGCCAGACACACAGAAGAAGAGAGTGGGGAAAGGGCAGCTCAGAAAGCCACAGGACAGAAGGAAACAGGTCATTCTTTGCAGGATTCTGAGCCTTTGCACCCAGAAGCTCAGCCCCTTCTCTATCCATGCACATACAGAACAGGCATTTGGCAATAAGAAGGTCTCCCAATCACCAGTGATGAGACAGGACAGCTTCACACAACAGTACCAGTTAATGAACAATGACAGAGTTACTAAGTCTCCTGTTAACCAGGTACACCACTGCCCTCAGGGCAGAGACTGCAAGTTACAGCCACATTAACATACAAAGAATATCCTAAGGAGTTCATCTCCTTGACGTTAATATTCAGAGGCCTTGGACTTTCAGTACACCTGGGAAGTACATCTTGTCTCTGGCAAGCAAATAACCATAAAGACAATGAATGACTCAAGTCTGAATTCACTGAACTTTTCTTTAAGCTTCACTGAGATAATACCAGCTGTGTAATGACCCTGAAAACATAAACAAGATCATATTTGTTGTGGAGATTTTCCAAACAGCATCTCTTCAAAAGTTACAAAGGAAGGATTGAGGGAGAAGCTGGATCCTAAAAATGAAGGCTGCTTATTAGGGTTACCTGCTCAAACAGGCCACACTTGCAGTTGCAGAGATTATTTTTACACACACACACATATATGTGTGTGTGTGTGTATATCTCTCTGATCCAGGTACAGTTCCTTTTTGAAGGAAAGTATCAGGGCAAGGCAGAAAACTATTTCTGAATAATACAAATGTCAGAAACAGAAAAAAGAAGGTACTTGGAACAGACTCCTATCCCATGTGCTCTAGAGACAGCTGCTGTTTATCTTAAGTAGAAGCAATTGCTTTCAAGCTAGAGCAGGTGGTCTGAGGGCTAGGCAAAGAGAAAGGAGCACAGCTATATCAGGCTGCAAACTGCAGCACCACACTTAATTGTCCACAAACTTTCAACTAGCACTTCGCAGTACAGGCATGTACAGCAAGACCCTAACATTGTCTGCAAGACACCTGCAGGACAGAGATTCAAGCCTGCATGCAGTCCCACATTTCCTATCCCTGGAGTAAGGGGAGCAGATCAGAGCAACAGCCTAGAACCAAGTAGGCAAGTTAGCTGCAGTTAGCTGCAAGAAATACCACAAGATTTCTCAGGAATAGTTTCTGAGATAATGCATCAGCTCACACCGCAAAGGTAGATTTGTTCCTGGTGCATTTGTTAAGACATTAAGCTTTTCTGTTTGACTTCTGTAGCTAGTATACTGTTGTGTGAATAATTTGACTGGCAACAGTGTCCTCCAGTGAGACCCTACATTAGAAAGCACTCATAGGGGTACCTACGATGGCAGAGTTTTTTCAGCATGTTTTGTCATAGCAAGTATGTTGTGCATTTTCTAAAAAGGAAATGCATTTTTAGAAATGTACTTCTGATACTCAAGGGGAAGTGATTAGATATTTATAAACCACTATCATATTGTTAAAAAGAAACCAACCTCACAGTTCAGTATCAAAAAGCAGCACAGGTTTTAGAAGCATGTTTTCATCTCTACATTTGCAAGTGGCATTAATAGGTTTTGAGAACATCTGGTCTTCACACTTCAGTTTGAAAGCCAACATTTAATTACGTCTTCAGTCCCTACAACTGGCAAATTGAGAAAGTTCTTTGCTATTTTCAGCCTATACACTCATGCTTGCCCAGCATGACAGTATTTGCAACGCAGCATTACTCTGATTTAAGCAAATCTTTCCATTCAGCAAGACCGGAGATACAACTCTGCCAAAAAAGTGGGAGGAAAAAAACCAACAAACCAACCCAAAACCCCACAAAATGCCCCAGAAGTCATTTGGTTCTCCTCTCCCCCTAAAAAAAAAAAAAAAAAAAAAGCCAACCCAAACCAACCAAACAAAAATTAATCAACTTACCAAAAATCACAGACAGAAGAAATAGTCGAAAGTACAGTTTAGTGGACTTTCTTTTTTATTGCCACGTATTAGAATGTTAGTTGTGCCACAAACGCTGCAGGTCAGGTTAAGAAAGAGGTCACCACACTGACTAAAGCCAGCACACAATGCAGTAAAAATGCACAGCTTTCACAAAACTGGTTGGGCAACTCTGTCACTTGACTATATTGGCTCTTTAATGGCTTCAACAACAAGACCAGCTCAGCTTTGTTTTCTGCACTTGGAACTGTCAGGGTGCAAACTGAAATGGATGCGTCCACCAGTTCCCGTGTCTGTGAGTGGCACCAGTGTGTCAAAAGCAGTCCCCCACTATGGCCTGCCCCACACCTCCCCACAGAGGGGCAAAGCCTGTGAGCAGGACCAGCCCCCGAAACTGCAGTGGGGTGGCCAGCACAGACAAGCAGCACTTTGCTTGAGCTCAGGTAAGCTTCTCCCCAGTGTGGCTCTGCAGCGCACAGAGGATGCTTCTAAGTGTTTGCCGTTGCCACCAGTCATCAGCCTGGAAATCCCCAGTGCAAGTACTTGCACAGGACAGGTTCCCATGCTTCCATTCTTATGCAAGCAATGCCTTGGAGGCCAACAAATCTCCTCCAAGGAGATGGGGTTGTAGATACCTTAACAAGACCCAGCAACTTTCCCACCCTGCCAGAGCACCCAAAAGCTACCACAATCCAGGTAGGAAGAAAACCTTAATACAAGCTTTTTTCTACCTTACAAGACAGCACCAGAGATTGTGAGACTTACAAAGGAGCCAGGTAGTATAACTGATTTTTATCTTTTCTACCTCCTCCTCCCATAAAACAGAAGAGGTCAAGGTCAAGGACTTTCTACTGTAAAGTTCCCTTTCAAAACAAACTGGCTTTCAGTTACTTCCATTTTCTCAGATGCCAGGGCAGATAACTAGTGGGTGTTTAGATTCAGTACACCCATGTTTCTGAGAAGTTACAGCATCTGCCTGAGCTGGGAAATGAGGTTTCCTACTCTTTTGGTTCTTTCCGGGAATTAGCAGAGAGAGTAGTTTTACTTCAAGGGCAGGAAGTTTTCCTCAGCTTGGCAACTTGCACAGCAATAAAACAAACAACCTCTCTTCTCCACGTCCCCTCTGCTCATTGAGCCTTCAAACCACACGCCTCCACAGACAGGTGGATTGGGCTGAGCAGAGCCTAGGCACCAGCACCTAGCGTGGGAACAAAGCTGAGCTTACCCAGCACCATTCCCAGTAATAGCAGGTTCTCCGGTAGTTCACTCCATAGCTGAAGCCAGACACTTCGAGAAGCCAAAGCAGTAGAGACCATTCAGAAGAGCACAGGGTGACGAGCACTCCCTTATCCTTCTCAGACTAAGCCTCTAGAGAAGCTTGAACACCCTGCCAAGCTATCAGAGTGCTCACCAGAGCAATGAAGTCCCTTGCAGCTGACAGACCAGCCCACAGGAGAATGGAAGCATCCTCTGTCACCAGGATTCTCCCCAAGACTTCTCCCTCTAGAGTATATCCACATGATCTCAAGTGGAAGACTTCTCCCTCTAGAGTATATCCACATGATCTCAAGTGGAAGAAGAAAAAAAAAAATCCAAAAACCCAGAGCCCACCACAAAGCAAACAGAGCAGAGACCTCTGCCTTGTTATTCCAAATGATTGTGAAGCTTTAGGATTGTCAGCTTCCTCAAGCAACAGAAGAGACAGGCTATTAGTCTACTTTAATCATATCACATGCTTTGTATCAGATCGTTTGCTGATAGCAAGGCACTGATCTCAAGAAGCAGAGGCTTTAACCATTTAGTCCCACAGATCAAGTAAAGCTCAAAGACTACTGCAAACCCATCATGACTGGAAAGTCGCCATAAGTCCTACTGGCACATGAAAGTGCCTCAGGCCACAGGGAATGCATCTTTTGGCTTGTTACCAGAAACGGTCCCTTTATTATTTGTAATCTCAGGAATCTTTGTTTTTGCCAAATAGATCACTTGTTAATTGCAGATCATTTACCAGCCCAGTATGCCACTGGTGACTGAACCACTCCTGTTCCCCTGCTAGTATGTTTGCACTGCTGCATGTGATTCTAGA
Source organism: Chiroxiphia lanceolata (assembly GCF_009829145.1). Lineage (NCBI taxonomy): Eukaryota > Metazoa > Chordata > Aves > Passeriformes > Pipridae > Chiroxiphia > Chiroxiphia lanceolata. The sequence continues at coordinate 23,363,645 of NC_045642.1, read as the reverse complement.
GCAGAAGACCACTGATCAGCAGCTGTAACAATTATCCCTCTTCAGCAAAGTCTCCAGTCCGAAGGACCCCACCTTCAGGCTGACAATACAGGAGTAAAGTACAGGAGCCAGAAGTACAGGATTCCTGCAAGATTCTCACACATAGGATCCCACACTTGCATATCAGGGAGGACAAGGAAAGGAATTCAGCAAACCCATTTGTTAAAGTAGACAGGGCCAACTGAGCCTGACGTCTCCAAACTCAGTGGACTCAGTGATGCAGAACCACTCATGCCGTGGCAGCAGTGCCACAGCCATGAAAGGTTACTGCTGGGCCCAGCCTCTGCACCCACTGCCCTCTACCCTAAGAGAAGCTGTACTTCCCATCAAACCATGCCAGGGTCGCAAGAGATCTTGTGCCCCGCAGCAGCATGGTCTGCTTGCCTGCTGGCAAGATGAGCACTGTCACAGACAGTCTGAGGATTTCACAACATCCTGAGTTTCACGCCATGGATACCACTTGACCCTACCAGTGGGCATGAATGAAAAGAGAAAGCCAGAGCTATAAAAAGCTTCTGAGGAACGGATTCTGTCTCAAGCACCCTCTCTTTCAAAAAATGACTTAGAAAGGGCAGAAGGGCAAGAAAAGCCCTGAAGTACAAGAGTTCAGAGTACGGATGTTTTGAGTCATTCCCTGCTATTCAAAAATACTGACCTGCAACCACATTTTCCCCCTCCAACATCAAGGTGAATAATATAAACAGTTTCGCATTTGTAACTGGCAACACCCGGCCAAACCCCTTGCTGGCCTGATCCCTCTGAGGATGCAATTCAGAAGTTATTTCACGCTTTGCTCTGGAAGAGTCAGTCCCAGCAGTAGCTGCTGTACAGTCTCCAAGATGTACAGCAGCATTGTCTAGCACTTTTTCCTTTCACCTTCACAGAACAGTCTCCGCATGCCAAGCTCTTTATACAGGAGAAAGAAAGTGGAAAAGAAAGCTGCATTGTACAGCAGTAAAACGCAGCACTGTGAGGAGCAAGAATAACACAGCATGAGCTGTTACAGAAGCTGCAGCAAAGCTGCTTTGTTCCCAGTCTAAGCATTTTAGGAAGTGAAATGCCACAATAAGAAATCTCAGTAGACAAAGCTGGAAAACAAAGGGGGCCTCCAGGAAACACTTTGCCAGGTGGAAGAGATACTCAAAAACTTTTGGTGGCCCGTTTACGAAGATGGTCCTAGAGGCCAGGGCAGGATTCAGTAGACACAGATGTTTTGCTGCCCTGATGACTGTTACATTACCATGCAGGTAATCCCAGCAGAGTTAATACAAGAACATTGCTCAGTCATAGACCTGCCACCTGCAGTTAAGATCACTCTTCCACCAACACCATCTCAAAAAAAGAAAATAATCAATCAAAGCTTCAAAGCAATACAATGTGTAGGTTCTGGACAGGGTTATTTCAAGCCAAGAGGAACAGACATATGGGATAAGTTTCCCAGGACTTTGGCAGTTAAAATAGACAGCAAGACTTCGAAAAGCTGGATCTATTTTGGGAGAAAGAGGGGCCTCCTTTCAGTCTGCAGACCTATGCACAGTCTGTAAAATGGGTTCAGCTGAACCTGAACCAAGAGAGGCTGGGTGGCCTTTTCTACTTTCCTGAAAGGGTCTCCTTTTCTATACTTAGAGCACAAATATTTCAGAAGACTATTTGATGGAGGAACATTAGAAGAATGAGATAGAAAAGAGCAGTTCAGAGGTATTTATTTTAAAAACAAAGAACTTTTATACAGAATAACTTATTTAGAGATAATCAGCTGAGCCTCAGTGCAGACATAAATGATCCCATTTCAAAGGGGAAAAAAAAAGCAGGGCTGTTTCATCCTTAATCAGTAAATCATGATTGAGGATAAGACTACTTTTTAAATAGGACTGCAGACACATTTTTTTCTTACTTGCTTCTGTCCAACCACATTGTGCTCCTTCCCCCACAGTCCACCCATTTTTATGTCACATCAGCTCTACAACTTTAAATCAAGCCAAACCTACCAATGACATAAAATTACAGCAAGGGGTCTCATGTATGCTACCTGGGCAGGTTATGGCTGTGACACTAGGCTCCCTCTGCTTTCAGGATACATGCCCACCTCTCACTAGTGCAGCAGCTTGAAACCCAGCCCAGTAAAAGCCCATTGCCTGGTCCTTCTCTGATGGGAGGCTGTCAGCAGGAGAACCACCCACTGCAGGTCACCAGTGCTCTCCACTGAGATCCTGGGCACAGGAATAATCATTAGACAGCATCACGGTAACACAGCTGCTGACCTGGCCTAGCTCACATGCTGCTTATACAGGCTGTTATTCCTGACAGCAAACACCCTGTCATGAAGGCTGTCTCTCTTCCAGGCAAAAAAGGAGCAACTGTTTAGGTTCCCAAGGGACAGCACTGGCCATCTATTTGTACACACAGTGGTAGGTCTTGCTTGTAGCTGACAGCTGGGCTAGGAAGAGGTTTCCCATCTGCCAGAAGCTAGGCAAACCAGCAAGTTCGTGTTTTATTATAGGATCAAGTCTAAACCACCACCACAACAGTCTCCACAGCTGCAGTATGATGGACGGGGAACAAATGCAGAAATATCCAGGCTCTGAGACCACCAGCCAGACTGTAGCATCAAATAAAAGAGCCTTTGAGGTCTTGGACTTGGGCATTAAAGCAGCTTGCCATTCCTCAAAATAGCCCTCCCTTGAAATAGCCTCTTCTGCCAAGGCAGTAGACAATTTGATGCAGATTTTGGCATTAAGAAATTCCCACGCAGTTTCGGCAACTACATTTTGGTCACCTCAGTTTTGTTCCAGGAAGCCGCTAGTCACAACCCTTCCCCAGAGAGCACATGCAAGAGGAAACACTGACGTTTCAGGTCCCCTCACATCAGGCAGGAGAAGTACCAGCAGCTGTAGGCATCACTGCCTACCCCTCAGGAGCAGCCACAACCACCCCCACTTTAGTTGAACTGGCACAGCGTTATCATCCTTGGAGGGATCCGGTGCAAAGGAGCTGCTGAGCCCTGCGCAAGAGGAGCAGCCACTCCATGCAGCTCGCTCGCAAGGCTGACCTGTCACACAGGACAGGGCTCCACTTCTCCAGCCTCCAGTAACCTCCATTGTTCCTGCAGCCTCTCTCCCCACTCCTGTGCAGCCTCTCTCCCCACTCCTGTGCAGCCTCTCTCCCCACTCCTGTGCAGCCTCTCTCCCCACTCCTGTGCAGTGTTCCCAGAGAGGTGCAACAGACCCCTCGAGAATCGGGAGAGGGTTGTGCCTTTACCTTGTTTCACAAGGCTCACCAGGGCTTCTCCACACAGCTGTGGTCTAGCACTGTTCCACACAGCAGTTGCCGAGCAGAAGTCTTTTCTAATTAAAAGAGCTTCCTTTGGGAATAGGCAGATTTACTACACAATTGAGAGGGCTCTTTAGTTATTCCATGTGCAGTGTATCTGCAAGCCTGCATTAGAAAGGGACCTGAATGCAAAGAAGAGTCCAGCAGCTTCTTAGACTGTTGGGAAAGTACATCCAGACAGCTGGGTTTTGTCTGAGTGGGGTTCCTCTCACTCTGAAAAGACTGCAGAGATGAGCATAATTAGAACTCCTGTCTGCTTTTTAAGCTCCAGTTTCTTCAAGCATGCAGCACAGATGCTGCATAATAGTTCCCATCTCTGTTTGGGTGGTAAAAGATTCAAGGTAACAGCAGGGGCAAATAGCCTTGCTAACCTGCAGGTGAGCAGTCTCCTTAATCCAGGTCCCACTCTCTTAACAGGGAGCCTAGCTCCATGATCAGAAGACACAGAAGAATGGGAGTGAGGGGACAGGAGATCAAGTTTACATAGTGAAGCACTCTGGGAAGTTGAGGACATTCTAGTAAAGCCACTCAAGATTGACTCATCATCATCAGCTTCAATCCACGTTGACACACATGGCAGACACGACTAGCTCCACAGAAGGCAAGAGGATACTTTGTGCCATGCCATGAGCATGAAAGAAGCCCCAGAACCAATGCATCATTATAACTACAGTACTAGAGATAGTGTCCTACCATCACAAAAGCCAGCCTGTCACCCTTTTATGCAAAAACTACTCTACAAATTCTTTGACTACAAGCAGAAAGGAGAGGAGCAGAGCAGTCTGCACAGTGATTTTTGAAAGCAGGCATATTAGCTCTGGGGACCAAAGTTCAAAACTTCGTCTATACTGCCACCACTGAACACAGAACCTCTTTTAAACTTCTGTTCACACATATCCCAAGTAATGTTAACTAAGCCATTTGCAGGATCAAGGAGAAATCAGGAAAAAAATCAAGTAGGAAAGGAATAAGACATTCCCAACACAGATATTTTTTTCTCTCTGCCCAGAACACCTAGAAACCAAAATGACATGAAGGTACAGCAACTTCCCTGGAAAGGTCTAACTAGAGCACTGAAGCATTTTGTACAACAGTAGAGACAGTCTAGTTAATTTAGATTTCACAACTGATTCCCAACAAAACTGCTAACCATCTATCACAGGAGACACGATGCTGGCTCTGGACATTTAGTATTTACATATTCTTATAGTATGGGATGACAGCAGCAGCCCTTGAAGTCCTAGTCAAGTGCCAAGATGCCACTTCCACACCTGCCTTGCATGCTGTTCCAGAAGCCCTGTACCAACAGAGCATAAGTTGTGGTCCCACAGTACCCCAATGTACCAAACCCCTAGAGACAGCTCACCCAAACCTGTGCCAGTCTGGTACACCCGCTCAAGGAAAATCAAGGTCCTGGAGCAGGTTGCTTTTAAAACTAGACAGACAAGGTGCTGCATGAAGCCTCTCCTGAGGGCAGCAAGTTCCCATGTAGCCCCCTCAAACCCATTCTGGGGAGGGCACAGAAACCTCATGGATCACAGAGGAAGTGACCAAAACAAGGTGCTGGTGGAGGACATGGTCCGATCCATTGATGTAACCCTTTCTCCAAGGCACTTCTGGGAAACAGCTCCCTTCATTCACAACAGGTAAAGCTACTTTACAGCATGTTCAGTCCCCTCTATGTCAATCCCTGTAAGCTAGTTCCTCTTCTGCCCCCTTCCCAAACCACCTCCATGGCAATGGATGGAGAGCAGCAGCAGCAGCAGGGACAAAGGGCAGTTCCCATCTCCAGCTGTGGGAAGGTTAGCTTGGCTCAAAGTACATGCCTGCAGCTCTGACAGCTCATCCATTCCTTTCCTTGCGTATGAGAGACCTCCCTCTGACGGAAGCAGAATTGTTTTGCCTACAAAGGGAACTATCCATTATGTAACTTCAAATCTTCAGGCTGCTGGATATCCTAATGTATATAGCTCCTCCCAGATCAGTATTTGTCCAGTACACATGGCCATGGGATTATCATCATACTAGAAGAGATCAGCAATCTGCTTACAGCTCAGCAACAATTTTGCAATAAAGGGTAAAGCGCTTTTGAGATGCACCTGTTTGCTCAAGTCCACACTGCAAAGAAACTAAATCATCAGCCCAGCAAAATTCTTAACAAACGCCCCCAGTCCTTTGCCTATGTGCAAGGCCCTTCTTCTGGTCCTTCTCTGCTCCTGAGCTCCTTAAAAACAGACAAGCCACTTACCTCAGCAGCAATTTTCAGAAATTAAGTACATGCACCAGTCTTTGGTTTGACTTGCTTTTAAATGGTGGTGTCCCAATTCTGAAGCTCCATCAAGGAGACAAAGAACTAGAGCAGTCAGCCAGACAGCTGGTGCACGTGCCTCTACACACAGGAGAAAGCTTGCCCTCAGCTTAGTCTCCTTCCCTTTCTCCCCTGTATTTACTTTGGACGAGCCACAAACCATCCAGCTTCCCTGGCTCTGTGGTGTTAGAGAGGACACACACTTGGGTACTGAGCCAACAGTCTCCAATCCTTGTCCCCATTCCAAAAGGCTTTTTCTGCTGTCATCTACAAGGCAGTCCTTTCACAGAGTTGCCCACGGTAACGCCTCATCTTTCTCCCAGAAAATTAGCTAGCTCTGAATCTGTCAGTGCTCACAAGCAATGATTTAAGTAATCTCCAGTACACAGTTCCTTGTGCTTCACTTATCACCCTGTCTAGGTTTGAGTCAGCAGTTAACTGTTTCAGTGTTTCCAAGCCCTGACAGCCCAGAGAGGTTTCAGCAAACAGGCTCCGCCACAGCCAACCAGCCCTCAAGGAACTGCTGGCACTGGCTGTGCCTCCTGTATTATTCCTTTCACCATGCCAAGAGAGCCTGTAATTTTTAGCCTTTCCTCCATTTCATTCCATCTAAAAACACAGAGCAGCCAAGAAGAGGCAGAGGTGGTTAGGTAATGGATTGAGTCTTATTACACGGTTCCTAAAGGAAAGGTGGCTCACCCAACCATCCCTTCACACACTGTCATTAATCATTTGCCTGTAGAAAGCTCCAATCTCACATTCCTCCAACAGATACATCAGTGTAAGAGTACAGTTTATTTCTTTACTCATCAAAGCTGACAAGCACACAGTGAAAGCAAGGCTGCTGGGCCCAGTTCCCCCTCTGCTGTACAAAAGGACTCCAGATCTCAGGACACTGTGATCCACATTCAGAGGCAAATGAAGGCAGGGAAGGAGAATAAGGGGATGCAGATGTCACGTTCCTATTTTAGAGAGGTGAAATTAAGGAACTCTAGCATGATGCTCTGATCATCCTCGTTGCACAGAACCACTGAAAACATTGCTACCTCCTCCAGCCTTCAAAGCCACTCAGCCATAGCCTGAGCCCTGACAGACCCCCTCTAGCACCTCCACTCACCAGTGAACAGAAACAGAAAAAAGAGACCAGGAAGAAAGTGGCTGCCACACCATTTTAAGATACCATTAAAGTGGACCAATAATTACTACTTTAGATAGCATGGGCATGGTCCAGCTCCCAGCATCACCCTGGCATTCCTGTGACGGACCCTATGCCTTTGGTGTCCAAAGTCCTTTTGGCAACGCCTTTCGCTGTGCTGTGTGCTTCCTGCTGTAACAATGCCAGCAGGCACCAAGAACCACAGCCATAGTTTGAGCTGGAAAGTGTCTCAGGGCCTGTGATTACCAGAGGTCTGCAAAACTCCCACCTGCACTTCTCTGATTTAAACATCTACTGGATGAACACCTGCAGTCCTGGATGGACCTCTCCTGACTTACAGCAGTAGGACACGGAGTAACAGGAGAGGGATAAAACCTTTCCTCGGCTACAGTCAGATGAGGAATTTCATACAAACCCCCACCTTGCACTTCACAGAGCTGGAAGCAGAGTGGTTTGAGTAGCAGGGGCAGGAAACCTTCATGGAGCTGTGGGAAGGCCTTGTTAGAGGACCTTCTGTACCATCTTACAGTTGTAGGTCACACAACACCTGCCTGTCCTCCAAGAACTAAAATAGAGACAATAACAGTAATGAAGAGAGTCCAGATGAGCTGCATCATTAAAGCTAAATCCTCTTAAGGGAGGAGCTTCCATGCAGCCCACAGGGAGGGCTTTCTCCAGGCACTCAGCTTGCATCCTGCTCTATTTCTGTCGCACACAGGTAAGAAGCTGAACAAACACTGCAAGACTTCACCAACCACACCTGCCCTGCAGCACAGGGTTTGAGGATGTCATCTTAGCAGTCCCCACAGCCCTTGGCAATGATGGAGAAGCCCAGGCCAAGAGGGGTTCAGATTCACAGAGGCTCCACAGAGTGAAGCTGTTTTGGAAGCAAGGTCCCTCTACAAAAGATGTTAAATGAAAGGATGATAGGAGCGAGGCTACTCATTTCCCTGAGCCACTCGAAATCCACACATCGGCTTGCAGAGCAGTTGGCAAAGGTTCTTTTTACCTGTGTGGCAGTCCAACATGAGCAAGCACCCATGGATTTTTTTCTTCTTTTTTTTTTTTTTTTTTTTTTTTTTTAAGTACAACTGTAGCTGTGAGAGTTCCAAAAGGACCAGAAACAAGTGTGAATGTTAAAAGCCACCCCACTGTTACATGAGGTTCTGCTATGGGACACTAGCAGGTCTTTCACCACCCATGCAGTGACAGGTCACTGACCACACCACCAGTGACCTTCTGCCTCCTTAATACTTTATTCCCACTTAGTGCTCATGAAGTATTCAGTAAGACCTGAGTAATTTGTCATTTTTACAGCATGTCATATGCTTATCTTGACATCAGCATACAGCAGTACATTCCTGAGACTGCTCCTCTCACTAGACACCTCTCTCTAGATTTTCAGAGCCATGTTTCTACACTTGGACCTTGTGGTCCACGAAAAGGATTCCAGTCACAGGCTTCTGCTTGATGGTTCTCATGCAGCGAGCAAGCTTCACAGCAGCAAGCTCACATCTCAGGCTTTGATGAGGATTTTTCTCAAGCCCATGGTATCTGAGAAAGCAACAAAAAAAAAAGTCTTCCGTGGAGAGGAAGTATCACTGATGGCAGATTTTGAGACAGCACTCTCCAGCTGTACACCCTTGCTTGCACAGAAGCACACAGGAGTTGGCAGAAGTCACACATCAAGAGGCCTCACTAGCATTGGAATGGGTTACACCCCTGTGATCCTCTACTGTCAACAGCAGCTCAGACATCTCCAAGAGCTGCTCTCCTCACCAGCCACTACCTCTGAGAGCACTGCAATAGGACACTGTCCCTCTCTTGCACAGCTAGGAAAGTTTCAAGTTTTCATGTCATACACAAGACTAGAGTTTGTCCAAGATATAGGAACACTTCATTCTAAACCAGTTTACTGAAGCCAACATTTAGATTCCAGGATGGTTAGGTCTGGTTGTCTGGTTTTATTCCCCCCATGTTTTTTTTTGTTTTGTTTTGTACCAAGTGCTCCATTTTACACTAAAGCATACACAGCAGAGCTTTTATGCTCTGGGGCTGAAACAGCATGCCTGGTGTAACATGCCACTATCCTCGTATCAACAGATTTGTTAACAGTCACACTGCAAAGGCAATTCACAGCCAACATCTACTCAGCTACTGAACCTCAAGCTGAACTACGCTGAACTTCTCACTGGGATCTTAAAAGGAAGGCGGGGGGGTGGGAGGGGAGGGACACGTTAAGCTGGGCCAGCACCAGATTTCTGTAGTCGTAATAGAGTAAAATCGCTACAGAGGCACCTAACCCGCATCCTAGAAACCAAACAAGACAGAGCCGACTGAAGCCCCCGCACGCCCAGTCTCATCAGCAGGCAGCGGAGGTACTCGGCCGAAATCCCTTCACAGCAGCAACCAGCCGGGCCCACAAGACACCGGGTCCGCAGCACCTGGCGATGGTTTCTTTCGGGCCACACACCAGCTGCGCCAGAGGATCACAGCTCGCCCACCGACTCAAGTTTGGAGGGACACGCCCGAGAGCGGCGAGCAGCGGAGACCGGCGCCCCGAGAGGCTCCGCCGGCCCTGGCGCGGAATCCCCGCCCGGGGAGGGGGAGCGGGGCAGCCCGGAGCGCAGGGGGGCCGCCCGACCGGCTGCCGCCCCCCGAGCGGGACTGCACGGACACAGCGGAGGCCCGCGCCCGGCCCAAAAAGAAAGCCCCGCTGAAAACCCCCGGGAAGTCCCCGCCGGGCACAGCCCCCGACCCTCCACGCCGAGACCCCCGAGTCGAGGCTAGCGGGGTCTCCGGCCACAGTCGAGGGAGTCCCGGCACACGCCCTCTCCTCCGGTGCCGCCCCGTTCCCCGACTCCTCAGGGCGGGCGGCTGCAGCGCACCTACCTCCCCGGCTCGGCTCCGCTCGGCACCGCTGCGCTCCTTCCCACCGCCGATGTGGCCCCGCGGGGCGGAGCCGGCGGCTGCACTGAGCCGGCCCCGGGGCGGGCCGCCGCCCCCGCCCTGCCCCCGCAGAGGGGCTGCGGGGAGCCAGCGCCTCTCCCGGCGGAGCTGCTGCGCCCGCGGCCGTGCGGTGCTGCGCGGTGCTTCTCCGCCCGCCCTCCTGCCGGGGGCACTGCCCGCTGCGGGCCCCTTTGTGCTCGCTCCTCAGAGCGAGTGACACGTTTTTCACTGCCCACCTGTGAGGCCTCGGCCCCTGCCTCCTCCTCTCCCGCTGTGGCCAAGTCACCTTGCTCCGCTCAGGCAGGTGGCCAAGCTCTGCACCGGGGCCCTTTGCCCCGCCTCGCTGCTCCTGCCGTGTTACCCACCTCTCCCTGTGTCAAGTAGGTGCACACCCACACACACCCACCGCCAGCCCTATTAAAGTTTAAGGGCACGGGCAGCTTGTCTGATCCTGCGAGAGAGAGGTGCATTGTGGCTCTCTGCCCGGTGAAAGCAAGCCTGGTGATCCACCGAAAGATTTTTCCAACGCGTAATTTCGCTGTCCCAGTGAAGCTTGTAAACGTCAGCAGAGCGGAGCATTGTTCCCCCTCCAAACCCCGTTAAGCTCTTGTTTGCCCCAGTGCCTCCAGCACTGAGGATGGTGAAGTGCTCACGTGCTGTGGCTGCTGTTTGCTCTGCTGACCGGTGTCATTGCATTGTTTCCATGGGCTTCCCCGTATTGTGCAGTGTATCAGCTCTGTGCAGTGGGCAGCAAGCTTACACCAACAGCTCTTTGTTCTTGGCACGTGGCATAATTAGCCCAATGGGATCCTGCCTCTACTGGCAGAACACAAATAAAAATAGAAGTGATAAGGCAATCTAACAGTAACAACAATGTGATCGTCTTTAAATTCTCATATCAAAGATACTGAAAACAAATCCATCAAGCCAATCCTAAAATAGGGGAAGGTCAGGATGTCCCTCACCCTTCTGAGGAGCAACATTCCTCACTTTCATGGCTTCTGTTCTGACAGGAGGAGGACCAGTGAACTCCTGCAGCTCAAGGCCCCAGTCCTTGTTCCTGGGGGCAGCAAAAACCACTTTGCCCTTTTTACTGAGACAGGTGTACAATGACTACCTTACTCTCTCGTTACAAGGGAGTCTCTCTCAGTCGTTTTTCTGTGCCTGCAGGCTGATTCCTTACTATGCCACCAGGCTTTAAAGAAAAGATTTTAAAAAGTCCTTTTCTAGTCTGTGCTTTATTCATTGTGTCTACTTGACTTTAATTTTTGCATTTGGAGTCTCATCCAGTCCAAACCTTTCCCTGCAGATCCCAAACCTTTCCCTGCAGATCACAATCGCTTTCCTTGGTACCAGAATTAAACATATCATTTTTCCCTTTTTCAGCCATGGCACTCAAAAGCCTTCCCACTAGCTTGTATATTATCCTGCAGACGTCTTACTTTTGTTGTCAGGATGAGCATGAGGTCATGCAGTGAGTGAAGACAGGCCACATAACAAGTTGGATGTTGGACAGCATGAGGCAGAAGAGACCATGGAAGGAGGCTATACCTGGAGAGCAGGTGTCACTTGCTGAGTGCCACACACGTTGCATCCAGCACCCTGGGCTCTATGTCCTCCTCTGTGCCACCAGCAGATAACTGCAGATGCATCAGCTGGCATGAGGGCTCAGCTGGGGAGGGGTGATTCAAATGCAGGTGCTGCAGAAGAGGAATGATAAGGTGGAAGTGAAATGACTTTCTCTGCAAAGAGGCTTTTGTGGGTGTGGTCTCACCACTCCTGTTTCTGCAGCTGTCCATAGCAATACCAGGCTATCCATGGCCTGCGAACTGGCTAATAAACTTAACTTTGCTAAGACTTCTCTCTCTTACCAAAAAACTTGAAAGGTCAGCTGTTAGCACCTAAGACAAGAACAAATTTTGCATAAGAATTTTTTTTGGGGCGATATCTGAAAACTCATTTACAACCAGTCTTGGGGACCAGGTGTCTCTCTGGATATCAGCAACACTCCAGCATCTCTTTTCAAGCAATTAACCTTCATTAAAAACAGTCATACTCTCAAACAAAATATCAAACCCATTTTTCTTTATCCTTTCTCTCTCTGTAATAGTCTTTGTCTTTAATTTAAACATTAGCTCAGGCTTATGCCTGTACTCTGTAAGCCAGAATGCTTACCTATAAAGACATAAGGCTCTATGAGACAGGTGAAGTAGCATCTGCCTGTTCTTATATTTAGTCTTTCTCATCTTTGCACCATATCCAAGCTTACAGGTACTGGGCGTGTAGCTTGTTTCTGATTCCTACAAAAAGTGTCCTACTTTGAGGAAGAAAGCCTGGGCTCAAAATATTTCCCTGGTGGATTAGTGTGAAGGCTGTTTCTTAAAGAAAATGGGTTTAAAACAAAAAGTGATTGCAAGGTACAGTGCAAATGGATCGTGCCAGCAGCTCTGGTGCCCAAATGCATTTGTGTCAATGTCTTTGAGAACAGGATACATATTAGCAAGGGCAGTGTGGAGATATATATGCATCAGTGATTGTGTGTATAACTAGTTATGCTTGAGTGCCACTCAGATATGAATCAGTGAGTCTGTAGAAGAAGTATTAAGTCTATACCACTGCATTCGCTCAGAGCAGGGGATAGGTTTTAAATGAGAGCTTCCAAAGTGCCTGAGTTTTATTAGAAAGTCTGACACGAATCATGCTTTTCAGAAGGCTTGCAACAGGGACTTGGCAGCAGAGGAGAAACAGATCTACTGAGATGTTGCAGCTAAGCTGTGCACAGTTGGCAGACTAAAAACCCAAGTATAAACAGCATCTTTTACAGTGTACACATTAGGCTGGATTCTCAGCTAGTGATTAGACAAAAGTGCTTGTAAGAAAACCCCAGGCTGGAGAAACCCACCATTATGCGGCCCTGTGAGGCTGAAAACCAAATTCACTTCAATGGCAGCCAGAGACCAGCCAAAGGGTCATTCAGCCAAGCAATCTGTTTTTGCCTTGGGCCATCTTCATTGCAAATACAGCAACCATTCCCGTCAAACAAATACTTTCTTTTCAGGAGGAATTAATCTCTTTACCCAATCAAGTCATGGCCTATTCTGTGGATAAACAAGGGAAGTCTGCACGCAGTCCAAGTCCCTGAGATGCAGCCTGGTACAGGTCTCAGTAAATTTGTACACAAGGTCTGTTTCCTCAGTCACAGGAGAATACTAATGCCCTGCACAGAGCTGACTGTGCTGTGCCTTTATGGTTGTTTGCAGCCTTGCTCTGGGTAGTGAGAAGCTGCACAGTCCCCACTGCTTTGCAATGAAAAACACATGGATGCCTGATAATTATGGATGGCTGATAATGATGGAGGGAGCTATGGTCCTCTCATTCTCTGTTGGTAAACCCATGTCTGATGGGTAGGGGTCATCCTGAAACAATGGGATACAAGCAAGAAAGTTCCCATCATTTATGTACGGGCAGCACTTCATCTCTCTCTGTGAAGCTGGGATAGAAGTCTCAGGGTTGTTTGGCAGCAAGCTGCAGAGTGAAAGGGACAAACCTGCTTTTTTCTAGTCTTAGGGGATCTCTGAGAATAGAAGGTCTGAGGTTCAGCTGGCAAAGGTTGCTGCCCAGTGTTGCATGTACCAGAAGGAGGAAATCAGTCCTTGGCATTAGGAAGAACAGAGAAACAGGAAGACACACGGACTTACAATGTTTGCATATTTATTTCCTTATTGCCCTTAAAAAAACCCTTTGAATTGGCCACACATTACTGTGACTCTAAAACAGGAAGGATTTCTCTGTTGGTCAGGCCAAAACATTGAGGGTGATGCAGTGAAGAGTGCTGTAATTATCAATACAAACTACCTAACTTTGAAAAAAAATTAAGCAAATAATTACTGTATTTTTTTTTCTTTTTAAACTCCAAGTTAAAAAAAAAATGACCAAAGAACTTAGAGTTCATGGTTATTGTCGGTTTGACAGTACAGTATAAAATAGAAAGAATGCAAAGCACAATTAAAAATCACAGGTTTTGTCAAGTCTAATTTGACAGAAGTACATTCATGGCACCATAAGCAGAATCTTCTTTTATTTGCCCCAAGCTGTGTTTTATTAGTAAATTAATTATATAGAAAAAATAATGGTTAGAGTGAACAGCAATAAAAGTGCAGTGGTTGCTGAAGCTTGTGGAGCAAGAGGAGAGTATTTTAACTTATATTAGGGGAAGATATGTTTATTAAAAGGTATATTTTCAGGACTAAAGTATTTTTACTAATTCTGTGGTTTAGGACTTCAAAGTGCACAGGTGAGCTTTAGTAAACTGAATTAACTTTCCTGATGACCAGTTGCCCTCCCCTGGCTGAAATGAGAAATGCAGGCAATTGAAATTTTGCAGGAGGTTAGACTTGTACCAACTAAAAGGAAACTCTTCTGCCAGAAACACTACGTAACTGGGAAGCAGATTGGTTATTTTGGATCCTGGTAAGGGTCCCTCACAGCTGACTATTACAGAGGTGACTGCACTCCCAAAGTTGGTATTTTGCAAGAAAAGATTGATCCCCCCTCGATAGGTGCTGGAAAATGCAGCACACAGAGATGTGTCTTCCTAGGCAGGAATTCTGGGACTATTGAACTCTCAATTTTTGTGGTCTGTTAAGCAATAGCAAGTATGGGAGCATGTGCTCCAGTACATGTTGGATGTCCATCTGACCTTTCGCATGGAAAATTTGCTGGAACAAATCGTCAAGATTTACCATCCTGTACTTTCATAATTTCTCCTTTTTTAAAAAAATTCCTCATAGAAACAAATCTCAAAAGATCTATGAGCAGGTCACAGACATCTCTGGATTGAGAAGAGTCCGTGACTGTTGCTATGGGCTAGCTCATTTGAGGCAGATAAGACAGAAAATTACAGATGAGTTTCAAAAATGCATCCCACTCACTAAAGGAGCTCTTGCTTGTTCTACTGAGCTCAGTTCAGTTTGTGGGCATGCCTGGGCTAACAACATCCACAGTGGGACTTTGTGAAACTTGATGGATCTAGCACTTAACTCAATCATACAATCCTCTTTGTGCCTTTTGCAAGCATCTTTGACAACCAGAAACTAATTTCAAAGAGGTAGCATTCAGGCTCAGTCCTTTTAAACACCTGTAGATATGGAGGAACACCTCAAGAACTTAACTCCTGAGGCTTATATAGTAGACACCAAAATTTTTCTTCTTCCTCTTACACAGAAGTATTCTGCTTCTTCAGATGCGCTCTCTCTCTCTCTTTGGAGATACAAGGTGTTTTGTTTGTGGCTTTTGCAGGTGTGCTGGTTTTGGCTGGGGTAAAGTTAATTTTCTTCACAGCGGCTAGTGTGGGGGGGTGTTTTGCATTTGTGCAGAATACAGTGTTGATAATATGGAGATATTTTTGTTATTGCTGAGCAGGGCTTACACAGAGCCAGGGACTTTTCTGCTTTTTGGTGAGGAAGTTGGGGGTGCGTGAGGGGTTGGGAAGAGACACAACAGAGACAGCTGACTCCAACTGACCAAAGGGGTATTCCATACCAGATGACATCATGCTTAGTATATAAAGTCAGGGAAAGAAGGAGGAAGCGGGAAAGTTTGGAGTGATGATGTTTGTCTATCCAAGTAACCATTGGCCTTGATGGGGTCCTGCTCTCCTGGAGATGGCTGAACACTCATGGGAAGCAGTAATTAATTCCTTATTTTGCTTTGCTTTTGTGTCACTTTTGCTTTCCCTATTAAACTGTCTTTATCTCAACCTCTGAGTTTTCTAGCTTTTACCCTTCCAATTATCTCCCAGATCCTGCTGGTTGGGAGTGAGCAAGTGGCCATGTGGGGCTTGATTGCAGGCTGGGGTTAAACCACGACAGCAGAAAAGACCTTACTTGAAACACAACCTCCTGTTCAGAGGGCAACAAGAATATCCACCATTCTCTTCAGGAACCAAGTAGGGTCTTGTTTCTAAAGGCAGCCTGTGGAAGCACAATAGATTCCACTTATAACCTTTTGATGTAGTACTTACAGATTGAAGTGATATTCTGGATTTTATGTGCAGCTTTGCACTCGGAGGTTACAAAGTGCCAAAGCACCATGAGGTTCCTCCCCTCCCACAAGATTTGAGCTATTTTGCTTCATATCTTTCCATAACAGTGTTTCTGAGGTTAGGCTGCCTGGATAAGTGTAAGCATTTTTCTGCATGGTAGCAAGAAGGAGCTAGAGTGCTGATTAGATTACTTTCCTCCTAAGTTCATAACTTGAATGCAGAGTTGAATGGATCTGCCCTTGTCTTTCAAAATAGGAAGAACAGAATTGGCACTAGAGAAACATGGGCACATCTGAGCAGATCTCATGTATGATTCACTTCTGGAACCCAAGCTGACCTGGACCAGCTCTGTCTGTGATAGAAGGCCAAGTAATTGTGTTTGAACACTCAACTGTTTCTTGACAGTTCTTTTAACTGTCTGTCTCCTTGGATTGAGAGGAATGATCATTGCTGATCTCTGTTGATCTGCATTGGGGGTGTGCCGGGCCAGATGCTGTTGCTTAGGCAGTATTATTTCCACACTCCACGGTTATAGAGACTGGTGAGAAGTCATCCCTTTCAGTCCAGTTAACGTAAACACTCCAGAAAACCCAGGGAAGGAGAAGAACCTAGTTCAAGGTCTGCCAAAGTAAATGAAAGCACTCAGAAGCTGGTACTGGCAGACTGGGTATTTTCTCAGGGAACTGTGTGCCACACTGGCACGATTTATCTGAAGAAGCAAGGAGAGTGGAACAAGCAATCCTATGACACTAATACCTCTTGCATAAGCTCAGTTCCACAAAAGTATTTAGAGATTTAATTGCCTTCAACTTCATTTATTGAGGCATCCAAGTTTCTCCTTGCTGTGTTAAGCCATTTTAAATCTCGCATTGGAAAGAATCTCTTTTCCACCTTTGCCTCCCTCTCTTTCTCGCACAGATGCATGTTTCAATGACTACACGGGCAGTGAGGTGCGAAAATGTGCCCCTGCATCACCTACTTAGGCAGTAAAGCTGCAGTGAACCACATGGAATTACATCCTTGAGGTCTGCTGACAATTAGTCATGTGTCTTTCTTCCACTTGGTGTCTCCCTTTAGTCTCAAATCTGGGGCTAGATCTCCAATAGCACTCTTCTGGGAATGAGTATTTGTTATTTACGTCATATAAGTACCCTCAAGTTTCAGTGGTGCACCCTGACTCCAAAGTGATTTGCAACACAGAGAACTCACAAGATGTAAGACTCCCTTTCCTTCTCCTCCCAGCTGTTTATCTTTGCTATATGCTCCCCAGCAATTTTAAATGTGCTTAGGAAATTCAAATATTTCTTTTTGGTTACTGTTTTTCTTTGTGAAAGTAATATATTCATTGTACAATTTGATATAATTCTTATTACAGAGAGCTAGGCCTGGTTTGACTCCTCCTCTAATAAGTGCTAGAGAAGTTCATAGGCATGCAAGAGAAACACAAAGTGTTATTTCACTGACTTAATAAAGTAGCATTTTCAAAGGGATAATTTCAAAATAACATCAAATAAAAGCACAGTCTTTCCCCTTGTACACAAACAGAAAAGGCAAGGGATACTTTTACTACCTCTTTATATTGTAGTGGAAAAAAAATTTGGAGGGGGGAAGATAATTTCAGCTTTTTTTGCACTAGAACACAATTTTTTATCCTATATAAGACTTGATTGATAGGGAAATCTATAAACTTGGATTCCTTTTCAATTTGTGTGTAATGGAAGCCAGTTTTTCAATGACAAAAGCTACTGAAACTCCCTGCTTTGAAAGACTTTAGATATTTTCTGCTACGTGGAAAACATTTACAGCATAAATGCCTTAATGTGCTTGATTCACTCCTGTTTCTGGGCTTTTCTGTTCTGCCAGTTCCTCTGAGATTAAATCTCTGAGAGAAAGTGGTCCAAATCTAATGTGTTTGGCAGTCCCCTCAAATAAATGCTCCTTTCTCCGAAGACCTCTTGGTGTCTTGCTTAATTCTGATCTGGAGACCTAGAGACTAGACTCTCAGCTAGTATAAATGAGGGAAGTATACCACATAACAGCAGCCGAGGATCTGGAAAATAGTATCTACCAATAATGTCTTACTTCATGTGGGTTCTACCCAAATAATTCACTAGCCCTCCTGTGGGAGAACAAAGCACTGTATATTTCCTTTTACGAGCTGTTTTGTACATAAATGCCCTTTGCAGCCCTAGTACATCTTCACTGAAACCAGCGAGAGCAAGTTTGCAAAACTTGTGTGTGTCTTATTTTTAAATCCTTTCAAAATAACAGAGGAATGTTCATCAGATTGCAGATTCCCGACACGAAGTAACTGTAAAGTGTGCCAGCATTTTCTTAGAGCAGATGCTGAGATAACATCGTCCTTTTGCTGTGCCTATGTGGGTTGAGTACGGTAACCTGGACTTTCAGGGCTGTGGGATACAGTTTGGATAAGGATGGACGTGCCATCTAGTGGCTGTATGTCCCTATTGCTTGGGCAGTCTTATCTCAAATTATCGATATGATCCTCACTTCTCTCAGTAAAGTAGAAAAATAGGCATTATGGAGTCTTATCTGAAAATCTTAAGCAGCCCATCTCTTCTGTATAGCACCAAGCTGGAAGATCTCTGTATCAGGCCTCATCTTGTTAGCTGTATTTTCAACAACCAGTGTTTCCAACAGCCAATCAATCAGGTGTTTGTCCACAGTCACTTCCTCTGACCGAAGAAAAGGAGCTTCTGTCACTTGCTGTGGGTGAAAGTTTCCCTCTCCAGAAGCTTTTCACCCTCTTCCACTTGCAAGACTTTCTGCCCATGCCCCATTTCACTCCTACTCTTTTGAGCTGTCTCAGCAGCTCCTCTTAGTCCCCAGTGCAGGGGTACCACAGGGGTGGCAGCACTGCAGAGAAGGCTCTGTAGCAAGTTATAAACAACTCTTTAATTCTAGCCATCATGCCAAAAACTGACTAAGGCTGCTATGAAAGGGATGTTAGATGTGGGAAAGCAATTTTCAACCCTCAAGATCCTGCTTGCCACCAGCAGAGTTTCCCCAGCAAGAAGGAGGCAGAGAGGCGTGTTCCACACTGTCTCTAGACACCCTCCACCGAGCCAGCACTGAGCAATCCCATACATCAGGCCAATATCAAATGAAACCACAGAGAAGGCTTTCCCTTATCTTTCAGGACAATTACCAAGCTGTACATCACTTGAACAGTCTGGAAACTATGGGAGATTGTGGTTTCTGTTGAAACGGGAAAACCTTTTCATGGTTAGCACTGGCAATGAAATTTGTAGCCCACCTCCATCTGGGCTGAGCCACGGGTGATCATTCTCTGGGATGAGCTTCCCTCAGTGTCAGAGGGCAAATAAATAACTAACTATGTGTGAATGTGCATTTCAAGGAAAAATCATGCTTTTTTCCTTCTTGCCTCCTACCCCTCATTTTGCCTTGGAGAAGTTACGGGTTTCCTCAGGTCCTCAGAGAGGCTGAAAACTGTCCAAAATGTGCTTCAGGAAAGTGATCGTTCAAAGTGAATCAGTTTCCAGTGTCTGCTCACCATCTGTGTGCCTTTAGGAGATTGTCACACTTTCGGCTGGCTTCATCCCTCTCTCTAATTCCTTGGTTACAGTCAAAACAGTTCTAAAAGGATTCGGTTCCCACAGTGGGAAAATAACTGGGACGCTGCCTGGTAGCATCACTTCACCCACGAGCAACTGACGCCTCATGGAAAACTTTGAAAAGCAAATTTCTCCTCTGAGTCAGTTCTGCTGATGTAGCTTCTACTCTGAGAATTACGTTACCCTCTTCTGTTTCTGTATTGTAAAGCCATTTGTATGAGAAGAGGATCCTGCTTTCCTGGAACAATGCGCTGCCTTTGGTGAACTCAAAAGCATCTGTGGCATTGGTTCACCCACTCTAAACGACCTGAACTAGTTGATTTTCAGGCAGAAGGAGTCTGATATGATGAGCCATGGCTTTCTGGTCTGACATGTTTTGAATTATTATTCTGCCTCTGTTACATTTTTCATAGAAATGCCCCAAGCCACTGACAAACTTGGTTTAGCAATAAAGAAATAATCATCTCCACAGCAGCTAAGGGGATGCCAACAAAGATGCTATGTGGCTGAGTCATCTTCTTATTGCAATAGTGCTGCCCAACTAGCCACCCTACGAGATTTAGCAGGCCCAGACTTTTCAGCTGGGATAATTCATCTTTTGCAGTCTCTCTCAATAAGCTTCAGTAACTAAAAGTGTGAAAAAAAGTGCCCCTTTCATTGCAGAAGACAACTGATGGTCTCACCACCTAAAGTGCTGACTGCCCCAATATGTATCGTCATTAAATGTGGCAGCCAGTGAGAAGGTTTGGAAAAAAACAGTCCTTTCATTGTCTGAGAGCTAAACGAACGATCCCATAGCACCCACTGATCTGTCACTAACAGCTCAGACTGTTGGCCAATGGCCGGATTTCTAGTGCAGATCACTACAGCTAAAAAGGAGTTAGATATCTGAATAATCATGGGAGACCAGGGCCAGGATTAGAAAGAGAGAGGAAGCAGGAGCCCAAAGTTCACTTTACTATGAGTGAATGATTACACCATATTATTTGCCTACTCTCTAGAGGAATAGTTGCATCCACTCTGCTGATGAGCAGCACCAGCTCTCTACTCCTTCCATGTTGTGAGCAGGAACGGGTGTCTCCACAGCTTTTCTTGCCTGTTCTCCTCTCTCATCTTGCCACCTCTCACTGCAACATGAAAACTGTTTGACTTTGCCCTATTAGACCATCTATCTGTGCTAGATCCATCCCTGAAGGGCAGAGCTTCTGTTGTCTCACTTTAGGTTCAGTAAGGCTCTCTGCATCCTGCTCAAGAGTGAATTAACTGGGGTTCTCCTCACTCACGTCTTCTATAGCATCATTTGTAGACTGGCTTTTTAGAGGTGACATCAAAAAGCAGCCACCAAGCTGTGTCCGGATCTCAAACTCTTATGTCACTACCCAGAATTCTGGACACAACTGAAAGGACAGGCAGCATGCTGTGTCCTGTGGTTGCACACACCACCCTGCTCCAGACAGATTGGGTCCTTCCTAAGCAGCAGCAGTAGGTACCTGGCCCTTTCCACTCTAAGGATGACTGCGTGACCAGGATCAGGGAAGGGGCCACTTTCTGGTGGCCTCAGGGACTAGCCTGCTTTATCCTGACAGTGTAGAGGTCCAAGTGGACATTTATAGCATGACTCCCCACAGGGATTTATGGCTTGGTTCTGCACCGTGGCAAGCTGCTGAATACTCAGAGCATGGTATAAATTGGTTGGAGGAGAGGCACAAAGCCAGAGCTCCAACGAGCAACACGCAGGAGGTCTTGCCGACTATGATGTGTGTGGCAAAATGATGGCTGAGGAGGCTGCTACCATAAATGTGGTTATCACATGTGTTGCTCTAGTAGATGCAGCATCATGTAAACACTTTAAGACTTAGAACTCTTAAAATGGTATTCTACAAGCACAGGGTTGTTTCTTCTGCAAAAGAGGACATCTCTGTTTTGCAGTACCAGAAGAAACGAGTACAGCTCTTCATTCCTATTTCACTTTGCCCTTGTGTGTACTAAGATAAAACAAAAAGAGGGTGAAGATGGAGGCAGTAAAGAAGAAAAATATATGTTTGCACTTCCAGCATGCAAACAGTTTGGACATTGCAGTCTCACTTTGACCTTGAAGCACACTCTGGACCCTAGCTGAAGGCCAGCCACTTTTTGTATGTTTGTTGGTGTTGGGCTGAGAAGGGAACATCAGTGCGTGGCATTAGCCAACTATGTTGCTTCCTAAATTCCCTCTGCTGGCCTGAGGATTAGTGTGCCACAGCAACAAGAACCCAAAGCCTCACAGGGCTCGGGTATGTGCTTCTTGGCTTTCCATCACCCCATTTCAATGTGTACTGAGCGGCTCCGGTTGATGGAGGGGAAGGCTCTGGTTATGATCACATTGAGAGCTGAGTGTTACCAGAGGTCATCACTGCTGATAGTTCTCGCCTGTGTGAGAGAAGCAACTTGGTTTTCATCCAAACCTTAGACTCAACAGCACTGAACCCATCACCACATCTGCTTGCACAGCCGCACAGCCCCTCACTGGCAGGCTCAATGGAGAGGATAGTGCTGAAATATGGTGCAAAGACTGATGACACAGTGTCTTTTGTGGAGATAAAGGGAGGCTGATCCCTTTCATCACCGCTTAAGCAATTGTTTCAGATGTCTTTTCCTAGCTTTTGTTCTGGTCAAGGCAGAAACTGGAGGCCTAGTGGCTGCAGGACAACCTTTGCCAGAAGGTACAGCTCCCTGGGCAGGGGTGGGCAGTTCTCACTCCTGGTTCACTGGAGGGCAGCCCCACACTGGGACATGTCCATCTGCCTTGTCCACATTAGAAAAGCCTGTGTGCAGGGACGTCCCTGTTCCTGTCCGTTGGCATGTCTTGTGAAAATAAGGACTCTTCAGAAAGGTTTTTGCTTCTGGCTCAGGAAGAAAAATGCAACACAAACCATTGACACTTACTCCCATCTGACCCCCACTGCGGTCCTTTTTCTAAGCTGAGACCCAGCTCTGCTGTTCCCCGGCATGCAGTATGGCAGCCAGGAGCGTGGCTGCAGAACATCAAAGTTAATTAGAATCCAAAAGCAAATAAATCAATCAATACGTTCCCAGCCTCCTTAGAAAATCTCATTATTGGGAACCGACCCAGGCAGGGACTCCCAGGAAGAACTACAGAGGAAGAGATTCTCCAAAGCTGTAATTTTTAAGGTTGTACCACTTGGAGAATAATTACAACCAGCAAAACAATGTTCACATCTCACATTAATATAAAGTAATGACTGCATGCCTGTAGCCAGCTAACCACAGAACTGAGAAGAGACTGTCAACTCTTCTGCCCTACCATAATAGAAAGCACGTTGGAAATGCTAACAGCCGCTGCACGCCAGCCTCTTGTCATCCCTCCTTCTTAAAGACACAGACCAAGGGCTGCTTCGGCCTCCAAATGCTGCTTGTACAGGAGATGTCGTCACTGATGAGTTTCTCTTCTGTCTAAACTAAAATGAAAATTAATATGTTTATAATTTTCAGTGAAGCAGAATTTTAAGATAATTTCAGACATTTTAAAAGGCTTTTGTTTCAGAAAAGTACTGCTTCCACTTTTGGAAATGTGTCAAATTTGAAAATGCCATTTTGTCTTCCTTCCTTTCTACATTATATTTGCTTTAACACCACTTCCAAGTGTGTCTCCAGCATGTGTTTATAGTGAAGTGCAATAAAATAGTGGAAACAAGAAGAACATACAAATAAATGAAATGGTAAAATAAATCAAATTAAATAGTATTTTTGAAACTCTAGCACTATTATTATTATTATTATTATTATTATTATTATTATTATTATTATTATTATTATTATTATTATAGCTGAGCAAAAAATCTAATATAAGGTATTTTTCTTTGGGAATTTTCACCAAAATCAGTGCAATTTTATCACTTTCCTTCAGAGTTATTGGAAAGTCTTTCAGATATCCAACCTGAAATCTTCTGAGATGAGCCTCAACAGAAGAGTCTTCATGGAAATTCAGGTCAGGGTGGGAAATTAAATTAAGAGATGTTTGGGTTTAGTGCAACCAGACTGTAAGATCCCCAAGATATGAACTATATTTTAATTCTGTATCAGGGATTATCCTTGAGCCATTAGAGAGACCATGAGGTAAATAATAAATATTAGTATATTCACTGTGTATAGTGAATATAGTGAGGTTTTCTCTGGAAGAATCTCAGAGAGGAGGCATATTGGAGCTGGTCAGCCCTGGGGAGGGCTGTTCTGCCCTGGCCCTTGGTCCTGTGCTGACTGCCCACGCTGACCCTTGGGGGTGAAACCAGTGACCAAAGCTTGGCCCACAGCCAGCAGATCTTGATGCTGAGTTTTAAAAGGAATTTAAAAAGCACTTTAAGCATTACATTTTCTTCTTGGCAGTCCTGATCTCTGAAAGCAGAATGGGACACATATAATTCCAATCTGGTCCTCAACATTATATCAATATTTATGAAAAAAAAGAAAGTCATGCAGGGTTAAATATTAAAACAATGGGAGTGAAAATCAGAAATCAGGGAGTATGAAGTTGTCTCTCTTTAGACTGAAACAAAAAGTGAATAAAATACAGCAAGAATATTCTGGAGATCATGATCCAGAGAGGACACCTTTGTTGCTGGTAACATATATTGAAGGAATTGTTACCAGATTATCTGTCATCAGAAGGAGACTTCTGCAAGTCAGTTTGAACACCAACATGATCAGGGTTTAGAGGCAGTCTCTGCTTTTGGTAGTGGAGGAGGTTCAGGTTACAATCTTTATATGTCAGATTAATTAGCTGTTTTAACCAAAGTGTTCAGGAGGTCACACTATTTTCTCAGCAAATTCTTCTACTGTGACTTGTTCTGACTTTCTCAGGAGATCTTTCAGGAGTAGTGTGGTCCGTTTATGCTTCAGCACCCAGGTTCTCATGCAGGATTTGTAAGATTTCCCTTTGTTCTCCCTCATCTGTTGTGGTTTTGCAGCTATCTGGAGGACTAGTAAGACAGTTCCTTAGTGCCTCATGATGCTTAAACTAGATAATAACTAAAGAAAAGTCAAAAGGACACTGAGGGAAGAGATCATACCAAAATCCATGAAGTCAGCAGAGCTGGCAAAGGTTCATGAAAGAGTAGATTACCTCCATTGTGGTTTCAATGAATTGGAGTAAGTGTAGTGGCAATATTATTTCAACAGCATAAGTACAAAGTTTTGCAAATGATGTTCTGCAAACCAGCCAGATCCACAAAGATGAGTACAGTAGAAAATGAATTCATCCCCAGTCAAGAGTGTGGCATGGAGGCCAGATACACAGAAGGGAAGAGGAGCCTCTTCTAATATTACCTGGAAACTGGAAAATATCTCTTTTTCTTCCCCAGGAGATCAAACACTGACTGAACATCTGGTTAACCTCTGGGTAAGGAGGAGCTGGAAGCTCCTTGTATGCCTCTTGCCGTCCACAGACCCAAGCCTGAGGGGAGGTCAACCAGCATCTTGAACTGCATGGACAGGAGTGTCCCACTTGGCAGCCACTGAATACATTCTTTGGCTCATCAGCAGAGCCAAATTCCTCACTAGAGGAATTCATGCCAGACAAGGCAACTTCTTTGCATCACTTCAGTCCCTTTGCACCCTCCAAACAGACCAAACTTGTCTCCTGTCCTAGTGCAAAACTGTCACCACTGGGCACAGGAATGGAACAGCTCACTCCTGTGTAGCTCTGCTGGCACCCTGTGAGAGACCAATGGGAGGAACCTGAGGGGGAAAAAGTGGCCCAAGAATTGTACTCTCATTCTGTGTCACTGGGAGGCCACCCCTGGAGGTCTGTCAGCAGCTGACTTATTTAGGATAATCTTTATGCTTCTGCAATCTGGTTCAGGGTCAAAAAGCAAAATACAGAAGGTGTCATCATCTGCTGGCTGGAGCCTCACCTTCTTCACTGGGGACAATTGCAGCGAAGCAGGGACCCTGGCCCCAATTTGCAAAAAACAGCAGAGTTTCTGGGTGTCCTGTGCCTTCATGTCACTAGGCAATAGGCAGTCAATCTCATTTATCTTCCAGGAATCTCAGAAAGCCTGGCAACTGCACCGACAGCATCTCGCTCCAACTGAGAACTAAGGAATTTTGCCGCAAGACCCATCTGAAACCCGCTTGAGCTTTCCAAGCCCACTGCTCCCTTGGGGTGGGGGAGGTGGGGAGGGAGGCTTGTGTTGATTAATATTAGAAGAAACTCCCCTGAAAGAATGATAGATCATGGCTTGGTGATTTCAGAATCTTTTCTTGTTTCTTTCTTTGATGAGAGGAGGGGGAACTGGAAACAAAAGGCCTAGGAAGGGGGGAATGGAGGGAGGGGTGTGTTTTGAAATCTGCTTCCTTTTGGCCACGCTTGAACTTCCAAGAGCCTGGTTTTGACTGACATCCCTAGGAAATGGGGGAAAAAACTCCATGCTGAGCCAGCTCTCTGCCCAGCAGAGAAAGGAGGAGGCATCTGGCTCCAAGGAGCTGAAATAGATGCCTTTAATGTGTCTGTCAGCCAGCATCACAGAGGTGCACTTGGGTTTTCCAGCTGGAGCGTTCTGTTCCTGCAGGCTTCCAGGGCCTCTCCACCCCTCTTCAGGATCCATTTAGCTGGGTACTACATCCACATTCACCTGGATGGCTGCAGGTGGAACAGCAGAAGAAGACCAAACACAGAACCACTATGTGTATTCACAGCTAGAAAGACGGGAATGGAGCCATCTTTGCAAATTCTGGCTTCATCCTTCCTTGCAATCCTCTCTTGAGGTGCAGGAGGAATGGCAGAGGACTGGGAGTGCCACTCAAAGCATTTCAGAGACATCCAGTTTAAAAACCTGGAGAAGAAGTGTGTTAATAAGAGTATCATCCATGCCATGCAGCTACCTCCCTGTCTGCAACTCCAGGACTCTGGCCCATATGTGGGGCACATGTCAGAACAGACCATCACTGGAAAAATGTGAAAACAGCCCTGAGAAGGGAGATCTGTTGCTCGTGTTGCATGGAGTTATGATGGGAAGGTGGGAAGAGAGTGAGAGATTGGGTGAAAAGGCTGTCAGCGTTTTCTAGAGCTTGAAAACTGCTAGAGAGACTACAGAGGCACTTGCAGGATGGTTGTGCCAAGGATGGATGCTCAGAACAACACATGGGAGCATTGTAATTCTGTCTGTTTCTAGAGAAGCTAAGGTGATGTCTTTTGGGTGGGCAATCACACAGAAACCACCTTATATTTTTGAGTGAGTCCACAGCACCAAAACCACCTTTTTGCCTTCTAATGCCTCTTACATCCATCACCTTGGACACATTATCAACTTTGAGTTTGCCCCTGTGGCCAGGTCACGTGTTTATTGCTGTTCTCTGTGTTAGATCTCTTAAGCTGGTTACAAGCTAAGGATATGAGCTCCCTCCCAACAACTAGGAACTTCTAAAAGGCTCTTGTCTGTGGTCTCCAGTTTTCCCTACAAATTTCTCAGCAGAGAACTTCCGAGTTTCCCCTAAGCAGAACTCAAAGCCTGCTGTCTTGTACTGCATCTTGAAACATTTAGTTGTTTACACTGGCTCGTGTTAACTAGCTGTTTTTTCTGAAAGGAGGAAGACTGGAGTTCCCATGTTTCTCTTACTACTGAGTTCTCATTCTATTAGTTGATATTCATCACTAGGATATAGGCGATTAGGCAATGGATCTGCCTAGCCACTTTTGGTGATGCGCCCATTTCTGATGATAGGTACTTTCCTAATGTTCACCCTAAGCAGTAGGGTCTAGCAAGCCATTAACACAGAATGTGGTCAAACCCTCTTAATGAAAAGTGAGGGGAAATGAAGCAGACCAGATCTCAGATCTGCTAGGAAACAAGGATAGTATAAACACTACTGTAATGCAGTTTGGGAACATATTCACCTTTCTCAAGTCACAGAGATGTTTCTTTGGCATTCTCCTGCCAATGTTTGCCAATTGGCAAACTCCTACTGAGTTTGTATTTTATCATGGAAGTTACATGACACATTGTCATGGTCATGAGTCACATCAGAGTGTCTTAAGTAAGCCTGTGTGCTCTGTCACTTGCAACACAGGCTTTCTTTGGGTTAAGGAACAATTGGTGCCAAATCAAAGGAATGAAGGTGGCTAATGACATGAGATGCTGATACTGGCAGTCTCTCCTTGTGCAGAAGGCCTTCTAAAGTCCATAATGTGTTGGACCAAATCCTCTGTTATACGTTACATTTACGAGCAATCAACTGGCATTTATGCTGTTTTGGACTGGAGCACGTGTCCCTGGACTGACAGTATCTCTGTAAGATATTCTTTTCTCCTTGGCCTTGTCTTCTGACATTACGTCTTCAACACTGCTCAGGCCAGGCAGTGCCAGTGAGGAAGATTTGCCCTTGCCGGGGAGAGTGTATGCTCGCCTGACCTCCAGCCACAAGCCACAGAGAGCAGAACTGACCTGCATGCTGCCTCACCTTGAGGATCGGTGCATGGGCTGGCTGCAGAACTTGCCCCTCCACAGGCAAGAGTCTTCATCCCACATCCCGCCTCCAGTTTCTCATGCTACCTGTGATGAATAGCGAGCCTGGGGAAACCCACAAGGGTTTAGCTCCCCATGTTTTAGCTCTCCTAGCACACTGAAATCCTGCCCTCAGTGTTGAGAGACAGTAAGCTTGCACACGTCCAGACAAGGACTATACAATGATAGATAATACCAATAAAGCCCTGAGCTGTTCTAGAGAGGGGAGGGTGATTTATCCCCAGCCAGACGGCTGGGCTGAGCAGAGTGGAGAGCGGAAATCCTACAGGAGCTGTGGGGCACACATCAAAACTGCATGTCACTGTGTCCGCGACACCCGGGGCGCCAGTTCAAAGCCATCATGTGCTGCGGCTGGAGACTTAAGGTGATGCCAAGCTAATGAGCAAACGAAACAATAAATAACCCCAGTGATCATTACGCATTCCCCCTCCTTGGAGCTTGCCTGCTCCAGCCCTGGTGAGCCAGTGCTTCTCACACCCAATTACTCATGCCGAAGCCCCTCAAACAGAGCCCAGAGCAGGCTCAGCAAACCATTCATCTTTGCAGAGTGGAGCTCTTTCAAGTTTCTCTGCGGCAGCCGCTCTGTTTATTGTTAAGATGAGCACACAGTTTACACGAACTGTTCTTATTTATCTTTGACTTTTACCTTTTAGGTCATTCCTTTGCACGTCCGGTACTTTCCAAGTCTTGACCAAACTTTTATTTATGTCTTAGGATTTTCTGTCTGAAACTTTCCAGCTCCCAGTGATGGAAAGGTGAGCTGAGCTCCTGACTGGGTCCTTTTCTCCAGCAGAACTGAAGTCCCTGAGACAAATCACTCCTTAGGACAGAGATTTAGGAAGCTGCTGAAGGGAGGGGATGGGTGGGTTATGTGTCAGGAGGGGGTGCTCGGATAAGTGCTAGCAGCTGAGTTTTGCGTGACTTTGGGCTCAGGCCGAACATGCAGCCACATTGAGAAAGAGGATGAATGGATACATGGTTTAGGCATGATGAAGGCAAATAGGAAATTGCATGGCTATGGTGTTTGCTTTGCAGGCTGCTAAAATGCCTGAGGGGAGAACAGACCCAGGTATCATCCCCAGCAGGCTTCACATGTTGACCACTGCTGCATGTAGTTATAATCTTTCCCAAATTTCAGGTCTTCCTAAACAGTCACCACAGCCAGTGATCCTCTGCCTTCAGTGCTCGATTGTGCCTTGCTTCGTCCATCTGCTCTCTGCCACCAGTCTCACTCCAAACCTTGTGCAGGGCACAAATTCTGTTGCTTTTCAGATGAGCCCTGTACCAGTGACGAGGTGATGGGAGTCTTTCCATGCCTTGGTGGTGATGTATCCAAACTGTGAAGAGCTAGATTTGGATTCTCCTCACAGCCAGGAAATGGGAATATCTTGTTTATTGTCAAAGGGCATAACTAGGGCAGGGTGTCACCAGATATGTCCCAATTTACAGGAGCTGGAAATCTACCTGGCATGTGTTCACATAGGAGGAGAAGATGCTAACACACAGGCTAAGGAAGGAGCACTGAGAGAAGATAACCTCTCCAGCAAATTAATGACATAGAAAGACAGGACAGAGTGTGAATTGCTTTGCAGTTATCTCACAGACTCGGAGACGTTGAGGCAAACAGTCAGAGTCAGTCTGGCAGAGCTGTCAGCACCACCACCTCTCCAGAGGGCTTGGAGGTAGTGGGGGCTGGAGGAATGGCACTGGGTTGGCTGTGGACTCTGTATGGACTGCCAGGCCTCTGTGTGGCTCCTCTGTCTCTCTTGTCTGTAGCTGTGGGAGGCTGAGGGCAAACTGGCCTCATCCCTGCCTCCTGCAGCTTCCAGAGTGGAAGCTGCAGCCCTGCTGCTTGCTGCCACGTTGCACAGTGGAGGAGGCAGTCTGAGAGAAGTCACTGCCTTTACCAGTTCAGTTCTTATGTTTCAAATGAACATTACCAAAACAAAAATTCACATATTTAAATTTCTTTCCAGGGGTTAATAACTTCCACAATGATTAAAATGGAAAGAATTTTTTTAATTGCATATTCCTTTTCTCTGTTTGTTGCCTTCTTTGGCTTGGCCAGGAGTATATCTCCAAAATTGTTTCTGCCTCTTCCTACTCGTGATGTCTGAATTTTCTTTCTAGCTCTGTCACCAGTGTTATCACTTATGTTAGCCTGTGCCTGTTTTTACCTTGGCTCCTTGACCTATGAAATAGTTGAAGAGCTTTTCCATCTCACATGTCAAATCATTACATGCCGGTGGAGCACTGTGAGCACTTCTGTGAGTGGTACTAAAGAAATGGGATGTCTTCAAAGCACCAAGAATATTTTCTCACCTGCAAGGGTCAGCTTGCAGGTGTTTCAGTCCAGAGCTTGCCCATTACAAAATGGCTCAGAAATGTGTAGGGCCAAATTCTGGACTGCATTACACCCACCCGGCCCGAGGGAAGCCATTCAGATTCTTCACAAGAGAGATAGACAGGGAGCAGGAGCAGGGCCCACTGACAGTACATGAAAAAGTCCTAATTTCTGGTGGTGTAAGAGTGGGCTCTGAGAAGTTGCAGCAAACACTTGAAGGAAAGGAGAGCAATAACAGGTGAGCTTGTATCCTTTGAGACGTTTTGTTGACCTGGAGAGTTGTCAGACACAGGCAGGATGTGTTCATGTCTTTCTTCCTTTCCCCTGGGGACCAGAAAGTGTTAAAAACCCCTGTGATATAGATCTGTGTTCACATTGAATCTACACCCATCATATATATATCGGCTTTTGAGGGTGGGGGTGGTTTACACATGTCACTGGCCATAACTCAGACTTTTATTATAATCATGACCATATGGTTAATGGGACCTAATAAACCACTGTTGACCTGGACACTCTGTGCACAAATCTCATGCTCGCTTTCCTTTCTTCATTGCTTGTCTGGGTGCACTATGCCAAGCAGCTGCAATTCAGTGACTCTAAAATGCCAGTTTTAGTGATCCCGCACCTGGTTAGTTCAGAAAGAATAAAACCCCAAGGAAGCCACATTGCACCATAGCCCAATGGAAGCAGGGACCAACTTTCCAAGGGTCACAGGGCAGCTGCTCTGTGCATAGGACAGACACGAACAGTGTCTGTGTGAAGGCCGCAGCAGGGGACATGGCAGAGACATCAGGCAGGCTCCTCCCCAAACAACAGAGTCCCTGGGTGAGCTCCAGTGATTGCTGTGGAATTAATTCCATACTTCTCCTGGTGCAAAGACAGGAACGTTTAGCCAAGCATTTCAAAGAACTCTTGCATTCTGGTTTTGGCAGGCGCAGAGGCTTCCACTTAATGGAAATTAGAACTGGGGGAAAAAAGCTATTAAATTTAATCTCAACTTTTTCCTGGGAACCCAGTGCACAACTGATCCAGGCCTTGTCTTCTTCAACTGCTTATCTAATCTAGGTAATTAAAATTACCTAAATGATGGGCAGGTGACCTCAGCCTTGGAAGGACATTTATTTTTGATCTGTGCCATGCTACCATCTCTCCGACTTTTAATAATGCTGCATTGTCACCTGTCTGTGCCTGACCTGCCTGCTCAACCATCTCCATTCTCAAAGGGGTAATGCAAACCTTCAACAGGCACGGCTGGACATCTGCACACCAGTATCGGTTACCCGAACTGTGCTGCTCCTTGGGCTTTGCATATAGCCCTTTACAAGACCTCACCATCCAAAAATTTCCCCAAGCTTGGTTTCATTCACTCCCAGGAATGCTGCTGCCAACTGATTTTACAGGTGGGGGCCCAGGACAAGAAGCTGCTTAGCTTTCCTAGAGAGCTGAACATATGTGCCTTGGAGGAATGTGTAATCTTGAAGCTATAGGTATTGAGGCTTGTGGTTGACACATCAGGCTGAGCCAGGGTAAAGGTTTTGTTTCTTTCTTTTGATCTTGAGCTGAAACTTAATGTTTTTATTATTTGATTGGTGTTTTTGTGATTACATGCACCTGCCAATAATGATATCCAGGCACACTTGTAGGTGGGGTGTTGTTGAAATTAAACTCTCTTTCTTCCCTAAAATGACTGTGTAAACACCAATATCAGCTCCTTGTGTTATGCTTAGAAATGAGGGCTCCTGGTGCTGTATGACCCTTTTTGAGCCATACAGAATAAGCACAGAGGAAAGCTCCTCTCCTCTCCTCCCCTCCCCTCCCCTTCCTTCCCCTCCCTTTCTCTCCTCTCCTCTCCTTTTTTTTTAAATGCTAAGTAAGTTTACCTGCTGTTTGGAAAATGTCATATCTTTGCCACATTGTGCACTTAGGATTCTGTTTCGTCTGTCCACATATAGTTCACATGGCTTCATTTAGGACCTGGTGCTCACAGCTGGAGTCATTATGCTGTCTTTGATGGCTTTTGGAGCAGTCTGAGTAGGTTTTGGTACATCTTCAATCATGTTGAGTAGGTATAAACTATTACTCTTACCAGAGCTCTGTGTCTTCTGTAAGTGGAGGGGTTTTTCCCCAACCAGTGGCAGCCTTGGCACTTGGATAGCCACAGGAAACATCAAAGATAGATGGACAAATAGACTGCACAGCAATCCAGAAACATAAAACGATATGTTTAAAAATGTAAAAGCCAGAGATCTGCGTGATGGTTTGGGCTTCAACAGGTGAGATATGAAGGTGAAACCTTCCATGTCAAGAATAACCTGACTTCAAAATGTCCCAGCCCTGGGACATCTCACCTTCTGCTCCATCCCACTCTTCAAACACAAAATAGCCTTCCCACCCTTCCCATTGCAGCCTCCTCTCACACCACCCTGCCTATTGCTGCAATCACACAAGTACTGCCTGGCTAACAACTTCCAGGCCAAGGGCTAGTTGCCAGAGCTGGACAGAGCCTTGTTAGTTGCTGGGTGGTTGTCAGTGGCAGTACAACCACTCATGGTTCTGGCTGGAGACCATGGTGGGGGCAGTGATTCCCCCACAGTGTCCTCTCCCGCAAGTCCCCACAGGTCAGGCACAGTGGCTGATATAAAAGCAACCTCTGAGAGTGCAGCATCATCTTTGCCCACGTTGGAGATCTTGTTCTCTATTCCTCAGCACAAGCAGCCAAGCACAGTTCTGCCCAGGGGTGCAGGCAGAAGCATGTACAGCTCAGAAAGTCTCACCACCATCAGGAGCCTTGTCAGGAAGCGTCAGCAGAGGAGACAAGGGCCAGACAATGACTGGGCAGCTTTGGGGAAGTGCTGGGGGACCAGGGGGCAGTACGGGCACTTCTACTGCCATTATCATATGTTATGTACATTTGGGAGACATCCAGCTCCACATGCATCCATCCAGCAGCTCTCCTTTGCTTGAAAATCAGTATGAGCAGAGCAAAGAGTAGAGCAGCATGCACGGAGGCACAGTAGGATTTTACCAACAAAGTGTGGTCTGTCTAGTATCACTTTGTCCCAAGGTAGTGTGTCACGCTATGCCCTGAAAACAGTGTTACTCCTCTGACATAATTTCAGCCATGCCAGAGGCTGCCAGTCACATAGGAAACAGTTCTTTTGAACAACACATAACAGACAGACAACATACCAACTCTGCCTGCAGGAGGGGAAGCGAGAGGGCTCCCTGTGCCCCACGGGAGGACTGTGCCCACAGGACTGAGAGGCATGTGGTCTTCGCTCCGAAAATGCTGGCAATGTTTACAAAGTCAGACACGTCAGCACAGTTACAGTCAGCGAAGTGAGTGTAAAACTGGCCTTGTTACTTCCCAGATCTGAGGAATACGAGGCAAACGCACACAGATGGTCGGCCACTTTCCATAATGAAACACGTCTTTATTGTCCCGAGGAAGCTGTGTTTCACAACCTAAGCATTGAGGCTTGCTTCTTTTTTTATATATTTTATTTTCTCTGCAAACTGTGGGCAGTTTTGCCCCTTTCCTTAAATCAAAAATTGTGGACGATAAATACGTGTTTCATTACTGAGAGCTGACCAAGCATCTGTGTGCAATGGACTTCATTTTCTTCTCTAGGTTGCTGGCACAAACATTCCCAGACAAAGCCAGAGAGGAAACTGAAGTGAAGGCAGAGATCTGAGGAAACTTGGGGAGAGCTCAGATTTTGTGGCTGCTTCTTTCTGGTACATGCCCAGCTGCCATATTCCTGACTTTAAATGATGTGGTGAAGTTTAGGCACAGACTGTCTTTGCCAGACTTGAAATACCTGGGTGTCTATGCTGTTGCAGTTCCCAGAAGCAGCACAAGCTCACAGTAAATAGATACTGTCCTTTGAGGGATGACTAAATTGATGCAAGGCTGCCTTGAGCAATTTATCTAGAAAACACATTATGCTAGTAATCCCTGGGCTTTTTTTGTTGTTTTGTTTCTGTCCTCACTAGAGGGATTGAGACCTTAACTCTGTTTGTATGCCTGGACTCAAGGCCCTGGAAGTGCTCGTGAGCACTAGTTTGGAAACATCTTCCCATAAGCTGGTCCTGAGCTCCTCCTCATGAGCAAGGAAAGGATGTGGTGTGACATTCAGTTTCCATGACTGCCATTCATGAGGCTGTAGGATCCTGCTAGGATCCTGCCTGTGCAGCAGAAAAGATGCTGCCCTGTCTTGATTTACACTCCTGACAGAATACTTAACAAATACAATACTTTAAAGCATTACCGTATTCACCTTGGGACAAATCCATTCAGAGAAACAGTACAAAGCATATGGTTGTGATGACAGCTCTGGGACCAGGGTGTTTTTGTCCCCAGTGCAGTGGGGTTATGCCTGTAAGCATATATTTTGTGAGAAGTAGTTGGCTTTAATGATCTTTAAACAGCCAGTTCTCTTTCTCAGGAAAGACAGAAAGACTAAGAAATAAAAATAGAGGAAGAAGAAAAAGAGAGGACCCCAAGAAAAAGACAAGTCATTTGTACCACAAGTGAAAGTATAAGGCTTTTGACCAGGCACCTGCATAATTAGAAGCATGTTTTTAAAAGCTTCCCTATCTGTGTAATTTGTTGCCTGCCTGAGGTGGATTCCCAAAGACAATGAAGTCTGGGAGGGGAGCAGCCAAGTGGGACTTGAGAACCGTGATTTTTGCTGTAGGCTCTCTGTGGGAGCCAGGACTGAGCCAGGATGTGTGCTTTCGCTTTATACTGTGGCATGGATATGTGCTCGGGCTGCTTGCTTGGTGAGGCTGAATTGATTCATGTGTGTGGATACAGTTTTACACTGTAGACCCCAGGGCTAAAGCCTTAGCCTGCCTTAATTTCTCCTTATTCATAACCCAAGTCTTCATCCAGGTTTACTTGGTCCTGGTTTCAAAATCTGCTTTGTCCTAGGATTAGAAGCCAGGCGGCACAGCAGTGCTAATTCAGGTCCAACTCGTACTGCATGAGGCAGGGGTGATAAGACACATTCCCACACTGTATGACAGCAGCATGACTCCCATGCAGAACCTCTGCAGGAGATCCATGTCTCTCAGGGAGCTCAAAATACAACTTTTAATGGAAAAGTCAGGCATACTAGTGTTTAACCTACACAATTAAAACCAAAGATCAAGTCACTAGAAGAAAGTAGATAATTTGCATTTTTACTGAGCTATTGGAAACCTACCCTAAATATAGCAAATAGTCCAAAATGGCAGTCCAAAATACAGCACATGCATGTTCCAAATCTATATAACTCATCTTCTCCACTATTTAAATCTCACCTTTAGCTTCTTAAATTGCAAGCACAATCAAGTAACTTAGTTTGCAAATCCTTTGACTATCCTTGCCTAAAGCACACAACTTCCAGTGGACCTGACCATCACAGAGTTTTTGGGTTCTTCTCCTTAGGACATGTTTGAGAAATTAAAAAACCTCTGTCCTATTGAGAGTTTTGTTAAAAATCGAAATGATTTCTGGTGACAGATTTGAAGAGCAGCTGGTGTCTTGGATGGTCACAATGCAGAGTTGAAACCACTGAAATGCCGTGGTTGTCTTTTGGAGGAGTCTGTCTCTATCCCTTGAACACAGAAGGAATGAAGAGCCTGCAGTCCTGGCTTGGCTTGGCTGGGCTAGGTGCTTGTTGGTGGATGGTTGTTGGAATCCAAAACTCGGCAATCAGCAGAAAAGGACTTGATAGGATTATGTAGCAGGCCATGGACAGTAGGATCTGGGAGAAACTCCTTACTCTGAGGAGCCTCATTACAAGACTTGTTAACATTCAGCTATGTTTGATTGTCCTGCCTCCTTCAACAAGATATGGAAAGACTTTGTGATTATGTTGTCAGAAGATGTAGAAGCCCCTTTGTTCTCTCCCCCCATATGGTCCTCGCTACAGGAAAATATTAACCACTTTGTGTAATTGTAGCAGAGAATTGTGTAATCATCTAGTTAGCATAATCCATCCCCCGATTAGCATAACTCGTTCTCTTCATTAACATGTCCAGCCTCCAAGACTTTATATTGCAAAGTGAGTGTTTAATAAAGATTCCAGCTCCTACCCCCGACCTGGGATCTTTTAGTTTTTGACCTTCACAGATGGCAACATTGAGGAATGAAATAGCAAGAAGCTCTAATGCAGCTGAGCATTGATCTATGTGAGATGGCCAGCCTATGATCTAAGTGAAGCGGTTGTGTCACTTGGGAAGTAAAACAAGGAAGAAAAACATGCTCCCAGTTTAATTCTGTGCTGTCCTCCTCTGTCCTACCTCTTGAAACATAAGATATCCATATGGCAGCGCATGGAGTGTGTTTGCAGCACGTCTGCTACAGCTCTGGTGTAGCTTTCTACACCTGCAGTTCCCTCCCAGGTATTAGGGTTCAGGGTGGGCAATCACCTGGCCAGGTGGGTAACCAGAGTCCTCCATGGTCTTGTACAGCAGGTGCATAAGGCTCCGCTGTTGATTCTTCTCTATTGCTGAGTAAAGCAGAAGACCACAGCTGGATGTGTACATGACACACAAATTGCTGTGTAGGCACTATGGGGCACAAAATTACGCATCTTGTGAAGTGCCACTTGTTAAATTGCAACTTGGAGGCAGCACTAACCTGCAGCTAGAGCCAGGAAAATCACTTGGCTCTCACAGCAGACAAAACTTCATGCTCTTTCTCTTGTTAAAAACAAGTGCAACAGTAGATAAAGAACTCAGACAGTTCCCAAAGGCATTCAGTGTTTTCACAACACCACCACCAATGAACAAAAAGCCAGTTCTGGTACGAGCAGCATGCCTTTTTTTAGATTGCAAACCTTAGCTAGATGTAATTGCATGAAGTCTTCTTTCTTTGGATTCCTTGTGTTTGCAAGATTAAAGCCCCTCAGGATATAACAAGAAGATCTACAATAGCCCATGGATTCTTATTTTAATAGAGAATTGTTTTTAAAATAACCCACAAAGGAAAAAAAAAGGAAAAAAGCAACCAAAATCCAGGTCCTGGTGGGATAACATATTTATTCTCTCTCAATTACTTTTAGTTCTGCAAAACTAGTCTTAGAATGCCTTTCCCACGTCAAGTTTGTCTCATTAGGACTGTATTTCCCAGACATTCAAGTAGAGGTGGCATGGAGCAAACAAGGGGTTTGGATGAACTTTGAAGTAGACCAGATGGAGGCAGAGGTCAACATGCTGGAGAGAAGGAACACCATCCAGAGGGACTTTGACAGGCTTGAGAAGTGGGCCTGTGCAAACCTCATGAAGTTCAACAAGGCCAAGTGCAATGTCCTGCTCCTGGGCCAGGGCAATCCCAAGCACAAGTACAGGCTGGGGGTAGAATGCATTGAGACTAGCCCTGGAGAGAAAGATTTGGGGTGTTTGTGAACAAAAAGCTCAATATGACACAGCAATGCACACTTGCAGCCCAGAAAGCCAACCACATCCTGGGCTGCATCAAAAGAAGTGTGGCCAGCAGTTCTAGGAAGGTGATTCTGCCCCTCTACTTTGCTCTTGTGAGACCCCACCTGAAGTATTGCATCCAGGACTGGGGCCCTAAAACAAGAATGATGTGGTCCAAGGCCGGGTTGGATGGGGTTTTGAGCAACCTGGTCTAGTGAAAGGTGTCCCTGCCCGTGGGAGGGGGGGTAGAACTAAAAGATTTTTAGGGTTTCTTCCAACTCAAACCATTCTGTGATAAGTGATATGTGACTTGGAGATGGAGACTTAGCAAGGACAGTGCTGGCAACCTCAGTGACATCTAAATGCTCCCTCCAAACCCCCAAGAGAAG
This sequence comes from Chiroxiphia lanceolata, assembly GCF_009829145.1. NCBI lineage: Eukaryota > Metazoa > Chordata > Aves > Passeriformes > Pipridae > Chiroxiphia > Chiroxiphia lanceolata. The sequence goes on along the minus strand of NC_045642.1, from coordinate 23,325,556 downwards.
GCTTGCTGTCAGCTGGTCATTTGGTGGTCCAGCACTGCTTTCTCAGATAGTTCAAAACCATACACTCCTTTATGGTCTCTGCTCTTGCTCCTGTCACTCAGCCCTTCCTGAGATGCTGATGGAGATGTCCCTTGTGTGGCATTAACAACCCTCTCTGCTGCCCAAACATAGCACTGTAGCACAGCCAGTGTGAGAAGAGCAGGTCTGCTCACTTTGACCAACAGCTTCTCATTTATCAGAGCTTGCTGGGGGAACTAGAGGAGTTTCGGAAACATCTCTTGTTTGGCAACATGGCATCATCCATATCCACAGCTTGACATTCACCTTCTTGTCACAGTGAGGAGCTCAGGGTGTCATAGAGAGAGGTTGCGGTAGAAAAAGTTGTTGATAAATGGTTTCTGTCTGAAGTCCTAAGCAAACAGAGTGTTCCTGAGTGAAAACCATAAAGCAAGCACTTCTTCTACTGCTGAACTGACAGTGAAGCATGCTGAGAGTCAGGCCTTTTGTGGGTGATTCATGACTCTGGGGTCACATGGTTAAAGATTCTTGTCTGAAGGGGATTAGGTGTTTCCAAGGAAGCACAGTCCTTCAGTGCCTCCAGCATTTCCTTGAAGCTTTTGGAGTCTCAGACCTGCTTAAGACCTCCCTCATTACTCTGTCTCATCACATGAAAAGTCCATCACTGCTTTGGCAGAAGGTATGGAGTGTGTGTGGTGTGAGGGACATGAAATGAAATCCTTTGAAAGGTGCTAGTTCCTTCCACCCAATCCAAATACATCTGGGTTCAGCAGAAGTCAGACCAGCCCCTGGGAGGCTCCTTAGTGCCCACATAATATGTTTATCTATTTGATAGCCCCCCAACAGATCATACTCCCCACCCGGTGCTCTCTGTGTGCCCCACACTTTGCTGTACAACTGCACCTTCCACTCTGCTCACTATAAACCGGCACGAACATCTGTTTGCGTGGGGACAGCTGACTGCGAGGCACATCCTCTGTGCAGACAACTCTGGGGAAGACAAACATCTCCTGTGGATAACTTACGCTGGGCTGGCTGCTTCACTAATGAGAACAGGCTCTCATGAGACTGCCTGGGTACAGGGCTGGAACGGGCTCTGTTTACCTCCTTCTGAACTCTCTCCCTCTGCTCCTCTCTCCTTTTCAACATCAAACACTTCTCTCCTAGTAAGGTGTTTTCTGATGCCTTGCCTTAAGTTCACAGTGTAAAATTAGAATGTATTGGACCACTATGAGATGCTGAGGTTGTTAAAGCTGTGTGTGCGCATGCACACCTGTGTGTACATGTGTGTTTAGTGCAGGGCTTTACAAAACTACCAAGCACTCTTTAAAGTACCATAAAATTTAATGCTCAATAGGGAAGCCTAAACAAATGAAGCTGCACTATAAAATGTTTAGTGTTTCTATTGCTTTCACTTTGAACATGAAGACTTATTGCAAGTCACAAGAGGGATCTCTCTGTCTTTTTCTCTTCCATATCCTTTCTCACTTTGCCTTTTTTTCTTTTGAATTCTCTATTCCCAGAGAATTTACCATGGATTTTGTACAGGAGTATCTCCAACTCCTTGTATGCTTGATTCCAAAAGGTGTGGCTATATGCCATTGAAGGGAGCTGCCTGTTCTCTGTTCCTTGGCAAATATATAGTTGAGACTAAAAAACAGAGCACTACTCTTTCATTTACCCCAAAAGCCACTATATTTAATTATCTTACTGTATAAAGTGGCTGCCAGAAGTGCCTTCTGCAACTCTTATCCTTGGCCTACTGTGGTTTCATCTGCTTTTGTTGTGACTTCAAACACAGACCTCAAAGCATAATCAACAGCGAGCTGAAGTGTGCCCTAAGGTCTCCTAAGGCACAGGTGATGGGGATGCTTTGTAACTGCCCAGTGAAGAGATTCAAGTGGTATATTCTTGTTATTGACAATGAACTAAACCATCATATGACTCTCAGCTTACTTGCACATCTCTCAAAATCCTCTCTCTAAAGTAAGGCAGGACATGAGCAGGTGGGGTGCCCTTCTTGCTGCTGTGAGAGGACATCTCAGCTAACCCTCATGGAGCAACATATTCAGCTACTGGTGAATAAAATTAGGCAGTTAAATAAATTGCTACTTTCAGAGGCAACAGGGATTAGATATAACCTCCTGTACCCCAACTGAACAGTACCAGACTATCCTCAGCCTCATGGTCCTCACTCGTACTCCAGTGGTGTCAATATTTACCTTCTTCTGGCATAAAACTTTCATCTCACTGATTACTGTTTATGACTTTTGGCTTCTCAGGACTGAGATGCAGGCTGAGATTGGCAGGGAAGAGCAGGACGTGCTTCTAGCTGGTATAGCTGTGTTTCCACCAACAGGCAATGGGAGGCTGAATAAGAAGCAATAAAGACTGTAAGGTGTTGTCTCCACCTCTTCTGGACTATGCCGCAATATTATGTACATTTATAGTTTCAATTCTGTCTATACTATGATCCCTTTGGAGAGAAGATATAGCCAGTTGCCTATGTTCAAATAATTTTTCCAAGTGAAAGGCTTCAGATTATCCAGGAAATTGAATGGCTCCTTCCTTTCTAGACCTGAGAAAACCCACGGCTCGTGGCCTTTTCTATTAATTCTGCTGGGTACTTCATTCTCATCAAAGGAACACTGCAAGGTCGCAGCCTTTCCTCCTGACTGGAACCCAGGGAAGTAGGGATTGAATCTTAGGCATACTCTAACACTCCTGGATTTGGACACAAGTGGAAGAAACTTGTCTGTTTTCTGGTTTACCATCCATCTGCCCTGGGGCCTGAACTTAACTGCAGTTTTCAGCATGAGAAGAGGCATGAAGTTCCAATGTGCACATCTGGAATTAAGAGCTGAAAATTGGGCTCGGTGCTGATAACGCTTTATTGACAGGAGATGAAAGTCTTGATTCCAATAACTTTCTGAGCTCCAGTTCCCACTGCTTTACGAGGTGTTACACACTTTGGTACCTTTGAGAGAGAGTTTGCTTCCCCTCCTTCTCTCCCACATCTTTATTGCTTCTGTTCCACAGACTCGAGTCATTAAAGTCTGAAATGCTTCAACCCAGGAGGGTACGGAAACCTCCTTTTCCTGAGCCACAGTGAGGAAATGTCAGCAACCAGGTTATCTGAGAGCAATGGGCATGATGGACCCTGAGGCCAGAGTGCTCCCAGTCTTCCACTGTCAGTCAGGGGCAGAGCTTGGTACTAATGGCTCAGGTCAAACACCACTTGCAAAGAAGGCAGGCACCTATGATCAGCTTCATCTTCCTTCCTCTGCTTGTTGCATGGCACCAGCACAGGAACTCCCACGTTACCCAAGGAGGGCTCACAGTATGGGGGGGGGGGGGGGGCAGGGGAGTGTGTCAAAACAAAAGTAGAGGAAGGAAAGATAGATCAAATAGTGCAGGAGGCATGGTGCAACTGCCATTCCCCACTGCCATGTGTTCCTGCGCTAGCAGCGCAGTGCCTGAGGCAGGACTCTTGTGACTGGGACCTTACCCAGCGTCAAGAAGCCAATCGATCTCAGAAGGCTTCAAGTCAGGAGGATGCCAGTCACTTCCATCAAAACTGTTTTATAAAGCCCTAGTCATCTACCTCCGCTGGACTTTGGAAAACTGGGACAATATTTGTGCTCATTTCCCTTTGAGCTGACGCAAGTTACCATTCTCCTCCATGCTCTAGCCATGCATTGAGTGGCTTCCTCATGCCTGGAAGTCTTGGGCTACCTGGCCATTTACCATTCACTTCTACTGCCGGAAACAAGATCTAATAAAAATCAGCTGCTTTTAGGGACCCCAGACCCTAAATCAGTTCTGCATTAGCAGCAAAGGCTCCATGAAGGGAAAGTCAAAGGGTGCAGGCCATTATAATTACAACTGTCAAAATATGACATTGCTCAAATTGGGAAATATTTTATAAAGTGATTTATTTTTTTTTCAGAAAATGTGTTCTTACCTACAGAAAAGCTTCTATGTTTGTAAGTATTCCTTTCTTCCTAATAATAACTTATTTCTAAAAAATGGTAGCTGTCCTTAAAATTCCCTATGCATTTCTGGACAATTTCAAATTTTCTTTAGAAAGGGAAATATCTGAAAAAATGAAGTTCGGGGTTTTCAGCCAAAAAGAAGGTATTTTGTCTAAAAAAATCCAATAGGAACTTTATCAAGCTATCAAATGTCACTCTTCACTTTTTAGAGCCAATGTCTTCAGTTATTCATCATCACATATGTGATGACGGATATCATGGGATCTGTAGCCTTATCCCAACATCTCATCTGTAGGGTTGAGTGTGGGCATGAAGAGCTCTCACTGCAGCTCCCATTAGGTAAGGCAATGACACATAAATAAGCCAGAAAAAGATAAATATTTTCAATGCTAACAATAATCCAGATGAAATTTTTATATTTTTAATGTTAGAAACACCCCATGCTTTCAGATCAGCTGTAAATGCAGCTCTGTGACAGCATGATTAAGGCTCCAGTTGTAACTTCAGACAGTCTGTTCCCCCTGCAGGAAGCTGCTTCAGTATTTATTACAACACTAGGGTTATCGCTAATGTTAACTAACAGCTCTCCCTAAGGGTGGGTAAACTGTGATCCAGAAACCTTATTCATTTGCTGTCTCTTGTTCCTCTCCTTTTTCTGACCTCGACTCTGAATTGAGCCAAACGATCTAGGAAGAAATTGTGATTGAAGCCACAAGGATCCTCTGGGCTTCCCCTTTACTGCTGAACATCTTGTCCTTTGTCCATCTGTAGCCCTTCACAGACCAGCACTTTTGAAGCCCATAGGGAAGGAGGCAATTTAAAGTGGCAAAACACGACCAGTTTCCTTGCTGGAATCAGCAATAAACACCATTCAACAGGTGTGTGGGATACTGCTTATCTTCAGGTCTCCCTTGTCTGTTGTGTCTTTGGTGATTTCTTCTTCCTGCAGAAGAAAGGAAGCACTAAGCCTTCAGGAAGGTAACCATTTTCTCCAACTCTTGCTGATACCCCAAGGCCCCTCAATAGCTGCTGGGTGCTCCTACACATCCCCATAAGTTCAAGCCCAACGATGCAAGGCTGCTGCAGAACCAGATTCTTAGAGGCTTCCCCTTATTAGAAGGCACAATATTTCTTTCTTGTTAACATAGTCCTGACGCATTTGGGAAATAGATGCCAGTTCTTTGCTTCTCCTAAGGCTTTCCAAAAGAATTGGGTGGCTTTAGTTTTACACCAAGTATCAAAGAACAGCTCAGAATCTGGAAAGGTCTTGAGTTCTCCCTTGAATAGATCCCCAGAGAGCCTTAGAATGGAATACTTTCTCTACCTTCACAGATTTTATTTTATGCTTTATAGGAGGACTTTTGCTCTTTGCTGGACCTGAATTGTCTCTGGTCTGTCAGCCATATGGTGCAGATGTCTGCATCCTCTTCCCTGCCAGCATTCTCCCGGTCATTATTCCAAAAAACCTGATCTCCTTGTCTGAGCCTCCATGTGTTAAGGAACCCTTTGGGACAACATGATTATTTCCTTCTGCCTTTTGTGTATCCCCTGACAGCTTGTCTGGTGAAAGCCAAGCTTTGACCACAGCCTTAGAACTGGCTCGTCTTGAGGAGAGAAATGGCACTACATGGAGCTGCAGTCCTTTCACCAAACAGATTTTGTCACAAGGCTCTAAAAAAAACCCCAAACCAACCCCCCAAAACCCCCCAACAAACAAAGAAAAGTGGTAACTTTTACATTTCTTCACATCACAGAAAGTTCAATTATTTACTTTCTGTTAAAAATTACTTTCAATTTTGAATGAGAAAACCAACAATGAGGGAAAAACCCAAAACTAGAGTGTGAGTAGGCCAGTAATGTATGTGTATGCACTAAGTTGAGTCCCCTAGCTTCCCACCAGGTAAGTCATCTACAGACCCAGCAATGAAATATTGTGTCCTCCACTGCCTGAAAAGAGAAGCCTGAGGGAACATAGGGCAAGGGCCTACACAATAATGGTTGGCCTGGATTAGTCGCCAAATTTATTCCTAGAATAGAAGAGACTCAGAAAAAACCAGCTAGTGATAGGCTCAAAACACCATTTCTTCATCCGGCCGACGGTTAAGCCACGTAATTCCTGTTACAAGGTGTTTGGATATAAATAATGTACTTACTACAGTGTAAATTGAGGGGAAAAGATCATCCAGAGCTGTTAAACACAAGGATAGTAAATTGCCGGAAGTCTGGGAATATGTGCTGAAAATCTACCTTGTTTGCCCTTTCCTAGTCATCTGTTATGCAGGTAGCAGAGGGGGCCAGAATAGCCGAACCTTCGGTCAGCTACTCTGTCGAAGGACAACACAGTCCTTTGTATGTTTAAATGATGTTGCATTTCAGCCAATATTGCTCCCTTAGAGGACCTTACTTCTATTCAAAGCTTATTAATTTTTCCTTCCCTTGCCAGTCCTGGATTTCCACTGACTAATGAGGGAGCAACAGATACCTGTGTGTCTGCCCTGGCAGCCAACAGAAGACTTTAACCCTTTGCCACTGGGATCCTCTGAGGTAAAAGTGAGGTGCACAAAGTCGAGCGTGCTGCACCTCTCTCATGGCTGTGTTCTCCTGCTCCCCTCTGACTGATGGGAAATACCCTGAAGCAAAATTGAGAGGAGCCCTGTTTATTTTGGGACTGCAGATTACTGTCAAACATGAAGAGAGACAATTATTTCCATTGTGGAAAATGTGGTATTAGTGAACAAGCAGTTCCCTCCGCCTCGTCTTTGTGTTTTGCTTTTCTCTAAGGAAGGTTTCCTTTCTTTTTGCAGCACAGACTTGAATTAAGTGGGCAGAGAAGAATTTAAATACAAATATTTGTAAACTAAGTGGTTTTCCCAAACAAAGTAGATCCAGATGACAGACAGTCTGTCAGCTGCAGGATCTCGGTGCCTGTCGTACGACTGTCCCTTTGTTTGGCAGCTGAGTACCAGCAGAGGCATCCCAAAGGGCACAACAGGGCCAGCAGGGAGCATCCACTGCTGGGGGCTGGCAGGAGGAGAACCCAAACGGGTTGTGTCCCAGAAGCAGGGTGGAGGAGGCCACAAGTACCAAACTGCCTGAAGGCAATGAAGACTGTGGTAAAGCTGACAATAGTTAGAGAGTCCAAAGGTGCAGAAGATGCTACAAAGGTGAGGAGAAGACCTCACTGGTGTCTGATGAGTTTGTCAGGAGTCAAATAGACCCTGGCAGCCCAGCAGCAGTGCAGGAATGTGAGGAGCAGTGTGGATGAGCAGCTTCAGAGGCAGCATCTGCTCCAGACAGCTCAAGTAGTTTGTTAGGTTATGCATAATCTTTTTCTGCTGGAAAAAAAAAGTGTTTGCCATATCCTAAATCATCTGAAGGATTTGGTAAAAGCTTCATTGGAAGTTTCTTATGTCTCAGAAGGTCAAAATTGAGGTGGGTGTGCTCTCTCAAGGATGGCCAGCAGCTAAGGCCCTCTCTGGGGCCATAAGTGATCCAAACCCAAACCCCTTGCTTAGAACAGGTCTAAAGCAGTCCCCACCTGTCTCCAAATCTTTGTAAATGAATTTGCATTTGCATTGGTTTTCCTTGAAAAACCTTCAAACTAATTCATCCTGAAGAGAACACAGAAGAAAAATTTTGGAAGAACAGGATGGGAAATGCACTTTTTGCCCATCAGTAAGAATTATTATCCCAGGATTTTACTTGTTGCCTCATGTCACTCACCTCCTACAGCTCACCTCTGCACCAGTGGGCTCTGACTGGCGGAGGTTTGCAGGGCAGTGCTGCACCTCTGGCTGCTGCTGAGCTGCACATACCAAATGCCAGGAGAATGCCAGGTTCAGCTCTGTCAGATGTTATTTTTAATTCTTAATAATGTCCTGAGGCTTTTGTTACTTTCCGTTGTTCATTTTGGGGGGGAACTGTACTGCCAAGGTCTGTTCACTTGTTCTGGCTTTTTCTGCAAAGACCTGAAATGTCTTTTTTCTATTTGTTCTCAGAAATAAAGCATCTCTGTAAATGGCACGTACCAGCTTTTCACCCTCCCATGTGTGTCTTAACCACAAATGTCTGACTCCTGACAGCTTTTCTCCTGCTAACTTGGTCTTTCTGCAGCGGCTGCTCACACTCTCCCATCTGTCTGTACAGCCATGGCAGGACTGATGGGAAGGAAGGAAGGAAGAAAAACTGCTGGTATAGGATACCTGCATGGAGCAGCCCCCCAGGTCATCAGGATGGCCATACCCATGCACAGAAAGGCTTATTCTGGACCCTCTCTCCCAATCCCCGTGAAATATATCCCACATTAAATCGCCTGTCACATTACTGAAGGGGGCACTGATGTATTTGATTAGTAAGGAAGCTCTGAAGGAACCCATCTGTCTTAGCATTTGGATGGATATTTATCTCTTTCATGGGTTTCTTTTGTCCAAAGGAATCATTTACTCTGATGTGAAATAATGCAAGATCTGGTCTCCTTGGGGATTTCAGCAGGAAGCTATCCTCCCTAAGCCTCATTTTAATCTTCTATTGTCGTAAATCAGGAATAACCGCAAGAAAGTCAGTAAAATTAAGCTTGTGAAAACTGATGTACAAGACTCAGGGCCTCTGATCTCCACCAGCAATGGAAATTAACTCACTCCCTGAATTTCTTCTCCCTCTGTATGCAAATGCTGCTGGTATTTCAAAACTCTCAGATCCAGCTCTAAACCTTGTATGCTCGAATACTGTGTCCAGGTTTTGGAGAGTGGTTCCTCACATGATTTTACTGACTAGGTAGAAGAAGATATTAGGATCTGTGGGAAAAAATTTTCCTTATGGGGCAGGATCAGGCTAGATCAATAGAAATAAGAAATTCTGGTTGTGTAGAAGAGTTTTTGAACCTACTCTTGTCCCAACCAAGCTACTGCCACACACTTCCTGATTGCATCAATTAAAATGATGAGTATAAATGAGAATCACAGGGAAATTTAAAGGATATTCCTGTGATATCAGACCAGCCTGTTTCTAAAACTTATGTGACCATAGGAGTTCCAGGAAGCAATGCTTTTTCTTTTATTCTGCCTAGACAAAGTCAGGAAAAACGTTTTTATGATTTCTTCTCTTTCAAATGGCTAAAATCTGAGATTAGTTCCTTTCATAATTCAGATAAAGGGAATGGATTCTGATTTAAAGCTCCATTTAATCAGAACTGCCAAGATAAGAAAATATTTTAAGATTCTGCTATGCTGAAAGTATGACTTTAAGAATAGATAGATTTTCAACAATCTGACTTGCAAGATGCCATTTTTTGTTTCCCATCAACATTTTATTTGATGGGAACATTTTATTTGTCTCAGACAGTATGAATGGTCTGCTCACTTTCATAGTTTGGGGAGATGCTGAGATTTCAGGCCACGCAGGAAATACCAATTAATGCCATTCCTTCTTGACATTTTCATGCTTTCACATTAAGGTCTGGCATGAGACCAGGTTTAAGAGTGAAAAACTGCCTGTCTGTCAAAGTTTTATGGTTCTTCTAGTGATGTCTGGGCACCTTATTGTTTTTATTAAAGCTTGAGAGATACACAGAGAAGTGACCTTTCTGGTTTCATAACTTGTATAGATAAAGGGGCAGACCTGGAGGATGGAAAGCTAGAATTTCACTTTGTGAGAAATTTGCACTTTTAAAACTGAGATGTTATTCTGAGTGAAGGTAAAAACACAGTCTTCATGAATTTCCTCGGGTATAAAATGCTGAAACATTTCAATTCATAGTTGTCAATGCATTGTCTGCTCTTGGTGTGGAACTGCTGTTTTTACAACATCAAAGCATGAAGCAACATGCTAAATGTGACACCTGGTATATCCAGGAATATTTCATATACTTTGCAAATGGCAATGAAAGTAGACAAAGCATTGAACATAATTTTCAAAGTAAAGCAAACGATGGGGAGCCATGGGAGCACAAATCACTGTGGTAGGTCTCAACACAGCCGCTCTGCCCTGGGCTGGTGACATGTAAGACAAGGGTCCCTCAGCTGAGTCCTGATTCCTGCTTCAAATGCCAACTAGTCATGGTGAAGTCTTGCTCTCCACAGGAGATCTTGCTGCTTACTGAACAGTAGTGTAATAAAAATAGCCCAGACTCGCTCCAACCACTGGACACTGGCTCTCTGCAGCCTTTCTAAAAACCAACTCCTTTTGTAGAGTTTGCTCCTCTGGACAAGAGGGGCGGTCCAACTGCATTTCCTGATGTAGTCTCGAGATGCTACAATGTATAATTAATCCCAAAATGCTATCTGAATAAGGGGAAATCCTATCAACTAGCATAATTATATCTGCTTTGAAAAACTTCTAGATTAAGGTGGCTGCTGACATGAGCATCTGACAAGAGCATCTACTGATACCCATCTTAGGGTTTTATAAACTACCTGGTTTGAAACCTTAACTTTACATTCACTTAAAATGTCCCAGCAAACGCACAAGTAGAGCAGCCATGTTTCCCAGCATGTGCCACACGCTTGCCCCCTCCATCTCACTCAGGGATGTGAGGTGGAATTTACCCACTTCCCCAGCAAACCCTCACTTTGTGGCTCTTCTCTGAGGGACAGGCTCTGCAGCTCTCCATTGGGCACTGGTGGGGACTCCATCTCTTTTGTGATGGCTGTCATCAATTTGTTCCTCTCTAATTTCTTTTCTCTCCCCCCTCCCCAATCATTGCACAGACATCAAGAGGCTGCAATAGGCATGTTTGAATAAGACAAATGAACAAAGACATTCCCCCTGCATTTCCCACTGGATAAATTACAGATGGGACTGAATAAACCCCCCTCAATCCAGTGTGTTGTTATGTAGCTGCCACTATTGCTTTCCAAGAGGAAGGATGAATATAGCTTTAAATGATTATGTACTACCATGTCTCAAAGCAACGGGGGGGTAACACAGGCAAATAACTACACAGCAAGGAAGTACATGAGGGCTGAGCATTCAGGACTCTTTAACAACTGTGGTTTCTTTAAAAAGAGCATTAAAGATGGTTTTAATGTAGTGTATATGATGCAACAGATGCAGGATGCCTCTGGCAAAACTCCTCTGGTCCCAAGCTGACTGAAGACAGTTTGATGATTTGCAGGGAGCTACAGATCCCAGAAGGGGAATTGTACATACCTGTCAGCTGGTAATCAAAGCTCAAACTAGCCTTGGAAAATCTTAATTAGTACTGACATCGACATAATTCTGTGAGCTTGGGAACAGTCAGATTTTGGTGTCTTTGCCCCATTCTCCGCCACCCCAGTCTCAGTCCTGCTGAATTTGGGGGCCAGCTCATTCTCACATGTGCACATACCTCTGACACCACACGCATCAGTTGTATCTCTGGGCTTAGCAGGAGCGAACAGCCGTGCTGGTTCCTGTCTATTCCTACTGCCAAAGATGACCATGGCAACTTCAATGTTGCAATGACATTGATAAATGCAGGGCAAGAGTATGCTCAAGGGATAACACAACACATTCTAGGAAGCCCTAAGAAGCACATGGAAAGTAAAGCAAGAGGCTACAGCCTGTCATCTCCCAGAAATACAGTGATGCTTCAACCTCAGAGGGTTTATAGCAATTAGGAATAGATTTAGACTGAGCCTTAAAATCCAAACTATGACATGGAGCTCCTGCCCCTTTCCTTCCTGCAGTGAGAGCTGCAAACATTGCTTTTCTTTATAAGGACTTTGGAATTCAAGCCTCCCTTACACATCATGATGACTGTGATGCTTGCCTTCATAAATATATTCACTCACTTGATTTAATGTCCCACTAGAATTCTATATGTTTTCTTGTCTTATTTTCCTCTCTGCTGCCTGTGCCAATTCCTCCATATGATCTGGCTACATAATCCTTCCCAAGCTCCTGTAACAGATTCACTGGAGACAAATTTTGCATAGAAGTCCAGAGACAGAGCAGGCACGGCAGGGGGAAAGCGAGAGTTTAAATGCATGTTGCCCACAGGGAACTGCAAACAGTTGAAGTATCTATCTGGGACTGAGACGAGCCTATGTCTTGCATACTCTGTTTCAGAAATGGATCAAAGGTGGATTTCCCCACAGATCTGTAGCTATGTCAGTGTGATGCTCAGCACTTTAGATTAAACTGCAATGTCCATCTGTGGGCCCAGCTTTGAAGTTTCCCTAAGTCCTGGGAGAAGATGAAACTACTTCTACCTCCTGTTTTCTGTACACAGCATGTCCTCCATACCCCCAGGCTCTTTCAAGAAAGACTGAAGGTAGCAGAAACTTAGTTTTTAAACCTCTAGTAGTGCCAGAAAGAAGGGAAGGAAATATTTTCTGCTGGCTTTGTTAGAACTAGAGAATAACAAGCGCTACACCTGCAGATAGTTTGGCAGCAGAGAGAGGGCCTGGCAATACAGAATTACAGAATCACAGAATATGCTAAGTTGGAAGGGAACCACAAGGATCATTGAGTCCAACTCTTGGCCCTGCACAGGACCATCCTCAAGAGTCACACCATGTGCCTGAGAGTATTGTCCAAACACTTCTTGAACTCTGTCAGGATTGGTGCTGTGACCACTTCCCTGGGGAACCTGTTCCAGTGCCCAACCACCCTCTGGGTGAAGAACCTTTGTCTAATATCCGACCTAAACCTGCCCTGACACAACTTAAGGTCATTCCCTCGGGTCCTGTCACTGGTCACCACAGAGAAGAGATCAGTGCCTGCCCCTCCTCTTCCCTTCATGAGGAAGTTGTAGACTGCGGTGATGATGCCTTAGAATTCTTAAGATTTGTAGCAAATATGGATTTTTAGTATGGCTCTAAAGTTTCTTACACTTTAGAATAGCAGTTCACAGTTACCAAACCCTGTTCTCACGCTTCATATCGAATTTCCTAACTTCTTCAGATTTGTTTAATGTTCTTTTCAAGGGAAAAGACTCTAGCAAGCACATCTTGTTTGAGACATATGCACCTGGACTGAAATAATAAGATATCGTTATAGCCAAAGCAACCTTGAACGCCTAGGAATCTTGGAGTAGCTCCAAAGGCAAGATGTGTTGTGAGGAGGAGGAAGATAAGGAAGAAAGGGGTCTTGAGACCTCTGGCTCAGTTCCGGGGAGGCATGCCAGGGAGGCAGATTTGGGGAGGTCCTGGGGTGAGACAGTTCTCGGATTGGATGGATTAGTACTATAAAATTGTAGAACCCCTGGACACTCATGTGTGCCTATGTACTCCATGCACCTGGAAGCTTGCATTAAGAAACTGCTCTCTACCTTGTCTATACTAATATTGTTTGGAGAATTTTTTTTCTTCCATTTTAGGCATCCATGAGGTCTCCCCTCGGTCTTCTCCAGGCTGAACTGACCAAGTGACCTCACTGCTCCTCATACGGCTTCCCCAGATGCAGATCACCACACGTTTCAAGACAATGCAGTGTGGCACAGTGTCGATTCTGAGGATGGCTGGATGTGTCTGAGCTGTGCAGCACTGCTGAGTTTTTCAAGTGCACTTGGTAGCAGCCTGGTGTGGCTCCAGAACTGAACTGTGTTTGACTGGTTAAGCTGGACATAGATTTCTTGACACAGATGGGATACTCATGGGATGGAGACTGAAGAAAGGAATTGTGCTCTGTGAAACAGGAGCTTTTCCAAACTCCCTCTTATGTGAAGACTGAATTCTAACATATTTTTAGAAATTTCCCCAAAAAATCCCAACAACTGCTCAAAAAAACAAAATAAATTTGGAAAGCTGTGCATATCTTGAAAAAAGATGCAACCAGAATTTATTTTTGTTTCAGAGAGGTAAATAAGTGAGGTAAACTCAGTGGTCATCTGGCCATGAGCGAGCAAAATTCCACAAGCTCCATATGAAAATGTCTATTTGTCTGGAAACCACAAGAGCCCTGGTAGTGCCAAGGGGGGCAGATGTCCGGGAGCAGCTTCCAGACGGAGATGACATTGTCCCCAGGACTCCTATTGTTCCACGAATATGGCAGCTCATCTGGTCTGGGAGCAACATAGGATCCAGGACAATGCAGTGGGGCTGGTCCCATCTCGTGCTGGTTTGCATCCTCCTGCTTCTGCAGTTTGGGCTCCCCAGCAGCCCTCTTGTCAATGCAGCAGCCCTGTCTGTCACAGGATATAACCACACATGTCAATGGCTCCAAGCCCATCGTGGGTTACACCCACAGCAGTCTGGGAACCTCTATCACAGAGGTCTTTCTGTTTGTAAGAAAGCATATCCAACCAGTCTGGAAATTACAGCCATCAGATGTCGTCTCTGAAACTGCCAAGGGTATGTACAGTCTTAGAGCAAGTTAATTCTCTCCTCTCTGTTTGAATCTAAAACTAATGGCAAAGCATCTTTTACCTAATACTCCTAAATTCATTAATGGCCAGGACTGGGTTCTGGATTGATGATGCCAGTGGTTCATGGCACATTTACTGGTGCTCCATGGAGGGTACTCTGGCCCTTGGCAGATCTCTTCATTCTTTCTACATACCAGCTTGCATGAAAAAGCAGCTATAAAGACAGTAAATATTTTCCTCATGTTGGCTTGCCAGGTGAATGACTTCAGGATGGCTGGAGGAGAGTAAGGTAAAAGGAAGATTGTGCATGCACTGAAGGAGCACAGTTGGGAATGGAAAGAAGCATGAGGTGGTATATTGAGATCTGACGCAAACAAGGGAACTGCTTGTAAAGTCCTGAATTAGATCAATCATACTAATTTATGGGAATGCAAAAAAATAGTCACATCCGTTGCTGTCCCTTGCCAACTGTAAGCTTGCCAGTGCAATTTTTAGACTGGAGGGAGGAAGTTACATATATACTCACTTTTTTCTCTTCCCTTTCGCTCAGTGTCAACTTTTAAGCAAAAATACCTTATGGTAGTGGAGGTTCATTTTCTACATTTATGGAGTGCATGCAAATCAGCTCAATAAACACCCTCAGGCTTGATCAAAAAGGACTTGATCACAAGCAGTTCTTCATCTAAAACTCATTAGACATGTATGGCCCTGTTGCCTATGCTTGTCCAGCCTTTGGGGGACTGTGAAGGGAGCAGTGGTGAGCAGGGGTAACCTGGGTGTCTCCTGGCATGATGAAGGCTGTATTGCACCTCATAATGCCATGCTTTGGTCTGCCCAGGCACATCAGACTGTGTGTGCTCTGCCTACACTCAAGGCCACATGCTTTCTGCTTCCCTTCCTTACCATAGAGGCATCCATCTGAGGACAGCCAGGAATTTCAGAAAGAATATTTATGACTTTACAGTTCAGGATGCAAGAGTGCTGCCAGGTCATGCCTGAAATGATGGAAGAACAGAGAAAACAGCACTGAAATAGTTAACCAGCACACATGAGTTATGTCCATGCTCATTCCTGAAATGAGAATTCTTCATTTTCTCAAAGATCGTCAAACTCTTGTTCTTCCCTCACCAGAGAAACCCTGCTTGGCTGCCAGTATAATGTGGCACTGCTAGCATCCAGACTCCCACCTGCAGGAACACCCACAGTGTGGTGCCAAGGCTGCACCATGCCCACACTCTGCTCGGAATGGGGGCACTGCAGCTGCCCTATGCAGGAGGTCAAGCATCTGGGTTGACATCTGGGAGCTTTCACTCACTCTGCAGGCATTTCTAAAGAGGTAAGCATCTAGCTAAGAACAGAAATTTCAACCAGTTCAAGTATTCAAATTTTTTCCAATAATCCATAAATTCATTACAATTTGACAAAGGCAATAAAAGTTTTTGTCTCGTATCTCTTTTCTAGCATACAGATACTGTCATGACAGCACTGGTATCCACAGGTGAACAAGTAAGATTCACAGGATATCTAGAAACAAGGAACTTAAGCAGCCAAAATGAACAGCAACTGAATTCAACATATCCATTCCTGCTCTAAAACCTCTTCTGTGACAGAAAATTGCCCTACTTGCCACAGAAATGTCCAGTAATGTTACATACTTCACACAGGAGTGGAATTGAGAAAAGGCAAACCTTTAGAGAGAGATGAGGTGCTGGAGGGAGCTCTCATTCTCTGCTCTGGTGAAAACTGGCACAGCCTTGCAGCCAGCAGAGCTGGTCACCGAACACCCACATACAATGACATTCCCATGCTCTGGCTGAGTATAGAAACAGATGAAAATGACTTCACTGCTGAGACTCAAAACTTTTGCTGCCTGCACCCGCCTGAGGAGAAATGTCCTTTCTAGACAGCTATTAAAACCCACAAGGTTATGTAGCCTTCGCTTTAGCAAATCAGAGCATTCTCTCATGCTCCTTTGGAAGCAATAAAGGGAACATTTAAACTAGCACTATTCTTCACGGCTACTCCAGTATTGTCCTATTCCCTTCCCTTTAAACCCAGCTTCTTACCTGTGGCTTTACGTCTATTCAGGAAGCTCCAGTCTTCAAGATTACAGGGTGAAAGACCTCTGACTAGAGCCCTATTCACAAGGTAGCTGCCACCATGCCAGGGAACAGTTCATGAAAGATACCAGGGCATGGCCCAGTCAAGCGCTGGACATGAAACACCAACAACAGACTTCCTTGCCTGTCTTTAGACTCTTGCCACGTTGATACTTAGGCTGGCACTGGCTGGCCTAAGGTGTCCCTAATCGGAGAGAAACAGATGCTTCCAGAATGTAATGCGTCTCATACAGAGACAGACCTCCTAAATCAGTGAAAGATATTTTGCTTCTTTTCCCCCACTGATTGAAAGAAGATTCTGAAATGTCTCCAGTGTAGGTGTCTAAAGACAGAGCAGAAAAGTTCAGGTTCTACTTGCAAAGGCATTCAGAATAAAATATACAGACTCAGATTATAAACTGCTTCTCAGAGTGGATGCTAGGTTGGAGAAAATGTCTCAGAGCAACAGTTTTCACCCTCCTGGCCAGACCTCTCTTATACTAGTGACGCATTGAGTCACCAGACTCAGTCCAGGGTTTTCTGCAGTGCAGGAGGGTAGGACTTACTCTTGCCTCAGACAAAACTACCTTCAAACAAAATCTTTGTGATGCAAGAAGAGGTGCTGTGCCTTCAGTAGCTGACCCTGAGACTGGATGAACACCTCTGAGCTACTTGAAATGCCACTCCACAGGTGCCATTCCAACTCTGCACTGTCATTAAAGGTTGCCACAAGATTCTAGATGATCCAGCTCAAACAACTCCAGTAGGTTTTCTTAGAATCCCAGCAAGTTTCAACTCAGTGCAAGAAATTGTGCTCCTGCCCTTACAAAGAGGGGATTACACTGCACAGGAACACGGCAGGTTACCCATGGCAAAAGTTTATACTGTGACTTTCTGTCTTGCAAGACCCCCCTGGGGTGAGAAACAGCCAATATGATTTCTCCAGTCCCAAAACAGTATAAACCCCCAAAGTATTGCCATGATTTGACTTCTTGCTTTCTTCTAGTCTACAGCCTCTACCATCCATTTTTGTCCCTTGAGTATTGAGCAAAGGGGCATTAAAGGTTGATTATGTCCAATCAGGACATATGTCCCAATAGGAACAGCAGAGTGTGTGTGTGTGTAAAAGTGTGTGTGAAAGTCTCATTTTGAAACAAGGGAACTATTGTGAGTTTTGTTTCCTGCTTTATTCTCATTTCCATTCTCCAAGTCCTGATTAGAGCCAGAATAAAGCCATAGTTACAGAGAGGATCTCACATGTGTTCAAGAGCCTCATTCAGCTTAAAGTGTGAGTGCAGTACAGAGCACAGGGAGGCTTTCTCCACATGACCTTTAAGCTCTACTATGCTGATCCCAGTAATGCTAAAACCAAAATTGTCCATTTTTCTAGGGCTTTCATTGGAAAATAATTACTTGTGCGACATAGTCTCCTTTTCACATACCTTTAGCGTGGGATGCATGTAAGATGACCCTTTTTTGACTTTGGATACGGCATTGGCTCTCTGTAAGCCACACTGCCAAGCTGGACCCAACTGCTCTCCTGTTCCACACTGGCGTTCAAGGAGCTGCTGTTTCCCCACTTGGTGAGCACAGCTTTCCAGCACTGGTGCTTCTGCTTTGTGATTTCTGGTGCTCACATAACCAGAATTCACTTTTTGTCAGTGTGTGAGTGGATTTATGCAGAGTCCACCCTACCCTCTGCTCCACAGGCACCACCCAAATGTGTTGAGGCACAGGACTCATGGCTATACAGCCTCTTTTCCCCGCACCTCCCCATCTCACAATGCAGCTGGGACCAGCCCGGGATATTCTCTAAATGCTGCTGATCTGCAAACATTCCTGCTAGCAAATATGCTTGCTGAAATACTTGTGAGAGGACATGGACAAAGCCGAATAGAAATTGCTTGTGTTTGCAGGCAGTGCTTGACCTTCCTTAGTCCTCATTCCATCCTTGCCCTTGCAGCTCTCGCTTACCAGAAAGCGCAAGAATCACCTCTAGCAGGTGTGGGCTGCAGCAGAGCCCCACACAGGAGGACGCCTGGGTGGCATGTGGGATGCCTGCTCAGAGTGGGCCCTGCACAGTGCCCACACCGTGACCCACACCAGAGGGACATGTGACATTGGAGGGACTCATGGCACCGGATGAATACGTGGCACTGGAGCGACCCGTGGCACTGGGGCAATGGGCAAGCCAGGCCAGGTGCCAGCACAGGGAGCCGGGATCCCCCACAGTGGCAGAGTGGAGCAGAGCCTCCCTGACCTCTCTCAGGATGGGGTTTGCACCAAAAATTCTCCTCCTTTCACCATAGTTGTTCAGCACCACAGAGGAAGGTGATGCACCCACCTGAAATGGCTACTCCCAGCTTTAGGGAGTTTTTCACCAAATCGTCAGCATTTCCCTTCAGTTTTATTGAGATCATTCCTTCAACTGCCACTAAAATAAATAGTAATAATGATAAAAACCTGCTCCTTGGTCTTCAGTTTCCCTCTCTGAGGCACTCTGATAACTGCCAACCGCTGTAGAGATAATGTGCTGATAGAAATGACAACATCCACAGAGTATTGTAATTGTAAATGTATGCTTTGAAAGGACACAAGCCCACCTGTCTACATAGTCCTGTGGAGTGGGAATAGGTTTCTCTGCAAATCCTTTGTAATATGGCAGCCAGCCCTCAGTCAAACCTCACAGAATCTCAGAACATGCTAAGCTGGAAGGGACACATGAGGAACATTGAGTCCAACTCTTAGCCCTGCACAGAACCATCCCCAGGAGTCACAACATGTGCCTGAGAGTGTCATGGAGGCAGTGACCTCTCCACCCCCACACTGTGCTTTTCCAGGGAGACAATTTCCCCTGGGAACGCAGTAGTATAGACAAGCCTTCGGGAACCAGTGCAGCTATTTCTTAATCTCATCTGTTCAGCTTCTGTTCCTGCCCTGTGGGGTCTTTTGGGTGTTTATCCCAAAAGGGAAGAGATGCTGTTCAACCCCTTCTTAAAATGGGGAGCTGCAACAAGGGGTAACAGATACCTTGAACAAGATCACAGAGGAAATGTGTAGCAGGGCAGGAGCAGAGCAGCAATGGGACCTGCGAGAGCCATCCTGCCTCTGAAATGTGGGGCACACTACAGAGAATTACTGCCCCATTTTGGTTCAAAAAAGACAGCACCTTAACCCAGGGTTCAAGTGAAAACAAAACAGTGATCTCTGAGGTTCAATGAGCATGACTAATTCTTTCATTTCTCTGCCCTCTTTTGTTATTTTCTCATTTGTTTTCTTTTCTGTGTTTTGGTACCTCAGGAATAGTGGGATCCAGCCCGGTTAGGAAACAGCATTACCAGAATATGAGTAATTTTTTCTGAGAAGAGAAGGTCATGAGTTATTTCCAGTCCAAGCAGGAGCTGGAAGTATCTGACATCTTCAAGTGCCTGGAAAGCTTGTTCATGAAAACAGAGCTTCACACTGCGTGCTCAGGAGAGCCACTGTTCAGGGATTTGGAGAAACCCCTAATGGCCTAACTCAATGGGAACTACCATGTGGTAGTACTCAGGTTGCCCTATCTGGAGTTAGCCTGGAGAAGGTCTCCACTAACCACAACTTCTGAGCTAGCACAGCTCTTGGACATTGCCATGGCTTTGCAGTGGCTCTCAGGTGCAAGCTCCTTCTGGGAGCCTCCCCCACTTCTCCTACTCCTCCATTCAGGCACTGCTCTTGGGATTATTTTTTCCCCCCTCTGAAAAAGCACATACAGATGGTGAGTTGTCTGCCACAATCAAGGGGCTCAGGTGAGTAATGGAGAATGGCAGAACTTGGCATGTACTTGTTTGCCTTAGTGCAATTTTCCCATAATTGCACTTCCTAGCTTTTCAGCATCTGTGAAAGATCAGCTTGTGACACAGCAAAATTGGCCTTGCATTTTTCTGGAGTTTGCATCAGGCATCCTTCATTTTGCTTAAATAACTTTGAAAGAGTGGGGAGAGAACCATCCAATTTTTGTGCATAGTAAGTGCTGGCTAGACTTTAAAGCCCAAGAGGAAAAGCATGACCTGTCAAACATATTTAGCTCAAACCTCTTTGCTTTTTGCTTTTGTTTTTAAAAGGTGTTGATGAAACTGGCACAAGTTCTTTTAGTTTTCCCAGGTCTTGAGGTAAATTCACTGAGCAAGACTGAACAAAGGTGATCCTGGAATAGTACAAAGCCAAAACTTGGGATTTAAAATAGTTCAGAGATGCAAAGAACAGGGAGATCTTGTGCAGATGGACAGCTTTGCTGTGACAGATGACTCTTTCTTAGCTCTCTGTATAACCTCCATTTCTTTCCTTTAGACATCTATAGAAGCCAATAATACAACAGAGAAACAATGAGGAACAGAAGTAACTTTAGGACTGAAGTAACTGACTTCCCTCATCACCTAGGAGAGGGCAGAATTAGACTGAGACACATCGAGGCACTAAGGATGACAAAGAGCAGTCCCTGCCTCAAGGAGCCTGCACTCACAATGATTAAAAGCAGAAAACAAACCTTGGAAATTTGTAGGGAAATACTTTCTACTCAGACAATCTAGGAGACAGCTTGGGATCATGCTCTGTTATTTATCAAGGGTTGCAGGTTTTTGCACTTGGACAAACATTTATCCTGGTATCTTCCCCAGTATATTTCAGATTTCTTCAAGCTACAACATTAAATTGAGTTGCTAGAACACATACTACTCTGAAACTAAACTTTTTTCTAAACAAATGGGAGAACAAGGTTTACTTTTCTGGAATATCCTAACTTTAGTGATCCTCTTACACATATTTACAGGTATGGTTTGCAGCTAATAGTTCATGCTATTCATCCAGGCAGCACTGTATTTCTTCAATGTTTCTGAAGCATTTTGTTC
Organism: Chiroxiphia lanceolata; assembly: GCF_009829145.1. Classification (NCBI taxonomy): domain Eukaryota; kingdom Metazoa; phylum Chordata; class Aves; order Passeriformes; family Pipridae; genus Chiroxiphia; species Chiroxiphia lanceolata. The sequence goes on along the minus strand of NC_045642.1, from coordinate 23,304,276 downwards.
CTTATCAACATCTCTTTCTGGCCCTAGAGTACTCCTGGTGGATCAGTTTAAGTTCCCTTTTTTTGAGATAACTAAATGCCCTCTTTTGTTAGGGGGGCCTTCCAAGTCAGATAAGTCACCCATTTCTCTTCTCTACTTTAATTAATAGGTTATTGTCCATTTATAATCAAATTTTAATAAATATCATCAGCTTAGTATAGGCTCAGATTACATCTTTGTCATAAAAGGGACAACAGACACGATAAAGAAAGATTTCCTTTTTTCACTTTTTATTTTGTTGGTGTTGCTTTTATTCTCAACATAGATGAAACCAGGGCTGGATACAAACAACTTTAGTAGTGTTGGAGACCCAAGCAAAACAATACCTACCCATGGCATGAGAACTGCATTGAACTGTGAGAAGAGTTCAGTTTCATGACCCAGTCAGAGTAAAAGGAATAAAATAAGCTTTCAGAAAAATGCTGAAAAGAATGGAGATTTGTTGCTGATTTTTGTTGGAATTTTTAAACTGGTTTCGTTTATTTGCAGTTTGGTCTCGTCTTGATTTTCTTCTTTTGTTAGAGACTGTATCTAAATGCACACCTATGACTCATATCTCAGTACCTGCTATGATGCTCAGGATGCTCATACTGAGGTTTTGGCCTTAAGTATGTATACACACATATGTACACTCAAAAAAAGTGCACAAAATTGCAACTTGCTGTGGCTTTTGCCACTGAAGTAAGAGCTAATAAAAAACTAACTACTGACTTTGCAACAGGTGGCTCTTCTGTGCTCTGAATTACTTGAGTTATACTTCAGACCTGCAAATTGATACCCAAACCACTACTTCATCCAAATATTCTTCCCGTCCAATGAAAATGACTGTAGCAGGAAAAAATCCTCACAGAGCTGCCTATGTTAATATTGAGCATCTGGGTATGCCTAAGGAACAATGCTGCAATCCCTTCTAAATTCTCCTCTTATTGGAAAGTTGGGGAGGCAGTTAACTCTTTGCATGCAGGTGATGAGATGAAGTCCCTGGACACGCTATGGTGCAAAACCTGACACAGCACTTTTGCCTCAGCTTTGCAGGCAGGCACAGTGCAGAGGCAAACAACAAAACGTAAAAGGAGACAGTGCTGAATTCTTGTCTCATGCCAGTCCATTGGTAATAGTGATCAATATCCAGGCACAATCAGTGGGTTTGGCCCTGTATATCGTGTTAAATAAATACAGCAATTTACTGACCCCAGGTGGCTGGGACCCTGCCTGAATCAACTTATACACAGGTTGTACAGGACAGTGAAATGCATCAGCAGGCAAAAAGAAGGAAAGCTAAGAGAAACAACTGAGGATTTGAACTAAGAGGGCCACTTGACACTTGTTACTGACACAAACTGGAAAATGATGTAATACCAGAAAACAACCAGCTCAGCAAGAGAAGAGGGATTTTCACCAAACAAGATTGCTGTGGGAGCTGGACATGCCTACAGGGACAGTATAGTCCTCTCCATGAAGCAGGAGACGCTCTCAAATTGAGGGCTATGTGCTGAATCCCAGCCCAAAGAAAGTTAGTGGCATTATTCCCATGGATTTCCAAGAGGATGGGATTTTGCATACTAAATTTAGGAACACAGTGGAAAGAGCTTTTTTCAGGATGGGTTGATTTTGTCAAAAGATGCCAAATAATAAACATGGAAGGGAAACTGTGATGATGTGGCAGCACTGTAGCCCAAAGAGTGATCCAGAAGCAGCTGTTGAGGCAGCCTTGGCATATTCTGCTGGGACAAAAATGATATTTCATCCTCATTTCTTGCCCTTGGGTCCTTATTCCACAGAAAACAGAAGGTTTTCATGCCCATAGGTTTTGATGAAGCAGGTAAAAGATACACCATCTTTCCACTGCCGGTTATTATCAGGTTCCTTATCATCCAAGTAGTTGTGAGAACCAGAACTAGGAACCCTGGCTGTTGCATCCTGCCCTCTATGCTCTCTCATGCCCCATGTATCAGTATGTTCCACTGTCTTTAAAGCTGCCAAGCTAAAACCAGGTCCAGGTTTCAGATAAAAGCAGGAGTCAGTCATTATTCATAGAAGTAGATGAAAAATTTTAAAGATTTCTTCCATTAAAAAGAGGTCTCTTGTTCATCTTGGAGGGGTTTTTGCTTTGTTGCGCAGTTTGGGTTTTGGTTGGTTGGTTGGTTGGTTGGTTGGTTTTGGGGTTTTTTACTTTTGATGAAAATGTTGTCATTTATGGACTTCTTTCATTGAAAACCTAATGATTATTTCTAGTAATAACAGGCTATTACTTTCAGTTTTTATTTGAACAAAACTGAGAAATCACAAGGTATGGGCCTGAAGGGATATTGCACTTTTTCCTTTTTGGCTGTCAATGCTGCCCTTTTTTGGTTCTGAAAGCTACCTTCTCATTTCCCTGAATAGAAGGAAGATATTTGAAGTAGGTGAAAAAAAAAGAAGATAAAACCAAAAAAGAATGGAAAATAAGAAAATTAAAAAGTGTATACAAGCAGTGAAAAAGCCCACGAAACTTTTCAAACTTGCAGAACAAACATGACCTCAAAAACTACCTCTCTTTCTCAAAATCCTTTTTTAATGATGTTCCTTGCCTCTGCACCTTCTTTAGAGCTCAGTTGCCTCAGAGAGAGGGAGAGAGGAACCCTGTGGGCCCGTGCTCCTCAGCAGCATCCAGCCCTGCATGCATTGAACCATGTGTCATGATAAGAGACTGGCATCTGAGTGGCTTCCCTTTCAGCCCCCATGTGTTGCTGACGTCAGCCCTGAGTATGTTCAGTGGATCTCAACCATTTCAGCCCAACCACTGATATCATGCTGGAGTGGGTCTTCCAGTAGGTCACGTTTCACAGTGTGGTTACCAGAGAAGCCCTGTTAGCGCTGGCGGCTTGGCAAGATATCTCAGAGATGGTAATTGCATTTTGTAGTCTTACAGTGATGGAGGGGGACTGCAGTGCAGTGTGCTGCACCTGTTTGTTTTTGATTTTGTGTGTATGTATGTGTGCATGTCTGCTGAACTTGGATAGAAGAAGAAGTGAGAAAGAGAAAGTATTGGCATCTCATCCTGGGTCTAAATATCAGGAAAGGTTTTCAATGGCCTAGCTGAAAATCCTAGATCAAAACAGCCTTTAATTTTGGAGAGAATCTACTCAAGATCATACCCTTCTCTAGCTAAAACTGAATTCTTGCCCAAAAGCCTTGCAGTCACATCACAATTAGAACCACTCTGTTGACTTGAAGATGCAGCTTGTAGCAATTTTGCCTTGTTGCAGTCAGCTGTGAGTTTGGAGGAGGTGAAGAGTATTATGTGGCTGCCACATCCTGAGTGCTTTCCTACCTAGACACTGTAAATTATGTGTGCAATGAACCCTGTTACTGTGCGGTAACAAGGAGGAAATCCCTGCAATATAATTCATAATGCATCATCTTCTGCAGCCCAGTTCCACAAGCAGATATGGTTCTGCTTTACTCTCTGATTTGTTGTCAACAGCTCTTCTCCGTATACGTGCATAATATATTTCTTATAAGCAGAAGGTAATTGTTTTAAATCATCCAGGAGATTCTCACCAAGCTGCTCCTGCTGAGTGCCAGTACTTGCTTAGAATGAGGGGAAAGTGGAATGCTGCTTCCATCTGATTGCCTCAAGCCCTCTCCACAGTCTGATTTGCTATATATCAGGCAAGCCCTTGCACCAGCCAAGACTCACCTGGAAACAACTTCTCATAAAACCAGCTCTGTAAAAGCCACAGCTACACAGTTTGATAGTTCCCAAAATGGTTTTCTCTCTGTCTTTTATTTTTCACAGGGCCTGTAAATGGAAAATTGGTCCCTAGTAATCTACTGGAAGGGGCCAAGAGGTGCTCAGGAATAGTCGTATTACAGAAGCTCAGCTATATGCTACTGAGGATGAATGGGGGTCTACAGAGTTACCACCTTCCTGTAACTCATAAGATGAGCAAGAATGACTTTTCTTATACTCCTTGAGAGATAGTAGAGCTTCCAGTCTGCTCTGATCTCTTCTGGGTACCCATGACTTCAGCCTTGGAAGAGCAAATCACCAAGGGACTCCTTCTCCTGGGGACAGGCCTCTTCCAAAGCAACATAACGTTGATGGCACTAGGCAGGTGATGTCTCTTACATCTCTTTTTGAGAGCAGGAGAATGAGATCACATCTGCTCACATGTAGTTTCTGTATTTCTTTCTTGCCCAGGATTATCATCAAATAAGCCTGAGGTTCTGCATGAGACAAATAAGCCCCCAGAGACAGGGCTGTGATCCTGAAGGTAGGTGGGAACCCTGAGGAACCCAAGCTGGCCAGGAAATCCAAAGCTCAGGTTTAAAATGCTTTCTGCAAAACTCAAAAAAACAAAGCAGAAGTCCTACAGGCTGTGAAGGACAGATTCCATCCTCCAGGGATGCATAGGTAGGCTGTAAGCAAATACATTAAAGGAGGTAATATCTACTGGAAGATGAGACCTGTCAATCCTTGCAAAAAAAAAGGACACAGAAGATGTGTCTGAAATAAGAACAGAATGTAGGACCATGAAGCAAGCGAAGGACAACAACAGAAGCAGGATCTGGGTTTGTGCATAGACAGACCTGAAGCAGGCAAGCATATTGCCCAGCTCCTCTCTCTTGTCAAGGAATACCCAGAAAACTGGCTATCCTGGCCATTTTCCATCCTTTTCCAGCTGGGTTTTTGTGATCTGTTTCCTTGGCCACTGGAAATTTACTATAAATACCAGGTACTGAGCAGTCGTTGTATACTAATATCTCCTAACCACCCTTTCTAGCTGCTCAAGGCTGCAAATGACGTGAAAATTGTGTACCCCAGTCCCAAGCCTTAGTAGCTGTTCAGAGTTCTGGCCACATGTCATTTGTTATTCCTCACTTATGCATACATTCTTCTTATTTATTTTTTGTAAACATTTGTGTATAATTATTCACTCCAGAGTTTCCAGTGATTTTCCCTGGCTTGCAGATGTAGCAAAGCTTACTTCCTGCATCCAGGAAAGAAGGTTTTTTTCGACTACTGCATAATGGAATCCTGACAGATTTGAGTCTGCTGCTTCCATGTCCATTCTTGTGATACTTAGCTATCCACGGCAAGAGACAATTAGCTTTTTAAATATAAATTAGAAATGGTCCCAAGCCACAGATTTCACATCCAGATCCAAATTTGGGACAGTTCAGATTTGGCCTGACATTTTGGGTTTGAGCCCAGGCCTGATTCTCCTTGTGAAGCAGTTTGACATTTCCAGTTCTGGGAAATTCCCCTCCCTGGGGTGTAGCCTCTCCCCGGTGCAGAGCCACCCCCAGGGTCTGGCCCTCTGCTGCCGAAAGCTCTCCTGCTGGTCCGGGTTTTTCAGAAGCCCCTGCCTGTCGTTACTGCAGCTAATTCAATTGCTGCAGTGACAAAGCCTTCCATGATGCTGCTGTGGCATTTTGGTCCCTGTGAGTACTAAAACCTGGCCAAACTGGGCTCTCTGCAGCTATGTGTTGCTCATGCAGGAAAAAAAAAAAGTGATCAAATGGCAAGAAATCCTGGGAATTCAGGTTAAATCACTGCACATCTGCCCACAACTCAGACACCCAGAGTTACTCTTGCATGAAGTGATAACATTACATTCAGAGTATAGGACACAGAAGCAGGATTAACAACTCAAGACCTCTTCTTTGGTCATTTTATAATGAGCTCTTCAATAGAAGTGGATCCTTGCATAAGAGGGCTTAATTTGGATTTTTAATTTGTATTTGGTCCAAATAAAATACACAGGCACACTATTCCTAAAGCTTAATCAGTTGTTTACAGACACTTTTAGATGGATAGGCCGTAACACTCGGTTTATATCTTGTCTCCTTTCATCTAGAGTGAGGTGATATAAGGAGCTCACATAAACAGAATTCACTAAGCTCAAAATCAAGCTATCAAATTAAGAAATCTCTTCAACATTGACATTAAGTACAATTACAATCTATTTATCTCCATAATGTCACCAGAAGTGATTATTGTAACCTCTGAATGCAGAAAACTGAAGAACAGAGAGATGAGGTGATGTGCTCAATGTGACACAGGACTCTTTATATCAGAGCTCAGAAAATAGTTGAGGTCCTCAATCCTCTTGGTCTGTGTCTGTAAGATCATAGTTCCTTTGATACTCACACCATTCATGGGCACTGAAGTTGTATTAGGAGATCACAGAAGGATCCCTACAAGTATTTAACCTAATTTTAGCCCTGATATCAACTGTCAAAATATTCTTTTAAGAGAAAATGCCTGGCAGCAATGACACTGGTGGCCAGCTTGATGGAATGGTGCTGGCTTTGCAACAGGCTCCAAATGGACTCATAATGTCTGAAAGCATTCATTAAAAAAGGCTCACAGATAAAACACACATATATCACAGCTTTTTATAAAGACAGGCTTTTATAGGCCAAATGCTGAGAAGCCTCATGAGATTACTAATTAATCCAAAGGGAAGTGTTTGGAAGCCTGTTTCTTAGGACACAGAGAACCAGCCTGGAAAAACGTTATGGAGATAAGACTCTGGGGATAGATTAAGCCCTTCCCAAGGTTCTGGTTATGGATCAAGCTGTTTTTTCCATCTGTATTTTCTTCCATCAAATATAGCCCCTCTGGATCCAGTGCAAGAAGTGCCAAGGAGCAGGAGGAGAGGTGAGATGCCACCTGTACTCAATTCCAGCTGTTTCACCAGTTCCTCACAGCCTACTTGCAAGCCAAAGTGACACAAATGAGTTAATTTCCATGGCGTACTGAGGCTAATTAGAAACAGCTCTCAGACCCTGTAAAGCATAAAGCCGGGCTGCAAGTGATAATTGCTCACCTGCTGCATGAGCCTATAAGAGGCAGTGCATTAACTAGCACATGTGGTTTTATCACTTCCCTGGGACAGCAGGGGCTGGACCCTTCCCAGCACCCATTGCACTGAAAGCAAGATACTGGATTATGCTTGTGGTTTATGGGTACTCAGGAAGGGAGAGCTGGTAATAAGGGGTCAGATTCCAACTTTCATTACATGCTGACCTTTTTTGCTCTAGAGTGGCTGTGGTATCAAGCTGGCATAAATAGCTTGCTTTCTTCTTGAAGGCCTGGAGGAGAGGTTTAGTACTGTATTGCAGATTAGAAGTACAGATATTTGGAAATATGAAGAGCCTAAGTACTTCTTAAAGGTCTAGACCTCTCTATTGCAGGGATTTGAGCTGCAGAAGTGCTAGAAAGAGTCTGAGACTTTATTATAAATTCAAGTAACTCTTATTTTACAGCTACTTGTAGTTTTCTTTTATCTCCTTTTCTTTTTCTCTGCTTTCTCTTCTCTACTAAAACAGGCAGACATCCAGTGACTGGCATCCCTGCCGAGGGCAAGGGGGATTGGAAGTAGATGACCTTTAAGGTCCCTTCTAACCCAAACCACTGTGATTTTATGATTTCTCAGCAGATGTAGGCATTAGTTTGCCTGAGAATGGAAGATGAGGTTGTTTGTTGTTGTTTTAGGTGTTTTTGTTAGATTCAAATGAATTTTCATTAAGGAAAGCCTCCATTTTGGAAGTGTTTTCTTCTGCAGCCTGAATGGGAAGAGAACTGCTTGTTTCTAGAATCCAAAACTGTATCTTTTCTCAGTAGAGAAATATTATAAATGTCTGAGAATTGAAGCAGGGCTTCACTAGGGACTGAAAATGACAGAACAGAATAAAATTATTAGAGTTATCCATCAGGGGGATCCTGGTACCAGGATCATCAATTTAGTGTTCAACAGCTGCTGAAAATCCCATAAGAACCAATGGGATTGGTATGTTGTAAGATGCATGTACCCCAAATTTTACACGAGGCTTAACTTTATAGAGCAACTTTCAAGAGTCCCTCAGTACTTTGTACTGCTTGAGACCCGAGAGTTCCTCTCATGGACTGGGACTCAAGACTGAGTTTCCCAGATGTGTTCTTGGGTGACAATAATATGTTAGCAATGATTTTAGCTCTTGCTGAACAGACAAATGGGTGGCTACACAGGTATTGTGTAGATTATCGTGGCTTAATGGCATCAGCTGAACTCTGGTATCTGAGTATTTGCTGAAGAAGAATATATCTAAATGCCCTCACAAATAGCATCAACTGGTGTGGCTTTTCAGAATGATCAAGTATCTACACCTTCAAATTAATGAAAATGATACCAGGAAAAGAATTTAAATGTCTACAGGTAATTAACTTTGTCAAAAATGCCAGGAGACTAGGCTTTTTTCCATGAGGTTCTTATCGCTTCTATTTCTGATCCTGGTCTTGAAGCATAAAGACAAAAATAGGCTCACTTCCACCCTTTTCCACTGGTGTCTTGACACTCTGGGGCTGAGCCAAGATCCAGGAGCTCAGAGGCCAGCAGTAATGTAGCTATGAGTATATGCCAGAGGCTTGAAACTCCTCATGCTTGAGCATGAGGAATGGGAAAATGAGTTCTGAGCTGTTTTGTTAAATTGAAATGCAGCATCCTTTTCCCTGGGATCTGTCATGTCCTGGCAGTTCCTCATTAGTGTATTCCCATCAGGGAGTCCTTGCAGGAATGAGGCTCTTGGAAACACCTAGATACCAGCTCCTAGCTGGTGGGAGCTGAGAAGGTGCTCTTACGTGGGCAAATGAGTACAAAGTAGAAACTGTTTCCTTCTAAGGAAGATGTTCAAGCATTTCCTAATGAAAGCATTGCTGTTAAGAGAAAAAGGACTGTCCTGTGATTATTCACAAGTAGAAACCATTTTATGGCCCATGAACTTCTTAGGAATGACATATTTTTCAGGTGGCCTGACTGTCAGATGCCTGATTTTGATGGATGATGCTAAGCATGGACATAATCACCATCTTAGTCTCAGAACCAGCCAGTAAGATATGTTAAGATTTTCCAAATGTTTCTCCAACAATAAAAGGAAATGTAAAGTTAATCAAATTGTCATGAAAGATCAGAGCCCAGCAAGGAAGGACTAAGACTGACATTTGAAGTAGAAGCACTAATAAAACAGACGGCTGCTTGCTGATCCTGTCCATGCTTGTGTTTAATTTAAACAAGTTAACGATGAATGGAGTTTGCAGAGGTGGGGCAGGGGTGCTGTCGAAATCGATGTATGTACCAGCCATTTAAAGAAAGCAGAGAAGTGGTAAATCTCTAGCTGCATGTGAATATCATGCCTCAGCAGAGAGGTTCGGCAAACATCTCTGTTGGCATGTGCAGGGCAAGAGGCCATTCTGCTCCTGGCTCTACCTCACCTACGGCTGCTTGCTGCCCAGACAGAAGTTGGATAAAGTTAATCCCTGATGCCTTTAGATTGATTTACTACATTATAAATTAATTCCAACACCTAAACACCAGCAAGATAATTTCAAAAAAAGAAGGGGAGCTCACCTCATTTCCTAGCTTTCCAGTTCTCAGTCTCTGATATTCCACACATATGTGTGTGTGATTTGAGTGGCTATTTCTCGCTGAAGAGCTCCTCCACTGTAAATCTGCTGGACAAAAGTGTTGCTTTCTTTGGAGAAGGTAATGAACAATGAAGTTGAATGTCAAATGTCATGGCCTTGCCTGCTCCAAGTGGTAGAGACATGACACCTTGTCAGGTGTCTTTCCCTCTGAACTGGATTGTTATGTGCCAATGTACTTTTTCTAACTCATAGTGTTGCCAGAAGTGTTGGAGGGACGCAGCTTTGTGCATGCCAAAGCTGTTAACATCAGTTTTGCTCTCTCTGGGATATTCATCACCACAAGCTGCTCCCCCTATATGCTCCCTTACCCCAGGAACCACTTTGTCCACAGAGAGAACATTTTACCTTGAAATCTCAGAGTTTCCTACAGAAACCCTTCAGCAATCATCAGGTGGCAATGAATTTCATTCAGTGCTGCCCTCAAGGCATGGGCCAGACTAGGGGCCTGGATATGAGAAGCTGCTCTGTTATCCATTATTCATCCCCCAAGCCAGCCCACACTTTGTTTTGTCCTGGATAAATACGATCAGGAGGCAGAAGCTCTCCTTCAGTTCCCTGATGCCTTTCATTAGATCCCACCTTGCAAGTGTTGGTTCTGCTGCAGGGCAGTGAGGAGGTCAGGACGGGCAGCCAGGGTGGCCGGCAGTTCAGCCCCAGCCCATGGGCCAAACAGATGAAGCAGCTCAACCCATCGCTTCCCTCCGTGCCCTGCAGCAGCATGGCTCCCTAGCCACAAAGCCCTCTCTCTGTGGCATGCCGGGTGACCCTTGCTCGCCTGCCTTTCTGCTCTTATTCTTCTCTGCAGTTCCTTCCTTTATCAGATTAACTTTAATTAGTGAAATCAGAATCACATGGAGTGGGGAGGAAACACTCCAAACATGGCAGATTTATTTTCAGCCGAGGAAAAATCAAGGTGCATAGAGGCTCTTGGAAGGGCTCGGATGAGGTTTTGTCTAGAAAATTGTCTGTGTTTTTGAAAGCACTGGGAGGCTGTGAGTGAGTGACAGGGCAAGAAAAAGCCAGTTTGTCTTTTGTGAGATGTGTGTGCAAAGGAACTGCACGTACACATTAAGTGTGTACAGCTACAAGCATGTGCTAGCTAACACTTACATGAGGGAGGCTGGAAATGTTCACACGAGTCCCTTGTAGACAGCATGAACCAAAGATTAGAGTGCTGCTTGGCAGCCTGTGCCCCACAAAACCCCAGGAGTTAGTCTATGAAATTACTGCAAAACACCCATATGCATGTACACATGAAGTACAGGGAAAAATGAAAGCAATAAACCATTTTTATTTGACAGTGTGGCAAGATGGTACAGTGTGATCTGTACAAGAAGATTTTTCAGAAAATCAAAACAAGTTTGACAAATAGCAGGCCAGTGCAAAGGGCTGAGGCAAAGATGATCTGAGCTCTGCTCCTGGTTCTGCCCCAACCCTGTCTCCCTGGAGGGTTTATCTGGGGTTCTGGGGACATGAGCATTGCAGTTAACACCTCTTGATGCTGTGCTTGTGTTCTGCTAATGCAACACAGGGACGACCATCCAGCATCACATTACTGCTCATTCACATTACTGCTGTGCCTGCTCTAGCACCAAATCTCTGAGATGTTTTTGCCCACCTCATCTTTGGGCCAAAACTCTTGCTCACTGTGTGTATTTTCAGTCTGGCATAGCATGAACAGACAGACGTGTAGCCTCTAGCTGCTCCAGTGATGCAGTTTTTGAACATATAATCTTGGGAATCAATCTGACTAAAGAAATTCTCCATTGCATATGACACCTTTATAACACATCCAGACCAGTTCTGGTTTCTGAATTCATCTTTACCTGCCTATTTCCTGGGCATTCTGGCTGGCCCAGAATGAACAGTAAAGGCCTCTGGTTACAAGATGTAGGACCATGTCTTTGCTGTCACTTAAGGGGGGCGCATCTTCCCAGGAATCCACATTCCTAAGTGCTGGCCCTCTTCTCCTGGGCACTGGAGCAACCACTCAGCTGCAGCCACAGTGGCTTCCAGCAAGTACCGTGACATGCTCAGTGAGTGAGACATCATCTGAAAAAACTTACTGGGCAGTTGTCAGGACTAGGCCTGCTGGCTGCACTTCTGCCTTCCTCACCTAGGAGTCCTGAATGGGACCCATTCAATGAGAGCATATTAGAGTAAGAGGAAGCACAAGGAGATTTCACAGAATATTCTGAGTTGGAAGGGACCCACAAGGGTTATCAAGTCCAGCATTTAAGTGAATGGCTGATATGGGGATCAACCCCACAACCTGGGTGTTATCAGCACCATGCTCTAACCTGTTGGGCTAATCTCAGGGTTGATAAGTAGCATTTCACAGTAAAGATCAGACAGAATGTGGAAGTGAAGTCTCGCTAAATCTGTTCAAGCTATGTAGCATCTCCTGAGAAGAACTGAACTGGATGGAAATAACTTCCAGTGAGAATGTACAGTGGCAATCAAAGCCAGTGAGAAAATGAGTCTCCCGGAATCTTTTTCAGTTCATTCTCATGACTGCATAGATTTCTAATATTTCGTCTACATATTATTCAGCTGATGGCAACATTGTCCAGCTAATGCACTGAAAAAAAATAATAAAAAAGCTTAATCTTACCCTCCTTCTCATTCTGTTCTCAATGTGTTTTGCTAATTGCTTGTTCTTCTTTGAAATTCTACAGTGCATACTTCAGGGCACATGCTGTTCCCCACTCCCCCTCTCTAAGCTGCTGACCAGAGCCACTTCTCCACAGCTAGTCAGCATCCTCCCTACCTCAGGCATTCATCTTCTAGGCTGCAGCCGTGGCACAGGGCACAAATGGAAATACTGAATAAAAATGTCAGTGGCTTGGAAGGAAGATGACTTTGATGGCATGGGTAAGACAGTAAGGGTGAAGAAAATCAGAGCCTGATTTAAAGTTCAGTAAATGAAAAACGCTGTGAGAATAGATGTTGGCAGAAGCTGTTCTTCACAAAGTTTAAAATACTTTGTGAAACCTCTGGTGGCTCTGGCTGCCATCCCCTACTCATCACCCTCCTGGACTGATGGAGGATGAGAAGGAGGCATACAAACTCCCTCTTCCTGTAAGGTCCCTCTCTTTCCCCATCCTGTGTAGGTGCAGAAGAAGACAGTGGACCATAGTATGAAACAAACTTTGCTGCTGACAAATAGCTATGGCTTCACTTGGCCACACAACACCACCAAAATCCTCTCAGGCAGAGTTACAGTGCTCACAACACCAGCCAAACTGTCTGGCTGCCCCAAACCCACAGCACACTTGGGGAAGTCCTCAGGGCTTGAGCTTTAGTCAGGGAGAGTGAGTGAGCATGTACTGCCTCAGCTGAGAGGTGGCTGAGGACACATGCTGGACCAGGAGGGCTTACATAAAGTACAGTAACACCAGCATGCATGAGCCCTCCATATGGGTTCCCCACTGCATAAGCCCACGACCCTTTTTATGCTCACTTTTATTAAGGTGATTCGTGGGCCTCTCACAGGTGCATCTGATATAGGAGTGCAGCAAACCGCCTCTGGCTTCTCCTAGAAATCAGTTCCAGATGTGCTGGAGTAGAGCTTCCCTTCAGAGGAAATACATGTTTCAGGTAGGGCCCAGTCTATGAAAACTCAGAATATTTCCTACACTGATGAACAAAAGCCTTTATTGCATCTACTCTTCTTTTTGACCTTTCTGTTTCCCTTCAATCTTTGTGCAATATGCTGATACAAATAGTCTTAGTTTCTGCTTACCCTCCCTGTTCATGTAAGGTTCAAAATTTCATTTGTTGCTGAAAGCAGCTCCCCTCAGTGTCTCTCTGTCCATATACTTTGAAGCCTGTGTTCTTTCCACCTCTGCCAAGGCAAGCCCTCCATACCTTTCTTCTGCCACATGATCCTTTGCTTCTTGTGCAAACAAAAGGATTCTCTTGCTCCATTCAGAGCTCTCTTTGACATGTTACTGATGATAATATAAAATAGCATAGATTTAGATTATTTTTATAATCTATATGAATTTGATATTGAAACTTGATCATGTATCACAAGCAATTCCCAAGGTACCCACCACTCTGAGTTTTGAGCATGTTTTGCCAACTCTGTTACTGCCATGCCAAAGCTATATGGAAAGGCTTTAAAATTCACTCCTGACTTTTAAACTGGGACCTAAAATCTGTGCTTTTCACTTCATAGTGGAAGGCTTTACTCCCTTTTGATCTTGACTTGGTTGCCTTGTGGAGTGCTGCAAAGCAGAACACTGATATATAAGGACATCTTAGTGAGAGACTGAAGCAGAGAGATACGGCTTGCCCTGTTCATCCCGGTGACAAAGCAGGATTAACACTTTGGTCTGTAGGCTTCCTGTTATCACTGTTAATTAACACAAGGCCATCATTTTACCAGAAAAAGCCAAGCAATTTATTTACTCGTGCGCCACACTGCCTTTCATATGCAACCAAATAACAAACACTCTTCTTCCTTGTAGCCTCATGCCTTAACTTTTCAATTTTTCACCCTAACTGCTTCCACAGGACCAGTGCAATGTTAATGCAAGAATCTCTAAATGTAAGGGCAAAGTGAAAGGAATGTAGCTTAATATCCTAGCAATTAGCACAAGGGTTATTGTGCTGAAGGCATTATTCATTTTTAATTATCTGAAGCTGCTGAAAAATTCCTAGGACTGCCTCCAATAGGGTGCATGAATCAAAGCCCACACACAGAATGGTAGCGTGTTACAAAGGCAAGAGGAGAAGCAGTTGGCCCATTCTTACACACAGTTTCTCAGCCTTGGCCTGGGACTTCTTGCAGCAGTAGAGAGCCAGCTGCTTGCAGCTGAGACCTCTTTATTTCTGGTGGGCATATTTCTGAGCTCACTCAAGTAAGATAATGAGGAGGAAGGAAACAGGAAACATATCTGCATGTTCAGCCACATTGGTTAATTTGGGCCATGTTTCCTCAGACAAAAAAAAAAAGATAATAGCAATAATTTCTGGGACATATTTGGGGAGAGAGGTGGAGTAGAGATGGGTTTATATTTTTCAAGTTGAAGTGCCACCCACAATTAAATATACTTAATAGGCATATTTTCAGGGTGTTTAATTGAATGTGTATATTGATTCACCACACTTGAAAGAAAAATATATATTAGGCATGCCAGCTTCCTGCAGAGAGCACAATCAATTCAATATAATTCAATAAATTGTAATCAAAAGATGAATTACAAATCTACTTTTTTTCTGTCAATGACAAGTCATAGATGGCAATGTATAGAAACAAGGAAATAATGTTCAGAGTTTACTTTTCTAAATTTATTGAAATTTAGTTTTCTACTCCCTCAGGATTTTTCTCTTTCAGCTGAAGAGTGAGAAGACTCCATCTCCTTTGCAGCTGCTTCTTTTGAGGCCTGCCTTTGTGCAACAGATGGGCAGGACTGTGGGCTTGATACTCAAGGCCAGACCAAGCATGATATCCCAGTATTTGTATATACCCCCTCGAACAGGAACTAATGAAAGGTCAGCTTGACATGGTCCTGAGGACCTGCTTGAAAAAATCATGCTCTCTAGCCTTAAAGATCACTTCTCAGAACAAGGCTCTCTGGAATTTGATTTGTGTCTGATTCCCAGACATCTCTTGCACGACACAATTTTCTGTGAGGGAGGAGAACTGTCTTTGCTAGCTGAGATATTCATGTGTTTTCTGCTTGGAAGATGGGCTCTTTCACATTACAGGGCTTGCTTGTCCTAGGAAGGTCTCTGAAACCAGGTGTCATTAACAGCCTCTTCCCTGTCCCGAGACAGAACAGAGCCAGACTGTTCCGATGCAGTCCTGATGCGGACCGTGATTTGGGAACTTTTGTCCACTGTGGTTTTCAGAGAGCAATACCTGTTTATTTTAGGAATAAAAGACTTTTCCTCAAGTTTGACTACAACAAGTTCTCATCCTCCCTTGTTCCTTTTAATGAAAATGGACACATAATTAACCAGCTCTCTCTGCTGCTCCAAGTTAATGGCCTTGCTGTTTTCCCTAACCAGTTCTTTCTTTATAATTCACATACCTCTTTCTGTTCCCACTGCCTTCAAAATCATGTCCAGACATCAGAAACTCTGCATAAAAACCATATAATTTTCATTTTGATAACCTGTCCAAGTCCTGTTGCTAGACGGTGTAGTAAAGATGAGACAAAATTTTTTAGCATAACAGAAAGTGGACTTCAGAGAGGGATGCTAATCTTGTACCTAACTGGGAGCATGAGGGGCTTAGACATTTGTTATGGGTATCTTGGGCATGAGAACATTTTAAGTTGTGATTTAATCAGATCACAAAATATTAAATTCTCATCCTGCTTTAAATCAGTGTTATTTTGATTTAACCCAAGTCAGTTAGGAATCTGAAGAAGCTAATCAAAAATCTACATCCACTGAGTAATTTTCTCTGAGTTAGCAGTAGTATCATAATGGGTATAAGTAAAAAGGATGAACAGGACTGCACTAAACAACTCATGAGTATTGTGCATACAGCACAGCAGAGCATCAGGACCATTCTCTGACTCAGTTGATGCCAGCGCCCTGCTTGCACCCCACAAGCACAGCACTGGGGTTTTCAGCAAGTGGGAACTGGAGACTGCTCCATCAACCCCACTACCACAATAAATCCTCTCAGGAATTATTGTGAAACATTACTGGGTTTGGGAAGCAGGTGGCAGCTCTTACTCCATTAACAGTGGATAATGTCTGATTAGAATTTACATTTTTTCTAAACAGAAGTTTGAAGAGTGTTGTTGTTTTGGATGTTCTGCTTACAAGAAGTCTCTTAGCCTCTGTTTGCAAGAAAAAAAATGTATCCTAGAAATGAATTTTAGAAAATGTCCTATTTTTAATGGAACAATTTTGGGGTTTAATTTTCAGAAAAAGAAGTTATTTGGGGAAAAAATATTGGTATTAGGATGAAGAGAGAGGAAGGTAACTTTTCCTCAAGTGACAAATTTTAACCAGCTTTTTAAAAAATTTGCTTTTCTGGACTGTTCAATGGGGTACATCTCTCTAGCATAGCAACCCAAAATGTAGGTAGAGAAGAGGTGCTTTTACTAAGAAAAAAAAAACAACTCTTTTCACCATTCCAGAGGAAATTGTTACTGACAATGAGCCACAGTCTGTGAACTTAAAATTCCTTGCATTTGAAATGGTTTGATTTTTTTTTAATGTTTTACTTCCAGCTCTGACCACCCACAGGGGACAGAAAAAATGGAGAAGAGCGTACAGCTTACACAAAAAGATTCCTGCTACAAAAGGATCCTTTATTAGCTGTACTGACTATGAAGTATCTCTTATGGCAGTTTCCAGGATATGTTCAGCACTGTAGCTTGAAGGTCAGAAGATCAGATCAACATTACAAGTTCTGGGAGTAAATCTTCAACATCACTTGCTGGAACTGAAGAGTCGAAACCAAAAAACACCAAATCTAAAAGGCTAAGTTTTGGGGTTGTTTTTTTCCTTCTAACACAGGAAGCACAAACTTTTGAAGTTTCCTTGAAACAGGAAACATGGACTATTGAAGTTTTTAATGTGGAAAAACACTGCATTCCGATGCCACCATAATGAAAAACCTGAGTTCCTAAATCAAACCCCACTGCAATTCCTGAGTGCCCTGGACAGAAGAAATGTCATTTTTGCTTGAGAAACCAGTAGATTTGCAAGTTTAGTAGGATTGTCCTCCAGCCTCTATGAAAAATAGCATTATCTCTGCGTTCCTAAATAAAAAAATGAGTCTTTGATTTGCTAAATTTCTCTGCCAATAAATTTAAATGAAAACCAATGAAAATACCTGCATCAGTGTTTAAGGAGGCACCTGTCTAAAGTAATAGCTGTTATTTTGAAGGAGTGATTTCTATCCAAGGCTTTGTAAATCACTAGCCACTTTGGATGCCCTCATTCTGAAGTTTCTGACTTGTGTCCCTCCATCAGGGGGTTGACATCTTACAGCTAAGGTGGCCTAGACTTTTTAAATAACAGACCATGTAATAAAGCACGGATGGAAAGAATCTTGTACCCTTCTACTAGTTCCCCAGCCTTCATCAAAGACATCTTTTCTGTAAAACTTCAGCTATAATTCTTTCTTCTGTTTCTCCCATACTAGTTGAGGTTTTATTACTAGTATTGAACTATTACCAAGTTTGTGGATATTCCTACCCTGCATGGGGACAACCTGTAGAGCTGTCTGAGCTGCTGTTGTCCAGAGCTGGCCTGTCCGTACATCCATGGAGCACTGTTTACAGCACAGACATTGAAAATAGTCCAGCCTTGTTTAGAAGGGTATGTGCTTGCCTTTATAACCCCTCTTTATAACCCCTTTATAACCCCTCTTGTCTCGAGGAGAGCACACCATCAGCACCCCGAGACCACTTCCTGAGGAACCTCAGTGTGGGACCTCTAGTGCGCTCCACTGAGTTGCAAGGACAAGCCAGTTCAATACGCTTGAGCAACACACAAGCAACATTTAATTTAAGCCTGCACCACTGCGGCCAGCAGACCCTGCCTGCAGGCACAGCTTTAGCAATAGCACAGCCCACCTGCTCCACTGATGACTTGGCAAGCAGATGTGTTTCCATGTGAGCAGTTGAGGTTTGCTTGAATTCGTACTTCACAGGCTGCAAAACAACCCATCAATCACCCTTGCGGTGATCACGTGCAAATTGTTGGCACCAAGGCTTTATCACATAGCTTATGTTTTCTTCTCCTTCTCTAAACAATGGCAGTCCAACTGGGACTGTGTCACACTCAGTAGTGTGTTACTACTGAGTAGTAGTAGAGATAGGTTTGAAGGAGTAAAATTGCCATGGCTTTTCAAGCAAGGTGGCTTGATGAGAGGTCTCAGATCTGCATTGTCTGTGCCTTGTTCTGCCAAAAGAGCAAGGTTACAGCCTGCACAGGTAAACTTCCATCTGTGGTGGCAAGGTGTCCTTGTAGTAACCTCAGGGAAGCAGAGCAATTCTTCACACCAGTGAGTACTGTTGATGCTTCTACACATACAAATGGAAGCATCTGGGAGTGAGTGTGTCTGGTAAATGTTAGTGTTTTCTCTCTTTTCCTCGCTTTCAAACTGATCAATCTAAACAAGGATCTCAAGGAACAAGAGATCCCACCACAAATGAGAAAATGTAAGACTGGAAGTCCAAGCCTCTTCCTTTTTCCAGCAGCACCTTTCATGCCTCTTCATGTGTAACTGAGAAATAGCTATACGGTGAAAGTAAACCCCTGTGGAAAATGACTGGTAGGAACTTTTGTCCCCTGCAATGGAAAAATTAGGTAATGAGGGAATTCTTGCATCTGGTTTGTATCACATAAAAAAACAAAAAAGAGAAGAGGCCAGTGACAGCTCCACTCTTCTGGCATGGGAATAGAGTTTGGTGTGTGGTATTGAGGGATATTTCCTTGTAGCCTGCAAACCAGAGAAGTTCTTGTTGAGTTCTTGGAGATGATCCACTGCAGAGCAGTGGGAAATCCTGCCTCAGAACCTGGAAAATATGAGGTTGAAAGTTTCATCTTTTGCCGTGTTTAATAAGATGAGAAATACTGGTTGCTAGGCTTTGTAATATGCCAAGCACATTCTCTTTTCTCTGTTTTATATCGCAGAGAAGGCCAAAGGATTAGCATAAAATTAAGAATATTCCTCTCAGGTAACAAAGAGACTGTTTGGATGCATGAGTGATACCTTTGGTATAAGAACAAGAGGAGCTAAAAAGAAACCTAATTTTTTTTCCAGATTGAACAAACAATTCACATTATTCTAATTGAATTGTTACAGTAAAGGAAAACTTGGAGCCTAAGTACCAACGATTCTTGTTTTTCTCTCCGTGCAAAGAAAGCACTGCTGTTTTTAAACATTATGTCCCATTTTCACTGTTACATTTACGAGGACTCTGCTATTTAATATTGTTATTATCCTCAATTTCTGCCAGAAGTTTTGGGGTTTGGATATAGTGGAGTCCATCTGAAAATCTGTAGTTCCTTGTTGCTGCTCCCCTGGACTGACTTCATTGCCTCTGGTCCTGCTTGAGACTCACAGCCTTAGAACCAGCAAGCTGAGAAATCAGGGCAAGGAGAACTTGAAGCTGCAGTAGGGCAAATAGTTGCATGGTTCACTGTGAATTTAGGGTGGAAAAGAGAAGGGAAAAAATACTAGGTCCTAGAAACATCTGAGTTATGAAGCCAGTGTCATCCAAAAAGCAAATCAGAGGTCAGTGGCACATTGTCCCATAGTCCCATGACCCATAGGACATGAGTCAAGACCAAAGATCTACTGCCCCTCTTAATCAAAATGGTTATGTCCAAGCATATTCTACTGAAAATTAAATCAGGAAAGTCCTATGTCTGCTGTTAGACAAGCAAGTCGTGCAAGGCAAGAATAGCTCCTTCTGGACCAGGTTAGGACCCTCACTACCCCAGACTTAGTAAGTAACAAGTGAGATAGTAATACCTATCCACCTTCAGAGTTTCAATGGCATTTTTTTAACCCAAGTTCTCAGTGTTGATAAGGATTGAGACTTGTACTAAAAATTTAAAAATTACTCCTATCACTCAAAAATAAATGTTAGTTATTATTCAGTGGAAACCTGCTCGATGGCATGGTTCCTTCAGCTCTGTTATGAGCAGACGGTCCATATTAGAAATTTAATTCCCCCAGTTTTAATTACCTTTAAAACAGTCCTTCAGGGTCTAGCCAATATCTGATACCTGACAGTGCCTCAAACTGCCTGCAGAGCAAGGACAAATCCACAGCAGTGCTGCAGGAGGGCACTCTCCAGCAGGGACTGCCCAAAGCAGAGGAGCTGCCTTTTTAATATGCTCAGGGACAATTTTCTTTTTTTTTTTTTGAGTTGCTGCAGGCTGGGCTGCCTTAGTACTGTGAGGCATCTGGACATTTCAATAATAAAGGGATGATCACAAAAGAGTGTCTGTGAGCACCAGGTTCCTGAGGCTGGCTGCATCTCCTCTCTTGTCCACCTGCCATTCCCATCCCAAGTGCACAGAAGAATGTCACCTTCCTAAATCTCTGTTGAACGTTTCATGTCAGGAACACAAATTTTTCTTTCCCAAATATTTGGTCTGCTGTATTAAACAAGGCCTTAATCTTTGTCGCATGTGGCAAAATGTGCTTGGGATTCATATTATCTGGTAGTCACCTAAACTTGTTTCACCTTCCTTTTGAACTTCATCTTGTTCCAACCTTTGCTGTAACAAGGGTATTGGGCACCTTTTCATGCAGGTTTCCAGAGCCTGTGGACTGCAATGCCATGGCTCCTCTCAGTGATACAAATGCAGTGGGGTGCTGCTCCCCAAGTCTGTTTTTCAAAATCTCTTACACCTCATTTTGCTCCATGCCAGTGGTTCCCTCCACATGAAAGAAGCCTTTTGGTCCACATGACATCTGGTTTAAATAGGCTGACAGCAGGCAAGTTTGTGAATGTGTGCTTAGGTAGGTGCACAGCACAGAAACATGTCCAAATAGCCACTGCAAGTAATGTGCAGTTTAACACATGATGGGCATTTTGCCCACTCATGAGTTCACCACCCCTTGTTGGCCACACTTAGCACAGTGCTATTCCTCCCTTTCCCATCTGCTACAACCTCTGCCGCATGTTTCCCGTCTGCCCCATACACCCTGTGCTGCAGAGGGCATGCAAGAGCCAGACCCAATATGACTCTGCAACTTTCAACCCGTCTAACCCCAATCTTGTTCATGCAACCAAGAGTTACTCATTCTCCTGCAGGTCCACGTGGCTTGGCATTGGCAGTACCTTCTGACCCTGGAGCCCCAGCACCCCTCACATCCAACCTGCCATGGAGCATGAATGCTGATGCACAGCAGCATTCCTCCAGCCCCATCCAGAGCATGAGCTGAGAAAAGATCTCCCCACTGCTGGCTATCCAGTCCCAGTGCTGGGGAACTCCAGGACTCCACAAGTGTTTGGCACCTGCTGCCTTACCCCAGCTCCCAGCTGCTGCCTGGCCAGCCCTGTTCTCCCTTTTGGCTGTGGGAAGCAGCTGCTGAAAAGTGATCTGCCTGACCTGATGTGAAAGGGATTTCACTGGTGTTAGGACACTTGATGACAGAGGGGAGGGAGGATTGAAATGAACTCCTTCCATCTTTCTGATGCAAAATGAGTGCAGACACATTGCTTTAATATCTTCTTTGTAATTCATTTCCTCCAGTAAAGACTGAAGACTTGATGCTTTATGTATCTCTGGGTTTATGCCAGCAAACTACTTGCAAACTCACCCATCTGGAATAGACAGGGGTCATTAGTAGTTCTGATCCAGCTCTTTGTGTCCTGTCCAAGATGGGCATTACCCCTGTATTAGTATTGAGAACTAATCCACTCCTTTAAGAGGCGATTTAATTGCTTAACACAACAGCCTTTACCTTTCCTCATCATTAAGACCTTGTCTTTCTCAGACTGTGTCTTGATGTCTTGTCCACCACCACTAAGAAGCCACAGTTGAATCCATGAATAAGAATAGTTTCAGCATAGCCCAACAGTAACAAATCTCAGCTGCTGTTCACAGTGGGCAGTATCAACACCCGTAGTTACAGGCTCATGCTCACCACGGATCTTTGCATGGAGGGAGGAAACTGCTTGGGCTGGAAGGAGGGTCAATTCTGCTTGAAATGTGCCAATGACCTCTCACCTACAGAAGGAAACCCAAAGACCAAGGCTCAGAGGTTGCCAGGTCTTCTTTGCAGAGCCTCCTTCCCAGATATTTTGTGAGACTGGGATCACACCCAAGCCTGAAGAATCCTTGAGGCCAGCATATATCTCAGAGGCAATGAGTAACAACCCAAGACCCTTTCTAAGGGATTGCCCACAGAGCAAAGAGCCTGCTTGCACCACACTTTTTGTTGCCAGAGTTCCCTGCTGGGAGAATTCCTTCCTATCTCAAGCAGAAGGAGCAAGAGACAAGCCTGCTGCATCTTCCTTGTTCTTCATGTTGTTGCTGAGCATTGCAGATGAGTGATCCCAGTATGCCAAGTTTTCTCCCAAACTTTGTTCCTGTTATGTGATTCAGTTGGGCATATTACCTGTTTAATGTAAATTATGTTTGGAGTTTATTTGTGTTCAGGAGCTTGGAGACCTTTAGACAGGAGACTCCTGTAGATGAAAGTCTGTTATTAGTGTTTGTAATATTGAATAACACCTGTAAGCATTATGTAGTGTCAGCACATTTGTCCCTGCAGGGAAAGGAGACTTGGTTGTTGCATCCCAGAGCCAGTTTCATCAGGTTTGGTACTTACTCAGCTCAGAAAGTACAAAGACTGCAAGTTTTCTATTAGAGGGCTTACTGACACTAGGCTCCATTTATGAGTCAGTCTTAGTAAATTGAATTTATTTGGAAATATACACTGCCTCTGAATCAGCTCAAACTGTCTTTTAACTGTATCTGTCTGTGCTATGTATGTTGATGGAAATATTTAACCCATTTAGCTTGGAGTGGTTTCTCCAAGGCCTGCTGAAATTGTAGATCCAAATGTCTGTTCATCAGTGAGGATACACCATGCCCAGGGCTGACAGCTAACCTTTCCCTAAAGAAGCTACTTCTGAAATAAAACTTGGACTAAGAAAGAAATGTTTTGGATCAGATAAGGTCTCCAATTGTCAAAGAACACTGAAACCTTTGCGAGGTAGTATTGCCAAATTTCACAAGTTCTTTACATGTGTGATATTTACATTTTTTACAACCTTCCTTTTTTTTTTTTTGGTGAGGGTAGGTAGGAATGGTTGTGTTGACTTTAAGACACTACTTTTAAGCCAGTCTTATGAAGACTGCACGCGGTTCCTTAATATCACTGTTCCAAATTTCAGTATTCAGCTGTCCCTTACCAGGTAGATGAGCATCATTACCTCTGTTTTACCAACACCTTGTCAAATCATCCCAAGGTCTCATCACAAGGTTAGTTCTGAAGCCCAGAACAAAACAGTGAAGTTCTCATTTTCAGACCTGCTTGTGACTCACATGACTTAGAAATGGTCTTACAGTTAGTGTACCCACTACACCCTTTGTACAACCTAGAAATTGCTCCAAACGCATGTGGTTGGGTGAGTTTTTCTATTTTGTTCTTGGCAATATGAATAGTTATTTAAGATTGTGCTGCAGTAAGAAATGGTTCTGTTTTCACCCACCTGTCAAGCTCTAACTCGAGCTTTATAGTTTTTAAGTTTTCTCCTGGATCCATTGGTGGAATCATAAGATGCTGCAGTAGATTTGACTGCTGCCTTCTAATGCCATCCCTAAGCAAGTTTGTTGCAGACAAAATGGAAGCTGCCAGTATTGGCACATCTGAAAACAAAGCAGGCTCTGATTCACATGAAAAATGTTCTTGTTAATAGCCTTTCTTCATAACTACTACAACTCTTACTTTTAAGACATAAGTCAAGTTCAGCCAGAGTATAAGACTGATGAAATCAATTAATGTCAATGAATTCACACCACTGCAAAAAAAAAAAGCAAATTTTCTAATGGTGCATCAGTCCTAAGAGGCTGGGCAACATGATCCACTTGTAGCTTTTTGCTGAGATACAGCAAGGACTTTCCTTCCCTCACCATACCATCTCCTTCAATGGGTTGTTGAAACACCATAATGATCAAGTTACTGGAAGCTGACATGTCTTCTTGTGGGCATATAATTGGCTAGAAAGTGCAGACTTAACAGTCCTAAATGAACTAATAAACCTGGTTATCTATAATCTAATACATCACAGTATGTCCAACTAAATCTGTCCCAAAACATCAGGTTTCTCAATCAAATGGTTATTCTGGTACCTGTTATTAAAGCGTCTCACTGTTTGAATGTCAGCATTGCTACACAGTTATCTCTGCTGCCAATTTGAAATTCATTCTATTGAAGATTTTTCTTGTACTAGATGTAAAAGTTAAGAACACAAAAGGCTTTTTGTGTCATGGTACAGATGGGATACTGATCTCTAGGCTGCCAGCTTCAACCCTGCAGAAGTAACCTATTGATCTGTACAAGGAGGTGCTTGGTAGCACTGGTAGCCTCATTTCCAGCCATGTCATGGAGATCAGAGTTTTTTGATCAAAAAACTTAAATATCTTCTTGTATTCTGCTTTATCTATCATATTGGCTTGCTGGATTAAATAGTTAACCTTTTTAAAATTAATCTTTTTTAAGAAGAACAGTTGTGAAGTGTACTTGGCTGCTCTAGATGACCATTCCCATGGACTAACCCATGACCTTCATTTTCACTTATGGTGAAACACATGGCACAGTGAATGGGTTCAAGGCAGGAGGAATTCTGTTTCTTATACACGTCCCTTTTGTGTTTTCTGCTTTACAGAATGAAACTCCCAAGGAAAAACGGCAGTTCTTTCACTGGCCTTTCTTAGCAGAGAGTTGCAGGAGAGAAGGAGTGAATGAAATGCCAGATTAGCCTGCTGGTATTCATTAACAGATTCAGTGACAACCACTACCTTTTTAAAGGAAACTTAAACATCACACAAAGCACCTGTCTAATTGTGCAGTAATGTACAGAAATCACCTGTGATGCAAATTCCTTCCTGATCATCACATGATTGGCCCTATGCCATGGAGCATCAGATTTGCTTATCCTAAATATAAACAAATGCTAGTTATATATTTACTGAACTTTCTTTTTTTTTTTTTTTATTTACCACATTGGACTTGGAACTTTCTGTCATTGGGATTTCCACAGTCTGACTGTAAATGAAGGTTTCTGTAAACCTCAGTTTGGATATAGAATTTATCAGCTGAAGGTGATTTTGGATGGCGAATCATGTTTGATGGTAGAAAGTAAAGAAAAATATTGAGTGTGAGAGAAACTCAAGATAATTCATATGAATACTTATCTGAACATTTCTTTAAGTGAGTTGGCTTAAAGAACCAAGTTACATTTTGGCTAAAAATTACCATTTTTCTCTAAAAAACAAAAAACACAAAAAGAATTGTAATGTCATTAATCTGGGCCATATTTGCTGAAGAATTCTACCCAACTGCACATGATGGACCAAAGAAGCTTGTGACCTGGCCAGCTGCAAGGGTCATACAGTATTGTGTGGCATCAGGAGCCATGTGCCTGTAGCCACTCATCAGGCTGACTGGCCATGTGTAACACATGGCTTTTTGGCCCACAAAGAAACCATGATGCTGCTGTGCTGGGAACACTTGACAGAACTCTGGAAAGGGGAAGTGGATCAGAGTGGGTGTGGGCTGAAACTTCCCTGCTTGCCTTCCCTTTCTCACCTCCTCCCTCTCTCCCTCCCCCTGAGTAAATTTGCCCCTACCCAAGCAAAAAAGCAGTTGAAAAACACCAATAGGATGACTTTGTCTTGAATAACTTCATAAGCATCAAGGTTGGAAGAGACTTTAAGATCATATAGCCCAACCATCAACCTAGCATCAATTTAATCACTGTTAAATCATATCCCCAAATGCCACATACAGATGCCTCTTGAACACTTCCAGAGACAGTAAATCCACCACCTCATTGCACAACTTATTGCAGTGTCTAACCACTCTTTCAGCAAAAAATGTTTTTCTAATATCTAATCTGAACCTCCCCTGGCACAACTTAAGGCCATGTCTTCTCATCCTTTCATTTGAGACATGGCAGGAGAGACTGACCCCCAGCTCACTACAACCTCCTTTCAGGTAGTTTTGGGGGGCAATGAGGTCACTCCCTGAACCTCCGCTTTTCTAGGATAAAAAACCCCAGCTCCCTCAGCCACTCCTCATATGACAGGCTCCAGGCCCTTCACCAGCTTTGTTGTCCTTCTCTGGACATGCTTCAGCACCTCGATGTCCTTTCCGAAGTGAGGGGCCAAAAACTGAGCACAGTACTCGAGGTGCGGCCTCACCAGTGCTGAGTACAGGGGAACAGTCACTTCCCTGGTCCTGCTGGCCACACTGTTTGTGGTACAGGCCAAGATGCCATTGGCCTTCTTGGCCATCTGGGCACACTGAACTTGTTCAGCTTCATCTGAGATGGAGCTCACCCTCATTCACTTCACAGCACCATGGATGGTCAGATTTTTTAGGAGAGGAATCAGAACAGGCCAGTAACTGGGATAGGGCAAGTGCCAGACAGGTGAGGTGGTCATCAAGGTCGTCTCACCATGTTCGTGGAAGGCAAGCTTTTCTTCTGACTTCAGTTCATCAGAGAGGAGAGAGCTGACAAGAAAAACAGACAAGATGTGTAATGCATTCACACAAAGTATGATAGGCATGGCAAGGTTTCAGATGCTGGTCTATAATTTCAAGCTGACTTCAAAAAACCTTGACATTTATGTGTGCCTAAGCTGTCAAAAGGAGTTAATATTAGACATTTAGAAGCCCAATAGGTTGTAGACTCTGCATATGTATGTATGTGGATTTACTTGTTTTAAAATGAGACAGAGGGAAATTCTGCAAATTTCAGATCTGTAGAAAGTATGAGGCCAACCTTGGGCTCTCCTTTGAGCCAGCAGTGCTCCATACAGTGGTGCACATTCCGTGAGACACACATGTGAAATCACTGGACTCATGGGTTCCTCTCCATTGGCTGCAGGAGCAACAGGTCGAGTACAGGGACCTGCTGGGAACAATACAGTCTCATTCTAATTTGTAACAAACTAAATTCTGCAAAATTAAGGTATATTTGGTTGGTGGGAAAAGCTACCTCCTAGGAGAGGAAGTAGCTAGCTACCTCCTAGAAGCTAGGGACCACCCAAAATTATAGGCAGATCTGCATCGGTGGAAGAGCCCATGGCCTCAGGCTTAATTGCTGGGTGATACTAACACCACTCAAATGTTCTTCAGAAATCGGTTTTCTTCTCTTCTTATCTCCATTATGGCAGGGCTAGAGACCCCAATCAACTCTGTATTTGTGAAGCAGGCGCTCTGCCTGCACTAAGCAAATTCTTTAAATAAGCTTGAAAAAAACTTTGTGGGAAAAGGGAAAGGGAACACTATGTATCCTATTCCATTCAATTACAGCCAGGAGAAAGCAGAGGGAAAGAAGACCTTAAGAAGTCTTCTAGTCTGTCTCCTCCTGCCTGAAGGCAGTGGATACCATCTCTTAATTTGATACATAATGAACAGAAGTGAAATGGACTAAAGGATTTTTCTTTTTCCCACCAGGACTTAACAAAAAATGTTAGTTTTCACTTCATGTGGTTTGAAACTGATCTAGGCTTCTTCACTGTAAATGGTTAATGTATTTTGTTGATCAAAATCACCAGTCATTTTCATTTTAAAATAACAGCATACTAAAAAACAATTTTTCATCCTCAAAAGGCAAATTAAAAAGATCAATCTTCATTTACATTCATAAAAAGTTTTAAACCAATAAAGTGAAAAATAGCTGCTCTGCCATTTTCTGTATATTAGATCTAAGCTCAGCCCTTTCCTGTTTATGTTTACAATTGCCCCTAGCTGGGTTTTTGGACAGATTTCTCTTTTTCTTTTATAAAATCATCTCTTGCTGTCTTACCCTTGTTCAGTGGTATTTTTCTATATAGTTAATTTTTCCTCTTATGTATCTCAATTTCATTGCATTTTCATGTCTTTCTTTTCTATTTGTATTTAAACTATTCTAAAGTTTCTGCCCTCTTTAATTCCTTAACTTGTGCCATTTTATTGCCATGATTAAGTAGCTGTCCCTAGGCAGCAGCAATGAAAATGCAAGTTTTCCCATCACATTCCCTTATCTGCTACTTGCTGGAATTAAGATTAATTATAGTTGTCAGCACATAACTAAAATCACAAATGTCAATTTCCTCTTTTCACATTTTTCGCTGTCAGAATAAATTGCATAATCATCACTTAATACCAAGCTCTTGTTTCCCTAATAATATGCTAAAGCCGAAGGTTTACCAAAGGGAGCCCAAGGAAAACACACGAAACCTGAGAGGGTAAATACATCATGGGAAAGCACAACTGCAAGAAGGCTGGTGCCACAGCTGGAGTGAGCCCTTCACAGGGACCCCAAAACTTAGCCTGTGCTGGCAGTACTTCCATGGGCCACAGCAGTGGGCTTTGCTCCGCTGGGAGTGCTTCCTTAGAGGATGAACGTCCTGGGATATGGCCCATTTCTCTTCCTAGAAAAATGGCTAGCAATTAGAGCCAGAACTTCTCGTAGAAGCTCAAAGCCTTTGACAAGGAGGGGTCCTGCAGCTCCAGGAAAAGGAGAGGCTGGAAATGGCTGATGGCCGCCCATGGCTGTGATGTGAGCAGTTTGTGAGAGACCTCTTTTGAATGCTTGCTGTCACCACCTTCCCAACATCTTGGTGTGCCTGCCACCAGATTTGGTCTCCTGCAGGGTTGTGTCACTTCGTATTTGACCAAGTTGGAATATCTGTTACAGACTGCTCTGCCAACCTGTTCTGTTCACGTGGCTCATGTTCTTGCTATACAAATTCACCTCCCTAAGCATGTAGCTAGGTAATTCCCCAAGGATGAAAATGGAGAAGCTTATTTCCAAGTTAGGATCTCAGAAATGACATCAACATACAATCCACTTCTTTGCCCTAAATCTCTTCCCAATCCCAATCCCATTTTACATACTGATGTCAACCCTGCAAATCATGTACTAGCAGTCCCCACAATCTGTCTTTGTGCTGGTTTTTAGAAGACCCTACTTCTCTGTTTATTGTCTTAGTAACATTAGACAAAATCTAAAAAAAAATCTGTGCACCCATGGCCCTTAGTAGAGGGCAGCTGGTAAAGGAACTGCCCCTTTTACCTTTGCTGCACATCCTGCTCAGTTACCAACTCCATCTCAGAAGAATTTCTCTCTTTCCTCTGACCTTCCAGGAAAGACTCTTAGAAAAGTCATCTCCAGGTGTGGGTACCTGCAGTTGAATGACGTCTGTCTCTGCTTTGGACAAACTGAAATGCAGTCGTCTCTTTTTGTCTTCCTTCTTTTTTAAAAAAAACTTCGAACATTTACTTTTAAAAGAAAAGACATATTTTTCAAAGAGAAAATTCAGACTTTCTTTTATGAAAACTCAGTATTTTAGCTTCCAGCTCTTAAGTTGGAGTATATACTCAGCTTGACTCATAATTTTCAGTCATATATTTGTCAATGATATTTGTCAATGTAATCTTGACTCATATTTGTCAGTCCTTTCATTCTCCTAATGCTGTCTAAGCAAATTTACTATTAAAAAAGAAAAAAAAAAAAAGAAAAAAAGCTTAGTTGTAATATCAAATTCATTCAGACAGTTCAGCACTACAAAGTGAGAGAAATATATGACTTCTGACCTGGTATATCAATACTAGGCTTGTATGCAAACCAGCGTGAAAATACCACTGTAGTCAAGAACCTTTGGAGAAGTTACTATTTCCTTTCCATTTCAAAGGTTTAAAGGGATTGTTTTTAAATCAATTTCCACTACTCTTCTTTCTTTTTTTAAATTAGATTATTTCCTTTTTTATTGTGGTCCACTACCTTGAGAAGCTGTTTGCTCAAGGTACCTAATTTCAGAAACTATATGCAGGAATTTATGTGTGCTTACAGATGCCAGTTGTTTGAAAAACTGGCTCTATAAAGGGACTTTGCTCACCTTCTGACATTTTGGAAGGTCTTTGACATACAGAGTATAGGAAATCTCCAAAACTCACTGTCCTCAGGAGAACATGTTTTCAAGAGCAGATATACAGATTGAAGAATCAGAGCAGAGCAGCCGGTGGGAGATTTGCAGGAGGGAACAAGAGGTTCTGGAGGCAGTGCAGCAAAAGGAATGCCTGAGTCTGGCCTGTGCCTCTTGCCTGGCAGTATCAAGGCATCCTGCAGCCCTTTGTCTTGTGAGGTAACCACCCTGAAAACGCTGCACATTATAGTGCATGTAGAATAAAAATGACAGCTTGTAATATCAGATACTTTAGACTTTTGAATGCAGTTCAGTGTCATCCTTGGTTCCTCCAGGTGTGACAGCACTTTTTCAGAGACACTGGGCAAGAGACCCCTTAGCACAGGTAGTGGGTGCCAGATGCCCTGTTTTCCTTCTGGTTTGGCTCATTTGGCTTTGTCCCAAACCCTGGTGAAGTGCTCTGGGAAGCTGGTATGTAGAAGGAGAGAGGGAGAAGAGCTAGGATGACATTTTGCAGTTCATGTGCCAGCTTCAACTGCCAGCTTGGACTGCTTTCCCACAGACAGCATTCTCCCCAGTCTCCCAATTCTCCAGCACACTCTGAGGGCTGTAGTGCAGCTGTGGCACCAGTAGTGATGAGACTGGCCAGCTGAGTATTTGCATCCCACTTTCCAACAAGTTGATTTGCTTCCCTCCTGTCCCCCTATCTGCTGCACAGCCCACCAAACATACCTTTGTGATTAATGGAAACAGTCAGAGATGAAGAACTGACTGACTCTAGCATTGGAGAAGCAGATCACGGAATTATTTGAATAGAGGCAGCAAGTCAAATAGTGTAACTTTACTTGGCTTGATGTATTTTGTATGGCTTCTCTTCACAGAAAGCTGTAAGCATGCTTTTGGGCATGTGCCTACTGACTGCAGTGCCAAAATGGAGAGGGAACCCAGAAAGGATGCCCTTTCTCTTCTGCATTGTGTCAGAAGCACCAAGCTGCCAAGATGACAGGGGCCACATGAGAACTACATCCTGCTGCTCTTTTCTAGGGCTTGACTAGGGCTCAGAGACAGCTAAAGCTCAGTGTTACTTCTCCCCTTTAGAAAAGCGAAGTGGGTTTGGGACAAGAGAGGTACAGTGAAGGGAGCAATCAGCAGAAGGTGGGTTATTTTTACTTTCCTAATGAACTACTTCTCCAGGCAGTCTTGTCTAAGGGAATCATGCTTTACTGAAGACAAACCTCCTGTCCATTATTCTCTTCCTCGGTTCACATTCTTGAATAATTCTTGGTTTGATTTATTTCCTTTTTTGAAAAAGCTTTTCTTTTTTAATGCTGTCAATTTATGGCCCTGCCAAAGCTTTCCATAACAATGAACCTGTAGGGGAGCCTCCAGATCTCCTCACCCTTCCCACTAGAAGTTCTTTAAACACTTGCAATATCTGAAATTGCAATAATTAGCATTTTGCCCCTTCTTGGATGATGTCATGTTCATTGATTGATACAGTAAGAATTGCTCAGAGTTGCTGAGCTCTCCAAATAGTGAGGAATACTTTTCTATCTATAAAAATGATAATGTGTACCATCATCCTCTGGACTGAGAGATGGATCAAGGTTGGGGCAGAGCTGCTGTTCCCTGGATGAAGAGCTTTGTTTTGCAGCAAGAAGGTAATCACTATCCCAAAAATGATGTGACTTCTGGTACTAATTTTCCAGTGTTTTCATGTATGCTGTTAAAATCTATGAAATGCTGGAGACTTGCATGTTTCTTTGTGTATCTCATCCTAATCTGAACTTTCCCAGCGACGAAGCAATACAACATGACATCAGTGCCTTAATCTGCAAAATCACTTGCAACCCAGTTCTAGTATTTTTGACCAGCTGTCAGTTAAAGTATGAATACTAATCCTATTTTTATTCAATACAAATGTAATTTGGTTTTTTTTTATGCAGGATATCAATGGCACTATGGAGGAGCTCTGATTCCTGGATCTCAGCTTTAACCACAGGATAGACCGTCTCTCTAAGGCTGAGGGTAGTGCACAAACAGCGAACAGCAAGGGTTACAGACACGCAGTCTGGTAGCTGTGAGAGCCAAGCTAGCAGGATATAAGGCCTCCAGCACTGCCAGCTTGTGTGGACAGTTTTATGTGCCATTTCTCTGCCTCCTGTTTCATAGATGGGATAAACAGTGTGTGAGAGGAGCCAAGAACACATTTTATATGAACATCATGTACTGTAGGAAACATGTCTCTGCCATCTTTCAGCCTTGGTTTCTTTTATAAGAAGTCAGCCACTAGAGAAAATTCCATCTTCTCCCTGGTCTGTATTTCCTAATCATGTCAAGACCCCTATGAAGAGGTCTTGACTAACAGAATGGACTAAAGGAGTACAACGTCTGCAGCACATATTCGGGGGTGGAGGCAGATAGCTTCGGAGAGACCTGAGCTGATGTCACTCCAGTGAGCTGTGGGGGCCTTTCCCGAATGGGGGCACTGGGCTGGCATGCCCTGGGCCCAGCCGGTGTCTCCCCAAGGCCCTTCGCTCTGTTTATAGGCAGGTAGCTCTCGCTTCCTCTGCAGCTGAGTCTTGTCTGGCTCTGTCCTTCCTAGGGCATGGGAAACACCCCTCCCCCTGGCAACTTTTTGGGCTGCGCATTTCAGTGGCTGCAGATGCACTTACAAGATGGAAGTTTATGTACTTCCTAAGAAGTGAACTTCTGTGCCACTCCTCACTCCTGGGCCTTCCGCTTAAATGAATAAACTCCTTATCCATGGAAAAGGGCTTCCCATACTGAGCATTTTTTTTTCTGAAAGTGAGGACTTTTTTTGTACAGATGGGCTAAACACAAGGGAAAATATATATTTTTTTGTCGGTTCAGAGTCAAACTTTTCTATTTAGGAACAATGGCTTTTACCAGTGTATATTGATGTATACATCTTCATTCAATATGGGCACCAAAAAAACCTGTCCTGTTTTGTCTGAGGAGATACCAGAGAGATACAAAAGCTTGAATTAGCTTTTTTTGCCTGGAGTTAAATCAATTCCAGACTCTATTAATTTGAGTAAATGCCCTTGGTCCCCATTGCCTGGCCATCCAGAGCTATTGTATAACAACTAATTGGTCTATATGTCCCCTTCAATAAGGGAAGGCTGCCACAAACACGGGGCTCGTGGAGTCCATTAAAAAAAGACGCCTGGCTCAGGGGGGAGCTGGAACACAAAGGGAATTAAGCACAGCCCCTCTGTGTTGTGTTAACCTCTGCGGGCGGGGGCCTGTAGGAGCCCCCCCAGAGGTGCTCACGGCTCCTCAGGAATGGGAGTGGGGTGAGGAGAGGCAGGAGGGTGAACAGTTCAGAGAGATTATGAACTGAAAGACAAATAAACACCACCCCCAACCCCAAGCTCTGAGGACAGTGAAGGCTGAGCTGTGCACGTTGGGATGGTAGAAGAAGGAAAGCGAGACTGCGGGTTCCAAGCAGGGGCAGGCAGGGCTGGAAGCAGCCTGGTAGCCGCAGTCTGGTAGCAGGGAGGTGAGGAGCCAGGAGGACTGCCAAGCTGCAGGAACGGAGGAGAGGGGCGTGTGGCCAGCCAAACCCAACACAAGGGCTTTGCTGTCGCTCCCACAGAGGGAACTGCCGTGGCTCTGAGTGTGAGCAATAGCGTCCTCTGCTCACATGGGCATAGTGCTGAAAATGTCTTTGCCACCTCAGTGGGGGATAATGTCCCCTCAAGAGGTGGTGATGGGGCAACAGCAAGGAGGCTGCAGCTGGCCCTGGTGGCACAGGATGTATCCCCCAAAGTCTGCCTCTGGGCTGATCCCAGTGCCTGGGCTGAGGTACATGTGTAAGAGCATTAGACCTGGAGGGCAGCACAGGGGGACCCCATGAATGAACCAGCCTGTTCAGCTCTTAACCTGAACAGGATTCCATGCTAGAAAAGAAATTCTTTTGGAAGACCCTGTGGCCATCCCAGCTCCAGAGAGGACAACCCTTTTCCCCCAGCAGGACTGTGTCCTGTTAGGGCTTCAACCTTCTCTTAGGGTATGCTGATGAGAAATCTAGGATGTGCACTTTGGCTGCAGGAGAGTTTCCTGGTGGGCCCCTGAGCCCAGGTTTTGTCTCCTGGGGAGAGAGGGGAGAAAGCAAGTGTGTGAGAGCACATGAGAAGGGAGAGCAGGAAAGAAGGGAGAGAGGGGACAGGCAGTATGAATAGGAGAAAGAAGAGGTGGGAAGGGGCAGTGGGAGAGGGTGAGACACAGCCATGAAAGAACGGATACCAGGGAAGACAAAGAGTGGTGTGGGGCAGATGGAGGGAACAGCATGAATGTGTTTGTCTGGAGAAGAATACAGGCTAATTCTTGGAATATGCCAGTCCTTTAAATCACTGTAGCAGGAGGGAAGCCATACAAGGCTGGGGAGCCCTGCACACTCTGGGTGACAGGCCCGTGGTCTTTCCTCAACAAGAGACTGAGCAGAGACAGGAAAGCTTGCATCGCTGCGCCTCCTCTGAGGGCTAACATTTCTCTCCCTCTTTCTTTTCTTTCTTGTCTTAAACTTGAGAAAATCAAAAAAGAAAGCAAGTAAAACAAAAGCCCCTTTGCCTTAATTAAATTACTCAGCCGCCCTCTGGGGTTGACACTGGGGATACATGAGGCTTTTGTGTAATATCTGGAGGAATTCTCCCGCCGCCCCCTGCCTCCCCCTGCCCCGTCCCGGGGACAGGCGAGAGGATTTCAAAGGGGAAGGGAAAGGAAGGGGGAGGGGGGTAAACTAATAGGGATGGGAATTATTCTGTGATGGCTGGAGGGATAAGAGAAAAAAGGGAAGGAAAGTCGCTGCTGAAATTGAAAGCCGATTCCCTGCGCTGGCTCGAGGCAGTGCTCTGACCTGAGGTAACTGCCCTTTTGCCAGAGGCACAGGCAAAGTTCAGGGCACAGGGAAAGCTGCATAAATAAGAAGTCTTTATAAGGGGGATGATCCCGCTGCCGCAGGATGCGCCTGCCCGCTCTGGACACAGCGTGACGAGGCAAGGCCAGCTCTCCATAGCCACCAGTAGCAGGCACGGCTCGGGTCAAAGCACATGGGCTCACTGGACCCACTGCTATGCAGCTACATGGGCAACTGTAGGGCTGTACCTGAGCAGGAACGGTGCCAGGCTAGGCCATCCTACAAGATCCTGAGAGCCTGCCTGCTCACCCAGGCAGCAACACCATTGTTCAACATCTGCTGCAGCAAGCTCCCCAGGTCCCTCCAAGAATGTTAGCAGTGGGAAAACCAGCTTACCCAAGCAGGAGGCTTCATTCAGAGAGGGCACTGATGTTTTTTATCAGTGTGTTCCCCTCTGTGCAGAGCATGTCTGGGAGATGCTGTGGTAAATGCATGGGCGGTTATTGCTGTTCTGCCATAAGGATTGCTTTTACACTGCTGCCATTGGTGGACTTGTTTGAGCTGTGGTTTTCTTAACCAGAATCTCCCATTGGCAAGATCCTACATCTTTGCCCTCTAAATACTGGATGAAGTGAGCTTTGTTTTGCACCTTCAATTTGGCCTTGTATCAAAAGAAACCCAATCTGTACCTGAAAGGGAAAGGCACCCTTCGTATTAGGAGTAGTCTGCAACAGTAGTTGCGTCTGTGAGGGACTTGTTGGATCCTTTCCACCATCTCCCACACACACTCCAGCATTGCACCGCCCAGGGCTCGGAGTCCCAGCATCAGGTTTGATTAGTGGCTTTTGGAGAGGTAACTGTGCTGAGACTGGAGTGTGTAATCTATAAACAAGTGATGCAAACAGAAGGAGCAGAGACTGCATACCAGCACCAGTTTCCTTTTACTTACTGTTGGGAGGGAATATTTCTGGGAACAAAGAACATCTGGGCTGTAGGCTGAACTGGGCTTTATATGATGAAGCTTGTAATACTGTCCCATCTGGAGAGCAGCTCCAGTGAGCTCTGTAGGGAGATAAGAGACAGAGTCAACCATAAATCCACTCCTTTAAGCATGACAAGTGTGTGCCTCATATTCCAAAGAGAGGAGGGGGGAAAGTAAGTGGAAACATTTTTCTCTGTGCTGAACACACGCAGAGCTCAAAAAAGGCTTGTCCCGCCGTAGTGTGATGGGAGGCTGGTAAGCATGGAGCACCCCCAGGGTGCCAACAAGAACAGTCAAAGGCTTTTCCTGCAGTGACAGCTTTATTCCCGAGTGACAGTCAGGCCTGGAAGGGAAACTCAGGAGCTGGGGAATGCTGACACACACACAAAGCCCCTGTGCAGCTAAAGCTGGAGGCAACTACCACCAGGGCAGGAGAAGGACCAAAAACTTCAGGGCTTCCACCTTGGTGGAGAAATTGGCCTCCCACTTCTCAGAGCTTCTCTGCTGTTTGTTACTAATCATGATTTATGGCATTAGTAACAAAAGCCTTGCGGATGTGGAAGGGCCAGGTGAGGAATCAAGCTATGGGCATGGAGAAATAGTACCACTGTTAGGAAAAAGAAAAAAAAAAAGGTGAATTATTTCCCCCCGCGAGCTATCAAGGTTCAAATGAGCTCTTGCAGTTTGTACCCAATGGACTGGTAGCGTGTTTCAAATATGCACCTTGCAGGTGGCATGTGAGACGTATGGCCGTAGTGATACTCCCTGCAGTGATCTGCCTCCCTCTCAGCAGTGTGGGCCCACGCTCAGGCCACCCAGGTAACCCGTGCCTGGTGAGCACCTGTGTCAGCCAGCTTGGAGGAAGGTATAAATACACCCTCGTGTTTATCTAGGATTTCTCACTTATGGACTCCAGCTTTCAAATAGCTACCTCCTGGAGCAAGATAAGCAGGCAGCATCCTTGCTTCTGTCCTCCAAATTTCTCCTCCAATTCCTTTTTCCCTCTTGCTTCCTGTATTTTTCAGACTGATGTCTTGACTGATTATGATATTTAGAGGGGCAAACCTCTCTGCAAACTCTCTTTGCTGTGTTTAAAGAAGTAGATGATTCTAATCCACATCCAGATCTTTTGCGGACAAACTGCCACTGTTCATAAAAAATAATCATTTGCAGGGCTGCAAAACAGCACATTGCATGGCATAGTGCCTAGCACAGAGCTAAACTGTTCTGCTTCCTACTCCAAGAAGCTTCTCATCAGAAAACACTGGATATAGGACTGATTGGGATAGTGGAGGCCAAAACAAGGAGAGAAGTGAAGGAGGAGAAGGAATGACTGGAACTGGGGTAGACACTGGTGCACTGCTCCTTCTACAGCCTTTGTCAGGAAGGATCAGTCCCCTCTTAACCAGGGACTGGTTGTGGCACACAGGGAGAAAGACGAATTGCCAGCATTTGAAAAAGAAAATATCACAAGGAAGGAGCTTCCAGGGAAGACTATCCTTGAGAAGTTAGTCAGAGGTGGAATCTGGAGCAGAGATATGAATGATGTCACAGAGACTGTATCATGATGACGCCTTTTGTGCCTTTGTGGACTTTGCTTCTGTGCCATTTATTAAAGTCATCTAGGTATGCCTGGACCCAAAGGAATGGAAAACTCTCAGCTTGCATGTCTGCCTAAGTGAAACCTCTCATTTATTTATGTCCCAGAATTTGCTGTCTGGATTGACAATTCAAGTTGGCAATAACTCAAGCACCACTTATCTTGGCTTTTAGTTGCTAAAACATAAGCAAGATTTAGCATAAAATGAGATTTGTGCTGGCCCATGACAGAGGTATCCCTAAAATGTATTTTCCTATAGAAAAAAAAATACATATAATGGGAAAATGAGGAAACATACTTCTTCCCTGTAGAATGCTGTTCTCATCTGATCCGTATCCCACCTCAGTCCTTCCTTGTGCCATCTCTCCCTAGTCCATGGCAGAAACATCAAAGATGTTTCTTGGAGCTGGCTTGTGTGTGTGTGTGTTTGTGTCAAAGGCAGACAGGGAGACCATTTCAGACACAGGTTATTTATTAGAGGTTTAATATTGCTCCACATAGAAATTAAATGGAACAGCATTCAGACGTGCCATTAAAATTTACTGCTTCTTGCTATTTTAAAACCAACATAATCATTTCAAGTAACACTGATTAAGGTCTTGCAAGAAATGAAAAAAAACCCCAACATCAACTCAGGCATCACCACAGTGTCTCCACCTAATAGCTGCTTTATTAATACAAGTCTGGAAGCAGGAATGCCTTATGTTAAATTTATTTATTTTCCATTTACACATCACTCTTCTGCTGGGTTTCTTTTCTAAAACATTTGCTTGATGACCACTTCCTTCTCGATAGATGGCCTGACTGCATAGCATTTGGTGTTTCACTCATATAAACATGTTAATTTCCCCAAAGGTGCCATTTTTTTTTCTCTATAAATTTGACTTTTGTATTTTCTTCTTAACTTGGTCTCTCTGAAATGAATATGCCTGAATGTACATATGTTCAAATGCATGTACATGAAACACACACTCCATCTCTCTCTTCCCTTCCTTTTTCTTTTATTTTCCCATGCATATATATCTCCTCCCAGTACTCCTTCATTTTATATGCACTCCTCTACATATGCTCATATATACAAGTGCACTTGAAGAACTTCTGGTTTTCAAACCAAGCTGGACTCTCCATTGTCCATGCCTTGAAACCCAGGAAAATTTTTACAAACTACTTAAGGTTAGAACTTTTGGACTGTTTTATTTGTGGTTTTGCAAATGAATGAATAAGAAGGCAGGAAATCCATATTGGGCTACATAGTAAGTGTATATTTGCCTTACTTATCCTGGTGTTTAAAATACAACAGATCACTCGGGAGCAACATTCAGTCTCCTGAGAATATATTTAGAACGTGTTGAGCTGCAATGAGGAAAATGTTATAAGGTACTCCTGCTGGATAAACAGTAGGATTTTTTTTCACATGCATTCTCTCAGTATTAAGGCAAAACGTTACTGGATTCGCCACAATCACATAAGACTGGAAGAGAAAAAGAAGTGTAAGCCATAAGAAAAATGTAGCCTGGAGGAGGCTGTGAAGGATTATCCAACTACCTATTCCATGGGAAGGCAGGCTATTTCCTGGACATCCCTACAAACAGTTGGCCAACTTTTTCCATAAAAGCTGCAAAAGTAAAAGTTCTGCTGCTTCCCCAGGCAGTCCATGGCTACACTTTGCTACCCTCACTACTGAAAGGTTTAATCGATTCAATCTCAAAATCATCACCACAGTCCTGCTCTGTAGTATTTAAGTTCCTGTTGGATAGGAACAGAAGAATTGGGAAGAACATTTGGAAATAGAAGGAAATTGAGAAATTAGA
The DNA here is from genome assembly GCF_009829145.1 of Chiroxiphia lanceolata. Lineage (NCBI taxonomy): Eukaryota > Metazoa > Chordata > Aves > Passeriformes > Pipridae > Chiroxiphia > Chiroxiphia lanceolata. The sequence continues at coordinate 23,264,916 of NC_045642.1, read as the reverse complement.
GAGTTTCATCTTGGCTGAAGGGCATAGGAGGAGGTATCCCTGAGGAGGTCTGCCCAGGGCAAGTGTTTTCTGCAGTGAGGATACATCAAGTGTTGACAAGGTGAATAGCTCCCCCAAAATTAGCTTTAGAAGTCATCACTAAAAGAAAGATAGTGTTTAGGATGGAATATTGACATGGTAATCTAGCTGTGTAGGTAAGTAGAGCTTCAAGGAGTTTAGATTCAGAAAGGTAATAAATGTTTTCCAAATGACTCCTGCTCTTCTACAGCTGGTATACCCTACTTGAGAGCTAGAAAAAGAGATGGGTAGAAGGCAGGTTACTATTCAGCATTTCATTGATTTCACTCCATTTTTTTTTTGCCTTTTTTTTTTTTTGGTAACTTTTTTTCCAAGTTTGTAACCAACAAATTAAACCCTCGCTTTGCCAGAAGTTGGATTTTTTTATAAGTAAACTTGTTTGGTATTAACTGAACTGAAGGGTGCACCATAAAAACAGCTTCTACTTCCTTGGACAGGGTCAGACAAGCAGTAAATGCTGTCAGAAGCAGCCCTGGCTGCCTGGAGACTCAGGAGTTTAGCAGTCATAATACATTGGGAAGCATTTCCTTGCAGGATGCACAAAGGAGTCTGATACTGGTTTATCCTGCCAGGTGTAACCTGAGGCCCTTTCTACAGGAGTAAGTATCCCCTGGGCTGATGCACCCTACACCTTGCACAAGGTAGGTAACCTATGACTGCCCTTTGAATGAGTGATGCAAATTGTGAAGAAGCTCAGTCAAGCTCACTTATCATCTTGTCCTCCCCTGAGTTCCTCTCTAGCCTGGTCTTTGCATTTCCTCAAACATGGATTGTATTGACTCGCTGCTGACCTAAGTAGAAACATGTGCTTTATCCAGCATATTGATCTGGTTTACAAAAAAAAATCTTTTAGAAAACCATGGAAGCCTCAAATGCTGGTGTCCTCTGCACTTCCCCTCTGGAGCAAGTGACCTCCTGCCTTGGTCTCCCTAGTGACTAACAAAACAGGAGGTACAGGCTGGGGACAAGGCAGCTGTTCAGGGCTGACTGATACTAGTCCAAGGGTGTGTTATTCATCTCAGTCTCCCTTCATTTTTCTGCACTCAGTACAGCAAAATAACGACACTGCAGCTTGCATCATCCTAGGTATTTACAGCATGATGTCTCAGAACCACAGCTGGAATGCCAGGTAATTTGATGATTAGTTTGTCCTTCTAGATGGCACCATCATGCAATGATGCTGTGTTATGACTCTGCTCATTTTTAGCCTCCTCTGCAGCCCCAGCTTCTGGGATGTAAGTCAGATGAAGCCCCAGTGGATGATGGAATGGGTGGCAGCACTGATGTAGGATTATTTGTTGGGCCAACAGTGTGCCAACACATTCTTGAGGCTTTCCTTATTGAGAATTCTGATCACCACATCGCTGTAGCCGAAAATCCCAAAATACTTTGGTAGCATCTTCACCTATGTGTAAAAAAACTGCCTTTCCTCTCAGAAACTCTTTCTAGAGATCATTTTGTTTAACAAAGTAGCATTTTCAGACATACATATTTTAAAATGCATATTCAATAAATTTCTTTCACATCTCTTTTTTTTTTTCTCTGAAGCTTGACACATGGGAATGGTGCATTGATCCATGGATTAAACTGAGTTACCTTGGCAAGCAATTGAACCTTGAGTGCCAAGATAATCAGGTCCAAGATGGAAAACGATGCATGCTAAAAAAAACAATGTTTGACTGACAAAGGTAATTTTGAAGAGATGTGCAGGGCAATGGGAAGTGGGGAGGAGAGCACTGGTTTACACTGAAAGACTTGTTATACAACTTAAACATTGTAAGTGTTGGTTTTGCTTCACCACCCACTGGTGGTGGCCAAGATGAAATAGCCTGAGGACGGTATTTAATACTTACAGTCATTGGAGAGCTCTGGGCCTAATGATGATGGGAGCAGACCTCTGTCTGCTGCTGAGAGTCCCCCATTGCCACCCAGCACACAAGCCACAGGAGCAGGTGCCATTAGAGGACTGTTTTGCCCCATGAGCCAAAGGAAGGGCAGTAACAGCTCTTCCTTCTGTATCTCCCTCAGCCTTCTTTATCTAACAGCTGCCTTCCTAAGGAAGAGTTCAGGTGGCATTTTCTGAAGAAATTCTCACACACACATACATATACACACACACCCCTCTTAGAAAGTTCCAGTTTTGTCAGAAAAATTGCAGTTGAAGGGAAGGGCTGATTTCAAAAGCTCTTCTGGTTTGAAGACCAGAACTTTGAGGAGAAACAATGGTCATACTATCCTATTTTGGCACATCCAGCAGGAAAAGGCAGGGGTTCTCCCACAGTTAATTGACATAAAATTAAAGTGAAAATCCAGGAGAAATATTTTGATTGACTGAATATGCGCTTGGTTTTCCTATGGATTGTAGGCATGCAGAGTTATCAGAAAGCTTCCTCACCTCAGGACAGAAGGGCAGAGCCTATCCATGACTGGTGCCCAGCCATCCCTCCCCAGAGGCCCAGGAAACCTTGGCAGAAGAAATCCTTACCTCTGGAGCATTCCCGGTGCTGACTTTTCAAGACCATTTACAGAACCATTGTTTCCCTTACACCACATTTCCCTTACAGCATGTGAAGCCAAAGATATTGCCAGACTGGAGAGCCTTGTATTATTTTACCTTTAAGAATACTTCAGCCTTTGCTGAGAGCTCATCATCATTTCACTTTGACTTTCTGCATGCATATACAAGGATCTGCTGCAGAATCACATGTCAAGGAAAGAAGGGTGATACTACCTTCAAGCAGTAGGAGGCCAGCCCATTGGTTTGTTCAGAGGGTTGAAATAGGACTTAAATGATGCTTTTGTTTTTCCTAAGTTTTACTGTACAGGCAAGGTGTTCATGACTGGAATAGGGCATGGGTACTTGGCTATATATGTGTATTTATTGTATGTATGTACACATATATAGATATATATATATATACACACATACTCTTCCTGGGAGATTCTCAGTCAGGGGCAGGGAGTGAATGGGAGCTGGATTAGCTGTTTTCAGTTTCTAAATTGCCACAGTCCCACAGGAGGCTATTAAGATATCTTGCAGTACTGGATAACCAGCACTTCTCATGTAGCAATTTCCAAGCACTTACAGTAAAAATAACAGAGTAGCCAGGCATGGCCAGCCCAAGGGCCTGCCAGCCCACCATCCTGTCTTTGTATAGACAGCAGTGCAAAAGCACAGAAATCTACAGTAATGGTTATAAATATTAATGGTATGGTGAAGGACAGACATTTTGTAAGCACATGAAGAAATCTGTATCTCAATCCCACTAACCTGGTCAACAAAGTCAGCATTAATTTGGAGTTCCTAATTCTCTCCTACAAGGGAGGAAAGAATTATCCTTCTAACTACATTTTTGGTGTAGTACAAAGGTGCAACAATATTGAGGTAAAATAGTTGAGGGAAGGCTAGAGACCAGGATATATGTTTCTGTGAGCACAAGTAATTATGGCAGTACATTTTAAGAAGCTAAGAAGGTTTGCTTAATAGAGGTGTTGCTAGACATGGTGCAGTGAGTTCAAGAAAAGTACTGATTTGACTGAATGGTTTTCCATATCCTACACATTTCTCACCATACCTTTTCCTTTACTAAAATCATAGGCTTTTCTTTTTCTCTCTCAATAAGATAGTGAGACTTCCTAAGTAATGTTGGAATAATATCAAGACATTTGCAGCTTCACCAATATCAGATCTTGACATCCGCTTTTCTCAAGTGCCTCGGACAGCAAGACGAGAGTTTGAAAAGCTGTCATACCACAACACAAACAAGTTTGCAAAGCAGTGACTCTGTGAGCTCTGATAAGTCCTTGATGGTGCAGAAAGACCTCCAGACATTTCAGGACTGCAAACTTTTGAACACTAAATTGATGATTACCATTGAGCTTGACAATAAACTTGGCTGAATAACCCAGACCTCATTTCAACCCGCAGATCTTGGATCTCCAAATGACCTCTTGCCAGATTTACATCTGTTTCCTCTATGGGGAATGTAGAGTCTTTTTTAAACTCTTTGAGCTTAGTTTTTCTTCTCCTCTTGGCTTTACTGCCAGATGATAAAGATTTAATTCATTTATTACCACTACAATCCATCTGGTTTTGAGCACAGAAGCGAGCTGAGTTTTCAGAGTAGCTTCTGTTCCTAAGGGAAAATTAGTGTCCTCACCTATCCTACCCTGCTTCTCTCTTGGGCACAAAATTTCACTAAATACTGGGGTTTATCCTTGCTCTCCCCATGCCTTCCATCTCACCTGTACTGTAGCATGGACTTGGCAATACATAAGGATGACCCTTATTCCCTTAATTCTTCAGTCCAGGGGACTCTAACATGGAAAGTTCCCATTTTATCTTCAGTCTTGACCAAGTTTATGCTTGGTTTGTTTTAGAGTGGTATGGGGACAGAGAGCAGTCCCGAGCACCAAAATTCAATTGCTGCAAAGGAAGCACTGTGCTGACACTCCCTTTGGTAGCCCCAAGTTCTTGCTAACCTCCTTTACAGGCAGTCTAGTGACAATATATTGACTCACAGGCAAAACCTGTGCTTGTGACAATTATGGTGGGCTTTTTTTTCATAAGAACTAGGGTATTAGCTGGGCTGATGCGTACTGCTGCTGTAGAAATTTCTTGTACAGTGCAGGTGATGCATAGGCTATTATTTACTCCCGTTATGCATTGTTAGAAAAAAATATTACATCCCAAAACTAGCTTCTTTCCACTGATGTCTAAAGTAGCCAAAGCATTTCCTTTGCCCTCCAAGAGCTCTGTGATCTCTGGATGAAAGCTCCTAGATATATGCAAATTAATTATTCTTATCAGACCAAATTCTTCAGTCATACAAAAGTTCTCACTCAACAATTGTGGCACCTCTCTGTGGAACATCGAACTTTTCCCACTTTTTAGTACAGCTCCAGGGACAGTATTTCTCTAGAATAGGATCACACAACATTTTGAGGATTTACTGTGAGTTTTCTCTGATATTTGCAATGCCTAATATCAGAGGCCTCTCTAACCAACGACAGGACTACCAGAGACTTCAGCGAGGTTATTCCATAGTAATCAGGCATACCAGAGATCCAGAAATTCTGATATTAATATTGAGTAAAGTATACGGAAAAAAACATAGTCAGATATTTCTGACGAGATAGCAATGCCTCACAAATACAGGTAGTCAGGGCATGTTTTTACCTTTCAGTTTATGTGCTCATTTCAACCATAGCTGTAGAACTTTCTGCAAGTAAAGTTGATACTGGGGGTTAAAGGTCAAAACTAACAATCCAGACACTTCTCTGACCCGGCTGCAAAAGCAATAGAGTCAAAACATGAGAAAAACCTTTTCAGTTCACAGCTTACCTGCTCCAGGGGTTTGCTAGGAGTTGGATTGAGGGGATAAAAGAGAGTGGGAGAAACCCAGGACTGGAGCTTGGAGCTAGAAAAAGAAACAACAGTGAAAAGGTCAATGTTCAGATGATGGTATCACATCCTCCTTTCATCCCTGCAGTTCACACGAAGGCCGGGATCCTTGCTTTGCTTTACTTTGGGGAAAACTCTTGCTTTATTTGTTCATGTTGAAGTGCTATCAGAGCTCAGTGTCTCAGTGTTGTGTTTTAATAACTTCAGTTTCCCTGGACCAGATACATATGAAGTCGGTTAGACGATTCTATAAACAATGGATCCAAGTCACGCAACGCAACATTTCTGATTGCAAGATAACCTTTCCAAGGGCGAAGTTAGCGAGGTGAGGGGTTGGATTCCTCAGCCAGGCACGTAGGGAGACCTTCAGCATTCAGAGCTGCTCTAGTGGGAAAGGTTCATCTCCTCTTGTTTTGGGGGAACAGCTCCCTGGTTTGTTTTTCTAGTCCCCAGTCAGCACACTGGGTGACTTTTCTGAATTCTGGCTGCCCGGAGCATACTTTGTTGACAGTTCATTTAAGGAGATCTGCACAGAATATTTTCCTTTGAAATCAGTTGAGAAGAGGAGTTACACTGAAGTTTTAGTGAGCGCAATAGCCTTCATTTTTATTTTGGAGTTTAAAAAAAGCGACAGTTGTGGGAAGATGTTTCCAAACCAAGAAATGGGAAGGTTCATTTAACATAGTATGGGAAAGGTCAGAAAGGAAAGGAGAAGGATAGAATCAGCCAGATGAAGATTTTGGAAAAACCTCCTCTCAATGTCTTGCATTTGTAGTTATTTGTTGATGAAGATATTAGTTTCTAATATCTTTTAAGGTAAACAAATATTCCAGGATCCAATATTAAATGTTTGTGAAGTTTGAAAATTTTTTTCTCCCCTCTCTCAAATCACCAACCTGTAGCTTTACCTTCACCAGCTGACAAGTGTGGTTAGTGCCACATGTGAAGGGGTCTAGCCTTTGCATTTATAAACAACACCACTTTGGCACCTACAAATACTCTAATTGTGTGTCTTGGCATGAAACCCATTCCTACTCTTTTCTTAGGAAAATTCATCTCTGGAGTTTTTTTGTGTGCTTGTTGCTCTATGGCCACACATGCACTGAGTACAAAGCCATGCAGGCTTTTTTCTTTTTTCTCCCTCTAGCAAAGTTTATGTGCAAACCTATACAGACCATGAGGTGGTGATGTGATTTTGTTTGTGTTTCAAGCCCTCATATGATGGTGTTAACTTCGGATACATTTGTTGAGTGTACATCACAGTGAAAACGACCCTTCACTGCAGTAAAGTGAGCAGTTCTGAAACATGGACTTTATTCTTTAGGTACCAGGAGCAATCTTGTAGTCATGGCATAGGGCTTCATGCTTCCCATGGGCTGCTTCGTTCTCTACTAATGAGTTCAAAGAATGAATAGGGGAATTTGACCCAGTTCATAAAATCTGAAATTTAGGTCTTCAGTTCAATACAAAGGTGTAGATGCTCAGACCAGACATCACAGTTGTCATCCGTTTTTTTATTAGTTACACCCATAAATAATATGGGTATATTATATATACCCATAAATAATATAGTAGATATTTAGCTCAACCTGCATCTCCATAACTCTCATCCTTTGTAACAAGTGGTATCAAAGTTTCATTTAGGGAGAGCAGCTAAAGGAGTGAACCATCAAGCGGAGGCTAGACAGCAAACTCAAATTCTTAGTCTCTCCCAAAACCCTTTAAAACACCCATTCACTTCCACAGCAAGAAAATCCTGGAATAGACACATAGAATGGCTTCCCAATTCAAGGGATGGTCTGGAGTAGGATTACAACCATGGAGTATTCCAGATCCTTTCTAGTCCCCAGACTTATGTTTGTCTGACAGATCAGCAACCAGCTGATTCTGTCAGGTGTGGTGACAATTGCAAAATTCCTTTGCAGACAGCACATGAAGGCTACATTGGCTGCAAGTGGCACATGGTTGCAAGTGATTGCCTGCTGTGTTTTATCAGCTTCTCCCTTATGTTGTAGAGAAACAAGTTCATATTGCTCAATAGTTAGGAGTTAGGATCTCATGCAGCTATCGTGGATGCACTGGATTATCAGGTGGTTCCCTGCACAGACAGTCAAAATGGAACACAGTTTTAGCTGCACAGACTGCCCTTGTGAACTGGGCTGCTGTATTTTAGATCAGTGATTATGCTACTAAAGTCAATCACCAGCCCATCCCTCTGTGCATATTGCTGTCTGCCTGCTTTTCTACACGGAAAAGGAGCTAACATCTCACATATGTTTTTGAAAGATTTGTTTAATTAAGCAAAAATTAATTGACATAATGAGAGTTCACTTAGAGTTTCCAGTGGCTTACATATACACATATAAAGCTGGGTTTTGGAAAAGGCTCTGGCTGAGTATCCTGGGGATCTGGATTCAATTCTCAGCTTTGCTGTAGGCTTCCTGTTTAACCCTAGGCCAGTCATGCAAGGACAGATCTGTGAGGTATCGAGGTATTTGGTTCCTAAATGTTTATTGATTTCTTCTGTAATCAGGGCTATGGTGCCTTTCTGCTTCATTTTATCCACCTGTAAAATGGAAATAATTGAGGGTCTTTTCATACACTGTGGCTAGAGGATTTGTTTCAAGCAAGGGATACTTTTGACTGTGCATCTGTACAGCAGCAAGAAAAACTGGGTCTTGATCTCAGTTATGATCTTTTGAGTATTACTGTGCTGTGAATAAAAATAGTGCAGAGACAGTGACATGCACACTGACACTTAAACTAACACACACTCTATTTATTTGTTTATTATATTTTTTTCTTGGAATACTTGCTGTATATTCCCCCTAGCTATGATACTGTGCTCCAACTGCAATGATTAACAATGGGAAGATTTCTGACCTTTTGTCCTGACCTAATATTAACTGAATGAATTATTTTAACAAGAGGAAAACTGAGTTTTTCCACTTCTTCTCAGTTTAAGCCTTGTGTAACAGTCACTGTCTCTGTTGAACTTTTCCGCTTTCTGTCTCCCCCTTTTTCTCCTCCCAGCTTTTTGCTGAGCCAAATAGTCTTTTCCACATGACATTATGCTCCATTGGTTTATAGGTTTTTTGTTTAAAACCAGTATCCAGAATTCCCAGTAAGCATTAATTATTGCCTCAATTATGACACACAATGTTTTTTTGGGTGAAATGAAAGCCACCATCATCAAGAATTCATGACCAGCCCTCTCAGCAAGGACTAGTAATCCACTGGGTAGACATTTTGGAAAGATACTTTACTCCATAAGTCATTGTATTGATTAAAAGCAAAATAGGGTTAGCTGTGTTAAAAACAAAACATTCTGTAGCTTTTCCAAGTTAATTATTCAGCCACAGAGCCATTTTACCACCCAGGAACTGCATTCACTTTCTTCTTGAATTCTAAAGGAAATGGTTTTTCAGGCCCTTTGCATTTGCCATCTCCTGGGCCAGGCTGGCCAAGATGAACTACAAAAGCTCAAAATAAAATGCCTTGCCCTGGAGGACCCTCATTGCCAACAGTTTTTCCCATTTCTTTGCAAAGACATTTGGAGTGATCTACTGTTCTCCGGTACTCAGCACATCCATTTTGATGTGGGATTTCCCAGGTTGCTTCCCCATATTAGAAAAAGCCTCTGTATCCTATTTTTTATGAACGTGCTGCAGCCCCTGAACAGGCTGACATGCTCAACACTGTTTTGCCCCTGATCACCTTAAGCTTCTAGGAAGAATAAAAAAACAGGTGCCACAGCAGGTTCAAATTTTTCTTCCTTCATCTTCTGTCCCCAAAGGGTTTTAAAGATGTGGCCGAGCTGCTCCTCAGCAGGGACCTGGCCTGCTGTTCAGTCCTGCTGGATTTCAAACTCTTCTTGCCAGACTGCCCTGGTGCTGGTTCAAACACATGTCATCACATGCAATATGGACACAATACCCTCATTCCTACAGGCTCCAGGACCCAGCAGAAGAAAGCGCAGGCAGGAGATCAAACATGGAAGGAACAGAAGACAGAGGAGCTGCTGTTGTCGTCTGTGTCTGGAATAGAAAAATGAACACAAGGGAAGAGACAGGGTAGTGGGATAATTACTTTCATCCCAACTTTATTCCCACAATTCCCAACCACTTTTGAAGCCAATTTTCCTTTAATAAAATATACTATTAATGACTCAAGTAAAAGCCTTTTGTGCAAGACAATACCCAACTCTCCAGATGGAAATATTTTGTATTCTGCACAATATACATATATGTATATTTACATACATAAATTGAGCTGTGAGCACAGCCTGTATTACCCTATTTTTCAAATCAAGTAAGTTATTTCAAAATATGTTTAACATACTTCATTTCTTTGAAACTAATTCTTTCATAGCTCTCCCGCCCCTTCTAGTTCTCCCTACCCCTCAAAGACAAACACAAGCCAAACAGCAACAACCATCATTTCTGGAAGCCATTCATTTGCTATTTCTGTTCATCAGAGTTTCAGAGTGAAGGAATTTAAAGAGCTACTGATGCCTTTTGTTACTTGGCATATATATCCAATATTGTCTTTCAAGCAGCTTAGACACATCCTTCTTCCCTTTCTTCTTTAACAGCCTGTCAAAGAAATAGGCCTAATTAGTTTATTGTGGGTTTGTGTGTGAAGAAGTTATTGAGGGAATGCCAAGTCAAAAAGTCAAACACAAACTGATTAATTTTCACAATGCACCCCTCTGAGGTGGGGAAGTTCTGACAAATCCACTGGGTGTTCACAGTTATCCTGTGCTCTGCTCACAGAGGCTGGGAACCATATGGAAAGCAGAGTGCTGGCACCGCACTTCCCAGTTCCCAAAACTCACACTCCAGGTGCTGGGGCTGATGCTGAACCTCAGTGCCCGCTAAGAGCTCAGTCCACCAGAACTGTCACTTCCTCTTCTTCCCCTGCCAGAGATACCTCATATCAGCCCTTCCTTGAGGTCAGCTTTTTGGACACAGCAGAATATACACGGCTTAGGAGTGTGACACAGTGATTTATTGGATTACAGACTAGATAGCCGGGGTTTGATAAGCTATTAGGCTAAGCATTGGTGTGCCCATCACCCTGATAGGGCACCCAAGTCCTGGCTGACCAGGCAGACACCAGTCAGGAGCGGCTAGTTTGGCCTCTGCAGCTCTTGGAAGCTACCTCCTCTGATTGTTCAGTTGTCATCTTCCCCCGGCTCCTCTGGCACCAACAATGCTGACTTCTCCATACAGGGCCATTGCAGTTCCTCACAAGCCTTCATGGGGTTTTGGATTTTTTGCTGTTTTTTTTTTTTTTTTTTTGCTTTAGGGTTTTTCATATTTCATGATAGTGCTTTCCCTATGAAATCCTTGAGCTACGCATGAACCCACCTCACCAGTGCTTTCTCTGTCAGTAATTTTACTTTTCCTATCTCTGTCTAGACTTTCTCACAGCTCTTCCTCAGCAGCCTGAATCAAGGCTATGCAGCTGTGTCATATCAGAGCAGGGCTTTGCTCCTTGGTTCACAGGCAGCTCAAGCTGGAGGGGGTTTACAGAGGGCAGCTACAGCAGTTACTTGGGAAGGTCAAAAGGAAATGACTGGCTGGGCAGGGGTTACAGTCTGTCAGGAAACTGGGCTAGATTGGTGGCTTTTAGCTCAATGAAACTTCCAGAAAAAAAGTTCATGAGCCACAGTGGTTCCCATTTCCAACCGAATACAAATTAGACTGACCTTTAAGAGTTTGCTTAGCAATTTGTAATGCTACCCAACACGTTTGGTTGCTTTCTCAGATGCCAGAGAATATCAGGAAGGAGAAGGGTTTATTTCCCCAAATGGTTTTGTGAAACGTTTTGTAATGCCTTTCAGATCAGCAGTTGTTCCCCTGACACTAAGCTAAGAAACACTGTCCTAAATGATCTCCTAAGGCCCCTTCCAGAGCTATTTTATTTAATTCTGGAAACTCAGAACCTCTTGCATTTCTATCACTAATTCTACTGCCACCAGCTATGTGTCTTCAGGCTCTCAGAACTATCTTTTGTCCTCTATTATGCTAGCCGAATAGTTGTAATAAAACAGAATATTTGTCCAGAAGGGAGTTATTGTTCCTGCCGCAAAAGGTTATTTGAAGTTGCAGCTGTCACAGTGAAGAGTTTGATGGCACTGCAGCCTTCAAGGACACTTGGAATTTTCTCACTTAAAGCAGTTTCCAGGTTACAAATTGCACGAACTTGTGCAGGTTGCAAGGCCAGATCTCTCCCCACTCAAAAAAAAACCACTTCAAACCTTATTTCTATGAACTTTAGATTGTATTTCAATAAAGCTATTCACCCCTCAGTCTTTATCTCTACTTTAACAATTTTCTCCAATGTGGCTTTTTTTACAGTTGTATGCTTCAAACAGCATCAAAACAGACACTGAAGCAATATTAAGAAGCCATCAACAACACATCTACTTCTACTAACAGCTTCTCTGATTTCAAGTCTTACCTTTTTTTGACAGAGAATATATAAATATATATTTGAACAAATGACTAGGAGGTGAGAGGAGAAGTTATTTCTATGTTCAAGGAACTGACAATCGCAGCCTTGAGGTCACCTACCTGAAGCCCATGAACCCGTTTTCATAGGGGGCCCATCAACACACTGATCTGGCAGTGAATACAGGATCATTCAAGCCTCTTGCACTAGTTTAGGTTTAAACCTCTATGCACTGGGTCAGATTTGCAAGAGTTGGTTTTTGTGGTAAGGCACTGAGCCGCAGCCATCAGCCTCATTTGGATTCAAACAATATTATGAGACTCGAGGGGTTTATCTGAAATATGAAAACACCATAAATATTCATTTTGAGAAAATCCTGCTCAGACAGGGAGCATAGAGTAGACTGATTTGTGTCCTGCTAATACCATCCGGCTGTGAGTGGGCAGGGGGACCCCAATACTGCATGTTCATCAGACCCATATCAGATCCATGTGCCTGGCTTGAAGTCCTCCTGCTATCGGCAATCTCACAGTCCCCCAGGGAGCTGTGGGCTTCCACTGAGCAGCTCAACAGTGACTTGCCATTCAGCTTACAGCAAGAAAACACAGTTCCCATGCATTTCACATGTGCTGACTAAAATGTGTTGCACATGGGTGTGAGGCAGGCACGATAGAGATATATAATGCTGGTCTGATTTAGTGGAAATGAAAATAACATATGTTAAGCACTTTAAAAGTACTGATGCATATTATGCCCTGCTAACTGTTATTGGGTCATATCCTTTTTTTTTTTTAAGGAAGATGTCTGTGCCATTAGAAGAACACTCTTGCAAACCCTCCCTCCGTGCCCACACATAGCTTCATAGGGGAGAAGGGAAGATTTTTAGAAAAATAGTACAAATCTACTCCATGGTCAAGATAATAACTGTAATGATTAGAAGTCCATCCTGAGTCAGACGGGAACATTTGGTGGAGTTTTCACTGAGTGCAGCGCTGGATCTTATCCCCCCTGTCTGTGCCCCAGCATCAGTGACCCACAGTCCCTTGCCAGTCCCAGACATATTCAGAGGAAAAGGACAGGCAGCAGCCACCTTAATCCAATTTCATCTAAGTATGTAATTAGGGCTGTACATCTGGGATCACTTTTTCTCCCCTTCAAAAGTTAAAAAGCTTTATGAACTAGAGGCAGGAAGGAGGGTTTGATCCAGCTTTGGGTGTTGAAAAATTCCTCTCATCTCAGCTCAGCTGTACAAGGCTCCAGAGACTCACGCTCACAATTTGATGGCCCTGGGGAAAGCCAAAAACTTGTGCAGTCATCCCACGGCTGTCTCATTATAACCACTTCTCTGCTGTCTGTGGACAGGACTTCTGTTTCTTCCCAGTATAATCTCCTGGCCTTCTTTTGCCAGAGTGAGACACTGCAGTGGTGGTCAGCTGCTCACCTGAGCATCCCACCAGCTCTGCAGTTTTGCCTTTCCCAGTCATTAGTGTTTGGAAACACATGCTTTACGGGGGACGTTCACATGCAGTGCTTTGTGCAAAAAGGGGCATCTCTGCCATTAACATGTGCCCCTGTTGGGCCTCCACATTTGGTAAGATTCAATAGAGGCTGGATATTTTCAGAGACAGCAGAATTACTCAAAATATACTGTCTAATGTAAATGCATTCCAGCAAGGTTGTCCAGGTCCCTGCTTTGGGAGAGGATTTGCTTGGCCTGGCATTCACAGCCAGCTTTTGATCTGAGGAAAATTATTTAACATTTCTACCTCTTTGTTAAAAATCTTCCAGATAAAGTTATCTGGCACTAGCGAAGGGATGAAAATGTTGGAATGAGGGAAGAGGCAAAGAGGAAGAACTGGGAAACGTCATGCTGTGGATGTACCGTTGAAGAAATTCTCCAGCCAGCATATGTGATCCAAAAGGTTTCCTCCTAGCCTTTAACAAAATTATCTTTTGCCCTTTCCAGTGGGACAACACTGAATCAACTATTTGTGTGGCCAGATCTCAGCTGATTGCTTGGAAACTCCACAGGCAAAGCACATGTGGGTGAGGACGGTTGGATATGTGGAAGCAGTAGACACTTATCAACAGACTTCGGGGCTTAAACACACCATTTACTACCAACAAGTAGGAAAGCACAGAGAGAAGGAAGAGGATACTCCAAGCCTGCTCACAGATCTCTCCTCCTCAACCACACAAAGGGATGGTCAGGGCACACCAAGGCTGTGTGGGAGAGCTGAGATGGCTGCACCTGTGGTGACCTTCTGCTGAGGTCTGGTGCATGTGCCAGACTCTCACATGCAGGATGCTGTGATGCTTGCCCACCACATCCACCACCGTTGCCTCATCATTGATTCACCACGGGCTCCAAATAATCTTGAAAGATTAGAACACACTTGATTTTAAAAGATTCCCAAGAAGAAAAACAACTGTTTCTGACCCCTCCCTAGGCCTTGCTTCATCAGATTGACGGGGCCAGTCTCAGCTTTTATGGAGGCAAAAAACAACTGCTCTAACTGCAGCTATTGAGCCAAACCCTCAGCTGGTGTGACACTGTTTTCAATGGAGCTGTGCTAATTTACAGCAGTCTTGTGTCTGACCTTCTTCTGGGGAACAATTCAATGTGAAGAGAATGAGGATTATAGGAGAGTAACCTCAGCCGTTCTTTTAATATAAATCACAGAGGAGCAAAGTTGGCAACTGACACTGGTCAGAGAAAGCTGATGGAATTGCACTCTGTGAGAATATGCCATTCCACCAAGATAAAACCGATACTGCCATTGTTATGTGAAGAAGAAACATGGGGGAAGGGAAGGAATTTCAACAATGCCAGTAAAAAACACAAGATATTTTAACATTTCGGAACACAGAAATACCACTTTCCTTTTCGAAACAAAGTTTTGCCAATACTTTTTCTAATTCATACTACATTTAACATTAGAAAACAGTTAAAAAAATAGAAATCCAAAATCAATAGCAGGTATTTCAATGAATCCCAAATATATTTTTCTGTAGAATTTTCTATCGTAGAGAGCTCACCCCGGGGGGGCTGCTCAGATTTGGAGCAGAACCGAATTCCCAAATCTTGCACTATTTCATGAAGCAAGCATTTCATCCCCTCCACTGAACTATTAGTCAGAAAGCCTGGCTTTATTGTAGGAAAAGGGTGAATGCTTCCTGCTACTTCCTAACTGTTTTCTAGCCTTCCCAAACACTAAAGATGTCTGCTTTAGTTTTTATTTGAGACTCAATGACCTCAGTCCCAGAGAAGTAACAAAGAAGCTTGTTTGAGCAACTTACACTTACCCACTTAAAAAATTAATAAATTCAAATG
The DNA here is from genome assembly GCF_009829145.1 of Chiroxiphia lanceolata. Lineage (NCBI taxonomy): Eukaryota > Metazoa > Chordata > Aves > Passeriformes > Pipridae > Chiroxiphia > Chiroxiphia lanceolata. The sequence continues at coordinate 23,249,641 of NC_045642.1, read as the reverse complement.
CATTAAGCAAAGGATTACAAAGTCAGATTTAGAGATAGACCCTGAAGAAACTTATTTGTAGATGGGCTTAAACTGTGGATAATAATACTGACTCACCATTATGAACTGCTTTGAGGTCTAGGGATAAAAGGATTTATGCTAGTACTAGGTATTATTACATTTTATTGTTAATTTTTAAAGCTAGAAAATTAATAACAAGATGAAAAAAAAATCTTTCAGTGACATTAAAGACTTAACCAGATAAGAGATCCCAAATGTCAACACTGGCATTATGACTGCCTCTCCAGCCCTTCTTACCTTGCTGGCCCTTTTCAAACTCTTCAGTGTGGAATGGGTCCAAGAACTGCAGGCATTTGGACTTGAAAATTCATAGGGTTTTTCATAACCTATTTCCTTTGCTGTAGGTGTTGTCACATATGACTCTGTTGCTTGTCACGCTGTAAGAGAGAGCCCCTATATGCACTCTCACACATTTTTCCTCCCATACACACTATATCCTTGACAGGTAGCACATACAGGACAAAAGGGGGAGAAAACAAGAAAGCACTGGGAAATCAACATCTGGTTCGAATAATTCCCCTATTTAAATTTTTACTTAGAGAACTCCCATTGGTATTGAATAATTGAACTCAGTTATTTACAGCTAAAAATCTTGGTAGCACCATTCCTCTCTGGTTTCATGTGGTGGTTTGTCACACCTAGGATCCTAAAGTCTCACAGGGGATTTGTGTTGCAGGTACCACACAGCAAAAGGCAGCTCCACATTCCTCTCTGCCTCCTCCTGCCATGAGCAGACACTAAAAGATGCTGCTTTGCTGTCTCCCCCTCCTCTCCTTTATTAGGAAATGTTGAACTTATAACAAATACACTTCACTTTGCAAAAAAGCAGTGTAATTAGCCTTGCTTTTTTTGGCCTGCATGTGTGTGGTAAAATGTCTAGTAACAGTTGGCAAGACTTCTGCAGGGAATGAGATTCCCGTGGTTAGATCTAAAGCCCAAATACTTGGAACAAATTAACACCAGCCAAGAAAGTGAGGTTAATTACTGGAACACTTGAAAGAGGAGGTCTCCCTAGTCTGGAAAACTGCAGTACACTATCTGCAAGTATGGTATGTGGCCAAGCAGGATCTCTCCCTCTCCTTCTCTCTCTCACTCACTCTCTCTCCTTCTTTCCTTTTGTGTCCCAACTGCAGACAAACATCAGAGCCACTGAGAGCAAAGACCTAATCTTCCCCTGACCTGTTCTTCCATCAGGCCAGTACCATCGATGGCTTTGGAAGCTACTCAAAGCTGAGAAACACTGCCATCAGGGGCCAGCTCTCCTTCTGTCTATGTTTTCTCATTAGTGGTTTTGCGTTGTTGAAAGGCATCTTCATTGGAGGCCCAGTCTTCCAGCAACATGCTGCTTTAATCTGGGGTGGGCACTGAGGCTTTCAAAAACATAGCCTGCAACCCAACAGGAGAACAGTCATCTTCCCTAATATGCTCTTTGGAGAGCAAATCTGTAAATCCTGTAGGCCCCTAAACATCTGCCTTTGGTAACATTTTAATGGGGAAAATTTGCCTAGTAACCACATTGCTGTTGACCTTTGATGCGTGAGGAATGTATACATGCACATATCTGGGGTAGCTGCATGTGTGCGAAAACCTGTGAAATCAAGGTTGCAAAATCCTGTAGGTGGAAGCTACATCCTCCAGTTCAGTTACCTGTGCACCTTTAGGAGGGCTCCCTCATGTGTTTGCATTATTCATGACACAGACCTCTGTGGCATGAGGACAAGGCTTTCTGCCATGGGATGGCTGCCTTACTCTGTGCTCAGGAGGGATACTGTTCATTATAGGAACAACTATTGAAGATTTTGTTTTTTCTTCATTGTTCAGCTTGTGACCTCAAGCCTTACTGACTGCGCGCTATTCAAATCATGCTCTGAAAACAACATCATTTTGTTTTCTCATGGGCTTTTCTATAGTAGTCATGACAATAGTATCAAAGTGTCTCATAAAGATTAATTCATCTATTTTTGCTACAGCCCCAGGAGGCAAGTTGGTATTTTCTTCATTCTCCAAATGTTGAACTGAAAGCATAAACTCTGTCTATACAATCATGGGTGCAGTTTATGAAGCAGCTAAAGCCATGATGTCCTCTGAGACCCCACAATTTCTTCAAACAGTGCCTGGATGGTTCATCAGGCAACATCTGGCTTCAGCGTGTGCACTGCCTGACCCCCTGGCCATGCTTGCAAACTTACAAAATTGAATCTAGTCTTAAAAGCTGCCTCAGGGCCTTTGACAGTATAGACATAGCCATATGGTCAACAGTGTGTCTACAAGATCCGTGGTAAGCATTAATTTTGAATCCTGTCATTGAGATGCCTGGGTCTTGATTTTTCCTCTTGCTTCTCATTAGCCAGCACTGCAGATGTTCATAGCAGAGCTCCCGACAACCTCAGTTCCAGCTGAGACCCCAGGATCCCAGGTTGGGTCCCCAGAAAATGAAAACCTACAGTTAGGAACCCTCTGTGAAAAGTTCACTGTAGGTAGCATGGCTTAGCATCTGCAAAGGGCAAAGTCCCTGCTCCTCACAGCTCCATTGGGTACAGCCCCAGCCGTCCCATTGCTCACCCTGTTTTACTCGTTTCCCACTTGCTGCCACCTGTGATGATTGCAGCAGGAGTCCAGGGTCTGGAAGCCTCCCCTGTTTGGTGGACCATAGCAGGATACCTGTGGGAAACAGGCTTCGAGGCTGTAATGCTTGATGTGCCCAAAAGGGTGGAATTAATATTGCGCATGAAGTCCACACATCTCCTGACTTCTGAGTGATCAAATAGAAAACCTTGGTAATGTTCCTTAGGACGGGGATACCTGATTTCCTATGTTTTAAAGTAAGCTAGGTGATAGCATAGGCATGCCAATGTGGCTGTGCCATGGACATCTACAGGGGTTGCTATCAAGAGGGGAACTTTCTAGTGCATGGCGTTGTGCCAAGATTTAAGCCAACAGAAGTAACAGATCCTCTCCACGTGGTTTTTCTAAGTCTTACAACTTGGCCAAATGCGGGTAGTTTTTCACAAGGACAGACAAAGCCCATCCTCAACACAAAAGCCACCTCTTCTGCCAAGTGTCCAATTGCACTTCCAAAGCACAGGGGTTCTAGGACTTTCCAAATAAAAGGTTGTAAAAAAAAAAATAAAAAAAATAAAAGAGCAACAAGGCAAACAATGTATTTTTCCAGACTTCTTCTCAGAAACACTATGTCATTTTGGCTGAAATTTCCATAAATAATTCCGTTTGAGACAAACACCCTGTACATAAAATTTAAGACCAAATAGTTGAAGCTGTCGAAGTTATAAACAAGTGAAAGAAGGACCCTATAATCAAAAACGCTAGTCAAACTTACTAATAAGCAGTTTTCCAGCTCTATATGTTGCTGTACGTGTGCATTTGCACATACTCAGTATAGGCTGATACATCAGGCTGACTTTTAAAGCTGTTCTGGGAGTACTGTCCTGGGAAAAGGACCCACACTGGTTGCTTACTGTGCCATTTAGAAAAGAATATTGGAAAACGGACAGAGAGAGGATGCAAAACACGCTGTAGCGGCAAGAAATCAAACAGTGCAACCTATATAGCCCAGAGAGGCTCTCTTCTTCTGCCAACCCAGCCTCTGGGGCTCTCCAGATCCTTAGACTAAGGGGTCAAACAGAACACAGAAATACAGGGTTGAAAGCAAGGAACTAATATAGCCAGGCCCTCATATCTAACCTAGGATTAAACCAATCTATTCTTGACCAATTGCCACCTAATTTTTCCGACAGCACTTCAAGAAGGGGATCTCCAGTACCCCCAGCTTCTCCCAGTGCTGAACTGAAAGTGCTTAGATAGCTTCACTCAATTTCAAACAGCTTATTCACTGCAGGCTGAACACATTATTTCTACTTCTGCCCACTGTAACAGGGAGTATGAAAGATCACTGTCCTTTTCACAAGAAGCTTTACATATCAGAGGACTTTCACATTGCCCCCACCATTCTCTCTTTTCTGGACACACATGGCATTTCTTTGCTCTTTCCCAGTAGCTGTGTATTCTAACTCTTATTATTCTGGTCTCTCTTCACTGCATCTTTCCTGAAGTGCAATACCTAATACTAGAGAGTCTTCCAAATGGGTGTAAAGCAAAAGCCTTATCTAAGCAGCCCATCTGCTTACAGCACGAGTGTGTCTCAGCCAATGCTGCAAAAGAAACTTCATGACTTCTACTGAGGAGCCAGGATCCCGATTTTATATCTAAGTTAATATAGCCCGGCATCTAGGAAGACCCAGAATAAGGTGTAAGGTTTAAGGCTTGTGTCTATAAGCCTTACAAAGACTTGCCTAGTACTCTGGCCACAGAGTACAACAGGGTAATTGCCTTGCATAAAACATTCATTTTGCCACATTGCAAAATCTGTTTGGTGGGAGTTTTTTTGTTGTGCAACTGCATCATGTTGTTGACTCATGATCTTGGGGATTTTTTAACTAGTTTTATACTGTCTCCAAGCTAGTCATACTTTTCTGTTTGCATGGGAGGATATCTAAGAGCTTTCTTGATGCTAAGGTATACCATAGGCACACATTTTGTCCATACCTGCCAGACTAGTTACTATATTCAAGAGAGAATTCTATTTTACGTTTCTTTATCTGAAACCTTGAAAATCTTGTACAAAAAACCTGAAATCAAGTACAAAATTAGGACTTAATATGTTTCTCAAACCCATATATCATGGAGTAAGGGCCCCTAATTATCGGAAATATGTCCATAAGGGGATCTGGGTACCTGACATTGCTTCCAGAGCTCACAAAGTACACCTGTTGTGCCAGAAACAGCCAACTAGTAATGAGATGTACTACTTTATCTTCCAGTTTATCCAGTCTCCTAGGTGAATGGAGCAGGTACCTCTGCTCAGCAGAACAAATATACCTCATTAAATCCAAACCTGCTTGCTGTGCTAGAACCTTAAATCTTTTCCCTGCCAAGATCTATTGATATGTCCTCTTTGCACTTCTGATTGTACTTTAAAACCACATTTATCTTGCTAACACTTGCAAAGCACATAAGCACCATTGTATACCCAGGGGATTCTCCATGCTCTCTGTGATATCCAGAATCTCCTGTCTGTACAGACATGTGCACAAACAAATGACCCTGCAGCTTCCTCTTAAACAAAAAAAATGTTTCTGAGCCCTGCTGGGTTTTGTGAATCCATCACACAGTACAAGAGTTTTTCAAGTTCCCAGATTAGCAAAGCTCACTGTGTTTATGCATGAAACAAATGGAAAGGGAGGCAGGTACAGCAGTAATGTAAATGTGTGCATTGTCATCTCCCTCGTGTTAAGTTTATGCACCTTCAGAAAAAGGAAAATGATACAAACATGCCCAGACTTGCAATTGCTACCCATGGAGGCAGCCATCCCCGGGTCTGGGCACACTCAGAGGATGGAGGTTTGGGCACATTCCTGTAAGAGGGGAAAAAATGTTTCCTTCCTAGCCTTCGAATGCTAAATCAGCAGACATCACAGATGATCTGTATGTCTTGTGTGTGCTCATGGACTGGCTTGCATTGGAGAAGGGTGAGAAACCCTCTGGTTGAGCCACAAGTGTGATCTCCCATCAGCAAAGTGAGGGCAGGAGTAGGGGCTGTGGGGCTATGGAGGTAAGCTCAGCAAGTCATTCAGGGTTCCTCCAGCGGAAGACACTGTAAGAATGCAAAGATCTCTGATACTAGTGTTACTCCACACTGCTTAGTAGAAGGTAGTGTGTACAATAAATACATATCACAAAGTAGGCTTTATTTCCTTAAAAAATCATTTCATTCTTATCTTCAAGGTGTTGCTGAAAGGTGACAGTTTAGAGGAGCTGAGGTTGTTATTGTAGGGCTGGTGGGAGACAGTTGTATCTTGGTCATTTCATCACTTGCATATGGAGAAAATTTTGTTATTAGACACTCTAAAAGTCAAAATCTGTTTTCCTGAACCCCAAATTCCAGCTTTGAGAAACAGAGACTTCCAACATTGATGGCATATGAGGCCTAGGACATGCATCCTTAGCTCAAGCACATGAGGGTCTTGAGAGCTATTCTTGGATTGAATTTATGTTTTCCTGAATAAAAGCACAAAACCTGGTTTTTGTGTGTGCTCATGGATTGACTTGCATGACCCTTTGACATGATTGACCCTTTGACCAAGCCACAGATGCGAGCTTTGGTTGAGCTCCCTTTCTGTAAGATAGGAAATGCCATGACTCTGTTTGGGATCCATTGTCCATATGTTCTTTCCTCCATAAGATCTGGCAAACTCAAAAAAAGCGTAACTCAGCCTTTGATATGCCTGTGAGTAACCCTTCTTTAGATAGTTTTCCTTAGGATTTCCACAAGCCTTCTGAGAGCCTGCAAACATCTTTTCCTAATAACTGCATTGCATCATGAGGAACAACATGCATTAGTACCAATTTGCTCTTCCTCCAAGATGTCAGACATAGCTTTTCAAAGATGCCTTAGTTAAGCCCCGTAATCTCTCTGGCAGAGCAGTTGGCACTGTTATCCTCTGAAGATGACAGATCCAAGGTGCAGAAAGATGAAGTAACTTGCCCACATCTGCACAATGTATCAGTCACAAAGCTGCACACAGAGTCTGAGAAGCCCAGCTCTCAATCTTTGCTGTTAACCACTAGACTATGATCTGTACAATACCAGAAGGATCAGGAAGGACCAAGAGGCTGCTACATAACAGGAGGAATGAATTCCTCTGGATGGGTATGGGAGAGGCAGAGGAGCAAAGTCTTAGCACAGGCTTTGCAATGATTGCTGCCTTACTCTTCATGGGCAGCAGAGTCTGTCTCCCATTCCTGTATCTGCCCTGAATCTCACTGATCTTCTTTCTCTTTTCCAGTTTTCCTGTCTCCCATTGTCTTCTCACAACCTCACAGATGCTGGTCTTTCAACATCTTTAGAAACAGAATGCTGTCTTTTACCCAGATACTTTTTCTTGACATTCATTGGGAAGAGCTCTAAAACGCCTGTGGTTCTCCAGGGGCTTAGGGTAATACAGCTCATCTGGAAATGCCACTGTCTCCAGAAAGCCAAGCTCTTAACCACCATGGATTTAAATGCCAGTACAAGCCCCCATAGAATGTATCATCTAGTACAGTATAATAAAACTGCACAGTATCTTGTACCTATCAGCTGTTTTGTACTGGGAATTTTCAACAAAAATTAATTTCTCTTAAGATTCCTAGTCCAAAGAAATTTAGCCTGTCTCATCAGTTTTTCTGCTCTGCAGAAGGAGGATTTTCAGAAGCTACACATCATTGTGTATCTACAAGCTTCTGGAAATTCATGGGGACCCATATGGCAAAGGGGAGAAACCTGTATGATTTGGCACCGAGAGAAGGATATATTTTACAGGCTTTTCAAGAGAAGCCTCCTAGATAAATTTCCAGGATGGAAAGCCAGGCTGCCACTAAGCAAGTGAAATTTGAATGCTAGAGAGATGACCAGTAAAAGCGAAAAATTGTTGCAAATCGTAAATCTGAATGACCAGACCTCTGCAGCCCTGAATGAACTCTGAACTTCAGAATCAAAATTCTTTTTGAGATAGACATTACTGCTAGTGCAAGTAAGCAGAAGGCTTAGAATGGCTCTCTAGTTTATATTTTGAGTGAAAAATTATTCGTGGAGTCTACCGATGTTTTTTCCAAATAAAATTCTGATATAAAGCATTAGGAATACTTACACAAATAAGCCTTTTCAAAGTCATAGGAAGAAAAGAACATTTACAAAGAACAACCATATTTTGCCAGAAAAAAAGCCCAACTTAATCCCATTAAAAGTAATACTAATTATAGTAAACTCTGCCATAACAGAGAACATTGCATAGAAATCATAAACAACATTTCTCCTGTAAAACAGGACTGTCAACAGCATACAGAATGCTAAAAGAGTTTGGCAAAAAAGCCATATTTATTTCTCTTATTGGTCCTCCAGTGGTGAGTTTTGCAGGCCACCCTTTGAAGCACTGGTGATTGCATGGAGTCAGCATTCCTGGCTTGTTGCTTCCAGGAGCAAAGCAGTGTGATGAGTCAGCAATTACAGAGTTAACTGACAGTGGTATCTCTGGTGACTCCAGGATGCTTAGGTGGCCCAGTTCCAGGACTGAATAGTGTTGATGGTGCTGTTTCTAATGGAGAAACTGGAGTGCCATTTATCAATGTTTTTTATTTTTAGGAGAGGAGATATAAAATGTGGGCTATGAACTGCCCACACACTACAGTACATATTCAGGTGGTCAGAGATCCTGCTGCCTGCTGAGTTAAATGGAGTCTTCATCAATAGGAAAGTGAAGTTTGGCCATATGGTATTCATCAATTCTCTTATAATTTCACAAGTGTCCATTAGAAACCTATAGGATGATCCCTGAATTTCAATTGTTAGAAAAATTAGCTGTTAACCACCAGGAAATGACCTGTTTCCCAGTACAGTCACTCAGACCCATTATAGGCCCTGTTCTAAGTCCTCTTCTTATTGAACACAATTTAACAGAAGTTCACCATAATCCCTTTAAAATTAGATTTTTGTTCTTTCTTTCAAGCTGTTCAGATTGGTCCTTAAATAAACTCTTTTTATCTGGCTGAAGAGAGAATGAGAAGCCAACACCAAGGTTGGTGATGTGTTATGCATGACTATGGGAGGGTTGGCTAATAGTTTGGGGTGCAAAATAGGTTTTCATCAGAAGTGGTTGATTTTAAAGAACATCTCTCACTTATGGTGTGGCATTTCTGGTGACAGTTGGGAAGAGACAGGAAGAAGTTCAAGGGAAGACAGCCCATAACCCCAACCATGGCAAATCTTCAGATCCTCTTTGCCCTCCTTTGGAGAGGGTGAGATGGCGTCCCTTTCCATACATGTCAGGCATGTGGCTACTGCCCCTGCTGCCAACCTGCCTGCAGTCTCTCCTGCCAAAGCTGCTAGATATCAAAGAAATTGAAACAACATCTCAGCCTTGGCCTTATTGATCACCATAATTGGTCCACTCTGGCCTCAAATCGGGAGGCCTGGAGACACAGCATCTATAACGCTGCGGAAGCCTTTGAGAACACACGCAGGATCACTCTCGAGGAGAAAAGGCAACGCAGGAAGAACCGTGTCTTGTGGAATACACCATCTAAGGAGTCTTTCTGTTGTGCCTTTTGCAACCGGATATGTCTGTCACGTATTGGCCTCATAAGTCACCAACGTGCCTGTAACAAATGTGGATAAAGCCTTCCCAAATCTTCGTTCGCGAAGCTCAGCCATGATGATGACTCATTGGAAAAGTGAGAGAAGGAGCCTTATAGTTAAGCAAGGATTTAAATCCACAGTATGTGAGCACTTTGCCACCAGGCTTATTAAAAATGTTTCTCTGGTTTTCTCTGTTTTTAAGGGGAAGAGAAAAAGGGAAGAGGTGGACAAGGCTTTTGGAAAAAATATTTGTGTGGTCTGCTTTCCATTTGGCTGTGCAACAGCAAAGGACATTTTTAAAGCTCTGAAATATTTTGTTTTAAGGAAATGCTCTCAATTTAAAATTTTCAATTCCTGCCTAGTTCTCACCAACAGCCCTTTAGGGAGATTGTCCATGGCAGGTATTCTGTCTTCAGCTATCCCTGTGCAAACTGCATGCACCAGTTTCCCTAGGGAAATTGGAGACTATGGTTGTGAGGTCCCATTATGGGATATACATCCCACACATGGGTGCTTGCCTTTAGTCTTTAAGAAACACCCATTGACTGGTCTTGGCCCCTTTCTCAAACACTGTGGGGAAAGTGGATTTAGTCATATCAGGATGTTGAGACTGAGCTCTGTGTAGAGACTGGTATTATATCTGGACAGTGTTTGCAGAATAGGGTAACCAGAAAACTTGGGCACTTCAGAGGTGTCAAAAAGATATGGTTGAGGTCCAAGACAAGTGTAGACACACAGCTCCCATCCTCATAATTGCTCATGACCCAGAAGAGTACAATGTCCATGAGACTTTGTAGCAGAGGCACTCTTTGCACTTTGAAGAGAACACAGAAAAATCCCAAACTAACTGTAAAGTGTCTGTTTAGAGCAAAAGCTGTGTCTACCACCCTTCTCCATCTAGTCATTGCCCTTCTGAAACTCATTTGCTGTGAATTACTCTAGAAAACATCATCCCAGTGGCAGACCAGAAGAAGCCACGGTGGAAAAAAAACCCCCATAATTTCAAACTATAATTAGAGGATGCTGAAGGCAACACTTCAACAGTCAGATGTATCCAGCACTGGAAAGTCTCTCAGGAGAAGCAATGGAAATAATATTGCTTCAATCATAGTGACAAAGCACTGAGAAATCCACACTAGGCAGAAATTTCGCCTTAGCTGGTGTTGGTTATCAAAAGGCAGGAAGCCACTTCTCACGCCAGTGGAAGCACACAGCCTATGGCAGTGGGAAACCCACTTCCCACAGAAATCCAGGCCTCTATTTAGGCTCACATACTGCAGGTGGAGGTAAGAACTCACCCTGATACTCAGGGAGAGCTATGGGTGCTGCTGGCGTGAATGCTCAGCCGCCCCGACGCTTGCCATCCACTGGCTGCTGAGCCCACACCCTCCCCAGACTGCCTTACAAAAGTCTGGCCTCCCATCTTCAGCAGTACTTTCTTTTTTTTTTCCAAGTAAATTTAATCAAGAGTTTACTCTCATCCCTAACTCACTTCATGTGAACCTAATTTCCAGCTTGGATAGTTATTTTTAAAAAGGAATTCTTTTAAATGCAGTGGGGTTTGAGGATGAAGGAAGGAGGAGGGAAAATGCAATTAACATCGCTTACAGTGTTTCCTTATTTCTCGAGTGTATGAACAAAGCCATTTCAAGCATTAGAGAAGTTGTTTAGATTTGGACTGTACCTTGCCTGACAGATCATGTAACCCGGCTTTTGGATTGTTGGATCTTATCCAGTAGGAAGGATGGTTTCTGCACTCCACCAATCCAGAGCAATGCCCATGGGAGCCCCTGACTACAGGGACAGTTTTGTAGCATTGCCAGGGTTAACACGCATGAGAAGGTGTTACAGCCTCAGATTGTTAGTAGGTATTTAAGAAAACACAGAATCAAGGAGGTGTGGGCTAAGCCTATTTAAAAATAGAAAAGAACTGCAGAAAAGGAATGGATCTTATGGAAAATGAGCTTTTCTCCCTTAATCTCCAGAGCAAGACTGCCCTTCAAGGATTTTAGAGTGGGGTATATTTTTTTGTTGTTTTTTAATATCAGAAAGCATAGCTACTTTTAACCTCCACGTTCAATGGGAAGGCATAGGAAGAGTCAGTAAGGACAAAAGAATACCTTAAAATAAAAATATATAGTTTTAGATTAATTTGTAATGTCTTTTAGTTTTAAAAAACTATAGTCAAATCAAATAAAGTAATTTTGAAATAAAGCTATTACATTCTGATTTGAATCGAAGTTCTAGTTACAATTTGCAACAAAGTAAAAATTATTCCTTTTTGTAGTCTTTCTCCTTTTTTTTTTTAAGGAACAAAAAAGTGAACTATTTTTTTTTAACTGTTCGTGAAGGAGAGCACTAATTTACATCCAATTACTTAACCAACCAAAGCCATGAGTTCCTAATGAGTATGTTATATGATCACCAATTTAACCATCTTTTCCTTGGCAGAGACAAAGTTCTCTGGGTATGGTCCAGGAGACAGGAGTCAGAGAATGACCTATTCCATTGAATTTGCTTAATCAATCCTGAGCAGTTTCTGATGTGTTTTCCATTCATCAACATGTCCAAATGTTTTCCCTAACAAAAAAAATCAAAAATAAAAATGTGATGGAAGCCAAACATATGAACCACACTAATGCAACACACATCAATATTTTGGTGGCCATCCCTAGAAGACCTATGTAACTCCCCATTACTATATACTTTGTACAATGAAGTCTAATGTGTGGGGGTTTGTACCTTTTTCTAACTTTCTACTTTTCAGAAAGATGTTCAGTCCTTCCTGATGATCCAAACTTCAATCCTGAAGAAAAGGAGTAGTTGTTTGACTGATGACAATTTCAAAACCATGGATCTTACTCTCCTCACCACTTGCCAGTGGCAAGGAGACCAGGTGCACCTTCCCAGGACCTCTCTGTCAGCAGGTGGCAAAATGAGATTTTTCTCAAACAACATCTTCTTTCTCTATTGTTTCTTTCCCCTAGATTTTCTGTATGAGGTACCAATTCAGTAAAACTGATAAAAATTCACAAAAAAGAAAAAAATTCATTTTAGTCATGCAAGAGAGAATCGTTTTGTGTATTTCTACTTCTGGACTTGAAATTTGTGAATGATTTTTTTCCCATTATTTCTTTTTCTTTTCAGGATGTAAATGCTCATGAGAAAAAAGAGATTGCCTTTCTCTCCATGTCTGGGGATTTCTTAGCTAGAGACTCGGATGGAGCCCTCTGAGCTAAAATAGATTTAGATGTAATTTGCAAGTTAGTCCCAAATATTTCTACCTTCCAGTAGCAGACAGCTATCAAGCATGGATTTTTGGGAGGAAGGCTATAGACAGTGCATTCCCCTGTAGCACTACTTGTCACAGCACAGACCAACCTGATGGTGTGATGCGGCAGCAACTGGCACAGCAGTGCACTCTTCCCAACCCCCTTTACTTTAGCAGAGGTTTTCCCAGCCCTCTCTGTACCTTCCTTTCCTTTTCATCTTCTTTCCCTAAGAATACCTCTGCTGAATCATTCCCTGGTACCTTGCTGACTCATTCCTTAAGACATGTCACACAATAATGATCCTACTCATAGCTATTGAAACTTTTCTCATAAAGTCATCATCATCACCATCAATCACCACTTTTCTGCCCTTCTCTCACTAACTTGCCTCTCTGCTCAGTTACTCCAGCAATACAATCCCTAGTTTCCACTCTCTCTCACAGACCACTAGCACCTTCCTACTGTGATCTGTATTTGGGACAGCAACCTCACTCACGGAAGAATTCCCCTGTACTTTGACATGAGACTTTTCCCTGCAAATCCTGAGCAGAGACTTTTGCTCCTGCTGGTCAACAACTTATCCAAATGAAGTACTTTCTATGCAAGAACTGCTGTGACACTCTGTAATTTTCACTGTCTTTTCTTCTGCTTAGAAATTTGTTTACTGGGGAGTAGTGACAGTCCAGTTCCCCCAACTAGATCTGCCTGAACAGTGTTTTCCCTTTGCTTGTCTTCCTATGGTAGGAAGCTTTGGAGGCTTTACCACCACTCTAAAATACTTTGGCAATGTGTGAAAATGAAGGGAAGAGCAGTAAAAATGCAGAGGCTGGCCTTGCAGTGTGAGAGGTAGCTTAGCAGTGTAACTGCAATACCGTTATCAGTGTCCGTTCTCCCCTTGGACACTTTGGCCCTTGGTGACACAAAGCACTTTACAAATAATGGTAAATTAAGTAAATTAACTTTCATAGCCTTGGCCCAAGCTGGACAAGATTTGTCCCCACAGTACATTTGGAAAAACTGAGACATCCAGCAACAAAATAACTTTGCTGAGCAATCCTGTGGTAAATCAAAGGAAAAAAAATTAAAAACTTCACTCTCCATCTCATGATCCAGTCATGAGCTATTATCTTCCATTACTAAAAGAAAATAAATACATTATCCTGGATGATACCTCTATTAGTCTCCAGATTTTGTTTTACTGTCCACTTTGCCTCCTAAGCCTCACCAAAACCAAAGATTCTCAATGGACATTTTGAGAAAACAGCGCGGGAAGGGAATGGAGCAGTGTGGCATTAAGTTTTATCACCCCCTAAACTGTAATACTTTCCTTTGCGTGCTCTGTTTCTTATTCACATGGCTATAAAATTTGCCACATCCGGGCAAGAACATCCCTCCAGTCAATCAGGCAGTGTTTACGAACTGGAAAAGGCGTTCTCCCGCTCCACACCATAGGGGTGAGACAGAAACATTAACAACTTGCTTGTGGTTTTCTCTTTCCAGGTTGGGCGTTCAGGCCTCTCTTAACACTGCAAGAGGGGACATAACAATTTAGGGACATTTTATACCTCTGAAGATTTGCAATCAACAAATTGTCTGGAATGTGTTTGATTTTGCCACCCACCTCCCCTCCGCAGTGTCCCACCACAGAGCCTCTTGCTAGGGCCATCTTGATGTTTGTGGTCTCACAGATTCCTTGCTCAAGCCAAACATGTTTCTTGTAAATGCTGGTTCTCAGTCCAGCTTGCTTTTTATCATAGATGTAAAAATGTTTCTTTCATAAAAAAAAAAATTAAAAATTTTAAAAAAAGACAAAACATATAACCAACCTATAAACAGAACATAAAAGCTGTTTAATGGAGTGCATAATGAGGCAGGGAGGAAACAGACTCACACTGATTTTCCCTGACATTTCACGTATTAAATTAAAAGCTTCTTAAGGGAAAGTCTGAATTTTTTTTTTCCAGTTAATTTAAGTTCTGTAATGAATAACAAAAACACTATTGTCCGCAGCAAGCTGAAGCTGTATGACAGCAAGTATCAAGAAGAAATAAGGCCTGAGTACAAAGACCCCCATGAAAATGTCCCTCCCTGGGACATTTTTTCAAACACCCTTCAGTCTGGAGTCACTTCAGAAGAGATTCTGGAGGAAAACCAGGTCACAGAAAACCATATCTTTGAGAGCAAATGAGAAAGTGAGACCTCAGGCCTGGTAACCAAGCTTTGAGACTTCTGCCACAGCTTTGGGCAAGCTGCTCAAATTCCCAACTACTTGATCTTGTCTTCTGCACAACAGGAGTAGCAGTGTTGACCACTACTAACCCACCTACTGAGGTTACTGGAAAGATTAATTAATCTCTCAGGCTCTATTGAAGGCAGTGTTCACTCTAAGAGTTTATCTGGAAGTCCTCATGGAAGTAGTTGGGAAAAACTATAAAGCACACTGTGTAGCTGGAAACTCGGGAGTAAAGTCTGCTTGAAAAGATTCTTTTCGCACAGGTACAAGTTCTCCTCCAAACCACTCACAGAGGAAACTAAAGCATATAACAGTGATGGGAACATCAGCTGAAGTAACTCTTAACTGTATTGTGATGGCTCACACAATTGCAAGAAAAAATCTACACGCTCCAAAAACTATCCAGTGCAGTAATACTACTCTTCTGGTTTGCCATGTACAAGTGACTCAAATGAGTCCTTCTGACTAAATGTCAGCACACTGTGAAGCAGTGAATTTTGTGGAAAAATAAAGCAAAGAATTGTCCTGGAAAACTTCTCCTGTCACCATACAGCACCAGACTTTCTCAAAGACATGTTCCTGCACTTCTGGAGACCTCGATGGCTCAGCAGTGGAGGGCACACAGGCCGTGGCACTGCTCCTTCACATCATGTGTGCCATCATGCAGGTGGGCAGTGATGCTGCCCCCAACCTGGACCCCACGAGCTGCACTGAGTGGGGAAAATGTAGGGACTGATGTTCTGGGGGTCTCTCACAGTAAGCCCACCAGGCAATGTGCCCACTCATGGGAGCATGGGCTTCACTGTCAAACCCCATGTGCACTGCTGTTGCCATCATGTCCCACAGGTTGTCAAGGGTCTGTCAGCTCTGGCAGAGAGGCATGGCATGCCACAGCATGGCACAGCGCAGGAGCTGCAGTGCTCAGCTATGTGACCAGGTCACCACTTTGTTTGGATTCACATAACTTCATGAACTTATTAGGAGGCGGGGGAAAGGAGACATTGTTTTGCTTTGGCTGTGAGATCTTGGATGATTCGTTTCCAGGCCTCCATCCCAGTGATCCCAGTAATGAGGACAGATTGAGGGAAGATTAAGTCAATGCCTGAGGAAATTTACAGTTGGAGCCTGGAAGAGAAGGTTGTCTCTGCCTGGGAGAAAAACGAAAAGTGATAGTAATGCAAATCAGAATATGTATACATGCATGTATATATATACACCCACACACAAACACTTTTTTTTTCATTTATGTGTAGTTATGTCTGTGTCCATTTATTTCTGTATTTCTCTATTTTAAGTTCCAGGTAGACAGAGGTAATTGAAGAGTCTTCCTCCCACGCACACCCCGCTAGCAATAATGGGGGAATAGCACCACTGTAATTAAAGATCAAGATTTACAGTTATGTCTAAGTTCTTCAAAAATCCATGTGCTTATTCAGACTTTCGTAAAAGTTGCTTGCCTTGAGGGCTCCTGGGGAAGAGCTCCAGCACAGCCTCCTCTGTCTGAATAAGCAGGCACACCCCAGACAATGCAGCAGCAGTGTTGCACACTTCTCAGAGAGTGCACTCTTCTTCACCACTGTGGCTCATACCTCCTCTTTGGTCCTTTCCACCATCTCACTCATTTAGGATTCAGGTCATGTTTGACCCTCTCTACTACCCCTTTTTTAAAAAAAGAAATCTCTGCTTTAAGAGTTTTTGAGTTATAAACTGAACCATCAGACAAGGGCTGCCTTGTAAGTCCTGTAAGGCAAAGGGGAAAGCTGCCTTTCACAGCTGGATCAGGCTAGTGTAGATGCTGGGTGAAGGCTGGCTTATGTGCAGTGGATACTGCTTCTCAGGAATCTGTATGAATCACCATTGCAGGCTCTCCACAGTACTCTGTCTCCCCTCTTCTCTGTCCTGTAGTGGGGTAGACTCAGCCCATCACCCTTGGGCAGCAAAACTCAGGTTTGCCCATGCTGAGGTGAGTCTGCGGATTCGGTGTCAAAGCAGTGAGCCCACTCTGGGACTTTCCTTCTCTGCAGCAGAGGCCCCACGTGGCAGACTAAGTCTGTTCTGAGTATTACACCATGGGAAACAAATTCAGATGTCTCTCCACCCAGTGATTTTGAGACTTTCTTTTTACGTTCTTTAAAATCAGATATCTGCCTGTGTGATCCAGGGACTCCTGTAGAGGCTTTGCTTTAAAAGTAACAATTCTGATTCCATAGATAACATTTCAAAATCTGCTAAAATATACATGCTGACTCAGATTTTAAATTATTAGTATCCAGAAGAAAATCATTAATCAGAGAGCTATTATTTCAGAGCAATACAACAGTGACTTGTGCCTTTATCCATTCCTGGACAAGAGGAAGGACTATCACATTTTTAAAAAAAGTAATTGTTTATCCTCAAGAAATTAGCCAAGCATCAAAAAGCAAAGGTTCACAGGAGGCAGGACAACCACAAAATGCCACAGTTTGGGGGAACAGGAAAAATCAGACACCAGGCCAACCTACCATGTCACCTTTCTTCGAGTGATTGTAATAAACTTCAAATGATATTTTAGGGAATAAAAAAAAAATGAGTGGAATGCAGACAAGAATAAACAAATGAAAAACGTTTAACCTGAAGCACAGAGATCTGGCAAGCCCTTCTCATTTTCACTAAAAAGAAAATCCCCAGATAAACATGGTGGTGGTGCCACCACAAGTCTCCCTTTTTACTCCTGTGCCCCAGAAGGCTCTCTTTGTAATCACAGTTGTTTTATCTTTCCTCTTGTCTTGTTGCTTTCTGGGGGTGATTTTCAATGAATTTAGTATAACAGCAGGCATACAGTACACATCTCATTGTAATCACTACTGTAACCAAGGCCACGGATTAAAAAGGGGGGCCTTATTCTCTGTTCTTTTTGGGGGGAACTAAACCAGATATTTAATTGAATTAGTATTAAATTAGAGTGAAGCAGTGAATTAAAATTACATTGATAGGGTTGGACTTAATCAACTGGATGATAAAAACGGAAATTTTAAAAATGCTGTGGAAGGAAGGGAAAATCTTTCTTTTTCTATTACATGTTCGTTTGACAAGAAGTGCAACTCTTGTTCTTTCATTAATATTGGAATCCTCTCTTCCTTTGTACCAGAAACTTGTGTGTCTCAAGAGGCATTTTCCAAGCTGTATTTCCCATCCATTTCAGAGGCATGTGAGATGCTCACTCTGCTGCTAGGGATGTGTTAAGTGCATCCGGAAGTTTATAGTTAAACAGGTACCATTTCTAAAGCACAGTACTAGACTTTGTGCCAAGAGACAGGCTTATTACCTTTATTATTTGCTATTATCAGCTTCCTTGCAATGGCATATACATATAAATATGCTGTAGCATTTCCAAATGCCTTTTGGGGAGCTGGATTGTATTCATGGCTGCTTAGGAGATGAAGGCTGCTTGGATGGTTAAGGTGAAAGACAGTTCAGGGCTGCTGCCATTCTCCTTAAAGCAGCTGGACTGAATGCTGAGGCACTGGAAGCACACAGGGAAGGTGGTATCTTGAAATAAATCACATGAAAAAATCCATTTTGGAACAATAGGTGTCTTCTCAGGAATGCCTTTGACCTGACACAGAACTGAACCTCTAACCACTAAATTGAGAGATTTAGTCAGGGCTAAAGGTGAAGCTGAGGCACTTGAGACCTGCATGGTTTGGGAAATTATCTAATTAGGACTTTTCAGCAGTGACGTCACAAGGAGTTCCTGATTCCACAGCTGGTTTGTAACTGGCAAGGTTTTTGTGAAGGCTCAAGAGGTCTGAAAGGTCAGCTGGTCCCTGAAAGCTAGTCTGTTCTCTTCCCTATTGTGTCCAGTGCCCCCTGCTTTGGGTCCCCTAAGATGCCAGCAGCTACTAAAACAAACCACAAAAATAGTTTATTTATCCTTTTTTTTGCACTGCTAGGAAGAAACATTTCCAGACTATGGCAATTGTCAATTGTAGGAGAGGAAGTTCAAACATAATCAAAACCACTGATGCATCCCAAACTCCCTAGGCCACAGCTGTTGGCTGAATGGGGTTGCTCCTGGCCTCACAGGCAAGAAGCTGGCTGGTGTCACGGCACTGACCAGGGTCCCCTCTGTGGTGGCCTGGAGGTGCCTGCAGCTAGTGGAGAGGTTATTAGCCCTGCTGTACTTTACAGGAATGAGTAAGGACAAATAAATGATAAATGCCATGTGACTCTCCTGTTTAAGCCCTATCATACCAGATAGCAACCTCCTTAGCATTGTAATGCCCATCCATCCTTCTCTGATGACTAGATGGAAGGCCTTAGTGGCAACTGACCTTTCAAAGCCCCCTCTCCTGCATCTCTCTCACCCATACAACCATTGTAGGCCTGTAGGTCTCTGTATCATAGTATCTCATTTTCAACATGGACTTTTCCAGTCTCTTCTAAACGAAACACTCTTTTGCAGTTAACTGTTTCTTGCTATCTGTCTCAGACTCCTAAATCCTCTTTCTTGAAGTGCTCATTGTCGCTCAGCCTGAAGATTTACAAAGCATGGGGCCATTAGGAGACTGCAAAGAAAAGGTATATGACAACTCATCATGGATTGAGTTATAATTACAACAATCTGTAGTTGGAAAAGCCATCTGAATTGTTATTTGGAGGCCTGAAGAGCTGAGGGACCATGAACAACCAAGAAGACAACGCTCTGTCAGCGACTCCTTAAGCCTAAAATCTTTGGACAGTAGATGTAGGCTGATTTTAAAAACCTCATTTACCCTCTCTTGTCTTCTCATTTGGTCTGGTCCCTGTATTTTATATCCTTCCTTCACCTCTCTTTTTAAGTGCCTTTGCTGCATTAGAGGCAAATGTTTAGTAAATGTTTCTTTGTATGTTCTGCAGAGAAGGACTACTTTGTTCTTTCTCTACCTTAACAGGCCCTGGGATCTCTGGGTAGCATACTGCCTGCTCCCCATGACTAACACACTTTGGAAGGAACAACACACCATCTCAAATGACTTTTTCCACTGTGGAAATGACTGGATCTGTAACCCTGTAACTTGAAAACAGGCAGCTTGAATATCCTTCTGAGGCCAGATCCAGTGTTCAGTAAAGCAAGTTTTTATTAAGGGTGCAAATTTCTCTCTGAAATTCAGCCAAATGAGAGAAGCATCATCCAAGGCTGTGGCTTTCATGTGCAATGAAGCATGGTACAGAGACCTCCAACATGCCCCAGTCCCTGGCATTGGGCACAGATACACAATGCATCATGGAACCAAGACAGGGAAGCAAAGCAGCGCCAGTGCAGCGTTGCTCCAGGTCAGCACGGCCACGCTACTTCCACATTCAGCACTCATTTGTGCAGATCCAGCTTCTGCCTCTCCATGTGCAAAAACACGCTCTTGGTCCTGTTACTCAGACACCATGCATAAGAATGATGTGATAAAATGCTAGTGACTATCAGTTTTGGGAATAAAAACAAACCAAGATCAAAATTTCAGATTTTAAATGGCAAAGGCAAAACAAAACCATGAAGGTAAACAAAGAAAAATAAAACAAAGAAGCAGAAGGGCACATTTTCCAAAAACATCTTTGTATTGCAGTAGCACTAAGCTTCTTTCTTGGTAGAGCTTTCTGGGCTTGTTTACTCCTGTGTTAGCTCTGGCTGCTCTGCTGCTGGGGAGACCCATAACACTGAGATATATAAGACCGCCATGGGCAGAACTGCTAATATTTACCCAGATGAGGATTTTTCTTACATGTTGACTTCCAAGATATTTCACAAGTGTAGTGAATAGGGGGAAGCAGGAAGCATCTTCTATAATTTTAAGCATCAACCATCAATCTCCACACTTGAGCAAAGAGATTTCCCAGCTGCCACCAGGCCAACTTTACATGTTTATGTGTATGGGGGTAGGCTGAAGGCAAAGGAATATCTTTCACCACAGGTGGATTGAATTCAGTTCATGCCCAGTTTTGAAGGAGCTGAGTATCCTTCATTTCCAACTGGAAGCATTGCCCAGACAGCAATACAGGGCCCATACTGTATGAGATAATATTACTCTATGTCTAGTACCACTGTTGGATCTGATGATTGAGCACTGCCTAGTGGTGTGCAATACAGATCAGGGATGTAGAAAAAGCTACAAATGAAGCCCTAAGAGTGAATATGAGAGTTAACAAACTGATGTTGTCTTCAGGCTCAGAAATCTTTCTATAAGTGCTATTAGGGAGGCTGTTGAACTTCCTGATGGATTTTTTTTTTTTTTTGAAGGACGCTCTTTGGAAACAAATTCTCAGTAGCTTTTGCAGACAAGACAAGGGTGGGTTTCTGAGTGGTCTCTGGGTTACACACTCAAGCAAGAAAAAAAGTGTTGTTGAAGAGAATTAATAGAATGGCACCTCACTCCCTAGTTTTTTAGAAGGATCACTGCATTTCCTAGAGTGAAAAGAAGAAAGAAAGAAGATTGAAACCCATCACCCTCATTCACATGCCTAGTGCACTGTATGCTTTATGTTTC
Organism: Chiroxiphia lanceolata; assembly: GCF_009829145.1. Classification (NCBI taxonomy): domain Eukaryota; kingdom Metazoa; phylum Chordata; class Aves; order Passeriformes; family Pipridae; genus Chiroxiphia; species Chiroxiphia lanceolata. The sequence goes on along the minus strand of NC_045642.1, from coordinate 23,228,389 downwards.
AGGTGAAATTTACAGCCCCTTGGGTAGGGATCCCATTTTCCCTGGCCAGAGCAGGAATGTGCCTGCCGTTGTGTGACTGGGGAAAGCAGGGAAAATTGCATGCCCAAGGACGAGCCCCTTCTTTTCCAAAAGAAACGTCTCTGTGGCAGCTCAGATAACAGTTGCAGAGGAGATGTGTACACACATGCATGTGCCTGTGTATACAAGTATATGCTCAGATAAACACCCTCACCAGAGCAGTCACACTCATCACACTACGTACTTAATTCCTGAAGCAAATTCTAGTTAGCTTAGATGACTTAGTGAAATGCTTTGAGCAGGGATGTCTCATTCCAGCAAGATTCATACTGCCAGATTATGTCCTTGCTTCATGCCCTAAGATGCATAACCGCATTTCTATTCCTGCATGCTGTACCCCTATTACCTGGAGGGTTCTCATCCAGCATATCCTTCCTCAAAGATCAACAAAGTGGTGATATGCTCTTCACAGCACTAAGTACTAATCATGCTAGGTCAGAAAGAGAAAAAGACTGGAGAAAACGGGTTAGTATCTCCCTTTCATTTCCCTTCCTTTCTCTCCTTTCTGCTGTTCTTCCCCCCAAAATTGTCAGTCCTTCGTTTTCCAACCCAAAAGCAATCGAGCTGAAGCAAGATAGCAGGATGTAGAGAGTGATCTGAGACAACCCCTTTTATATCAATTTCAGTTTCTGCTGGGTGTTCCTATGACATTTCAAAAGACTGCAATCCTAATGAAAACCACACAAGCTCCTGAAATTAAATTAACTGCTTTTGCAAAAATGCAGAAGCAGGGGAATGAGAGCAGGAAGGGGGTGGAGGGAGAGGGAGGGTTGTTGAGAAGAAAGAAAAAAGAAAAGGGAAAGAAAAGAAAAAGGGAAAATTAAAGAAAATTCCCTTTCAGATTGTATTGATGCATGTAAGGACCGTATCACTAATCAAGACTTATTCTGTCATATAAACTAACAGACTTGTAGTTATTGCAGAGCAGAAAAGATGAAAAGATTTTCAACGTGACTATTTTTGCCTTAAGAAACCAAAGTAAAATAATTCAGACAGCTTTTTTTTTTTTTTTTTTTTTTGTGTGTGTGTGTATAACATCAGCCTTGGAGTTTTTTCATATCTCTTTTTATATTATTTTTTCATTCATGGATCAGCATGTTAAAAAGCCTTCTCTCTTCCTAATGATAAGGTTTCCTAATCACTACTTTTTCTGAATGTTACCGACTTAGACCATGATTTTTTCCTGTGTATCTATACAGAGCTGAACACAAAAGAACTCCAAATCTTGCTGTGCTACTGATTATCCTAATGTAAATTGTAGTAAAATAAACCACTTACAGTTCTAAAGGGAAGTAGTTCAGGGGTCCCAAAATCTAGGGGTGAAAAATAATTATACAGAGAGTGTGGAAAAAGACTGTAGAACCCCTAGCCAACCCCTGGTAGAAAGAGCATATGCTGCTTAGATCCCAGAAGAAAGGTTGTTTGCAAGGCATTATTGCTGAATCCCAAATTGTGAGAAGCATATCCATCAAAAAAATAGATACATAGCTAAACCTTTGCCTGTCAGAGTTCAAGCAGCATCTGGACCATGCTCTTAGTCATATAGTTTAGTGTTAGGAAGTCCTGAGAAGAGCAGGTAGCTGGACTTGATGATCCTTATGGGTCTCTTCCAGCTTGAGATATTCTATAATTCTTTGATTGTAACATTTCTTGGCTTATTTTTAAAATAAATGTTCTTCAGTAATGTTCTTGAGTCACAGGGCATGTGTCAAATGAACAAAGCAGCAAGGTCCACTTGTCACCAGATTCTTTTTATCAGAGCCGGTGGGATATCCCTATGAGCCCAGAAATAGGGTAATAGTTTGGTGCTACCCATTTCAGTAGCCCAGTTGGCCAGTTGTCAACCCATCAATTGAAGTTTGGCTTGGCAACCACTGAACTACATGGGCAAGCACCTTCCTTAATGCAAGCAAGTGTATCCACCCTTCCATGTCCCCAGAAGTTCAAAAATTTCATTCCTGAGTCTTGTTACCTGGTCTCCTGCTAAAGTAGTGGGAACATATTCTGGGAACTGGAAGTTTGGTGCTCAAGCCTTTTCAGCATGTCAAGAAATAGCTATAATCAAGCTTGTCTGGTTTTGATCCTGTCCAGGGGAGAGAAACCAGAACCAAAACTGTAATCAACACTTGGCTTTCCTTACTCTCTACTAGGTATACTTTTGTATGACCACTCCCAAAGTAACCTTTTGATTTTTCCATAATTTGTCAAGGATCACATTTTGAGCCCTCACCAGATTTTCCATTCTCCTTCAAGTGCTCACCCCCTAGGTCCCTGTTGGAGAAAGCTCAAACATTGGTGGAGTACAGGTCACCATGGAAGCCCCCACCCTAAAGGAGGTTTGGATACAGATAATTATTTCAGACACAGAATGTGCTCAGTAAATCCACCATTGTCAGTGTATTTGCTTAGAGTACAGGACCATGGCCTGGCCCTCTCTGAGTCACCTTGTGGTTCCGATAACCATTGACAAATAAATTGGAAAAAACTCCATTATGTTGTTGTTTTCGAATCAACTTGGAGAAAACAAAAGATGTTAACTACAGGATGACTGGAGAACCCTAGCAGGATTTTGCTTGCATTTCTCATAGTTCCTAGTGTATACAACAGGCAATAACCTCACATTCTTGGTTGTCATGGGCTCCATAGATTGTGAAATCCTCCAGAGTTTCAACATGAGAATGTGGCAACAACTACCAGTACACAGCTCAGACTCCTGGGCCTGAACCATAAAGTCAAGAAAGCTGAAAGTTGGAATTGCCCCTAATTGTATGAGAATCATTATATCCATTTTCTTACAGTCAGAGTTATCCTCTAAAATGCCAAGACAAACAGGGGAAGCAAAGTCATAAAACAGATTCAAAAGTACACAAAGTTCACCAAAAAAAACTTCAGACTATGGACCTCACCCAGAACCCAAGATGCAGAAGCCATTTCTAGATGTGTTTTCAAGAGGTTTTTTAGAACAAATAAGTTGAAAGAGAACATGTCACCTTGAGGATGGAAACTTCAAAACAGTCATTTTCTCTCTTGCCATCTCTCCCTCCTTCTGTCTTCACCAATATCCTCAGGCAGCTGGAAGAACCACCAGGGTGATCTCAGTGGTAAACAACGTCCAACATGTTTTTCCCTGCTTTTGATAATGAGTTGGTTTCATCAAAGCTTGGCCCATTTGAGGAGGCTCATGGGGAGTTCAGACCCACAAGGCTTCCTCCTTTGCAATGTGCTTTCAAAAGTTTCCAGGACAATGACATCATGAGAAAAATGCCTGTCTCCTGTTGCCTAGACAAGTTTTGGGAGAGGTGTGCCTCTTTCTACTGCTCTGCTTCGCTTCAAGTAGGGAAGTAAGACACAGTAGGCTTAATTTTTCAGAAAACAACAGCAGCAGCTCAGCTGTCCAGAGGTGCAATTGCACCTTCAAGGCCCTTCAAGAAGTGGCCTGATTTGCAGCTATCTCAGCTCACAGCATTCCACTACAATGCATGCATATTTACAAACCTGGTGATGTAAGTGGGAAGTCTGGGATGCTGAGAACTTCTGCTGATCTGACCTGTGGCTCTGTGAGCTACACCTTAGCTAGGCAGTGACTCAGTACACAGGAGCTATTGCCACTGCCTAGGGTGGCTCGTGAGCTCCTGGCCATACAGTTCCTCCATGGATCCCTCCACTGGAACTAGGTATTACTTCCCTGTTACTCATCTAGGCTGCACTGCTACTGAGACTGCAGCTCATGTACAGCTCTCCAATGTGGAGTTAAACTACATGGCTCAAATACCAATGGCTGCCCAGCTGGTGCAGTCTGGGGTTTGTCTGGGATGAGAAGGAGGCATAAGAAGAAGGATGAGTGTCATCGGGTAATTCACACTTGGCTACACAACCCTGCAGCTCATTCAATTCCACACTGGTCCCCCCAGCTGTAATAGAGGAGCTCAAGTCTTCATAGACCTAAGTTCCCACCCCATAGATGTGGGGTGAAGCTAAACCTGGCATTTCTGTTGATGAAGAGTGGAGCTGGGGTGGATATGCTTTGGAGTGCACGGCTGGCTGATTCTGCTGCCATGGGATGGGAGAAGTGAGGGGTTAGGCACAAACGGCTGGTGCTGGGATCAACATCACTCCTACAATAAACACACAGTGGAGCTCCTTCTGTAAGCCAAAGCAACAGTATTTTTGGCTCTCCAAATCTGTAGCATAGGCAAAAATTTGTGGCAGCCACAGTAAGTTGCAGGCAGCTGCCAGCTTTGTTTAAGCCCAGAGTTCATCCTGTGTGCAACCTCCCACACATTCCTAGCACTAGACATGGATAGGACTCTAGCTCAGGTGAAAGAAAGTCCCAGAAATGACACTTCTGACCTGATGAAAGCAGATGTCACAGCAATGGATATCAGTGGGGTTTATTTATATATGTTAAGTGCTAATTTCTCCTCTCTCATGTCTGCAGCCACACAGTCAAGGCACAGCTCACAGGACTTGTGCACACAGAGCAGAAAACACGCTTATAGCTCCAGATCCCCAGACCTACACAGACATTTGCAGAACCGGAGACCGCTAATGCAGGACTGGAAATCAAGGTTCCTTCCCAGCTGGTATCTTGCAGCTGAGTTAATTCTCCTGCCAATCAATTCCCACAGTCTCCGGCCATGAAAAAGAAGGAAGAGCGATGGATGTAAAGAAAGCCAGTGCTCTGGGCCCAAAACTTGGAGACATGGACTGTAGCATTCCCACTCCACTGTATCTCCTCCAAAATCTTGGTCAAATCACTTCATTTTCTGTGGTTCTCCTGGTACAAGGCAAGTAATGCTCACTTCAAAAGGGGAAATAGGTGGTCAGTAGTGACTATTTCTATAGCCCTTTAGCATGAGCTCAGACAGATCAAATCCAGCAGTAGTTGGGGGACCAAACTCCCATAAATAAGATTGTTGCCTTCTGAAAAGACAACATATTTTTGTCTTGTACAACATCTCCTCCCACTTCATTCCCTTTCTCTGGACAAGCTGTTTACCTAATCCCCTCAAAGCAGCAGGCTGCAGATCCCCTCTAGGGCAATCCATACAGTAGTCACTTCTTTTTCCTGACTGCCGCTGTTGTTTTCAGGTAGCTCTCACATCTGACTGTCTGGTGTGGTCATAAGCCAGTTAAAGCTTGCCATTGGGTCTGTATGGTCAGGACTGGCTTTTTCCATATATGTTACTTTTACAATATTTAATTTCCTATTTTATAGCTAGTCATTTGTAGTTATGTTGCAACTCTTTTGGTTTGACTACCCAGATCAGTCCTGTATCATCTGTATTTTATCACCTTACTGTTAATGCCTTTTTCTGAAGGATCATTTCTGAATACCCTGAACATGATCCCAGAAGGACTCTCAAAGGACACTGTGGGTAACCTCCCTCTATCGTGAAAGATGACTATTTGAGCCTATTCTATTTCCCTGTTTCCTTTAACTTGCTATTATTCTAAGAGAGGAGCTTCCCTATTGCCCTAAGAGAATTTACTTTCATTAGACAACATTTGGAAATGCTCTTTGGAAATCTGAGGAAATTGATCTGCTAGAATACCTTTCTCCATGTACTCCCTTTAAAGAGATCTGTTAGATTTAAGACTTACTTTCCCTCTACAAAAACATGTGGCTCATTATATTTGTTTTATTCTTATGTATATTTGTCTTCATTGAATTTTATGGAACTTTATGAAATTTGCCTGTAACCCGGCCTAAAGGATGAAGTGACGTTTGCCACATTCAGGGATTTAGCTAAGTGTTGCAGTATCCCTTAGATCAGCACCTCCATTTCAGTTCATCTCAGACTGCACGGTGAATGCCAGCTCCTCTGCATCATCCTTCTCACTTCCGACTTCTCTTCTTCTGATAGTCCCACTTGAGCAAGTGCCTCCACTTTATACAGCATAAGAGCTGGGTCTGGCATGAGAGCTGCCCACAACTAAACACATCGGTCCTGCTGCACCAAGAAGCAGTCATTGATAGGACCTCACAATGTAATGTCCCCATGACACTATCTTAAAGCATTTGTCCCATCAACATGGGGATGCACAAAATTCCCTCTTGTGCTTTCTTCCTTTGCAGCTATTTAAATTCCCTTAACATTTCTACAGATACCACTGAAATTTTACAGGCTGATCAATACTACGTAATAGCCCCACTAGTACTAATTTTCCCTAATGAGCCCCATCTCTCCAGAGTTATGGTAAATAGAGACTCTGTGGTAGGTGTTGATGTGATTAGCTTGTTTCCCTTATTTGACATTATGCTTTCTGTAACAGAGAGGGCCACCCCCCACAAGCACTATCAGATCTGTCTTCCCAACCCCTGGGTGGTAAATTAATGTTGTCATTCATATTTATCCATGAGTAAGTACTCTGAAATGCAGACAACTGAGGGGCCTCAAATATCAGCCTAGACCATAAGATCCCTGGGGCAGAGATGGCATCTCTGCTGCGTATGTAACCAAGCTGTGCAACTTTTCAGACTTCACCATTTCTCCTGGTGAAGAGATTTGGCTGAACCGCAATGTTCAAAGATGAAGTTGTGTAAATTTTTCCAGTTGTCCCGATTTCACTCAGTCATCTTCAACAAAAAGGCTCATGAACCTCTGGGAGCCTTTGGATGAACCTTTGCCAAATTTGCAGATGGTCAGTCAAACATAAGCCCAGATAATTTTAACAGAGCTTCTGGGTTTGCAGCTTAAATGTGAGTTCTTTTGTCAGAAGCACTCTTAAACTGGGGTCTCTTAAAGTACAGTATCTTAGTGATGATTCTTATCCACATGTGAATTTTGCCATTGAGGTCAACACTCTGTCAAGAGCAGATATTAACATATGTGGTTCTGCATCCATCTCCCGCAACGCAGTGCTACACTTTGCTAACTTTCTCCAGACCCGGAAAGACTCTCCTTTGCTTGGAGACAGCCACAGCACAGCCTGGCTAGATCACTTTCAAGTGACTCCTTTATCTTTCACAATTGTTTTTTCCTAACATTGCTTTTCCTCTGGATGAATCTGCTTATACAAAGTCAAAGCTTTGAACATATTGTATTAGTTAACAGAAAAATTCAGCATAGCTAAACTACGCCGTAAGCTTCTTTTCTACCCCTCTTCTTCACTGCAGAGGGAGAACAAAGGTTCTGCCCCAGTAAGGCAGGAGGTGGAAGAGGAAGAACTGGTGGGGCTGACTGTGAGCCTGCTTTTCCTGTGGATGCCCAAGGAGTGAAGGAGGGAAGGAAGGAGGTAAAAAGGGAAGGAAGGCAGGCAGGCCAGAGACGTAATGGTGGATTACTGGGAAGGAATCTCTCTGTGAAACTTCTTCATGAAACCTCAAATTCACTGGAATAAAAGACAAAATGCAAAAACTACTTAGATGCAAAAGTGAGCACTGTCATTAAACCATTCTCTCTGGCATAAACTGCTATCATTCACAGATTTTTAGAACATCCAGGGCCCTTCATAGAAGGTGAAGAAGGGCAGTCACACAGAGACTTTGTGTCTTCCTAGGATATTTGGGAGAAAACATTACCACTTTCAGACTCTGCAGAGAATAGTGGGGAGCAGGAAGAAGGAGATGAGTATCTTGTAAGAAGAGAATATACCCCCTGTGTTTATTTCTGCTGAACACAGGATCATTGACCATCATCTTGTTTTCTAAACCTTTGGGTTAGGAGAGGCTGAAAGCATTTTCGGGAAGCTGATGCTTAAGTGCAGAACAAACATATCGATTCACAGTTCATACTACGGTGTGTTAAGCAGCTCAAAGTAGCTTGAGAACTGCCTAAAACACAGCTCACAGCTGGCTGTCTTGTAACAATTCATCTTTTATAGCCAATTGCCCACTATGAAACAGAACATTTATGTCACAGCCCAAATAAAGAGGCAAGCAATTCATCCGCATCCAAGATTTTAAAAGATGGGGTTGAAGGTCTTGTTAAGTTTTAAATTTTAAAGAAAAAAAATTAAGCATTGAAGAATGAAGTTATAGGTTTTGATCAATACTGGAGTCGAAATTCCACAGCAGACAATGTAGAAACTATACTCCAGTACCTGTTTTGTCTTCCACTTCTTTCCTTCCTACTATGCCTTTTCCCCTACCATCTCAAGAATCACAAATAATCTTCAAGTGGGTTGCAAAACTGTCTTGTTCATATACATTTGAGTATCTTAAATGGCCAACGTCACATGAATGGGGCAAAAGACAGTATGAGACCAGTGCAAGTATTTCAGTCTCGTCTCATCCCCTGGGAAAATGTGGGTGCAATCCAAAATGTGCAAAACCTTTCACTATCTAGGACAGAAACTGATCAGTGAAGGCTATTGGGATTGAAAATTGTGTTACTGCCCCCACCCCCAGACAGAGAGCAATAACCTTTCTTCTAAAAACAAAGTGGAAACAAAGCACCTCTAAACAGGTAAAAGCTCTTATAAGACCAACAAAGTTATTTCTGTATGCAGTCTACAAACCAAAGTTGCACCACTTCCAGATGTACCCCTTCATCTAGCTGCTGCCTCCCTGTTGTGCACCTGCCTTTCCCCTTGCCCTGCAAACAAATTATCTTCCACAAGCCAGGGCATATTTTCCTCCTATTTTAACCCATGACCTAAAAGCTTGTGATGGAGCTGTATAAGCTTTTTTAATGAAATGATCAGAGGCAAAATAACACAGTAATAATATACCCATCCTACACTATGTGTCTTATCTGAAAAACAATCACCCACATCTTAAGGAAGCTCAAACAGCTGAAAATCCTGCAGACGATAAACGGTCTGCTCCAAGATGCAGGGCTAAAGTTTGCAGAGACATCAGCGTGGGAGTGAAGCACAAAAGTGTGGAAAATGAGAATTACTGTCTCAAATACCCTCAGCTTCTGCCTTTTTCCCTGGCTTTTTCTCCAAAGATCTACAGAGGGTCAGGTCATCCTGACTCAATCCAAAGACCTTCCATTCACCAAATCGGGCAGTTTAGGCACTGCTTTACTCATCCTCAACTGGCTTGTGCTCTGCTGTTCAAGGCTACCTATCTGTACCCATCTTGATGTATACACTGCATATCTTGGTATAGTAGCACATCTGTTTATTTCGTAGGTACATTCAGGAAAGTAGCTCCAACCGATGAGGAGCTGCGGAGCCAGGCTGGTGAAGGCAGACGGTACTGAGGGTACAGAACTCACAACTGAACCACATTTTGCTGCAAGTCAGAGATGTCCATGGTCAGAGTGGAGAGGAATAGTCAAGGTTACTAATTTTCAAGTGCTGGCTTCTGTCCATGTGCAGGAGTGTGTCACAGCCACCACTGCAGAGCAGAAAACATGACCATGGAAATCGATGCGGTGTTTTGAGAACAAAATGTTCCAATGCGTTTGGCTTGTGATCCTTTGTGCCACAGTCTGACTCTGTGGCTTTCTTTAGTCAATCAAGGCTGTTATAAATACATCTGTGTTCTCCCACCACTGAGTAAAGATGTGGCCTCTCCAGCTCAAAGGGAGGGAATTTATGAAATGCCAACATTAAGCAATGCCCTCCACTTGGAACAGTACAAGGCTTGAACTTCAAGTACTCTGTAGATTTATTAATCAGCTCTTTTTAAAAATTATTATGGTTCCTATTTTCACTTCTTCATAGGTCTTCTCTGCAGACAAGTATGATTTGGTGGACACTTCAGTGAGATCCCTCTCACCCATTCCAGTGCCTGGTATTATCTACCCTTCTAAAGTAGAGATTTCATATCATAATAAGAATATCCAGATGGCACTAAGGTAGTTAACAATAAGGAACAGTGTGCTTCAAGAGAGGCCAAATTCCAGCTGCCTGAGGTCTGGAGAAAAAAGAAATCTCTTTAGAAAATTAGTCCAAAAATTGTCCATAAATAATTTTTTCCCAGTTTCTTATGAAGCAGTAGGCACCAACCACCACCCAGTTTGCTCATCAAGCTAGTTCATCAGATCTAGTACAAGGATTTCTACAGTCAGAAACCAGGCAAACAAGTAGAAGCAGCTCACAACCCTGGGAAAAGCCAAAGGCTTGCACCCCACTTCACTCTGATGTTTATCGTCGCCCCTGGGAGGCACTGAGTGTCAGCTTGAGGACTTTCATTGCAGGAGAAATTCAAGATCAGATCTTTGGAATTTTGCAAGACAGAACATTAATGTCCCCTGAATTTATTAAGAAATGTTCATAAGGACAAAAGGTACATAAATCAAAACTACACCTGAATTGCAATTAAATTTTTCCCCTTCTTCTCTGTACCTCATTCCCCAGCCTTCCTTCCTGTTCCCATTCACCTTCCTTATTGCACTTACGAGCTTTGCTTTCCACTAACATATCCCCTCTAGGAATGGTCTGCTGGCTGCTCTTCCCACCCCCCTCAGTCCCAGGCTCTTCTTGGTTGCCGTCCCTGTGCCTGTGTTCTTATGCCCCATGCTGAGCACAGAGAGCTTAGAGCCTTCATCTCTGCAGGTGACAGTATTGCCCTGGATCTGCACCACACACAGAAGATGCTAACATGGCTTCTGAAGCCTGGCAGCACATCAGTGCCCTCTCTGCTGAGAGCCATGGAGAAGCAGAGGTGGCCCTGCACGGTGTTCCCTCTGCCACCTGCTTTCCATGACACATTTAATTCCTGCTTCAGCAGAGGGGATTTGAACAGCAGGATGATAGATTCCAAATTCATTGAGCTTCGCAGTAGTACACTGCATCCTTGTCCACTAATTTGCTTCAACAATTATCTGCCTGATCTTATTATTTCAATAATAGGTAATTAATAATTATTTTCCCAAATGTACTAGAAGCACAAAGCACAAGCTGGTCAGAATGCATTTTTTTAATTTGGTTTTAATGAGGGAAGTTGTCTGTTGCAAGACAACATTCCTATTTTCACTATAATATGTCTCAATTTTATATTTTAATGTTTACATAGGAATGTAGGAATTGCTATCTCAGAGCAGCCTGAATTCTCGGACCTTCTTGTCCTCCTCTTGTCCAAAAATTACTTCAGGAGGTGTGATAAGTGACATGTCAGACATAAGACCCAGATTTTCAGATAAAGAAATTGCCTCAGGCTCCAAAGCATAAAGTCTAATGTCTCAGACACAAAAGAATCATTATTAATTATCATGATAATGCATTTCTTTAGTGTCCCTTTAATGTATGACAGCAAAAAGAACCACCTGAAACATCTGCGAGTCTGTTGGAGCATCAGAAGTTAAAGCAAGACCTTGACAACGGTTATTTTTCCCTTAGCCTTGTGTTTTAATTTCAGCTGGCTACTTTAGGTACTTGATCACGTTATTTTCAAAATACTTATTTTGAAATTAAAAAAAAAAATTCAAATAAAATCTAATAAGAACTTTTCCAAACAAGATTATTAAGTGGATTTCATATGCTTAGCTATCTTGATCTAACGCTGCTGCAGAAGAGGTGCTCTGCCAATGACAGTCTTCATTTTTCCCCAGGGAGCATAGTGTGGAGAGCAGGTGCTGTGCACAGAGAAGAGGCAGTGCCTGTTTCCATAAGGCAGCGCTGCTCCTCTCTAACAGCACTGTGCACAGCTTGGGATGGCCTATTTCAGGATGGCCTCCCCCTCAGATCCTGCCTGCCAGCTCTGCTAAGGCAGACTGCAAAGCATGCGAGGACATGCAGCAGGCTCTCTCGGATCACTCAGAGGGGAAAGGCTGAAGTGCTACAGCAAACTCAAGGATTTCATGGCCTTTTTGGGTGATGGCTATCAGTTTCAGGGGCCTTCTTAAGGGGAAAATGCACCAATTTCATGTGGATTCTGGCCAAAAGATAAATTTCACAGGTCTGTCCCTGGAGGCGTGAAATGCATCAGTCATGAAAAACAGAGCCCCATCACTGCAACACTGGAGATGTCCTCTAAAGAGGCAGTTTGTTCAGGTTGGAAACAACACATGAACTTACAGAACACAAACTGCAGCCTCTACAGTTCACAGTACCTGCTGGGCAGATAAATATATTCTTTGCTGATCAGTCCCTTCAGATTCAAGACTTCACACTCCTCTTATTTGCTCAGTTGTCTTTACATCCCTTCCTTTCAGTCACATCATCAGGCAGTCACCCCACCTGAAGTATCTGGTCAAAAGCTTCTGAGCCTCCAGCACGCTCCCTGTTCCCATGGAGCACGTGGCTCAGGAGGGAGTGGCTTGCTGCTGGGGATGCTGGTCTCTGCACTGTCATCAGGATCCTGGCTCAGCAGCGACTCTTGTTATAAGGCAGGTGAGGTGGGGAGCAGGATGCGGTTAAGCAAGGACTTTATAATTCTCAGACTTGAGGGCTTGTACTGGTAGTAGTCCCCACCATTTTTTACTCTGCTCTTCATCCCCAAAGAACAAATCTTATTTTAACCTATACTGTTACTAATTTTGCCAAATGGACTACAGCTGGAGCAGTCAGCAAGGCAGTAAAAGATACTCACAATGCACTGAAGACTCTAGACTATCTACTTCTCCCAAGTCTCTATGAAGGCCATGTGCAAGACCAGGGAAATAATGTGACTTTTAGTGCTTTCCATCATGCCAGGGCACTCCAGTTACACTTCCATACCCCACTTCCACATGTGGAACAAGGACATTCAGCCGTCCTCCGCTGCGGCCAGTGTGCAGAAGAAGAGGTCAAAGCAGCTCTGACAGATGCCAATACCTGACATGAGGAGGATTATTATTCACTAGCATGAGGAATAAGTCTGATATGCTAAAACTTCAGGATGAACTTTCTTTAGAGAGGTGAATCGTAGGTGTGAGTAGGTCTGGGCAGACCATTTAGCTCAGTACTAGCACTGCACTAGCGAGGAGTGTTTTTTTTTTTTAGTTCAGATGCCAAAGTGAAATTTGGCCTAAGTTATAATTGATGACTTCAAGCTAAAATTTTAAGTTTTGAGAGAACAACAGAAAAATTGTTTTGTTTTGTTTTGTTCCAGCTCCAAATGTTTTCTCCAGCTCAAAGCGATTGGAAGCTATTTAATTTATTTTTCTCTCACTTTCATTTTTTAATTTGTGGTTTTTTGTTAAGCTGCATTAGTTTTACACTTCTAAAATGTTTCCTACCATCACAAACAAAAAACAAGAAGTCCTATTAAAAAGTCCTATTTTGATATTTTGGTATGTTTTTTTCCATCCAACTTTTTCAGCTTTGTGAAATTTGGTCCCTACAGAAATCCCTTTGCTGTGTGATTTATCATTTGTAGAGACAGTCCAGTTTCACTCCACTGAAAACAGCCCTTTTTGTGTAAGGCACATCTGACTTGGTACCTCTGTGAGATCATTGTGCCAGCAGAGCACCAAAGCAACTGGCATCACCCCCAGGAGCAAATAGGCAACACAAAGAAGCCAAACTGTTGAATCAGTTTAATTCATTGATGCCTGCAAGGATGGTACAAGGCAGCTGGGAAGAGAGGGGGCAAGACAAATATCATGTTTAAACAACTACCTAGACCTGTTGGAAATAGTCAGCTCTTTATTCTCCAATGCATTATACCCACTATGTGTCTCTGTCTGCCGCAGCCTTTTCCTGAGCTGAAGCTGAGGGATTTTTCCACATCCCTGAGGAGTGTGTTAGAAAAGCAGTGTTTATGTTAAGGGACTTCATTAAGATTACGAGTCAGGCTGTAGTACCCAGAGACTGTCACAGTGAAAATGAGACCTTGTTGCTTTGCGTCATTGGACCAAGCAACCACCAGGCTGAAACCTAACCCTGGCTGCTTGCCTTCGGGGGAAAAAATAAGAAGGGTAAAGTAAACAAGGCCCCTGTTCAGCTTTCCTGAGCCTAGATGAGAATTGCTTGCAATTATGTATCAAAACTCAGAGCTGACTCTGAGAAGGCTCGGCTCTGCTCCTCTGCAGCCACAACCAAGTGAAGAAAATCCATGCCCACAACTTGCAGCCGCTCTGACCAGCTGCCTCCGTCCTGAGCCACAAATCCAGGAAACTCTTAAGTATATGCTTAAATCTACCATTCCTCAGGATAGCACTGATTTTACACCAGTGGGGCTTAAAAGCAAGCGTGAGGTTACAGGCTTTCCTGAACATGCTTGCTTTACCGACTCTGGGTCTCAAACATTCATTATTTTATCCTGATGACAGCTGAGGTTTGGGGTTTTTTGCCTGCAGAGCTCAATCCCCCCACTCTCCTCTACATCACGGCAAGCTCAGCCATGCTGTCCCCCTTTCATGCCTGCCCCTGCCAATTTATCCCACTCAGCAAGCTCCAGCATGTCTCCCACTCCTGCAGCTAACTCCACTCCTCCTGCAGCACTGGTAGCTCAGCTGCCTCTACTCTGGTGGGGATGTCTGAGGGAGCAAACGGCCACTCAGCTGCAGCTAAAACCCCCTGAGCACCCAGCTGGAGTTGCATCCCCTCCTCTGCATCTCCAGGCCACAGGCAGCATCGAGACAAGGAGCAAGGGCTCTCCGCACATTTGGCCGTGACTGCGGCCCAATGAACACATACAGAGTTATATGCAGAATTGTTTAGTTAAGAAGAAATGGCCCAGGGCTCTCCTGTTTAGTCCCCGGGTGCATATTGGGGTGCTAAGGCTTCCACAGCCTCTTGCTGTAGCCCCAGCCTGCCACAGCACCCTTGCCTCTCCTCTAGAAGAATGCTTCGTCTGCACCACCTACATGGCGATCGGCTGCAGTGTGTCCCCATTGCACCATCACCACACCAACGCCGTGAGTCCCCCACAAAGGAGAAAGCACAGGTAGTTGGAGGAGAGAGGCAGCAAAAGGCACTGAAGGGTACAGGTGCACCAGGATCCCCTGCATCACCCTGTCCCCTCCAGTCCCCTCTGTGCCACAGGCAGAGAAACAGGGCTCCTGCTGCCTCCCCAGCCCTTCCCACTCAATATGCATAGGGCAACCATCTAGAACACTAAAATCCTTCCTACCCTAAAGCAGCCCATCTTCTAGCCTGTTCCTCGTTCTCTGACAAAGACAACTGGATTCCACTTGCCCTTTTAGCTTCAGAATTTCCCAACCTCTCAACAAATCCACTACATGGAACCAGAGGAAAGGTGTCAAGTAAAACCAGTCATGTCCTTGTCTTGTAGTCTCTGACATTATTTTAGATGAGTATAAAGAAATTCTCCAAGTGTAGAGTTGCAGAATCTAGAGACTCTTGTGCTGGGTAGATTTTATATAGATGACAGGAAAATTTAAGCTTTGGATTTGAAGTGACAGCTGAAGCAATACAGCCTTATTTCACCATTAATTTCCCCTCCTTCCCCATACTGTGTAAGCCCTCTAGACTTCTGACCAGACAGCATTCCATATGTCCTTCTCTTCTCTTCTCTTCTCTTCTCTTCTCTTCTCTTCTCTTCTCTTCTCTTCTCTTCTCTTCTCTTCTCTTCTCTTCTCTTCTCTTCTCTTCTCTTCTCTTCTCTTCTCTTCTCTTCTCTTCTCTTCTCTTCTCTTCTCTTCTCTTCTCTTCTCTTCTCTTCTCTCTTCTCTTCTCTTTTCTCTTCTCTTCTCTTCTCTCCAAACCTCTTCTGTCCTTTCTCTTCTCTTCCTTCCTTTCTCTTCCCTTCCTTTCCCTTCCTTTCTCCCTTCCTTTCTCTTCTCTTCCTTCCCCTTCCTTTCTCCCTTCTCTTTTCACAATTCATAATGATGCATTTGATTAAATGTGCATAGAAGTTTTCTGGGCAGCCATATGACAGCCACATTAACACCAGATGAGCCCAAAATTGTTTATTGTTGTTACAGTAAATACCAAGGTGAATTAAGAATGATTGATTGGACACTTATTGTGACTTGACCAAATATATACATATTTAATAATAGGATGTTTCAAAAGAAGATAAATCCTGGCAGAAGAGAAATTCAAATATATGTGCCTCTTTCTTGTTTGTTTGTTTAGAAAAAGAAATAACTAGCTGAATTATGTGGCCTTACTTCGAAAGACACAGAAGTATTCACTGTGTTTAATACCACTCTGCTAACCCAAGGTGACACCTACAGAAATATCTTGGAAGTGTCACTTGACAATCAATCAATTCCTTATGGTCACAAACCCGTTTAAAAAACCGTAGCACCAAAGGTATTAATAAAATTAATAGAGCATTTAAAATCCCGATGAAAGACAGAACCGCATCGGGCTGGGAGGAAGGCAGGAGCAGGAGTGCCCTGACCGGTATCCCCGCCCTGCCTGCGGCAGAGCCTGAGGAGATCGGGGCATCCCCCGCGGGGAGTGCCCCCGCGCTGGGCTCACCCGGGGAAACAAAAAAAACAGAAACCCTTATTGAAAAGATTATCTTTCCCATCAATAATCCCCCTCTAAGAGTTCTTTATTAGTAAACCCCATGGCAAAACCTGACATATTTACAGCTTGCAGTAAACTTTATGTATCTGAAACAATATTAATAATAAGGAGCCAGTGACCACAGCAAATCATTCTGGCCTTCAAAATGATCAAGTGAAAGCTTGATTGTACTGAAAAGAGAGAGTCCTGACAAGTTGGAAATCCTTCCCACACACCCTTTCCAAAAAAGTGAACTTTACCGAGATGAAAAAAGTGTGTCGGAGGATTGGAAACATAAGAATACATATTTAAAAAAAAAAAAAAAAAAGCCCAAGTCTGATATCACAGGCTGAGCTGAGACAGAAACCTGATCTTTTACATGGAATGGGCAACATTTGGGTCTGTTTTATGTGAATTGCTCCAAGCTGTTTTGGTTAGAAATGTATAGATTTTAAGGTAAGGCGTACCGTATAAGCAGTGCAGGTCATTCCTAGTACTGGAAGACGTTCCCCATTACTTTTCAGCTGACAAAGGTAGGGTCCAAACTTTTCTTTCTTTGCTGAGTAACTTATTTGCTTTAACGCTGAGCTGGATTTGGCAAGAGAGACACTTGCATTTTGCTGCCTGATTGTGCTTTTCAACACTCTCATTCCCTATCTCCTTCCCTCCCAAGAATTATCTTGTTTTAGTCACCAATCTGTAGAAATTTTTATTTTCCTTGTTTCTTCTGATATTACCAAAAAAAATTTTTTTATTTCTCAACAATTCTACAAACTTGTCTCTACTGGGGAAAATGGGAAAAATTATGCTGTTTAGAATAATGTTTTGGAGAAGATAAATCTGAAGATCTCCAACTTGGTTTTGAGTGAGCTTTGACTCTTATTAGGCAGCATTTATGTGTTCTTATTATGATTTCTTCACTAAAAAAATGGGAAAAATGCCTTCTCACTTTGCCAGTCAAAAATTATTTCCTTATCTTGACATAATAGTTCAAGAGTATCTTTATATTGACTAAAGAAGAGAAATATTCACAGTTTGGAAAAGGCAACTAAAAATGCCAAACACAACATAAAAAATTTTGTAAGAATTTTAACACCTTACAGGATGTTTTCTAAAGTCTGTTTCTGCTGAAAAAAAAACAATCAAACTTACTTCCACTTTTATTGTTTAAATTATTTAAAACTAAATTTTGACACCAGCATATTTCTTACACGTGCATGTTAAAAAAAGGACAAATATTGCAATTTATTTTTGAATGGCTGATATGTCCTATTTGTAGATTTAAAATTTACCACTTAAAAACATAGCAAGAAAGCGATAAAACTCTATTTAATATGTTACATATTTAAGCAGTGCTTACTTGTCACATTTTGGCTAATAATTATGTAGCCTTTTAAAATTAAAATAAAATATCTTGACCATGATGTTGTAATTATGCACAGCACATTTGCTCTCTTTCCAAAATAACTCCCTGCTTTATTCTGCTCTGATAATCACACAGCAATGGCTTTCCTACGTGGCAATTTATTTTTTGTCTTCAACATATTTCTGCTCTAAGAAGAGTTTGCATTTATATGGCAACATATATCCAAACAATGAGCTACAATACATGTCACTCTGTCCCCATGTATGCATATACATAGATTGATAGGCAGCAGGTATAATTAAGTTTTACAATGAGAAGAAGAAAATCCTTCAGGAACCCGCTCCATTATTTCCCTCCCTTCGAGTCATGCTGTTTTAGCATTGGGGCTTGTGTGTTCGGCACACAAGTTTCCTCTGAGTTTGTTCCTTTAGAATTTTATCTGCTTAAAACGTGGGGTTTTTTTCCTCAGGGCATGGGATCAGATCTTATGTGTTTGTTTGCTGTGTGTCAGCAATTGTCACAAACCATATTTTCACTAAAACCATTTTGTTTCTGTACAATAGTTATAAATGCAAGGGGGGGTAGGAGGATGGCTGACTGCTGGATGACTTGGATTTGCCCTCAACTGTCTTCATAAAAAAAGACAAAGATTTCATAAAAAGGATGAGGGAATAATTTTGTTTGAAACAAAAATAATGCAAGAGGCAGAGATCTGCTGCCTACTGCCCCCAAGAAATTACTAGAAGAGACTTGAGAAAAAGCATCAGCTATTTTTGCCTTGTGATTCTCTTTAATTTATTTTTATTGTCTATTATTATGAAGAGATACATCTGTCCATAAATAGATTGTATTACTTGCTTTCCTAATATAGCTCTGCTAATTAAATCAACCTCAAAAAAGAAATATTTTCTCATCACAGCTTCAGCTTAATTGCCTCAAACTTGGAATTAAAAATTGTTTTAATTTCACTACACTGGGAAAACTCATATTTTAAAAAAAATTAAGTAGCATTTTCTAAACTTATAGTGATTTTCCTTTATCCTGTTAAGCTTTCTAATAATCTTGAACAGCCTATTTGGAAATTTTTAAAGACGACACCACTATAAACACAGCTCTTTCTATATTACCATGTACATGCATATATATATATATTCCAAAGGCAGGTTATAAACTGCACCAAGTTGGCAGCTGTCGGGAACATTATTTGTGGAGCGAGTGCTTTAGCCTAGGGACGTAGTGGGCTTTTAATAATAAGCACGGGGGGGGAAATTTAATGTTTTCTTAAATTAAGACTCAAGCACAATTGCTTTAATGAATATTGGAGGAACTCACAGGCTTCAGTTTGCTCCTACTCTAACAAAATTTCCTTTGTGGTTTTCACTGTAAGATCAAAAAGAGCCAATTAACTTTTCTAGAAGGTAAACAAACAGGGAACTAGAAATATCCCCACGAATGATCCAACTGGTGGGGTCTGGCCGTTTTTTGTTTTCCCTTTTTTTTCTGGTGCCGTTTCCCCCATTGCCAGCCAGAGAGAGCAGGGGTGCTACCACACTTGGCTCTGTGGGGATCCTAGCAGGGGCTGGGGAGGCAGCCTGTGGGGAGGAGACCCTGTGGGGCTCAAGAGGGTGGCCGGGAAAGGCTGACGGCACCCACAGGGAGGAGCCCAGGGCTGGACAACACATAGATGGCCCTGGACTCACACCAGCTTTTGAGATGCAAGATGCTCCTCAGCAGTCGAGGAGGATAACATAAACTGAGACCACCATATAATGGGAGAATGGGAGCATTTTTTCACCCTCACAAGCTGCAGCCCTACTGTTGGCTTCGACAAGGCCCACCACAGCCTGAAAACTCCACACAGGCATAGGAGTTGGTCGGGCTGAGGGGCTAGGGCACAGCTTGGCTGTGCTGCATGTCCCAGTGAGAGGTGAAAGGGTACATGCTGGGGGTGCTCTGGGGAAATGTGGGGTAGGTGAGAAGCAGCAAGTTCACAGGCAGATGCAAAAACAGGAGCAGGGGCTAGGGAAGGAGAAATAGAAAGCATGAGAAAAGCTTTCTGCTAAATCCTCTTCAGTTTTCTTCTCTCATTGTGAAAAAAAACCCAACATAAAAATATGCAGGTCCTTGCCCCCACCTTGCATGTAAGCAGGAAACCTGTTCTTTTTAACTTTTTCCTTGATGGATGTTTGCTTTGCTCCCTTGCCTAGTAAGCCATGGAACAGCTGTACTGCTCTCCCAACGAGGAAATAGAGCCCTCAGGATTGCGCCTCTCCATAGGGAGTACCACACCGATCCCCCAAACCACCCCAAGCTCCAGGGAGCAGCCGCTCCTCCCTGCCATCCCCTGGACAGGAAAGCCCAGACGGCTCCCTGCACCTAAAAAAAAGTCACTGTGGTTTTAGGGAGCATCGGATATAAATAATGGAATAAAATTGCCTACCCTGGGAAAAAGAGGAAGATTTCTGGAGCTCCAGTTATGTTTAATTGAAGTACCCATTTTATCTTTGAAGGAGCCACTGAAAGGGAGTGTACCACAGGTAGGACAGAAGGATGCTCATTTTTTATTAATTTTCTGATTTTCCACAGAAAAGTGGATAATTCAGGAAGGTGGTGGGACATGCTGATGCCTGTGCTTTGCTTCCAAGGTAGCTCTGTCAGAGTTAGCTGAAGTACCTCTGATCCCCACCACCTCATGGTGTGGGGCCAAGAGATGCTGGCTTGGAAACAGCAAGGCTATGCCTGTAGCCCTCACAACCCCAACAGCATTCTTGCATAAGAGAGCAGCTCTCACATCAGGCATCAAAATATTGGGGTGCAGAAGCCCCCAAAAGTGTGAGCAGGCACAATGTTTACCTTTAGCCATGGGGTCAGAGAGCCTAGGTTCTCGAGGCCAAGCAGGTCTTGGTCATCCCTGCAATGTGAAGTTCATTGACATTGACTGCCTTACAGCGTCAGAGCTACAGGTAAGAGCAACCTTAGTGGTAGTGACACCAAACTCCTTAGGTCTTGGGTCAGATGCTGCAGTCACCAGCACCATGGAAATACTGCAGGTAGACAGGCTGAAAGATACCAGGATACAGATGAGAGTCACATACTTTAACTGCAAAAACATCTCAGAATACTTGCAAACCTCTGAATAACAGAGAAATGCAGCCTGCTCTGAGATGGAGAGCAGCAGATAGCAAACTAGAGCATTACAGAGTAATGGCAGGAAGGAAGGATTTGGCAGGCTCCCACTCACACCAAAAGGCATCCATGATGTTTGATGTCTATGCAAAACTATCTCCTCCCTCCCGACAGCACCAGAAAACTGCAGAACCATCTCATCTGCATGCCCACCCCAGCCCCAGGTCCTCTCCCCAAGTGCCTGGTAGCAGAAAGGCACACCTACACTCCTGTAGGTCATGGATTTTTGCTGGCTCTCATTTCAGTGCCACAGCCTCACTGGACAGATGCAGAGAGGAAAAGGGTGTTCCAAGGGTTCTCCCCATGCTGCCACAGGCTATTCAGGAAGGCAGAGAGGGCTGAGCCTAGCAAAGTGGTTTTGCCCCTGGAGAGTGTGCAGGGGTGACCTGAGCAGAGCGCTCTGGGTCCATGGGGCAAAGCATCCCATCATCCTTGCGCACTGAGTGAGTTGAAGAGAGGGGGAAGCAGGGTGATGACTGTGTCTGAGTGAATAGATTGTTATTTTAACCCCCAAATGGGTTTCATTACTACGGTTTGGGTTTTCTTCCTATTCCAAGGGGCAGGTAACAGTTTCTTAGTTTTTTGAGTATAGGCTTTCCTGATCATGTCACCAATAAATGAAATTAAGAGTTTCTCTCTCCCCACTCCCAACCCCCACATCTTCCTGCCAGATCCCTTTGGTGGGGAAGGGGAGTTAGCAATATTCATAGATCCCAGTCATTAGGCCTTTCCTGCGTAATTTCTAAAATGCACTAAGGGAAAAGCGGGGGGGGGGGGGGGGGACAAAGAAAAACTCCTTTATTGTGCTGAGGCTCGTAAATTCTCTGCAGGATGATTTATAGCAGCAGAGCGTAGCACCTAGCTCAAGTCAATGCAAGAGGTTAATATGAAAGGTTAAGGAACTCGGTTCTGGCTGATTTATGGTTGGGCTGTCGGCTTTTATCCTGACCACAGCTCTGCAACTGTAGCTTGGGACTCTACAAAGCACAAGAGGGGGTGATGGTGTTAAAAAAATCATGTGTATTTAGACATTATCCCTGCCTATAAAATAAAGACCCCACCAAATACCTAAATGACCAAGGAACTTTGTATCACCACATGCCACTGCAAAAGCAAAGCACCTCCACCTTCTATTCCCAGACCAGAGGGAATGCTGTGATCATCTTGTTTGCTTCCTGTATTACACAGGCAATAGGTGTTTCCCAGAAGCTGGGTTAAAGCATGTCTTTCTGAAAACTGCCCAAGCTTAAAACTCCAAAGCGCCAAGAAACTACTCTGTCCCAGGACAGGCAGAAATGCCTTTGGTGACAATGAAATTATACTTTGCTCCAAGACTGAACTTGTTTGACTCCAGCATCCAGCCATTGCATCTTATAAAGCATTTTTTTTTGGAGAATGGAAAGGTCCCATGTATGTGGATATTTCTATTTGCAAATGTGCAGTCAGTGATGTCCCAACCTTTTTTCCCCAATAACATGACTGAATCATGCTCTACACAGCCTCCTGCTATATAATTTATTGATTATCTTGCCAAAAATCTTTTCAACTTCCTCCACCACTTGTCCATCCAGAGGAGAGCAGAACTGGGTGTAACATTTGAGTAGCAGTCTTACAAAGTGTCTTACAATGTTTGCTCCCAGAAATATGCAGTGTTACTGCTGGTGTCACATGGGTACTACTTTCGTTAAAAAACCATAAACAAGTTTGCTTTCACTTTATAAAGTTCCATCTTAATTCCACATCCTAGAATATTTTAATCTGCTAGTATTAAGACAGGCATCCTCCAGAAATATGAGTAGGCAGATTTAATGTAAGTTGACTTTACCGAGCAGGCTGTATTCCTATTTGAAAAGGACAAACATTTTCTCTCACAAGACTCATTCCTGTGAAGCAGTGTATTGGCACAATACTTCTGTCCTTGCTGTTTACCTTAACCATTGCACTTTTAGTCCATGACTGATATCAGACTACTCTGTCTGTACCTCCCTGAATCATCTTTCGGTCCCAGACTTCGCATTGTTAATTCTCAAAGTCTTGTGGATTTGCCCTAGGTTTATTTACCTGTGTGTAAATGAGAGCCCAGTCTGGGCAACTGGGAGCAGTTCTGTTCAACCATCCATGCTGGCAAAGGGACATAGTGAAGATACTTTCACAGTAATATTTTGCAGCAATGATCCAAACCCACAAGAAATTCCTGTGCCTATAAGTTTGTTACTTTGTTAGAGAAAATTACATTTGTCCTTTGACTTTTTTATATAAGAGCATCTGTCTTTCAAATATTCGGGGAGCTGGGCTCTGTTAAGGCTCCAGCCTAGAACTGGCCATGAAGTTTTCCTGCTCGGGAGGAAGGAGGGACCGGGAGCCAGAGGCAACCCTCAGGCACTCGGTCTTCCTTTTTTTTGCTGCACAGGGCAGGATGTTACTCAGCTGCCCCAGCCAGGACAGTGTCCTTCAGTGTCTGCTAGAACTCTTGGCCATCCTGGTCTTTGACCATAATGTGCAAAAATCCCAGCCCCACAATCACCCCTCCCAAGATGCTTTTCCAGCAGCTACCTCCCAGCATGGCACAGAAAAAATGTTCATGTACCAGCTGGGCAGCAGCATAGAGAGTACAGTGTCACTGTCTGTTTGCAAATGCTCCCTGCACCAAGGATACACTCCTGGTCAAAATAGCCTTTGAGTTTACATGTATTGGCTAAACAATCATAAAGCTTTTAACTCCACTTGAAACCGAATCTCCTGAGGATTTCTAATCAGTGAGACAGAAATGTACCCCTTATGTGTTCAGGAAAGATATTATTTGTTTCTTATCCGTGTAACTAAGCTTTTGTTCTCACTTCATTTTCTTTTCAGTCAATTATGGTTGAATGAGCTCAAATTTTAATATTTGCATGTTCATACTACTAGTCACTGTCACTGCTGCTTCTAGAAAATAGAGGGATATTGGTTTATGGCCCATATGAGGCAAAGAGAGAGGACAGAGAGAGAGGATAAGAAGTTAACTTAACTTTAGACTCTTCTTTACCAGTTTTTGAAAAACCACTCATGGGTCTTGCTGCTCTTGGCTCTAAGTGATTTGTATATACTCAAGTGCTACGATGTACAAGTACCTTTAAGAATTATTTTGCGAAGGTGAAGTACAGAATAACTTTGCCGAGTTATTGTAATCTGGGAAGGTAGACATTTGCATAAAGAACCATACACAAACTGGTAAGATGCTTATATGGTATTTCAAGTAAAAAAAATCATCTCTCCCACTCCTCTTGCTTTTCTTATCATCAGTTGACATCAATAGTAAAAGCCTTGGCAGAAAATCTAAATCACAGATAAAGAAGTAATACAAACAGAAAGCCTAATTCTGCTGCCAACAAGTTGAACAGCAAAATTTTATGACGTTAGCACAAGCCAGATTGGGCCCAGGCACAGAGAAATTGGGACAAGTTGCTATTAGATGTATGAGCCAACATAATGCAGTCTCAGGAGGTTAGGGAGATTTCCCTTTGAAAACTCCTCCACCCAAATGCTTGAAATGCTGGAGTTTCATATGACGAAGAGAAGGAGACAGTTCCTGAAACTCAACTTCCCTCACAGACCCAGATATATGCTCCTGGACAGCTCCAAAAAATATGTATATTTCTCTTTTTAGCAGATAGGAACAAAGTTTAAGTGCCTCTACTAGTTGAACATATTTCTTTGGGTACTTTTTCTGGAATGATGGGCTGCAGAAATTAGGATTTTTAACACTTTTTAGAACTGTTTGCTATCCCTTCCCCTTCAAGCTCTTTACGGGTCACTGTGAGTAGTCACACCTGTAGGGAGGCCACTCAACTCTATGTGGTCCCTTCATATTCTTACAGAGAAATCTCTCAAGAGATTGAAATATCAGTACAATGACCCTGAATTGGCCTCGCTTCTGTAAGGAGACTATGCAAGAGGTGTATCATCAGCAGACCTGAATAGCAACATCACTGCACTGAGCTTTACTGGAGGTTTTTTCCTCCAGTGGATTAATTTAATTTCCAAATAAATTCAGTTCCCCATGACCATATTTGCAGCTCAAAGGACAAGGACATAATCTCTCAGACCTAGTCTTAACCACACCACTTTTCTTTCCTGCTATAGTTATTTAGGGATTTCAAAGGAGGGCAGTCCAGGAGGATCAGCTTGGCAAACTCAAACTAGTTTCTAATAGCAAACCAAGACAGTGCTTGGCAGTTTGACACATGCAGGTATGAAACAGAGGTCAGGGTCAAGCATCCAAGAGGACACCACCAGATCCTCCCCACTGTCTCTTGCAACAGGTTTCCTAGGCAGTTGCCAAAGCAGGGCACTGACTCAGCCTGCAGGCTTGCACCCAGGTTAACACAGAAATTATGCCCCTGGGGAGGAGGAACTGGACACAAGGCAATGGATGGAGTTCCATTTCATCCTCAGCCATGCAAGTAACCAGACTCTTCTTTCTGTGGTATCTGTGAGGTCTCTCTTCATCTGCACAGTTCGGTGATCTCATCCTTGCTGCCTGTCCCAAGGCAAAATAATTTCTGGATTTAGGTGACTGAAGGTTTTTAAAACAAATCTCTTCTTGTCCCCCAAGGAACCTAAAAAAAAATCATATTTCAGCTTTCCGTTTTGTTTAAATGGCATCACACAACTCCATTGCCCTCCCAGAAATATCACCAAAGAACTGCCTCAAATTTGACCCGCAAGAGTGCTGATGCAGTTGAAGCAAATTATGCCGGTCATCCAGAGTGAACTGTTATTCCCATTTTCCTTATAAAAAGAATATTAACCTAAAAAAAATGCTGAGTTTCTTGGAACTAGCTATTAGTCCACTGGGTCAATTTAAGGTTTTTTTAGTGCATATATTGCATATATTTCCTTCATGCTGCTTGAGGCCTTGAAGAGGAACTACTATACTTCTTCCAATATTTTCCAGTGTCATGTGTTGTATAAAAAAAAAAGATGTCAGATAGACACATCCCTGGACTCTCTCCTCCTGTCCAGGTTGGCTGAAAGTTTTGCTGATTCTGACTGTTGGAACACAATCAACTCAAACCCAAGCAGCCCTCCTTTTGAACAGCATTATTCTTTTAAGCATCGTTAGATTTTCTACCTTTTTTTTTTAATTGACAAAAGTATTGAGGAGTCAAACGCCTTGTGTGAATCACCGTGGTATCATCAGAGCCATGCCAATTTCTGTGAGGTGAAAAACCAGCCTGGGTATTCAAGACACTAAGGCTGCTGCACACAATTCTGCCAGGAAGGAAGATGGGAAAATATAACAGGTAAAAAGATGTGTCTTAACCCCTTTAGTAACAGCAGGTTCATATTTCAGACCTGTGGGGTCGCAGTCTGATGTGTTTCTTAAAAAGAGTCAAAGAGTCACAAATACTGTTCACTAAGCAGATGTTCTCCAGGTAATAGCAAGGACAGGTTTGGTTGATACTGTTTGCCAGCATATTTAACAGCCTTGCCCTACAGAGCTGTAAGTTGCTCAATTAAATTTCTGTTCAAAAGAAGAGTGAAAAGGAAGCAAAGGATCAGCTTCTAGGTGTAAAACCAATGCTATCCTCATTGAAACCACTCATCAGCACTGAAGCCAATAGAACAAATAACTTTAAGAAGGAAAAATCTGGCATTTTCTAGCTATGTTCTGGCTGCAAATATGGTTTTGACAATCATGGCAAGGAGCTGAGAGCTGTTCCCATTCCTGTCAGCAGGGAGTTTTGGTGGTGGGCAACTCATCATTGCCATAAGCCTATTGTTTCCAGTAGACTTGAGTTCACACATGCCTTGCACACATGCAACATGTGTAACTAGGAATAATTCAAATAGAAATAATCATATTAGCTTGAAAATGGAGATCAGAAAGCCTTATGACTTACAGGCAGTGACACCTTCACTCTGATCAGTGTGCTCAGGACCAAGTCTTGATGCTCGTTTCATACCACTGAAAAAAACAGAGGCCCATTGCAAGACACCACAGGCCTGAGTAATAAATTTTGGCCCTCTGTGATCTGGGGTTTTTTTTGCCTTTGATGGCTTGATATGACAGAATTCAATGCAGAGGTTCACTCAGATGGTATGGAAATTTCAGAATCACAGATAGCACGGAGTTCCTTTTAAGAGAAGCTGGGTATTGTGAACACTTACAAATCTATCATTTATGTCAAAGTATATCAATTAGTGTGAGATGATAGGTCCCTCCTCATATGTAAGTCATGACCGTAATATTTAATTTATTAAATACCATTTGCCCAATAAACCTAAAGTCTTAAGCCAAACAATAGAGAGTTATTTTGTCCATAGGAACATCAATGTTGGATGAGAACTCAAGAGTGAGGTTGGCCTGATTGCAAGAAGGGATTGAAATCATTCCTGTGCCACCATAGCAGAATTGTTTGGTGCATTCAGTGCCCTTGACCTGGGGTAGTGAATATTTCTGATTTCACTACTGAAAAGTGGGGAGAAGTGAATACCATATAAAAGTATTCAGAGACTAGAGAAACCCCATGGAAAAGGGAGCTGCTTGTGCTTTCATGAACCAAAGGAATTTGTCCTAAAAGAATGTGTGATTCAGTGAAACATCGTGGTAGCAATACGGTCAGCCTTTGAATCTACTTGGGGTCTAGAGTGATCTGAGGAGAGAAGGAGATCTGGAAAATTCAGGTCTGGACACAACTGGATTAATGCACACCAAGACAGAGACACAGCCACACCAGCATGTGCCTGGGCTACTGGACAGGGAATGCAAGGTGAACTGTGCCTTGGAGAATGGGCAACCCAAAAGATTTTGCAACGTTTAAATCTAGTAATTTCTTAAATCCACTGGCTTTTCCTAATCTGATGCAGAAAGATGGGTTTCACGTGCTCTGTATGTGCAGTTCTCCACATGCATACTTCACACACACATGTTCACTGTGGCCTTGAGCAACATCCCTCATTAGTTAGCAACCCAGTTATGTAGTTCTGCTGCTCTCAGCACGTTTTTGTCAACCACATCTGAATCAGGTTGAATTGAAGGGTTACTACTTCTGGGTAAGTAATCAGAAGTTTAAACTGCATCTGGGTAAATATTCACCACTGAATGAGAGTTTAAGCTCAACAGTCAGGGATCATCAAGGAAATGCCCATGGCTTGTCTGGGTGTACTGCCATCTGTCTGCAAGGTTTTGTCCTTTTTCAGTGGCAAATGTGGGCTTAGTGCCGGTGCACGTGAAGGACTGGTGGCTTCACAGAGAAGCAGGTGTTTTGAAAGCTTTAAATAGCTCTGTCACATACTTCAAACATGACTGGCAGTGCTCCTAGTATTCTACCCTGCATTACTTGGCCAAGAAGCCTCAGTCTTTAACTTCCAGACTTGGCCGTTTCAACCTCGAGCCTCCATATGTCTCAGTCCTTCAGAGCATCCCACCATTGAGTCTTGCTTAACATAAGGTACAGCTTCCTGGGGTGCTGTTCAAGCATGCCAGTGGAGGAGGACATAATGAGAACCCATAGCAGGGCATCTGTAATTTAAGCCAGGATTTGAACCCAGGCCTTGGCAGATGTCTAGGAGAATTTTGCCCAAGTGTGCTTGTTTTCCTCCTTTCTTTTTCCAAGTGTTTGTATCCCACTTTGCACTAAGTTTTATTGAAAACATCAGGCTAATAGCAATGGGGAGAGTGGTTGAGTAGTTTTTGCCTCTTTTTTCCCTTTTCTTTCTGGAATGCAGCCATCAAAATAAACATTAAATGCAAAATGCTGGGGCTTGAGTTATTACTTGTGAGGGTGCTGGGAGGGAAATTTATAGCAACATTACTGTGTTTTGCTAGAAATCTCTTAATGCACCAAAGTGGAGAGGTGTGTGTGTTTTTTTATTAAAATGTTACACTCTATAAATCTGAGCAGCAGGGAGGACACAGGTGGCCCTGGTGCTCAGCTGACTGGACTGTCATTTTAAACTTGGGGAAGGTTTGTCTGACTGTCCTCCCACCCCATCCCAGCATCAGCACAGCCACAGGCTGTGTGCCTCACAGACTGCAATAGCTGTGGAGGCTGTGCATTTGTTTCATTATAGGAGCTCCAGTACCTAAAGGGGACCTACAGGAAAGATGGAGAGGGATTTTTTACAGGAACGCGTAGTGATAGGACAAGGGACAGTTGCTTTAAACTGAAAGAAGGCAGGTTTAGATTAGACATTAGGAAGAAATTCTTCACTGTGAGCATGGTGAGGCACTGGAACAGGTTGTCCAGAGAAGCTGTGAGTGCCCAGTTCCCGGAAGTGTTCAAGACAGACTGGATGGGGCTTTGAGCAACCTCTCTAGTGGAAAGTGTCTCTGCCTATGGCAGAGGGGTTGGAGCATGGTGATCTTTAAGATCTTTTCCAATTCAAACCAATCTGTGATTCTATGATTCATTGTTGTTATCGTTGTTGCTGTTCAGTTTACTCCCTCTTTTGTCCTGACCTTTAAGCCACCAAAGATGACAAGTCACACTGCTCCTACTTTGATGGTGAACTTCCTAATGACTTCTCCTTTTCGGGCTTTCTCGGTGACTTTCTCTTGTGCCCTGGCTGTAGAGCGTCCTTACGAGAAGGTTTCAAGAGTGGATGACCCCTAAAAGCTGAGGGTGGCTACTGGGCGGAGGTCTGTTGCTGTGTCTGAGCAAGATTGTTGGCCATGAAATTTGGAGACTTGGGTGCACTTCACCAAGATTGATCAGTAGTCTAAATCACAGTGGCCTCATTTCTGTGCAAGCTGCTGCAGCTCTCTCAGGCTCCAGGGAGAGCTGAGGAAGCTCAGGACGTAGAGAAATCCCAGTCACTGGTGTCCCTGTGTCTGTCAGTATATAAAGTACCTTCTTCTGAAACTTGGGGGGCTGGCTGAGCTGCTCACTGGAGGGAAGTGTGGAGACCTGAAGGACTCTTAGACTCTTTCCCAGCTCCCAGTAGAGAGCAGATATTGTGGCTTAGTGTGAGTTAGGGCAATCACTTTGTTTGAGACTCATTTTCTCTGCCTTAAAACAAGGCTGCTTCCCTCAGTGTGAGACTTTACAATAAGTATGTGACATCCTCATGGAATGTACATCCAGGCATCCCCTCAGCCCATTTCACTGCTTGCAAAATTTCTTGGATCCTTTTTATAAAATCAACCCTGAGCCATCCTGTGGAGGGAATCTGTGAACCCTGTAAACTGATTCTCCCTTAATTAGACATGACTCTGACACAATAAGCCTTGATAGGATTTTTTTGCGAGAGTTTAAAAAAAAAGTAAGGAATAGCAGCGTTCCTGGAAGGCTTAAAAAAATAAACAAGCAAACGAATAACAGCAAAGAAAAGGTCACAGCTATGGTCCAGGAGACTCGAAGAGCAGCATTAAGCCCCTGCTAGGAATCACATCTGCTCGGGGATCCCGTCGCTGCGGCTGTGAGACCCGGCCGCAGTGGAAAGTACAGCTCACGGGGAGCCGCGGTGGAGCCGGGTAGCCCTCGGGCCGGGTGGTGTGTGCCCGCGGCCGCTGAGGGCGGCAGGTCAGCAGGCGGGCAGCGGACTGTGCCGAGAGAACATGCTGTACGAAGAAGCCGATCACGTTATTTGCAAATCTCCCTTGTCCTGCTGCCCTCTCTTTTCGGGACAGGACTTTTCCACGGCTTGCCTGAGCTCCCCACAAAGAGTACGTTCCCCTTCCTAAACCTCTCCCCGAATGAATCTGCTGAAGAAAGGGGGACTTTCCTCTGGATCCAGTGCCTTAAACACCGGCTCTCCGAGCAGCGGGATGGGGGAAAGCCGCTGCCTTGGCCTCGGAGCACGAGATGGGATTGCAGCGCGGACGCTCCCCGCCCGGGCCAGGAACTCCGTGGCGCACTGCAGCCATAGCCCTGAGTGCCTAAATCTTGCTGGTGCAGCAGATTTTGGCGCAAATCACACGGAAAAAATTTGTGCGGGGTGCACTTACCGCCTAACATTACTCTGTGATATCTGTAATTGGGGTGCGATTATAAACAGAAAGAAAAAAAAAAAAAATCACGGTTATAATTCTAGCAGTGAGTCTGGAGTTGCTTTGTTTGGGGAGATCTGTTCTTGTTTGGTTTAAAGATGGGTTGAGAAAGTTGCCTGGAAATTGCAATGAGAAAGGTGGATTTTTTACAAACCACCCGGGGTGGAATATCTGTCAGAGTGTAAGATAAGTAGAGGAATAAGCGAAATTCAAGGGTCGGGCGATACCGAGGATGGGGCTAAGCCGGCCTCCCCATCGAGGCAGCCTGAGAGCTCGGGGGTGCTGAGCAGAGCACGGCGGAGCGCAGGAACAGACGCAGGTCTGCCGCCCCTCTACAGACCTGGGGTCACCTGGCCCTGAGTGCTTCATATCCACGCTTCCCTAGGAGAGCTTTTCATCTTCATTCGGCAGCAGGCACCAGCTGCTCTTCGCCGAGGGATGGTGGAAGTGGGTCGCCGGGCTGGGCCAGAGGCGTCCCCAGGGCCCGAGCGGCTGGGCCGGGTCTCAGCACCAGGTGTGACAGTCCGGGGGAGAGCTCAGTTTCGCTCGGACTCCCCGTCTGCCTCAGAGCGTCTCCGTCCCGTCTCCCTCGTCTCCGCCGCTGCGGGCTGGCTCAGCTCTGCCCTGCTCATAAAGGTCAGGGAGAGCCGCTCTCGCCGCGCTGACAGGTGCACCAACTGCCTGCGGCTCGGAGCCCCCTTCTCCCCAACTATTTCGTTTCTAGCTCAGGGCAAGCAGGACATTCTCAGGTCGGCACACCCCACGGGGAAAAGCCTATCCCGCGGCGCATAGCGGCCCTGGCCCCGAAAGGTCACCAGAGCCGGGCACTGGGCACTTGGGGCGGTGGCTCCTCCCGGTCCCGTAGCACAGTTCCAGGACAACCGGGTGGTACCCAGAGCGCGGCGCCGCATCCCCAGGGTTCCACTGCTGCGCCAAGTGGCCCGGCCGGACCCCTCCCTCTGCTCCCACGGGCTCTGCCGTGCACCGTCCCGGGGAGCCCTCGGCAGAAGGGCTGCCAGCCCGCCGTACCGCCCGGAGGGCCCCCGCCTTCCCTGAAGCTGCTCTACACCCGGGCTTCTGACTCAATCAAAAAATAGCGCCTGACTTTAGAGCCAGTGCAGGCAAGGTCACACGCAAAAGGAAAGTATCGAGCAAACTAATAGCAAGTGTATTTTTCCCCTCATGAAGGAAATTACAGACAGTCATGAAGGAAATTTCAGGCCTGGGATGGCATATTAGATACACTCCCGCATCCCAGATTGCGTTCGGGAGTGCTTGGAAGCGAGGCGAAGTGCGCAAAACGGCTTTACCTCAGCCCGGCATTACTGCCTAAGTCCGGGCTGGGGTCCGAGGGAGGCCGCCGGCCAGAGCCTCCCCCACCTGGCTCAGCCCGGCCCGGGACACTGTGCCGGCGGGGTGCGCTCCGAGACGGAGCGGGGCGCGGAGCGAGGCGCGGGGGTCGTGGGGGCCGCCCCTGCTCCTTCTTCCCATTGGTTCTCACACAGTGGCGTCACCCGGGGCCCGCGAGCGCGATGCCAAAAGTAGTGATTTTCCATATTTTTCTGGGACGGTGGGGGAGGACGAGACCGAGGGGTTTGTGCTGCTCCGGAGCCCCCGGGCTCCACTGCCCACCCGGACTCCAGCGCAGGGCACAGCCCTCGGCCACTGGAGAGGGCCCAGCCGCCCTTCTCCGGCCGCGGCAGCCTCGGGGTCTGCTTGCAGGACCGGGTGCATAAATGCCCTTCCCTGCCGCATCTTGACGCGAGCACGGCATTGCCTGAAAAAGAAAACAAACAAACAAAAAATTAAAACCAAACAACAACAAAAAAAGAACCACCAGAAATAAGAGAACAAAAAAGCTCGGCTGGAAAGCCCTTCCGGCCCGGAGCAGTACCCTGCGGCACCTTACGAAGCCCAAAACCGTGCGAGAGGAGTAGGCCTTGGTCACTCTGGCCTCCTCCTGCCTCCGTCCCTTGTGCCCCGCACGGAATGGGTGGGGGACCTCCGTCTGGTTCCCTCACCCAGCGGGCACTGGGGCCCCACCATGAGCCGCTCAGTCCGCTGACCGGCAACGGAGGGCATCCTGGGTCCCTCGGGTCCCGCACCCACCATCCCTCGGTGACCGCATTGGTGACACCATCCAGGTACACGGACAGGTGGCCATGCACACCTGTGGATCCGCACGGAACACACCGTCCCCGGAGCAGTAAGGCGGGCCAGGCTCCGGAGCGAGGCCTCAGGAGCCACGGGCAGAGCGGCTGCGGGTCCACAGCCGAAAGCCACAAGGGCTGAGGGATGAGAGCCTGCGGGAAGCGGAGCAGGCACTGCCGCCTTACTGAGGTGGCAGTAAGAGGCAGCAGGGGGCAGTTCGAAGGAGGTGGATAGAAAAGCTTTGCCCGCACAAGGGGCCAGCCTGTCCCGTCTCGGAGCCTGCTCCTTCGCTTTCCCTGGGAAGAGAAGAACTGGTCAACTCCAGTTCTCTGCAAGCACCTTCTTGACACGAGGAACGTATTTTGGTAACAACAAACATTTATCGACATTTATCCCTGAAGAAAGGCGCAAAAGGCAGGACAGCAAAGCCCCCGCCAAGCGCTGCTCAGGCCCCAGACGGTGCCCGGCGGGAGGCAGGAGCCAAGAGCGCAAGGCGGCAGGTACTGACGGGATGGTCGCTAGGCAAGCTCCAGGTCCGAAATAAAGATGCAGTCTTCGTCCCGCTGAAAAAAAAAAAAAAAAGAAGTTAGGGGAGATTAGCGCGAATACTTTTTGAATACTTTTTCCCTCTCTCCCCCCTTGCAGCGGTGTTATAAATAGGTCGCCTTCAGATCTCGGTTCAGTACAAAAGGAGCTCGCAGCTCTGAAGTGACCACACAAACCAACCCTTTGGGGAAAAAAACTCGAGGCAGTTTCCAAGAGCAGGGCTCTACCAAAGTGCCGAGAGGAAACGGTGTGAAAGATCCCCCCTCTCTCCATTCCCCTCTCCGGTGAAATGACCTCACTCCCTTAACCGAGGCATTTACTCTCCCACCTCTCTGAGGGAGAGAGCAGGACCGGGGGTTCTGGAGCCGGCACCCCAGAGTCCTGCCGGGACTCTCCTCAGCCATCCTGTCTCTGCTCGGGCTGCAGCCACCGGGAGTGTCGGGAGGACGGTGGAGGCTTGAGGGGACACGGCGGGCTTCCCTCGGCCGTGGCTGGGAAAGCGGGGAAGAGCATTCCTGCCTCCCCCTCGGCCTCCTGCGAGAGCGGGGCTCGTCCAGAAGCCCTCCTGGCTCCCGCTTCCCGCAGTCCTGTGCTGTCGCACCCGGTGTGCAGAAACCTCTGCCTTTCCCCTGGACTTGACACAAGCCTGACTGTTTAAATCGCACGGGAATAAAGATATGTTTTTCTTTCAGAGATCGAGATGTAGGATCCGCCTGCTATCGTCTGCGCCTCGCACCGGGTTCTCACCCGGGAGCGACGCCCACCCTTGCCTCTGCAGAAAGGAAACGGCTCCTCGAAAACAAGCCAGGCAGGGCTGTCCTGAGCTGTCCCTGTTCCCTGGGGTGTCGCCGGCAGGCGACACCTGGATAGCCCGGCGCTGGAGGTTTCCGACAATTCCCCCAGCTATTACTCGCTCGGTGTGAGCTGCCATCCGTACATTCGGGACCGGTTGGCTCTCATATGGGCTTCCACAGCTCTGTGTGAGAAGGGACCCTCGGGAGTGACCCCTTCCAAAATTAACAGCAACCATACCTGAAAACGGTCTCAATATAAAGCATACATACACACGGAATTGGCAACGGGTTTCTGCGGAGCGCAGATCTTTCGGCTGCCCTTTCGCCCTTCCCTTTTGGACGCATTTGATGCAGGGGCAGGGCAGGTTTGAGATCACTCTGAAAAAAATGGTGATATCGTGCCTCAAGTGTTGCTCGTCCCTTTGTGTCCCTGCTCTGCGGATCCTCGGTCCCGCAGGCGGGAGTGCGGCGAGACGGGGCTGGCAGAGCCCCGCGGCCGGAGGGACACGGCCGTTCCGGCAGCGCCGCGACAAGGAGCCCCATCGCCTCGTTTAACGGGAGGGGGCTACAGGCTCCCTGTTTGCTTCTGTATTCTCAAGGCTCCGCTCCCGGCTAACGGGGGCTGCGGGAATCCCCCATCACACTTGCTGAGAGAACTGCACGCAAAACCCAATCCATCTAAACGAAAACCGTCAAGAAAAGTGATTACCCCGTTTTTCCCTCCCATCCCCGCTAGATCGCCAGGTATTTGCGCGCACCCTTTCTCCCGGTAACGATTCCCAAATTAACCTCCTGCTTCTAGGGACGGAAAATTGGCCATTAGAGAGAGGGTTTTATTGCAGTCCTTTCCAAAGGCTGCGGATTAGCTGTGATATGAAATTAATGGACTTTTCGTTATAGTCTAATGCAAGGAGGGGCTGGTAGACTGCTCTGACCGAAGGGAACGTGGGCAGCCCTCCTTCGGTTCGGCCACGCCGCACTGCCTCTGCGAGCCACTGCATCGCAACACTTCCGAATAAAATTTTTTATATATATATATATGTATGTATTAAATTTGTGTATATATTTATATTTGTATATATATATATATTATATATATATATATATATATATATATATATAATCTCCTTCCCGATCCCCAAATCTCCGCCTTTAGATTTTGCTCTTGCTGTTATTTAACTTTGCCAAAGAGACATCCCGAGGCCGAATATAAAGCCGCAGCATCGAGAATTGCCCTCACAGAATTTATTCGTTCCCCGAAATAATCGTGGGGGAAAGAACTGGAAAACAAGTATTTAACGTGCCCCTCCTCCGTGAGAGAGGCTGCGAGTCCGATGTACCGGAGCCGAGGATGCGGGAGCTGGAGTGCTGCCGGTACCCAGAGCAGCTGCCCTTCAGCGGAGCCGCTCGAAGGCTGCCGGTACCGACAATGCCCCGGCCCCCTTGGCCGCCCCGAAGTGGTTTTTAGAAAGACTCTTATGCATTGAGTTGGTTTGGTTTTCATTATGTGGCGGACAAGGGAAGGAGAGGGGGTTGCTGTGGATTGGGGGAGTTTGGGAAGGGAGAGAGAAAAGACGAGAAAAGAATTAAGTAAGCTAATAAAGAGAATAAGGAAGGCAAATCCGCTGAAAGCTTTCTTGGACAAGAAAACTGAGCGAGCCCAGCGCTGCTCTGAGGGAGACTTGCAAAATGGTTTGAAATCTCGTAAACGAAACCATCTCTGGCTGTTTTTAACGACGACGTCGCTAGAAATCCCTTCTGCATACTGGTGCGAGGGGTGGGCGCCTAGTGTCACATCTGAGATAATGAAAATGGCGGTGCTGGCCTTGCTCTTGGAGCAAAGGCCTGGAGGCTGGCGGTGTCCACGGGCCCCTCCCGAGCAGTCGTCTTGGGGGTCGCATTCCCATTCTGCCGCCCCGCTTTCCCCCGAGCGGCAGCCTGCTCCCCCCCCCCACACACAGATACACACACACAGATGAAAGCCACGAGTCCCCCCGACTCTGCACGGGGTGGAGGAAGCTGCGCGGGAGAAGGGAGGACACATGGGCCGGACCCCGCGGGGAGCCCGCTGGGAGCCCAGAGCAGCCGACGGTGCCCCCGCTCCCCGCCCGCAACCGGCTTCGACACGGCCCGCGCTCCCGAAGGGGTTAAGGGTCTTCTTTTCTTCCCTTTCCGTTTCTATTTTCTGTTTTATTTACTTAATTTTCTCTTCTTTTATTTCACTTTTTCTTTTCTTTTTTTTTTTTTCTTCTTGACCAAAGAACTGCGCATTTAGTTTGCGTAATATCTTTATTACTGAAAACTTCAAGGTAAGTGAGCAATAGAAACCAGATGTGGGGATGGGAGGAAGGCAGGGTACGAGTAAGTGGAAGGGGTAGTAGGAGTTAATTGAGGGAGGAGGGGAATCAGGTTGAATGGCGGGGGGGCGGGGGGAGATGGACGACGAAAGGTGAGTATTGATTTATTTTAAGCCCTTTTTGGTTTGCAATTGACCCCTCAAACCAAAAAGGATTCCTGTCAGCCTCTGTCCTTTTACAAGTCACCTCTGGCAATCCCAGAAGCCTGGTGCAATTCCGTATGCTTGGTGACACTGTTAAAATCCCTCCCTGCTGCCCTCCTGTTTGGATGCAGTTGTTTCACACCTGAAGAGAGTACGTTTTTAGAGGTAAATAAATCACGACCATCATAAACGTGCGCCGAGACGCGATGGAGAGCTCGTCCGGCGATGTGCGGGGCGACTATGGCACCGCCTCACTGCAGCGCTGGGAGAGCTGTCGTCCCTGAAGGGGTTAATGCGATGAGGGGTGGGGGGGAGGCTTAAAGACATATAACTGCGAGGGAAATCCGTATTACCTTTAATACAGAGGAGGGGGTCGCGGCGGTGAGGGTTCCCGCAGCTGGGGCAGTGAGCAGGGGAGAGGGCCGGAGCAAACTGAGCGTGTCACGACCATTAAATCGTCCCTGGCGCTTCCGCCGGCGCGGATCCCGCACCCATTCCTTCGTGGCGTTCATGTCATCCGCTTGATTTTCTGTTTTTTAATCATAAAAACTTTTGGGGCTGGTTTTGTTTTGTTTAAGTTGGCTTATTTTTTAAACTTTTTTTAACGCAAAAGATATGACCTCCACCCCCCCTCTGCTTCCACACACCCCCATAAACACACACACTCACACACACCCCTTCCTGGGCCCCCTCCCCTCCACTGTCATCATCTACATACTAATTGGGGGAGAGGTCTCTCTCTTTTTTTTTTTTTCTTTCCTATTGTGGGGGGAAAGTGCGGAGAAGAGCCTCTTTAAAGTGTAGTTTAGAGAGAGACGTAGGGCAAGCGTGTGTGTGAGAGAGAGAGGGAGGGAGGGAGGGAGGGAAAGAAAAAGACCCCTTTAACTGTGCGAGATCTTAAGGGGGTTTGGAGTTCTGGTCAGCTTTCACCAACATCTGAATTCTCTTAGAGCTCCCCAGCCCAGCTGTGAGTGTGTGTCTATGTGAGAGGGAGAGAGAAAGAGTGGTTCCTGGTGCCCCTCCAAGCGCATTAAGGACACTCGGGCCTTTTAATTTTAGGAATGAATGCTGATACTTGTGTTTCTTATTGTGATCCGGCTGCCATGGATTCCTACTACAACGCAGCCTCCCAGGACACAGAAGGCTCCTCGCCTTTTAGGGCATTTCAAGCAAGTGACAAGTTCAGCCCTACTTTCCTGGCCAGCAAAGGACAAGGCTTTGGTGACAGCAGCACTAAGTGCCGGAGCCGCTACAGCCAGCAGGAATGTCAGTCCCTGGATGGCAGTGTGCAGGCTGCCGGCTCTGCCGGGGCTCCGGCCTCCTTTAACAAATACCCTCCGCAGCAACAGCCGCCGCACCTCTACATGCAGCGAGGCCCTTGCAAAACCCCCCCGGACAGCAACATCAAGCTGCAAGAGAGCAGCGGCCACAACGGAACTCTGCAGGTCTCCTGTTACGGTGAGTCCCTGGCGGCGGGGGGGAAACATTGGAGGTGAAAACGGAGAGATACTCCCGGGGCCTGGAAAGGGCCTCCCGGGGATGTGGGGGGTGGTTGCCCGGCAGAACAAACCCTACCAGGGTCAAGGAGACCTTGCCCGGCTCCGGCGCGCAGCCCCCTCCCGCCGCAGCGGGTGCCGCCGTGCCCCACGAGTATCTTCATTCTCAGACGGGTCTGGAGCCTCCGACGCCCGCGGGAAGCCGCCTTTCCCGCAGTGTCCCGCTTTGCGGTGATCTTAATCGTAATTTCGGAACGGGGCCGCTGCGCTCCCGCAAAGCGTTAGTTCTTGAGCAGTGCGGGGAAGTCCGCAGAAACTGGGAGAAAAAGAAAGAGCAGAGCGCCGGGCTGCGCAGTGTACTCTCCGCGGGGACACTTTTCCACAGGAAGAATTTCTGGAAAACTTCACCGAAA
Organism: Chiroxiphia lanceolata; assembly: GCF_009829145.1. Taxonomy (NCBI): domain Eukaryota; kingdom Metazoa; phylum Chordata; class Aves; order Passeriformes; family Pipridae; genus Chiroxiphia; species Chiroxiphia lanceolata. The sequence goes on along the minus strand of NC_045642.1, from coordinate 23,189,638 downwards.
TCTTCACTTTTCACTGTAACGATCTCTCCTGTCTCTCACTTTCTCTCCTAATTGCCACTTCTCTAATTGACTTCTGCTGGACTGCAGATAACTCCCTAGCATCCTCTCTGCGGGTCATTAGCGGCAATTAAGACACTCCCTCGCGCTGGCGCTCACAGGACAGCCGGGAACGGGGGCGCTCCTCGTGTCGTTTCCGAGCGTGGCTTTAAAAGGCTTCTTCGGGAGGTCTCCACTGTATCTGGAGGGTTAGGAAAAAAGGAAAACAAGCAAACAACATCCCCTAAATAAACCCAAAAATTCAACAACGAAAGAAATAAATCCCCCTAATCAGTTTTCCCATGAAGAGAAAGTGGAAATGAAATCCCTCTTCCTCACCGTGATTTCTGTGTGGGTGAAGAGGGACTGCCCCGGCCTAGATTGAGCGCGTCGCCTCTGAGGTGGTCCCCATCCTGGGATGAGTCAGTCCACGGGCAGGGAAAGCGATAGGACCGTGTCTCCAGGGAGACCCTAAAACGGACGGTGTCTACGGAATGAGGGCGCAGGGTAGCCAGGAGAGGTCCGGATCAGGCCGGCAATCCCACTTCTATACTCTCACCGTCATTTGAGCACTCTTTTCCCTCTTTACTTACCTTTTTCCCCCCATCTCTAGACTTAAAAGGGGGCAGAGGCGCCATGCCTCTATCCATCTCCGCTGCGTGCCGGCTCGCGTTCAGGCTCCGTCCATCGCCCCCTACTTGCATCTGAGGTGTCCCCGGATCCAGGTCCACAGCCCCAGTTCCTCCCCGCACAGGTGACTTCCCTTCACTGGGAAAGGGCAATAAGTCCTCGCCATACAGCCGTGCTCGGGAGCGCAGGCACAGCCTGGCTACGGTGCGCCCGGACGGGCAGGGGTCGATCCCGTCCCCCTCCTCCGGCTGCACTCTGCTCCTTGCCCTGGCCCTCATGGGTCCTTGCCCGCAACCCTCCTCCCGCGGGTATCTCCCCACTGAACCGCGCAGTGGCATGAGGGCTCTGTTTAAGGGCTGCTTTCACGTTTGTTCTGGCCATGATTGGAGCTTTTTCCTTCTTCCACGTTCCCTCTCTTCCCCTGCGCTTTCCCCGTTGGCGGACAACTCTCACCGGCGCCAAGGCCTCATCCGCGAAGGCCTTCTTGGGCCAGGTGGGGCTTCACGGGGAAGGACACGATGGGACCGGGGAGCCCCGCGGGGTTGCGGCCCCGGGGGGACATTCCCGGTCTTCGCTTCCTCCGGGAGTGGGAGTGCAGGAGAGCCCTCGTGCCTTCCCTACCGTCCTGCCATCCTCTCTCTGCTAACCGGCTCTCTTGTTTTTGTAGGTTGCAAAGCCCAGGGCGCCGGCATAGCCTGTGATGCCACATTACAATTCCCGGTAGAATCACACGAGTTTATTACCCTCCTTAACACCGCCGGGGTTCCCCTGATTTATTTTCAGGCGGGCCTCCGCGTTCTCCTTCAGTGGGAGCCCCGCAGCGGCGGCGAGCGGCCCGGACTGGCCCAGACCGCGCTCTTTGCGAGCCTCTTGTGATGTGGCTAGGGACGGTGGGCTGTAATGAGAGACACATGGTTCGGCGAGGATAATTAATAGCAATAGTGATAATAATAGTGCTTAATGGTTGAAGAGAGAGACTTGCTAATAACAGCTAGAGCGGGGTTTCGGAGGGCGGCTGCAAGACCCGTAGGCGTCCCTATGCCTTTTCCCAGAAGGCGAAACACACCGCGCCGGGCACAGGGGCTGTGCCCCGGGAATCACGCGGAGGGCTAAAGGGACCGGGAAACCTCCGAGTGCGGGTAAATAACCTCGGCGTGAGTGAGCGCGCGGGAAGAGAAAGCCGCCCTCCTTGTCTGCAGCGGGCACAAGCGTGGGCAGCCGGAACGCAGGCGGGACACGGCGGGTGAGGGAGAGCTAGCGGAGGGGTTTGCTTGGGAAGCCGGGGAACAGACGGCTGCCCCGCTGCCTTCCGTCGAGACCCCGCGGCAGCTTCGGTGCTGGTACTGCCCTGCGCGTTGTGCAGAGGGAAAGGAGCGCGGCGGCTGCGGCGGGGACTACTGGCTCCCAGCGTTCCCCGTTGTCCGAGCCTGAGCAGGATGCTGGAGTGGTGGCATGCCGTGACCGTAAATCCCTCAATTTGAAAAACAACAAAATCCCAAAAGAAGAGAAAAAAGCCCCTAAACAAGCAAAATGCAAACCGAGGCCGACCAACAGGCAGGCTCTCCCGCCGGGCGATGCTCAGACGGTCGGCTTTCCCCACTCCCGGCGCTGCAGCAGGCCCGTGGCCCGGGCCGGTCTCCGCATTCCCGGGGGGCGCTGCACTCCGCAATGCGGCCCCGCAACTCTCGCCTATGCCTTTCCCTTCGGCGCTGGTAGAGGCCTCGGGCGAGCCCGGAGCGGAGCGGCGGGGCACTGAGGCGGGGGCTGGGCCGGCGGGGTACGGCGGGCATGGCACGCACCTTCCCAGCCGGCCAGGCAGGGCGTCCACTCCTTTTTGTTGTTGTTGTTTAATTTAATTTTATTTCTTTAATAAACAAGTCTTTTTGAGTTATAAAAAGCCCGAGCCTGCCATCTATTGCTCTCGGCTTCTATTTCTAGATCTAAGCTCTTCCACTGCATTGTACGGATAAATATAGGCAAAGGGCGAGCTGCGTCCGTAAATACACGAAGGACACGGACGGCAATCGTCGGAGCGCTTCCAGCCCGGCTGCTGGCAGCGACGGTGGCACCGGGCGGCCCTGGCTCTCGGCCGGGCTCCCCACGGCCCTCTCGCAGCGGCTGCTGCCGACCTGGTCCTATAGGGCACCAGGCAGGCTTCTCACGCCCCTGCCAGAAGCCCCCCTGCCTGTGCTCTGCGGCGGGCCGGCGGCCTCGCACGGCTTCCCTCGCGTTCCCTGCCGCGAATAGGGGTACGGGTTATTCCGCAAACCGGCACGGGTAATTAAAGCCGAATTCTTAAATAAAAGCCACAGAATCATAGAATTACCAAGGTTGGAAGAGACCTTCAAGATAATCTAGTCCTCAGAACAGGTTATATATCTTGGCTTATGAGAGAAAAAAGCTTTCGAATGATTTATGTGCTGTAGTAATCTGACTTGCTATTTCTATTGCGTGGAGCTGAAGTAAGTTATATGTCTTGAAACATATGTGCTCACATACCCTTATACACACAGAAAGGTATACGTATATTGCTGTCTAGAAATACGGGTTGGAATAAAATCCTTTGTGGAGTGAAGGCGAATGTGATGGGGATATTTGCTCAAAGGAAACAGGAGAAAGGAAACGGGCTTTCTCTAACAGAGGAAATTCTTTAAGCGATGCGTTATGCAAATAAGAACCGTTTCTTTTATTTAGCGAGCAAATAAAGAGTTCAGCCATAAGTGCACTTTTATTGTTAGAAGTGCAGAAAGCCACTGTTGTAGGAGTCGGAGGCTCGCTGCATGCTCTTTTAAATTGACGCTTTTAATGCATTTCTCCTCCTCCTCCCCTGATGTAATGTAAGCTGCAGGCACGGCAGGAACGAGCTCGCTGGCGGTCCCTCTGTGCCTCCCGTGAGGGACCGCTCGCTGCCAGGCGCTCGGGGCTCCCCGCGGCGCCGCGCCGAGCCCCCGCCGACGTTCAAGGGCTCTGCGGCACCTGCCCCCTGCCCCGGCTCCCGCAGCAGCCCCGCGCCCTGGGCGGAACGGGGTTACGGGGTCCGTGTGCTCTTGGGACTCTTGCGGGGCTCTCCGCATGGGCCGATACCGTGCCCCCGCACCAGGATGAGGGCCGCCCGGCTGAGCATCTCCGCAGGAACCGCTCTGCCGGGACGGGACTGCGTCGCTGCCCACCGCGAGCCAGGGGAGCTGAGAACTTTGAGAAGGGCATCCCGAGCTGAGGTGGCCATTCGATCCTGCCTCCCCTTCCCTATCCTCCCAGCTTTGGTCTCGGCTCCTTCCCCGCGAATAAGGTCGCGGGCTCCCCTTGTACCTCCTATCCCCCTCCCGGGGTGGGGAGGATGCTGCTGCCCTGATCCCCGCGGGGGGCAACAAGGGAGTATAAGGGGAGACGTGATCGAGAGGGAGGCGCGAGTGGGGAAGCGGGGGGAAGAGGGGAAGGAGGGACGGGACCTAAGCTGGCATCAGGTAGCAGAAGCCGGCAAGCGGAGCCAGGAGGGCGGGGGAGGCAAGGCGAGCTTCGGGGAGCGGGGCGGCAGGGCCGACCCTTCCCTCCCGGTGCTGCGGGGCCGGCTGCCCGGCGGGACTCGGCCGCCGGCTCCGGGCGTGATGATGACGCCGCCCTGGCAATAGCCCTCTCTTTCCACAATAGGGCCACCAGATCTGCCATTCAAGGGTTCCGGCACCCCTCCCAGGGAGGGGAGGGAGCTCTCGCCAGGAGTTTGGCTAAGCCTCTGTTTGAACAGACACTCGGAGGTGCGGGATCTCCTCCGCGGAAACCTGCGGGATTTCCTCAGGGAGCCAGACGCGAAGGTAGGGCTGACGCTCCTTACCCCTGGGGCCGCGCAGGAAGGTTTATTCGCGGCTCTTTCCAAAAGTGTTTTGTGCTTCTCTTGACTTGGATGTAGATCTGGCTGGAGGTTTTTATAGGATTCCTGACCTGAGCTGTTTATAACACTCATGTGTCAAAGGACTGGGAGCCTCCCTCTGCCTATATCCCTGCCGCTCCCTCCTTGCAGGAAGATTTCTTTTCGTACTAGAGTTTTTTATTTTCGACTTGTCCTCTGCTAATTGGAATTAACTCCGCTTTGGCCCTACGCTTCTGCAGCGCACGTCTCTGACCTCAGCAGGACGTTACCAGCAATAAGAAGGGTCCGGAGAGAGAGAACGGGTCTTAAAACTTTTACCGGTCTTAATTGTTTTGAAAGCAACACAGAGTGGAGCAGATGAGAAAAATACTGATAGGGAGAGAGATTTGGAGATGCTTATTGAGGTGTCTTTCCTAAGGGTTTGGTGTAGGAGTCCTATTAACAATATATGCTGATGCCAGATAACGCAAATGAGCTGTGTATGTGTTATCTGGAGCTGCAGGCTGTTTATTTTGTGCAGCCTTTTGAGTGTACATTCAGTGTGGCTGCATGACTAACTGGCTGAAGTGATTCACTGGCTGCTTTATGGGTGACTGCTCAAAACACGGTCTGAATCAAAAGAGATTTCTTTGGCTGTGGTTTCTAACCTCACAAGTTAAATGCACCCAAGGTTTAAGGGGAGCTAATGTGCAGACTTCAATCCCTCAGATCTTGAAGATTTATTAATTTTCCAAGCCCTGCGTTCAAAGCCATGATGAGTTTCCCTTGTAAGCGGGAGGTGGTGTCTGGGAGGCTCAGAGCCAAGGTCCGCTGCTAAAGGACATCTCCAGACTTGTCCACTCGGTCGCCCTAATTCTCGACTCTTTAGCCAGTTTCACTCCCTGGAGTCCTTAAGCTGCTTTATTATTTGTTCAGGGCATTTCTGCAGCTGCAGAAATTCTCAGGTAAAAAGCATGATGCTTCCTGGGGCAGTAGGAGAATTTTCTTTTCTGAAATTCGTAACATCTGAGTAGCTAATGCAAGGTGAAGCTGTGGCCACTCAGTGGCATCAGTGTAACCTTCCCAGGGCAGTGGCTCCAGCAGAAAAAGGCACTCAGCCGGCTGTTGAAGCAGCCACTGTTGGAGTCAGAAACTCAAGGAGTAGAGGTCCTGTGCTTGATTTTTGAAGGGATTTAACTTAAGTTTCTTGACAGCTCTGTCCTTATTCTGTGCAAGAAGCTGTAGCAACTGATGTGTTCTCATATGCTCAGGTCTCTCAGTATGTAAAGTAGGCTCAACCTGCCAATCCACTTTAATGGTCTAATCTTTTAAAAGAAACTCATTAGTGGGAGCAACCTATATTGGCCAACACAAGATAAGAGTTTTGCATTTCAGAAAATGCTGAGAAATCCCTGCCCCAAAAGTCATATGTTTCTGAGATATTCCTCCTACACATTTGAAAAAAAAAACCAAAACCCCATCTCAGTTGTTAATTAGCTTGGAAAACATAGGTCTAATATCTTCATGTAGATACATTTTCAAAAGGAAAAGAGGTATAGTTCTGGATTTGCAGAAGTCTGAGTGGTAATGCAGCTAATATAGGACCCCTGTGACTTGAGAAACATTTACTAAGAGATAGATGGGAACATTTCACGTGAATAAAGTGTTAGAGTAATTTATCATAGTTACATGTCTCTCAGTTGCCTTAGCTTGTAAATGAAAGTTCATAAGCAAAAGAGGAAAGCTACTTAGATATATTAAATAAATGCCCTCCACTTTATTTTCTGTGAAAGTTCAGCTGAGTCAATGTTATTGTACTTACTGGTGAATCTGCTTGGCCATATATACTTGCAAATCATCTTCATATTTTGACTGTCACAAAGGTAGACATAATGTGAAAGAGAAATTGATATCAGCACAATACTTCTAGGGTCGTTTTTTGGTCAAAGAGAGGGATCAGTGAGGAATAGGGGAGAAGGACGGAGAGGGAGGAACAGAGATCAATGAGAAGAGGCAGGGAAGAAGAAGAGAAGATACCTTGGATGGGTAATAAGCAGTGACAGACTCAGTGCTATTATGGAAGATGGACTGCAACTGATTTTATGTTTTTTATATAATATATTATATATATATATATATTAGTATATATATATATAAACTAGTATAAAATTCTTTATATTGCCATTGAGAATAGCTGTGATTCAACATTTAGTAGCTGCTGTCTTCAAGTCCCAGCAGGATTTAGTCATGACAAGCTGGTATGTCATGAGCCCCACACACTCATCTGCACTGACTGAAGACTATTGCATTGCCTAACTCAGCACTAAAAAAAAGTCTGTTTGCATCTGATAATTTTTTCTTTTTCGTGAAGATGTAGTTTAAGTGTTTATCTTGTTACTGTTAATCTGCTTGCTGGAAACAGGTGGTTGAATCAGTTTTATTTCTAAATACGTTCCTTATTAGCAAGAACCATGTTCATTAGCTGTAAGGCAAGTGAGTAAGCTGGTGATGGAGCCTGAAAGGTAAGCTGGTTTACTGCAGACATGCTGTATGCTGAGGCTGTGTGAAACTGTGTGGGGCTTATGAAGACAACAACCACCTTTCTTCAGTGGAAGCCTGAAAACCCTACAAAACCAAAGGGCAGGGATTCAACAGCATCTAGGCCCATCAGAGAAGTGCTATCAATGGGTACTGAGGAAATGGAGGAAGAGACAGAATAAATGTTTTGGTCAGATTTCTGTCTGGGGAAAATAAAATAAACTTGTAAGGTCTCAGTATAACTCCTATCTGACTGCTGTTGTTCCCTATCTGGGCTCTGTGTGCAAGCACTGCTGCTTAAAAGGAATATCTTGTGTCTCATCAGTTCCTCCCTGTAGTGGAAGCAGTCTCCCTGGGACTTTGGATATTGACTGACTGCTTCACTTAGGAGCTGTAACACTGTTTTTGGGGTAGGATGCAATTTCCAAAGAGGGAAACAGGGAACTGTATTCATTCTTTTGATGTAAGAGGGATCAGATAACAAAGGTTCTTGCAGATATCTAATCTATTCAGGATCAGTGGAAAGTGAAAGGAATTCACACTAGAATCAAATCAAAACAAAACAAAGCTGTACAGTGTGCGCAGGGAGAGGAGGCAATATCAGGAATTTTCCCAGAAAGGGTCAAAAACAATCAGAGAATAACTGTATGCTGGGACAGTGCCCAGAGAGATCTGAAGGCCCAGCTGCAAGACGACAACTCCGTGAGGTGCTGAGGAACATGTGTGACACAGGCCAGAAGTTGTTTTACAAAACAGGGGAAATAGGAAAACATTGCTCAGCCCAAAACTTGGTAGGAAACCTGTGCCGCAGCAAGGTTTCTGAAAGAAAAGCAAAACATCTCAAAAATGACACCAAAGGCTCACCAGGGTACCAGCTGGGCATGGGCTGGTCTCATGCTGGGCATGGAGTTGGGTCTGTCAGGTGGGGATGGGTCACCTGTGAGACTGCCCATTTCCAGTGTGTGTGCTCTGTAACACAAGCATAAGGAGACCCACAGCATCAAGTTTTTCCAGCCCCAGTGATGTCACTCAAGAAAGACTACATGGGAGGCTGATGCATGTCCATTCTCACTGTTTAACTGACTGGGAAGAGGAACTGGATGGAGGAGAGCCTGAGGCCAAATGCTGGGGCAGAGGTATGCTCTATAGCTCGGACTGTGGTGCTGGTCTCCAGTTCAGGAGGCTGTGAGATCTTCTGGAGCACCATGTGGTTCTTTTCCAACCTTCCCTGGGATGATGCATGCCCAAACCTCGTCCTGGAGTGGAGTCAGGAGCACAGCTGTGGCGAGGGCCCATAGCTGAGAGCTGAGAAACACTGCATTATAGACATAATCTGGCTTATCAAGATTTGGTCTGAAACTTCATAAGCAGATTGGAGCCAGATATCAGTCTGAGCTAGACAGGACACAGCCAAATGCTAGAAGGCAAGAGGAAGAATAGACCTACCTAAATTGGCAGAAGACCTGCAGATATTTTGTGTTCCTCATGTCTCCAGTGAGGACTTCCAAGATAAATAGCTGATGGACCAATTGCTAGACGGTTAGGCAGATGGTGCAGAAGGCCAGAAACACTCCATGAAGCGGTGGGATTTATGACAGAGCTTAAATATTTCATTTCAGCTCTTGAACAGAAGTCAGAAAACTGCTACTGGAAGAGAGGGAAGCCAGTTGCTTTATATAGGTATGAGGTCCTGTGCTGGAGAAAAGAGTATTTCCATTCAGTTCATACCACTTCAAGCTATTAGAAGAATATTCTATTGCAGGATAGAAAGCAATGGGGTATTGGCTACAACATCAAACATGAGTGCAGTGGCTCATTTAACTCTGGCTCTGTTGGGGAGGGGAAATATCCACAGAGAATGTTGTTATAAATATATGGCTGGTCAGGACAGAGCCCTATGAAAATCTACTGAAAGGCCCAAACTCAGCTCAGGAAACAGGAGGACCTGAAGGTGCACGTGCGAAGCTGGGTGATGCCAGTTTTAAATTAAAGTTGAAGCTATAGTAAGGCTTATTTGTGGCCAGGGTTGACCAGGTTAAGCTGGTGCCCAGAGAACCCCGCTCTTCCCTTGTAGCCTTTAACTAGTTTGGTTTTGTGGCTGGTTGTGGCCAAGGCCCTTTTCCTTGGCCTTGGTGGTAAAAATTGGAGTTCTTTGTTGAACCACCTATTTTTGTCCATTTGTCAGCGGTCCACTTCAGAGGGAGGGCTACGGGAACAGTCAAGTAGCAAGAGAGGGGTTTATCACTTGTGTAATCTACAGACATTGCAGGTGCTCATTCAGGTACTGGTCACTGAAACTAGACAGAAGAGGGAGATGATGGGACAGTCCAAAATGTAGCCCCCACAGGGATCTGAGGGAAGGCAGGGATTGAGGAAAGTGTCCATGCTGTGGAAAAATGCATATAGTAGACTAGAGTGCTGGGATCCAGGAAGTTGCTCAGCATAGCCAAAGTGGGAGATGAACTAACACTCAGCACGTACATCACTGTGACTGGGACCTGGTTGGTCAGCACCAGGGTTTTCAGCCTGTGGTGTTTTCCTTCAAAGACATGGCTTATATGAAAGAAAGAGTTTTGGGCAATCTGTTTGTGGTGTCTGCCTCTGTGGGCAAGCCCTGAGTTGTTTCTTTGAGCTTGTAGTCAGTTTTTGGACCTCATCTGTTGTCCTCGCTAGAAAAGAAAGCCAGCAAGAACTTTGCTGTATAATACATTAATCAGAGGGGGCTTGTGCTTTACCATTACTAGGTGATATGTGGGATGTGCCTTACTAGGTTCATTTTGGTTTCCATAGTGAATATCTGGAGGTGAAAATGGCTTTCATGTAAACACAAGTCCATAAAATACTGTACTGTGGATCTCCCACCACCTGTGTACAGCAGCCCTCACTCAAGAGACCAACAGAGCAGGTCAGCCACCCATTCCCTGTGGTACAGCTGAGGATATCCTGGCTTATGGTCGACCCTTTAATAGGAACAGATGATGTTTTATGAACAGGCTATCATGACTCCAGGCTGCCAATCTAAATTGAACCCAGAGCAAGGTCAACTTCTGAAGAGAGGTACAAGATGCACCTTGGGCAAACACTCAGCCAGGAGTGAAAGGGGCAGTGGTTCCCCAATGCCAGGGAAGAACGCACTGTAGCCTATCTGGCTTTGCAGGCACTGATCCTGCTTCTGGAGGCTCAGCTGCAGACTTGCCAGGATGATAAAAGCTCCACATGCTCCTTGTGAGAAAAGAAAGCTACCATGGTGGCAAAAAGAGAGCAGCTGGGCAACTTCAGAGCTGAAGCAGTTTCCGTTGAACACAGGTGTCTGTGGGGTTGGAACGGCACTGACACCAGACCATAGTCATGAAAGATTAGTTCTAACAATGCCTTATTCAAAGGCCTTTTTTTGGGCAGACGCTTTCCTCAGCAGAAGAGCAAGAAAAAATGGAGGATGCATCCTTTTTCATCTCCTTTCTTCCACAATGTGCAGAAATGAAAACATTCCTGTTTCATGCAGTAGATGTAAGTTTGCAAGAGCAGAGTTCAAGGAACTAAAAGTGTCCCTCAAAAAGGCTCGTGGTGTCAAACAAGGTGTGATTGAAAAAAAATCCCTCTCATTTGGCAACCTTGTCTGCTTTTGACTGTAAACTCTCTTCAGACTAGCAAGGCAAAAGCTCCCTGATTATGGTGGGAAATCTTGTAATTTAAAGATGAAATGTTGTATAGGAGATGAGGAATGTGTGACAAGCACTTGTGAGCGCTTGTTATAACTGAAACACTGAAAGGAGGTTCTGATGTTCTGTTATGATGTCAAAACCATTGGACATCTTGAGGTTGTAAACCCCTTAGTCAAGCCATGAGACAACTGGTTTTGAGGAAAATGCAGACAGATGATGGAAAATTACTACAGGAAGTGTGATGCTTTTCTTGCATGTCTTTTATTCCAAAAGTGGGTCCCCAAAGATGGGGAGAAACCCTACTGAGCAGTGTCTCCTGGGGACCTTACTGCAATTCATTGCTGGTGATGTTGTTGGGCCTTTGCCTGAGGTGGAATCTGCCAGACAATATTTGTTGGTAGCTATGGATTTCTTTAGAAAATGACCTAAAGTTTACCCAAAAAGGAACTAAGAGGCTGTGATAGCAACCAAGCTTCTAAGGAATGAATTTTTCACCATATTTGGGGACCTAGACATGAAGAGCATGCAACAAGGCAGAGGCTTTGAGGCCAAAGTGTTTAGACAGGTTTGTTAGATACTAGTAAATGCAACAGGAGGTATCCAGCATCCTAAAGATGGTGGAGAGAGGAAGCTTGGCTGGTGCTAGGAGGAGGCATTGAGCCAAATGCATACCACCTGGCCTAAGATGCCCCCATTTACACTGCCTGGTCTCCCTGTACTGCTCCTCAAGGCCTTGGTATCTGCCCACCCCATGTTGGCCTCTGAGAGACCTTAGTATGTCTCCCCCAGCACCAGAAACCTATGACTGGGCAACTGAATCACACCCCAGACACTTTACAAGAGTGACAAAAGAACCAGGACTGATCCAGCCCTTTGCTTATTTTGTTGATTTTAATGACTTTCAGTGTAAAGGGAAAGTGCTGTCTGACCCCAGTTTTCCTTTTCAGTTATTAACCAGGAAACATAGCACAGTCCCTGCAAGAAGTTCATAAATCTGGCCTATAATGGTCCGACCCACCTGGACTCTGCAAAAATCAGGTGGAATGACCCAGGTTTTTCTAAAGAAAATCCAATACCATTATTGCCTCAGGCAACATGAACATTCTCTGATGTTAGCTTACGTGTGGAAATCTGTGTGATTTCACATCCCATGGAGATATTAGGAGCCCAAAGCAGACAAAGCATGGTGTGTAGCAGTGATCACGTAAGTGCATTAACTTGTAAGAGTTATGGCCAAGGAGGAATTATGAAGGTAACTGAGTGGGTCCTGAAAGCCAAGAATACAGCTAAGGATGTTGAATCTGGTAGAAATTAGTTCCCTACTGGGGAAAAATAAGAAATGGCCTCATTTAGTCCACAAATTTCATTAAAACCAAAAACTTTGCTGAGAACTCCTTCTCAGAAGGAACTCCTTCTCCTTTCTTCAGAAGAAAAGGGAGCAGCAGCTGAAAGCCTGCAATAGCATCCCAGTGGGAGTAAAGTTGGTCCAAGCTGGCTCTTGAAAATGTCCCAACAGGAAAATGTGATACTAGTATGTAAAAGCCTAAATTGGTTGCTCTGACACTTCCTCCCTGTGTGGCTGAGATAAAGCAGGTCCGTGGGTCTGGGTTCTTCCGGAAGGAGGCTGAGCGAGGTGTCATTTTGCAGGGATTCCTGATGGTGATGAGCAAAACAGTTTGATTTTGCTCAGCCCTGTGCCAGAAGTATTAACACAGTGAGTAGTGTGAGTGTGGGCACTGAGGACTGCTCAAGGCACATCCCAGAGCATGCTCAGACCAGGTGGCAGGGGTAAGCAGGGGCCGCGGCAGTATGGCAGTGATAGCAGTGTAGCACCATGGTTGAGGTGATCTGCTCCTCACCCTGTTGTGTCCCGCACAAAGTGATGTTATGCCAGACCATCCTTTCCTCTGCTCCGCAGCCTCCAGCTCTCCTGGCAAAGTTTCTCCTGGAGCAAGAACCATTAAATAAAGAAATGGCACACTGGCTTCCAGACTGTCCCTGGCTGGTAATAATCTACAGAGCTTCTTACTGTAGCATCCAAACATCACAGTACATCAACCGACAGGAGATGAAGCACCAATGTTTTATTTTCTGTTTATATCAGATCATATTCTTGACAAAGTTACACACACACAGATTATTTAGTCCACTGTGTACTACAGTTTGAAGTAAATTGGACTGTGTAGCAGCTGTGCTATCCCTGTTTATAAGCCTCAGCTTCATCAGCTGTAGGAAGTGTCAGTGGGAAAGAACAATGTGGTTTAAGCCAATTCAGGAAGCTGCATCTTTGCTTTGGAAAACATAGGATATGAGCAGTAAATACTCAGAGGTCCCTAATTTCAGGCAAACCTGTATTTACTAGCAGGCACAGCCTGCTCTTGGAAGGCCTCTTGGACCCCATCTTTGGGATGGAGAGCTTCCACAGTTTCCTTTAGCACTAAAACCTTGGCTCTAAAACCCTGGCTTCTTGGAAGCTCAGCCTCATAAGTGTGTTCACTGAAGGAGTTTTGGACTTTGAAGTCGCATTATTTACATCTGACTGTATATCTTCCTCCTGGGAGCACTATGAACAAGATGAATTGCAGAAGAAATCACACATTCCCACGCAAGAATGTTTGCCTCTCATGAAGTATGAAAAACTATGACCCAAACGTACTGTTAGATAGTAAATCTCAGGAGACAGCATGTCTGAGATGAGAAGGAAGGAGAAAGCAAGACGCTGAAGCTCCCAGCAGCATTCCTTGAAAGCACTCTGAGTCCAGGAGCTGGAAATGCTTTGGGAAACAGAGGCCAGCTGGTGGCTAGTGGCCCCATTAATGCCAGGAGCCCTCAGATATTTGAAACTGAAGTGTTTATCTGTTCTTCCCAAATTTCATTCTTTCCAGACCCTATCTTGTAGATAGGCTCATTTTTAAAGAACACAGGGAGACAGCTGTTGAAAACAGGGCTTGCTTACTCTTGTCTAGGAAACTCTGAAACAGTACATACCTTTCAGACTGGTGCTTTTGATGTGTATTGATTCCAGCCCATGTTTTCTGATTGTGTATTTTTTTCTCCCCTCTAGGCCATCCTTCCTGCAGCCACTCTTACCACCTGCTTTTAAAGCCTCCTGTTGCTTCCCACCCAGCTAGAATAGGCAACTTTCAAGCACCAAAGCTCTTCTTGTGGCATTGGCGTCACGATGTCTTTAGGCAGGGACCTTCTGAGGTGGGGCCCATGTCAGCACACAGACATCCACATGCAGATCAACTATCTCCCAAAACAAGGGCTCCCCTAAGGGAGCATTTTGGGAGACAAGAGAGCAGGAAGAATGGATATGTGTTATATATGCAAATTGTTAGCAAGGTATGATTTTTTGAGGTCTGTCTGGGAGCCAGGATTGTTGTTGGGATGATGTTTGTGAGTAATGTTTGGTCAGCAGATTCTGTGTGTGTGTCAACTGGTGCAAGGAGTAGGTAGCTGAAAGTGGAACTGTGGTGGTGAGTAGAAGGTAGGTAAAAGGTGGACATAAGAGATGAGTATTTGTTCCTCAATTGTATGAGCACCTCTGGCAGAAGTAGGTTTCTGGGAAAAATCCTCTTTTTCACAAGTTCCTAAAGATGATCTCTGCAAATGTTTGCTAATATTTACTTGACATTTGTTGTCATTCATGTCAATATGATCCTGGCCTGGAATGTTAACTGGAAGCAAACACAAAAGTGGGCATGAACTCAGCTGATGTGGATACAGTTTTTAATTTAGGCTGATTTTCATGGTCATCATCTTTCACGTAGTCATCCAGTTCATCTGAGAGTGAGTGGTGCTCCAGGAGTTCTCTTTCCAAGAGTTATGATTTTTTTGTTCTCTCTTAGGAAAGCATGTTACCAGAGTCGCTGTTGTTTGTGTCTATTGCCTGACACTTCCTACCACAATTCTGCATCCAGTTGCTTCTAACTTAATCAAAACTTAACAATCTTGCCTAAAAGCAGTTGTTTGCCTCCAGCTGTTTTCATAATACTATTTTTTTAAAGTTCATCTAAATCAATTAAGCTGTTTCCAAGAATGTAACTAAAACTAAGCACATTTTTGTTTTCTTCATGTCAGGAAAAAATCTGATGATGACTCTTTTCATAAGTTCTGTGCTGTGGAAAAAATCATCAGACTTGCAGTAGAGCTGGGCTTTGGGTAGGAAATGTGCCCTGTGCCTTTCCTTTGAAAGATTATCTAACAACAAGCTATAAGGAGCTGTGGTTCGAACTTTCCCAGTAGTGGCAGTTTTAATTTTCACACCTAAACATACTGCAGATTTCTCATGTTCTGGGAGTATTTCCAAGCAGGTCTGAACTTACTCTTCTTTCAGTGGCCCCCAGTAGTTGGTCCAGCCTTTCTTGGATCCATGCAACCAGGGAGCATTCACAGCCAGCAGAGGCAATCCCTCAGTGCCAATGGAGTCACACTGCTCTGGACACCATCTGCAGAAACGACACCACCATCTTCTCCCTAGAAAAATTTGATCCCAGAGTGGCTTTATAAAGGAATTTAGTGATGCAGGTGATCATCGTGGCCTGGCCTTGTCACTACCAAGTACAGAGAGTGGCCAGACCCCGGTAACTATGGCAGTCAGGGTCAAGTGGCTGGAGAGCGTGTGCAGGATGGGCAGACACTGCAGGAGTGTGGCTCAGCAGGCACAGACAGTCTGGGCAAAGAAGTGAACCACGGAGGGGGAGAAGAAAGTAAAGGTCAAATACTCTCGGCTCATGCAAACCTACTTCTGTTTTTTTGTTTGAGTTTTTTATTCAGTTGTTAGTTAGTTTGGTTGGTTTTTTTTCCCTGGTGACAATTACATGTGTTGCAAGGTGAAGTAGTTCTCAAGCGAAATAAATCCCTTTCTCTAAGCTTGGAGTGCATAGCACTCTGAATTACTTGACAAGTACAGTTTACCCTTTCAGCAATTCACGACTCCATTTTCACAAGTAAGAGTACGCTTTTGTGGATGTTTTCCCTGATCAGTACTACCTAATGGATTTTTTTTTTCTTAATAGCTGTCATTTCACCTGCATCTTGCTATTCCCAGCTCAAATTAAAAATGTAAGTTGTTGACTGTGAATACTATTTGTTATTCATTTACTAGAGGAATCTTAGGCACATTCATTCCATTTCCTCTTAGTGCCTCATAATCAACAAACCTTTGCCTCACTTTACTGCTTCTGTAAATCATTTTCATCCCTTTCATTTGAGAACCATGTGTTTCGGCTCTTGCACAAATGTCTCATGAGAGTAATAGGCCAAGTCATGTAGTATCATTTTTACTCCTTGATAAGCTGTCAAAACTTCATTAAGAAGGGATTATTGAACAACACAAGTATTTTTTTGGATGAAGAAAGCATTGCACTTAAACCATGAAGCAAGTAGAGTTTTGCAGTATTTTACCAAGCTGGCTTCTGTCAGCTATTGGTATAATTCAAAAGACTTAGATTAGCCTGTCTCCCACAGGTAACATATGCCTTCTCTCTTCTGTGATATGAAGGATGTGGAGCTAACAATGCTCCAGTGGTGCCCTAAGAACTGAGGAGAAACAAGGGAGAATTTCAAACATTCTTTCCCTACTCCTCATAGCCCCAGCAGAAACAAATGCAAGGCACGAGAGTGTAGCACTCCTGACTCATGGTGGGCTCCCATTGGAGGCTGCAGTGGCATTGGCTGCTCATGGCAAATACCAGTGGTGGACATAGACCCAGAGCCAGACTGAGGTGGGGGGGACTGTGTGCCACAGAGGCTGGAGGGATCCTACAGAGGCCAATAGTTTATTAAACCTCAGTTTAACTGGAGCTGAAATATGTGCCTCTAGTGCAGGGCAGCAGAGGTTAAAAGAGTCCTTTCTGCAGACATTTTTATGACACTCTTTGGGGATACATATAAGAAAGCTGGAGCGTTGTGAACAATTTAAAAAAATATTTGTTTAGATTGTGTCAGGGTCAATTGGAGTTTCCAAGTAAGCCAGTCTTAGACGGATTTTCCTTTCTTTGCTCTTTCTTCACAGCTACAGTGTAGACATGCTGTAGTTCATGGCCAGGCCAAGCAGTGCAGCTATGTCCCCTCAATACCTCAAAACAGCTCTTGAGATCAGTGAGACCTTGAGGTCACTGTGCACCCCTGCACTGCATGTGGGCTCATGAAGACCAGGGATGACAGTCCCTGGCTAGCAGGGGTTGCTGCTGCCCTCAGACCTTGTCAGGAGTCCAGGCTTCCCCATCTCCACTGACACTAGCATCTCCTCTGCAGGAAACCCCATGGGGCTGCAGCACTGGCCCCACCTCGTGACGAGGGTGTAGAGCTCAGGAGAACAACCTATTACTCTCAGGTTTGTTATCGTGTCTTCCTTCTTGGTTGGAAAATTCCTAATTTGGTTGTGCTGCTTCTTGCTTCAGTTTGCGATTTTGCTGCCCTCTTACTCTCTGCCAGTAAAAGATGATGCCAGTCTGTCTCCTAGGTTCAGTGACTGTGAATTAGTGGGTTTGGTAGCCAGAAACCTGAATTCTTTTTGGAATACTTCTAAAAGCCTACTGCTTGTAGGAGTTTTCACAGACCTGGCTGGCCTTGAGTTTTGTGATGTGCAGTTGGAATGGAAATAAGTTATAGCTGTGCTTCCAAGAACAGTCAGTTTTGGGGAAGGCTGACAGTTTTTCTTCCCTCATCTGGGCCTTTCTTTACTAATCAGCTGTATAAAACTGAAGAACAGCAGAACTACTTTGTTAAAAAATCTGACCCAAACTTTGGCCCAGTGTTTAAACTCAACTCTTTCTGTGGTTCAGTGATGTTCAGCCAACTTTGGGTGTTTTCTGCTTTTACTCCAGTTTTCCCATCACTTCTCCTTTCCAATTTTCAAGAGAAACTGATAGCACCCAAATCCCCCTGAGGTGCCCTGTACTTGAGTATCATTGGGGCTGCCACATCATCTTATCCAGACTCAGAGTCCCCAGGTCTTCTCCACAGGGGCATCTGTGGATCCAAACTGGGAAGCACGAGGAGCAGCACAGGAGCTGCGCTGGGAGGATTTGTTGGGGCTCGCCTGACTGCCCATCTGAGGTACATAACACTGCACTTTAAGTGTAAGGGCAGTCCAGGGACACTCATATGCTGCTGTATAAGTGTAAGGGCAGTCCAGGGACACTCATATGCTGCTGTATAAGTGTAAGGGCAGTCCAGGGACACTCATATGCTGCTGTACCTTGCCGGATTAGGGCTGCAGGCTGGCTGCTTCAGCTGGGCAGGGTCTGCTTGGACACCTCTCTGGCCAGGGCCTCTCAAGCCTTCTGAAGTTTATCTATAACTAATTTAAATCAGGACTCCATTATGCAGAGGCAGTTGAGCTCTTGCACAGCTCATTACAAAATGGCCCTAATCTCCCTCCTCCTGCCCCTCTTCTTTGCTGGTGATTTCAGGTTGCAGCTCCAGCCCTGCTGCCAGCAGCACAAAACAGGCACCTGGAAGTCACCTCTGGGAGGCAGCTGAACTTCAGCAATGCATTGCTTCCTCTGCTGAGAAAAGTTTGCTTTTACAAAGCAGACAGACAGAAGAATGCAGAGAGACAGACTGACTGACCAACCAACCAACCAACAGCGTGAACTGTGTCCACGCAGGCACAGACCCACAGGATGGGGTGAATCACTGCAAGCTGGCAGTAAGGAATTAAACTGTGCCATAGACAGACATCAGAGCAAGGCTCAACCCCCTTCAGGTAGTTTTGTCTCACCAGCCTTCCTCACGAGCTGGAAGTAGTGTCCCTCCACTCCCCTCTTAACTAGATGGGTGATTTATATCTTCTGTCACACATGAGGACTGATGGTGCCTTGCTTGGCGTGTGGTTAGCGTGGAACACACATTGAGATGTGGAATTTTAGGGGAATGTCCAGGGCATTTTGTGGGGAAGAGGGAGGTGTTGACTGCAGGGGAAAGCTCTGGAGGAGATGACAGCTTGCAGTGAAGAGTCCCCTTTTTTCTTGCACTGCTCAGGTAAGGGGTCTTTTCAGATCCTTGCAGTGGCAAAAGGGCACAGGTGAGGTTAAGATGAATACATAAGTCTGAATCTGATGAGAACACTTATGCTCTTTCTTTCCGAGAGAGCTTAGCTCTAAGCCCTGCCTTACCCTTATCTGTCACTCACAACTGAACAACCCTCAGTGCTACCACAGGCACTGAATGGCACTGTCTACTGTCAGCCTCAGAGCTCCCTAGGGCTTACCTTTCCCTGCTTTAAGTACAGGGCCTGGTTTCATAAGGCCTCAGTGAAGGGAGGGGGGTTGAATCGTGGCTACCTTAAACACTATCATCACGTAACTTGGCTGGAGATAGCAGGGTAGGAGCAACCTTGCTATATCTACATTTTTCTAAAAGAAGCACAACACTGAGAGAACTGAATGATCCCAAATTAAGACAGATAGGTGGATGGGGCAGTTTGCTCCAGATGCTGACAGTAGGGATATCCCAGTAGGGAAACTCAGCTCAGACAGGAGAGGAGCAGAGCCCCCACATTGGGACCGAGCATCAATATGTGCAAAACCCTACAGTGCCTGTTTGTGGAAAACAAAAGTCTCCAGCAAACAGCATTGGGGACCTCTCTGTTCTGCCTTTCACTTGGTCAAGGATCTGTGGACACTTTTGGACTGAAATCTCAACAAACAGCTACTGGCCTGTGTCTAAGTGAGATGATACCATTCAATACTTTGTCCAATATTAGTGATGCTGATTTTTTTTCTTAATGAAATCACATATTTCGTCTGTTCAGCATTGAGCCAAGTCTTCAGAGCAGTTAGGTGCTTACATCTGCTTCTGAGGAACTTGAGAAAAGCTGAGACCCTCAGGTAATCACTACCATGGCAAGGAAATGAAGGACTGCTTTGGAAGGAGGAGATTACTTATCCAAAAGGTATCAAAATCTGAGCCAAGAGGAAACTGAAAGCCCTTTCAAGACCCCTTCCCATCCTTGCCTGCCTTGTTCATCTTTCTTGGCTGGCATACACTGGAGATGTATCAGTTCAGAGGTACTACATGGCTTTTGGTTCACGTGCACCGTTTTAGGCAGAAACACAAGTAGGACACAGCAGAAACCCACAATTATTTCCCAGCTGTTTGTAACATGCCTACAGTGGGAAATAAAAGAGACATTTTAAAATGCAGTAGCTGACCCATCTTGTCTGTCATACTTTCAAGCAGGGCCTTGAACATAGCCTGGTGTGCTGCAAACCTGTAGCTGAACACGCCCAGCCCTGCACCTGGGGCTGCCTGTGTGAGATATAAGGAGGCTTTGATGCCACTGAAGGGGCTGTCATCTCCCTCTGCTGTCACTTAAAAAGTCATCTTGTTGTTGGTCCTGGCATATCCCCAAGGCAGGGGGTGTGTCACCCCCTGCAGACCCTGAAAACCTTCAAGTGTCAGAGGAGAGAACCAGATCACTAGGAAATTAATGGGCTCTTCAGAGAGAACTGAGATGCCCAGCTCCAGAATATTTGGCATAAACAATAATCTCGTTTTGCATTCAGTAGTGAGGAAGCCATGATGCACAACTGAGCAGTTTCATTTTCACAGAATCACAGAATATGCTGAGTTGGAAGGGACCCACAAGGATTATCAAGTCCAACTCTTAGCCCTGCACAGGACCATCCCCAAGAGTCATACCATGTGTTTCTCCCAGTGGAGGCAAGGGCAGCACATTTTCTTCCTCTTTCTCTTTCTTTATATCATGTTCAGGGAGCCAGAAAGTCAGCTGCAATTACAGTAGGTTGCTAGAAGCATTTTTGTACCTTCAAAATTTCCTGGTCAGCACTTTCCCGCTGTTCAAATGAATGTGCTACATGAAGAAGGACTTGGAATGTAAATTGTACCTTTTACTCTAGTCACAGCTTCTGTGCAGAGTTTTTAGAAAATATTTGTTTATGTAAAAGCCAGTTTGTTAGCATCCTTTAAATAACATGAAAAAGGAGTAAGCAGCACATTTTGCATTCATATAGACAATGCTGAGCTCTCCCCAGGTAGCCAGAGCGTGTGTGAATCCAGCTAATCAGGCAATAAAGCAAAATGTGCCCTTAAAGCCAGATGTTTGTACTGGGGGGAAAAAAAGCTAGTTCAGAAAAAAAGCAAGAGCAACAGCAACTTTCACAAAAAATAATATACATTTTCCCCAGGCTTTCTGTGATATAAACTTCTCAGCAGCACTAGAGTTAATGTTTATCAAGCTGTCTGTCCCAAACCCACAAAGTGATTTAATCCAGGAGAACTAGCCAGGAACAAGAGGGCTTAAGTGCAGGCAGGGCTGAGGTGGATTTGACTCCCATGGAAGCATCTCCCAGGCACACAGTGGAGATAGAGCCAGTGACTTAAGTTATACACTGGTTTCAGGACCACCAAAAGAAAGCTTATGGACTCACTGGTGTGATGTGGCACCTTTGGCACTGTCCCCAGACTGCTTTTCCTAACAGAAGGAGTTTTTGAGATCTTTCTGCTCCAGGCCTCAGCATTATTCCTGTATTATACTCTGATGAGAAAAATAAGTCTCTTCTTGAAGAGAGAAGCCCTAGGTGTGGTCAGGAGGAGCACAGTAGAAAGAAATGCCTCTCTCCCCCTTTCATCCTACAAGTAGGGTTTTCTGTAAGAATTTGCTCTCTCTGTAATTAGCTCTCCAAGGTGGTCAGGTATTTCACATCTACTTTTAGCCTGTGAGTTCCACTATGTTCCCCTCTTTGCTGTAGAGCCTCAGGAGGCTGCAGGCAGCAGAGCAGCCAGTGCAGCAGCTTTGACAGGCTCAGCAGAGATGGATGGTGTCCATGTAGGTGAGAACATTCATGCAGTGGTTTCCTGAGCACAATGGGTAGTCAATGAATCACAGAATATGCTTAGTTGGATGAAACCCACAAGGATCATCACATCTGACCCTTAGCCCTGCACAGGACCATCCCCAAGAGTCACACCATGTGCCTGAGAGTATTGTCCAAACACTTCTTGAACTCTGTCAGGCTTGGTGCTGTGACCACTTCCCTGGGGAGCCTGTTCCAGTGACCAACCACCCTCTGGGTGAAGAACCTTTTTCTAAAATCCAACCTAAACTTCCGCTGACATGACTCCAGGCCATTCCCTCAGGTTCTGTCACTGGTCACGATAGAGAAGAGATCGGTGGCTCCCCCACCTGTTCCCCTCAGGAGGAACTTGTGGACTGCAATGGAATGCTGTACCATAAGCACAGGAACAGCCTAGACTGTGTTCCAGCCTTCCTTTGGGTTCTGCAGGATCAACCAAATGAGGTCCCTGTCTGGGATAGATGGACAGGCAATGTGTTCATCCTTATCCAGAGCTGAAATGGAGATTCTCCAACCAGTTTCTGCTTAGCAGCAAAGGGTAACTGCAGCCTCCAAAATGAAGCCAATGGTTTGTGTCCTATGTAGACTTCTACAACTCACATTTAAGTGATGAATGCTGCCCAGTTTTACATTTCAGTTGGGCTCGAGAGTGAAGGTATGATTAGGCATCTGATCTTCTCTAAAAAAATTGGTGATGCCAAATACAGCTAAAAAAGTGTGGGTCTTCTCTCCATCCTTAAACCCTTATCTACATGTGCAGACTGCAAGATTACTGACTCCCTGAACAAAAATAAACCTAAATATTTGGGTCTTTATATGTTTAAAATCCAGTCACTCCATTTTATCCCATATAACCCTAAATGTGGATATTTTATAAATGATAGTCTTGTGCTGACTTCTAGACTTCAGTGACAGACAGGAGGCAGAAGGCTGCAGCAGACAGCTTAAGAACAAGCATAATGGCTTCAGCATGTGTTAAGGCAAGATCACAAGAACTGGATAAGGTTACCATGGCTGGCCAAGTCCTTCAGGTGTGCTGGCTGGGCTGTGGTGCAAATCTGCCTTGGTAAAAAGTGTAGAGTACCCTGCCCAAACTGGATTTAAAAAGTATTCTTAAACATCTGCACTTGAGGTTGTGATGTTCTGGGGTTTTTCTAATGCATCATTGCTATGAAGAGTCAGATCATGGCTATGCAGACAGGGAGAGGCACCATGAAATGGCCACAGAATCTGGGGATGGGTGGGAGGAACACCCCTGTGCCCACACCTGGGCAGGAAGGCAGAAGGCCCCTATGTCATTTAGCATGGGAGCAGAGAGGCAACCTGGTGCAGCCCCACGCCACTTGTGCCATGTGCTTTGGACATGGGGTGTCCACCAACAGGCAGCCTCTCTGAGCTGCCACATGATAGTAGGTCTTCTAAGCAATGCTTGAAGCTTCCCAAGACTGGGATAGCATAAACTCCTCACTGACAGTGTAATAGCTTGGACAAGATGCTGTCAGAGCAGTATATTGGCAATGCCAAGATCCAGGCTTTTTTACCTGGAGCCCATGGGAAACTGCCCTGCGCTGGTTGTGTCCCTGGGTTTTGTTGGCCGTATAGCTGTCTTGCATCCTTATGGGCTGTGGGGCTACAGTCACAGAATCTATGTGAAGGAACCTATCATGAAGGAGCTGTGGCTTGTCATGCATGTGCTGTGCAAAGCAGACCTATCTTTTCAAGCTGGGCCCAAAGTTGTGTATTGGAAATGTCCCATCCTACATCGCCGTGTGGATGCACCAAGCTGACTTTGCTCTAAATTAAATTTCATAGATAAGATTGTGCATACTGAAGATTTTACTTCATCATCCTCACAAAACAGAACACTTGAGGAACAAAACAGATACAAGCTGTGAATTCAAACATTCTGACAGCATGAGCAAAATGACCATTCCCTCAAGACAGTGTCAGTAGAGCAGCGTGATGCTTGGCTCCCTCATGGGCTTGCTTACCTCATGGCCATATATGCCACATGGTCTTGTGTTTCCTGCACCTCCTTTCTCTTCTGTAGGGTTCCCAGGACAGACACGGTGAGATTGAAAAGGCATAACCCCTCCAGGTGAACTGGGATGCAGGATCCTGCCCAAAAGGAGCTGCAAGGTGTTTGGGGCTCACATGCCAGACATCCTGGGCTGTCCCTGCCCATTGGCAACAGACACAGGGTGACTCAGGGAAGGTCTGTGGCAGTGTTGATGGTCTAAAAGGCACCAAGGCACTGAGAAAGCAGTATATAATTGTGGGAAGCCAGAAAATATCCTTCTACTGCTACAAGGCAAGGATGGAGTCATAAGCAGGTGCAAGAGGCATCAAGCGGTCCTGTCGGGCTTGTAAGGGTGCACTGGTGCTCACATTAACTCCTTGTCATGGAGATCTTCACAACTATATAACTCAAGTCTCTCTAGGTTGATAGAAACAGACACCCCAAACTTGCACTGAAACTTTGAGGCCATCTCCAGTTACAGGAAGTCGGGGCATATCCATATGCAGATGTATGCAATTGTTTCATTCAGCAGTTAGCGTGACTGTTTTGAGGTCAGAGATCCTGTTTCTAGGGAATGAGAGTTACTTCTTGGGATGCTCAGCCGAGGATGGATGCACGCCATCCCCTCCCTACACTGCTGTCCTGCCCTCCATCCCACAGTTGCTGCTCCTCTCATGGAGTCAGCTCATCCCTGCCAGGGCCCTCAGGGACTAGAGGTGAAGAAGCCCATGTCTGCTGCAGTGCAGGATCATGACAGCAGCATGGCTGATCTGGCAAGGAGGGCTCTGGACTGGCAGCAGGCAGGCAGGGGAATACCCACTGTGTGCATAGCAGGGACAGTCGCTTGCTCCTTGGGGCTGATGGTTTGTGATGGAAGTAACTATCGCTGCTGAAAGTCCGATGCCCAGCTCCCAAATGCAATTTGGGCTATGCAGTCAATGAAATTCAAACAGACTGAGAGCTTTTCTGTGTGTATATGTTTCTGCAGACCCTTTCCCAGCTAGCTGAGCTGCTCAAGCAGATAAGAAACAGCAGAGGAGTTCCCAAGGAAAGGCCTCAGGTGTTATGTTCACTGCTGCTGCAGTTGCAGGGCACCTGGGAGTTAGGGAGGCAGCCAGCACAAAGCCGTGGGGAACTGGGCTTCCTGGTATCATAATAATAAAGAAAGAAAGACAAGAGAAAAAAAAATTCCTGGAATACTTTCATATATTTATTGTTCTGTCTCTACTGACTCTCATAGGTGGTAGTCTATTGCTGCAGACTTTCTGGAACTGTTTTATTTTCAACTGTGAAATTTATAAATATCATGTCCGTATCATATGATTTACCTAGGCTGTGGGGTAGGGCCTCTTTTGGACAGGCCTGCCCACCTGAATCCCCCAGGAGCAGTGGAAGAGGTCAGCTGGTCAGAGAGGAGAGGTGCAAAGAGAAGGCAGTGTGTCAGTCCCTGGCCTAGACATTGGTCCTGGCACCCAGGGAGTATAAATATTGGCAAAATGTTCCTAAGGATCAAAAGCAAAGACTGCTGAGACAGATAACATCAGACTTTGGAAAGCTTTACAGGGATGTCCTCAAAAGCCTGAGCGAACAGTATCAGAGAAAGCAGCAAATCCAAAATCACAGCAGGGAGGTAGTTGCAGATACCTTTACCTGAGGTCTGCTTTCAACCCGTCTGTACCAACTGGGCAATTTTTTTTTCAAAACCCTTTCATAGCTCATCCTACCAGACTTAAATCTGGGCCTTCCTTGCCCTTGTGCCTGAGGGTGACAGCTACATTTCATCCTGGTTTTATCCCTATCACTTCAATGCAGTCTTTCAGCTCCAAGAGTGAGAAATGCGTGAGGACACGCACACCTTCTCACAAGCTCATTCATGGGCTTTTGGCTGCAGAGACATGACAGCTGTTCACAGAAGGGCTAAACTCTAAATATACAGTGAATTAGTGGAAAGATGTAACAAGAGATAAGTGCTGGAAAAAATGGAAATTGCCAAAGACACAGGCTAAGATGCCTGAGCTGGCATTAAGACCCTGGATGTGACACTGCTGGGGAAAAGTTCCCAGTGGGGACACCACTAGATGGTGGAGCTGTTTCCTAGAAAGACTGATCCTGGACTGGTAGCATTTAAAAATAGGCTAATGCGAAACTTAAAAAAAAAGATCATCCAGTTGATGTATTCTTTGCTTGGTAAGGAGAGCATGAATAGGAAGTACCACTGTACCACTTCCCAGACATTTAGGAACCGAGAATAGTGGCTCAAGGTTAAAATATGCAGTAGAGTTACCATGTTTTTTGTCCAAAGATCACAGTCAGAAATGTGGCCAGGTGTGACATGGAGCTGTGCAGCATATGCAGGTGGGCTATTGTTCACACAGATCCCTCTTTTTCTGGTCTGGAGATGGCCCACAATGCAGAGCAGTGGCATCAGACAAGGGAGAGCTGTGGTCACTTGTCAGGACGTACCAGGGTCCTTCTGGCATAGCAGCACTCTCGCTAATGAAGGAGTCACCACTTCCGTTGGAGGCAGAAGGTGGGCAGGAGAGGATGCTCCATCACAGCACATGGGCCTGAGGATACATATGCCCCATTGTAGAAGCTCAAAGGTGGTTTACTTGTAGCTGCTACACCTTAGACAGGAACCAGCTTACTGGTTGAGTGGTTGAAATGTCCTCCTCCTGTATCACCATGCTGCTGTCATACCTCATGTCCCATTAATTATTAATTGTTGAGGGTAGTCAGGCAGGAACACCTTCCCAGGCTGCTGTCAGACTCCTCACTTCCTTTTGCCCCGCACACAGGCTGGCTGTTTCTGTAGGTGTCTCGTGACGTCCTTTCTGTGGCACTAAGCCCCATTTATAGCCTTCTTGCTAAAAGCAGTGCAAGTCCTCTCAGGAAGGCTGTGGGGTGACTGTGGGGTATCAGTCCAGGAGCACCTCTGCTGACACACCACCACTGCCAGGGGATGCAGGACAAGAAAGCAGACATAACCATAGCACCACGCGTGGCTGCTGGTACTGGTTTTCTACTGTGGGCTATTCAGTAGGGGAGCACCAATGGGCTGGTGACAGGGGACCTACTTGATGTGGGGAGCAGATGGGTTCCTCTATCCTCAGAGACCTTTCCTGTGGCCAGGACCAAGGAATGTAATGTTCCACGGGGTTCAGTCCCAATGTGGGTGTTGCAGAAGGGTCTGACTAGGTTGTGTGCACATGAGTGCAGGGCGCTCATCCTTCCACCTAGCTCTTGGAGGAGTAGCTGGCAGAGCTTGCCCCAACTTCCCCTTCCCCATCTGTGCTGGCCTCTGTGGCCTGTGATCAACCTTCCTGCCATAGCAGCCACCTCCTCCCTTGGTTACAGCCTGTGCCACCCCAAAGCTGATCTCCAATACCTTCTGAGGCCAAGGCTGGAAGCTTTTCTGCACCCATGGCAGCCCTCTGCCTTGTCTCACCTCCTTCCTCTCTCTCTGTCTCTGTCCAGGGTTGGTGCCAACCTCTCTGCCCACCTTTGGGAGCTGCTGCCCCCCTGCCAGGGTGCTAGCTTTAACTGGTTGAACCAGCTAATTGATCAAAATATTTACATGTTTCCTTTTGTCTCTCCCCACCCCCTGCCTCTGCTGAAACCCGCCTTCCTCTCCCCTTCCTGCTCTCCCACCCAAATAGGTAAAGACAGTGCTTTGGGAGAGGCCGACTTGCAGCCGAGCTCTGACCCTTCGGGAATGGAGAGCAGCTACCTCAGCGTGAAGGAGGCTGGGGTGAAAGTGCCCCAGGACAGGGCCAGCACAGACCTCCCCAGCCCCATGGACAAGGCCGACTCGGAGAGCAACAAGGGCAAAAAGCGGAGGAACCGCACCACCTTCACCAGTTACCAGCTGGAGGAGCTGGAGAAGGTCTTCCAGAAAACCCACTATCCTGATGTCTATGCCAGGGAGCAGCTAGCCATGAGGACAGACCTCACCGAGGCTCGTGTACAGGTATGGGGGAATGGCCTGGGGCTGGGTGAGGGGTGGGTGAGCTGCAAACAAGCCCCTGAGGTCCCCTGCAGCCCCACCATAAACTGCAGGCAGCTGAGCCCTACCCAGAGCCTGTGCCACAGGCTAGCATGCCTCTCCAGCAGGGACAGGCCAGGAAGGTACATCCACATCTGACACTAGTGTCAGCTCCCTTATTTGGTCTGGTGTCCTGTTCTTCAGTGTTCACAGAGACACCTCTTGCCCTTGAGCAGGGACAGCAGGTAGGTAAACCTCATGGCCACCCACAACAAAGCTTTTACAAAAACCACTTTTTTCAGGAGACTCACAGGGGACACAGGTTCATTAGTCTGAGTGTGAGCAAGCTTTTCCACAAGATGGGCTTTTTCTGGCAAGATGGGGATGCAGAGGTGACCAGGAGCTCAGTAGCAGAGAGCATGAGGTGATACAGGACAGGGAGCTTTTATTGCCTGCTTGGTTAAGTAGGTGCTGAGGATGCATGAGAGCTGGAGACCTGGAGACAAAAGGTGCACCCACCACCTTGGGAGGAGCAGGAGAGTGAAACAGCTACACTGTTGATAGACTTCCAACCACCTCCACCCACACAGGTGCCAGCTCCTATGAACTAGTTCCCCCAAACTAAACTGGGGGTCCAGCAGAGCCAAAATCCACATCAAAGGAGTTTAACAGAAGGCCTGGAAGGGCTCAGAAGCATATGCAAAGAGGAACATCATTGCCTGGAGCAGACATCCACAACTCATGCCTTGGTGGTCAGCTCTTTCTCCAGCCTAGCTAATCATGTAACTTCCATCTGCAGGCATTTGTCAGCTCACCATCCCTAGAACCTGCATTAACATCAAGAATGTTGGTTAAGGCATGGTGCTAAAAATCACAAGGTCACGGGTTCCATCGCCACATGGGCCATTCACTTAAGCATTGGACTCACTGATCCTTGTGGGTCCCTTCCAACTTGGAATACTGTGTGATTCTGTGATTTACCTGAATAGTTGGCCTGTGGAGACACCTGATTGTATGTCTTACACCAGGCAGACTCCTAGTTCCTAGGCAGCCCAGCTTCTCTCTGCTTTAACCTTTACAAGTAGTTGTTGCAGACAGTTGAAGCAGTCAAGCCAGCATCCATGCTTAAGTCCATTTTAGTCTGTACTTTGACTTCCAGATTCAATTGGAAGCAGGATTTTTCTTGTCTGCTTCCTAAATTGGTTTGCAGGGCTGGTGTGCTCTTCTTCCCCACAGCTGTTTCTCTTCAGGCTGGACACGGCTGCATTTCAGTAGGAAGCAGCATGATTCCCATTGGTCCCGAGTGTAGCATGCTGAGCACTGCAGGATGGGCAGAGGAAGGCAGTGCTACAAACATCAGCTCTTTACTTCTGTCACTGGATGAAGCCCTTGATTTCCCAGGAACACATCACAAGTGCCGATGGGGTCTCCTGGGAGGCCAGGCACAGCATCTGGTTACACGCTGCACAGTGCATGAAATTCCTTTTGCTCAGGAATGAGAATGAGGTGCTGGAGGGTGGCAAGCTCCTCCTGCTTGCTTCTGAGCCAGTGTGTGCAGCTAGCGTGTCATCTGAGCCAGCATGCCCGGCTGCTGACAGAGCCAGGGCAGGTGAGGCAGATGCAATCTACAAGTTCCTTGCATCTGACCTGTGATCTTGGGGGGTTTCCCCCACTGGATAACACTAAAGCTGAGGGCAGAAGCACCTCACCAGGCAGATATCTGGCAGAAGGGGATATCACCTTGTCCTGAGATAAGTGCCCCAGCAGCCTGTTGCCATGGCTGCCAGTGTACACCCCTCACTTGGGGTGGCAATGACAGGGCTCGTGTAATGGAGCGGCTGAAGGACTTGTCCAAGTAGGCTGGCACTCGAGCACTTACCCAGAGTTGAAAGGTGTCAGTGCTTGCATTTCAGTCATTCCCCTGCTCTGACAGGAAGGGCCCAGTCCCCTGGGCTATAGGCTGGCACTCAGCCACCACCTCATGATGAAGGGCTGCCATGCTGTCGGTAGAAATGCAGACAGCCTGTCACTGGAGAACAAGAACCAGCAGCCTGTGGGTGCTGGCTGGGCAGACTCAGGGCACCCTATGTGTTGGGTATCTCACATGTGTTCCCAGGGGACTGGGGCTGCTGTCTAGTGAACTGCTTAGCTTCATCGTGGCAGTGGTAGCCCCTCAGGAGGCATGGAGGTGCAACTGGAGATGGCACAGGGTTCTTCTGCTGATGGCACAGGGCTGCACCTCCCATGAAGGAAGCTTTTGGAGTTAGAGCCTTAGTGAATCATGCCAGTGCCTGTCTCCAGCTCTGGGTTGTGTTATAGCTTGTTTAAGTTTGACTTTGGTCTCTCACTCTTCTGGGCAGCTCTGGGGGGGCCTTCCAGTGCCAACACTAACATTGAGGGCCATCAGCTCACAGCCAAGGAGTGGGTACAGGCATGGGCCAACAGCTCAGGAGACTGATGGCAAAGTAAATGCCTATGGCAAGGATGAAGAACCAAGGGCTAGAGGGTTGGAAATCATAAATTAGCCGTGAGCCCCTTACTACTTTACCCCTGCAAGCCAAATAGCCATTGTGTACTCAGACACCCTCTGCCAAGCTGGCAAAGGCTCCAGCTGCTGTGGGGTATTGGGGTACACACCTATGGCAGCCCCATGGGCTTTGAGGGAAGCTCAACAGTCCCTCTCCCAAGGAAGGTATGGTCATCTAAGGGATGCCAAATGTCCTGGAATAATTTCATGGAGGCCAGCTTCAACTGCCTGCAAGGCTCAGCTGAGCAAAGGAGAGTGGCAGGAAGGTGAGGCACCCAGCAGGTCTGATGCTCCCTCCCAGAGCTGAGCCAGCTTTTGGCTGGAGGTCATCCCCTCTGGCCGAGCTCCCTGGGAAGCATAACCAGCCACATTGCAGGCAGGAGCAGATGTGAAGCCTAAAAAGACAAGTGGCAGCTCTGATTTTTCCAACCCTTTCCCAAGCTCACGCTTCATTAGTGAAATAGCTGCCAGAGTTCTCAGTGCCTGGAGAAGAGCCCATGCCAGCAGCATGCATGGGGTGGGCTGCACTGTCTGTGAAGTGGTGGCATTCCACAGCCTGGCCCCTCTCCTGCTCCATTTCCCTGCCCGCCTCTGTTTCCAGCCATCTGTAGTCGTGTCTGTCAATGTCAAAGCTAATTCCCCTTGTGATGCAGTGCAACATTTTCCCTTTCCGAACCTCACAACCTGGCCCCTTGTTTCCATGTACTATTAAGATGCTGCACATCCCTGTTTTCCAAAGTGCGAGCCATGTGTAAGCCCTGTGCAGAGGCAGAGCTACACAGCCAGGGACAGACTGCTGGGGCTCAGTCACAAGCCTGCACGGGCACACAGTGGGTGCTGAGTTCATGTAGGTCCTACACAAGGTGTATATTCCATTCCCTTATTCTCTTCTGTGTCTGGGGCTGCAGAGCTCCAGAGAGAGCTTCTGCTTGGTATTAGCAACTGCCTGAGACAGCAACTGTCTGAGCTTCTTCCAGATCATCCAGGTCTGCAGCATATGTCTGAGGCAGTGGCACGAGAAAAACATGGTAGACACGTGTATTCACACATGGCTCCTTCCCCTTGCATACACATCCCAGGCCCTGCCAGCCTGGCCCTGGCTGCTCATCTCTCTTGGGCTATGAGCATCTCTGCCTCCTGGACTGCTCTGTGGCAGAGGAGAAAGGGATGGGGCTGGATGAAGTCTTTGCAGCCGGGGAATATAACTATAACCCGTCAGCTAGCCCCACTCAGAGCCAGCCCTAAGATTGCTGGGACCATTAATGAAATGTTTTTGGCGGTAACCCCGTGATGCGGCGGGGGCTTGAAAGTGAGAGGGAAATGTCAAACTCTGCTGTAGCAAAATCACCGCCTCAGAAAAAAAAGAAAAGAAAAAAAGCAAAGCAAAGCAAGAAGTAATATATCTTGATCCCTTTTCCCCCATAAAACCCTGGGAGGCTCGTGGAAGGAGCGGAAAGACTGAGCTAAGCCTGCAGGAAATTAAACATGAAATGAAAACAAGCTCAAGTTATTCAATTCTCTCATCCCAGGCTCCAATTTCCCATTCCAGGCCACTGATAAAATGGTGTCCAGTTTCAGCTCTCAAGGATGAATTCTGGCTCTGTTTTTACAGTCTGGAAAGCAAAGGGCTAGTGGCCATCTCTGGGAAGAGGGGAGATGCCTGGCCTTTCACAGAGGGATGGGGTCCTGGACACAGACAGATGGAGGCTGAGCAGAGGGAGGAGGGCAGTAGGGCTGGAGGACAGGAATGGGAAAAATGGATACTGTGAGGCTGCCAGAGGAGAGCAGGAACACAAGAGACTTGAACATGGTGGGCAGCTGTTGTCTGCACCAGGGCAGTGATGCAATGAGGGTTGTCAACAGGGTGTGAGTGCAACCTCATGGCTACCAGCCATGGCTACCACCACCACATGTGTGCAGAAATCAGCCTCACCTTCCACTGCTGCACTGGTGGGCATAGGAGACAGGGTAAAGTACCTTTTTCTTTTGCTTGGAGGAAGGACAAATGTAGTGATGCAGCCCCCAACTATCCAGATGTGGCCAGAGTGGCCTGAGTGAGATCCCAACTCAGCCCATCCACCTGTGCCCTTTGCAGGGCACGTGGGGCTTGGTGGCAGGGGCAGACTGGCAGTGCCAGGGTAGAGGCAGCAAGACAGCAAGCAGGAGTCTCCTGCTTGCTTTCTTTGTCTCAGGCCATTCTTGGCCTCTCCTTCCCCAACAGCACGTCAGCTGTGTATGCATATGGATTAAGGTACCAGCATATGGCTGAATGTTTATGGAGACATGAAACATTTTTTGTTCTGTAGATTTTTATAGGGCTTATTTGGTACATCATGGCTTATCAAAGCATTGTCTGCAGGAGTCAAATACATGACATTACCCTACACTCCCACTCTAAGTTAACACTGAGATTCAGCCCACAGTAACTGCTGGTCTCTGCACGAAGTACCCCATCCCAACCCTAGAGGACATGCTGCACCAGCCACTGCAACCTCCGCTGTCACATCCCCATCCCACAACAGTTTCTCTTGACAAAAAGTGACAGACAACGAAAGGAATATGGACTTCTGTCCGGGTTTAGATTTGCTTTTTAAAAGCAGACATCTTCTAAGACTGTGGAAATACTGAGGATCAGTTAGGGTTTTTGCTGACACCTTCACATTGTCTTGCCTGTTTTGTTTTCCCTGGAGCACTGTGGAGGCCTGGAGAAACCCAACTGCAAAACAACCTGTAAGTGTTTGGACCAGAGGAGAAAGGAGAACTTTGAAAAACAGTCCAAACCTTGCTACAGGTGTTTTGGACTCATGGCTTACTACCAGCCTTCTGAGTGTCTCCATTGCCCATGGAACCAACACTTGGACTGAAGTCACTCTTCTTTTTCAGCCTAATGCAATGATTTGCAACAGCCTCCCAGCCCACCAGACACATGGGGATTGCAATTCGGGAACTGCCAGTTTAAACCATTTTGCTCTGCCAGAGCCAGTTCAATCCAATGCATAAATGTGGCAGAGCAAAGGCTGAGACCCCATTCTGCTTCAGCTGGCCCGAGGAAACCTCCCTGCGGTTCCATCAAGGCAGCTGCTGCGCTGTCCTGGGAAGCTGAGCACACAAACCCTGCATTGATGGCTTCAAAGGTCACACCGCAGAGCCATTCAGCACTGGGGGGGCCTGTGCTTGGTTATCCTGCTCCCGGGAGGAATGCCCGGGCGGGCTCCCCTGCATGGCAGCGCAGGTGTGCGGGCAAGGCCGCCGGTGCCTACGCCAGGAACAGAACGACGGCATGTGCCTGGCATATGTTCATTCCGGCCTCACGCACAGTCAGCACTCTGCTCCCTACCTGTTCCCCACCCCTCTGTGCACAGCGGGGCCTCCTCCGCCTGAGGAGGAACCGGGTCACCACCGCTAACTTTGAATCTGCAGATCAAAGCAGCATGATCCTGGCCAGCCCTGAGACTGGCCTGCAGCTGGGCTGGAGTGGCTGTGCCAAGAAGAGGGAGAAGAAAAGCAGACAGATGCCTGGGGCATCAAACCTGCTCCAGTAGGATGCTCTTCGTGTACTGCGTGTGCTCAGCTGGGATGATGTTAGGACCATTCTGCTAGTGCTTTTTGAATCTGCTGAAAATACTTAGGGTTTTTGATTTGAGGTGGGGGGATTAAGAACAGCTGTTTTGGGTAAGGCTAGTCTGGCTAGCTTGTGGATGGCCCATGCCAGTGACATTGCCATGGCCATGGAGCAGGGCAGTAAACCCTACACCATCTGCAGCCTGCATGGGAAGGACACGCCTGGGTGCTGCATCATCTGCGCACTGCACCAAGCAGACCATAGCACGTGGTCAGACCCTCAGCTGCCCACTTGTACCATGGGGCCAACAGCTGGGCCACAATGGGGAGCCGTGAGAGACCAGCGCAGGGCTGCCTATGGTGGGAAGGGGGAAACTGATGCAGCGGAGCCTGAAACAACTCTTCCAGCACAAACAAGAAGGTCAGCTCAGATGAGAAACTCCAGCCCCTTGTGTTTCTCTCTCCCTGTAGCAGCTTCTAGTTGCCGATGCAGGCTACAGGTGCCACTGCTGTCCTGCCCCCCTGAGAATTGGCCTGCCACCCCACCCTGTGCCAAGTGTCTGGCTTGTCCTCCTCTTCTCCTAAGACATGAGTTTCCTACCTGGTGTCTGCTTTCCCCAGCTGCTTGCCAAGCAGCAAAGCTGCCCCATGTCCAGGTATGGGAAGGGCCAAGCTGTTTGTTACCGATGCCCCTGCTACCCCCCCAGCGAGTCACCGTGTAAAACTCGAAGCAGAGCCAAGAGGCTCTAGGACTGCTCCTTTCATGCACTGGCGTGACCTGCACAACCCAGCCCCTGGTGATCGCCCTCATCTCTCAGTGCCTTCAAAGAGGCTCTTGATTGATGTGTTTCCCTGACTCACGAGCTTCAAGAGACTTTGAAGACACTGGGCCAAGCTCTGATCTCTCTTAGGCTGATGCAAATCAGGAGCAATGGTGCTGACAACAGTGCAATAATCCACACTGATGTCAAGCCAGTAAAAATAAGAGCAGAAAGAGAGTTTTGGTCTTTGCCTTTAAGGGATCTGAGCAGCACTGTGAAGTAGAGAGTTGCAAACTTTGTGAAGAAAACTCAGTGTAAAGCAAAGGACACTGTAGAAGGACACTTACCCTTTTCTGCAGCTAAGGAGGGAAGGGGTGTTAGGCTTTTTCTCTCTCATCACAGTTAAGAAAAATAACAGTTAAAGCTTGGTGAGAAATGCAAGCTTCAGCCAGTGGCATTGTCATAGCCAGAATTAGGCCTGGGGAAAGCCCCATCACTGCTGGTTTCAGCCAGGCAGCAGCACACATGGGTGTGTGCACTTCTTGTCTGAGACTGGCTGACAGCAGGAGAGCTGTAGGCAGAGCCTGGGTAACAAAGATTTCAGGGTGAGAGGAAGATGGGCTATCCCAGGACAAATTAGGCTGTGGGAGGCAAGAGCTGTGAATGTTACCAGAGAGGCAGTACACCAAAAGATGGGCATCCCCTTTTGCCTTAGGTGTGCCCAGTCTAGCAGCAAAGGCTGGTCCCAGACCTCCAAGAGATGCAGGGCAGGACTGTCACTCTCCTGCAGAGCTTGTGTGTGGAGGAGCACCCATCTCCATGCCATGCAAAACCACCCACCTGGGGGGAGCCTGCCCACTGGCAGGCTCCTCAGGGCTGCCAGGCTCCCAGCTACTGCCAGCAGCAACCCTTGGTCACAGCCCCCCTCTTGCTCTCTCCCAGGTGTGGTTTCAGAACCGGAGAGCAAAATGGCGCAAGAGGGAGCGGTTCGGTCAGATGCAGCAGGTCCGGACCCACTTCTCCACTGCCTATGAGCTGCCTCTGCTGACCCGTGCTGAGAACTACGCCCAGGTGAGTGCATTCCCCTGCCCAGGCCCATCTGTCCCAGTGCCTGCCGGACACACTGCCTCTGGTCCCAGTCCTCTCCAAGTCATGTTTCCCTTCTCAGGTTCATCCACCTGCTCCCAGGCAAGGTTGCAAGAATGTTGGTGCCAGGGCTATATGTGTTGTCAAGCACTGAAGGACTGGGAGTTTTTTAGTCAAGTATCCTGCCTAGCTCCCTTATGCCCTCACCAAGAGCAACCATCTTTAAAGCAGGTACCAAGCCCAGCCCTGTGTGCCATAGTGCAGCTCCCTTTGGGCACAGGTCACCCTGCCCTTCTCCCATCATGTGTGCTGCTGCCCACTAACTTCGTTTCAGTTTGAAAAAGATCCAAAAGGCTAATTCATGCCTAAAGAACAGCAGTTTCCAGGAAGGTTTCCTGTTGCCATGTCTGGGTTTCCATGCCCCTGGGACATGGTGGTTGGACAAAAGTATTTTTTTCTGGCAAATTCTTACAGCCATCTCCCAGTGATGGGCTGTGGTACCTACAGTGCACTTGATGATATCTGAGGATGCTTCCCAATGGACTTGTAGGTTTATGCTCCAAAGGAAGTGAGGGGAGCAGCCTTGTTGGGGTACCTGAGGCTGCTTCTGGGTCCTGTTGAAACTCTTCCTGCCCTGACCCTGGCAGCAGATCACACAGCTGCCTCACCTCTTTAGCTTCCTGTCCTGGAAAACCTTTGACCAAAGTAACCTCTTAAGCATTGGGCCAGCCCCCATTTCACACTACTACCTTCAGAGAATGCCAGACAGGCATTTGTTAGATCAAGGGCTAGGCTGTGCCCCTGCAAAGCACTCCCTCCATCCTGCACTCCTCTTCCCACCACCCAGAATTTGCTTGAGGGCAGAGTTCTGCAGGTGTGATGTTCTGAACCTGACTGTCCTGACAGATGTGCTGGGAGTCCTCCCTTCCTGACTCCCTGGCTGTCAGGTACCTCCCCAGCCAGTGCTGTATCAGTGCTACCCCACAGCCAAGCCAGGAGCATTTGACTTCTCTCCTGTTTGGCGTCTCCCCCAAACTGAACAAGAAACCTTTATGAAATAGCTGAGAGATACCAAAGCAGCTTTTCAAGCAGGGGACACTCTCAGCAGCGTTTTCAGCACGCCCTTCTCTTTTCATAACTTACACTCCCTCCACACAGCTCTCTTCTCCCAGCACTAGAGGTCAAAAATTTGAAAAGCAATTTGCTGGAGGTAAGAGATCAGAGAGGGCCCAAGGGCCCATGGTGGAGAGGTGCAGTGGGATGAAGGGCCCTTTGCCCTCTTGCTCCAGCCAGCTACTCATCTCCTCCCCACTTTCATCCTGCATCCCAATGTCCCTCCCTACCACAGCACACCTATTCCCATTGCCAAATACTGAGCCCCCCTTTCTTCTGCAATATCACTTCATGAGTGATACTGCAGGAGCCCAGATGGTCACTCGAGGTGGCCCTCCAGGGCTCTGCTCTGCAGAAGGGTGGACAATGTTGCCTTGATGGGCTGGGGAGAGGGGCCAGGAAACTGCCTGTGCTGGGGGCTGCAGGCAGCTCAGCTCCCACAGGCATGTCTGTGTGATACAAAATAGCTCTTGCCTGGGCAAAGCTGCCCTGGGTTGGGGCAGGAGGGCTAGATCAGCAGCCTTGCAGCACCCCTTTCTGCCTGTTCCCTGTGTGATGGGTGTGAGCACAGAAACACCATGGATGACATAAGGTTTTCTGTGCTGAGAAAAGTGCTCACGGTGCAAATAAAATAAGAGAAATGCCTGGGAGGGGAACAGGTAAACAGAGAGATGCTATGGCAGAGGCTATGGCACAATCCTGCTCCCTTCAAGTTAGCCTCCTGCAGTCCCTGCCCCTGTCTGGGCTGGCATACAGGTTTTGGAGTGGATCTGCTGGCTCGCACTGGATGCCCCTCATGCACAGGGCTGCCCCTGCAGGGCTGGCGCCGGACACAATCCATCCCCCCAGGTCAGCTGCTGGACGCATCCTGCTCAGGGCAGCCCTGATGCTTTTTTTTCCCATCCCCAGATCCAGAACCCCTCCTGGATTGGCAACAATGGAGCTGCCTCTCCTGTGCCTGCCTGTGTTGTCCCCTGCGAGACGGTGCCCTCCTGCATGTCCCCCCATGCCCACCCCCACGCGGCCGGCAGTGTCTCCGAGTTCCTCGGTGTCTCCGGCCCTGGCAGCCACGTGGGACAGACTCACATGGGTGGCCTCTTTGGCACGGCCGGGATGAGTCCCAGCCTCAATGGCTACGAGCTGAACAGCGAGCCGGACCGCAAGACCTCCAGCATCGCTGCCCTGAGGATGAAAGCAAAGGAGCACAGCGCCGCTATCTCCTGGGCGACATGACAGGGCTGCAGCCCAGTGCCCGTGACACGGAGAGAGCACATAGGGACAGCTGAACAAATCCATCCGCTTGGACGCCAGACAGCAGTTGCCTCCTCGGGGATCTGAATGCAGCACTTTTAGCTACCCTAGGCATATAAAGTACATATGTTAATGTAAGTGGAGTGTTTCCAGCATGAACATGGCAGCTCCTGGCTTCCTGGGATCAGGCAGGGAGAGGGAGGCTGTGGAGCAGCACTTCTTCCATCAAGATCTGGGATGAGATGCATCCCTCCTCACCACCACCTCCCCAGTAACCTGGGCATTTTTTCTCCCTGCTATTTTTTCTGACACCAGATCTGCCTTTCCAAAGAGCAAGAGCCCACTGGCTTTTCAGCAGCTTCTCCCATCCACCCACCCACCCACCCACACACGCACATACTCTCTCTCACACACACATTTTCTGCCCTGGGCAGGGGACTGGATGGGAACTCTGGCACCAGCAAAGAGACACCTCTCGTGCTGCTTATGTCATTTTAGCGAGAGCTAAGACTTCCCACAGCTGAGCAGTAACAGGGCTGGGAAGATAACTAAAGCTAGAAAGAAGGCAACATTAGCCCACCTCCTTCTACCCAGCTTTCTCTCCATCTTGTAGTCTGAGATGAAGTCCACAAAGGGGATACCCTTCTACCCAACATGGCACAGTGCTATCATGCTGAGAGTCTTTGTCAGCTCTCTGGTGACCCAGACAAAGATGCATCCCAGCAGACAGTATCTTCCCAAGCATGGCTCACTGCCTCAGGGAGCACCTGGGCTTTGCTTTGCCTGGCTGTGGTTGATGATGGGGTTTATGTGCATGGTGGGGCAGCTAAAGGTTTCCTCCAGCTTTCACTGGGTTGGCAATAACTAACCTCAATTTAGAGACAGTAGCTAAAGTAGGGAAGCACAGTTGCTGTGTAAATCTACAGGTCTCTGAAGAGACTGCTCTGAGAAACAGCTCAAGTGCTAGCACACAGCCACAGTGGCATGAGACCATCAAATTCCTCACATACCTTATCCTGGGGTCAGATACATGCAATGACAAGCCCTCCCTCAGCCCTCCACTCCAGTGCCTTGCTGCACACAACAACTGCAGGCATCTCTGCACAAGGGATGGCACAGGGAACAGGCTGGGAAGGGATCCAAAGGTGGATGAGGTGACGCTGTCCAATCTCCAGCTACCTTGGACCCTCTTCACCTTGTTGAGGAAGGAGGAGACACCAGAACTGGCCTGGTTTGTCTGAGCCAATGTGCCTCCCCATTTTTCCCTCCCAGTGTTCTTACCTGCACAGCATTTTAAGTAAGATCTCCTTTGCAAGGCTGAACATTTTACAAGTTTTTCAATGATCTCATAGTGCTAGGAATAATTTTGGAACATCCTTTTACCCCACTGAAATACTACCAAAGAGAAGCTGAAAGTCAGCTGAGCACTATCACTGCCACAGTATGGCTTCACAGGCTGGGCTTGAACTGGGGCAGCTGTCTTCAAGATTTGCAAGGGAACTATAGGATATTACTCACACAAAAATTGTTTTGTCACCCTGCCCTGTCTCCTCATGCATAGTGTTAGGGGATCTTGTAGTTTGAGGTCCAGGAATATCCAGTGGTCTTGGAAAAGGCTTCAAATAAGCTACAACCAGATGTCAGGTTTCAGGTTAACAAGCTATACAAGTATATCCATAGTGTCTAGACTGTCATATACTACCTAAATGATACACCATTTCTAGGTCAAAAGTAATATATATTTGTTGGAATATGAAAAGGTCAGTAATACTGTCTCTTTTCTCTTCTCAGAAATGCTAAGAGATGCCTTCCCTGGTACACACAGGGAGCCAGGATGCATTTAACCACACCATCTGTATGACCAAGGTCTCTCCCATCCCAAGCAGCCAGGATTTACATCCTAACCTAAACATTCAGCTGAGACATTGGGCCATGGTGGCTTAAACGCTAGAAGTGATGCCAATCACTGAACAGTCATGCTGACTAGTTGGAAGTGTACACCACCCCCAGCGGGTGCCTCAGAAGCCATTGAGGTTCCCAACCACCCAGGAACCAGTGGCAGGAGGCAATTTTTCCACTAGATTTTGTGCAGGCAGCTGAGCATGGTGTTGAGAGCACTTTCCCAGGTACACCAATGAGCATGATGCTTCCCACAGTCAGCAGGCAATCTGTGAAGGGCCGCTGCCCAAACAGCCCAGTACCACTACTGACAAGATAAATTAGCAATAGGGAGAGCTAAGGAGAGGGTGATGGGGCAGGCAGGCACACGGGAATGCATCCCGCATGGCCTACAGGTACCAAAGGCAGCTCCAGTGGAGGACTGTAGTTACTCAAGAACTTAGCTGCATTCCCTACTGAAGTTAAAGGGTAGCTTTTCCTCACAGACTTCCACAAGGCCAGGGTTTCATCCAAGCTGTTTAATAGCCCAGAGGATTAAGTGCTGTATCCCTGTCTTGTTAGAGACTCCTGGCAGCCGACTTGGCATTTAGAGAGGCTTGGCCCCCACTTTCACCTTAAAATTCATGTGGAAAGCACATGTTGGACTAAGTCTAATTTAAATGCCACTGCACATGCCCAGCCCTCAGCCTGCCTGAAAGCATCATGAGGGGAGGAAAGATGTTGTTCCTTGGACTCCCCTACCACAGGGCTCTCTTCCTGGCCCCTGCCATGGGGAGCCCTGCTGCTCACCAGGCTCTGCTCCACCTCTCCAGGTGCTGCCGCTATTCTAGCGAGCTCCCTTGTGTTGGAAGGCGTGCCCCTCACAAATCTCCAAAAGCAGTTTATTCTGGCAGTTTTTAACCTATATACGTCTGTATTTACACACATTTTAAAAATTTATTTCAAAGTTTTTTTAAAACTAGCTGTTAAATTAACATGAAAAACTGTATATATATATATATATATATACATACATACATGTATATGTGTGTGTATCTTAACCTAGCAGGTCTGCAGCTACTGCATTTCTTAAGGGTCACAGGGTCAGTGCTGTTCTTGCAATTTCAACTTACCGTGATGATACCATTTTAATTATTATTATTGTTATTTTAATACCTTTCAATTCTATTTATGACTTTCTTCTCTATTTATTTCTTATTTAGTATTTTACTCCTGTCCATACATTAAGTCGCGATACCCTGGTTTGGACTTGCCTTCAAAGCTGCAAGCTTTGTCCCCAGACACCACCAAAATGTCTCACAAGCCCCAGCCGCTCTGACACCTGCCATCCCCATAATGGCATCCTCTGTGGATGCAGCCCGGCTAGCTGGACTCGCCCATCTGCTCTCTCCAGCCTCATGACAGTAGCAAAACATTTCTCCCAAGCAGTCCTGGCCCTGCCTATGCAGCAGGTACCATACATGGGGGCTGGCTTATGTTGCCCATGGTTAGAAACTACCAGAGATATCCCAGAGCTTTGAGACCAGGAGGATGGATGTAAATAGTGAGAACAGCAAGGGTTCCTGGCACTTGTTTAAAAGTGGTTGGGTACCACTCGCTGCCAAATGCTCAGAGGCACTTCTTGCCTACAAGCAGTAGTTAATGCTTTGGTAGCAATTGCAAACCAGTGGTGAACCAGGCTTGGGCTTGCTGGGCCCTGCAGGGTCTAGACTCTAAGGGCTGCTGTGCCTGAACAAGCTCACGGAGAGGAGTGAGACAGGGGCCAGGTCAGCCCTCAGGCATGTTGCCTGTTGCCAGCACTGCCACCCACCTGTGCTCCAAGTGGGCTCTCCAGCCAGTAGCCAGGCTCCAGCTGCCGCATCTCGAATGTGCTACTCAGTTCAGGTCTCACGGCCCCAGCACCTGCCTGAGTAGAGCTTATGGGGAAGAGTACCAAGACAGCAAGACGAAAAGAGAACCAGCTTCGTTCTCCTCTAGAGCCCATGGCAGAGTGTGAGTGAGTTTGCATCCCTGCCAGAACATGCATCCCTGATGGAACACGTCTGGCCTGAGCCATGAGCGTGGGCAGGGTGTTAGGGAAAGGCCATGTGTAGTGACAATGTGTCACACATGAGGTCGCAGAGCTGCAGCACACATGGCTGCACCCACCCCATCAGCCACGGGCACACAGCACGACCCAGGGCAGGTGTTCCCGGTGTGCTGCAGAGCAGTGCTGCCTGCTGGTTTTCTCCAGTAATGGAGGCGTTTTGGGGTGGGGAGGCGCGTTTCCCTGATTCCCAGAGCACACTCAGACCGGGCAGCACGTTGTAAAACACTTTCCAAACAAACAAAGGCAAAAAGGTAGTTTCCTGGAAAAGGATTGAAAAAATAATCAAGCAGAGGCAGAGCCCCGTGTTTATTTTGCTACTCTGACTGACACAGCAAAAAGCAAACAGACGGAGGGAGAAATTAAACCCAAATGGGAAGGGAGTGAAATCAGATGGAAAGTCATTCAGTCCTTTGCAGCTTCCCAAAGGGAGCTGGGAAGAGACGAGGGAGCGGCCTTGTACCCCCTTAACTCTTTGCTGGTAACACAGTTCCCCACTCCCCCCACATAGCTAGGTAGGTAGGTAGAGCTAGGACTTTTATACTACTGATTTTGAAGGACGGTTTTCAATGTATAATAATATATCGGTTTAGGTGTGCAGTGTTCGAAAGAGAGACTGGGAGAAAGAAAGAAAACAAACCTCAATCAATATTGTTGGTTTTTTGTTGTAAAATATTGTAACCTTGTATAAACGCAACCTTTTTTTTTTTTCCTCTTTAGCTTACCGGCCTGGGGTAGAACATACTAAAAAAATAAAAAAGTTTTTAAAAAGTTCAGGAAAAAAAAGAATTAAAAAAATCATTAAAAATGTTGCCATGTGAGGTTTGTGCCATACAATGTTACTGCCTATGCAACCATGTATTACCTGTTCATTACAGTGGAATATTAAAAAAGAACAAACAGTCTTGCAGCTTGATTATTTTTAACTTTTTTGAAATAAGTTATTGCACTTGCAGGGTTTTTCTTCTTTTGGGGGGAAGGGGGGGTGGAGGCCTGGAATTTCCAGTCACCAATTTTTATTTTTCTAGGTTTTGAAAGCAGTGACATCACCGGGAAGGACCCTGCTTCCCAGCCACCCTGGCCAAGGGGGAACAAACACTGTTGTTGTTGTTTTGGTTTGCAATAAACTCCTTCTCTTCTCTCCTCTCAACTGCAATCTGGCTGGTTTGTTCCTGACTCATGACAGATGAAATGTGATCAGAGGGGCCTCCAAAATCTCACGTTAATTGAAGTTGGCAAAAAATACTAACAGTGCCCTTTTGAACTGCTGACGCAGAGCAGAATGGATTAGCCGGGGGTAGATTAACAACAGGTGGCAGCTCACGGGCTGCTGCCTCTCCCCGTACAAAGAGATGGTTAACAGCCAGCAACCAGGCGCAGGAGTGTCCTGCCAGCCAGCTCCCAGCTAACGAGGGCCTCTCTGCCTCTGGGAGTGCATTTGGCATCACTCGGCATCCTCGCTAGACAGCAGAGAGGGCACCCTGGCCACAGGGGAGAGAAGGATGGTCTCCTGTGCTTACTGCTCAGGAGCTGCTGCTTCTAGAAGAGCTTAAGCCTCACAGGGCTCCTGCAGGTCTCTCAGCCCTTCTCATGCAGTCCTTAGTGAGGCAGCAGGTAATTACAGCTGACACAGGGAGAAGCTGACTTGGCAACAAGATGCCACAGAACTGGGGACCCTCAGCCACTCAGTTCCTTGTGCTATGGCACCACCCCTTTTACACAGCACAGTCATGCTTGGGGCACCATAGCACAGGGCAGCCTGAAGTCCAAAGAGATGACACCCGGTGCTGGCAGTGGGGGACTTTCCCTCCAAAAGTGCTCCTTTTCCCCATATTCCTGCAGGT
Source organism: Chiroxiphia lanceolata (assembly GCF_009829145.1). Taxonomy (NCBI): domain Eukaryota; kingdom Metazoa; phylum Chordata; class Aves; order Passeriformes; family Pipridae; genus Chiroxiphia; species Chiroxiphia lanceolata. The sequence goes on along the minus strand of NC_045642.1, from coordinate 23,145,966 downwards.
TGTCACACTCCCTCCCCTCCTAGATCCACTTTAGTAGAGGCATCCAGGGGCATCCAAGCTTTACCCACCCTCTCCTCCACTGTGGCTATGATGAGTTCCCCAGAGGTGCCTGCCTGCAGACAGATGCTGCTCATTGGGCTGCAGGGCAGACTGAGCCCTCTAGGTTTCACTTCTCCCCATACCAAGGAGAGGGCTTGTCTCAGCCCCACCAGTTCCCAGGGCACATCTCTTGCCCTGCTGTGGAGAAAACTGGGTTCTGTGTGGGCCATTTACACTGCTTTCACTCCATGAATAAATTCAGCTGCAAACCTGTTTCCTTCGGACTGTGCAGACCCACCAGCCCTGGGACCACCAAGAGCTCAAGTTCCTGGACCCAGATGCTGGGTGGACTGGAAAGTGCCCTTCTTGTTCAGACAGAGCTGAGAAGGTGCCCAGCAGCTGCCAGCAACCCACCAAGAACCAAAGAGCCCCTCTGGCCTTTCCATCAATTGGCTGGAAGCATCAGCTTGCCTTAGATGGTGCATGGCTGTTTTCTATCTTGCTAAGAAATGGATAATGCAGGTGCTGTTGCAAGCTTATCCATTGCTCTCACTTGTAGGAGAAAAATTCCTTCCCTCCCCAAGCACTCCAGACTCTCCAGATGTTGGCAGAGTTCAGACTGTTGAGAGCCTAAAGCCAGTTTCAGTAACATCCTGCTTGTATGGGTTTACATCAGAAATTGCTCCTGACCTGAACATTGCCAAAGAGCTAAAAAGTCTCTCTATAAATTCTAGCTAGTGGTAGGACCCAGATTAGAAATGTGCATTCTTTTTTTGAAGCTGCACTTTCTTACCGGCATCACAGAAGTTGTTTAAAACACATGGAAAAATTTCTCTCTCTGGGAGATGTGGCTACAGCACCTAGGTTAATGTGTTCCTTCTCTGCTGGAGAATATGACTTTGAGGCAGGGCAAAGTTCAGGCACTTTAAATGAAAAACAATTTTTTTATTCCTGTAAACTAAACAGATTTGCCTTTTTCTCTTCCTCTTTGTAAAAGCAGGTTATTAACCTTTAAACAGATGCATGTACAAAAATCTTCTCATTGGCAAGGAAGGTAACAGCCGTGCAAGGTGCATCTACTTATGGCCAGCTGGAGCCCACATGTAAAGGTGTTGCATTTAATCTGAGACAAACAAGTGTTTATTATTTGTGAAGGGATCTTCCACTTTCTCTTGCTTTTCAGTTCGTAACTTAGTCACAGGATAAAGACAGATGCTCTGAGTTAGCTGTAGTCTTGCTGAATTCCTGGATCTCATTTTACAGTCCTTTCTGCTTCGAACCTTTCCCCCTGCCTATTTGTATGAAGTGTGGCAAAGTGGTTATTGTTCCCATTAATCCTCAGCTGAAGGCACCCAGGACTAACTGTGCCTAGCACCTAGCAGAGACCTGGCCCTTCCTATCAAAGAGAAGTTTCACAAAAGAAGGACCTGTAAGTTTGCAAACAGCCAGCAAAGCAGTGATTTGCTTGACTGTATGGCACATGGAAAAACTCATGTAGGTCTGCATATCTCACGTTCTTCACACCTTCGTTGGTCAAATGGTCCAGCTTTCACCTTTGTCCAGTCCCCTGCCAACTAAAACTCAGGTTAAAAATCTAGTAGATGTGACTTAATAATTCGGCTGGTATTTTCTTAGTCACAAAATCCACCTTGCATAGAGTCTGGTACTGACCACTAATGCAAGTTCACAGACCTAATGAAATCATGGCCAAATTGCACTGATCTCTGTCCACAGTCACTGCAGAGTTGTCATCCTTGTCTGGAGCAGGAACACTTCCTGTTTATGTAAGTAAACAATCATTTAGCATGACTAAAGGAAATTTGAAAGAGAATTACTGGATCCTTTTCCAGACAAATGAAGACAGCAAACAGGCAACCTTTCAGGAAGAACCTTTGAGCAGCACTGTTTTCAGTCGGAAAACTCCCTGCATGCTGCTAGCTCCAAGCCAGTCCACTTAATTGCCTCAATTGTCCCTGTTATCCTTTAATGGGAAACATAACTCACTTTCAAAGCAACCACAAGAAGCTGCAGACAGGGGAATCCTGAAGATCAGCAGAGGTGGGACTGCATTACAGACATTTCCATCAGGCTTAAATTACACAGAGTGCACCAGGAATGTCACTAAATGGCTTCAAGCCAGGGCCTGCTGAAACATGCTGATACTTAAAGTCAAGGCTAACGGTTCTCTACCTTGGTAGTGAGCTACCCAAAAGTCCAAATAAACAACAGTTCAGATAAAAGTGTCGCTGTTCTGCTAAATCTCAGCTTTGGGATACTGATGTTCAGGCCTTGGGTATACGACAGCTTCTCTCCGTTTCCTTATCTGCAGTTACAGATCTTACTCACACAGGAGGACGGTGAAGCTCAGTTTCTAGCACTTGGATACAGCAGTGGAAGGCATCATAAAAAGAACTTGCACCATCCTACATGCACTCCCAATAGCATGAGGTAAAACTTAAGGACCTATGACTCAACGGTAACCAACATAAACTCTAGCTGATTTTTCTGCTAAGCAAATGCTATATCTGTCACATACCAATGTTAGAAAGAGGTTTGAAATGACCACCTACACATGGGATAACTTCCAGATCCTACAGAGTATTGTGTTCAGAGTTTTCTGGCAGTTTTTGACAAAATTTTTTTCCAGCCTAGCAATTAAAATGAAAAGACAATATAGGTGGAGTACTTGCCTAGGATTTGTTCTGCTCTTCCCAGCTCTTCAGGATCAGACCGAAGTTAGCACTTGGACCAATTGGACGCTCATTTTCTAGCATAAATTTAATCTAATACAAGTTTGCAGAATGCTTTTTTCTTAGTTCAAGTACATGGACAAGACTATCCATGACTACAAGAACTACCCATAGTTTACATTTCAGTTTACAAAAGAACTTGTTTTGCAGCAGTCCTTGTAAAATTTAAGTATGCAAGTCTTCAAAAAGAAAAAAAGAAAAATTCATACTCGCTGTCTAGCCTCTGGCCAGGGCATTTAAAATCCATTTTCTCATCAGCACTATCAATTTTATTTTTTCTCCCCTGTATCGTGCTTTGACCCTGTTAAGACAGTAGCTTCCATGTAAAAGGGCTGGACACAAGATTTATGCAGTACCTGCTAACCATTCTGAGATCCTTCCCTACTCTCTACCTGTGAGAAGTACCCAAGGTATAAGACATTCATTATGGAGGAAATTCATGCCAAATCTTGGAGGTATCTTTAACATTACAATTTCCCACCTAAATCCATTTTCATGTGTCTCAGTATAGCATTTTTCTAGTGCTCAACACTCAACAACACAGCCTAAAAGTCAAATGAGTCAGAAGTACTAGGTATCTCTTAAATCCCTCTTCACAATTATTTTGATATCTATGTCTCCAGGGCCTCGAGTTTAAAAGGCCCTTGAATTGATAATTAACAGGGGTGAAGTTGTTGCCAAAGTAAAGCATATTTGAACCACACTGGTGGAAGCATGATGGATGGCAGGAGGTTCAAGATCTGGATCTGGAGATGGCAGGAGAGAGTAATTCAGAACACTGAGGCCTGAATTGACACATCCTCTAAGGATAGTGATGCTGTGAGGAAGGAAAGATTCAATGCATTGTAGGGAGAGTTGGTAAGGCTAAAAATGTATCCTTAAGACTTAATATGAGTGGCAGAGAAGTACTGCAGCACATCTCCCCCTTGCTATGCTCAAGTAGCAAGGTGTGCCATGCACACACATTGTCCTTTTCCAGCATGCTCCACAGGGACAGTGCTGCAGGCTTCTGGAAACAAAGAGCTGCCACCGCACTGGATTCCCCAATCTCAAAGAGTCAGACAAAGCTCTCTTTTCAAAAGCACAATTCTTTAACATCTGCTGCATCTCTTTGCAAAAAAAGAAAGGATCTGTTCCCTGTTCCTCCAAGACAAATGATATTGTCAGATCTCAGCAGAAAATTAGGGTAACATCTACTCTCCCAAAAAAGGTGACTGGGATGAATTCACGCAGAGCAAACTTCTGCTTCAAAGACAACCATCATACTCCAGTTATGTGAAAGATAAAATATTGACAGATCTTGACAAAGTGCATTGTGGATATTCAAGTTTAACACAAATTTAGGTAGTAAAACAGCCTGTCGCTGCAATTCTCCCTTCTAAATTCATTCATGTTTCCTTGTGCCACTCCAGAAGAGAAATACAACAAACACTCCTTGGATTTACTTTTTAATAGACAATTATTAAGCTTTTTTGATATCATATATACAATGAAAAGTTAAAAATTATCTTAATTTAAAGATTGACAACAAACCCATTCCAAATCAGACATACAGGTACATCTTACCTTTACAGATTTTCCGTCAAGAACATCACAGTCATAAATGCAGAGGTGAAGTAGGTAATTTTACTTTTTTTTTTACAGTCAATTACCCAATTTTCTCCCTGGCACAAAATAGAGATGAATTGCCATTTAAATGATCTAGCCCTATAAAAGGCCAAAGGACAAAACATGATTATTAGGGGTCACTGGACATTTTGTGCAAGGGGAAACCACTCAGATGCTTTTGGATGCAGACACAAGGACCTGGTGCCTTTTTACTGACCTAAGACTATAGATCAGTTTAGCAGGGCTGGTTTGGCTGTCCATATCTAAAAATATTGAACCATCTATTTCAAATCCTCTGTGTCTTTTAAGACTGTGCAAAACATAAACTTTTTACTCGCTTACTGAGAAAGACTCAAGAAATCACAGCAGCTTCACAACTCTGTAAGGAAGATGTTATAACTCAGTTAAACTGCTAAGGCCTGCCAAGCTGAGATCAGCCCCAACAGGACAGCCAAAACTGACTACTGCACTGTCACAGCTACTCTTTTAAAATAAACTTCTCAAGGGAAATATGCTGATATCTCATGATACTCAAACACCAGGACATAAATCACTAGGTAGATTCAGTAAGAAAGTTCATGTGAATGAACCTGAGAGGCTGCAAAGGAGAAATAATGAGCAACAAACCTTCCTCTATCTTGTAATACCCACTGTGCAGACAGCAGTTGTCACTGCAACAGCTATCTCTCTGAGCTCCCCAATACCCTCTCCCATAGCAACTCAGGAATGAAACAAAGACTGCAGTGAAAAACATTTACTAGTAATTAAACGTTCCCAGAGAGTCAGACAATATAGTTTACAGGCACATCCCAGGGAGGTTATGAAGTGAAGCATCCCCTCAGAGCTATTGTTCCAATATGATTTTCATTCACAGCACATCCACTGCATTGGGCAATAAGATAAGTCTTAGTGGGGGTGAGACAAATAGGAGCAGATGTTTCCTGTTTCTAGCCTGACTTTCATTTGGTTTCTGTCATTGCTGCGTATCCAGCTTAAGAGAGGGGGTGAACCGTGATGTCTAACACTTGTCCTATTGTTTGGGGTTTGGCAAATCTAAGGAATAAGGTTGCTTGCAGTGTAACAGAAAAACAGCCCATCCAGTAGGATGTGTCTATAACCAGCAGCAATGGAGGTTTCAAAAGACAGTGAAATCACCCTTATCTAGTAACAAACATTATATCAGTGGAGGTAGAAAAGAGATTTCTTTCTCAGCCAAACTTGGGATCCTCTTTAATATCCAAGGGCAAGGGTAGCAGTCCAGGCAATTTTCTAATTTTGTTGCATTTAATTTTCACATTCAGGTTAACTTCGGTATTGAGAAACAATTCAAATGCTCCTAAGAAATGTAAATCTTCTCCAAAAGCCTTCCTAAGCTACGTTTCAGTGGCAGCCTGTGGCAATAGGTTCTTTAAATTACAAGTAAAAACACAACAGTTTTTCCAACAAAACTAATTTACAGGAGTTTGTAAGTGTGCATTAATAGTGTCTCATACATACCTATATACCTGCACATTGAAGATGTAACTGGGAATTTCTGTAAATTTAGGTGTTTTACAAATCAGTACAACACACTGCTTGCTGAAGAGGATTCAGATGTGAAAAACTTACTTCATACTTCATCCCTGTGGGTGGCTAAAATGTAAAACTGTAACCTGATAATGAAAATATAAAAATTAAGAAGACTAAAGATACACCTCTTTTTTTTATAATGCAACTAGTTTTGACAAAGAGTCAGTGTCTTGCATGGATGCAGCAGAAAACCTGAGATTCACGCAGGAGGCGCAGCAATTGCAGTTATGTCCTGCAGGTCTCTGCTTTGAAGGAGACTGTCCTCCCACCTACTGTGTGTCTCAATGTCCATAAAAATAATTTAATTAACACAGAATGTTTTGTCCTTTAAGCCATATGACCACAGACAAATTTTTGCTGGTGATGTTGTAAAAAAATAAACATTGGTCTCACAATGCAAAAGAAAATGTTTGTTACACAGTTACTCAAGCCAACAGTTAAAGCTAAAAAGGCAGAGGCCCACCAGCCCACAGGCAATAAGCTCCTCCCAAAAGAGAGCAGCTCTACGTTGTAGACAGTTGCTTTGAATGGATGGATGCTTACTAACCAGAGAGCTGCAACACATTTGATAGAAGAGGTGAATCATGCCAGTGAGACCATAGAGAGCAAGATTCTGTTTTATTCTTCCAGGTGCGTATCCTCCTTTGGACAAAAGTATGTGTCTGACATTTTTGAGAGAACCCATGAATAGACTCAATCCTCTGTGAGCAACAGAGAGCAGTTGTTCAGCTTTCCATTATACCTTTGTGCAAAGTAAGGGAAAGACAACATACCAGAATACAACATTAATTCCCATTTCCCTTCCCACTTTCTAGCGATTCGTCTCTTCGGGGCCTTATATTCCTTATAGCACCTTTTCAGCCGTCATATTCATCACTCAGGTTTGTCTCACAGCTGCCTCTACAAGCTGCCGATATTGGGAAAGCTCTTCAGCTTCTCAGGAAAGTCATCTTTGTACAGGACGGGGTCAGCACGGTGCTCCACCACTTTTAGAGGCATGGTCCCAAAGACAGAGGCAAACTTATTGATGCATTCAGATCTGGCGAAAGGGAAAGCAATATAATTAAGAACCCCAACATCTGGGCTGGCTACAGGATCCCACACCAAAATAACTGGTAGAAACCTTGCCTCTTGTGCTTGGAAGTATTTAATCCATGCTGGCTACTAATAAATAAAAAGAGAGCCTCACTGCAGAGAGAACTGAGAAGAAGCTGGTGTTTTTTGATTTATCCATTTAATCACAGAGACGAGCAAGGGGATGCTGGCAGCAGCACATGTGCACTTGGAGGTCAAAGCTTCCCTTCTCCCTCCCCCTAGAATTCCAGTCATTCTTAAAGCAATGTACATGCTGTAAACCAGAACAGATTAACTGCCAACATGACTCTTAAAGGGCCACTGTTGGGTCTATTTGGTTTCTAACGAAGGTTTTGCAAAAACCGAGGCTTTGTGAAAACTGAGGTCTTAAAAAAAAAATATTTAAGCCTGGGTTTTTTCAGGCTTCTTCAGAAGCTCTATCTTTTCCCACAAAATAAACATGCCTCAGAGAATAGGCAGAGTTGATTGTACTGTAACTTAAAGGTGAAGCTCAGTCTTAATAATCTCAGGGTCAGTAATGTGGAAGGGAACAGCCATGTACTTCAAAAAACAATCAAACAGATGTTTAACCTTACATTGCTCCTTTAACTCTTTCACTGAAAGGCACAGTACCTGTGGAAGCATGGCAGAGAAAACTTGGTTCATCTCACCCCAGCTAGTGCTCCTCTAACATTAGCTGCCTACTACATAAACCAGCTTTTAAGAACTTCAGATACTAAGAATCTGAAGTTCCCTACACATAACCGAGATAGCTACAAGAAAACAGGTCACATTTCTTTTGCCATTCAAAAGTGAAAACAAAAAAGAAATGAGTACTTTGACTCAGCTACAGAGACTGACATGCTGCAGGCGCTCCCAGAGCAGGTCTCTTGCTCTCCAACCACTGCACCCTCTCTCGACCCCTTCGGAGGGTTAGGGGGTCACTGTGGCTCCAGGATAATTTTCCTCATCAGACCTGGTCAATCACAGCAACTGAGTGTGACAGTTTTGTGATGGGGACTGCTCAACACTGCCCCAAACACTCTTTTGAAGTAGATGGGACAGCAAAACTGGTTTTCAAAATTAATTTCTCAGTCTACATAGCTGTTTCAAGCTAAAATGGTTATACTTGAGGCCATTTTCTGGCCTGAGAAAAATGTCCAAAAACTACTTCATGTGGGATGATGCTTGAATGTACAGGTAAAGGCAGATGCTTCACTTTCTGCTACCTTCCCATCCTCATACCTCTTGCTATCTCATACCTTCCTACCTTCAGATTCAAATCATTGGGACCAGAAACAAAAGAAACAAAAGAAAAGGAATTCAGAGTGTAAGAGGAAACTCTGTAGAGTAGGAAGTAACCTCTACACCTGTCATAAGCACTGTTTGCTCCAGGTTAGCACAGACCTGAATGAACAAAGGAGCCATCAGTGAGGACTGAAGTGAAGACCCAGGTTCAACGTCCGCAATAACAAGAACAGTTGAGAGAGATTTGGGCTCTGGGTTACAGTAGCATGGAGAGCAGGAACTGAGTGTTTTCTCCAGAAACATTAAGCAGTTTCTGTTGCCTCCAGGAGATGCCCAACACCAGATACCTTAGACAAATCTGATTTTTAGGTAAGGTTAGACTTTCAAATCATCTGTTACTTCTGAGACATGTGGCTAACTAATCCATGATGTGTGTACTGGAGAAGTCTCATGGCAGAAAAACCACAAACTTCACAGGCAAGGAGGTAGATGCACTGGGAGATGTGCATGTGAGAAGTTTGCACAGCTGCTGGCCCTCACTGGTTTCTGGAATACAAGAATACTTCTAGTCTACTGGTTCAAATCCTGCCTTTGCCAGTAATGACTGAAAGACATTGTAATGTAACAGCTGCTTGGTGGCCGGTGTGAAATGAATTAGTTATCTCAGCCTGTTGCCTGGTAGGCAGGTGTCCACATCAGACCAGCCATTGTCACAACCGGAACTAAGCAACACCCTCAGAGCAAAAGACAAAACTAAATGGATAGGAGAGACAAAACTGACCTCTTCCCTCCAGAGGTTATACTCCCAAATCAAAGATGAGGTTTTAGAAAATATCAAGATGGAATCCTTCTACAGCCAAACTTGTTCTCATGGCAAATCCATTCAAGCATAGCAGTACAGTATCTTTAACGACCAAGAAACCATTTCATTGATAAAGAAATGGAAAAAAATGAAAAATGGAAAAATTAGTATGTTCTAAACACTCTGGCTGAAACAGAAAAGTTAGTCCTCAGGAAATCAACGTCAAATTCAAAGATCAGAAACAGGATATTTTCAAGGAAAGAAATGTCATACACAAGTCACAAAATGTGTTTGAAAGAAAGTCACCTCTTTCCAAAAATTTCATCTCCAGCACTGAACTAAATCACTTGAATTCTGAAACCTTTGCCACTTTTGGAAAATATAAACCAGAAAGGATATCAAGAACATTAAATGTTGAAAGCTAGGCAGCAAAGTGAATGTAATGTGTCATCTTAATATGGAGGGAAGGTGTTTTTCTTGGCTCTGTCAAGAGTTTTGCAAATTCATACTAACAGAGGCATGTTCACTTCCAAGAATTATTCTTTTTGTTTTTCCCTGCTCTGCTGACACCATGCAGTTGTGCTCAGCTCAACAAGAAAATAAGATTATGTGAACTCAGAAATTGAGAGCCCTACTGCTCCTGGTTGACTGGATGAACTTGGTGTTTGTTCAGGTCTCTCATAATCAGTTTCCTCACTGTTATAATCCCAATAACTTTTTGGCAGGGTAACTCTGTACCTGCAGCCTTTGGCCAACTGCTACCTGGTTAGTTTGCCTCTTAAAGGAATGGCTTCCTATTTTGACTATAACAAACATTTACACGTCCTAAATAAAACATTGCTGTTAATGTTGCTGCAGAAGTAGCTCAGCCCTTTGCTGTATTTACTGCACAGGCAGTTGCCCTCCAGACTGCATTTTACAGAGTTATCCATTTTTGAGAGCCAGATACAAAGATGCTGAAGGCAGAAAGCTCGTTGCTACTTAAATAATACCTGTAAATACAGGGATTATGAGATCTTCCTAAAGTTTATTTTGTGACCTGATGTAAAAGCTAACCTAGGCCAAGAAGGGGATTCTTGGTTCAAAGCTTTCTTCAATTAATGTATTTTAATGATGGAGTTTGATAACCTTGGGGACTAAAGTCTTTTATTTATCTGAGATAAATTACACAGCAGGAAGAATAGCAGTGTTGGCTTTCCAATGTTTCACTGTATTGCTGAAAAATAAAATATCTCTTAATAAGAGAAAAGAGTTCAACTGTACCATCTTTCCTTTGTCTCTACTGAATGTGTCAAAAGGCCCAACAGAACTGGTTAGTTACATGTCTTTCCTGGCCAGATCTCCACAAACTTTGTGTTTGACTTCTCAAACCTTTTCCACTTACAAAACCATCAGGCAGTTACTGGGCATCTCTCTGCTATTTCTGAATCAGAAACCTCATGCTAAATGTTGTGCATGTACATGACAACCCCGATAAACTGTTTGTTTCGCAAACAGTTTGTTTCACAAACAGTAGGTTGACCCCTGGATATCTGGGCAAGTAATTAGCTCAGACTACCTGCTTGCTATTTCTGAATGCTAAAACACAAGAAGTCAGGCACTTTGGGAAGCTGGAAGTGAGGCTGATAATGGCTGTTTGCTTGATACCTCAGATATTGTTCTTGATACCCAACACCGTAAAGTTATCAGTATGAAGTTATTCTTTTAAAATACGACAAGGATTCCCTTCTCTCCTGACTCTGAATATAGCTAGTGTGTGTGTATATATATATATATATATATATATATATATATATACAAGAGTCTTACTCACTGCTAATTAAGGAAAATTTGCTCTAGGAGTTATCATCATTTATTATCCACTTTTAGCTTAGAAGATTAGAAAAAAAAAAACTCTTTCAGATTTTCAAATAACTCCCTTATATTGAGGGTAGACAATAAGCAGTTTCAGTATGATATCAAGGATTTTCAAAATGAAGAGTGAATATACCCAAACTGCGTTTCTCTCCAGATATCCTCCTGCACTCAAACTCTTTCTCAGCATGTATTTCTTTGACTGGGCAAATAAAAGCATGTAGATTTGCAGTCAACCTAACATTTCTCATGACACAGTATTCTCCACTTTTGGAAACTACAGAGAAGCAAAGGAACAGTTTAAACATGTTCTCAATAAACTGTCAATGACACTTTACTCTGAGGGTACAACAACTGCTATAGACATGGAAACGTGACCTTTACTCTGCATCATAATGCACTTCGGAGCAAAAAGCACTTTTTCATCTTCTGTTTTTATAGTGTTTACCTTAATGAGAACCTAGTTCATGACCAAAATTCCTACGTGTTGTTGTAATGCTACTTGTAGGATCATGGGAAAGCTTAACTGGCTTCAGGTAGTCCATCCTGTAAGCCAGTGCAGAATTGCCAGACACAGGGCATGCTCTTGTGCTTCCCCTTCAGCTAATATTTAAGATCTACAAAACTTCTAGCCCCTTCCTTAAGTATTTTTCTACAGAGTAATTTTTATGATCTTAATGGGGTATGTTTTACTTCTGACTTGCATACTCCTTTTTTTAATCCAGCCTTATTAAAACCCATATAACACTTTACACTTGCTGAGTTCTGCAGAGAAGGACAGAAAAAAGCTCACTGTTAATATGATAACTAGTAAGATAACCATTTTATGCCTCTTGCTGCAAATCTGAAATGGTCTATTTTAAATGCAGGTCGGATTTTGTTTTTTGTCGCCTCTTAGAATCATAGAATCATCAAGGTTGGAAGAGACCTTTAAGATCATCAACTCCAACCATCTCTTTCTTCAGGTGGCCTCTTCTAGTATTATGCCCCTGCTTATTTACCCCATGAATTCTATGGCTGCAAATATTTCCCCCCAAGTTTGCAGGAGAGATGCAAAAGCCCAAGAAGCCTAAAGTGAAATGCTTTAGTCAGTTCTAGATCTCACATTAATGGCACTTAATAACTAGTACACACATTTACTGTCAGATAGCCCATTTCAAACTTAGGTGTTGAACAGCTTTGCAAAAGTGAAGAAACTATCTCTTATTTTACACATTCAGAAGGCAATGCAGAGAGAAGTTCTGTGTCTTGGTTAAGCTTGGGAAGCCCTTTTGTTGTAAAGCAGGGATTGCAAACCTCATACTTACAAACTTTCAATATTTCAGTCTAAACAGTAACTGCCCTTCCCAATGTGTACCTCATTTAAAAATTAAATTCTAACAAAAATATAATAGCGTTGCCATTGTTAAAAACTGTGACATGTAACTGTGCAGGCAAACGCCCTTCATTAGTGGAAGCAATGTGCTTCACAATCTTCGGAGGAAAGACAATGTACAAATATCACTTCAAATTATATCGCTGCTCTTTGGTAAGCTAGCAACTGTCTGGTCAAAAAAAAAAATCATACTTAGTAGAGTTGATATTCCACAGTAAACAGCAATGTGGTATTACTGAAAGTACTGCCAAATCCCTGAATTTCATCTATGTACCCTAGAAGCTTTACAGAAAAGCTGGTAAAAAGTGTGCCCTTTTAAAGTCCCTTTTTGCAGTAATCCACTTTTCAGTGACACATCACTGATTGTAGGAATGATTTATGCTAATACAATCCATGCAACGTTATTTCAAAATTAGTAATTTACAGAAAAACAGTCAGTGAGCATTTTTGATCCTAATTTAATGAGACACAGGATAAGATTTTAGGGATCAGAACAAGGCAATCAGAGAAAGAGAGTGGTCACTCACCTTTCCACCATGTGTGTCTGGTCCAGCGATAACCCATCAATTGCCGTGCATTCTGGACATTTGAACTTCTTTCGTGGGGTCACCTGGAGGAAGGCATGCCAGATATTATCAAATATCAACAGAAGGGACATTAATCTCCTTGCACACAGAGCAGTGCAATACCTCTGAACATGCCTGCAGTGTAAGCTGAGCTGTCTCAAAAAGGAGGGGGGGGACACACATATAAAAAAAAAAGCCACTCCATTCCTCCATTCAGCTCCATCTGGCCCAGCTGACTGCAAAATTCACAGGGGCCCAATAAAAACGGCTTGGAGGGTTTTTTCCTTCTGTAACTGAAAAGAAGTGGCGATGACAAGCTCCTTAATTCCTGTTTAATGACTGTTTTCTCACTGCCAAGGTCCCTATATAAACACCATTTGTTCTTGCAGCCATAACAGCGATGAAATATAGCTTCCCATACTTCACCGTAACGTTAATCCAACAGACACTCTTTTGCTCACTCCAGTTAATAGCTGCCTGGCAAACTCTGCAAGACTCTCCGAATCACACAGAGGTGCCAAATTACTCTGCTGTGCCCTCATACAGCTCAAAAACTTTTCTAGCAGAAACATACACTTTATCTTCTAAAGACTTTTCTAAGAAATGCAGCCACCAGTCCCAGTAAATGATGATGGACAGATGGGAAAATGGACCCTGCTAATTGAAGTAACGCCTGGTGGCCTCTAAATCTCATTCCAGGTTGACACACTTCGAAACGAATGTACAGAGTGAATGTCTAGACCTGAAAACGTGTCGAAACATGTCAGGAAATTAATTCAGGGATAAAAAGTTCATTTAAAGCTGATCTTGCAATTAACGTTCTTGCAATTAACATTCCCATAAATCAGCTGTTGTCAGGCCACAATAGAGAGAGCTGTGGACAGTTGGCAATTTCTTTGCTCTAGCACTCTCAAATAGTTAAAATATATGTATGTGGGCATGTACAGACATACACACGTATGTCCAGCTGTCATTTAAATTATCTTTTTCATCCCTCATCTAGATGGCTAAAATAACCACCAGAAACAACTGGTAAAAACCAATTCAATTCTCTGTTCCCTGTTAGCATAAAAGTTTTACTAAAAGGGCTTTTCTACCATGGAAGCAGAACAAGACATCATACTGGGGGAAAATGAGAGAAAAAGGAAGATTAGGTAATATATTGAGGCCCACAAAATAAATTTATGTAAGTACTGTACATGACATTTTTAAATTCTGCTAAACAGCAGAAAAGTCCCACCTTAATGACTGATTTTCCAGTGACATTCGCTACTAGAAAATTCATGGCAATATCTTCGCAATTCATATGAGCATCCACCCAGTTCTTGATGTCTCCAGGCATTTTATAGGTGTAAAGATAGTTGAAATACTGCATGATAGAGGGAGAGAGAAAGAAGACCATTTTAAATAAAGATACAGTAACTGCAAGACTAAATATTTCAGTCACAGAACAGCAGGTAGCTAAGTGATACTGCTGTGGTACTGCCTTCAGCCAAGGACTACTTCGGCAGATAGAAAATGAATTTTGGGTGCTGAATGCATAATTATTCCTTTCCTGACCAGCACACAAATTGCTTTATTATTAGTTTTCTTTTCTTAAACTGCTAGCTATAAAGCTACATTCACTGCAAAATTTGCTATTTACTTTCAGATCATGCAAACTGGCAAGAGTTCTGTAAGTTTATGAAGGTAAATAATGCTTATTTATACAGGGACAAAATAAGTTGTTTTCACAGCAACTGAACAAGGTTTAGGAAAAGTCTGCAATCAGTTCTCTGACTGTTGTAAAAAAACATAATCATAGCACCATATAAAACTCATGGAACAATGGCAGACACACATACAGCTCTTTTTTAAAGGTTCACATTGTACCTTAGTATAGTACAAGTTGTATATTACCTTGTGATAAAAGGCTGCCCCAGTGAGCACCATTGAGACTTCATTGGTCCATTCTGATTCATATTTCCATTTGTTCATCTCATGGTCCCAAAGATGCAGACGACCTGGATATCCAACCAACCTGTCAGGGAACTCACGCCAAACCTGAAGAGAAAAAGATATGACACACTACTAACCAGGCCTGCACAGAAAGCAAATGCAAATGTGTGAATGCAACACATCTGCTTTGGAAGGGCAGAGTTACAATGGTGCAAAGATCAGTTAAATTCTTCTAAGTCCAAATTCTTGGAATAAAAAGTTGCCTGGAAGAAGTACAAAAAAGCACAAGCTTGCTGTGGAAGGACCCTACAACTCAAAGAAGCCATGTCCCAGAGCAAAAGGCCACTAATGCAATACTAAAATAATTGTTACAGAGAAATACAAATGACTATTCAGAAAGATTTTAGCCCTAACTAAAACCAAGCATGATTAAAATGAAACTTTTGATGTTAACTTCAGCAGATATGGCTACAACTAACTACTTTCACAGCTGGCTTTGGATCTAACCAACCTGCTTCCTTTGACAGGAACCGGCTTAAAAAAGGCTTATATTTTAATATTTCTGGTATTCTTTAGTGGGTGCTTGGCTGGAACTACTGCTACATGGAAGGCCTCTTTGCCCTCAACTTGTTCCAGACAGCTGGATACAATCAAGATACCATCCTTGTCACTCCATACATTATTTTATAGCTGACTACAGGATCAAATACAGTAGACAAGAACAAGGAGAAGGGCATCATTAATGCAACCTCAGTTCTCCACACTGCTGGCCACATTAAATAGTGGACGATTTTTGCATTAGGAGAAAAGGGAGAAAGGATTATAATTATTTGGAGGGATCCGAATGCTATTTGCTTGCTAAATACAGTTTTTATTTTTGCTGATCAATAATGAAGTTAGTATTTATCTGTATTATTTGCAGACTTATTATTCAAAATCTGCTTAATCCAAATAACTGCCAGGTTTATCGAAAGAGTATGAGTCTTGACTCTCCAACATACAGCTAGTTTACAAAAGTTTCTGGTTTAGTTTGGTAGTGTGTGAACAAACAGATACACAAATTTTATTGTGTATGCAAGATCAACAAGAAGAACAAAGTATCTCAATAATCCCACTAGCCAACCTCTTTTCTCTGTACAAAAGGCAAGGGAACCCTACACTTAAATGCACAGTAAAGAAAGTGTTTTCTGGAATTCCACCGTCCTGCAAACCTCACCTCATCAGCAGTTCACTTTGGGCACTTTTTATGTGTCAGTGCATTCCATTTGGGAGGCCTGGACTATAAGGACTCTATGCAAGTATTTTGTCAAAGTAAATATGATAAAACAATCAGCTTTAAGTTACTGCTTCTGCATCTACACTTCCACGATTTTGCATTACCATATACCTTTTCATCTATACATCTCAACACATTTCATTGCTGTCAGTTAATACAGCTTCAGAATCCCATGATGAGAGCAGTTATTATTTCAAATGTCCAGATGAGGAAACCTGCCAAAAATCATACAGGAAACAAGAATGGGAACCAGATCTTCTGACTCCTTGACTTGAATTTTATCCAGAAATCAATCTTTCTAGACAGTTCTAGGGCACAAGTACTGGGATAGTATTTAGATATGACAATGCTCCAACACAGAGGGTTCTTGGAAGCAGAGATAATTTGGAACTGAAGAAAGAGAATTCATAGGACACTTACAAGTTGGTGCCATCAGCTAATTAAAACAATACAGACTTTTGGCAGGCAAGCCAGAGAGGGCTTGAGATATCTATTTTAACATGATGTAAAAACTATTAATAAATAGCACAAAACTAAATGTATGACACTCAAAATTTTATTCCTCACTCTCTAGAACTCAAAAAATTAATGATTTAATTTTAATCCTGAATATTAAGATGTTGGAAGGCACCACCACATAAGCTACTGAGGCTCAACAGAGGATTTGACGGAACACCACAGATCTGCGCTGTACTGGGCTAAAAATTCTTATAGAGGACATGGCATGCATATTAACAGCAGCTGAAAGAGAGACTGAAGTTAGCTACTGCTTCCCAAGGGGCTTCAGTGCCTTCTCAACACAGAACCCTAGATTCATATCCCTTCTAGTTTTTGTCCTTAGTGTCATCTTCAGGAGTCCAAATGACATAAAATAAAAGCCAATTATAATGCACATTACTCATACAGATTTCTTGTATCACTCTGAATCTCAACCCTACTCTGATTCTGGCCTCTAAAAATTGTCAGCTCGATGCATCTAAAAAATAACTTAGGTGTTTTAAAACAAAGAATCCTTTTAAAAGTAATGCTCTCAAAGTCAGTGGAAAAGTTTGGCTTCACTAGCTCATTCAATGGTAATTTCTGGAGAGGCTCCCAGTACCTCCATCCAGCTCATTGCCCAAATCCATACATATGCTTTGTGCCAAAATTAATATAAACAGCTACTGCTTATAAGGAAGCTTTCAGAATAAAAATAGTGGTAATTATTCTTATACTACTCTCTATTTTGTACTTCAGTCCATTTTCTTGTTTGATGGCTGCCTATAATTTATTAGTCTGTTAGGAATACATTCCATTTTAGCCAGCAAACTTATTAGCTTTCTCAGACTAAGACGGATGGCCTGATTTAATACTGGTAAGGGACACATCCAAGGGAAAACATATTGCCAAGTGAAGAGGAGGTATGCTTCTTTGCAGACAAGTCATTCCAAAGACTCCGCTAGTCAACCCTGAAGATAAATATTTTTGGACAAAGCATCTCCCAGATGAAATGTCAAACAGAAGTTCCGACTTAGTAGTTTCACTAAAGTCTTGTAAGAAAAACCAGGAGAAAATGATAGTAATTTTGTTTCCAAGTCAAGTTCCCCAAGTGACATTAACAGCACAGCTAAAACACCCTCCAGTCTCAACTCTCCAGAGCTATTTCTGCCTCACAGCCTCAACTATTCTGTTCTATTTTGCTGTGTCATCAGAACAGCTCATTCTCCACATAGCCAGAAGGACAGAGAAGTATTTCCTTTTACAAAATATTCTCAAACATTTATGCATTAAATTTAATAGACTTTATTAAGTCACATGCAACTTCAGCAATTTAATGAACAGAAAAATAATCAGCATTTCTAAAGCTATCATGGCAACATTTTAAGAATGAAATACTGACTATCTTCTATAAATGAAAGAAACTCCAACCTATCAGTACTCCTTCTGTCTCCCAGAGCCCCATTCACTCTTAATTCTCCCCCAGTCCTCAAAGAAATGGCTTGTGCTATTACTGAAAAAAATAAAGCAAAATGTAAAGACAGAGTCCATTAAAAGATAAGCGATGCTTCATGTGCACACAATTTGTAAAACATCATCAGTTTGAAGAAGAGCTTTGAATGAGACCAGCAGTGGATAATTCTTTTGCTAAGAAGAGTTACAGTATTCCTCATAAAGGAATGCTGAAAACTAAACTTTCAACTTTCAAAATGGGTATGAAAGAACTTTTCTCAAGAAGGCATTCAAACTTTATGACAATTTCAGCCTAGTGAAAATGCAATTCAACAGAGAGTAGATTTTTTTAAAGGAATGCCAGAGACATGAAGCACTGAAAAACAGTTCTGAGACAGAATAAGATCATCTACTAACAGAAAGCCAGTCTTCAAGACAAAAAATGCAAACTTAGCAATGCACCAAACAGAACATTTTACGAACAAAAAACATGGACTCAGAACAGTAATCCCCATTTAGATTATTTCTATTATTACTGTAATAAAAACATTTTATCTTTGAAAGGACAAAGTGCTGCATAAGTATGTGATAAGAAATCTTCATGAACTTCATATTTGGAACCTGTTATCCCCACTTTTCAGGATGATAGAAATGCTAAGTCATCTGCCTCAAGGTCAGCTGAGACGCAGAGGTGGGAACACTGCAGTGCTTACTTTCAGTCTCTCACTCAAACATCAAACACTTCAGAGGTGGCCAATGGTTCTGCTTTAATTTTTTTAAGATTACGATAGTCTAAATATTTGCTCCATTTCCTGGATCTCTCTGATACTCCCTCTGAACAACACAGATTGGTAAGTGGGAAAAACATTGACTAGCTCTAACAGGTTTTTTTCCAGTGTCCCAAGTCATGCCTGTGATTTTATCATGTAACTTAACAGAAATACTTTTTTCAAAGTCAAAATGTCATGAGTATTCTTCTGCTACCTTAATACAGCAGCACACAAGGACTATTTTTCTGCTTGCTCCAATAGATTTATGCAAGGTCATAAATCACTGTACCATAATAGTTCACTTTTAACAAGTAAAAAATGTCTGACACTTTGAGTGTTACTATAATTTTTTATGGCTGAAAGTGTACAGAGATCAAAGTTTTCTGAATTTTTTTTTAGGCTTGCTCTATACATTCAGACAAGTCTGTGACAGAGGGGGTTTTGCCACATGTTTAAATGTAAAGTCTCAAGGATGTCAGGAGGAGAAAAGAAAATTACTGAATGTCACGTTTCCAGCCTTTCATATGACCAAAGCAGAAGCAGACCTACTTTTAAAAGAAAACTTTCTAGTAACATTATATGCTGCTACTGTTCCCTCTGGATTCCCCTGCAAATGAGTCAAGAGCTTGAGAGATACTTTTCTGGTTACACACATAAACAGATAAATAAATTATCACAGGCTGAGGACAATTTAAACATCTGGGAGCCAGCTCAGGCCTGTCAAGCAAGTCACAGACACTCAGGGCCAGAAAAGATCAATCTTCAGCCCCTGATTTCTGTGCCAGAGAGTAGGAATTACATCACCTACCCCCTATAAGAGGAAAACTGTGTATTTATAAAATAATCCCCTATGCTTCTGTATTCAAAGACATTTCCATTCATTTATTTTACAGGGGGGAAAGCCAAATTCAAAATATAAGGATTCAGACCACTCATAGGTTTGTCTCAACTATCTGCTCAATAAGGCAATTTAATTTTCCATACTACATTACTATGTAGTAAGCTGAATTCCCAGAGTCAAAAAGGAATAGGACTTATATTAAAATGCAAAAAACTGCAAAAGCAATAGTTTTCAGTCTGCCAGACTAAACAATCTCATGTCCAAACAGTTACATTCACACACTGAATATAAGGATTGTTACTCAGACAGTCCCTGCAACCAAGGCACATCGTCCACAAAAGGCCAATAAATTAGCCAGCACACTCCAACAGCTAGGCCTGTTGGACTTCATCCTAGGGAATGAAGAGTTGCAAGTCCCAGCTGCCACCTAATCACACTGACTACAGGGGAATTCATGTCAAGTTTTCTTTGCCTCATTTTGGTTTTCACTTTACTGTGTGAGTGACCAGACTCAATATATGTGATGTTACAGATACTCTTCATTGAGGGTGTTAAAATTAACAGTTCAGACACACAAACACCAAGGTTCTGCTTCTCACAACTTCTGGCTGACACAGCTGGAAATCAGCTGCAGTTTGAATCTCTGCTTCAAAGCCCTTCAAGCCTGCTTTGCCAGTAGCAGTGATTCATTTGGAACTACTTACCCAAGTCACCTACGTGACTAAGTCACTACTTACACTTAATCACTTTATTTACTTTGAGACAGCCCGATGAAAATGAAAACCAAACTGCAAAGAGAGCCAGGATTTACAAAACATGCACATTATTGATCTGCCATCTTAGACTCCATCAGATCACTCTCAAAACTAGTAGTTATAAGCATCAACACAGACAAAAGTAAGTCAGCTTGCAGAACTGCCAACACTTGATTGCTCTGTTGTTGCAGTACAGTCAGTGTAGACAACGAAATAGAGAGAAGGCATATGTGGCCAAAAAAACCCTTCATTTAGTTGTCTTCTCTTCATTCCATCTTTCACACTTCATGTATTAACCTGCAACTCTTAACCTGGCAAGGGAAGTATTTCCTTCTTGGAGACACATATGATAGATTAAACCTCTGTCTCCACTACTTAACATCTTTGTTATTACATCAGCATACCTACATCACCACCAGACATTTCTGGAGTATAAAAGCTTGTTACAGAGCTGCTAACAGTCTCTTTCACTGGAGAGAGAGAAAGAGCCATGTTTTACCACATATATATACATGTTAAAGAAATACTTCCAACATATTTTAAAAAATATCATCTTGTATTAACAACTCCACTAAAGACTGCTAAAAATGAGACAACTACCACATTTACAGAATCACAGAATATTCTGAATTGGAAGTGACCCACAAGGATCATCAAGTCTAGCTCACTGAATGGCCCCTACAGGGATTGAAGCCACAACCCCGGTGTTATTAGCACCAGGCTCTAACTGACTGAGCTAACATCAGGGTCAATTTAGTTAGCTTCTCCCCCTTAGAGAAACAGTCTTCATAATTTCACTCCACTTAAGTAAGTTTCATGTTCTAGCTCTCACATACAAAGCCTAGTGCTGTTTTGCTCTTAATACTGCATATACAGATGTGACTAAATAATTCAAACCTTTCTTAAAATATGGTATTACATTTTCTAATGTTTATGATTTATTTACATATATAGTATGTTTGTCTTAAACATACACATAACAGCAATGTCAGATTATTGACTGTGTCATACACTCAATTAAAAAGGGAAGATAAAACTAATTCGAAACATAGCTTTGAAAGGAAGACAACACTGTTGCTTCCAGTGTACTTTCAACAAACAACTCAAATGACTATGAAGATGTCACCTCTTTGTGCTGCCACGGGTAACTGATTTGGACAAACTTTCTTTTTGTCCATACCCTCATTACCACAGCAGCTGTTGAAGCTTCGCCATTTAAAGCATATGATCCATCTGTCCCCTCCTTGACATTTTTCAGTTCCTCTTTTCATTGCACTCCACCTTACTTCGGCATGTCCTCAAGAGGCCTTCTCTGTTCCCAACACTTAATCTCTGAAACTTGTCTTGTCTGTCAAGATACTAACTTGGCTAGCACCTCTGATTTGTCTGAAAACTGTTTGGAGCTGTTAAGAATGTAGTTCAGTCTCCAGATTGCTTCCACTACAGTAATTATACAACATTTTCCGGAGTCTCTTGGCGTTCCTATGCCAGTGACCAAAAACCTTCTCTTAACTGGAAGGTTTTTGCATAAAGACTATCTGTAAAAGTATTTCAGTCAGCATTGAACTGTTATGGTGAAGAGAGATGCAACAATCTGAATCAGCAGGCTGTGCAGTGGTTCCTCCACTTTATATACACATGCAATGTTGAAGTGGACAGCCTAAGAGACAGGAAATTCTCTTACCTCATAGCCAAACTGGAGTTCATCCGAGGTTAGCATAATGATATCATCATCAATAGCCAACACTGCTTCTGTTTCAATCTCATCATAGGGGAAGAAGCGGTTGCTAAGTTTATTTTCTGCAGTCCTAACAACTTTCAAGGGAACACGAATCTTTGGCCAGAGAGAATCTAGAGAGAAAAATGAGAAGAAATAGAATTCAGTATAATACTTTACTTCTGCGCACCTGTCTTTGTGCCTCTTTACTCTTTTTTCTTCAAATCTAACAAGACCTTCTTAATGGTGAATTTACACCTGTTTCAGTTTGGCAAATGTGAGTATATGAAGGTGAGAGACAGAAGTTCAGCTACATTTCCCTCCATAGCTCTCTACAGAGAGCTTCAAGGACAGCTACACGGGGGATAGCTTGCCCAAAACAGCAATCTGCAACAATCACAAAAGAGTCAGAGACAATACGTATTGGTTTAGGACACACAGCAAGAAAAGATACTTCACGCAACTGCAAGTAAAATAATTTGAAGTAGCAGTATACAATCACTGACTGCGAGTCTAGGGTCATAAAGAATTTGAAAAAGAATGTTAGTCCTATCACATGATGAAAAAATAAATTTTATTTTATCAATAAAACATTAATCACTATTGACAGATAAGGAGTAGATTCTGTGTCTCAGTAATTTCTTTCATCTTCAAAGTCCTAAGTCATAGTGATAATTTTAAGCTAAATAAATACAAATGGATTCTAACTTGTGCCCTACAGCATCCTTACAAGTAGAATAGAGCACTGGATTACATAACATAAATACTAAAATTCACAAGTCAAATGATGATTTAAATAGCAAGAAAATCCTCTGTAGATACAAAACTGGACCCAACTCACTCTATGATGGGATTAATTTCCATTTCTTGCTATGTGTTTAACATGTAGCACCTTAGGTGTCACATTAACAGCTTTGGCATATATTCCATAATTTTCAAAATCCTATTTTATTCCTACAAAGTATAACTGCAGGTGTAAGTATAAAGCACCAAGCTAAAAGAAATAGAACTAAAGACTGAATACTAAATCTTAATTCTGAATGCACATAACCATATACATTTTCTAGCACAAAG
This sequence comes from Chiroxiphia lanceolata, assembly GCF_009829145.1. Taxonomy (NCBI): domain Eukaryota; kingdom Metazoa; phylum Chordata; class Aves; order Passeriformes; family Pipridae; genus Chiroxiphia; species Chiroxiphia lanceolata. The sequence continues at coordinate 23,122,781 of NC_045642.1, read as the reverse complement.
CTTAATAGTAGTCATTATTACAGTTTGATGTATCCCAAAAGCAACTATTCATCAAAAAGTATTTTAATTAAAAGCTAAACAAATAGCTAAACAAGTACAAATGTGATATGTTGGTTTCTTCCAGCTTTCACATAAACATGTATTTTAACAAAAATTTGAGGGAAAAGAGAGCATTGTAAGATGAGTCTAAGTACCTTCCAAACAGCAGACAGATGACCACTTGAGTTTCTTACACTAGTGAAATGGAGGGGATGACAATGGTAAGAAAAATAAGGGAAAATACATTAAGTCAAATACAAAAGGACTCCTCAGAGAATTTGTAAGTTGTACTCTGTGTCAAATGAAAATGTGTATAAGGACACACCTTGATGGAGCTGATTCCTCTTCTCTACTCAGGAATATTGAGGCATACCTGGAGTACTGTGTCCAGTTCTGGACTTCAAAGTGCAAGAGAGACATGAGCAGACCGTAGAGAGTTCAGCAAAGAACCATGAAGGTGATGGAGGTACTGGAGCTTCTCCCCTATGTGAGGAAAGACTGAGAGGTCTGTGGCTGTTTAGCCTGGAGAAGAGAAGGCTCAAGGAAGGTCTTGTCAATATGTACAAATACCTGAAGGGAAGGCGTAAATAAGATGGATCCAGACTCCTTTCACTGGTGCCCAGTGACAGGACCACAAGCAATGGGCACAAAAAACCACTAGAGGTTCCCTCTGAACATCAGGAAACACTTTTTTCCTGTGACGGTGACCGAGCACTGGCACAGGTTGCCTGGTGAAGTAGTAAAGTCTTGACTCTTAAAGATATTCAAAAGCCTTCTGGAGACAGTCCTGTGCAACCTGCTTCAGATGGCCCTGCTTGTGAGGGGGGTTTGACAGGATTATCTCCAGAGGTACCTTGCAAGCTCAGCCCATTCTATGCCTCTGTGGCAAGTGGAGTCTCTAAGAACTGATACTGGGCCCTAAACTACTGAAATTTTCATCAATGGCCTGAAATACATATGAATTGCCAGTGCAATCTGCAAGTGACACAAAGCCTGGAGACATGAAAAATAGTGAGGACAATAAGGTCATACAGAGCTTAGTGAAGTCTGTATGACTGAACTGCTTAGTAAACTAGATGCATTCGAAAAAAAACCAGACTGCCACCCAAACTGACACACGGTTAAACACTAGAACCAAGGTAATTTTTTCCCTAATAGCAGCTGCTGAAAAGGATTAAAGGCTCAGAGTGGACATTAGTTCTCAGCACACTGCTGGGGCAAAATGGATTGATGCAATTTTTGCATATGTAGATGTGTATGTAGAAAGAAATGGGGGCAGAAAGAAGAAACGTTACCTGTACACAGACTGAGACAGATGCTAAAATACTGTTTTATTCTGCTGTTTGTATTTTTCAAACCATATTAAAACACCGAAAATTGTGCAGGAAAGAACCATATAAGTTATTTGAGGTCATGACAAAATGCCTTGTGGTAGAACATGAAGATCAATTTGTTTAGCTTACTAAAAGAAGGAACAAAAAGTGGATTTGATTAACATGTACATGTACCAACACAGGAAGAAAAATGCCATGTATCTTCAACAAACTGGAGAAAGACATAACAAAAAACAATGACCGGAAACTGAAGCCAGGCAAATTCAAAGAATAAGACATTTTTAATAGTAACAGTGGTTAACCTCTGGCAGAAGTTAACAAGGACAGCAGCTGGTTCTGTACGTCTTATCTTTCAACAAGACTGGGTATTATTATAGAAGATGCACTCAAGTTAGAAGGCACTGGATTGAAAAGAAAAATAATGCAGTGACTCATGACTTAAAGGTCAACCCAAGTGGTCTTACAGCACCTTCTGCCTCAAACTCTATGAACGGTGAGATTGTTGACTGTCATGAGGAGGAGAATAGAAAGCTCAAATATAAACTACTAGAACATGAAAAGTAAACACAGAAATTCAGAAAACAGCACAAAGAAGTAAGATAGTTGTTTCTGTGTTTTCAGAATGAAAAGTGGAAACGAAAATAGGTGTCAATGAAAAAAAGCCACTGTAAGGACCAAAATAAGAGAAATCCTAACCTGAGAAAATGGTTTTGGTTTTTAAACAACAACATATAATCAAACTCTGGAAGTGTTCTCAGCAGAAGAATCTGAAGAATGCTGGCTGACAGACAACATCAAAAATAATGGGTTTCAACATGATACAATTATGCACGGGCACTTCCAATTCCATTATAACCCAAGAATCAGGTCTGCTTCCAAGACAGTTTTGCACTCTTTCCACTGTCAGTCTGTTCCACTAGGAAGATAGATAGTACCAGAGAAGAAGAGGAGCTGCTTCGATCCCATATGCAAAAGTAAAACTTGCTCTTGGGAAGGAATGTCCATATCCTCATTGCCACTGGGCCTCTCAGATTTAACAGCTCACAGAACACTCAAAAATCCACAAAGCTGCACACTTTTTAAAGACACCAGAGTCCAAACAGTGCTTCACTGGGGAAAACAAAGCAGTATTTCCAAACCACAGTAAGTCTTCAAAAGTCAGTTTTTCTTGGAGCTATACTTTAAAAAGGAGGATTGGCATGCATGGGTGGCCAAAAGAAAGGAGAAGAAATATAGTGTGATATTAATTGGCAAAATTTTTATTCAGTTTCCTACCCTGAGGTTTCTATTGTGGGGTTAAAAAAGGGACTGTAAAATCTACCTTTATCTGTGTGGTCTTGTATACCGTGGTCTGTATTTCACATGTATGCACGTTCTTGTCCTGTTTTACTTACCTCTTGTCCTTCTACCAGAAGGCATGAGGCATCAGCTCAAACAACACCACACTACTTGAGTGGTTTATAATATTGATTAGTATCCAGCTGGAAGGATTCAACCCCATTACTGATGGACTCCAATGGAAGTAACAGTCACCCAACAGCTGGGGAGATACAGCAAGTTCCTTGGGGCCACAATAAAAATGTTTCAGAGCACTGATTCCAATTATAGTGTTATGGGCTCAGTAGGACACCACTGAAATTCCAAAATTTTCAGCTTACTAGTTATCCTAACCTCAGGAGTCAGTAATACTGAATGACCAGAACCGTTTACTGCAAATTAGTACTCTTGAGTCCACTCACTGCTTTCTTACTGGTTTACCATATAATGTGCAAGTACCCATTTATAAGACAGTTACAGGTACCTAACAAAGACACATATCAATGCCTCATAAAGACTGCAGACTGTGTAATGTTTGCAAGTTACTTAAAGACCTTTAGATAATTGCCTACAATTATCCAAATGTAATCCCAGCATTGGTATCAAACAAGTTTAAGCAGCCTCCTAGATCCCAAAAATACCAAAAATTTGTATTTATAAGTATCAACAAAGTTTACATTTTATACATGTTAAGTACCCTTTTATTCAGGCTTTATTTCCTTTCCTGTCTACTGCATGTTAAAAAAAAATGACAACCCAACTGCAACAAAGGAACATACTGTAACAAAAAATTGAAACTGAAGAGTCACTAGGACTGAAAAATAATAATTCAGAAAAACAAGCACATATACACTTTTAACTTCCAGCTCTTCAGAAAACTCAATGATTTGAGAGCTTACTAACAGACATGCCACTTGCATAAAATATGGTAACAGAAGAAAAAGTAATGAAAACTGTATGAAAAATGAAGACATAATCTAATTATAATCAGCACTCATCTCGGATGTCAGTAAATCCTGTTAAATCCACATGATTTACTAAGGTCTTGGAAAGTCTCTCAAAATGACCAGTTCTCAACAACGGGTATGTTACTGTCAAATATTTGTGCTTTGAGAAACATAATATAATATTTCTTAATTTAGCCTTAAACTAATGAAAAGAAAATGCAAGCATTCTGGAGAAACTTTGAATAAGACATAAGGGTACTAGTTACTCTGCAGCATGTAAAAAGCACAAGGCTACTTGCTGCCTAGAGGCTGATTTGATACTGAAGGTTGCTGTCCCTGCGGAGATGGAAGTGCACGGGAGATGTCATGACTCAATGACACCTGGGTAGCCACTTCAGCAGTCTGGGCAAAAATGACTATCACAAAGGACAGCAGGCTCCACTCAGAGATCTAATTATTACAAATTAGCTTTGCCATAGGAACTCCAAAAAGAAATATAAAGTCAATAAAAAAGACAAACTCACTTCAGAAATCAAAGTTTTAGAATCCATCAGGAGGGTTAAAACTGCCTATATTTATTTTAAAGGACCACAAAAGAAGAGTATTTGTACTTTTCTTTTCACACAGGAAGGATGCACTTTAAAGAGAAGTCAGAAACAGGGTCTGCCACTTCTGTGATGTCATATTTTGAATTTTCAGATACTGCTTTGAAAGTTCTGAGAAATCTCAGCACTAGCAAAACATATATGGAGGAAATTCTCAGTTTACTACTTTGTTATAACCAAGGTGAAAGCATAGGCTTTATTCTTACAGTAAGATGGCACTGCATCCTTTAATAGAGTATAATAACACTTATACTTGTCCTCTGGCAACAAGACTCAGGGCAAGCTTGGCACTATGTGTTGTTTAGGACTGATAACCTGGCTCCAGAGTATTAATTCACAGTATGCTCTTACTTCCCAAAACTTCTAAGGAGCCCACTTGGAAATATAAAAAGGAAAAACCTTTACAGAAGTTGTGCAAGGTAGACTAAGATCAATAATAAACTGGCACAAGATATCTCTAAACATGCTGTATGTACCTGCAGTTGCACAGAATGCCATACACCACACTCAGTTTTCATACCTAATCTTTTGTACAACCTCTTATCTGATGCTCATTCTAAGTGGTCTATAGTAGTCTGCATGGATGCAATTAATTGAACATTCTTGATGAAACCTACTAAGTACTTTTTCATAATAATTCTAATACTGAATGGTAGAACTTAGCTGGAATCTGAAGTTTCAAAAAACTGTCAGAAACAACAACATCAAGCACGTTACCTCTATTCATTACCAGAATTCTTTCCATAACGGCTGAGTGAAAAAGTCTGTCCAGAGTTCAAAACAGTTGCTTTCTACCTACATTACAGTGATTATATTGTTCTACAGAAATGCACAGAATTTCTCTTGTATATAATAAAATAGAATATTTGTTTCTAGGACACTATTTGGGGCCTGGTTTTGTTAAGATGGGTTTATTAGGCTAACTTTCTAGACTTTCTTAGGAAGCAATATTGCAAAATGTTTGTAAGATGACTTATGGGAGACTAAAACCATCATGAATTAGTTCTCTAGCTAACCAAGGAAAATGGCATTAAATCCATCATCAAGAAGCCAAATTAATTAAAAACTTAAAGAGAAGTTAAAAAAATTCCTATCAGCGCTGACTACTAAAGGCTCACTATGCAGGAAAAAAATCAAACCTGCCACTGAAGAATTTTATTTTAAAGTTAACACTTCCTTAAGATACAGTAATCCAAAGGATACTCAGTTTCCTTATCCCCAACTGTTTATATAATGTTGCCTATTAGTAGCATAAAATAGAAATACAAATATTATTATTTCAGTAATATCATAAGCCTTATAGTCTGTATCTTACTCCAAGTTTGTCAGCAACTTAGCATCAGGAACCATTACCAACACAACGAGATAGGAAGGACACATTCCTTAAAATATACTTTTAATTTTTATAAAACTGAACCTACAAAGGAATCAAGCTACCACACGTGATTTGTAGCTTGTTGTGTGTTTACTAACAGTAATGCATTTATACATTTTAATACAATTTATGTGGTAGACAAAATGTTTCATTCATTTGTCTGAAACAAATGTGATGACATATTGGTGGAAATTTCTATCACAGATTATTTTCTTGAATTTCAGAACTAGCAATTTAGAAAAATACAAATGAAAGGACAAAAGTATTTGGCTGATGGAGAAAACCATCATTTCTACACAAATATTCCCAGCACCAGGCACTTGGACCACAATGTTTATTTTAATTGATGCAGAGCAAGTGAGGGAAAAAAAAATTGGTTTTTTTTCCTCTGTAGTATTTCAAAGCGTTTAATATTTTTATTAGTATTATCCACACAGTCATGGGCCTGCTGACATTACTGCTGGATTGATGGGCTTCTTGCACACAATGCATGGCAGAGAAAATATGCAAAACTCAGCCGAAGACACAGAGCAGAGATCACATCCTCTAAATCCAGAGAATACTTAAGATGAACAGGCTGAAGCTATAAAGCTTTAAGGTTCCAGATTAGAATCATCATTGTGTGTGATATTTTCTCTCTGCTATTTCACCTATATAAGATTCAATATTTTTACCACCAAAAACACTCTGTAAACTTCAAAAGGTTTGCACAAGACATTTGTGTTGCTCATAGATTTGCGTTGTTTCTTTTCACTGATCCTAAAGAAAAACACAGAACAATAAGTTCAGACTTGCACAAGACAGCTCTCAAACATGCTAAGTTACAAGAGTGATCCCTTGTAAACTCACAAGACAAAGGGAAAAACAGTACTTAAATTGCTACTGATGTCCAGCCCACATACATGTAGATCTCCAACTTTGCTTTTTTATATGCTATTTGGTTGAAAACTTTTCAGTCAAGTGTTCAACTAATCCATTCCCCTCTTAGCTGCTTACTTTTTTATCAGCCAATATGACCAAAAATTTGTCAGTTGTATCAGAGCTGCATCTGTCCTGACGGGCCTAGGTTTGCAAGGAGTTTGTTTCCATACACCTTGCACACCCCCTACACCTGTTACCACTACACAGCACAGCAGGCAAGCTCAGCTACAGCCCCTTACCCATCCTGAGGGCTGCTCAGCAGTACTGACGGCAGAGTGACCACAGTTCCGTCTTGTCATTCATCTGACAAATTATCACCATTACTTCATTTGCAGGTCATGCTGACAAATACATCTTTTCACTTACACTTTACTAAATGCTGAGGACAAGTAAAACAGGGGGTTTATCTTATGGAATATTGCATTTGTTGAGGGGTACAGCATCTTTTTTTTCTGGATGCAATTCTGTGGCATGTGCTTTAGGATGACTCTGCCTGAGCAGGGAGGTTGAACCAGATGACCCACTGTGGTCTCTTCCAACCTTATCCATTCTGTGATTCTGTGATCTTAAATTTTGTACAGTAATTAGAGTCTTTAATTTTTATTCTGTTTTCCTCCTAAGTCATGAGTTTTATTATGTAAAGGCATTTTTGCAAGTACATAGCATTTACTTAAAAAAAAACCAAACAACCAAACAAAAACAAAAAAAACCCACCAAAACACAAACAAAAAAACCCACAAACAAATCCCCCAAAATGAAAGACCAGTATTATTTTTAGAGTTTGCATGTACTTCAAAACTTTTCATTCCTAGGGGCAGATTCCTTCTATTTCCAATACATATTGCTAACATTGATAGCATTGATAACAATGATATTTTCAGTTCTAATATTTTTCTGGTGTTGATAGAGGAAAGAAAGGAGCAGCCACATGTCACTTGTGTGGCACTATGCCAGCAATATCCCAGGAAACTTAAATCCAGTTCTCAATTTAGAGTACATACTCTCTAAGGAAATCACCCAGCCTTCCCACTTACACATGAAAAACAAAGCAAACACACAAAGGGTTGCAATGACAAAAGCCAAGATCTGCCTATGTACTGAAATATGTCCCTTACATGGAAAGGACCAAGAAATACAGCATCTGATGCTCTAGAAGGTTAAGCATCTCTGCTTTACTACAACCAATTAAAAGTGAATAGCCATAAAAGTGCAGATACTACTGTAGGGTAATAAACCAGATTTTACCAGTGACAGTGGTGCACATTACAAACTTCAAACTCATTCCTTGTTCTAATCCATCAGAAACTTCCTGGCTTTAACAGGCTATAAACAGCAGAAGCTTTGAAGTCCTAGGATTAGGATCACTAATAGACAGACTGAACGAGAGACTGGCTGAAGAGCCAAGTGGAATGCTCTGCATGGACCTGGAATAAAACAAGGTAATTTAATCAAACTGACCTCTCTCTAGCCATAGGCCAAGAGATTACAATGGTCATAACAGCAATAAAGGGATAAGGGACACTAGAAACAAATAGTTATTCACTTTAATGCAATGCTTAGGCTAATGCAAGGACAAAACTGCCTATGCTTTCAACTGTGCTCTTGAATCCACAATTTTAAGCTCTACAGGCAAAGGTTTTTTTATTTTTTTTTTAACCAGTTTATGACTTAGCAGTAATAGAGGCAGAATTAAACACACTTTAATTTTCAAGATTAATACAATGATTTAAAAGAAAATGTCATTCTAATGATCTATTTGCTTCAACTCTTCTTTATCTCAGACTCAAGGGAAATGTGGAAACAATTCATTTGGGTCAAATCCACCTGCATTCAGTGATCTCATAACTAAATATAGCACTAAGCCTTTTTGCTTCTAGAAAAGAACTTCTTACTGCAAAAATTCCAGTTGTTATCAATTTATATGCAACAATTTTTACTCTAAAGGGCTGTAAAACATTTAAAAACCCACTAAACTAAAGGTATTTAGCATAGCAGTATTACAAAACACTTTTTAAAGCAAACAATAAAACTACTGTGCTTTAAACCAGAGCAAGTTGCCAAAATGGCAAATGAGCCAAGTGAATGGTAGCAATGGCTTGGCTCTGAGAAGTAGTTAGGAGATGGTAAATTGAGACAAGTGGTCAGGGATTTATCTTTACATTGTATCTTGCTGCTATGCAGAATAGCTAAGTGAACAGTAGAATGCTGCAGCAGCTGAAGCCTCTGTAAAGAGAATTACAAAGCGAGGAGTCCTAACACTACAGAAGACAGAAGAATCCACAACACAGCATTTTTTTTGAACACGTATTCCTAGAAGGCAACATTTCTTGTCCCACAAAATCACCACATTTTCAGATGAGAATGACAGATTCATATGTACAGCACATGAGAACCAGGCTCATATACAGCTACTCTATCTACAGTATTTAATCCAGAATGACAAGAGGAGGCTCTAATTGTCTAGCACAATGCTCAGGATTTTAGTACTAGCGTTCAGAACCTGGAAGAAGGTCATCCTAGGAAACAATAAGGGTGGAAATAAAATGAGCAGCGTTGGAGTGTCTGTCTAGCACTGGAGAGGACTACCAAAGGCCAAGCCTAGCTACCTTCCTTTACACGGGGCAATGCCTCCTATTTACTTCATGGTGATTTCCTAATGGAATTCAGCAATGTCAGGACTTATGTTTCCAGCTGAGGACCTGGGAGAAGATCAGGAGCAGCACGTCCTCATGAGGCAGGTGGCCCAGGGCTGGGAAGGAAGGAAGTTGGTCAAACACAGAGCAGCCATGGAGCATGCAGTGGGGTTGCATGGAAGGAGTCAGAAAAACGTGGGTTTAGGTTCTTGGGTTTGAAAATGTAGGCAGCAAGCTGTGAGGACTGGGCAGCCTGAGACTGAGGTCCTGGCATGAGGGAATACAATAGAGCAGTATGCCAGGCTGACAAAGCACGCCTCAGCTACTGAAATTTAAACAAATTCATTGAGAAATTTACAGCACTGAGTTCACATTGGAGTTATTAATATATCTTTGAAACCAAATTTTCTTCCAAAAATCTACACATTTAGATAATTTGGGAAAATGTCCATGAATGTGCCCTCATTTTAAAATAAGCATGAATTCAAAAAAATTAATATATCATGCAGAGGTCACCAGACTAACTCAAACACTATAAGAGCAACATAGTATATCATACATGTTAGAAACAGAAACATTTTAAGACAGCACCTGTTGTCTTACTGGGCAAGGAGTAGCATTTTCACAAGATATTCTGGTGGTGTGGGAATTCCTTTTTAGACACCCAACGTGTCCCAAGTTTTCATTTCACCAGTCAAAATATTCACTTATTTCATAGTTCCAAGCATTCAAACTACTTCGCTGCTTTGAACCACATTTGTTGTAGAAAATGGTCCAGCAGCAGTAGTATGTACACTGTGACAAGAGACTGTCTACAGAGAAATAAAACCAAGTATTGACAAATCAAAGATAGGCCTCTCCTTACCACTCCCCTCAAAAAAGTTAAGGACAGAAATGTTTCTGTAACTATTGTATTTGCTACTTTTGATTCAGAATTTAGCAGCACAACCACTGGTATGCTTTTCTCTTGTCATCTACTTGGTTTTTTCTCATTTCACTTTCAAAAACATTGCCACAAAAAAATTCAAATGTATTATTTTGAAAGAACCATGAAATACTCCTCAAATACTAATGAAGTACAAAAGAAGTCACTCTGCAACAGGTGCAAACAGATGTGCTATGCCCCGTTTCACCTTCCTCCACTGCACCTACCACAAGGTCTTACCTTCTGGTGGATTCTTATTCTGGTTGTTCCAGACAACTAACAATTTCGACAGACTAGGCACTTTAGACACCTCTGTGATGACTCGGAAAAGGCTCTCCACTCGGTCATAGGTCAGAACTACGGCTGTGAAACCTTGGGACTGAGGTGGGATCAGTGGAAGGAAGAGTGGGTTGCTCACACTGCTCCATTTCTGTGAAGGAAAACAAGAAAACAGAAAAACAATTTGCTTAAAGTGACTTTTCACAGTAGGGAGTAATTTATATAGCCAGGACCAAACCATCAGATAAGAATTTGCTCAGACCAGGCAGGTTGACTCTCCAACTCTGACAACAGTGGACTTCAGAAATTTCTCAAAACCTTTATTCCAATCTCTTTCTTAATTCAATTTTCATTTTTGCCTAGCTGTAACATTGAAAAGAAGTAAGGGGTTTGGTAATAAATAAAGTGGAAGAGGTAGATAGATTTGTGGAAACGGAAAACCAAGGTAAATTCTAAACCCAGCTGGCATTACTCTATTCTCATTTACTAATCATTATTTCAATACACCTATATTTATAGTCAGGACTCAATAGAGAGAAACTTAACCAGAACTACAATTTCAGAAGTGAAAAAGCATTAACAACAAAACCAAAGCAACAAAACCATAAACCTGGTACAAAATGTGCACCCAAGCAAAAAGGGTAAAAGCAGGCATGAGGTGGAATAATGTACTAGCTTCTACAAAGCTGAGTTTGTTCAATGGTGGAAAAACCCATTCTATTACACTAAATAAATAAATAAATAAAACAAAGCATGAGATGCAAAGATGAATTTCAGAGAGTTATCTGCTTCTTGTGAATTTTAACTAGGGCTTCCCTTTTAAGACTTTAAAGGTCTTACTTCAATACACTCTCAGCATAAGGAAGCCAGCCCAGCTGGCAAAAGACAAGACAGACAGCTAAATTCGCACTGAATGTGCCAACCCTCCTTTGGAGCTGACAACGTGGGGGAGGAAGTATGAAGGGACCGTTTGACAAGAATGAGGGCACCAGCATTTTAGTTTTGACTTTTGCACACCAACTGACATTCCAAGCAGGGGTCGGACTGAGAAGCAAAGGGAAAAACCAGACCCTTTGGGAAAGCAGAAACTGAGTGATGCTGTTTTGCAGGGAAGTTTTGAATCCTAGCCTGTAAAAACTATGAACACTCAGAAGAGGTTAGTAACTGCCAGCAATTTACAGAAATACTGTGAAAATCTCCAGCTAAACTCATATCATAAGCTTGCTTGTATCAGGAAGAAAGAAAGTTTTACAGATTCAAATCTATCAGCTCATATTTGCAGGAAGTAAACTTTGCAATTTTCTGTTTCGCTATTTAGTCTGTGGTTACTTTATACACCCAAAAATCACCTTCCCATGTTTAATGGTTAGACACCTCTAACTAGAATAACTTCAAGGATGAGGAGAATAGAGAGCCTATTTACTCAAAGACATAATAACATTTTGACTATTTTGGCAAAGGAGAAAAAAATATGATGTGAATATGATTTCCTTCTATGAACAAATCAAAACTGAAGTAGGGATAAATATGGGAGGTGGGAAAGTTAAGCACAGAATTGGCACACTGTTTTGTCCAGGATGGTCTAAGGGTATGTTCCAGGCAAGGATCTGCCACTAGGAGTAGTATGTTCAGACTTCCTGAAATAGTTGGAAAGACAGACTGACTTTCAGCTACACATCGTTTATCAGGTCTGGTATAAGCTGCATTCAACTTAAACCGTTTGTGAGGTTCCTAATGGAAAACATGAAGCTCTAGTTTTTCCCCAAAAGGAATAATAGGATAATGTAGAAATAGTAACAGTACAATATGGAACTTGGGTTCATGAAAGGGACATGGCTACCTGTGACAGCAGAGGACTACAGTTAGTAATTCAGAAAAGATACATCCATTACTTCAGCAACTCATAAGTACAGAGACAAATCTGCTTTCAGATTATTACATTTTCTAAAATGAAAGCTTTTGCACATACTTTGTTAATTGTGCAAGATTACTCGTGGCAGACAGAGACCACCCTCTCATTTTGCTGCAGCTTCAATTCCTGCAGCAAATCACAATCTAAATGTTACCAGAGTGTAATTCACCTCATTAAAGCTTTACTACAGACTTGTATCCACAACCCCCACCCCAAGACTGCTATTATCCAAATGACCCTGGTAATGTCAAGCAGCTTCTTGAAACAACTTTTAGAAACCTCTTTTGATTAATACTTGAAACAGAGGTTTAACATCATAATCAGAATGCCAAGAAAATATTATGTTTCTGCCCTACAAGAAGAAATAACTGGTAGAGCAATCTATGGACAATGTTTTATTTATTACTTATGGGTGAGAATTGCTACCTTGATTAATGGCTCCCATTTGAAGTTTTTCTAGAAACTTTTTCTATGTCCACAGCACTTCCTAACAAATTGCTTGCTATAATATCTTTAGAAAAGGATTATTCCTTTTCCATCATCTAAGACTATTTTAGGTACTTACAGAAAAAAATACATATACAAGCACATGCATATGTGTGCAAGCACATGCATATGTACCTAAAATGGTCATTATTTCTCTTAAAAACTTAAGTTTTAGGTACGTTACTTAATCCCAACTTTTACTACTTTCAGAAAGGCTTGAAAATTCTCCCCTGCTGGTCATAATTTAGGAAAAATAAGTCAATTTTTGAGGTGATTTTGCTCATGCACCTACTAAAGGATGATGGAGGGAGGGAAAAACCTGTAGACACACACTAATGGACGGGAGAACCATGCCTCTTGTTTGAGAAAAGCATTTCAAAAAGGCAATTAACCATCTCTCAAGTGCCATTAAGAGCCAACCCCCTGCTGCCTGCCTGAAGAGTGTGTCTACAGTCTGAGACCTATTGACCCCACTTTCTGCAGGAAATCGGGCAAATTCAAGCCTCCATAATTTGCTAAAGTCTTCCAGATTTCTGCTTGGGAAAAGCAAACCATACAGGCAATTAATCCAACAGCAACCTAATTAAATGTCCATTATGGTAGCAAAGCATGAAATGGTTAATGACATAGGGATGGGTTCTCTCAGTAACTGTTCAAGCAACCAAGTGGTGCCCGTTCTCATTTTTATTAACATTCTTGATGGAAATTCACAGGAACTTTCACTCTCAGAGAGGAGAGCAAACAGCAACAGTAGATTGATCATCCATCACCTTTCTTTGACAAAGTGCTGACACTCAGCTATGGATAAGACAGCCCTTCAGTATCGCTCTCCCAGCTAATATCATTAGAAGAGCCAGGATAATTAATCCAAGATTAATAGGTCACTTGCTGTGAATCATTTTTATGGGCAAAAAGGATCAAGTTCAAATGCCAGTTTCCTATGAGTAATTTCATGTCATTTAAGTCTCACAGTCTCAGTTGCCTGACAGCTCTTTGCAGTTCATATGAAAATCCGAAGCAGTGGGACCTGAGTGACAGTGAGAATTTAGGAATAGCCTGAAGCTAGGGAGAGAAGTCAGGAATGGTTATGTCTACATGTAAGGATTCAGACTGCTGCATCTGTCCTGTGCATGCTTTCTACAAGTGTGCATGTAGAATAATGCCTTAGCAACAAGGCACCTTCCTTTATTATAGATAGATCAAATACTGTCCTCCCCTTTGGTCATTAAAAACAACCTGATTCTACTTCAGGAGAAGTTAATACATTAAGGAGAAGGCATCAAGGGTGCTAAATTCTCATTATGTGGGAAGCTCAGACTAGACTCGATGTGGAGTCTTCAGGTTCAACTTGGCAGAGAAGTTTTTAACAGACCACTCTTAGCAAGATACAGAAGGGAGATAGGTGGGGGCTTCAGGACATCAGTGAGCACAACCAGACTGAGAAATGGACAATCCTAATATAAAAATGCTACAGAGCCTCAAAGATACTGGCAAAATATCAGACACAACTAAGATTCAGTCCCATCCCAAAACTTCTGATTTGGGTGTTCATCAATGAAAGACCTGCAGAAAGACATAGCAGACTCATTCCACAAACTGCACCACAGAATGGTCTATAGGAAAACAAGGCTGTGTAAGATGTTCCGTTTTAAAGAAGAATCAAGAACTTCCCAGATATCACTTAGTGGAAAAACTCAGCAACAGCACTTAAGAAGAATAAAATGTCACTGCTCCCATGAAGGAGACAGTGGGCTTTCCTTCCTGTGTATTTTATTTTCAACACCCGGATGGTTTGTTATAAACCAAATATTAGCAAAACCACACAGTCTGAACAACAGCTCACTGTCTTTTAAAAGCACAGAGGTAAGGATAGCAGTGTGTTGAACTTAGTAGTTAAGCAGTTCTCCTATACATATAAGCAAAACAGAGATATATTCCCTGACACTGCAGTTAAGGCTTTTTCAGGGTTGTTCTTAATATCAGTCTAACCTCAATGTGGTTTCAATTATGAATTACCAGACCAAAAAAAGCCTTGATTTATTCTATTTTTCCCCAATTATTTATGGTAAGTTCCTATTGAATACTTTGAGAAAGTATTTCATCATGCTTCCCGTCCTCAAGTGGTCATAGGGCAAAACCAAATGAATTAACCCTCTCTACTTGTCCAGAGCCAACCTCAGCGCTTACACTCAGCAGAATCACAAACCAAGTTGCAGTGGCCAACATTTCAATCTTCATTTTGATGAAGATCATAAACCCTTCTCCAAAAAAAATTAGCCACAAGACACACAGGAGTTTCTACATACTGTAAAATAATCCACTGTGTGGATTATTATTAGGAAGAATCCTAATCTCTGGGCAGGTAAATTAAAGAACTAACTGTTAGATCATGTTCCCCACTCACATAAAAATATCAGTATTTACAGCCAAATACATGTGGTATACTCAACTTATCCATAATCTCAACATCTAAAAACCATCAATAAAGTGAAATTTATTTAATATAAAAAGAATACCTATCTTCTAACATGATAAATACAGCAAAATTTCATCCAGTTGATTCAAACCATCACACAAAGCAGCTGGAAATGCAGCAGAAACAGAAATCTAATATTGTTCAATGGAAAAAATACCAGATGTGCACTGCCCAGAAAGGTGCTAGCTTGTTCTCATTTACAGATAAATAAAAAAGTGTATGTTAGTATTTGCTTAATGCTTTGAAAACGACAAATGGTACTAGGATGGAAGTACAGTTCTAACAGTGGCATTATCTGGAAACTGAGGGCTAGAAAATACTAGTCAAAGAGGTTGGGAATAGTCTAATTTTTTTACAAGTGTCAAGTGCCTGGTAATTGGCAGAACCCACAAACTACTCTGTAAATGAACATCCTATTTAGGCTTTGCTAAATGAATGGCACTTTTGGCACTAAGTTAATTTTGCCATTTTAGTTTAAACCAATGACGGTGCTGTTTTCTGCCTCACTGGAAGAAATGAAATCTGGTATGTTTATTGTTCAGCATACCGATATTCTCAAGTGATTATTAAACTCTGTTCTGTATCATCCAAGGTTATAGCTCAAAAGCAGCCCCTGACAAAAAAAAACAACCCTCTAATATTTCATAGATATATATTATAAACTGGAGTGAAAGAATTTCAATAAAAGCAACTGAAGAAATCTGGAAAAACCCTGTTATACGCATTTTTCAGAAACCCATATACGTTAGCAAGGTGCGAGGCAGAGAGGAGAATTTAAATTATCTACAAAGAAGCACAAGTGAGGAAGTAATTTATCTCTATTAGAACATAACAAGGTACTTAATTGAAGATAACAGATCACATCTCAAATGTAAGTCATTATTGCTAATCCAGCCCAAACTGGTAACCACCAAAATGCACATCATAGAATTGGTCATTTTCTGGCCTACTTGAACATAACTGACTGCCTCTGCCTAGTGGATAATGGCTAGCCAAAAAAATACAAAAGACATTGAACTCCCATGCTTGTAGCAAAGGACTGTCTGACATAGAAAGGACTCAAATGGTCCAGGAATGAATTTCAGGCCCCAAAAGTATCATTTGCTCCTCTTCATTAAAAGGAGGAAATATAGTGCATTTTTATTCAAAGTACTATTCCATAACATATTAGCATGTTATATGCTACTAGTTTTCCATTTCCTCAACAAGATAGTGAATGAGTAGAAAAATAATCCGCTTTATAACTTTTTTTTTCTTTAGAAAGGCCAACAGTTTTCAGTCAACCCATACAAACACATAAATGTGCTTGGATCACTTCCACAGTGCAATGTACTAAGTATGGATTTAAACCTATATGCATTCACCTTCTGTGTACCTTATACTCCCTCCTGGAAAAACACCCTCCTGTACTGCTGCTGTATCCACACTTCGGTGAAGATACTCAGGCAACAGACTCACTAATATTTTGAGCCAATATAAGTCTAACTAATGCCAAGAAAAGCAGCCTTCCAGCTACCCACTCCCTCCCCTACACCACACCCCACTCCTTTTTTTTTTTTTTTAATTTTGCCTGATAAATTTTATATGAGGAAAATTATTTTGGCTAATTCACCACAAGTGAATTAGAAAAATCAAAAAGAAGGTAGCACATTAAGAGAGAAATGATCCAACTGTAGAAGAGTGCAGGATTGCTTCTTTGAGTAGCAGTACCTATTGATAGTGGTTTAAAGTGTTTGGGGAAACTACAGACTCAACACAAATAGGCTGGTGCTTATTTGTGTTGAGACTTGAGAAATATATGAGGAACAGGAATGAGGTTTATTTATGTGCAGATCTATCCATGAGCATGCCTCACTGATTTTAAGTATCACTTTCATGCTGACTGTCCAAGATAACAAATACCTCCTCAGATACAAAAATCAATGCAATTTTGTGGTAAAGGGAATGTAATCGTTAGTAAATTTGCAGATATGTCTTAATTCCTAATCTGAAGTATCAAAATTCAAAAAAAAGCAAAGAGAAGCCTATCAGTCCTACTTTGCAAGTGACAACAAACTTGTGGAAGCCTTTTGTGAAAGATGCAGCTTTTCTTCATAGGTACTGCTGTTACAACTTACTTAATTGAATACTTAAGGCCTCTAAAAATCTTCTATCCAGCATATTTACAGGCTGCAATCTGCTAAGTATTTGCTAACTCAAAATAAAATCTATTCTACAATACTATAATCAAAATGCTAAATGGCAGAACTATACAAAATCATAGAAAATAGACTGAAGTCAGACGATGAATCTAACTTTGGAAGCAAACTCATGAGGCTACAATAGCTCAATAAAATGCAGAGTACAATGTGCACTTTGGAGAGTTACGAGCTATCTTAATTGTAGAAATAATGGTTATACTGCTTTATCTAACACCTGAAGTAGCTGTAACAATTGAGCAACAAAACAACTAGTAATCAGGACATTTTACCAAACTCTTTTTCTGTTACTTCTCAGGATCCTAGTGTCATATTAAACAAAATTAACCCCTATCAGCACACAAAGAAAAAGAAATCTTAAACCAAGGAGACAGGCAGGTAAGCAACCATGGCCAAGGATTCTTTCTAAGTATTCTCTGCATAACGATCTTGCACAGCAAGATCTTCTTTCTGTTAGAAAGGTGAATTTGTCCTAACAAGTAAGTTTACAAACTCTAGCAAGTCCTAGTAAGTAAGTTTATAAAGTTGGCATTTTCCGTATAAATATTCCATAAGCAAATCCATGCTCTCATTTTCAAAACCTCACTATTCAGAGCACAGGGATCTGAGCCCTATTAACAATCTTGTACTGATTAAAGAAATCTCTGGCTAATTTCAGTAAGCCCCTTGCCTTAAAACAGTGATTCCACCTCCGCACCTTCTGCTACTGTGCCTGCAGCTTCTACATATTCTTTCTGCACCTTTGTGTCCCTATCTAAACCACGTAACAGGAACAAGAGCATACAGAAGAGCATTGCACTTAGTCCCTACTGACCACAACAGCACAAGGAACAATAAGCAGAGCTAAAGGAACTCGATGCTTAATCAGCTGAGTTCAAAGGCAGAATACACACAGCAAGTTTTGGAGATTAGTTCTGACCAGTAATATAAGAATTTACAATGCTCACTTACTCACACTTTTCACTGTGATATTAATGTCAACTCACAGGTGCTTCATTTTAACAGTGAACTATATCCTGGCCCCGAGGCTGACCTGAAATGATTTGCTTTAAAAGTTTCGGTCATGGAGTTTATTTAGAGAAGAATACAGCAATATTCTCGTAAATCAAAAGCACATTCAAGCCATCTTTAGTTACTCTGTCATCTTATCAGAGTTAGAGGATACAGTTGCCATCTTCTGCTACCTCAAAAGTACATACCTACCTTCTTTCCAAGTATAATGTTTCATCCAGGCTTACTAGAAATTGTAACAGTGCTATGAGTGGATATTAGGCAGGAGCTTAGATGAGAAACACACTCAGGCTCAAGTGGATCATTGTTCCCCTAACAAGCAGACACCAACGGTGGAATTCTGACTAGTACAGTTATTTTAAAAAATAAGCATAAGAGAGCACCCAGGAGAAGACATTTTTGCATTCCCTTTAAAAAGTGATTCTTTAGCCATTTTCTTCATTTTACTAGCCATTTAAAGGTGCTTGGTTTTGCTAGAGTAATCTAAAGGTGTTAAGATACTCTGATCCCCTTCTTGTGGAGTACATCTTGTGCAGATTAATTTCGTCCTTAAATACTGTCAAGGGCCACATTCCCTCTCCAAGCAATGACAACAGGAGATTATTCATGCCTTTGGCTAGGCAATGGAAAATCAACTCCTGAAACTCAGCAATGAGCTTCTAACTCTTTGTCAGCAACTGTTCACACCCACCGGCCTGAAGAGTTTAAAGTAACACACACTCTACTCCTGGAAGCACTCCTACCCAGCTTTCAGAGAAACTCCCTCTAAACCATCATAAAGCAAGACAGTTACCAAGTTTTGATTTTCTTAGTAAAACAAAACTATTTTTTATATTTTGACACAGAGAAAATTAACTGATTATGAGTCAAAAACATCTACAGGCTTTTATACAGTAAAAAATCAGAACCAGCTGCTTGGTGCAAAAGGTTAATTAATACTCCGGTGTATTTTCTTAACAGAGGTGGGTTCAGTCAGTGAAACTTTAAAAAAACAAAACAAAACAAACAAAAAACTCAAACAAAAACCAAAACAGAACACCAAACCAAACAAACATACTAAAAAAAAAAAAAAGGGGGGAAAAAAAAACCCAGTAAAACTTTGATCATCAGTTTCTGTATAAGAGAAATTATTAAGAAACAAAATGGAGAAAATTGTAGGCATAGGAATAATTAGCTATTTCAACATAATGATATAAAAGATCCTTGCAGATTGTTTAAGATCTGCAGCATTTCCACTGACTATTTTCTCTGCGGTCATACGTTTTTAAGTTGAAACTCCCTAAATTCAACAGAAATAAAGAAGTGTGTGTATGTATGCATACAGGAAAAATAAATATATAAACAAGGAAGCAATTTAGTGTGCGCAACAGCAAAAGCTAAAAGTTTGCATTTCAGTGCCAGGACATAAAACGAACTGCTAGTTATTTTGCCAGCTGTCATAAAATATATTAGCTTCATCTGTGCAAGTTAACAGCACAAGACATATACATACAAATTCACATACACAAAATTATTACCAAGTTTCACAGCACATACCTTTTATACAAAAAAAACCCCACCACATCCACAATTTGTTTTATGAGTAAATCAAACGAATTTACTTACCACAGCTGGGGGATCATTCCATTCTTCATAAGAAATGGCAGCATATGGGTAAATTCTGTCATTGATAATCTGAAGAGTAGCGAGAGCAATTGCTTTCATTGATCTAAAATATGCTTCCCAGAACCACCTTGCCTGTAAAGAGAATAAAGTTCACTTTCACATTGCACAGATCCAGTGCTTAACAATCAATTTTGGCTTGCCATGCACAGTCTGTTCCATGAAGTCTACATGTCAGGTGGAAATTAAATTAGGAGGCAGGTTTATTGTAGATAGAGTATTTCCATAGAGCCTGAAGGCTTCAACTCAACTCCACCTCCCAGAAGAAAAGGACTCACAGCCAATAAAAAGAAGCAGCAGCATTATTTTCAAGTGATTAAATAGAATGAGAATACTTGAAGGAATCAGGTATTTTCACACTTTCATCATATGTTTTCCTCTTGAAAAATGTCAAAAGCAGTTTGACTGTAGAACAGAAGAAATTGCTGTTACACTCATTTTTTTTTCCAAGGCAGAAGAATCCACAGTGCAGCTAAATAGCCAAGTAAAATCATTCTTTCTAAAAAGTGGAACTTAGAAGTCACTTTTTAACACCAATATTAGAGACAGTTGATCAGACAGAGAATTTCAGTACTCATGAACCCTACCAGACTAGTACCTTCCCATTTCAAAAACCCAAATTTTATTTATACAAGTAAATATTAAGATATTTACACAAAAATACATGCACATGCCAATTTGTTACAATTATTAATCTTGGCTAATTTATAGTACAGGCAGTGTAAAACTGTGAAATGAAGCATGAGATTGTTATGCACAGGTGCTCTGAATTTCACAGATTAATCATTCTCAAGCTAAGGTCCTGTGCAGCAAGTTTTCATCTTGTCCCAGTTTCTGTGTAGGACAGAAATGCTAAAAGAAAAGCAAGAGTTTTGAAATTAAAATGCTGACTTATCTCTGTTAGAGAAATAAACATACTTTTTAAATGCCTAGAACCATCAAATGATCCTGGATGTCTCCATCCAACCCAGAAGGAAACATGCTTTATCAATAAATGTAGTTCAAGAGTTCTGGCCTAAGAAATATGATTTTTTTGCAACCTAGTTTTTCTTTGGGAAATGGTAGAACCTGAATTGTCCAGAAAGTAATTTAATTTTCAATCTTCTTATGGTTCATTATCAACTATAAGAGTATGTGTTTGCATGTACGAGGTAGAACAATAAAAAATGCATTTTTTAATTAATTGGAAACTTTAGAAGCTTTCAGAGTCAGAATACAACTGAAGACAATGTACAAATTCAGGCAAGTGCTATTTTACTCATGTTACAGATTTCTTAAATGGTAAAAAAGCTCTACAAACAAGCCATTTTTAATCACATGCTATGAAAATATTAAATAATATTATTTACCTTACTTAGTTACTGTATTATTTACTTTTTTTCAATTACTGAAGGAATACCAAGCTTCTGGAAGCACAGATCTTAGGATGAACCAAAAATAACTCTTGTTTAGCTGCTGTTAACAAGCGCCAACACGTGTCACTCTGCAGGTCAGTACTTTTTAACAGAAGACAAACAGTGCTTCCTACATGTACACTTTCTTTTGGAATACTCCTAGGCTAGCTAACAGTGTACAGGAAAGATTACGAGTAGTATGGAAAATGAAAATTCACAAGCAAAAACTTGCAGATATTCATGTTTATGCTACCTTTTCCTTTACTTTGAGTGTAAGCTGTGGGATTCAGAACTACAGACTTCTTGTTGAAACACCGGCCCTAAAACTCTACTCTGTGGGTAGTTTGTAAAACAGATTCTGCAGAAAAGTTCTGTAAATATTCAAGATGAAAACAATCCACATTACAATTAAAAAAACAAACTAGGAAAGAGATTAATGTTTTCTGAAGCACTGCTTCTCACTTTGATTGAGAAAACAGCCATAACTTCAACTACTTCAGACAATTTCAAAATTTTATTTAAGAGACTGATGAGTATGCCCAAAAATGGCATTACTCTGGAGCTTGTCATCCAGGGAGAGTGCAAAGTAACTTCACTCTAGAATGGAGTCCCTTCCCTCTCCTTATTTCTCTCCCTTGTAGGACTTAACAGCTGGATAACAGGCTGATTACCAAGAACACAGAACAAAATGAACACTATATCCAACTGTAAAAGCAGAAGAATTATATAAACAGCTAAGAGTAAATAAAAAGACGCTAAATAAAGCAAACACCACATGCTAAGCAAAGGCATAAGTATTCCTTTCCCCATGCTCCATTTCTTTGGAAAAATGTATTATCCAGAACTCAGCAGCAACTGATTTAAAAACAAAACCAGAAGGAGAATAAGAATTAAAATGGACTAGAACAGCCAACTGTTCCAAGTATTCTAAATAAACAGGAGTAAGAACACAGATCTCAAATTTTATTTTCATGTTTAGAACGTGATTAGAGCAACTGCTATAAGCAGCACTAAGCAGAAGGAGAAACTAGTTTATACAACCTACTGACATACAACTTTATAAGCAAGTAGCTATTAATAGTGTGAAATGCACACAGGACTATGTATTCCACTGTTACTAAATGACAGCATTCCTATACTGTTCTAAGATTGTCTATTAATACTGTAATATCTATTATTATCTAGCTTCATAACAATCAAAGCTAGTCTTCCTCCTTCAGCAAAACTAGGATGGATCTGATCTAGCTTCTCCTTGCTCAAAGAATGCTTCCAATGTCAGGCAAGATTACACCTTTACACTAGAAGCAAATCTGGAGAAGAAGGCAGAGGGAATTAATATTTATGAAATTAATTTTTTGTAAAGAGCCATAAAATGTTCCCACAGTTAGTTGTAATATTTTTGGAGTTGTGTTTCTTTAAGGCAGAACTCAAAACCTTCTAAGGGGATTTGAAGTCCCCAAACAGATGTTTCAGGGTCTCATTACTTCCTCCCCACCTTGTTTGCTTTTATAAGGCAGAACTGATTAACATGGCTTGCTAGTGTCTGCTGCTCCACATGCTGAGTTACTAAATATTTTGGGCAAGTTTTCTACTGGGAAGATGTATGTTGATTTCATTTAAAATGTATTTTCTGCTCTACTTGGTGAGGTTGAAAAGCTTGTGCTGGAATGTAACAAACAGAGAGGATAAAAATCCCATGAACATATTTGTGATACAGGAGAGTAACAACAACAACAACAAAGATATCTGTTCCGGACTTCCATGCCAACTTACTTATTATTCTTACATATTTTTACTGAGCTATCTGTTTCTCTTTCCCATATCTATGAATAAGAAGACTCAAGAGTAACGTTATTACACTGGGTAATGTTTTTAAGGTATGGCAATTGTAATATACTAATTAGAGCTACCTGAGTGTGTTCCAGGATCTTGAAATAAAAAATCCATAAGCCTAGATCTTGTCTTTCACATACACATATACACAGACTACAACTATGATCAAGTAAGGCTAGCATTCCTTTCAACTTGAACTGAAATTAGCTTCTAGTACTCTAGAAGCCTGCTTGATGAGGTTTCCGGATTTTCTAAGGAAACACAGTATGTGGACCACAGACTTGTAGAGAATGCTAACTTCGTATACACCTAAATATTGCCTAGGTCACAGGCAATCTAAGTGGTAAATAGAGATCAAACATGTACTTTGTACAACTGTCAAAACAACACAAATCAATATACATTGATTACCAGGAATTGAAAACAGCTATTTAAGAAATGTATCTTCTCTTCCCCTTCGAAATTTCTGGATAAATAGAAAATCTAGGATAGATTCAAAATGCAAGACAGAAAAGCATTATATTCTGTAACAGTTTTACCAATGTTTCAAAGAGTCAAATGTAGCATACTGTATGACTTGACTGAGCATGAGAAGTACATTGTATTATTGGGTTACCCAACAGGTTTGAAGTGACTGGAAACTCTCATTACACAATAGATTCCCCATGAAATTAATTCACCTGAATTCAATTTCTGCAGTAAATTTAGCAAAGCCATGAGAACTCCATCATGGAAGCCACAGACTTAAGGAATGGGAGGCCAAACTCTCTCCTCTCACCAGTGAGTTCTGCAGAACAAGGTCACAAACACTGGCATATTAGTAAGTAGTTCTAAGTTGTTGCCTTTCCTTTCTTCCTCCCTGCCCCACTTTCAACTGCTGCATCCTCATTAGATCAGCCATGAAAACTTTATGTAGAGGCCAAAATTGCTTAATATAATATAGTGTTATAATTTATACTCTAAAAATACACATGCACACCTTGAGAAAGACTAGCAATATCTGAAAGACAGATGTTCCTTCAACCAAATAAGCAACCATCCAAACCAAAAGTTCAGTTCCTCTACTTTTCAGTTCTGGGACTTTGTTCAAGCAGACTATGAAGAAACCAAACTGACAATATTCAGCACATATCGGTACATGCAAGAGCTTGGGAAGGGGGCATTTGCAGTTATTTTCATAGCAGACAACAGGCAGCAGCAGGCAGCAACAGGGTAGCCTACTCACTGAAAGTAACATTTATTTAGGGAAGGTGTTATTTTCCTTAGGAATAAACACACTTGGGGGCCTAGCATCTCTTTATAAGCTCTTTACAAGCCAGCATAGCATCAGGTTACAGAGCCCATTCATATAATGTTTATAAGTTCTAGTGTTAATGCCCCTAATGGTGCTCCGGTGTAGAAGGCAAGACAGATCAACGTAAATCTTTTGATTAGTTTGTGAAAAGACAAACACTGGGCATGAGGCAAGGAAAGAACTACTTTCTGTAACATTTAGATCAAGAGGAAACAGTCCATGAAAGGAACTTTCTAGCTTCCTGTCTTTTCACAGCCCATGATTTGGTGGGAGTTGGTAAAGTTAGCAAAAGGGGAAAAAACCAAAATTCACAGAAGAGTAGTAAAACTTAACTGCCCATAAACCACCACTTTTCTCAACTTTTAGGTCAGGCGCCATGATGCTGTAAGGTTCTGCCCCACTGCAGCAGTTCAGTGTTTCTAAAATGCCTTGAAAAGGTTTATGAGGGCCTGAAATATGACTTTCACACTGGCTGGGATGACCCTGCTTAAATGCTTTCCCTTCTCAATGGCTCTTGATGTTCCTGGTTTTTACTTCCAGCTGGATTACAGAAGTTTAGCCAAAGAAAAGAGTGTGGCCTAGATGCTGCAACAGCACTGGCCTGGAAGCTTGGTGATCTTACTCTTATTCCTTTCAAATTTTAGGATGGATAGCAGAAAAAAAAAAAAAGTTTATCTTCTTTTTTAATTTCTAAATAGAAACTTTAAACTAATAAAATTAATACTTGGCTAAGTAACCGAAGATACTGACTGCAGCAACCCCTTGCTAAACCACGTACCTTCAGCAGAGATATAAAAGATATTACAATAAATACCTACAGCTCAGCTGTGCATCTGACAGCTCTGTGCATGTAAGTGCATCCACTAAGACCTTCTGAAGTTATATGTCATACTGTAACATAATCAAATGTTTTCTAAGTTAGTGAGACCTAACAAGTTTTGTCCATCAAGTAAACCACTAGGATTGGTCACAGGCAACCTTCCCTCACCCTAGCCTATTTCCAATGTCCAGTAGAATTAGATGGGCTACTGGGGTTCAAGATAAATTGCATTTTTATGTTTGCCCTGTACCAGAGATGCATATGAGGGTAGCTGATGTTATATAATAGTCAGATAGCAAGCTTGAGCTCTCAAGCACCCTACTGACCTCCTCGGCAAAATGGGACTGAAGAAAGCATAAATTCCTCTTCTGGAGCAACAGGCATTTTATAAAGTTTCCCAAGATGAATTTTGGGTTCAGACTGAGGACCCTAAAACCCCAAGTTCCCACATTTTCCTGCTTATTGTAATCTGCACCCTTTTTCTGTACTGCTTTACTGTTTCTACATCTGGTTCTCTGTTTCAACAACTTCCTTGCTGATCATACATACTATTTTCAATACATAGTTCTTCAGCAAAGATGATACCAGCTGGGGCAGCTAAAACTAGTGCAATCTTTGGGTTTTTTTACACAGGCTTACAAAAACCCTCAGAAGACTTTATACTATCATGAATTAGACAGTATTTAGTTATTTCTAGAAAATGGTAACAATTTGGGGTAAAAAAAATTGCTTAATTGGTTTAGGACCCTTGGCAATATCACACAATCAAGTTCAACACACCTAAAACTGGCTGGCTCAATCTTTTCTCTGTAGCCAGTGCAGGAAAAAAATAGGGTCATTCAGAGAGACATTTAGAGCTCTGGTACCTTAAAATACTTCCTAGACAATTCGTTCTCCTCTTATTAAGGGAGCATGAGAGGATAGAGTAAGTGACTAGCTGTAGGCCATGATCCTTTTTCCCCTTAAAGCTATGTCTTCAATAAAAACCTGAGATCCTCTCATTTTTCCCAGGGAGGCATGCAGGTTTGAAATGAGAACAAACAAAAATGTAGGCTACTTTTTTTCAAAATAATTAATGTGTTTCAGACTATGAAAAAAGTAAGAGAGCTGTACTCTGGAAAGTTGGGTCACTTTTGGGGTGGAAAGTGCAATTCCCTGAAACTGGAGGTAAACTCTTTAGAAATCGCAATCTGAAAGTAAAAATTAGTTTCTTGTCTCCATACATAGACTATGGAAGAATATTAAGAGTTAATCCTTTAAGTCAATGGAATACTGGTAAAATAATGCTAACTTGCCAAAACCTGAAAAGTTTTCGGATTTATTTTCATGTTTTATAGAATATCAGGTTAAAAGCACCTTCCAAATTCAATCTAAGCTGCTTGTATTGCATCTGTTTGTCAACACAGGCCTATCCAAGAAAAGCAGCAGTACAGGTAGCATATAAAGAGAGCTCAGAACATCAGTGTGTCACTTCCAAAGCTAAAAAAATGGGGATTTGCAAGGAATTGCACCTTTAGGGGTGCCTGATCACTTCAGAAAAAGACTAATCCATAATTCAACATTGGAGTTACCTGAATCTCAAACCAGAAGATCCTCTACAAGGGAAAAAAAGGAATGAGCAGTGGAACAATGCAGGGCACATGCTGTTGTTTCAAGTTAGCTGAAGCTTGCTTCTAATGTAACAAGACAACATTCTTTTAGTATTATTTATGAATATTCATTCCATCTTTCAGCTCTTGTTTCTGAGTTATGCATGATTCTCAACTAAAGCCCTGAAAATACTAAATTCATCTATTTAACTTATACAAATTATATGAGTGGCCTACAGAGGAATATTTCTTAATTACAACACACTTCTGCAGGATTAGAAAACAAAACAATAATTTGTATCATTACAGTCAAATATTTTAAGACAGAAATTCTAGATAGATATTTCATGGTGCTGGTTTTTATTGTAATTCAGTCTCAAAAATTATCTTTTCAAAAGTGAAGCAACAAGTGGATTTAATCATTTGGCTCAATATTCTCTACTATAGTAATTTCAGTCATGAAACAATAAAATTTGCCTGCTTCAGACACAATGGAGAGTGAAAATTAAATTTTTCCATTATCCAGATTTCTTTTTTTCCCCTTTTTCTTTTTGAAGCTGCTGATTCATAAGGGGGCAGGGGTCAGAGTTCAAAATGCTAGTGTTACCCTTTGGATACCAGCCACTTGGGAGTAACTCACTTCTACTGGCTCTCAGTTTTACTACTGTACACTACGTGATGACTCTTGAGAGTTAAGGGTAAAGGAAAATGTTAATGCAATCTCAGATATTAAGCTTTTTGCACTGCAGCCTTCCTCAGATTCCCCTCTTTGGTGCTTTCAAAAGAATCACTGACATAATTATAGTAACCCATATGCACAACAACACATACTGTGCATATACGAGAATGGTTCTTTAACAGATATGCCTCAAAGTTAATATTTTCACTCTTGGTTCCATACTTTCAAACAATTGTGGGAGTTTGGGGGGTTTTCTTGGTTTTAGATGTTGTGTTGGTTTTTTGGTTTTGCTTTGGTGGTTTTAAGGTTTTTATGTTCTGTTATGAAGAACCTTATTATGCTTAAATATATGACATAAAAGATGGTATTTTCAATAGAAGAGTTCTCATTCTCTCTCATGAAATGGTAACATTATATATAGTTTTGAAATCTTGCATTATCTTTACCCTTAAAATATGGATTTCTGCTATTCCTTGTCCCAGTGATAGTAACTTGATTCTAAAAATAGCAAGAACACAAAACTTGAATAGATAAAAATATCACTGAGCACTGGTGTTCTCCCCTCCCTGCATATATTTCTGCACTTCAAACTTGCTTCTTTGATTAATGAGTATGTCAACTTAACAACTCTGTCACAGAAGGCAACATTGCACCAGCCAGGAAACCTGACTTACTGCCCTGGCACCCTACAAATCCGTGGCCAAAATACATTTCAGTTATGGAGCCAACAGATACCACCACTATGAGCAGCAAGGAAACACCCCATTTTCAGCTGTGGCTGGGAATACTGTTGCAAAGCATGGACACAGAGCCAGCAAAGAGAGGAGCAGGATGAGAAGGAAAAAAAAAAAAAAAAAGGCATTTACAGCTTTAGAAACATGTGATGTAAAAATGGCTGCCATTTTCTGAATTCCCTTTGCTCCCAAAGAGCTTTCAATCGTGTCTTCCTATTTACAGGCAAATGACATCTGTTGACACCACAGAAATAACACAGCTGAAAAAACGTAATACACCTGAAAAAGAGTAATACAGATCCTACTGTGGCTCTCAGATAGTCATTATCTACATAATCATCAATAATGATGTAATGACACAAAAATAGGCCACTCTCTTCCCTCCAGTTTCCAGGAGTTTACATGGCTCCCTAATTACTCCACTTTCACCAGGCTGTTACTGTGAAGGAAGGGGCAGACACACCTAACCTGAGGAGTAGTCAAAATTACTTGGATCTGTATCATCCTTATTATGATGTTTGTTCTTTGCACTCTCTTTAACATGTCCTTTGCTTCACTTTAACATGAAACCAGACCTACAGTAAGCTAGACTTATGCTATCACTGATTCAATGGCAGCCTAAAATTTAATAGAAAACAAATTCATGTATGTAATTGCAGGGAACATTCAACTAGTGTATGACCAAAAGCTGGGGGTGGGAGGACATTTTAGCCACGTTTCTTGACAAGTGATGGACAGCTCCTGAAACTGAAAGCAATAGGTTTCTAGTCCTAGGGGTATTGCCTTCAAATATGTCTATGTTCTCAGGGTAGATCAGTTTTCCCTGCTGCAGGCATCCTGCTGAGAGGTGAGGTCCCAAGCAAAACACAGGAATCTGACTGCAAGCCTTTGAGGTGGCAGGAGCCAAGGGAGGTTCAAAGACAAGGCTGGCTGGTGGGCAGCACCTCTGAGTATTGCAGAGGTTAGAGGTTAGTAAAGCAGGAGCCACTGGCCAATAAAACAGTGTTTGGAGAGCCCAATCTACAGATAAATTGCGGATCTGTTTACACCTTTCCCAGCTTTCTGAGTTACACACACTGATGCTTCCCACTGTGATCTTGTCCTCTGTCCACCAGCATCTCCCTTCCTTGGCAGCTGCCCTGCTCTCTGCTGGTTGGCTTTATAACATGCCTCAAGGATGCTTGGAAACTTTTAATCAGCATCCAGCATCAAAAATAAATAAATAAAAGCACAACCGCTTTTATTTGTGTCAACTGCTGCAACAAGATCTCGCTTGTTTGAGATTTCCCATGACTGCTGTACTAATGCTGGGAGAATAGAAGCTTAAATTCCCTTGATTAGAGAAACTAAACACAAAGCGAGCCCAGTGCCAATCACACACATGAAAGGACAGCTTTCTGAAGGAAAAAAAAAATCTAGGTAGGGTTACCACCATATTATAGCAGTCAAAAATCAGCAAATACCTCAATTTCAGAGCTTAAGCTCTATACCAGGAAGAACTTGCCCTTTTGATGAAGACATGTCTTGCTCAGTTTCCTGTAAGCTATATAGCTCTGCTTTATACAAGCACAAACATAATACACATACCCCCATACACACAGTTCTCAACACTGGAAAACTTTAACGACAGACATTACTGCCAGTATTGCCTGAATACAAATATATCTTACTGACTTCTGGAAGGATAAAAGTGAAGGACAGCAGTCATGAAGCTTTTTCCATATCTACTTGAAAAATTCCATTTAGAACATGGTGCTGCTTTTTTCCTCTGCACTTTAAAAATAACTGATCTTAGCTCAAGCTATTTAAAAATACTTCATCCTTCATGGCTCAAAGTGCACATGACTGCATGGCTATCTGATGAAATAGGTAAGGTGATTATTAATCATTGGTTGTGATAATACTATGTGGTAGTCACACTGCAATGGAACAGGGTTGAAAATAATTTTACATGAACAAAACAGTTGATAAACATCAACAAGAGTTATTTATTTCTTCTCAGTAAATATGTGAAACACCATGATATCCTTTACTGCATGAAATTGAATTTTGTAAAAAAAGAGAATTAATCTCAAAGATAAATATTAAGGCTTATTACATAAATCCTTGCTACCCAAAAAAAATGGAAAGTACTAAGCAGCATTTGCATATTTATTATGTATTAATCTTTTGCTTCACCTGAACAATTAAAAATGTGAGGAAGGAGCTGTTTTCCCTCTCCCCTTGATACATTCTGGCTACTACACACAGGCAGTAACAGACCAGAAACAAAACCAGTGGTGAGAGGAAGAGTGCAGAGCCTGGACTGGTGCTGCTAACTTACTGAAACATTTCAGACAGTTGGTTCATGGTCACGTTTAACCTAATCACTAGATTCAGGATCAGGAAAGTTTCTCCCAATGCCTCAACAGGCACCACTGATATTTTTTGCTTTTGTTTGCTACAGTGTTGGGAAGTGTATTTATGATAGACTGCACTGTGTGAGGGAAAAGAGATGAAATATTCTGTGGACCCCCTGGGACTGGAATTCCACTACCACCTGAATCTGCAGGAAACTGGATTTCTTAATCTTAACCATAATCTAACAACTTCTATCCATGATTCCCTACTTCATCCTTAGTATCCTGGAATATGCACGCCCTCTGTAGTCCTCCTCTCCAGAGCATCTGTACAGATTTAAGTCACCAGGATAGAGTATGTATTGAAAGACAACTAATGCCAGGTGCCATTTTAATTTCTAAAGAGCATTCAGAACTGTCGCTAATGAAAAAAAGAAAGGAAAAACTTAAGAAGGAGC
The DNA here is from genome assembly GCF_009829145.1 of Chiroxiphia lanceolata. NCBI lineage: Eukaryota > Metazoa > Chordata > Aves > Passeriformes > Pipridae > Chiroxiphia > Chiroxiphia lanceolata. Next base: position 23,091,521 of record NC_045642.1, on the reverse strand, counting down.
AAAAGGGAAAGGAAGAAGCCAACCCCTAGATACAAATTACACCATTTGCAAGCCAAAGGGAATTACAATATATTCTTAAACAGCCCTCTATTCAATTCATAACAAAGAAACATAATTTTCCCACATACAGGCATCTAAGAAACTATTGGATATATCTGCATAATTTACAAAGATTAAAGGAAAATCTGTCTAAAGATTACCTGGCAGCAGATTGTTTCTACAGAACATGTAAAACCTTTCTAATTTAAAAGACAAACCTTCCTACTGTGTTGTAAGATATATTTGATTTAGTCATTAAAACATGATCCAGGACTTCCAAATTCCATTATTAATCTTATGATTTGGTCTTGCACAAGTTAATTTATGTATCTATCTACTCATCAGTAAAATGGATACAAGACCAAGGCGTATTTACTACCACTACTGAATATACTCACATGTAAATTACTACAGCACTGCAGTGTACTTATGCTATACAGATAAATGCTGAAGTTGTAACACTTTCAGTAATGAAAGGGGCTAAGTGGAGCAAGGGGATTTGATAAATGTGATGTGGTACACACTAAGCAGCAGCAGAGGGAAAGCAGAGAGTAACAAAGAGAGTGGAACACCAGGAGATATGCTTAATCATCAATTTGTCTGCAGCTAAATGCTTCATGTGGGCAACAGAATATTTTCAAATATTTTTTCTAAAACTACATGCCTTTCCAATTTTTGGATCATCTGGGTTTATTTGTAGTCTATCCAAGCTGTGTATAGCAACCTGAAAAGTGTAAGTAGCAGAAATTCACTGTGCAACAAGATGCAAACTCTTAAAATACGGACTCTTAAAATCTAATCTTAAAAACAAACAAGAAAATTGTCTTAAAATAGCATAATTTCCCTCTTACAGTTAAGTTTCACCTTTTGTTGTTTAGAAGCTGTCAATGTAGATACAAAAGCAGCCCAACTGTGTCCTATAAAAATTATTCATTGAGGTGCTGATTGGTCTCAAATTTTGTAGTTCTTTCTCAGAGATGCCATGAAGACAGTTTTCTTCATTCTGAAAAGCAACAGGGCAGGACACACAACAAGAAAAAAATCTAGGATAAGGATACTCTCTGCAACAAATGAAGGGAGTGGGGAGCAATGAAAGTCTCATATATAAATGCCAAGGATTCTACAACTCCCATGGTGATCCTGGCAGTAAGCCAGGAAAAAGTTTTCTCTTTCCTTTGCTGTTTGCAGCAACAAATCTTTCCTCTGGGGGAGGGGTGAGAGGGCTGGAACTAACTTCACTGCATCTGATAAGATGGCAAATTGTCCAGGCCTGACATTTATGGGGGACCCAGAGCTCCACTGAAGCACTCTGGGAGGATTAAGGCAGGGTTAGCCTCTACAGTCACGCTCCTTAAAATGCTACAAATGGCAGACAGATGAAAGTTTGCCTAAATTTGATAATGATGAGTCTAAGGAACCCTGAGACAGAAGCTGCCCCCTGTCAGGGAAAGAACTGCAGCTGTAAGTTTAATATTCTCATTAAAAGGACTTGTAAAAATCTAACTATGCTCAAAGAGCTTCCAGTGTCCAGATATTGAAATGAATTTCTGTTTAATTGGTTAACAAGGACTAAATCCCATCTCTTTTATGTAAGTTGCACCACCCACAGAAAAACTCCACCACCCATTTGCTTTAACTCTATCCAAGACCATTTCACTGCAAGAATGGGATGTTTCACACGCTGGCAGTGATTGCCTGGAGCCAGCAGAAAGGCTCATATAGCTGTCAGCAAGCTGATAAGAGCTGAAATTACTCTACAGAACTCTCTTTAAAGAGGAGCCAAAGAAGCACATTAAATGAAAAGGAGGAGGGGTCAGAAAAGCCAGCCACTCATGTTATTTTAACATGGCACTAAAACAAGTCATTGATTTATGCATATGTCTTCAGTTCTGTTTGACCTGGAGTCTGAACTTTTCTTAAGGTCAGGGCTGAGGCACATGGGACATGCACTACAAAAACCACAACAGCTTGTCCAGGTATTCTGACTGTGGGAACAAACATTGCAAACTACATGCTTTCTATTCACATTTTTTACACTGAGTTTACATTCCTTTTTAGTTTTTAATTGTCCACGTGGGCTGAAAACACAAGAGGTTGTGAGTATCTAAAACTTTTATTCATGAAAAGCAAGAATGCTGCATGGCCACTATTTGAGAAAGTACCTTGTGGGGCTTCAGGAAAGTGAATTACCCATTCATCCAAAGGAGGAAACTATACATCACAGTCAATATTCTCCCACTGAAGCGTTTGGCAGCCACCGAAGTCAAGACGCACTTTGAAAACCATTGATGATCTGACAAGGTTATTCCACAAGGCATTATAACACCAAGGTCTTCTGTAAACAAGTCCTGAAGTTGCATTACTGTGCCTGCACCAGGTCTGACCAAATGGCCTTCTGCTCCCATATTCTCTCTGACAATGCTCTGACAAGCAGGTACCTTAGAACTCCCCTCCCACAGACACAGCAGGAGTAAGCCACCACTTCCATAAAGTACTCTACAGCTTTCAGAACTCCGCAATGCAAGAACTCCTAAGGCAGAGGATTCCAGATTTTCCTTCTCTGGATTTCTTCATTCTGCCTTTATGTCAATAAAACCCCTTCACTCTCACAAAATGATGATGCAGTGATCTCACAGACTATCTACTAGTTCTATGAGAAGATCATCTCCCTTTTAATTTTTTTAGACCACATTCCCAGTAATACAAGTCTTATGAAACATGAAAAGAAATTGTATCAAACATTGTAGAGTCATATCCATTCATTTTTTTTCATGACATTCTTATAGTTCTGTACTATATTCTTGCTTCACCTCATCGCCAATTGGTCATTTCCAAGATGAAGAGTGTTAGGCTATTTAATTACTCTTCTCTTGAAACTTTTGATCATCCTTGTTCTATAATATCCTTTTTAAGATGGGAGAGCCATAACTACAAACCGTATTCATGGTGCAGACATAAAATAGATTTACATGGTGTCGTAGTATTTTCCATCTTGTTCCCTACCTTTTTTCTAAAAATTCTTGATTCTTTTGGTTTTGGTTTGTTGGGATTTTTTTATTAAAACTGACCATGGAATTTATACTTTCACATAACTACTTATTACAGCTCCAAGAATTATTTTCCAAGTGATTGTAGTTACTTGAGAGGCCATAACTGCCTATGAGAAGGCTGTTTTAAATTGCTTGTATACCTCTTTCTTTGTATACTGAATTTAATTTGTCACTTTATCATTTGGTCATGCTGCATCTGAACTTCTGTGGCCTAAGGTGTGCCAGTTGCAAATAAAACCTTTCCCAAAGCAGATCATTCATAATGGGTAAATGCAAGTGGTTTTCTGTGACTATTAACTCAAGCTGCAAATTTTCCCTTAAAAAGCCATGTTGTTCTGGGATGCTTACCTTCTACACAGCTACATAGCTTTATGGAATTTCTTACCTCCAACATCTCCATCTCTCTGTAAGTTTGGTTGAAATTGAGCAGTAACAGATATTAGAAGAGAAATCAGCATGCACATTGTATGCGATCATACCCCTGTTTCCTTAGGAAACCAGGATGGAAAGAATTCCCATGCTCGAGAACACTTGCTCTTCATTCTTGTACCATCAGAGCACACAAAGTCACCCAGTCCTCTAGAACAGATATTAATTCAGAAGTTTTATTTTTGGGAGATGGGGAGTATTATAAATTCAAAAAGGAATAGGCACACAAAGCCTTCTTTTGAAAGTAAACTCTTTACCTCAAATCTGTTCAGTGAGAAAGAAAGCCTAACCAAACAGAGGAATAACTCTTCTATTCCCACTACACAGTACTTCCATATTCTGATCCTATGCCTTAATGAGTCTAGTCCCATTGAAAGACTTCTAAGTATGTTGCTATTAAATGAGGAAAACTATTTACAAGATGCTTGTATATTCAGGTAGACTGAGTCATCTCACAAAAACAGGAGGAAAAAGGCACAGAGGCTGAGATGCAAGCTGAGGAAAACGTTCATATCAGTTAGAGACATTTATATATAAACTACACCGCTGAAACATGTTTCCAGAGACTTAACAGGCTTTCAAACCAAAACTTATGTCACACTTCAGGAGCAAGATAAAATTTCAGATTTTACTCTCTATCTACAGGTCTACTACACTTACTTCTATTTCTTGCCTCTCCACTTCTAGAACTTTGCTGTTACCTGGGTGCTGGTTAGAGGTGCAGAGAAAATGAAAGCATAAAGTCTGCTACATCAGCAGCTGTTTAGCTAAGCTGCTTATCAGCTTGCCTCTGGGCACTTCTGCCAGTGTTTCAGACTCCATATGGAACTATTTGTGAAAGGGGGATAGTTCAAGGAAGCTTCAAAGAAAATGAGAATGACAACATTACTGTAGAAAACAGACAAGACAGCAATCCCAGAGATACCTAAGTTTCATCCAGGCTGTTATTAATTTTAGCAGGTCAACTTGCAGAGACTGGTTTTGATGGTCAAAATGTTGCAGTTTTTAAGAGCCATCACATGCTAGTCTCCAATTTTCAGAAACATAGGCTGTACATGTAGTATTGAAAACATGTAACAATTTTTTATAACAGTGTAGACTAGGCTACAAGCAGAGAAACTATTCCCTTCTGTGAAGAAAGACAGGAAATTGAACCAGGAATTGTTGAGAGCAAAATTTTCTGCAAGTTTGAACAATAAAAGTATAAGTTAATACAGCTAATTCCCAGAGATCTCAGTGCAATCAGGTATAATGCAGGACAGTAGAATTAATTCTGATTTCCCACACTCTTTCCCAGTGTATACCATGTACTATCTGATAAAACAACTGAGCAAAGTGAAATTGTGTTATAGGAAATCACAGCTCAGATCATATCAGTCACAGATCCTATTAGATGATGTCTCCATAACTAAAACACCTGCATTTAATCCTCTTCGTGACAGTACTGTGTGATGCCCACGATAGGTGTACAAACTATAAGAAAATACTTTCAAATACAGGTTCTTATATAATTTAAATGTAATGACTTCTCTTCAAGAGCTTTCCTCTCTTCTCCAGCAGATGTATGGCTAGAAGTATCTCCAAAAACAAAGCAAAAATATAAGCGTAGAGAAAATTTTATACATTAAAAGCAGACAATCTATTTCAACTTGAAAAAAATTACATATATGTTTGTGTATGTATATATGTTTCTGTCTACATTTTAACCTTGATGGATGATCTCCAGAAAATCAATTGCAATAAAATACTGCAAAAAGATTACCTAGTCCACAAAGAAAATTGGCAAACTAACATTTACAATAATATTTGTTTTAAGTATAGTGTTTTCCAACTAAGGATAAGAATTATGTCATGAGACAACACTGAAACCAATGTAATCAGACAGCAAGGCTTCAATTCCACAAAGGTTATCAGATGTAGAAACTCTCTTAGGTATGATGAATGCATGCATCAGCCCACTAAAAACCAGGAGAAATTTAGAGCAAAGATTTGTTCTAAAGATAGGATGATCTCAATCATACACATCAACTGATCTCAACCCTATATGTCAACTGGATTCTTAATTTAGTGAAAAAGTACATTAATCGGTAGGTGCTTGCACAACATATTTCACAAGTCTTTATCAAAAATTTATAGTCTCCCCCAGTGGAATTCTTTTGTGCAATAAAACCAGTTTTTGAAATAAAACCTAAATACAACCTAACCACAAAGGAAACCATGAGAAGTCGTAAGACAATTTTCATACCAATTTTAATAAAAGCTCTTTGCAAAGATCACATTTGCCCCATTTTAACATCAGTTGCAAACCCATCTTTTTATAACTGTTATATCAAACTCCAAGTGTTGCGCAATGTGAAAACAAGAAAGAACATAACCATTGTGATCTAACTATCTATGTTTCCATCTCAATAAGAGCAATGCTCACTGAAAACTAGAGTGGGACTGGAAAAAACAAACATACCAAAAGACCAGTGTCAGTCATTCCTTTTCACTTGACAAAAAACAAGCATCAAAATACTGTATATCAAGTGTTATTAGCCCTTGAAGTTGAAGGATCAAAAAAGGGGCTTAAATATTATTGAGAAATAGGGGTTACTTGCAAAACCAGAATATTTCAAAGCTTTTGTTACCCTTCCATGGCTAAGTAGCATGAGAAACTGCTATAGATCACATCTGAAAATATGTATAAATCACTCCAGTTCTTTTGCAGATTCATTCTATAAATGGCTATTAGTTGAGTTTCATTTCAGTAATTCCTTGCCCAAGAAACAAAATACAGTACTTGTGATAAATTCATGTTGCTTCTGAACTACCCTTTAGCACCAGTCTCCTCAAGAAATTCATTCCAACTTCAAATTCTCTCTTCTATCACTTCAGCCTCATTATGCGAATCTTTATTCATTCATCCCTGTACATTGCTGCTGAAGTGAAGACACTGAAAAAATCTGAGATGATGTTTTATCTAGCCAGAAAGTCCTAGGATACTTTCCCAAACCATTTAAACTGAAAACCAGAAAGTAAAGTGTGCAACTGCTCCCTACTGTGAGACTGAGGAGGAGGAAGGAAACAAAAATTTGTAGCACAGGTGTAGTATTAGTGCACATTTATCAATGAGGAAAAGCAATTAGGTTACTGGTAATCCACACAGTATCAGTCACTAAGATCTTTTCACCACGTTAGATAGCTAGAACACAGAACCATGTATCAGCAATGGAATTTCACTGGGATTTTGCCTTGTAAATAAGGCTGACAGGACGTGAAATGTATGTATTGCATGTTTAAATATTCTTAATATGCAGATAGAAATAAATTCATAAAGACAAGAGAAAGGCAGGCCTTATGATTTTATCCTATTACTTTTACTATCAAAACACACAACTATATCCTTAACAAAAGCAAGAAGATGTGAGAGGAAACTTTAGAAAAATATACTTCAGTCAACAGAATCACATTTTCTGATGATGTTCAGGGATGCTTTGAACATCCCTGAGTACTGCAATGACTACTGCAAACCATCTATAATCCAAAAAAACTCCCTCCAGACAGAGACTATTATTAGTATTATTATTAGAGCATTATTAGTATTAAAATATCTTCTATTTCAACTTAATTTTATGGAGTTACAGATAACATAAGTAATTTATACATCATCTGAATTCAGGGAGTTATTGTTGGTTTGTTTCATTGTGAATGTTTAAGGGGTTTGCTTGTTTGTTTTCATTTCATTTGCTTGTTTTTTACAGACTGTATTGTTTCCTGATTTTATACTTTGAAATTAGTGTTTAAGCTGCCCATAACATCAAGTGCATTCTCCATAGATGGAGAACACTATCCTGAAATGATGATTTTATGTTTTTAGTAAAATGGACAACAAGAAAAGTAATGCACACTTTAACAGATGACTAATGTCAGTTTTTAAACTTTATTATGCAAAACTCCCTAATGTTAACATCTCTAAAGCAAAATTGCATCTTTAGGAGCTGTAATGCCAAGGTTACTTAATCACCTGTGTTTCTGGTGGCACGTCTTGCTGCCAGCAGGCTCCACCAAAATGGTTCGTGTGAAGACACTAAAGAGAAAGGAGACCCCTGACGGCTGCTGTGGTATTTGCACGCTCTCTGTACACAGAATGAAGTTGGCAACAGAATTCAAATGTGAAAGACATTTACTTCTTAATTTGAGAGTCTATTTTCTCTACATGTATCAGTATTAATATACACCATGCAACTTTTAGCACTGCCTAAGTAGAAGTAACTAGAGTGTTTTAGGTTACACCCTGAAAAATCATATCTTGGTTCACTTTTTACAAGGACCACACAAAAGATGACTTTGTCACTAAGGTTGGGTAAGGGAATTTCAGAAACGTGACTTCACAATTCTTGCTGAAATTTGACTGCAGAAATTCCATGTGTCTTTAAAAGTCACCCGAGATCAGACAGTTAACTTTTTCCTTTCATACCTCTCTCTTACTTCCTCTATGTTTTTCCTGATGAGGAACTGAGGCGATAATAAGAGTATCTTCCTACCTTATAACAATATGTGCTCAGGTGCAATAAGGTGTCAAGGATGAAATATCCTAGATACAAGTGTACCATATATGTTAATATCTTCTTTGCTGGCCTGAAAATATAATCTATATATTCCAACCACCAAAGGAACAATGTGCTTGAATCCTAGCCCCTAATCTGACAGCAGAACTTCACAGTTTGTGAAAATTCTCATATGGCTAAAAGTCCTCATTGCTGAGCTTGCTCTTTCTGTGTCAGGTCTAGAATTAGAGCAACTTATGATGATAGTGTCCATAATAACAAGGCCAATAATAAACAGGAATTAGCATCAACTGGAGTTGTAGTAAACTAGGAGACATTTCTTATATACCAGTCGACACAGGCTTCATTCACAAGTTTGGACAGTTCATGGTCTCCACTCTTCTCTTATTTTACCAAATAAGTAAAACATCCCTCTCAGAGGAATGATACTTAAAACCTTTTGGACTTAATGCTTCTCTCACATTCTAAGCAATTAAAACTTACCTACAAACCAAAGCTTCTTTTGAGATAAAGAAAAGACTCTTGAACTTCTTTAATGCAATTTAAATACCATGTAGAAAAAAAGAAACAAATATACACTGTGATTTCAACAGAAATACGTAAATAGATGTGAATAGACAGTACATTCAAATTCAAGAAGAGCTTCTGTCCCGTTGGAAAATTATGGTGAATGCAGATGTTTAGCATAAGGAAAGAATAGGGTCAAATAATCAAAATATTAACATGAGAGTACAGTGGATGTTTCTGCATTCCAACAGCTTTCAGAGTAAGGCCGGTATATGAACCTACACTCCAACTGTAAATAAAGGAAAATAATTTTAACACAGTACATTATTTTACCTGTCTTTGCATTTCTTCAATCTGTCGCTGGGGGATACTTTGCAGAATACTATACATTTCAGGCATCTTTTCTTCAGGGATGACAACAGAGGCCCTAAAAGCAAAAAACAGAAAACAAATGGCAAGAGGAGAAGAAAGAAATTCTACACTAAAAGATGTCAACTGCTTCTCTAACCCCGAATTTTTTACCAATTAATGAATTACTCTGTAGCAGTTCCTCCACACCACCAGCCAGTTTGCCCACAGATAATGTCGCCAAAGTCTGTAGACTGATCTGTCCAGACAATTTAATAACTATGGAAGGGACAGAGACCCAGAAATCCTGAATCCCTGAATTCTCATCTTTGGGTTGCTACTGAGTTGCTGTCAGCAGAGATTTTTGGATTGACAAAACAGTAATAGCATATACAGTGTAAAACTAGTAATTTTTACACATACTATCTCAAGATCACATAACTGGGCATAGGGTACACATAGAAAAATAATCCAAGCTCCTTACACAGTGTACTCAGCTACAAAATAATTATAACTTTCCATCTCAGATTAATTTGGGAATCATGATGCAATATAGAGAATTTACATTGCTGTGATGGAATCTTTAGTATATACTTTTAAGAGCCTGAATGGAGACCAGTCCTCATTGAATTCAAGCAAAAGATAATAAAGCAAAACTGTTTCAGAAAAAAATATGACTGGTTACAGGATAATCAAATGCTCTGTTATATCTGTCTCATTTATTTTCCTCTCCTATTTTTGATACACAATATATCAAGGGTAAATACTGTGTGTATCTTGCTCTGTTTTCTACTCCATGTAGCCCCCAGTACACTTCACTTATCACACAGATTTTACTCAAATCACTGAAGGTAATGAAGTATCTAATGCAGCAGTATGATATACAACAGTGAGGGTACAGACCTCTTCCAGTCCAGAACCTCAGAGAAAGGTAAAATGTAGGAGTCAGCAATGATGACTGGGACACAGCCAGCTTGAAGAACATCACTCAGCACAGCCTGCCCCAGGCGGGCTCCACGTAGAACAACACAGAACGTAGACTCCTGTCAACAAAAGCATCCAACACACAAATGAGGAAAAAAAAGGAAATGTCAGATTTGCATTGTGTGTGTATGTATATATGCATTATGTTTTCCTGTTCTTCCCCTCATAAAAAAAAACAAGTCAAAAGGAAAACTGTCTTGCTCTGTGCAACCAGAGCAATTCTGTATTATTAGCTAATTAAAAATAATTATACAACTAATAATAAAAAAATCATAAGTAGAGGGATGAGAAATCAGCTAGTGGGTCGATTCTATTTATTTTAATGGCCAAACTGCAAGAATTCTAATTGAGAGAACTCAAAGAGAAAAATAAGTTTAAAACATTTTGAAACTTTGGCATAATGAGATGAGCAACAATTAGTATGAACTTACTTGAGTACAAACTGTACAAAGCCAACTTAATTTTCTTCTGTTATAAGGTAATGTAGCTCTATGGATAGCAGGGAAGTGACAGACTTCATATCTCAATTTTAAAATTCATTTGACATTTTTGATAGCATTTTCAGAGACAAATTAAGAAATCTGGGGCTAGATAAGGTCCTCATAGGTTTTACAGTTACATAAATTACAGTCAGAGAACTCCAATAAAGAAGTTAGCAGTGGCTAACAAGTAAAAACAGTGACGGAGCAAGTAATTTATCCTAAGTACAAGAGCATTCAATGTGTCCTTTAGTTAACTGAGTAGCAGAATTAAGACCACACTTATTAGATCTGACGACACCTATGATTTTGTAGGATTAGCTGGTATAAAGGATAGCAGGATTAGACTTTGACATTATAGGGATAAATCAGCTAAAAATACTGATACGTGTAGGATTCAACACTTAGATAGAAATAACAAACTGCACAAACATAAAGCATGAAGTAACTGGCTAGGACTTGAACTTTGCAGAAGAGGACATTACCTACAAAAGAAAAGGCAAAGAAAGGATATTCATGTGACAGCAATGTTGTACTGTTGAAAAAACAAACCAATCCACCCCCAGTAGTATTACAACACAAAAAGAAGAACAATTCACGAAACCTGAATGATTCAATCACTCTTCTCAGTAACTAAAGACCTCAGACAGAGCAGTGCTCAGTCTTGGGCAATGCACTTACAGTGGTAGGCAAAGGACGGCTACTTACCTTGTAAGTATAATCTACAAGGAAGAATTGACTACATCAATACTACTTATTCTGAAGGGGTGAGGACAGGAAGAAGGGAGCTTCAAAGACAAAAAAAAAGTTGTTGCAAAAAGGAAGAACATAATCCACTTACATCCATGACACACAAGACAAAATGCCATGAGTTTAAACTGCAGCAGAGAAGATTTCTTGACTATGCCACACTCACCTGTATATAGAGACTTTAGTTCTCACTGCCACTGAAGAATCTTGCTACAGATTCAAGATTGCAAAATAAATGCTAGTAGAGTTCTGCTACACAACAAGGAAAAATCCTAAGTCAGTACTATCCCTAAGTTTAAGAAAGAAAAATTTTGAAGTTGATACAGGGGCTCCCACAGATAAGAAAACATCTTTCCAGCTTGTGTTCCACGGCCTGAAGAAAAGGAGCCAGAAGCCTCAGCAGGGCAGCAAAACATCAAAATGGAACTAGGAAATACAAGGGGGTTTGCTGGCTCTTCACTTGTGTCCTACTGCAATCGTAAGACCTATGTTCATACCCATAGACTACTAAAAGCCTCAAAAATCTCATCTAAGACTGCAAACAGGAAGCATTAACAACACGGAAGCCCAAGAGCCTGTCTAGTAGGAAGTCTGTAAAGGTAGTGCTGGAAAGGATGAACTGTGATCAAAGCCCCCCTTCCCCCACTCTAAGACAGGTAGAGAAGGAAAAGAAGGGTGTAGGGAATGGAAGGAGCTGAGAGAATGAACACGCATTTTAACCATTGACTCACTAGATCACACAGCAGCAGGTGGAAGAGAATCTAGTAAGGTCTGGGAGAGAAAAAAAAAGCACAGATGTGGACACACATGCTCATCTGCCCAGATAACCATTTTTCCTGTCTAGACAAAGGTTACTATAAATATATCTCCTCACATCACCACTGTTATCAGCCAGACATTCCAAAGGGAAATGCAGGGCTCTACAAAGGAAAGTATTTTAACAATCTCGGCATGTGCCAGCTCTCTTCTGAATTACAAAATCATACATAGCAAGATACAGATTCCCTGACTTGCTGTCCTTTAGCAGTCCAGTTTGTATTTAAAGAAATAAAGCAAACAAGTTTGTTTTTTTTCTTTACTCCAAGTTTAGGACTCCGGGTGAGCCTTTCCTCCACCTCCTCCTCCACCGCAAGGAATTTTAAACATATTTCTTACAAAACATAACAGGGGGGGTGGAAACTTTGCCTTTCCTCAGCTTGTTTGTTATTTTTCCATCATTTGCTGAAGTTCAAAGACGGATTATATGCTGGTGGCCACAGACAGAGCACAGTGGCCTATGGCATAACTCGCTTTACCACACTGCATGCCGAAACATCTCTCTGTTAGTGAATTGCCAAGAGACACAGGGGTCTGAGAACACTATCTAGTTTTATCTTCAGTGACACATCAAAAGGCCTCTAGAAGGTGAGTCAAGGCCATGAAACACATTTCACCTAGATGCTTTCATAGCTGCATCCTGACAAGTCTTGTAGCTCAGTCTGTCATATCTATACAGATAGTTCTGTACGATTTAACTACTAAACTACATACACAAAGTGTAATCTGAGTAACTCTTCTTAAATGTAACACTCTTCTTTTGGCCAAGTATATCCACACATATACTCTTTAAAGTTCATTTAACCTATCCAATTGACAAAGCCATCTTTTGCTCCAAGCTTCATCTCACAAGGCCTGGACTGTCACATGTGACAAATCAATTCCAAATTTATGCCTGCTGAAGGGCCTTTTACCAGCTATTTTGGAAGCTGTAGATTCCAATGTTCCTCCCCAGTTTTGAAGTCAGCAGTTTTATCTGGCCTCCAAAAGTTTCTCCTCACATTACTGCTGGATTTGGCAGTATCTTTGTGTAATTTTTTATGTTTACATAACATTGTCTTGTGTTACTAGACCACCATGACCAATCTCATGAAGTTGTTATACACAAGCAGTGTTTTCAAATTGCAGCATAGTCTACATATCAGTTTGATTATATAGTTTTTGGCCCTCTTAAAAATAAGGATAAAGTTAGGATATAATATTCAAGCTTACATAACAAATTATGCGGTTTCAAAACATAGCCAGCAAGTTAATTAAATACAAGGAAGTACCCTACCAGTGCTAAACAGGAAGAGCACCACAGCTAAGACAGACACCAAGGTAAAGAGATGTTTGCAGAGAGACAGCCTTACCTGAAGCACCTGAGGATAATCAAAGACTTGATTCTTGTAACAGCGTTTGCGAACAGCAGGGACCCCATCTGACAGATTTGTACATTTGTCTAGGATCAACACTGATTCCCCATTCTCAGCCTGAAGAGCTTCCAGCTCAGACTGGTATTCTGGGTGCAGAGCCATTTGAGATGACAGAATGAAATACCTGCGAGGACTGAAAAACCACAGCAAGGTTAGCTAGCAGCACTGGGGGGTTACTTCCAAGATGCCCTAGAACACATTTCCTTCCATCCTGGAAAAGCAGAGCAGGATTAACTAAACGTGGACACACTGCCAAGACCATATTTTCAGACAAGGCTGGAAAGGGTAATGGTGCAATATAATTGAATCTGGAATAGTAAGTGGCTCAACATTATTTACAACTCTGAATAAGTTTGTACTTGGAAAAAATGCTTCTTACATTACAATAGGCACTCACATTATAACCTCTATTATAAACTGAAATAAACATTATTTAGCTACATATTAAAATAGCCTGCTACTGATGCCAGGATTGTTTGTACTTTTGTTTGGTGCTTGTGTACTAAAACAAAGTAGATAGGACACTGAATGCTGCTGCTAGTTTCTCCTCCCATATATTTTCTCATGAATTTTGATTGAAAAAAGATGCTGAACTGACAACTCAATATTTAGTATTTAGCTTATTTAGTGTCAATATGGTGACAGGAGCAACAGGACAAGCTCATCTTTTTTAATTGTGATTCAGTTCTGTCCCTTCTGGGCAATATAAAGGTAAAATTTCCAGGTAAGAGTTGAGGGCCTGTTATCCCATACACTCTCAAGTCCCACCATGTTCCAAAACTATGATTATTTAAAATGTGCCTTGACACTGAAGTGCTTAAAAACACTAATTAACACTGGAGGTAAACCACACAGGAATACAGGCTCAAATTAGGTGCTTGCTGCTCTAAAAAGTTATATTAATATTGGAAAATAGCATGTCATTTAGTTGTTATATTGGTCTACTTGGGTTTCCTTTTTAAACAGGTCAGCTAAGTCAGACTGCTCTACCACTCCCCACTGAAAGGAACACACAGAGAGTGACTGCCCTCATGCTGCCAAAAGAACACAGGAAGCACGAGGCTTGCACTTAGGATTCCAGTTTTACTCCATGTGATGCTATCTTTAATTTACAGCTCTGAAAGCACATACAAACACACACACTTTATAAAGTCAGACCTCTCCTGCTGCTCTTCTCACCTCTTCTACTCATTTTCATGCTGGTCACTTTAGTTGCTCCAATTAACAGATGAGACTTGCATAACATTTTTTTTAAACATTCTTTTTCCCAAGCCTCCAGCTGCTACCAATTTGCTACCAGCAGCTCTACAGAATATATATTTCTAGCAGAAGTGGATTTTAAGCAATCCAATTAAAAAGACAAGCACCCTTCAGTTCAGCTCAATGAACGGTCTTAAAAAAAAGGAAATAATGATGCAGATGAGTGAGAATAAATGCCTAATATCACTAATATCAGCTAAAAAATATGTAGGTTTGTTTGTGTGTATGTTCAAAACCAAATTTTGCCTTGAAACTGTCCTTGTTCTATGACACTCATAATCTAGCTATCAAATCTTGCAACAAAAGAAAATACATCCTATCTCCCAAGAAATAACACAGTAGCATAGTAGAATGTAATAGTTCATCCCAAACAAGCCTAAATTCTGAGCGGTGTGTCCTTACCACACGACTCCTGCACAAAGCAATTAAGGTGTGAATGCGTCTCACTAGTAACGCTAACTGGCCACTAGATGGCACTCCGGAGAGCAGTTTTTCACCATCAAAAAAAAAAAAAGTTGAGAAAACGAAAGCTCCTACACCTTCACTGAACCCAAGACTTGTTTTCTCTTATCAGACCCAAAACATAGACATAGACCCAGACATAGCGTTTAGCTGACTACCTGGACACGAACAATATGACTATATCTGTCTTTACAGTTAGTTCTGTACATGTTGAAGCCTATAATCATGTTCATGCTTTCCAGACAGAAATATAAAGTGTGCTTTCACTCTGTGTCAGAACGTAGTAATACTTGAGACCTGTGAAGAATCAATTGGGATGCAACCAGATGCCCCTACACTGGTCTGGCCCAGGAGCATCACAAGCAGGAATACAAAGGGTGCGAACAAAGTAAGCCACCACTGCATAAGGTTGTTCTAATTGACTGCAGTATTGTACTTGGGAGCAGCCCAGAGGAACAGCAAGAGCATTGCCCTTACCAGAAAAGACAACTTAAACCAAAGACCAACAACCTTGGTGTCTGAGAGAGGTTGTGCCCTTTCAATCACAGTTTTCAACTTTGAAAATTCATATTCTCTACAGAATGCTGTCAGAAGAAAAGAGCCTAAAGTTTCTGCATTTCTAAACCTGATCTTCACGAGTGGAAATATCATTGATCCCCATTGCCTCAATCTGTCCATCTTTTAAAACGTAGCAGAGTAAAACCCTGTTACAGTGAAACATTTTCAGCTCTGTAATTAAAAGATTTATGAAATACTAAAAGAGCAGCCTTCCATAACCAATTAAAACATGTCTTTCAGACTTCTACTTCCTCTTGTTCTGAAGACATGAATGGATTAGAGAAACCACCATTTTCTAGGGTAGCTCATTTCAATGACTAATTACATTCTCTGACAAAATTAGTGCTTTATTTCCCAATTGTCTTGCTTTACTTCCAACTACAAGGTTTGGGGATGAGGGGGTTGTGTTGTTTGTGTTTATCTTACTCCACTACTTTAAAAAAGAAACAAATAAAAACAATATTCCAAGCTCTGGATGTATGTATTCCCATAATCAAATCAGTTCTCATTTTTCTTTTTCATGAGATAAGCACAGGTTAGGTACAAAGAGTTATAGTGAATGGGGTAACATCAGACTGGCATCCAGTCACTAGTGGCGTTCTGCAGGGCTCCATTCTCAGCCCAGTTCTCTTCAACATCTTTGTTAACGACCTTGATGCAGGACTCTAAAGAATACTAAGTAAGTTTGCCAATGACACTAAACTGGGAGGAGCTGTTGACTCCCTTGAAGGCAGAGGCCCTGCAGAGAGACCTCGACAAATTAAGAGGGCTGAGCAATCACCAACCACATGAAGTTTAACAAAGTGCCAGATTCTGCACAAGGAAGGGAGCAACTCTGGATGTATGTAGAGACTGGGGAACGGAAGGCTGGAGAGCAGTGATGTGGAAAGGGACCTGGGGGTCCTGGTTGATGCAAGTTCAATATGGTCAGCAGTGCCCTGGCAGCCAGGAGGGCCAACCGTGTCGTGGGGGCATCAGGCACTGCCTTGTTGAAGCAAGTTATTGTCCCGCTCTACTCTGTGCTGGTGTGGCCTCACCTCAAGTCCTCTGTGCAGTTTAGGGCACCACAATAAAAGAAAGATATAAAGCTATTATAGAGAGTGCAAAGGAGAGATATGAAGGTCAAGGGCCTAGTTGGGAAGCCATATGAGGAGCGGCTGAGGTCACTTTGCTTGTTCAGCCTGAGAACAGGAGACTGAGGGGAGACCTCATCGCTGTCTGCAGCTTCCTCATAAGGGGAAGCAGAGGGACAGGCACTGATCTCTTTTCTGTGGTGATCAGTGACAGGACTCAAGGGAGTTGTATCAGTGGAAGTTTAGGTTGGATAACAGGAAAAGGTTTTTCACCCAGAGGGTGACTGGGGACTGGAACAGGCTCCTCAGAGATGTGGTCATGGTACCAAGCCTGACAGAGTTCAAGAAGTGTTTGGACAACACTCTCAGGCACATGGTGGGATTCTTGAGGTTGTCCTGTGCAGGGGCAGGAGTTGGATTTGTGGGTGGGTCCCTTCCACCTTAGGACATTCTATCTCTTTAAAGTCACAACACAGGTATAGCACACTTTTATCATTGCAATAGTGTCTTTTGTCATTACTTTGCCTTTAAGTATCCTTAAATAAACTGTCTGAAGTGATAATTTATTAGGGAATCTATACTGCTTTGAATTAATGCCCTGATTTACTTACACTTCGAAGAAATCAAACATTATTAGCAACTACTTCTATTTATATCCAAAATATCTTGTCAGCTCACTGGAAATATTGAATCTAATTCTACCACAAATAGTCATACTGTCATATTTTACAGTCTAGTTTCTGGTGTGAGAAAAACAGAATCACTCAAAAAAAAATCCTCAATTCATAGCTATATTGGCAGCTGAGCCAAGGCTATTAGCATTGGAACCATCAGTTATAAAGTTAGTAGCTATATTTATATTTTATCATCTTCTATACCAAACATGATATTGACTATACTTTGCCAAATTCATGGTGATTACTTTACCCTGGTCCTCTTTCTGGCAGATCTACTTCTGCCGACAACGGGCTGTAAACGGGAATACTGACGTCGTAGCCTTGCCGGTAAGTCCACGTGGAGAAGCCTCCACCAGCCAACAGAGCTCTGGAAAATAAAAGAAAGCAACTTTGAACAGAGAATGTGTAACATTCAAACTCCAGTAATTCACTGCCTGTCACTACCAGAAAAAGAAGATGCATGCTCTGAAGTGTTTCCCTCAACTTTAGTCAGTGGCATTTTTCCATGTTGTTTTTAGGTTCACTTTAGTTTTCATGATCTGAGCATACTGCTAGATTGGAACTAGTCACCAACAGAATGCTTACATTTGTGTACGATCACTGAGGAATGGACTATTTTTGTTTTAATATAGGGAAATTTAATATATTGCTCTCATTATGATAATTTTGCAATTAGTGAGCTTACCTGTCTTAAATCAATTTTAATTTAAAGAAATACATTCTGAATTATTTATACTAATTAAGACATTCCTTGATGCCTGCACTAAAATAGGGTATGGCACAACTTCCAAAATGTTAGAGACATGCTACACTTCGGATACAAATGATGTACAGTAAGATAGTAACTTGGTATTTTTTAGCAACTCTGGACTTCTCAGGCTGCAAAATACAACAGAGTTATTTGCCACTGTATTTTCAAAGTTATCATATAAGCTAGTGAAATTTATTTCATTTTTATATTACACAAAAAAATTCTATAAACAGGAAACAAAAGAACAAGAAATCTGCATGTTATGAAATTAAGTTCCAACAGCTTGGGACATTATGTGCTAGAGAGCATGGAAGTCACCAAGGACTGATAAATTAAAATGCAATTCAACCTTCCAACAAGATGATCCTCATTGTGCCTTTTCCTAGATGGAACAATCTTTTGCCACCCGGAAGTGCAGAAGACAACAAAGTGTACAGAAGAAAGCAATATATCCTTTACAATTCCAGAAACAGGTTTGTTACTATATACTATCACAAATCAAGCTTCTTTGAAATATGCTATTAGAGGACAGCAGCTTTTCTGTTGCCATTTCATCTCCAGTGACCAGGTGGCACCATTAATGCATTATCCTAGTTCCAAAAGAAACTCAGACTCAGCTTCTTTAGTGAGACTTCTCAAACAGCTGATCAAACTTTCAGTCCTGTGTCACTCAACAAGAGGGTGCGCTATACTTTCAGTTGCCCCAGGATACTGAGTCTGCTTAAGGTACCATACAAAGCACTTTGGACAAAAATATTTCTCAACTCCAGTTTCTCTCCTTCTCTGTGGAAAGAAGCAGAACACAAACACACCACTAGACAAGGCACTACAGAAAGGATCTTGAGGAGCTGTACGCATAGTTGTAGCTATGACTACAGCCAAAAGCCTTACTATCACCAGCCTGCATCCTGTCACAGTTCAGATCAGAACTCATCTCATCAGTAATCAGAACAGACACATAGGAACAAAAAGTTAAGATGAGACTGGAAGAGGCACTGACAATCCATTAGCTGATATTCTTGTTTTCAGATATCACTGAATGAAATCCTTAGTATGGTGTCTGGAAAAACAGTTTTTCCACAACTGTTAGACAACAGATTATCATTATACCTAATTATCACCAAGACCCATCATTTTTTCCCATCACAACAAGACACCCTGGATGAACACCAATATGTTCTGCCTGGTCTAATCCCCATCAGATGTCCCACAGGATACTTCACTTCCTATTCTGACTGGCAACACAGTTGTTCAGTGTTCAAATATCATGATCACGCTTTGCCATAAATGTGACTGATTTCACTCAAGTAGTCAAGGCAAACACTCTTTGAAGATCCCAAGCTCTGGATTAGAGGTTCTGGACTGAAGATGCATTTCAGCTTCGTAACTACAAAATCAAAACAACTTGCCCTTTATTACTCTTCATTCAGAACACAAACAATCATAGGAGCAAAAAGCAACTTGAAAATAGGATGATAAACCAAGTACATGCTGAGTTAGAATTTATATTCCAAATCAAGTGGTTATTTTTAATTCTCTTCCAATGCTCCCCCACCTCCCTGCCTTTGGTGACATGTACAATGCTGTTAGAACTAGGTCTCACCCTTGAAGCTGCATGTTCCATGTCTTATCCATACTAATTCAGTCACAAGCAGGGAGAAAAAAAATTGGCTTGGGTGTTGCTGTTCTTGCACTTTATATCCCCCTCCTCTTTTTTACCCCCCAGCCCCCAACTGGGAAACCAGAATCAGATTGTTTTAATTGGATCCGGTGAAAACATGACAGCACCTCATCAGCCTTGAGAAAGCAGGTGTGTGTCATGCAGACTTCTACCTAAATAAACCCACAGGGAACCAACACCAGTTAAGTAACTCCACACAGATTTTCATTTTACAGTGCAGTAAGGGAGTAGGAATATTAACTCCTAATGTACTCAAGACAAATAATCTTTAAATTGCACCAATCAGAGAGGAATGAGCCTGTTCCTGAGCAACTTTTCACCACTTTTCAAATACTGATCCTTCTCTCTCTGTATGAAGTGTGCCAGCTGGCCTCTACTCTAAAAGTTTCTGCCCAGCTGCCAACAGCAGCAGCTTTCTGCCAGCTGAAATCCAATTCACAAACTGCAGCAGAAATAAATAAAAAGTATCTTAGTTTGTATGTTCAATTCTACAGCTACAGATTAGCTTTGCAAAAGAAATCCTTCCAACATCATTATTGTACCAAATTCAACAGCACTAATTAACAAATAATATAGAGCTTATGTTTTAAGTTTCACAGCAGGAGATTACATGCATTATGACAGCTAATACCAGCAACATGGTCTCCGTGCCCACAAGGCAGACTTTCACCTTTGAAATTATGGGATAAAGCCCTTTTGTACTGTCTTTGGAAATTCAATGTAACGATTTAATAAACAAACAACCCCTTAGTGAAGTACTTTAGATAAAGACTATTCCAGACGTAAAATTATCATAGAACTCTATTCCCCTTTGTGTATAGGGTCTTACTTTACCTGGATTAATATTCTGCAGAAAATCAACAGAACACAAATCTACTAAACCTCATGATCCACTGCCATTCAGCTATTTATCATCTCTGATACATGCTGACTGTAGAAAGCAGGCCACACTCCCTGTGCAAACTTCACAAATACTACCTATGTATTTCACAAAATTCCACAAATGCAGTCTTTCTGGAGTTGTCTCAGTACAGTTCAGACAAGTCACTGAAAAACAACTGAACTCTACCAACATATGTTTAATTTGGCCGGCAGCCTCTCATCCTGTGATGCTACAAATAACTGTCTTTCACACTTGGTTAAGTACCCATCCTGTAGCACCTGCAGACATTCTCAAATACAGAAAACACACTCAGGTCACTTGTTCAGTTAGACTTGAATAAGAACTCCAAAGGTCTCCAATATCATACTGAAAGTTCATACTGCATCACTCAGGCCTTTCCAGGACTAGGTCCACACTAGTCTGTGACTTCTTTCACAGCTCTCTTGCCTTCACACCTGTGACCTGTGGTACAGGTTCTGTAGATGGCATACTCTAACTGTTGGCTGCCTACAAAAAGGAGTTTCCACTTCTTTGCTGTCCCAAGCGCTGTTATTGCCTCTCTCACATATTACAGCTCGTGATCATACAGCTGCAGGATGAGTCAAATTGGCAAGTTACAACAACAGCTGTATGCCAAAAAAAGATTTTAGCTTTTTACTTAAATTACTGAGCTTTCCATGATAGTATGAAAAACACTTAGGACAAACACGTACCAAAATAATACATTTCCTGCATACTAAACCATATAAATGGAGATTTGAGATGAAAAGAGTAAAAAAACCAAAAAAGTTTTGCAGTAGATCTACTGCATTCTCTTAATAAATCCACTTCTTCAATAGACACATGTATCCATAAACATCCAGTCCATCCCATTAAACAGAGCATTCTCAAATGAAAATTATCCTTAAGAAGCATACATCTAAGATAACAAATGCAAATATCTACCATGAGATTAAGAGGTTTCGTTATGTGAGACTGATGCTTGGCTGCCCTCTCCAGGCTAACCCACATACATACAACATATTTCACACAGAGAAGTAAAAAACTAAATCCTTACTTCACAGTGATATAATTACAATGAGCAAGTTTACTCTTTAAACATGTCCAGAAAAAAATCTGTTCTGGCACTGGGGGATGTTTTAAATTTTCTTTGCTGTAAAGAAATCAAGATAGACTCCACACACAATCATCTCAGCAAAGATCCCATATCTCAGGCAAGATTTTATTGACATTTAGCAGGAGAAAGTTAACCTTGACCTTCAAGAAAGGGACTGGTTACATGGGAGCTAACTTAGCAGAACTAAGCACACACAAGCTAATACAGTAGAAGCATATTCAGTAACAGTATCTAAGCTAAATAAGTTTGTCTTCCTCTTCTTCACCTTACAACCTCCGTTCCTCTTCCAAAAGTAAACTATTCTGCAAGTGAAAATGGAGCTCAGAATTTATGCCTTTTAAGTTCCTGGCAAATATTTTCAAAACATGCTTACCAGAGAATAACTAAGAGAATTTGTCCAATTACTAATACAGATTAATTATTAAGATAACAAACACAACTGAAATTCATCATAGTTTTGTCAAGCCGAGAAGCTGCTTTAAAATGCCCTGAAGTATCTGACTTCTATCAGAAAACTGCAGCTACAATCATCTTTGAACTTCTAATTTGCATCAAATGGGACATTCTGGAAAGCATTCAGGTTCAGTAACACACCAGATCTAGGTCTAATCTCAAGATTTTCCAACCTTACAAGTCCAACACTTAAAAGCAAACAATTTCAGCCACATTCTAAATAAAATCAAGGATGGGGATAAACTTTCAGATTTCAGAAGTAAACACCTGTTTTACTGAAGGCAGGGACCTCTTTACTTCCCTTTTTAAGAAGTAAGAAAGTCATATTACAGCTTCGTAGAGGTTAAGGAGCATATTCTTTGATATCAACTGCCCTTCTGAGCTTGTTTCTTCTTCAGTGGCATTTAAACCCAGATCAGTGCACTCAAACACAGCACAACGCGTACCTATCTCTAGGAACATCTAGGGCAGTGTTATAATCTGGTGGCCCTCCAGGCAGCATGTTGAAGAGCAGGTGATTTGTGCCCCGATCCCACCTACAGCAAAAGAAGAAACAGACAGCAATTAGAAAGGTGTTCTCTGCATATAGACAAATCCTGGCATGAACACACTGCATCCTCCCCTCCTGCATCAACATTAATTTTTTCCACTTTGTGTTCTTTAAATTGACAGATTGAAGTTTCAGCGTGTACCTGGATAATTGTGCCAAAGCCTGAGCTGTCTCCTTGATACGGAGCACGTTCTGATTGAGGACATCTATGGATGGCACAAAAAGGCAGGCCCGGTTGACATCGTCAGTGTAGAATTCACTGTCAGAGATGGCCGTTAGCAGCTCATTGTATTCCCTGGAAATGGTGTTGCTCACTGCCGCCCCAAATTCATCCACATACTTTTTCAGTGAGTAGATGTACACCTTGATTTTGTTTTTGGGATTGAAGCCACATCTATAGACGTCAAAGCAGGTGTGCATCCTACAGCTGAGGTCTCCTCGCTCAGGAATGGGGCTATCAGCAGGAAGCTTGACCACAGGCACATCATGGACGCTGCGTTTTTCAACAGTCCAGTCACTGGATGACTCAATGGAGTGAGGCCAGAACTGAAACATTCCTGTGGCAATTAGGCCAAGCAGAACTATAGAAAAGAGAGTGATATAATAGATGCGATGCTTGGTTTTCATCCTTGGGATGAGGGCTGGACCCCGGGTGTTATATTTGGCCGACGCACACATAATGGAATCAATTATCTCTTGTCTCTACAAAATAGAGAGAGAGGTTTTAGGATGAACTCTAGAAGAGATACATAGTTACCAAAATGCAGAGAAACATCCAGTTAGTCCTTTCATGGAAGGTTCCTCATCTCAGCAGATTGCAGTAAACTTTCCTCAAATGCTCACGTCCCACTAGAATGTAAGATGCCAACTAGGACTGCCACCAGATCATCCAGGACAAATTGAGGATGATCTTCTGGGCCTGGTTGTAACAAAATGATGTTGGCCAGTTAACAATCACAAGTCAGAAAAAGGCATGGCTTGGGCAGTGAGGGGAGGAGGAAATCTCAGACACAGCAGAGCGCTGAGACCCAATAGGTCCCGCTCCACCTACAACCAAGTGTATTCATAGTGAATACTAATAAAAAACCAAAACACTTATATACAGAAGAGAAACAACTTGAATATCCTGCAAAAGGCTTACAAAAGGGCATCACACAGAATGTAGGATCATGATACCATCTCTAAGGTAAAGGTGCTTTCAAATTGAATTTCACAGCAGCCCCACAATATCTGACTAGAATGATGGTAACTACTTCTGGCAAGAAAAAGGAATTAATTTGTCATCTTTGTCAATATGCCTTTTGGGGCAAAAAAGTGTTCTATGAGCTGCCAGTGCAGGCACATTAAGAAAAACATTTAAATAACAGTTCGCCATAGTCTGTACTACAGTTGTAATGAAAAACATCATGCAATCTCAAGTATCACAAACAACTGTCATGCAAATATTGTCATCTTCGATAATTCTTACAAGTTTTTACACACAGAATTGTGGTTCCTGCATAAGACAATTTACATTAACTACAGACTGGAGAATTGGTAAAAAAAAACTTGTTTAGGTTTGTGACTAAAACTTCCATAACAAATAAATTCAAACTGAATTCTCCACAGTGAGAGCCTTTTAAAAGTAGTAAGTATGTTTTCCAGAAAAAGAATGTGAATGGTATAATTATGTGTTTTCCTTTAGGACAAATAAGATGTTTTCTTGCTTTGTAAGCTACCAAGAAATTCTGACAAGTCAACTGTCCAGCAGACAACAAGTATGAATAAAATAAGTATCAATGAACAAAAGAAGTATCAGTTTCATTATCAAACAAATGGGTTTTATAACAAATTGGGTTATCTGGAAATTCTTAACAAAAGACTGTTAGGATAGGGTGGCTAACACATGACTGTACTTACACTCAGTAGCACTAAAATAATGAGATGATAATAAACATTCCATTTTTAACAGCCGCTCTCATCAATTTACATCCACGTTCTGACTCTGGAAGAAGCTTCTAAAGCCTCCTGTATAGGGCAATACTGTGTGATGCTGTTATCAGGACAGATGCCAGAACGCTACATTACTATCAGTTTTATAATTAGAAACTTTCCTTACGCTTCTGACTCTTAACGTCATTCCTCCTTCCTGACACAGCGCCAGAACCACCTGCGTGATGACAAAGACCGCACATTTGTAGCGAGTATTTGTCACCAGGCAAATCTGTCCAGACCTGAGCCCGAGGGGAGGAACCCTCGGTGGAAAGTACCTCTCCATCCATGGACAAGTTCATTCACTCTCACACAGCACACGGTCCATTGGGGAAACAAGGCGTACTCGCACTTGGAATATTGGAATTAACGGGAACAAGAAACAGCAGAGAGGTGGCAACAACACTACGGGACATCGAGGATGCAGGACGGGCCGGGCCGCCCCCCGAGGGACACGGCGGGCGGGCCCAGGCCGGCCCGGGACACCGTCGGCAGGAGTCGGACCCCCGCCCCGCCGCGGCTCCTTCACCTCCCGCTCTCCTGCCCACCCGCAGGGACAGAAGGCCACCCCCGCCGCCCGCACTCACCTCCGCCCGCAGTCGCCGGGGCCGCCCGGCCGCGCCCGCTCCGAGCGGGGCCCGCCCGCCCCACCGCTCTACACCGCCCGGCGCCCTCCCGCGGTCGGAGGCCCGCACTGCCCCCGGCACGGCACTGCCGAGGGTCGGTACTGCCCCTGCACCGGCACTGCCCCTGGCCCGGCACTGCCCCTGCACCGATACTGCCCCTGGCCCGGCACTGCCGAGGACCGGCACTGCCCCTGGGTCGGCACTGCCGAGGGCCGGTACTGCCCCTGCACCGGCACTGCCCCTGCACCGGTACTGCCCCTGAGCCGGCACTGCCCCTGGGTCGGCACTGTCGAGGACCGGCACTGCCCCTGGGTCGGCACTGCTCCGGGGCCGGGCAGCGCTGCCCAGAGCAGCGCAGAGAAGGGGTCTGTGCCTGTCGTGCGCCAGGGCACGGATGGAAACCCGCGTTTCACACTGCCAACGGCCCCAGGTTAAGGCCGTGCCCTGTTCTCCTGCCCTCGATCGCGCTGCCCACTGTACGCCCCCTCACAGCTCCCTCGCCCTTGCTCCCCCCGGAGCCTGTTTCATTTTGGGGAGTTTTCTTCCCTGTTGGTGATTTTTCTTCCAACACTGCTCCGGATTAAGCCCTACCCCGGTGACTGAAGTCTGGCTGCAGGATTTGGAAAGGCCTCCCCGCTGACAGGACGCTTCTCCCGTCAGAACAGGCACTGGGACAATGTTGGTGTTTATCTGGGTGTGCAAAGTTTGTACCAATGGGCCACCACCACCCTGGCTTTCAATACATTTGCATTGTTGACTCACTTTCCTCTGGTTCTGTGCACCTTTCCAAAACCATATTGAAATTTCTTATTGACCAAGGACTTTTGGGTCATGTGTCCCTTTCCCACCTGCTGGGTCACACTACTTGACTGAAAAAACAACCCAAACCTACACCTTCCCCAAACATTTCTCAGAAGTGACTTGAACCAGTGTCTCTCCTAATAGAAGATAGAGGAGGACAAATTTGTTGCACAAAACTCAAGCTGTGCGGGAATCATGGACACTGGTTTCATTACCAAAAATGGGCACTGACTAGGTCTATAGGAAGAGGGGAGGGAGGGGGGGAGGGCAGATAAGATCACAGAATCATAGAATGGTTTGGGTTGAAAAAGAACTTAAAGATTATCTGCTTCCAACCATTCTTCCAGGGCAGGAAAGGGTAGGAACGTCTTCCAGGACAGGGACACTTTCCACTAAATCAGGTTGCTCAAAGCCCCATTCAGCTTGACCTTGAACACTTGCAGGGATGGGGCATCCACAACTTCTTTGGGCAACCTGTGCCCATCAACCATATAGTGAAGAATTTCTTCCTAATATCTAATCTAAATCTACCTTCTTTCAGTTTAAAGCCATTCTCCCTTGTCCTGCTGCTACATGCCTTTGTAAAGTCCCTCTCCAGCATTCTCATAGACTCCCTTCAGGCTGCTCTAGGGTCTTCCCCGAGCCTTTTCTCTAGTCTGAACAACCCCAATCCTCTCAACCTGTCTTTGTAGCAGAGGCTGACGCTGCAGCTGAACTGTGCACACTGCACAGCAGGTGGAAACAAGGATTACTTTGTATCTGTCACCCTGTAAACAGTTTTTAACTGTTACAACTGTAACTATTTCGATGGCTACAGTTTAACACTAAACAGTTTTCGGCAGTTTTCAGTTGCTTACTGGTTTCTCCTGCCAAGCTGAGGACAGATATGGGCTATTTGAGAAGTCCTCTGCTTCGTAAAGCTGGAGGTCTCCAGGGAACGTTGCCACAGCCTGCCTCTGGAGCTACCAGAGGTCACTGATATCCTGTCACAAAAACTTCTCCTGCTGCAGCCCCTTCAGCCACCTGATTTCCGGGCCAGAAGCATCTCCAGCCTCATACCTGGCCTCTACTGCCTGGGCTACCAGGCAGGCCAGCTCTGCTCCTATCCTGTAATCCTTTGTGGTTTAAAAGACTCTCACCATGTGTTTCCTATAGTGTCAGCTTTTGGTGGCCTGAAATGTATTATTCCCCTCTTCAATTTTTCTTGTAGTTATTTTTATGTATTTGTATCTTACGTACAACGGTGAGGTGGTGGTGGGCTATCCTATAATGTGTGATTGTGAAAGGATAAGAGGTTGCACCTGTCCCTGCTCCAAACCTCTAAACTGAGTCTCTTTCTCTCTGTCACACACACATGGAGTACAGTGTCCTTAAACAGTCTTAGCTGTCCGCAGTGGATTAGTTCTCTTTCATTTCACCCGCCCTTGGGAAAACAGCTTTCTGCAAAGCCGTCCACACGCACGCACAGAGACAGCCTGGTACTCACACAAGAAAGGCAAAATGCTGTCACTGCAGTTGCTTTTTCTTTTCTTTCAACCTCTCCTCATACACGTCGCATAGCAGGTGATGTAGCATTCTGCTCAGTCTCACTGATACCTTCTTCACCCTGTCTGTGACATACAAAGCCAATGACAGAAAGCACTCACAGATCTTAAAGCATTTTTCTGAGTGCTGGTACTGGCTTCTCCCTCCTCCCAAGTGCAAGCTACTGAAGTTTGTTAGAGTACATAATGTTTCCGGGTTTAACCCATCAGCTTCAAATTGCTGCGAACTGTGCCATTCATAAAGCAGAGGCAGGAACTCTCCTTCAGGAGGTAGAATGGACCATGTCCAATTTTTTGTGAATTTAAAGGGGTACCGTTCATGTATTGGGGCTGCCGGGCTGCTGGATCTCTGCAGCTATGGGGCTCATCAGCATAAACCGTGCCTGGATGTGACTGAGCCACAGAGGGGGGTCCCCAGCCCTGTTGCGTGACAGGGACACTGGCTGGTCCACGTGCGGCGGGGGGCGGGGGGTCACCGAGCGCAGCCTGCGCCAGCCCATGCGGTGCCCGCGGGCGTTTCCTCCGCCTCCCTGCTCTGCCAGGGAGAAGAAAGTGCATCGAATCAATTGTAGCTGAAATATTCATGGAAACATGATGATCCTTTCATCCCTGTAGGAAAATCTGGAAATCAGTGCAATTCTATTAAAAGCTAGAATTAAACAAATGCAAGCAGCATCAGCTATTTTATTTCAAAATCACAAGAAAAATGGAGGATGTAGTCTGTTTTGATAGAGATTTCCCTGAAACCACATCAGGGAGCCTGTTTATATTCTAGTGATGTAGCTAAGCCAGACAAGTCTGCAGCACAGACTATTTTTAGACTCCAGGTTGCCATTTATAGCTTGTAAAAATATTCATCAGCATCTGGATAACAGGCTATCAATTTTTATAAATGCACAGGAGAAATCAGATATTTTACCTCTCTTTGCTTTGCCCTTTTATGTCCTGTCTTATATGGCTTTTTGGGGGTCATTTGGAGTTTGTTTTTAAGGGCTTTACCATCACATCATACATTAGCCTGCTGTCACATACAGCATCCTGTGTTTTCTGCTGGGATGATCAGTACACAGAAGAGAAAGAAGTGTTCAGAGAACCTTCTGTTAGCTATTGTGTCTCCACATATGAAGTAGCTGCATGTGAGATTATGGTGCACCTTATGCAGTCAGTGATGAAAACACCTTTATAATAAAAGGAGATAATTTTAGAAGGTAAATATGAAGGGGGAAACTAATGGATTGAGGACATCTTTTCAACCTTATTTTCAACATATGGTATAGCATAACTAAAAATTCATAGCTCAGTTTATTCTTCTGAAAAATTTGGTAATGGTTACTGCCAATTTATAAGGTACTGAACTAAATGAAAGACTTTCTATTATAAAAAAAAGCAGAATATTGCAACAGCCTTGGTTCACTGTTTCAGTTTAAGTCTTACAACTAAATGACACCTGCATCTATATCAGTAGAGTTTTTAACTAGTCTGATCAATAGCTAGCAGCCAATTGCATGGTTCTACCTATTGATCCAGGCCATCATACACTTCCAATGCTGCTCCTTTGTGATGGATGGCACTGGTCAAAACAGACCTTATGTCTGTAACTGTACTTCCTCTACCACCTTCCTAAATTGAAAGGAAAAAGCTGAATATACTTTGGAGATTTGCTGCAATAGCAACCACTGAAGGATGTGAGACACAAGAAGATTCATTTAGGCAAAAGTTCCCTTCAAAGAAACTATAACGTAGCGCAAAGGTGCAGGTAGAAACACTATGTCAGTGTAGGTTCCCCCTCCCTAAAGCTTTCAGCTGTCACAGTCTGCAGATGCATTAATCTTTAATCAATTGAACTCTTTCTGCAGTGAGGTATCCAGGGAAAGGACAGGTCACGACAAGCATTCGCCTAGAATAACTAAGCACTCGTGCATGAGCTGTGCCATCAGACCTTGCTGGATAGCAGCAGGGAATAGACAGAGAGCTAAAAATAGCCTTTCCTTGCAGTGTTTTTCCAGACTATTTTTGATTCTTCATTTTGATAAGGTCGACTGGCTATTTGCTAAAAATAACCAATCCAGGCAAACTGAGGACAAAAAGTAGAGTATTTATAACCATCTCAGACTCTTTAGGACATTTGTTGGCTGCAGATAATTTAGGATCTTGTCGTCAGTCAGTTGACTGTTTTATGTAAGTCGGTAATAAATAAAGCATTAATTGGAATGGAAAAGGAGTGTATCTTGCCACTCTGATTTTTTTCAGATGGAACACATATCTTTTTGTCTATATATCCTTGTAAGTTGTCTTGCCTTGTTCTTCATGGTGCAGTCTGAACTGCTTCAGAAATAGCCAAGACAATCTCCTGTTAGGTCAGCCAATATTAAAAAAGAGCTGCATATATAATTAAAAGTGCAAAATGCAGTTTTATCCTTTTGCATGCCTGATACTTCAGATGCAGAAATTTTCAGGGGTGTGACTCACATAGCTTAATCCATGAGAGTTTTTTTTTATCCAGCCCTTGTATGCCACTATCTCTCTGATTAAATGAAACCACCACTCCGCCAACAGGACGAGAGCTACAGAGGGATTCTGTAAGCAAGTAACTGGAGGAAGACTGCAGAGAAATTGTCAATATAAATGATAATTTGACTCCAAGGCAGGTTTTAAGAAACTGGGTTGCTATGGGGATGGGAGGAGCACACAGCAGTCAGCTCAACTGTACGATCTGTTAGATGTTCCAAGAGAGAAAGACACAATTAAGGTATTAACATTTATTAAAAAAAAAAAAAAACCAAACCAAACCAAACCAAAAAACCCCAAACCAAACAACAAACAAACAAAAAAAAAAAAAAAAAAACCAAAACAACAACAAAAACCCCAAACCAAACGAACAAAAACCCACAAAAACAAACAAACAAACCATCCCCCCCCCCCCAAAATCCCAACAAAATCTATCATACAGTATATTTTAGCAGCTACCCTTCTTTAGTTCAGGTTGTTATTAGTGAATATTTTCCCTTACATATATTTTGCTTAGGATCTATTCAATTTCCATTAGGGAAAACTCAGCTTCACAGATTCTTTCTTTAGGAATGCATGATCCTTCCTAAATACTTATTTAGAATGGACCTCACTTATGTTGTCTGCTTAACTACAATGTAACACAGGTTAATAATTTGGAAATTCAGAGATTTTCCCCTCCCACAAGCATGAAAATGTCAAGTCTATGCCTTGTGTTAGGGAAGTTTCTGTGACTGAGAGCAGTGCTGCACAGGAAATTCCCACTTCTAACCTAAAAATGCTGAACATTTCGCTGGAGTAGAGAGAGAGAATGGGGTGGGTGTGTGGAGAAGGTGGACAGAGAGAGAGACAGAGAGTGTTATTGGAACATGGCAAGGACCATTAAACTGTCTAGGATCCTTTCTGTGGTCAAAAGTTGCATGCAAAGCAGATTTTATCATCTTGTTTGATTATAACGAGCACAAGCTCACACCAGTGTGTCAATCTGGGTGGCATTTCTTATTTTAGATGAAATGCAGCAATTTTTAAAAATATAGATCTGACTGGATTCATTTGAGATGCTGCTTTTTTTGCCTATTACTTGACAAACTGGTCAAAAGAAATGCAGGGGCAGGGACAGGATGGGAGAGTCCTTAATCCTTTCTCTATTTTTTTTCCTGTAAAGATTTTACACACAGGAAGAAAAAAAAAAAGGCCATTAATGAGAATTATGATATACAGCAAGCAGAGAGAACATCTAACATGGAGGTAGGAGAAGGAACAGTTTGTACAGGCAGAGCTTGTGTTTTTTCTCTCAGGGTACTCAGAGCAAATGAGAGTTGATTTAGCTTCTATATACATATGCACGGGACTTTCTACATGTTTACCAATTCTTGTCAACCAGTAAAGGCCATTTGCAAAATTTATGGGGTTTGTACAGTCAAAAAAACCACACTGCTTATTTCAACAGCATACTCATGACACCACATTTCTCTCTTGCCCCATTTTTTGTTTTTGCCCCATTTTTTAATTTTTTGTTTTCTGTGACCAAGCTAAAATTCCTTAGCGGAGAACTCCTCAGCTGAAAAAACCTGAACAAAACACGGAAAATACTCCATGCAACAAAGTGTGTGTTTGTGTGTTCTATTATTTTGAGTTCCAGCAAGCTCAGATGGAAGTGACTGTGAGCCATACTATATTAGCTATGAGGATTTTGAAAGCATATTACACCCTCTTTCCTACAGAGGTGTGCTTTTTCAGCTGCATCCATACAGAGACACTATAATAAATCCACCTTCTAAGCAGTAAAACTCTATGGGTGAAAAATATAATATTAATTGTTACTATTGTATATTCACATACTCCAATCATAAGAGTGACCAGAACAACAAAAGAAAATTATAATGTATAATTAACATAAACCTGTCATTAACAGGTTGAGTTTGTTGTAGGAATTCCCTGAAATACCACTTCAACTAATGCCTATACTGTCTTATCTGGTTCTTGATTTCAAACAGTTTGCTTCCCAAATTTTTGTTGCTTAGATCCTCCTTGGGGTACTAAATATGAGGGGGTAAATCAGGAAGTCCATTTGTATTTTGGCTGTTCATCTCACCCTCCATTCCATTAAGGAGACTTGTCTTCTACTATAGCTTACTTCATGGACACCTAAGATGAAATGGAAAGTCAATTACAACAAAGAATGTCCTTTAAAATATTGTACATGGAAAAATGCCAAACTAGTAAGCAAATATGATGCTGATAACTATCCCTGATACTGATCTTACCAATCACCTTGCCTCATTGCTGGCTTCTGAGGGAGGAGCCAGTTACTGCTAACAGCAGCCACGTACAGCATCATCTCCTCAGCCAATGCTCAGCCTTTTCACCATCCAGACAATTCCCCACCATCACCATACATTAAAGTGTGGTCACATTAATTATTTGCTACCTATGCCTGGGTAATTTGGTTTATAATGCAGATATATGCTTTTGTCGCTCTTGCCCATCTGTCAAAATCTATGGTGTCCAAGAACAAAACTAACAGAGCAATAAGGGTACAACTGTGAGCCAGCATTCCCTGACATCCCACCTCACAAAGTAACTATAAAATGGTTTTCTTAAAGATTGAAACAGAGACTAACCTGCATTTCCTGTTAATTCTCAATAACACCCTTCTTCTGAATGAGCTACAAATCTAAGCAAGATGCAAGACTTCACGGGACCAAGGATTTTTTTCATACTGGAGCTTGATCAGAAGAGTAGAAGATGGTTCTTCATTTGTGATCAGCAAATTTCAACTGTTTTGACAGCACAGAATTCAGCCAGAATTTTATCTTTCGCCTCTCTAGCTCATTATATAAACAGATTCTATAATGTCACCAAGATGAAACTTGGTTGCTATTAGAACAAATTACAGGAGGGGAAAGGTGCACTTCCATTCCATCTTCACGGGTAATTTCCTTCAACTCTGGACTAATTTGTATGCAGAAGAAATAGTTTCAATTTCTTTAAGATATCTAAAGTTTTACAGTACCAGAAATTAAAGAGTTTTGTATCTGTGAAAGAAGCTTTCCAACTGAAATACTCTATCACCAGCATACAGAAAAGTGTCTTAAAATGGGAAAGGAAGGAGCAGAGGTGGAAGAATACTGTTTAGTCAAAAAATTACCCTGCAAATTGACATACATAGATAAAAAATTGCCTTAATTATCCTGATAATGGTGGAATGTGCCACCTTGAAAATCTGTGGTAGGTGACAGAAGCAGGTGTACCTGTAGGAACACCTAACATTCTCTGCACTGTCCTGCCAATATACTTCACTGTTAACCAGACAGGATGGACTTGCAGGAATACGAAGGCTGTAGAAAGAACATTCAGCTGCTCTCCGTTCGCAGCTCTTCTGTGGACATTCTATCAAGAGGCCAACGGAGGCTGTTTATTTACATGAATATAAAAAAGAAGAATAAAAATGGGCATTTCACCAACTGAGGGTGTTGGATACTGTCTAATCCGAGGTTAGCTCTGGTTTAAACAGAAAAAGAAAGCTTTACAGAGCTCAGTCTAGATGACCATGGCTCAAACAGCCTCACTCATGCAGATGAATCCATACACATGCTTATTTACCCTTAGCTGGGGCTAAGTTCGGGATGACACCAGGTTCTCTCTTCCCAAAACACCTCTTTGAGACAGCAGTCATCTTCTGTCCCCAAAATAGTCACATCTGATCATCATTTAGGAAAAGAGAAACTTTACACACTTTAACAATCTCAAGTGTGAAGTAAGAATAAAAAATAACACCACAGAACCTTATAAGAGAGTTAAGAGCATATTCATTAGAAATGAAATACAAAATACAATGATGCTGCAGGACAGGGAGCAGCAGACAAACAAGACCTGCCCATTCCCTACCCTCACCCCAAATCCAAGGAATACACCTATATAGTACAAATTAGAGATCTCAAACAGGGGGAAGAGAAGGGGGTTTACAAAGTAATTTTCTTGCTATACAGAAAATATATTATTTGCTGGAAGTCACTGCTGAGCTGTAAGGGGCCCAGGGTCAGTCACTGCTCAGGAACGCCCCTGAAGAAACACGGACCGCTACTGCTTCCCCACCAGTTTGCTGAACACATCATAGATCTCTGGCTTTTCCTGTGCAAACTGCTCGGCTGTATTTTTCTGTAGCCAGTCAGAAGAACGCATCTGTTGCTGCAGGAGGCCAATGAGGTCACCAAGGTTGGAGCTGCTGGCACAGGTAGGCTCCTGGTGGCGGGATACAAAAATTACTTCATCTGTGCTATCTGCTTTGCCATCCTGATCTGACTGACAGGGCTGCTCCTTCTCCTCTGCCAGTATCTCCTGCTCCCGCTCTTCCAAAACCTTGCGTATCCGTTGCATACCTGCAGTGGTATAAGGAGGAGAAGCATTAGTAGATTAATTGGAGCCACAAGTGCCCCCAGATCCATCAGATCCAGAAAAGGAGGACAGAGAAAGGAAACACAAACAGAGAAGACAAGAGGATAGTAACAGGCTTAGGATTAAGGAGAGAAGGGAACAGTGCTACAGAAATTCTGGTGAGAGAAAAAAGAGAAGAAAATATTACTTGCCTAACTGTAGCCGGTGGGTCTTGTCAGCAAAGATGATGCGGAACCATCCAGGTTCACTGCATTCAAAGGCTTTTCCGCAGGACAGGAGGACCTTATTATCCAGAAAACGCTTCCAGAGTAGCAACTCCTCCTCAAATGTGCCTGTCTTAAGGTACTGGAAGAGTCATCAGAAGGGCCAGATGTTAGTAACATATAGACTAGATCACTGAGATCCTCATGAATTTGTGTTCCCATGAGGTCTGCAAAGGCCAAGGGAGACACCTTTTACCTCTGAAGTACAGCAGTTGTGATATAAAGGAAGAAATGGGGAGTAAAGTAGCTTGAGAGTAGTAAGATTCCTGCAAGGAGGGAAGTTCACAGATAGACGAAAGGAAAAGAACAGACTGAAACACCTGACAGTCCTTCCCTCTCCTCATTAGACAACAGTTTCATTAAAACAAAATGCTTATCACAATATTAACCTTTCCCCTAGATGCAGTTGCACTATGTACCTGCCCTCATCCCAGGAGAAGCCTCATTTTCTAAGATTACCAACCTTTCGGAAATCAATCCAGACAAAGAAGCCTGCATTGCGGTTGAGAAAAGGAACCCCAAGTGTCTTCAGCTCATCTGTCACATACGTATGGGCAGCTTTTAGGCGGGCATGGTTGGCCCTCAGGTACACCTGGTTGATCCAGTCTGACCAGAAGGAGAAGATAAAGAAAAGAATTGCAAACTGAGAAAGTATTCTGATCTGTTCAAGTTTCCAAAACACTCCGTGTCTTTTTCCATTTCACCTCTTTTTCCCTTCACCTCCTTCTTTTGTTTTCTGTTTACTCAAATAGCAAAAAGACAGGCAAGAACTACTTAGCAGTTTCATGTCTGTGCAGAAGAGTATCTTCTTGACCTTCCTAAGGAAGTTTCCCTACATTCATAGCTCTTAGTTGTTGTAGACTGTTAGCATTCCATCCTGGGTGGACTTAGAAACCAACTTCCATTTCCCTTGTCCCACAAGGTGTGGTTCTACACAACACTGGCTATTTCTGTACAAATAGCTACCACACTTCTTCCAAGCTGCTCCTCTAATTCTGCTGATCAGAAGCTCTGCAGAAATGATCCTTTTATGTAGAGCTGGCAGCCTTGTGTTGCATGGGCAGTTCCAGGGTAACAGAAGACTGTCAGTTAAGCTGTACAAACAGGAGACTACTTAAGAAAGTGAGGGGAGGGGATCCTCCAGGTACCAAGACACACAGAATGGCAGAGGATTTTACATGGAGCTACTGACTCACCTCTGTCTTTAAGCAGCTGTGCAACCTTGTGCTGGATAGGTCCACAAACCCCATGGAAATAACACAAAGAAGCCACTGCATTAGCAACATCTTGGTTCTCTGTATATAAAGTACCAAAACGAATCCCAGAAACAGCAAAATCCTGGAGAAGATGCAGAGAGACTACTTTATTAAACAGGAAGGCTGGGATCCTATTACTACTACCTTGCTCTTTTCAGCATGAGAACCTGAGGACCCCAGACCAACTCCACCAGCCACAAAGCCACAGCACAATAGCAACCAGCACTCACCTTGGTTATTCCCCACATCACATGAGTCCTCTGTGGATCAGGCAATCTGTATGTAGAAGGATGCAGATGGGCAGTTAGTGTCATAGGTGCTGAAGCTTTTGGATCACCAGTGCAGCATTGCAGAAACAGAGAGGTAGCATTACACAGTGATAGTGCATCAGGAACATTAGTCAAGTAGGGAAAATTCAAATGCAAATAACTTTAGAAGCTAGGAACTCCCTGGAAGTAGTTTTAGACAGAATTTTTAAATATTTTATATATACAGATGCATATCAGTGCTACATTTTATACACAGATTTCCTGAACATATGAAGTATGTACATATAATGCTAGAAATTAGGCCTGTGCCAATGCATATTGCAAGAACCAAAAGTCATTTTCTTTTACATCAAGCCTAGCAACACTGTGCTAACACCTAACAAAGAATATTTTATTTCCTTGCAACTGTGCACAAAAAGAAAGATAGCACCACTGGTAAAGACTAGAAATTTAACAAACAAACAAAAAGCCCACCTCCACAACAACCCCTCCCATCATATTTTAAAAAGATTTGAAAAGTTTTTCATCTCATTAAAAAATACTTAATAAAAGCCTTTATCAAGTCTGTAATACCAGACTGTGATCTGTGACTACTCTATTAAAAAAAAGGAAGTAAACAGCAAAAGAAAGTTTTTCCAGGCATCAACAGAAACGTGGTAAAGAGATTACAATGTTTAGGTAGGAAGAAAAGTCTCAGCATCTTCGACAAATGAAACATCTGTTTCTAGTTTTGGGGACTGCCACAACCAAATATTGAAGCACACCTTGAAAAGTGTACCACAACAGAAAGCTGTCATTTTTTACTTGCTAGATTGCACTTGACAAAATGCATTTGCCATTCAGAAATTACAAAAAAAAAAAGAAAAAAAAAAAAAAAGGAAAGAAATCATTATAAGACGGATTCAGAATTTGCTTGCTCATGACTTAACTTCCAGTCACAAGTTCTCAGCAAGGCATCATGTTGAACTGTCACTGGAAGATGGCCAGGGAAGTAGGAGCTGATTTTACCTGTCCATGCTTAGGACACTGTGAAACGTGGCTGATTCATCAAAAACTGACAGCATGTAGATCTCATCTACTATCACATGCAATTCATGTCTGCAAAAGGACAAAATGGAGATTACTAAAGGAGGCTGCTTCACATTCAGAAGCAGGGATAAATTCAGGCCTGCAAATACTTGCTTTAAATAAGGAAGAGAGGATGCCAAATTTTGCAAAGTAAAGCAGTTTTTCTTAATTCAGGTCTATTATATGTACATTGAAGTGATTTGAGGTATATCCACTTAACTGTCACCCACTGCAACCATATAACAAGACAAAAATCCAATAATTTTCAATGCACTAGTGAAAATTAATTCCTGTATGTACTATCCATCTAGAAAAAGTTGTATTATCATCCACTCAGCATCTGACGGATTCAGAATCTCAGAGAGTATTATGATCCATGATGAAGCTGGGAACCCATATTCCTATACTCCTTTGTCTTAACAGATACAGAGAAACTGGAAAGAAAAGAACTCAGCTTTCTACCAGGGAAGTACAGCACTACAGTGTTTGCCAGGATTACTGAAAAATAAACTTGCATTCCTTGATGCAAGTTGTTTTACCACCCCAGATGACTGCACGGTCCATGTTCCCAGCACTCCCCTCTCCTGTCTTAAGTCCACTACCGTGTGTGAAGAATAGACAGGTTGCCTGACTTAAGAGATATTCACAGCAATTCAGGGACACCAAGTAGCACACCAGGTTCTGGAAGCTCTATCTGACTCAGTATGCCTCAGCCTTCCAAACTGACATACCTTTTTGCAAATTCCAGGTAATCCCGTAGCTCTGACAAGGAGTAGATGTCCCCAAGGGGATTTTGGGGATTCAGAAGAATTAAGGCTCTTACAGTGACACCCTGCAGAGTACAAATAACACAGTATTAAGAGTCCCCATTATGGGATAAATTTTCAGTCCCTCTACTTGAGCAGTGAGCTTGACACAAGATTCCCCTTAAGCTTCCACCATAATTTTTCACCTCGAAGGTTAGATTTGTATGAGAAAACTTTTAGCCACAAATCAAGATTTTTTTAAATAATTATATCACTTGCAAAGGGAACTGAGGAAAATATCATAGAATGAATCTATGATTTTTAAAAGAGGGAGTTCCTACAATCACTGCCATCTGGTCAACCAATTAACGAGAAAGATGCTCTCACATGTTCTCAGCATGGGAGCACTTTCTCTGAGCTGTATCAGTAATTGGGAATTAATAAATTACTGAAGATTGCCCATGAATGTGGTAAGAAAGATGAGAATTTGAGTTATGTGGATGCAAAGTTACTCATTTAGAGCACACTTGGCTGGAGATGTCAGAGTTAGCAATGATCCAAAGATGCAGCTAAACATTTATGGGACTTATGACAATGTCAAAACTTAGAGATTCACTCTTCAGAAAAGCGATATTCATCTGCATTTTGTCGTCTAGATTTGTACCTCTCTCTCTTCTGCAAAAACTCTCAGCGTTCTTAGTGGATTCATTTGCACTGCTGTCGCTGTGTAGAGCAGTCAGTTTTGGGGTAACTCAGTTGGCCTGCCTTGAAGGTGAAACCCTGGGTAGTCCCAAATTTTAGTGCAAACCCAAGTACTTTTTTTTTTTTTTTTTTAGTGCTATGAATGGGTTCCACTGCTTTGTGAATGGTCTGGTACCCCTAGTTTATCCTTTCTGCTGTGACCAAAATTGGACTGACACTGAGGGAGTCCCCCTAAGACTGCCCCCGAGTTTGCAAGCAACCTAATCTCAGGAGGTCTACAAGGACAAACAGAAAGCCAGGTGATAGGTTTTGAAAGTGCTTTGATCTTTAGGCCACTTCTGGGACATCATGTCTCCAACATATTGTAGACTGAGGTAGTAATGTGAAGCTCAGCTAAACTCACCTCTGCCTGGGCATCCTGCAAAGCTTTTTCCAGTTTTTCCACTGTAAGCTGAAAAGGGCGAGTGTTTGTTCCAGTAATCTGAAAGACATAAAAGAGATAAAAAAGGCCAAGTTATTTCAATAGAGACTGCCCTCAGCCAATCCCTTGAGAAATGTTTCCTGAAAGAAAAAAAAAAAAACAACAATAATGACCTAGCAACCATCTTCTTATCCTTTTATACTACAGAGATAATAAATAAATAAATAGAATCAAAGAAATGGCCATCATAGGCTGGCCACAAACAGAATTCTCTGGCTATCTTTGAATAACTACAACACTGTAAGATCTCCATCTGCTCTTCCACCCCGGGACCATCTTTAGTAGGACAGACACACTTCTCTCTCCAAGGTTCAAAATGGTCATTTTTTTCCTTTCAAGGGCTGTTATTGGGAGTGAGATACAAGAAAAGGACTGCAGTCTCAAATTACTTTCTTGCAAATTATGTGCCCAGTTTCCCAGTAATAAACTGGGAAAATGTCCACTGGCTGCAGTGTATCCTTGTTCTGAGAACGGCTTCCAGAGGCTCCCAAAGCTCATCACTTCCCAGTATCAATTTCACTACAGAAGCCTGTATTCCTCAGATCTTACCTTACTGTCTAAACAGACATACACCAGCTTGACATTACCATAGAGGAAGATACTCTGGGTAATACCACCGTAAAAGGGAGTAGCAATCAGAACAGCTTCTGGAACCGAGAAAATAAAATTGGTTATCAACAGGTCATAACCCTTCTCTCTCCTACTGTGCTTCAGCTAAACATGAAAGCTTTTTTACAACTGAGCCCTCTGAACCACTGCAGTGTTACTGCCTTTGCCTTCACTTTATTTTTACATTTATTCTTTAATCTTCTGCAAGAACCCAGGTAAACATGAGTATAGTCCATGTTTAGTCTAGCAAACTAAAACATAGTGAAGGCAGACAGGGCAGACATCAAGTGTAAGTGCATGACATCTGCAGACCATGAAGATGAAGAATTTCACAGCACAATGTTGCAGGAAACAAGAACTTGGAAGAAGGCAAATGGCAATTCCACTACTTCACTTCTGTCAAACAATATTTAAACGAAGTAACACAGTATTTTATTTCCCAGCAAAAACCCAAACCAAACCAAAAACATGTTCCAACCATCCACTTACCCCCTGGATCACAAAGGACTGTAGCTAATGCAGAAAATAAAGAGCCACAACCATTTAAAACAATCACCTAGAAAAGAGAGAAGATAGTGATAAATCTGTACATAGAAAGACAACACTATAATAATTCCTGACAATATCACTGAAATAAATTTTCTCCCCAGTTGTCTAGCAGAATTTTTCTGCTGAAATCCCACTTCTGCCAGAAATAACTTTAATCCTGTTTTTTGCTTCAGAGACACTTTGTTCTGGTGCCATTATTGATTCTAACAAGCAATTTAGAAAAAGAATAGGGAAAAACTGGGGAGCAGTTCTGAACTGCTATGAAGGCAAACTACCTCTCAACAGCTAATATGTGATATCGTCTCCTTGTGGTAATAACAGCTCTGACCTCCTAACAAATTTGTGCAAAAGTGGAAATAGGTCTCGCACACGAGCAGGTTTGACTCCTGCTTCTGGAAGACAAAAGCTCACAGGTACCATGAGTTTCATTCCAAGTAGCAGGGAGAATCAGGTGCCTTGGAGAGGCAGTGATCGGCAAACTGACCAGTAGTAACTTCAGTTCACGAGAAGAATGGGACTTTGCTGAATCACTGCAGCCAGAAAAGCAGTGACTGCACCAGTTCCTGTTGCCCTGAATGCTGTAGGGAGTCCCTGATCCCTACAGATTCCTGTATCTCTCCCAAGTCAGCAAGTTCTGCAGAGACTCAGGTCTTGATCCCTTCCTTACAACAACGCCATGAAGTTTGAAAAGGTCTGTTTTACAGGCTAAAACTAACTCTTGGTTCAATTACAAATCTTTGTCTTGAGGTATAAGAGCAGAATGAGATGAAATTAAACTCAACTGAAACAATGGGCACTCTTTGAGTGAGGAATACAGGCATAGTAGGACCCTGAGCTGAATAAGGAGATGAAAACATAAAGCCCCACTGAGAGCACTGGCAGGACACATTTGTACACAAAAGAAAAGCATGAGGCAAATATGCAGTAGACCTGAAATGTTTTGGCTGAAGTGTGCATCAAAAGCTACTGAAATGAAAGTGTGCATCAAAAGCTACCGAAATGAAGAATCACTCTCATTTACATGATAAAAGGCTGCATTCTTACCAAATCATGTGTTTAAAAAACCAGAAGTTGAAACTGATTACCAACAAATGGCAATATGTTAGAATATACAGCAATGAACACCGGGTTACTTACATTCTCTGCTTTAAGAGGTGCAGGGGCCTTGCAGTAATAGGTCAAAAATCGAGCCACTTCCTCACGTAAACTGAAAAATACACAAAAGCAAATATTGATTCAGCTTATTCTCCAAGAGGCTGGGCTTCCAAGATAGGTTCACATCTTAGGGAAATAAAGTCAGGGCATAGTAAAGTGTGATGGAAATGGCTAAAAAACAGGATAGACCCATGCAACAGACAGGATTTTTACACACAGCAGAGGTCACAGATAATGTTGATAATGTCAATAATGGTGCCAGCATTTCCCATGAGCTTTAATCATGCACAGAAGAGAAGGATTACTGTCCCCAAGTATTCGCTACGTTTCAAAGAACTGCCTGGAGTTACCCAATTTGTTAATGTATGCGGTGCTTTTAAAACTGTGTTTTATTTAGAAAATTTGCACTTTCTCTCCATAAAAGAGCTTTTGATTGGATTAGCTGGTAGGACAGCCAATTTACAGTTTTGCAAAGAAAAAGATGATTATATGACCTAGAAAAGTTTTAACTAGTGAATGTAGCATAAGCGCTTTGTCTTCATCCACTCTGCTTATTAAACAAGTAGTCAAAAAGAGAAGCATTACAGAAAAGACTTACAACAGATGTCCCGTCCAGTCAGGATACTGAAGCAGTGAAGGTTCCATCAGATCCATATCAGTCTGTGTCAGCTGGAAGCAATGAGAAGAACCATTAAAAGCACAAAAGGGAAACATGCAGATAGATGGGATCCATTTACAGGCACATACATGCATAGACACACACCCGTGCAACTTCAACAGTTGTAAAACTGGATTGGGAAAGCCAGTGACCATAAAAATTAATGGATGTAGGAGAAGAAAGGACCAGCAAACTGATCAGTGATAACTTCAGGTTATATGAAGTATGGGCTTCTGCTAAATTGTTGCAGCCAAAACTTCACTGCACAGAGATCTACAAAAAAGGATACAGGACAGGCAACACACATGATGCCCATAACAGAGATGCCTGCAGAAGACTTTCACAGCAAATGAAGAAATCCCAAGAGTGTTTTGCCCAAGCTCTGAGGACAACAGCTTTCAACTCGAAAGACAAGTCCCAGTTGTAAAAGTTCATGTCTAGACTGCTAGATAGAGTTAGAAAGAAATTTGAATCACAGTCAGATACATATTTTCTTTAATAAACTTTCAATATGTTAATTCTTCATTAATTTCTTTTTAATGAATATCTTTCATTAATGTCTCAGTTCCAAGTTACTGCAGCTCCTTCAGTTCTATAATTCTGATCAGTTTTGGTAAGTGTTGAAGTATAATGTGAGCTTTCAAAAGACAGAAGAAAAATGAAATTATCTTCTTGATAATTCTTCCCCTGGGCAGGCAGTTTTTTCCTTATGAGGAGTTCATTTTGCTCTCAAAGACAGATTCACCTGAACTGTGGAGTCCTTTTTAATGTTTATATTTAGATAAAGTATGTACACTGCTTTTACCTAAATATTTTCAAGGTTATAAATATCAGGGTTCACATAATCCAGTTCCATGAAGTTGCAAAGGAAAGCAAAGCATTGATACCGATAAAGAGAATAGGACAGTTTAGATAAACAAAAAGGGAATAAACAAGTATCCTGTACAATGTACCTTCCAAATATTTAACAGCAAGCAAATCTATGAGTTAATATTAAAAAAAAGTAAAGGCAGGGGGGACTCAAGTAGGTGATAGTGCAAGGGTGGAGGAAAATTCAACATGCAGTGTGAAAATTTCACACATGATAACAAAACCACAACATTTTGTATAGGTGTTCTAATATCTGGTGCAAAGCTCTGGAGTTTAAAGGCACTGTCCTTATCCCACGAAGAATTACAACCTGATATTGTAGGATTAAAGTTCCTTTATTGAGCTGTAGATGTTCTTGAAGCCGACACAGCACAGAACTGTGCCTCAGATCTCCCTCTTAAACTTATCTAGAGAATGCTACATAAAACATATGGTGACTTGGTGAAAAATGACTATGCAGTAATAAGAGGAGAACTCTTAAAAAAAATGTGTTAAGGGCTAAGGAAACCAGATGGGCTAACTGAAAGGAAGACCATCTGAGATCTCACACACCACAAAATATTCTCTAATTTAAGGGTCAGAAGTTAAAGACAGAAATCGGATACATTATTCAGTGGCAAAGTTAAGTATTTATTGTCCCAAACAGCAAAAAATTATTTGCCTACAATCCCAGCTGGTGCTGCATTCAGTGAATCCATACTGTAACTCCAGGCTGCGATGACTGAGAAGCTGGCAACAGTATCTTTGTTCAACTTGTTGCCACAAGCTTGAACACTACAGTTGAAGTCTCAACTCATTTTCATAGAAAGGCTAATTAGGATGTAGCTGACTACTGTCTGGCCCTGCACTACTTACTGCAGGCTTGGTGTTAGTTTAAAGGGGAAAAGACAGCAAAGGAAGGAAGGTACCACCTATGCAGCCTAGAAGGCACCATTTTTGTGCAGGCAGCACCTCTGCCTACCTGTTCTTTTAGCTGGAAGGCGGAGTGGTGGGGTAGCATCCCCCCCCCCCCCGAGTCAATGGAGTGGCAGGTAGAAATAAAACAAGGAACATTTTGAAGGTGGAAACTGGTGGAATGTGAGCAACCATGAACTTCAAGATGTAGAGACTGATTGTCCAACTCTGAGTCAACTTCCCACTCCACAGATAACTACTGGCAAGAGAAAGTATCACCTGCCCACCTCAAAGGCTGCCACCTGGGCAGTGATTTTAATGGAAATCTAGAAACATTCCTCTACAATTCCTTCGTTTTGACTTTTTCTACTTTTTCAGTTGTGCTGCATGTTTCATTCCTCTGCCTGGTGGAACTGAACAAAGTGAGCAGGTAGCAGCTGACCCAGTCTGATTTTGAGGGATTTCACTGCTGCCACCCTTGCACATTTCAGGTGAGTTCAGAACCATTTATCCAAATTGTGTGACCTCA
The DNA here is from genome assembly GCF_009829145.1 of Chiroxiphia lanceolata. Lineage (NCBI taxonomy): Eukaryota > Metazoa > Chordata > Aves > Passeriformes > Pipridae > Chiroxiphia > Chiroxiphia lanceolata. The sequence continues at coordinate 23,046,792 of NC_045642.1, read as the reverse complement.
TAATGGACAGATGTGAAGATCCTTGAAATTAAACAGAGTTCAAAACTAATTTCAAATCATCTGTATTAAATCATCAACTGTCAGCAGAGGAAAATAAAATGAATCTTATTTTCATTTCGTTTTCTGAACCAAGTACATCCCCAAAGGGAAACCCATCATAAAGAAGAAGAGAAAAACACCCATGCTTTTATCCTTCTGGAAAAATAACATAATGGATTCAAAAGTGACTTCCAATAAATACGAAATTCACAATGAAAAACTCTACCAGAGAAGCCTGAGCAACAGCAGTAACTCTAGGAAAGTGCAAGCATTGAGGAGGAACTATAGAGCAAATTCAGTGTTTCTTTTTGGAATAGAACTTACCCGCTTAGACATCAGGTCAAAGCAGAGTTTATTCTCACTGGTGCCAAAGTTTATTATACCCTAGAAAGACAAACAGTGTATTGTTTATAGACACATAAAATCTGCATACACCACCTTAGCTATCACTTCACTAAATTTCTTCCAAAGAGCTTACCAAGGAAAAATCAAAACACAGTTCACATAAACTTCACCATATAGAACTTGAGACACGCATCTATGTGTGTGTGTTTCCATATATATCCCAAGTACTCCTCTTCTGAGCTAATAAACAGTCTGTAAATGAATATGTACTAATGGTTTATACTTCTTTACAAAATATGTTTAACTTAATCTTGAATTCACTTACTGGTATATGTAATTAAAAAAAGAAACCCTAAAACAACTTTGAAAAAAAAATGGGGTTTACACTTCTGCAGCTGTTTTAAACAATGTTTTGGACACGTTTCTTTACCTAAAAGCATTTGTGTATCAGACCTTACCATTCCACACCACTCATTTGCTTAGAAACCACATAAACATGTAGTCATGAAAAGTGGTTATAACACTGAATTTTCCCCTCTGGAGAGATGACCCTACAATTCCATGTATGATTTGGCCATATATAGCATGGCATTAGATCTTGAAGAGTTCAAATCTACTAGTACATTTTCATTATTGAAAGAGGTTGGGTGAATAAATTTTAAAAATGTGAAAGAAAATCTAAGTAACTATGCTTCTAATGTTATTAAAGTACAAGTCCAACTTCAAGTATTTGTTTAAAAAGCTACTTTCTACATAGACAGCAGTTGGTAGAAGTGGCAGCTTGTGCCTCATAAAATACCTTGTAACAAAAACTTGCCCATGTTTTTCTAGCTTAAAAATCTAGTTTTCACCTCCCAACACAGGGTGACTAAGTCAGGACTAATAATAAAATATTTTTAAATTTTCAAGCAGTTCAGTATCTGAATGAAGGATCTATTTCAAAGTAATCCACATATAAATCGTTATTTATATTTACTATACTTGTTACTCAGCAATAATTTGCCATGAAGTATTAACACACAGCCTTTGTGCCACAAGAGGGCTATGATGAGCTACTTAAAACTGAACAGCTAAGCATAAGCAAGTAGAAAAAGTGCCAAGTGTTATTAAAAGTAATTAAAAAAAAAGTCTACTACTTAGCAGTTGCATCTCCTGCACCCATCACCTGCAATAATCAGATATAATTAGATAATCAGAGATGGTCTTCATTGGGTAACAGAGGTGATGAAGTGCAAGGAAGAACATGAGCTCTGTTCCTATAGATTTCTTACATTTTTCAAGGTCTACTACTGGTATTATTACCCCAATAGGGAAATCAGAGTGTGCAAACCTGAGCTGAACACAGCATTCATCTTTGATATCTAGATGATCTGCAGAACTACTTCTAATTTCTTTTCCTCAAACAAACAGTTTGATCTGCCTTGTATTAGTGAGATCAAAAAACCCCCCACACTTCTGGCGTATCTGTCAGCAAACCTCTAAGAAAGTGTTTTTTTCCTAGCAGTAAAGCCAGGAAAACACTTTGAGCTTTTTACTCACATTGGGGTTCTTGTCTTCATCATATTTGTCAGCATGATAAGCTTTGTACCCTTCCTCAGTGGAGCCCTGAAACATGTTGGCAAAGTTGCCACGAGCAGAGAGATAGGGGCTTCTCTGGAAGCCGTTGGGGTTACAGAAGCCATGCATGTCAACCCTCCTCTTGGTAAGTGGACGAAACCTCATCTCTTGCAGACTGCCCCCTCCTCCTCCCATTCCCTCCATTTCGGACAATGCCTGGCTGAAGTCCAAGCTCCGAGGCATGGCAACAGAGGAGGAGGAGCTGCTATGGCTCTGCTTTAGGATGCTGAGCATTTGAGCAAAGACATTGAACATGCGAAACTCATGCTCCCGCTCCAGTTCAAACCGTCGCTGCTCCAGTTGCATTCGACGCTCCTCCACATCCAAATCTCGCTGAAATCGGCGTTCCTCCATCTGCAAAAAGCGCTCTTCCATGGCCCGCTGAGATGTCAGAGTCTTCAACAAGAGATCATCAAGCGGGTCCCTCATACGCTGGCCTTTCCGCTTTTTTCTCAGTCGATGCAAGGCAGAGAAGCCAGGCCTGGGAACAACATTCTGGATCCGTGATGAGTTTGCCATGTTGGGCTCACTGAAACCTGTGAATACATAAAAGAAAGGAAGAAAAAGTAAATGCACAGCAAACGAAGTGGTATGGACATGCTTTGCTGCCTTCCCCTGCCCGTCCTTGGAATGCCTTTTGATCTACTACAGGGTTTACAGAAAAAAAACAAAGTAAAACCTGTCAGGTACATCTTGAGGCTTACGAATTTTTTTGAAGTTTGTTTTTTAACAGCACACATTGGGCATACCACTATGGTGCCAGCCCCAGCCCCATACTCGGCCTCCGTATTAACCTGAATGATCAATCACCAGTTGCCTCCACTGGACTAACTATGCAATCACCACAGTGAAGAGGACATAGCATTTCTTCCTGATCTCAGACATTAATCTCACACTGGTTATCATCCCTCTTATTCTCCAACATGTCATGCTCTTCCACCAGCCTGTTCTAGACTGGTTTGAAATCCCCAGGATTTCCAGACTGTACCCTTCCTGACAGCTAAGCAATGACCAACTCTACTGTCAGTGCACGAGTCTAATCTCCTATAAACAAATATGCTGTTTCTGCCCGTGACTTCTTTACAAGTCCCACTAAATAGCTTAGAAAGCCAGACAATAATTATTCCCAAGTATTCTTCATTGTTGAATATCCTAAAATATTAGATCTGGAATACATTTTAAAAGAATGCAAGGGAAGTTTCACCTGCAGGTTTATAAAGCAACCATGGCAGAAGAGGGTCTCCTGATACAATTCAGCACGAGGACTGCAGACAGCCCTGGTTATGTTCAAATTATACCAAAAAGCATGCAATTGGGTTTTTTTTTCAGTAAGGTAAGCACTGTCAGCACTATATGCAGAAATCCAGCACAAACGCCAAGCCCAACTTATGGCTGACATTCCAGCCGTTTGGATTTCATACACAGTATTTAGCCTAGCTCAGTAATTCTAGACTTTATGTACCTGCAGCAAGATACATTTTAGGAATGGCCAGAAGACTATGAATGCAGATACCAGCCTTCTACTTTAAAGCTTTTTGGGACGTGGAAAATCAAGGATCCGAATGTCAGTGTGACAACCAGGTGTCTACCTCTGCACTAGGAAAAAAATCTCTCTTTCTGGGAAAATGGGTAGAAACCTTATGCTGGAATGTAAAAGGCTATCCCTACCTGAAGGTGAAACATTGGTTTCAATGGGAATCTCCACCCTGGAGATGGGAGAGTCGTTCTGGGCCCTCTCCAAGAAGGCTCTCTCCATCTCCTGTTCTTCAGGGGAGCCCTGCTGGTAAGACATGGCTTGTGGGGGCTCTGGGGTCAAGCTGTGGTCATCAGAGTTCACCTCCTCACATTTGATTTCCATCAGTTCAGGGTGCTGGGAGTGTCCAAAGGGCAGGGCCGAGGAGGCGAACTGCTGGTGGTAGCTCTCCACCATGCTGCCCTGCAACACCTGCTGAGCCATCATGCTGCTGCTCAGGGACCCATAGGCCAGGGCTGGTCGGCTGGTCAGCACCCGGTCCATCACCTCGTAGAACTTCCACGTCCGCCCGCCCCGCGGGGCCTTGCTATTGTCCTTGATCCGCCGGTACTCCAGCTTCATCTTCTTGATCTTCTCCCGGCACTGGTCGCCCGTCCGGTGGATGCCCTTCTCCCGCAGCACCTCGGCGATGCGGTTGAAGACGTGCTGGTTGCGCAAGCAGCTCTCCAACTCTATCTGCACCGACTCGTCGGCCCAGAGCTGCAGCAGCTCCACCACCTCGGGGTCCGACCAGTTACTGCCGCGCTCGTACTTCTTCCCCCGAAAATCCATCGCTGCCGGGGGCCCGCCCGCCGCTCGCCCCGGGCTGCGCACCTGCCCCTGCCCCGCTGGGAGGGGCTCTCGCACCTCGGCCCTCGAGGGCGCCGGGGGGCCCGGCCTCCCCCAGCCCCTACCGGGCTGCAGGGACGCGGGCACGGCTTGGCACGGCTCGGCTCGACACGGCTCGGCTCAGCCCATCCGCTGGAGCCAGGCGGAGCGAGCTAGCGGGGAGCCGGGCCGGCATGTTCACATCCGGGGTGACGCACATGCGTGCAGCCTTATTCCGGGATAACTTTATCCCGTGCCAGGCACTTGTCGCGCTCCCGGGGTCGGGCCGGGCTCCGAGCGGCGCCGCGGGGTCCCTCCGTCCCTGCCTCCTTCCTTTCTTCCCTGCCTCTCTTCCCCCTTACTCCCTGCTCCCGGCGCGGCCCGGCGGGAGGCAGCACCGTGCTGTGCCGGGCCGTGCCGCACCCCCCGTGCCGGGCCGTGCCGAGCCACAGCGCGCCACGGCCGCCCCGCCCCGGCCCCGCCCCGGCCCGCCCCGCCGGGCGCTGCCAGGCACGGCCCGGCACGGCTTCGCCCGTGTCACCCCGGCCCCGGCGAGGCGGAGCCCTGGGAAGCGGGGCCGACGGGCACGGCCCCTCCAGCCTCGAATGCCGATCCGTCTCCCGCCGGGCCCGGGTCGCTGGCGGCGGGGTTGGGGTGCGCGGGCCCGGCCGGCGAGAGCTGCGGGAGTGCGGCGGCAGCCCCTGCCCGCGGCTGTGCCCGCTGCCCGCCCGGGCACTCGGGTAGGGCTCGGGGACAGGCAAGGGGACGGGTCACTGCCTGCGACCCCTGGACACTAGTGAAGGACTTGTGCTTCCAGGCTGGCCGTCCGGAGGGACCAGGCACTACACCAGTTCGCTCCTGTGTTTACACCCCACCATCAGTCAGCTGCTGGCTTCCAATCCTTCCGAGTACCCCCCGTCCTCGGACTGCAGAGAGCGAATGCAGGATTTCTTACTGTCCCTCTACACCACCAGCTCAAATTCCCTGCAGGGATCTATAATTGCGGAACTCGACTTCACAGAGCTGTCTTGCTGCATCAGCCATGAAGATGCCTCAAGCCACACTGCAGGACAGAGCTAGCAGCACCGCGGCCCGTCGGTTTGGAAATTTCAGTCCAGACCCGAGCCTGGCAGGATAAGGAATGAGCTCTAAGGCAGCAAGTACAAACATAAAACCAATAATTTATGAGAAGACCAGAATGAAACCCAGTGTATCCATATCCTGTGTCACCTGTGGCCAATGTATAGGTGGTGAAGCACATACAAAGTTCTCAATTTTCCATTTAGATCAAAAGATCTACTTCATTGCAGCACTGTAGGTTTTTTATCCCACTCTTATTAACTTCACTCTGGATTTTAATAAATCATTCACTGCCACTATTATTCCATTTCTTAGTCTGTGAAATGGAAACAAAGATCTTGATCTTCGTTACGTTTTGTGAAATACTTCGAGTACTTGTCTGTATGGGAGGAGAAATTAAAAAGAAAAGTGGCAAGACAGCTTTAAAAATGACACTACCTTTCTTAGTAATTTATGATCAGAAAGTAGTTTGGATTTTTTTCCAGTGGTCTGCTTAGCTAGAGGTTGTATTTCCACATGCCCATAAGAAAGATGGGCCTTTACTTTCCTCTTGTGTTTTTGGTTTTGTTTGTTTGTTTGTTTGTTTGTTTGTTTTTTCCCATGGGAATGGCACTCTATGTTCTACAAGTACAGACTTAATTATATAAGGACTTTTACATTGATTGAATGGGATAGCACACAAAGACCAGGGCAACAATGAATAGAGCCACTGATGATAGAAGTTTAATAGTAAATATAAATAGATTAAAGGCAGCATGGAACAGTCTTTTTAAAAAGCTTTTCAAAGAAACCCGAGAGCTTGGCTGCAGCCTGTTATACTTGAGGGCCATAACTTAGCCAGACAGCAGTAAACCATTCTCAAAAGTAACTCAACTTATGCACTGGCTTCAGAAAGAGCCACTATTTCAAAATATAAACATTAAAAGGAATGGAACCTAGATTCATGATATAAAACAATAAATAAATCTTGAACTATTGTTCATGTTCAGTTGTTTTCGCCTTCTTATGCCTTGGAAAGTGGAAACTTGATTTTTAAAATGAGATTAAGAGCTTCCCTTGCAATCATGGGTCAGGCACGCATCGGATTGAGAAGAAACATATCATGTGCTGTTATATTGCTGAGATAGTTGTTTGAGCTGCTAGTTCTTTGAGCTGCTTTTCCAGTTCAAATGGAAAAGAGGACTGAGCTGTTTTGTACACCTATTGAAGTGACAAAAGTATAGGTGCCATATTCATAGGTGGATATTGATGTATCCAAGACAGGCTAATTCTTTTAACACTCTTTTGACAAAAAAACCCTTCTCTACCTTCGCTTTTCATGCAGCAAGCTCAGGAATGCAAACCAAATACTGTCATAGAGTTCCTTCCTTGTTTACAGCAAATTTAATGCTTCAGTTTCATCTCAGCAGATGACAGCCAAGTGCTGCAGTTACAGAGCATTCCTTCCCCAAGCAAACCGCATACTACAACTCTGCTTCTAGCAAGCTGTGATGTGTAATCCTGAGCATACCACCTTTAAAAGATGGTATTAAGCTTCACTATTTTGTTGCTTTTAGTTTATTATAGGATTACAAGAGGTTGATGCAACTAGTTGACAATCAGCTAAATCTTAGACAATGTTTGCCCTACACATAGCAAGCTATTGGAGCAGGGGACTGTGCTCCTCTGCTAGTGCCTGTAAGCAATGACATTCAAAACAAATGTCTGTCAAATCTGGAGTCTTGTTCAATGGCATGGTCACAGGAGCATTGAAATGAAATCCCTGGAAGCCAGAATTTCTGTTTATTTCCAGTACGTTCTCAAGCTGAGTGGAAGCTTGAGTATGAGGCCTTGAGCTGGGAAATAGGACAACCATCACAGTGGTTTTGGTAGGGAAAACTTTCACAAAAGCAAATGGAGGCCTTGCAACTTAGTTCAATGTTGGATGGTAATAATAAATTATTTTGTTAATTACAGAAGTTTTTCTTAAAGAATAATAAAACCTTAAAATTATAGATGCCTTCATGCTGCAAAAAGGATGGTTCATACCAAGCAGCACTTGGGTTAGCATCTCCATAATCATGCTGCTCCCCTTTCCCAATGTCCTTCGCATCCCCTCCCAGCAGAGCAGGCGTTTTGCAGCTCCCACTGCTGACACTCCCTGAGCCGAGGCTTCTCACAGCACAATCCCTCTGCCCTTTTAGCTCCGTCCATCTCGGCAGTGCGGAGGAGCGCTGTGGGCTGGAGGTGTCCCTGAACACTTCCTCCCGGGCAGGAGGCTCCGCTGCCGGCGCCGTGACGGGAGGAAGGTCCCTGCAGAGGGTGCTCCAGCCCCGGCTACCTTCCTCCGCCTGGCGCAGTGAGTGTGCGTGGAAACCCACCGGTGGGAAGGAACACGTACGAGCAGGGGACTCTGCCAAGTCGGGACTGTGTCAGCAGAATATTTAACCGGAGGGACAGTTGCCCACAGGCCTATTTTCCAGAAGTTAAGTACATGGTCCTCCATGGTTTGGTGTAAATGGGAGTTTCTGCTGCCGCAGAGTAAAACAACCATTTTCAACAGCCTCCAGCACGTGGAAGGATGCTAGTTTGGCTCTTGCAATGCTGTAGATCAGAGGAAGGTTACTTCCCTAGGATGTGTAGTGGCTACTGGCAATACTTAAGTAAAGCCCAGAAGCACCATGACCAAACCCACAACTCTGTGATGCCCATTTCTGTGCTGACTTGGAACCAGACAAGCTGAGCAGACTCAGGTCTAGTTCCTTGAAGGTGGCACTGGTAAAAATTCATTGCAATAATTGCAGCTTACAAATTAAAATCCAAATAGACTATTGAGAAAAAACCATTTTGCATCTCTCTAATTTGGTAAATATTATAAATAAATATGAGATTTAGCCATGTTATTGGACAAATGAGAACAAATTGAAACTCTCTTAATTCTGTGGTTTCTCTGGAGCTGAGCTAATGCCCTGGACAGTAATGGTGCAGAAGAACACCCCCAGGCACTGTCTGTTCTGCATCTCATTCCCCAAATTGCCAACGGACATGGAGCAGCTGAAGCTAAAAAGCAGCAGTTATTTTTACATTCTTTAAAAACTGACCATTGTAGAGAAATGCCAGAAAACACCATTTCTGCTTCGCAAAGAGTTTCTAATGTATAAATCTTATCAACAATATTTATTATCCATTCAATTCTCCGGCAAAATCCCTCAGCCCAGCCCCTGAACACCATAAAATGATGACTGAAACAAAGCACCTCAATCAAAACTAAGGCAGGATCTGATATGTACCAGGATCTTCCTTCCAAACTTATCATTAGTTCTTCCATTTCTGTATGTTTCTTTGGAGATGAGTTTATGTCTCACTGGCTTTCAGAACAAGCAAGACCAAACAACCATTACAGATGCCTTCTCTCAGGCTTCTTATAGCACTGGCAGCCACGTGGAGGATAGGAGGGTGTACAGTTGGCCTTGTTAAATTAAGATATCATTTTAATAAGCAGCTGCAGCACATGGGCATGAGAGAAGCAAAAGTTTCTGAGGGAGTCATGTCCCAATATATGCCCAAAGGGTTATTTAAAGGTACTTTACAATAAAACCCACAGAGGGCAGTAGGACAATCTTCAAAAATCTTTTGTAAAGTGGAGCTGGACAAGGAAAACTGCAGAAGAAAATAAGAGTTTGTCTATTCAACTTCTAAATTTTCTGAAACTGATTCTTCTTTTTTTTTTCTTTTTTTTTTCCCCCAGGTGTCAGTTTTGTAATTGATTGAACAGCACATTGTGTTTTCTGTGAAACTCTGGGCAGACCCACAGGACCTATCCTACTGTGGGCAGAGGGAGCTACTGGAAATGCTGGGGGTTTTCCACCCTCACAGTAAGTGTAACATCTACACAAATAACTAAGAAATTGTGGTTTTCACACTTTCTGTGCAAATTACTTTGATAAGAGCCAGGTCTGCTTACTTATCCCATGCCATTATTTAAAGGTGTTCCCTGGTGCAGGAAGCGGTGTTCGGGTTGGATGTGTTTTAAGTACTGACTAACCCTGTGACTAATAGCAGAGGTAAAGTGCATCTGAGTGTCTAAATTCATTTGCTAGAGGGATGCAAGAGAAGAAATGGAACCAGATTCCTATGACCAAGCCTACTTCTGCAGTTGCAGTCCTGAACAGAACTAAACGAAAGAGAGATCAATTCTCTTCTTTAAAGATATCTAAATTCCTGTAGATTTAGCTGCCATAAGATGATTTCTGTAAGTTGTGACTGAATAAGTGTTTATGTTACAGATGAAATAGTGGCAAATTTCAGGGCAGGAGCAGGTTGCACTTCTGCTAAACTGATGAACACACTGCATTCAACTAGGGAGTGACAGGGCGTGCGTTTTCTTCTTCATGGTGAAGAAACAGTGGCTGATGCCTCAGGCAAGAAATCAAATCCAGTATGTCTATTAGGGCAAATAAATTTAACTTTCCATATGACACTGACATGTGTCATACTATATGCAGAGAAAGCTCTTGCAGTACTTCATGTCCTACACTAAGGCTTGTCAGGCACTCATGGCCAAGACAAGCAAAGGCGTGTCAGCACTTGCAGATTCATATATACATTTAAGTTCCTTGCAGGGCTGGTTGAAACCTTCTATTTCTAAACACAGAGATTTTTGTATTGCCCTAGAGAAAGAAACCCTGAGAGGCTTCACTGTGAAGGACATGGTGTACCAACTGATAAAATGACCTCTGTTTGCAGATTCTTCATGGTCACCGACACTGGAAGAGGACAGCAAAGAAAAACCATGTTGAACAGAGTAGAGGAAAAGAAGAGCTACTGGCTCTAGCTAGGAAATGAGCACTAGAAGTTGTTTCCCTTTTGACATGCTGTTTATATTAGTTAGTCATGCATTTTTATTTGTCTGGTTTCTTTCTTTTTTGGTTATTGCTGCTTCTTGGGCTGACTCTGGTCTGCAAGTTCTTTGCAAATATTTTCTCCCTCTCTGCTGCCAGAAAACAACGTGGGTCATTTCAGAACCCACAGACACTGAGCCAAGAACCCTTTGGCCCCTTTTGTGGCCTTCAAACTCACAATTGCAGATCACTGAGGTAAATAAAAGAGGTAAAATTCCCTAAGTAATGACACAACAAAATAAGGTATCAACCCATTTCTCTTGATGTGGCTGGTTGGACTGTACCCTTCAGTTGCCATGAGGTTTTTTTGTCCCTCTAGTTTTATGTAAGGAATATTCAGGATCTGTTACATTTGCCTTAAAACAGAAAAGCCAAAGAAGAGCAGGATAACTGCTCTCATCTGATGTTAAAGATAGACACAGAGACCTCCATCATTGATCTGATACAGTAAACAGTTGGAATTCAATTTCTATATAAAACCATGGGTGAGAATTCTTCTGTATTTTAATTTATAGTTCTGAGGAGTTTACACTGCTTCTGCCTGAAATAACTACATGAGTTGAAACAGTGATCTTTTTTCCTGTAGTATGACTAAGAGGATACTTCTAATGTCCCCCCAAATGACCTGTTTGTTCACAATAAATCTTTTTTAACACGAATGATGATGGTAGTGAGGGTTGGTGGTGTCAGTGTAGTTTTTTGCAATTACAGGATAAATGAAGTATTTTACACACTGAGAAACCGTGTACATAAAGACAACTTTCCCTTAAAGCTGTAATGCTGGCCTGCAACACCCACTGCTTTGAGTGTCCTTGGTTTTCACAGGGCTCTACCAGTGCAACTCAATCCTGCCAGAGCTCCACAACTATTCTGCTCCAGTCTCACTGCACTGACAGCAGATCATTGTCCTCATCCTGACCTTCTTTTCTGCTTTGCTAGGCCTGAGAATCACAAGGTCTGGTAGCCTTGTTTGTGGAGCTGAAGGCACAAAACTTACAACTGCTTGCCTTGATCAGAGAGCTACAAAGGCAACATCAACATACTCATCCAGTTCAGCTGTGCTCAGCTTCTGCTTTCCTGAACCAAGTATAATCCACAAAAAGGGATGTTTCCCTCACACGTTGTTGGTGCTGTCTATCCTTTCTTAATAAATGCTAATAAATACTCTTTTATTCTGGGTTGATTTTTGGTTTTTTTAAGCTTTTTCTTGCAGTCAGTTCATCAGAGCTGGAGACCTTTCTGTTCTCCTTTTCTCATTCACCCCATCTCTGAATGGGAGCAAGAGCTCCAGTGCTGTTGCCCTTAAAAGTCAGTAATTTCTCCCAGTAACTTTATTGTCCTTGTGTAACTACCAGCATGCTCAGGGAACAGCCTGAGACTCTGTGGGTCAACACTGGTCCTGCTGACTAGTGTGATGCCAGCTGCCTGAGCTGTACAACTGGTGCTGCATCCAGCTACACTATCATTATCTGAACTTGATGTAGCCCAAAAATAAAGTCCCTTTTTTTAAATACTATTCTACTATTAAATACTATTTTACGGCAAAGTTACTGAGAGAAGGCACTGTCTGGCTGTGCAAGTGAGCAAATGAGAGGGAGGTTTTTGAACTTCCTGAAATAAATTTTTAAGTGAAGCTAGCAGAAAATTTATGCTAATATTTAAATTAAAATAACCACACTAGATTGATTGTTGTCTGGAAAGGAGACATAAACAGAAGTCAGACTAGTACAAAGTTCTGATACCTGTAAGTATCTGTATCAGCCAGTGCTGCTAAGAGTCTATCTTCTCTTCAGAGAAGTGAATGGATGAAAAAAATTGGTCAGGAAAAGAAATGTGGAAGTGGTTGGGATGGAAGTAAAATCTTCCAAGACTGGAAATCCTTCCAATTTCTCACATGGCTCCAGAACCAGAACTTGAAATCCCTTTAAAGCCAGTGGCCCCCAGACCATTAAATTGAAGCTGAGAAGAAGATCCTCTTGTTTCAACAGTTGCACAACCTGTCGTTAGTATTTGGAGGCTAAAATAAGGCAGAAATAGTCAATAGAAGTGTGCAGGTGGTGCTGCTACCTCTGTTTCTAAAAATGCTGCCAAGCACCTCTTTTCTTACTGAGTGATTTCTCTTGCCCTCAGCACAGACTGGTAGGGACACTGTCTGGTCTGTTCCACAGCAAGATTACCAATAGGCTGAGACTGGAAAAGAAACTTATTTGCCCAAAGGCTTGTCTAGTTTTCACAGCTATACTATCTGGGTTCTCTGTTGGTTTTGTGTTATTTACATCTCTATCTGTGGCAGCACTACCATGACAATTCCTGGAAGATGTGAAGTTTTTGAAATCTCTCATAAAAGACTCCCAAGCTCCCCTAAGCAACTTATTCACTGCTTTACCTCACTTGGCCTCAGAAGGGCTTCCTAAAGCCTAACCCTTATATCTTCTGCTACAATGTAAGTTGTAAAGGAGCATTCTTATCCTATCTACCACTGACTCAGAAAACTCTCTGCTTTCTTTCACAAGAAGCTGAGAGGTTAGTGTACAGCCTCCTCAACAAATCTAAAAAATGCAATAAGTATCTTCTCTACACTTCTGATTGTTTTTATTGTCTCAACTCTCTTTAACTAATCTATAGCTTTTGTGAAATATTCAATCCACAGTTAGGCATAACGCTCAAGCCAAAACCCCACCAATGCTATGAAGAGAAAGGAGGCTATTTCAGAGTCTATACTCATGTCTGTTTGTCCCAGGATAATGTTGGTCTCTTAACAGTAGCAAGGCATTTGAAACATTCATTTTGTGATCCCTTAAACCCACTAAAACCTTCCATTCCCTTGCTGTCCTGCAAGCTGTCACCTACCTTGTATTTGTGCAGTAGATTATTCATTCTTATTTTGTACCTGTCCATATTGAATATTGTTTCATTTGGTCCTCCCTTTGAATTCTGACCCTGTTCTCCCATGTGCTTGCATGACTGTCAGCATGACACTGTCGTGACATTTGATAAGCATTATCTCTGTTGCAACTATGGAGCCATTAATAACAAGTCCCCTCATTACCCACTCCGTGTTTGATACAAAGTTCCAAGGGCTGTTCAGTGAATAAGCCTTCTTCCTTGGACTGTGCACTCATATTACATGAGTTTCACAGGGTGTGGGTCTGTAGCTGCCTTACAAGTGTCGTGGGAAGGAACATGGAAGGGACATCTTTTTCTTCCCTGATTGGTTCCTCTGTCAGAAAGAAGAGGGCAGGTGGTTCCGATAGGATTTCTTCTTGACAGGCCTGTGTGCCTGTGACTTACCACCTTCTTATCTTCTATATGCTTACACACTGTTCATTTGTTCCACTTTTTCCAGGAATTGAAACTTTGGTGACTACTAACCAGTTCTTTTCACTTCTTTTTCTCCTTTCTTAAAAGAGTATCACTGCACACACTCTTTTCCTACATTTTGGGATTTCATCCATTTCCCATGATAGCTCTGGAATGTTCCCTAATATTTCTGCAGCTGTCTTAGCCAGTTTCCTTGGTGCTGGACTTCATCAAGTGTGCACAAAGACATGGATCTAAGTAGTGCCTGAACAATCCTAGAACTGGCTTTGTGAGTGGTACTACACAAAGCCAGCTCCAAGCTTTCAGAGGCCCATTCCCTCCAACACTGATCCTGAGACAACCCAGTCCTCAAAGCACAACAACCACATTCATGCAACATTGACACCATTATCTCTGCCAGACCTCACTGTTTCTTCTCACTCCCTGCATTACTATGCAGTAGAGGGGTGCAGACACATCCAGGAGATTGCCACTAAACTATTTAATTCTGCTGGGCCTGGGTTTGAGTTGGTTCAAGATGCAGCTCCTCCCTCTATCCCAATATCTATCTATTCTCCCTTTCCAGCCAATTATTGGTGTGTTGACTAACAGTCAGTCCACTGCACTGGTCCAGTTCCAAAAAAGTTGGCAGAGGGAAACAATTACTCCTAAAAATACAGCTGTTTGTCATCCCAGTCTTGTTTACTCTTGTAGAATAGGCAAGTGCCTCATGTGCATTTCCAAGTGTAACATCACAGCACAGTCACACAGCTTGCTCCCACTTTACGTCTAAGAAAGAGAGGCACGGAGCAATTCAGAGGCTTGGTACAGGTCAAAAAAAACATGTAGGGAGAAGCACCATCATGTCTTCTCAGAGTTCAGTGCCTCATAACAACAACAGTATCATTTATCCATATCTAGGATGCCTCAGAAATTACTATACTCATTGTCTAAAGCAAACAAAAATGCTTCTCCATACCTTACAGCTGAATCAAAACAGAGTTGGAGTAAGATACAAATAGTCTGCTCTTACCTGTGGACTTTACTGGTAGAAGAAATGGACGGACTGATTGATAGACAGTCAGTCAGATTTTGCCCTATGATCCTGGGTACAGCTGCAGTTATAACTCTGGAAAAAGGCTGAGGAAGTGCTCTCTGGTGTTTGTTTACTTTGTCAGGTGTGTTCATTAGACTCAGATTGCATCAAGGAGCTCCCAGAAAAGCACGTGTGAGAATCACACACCCCCTTGCAAGGTTTTCCCAATCAGAAGCCATGTCCTTGTGCCCTTGGTTAGGGTCATGTACCTTTCTTGCAGTATTTAAAGAGCAGAATGTGTGCTGGTTATAAATCATCAGGTGTATGCCTTCTGGGGTGGAAGGGAACATTCAGAATTCACAGCTATTGCTAGAAACTTCTGAAAATCTGATTATTTGGAGGCTGACAGGTGTTTTATTACATTAAGGGAAAGAACAGAGTTTGTTTTGCAGCTTCTAGCAAATCTTTTCTTTGAAGACTCAGTCTTAGTTCAGATTGTACTATGTTCAAATCACTTTAACTGTATGATGTTTACTAAGCTGTTGTTAAACAGTGATTCATTCTAGGGAATTTCATAAAAGGTTATAAAAACATTTAAGAAAATAATTCTAAATCTACAAGTGACAGGCTATTCAGCTACTCACTGTTCCAAACGTCAATAATAATCAGATGTTGGTGCCTTGAAGAATGCCAATGCTAACTATGTTTTTCAACCTCTTACTTCAGAATTGCAAAGATGAGGGTTTCTGCAGAGCCCGCCTCCTAATCTGAGACTGTCACAGCAAATTCCCATTCCAGAGCCTGTGGCAATACTGTGGACCGCTCTTTCCAAAGCTAATAAATCTCTGGCAAGCTGAGGCCCAGCACCTTTTGCACGTGTGTGTCTCTCAAGCCTACTAAAAGCCAGTTCCTGCTGCTGACAAATTGAGGTCACTTTCCAAATACGTTACATGGTGGGAGCAAAATAATCTCCTCTGGTTTAGTAGGTTGTTTTTTAAAAGAGTAGGTAAGTGCAGTGAACTGATTATGGGTACTCATACCCTGAGGGCAGCCAGAAGGGGCATGTCATGTTCAGTCAACAAAAGAAGCTTTTCCCATGCAACCAGTCATCATGGCACAGCTTGAAACTGGTGAGTGGCTGCAAGAGATTAAATAAATTTTTGTAGTCACTGTTTAAGTCTTCAATGCATCTGGCAAGACTTCAGAAAGGGAACTGCTTTTGTGCCATGGGAGTTGTGCAGTGGAAACTGAGCAGAGGCCAGTTCCACCAAACTCTCCCCTCCAGACTACTGGACTGTGTCCAGGACCATCACAACCCTAGCTGACAGATGGAAGGAAATGGAGATCACCAGTATTAAAGATGTGAGCTGCTTTGCTTAAATTTGAGTCAGGTGTCTATAACCAAGACTGTAGTAGCAGCCTTCATCCTTCGTAAATCAAGGACAAGTGGGAGAGAGAGGAAACGCGATCTCACCTGCAGTACTGCCAAAGACTTACAAAGAAGAGTCTTCATATCATCTTCCCAACTTCTCAGCCTTTCAGTTTGTCCTGTTATCTGACTGTAGGCTCCTCGAGTATGTTCCTCACCCTTAAGAGACTTTGTTTTAATTGAACCCAAATTCAGTCTACCCTAAAGTTAACTTACTGACCACATTTAGTTCATGTCCCTTCACCCTTTCTCCTCTGCAGTTTTGGATCCATTGTAACTGAGTAGGGTAATTATCAAGGAAGACACACATAAACTTTCCCTTTGCAATGTGTGTATTATGGCCATCTTTTCTCCTTCTGCTTTCCTGTTTTTCAGTTTGACTGAAACTGCTTTCATTCAGAAGTAACCAAAATTACAGAAAAATTTACGAAGGAAATTAGTTACATTTCAAGTCAGTTACTTAGGAATGATGAAAAGCTCGTAGAAAAGTCATTAAATGTTGCTGGCCCAGAAGTCATGACTCAAGCAGGCCATTTTTCCCACAAGGGAACTTACCTTTTTCCAACTGGAGGCAAGAAATATTTTGGCAAGCAGAGGCAGCATACATTGAAGTGTGTTCTGCCTGTGCCTAGGCTGCTTGAGTTTAAAGGATGGTATTTCATTCACTCTATCTCCATGCAAATATGTAAAACCAGAGATATAACAGTATAGTTATGGTCAGCAATAATTTCCAAACCAACTCCCCTCATTAGCATACTTTGAATTTCTTTGTCTGCAGATAGAAGAATACCTCTCTCAGAAAGTACTAGAGTCTGTTTAAGCTAATATTAATCTGCCTTAACAGTAGGAGTTAGTTTTAAACCACTCCAAATTTCATCTGCATTACCAACCTTTGATGCGCGGGCTTTGCTAAGTGGCAGTGGTCGCTCGGTACTCTGGAGGCAGCGTTGTCCCTCACTTACATGTCTCCAGGAGTGGAAGGCCTTGAAGCAGAAGATCTGTGAGCAAGCAGGAGTCACCTTGGCTGTGTTGTTTCACCAGACACTTTGCTGTGCCCCAAGCCACTGCGGCAAGAGCAAGATCAGTGCTGTCTCTCTTCCAAACCCAGGTAAAAGCCACGTGCCTTTCCCACGTGGAGAATATACCAGATGATCACAAGTGATGCTGGGGAAAAAGCACAGCTGTTGCACTGATTAAGTGGTCAAGGTCTGGCCTCTAGTCCAAAACCAACTGTAGTTATTTACAGAACAATTTGCAAGAAGGAGGAAGAAAGGAATTTTTATTTACAGTTTTCATAGATTTTTTTTTCTCTATCAGATGCTTATCTGAAAGAAAAATATTTATATTAATAGACACAAAAATATATAATTCCCTGAGGTCTGTGTATCCTCCATTCCAATTAATAAAGTTAGAAATTAAACCAGCATCTATTTTCCACCAAAAAGTTTATTATCAATATATTGAGTTAGCAAGCATTCAAAAATCATTTAAATATGAATAAATAAACACTGATTTCCATGAAGCTCAGGCATTAAGAAAAGCAAAAGCACCCACAAGGCTGATAGAAAAATCCAGACTTCAGCATGCAGGGCTAGTTCACTTCCTCTGCCATTTGCATTCAGTCAAGTTGTTGCCTTAGCTCTACCCTCTCTCTCTCTTTCCCTCCCTCTTATACACTGGAAATATTGATTCTCATGTGACCAGGCTTCATATGTTTTCCACAAAGTGATGAACTAACAAGTACAATGCTGTGCCTGGGCTGGTGCAAAGGCACTGCACGTCTGAGTAACCAATAGCCCTGTTTTAATACTTGCTTGTAGACCAGAAGCAAACCAAACGGGAGCACCTGGTATTATGGACCATATCTTGGGCAGAGGATGGAAGCAGGTGTGCAGTGTCTCTATTCCCTCTTCCAAACCTCTTCAAGGCCTTGTGCCAGCTGACAGGCAACTGATTAAATACCATGTTGCCCTTACTTGATTAGAGAAGCTCTTAAAACCTTTAAGATGGGCAGGAGGCAACTGAAAGATGCAGCATGCTCCAGTCACTACCAGACAGGGCAAGTACATAAAGGCAGCTGGTCTTTGTCTGTCTCACTCATCTGGACATGAAGGATCCTCCATGCGGAGTTACTCCAGCATCACTTTGGACCTCTTTCTCCAGAATCTCATTTGTTTTTAATTTCCTCTACTGCTTTATTTTCCAGGGCATCTGGCAGTAGAGGAGAAAGATCTGCTTTCATGGACATGTCCAGTCTGAAGGCTTGGAGCTTGATTCCAAGCACTAACACCCAGAAGCTACTCCAAACTTCTGGTACATTTTTCAGGCTTTATGCTCTGGTTTACAGACTCTGTCAAAATTAGCTGCAACAATATAAGTCAGGCAGACAGTCCCAGCTATATGTTTTACTTCTCTGCTGAAGAACATCACTTCCTACAGGTTGTGGTAACCTCTGGCAAACTTCTGCACCAACTTCTAAGAGAGGTTTGGAAATCTCAGAAACCTTTGCAAGCTCCCTGGTGCCAGATTAAGCTCTCACAGCAGTAGGGGTGATGTTTGTCTCAACAAACGTATGCTCCAACTGAAACATGTTTATCCATAATTCCTCTCCATGTTCAAAGAAAGTACCAAAATATTAAAAGAGGAATGAGAGGAAGAAACACAAAGATGATGAGCTTCAGTGAAAGAAGTTGATCTGGTGCTAGGAGGGGTCTGGGATCCTGCAGGATTAAAAAGTCACTACCGCACTGTCATCTTTCAGTGGTCTGGGGCAAGAAGTGAGATGAGTATGGTGGTCCTTTAACTCTGATATCAGACTTAAGTGAGTTGCTATGTTGACTATAATGGTTGATAGTTTAAGTATAGGCCTTTCTGCTCCAAGACCTTTTATAGAAATGGTGTGATACATCTTTTTCTGCACATACTAAATAATAACATTTCATTCTAAGGGATATTCAGAGTACCTAGTGATACAGATTCATTGCTTTCTCCTAAATACTTGGCTGTGCAAGTTCATGCTGTTCAGGTCTGGAATGTCCCATGATGCAAGATGGAAATGAGACTGCCTGGAGCTGGGCCCAGCATTTCTCTGGCAACTGTGCATTAATAAAACAAAACATTTACAGACATAGATAAGAGATGAGAGATCATAGGGGAAGAGGAGGGGGGAACTCAAATCTCTCTCCCACTATGTCCAGCTTTAACTCAAACAAAAATATTAGAGATGGGGGGGAAGGGATAGAGGAAGAGGAGAACACAATAAGCAGAAAAGAATGTGAAAAAGCTGTGTTCCAGCACAGTCTCAAAACTTTCAGGGAGACAAACAGGAATAAACAGGTAACACCATATGGCCTTTTATAGGAAATCTTCCATTCATAGTAGTTCTCTTCATTTCTGCGTGACCACATCTCACTGGTCTTTTTTCCCACCATTGTCTGATTCTGGATTCACAGGTCGCCTCTACAGTTAACTACAGCAAATATTCTGAACACAAGTCACTTAGCATCTCAAACAATTTTGGAGAAGAAACCTAAGACAGATCCATGAAGAAAAGCCCCAGAGCTAGTAATTTACTCTAATAATAAAGTGATCTCTTTTAAACCAGTATGTTTAAGATAAGTGGAAAAGGATGCAACCTTCCATCGACGGATCAGAAAGCAGTGAACTGCATTTCTCTTTCAAACTTTACTTTTCTTTGTGATGTGATCAATGTGATGGAAGCTGTGGTGGTTTCTACCTGGAGCAGAGCTGCCCCTGAGAACATGCTACTAAACAGCACCAGGTGAGAACTTGATTGCTACAACCTCAAGAAGGAGTCAAGGAGCTGACAGATGCAAAAGAATCTTCTTTCATTTCAGAAGTGTCTTAAGAAAGCAATGTTTTCATGGATTTTGAGTAAATCTGTTATGTTCTTTCAGGGAATTTTAGCTTTAACTTACTTTCCATGAAACCAAAATATCACTGTATCTAGAAATCAGGAATGTCTATGAGGTGCTCTCAGAGATGCATAAATAGGTGCTGACAACTATTTTTCAGTTTCCCCAAAATTAGGTGATATTGGGATAGGAATGCTCATCCAGAAAATTTCAAAATAACCATTTCAGCAAAAATGCAGCGGGTGGAAATCCGACATAAGCAGTCAGTTTTGGCCTAGGAGTGTCTGAATGAGGGTGTGTATCATTTACCCCTGACATCAAGGAAAGGAAACATTAGGACTTTCAGAGGTTCCTAACTTACCAAGAGAACAGGGCAATGAGAGACTAGGCAAACTGCCTTTGCTGGTGCTCTAAAAACAAAATTACTCCTTACAAATGATTCAGTAAAAATATTGCTCAATTTTTAGCAGCAATCAAAACCAATTGATCTTAAGGCATGTTGAAAAGATCACAAATACTGAAAAGTGTAAGGAATTAGTTAATACTGAAAATATAATGGAATTATAGGAATTATGATAGTCCGTTTTTTGAAATAAGTGTTCATTTTTCTTTTTCAAAAGAAGCAGCCAAAATAAAATTAAAAACTGTGAAGGAGGCACTAGAAAGATTTGGAAATCCATATAAAAACACAGAGAGGGATACAATGAAATGGTTCTGTTACGAGTGAAAGAAAGCAGGTGAACAAGGATAGGAGAAGGCAAGCATAAGCATAACCATGGAAGAGAACATTTGGGTATGCCTAATGACCTCACTTTAAAACATAAGACGCAGAGAACACACATTTACAAGAGTCTCCAAATGTAGAACTGTCCCACCCACCCACAGAGCTTGCTACTTGCTAGTGAAATGGGTAGAGCTGAAGCAAAGCCTTTTGAGTTACGATGTGCAGAGTACAATTGCACAGATGGCTCCACAGAAATTTAAAAAATGCAGGCCTTGTCTTCAGATCTTGCTTGAGACAAAGTGTTCACAGGAATGCAAAAAAACCCATCAGAGATTTATGGAAACAGTAGAAGTACTCTCCATAGCCAAACATGGTTGTTAACACACTGATACCCACTGTCCATTTTAATCGCGTTTTGTGCTGTCCAGTGGCGCAATGAAGGCTAGGCTCACTGATGAACCCTTCGTTTAAACCAGTGCAGCAATTCCTGTGCTAGAGTAGTGCACTCATAAGGTTCTGGTAGACATTTAGTTTTCTAAACCACTTCCACTAAGGGAAATCCATCTTTTTGTTTTAGATTCCAGTGGTTTTCCTTCATTTTTCCCACTGAAAAAAACCCTCCCAATAATTCCTCTGTATATTGCTCAGGAAATTACCTGTAAGCAATACCTGCTGCAGTAGAGGACAATGAAGCAGCCTCCCCCCGACTTCTCTGAAGCAGCTGAATTTCTGTGACCACAGCCTCATTTTTTTGGAAGACACACCCTCACATCGGAGAGGCTACCACTGTTCACTGCTGAATTTGAATTAACAAAAGGTTTTTTCTGTTCATTGTTATTCAATGACTTCGGAATTTTCAAGAATAGAACAAATTGTAATGACCAAATTTCTGCATTCACAACAAACTAGCACTAAGAAGGGGATAATTAGTCAGATGAATTAGTCTGTGGAGGGGGAGTCAATATGGGGAGCCTGTGTTTAAGAGAGCAATCACAGAGCTCTAGAGACAGGCTCCCGGGTGGGTTTTCCAGGGATCAGGGAAATTACTGAGGCAGCCAGACCAGCAAACAGCTGCTGTAACAAAAGCACAAACCAAACCTTATGAGCTCAAGCGAAAATACAAATGAGGATCTGATGCTGAATGCATGAGGTGCTGACGTCAACAGTGTTGCACCAGGAATACTCTTGGCCCCTGTGCAAACCCAGCTCCACCAGAATTCCCCCCACAAATTCACCATGACTCCCGTCCAAACCCTCTGCCTTTTGAAGATACTGGACCCCTTTTGTGTTTGTCTGTTGAGAACAAGTGGGGTTGAAAGCCTGTTTTCCACTTTGCATCCCACTGTACAGAGTCTGGCATCTGTATCAATTAAAGCCAACTGACTGAGTCTGCATTGATCCCAGCTGGTGAGTAAAACCCAGCCTGGAACAAGGCGAGGTGCCCCTGGTCTGGGGTTTCATTACAAGCCGCAGTGAAGGCAAGGTCTGCCTAAGTTCACAAATACTTTGCAAACCAGGTTATGCTTTGATCACATCTGACTGTTTTGAAAGTTAAGAATGTGCAGAGTGCAGAGATCCAGAGCTGGGTTTTTTCTCAGAGGACTTCGTATGTGAGAGCTCAAGAAATATCCAGGTAGCTAAGGCAGCCAGGATTGTCAGGAATTTCGCTCCCATTTCCATGGGTGGGCTGGGTTGTGAGTCAGGCTATGACCTGGAATTTCAGGCCAGAATTTGGACAGGCACCTGAAAGTCTTGATCTCAATAAGAATGAGCAAGATGTTGCCCAAAGCCCCCTTCCAGATAAAACTCTGTTGGAGTAATAACAAAGCCCTGGATGAGGGTTTGGACTTGGCAAGTTCAGCCCCATCTCTGAGACCTCCCTTGTCTGGGGTACTTGCTCTGGGACAACCTTTCCTCCAAGACTTTTAGCTTTCTAGATCCTGGTAAATATTGTAGATGGTGGTGAACCAAGTGCAGTTTCACAGCTCTGTATCAGACACATAAATACTTTTCAAACCTACAGCAGCAACAAACAACTGACCTGAACTTCTTGTATTTTCAGAGGAGGTCTGAGCTGATGGAGGTTCTGGCAAGAGTCAGCAGCTTTTATGCTCATTCCATGTAGCACATCACACCAAATCGCAAGGGAGGTTTTCTCTGCAGAGACTCTGTTTTGACGGATCCATTGCATGTAAGGCCTTGCAAAACATATCGCAGTACAAACAAAGAGCAGATGGAACCTGAGTAGTCCATGAGACTTTTCCAGCTGTGAGTCTACAGGGAGCCAAAGAGGAAGCCATGACAGCTGCTGACCCCAGGGGACCCAGAGCCCCAGGCATCACCTGCAGATCCAGGAAAAGGAGCTTTGCCAGCTGTGCTCACTCTCTTCATCATCCCCTGTTTCCTTTTTGCTAAATCAGGTGGGAAAAGGTTCCCCTTTTCTAGTCTACTCTTCATGACCCAGCTTGTCTTTTGTTAACTTCTGTTCTCCTTCCCTTCTCCTTCAGTCTGGATTTTACCTATGTGTTTGTCGTGATTTAGGAATGGTACTCCTCAATTCAGTGCCCTGTTAAGGTTCTCCCAAGCCACATGCCGCTCTCTCACCTTCCCCTGACTCTCCAAATGTTCCTGTCAGGTTTTTCTGTGCATGAGGGAGGTGAACCATGTGGAAGCATGGTCATCTTGTCTCTGTCCTGTGGTCATGTGTTTTTTCCAGGTGGGGGAGGCCAGCTACCATCTAGATTTGGTACAGTGGGTAGGGCTTGGGAAGCTTCTCCTCACTGTTGGTTTAATCCAGTTTTATCAGTATTGTTATTAGCATTTCTTCTTGGTAAAGAGTTATTTTTTCACTTACATCTGGATATATTTGGTCTCTCTCTCTGTATTGGAGAAAATCAGGAGTATTGAATCTGAGGGAGGAGACTTCTGTTGGAGTTCTCCACTCCTCTAAATTGTCTCAAACTGAGACAAAACAGCAATGAAATAAGAAAACTAATAGTAACAGCAGAAATATTAATAACAAAAGTATACAAAAGACAGGGTGATTCACATGCAAAACTGCTCACCATGACCCCAAGACAATGAAAAATGTCAGATACCTTCCCACCCTGCCCACCATATTTTTTCAACTGGAAACCCCACCCCTCTTCTAAGAAGCCAGAGAGTCCCTTCCCCCCTGCCCCTGGCAATGACATGAGGTAGTATAAAAAAACATCTGGGTCCTTATCAAAACCAGGACAGTGTTGTTACTCCCTCACAGAAAATATCAATCAGTCCATGCACATACCTTGGATGATATGCAAGGGCAGTTCTTGTTCATTACCCATGTGCCTCAGTTTAAAAACCAGGCCTCATTCCATTCGAAACACAGCCTTTAAACTCAAAAATTTCTACTGCAAATAACAATCTGAGAGATCCTATGGGTTATATAGACTGCCAGACAGAATATTCTCACAGACTGTGCAGTTTGGTAATGCAAAAGCTACAGGCCTTCCAGGTACATTAGTCTCAAGGGATTCATCCTTACTCCGAAAGGATTAGCTATTATAAGGATTAAATGCTACAGAAATAGGACATAAGCAAAGTGGGAAATAAAACAAAAAGATGGAGAAGGCATATTCTTGACCTACTCTATTACCTAATTTCTTTGAGAATTAGAACATTGAGGCCTCTGGTAATAATTTGCTAGTTTTTTATTATTATATACTTTCTCAAAATATTTGAATATATGTTATCGTTTTCACCCACACTTTCAAGGGTTACAGCAATAGAAGGGTCTCCATACAAAGTGATATCACAGCCAACATGGAAAAAATCTCTGCAGCGTGGGAAGATTGCACTGAATTACAAAAAAAAAAAGTTCCTAACGGAAGAAAAGGGGGCTGAACTGCTTTTGCCATGAGAAAAGGAACAGAGAAAAAGGGATAAAGGAAGGAAAGAAAGTAGGACAGAGCTCACTAGGGAACACAATAACCAACCTGACTTGCCAGTACTCTGGCACAAGTGCAGCAGGGGTCCACAACCCGATTTGCTGTCCCTGGGGGTCTCTTGCCCTAGATCTGGCAGGGTCAAAGCCTTCCTCAACTAAACCTGAAAAAGTCAAGTCTGTGGTAATGTGGGGGAAGCTATTCTGCAAAAGGTTTTTTTGTCAGAATCTGAGAAAATGTATCATGCCCTGAAGGACAGAAGGGACAATCCAATCCTTCTGGTTAAGATCTGTGGGTGATGTTCTCTGGATATTTTTGCTCAGTTGTGTGTAGCACATTGCTGGTAAGACATTATCAAAGTGCGAATTCAGACAAGAAAAACAAACTCTAGCTAGACTCAGAACTGAGCTGTCTCTGCCATTTGGCTGAGAGACAAAACAGATATGCTCTGAAGTCTGCAAATATGGCAAAAATAAGCAGAAGATTTTTTTTAATGCATGTGAAAAGGACTTTACTAGAAAAAAAAAAACCACTCGACTAAAGAAAATATAATGTAATGGAGTAGATCTGAAAGCTTCAGTACAAGAGTATTTTTCAAATGAGACTGGCCAAGATACTAAGAAATCCTGCAGAGAGACTGGATTTGTTTTAGCAGAAGAAGGGACAAGAGGGAAAAGGAATTATCTGTGATGCTGGGAAATCACAGAATTAATTAGGCTGGAAAAGACCTCTGAGATCATCAAGTCCAACCTTTGACCTATCACCGTCTTATCAACTAGACCATGGCACTAAGGGTCTTGTCCAGTCTTTTCTTAAACACCTCCAGAGATGGTGACTCCACCACCTCCCTGGGCAGTCCATTACAATATTTAACAACCCTTTCCATGGAGAAATTCCTCCTGATACCCAACCTCAACCTCTCCCAGAGCAGCTTAAGACTATGTCCTCTTGTCTTCTCTCTAGTTGCCTGGGAGAAGAGGCCAACCCCCACCTTGCTATAACCTCCTTTCAGGTACTTGTAGAGAACAATAAGGTCTCCTCTGAGCCTCCTCTTCTCCAGGCTAAAGAACCCCAGCTCCCTCAGCTGTTTGTCATAGGACTTATCCTCTAGATCCTTCACCATCACCATTGCCCTTCTCTGGACACACTTCAGCACCTCAATGTCCCTCTTGCAGTGAAGGGCCCAGAACTGGGCACAGCGCTCGAGGTGTGGCCTCACCAGTGCCAAGTACAGGGGGACAATCACCTCCTTCTCTAGTCCTGCTGTAAGACACACTATTCCTGATACAGGCCAGGATGCCATGGGCCTTCTTGTCCAGCTGGTCACATTACTGGGCTCATATTCAGCTGCTGTTGACCAGTACCCCCAAGTCTTTTTCTGCTAGACTGCTTTCCAGCCACTCTTCTCCCAGCCTGTACGCTGCCTGGGAGTGTTGTAGCTGAAGTGTAGGACCCAGCACTTGGTCTTGTTGAATCCCATACCACTGCCCTCGGCCCATCAATCCAGCTTGCCCAGATCCCTCTGTAGGGCCTTCCCACGCTCTGGCAGAGCAACAGTCATGCTCAACTTGGGGTTGTCCGTGAATTTACTGAGAGTACACTTGATCCCCTCATCCAGATCACTACTATAGACATTGAACAGGACTGGGCCCAATACTGAGCCCTGACAAACCCCACTCATGACCAGCCACTAGCTGGATGTGGCACCACCGCTCTGAGCCCGGCCATCCAGCCAGTTCTTAACTGAGCAAAGAGTGCACCTGTGCAAGCCATGGGCTGCCTGCTTTTCCAGGAGAATGCCATGGGAGACGGTATCAAAGGCTTTACTGAAGTCTAGGTACATCCACATCCTTTCCCTCTTCCACTAGGTGGGTCATCTGGTCATAAAAGTCAAACAGGTTGGTCAGGCAGAACCTGCCTTTCCTAAACCCCTGCTGGTTGGGTCTCATCCCATGGTTGTCGTGTATGTGCCATGTGATTGCTCTCAAGATTATCTGTTCCATAACCTTGCAAGGCACCAAGATCAGGCTGACAGGCCTATAGTTTCCTGGATTCTCCTTCTGGCCCTTTCTGTGGATGGGCATTACATTGGCCAGTCTCCAGTTGTCTGGGTCCTCCTCAGTTAGCCAGGACTGTTAATAAATGATGGGGAGCAGTTTAGCAAGCTCTTCTGCCAGTTCTCTCTGTACCCTTGGATGAATCTCATCCAGTTCCATAGACTTGTAGTGTCTAAATGGCACAGTAGATCACTAACTACCCCGTCCTGGGTTGCAGGAGGTCTATTCTGCTCCCTGCACTTGTCTACCAGCTCAGGAGGCCAGTTGCCCTGAGGATGACAGGTCTTACCCTTAAAGACTGAGGCAAAGAAGACATTAAGTACTTCAGCCTTTTCCTCATCCTTGGTGACAATGTGCCCCACCATGTTCAATAAAGAATGTAATTTTCCTTGGCCCTCCTTTTGTGGTTAATGTAATTATAAAAACAATTTTTATTATCATCTTTTACAGCAGTGGTCAGATTGAGTTCTAGCTGAGCTTTTGGCTTTCTAATTTTCTTTCTACATGACCTGACAACATCCTTTTACTCATCCTGAGAAATCACAGAGATTCATTTTGTGATGTCTGAGGAAAAGATGTCAGGTCCTTGGGTATTTTCAAAGACCTAAATGCTTTTTCTGGAGTACTCAGCTCTGATGGTCTGGGGAAATTATTCCATTTCTTGAGTGAGGATTCATTGCAAAAGGAAATGTGAAGAACACTGCATCTAACTCCTTGCTCTCCAAAAAACTTCACATGTCCACGAAAGACATGGCATTTCTTGGTTGCCCATTGAATGCCATCTTTCCACCCCACTCATGTCAGCCCATCTGCTCCAGTCTGGAGCTCACAGTGCTTAAGTAACACAAAAGTACATGCAACATAGGAAAGGTTGCGTGAAGGCAGCTTTCATCATCACCTCTGTTTACCTGTCCAGCACTTCTTCCTGTACTTCACTTCCCTAATTGAATCCTGACCTAAAATAACCTGTGTGTTTTTTAAAAACTTTCCACCCAAGTGACAGCAGAAATCTTGCTGATTTCAGCATGCAGGAAGAAACCACTCAAAGTGAGCAATAATAGTGACACCAGGTCCTAAAAGTTTAGATTAAGCTATAGAAAATTACACTAGTGACTCATTCTCCCTGGTGACTCCTCATTTAGGATGCTGAGAAATACAGCTCTGTTTGGAGATGTTTTTTGTATGTGAGTGTACTAAGGGGAAGGATGACGGATGTACCAGAGAGAAAACCTGCAGCACATGTTGGTGTAATGGGACAGTGAAATGGAGCAGACCTCACTTTTTCCTAGGTATGTCCAGATTTCAGACTCTGTGAAATCACAGAATTACGACAGATCAATAACATCCCAAAAGCAGCTGTTGTGTGTCTGAACAGCTGAGCAGTGCAGTCCATCTGCTCAGAGTTTAGCACTTTGGTGTGCCCTGGCAGAACAGCATCAGGTGGAACATGAGAGCTGGGCAGGCAAGTGGTTACAGCTTGGGGCCGGCAGCAAAGGGCTTTAAATCACAGACACAGAGAGAGGATTCATCAAAAAATTCTTAAAAAATAACAAACAGTGGAGAAAGGCCTGGGCAGCCCTTCCAAATGCACAAAGAAAACAAACATAATTGAAATCTTTGTAGTGTGCCTCAGAGCAGGGCTGCACACAAGGGTTTCCCAGCAGCAGGGTCCTGTGCCTCGCAGCAGTTGTCAGGAAAGCTAGAAGAGCACCACTCAGCTTCAGCTAGCAGGCAGGGTGACAGGTCACCCAGCCTTGCGAGGATGCTGGGGTCAGGGGAATACAGTAGCAGCTGCTCTGCAGAGAAGGGAGGGAGTACTCAAGCACCATAAAGCACTGCAGTGGGGGTGGGAGATGTGAAGAAGCAAAGTGTTTTGCTGGTTTCCATAAGAAGGGAACAAAACTGAAAAAATGAGGGCCTTAATTGCAGAGTAAAGACATATCTTCCCCTCCTCTCTGCACCCCTGTGAGGATGTGCTGCGCAGATGTCTCTGTCTGGGGCGGTTGCCAGCAGGGCTTTGCAGAGGCTTTGTCTCTGGGCTGTGCACTGGCAAAGAAATTATGGCTTTTATGTGCTTGGTAACTGCAATTGCAGCTCCAGCTTTATGTTCCTGCATTGCTGGAAGACAGTTTGTTCCTCCTCTTCCTCATGTAGCCCTTCTGAGGAGCAGAGGGGAGTTATCATGGGCTGAATGACAGATGAGGAGAGAAATGACTGATGAGTAAAAGCACAGATTTGACATTAGAGGCTGAGGTGAAGGTATCCCCATAACAGACAGGCATCATGCCTGCCGGCAGAGTTGCTGGGAAACAAGAGAGCCAGAGGCAGCAGCTGCAGGGGAGGAATGGAACTAAAGCCACAGCACCACCATGTCCTTCCCCGGACACTATCTTTGGTGCCTGGAGGAAAGTCACTGTCATGACAGCAGGAACTGTGATCCTTGATACTGTTCAGAAAGACAGACAACTCAAAAGAAGCAGCATCTCAGTGGTCTCAGGGCATGTGAAATGAGCTGTTCATCTGTCAGTGGGTAGAGAAGAAGGTGCCCAAAGGACAGATGGTGTTGTGAAATTCATCCCTTTGTCAGAGGACAGCCCTGAACCTATGAACTGCTCACATCTCCTGTTGCAGGGCTACTTCTTCACTGAGAAGCAAACAGGCAGGTGTGACTCACTCTCTCAATCATGAGCTAGACCTTGGGTTCAGTGGGTGCCCCCTTATTGATCTCCCCAATGCTTCCCTCAGCCTGAGCCTCCCCAAG
Source organism: Chiroxiphia lanceolata (assembly GCF_009829145.1). Classification (NCBI taxonomy): domain Eukaryota; kingdom Metazoa; phylum Chordata; class Aves; order Passeriformes; family Pipridae; genus Chiroxiphia; species Chiroxiphia lanceolata. The sequence goes on along the minus strand of NC_045642.1, from coordinate 23,017,382 downwards.
GCAAGGAGAAATAGTGCCGCCACACTTTTGCTGCCTTGCCTTTGGCAGGAGAGGTGAGGCACTAGTTAATTAATTCTGTTCTGTCATGGAACAGGAAGGAAAAAAAAAGGAAGTGTTGTTGTGGGTCCCTCTGAGAATGACATATTTTGGAATATCTGGCAAATTGAAAACATTTGGCTTTAGATTAAGTGAAATGTTTTATTAGATGGAAAACAAATAATTTCCCTTGGGAGGCATTTTCTACAAAAGCCAAATGAATCAGCCAAAATGTCTGGATTCCCAAAAGAGCAGAGCTGTTCCCAGGCTACAGAAGAGAGGTGAGACTGCATGGGCTGCACAAAGTACCTATCCATGGAACCCACTTTGACCTTAGGAGTTATTGGAAATGAAGAGGATCAAAGTCTTCCAGAGATGGTTAGACAGCAGAGTAGCCCTGGTACTGGTTGATCATCATGTAGGAGAGAATCCCAAGTTGGTGTACTTTTATCTGCCCTCATTACCCTTCTTCTTAAAGGGTCCCAATCAACAAACCATCACATATGCCACCAAACCATCAAATATGTTCCCTATGTATTTCAGGCTTCTCTTCTGAAGGCATCCAAGCATTTCTACAACAAAATATAATGAAGACTGCCTGGTGACTGAAGCACCTGGGCATCACCCTTTGCAAAAGGAGGCTTGGATGTGGGTCTCTCACACCACAGGATCTTCTGCCCTAGTGAGTGGACTGGGAAACCCAAAAGTAAGTGGTAGACAATTCTGCATAGGATCCTAGCCTGAAAGACATGAAACATCCTCTTACAGAAATGTCAAAAAAAATCACATAGGTCTACATTCAGCCAAAGATAACCAAAACAATCTGCTTGTTTTTACATAAACTAATCAATCATTTTGAGCAATCAGGTACTGCAATCTTTGGCAAAAATAAAACAAAATCTGCTAAGGTGGGGGAAAAAAAGTAATATACACATATTTCTGGATTTAATTTCCCTCATAGCTTTGCATTAACTATTTTTTCCTTTGGTCAGTGACCAAGATGGGCACACGTTTTATTGACCACATGTAGCTTTGTCAGTAACATTTGAATAGGCAAACCCACTGTGTGGCAGAGCCCTAAGTTGTGTGACACCATGCGGATGTGCAATACTCCCAGAGAGATGTAAGCAAAGTCTCCTCTGTTCCACTGGTATGTGGGATCAACAAGGGTATGTGGGATCAACAAGGGTGCTGTAAATACTAAAGGGAAGGACAACCAGATTTGGCATAAACAGCATCAAGGTCCTTTTGTATCAGTAGTCAGCACCTCAGAAAATTACCTCATGACAAGGATTTCAGGGAGAGAAAAGTTCTACATAGATTTCCAGCTTCCTTGACGTAAGTGCTTGCAACACACACTTACTGAACATGCTCTTCTTCAGGGTCAATTTATGCTTGTTTTAATATCCTTTCCAAAATATCTTGCTGGGGTCATGGGAAGTGCTACACAGCCAAGTCAAGTGACAAGCATCAGCATGTTGTCAGCCTATGAAAGCAAAACCAAACTTTTTTGAAGGAATTAGAGAGTCTAATGACTAAGCTAATCTGAAACAGTTCCAGCAAAAAACACATCCAGTAAAGGAGAGAAACTAGAGGATTTTACCTCCAGTTACTCCCCTAGGTGAAAATCCTTTGCACTTGAGTTGCAAAGCCAAGCATAGCAGAGACAGCAACAGGACAGCCAAAGCAGAGATCTGGCATCAGAACCTGCTATTCCCAGCCTAGACTGATTAGTCCATCATTTCTAGCACTGCCTCAGACAAAGCCAGCTCCTCACATTGCCTTTGCCATCTGTATAATCAGGAAAACAGGTGGATTTGTTGTACTTCCAAACCAGTAATGACCAAGTGCCTCACAAGCTGTACTATATTCCCATGCCTGTAAGACACAAAAGTACTCCTACCCTCGCTTGGAAAATGAGAAGCCAAGAATAGGTGAAATATAACTGTTTGCCCAAATTTTCCCATAAAACTGGTGACAGAGCAGCTGACTCAAAACCAGTTTGCCTGTTCCTAGGTCAGGACTTTAATCCTTGACACCTTCCTCCCAGCCTGACCTGAGATTTGATCTACAGGGTAAATGCTGATGACTGTGGGTGAGTTTTGCATTCTTCTTGAAGGATTGCAGTTCTTAGAATTCATCTGATTAAGACCTTGGTCTCTGTTTATTTATAAGCAGCAAAACTGCAGCACAGAGAAACTTAAGCATCCCCTAGCCAGGGTAATTTCAATATCCTGTGAAGCCACTTGGAAATGAAGGTGGTAGGCATGCCATGGCTTTAGAGTCATAATATATCAGATTAGATTTCAGTCTATAATAGGATAAAACTACACAGAATTGGGTCATAGGATCTCTTTAGCCAATAATTAAACTTCCCTAGAGATTTTAGTTCTCTGGAGTGTTTGCGGGTTTTTTTCAAGCACTAAATATACTTGTGACCAAATTCCCAAGAAAGTAACCTCAATATAGAAAATAGCAATACTTTTTTGTTGTTCTTCCTGTTGAGCTTCAAACTCATTCTGTAGAGACAAAACACAGCAATATCTTATCAGATCCTGTAAAACAATTTTCCTTCTTGTGAAGAATTTCAGAAATGGCCAAGCGTGGCCTGCCCTTAGTCTCCACTGAACGAGCCTCTGGAGCCTGTGTGCGAGTAAACCTCAGTATATATTGTATTATACAGCAATGAAAGTAACTGCTATCTAGGAGCATAGTGGTTGTCGTAACACCTCCAGCCACATCTGCTCAAAATCTCAGCAACAATAAGGTAGAAGTCAGATCTCAAGCTAGCTGAGTAATAGGATTTCATTCTGTAGACATTTTCAATAGCTTGAAATGTAATTTCAAATAGGCATAAAGAGGTTCCAAGTTTCCCCTGAAACAGAAATCCTGTAAGATTTAATTTCAGAAACACTGATAACATAGTGTTTCCGAAATATTAGATGTAGCCCAGGACTTCAGTAGCTGTTGAGTAAAGTTGCCATAGTCGGGTATTTTTCCAATATCATGGCTGTTCAGCACCAAACAGGGACAGAAAATTTATTTGGGAGCTCGCAACAACAAAACTGAAGAGTCACATCAGCCTCACACAAAAACCAAGTTTTCAGATTTTAAGGAACAAAAGAAGTCCCATCTTGGCCAGTGAGAGGATGCCAGGATTGTGACTATGGGGCAGCAATTCCTGGGCAAACCTCAGCAGCTTTTTTTCTCTGCAGTTCCAAGATCAAAAGTGATATAACAGGCAAGTTATCCAAAAGAAGACTGACAATGGAAGTTTGTCAAACCACGTGTTTCTATAAAACAATTCTGCTTCAGCATATACACATTTTCTAACTGCATCATCTTTGTTGAAACATTGCTAACAAGCTCTACTCGGCTCTGCTTGCTCCCAAAATTACAATTTCTCCTCATACAGGCTACAGAAGAGCAGTCATTACGACCTTATCAATAAAGACGCTTTGAGCGTGTAAATGGACTGTATAATTCTGTCACTGGTAGCATCAGCTGTAGCAGGTCATGAACATGTTCTCCCTTAACCAACTAGTCATGGTACTTAGAAACACAGTGGCCCAAATTAAATAGGCAGCACTGACCAGCTCTGCAACTCTTCAATAATTACTGTAGAGTCATAACCTAGCACAGGTAGACCCTTTACAGAGGGGAACCACAAAGATCGAGTCTGTTTTGGAAACAAGCACCTGGAGAGCCCATGAAAGCACAGGACATCTAAGAAAGAAAAGCACATTCCAATTAACCACTAGTGATTGACTTTCCTTTGTGTTGAACAGACTGTGATGAACAAAGAAACCTAGACCTTGGAGTATTTAAACAAAAACATAAAATAGTGCATTGAGACACTATAAAAGGAAGCAATATATAAGAAATCTCATTTCTGCATCCTTTCACCTAGGAATGAACAGTACTTGGTACAGATGCAGTATTGGGGCTGTTGAGTTCTCACATTGCAATAGGCAACATAAGAGGCATAAGATGCTCTGCAAATGACCGAATTCTATATTAGTGTATAACAGAAAACTTAGTCACCTTCATTCCCACAATCAAAGAGGTCACATCAGTGTGTGAAGACCATAAGGTCCCCACTGTCACAACAGTCCTTGCCAAGTCACTGTTGGCCATCGGGGATCCTGGTACCCAGAATACAGACAGAAGGAGCAGGACAAAGTGGTAGGGTCTCCTACACAGGGACTCTTCACATGGGGTATGAGAGCAGCTAGAAGCACAGCACGCTCAATGACCTGCTCCCTCATGAACAGCCTCCAGGCCAGACTGCAGAGTACCTAAATAGATGTGCCCAAACATATGACATCCCAGGAGATGGCCTCCAGACCCTCATGAGACTGTGGTGCTCTTAAAGGAGTCCTCCAGCTATGGTGTCACTTACACCTCTGAGTGCTCTCTGGAGTACGGATTGTTTCTTGTTATTGGCTTGTATCAGGTTTGAAACCTCTGGATGTCACTGTCATGGGGGACCAAGAAGGCTCAAATTAGATTCCACTAGATGCAATTAAGTAGATGTATCAATGAACTGAAGAAATTACCATGGCTCATTACTGACCAGGGGATGGTTCTACTGACCTGTGCTCATCTGTACAACCCCTGTATCAGGCACCATATTTCATCCAGCAGAAGACAGACACCATGAGAGTTTTTCTCTTCCACAAGTTCAAACTAAGAAGAGTTAAAACAAAAAGGACCTCTGCCCCAGCTGCATAAATAAGAATATTTCCACTCAGAACAGGACTGAAATTGAGGTTAGATAAGCAAGGCCTTGGCAGCAGGAAAAACAAACAAGCTGGTCCCTGCTACGCCCACTAAAAAGCAGCTTGTTTTGCCATCAAGAAATTTGCCACAGAAGACCTGCAAAGACTCAGTGGCAGGCTTTTGCCCACCAACTACGACCCAACTACATTTCTGTGAGCCCAACCAGGAGGACAATTGGCTCCTGGAGAGGATTATCTCAAGTTGCATATTTCCACATTGTGACAGGAAGGCAAAGCTGCAGCCCATCTAGCAGGTAGCTCAGCAGCACATCAGCAGGTAGATGTTCCCTGGGAAGAAGGCTCTGGAGGCCGCCCTGATTCCTACACACCATGTCAGTTGAGAACAGGGAGCTAGTTTAATCAGACCATGTAACTGGAAATTCTCATTCTTGTTAAAGAGGCTTTCCACTAGTAACAGCCCATCTTGGCTCAGATGCTGGTGGGAGGCTGAAGTCCTTCTGCTGAGATCTCAACATCAAGTTGAAAGCAAGAGGTATATGAGACCTAGTCAGATGTCAGAGCACTCACCTCCCCACACCTCTCTAAGTGATCCCAGAGGTTTAAGAGAGATCTGGGCTCTTCCTAACACCCTCACAAGAATAACACCATTTGCAGTCACTCATGGAGGAACTACAGCCCAGTGGCCCTGTGCTGCTGACAGCAGCAGCACGGCTGTGCTGAGCCCAGCTGCATCCACTAGCCACCTCTCCCCTCTGGGACACCCTGCCCTTTGTGCCTTGGGTGGGCTGGCTAACAAATATTTCCTTGACTGAAGGGATGATTCAGGTACAGTTCTAGCAAGAGGAAACTCTGCTATGACAGCAGCACAGAACACAGCATCATCCCTGTTGCTCAAGTCTCCTTTCTCCTCCTGCACCCCTTTCAGCTCTCTCCCTCTAATTTTATTCCCAGAGCCCAATGACTGCTTTTAACAAAGATGGTTGAGTCATTTCCCAGCTCTGATGTGCCATCTACCAAATACTTCAGATGACTGATGTCTTAAGAATGAATCCAGCCTGTTCTCCTGCTGCACTTCTTAAAGCTGCCAAAATGGAGCGATTATACCCAATTTCTGTGACAAAGAACAAGAAGTCCTGTCATTATCACAGCTTCCCCTTGGAAAGGCAGTGGGTGAGAGAAGGAAATACATGAGCAGTGTCACAACAATAACAGGCTGATGAATGCCATGAACTGCAACTGGCTGTGAGTTGGCATCAGGATGATGTCTCTTCAGGCATGCAAAGAATAAAGCCCATGAGAGATTGACCTGGGCATTACTGGAAAGCACCACTGTTCGATGGTGGGCCAAAGGGAGCAGCGGTTGCCCCTGCAGAGGATCCCCTACCAGATAGTTACCACTGCACCCAGGTCCAACTCTGGGCACTCTGTACAGACTCCAGAGGACATTAGACATGACTCACTTGACTTCCCACACCATGCAGCCTGGGCTTAGCAGAGCATAGGATACCCAGGGCCTCCAGGACAGGCAAGGCAGCTCTGTGGGGGGGTACTTAGTAGAGTGTTACTCTGCCTTTGACTTTTCAACACGACACTAACCTCTTCAGGGACAAAATGCTGTCAGACAGTCGACAAGCAACTTTTTTATGAGAACATTTACCTGGGGCTTCACATCCGCTGCAGGAAAACACATTTGCCTGAGGCTTTTCCCTCCTGTACATAGTTCCATAAGGAATGCTGAAGGCTGGCAGAGGAACGGCCTTGCCTATGATCCCTGGGTGACTCTGGTATCTGTTGTGGATTTGGGCAAGTAGAATAGCACCTTGCTGAGCACTTCCCCGGACACCTCAAGCAACCAAGGTCAAACAGTGCACCTCTCCCTCCCTGCACTCCTTATGTTCTTCCCCATAACTCTCCCACCCTTTCTCAGTTATCAGTCTCTCACAGGCATAACTGATAGGCTGCCACCTGGATCAGAAGATGCCTGGAATGCTCCAACATGCCTGTGTTCTCATACACCTGACAGCAATGATGAGTCCTTTCCTGAAAACAAGCAGGGGAGGCAGCAGGCCATGCTCTCTACTCTATACAAGACTCATGTGCTGCAGGTTGGAAACCTCCAGCTTTGTTCAGTTACAGTGTCAGACTGACAGAAGAAGGAAGAACAAGAAGAGAAAAGGGAAGTGGACAAGCCACACTCCTTGAACTTGAGCTTCCTCACATGACCCCTTGAATGTACAACTAATATTCAGAACTTGGATTTTGTCACAAGTTTCAACAAACGACACAGAAAATCTTTCACCAACCTGACTATGCCCTATGTACCACTCCAGCTTTTCCCTTCCTGCTTTCCCACCCCATTTTCTTACGCCTCATGTTCTTCTATTCCCTACTCTCTCCTCTCTTTTCACAGCCTGTATCTCTTCCAGCTCATCACATGGATTTCTAAAAGATAGGGACCAGTTACACCCAGTCAAGCACTTTGCATATCATGGTTAAGGTTCTCCACTTCCCACTCCCCTCTCATGAGCCCACCAAAGCCCCTTTCCCCTCTGACTGCTGTCTCCAACCAACATGGACATTCTACACACCAGTACAACCACTACCAGCCACTGCTCCTCACCCTTTGCTGTTTTAAGTTCAAACTAACACAATAACCATGCAAGTCCCAGGCATACCTTCCTGCTCCCCTCTTGTTACATGCTGTGATTTGCTAAGGTTTGATCTTGAAGGTCAAAGACCAGACAGATCTCAGTTCTCCCAGTCATCTCCCTGTGCTCAGCCTTCAAACTGCTAGTTGGGTCCCAATGAAGCAAACTGATGAGCAGCCTAGGGCTTGGGCCTGCCTTTAAAGCTAAACGCTTGTCTCCCCAGAGCAAGTCTCTGCCTCATACACCACTGCCTGTCAACTCATTTCTCTGTTGTCATCCAGAAGAAGGAATAACAAGTGAAAATCACACACCAGGGTGGCCTGGGAAAATTTTGACAGCCTGACAAAGGAAAGCAGAGGAAGCATCTACTTGTTTATACAGTTTCAGATCTTTGAATAAAGATTTCCCTGAAAAAACATCATGACTTCCTCTAACCAGAGAAAAAACAGAAGATATCAACTTGTATCTCATCAGATTTTCTGCTGCAAAAGCTAAACCAGGTACTTAGATAGATCATGCCATTCAATGACAGTAATGTCCCTTCTGCAAAGCACAACCTGCATTTAAAACACAGACTAAACCAAACTCACCAAAAGAACAGAGTGTACAGAAACTACACACCACCCACTCAGTCTCGCAGATGCAAAACAACTGAACTCACAAGGAGGAAAACAAACAGCGAAGGCAGTCAGAGCATGACGCCCAGCTCAGGCAGCAGCGATAAAGCAGCAGCTGTGTCATCAAGGTGGGCAAAGGGCTACACAAACACAACCCTGGGCATGCAGTGCTCTGTGTCACCCAGAGGCCTCTCTGGAAGCTGACAGGGGTCCCAGCTGCCTCCTGCCTCTATCATGCTTCTCTTTTCTAGCCCTAGAGCACATTTCTCAACTTGAAGCACATTTGGAGAGCTGTAGTGCTCCATACTCCCTCAGGTACAACAAGTGCGTGCTTAGTCCCTGTTAGTTTAGACACTTCAGAAAGGGCACCAAGACTAATATGGGAAATGAAAGGGAAAGCTTCATGGGAATATGTTAGAAGATCTCAATAAAGCAGACAACAACAGGATTACATGCTGTTGACAAAGGATAGAGACAGGGAATTTTCCGTGGGTATTAAGCCACAAAGCACTGTTTGACCCTGATGAAGATGGTCAAGCAGTGCAAGAGATTCTTGGAGAGGCTGTGAAACTACCATTCACGAAGATATTCAGTAATCAGACAGATATGGCCCTAAGGAGCCCAATGTGGCTTTGCAGTGGTCCTGCTTGGAGTGGATATAAGGATCAGATGGTCTTCAGAGATCTCTTTCAATCTAAATTAGACTCTACAATGGTGCTTGATCAAAAGTTACCATTTAGTGTTGAAATAAAACAGTAGCTTGAGAATGACTATTTAAGTATTTAGGAAGGGAACTGTGATCAGTGTGAAGAAATTAAAAGCAGACATATTTGGAAACATTCTGCTATTACAATAAACTTGATCAAATAGGTTTTAGGGAAATCACAAGCCTGTCATATGCCTGATATTGCTGGATGCATCTGGGATGGGAAGGGCAGACTGGGAGGGATGGGAAGGGCAGACTGGGAGAGAAGGAGCAATACTTTCCTCCACCTTCAAGAGTTGACTTTCCTTCCCACCATGCTGTTGCGTGTTGAAGAGGTAAAGGTAAGGATCCGCTCTGGGAAGAGGCAGTCCAGTGCTGGCAGGTTCTGGCAGACAGGAGTGACCTCTCCTGGAGACTGCCAGCCTGGTAGTCCTGCTCTGGGAATGGCAGGACCACAGCCACAGGCTCTGGTTGCTTCTCTTCAGGCAGAATGCAAGAGAGAGGCCCCCAGCAAATATCTTCATGCTATCCAGTGTCAGCCCCCAAGACACATACCTGACAGCAGGCACCTTGCAGAGAAAGACATCTTTTGGAAGCACCTTTGATTTGTATTTGGTATGAGTAGGATTACCAGATAATGAAGTGCTCTCTATTTCATCTGTAACCACAGAGTTCATTAAGCAGATTAAATATAAAAGATATTTAAATCTGTGGGGCCTATTCCAGTTAACCTGTCATTGGAGCAGTGTGAAATGCAGAAAGGTGACTATAGAGAACAGTGACAGTTATTATAAGTAGTAACCTAATTAGTCACGTAATTACATAATTACAGAAAAACTGGGGTTGAGAGGGACCTCTGGAAGTCATCTCATCGAAGCTCCTGTGCAAACAGGTGTGATTACATGGTCAGGTTACTCAGGGACTTGTCTGGTTCAGTTTTAGTATCTGCAGAGACAGAGTCCCCTTTCTCTCTAGGAAAGGTGCATATCTTTTTTATGGGAACAGGCCTTATTAAAACACATTTGGTCCCATATTTGGTGAGATCACTAGTTTATTTAATGTAGATAACTCTATCAGTATGTTTACATGAGGAGTAATTTTACAGCATCACTTGACATTGTCATATAAAGACAGCAATCCACAAAATTAGTATTGCTCATGAGAAGCAGGTAGCATTCAGAATGATACAAAAATGGTAAGCTTGGAAAGCCAAGGAGTGTGGTCAGATGTACAGGCTTACCTAAAAGCCTGTCCAGCATGACAAATTAATTTGTACAATATGGTTTGGTTAATGCATCCAAATTGGGATCACTCGTATGGTAGCGAAGGATGGTGATGGTTGTGTGTGTACAGGGGAAGGCAGTCCCTTGCACAGTAGCACCTCCATAAGGGATGATTACAAATCTGACTCTACCCAGGGGTCATGGTACACTGTCAGTTAAACATGATCCCTTGACATGATAATGTTGGTAGGATAAGTGTAATGCTTGGACCTATAAGCATGAAAGTATCATGCAAAAGCAGAGAGGTGGCACTACCTCAGTATACACTGCTGTTGAAACAGCAGCAGAAACTACTACACTACATCAAAAGAGAATGTGTGGTTATATGTCAGTGCTCACAGTTGTTCAAAAACAACACAGCAGTGGTCAAGAGTTCAGGGAAGAGCTTCAAGAAAGATACAGCATCTGGAAAACATACTTCTAGCAAGAAACTTAAGAAGGTCAATCCAAGTTTACCCAACAGAAGGTCAAAAGATTACTTGAGCACTGTCTACAATTATCAGAACAAGAAGAAATTCTTAAGATTAGGGCTCTTTAATCAGGTAGAGAGAAATAAAGTAGGAATATAACTTCTTGTGGTCGTTGGAGACAGAATCCAAGCAAACTCAGAGGAAATGTAAGGAGCACTGTTTAACAAAAGCCTTTAACTACTAGAACCATTTGTGTAGGAATGGGGTAGAACTTCCACAGTTTGAGGTCTTGAACTGAAGACTAAACAGCCTTTTTTCAAAAATACAGTGCATCTCAAGAAACGCTGAAGCAGAAATTATTGAGTGAGATTTATTGTCAGAACAGATAATCATAAAGACCCCTCTGGTCTTAAAAATATGAAAAGTGCCCAGGAAGAACAGCAAAGACCTCTGAAAGCACTGAAAGATATCAGAACAAATTGTGCTGTGTTATGGAAGAGATTTTAATTACTATTAGAAGTTGCAAAAGAAAGTGAAATCTTTTTGAAAGCCACAATTTCTTTAATAAATATTAAAAATCCAGTGAGGAAATCCTTCATGTAGCTGCCAACATCTGAAGGAAATAGAAAGGGCATTTATAGAAAACAAAAAAGAAGATGCAGAGAAATATTTATTTTCTCCAAAACTTGAGTATAAATCCAGATTAATTTTGGTGCAACTGAGAGCAGAATCTGACCTCTCATTTTAAACAAATAAGGTAGAGGTTTGTACTCTCATAAAATCAAACACAAAAAACAAAGAAAGGTGTAAAAATTACACTGTAGAGGTTGCTCAGGGTTGTTGGGTTTGCTCTGTCCAGTTTTTTAAAGGTGGCCTTGTACCTTGTGTTTTTGCATATTTGCAGAGGCTTTGTGGGTGCAGAATACCACCAAACCAGCCACTCTGTGCTGGTACCAGTGATAATATGCAGTTGCAGGCTGCAATGGAGAGTCAAGCAGATGACAGAGGAGTGGCTGAGAAGTGTGCTGTTTTGATGTGAAACCAGATGGTGTTTCAGCGGTGTTTTGCTTTGAGATTTCTGGGTTTGCTCAAATCCGGGAAACTTGGGAGGAGGGGAACCATAAGCAGATGAAAACATGCCAAACTAGGAAACAGAGAGTTTGCACAAGCTCCCCTGCACACAATCCCAGGAGAAATGTAACCCCATGCTTGCCCACTGTAGCCGCACTGGGACCCAGCACAGAGGAGCCATGCCGTGAGTGAGGACATGTGGACAGTGGGAGACTTACAAACCCAGCTCCTTGGGCAGATGGGAAAGGAAATAGGAACTCAAAACAGAATAATGCTTTACAGAAAATGGTTTGTTTTCCAAAATAAATCCAAAACAACCACCAGCTGGTTCTCATTTCGGTCTGCAGATGAATAGATTTCGAGCAGAAAAGCAGTGACATATGCCTCGGTGCTGCTCTGCAGGAAGCAGAGAGGCAATTATCCACACGGAACTCTCCCCTGGGACTTCCAACCCACGAGGCTGTGCAGTGCAAAGCTCGCCTGGGGCAGGGGAGCTGCACCCTGTCAATGCCTATTGCTTTTCCAGCCCTAGGTGAAACCCTTTGGGGAGGCACAGGGCATGGCTGGGTTCTGAGAGCTGGAATAAAGGCTGTCCCTTCCTTTCACACCCTCAGAGCTGCTCATGAGCTGGGCAAGGGTGGAGGGAGGCACAAGAAGAGTGATGTCTTGGGACAGTCACAGGAGACAAGACTTTCACAGGTGCCCTCAGAAGGTAGGACGGGACCTGTGCTGAGCTCTCAGTGGTCTTTTGGGGATGGAAGGTAAAGCTGATCAGGCAGTTGCAGGTTTTTACCTCCTCAAGTCCCTATAGTTTTTCACAACTTACACACAAGGGTCGTAGCCTCTCAGGAAGCATGTCATCTCTCTCCATGTGCAACCAACCTCCATGCTCACCTTACTCTGGGTGAAAAAAACCCTTGAGACCAGCTCTGCACAGGCCGTGCTGGACTTGCTCGGAGGGCCTCTCCACTTCATCTGCAAAACTGTTTGGACCTTAAGGGTTTAAGTTACATCAAGTGACACAGAGGGGCTCTGGGACATAGTCCAGCCATCCAAAGCCAAACAACCCCCTGCCTGGGACTTACCACCTCTCACGCCACCATCCTCAGCCATGGGGGTCTGCCTGATAGAGCAGCAACAGTCTGGGCAGCTTCAGCTGAGGAGCCAGCAGAGGGAAGCCAAGCAGGTAGGGAATTGGCTTTGCAAGATGGCTGCACATTTCCTGCGCATTCAAGGATGACCCCTGTGCGAAGAAGGGGACCAGGAGGCTGGACTTGCTTTCATGGCTTTTGCAGAGTCTGCAAAATCCTCTCTCCAAGGTGGTGTATATAAGGAAGCTGCACTGGCTGATTAGTTGCAGTAGAGCCTTGAGGAGAAGGCAATAGGTGGATTGAGGTTGGGATAGGACACATATGTTCATGCTGCAGAGGCAACCTTGTCCTTTCTGAAGTTTAACCCACCATTCCTGCTTCACAGGGCTCTTCCTGGGGCAACTGGCTCTAGGGGTGCTACAAGGTTTTCTGATACCTGCTGGAGCTGGGGTCAAACGAGTAGAGGCAATACAAGTAGGGATTTAGCACAATGGGTCTGTGGCAATCACTGTCTCTTACGAGGGCAGGGTCCTGTGTGTTTTCCAGCCATTCCCAATCATGCCACAGCAGCATTCTTTAGTGCTAAGTCTAGATCATAAGCTTCCTGGGACAGACTCCACGTGAATTTGTGTATAAAACAGAAGGAGAGCACATACATGCTTTATATAAACGGATATTGAGTAAGGAACTCTGACCCAGTTAACATTACCTCAGGTCAATCCAAGTTCTTGTTATGATTGCAAATGGTTTCTCAAGTACAGCTCTTCCCATCAAGGAATGTGCATTTAAATATCTGTAACATATCTTGCACAAATACATCGCTATATAAACAGTACACACACATACACTCTCAATACTCCTGTATTATGCGGTTACATTTGTCTCATGCTCTATCTTGATCAACAACCTTCTAAAAGCCTGCAGGCTTTTCAGATATCCTGTTCTGAGAGCAGCCTGCTAGTTAATGTCACATCAGCTTGTCGTGACAAATCAAGAGCATTGATTGGCTTTTTATGGTCCTGGAAAAGGAGGTTATGGTTTCTTTGAGACTAAATAGTCCCATTTCTCTGACTGTTCCTACCATCAAACAGCTACCTGGCACAGAAAGCTGACAGTCTTGGTGAGGGAGAGAGCCACAGAGGAACACGAGACTAGCAGGCGGTAATTCTTGCACTTGTTTAGAGCTGGACTAAAAATAGAGGGTCTTGAACCCGTTTCACTGTTAAGAGCCTGCATAATTCAGAAAAGTTTTACCAGGAAATTACAACTATAAAGGAAAATCCCACAGCTTTAAAAGATCTCTGGAAGTCCATCCAAAATAGTGTTCTGCCAAAGTGCCCTGTATGAGATGGCGTTGGAGGATTGGGTAGGAACGCAGATGCTAAAGGCAGCTCTGTCCTGCTGGGAAGAGAGTTTTACCCTCCACCTCTGGTGTGTGCCTACTGTCGGGACAGCATGTCCAAGCACTCTGAACTCAGGGCAAGAGGTAACCTTTGCTTACTAATTTCTGTACTGCACCCTCAGTACATGCGCACACTGTGTGCTGCCTCTGCCTTGGGAATTGACTTCTACGGAGGGAATTGCAGGAAATGATGAGAAGGAAACTTTGCTTGTCTGACTGCAATGCAAGCCTTTTAAGATAACTTCTACCCATGTATTTATACAAGTATCCAAAGACAAAACTAAACATTAAGTGTACAAGACCTCCCCTTTGTTTCTGCAACTCTGCAAATGTAAGGAGCTGACATTCTCCACCAGTCTCCTGCCTTCAAGTGTCATTTCTGCTTTTCTCTCCTTTTATTCCTTAAGCCCCCGCTTGCTTCCTCCTTCCTTCTCACAGTCTGCTCTCAGCATTTCCTCAACACAAAACAGAAGCTGTGACCTTCTGCAGATGGTGTAGTCAAGGGCAAACTCTGGCAAAGCTCATCCCTTCCCATTTTGCCTATAGTTTCCTCACAAGTACTCAGTTTTATGTCATCCACTACCACTTTTAGATGTGCAGAGATGTAAACTTTCTTTTAACTCCAAGTGTTAGACCCTCTACAGAAATTCAATATCTTAAAAGCCCCCAAACACTAGGTGAGGAACAGCACCTATCCCTGAAAATACAGGGAAGAGAATACAACTGAGCCAAGGTGACAAAGATGTGTTTATTCTCCAGTTGAAAGCATTGCAGCACTTTTAGTAGTCATGAGGATGCCCAAGCTTTACTACCTAAGACACATATCGAAACTGACTTCCATGGCAGAACTGCATAAGAGTAAATCCATCTCTGTAGTGAGTAGGAATAGCTGTGACAAGGCAGTTAGCACTTCAGGCTGTGAATGCAGGAGTGCATGAGTGGAAGGGCATTTGTGACTCAAACCTGTTGCTAGGGTCGTAAAATGTCCTTTCCAACTTTCCCTGAAACCATTTGGACTGCTCTCTGGCACCAGCCCTACCTGAGATGGGGATGCTTTCATCTGCACTTGTAGCAGGGGTATTTATTGAACTAGTAAATCAGTAGCAGCTCCCTCAAGGCTCTATCTGGCACAAGTAAGGCACCAAGGCAGGAAGCAGCCAAGAGAGTGGTGCAGTGAGCCAAGAGCAGTTGCCTTATCCATGGGACTGCAGGTGCCATCCCTGCTATCCTGCATGCTCTCAGCAGCCTGGTCCCTACCATGTTCTGGCTGTGCTGTCATGGTGCAGGGGGCTTGGAGTCAAGCAAGGGAAAACAATGCTGGGGTTTCCCACTTGGGACTGCAGCATCATAGCAGAGATGGGTGCACTTACAGAAGGCAAACCCAGTTTTTCCATTAAAGATCCACCTAGAAATAACGGGGTAAGCCCAGGCAGGGAAAACAAGCATGGCAATAGTCAGCAAACAAAACTCCTCTACATTCATGATAAATTAATTAGTCTGGAGGCAGCGACCAGAAACTTCCCAGCTTGCTGCAGCAGAGTGAGTCATTTTATACTCTTCCCACTGCAAAGTTCAAAGACTGTCCCACTCAACAGCCAAACACACCTGTGAAACAAAATGAAACAGAATTGACAGGAGCTGGTAGGTAAGGGCTGCCATTTGTTTTTTGCTGGAAACCTTACACAATCCAGCTAAAGGAGCTGTATTTAATTGTAAAAGTGTAACTGCCCTACTGGTGTTGAAAGGATGACACAAAATGGTTAAGTCAGGTTTATTAGCATTTGTCAGGCAACAAATGCACATGTCACAAGACCCTGACAGTGCGCTGATGGAAGTCAAAAATAGCCACAAGGATACTCTAGTCAGACTTCAGACTTGAGATAATTAGAAATGTGTTCTACCTGTCCGCCTCCAGCCAAGTCTCCTCTCCTCTCACAAAGTCAGTGAAATCAAGTAGGAAGAAAAAGATTGGCTGATATTCCTTGAAGGCTTGTTTGCATCTACGCAAAGACATGTCTGAGGGGTTCTGTTACTACCAGTCTTTATCCTTTTAAATAATAAAGAAACAATAACTTAGCAGCATTGTGAAAATTCCTATATCATCCTGACATGTTTATTGTGACTGTCAAAACACAGGACATGTATTTGACACATCGTAAAACATGTCTCAGGTCAGGAGAGAGAGAAAAATGAATACGTACCATTGTATTCTTGAGGAAATGCAACATGTTTCCACAGCATAGCAAAAAATTTATCATTGTTATGTTGACTTGGGCCCAGGATCATGGATCCAAAATTGCACCAAGTATCACATACTCAACAGACTTTCTTCATAGTACTGCTCATGAACCTCTTCCGTTCTACATTTCAGATGCCTGGTTTTGAATACAAAGGTATCAATAGATTAAAACCAGATCAAGTGGTATTCGAAGTCACTCTGTCAAATGAGGGCAGCAATACACACAAATGTAGCAATATTTTCCTAAATTTCTCCTATGGCAACCTCTGTCAAGCCCCAAGATCTCTCATGTTACCGTCTCCCCTTCTGTTGGCTCTTTCTCCCTTGCCTGTCATCCCCTTTCCCAGGGAAGTCAAGCACTAACACCCTCCCTCCCCCCCCGATTATTCCTAAGATATGTTAAAATTGATTTAGAACTGGTAAAAATGACAGCCCCAGAGACCCAGACAGGCCACTGAGATAGAACAGTAGGGCAAGATCCTAAGGTACTGCCTGGTATCAAAATTCTTTCAGGGAAAGGGAGAATTTAATCTTCACAGCCTATTCCAGGTTTACTTCCCTGGGAATGCCAATTAGTGTTCAATATGGTATTTTCTAAAATATAACTTTGAAGAGTTTATGAACTTGGCAAAGATCATAAACCCACTGGAGACCACCGAGTGGCCATGAGATGACTGTCAGTGATGAATTTTGAACACAATTAGCCGGGGTCATGTTCTGAGCAGTGACTCAGAAATGAGTACCTCTCTAACCTTTTTGCCAACCTTGCTTCTTGCCTCCTAATGATTGCTAAATTGAATCTGTAAACATCCACACTGATGACAAGAACAAGAGCTCTGATTCCAGGGATCAAGAGTTGATGACAGGTTTTAGCTGGTTTTAGCAAAGCACTGGTTCCTAGGCTCTGCTCCATCAGATGAATGTTTCCTTATTATGTCCCCAAAATCCCCTGGGCAGGGTAACATGCAGTAGAAGCACACTCAGTTATTTTTCAGAGACTTTCCCCTCCAGGCTGTCAAAGATCTGAAGGAGCTGGCGACCAGCCCACACTTATTCTGATAAATGCTGTTTGCCACTAAAAATGGATTAAAATAGCCTCTGAAAGCTCATCTGAAGGGGAACAAGCAGTCTTCTTCAGAGATGCCATTAGTAGGAAGATGTGGAGAGGGCTATTCTTAGGGCTGCTTATTTTTGGCTTTCACCCCACTTTGTCATATGCCCTGACCAAAGCAGAATAAGGAAATTATAATTAGCACTTGGGGCACTGTCGATGGGAGCAGCAAACAGGCCCTGGTGAAAATTCAAACCCTAGGTTCCTCTGATTCTTCATCCATTCGCCTCCACATGATGTGGACCCGGGGAATTTGGGCTTTGGCCACCATGTCCACCAGACGGCATGGATTCTCCATTCACCACAAAGTGACAATACATCAGGAGCTAGGCACTGGCCATCTTTTTTGCCTGCTCGATCCTGCTCTTAGTCTTTCCCTTCACGGATAGCTGGAAGCGAGATAAATGCCAGAGTTTTAAGGGTTAACAGAGGGACAGTGCCAATTTCCCACTATGATTTTTAATCACTAAATAGCCATGTTATTAAATACTCTAACTGGCAGGAAGAGATGAGCTGAGGCTGTGAGGAGACAGGTGCACAGTGAAAAAAAAGGGGGGCCTGTGGTCTTAGAAGATGAACTGGGTGGCAGAGGTAGGTCAGGATTCCCAAAAGCTCATTCTGCTGCTGTAAGACAGCAGCTGACAGCAGCAGCAGGAGCTTTGCAAAGCACTGTGCTGGGAGCAGAGTGAGTCTCTTGGCCCTATATCCACCCCAAATGCAGGGGTATTTGCTGTTGCTGAGGTTAGCCGTCACAGCTCAGCTTTCCAAATTAATGCTTCTCAGATGGGACAACCCAACCAGATCCCAGATAAGACTAAAGAGAGGAATATGGGCATCTGTCTTCATCTGATGAGCTGGTTGGTCTGTATCCCCACCTCCTCACCACCATGAATCCCCCACAGCCAGCAGACCTGGTGCCCATTACAATCTCAGCAAACTACTTCGTACTTCTTCCCAACCTCCTGGGAGTCAGTGTGTCTTGTCAGACATCACAGCATCACCACACAGAGCAATATATTTGGGCTTCACAGTGAGGTGGGTTACAGTCTGTTTCTTAGAATAATCTCAGGGTTTTATAATAAAAAGTTCCCTACTGCAGCCATGACCTGGGACACCAGGGATGCTCTTAATCACTCACATCCTGTTCTTGTGGCACCTCAGAGTTGTTGCAGGTTTTGTCCTCCATTCTATAGATCTGAAGTTAGTTTGCAATTAAAGCACTGTGGGCAGGGAGTGGTCCATGATCTGTGGTGGGAGGGATGCAGGAGGCAGGCAGAAAATTCTACTGTACCCTTCCAAATTTTGGGGTACCTCACTTAATGGCAAGTCTTCCTTAATGTACACTATGACTCAAGAGCTCCTCTGTCTTTCCCAGCTTTCTACAGTCTCCGGACTTTTCCTTGGCTACAGGAGATTGTAGCAACCCTACATTACCAATCTTTTCTTCTCCTAATTTATATTCTGATAATCAGCAAGCCATGAACAAGAAATTCAGTTATAGCTGATACTGATACTCAACCCAAGATGGCAAGCTTACTACTGCTTAATATCAACAGCCTTCTGCCTCCATGTAAATATAATTTTGCATTGGAAGATTTCTACTTTATGTATTTTTTTAGTTAATTACAAATAAGGAATTAATAAATTAATCCTATGTATATAATGAATCATAAATTAATTTACAATATTTTCCCTTGAAAGCATCATGGATAACTGTAAGAAATTAGCTGTCCATTTCACACATCTTCATAATCTTCACCTTCCTCCTAGATTTGCAGCTTGTGGACTTTTGCACTGGAGTTCTACTAGATCTGTTGACTGCTCTAGTAGGATACTTCCAGTCTTCCTGCTTAGACATCCACATTAACCCCTGTACAAAAATTAAGAAAGGTATGATACAATTAGTTCTCTGTTGCCTTTCAGTTAACTCGTATAAAGTTACAAAGAGTCATGGTTCATTAAATAGAAAGGCTTGTTTCAAAACCTCCTTGACTCCCTCTGATATGAAACTGCTAGAAAGCCATGATTATTTTTTAATAGTTGATGCATTTCCCCTCTCTTCTCCCAGCCTACCGAGAATACTGGAATCCCATTTTCAAGCTGGTTTTTTCCATAGACAGGAAGTGTGGAAAGTGTTATAAAAGCAAAAGAACAGATTTTTGTCAGACCAGAGGCTTCCAGGAGCCAAGATAGTAAGGAAAAAATCCTGAAATAGCATAAGATTTACAGTCAAATTGCCAGAGGTGGGACGCAGAGTTGGGTTATAGTGACATGAGTTACTGTGAGTAACCAGCTACACGCACAGGATGAGCCAGGACTATTGCCAGGCAAATGAAATTAAGCTCAGCCTGTGATGAAAGAGAGTAAGATGATCAGCTCATCCTGGGCTGCAGCACGTACGCGCAGACAGCTGGCCCAGCTCAGCAGCTGCACTGTGACTTGTGATGGTATGGCAAAGCCAGGGAGCGTGGGAGCCCTTTGCAACCCAGAGCCCTTCAAAGCAAACTGTCCTTTAGGGACATCTTTGTCACCAGGGGCCAGAGAAAGTGACAGAAGCAGGAGAGACTATCACATGGCACTCTGCTCCGCCTTCCCAGAGTAGGTTGGGTGTGCACCCCAGGGAGCCAGATGAAAGGGACCATAGCACCAGGCAGAGCATGCAGCAGCAGGAAAGAGCTGTCACTGCAAGAGGAGTAGTCACCATCCCCAGGGTTTCCTCTCTCTGCCCTCTCGCATGTCACCTTCATCCCCTTCCCATGCTACCTGCAGTCAAGCCCTACCTTTTATGCTTGTCTGTTTCCCTTTATGGAAATATTCCTTCCCTCCCTCAGCTTTATGTCAGCCACCTCCTGTCCCCATGTAGCCAGGTTAAATAGCAGCAGTAACACATCAACAGCACTGCAAACACCTCTGAAGGTGGTCTGGCTTCAGGAAGATGGAAAGCTAGTTACTCAAAATCACCCAGGTCCACAGCCCAGAAGCAGCACTTTGTTCATTGTTACCATGATGGCTCTCAGAGAAGGTTTGAAGCGTGACAGGAACCACCACACTGCAGCACCAGTCGCATCACATACTGGCACAAGATAACCCTACCAGCTACAAGAGGGAGCAAAGCTCAGCCCTAGAGAGAAGAACTCTCTATGTACCTAGTACTGCAGGAGGGGCTTATGGTGGTGTGACAAGTGTCCCACTCTGTCCAGCTCTTCTGCACACTCCCTGCCTATGCCTGCAGCTGGCTCTGGAACATTTGAGCTGCTGGGCTTCCATTTTACAGAGTAATTGACTCTGTATGCTAAAAATTGTCCTGGAGATTTCCTCTCCTGAAATGTCAAAGGGATGTTTTAGCACAAGTGCCCACCCTATTTTGTGCTCATGGCAGGACCTGATATTGGGAGACATCCTATAGCAAAGTCTTCTACCCTGTTGCCCCACTTTGGTCCCAGAGCTGACAGACCTCACTGACCTCACAGGGCTTTTGGTAGCAGGGAGACAGGACTATAAATCGGTGGCAAGAAATGCACAGCAAGGAATGCATTTCGAGATAGGCTAAAAATAGAGCTCTGACCCTGCTTGTTCATATATAGCAAGATCTATATGTGCGCTTGCCAGCAGTAAGTCAATGTAGGGGCAAAGGCATCTTGATGCACACACCAATTTTGCTTAAAGAGAAAAACTGCTGGGTGCAGCTGCCAGGTGGCCCCAAAACAGTGGCTCCCGAGGGCAGAGGGACAGCAAGCAGAGCTGCCCCATGGGTAGAGGCAGCAGGTCCTGGTGTGAAACAGCCCTGAAAGTACCTTCTTCTCCAGGATATCAGATGGGATGACATTAAGGTGCATGATAGGACAAATCCACAACATGGGGAATGACACCAGCTCAGAGCTGCAGCTGGAGGATGTTCTCCAGCACAGGACTTCTATAGCATCCTCAGGGACCCCTTGGGAGCAGCTGTAGAGTGGGAAAGAAGGCATGGTGCTGTAATGTAGAAGGTGTAGACCTTGTAACATGGGTGCAAAGTCCAAGTGCAAGACTGCTGGCTTGTGGCTAACAGCTGGACTGCAGAAGAGAAAACCATTTCCCTTCACCCCACTGCTCCCAAACACTTACATTCCAGTCTGGTACTTCATCCAGCCCCATGTTCCTTGGGATTTTATCACGATAGCTCAAGACACATTCATCATTTTCTTTAAATCCCAGTCTTCATCTTTGCACAAGACTCTCAGTTTCTGTTCAGAAAAGAAAAACATTTCTAGTCCTTCTGTGTACAGAAAAGTGCTTGAGTCTATTGACCTGGTTGTACCCAACAGAATATAGGCTGTAGCTGGAAACAAGGAAAAGAAACTGAAATGAATTCTTTGTTTAGTATCAAAATTTTTCTGCACATAATTCATGTTTTTCACAGCCTGGAGTCACGGCTGAGCAGGCAGGGGCAAATGGGGCTGATGGCCTATGAGTCCTCTATGCAGAAGCAAACCAGGTGTCTGATCCTGTTACATCAGGTTATCGCTCCGCTGAGCCTGTACGCAAAGAGTAATCCACTCTCTTGCCTTAGGCCTCTCAAGTCCTCCTTGTTCCCATGGTATTAAACACACCAGAAGAATTGCTTTTAAAAATCGACAAGATTATAAATATCAAAGGCAATTCACAGCCTTGTACCCTTCCTCAATCCCACAGTGCCCACAAGGTGTGTACCATAGACCTCTGTTGGCTGAGACCAGACCTGCTCTTGTAAGCATCTCCTGAGTTGCTTGTGAGCTCCAGGATCCAGAGCTGGGTTTGAAATCTTCTTCCTCTGTGATTCTTTGAGCATCCATGAAAGGCTTAAATAGTTGTGTACTGTTTTGTCTCACAACCAGCTTCTCACATGCTGTTGCTGTGCTAAGATGTGATTGCAGCAAGCAGGGCTCACAAGTAGCCCAGTTGCATGGCAAGGCCAAGCTCCTAAGTGTCTTCCCATCCACAGACAGGTGTAGTCTTGAATTAGGTTGTCAGGGCTTATTGCACAAGATGGGGAGATTGTTAAGGTAGCAGCAGAGCAAGCTGGAAGTAGCTGAAGTAGCTAGCAGGAGCGGTCAAGAAGAAGGGCTTAGGTGGCAGCCTCTGGGCCAAGAACAGCAAGTCTCTCTCCTCAGAACCACAAAGCTCAAGACACTGCCTAGGGTGACAAAACCAGCCACAGAGCTGCAGCCAGGAGTTCTGCAGTTGCCTCTGGCTGCACTCTCCTCAAGGAAGTGGAGGAATCAGGTTTAATCCCAGAACCAAATCAGGCAGAATAAGGATGGGACACAAGTCTTCATTTCTGTCCCTCCAAAGGTTACTGTTCTATCTGCTGGACTGGTAGATAAAGTAAACAAATATGGCAATGTTTGTTGACATTTATCTGAGGTCTGTTCTAGGAGACCTGGTCTGAGCACAGTAACGGGGTGAGATTTCAGCCCATGCTATTGGGTAGAAAACCACAAACCTGATTGCTGTGAATAGCTGAGCAACTATAGCTTTGAAGTGGAATGACTGTGATACTTAGATGTCAGGTGCAGAATCCTAACCACATGGTGAGTCCCATTTGGATTTAGGCCTTCAGGACTAAAAGTTCTGATTTCAGGGTGGATGTTTAGCCTTAGCTTTGCCCTCTGAGATCTGGCAGAACAATAGTTCAATATCTGGTATTGACATGACTCCACTGGCTGTACTAAGCACATAACGATGTAAAATGCATTAATAAAACAAAAAGGGAAATGTATTAAAGAAGAAATAAATAAAATTAATATAGATCCATAATAAATAATGAATTAAATTAATAAAAAACAGCTCCTGGAGGCATCTGGTTCTGGTATGCCATTTTCTGAGGCTATAAACCTGCCCATAGCTGAACAAGCTGGAGTGTCTCCCACCTGCAGCATGACACTGGCACAGCCCTGCCAGCCAGTTCAGGGGAAGCAAGGGCCACTCTTTCTTTGACCACCACGAGGTCTGTGGAGGCCCTAGGGCCACACTGAAAGCTTCTACCACTCTCCACAGCTGCAGACACAACTGCTGCACCCTCAGGTACCACATGGTCATGTGTAGGGGAGATTGCCTGGGTAATACAGAACACATCCATAATGCACAGTACAATTCCCCTTTACTGGTTATACAGGCAAGGCCACTGATCCAGACATATGGCTTTCTTACTTGAAGGTTGTGCTGATCCATGTCAGATCCATCCTGTCTAGGCTTGGATGCACCATCACACCAGTCCAGGGAAAATCTCCTCTGCTGCAAGCTGGTCCCGCATGGAGAGTGCGACGTGCTTCAATCCACATTGTTTCCTTTCTAAATATCAGCACCTCCTGGGATTTGTTTCCTACCCTGGAGAAAAGTCCTGGATCAGACTCATAGAAGCATCACATCCAGTCCCAATCTGCTCACCCAGGTTCACGTCCTGTAGACAGGACGCTGATGTGCATCAAGTGCATACATTGCCACGTTCAGGCTCTGGGGAAAGGAACTTTGTAGGTAGGGAGAGGGAGCTGCGCTTCCCACTCATGCAGAGACTTTGGAAGAATCAAGAAAAAAAACATAACCACATCCCTCACCTCATCACAAAATCCTCTCCGTTGACCCTGTTGTTATAAGCAGAAGTCAAAAGCAAGGTCCCAGTGAGAAGCATGGGGTCTACCATGCAGTGCCCTGGCTGTACTTCAAAAGTCAGTATTTGATCTTATTGCTGAAGATACAAAGATATGTGGTCTCCACTGCATGTGAAGCATTTTGTTCTTTCCACTGATCAATAACCAATGACTGAGCAGAAATTTCTCTTCTAAAAGCCTTTTTGGATTCCTGTCTGTTGGAACCTGATATGTGAGGAGCTGAGCATTCTGTCTCCAGGGAACAGAGGGAGAGTTGCTGGCTGTTAAATAACAAATCCAAGTTGCTGGGACACACAGAAAGGATTAGCAGACACCATTTATCTCCTGGATTTTATTTGCTGTTTCCTTGTCCCAGGACAGTTAACAGCAAAGGAAGCCTGACCTCAGCTCAGATATGACCTCACAGGAAGTGTGGGAAGCATGAAGTAGGGCTCGAAGCAGTCTCAGTGGTGTGACCAGGGACAAAACAGTGTCCCAGAAGACACTTTTTCATGTGTATCACCATGCTGCCCATCTGCACAGCAAGTCTCCCAGAGCCCAACCTGCCCTTCCTGGTTCTCCTGTAGCCTGATGCTATCAGACATCATCTTCTTTCACAGTGTAATCTGTATTTTCCACAGGATGCAGAACAGTACCAGCTTCCACAGCTTGTCACAGGCTCAGCGCTGCTGTGTATCAAGTATCAACAAAGATGCCCACAGCGTCCAAGTCTTTGTAGCATTCACCCCTGTTTTCTTCTAATCTTACGCTACTTTTTCTGCCACATTTAGCTTTCCTGATGGGAGAGAGAATGGAAAAGACAGCTCTGATACCTTCATGTTGCATCCAGCAAGAATTCTTCCCAAAACGCTCAAGTTTTTTGGAACAAATAGCACTTACCTCACCTGGCCCTTCCAACCTTAAATATTTGAGCTACAACAGTCAGAATCCCAAATCACCATAAGGTGATGCTGCTCTGATTTTGTTTTTGGAAGAGGAACAATGTGGTACATGAGTGATTATGCTAAGAACAACATATTTGAGGTTTCTGCTCTTTATTTTCCATCTCAAGAGCTTTAACTGGAACTACGCATGCCTCCATTTTTCCTCGAAGGAAATTTCCTCCTCCTGACAGGCACCTGCACATTCAGTCTTGTCCTGGACTTGCTTGTTGTTCCCCTCCTCTAGCATGTACTCAAAGTATGACAAACCTGGGCTGAAACCTTGACTCACAGGCATGCTATGACAGTGGCTTTTCAAGACAAGAGGAGCTCTAACCTTCTGCTTCAGCCTTGTTGGGCTGATATATATGCCATGAAAACAGTTGAGCCAGCAGAAGTCCAGCCTGCTCCAGAAGCTGTGCCTCAGCAAAACCCACCTGAATCCCTCAGTTTATTACATGGTCACTTCAAACTCATGGGGCAAGAGAAGACCCCAGAAATTTTCGCCCCCAGCCTGGTGAGATATAAATTCAAAGCTTTGGGTTATGTCCTTGTGAGATTGCTGCTAAAACACGGTGACCGTGATACAAGGACAAACAGTCATCATTTGAGGGCTATCTGGGCTCTTTCTGTGGCTTTCAATTTCAAGGACAGCAAGCACTTGCACTGTGCGTTCATAGGTCCCTTCTCAACAAGCCAGGGAAATGTGTGTGCAGGGTATATGCTCAGTGCACACATTTATGGATGGCTTGCGGAGCTGTGCATGTGGGTCAGGTAAATATTGATGCAACAGTTTTCTCTTTAGTTCAGTCTGGCCACAGCAGCCCCAGACTACAAGGAGTCTTTGTGTTCAGCTGGCAGGTCTGGCTCTGGCGGGGGCCAGATGAATCTGCTCCAGCAGCACAGCCACTCCTCAGCAAAACTGGGCTGGAGGCAGCTCTCGTCCTCTGCAGCTTCTGTCGTGGAGCTGCTTGTGCAACGCATGTTCTGCTGCACACAAAGGTTAGTGACATTCTTTGAAAGACAAACCCTACGCCATGAGAACATATTTTGCATTCACTGTACACATGTAGTGCCAGGGCAAACAAAGCTGTAAGTTTGTGCACTCGAGCAGGAGGTGCATGGGATGTACTGCATTAGCGTTTAGCACACGCATCTGTAAGCAGTGTATAAAATGAGAGGGCCTTGTGGTTGGTTGTAACCTGTGTTTTACAAGGTGCGTGTTTGTGTGGGTGTTTGGGTGCATTTGCAGGTGGCTGGAGGATCTCCTAGGAGCTGTAACACAGCAAGAGTAGCTGGGGCTGGGACTGTATTAACCATGCTAGAGGAGCAACACAGAAAGGTCAGAGCTCTTTCTAAGTTTTCATCACATTAAACTATCCCCAAAGGCAGGCGGGGCTGAGGCATGCTGGGCTTAGATGTCTGCACTGGAAGACTTTAATCAGAGCTGTGGCCCCAAGGTTAGTGAGCAAGCAATGCGTACCCCCAGGACAGGCAAGTGCCTGTGCCTGTGCCGTGGGATGCTCCCATGCTTGCACTCAGTCTCCTGCAAGAGGGAGCCTCCTGTGTTTTGCTACAAGGGAGCCCTAAAGCTTTCCTAGTATAGCAGCATTAAATAAAAAGTCTTAACAATGTTTTTCTGAAGTCTGAAGACTCTGACAGAGGCACTCGAACAATTTTACAGGAGTAATTGCAAAGGTTACCTCAGTCCACTGCCTCTGCTGATGTGTAGCAGCACGTCTCTCCTTCCAGCCCTCTGCCTTCACATCGGGCTCTGTTGGCCTCAAATCAGTGGCAGCTCTAAGAGTTTGACTGAAAAAGAGGCAAAAGCAATCCCCTCCCAAAAATGGCTGTGTCTCTGGTGAAAGAAGCAAAAGCAGAGCATTTTGAAAATTTGACTTCAGCTGTCACTTGGGCATCTCCCACTGCCCTTCTACCCAGGTCCCCCAAAAGGGTACACCTCCTTCCCTGCATGCCATCACCCTTCCTCTGACAGACAGTACTGCCTCATGAGGCTTGCACAGTTCCAGGTGGGGAGGTGATGCCCTCACCCACCCCAGCCAAGAGAAGGGCAGCATCAGGCCACAGAGCTGTGCCTCCCATGAGACATTGCTGCAGGACAGGCACAATTAGATTTTTCCAGATTTAATCAAAATTAGGCTTTTAAGCTGGGCAAAGAAAAATCAACAGAGAAGAAAAAAAGTAACAATCAATTTCCTGTCAAAACAAAAAAAACCCACAAACAAAACAAAACAAAACAAACAAAAACCCCATAATATTTTCACAGGAAATATATACTTATTAATGTTTTTATTTAATTTTATGTGCTGTGGCACTTAAGAGATAGGATAAGAGATCTCCATAATGCATCAAGCATGGTGCAGAGGTTTTTGCAGGCACACAGAAGGTGAAGCATGTGGAAGGCCTGATTCTGGCTGAGGCTGCATTGAGGGGTCCGTGAAGTGAGGCTGGGGATGGGAGAGAAGCCCCATCTTCTCCAGGGCACAGGCAACCCTCACCCGGTCCGCCCATATGATGCTCCCACCTCATTAGGTAAGATGGAAGCTGTTGACCAAATTTTCTGGTGGCTGGGACACCACTGTGGGAGCTTTCAGATCAGTGCCATCAATAAGCAGAGGGAGCTGGTAAAAATAACCCTTGCTTTGAGAACTGTGATGTACTTATAAGCTGCTAAGGAGGCTGAGCCTGATGTGCTGTCCTACTTGAACAAGCATCAGGCTGAGAGAGAGATAGCAAAATGGAAAATGTGAATCTGCTGGGGTACAGAGACAAGCAGTCTCTGGGCTGTAAATCAGACCTGCCAGCACAGGGAAGACTGGGGAGAAGCAGGCAGGCAGTACAAACACTAAGTAGAGTTACAGCTTTTCATGATTTTTTTTCACTTTGGGATGATGGTAAAAAAGAGCAGAACATTGTGTGACAGATGGGGCATACAGCTGTGGGAAGAAGTGCTCTGCTCTGTGGTCTCAGCCCTATTTCTTTGGGGCAGGTTTTATTCATCTGGGAACACTAACAAAACAGAGCTTTACAAAACAAAATGTACTTGGGAAAAGCTGAGCTAAGCATGGTGTCAACCATATTTGTATTTTGAGGAACACAGCCAAAAGAGGTAGCTTTCTGTGGGCTGGACAGCATATATATACTCCTATAACAACCCCAAAATGGGTGTTTCACAGGGACATAATGGCAGGAGGTGTGACAGAACAGTCCCCAAAGTTTCTGAGTCCTGTCCTCTTTTCCACACAGCCTTGCTGATGTGCAGGGAATGAATCAGAGCAGCCTGGGAGGAGCTTGGCACATAGCTCACAGTCTGCAGCTAGCCCAATGGAGCCCAGCAGAGCCAGCTTGCTGCAGTCTGGCCTAGTGGGTTTTCCTTACAGCCCTCAAGTCCAACATGGTCTTCAGATGTTCACAGAGGACATGGCAGCATGTTGCAAGCTTCAGGTTACAGAAGCCTTAAGGATGGGAGGGATCCAGAGGGCTTCCACAGGCCCGTGGATGGGCAAGAGAGCCCTGACATTTTCTTGCTTTAACAGCATTTGGGTTTTTTCAAAATCTGAACAGTATTAAAAAGAAAAACAAAAGGCCTGAAGGCCCTGACGGAGAAGTGCAAACAATTCTTGCAGGAAAGCCAGCAAGGCCTCTTGGCCCCAGTGATTTCCGTAGATAATTCTGCTCCTGCCTGTGGTGTGCCAGGGACTACTGCAGACAGCAGCAGCTTTCCTCTTCAGCCTGCCTCCCACTCAGATGGTTCTGACCCTCTGAGACTGTGAATCTATTCTGAAGTGCTAGGAAGCCACAGGCACAGGTCTCCTGGGGGAGCCGAGCAAGAAGGAGACTTGGAAACACCTGAGCATAAGGGTCCAACGGACTCAGCAACACGAGAACCTTCTCCAGAGTTTCACTAGCCTGGTCAAGCCCAGCAGATAAGGAGCAGGAAATACGTCAAACAAAGCTACAAAGATCAGCCAAGACCTTGCACACATGTATGAGTTTGTTTGTGTAGGAAGCAGGGGCATCACACAGTGATAAGGGCATTCAGCCCATCGTACAGGAGTCAGGAACGTGCTTGCTTGATAAAAATAGGCACTGCACATTTGGTAACAGCAGGGAAATGCACAGCCCTGGCTTTTCACATACAATTCCAATCTACCTGTTATTACTGTTTGGGCTCCAGCAGTGAACCCTGAGCCAAATTCTGGGATGATTTATTTCTCACACAGTATAATTCCATTTATTGAGTTACTTAGCCATTGTAAAATTTGGCCCAATTCCTTTTATTTGACATCTATTTTATTTTTGTAATCATGCCCCCTGAAATATTAACCCTGCAGCTTATGAAAATAACCATTTTCTCTAGCAGGACCAACATGGCATTTGGAAAATAACCATATGCTAACACTCAACTTCTACTTTATTTAGATATGTTCTGGAGGTGGTGCTGATGCTCACTTTAAGATCAGTCTCCAAGTGCCTACGCAGGAACTAAACACAGGGTAGGAGATAAAGATCACGTCCTCTGGGACCCAGACATGGGAGGACAAGAACATAAATCTTTGCTTTCTTCTCATAAAGCTGAATTTCCAATCGCTTGAAAGCAACCAAATCTATCAGCATACACACACACACACAAATGCATGTGCTGGGCATGGCATTGCTGCAGGGCAGAGAGGGGCTGCACAGGACCACACAGCCTCTCACCCCTGCCTACCCGTGAAGGTGCCCTGTCAGCTGGGTGGCTCAGTGCAACAAACCTTGGGGGGCCAGGCTCCTAACAAAACTTTCCCCCAGTTTCAGCTGTAACATAGTATTTGTACAGCAAACACCACGGCCTTGAACACTCCCCTCCATGGCAGGTACCTATAACGCTCTTGGAGGGACCACCCTAGTGCTAGCTCCCTGTTGGATCCCTGCTGGATTCCTGGGGCCATGTGGGGAAGGGGCTGTTTCTCCACCACGGCCATGAAGACTGCCTTGGGCAAGAGCTTCCCACCACTGCCAGGGGA
Organism: Chiroxiphia lanceolata; assembly: GCF_009829145.1. NCBI lineage: Eukaryota > Metazoa > Chordata > Aves > Passeriformes > Pipridae > Chiroxiphia > Chiroxiphia lanceolata. The sequence continues at coordinate 22,987,453 of NC_045642.1, read as the reverse complement.
GCGTTGTTAGGGGATCAGCACCTCTGACCTGCCCTCACTCTGCCCAGACAGGGAGCTGTGGGGCCACCTGGGATGGATCAGTTAGACGGACTATGCCCCAGAGCGGTTCAGGCGCTCAACACAGCTGGGTAGCAGCTCAGGGGTGTCCAGAGGCTGCTACCGCTTGGATAAAGGTCCCTCAGCCTGGATGTAACAGTGGCCATGTGAACAGGCTGCAGGGAAGCACCAGCACATCACTCAGGAGCACCCGCTTCTGTACACCAGTGGTTTGGGGAGCCTCTGTCACCCATCCCCATATGATCATTACTATCTCTACATAAACCTGTCTCCTAGGAGTTTGAGTGGGTTAGTCCTTTTGGCATCTACAATATCATTTGACAGTGGATTCTGTTATTCATTGTGCAAAAAAACGTATCTCCTTTCATTTGTCCTAAATGTGCTGCCCCGTAACTTACACACTGTTCCAGCTCTTGTATTGTCAGAAATAATTAAGAAGGTCCTTACTGATCTTCAAAAATTATTCCTGCATCTCCCTCCTTTCTTCCTATTTATTTTTTTTTCTAACTAAAATGTCCGACTCTTACATTTCTGTTCAACAGCATGAAATATAGATCCTTTTCAGAATTTTTTTTCCTTACTAAACCTAAATAGAATATTCAAGATACCACAGCACTGTCATTTTAGACAGTTACCAGATTAGGATTTTTGTTTTGCTCTTGATTTCTTTCCTAGTAATTGTAAACATTCTTTTCACTTAGTCTGAAGTCAACTTGCTGCTCAGCAACGACTATCCCAAATGACTCCAGCATCTCTTTCACCATCAATAATTGCTGATTTAGAGTACTTTGTATTGAATATATAGTCGAATATACATAGTTCATGGTGTTGCAGGGAATAGACTAATATACATAGTTCACAGTGTTGCAGGGAATAGACTTAGATTTTATGATACTGTCTTATTCTTCTTGAGTGTTCACTTTAGCCCCTGTTTAGCCAGGGGACCAAAGACTTTCTAGTGAACTTTCCTCTTCCAAAATGTTTGCAAAAGTTGCAGAAGCTTCTAGCTTTTTACAAGCCATTCTTCAAGATCTTTTTTTAAGCATGTCTTATTATGATTTCACATTTAACATCCCCGTATATATGATCCTTTCTGTTTTCCCCCTTTGGATATGACTTACGCTTTTTGTAGGATATCTTTTTACTTCTAATAATATTCTTTAATGTGCTATTTCGCTATGCTAGCTATTTCTATTCTTTTTGAAAAGTCTTTCTGGTAGTTAAATTTATCATGGACTCCTAATAACCAGAACCTAGATATCCTCAAGCTTTTTTTACTCCTTTGGCTTCTTTTAATTTTTATCCTTGAAGCTAAGATTTTAATGTAGAGGATGGGGGGAGGAAGTTTCACTCTGTAGAGCTAAGAAATTTGAATACTTGATTATCTCTATTGCAAAGTACCCCCTCATTGTATCTGTACACTCCTTGAGCAAAATCAAGAGTACCCTGCAGCTTGTAGGTGCTCAGACTTGTTGCTGTAGGAAGCACTGCCTATAGTACAAAAACATAGCATCACCATCATGCCCTTTTGTAAATATTTACTCAGTCTGTATGAAGTTAGGTGAAAATTCTTGTTATTCCTTTATTGTGCAATTTCTTTCTATCAGAATAGCTCATCCATTGAAACATCCCCTTTGGGTGGACGATTTTGGACCCTAGTCATATACAGAATCCTACAGAAACATGACACCTCTTCCTGTAAGGACTCTGTGTTACTTGCTGGCACTGTTTAGTTCAGGTTTTCTTTCACTGGTTGACCTACTCAGCCATCATGTACTTTGATGTCCTACTGGTCAGCTGCTTTCCACTAAGTTCCTGAAGCAACCACAGTTCAGCTCAGACACAATGCTGCCCTCTCCCCTCCACTCCTTCCTGATCCAGACTCACATTCACAATGACAAAATAAGCCCTTTTCTACCATAGAAACACCATGGAATCCCTACACAGCAGAAGGAGGAAAGCCTCCAGTCTCAGGTTCCCAAGCAAGGTGATGGAACACTTGAGAAGGCCTCACGCAATCCCGTTATGTGTAAATACCATTCATCAGCTTCCTCAGCTGAAATCCTAGCACGGTTCACCAGCAGTGGCAGAACACTGTTTTCTCCCCAGTTCCCGAAAGTATCTGCTGAGCAGCAGAAAGTGTGTGTGTGTCCCCAAAGAGCAGGTGCCTCTGGCCAGTCAGGGGCTGCACGCAGCCTCCAACGGGTGAAACTGAAAGGGGGCAGGTTTAACTTGGATACTAGAAATAAACTGTTCTGAGGGTGGTGGGACTCTGGAACAGCTGCCCAGAGGAGTTATGGATGCCCCAGCCCTGAAAGTGTTCAAGAGCAGGTTGGATGGGGCGAGCTAGTCCAGTGGAAGGTGTCCCTGCCCATGGCAGGGGGGTTGGCACTGAATGATGTTTAAGGTCCCTTCCAGTCCAAGCCATTCTATGATTCTATGACTCTGGACTGGAGGAGCCTGGGCTCTGTGCCGTGCTCTTCAGCAAAGCAAAGCCTCCTCTCTGGTACAAGTGATCTTACCACATAGCCATGATTTTTTAAACCATGACATCATATTGCTGGGCATTTGTCCTCTGAATAAATCCAGGTCCTTTCCATTTGCCAATCAAACATATTTCCCATGGCTGCAAACCAAAAGATGTCCATCTGCATGGATTAACAAACTGAGCCTCATCAATTCCCAGTCTTTCTACAGGGAAACCGAGGTCCAGAGAGAAACAGCTTGCTCAGGATCAGGCAGTGCATCATCAGCAGGATCGGGAACAGCACTCTCTCCCCTGACTCTCCATCTCCCCCTGAGAACACAAGAACATATTCTGTCCCCAAACAAGCAGTAAACCCTGTGAGGCCCAGCTGCCAGTACCCTTATTCTGAGACATGGAGTGCCTTTGTGTTTAAAACTAAGCAGAAATCTCAGTGATCCTGCCCCCTTTCCTGTTTTGCCTATTTGTTTGCTTCAACTTTATGGTAAAAACACATAGGGACACCGTATCCAGCAGAAAACACATACATAGACACATTCATAAAATTAATAACTAAACTCATAAAACTAGTGGATTGGTTATTTTGGTTTTATTTTCTGGGAAAAGGAGGAGTTGGTTGATAACTCGGTAACTCCCACATTTATTTTAGGGGAAAAAAAAACAAACAAAAAGGTCACATAAAATTGTCAATATGCTTCAAAAGTTGAAAAAGCAGGCAAAACTTCATTCTTCAGTTCATTTCATTGGATCCCAAGAGTGCATTAACTGTGGAGTACTCCTAATGGAAGTTGATTAAAAACAGGCTCATTTGCCATTTTAGGCAGGAAGGCTACATCCAATTTTGCTCTGAGGTTGAGTATTTTTCCCTTCCCTTCCCTCCCCTCCCCTCCCCCCACATCATTTGGTTCTGCTCCAGCAGCTCCATTCCAAAAGAAATCTCCTTTAACTGCCTCTCTGCAAAGCGACAGAGCTGTGTTCTTCCAGGTTTCCATGTTTCTTTGTCTTTCCACTCCTTCAAAACTCAGCCATCCAACCTGCCTTCAAAACACAGAGAACCTTGGAGCATACATTCCCGGCCAACAAATGCCAGTCATGTACAGCTGAAACGCATCCAACTCCACTTAACAGCAAATGTTTAACAGTAAGTATGACTGATAACCTATGTTTCTGATGCTGTTTTTCTGCTGTTTGCTTTTGCATAAGAAACAGTGGAAAAACCATGTTAACTTGCTGAACTTCCCCTGAAACATTCAAGACATCAGAATGAAAGCTCCCTCAGACAATAGAGGTTGTTGTAAAAAGAGACTGACATGGATCTTTAAGCATCATGGTCAGGACCTCCGAATACTTCTCAAAAGGAAAACACTCACTTGCAAGAACCCAGGATTAAAAGTAACAGGCACATAAACAACCTTCACATGGTTTTGTATTAGCCAAGAGCTGTTTCACAAGTAAGCTGTGTTGCCTCCCTCCCTCTCTCCCTCCTCACCAGTCACCTTCTCTTCTGCCCAAGAAAGGTCATTTTCTTCACATGAAGTGAAAAAAAAAAGAAAAAAACCCACCACCAATAAAACACTTTTACAACAACAGTGTTTTAAATCATTCCAACAAAGAAAACTTCCCTTTCACAAGTTCCTAGTAAATAACTTCAACCTCTTCAATGCAAGCAATTCCAAACTGAGAATCTCTGTTCAAGGCAGAGTCATAAATTATTGTGGTAGATCTTGTTTTGTTTGAAATTGGATCCAGGTGAACCTTGGTTTGGTTTTGAAGAAAGTCTTCTGCAGTGTCATTAATATGTGCCATACTAATGTATGGACTCACAGAGGAGACAGAGGAAAGGTCCCTCCCCTCTTACTCCAGTCGCCCCAGCCTCTCCCCATCATTGCTGCTGGCTCCTGCTCCATCTGGGAGCAGGGAATAGATGTCCCAGCCAAGCGGACATATATCAGCCACTCTGCTTCCAGAGCACAAGGATGGTTGAAGTTGTGTAAGGTTGTGTGAAGCTTCAGAGTATTCTGGGCATGATGCAGCAGGGAAGAAGTGTCTTGAACATTTCAAGCCAGTCCAGAAACATGCTCAGCAACATCAGCAAACTGTATGAATGCACAAGGAGCAAATCCAGATCAACTCCAGACTACAGCTGGACCAAAGCCAATCTGACACCAGTGCAGCCAAAATCAGGATCTGTCCCTAAGCTATTTATAACATACCATGGCATTTGCCAACACAGGAGTCATAAATGCATAATTACTAAGTTCACACATTTAATAGCCCCAAAGCTGATGCTCTGGCACGAGACACCATTACATGACTCTGACTCCACAGTTATTGGCTTTGCAGGAAGTATTTCCTTCTCCCCTGGTACCAGTTAAAGTAATTACACTGTCAATTAAATATCTGGAGGTGCTTTGTTCTACAGTCAGGGGTTGGGCTGCTCTAATGTTAGCAGCACTCACTCTAGACTAGACAGACCAGGCACAGGGACACATACATGCATACATGTGGTAAGATGCTGCTTGGAAATTAATTCCTTCCCACAGTTAATTAAGTCCTCCAAATTCAATCACCTGACTTCAGGTGGCTACTCAAGGGGAAGTGAAAGACCATGTACTACTTGTTGATAAAGCCTGGAGGGTTGAGATGGTGACCTCCCTGTACTCTGCAATGGCCTCCTACTTCAGGAGAAGGGGAGATACTCTTGTTTGTGTTATTACTGGACACCTGATTATTTTCTGCTCAGGATGTAATCTTGCATCTTTACAGCATAAAAAATACCTCTACAGTTAGGAGCCAGCCTTGCTGAAGCACTGTACACAGCTTGCACGCTCTATTTAAGATGGCTGTGAAAAGTCAAACTGCAAATCCGGGGCACCATCGCTGCACTACCAGTCTGAGCTCTGCACAGGGATTTCAGACTATTTACACCTCCCCAAGGTTTTTTTCCCCCACAGAAATGCAAGTCCCATGTAAAAAAGACAGCTCAGGCTGAGCCATGCCATGGGAGCTGAGGTTTAAACAAGCCTAGCCGCAGCCTGGAGAACCATGCTGATCTCTCTGGTGGTATCTCAAAAGCCTGCACATAAGACCGGGATCCATGGAGGCTGAGGTCTATGAACAGTACCAGGGAGCCACAACCTCATGGAGGGCAGCCAGCAAATGGCTGGCACTGCTGACATTTGAGAAACCACAGCAATCAGATTTGCTGGAGCTCACCCATCAGTCCCTTTTACACTGCAATTTGTTCACTGTCAGCCTGACAGTTAAATAGATGCCTGAGTTTGTGTTTTGTCCCATGGGTCTGCTGTCACTTAGGAGGTTAGGTAACAACAGTTGTGTGGTGCTTCTTACCCACAGCAGTGTCCCACAGTCCGTCCACTGTGCTGCTGCAGAATCAGACCCACAGCACAGGTAAAGGTCAGGAGATATCATTAACCAGTTCCTAAAGCAAATGCATTTTCAGGATCCCAGCACAGAAACTTGCAGGAATTGCAAGCACCTTGTCATATTTGTTCCTGATAACAGCTCCACTCCAAGGTGTCCCCAGTGAATCCCTGGAAACTCAGGGGTAAGAGAAGTTATCCAAGAGCAGAAATGGGGCACACACAGCTAGGAAAGAAGACTGTCCTCAGCCTCTTGAAGTGGACACTAAATTGCACCCAGAAATCCTCCATGAATTACTGAGTTAAATTTAGCTAAAATGTTTTCAAAAAGAGCAGAAAAACCTTGTCCATAAGATGTACAAAGAGCATTTTTTTTCCCTGATGCCAGTAGAGCAACAATACTACACTGTTCAGATCCCCTCTACACTGGTCAGGCCAAGTAAGGTGGAGAGGTACAGATCCACCACACCAGCATGATCAGCTTTACACTAACACAGCATTTCAACACAAGCACAGGGGAGAAATGCTGACAGGTTTGAAGGCGACTGGACACAAAACAGAAAGAGAGTAAAAAAATTGCTTTCAAGTTCAAGCTTTTACTGACTGGATGATCCTCCTGCCACAGAGGACAGAATGATTTACACATGAAGTGATACAAGAATAAAAGACAGTCCCATTAAAGACAAATTTGCTGTGCAATTTCCTGTAACTTGGAAAATAGTGCTGAAGAAACCCCTGGGATGCTCAGTCTCCCCTCTACCCTGAGACACCTCCTGCTGCACCATGAGCGATTGGCTCCCAGCTCCTTCCTGTGCAGACATGGAATGCTTGTGCCTACTCACTGCCATGCTGAGCATCACTGTAAGTGGCATCTGTTGGATGCTTTTAAGCTGTGAATTGATGAAGGGAAATGTATAACCCACATCTCAAGCCTAGGGAGTGGGTGATAGACTCAGAACTCTTTGATACAGTCATTACCCTCACTAAAGGGAAATTAACAGGTCTTCCTGAAATCCTTACAGGACAGATAGCCATGATAGTCATGACACTAAAAAACACTGCAAGAGAAACCTTCAAAATTAGCAGCACAGGAAGACTGGAAGGGAGGTTTATTTTTCCAGCTGTATTCAGGAAGGCCTATCCAGGACAGAGCTAAATCACCCTGGCTTTTCAACCTTTTGCCTTGATTGTAACTGTTTGGAAGATAAACACTAGCCTATATTTAGCACTGGCATCTCCCATGTTATTCACTGCAAGATGGAGAAGAAAAATGTTAACAAAGAACAGTTGAAGAGAAACTTATTTATTCAGCCTAACGACTGGAATATGCCATTTTCTCCAAAGATTATGCTACAAAAAATTCTCAAGTCCTCTTTGTCCTCTGTGTTAACACCCACATTTTTCTCTTGAAGCAGGGGTATTTTCCCCCTTCTAGGAAGCGAGCATCCAATGCTCCACTGCTGGCTGGTGCAGCACAGCCTCCTGTGCCTCCTGTGTGGTGGTACCACAGCTGCAGGATGAAGCAGGGATGGGAAGGGCTAGTAATCCCAGATGCTGAACAGGAGCGATGAGCGTGGCCAAGGATCATGCACTCACAGCCTCTTGAAGCTACGACACACTTTGTGTGTCACAAAGGGATTTGTACCAGAGGTGAAAGCAAAAGGAGATTGAAAAGTAGCCTAGAACCTGCAGTATGGAAAAGACGCTATACAACCTCTGGAAATCTTATGGAGCTCATTAGCTCACTGCATACATTATGCAACATTTAGGCACATGGCTAAATGTTCCCAAAGATGTTGCAAACCCTTTCACAAACCCAAAACTCCCAAATTGTAACAACATTGGGAATTTGTTGAGGAAAATAAGCCCAGCTGCTGGTAATTGATTATGTCTTACTGATTCCAGTTTGCCTGTCTGACTGAAAGCTGTTCTGGAGGTCAAGTTGCTTTGCTTTGTGCATAGATACTGTGTATATATGTACTGCATCTACGGAGAAAATAATCATCACAGTCTAACGGCAAAGGGAGACAAGCTGTTTTTCACAGACTGCATACCGGAAGACAGATAGGGTAATTTAATGCTTTTTTTACAAGGAGGTTGAGTCAGAGTCCAGATCTGTTTCCTTACCTGCTGAATTCCGTGCACAACCCTCCCCTGGTGCTGGAGGTCAGATGGCTCTCCTACTGCAAGGGAGCTTTAAAATTCTTCCTGTAGTTGGTGAAGGACTTGTTCAAAACCAAGCCACCCCCCATGCCCTCTGATTTTTTTCAGCTTTAAACCAGAGAGAGACAGGTTTCAGTTGTGCCAGAGCTGGCAGCCACCACCGGGTTCCTTGCTCAGGTCATCTGCTTTTTTCAGTGCCCAGAGGGTACAACTCTGTGGTTGCAGTCCTAACTAGGCATCCAGTTCTCCTGCACCATGTCCATCTTCTTCCCTCTGCTCCAGCCCTTACCTCTCTCTTTTGATCAGTATGATTGCGCTTCAAGTCAGGACATAAAAGATGTAACTCCCCAGAAAATCATACCAGAGAAATATTAGTTAGAGGCTACAGCTCAGTATCATCTAATACCTGCTAACTGCCAGAGGCTTGCCCTGCAGGAAGATGCTCCCAGGGGATCACACTATTAGCACAAGAATATTTCAAGAGAATGGAAAAAATACAGTGAGAATATTTTCAGGCCAGGAATCTGCTTTTCATTCTGCAGAGAGCTTCAGATGCTCCTCAGCACATACGCCATAGACAGAGAAAATCTTACATGCACCTGCACACATGCATACACACGCAGAAGCCTCACAGAAACTTCAGTCCTATAACAAATGAAAATCCCTATGCTTTTTAACTCCAAGAGAAGCATGACCACATAGTACCGCTTGCTCTAGTAAATAAAATCACATTCTACCCAATTACTAAACCTGCAGCACTAAATAATTCAGAAGGGGAAGGGGAGAAGAGACAAAAACAACTTGGATGAGAACAGAAAGTATATATGCACTTCTGTGAATGCAGGAGGCTTGCCCAGTTGCATTAAGGTTCTCAGACACAACCAGTTACAAACACTCCTTAACCATCAATTCAGGTTAACACAAAGATCTCAAAGAAGAAAAAAAGTTCTCTAAAATCCGTCTAACTTGATTTTTGTCTCAGCAGCTTATACCTGACAGTACAGACTGTAAAACCACTCTGAGCAGCATCCCCGAGGAAAGCACTGATGATTCCCTACTAGCTACCGACAGCATTTAAATGCCTTTAGCCTACAAAGGGGAAAGGCAGCTGAACGAGGACAGTTGGATCACCCAAACAAGGACAGCCCGATAAGTACTGTGCAAATATATCGGATTTTATTACTCTTTTATGGAAATGATAACAGACATTCAGGTAGAAACATATTAAATTAATGCAGTCAACAGTTAAAATGCAAAAATAAATATAAAGTCCAGCAGCTCAATGCATCTAAACCAGCTAATTTCTTCTAACGAATAGAAAAGATTTTTTTTTTTTGTCTTTTAAATGGAGAGTTTCGTACAATCAAATAGAAACGAAGGTACAAGCGCTTTCTTAGAAAACATCCCAACGCGGCCGCCCGCTTCGGGCGCTCTTGGGCCTGCGGCGGGGCAGCTCCCTGCAGACCAGTCCGTGCCGCCGCCGCCGGCCGCGTCCCGCCAGGTCCCGCCGAGCCAGGCGGGGTCCCGCCGGCCCCCGCTGCCCTCAGAGGGCCGAGTCGGAGTCGCTGGAGTCGAGGCTGTTGCGGAGGCGGCAGCTGCCCAGGCGGTCCCGCTGGATACTGAGGTTCTGGGTGCTCCGCCGCAGACACTCCAGCGACTGCAGGAAAGACTTCTTGGCCTTCTCCTCCTCCATAGGGGACACCCCCTCCTCCTCGACCTCCTGGATCTCGTCGAAAGTCACGGGCTGCGTCTTGAAGCGCGACTGCCGCGGCCGCCGCAGTTTGCCCCTGGGGGCCCTGGCGGGGCGGGCGGGCGGCGGGAACTCCTCGGCCACACACACGAAGTGGGGCATCACCGCCTGGTAGCTGGAGCAGATGCCCATCAGCTCGGCCGGCTTCGCGGCCATCCTGCCGCCCGCGGGAGCGCCCGCCGCGGGGGCCGGGGCCGGCGGAGCGGGGCTCGCTGCCTCGGCCGTGCCGGGCGCCGGGGCTCCGGTGGGCAGCGGTGGCCGGGCAGGGACGGGCCCCGCGGAGCGGTGCGGTACCGCGCGGAGCAGGGCTGTCCGGAGAGGTGCGGTGGGCAGCGGAGTGCTGTGCAGTGAGATACGGAGTGCGGTGCGGAGCGGAGTGCGGTGCGGAGCGGAGCGCGGTGCCGAGATGCGCGGTGCCGAGACGCGCGGTGCCGAGACGCGCGGTGCGGTACCGTCCGGTGCGGAGCGAACGATGCCAAGAGGCGCGGTGCGGGGCGATGCAGAGGCGCAGTGCGATGTTCCCCGGGTGCCTCAGCGGAGCCGCTGCCGCTGCCGCCGGGGCTCGGCAATGTTATATAGCCGGCGGTGCCCCGCGGGAGCATGCTCAGACAGTAGCATGCTCACACGGCAGCACGCCCAGACGGCAGCGGAGCCCACTCGCGGCCAGCCCGGCGCTCCCTCCTGCCTGACGTGTCCCCGCACCGCTGTTCCCGCGCCGCCGCCCCCGCCCGCCGCGTCCCCTGGAAGCGGGGGAGCCGCCGGAGGAGCCTTCGCGCTCCATCCTATCTCCCCTTCCCATTCCCTCCTCTGCCCGAGGCTACGCTCTCTCCTCTCCCCCGGGCGCCGCCGCCTGCTCCGGACCCCTCTCCCCAGGGCATCCCTCTCCTGCCTCGCGACGCCCAGTGGAGCTTCAGCTGGTTCCCGGACATCCACGGCGGTAGTTCAGCTTTCTGCATCTCACCTCGCAGCTGTTTTGTTTTGTTTTTAATCAATACCATGACTTCTATGGCTGTGAAAGAGTACCAACAGACTCATCACATCAGCTTTCAGCTGATCACCAACGTCAGAGTAACATACCCATGGTTAAAGGAATCCCCAAGTCAAGCCCAAATCTGAATACCCTAATGGCACAGTGACCCAGATCTAAACTACAGAGATCACACAGGATGGTCCCAAGCAAGATACATCAGCTGCTGAGAGTTAAGCAGGACTCTGGGATCTTGTTCCCAATTCTGCCACCTCTAACACAGCTTAAACACCTGCTTCAGTGTGATTCCATTTTTTTCCTTTTAGATGGGATCTTAACATTTTCCATTCCCCTGTGGACTCTCTTCTTCAATAGGATGCAGAATCAGATTCTCAGACAGAAAATGGCCTACAAGTATTACTGAGCTGAAACAAAGGCTTGCAAATTAGCGACGGCTGGAACCACACTCTAAAGCTGTGTGTGCCAAGGACTCTCAGTGATGGAAAAACCCAACAACATAAGAAAAATATTTGATGGGAATAGGAAAGGACCCAGATGGAAGCAGAGTAGAAAAGTATGAAGGAGGAAGAGCCTGAAATGGTAAGTCTGTCCCCTCTTCAGGGCTAATGTTAGACTATTCCTATAAAAACATTCTCCAGGATAGCTTCACCCACTCGAGGATATTTTTGAAGCTTGGTTAGGAACTGGGAAGGAAGTAGAGGCTTAGCAACGTTATCAGAAATCCTGGTCTGTGCTGCCAAGGGGACAAGGACAACACACTCAGGGCCCTGGGGTTTGGCGAGCAGTCAGTCAGTGTTCAGTTGCACACACACCACAGCACTGCAGCGTGGAGGTACTCGGGGCATTGCCAGTACCAGTTAGCCCACAGAGGGATCTACGCACACTTACTCCAGCAGCCCTGGGTCCTATGACCAAGCTGCAGACAGTGCAAGTTTTGCCATAAAATATGTTGTTTGTGCCAAGAAAGACAAATGCTCTGAAAAAACCCCAAAAGATTACATACAGCATACACATTCTGTGCCATAGTCAAGCACACAAAAATGGCCTTATTTTCGTGAGTTCACCATCAGAAAGTCTCAACGTTGTCTTTGGGTAAGGCTTGGGACTGGTCCTTCCTTTTTTCAAACTGCCTTAGCAGTGGCAATGTTTTGGGACCTGCACTGGAAACAAATCCCTGTAAATTACAGCCCTGTCTCAAATGGGATAAAATGAAACAAGAATACAGTTTAAGGAGAGAAGAGAACAGAAGCACTCGCTAGTGTGTTTCCAGAAGGCTGGCTGCTTTGCCCCTTTCCAGTGTAAAAGAAACATTAAGAGACTTGGCTTTATGAAATACCTGTCTACAATCTCTTGGCTTCCTGGCTCCCCAAGGCAGCTTTAGGGCCAGGTTCAGTTTGAAGCCTTTTTGTTGGGAGATACAATTAGCTTAATAAGGGAATAATTTTCTTTTTGGTCAAATTGAATCATTCCAGCTTGCAGAAGGCTGTGTTTTTGCTGTTGATTTTAATGGTTAAATTTAGCCCATACAGCCCTGCTGCCATACAATAACCTTCTCTCAAAGAGTTCCATTTACAACTGCTTTAATTCCTCACAACTTGATTCTGCAGCACTGTGAAGGCCAAACTGTTTCCTCAGTACAGCTCTCCAAGAAGACAAGCCTGATGACCAGTTTGGAGGCCTTCTGGGGCTGAGTATGTCTATCCTGCAGAAATGAGATGACACAGGAGCCTTGTTCTGTCAGAAAAGCATCTCACATTCATTTGAAGCAAGGTAAATTTAATCTGCTGCAGCCCAAAAGGATCCAAAGTTCAGCCGAAAAAAGGCTGGTTGACTTGATATCTGAAATTCAACACGTGTCCCCAATCCCAACTGCCTCTCTGGTTTCCTGCAGAAAGTTCAGTATGAAGGCAAACTCAAGTAGAGCAAACATTTAATCCCTCACAAATATGATTATAAAATGCTCTGGGAAATTTCGGTGCTGAGTTGGAGCAAGATCACCATGGTAATAGCCGGGAGCCCTTGAAGATTTTATTTGAGACAATTCAGAAAAAATATCCTGTGACATAATCCCCCAAGTTAGATCTGCAACACGCTAATGTAAAAACTATATTTACTCCAGTGGTTTAAATCATGACTTTAATCTCAGTGGCTCCCGGTATTGAAATGTGACCGCATGGTATAGATTACAGACACTCTCTGCCACATGGATCATCAGATCCTGCATAGTACAGTGTTGAAGTCACTTTGTACACCAGCACACTGCACAGGGGCTGGAGGGAATCTTTACTCACAGCTAAGAACAATTCAAATGTGTGTTTGGGGCCTTGTGAAGTTCGAACTCCAGTTTCATAGGAGAAGAAACAAGTAACACTGCTGAAACAGCAGTATGGAAATTAGTTTGTCATCTGTTTGTTCATTTAACAATGTGATGATAGAAAACACACACACAGCCTATTAATTATTATTCCTCTTGCTGGCTATCAGATTGAATGCCACAGAAGGGAAAGGAAAGATTAAAAAGAGGATAGAGGGAGATAACCACCTGTAGCTGGGCAATCCCAGTGTGAATACCCTGAACACCACAGTTTGTGTCCCAAAATCCTGCTGTCAGAGTTGATGGGGCCCCTTGAGAGCCAGCAGCATAAGCTGCTTCCCAGCAGGATGCTTTAGTCCATCCCCAGCACACAGGTTTCAAGTATCCTCAAAACACACTTGAGAGTAAAAGCTGCCTCTTGCTGTCCTGGCAGGTGGCATTTCCAGCCATGCTGCTGTGCCATCACACCTTGCTGTGCACATCTCCACTCAACATCCTACTCATTGAACTCATTTCCGTCAGGACATAGGAAGGAGTTGCTGTTCCCTCTCCACTACATTTCACACCCTGAAACAACCATTTTTAAAATAGTAATAAAAACATTCAGATAACTGCAGTCTAACAGATACTGGCTTACAAACTGGAAAGGACACACCAAATAAACAGGTAGCCAATACAAACTACCTCTAAAAGCAGAAGGTGAGTCTTCCTGTCTCTTTCTCTGCATGCACACATGCACATTTGATTTAAACTTGAAATTGCACCTTGCATTCCCTGGGCTATGTAGAGAGCCATCCTGCCTGGCAGCATTTGGGGGCAGCCATGGGGAGCCCTGCAGCCAGTAGCACAGATGAGGAATAAGCCTGTCTCCCCTCTGCAGCAGGCAGCTGTTGGCAGGGCCTCAGCTGCAGGATTGGAAATTTCCGTAGGCAAGACAAGATTTGGCTTGTTCTGCAGCACATTCTACTTCCAGCCTCCTGCAGGCCAGGGCTCTCCTTCACACCCTGAGCACCATGATTTTTGTGCCCTACAGCATGGGATGAGGGGGAAGCCTCGGGTAATAAGGGGTGAGAAAACTCCCTGACAGCACTTACCATATCTTGGAGAGAAGATACATTCAGCAAGGCACCCGTGAGTGACAGCAGGAGGCTCAGGTCCCTGCTGGGATCTGTGCAGGCAGCTTGTGAAAAATTATTTCTACTAAAGCTACTTCCATGTAAAAGCTCTTCCCAGTGTACCAGGGATTTGCTAGGATGGGCAAGTTCTCTGAGGGATGTTTCAAACTGGATGTTTTAACGCACGAACTACAGGTGCATGGAAGGATTTTTACATCTCCCTAGGCAGTCTGACACAGAAATGGTATCATCTTGCCACTTATTGAAGTTTCAAGATAATGCTCTGGACAAAATAACATTTTAAAAGGTTCTTCTCTTTTTTATATGTCTAATTTTTATATGTACCTTGGCCATTTTAGCTGAAAAATTTCTTTCCAAATTAGCCTAAAGTAATGAGTAGGAAATTCAGCCAGGTTATTGATTCCCAACTTTTTCTCTTTACAGATACCTTCATGGCATGATCCTCCTCAGCCCATCCTTGAAGCCCAGCTCCTCCTCTTCCCTGTCTCTGCAGTGTTTCCTGTTCCCTCTTCCTCAGTTCCAGCCACCACAATTTTAGCAGACCCAGACCCACCAGCTCAGCAATGCTTCCTTGCACAGGGACACCACGGTGTTCCCCATCCCTGACGGTGCCTCTCACCAGCTGGGGACTCACCTGTGACCAGATCTGGGAGTGGGACCATTTCCTTCCGGCTCAGCAGCCAGCACTGAAAGATGAGGACATACCCATCCTACGACTGTAGGTTGTGACAAACACTCATCAGTTCTTGTGAAAAGCTCATGATGCAACACAGTTAATACAAAGTATGTGTATTCAAAGCTCCTACCCCCTCAGATATCTCAGTTTCAGTCTTGCCTGACTTTTTACAAGCTGCAACAAATCCCATAAAGCTTCTGCCCAATGCCATTCAGACAAAGTACTAACTAAATGTTTGAATGTATTAATGCTTCTCACAGAAATGTATTATTTTATTCTCTATACAGAACTGTTTTAACTGTAAAGTGATAGCTGAAGTGAAAAGTCAGTGTGTTTCAGTAGCACCTCACAAGTTAACAGCATTTGGCTGTCACCACACCACTAACAGGAAATGTAGTAACAAAACTCTTTGTTTTGAAAGAGAGCTGCAAAGTATTCCCTGAAAAAAATTGCTACATTAAATTTCCCTTGTTTGGCCCGACAGGCATCAGGAGGGATGGTAGCTTTTCCCAGCACTGTTACTAATGTATCAGGACAGGGTGCTACAAGGATACAAGATAAAAGTGCGGTTCAGACAACTGGAGACAAGTGACTGCAGAAAACTCAGCTCTTCAAAGAATGAAACTATACTTTAAACAAATTAGGTGACTAACTGCTTTGAATATTTCTGCTGGTTAAAGCTGCTGCCACTTGGAGTAAAATTAACCTCTAACCTTCTTTAACTGTTGATGTATTACCGTGTCTAGCTGCTACTGTGATACTATCCATTAAGCAGCGCAGAAATAAGTATTTCTAGTCCAGTGCTTTCTGTCCCAAGTTCAAAATCTGGAAGAAATGTTTTGTCCCACAAAATTATTTAAGAAGTTTAGGAAAAATAAAAACCCTTTTTGTGTGCAGGGGAGAACATTGCTGATGAACCCTCAGAGTTTCCAACCTTCCACATGGTCCACACTCCAGCTGGTGGCTGGGACACTGCTGATGGCCAGGCATGCTGTGCTGCCTCCTGGGCAGTGTGTCAGCTAAAGGAGGAGAAATACTACCAGCAAGACAGTAAGGAGAGGAGGACTCTCCCACTCCTTGCCAGGGATCCTCAGCCTAACCCATACCTGTCAAGAGTACAGAGTGCTTGTCTTGGTTTCTCTTCTGTACCCAACTGCTGAGTTTTGCAAGAGCTGAAGAAATTGAATTATTTCTGAGACTTCCCATCCTCTCTCAGATTTGGACAAAACTGACCACACATCTCAAAACTAGCAGAGGAGGCCTGACCAGCAGAGATCATGGTCACATAGGCTCTAGATGCTTTGGAGGCTGGGCAAAAGGAAAATCTTCCCTACATGAGTCAAGACTAAAAATCTTAAGTCAGTACCATAAATCAGATCTTCGCACTTCTGATGGATTTTATCTTCCATTTTCTTCTGCAACTAAAATCACTGCAGAGCACCAACATATTTCAGCAGAATTAATTTAATTTTTTCCTCTCCTTTTAAGCCTATTTGTAAGCAATCAAGAAAGAAATCAATTAAAGTCTAGAGATTAAAACAGAAGTTTCTTGACAACTGAACTATCAGACTTCAAGTAACCTAATCCTGGAGACTTTTTTTACTCAGTCTCTAAACCTTTTGGCGACTTTGGACAAAAATTCCAACAACCACAGTAGTAAATTGCTGAGTGATGGTTCAGCAACTGAAGCCCTGCCTTGCAGAGGGGAGCCAGAGTGGTGTGCTACTGCTGACAGGCAGAAAGAAAAAAAAGTGTAACCTCACCCCATCAGATGAAAGCCCATAGCGCTCAAAGGTGAGGAATGCTCTGTTTAACACTAGGAAGCAGCTTTTCTAATGTAAAATAGAGTCACTTTAGTCTCTGCAAGGGATGTGAAGCCAGGAGATAACTGGTGAGGTCACCAAAGGAAAAAATGATCAGTTCAAAATATAGGGAAGTTACAGAGAAGCAGCCAGTGCTCAGGCTGCTGCAGCACCAAGTTGCCACGTTCTGCATCCAACCTGCACTCCCTCACTCCATCGCTCTCCTTGCTCTGAGGTCTGGGAGGATTTCTTCAGGCTGGCTTGTCAGCCTGTTCCAGGGTAGCAATCTCTTCTCTGCTATGAGTTGTGATGGCTTCATCGACGCTGGGAAACCGCAGATATTGGCAAAGGCTGCTGTAGGTACAGTTTTTCAGACGCTGCCCTACTGATGTGCCTGCTGCCTCCCCTCCCCTGAGCAGGGGAGGGTTGAGTGGGCACCAGTGCTGCATCCTGGCCATGCTCAGCCTGCAGCCATTCACTGCTTCCCAACAGAAAACACCACCAGGCAATTTTAAATCCCTCTTGCACTACTAGCCCTTGCTTCTTCCAAAAAATTGAGCAGTCTGCATCTTGTGGCCCCTCCTTTCCAAGCCCCCCCCCCGATAACTCAAGCTAAAGGCATGACATGCCAGTCAGCCAGGCTGTCTTTTCCTCGGCACAGCGCAGAAATCCAGCATGGACCTGCCTCCAGAAAGCAAGACGTGGGAGAAAGAACCGGGAACCACTTAAATTCTGCAGCCTAACAAACCCAGCACCAGGCTGGGACTGTGGGTTATGTATCTAGGCCAGTACACCCCCTGGCAAATCACGTCTCTGCTCACTCCTGCTTTATCTTCTGCTCTCTGCATCAGAAGCTCTTCAGGGCAAGAAGCCTTCCCGCAGCCCTCCCTAATGATGATGTGGACCCAATGGCCAGTGATAAGTCACAGCTACAAATCCCATCCTACCCAACACCACGGCTCCTTTTAGCCTGTGAGTTCCTCCAAGTAGCCTGTTTTCTGCTCTTTTCTGCTATAAGGGATCATGCTCTGGCAGCTTACTTCTCCAGGTCAGCCACTGCAGGTTGCATGGCAGCCTGCCTTGGCACATAGGCATTGCTGGAAACACGTGCCCAGGAGCTGAGGAGGGCACTGGCAGCTCAGAGATCAGCTATAACCAACCCACTCTTCAGTGTGGACCTATGTGATGTCTCCACCATGGGACTAGAGCAACAGAATAAAAATCACCCTCTGTGACCAGCAAAGCAGCTGCACACGCAGCTATAGTCAGAAACAACTTTTGGTTGAGCATCATGCTGGATCCAATGAGCACTGTCTGCCAGGATGATCCCCTGTGGCTTGAAGACTCTGCTCTGAGTCTTGCTCAGCCAGCAAAACCTCCTGTGTGTACAGAACAAAGTTTTTGTTTCTGCTGTGAAATCTAAATTAAACAATGGGGGCCATGGAACAGACCTCCTTGCTCCACATTCTGATTAAAATTCTTCAATACAGTTCTTACTTTCTTTACTTCAAATAAGGCCTCCTAGCTCCCCCAAGATGTGCCTCTCCAGTGTGAGCCACCAAAGACCTGCCAACTTCAAGGGAGTTTGTAATAACTCCACAAAGCTGTACTGAATGCTACACAGAAGAAGAATGAGGTAAATTAAATAGGGCAACAGGGGAGAAAACACTCTCATGGCCAACTGCTGCTGAGCCCCTCTGTAACCCTCACCAGTCACTCTCAGGTGTGCCAAGAAGAGATGATACCTGCAAGATCTCAGCAGAAGTTACGCACAGGGAGGAAAGGCCAGGGAGCTCCAATTTAAACAAATGTTCCAGGTTGCTATGGAAACCTCAAGGATGGAAAAGAAGCACCTTGAAAACAAAACATAGTGAGGCAGCTTTCATATCCACTCTGAAAAGGTTTATGACCAGAAAAGGCAAAGTGGGTGTTAAATGCCTTTTAGCTATGGCAATAGTAGCAGCACTTGAGGAGGAGGCGTTACAGATTTGCAGCAGCCATCATACACACGTTCTTCTATCCCAAACCCCAGAAAAACAGTCCTCTCTACTTTGCCAATACTACTGTATGAAAATTCTGATTTCTTAACCCCTTCCTGGCACCCTGTCTCCTTCCACATTACTATTCTAGCTATATATTACTATATGTAGCTATACTAAGCCCAACATGACAAGTAGAAAATACACAGCTAGAATTAATCTGACACAGAAGGAATAAAACTATCTGCAACTTTAAAGTTAATCAAAACTGAAAATCTTACAGTTCTTTTCACCAAAAAAAAAAAAAAAAAAAAAAAAAAAAACACGGGGCAGAGAAATGACAGAACTTTGTTATTGATTTTAAATGGTGTGTACTCAGATTAACCCAGTGTGGCCCAACAGTGCAGTATTCAGTCAGATACACTCCAACCTCATCAAGAATTTGTGCTGGAACCAGTTGTGGGTTTTTTCAGAACAGCTCCATCCTGCATGTTCCCTCATGGAGGCAGGCCACCATCCATCCTTACCAAAGACAGCTTCCATTCATCCTCTACTTAGCATCAATTCCTAGGGCCATTTTGGAAAAGGTCATGGCTGTTTTGGAAAAGGGAATCTTAACTGGGATTACTAGTAGACTCCCCTCTGCTTGAAAGCCACAGACAATGAACAGTTCAAAGGAATGCAGTTTTTGAGCTTTTCTTGGAAGAGACACACATACTCTGCTGAAATCTTTAAGGTCCCTTCCGACCCAAAACATTCTATGTTTCTAAGAAACAGGAAAAGAGTAAACTCACAGTTTATATCTTCTACGTAAAAAAATAATCACACCTGCAGCAGGGAGCATATGAGATGTAACTAAATAGGAACAAATGACAATGAAAGGGAGAGGGGAGAGGAAAAGGCTCCAAAAGGTAGTTTGTGAGACACAGGAATAAAAGGAATGTGGAAAATAAAATTTAGAGGTGCTCTGTAGGCAAAGCAGCTCTTAGTATCACTGCAGTCCCTCATATGAACAGTGTCTGGTAATAACAGCAAAAGCAAAACCCCCAAGCAACTTCCCTGCCCTCGAATCCTCCATATGTATTAACTATATATTTTACTTTAACTTAATGTATTCTGAGTTTAAATAATTTTTCTAAAACTTACTGGCTGAGAATATTGTACTGCAAAAACAGTCCTGGGAAGGAAGAAAGGAAACTTTATAACTGGAAAATAAGTCTTGGGTGGTATTTTCAGAAATATTGTTTTCAAATCCATGTTACTAGGGGAAAGGTTCCTCCACCTATCTTTAAGTTAAAGAATGGAACCTAACTGAGCGTTTAGCATTCTAAATATGCTGCCCTCTGCACTTGACTCCAACAGCAGAAACTGCTGAACAGTACACAAGAAATTTTCATGTTGCCCTGTTCTCTAGTGAAAAATCTTTAGGTACTGTGGGAACACCACCAGGCTCAAGACTTCTCAAATCTCACTTTTGCACACATACATTTTGAAAATTGCAAGAGTGTCTCAGCATTCAGGAACAAATTTCTACCTACAGGAAAAACATCCCTGCAGAAAGACCTCCCGAGGAGATGTGGGCTGGAATCTCCTCTGCTCAAAGCCATTTCCTGCTGTTCTGGCAGGCAGGATGTTGCAATCTGCTACCACCTGGCTAGGTGACTTTTTTAGGGAGGAGGTGGGGGGAGGAAGGAAGGACCCACAAGTTCCCAGCTGACAAAGAAACCTGACCTCTAGGCCAACTGTTCCCCTTGCAGCCAGGACACTCAGGACACCGGGAGGAATGATGCCGTATGCCTTCTCCCCACTGTCAACCAGATTTGGATACAGCACACTTGACACGTGAGAGAGAGCAGAACATAGCAGACGCCAGCAACAAAAAGGTATCACGGAACAGAGCTCTGGGGGATAAAGCATTTATCTTATAAATCATTTTATTGTTGGAAAGGAAAACTTGGCCTTCTCCCAAATCAAAGGAAGTAAAGAAACTAAACTATAATTTGCAAACATTATAAACTGAAACCAAGAAAGGAAGTGAAAAACTGCTCTTCCACAGCATCAGCCTCCAGGGCCTACCATCAGTTATGTGCCATAGATTCATCGAATTCAAATGAGTTGCAATTTCCATAGGCTGAGGTTTGAGGGGGTTAAGAGTTCCTGACTTGTCCCCATCTCCTATGCTCTCTTCAACCATGACAGCTCTTAACCCAGTGAAAATAAATGTGGCCTGTATGAACTGATAAAGGCTAAAGTGTTGCCTTCTCAGAATACCTGGAGAAATTAGCACTGTCCCTTGGTTAAGGAAAAACACTCTCTGACAGGACTGCCAAACCTGGACACATGTACAGAGATGTGCACAAAGCTCCAGTGACCCAATGAAAGTAAACATGGAAGCAAGTGTCTGCTTCCTTCAACAGTGGTTCCCAGGAGATACATCACAGAACTTAGATCTTAGATTAAAATTCAAGGAATTAACATTACATATACTCCAAAAGTATACTTCTGAACAAACTGAGATGAAAGTGAAGACATCATTAGATAACAGAGTAAGTTTTCTAATAACATTCATTCATTTTAGAAGAATAATGTACAGTGTAGAATATATCGTAGAGAAAATGATTCTAGAAAATGATTATGCCCAATTTCAGATCACAGAGACTGAAATGGCTCAACAGCCTGTCCTTTAGGTCATCAATAACATTAAAACATAGGCATAACTGAGTATTTATAACTTGACTGTTCTCATCAAGTAAGAATTTAAACCACAGCAAATGCTGGCTAAAAAAAGACAGATATTTTATAAACACCAGCTTATTCTTACCCTAAAGAGGTATATTAGCTTGCTTAACAAAGCTAACATGTTACAAGGCATGGAGTATTTACCTGTGCTTAAATTCTACTTCAGGCACAGTGAAGACAGACCAAACCTATGTTTTAATCCTGTACAGTGGATACCATCTATCTGCAGTGAGAACTTAATCATGTAGGCAGCACACCTGACTTAACATCCAGACTGCAGTCACCAGCTCACTGCTTCCCACCACCAGGTGAGTTGCACCTGATGCAGGCAAACTTCAAGAATTCCATCAAGTCAACCTAGAATCAGGCCTGAGGTGCTGACTGCTGATCTGTAACAGCAGAGGTTCAAGAGATAACCCTCCAAGTACTATTCTTTAATGCAATATGCACTGACCTAGGAGTAGTAGCACCAATGTGAGTATTGTGCCTGGTGCTACTACACTCTACTTAGTGTAGATTTGCAATAATTTAGTTCCAAATATTTGGACCAATTCTTCTAGGTATCAAATCTGGCAGCACAAGCCTAATTTTTAGAGATGATGACATTTTCTCTCCCACCTGAAATCAATGGAAGCCACAACTCAGTCATGCTAAAAACAAAAAATAAACCAAGAATTTATTAGCAAATTCTGCAAGTAATTTTTTCCCGTCTCTTTGTGTCTATTTTCCCGCCTAAGACACAGAGGTAACAGTTTTAAGCCAGCAGGGATGGAGGACTGCTAATACTCAAGCCATGGGCAGCTCCAACCTGAGTGATAAGGCTCATGGCCAAGGTCTCTGTCACTTGCCTTTGCTTTGTCCTCTCTAAATGGATAAACAGGATAAAGTCTGACCACAGAGTGCGTGGCAGAAAAGAGCCTTGGTCCTCTGTTCTAGGAGACACGGGTATAATTCAAGTAGTTGTTTAAATTATGAAACTGATTGCTTAATTGGAAAAGACTCTGCAACCTACAGATAAACAGCAATGCACTGCCTCTTGATGAAATGAGTAATACTTTGAGAACATCACCAAGTGCAGCTTTATCATTGCTATACACATACAGAGATGGCTTTACATCAAAGAAACCCATCTTGGCATTACCTCAAAGATCACTTCTTAAGGGTAAAGGAGAGTCAAGACAAGAGGCAAAACTATCTGCTCACTGAATCTTTCTGCTCCAGATGGGACCTCTCAAATCTTTCACGTGCTTTGTGTTCTTTTAAGAACAATCATTGTTGTTTCACAAACTTAAAGCCTGCAATTCAATACCATGTAACAGCATGTAATTTCTGTCCACGTAACACAGGCAGCTTTTGATTGCCAGAGATCTTCATAATAGCGACTCTTTTCCCCATCATGTATTTCGTGGAACTCTGTTCCTGTAAGGCTTCCTTTGAATCTGTGGCAATCTGAGGGTCTGGATCTGCTGTGGATGTACACCCAACGATGTCCAAGTGCCTCTTCACTCCCAAACTCCATCAGATTCTGGATAAATGATCCTAAAGGTCAAGTTTATCCGTGCATCTCTAGAATGATATTCCTTAGGCACTCGATGCTGTAAGTGGCATTAGGGAAAAAAGAAACAAGAAAAAAAAAAGCATGACCTTGTGCATTTAAAATACAAGTAATCAAACAATGAATAAAACCTTCATTTCCTGTGATGTTTTTTTATTCACATTTCTAAACATTTAGGTAAGGCAAAAAAATCAGGTTCTGACTGCTCAGAGCCACTGAAAACAAAAGGTCTTTGTATATTACTGTAGACTTCTTAAATTAAGCTACAACACTTTGATATCCCATCTTCCTATACTGATTTTACTCTTTCCACTGCAGGCTGCAACTGTCATTACTGAACTTTAATGCTGGAAAATCTGAGCTGATTCCTATTGCATCACTTAGCACTTGAAAGAAAACCCATTGTTTCTTTGGCTGCTTTCAAATTCTGAGGCAGAAAGCAGTACTGATGCCCTGGAAAACAACTGTGTCACTGGAAGCAGAATGTCCCATAACTTTATGGGAGTGTCTTGGGCATATCTGGAAAACTGCACTGCAAGTAAACCACACAAACAGCATCAGGGAGTTCTTACCTGCCAATCCGCCTGGGTAGCTCCTTCCATCATCAAGAGAGTCCCGTGATCAAGGGGGATTTTTAGTCTTTCTACATAAGTATAGTCTCCATTCTCTTCCTAAAAAGAAACATTAGACACTGAAGAAGTGGGTACTGCATTTGGTAGAAAACCAGTCCTCTACAGCAGAGCTTAAAAAGCTGTAAGGGGGGAGGAGGAAGCTCTTCTAAGATCAAGAAGTCTAACTAAACTTTTCTGTATCTGTATTTCATACAAAGTCCAGTAGTCAAGCATTTTAACAATGAAAGAAGCCACTGTATCTCACTGCCTGTACAATACAGGTAAAGTTCAACAAGTTCCTACATTTAGTGCAAAATTCTAAGCAAGGCTGAGAACCTTTTGGAAACATCCACTCTTAAAATAAACAGTTCAGTGTGGAGACATTCTGCAATAGCCACCCTGATTCCACTAGTTAACTACTTCATCAAAAATACACATCTTCCTGCTATTCTAGATTTGCCTTGGTTTGGACGTTACATGCTGGTATTGTATTAGCTGCTGGATGAAGAGCTTTTCCTATCTAAAAAAATAAATAAATCTCCTTTTCCTGCAGTACTTTGTAAAACAAGTTGTCTCAAACTGTATCATCAATAAGCCAAACAGACTGCTAAAGGAAAATAATTTGCAACCTTTTGGTATGTCTTTAGATTATATACAACTTTCTTAAAGCTCAAATATAGCAACTGGACATAGTAACACCACAGTAGTAGTCTCACATATGCCACATCAATGGGAATAGCAACTCTCTATTCCTTTGCACTATCCCTTCCAATTTTAAATCAGACTAATACACTGCTAAGTCAAATTGCTCAAGGAAGTCTATTATGAGCACACAGTTCTTTTTTTTGTCAATCATGACAGTAAATAAAATCATGAAATCATACTATGGATGACATTAAGTACCTTCCAGAATGCCACATGGGCAGGTATTATAATGCTCTATGTAATCCTTTGATATTTTCTCATTTTAGCCTTCAATAGCTGCAGAAAGAAATGCTACAAACCTTGAACAACTTCCATTTAACATCTGGCCTACTTAATGTTAGCACTTTGATTACTTCATTAATATTGAAATGCGAATAGGAAAACCAGGATGCCCTCCAAATACAGATTGGCAGTATGTATTTTATCTTTCATAGATCTCTATTGCTAACTTAGGAAGCTATTTAGGAAAAAATAGAAAGCAACTCTCTGAAATGAGGAATTCAGGGAAGTTTCAGACATGAAATCACCTGCAAAATACCGGGATTATTTTAGAGAGAGGAGGAGTTGGAGAAATATTTTAATTAGCGTTGAAAGGAAAGGGACTTCAGGTATTTTACTTTTAAGTTACAGAAAGCCGTAGATAGCTTGAAAGTGTAAAGTGGATAATAAGTGTCCTTCACTGAAAACTAAAGAGCATGACAGGTTCTCAGCGTCTACACTCTACAAGTACAGGGCTAACCTTTTTCAGAATATACTGCATATAGCAAACAGATAGCCTCAGTATGTACTTGCTATTGCACCACTGCCTCTAGAAGTACCTCTAGTCTGCCAGTGATTGATTAAGCTCACTAAACCTCTGGAATCTAGCTTTTCTTCCAAAGAGATCATCAAACCAGTTATTTGTTCTTGAAAAAAAAAATGGCAGAAATACACAATTACTACGAAGAGATGAGAAAAAATATTAAGGCCAGGTTTGAGCTGCTAAAGCATGAGTGTTCCTGTAAAAGACAACACATCTTAGACAGCTGCACAACAAATGCTTCAGATTTTTTAGTTTTTAATTAGTTAGGAAGTATTTTCTCTTCCTGTTTCTTATAATGGTTAGTGGACTCCTAAAATCATACTTGCTGAGTGTTTAGGAGAAGACAATGCTCAATTATTTCAGACTCAGCTGAAGGTAGCAATTACTCCAGACCACAAAGCCTGTTACCAACAGAGTAGCATTTGTCACAACTGTCATGTAAAATGAAATTGTACTTCTTGGGCAGAAGAGATGAGAGGTCACAACTTTTGTCACTTGTAACAGAAACAGACACAAAGGAACTTGAAAC
Organism: Chiroxiphia lanceolata; assembly: GCF_009829145.1. Taxonomy (NCBI): domain Eukaryota; kingdom Metazoa; phylum Chordata; class Aves; order Passeriformes; family Pipridae; genus Chiroxiphia; species Chiroxiphia lanceolata. Next base: position 22,961,779 of record NC_045642.1, on the reverse strand, counting down.
AGTATAGGAAAACTGAGACTGGGAAAATGGAATTATCACAGTAAGATTTAAGGTTGAGGTACAGGTATATATCTACCTCACACTGACAGAAGATCCACATTTCTGAAACAGAAACTAATGTTACAAGGTCTTCAGATTTCAGCCGCATGTTGAATCATTCAGGAAAACTAATAGGACTCTGCACAAACCCAACAGTTCAAAGAAAACACTAATTGGTCATAAAAACGCAGATATAGTCTTTTGAGAATCATCAGAAAGACCCAACAGCTCTCATCCAACACATTTTAATGCTTTTACAAAGCTCATATTTTCAAAAATTTTAACTAAGTTCCTTGAAGCTTAACTGTGCAGTGGCACAACTTGATACAGGTTTGTCTTTTGAAAAGATCGTGGCTTATTGAAAAGCTCAAAATAATGAGGTAAAGTAACAATTACTGGGAAAATTATGTCCTAGACTAAAACAGAGTTTGATTTTCAGGAAAACAACTGGGAGTGTGTGCGTTTATAAAAAAGACGCAGATAAGAAGGAAGACTGCAAATCTTCTAAAATGCCAAAGAGCTGGATTGGGATCAAATCAGCTCTCGACAATAAAAAGCATCACTTGAGGTAATTGACTATTTATTTGCACCAGTGTCACCTTCTGTTCCCATCTGGGATCGGAAGTCCCAGTGTGACAGAACAAGGCTATTCAGTACTGCTGGTGAAACTGCCAGCACTCACTGGCTGTCCACTCCAGACTTCTGCATTCCTTGGGGATACCTAAGGGCCCAAGGCTGTGCTGGTGATTGATTAACCTCACTAAACCTCTGGAATCAAGGAGAGCTGAAGGCACTCAGAAACACTTTTAATACGTATTCCTTGCAAAGACAAAGTAAAACATATTTTTTAAGCCTCTAAAATTATTAGCCATTTATCTCATTCTATTAAAAGTAAGGTATAATGCCAAAAATATTTTCTTAACTTCAGTGAAAACAAGAAAAAAATTTCAAAAATAGGTATTAAAAACATGACTGCTGATGAAAAGCAGAGAAATATCATTGCACAGCTATTTTCTATTTCAGAGGATTACATCATTTCACTTTGTGGATGGACAACAGTGGACTTATTTTTATCTCTTGCTCATCTTCATTAAAAAGGAATTCTGCTAAGATAAATGATTTAGGAGAAAACATCCTTTTGGCTTAGAAAAGTCACGATGTAAAAGCAAGTTACTTTCTGTTTTAAATGGGGCATCTCTGAGCTTTGTTTTACTTAGAAAAAGAGATTTTAATGTCAATTGGTTTTGATAAGCCAGTGAACAATAAGTTTTTACCTTCTTACATGTCGTTACTAACAGTGTCAACCAAAGCTCATTTAAGAGCTTTTATCCCTAGAACTGATGACATACAGAAAACTCAGTTGTTTCAGAGGTCAAGAAGTTTATGAAGGAGATTTATTTTTGACATCTAAGCCAGAAAAGGTTTTCTGGTAACAAACATCTAAAGGAGTGCATCAGGTAACTTTTATAAATTCACTTTGTAACTCTGTATGTGTATGACAAAACCAACTGCTTATAAGAACAGGAATAGTAAAGCAACTGTTCTGGTTTTTAGTACACTAGAATTTTCATAATCTTGAGTTCCACATAATGCAATCAAGCTTTACACTGTCCAAGTACAGTAACTACTGTAACTACAGTTAATAAGTGAGGAAAGCTCAGTGTGATTTGATGGGAAGCTGTGAATACAAAATCTGTAAGTACTCCTGGATTCCATCAAGGTTGTTTTCTTAAAATGGTATCAAAATAAAAAAGAGAAAAGATCTAGTATAAATCTATACATATCACCCAAGTTTGTTTCTTAAGTCTCAGGAAAGTTTACTGCTATAGCAGTAGGAAATGGGTTCTGGATAGTGTGAAAGCTTCTTCTATTATAAGGAAAAGCAAACAGAAACACCCTGCAGAAAAAAGTATAAATAATAATGTAGTTATACAGGCAAATGATGCAAAATAATTCTCAATGGCTAAAGTTAGCATGGAGAATGGTGGCTTCTAGTTCTTCTGCTTCACCTATTTACCTATTAGCAAGAGAATTATCCTTACAAAACTTAAAGATCTCCTATTTTTCAGACTTCATCTTGCTTGTATCCCTCTTTTTCAGTTTACTCCTCTGCCACCAGCTGTGTAAACACTCTCCTTCACAACAAAGCAGTCTCATCTATCAGTACTTCTGCATTTTTACCAGTTTATTCTCTCTCTCACAAAATCCTCACTGTGGTTCTCTTCTTTATGTGTTTAGTAATAATGAATATCAGTCATACTGCCCTTTCCTCACATAATACACCTGCCTGCCTCCACAGGCCTATCCTTAAACTCCCTTGGTCTTTCTGCAGCTGACCTAGCAGACTGCAAGTGAGATAGCTCTAAAGCACTCCCATCTTCCTCTCTGCTTGTCTATAGTTTCTCAAGTCCTGCCAACACCGGTGGACAATACCTCCTCCTCCTCTGCAGCCAGGCTGTCTGCAAGCCTCCTTCATGCCAATGTAAAAGTTCAATCCTCCTCATCCTGATCTGAATCTCTTTCTACTGTGCTCCATATAGTCCCACATTCATGTTCCATTAGGCCTGTCAGGCCTGTTTCCAAAAGTACTAGGTGATCTTTACCTGCTGCTAGAACAGCTACTCAAGGACAGAAGAAAAAGATTGTACTTTAGTGATTCATTTGAAGGACAGACCCATATGAAGGCTGATTCTTAGAACATCATGAACATCCTGCTATTATCTAACACACACGTGAAGCTCCCTCTCTTTCCAGCACCCATCAGTTTCCTTGGTTACAGATGGAAAAAGAGCAAGCTGGCAGCTGGCGTTCTAACTCCTTCCACAGTTCACACAGCAGTTCGCTGGGCAACGGCACCCAGATGGTCCTTATGGCACCCAGACCTCTGCCACAGAGCACCTCCCAGTGGAATGTGGGAGCTTAATGGGACTTCAAGCACCACCCTTCACTGCTGAACTAACATTTCACACTCAGCTTCCAGGAGGACCTAATCAGATAACCTGGCACGGTCTCAGAGTTGAGCAATGACAACAGGAAAAATGGTAGTGAGGCTCTACTGGAAAGACCCATCTAACAGAGTGGAATCAATTTCTCTCGAGCAGGAGGATGAAGTCATGTACAAGTGGGACTGAGGGCTTGAGACCGTGTGGAGAATGGGAGCAGGTCACAGTGCTGCAGTGGTGACACACTGTAGACAAGCATGAGAGGACTTGTTGACTAAACCAGTAGCTGTGTGCGAACTGTGCATGAATCACAGCTCTAAAGCAAAGCATTTGTCTCCTGGTTTCGGTGTAGGCAGGAGCTACAACAAGAAAGCAAGAGGAAAGTAAAAGTAATTTACTGGAACTAGAAGAAATCAGACCACTGTGGACTTTGAACTACCAAGTAGGCATTCAGAAAAACCTAGAAACCATTTAAAGTAAAGGAAAAATATCAGCTACAACCACATAACTGGTCCAAATAAACAGAAAAGGCCATATTTAGAAGAATGAATGCTTAAAACAAAAAATCCCAGCAGGAAAAATAAAACAGTTTCTGATACCATGTTAATTTCCATGAAAAGTATCCTTATTTTAGGGGGGAATTTACACCTGAAATGTATTTTTAGCTTTTTTTACATGCACTGGGCTGAAAACCCAGTAAGAATTATTATGCTTGTTTAAGCAGATTCAATAGGCTATGTATGTCTCTACACTCCTTTACCCTCTATTATATGACGAACACTTATTCATCCAGTACAGTACTCATCAAAAAAGAAAAACAGGACTGAACCTTTCCTTCCCCTCACTCTAGAACAATTTTCAGGGAAAAAAAAATACCACTTGCACCTCAGTAACTTTTTTTGTTGTTTAATTTTTGCCAAGGAAAAAAAGATTTCATTGTGCGACTGTTTCAGAGTGGCTTATGTAAATGCTACCAAATCACTACCAGACAAATGCTGAAATTCACACAAACATGCACAAAAGAAACAACTCACCAACACTACTGGTTGTCTTTTCAGCTAGAGAAATGGGATTTTATTCACTAGTAAGTTCAATCACATTTCAAGATATAATCTGGAAAACATTTGTAGAGATACCAACACAAAGTGAAGTCTGTAGGCTCTTATCTAGTACTCTTCAGTAGCCCTTCAAGATGTGACCTCACTTGTGGTACAGACTGTTTTGTAACAGTACATGATTCCACACAGGCAACTATTATGTTCATTACATCTTTCAATTCAAAATACTTAAAAGGACCTACAAGAACAGAGGGAAATAAAGGCCTTTGAAATCCTAGAATCTGAAATAGTAGAATGTTGGCCTTCAAAGAGGTTTAATTATGGGAGGAAAAGCATTTACTTTCTCTTTCCCTCCTCAGTGAAGACTAACTCTGGAAAACCCAATGTACCGATACTGGCAGATTACAAACCAGGGAGAGCCTGAGCATCTGTGATGACTGCTAATCTGAATTCCTTTTCCCTAGACTACATTGCTCTTCCTGTATCTTGCTTTTGAACAAAGTAATGTTCAAACTTCAAATATCTACAATCAGTTTTAACTTTCTCTTAATGAAAGAGAGAACGCTGCAGTACAACAGAGTATGAAAATTACTTATTTGGTGGTACAGCCTGAAAGGTTGTAATTTCCATTAAAGCCTCTTGAAACTCCCACTTGGCAAAGCATGTGGTGTCACAGGATGCTCTCAGAAAACTGCAGGCTTTGAGAACGTGCAAAGAATACGTAATGTGTGCCATGTAATTATTAAGCGTGAGTTCCCTTAGACACAGGATGTACTTAATAGCAACTTATTTGAAGATCACTACACATGGGGATTCTACCTCAGAAACAGGCATGTCGCACTTGCAAAAGGAATACACTTTACAGATAGCAAGATTCAGCTAGTCAGAAATATCCTGTCAAAGGTGCTGAAGAAAAATGAGGAGAGCTTGAGGAATACATCTATAGAAAATCATCTGTGTCAGGAAGAAAAGGGAAGAGACCGTGCAGTACAGATCAAAGACAGAAGCCAACTATGAATGGCACAGACTGAATTTCCCCCTTTGTTCATTGTAGGGTCTTTGCAGAAAATAGAAAAAAAAGACATCTTACTCAAGAACTCAGATTGATTTTTAAGAGGGAACCTGCAAAGTTTATACTGAAATCTAAATGGCTTTTATTCTGATCCATTGATGGTGAACATGGGCACTTCTAGAAATGAATCCAAGCACCATTTACAGTTTCCTAGAAGAACGAACTTTCCAGCTGACATTTTGTCATCAACACAGCATCAAGGATACTTACTCACGGTGTGCCCACTGACATAATGCATTAGTTATGTAATCTCATACTCAAGAACCAATATTACATTCACTTCAGACAACAAAGAATTTACAAATTAGAGAACTGGTGAAAAATACAAATTATTTATTTGTTTTCAGATTCAATTTCTGACCTTTGCTGTTCATGACTAGGTGACCCAATGACTCTTGAAGGGGAGATTTCAGTATGTCAGCACAGTTTTCCAGTAGGCTGATAATCATCACCTCTGCTTTCTGTATTACTTATTCATAATAAATAGCAATATAAGCAGACAGCAAACTTTTTCCTGAAGTTCTCAAAGACTACAAAAGTAGAAAATACATCTGAAAAGGACATTCTAAAATAAGGTAAAATCCTTTACTTGGATAAATATAAACTGCCAAGTTTAAGTTGGCTTGTAAACACAGCATTCCAAAGTATGGCATTTTATCTAGAAAAAGTATTCACTACTGAATCACAAACTATCTCCTGAAATGACATTCCACGCATGCCTCCTTATCAAAGTAAAGGATCTCTGTTTAGTCTGTGAAGTATGATGCAACAGTTTCCATGGTATTTTATGAAAAAGAAATGAGCTTCTTCCCTTTGTTCACTGTCCCTCAATCTGAACACACGCATCAAAACACAAACATTGTTAAAGAGCAGTCAGAACTACTCTTCATCCCACATTATGCTTTACATAACGTTGGCCTGAGTTTAAGAAAATGGTACCAACTCTTTGATTCACTTGCACAGAATAAGCTGACTTTCAGCATCAATGATCTCATTTTAAGTACCAGGAAACACCCTTATTTAGGCAGAAAGGTGCTCAGGTCACAGTTTCACTACAGCACACTATTAGAGTGGTCCTATCCCCATCCTCCGGATTTCAAGTTCCACGCGATGCATTTCTTGATCCGTAAGTTTATTCCACAGAACTGTCTGTTCTGCTGTCATTATTAACTGTGAAAAACTTTTGTAATTAAGTTCTCTAAACAGGGGGCAAATAATAAACATATTAGTAGCTGTAAGACTGTCTAAGTGCAATATAAACACTCACAGGGGAAGGTTTCTTCCTCATCTCAAAGGTCCGAGTAGCACCAAAGCTGAGTGAGGCAATGGTGGGGTTTTTTCCCAGCGATGGTTCATCGTCACTGTGCCAGTCCACACTATCCTTCTCATTTCGGTAGAGGTTGCAGAGAAGAGAGTTGAAGGTGTGGCCAGTGAACTCTTCAATGCGCTCCTTCAGCACGGTCAGCAGAGGATGCCACTGTGGTCAGTGCAGAGGGGAAGGGGAAATGCAATGAAAGCAGGCACACGGCAGGTAACATAACACACAGGGTGAAAACTACTAAGGAACAAAATATACTGCACTTGAATCACAATAAACTTAAAATCAAACAAATGACTCACCACAATTCTGATTATATTTTTAGCAAGGCGGAGGAACGGGCTTTCTGTGAAATATGCATACGTTACCCATCGCTCAATACCAAATCATCCCTTGAAACTGTGAAGCCAGGCTGCCTTTCACACTAATGCAGGCAATCAGGGACTAAATGATATGCTCTCAATTGCCTGCAGCTGTTGACAGAGAACAAGAGGAGGCAGTTGGCCTAATGTGGCCCCCTGTCCCCGCTCTGTCAGCACAGCTTGTTGAGCTCAACTCATCACCTCTTGGGGTTTTGACTCCAACATTGTAACTTTCCAGTGGGTCACAAAACCAATGTGACTGGCTGGAATTTCATCCTTCCCTTTGCTAACATCCTGCTGACTCCACAGCCCAGGGCAGCTCTGTACATACCATTGCAACTCAGTCCAATTATTTAATGTTATAAATTTACATCATGTCTTTCATCTGTCAGAATGCTTTTAAGAACTACACAAGTATATAAAGAAAAAAAGCCAAAGTAATGTAGGTCAGAATTTTTGCCCATTATATAAGCAGAAACAGAGATCAAGAGAGGATAGGAAACTGATTCCAAATCTCCCAGTGCATCACTGGCAAAAGAAGCAACAGACAGCAGGAATTATTTTCTAGTATCCACCTCTAATAATCAAGGCTGCACTTCCTTCTTTCCAAGTTTACCCACATTTAAGGTGCATTTAACTTACTGGTCATACTGCATACCATCTTTCTCTACTGGAGTATTTCTAACTAAGTCACTCCTTCAAGTATTAAGTATCATGTGAATAATTAATCATATATAAACATAGCTTGCAGCTATGGGAAATGTAGGGAAATCAGTAATACCACCTGAAAAGGGGTTTTCTTGCAATTGGGTTGCCTGAATGTGCATAAGAGTACAACAGGAATTATTGAAAGCATTTTTCAGTGACCAACTAGGACCAGATTTCTTCAATTCCTATCACAAAAGTATGTATTACTAAAAATGTTACCATATAGTGTATTTCGTACTGGAAACCCCACTAAAAACCTGCTGCAGTGGAAGTAATTTTGTTGAAAGATTACTGTGTCACCAACTATATTACTGCTTACAAAGAAACATTTTCTAATACCAAAATTCATTTAGGCATGAGCACTGGATCAAATCTAGCGATGCCGTAATCACACCAACTCTTACCAAACAAAAAAAGGAGGCACACAAAGCTAATTACTCCTACAGATCAAGTGTTTAAGGCAGTAATTGGTTTTGTGCACTAAATTACATTACACTCAAGACACTTTTGTGATAGAAACCATTTTCTACTGATAAGGACTGTGCTTTTTATACCATCCACTGCTTCTTCTAGCTTCAGGTACTGCCATATACAAAGCCAAGTGAAATGTCAGAGTGTCCATGTGCAGTCTACCCATGTATCTGCCTGTGGACAGCTAGGGAAGGACTGGCCCCCAGGCATGCAAGTTTCCCAGTGCACCTAACTTTCTGTTTGAGTTTCTCTTGGTAAACAGACGAATTATTCAGGGCTAAAAGACAGAATCAGCATGTGTGACCAATTTAGGCCTTGTACCTTTTGGATGAGAAAAACAAGCCAGTGGTCCAATGAGTGCTAACTCTGATCTTTATGCGAACTGAGATGAAACTGTGAAAATTCAGGGTATATGGGCTCTATCCAACCTCTGAGCAGCAATGGCTTCCACACCAGGCAGTTCTGAACTGGATTTAAGTCATTAGTATACAACAGAATGATTCTGTGGGGGCAGTTCCAATCCCTAAAGCCACTCAGCTTCCAGAAAAGTCCATTTAAACTAGTATTTCACAAATGAGTACCAAAAAAAATGCCTATATTACCACCACAAGTTGCATAGGTTATAATTTTTAACTACAGTATTTTTGAGACTACAAAATCTTCACAATTCATCACGTTAAATAATGTCTTTCCAACTTTTCCCAAAGTGAGCTCTGCTAGGAGATACCCTGCTTTGGCAGCAGTTCTGGGACCTGGGACGCTTTTCTCTCATGCTACCCAGCCTTCAACAGTGACACCTAATTTATGGTTCAGAACACTGTAGTCTACTGCCATGGAAATTTCAAACAAAGCAATACCAGGAGACAGGCTGATGGGACAACAGGCTGGAAGACAGAGAGACAGAGGAAGAGAAGGAGAGAGAGAGAGGGAGAGTGCACAAGCAGGAACAAAACATCACTGCATCACTCAGAAGGCTTTTAACTCTTCCAAAACAGCGTGGGAAATTACCTCATACAATCTGGAGTTGCTGAGCAGACTGGTTGCATGTGTGAATTTCATAGCATCCACACAGGAATCAAAATATGCCCAAATTCTCATTTAAGCAGTACTGAGTCTAAGTGTTTCTGAAAGTAACCATTTCAGTAATTGATATTATTGTATCTTTACAACAAAAAACTCAGTATGATTGTGTGCAATACAACCTCCCATATAAAGATCCTTGGAGTAAGTCACACAGAGCCATTCAGAGTTTCATCCAAAGCTACAGTGACCCAAAAGCAGACTTTTAAACTCTAGAGTGACAGCTTTCTTTTGGCAACATTTAGCAACTAAATCGCGCTCCTCTCAGGTAAATCACTCACAAAGTTTATTTTATAAAACTGTCCACAATCCAGTAGAAACTGTTGCTGATCACAAATGAAAAGTTAACAGATACTCTACATAAGAGTAAAGGATAGAGGGAATTTTTGTTTCTTGATCTCTGCAAAGGATTTCTATGTAGGCAATAATATAAGGAAACTGTAAGCATATACATACATTTGGATTTGGCTGCATTGTTATCCTGGAGTAGGTGTAAGGAAGTTCCCCATACCAGGATGTAAGCCGTGGTTCCTCAAAAGATACTTCTGAGAAAAAGAAAAACAGGAAGACTTTCTCAGTTGCTTTATCAAAGGGTTTGAAAATGGAAAGATGATGCAATTCTGCCAAGAAACTTGATCAAAAAGAGACTGTCCGTTCACCTAAAATTAAAAAGCAGCCCTTTAAAATCCTCAGCTTTACATAATGAACTCATATGAAGGAATGAGATTATTTGAAATCAGGCCTGTCTCTGCAGGAGGAATTATCCTGCCAGAATCTTGAAACCACATCCATTTTCTTGCCCCTATGCCAGAAAGGGCAAGGACTGGATGAGTTAAAGATGACAAAATGAAACTGAGATTTTATTTATAATTCTGGCTTGTTTTACATTCTCCTGGTTCCAGTGCCCAATATGATGGCATAACTTGCAAGATGCAGAGGGATCCACTGGAAAGAGTGAAGTGGAAAGGACAGTAACATCAGTGGGACATTACAGAAGCATAATGTAGCAAGGTTGGACACAAGTAATATTTTGCCAAATGCGTGCCTGCTCTGTGGTGTAATATAAGGATAAAGTTAAAAATACTTTCAACTTCTGAAAAGACTATCTTGGTAACTGTTTCTCATGCTTGACAGGTAACATTCTCCATTATACTGTACCTTTATTGCAAGCCAAGAAATACACATGCTGAAGACATTTTCCAGTCTTGTTACTCTGATACACTATCTTACATCCATTCCTGACTGAAATCAAAATTTAGCTAGAACAGGTGCCCCTTAGTGAACAAATCCAGAATAGCAGTCTCTTCTCTTACTGCATACTGGAACTAATAAGTAAAGACAAGGCAAAAAGGAACATGCTCTGCTGGGATTCTAAGTGAAAGAGGCAAAAAATGTAGCTCGCAACAGAAATGTCAAAGCATAGCTTTTACAGCATCACTGGGAGACTACATGAAGGGATGGTGACCAGACTTAATCTTAAGAAAATTGTGAGAAAAGGAACTGGAGATGACAGGCAAGTTTAATTTGGAAAGATTTCATTTAATTGGCAATAGTAACAAGGTGATAGAGATTGAAAAATAAACAGCAGTACTCTTCAGATATGCACAGAAAACCTGCAAGGAAATCTGAAGGAGTGGTAATACAAAAAATAAAAACAATTACAAACAGTGCACAGATTTTGTTACTGAACTGACTTTGGAATGACCTGAAAAGCTGGTCTACACACTCCTTACCCTGCCTGATGTGAGTTCGCTGACCCCAGGGTATGTCTTGGAGGAGTTGTTCAAACATCCAGTCTGCCTGTTCTGAGTCAATAAAGCCAGGAATCAAATGAATCCTAAGGACAAAAAAGATAAAGAAAAGATGGAAGGAATATACATTTCTATACCTGCTTTGGTAAAATGTTCTAATTTCCAGGATTCCCAAAGCAATTAAAAATGGCTGTAATGCATCAGATCAAAAGTCAAAGTCCAGTATCCTGTTTCTGACCACAGCCAAAAGCAGGTGTGAAGGAGAGAACAGAAGAGCTCCTGTGGAGTCTAACCCTCACCAAACATGTGTAGTTGCTTTTCAAAACTTATAAAAACACAACATCACCAATATACCATGAATCCCAGAATCAGTAACGTACTATGAAAAATGGCATCCTTTTGCTTCACATTTGATAAATCAAATAGCCCTGATTATGGTAATACAATCAACATAAGTAAATAATTGCTCTTTATTCACCATCTCCATGTCACTCAGAATTTGACAGCCCTTTATCCCTACTGCCATTCTATTCTCCTTTTCCAAGCACAAGAACCCTACAGTATTTAATCTCTCCTATTTTTTTATTTCTCTATGTACATTTGATATTTTGACTTTACTAACAGTCATTCAAGAACTACAGCCACTGGTAGTGGCTGCAAAGTAGGAATGCTGCTCACAGCAGTTTATTCTCACAAGTATTCCATGCTACAAAGATATCACAATAAGTGCTAAAGTAAAGATGCTAAAAAAAGATGCAAAATCTGATCATTAACTTTCCAGAAATATATAGATTCCATCAGCATATTATGAAAACAAACTCCAGAAAATGCAGAGTAACCCAACTGGTTGCGTATCTTGTCTCTTTCTAGCTCATCAAAGCTTTTACTTTTAAAAAATGCAATAAAAATTTATTCGCACCTTTAGAAGAAATTAAGAAGAAGGCACAAAAATAAAATAATACAATAATAAGAAGACATTAATTGAAATAAATGCACAAAAAATACTGTGTCCTTGGCGTTTTTTCCACAATTAATAAAAATGTATCAAATTCAGAAGAAAAGGGTTAATACTGATACTGCATTTAAATCAGCAAGGTTAAGTAAAATGCATTTTAGTTAGCAAAATCACAGAACAAGTAGGCATTGTTTTGAAGTGCCCTGAAGCTGAAATAATTAAGGCATGGCATATAAGCAAAAGAGACAACCCTAAAGTTACCAAACCTGCCTGAAGTTAAATGCTTTTTTTAGATTAATTTAAAACAAGTCCAATTTACAGCTAAAAGTTTTTGGCAGCTCTTAACTGTACAACACAGACATCGGGCACTTGCTAATATAGGAATACCAACCCAAACTTCCAGCAGCAACTTATTCTGAATCATGAATCAAATGGACAAAGCCCCTTGTCCTTATTCCAGACAAGCACACCAGATGCAGTACTCCCTAGATGTCAAGACGTTTATTTTTCTTCTCTTCAGTGCTGCTCAGAACCACGTAAATCTCTGCTACCTGATACTTAAAGTATTTCCAGAAGTACTCTAAACAGATGATACACAGGAAGGGCAGTGTGCAGCTGCTAGAGTCAGAATGCTCTGCAGAGACTGGGCTTCAGAAATCTGAGTATCATCACATCACTCTGCAAAAGCAAGCAACAAGTTTCAGCCACTTACCTAGAAATGCCAGTTGGTCCTTTGCTGAGCTCATACACACCAGGCTTGCTGAGGATGTAGAAAGGAAAAGAAACATCAGAAAGACAAACAACAAGAAACTATCTTAGATTGGGTAGCACAGACTAGAATTGCTGCAGGCCTGGACTAGGGAAATTTTTCTTTAAAAAAAGAAAAGAAAATTAAAAAAGGGAAGCAATAATGTCCTGGAGATAGGGGCCAGAGTAAGGCAGTAAGGGGTGCTGCAGAAGCAAATGAGTTTGTGTGTACTTCCTGTCTTTCATTTCACCAAGGGCTCAATACACAGTTTTAGGGCTCTAGAGATAAATAAAACAGGGATGTCACAGGGAACCTAAAGGAGACAACCACATAAGACTGCACTCAGATCACTATGTTTGCATTTATAGGCACACTGAGTAAGAAAATTCCACCAAGATAGCCAAACTGAAGAATATTTAATCTTCATTATCTCAAACTTCACCATACACCACCACAATCAGTCACCCTTCATGCCAAAATTATCCTCAGAAGATCCCCATTTCACCACAAAAGGTAAGTGATCTACATATATCCAGCTTCACTGTGACACTTACTATCAGCTACTTTTCCAAGCCTTCAAAGAAGTTGCCATACCAGCTATACTCCTGGTATATTCCAGAGTAAGTAATTTCCAGCATAGTTTACATAGGGACTGTTCCAGGAAAATGTACACTGCTAACCAAAGGAGACATAATGGCAGTTCTGTTGAACCAGAATGTCCAATTAATCATTATTCCTGGCTTACACAGCTACACCAAAGCTATAAAAACCAGTTAACAGATTTGGACTCTCCTGATAATACACTCAGCTCAGGATAAAGGGTTGAATTTTCTACTGAAATTTCTTCCAAAGGCATGGCAGTTGTGTGTGGAGAAGGAACTCTTTTCCAGCAGATTCCCACCGACCATAATGACAGAAAAACTGCAGGAGGGACAGTTAAGTCAGCAGTGTACTCACTCTATCACACCTGCCTCAGGAACTCTGCGCTCCACCTAAAAGGTAACAAGAGAGAGCACAATGAATATTAAATATCTAAGTACCTGGCACACTCTAGTCAAACGGAACTAAAGGTCTTCTCTAGTGACTCAGGATAGCCACACACTGATATGGCAGTGAGAAAACATACCTCTGGACAATCCATGAGCAGTAACAACCCACCCGCTCCCTCCACGCCACAGAAACTCAAATGCAGCTACCATTGCAGGCTGGTTTTTAACAATCAACTGCCCCCTAAAGGACATTGATTTCTAAATTATTTGGATTGTTATAATACTTGCTATTTATCAACTGCAACCAAGAAAATTCTTATCCTTACATTTATTAAAATATCCTCACACAAGTAAAAATCTAGATTAACTTCAGGACAGATGAACAAACCCCAGGCCTCAGTCCGTGAGCAAAACACAAGAGAAGCCAAACAGAGAAGGAGCTGATGCTGTAAAATTGTCTGCACAGCTGAGATAGCTGGTTTTTGTTAAAACAAAAGACAGAGTAGTTTAATCCAGCCTTGGCTATCATTTTGGTTGTCTCAGGGATTTATGCTTCTCTTCTCTGAGCTCAGAGTGCTGAGATGCATGGAGGTACTGCACAGTACCAGCAAGAGGATCAAAATACAGTATTATATAGATACCAGGGCTCTGTCACAGAGAAAGGAGAATCTTCCCAGACCACCTTCAATTCTTCCAAGCATTTGAAATAAGTCTAGCTTAGAAAGAAGTGTTCATGATTTATTTTTTTCCCAAGAAAGGAGCTGCCCTCTTTCTGCAAAGAGCACAATATTCTTCATCTGCTGATGGGACATTAAGTGTATAAAACGAATCCCATACTCTTTGCCTGCAACAAGACAGATATCCCAACTGAGGAAAACAAAAAGAGCTCAATGATTAGGACATTGCATCATTCTGAATATTTAGGAGAATATATTCTTTCGGGTCTGTTTGCCATATATGCGAGATAGTTGCAAATTCTGCTTCGTAAAAGCCCAAAGTTCAGCTCAGCTGAGTTTTTAATTGTTTTTAAACAACAGACTATATTCTCAAATACTTTTTATCATTTTTATCATTTGAAGTTTAATCATGGATGAGATTCTGCTAGTTACCGTGTAATTTTTACCTCTGATGGCTTTTCAAAGACAAATTGCTTTTGAGTGTGAGGCCGATCTTTCCTCATCCATGCCGGTCTGGAATTTGCAGGGGCAAGGCTGCTCGCCACAGGTGCCTTAGGTGCTAAAGCAAAGGGAGAAAAAAAAAAGAAGGATCACTTGAAATAGAATATTATCATACAAAAAATATAGTTAGGAAGAATTTACAGGATCATTCCTTGGAGTACTCTCCTCTGCTGGGCAGAGACTCCAGGAGATAGCCAAACTTACACTACTTAAGAGTTAAAACTGCACAGGAACTGAAATTTTTAAAAACATATTCGTTATCTATAGACAAAGAAAAATGAAACCATCATTTTATCAGAAAGGATGACATCTAGAACCTTTCAATTCTAAACCAAACACCTATGACATGTGAACAAAAATTGTCCCATGCAGCTAAACTACTTCCCTCTGTACCTTTTTTTTTTTGGGGGGGGAAAAAAGAAAAAAAGAGAGAAATATTTTTATTAAAACAGGATTTTTAAATTAGAAAGTATGGAAGAGGAACTCAAGCATACCACTTCATGTGTTCTATTTACACATGCAAACAGGTTTTAAAACAGATCTGACACAAAGTCTTCATTCTGCATAATTCAAAAGATGGGATTATTTTTTTTTAATCCCTTTAGGAATAGGTGGAATAAAATGCCCCTGTGACAGAAAATTTACAGGCCACACGCACAAATCATAACAGTTGGCTATGTTTTTTCACGATTAAAAAAAAAAATCAGCTTGCCTAGGATGCTCAGTCTGCAGAGATATGGGAGTTTTATGGGAACTGTAATCAGGTGAGTGGAACACAGTGTTTTGAGCACGTTCACAAAAACAAACCAGTTCCTCCTACAAGACTGGAAACCTACAAAGTGGTCTCCTGCCTCTGTATGGTTTGGTTTCAATGTTTGTTAAAAGAACTGTGTTGTTAACTCCAGCCCTTCCAAGCAGCTCTCTTTATTTTGCAATGTTTTCACCGTGAAAAGGTAAACGAAGATACATATTGTGTTTTACGAATAAAAAGTGACTATTGATTCTCACACCAGTCAGCTCCATCAAGTTCTATTCGCCTCATTCATCTCTCTGGGAGATGTGTACCGTGCACTCGCCTCAATGTGCACATTAGCAACACATCCATACCTTGCGTTCTGCACCCAAAACGGCCACACCTGCGGCACACATACAAATTTTACTCAAAAACTGTGTTCGGACACCTGCAGTCCCGTTACCGAGGGGAGCGGGGTAAGCAGGGCCAACCCTCGGGGCCGCGCAGCCGGAGGCCGGTCCCACTGCCCGGCGCTCGCCGCCGCGCCCAGGTCGGCACTTTTCTCCCCTCCGTCTGTAGGGAAGGGGAAGGCAGCCCCAGCGCTTCCCACAGGGCCGGGCCCGCCCGGGGCGCCGCACAGCGCTGGCGAGGCGGCTGTCCGGCCTCCTTACCTGCGGGCCGCCCCGCCGGGCCGCCGGCCCAGCCGCCCTGCACACGGGACCGCAGCCGCCGCTCCGCCATCCCAGCCCGGAGCTCCGCCCGCCCCCGCCACAACCCGCCCCGGCGCTCCGCTCCCTTCCGCCGGCGGAGGGCCCCAGAGACCCGGCTGAGCCTGCGCCCGGGCCCCGCCGCCAGCCCTGTGCTCCGCCCTCCGGCCGCGGCACGCAGGGGCAGAGTTGAAGGTTTCCTGTCCCTGGGACGGCAGGTGCAGGCACCGAACTCGCCTCCCACCCTGCTCCAGATCTTGAGTTGCGCCGGTGACAAAAACAGCCCTGGAAGCAGAAATGCAAGAGGACAAGGCTGATACCAACAGAAACGCCCTCCTGTTTTCTGCCAGGTGCCCAGGATACTCCCAAGCACACGGGCAGCTATTGAGTACACAGTACCTCAGTCACTAAGGTGAACAGACATTCAAAATCGAAGTTAGGGCAATTTAGGTTAAACTTAAATTTTTACCTGAATTTTACTTAAAGTTAGCAATTCTCTGCTCCAGCTTAGAAAATAAAAGACCTGAGGAGAAGCATGAGAGTGGGAATCCAAACTGCAGCCTGCCCAACACAACAACACAGAGTGACCACAGGCTCCGAGAACCCCATTTACAGGGGCATCCCTCCATCTGTGCCAGATGGATATGCATGCTATTCCCTGACACACCTTTCCAAACACCTTCAATAGTTAGAAAATTGTTATTTGGAGATAATTATTTCTTATTAATAGCTTAATTAACAGTTCAAACAAAATTTATTTTGTGTTCCAGTGATTTTAAAATACCAGCACTGTTAAATCATAGAATACCCTGAGCTGGAAGGGACTCACAAGGATCATCTTAAGTCCAGCTCCTGGCTCTGCACAGGATAGCCCCAAAAATCACACCATGTGTTTGAGAATATTGTCCCAACACTTCTTGAATTCTAGAAGGCTTGGTGCCATGATCATTTCCATTGGGAGACCGTTCCAGTGCTTAACCACCCTCTGGTGACAAACTTGTTCCTAATATCCAACCTAAACCTCCCCCGACTCAGCTTCAGGCCATTCCCTCAGGTCCTGTCACTGGTCACCAGTGAAAAGAGATTGGTACCTACCCTTCTGCTTCCCCTCACAAGGATACTGAAGACCACAATGAGATGTCTCCTCAGTCTCCTCTTCCCCAGGCTGAACAGACCAAGTGACCTCAGCTACTTCTTGTATGGCTTCCCCTCAAGGCCCTTCACCATTTTCACTGCCTTCCTTTGGACACTCTCCAACAGCTTTGTATCTTTCTTATATGGTGGCACCCAAAACTGTACACAGGACTTGAGGTGAGGCCACGCTAGTGCAGAGTAGAGTGGGACAATCACCTCCCTCGACTGGCCAGTGATGCTGTGCCTGATGCACCCCAGAGAGGGAGTAGATAACAGCCAGGAAAACAGATTAATGAAAGCTTTGGGTTTGGCATGTAAAATACAGTAATTTTCACTGTGTTATTACACAAGATAAAGGACAATCAGGCATTTGAATGTACAGGCAAACATTTTAAAGAAAAAGAACAACACATTAAAGAGTCAGAGTAAGTTCCATTTTATTTGTTTTACAAAGTCAATAACATACAGATTTTTTAGTCCAATGCTTCCACATCAGATCCAGAGCAAACCAAATCATGTGCTCTTACAGAACTAATACCACTGACTTTACCATCCCTGTTCCAAAAATTAAGAAAACTATGGGATAGGATCTGCATCTCAGATTTGATCAGCACCATTGCATCGGTATTCAGGTTTTTTCAATGTACAGAAATGTTAGCCCCAAATCACGTCTCAGTGCAATACATTTTACTTCAAAATCAGAGCTTGAAATTATTCTTTGAAGGATAGAAAACAACCTCCCCTCTTCAACCATAGGAAGCCACCACAGAAAACAGTGGTAGCTGCTTGCAGTTTCATTTGCCTTGCAAGTTTTATACATTTTATTTTTACAAAAAGGAATGTTAGAGATCAAAATCTTTAAATAAAGACTAGGTAAATGCAGAAGACAGCAGTGCAGACTTCTCTCACGTACTCTGATCCCTGTGTCCTGGAGTCAGGTAACTTGAGCCTCACTGGAACACTCCATTTTAGAATAGAACCATGAAACAAATCAGTTAATTTTAACATGACTAAACTAAAAATGTTCTACATTTTGAAAAGTTTACTGGTTTCTCACTTTTAAAGCTGTCTAAATATTCAGGATTCACATTTCAAAGGGCCTCACCAAAAAGACAGACTGATACATACTTCAAAAAGAATTTAACCACCGTTGCAAGGAGAGTAACTCATTTCAAGCTCTGTATTTAAAGTACCCATAATCTTTTACATAGCGACCAGCACATAACGTGTAACTTGTGACATTTATCTACATTGTGTTATCACCACCTATTACAAAGAGCAGGCACTGAACTTTAAAAATGTTATTACAAATTGTGAAGATTACATATTACTGAAAAGATAGAATCCATATTCAAGACCCAAGAATTTAGCTTCTTTTTGCAATGTTATTTTATGTATATATTTATAGATGAGCTATTACACTTATTTTGGTTTTTGGCCCATTTCCCTCAAGTTCATAACCAAAAAATCACACTGGACTATGTAAGCAGGGGAACATTCATGAGCTGGCTGACAGTGCAGAATCCAAAACCTGAGCTGAGAAAGAGGTCAATACTGTGGAAATAGTGCTAGGTTACCTTTTTAGATAAATATGCTCCCTTCCCTCTCCTGCTCACCTGTGAGTACTACTCTTTTTCTGCCCTTCACCCATGAGCACAATACATAGATGTGATGGACACGATATAACCAAGATGTTCCTCAACAGCACGATGTCTGATCAAGTCCATGAAAGTATTTCTTAAAGCACAGTGCAATTTTAGTTCAAAGCACTTCCCCCCTCATAATATCTATAAACAAATAAAGCCTATTTTTAAATCAATATTGAAAATCAACAGTCTTGTTTCACCTGTATCCTGAAAACAAGACTGTTTTGCATGTTAGAAAGTACACCTACTATTGAAGATGTTTAAAACATTAGGTCTACTTGATGCTGCAGGTATAGAACCTGCAGGAGTCCCAGGCTTCCAAGATCAAGTTGTCTCCAACTTACTTCTGCTTCATTTTTTTCAAATAACGAGCCCGTACTTGTTTGTTTGTTTTCATGAGTAAGTTAATGGCAGTAGATGTAGGTAGAAGAGAAAAGACCCATGCCTAAAAAAAAAAAAAAAAGAATAAAACAAAAAGGAGGGCATGAGGTCTCAGCATTTTATAGGCTGTACTAAAGACTCTTTTTCCATAATAAACACAAAGGACATTTCAGACCCTTACATTTTCCAAGGTGACTTACCAGGAGTGCATGAGGTAGGCACCCATTGGTCCGGGACTGCAGGCCTACCGTGCTCAAGGCAGCTCTGACATATGTTTCAGGACTGGGCTTATCAAAGGTCGGTGTGCGGATTTTTGACATTTTTGTTGCCACATAATATGGTAGAACACTCTGCACATAGGAAAAAATCATGGTAAGTAGAGCATGCTTTCAGATTAACTTACAGATCCATCAAGGAACTAAAGTAATTGGAAATCAGATAACGTGATTCTAGCTTAAGCCAGCCTTATTTTCAATTCTAAGATCACAATGGGATCACAATGTAAGATCAAAAACTTTTTTAATCAGATAACCTGCGGGTCATATTTGGACATAGTTCAGTGATCTGTTGACAGTCAGCATCCCCAGTTGAAGCCCTAGAAAAACCGCTCCTGCAAGCACATGGTTGAAAAGCTGTTTGTACAATTTACCTTGCAAGTACAAAACTTCATTCCAAGTGCTTAACAGAAAATGCTCTACTGTTGCTTCTCTGTAGTAAACTCCCAGAGTTTGCTTGGGAAGGAGGCACAGAATCCAAGACAGGGATTTTATAGTAACCACTCTGCAGTTTGATACACAGACAAAGGGGAAGGCAGGAGGAGTAAGAAGAAAAGAGAACACCAAGAGACTTGAAACATTGTGTAACTCCATAGCAAGGCTCAGAGGATGGAGGAGATTATCCGTACCAGAGTGGAAGACCTCAAGGACTAAGGAATGATGAAGAAACAGAGCACAGTTAATGGGCTTTTATAGCAATGTTTGGAACCAACAGAAAAAGTGACGCTGGGTCTCATAACTGCCCATAATGAAAAAGCAAGAGGAAGCAGCATGGGTATATTGTTGATGGAGGGATGTTGATAGCACAAAGGCATGTCTGTGGTAGGGCAAGACAGACCTGGGGGATCCAAAACCACATTCTACCTATCCCCAGCTCGTGCTACTTGAAGGAAAGGAAAATGCATATACACTTGTACAATAGGAAGCAATGCTCTTTCCTCATAGTCATGGCTTTGGCAATGCTTTCAACCTGTCCT
The DNA here is from genome assembly GCF_009829145.1 of Chiroxiphia lanceolata. Classification (NCBI taxonomy): domain Eukaryota; kingdom Metazoa; phylum Chordata; class Aves; order Passeriformes; family Pipridae; genus Chiroxiphia; species Chiroxiphia lanceolata. The sequence continues at coordinate 22,941,255 of NC_045642.1, read as the reverse complement.
CAATTTAGGCCTCTAAAAATGTAATCAAAAAAGCCCTTATCTATAGCCACTTAGATATTAAACATACCATATCTCACAGGCTTAGAAAGGTTGGAACTTTACCAACACTTTGACAAGGACCTCCTAAGACACTGTTGGTGGCTCTACTTGTGATTCAATCCATAAGGTCACTATTGGTCATCTAGTGAGCACTACCATTCATGTACCTTTACAGCAGATACCTGAGAAGTATGTGTCCATGTCTCCAAATGAGAATACTATCCCAAGAATCAGTATATTTTGGCAAGTTGTAGTTTGCAAACCTGCTTCCCCATGTTAGTCTCTTGAAGAACAACAATCACACATGCTTGACCTCAGAAACATTTACTATCATGCTCTCAGCAGCATAGCACATGGGGGAAAGGACTCCTTCAGTTCTCATTGAGTGCTTATCCATGCCATAGCCATGCACATTTCAACAGGAATTTGACCACCACAAGCAGGAAACATTGGTATGTCTGCTCATTTCTTCACCTTAGAATATCAAAACCATGCCCTTCTCTCTATAAATGGGACTTTAAAAAATATACTGTGTGAGTCCACTTTCAAATGGAAAAGAAAAACATGGAGACCTAAATTTCAGAAGTGTAAGCAGTTACCATTGCCTTTCAAGTCACCAAAAGCTACAAATGCTTAGATAAGAAAACTACTCATTCTGTCACCATAACAGCACAGATACCTCATTTCAGCTCCAGAATGGGAACCTCATTTATTTTTCAGATTACACTCCTAAACTGAATCTCTAAGTTTGGTGTTTCTAAAAAAATGAAAATGCTAGGCTTCTTATTCACCACCAAATTATATTTGCAATATTCCCACACTTAGTGGCACAACAGTTATTCTCTGCCTTCCTCTGCTCAAAACAGACTTCAAAAGTGAACTGCATTACCCAGTTAAGCCACTGGATAGCATGAAGGGGCAAACAACTGTACACGAGGATACTTGAAAAAGCAAGCATATAGTAGCACTATCGGGTTCATCCACAGATTTCAGGGCACATAGAAGCACAAGATTACAGTCCAACGTTTTCCTTCTCCCAAGTGCACTCCAGAAAACAGAAAGAGGGGTATTTTATTTTAGATACATTAGATTTACCCTCTTCCTATCAAGAGACCTGTTGAACCTATTTAGTTTTTCCCCCTTCTTCCTTCTCACAAGAAACTCAAACATTCGTGCACCATATCTAAAACTGGCATAACAGAATAAAACAAAAATTCACTGCCTAAAGCATTTCAGCATTTTGCATTCAGAGAAATATAACCCACACTACCTGGCCAAATAACTGTCTTTATTCAGGGAAAGCCTAGCCTGCACTGCAGTGTGATGAGTCTCGCTCACTTGAAACACTTGCTACTGCTTACAGCTCTGATGCTTATTAAAACTGACTTAGAATTAGGTTCTTGAATATCATATGGATGTAAGAAGTCAGATCTCAAGTCCTGAACAGTCACATGACAGTAAGTCCCCCAAAGTCAGAATAGGTTGTTTAAACAATTTCATCACCTATTTTACCTTATTTTTAAGATATTAAAAAGATCTGAACTCTCAGATGTTGCCAAAGAAGTTTCCTACTAATTCCTGCATGGGGAAAAGGACAGTGGGGGACACAAAGGGGAAATGAAAGAATTGCATTAACCAAAGCTGACCTGTATGGAAAGCTAAAAGGCAAAGCTAAAAAACTTCGCAGGAAGACAATGCCATTAGATATTAGTTTGGTAACAGCACACTTTTGTGAATACCTGGAAAGAGAGCTGGGCCTGTTCAGTGAGGTAAAAAGGAAGCTGGTGGTGGCCTTTTACCTGCCTAAAGTTGTTTCAATGGTACTTATGAAGATAAGAACCAAACTCTTCTTGGTAGTACCAGATAGAATAATGACCCAATTTTGGCTGCAAGCTGTCAGACTGGACGCTAGGGAGAAAGCCTTTTTGCTAGGAGAGCAGTACTACACTCAAACAGGCTGCCCAGAGAGTTCACAGCATCCCTGTCCTTGAAGGTTTCCAAGATTTGGCTGGATAAAGCCATGACTAGCCCATGACCTAGTGTCAGCAGCAATCTCCCTGCTAATTGCTGGGCAATTCAACTTCTGGGAGAGCAGGAGTTAAGTTAGAAAACATTTTAGAGATCCTTTCAAATGAATATTTTAATGATTTTGTGATTTGATATTTTATGTAGTGGATACGATAAAAGAAAATAGGCAGGGAAAGTATCTACTGTTAGGCTTTTGCTATGCATAGTAACAAAGTATATAGAGAAAATGCCAGTAACTAAATGAAGTTACAAAAGGGACTAAATGAAATGTACAAAGAACCAAGCAATATTTTCAGACATAGTAAAAGAGCAAAGGTTTCAGAAAGTCTGCAGAAACCTTTCAGTGAGAGATCTTTCCCAAAAAGTCTTGGGAAAAGTCGTTGTCAACTTATTCCTCATTCCTTTTCTTTTGCCTCTTTTCTCCATGTAAACATACAGAATTTTAAACCATGCTAATACTGTGCTGTTTCTGTAAAATTAAGTAGACCTGTCAGCCAGAAGAGTATATTTTTAATCTAAAGATGGCTACATTGGAACAAAAGCACTATATTACTATCAAAACTAAGCTTCCTCAGGAGGCAATCCTCTTGAACAAGACTGATACACTTTATGACAAAAGTAAGAAATTGGTAAAATTGATCCAGCACGTTTTTACACTTTTCACACAGTGGTACTTTGCAAGTATTGGCATGGCAAAAGTTAACTGGTTTAAATGATGATCTCAGCTGGAAGAGCAAGTTTGGAATTAAAAGTGCTCCGCTTCTGAAGGTCACAGAGATTAACTTAAAAAAAAAAAAATCTAAGAGGGATGCAGTCTTCCTAAGGGATTGAAGGAGATACATCAGATAGTCTTCACAGGAAGGTACTTGTAATATTCATTAGTGGTTTATAGTGACTTAGGCTGAAACAAGAGAACAAGGACATGGACTGCAATAAAATTAGCATAACAAATTGAAGCCATGACAGCTATTGATCATCAGAACCAGATAACTCAATGGCAATTCACTGTCTACATTTAGGGGATAAAGAACAGTGCTGTCAGGAATTCAGCACCCTTAGCCAACACTGGAGTCACAAAAAGACAGCTTAGCACAACCTGTGAAGCTTTTGTACAGGAAAACACAAAGGTAGATACAGAATGCTACATTTAATTCTTAATTTGTTTATAATCTTAAAAATGTAAGACACTGAAAACCCTTTTCCTGGCTTATCTATACTCAAAAGCTAGAAAATTTTTCTACACCATATACATTCATACTGTGTTTAATGCCTTTAGCTAAGCATGAGTTACTGGGTTATTTACCTTTTCAGTTTCAATAGGTATTCTGTAGTCTTAAACAAACAGTACCTGCTCCTCCTTTTTCTCATCTCAAACTGATAGAGTACTATTTAGACAAAATTTGGGGAGGAGGAGACAAACGCACACAGAAACAAGACATCTCAAAGATGTGACACTTCTTTCTCCTGCAAGCATCTGTCCCTAAGTACTCTCACACTGAGGTAGCTATGAGCAACCTTACCTAAGAAAACACCAGAAAACAAAGACAGAGGTTAGATACTGTACCACAAAACATGCCCCCAAAAATTCACACCATCTCTATTGCCAGTGAAGCTACGTGTTGAAGGAGCCTGTGCCTCACGGTTTGTACGTAGACTTCGGCAGGAAAGAAGTCCTCCCAGAAGACTTCATATTATTGATGTAGGAAATACTCTGATAGAAATACTCTATCAGTTCCTTCAGTCTCATTTTGAGATTGTTATCACAGATTGAGAGAAGGTCACATGGCAGGTAGATGAAACGGATCGGAAGAACAGCTGCCTGATAATGAAGCTAAATCTGCAAGTAACACAATTCGAAACACACTGGAGAGACAGAAATAATATAGGAGGGTAAAAGTGAAGAGAAAGCTGTAAGGAACTTGCCACGTGGCAAACACTGACGAATTGCTGGACAGCTTGAGGCTGAAGCCCTGTGAAAAGAGAAAGTAAGGAGGAGACAAAAACCACTACAAGTTACTCCAGCTTAATCCACTTCAAGAACTGAGAGCATACAAAACCACCCTGTACCTGTTCAGAATGCTACCGTCTTACGCATCCTTCATTGCTGCACATTGGTTTAGCTAAAGGTACATCCCAGAGCGCTAGGGCACAGAATCAGGCACTCAGAGGAGAAGTTATGCTTTCAGTACTACAAGTTATAATGTTACCACTGTAGAACTAAAGTCAAGCAGTTAGAATGCTTTCAGGGTCCACCTTTGCTACCTTTCCTCCCCACTGCCAACAGATCCCAAAATAAAGAGTATTCTTTAAGATGTTTAGTATAAGGTGAAATCTAGGTTTACAAGAGGTTTCCATTAAAGGGTCAGTGACTGCATGGGAATAGCTCATCCAGCAATTGTCTTTTTTCTTAATGCAATCCACCCTCGGGAACTGGGACATTTCCTAGTAATAAGTTCTTGTTTTGCTAAGTATGCTTTAAGGAAAACAAAAATCTAGCACATCAAAAAGGTAGCATAGCCTTAAGCTGGTAACAGCTTCCCTATAGTATTAGCCAGTAACAAAAGTTGTGCTCTCAAGAGTTCAGATGGTTTTGAGAACCACCACACAGAATAGAGAAATGACAGACATGGACACAGGCTAATCCTTTTCATAAGATCCCTAAATGAATTTTAAAAATATATACCATGTCTTCACAGTACAGGTAAGATCTCATACCACTTTTATCAAACTAACTCTTGTTCTGGAGAGAACAGGTTTAATCAGCAATGAAAAGTTCAGTGGTTGTGGCCAAAGCTGGAAATTTCAACGTTGGAAGCAAAAACTAAGAGTATGTGAGAAGTGATATTAAAACAAAATCCTATAAAGCTGTGAGAAACTGATTTGGTTTGCTTTTATGCCCCATAAAAAATAAATAAAACCATGGAAGATAAACAAATGAGGGGGGGCATGAAACAAAACTCATTAGTAATATGAAAAATTAGATCAGTTCACTACACACAAAGGATATTTGATACTTTTGTTCATTCTTCAACTACGCTTACACTTGTAGTTGATTCACTGACACTGCAGGGACTCTACTATCCGAGACTTTTGAGCTGTTACCAACGGAATGTCTGTACAAACGCACTCCACAAGTGTATTCCAATAGATGAAATTGCATAAAGATATATTCTACAGAGTTGCACAGTTTTATGGAACACATTATACATAAAGGTTCAAATAGCACCATGAGCTAAAAACCCAAACAAAATCCACACAAAAACAAACCATTTTTTTTGTTGCTCCAAGACCCACTGTTTCCAAGTATGAAAGCTGCTAATGGGATCAAAAGAAATGCTTATCCTTAATCTGTGTCACACAGTCAGGAATAAGAGAATATGCTGATTCCTTTTTGTTACCAAGACACCAATGTTGCTGTGGTAACCACACTTACATGAAACAAACTACTCACCTGCACAATAATGCCCTTGCTCTTGTATTCTGCATGGAGGCCCTGGGAGAAGTAATCCACAAAAACCTAGAGAGAAAAGAATGGAAACATGCAGCATGCTACAAGTTAAAATGAAAACTCTAGTTTGCCGGTTTTTTTTGAAGCACATTTGAATTACTCTTCAGAGTTCCTGTTTTCAAAGTGAAAAAACTCAGGTTCTCAATGAAACTTTGTATATAAGAGCAATGCCATTCAAATAGAAACCCTATGTTTATGAAGTATTTTTACAGAAGAGAGGCTCAATCTAAGCAAATTTAGAAGAAAAAATAACTAGATTTGTTATATAAAGCCTAGGTAAAAAAAAAAGGAAAATAAGACTTATGTTCACATTGTTCACTACGTATGTCACCTCCTTACATTTTTTCAAGAGTAATTTAAGTGGGTTTCCCTTGTGCATGGTTTTTAGAACATAGTGTTTAAACACTTGGTCTTCTGCCTTTATGCTTTTAAGAATGCCACCCTATGGTGTTACTTCTTCCTAGTCCTCAAGCCCACCTTCACAGATTCTCTTCCAAAGAAGAAGAGAAGTTTTAGAAATTACAAGACTTCTGTAAGTTTTAGAAATTATGAGACTCAAAGTTCAATGAAAAGTCAGAGGGCTTAAAAGGTGGGTGTTAGTACCTGCCTTAAAGATGCCCTCAAAGCTCATTCAGCCACCTCCATAACCATGCCAGGAATTATTATGCTAAGATTCCAAGGCTACTCAGAAGTTCAAACCAGTGTAGATTCTCACTTCCCGAGTTCTTCTAAACCACCTTTCCACTTTTCCCTCCTGTAGTCCAGTGAGACAAAATATCAGGTTCTGCTATGGTTTCTTATTTTAATGAAATGATACAACCAACTAGGATGAATGGAGTACCTCCAACTGAACGAACTAAGCTATCTTATCCATGCTTGAAGCTAAAATAAATACTAAATAAATTAGTTCAAGTATTTAAGAAGCAGTTTCTTCAGACCAGTTTCAAAACAAACAGCAAAGCTCTAGTACTGCACCTGTTTTACAGTCTTCCTTTGGTCACCATGTCACCAGTGGTTTAACAAAAGTCCTAAGTGAAACCAGCACTCGAAGTTGGCAGCACCCAGTGTTTCTCCTATCAAGGTCATCCCACTGCACTCAGCCTACACTAGAAGCAACAGAAACACTCCCATGCCACTGGGCTATTTCTATGGACACTCTTCTGAGCATACTCAAGATCTGAAAGAAAACTAGGTTTTACTGTGTAGCAAATAGGTCCTTTTATTCTTCAAGTTGCATGTACAAGCTAGAAGGAAGCTCCTTAAACCAAAAAAGCTTATCTGCTGTCCAATTGTTCTTTTCTTCTCCCTTTCCCATAAGTTTGTAATGAAATTCAGCACTCAACATGAACAAGTCTGAAAGTCTAGTCTAGAGCAACTATTCAAGTGAGCTGGGCATCCTCTCACAACAATAAGGCACGTGCATAGATATGTAAATAGTTCAGTGCAGTCCCTGAACACAGCTGCCAGGTCAATGTGTGATAACTGCACAGAGTATACCGATAATCTACTAAAAAGAACTATATTATGTTAATAAAAGTGCTTTGATCATTCAAATTTCTAACTATTCCTCCATGACTGAAGTCTGATATTACATACTGCTCCAAATATACAGTATAAAAAGACTTTAATCTCTACTGGTTGCAAAGAGCTTGCCATAAAGAGAATGTTCATTTCATACGAGAAGAAAAAGCAACTTCCACTATACAAATAAGCTTTGGAGTTTTTCTTCTTGAAGCATTTTTTTCAAGGTTTTCTACTTCTGATGCTCAAGTCTCCCAAAACCTGTGAACTTAAAGAATGCTCTCTAAGTAAACATTCCCTGAATAAGCAGATAAGCATTTCATTTGAGAAAATTTCTTCTTCTTGGATATCCAAATATCCAATATCAAACCCAAACACTAAAGATATGACAGGGAAGGAGGAGAAGGTATAATCATATTTCACTTCTCATTAGCATTAACACAGGTTATGCTATTCTATTTCTGACAGGTAAACCTGTCAGAAAACAGCACTGTGATTCCTTTAAAAGTGTCTCATTTCATTGTAAACTAGGGAATTCTCCACAGGAAGGTTAAAGAGTTGGACTGCATCTGTTCCTGCTATTTAGTCAAAATCATTGACTTAGACCTGAAGGATACTATGCTTTAAACCCCCTCTATATAGATGAGGGGAAAAAAAAAAAAACCTAGAAATTGCAGATACAGTCTTTCTATAGCTACATTAGGGGAGTCACTTTCATGCTTACTAATCTTGCTGTGGTAGAAGATGAGCAGAGTTGAGAATAGGCAGATTACTTGACCTGTAACTTAGCTTCTAGGTGGAGGGGAAGAAATATTTGAGATTCCTATTGAAAAAAAAGACTAACCAAGGCAGCGTAAGGGATATTATCACTAAAATCAGATGCTCAATTCATTCCATAAAGCTGAAGGCATTGCCACAACGAAAGTGACCACTTGTATTAAAACGAAGAACTGTCCTCTCAGGAAACAGTTATTTCAAGAAGAAATTCTATCAGCTAAAACCACCTCAGACTTCTAAACTTAAATATCCTCTCCTTTAGTATGAATAAAATAGTGTGCATCAACTCTTTTCTGGGAGTATGAAGACGTTACTGAGAGTCTAGAGAACACGTGGGTCTGTTCTGATGTGAATGACACTACTGAAGGTTTCTTCATCCTGTTAAGGTTCTGCTTAGAGTCTGAAACCCTGGGAGTATTTCAGGTAATTACCAGGGATGGCTGAAAAAGCTGTAGTGCCATATTGCTTTAACACCAGTGTAAATGTCTCTTGCATTCAGTTTTACCACATATGCTTCAGTTCCATACTGTGTACCCATATTGTCTTTATGGCATTCACTGGAGATATTTTAGAGGGATGTTTTAGAATTTCCTGTAATTATCTTTGGGGAAAAAAATAAGACCAGCTGCAAAAAACCGAAACTGTCCCAATGACACAAAGAGAAACCAGAGCAGAAAAATTTAAGATGAAATGTAGATCATAGAATCATCACAGAATTTAGGAGGAAAAAAATCTCAAAATCAAAATAATAATAATGTGTGTTAAACTTAGTCAGTGTTCTTTCTCAGCCTCCCACTAAGCTTGCTTGGTACACTAGCATCCTTTTCCATGTAAAAATGTAATGCATGAGGAAATATATAAAATAGTTATTTCCATGTCAATAAACCCTTGCACTCAGTTTTCTCTCAACCTTCCACTATTGGAAAAAGTCAAGATAGAAACTCTGCACTTTTAGTTCATGAAAGCACCACTAGATGGACACCAAAACATTTATTCCTGTAAGTGTTGGCCTATGTTTGACACTTGATTTCAGTGTGGAAAAGAACACTTACCTTGGTTGCAGAGTAAAGAGTCAGTAGTGGAGTTGGATACATCCCAGTAGCTGATGCAATATTCAGGATTATCCCTTTTGATCTGAAAGGAAGTAAAGATATATTATCATGAAATAAAGGAAACATATTTGATGTTTCAGATAATTACAGCAAGCCTAAAACAAACCTTTTAGGATGCAATTCAGATTAGGATCTGTTTAAAAACCCCCAACCAAATCCTAAATTGAAATTTACTTCATGCACAGTTATAAGTATCCAAGCAGCTGGCATAAATCAGGTACAACTTCAAGGTCAATAGAGCAAGAGAATCAAAGCTATATTTATATACACACAGACACACACTGGGCTAAATTATGCAAAATCATTGAGTCAAGCTGGCACAAGTTCAAGAGGAACTTCTAAATCTTGGGATAAGGTACAGAAATGGCAACACAGGTTTGTTGTATAATTTACACTTTGATAATTCCTTTCATCTTCTAAATGTTACCTCATGATGGATCTTCAAGATAAGAAGCATCTGAATCTACTGCTCAAATACAGAAGTGTTTTAATAATTATGGAAGATATTCAGTGGACACAAAGTAAGAGTTGTTTTACAGTTGCATTACAGTAACATTGAAGGTTTTAAACAATAATATTTTGTTAAAGATACAAGAAATTAGCTACCATCTGCTCTGCAAAGCAGTTCTAAAGCATATGCAGGTAGGACAGAAAGACTCCTGCATTACCCAATACAGACTGATTTGGACCATGTCTATTTCTAAGACTAGTTTTACCTAAAAACCAGACATATTTAGTGCTAGGCAGAAAAAAGAATTTTAAAAGCTTCATGCAAATTAGGGCAATTACTCTGTTAGAAGGTGCTATGAGACAGTCCCATATAGTGAAAGACACGTCTCTGCTTCTTCCTACCCTGTTGTAAATTCAAGCCAGTTTACCTGAACATACTAAGTATGCTGTGTTTAGTGCAGTGAGAACATTTGTGAAGGTAGGCATCACACTGCTCAGCTCCTACAGATTTACATGTGAGTTTCTCATCATATCTGTTCATCTAAGTATACCCTATGCCACTGCTGCCACAATGATTTAAGTAACCATCCTAAAAACAAACAGTAATTTAAGTGACCATTAAAAATTAAAGCAATATAAACACTTCGGAAATCACAACAATAGATTCAAACCAACATGGTTTCTGCCATGATATAAGTGTGAATTACATCTGTGATTGATTTGCCTCTAGGAATGAAATGGCAAATGTGACAGAAAAGAATAATTTCCATTATTCAGGATTTCAGACACCTTTGCCGAAGTTCATTGTATTTTTCAGTTCCCCGTAAGCCTTGGTTGGTGAAATAAAGTAGTAACGTGGATCAAAATACGTAGCATAGAAAACACAAGACCACAAATTAATCATGAATTTTCAAGACAGCCAAAGGTTAACAGTGGATGCTAGAAGTTTTTCATATCAAGACAGGTGGTGATTGTGGTATTTATTCATGAGCTCAAATGGAGATTAGCAGTCAAATGAGTATTTATGCAGTTTTTAAGAGATTACCAGATTGGAGAATACTATAAGGAACTTTTTAAAGAGCTTAGGCTGCTATGTGAACAGACTACAGAATGGCAGATGAAAAATCAATATTAACAGTGCATCAATAACCGAGAATGCATACTAAAGGAAATAATGCGAATTAATCACAAATCTTGCAGGTCTCCAAATCAACTATCCCCTCCATGAAAAACTTGAACAAGGAAGGAGGTTTTTTGTGCAGCAGTCACCAAAACTAGCCAAAGAACAGAATTCTGGAAATGGCAGGGATAGATCCTTCACCACCACTGAAATCTTTATCACAGCCTACAGAACATTTTTATCCCTCCAAATACAGTACAAATATTAAGAAGCTGATGCTTTAAGGAAGGGGAAGAGAAGGAAAAAAAAGCCACCCTGATACACTGATTTACTTATTTAAGAGACTATTAAGAGCACCCATGATAAGAGTATACAAACTAATGAATGAAAAAGATCAAGATCTTGATTTATCCTCTCAGCATACAAAAGAAAGATGACACTTATTTAAATGAAAGACTGAAATTTAGATCTGATAAAAGAAAGCGCTCTCCCATATTCAGACTATGGGACTACTTGCCATAAAACTTAATTGAGGACAAAAGCTTAATAGGATTCAAAGAAGGATACACATTGATATGGATAAAGATGAGTCTCATGCTTATAAAGCTAACTGAAGCTTTAGAAGAGAGGCTGGCATTCAGAATATAAGTACAAGTCTTGCAGTGTCTGGCTAGACTGCAACTTTTGGCAGGAGTCGTGACCATCACCTAGATGGAGTGAATTAATGGTTTGACCCAGTGAAGAAAATCACCTTGGAAAGACAAAAAATTAATAGCAGCCTGTTGCAGAAGCTCCATGTATTGGTCTCTCTGAAGTAGCCAATGCCACTGGGGGTTTTGTGGTTTGTATTTTTACTTTTTAAAGAGAAGAGTCCTCACCTTAAACGCCCATAACTTAAAACCTCCAGATAAAATGAAACTGAGAAGCACGTGTGTAGGGGGAATACTTCCAATTACTCCAATTACAATTTTGCTTCTTAGAGGAATTGCAGACGAAATGTTTTTAGGTCAGGATTTGAAGAATTACTTGAGGATCAATGCGGTAAAAAATAAATTTTGGCTCCATCTAATTCGACTGTGCAGTTAATGAAAAAAAAAAAAAAGTTGGTTAAGATGAACAGAGCCAGGCCCACACCCTCACACCTCCTATCATTCTACCTTAAGTGGTCCAGCACCGGGGAGGCTATATTTAGCCATCTCCCTGTTGCTGTGGCAACCAGCGCCTGCTCCAGCTGCATGCCAAGTGGAAAGAGCAAGCTTCTTCTCTAATGTAATTATGCACTTGCTACTTCCCTGGCAATAAATACCATAGTTTGGTATTTGTCTAAAAACAGTGAACTGATTTTCGGTGGTGGTGGCTTTTTTGCTCCCAAAGACATCAAGCCTCAATTTTCAGTTCTATGAATCTCCCACGTTAGACAGTAGCCTGAAAATTTACAGAGGAACTGCTCATTTAAGTGTAATAGAAAGCTGCAGATAATAAATTGTCACTTTAAGTGTTCAGAGCACAGGAGAAAAGCCACAGCAGAGAATCTAAATGCCATTACCAGAAGTGGCATTCACCTAATGCTGCTTTGGTTATTATAAATAAAAAGACACACCAAGATGTAGCTTTATGTTCTCTTATCAGACCTGGATGCAAAGCATGCAAAGTCTGCTCTATGTTTGCACTTCACTTGTAAAATACTGCCATAAAACTAACATTCAAATACACAAAAGTACACACTAGAGATAGCTGCAAGATGCTAAAACATGCTTTGTCACATCTATCTACTCAACATGCTATCCTCCTTGAACAAGTGAGGAATAACAATGAGATTCTTAGTCTAGTTTTATTCTTAGAGCTTGGAGCTCTAGCAAGCCCATGGTCCCATGTGAGAAATGTATGGTTGACCTAAAGAGCAGCTGAGTACAGCTACAATTCATTCATGCCCTTGGATTTGTTGGACATCCATGTCCTCTTATGGTTACAGACTGTTAGTTGTGTTAATGGCCTGTGAGCTATGACTGTGCAAGAGCTGGCAGCTGCAGACATTGCTTCTGTGCACTGCAAACCCAACCAACTTCACAAAAATCAAACAGAAAATGGAAGCTTTTTCAAATATTTGTCCCTGGGACAGAAACCAAGGCCTTCATCCAAATGGAGCAGTAGTTTAAAGGAACAAGTTCAAAATGTGTACTTTATTTTTTTTACCACTATGAACCTTTTTTTTTTTCAGGATTTTTGAACATTTATCCTTGGGATCCCTGAGGTAGTCATGCAGTTAGGAGAAGTGAGAGTAAAAATGATATGGTGTGCTCAAGGGCAGTCAGAAACAGAAGTTAGCTGGATACTGGTTTGCTGCCTTTCATTCAAATCATCTTACCTGGGTTGATATGTAACAGAAAAACATATACAAGTAGAGTATACATCATTCTCTCCTGAGAAGCTGAAGAGATCAACTCTGCCAAATGGATAGCTACAACGTTTCTTTAACCAAAGAAGAAACTGAGTCAAGAAACTGTCAGATCTCTTAAGTTCCAGAATCTAGTAAGGAAACAACACTAAATCCCTTCAAAACAAGAATGGTTTGGTCATGTGGGCACCTTCAGAGAGCAGTGGTTTCACAAAAGGCAAGTCCCTTTATCTATCATTAATAGGACAAGGACAAGGAGTAACTTCTGACTTACAAACCCTGAGTAGCTATCACCACTGTTCTATAATCTTCATCCTTTATTCCAGCTTCATTGGGAAATACTATACTCCTGGCCCTAGAGCTCAAGTCTTGGGTCTTCATTTCTAATTCAAGTCTCTTTAGATGAAATAAACTTATTCAAATCTCTTGTTTGTTTAACTAAAAATCTAAGCTTGCCATTACCCTGACATGCTAGACACTGACTCCCATACTGACCCCTAGTTCTTACAGTTTGTACTCAGGAAGAAGCTTTGTTTTAAATGTGAAACATATGCTATGCATCTCTGTATCACTTGAATAACTGAATCTTGGTCTTCAATGAAGATTCCCAGGTAGTGGGATAATACAAAATATACCAGTTTTTTTCTTCATCTTTGCCAGAGGTTCACCCTATATATATGCTCCTCCTGCCATATTGGTTTGAATGGTTCTACAGAGTTTCCTCCAGTATTGCGATCATAGCTCAAATCTGATCCAGGGCAACCCCCAGGAAGCCAGGGCCAAGCACTGCAACAGAGATGGCCAGCAGCCAGGACAGTCAACATCAGTTAGAAAATAGCCTGGAGGGACTAAATGGAAACTGTGAACCTTTTAATTTCACCTGGGAGCTAGCTAGGAAGTCAGTACACGTCTTCTGTGGAGACAATGGTGTATTATTTTAAAAAGCTGGTCTCCAATTCTACTCTTCCAAATGATCACAGACTTTCCTCAATATACCTCCTACTGTATAATGAGAACATATTCTTTGCATCCATTTTACTTACAATGACTTAGGGAGAAATAGCCTTAAGAAGGTTATTCCCAGGAACTGTAACCACCCCCTCAGAATAGCAGGTTGTTGAGTTAGTGCTGATGAGTCAGACGGGCTTTTTAATTCTGTTCTAAAAGGAATCACCACAACAGTGGAGAAGGGAGAGGAAAAATAAAAAGGGAATCGAGTGGAAAAGGCTTCCACCGTCTGATGATTCATGCACCATCAGCGTGACTCACCCAGCAATACTCTGCCATTAAAACATGGAGACTAGGCTGATTAGTCACAGTAATGAATTTTTCAAGAAAGGATTCTCCCCTATAAATAATGATGACTTTGTCTGGATAGTGTTAGTGTGACTCACCTTTCCAGCATGCCGGGCAGCACCAATCGTGTCATCTGCAAAAGGAAAACATTCGTGATGGCTGAGAATGCAGACACCAGACAGCCAGAGACCGAGGGAAGCCTCCCTTCCTCCCAGAAGCAGCTGCCACCCCCTTCACCCCAACCTCAGCTCGGGGAAGTAGAGACCATACTTTGCGTAGGCAGTTTATTTTTATTCTACCTGGATAACTTCGCTCTGTCAAGTAGTATGTGCACTGAATCTGGTGAAACCATCCAGCTAGTAGCATAAGAGTAAATAAAACAAATGTCTTCACCACTCTGCAGCATTCATGGCCTCTAAAGAACATTAAAACCCCAGAGCACTACAGTACATGTACTATCTTTCTCTCCTCACCGTAAGTACCAAGACTGACTAAATTTACCACCTATGCCAAGACTCAAAACAATATCCAATACATTTTAGCTAGGTTTACTGAACTGCTGAGTTTAGGATAAAAATATATTATGGAGCAGCAAGAGCACTGGACAGAACTAGTGAATATAAGTTTCCTACATTACATGACCCACAGAAAATACTTAAGACCCCAAAACATTTTTGCTGACTACACAGATGATTTTACACTGAAAAACCTACACTCCCATAAGGAAAATAGCCTTGCAAACCTCCTCACTGCTCTGGAAGCTCCTGCCTCCATTATGACTCCAAGCAATCTATCTACAAGCTGGTTGAAGGATTCTCTAGAACAGTAATTCTAAAACAAGCTTCCTAGTTGCAGACAGAGCATCTCTGACAAGGGAAACAAACAAGCATCAATCCAAACTTGGACAAAAATTTTAACTAGTGTAAAATAGTTAATTTGCCTGCTACTAATTACTACCATCCTCAAATACATTTTAAATCCAAAACTTCTGCCTTTAAGAAATAATGTCAAAGTTCACCTTCTGCCAAATACCACCCTGCCCCCGACCAACTCTTTTAATGTCACCTCATTGACACCAAAGACAGATCAGACAAAAAATATAAATTGTTACCACTTATGATATCCAAAAGGTGTTCCAACAAAGTTTTTGAGAATGCAGTGAGGAGGGGGCAATAAAATACTAAAATCAGCAGACACCAAAACATAATGGTATGCCCCCCCATACTAAATAACCTTGATAAATTAAAACATTGAATATTTGAATAATATAGGAGGAAAAACACACACACAAAAGAAATCAGCATATACAGGCACACAAAACACCTGTAAGCACTTATATTACAGAGAAACAAATCTCATTGCAGCAAGCTATTCATTTTACTATCACCATTGCATTACCACTTACATATGACTCAATCTGGGTTTGAGGTTTTTTGTTTGTTTTTATTTTTAAATTATAAAACATACCCTTTTAGTAATAAAGGAGAAAAAACACAAAAGAAAACAACCTCAGTTGATTGCAGTTGACACACAAAGAAAATGGCAGAGAAGGGCTGTGTTTTGCATTTTATTGACATTTCTCCTTAGAATAGATTCTGCCATCAGCCACGCTGCATGACTGTTTGATAAGGGATTGTAAGGTAGGAGCTGAACAGACCTTACTTTCATGAAGTCAGCTGCTGACACACTTAGCTGTCAGTACTGCCCCACACATCAAACTAAGTATTCAGAGCTGATAAGCACCACCAAGGAAACAGATCCCATGCAATATCAAAAAAATATCTAGCATTAACTTTAAGCATACATGAGCTTTTTCATACGCTAATGCATCAAAAGAGATGTAGAATCAACTATTTATTTTAATGTTAAAGGGTAAAGAATGATTTGGGCTGATTTTAAGACTAGTTCAAGACTGGAAGATCTTTTATCTGATGCAAGTTTATGATCTCTTCCACAGGTCCCTTGGTAAAAAGCAGCATACTGGTTTTTTGCCTCTCAGGGCAGGTAAAGCTGCAATATCATCACCACAGATTGGCACATGGACTTGGTCCTGAAATTGCCTTCCCTCAGGCAACCCATAAACGGTGTAAAAAACCAGTATACAATCTCCCATTGTAATGCAGAGGGGACCCCCACAGTTTGAAACTTCTGTTGTAAATCCACACAAATGCATCATGATCTAAATCCAAACTGCAACCCACCAAGGAGCTCTAACAGTTTTCACAGACGTGCTGGTTACTATTGATATTCAAATGAGAGCATAGAAGAACATGCTACAATAATTGGGGGGACTTACACAAAATAAAAAACTATGAAGTCTCTCACCACCAGCTGGTTTAAATGATTTGTTTCTACAGTTAAGCCGGACAGGCAATCAATTTTTTTCCCCCTCCACAGAAAAATACTCATGGTAAAACTGGATTTCATACTCAACACCACTTCCATTTGTTTCATTAAAATTAATATTTTGGGGGAATTTCAAAAATCTGTGAAATAGGGCAAAAACTTTTTGCTGTCAGCATTTTTACATCTTGTGATGTGTGAAGAGATATATATATGAATATGCAGTATCTTTATATACAGAAAAATACCTTTTTTTTTTAAAGAGTACGATAACAGAAGGTAGATCTCTGAGTCAGTCTCACCTGACCCAGCCAAGTCCACACTCAGAAAGCACTATTGGAAAAACACTGGCAGGGTATTCTGCAGCAATATTCCAGCCTGGCAATTTTATACATTGTACACACACACGAAATATTTCCAGCCTCAATAAAAATAAAACAATAAATAGCAGAAATGTAGTTTTACCACTAATAATGGTGTATGTATGTGCTTGTATTGCATGACCCTTATCCTAAACAGCCAAAGTGGTTAACACTGCTGTCTTCAACAGCGATAATCTCAGACGTGCCATTATGAAATAGGCAGTTAAAAACCAAACATCTAGAACTGAATAAATATCTCCCAGATAAAGAATCCAAATTCTAGGTAGGTCTGGTTTAGAGACACCAGTTCTGTAATGGCATGTATTTCATAAATTGCAAAGCATTCCAAGTCTGAGTCTATAGGAATTAGCATGTAGGATGTCAGAGAACTCTATGGTAGTGTTTGTTTCTCTGAAGGCAATCTAATAAAGGAAGAAGGAAGTGTCAAGAAACCTAAGGGAGAGGCTGGGAACTACTCTAAGAAGAGTGCCATCAGTTGGCAGTCACTGAACACTCTTAGGCTTCCTTCACATAACCATTTTTCTGAAGGAATACTACTTTCCACAGACATGTGAGTGCTACAGTTGAAAATGTGAATGTTCCCAAGACTCTGAAGACTCAGGTAATTCTAGACAAGTAGTTATACACAAGGCTATATGAAAACTGCCAGAATATCCAAAACAAACTGTTTTTTTCTTTCTGAAAATTTGCATTAGATCAGAGTGAGCATGTGTGTGTGCATATGTGCATCTGAGAAATTTGTTCAGGACAGTCTCCTCAACATCAGAAATTGTTAATCTCTGAGATTTAATACAGTCTGGCAAAAATGTTTAGCACACAACCATGAAGCAGTAGTGTTGCAGTTTGTTTATTTTCAATTATTTAATATATACATATAGAGTTTGGGGCATAGTTCCTTTGGTTTGGAGGGCTGCATTATTTTTAAGCCAACTTCTTTCACACCTAACCATCCAGATCTCAAGTTCCAGGATGCTCAAAGCAAATGGCTAACTTAAGGTAGAGATTGATTACAGACCATTTCAATAATCTTTTACAGGCAGCTAATATTTCTTGATGTCCTTTTACCTGCAGCTGCATTTATTACATTCCTGGCAAGCATCAGTTGTATTGTCCACTCTTCCTCACCAAACCTGTCTTCTACCTCCTAATTCTGGAAGAAGTAACACCATGTTTATTCCAATGGAGGAAAGATTCCTACTTGCAAATACAAAAATGCACAGACTTATGGCTGGATTTATGTTCTAAAGCAGGTGCTATACTTAAAAGCTGTTATTAGAGGACTAACAAATAGTCAGAAATTATAACCATGTATTTCCAGAGTTTTTTCTTCCAAAGAAAATCTCCCATTCTTAGTGATCTCTAGTCTTTTCTCACTCCAATCTAAGCAATAGCTCAGAAGCAGAGCTTAGGGAAAGAGTAATAATGTGTAAAATTTTTAATATCTTTCAAGTGATATTCACTCAGACTACTAAAATACAGTAGGAAAAGCTGAGGTAAATATTTAAAGTCATCCTTCCTATCTTATGGGCCACACAACTGTTATACAAAGCCAGAAATCTAATACCACAGTTGTATATTTAGAGACAAATCATTCTATGTTATGACTGCAAGTCATTCTTTCCACTTCAAAAGGGTATAATGATGTGTAATTAGGGCTGTGCAAATACAACAAAGCATGAAGCTACAGAACTTGGACAAGTTTTCTGCTTTGTTATGCAGCTAAGAAGCTTCCCTCATTCACAAATCTGGGGTGAAATTATAACAATTCAAAGCAACATAACTTTTTAAAGACCAGCAATTCCCTGTAGTGCACCCACTCACGTACAAAAACATCATTGCTACCATAAGATAATTTAGAGTGCCAGGGTAGAGGCACAAGTTCACAAATGCACACAAGTTCATAAATTCACTACCTGTTTAACCAAGAGTTAACTGGCACCATGCCTATGCTACGTTTGCCTGCAGACCTTACACTGAAAGACCTAAGGAACTGTACTCATGCACTGGTAGTTAAATTGATTATGAGACCTATTCTCAGCATCTACTAAGTTTTTTTTAAAGTGTGTCTCTTGAAAAAATATCTTCTTAATGCAGCTCATACCCCAAGCCAAACAAAAATGGTTTATATTTGTAAAAACTAGCAAGTAAACCTGATGTTAACTCAACAGAAATTCACACAGTAACCCATGTGGACTTGTCAGGGGCACAGGACATACAAGGGAACTATGAATGCAACATGCTGCAAGCCGTGCTCATTATCAGACTTTCTCTCGAGCAACAGTTTTAGAGGAGAAAGTTTTCCCTGTTTAGATCCTCTAACTTTCAGATTCCAGTTTAAAAGGGAAAGCCCTAAAAATAGCCATCCTTTGCCCCTTACCCTTTACACAGGAAAAAAGACTACCCAATAATAAGGCTGAACCTTCTCTTTCCAGAGGTGAAATATGTATTTGTGTCAGCCCCAATCTACAGAAAGCTAGATAACTCTAGGATTCCTGAATTTCCCAAGTTTACTTGTACTTTGAGGAAAAATCCCTAGTGATTCTCTGACTATTGCTGAAAAATATTTATCACAGCTACATTTCCCTTGATCTGGCTTTCTGTGTATCACACTCTCAGGTTAAAAGTCATCAAGGTGGGAAAACAAAGCATTGAATTTCTCCCTCTGGACATCTGAATGATATTCATGACCACTTTCACAGAACACTTATCCTTTCCCAAGTATTGACAACTGTCCCTCTCTGTAATAACTTGCATTATGTACTTGGCTAAATCATCCTCCCCAACTCTGATTATGACTTTGAGTATAAATGTAAAGAAACCTCTGACTACACTGGAATGCACACACAGAGCGATTTTTTTTTCTCACAAGTCAGTGTTGCCACTGCTTTCAGAATTTTGTTCCACTTACTGTGACCCTCTCCATACACATGAATACAAAAATTCATGTGGTCCTAGCAAGGGCAAGCAACTACCATCTGATTTCTGGTAATGTTCCTTTACAGATGTGGTATTAGGCTTCACTATCCCATCTGACACTCGGATGAGAGAGGAGAGAGAGAGCGAGAGAGAGAGAAAGAGAGAGAAAGAGAGAGAGAGAGAAGAGAAAGAGAGAGAGAGAGAGAGAGAGAGAAGAGAGAGAGAGAAAGAGAGAGAGAGAGAGAGAGAAAAAGAGAGGAGAGAGAGAGAGAGAGGAGAGAGAGAGAGAGAGAGAGAGAGAAAGAGAGAGGAAGAGAGAGAGAGAGAGAGAGAAGAGAGAGGAGAGAGGAGAGAGAGAGAGAGAGAGAGAGAGAGCGAGAGAGAAAAGAGAGAGAGAAGAGAGAGAGAGAGAAAGAGAGAGGAGAAAGAGAGAAGAGAGAGAGAGAAGAAAGAGAGAGAGAGAGAGGAGAGAGAGAAAGAGAGAGAGAGAAAGAGAGAGAAGAGAAAGAGAGAGAAAAGAGAGAGAGAGAAAGAGAGAGAGAGTCATTTCCTACTGCCTTTCAGGCTTATCACTCCCAGGCTTTTCCTCTTTCTACACACAGGTCTGCAAAAGAACATCTGCCTTCTTTCTCAAATACACTAGTTTCTTCTCCTCCTTTCAATTTTATATTGGTTGTGGGTTTTGTTGTTGCTTTCTTTCCTAAACTCACAGTTTCAGACTTTGTAGTAGAGTTTATATCCATGTTCTGCCTGGGATTCACAACCTGGTATAATTCACCTCTCACTCCTCCTCCACTAGGAGGGCAGCTGACACCAGATACCTCGGTTCAACATTAAGTATTTATGTATTTTGAATTCTAAAGAAAATTATAAGCACCTCAACTATGACGACAAAAATCCTTGATGTCGTAGGCCTATTAGCCTTCTGCATTGACACTCAGTATAAAAAATGAGTAAGGTAATCAACATGAAGATTACCACAGACACCAAGGGATGTACATATATATAATTTACTCTCCCCCTTCCCCTGTTAATGTCAATTTCCAACCAAAGCCTGGCCTGCAAGCCTAAAATTTACATTCCCCCACAATATAATAGCTCGCAAACCAATTCAGCTCCCTGCTTAATCAACCGCTAAGCCAGTACTCCCTCAACTATTTAGTCCTGCTCATTTTCAAGAGAACACAAGTTTATGCCTCACTCCCCATGCAATTAGCATATTGTGATGCTGCAAACAGAAATAACAAACTTGCAGTTCCTTACTATACCAAGTATCTCTTGGAGCTTCCAAAGGACAAACAAGGACTCCCTGAAGTATGTGAAACTATTCTCTGGGTTCATGACCTACCCCTTTTTTTCCCCTGGACAGCAAATCTAGCACCCTTGGCTTTCAGGACATGAATCCAATAGCCAAAACAAGTTAATTGTTTGCCCAAGTGAAACTGAAGGCTGTAGCACACAAAGGTGAATTGACACAAGAAGACGCAGTTGATACAAGGAACTATGACTAGAAACTACTCTAATTTTGGTTTTTCAACACTTGCTGGTTAGTGAAAAAACCCAAGGGCTTTGACCTGATATTTTACTCAATGCCAGAAATGTTTAGTTTGGCTCTCAAAATACCATGAGATATCCAAAAGTTATAATACAAACCCATGTTATGTGAACTGCCAACAACAATCATTAAAGAAAAGTTCTGCTATTTATCCCTCCAGAAGCTTGACATGAGATTATGACAGGAACCATGAATATGGTTCCTGTATACACATACTATATTGTCTTCTTCGCCATTTATCTGCCAAATCAATCCTTGTATATGGCTGTATTAAGTCTCATGCTCTCCTGAGAAAATACAACAAATAAATTCTTCATTCTATTTATAGCACCATGAAGAGCCTTAACATTTCTTGTTTTGTATACTCTATGAAGACCAAAATAGCTCCTGCACTGCACATCACCATAAAAATGTGATATTACCCAGATTGCTTTAAAAGAATCTACTGTGGGGGACAGGGGTCAGGTTTTTATAACCAGTATTTTAAAAGATGTGAACATGTTTCAAGCAGTTTTACATTTTACTGTTTCAAGCAGTTTTACCTAAGCTACCACTTATCTTCAGTGACGTACAGGTGCTTTGAAAGCAGATCATAGTAATCAATACTTTATGTCAGACTGAGTGAGCCCCAGAATTGCATGACTGGGTTCATGGGTGACCTAACCCAACAGTGCTCTAAGGACATGATGGGAGAAGGCAGCATGGAATATGATTTGGGAAAGACATGCATTTAAAAGCTCTGACAGGAAATAAGTTCTCAAACACCTGGCAAAATTCCATAGTATATATTTTACAGCTGGGGAAAGCATTAAAAAGCAAGACCAACTAGGTTGATAATTTTTCCTGTGAGGTGCAGCCTCTCAGCGCACCCCTTCTTACACACTGCATATCCCCTAGGAATGCAAGGAAGAAAAATTCTCTAGTTCTGTGGGTTCTCCTGAAAAAATGTCTTACAGATGGTACATAGCTCTAATGTGCTCTTCTTCCCAAAACAGTAAGCATCTGGCATGCCTACTGTTTAATTACACAACAGGCTCATGCAGGAGGAAACATTTTCAAGCATGGAATCCTATGCTCAAACTCTGTATATATCCAGTAGCAGGAGTTGTTCAGAGTCAAGAAAAAAGTTTTCAAACAGAAGGAAAAACACAGTAAGCAGATCTTCAGTAAGTTTTTATATGTGCAAAGACAGCCACATTAGAATTTTAAGAGGCTGAGAGGATGCAAATTTTACAAGAAACTGTATGACAATTCTGTTAAATTGTTGACCAACACTGATCATAAACATGATAACTGAAACCATAAACCAGCATTAGTTTACTGTGGAAAACAATATAGTCTGGCTGCACCTCTGGAACTTTAGGTGTATACTGAGTTAAATTACTCTACTCCACCATCTTCGGAAACACAAATTAGTTCATCTGTAACTTCTCTACTCTAATAAAATGCTCCCATGAAGACTGACACCCTAAATTCTTTTATCACTGAATAGTGCACTCCCTCTGCTGGCACAGCACAGATCTCACACCTTAGCAGAGGCATTCTTCTGATTACACTAATCTCCAAGAGGTCTATGAATGACAAAACTTCTTCAGGTGTACACCTGATGCAGCTCTGTTAACCTAAAAAAAAGTCCACTAAATTACTTCCGTAAGAAAAAACTTTCAAAGGTGCCCATTAATAACTGACTTCTCTAATGAAATCTTGCAGGGTGCAAGACACCATGGGCCACAATTCTTCTCAATCAACTAAAAAATCTGTACTTGTCAGGCTCACAGTCATTTTCAAAGTGAAAGGTTTCTGAAGACTCATTTTACAAGTAGTTTTAAGATGTTAAAACACACAGAAAAGTAGTTCACAGTGACAAGCTGACATTACAAATTCAATCATGCAAGAGCTGCATTTTCACTGTTTGTCTATGTTTTAATGAAGTGTGAGCATCTTATTAAAACCTTGTTTTAGGAGGTGCTGTGTCCCCTTACAGAGAAACAAAACACTCGGAGTTTAGACTCCCCAGAAGCACAGTACTAGATGAATTCAGTACTTGACCTAATCAGAAGAGCTGCAAGAAAGTAAAATCTTTCAAGCCAGCTTTGAAACATCAAATATTTTAGCTTGGAGGCAAAAGGCTAACCCTCAGCTAATGGAGATACAAGTTTTGTTATGCATAAGAAGGTTTAGCAGTGAATAGTCACAAGGAGTTTCATCAGCACTCACTGGTAATACACTAAGCAATTCCCTGTGTCATGTAAGCAGCTGCTATTCCCTCCATCCCTTTTAAGCTTTGACTTGAAAATCTCATTTTTGAATGGGCCTCATATCAAAAACAGGAAAACAGCCATATGTTTTAGCCTGAAGTCAAGTTGATTTCTTCTCAAAAAAACTTTCAGTTTAAATATCAAAAAGGAAGGTAACTTCTAAAGTTTGAGTTTGGTTTTCCTTCTTGCTCACATATTCCGCAGAAAATATTTAAGTGTTTTCTCACTACAATGCACAAAAACCTTATGTGTGCAGAGATAAGGGCTGCCCACCCCAAGAAAAAGATGGAAGGGGAGAAAAATGAACGATTTACAAGAAGAACAATCGTGAAGAAGCATTAAGTGCTATTTTGTGTACATACCTTGCTCTTCCAAATAGCTAATAGGCATCTTTGCCACAAATTATATTCCACACAGTCCGATATGACACTAACAACCTCTGGGTTTCTCCAAGATGAAAAGTAAACCTGTGGTCTAACAGGTGAAAGTAATTCCCTCAAACAACTGAATCTGTTTTCTGGTTTTGAATTAGGATATCAGGAACAAGTGTAGGGAACAGGGCACTTACCTTACAAACAGACATGATGTTAATGTTGACCATTTTGTCAATTGTCTGCAAGAAAGCAAAGTTTTAGGGTTTGCTCATTTTGAGTTATTTAATCAGTATTTATACACCCTCTCGGTTTAAGTGCTGGGATAGATTATTCACCCTTATCCCTTGCCTTCCTGCTTAAGTATCAGGAACAGTGATAGGCTTTCAACAAAGTCTGTGAATTGCTCTTGGTCAATTTTCATCTCTGATTAGGGATTCAAACTAATAAAGAACATGTATCACATTGACATTGTATTTCCTAACCCTATTTGCAACACTTATAAACTTCAATAAATTCTTATATTTAGATATGTTCAGAAATGAACTACTGTATTTTGCTCTTCACCATTTCATAGCAGTGTTTTATAGTGACTTAAAGTTGATTCATCAAGTTAAAAACAGGGATTTCTTTTTTTTTTTTTTTTTTTTTTGCTAAACATTATGAAGCTTATTTGAAGGTGATTAAGCAGAAGACACAAAACCACAGTGGACACAGTGATCTATGGGTGTTTTGGAAACAAAATCATGCACCAGTGAAATTGTTCATAAACACAGTTTTCAGTGTGTCCAATACAACCCAGATTGTCCCTAATTATGAACTGCCTAAAACAGTCATATTAAGTTTCCTAACCGATATGGAATATGCAGCTTCCATCCATGAAGTTGCTTTCCTCTCTTCAGTCACCTAAGAACCCCCACCACAGGTTAAAGTTGCTCATGCGCAACAGTCAGATGAGACCACGCACAGGAGCAGAATTCAGATAGTGACCCCAGAGCATCTGTCTGAAATAGAAACGAAGCAGCAGGGAAGAATATGTAAAGAACCACCACCAAAAATAAGACTGCCATCATCTGAGTTGTGTTATGCTGCTTATGTAAATCTCAAAGCTCTTTGAACACTTAATTCTAATCAAAAAACCTTGTTATGTGGGTTCCTTTACCAAACCTAAATACTTTTGCCATATCTGCTTATCATAATAGAACGGTAGAAGGTACCACAAAAGCACTTAACTTATCCAGCTCTGGAACATCAATAAAATATTCAGGATAAGAATACGACATTCCCACATTGTTAACTGAACAAAAGCATGAATTAGATCACTTGGAGGCCACCATTAATGACAATTTTTAAACAATACTCTGAAAAGTTGCATTTAAGACATTCTATTCCTAAGTTTCCTTAACTGTAAACCTACTGTACACCACACCAGTGGAATTCGGGAGCACATTGGAGGTTCATTTTAATATTAATTCTCCAGTTGTTTAAAAGATGGCATGTTTAGCACTCGGACTCCGCTGCTTCCATAGGATGTTCCCTGCCAGAAACGCCAGAGCACATGTGCGGGGTCACGGGGGACTCTGCGGGGTGTCGAGCCAGAGAGCAGCTCCCAGCGCCAGGAAGGACAGTAGGGAAACGGTTTCACATCTTTTTCTATAAATACACTATGAAGTGAAATAAGAGACACACAAGCCCTCCCTCCCGCCGAGGGGAGGGTGCGGAGGGGAGCGGCCGGCGCAGTGCGCGGTCCGGGCGGGAGGTGGCAGCAGGAGCCCGGGAGCGGGACGGGCGCTGCCCGCACCGCCCGCACCGCCCGCTCCCCGCGCCGGGATCGGGGGGATCCGCCGCCTTAGGTGGGGGACACGCTCCGCTCTCGCTGCCTCGTAACACGGAGATTCACAGCAGGAAACCGTGCTCCCCGTCTCCCCCAATACCTGCGAAATCTTTCCCCGTCGGCAGCGTTTAGAATTCACCGAGAAGGTACGAATTACTTAAACCTCGGAGGTTTTTTTTCAGTACTTCAGACTGGCACGGTTTTATTCTTGGACGTGAAACCAAAACCCGCTCTTAAATCCCAACCCAAACAGGGGGAAAATTCTACTTTGTTCGAAAACAGTACTGCTCTGCAGCCTCCAACTCCATAAAGCACATTGATATGGAGACAAAAAGCAGCAACCAAATGGGATCTCCGCTTCCTAAGTATCTGTTGTTTATCTTACGCAAGTGAATCGCGTGACATGTGGTTGCTGTGGCAACATTTTACATTTATATAGTGTCTTACAACCCAGAGAATCCCAAAGCCTGTGTATGCTCAACAGCACTGTGCACCTCCAGGCAGGAGGCTGCACTGGGACAAAAAACGTCCTCAAAAGGCACTGATGTCTTTTTTAAAAAGATAAAAGAGCCCCTACACCCGTGCCCAAAGCTGTCGTTTTAACACCCAGCCTAAAAGAAATTTAAGTATCAGTAGGGACGCAGGATGTGCAAGAAACAAGCAGGAGAGACTCTGGCCAAGTGCACCAACTTCATTCGGAGATTCCCTCAAGTGACAGCTCTTTTAGTCCAGATCTCAGTATATTTATGGAAGTTCGTTAGTCATGTTGTGTGCTTCGAATTTTTAACTTTTAGATAACCTTTAAAAATTGAGATGAGGAATTGAGGGGAACAGAGAGTTGGTAAATTCCCAGCAGACATTTCCCATATTTAGAAGGAGTGAGAAGTTTTGAAAAGGAAGAAGATCCAGTCTTGTTATTGCCAGAGTGAACCAAATTTTTTTACTTCTTTTCATCCTAAAACAAATTATTTTTCAGTCCATCTCTCTGGAAGGGATTTTGGCTATGAATTATGGCAGGGTTATGGGACTAACCTTAGTAATTCTTTCCAAATACAGAATATTTACATGATTCATGCTCCAGAGAGTCACACAAAATTCACACCCTTTACTGCAGATTGAGTCCCAGATATACGCCCTTCCACTTTCAGCAATCATCTCTGCTACAAGTTTGTAACAGATCATTAAGAAATCCGTTTTGGGTTTGTACCACCATACTGTAAGTAGGAAAAAATGGAAAACCATAGCGTAAGATACTGTCCAGCTCAAACTCCTTTCAAGAATCACAGCTATTTAAGAATGGCAAAAGGAAGATTTCCCACCTCTGCTTGTTTAGCATATTGCTGTAGCTAGCACATGTTCGAAGTCACTGACAGACGCTGTTTTGAACACACAGCAAAACATTATGCAAACTCTTTTAGCCTTCATACGTGGGTGAGAAGAAGCTTCCAAATAAGAAGTTTACAAGGATTTCAATCTGTAAGTACTTTAGTTGGACTCTGTGCAACTACATAATTAGAAGCTTGTTCTTGAGCAGTACGTGTGGAGACTCCTTTATCTCCAAGTACAAGGTTAAAAAATAATCAGCATCAATCATTGACAACTGTGCTACCAACGCTTCTCATACCTACAGTTCCAGATGAGACCTGAAAGAAGAAAATATGCTGGAATCTGAGAACTCATCCCTTATAGTTGTTCTCACTTAAACCCATGTTTTCCCTCAGACACCCATGAAAACCGCAGCTGAACAAAAGCTATATTCTGGGTTGCAACATATACTACAGAATTTAAAATACAAGGCACTAAAGCATGAAATTAATTGTCATAAGAAAATTAAGACACTGTCTTTCTGGAGTAGCCATCACCTGTGTTTATAAATTACATTGGCCAGTGGTTTCTATTAATAGAGCTATATCTGGGGAATAGAAAAGACCTAAGTATCATGTAATTTGGTCATCTTGAGCACAAGATCTACTAAAACTGCTAGTGACTAGTTAGAAGACAGGTTTTCGTAAACCTGCACTGACAGTGGCTGCAAGAAAAAAAGTGGAGGAACTCAACTAGAGAATATGCAACTCTAAAGCATTTAGTTGCTATTTTTACCACGGTTTTAGTCAAGGTGCTCACGCAAATAACAGCAAGAACCAGGCTCTGCTTTAGGAACGTGCTTGTTTTCCTGTAATAAGCTTACACAGAATTTGAGACACATACTGCTTTAGTGCCCACTTTATGCAAGACTATACAAAGCCATATTTTGTACATCACCATAACCTTATCACAGCCTAAGAAATAATAAAAACCCTTCCAGTGTGGATATGTACCTCGCACAGTAAAAGCTTTGCTGGTGTTTTCAGACATTTAAATGATCTACTATTCGCAGCAATTGCTTTGTGACAGGCAGCTTGCAAGCCTTACATTCCCTGAGTGGATTTTGACAGAACAGATTAGAACATACGTTAATTTCACTCTTCAAAGTTTTTTTGGAACTTATTTCCTTCAGAAACAAGAAACAAGGCATTCATAGCTTTCTCACAACTACTCTTTACACAGAACACATCCTTGGCAGTTGAAGTTACTCCAATGGTTTTGAATTTTTACAGCAATTAAATACTGGATGTCCTAAGTTGTATGTACTCAAATCCGTCAGAAGAAGTAGAGAACATTCTGGGCTTTATCCTTTAACATAATTTTTTAATTGCGGTTTTATATACACTATTTTCTTGAACATTATGTTCAAACATTGTACAACAAAATTCACCTATCAGCAACAAAGTTCATACAGTATTGTTTTGAAATATGCCTAAAATACCCCACAGTTCTGGTTCCAATTACTGCACTTCGGGTTAGTAAAATGAGTTTTGAAGTGAGGAGTATTTTATCAGATGACATACACTAGTAGATGTCTGAGCCATGTGACTTTTCACATGTTTAACCATCACAGGTTCTCATCTATATTGAGTAACCACAGAAATACAGGATATGCACAGATACATGTGCTTCCAAGGGAAAAAACAGTAACCTGATAAGCAACTGCCTTTACCCCACTGTTCAAAAAAGATTCAGGTAAACTGCTGTTATGTTTAAACTCTTCTTAGCTTGTGATAAAACACCTTTTTGACATCATAGTTCTACGTTTGACAAAGTAACTGGAGGGATCATCTTGCTTTTTCAAGGACTCCCACACCACCTACATTCCTGCAATATAACAAACCACACTGAGGCACACTAAATTGCAAAAGAACCGCAATTTATCAACACGATCAGTATACACTTAAAACTTTTGAAGCAGGAGACAGTTACTTGATGTTATACTGTAATGATTAAATTTCAACAGCTCTATAATTAAAAATTAACAGTTCTCCCACAGGGCTCTACTCTGAAGTTGAATATCTCCTAAGCTAAGTATCTGAAGCTCGCTTAGGTTCTACCATGGCATTAGGTCATAGAATCATAGAATAGTTTGGGTTGGAAGGGACCAATCCAAGTTGGTCATCTAGTCCAGTCCCTCTGACATATTCAACCAGAGCCCCATGCAACCTGGCCTTGAGTGTTCCAGGGATGGGGCACCCACCACCTATTTGGGCAACCTGTTCCAATGTTTCACCACCTCTTCTTCCTTATAACTAATCTAAACCTACCCTCTCTTAGTTTAAAGCCATTACTCCTTGTCTTATTGCAACAGGCTCTGTTAAAAAGTGCCCCCATCTTTCTTATAAGCCTCCTTTAAGTACTGAACAGCCACAATAAGGTGTTCTTGGAGCCTCCTCTACTCCAGGCTCAACAACCTCAAGTGTTCAAGTCATGGTGCATGCAGTTGTAAGCTAAAGGACCTTTAACAATCACAGAGTAACACACTGAAAATATTCAATAAGTGTCACAATTCCTAGAAAGTAGGCACTCATGCAAGCACCATATCATATATTGTGTCAACAGCAAGCTAGAAAACATATCAAGCATACAGCAACATAGCTTTAGTCAGACAAACAACAGCTTTTGTGAACTAGTTTCAATAAAGTTCAATATGGGAAAAATGTACTGCACAGGCCAAGACGAAACACCAGTATGAAAGGTTTAGAAAGATCACATACAAACCTAAAACACCGATCTCCAGGCCTTCCAATCCTGCTTTGATTCTACTGTAAATATCCTCTCTCTCTCCAAAGTCTGCCACAATGACTTTTGTTTCCACTTTGTACTTCTCCTCTAGAAAAAAAAACAGTTTATAAAAGCTTAAGTTTGAAATAGTTGAATTATCATTCAGATATTAAGACTGTATCAGTTATTAGGTTTTACAAAATATTATTTAAGTAGCTAATATTACACATGAACATTTTTACCTCTGCAACAGAATTCCTTGACTTGTAACATAATCTGTGCAAGAAGTTTGTGACATTAGCTAGTTTCGGTGAGAACATAAATTCTCAAATGATTCAGCACATTTTGTTTGTAAGGGACCGTAAAGATGGTAAGAAAGCAAATTATATAGCTTTGCACAAAATAACAAAAATGGAGAAATCTGAAAACATATGTACACAACAGTGTTTAAGTAAAGCTTGACAACCCCACTTTTTTTAACTTAAGCTGAATGGCAAATGAGTTGCTTGAGACCAAGAAAAACCAATTCTTTATTGTCCTCCATTTCCATTCTCACTTCTGTTCCCATAAAATTTTTTCAATCTTTTAGCTTTTTGAACATATATCAAAAAGGGAACACGTGGGCGAACAAGAGCAGACCTTCAAATTTGATCATTCCAAAATGCTTCTGATATGCTGTCATCTCCAGCCTTAATAGAACAGAAGAAATGCATGTAGCCAACTACATTTTGAAGTAGAAGAAAGCAAGTAGTAAAAATACTTCACATAAAAAGCAACTCTGCTTCAATCAAGCTAAATTACATTGAATTAAAACCAGTACAATGTCCTCTCAGACTTCAAAAGAGCAGAACGGTCGGCTAACATCGCAGCATCTCTGTTTTGCTGCACCTGACTCCCATCCTAGCATTCCTTAAGGGACCTGTGTACAGCTCAAGAAGGATTTTACAGCACTTTGCCCCCCAGAGCCATTCATAAAAACAGTGCCATGTTAAAGGAAAAGAATCATTCACAAAAAAGGTTAGAAGCAGCCCGATTCCCATGATGCTCCTTCCCATTCAAGGGAAAGCTGCAAATCCCATGATCCTGCCGTCCATTCATGCAGAATCATGAATCTACTGAACTCTCCGGTTTGCTGGCTGCCTCCCCTCCCCGCCACAATATCCCTAATGGCAGATGAAATTATTTCTGCTCCTTTTCCCTCTCCCCATCCTCAACCTCTTCATCTCTCCTGAACAGCTGCATTGTTTAAAAATCCCCTGAGAGATGTTGCTATGTCAAATGACGACGTAAATAGCATTAAGCCCCTACTGCAGCAGCAGTCTTGTGATCGCGTCAGAAGAAAATCAAGTTCAACATTTGGGGGGGGGGAGTGAGGGGTAGAAATGGTCTATTTTTGAACACAGCTGTTATTATGTGTAGCACACACATTTGGTTTTTTATAAGACAGAGAATAAAGGGCAACATCAGAGGCACACCTAATACATTCAAATGGACTGGGTGGGCAAAGCCCAAGTCACACACATTTTTAACTGTTTTGTGGGATCTCCAGCTGTCTTCACTGCCATGCAGATGCTTCATGAAATGCAAGTTGCTTAAAGGACCCAAACACCACTCTCACAAATCTGCTCAGTTCGTACTGTCCTTTTTATACTAAACACTCTTCATTAGGATTGTTACTAATCTATCTTCAAAGCCTTCTGAAATCACTACAGGGATATTGAGAGGATGACATAAGGAAAAAAAATCTGAAGACCTAATACTGTAAATAGAAAAAAATTCTCTACTATTCATAGAAGACCCTTCTTCGAGCCTTTAGAAAATTAGCAAAGAGCCATTCCATTTAAGATGCAAGGAATACACCTATAAAAGCTGCAGCACCCTTTGTGGGCAGAGGGTGCATAGTACAGTGTATAAAAACGTGAAAGGAGAAGACTGCCTACTGGTATGGCCAGAGGACAAGGTCTTTGTGAGGTTGCTCACTGCAAACATGCAAGGCTGTCTTGCCCCAGCAGATGCCACCTGCTGACCAAACCCTCTTTCCCCATTTCAGGCCACCTTTCAGGTATTCTGTAACTTCTGCATACCCCATACTCTGTCCCAGAACCTGTGATAGGTGGGATGATCCACTACCTATAAGAAAAGAATACAATGGTTCCATGTAAATGAAAATGCAAATAGCATTAAGTCACTTCTGTGTAAACTCAGTCTAGTAGTCAGAGCACAAGGCGCAGAGAAGAACAGGTATGCTCTGCTCTGTATAAAAAAAGGAAATGGGAATTTCACTGATCTTAAGGATTAAGATGCTCTCAAACAGATGGGCTAGAAGAGAGAGTAGAGCACACTCCTGTTTTATCTGCCAAAAAACCTCTGAGATGTAGAGTAATAAAGAAAGAAGCAAGCAGGTTATGTCCTAATCCAGAATATCTAGCAGTGTCTGGGTTACTGATGTCCAAAAGAAAACCTGAAACCCTTTAATAAAGCTTTCAGTGTGAGGACCATGAGGTACTCGAGAGCCAAAGGGAGTGAAAGCCAGTTTCTGCAGTCATAGCCAGAGGATCTGAAAGAACTGATATTACCTGCCAGCATGTCCAGCATTCCTGATGATATTTTAAGAAGTGAATCTAATGTTTTGTCTTTGGAACTGGTACTTCAAATGCTCCTTAGTGGGAGACTGAATATTACAACACCATGTTATCAGTAGTTGTGCAGCAGTCAGTCATCACCTACCCACATGATGGGAAAGGAACTCAGCAGATCTCCTTCACAATTATCAACTCTGATACACCAGTGTTTAATCGTCTCATTTACTAAAACACTCAAGTGAGATCAGCATTGACCCTACAAATAAGTTTTAACCTAAACATACACGTCAAGTTAATTTAAAGGGTCTGTATGATCTTAGCCAAGACCTCTGGTAATTTAGCAAGACACAAACTGTGAACAACAGTATCCTGGTAAACCAGTAAAAGCAGACATGATCTTCTGCAATCACACATCATATGAGAAATAAGTTGTTGTCCATGACAAAGCCTCGACAAAAACTTTTCACAGCTGTAGGAAGGCTGAATGAACCAACAATCACAATGGTGACAGTGAAGGATAGTATAAATGTTGTTCAAGAAAAAAAGACAAAGTGAATTTTTGCAGAAAACATTGGGCTGTGTTCTTTCTAAGATCCAGACAGCAATCCAAGAACACAGTCAGACTGCAGAGGCAGAGGTATGGCACAGTCCAACACAGTCGTCATGCAAACAAAGGCAGTACATAAAATACACATTGGAAGGCGAATGAAAAATAACTGAAAAAAGTGCCTGTTTTTGCGTTGCTGGTAAAGCACTACTGACTTCCTCAGGCACGTTCTCATTCTACACATTCCTGCACAATACAGGATGAGACAGTCTGGAAACAAATATGCTATTTAGCTACATACTTCACGCCATCAGAAGTACAAACACTTTCATATATAAATCCCTTGAAGGACACACTACCTTCAATATCCTCAGAAGAGGACTGGAAATAGTGTCTCAAACCTTGGTTAAGGTGCTTTTTATTCAAAATAAGCATAAAGACACTTAAACAGTCATTCCAGTTTTACACAAAGACTGTCAAATGTTCATGGAATCTTGTGCAAACAAACTTTATTAGAGACTCAGTTTGATATTTTAAAATCAGAAACTAAATTGCCAATTTCAGGAATTATTAAAGCGATATTCATGCATTCATACATGATTTAATTTATCAACAGTTCACCAGAAAGGGACATCTATTCTTATACAGCTGTGACATAGATGCTTACTTACAAATGCGAGGACCAAAGGCTTAATCTGCTCTTTAAGGGAGGCCCAGAGGAAACCTCCATTTCTACCTTTACGTTGGAAGCCAAATAAAGTTAGTTTGTAGCCAGCAGGATCCTAAGTGAACATGCTGCAGAACTGCTGGGGGAGCAGGGGGAAGGCATGGAGTAATACTCAAGGAAAACAGACTGGTTGAGCTGGAAATCATGCACTTCAGCAGCAGAGAACTGAAGTCAGAAAGGTAGAGAGAGGGACACTAAGCGGCAGAAGGCACAAACACACCAGTACCATCCTGAGGAACAGCCGACAAAACACAATGATTACCTGAGTTCTCATCTAAGATGGTTAGTTACAACTTCACAAGGTCAAGCAAAAGCTTAATTAATTCCAAAGGCCAGATATGTCTGATTTACAGGAAACATATCCAGTGTCTTGCAATGTAAGAAAAATGCTAAGCTAAACTATCAGGCAAAGTAGGGCACACCTTTGCTACTAAAAGGATTCACATGCAAAGTAGCACTGTATTACCTAGACCACCAGAAAAAAAGGATCATGCTGGAATTTAAAAAAAAAAAAATGTGGAAAGTTAGAAACTACATTAAGCTACAACGTAAATGATGATAAATAAAGAACTGTAAAATGGCTAAAAATCTTCCATATTTTTTTTTTTTTGGAAGCTTGCAAATAATTCAAAGCAGCAAGCCCCCTAAACTGAAATCTTGGTTGACAGGCTAAGAAAATGCTAAGGAAGTTTTCAGACATACAAACTGGGCTTGAAAGAAGGTTCCCCCAGAGGAGCAAGCTTGTGTACTTTGTTGCAACAGCAAACACACACTAATCTGGTGGTCAGGAGAAGTAGTTCAGTTTACCTGAGAAAAACAGTGTCAGTGTTCATGGGGTCTGTCGTACAAAGTCTCCTGTGAAACAGGAAAACTATAAGACCGTCGTTCCTAATAAAATGACATTAGTTCTTGAACCACCTGTTTCAAACCAGTTTGCTACAGCAGCTTGAATTTGCCAAGAACATCAAGATAAATCCAGTCAACTTTGCAACAGAGAGGTTCAGGATACAAGGCCCATACTGTAATCAAGTACTGGAAACAGTTCTGCCAAGATCAGGCAAAGTACATTAAAAACCTCTTGCTAGAACTCAAGCACCTCATCACTTTACATTCAAAGCCTCACATGAATATTGCCATCACAGTGATGTGCTATAATGCAATGGCTTGCAAAAACATAAAGGAAGTCTCACTTGGTTTTTAGCTTCAGGATGGCCAGAGATGCCAGCAAAGCAGAGATGCCAGCTTCATTCTTCACAGATAAGAGGAAAAATTTGTTTAAGTGAGGAGAATCAACTACATCCACAAATAAAGATGCCACTCTCCAGTATCACTGCAGTGGCAAAACTCACCCTAATCCAGCACCCGGTCTCCAGAAATAGAGTTAGTAACCTTTCAATACAGGGTAAGAAACCGAGAGATGAAAGCAAAACACGAAAACCTCCTGTTTTTCGTACTGTATCTATGAAGGACAGAGACAAAGAAGAATTTAAGACTATGGAGTGGCTGCTGATAGCTCTACAAAGTCTTCGGCTGATCTTAAGAGAGAGCCATTCTTTTTGGCAGTGTATCCAATTTGGGACTTTCAGAGTTTATAGAAGTAACTCACAGAATCTGTTTTCCAGAAGGACCAAGTGCTTTCAGACTGTTGATAGCAGATTGTTATTACAAAGTGATAGATTCACCATATAGAAGTGTGTTAAAATCAGGTTGGTATAACAAAAGCTAGCCTTTTCTGATCATTTTGAAGGATGTAAAACTCTGAAGCTGAGTACTGGTAACCTAAGGAATAGCTAAAAGGAAGCTCTGTTGCACCTCTTGCAAAGGAATGGTATGCTGTTTCCACATAGCAGAAGATCCCTGCCTACAATTTACCAGTACTTGCTATGTTTCAGTACATTTTTAAAAGCACATGTGTATGCACATTTGGTCAAACACTACTTTCATTCAAGTATACATGCAAGACTTCCAAGGAATTCCTTACATACTGCAGTAGTTGCACATGTAATCTCATAGATACAGCTTCCTTAAAAAAAAAAATCCAATCACATAGAAGTATAGAATGGGTAAAAAAAAAAGCCACACTTTATTAAAAATGTTACTATTCTATTAAACAACTTTAAGTTTCGATACACACAGACATACACAAGTCAGTTCCTCACTTCTCAGCTTTCAAAGTCCACATGGGAGAAGATGGCTCTCCAAGCCAAAGTCCACAAATCCTTGAGCCACAGGGGTATGTAGGTTTTTAATGTGGATATGCAGTAGTATTACTACAAAACATAGAAAGAAAACACACTTTGTTAATCCTTGCCTCCATTTGCTCCCCTCTGGCTCCCATTACATCAAAATATATTACAATTTCTGAGATACACTAACCAAGTCAGAAAAACATTCTGAGCAACACACAGGATCAATCAATAAGCCCATTCACCCAAATATTATGCTCAACATTGTAAGCTTTCCTAAATCAAGCTTGTTCTAATTACAAAGCTAACTAAAAACACGAAATCAAGCAGCCTGTGAAAAACAGCTGCAGAGGCTGACAGCCAGGGGGGCTGCACAGTCAAGTCATTGCAATGTTTCCAAATGTCGGTGTTATTTCAGGCAGCAAGGCAAGCACAGCTCTGATGCTCCCCACGCACACCCCCTCACCCCAGCGCTGCAGGGCCCGGGCACGAGAGACACCAACAGACACTGCACGTGCGGCCGCCCTCGTGCCGTGGGGAGTCATGCTTTCCCAGAATAGCTCAGCTTCGCTCTTGTGTGGTTTTCCTCACCACAACCTCAAAATATGCACTATGGCTGAATCTGTACAGAGTTTGCTAGGACAATCTCAAGTTGTTTCAGAGATAAGCACAATGTGAAGTGTGGGAAGGTTGCTATTGTGTGGCAGGTAGCACCTCAAACTCCTATTTCTTCTCTCCTCTTTCCCCAAAGTTATTTGCAACCCCCTTCAAGATGTTCTTTTGATACTCATTGAGGTACTGGTTTTTACACAGCATGAAGAGAGCTATTTTTAATTTACTAATTCATTTTAGTAAGGGCATATGGACTATTTCCCATAGTTCCTGTAACATTTCCTTTTCCTTGTCATTATTACTGCCTGACAGTGACAGTGTGTACACTTGTTATGTATACTAATGTAAACATTAATTTGCAGAAAGTGATGAAAAATACAAGTCTAAATTCTCCAGCCATACAATTATTAGAACAGTAATGATTAAGAAACCAAAAAAATTCAAAACACATTTTTTTCAGATATAGGCTCAACAATGAATTTCAGAATGACCAGGAAAACTACTTCATAAGAAGAATTTATGGGTCACTTAGAGAGACTGAAAGGTGTCACACTATGAATTAACAAAAAAAATTGTGCCCTTACTCTCAAGTCAATTTAAAGACATTTAAGTCATGAATTATTTGAATCAAAACAAATTTTAAAGGTGAAATAAGTTTCTAGGCTAAATCAGCATTATTTTTTATGTCTCCAATTCAGCATCCACAGTAAAATGTGTATCGTAGTCCAAAGACAGACAAGGCACAGTTTTCAGGGATCTCCAAAGTGCTACTTGTGAGGGAAAATACATTGTTAATTAGTCCACATCTAATGCCCAATCTAGTATAGTACCCAGCTCAGCACTGGGAGTGTGGCACATGCTTAAGGAGTTACACAGCAGGCCTACTTTTATCCACTAGTTACATCATTTTGAAAATGGTTTATTTCTCACAGTCAATGATTTATTTAAGAATTTTTTGTGCATAACAAATCAACTGAGTTTCCTTTCTCTATGAAAAGCTACTAACTAGCATTATTTCCCTCACCAACACATGTTCCTGAAAAAAACATAAAAGCGATTATCACCATTTCCTCAGCAGAGAAGTCTATCAGGGATTTTTACAGCTTTGACAGATAAAAACAACTTGATGTAATGAAACTTGACCTGCTAAAAAAGTGACATGAAGCTAAAATATAGAAGTTCATAGAAGGAAGTTGCAGAAGGAGGACAGCATTGTTTGCATCATCCTTTCCTGTGCTAGAGAGAGACTATTCCCTGCAGAGCCACTTAGAAGGCCTAATTTTAAGTCTCTTGGCAATAGAGCTTCTGTCCATTGCCTTAAAACAGATTTGCAAAACAGACTTTCACCCAATCCAATGTAAAAACAATCTAATACTTATTTTTTCATGTAATATTCTGCTTATTTTACACTGAAAATGACAAACAATATATTGCCACTTTCACGTTAACAGAAGGTGTTTAATGGCCCAGAGACTAGCACAAGGGCTCTTGTTTTTGGCATCCATAAAAGCTGTGTAACAAACACATTGCTAGCAGAGATAGGCATTTAGTTTCTGTATCACAGAAAACGCAAACTATTCCCCCACCCAAGTACTGCCAGGCAGAGGCAGCACTGACCCTGAACGTTTTCAGGGATGACAATTACTGGTTGTTCAAAGTGTGGTTTCCAAAGTGCCAAGTGAGTCGTGTGCCCATTGATCCAATTACCTAACATGTAAAACATTAAGACTCAAGATACCAGCAGGTCCCAGAGTTAGTCCTGAACCTACAGGTACAATATACAGAGTATGTGAGGTGTGGAAGAAGCTACTTCTGCTGTAGTTTACATTCAGAAAAGGAAACCCAAAGCACCTAATTCGCATTTAAATAACCTTTACACATTTCTTTTCCTGGACTTTATGGATCTAGAAACTATGAATAAATACTGCATAGAAACACTCTGGCAGTGAGGTTCACAGCAAGTACCTTCTTTCTGGAAGAGGCTAACTCAGTCTTGCCAGGTATGAAAAACTATCGTCTGCTAGAACTTGCCAGCTTACTTACTCTATGTGGAACCCGTGACACCGACTGCTGAACTTCCTTAAACTGGTTTTCATCCTTAAAACCAACTATGATAAGTGGTCTGTTATTCCATATGCTGACAGTCAATATGTAAACGAAGTCCTTTTGCAAGGATGCCACTAGTCATATGCAGAACATTTCACTTGTGGTTTGTCCTACCATGCTGCTGCCTCAAAATTTTCCAAAGAGATAAAATAGTTCAAGAACTGCATCCTGTAGCTTGCAAGACATCTATCAAGTGTTTCTCTCTAAGCATTCTACTCAATTTCTGTAAATTAATCCAGGCAAAATTTCACTGAGAAAACTCAAGAGAAGATGATAAAAAAGAACTAAGGAGGAAAAAAACCCAACCAAAATCTGAGAAGCAGAATTCTTCTTAAAGAAAAAAATAAATTAAAAATAAGCTTCCTTTCCAGTTGCTCTTTTAAATCAGGGCTCATCTATTTAAATTATTGACAAATTAATAGAAATTAATCAGTCTTGAATCCTCTGTCAGCTCTCTACAGTGTCTGTCAACTGCTCCTTTAGTAACTGGCTCACAAAAGGCAAAAGCAGGAGAACTTTCTTCACGTCATCCAAGGGAAAGTTTCTTCAGAGATGAAATCCAAGAGCTCATTTTGAATGAAAGATCCTTATTCTACAACTTTATGTGAAAGGTGATTTCAGTGCATCAAAACATGACCAAAATATTTGAAGCCATTTTGTCAAGTTCAAGAAATATATGGGGATTTCAACTATGTCAAGTTTAACCTGACTCAGATGATAGAAGGCTGCAAACACATTAATTTACCTTGAAATAGATCACAAAAGGTCAAAATAACTGCCAGATTCAGTTATTCAAGTCTTCAAGTTAAGCTCAAGCAAGTGAACCTTGTCATTTCTGTGCAAGAAAAGTAAGAAGATGATGTCCCCTTCCTCACAGAGTTTGTCTCCATTTCAACCTCCTCTATCAAACGCAAATATTCTTACCTGCCAACTCCAAAATGTGAGGAGGATTTACTGAGGCACAGCAGGGAGGAAATACAAGCGACAGGGCAGAGATTAAAGAGCAAAGTGCTTCAGGGTAGGTGCAGCTGAGCATCTGCAGGGGTCAGATTTGTCGTGGGGGGCATTGCCCATTTGCTGCAGTAGGTCACAGCAAGGGCTGAGACACAAGCATAGCAGTCAGCATCAGACCTGCTTCAGAATGCTGCCAACTACCTTGTTACCAAGAAAGCAGAAGAAACCTGTAAACCCCACCTGCCTAGAAAATGGTAAAAGAACATTTCTGGTTTTGGCACCACATCACATTCTTGTACTCCAAAATCATGCCAGATTAGTAAGAAGACAAGAGACCACAAGTATAAGCATGATAGCTATCAGTTTACAATCTACCTAAAATCTCAGGGTTCAAGATGAAAATACCCAGACCAAGCAATTTCAGGTACACTACACACTGAGCTCAGCAAACATATTGGAAGGAAACAGTCAGCCACACAGATTTTAATTGCAAAAACCTATATTTTCTTATAGAAAGACATGTAGCAGAATCAAAGTTTGGGACACTAGGCTCTCAAACAGTATGAAAGGTTTAAAAGACAATGTGTTCCAAATAAATGGTTGTTTGTGAGAATATATTGGAAAATTGATTTTTCTCAATTCAAAGAATTTATTTGACCTAATTTTATTACCTCAGTGTATGCAATACTAAACCACCAACTTTAAAGCAGAAAATGACAAATTCCTTTTTTAAAAAAGTTTTCAATTATATAGTAAATGATGACAAACTCAAAATCTCCCACGTTGCTTTTATATGCACTCACCTACAAGTAGACACTTAGACTTGCAAGTCGGAACACTACTAAGCTACAACTTTTTTCCTGGCTCTCACAGTTAATGCACAGCTCCACAACCTGTCCTGTGAAGCCACTAGCTAACAATGTACAGAAATATCAAATTCTTTTGACAATTTCCCTATAGATATATTCTCTTTGAAGTGTTTTCCCTGCTTGTCTGGTTTGCACTACATTCTACATATTGCAGCAAAGTAGTTCTCAAGTCTGCTCCGAACAAACTTATCAGCAGCACTGCAGTAACTGAAGCTTTTCTGCCTGCAAATTCAGTCTGCTGGTACAGAGCACCTGAGATGTCTTGGATCATACTCATTAAATACAGCAAATCAAGGAACAGCCTTGTTATGTGGCAATAACAATTGCCTCCATTCACAGAGAAGTTTTCTTTCTAATCCTCCCTGAACCTTTGGTAGTGTTAACTGATGTACTACAACAGACACTTAAAAAAGGTTCTGAAACAGTGAAGCAGCATGAACTAAACTAGACCAAGCATTTTGCATAATCTGTGTTTGTGTATGACAACTTGATTAAAAGATCAAATACGCTTCCATAAAACTTAGATAATTCCACACAATGGTGGGTCCATGATGACTGAAGAGGAAATTCAAATTTGTTTCTTCAGTCTGTGTCCTATACTCTGTTTCTTAGGGAACAGAAAGCTGAAAACATGCTTGAAGACACATTGAAAAGTCTTCAAAAGTCTTTAACTACTTGTAAGTAACCCATTAATTTTTGTTGCTCAAACTGAGCCGCAAGGTCAGAACATCTGCCTTCTGTAACATCAGTTCAGCCAGTTTAATGTGCATATGCACATAAAAAAAATCAGATCCAGGTCAGCTGGCATTTAACATGCAGAAAGATATATGAGTACTTCCCTTATGATGGTGGTTATGCAACTTTCATTTTGTATATATATATCACTCTTAATAGAAGCATACCCTAAGAGCGGAAGAAAAGAGTCTTCTTAAATAGAACGAACACACCTGATCCTCAAAAGCCCTCTCATTATTTGTGGCAGAGTGCATCTATCCATTCACTAGGATAAGCACAACTGATCAGTCAAAACAAGAAGGAAACAGAAAACAGGCACAGAATCACACAATCCAAAGAACTGGAATTAGTTAAACAGCTATTCTTCCTTAAAGTGATTAAGACTCATTACTCAAGAGGAGAAAGCCCATGTCAATTTGAAGAACAATTGTGGGACTACCATAAAGAAGTTTAAAGCTATCTTAGGAGCCTGCAAGTGAACCACTCCAGTAGTTACAGTCTTTGCACTAAAAACGTCACTCACCTTATATATGACAACATCTGAACAGACCGCAGAGACCACATGAGACAATAAAAGAAAATTCTGTCCAGCTAAAACCTAGAAGGATCTGAAAGTGTGACTCAGGCTTGCTTGATTATGCAGACTATCCTAATCCTTCAGCATATTCCACAGTGAACAAGGAATACTTTTCAGTAGCTCAGTGTTGTCAAAAGAAGTGTTCTGAAAATCCAACATGAGCCATCTCATTTCAGAATGGTTTAGGAAAGGAAGCAGAAAAATGTTTGGGTGAGGCCTAACAGTAATTATGTATTACTGGCTGCTTCACACAGGTACATGTACCTATTTTTTTAATCTGAAAAACTCCCCCAGCAGCTCTCATGTAAGTGACAAAAGCTTGAAGCAGTAGATTTATCTGTCTTGTCAGCATATGCTTAATTCCCAGGGAGGAAGACATTTCCAAACTGTTACAGAAAGG
This sequence comes from Chiroxiphia lanceolata, assembly GCF_009829145.1. Classification (NCBI taxonomy): domain Eukaryota; kingdom Metazoa; phylum Chordata; class Aves; order Passeriformes; family Pipridae; genus Chiroxiphia; species Chiroxiphia lanceolata. The sequence goes on along the minus strand of NC_045642.1, from coordinate 22,898,962 downwards.
GTTATGACCTCTTTTAGAAAGCTCATCACTTCATGCATAGGTGTTTGATTCCAGAGCAAGATATTTGTAGAAACTTCTATCAGTTATAGCTTTACTTAGCAAAACAACTTTATATAGCACTGTAAGAAACGTGACTGCACATGCCCACATATGCAGCAAACTACCATCCAGCTACAGCAGTGAAACACCAAAAAGACCACCTTGTTGTAGCTTCTTCATGTATTTGCAGTAAGCATCAGTACTTATATAGGTTACCCAAGCAGTGACACCTATACTGCTGCATTTACCCTGTGACTGTATTGACTAGAGCATCACAGGTAGGTCCAGACACTGCAGCAACATCCTTAAATTCAGGATACTAATGAACAATACCAATTACTTCCAAATCAGCAGAAGATCAAACTTGATGACAACTTCACTCTAAGAACGAATGCTTTCTAAAACCTAAACATACAGGTAAAAAGAATTTTCTGACTAGAAAACAGTTTCATATGCCATCTTACATTGGACACTAAAAAAAATCAGAGACAGTGGCATTTATATCAACAGAACTATATGCCCTGACTTTCAGTGAACTAGCACAACAGCTACCACTAGGCAAGCTGAAGTACTCGAGTTTTTCAGTCACCTTTACATTCCCTCAGCATCCCCTTACAACTTACTACAGGACAGTGTGTTGAGACTTGACTTACTAAATTATGATTTACAGTAAAGCACTAAAAAATTCACTGGAAGTTTTAACAAATTTAAGCCAAAATGATACCTTTATGACCTTGGAAAGAGAGTAGTTTTTAACAGGTATCTGCATTATGTACACAAACCATTTTAGGAAAGCCTAAGCAAGACAAGGGAGGGTAACACAGAAGCATAATCTTAAAGGTTTCTTTACCCAACATCATTATGCTGAGAAACCTACTTTATAGTACACAACTCCCACTCCCGCTTATCAAAACCTTTTCACATGGCTACATCTCTCACTTTATCTGACATACTCTGCACAAACTAATAACCTTGCATGAAATATACCTTAATAAAAGAGATATAGATTAGAAGAAGAATGCTTGTGTTAGATTAGACTTTGCTCTGATTGGAAAATCATTTGTCAGCATGAGACTTGAGGAAGCTTTCTCCTAACTGATCCTGTACAAATATCCATTTTACATTTGTGATTGGAATACTAAAGTTGCTCCCTTATTTTTGCATTACAGCCATTTACTACACACTTACTGAAGAAACAATCCCTGAAGAAACAGGTTCTTAAACACATTAACTCATTCCCTATATTCTTATGACTAATGAACAATCACCTCAAAAGAGTTTACAGCTCTCTAATCTAATCTTCGAGTAGTTTGTTCAAACAAAACAAAAGAGAGGGAGGAGTGGGAAGCTACTCACAATAAATTTGTATACTTGATAAGACAGTAAGTAACTTAAGGAACATGTTTTCATCAATTTTTGAGTTACCAGGAAACCACCCTTATGGCTGAAGCCCAAACTTGCTTCAAGCTGAGGGAATATTCAGATGACATAATGGCTACATGTATCTTGTTTATTATGATTTTAGACTACTATGTGGATAGGTAACATTTTGGTTTGGCCTGGTAAGCTGTTATTATGGAAGACTAATAGTTTTAGGAGTACTTATTCCAGAATTGAGCACTATTGTTCTCAGAAGTTAAGTATGAACACCTATAAAATTAATCTGCAAGGCCTTTACCACTTTTATCTGTAATATCTGCACTGTGCACAAGAGCAAACCTTTTTCAAAATCAGAGCTGTATATATATAAGCATTTATGAAATTCACATGCAATTGCATTTATTTATAAGCATGTCTGTAAAGTTTAAGTTTTCAACTCACTTATTTCATTAGAAACCTGGTCCAGTTTTTCTTTCGACCGACTGATTAGAACCACCTTCATTCCACGTTTTGCTAACTGCAACAAAACAAAACAGGAGTCATTAGAATAGTCATAAATCACTTCCAAGTTAGTATCCTAACTTAAGGAATTGCAAAATTCATCAAACATCACGGCAATATATGACCAGCAAGTCTGAAAACATACATTTTAGAAGAGACATGAAGGGGAAAACCAGGACAAATACTTCCATGCTATTTCTCACTCAATTCCCTTCACACCAAATTTATTATCTTCTCAGTCATCTAATACAGGTGGATAGGCACATTTATGAAATAGAAAACCAACTGCAGATATTTCACAGAACTTTTACAACACCTCTGCAAGTCAGAGCAAAGACATTATTATCATAATGGAGTTTAACATGCCAAGTTAAGATATCCATGGTCACTTGAACACCTGTGTTGCAACTCAATACTTCCTTCCTTCAGTAAGACTCCACTCTTACTTTGTACTAACCATAGGTATAAAGGTTAAATTACTCCTGCAGCTCTTTTAGGGAAGCTATTTGTGGAACTTAAGCTGTGGTCAGAGTACCCTGGTCATCAAATCAGAACTACTGCCACAAGTTTAAAAATGGGATCTAACAAATCAATTGAAAAGTGTCTCCAGAAATACAGTACATATCTGAATTAATCTGAAATGAAAACAAGGTGACCACTGTAAGTCCCCGTTCCAGTGAAAAGTAGAAAAAAATATATCCAGAATCCATAGTGATCTTCCTTTCAGACACATAAAACCAGGTGTGTTCTCACTGCTCCAATAAAACTCCTTCACTGCCTTAGGAAGCAGTTGAGAATGGCTCTCCAATGGAAGGCAAAACAAAAAAAAACCCAAACAAATTAAAAAAAAAACAAAACAAAGAAAATCAAACAAAACCAAAACAAATGAAAAAACAACCAAACAAAGAAACACCCAACCACCACCACCACCAACAAAAAAATATCACGCAAGGACCCAGAAACCTCACAACATCACAGCATAGGACAGCAACAACCTGAAGTGACTTAATCTCCTCTACCTTTCTAGCAGAAGTATCCCAAGCAGTAGTGACTCTTCCAGAGAGATGTATGAGAAAGTTCATCAGTGAACTCCATACTTCACTTTGACGTGTGACCTCTAAGCAGTAGAAATCTCATACTACATCTCATGAACATAGAGTGAGGTGTGGTGAAACCAAAGATACAACAGGAACCACTAACAAACAGTTGCCAAGATCAGTTTTACTGATAAAAGCTTTCTGTCGAGGAAATGATATGGTGTTACAAGGATGACTGTCTAAAAATGGATGAATGCATCCACCTGCAGGTAAACATCTGCCTCACTGGAACAAATTTTTCATAAAGCCAACAGTAGGCTTGGAAGGCACTGGGGAGAAGGGCATAACAGTACTCTCATTCCACAGGATCAAGGCAGTGATGGCCTTGATTACTTAATCTGTGAGGACAATCTGACAGTATTCTACTCAGAATCCAAAATAACTGTGGTCCCATGAGGCTGAAAAGCCCCAGAGATCTTCCGTATGGGTGCAAGCTCCAGACTGCTGACACGCAGTTTGCTCTTTGAGCAGTCATGACCTCTGGGCTCTCAGATTGCTTTAGTAGCTACTTCAACTTTATGAAAAAGTATCCAGCTGTACTTATCTCAAAAGCCAAGGAAGTAAAGTGATACCAATCCATCCAGTCAGTGGAACCTCACCACGTTCAGAGAACTTCCACCACAAGAGAGAGTTTGAGAGAAACCACTGCCATGTTCACACTAAAAGGATGCACTCTGAGAAGTACATCTGAAATCTGGAAATGGAAACCCATTTGCAAGCGGAGTTCTAAGTACAGAGCACATAAAATGGTCAGGGTAAGACCCTGTAACTAGCAACAAATACCACTATGAAAAGTAATCAAACTTGGAAAAGATACAGCACTCAACAGCAAGTTCAGCTAAGGAGTTTGACGCAACCAGATCAGTTTCTGTTGAGCACTTTGACTTCACTGGTAGAGACCTAACTGGTTGAAAGGAAACACAATTATCCAAAGAGCGATAATGATCCCTGAGATTTCAGTTATTAATTACATTTTTATATAAGAATCAAGGAAGACCCATTTGCTTTGTAGATAATCTGCCATTATATTTGTTTCTTTGGCCAATGTCCTTAGGGTGCTGAAAAAGCTGAATGAGAAGACCTTTAAACTAAACATAAAAACTCATGCAGAGCAGCAAATGTTGGGAAGATACTCCCGTAGCCTAAGGATTGATGCAAGCAAGAGTCACCATTGTATGGAGCCAGTGAACGTAGGTGTTTGAATTCCCTTAATGCCATTTTAGTGACTACCACATTGCCACTTTGGTAGCAAAACATAGCTGCTGCTAAAGCCCTTTCTCTCCAGGGTGGAAAAGAATGACATTAACAGCCCCAAAGCAAAGTTAAAGCTCTTGTTAGAGTAGGCATAGCAAGACAATCTAAAAATGTGATACTAAACGATGTGCACAGCAGAGTACTACAGAGTGCAATGGGATCACAACCTCTAGTTTATCACTAGCATACATCTAAGATTAATTTTAACTAATGATTTTCAAAAGCAAACAGCAGACAATGATAGAGTGGCAACAAATAGTGACTTCTGACCATATCCTTATAAAATGAAACCTTTCACGAAGGGGTGGTCTGGTGATAAGGACATCAGCACTGAGAAAAGAATAAAGATCTTAATACTGCAAGAGTGTAAAAACAATTCTTTGCTTGAAAAAGGAAAGTAACCTACAGAGTAGAGTATAACCCAAGAATCCCCAAATCATAATGCTCTTCCATCACTTTCTGGTGAGACCATATCAAACTTTCAAAGAGGCAATTCTCCATGCACAGTTACAATTCTCACAAATTCTCAAAAATTCCTCCAAGGAGAAGGAAGCTGTCTGCATGATTATAATCACAGCCATCAGGGCCCAAGCACCTATATGTCAGTGGCATTTATAGTAACCAGAAGGGAATTTCCAGTAGAAAGTCAAGACTGCTGGCAGTCTTCTGAAGATACCTCTAGAGTTAAAGACTGAGAAGTCTTTTCAGGTATTCCACATTTCATCCTGCATCCACACTTAACTTCATCAAGTATTTTTCATCCATCTAAGCTGTCAAAGGATGGATTTGTGTTTTATTCTAAATAAATACATAAGTAACAATAGTAAATACAACTCATGAAAAGTGTGTTTGATTCTATAGCTCAAGAATGAGTATTTGCATCCACTGTTTCCCATCAGTATCTCATGCTTGTGATAGCTTTCCTAATGGGGCTTTAAATGCAGGGGTCTGCCAGCAGCACACATTATGTTCGAAAGCAGTCTCGTTCTTAGAGACATCAGGAGAACATAAGCAAGCTGTAATTTTATTCACCTGCTAACTTAACATACAGATCTTGAAATTAATCTCCCATGATGTTAAGGGGTGTCTCTCACACCAGAGGGCTTCCTCCTGACAGTGCCATGCTATGGGCACAGTGACCTCCTCCCAATTCCTCTAGGCAGTTAAATTTAAGTGTTGCATCATTTGCTTCAGTGCCATGTAACTGGAATATTTGGCAAGTATGAGCTGTCAGCAATATGCCAGTATCAGGCGCTAATGGGACAGACCAGGTTAATTCCTTTTCCAGCCAGTTCCCCTTTCACCCAACAGGACAAGGTACTACTTTCTGCAACGTAAGGAATTTGAGGGCTGGGGATGCAGGTGGCAGGGCACATAGGAATGATGGGAAATCTGAAGGGCAAGGACTACCCACGAAGAGGAATGCAACTTTCCCTGTGGGCCTCCCAAACAAAACAAAACAAAAAAAAAATCAAGAAAGAGAATGTCTCACAGCTGATCTCACACAAAGTCATGCTGGTATTTCAGAGAACACAGAAATGAGTACAGACAGGCTTACTTCGCTAATACTGAGTTGAAAGTTATTTTTGCTATAAATTGTTGTAGTCAGCACTATTTGTCATGATGTTCTCTGGGCTTATAGGCTAAATTGCCCTATACTAACAGGTACTTTCTGTCTTAAGCAATACAGTCCAGTGCCATATTTGGAGCCCACATATCCATCAAGAGCAAAAGTACAGTAAAAGAGATAAAGGTAAAACCCAGCTTCAGAGACTTCATGAATTAGGGGAAATAATTGGAACATACTGCTGGCAGCTAGAAATGCCATTTAGTCAGTACCCATAAATACCAAGGGTTGCAAACAGTTTTAACAACTAAAAAGTTAAAAATAAAACTTAAGGGCAAGGTAAGGGCTGAAAATATAATTCACAAATAGAAGAAATTAACTAAAAGGGATACAACTTTTGGCTGATTACCAGAGGAAGGTAAGGCCTCTTTTTCCATAGGTATCTGTTAAGATAAGGTGAGGTGATATGACCTGCTGCTTGACAGAGTTGAGACAGGATGACATCTTGCCAAGGATCAAGACAGACTTCAATTGGTAAGAATTCTTACCTCTTCTGCATACGCTTTTCCAATCCCATCAGTAGCTCCTGTGACCACTGGACAAAAAAAAAAAAAAAAAAAGAGAGACAAATCTACATTAATTGTTTCACAGTAACTGCAGTGGATGTGTTCATCAGTAAGCTGTTAAAGTACTCATTCCAGACAGAAATGTCGAAGTCTCTGCAATAAGTGTACAACTCTTATTAAATCCCTTGGAGAACTCTCACTTAAACCTTTCCATAAGCAAGAAAGGAGAGAAAGAGATGGAGTTAGGAACTCAATACATAGTTCAAGAATCGGGTTCAGCATCCCTTCTCATGCCAGTCCTCTACCCCAATACACTTCTTCAGAAACTTTGCAGACTAAGATTTCCAAGTCAGTTAACTAAAAAAAGCTCATTTATGATTATTAAACCAGCTGTCAACTTAGTTTTAAACATACAGTAAAATAAAAGGTATCAGATTTTAGGACATAGAAAACAAGTCTCTGTTAGTGTTTCTCCAGCAGATTTCAGATCCCTATGACCATTGTTCTCACTGGCAGCAAGTATGAGTGACTGATCCAGCCATCATTGGGCTTCTGCAGCTTAAACTTTTTCACCCGTGGGTGACTGGATCTGTGTCAAGCCTCAAGTCTTTCTAGGATTCTTTTCCACAAGCTGAGAAGCTCTGAGTGACTCAACACGCCATTAGTTTGACAGATTATTCCAGGGCTCTCACCACACTAATAGCTGATCATCTCAGTAAACAGCAATTCCTCCATCCAGAAACTGCTTTTCCAACTATTTTTTACACAAGTACCTTCAGCACCACTTCCTTTTTCTCTAAGCTTTTTCTTCTTACCAAATCAAATGCCTGCACCTCACATTATTTAGCTCTCCTGTCTCACCTCATTCACCTGTCTCTGTTCTCTCTCTCCAAGTAGCCACAAAATATATCAGATTTTTCTGTCTGTCCTCCTATCAGATCAGAAGAGCTTGGTTTGTGCTTCCACTGCTTATGCTGAATGTAGGTACGGCCAAATACTTGGGCTTGTTTAATGTTTCAGAAGAGCGAACTGATGAGTGTTGGTTCAACTCCTGGGCCAAGCTCTACCTGAGTGAAACTCAAAGCAGACAGAACTGTTGTCTAGCACTGGGGTTCAGCAATAACTTCCCTTCGAGGCACTGGAAGGAGACGTGTTTGCAGATAATTTGATTAGTTACTGCTTGCAGACTATCTATAACAGTTGGCATGCAAACAGCAGCCTGAATATTTCTGTTTGAGTAATAACAGCTAAGAAATGCTGTAACCATTTCAGTTTCTGTGCCTGCTAGCTACAAATAAGTGGATGAAATAACAAGTGATTAAACTACCAGTGAAGGTCCTATTTGAGCTTGAATGGCCAGGCAACAGTTCAATAACAGGCTAAGAAGGAAAGATCCAGGTATGTTCCTGATTTCGAGATTTACAGATGACTATAGATGAAGGTACATACATATGTTCATCCTATACATTTATCCCTTCCCTAGTTTCAAGGTTTATTTGCAAGATGCCGTAGCTCCAGTGTGATAAGGATATGCATGCACACTGAACATCGGGGATGCTCTGGCTAGTAAACAGAGCTCTAGCTGCTGCACTGTCAGCACCAGTGAACTGAGAAAACTAAGTGTCTGTGTCACATTGTTTTGCCACTTCCTATCCAGCCACCATTAGGGAAGTGTGAGTAACAGTTTTGTCACAGAAATAAATCCACATATATAAAGGTAAAGCAAGGGTCCAAGTGACCAATAAAAAGTAGACCTTAGGAAAGAAATTAAGAATACATTCTCAGGATTCCACTTCCTGCAACCAAACTTGTACCAGTATCGTTATCCATTCAGCCAGAAAGCACCACAGTGCTGCAGGACAGCACCATCCCTTTAGTTCAAGGACTAACAAGCTTCAGTTTCAGCCTTGCTGATTTTGGATTTCACATTATGCATTATCACACAAGTCATTATTCCTTCAGCAAAACAATGAAACGAATAGGAGCACAGTGAAAACACATACCAGGACCACTCCCCCTTAGGCTCACAACAGTAGCTGGACAAGTTCTAAGCTGACCCAACCTGGAAAACATTCAACTTCAGTGACTTGGTGAAAGGGGTTGTTTCCTTCACTATAGTTAGTGAGGCACCTAAAGGAGAGCCATTCTTTATAACATTTACAGATCATTTCTTCTCCTTCCAATTCACGAGTTATGGACTTAACGGTTTTATTCTCAGATAACAAGCTCAGCATTTTAAAATACTGTTTTCTGACATTGCAGGTTGTTCCACTTCTAGCAACTGCAGCCAAGAATGCAATACATGCTCCATGAGGCAGTGACTCCAAAAAGTACCTGTGGCCCTTTAAAGGCTTAGTAAAGTACAAGTAGTTTCAGTCAAGGATATTTACTCATTTATTGGATCCGTTGCTTAGGTAAATGGTAATAGAATCAGCTGGAGCACAGGACATAATCTGAAGATCAAGGATTTCTAACTGATGTGTGAGTGAGTAAAAGGATGTTTCTTTACCCTTTATAGGACCTACTTCAGACTAAAATAACCTGTAGTCCAGAGGTTAAAGTACCCTCCAGAACAGAAGAAATTTTAAAAAAATTACAAAATCCCACCAGGAAAAAAAAAGTGCTTGAGCTATCACCTACAGAAACAGACTCCTAGCTAATACACATTACTGTTTTGCTTCTGCTGCATGTAAAGGCATAGATCAGAATAAAGTATGAAACTAGTTTTTCTTAACAATAAGGGAACTCCTCACAAGACAACACTAATACCATAGTTTTTTTACTGGTTCCATGTGGAGAAGGATGCCGTCTTCTGCTCCATCCTACGACACCATCTTGAAGAACTAACAGAGTACAAGGACAGCTTTCCAATGTTTAACCTTTTTTCAGGCCACACTTCTCTTCCTAAGGCCCTTCAAGAGAAGCCATCTGGCTCAGCTCCCTCCCATTCTAAGCTAACAGATTTCCCATCAGCAGTTGCACTGGTGCAGAGGCCATTGAGGCACCAGTGAACTGCAACAGGAAACACACACTAACACAGACCTGTCCTGCTGCTGACCCACAGCACCCAGTTCAGTCAGGAAGCTCTGTTTACTGCCCATTTATGGGATCCTAGTGAGTAGTTTGGTGGGTCAGAAAGGCTGTCCTGACAGACATCTGCCAGAGCAGAAAGCAAAACTTAGACCCTATGTCATAAAAGTACAGAAAAGAGGTAGGGTAAAGGCAACTGATTGGATCAACATCACAGAAGTCAAGATTCAGCCACCTTATCTTCCTCCACATTTTGCATTACCTAAAGTTTGCACATTAGCAAGTCACTTACAATTTTCATGTTGATTACATTCATCTCTAGTTTCCATACTGGAGCCAAATGTTGCTGTTTTAACCACTCCAAAGCTGTGTCTGTTTAACTAAATTTCTACTATCAATTTGATGTGCTGAAACTAGTTTAACTCCAAGTGTCGATTAAGCTTTTGAATTCTGTTTCTTCTACAGCTGCCTTCCAACAAAAGTTACAAACTGACTGCAGTTGGCAGAGCTTAAAGAAGGCTAAAGTAAGTAGGATAGGCATAAGTTATGGTCTGTACAAGAAGCTGCACCAGCTCCTAAGTGTGATTATACACATTTATTCAGTAGTCAGACTAACTGTAGCTTCCCACTTCAGCCATCTGCTGTCTCCAGAAGAGAAGTAAGAAGAGTGCCCAGGCAGCTCATGTGTGAGCCCACCAAGTAAATGTTTGTCTGAATGGAAGTTTATACTGAAGCATCGTCTGATTTTTGACAAAGAAGTCAACACCCATCTTCACCTTTTCCTCTACAGCCCCAGAAGTCAGGGAACGGAAAACAAGGAAAGGTATGCAGTAATGTGACATTCTCTGAAAACAATTCACTCTTAGTAAACCAATACATGTACTTGCATTGAAGTGGAGATGTTCTACCCTGGGAAGTTACCACTAGTCAGACCTCAGCAGCTCTAGACACAAGCTATTTTGCAAAATAATTAGACAGCACCATCTCAAAATGTGCTTTTTTGGAACTAGTATATGTACAAGTAGAGAGTTGACACATACAAAACCATATCATCTTTCCTCAGTTCCAAAAAACCTGCCTAAAAGCTCCTGCTCTTAGTCAGAGTCCAGACAGCCTGGCCCTAGTGAGTCCAGCACACTAAAAGGAACAACTCTTGCTTTTCTGAATAATGACACTTTGGTTAAGACTGGCATAATCATTGTTATAATGGGTGACTGATGTACACATGGTTTCATCCTCTAGTCCCGGCTTTCATTTCAGTTTTGCATGAACAGTCTTACATTCCAACTGATCCTACACTGTTCAAAATGGTAGACAAGAAGTTGGAAAGCTGATAAAACATCTATAATCACTCACGCTAGCCAGTAGTGTACACCACATCAGTATAAGCAACTCTGAACCCACCAATGCTTTGGATACAGTGTTAGTGTGCAAAAACAAACTTTCAATGAAGTATCAAGGTCTCTAAACAATGAAAGCAGTATGGGGCATCATCTGCTCACACTGCTGGAGGAGGTTATGCCATATGAAGGCTGTAGAGATTTCAGCTACCATTGTATATATACAAGTCATCAGCACAAGGACTCGGATCAGCAGTTACATTTTTATTGCAGTATTATCCTTAATATATCATGTAATTATTTCCATAAGTCATCAAAATCTTCACCTTAGGACAGTATAGCATCTTTGCTCTAATGACTGTGCCAGAATTTTGCTTCCTATATGGTGCGGGAAGAGAAGAAAGAAAAAAACCCCCAAAAAATCCTCCACTTTGAGTTTACTTACACATCTTTGACCTCTTACAGTGATCTCTTCAACTTAAGATACAGCTACAGAGGCATCCACCACAGCCTCTGCTACTGGAATGGTTATCAACAGACAATTCACTAATTCTCTATACCTTAATAACACCTAGCCACCTCACCTCCTAGTGTTTCACAGCTTTTGTCATATATACAACAGATATGAAGCTGTTCATAAGCACTGGCAACATTTCCTCTCCAGTACCAAACTCAAGGCAACCCCTGACAAACACAGAGCAAAGTTAAAAAAGCTCACCAGTTATTGAGATGTGTCATTTTGCACTGTTATTAAAAAAAGCCATAAAGGCCAAGCCTATGGAACATATGTAACCAGTCAGTGACTTTAGTCTAGAAAATTAACATAAGCAGTGGTACATGACTTTAGGGAATAAAAACGTAGACTCTTCTCGAGAAGGCTTACAGAGGGGTAAATACGAAAATGTTTCCAATGGGACCTGCATCCTTCAGAAATCCCACAACATAAAGGATAAAGTACCACCAATGGTGTGGACAGCTCACATGTTCTTTTTGCTTATATGAAGTAACAGCCACTGTGTTACCAAATAAAAGGTCACCTAGAAAATATCCTCCACCTTCTAAGAGGTATACTGGATAAACACTCCCAGCTGTTAAAAAAGGGACCACCATTCCAGAGCCAGGCAAAAGCTGCACCCAGCAGCCCATGACAGCCTGTTTTGCGACTGAAGTGAATATTCAAGGCCCAGAAAGAACGTTTTAACCTGCTTTTTATGCAGCCAGGACATCTTAAAACAAAGGCAAATAATGGTGCAATAAAGCATGAGGCAGGCATGCAGAAATCATCTCCTCTCATGATGAGAGCAAGGACCAGCATTGACACAGGGAGAAGACAACAGCAAGCATGGGAAATTCTACTGCAGTTCTGCAGAGCAATCACTCTGAAACAAGATTATATATTCGTGACTCCCCAACTCAAGGTTAGACTACAGTGGAAAAAAACGCTTAAGGAGATCAAGCCTGCCTTCAGATACACACGTTTTCCACAGCAAAACAAACTTATGAGATGCCTAATGCAGATAAAGCACAGAATACTTTTATCCATATCGCCTCTAGCAAACAGCACCAGGCATACTCCTTGCGCGGCTTTGACTACCTGTACAATGAAGCTAACAACTATTATGCATGTTCTGTACCAGTCTCTTCAAAATACAAATTCATTTTGGTTCAGCCATCTTACTGTTTTCATTCAGAATAGCCCAAGTTTTTAGGCAATCTTTCAGTGTACTGCAGATGCAGTCACCGCATATCACCTACTAGGAAGGAGAACTCAGGCCATTATCAATGTTATTCTCCCCAGACAGATGTGGGTCCAGCAATTTGGGAATACCTATACTCTTCCTGTCAAAAAATTAAGCTAACTAACAGATCCCAAGGAGGGTAGCTTAGCTACATTTCTGATCCCCTGAGAGGCATTCAAATTTGATGTCAAAATGGCCACTGCAGAGCTAGCCTCTCTGCTACATCCTTCATTCACACAGAAGAGCCATCCCTGTCCTGCAAGACTGAATCCAGATATGAGCAAGGGTCTGTCACAGCACAGTATCTGGCTGTAGTGCACAACATAAAGAATAAACTAGGACCCTATGTATCTTGTTAAAGCAATACAGTTGAGAGAAACTTCACAGCACAGCTAACCTTAGCATAGGTTTAAAAGTACACACATAAATAACTGAAGACTCGAGATTCTTCTGCTACGAAACACGGAGGCTATATTAAGAATATGACAGCTCCTGGGGAAAACAAAAGCTGGCAAGGGGAGAAAAGACTATCCCTGCTTGGCATCAAGCAGTGCTTCATTTATTACAGATTTATATAAATCATTGGCATTTGACCAATACCAAGCTTCTAGATTATTTCCAGCCAACAAAAGTACTTTAGTCTGTGCTGGTTAAAATACTCTACTGTACTTTTTGTCCTCAGCTTGCTAGGAACGGCTATTTTTAGTAAGAGTCCAATCAACCTTATCAAAATCAAGCATCAAAAATAGATTGGAGAAACACTGGAAGCATATGCTATTTTTAGCTGCTCTGTCTATCCCTGCCGTTATCCACAAATTCTGACTGCACAGACCATGCATGAGTGCTTAGTTATTCCAGGCAGATCTTAGTCGTGACCCTTTTTTTTCCCCGAACACCTGAATGCAGAAAACACTCGATTGATTAAAGATTAATACAGCCGCAAACCATGACAGCTGCCTTTCGTCTGAGTGCTTTTGGGGAGGGGGAGAATACGGGATGACAGAGAGCTTGCATCAGTATTCCTCTTGGGGATCTATTACATGGAAAGAATATTGCTATTTCAATTCCCTTTTGTTGCTAAAAATAGCAGCCCCAATTGATTCAAGCAAACAGGGCACCGGCTTAGCAATGCCAAATTTAGAAACCACTGAAGTCCCAAAGAGCGAACGCTAACGCAGTCTAACACATGCCAGCTCATATTTAACAAAGAACAAAGAAGATAAGCATGCTGGCTGCAAGTTAATAAGACAGCAGAAACTCCCTGCATTTTTATTAAATAAAACCAGAAAACTCAGTGCAAAAAATAAGACAAACTTCATATCTATTCTCAATTTAACTGCTGAAATAGGAAGCCTCATCAGAAAGATCTGTACCCTGACCTAGAATTCTAGAAATTCTGGTTTGGGTTTGGGGTTTTTTTCATATAAAGAAGTTTTTTTCTGCACAAAGGAGCTAAGACCTAATGGTCAGGCTTTGAAAAGATAAACTACAGAAAAAGGTTCAATTCCCAGAACCGAACACTTACTTGGTAACAGCTTGTGTCTAGGAGCTAGGACTGTGGGTAGAAAAATATTCTATAAATATCACAGCACTGACAAGTTCCCATTTCACCCAGAACTACAGCAAGAAAGGGTTTTGGGCAGTGCATTCACAAGATTCTTTAGACTTGAGAGCTAGAAGCAATCTAGAAATCCCCACAGGAAAAGCATACTGAAGAGTTCATGAAAGTCACAGGTAATCCTTAAGCAATATCAGTTCCAGTTGCCTCTGTGGGAGCTCTCCCAGTTCCAGGCTGGTTGTCCTTTATGCACTTACATTCAAGTCTTTGCCATGAGGTCTTTTTCTCCTGTTAGTCAAGGGCTGCTGTGTTATGGCCATGGGTCTAGGAAGAGAGGGGAATTCCATCATCCTGTTCAGAAGTCCCCACTCCATCCTTGGCTGCTTTCAAGGCAGCCAGAAGTCATCAGGTGAAACCAAGAGTGCCCTGAACTTAACTTCTGCAATATCAAGGAAATTGTTCAGATCCTCTGCTCCAGTCAGTTCAAGCTGAGTTAAGCATTTGCAAAGGCTACAGCTGCCTTGTGCTCTAAGTCACTACAGTAAGAGTTACTGCATAGTATTAATGTTTGGCAAAAACAGTCTCTCATGTGTTCATCATTGTGAAATACACGACAGACATTGACTGTCATGGCAAGCACGACCAGGCCAAAAACCCACATGTGTAGGGTCATTGAAATTACCACTTCTGTTTCTTCCTGCCTTCAGGAGAGGAGGAATACAACACAAATTTTGAAGACCAGATAGCTCACAACTGGCACCATCTGAAGGCTTTCAGTGTGTCCGCCACTGGAAACACGCCTAGATACTTTTCTGAGAAGGAACTAAGCAGCCAGTAGAAAAGCCTCTGGGTCTGGAGCCTGTAAAGCTGAAAGAAGACTCTACATAAGAAGTCACTAGAAGAAATTTCAGATTTTTTTTTCCTCTTTCATTGTAACAGGCAGAAAATAAATTTAAATCAGTGATGTGGCAACAAAGAACCAGAACTTGCAAGTAGAAGAGGATAACAAGGATTTGGTAAGCTATGAGCAAATTCAATTCAAGTCAAAGATATGCAAGATGTCAGAATAATTGTGAGCATAGAAAAAGTAGAGATTGGTATAAAATGCAGCACTAGACCCATTTTTAATCAAAAGACAAACTGTGTCAAACTTCTAAAAGGTGTGATCAGTTTAGACAAGAATAATGCTTCAGACCCACAAGGCAAAAGAAAAAAACATTTTATATGATGATCATAAGGAACTACAACCGTGAAGGTGACTGCTACCAACCATAAGAATTTTAGAATATCATCAGAAGCTACCTGGAGAGGCATCTACAACAGTTCAGACCAAAAAAAGGAACTTTATCAGGATAAAACCAAATTGTTACTTACACTCCTCAGGGACTGATCTCAGCAGAAATCCTGTTCAGCATTTCTGCTAATGACCACCATACAAAGATGGAATGCTTTATGAACTTCACAGACAACCTAGCTACTGAAAAGGATCACAGTTGTCACACTACAAAAGATTAGATAGGTCTACAGACCACAGGAATTGAAACATAATATTGTCAGATATTACACTGTGACATAGTGGTACCAGATGTCAAGGTATGCACTTGAGACTAACTTTGTTTAGAGCTGAGGTGACCATTGCATAGAGGAAAAAAGGTACCTGGGGTGCAGCAGCTGCGTATAAAATGGTCTGTAAACTGCCATTCTGATGCAGCTATAAAGGCAACTTATATAACTACTGAGGTGCTTCTCATGGTAATAAAAAGCGATAATAAATTAAGTAATTTAAATGGAAACAGCAAGAAAAGAAAGAAAGAAAGGAAAAAGAAAAAAAGAAAAAAAGAAGGAAAAGAAAAGAAAAGAAAAAGAAAAAGAAAGAAAAGAAAAAAAAAGAAAAAGAAAAAGAAAAAAAAAAGAAAAGAAAAAGAAAAAGAAAAGAAAAAGAAAAAGAAAAGAAAAAGAAAAGAAAAAAAAAGCTGCTAAGATGATTAAGAGTTACCTCTTCTGAGAGGTGAGTTTAAAAGGGGTTTGTTTGCTCTTTATAAGTTCATGTAGTATAATTAGCAGGAAAGGAAAAGTTGAGGCTAACATTGGGAAGAAACTGTAAGTTGGTCACAAATAAGACTGGAAATCAATATCTCTCAACGGGGGAAAAAATACCCTGTTTCTGAGTCTGAACTTGGGGTAACGAACCTGACCTGCCAGTGGAGCTCTGAGATGCAGGACAAGCCAGAGCTAACTCTGGAAACAGAGCTACAAACTTGCAACAGGAATCTGTTAATTACTATCCAT
Organism: Chiroxiphia lanceolata; assembly: GCF_009829145.1. Classification (NCBI taxonomy): domain Eukaryota; kingdom Metazoa; phylum Chordata; class Aves; order Passeriformes; family Pipridae; genus Chiroxiphia; species Chiroxiphia lanceolata. The sequence goes on along the minus strand of NC_045642.1, from coordinate 22,882,602 downwards.
TTAATGGATCAGAAGGGAAATGGGAAACAAAATAACCCTGATTTGAATTTGTTTATTGGTTTTGATACATTCTGTTCACTGCACCCTTCTAAAGCTTCCTCAGATAGTCAGAGGGTATCAGAGAAATTCTCCGCCCCCACCATCTCAACAGACAATTTGACTTCCAGAGTGTCTCTTCTCACCTCTTCATGAAAGAGAGCCTAACTGAAGCTAGAAACATGAAAAAAAAAAATTATATGACAGACAAATGCACAGTGGTCCTAACAGAACAGAGACTCTGGTTCCATGAAGAGGATCTGAACTGGGAAGGGGTTCCTTCTGGGACCCCTTTTCTCGCTGGCAGTAACTCATAACTCAAATAATCTTACTCAATCACCTCCCTATTCACAGTGAGGACACCAGTCTCCAGAAACATTTTTGGGGCATGAAAAGAAGCAACAGTACCTTGTAATGGCTTTTTAAGATCAGATTGTGGGCATGAAACTCGTGCAGTGCTAAATACAAACTTTTCTGTACACTTTTGAAACATTAGTTGGACCTTTCACAGCTTCACGACTAGGAAGAGAATTATTTAGAGTTATACAAACACAAAGTCTTGACGAAATTTTTAAATGAAGGTTTTGGTATATTTCAAGCATTAATGCATCATTCACTACGAGCATGGCACATCCAACGCATCGGGTCATTAGGAAAAAAACCCTGTGTAACTCCATGTTATCATTCACCTGTTTCTTCCCTTTGCACACATCCAACTACTATAGTGAAAGACTAGAGGTGGTAAAAAGAACACATAGTGTAGACAAGCTCTTTTATAGTGTAACTGTTTTATCAGAAGAATAGATCTTCCAGCTCAGAACACAGATCCCACTAACTCCAGACTCTGTCTCTGGTAGTGGCCAGCAATAGGTACTGAGGGGAGAATTTAAGAAGTCAATCATATTGTGATACAGGATGCGCTTCCTTCCTCTCTCCAGCTTACCGCTCTGCAATTTGGTGGACTACAGCCGGCGATTTTGGACAAATTCACATGAGAAAAAGCTTTTAAGATCTTTTAGAGTAATTTGTTTTTAATCCATGTAAACCTTTTGCATCTAATACAGACTGTAACAAGAAGTTACCCAGCTGAACTACATCCTGCATACGACAGTATGGTTTCCTGTTCTTTTGAAACTCATCTGCTAGTTTGGGATTTGGTGCTTTCTCCACCACCTCTTATCACGGTAAGCAATGACACAGGTCACTTTTTAACTTCTCTCTGTCCTTTAAATTGAAGTTGTAGATTTTCAAGTATTTTATATATTAACTAAACAGGTAAATTCAACAGATAGAACAAAATTATTAGATTAGATACTTAGGAAACCTTTGATGGGAGCCTCTGTCAGAATCTCTTTGGACTACAGGTTTGCAGACAGCAAATTAATTAAAACACTAAGTACATTTAAAATACCCAAATTATCTAATATATTCCATCTATTAGAAAAACCATGTTCCTTTCCTACTCCCAGAATTAAAATCTTCCGTTAGAATACAAGTTACGGGGTAGAATTTCAGTGCGTCAACAACATGCCAAAAATAGACAAACTGGGAAGCACAGAAAAGACTAAGAAAACTGACACTGTAGAAACTGATTTTTTTCTTCCTTCATTTCCAGCTCCAATGAATCTCAACCACAGAACTGCTCGGACATTCCTTACCATCCTTATTAGCACTCTGCCTTTGTGCCAAAGATAATAAACATTTGCAGCATCTAAGTCTGCAATAAGCATCACTGTGCCCAGGATAAACCACTCTTTGGAAAAGACAGGTAGGTAGATGGTCTCTGACAAGAAAGAGAGCTATGGAGACTCTCAGGAATATATTTTACATACACAGGCCTGCCAGCTTTCAGCTGATGTGCCTCATCCAGACCTAAAGGACCTCCACAGAACCACTGGGTGCCTCCATATGGAGCCTTTCTGCCTTCCAAAAAGCTGAGGAATCGTTGGAGTCCTACATTCACCCAGTCCTGCACCCAAACTGACAAACTCCTTGCAGCACAGCCCCTGAGAAGGAAAGCAGAGTGCCAAGACAGTCCCAAGTGGGAGCCAGGCTGGGCTCACCCCACCTGCCACCAAACCCGTACCATACCCCAGCCAGGTGCAGGCTGGAACCATAGACCCACACTGCGCTCCTCGCATTTTTTTGGACAGAACAGGGCTCACTAGCTAACCTAGGTCTGCATGGATGAACTTGGCCACCACAGCACCTTCCTGATGAAGGCACACACGAAGCAGCACAGGAGCAGCCTCACACATGGACAAGCCTTTTCGCTCTGGCCCAGACCACCAAGCACCAGGCCTGTGCTGATTTCATGCAGTCACTAACACATTGCTGTCTCACCTGCTTTTTCCTGTAACATTCATCCAACCGGGATATCATTCCCCCTAATGACAGTAAGGGGGACCCATTTTAGGTCCAGTCTCCAATCCTTAACCTCTTATTACAATGTGGTTTTCAAACTTATCATAGTCAAAATAAGACTAAAAAAAAATGAAACACATTAGTTACGTAATTTTTGCTGGAATACCACCTACCACTGTATATTTTATTCCATAAAGCCACTTCCTTAGGGTTTACAAATTCTAATACACAAAAATTAAAGTGTTCCATTTTTTAGGATGGGATGATATAAATCAGGACAGTTACTTGGATATGTAGACGGGAAAGACACCCAGTGTTGTATTATCTCATGCAGCAGAAATATGACTAATAAGTCTTTGATATGTAACTTTTTAATTGCACACATTTAAGGAGGTTACTAGTAAGTCACACCACAAGCTCTGTGCATTATCTTCTCCAACACAAGTGTGCACATTTGTACCTAAGAACCCTCCTTCGGAAGGTCTCAACCTACAGTGCCTCTCCAAATAGACAAAAATCCAATCCATTTTTCCCCCCCTTAAAGCAGGTTTAGCATGTGTGTATATACAGCTTAAGCATACTGAATCTCCTCTTCTAATTCCAAAAGTATCAGTAACCAACCATCCTAATAATTTTACTGCTCTTACATTTGTGAATACCTACTATTACTTATAACATCTAAGTTTGTCCCTGCCTGAACAAGCCATCTTGGGTACCAGTGACTAAGACTTCAAAAACTTTTAAATCATAAATAAAACTAATCAGGACAGAGTTGACTCAGACCTTTGACTCCTAATAGAGTATTTGCACCCTTTTCACTTGTTTCTCTCAGTTCCCTTTAGCATGTTGAGATCACATCATTCAGGTAAAACCTCAGTACGCAGCAGACTAGTATGAAACCCACCATCCTCCTAGGTGAGTCCCCCTTAGGCCATGAGCTAACTCAGCTCCAGCAGCAAGTTGTTCCTAGCTGCCACGTCCCACAAGCAACAACTCTTCTCCAACACCACCAAAGCAGTAAAGAGTCACTCAAAAGCAAGCTCCTATCACTGCTACAGTAAGATTCCCATGTTTGGTTCAGGGGAAAAAAGAAAGGGCCAGCAGCAGTACCAATTGCTCTGATGACAATAGTTCCTTACCAACCTAGATGGCTCTTCAAGCACATGAGGAGCAATTCTTCTTGAAAGCCTAAGGCTTTCTACACACCTACAGGTCAGCTGTGCTATGGAGGTTCAGAAGTCCAGTACCCTAGAAAGCAACTGTAATATGGCACTACTGCCATCAAATTTGTGCTATAGATTCATACTCAGTGGAGTTACTGCCTCACCATCCCAAAACTGTGTTGCTTTGAGCCATGCACTTCTCAGTATCCCAGACCAGAAGAGATCTCCCGTCTTCTATTGTTAGAAGTCTATATAAATTTATTGCAAAGAGTCTTGAATAGCTTCTCCGTGAAGTAATTTTATAACCTGACAAACACCCCGAAACCATACATGAAACTATTCCTCAACAGCACTGCCACAAAGGGTATTTGGGGTGAGCAGAGAGAGGGCAGCCAAGGTGATCAGTCTGGCAGCAAACCTGTTTTGCCCCTTCCCATGCCCCCGCTCTGTGCACCAGAGCAGTTCACCCATTGCAGACAATAAGCAAAGCTGCGTAAGCAGCCAACTACAGGAGATGAATGAACAGTGTGACACTAAAGACCTGTGAATTGAAAAATCTAATGCATGAATTAAATCCATACCCTCATTCCCCCTCTCCCTTTTCCCCAAAAAAAGAAAATGTATACAGCAGGACATAAAAGGAGAAAGAGAGAGAGGTGGAAAAACGCGGTGTGACACATTTATAAAACTGATGGCCTGTCACCCAGACGCTGATGAATATTTTTTACAGGATAAAAATGGCAACCTAGAGTCTAAAAATAAAATGCTATGCTGCAGACCTGTCTGGTTCAGCAACACCACTGGAATACAAACACTCCTTTGCTGGTATATCTTGACTAAGATTTCAGAATAAGAGAAGTTAAAAAAACACTGTAGAACATACCTTCTATTTTCAAGAGAAGGGATTTGGGATTTCTGAGGGGTTTTTTAGTAAGAATTTAGATTAGCATTATACTTCACTTGCATTGTATAATTGCAATTTAAAAAAAACACTGCCAAATTCTAAGTGATTGATGAGAACAGCAGACTACTTCATGCTGCACAAAGCAATTTTTTCCTTCCCTTCCCCTAACAATTACAATATAAGAACATGTTTATTAGTGTCTTAAACTGTAATTTCAGTAAGCTTAAAATATATTTTTAGAATCAGGCTGCAGACAGAACTGTGGACAATGCTATTTTCAGACTCACCCCAGCCCCAGAGACAGAAAATAAAATGTTTTACTTCATTCTCTATCACAATTTAGATTAAAAATCTCTTAACCGAGAAGGAAAATGACTGAACATCATTCAAAAGAAGCACTAATTTCTCAAGACTATCCACACTGCAGACAGGCTGCCTTATGCAGTATAGATGCTATTTTTGGCAAGTGATGCAATAGCTGCAAGGGCTCTCCCAGAACCTTTAATTTAAGAGCCCGAAGCCTTACTAAAACGTGTTTCAAGATACCTAATAACCCTGCATTGTCACCTTCCCACTCTCTGCACCAGCATATTATCCACATAAGTCACCCTTTTTTAAGTTTTATCTTCCAAGAAAGAGACAGATTTACATGTGAAGAGAAAATCTGTATCTATACATCCATCAGCAAATACACCTGCCCTGCACTGTATGTGACAAGAAAGTTACGCAACACTGTATAGATATTTTCTGACCTCTTGAATTTCTATTGAAATATAAAGCAGCTTGATTTCCTTGCTGAATTTTTGTGAAGACTTTGAAAAGCCCACAAAGCTAATATATCTAATCCTTCCAAAAGCTGTTTTCCTTTCTTGGAGATCTTTTTAGACTTCTTGTGTCTAACAGACAACTGTTAAGACACATTTCTGCTATGTGACTGTTTCAACAGCTAAAGATTCTAAAAACAAGGAGAGTTCCTGAAATGCTAAGAGCTTTTAAAATTATTTTTTAAACTAGAATAGGGATTTTCCAGCCCTTTGGATCTGTGGATCCTTATGTTCTGCAATAGCCACATGGACTTCCATGTAACAGATTCAAGCTTATGGATAAGTTTTGCACTGACTCCCTAAAAATTCTAGTTCTACCTGCTCCCTTCCAAAAAACCCAGAGTTAATCTCAAAGTCAGAACTACCAAGAAACTACTTTGTTTGACCTCTTTCCTCCAGGGGTCTATGGGAGAGGAAGACATGCAACAGCTCTAAAAAAAATACACCTTGCATTTTGAACTTGTGGTCATAGACAAAATATATTAATAAATCCATTAGCCCAATCTGCTGCTATGCAGAATTTGAGTCCTTTGCTTAACACAGGCAGGGGACATACAACAGCTCTTACCTTATATTTCAGACTATCCATTTATTAGTCATGGCCAGCACTTAGGGCTCAGGAGGAATTTGTCTATGTATATCATGTTTCCAGGTTTTACACCTCAGATCCTACAGTGCATTAACAGATTGTGATAGAGCAAAGATCTTCCCCTCTTCATGAGTTCTCATCATGTCACATACCACCCAAGAAAGAAATAGGAAAGCTTGACAACTCTCTACTTCTTGTTTGAAGCAGTAAAGTTCTGCCTCCCCACCATCCACATTATACATATTTACTTCTTTGCCCTCCAACACAAGCATGGGGAAGCCAATGCAGAGAGAATTTGTAACATCTGCAGCCTATCTGGGAAAAAAGAAATCCAGCTGAAGAGAGGTGAGACTTGGAGAGAATTCATTCAGAAGCTCTCTCAGAGATCCTGACTGCTCAGAAGTACAACAGAAACTGAGCAGGAAGACACCCAGTGATATTTTATTCATTTTGGCTAGAAGCAATGTTTAAAACAAGCTGTACACTGAGAAGGTAGCATTTGCTCTAGGGACACAGAGGAATGAAAATAAGGACTCTGCAGAACAGCTGAAGTGGCAACAAGACTCATGCCCAAACCATGCAACCTGCTCAAAAAGTAAGGAAGTTGAAGCACAGAGAGTTCCATATCTGAAGCCCCTAAACAGCAGTATGGGAAACATCACACTGGGAATTTACAAGGCCTTGTAAAGGTGGCAGGAAGATGACAAGTGCAGAATGCAGTTCAGGTCCTTCAATGTATATACAACAGGAAACAAGTGTACAAAGTACATCTGCTCCACTCCTGCACTACAGGAACAATGACAAGCCAGGAGACCAGGCCGGTTCCCATAACCAGTTCCTAGTGGTTTTACTGAGACAGTACAAGCAAGCAGCAGCACAAGATGTCATTTAGACACAGAGAGAAGAAACACTAGTGGCATGAGAGGCTGAAATTGCTGCTCCCATTCAACCAGTCCACTGCTCCTCACTTGAGGCTGCAGAACTGTGGAACTGCAGGACGTTCACAATCCTTATTACATCTCTGTGCAGCTTGTCTAAGATAAATGCAGACTGAAACTGATGTGACCACTACAGGTGAAAGCCTCCAGCACTTAAAAGGGATAATAAAATTGTAAGGTTTAGAATAGGAAGTCACCTAGGCTAATTAGCAAAGTAGTTCACATTAAGCAAGAACCGATATCATCTTATTTAGAGATAACATTCTACTAGAAGATAAAATAATACGCTTCTATTCTTACTGAATGGAAAGATCCAAAATGTCAGGTCACCCAAATCTTCAGTTTCCAAGGACAAAAAAAAGTGGACTGGACCATTTAAGCTGCCTATTGCTATCCAAGACACAAAACGACATCAAATATGACCCTTTTCCTTTGCTACTATGGAAGGAAGTATCTGTGCAATGTTGCTCAAACCAACTGCTAAAGAAGTAGAGAAGAAGACACCCCTCAGGGTGTCCTCTCTCACAGGTTCAAGCATGATTGCATGCACTCCAAGATCCATAAGAAGCTCGTAAGCATGTTTACACTATGCTAGGAATGGCTCTAAACCTTTTTATAACCTCTAATTCTAAATAAGACTTATTTCTGTTAAAAAGTGGAGTCCTCTCCATTTCCAGTTGTACTGGAAACAGCTTCTCATGGATTGTCAGAGACAAAGGTGGCTTCGGGAGTATATTTAGAAACCGATGTTCTGTTAAAAGATGTAAGGCCAAACCACAGATAAAAGATGCTGTTAGCTGCAAGTCTTTATCAGTTGTTGAGATCTTACAAAGGCAACTCTTAAAAACGAAGAGAAGTAGCACTAGAAGAATGTAAATTTCTAGCATCTTTGAAAGTTACCTAATTATGATGAGAAACAATCTATTCAAAGAGATGGTTCATACCAAAAAAAGAAGACATTGAAGTTGATGAAAAGCCATTAAACTTATCTTCAAAAGATACATTGCCTACAACAAGCGTGAGGTACTCCACAGTGCTTTGTTTCAAGCCCACGTTTTGCCTTCTAGCCTTTGCACTGGAAACCGATACAGAAGGGCAATTTTGTTTAAACTAGAAGTCAGCCGATCATATTGCTTTTGTGCACTGCAGCTGCGGAGCAGCGGCTGAGCCCAGCCCGAGCCGCGCCTTTCACAGCCGGACTCGCCTCTCCGCATTGAGCCGCGCTCGGGCCTCAGCAGCGCCCTCTGCCCGCAGCCGACGCAGGAGCAGCGAGCGGACCCGTCTCCTCAATCGAGCACAACCCACCATTCATAAAAAGGGGGTCGCGCAGAGCTGAAAGGCAACGATGCAGTTCTGGAACAGTAAATCTGAACACTACTCTGTGGGTTTTTGACCCTAAAATATAGATACAGTTTTAGCTAAAATGAGCATATTTGGTAATTATTGTTCCACTGAGGTCCCTTTCATCCCACGCTCTTAATTACGTTTGCTTTAATTGAATATTTTTATCTATCTGGGGGAGGGGAAGGAGATGAACATAATATTAACACGCCCAAGTTAATCAACTTAGAAGGCAACAGCTGTCTCATGAGAAATGCCCTCGATAAATTACCATCACGCATTAGGGAGACTCTTACGTTAAAGCGCTCTAGAAATCCTGGTCTGTTTTATTCGTATCGGCACTGTTTTGCACTAGGTGTTTGCCTTAAAGATTTAAGGGAGAACTCTGGCAACGCTGCCTTTGCCTTCCCGTTTCTAAATAAAGAAACGCCCACCGATGCCTTCTATATTTCACTCCCAGCTCTTGAAAACTTGCAGTATTTCCCCCGGTGGAAAACTCCCCAGATTTTCCCATGGAAATAGGGCTCCCATCAAGCCTCCTTAAATGTTTCAGCTACAATTGATTCGATGCACTTTCTTCTCCCTGGCAGAGCAGGAAGGCAGAGGAAGCGCCTGCGGGCACTGCATGGGCTGGTGCAGGCTGCCCCGGCCCCCCCGGCCGCACGTGGACCAGCCAGTGTCCCTGTCAGTGTCCCTGTCACGCGAGGCGGCCGCGGACCCCAGGCTGGCGTGTCCCCCCTCCCACGGGGCAGCGGTGGGGGACGGCGGCCCCACCGATTCACTGCCTGCCTGGCTCGCCGGCAGCCGCTCGGGAAACTTCGGGAGGAGGACAAGGGGAGAGCTCCCGGCCGGGGCAGCCCGCCTCCCCTCGGGGTGGGCGGGGGGAAGCGGGGGCGGCTTGGGAAGAGCGGGAATGCAGGTGGAGGAAGCAGGCGCCCCCGGCCGGGCTCACAGCGGCCCCGTCACCTCCCACAGGTCTGAGACCCAGCCCCCGTGATGGCCCCAGGCGTTCCTTGAGCGGAGCGGAGAGAGCGCGTTTATGTCACCGGTTAGGTAACGGCGCGGGAGCCGCCGCAGTGACGGCACCGCTCCCCCCGCCCCAGCCCGCCGCGGCCGGGGCGGGCTGAGGTGAGGCGGCGTTAACCCTTCGTGGGGGCGGCCTCCACCCGTGGGGAGCGGGTCCCCCGGGAGCGGGGCGGGCTTCCCCACCGCCCACCGGATAGGCCGCGGGGGCGAGGCCGATGCCGCGGGAGGGCGGCGGGGCGGCCCCGCGGGCCCCGAGCGCCCGCAGCTCCCGCGCGCCGCGCGAGGCCGGCAGGGGGCGCTAGCGGCGCCGCGGCGGGCGGGGGAGGGAAGCGGACGGACAGACGGACCGACAGACGGACGACGGCACCGACGGCGCCTGCGGCCCCTTCTCTGCGCCCACGCGTGATGCCCCGGCCCGGGCGCGAGGAGCACGGTCCTGTTCCCACGCACTCATCCCAGCACGCCCGCACCACGGCGCGCACTGCCATCAGCCCTCTGGCACTAAGAATGCACGTTACCGGGGCGCCGGAGATCCCCATTGCTGGCCGGCAGCCGACCCTTCCCGAGCGCCTGGCTTCCAGCAGCACGAGCCCGGTGCCACCAGCGCGCCCTTCGCAGCCCAGGCCCAGCCACGCCGTGCTCAGCTGGGTCCCAGCCGATAGCATTCCCCATATCCCTCGCTGCCGCCTGCCCCAGCGATTCTCCCCAGCCGGCCTTCACAGAGGATTCACTCTGAGCTCCCTGCCAACAGCCCTGCGTGCTCGTGTCCCAAACACAAAGCAGCTCGGCACGCGTTCCCGGCAGAGGGAAGGACCTCCAGGCCAGCCCACATTCCACATGGATTTCAGGTCCCACTGAACCCTGCCTCCATCAGGGAACACTGGCACAGACACAGCACTGTTCACCATGTCCTCAACATGTACTTTGCTCCTGGCAAGGTGGAGACTTCTATGGATAGTCACACCAAGAATGCAGCAACCCCCTGTGAAGGTCCACCACAATCTCCTTCCAAGGTCTTCAATGCAATCTCTCCAACCTCCCTTTTTATTTACACAGTCCACTCAAGCAAGTGGCAACAGGATTCTTCAGCTTGTCCCAAGCTAGCAGACCAGCAGTCATGGCTCAGAAAAAAGGTAGCTCAGAGGAACTTCCAGCAACACCTTCTGTCCACAGGTGCAATGCTGTGAAGGGAGAATAGCCCCTACCAACTGCCTGGATTCTCTGGAAAGCCGCATCCACAATAGGGTGCACCCCACCGGCTCCCCGTTTGACTTCAGGTACCTCCTGCCCCATCTCTCTCCTATTTGATCCTTTCCTTCCTTTTTTTGACAACCCATCCTTGTAGCTCCCCTATCCCAACTTTCCAAAGACTCTTTGATTTAGAAAAGCTTATAAGTTCCACAACAGAAAAGGTTTTCAGTAGTGCCCCCCCAACTCCTCTCTGAGTGGGACTGGGGGCCAAGTATTGAACTTCCCTCTCTGGTCCAAGAGAAAATCCTCCTTTAGAAATTAGACATTAGAAACAATGGAGGTTGTTCTTACCACCTCTGCATAGACTGATCTTGGTACCTTTAGTCCACTGATCAGAATCAGACTGACAAAAGAGCTTTACCTCCCACAGGTCCTTTTAGCTCTCTCTCAAAAGACCCCTCAAAATTGCACAAAGCTCCCTTTCACCAATGGGAAACTCTCCAGCATCTCTGCTGCTCTTCTTCAGGTCCTGCAAACCTTTCTTACAATGTGTTCAGACAGCTAAGTGCCACCTCACCAAAATACTGCTGTTCCACAAGCACCAGAATGTGGACAGGACGAACATAGGCCAGCTGGGGCACAGCACAGTCTGGTCAGGTCACTGTTAGAGGCTGCGCAGCAAACTAACACAGCGCTGAACTTAGGTACATCATTCATGCTGAAAGTCACCATTGTGGCTAGAGGAAGTAGCTTGAATCAAAGGAACTAAGACACCTTAAGGAAGAGAGGGAGAAGGGAGAAGGGACGAGAAGGGAGAAGGGACGAGAAGGGAGAAGGGACGAGAAGGGAGAAGGGACGAGAAGGGAGAAGGGACGAGAAGGGAGAAGGGACGAGAAGGGAGAAGGGACGAGAAGGGAGAAGGGACGAGAAGGGAGAAGGGACGAGAAGGGAGAAGGGACGAGAAGGGAGAAGGGACGAGATAGGGAGAAGGGACGAGAAGGGAGAAGGGACGAGAAGGGAGAAGGGACGAGAAGGGAGAAGGGACGAGAAGGGAGAAGGGACGAGAAGGGAGAAGGGACGAGAAGGGAGAAGGGACGAGAAGGGAGAAGGGACGAGAAGGGAGAAGGGACGAGAAGGGAGAAGGACGAGAAGGGAGAAGGGACGAGAAGGGAGAAGGGACGAGAAGGGAGAAGGGACGAGAAGGGAGAAGGGACGAGAAGGGAGAAGGGACGAGAAGGGAGAAGGGACGAGAAGGGAGAAGGGACGAGAAGGGAGAAGGGACGAGAAGGGAGAAGGGACGAGAAGGGAGAAGGGACGAGAAGGGAGAAGGGACGAGAAGGGAGAAGGGACGAGAAGGGAGAAGGGACGAGAAGGGAGAAGGGACGAGAAGGGAGAAGGGACGAGAAGGGAGAAGGGACGAGAAGGGAGAAGGGACGAGAAGGGAGAAGGGACGAGAAGGGAGGAAGGGACGAGAAGGGAGAAGGGACGAGAAGGGAGAAGGGACGAGAAGGGAGAAGGGACGAGAAGGGAGAAGGGACGAGAAGGGAGAAGGGACGAGAAGGGAGAAGGGACGAGAAGGGAGAAGGGACGAGAAGGGAGAAGGGACGAGAAGGGAGAAGGGACGAGAAGGGAGAAGGGACGAGAAGGGAGAAGGGACGAGAAGGGAGAAGGGACGAGAAGGGAGAAGGGACGAGAAGGGAGAAGGGACGAGGAAGGGAGAAGGGACGAGAAGGGAGAAGGGACGAGAAGGGAGAAGGGACGAGAAGGGAGAAGGGACGAGAAGGGAGAAGGGACGAGAAGGGAGAGGGACGAGAAGGGAGAAGGGACGAGAGGAAGGGACGAAAGGGAGAAGGGACGAGAGGGAGAAGGGACGAGAAGGGAGAAGGAAGAAGGGAGAAGAAGAAGGGAGAAGAAGAAGGGAGAAGAAGAAGGGAGAAGAAGAAGGAAGAAGGAAGAAGAAGGGAGAAGAAGGGAGAAGAAGAAGGGAGAAGAAGAAGGGAGAAGAAGAAGGGAGAAGAAGAAGGGAGAAGAAGAAGGGAGAAGAAGAAGGGAGAAGAAGAAGGGAGAAGAAGAAGGGAGAAGAAGGGAGAAGGGAGAAGGGGCTTTTTAAAGAACAGTATCATTACTCCAAGATTTAGGAATAAGGGCAAAAGTTCAGATTGCAGAAAATCCACAGCTAATAAGTACATGCATATAGTACCACATTGGGCATGCCATATGACCAATTCCCCCCAAAATAAGACCCTAAAATGAAAATGTAAACCAATTTCTACAGTAAAGGCTATTTTAAAACAATATACATTTATGAAATAAGATATACTCTTACTCAAATCTACTTCCTCACTTTGTACAGAATTTGTGCTGAAAGTAAGTTTGAAGAGACAAATTCTAGGTTAGTGTACAAGAAACATGGTTTCAATCCAAAGCTTACTTACAGTGACTGAAACAAGCTAGTCTATACTGGTATGTCACACTAACATTTCTCTGAACAAATGCATTATTTTCAGATGTTGCCAAGGCAATGTTTTATATCAGCAATTCTACACTTCGATTTAAACAAAACCAGCAATAGCACAGAAGTGACAAATCCAGCTGTGATGAGATGCTACCACAATTCTGCATAGGTGGCAGCTTGAAAAATCCACCTCTTTCATTTTACTAAAATTTCTTGGATTACAAAGACTTTGGGATTTACAGATTCCCTACCACATCCCACACTCCATTTTCAAACACTGTAAAACGTCAAGATTTTGGTTAACAGAACAAGATCCTGAAATACAGCCAAACACAACCAGTCTGTCCTTAAGGACAAGATCACAGAAAGAAAAGAATACTAAACTACTGTAGAAGGAATGACAAAAAGTTTTATGTCTTAAAATTAATACCCTAGCTATCAAATCAATACAAGACCATTATTCTAGTTTTTGAAAAGGAAAGGAGCTAGTTAAATCTGTTAGCAAGGACTTCCAAAACCATACTCTGCAACTCACAAACAATCCTCTCAAACCCACAAGAGGTACATGCCACCTATCTTGACCCACAAAGAACCAAGCAAAACAGGACTCCGGAATAGCCCATTAAGATGGGACCAAGCAACAGAACTGAAAACACGCTCCTCCTGCAGTTTTAGGCTCCATTTCAGCCAGCGTAGCGGCAGGATGTCATCCCGCCATCCATTCTTACCTGCTTCCTCAGCATCTCTTTGCCAGTTGCTTTTCAGGCAGCTCAGTAAGCTGATCCAGCTACCTACAGCTGGTCTTTCTTGCAGAGTTAGTTGTCAGCCACACAAGCAGACCTCACTCACACCACCCCAGCCACACATTGACTGGAGGCAACATAAGGGAAGCAGCGAGAGCTCACGGCCAGTGACTACAGCAGCAGCAATTCTTTTGGCAGCAGCCTGGTCTTGGAGCAATTCAAGCTGACCACTGGGCTCAACTGTATCCTCAATATATAGTTTCATAATACTGCCAGGTTTCCTTTCTGTTGCACCAGCACTGAAATTCATATGACCAAAGCAGTCTATGGAGCATATATAGCCCCAAGTGACTAATTTTCTGCAGGGTAGACTCCTTAACCAGATCATCGCACAAACAGACCAACATCAGTGCCAGCACAAGGAGGAAAAAAGCAAAAGCAGAGTTCTCCATCTACCTTCTCTCTTCACACCAAACTTTTACATCAGAAAGCCATGATGTAAAACCACACACTCAGTCTTGTGACTGAAGGCATCTCATTTATAAACTGACACCACTGATTCCAATGTAAGGGACATGAACAAGACTGTGAAGGTTGGAGTGAGCACCCAAGAACTGGCAATAAATAGCAAAGATGAAGAACCAGTCCACCAAATTGAGTATTCTATATCCAAATCTAGGAACCAACACAAAGTTGCGGAGCCCCAAAAGTTTTGACATAGATCTGGGTCTACCAGGACAAAAATACTGCGGTAAAGAGTTGGTATTACAACACCTGTAAAATGATAAGAATACACATTCCTTTCTGCCATGCAAGACAAACACTAGCTTGGACATGCAGGACATCTGAGGGCAGGAACAAACTGCAAGACACCCTAACTCTAGTAGCTTGTTCAACTACTGACAGGGTAGCAGTTTTTTCCAGCAGTGCAGTGATCATCTACTGCCCTATCCTTCTCTTGGTTGCTGCTCCTCACTACTGTTAGAGTCACTGAGTCACAGAATATTCTGAGTTGGGAGATCTGACTTTTAAGCCATGATGAATCACCTCTACTCGTCACACTCTGGAGATGGAGAGCTCTTGTGGCAGATAGGACTCGGACATCAGGAGTACTGTATTTTTCAAGAAAATATATTTGTGAAAAACATTAGTAAGTTACAAATTTATAGCTCAAGCACCTTTGCTGGCAGGATAAGAATCCTGGGGAAGGGAGCAGATGGACCAAAGCCTATGGGAAACAGGTCTTCCAGAGATGAGAACAGATACAAGGAAAGAGTTTTGGAGAAACAGACCAGCCAGTCACAGACAAGGAACATGAAACTGGGTCTTTTTGGTGAAGTAGAGTACGGAGAAGAACAGAATGCAAGCACTGATTGGGTAGCAGCAACTGCAGAACTATAGTAGTTCTCCGCCTTCTGCTTTCTGTATCTACACACATTCTTCCACACCTCTGCATCTAAAAGCAGGGACTAGACACTTTGGAAGGAGATAAGATTCTTCAGTTTCTGCACAACAAGCTCCTCCCCTCAACAATAAAAACCTTTGCCCCACTGAGTTTATCCCTCATGTCCCATTCCCCTTCTTTCATTACAGCCTTTCTCCCTTTCTGCTTCAGTGGTAGCCTTCTAACACATATGAAAACCCTTTAGAAAAAATCTTTGTGATTAACATCCCTAGAGCTGAGCTCCCCAACTCTGCTCTTCCTTGTCCAGTAAGTAGAGAGCTCCTCAAGAAGTGGAAGCCCAGCTGTTCCTCAGCTGCCATGATTGATGGAATACACCCTCCTAGAAAACGCAGCTCATGATTACTTAGGAGGAGAAAACAGAAGCAAGGTATAAAAAACAGAAAAAAAACAAAGATGTAACCAAACCCAAATCTGTACAGTCAACTAGACAGTAAGTTCTGCACATATGCAAACCATGCTTGAACCTGAGACACCCAGCTGTCTCCCACAACCGAGAAGCAACTGAGTCATGAGCAAAAAACAAGAGAACCCTCAAGAGAGAAAGAAGCAAGGAGGGTAATATAAATGGGAAAAGAAATACAAGAAACAATGGAACAGGCACTATTTTCCCTGAGGCTCAGCTTCTGGACATCTCAACTCTAGTCTGAAGAACTGCTACACAGGAGGATTCTTTCAAAACCCACAACCAAACCCCAGGATTTTAGGTGTCACCATCTGTTGCTAAGGCTAAGGGAGTAAATTAGAAGCTCAGCAGGAAATTTTGTATATAGCTCTTTCGCCACGTTAGCTGGAGAAGCTTATATTGTGGATCAGGATTTCAGCTCTGCTAATGACTCACTCAGTGGCTGATGGTGTACTGCTCTAGACTTCAACTCCAGGAATCTGGAAGTTGCACAGATTGAAAAATAATATATCACATTAAGGTTAAATAATCAGGAGTCAAAAAAAAAAAAAGAAGATTTAAGATAGAATTCTTTGGTACAATTAAAAGTACTACAGGGGAAGGAACTCAAATTGCTCCAGTTCTAGCATTTTCAGATATTAATGTACTCAATCTGAAAAATCTTTTGCTTTTCTTTAGAAACCCTGGTTTTCTAAAGTCTACCAGTAAGTGAGCAACAGAAGTCATCTGAAACTACAAGCAGCAACCCTAAATCTAATTAGGCAAGTAATTAAACCATGCAAGCCCAACACGAGATGCTTTACCTACCAGTTACAGTGTTTATCCCATATTTGTATTCATATACAAGCCTACAGAATCACATTTGGCATTTCTGTTCGAATAATTAGGAGATACTGTCTTACTATCATCCCTTTCATAGCAGACATGATCATCCCAACCATATGTATTAGGGATGAATATATTCAGCCTGGAGAAGAGGAGACTAAAGGAAGACCTCATCATAGTTTACAACTTCTTCATGAGGGGAAGAAGAGGGGTCTTCTCCTCTCCACCACCTCTCTGCGGTGCCCAGTGACAGGACCCAAGGGAATGGTCTGAAGTTGTGTCAGAGGAGGTTTAGGTTGAATATTACAAATAGGTTCTTCACCCAGAGGGTGGTTGGGAACAGGCTCCCCAGGGAAGTGGTCACAGCACTAACTTGACAGAGTTCAAGAAGCGTTTGGACGATACTCTCAGGCATATGGTGTGACTCTTGGGGATGGTCCTGTGCAGGGCCAGGAGTTGGACTCAAGGATCCTTGTGGATCCCTTCCAATTCAGCATATTCTGTGATTCACAAGACCAAGAACAACGTGTTTCACCCACCTACCAAAAAACAATTCCCAGGTGGAAAACTACTGCAGTTTCCCCCAAACTACACTCTCAGCTCTGCCCTCACACCTTCAGGGCTTCCTAGCTTACTTGTTCTTTACACAGGAGAGTATTTACCCAACTGGCAGTAACACCCAGCACAATTCCAGTTGGACTTCTTTGCTGGAGACACTTCTGTGCTCCTCACTTCTACACAAGGCCTTTTCTTGCTGTCACCAGGGTGCTTCACAGATAATCTTCCCAAAGGGAAGGAAGTACGCCGGGGAGAAAGATACTACTCTAGATTACATCCTTGTATAAATTCTCTAGTTTTAATTAACCAGTTTCCATTACAAGTATCCCTACTTTAAAACACACAGAAGGTTGAGAGAATGAGCTAGCTTAAAATAACACAGCTATTCATCCCCCAGGCTAATAAATTTTCAAGCATTTCCCTCTCAGACTCTTTATCAGAGATGGGTATTCGTTTCACCTTAATGCAAACATCTGTCCTCCACACATCATTAGCTTTTTTTTTTTTTTTTTTGGAGGTGGAGAAACTGTACTACAGCATTTAACCCTTCTTCACATACATCTCTGTTCCTGCAGCTAAACACAGCAAAGCCTGCTCATATTCTGAATCAAACTCCAGAGTTGGAGATTATGAGCCTGATTGATGCTGAGGCTGGTGGTGCCCACACATACACCTTTAGCGCGCCGGCACAAGCCCAAAGTGGAAGGCTGAAGTCCATCAGCAGGGATACATCAGAACTGGAGATGAGACTCTGGACTTCTGGGCAGAATATTTGCTCTCCCACTCCTCTTCTGAGCACAGATTGCAAGAAGGAGCACTCAACGCAACAAGTGTTGAGCAATCCTACTAAGCAGAGATTTTAAACAGTGAGTAACATCATGTGCAAAGGAAAACACCTGAAAGATGCAGTCAAGCAGCAGAAATACAGCAAAATTGTAGAAAACAGCATTCCTTTACACTGTCAGGAAGCAAAACTAATTTTAGGATATGTTAGTAGCAGTAGCCTACGTAAAAAACACTAGAGAACCTCCCTGACTCACCAAGAGCTGCAAGGTCCCTGAAGGAGTTGCAGCCCACTCAAGCACCACACAATGCAAGCTGCTGAGTCTAGAGAAACAGGATCAGAGATCCCACTTCTCCTGGGTTGCTCTGGAAGAGCATTGCTTGCTTAGTCCAACAAGGAGCAAGCGGGAGGGAGACACTGACAGAAGTCTTCCAAATTACCAACTATAAATAGGATTGATGACTAAAGGGAGACAGCTAACTTTTTTACTAGAGAAAATGCATACTTGGAAACATTACATGGCAAATGGGAAAAGAAAAAGCCACACACACTGGAGAAGCACTCCTGGGAAGTTCAGAGAGGATTAGGACACCAGCACCAGCTTGTTCTCAAAACCACTCTTCAATGCATAACCCTTCAGAAGCACTGTGCAAATAGCCATACAAAAAAGCAAAACATGCTCCAAGATCAGGCTGCACATTTCTCTTGAGCTGTCACGATCACGAGTTAGTTACAAGCAAACTGGCATATTTTCACACTTTCTTAACATTACTTTCTAGGTTGATGAGTGCCATGCTTTATTTCACACAAGAGTAGAAGCGTTTGTGTAGAATTCAGAATCAAGAACAAGGCCAGAAAACCTTTCCAATGGATCTGAAGTGCTGAAGATGATAAATCTCTGAATAAGTGATTCTGCTAAAGAACAAGAGAATCAAAAGCTTTCCCTAAAGCTTTGCACACACCAGCCAAGCACTTGCAGCAGGGAAAACTGGGAGTTGGGCAGAGCCTCTCCTCTCACATCGTGCAGGGAGAGCAGGCTGAATTCCTTTCACTTCCCTACTAACTACACCATCACCACACATTGCACTAGTGTTGCAGTGATTTGTGCAACAGTGATTTGTGACATGGTCTACACTATATCACTGCACATTGTGAAACACCTGCAAATCAAGACCACGCTCAGTTGTGCAACAGGGACTGAAACCTACTTGCAGAAAACAAAGAAGCCTTCAGGTAACTATTTCACTTGATGCTACTGAGTTTGGAAAACAACATTGCTTGTGAAAGCTGCTCATTCATCAACAAGTTAGTACATGGTCAGCACTAAAGTGAATGTCCTTTGTATGGAGTTGTTAAATTGTTGTTAACATAATTTATCATCTGACATTTCATTAATGATATCCTACGAACTTCATAATGATCAGGGTCTGTTTCATAACACACCATTTCCAGACACCACAGGAAGCATAACCTTATAGATGGAATCTAACTCAAAACATTGACAAGTACAAAATCCAGCTAGTCTTCTTCCTCTTCACATAAGCATCACATTTATTAATTTAATAATATTATTGTTAAGGTCTGACTTATAGAGCTTGTTATTACCCCAACCTGCTTGCCAGAGTTTGGGAATCACCCCCCATATTCTTAATTTTTAAAAGATCTGACCATAGAGACACAAATAAGTATCTACTCCACTGCTCCTGTACCCAGTTACATACATTTTTCATGCCTTCCTTAGTGGTCCTGGTACACAAGTTGCTATTTTTAGATGCTGGACTATGCATAGCCCAGGTTAAAAAAAAGAAGCTAAAAGAAGCCGACAAGAAGGCAGAGAGGTTCACCCAGCTTTGCTGCTGCTCCAACAAGTTGTTAAACATTTACACAGGAAAAGAACAGTTTAAGACTGAATAAGGGGGTTTTGTCTAAATTCAAATCACAGGAAGTTAGAGGGAGTTGAGAGCACCATCCTGATTAACAACCTCTTACAAATTCTTTTTTAGGAAATTTAGAGCAAATTGCCCACATTTAGTTAATTTTGCATGTTAGTGAATAAACTCCAAGAAGCTTAATTAAGGCAAGCTCATCTTCACAAATGTTTGTTGGCCCCAATACAACTGTACAGCTGTATTCACCACATGAGAAAGCATCACCACTATCAGACATTTTGTAACCACTAAATGTACGATTATTCAACCATGTCTCTATCAAAGGCACTGGGGGAAGAAGTGGGTGCTTTTTTAAGCCATTGTGAGGCTTGAAAGAAAACAGGACTTTTCTTTGAGTGCCATATAGACAATTACACAATCAAAATAAACTTTGTTTCCACTTAACACATCAGTTACATCAAATCAGGGAAAAAATATATTTCTCATCAAAATATTTGCGATTTTGAGCTAGGAAAAAAATAAATAAAAAGTTTAGGTATCCACACAACCAAGTATTGACACAACCAAGATGTCAGGCACTTTAAAGCACCAGATCAATACAACTTGCAGTGACAGTGTATTTTGAATATACAAAGTTGATTATTTGCATATAGCAAACTGGTCTGATCTCACAGCTGACCCTGCTCCAAACAGGAGGTTGAAGTAGAGGCCTCCTGAGCTCCCTCCCAGTCTGAATTACCATAGGATTTTGAATTAATTTCACCAAGTTACTGAAGGAAAGGGACAGAAAAATTATTTCATGTTTTCCAGAAAAAGAGGTGACTTCCTAAAATAGGAGACACGGCAACTCTCCAAATGGGAGCTATGGCAGCAGCAGACAGTTCCCCGCTCCAGACACTCTGTCCTCCAGAATACACCCAATTGTCAATGGCAGAGAAGCAAGGTGGCTGCCTGCCACTACCATCAACGGGAGAAGAATAGGACACTCATCCAACCTAAGGAAATACCACTATGGATCATAACTAGCAGCACCATCAACAGATCTGCCTGTCTAGAGGAAGGCAGGGGAGCAGCCACATTTTTGCTGTATTCTTGGTGATTTCAGAATGACTCCTTGGCATGCTGCTCTTGTCAAGTCTGTGGTTTCTTTAGCTAAACTGTTTTTCAATCAAGAGAGCTGTTATCTTCTGCTACCAATTTATGAGGCACATTAAAGGCAGAGCATTGAACCCACAAGTTTTCACTGCATACTCGCTCAAGAGGCATCCAGAAATATCACATTGAAATAACATCCACCCAACGTCCATTCACTGTACAGTAGCCAAAAATCAAGCCAGATGCAAGTTATGCAGAGGGTAAACCAGAAAAGCTGCATACAGACCTTCACACAGAAGTGCAACTTTAGAAAAATTAACTTTTGGTCAAAAGAGATGCTATTTCAACTAGTACAAACCTGATTTTCTCAGAGTACATTACTGGTTCATCCAGTTGTTCCTCCTCCTCAAATCCCCTCCTTCTAAATACCAGAAAATTAGACAGAGCATAGATAGAAGCAACTGAATATAGGCATCCAAAAAAAATTCTAAGAAAACAAGGAAAGAATTTCCAAGTCAGTTTCAGACATGCAGAAGAGGTAAAGGGCGGTAAGAAGCCCTTACAAAAGTGTTTGTAAGTGTTTCAGAATTGTTGTAAAGTTGCTTTCTAGTGGTGCAGTAGAAAGAACACATAACAGTAACTACAGTAGCCAATTAGCATCAAACCCACTAGTTTTTAAAAGACCAGAAAAACAGGAAATGCACTTCTTCCTACAGTATGACTTAGTAATTCGCTGATTCTCAAGGTGACCCAACATATCTGCAAGTTGTGCCTTATACTCCTTTTTAGGAGAGAAAACAGACAACCTGCCCAGTCTATTGCTGGTGCCACAATGCGCTTCAGGGCAAACCACCCCAGTGCTTATTCAGATTACAACAACCTCTCCTCATTTCAGCTAGAGATACAGCAGCTGTCCCAATAAAGCAGCATCTCGCCTGCATAAGCTGCACACAGAGGATACACAACAGCTAGCTCATGATGGCCAAAGGTTGTCAGCCACAGTGACAGCTCAAGTCCAAATCAGCAGGCACCATCACCCTATTTCTCCATGCTCCTTGACACTGCAGCAGTGCTTCCACTTCAGAGCAGAGCAACAAACAGGGAATTCAGCTGTCCTGCCAACACTCCTCTTCCTCCATGTCTTAAGATCATGACCATGGCAAAGAGAAAGAATAATTTCTGAGTAGCCACTGGCCACATACAGTGGCCTGCTGCTGCCTGCACTTGTACAAAACAGTGACGCAGGACACTTGCATTGCAGTTCTCTGAACATCTGAGGATGTGATTGTGGGAAGATCTGCTGTCTACAGCTTGTGGTTCCAGCTGATAAGCTGGCATTTGGCTCAAGCACTGTAAAATTCCACATGTGTGACAATGCAAAACAAGCTAAAGTGGCCACCAAGACTCCTGTGATGCACCACAAGTCAGCAGGCAACTGATAATGCAGTAAGTAATATATTTAAAACTAACATCAGAAAGACAAAGAGGGTTTGGGTCTCCTGTGCCAACCATATCTTTAACAGGCATTCCATTTCTCTAGCTGGGAGGAAGACATGGGCCTTATTCATTTGTATGTAAAGCTACAGCTTGTCCAAGGCACTGCTGCTGCGTTTCAAACCTGTGCACGCAGGACTCATTACATGCTCTGGCATTATGTGTGCTGCCAGTAGCATTACTGCTTTACTGGCGTCTCACACAAGCTGAAATTCGACTGCCCGAATGTGTTCATATAGGAGTTCTGTGTCGGCTGAAGCAAAGATTATTGGGAAGCACCGTCATTAGCCCAGCAACCTACCAGCTTGTTGCGGGGCTGCTGCACCTACAGGTCTGCCACCTGGAAGCAGCTGCAGCATCTGAGCACTTGATGTCCTCCTACTCCCCTTGAGGGAAGGAAATACCTTGTGCAGCCTTTTAAACTATCATCTCATCTTAAACTCACAGCTCTTACAGTTTGCAATTCTTCTTATGGCCCACCTTATCAATTCCCAATTAGGCTTAGGACTTGTCCTTCCCACTGCCTTTGGGAGGAATGGAACTGAAAACTCTCTTGGCCTGATCTGTTACACCGGCAGAGAAGCCCTTTCTAAAGCCTCGTCTTAACTTCAAAGCTGCAGTGGCAATGTCAGACTCAGATGGAAAAAACTGTGTCTCCTGTGACCAGGAATCGAAGAACTGAGAAAAGTTAGTGCAGCGTAGCACTGGTGATCCCCCGGCACCAGCCTCCGCTGTACTTCCCCTGCGCTCCTGTATTTCTGCGATGCCAGCTAAACGCTGTCGACACCCCCTCCCGGCCACCACTACTGTCACCCCCTACAAAGGAGCGGCCACCCAGCTTCAGCCCTTCCTTGGACCGGGACCGCGGAGCGGACGGGCTGCTGGAGCAGGCGGGGCTGGCACAAGTTTCGCGCTGTTCGCCCGCCGCTCCCGGCACGATTGTGCCCTCGCCTTCCGCCCCGGCGCTTCTCCCGGGGCAGCCGCGGCTGCCCCCGCCCGCCCGGGCATCGGCCGCGGCCCAGTGCTGCTGCTCCCGGTGCCGCCGCGGCCGGGCACGGGGCTGGCTGTTCCCGCTCCCGCTGCACCGGGAGCCGCCGCTGCTCCGGGGGCGGCGGGGACGGGGCGGGCGTGACGTCAGCGATGAGGCGCGAGGCCGGCGCGGAGGGGGCGGCGCGCGCCGGGAATGCGGACCGGGACCGAGACCGGGACCAGCCGCGCGGACCCGGGGCCGCGCTGCGTGCTCGGCCGGGACCAAGTTCAAACACGCCGTGCCCGCCCGCCCGCCCGCGCACAAAATCCCAACAACTGGAGCTTCTCTCAGCACCCGCAGATTTTACGGGGAGCCTGAGACCGGCTCCGCGGCAGCGCGCCCGGCCGGGCGGCGGCACCCGCTGGCCCCTCGGTTGCTGCCCCAGACCGGCCCACCCCGGGACCCGCTGCCGGCCCCCGGGCGCTCCGCCGCTTCCCTCGAGGCCGGTGCCCGCCACCCGCGCTCACCACGAGAAGCGCCCCGCGCCCCCTCCCCACGGGGCCGAGGCCGCCGCCGCGCTGCCCCGCGGGGCTCTGCTCCGGCCCAGGGGGACGGAGGGGAAGGAGCCGCGGCGGGGGCGGCCGGGACGCGCACTCACCTGCCCAGGCGCCCAGCGCCGGCCCCACGGCGGCAGCGCCGCTGCCCAGCACCCAGACGCGGAGGCCGGACAGAAGGCGGTACGAGGCCAGCGCCGCCGCGTACAGAGCGCTCAGAGCGCCCACCCAGTAGAGGAGGCCGGCGGCCGGGAGCGCGGCGGGAACCACCATGCTGCGGAGGCTGCCGCGGCCGGACTGAGCCCTCCCGGCCACCGCCGCCCCGCAGCCGTCACGGCGCCCGCCCCCGCCCCGCCGCGATTGGCGGAGGGGCCGCTCAGGCACCGGGTAACCCGGCAACGCGGCCGGGCCCGCCCGCCCCGAGGCCGCCCGGCCACACGCCCCCGTACTACTTGCGGCCTGCGCCCCACGTGGTCGCCACCGCTCTCCTGCCTCCATTGGCCGGCGAGGATGGCCGTCACCCGGAGACCGCGCTTCGATTGGCCCCGCAGCGCGGAGGCCTCGCAGGATTGGTGGAGGACGGGTCCTCTCTTCCCGCCCTCATGACGTCATATGAGCCCATTCATAAAATGCTCAGGCTCCGCCCGGCACCCGAATGTGTCCCTGGGTTCCCCTCCCCCGCCCCGCACTGCGCTCGCCCCCGGAGCGGCCCCGCGATGGAACCGACACGGCACGGCCGGGGGGGCACGGGGAACACGGCACGGGGGAAAGCGCGGCTGGGCACCACAGCCCGGCCGCCACGGCTGCCCACGCGACGCGGGGCTGGCAGCGCTCTCCCTCCGACCGACCTCGATCTGCCTACCCCGGCAAGATCCGGGGGCAGCGGAGGCCTCCTGACATATTTCCTCACTTGCTGCACTACCGCTGGACTTGTTCTTCCCCGCCGTCCTTCACCTGCCCGTTTGACACGACCTCGCTCCCACAGCCCCACGCGCGACGGGTCTGGAACGCCTGGACTCGGGGGAAGTGTAGGAGACACCTCTGAAATGACACACACACACGCACATGCACACTCTCCGTGGCCCTTTCCACAGTGGCAAAGAGAACGAAGCTGCGCTGCCTTCTGCCCCAGTCCAGCCACCCGCTGGGGCTGTGCCACCCGTACAGCGCGTACGGGCCCCGGGCTTATCCCGCCCTTCCAGGAGGGAGCCTGGGGCGGGAAGGAGGTGGGACAGGGGAGGTGTGGGAGGCTGAAGTCCTGAAATAGCTCATGGTTGAGATGGCTGAGGAAGATGGAGTGGCTGAGGAAGAAGGAAAATCAGTGGCGTCTTGGTGCAATGTGCGGGTCAACCAAAACGCAAGAGAAGTCCCGTGGAGGTGGAGGGAACCACTGTTTTTAAAGGGAGCCTCCTGCAACTCTGTGTCAAAATCTTTTTCTAGAAAACAAACCTTCATACCATTTCTTTGACAATGACTTAATTTCAAGCAGTAAGAAACATTCTCTATACGAGGTTTTTTGGAGCATACGTCTGAGAGATTGACAACAGGTAGAATAGGGAGCAGTTTTGATGTTGCCTTTCCTTTCTCCCCTGCACTGGCAAACAGGTCATACCCAAATCCAACCACTATTGCTGAAGACCTCCAAGCCATACCAAAGCACCACTCTGCCTCAGACTTCATCCTCTTACCACGCTGCTCTGACACCTAGGAGAGCCCAGTTTGGCCTTCCCAGATACCCCACCAAAAATCCCACCTGAATCCAAAACAAACGTAGAGTTCATCTTCCTCATCCATCAATTTTATTACATTGCTCTCTTCCTCTTGCTGTTTCTCCGGCTGCTACCAGAGCCACTCAAGCTGGTGACACCTGTGTTCATGAGTATCTACACATAGCTTTGCCACGAGACAGTTTTCAGGAACTTCCATCTTCCCATGCCACCCTTGCCTCTGCTAAAGCACTGCTGCCAGGCTGCAGCCATGTGCCAGTTCCCCTCACTCTCTCCTTTGCATGACTTTCCACACACCATGTTCTCCTCCAGGAGGTGGAGAACCAATATGCTACAGATCTGCCAAACCCCAACATGCTACAGAGCTGGCTACCCTTTAGAGATCCCACTCCTGCAGACTGCTTACTATGAACTGAATGGATTTACAAGAGCTCTACAGTTTCTCTCTCCTTGTCCTATTCCATGTTTCCTAACCTTTTGGTGCTCGTTGTTCATAAAGCATGAGCTCCTCAATGGAGGGATTACATTTGCAAGAGTTTGGAAAGATCTCATGCAAGGTACCACCCTAATTTCAACAGGTAAGTAATACCTCCAGTGTTGCACCTTGAGACCTCAACCCAACCATGGTTGATTGCAGTTACAAGGACTATTGCAACCTCAAAGTTGTCATTTAGAAACAAGATGTACGACGTCAATTATCTCACAGAAAGAAGTGTGTGTCCTGAGATACATGAGGTTGAACTTAATGATCTTTCATGTTTCACGCTAAGGGAAACAAGACCAAAGAAATTAAATGAAAACATGCTTTGATAGGTTTATCCCTTTTATTAGTTTAATAAAAATAAATATGTGTTACATTTCCTGTTTTTAAATATATATACACACAAAATAGCTTTTCACGCAGATACATAATTAATAGAAATCAAAGGCTTCTGTTCTACTTGTGGAAAACAATTAAATTCATAGCAGGATTCCAACTCCATTGGATTCAACAATATACTGTTCGCAGTGACGTTGATTAAAGGCATGAAACTATCATACACTTCACAATGAAAAATGTGTCAAGTCCCTGTCTTATTGGCTGACCTATAGGTTTACAGCTGACTTTTAGAAATTAGTCTTTACCATACAGCACTTACATCAGACCTAACAGAAGGGAACGTCGCTGGATTTTATTCAATTCCACAACCTCATGGTGATTTAGCCCACTGGTTTTTTTTCTTTGCTTTTGTTTTTCAGTCACTCAACTGTGAAAGTGACACTGCAGAGGATCCAAGTTTCACCAACTTTTTTCCTGATTTTTTTCCAAGAGGCCACCTATAGCTTACTGGACACCATTTTTAGAATAGTGTGATATGCTAGGGCTAACTCTTGCCGTTACACAAGGAAAATCCTCATAGGCCTCACCAAGTGTATATTTGACATAACACCCTCCAAAGACAGGATTTTGATTACAAGTAAGTGCAAAATGCTGGGATTATTTTCCTATTGTTCCATACTAGTTTTTCCTTAATTTGTAAACCTACTGTAATCTGTGTAGAGAATCTTGGTATTTCTGCATAAACACTCCTGTGCTGGAAAGAAACAATGTTGTTACAGCAAGAGAAAAGAACAGGTAATCAGAGGGAGGTTCAAGTATCACTCTCAATGGGATCATAGTGCAATTGTAAATTGTTAGAAAGAACACGTGCTTGCTGTGACCACATCACACTGTTTTCTTCCACTGGCTGTCAAAGCAGTTCTCAAACTGTTTGCAGGATAAGTGACACACTGCTGATTCTCATCTTTTGTCCTCCAGAGGATCAGGCAACAAAGAGACAGGACATGGCACAAGCATCTGAAAAGAGAAAAGGTACCAGTTTGCCCAGAGTAAGAGATCTACTACAAGTCGAAGACAACACGAGAGCTGCAGTGTCACCAAGAGTTGAGAACGAAAGTGGACTGGGCAGCTGGACAGTGTATGTAGAGGCTGGAGAAAAGGAGATGGGTGTTGAATAACCTGCTGAAGGGAGCAGGCAGCTTCCTACTGGACATTCACATAAGCCACACTGCAGTTACTAAGGGGATGCTGCCAATTACAAATTGATCAGAAGTAGGGAAGTAAGTACATCGGTGCCATGGAAGACGTGTTGGCCTTTGTCAGAGCCTGCCCATCTTTTATTAGAACGTCTACTCCCCACTGCACTGCAGTTGTGCTGCTCCTGAGACCTCTTCTTTGAACAACCTTCTTGTCGTGGGTCAGGACAGAACCTACCCCGCTGTTGAGGGAACTGATAAATCCGTTGACAGAGAAGCACAGATACAGCAAGGCAGCCCTTAGGTTTTTTGTGTTAAAAAATAATACTAGTTATTCAACAGTGTTGCTATTTTTTATGCTACTCTGTTCAGAGAGAAAGGCAGTCCTCTGAGAAGCTTACAGTCTACATTTAGAAGAAGATGAGTCACAGGCAGGGAAAGGGACCCACTGGAAGGGAAAGAACTATACAAAGGTCAAGTGATGGGTTTTGGATCTCTTGCTTACGGGTATTCCTAGGCAACAGGCATATCCCTCTTTTCAGGGTCAATCCCAGTATTCCCCTGAGCTTTGCAGGTCTGTTCCCATTTGCCATAAGCAGCAGCAAATCCCAAAGGAGCACTCAGTCAGCTGAGCTGATAGAACAGACAGGCATTTTGAATGTACTCACACATCAACATGCATACACACATATATATGAAGATACCTTGCAAAGGCCCCAGAGATCCATATTTCCACAGCAACTTTTATCAGTTCAGGCATGTAGTCAGTTCCAGATGACTGCCAATGCAACCCGGGTCAGGATGGTGATGCAAGCCTAAGTCAACCCACAAGTCGGCTACATTGCTCCATCACATGGAAAGTGGCCAAGCTGTATGGCAGATCACAAGAGAGACAAAAGAGAAGTATTCAGGAAAGCTAAAGGAGTAAAGACATGCATGAGTAAAAAATGCATCAATAATGAACAAAAAATAAGGATGTAGAACTACAGAGAGGAATATATCAACAGAGAGGAATATATCAAAAGGAGACAAAGCTCTGCAGCAACTCTTAGAGCAGAATGGGGGACTGCTGGTTATCTGGGATGTGTCACGTGTTTTTCATGCCACTGAGAAGTAATGGAGTCATTTGTTTCATTAAATGGCATTCTTGTACCCAACACTAATTTTATCCCTTTACAAATATGTTTTTCACTCTAGCAAGTCAAGAGCAGCTCTCCTTTCTGTACAGTCATTCTGCTCTCATGCCTCTGTTATCATTACTCACACTTACTGAGGTGAGGCCAGCTTCAAAAAAGGGTCTGGCTCTTGTGGTGCTGAGCACTGCAGCATGTCTTTGCCTAAATCCACAGCCTCAAATTACGACACCCTGCCCCAGTGCACACTGAAGGCAAAAAGTAGAATACCTAAGAACATAATCTTCATTATCCATCCTGTTAAATGAAGATGTCTACAAAAACCAATTATACATGCCAACAAATCCCTCAAGACACCTCGTCCACTGCTGAGTTGATCCTAATGCTGGGGTGAGGCAAGATACCTTGTGTGGAATTCTCAACCCTCAGCCTTTCCTTAGGCACCCACTCCATCTCCTTGCAGGGGTCATCGTACCCCGCCAAGTCCACATGCTATTTAGCACTCACCCAGGAACTCAGTTTTCCCTCTTCTGCCTGAAAGGGCAGCAAAGTGTTTCAACAGCATGGTACAGATGTGTGCTGGGTGAGGTGATCTTGTTGAAGCTGTTGCACAGCACACAGAATCATAGAATCAATCATCTTATCATAGAACTACAGAATGGTTTGGGCTAGAAGGGACATTAAAGAGCATCTAGTTCCAACCCTCCCTGCTGTGGGCATGGATACCTTTTACCAGACCAGGTGGCTCAGAGTCCCATCCAACCTGGCCTTGAAAACTCACGGGGATGGGGCATCCACAACTTCTCTGGGCAACCCATTCCACTGCCTCATCACCCTCAGTAAAAAATTTTTTCCTAATAACTGGTTTTCCATCATCTGCAATGATGTGAGGGAAAGCCAGTGGGACTGGAGGGGCTGGGGCAGACATTCTCAGTGCCATCTTGTGCATAAATCTTAAACATGTGTTAAAGCCATGTATTTGGGCAACTCTGAAAACAGGTATTTACGTAACCCTCTTCCCTCCAAGCAGGTGCTTGGGGATCCATGTTTCAGACTTGGGCCTTGCCAGCAGCAGCCCAAGTCTGGGGCTCCCGCTGTCAGCCCTACAGTACTCCCATGGGCCTAACACAGGGTGCCTCAACACTTGTGAGAAGGGGCATCAGGCACTGAACAACCACAGAAGAGCTGA
Source organism: Chiroxiphia lanceolata (assembly GCF_009829145.1). Classification (NCBI taxonomy): domain Eukaryota; kingdom Metazoa; phylum Chordata; class Aves; order Passeriformes; family Pipridae; genus Chiroxiphia; species Chiroxiphia lanceolata. Next base: position 22,852,926 of record NC_045642.1, on the reverse strand, counting down.
TTGTCCCTGTTCTGCAGAGCTTACAGGAGAAAATGAGCCAGAAGGCAGTTGGTTGAGAGAAAGGGATGGAACTAGTAACATAAAGTGCCATAATAAATAAGCAAGTAGGCACGGATTTTGATTGGTGTGTCACTCATCCTGCAATTGCACAATTTTGACTGTAGTTTATGTGAGAAGAACAGGGACCTGCAAACACAAGCCAGCTTTGGAACACAAGTCTTAGCTTTGAAATTGAGCCATTCAGGCATTTTAGGTTACCACACTGTGTAGCAGCTATACACTCCTTGTTTCTTAAATAAATTTTGGCATCAGTAACCTGTCCTTCTGCTTTAGGGAATAAAGTCCAAAATTTCTCAACAACAAAACACTCCAGACAAATGTAGCAATGGAAGATAAACAGAACCTAAAGCCAGGTAGTAGTTGGCATATTAACTAGTTGAGTCTATAGATTGTAAATTTAGCATGTCAAGCAGATGTACACAGCTCTTTATGAGAAGGTCTGTTCAGCTTCCCTTACAAACAGAAAACAAGACAAATGGCACTGTAAACTTCTAGTACTTTGCACAGGGTTTTTTCACTGTTACTTACTGTGGATTAACAGGTGAGTCTCCTGTAAAATCTCAAAATTGCTCTTTTTATTGCCATTCCCCATTTAGAGTTTTCAGAAGTGATTACAATGGGGAGCTCCAGATCCTCTCATCATGCAAACTAAGGAAAGTCTTGAGTAGGACATGCATATAAAGTGTTGTTTGTTTTTTTTTAATCACCAGCAACACTGGAAATCAAGTACTACTAAAAAAAAAATTCTAATAGTTGTGCATGCTGCAAATCCAAGTGCAGCATGTGTTTACTGGAGAGACATAATATGGCCATGACAACAGAAGATTAACCTTCTTCAGTCCTACAGCCCACTGAAATATATTGATTTTGAGCTGAAAATATCATCTGTAGAAATGAAATACTGTGTGCTCATTGTTTAATCCTTGATGTCTCTTCTACCTAGTTTCGTAACTGTAGATAAATTATACAGATACTTGTCCACATAAAATGAACAAAGTTCAGGAATGCATGTCCCTCACACCACTGCCAACACTCAGTCTCACCTTGCATCATACGATCACTTTCAGACGCAGATGATAGACTACATTTGTTAATAAATCTCTGTCTCCTCATCTATAACCCATTATTCATCCACTGCACTGTATTATATACACTCAACCCTCTTTCACAGCATCCTTTTGTGGAGCATATTGAATGTGAGATTGTGTCTATAGCTCTCCCTCCACCCTGCTCCACCACATCTCTGAAAGAGACTACCTAGCACAAGCTGGTACATACCCAAGAGATAGAAATCATGTGACATTTCCTCTCTTTCACATAACAATTTACCTCTTCGATCATCATATCCTTTTTAAAAAAATCCATCATCCTCAAGTCTCTCATTAAAGATCCACTTGCCAGATAGTTCTGGTGCACCTGGTATTTGTAGAAGACTTTGTCTTGGGCACTCCCAGTATTTCACAAACACGAATTATGTTTTGAAGAATGCCTGTTAAGCACAGTGTATCACTCCTAGAGGAAATGGGATGGTAGAAAGTTCAGTTAGGACCCCACCAGCAGCAGAAGTTGATAGCAAAAAAAAAAAAACCCTGTTTCCTATTTATCTTTAACACCCAATTATGCGTCCATATGTTTTTCTTCGAATTCTCCATACTTCTTTAAAATGTCCAGCTTTTAGACTTCCTAAAGAGTCCTACCATTAGTTTTAACCATTAAAGTTAGCATTTCAAAACCACCCTTGTTTAAAAACAATGTAAGACCAAAGACACCACAATAATGTTTCCACCAAGAACACCATCTATTCAGGGGGTGTAAAACACTATCCCTCTGGAGACATCAATGGAAATTTGAAGATTTACAGCAGCAATGACCTGGCTCCAAAGCATTCCTACAAATACTAGTTAAAAACAAACAAACATCAAAAATTAAAAATCCCAACCCAAAAAATGCTGCTGCAGGCTGCCTTGAACCATCCCTTTCACAGTCTACTGCTACCAATTCAAGCTTGAGCGTACTTTGATTTTGTTCAGTGTCTAAGTTTCCAGTTCTTCTATATATTGATCCGCTATTACTTTTGCTCATTAGCCGCATGCACAGCAAATCAGGTTTATAGGTATATATACATTTCTGAGTATACATATGTACATATTCTGCCCAGACTTGTTTACATAGAACCAGCCAAAGAATGGACTTGCCCTACTCAGTACATCTAATTTTTGTTTAATATTAAAATATTAGCTGTTTTGCTTTTGTTATTGAATCACACAAATATCATTATCAACCTTGTCACATGAATGCTTCTCACTTCCCTGAATTTTCTCCTCCAATCAGTACTATTTCAAGAGGCAATGCAGCACAAAAGAACGAGAAATTGGTGACAGTAGCGGAAGTGCCTCTTTTTGCAGTGGAAAGCCTTGGAGGATGACACAGGCAAAGCAGGTCAGAAAATTCTACTTTGCTGAAGACCTAATACCATGTTCCCACCATTTCAATGGGAAAGTCTATGACTTTCTTCCAGCTCAAAAAGGTCGAGAAAAGAACAAGAGAAAGAACCTGAAAAATCTGCTATGTATAGGAATTATTTTCGTTAAAGAATCAGACTCATGATGGAAGAGAGAAATATTTTTCAGGAATCTGGGTTAGATAACAACCAGGCATGTTTCGTTCCATACTCATACAATCACTTTCATGGTCTCACTTCTGCCCTGTAAGCCTCAAGACTGAATCCGTAGCTCAAATCCCACATTACAGAAAAAATGTGCAAGAAACAATTTAGAAATAATACATATTTATTTTTTTGTCTTCCAAGTCTTTTGTGCTGTCTCATACCAAATAAGCCTTCCATTTTCATTACTTGTTTCCCTCTAGGCATATGAAGGAAGTTTAATCCCTATAATCCATTCATTCCTTTGCTTCAGCAACTATTGAAAGTGCCACTGGTAGCACTTAATGCATAAATTGATGATTAGATTGATTTTATCACTTAGTTTTCTATTGACCACTGAATGGGAAGTTACATCCTTAAAACATATTATATTATTTCTCTTTGAATAACCTGGTACAGATGTGGACTGAGAAATAAAATGGATGGCTGAGCAATGATTGCTTAACTCCCTGCTTTGAGGAGATCTCCCAAATAGCAAAAACGCCAAGTAAAAACCTAAATTGTCTGCCTAGAGGATGGTAGCTTTGCTGAAAAGCAATGTTCTTTAATCATTGGGTTCTTCTGTCAGTTTTTCAGTGCTGCACTAAATGCTGTATGTAAAAACTATGGAGTTCAAAAGGCAAAAAAAAAGACACAAGGTTTCACACCTAAGGAAGCTGATTATACCTCCCTTTTTTTTAGAATGCAACATTGCCTTGCCCTAGATGACTTGAGTTTTTCATTTAAATACTTTCCAAAAAATTTTTCCATGAAGACTTCTACAAGTAGCCCATCCAGGAGCAAGATGTCAAGCAGCACTGTATGAATACACCTTCAGCATGGTGTCCAAACCACACACACAGTTCATAGCAAATATAACCAAACTACTCTGCCTCTATTAAGGTGCTCAAAGAAAAGAATTAATTCATGGAAAAACACATTAAAATGACAAAAACCAGCAGCACTTTCAAAGTGGACCTACTGTAAATGAACATATCCATCTCAGAATCCATTTTACTGATAAACAAGAATGCAGAATTATGTGAGGGGATATCCAGGATTCCTGAGTCAAATTCCCCAATACTACACAGAACCCAATACTGATGTTCTTTTCTGGATACATCTAACTTCATTTAAAAAGAAATTTAAACTTCTCATTTGAAACTGCTTTAGAATATTGTTGGTCTGATAGTTAGAACTCTTCCTGCAATTTTCAGCAAACTCTACCCATTATCCCCTTTGCATGCATTTGTTTTGCTTCTTTACTCTAATCTTGAGCTCACATAATTATTTTCCTTCCCTATATAAAAACAGTGTAATTGTCACTTCTGTGCCTTTCCGTTAAGCCTCTCTATTCCTCTTAACATCCATGTGGTTCTTTTCTGCATCTGTTCCATCCATCTGTTTGAATCCATTTAATCTGAATGTGGGTGATATTTGGGCTCCAGATAGGGTCTTACTAATGCCATATACTTTGACAGTAATATATCCTATACACACAGTAAATCCATCCCATAATGCTTTCTAGGACACCATCGGTTTTTTTTATTTTCTCAGCCACGTCACATAGCAGCATGCTATCATTCTGCTGCTGACTACTGCACCGACTACCAACTCACCACTGAAGCGACGAACTCTTTCAGAATAAATTGTGATTAGTTTCTATTTGCATCACTAAATCTCCATCTAATTCTATTAATCTCAGTTTTGATATATCTTGTTGGTACACGGGATATTCCAATCCTCCTCTCTATCAATACAGTCCACCATTTTTTTTGCCATAAGATTTTATCACCATTCTACTTTTTCACTGGTGTCACGAAGGAAAGAATTCCAATACAGTCTTTGAAAACACGAATTTGAAGCCTTCTTTCCAACTATGATCTGTCAGTGCATTCCAAAGTTGGCTTACAGTGTAATTAATCAAAATTTTTTCCATTTTACATGATTTCCTCACGTTGTACAGTACCAGTTTCCTCACAATGAAACATGTAAGGTAACAAATTAGTCTAGCACTTTCTTTTGCTAAAACTGTATTTCAAGCCACCTTTAATTTCTCTGTGATTTTATTTCACTCTTCAAAAATTGTCCTACAGCTAAGTGTACAGTGGCTGTCAGATAAGACCATCTGTATCACTAATCTTGTCTTTCTTTTGGGTACCCTCAACTATTTGACCCCCTTTACATGTAGCTTCCACTGCTTATACAGTCTTTACAGTTACATTATACATTTTTGGAAAGGGGATATATTGTATTTATTGTGCTAATACACAAGTGCAGTGTTAATGCATTGCCACTAAAATAAAACAGAATCCAGTAAAATTTCCTACTGCAAAACTGGAAAAACAGTGGTTCTTTTCAGAATGGGAATAGAGTGGGCCTAATAAGTTTAAAACACATGACAGTATTCACATTTTCCTTGTCTTGATCTTTTATATTTTGTTTTGTTCTGGACTTGCTGATTTTGTATCTCAAGTCATCTTCGACAGCTTAACTCCGCAAGTCCAAACCACCGGGTGTTATAAAGCTGGCACTTAAGGCACTTACCCCTTTTCTTTGTCTACCCAACAATTTTTTTTTACAAGAAAAACAATGGTTTTTTTCCTCCACTGGAACAATAACTTTCCTTAAAAAATAATTTAAAAAAAAAAATCACTTCTTTGCTTTCTTTCTACTGAGAATTACACCTATCTGTGTATACATTAAGGACTGTATTTCAGGTGATGATTACTGGCAAAATCTGCTTTCAGACACACAAATATTTGTAGAGCTCCTCACACCTCCTCTCAAAACTGAACTGCAACATATGCAATAGAAAACAAACCTACTATGGCATAGTTCCTTTCTTTTCTTCTTTTGTTTGAGTTCAATAGTATTATTTTCTTCGTACTTCTTTATTAGTTAAAAAATAAATTACGTTTACTTCTGAGTCTCAAGAGGATTACTATTACAAAGGAAAATAACCTAATAACCATGTTTCGCTCCCATGAGAAGCATGTTCAGCCTCAAGTTCAGCTGACTGCTGATGCATGGCACCACTGTATTTCAAGACTTGCTGCCAAAAAGGAGGAAAACAAAAGAATCCAAACAAAATTTACCAAATTCACTTCAGACTGATTTATTACTTGTCATTCCTTTCATACATACAGTAAGGTATCTCCAGGTAATTAACGAGTTATTTTAAAACATGAGAATGTTTAACAAGAAGCTGATTTTGCACTTCGGGCCCACTATTGGCACAAATTAAATTAACACGTAGTATATTTCCTCCTCTTTCTTTCCTCCCCACTTTGTCCACAGAGAAAAAAACCTGCTATGAGGTAGACTGCTGAGTCCTGCTTGCTTCCTGGTTTTGTCCCTCTGTAACTTCAACGCACTTCAGCACGTTTAAGTATCTTAATTCTTCCATTTCACATTAAAAAAAAAAAAACAAAAACCAACCAACCAAACCCAAACTTGCAGATAAAAAATGCGACCTCCTCCTGCCACGTGCATGCCTTTGCTATCCACGCAGGCTGACTGGCGACGGAGGCCGCAGGAAAGCATCTGTGCTCGGCACAAAGTGGAAGCCCAGCCCCGCACACGCAGCGAGCCCGTAAGCCGGTGCCTCGGCCCCGAGCGGCCACAGGTGCGGCGGGAGCCCCGGAGCCAGCGCGGAGGAGCCGCGCCCGTCGTTTAACCAAAGCGAATCCCTCCCGGGAGGAAACGGGTTGGGGGGAGCCCTGCCGAGCCCGGCCGGTGACCCCCCGCCCTGCGGCACCGCCCGCCAGCCCGGCCCGGGCGCGGAGCCGCGGGCGGCACAGGCAGGCCCCGGCCGCCCAGCCCCGCCGACACTGGGGCAGGGCAGGGCTGGCCGGGCACCCCCGGCCCCGCGGGAAGGAGGGAACCCGCCACTGAGCTACCGGCGCCCGAGGAGCGCACCCGACCGGGCCGCGCCCCGAGGCCGCTGCTCGGGGCGCGGGGGCAAGGCCGGCGCTCCCCGAGCTGCCCGGCCGGGCATGGGCCGCCCCAGCGCGGGGGCTGAGTGCGGATGGACCGGCCCGGCGGGACAGTGACGGCCCCACCACCCTGAGCCAAGCGGGCGCCGTCTCAGGCGCTCCCGTCATATCCCGGTCGTTCCCGCCAGTTCCCGTCATGCCTCGGCGCCTACAAGTCCCGCCGGCCCCCACGGCCCCGCCGTCATTAACCCTCTGCGGCGCTGGGGAGCCTTTGCCAGCCCGCCCGGCCCCCCCCGCCCGCCTTTGCGGCTGCCCAGCGCGTCCCGTCCAAGCCCCCGGCACGGCTCCTGTGCGGCCCCGGGAGGAACGGCCGGCTCCGGCCCGGCCCGGAGGGGCGGCGGAGCTCGCTCCGAGCAGCCCGGCCCGGCTCGGCCCAGCGGCGGGCCCCGGGCCGCTGATGCTGGGGCGGCTTTCGGTGCTCCCGCACTGAGGTTTCTGGTCCCCAACCACGGTTCTTTGTTACTGGTATTAACCTCACGCTCCCTGCCGGATGATAAAAAGCAGAAATACCTTCTACCAATTGTTTGGTTTTTTATTTGTTTGTTTTGTTTAAGGAGGCAAATTGTAATAAGCAAGTTAACTCAAAAATAGCTTTACAACCCCCAGAAAACTTTGGGACAAAGTTACTGGGAAATGCTGAGCTATCCTGCAGTGAAACGAATGCGAAAACTCAGTAACACGTTCCTATTCTATCCTCCTTCCCATACACTCTCCATACAGGTGCTCATATACATATGACTAACACATATAGCAGTTTGTCAGCTCCTCTCTTAAAATAAGTAGCAAACAATGTGCATGCAACTAACCTGCTGCGATCTAAAAAATAACCCAGAGTGTCATAATCCATTTATAAAATAAGTGAGGGACGGGGTGTGGGGGGTGCAGATATCACAAGTTCAGGCAGAAGCAGCACCTCAGAGGAAAATCCACTGGGTCTCACTCGACCCCCTCCACAGCTCAGCACTGCACCCCGAAACACAGCCCATGCACACACACAGCTCATCCCCTATACTTCCATTTTAATTGCAATTTTTTTTTTTTTATGAAAGCCTCGTGCAGCAAATACAAGTCAAATGGCTCTAATTTGTAGTGCTACAAACTGTAACATGCCCAGACGTGTAACTGCCTGACAGACTACACAGAAATCTGGCTTAGGCTCCAACCTCTGAAACAAATGCAAATATCCAGAACCATTCTGCTGTTTCTCCAAAATTAAATTACAAGTGAAACAAACCTACTGCCAGATTTTTCATATAAATACTTCTTTTTAAAAAATAAATCACTAAAAATTTATTATTTATTTCCAACCATAAACAACACAGAGGAAAGAGACACATACATTTTCCTTTTTAGAAAAAAAACCTATCTATGAGAAAAGCACATATGTAGCTCCTTTTTAAAGTTTATTTTTTAATACTCTGTGCCTTAAATCAGCATAACAAGCCTATAGATTTATCTAGAGAAAACACAATTAGAAAACCTTTTAATGTTGCACTGTTTTTCGGACACTTATAGGAGGTTTTTAAAGACAATTCACAGCCATGGTATTTCAAACGGCTTCAGTACAATTATTTAGAATTTATTCCTTACTATAGCAATTTCTACTTTGGTATATATTTCAAATTTTCCTTGGAAAACACAATCAATTACCATCTAGCTTAGCGTACCTACACTGTTACCTCTTTCTCTGCATTTTCTCTTTATAAATCAACCACAAACATTTTATAAGTATTTACATATACATAATAAAGTAATGAAAAGGACAACACAACAAGAGAAATGCTCAAAACCAAACCTAAGGTGTAAATGACCTCCTCCCATGTTCCAGACGTACCTACAAAAATCCCTGCTCACTGGTATAGGATTATACATTCCATTATGAGTTCAGCCTTTTTATATTTTGTACTATTTTAACACTCTAAATTTATAGATTTTTAAAATTGGCATGTTAAAAGGGCTTTATTTAAGAATTTCAATGAAAATAGTGTTATGTTTTGTCATATTACCATAATCCTTCTTTTTAAATCACTTAGAATTTCAGTATAACCTAATTAAGTAATTTTAAGTAAGTCTTAACCCAAATACATAGATCTAATAAAAATGTATTTTGCAAACAGGGAAAATAGACCTCTGAAATGTATTCCTCAGGTAGGAACAAATATGCTGAAACATTTTCTCCCCACGAACTTGGAGATCTGAACTATTTCACAGCACTTACATTTAAAACCAAAATACTTATAAGAAAACAAAGTTCACCAAATATCAAGCATAATGTTTTATTCCAATTGTATTTACTTATTCCTTTTCTATTTGAAATAAATATTTCAATTTTCCTTGCCAAAAAGGAGAGAGAAAAGGGGAAGAAAAATACTTAAAAATCCTAACCACCTATCTTCACATATTGTTTATTTCAAAACTTTTCTAACAGCAGTTTATACTTTTTTTAGATATTGTATATTATTTTGCCTGTAGAAATATTGTGATTTAGATTTTTGCCTTTTATAAGGTTACAGAACAACATTATAGCTTTTATAGACTTCTAATAATTTTTAATCTCTCTTTTTTTTAAATACTACAAACATCCCATTTGCTAAATGGAATTTACATTTCTCTCTTGTCTAAATTATCACAGTTGAATCAACAATTCAAATCAGGAAGAAAAAGTGATGTACCATAACACAATAGCAAGTCCAACACTTTAACACAGCTCCTCTATCTATTGGTGTATAAAAAGCTTACACAAAGTATAAAATATCTCAGAAATACAGATTCTTTCCTGATCAGAAAATTTTATTTATTGATTAATTTGACCTCACAGAATTGCATTTTTTTCAAAAAACATCCTATCTCTAGCTTTATGCCATTTCCTGACTCTTGCTTAATTAACCAGCACGCTTTAAAAACAAGTCTTGTTCCTTCAACTTAATCAAAACAGACTACTTTTAATTGCTACCACATCAACTATATTTTTCAACACAATAAAGCCACGCACAATTAGAAAGACCTATTTTTTTAGCCCTGTCTTTGACCAACCACAGATTATAGCATCTACTTCCAATTTATTAGCTATTCTAATATGACGTGAACTGAAACACACACCACAACTCACGAATACATCAATCTTTCTATAATATCCTCTCATTTGCATCTTTTAATAGGAAAATCCAGTATACCACTGCAAGGACTGCTGTTCTCCTGCAACTGACTGGACTTCAGAAGGACTTGGCATTAACTTCCCTCCCTCATAACATTTTGCCTCCTCACCTCTCTCAAACTAAACCAAAAATATTTGTGTTTGCCTGAAATGTCAATAAACTCCAAAATCTAAAAGGCCAAAAGGTCAGGTATTATTTAATCTGAACAGAAAAGTTATTTTCTCTCTATATCAAAAGGTACCAGTAACAGCGCATTACCTGAGAAGTTATGCTCGTTTCCCTCGGACGTCTGTCCTTCTGTCCAGAACAGGGGCCGTGCCAGGCTCCCTATAATGTAAGAGAGAATAGATTAAAATTATTGTATGTCAGGACACGTTTTTGGATATTCAAATTATGTGACCCTCACAAAGCTTTGTATCTCTTGATCTGAAAAGCATTTAAGAACTCCTATTGCATTCTAATTAGAGTCCTCAAAATTGGTCTTGATAAGTCAGGTGCACATGCCAAAAATTAGTTCCATACATGGTAAATTGAAGTACCAGGTTTTCCAGACCTGTTTCTCAGTTCTTAGAGGCCCGTATAACACTGTATTAAACTGTATACCACTGCATGCTCCGTCTCATTAGCAACATTTAACTGCAAGTGGCATGATCTTACATTTAAAAAGAAAAAAATAATTTATTTTACATACACCGAAAAATTTTTTTAAGCCATTTACATGAGGGACAGAGTCCTGAGATATTTCTTTGCACGGCAACTTTTTCCTTCTCTGCTTTAGAAGCTAAATACCTTCCCAGATAAATACGGTGTCTGCTTTACCATTTTTTCTGTGGTTTGTGCTATTTTGTACTTATTTGTGATGCTGTACAATTTCCATAGGCCTGTAGTTTTGAGACTTCTATCTCCTCCCTTCACTTGCAAGGAAGATACCAGCTAAAATCACTGTCTATACACTGTTACCCCCCCCTTTTTCCCTCTAAGCTTTTTCAAACAAATGTGAGAGGGGAAAAAAGTTCAAGATAATGAGTCCAAATTCATTGTGCTAAATTTCAAAAAAACCCCCTTCCTTCAGTTTTTGTCATTTAATAAGCATTATCAATGTAAATCATGGACAGAAAGCCTCAGCACTGGAGGGTGTAGTACTTATGACTAAACTGCCTTTTTTTAAAACAAAACAAAACAAAACACCTGCCATCTCTTACCCTTCTCCGTCCACATATTTTAGCCTCCTAATACTGCTTAGATCTATAGCAGACTGTTGCTGCACATGTATTTTTCCACCCAATTTCCTAGACATTGACAAATGTGAAACAAGGAAGAATTTTGCACAATGTTAACTTATCTAAATCACTTATTTTCTCCATTCTCCCTTTTTCTCCATGACTCTCATTGCTTTTTTTTACCCTCTGGTGTTGTTTTGTTTGGTATTTGCCCACTTTTCTGTACGTTTGTCTCCTGCTGATCATACTAAACGGGGCAGAGAGGACTGTCTATCTGTCTCTTCCCTTTGCTACACTGCCTCTCATTTTTTAGTGTTTTACAGATTAAACACATTCTACAGTCATTTTTATATATTTTTAAAGATACTTTTCCTTTCTCTTCTCTAGAAACTTGCTGATTACAGTCCCCAATACTTTTGCAAAGCAAGGTCAATACTGTCTTACTCTAGCACATACTCCTGTCAGCATATTAAGTGTACATGACTTGCAAGCCTGTGATGCAACACGTGAAAAAGGAAAATGCATGGAAAAGAAAAGGGGGTAACATTTATAGACGCCCCTAAACATCATAAATAAAAAAAATAGACATTTTTAATTGGTTCTGACTTTTTAAAGAGATACCATCATGAGAAAACATTTATCTTAGGGGAAATCTTTATCTAGATCACTAGCAACACTTTTGCACGCTAATAAAACTAAAGAAAATTTTACAATTCAAATTTACTGTTTAGCATCACCAGTTTAGGATTTACTTTTCTGCATTTTACTCAGCCTGGGGAGTGAGAGTTGCCTGTTGGTTTCACTTTTGTTCTCAGCTAGTTTCACTTTCATGCACTGGCAGAATCTTCTATATTTTTGGTTCAGCAATGTTAAAGATGACATTTACATCTTTAAACAATCGTCATTACACTTTTAATACAAACAATTCATGTCCATCTACTTCCCAGGACACTAAGAAAAAATTATTTTGGGGGCCTAAATATAAAGGATAGCATACTTCTAAAGGAGCAGCTTTTACCTTTCTCTTGTTGGGTTGTAGTCTGCTCCTTCTTTCCCTGAAATCAACAGGAAATGTGCCATTCACTTCACTGACATCAGAATCAGACCTCAGGGTCTGTAATCTACAATAAAAGAATGCCAAATGCAGACCAATATATTCCTTATAACGTACAATGTTTGCCTTCAATTATTTTCCTATGCAAACTCAAGGGAAAAAACCCACCAGTTCCTGCATTTACCTTTCTGTATACTTCTAAATTAGTGACAAATACCCTTCTTGACACAGGCCACAGGGAATTAGAGGGCATCTGTTCACTTTGACTGGTTTTCATGGGGAGGGAAACACTGTGTCTCCCTGCTACCAGGTGTGAATAACTCTTTCTCCTCTTTGTGCGAAGCACAATCAATAAGAAACACTCCAGCCCATACAGAACTGTTACTGTCTTGCACCAGGACCTTGTCTAACCAAAGTTTCCAAAGCTTATGCTTGCTTAAACCTCATTTTTTCAGAATACACCACAATGCTTTTAGCAACTATAACTATCAATAGCAGGGGAAAAAAAGTCTTCCGTTTATATTTTCCAAACCCATATGTACCCTTTTACATGACCTTCCCTCTCTATGGTACAGACTCCGAAATGCAGTCACGAACTCGCACATATGTGTAGGTTGGCCCATATGCATACAATGAAATCTTCCTCTAGCTACCAAAGCACTGCAGCTTCTGCCTTTGTAGACATAATGGCTTCTGAGACATTGAGATGTAAAGGAAAGACTTAGGGGTTTACAGGAGCCACGCAAAAATCACTTTTTCAACTTCTTTCCTAGAAATTCTATGTCCTACAAGCACAGAAATTATCACTAGCTGCTTACAGAAATTATAGTCATATTTATATGCCAAAAGTTAAATATTAAAAGCTCACCTATGCAACTCTTGTGAGAATACTTATATCACAGTTTTATTTTCACTACTGTTTTATTTCATCATATGAAACTTAAATAAAAAAATGGAATTTCATTGTGATCATGTACCCATCCACTTCAGAGACACCCACTTTTTTATTCAAGTAGTCTGTGGTACTATGTATTTGACACATCACACATCTAGACACGAGCAGCTTCCACAGAATGATATAGCACATGTTCCTGTTTTCTCTTTTCCTGAATGTAACTACACAGAAGAGGAGTAACTACGCTCTCAAATAATTTGTCTCTGCTTTCGTTCTCAACCACTACTTCTCCTTTCCTTTCCCCAGAAGACATGTCTTGTGTTTCCAAGGCCAGGTCAACATGAGACTCATACACACACTTAATTTCAAGCATACAGTTATAGCCCCTGTGTTCAGTGGGGTTATTCACTCACTTAGGTCAACCACACCTTAAAAGCTTCTGTGCCATACAAAGATAGACCACTATAGTCACCTGGGTCACAGAAAACAGAGCTTACCAGAAAGCCTGATCACAACACTGACTTTCATATACTCCCAACACACTGTGTCTACACCCCAGGGTAGCCACATTCCTCATAAGTGCCAAAATTTACTCTTTCTTAACTGCGATGTCTAAGACTTGTTTGTCCCTAATTTCCTAACATCCAACCATGCTGTTGATAGAGTGTTTTGGTGGAAGTTAGCTATTACATCAGGCTTTCACCCAGGGCTGCATTTCCCCCAGTAATAAAGTGTCCTGAGAAAGACTTTGCTAGCTTTCCCTGCATTAGCTTTTAGGGCAAAGTCCCTGGATTGTATCAATTTCTTTAATATATGATGAAGCTTAACTAAAGTGGACACTCATGAAACCAGCAAATATCCATCCATTAATACTGGTGAAATGAGAGAAATAATTACAGGAAATACGACCTGTTTCAAAATGGTTCCTTTAAAGGATGTGCTTCATAACTTAACCTTGCTCTTAAATGCTGTTCTTGGTACACCTATAGAAATTACTTCCTTCTAGAGATTGTACCCTGTATTTTATCTGTCTTGTATCACAGAATCACAGAATACGCCGAGTTGGAAGGGACCCACAAGGATCACTGAGTCCAATTCCTGGCCCTGCACAGGACCATTCCCAAGAGTCACACCATGTGCCTGAGAGTATCGTACAACTGTTTCCTGAATTCTGTCAGGCTTGGTGCTGTGACCACTTCCCTGGGGAGCCTGTTCGGTATTCAAACATTCTCTGGGTGAAGAGCCTCTTTCTAATACTCAACCTAAACCTCCCCTCACACAACTTCAGGCCATTCCCTCGGGTCCTATCACTGGTCACCACAGAGAAGAGATCAGTGCCTGCCCCTCCTCTCTCCCTCATGAGGAAGTTGTGACTGCAGTGAGGTCTCAGTTTCCTCTTCTCCAGGCTGAACTGACCAAGTGACCTCAGCCGCTCCTCATAGGTCATCCCCTCAAGGCCCTTCACCATCTTCTTTGCTCTCCATCGAACACTCTCTAATAACTTAATATCTTCCTATATTTTGGTGCCCAAAACTGCCACAATATTCAAGGTGAGGCCACACCAGTGCAGAGCAGAGCGGGACAATCTCCTCCCTCGACCGGCTGGTGATGCTGTGCCTGATACACCCCTGAACATGGTTGGCCCTCCTGGCTGCCAGGGCACTGCTGACTCATATTCAACTGGCCATCAACCAGGACCCCCAGGTCCCTTTCCGCAGCACTGCGGAAATATAAATAAATTTATATAAATATTTGCTAGACATTTTTGTGTTTCTTAAACTAACCAGATAATTTTAGCTTTGTAACTGCCATTTGACTTTTGTCTTCCAATATTAAGGATATTAAGACCTCACAGCAAGGATTATCAATGAACCCTTCAAAATACTATGAATGTGGTAGAGGGGCAGAAGACAGTTACATGGGAAAGGTGATGGAAAGAGGACTGGTGTTCTTTCAAAGATACTTAATGTTGTACTAATTCCTGAAGTGCAAAGAAGGGAACTCCCCAGGAGTTGCCTTTCTTAGCCATGCCAGAAGTCTTGAAGGGCTCTGTAGTCTCTCCTTGGGGTTTCTAATGGTTTGCAGCCCTCTTCTGACAGGTCCTACTGTGGTAGAAGAGGTTATCACAAGGACAATCTGCTCCTCTCTCTTTTTCCCTTCTGGAAACATGGAGCAGAGCAACCATTAACAAATACTTGCTAATGTATTTGTGTTGGAAGGCACTAAGCATAACACCTGGTGCTATGTAATAGTCACATTATTCATAACCCTTGTAGTGGAGAGTAACTGTCATGACAGGTGGGTTAAACTGAGGAACAGAGATGTGAACAGGTCAGTATCTGTGACAGGTGAGGAGAGCACGGCCTGGGATCACTGACTTTTCACCTCTCATTCTAGTTCGGTCTCAAATACACCAGACCTTAGCTGTCTTTACTTTTTTCTGACCTTTTAAGCAGTGTCCTGGTCCCAACTCAATGAGGCAGTCACATAGGAGAGACCAAAATGAGCACAGCAATAACCAGGCTAGCTCCTGGGGATGAACATCCATAGGGAGCATCCCAGTAGTGTTGGGACCCCTACTTTTGCCTGTGAGCCAACAGCATCTTCATGTTTGCACAATAGGTTTATGTTAGAGATACAGTGAATACTGCAACACATGTATTATAAACATTATCTGGCCCTATTTTAAACAACCAATGTAACACAACCTCATAGATTTCCAATACATAGATTTCTTTTGCAACTTCTAAATAAAGACCAGCTGATCAAGAGATCTAAAACAATATAGACACAACATAGGGAAAAATACCTTCATTTTTTTCCTTAAATTTAAAGCAAATATACCAATATCAAACCCTCTGTCTATCACTCATACCCCTTACCAAGCATAATTCTGCTTATAGAGAAACACAACAGAAAGATGGCCATAACCCAGGTGATCATACAGACTTTGCACTGTCATGGAATTATTTAGGTCTTCTGCCACTATCAGCAGACCTTCACTGCATCCAGGTTCAACAAAACTGGTTTCTGTCGCTTTCTTAAACTGTGCTGCTTGGGAATTCATTGCTCCATGGGAACTTTGCCTCTGCTGAACAAGTGTTTCTTGAACTGAGGGTTGCTAAAGGACATAACATATACGCAGTGTTAGAAGAAAAAGTTTGTCAGCAGTATCTCAGTTTGGACAGCTGGGGACTGAGAACTTCCTGCAAGCATCTGGGGTAGCCACTGAGTTACTGACTACCTTGGCTTGCTGGCAGCACGTCCAGTCTCCCTGAAAAAGTGAAGGTGAACAGATGTCCTTTAATACAGTTTATCAAACTTCCTGAATCTGTGGCTTCCTTTTGATTCATCTCTTCATAAAGGACGTCATGACATTGCATATAGTAGATTGCAAAAAAGGAAGTGCATATACTGCCTGTTAACAGGAAAAGGAACTGCATCACAGATACCTCCCTACGCGATTAAAAAAAGACACATAAAACTTTTACTAATGATGGGAAGAGTGGTGGAAGATTTATCAGACTTGATCAATTAATAGCACATCATTTAGTGACTACCTTTTTGCCATATATTCAGTATCCTTCTACAATTAAAAAGCAGGGCATGATCCTCATAGTCCAAAAGGATTAGTCCTTCTGAACGAGATATTACTGGATCAATGGGAAGGAACTACACATCACTCATCTCAGTTGGAAGAAGTGCTCAACACGTCTAAAAATCCTGTGGACTCCAATTGTCTCAAGATGTATCATGACCTTGGTGCCTGTCATTTATTTTGGCTTGCATGCAAACAGCTGATGAGCTTGCTCTATTTCCCTGTGCCTTTTTGAAGGGCTTCAGCTATGAAAACCACTTATTGCCAAACAGCCCTTCTGTTTTCTTGTTCTTAGACCAGCTTTGTACACTCCCAAGGTCCTTTCCCAACTGTAGTTTGGAGAAGACAGTGTGCCATTTTCCCCACAGCAAATCTTAAATAATATATTTTACTTTATATTCTTAAATAATATATTTTACTTTATATTCTACATATTCATACCTATATTCTACATTTCTACATTTTATTTGACATTCCAAGGCACCTAAGCAAATGGCATACATTTAACTCAGTTAATACTAAACTTGCAAAAGATAAAAGACCTCTTACTTTTCCCACCATCTTAACAAGCTAGTGTAATAAATAACAACATCTGCTCAAAAAAAGTTTGGCTAGAAATTTGTGCTTTGTAGCATAACGAAGGTCAGAAACCATCTACTAACAGGGAATGACCAGAACATCAATTTTTATCCTCAGGAGGACCATCCAAAAACATACTACATCTAGTCCTCAAGAAGGACTAGAAGGACAACATTCATGGGTTGTAAACCAAGCTGTGTCCAACTAGTCTTGGACATACAGTACACACATCCTGGACTCCAAGTCAAGTCATTCCCAAATATCAAAACACACTTGTTGGCACTAAGCAAGTGAGTGGCTTTCCAATAGTACAGTTATGAGCATGATCTAAATGGGATTAAATAAAATCCAACAGACTTCCATAAAAAGAAAATGCAGTATTCTGGTTTCAGAAATACCACAGGTGTGATTTTGATCTTTTCCCCCCAAAAAATAGACATTCAAAATGCTTTATGAAAATTACACTAATGATCCTACAGATTTTTATGAAAAATGAAGCCCTGTCAGTCTTTCCCATGGACATTTCTTACTGTCCTATATGATTTTGCAGCACCTCAATATTAATGGTTTAACATTTCATTAAAAAGTTTATATCATTTGTCTAAATACTGCAGAACTTTCAGTCACAGCTAATAGCTAAATATTCTTCTCCAGCTGCCCAAACACAGTTAAAAATAATCAGAAACTAGACGAAGGGACAGAAGAAGGGCCTGATATTTATCCACACATTGTCAATTTATTAGAGACCTATCCATAAACAGTGGCTATGGGCACAAGTGCTTATTCCTGATCAAAGCGGTGCAAAGTGGACACTTCGTATAGGTTAAGGTCGGGTATTTCTGCTCAGGTTTTGTGTCTCTCACATTAATAGTGTTGAAGCTGGTCTTACTGTGTTTTGTGAAGGGATCCAATGAGCTGCCAGAGTATAAAGTTAAACAAAAGAGAAGGTTTGGGCAGATTAATTCAAACTTCACTTCTCAAATAAACTAAACATGGGAAGAACACTATTAATTGACACAACCTAGGTAAGAATATTTCTTCTTTTGAACCTTCAGAGCTTGTATACCATACAGTTGGAACAATATGACCCATACTTCACTATTGTTGCACACCTGTGTGCAACTAGTGAACTCTGAAATTTCAGAAAATGCATACGGGAAAAATTCTGAATTTTAAGTAAATTTGGAAAATGAAGCACATGTGGAATCCCTACGCATGGCAAGAAAATCTGTCAGCATCCACTCACTTTTTACCAGTTCTTAGTTTAAGGCAGCCATTAATGCCTCCTAGCTTCACGTTAACTTTCCATCTCATATGGGTAAGGAATAAATACACCAGCAACTAGCTGACATGTCACTTAGTTTATATGGGGTCTGTTCTATATAACAGTATTTTTTCTTTACAAGAAAAAAATTAGCTCTCTATTCCTAAATTTTCAGTTTCATTTAAGCAAGCATATAGAATAATCATCAAGTCCAAGCCACAAATATAGAATATGGTACACAAAAATATTCTGATAAATGCAGTTTCCCTGAAACCAACTGCACTGTGCACTAGAATGTAGCCAAAAAATTTTTACAAAAACGGGCCTGACCCAAAATTTCTGGAGGACTTGGGTACCACAGAGCTGGAACAGTCCCCATCCCAGAGCTGGGCAGCTCTGAGGGTAGGCAGGCCTGTGTTCCAGCTGCTTAGCCTTAACCTCTGCCTCATCCACATCTGAACCCCAGACCCCATTTCAGTATGGAGTTAGACTGCAGTACAACTAAGTCACTGCTATCACATGAGCCCAATGATCAGTTACAAGCTTTATACAGATCAGACAGTCTGTATAATTTCACGTCTTTACATCTATGATTCTATATGAATTGAAATTTCTTTTCTTCAGTTCAGCAATTTACGAAGAAGTTTGGTGTTAACCCATTTAAATCCAGATACCCTTGTAATCTGACTACTTTCCTTTTTGTTCCAATTAGATGCCCTCGTGCATCTCATTTTAAATTCCTGTGTCATGAAATACAGATTTGCTACATTATTATGGCAGAAGAGTGGTGAAGATTATTTGAATGGTTACTTTAAATCTTAAAAGCATGAGGTCTGATTATTCAAATAGCATTCTATATGGTAAGTATAATGACCATTAAAACTAAGAGTTAATAACTAAAATCACAATTTGCAACCTCTGGTAAATATTGAGGCCGATTAATTGGATTTTTTTCAGTGAAATAAATTTATTGAATGCCATAATTTAGGTTAAAAACTGCACATTAGTAACAGCATGTCATTATTACCCCAAGAATTTGTCTTATCAAAAGAGGATTTTATGTGAGTTGGGGAATCACAGAATCATAGAATAAGAGAATGGTTTGAGTTCGAAGGCACCTTGAAGATCATCTAGTTCCAAACCCCCTGCCCATGGCAGATGAAATTATATTAATCTGAGTTCTATTTTTGCCCTCTACCAAATTAACCAGGGAGAAAAAAGGACAGGGAAAACTTAAAGTTAATTAAAGCTATATTAATTAATTAATTCTCATCCTGACAGGATGGATTTTTAGAGATCAGAGACCAAGCAATTGGGTCTTCTTGTTTGAAATACCTTAATGAAAACTGTGGCAAAAATACTAGTAAATAGAATAGAAATCTGGATAACTGTAGCAGAAGACAAGTATTAAATTTTTAACCTCTAATATAGATATTCCTCTAGTTATAAGATTACAACCACAAATGAGGATACTGCCTTGCCTAATCTTATACTATTATAAGCTAAGTTTTGAATGCAGGGCTTTGTCTTATATTTATGGTGTCCTACGGGGAAAAAAATTAATATCAAATTATGTAATAAGAATTTATTGTAATAATAATTTACAGTTGAATATTCATCATTGGGAATTTTTAAATTAATGGATTACATTGAATCATCTTCCACACCTGCCTTATTGTAATGTGACATATAGAAATATTTGAAAACTTTTTGGGAGACTTAAACTAGTAATATTTTGACCCTTTTGCAACTTTGGCATAATTTCTAGAGAGCAAAAAGATTACATAATTTATGTGGCAGGAGAACAAAACATTTTCAAAAAGTAATAGAGTGATACATTTGTGAATTTATTCTGGAGAATTTTTTATTCACCTCTAAAACTGTTCATTAAAAATAAAGAATGAAGCATATTACTAAGGCATCAATTCAGTTTTCCATATTTGGCTTACACTATGACTTACAGAGCTCTCTTTTTAATTAATGAAATATTTAATAGCATAATCATATTTAAGCTTATTAATACATGTTTTAAAAGCTCATGATTTCATTGAAGCACATACAATTAACAAATTCAAATTTAAGGTAGTATCTCTGAGAAAATTGTAGTCAAATAAGTTGGACTTTGTTCCTGATATTTATATTTATGTACTGCTGCTACATTGAGCCAACTCTGAGCCTGCTCCCACTTCATACTATACTATACCTACCTTCCACTTAGTTGGTAAAGTCTATCTTATTGTCCTTATTATAGCACAACTATGGCCATAAGCAGATGCCCACTGATTTAAAAGTTATGTGGAAATAATTCTTTTCCTTTAAAAAAATCACTTGTGTGGTGTTCATGTCTCCACTGATCAGATACATGCGGTTATTCTTTTCCAAGGTAAACATTTAGGTTTACTTAGCACATGAAAACATAATTTTTTAATGTAGTTTAAGGAGCTGACCAGATCTTTGAAAAGCTAAGTTCTGTGGTAGAACTCCTATCATGAATTTTAATGTCAATCTTTGAATTTTAATACATTGCCAAAGAAAAAAAGCTGTTTTCCCTTCTTAAAAAAATTGCAGCAGACATTTAAAACATTTTTATTCAAATATTGGGGGTGAGGTTTCTTTTGTTTTTGTTCTTTTAAACTCCTTTCCTTCCAGGACTTTAAAACTTCATAAACTTGCTTGTGCAAAATTAGTGTATATCTCCTTCTGTAAGTAATTGCTCTTGATGTCAAAACAAAATCAATATTTATTCTTTATTATAAATTTAAAAAACGACAGGGGTATTGTGTTTATTATTCTGAAAGCCATAAATAGAAAAAACCTCCTAGAATATTAAGTAGAAACTGAAGAGAGAGGTTCCAGATACATGATCAATATGGGACTGTTAACATATGTTAATTATTACAAGTGCTATTATTTGGATAAAACTTCAGGTAGGACATTTATCTAGCTCATTGTTCTATTAAATAAGTCCCAGTTAAATTTACAAACAAGTATGATGTAGCCCTGTCTGCTCAGTCAGTTTAATGAAATATGAACTATCTATAAATAAAAATCTTTTATCCTAAGAAGATTTATAAATAACCTATACATATTAGGCAAAAAAATATCAAACCACATTTAAAGGTTTAGAAACATTTTTCAGGTTTCTAAGGAAGATTTGAAACAGATTCTTTTAATCTCCATTTGTTTTTATTGCTAACTATTTAAAAGCCTTAAGAAAGAACAACCTCCCCCTAAGATTCAACAATGTAAATTAATGTTCCTAATAACTGTATCTACATCCACATGTTTTGTTAATTATTATGTACAGAATTCAGTTTTTAAAAAGGCTGCATTCTAGCTGCAGTCAGTTATAAGTAAGATAATATTATAAAACTTTCAAAAAGCTTCTCACATAAATAAACTTTTAAAAAACTGTTAAAATAATTTCCTCTTAATAATTTCAAAGTAAAAAATCTGCTTCAGGAGAAGGAATATTTGTGAATTATGACTGAATTTACTTTTTTTTCTGCTTCTCTGTAGAACAATCAATAGCAGTTTTTGCAAAAGAGGAAAAATATAACTTTTTAATAGAAATATATTCAATAGGGATGAATAATGATTCTAACAATTTTAAGTCATATGAATTAGTATGAAATATAGGAATTCATAGGATAGTGAAGAACCCCAAACTGACTTATGCTTACTGCTTACCCTTATCAAAGTATTTTCTCTTCGTACGAACTGTAAGTTTTAATCCTACCAATTACTCCTCTTCTAAGGCTGTCTCTGCTTGCTATTTAAACACTGTATTTACTAAACTACAAATTTAAACTCACAAATACAAATTTTTTTTAATGTCTGAAAGACCAAGTTTGTATATTTTATTAAAAGAAGTTCTTTCTTGATGCAAAGATATCTCTGCCTCATTTTCTACTGTTAACATTAAAATGTCAGTTCTTAGGGAACTAAGTTTTAGATTCAGCAGCTAGATTTAATTGTTTTAATTGCCAGAACATATTTCTGCCTTTATTCTGCAAGGGCAGGGCTTTATTTCTTTTGCATTCTGTATATGTTAATAGAGAATCTAAAACATTTAAGTTCTATAAGCCACTTAAAAACAGTAGACAAATAAGACTGAATTCTTTTTATCAAATTATCAGCTGATAGTCTAATAATAGCTACGACTAAAAAGCTGGTTTTTTTACAGTACTTGCCAGTCCTGTTTGCTTAGATTTTAATCTAAAATTTTTGTTTCTTTGATTTTAAAGAAACAGTGAAGTTATATTATTTATCAGAATACTGAAGAGTTAATAAATTCTATTCAAAAAGCTGACATGAAATTCAGCTCCCTTTGAAGGCAAAGGAAAATTTACCACTCATTTTAGGAGAGCAGGATCAGTCCACAGGAATTTAAAATCCAGTTGTCTCCTAACTCGTACCATATGAATTTGGTAACAATTAGGTATGCTTACTCTTCAGATATTTTTGATACTTTAAACCTTTTTTATTACTGTTAGGAAATAAATCCAGCAAAAGGAAAAAATATTTAGCTGGTATTTTGGCTAAAGTATACAATATTCCCACTTCAGCTTTTTCTTCTGTATACAAAGGTACAAAACATTACTCTAAATAGATTTCACAAATACTTGCATTTATATCTATATTAGATAACTGAGCTTATTTTGTTTTATATTTAGCTGCATGCTACGTAGTACTTTGGCTATTATGAGTCTAACTTCCCAGAATATAAGAAAATATCTTCTCTGAAAATTATTTCTCAACTGGATGCCATTTAATATAAATATTCACTTTAAAAAAAAGCTATCCACTGAAATTATCTGGCTGGTGCCTGCAGTCCTAAAGTGTTTTGCCTAACTTTTAATCTATTTTGAGTTTTGATTTCCTTCAAATCCAAATTCTAAACAATTAAGAGGATCTGTCTCTGTATGTCAATGCATCACAATACTAAATATATTCAAATAAAGGCTCCGTAAGTCTCAAACCCTCTTTTTTTTCCCTGACAAAAGTAATTTCAGGCAGTACCTTTAAAGGCAGTAGAATTTTGTCTAAATTAACTATGAAGGTCAAAAGACCTGTATGAAATTTCTCTTTATATGAAAATATGGGTTTATGATTTTGTGAAAATAATGTTTGTGGTAGACAGTATGTTAGCAAAGCAGCTTTGAAAGCTTATATAGTTACCTTTTCTGAATGTTCTGGCTACTTCTGGTCCTCCCTCATCTGGAAGAAAAAGCTGGTTTCCAAGTTAAATTTGCAAATTATTGTTACAAATCAAATCAACGTTTTCTTTACTTTAAAAATTCTAGTACTTTTGCAAAATTTTACTTATTTAGTTAAAGATTCCATCTGCTTGTCCTGGAGATTTTAATTTTTGTAGAACTGATTATAGCAGATCCCAAACATCCAAGAAAAGAAACTCAGACAAAACTACAGTTAAAGGCTTTTTTATTACTTGTTTTTTAATTCATTTGAAATACCTAATGTTGTTTGTTGTATACTGTATTTGGAAACATGTAGTTAGAAGTTTTAACTTTTACTTTTGATTTAGTGCTTTCAAAACTTAGCTCTAAAAGTCAGGTATTATGAGAGGAAGCACTGCAGCATTATCAACTGGAGATTTTACCAGGGCAGTATTATGTTAACCTGCATTCCTAGGAATAATTCTGATCCACAGAAATGTTCCTATTGAGTTCCTTGATATTATTTTCATGAATATGCATAAATATTCACTGGAGGTTGCAGGATCTAGCCTCCAAATAGCCAGCAGAGATTCCTTACTTTTTTTAGTAAAGAACAGAAAGCATCTTTAGTTCTGATGTTGATCGAAGCTATTTTAACAGGACAAAACAATTTTGGAAAGAATTGTTTAGATTTAGCCCTTAGGATCTATAAACTCCTTCAGTAAGCAGTGCAATTTAGCCTCATGTAAAACTGACTGCGGACTCAAGGAGCGTGTGGTGCAGAGGCAGAGCAGGACACTCACGAGCCCCCAGGCCGGTGTGGCCCCAGGCTTGCAGGTTCTCTGCATGCTCAGGACCCAGAGCACCAGTAAAAGCTGAGATGACAGCTGGCTTCCAATGCACAAACCTGCAGGTGCCAAGTAGAGAGAGCAATGGAAAGGCATGGGAGGTCTGTCAGGATCGGGTCTTTGTGGTGCATGCTCTTACTAGTATACAGCTGGAAAAATTAGTAGTTCCACCTATTTTACCTGTGACCTTGATGCCTCTGATATATATGCTGTTAACTCATAGGCTTCCCCTCTCCTCCCCACAAAGAAGCAAGCTGGCAAGAAACTTTTCCAGCAAATACAGAAAGTGTGAACTGGGAGGGGAGAGGTAGAATTAGTGAAAACTCCTTTACTTTATCCAAAATAAGGAGTTAAATCAGAATGGTCTGGTAAAAGAGTAATCAAATCAACCAGCAAAGCTTTCTACTGCTAGTTCTTTGAATTGCTGGAGTTGATGCAAGTCTTTGAGAAGGTGCTGGGCAGGGAAGGGTTAACATGTTTTTTTGTTATGGAGGGACACTGATGGCTCCATTTGAGGTGACAAAGATAGTTATGGGCCTGATCCAAGGAAATCCTGAGCACTTTCAGGAGAGCAAGAGCTTGAAACTATAGTCTAGTAGCAGACTACACCTTGTGTCATTTTATAAAGCTATTGCCAAAAATAAAGCTTTGATAACATTTCCATTCAGAATTATCCTTTCTTGAGCCAAAAACTGTCTCACTAAATTAAAACAGAATATCTAAAATTTCAGTCTAGATGTGTAACAAACTTTTATTTAAACAAGATATGAAACTATTTGAAATGTAATTTGTAAGTCGTCCTATTTTTTACTTCTAAAAAGAATTCTAAAAAATGCATTACTGATAAATAGGAATTAGTGCTATTCAAGTGAATTTGATTATTTCTCTAATTGCAAACAAAGCTAGTTCAAGTTCGGAGCCGAATAATTATTAATAAAGACAACTATTTAAACTAGAAATAGTGCTTTTATACATGTAAGGTAACTATTACAAGATATAAAAAGAGTTAGTCTGCTTTAAAAGGTATTAGAAGCCATGGAGTTGCTGATTTTACCCTTTGTTAGCCCTTTCACAGTAGATCATGATACTTTAGTGTTTCTCTAGAAAAACTGCCCTCTCTTTACAAATCCCCACTTTCAAAGGGTTAATCAAACACCTTAATCCCAGATTTTATTTTTTAAAAGGTCTATAACTTAACTGGAATCTAATGGTCACTGTTTGGTCTGTTGCAAGTGGCAAGACTCTTCTGTGTAGCTCTCCCACTGACTGCACAGTCTCAGGTACATCATCTTTGCTGTACTCTTGCATCCTCAGCTGCAAAAAGCCTATTATGAGAGTGACCAGCTCAACGGAACAGATGGGTAAGTGAGGAGTAAGAACTCCTTTCTGAGAAGGTAAACATTCTGCATTAAGCAGAAAATAAAATTTTTATTACATTTTTTTCACTAAAGTCAACAGCTGTTAACAGTTTTAAAAACCCCACAACTGAACCTTCAATGCATGCATGACTTGTACAACATCTTCGTGGGGTCTGATCACAAAAGCTGCCTTTTGTGATCAAAGGTATGGTCTGCCAAAACCCACTGAGGTCAGCAACTGTTCTGTGATTAGCCTTCAGTGCTATTAACTCTTTACAGCAGGTTTATGGCATGTCTTCCAGAGAAGTGACTGCAAAAAACTTTTCTGGCACATGCATTCAGTTCCCTACATATAGATGCACTCTGTGAAACTGGAAGTAGATGCTACATAGCACTGAACCGTGGCAGAAAAGTTCCAAACATTTTAAGAGCAAAGATTTCGACATTTTACTGACAAACTAAAGCCAAAGTTACTGATGTGAACACCTGAAGCTGTAATGACATCAGCAATTTCTCTCATGTATGCCAGTAAGGATTCAGGTCCACCATCACTTACTGAAACACTGCCAGACTACCTGTATGAGATACAGTGAGTGGGACTTCAGTCTGCCTGGTAAAGCATCATGCATGACCTCTTACTACTAGAGCACAGAGATCTGCAATAAACATTATGAGAGGCAGCAAGTTGTACCTTAATTTTCAGATCTTGGGGGTTGAAATGTGGATAATAACCTGTTTAGAAAGTTACCACCTAACTCTGTGAAATCACTCTTTGTGCTGAGGGCCAACATGTCACCTACACAGAGCCCCAGTCCAAACAAGCAGGATGCCATCTGTCTGTCTGCACTCTGCAGAAGAATCAGTTTTTCCCTGATTATAATGAACTACAGATCTATGCAAAATCTTCTACAGATATTTTTCTGACATTACTGCATTCAGACATCTTTTTCTTAAACTTTGCTCAAATAGTTTTCTTCATACACACTCTTTTCTTCAAAAAAAAAAAATGCAAAAAACGTTTTGCATGTGCAATATATTATCTCAGTTTTTTTATATTAGGAAAGAGAAGATTTTACTAACGGCAATTTTTCGTATTATTAACTCTTTAGCCAGCGTCTTGATACTAATGTTTAAGGAAATACTTAGCTTTTGAATTACATGTAATTTAGGTATTACTTTACAAAAGATGTATCACAAAACCTGCACTTTTCCCCTTTCCAGCAGAACTCTGCTTTGAAGCCACCCAAAACTCCAACAATTTCATCGGATGGAGGTGTACCATCCTTTGCATCTGTTGTTAAGGGGGTGGGGAGGAAACATGATAGTGCTTTGTCATTAAAGTCATACAGAGAAGACCTGCTTACCTTTATGTCAATCACAACTGATGAAACTGTCTCCCCATCCAGTACCTGGTTTTCTCTTTCATGGTAAAACAGTACCTATCTTTTAAAATAGATCTGACAGGTATTTTTATATTGCTTTTTTTCAAAAGCAATGCAAAGATAAATATTTTAGTTAAAGTATATGTTTTAAATAGGCTCCTTACCTTTGTTACCAATAGCACACACTGAGCTGCTGAAGAGAGCAATTTTTACAAGTTCACTTGCATCTCATAGCCTGGAGTATCTGTGTGTTGGTGTACTTTGGTCATGTTGAACAGCGAAGCTGGACTGGCCAGCTTACTCCTCTGCCTCCTTGAGTTCCCAGGCTCTATGCAGCCCAGGACAGCAAGTTCCAAGTCACTAAAATGGCCTTCTGACACTATTTTTTTACAAATTATTGAAACAGTTCTAACTCATCTTCATTACAAATGTAAGAAACAATCAGTTTTAATCGAGATAGTCAGATCTACTTTTAAATATTTTGTTGTTGTTTATCATGAACTGTTTCACCCTGTTTGTTCTTAAGCAAAAGTCCTGCCCAATATTAACAGTAGCATGCTAAGACTACAGTGAGATGTCACCCTATAGATTTTAATGTACACATTGGAAACACTGCAAATCAGGTTTGTAAGTTCAAAAGGAAAAAATTGTCTTCTTTGGCAGAAACTACGTCATGTGAACTAAACACCAAAATACTGTTCAGTCTGAAAGAAAACCATATTTCCTACTGCAGTTAGGAGATACACATTAAGACTGTGTTATTCTGAATAGGATAAAAGAGTTTCAATGAGGAAGACATTCCTTCCTCTTTTCTGTCAGTTCAAGTCTTGAATGATTCCTGTGAAGTGACTGAGGTTACCTAGACTGTATCTCTGTAACTGAAGGTCGCTTACCAGTACATCTCCTGGATAGTTTAATTGACAGACATATCATCTACTATTTGGTTCAAAGTTTCTGTACCTCTGCCATAGTCAAAAATATATTAATTAGGAACAAAACATCTCCAAATTGTTCAAAGTCCTTCTGTCCCAGAAAGTAATGAATAGCTATATCAATGATTCACCTTGTCCTTCCTTCCACAGCGTACTGATAATTATCTCCTTCGCAGCTCCCTAGATAGATACAGTGAAACTTACAGTGGATGGGATCTCCTATGTTGATGAGTAAAGCCTTCCTATTTTGGACAACCTTGCTATATAGTCCATTTCATTAATTAATCAAAATCCATAGTTAATTTGCTTGCCTGTTTCCACTGCTCCCGTAAGAAAACTTTTCCAGAAGTCTACACCTGTCTTGGCTAAAACCATTCCCTAATTTTGAGCTTATATACGAGGGTCACAAATTGGAAGTACAAATTAGGACAAATCAATAAAATCTCCAAAATAAAGCTGTGCCCACCTGTCTCAGGACATTATTAATGGGCAACTAAGTAAAATTATGTCGTGAGGAATGACTGCATAAATGCCCCTTGCTCCAGAGTATATTTCCTACTTTGATGTTTTCCAAGCCACACTGACGTCATCTACCTGGAGTCCTGCCTAGACTGTCACATGCAGTTTCTACCGTCATCGGTGAGAATTCCCATCGTGTACCAGGGCCTCTATACAGTCCTTTAGTTTTAATACTGCTGGTACAGCTCAGTCAGTGTGCCACTGGAAGTGTGAGTACACTTCTCATTGCCTGGGATGTTTTGTAACTCTCTTCTTAGACTAGAGCTGTGATGTTTGGGGATGGGATTCAAAGACAGGAAAAAACTCCCAGCTACAGTCTATACTGTAGATGACATGTTGATACCACTGCAGAGCAGGAGGAAATCTGGTATTGAACAAACTGAACAAATGTATTGGAGTGCTCCAAAATGATGGGTGGCATGGGAACTTTCTCCAAGTAATAGCTATGTATCACATAGCCAGTACTGCCCTGTTCTTGTAAAATTCCTTAGATATATCCAGTCCTCACTGTGGAAATTCAAAGGTATTGGTATGAACACCAAGAAGAAAAAAGTCCTGGTGTGGCCTTGCACTGTATTGTTTTCTGCACACAGAAAAGTAGTATGGCTCTTCAAAGTGCTGGTAGGAAATGTATAAGCCTTGATCCATTTCAATCAGTTAGATAAATTTATCTATCTCTTGCTATACCCGCCAGAATATATAAACTTTTCTGACACACATCAGTGACATCAGTGACTAGGAACAAGTCATACCATTCAGAAATAAGATATTTAATGGTCACTAATCCTATCAAAAAAATTACAAAATAATGTAATGATGAGCCAGAGTAAACAAAATATATGAACAAAAATGGCAAGGAAAAATGCAATTAGACTCTTGGGCTTGATCCAACTCCCTTTTGCTTCAGTGGGAGTTCTGATAGACTATTACCCCCATGTAATTAGAGATTTAGGCATAGTTCAGTTCCCATTTCCTTCAAGGGAATTGGGATAGGCCCCCATGCCCTAATTTTCTGCTGCCTTGCCCCTTGTATACTTAGCTCTGTATAAGCAAAGTGGACCTGTTTCACCATGCTGGTACACTATATCATATTAGGGAATCATGTTTCAAGACTCAGATAAGAAAAGTAAGTGCAAAACAGAGCATCAATACCTGTTTAACACTCACTTTGCACAGTCCTAAATTATTAAATGAAGCCATGAACAATCAAGTCTTTATTTTTATCCAGGGTTTTCAAAATTCCTGGTTGTTTAGCAAACTATATGAAATGCTCCCACTTCAGGAAGATTACTTCACTTAACAAATTAAGTAGACAGAAAAAACTGATGGATATAGTCTCTTGTTTTGGCTCACCAGACAGCTCAAAAAGCCTGTAAAACACTTACTAGGAGTACAATTTCCAAACCTGGCGTTAGAAATCTAAAGATTTGTATTTCTAAACACGAGGCAAAATAAAAAAAAAAACCTATCAAAACTAGTCTTGGCCACATTCTGCATTCCTCTAAAACACAAAGGCCAGCTCTCCCATTTTGTGCAAGAATAGGGACACTATTAACTTGATAAATTAAAATATCTTTAATGTTAGCCATCATTACTGACCCTTATGTTGTCATAAGCACTCAGTGGTCAGCATTCAGCACACTGAGAATATGGTAAGTGTCTGCAAACCAGTAAAAGCAAACTTCCCTTGTACACCATCTTCTGCACAGAGATATTCTGACTCTCCAGACCAGGCCAAAATGTGTTAACCAAGTCTTCATGAATGCATTCATACCTATGTCATGGACAAGCACAGGTCCTGACTATGTAGAATGAGCTCGAGTATGAACATCCTCTCATTCAGCATTGACAGACACAGCTAAATGGGTATACTTATGCCTTGTACTGACTTGGAAGAACTAAAGTGTCCAGACGGACACACGGAAAAATAAATACAAAATACTTAATCGACTATGTAAAATAAACACATACAAATATTAAAAAAGCTAAGGGCACATGTGCAGACACACACAGAGAGAACACATGCACAGTTACACTCATTCAAATAGCATACACAGTATGTAGGCATTTGCATTCTATGTACACATCCCCATACTACTGTCTGTCTGCCCAAATCAGCAAAAATAATGAATCCCTTCGTTAGTACACATAAACTGTGCCACTGCCTTTCCTGTTGTTACTGATACAGTGCCATACATGCATACATCTCAATACAGGTAAAAACAAAAAAAAAAAAACCAGTTGCTGATATTCTAAATTAGACTAATCCAAAACATACCTTAGGGGCATAAGGAAAAGTGAGAAATAGAGTGGGGATGCTTGAGCAGTGCAGGGGTTTTCTGCAGAAGCCAGCCAATGGTTGCTGTTTGGTTCCACATAGTCCTTGCCATTTTATTTTATCATCCTTTTCAACCCGTTATCATGGACATTTCACTAGTAGGTCTCCTCTGAAAGGACTTGCAGAAGAAATCTGTCCTGAGGAATCTGCAGAAAAAGACGGTACCTGAACAGCAACATTAACTGAGAGTTGGAGTAATAATTTTGAGAATAGAGGCATCCTATGGAGTCAGAGCAAAGATGAGTAGAATAAAAGGACAGGAGAAAGCAAGGGAAACACCTAGGAGGAGCTAAGTTAAATTCTTTAGAAAGCAAGAATTATGGAGAAGGTTGAGGTTAATGATGGCCCTCCTCTTCATGCCAGTACAGAGGTCAGGGCAGTAGTCAACATATTTTTCTCCCCAAGACACTGAGGCATTTATTGAAGGTCTCCTATGAAAAGACTTTGTAATAGGAGACTCTGGCACCACTGGACAGGTTATGAACATTCCTGTCCTTCTTATAATTACTAGCCAACA
Organism: Chiroxiphia lanceolata; assembly: GCF_009829145.1. Lineage (NCBI taxonomy): Eukaryota > Metazoa > Chordata > Aves > Passeriformes > Pipridae > Chiroxiphia > Chiroxiphia lanceolata. The sequence continues at coordinate 22,821,385 of NC_045642.1, read as the reverse complement.
CCGAAACTGTCACGGATGCTATGGGACAACCCTGGCTATTCTCACTGTGGTAGGACTGTACAGTCACACAACAACTGGCTGCCTCTACCCCAAAGGCAAACTGAAGGCTCATTCAGCCAAAGAGCTTGACAGTTGTAGTTATGGCACCGTATTTTGACAGTAAGTATTAACTCATGGCCGACCGTGCATTATTGGCAAAGTCATATCATATAACTGTTTGATGGCTTGTCATTTATCAAATGAGGAAAAAAGTTCTAGGTTTTTGTTGGAGCTCTTTTTTATTTCCAAATTTAAATGAGATTATTCCCCAATTAATCTTGGTGAGATGTTTGGGGAACTCCAAGCTGGCAGCACTATATAAGCAACAAGAATTAGGCAGCAGGTGCTGTAGTATTTAGAAAGGTAATGCACACACACTTTCTACAGTCTAGTTCACAGTTTATACCAGTAAATCTGTGTATGGGCTGGTCCTCTGAGCTGTAAGTTAGTATCATTAGTCAATATAGATGTATATTGTCCTCTCATGTATAAGTCAAGATTCTTCTAATTTCCTTTATCATCGGTTATTAAAACCTGGTGCTTAAAGGAAATTACTTGTGAAAACAGACAATGTTTAGGGATGCCAATGACAAATCAACATTTTAATTATATGTATATATATTCAAAATGCATACATGTATAAAGAAAAACTTAATGGACCATACTGACCGTCCATGAAGAATGTTGATGGTGTTTTTTTATTTTTAATATATCTTTTAAATATTAGCCTTTTCCAGCAGGATGCACTGGTGAGATGCACTGTCTGATATGCCCTTGGCCAGAATTACCCTTACACACATTGTGCAGTTCACACACATTATGCAGTGTGCTATAAGCTGATTATTTTCTTGGCTGCAGCCCACCCCCTAAGCCCAGGTATTTCAGTGTGGAAGGAATTCCTGTACATATGTCATTTGTAAAGCACTGCAAGACCCTTTGAGTTGAATATGCACTGATATCTATACAAAAAATGAGACACAAATAATACAAGTGTTATATTTTTGTAGCATGTGATTGCCTAAGAAGTCCTAGTCTTGGAGATGGACTTTAGGCTTCTTGAGCTGTAAAATAATTACATGCACCTATGTATGGTAGCACATGTTACAATTCTTCCATAGCATAAGTTTTGCTGTTTTAACTCCCTCACAAAATTTCCAGGTAAAATTATAAAGAAGACGTATGGTGGAATGGACTAAAGTGTAATTCTCAGAGTGCTTTGTTTGGGAAGTCTTTGAGATCATCTGGAGAAAACGGTGAGACATCTGTGCAGGATGTTGTTCTCAGGAAGGGTTCAACACAGTCCTGCAGAATCACTGAAGAAGCAAAGAGGTTTTGAGTCTTAGTCATAACATTTAAAAAATAGGCCTGAGCTAAGTAAGTCAAGGAATCACATTTCTGTTAAAATCAAAATATTTCTAAGGTCCCTAAATTGTAGTTATGTGTTTTTGATGCTTCTTGAAGATACATACACACTCCTAATTTCAATCTTGTTAACTTCGCAGTTAGGAAATTTGCATCAATATCTTCCTGTCTGGGTAATTTAATTCCCCTTTTAAAAATAAATTCAAATTAGCAACAGTAAAAGAAAATACAAAAAATCTGTTGAACTCAAGTAGTTACCATAAACAACTCCCCCAAACCAATCAGGCACTGTGCAAAGTTATTGCTACTTAAGAAAAGAAATCCTGAGAGAGGGGGTCACCCCTATTCTTACAAAAACCTATGCTGTAATTCCCATTGACTGAAAGGAGACCAGGGCCAGAACAGGGACACTTGATAACAGGGCAAGGTGTACTAATGCACTGCCGTGTGGGGAGAAGGACCACGACAAAAGGTGGAGTATTTCAGGCCAGCAGCACAAACGTTACCAGAGCTGCTGGGAATGTTTAATTCAGTCTCTCATCACTGAACACTCAAAAAAACCAAGTTGAATTGAATCGTGACAGGCTTAAAGACACATGACCGCCTCAAAACACAGATTCCTTAACAATTTCAGTAATCATTTTGAAATAAGTTATGCCACACTTTTAAGTCTCTCTGACTTTCGGGTCATCATCCGCATTCTGCATTGCAGTACAGGTCACCAATTTACAACAAACAAGACTCATTTTCTAGTACTTGTTAGTTTCCATTTTTTAATTACTGTGTCGTAGAAAAGCCCTGATTTTGTTTTGGATAGCAAATCATTCAGAGGAAAGCTGAAATCCAAAAATACAAACAAAACCTTGTATATTTCAGGAAAAAGTTCAATGAGACAACTCATCTTCAGTTGTTTTATTTCTAAACAAAATCTTAAACTAGAAACAATTTCACTCATTTGCCCCTTTAACTATTATTTCCATGGCAAGACAGACGCAACAGAGACAAACAAATTATTTGTGAGGTACCTATTGCAGAATGTGTTTTTTGCCATGTTTCCATTTAACTGGTCTTGAATGTGAAGGGTTTCAAAGTTCTTCATACTTTTTGAGTGTATAAAATATAAGACCAAAATCTATTACATTACAATTATATATATTGGAATACTTTGATAGATGGCTAGACAACACTAAGTCATTTTAATGCTGATGTACCATCAAATTATAATGTAAGGATGCTGGTTTGACTAGCTAGGGTAATCATTGCATAGTTGAGGCCTGGAAGAAATTTTAGTAAAGTATGAAATAATTTTAGTAATAAGAGTGCATTAGGAACATAATTTTAACAAGGAAAAATGCAAAAAACCACAAAATTGTGTCAGCAAACTACATATAAAAAACCCCAACAAACAATAAAACCCAGAAAATAAATATATGAAGAGATACGTGCCTACACACGATGGGATCTGTTGTCCAGTCACTACTGAAATGAGATTGAAATGGTACAAACAACCTTGAAAGTAAGACATTGGAAGTAGCTATGCCAGCTAAGCTACCAATCTGAAATCAGTGCATGCACATATGGACCACAAGTTGCGAGCACTATTCATGTATCCTGCATGAAATGAATCTGTCAGTCTCAATTCATGTCCCATGTCCACATCACAAAAATATACCCTTAAAAATAACCTCTCTGGTTGGGAACTTCAGCAAAGACATAAAAGGAAGAAGGAGACACAGAAAATCAACCTCCTTTGAAGCTCTAAAGCAGGTCACAGAGGAGTAGCATGGGAGGACTGATACTCTGATGGCCAATGAGAAAGGAATGATCCAGGAACGGGCTTTTGTAAATCTTACTGCTGCAGCAAATCATAGATCATGAGCTCTAAACTGTTCTAGATCTACCTGTGTTCAGCAGAGGAGATTAAATTAGTGACTGCCAACAACTGCATTTTCAAATGCGTACTTGGATCCCCAATGCACATGCATAACAGCCTTCAGAAGTGAATTTTGTTTCAAAGTTTGAATTGCAATCTGGTTTTTTAACATATCCAAGTACAAGAATTTGATATTTTGTTTAAAAAAACCCCATCCAACTGCAAATTTCACATTGGGACTGAGCGACTCATAAAAGTTTGGGGTTTTTTAAATTGTGTCACAATTCTGGGGTTACATTTCTGCTGTTTGGGGAACTGATGGGGTCTGTACATCCAGACAGACCTCTTCCGATAAGAAATATCAGAAGTTCAGAAGGTTAAATATTTATAAGTGGAGTCATGTATTTGACATTGTTAGTTGGCAAGATATTTCCCACGGTGCGTTCATGAGATGTAACTTTTTTTTTCAAAATGTCAATGAGCAGACATGTTTTTCACAAATTATTGAATGAGTAATTGCCAACAGATTTCTGCCCATGACATTGCTCACAAGCTATTCACTAAAATGACTGCTTCGCGTATTTTAGGAATTCACCACTCATAGATTAGTATTTATAAGGGGCTGCTGGTCACACAAATCACCTGACATTTTTTTTAACCTCTGTTGGTAAACTTGCAACCCATCAAAGGCTTCCCTAAGAGCTGCACGCAGACTACCATTCAGGCATTCATATGGATACAGAAATGCATCATTGCATGTGACAGTTTTTCTACAGAATATCACTCTAATGAATGTTTGTGGAAAGTGAAGGAACTGCCTCAATTACCATCAAAACAAATAGTTATACTCAAATAAAATTCACATTTTTTTTAACAGTCATCAGTCTTTATGTACTAACCTCTATTGACAGAATACACTTCCAGATTTTACAGATGAATAGAACATTATTAAAACTACTCTAAAATTCTTAGTTTAGAACATAATAATTCCAGCACTGTATATGCATGACTCCTTCTATCCACAGAAGCCCCATACATGCAACAAGCATAAGAAGTAACCATGAATATTAGTTAATACCATTTGAAGCGTATTGGAATTTTGTTCCATCTGCCCCTTGTATGCCCCCCTTCAAGGATTTGTTTGTAAATCCTAAACCAGTGCAAACTCAGTGCCATACCTTCTGACTTTCCTACAGGTTTCCCATTGATTATAGCATATAGTGGCATCCACATTAGCAGACAATCCTTGGTAAAAATACAGCACAGCTTTCTGAATAGTTTCTAAAAAACAAAATCCAGTTTGCTTTTCTAACTCATTGAAATAAACAGACTAGCTCCCATGAGTTAAGCAAATAGCATTTGGCCCACAGAATGTTTCACTCAGCTATCAGACTAACAGAAAGCCCCAGAATAGCAAAAATACCTAGGACATTTTATTTACTTATACAAGAAAGCTCTAGGAATAGATACACCCATTTGAGAATGTGGAAACAACCTTAATAGACTCCCACAAATCTACATGGCACCCTATCATCACTGATTTGCCCCAAGACACATCAGCATCTGATTCAAATCTTTTCTTTAAATTCATATTTTTACCTGTAGATTTGTAAAATATTATTAACAAGAAATTGAAAGTCTTCTCTGTTAACAAAATAATCATCTGAAGGAAACCTCTGCTCCCTGGCTGACAGTACGGCTCCTAGACCCTGCCAACAAATGGTCTGACTCAGCAGAAACCTGGTTAACGTGCCTGGCCAAATTCAACCAGGGCTTACATCAGGCTACAGAGGATATTTCAGAATGAAGATGTGCCTTGAAAGGTTATACTGACATGTGGTGATTTTCTGCTGAAGAGCCTACAAGGGATCAAAATAATCTGAATAATAATAATAATAATCTGAATAATCTGAATGCTCAGTTCAAGAAAAACTTGTTGACCAAGTGCATCCTTTCGGTAGGGTCTGAATTACAGGGATTCTCTGGATTATGGCAGCAAACTATGAGTTATAAAAAAATACCTTGGGGTTCTACCTTGGGGTTTACAACAGATAATGTCCTTTGTGGCGTCATTAGAGTTTCCAGCAACAGTGGCACAGGGACTATGGTGACTGTGGCATAGAAATAAAAACAGCAATGTATTTCTGTCCTTACTGGTCACTCTCCCTGTGCACATCCTCACTTCCCTACTACATTACAAAATAAGCTGATATTTACTAATTAAATCAAATAATATTTTTAGAATCCCTTTCACTATCCTTGGGGAAATACAAATTCAAATATAGTCAAATACAATCACAACAGAAAACTATTAAACAGATGAAAATAGTAATCCATTCCAACATTCATCAGAATAAAATCTCAGATTTGAGAGAGGAGACAAAGGGACTGACAAAGAGAGGGAATTGTAACCCTTGTAAAAGGGATCAATCCTTCCATCTTGTTGCTGTGGCAAAGGCATCTACAAGTCACATGCAAGACTACACCTCCTCTGAAAGGTGCCAGGGACACTACCTCCATTAAAAGGTGCCAGGGACACTACCATTGGCACCTCTTCTCCAGTTTCTAGAAGACCCCTGGCATGGCTGAGGCAGGACCAAACAGCACCCTCCCAAACTGCTCCTGGGTGTGGGCTGGAAGCTACCTCAAGCCAGCAACTGTTCCCAAGAAATATTTTGCATATGGCCATCTTGTCTTGGGAGATCAAGACAGCTTAATTGTATGGATGCTGGATGTTTTGTGCCAGTTGACCTCAGTGCCAGAGAATGGTCCAAGATGCATATAATTTACTAGCATGGACACAGCCAGGGATGTGAGCCTTCAAGATACACGGCACCAGCTCTGAGGTATCTGGCAGTGAGCTGCCAGTTTCCTTTTCTTTAAGGATTTTAAAGCTACATGCCCAGGATTTGAGAGACAGGCAGGGAGACAGGTGCACACTCTGTGGCGACTTTAATCTCCTAGATGGCTTTTGAAAATAACTATATTCTGCTAGTTCCTTTCTCTGCCGATCTGATAACATCAGCACAGCTCCCAGACTACAAATGTTTCATGGCTTGGCACTAGGAACAGCCCAAACCATATGTATGCAATCAGTAAAGGCAGTGATATGGTTCTAGGGAAGCTGGGGATGTGGTGGTGAAAGAGTTTCAGAAAAGAGGTTTTCCGTGCTTTTGGTAGTAGCCAGAAGTACTCCAAGTTTTACAATTTTCCCCCGTTACTCTAGCAGGCTTCTGCCTCCCCGGTAAGCTCTTGATACTGAGAAAAGCTTTTGTCCCTAGAAGGCCTGACAAAACCGAGGTGGCTAGAGGCCACTGCTGAGTGACTTTGGGTGATCTGTCTCTGCAGCACTGACAAACTCAGGGAAAGATGATGTAGAAATGCAGAGAGGATCTGGATTATCTATGTACCACTGGGATTTACTAACCATCACTGCAAAGGAGTCACTAATAAACAATGTATACGTTTAAGATATAATTTACATCCACTGAAGTGAAAGAGCATCCAGATAGGACAAGAGGAAATATTTTCCAGGGTTGAAATTCTCCAATTTTACCCAAGAACAGAACCTCCATAAGAGCAAGTACAGGTAAAAGCACAGAAACTCACAAGCAAGGTACCCTGGCAATGGGGACAAACAGCTATAATCAAGTAGGTCTACAGTTTCTGAATTTCTAAAACAATATATGGAAAACAAGAAGTTTGATTTATTCGTACATGATAAACATATGTCTACATAATTGTGCCCACTTTTAGGCACCTTAATTTAATATTTACATGAGACAAAGAAATATGTACTATGATTTATCACTAATTAAGCTATTTTACACATTCATACCCAGGTGGATTCCTGTTCCTTATCGTCTGTACTTTGCAATTGTATTTGATAGAAGAAGATGCAAGAGAATGCAAAAATTCATGTTGAAAAGGCAAATAAGTCTCGGCAATGTTGGTCAAAAGAGCAACATTTTGCTGCTGTACTAGTGGGGGACAAAGAAAGAAGAGCATACATGAACAGTTACCAAGAGTATGGCTTTCATGTCCCCCATGCAGAGAAGTTCTTCAAATTTTGCAGCTCTGTGGCTCTGTTTTCACGAACCTCACAGTCCTCTGGTCACAGTGACCCCACCCTTACGAGAGGTTAAAACTACCCTTCTGTATATGAAAGACAAGAAAGGTAACCAGTGTCTCCAGATAAGGGGCCTCTGGTACCCAACTGATCTCCTGCCCAGGGAAGCACCTCTGTATTATAAAGGTTTAGCTATAGCACACTATATGTATTTATTCTAAAGCAAAGATGACAGTGCTTGATCTAGTTCTAACTAGATTAGAGATTTCTGTAATGTTTAACCACTGATGACCCCACTTGGGTTTTTATGCAAACAGTGCAGCCCACTGAAATCTGTTTTGGAATATCTTTTGTTCCTGTGATGCTGCTACTATTTTCAAGGTGGGCAAGACTCTGTAGTGAGATCAAAGTGATTATGGAAGAAACTCTCAACAACAACCAGGGGACCACGAAGAAAACTGCAAGCAAAAGCAGCAAGTAGGACTACCCAATCAAGTAAAGACTGTCTACAGAATGAGGTAAGGCCTGACAAAGATGGCAACTGGACAAAGTCCATGATGGACATCATTGTGTCATGCAATATAGAACCTAGCATGCAGTAAGTATGACTTCCATTACCTAGCATCCAAAACCACATCTAATCTAATAAATAACAAAAGCTGTGCTAGGAGTTTCTAAGAAGGAACAGGAAAGAAAAAACAATGAGCTCATGCCTTCTGACCTTGCTTGTTTTTAGCCTGGTTTCCTATGGCAACGAGGCTTGTGATCATGCTGTGCGTGTGCATGTGTATGTACTTGTGCGCATAAAAGTCAGACAGAAAGTGACCATCAGGGTGTTCAATAACTGTTGAAGGCACTGCTAGTTTGCAGTCAGACCTGGCACTTAAACACAGGTCTCAATGATAATTAAGTTTCTGCAAGTTTTGTGAAAGTAGGCGGCCACCAAGACTACAGAGACCTGTGAGTGTTCCAGGTTGGAGGAAAAGATTGCACTGTGAGCACATGCGTTATTAGGCACCTGAGAATCCACACAGGAGAGGATAGTTATATGTGGCCCAAGTGAAGGGGAAGCATCCATCAAAATTTACAGCAAGGCATGAAACAACCCTAGGAAATCAGCTTTTTCAGGTCTGGTACTACTCTGTGTAAGACATTCAGGTGATGTTCCTTTTCCTGTTTTTCCTGGTGAAAGTTAACAGGGACGCCTTCATTGCTGGTCTTCAGGAAGCTGATCCTGACTAACAAGAAGACAAGAACTTTTAATTCTGGCATGTCAGTATCCACATAAAGATATCTTGAAAGACAAATGAGAATCAAAGATTTGATGACCACCTTCTTCAAGAAAAGGCCAAGAAACATCATAGTCAGCTTAGCTGAGTCCTCTAAAGACAGCTGAGAAAAAAATAAATGTTGACAGTCATTGACATTGTTGAGTGTCTGCCAGATAAAGGACAGGTAATTTCTGGTCAGTGTGGTTTGGGAAGACCCGCCAAGACCTTTCCACTTTTCCTTGTGCATAGCCTTCTGACACAGCAGGCTGCCGGCTTTCTTCCTCTCAGAAATATTTAACAACAAAGAGAGAGTAAGTGACTATTCCAGATAGAAACCTTCAGAAACTATCAGAAACCAGGATACTCAGATGGGATCACCAAACTATACTTGTAATAAAAGTGAACAAAGTAGGATAAATGTGTGTATGCCAGTCTCCACAGAGCAGCAACTAGCTGCCTAAGAACAGTCTATCTGAAACTGTATCTGCTTGTTGAAGCCTCCCTTTTGCTGAACTATGTTTCATGTAAATACTACATACCATTTGAAAAACAGCTGTCTGTCCAGGGTTATACTGAAAAGCTGGTGGAGACTGGAGGAGGACCTGAAGTCCTGCTTATTAATGCTCTATTTGAATCACAGAACCTAGCTATTAGGTTAGGCCAGTCATACTTACAGGACAGAGAAGCGAAGCTATTACGAAATAGTCTGAAGAGGGGACGATGGCCTGTATTTCTGTCACTCACTTTAACAGATAGTCATCTGGAGTATGAAGTTCTACATACGAGTAAATTCCCTCTTTCCCGTAAAAGTCAAAATTGCCATTTGTCATTGCTGTGTACGGTTCAATCGCTATCATGTTTGACTCCAAAGAGACTGCTCTCTATGCCTGATGAAATCATTTCTCTATACATTGGCAGATCAATTTGGGATCCTCTGATCTGGAAGTAACTCCAGAGTAATCTGAAAATAGTCTTTTTGATTTGTTTCCAAGTCAGATGTGAAACGTTAAAATCTTCATTCTTCATGCCATCAGGCAATATATGAGTATATCTAAGGGCAGAATTTGACTTCCACAGTTTTCATTAATTTCATTATTGTGAAAACAATATTGCTTAAAAATTTCATTGCCATTTCCCAGGTAGATATATTTGTCACATCTGCAAACATGGCTTCTAAAACATTGATTTTTCTGGCCTCCTTATTTACCACAGACTATGCCCTCAGATCACTTTCCTCTCATTGCTTCTGACTACATTATAAATATTCTCTGAGTTGTGAAATACTTTTTATGCACCTCTGTCCTTCTGCTTTTACACCATACCCCTCACCTCTAAAACTGATCCTGATCCCATTAAATGAAGTAGGAGCAGTATCGTGAACCAGGCAAGTAGCCTTTTCCTAAATGGTTTTTAATTTGTGGCTGCGGCTTGAAAGCGGTGTGGTGAAGAGGAAAAAATCCTAACTAACCAAAACAAAATTCTCAGTGAAAAAACACAGTAACAACTTATATATAAAAAAAACCCCAAAGCTGTTAATCTAATAGCATCTTTGAAAAGCCTTTTGATCCTCCACAAATTTTAGAAACTGATTCCTGTTTTTCCAAATTTTTCAGCCAGATATCATCAGATGGGAAGATTTTTAGATGTTTGAATGTTACCTATAAATTCAACTAAATCAGAACCAAAAGTTTCAACAATCACAATTATTAGATTTGATTAGGGTATCAGGTATTTAAGTTAACTTTATCTTATGGTACCAAATCAGGCAAACAGTTTCGTTATATGTTATGTGTCCCAAACAATCCGTTTCATGAAATAATACTGTCATATTTCTTGATGATCCTGGCAGGCATGTGTAATTAAACCCAAAACTTAGTATCTGTAGCCCTTCCCTGTTGTCTCCTCCATCCAAATATCTGCAGGTCCCAAGCCTGCAAACACGTACTTGTTTGAGGAGCCCTGCTGGCTTAGACTACTCACAAAATTAGACTTACTCATACGTACAGAAGTGTTTATAGTCTCAGACCCGAACCCTCAAGCTTGCAAAAGAGACTAACCTAAATAGTGACTGCTCAAAACAGGAAAACTTCAGTATAGAGTATTTAGTTCTTTGAAAAATAAATGTAAAGTTACAGAGGGGAGACTCTCACTTGAAAGATAAGATTTTTCTAAGGAAAATACTAGTAATATATGTAGAAATAGAGGATTAGAATCATATAGAAATGAAAACCTTCTTCATACACTGTCCAGAAAGAAACAGTAAGTAAAATATCAAATAAAAAGCAATGACTGGGGTGGTCAATCATAATTTACAAGTAAATAAATTGTTAATCAGTAGTTTAAATGGAGAGGGAAAAAAAATCCAGGCTTTGTTCTCAACAGCTAAATGTTTTTATATTTTTAATTCCAAAATTACAAGAAAAATATGACTGTTACTGCGGAGTAAATACAAAAAGAGGATTAACATTTATTTTTATATTCATATTTACTTAATAGTATGTATAACAGATGATAGAGTGATAAAATGGCAGCATGCTGCTCTGACAATTTTTTTTATGATCCAAGCATGTTTAACATTTAACTTCCACTATTACCTCAATGGAATTATTTTTTCTTCCTATTTTGGGTTACATTCATATAAAAAAAGTCATCCTAAACCTCCTTTGTTAGTTGTAAATGTGCAGAACACTTTTGTTTGCATATGACTGAGCCAAAACATGCTTTCTTTATGTATCTGAATTGTCCATATAAGGCCATATAATGGGCTAGGTCCTGCTTGCGTATAATAGGACTAGATTCATGGGACAGAGCAATATGGATTTGGCTATTATCTAAACATGCAAATAATTTTTATTCTATTAGTTATAGCACTCATTATGCACTTTACATATCAATAACCCCCTGACTAACTGTAGCAAGAACGAGAGTAAAGGTTTATTTTTTCATTTGTTCTCAGTTTCATTATAAATTTGGATTTTTTTTTTCCAAAGGATGCGAAAGAATAATACTCATGGATGCAAGGGAATCATATTCATGGCTAATTTTTAATGCAAGTTTCTGCTCTGACCACTCAGATAAATACTTCCATTTACTGGAAACAAGACTCTGGTAAATAATGTACAGAAAGTGAGTTACATTTGGCCTTGACACACATGAGCTTGGAAACTGTATCATGTCTAACAGACACACTAATCTTCCCCACCCTCCTCCACTCTCAAAGCATTCTCTTAGTTCCGTGCTAGACCCGTGAATAAGCATAGACAAAGTAAAACTTCTGGTAGGTCTTACTTCTACTAGGGAAATGTGCTTCTTTATACTTAAGAACGTCTTCTAGGTCTCCACTACATCACTACCTAACTTTATAATAAATAAAACAAAGCTATTACAAATATTCCTTCAAATAAGAAGTCAAGCCTGCATTCGTCATGCATTCAGAACTTCTAATTTCAGAAAGACCCCCCAAGTACTTTTGGTATCTTTTTGATGTTTTTCTTTTTTACGGTCAGTCTGCTTCCTTTTTGCTCCTCCCCACTAGACAGATTAGCTCCATCCTTGACACAGCAGGCATTGAGGCAGGCTGATGGCTCAGCTGACCAGTATCGGCCACCACAGCTCCAAGGGACTTCACACGTTACACACCTGCCTCTTTACAAGACTAAAATCCACCCAAGTTAGAAACTATTTGGGACAAAAGACCAGGCCCAAATATTTTATTTTGTCATTTTTATTTTGTCCCAGATTTTCTAACAGTCTGAGCTAGTGTTGCAGCAGAGCAGTGGGTAGACCAGCGGAGCATGATCTGGTGCCATGGCCACAGGTGGCCTCAGCAGGATGGTGTGTGTCCCCTCTCCTGCCCACTCATCCTGCTTGACACCCTCCCACAGCCTTATGTGCCTGCTGGACTAAGGGAATGGGGGACTTGACTGCACAGATGCCTAGATACAAAATGGTCACATTTCACTGTGCTCTATTAGCACAGTTTGCACTTTTCAGATCCACCCTTAGATCCAAGATCTTCTACTCACTCCACTGAATTTCTGTTATTCAAATTCTGTACTGTTCCAGGCTGCTAGAAATGACAGAGAGCAAGTTGACTTGTTTCCTTCTTGACACCTTTTCCAGGAATTCGATTATATCTAACTGTGGTTACCTTTCAGATACCCAAAAGCAGTGTCTCATTTATTCTTAAAGCTGATACAGAAATAAATGCTGTACAGTTTGAGGACTGTCCATAAGGTTAAAAAACAATGGCCTAAAATTTCAGACTTGCCTGTCTGAGGTTAGCCTGCAGCAGGAAAGGCAAGCCAAAAAATAAAAACATTTTAAATCAAGGAACAACTATTTATTGTAACGTCTTTGATGCGTACAGATACTAAAGCCCACCTATGGAAGCAACCACTATTTTTAGTTCTGTAATTAATCAAGTGGACTTTGTTAGGAAAATTTGGATAACAAAGTAAGCAGGTATTGGCCTGTATTTGCTTTACCACTATTGAGTGGGAAAAAAAAATCTCTTCTGGTGTGTTAGACGCTTCAGATACATGTTCATAACTTCTCAGTCCTTGTGCTAGAGATGTTTCCAAATAAAAATAGTGACATGAAGTGATCAACAAAATAGTTTTGACCATCAAGGACAAATTAAAATGGAAAAAAACCCAGCAAAAATTACTCTGCTGGTTTTCCCATTGAAAGCTAGATGATGGCTATTCTCTTAGATATAAAAAAAAATAAATACTTGTGCGTAAAGAGGAGACCACTGCTACACAACTCTTCTCATGTACTACCTCATGGATATGTGTCTACCTAATGCATGCACAAAGCCACAGTAAAACTACACAACATGTATGGCTTTTTATGGACAGATAGATGAATAAAATTTACATGGGTACACGTGCCACACACACACACACAGAGAACAGTTGTTACCCTCAAATAAACAAGGATACTGGATGGACCGATACAATTTCTATTCAATGAAAAAATAGCCCTTAATTTCAGTGGGATTTGGATCGGATTTGGATCAGTTTTGGTTAAACTAGGTAAGGACTAGGTATGTGCCTTACAGACAGGAATGTTCAAACACATTTTCAAAGCAACTAGTTGTGAAATCCCCTTCCAGTATAACTGTTTCACCATATAGAACTATACTGCAGTTTCATGAACAGCTTAAAATTCTATTATTCTAGCCAAATACCTTAGAAACAAATGAACTGAGGATGGATTAATTTGATTCTATTTATTATTTTCAGTTACTATACTTTTTCTGTATTTTTAATGCACATATGCCTACATATATGCATGTATATCCAGTCCCCCACATACAGAGTTCTACTATACTAGTTCAAATTTATACAAGAAATTCCTTTAACAGGAATGAATCAAGAGACTGATTTAGTTTAATAGGAGTGAAAAGCAATGACCATTATTTAACTGGGACAGTGTTAGCTAAAATTTCACATCTGGAGCAGGGTAAGTAAAGGGTGATGTGCTTAAGTGAGGTCTGCAGTTACATGAGTGTTAGACAATGGGGGGGGAGCAGACAGATTGTGGTCTTTTATACATCAACACACCCAAATTAATCCAAAAATAAAAAATAATGATGAAATGCAATGTTACTTTATGCAGAACATTTTCTGCCATTTCAACCTCATCAGGTTTTTCTGATCTTTTTTTTTCTAAGATTGCTTTTCTTGCATGTAATACCTGCTTAAAGTTGGGCAGCAAGTAAAATACCTAAATTGTGAGTTTCTACTGTATCTAAATATGTATCAACTGAACAAAATAAGGAGATGAATATGTCTCAAAAGAAGAGGTCAAATAGCTACACAATAAGAAATTATCACTTTTGAACCAGTACTTTTTGTATACAAGTCTAAAGGAGTTTTACTAATGGCTTCACTGTGGGAGCAGAACTAACTCCATAATCTCATGAACCATATGGGAAAGCAAATGAAGGTTTTATGCAAAAAGATAGAGTATAGCAGGTTACAAGGGTTTCAGCACTCATGTTAATTTGTGAATCTTTGTACTTTTGGCATGACAGTACTTGGTCATATTTTGTTTACTGAGTGCTAAACTGCAGGATCTCCATCCTCAGTTTGGCAGCTGCATTATACATATATTTTTAAAACCCATTACATTGAGAAAGGCCTAGTTTGACTATGAATAATCAGAAAAGGAAACAAACAAGCAGGCTAACAAAAAAGGTAGTAATGGTTAGTGTGATACAAGTTTGGAAGGTCTTTGTTCAGTTGCCAAGCAATAATTGTTAAGTGTTAAAAAAAAAAATTAAAAAAACCCCCCAACAACAAAATACCCCTCCTCTCATATTTTGTCAACCTGAGCAGAAAGGACTCAGAAAACCAAATATTCCTCTCAGGCTTTGGATAGTCCCTCTGCACTGGAGTAAACGTGGGATGGGGCAGTGAATTAATAAAGCCAGAATATCTATTGCTAATAGGTTTACTAGGCATGTGAACAGATAGCCAGTCACACAGTGCCAAAACTACATCCCACAGAAACTCTTCAAACTAACAAAAAATAGAAATTTACAGAAACCAGGATCGTTCAGGAAGGGATGTAGGGTCTTTATCCCACTTCTGTGACTGGACAATCAGAAGTAAAGCAAAATTCAGCAAGAGCTTGATTCTTAACACAAACAAGATATCTTTACCCACTGTGAAAAGGAAGGGAAAAAATATAAGATGCAGTAGTGCAAGACAAAAGGCCTTTCCCTGCAAGCATCTGCGTCTCTTTGCAGCATTTACTGCTGTGAGGAGCCCTATTGTGGTTAGGCTAAGTCCTGTTAGAAGACTGCTTGGAAGAGGAAAGCCCTGGCTGGATCCAGATGTAGTTACTTTTCTCAGGAAATAGCTGCTGGGTTTGCAAGCAACATACAAAGCTTTGTATTGCAACAGACTGCTGGTGAATACAAAGAGCCATAAAATATTTGCTTGACCAAATAGTTAAAATTGGGGTTAAAAAAACCCTGAGGAAGATGCAGAAATGCAGGCAATCACTGGTCAGTAAACATTATTTTTTAAATAGTCCTCAACTCCATAAACTGTGATATAATAAAAAGTCTGCCCTGTACTTCAGCTTAATTAATACTGAATAGGCCTTTTAAAAAGTTAGTAAATATTTATGAAATGAACTATAATTTTCTTAGTGTACATTAAAACCTGTGAATCAGTAAACAATTTTTAATTTTTTGCAAAATTTATACACAGCAAGAAAAGAATCACATTTTATCTTTAATATTTCTACTATGGATTTGCATGCACACGTATTTGTGGATATGTCTACATGTGCACATATACATCTGTCCTTGCACAATAAAATAAGCTGTGTGCATGCACATACAAAGACTTGCATATTCACAAATACTGGGCAAGAAAAATTAAAGAAGAAGTAAAAAATTCACCTTGTATAATTGTTATAACAAGTTAAACCTATTGTGTAAATTTAAAATTTTTATGTAAAAAATGTCATGCTTTCTGATACTAATTTTATTTTAAAGAGTAAAACCAGAAAGCATTTGGAAAAACTATAAAAAAAACCAAACAAGGGTCAATCCTGATTTCCCTTTTTATAGGCTCTTTATTGTTGCATTTCATTCAGTTTGGCCGGCAAAAAAAAAAAAAAAAAAAACAAACCAGCCTAAAATATCAGTTGTTTATCTCCCTGTCCTAGCCATATTACCTCCTTGCTGTTGTGTGCTAAAACAAATCAGTTAATTTGGGTTTTTGACATTAACTATAAAGTGTTTTAATTTAATTTAAAAACAAAAGATAGCTGTGGGGTTTTTTTCTCTGTTCCTTTCAACAACATAGTTTTGAAATTTTTTTTTTTAAAGAAAAACGCAGGACTTTGAGAAGTCATTGTCATAGGTCCTTCAAGATGATTTTGAGCATCACACTTCAACATAATGTCCCTTATACTGCAAGCCTGATGAACAGAGCTCCCAAAGGTCTCAGCTTCGTGACTTGGCACCCTGTTCTTTTATGTCACACTGCACACAAGTACTTCAAACTCTTAATAAAGCCTCAAGATGAAGGTATGGGTGGCCTGCCAGAATATGGACTTGAGCAGTTCAGTGTACACATCAGTATCGCAATATTGGGGTTTTTTTCTTGGTCCTGTTTTCCTTCATTCGGTTCAGTTAGGTTGGCCTTCTGCTACAACTGCTGATAAAAATGCATGCACGTGAACATACACAAACATACAACTACTTACAAAACTCTCTATAAAATTCTGTAATGCATGTCAATAAATCCTATTTTTGTGTAGTAGATTCATCCTTCCCACCCTTGCTTACCTCAACTTGTCATAAAGCAGGGAGCACATGCTCCCCTCTATGCCGTGTAACTTCTATCATCATTTGCAACTTATTGAAGATGGTTAATCAGTTTATAATGTAGCCACACTGCCTGCAAAGTCCTCGTCAGCCCCGTGCAACAGGCACAGCAGCACACAGCATGCTAATTTACCTAAGAAGCAATTAAGGAGAAGAATCCTAACACCAAACTCAACAGCTGAGGGGAAGATTTCTCTCATTTACATTGACAGGCCCTGATATCTGCTCATTCTGCTCTATGATGAACTTTGTGATCATCCAAGTGCCAAAAGGCAGTGGCCATCCCAGCTAGTGATCACGTCTGCTGAGCTAACTGCTTAGACCCAGGCTCACCCTCTGCCTTCTGCCCTGCCTCCTAGTTTTCACCTCCTGTGTTCATCAGGAGCATTCATCTTCCGGGCATGGTAGGAAACAAGGTGGGAGGAGCAGTGTAGTAGAAGAATCAGCTGAGGGCCCTTTCCAGGGACAGGTGCCCATGGAGGTGGGTGAAAATCTGGGAAACAGAATGAAGGAAAAAAGAGAGACAGTGTGCATGTGCCTGAGTCAAGACAAAGGAGAAGCAGGAGCAATGAAATGGAAATACAGGGAAACAGGAAAATTTAAAAAAAAAATAAAAAAGGGGGAGGAGGGATTTAAAGAGGAGAAATAGGAACTGTCTTGCCACATTCTCATCATTCGTAGCATTTAGTCATTTCTCTACCTGTGCCATATCATACTTCCCCAGCAGACGCTCCCACGAGGGTAAGGAGAATGACTGAGAAGCATTGCTTTGATGAGGGTAAGTCTGGGAACCAGCAGTGGACTGAAGTTTTTTAAAAGCCTACATCTCACTCTGCTAATTTTTTTCTCTTTTTTGGCTTCTTAAATCCTGATTTGGAAGGAAAAAAGAGTTACCAAATATATTGCTGAAAAATGACACCCCACAAAGCCATATCATCTTTCCCCATACTTTAGGATGTCCCTCTCTTTCTACCTCCTTGAGAAGAAATCCATTTTCTTTTCTCACTAGGAATTGTGCCTGGTCTTACGATTGGGACACATGGGCTGGAGATTCTCTGAGGAGCAAGACGCCACAGGAGCAGATCTATGGCAAAGGCTGAGAACTGTGCCCAGGCAGGGAACACTTCACTGCACCATCCCTGCCCTGGAGATGGACCAACAAAGAGCAAATTAGCAATCAGTATACATTTGCATCAAACTGTCAAAAATATTGTCAGAGCCAGGAACTTCTGATATGCCAGGAACAGGTATGTCAGGATTTTTCATATTCTCTTGACAGACAAATAGCTCTTCTCTTAAATCACTGGCCATTTCTAATGCAACAAAACAGACCATAGGAACACAGCTGAAAATAACTAAATATAATAAATAACTAAAAAATAACTAAAATATAACAACATTGTTAAGGATATTTAGAAAGGGAACCAGAAAGTGACAGAGATCTGGCATGAGCTTGCCACTAAGGACAAGGGCAGCTACACCAGATATGCAGAAATTTAGCGAATCACTCAGCCAGTCTTTCCAGACAAAAAAAAAGCAAGGGACTTGAGACATTTCTGTGTTGGCTTTTGTGTCTTTCTTTGGGTGTTTGCAGCTCACGGTATTTACATTAAATTAATACTGCAGACTACATATTCTGTACACTGAGGTTAAATAACTGATAATGTCATGGCTGCTGGCCACTTCTCCCCAGCCCCTCTCCTAGTTAACTGATCTTTTTTGTCCTTACTTCTCTCCCAGGAAATGCTGACATTTTTCCAGAGTGGACACTATGTGCCATTCACTCTGCTCAAGATTAAACACCCTCTCTTCTAGGCCACTTTCTCCTTTCCCTCGTTCTGCTTGAGGGTGAGGGTGGACACCAACATGGGCACTGACTTACGTCTGTACAACTGGGACTGTGATGCAACAAGTTGAACAACAGCACGTTTTCCCAGTGCTTGTCCCAGCTCCTCTGTTGGAAACAAATCTTATTTGTTTCAGTAAAGCTATAAACTCAAGGGTGGGGTGGGCCTTGATTTGGCAATGCTTTCTGCCTCCCACACCTCTCTGGTAGAAATGTTCACGTGAGGCCAGATAATTCAAAGAGAAAAAAAAATGGAAGAATCACACCTTTAAAAAGAATGTAATTTCTCCATGGCAGTTTTCCACTGCTTTTCATTTTTTTCCTTCAACCAGGCATTTTGAGAATGCATCATTTAAAACAATCAAATTCTCAGAAGAAATTTATTTTCCAATGCCCCTTTTCAGAGATGTTTGTACGCAAACTGAGAATTTTCAGGTTTCCCAGGCAGATGAACCTTGTCCGGGCAGAAGCCCATGATAGCTTACGTTATTCAGCATGGCATTATCCCATGCTGTTTACTTATAGCTTGCTGAAAATGAGGGACGATGGAACACATTTTCCAGGGCACACCCTGGCTTTATTCTTAGTAAATTCTATTCTCGGCCTAGAAAATCACAATTCTTTGAGCACTTTTTAAAATAATACCTGCTCATTTTCAGCTGTGGGGAGAAGGTGACAATAACCCCTTCAGTACCTCCATTGACAAGCAAAGGGGGCAACTTCAGAAGACAGCCTAACCACCACCTGGGAGACAGAACTGCAATGGTAGAGCATGAATTCGTCAAATTCAGAGAATGAGCTTTGGGGATGAGGGAATCCTCTAATAAAATAAACAGAAAATTAAATTCGCCTCCCTTTTTCTCTCGCATGTCTCCCATCTACGCCTGCCTGGGAGAGAACAACGTGGTGCCTAGACATTAGCACTATCAGCACAACTCATTGACGTTATACAAACACAGGGGTCACATTTTGCCTCTGGCTGGACTCAAGGGAATCCTCTCTTTCCTCCTGAGAAGGCTAATGCTGCATCCTGGTGATGAGCAGAGGTACCATCAGTACTGGAATGCCAGTCCTTGTCACTACACTTGTAGCTCAGCCTGAGACTACCTGTATATAGACAGGAGCGCATGTCACAGGAAGCACCTGAGCGGTGCTGGAGGTCATACTGTGGCCATGGGGAGTGGATGGTGTCTACCATCCCCACAGAGGTTCTACAGAGACTAAAGCTGTATTAGAAATGAGACTTATGTCATGCTGCTACTATTTCTATGCATTTCTCCATGTGCAAATAGAAAAATTAATAAAGCATCTTCTATCATCCTTCCAAACTCATCTGGACAACAGCATCAAATATGTTATAAAACACAGGTGTCACTTCTTCTTTTTAAGTGGAAACTTTGAGTTTCACAGGAACAAGCTCCATAACTCTCTTCTACAAATTAGGAAGCTTGACTATCCAGAATTAAAACAAAATTCTAGAAAAAATTCCATTTTGTATTGACATACATACGTATTATGTGTGCATGCATGCAGCCAACCCTGTGCCTCTGTGTATTGTTCTGAACAGCACTAGGTCACACAGAAAATTGAATGTATTTAAATAAGGTGCAACAACTTCTCCCTGCTCCAAACAAGGTCCATGGACAATGATGCTCTTTCCTGGTTATATTTACGTAAGGAAATGGATTATATTTACAAATAGAAATAAAGTTAAACAGCATAGCGTCATTTCAGACTAAGTTTGGCTGTTGTAATGCTCCTCTCTGAAGTTTGGTGAGTTTACACCCTATATTTTCCCCCAGACTACTTATCACATCTGCACTACCATAAATCTGCCAACTTTTCCTGTCATGTCTACTGCTAATTAGGCTTCGTTGGGGTTTTCACTCTCACACTCTCACATTAGATAAATGCGGTGGCTGTAAGCACTGCTAACTGCATTACTGGTTATTGAGGCAGTTTTGGTGGTCATGCTAAACCACTGATAATAAAACAGACTTGTGTGGACACTGCCAGAGAGTCAACAAAACCTGTTTAGTGCTCCCTAAGTACTGCCCATAAAATATTTAGAAAAAGAAAAAGAAATAATAACTTTCTGTGTTTTGTTGTGGGTTTTTTTTTGGGTGGGGGGGGGCCACAACATGACACCAATCAAATTAACCTGCCCCTGCTGAACCTGAGGTATACCTAATCATATGAAAGCCAAAAGGTATTTATTTTAATTTTTAGAAAAAGCTACTTTAGAAGTATATTTAAAAACACCTAGCATTTCGACAAGAGTTGATAGTTATTGAAACTTACACAAAAAATAACCACTACAAAACTTGTCTGAAAATATAATAACAAAAATAAAAGTCATTCACATGAGTCCTTTATAAGAGTGATCTCTATAGCCAGAAATGAGATGGCAGTATACTACAGCTAATGCAGATATTATAGCCAAATATATTTGTGGTAACACATCTAAAAGAGAAAGAATGAAAACTGATGTGCAGATACTCCGCAAAAGATTCAAATACTACTAAAAATTGGGGAAGAGGGAGGGTAGAAGGAGGGGAGGGTACCAGTGTTAATCATTATTTCATGAGGCCCATATTCACAAAGCAATTTTTTACAGATGCTTGGAGGTATTTCTCAGCCTTTAACTGACAGGAATACAGGAGCCTCAGAGGCCTTAAGTAGCAATTCTATTCATAGGCTCTTAGCCTTTATATAATTGTATCAAGTACAGTAACAGACGTAAATTAACATGCGCTCACCTCCTGCTCCTATCAATGTATGCCTTGACCTTTTAAGAAACCTCAAGAGTAGAACTAGTTTAGTGTTTGATACATTCTCTTTTGGGGGAGATTAAATGCTGGTCTAGGAGGTGCATGTATTCAAGGCTCTAGCAGGCCTTACCCACCTTTAGCTTTAAGAATCTGCTTTTCTTCAATACCTATAAATAAGCAAAGTTTGTCTACTTTGGTGGTAAATGAGCTGACGCCAGTAAAGCACTGCTAAGCTTTATGGGTCCTAATGAAGTGTTTAACCTAAGTCAGGTGGTAGCAGAGCCCCCAACTTCTGAAGACATCTGCCCATAATGACAGCTTTCTGAAGAAAGATATTTTTGTGGTTTTACAGTAAATCATCCATCGCGACTTGTGGGCAGATAACGGCCATCAAGAAATTAGATGCCAAAATGAAAAGACAAAAATGGACTTCTTGCAAAAATCCTTCCTATGAATTTCATTTACTCCTAAATTAAATTTAAAATCCAAAAGGAAAAAAATGAATATAAAATTAAAAATGTAAAACCACTTTGCTGTAGTTACTTGTCTATAAGCTTTTAATTTTGTAACTGGAATGTATTTCGTCTTTCTCCAAAGTTGCCACGTCTGGAAACAGAGCAGGGTACAATGGCTAAAAATGAGTCAAACAAGGATATTTTTGGTTGTTTTAGTGGGGCGGGGTCCTTTTGCTTTAAAAATATGTGCTATAAATTAATTTGCCTCTTGGTTTTTCTACCTCATGACTATAGTGGTAGGCAGAAAATTGTACTAGCTGTCTCAAAGATTGTGCATTTAAAAAAAAGAAGAAGAAGAAAAAAAACCTACGAGAAAAAACTACGAGAACTGCAAATGTCGGACAATGCGTTTAACTATGAAGTGGAAGAGTGTTAACTAGCAAATGAAGAAAGAAAGATGAGGTAAGTAAATAGATTCTAGGCAATGCTCATTAACATTTTTTCTTCCCCACCTTCTTACGACGACAGGTTTCACTTGAAATCACTTTGACAGTCTGTTTATATATAATTTATATCAACTTTACTTGGATTTCCTCCTTCTTTCAATGACCTGACCTCCCTTCCACCAGCCTGGGCTTTCTCCCGTGTGGATGAGAGGTGTTAGCCTGTACCCAGGGGCTGCAGGTGCTGCCTTGAGCCCTATCAGTGCTGGAGGTCCCTGAGGAGCTGTGGCCTAAGGCTGTATTAGGCCAAGCCTGGCTGTAACTAGCACCGGGGTCTAAGGAAATGGCAGTAGCTGGGAACCCAGACGGCTTCCCGGCTTTCGGGAGGGCCCCGTGTGAGTAACCCCGGGGGTGTGGGGGAAACCCGTCGTGACGCTGCTCTCACCTGCCTGCAGCCCTCGCTGCTCCCACGGTGCCTCCGGCCTCGACGGCGCGTCCGCACCTGTGGGGAAAGGCAGAGGGAAAAGGAGAGTTATTCGGGTCGGGGGTGGCTCCCGCAGGGGTCTCCGCTCCTCCCCGACTCACCTGGCTGCGGATTGCCCTGAAGCCTCGAGGGGAGCGGAGACTGGCTCACGGCCCCACCTGGGCGTCCGTGTCACCCGAGAGGACAAACACACACACACACACGCACACACACACACACACACGCACACACACACACACACACGTACAAACACACACACACACACACACACACACACACACACACACACACACACACACACACACACACACACACACACACACAGTGTGGAGACCCGGCAGCTGCCCCAGGCCCAGCCCCAGCACAGCACGTCGGAGGAGGCGAGTCCAGCCCGGGACGTGTCTTGGCAGGGCCAGGAGAGGGCCCGACGGGAGAAGGAAAGGGCCGGGGCTTCCCCGGGACGGCTCGGAGGGGCTGCCGGGGGATGGGGGCTTGGTCGGCCGGGGCAGGGGCGGCAGCGGCCCGGACCGCCCGACGTGTGTGAGTGTCCAGCAGCAGAGAGGGACCTGCGAGGAGCGAGGACAGGGAGAGGGGCAGGGCAGGGAGCGGAGCGGGGCAGGGCGGCTGGGGACAGGCGCCCTGTGGAGCTGCGGCGGGCGCGTAGCCCGGCCAGGGGCAGCCCCCGAGCAGAAGGGAGCGGCTCCCGCTCCGCCCGCAGCAGCCGCAGCCCTGAGCATGGCAGCAACAGTTGGCTGGCAAGGTAAAGAGACGTGGAGCTGCACCACCGTGGCTCGGATTTCCACTCGCGCCTGAGCTGCCCCCCCAAATCACTGCTGGTTTCCATCCTCTTGAGGGACGACTGTAGGCAGGGAACATACAGGATGCTTTTTTAGCCTTAGCTTGGCTGATCCCTCTTATCACTTCCCTCTTCTTTTTTTCCAAGTTCCCTCTACTACCTTGTCTCTCCCTTTAGATTATGCTCACATGAATAAAAACCCCGTAAATACGTTTGCTGGCGACCAGAAAGTACAAATGTCTTTTTTTTTCTCTAAATAGAAGAGGATAAATAATTATGAAAATGCGAATCTACTTGGAAGATATTGTGACCCTTCCACCTTTGTTTTCATCAAGCCAGCTAGTGCTCAAGCTACGTGTCCTGAGCAAGAAGGAAAGGAGGGAGGGGAGCAATGAGGTGCTTTTTCTTTACCTTCTTTCCTCACTTATCCCTTAGCTGGCCTTTTACTCTTTTCTAAAGTGCAAGCAGGTCTTCAAAATCTCTTTTATCTCTCGAGAAATATTAACTCTTAACCTCGTCTGTGGTCCTCGTCCGATCTCTCCTATGCAGGCTTCCCTGAAATGCAAAGATCAGCCCTTTCTCAGACGAATCTCCCTCCGTGCTGCTGTCCGGGGGGGGGAGCAGAGGGGACATCCCTTGTAGTTTCTAACAGCTGAGACATTAGATCGCCCCCCCCCTCGTTTTTATTTTACAGCCGGGCGAACCATAGGCCCCTGTGTTGCGTCAAGCGGCCACTCTGCTACCAACTTGCTGCTCAGATCTTGTCTCTTTCACGAAGCTGATCTGCACGGACAGATCTGCTCTTAATCACTCCTTCTTTTGGGGGGCGGCAGGCAAGGAGGATTTCTCTTTGCTATTTATTTCTTGCCCACGGAATCCAGGCTAGTAATTACTGCAAAGAGAGGGAAAATGCAGCTTCCCCAACTCCTGCCTGAGATGCTCTCAGTGCTGTGTGTATGCACAAGGCAGTTTCAGAACCACAGAGCTGGTGCTGATGCTGCTTTGCTCGCTTGCAATCACCTCGTCCAAAAGCATTGCCTCGGCTGGGTTTTCCCTCGGATTCTGCCTTTTTTACCCTTTTCGGGGGCACTAGTTTTTGAGGAAAGAGTGATCGGAGAGATCACCGGACTGCAAGTTGCTTAAAATCAGGTTGGAAGTGGGCAGGGGGGAGGGAGGCGCCTTTGGCAAGCGCTTCCATGGTGCATCTCCTGCTAACTGGGGTCTCCCCCAAACCGCGGCGGATCCGTGCACCTCCCCCTCCTCCTCCCTCCCTATTATTTATGGGGTGATCCCAGTAAATCCCACCCTCCCCACCTCGAAATAAGCCGAGGCTCACGATTACAGAGCATTTAATGAATCGCTCCGAAGAATTTTTTCTATGAATTAATCTCGATCAACTAGGACACCCATATTTTTCAAACACGGCTATGTCCTGAAAGGAGGGGGGGGGGAAGGTTAGGGTAGGAGAACTTTTAAGAAGTTTTATTCTATTTTTATTTTTCCATAAATGAAATAAAAACTACCATACAGTTATCCGAATAAACGTGTGATTTCCTCCTTTAGGCAAAAGTCGATTAAAAAGTTAGGCTACTAGGCGACGGGGAATATTTGGACGTTTGGGGGACCAAGAGGAGTAGGAAAGGGGGGAAAGGGTGTTTATTTCTCTCACTACATATATATCTAGAGAGACACATATATACACTCACAGCGGGAGGGGGGCGGGGGGGGGGTGGACAGGGGAAAGGTGCCAGGAATTAATAATAGAAGCCCACAGAGTCTAGATAAGTCCAAGGCTCGGCGATCGCAGCTGCTGCTCCTTCGGCGAATGCGCCCTCCGCGAATGCTTTTTGGGGTAAGGGCTTCCCGGGTAGGTAGTTATGTACAGCAAGCCCAGACCGCAAAAAGATTCGCGAAGGACAAAGTCTCCCGCAGCTTCCTACATCCATCCATCCGGCTGCCACCACAACATCCACAGGACCCACGGGCGATCGGCTCCGCCATCCCCCGCCACGCCGGGTCCCCACCCCCATCCCCGCCAAGTCCCGTTCCGAAACCCAGGACCCCGCCGGGAGAGGCGGCGGCGGGGGGGAAGAGGGGTGTCCCATCACCCCGCACCCCCCCGCGGCGGGGCCGGGGCCGGGGCCGGCGGCGGGGCCCCGGGAGCGTGGGGAGCGCGGCGTGTCCGCGGCCCCGCTCCGCGCGGAGGCTCCGGCGCTGGGCACGGGCGCTGCGTAAAGAGAAAACTCTCCCCCCTGAGCGCTAAATAAATAGAGAGCAGGAGGGCCGCTCATTGGTGCGGGCTAAAATCGTCACCCACCAATCAGCGGGCGCCTCACACTGCCTCGCTCGGCTTTTTTTTTTTTTTTTTTTTTTTTTTTTTTTTTTTTTTTTTTCCCTCCCGAAAGGGGGAGAGGAGAGGAGAGCGGGAGGGAAGGATGGATGGATGGATGGAAGGAAGGAGGAAGGGAAAAAAAGAAAAAAGAGGGGAAAAAAGCCCTCTCTATGTTCAATTAGTCACCAAATCCACGACAAGAGCACGTCCGACAGCGCGACCGGGTCAGCCCAGCCCAGACCCCTTCTCGCCTCTGCCGCTCCCCAAGCCCCTCTCCGGGAATCCTCTGCCAAAGGGGCGCCGTTAAGCTAAAGATCAGCCCCGCCGCGGGGGGCCCCGGGCGCAGAGCCTCTGCTCCCCTCGGCGGGGGCGCCCCGGGCCGCCCGCCACCTCGCGGCGGGCAGCTGGGGACACGGGGGACCTGCCGCTGCCTTCTTCCATATCTCCCCCGCCTCAGCGCGGGGAGCCAGTCAGACCCGAGAGGCGACCCTGTCGTGGACGGCGGGGGACGCGGGACGTCCCCTCCCCTCCGCTCCTTAGTTCCGTCCTGGGCGCTGAGCCACCCATCACCGCCCCCGGCGAGGACACCCGCTTGCTAAAAGTTTCCAGGACATGTCAGTGAACTCCAGAGGTCTTCTCCTGAAAGCCTGCGGGGAACCAGAGGCCCCGCCAGTGCCCGGCGGCAACGGGAGGAAGGCAAACACACGTCCGCGTCGAGGCCCGCCCGCCCGCCGGGATCCCGTACGAGTTGGGGCAGATACTCGCGTGGGACCGAGAAGACTCGCGTCCCGGCCCAAACTCCAGAACTTGCAGGTCCACCACTGCCCCGCGGCGGCAAAGGGTCCCGCGCGAGCGGCGCGGGAAACCCACGCGTGACGCCCCCGCGCGCGTCCCATCCCGCACGGCAGCGGCTCCTTCCCGACGCTCCCGCCCGCCGGGTGGAACGACGCCCCGAGCCCCCGGCGAGCCCAGTGGTAGCGGCGCGGCCGAGAGGAGTGGAGCGCGGCAGGACGGACAGTGCAGCCGGGGCAGCGCAGGCAGAAGTTTGAAAACCCCCAGCACTTACCTGGCGGGGCGCGTCCCTGGCCGCTCCGGGGAGTCCCGCGCAGGGTGCAACCATCACCAACAGTGTTTTGGTGTTTTTTGGTGGTTTTTTTTTTTTTTTTGGAAAGCCCAAAAGCAAAGCGTCCCTTCCTCCAGGTGTGTATATAAGTTACTGTACTGTGTGGGAGGGTCACGATCTCACTAGGTGCAGAAGATTCCCCGGGATTAACCCCTCCTCTCCCTACCCCTTCTGCAACTTGTTGAGGATTTTATACACACACGCGCGCAGGCACGGGCACACGGACACACACACGGGCACACACACGCACACACACGGACGGGAGAGCAAGGAGAAAGCGAGCTCCGCGGAGTCCGGCTGCCCCCCGACGCCGTTGTGATTGGATGGTCTTTTCATGGAGAGGGGACGTCTCAAGTCGAAGTCACGATTTCTCCTCAGTTTGGAACCATCTGTGACTGGAGCCATGACGCAGCCAGAGCACATTACTCACTTTTACAGTCACGACTTGGAAATCCGTGCAGTTTCCAACCAAAATTACACCGCCACCATTGAATTATTTAATAGGATCCAGTTAAGGGTAATCTTATGCATTGTGTCAAGTGAGGCAACGATCTAGGAGGGGAGGACTGGGAAGGCGAGGGAGGGGGCGAGAAAGGAGGGCATTTCTTGTTTCTAATGCCTGTTTTGTAGAGATATATTAAGAGTTGCAATGATTGGCTACACGTGTTGTAAGGGTGTTTTTTTTTTCTTTAAAAAAACAAACAAACAAAATAGATATCGGGTCTGCTTGTAAATACGACCACGCAAGCTCGGGGAAGGGACGGTTTAGACATTAAGGGGAGCCGTGGGTGGAGTGCCGTGCTGTGAATTCAGGCTCTGGTATTTGATTAATTGCAAGAAATGATGTCTTTTGTATGCCTAGATTAGAGCCATTGCATACAGTCTTGGCCAGGAGGTGCTCTCACCCCAGCCCAGTGTGCTGTGCTATACTGATGTTCATGGCTGCATCATGCCATTGTCTGCAGGATCCGCAATTGTTGCTGGGCTTTGTGTGGTAGGTGCACCATTTTCTAAGCTTGCTTTTACTGCGAGGCTATGGCTAAACGTGCTCCGGGGGAAGCTGCTTCCTTATCTATTGTCTGCCTCGTGCGTTTTCCACCCTTTGCAGGTCTGAGGCTGCAGCTAAGCCCCCTTCCACGGCGGTTTCGGAGGGGATACCGTTGTCCGGGATAACGCGGTGGTGCATGTGAGCGCCGGACGGTGTTTCCGTGTCTCTTTTAATGCAATCTGATGACATGTCTTTGCTAGCCGGAATGCCTGCGAACCTGCATGCTCGTAGCCTAGCGAGAACTTCCCCGGCTCCTAGAAGCGGTGAGGGGATGACGGGTTGTTGCAGCACCGAGGTAACCCTACACAGCTACTCCGTACACACCACAACAATCCCCCACTACTTCGCCTCTAATTCAGTCATTCCACCAACTCCTCTGGTGAGGATATGACTAAGGACGCGAAGGACGGGCAATAATAAAAACAGACGCTCGCACACACACGATCAGCAGAAAGTGTGAGCACTTAGGGGGGAAAAATGAGGTGGGAGGAGAAGGGGTGAGTCCAAATAAAGCAACCTATAGCCTCTTATTTTGCGGAGCACCATCATCAGGTAGAGGCTCTTTCAAACACACGGGCGGGAAGGGCAGGCGGCGCCGGGCGGAGGAGCGGCGGCGGGGAAGCCTCCGCGGGAGCGGCGCTGCCGGCGGCGCTGCGCGGCCCCCGCCCGGCGGCAGCGGGGCCGGCACCGACCCCCGCCCGCGGCGGCGGGTTCAGCACCGGGGCGCGGACAGCTCCGGGAGGCCGCCCTGCGGAGAGCGCCCGGCCCGCGCCCCCGGCCCCGCCGCCGGCCCCTGCCTCTCCCCCCTTGGAAGGCGAAAATAGAGGGGGGGGGCGGGCGGGGAGAGGGGCTCAACAGCGCCGACAGAGAGAGAGAGAGAGTTGCAGCTCGCTATTGATTCAGAGATTTACCGACAGGGTGATTCCCCTTTCTGCAAGAATTCCCCGTGTCTGGGCTCCGGGCATGCACCAAATTCATTATGTAGAGGAGTATACCCCTATCGCTTTAGAGGAAAAGTAGAAAGGAAGGAAAAAATGAATCCAGGCATGCATAAAATAAAGACAAGACTCACAGCCACTCTCTGCACCATGCACAGGAAAGATCACTACTTACCCAAACGGGAACTCCTCGGTTAGGGGAGGGAGGGGGGAGGGGGAGGGGGCGAGGAAAGGGAGGGGGGGAATCCAACAATTAATTTCCAGACAGGAGTTGGAAAAAAAATACTGCGGTGATGTCCAGGTTTTCTTCCACCCGCGCTCGCTTTTTATACAAGTGCAACCCTCTGTCTATTTCTGGAACGCGATCAAAACCCTGATGCTATTTTTAGCAGGTACTGGGGAAAAAAATCTACACACAAAGGCATTTCGCTGGAACGCTACATCCAAAACATTAAATGTGCATTAAGTCTGCCCCCCTACAACACAACAACCCCCAACCACGCACCCCCCTACCCTAGCTTCTTTCTGCAACACCATCCACATTTGCTTTAGGTGTATCATTGCAGAGGAAAAAAAACACCACACAACAAAAACAAACAAACAAAATCCACACCAAACGACCCAAACTGACCGCCTTCCATGCTGTCCTATTGCACAACCCCCTAATCCACAGTTGTATTGAGTCTGTCTCTGTGCCTCTCTGCCTGTTGCCTTGCAATCATTATTGTGTCTGTCTTCCTCCGGAGTCTTTATAAAGTGGGCTTTGGAAAAAACACAACCACCATGCACCAGTTTGCCATCATGCACAAATGTGGATTTCAGGCAGGGATGTTTGCTTTGCCGAGAGATAGAGGTGGTTTCATGTACTGAATTGCACCCAGCACGAAGAAAGGTTGTTTTTCATAAAATTCTCCCCTCCCCACCCAGTGCCTTTCCCCCCCTTAAAAAATCCTTTGTTTGGAGAATAAAGGATCTATAAATACATATATGAAAAAAAAGGGGTGTGTGTGTTTGCGTTCTAGTAATTCACTACGAGGGGGGACTGGGGAAAAAATAGAATCATTAGGGCTTGCAGGCTGCAAGGAGCCAGCCTGAGACTCCTTTGCAAGGCTGCGTCAGTTATCAGCTATTGACGTCACGTTCAGATTCTCCTCTTCAGAGGCTCTAGTTCATCATAAAAGATGTCTGTGCTTGGAGCTTTGTGCTTGCAGTAAGGCACTTCAATTCGAGGAAAAGAGTTAATTAGCAAGCCCCATATTTTGTGTAGTGCAGCGCTCTGTACAGTTGCACAAAAATCCTGAGGGGTGTTCATATGTGTGTTTGGGGTGGGGGGTGGGGAGGAGGGAATATGCGCTGGGGACAGGGAGATATTTCTTAAAAAACACACACATATCCCATGCAGAAGCACAGGCAGGGAGAGCAATCTGCATAGCCAGACCTTGCAAGAACATTACCCCCCGCCCCCCATCTCCCTTCTCGTGGTTACCAATTTTAACAAAAAGCAATTTGGAAACATAAGTCTGTTTTCTGAATATTTGTAAGGCAAACAGCACGGGGGGAGCTGAATATATTTTAGCATCCTTACCTCCTCTTTTCCCCTGTCACCCCCCCCGCACTCCCCCTCCCCACAAGAGACCAACAACAGCAGCAGCAAGTCCCCCTACCACCTTACACTTGTATTTGGCTACTGTAGCAAAAGACAGATATTGATAAAACCAGGATTAATTCTGTATATTTGTCAGGCAAACAGCCCCGTCTCCTAGAATGACGCAAATAACAGATTCTATGGCTCTGGCTTTCTATATTCTGCACCCACGCACTCTGCTTGGTCTCCCACGGAATCAGCTACAGAGAGCAATGATCCAGATTATACAGAGAGAGGGAAAAGGGTGGGGGAAAGGGAGAGAATATCAAATGAAATTGCAATTAAAAATTATAATGCTGCTATAGTCTGTACGCAGATGGCTAAACCTGAGCTTGCAGTGTGGCACACACAGACACACACTCGCACCCCCCCGAGCCCCCTGCCCCAAACCCGGGCATCAATAGCAGCCAGACAAAAGAGAATTGTCTTGCTGACAATTGCGGGGTTTATCTGGCCAAGAGAGGTATTCCCTTTAGGCACCACACCTTTCCCTGCTCCCATTAAGCAAAACACATCTCTGAAACGACCTCTCTTGCCACCAAGTGTGCGAAGAGGGGTCAATTAACATATGCAGCCAGGGGAGGGGAGGGCACCAGGAGCCCTTCCACAGTCCCAGAGGAGCTAATGAGGACCTTGAAGATCAGGTCGTCTTCCCGTCTCCCAGCCAAAGGGATGTAGCTCTTTCTTAAAATGACTAAAAAAAGTCAAGCATAAAGGGCTGTTGCTATTTTTAAACACATCTCTCATTTGTTGGAAAATGGCACTAAAAGCATTAAACAACCTCCCCACCCCCGGGGACAGACTCAGACACACATGCCAGCACCCGAGGGAAAGCCCAGGCTTATGGGACTGTCTTCCCCAGGTAAGAATACCCTACCATGCTCTGCCCACCATCATCCCTTTTCACACCTTGCATGAAGAGAGAAGCAAATTTCTGGGGCAATCAAGAAGACAGTAAGTTATTTACTGTCTAATCTGTACACACACATTCCTTATTTATTAACTCACTTAATTATTACCAACTTCTTTTGCAGACAATGAATTTCCTAATGTCAATAAACTGCAATCAATGAGGTAAGGCTGTCTCCTCCTCTGTCTCTTAGCCAGACAATGCTGTTGCCAACTACTGGTACTGATAGAACAGGACTCAGGGAAGGGGACATCACACACCTTTGAGATCACATCATAAGCACTGTCAGGCTTGGGGAAATAGATTAGGCATTTTAAAAGGACTACACACACACTTTGGTAGAAGTGGGCAGATCCATTTTCATTCGCATATCTCTGGCACACCGGCCACAAATCCATCTTCCCAGGACTGGGAAAGATGTTGTGCTTCAGACCTAGAATGAAAACCCAGCCTAAATCATTTTTTCACCATATACATCTGGAAAGCTGGCCTTTACAGCAGTAGCAGCCCAGACACTAGAAGGATGTGGAGGAATACCACAGTGGGGAAAGACCTCATACCAAGGACAGGTCAAAGCACCTAAAGACCCCAGATGAAGAGCCAGTCACACAACATACTTTCTTTGAGGAACTGCAATGAAGCTTATCATGTATTACTAAAATCATTAGGTGACACAGGAGCTTAAGGATGGAGGTGTGCACACCTAAACTATCTTCTGTCACTCAGACCTGAGAGCTTTCAGATAACCCACAGTCCACTGTGGAAAGAAGGGATGGTCATCTACTCTCTTCCCTCCCAGACATACACCAAATGCTTTGCATTTCTCTGTAGTTCTCTGTGAATGTGAACAGGGGAAAGCTGTTTAGCTTTACTTTTTCTCTTTTGGAAAGAAAAGGTATTAGCCTGGTTGTGTACAACAGATGATCTCTGTGACAGGTCAGGAGCAGGCATGATGGCAAGCCTTGCAGCTCCTGGGCCTGAGACCCTCCCTAGCCACAAGGATGCCTGGAATTCCCTCCCTGCTTCCCATCCTGAGCAGCTCCTTGCAGTCACATGTGGGATTTTTTATTTTGTTTTGTGGGTTTTTTTGTGTTGTGTGGTTGTAAGATCTCTAAACTTAGTGAAAGAAATAGATTTTTCTACCAAAGGGTGTAACATGTTCTTCTGGAAGGTGTAGTACCATCTTTCAGCTTCAATTCCACAAAACCAGCCTGCCTTCCTCTTTGGTGTCCCCTGCTTCTCCAGCCCAATACATCATCTCCACCTCAGCAGAATCACCTCCTGTCTCACCTGTCTGCTGCTAAAGGCTTGGTCAAAGTGAAGTCCAGTGCCCAGAGAATCTCTGGCTTAAAAAAAAAAAAAAAGAAATGGAAACCATCCAAACTGAAAAGTATGTTTGGCAGTTGATCATGTACCAAACAGCAGTTTCCACTTCTCCTGATCATTAGAAGCACTAAAAAGAAAATTTATCTTCTATGTTGATATTTTAGTTATCAGCCATCTCCTTGTTTCCAAACAATTAAGCTTTCCTACCAATGAAGTCTTAATGAAAGCAACGGATCCTGTATCTTTTCCTCCACTGAAAAGTGGTACCCAGTACTGACTGAAGCAGTGGAGTCCCTGTCAGCATCACCTATAGCTACAGAAGACACCAAAAGGGCTGCTGTAACATGTATGATCCATATATGTGGAACTGTCCTCTCCCTTGGAAATTTCCCTTCCAGCAAGTTCGAGGCACCATCTCTTTCTCATTTGGGGTCTGCTGTAGTTTGAGAGTTACCTCCTCAGAGCTTTGGAGTCCAGCTGACCTGTGAGCCATTCATTAATATAATTGCTATAAAATACTCTCCTAACCCAGTCTTACTTCCACAAACAGTTTGAGTCTGCTCTTGGCCTCGTTTACTCAAGAAGCTGAATGACACTTGATATGTTCCAAACACAAGGAGAACAGAAGATAACCAGAAACAGAGTGAAGCGTCACCAAGATATACTAGGAACTCACAAAACCCCCTCATCTTTTTGAATAAAATTCACCTTGTATCAGGTCAATAACTTATATCAGTTAATTCATGTTACAGGAAAATATAGAATCCAGAGGAAAGCACAGTCACATTGAAATGGAAATAAA
This sequence comes from Chiroxiphia lanceolata, assembly GCF_009829145.1. Taxonomy (NCBI): domain Eukaryota; kingdom Metazoa; phylum Chordata; class Aves; order Passeriformes; family Pipridae; genus Chiroxiphia; species Chiroxiphia lanceolata. Next base: position 22,787,496 of record NC_045642.1, on the reverse strand, counting down.
TTAAAGCAATATCTATTCAACAATCTGATGGTTATTATAGGTGACAGAGTATAAGCTAGTGAAAGGATCTGAAGAAGAGTAATTGCTAGTTAAAGCTGAGGATTAGGATCTAGATATTTCCTTCTAATTACAAAATTGCTACAACAAGTGTTGATCTGAAATTTCTCATGGAAAGGCTTTTTCCTTGAAAAATTTTGAGGTTCTCCTCCAATTTCAGGTGAAGTTCCCATCGCTTTATACTTGGCATATCTACCCATAAAATGAAGATAAGACAATACCCACTTACCTAACCAGGATGTTCTTGAAGGTATCTATAGCATTGAGATAATGAATAAAAGTCATCAGTAAGAAGACTTTATAATATTGTTATATTATAAATAATCAGAGATCAGAGCATGCAAGGAAGCACAAAGAGGAAAAGAATGTTTTACTTCCAACATCAGAATGAGAAACTGCAGTACGTTAGTAAAGAAAATCTCACCTTTGTCAGAAGATCGAGGACTTATTAAGACTTCAATTTACGGAATTTTATGAGAACCTGGATGCATATACCAGGACACCAATAAAATAGACAACTCATGGTAGTATCATCACACACAAATTGCATTAATAAACACTTTGAACAGTTTGGGGTTGAAATGCCACTATACCTGGGTTGGTTTGTTTTCATTAGCTTTTCTGTTTACATTAGAGATATATATTGCTGCTATAACATGTAAAGGGGTAGAAACTGGATTTTCCTCCAATGGCTGCAAAACCAGGCCCTAGAGACATACTTCTGTGTAACAGGGATGAAAAGAAGAGAAGCATTAGCATAATGAAGCTGGTGGAAAAGCATACTAAGGTCTCAATATTGAGGATGATATCAAAAGAAAATCATACCACTTCTTAATGAAAGTTGAACCTATGGAAGAAATACAGTGAATAGGCATCATACTTCAGATACAAGAAGCACAACCTTTGAGGAATCCTGCTACGAATTTGATGAGCCTTTGCACTAAGATTTGATTTTCATTAGCCTTTAAAATGGAACTTTTAATGAATAAGACCCATGACCTTTAATATAATGTGCATACATATCTGGCGAATACCTTAAAGAAAGAGTTATAAGCAAGAACAAAAGGATAAAAAAACACCTCAAGGTAAATTATACAGGAAGTTGTACTCATAGAAAATAAGAGAAAGCAGTGATGAAGAAATGCTGAAAATCTGTGTCAGTCTTTACCTCAAGCTAGCCAGTATTATAGTCAGTGGGAGAGAATGGGATATGGAGTGGGGTGATTTTTAAGTAATTTAGGAAGAATTTATTTACTGAGATAAAACATGAAGCCAAAGGATATAAAGAAAAAAAAATCAGATTCTCTCAGGGCAGAAGACAGTGGAGTGGGAAAAAGAAAATACATTCATTTAGCTACATTTCATAGATGGTGAGGTGGAAGACAAGGTGAGATGTCTAGGGTTACGAAGACATGGCCTTGTGAGCTCTTATCCTGGCCTCTGATGCTGCTGTAACACTGTCCTTTCCTAATTTGTTGCCTCTGATTTGTTCTTCCTTAGAATGTAGTTCAATCTGGCTATCAAAAATTACAACATAGAAGTGTTACTCAGCTAGAAAATGTAATGCATATTCAAACAAGGACAGGATAGAGATTTCATCAGTCACTTCTCTACTTACCTTTTGAGGTCCAAATTCACACCATTCAGTAGTTCTGGAATTCCTACTAAAAGCCCAAATATCTCTTTTATCTAAAGTCTGAAATTCCAGAAACCCATGTTCAGTAAAGCAGAAACGTGGCAGTTTCCAGTAACATGAAAGCAAGTTAAAACATGAATGGATAAAAGATCTAGATCACGTATGATTTTTTGTCCACCTATTTTTATCACCAGCTAACATTTATGCACTGTATGCTAATAGCAAGTTCAGCCCTATAAACGGCACGAAGATCCAAGCTGTTTCTGCTTGGATCCAAGCTGTCTTTTCTATGTACAGTTTACAAAGTAAGCCACTGGTTTCCTTACTGTGACTGGCAAACCATCAGTGTGTACAAAACTTGTGGAAGTCCTGGGAGGACCAGCTGGGCAAGCACCAATGGCTTTTACTTTCCCAGATGCTGAATTGCAGAAACATGCGATACTTTGTATTCTTTTACTTTGCCAAATAAATGACTATTGGTACATGATGTTATTTGGTCATGAATCGGGAGGAGGTAATTCAAGTGACTGGGCATAGGAGTGGAAACATCTACAAATTTTTACTGTTAAGACATGCTTTGGTTCCCCTAGGGGAAACTGTGACAGCTGCTGGACCAACAGCTGTCACTGAGAAGACAAGGCATGCCATGAAATTCACAGGAAGAAGGACACACTTCAATATTTGGAAGAGTATAGACCATTTAGAAAGTCCTCAGAAACACTGCTGCAGTGCATACATCTAATCACACCACTACCATCAGCCAATATATGGCCAAACGTGTACAGAGGAACCACAGTGGATTTCTCCATTTTGTTCCCTCATCAGTGGGCCCTCCAAAGCAGAGGATGGGTAGCAGCTGTGTCCCTGGTCCTTGTTGTGGCTACATGTACATTCTTTTAATGACAGGACGTTTGTATTAATACTTACCCAGCTCACGATGTGAACTGGATGGAGAAGTACCATACACAACTTACAGAATATTAGTAGAATATCTGGAGATCCACAGATGAGCAACAGAGAAATGCAGGCTATCATCATATTGCTATAAACGCCTGCTGTGGAGCCAGGGGATGAAACCCATATGCTTCTTCAAATCCCTCAGAGATCATTGTTTTGTGCTGCTTTTGCAGTAATTGCAATTATTGCAGGACTATATGAACAGAGATACAAAGTCTGAATTACATTCCATGTAATGATTTTCTGGGTAGTTCCAAGGTTTGCATATAAAAGCTATCCTGAGTTGTTGTTCAAAATTGACAACGAGTATTTAGCTAAATTTAGAAATCTGGGGTTTTTTTTACGTTAATATTGTATCAGTTGACTGATCCTTACATTAGCAACATGTCACAAGTTAAACTTTCAAAAGTGAGCCTCATTATCATGTGTTGGCAATCTCAGATTAAGCTCCCATCCTATGGGATGCTGTGCAAACAAAGAATCAAAAAGTAACCAAAAGAACATTCTAGCCGGGAGCCAACACTTGAAAACATAAGGTGGGGCATTAAAATTAAATTGGATCCTTATTTAGGGGGGAGAAAAAAGAAAAATAATGACAGATGATGTAATTGTTACCTACTATCTATGCATGACCTGGTGGGTACTGTACCAGAGAATGAACAACATCGGTAACTGCCCCATGAGGTTACAATTCAAATGGAAGGGCACAGAAGAGAGTCCCATGAAAAACGGAGGAAAATTACTTGTGCCCCAGCACGGTTTTTTATTTTGGAATAGCTATCTTTTGCAGAAATATTGCTATATTATAAATTATATCATTTATAGAAATATTATATTATTTATAATATAAATAATATTATGTAGATAATATTGGTAAGATCGCAGCAAGTGACAAATTGATAGGAAGGAGATCTTGGGTAGTTCAAAGAGGAGCATAAAGTGACAAGCAGCTAGAGCAAGGTGCATGGCCTCACACTCACGGTGGGAGTCAATGGGAAGCTTGTGCCTAAGGTTGAAAAGCAGGAGAAATTGAACCTACTATACAAGAAGAATTTGCAAGAATGCATTGCAAATATCAGGGCTTAGAAAATCTTTCAATCTTATCTGTGATCCTGGTGTTTTGAGGGGAAAAATGCCATGGAATGGCATGAGTATGTGAAAGAGTGAAGCCACTCACCTTAGATTGATACTAGTTTTTCAACTGAGAAAGTGGAGGTGAACTAACCTGGCAGTGAGACTGCACATGGGTGTCAATGAATTTTGGAGTGCCTTTCAGAGAGGTCTGCAATGAAATTGAGAGACAGTAATTCTTCTGCCAGAAAGTTTGTGGACTTGTGGCCTTTTCCTCATTTTCCTATAAACTAAATGTGAGTCCAAGCAATAAACTGTTTTGCTCTACCTCACCAGCATTGACTTTTTGTCCAGTCCTTATGCTACGTACATAGTTTAGTAGAAGAAAGAGTTTTACTTCTTATATCTGGAGTTTATAAGGTGGTGTGTGGTTGCCTCTCTGAAGGTTTTTCATAAGAAAGAGCTAATTTCATTGCCATTTACTGTGATGAAGACTGTATCTAGGTCTCTAGTAGTACTATGTAATTATTGGCAAGACAATCTGGAGAAGTACAATGAGAAGAAATACAGGATTTTCTTCTGTATGGCTGTCCACCTGACATTTAATATGCTGCATTGTGACGTAAGCTACCACCATCTTGAATAAAACCACTTCAGAATTAGCTTATGCAGCCTCCTTGAGGTAAGTTGCATCACAGGATGCTTAGCACTAGAAAATCAAGAGTAGCAGAAGAACATACAAATCAGGAGGAGTCTTAATAGGGAATATCCTTCAGCACAAGCATCTAAACCAAGATAAGCACTTTCAGGGCAAGATTCTGCGTTGATGCAGTCCTGTTCATTGCTGGACTAGGAGGAGATGGTAGTAGAGAGAAAGGGCAGAAAAAGAGAGAGTGGTTAGCTCTTTCAACACAGAGAATCCTTCTAAACCTGACATGAAAAGACACAGCATCTGGAAAGCTGCAACAAGGTAGATGAGCAGTGTGCAAGCTGGAGAATTCCCTCTATTGCACAAGCTATGTAAATGTAATTGTAGACTAGAAAGTGCAGTGACTCATAGGTGAAGTGGATGTGAGAATATCTGGGTTAAAGAGAGTTTGTACTGAGAAGACCATGTGTAGGACCTCAGAAGCTCCCAGAGAAGGGGAAGTGAAAGGAACTAATGAAAACTCATTACCAAGAGTCATCTTGCCACAGATTGCTTTCTTGAAGTGGCAAGCGAGGAGCTCCTGAAGCTGTTTAAACCTGGTGGCATTTCAAAACATTCAGATATCCTGATTAGTCAACAATTTGGGTGTTGGGGTGAGGGGGAGAGAAAAGAAAAGAGATGAAGCACAAACCTCAGAAACCTCAAAACAGCACTCTGAAGAGATGGATTCCAGTTGTTGTAATGCTCTGTGGAGGATACAAGTGAGTAGCACTGCCCCATGGTGCTTCACCTCCTGCAGCCTCACTAATCAGATGACCCCAATGACATCTCCATCAAGATTCACCAGCATAAAACACAGGAGATCTCCATGTTTTCTGAGTTGGACAGGTGAATGACACATGAGGGTTGAACAGGTGGCTATAGAGGTGATTCAAGGCCAAATGAACTCAAGATCTCCATATTTCTGCAAGGGAGATGGACCAGTGGTGTAGTAGGCAGGATAATTAAGTGTTGGATATGTCCAAGGCCACATTGGATAGGTTCTTGAGCAATATGGTCTAGTAGATGGTGTCCCTGCCCACAGCAGGGTGGTTGGAACTAGTTGGTCTTTAAGGTCCCTTCCAACCCAAACCATTCTACGATTAAGACGTGAGCGCTTTGTAACCCCCAGCACGTTCCAGACAGATCTGCCTTTCATGGCAGAGGATGAAAATACTCTATGAGCAAGCGAGAATTGAAAAGCTGCCTCAAAACCACATCACTTTTGATTTTCTACACCAACTGCCATGTCTTTGACTTCCAGTGCCACCTTACTCTTCTGAGGCAGTTGGCTGTCATCCTGCAGTTGCCTGTTTTGTCTCCTCTGAGGTCAGGTTGCTCCACTGCTCCACTGAGTGCCCTGAGATTCCTCAGAAGAAAAGGCACTACACAAGGTGTGGCACATAACTCACACTGTGTACTGTGTCAGTTGTCACATGGTATTAGTTATTACTTTTAGTTACACAGAAATTGAGCAGGGTTCTCTGAAGGGAAAAAGGCTTTCCACTGGTTGAAGTAGTTGGCCCTCACAGCTACTTTGGAAACCTTCCCCTTAGACTGTGAGGACCATCCAACTTTTTTTGATTAAGAAACCTGCTTGAAATTAGCAATAAATCAAACCTGCTCTTCTCAGGCAAGACATCTGTTGATAACCAACGCTGAGTGCAGCAGCAGTAAAGGAAACCAGGACGTGCACCACAGATGGCTGCAGCCAAGGTGGAGACTAAGAAATCCTCATTTCTCCTGAGCTAACAGTATCTGCAGTTTGCAAACCCCCGAGAATTAACCGAGCATCTTGGCATCTTGGTTCACACATTGCAGAGCAGCAAAGTTTGGAACATGTAATTCTGTTTAGTTTCTCTACAGATCAGCTATCAGAAATTACTATGTATAAAGATTTCCCTCTACAGGTGGTTAGAGCTTGTAACAGCCTCTCACTTTCCTGCATCATTTTAATTAGTATTTTGCCTCATCATTTGCTTTGTTATTATTTTACCTATTACCCCCCCCCCTTCACTATGGACTTTCAGTCTATTCCCAGTGGTAGCAAATTCTCTATGCAAGAAATGTCAACTCCCTTTCATCCTCCCTAAGCTTTAACATTGCTGACTTCGACTCTTTTTGCAATTAAAATTTCATTTGCAAGCTTGTTTCCTGAGTGAGTTGATGCCTTCCTTCTCCCCCCACCCCAAAATGTGACAAAGTGAAAGTTGCAGCCTCTGCAAAAAGTGTGGGGGGGTCTCAAATACATAGCTCCCTGTCTGCAGTTTGAGCTCGCAAACTAACATGCTTTCCTGCAGGAACATCAAATGCACAGGACACACAACACGACAGTCTAGAGAACTCTTTGCAAGGAGGGGGAATGCAACGCTGTCCAGTCTTTTCAAAGGCAGGTAGCAGAACAAATCAGAAAAGTCTATGTCTTGTAAAAGCATCTAACAACTGAAATCAGAAAACTTTGCAAAAAGCAAAAGGAAAGCACCACACACACGCACGCACGCACACATACGCGCGCGCACACACAGAGAAACCTACCTTGCAAAATCTTCTTCACTTATTTTTGTATGCAAAGAAAAAAACCCCAACAAAACAAAACAATCCCCAAACAAAACAAAAATAAATAACTCCCTCCCCTCCAAAACCGCTTTCCCCTCTTCCCCACGCCTTAGCTGGATTTCTAGGGAATTTGGGGACGGGTGGGAAGAGCTGAGGGTGGAGGGGCTATATAAATAAACTAGAGCGTTTCGAGCTGTGTATCGCGAAAGGCTGTGGGTTTCGCGTAATGTGTGCCTGCACTCTTCTAGGAGAAAGGAAAAAAAAAAAAAGGGGGAAAAAAAAAAAAAGAAGCCAGTTCGTGTTCAGAGCCTGACTTGGAGACAGGGAGAAGCAGCAGCCCCCTCCTCCCCTCCCCCGCCACCCCCCCCGCCCCGCCGCCCACGCACCACCCCCGCACCGCCGAGCCCGGCACCTCCTGAGCGAGTGCGCGGGGCGGAATCGCTCAGCCCCCGCCGCCCCGCGCCCCCGCCGCTATTTATAGCCCGCGGTCCCGGCCGGCCGGGCACACGCGTGTCCCTGCCTGCCTCCCCTTCCTCCTAGTGCGTGCACCGCCACAATAACGCTGCCTTTCACAGGTAGTGAGGGTGGGCTTTTTTTTCACCGCACTGCCTCTGATCACAGATTTTTTAGTGATTTTTTTTTTTTTTTTGGGGGGGGGGAGGTGGGGGTTGCGGAGAGCCCACGGGGTGCGTGGGGGGAGCGGGGATGGCTGGGGAGGCTGCGGGGGAGCATGTGCGGGAGCCAGGGTGTTGGAGCGGGCTCCCAGCCCTTGGCTCCCGGTAGCACAGTCAGTTCCTCCAGTGTGTGCTATTGACCTGCATTGACGTCATTGCGTCATTAGGTCTCCCTTAGAAACACTGACTTTCAAAAATAGTATCAAATTAATTCAACTGGCAGAGAGAAGCCACTAGCTGGAATGAGCCATAAAACTCCAGAATCTTCAGCCCGGCTTTGCTGTGCCAGCCCACCCTACCCCCCCCCCCCCCCCCCTACACCCCCCCTCCCCAGCCAAGCGGGCAGAAATCAGATTGTATGGAAAATACCACCGATGGAATAAAAAAAGAGAGAAAAAAAAAAAGGAGGGGGGAAGAGGGAGACCAAATTAGATTGCAAACCCTAGACCAGCCTCTCTCCCTCTCTTTCCTTTTTCTCTCCCTCTCCCCTCCTTTCCCTTTTCTGATCTAAAAATATCCCCCTTGCTTGAGCTGACTGCAGTATCTTTTGTGTTGCATCTTTCTGTTTTTAGCCTTTGCATGAGCCATTGAAGGGTGGCCTGCAAGAGATCAGAAGCACAAGATATTGATCTATCGATACCCTCTGGGGCCAAGAATTAATTTTAAATGAAAGAGCTGCACCTTGATTTTGGCAGTGGGTGGGTGGGCAGATGACAGGGGTTATTTTAGGATACCATTCACATTCTATGAAGCTGCAGCGTCCACTTTCTCCCTCTAGATTCATTTTAAAAATATCCTTCCTTCCTCACCCCACCTCTCTCACGTGGACCTGTGGGCAAGCACATGTCACCCCCATTCATACAAACACAATGCAACAGAGCAGCGGTAATTTGCAGAGATGGTACATTCACAAACAGCAACCCAGTCGCTTTAATGCAGGTTGATTTCACAGAAAGGACACCGCAGCCCAGAGGAATTTGATTAGACTGGTGACTTAAATTTGCAAGCTGCTTATTTGCTTCTTTATTGTCTTCGCCCTAACTTAGCAAAACTGATTTAATCTCTCTTTCTTTCTTTAAAAAGAAATAGGAGGAAAATTCTGTTTACACTGTAGAGGGAAGACCTAAATCTTAGAACCAGTGGTAAAGGACAGTAAAAAAACATTGATGGTGATCAGCTTTCAAGTGCTTTGCATCAAAGCACACACCCATGGCCAGATACAGCTATATCTATCCATGACCTGTGCTATGCAGAGCTGTGCATACGTACCACATAGCAGATCTAATCCTGCAACATTCACAGTTCAGGAGAGTGTTTAAGGCTTTTTTTTTTTTTTTTAATCGGTGAAAGTATTCAGGAACAGAGGCACTGTGCTAGACAGTAATAATTTGCAAGATCAGGCCATAAATAGGACTCTAGCCCTGCAAACATTTATTCACGTGCCAAGTGTTAAGACTGTGACTAATCTAATTTGAAATCAAGGGGATTACTCATAGTAGTAACGTTAAACTCATGCATGTTTGCAGGATCAGGGCCTAAATGATTAATCACCACTGCAGCTAGGCACTATTGGGTACACCATTTATTACTTACGATACTTCAGCACTGTACACACTCAGATCCATCCCAGAGAGTGTGCATTGCTCTACCATAGTGAAGAATGAGCATCATGTTCTGCTTAACAAGGAAGTATGCAATATACCTCGATATTCTCATGCTCCATCTGATTTTTGCAGTACTAATGAACCTCCCAGAGGCCCTGGATAAATATCACTTGGGGCAAATTTGGAGTCATTTGAGCAAGAAGTTGCAGATGCACAGCCTGCCTGAGATGGGCATCTCACACATCCCTTTTTTTCATGTAATGGCTACACATGTACTGTAGCTGGAACTGTATCTGCAGACTGCTGATGACTCCAAGAGTAGCACTGGTGTGCACAGAGGCTCCACTCCTAGTTCTGAGGGACAAATAGGAAAAGAATGAAAGCACGGCCATTATATGAATCATTCGTTCACTCATTCATCCATCTTCGTATCACTATTGATGATGGCTATTATTATTATTACTATTAATTTTTAAAAAGAAGTTTTGGTCCTGCTCAGACTGGTATGTTCTTGGATATTAATTTCTGCTGGTGCTCTGCAGTGGTGATGACACTCTGCTGCAAAAGTGACTGACCTTTGAGCTTGGGTCCCCACATCAGCTTGTGGCAAACTATCAAATCAAAGAAAGTGAGGTGAGGTGCACATGAGCAGTAAGATGTGCTGAAGCAAGAAGGTTTCAAGGCAGCTTGCTGGTAAAATAACTAAGTGATCTCAGGTGACATGAGGTGTTGGCTAAACCTGAGCTGCACCCATGCACTATGCAGGGTGACTTCTCTTGACAGCTTTTGGGAACAGAGTGATGTACAAGTTTCTTGTGTTTTACAAGAGCTCCTTTTGTCCAAACCCCACTATCTCTCATTTAAAAACAACATTTGTGAGTTCTCTAAAATAAACAGTCCAATGTTGTTTTAGAAACGTAAGTAGTCAGGAAAAATCAGCAAGGACTAAGTGGAGGAACATAGAAGACAGTTAAAAAAACAGGATTAGTTTACCTGGAACAAGCAAAGTGAATGCAGCCAAAGAAAAACAAGCAATTTGGTCATCTATGCCTGTAAGTCACAGATAAAAAAAAATCCTTTTAGCACAGACTGTTCTAGAGTTTCTAAATTTTTTACTTTCTGGGGGTGCTTAACAGAGGGAAAGCTTTGGGGCACGTGTGCTGACTGAACAGGGGCAGGCTGGGTTAGTTGGATGCAGAAGGGAGAAGGGTCTGGAGTAGAGCACAGGAAGAAGAGTATAGGACTGGAAAGGCAAAAGCAATTAGAGGGGGAGGCTAGAAGGCAGCAGGCAACAAAGACAAGGGAGTAGAGCTGAGGCCCTAGCCCAAAAGTATGATGAGAGGCCTGGTGGAGAATGAAGGCCAGGTAGGCTGTGAGGAGAGTGAGCTAGAAGCATTCTCCTTTTCCCTCTGTGTAAGCAGAGTATGTTAGTTAGAAGGGAATTCTGCTTGGCACCAAGCCTGTCTCTGGCCAGAGCCACCTGGAGCTGTGCAGACAGTGTTTTCCTTCATGTGGCTCTTTTGCTTGACCAAGAATGAGCCTCTGAATTTCCAGAGCTCTCAACCTCCTTCCCAAGGGCTTCCCTTCCCCAGGAGCAGCCTGGGGCTGGACCTTGGCCATCCTGCACCTGGTACGCTCACACCTCACAGCACTGCCCCGCTCCTTGTTGTCCACAGGTATGTCAAATAACCTCCATGTGAGGAGTGGAAAGGAGAAGGGTAAAGTGTGGGAGGAAACAAGGGAGGACAGCTGCAAACAATGCATGCATGGAGAGGAAGGGGAGGGTGTCAGAAGGTATGGAAGTACAAAGTGTGAGCATAATGGAGGGGATTTGAGAGGACCTGAAGCACTGTAGGGGAGTAAAAAGAGCCAAAAGGAATGTGGTGGATGAAAGAAAGCAGTGAAAAGAAGTGAGAGAAGCTGAACAGTTGAGCTTTACAAACTTCATAACCAATATCCATACCTCACAGGGCTTTGGAGTGCTTTGTTTCAGGTCTCTTGCTTGTCATATGTGCTCCCTTCACATTTGTCCTCTCCACCTTTCTAAGTGTAGTTATGGCTCCAGGCTACTCCAGAGTCCTTCCCCAGCTCCTCTTTGGAGTTTCATGCTTGTACCTGCAAACACAGGAGCATAAAGAGGGAAGCAGTGTGCAACACAGTGAACCAAATCCAGTGTGAGGATCCAGGCTCTGGACATGGAAAAGGTTGCATTTTTCTGTGGGTGTGTATGTGTGTGTGTGAATTGAAAAATATTTGATATCCCAGAACTTTGCTTAGAGGGAATTAAATTTTCTTCATTTCATTTCAAGAAGTAGAGAAGCAGAGTGAGGGTGAAAGCAAGCAAAGAAGAGACACAATTTTGTTGCACACATTGCTGTTTGCAATGCAACTTCAACTCTGCCCTTTGAGTGCTGTACCACAGCAGGGCCCTCACCCACCATCGCAGGCACACTGGAAACGAGTATGGAGGTCTCTTGGACAGAGTCCAATGTCTCCCTTTCTGTGGTAAAGCACAAGGCAAGGTGACACAAGCAAACAGGTGCAAGCTTGGCTTGGCTTCTGTTCAAGTGCTGAGCCTACATATAAGACACTAAAAGATATCTTGACTTTTCCCTTTCTATATAGATTCCTTCAGTGAGATGGCCTCGCTCACCTCCCCCAGTGACCAGGAGATCATACCGCTAGGCTGTGGACAATTCCTGCAGCAAGGGATTACTATGGGCACATTGGCTAAATCTCTGTTGGCAAACCAAAAAAACCGTGCTCCATCTCTCAACATAGACCTTGCACTGTATCACGGTATCAGCTATTCCAAGCTGCTCCAACAGGTAATCAATACAGCTACAGTCAACACACTCAGAATAGAGGCAGATAAATGTCGGATTTCCGGTTTGTTGTCTGTAATTCTAATAACAGCACATCCGAAGAGAGTGCCTCAGGTCTATTTATTAGGCTCCTCACTTTTTGCCATGCCATTTCTAGGAGTTAATGCCAGCAACTCACAGTTAAGACTGTGTTGGGAAGGGATATTTCTTTTGGCATTTCATTGTTGACTTCTTAGACATCTCAGTCTTATGACTACTGGAATTTTCTAGAAGAGCAGGGAGACACCACACCACCTGCGCAGCAACAAATGTTCTGAGCACTAAATAATAGTGAAAAAAAAGCAGTTCAGTGCATAAAGTGCTTTGTGGTTAAGTATAGGAGAGCATGCTGCACACAAAGAGATTGCAGTCTAAATGGGGAACTGTGCAAAAAAGAACAATTAGAAAAGGGGAGGGAGGATGGACAAAGTAAGTTACCAAATTTCATGGTGGGTGGGACAGACACATCTTGCTATTTTCAGCTTTTAAATCAAATTGGCATCCTGTGTTTAAAGACTTCTCGGAACTACTGCAGGAACTTCAGTCCTGGAAGAAGAACCAGGAGATTTTCAGTCTGGATAGGCTTCATGGCATATGGCTTTAGGGATATTAGAGGCTACAGGCTACACAGGCATCACAGCACATGAACAAGTGGCTGTGTCTAGCCCCAAGTCACAGGAAGATGTCTTTTTTTCCCATGCAGGGAAGGGCTACCCTCTCAATTTGCAGTCCAAAGGGAAATTTCAGGTCTGCACAGAGTGCAGAAGGATTTATCAGGAATTTAGCAAAAGCAAAATCATGATCAGCTATAGCACTACCAGAGGCCTGAAAAACTGTAAAGACAATAAGAGGTTACAGTCCTGCATCCTGCCTAACCAATCATGTCCCAGGGGCAAGCCAGACTTCCCAAAGTCTTGCCCATGCCACATATAAAATGTTGAATGGAATGGTATTGCTGTCAGCAGCATAAAGTAGTCACACAGTTTCTGACAGGAGACTCCTATGCAGCAGCCTTGCATGTCATGTCCCAGGCTTTAGAATACTTGAGGCTGGGTTTGTTCCTGCCGATTTCCCCAATAAATGTTATACACACACATCACTGTTGTGTCAGAGCATCTTTCATGACAGAAAGCCCTTTGCATGTTTATTTCTACCTCTCCTGAATTTAGCCAAAATTCTCAGAGAGGCCATTTTGGGCTATCTCATTCAAGAGATAAATCTGTTTCATACTACAGGTAAATCCAGTCTGCTTCCCCTCTTCTGTTTTGTATAAAACCTTGCAGCACTTATGTCTTGCACCAGTGCAGGGGGAAAGATGGAGATAGAGGGCAACATGATCTTCTGACCTGCATGACAGGGCTTTTCCTGCCTTTTTAAAATGAAGTGAAGGGGCTTGAAGGCTGAATCATCAAAGTTAAACAATGATGGCTGTAGGCCTGGCTCTTCCATGCCTGGTTACTCAAGAAGGTGCTTCCTGGGACACATCAGCTTGTCACTATGGAGTAATCCTATACCTCCTCTCTTTGTGCTGTAGGGACAGTGCTGGTACTTTCTTTACTGCCTGGCTTTTCCCCTCCCCTCCCCACCAAAGAAAGGAAAGGGAAACAGGGAATAACCTGGGGAGTGGGGTGAGACACACCCTCTGCAACCCTGTCCCTTATTTCAGTGCAGTCTGTAGGGACTGGTGGAAGACCCCAGTGTATGCTGGCTAGGCACAGCCTACAGTGAGTGAAGGTCTGACTGCATTGCCCTCACAGTTGGAGGAGAAGGTTTGCAGAAGAAGGAGCTGAGCTCGCAGGGCAGGCAGAATGAGGTTTGCCTCCCCATTTCTGATATTTCTCAGGACAATCCTGATCAGTCCTCTTTTGTCAAATTCATCCTTGTCTGAACTCCACTGCGGTCACTGGAATTACAGATGATGAGCTGCACATTTTGACTGGGAAGTTGTAAACTGACTCCCAGTACACCTGCCTCCATTTTGGATTGAGAAGATAGGACCCTTAAAAAGCCAACAAACCAAATATTTATTGTGACATGCTCAGACAGAAAAACTTCTGCTCATCTCATATTTTCTTTTTTCCATTGCATTGGAAAATCTGTTTGAAAACAAGACTTCACAGTAGTCTTTAGCAGTTCCTAGTTCCTCTAATTCATCAGAGTACTCACAGACACTGGAGACTATAGCAGGGCTGGGTGCATCCCCAAGGGTCCTGGCTCCCTGTTCAGTGCTTAGCCCCATTTCTCTTCCCTCTCCACTGGTTGTCCTTTGGTGAAACTACCCAAGCCCCAAAACAGCGCTGTAGGGCAGGAAGAGACAGTAGAAGCTGGGGAACTTACCGTGGTGAGGATGAGTTCAGCTACACCAGTCTAGGAGATGCAGGTGGATGTAAAGTTTGCTTAGAAATAAATATTCTATGTGTAAATATCCTTATTAGCCATTAGTCTCTTGTACCGTCTCACCTAGTGAAGGAATTAAAAATGTTTGGCAGCTGAATGCATTTGCTACAAAACCTTAAAAAAACCAACAAAGCATCCCCAGAGCCAGCTCGAGCCTGTGACTGTCGCTAACATCCTCCCGGCTTTGGCGTTACCATTGTAATTCCTTTCAGTGGAGTTTGGGAGCAGAATTAGGCTCTCTGACTCTCCCCTCACCAGAGCTCCCTGCTTCAGCAGGAGAGAGGTGCAGAGACACCCCGGATGCATTTTAGGGCCCTGCCACTCCTCCCCATCTCTCTGTTCCCCTGCTCACAAGCCCCCCAGCCAAGCTCCCCCGTCACTACCCGTGTGTTCTCCAGCGGCATTAACTTATGCACACACCATTCACCAATTGTTCAGCATTTTTGTCAATGAAGGCACATTTTATGAATTAGAAGAGCACATGCCCCCTTGTGGCTTGACTTCGCTCCCTGCTCCACGCCGCCAGCCCCTTCCGCACCCCAGCGGGGGGACTCCGGCACGGGGAGGCTTCGCTCAAACCCGCACATGAGTTAAAAATAGCCCACGGCATCCGAAGAGATGGCCGAGGTGTTTGAAGGATGAGCTGGAGGGACAGCATGCACAGAACCACCCCCCCCTCCCCCCCCCAAAAAAAAAAAAAAGGCAGTAGCTTGAGGAGTAGAGGGATATTTATTTCTACAGGGTTTTAAGAAGGGTTTAGCTAATTGAATTGAACTGAAAAGCAAGACAGCTGACATATATGCCGAATGCAATCCTCTGTTCATCCATGGAGTAGGTACAGCACAGCAAATGGCTTCTGCCTGACCTATATGGCTCAGACACTCGCTAGAGAGCGTGAGTGGAGCTGATTCTTCACAGCCTTTTCTCTCCTCACCCCTTCCAGTCCCTAAAACAGGATTTTCTGGGGTTGGCAATGGTAGCAGTTTAATTACAAGAACCAGCTTTTACTGAGCACTGAAATGAACCCCATGACCTAGTCCACAGATCCTGAGAGGATCCGGGTACAACACTTTGATTTGGGAAACACAGGATTAAAGACCAGAGGAGAAGAAGCAAGACTGATAGTGCACAAGCCACCTATGGACCTCATTTACAATCAGGGTCACATCCTGCAGTTGTTATTCCTGGCAAAACTCAATGAGATAGAAACCAGAACAAACCTCCAAAAGCCAGCAAGAGGCTTGGCATCACAGGTTGTGGGATTGCCATCTCTGGGATTGTGGCTTGGGTTAGGAACCAGGAATGCCAGGGATCTGATTCCAGCTATCATATCACTCCTTTCCTCTGTAAAATGAGTATTTAGTTCTCCACCTCCTGGGGGCTATGTGGCTGAATTATTGATGGTAGAAGGTGAAAAGCAATAAACAAGAAATCAACCAAATTGCTAGCATGAGGGAAGAACAGGTATTAATATAATTACAAAAAAAAAATAAAATAAAATCATTGTTCCTGCAAATGTGGGAAGGAGTGCTGTCTCACGGTTACTGGAAACAGGGAGAGGCAGGACTCCCGGGCTGCAATGCCAGCTTGGGTGCAGCAGGTTGTTAGGCTCGAACTAAGCACTCAGGTCAGTTTGGTCTTTACTTGCAGTTGCACATTCTTTGGTCATGGATTTCCTTGTTATTTTGGGGGCAGCATCTTGCGCTGTGGTGCCCATGGGCAGTACTGTAAAGAGACAGGATGCTACACATAAACACACATGCACTTCTGCATGTGTACATTTGCGACCACTTCCACCATAACTGTCTGTCTACATCATTAAAAACATTCTGGGGTTGATATCTTACCTTCTTGTCCATACACACAAAGACCTTGATCATGATTAGGGCCTCTAAGAACGGACATAATAAGAGTTTAAAAATACAAGCATTAGTGGGTGTTATGAGTGACCTTTGTTTCCTCTGCCTTAGACAGAAAGCCTTGTTTTTCAGTAAGCCTTACACAGTCTTATATAGCTTGCGGGATTTTTTACTTCATGTGACTGTCAGTTTAAAATACTTGGGTGGAATATTTAACTTGAATGCTTTCCACCTTCTCCTCTTATTCTTTGCATGAAGCAACACAGGTTTCTTCTACTGAGTGAGCAGAGTGTCTCTAATATAAATGGTGGCAGATAAATGTGGAATTGCTGTGTATTCTCCTTCACAGATCTTGGTTCAAAATATTCAGTCTAGCCAAGAAAGCCCCTTCATACATGGGGAGAGCTGGAGCCAGTAAACTAGATCCTCTCTCTTTCCTCCTCAGTAGTACAGAAGCAAGAAGTTTGCTAAGATATCTTTCTTGGGGCCAGGGTCCAGCTCCACTGGCTCCCAAAAAGAGAAGGGTAGGCAACGCTTGCATAAAAAGTTGTAACCACTACCTTTTCACAGGAACAAATTACCAGGACTGCAACCCAAATTTCACTGATATACTTTTTAAAGGTGAAACACACAAGCTTCTGCTCAGGAGAAGGCAAAGACGTTTTTGTCTTCCCAGATTTGGAGCTCCTGTTAGAGATGTCTGAAGGGTTAGTCCAGTTAGCAAAAATATCCTCAGGATACAATATAGCCCAAAATATCTTTGGTTCTCCATGCTACAAGGAGGTAACTCCACTAAGTTCCTTGTGTCATGCCCACCCAGTCCCCATCAGACTGACCTGATGCAATAGGAGCTGGGGGTGCTCATGGCTAACCCCGAAGGGCACTGGAAGCCCCCACCATCACTTGTTGTTCGCTGGGGAGAGGGTCTAGTCCTACTGCTGTTGGCCACCACCACTTCCCAGTGCAGTTCAGAGGGTGCTTGTTCTTCCTCACCACATTTGCTCTGGTGTGGAGTAGGGACTGGGTCCCCTCTTTGTCTCACCTGGGATGGCTGAGATGAGAGTCCTTGCCTCCTCGTGCTGGGGGGAGCTCTGAAGAGGAAATTTGTTTTCCCCTTCCCATGTCTCTGGCACACCTGGTAGTGCTTGAGGGGGTGAAGCTCTTCAGGTCTTTGCATTGATGCAGCCTTAAACAGGGAGTGGGAGGAAGATGGCTGGTGATGGGCTGCAGAGCTCTTCGTACTGACGTTATTTCTGCATGATAGAAATTATGAATCCAGGTGGTTCATTCATTTTGGACCCAGCATTGGACGAGTGGATGGTAAGAAAATGCCGCATAAACTGGGCAAGGGTACAGATGCAGAGAATAAAACTATCCTATCTGTTACCCTGGTGTAAACCCTAGTGGGGTTGGAGCAGTCATATAGCCAGAGGTACTTCAGCCCACTGACAGCCACAGCTGTATTTCGTATTTTACCTCCCCTCCTTTTCAGCATCTTGTCACAGTGGGGATGTGACTGTCGGAGTCAGGCAGGGCAGGCAGCCTGCCACGGCTTGGGAATGGAGGTGGGCAGGGGCACCAAAAGTCGGAGCCAGTGGTGGGGGAGTGGGCTGCAGCGAGGGGGCTGCGACGCGGAGCATTTCCTGCCCCACTGCCGGGTAACTACATTTACCTTGGGGATGCCCGGGTTTGTAACAGGGTTGTTTGGAGCTTATTCGCCCCCCAGCACGTAGGACTTATGTGCCTGTATTTAAAAATAGACTCGAGCTCGGCAGGCCCCCGGTGCTGGGGAGGAGAGCAGAGGCTGAGGCCGCCCCAGCCCGCGTGGTGCCGCAGGGGCGCGGAGGGGAGCGTGCCGCTGATGTAACCGCGTGTGTCCCGGGGATGGGTGGGATGTGCTCTAGCACCGTGCTGGTTCTGTGTGCGGGGCTCACGTGGAGCCACTCCCGCAAGGTGGTGGTGTGGGGGTGCGTGGGGCATGAGGAGGCGGGGGGGCTGCCAGCGAGGCCAACCCGGCTCTGCCTCCCCCGGAGGGAGCACGGGGCGGGAGTATGGCTAAGCTGCGCTGAATCCCCTTTAAAAATCTGCAGTTCGGTGCCTTACTGGGTTTTATTTCTCTCTCCTGTTCCTCTCTCGCCCTGGAGTTCTGTAGTAGCCCTGAATTAGCATGTCACGTGTATGGCATGTGGAAATGAATCAGGGGCATGTGAGGAGGAGGAGGACGCCTATGTCTGTGTTTGCATCCAAGGATCTCCTCTCACTCTGTGTTTGCGTAGGTGTCTAGCTCCCTTCTCCCCCCTCCCATCCCTGCCTGCCTCTCTCTCCCTGCCTCCCTCTCATCCCTCCATCTGGCCAGCCCAGCTCTCCCTGCCAGCTCAAGCAATACCTCAAGCAGAAACTGCAGCTTATTCCCTGCACCCCGTTAGAAAAATAGGGTGGTCTTAGGCTCTGGACATGTACTAAAGGGAGAGCATGCACACACACTCCCAAATGAGAGCTCCCTTTCCCGCTCTCCCCCTTCCCTGGATTTTTGCTCCTTAGTCAGCTCCTCAAGCCCTGCAGACTGCACCAAGGGCAAGCTTATTAACGCTAACAACAACAGAACACAGCCACAAACAGAGCCCCAGAGCTGCCTCTGTTAGTGGGTAGGTTGCCTTCACCCCCTTTTAGGGAACTGCCACCAGCACATGTCTGCACATAAAACAAGGCATGAATCAAATCCACCCACGGGCAGGGGTGGGAAAATGTCCCCCGTGGGGCACAGGAAGCAGGCAGGACCCCCAGGGAGAGGGGCCAGGCACGGTGCGGGAAGCAAAGGCTCAGTGAGAGCTGAGTGGGCTGTAGAGAAGGCACTGAGACCCTCTTGGGGTGTTTCCACACACTTGTCATGGTTCTGCCTGTCTGCTGCAGCCAAGGTCAGAGCTTGCCACCCTAGAACAGCGATGATGCTGGGGAAGGGATGGGGAGCACACCCTAAACCCAGTCCCCGGTGGCAACACCACATAAGCCCAGCGTTCCCCAGTCCCAGTTATGACTCTTGCTGGACTAGTTGCCCCCCTCCCCATGGGTCAAACTCCAGTACTGCTCTTTTTTTAGATGCTCCTGCTGTACTGAGTGAGATGGGCTGTTTCTGCACTCCCCAAAACCCACTTCCCAAGAGGCAGGTTTTGCTCTGACCAGCTCCCAAGTACTCCCTGATCCCAGGTAAGGGTTGACCCAATATGATTTAATTCAAAGTCCCCATCCTATCCAGGAAGTAGCTACCTGACACATCCCTCCTCAAATCTCTCTCGAAACAATTTTTGATGTTTCCAGTTTCCATTCCCTGACAAGCACCTGACACAGCTCCCCTGGTTCACCTGCACCCTGCTCCTCTCCACCTTGCATGCCATGGTCCCCACTTTGCATACAACCTTTGCTTCACTCCCTCCCCTCCTTGACTTCCAGGCTTTCACCTGCCCTCCTCTCCTTGCCCGGGGCCCCGTGCCCTGCCCTGCCCCATGGCCTGCCCCATCCTGTTTTCCCCGGGGGGTGGAGGCGGCTGCTGCTGCTGCTGCTGCTGCTGGCAAGGTGCAGCCTAGTGTGGTGAGAGGCTATAAATAGCTCAGTAAGCTCCACTCTCATTGACACCGTTTGGACAGAGGATGGAAAAATAAACAAAGGAAACTCCAGGCTCTAAGCAGCAGATACATTCCTCGTGCTAAATAATGACAGATTTTCCTCCAAGGTGTGTGGGTAATATACAGATTGGTATTGGGAGGTGGCAGAGGGAGCAGAAATCAAAACAAATTATACACACCCAGTGCATGTCAATATTTTGGTCCCTCTCATTCTGCCCTGTAGTAGTTAAGCACACGCAGATTGCCTATATTTAGAAAAGGGTATATTTTTAAATACTCCGAGATGGAGATTGTTTCCATTAATAATGATGGAGCACATTGGAGGAGGCAGACCTGGTGAGGAGCTGTCCAATGTTGCTTTAGTGACATATAGAGGTCTGAGAGATAAAGGACAGGACAGGAGCAGAACAAATATTTTGAAATCAAGCAGTGATTACCCTGAAGTTTGCAGTTGTGTTGCTATTTTTACACAGGGGGCTGTTTGCACTGGGAGATTATTCACAGTTCCCTGGTGCAGAGACTCAGGCAGTGGGAGAAGAATTATATTATCAGGGGTTTATTTTATTTTGTGCCTTTTTTTTTTTTTTTAATTGAGGACAGAACATACACTGCAGCAGAAAGATTCAGCTTAGAATGGCTGAAAGAAGGGATGGACACAGAAAAAAAGTAGCATTTATTACTCAATTCTGGGATGCTAACTCAGCCTGGCTTAGGAAGGGCAGTGTCTGCATTTTAACAAAATACTTTTTTTCCCCCCCCTCCATCCTGTCATTCCCAAAATAGCCTCTCCCAATCTCAGTGTTCCTACAGGGATATTAATAGTGAATTTTCATTTATGTTATGGCAGGAGGTAAACAACCAAATAAGATCTGCACCATAACATGTGAGGAGCTAAACATGCTGAGTATTAAGAGACTGCCCAAGGAGCTTAATACGTGAAAAGAGAAGAAAAGTAATAATAAATATAAAAGGAAAAACCCCTTTGCACTTACTTATAGCTGGGTAAATGAAAGTTGAGTGACTCACCCAAGGCTATAGAGGTAGTGTGTGGCATTGTTGGGTCACAAAGCTAGTTTTTCCATCTTAGGGCAACACCCTTCATATGATCAAGCAGATGCTTCATTTTTTTTCTTCTAAATGTTTCCGCTTGGCTATTTCCAGACAGGATGGTTTACAGAAGCAGAAATCCCAGTAATTTTCCTATTACTCTCTCATGAAGGGACACCTGTCAGTCAGAGCTGCCTTCCCCATCTGATGTCCAGCATGGTGTGGGGGAGACAGCCCCAGCAGCCCTCCCGACTGTAACCCTTCCATGTTGCGGTCACTCCTGTGTTCAGTCTGGCTGTAGCTCCAGCAGCCCGATGAGTGGGCCTGGGATAGCAGATGCCTGTGGTCACGCTGGTACCACCCAGCCCTGGTGCTGGTAGGGCTGCCTGGTGGGGTGTCCCTCTGTGCCCTGCTGAGCTGAGTCAACCCTAGCCCAAAGCTCTCTCACTCCTGAGGAGGAGAGGGCAGAGAAGGCTCTAGCGTAGCTGTTTGGACACCTGGTGTGGGGAGCTTTAGCTCTTCCCCTGGAGGGCTGTCCCGGTGACACTGGGGAATCCATTCCTGAAGGGCCATGACCCGTCTCCCAACCCTACCTGCCAGTCAGGGTTCAGCCCCTCTCCCCAGGTACAACAGGCAGGAAAAGTCACCTTCCTCTGTGGCCTCCTAGGAGGAAGTTGGTCTTCATCAGCTATGGCAGTTACCTAGTTATTGGATATGCTCATGCAAATGCACCCCAATCTCCCAGGAAAACCCTTTCGGGCACCAAGTTTTTCCCAAACTTGTGTGCAGAGAGAACAGACATGGCCTGACAGGTAGAAAAGCATTGGGAACAGATGCTCCTCAGGCTTTCTCTTGCTTCTGTCATGGCCTGACCTGGGTAAGTCATGCTACCTCACGCAGCAGGAGTAGCTGGGTTAGTCACAAGGTGAGATAAATCAATGACTTATAAATGGTTCTGAACTCTCGGAGTAAATGAAAATTAGGTGATGGAAGATGCTGGAAAGTTTGGGAATGTGGGAGAGCTCCCAATCAGAGTCTTTTTTAACCTGTCCTGCATATACACGTGCCATACCGCTGGGAAAGGACAAAGCCCTTCTCCTTCCTCAGCTAGTCTTCACCAACTTCAGGGTGCAACTCAAGCTGTCATCTCACTGATGAGGACCATGGTGGTTTTTTTGCTTTTGTTATTTTTTATCTTGGAGTGTTCAGCCCACATATTTGAGCTTTTCCCTCACAACTTTCTTACAAACAGATATAGTGAGAGGCAACAAACTGAGCTGCCTCCTTTCTCCAGAGGGAGAGGAGTGGATAGAGGTGGGCATTTCAAACTAAGCCTACTACACTTGCTGAAAAAACTTCCCTTTAAATATATGTGTGGAGTTCAAATCTATCTTCAGCTAAACCTTTGAATGAAAAATAAGTTGACAGCCTCATTCCACCCATCTGATGCACAGGCAGCACACCCCACACGGATGAGCTGGGGATTTGGGGGAGAAGCAGTGGAGGGATTCCCATTAAGGAAACCCCGCTCACTGTCTGCTTGGGTAAGATGCGGGGGAAGGCTCCTCTGCTTCCCAGCGATATGAACATGAGATCAGTTGCCTCATGGTTGCATAACTCCCTCACTCATTTGGGAATTCATGTGTTATTCCCATTTAGAGCCACTAAGAAGAGACTTGATCTTTTAGGGGATAGGGGCTGAGAAGTGCAGCTGAGCCATGTAGTTGGACTATGTTCCCAACCATCCATCTGGCACTTCATGGAAACTCTTCTCTCTTCCAGGTTTCCTCTTCTAGGGAAATGGCTGCTTCACCTGAGCCTGGGGGTGGGAGTAAGTTAGCAAGTGTGCTGTGTGAGCCCCCCTGGGAAATGGGGCCACAACACAGGAACTGAATAGATTTGACCTTTTAGCACAACATGGCTGCAATGTCAGCATGCTGGTAAAGAGTGATGCAGCGTAGAAGATCAGCTATTTCTGTAAAACTAATCTTGCCCTTCCAACCTCCCTCTAGTCTGCTCCTTGGCAACAGAGGGTGGGATGAGATGGACCTGGTTTTAGAGTATGGCAGTTTATCAACATTTGCAGTTGTGCTACATTTGTATCTACACAATCAGAGCTTTGGAAGTACACTAATTTACTACAAGCTCTCTTCCCAAACCAAAATAGGCTCTTGCCTCCTCTTTATGTTTTAGTTGTGATGGCTCATCAAGCTAATGGTGGTGCAGACTGCTCTAAGGGAGTTGTCACAGAGTGGCAGAGCTGGAAGGCACCTGTATTGCTTTATCTAATCTATCCGTCCAGCTGGAGCAGAGTCAACCATAACCAACGTCATTCCAGACAGATGCCAATTCAACCTTTTTAAAGGCTTTGCCAGTATCCATTACCCCACAATCTCCTTTTCACAGAGGACCTCCTTGTGCTGCAGGGAGCAAGTTCAGTACTGGTCACACTCATGTCCTCAAATGGAGAATCTGGTTGGGCCTGGCCAAGGTCCATGGTCACACCACATAAAGTGGACTTCCATGCATTAGATTGTTAATCCTGGCAGGCAACAACCAGCTTCCATGTTAGCCCAGATTCATTAAAGCAAGTGTAGGTTGAACCTGCACCGCAGAGCTGTTAGTGTTGTGGGCAATATAACTATAATGAGAGGAAAAGACACAGGTACCTATATTACTTCTTTTGAAAGCTCTCTTGGAATCATGAAAACAAAATGGGGGTGTAAAGGTGCTGAAGAGAAATACAGCTATGGAAGACAGCTCCAAGGAAGACTTGCAATAGAGCGTTGAGGTATAGGATGACTCTTAGCAAGCACCAGGACTAAGATTTCTGTTGGCCTTGATGACAATAAGCCTCTAGCTGACAATGCAGGCTGCTGTCATGCTCTGATATAGCTACAGGGACAGTGGCACCATGCCAGCTGGGTGTTTTATTCATACTTTGCTACTTCTATAAAGATAGGCTCAAGTGACTCATATGTCACTGACCACATACCACACATTTAAAGTAATTGTCATGGATTTGATTTCTGGGGGTTAGGTTGTTGTTGTTTTCTTTCTTCCTTTTTTTTTTTTTTTTTTTAATATTAATTCCGTTCCCTCTACTCTCATCAATTTAATTACAGCTATGTAATCTGTAGATCTGTAAGGCTCTAGCATGAGGTTTCTGGCTATCAAGTTTCCATATTCACAATTAGCAAATGGAGACAAGAAGAGCAGCACTGGAAGAGAGGGTTTTAATTTAAGATCCTTAAGAGGATCTGTGATCCTGTTGTCTCATCACTAATAGGAGGGATATGGATGAGGAAGGTTTTAGGTTTCAAGCCCAAGTTTCAGGACACTTAAACCAGTATGAAAACCAGACTTTGTTGGACTTTCTGGAGGTAGAAAAATGGTAAGAATGAGGAGCATTTTAAGCTACCTTCTGTAGTGTTCAAGAAACATTGAAAAACACTGATGTCTTGTTGATCTTAACTGAGAAGTTCTCATTTCCTGTCAAATGTCGCTGGCCACTGACCTTCGAGCAGCACAAGCCTGAAATTACTGAAATTAATTTCTTCGCATTCTGATTATCAGCAAATGCTTTCTCCCTCTTTTCTCACCCATATCATGTCATAACACCATCACAGACATCTCTCTTGAACTTTGCACTTGCTCCTAGACAGATCCTCACAGAGGGCAAGGGCCTTAGGCATAGTTAAGTAGAAGACAAGAGCCTCAGAAAAATACAGCATGTCACCTATGGCGCTTCCCCCAGTACTTCTACACTGCACAGAGGTGTGGAGAGTGCAAGCACATTAAATACAGGGCATACTGATTAGCAACTTCATCCAGAAACTTGCTGACATGCTTTTGAGTTCAATATTGGTCTATCATACTTTCCATGCCATGTATGAAATGGTATGTCTCACACCACACTCCTGCAATGGTAGCTAAGGCATGTTCAACATAGTGTTGTCTCATTTTAGGATGAACTCCAAGTATAGATTCAGAATGGTACCAACCCAGAATTAAGAAAAGTAGAGGTGGTGTTTTGGGAAAAGATTTCAATTAAGTGATTGGATACAGCTCATGAACATTTTCCATTTCTGGAACAGATATGCAGACATGAGGAATTCCCTGCCATGAATCCCTTCTTTTCCCCTTTCTTTTCAGTGAAATTTTTTTTCATGATTTTGTCAAAGGGCAGTAGAGTGAAAGGTAGTAAATATTTTACACTTATTTCTCAAGGAAAACACTGTACCTGTTAAGACATACCCATCTCCAAGGATCCTGCCTCTGTCACAGGATTTTCACTGCCATCTCAGATGCTATGGAGCATCTTGCTCATGTCCTGTGCTGTACCACAGCAATGGGTTGTCAGGGAAAGAGAAAGGTGTGATGTCTACACACCTTCCTTGCAGACAACCAGTCAGGCACCCCAAGATGGTAGTTGTGTCCAGTCAGACCTGAAAGTAAAAAATGAGAGAATTCAAAATTTGCAGCTTATGGTGAGAAGGACAAGCATATATAGGCGATGCTATGCTTTAATTATTGCATTGGAAAAATTCTACACTGTTCTGAACTGTTCTTGCTGCAGCCACAACTGAGACCTTCTATGGGCTGTATCCCTGTGCAGGTGGTCTCATGGTGAGACTTGAAATTGCCCACAGATGCAGGGAAAAAAGAAATGGAATAAGAGCATGTGGTACATCGGGAAAAACATCAGACCTTCTCACTGTGCTTAAACATGGGACAGATGCAGTACCTGAAGCAAGTAATTTCTGTGTAATTCTCCCTCAGTGATGATGTTCCATTATAGAAATGAAGGATAAGGCAGATAGCCAGAAGCATGAATCTCCTGGTCCAGCATTGTAAATGGCAGTCTCCTAAAAAGGCAGGTGAAGGTCTGGAGGCTTGCAGCCTACATGTCCCTCCACCCTAATGTGGTATCAAAGATGACAAGAAGATGGAGGATGCTGTTGCATGTTTGATATTGCAGTGGTTTGGCACTGCAGGTTTGGGAAAAGAAGGAAACCTGACTTGAAGGTTAAAGTCAAAACTGAGGATCCCACCTCCTAATTTCTTTTCCAGGAATTGTCTGTTAGGTGGCTTTACACAAGTCCCCCCTGTGGTTCACTGCCCCTCTCTTTATGAGAGGGTTAGTTACTCCAGCTGTCTCCTAGGTGGGTGTACCTGAAGCTGAGTGAAGCAGTGGCTGCAAAGGGCTTTAGGAACCTCAGTTAAGGCATGAGGGTAGCAAAATATTAACCATTTGGTAGTAGACATGCAACAGACTCCCTTCTAGATATTTACTAGGAAAGCAAAGGGGAATATGACTCCTAGAGCTTCTCCTTGTTGTTTTCCTTTAGACTTCTGCTGCCTGTATCTTGTTTCTGCTTCACAAGGGAAATTTCTTCGGATCTGTCATACAGGCAGAAAACTCCTGGACCAGGATTGTGGGGGGTTTTTTTGGGTGGAGACAACTGCAGATAGGTACTAAGCCTGTACATTTTAATCTCCCTATCTGGCTAAATTGAATACATATATAGCACACAAAATGTGCTGCAAATTAGAAACTAGAAGGCTGGCTTTGTTGGGCAGGAGAGAGTTAATCCCTATGGGGTGCTCATGTACGTCAGAGCAGGTTCCTGTCTGTGCAGTGCTCAGCTAGGATTGAGAGCTTTTGTTCCTTGTTGTTTTTCATGATTTCTTTGCATTTAATAGTGTTTGGATTTTTAAAAATACATTTTAAAGAGCATTTCAAGCTGGCAAATCGGGGGGGCAGTCTGAGAACCCTGTACACTGCAGTCCCCTAAGATATTAAAGAACATCACAGACACAGGCAGGACAATTCCCCACCATGGCCATGGCTTGCCTTTAGTGCCTGTGCCACACCCTGCAGGGACAAGATTCCAGTTCATCTCCCATCACCTTCCAGGAGTCTGAGCAGGGACTAACAAACGGTGGTGGGATTAGGGGTGGCGATGCTTGCACCACCTCTCCAGCTCTGTCGTCCCTGTAGGTCTTCAAACAGGGAGCTGTTACCTGTCTCAGCGGGACTGTGACCATCAGATGAGAAACCCCAATGTTTCACTCCCAGGTTCTGAGTCAAGCCCAGCTCTAAGCATGACTCTCCTGTTTGATTTTTGACTGAATTTGAAACAGTTTGGAAGAAAGTGGTGTCATTGTTCTCCGAGCATGAATCCAGCCTGAAAGGTTTGAAACTGACAGAGCCTGAGGTGGTTTCTGTTCTGAATTGCAGACGTTTCAGGACAGATGCAGTGCTGGATAACAATGTCTCTGCCCCCTCCAGAGGCAGGAAAGGTGAGCAGGGAACTCCCTGCCAGTGGGCTGTCCCCTGGACTCTGGGAAGAGAGGCTGATGTGAGAAGCTGGAGGGCACGCAGAGGTGAGGGACTGAGCTGGTAAAGGAGCTGGGGAGGGTCAGCTTGAAAGCAACGATCGTGACATTCGTGAAATATATAAAGATTAGCCCAGCTGTGACTAAAGTTTTGGTCAAAAAAACAACCTACAGTGAAAGGAGATGGAATCGCAAACCGCAGCCCAAAAGGCGGATCAGCGTGAGGCTGCACAAAGGAGCGTTCCGTGGGCTGGTGGGATCGCCCGGAGAAACCTCCCGATAGGCAAACCCTTCCCTTACAGAATCCAGAGCTGAAGCGGGTAAACCCTCAGAAATGCAGTGCTGGGCACCACCTGCCCAGGAGGGGATCGCCGGTAACACCGCTCCGCCCCCGTGTTTCCACTCCGGGCACCCGCATCCCTCGTGTTTCAGACTGTGTGGGTGGGAGGGAAGGTTCCCCCTCAGCCCTCGGGGCGCTGCGGTGCCAACGGGGGAGCCGGGCCGCCCCCAGGGCCGTTCTCCGGGCGGGGATGCGGGAACGAGCGGGAGGTTTCGCCGCAGCCGGAGCTGTCCCCGGGACCGGGTGGTTCCAGCGGGGCCACCAGGGAAGTGCGGGCGGCCCCGCGCAGAGGGGAGCTCAGAAACACCCCCGCAAAGCCTGCTGCTCCTACAGCGCTGCCACGGGGGCTTCCACAGCCAAAAAGGCCACAACTCCCCAGCCACCCCTCACCCCATCCCAACAGACGAACCCGGGCCGAGGCCGCACCTCGGGCAGGGAGGGGAGCGCGGGCGGCGCCGCTCTCCGGGGGCAGCGCCCTCCCGGCTGCGCTGTGGGCCCGGGTGAGGCCCCCTGGGTGGCCGCAGGGGTGACATCGCCACCCGCGCTCCGTGCGGGGGCAGAAGGCGGCGGGGGAGCCCTGACGGGAGCCCCGGTCCCGCCGCGGCGGCGGGCGCTGCCCCGCCCGGCCGGCCCGGCCCTTGCAAGCCGGGCTGCGGCTGCCACCTGCCGGCAGAGAGGGGAAATGCGCCTCCCGCAGCCCCCGACCCTTCCCGGGCTCCTCTCGCCGCCCCGGACCCTGCCCAGGGTTCCCCCGCCCCCCGCCGGGGCCGCCGAGCTGCGGCGGGAGCAGCTTTTGTGTCTGGCGGCGAAAGGTGCCGGCTCCAACCCCTCCCTGGACGGGGACAGACCGGGACATCTGTGGCACGGACACCCCTTTCCCCTCCCAGCATGAAAGGCTCCGGCCCAAGACGTGAGTTCATCACGAAACTGGGGATACTGGAGAATCGGCGTTGCCCTTGCCGAGTTGCCCAGTGTCCACGGCATACACACGCCCCACTGGCAAAGCCTGTCCGGGAAAGGAATATAGAAGACAGAGAGGTGCCATGAATCAGCAGCGAGGGGCTCGATACCGGGCCTCCTGGGAGGGCAGGAAGTGTGTTGTGGGGATACCCAGGAGGCTCCAGCGCTGCAGGTGTGTAGGCACAAAACTGCACTACTAGGGATTCACAGGGCCAAAGCTGGCACATGGAGACAGGCAGAACAAAAACTGGGACCTGGGAAAGTGATTCTGTCAGTGGAAGACTAAGGCTGTGGTGGTAGAGGAGGGGGACAGGTGGCACAACTACAGCTCACCAAACCTGCTGTGCCCAGACTGGCAAAGAGCTGCGAGATTGTCACATCACTCTGGTTCTCCCAGGGAAGATGCTGGGACAGTCTGTGGGATGGGATAGGAGAGGGGTACTGGGATGGGACAATTCTTACCTGCTCCTAGTGGGGCAGACCATCCATCCAAGTCCAAATATGTCCAGAGAGGAGGCAGTACTAATTTTGTCCTTGGCTACTTCTCATCTTTTCTTCAGCCGCCTATTCGTTAACTTAGAGGTACAGGGAATAAAGCATGACAGTGCTGGAGTGCTTCAGTATCAGTAATGGCGCTTTTCCTGGCATGGAGAAAGGCAGAAGCACGGCAAAGGTGAGGGAGGTGGTGGGAATTGCCCCACAAGCCACTGCTCACACCTCTACCTGCTCCTCAGCCCCTCTGGCTACTAGGTGGGTGACAGAAACAGAGCTGGAGGGGGCTGCAAAAGGGAGCAGACAGCGACGCTGGCTCTCAGCCCCCAGGTGCTCTTCCCTCTTCTTCCTCCCACTCCTCCCACTTTCCTCCAGCTGCTGGTGCTGCTCTTTCCTCCCACACACCAGCTCTGAGAGGCTGGAGGAGACAGTAGGGAACAGGGGAAGCACTTGGAGGCTGACAGATGCCACTGCCTGGTTTCTTTCCAGAGCCCCATCTTCCTTGGACCTTCACTGTCTCCTCCATTTGCTCAGTGTTGGCAGCAGTGCTTGCAGAGGTGGCTGAGCTGCATGATGTGAGTGAAGTGGGGCATAGAGAAATGGAGGTGCCTGGGAGCTAAAGCTGGTCACTGCAGCCCTGTGAAGAAGTCACTTTGTTGTGAGGAAGGGAGGACTGATTAAAAAAAAAAAAATAAAAAATGTGAAGCTCATTGGTTGTCCCCCCAAAATCAACCTGTGCTAGCCAGGATCCATTTTGCTGGAGGTCTTGTGAGTGGTGTACAAGCAAGGCTCTGAGATGGTAATCAAGGGTTGCTGGTGACACTTTGAAGTGAAAGAGTCACCATGATGACTTAATTTCCATGTTACCTGCAGTGACCTTGTTGTTCATTCTGCAAATACCAACTTTTAAACTAATATTGTGAAATCAACTACACTTCTCATTCCCCTCTCAAATGTTTAAAGCCATGCTGACAATTTTAGAAAGTCTTGTTCTACTTTTTCACTGACTTGAAGAGTTGTGTGTTGAACAGACAAATCACAGTAACCTGATATGCTAGGACATGCTATCCAGACTGAAAAAACTACAACTGCCACACAGCCAGTCAGAAAGTTTAAAAAAACCCAAAAAGCTCAGGTCTAAGCCAATAAATAAAAAGATGGAAAGAAAAAAAGCCCTGTCCCTGAAATCAGATAGGTAATGGAATGAGCAGACTCTACTCTTCTGCCTAGCACTGAGGAAAGTTGAAACTACAGGCAAATAGAAGGGGTTTGTCTTGGCTTCTCTTCTGAAGAGTTTCTAAGGGAACTCCCACCCAGGGTTCCCCCCTCCCCCCAACTTTTTTTTTAGTCTCTTGCAAGTCCTCCAACTGAAGAAAGCAAGCCTTGCCTACACTAAAATATGCCAAATTGTTTGTTCTTCTGGTCAAAATGTCTTTGAAACATTTTAGGAGAAAGTGGTTCATAAGAAACACTCTGGGCTTCTTAAGGCACAAAATACCCTGCTTAAGAAAAGGGACACAGGGCTCTTTGTCAGGATACCAGCAGCAGTGCTGCAATGATCTGATCTGCTCCTGAGAAAATGCTATCACTCAGGTTGCAGCTGCTCAAAGTTTTAAGAGCTTTTAGTGTTGTTCCTGCTAAGTTTGGCTATTGTATACTGGTGCAAGGGGGGTGTCACTATAGAAATTTAAAGGAAGGCCCATGTAACCTACAGTGACAAGGATAAGAACCCTTGTAGAGCTCTTGCAACCTGATGTGCTGACTAAGCTGCTCCAAATAATTAAAATTGCCCTTTGATGACAGTCAGGTATTAATTAAGTCGGGTTTGTCAGATCATTCAAATCACCTCTCTCAGATCACTGAAAGAGACTGTAAAGCACTACTGTACTCAACAGATAATGCACAAATTAAAAAGGTTTTAGGCACAATTTTCATTATGGCAGTCTAATAGTAGAATTGGTTCAGTGAATGAGGTAGGGCACACCACATACATTTTGTTATGTGAATGTGTGCATCCACCCATGCTTAGGGACATACATACATGGCATCATGCCATCTACTTGCATAGAAAACTCTTCCTCAGATGACCCCACAGGCAGACATATCCCTGTGCCACACAAGACACAGAACTCACTATCTGGAGGTCCCCCAGAAAGAGGGCAAGAGTGATTGGGCCAGAAGATGCATCTCGTGTGTGAAGTGTAGATTGGCCACCCTAGTGTTAACACCTCAGTTACCTGAATCAAATTCTGATCTTTCTTTTCCAGCAGTAACTGCAATCTAGGTGGAGAAGGTAGAAAAAAGCAGATTAAGGATGCTGTATAGTCTCCTTATAAAAAACCATAGTATTGCTTTTAAGTATTCTATCCTCCCAAACAAGTGAGTAGGCTAAAAGCCAAACCAAGGTCAGGTCTCCATTTAGTCAAGAAGGCAAGTCTTAGATAAGCATGTCGCAGAAAAGGTGAGGGAGAAAAACCATTCACGATCTTCTATAATACAAGAAGTGGCAGGTTCAAAAAGAATGGATACTTCTTCACTGGAAACTGAACTCTGTAACTCTCAGCCATAGGTGTCCATGGATCCTAAAATGTCTACAATTTAGACAATGGACTAACAAAGTCATACCAGTATTACACAACATGTTTAAAGGGAGGGATGTCAGTGCACACAGGAGTGGGTGTGGTAGGGCAGAGCAGAGGGCTCTCAGGCACACTGCTCCAGGCTTCACCACCTCCCTCAGCACTTGGAGCTGGAAGGGTGTGTGTGAACTTGCGTTCAGGGAGGCCGAGCAGCTCTTGTCCTCCAAACACTAAAGGAACACACTGAACATGCAGAGGACTACATGTCAATGGCCGGTGCCCCACTGCTGCAATGGTTTTGCAGCATTGACTTATGGCTTCTTAAATGTCCTTCTTCTTGCTGATGTCTCCAGACAACCAGAAGAAACCATCCACTCAGGCTATCCCTTTGTCCTTTTTAACTTGTCTGGTCCTGCCATCAGAAACAGTCTCTGATGCTATGAAACAGGACTTTTGCTTCCTTGCTTCTATCTGGAGCCTTCTCTCTCTCCTTCAAGAGTCTCACACTAAAGCCTGGTTTCTCTTCCCTTTTTCCCAGAGAACATGGTTCCTGCCTTAGCTCCTAGCATGGTAATTGGATGAGACTGGCTTCCTCCATCCATTTATTTTGTTTGTATTGCATCTGCCACAAGTAGGTCTCTAACAACTTTTACATATTACATCTTTGCTGCTCAGCATATGGACCACAAGACAGAGTACAGCAAAAGGCACTCGTAAGAATAGTGGTAACTCCTGCTATCATACTGTAATCTGTAACAGCTGCAGCTCTGGGAAACATCATCTTTTAAAAAAAATTCCACAAACCAACAGTAGAATTAGATTATTAGAGAAAGAGGACAAGACTGGATTTTTTAGATCAAAAAGCAAAACGGCCAAAAATTCAAGTTGAAAGTTTTCCCTTAAATTGTACTAGAATGATGACCAATTGATTTGGCAGAGTAGTATTCTCCAAGAAATGTGGATTCCTTGGATTTTAAAACTAACAGTGGTGTTACCATGGAAGGGCTGTGGCCAGAAGGTTTGACTCCACAACTGCCTGACCCCTGGCTAAG
This sequence comes from Chiroxiphia lanceolata, assembly GCF_009829145.1. Classification (NCBI taxonomy): domain Eukaryota; kingdom Metazoa; phylum Chordata; class Aves; order Passeriformes; family Pipridae; genus Chiroxiphia; species Chiroxiphia lanceolata. The sequence continues at coordinate 22,754,701 of NC_045642.1, read as the reverse complement.
GCACCAGTGACCACTGAAATTCTGTGGGCCAGTGTCTGGGGCTGTCTATGCTCTTCAGAGCATAGATTGGCTCTTGTGTGAAATACCTGGCATGCTGCAGGCACAAATAAATATAAATAGCAATACTCTGGTAGACTACTAATAACCCAATTCTGAAGGACTGAAAATAGAAGGAGCAGTTGAAACCAGATTAAAGAAAAAAAATAAATCAACAAATCAAAACACCTGCGTCAAGACATCCCATAGATATAAATATTAGAAAGCTAACTCATACTCATCTGTATTCAAAACTGTTCCTTCTGTGCACTGTCATCACACCTCCTCTGGGGACTACTGAACTCGGATACTATTATTTTTGCTCTGGAACCCAGAAGTAGATCATTAAGTTTAAAAGGTTAAAAAACCCCAACTACTTGCAAAAGTTCAAGGGGCTGCCTTTTTAAGCAGTAGGCCATATCAAACCTAATCAATCCTGAGCTTCTCAATACTCAAAAATGAAAAAAGCCTAAAATACAAGAACCCTCTCCCTTCGTTCAGACTGTCACTTCCTTAACGTTCTGTGTATGGAATATAGGTTGCACCACTCTTGTGCAGATTCCCTAAAAATAGCAGTGAAAACACATTGCCTTTAAATTCACTACCTGTCCCTTTCTGGTAGTCATTTGCAGGACAACTTGCTGTTGGCTCTCACAGAGGACCAGCCATTGGACCTCAGCAAGACCACCACAAATTGATAGGAAAGCTTCACAAGCCCCTGTTCACAGACCCAAATGTCTTTGTTTGAATCAATACTGGCACACTTGAGTACATTCAGCAAATTAAGAGAAAAGAAAACCCAACAAAACCAATCCCACAAGTGACAAAACTTACTCTTGGGGGACATTTCTTTTAAGAGAGTCTCATTGACCCAATCATGGCCGGCTGGTCCTCTAAGAAATCATGGCAACCTGCAGCACTCCAGAAGGACACATCTAAGTGATTCTTGAGATGGGAGTACACCCTCACCCCCTCGAACCTTCCACAGAATATCCAATAGCTATGGAGAAGAGGAGGAGCTTCCATTTTCTCAATGTCAAGGCAAATTCTTCTAAAGCATTTTCACTCTTTCAGTACTGATACAGAGACTATTAAACTCTTCCTATTCCCTGCTTCATCGGTTTCCACACTGTTGTTTTTCGTGTTGCTACTATTTGTATTCTCTGGCATTACGACAGTTTCTCATACAAATTCATAAACAGCAATAATTCCAGCTCCAAAAACCCCCATATGTTCTAAAAAGACATCAGACAATGTGTGGGAGAAAGAGAGGTACAGCAAGGAGGGAAATACCTTGCCTGAAGTCATACAAGAGGACAGCAATGAGGGTAGGAACATTACTATTCATGAAGCAGGTCTAAACCCAGGAGGTCCTAAATTGCTAGCCAGAAAAGTTCATGGCAGCTCCTGCAAATCACAGGAAGCAAAAGCATCACAATACTGCAACAAATCTAATTAGCATCTTTGGCTATATCATACAATGCTTAGGGAGAGGTTAAGGATTTGTTGTTCATTTTTAATCTTTTTCCTGTAAGAGGGAGGGAGGGTTATAGAGTAGGGAAAGAAGGTTGTAAGCTGCATCATAAACCTTTTCTGATTACCATTTTCCATTTGTCATGAAAATTTGCCATCATAGGGGATCCAAGGTGTCCACAGGTGATCTGTCTCCATTGCATTGTAAAACCTCTTGCTTGAACATGATCCTATGGTCACGCTGGATGCCAACACGATACTTTGGGGTTTCCTATTTTGTGTGGCATGAGTGCAGTCCTGACCAGTACAACTATGACATCGACAGTAAATCAAAACCAACGACTTCATAAATATAAGTATCTGATTCTTTTCCTGTAGCATTTGCCCTCAAAAGCCCCTGGATGTCAGGAGCTTTAGAGGCTGTGAGGATGCTGAGGATTTTGAGGATGTTATCTGTGAACAAATGGAGACATTTTTCCTATCTATACTTAATTTGTGGGCATGCTCTGAAAACAACTGAGGAAAAAAAAACTTTTTTTTTTTTTTTTTTTTGGAGAAGAGAGGATTTTGCCATTTACCTACGGTTATGTCATCCCTCAATTACACTACTTCAGTGATATGTTTAGCAGAGCCAGTCAATGTGAAATGAGTTACCAAGCCTCATTAGTAGGAATCATATTGAAGTTCGGTTTGTCAAAGTATCTCAACAGTCAATGGAAAGGAACAGGCAGTTCGAATATGCAATTTGTCACGCTCTACAACAGGGAGGGTAGATCATCCTCCAGGATAATAATCTTTTCCATTTATCGAAGACAGAGCCTAGACAACTATCTTAGCTTATTTTAAAGTAGCTTAAATGCAAAGAGACGAATGTAGTCCTTAAATAGCCAGCTCATCCCACAGAGAATCACACCTTTCCTCCATAATATGCATTGGCCTCCATTTCAGCATGCTGCCCAACTTGTTTGCTCTTTGTACGATCAGCATAATTAGTTTTAATTGACTAACACTTGAACACAGTCAAACCACTCAAACCCACCACTCTTGGCATTTATATAGGAGGGTTGAAGGCATGGAGATGAGAGTGTTCCATTATCCTTCTCCAAGGGCACATGCTAGCATTCCTCAGCAGATTCACTAATGGGTGAAATCTTTATAGCATTAGGTCAAGTTTATGCTCTCAAGTAGATCTTTTTGCTTCCGGGTTTCAGTCTGATGTACTGCTTATGCACAAGGGATTTAGGAATCACCTAAAGTTTCAGAAAGTACAGTTAAGAGGGAAGCAGAGACTATTTTAAAATCAGTTGTACGGCAGAGAGAGCAAACAGTAGACAAGTAGCAACAGAACACCTGTACATACAAATTTTTTGGGACTAAGGCAGTACACATTGAAGTTTGAACCAAGATTCAGAACAAATACCTCAAGTCACATGGCAGTTTTCAAAAACCATTTACGAGGTGCAAATTCTTTGGAATGCCATATCTCTATCTCCTGATGGCCATTTATAGTATGGTTTCTTTTTTTTTTTCATCTCTTTCTTGCATTTTCTTTTGTTGGTCAAACACAAAAAAACTTAGTCTTCCTGCATTTCATATGATGCCTGTATACAGTACATCTTGCTGCATTTCTTAATGAAAAAAATTAATAAATACTGGAGTAAGCAAGATGTAAGCTGACATGAGTATTAATAGCTGACTTTAAGTGCCCACCAGTGTTGTCTAATCCTTGGTGATCCAGAAAAGGTCTATTTTAATTCCATCTATTGTCAAAGCTATGGATGACCATCTGTGCTCCACATACTGCCCCCCCTGGGGTTCTTAAGGACCAGCCTTACTCTCCAGTTAAATCCTGGCACCCCATCCCCAGATGCAGGAAAAGAGTTCAGCAGGTGGCAGCCACTTGATTTGACCACGTGATATGTCAGGAAACAAAGTTGTAAGGTCCATCCTCTGTACCAAGGGAAGTTTTTGCACATTACATTTTAAAACTAGCACATGACATATTTACCAAATATATTTAAGTGACTTCCAAGTATTTATCAAGCACTATAAAAGTAAAACAGACCAGTTAACCAAACTGGTTTACATATAGATACAGCTATGCCTGTCTCCAGCCCAAAACATTCAGCCTTCCAGTAGCCTTGGGAAGAGAACAAAATTGATATGTTGATCTGTTGACAAAAATTTAACACATTCACCCACTTTTAATACAAATCTACCCAACAGTAGCACTTGCTCATACCTCTGTCAGGCTTTCTAGATAAATGAAAACTATTTGCACTAAAACAGAGGTAAAATTTGCATTAGAACTGCTTATCTTCAGTCATATATAAAAATACTCACAGATCCTTTTATGAAGTAATGTTACAGTATTATAAAAATTATGTTGATGTCACAGTTTCCACCACTGCCATACTTGCTCTTAATCTGCATTAATGAGAGAGGAAAAATATGGGGGGGAGGGAGGGGGAAAGTAAATTCATAAGCATTGTTAGTTCTGAATCACTAAGAATCACATTTAACAGTAAAAGCTGGAGGGGAGGTTATATGAGAGCTGATTTAGTTAACTTTCCCTTATTTTACTCTGCCACAGAGAGTCAGACACAGAGGTGTGGGGAATTTTCCAGGGGTGCACATGAAATCGTTGTCTAATCAGGAGTGTTAAAGGTTTTCCCGCCTCCCAGCTCTGTCTGCTCCCCAGGAAAGGCTGTAGCTCCCCTAGACTAAGCCAGACTCTTGCAAATGGCGCACGACACACACACACACTGGAGGAGAAGCTGCGAGTTGTTCATAAACGATTTATTTTATTTCAAATATGTGCCCTTTTTGATTCATCAGTGATGTCTGGAGAATCATGTCCTCCACCAACCAAAGACAGAACTGATTTGGAAATCTTCCACCTGACTTATTTGCTGTTGATACCTTGACACCGTCTCCCTCCTCCTCCTCGGCAGCTGAAAGTATGGCTCAGAGTGAGCATAAACTTGCACCTTATTCCGAAACGGCTAGAAATATAGTGAACAAAGAATTAGTAAATCAACCACTCAGGGAGGCAGAGGGCTATGAATATATAGACAAATACAAAACACCTTATTGGGATTTTCACCAATTTTCTTTTTCTGCAAGTAAGATTAAAAACTACTTTGACTTTAGGGTCCTCCTGTTCCCTCCTCCTTATCCCGCAAGAGAAACAAACAATTCCAAAAATACTTGATGTTTCTCATGTTTTTTATAAACATTTAGAAGTCTGTTCCTCTCCTTCCAAAAAAGCAGGTAATGTGGTATGGAGTGAACAAGACTGGACGAAGCTTGAGTTTCACATGGATGAATTGCTCATTATCTCTTCTTACTATTTGGTACAGGTATGTGCTTTGCATTTCCAGTGACTTAGATTGTAAGACATGAAGCAAGTTATTTTGGATGCTGATGCCAATCTGAGCATTAAGGAAAAAGTAACAGTGCCTGGCTCCTGGTACAGGTGGTCATGGACTTATGGAAGTTTCTTGGTTTAATATTTACATGGATGTTTTAAAATTACGGTCTGTGAAATATATTTTCCAAAGATGCTCCTATATTTGAGAAAAAAAAATAATAAAAGAACCCTTGATCCAAATCCCATCTCTTTTTAAAAGTCTTGTTAAAAATTTTGATTCCTCAATTTATCTTAACACACTTAAAAGCAGAATAGAGAATAATGACATTTTTAGAAAAGAGAAAGATGCTGGTCTCTAAGGAGACCGTCGCTCTTTTTTCATAAGTAAATGACACTGAATGGTGCGGATTCGATTCTTTGCTGGGGCAAACTCCGGCTGAAGTTTTAGTGTTGATTCATACCATTTCATGGCCTTTTCAAACTCTTCCTGTAAAGAAAGAAACAAGAGCGCAAAGAGTCAGATTCCAAAAGCACTAAGCACATTTTCTATGCCTTTCCTATCCTAAGTAGTTGTGTAGTGTGATATGCACAAAAGCAGCCGAACCAATTCACATGGTTTAGGATTTTTTTCCCTTCTTCCCCAAATAAACCGCTATTTTCTTGGGCTAATGACTCAATTCTGCATAATCCATGGAAAGGAGTCAAATTACTGTTGCGAATTATTGATCCATGTTCTTGTCTTTTCCTTTTAATAGTACATCTTAGCATTCTTGACGTAAAAGTAACTTTTAAAACCAGATTTCAGTCAGAATTTATATGGATAAAATCTTTAAAATCATGGACAATGCAAACTCACCAACTTTTCTGAAAAGCTAACATTTTTAGAAACAATCTGACATTATTTTTAAAAGATCACTCAACGTAGAGAGTAAAAACTCAACAAAAAAATGCCAAAACTTAAAGAGCATACAATAGCTAGAGAATTTCAATTGGTAAGCTGGACTCAGATTGGTAGTTAGAAACATTTATGTGGAAATAGCATCTAATTTTATATAGCTGAAATCTCATTACCTTTGCTTTTTTATTAACTAGGAAAGCATGCCAACATCCAATAATGTATTAGAAGAAAAATGAGAAGGAAAAAGACCCAAAACATTTTGGGGTTTTCAGTCACTTTCAATACTGTTTTTGTTCTATTAAGTTCCTTTTCTCAGTAACTTTAGTTGTACAGTAGAGATAATACTAATTTCTAGCCATATTATAAACACTAACTAGATCAAGGTGAGTTGTGAAGTCTTGGTTTTTTAAAAAGTACATTTTAATAGAATATATAGACAGTATGAAGAAATTTGAGTTCAATCTGTAAATTACATTAGACATTGATAATCCAGATATTGAAGCTGAACTTCCCTTGTGTTTCTTCCCTACAACTGTGAATTGGATTTAACTTATTATTCTAAGCTTAGCTCTTCAGGATGAGGACCCAATTTATCATTAATTTTCCAGTAGAAAAGTATCTTGTGTTTAGATGAGCAGCCAACGCAAATTACCAATTGTTTGCTACTGGCTTAACAAAGCTTTGCAGACAGCATTCTTAAACTAGCTTATAAAAATGTTGGCCTTAAAGTACTGAGTAATAGGAGTAAAATGAATAATACAAGTTTTGCCTTCCACAAAAGATATTCCTTCTTGATGATCCTACCCCGATTTCTTGAACGCTGTTCCTTCAGAATTATTTGTGAGAATACCATTTTTGTATCCATGTAAATATTGTACCAAAGACAGATCTAACTGGGTGACAGCACACTCACCATTGCTACGTAGACATTTGCCAGCGTGAAATGATTAACCACAAAGTGTGGCGCTATTTCCACTGCCATGGTGGCCACAATGATGGCATCATTCCAGAGTTTTGCGTTGTGGAAGATGTTTGCTAGACTTATTAGTGGCACATCCTGAAAGAGAAGAGCAACAAACAGTGAGGTTCTTTCCATTGAAGTTGTCAGAAGACTCCACTACTCAGCCACTCTCACTTGGTTCCTACCCACTTCCCTCTCTGGTGACATTAAAAGTGATGAGCCAGACCTGTTTTACTTTAAAAGGGCATTTGGGCCCAAGTTATAAACAAAAAACCCCTCACACCCACAACTACTCTCAATAGTGATAAACACTACTGTTGGATAGAAAAACAATTCAAAAATTAGCTCACTTAAGTGTCCTAGCATGTTTTTTGTCCTGCCTCCATCACAGAATTATTATTCTGATGCTGAGTAACAGCAATAAATAAAATTTTCTCAGCTAATCACTGATGGTATGTTTTTTATTTCCTGTATTTCCAGACTGTGACCTTGTCTAACTAACAAAACTGTTGAGCCCTGGAAGCCATAGCAGACTCTGGGAGCTGGGCTTCATACCTTCAAAGGACAAAATACTGCTTAGTACCAAGTCTTAAATGCCCTCAACAAGACAATAAAACATTCTGGATGTGATCCCTGCCTCCTTGACCTCCACATGTCAAGGAGTACCTTTGGTGGATATGTCATTCATGTTTGCAAAGCAGATATTATGGAAGTCAGAATCACAAAAGAAGTTCACAGGAAATTAATTACCTTTCATTTACATAAGAAAAGTCAAGAGAAAGTAGCCAGAGTGCATAAAAGCAAAGAAGAGGATAAAACAAAATATTAAATAGCTTTCAATTCAGTGCTAACTCTGAGTACAAGCGCAGTTGTATCTGCAAAAATCCACACTTTTCTCTGGAGGCAGCTTCAAGATGGAGGACAAAAACAAGGCACAAATTAGGAGTCATCCAGTCTCAAGCAACTTTACATCATATTTCTAGAAAACAGCAGTACTACACCATAATCTTGCCAAGCTGTAATTTCCAATCCATAGTCTGACCCTTACAAATCACACAACTAAGGGCTCCTGAGGAACCATTCCCCATTACTAAGAAAGACAGGAAAATAAGCAAAAGCTTGATGTGTTAGATCTTGGCTCCAACCTTGTTTTAAAAGGACAACGCAAAGATAGAGACTCATAGGAGACATACACACGATATGCAGTGGGGATGTGCATTTCTTAGTTGAGGTATTTCTACTGTAAATAGCTAACTCCTCCTAATAATATCCTGAAAGTGTAAATTACTTTGACTCCCAATTTTCAGAGAAGGGTTGAAGACCAAGATTCAAAAAGGAGTATACATTTTGCAATGCTGCACAATTTGTCACTCAGGTCCCAAAGGAAAATTTACAACGTGTAGTAAGGAGCCTATGCATTTATCAGTTTGCAAGGGAGAGCTTGGTGTATAAGAATAGACATTATAATGCTCAGCACAGCACGTGGCAAGGTGAAGAGTACAAAGCACTTCAGCCAACTGAAACATTAAACAGAAGATGATATCCAAAGTACTGCCTTTTTTGAGTGAAGTACAGAACTGCTGCCCAAAGTCAAGCAATAGTGTCTAGTTGAGATTCACACCCTAAATGCTTAAGATTTAGGCATTTAAGTAATTCCTTTAGATATCACCTCCTATCCTCTTTAAAAGCACAACCAGAAGACATACCCCTCTTTAAAAGCACAACCAGAAATATACTGCCTATATCTTGGGTTAGAAAACTTGTCTAGACAAAGGCCGATTAAGACTCACAGTCCTACGTAGCAAGAGGAGTTCAAGCCCAGAAAGCCCAGAGAGGTGTCAAACCCACTAAACTGTAGGAAACACTACTGAACCTTTTCTGCAGTTATCTTTGGTTTTTGCTTGTTTGTTTTTTTTAAGAGACAGTCCGTAACAAACAGGTGGTGAAAGTCTTGAGGTTTCACCTCAACTAGCTAATACCTAATACCTTATAGACAGTTGATAAAGTGTCTATAATTGTTGGTCTTAAAAATAATCTGTGAAAGCTCTGTTGCGACAAGCAAAACATTATTTCATCTGAGTAGTGGCCACACGCATACACACCTTCATGTGATGGGGTGCATAGTGCAATGCTTGCCGTAAACAATCAATTGCCTTCTTTCCTTGGCCTTTCACCCTCCAGTAAAGAGCTGCCATGCTAGAGAGGACCCATGAAGTCTGATTCTGGCAAAAGAAGAACATGAAAAACTGTCATGTAAACACCTGTAGCGAATAGTCTTACCTTTCACTCTTCAAATTAATTTGTTATACTGAGGTAGAGGGTGTTACACTTAAAAATGGCATTAAACTATTCCAAAGCAACAAAAGGTTTCTTATCTGACAACACATATGCAATAACCAGGTAAATGAGACTGCCAAATGAAACACAAGTTCTAAATGCAATGTCATTTTCTTCGGAAAGGAATACCAGTTGAACAGCTTTCAGCAGCCACAACAGCTTCTAACCAGCTGTCTGATGCTGAGCATCTAGATGTGTATACACGTTAGCCAACATGAAGGAAAAAACTCAGTTAAATTAGCTGATTGGACTTGTAGGCTCCCTGCAGTCATTGGAAAGAGAAAGGATGCCCTGGGATGCAGCTCAGACCAGACGCCTGACAAAGCTCAATGGGTAACCTTTGGTGCCTCTAGCTGGCTGACTCCCATGCCCTGTGCTACAAAGGAAAATACTACGTGCTTGAATTCTGTGGACTCAGACACAGTAAATGAATGTTTATGCTCACATATGCAATTACATAAGTAGCCATCTTGATTTGTTTGATTAGCTCTTGTGAATACTGAATGAGATTGGTAGACAGAAGAACTGCATTTTATTTCCAACACAGCCAACACCGAGAATTCTGTTTCTAGTCTCTGCACTAAATTTTCAGCTTATTTGGATAAAGCTTGCTGTCTGCAGGGGAAAGTAGCACTTAAAGAGAAAAAGCTACCATACATCTAAAGTGAAAAGAGACTAAGTCTTGTAACATGAAGACAAGAGTAACATCTTTACTTTCTGGGAATGGACAAAGCTATATTGGCCTCAGTTTCAAAGCATAGTAAGGTTGGTCCTCAGACAGCTTTCAGAAGAATAGGCTAGGGGCACCAAACTGGTTTGACTGAGACCTCTTTTCTACAGTAGACTGGGATATTCTCCCTACTAGTTGTAAACACAGAACAGCAATCCCTACATCTCTATCTACTTTGTAGATCCTGGGAAAAATCACGACCCTAATCACCTCATCCTAAGGTGCTCAACTGAGGTCCTCAGCAGCCTTTAGCCATAGAGCTTGGTTTTCTCTGGGGACAACAGGAAGTGCAGCCCTGCACATGGTACCACACCTCTGCCTGAACACATCTGACACTTCAGCCCAACACTGGATGAGGTAAAAGAAGCAGACTGAAACAGCAGGAAGCTGTCTGACTGCGGAATGCCAGAAGCATCACTGGAGAGGTGAGACATGGCTTAACTCAACTTTCCATAAGCTCCAAGTCAACGTAGCATAAAAAGAAAGAAGAGGGCTGAGAACTGTTGAAATAGTTTAATATATCAATAATCAGCAATGCTGTTCACTACAGGGCAGGAAAGCCTGGAAAATCTGACAAGCTTAACTTTCAGTAGAGAGATATGGAAGACACTTGATGGTGTAAGCACAGGATATACCTCAACAGAATACCTGTGAGGGCATTACAGATGCTAAATAGACACAAATCTCTAGTCCAAGTACTAATATGTTCCTTGCCTGAGATTTCACACAAATGATTTGAGATCAGATTGACCACTACATCAGTCATTAGCAGTAAGCCCAGACTTCTCATTTATATTGTTTACACATACCTTTTCCAAAGCTTTGGCTATTCGAGTACCAACTTGTTCTAGTGACTGGGGTGAGTACTGGTCTTTGCCAAGATTCTGTAGCACCTGTGGAAGAGGAAGTACAAGTGCTTACATGCTGGTACCTAGTAAGACATGTCTCTTGTTTGTTGGTTGCTTTTTTACCCAGCCTTTTACAAATGCTGTCACCTGCTTCAACCTAAACATCACTGTCTATCTTGAGTTAATACTATCTGTATCATCACACAGTGTTATAATTCCATGGCACTGAATACTAAGCAGCTAGAAGTTCTAAGTATGCTGACTTGGACTTTTCTTTCACTTATTTATCCACCAAGAGCTATAAATACAGAGACACTAACGGTGTTTTAGGATTTCCCTCAGACCAGACTGTAGATGGTTGGGAAAATATTCTGGTAACATTTGTTGGTTGCTGGTTTATTGTTCTTACAGTTTTATCTGGGCATTAATTCACTGAAAGTCACCTCTGGAGACAGGACACTGAACTAAATGTGCCCTGAATCTGCCATGGTGTGGCAGCATTTTTGTGTGTCAGCCTTCAACTCTGGCATACCTCTTTCAGTTGACTTTCTCCAGTGTAATGCAAGCTGGCCCGACTAGAGACACCTTGCAGGTGGTCCAAAGTATGCATACTGGCTGGTAGGTTTGGGTTACAAAGGGGTTCCATGGCTGGTTCTTGCAGCTGTGTGGCAAAATCAATGTGTTCTGTAATGCTACAAATGTCATAAAACAAGCTGAATTAGTTAAGAGAAGAAAACAGAATAGTCATTACAAAGTTCTCTAGTGAAAGTAAACTGCTCAGAACCGGGCAGAATCTCATTTGAGAAGCTCAAGAGGCAAGAGAAAGTGGATCTTCCATCTGCACTTGCACTTTTCTTTGCAAGTCTATTGATGAAATACCACATAATGTTTTCAAACTTCTTTGAAATCCTGAAAGTTCTTTCTTGCTATCAAAATCTTCACTTTATGCACACTGAAGGCCATGTAACTGTCTTGCTTTGCGTAAGTAACTAATTTAAGGCTCATATACAAGATACTTACTCAATGTTTTTAGCAGAAACAGCAAGCCATGTGCTGGCTACAGCTGTAAGCTCTACCCTGCGAAGCTTCAGGCATTCATCAGGACTTGGCCAGCCAAGGCTACGATAGTCCCGCCTTTTTCCTTGAGAAAGTAAAACAAAAAGAGAAAAAACTTTCTGGAGGCAGAAGACATTATACTTCAGTACGATGATTTATAAAATACTTTATACCAGTGGATACACTCCCTGCATTATAAAAGTCACCATCTTGCAGTCATTTCTTTAAGAACATTTCTGAACCTAAATGGACTGAACGGAACTTGTAGGATGCAAAGACAGAACCAGATGTACGCAAGACAGCTTAGGAGATGGAGTTTCAAAACCTGTTTCATACACTTTTCCAAAACTACAGATTAAAACAACTGCCACCTCTTGGTTACAGGTATTATCTCTACTTAAATGTCCTTAAAAAAAATTCATAACTGAGTCATCATTTATATCTACAGTTACAGTTAAAATGAATAAAAGTTGTTTGGTCTATCTTTTGACAATCCCAGGTGAAAGACACTGTGCTTTCTGTTCAATGAGTATTGTTTAAGAGAGTCAGTGGCTTTTACTGCATTTTACACTCAAGACAGCAACATTTCTGAAACTATTAAACAATTAAACCTTAGCCCTCCCACTTTTCAGAAAAGTTAAGCAAGGCAGGGAAAGGTTAAATAACTTGCTTTATGTTAACAAACAGATCACCAGGAGAAAGAAGAACATGATCTTCACATCTGAACCAAAGCCTACTGAAATCTCCCATTCCCTTCCATTTGGTGGATACTGTAGCAAGTCCAAGGAATCAAGCCTGTGTTAAATGTTAGGAAACATTTTCCTCTCATATAAGAAACATCCAAACTATTTGGAACATAAAAAAAAAAAATCCCAGTACCAGTAGATTTGCACAGTGGGAAGCCAAGTTTAACACCGTGCCAATCTACCAGCTACGCAGAAAGTGTACTTATTTCTAGTTACCCGAAATTTTGCCCATTTGGATGCAAATCCTATTTCTCATACAAGTTATAGTAAGCCACTTCACCATAATTTTGCAAAATAACAAAGATGTTCGTAATACCATGTATTTTGTAAAGCATTGTGATAAAAGGAAAATTAATTTTGAGATACACTAGGAAACTTCAGAGAGAAATGATCCGTTCTCATCACCACCACTGTGAACTATCTGTGAGTTCTTACTGGTACGAATAGCAAAATTCAGCAAGCGGTATGGAAGCGCTGTAGAGACAGGTCAATAGTCTGGGAGGTAGTCAAACACAGGAGAGATACCATAATTTCCTTGTTCTACCAAGAAGTCCCCAAGTGACCTTCAATATGTTACTTAAATGTTGGTGATTTAGTTCTTGCAAAGAGGATGTCAGCAGATCCTGCCTCACAGGAATGTTAGGAAGGTAACTACTCTCCAACAGAGGGATGCTGTGTAATAAATCCACAAAAGTAGCTTGGACGGAAAGAAGATAAATACTGAGGAAAGGACAGGTGTGTGCTCACAGATGATAGTCTGTTTTCATGTAATCCTTCCCCCTACTTCAAATATTTAATTCAATAACCTACATTTGTCAGTTGCTAAAAAAGGAGCTTGTTAAAGTTTTCATGTAAAAGCCTTCAAAATGTGAAACCACTTTCCAGGTCATCAAATCATCAAGGACTAAGATGTACTGTAGAAATATTTTTCCTTACACAGTCCTACAACATTAAGATTTTAGCTCCATTGAAAGATAAGACAAAAAGCATGGGGGCCAATTACTTGGGTTTTATTCTTGGGCACCACATTAATAGATTAGTCTCCAATTCCTGTTACTCAGCGAGCAAAAACTCCACTTCTCTTTCCAAATCTCATCTATGTTGGTGCAAAACTCTACCTTTCTGTAGCTCCAGTATTCTGGAAGACAGTCTCTAAGTTTTCTTTTATAATATCACCAAAAAATTACAGCAGAACACTTATTTTTATTTATTTCATTTTTATTAGACCAAGCTCCAAGCTTTCTGCTTTTTGTCTTTGAGTTGTATGTCTTATGTTTAGTCAATAATGAGTCCAAGCTCGTATTCTGCATCCTGATAAACTAACTTCTCTGCTCATTCAGTTTTATCGAAAGATATCATTAAAACCCCCTCTCTCTTTTACTACTTCTACTCACAGTATTTACCCCTTTCATTCTCCACTCTTACCACTCGACCCCCAGAAGTTTTGGGGAATTAACTAGAAAGTTTTCATTCAATAAATAAAGTTATGCTGCACTTCATCAAGAAGGTGCAGAGGGAGGAGATTTCTTATTTTCCTGTGTACTCATACAGAAGGTACATTTCACTACATAGTCTTTGTGATGATTATTTTTAGTAATAAATCAGTGTAATATAAAAGCTGCAAAGGAAATAAGCCATAGTAATACAAAAGCTGCAAATGATTCACTTTCTCTAGAAGCACGAGGTTACCTATTGGTCCAGGAGAAGGTATCTTTGGTCCACTGATCTCTAGTGCAGTTTGGTAAAAGTTTTCATTTTCTCCATTAGTCCCTTCTTCCACAGTTCTCCCAGCTGGCTCCTGGAGATCCAGGCTTTCAGCTTTGGGTTTCTTTAAACGTTTGACCTGAAAAGTGATCTATCAAAAGAACAGTATTAGCAAGGTTAACAGTAAGAAACACCATGGATGTTATCAGCTCCAATACATTACTTATTTTAGCCCAAAGATGTTGCAGATTTCCTTCCCTCCCCATGTTAACCCATTCTATAAGTCTGATCCCTTACAGTGCATCATGCCATGCACACAAAAATTCTTATCTCTAACATTACAGAAAACCAATTTAACTGCTGGAGAACTGAAAGGCATTTTTCATTACGTATTTTACTTGTAACATGATGACAACAGGTATTTTCTTGTTTTCGTGCTAATCAGAACTTCTACTTAGAATCTTCTTTCCTTTGCAACTGTGAGCAAGAAGGTTGAAGGCATCCAGCATCATTCTACACCTAAGCTCTTGCTGCTGATTATCAGCACTTATATGATTCCAGTTGGTGATGGATTAAAACTACTTGTTCATTTTACACAAGCTATCAACCATATCTTTTAGGCCCATAGGGAGAGTTCATGTATCTCCCAGTGTTAAACTCCCTGAACTGTCCTTATCTTTCCTCCGCAATAGTTAGTTAGTACAAGACTTCGTAAACTCATTCAAACTTACCCATTCAGCTTCATCATCATCACCACAGTCCCCAAAACAGGAGCTAGCCAGTCCATCCTGAGATCCCTTCTTCAGGACCCGGATTCCCTGCAAGTCCATCCGATGACCTTTTACCTCCAGTGCCCCTTCAAAAGCTTCCTGAGGCCAAGAATTTTCAAACTCATCCACCAAAGCCAGCATCTCTTCAGACATCTGATCATCTTCTAAACCCTCTACTCCTTCTGAACCATTGCTTTCTGCTGTTACTGCGTCTAAGAGGGAATATCACAAAAATTAAAAATTATTTTCCTTGTGCTTTCACAAATTGTATAAAAATAATCTTTTTTCTGCTGCCTGACTTTTCCACTCGCACAAACCAAGTAACACTGACTATTCACTGCACACTGCAAACAGAACTAGAGAATGCAGACTTCCCTACTCCAAATAGGCATCCATGTTATGCAGGGAGAAGAACAATGAACAGAAGGAAACCAGTTTAGGGTTACTTGTTATGTAGGTAGAGGGGGGGAAAACATAGCTTCTTGGAGGAAGACAAGAAGATTTCTGAAAAATCTAGAAACCAATTAATTTGCCAGCACTGATTTTGTAAGGCTGAACTTACTTTCCAGCCTCAAGAAGGAGGGATCCCTTGCTGAACTCTGAGTAAGGACTTGCAGATCTTCTGTACCTCCCTCAGAGTGTCCTTCTGTCACTGCTGTAACTGACTCATAGTGGTCGTCAAAGTATTTCTCCTTGCCATAACTGCCATCTGTATTTTTCTCATGACAGTGGTCTGAAAGAGAAAAATTACTGATAAACCATGCACGAATGCTCCTCCTGGACACAAGCACAGAAGCTGTACAGTGGAAGCTACTGTCTTCTAGTTTTCTACATATGGATTGAAAGAATAATTCTACAAGGTATTAAAAACTTAAGTCAGTGGTTAAAAAGTTGATCTGCTTATTGATAAGGAAGATCATGTAAAACAGTTACAGGAAACTAAACTATTAGGTATATGCTGTGAACTACCAATGAAAGAAAAAAATCAGCTATCTTTCAAGGGAAGGTTGCACAGTACGTCAAAAATTACTGTGCGCTGGAAGCCAGTTCAATGAGCACTCCCAAGGCATATTTCTAGTGACAATGCCCCATATGTGGGGATTGCCTGCCATATGAACTTCACTTAAGACACCACAATGCTCACCATGCTTATGTGCAAGAGAAAAAGGGTGAAGGCAGACTGGTCTGGGATTGCCAGACTGATCTTCAATGCCAGCAACACAGTATGTTGGCACGACTAGCTCATTAAACAGACAGACAAAAGCTATGAGTATTAATATGTGCTAAAAATCGGAAGTTTATTCAGCCGAAAATTTAAGCTCTATAATTCTGTGGTCAGCATACAAGCTCACATTCCACCAAATGCAAAGATCTAGGAATAACATTGGAAAAAATCCAAAGGTAGAGTCAGTAATGAGCAGAAACAGGAAAAAAGCGCAAACTTGCAACATTAGCCTTTGAGCATTCTTCAGTGCCACACTCTTAAGCCTTCAGAGGGTGACCACCTGAAACTTTGTAGCAATATTTTTGATATTAAATACATTTTAACTACAGATCTCAGTTTTCTAATAATAACTACTTGCCAGTCTTCCAGGGCAAGAGGTGTTTAGGGAGCTGCTCCCCCAGCCGGCCTGCAGAGCTAATGACATGATTCTCCACACACTTGAGAGGCTGGGAGCTGCCCCAAACCCCACAGCACAACTATGGGGCTGAGACGCAGATCGGGCACCTACCTCTTATCACGAGGGAAGCTTGTCACCACTGAGAAAAATATAATTCACGTACAAAGCTACTACTCTCAAACAGCCCCCTTCCTTTATTTCAATCACTTGTGAGTGAAAATAGCATACATATATAAATGAATTAAGAAGTGCACAGCGAAAAAAAGAAAACTTAACGCAAGATTCTCAAGTATGTTCCCTATTCTACCCTCCTGAATGCAAATGGTATTGCTCCATGCATATGGAAAGGATTATTTTTTCAACAAGCAGCATAAACTATCAGGAATGTTAATAAAGTAGATCAGACTCCTTTCCACTTCACATTACAATACCATTTTAGGTCTCACTTTTTTATCAGGCCAGAGGGATGACAGGATGGTTCTAACTCTCATGTAAGGGTAACAACCTGTTCCACCACTTCTCTGCAAAGTGAAACTACAGCTTTTAGCTGTTTGCTCTCTGCTTTTGCTTCTGGGAACACTCAGGAGGCATCATTGGAGGAGAAACAGACCAGTGTCTCCTGACATGGGGGATGTGCATGTGACCAAAATAAAAAAAATAAAACTATATTCATAAACCCTCTGGGAAAACTATTTCTTGTCCTACCTTTTCTGCTGTATATAAAAAGTCAAATAATGTTATGAGTAAATATATAAAACTCTTCTAACATCTGCCATACAGTTATACTCAGCCTTTCCTACTCTATCAGTCATTAATTCTTTCTTCAATCCCCTCTCCACCTCTCCCATTCTGTCAGTAAAAAATTAATTGCTTTCATTAAAAAAATAAAACAACCACTTCAATATATGGAGATCCTCATGTTTAGTTTATGAGAAATGGTGTGCACAGAACTCTAAAGCTGAAACTAGTCCCCCTGCCTGACAGTACACCAGCCTGATTTTAATGCAAGTCAGGTGCTTCTCAGTAATGTGATGACCACAATTCCCTTTGCTGAAGGTCTGCTCATCATTAGTATAAAGAAAAAAGCAAAGGGGCTGAAAACCAGACAACTATTTTAAATTGAAATAAAAATGCCAAAAAGGAAAAAAAAAGCTGGAAATTACAAGCAGAAGGAAAAAAATAATGGCACTTACAATTTTACTTAACATCAACTCTGTTAGTATTAATTTACAAACACTGATGGCTAAAAACAGACTAGATGGCTGTACTGGCTTTCTTGGGATCTGAGAGCTGCTATATATAGAAACCTGAGTGACCTAATTTTTTCAAATTGCTGCTTTCAGTTGTCTGACGTTGCTGAAGAAAAAAATGCTGGCTGAAAAACCAATGGAAGTTGAAGATCTCTGATGACTGTACCATGAAGCTGTTGGTACTGAAAAACTGCAAGTCAGAACTTCACAGCTTGTATCTATCAGCCAGATGCCTGAAGCCCAACAGGGAAGACCACCAGGTAGGAGTGTGAGACCAGTAAGGGAACAACACAGATCCAAACTCTAGGCACATTCACTGTCTGCAGAGCATTGTTGTATCACTCCAATACTTACAGCACCTCAGCCATGCGAAGGACAAACGTGACTGCTGACCTACAAACGCTCAGCCATATATTATTAATATTTCACACATATTCTGGTTGTCTGAATCTGCACATGTGAATTTTAGGTGTAAAGTCCTGACACAATGATACTGCAGCCACAAAAATTTGAAGTCTAAAACTTCTACATATTACTTGATCAATTCAGCTTACTCTATCTTGAAAATTTACTGGAGAAGGATCGCTTTCTTGCTCATTTATTTTTCTGAGAGTAGCTGTTGCCACTTTTCCTATTGATTCTGCAGAGGTAAGAAAGCTCAGAGGGAAGTGGATCAGAGTCTGTCCTACCTTTAGTATTATGAGACCTGGTCACCACGTTCCAGGAAGTGAAACAAAAATGATATAGTGATGATACAAAACAAGTGTCTGGGCCTTTATTGAAGTGATGGAAATAACACAAATAGACTGACTGTGCCAGGCTAATACAGAAATTGGCAGAAAAAACCCCATAAAGCAGTTCTTAACTTAGAAGGCAAATCTTTTGGAGAAAACAAGCAAATACAAACTCTGAAGCATTGAGTCCCTGGAGATCAAAAGCAGAACACACTATTACATACTAAAGGACTCTATTTCCTATAGTGTTGTAAGTTGTAATTTTTTGGGGCCAATGTGAACACACTTGTACAGCATTAGCAAAGAATAAATTTTAAATGTAGAAAAGATCTGCTACATCATCCATCCCATCTAATATCAACCACTTCTGTGATTTTGAGAACCCCTCTTGAATGTCCACTGAAGCTGTGGTACCTGCTGCAGCTGGTACAGCTAAAAAACCCTAAACAGAAAGTCAGGTTTAAGTTCTTCTTTAGGAACACAATAATTCCAAAAGCTTAAGTTGAAAGCCACTTAGCATAAAGAGAGAAGCACCCAGAGTGTTCTCATCTGTCACAAGGAAGGAGAAATATTAGAAAGGAGAAGTGATGCAGTAACTGATGGTGAAGACTTGTGCCATCTATGAATGGATAACAAATACTTATTCTGTGACTTAATGTGGCAACATTTGGAAACAATTAGGAACTTCCCTTATTACACATGAACTTTTCTGGTGCTGGGTTTTTTTGTCTGAAGAGCAAACTTCTGTTAATTTAGATCCTCAGACTGAAAGCCACTTACCTTAAGCAAGGAAAGAAATGTGAGAAGTATGGAAAAGAGGAAAGATGAACAAACAACACCCCCAGTGTATCACATGGAAGTGCTGAACCCTGAGTAAGCTCTTGAAAGTAATCAAACCTCACCATTAAAGTGGGCATTGACTGTTTTAAAAATCCAAATTAACTGCCACTGTAGGTGTTTGGCTCTTGTGGTACATCTGGCAGAGAGAATGAGGCATCACTAAATATTTTCACTGTTTGATTCCTATATATCAACTTAAGACAGATGATTTGGTGTCATCAATAGTACTGGAAATAAGAACAAAATTATCTCCAAGTGTCTTTGGACAGAGTTTTTAGTGACATTTTGTTCTTTGTCAGTGCAGAGCTTGCAAAATAGGACATTCCTAACTCCACCATCTATGTTCCAACACAGCAGGTTTATGAAAATTATTGGCTTCTAACTTCTTATGATATGCAGACTAATTCCCTTAAAAATTTTTTTGGTACGTATTTAGAGATTACGGTGACAGAATAATGCTTCAGTAATTTTAAATTTAGGTACTGATTTTTTTTTCCTACCACTTGGAATAAGCAGAGCTGGATTACCTCCTGATTGATTACAAGAGTCAAGGACTATTGCGGTAGTCATTGACTTGCATTAGGTTAGGCAAGTTATCCAGAGATATGTGTCACTTAAATGATTTGCCTCTTTACAGTTAAACACAGCAAAGAGAGAACTGTACTTAGTGCAGATGTAAGTCAGCCTAATACTTGAGTTGTCAGAGCACAGAACAAACTGAAACCAAGCTGCTAACAGGAGTTATTAACTCCGTATTTTTTTTATGCATACTTTAAACTAGTATTCCCCACACTGAAATTCAGTAAAGGTGTAAAGGTATGTGTTTTTTTTTTTTAAAGCAGGAATTACATATCACTGATCTCAATGGAAATAAGTTTCAACTCCTGCATGCAGATGAATAGTCTCATCTACAGACACCTCAGAAGCAGTGCATCATAAGCAGCCGCCTTTTTACTTTTGCTAGTCACTGGTTACACAGATGCATAGACACACAAGTCAAAGTGGGTGGTATACTACCACTTTACACAGGAAAATGCATAACAATTAATGCTGCTCACAGGTCATGTGAAAAATTTAGGTGTGCTCACTGCTTGGGTAACACTGCATATTTACAATGAGGCTAAAATATTTATTGTAGAAATCAAACAAAACAAGCACATTGTCACCCATCACTTTTATAGGACAAGTGCTTCATGTGACAGGCAATAAAATTTAGCAGGATTTACAAAATAATCTAGAATGAGTGAAATCACCTACTAGAACCTTTTTGTGCATTTAAAACTACTGGGATCTCAATCATCAAAATTTGGGCTAAACTAGCACCTGAAGAACTGTCTTACTTTCTGCACCACAGTGACTTCACCGCAATATGACATTAACAAGCTCGGGTAGTGTTACAGGGAAGGGCTGTTTGGGAGACCACCCTTTAGACAACATATAAAACATGAGCTTTGACTTTCATGGCAATGTTAACACTGGTGATTAACACACTGCATACTCTAATTACCTTGATCTTTCAAGGTGAACATGATAATTTCCTAGAGATCTTCTGAGATATTAACAGCAACCATGTTATTCCAATCACATATGAACAGATATTTGATTGCAAAACATTTGCTAAGGGAAAAAAAAAATCTATGCCACTTATTTTGAGATGAGTTCTAAAAGCAACAGGATGAGAAGTAACTAGAGATCTATCTTTAGCAGCTATTGCTGCTCTGCTTCCCTTTATCATAAATTAACGTGGTATTATTAAGATTTTGCTCTAAAATTAATGCATTCCTTTTCTGTTTTCCTGAAAAAAGACATATTTATACTTCAAAATGAATCTCATGACTGAGCTCTGAAAGCATAAACTGGAGAACACTTATGATGAACAGGATTGCCATAAAAAATGTTACAGAAACGTCACAAACTGTAACTGCTGAACAGCAAGACAGCACTGTATTCCAGAAGCAATACCAAAGGAAATCAGCTGCTTTCCACACACACAAGCATAAAAAAATACAACTAAAGAATTCTCACTTCATTTTTAGGGGAAAATGATCAACAAAGTGACAAATAGAGCAGAAAAGTAAAAGGAAAAGAAAACTAGAAGTTCTTAATTACAATTACCTGGCTATGCAATACTGACCTGTGAATGTTTGACAGGTCTGTATTTAGCTCAAGAGCAATACACAAGCTCTACTACATATTCACTGTGCATTACAGGACCCAGGAAGGTTACAAAGCAAATGGGCAACCCACATCTGCAGAAGCATAAAACAGTTCAAAGCCTTCTAGTGGACTTGAAAAGCCAACCAGCCCACCCAGTGGTCAGTTTTACTCTCTCTGAACCCAAAAGTATCACCGCTGCTTTCAACAAGGCATGACAAGGCTCCACCACAGTAATATGAGTGCACCTCCAGTGTCTTTTACAGTTGTAACATACTGGATAAATAGCTAAAAGGATGTATCTACTATCCACATATCGTTATAGCTTCTATTCTGGAATAACAAAAGACAGATTGCACTAAATTCCCTCTCTGGTCAAGTTAAGTATCAGTATGGGTACAGAGAAAGAATGAGGAGTGTAGTGCCCAAATTTAGATTATGCTTTTGGTGTGGTTCTCCCCACACAGAAACACTGTTCATTTTTAGCTTCTTCCTTTAATATAAACCCTCCTTTGAAAAACTGGAAGTTACAGGACAAAAATAAACATTTTCAAAGAACAGGACAAACTGCAACTGAAAAAGCTAAGTATAGAAAACAAATAATGAAAAGCAAAATGAAGTATTTCAAAATCTGATTTCCCCAAATCCTCCCCTAGATGGTCAGTGGCCCTTTTTCAAAGATCATGAGGTGCATGCTCCAAACAGAGTAGTCAGAAAAGCAGTACAAAACAAGCTTCAGTCTGATGCATAGCAAGCAACAGGATGATAATCCATGTTGTAAAAACTTAGACTGAAGCACACAAAATGAAGCCTGTAAAGTTCTTTCTTTTTTATTATTTATTCCAACAATAGTTTTTCAATTAAGAGGATTATAAGGTAAAACTGTTCTCACTCATAGGGAGTTTTAAAATCTGATTTGTAGCCAATAGATGCCTCTAAATTGGCTTAACTATAGATTTAAAGGTCATCTATTTGTCTCATTACAGTAGTTCTGATTAAACCTTTCAAAACATACAAATGCCAACAAATACATAACCAGATTTCTTGATCATATTGAGAGAAATACCTCACCACTGAGTAACAGACTAGTCCCTGAAGAACAGACACAGAATTTCTCCTAATGATATACAAAGACGTGATAAATAAAACATGGGAAAAAATTAAAAGAGAAAGACAAACCTATTTAAATTAGAAATCAATGCAGTTAAATAAGGGACACGCATGCAAAACATCTTGAAGAATTCAGTAGGCTACTTTATAAGAGCAGAAAATGTCAACCCTCCCCCCCAACAACAGGGAGGGGAAACTCAAAGAGGTTGACTACCTAAAGCCTTCACTCTCCTCCTTCCTCACCACCCACTAAAAAAGGAGCTTGGTTTTTTCATGATGCAAATTGTAGAAGCAGTAACTTGCTCTATGATGCCTGGGAATAGGGCTAAAACATAGAAAGACCTAAACATCTAAATTTAAACCCTCCAGTCCTGTGAGTGGTTAAAAGAAGACTAGAAAATGCCTCTTTCAGAGGATCCCGTTGCTATACATAGAGAAGGAAGGTAAGTAGCCCTCCAGTCTGAATTTCAGCCTGTGCCTCAAGGTAATGAATTTTTTTGTTTATTTTGGGAAAAGAGGGAAAGAAAGCAAGAGAAACAAGCATAGATAAGTTCTGAAGGGAAATGCTTGTCCTCAGTGACTTCTCCTATGTGCCAGATTTTTTTTACTGTAGATAATAGTTACTTATGAATTTCTTAACAATAAACACACGTCCAGAGTACATCACAGTATATCATACTATGAATACTGAATGATCAATATTTAGTACTCTGTACACAACACACTTCTGAAATCTGTTTATTATTAAGCCAAGGAAATTCTCAGTTTAAGGATCACTAGCATATGCAAAGGCAACAATGGCCTTTTTTCTCTCTTTCTAATCTTTCCTCTTTTCCACATATCTCTTATTCTAAACATCATATGTTTTGTAGATCCTGTTAGAGCCTACAGTACCTATGAACTCAAGTTTAAAAAGGACTTTAAGTAAAACAGTAACCTTACTCACGAGAAATAGCATCTGTAGTTGAACTCTATGACAGTAAAGTAACTCCACTGTGGTTTACGATTAGCTTTCCACTTGTATGGGGCTGACACTGTAAAGCCAAGTAAAGGCCTCATGTGTGTGTGTCTTGATTACCACTCTGCCTGTAAGATTTACACCATATACTGGAATTCAAACAGTCTACCACAGGGACTTGATTCCATATTTATTTTGAGGAAGTATTTTGATAGGCCGTATTTATGTTTCTCTGTGTTTCTCTTTACTAGGTTATACTGCTCAACAAGAGCAGATTAATAGTCAGACTTGATCCATGACAATTTATAGATTTGTTTGGGATAGATACCCATGCAGTCTTCATCCCAATTGGCCATCAAAGCAGAGATACTGACACACTCAAACAGAAAACTAATGTGTTAACTGGTCAGGTAGGCATGTCCCTTATTAATCTAAGATAGTTTTTAAGTGCTTGGCAGTTTGTCATACGTTCCATGCAATATCATTAAGCAGCAGAATAGTTGCTGTAAATAAGATCTAAAAAAAAAAATAAATCCTACTTTTGATGAAGTGATGATCAAGAACAGGATTAGTCTTTTCTTGAGTAAGGAATACCTGCAAAAGGTTATGTTTTACAAGAATACTGCCAACCACTCTAGATTAGAATTCAACAGGAAAACACTCTCCTCATACTGCCAGAACAGTACAAAGCCACAGAACAATGACTGCAGAAAGACTAGACATTTTTGGAAGAATGTCCCTGCTCCCCAAAACTGCTGCATTCAAGAAGCTTCAATCTATTCCTCTAGGAAACTCTGAACTGTCCTAGTTTCAGACATTAGTAACCAGAATAGATGATAGATTTAAAGCTTTGAGGACAGTCAGAGCACAACACCAACTCACATGAATTAAGCAACCAACCTTAAAAGGAAAAAACAAATCAATAAAGCAGACAGATTGGGGAAGTTAAGTGCCTGGCACTCTATGGCTCAGCGTGCAGTGCTTATTTCAATCTGAGCACATGGCATTGCATGCTGCTTTGAGACAATCTCAACATGACTCATTACAGGTTGAGGCTACACATCACCACTTTACAAGTCCTCAGATTTAAGCCAAGTGAATACAGGCTTCGAGGTCTTGGCAAATTGCACAATGACACTAAACTATGCATTGTCAGTTCTTCCATGTTTTAACCAACCCATTAATACAGCTCAACTATGAAGATGTTTGTGAAACTACATCTTCCCGGAGATGTAACTGGGGAATTACTGTTGAACATATGCTTTTGTTGAACCTTTTTAAATAGGTCCAGCTCTAGGCAGAGCAGACTATTAAGGTTCAGTAAGAATTTTTAGCAGCTATGTGCAAGTAACTGCCGCTGGCAAACGCAGCCTCCTAAACAGAGAAGAACACAGAGAGTCAAAAATATGTCTCATTTTCTCTACATTCTTGTCACAAAAAAGCACCAAAAACACTGCAGAGAAATGTTAATACATCTGATAACAGAATGTATCAAGTTTTGAAATATTTAGTTGGGAAGAACCTTTTCCCTTCCACTCAACTCCTGACCATTCCCTCCTCCTATATGAACATGTAGCTATTGCTCAAGTAACTGAAGGCTCAAGATAACATATGAGGATGAATCTTTTGCACTATAAAGGCAAATAAAAATGGGAAATGTCATATTATGTTTACTTTAATACTGTACTGCTTTTTCTTCATACTGCATGGTTTTGCATCAGTAACCTCTCACTGAATTCCCCTACAATTCTAAATCCCCTTCCACAGTGCAATTCCCATTTCCTCAGTTACTCCTGCAGCTGAGGCCATAATTTTCTCCTTCCTCATCTGCTAGCCTGATCCCGGGAAAAGACAGAATGGATACAGAACACTAAATATTGCAGGCATACCATTCTTAACAGAGCATGATGCAAAGTGAGGCTGATGACTGTTGGGAGAAGCTGTTAGGTACACTGGCATGCAGAAAATAAGCAGACTAAGCACATAAGCTGCAGACTTTGCATGATGAAAGAAGCTGCAGACCAAATTTCCCCACTAGCATATTTAACACATGCAGAAGAGAATGACACTTGAGCAACAGAGATATACTTAAGAAAGCAGACATTGCTTACAGAAACCTTTAAGATTCATAATGGCTTTCCAGCAAGCAGCAGCTTGGAAGCAATGTGCACAAGCAGCGGGTATACAGCCTTTGGATACTGGTGTAGCTAAAGATGCCATGAACATAGTACCACATTCTTTCATTTTTAAATTTAAGAGTCTTAAATCTATACATCTTTGTATAGTTTTGAGAAGGAAAAATATATGGGGCTTGGAAAGGAAAGACAGGTTTCAATATAAGCTTGGCATAGCGGTATCAGGGCAAGATCCTTCAACTTCTTCAGTCACCCAAGAGACACTAGACAGAGACTTTGCAGGGAAAGATACGATTTATAAAGCAGGCACCAAGGAGTCAAAAGTATCAAAAAACCTGCATCTGGTCAACTATGTTCCAGATCACATCACTAATATTCTAAGATTACTGGAGCTAAGGTGGACTGTAGGAACTGCTGCTTCTCTTACTAGGCTAGTGGTTCAGAAAGAGTAGCACAAGATCGAAAAAATAATTGGGTCACATTATTCCCACAGAGCACATTCTCACATGATTTCTCCAAGATCTCCCAGTCAGAGGCACATCTAACATTTCCTGACACCCCCACTCCCTAGGGATGTTGGGCCTCCATCAGGACAAAAAGAAGTCCTCATTCTCCATTATCTCCCACCCTCCTGCATTCAGTAAGATGTTTTCATTCTACACTAGAATAATTTAACCTCCTCTTACTCCTTTAGCACGGCAGAGCCCAAATATGGTGACCTAGATTCCACTTGTGGGGCACCCACCATATGTCTTAGATGGACTAACACTGTATGACCTCCACTTCCAGAGTTGCTTGACTGCCAGAGGGAGAAAGAATCCAGCTTGATTTTCAGATTCCTGGTAGAACTTGCAGGGTGAACAGCAGGTACATGGGTGCACTCATGTGCATGTATGGGGTAGCAATAAGCAACTGAGTATTTAACTTCAAAGGTTAACACTGATTTTAGAACTACCACTGTTTAGGACAACACCTACTTTATGCTACTATTAAATGACAATGCAAACTATTGCCATGATGTGTTTCTGAGAGCTCTGGCAAGCTGTTCACAGACTTCATAGAATTCTGCTTGTTTAAAAATTCTACTGGCTTTGACTATTCTGTTTATACAGATGAAACTTCCGATAAGGCGACAGAGAGAGCAAAAGCAACAAGAGAAACAAATGGTCACAGATCCTTTTCCTTTCATGAGTATGAACAGATAAATAAGAGTACTAACATATCTGGTATTCTTACTAATTTTCAGGAGCGCTCATGAATTCTGCTTTTACATGATATGGAAATCAAGGAAAAAAAAATCTGAATTTTAAACATACAGCAGTATTTAGTTCAGAATCCCATATAATTGGTATAGATTCCAGCCTTTTGTTTCAACTAAAACAAGATTAAATTCTGAGCTAAGCTAGATATCCTTTGCCCCAAGAGTAAATATCTCCTCTTTCCACCTATGAACGCTGTGATGAGCACTTCTTGGACGAACAAGATACAGCAGTTTGAGAAGAAGGAAACTACTATTATGATAAAAATGTCTAAGAGGACCTCAGGCTACAGGAAATAAAACAAAAATTTAGCAGACTGTTGCTGGGACTATCAAGTCAGTCATAACTTGTAGGGAATAACTGAGTAAGTGAAAGGTACATTTAAAAATGCAAGTATTTCACATCCCTGTGCTTTGACACACTACTGTAAAGAAAATTACACAATCCTTTTCCTTAGTGTTTGTGTATCTGAAATCACTATAGGGAACTTGAGGTGATTGCAGCTGTCAAAATACAGTCAGAGGCTTGTTGATTGATGTGATGTTGATTTCAGGAAGTTATTTAATCTGTCCATAAGCTTATTATTAGAGTTTCAAGCAGTGATTCTCCTTTCAGGTCAACAACTCCTATTAATTTGCTTAAAGGTCATCAGCTTATTAACTTTAACTTGTAAGAACCCCATGATCCCTTTTAAGAGGAAGTACATGAAATGAACCAAGACTACTGACTTCATGTGGCACAGAGTGTTTTTACCACAGGAGGGCACTAAAGCCACACCTAAAGCGGATCCTTACGCTGCCACCGCACACGACAGAACTCAGTCAGAGTAAGAAGGATGATGCACTGCTTTCACAAACACACACCCCCAGTCATAAAAGGATTCAGGTTTCTTGATGGCATGCACATACATTCATAACGTACTCACACTCCCTCTACTTCCAAAAGAGCAGCACAAAGCTTTTTGTAAAAGCACTACCCTGTCAAGGATGAAAGATGGTGAGACCTGAAGCTTGAAACAAGTCGTGCTTCACGTTTTGAATGCCATCGGTCTATTAATAACATTTTATATTTTAGTCTTGTCTAAAAAATGTGAAGTGCATGAGCTCATAACAAATCAGAACTGTTAGTGAGAGGTAGATGCTTACAGTCTGATAAAAATGTTTTGAGTACAAATTACTTCTGCTTGCCCAGGCAACAATTCTGTTTACACATACAAGGAAAAGTCTTATACAACAGCAACTAAAAAATCATCATGTTTCAACAGCCAGCTGATCATCACACTAAAAATATGGTTCTAGTCTTCTGTAACCTTTTTAATAAGGCTTGACTACATCAGAATGTTCACATCAGCCAGTGAAGTGCCACAGGAACAATTCTGTAGCTGGTCAGTCCTCTACAGACCTTATCACACGACAAAAGCTACTTGCAATATTTTAAGCCACGAAAGTGTGCAAGACAAATCTCAGCAATGCATCATTTTAGTATCACACAAAAATGACGCTGGCTTTCTCTACTAGCTTAATAAGCAGCACAAATATTTCATTTCTGCACCTCAGAGGTGACCACGCTTTTCACATTAAGCTTATGCAAGTCTCCTGGTCCTGTTACTTGTGTGTCAGATATGGCTACTCAATTTATTTGTCAAGCAACACAAAGTTTCTGATACTTAACATGCTTCAGGAACTGACTTGCCAGTAACCAACAGTTGATGTAGCAACACCCTTAACACTGCCAAGTCACCTCTAGAAGGACCACCACAGGATAATCCCATAAGAATGAAGTCTTCGAACCATTTTCTCAGGTATTTGGGAATAAGACAGTACGTGGCCTGCTGCTGTAGAGCATCTACATTAGATGCAACTGACTGAACTCCTGCAATTGTCTAAAATACATGTCACAGCTGACAGTGCTGTAATAATTTTTGACACTTCACACACCTACTCCATAAGAAAAAAACCCTACCAAAAACCTCTGTAGATTTAGAAATTCTTTTACAATGAAAACAAACATTTATATAAACTTGAATATAGAAGGCAAAAGTTAAAAAGAAAAATGTTGGTATGAGGTTTTTAATTCCTGTTCTCACATGCATGAAGTGATTTGTGTTTGAAGTATAAATTTTTACCTAGAATGGAGATAAATTACTAAAAAAAAGTACCAGGCAGCAGTACAGACAGGAGCATACAAGCAAGCATCCAACAAGTCAGCATTAGTGTGTCACACTTCCAAAGTTCTGTGCTAACAGCAAACATCCCAACATGTTTGAGAAAATGTCTATTTCACCTATTTGAATAAAACATCGAGCATATACTGTAATCAAAAATCAGACCATAAATTCAGATTCTTGACCCCACATTCCATCCCATGCTAGCATATAATTCCCACTGACCATTTGCTGGATTCTGCCAATGGCTCATGGCAGCAGAGCAAGGAATTCTGTGTCTCGCTAGTTAGTTCAGTTCTCATGAACAGAGGCTTTTGACAGGCGAAGCAAAGACACAGCTATCACATGGGCCTACAACCCAAAGCACAGGCAACCCTACTGCTATTACTTTCAGAAATACTGAATCAATGCTTATCAAAACAAGATATTAAACCAGAGAAAATGTGATATTCCAATTTCTTTGTAAATTTTTTAGCATAACATATCCACCTCAAAGGATATAAATAGTTATGACATGCCATCAAGTACATAATAACAAGAGGACAAACAAAATTCAATATCAGATGTCTCCAAGCAGAAACACATCATCTGAAAGGCTGTGAGAAACTCCTGAAGTAACAATCCAGTGATACTGTGATTGTCAAGCATACTTGGTCCATGTATTTATGAATGTGCTTCATTAG
Organism: Chiroxiphia lanceolata; assembly: GCF_009829145.1. NCBI lineage: Eukaryota > Metazoa > Chordata > Aves > Passeriformes > Pipridae > Chiroxiphia > Chiroxiphia lanceolata. Next base: position 22,724,860 of record NC_045642.1, on the reverse strand, counting down.
CTCTATCCTATTCAGAAACATGTGTGAAAGTAGTGTTCAGTTTGCACCTTGTCATCAAAATGTACCTTCCAGACTGTCATGGTGTTAAACAATAACAGGTTATGTTCCTTTATGAATTTATGTGACATCAACATTTTAAAAAATGTTGTAAATGCAACAAGTAGTGTAAAATATTAGCATCTAAACAATTCTCATTTTTTAGGTTCCATATAGTGGCTGAATAATGGTATATACTATTGTATTAGAATGGAAAGTCAAAATTCAAACTTACAATCTCTTTTCAATTATTTTCTTTGGACTGAAGGATGAACAGAAGATTTCCAATATTTCAGGATACTTGTAAGTGTGAAGTGTGATTTCTGAGTATGCATTCTTGAAATAATTCTGGCTTTGGAGACTTAACCTCACTTTCATACAGCCTGTCAAGGTTCCTCTTGAGTCAGTTGAAGTTTACAGAGGGGAAAAAAAAATATTTCCCCAAACCTTATGAAAATAAGATAGGCACATCTATCTCTCCATTTTTTAATTTTGAGTTTTGACTTAAACCACAAATCATCATCAAGGCTGAATTAACCAGTATGTTTATTTTACACTCTGCACAAGAATGTACAAAGAACATTTACACTATCTGTCAGGTTTGCACTTTCAGGTTTCTTGCACTCAGACAAAAGATGACCTAAAGAATAGTATAAATAAAAATGAAAAAGAAATATTAAGAACAGTCACGGAAAAAGGTAAAAAAAAAATAGAGTAAAATACTTAACTAGTGGAATACTGAAATTTAATAGGCAAATTAACAAGCTAAGGCATATTCAGCTCCCTCTTGATGTAGCATCTTCACAGATTCATTAACAAACAACACCAAATATCAATGTACCAGATGAATATATTCGTGCTCACTTTGTTAACCTGTGGCCAAGGTAGCAAAAGAAGCAAAGATAACACTGTTCTTAGAAGCACTTTTGACAAGGGTTCTCCCTCACATTCAGGAAAAAGAAACTTCCTAAACAGCATATGCAGCAACAGCTGACCTCAAAATGAACATCCTGGAACAGGAATCAATGCTAACAGAGGCCAAGAATCAATCAAAACAGATTATGACAACTTTAAGAAGAGCATACAAGACAAAAGAAAGATGTCAAAGATCACTTTGGAGTTCAGATGCAGACACTGCTTGTTTACCATCTCGGTTCTGTGAATATCCTTTTAAATCATTTTCTGCTTACCTTCAAAATGAAGTAGCTATCACTGGAACAACTAAACTTTTGAGTTACAGACATTTTAAAAAAGATCTTAATTAAAAGTAAACAAACACTGATTTTTTTTCTAGAACAGTGAAGTGTCTCTTGTGATGAAATGCGCAAGTTCCATTACTGCTTACAGTTATCTACTAGGATTTTTGTAAGAAGGGCAATCTGAAGTTAAGAGATTCATCGCGAAGCACCAGCATATGGAGGAGCTGACATTATGAGCATCAGCAAGAGCCCCATCAGTTGGGCCATAACACCACTTACTACAGTACATTTATCCAAACAGCATTCATTTCTCACACAACTGATGTACTGTCAATCAGAGCAAAATGCATAAGGCTAAAAAAAGAGTATTATTCTAATGGCATAGTCCTGAAATTTCACGTACAGTGGCATCATCCATACTGTACCAGGAGACATGTAGTCTAGACTACGTTTAGACTACACAGTTCTAGATGTTAAATCAGAGGAGGTTTCTCCACGTCTTTTCACTGGAGATGGAATTAAAAAAAACACCTCAGAGGAAGTTCTAGCAATACCAAAAATCAGAAGCATTTATCTGGTGAGGTTTTCATTTAAAAATAAGGAAAAGATTAGACAGAAAGATACCTTAGTAACAATTTGAGAGAGAGAGGTTTATAAAATATACTAATATATGTTCTTCAAGATTGCTCAAGAGCAGCATATTAGCCATATGCAAGCATACACAAAACACTGAAAATATTCAGTGGGATTGACTAAAATAAAAGAATCCACCTCCAAAAGCTATTTTTTTTAATACAAGTAGCCACTAATGACAATAAAGCATTCAATCTCAAATATTTTAAAAGCGAGACTGGATTCAGTCCTTCTTCTTAGAGATTTCTGGAGGGTTAAGAGCAGTGACCACAGGTCTCATATCAATGAAATAATGTTGACACAATATAGCCTATTCCTTAAAGACTGAACACTAGGAAATGACAGCCAAAGTACTGAACACACTGAAAGAATATGAATTAAACTAAACCACTCTTCACCAAATTCTTCAGCTTTAAGAAAACAAATCCAATTATCTGTAAATTTTGAAGGGATGTACAAAGGGATTGTTGAGTAGCTTAGCAATAGAAGTTGTGTATTTCCATAAATACTGAATCCAGCATTCTTGGTTTACCAGTAAGAAATTGATGAGGCTGTTAAGGTATTACTGACACACTCAGGAAGTAATCTGCATTCAGTGGAAGCCCTCTGGATATTTAAGAAGTCATCCTCAAGCAATTATTCAATGGACTGTAACTTTTCCATTAAAAGCAGTTTCTCAACCTTGATCCTTAAAGCAAAAGGATGGATTCTTGGAAAAAAGGGTGCAACACCCAAAGCAAACAGACACTATTTGACTTGTGGTCCATCTTTCAGCAGTTGCTTACCACTGCACACAGTCGAGGTGATGTTGTACAGAAAAGGATAAAACTGCAAACAACGGATCATCTTCAGGCTGCTTTCGCACTCCAAACACTTGGTTGTCAAATTCAGTGCATGTCTGAAGGCCTGCAGGGCTCCACTTACGTTGTTCAGAGCCAGGTATGTGTTTCCTAGGCTCAGAAAAGTCAGGGGCTGAAAAGAGAAAAGCAATGCACCCAGCATAAGTATGTTCACTGTTTAAGACTGAAAAGAGACAGGAAAAACCCTTGTCAATCCATACTCTCCCAAACTTGGCTACAAAGAATTCAGAAAACTTCTTAAACTAGGACTACCTGTTCTTCAAATGGAGAACTAACAGCTTGATGCATTGGTGCTAAACAAAAGTTGTTTTGACATAGAGTTATGTTAAGAATTATGTCTTCCTACAATAAAAACCCAGCTGTTAAATACCACAAACTGAAATGAAGCGCTAAATACTTATAACCATCAGCAACATAATGTTTACTGCATAGAGTACCAAACTGAATGCGTGAAGGCAGTTTATAACATTTAAAAGTCAGAAAAAAAGTAAAAATTTTTCTAGTGTTCTAGCAGGACAGACACATTTCATTTGTCAAGAGTGTTCAGATTTACCTGAGCAGAACTAGGTTACTGCAAACACCAGTGTCACACTAGCTTAGTGGTACACATTCATGCCTTTCAATTCTTTAAAAAACGGTATTTTTGTCCGCTGCTTTTGGGCAGTCTCGCTAAAGTATGTTTTTTTAGAGAAGTAAAGAGTATAAACACCTTTTTCACTGGGTAGAACTTAATTAGCACTTTAATACAGGCACACAGTAAAGCACTACATTTTGTTTGTTGACTGAAAAGTCTTTTCCTTGCATGAAGTAATTTGCTGCAATTAGCAGTATAATGCTAGAATAATGAACTACAGTATTGTAATTTAGCAGTCATTTTTCCCACTGAAATAGTTTTATGTTCATTGTCAAACAATGTGGACTCTGATCAGTAACTTAAGATTTTTGAAACTCATCTTAGTTTGTATTATTAAGCAGCATTCAGAAAACAGTGCAAGCTGAGCAACAGGACCTTTTTTAACAGTTTTTGCTTATATAGCACATTCTTTACTCCCTGTAGCTGTAATTAATTTTAATTTGTATTTACACTATATTCCAGGAAATACTATTCAAGTATAAAGTCTCCTGCTAATTTTTTTGGTACAATAGGTATTACAGGACAGAGTACATCTGAAAAAAACAGGAGCAGGCATTACTGTAACGAGGTAGGATTCACTAATATTTTTGAATGAAAGCCCTACTTACACAGTATGGTCCTAAGAATCCCTAGGCTCCTCCCCTCCAAGGCTGTGCTTTCTTAAAGCACATCATTCAAGCATAGTTCTCTCTATACTTCCTTTTTGCATTCTTACCCACCACCCAAATGGGCTAGATTCCTTTCCAACATTTGAAAACTTCTTTCCGAATGCCATATTGAAAAAGCTTTTTCTGTTTTTAGCTTTTTTATGAGCTAGGTGACTGGTGGCCTAGCAGGTTTAAGCTCTGTTAGTCTAACTACAGAGCACACTAAGAGCTCTCACTTGAGCTTCTTACTGAAGCATCTCAAATCTAAGACCAAGACCGCCTGCTAGAGGAAAGCTGTCCCCCACTATGCCACGCCCCCTCCCCTTCCTTCCCACAATTGTTGTGGCCAGTCCAGTAGTTCAAAGAGTTTATATAGAAACTGTCTATATGACATAGGTGACAACCTACAAAATATTTATAATGTTACTGTTCAGAAATACAAAAACCTGGTTTGAACCTATGGTTGGAAATAAAGTCACCAAACAACTAGAACACAGGTTTTCCTCTATGACAAAATCTGCGGACAAATAAAACAGTAGAGACAAAAAGTCAAGTGTCACAGAAAGATGTGTACACAGTAAAAGATCCTGGTGACATATATGCTAATTTAAGGATCTTAAGAATGCTGACAGCATTATGAATCTCTGTCTTAGATAAAAATGTTACCAGACACCCTTGGAGGCACTGCTGATAATACAGGTTTTGGGAGGCTAAAAATCTGTCACTGATTTATAAAGACTTCTCTAGATGTTTATACTCTCAGCAATCAGCATCACCCCAATGCGATCAAGAATTCAAATGGAAATTAACATCTGTTGCAAATCACAAGCTGGAAGTTGAAATGCATGCACAGGTAAGTAAGCACAAGTAACATATATTTAGAAAATAATGAAGGAAAACGCATTCACTGCTGAACAAACGCAAACCCCATCATCCTACCTCAGAGGCATTGATGGCCAAAGCCTTCAGCAGGAGTCTGCTGGCATCCAAATGAAGACCATAATGAAACAAGAGGTTGGCAAGGTTGACCAGAGGGATGTCCTGATACTCATGCGGAGCCAAATTATATGCTTTTTGCAAACAGGTGATAGCAAAGGTGCTATTTCCAACTGCACGCCAGTACAATCCAGCTTCATTAAGCACGAGCCATAGAGGATCTTCTGGCTAAAGGAGAGTCAGGAAAAGGATAAAAACACCCACAAAAAGGTGTCTCAGGAAGACAGAATTGCCTGCTATTTAGTAAGAAGAAAACAGAACTCACCCTTGCATACTATCTTATTAACTAGATACAAATTAGACCTTGTTGTGTCTGCTAGCAGATTATTCAATCTGCTCTATTCTACTCAAATTGGCACCATTTACAATCTGAACTGCAATTTAGTAGCAGCTGCTGCTCACACTCTACTCATATGACTGCCTTATATATTGACCACAAAATCCCTTCAAATATACAAGTGATAATAGTCAGTTCACTTCAGGAAGGAACATTTGTGAGCCACTTCAGAGTCTTAAAATTATACTAACACAAATGTATGTAGAAATGTTACAGTTTGAAGGTCAGGCATATCCTGACCTTCCCCTGACAATTTAAGGTTTCAGGTTTGTATTTTTCTTAGACTTAGTTATCTATTTGTCTTATCAAAGTTGACAACTGACATGCATTAGATACTATTGAAAGATATAAAATAGGAAGCAATAAGTGAGGGCAGGTGGAAGAACGGAAGAAGTGTCAAATAAACCTCTGAGTGCTCCTTCCTCCTCTTTCACCTATAACAGAAAAAACAAACACCCTAGAGGAGAAATAGCAAAATTTTAAAATCCTGGCAGGTGGACAGAGGTAGGTAAAACATCCCCTTTCAGATGCACTTTCAAATTACTTAGAAACATGTTCTTGTTTTTAATATTTTCAGCATTATGTATTACCCAATTCTGTACAAAGAGTTTACAGCATAAAAGCAACACCTGAAATTAATGTCCAGTCCAACCTACATGTCTGAAGCCCAAATGCATGCATGAATAGGAAATGTGCAGCTAGAATTAAGGAAGCAAAACAGATAAGGATCTTTACAGTAGTATTGTAGAAATACAATGCAGCTGGCATAACAGTAATACTGTGTTGAAAAGTTAATCAGTAAGAAGATTTTGTTCCAGGTTTTAAAACCCTCACACAGGAGGGTTCTAACTATTTGGTTCTAGATGAACTGGAAGATATCAACAGGAAATATTATTCTTTGAGTACCTTACATAATCTATAATTTTAAGAGTATTTATGATCTCTATTTTGCAATGCACATACATAACATTACTTACACATTATTAATTCCAAACTTCTCACTGCATTACACTCCATACACAAGTCTCAATGTCCTCTCTTTAACTAAATCCTCAGCAAGTTATTAGCATTTTGTCTTTCCCAATACAAAGATACCAACTGTGGCCTTCCTGCTCTGAGGAGTTTATCATTAGCAGAACAGGCGTGACACAACACTGTTCTTATATCAGCATCTAAACGACCGAGGAATTCAGGCTCTTAGCATGACAGCAACAGAATACTACAGTTAAAACCAAAATACCCATGCACTGCGCCATAAGACAACACCTATAGGGCTGTTCTGAACAACATAATAATAGGAATCAACTCATACTGATAATTTTTCTTCTGGGTAAGACAGATGCACATAGTAAAAAGTACTGATTTCAGAATAAAAAAATATACATATATATATATATATTGCCTTGACACAACTTCTACAAGAAAGTTAAATTGAGAAATATCAGCCTGACAAGTCAAAAAGAGTCAATGTCTATATCTCAATGCTTCCTTGTCATTTGACTTGTGATGACTCTCAAAGGCCCCACGCAAGACGGAGGTGGCACTCCACAGGGTGTTATACAGATGTACATTCTTTGCTCCAGAGTGCTAATTATCCTGACAGAAGATTGATAGAGGGTTGGTTTCTTTGGAAGGAGAGCAGGGGGAAAGCAGGGTAGTGGGAAGGAGGAGGAAGAGCAAAAGGCAGGCATGAAGGGAGGGGTGACATGAGGAGTAGTTCCAAGTTCTCTCAGTTAAGCAAATGTCTGCCAGAATTAGCTAACAGAACTATCACAGAACTGCTGTTCTGAGTCCTGCAGTTGTAACAACAACAAGTAACTACAGGTCTGTTTGGTCTACATTAAGCTAATTTAGATACTTCTCTATACTTTCACGCCTTACTTGTAAACATGGATTTTTAAGCTAGTTTCATCTCAGTTTCAGGCAGCAAATAAACTTAATTCCTCGTATGTCACTGACTGACTGACTATTTTAGAAGTATAGAAACAAGCCTCAAGTAAGAATTCTGAATTCATCTCGTTCAACAGCTTGACATACCTTTTTCATGGCATGATCTAGAAACACTCCTATCTTCGCCTGTGTAATAGATTCATTGTTGATACGAGAATGCAAAACCTGAAACATAAAGATAGTGTTTTTTTCCCCCTCCAAACAACTGAATAAACCTTACAGTCTACATAAACAAGGGCCATTCAAGTCTTGCTTCTTTAAGTCTTTCCTTTAGCAAAGGGAAGAAAAGGATACTGTTTCAAACAGAGGATGTGAACACATAACACTTCAAGGAGCCAATCTTCATAATGCAATATGAAGGACTCACTCCAGCCTTAAATTACCAACTTGGTACAATACAGTTCTTAGAAACCCCAAGAAGATGAATCATGTCAACCAACTGTTAAAAGATTTAAAAATTTCAAATAGTAAATTATATTTCCTTTTTGTGTGCTTTTCGTCAGTATTTGAAAAAGTCAGACAAGTTCTCCCTTTCTCCATGCCCATTAGAAAGCACTTGCTCACCTTTTTTGGAAATACTGATTACCTTATGATACCAAGGAATCCTTTAAATATCAGAATCTTTTATGTTTTGTGTAAGATTTTTAAGGCAATAAAGAGGAGAATTTTATAACAGAAGAGAATCAACAAGATAACATCTCTTACTTGTCTTGCTCGATCATCTGGCATCCTGAATTTCAAATCTAGACTAGTGTCTAGTTCCTTGACCAGTATGTTTAGAGATTCATTGTTACGAGCATCAGTAATGGAAGAACAATCTGGTGCCTGTGTTTCTCCATGCTCAACAGTATCTCTTGGGATACTCAGGATTGGATGGATCCTAGCAATAAGGAGAAATAAGACAAATTAACAGCATGTGCTGCCTGTAATTGTGTATAAACAAAAGACATCAATCAAGGAAAATGCCTTCCTTCTGTGGAACGGTCAGAAAGAAGTCTGAACACATCTGTGCTGATGATTACTAATTGCATCCATCCTCTCCAGAAAAAAATATTCATTAAGGTATTAGTGTGAAAATTTACAAATACAGTTTTTAAAAGTCAGCACTTGCCTGAATCCCCTATTTTCTGGAGGCAAGAAATAAGTTGGCAGTTCTTCTGGGTCAGGAATTTTGGGGAAAGATTTAATGCATTCTGATCGCTGAGGCCACAGAATATGCTGTTGTCCTAAGGGGAAAAGGAATTATTTTTATAATTTTCTCAACATTTTTAATATTCTAATTAACAAGCTAATAAGAACACAAGGAACAGTCCAAAGGAAAAAAAAAGAGATTTAAAAACCTATTATTTTTCCATCTTTTTTTGCATATCAGCAGTTCAAACTTCTATTTTTACTCAGCTGTACAGCTTTACTTACAGCAGATGTTTACAGAACAACTCCCTCTGTGCTGTAGTAGAGTTTCAAAGGATGGGAAACTAGTACAGAAAAACTAGATAAATGTTTATATGTTGATGAAATTCAGAATGTTACATTCTCCAGTGCTGCCACACATCAAAACTGCAGCCTAAATGCTAAGAAGTTTCATAAACAAGGAGAAATTTCAGTTTCACCACTCCTCTTTGAAAGGGCAAAGCCTATCCACTCTTCACTTACTCTGTTGGATTCTACACTCCACACTGAAACAACAGAACGAGCAACAGGGGAAGACTGCAAGGACTGGCTATGAATGCTTTGGTTTGCATGAAGATCCAAATTCACAGATGTCATACTAGAAGTTGAGGAGTCTTCACCAAACTAGAAACAATAGAAAAACAAAATTTAATAAAGAAAAGAGATGGTACATTACTGGCTGAATTTCTGCATATTTTTTTCCCCCCACCATTTATGTAGTTAAGTCTCACTGATGAGCTGAAACTTGGGTAGCAGAAAAAAAAAAAAGAAGAAATCTAAGTCCCTCAATCTACTCACACCATGGAAAAGTACTATTCATGTTGTAAATAAGTCACAATGAAAACACTAGTGCAAACAGACCACAACCAAAATCTACTTATCTAGATTGCATAGCTTGAGTTCAAGTCAGAGTTACTAAGACTCATGGCTTTCAGAATTATCTCAATAATCTGATTTTATAATTACTATAGTAGGAAAACCAACCAAGAAGAAAACAACATACTTAAAATAATTATTCCTGTTTCTTAAACTAGTTAGAGGAAACTCCAGAACATATTCCATATTGCAAAATAACTGAAACCATAATCTTTATCTGTAGTTCTAATACAGCAGAGGTGTTGCTTGGGTGGCTGTCATTCTGGATTTTCAGTATTAGTATACACCTTCCTTCCAAAACTTCTCAGTACTCTTGTATCAAATTTTCTTCGTGCGATCACAGGAAACTAAGACTTTGGACTAAAACGAAGTTTTTCAATTCAAATAATTCTAATAGCTCTCTTTCTAAGAAAAACAAAGCCTTGTGCAATAAATCTATACTTCTCTCTAGTTCTACAATTCACAGTCAATCTCAGCTTGTATTAATTACAAAGAAACTAGCATTAAAATACTTTAAACAACACTCTGGAAAAGAGACTAAATGATTTCTCACTATAATTACACACCCAAAATGTACCCTCTTTGTCAAGTCTGAAAAAATAGAATTATTTTGCAAATAAGGCAAATGGGATGCAACTTAAAGCAGTGGCACCAATTCACAGACGAACCTGAACATATTCCACATTTTCAAAAATGTCTCCGCGATGATAACGAACAGGTTGGTCCCACTGGCAGTGCAAGCTATGCTGCTGGTTGCCCAGTCTACAAATCTGATGGTTCCCTGCAGAGGACAAAACATTTTTTTATATTACATTAAGTGTGGTTTCTGAGGAGACAATGGCAGCATACAGTCAATCCCTGTGCCCCCAGTTCAGTCAATCCCTTTTTATTGACTTCATCAGCCCAGAGGAACCTACAGCTTCAAAAGACTGAAAAAAAGTCCTCGTTCAAGAACATGTTGCAATTTCTTGCTATAATAAGCAAAACACAGCAGCTACTCAGGGCCATCTTAATATATACAGAAGTTATGTCCTGACATAATTTGAATATGTGCAATACTTCATTGCTTTAATGAGAATGAACACTAAAAAGTTGTACCTAGTTGAGCTTCTTTTGCCATCTGTGTCTCGTGAATGATGTTCCTCAAGATTTGTTCCTCCTGGATGAGCTTGTACTTGTCTAAAACATCTTGTTGCCTAAGGTAATGGTCATGCTGCTTCTGGTATTCCTTTAATTCATTTAATGTTCGCTGAAGGGATCTTGAAAATTAAACAACAGAAAAATTTATTTGAATGCTTTCTAGAATATCACCTTCTCCTACCCTGTTGCATATTTTCAACACTGCATTTCCTTAAGTATTCTTATGCTTAATTCTACTGCATAGTCAAAGAATTACAGTGAGTTGAAAATCATTATCCTTCTTGAAATGCACATAGTTGCTGCAACAGAAGTTGGATTGTATGCATTGCCACTGGGATACTGCTTTAGTTACCTATGCTGGGCTTCCAATTTTTGCTCAAGTTTTTGCTGACATAAGACAGCATGCTTCCTTTTTACCGCTTGCTCAAACCCTGGTTTGGCCTGTAGAGCATGATCATAACACAGGACTGAGTGGTTGTACTCTCCAAGCATCTGAAGAATGACCGAGAGAGAAAGAATTAGCCATTGATCAGTAATATTTAACTAAAATATTCAACTTTTAAAGAAAATTTTTAAAGAAGGCCTTTAACTTGAGTTTTAATTTATGGTAACAAGCAGCCTGTCATTTCTGCCACTCAAACCACTATATCTGTTAAAGAAAGGCTGCAGTAAATTTTTATCGAATTTATTTCCAGGAAAAAAAATTTGCTGAAAGACAGACTTTTGGATGAAAGTCTCTTGACAGAATCTTAAACATTAAGCATGAAATCATGTCGAACTCAAGACACACTGTAAAAGAGTAAAGCATTACAAGTCAAGTCAAAAAAATTAAGTAATATTCAATTTTCTTCAAGTCTTGGAAAATAAGATTGTATTTACTGCGTATATATTTCCCAAAGTGTAATAGCTGGTAAAGAAGTCACTGTAATCCAGAGCTGCATGAACCACAATAGCTGCATCTGCAGAGAAGTGAGCCCGGTGCAGAATATTTGCCAAATTTACCAGTGCAATATCTTTATTTTGCCTAAAAGAATACAAAAAAGAAGCAAAAATGGACATTAAAGGAGGGTCAAATTGTAAAAGAATTGTGCATAAGGACACAGTCAGTTGTCAGTCACGCATCAAAATATATCATTTAAGGAAAACATCTCAACTATATATATGCCTAGTACAGAACACAGAGACCAAGAATAAGTAACATGGATTACTCATTAGTACACAGTCTTAGAAACCAAAACCTGTTTATTAATTAGGATAACTAGAAAAGCAATCTGAAAAGAAATCCTTATTAGCAATCCTTACCTTGAAGAAAAATGAAGGGCACGCATGGCACATTCTACTACTTGGTATGGCTCATTCTTTATTCGCCAGTAAAAAGAAGCCATATTATAGAGTACCCAGGAAGAAGAGTTCTGCAGTAAAGAGAAACACATGAACTGTACTAACTACTAAAACATGAACTAAAAGGTTAATCAGGCTTTAATTACTATGGGATTAAAAGCTGGTGCTCAGCTGCTCTAAGTTATCCTCTTCCACTGGAAAGCTGCCATTTGGCAACAGTTGTGACTGTTTAGGAAGAATGAACTAGCATACAAATGTATTAAAGAAACACGACTTCTGCCTTTCAGGCAGGTAAAAATTTGAAATGAGATGAAATGAGAGGTGACAGTAGTTTGAGCACCAGCAATTTAATGGGGTTCAATGAGAATTCCTAGATTTTGCAGGAAGGCATTTAATAAAAACATACACATTTCAGTACTGTTGTTTCTTCTTTGTTCTTTTAAGTACCTGTACTTTTGTTTAAAAGCTCTTATTGTCTTGACAGAGCAATGAATGTGGCTTGCCAGACAACATAACTACATAAGTCAATAAAGATGACAATAAGTATTTATTTACTTGTTTTGCTGATGCTTTCTCCTATCTCTGCTTGCCTAGCAGAAAATGGTTTTAGTCTCCCTTTTGAAACTGAAATGTAAACCAAAAATATATGTACAAAGCTAGTACTGGATCTGATTGCATGTATGAGGTGTATCTAATCTTCTGAGACTTTTCTAGCACTCTTTTTGTGCATTCAGTAAGATTTCAGTTTCATACCTTCATTAGCCCGTCATAAATACGATGGCCTATTTCCTCTATACTTCTTCCCAGCCTCCGTGATAAGTATGTGAAGATTGGATCTTCTTTAGGTAAAAGGGGTGCAGAAAGATTAACTCTTTCTTGGACACCCTAAAATAAAAATTAAATACAGGTATTTTGCTGACACTTTAACTAAGAGTAGAGAAATACAAACAAAAGCATGACTCTTGGGAAAATGTACAGCTTGGTTATTTATGATCTTATCATCCTTTCAGGATCTTTAGCAATTGAAAGAATTATGAGTATGTCAGATAAGCAAATATTAGAAGCAGCCAAAAGCAGTCGCCGCTTGTGAGTGCTACAGAGAAATATTCACTTCTGGTAGATGTATCCGGTACCTACTGATTTCCACTGAAGCACTTAAATCATGTTTATCAGGTTACATGCACACAATGAAAGTATCCCTACACTTCTTCTCTTTCTTCCCTCCCCATGAACAAATGTCCTTCTTTCAAAAATACATTCAGACCCAAGAATAGAGATAATAAGACTTCACTTCCTGTTTTTTTCGGTAAGAAAATCCTTATTTGTAGATGAAAAGACTTGTAATGAAATAAATATCAAGATGTAACTGCTAAAGCTGCATCTGCATTAGAAAATTTGCTCATATCATGCTGTTCACAAACCCAGTTTTTGCACCACTCTTCCACTGTAGCTTTCCTAAAGCAGCTGAAAGAACAGTTATCTCACCCCCTGGGTTAGGGCTTGGCATTCAGATACCAAACAGATGGTCAAGTATGTTAGGAGCTACTGACAAACCTGCAAACCATTTTCTGATCCTGAATTGTCATACATTTAAACAACCCTGTTCAGCACGCTCCAATTTTCAACCAGAGAAACAATTAACAAGTTAGTAGTAGTTCCAACAAAAGCTACCAATTTGCTGATGAAATGTGTTATGAACACAAAATACTCCATTTTCCAAAAAATGTCCTCTAAAGTACAGTAAACAATAATAAAAGAGAAACTGTATATGTCCTCCTATAAGCAGGTACTTTAATCAAGGCACAACTGTAGTTTAAAAAAAAAAAGTGAAATAGTCTTGAAAGATTACAATACCTTGTAACCTTGACTGAGAACCACCAGTAAGGGTTTTCTATTCCTCTTCCTAATGGGGAAAAAACACATACTTGCATTTGCTCACTTACCCGTAAGTGCTGAAAAGCATGAATACTGTATGGAAGATCTAGAACTTTTGTACAGTCTGGCTGCTGCAGGTCTGGAGGCACTGGGGACTTTGTGTCTATATAGTCTTCAGGGCTAAAGACATAATATAACAGACTCCAGATTAAAATATTGCTGAAGTTCATAAGAAACAGTATTGCAGTTGACAGAGAGAGTACTCTGATTTAATCATTACAAAAATCCCCTGTTTGAGCACATCAGACTATTTCTGATGTCTTCTCAGATTTCAGTTGTACCAGGATGTCGTCACTATAGGATAAAGTAAATAAATTTGTTGGCTTTAGAGAAAACATCAACATTTGGATAGCCTCCAAAATGTCTAAGTGTCAACCTAGTGTATCACTGCTATGATTAATGCTCTATCTGCCAGGCCAATGGCACTGCATGCAGATTAGAAGACTCTTCCATGAAACAAACAAACCAATCCCAAATATTGGTGAGAAGTCCAAATGAAGGTATATGAGGATAAAACTGATCTTTTCCCACTTCAAGTATTCATATGACTATGTTATAAAAATGAAACTACAAAACCAAGACAGTGAGCCCTGCAGATGAATTACCAATGATGTCAAATGTCAAGGAGACTGTCTGCTCATCCTTTACTTTCTAAACACAGGGGACAAAATATAACCAGAAGGTTCAACAGCTTAGTAATCAACTGAATTTCATTCAAATTTAAGTCAAGGCAGTTCCCACTAAAATAAGTGTGTCTATCTCAAACACTGAAAACACACTCAGGTAAATTCAACCCCCTTCTACATGATGCCTTTCACTTTAATTTACATGTCTGGTCACATCAGTACAGAGTAACAGTGGTAGAACTCAGAAGAGAAAGGAAAGGTTTCAGGGTAAGGCTAACATGGACTGTTTGAGGGAAACTGTTTGTGTTGTAACTGTTCACAACTAGTAACAGATGTTGTTTCAATTTTATTCCACAGTAACACAAAAAAATTAAACTGTCATCTAAAGATCAGTCTGTGTTAGTATTGTTCTTTTTACTTTCATTTAGAGGTATTTTTTTTTAATTCAGTAAAAATCTTAGAATATAAGCATCTTATTACCGGATATCTTTGCTCTCTAAGGTGATGTATGTGCCATCATACAGATCTAGGTCCCCCAGGGGCACCTTTGCTTTAATGCAGTCTGGATCCTCTTTGTTATGCCTTTGTTCCAGCCCTGTGTCTCTGTCCTCATTTTCCTCTATATGAATCTTTTGAGCAACTAACTGTTTCTGTAGGGAAAGAGAAGGAAACAGAAGAATATATACTTATGAAAGCAAACTCTACAGTTGCTAAGAGTTCAACAGTACAACTTTTTCCTTACAACAAAGTTCATTTGAAAAAAATCTAAAAAACTCATTAAATTTTGGGAATATTTTCCTATCTTTTAAAACATCTGCAGCATATTTTTGGACTTGGATGGAATGTAAATGCTTTCATTAGAGATAATACAACTATAATAATTTCTTCTGTTGTACGTAAAAGGAGGGCTAATAACATTCCGAGTTTATGGTAGTCTGTTTAGGAAAAGAAGAAATAGCTGCTAACAGTATGTCAACTTTTAAATATTCGGACCCTTTTCCTTCACTGTAAGACCTCATGGAACTAATAGTAGAGATTGTAAACAAAATCATCATCTTAAGCATTCAGTGTGCTAAGTACAACCCAGGTGGCAGGCAAATGCAAGAATTGAGACTAATTTCCATACATAGTTTATGCTGTGCCTTGGGAGCTACCTTTTGCCCCATAAAGCTCACAGGTATAGATCACACAGATTAATGATCTGTTCCAGTACAGTAAGCTGCATTTAATTCTCACCTAGATGTGCAAACTGAAAACACATTAAATATCATATGAATCTATACATGTGAATAATAATAGAAAAAAAAATCGCAGTTTTAGCCATACACATTTGATTGCATGCTACTCTGCAACAATACAGATATAAACTAGAAGTAATAGAAACTTGTACAGGAACTTACAATATAACTTCTGCTGAAAGTCATTTGTATGTGCAAGTTGGACATTAGCAACTTCCAAATCCCCAACCCATGCCCCACAGCTAAAATGTTCATTACCACATCATACCTTAATGAGAAAGACTGGCTGAATACAGTCACAGAAGGGGCAGTCCTGCTTGTGTTGCTCCCTTCCACTTCTTCCATTCACCTAAAGCTACCTCTGGTGCTCATCTAACTTTACAGTTAGCTTGTTATGCTAATTTGACAAAACCAAAGCTGGCACAAGAGAGAAAGGAGTGCACGGCCTGAAGGGCTGTGAGCTGTTTTTTTGCCTGATCCCTTTTATATTTAAACTTCAGTTTATCAGCTCAAAGTTCATTAAGGACCTTTTCAAAAGGGTCTCAGACCCTTTTCCAATAATAAATGAGCCCCAATTAAACCAGAGGTGACCTGCTCTGTACTCTACTGAAATACAGTACAACAGAATCTAGTATCTGAATGACTTTCCTTAAAAATGTTAGGATTTATGGCTAACAACAGAGAATGATGCAATTGGAGACCAGTTAAGCAGACTTGGGGCAAAAAATTCTTGATCTCTGAAGAATTTTCATCCTTTCATTGAAGCAGAATTTTGCCAACAGTGAATTCCTTTCCGCATCTAAAACTATCACTATAAAGATTGTGGAAAAAAAAAATCTGTATTTTCAGAAATTAGTTAGTACTTAATATTGTGCTTTACCTCCAGTTCTTTGAGGTAGTTAACTGTTGTTTCTTGTCTCATTAGTATTACCAAATCATGAGGGTTTCTCAAGTTCATTGGTGAATCCACCTGCAAGAAATTTTAACAGTCCATCATGTAAAACATTCTCCTAATTAGAGTGATTTTAAAAGGAAGGCAGTTATGTTCATTCAATTAGTTTGTCTGTTCAAAGATTTTCTGTCCAGTCAGCATTCATAATATGTCCATAATTAAAATCTGTACTTCAAAAAACAGTTATTTGAGAATCCAATTCAAACCATGCTTTAATTTTAGTTTATTCAGACACACAAGTTCTAAGCATAAGAGGCAAGTAAATTTCTCACAACAAACATTACTGCTGAAATACTAGATACCTTAGACTGCAATCACAAAAAGTTTTCTAACTTTAAAATTCCTCTACTGTGTGCCTCAATAGGTATAAAGTACTTCAGCTTCAACTCCTCTGTGCAACTAATTTAACACAGCAGCCTAGCATTAAGTTCTATTGCCTTCAGAATTAATAAGTAAAGGAACAAAATCAGTAGGGAATCAGGAGAAGACTGAATGCTCTGCTACCGAAGACTGTGCTGCACTTCCAGAGTTTTGTACAGGAGTTCGCAGCTCAATAGAGCAGCATTAGAGGTACGTCCCAGACAAGAGCAGTTACACATCAGGCTCACTCTGAGGCCTAGCTGGGCTCAATAAGCCACAGCACTGCACTCCAAACACCCCAGCCTTGTCCTTATGCCAAATCAATCCTGCTGTGTGACCGGGTGGGGGAAAGTCACTACAGTCGAGAAGGTGGATGAGCAGCGGAGCCGATGCAAAGGCTCACCAAAGACGAAAGGCTCACTTCCAGGCTTCCAGCCCTGTTTCCTTCAATCTGTCAGTGTGATACCAGGACACTGGCTGCACACCAGCTCTGGTGCCCACCAGGCTCTGCTGTGAGCTAACCCAAACTCAGGAGCTGAACAGCACATAACCCTCTTTTGATTGCTTTATCTGAACTAGTAAACTAAATTAGTTCATGAAGGCTCAATGAGCATGAGAACAGAAACAAGGAAATGGACAAGAGAATGTGGCTACAGGATGAAAAGATGACAAGCTGACAAAGACAGCAAGATCTCACATTTTTAACAGGACTGGTATAGTAAGATGATCTACACCAGGATGTTCCCGGATTTGCTCAGTTTCCATTCAACCTTTCAGGATACAGAACTAGCTACTGCATACAGATGTAAACACTTACCTGTATGTTAGCACTGATACAACTACATGGGCTGTCCATCCCCATGACATCTGTGAAAACTTGGTGACATTGCAATGTAATGGAAAAGTTTGCCATACATACATATGCAGAACCTTCTGAGCTCCAGCTCTTCATTTTTTGTCAACTTTCCAAACAACCTGGACACACTTCTGTGACTCTCTCTTATTGCAGAAAACTGCATCTCCAGCAGGACACAGTAAATTTCATGGTCATTGTAATGTGTCCTGTCAACAGACTAAGCCTTGGGCTGTATTCTCTCACTTGTGGGTCAAGTAAGCTCATATCTACTTTCTTTGTACTACTGACTATAAAGTCTGCGTTCAACTCCTGACTGAGTAAGGGCCTTGTCCTCTGAGACATAAACACTTGTTCCTTTTATTAAACCCTAAGGGTGGTTTTGGCTAAATTTGGCAAAGTATTCCTTTCCAAGTCAAAAGCCTCAGTGCTTCTTTTATTATGGAGCCATTTTGGCAGGGGCTACCTACACAGTCCAAATACTTACATTTAACTAATTTTAGAAAATAGAAATAGACGAATAGAAAATAATAGGTGCTACTGACACCAGTCCATTTTTACACTTTGGAGATCATGGATTCAACTGTTGCCAATAAAGGATGACCAAGTATCTGCTATGATCCAGAGAAGCACAGAAAATACCATATAAAAAAAATCTAGCGATTTTGTTAGTTGAAGTATCAAAATCTACAATATTTTATTTATAGTCGTATCTCGTATTTCCTCCTATGAGCCCCACCTCACTTTGAACTGGCTGCATACAAAAACAGAGTTATGCACTGAATGTAGCACTTGTTCATGCCTCATTTGCTAGAGAAACTACTGTGCTATGTGCAAATGAATAAGAGACGAATTTGCAAAGAAAATAAGGGAAAGTTTTACTGTATTTAAAGCACTTCATCACCCATTCCAAAACACCACTGTACATCTGACATCTAAAGGCTGCTTGCATGATACTACACAGTCACTGAGAGCAAAGTTAATTATCAGCTCCACTTTCAGTGACAAACTGCATCTGGGGAGCAATTTTTTGCAGAAAGTTATGCAGGTGTCACCAATTAGAGAGCTTTACTCTGCAAGATTAAGGATCTTGGCTCATAATTCAGTCAGAAACAGAATGATATTCAGGGACAGCTTCTGTTTTTAACTTTTGATAAGACAGTCTCATGAGAGCTAGGTCTGAATTTAGCGTACGGGAACTTGGAGTGATATGTTACCAACTCAGTGTGTATGGGTTGACAGAAAAGAATGCAACAAGTATCATACTCCCATCAACTATTACCTGGTAGCAGAAATCAAAGTGGTAGCAACAATCAAGAAGCAATCCAATTTCAAATTCATTCATAAAGTTACGTCAATCCACCCATCTCGAGTTAAGAGTATTTTAATTTAGGCTTCATATTTTCACTTCCACATCAGACCTCAGTTTGTCACCAGCAAATAAGCACTTTCTAATAATAGCATAGAACCCTTCAACCTTGTAGAAAGTTAACTTTACCAGTGTGAAACACAAAGCTCTTAACCCAGAAGTTTAGTAGTTGTATTGGGTTCGTATGGCAAGGTCTTCATAGCCAGGGGCTACAGGAGTCACTTCTGTGAGAAGCTGCCAAAGCCTCCCCTATGTCGGACAGAGCCGACTCCAGCCAGCGCCAAGACGGACCCGCTGCTGGTCAAGGCCGAGCCCATCAGTGCCTGTGGTAGCATCTCTGGGGCAACATAGTCAAGAAGGAAAAAAAGTTATTGTACAGAAGTAACTGCAGCCAGAGAAGAGAGAACTGAGAACATGTGAGAGAAACAGCTCTGTAGATACAAAGGTCAGTGGAGAAGGAGTAGGAGAAGGCGCTCCAGGCACTGGAGCAGAGATTCCGCTGCAGCCTGTTCCAAAGACCATGGTGAGGCAGGCTGTACCCCTGCAGCACATCATGGAGCAGAGATATCTCAGCAGCCTATGGTGGACCTCACACCAGAGCAGGTCGATGCCCAAAGGAGGCTGTGAACCCACGGAAAGTCCACAGTGTATCAGGGTTGCTAGTAGGATCTGTGGCCCCACAGGGAACCCACACTGGAGAAGCCTGTTCCTGAAGGACTGCATCTTGTGGGAGGGACACCACACTGGAGCAGTTTGTAAGAGCCTGTGGGAAGGAACCACACTGAAGAAGTGCATGGAGGACTGTACCCTGTGGGAGGGACATGACATTGGAGCAGGGAAGGAGTTCTCCCCAGAGGAGGAAGTAGTGGTAAAACCAATGTGTGATGAACTGACCACAACCCCATTCCCCATCCCACTGTGCCACCGAGGGGAGAAGGTAGAGAATCAGAAATAAGGTTAAGTCTGGGAAGAAGGGATGGGTTGGGAGAAGGTGTTTTTAAAATTTGGTTGGATTTCTTGATACACTACTCTGATTTGATTTGTAATAAATTAAACTAATTTCCCCAAGTTGAGTCTGTTCTGCCTGTGATGGTAACTGGTGAGTGATCTCTCCCTGTCCTTATCTAAATCCTTGAGCCTTCTGTTATATTTTCTCTCCTCTGTGCAGCTGAGGAGGGGAGTGATAGAGCAACTTTGATGGGCACTCAGAATCCAGCCAAGGTCAACCCACAACAGTAGTAAATCCAACCTTACATTTATTTCCATTTGATCATTTCTGAGTCTGAAAATTCAAGACCACTTCAAGAAATTATCAAAGACTATTATTAGCTCCTACAAATAAAAATGCATTTTATGTGCAATATTTTTGGAAAAAATAATTTGAATGAAAAACTAAGCAGCTACACCAGACAATAATGCAAGGTTTGCAGAGGCTATTTGAGCCAGCACATCCAGTGTATTCAGAGCACTGATGGCAGCTTGTAAAAGTGAACCGAAAATACTCTATTAGTTCTTATACTCTTCAGTTTATACATTTACAGTATGAAGGCACTACAAAACAGTAACTAAGGAAATAAAAAGCATTCAGATCTACAAAAAATACTATATGACACAAAGGAAAACAGATTCTTAAAAAAAATGCAGGAGATCTTATGATATCATGCCTGCAAATGAGGAAACAATGCCAACTGGCCTTCAAGAGGCACTGGCTGGAGGAAGAGGGTGCTCAAACTTAAGAATATCATAGAATTTAAACCAAAAATTTCTGATCTGTTTAGATTGATCCAAAAAAATCGGCCTGCTGCCATATAGGGGAATCCTCCCTTTTCTTGGTATCTGTAATATTATAGCTCTACTGAGAAAGAGGCCAACTAATTCAGCTGAAAAAATAAAAGATTAAACACTAAGTTTTCAGCCAGATCAGCAGGCTAGTCTGAGCTGGCCTCAGGTGAGCACTTCATCATCCCACTCTGTAGTGATAGACAGATGGCTTTTGAACTGAAACTTATTCCTCTCAGGCCCAGCCAGCAATACTGCCAAGACTTATGGTTCGTTATCCAAGCTTTTACAACATCCCTTCCTAGATCAAACACATTTTCTTTACACTGCCAGCCATGTCTACAGCCGGAAAAAGGCAAGGTTGATGTACTCAATTGTGAAGAGCACCAATACTGTGTTTGCCATTGAGGGTAATAATGACACCTCATGAAGAATTTAGCACAGCAAGTAGGTAGCAAACAACAATATAAAATCCACGTAACCTGCACAGCAAAGGTAAGAGCAGCAACAGTGGTAAAGATAAGTGGGAAGCATGGTGTGCTGACATCATTTTAACTCAAAGTGTGTTAGACTGATGGCAAAGCACCACATTGATTTACTCTTACTCCAAAGTGCTGAAACTGTGACATTCAAGATGAAGTGCCTGAAATGCAAGAATCTGACTTCAATTCAAACACAGTAAACAAGGAAAAAAATAGTGCTGAAAAGCTTTCTTTGAACCTTTGATGGCTACTGTAGCTACGCTGCAGAAAGCCTGCCAGTAAAACACTTTCAGAATAAGTGTTCTCTGTTCCACTTTGCCCAAAGGTGAAAGTTTCTCTATAAAGCACAGTTCAAATTTATTCAGTCACAAAGTACACCGAGAATCTGATGCAGCAAGAAACACACAGAATTTATGTAACAAGAAAAGACATCAGAGTTGAATCAAACCTTGAAGTCTATACTCTCCTATGTTACCTGCATATATCAAAATCTCTGAATAGTTAGACTTGTAAGTTTTGTCGAACCTTCCAGTACATTTTTCTGACAATCAGTTATATTGCACCAGGAATTAAATTTTAAAATGAGGGTCAAAGGATGCTTCAGTCACCTATTTTTAGGCAAGGCTTTTTTTTAAAGTACTGTGGAAATCCCCCTGTTAACTGAGGTACAGGCACATCAAAATCGGAAGAGCTGTTAGTACCTCTTCACATCCTAAAAGCTTTATACTGCATGCAGAAGGCAGATTACTACAGAAAGAAGCTGAAAAACACACTACATCAAATGATGGCGTACAGAAAAGTGCGCTCCCCGTATTTGTTTATAGGTTTGTTTTATAGTCAGTGGATCTTATGTCACTGTAGGAAATGAAGGCAATTCCCACTCCAACAGGCTGCAACTCCTTGCAATTTCGAGTGTGAGCAAACGATCTGAAAACTGGTGCTTGTCTTTTGGTATATTCTTGCTGTCTTGATACTTTACACTCCAACACCATACTTCATGGCATTTCTGGAGGAAGCCACAAAAAAAATCTGTATGGGTTTCAGTGCGAGACAAGCTACGAAACTGGAAAATAAGTTCTTTGACTCATTCAAATGATGAGTAGGCAA
Organism: Chiroxiphia lanceolata; assembly: GCF_009829145.1. Classification (NCBI taxonomy): domain Eukaryota; kingdom Metazoa; phylum Chordata; class Aves; order Passeriformes; family Pipridae; genus Chiroxiphia; species Chiroxiphia lanceolata. The sequence goes on along the minus strand of NC_045642.1, from coordinate 22,702,340 downwards.
AGTCAAAAGATACTTCTTCCAAGGGATGTCACTGAAAAATTCACACAGAAAAATGATGTTGAAATGAGTTTTTATAAGAAGTATTCAGCCATTAAAAGCTTGGAGCTGCAGAACCTGTTAACAAACAGCACTAGGTGTTTTGATATTATTAATACTAGCTGTGCTACAGAAAAAAACCAGAAATTTTAAACACTTGGGGCACTTCGAACATAAAAAAACCTAACAAAGTTGCAGTATTATTGAATATTCAACTGAGATCACACCAGCTATGAATATCGTAGAGAACAGATCTAAACACATCAAAGGAAAACAGGACTTGTAACACCACGTCTGCAACGTGTTGTTGGTCATACTTAAGGGTACAAGTTTCCAACTTGTATATTCTAGGTAAGGTTTATATTCTTCAGTAGCAAACCAGATGCCAGTTGAATCAAATCAAGAGATGGAGAGATTATACTCATACACAACTGTAATGAACAAGTACATTTTTTTCATAAGGCAGACTGGTTCTCGATGCCTGTTCACTGCCAAATCCTAAAAATTATTAAATGTTCTAACGTTGAAAATACAGACAGGTAAACTAGTAGTAGACTTACACAACAAATTCAACAAATGAACAACAGAAAACCCATTAATTTTTTTTTGGTTGAACTTTGAGGGAATTACTTTATCCAGAGACGTATTTTTTAAAGCAAGCAGCTATATGAAATAACAGTGGATTTCACAGTCTTGCTGACTTTGCTCCTTTGGGCTTGATGGCATCTTCATATAGACATGTGCTCGGGCCACTTCTAGGCTACCCTTTAGCTGTGAAGCTCACAATATGACAAAGGCACGCCAGGCACCATGAACACTTTCACCACAGAATAATCAGTTTGAACAGTTGATTCATATCATCTAGTCAGTTTGTCCTACCCTTATTTTAAAAGCAACAGAAACAGATGAGAGGCCAGGAAATCAAAGTGTGAGATGCTAAAAGAAATAGAACCTGGGAGCACACTGTGCCTGGAGGGACAAGGCTGCAAGAAAACATCAGGAGTGGAGGAATGAGCATGACATGCCTACACAAGGTCAGAGCCACCACTAGGGCATTCTGGACTTAAAAACTGAACCACTCAGCACATATGACTATGCTGGGCTAAATACAGATGTTTTTGCACTAAGCTTTTCTGTCAGCAGTCGAAACCTGGCATAAGATTACCTGCTAGATTGCAGCAGGTGTGAGGGGCATGGCCACCAACAGCTGTATTTCAGCAGCCCTTCGGATCTACCTCTTTGCTCTTCCACTCAGATGCAAATCTTTCACTGCTGAGTTGAGAACAGTGAAAGCTACTTCTTCTCCACCACTGCCCCAACAAATGAAAAATTTGCATATCTGACTGCACACCACATACAGGCTACCACAAGGCCTATTTTTATCAGATTCAGATCTAGTCGTGACGCTCACAGTGACACAGAAATATGTAGGCTGTGCTCCCCTGTGAGCAGGCAGCGCTGGTGAAGTGCGGCTCTAGGTCCCCATTTGGGACAAGGACGTTAAACATCTCAGGCATTCAACATCCAAAACGTTCAGGTTCAAAATTTTCTTACACACTTATGAAAAGGCAGAAAATTTAAAGTGAGGAGGTTTTGGGTTTTTTTATTTAAATTACTATTTTTCCCACTAGATGAAGGCCTAAGTCCTACAGTCCTTTGGTGATCAAGAGAAGCTCTAAATCAGAAAAAGTTTCCCTTTTCCTGAGGATAAGCTGACCTATGTCTCAAAACTATCCTGCTTCAGCTCATCACCCTGGGGTTAGATGACATCTGATGAACTACAGAACACTCAAAACAACCTCCAGCCTAGGTGTGTTTGGGCAAGGCATGCTACCTGACACACTTCAGTAAAAATAAACAGGGTTTTGGTTTGTTTTTTTTTCTTTTGCTTAGCACACAACAGACTTGGAAGTATAAGAAATTCAGTCAAGAAAGAGGTCATACAGCCAAGCAAACTAACCTTTTATAGAAAGAGCAAAGCAAACATCCACCTTTCATTTCAAGACGGGACTGAGTGACTGCTTAATATACCACAGAAAATGCTTTTGTAAGCATCAAATAGATTTTTATTTGGCTGCACTAGATTTTCAGCTTTACTGGATTTTCAGCTTTCCTCAGATTTGGATGGCTGCTTTTCCTATATTCTTGAGTATATGGACCACTGTTCTCATCTCAACCTGTCAGCATATATGTGCACTGAGACGGCAGATAAACGCATTAACCAACTCGAAAGCCACCCATGAATCAATCTGCCTTTCTCCTACTTGAGGTCCACTTGCATTCAAATCTGCAACCACACGAACAACTGTCAGGTACTGTCCCCCCTCTCTACTGCACTAAGCCACTACTGCACTGCAGAAATTCAGATGCTGCATGTACTGAGCGTCCGGTTGTCCTAGCCCCAGCAGGCTAACCAGCATTGCCCATTCGCTCTCCTCTCCAGATCATCTCTAATGGACTTCAAAACACATGACAACACATTAAAACCAAAACAACTTTTTGTCAACTCAGATTCCTTGCCAGAATCTGCCAGAACACTTTCCCAATCCTGCTTTGGACCATCTGCCTGGAAGGTTTCTCAGCTTCTTTTAGTTTAATTATGCTGAACTAACGCTTTCAGTGTTTACAGTAGTCCACACAAAGGCAGTCCTTTGAGTCTCCACAAGCTTGCTCAGCTTCAATCACCTCCATCAAGGGATCTCTAGAAAGATCCTACCTCAGCTCTGGTATGCCAGGTCTCTGAGTCATGGTAGCAGGTGGTCCCCACCATTAAAGCCATGAATGACCACTGAAACTGTATCCTGCACTGCATTTAATCTGTCAACTGTCTGTCCTCTCTTTACGCCAAGTTTCTCTCTTCTCTTTAAGTACACTAGTATTTCTGTAGAGATGAGTTTCCCCACTGGCAGATAAGCACTGTCTAAAATCAGTTATATATTAGCCTGAACTTTATACTGTGAGTTGTGAAATGAAAAGGCTTATAAACATGTGCACCGAGTAGCTATAATCTCATTAAAGAGAGATGATTACTCAGCCCCTGTCTGCAGGAACATACATTTGAAGGTGGACTCAGAGTAAAAGAAGAACATGAACTGATCCAGAGAATTATGTCTTTGATCTGAAAACCAGCTACTAGAGTAACAGATACAGCTTCATGGCTTTTCTCTTGATGGCTGAGACTTTGAAGTGTTACATGTACTGCTAGGAATTAATTTGTTTCATCGTCAGAAATGCTCAGTAGGAACTGGAACAGCAGTGCCTGCTTAGCAAGCACTCCTGTTACTAGATGGAAGCTTGCTGATAGATGGAAAATTGTTCAATCTGTGTTAACTTTGCTACTGCTGCCAGGTTGTTTGTAACACCAGGAACTCAAGTCTCAGCCCAGGTACTGCAATGTCACAGAAAAGTCAATCTCACTTGAATGTAGTCTCACAATAAATGCCCGCACCCTTGCTGTACTATAAGGAGAAACACCTGAGAGAGATTTTAGGTCAAAACCATAAAATATTCTCACCCTTGTTCCCTCAAACTATTCCAGATATTATATATTGCATATAGGTCAGGATCTGTAACTCCTCCTTTCAGCTCCTCATCCATAGTGCACTTTGGTAACACAGAAAACAAAACTCACAGTAGAGTAAACCAGAAGCTACAAGGAAGTCAGTTACCACTTGTGCTTATCTGCATATCCATAGCTAGTGGCTCCTTTAGCAGTGGGAATGTCTGGGTCTTACAATCCATTAAGTTTTTCCTACTGCTTAATTATACAGGCTTCGTTCAGATTAACTGTGGGAGTCCAAGTGAAAACTAAGCCTGTACCTCTCTAAAAAGTTGACAATCTTTAAAAATGTGCTTCAGACTTTGAGAATGCCAGTATTTCCAAAACTGAATAATTAATACCACCCACTCTTCGCTACCAGTGGCCAGTTGCAGTCAGAGACTGCTGTGCTGGAAGCACTGTGATCAACCGTGCAAAGTCCAACAGTGGCTGACCACCAGCAGCATCCTTTGGGGATCAATATCAGTCTTTACTGAGACAGGCCTTCACTAATGATAGTGAAAAAACCCTCTTTGGTAATGACAGCAAATAAAAGGAACCTCAACAAGCATGGTGTCCTCTGCAAATGTGGGGTGACCATGGTGGAAGGAGGGGCTGCAGTTAGAGAAAGGGATGGAGAAATGGGTTGACAAGGACCTACCTTATGAAGTCAACAACGTCAAGAACAAACTCATAGGGTGATATAGCTCCATGCAGCAGGAAAGGCTGGGGCTGAATGGAAAACAGCTTTCCAGAAATAGTGTTTAGGTTCTGGTGGGGAAAAAGCTGGTGGTGAGCCAGCAGCGTGCCCTTGCAGCTGAGGCAGCCAACTGCATCCAGGGCTGCAGCAGCAAGGCTGGAGCCAACAGGGCGAGGGGTGCAATTATCTCCCTCCACCAGGTACCCATGTGGAGGTACTTGCTTTAGCTTTCTGTCCTTGGTTTCAAGGCCAGCAAAGCCCATTCGAGGTGGTGAGGGCCCTGGAGCATGTAACATGCAGAGGCTCCCATTACCAATGAATCCTAGAGTATCTCAAGTGGGAATGGACCAATGAGTTCTCATGATAAATACCAAATTAATTAAGAATATTCCGAAAAATTAAAGCAAAAGGATACTCTGCAGGGATGTTCTAGGCTTGTGTCTTGTTAATAAAGTCTTGGTATTAGGAGAAGGATAGCTCATATATTTTGGAATACTGAGGTTCTACCGATGAACTTTTAATCAATTATGAATCCTCCCAGTGCTGCCCAGATGCTGCTTCAACTCTGGCAGGTTTTGTGCCATGACCACTTCCCTGGGGAGCCTGTTCCAATGACTGACCACCCTCTCTGTGAAGAACCTTTTCCTAAAGTCCAGTATGAACTTCCCATGGCACAGCTTCATTCCGTTTCCTCGTGTTCTCTCACTGATCGCCAAGAGAGGAGATCAGCAACTCCTCATGCACTGCCACCCTTAAGGAAGTTTTAGGCTGTGATGAGGTCTCCCTAGACTTCTCTAAGCTGAACAAGCCAAGTGACCTCAGCTGCTTCTCCTAAGTCTTACCTTTGAGACCTTATTGGTTGCCTTCCTCCAGACACAGTCTAATAGTTTGATGACCTTACAATGAGGCACCCAAACTGCACCTAGAACTCAAGGTATGACTGCACGAGCGTAGAGTAGTGTATAGTGGACAATGACAATTCTTTCCTATTGCTGGACAGTGGAGATTATCTGCCATTTTTGCTGCTAACTATTGAACCACTACTATATTTTGGCATTTAAAACAACATTCAAGTTCACTGTAAAACTTGTCCTCCTCATTCCCCAAAACACAACTAAGTGGAAAAAATGAAACTAAAATGTACTGGTAGGGCTGGCAATGGCAATAACCACAAATTTAAGTCTAATTTTCTTATTCACAAATTTAAGTATAAGAGCCAGGGAGATGAAAGTAACAGATGCCAAAACACCATCTTATTACAAAAAACTCACTGGACACTTAGCAGCATTATGTTCCAGCTACTGAAGAAGCCAGCTCCTGATATTCCAAGTAATACCATATTTATAATTCAAGTTTCCTTGCTTGAAATGGGTGGTTTTATTTTGACCATACAGGTAAGAGAAATTATTCCACAGATATTGTTTTATCACGTCAACAACAGGCCTTGAAAACTTTATACAGGGAACATGGGAATGCTCACACTTAGAAAGCATTTGGATCTGTAACAGAAAAGCCTACTGCATGGCAATGGTACAGTGAAAGCTCCTACCTGTACCATCAGTTAGCTGACACCATAAAATGCCATTTCTTAAAATCAGTACTGAATTTAGCTAATCAGATTTTCAAGCCATTTTATCTAATTATTTTTTTTTCAAGCCACAGCTGCTTTTCATGCAATAATCCAAATGAACACTTGACCCAAATTTTATAACATACAATCAGTACACACATATGGATGCTTCCAGGCCATTATCACATACTCGCACCACTCCCCCACTGCATTAAGTGGGGAAAGGAGATGAGAGAGCACTGGAGTATTGTCATTCATTAATTTATGATTAACTAGGGCGTGTGAATGCCTCAATCTACACAGATGGCCGAAGTGCCCCAGAACCATAAACACAGCAAAAGCTTCCTGCAGAGAAAGTCTGTTCCACCTGTCCGAGGTCCATAATGCATTTTGTTAGGAGACCCGACTAAAAATCCTCACCAAGGAAGGTGATATTAATGGACGCTCATTTCTCCACACTTTTTTACGGGGGGAAGGCCACACTGCCTGCTACAGCTGCTAACTCTTCCGCTCCAGAGGGAAGCCGTAAGATCTGACACGAAAGTGAATTTCTGCTGCTGTTCCCCTTCCAACAAAGAGGGAGCCAAGCAACTAAGAAAAAGCCCAAACATGAAACGCTTATCGACTCTTTCAAGCCGCTTACTGAACGTGAGGCGCAGCCCGCTATCAAAATAAGACATTTTGGCTAAACCCACAAGACTACCGCAGCACAGGGCGCGCGTGTGCTTCTGCACAGAGCACACACGCCACCGTTTCTTTCCTACTTTCAGCAGGAAGGGAACGCGGCCGGGTCGGGAGTGGCGGGATGTGAAAAATCGCAGACTCACTGATAACTGGGGCTGCGCCTGCAGCGGCGAGAAGCCCGGGAATGCCTGGGGCCGGGACCGCGCCGGGAGCGCTCCCGGCTCCGCGGGGGGTCACGGCTGCGGGCTGGGGTCGCGGTCCCGCCGCTTTCGCCACCGAAGCGGGACCCGCCTCGTGCCGGAGGAGCTCCGGGAGACGGCCTCTAAGCACGAACCACGGCTGCTCCAAACACGATTCCATCTGAAATCCATCCTCGGCTCGCCTGGACTTAGCGGCCGCCCCTCCCCGCCGCCTCCCCCCGCGGCTCAGCGGATTCAAGCCATGTTTCGCGAGCGACGCCGGCTTGCCGCGGGAGACCCCGTGCCGGGCCGCCGGGAGCGTCCAGCACTGTCTCCCGGCTGCTGCAGCAGCTGCGGGACGGGCAGGGCTTCGTTCCAGGCCGAGGGCCATCGTTCCCCTGCGCCGCATCGCTCGGGGCAGGCCGGGGCTGCGGGTGACCGGTGGCACGGGCAGGGGCTCTCCGTGCCTCCGCAGCGGGTGGGCAGCGCCCCGCGCCCCCCGGGGCCGCTCACCTGCTGCTGGATCTTCCCATCCTCGGTGACCACCCAGTGGGTGGTAGCAGCGGCGGGCCGAGTCCCCGAGGCCAGCAGCGAGCACAGGCCCAGGGCCCAGCCGGAGAAGACCCACGCCCGCCCCAGCCCACCCCGCCCGGACGCCCCAGCCGCCGCCATCTTCCCCAATCCCGGCCTGCTCGCACCCCCCGGAACCGGAACGGCCGCCGCCGCCATTTTGGGAGCGGGCGGTGCCTCGCGCTGCGGGGCGGTGCGGCCGGGCCCGGCGTGGCCCCGGGGCGTCCTTTCAGACCGCGCCAGGAGCCCCGGTCCGAGCGCTCTCCTGGCCCCACGGCAGCACCGGCACAGCCCCTGGGCGGAGGCACAGGAGCGGAGGCGCGGCGGGGGCTCCGCGAAGCGACTTCTCCCTCGCTAGGAGCCGGGTCTGGCCAACGGGGCCTTCCCGGAGCTGTGGCAGCCGCGGGTAACGGCGGAGTCGCCGCCCAGAGCTCCAGGCCGGCGTTAAGTGCCAACAAGCGGCGTGTGGCGCCGCGCTGAACGCTGTAATTTAAAGGATGTAATTTCTGTCCAGTGCATACTCGGACATTCGCCACGGCAGCTTGAGGAAACGACTGTATGCCCATCGCAAACCGAACCGTACCTGCAGCTATCCACAGGTTTTTATCCACAGCCCCCGGAGGAGCTGGGTGAAGGGAGCTCTGAAAGACACATCGCTCCTTTTCCCTTCTAATGCTTTTCAGTTACACAGAAACATCTGAACTTTTCCTTTCCCATTGCAGTTAAGAGTAAATACTAACGCAGAAGTGAGAGCCTGTTTCCCAGTCCTGAGTGAGATCTAAAAGCCGCCACATTCAAATTTTGTTCTGTTCGACCGAAAGGTCTGTGTTACCAGTCCTACTTCTTGGGGACACCAAACTTCCTGGAGCCTGTTAAACAGTAAAATTCATCGGTAACTCAAAACCCATTAAGTGGAAACAAGTTTCCAGATGGTGTCAGTGGTTAAACCAATGCAAGGGATTCAGTTTCAATCAGGCTAGAGAAAATATCCGCACAAGTATGATAGTTCCTTACCACTGCCAGACTTTACACATCAGGCATATTACAGATTCCACAAAAAAACCCAGGCTGCCACTCCAAGTCAGTCTCACTCTATCATAAGATACCACACTGCCAACATCTAGGAGGTTGCATAAGACAATGACTGACTCCTTTTCACCTGGTTCCAAATAAGATGTATGACATGCAGCTTTTGCTGAATATTTAAATTCCTAGGCAAAACTTTGCATTTAAAGGTGAATTACTTGAAAGTTGAAACAGCTAACACAGTCTTGCTCCAATATATTCCTTAATGGCAAAAAGCTTTAGACATCTATAGCAATCTAAGGAGTAAGGGAACTACGACCAAAAGGTACCACAGAACCCTTTTACTAAGCCAACACAAAATGTTGCAGAGTAACTGTGAAACAATGAGCCGAACAAAATTACAAAATGAATTTATTCCAAAGCTGTAAGGGAACATTTACAATTCAACAAGATGGTAAAAAGGTGTTTCCACAAGAACTCACTGCATTAAATTAGATGTGAAACCGGGGAAAATAATCTAACTACTGAGGCCACAAGAACTTTGCACATCACTTCTGAAATACAGGACTCATGTAAAGAAAACTCACTCAAAATTCAGTGAGAAAATAAGCTGCTAGCACCTAGCTACTAGTCTAAATACAAGCTATGTTTAGGCTTTGAGATTACATTTTTAAATCCCCTCAAAACACCAATTATAGCCACAAGTGCAAAATGTCTTTTTTTTTCTCTCCTTTTTTCCTCCAATGGAAGCTTATTACACATCTAGTGCCTATTTTCAGAGTGACATTTTGGTCTCACAAATTTGTCCTTGAAAGCTTTTTGCCAAGTTTATGGTTTTTGTGACAAATCAAAGTTGAGCAGCTGGCAGGTAATCAGAAATACAGTCAGCTCACATGTCCTGGAATGTCCAAAGTTTGCTGCCTAGTGTTCCAGAGTTAAGCAAAACCAGACTTCTAATTTAGCATTAAGAATGTCTCTCACTTTGACATCGTTTTGCTATTTTGGCCATCTGACTGTAGTGATAAATATCAGTGTTAATGAAAATACCCGAGTCAGATTCACAAGCAAATACAAATAGAACCAGAGTGGGGAGACATCACCTTCTGTAGATATCAAGTGGCTGAACAACAACAAAAAAAAGGCAGGATAAGAAGTATTATTTATTCTTCTAAAGCCTAAGGTATTTTACACCAACATGCTCTGGAACACTTAATTAAAATTCTTTTCCTCCGTCTCAACTTCTTTTTACTATATGCTAATTTCTTTACAATGTTGAATGACCTGAGAATTAAAAACTTTGAGTGGTGAAAATTAAAAAAAAAAGCTTTGTGCTTTTACTTTGTATTTTCTGGGTGTACACCAGTAAATAAGAATCCCAAGTTCCTATGGAAAAAAATAGCATGGAATTTTTAACACTTCCACCTGAATTGAACTACATAGCTGGAATTTTTCAGTGTTACCCAAAATACAATTTTATTTATATATTTTTAAATGCAACTATGGGTTAAAAAAACAACCAAACAAAAAACCCCCAAACAAAAAATTAACACACACACATAAAAAAAAAATAAAATCACCAAACAAGAAAAAAACCCAATCAACCAACCCCCACCCTCCAGTGCCAACTAATCCAGAAATCTGCAAAACACAGAAAAGAGCCAGGTACTGCTATGGTCCAGCTCCAGCCTATGAAGCTTAATCACTGCATCAGTCTTTACCCATTCCTGGAATAATTCTAGTCGTTTATTGTTTTGTTTTTTTGCTGTTCATTTACTGAGCTTTCACAGCATAACTATAAGCACATATTCATATTAAACATTAAAAATTAATTTGCAAAACATCACTTTGTATTACAATGCACGGAGAAGAGTAAGATGTGCAAACCAAAAAACGCCACTTTCTCCACATCTCTAAGTAAGAGGACTGCATCATGCTACAAGCAAAACAGATTTCTAGCCACATTGCAAACTTTAAAAAACCAGCATGTATCTCATTCAATTTAATTAAAAATGCAAATCAAAGCAAATTAAACAATGGTACTCTTCTCCACATATTGCAAAATACGGTTACAAATGAGGAAAGGATTACTTCAGCTGCTAAGCTAATCTGACACGTATCTCTGTTGTCATGCCTTTCCTGTCCATTACTTAATACATAAACTCAATTATATAGTTTCAGTTACGCAGTAGCTGACTTTTAGGTTAATATACAAACTGTCAAGATGCAGCTTTTGATGAAACATCTACGCTCTTTTCCAATTTTGAATCCTGAAGACACTTCAAAATTAAGAACCCAAAACTGCTGACTGTAAGCATCCAAAAATACAGCTGTAGTTTCACTATGGACAAGTTGTAGTCCGTTAGAAAAGTAGATCATACATACAAAGGTATAAAGAACATTTAATTCAGTCTTAGTGGAAGGCAGTCCTTGAAGAAAACAATGCTCCAAGCAAACATTTGCTGAGTAGCACTCTCACTTCAGCCCTTCAGGGGCATGGAAGATTTAGCAGTCTTCTCAGTAGATTCTTCCTCGGCTACGATTGCCACGTCCTCCCCAGCCTCTTCCTCGTCCACCCCGGAAACCACCTCTTTGCTCTGAAATAAGAGTTGAAACTTTTCATGCAGGTTTTATGCTGAATACAGATTAAAACAGAATAGCAATATCTGGAGGTATTAGTTTTATATATCTGACAGTGCTTTGTATCAGTTTTTCAACCTGCGAGCGTGGGTGACAATTTGTCATACCAGCCTCTTTACTTGCCAGAAGTAGGATCAATGGACCTACAGGGAAGACAGGAATGGGCTGCTGCCATTGCTGGGCCTACTCATCCAGTCTGCAACTGCTCTTGTGCTTCACCCAAAAATACAACTCGCAGAGAGACAGAATCAGTGTGACTGGGAGCACGAGGACATAACTGTGGATGCACAGTGAACCTGGCAATTCCCAGAACTTCTGGATCAGGTCTGCAACATCAGCAGTGGCTGTAATAGGAACGCAGCACAGGTCCAGTCGTATGACAGGAGGTGACCCAGCTCTGCCATTTGCAGCAACTGGCCTGTCCAATGGGAAATTGGTGCAAATGCTGTGTGTCATAATAGAGAACACAAGAGTTCAATTACTAACTCTAGGTATTAAAACACTACTAAAAGTAACTTGCAAATGACATTGTTTATAGGCTGGTAACACTCTAACACTGCAATAGATCAACAGCTAGGAAAAGACCACTATACACAAAAATTTGTGACAGTACAATTTGATCTTCCAAGAATGTGGTATTTGTTCCCTCACCCTGAGATACAACTGTCACGAGTCAAAGTTTTTCCAAACTGTCTAACTTACCGTAAGAAAAACTACCCAGATTACTGCTGTATTTTCCACTAGGAGGATTATATATTTGCCTGGCATCCCTTTTTGGTCCTGCTGAAGCTTTCTTTGGGGGTGAACTTGAGGTTGTATCTTCACTTGCTCTTTTTTGACTGACAGAAGAAAACAAAAACATGTCATTACACCCTTGTGGTGACAAGTACAGGAATAGTAGTTCAGCCGCAAGGATTAACCACTGGAAGCCAGCAGCAGCTAATGAAGATGCCCTGAATAATAATACCTCAGAAGAGGAAGCAGGCTAGTCTCCAGTTGATTCAGTCTATTGTATCTCTAAGCAAGACTAAGATAATATTTCCACAGCCACAAGATGTGAAACTTTCATCTCATGTGCTGTGTATATATAATATACACAGCTTGGAAGTTAATTTTTACTGTTTACAAAACAAACACCACTTTTTTTTAAATTAAGAACTCTTACCTTGCATCTGCCTTCTGTACTGGTTTCCAGGACAGTGTAATTGTACTTTTGTAAGAAGGAGGAATGTGGAAGAGATCCTATGAAGGCAAAATTGGACAGTTTACAGTTAAATTCATGTTGATTGCACTTCAAAACTTTATTCTGTAGTCTCAGTTAAGTAGCTAACCATTAATTTCCAACAATTTTAAATCCTTTTTGAAGTCCCATGGCACAGGGAGAAGGCATGTGCTTACTGCCTTACTAGGAAATTCAAATACGATTTGAATTAACAAAATAGTGTCTTGTACTGACCAAATATAGAATCATATAACAGTTTGGGTTGGAAGGGGCCTTTAGATACCATCTAGTTCAACCACCCTGCAATAAGCAGGGACATCTTCCACTAGATCAGGTTGCTCAGGCCCCCATCCAATCCAACCTTAAAAGTTTCAAGGAATGGGGCATCTATAGAGAAAGCACAAGCTCTCTCTCCTTCCCAATGTGTAGTGCGATAGACCAATTTAAGGCCAAGATGACCATCCTGATCGTTACAGGAAACACCTCAGCACCTGGAGAGGGCATTCCCAGAAACCCACTGTCAGATGATAGTGGGTTACACAAAAAAGAACAAAGAGACCCCGATGGCTTCCTGAAAGTCCTCAACAAAATGGGGAGACTTCCCAGCAACACACTGATAGGATTAACAAAGGATGGAGTGTTATGGAAATAGCATGGCCTTTCTCTGCAACATCCTACTGGAACACAGGAAGCTGACCCCTAGGCCTATGTCATCTGTCTATCACCCCCAAAATTAGTATTGACTATTGTCACTCAAACTGCCTAAGAAAAAAAAGTATAAAAAGAGATTGGACATGAGCAAATCGGGGAGAAGTTCCATCATCTCTGCAGGGGTAACTAACAAGCTGCCCTGTCTCCTTCCACTCCTTTGGACACTGTAGGGGTAAGCAACCATTTACTCTGCTTTCTTTACCTTGACCTTGCTTTATACCTTATAGATTACCCTCTTTCACCTTACCCCCTAGATAGCTTATTTCCTAACTGTACTTTGCTTTATAGATACTAATTTTACCTTGTAACTTACCAGGTATATATCTTACTTTTTATTATTTTTTTTTTGTCCTATATTGTACTTTATTGCCAACTCGTTCATGGTTTCCTTTAAGGTGTGCATTTCCTTATCTTAGTGAGTTAAAATGTGTGTTAGTGGGAAGTGGCTATATTCTTTCTTTTTTGCTTTATGTTAACCAGTGTGTTTAGATTTTGTTCTAGGCTTTGTAAACTGGTCTGTCATGGAGGGGAGTTGCTTGAGTTTTGTACTAAGGCTTAGGTAGTTGTGTTGTTTTGTAGAGCGTGCTTCTGGTTTTTGGGTTTTTTATTAGTTAAGTGCAATCGTGCAGTTAAACATTACCACCAGCAACGCCAACTCTACAGTAGTTTGTCACATACTGGCATTAATAAAAGTTATTTTGTGAGCTGCTAGTTAGTCCAGTTTGTTTCTGGTGCTGGCAGCCTCGTAACTTGTAGGAGAACTTTGCTGAGAAGGTTCTCCTTTGCTGTTAAGAGCTGTCCCCATATCAGGGTATCAAAAGTCCTGTCCACTGCAGTGAATCTGTCTAGCGAAGGGTCTCTTTAGGTGAGGTGTGGACAGACTGTTTTGGGCCTTAAAAGGCTTTGGTATTCTGGGGACACTGACAGCCAATAAAAAAATATATTAATACAGGTGGGACAAGAAATCTCTGCATTTCTTCCCCTTTTCATGTGACACTATGAACACCAAGCATCTTAAAATGAACTACAATGGCTCCTGCAGGGAGACATCTGATATCCCTACAATATCCCTATGATGGTACAAGATAGGCTTTGCAATACCATGGGCAAAGTTTTTGGTTTATTGTGTGAGAGTGAAGAAACAGAGGAAAAGGTGGTTAGAAGAACTCAGAATGGTTTCATGGGCTCCAGACAGAAGTCTCTTTCTGCAGCCCATCTCTTCTAGACTCTTTGGAGACAAAAGTTTTGTATAGTACCTGCTTTGCCTCCTCCCTCCTTTACATATCCTTGCACCTGTTTAAACTATTCCTTACCCCTCAATGCCACTGCAGGAAGGGAATTACAAAAAAAAAAGGCTCAGCCAGAATCCAGAGACCCCTAAAGCAAGGTGGTCTTCTTCTGGGGGCAATCATGCTGCAAAAAAGGACCAAGAGCAGCAGTAGCAGCAAAAGCTAAGTTGCTTGCATAGTCAGCAAGATACACCTCTCTTCAGAAACAGTAAAGCATGGGCAACTCTGAGCTAGCTAACACCAACTGAACACAATACACAAAGTAACACAATACAACTTTGTTCAAATCTATTCCTTTCCGCTGCATAGGTTACTCTGCTGTGAGAATTACTCCTTCATGATGTGAGACTTAACCTGATTAAAACATTAATTTATTGTTATTTTCAAGGCACCACTTTAATCGTGTTCTGTAAAAAAAACCAAACATCACTGAACACCTATTCTAGTATTTTATGCCACTGCATTTGATGATGTTACATGAAACTGGCTGCTCTTCCTGGTGAATTGTTATAGCATAGTAACAGTGAAAGGTGTATACACTTCTGAGTTTCATCACAACTACTCTTATGCTCTCGCATTTTACACTAACTAGTTGCTTTTATATTCCAGTATACTTCTCACTGGTATTTTTTCGCAGACATAGGAAAATTTCCCTTCAAACCAGCACAGAGCACAACTAACCCAATTATATATGTGGATGCAGAGAGTAGTTAGCAGCAGAAACTAAAGAGCATCTTTGCTGGTAAAATGCAGCATCAAGTAATATGCATTTGCAATAATGTTAGCAGTAATTATTCCCTTAATCTATTGCATACTGACAACTGACTGCAGATTATCAATATGTGCCAATCGTTATTTCAGTAGGCTCAATCAGAAAAACTCAGAATTCCCAAACAATACTGACCTCCTCTGTTTTCAAGGCTTCTCCTGTTTTTCCTTGAAGTGCCAGACGAAGCTGCGCGATATAAACCTGCAACCCTCGAGCAAAATATTGTAGCCTAAAAAATTCAAGGCAATCTGTTAGTAAAATTTACATAGTCCCATAAAAATAAAAGCATAGCAGAGGGAACTGTAATTTTGGTGGTTTTGTTTTTTCACTTTAGGAAAAATGCAAAAAAATAAGTCATTCATCAATCTGATTTGTGCTTCTTTAGCATCCAGACATAATTCACACTTTCATAGTCACAGAATCATCAAGGTTGGAAGAGACCTTGAAGATCATGTAGTCCAACCGTCAACCCAGCACCACTGTAATCACCCTAAACCACATATCCAAGTGCCACATTGAGACGCCTCTTGAACACTTCTAGAGACAGTGACTCCACCACCTCTCTGGACATTTATTCCAGTGCCTGATCACCCTTTTTTTTTTTCTAATATCTATCTGAACCTCTCCTGGTGCAACATAAGTCTATTTCCTCTCGCCCTTTCATTTGAGGCATGCCAGGAGAGACCTGACCCCCACCTCACTACAACCTCCTTTCAGGTAGTTAGGGCGGGCAATGAGGTTCCCCCCGAGCCTCGTCCTCCAGACAAAACACCCCCAGCTCCTTAAGCTGCCTCCTCTACGATTTCTGCTTCAGACCCTTCATCAGCTTTGTTGTCCTCTCTGGACATGCTCCAGCACCTCCATGTTGTTTTTGAAGAGAGAAGCCCAAAACTGAACAGAGTACTCAAGGTGTGGCCTCACCAGTACTGAGTACAGGTGGACTTCCCAAATCTGCTGGCCATACTATTCTTGTTATAGCCCAAGATGCCATTGGTCTCCTTGGCCACCTGGGCACACTGCTGGCTCATGTTTCGGCTGCTGTCAGCCAGCACCCTCAAGTCCCTTTCTGCTGAGGCAGCTTTCAAGCCACGCCTCCCCCAGCATTGCCAGGGGTTGCTGTGACCCAAGTGCAGGACCTGGCACTTTGCCTTACTGAATCTCATGCAGGTGTCCTCAGCTCATCAATCCAGTCTGTCCAGATCCCTCTGCAGAGCCTGCCTATCCTCCAGCAGATCAACATTCCCCCCCAAGGTAGTGTCGCCCAGGAACTTACTGAGGATGCAGTCAAACTCCTCTGCCAAATCACTGGAAAGATGTTAAACAGGACAGGTCCCAGTACTGAGCCCTGGGGAACTCCACTAACATTTTCTAACGCACACTTTCTAACAGAACGCTAACAGTTGCCTCTAAATGATTACCTGATTTTAAAGTCTTTCAATTTTTCTGCATTCAGCTTGGCTGTGAGGAAGTCTGGAAGTTTACGACCTAGCTGATGGAAACTGTACAATAAACACTCCACATGACTGAATTGCAACTTGGGCTCTTCATTGCCAGCATTTTCCCCGTTCTCTGCTTCCTCTGGAGGAAGGGGCATATACTCCTAAAGAACAGAAAGGAAAAACAAATGCATGAGACACATTTATACAGACTGACAGCTCTTTTGCAGTGTTTGAACTGGATGGTGTATTTATGCGATAATTAAGAAGAATCCCCCATCTCTATACCAGTGTGATGAACTGCTTAATGAAGTCCTAGTGCAGGTGGTTTGCTTACACTTATGTGACTTGATACCTCAGACTCAGCGAAATACTACTGTGGCACTGCTACCACAGGAAGCAACAATGTACTGCACCAATGCTTTGAAATAGTGCGAACTTGCTTAAAACTGTCAGTGCAGATACAGTCTTTATTGAGATCAACATGAGTCTCTCATGACTACAAAACTTAAAAAGAAGAAACCCACATAAATCTACTGGACTAAAAACATTATTCAGGTACAGCTCCGTGTATCTACAAAGGCTTTAAATTGAAAAATGATGTTTGACCTTCTACCATGGATAGAGCTACCTCTGAAACAGCCACTTTAGAAAAACGATAAAGAGATGAATACATAAAAATACTATTTGATGAAAACTTAAAAAATTAAGTGTTTTACATGAATAAGAAATGAATTAGTCTTACCAGTAGTTTGTCAAACAGCTTCTTCAAATTTGATTCAAGCTTTTCCATATCACCACAAAAAGAACTCATTTCAGCAAGAAGCTTAAAAACCTACATGTAAGAAGAGCAGGGGTTTTGTTTGCTAACTGAAAAGTACATAGGCTTAACTTTCAACCTAAAATCAATTATCACATCACTACAGCTGGTACAGTAGAGGTCAGCTATTACAATTAAACCCCTCCCAAACATAGGAAGGAATAAAAGGAAGAACATGCCTAATCTGTTTTTCATGTCCTCAAACAGAAATACAGGTTTGGTGTCTAATCCCAACAAGCATTAGTCAACAAGTAACAAAACTTCATCTCCCACGCCTGCAGCACAGCTCACCTTCAGTGAGAGCCACAGAGATCTAACTGAAGCTGTAGCACTGATTAATGTAAGCAAAATTACAGACATTAAGCCACTCCCTTAGGAGATTAAATTAGCATGAGCTGTGCAACCATCATTTTGGGTAAATGCTGTGTGCTTAAAAAATTGATAGTAATATAAAAATATTACACCGATCTATTTATTGTACCTTGTCCTCAAAAGCATGGGACAAATGACACATGCTTTAAAAAGGCAAATGCTCAGTCATACCTGAATAGCGCAAACTTTTTTCCTAGTGTAGCTGCTTTTCTATAAGCCAAGAAATGAAAACTATTCAAGAAAGGAGTTTTCAATTTTAAAAATAGATGTCTTCATCTAACGTCTGATTTTTTATTTATTAATCCTGAAAGACATTTTAGCTTTGGCTTACCTCTAATTGGATATCAAGACCCTCCACGGAAGTAGTCAAAGAACTGAGGTTGGCAGAACAGCTCACAGAGTAAGTAACAAATTTTGTGGAATGAACATTTTTCTGAAAAAAAACCAAACAAACCACTGCATATTATTCATTGCTACTTTGAGTTTGAAGGACCTAAATATTTTTACCCCATCTCTCTTGCCACCCTTTAATGCCTACCACACAGCTATACTTAAAAGCTTATTAAACTTCCTCTAACTCCTAAAACACAGACCACCCTTGCACATAGCTTAAACTCAGAGGCTGTCTGCAACGCAGCTGAAAAAGATGGCTTGCAACCCAAGAATAGGCTTTGAAGTGCTTGCAATGCCTTGGCACTAAATTTGAAATAAACTCAGACAACCTAATTGAGAATCTTGTCATAATTCAGTGTACATCCTAAATTTGAAAAAAAGAGAGGAGAGGAACACAGAAAATATTTTTGTATTTGGAGCTTTAAAGGATGTTTTCCAGCATTTGAATACAGCAGAAGTTGAAGGTGGAGAAGTACTGATATGTGGTCATTCTAACATAAGTGTTCAGAACACCAAAGACAATTCACAGCCATTAACTTTCCACAATACTCCTCATGCAAAGCAAACAAATACATACTGAGAAGAGTGGCACTGCCTGCCCGAGTACACTGCTTGAAGTCTGTCCACACAGCTGGATCAGATGGAATTGAATGTTTGTTCCAGGTCAGCTTGTTCGTCTACCATCTCCACTAGCTGTTGCCTCCCACTTACTGTCTGTAAGCTTTTTAATCCAGACAATATTTTCATGAACAGATTAATGTCCTCGCCTGTCACATCTTCCAGAACCTTAGCAGAAAAAGGAGAAAAACACAGTTCTATGGTGGGTATTTGCAAACCTACAGTCAAACCAACAAGGTGATCAGTATCTAGAGCACATGACCTTAAGGAGAAACCTAAGCAACTGGGGCTTTTCCAGTCCTAAGCGAGAGAGCTGTAAAGGTGGGTGTGTGGCAAACTAACACTAAACCTTTGATACTTCAGAGCAAGTCACCAAACATGAGTCGTTCTTTGCTGAGGTGGACACTGTTGAGAATGAGACAATGATACAAAAGTAAAATGAAAAGGTTCCAACTGGATAAAGGGAAAAAAATAAATTCTCTTGAGGACAATTAACATTGAAGCTGGTTGCCCAGAGAGTATAGGAACTTTCCTTCCTTAGAGATTTTCAAAACCCAACTGAAAAAGCACCTAAATTATGATCTGAATTCAGCTGAGCAGAATTCAGCTGAGCATGATTCCCTGAGCTGATCAGTCTCCTAAGGACCCTTTCCAACGTGAATGATTCTGTGATTCTAGTAAAAGTTGCTCTTACAAAATGAGAAGAGCCTAGCATGGTTTTAAACATTCCCACAAAAAATTGTTGCAATTTCAGAGGGTAACAGAATAGGGTAAGTACAAGATTAGATTTTTACAATGCTCAGCTATACATGTGGTTTAAATGAACTCCAAGCACACTAATGATAAGGGATGGTTTCATAATACTTAAGTTTGTACTGAAATAAGGACAGTCACCTTCTTTGATTCAGTCCAATATGAAACTCTTCCACCTCCTTTGTCATCACCCTCCTCAGGCAATGTTTTCAGTTTTGTAGAAAGGAACTAATGGCTCTCTCTCTCACAATATCCTCTCCCTGAAGAATTTGACTGAATAAGCCTCCCAAAGTTCCTGAATGGAGAATAAATCAGGTAATGAGAATTATTTTAAAAGTTATGAGCTCAACATTCTATGCAGAAGAAAGAAGTTCCCTCCTTTAAGACTCCATGACATGTTTTAAAAATAACTGCTATACTAACTTTTCAGAAAAAACACAATTTTCCTGTATCTGACAGAATCCTCACTCTTTACTGGTCTGTATAATTCAGATCCATGACTATTAAGTTCAGTATTGTTTGCAAAACCAAACAGTTACGTGTGTGTCTCAGTTTTGCATTGTACTAAGATAAAAATTGAGTCCTGTTCTCATCCTACTAGAGACTGGGAAGTATTAATAAAAGACATACACAGAAAAATGGGTCCTTTACCTTTAGCATCCATCTTAAATATACTGAGCAAAGCTTGTTCACCAAATTGAATTCTGCAGAATCATCTGGAGAGAGAAAAAAATCTGATATGCATATACTTGAAATGAAAGGTAAGAGCAGAAAATAAAGATCGCTGATGTGTAATCACACAATAAGTATTCCATCCTCAGCATTTAGTGATAAACAACATAACCTGTATTTTTAACAGCTACTAGACTAAGGAAGTTGAAAGCAAAACACAAGCGATTTGCCACTTTAGCCTCCCTGCCAAAACTTTAACATTATAAACTTAATAGGACTGAAAACCTGAAGGGAAGTTACTAATCAATACACTGAGTTATGTTAAGGAACAGTTGTATTAACAAGCTGACCTTCACTAAATTAACGTCAAATAAAGTAATTTCTTTTTTAACTCTTCTAGGTGGCAGAAACAATTTTCCTCTTGAACTAAATGGAGAAATGCCTAAGTCTCAAAAAAACCCAAACCAATCCAATATTATCTTCTGAAGAATCCTAGAGACTTAACCAGGCATTTTTAATAGAAGTTTAAAAAACACCTAAATTTAGCACTCTATACTAATTGGATTAAAAGTGTATTAAAATCTGATTTTGCACTCCAGAAATATTTATTTGCACCGAAAATGCACTCTATGAAAGAAAAACGCCTTTAGGATTTTTCAAGTTCCAGAACCTGATTGAAATCCAAACAACTCTTTTCTCAGAAGGCATTTGCTGCAGCCCATAACTGTAAGGTTCCCCCTGTGCCTTGCCTTTTTTCTACAGATGCTTTCAGAAAGCTTGAATAAAAAAAAAAATGTTTATTTAAAAGAAAAATTAGGATGATTAGTGGCCTTTCAGCAGAAGCAGCAGCCTAACTGCACAGCAATTAGTGGGCGAAAAAGAACAGAAGAAGGACATGAATGTCCCTGGAATAAATTATGAATCAATGTTTTACAGAACCAAAATGGCATATATTTTTAGGTGTGCCACGAGGAGATTGTCTCCTACCTGAATTGTAGAAGCTGGGTCAGTATGTCTGCTACCCGAGGAAGATTATCTCCAGTGGCAAACTGAGGCAGTTCCCTTGATTGCTTGTCGCCGAATCTGCCAAAATTGTCAGTATAGTAGAATACAAAAATTTTAAAATGTCAGGAATTACATAAAAACTCCAAACAACTATTTTCACATATTTATGAAAAAAAGTCATATA
The DNA here is from genome assembly GCF_009829145.1 of Chiroxiphia lanceolata. Classification (NCBI taxonomy): domain Eukaryota; kingdom Metazoa; phylum Chordata; class Aves; order Passeriformes; family Pipridae; genus Chiroxiphia; species Chiroxiphia lanceolata. The sequence goes on along the minus strand of NC_045642.1, from coordinate 22,681,156 downwards.
TTTTTCTTAGACATCTTAGCAGCTCTGGAGAAAAAATCAAATTCAACAGTACCTTTGTTCACAAAATTATTCATATGATCAACAAAATAAAGCATGGAATGTGTGTTATTACAGAGTTTTATTTGCTAACAGGACGGATAGTTCCACAGTTGTGCATATGGCAGGAATAAATCCTACGGTTTACAGTTCCCAGCACTGACAAAAATCCTTGAATGATCTCTCTAAATTGTTTAAGAACCGATAAACAAAGATCTTCAAGGTACAAGCTTCTACCAATATCACAGAAGCAATATGAAGCATCACAAACTTCTGCAAGAATACAGTCAGAATCACATCCCCATGGTTTCTCAGGTGCAAACAAGATTTTCTTGCCTCCCAGCAGGATTTATCAGAAGTAATTACCACTGAGTGCTTTTTGATAGGGAAACATGTAAATGCTATTCAAATAATCTGCAAATTTCTTTCTACAGAGCTATTCCTTTGATCAACGATGGGAGCGAAAAAGACAAATGAAAACTGATGCATCTTTCCAAAGTGAATTCCTTAACAGCAGGAATACAACTATGTTTAGTTGTCAAAAGACCAAAAGACACAGCCGCTAAAAAAGGAGAAAATAATAGCAAAATATAAATTCAATGTATCAACTTGTTACAAGGTTATTATTCTTACAGAAACATCTTCATCCTCGCAGAGGTCCAACTGGGCATTGATAGCTGAGTCAGCCAGCTCAGGAAAATGCTTGAAGAATTTAGGAATAACTGAGCTGCAAGTCTCTTCTCCTTGGCACCTCCTTTCACAACCATCCAAGATCACTTGGTATGCATCCTTATGCTGAAGAGGAAAACCAGAGTATATAAATGGAAAAATCTTGGGTTATTCTCAAGACAACAGAAGACTTTTCTCTCCCAATCTCTTCAACTATTTAAGTGAACTATATTATACAGCTTCTTACAAAGGAATAGATTGTTCTCTCAGACTGATGTAACTGTGCCAATTTCATAAAATTTGCCTCTGTTGCCTGGCTTTTAAACTGTTATTCCGGTTCCTGTCTATTCAAGTGCTCACTGTTCCAACTGCTGCCTTAGGCTGACAGCTCTTACACACCACCTGTGATTAGATTAGTGCAAGAAATTATGCTCAGTCACTGAACTTGGGCAGTTTTTCAAGGAGTTTATGCCTTTTGTCTCCTCACTTTTTGTCTCTTAAGTAGAGGTTACCTTTCCCAACAATTGTGCCACTGCAACGGATCACAAATGATTGTTAATGAACATTGCTAATCAGAGATGCTACAGAATCTCTGACATCTATTCAACTAGTTAACTTAATCTGAGATGAACACAGTGCTTGAAAGAACTGTTAACAGAAAATAGATACAAAAAATACCCCAGAAAACCCCTGGCTGAAGCACAGAAATAAACACTTCAGCAACAGTAGAAACATCCTCTAGTTCTCCAACTAGAATCACATAGGTGTTTCCAATTTTGTGCCTGCAGGACTGAAACTTTAAAATAATTGAAGTCTTTGTTGTGGTTAGTTTCGTGTTTGTGAAACAGAAGTCAGCATTATTAGCATACCAGCAGAAATCAGAATCTTTTAATTTTCCTCATGGCTGTGAACAGAATGCTTTAGACAGTTTATCCTACTTTGAACAGGCAACATTGACAGCACAGGACATTTATTTGCTTTATTTACATTAAATTTCCCAGAGCCACATATATCATCACCCCTATTCCTCGTGGAAGTTTTTCCTAGCAATTACAGATACTAATTTACAAAGCAGTACACTGCATTAATGCCCTTCAAAGCAAGCTGCACTTAACACTTAGTTTCAAACTTCCTTAAGCACTCCCTTCAGCTAGTTGATAGCTCTGTGTTGACAGATTCCGAACTGGGATGGGATACAGATCTGCATGAAAAATAACCATGAAAAAACTGGTTGCCTTTCAGCTGACCCACATCCCCATCCAGTTTACTCTGCAGCTGTGCCAACAGAGTGCACTCAATAGCAAAGACAGGAATACGCCAGCACAGACTAGCAATGAGCACATGTCATTACAGACACAGGTTCTCAGACTTTACATTAAGAACACTATTTTTGCAGAACACATTACTTATACATATCAAAAAGCATTTATACAGCAATGCAAGAGAGTAGCCTCTGTTCCATGAATTTGTATTCCTGCATGCTGACTCCTCCTACCATTCAGGCAAAATACAGTTCAGGAAAGAGTTTGTTTTACCCTGTACCTAGCAGCATGGAATGCTCAAGAAAAACCACAGGCAACTACAGAAGCAGCATGATCCTTCAGTTTTGCACATTTCCTCCCAGTGAACACAGAAACGTCTACGCTGGAGAATGTCCAGACCTTCCTTTTTAGTAACTGTCAATTGCCCTATCATCCTTTAACTTCTCTAGGTTAGTTCCTGTATCAATTCATACCCTAAAATACCCTGTGACAAGTTTCACAACGTGTTATTGAGAATGTTCATCTTCCTCTTTAAGACTGCTTCCTAATAGCTTTTCTCAACTTCTCACCTTCATTCCACTCATAAAGTGGACTCATCATACCTAAGCCCCTTTCTCAACTGAAACACTCTTTTACAAGCTCAATACTTCCAGTCTTTTAAACAACTCCTCTTAATACTTCTGGTGGTCCCCATGCTCACGTTCAACATTCTTTTTTTTCACAGGGTGACTGTGCCTTTTGTAGTGAGATTTCACGTTCATATGGTTGTTGAAGACATTATAAGCAGTAAGTGGCATAAAATTGATGAACGAGGTAAAATTACTCATGGCTTCTCAGAATGCAAAAACTGGAGACATCAATAAGATGAATGACAAGTTCAAAGGAGGTAACTCTTTGACAAAGGTTCATGAAGTAATGGAACATTTTACCACACATTTATAGGCCAGAAATATAATCCGTTAAACAAAGCATCAGAAAAGTTCACTGAGAACAATCTAGCAAGCTACACTCATTACAGAGATGCTGTCTCTGGCTCTGGAAACCCACAAACTGGAGAAGGGTAAAGCTGGGAGAGTGCTTTAAGGATCATCATTCTGTACTTACCCTCAGAGGTTCTTACACATCTGCTCCCCTGTCAAAGGCTGCATTTCTTAATAATGTTGGAGCTTGTCTACTTAACATGGTCATTCCTACCTCACAAAAGCTACTCACAATAGCCAAAATGATGATGGACCACGTACTTGTAAAACAGCATAGTAACAGCACGTTTTACTCTGCATCTCTCCCTGTAGTTCCCAACACTTTATTTGCACTTTGGTTTTGGTTCTGACGTTATGTTTTTGTTGGACTGTCTACCAGGATGTTTTGTTTCACTAGGGCATAATTACACAAGCAAAGTGAACGTTTTTGAACTAAACTGAAAAAAACTTCACCCTCCCCCAAACAACCACCATATGATTTGTTCTCTCAAAGAACTTTTCAAGTGACTATGTATAGTAGCATCTAGTTTAAAATCCATGGCTAGATATGTGCAAGGCTACTTTCCTACCTGTGAACATTATGACAAAAAAAAAAAAAAAGAAAAACACACGGAAAAAAAGTACCTGCTGCTTTTTCAGATGGACATTTAGTAAAATAAGGGCCTAATGAAACTGCAAAAACTAGTGCTAACTAGCCATAATATTTTATATTGGTAATATACAAAGTCATCCTCTTTTTTTGAATAATTCCGTAACTGTATAAATGGCAGGCCTTGCCAGGATTTTACAGAAGATAAAATCTTCAGCCGTGAGGGTCGATCTTCATTCTTGCCTTAAGGAAATAAAAAAAAGGGCTACAGGGCGGTTATCGACTCATGATAGACTCCACAGTAGACTCCACAACAAGCCTCTTAGCAAGACAGCCTGCCAGAGGCTTTCCGGATTTGCACTTGCGCTGGATCAGATCTGCAAAGCTACGCTGTTTTCTTCTAAAGACCGAACTTCGCCAGGCGAAACTCCCCACCTGACTAGGTAAGAACCAGTTAACACCCGCGACGGCCGCACTTAAAAGGAGAGCCGCCAACACGACGTGAGTGCTGCAGAAGCACCGGGAGCTGGCGCCGTCCTTGCGGATCCGCAGGCGCGATGCTCAGCTCCACCCGCCCCGTGCCGCCGCGGGTCAGGAGCAAACCCACCCCGCGCACAGCCCCCCGGGCTTGCTGACCATGCGGGGGTCTCGCAGTCCCTCCGGCGGCACTCTGGCGCCCCCCCCCCCCCCCGCCCACCCCGTCTCGGCCCGGACCTCCCCGCGGCGGCGCTACGCAAGCCCGAGGCCTAGCGAGGCCTTGCAGGCCGCAGTCACGCCGCACCTGGCCCGCCGTCTCGGTGGCGTCGGCCAGGATGCCGTAGTTGCGGTAGAGCTCCTCCACGGTGGGCATGGCGCGGCGGGGAAGGGGCAGAGCCGCCGTGACACCGAGCCCGCCGCTGACGCCGCCGCCGCTCCGGCCGCCGCTCCCGCTCAGGGCCGCGCCGTCAGCACCAGCGAGGTGCCAGCCCCAGAGCGGCCGCGCCACGCCGCCCATGCGGCGCCCCCGCACGGCGGGAGGTGGAACAGCAGGGCCCGGAACCCCTGCGCGCCCCCGCGCGGCGGCCGCTTCCAGCGGGGAGCGGCCCCGGATGACGCCCAAAGGCACCGCGCTCTCGAGGGACAGCTCACCATCAGCTGTTTTATCCGCCCGGCCCCAGTCCCGACCCGGGGCCCTGGTACGGGGTTCGTTCGTCTGCTCAGGAATGTACCATGGCCTTTACCTTTTGCAGCCTTCCTTTTTTTTCCCCGCCTGGACTTTTCTTCACACTCCTCCTCCTTCTTTCCCTTATCGCTGCCTTCCTCCAGCGCCCCTGGTTTTGTCTCTCGTATACAAATACGATGAAAGGTGCTCGAGAAGTGCCTGTTGCGTGCTGAGTTCCTGGTACGGGAAAGAGACTGCTTTCCTGTGATTTGCCGACTTTCATCTTTTCCTGCAGAGAAAAATGCTATCTAATTCTGGCCTATAGAAGTGGAAGTACCTGTAAGTAGTGTCAATGGAGGCAGCACATGTACATTAGGCTCAAAGGACCAAATATAAAGTGTGGCAAAACTTATAAGGCTGTAGCAGTACCTTCTCCTCGGATCTCAAGGTGCTTTATCATCCTGCAAGTTTCACAGGCACTTAAAATGGAAGAGGATTTATCTTATGTCAATCTGAGGCCGAGCTAAGCAAAGTGAGGGACTTCTCTTAAATATCCTTCCCAGCAGGATGAAGGGTGCTGTCGGAGGCATTTGAAGCCCTAATCTGTTTCCAGAGTACATGCAGGCAGACCACACACAGCAGGGATGTACAGCAGCATCAATCATTTACCTTCCTTTTGTTTTTCTTCTACTCTCAAAGTGTTTCAGCAAGTGGCAGCAGTGACAGCATCAGTCACCTTTCTCCCCCTCTTTGAATAGAGGTCCAGTGCCTTTACCTGTCCACAGGTGGATCCATGTCATTCTTGCAGGCTGTGATGAGGTCTGAGGGTGTGGAAGCTTGTGGCTTCTGTCAGATCCAAGAGAGCTTTAACCACATCCTGCCCCTTCCTGTGCTGGTGACCATCACATTTACCCAGAGTAATCTCAAAAGAATATGCTAACTTAGTAGTGGGAACAAAATATAACATGAGAGAAAAATATTTTTAATGCAGCCTGGTGGCTATTAAGAGATGTCAATCTCTTGTCCTCCAGCATCTTCCAGACAGTATTACATCTGAATGCAGATTTTAAAACTATAATCATCTTTATTGGCATTACCATGGCAAACTTTTACAACTTGGTCTGAAAGGAAGAAAGAGGAACATCTCATTTAACTGCGTTTTACTCCCCCCCAAAGTGTTTATATAGATCGAACTGCCTCGTTATCTCATTTTCTTGCTTTTTCCCCCCTCAACAACACGTTATTGAACTGTGATTACATTCTATAGCAAATATTGATAAATAAATAGCATTTATACATTGTTGTATGCATGACAGTTGTAGGAAGAAAAGTAGGCACGAATGAAGATGGGTGTGAGAGGAGTTGTGTACCTTCTTGGGAAGGCTGGCTCTGTATTCCATGGCAGAGCAGAAGGGGTGCTTGAGATACCGGAGAGTGATGGGAAATTAAGATGAACTCAAATGCTGGACTTTGGCTGCGCTACAGAGAGATTGTTGGGTGGGGTGGGATGGTAAGCAGTCTCAAATATACAATAATAACATATATTTTGTTATATCTAACTATTTTAATCACATTTTTGTATATTGTATCATAACATATATTACATGTCTTGGAATTATACTTTTTATCTTCTCTAGCAGTGAGACATTCAGCTGTGCTCATCATGTTTCTAACAGAGAACACGTAAAATGAAAGGGGTATTCAGACCCACATTAAGAAAATGTTTTCTCTGAGGTTCATTCCATTTCCACCCTTTGATGTTAGTATTTTTTTCCCCTCAAGTACTTCCTTGTTGCTTCACATAATTCTTTTAATTTTTTTCTCTCCTTACAACAATGTCCATTTTTCCATCTCTGGTTTTCACTTATGACATATTTTTTATAATGAATCTGTTTAAACTTAATCACAATTTTTCTTTAGCATTTATATGGAAGGAACATGAATGAAGAACTGATGGTGTTACATATTGGGAGATATTGTCTGTCAGGGATATCTCTGTTAATGTTGGGATATTTTTGAAAATGTATCTTTAGAAACTCAAAAGCTTGAAATGCACATTTGAGAATGACACATAGTCATTCTCAATGACTGAGTCAATAGTCAGACTCTTCAGTGCAAGTCCCCTAGTTTTACAATATATGATTAGTTTGGCCATCACTCAAAATTTTCATCTCTTCTTTATTCCCAATCTTCTCATGCCCATGCACATGGAGATAACCCTACAGTAAGTTACAGACTCATTTGATGATGAAGTGGTATCATACATTTGACTCCCATTCCTGTGCACTGCCCATAAACCAAGTATCCTAGAATCATTGCAGGTTCTCCAGAAGAAAAATAATTTACTTATGAAATCAATAAGATTTTCTTTTTCCCTCAAAGGAAAAAAAATTACTATTCCTGTCCCGCAACTGCCCTGGTCTTTGGTGGAGGACAGACTTCAGGTGAAGCCATAGATGGGGCAAAGCCACAGATGGGGCATAATGTCTATTATGACAGAAGGAGAAGACATGCTTAAAGAAGACTTCACACTGGAACAATGGTTTAATTACATGAATCCTCATGTACCCAACCTGAAAGGTTTCTGTGGGCCAGATACCCAGTGGATAATAAAGTGGTTGAAATAAGGTCCATTTTTTGGTTTATGCTAGATGAGCAATTGATCCTGAATTCTTCTAATCTCACTTTTTAGAAAGGGGCTTGAGTTTTAAACAGAGCATAGTTTTACAAATGAAGGGATATAGCAATTATTCCCCCATCCATCTTAAATATTTGTTAAGTATTTTTCAGAAAATGGTGTCCAGGTATCACAAGGTAATATAGTGAGTGCATAACAGTGTTCACAGCTGTAAAGCCTTTTATTGGCACACATTAAAGACATCCTGCATGGTTGCAAGCATCTGACTGCTGTCTTCAGAGAGCAGAGATTTCCTACAGATTCCTTCTGATGTAATCGGGTTTTCTCGCAGAATTTCTCCCCGCCAAGGCTATGCGCTTCTTTTCCCGTGGGAACGGCAATCCCGTGGACGCGCATCCCAAGCGTGCCAGCAAGCGGCGCTCTGGCCCCGCGGCCGCGGCCGCGCACCCCCGCCCGCAGAGGAGCCGCTGCGAGTCCAGGGGGATGTGCTCCCGCAAACAGGACAGCGCCAGGCCTTTGGGAAAGGATCACCCTGCAGTATTCGGAGCCGTGACGCACGACTGTCTGAAAAAAACCCCTTACACCTCGTTTGTTCCAAGTCATATCCACAAATTTAGCCGAAAAAAGAGATTAGAGAAATAAAGCGGAATTAGAGAAACAAAGAGGAAAAATAGAGGAAGGAAGGAGTCTCATCATAGAGATAAGAGGGAGTCTGGCATCACAGAGCCAGGAAATTGTGTAGGGTCATAGAGAAAGACAGGAGTCTGGCATCATAGAAGTAGTAGAATATGTAGAATTATAGAAGGAAGGAAGGAGTCTTATCATCTATCCAAGAGGGAGTCTGGTATTTAAACAGCTCTAAGGAGCACAAGTGAGCAGGAGTGCGGAGCGATCAAACAGAATGTGATGTGTCAGAAGGACGCGGTGCAGCCACGTGTGCGGCAGTTTGTGCAGGCAGATGAGTGGGAAGGACACTGGGGTGTGACTCGACAGGCTGTTAGCTGAGCTGCTGGTCATACACTTGGTAAGAGAGTGCAGATACGGTGTCCACCCAGCACAGGGCCAAGTCCTCTACACTCATTAAAAAAGATGCAGTGATCCGGACAGTGGTCACAAAAAAACCCCATGCAAAACACGCAAAAAAAAATGTGTTGCCATCCAAGCTTCAGGCTATAGGGAATGCCTAAATCTCTAAGTGGATTGTAATGATGGCAGCTGCATCATATGTGACCAGGTGGATGACCTAATCAGTCTGGTACCAGAGTTATGAATTGAAGTAGAAAAGCTGAGAAGCATCAGAGAATCAGAGAGGGAGCTAGACTGGTAGGACCATGCTCTGGCTTCCAAAGTAAGATAGGAACAGCCATCGGTAACGATTAAAGATTGTTTGTGGAAGACCAGCTTAAGGACGAAGTGGATAAAGGTCTGGTCACACCAGAGGTGCTGCCACAATCACAATCAGTAAGGTCAACCCACTGTATTACAAGCGCTTCCGAAAGGAAGAAAAGACAGGTTTTAGTTGTAGGAGATTCCCTTCTAAGGGGAAGAGAGGGCCTGTTAATCGAACTGGGCCCAACCCATAGGCAGGTCTGCTGCCTCCCTAGGGCCTGGGTGAAGGATGTGACCAGGAAACTTCCAAGCCTGGTACAGCCCATGAACTACTACCCATTACTGATCTTCCATGTAGGGGGCAAGGAAATGGCAACATGTAGTCTGTGGGTGATCAAAAAAGATTTCAGGGCTTTAGGATGTTTGGTAAGGGATTTGGGGGCTCGAGTTATTTTCTCTTTCATACTTCCAATTGAAAGCAGTGATTTTGAAAGAAACAGATCAGCTGAGTCTACTAATACATGGCTCCATAGCTGGTGTCACCACTATAATTTTGGGTTTTTTTGACAATGGTATGGCCTACACAGCACCAACCACCCTGACATCTGCTGGAAACATAGCATGGCAAACTGTAGGCAATTCAGGAGACTTCTGGAATGCATTGGGATTAACTTAAGCCAGTTGATAGAGAGCCTTACCAGAGGGAACATGGTACTAGATTTGATGGTCACCAATGTAAGGGAGCTAATCAGGGATGTCAAGATTGGAAGTAGCCTAGATTGCAGCAATCATGCAATCAGTGCAGTTTGCAGTCTTGAGGAATATAGGTTAGCTATGGAATAAAGTCAGGCTCCTGAACTTTAAGAAGACAGATTTCCAGCTCTTCAGGGAGATTGTCAGTGGGATCCCCTAGGAGACTGCTGTTGGGGACAAGGAAGCAGAAGAAAGTTGGCAGAAATTTAAAGAAGTCTTCCATAGCATCCAAGACCTAGCAATCCCCAGGAGCAAGAAATCGGTCAAGAAGGCAAGAGACTGGCATGGCTGAGTAGGGAACTGCTGGTCAAATTAAAGGGCAAGAAACAAATGCATAGGCAGTGGAAACTAGGACAAATAACCTGGGAAGAGTATAGAGTAGACGTACTACTGTATAGGGAGGGGGTGAGGAAGGCAAGGCAAAACTGGAGCTGCACCTGGTAAGGGACACAAAGAATAACAGAAAGGGCTTCTATGGGTAACATTAATCAGAAAAAGAAGGTCAAAGAAGGTGTACCCTGTCTGATAAACAATGCTGGCAAACAGGTAACAATGGATGAGAAGAAGGCTGAGGTATTTAATATTTTTGCTTCAGTCTTCAATGGCAACCTCTCTTCTCACACCTCTCGAGTGGATGGACAGCAGGATGGGAACTGGGAGAGCAAAGTCACTCCCACTATAAGTGAAGATCAAGTTCATGACCACCTGATGAACTTGGATATACACAAGTCTATGGGACTTGGTGAGATGCATCCCAGAATCCTGACGGAATTGGCTGATATAGCTGCCAAGCCACTCTCCATGATATTCAAAAAGTCGTGGCAGTAAGGGGAACATTCAAGTTACTGAAGAAAGGGGAATAGTACTCATCTTTAAAGAGGGAAGAAAGAAAAACCCTGGGAACTACTGAACTGTCAGCCTTACCTCTGTGCCTAGGAAGATCATGGAACAGATCTTCCTAGAAGCTCTGCTAAGGCACATGGAGCTGATTCGAGACAGCCAGTACGGTTTCACTAAGAAAAATCCTGTCTGATCAACCTCCTGGCTTTCTATGATGGGGTAACTACACCAGTGGATAAGGGAAGAGCTACAGATGTAATATATCTGGATTTTGGAAAGCCTTTGACACGGTCCCCCACAGCATCCTTCTCTCCAAATTGGAGAGTGATGGATTCAACGGGTGGACTATTAAGTAGATTAGGAATTGGTTGGATAGTCATATCCAGAGGGTAGTGGTCAATGGCTCAGAGTCCCAAAGGCCATCTGTGATGAGTGGTGTCCCTCAGGGGTCCGTATTGGGACCAGTGTTATTTCATATCTTCATTAATGACATAGTGAGAGGGATTGAATGCACTGTCAGCAAATTTGCAGATGACACTAAGCTGAGTGGTGGTGTTGACACACCTGAAGGACGGGATGCCATCCAGAGTGACCTAGACAGGCTCAATAAATAGGTGCATGGGGATCTCTTGTGGTTTAAGAAGACCAAGTGCAAGGTGCTGCACCTGTACCAGTTCAGACTGGGAGATAAACAGATTGAAAGCAGCCATGCCAAGAAGAACTTGGGTGTGCTGGTGGATGAGAGGCTGGACATGAGCTGGCAATGTGCACTTGCAGCCCAGAAAGCTAATCATATCCTGGGTTGCATCAAAAACAGCATGGTCAGTGGTTGAGGGAGGTGATTTTTCCCCTCTTCTTTCTCTAGTGAGACCCCATCTTGAATACTGCAACCAGCCATGGGGTCCTCAACACAGGAAGGACATTGACCTGTTGGAGTGAGTCCAGATGAGGTTCACCAAGTTGATCAGAGGGATGGAGCACCTCTCCTACGAGGAAAGGTTGGCAGAATTCACATTGTTCAGCCTGGAAAAGAGAAGGCTTCAGGGTGACCTGATTGTGACCTTCCAGTATCTGAAGGGAACTTACAGGAAAGGTGAAACAAGACTTTACAAGAGCATGTAGTGACAGGACAAAAGGAAATGGGTTCAAATTGAAAGACAATAGATTTAGATTAGATATTAGGAAAAAAATCTTTATTATGGTGGTGATGAGGTACTGGAACAAGTTGCCCAGGGAAATTGTGGATGCCCCATCCCTGGAGGTGTTCAAGGTTGGCTTGGATGGATCTTTGGAACTAGATGATCTTCCTTGCCTTCAAACCTGACCCGTTCTATGATTCTATGATTTTATGACCTCCCCCTCCACTTGCCTCTTGCTTGATAAATTCAGAACTAACATTTCAGCCATGGATGCTGACCCAGCTCCCAGACTGAGCAGCTTGATGTCCTGTGCCTTCCACTGCTCCTGAGGCTGCTGCTGGTGACACAGCTGTTGCCACTGCTTCTGAAAACATGTGAGAGCTGCTCTGCAGCACAGTGACAGATTGGAAGTGCTAAAGCCACATGGCAGCAAGCTGTGAAAACTTCTCCACAGCTTCTGTGTATTTGCAGTGGCATTTACAATGGCACGGAGCACTGTTTTTGTCTGTTCTGGATGATAAGAGTGTGAAAATGACACTGGCTATGCAGAAGGAGCTAGACGGTGACAAAAGGAAAAGAAGAATTTTGATGACTGAGGTTGGTTTTTAGCTGGTTCTGGCATTGTTATCCAGACATACTTCAGAAAAATACCAGCAGTGTGGGTGAAATACCTGGAATACTGGGAATATATGTTCAAATTGCATATAGTAATGAAAGGTCCCTGACACCTGGATGAAATACTGTGAGCTTTAGCAGGTTGTGTAAACACGGCTATGGAAACCACAGTCTGCAGCATTTGTGCTCCAAATCATAGTTTGAATTAGGATCTCTAAGTAGCTGATTCCTTTTGACTTGGAACTTGACTAGACTGGAATTAAATAGTGTTTCTCTAGCACTTTTGAGCCATTCCAAATCATCCTAAGTAGATTCAGGCCTTTGTTACATTGAAAAAATTTGATGGCAAGTTCAATCTCTGATTACGCTAAAAAGGAAGCAAAATATTCTTTTCCTTTCTCCCATCTCATGAACTAGAGAAATTAGACTGCCAAAGAGGTTTTTTCTGGCATAGTTCTAAGACTTTTGTTGTCATGGGGATGTCAATTAATGGGGTTGTTTTTTATGTTCTGAACATAGCTGTGCCAACTAAGCTTTTCCATGCAGACCAGGTCTTATACGAATCTGAACTCTCATAATATTAGGAACTGGGCTTTCTGTCTAATAAATTGTCTTTTGAAGTCTTCACTGTACTTCTTAATATTTTTTTTCTCCTCCATAGCATACTGTATTAAGTAAATGAATGTACAGGCATGTATTGCACACATACAAATTGGAAGATGTAGTAAACACAGGTTTTTTGAATGCACACGGATATAAGTAATCTGAACTTTATTGGCATGGCTGGCTGTGTGCAGGTCCTGCAGCTGCGTGGTGTAAGGTGTAGGCTGTTCCTGTGCTTTGTGTGATTTGCAAAGACACTCATATAACATAATGCACACATATGTGCATATACAAAATGTCTGGCATCATGCACATGTCAAATATACAGGCATGTGTGTAGTGCATGCCTGAGTGCATGATTACATATTTTGTTGTGTAAATACAAAATGTTTTATACTTGGTATACTCATCTTTCATAAATGTGTGGAAGTGTATAGAATTAAATGAAAAGATTTTAGATGCAGTGTGTTGCGTACATGAGACTTAAAGCCTGGAAAGCATCTTTGTGACCATGTCTAACTATACTGCATAGGCAATTCTATCTTCTGCATGAAAAATATTTTTAAATTATTTAAATATTCAATAGTGTTCTGTGCATACCCCAAGGAATTTAGGATTGCTAAAAGATTGCAAAAAATGCTGAAGAGGAATAGATATTACAACAATTTCCTAGATGTTTTGCACTGGATCTCTTCAGCTATCTCCTTTACCTCAAGAATCTGTGTTTCTTGGAGCACATGAATATTCTGTGCTGAGTAGAAACCCTTGCTGTCTGCCAGCAAAATGTTGGTAGTGCCCTTTGTTGGCTTCCTAGGGGAGTTCATGCAAATTGCTTTGAAATACAACAAACCATAGGATTCCTAAATGCTTCTAAACAAGACCAAATTAGAAAAAGGCTTCACATTGAAAACATAATTTTCAATTAGTGTCTATTCAATGGGAATGAGAACAGGGTGGAGGAGAGCTGGCATGTGAGATAAGCTGGATTCGTTAAGATGCTTTGAAAACACTTGTTGGCTAGTATGTTTAATTTCCCTTGCAAATACCTTGCTGTAATTTTGTGACTTTTCCGTAGTCACTCTGCTCTTGTGCTTCAGATAAAAATGAACTCTGCCCAGCAAGAGGTAGACTTGAGACAACCATCAGCAGACTGCATTTAGGCGACATGTACACAGCTGAGCATTGCTGCACAGGCTTAAAGCTGGGTGATAAACAAGTAATTTCTCTCCTCAGTCCATATCCATTCCTATTCACCAGTGCATCTGCGAGAGCACTGAACAGGGAAACGGATGACAATGGCCAGAGACCAAAGTGACATCTCCTTCCCTCCAGAACAACTCAACTCAATGTGTCTTTGGTAAAACTGATGTGGGAGGTGTTTTTTTCTGTGGATAGAGAGTGCTAGTCTGCAGGAAAGGCACTGGGGACCCTTCACTATCTGAGTGCGTTTTGCCAGTATTCCTCTTTCCAGAGGAAGAGGAGCAAGTGAGTTGCTGCTGCAGTTGCTAACTATTAGAAGAGACATACGAAGTACAGCATAATTAGCTACTCTTTCTTATGCCTCTTATTAATTTTATTCTCCTTATTCTCCAACATGTGGCAGCATTGAGTATTTTCCTATTTTTTTGCATAAGGGTGAATGTACCTGGTCCTTTCCTTCCTGCTTTGGTTTGCTTACATTACTTTGGCTTGAACCTTCTGTAGAAGACCTCCTTGCCTTATCTCATTTTCTTTCCCTTCTCATCTTCTTTTGTTTCTTACTGTTGCTCTTGTTAGAAATTACCCTTTTCTTACCTACAGTCTCAGGAAATATCATCCTTGCCACGTCTTGGCATGGCTGTTCCATGTTCTCTTGCCCCATGTATGGAGCAGCCCATCCCTGTGTTCATTTGTACGTGCTGTGTAGATTTTCTGCCTTCTCTCTTGCATTGCAAGGCACTATGCTTGACATGCTCTTTCATATTTGTCTGTGTATCTCTGGGAGCACAGGTCGGACCAGTGTCTCTCAACTTATCACCTGACCAGCTGCTCAGTCCCTGCTCACCTCACCACAGCCTGACCCTGGGATGAGCAGTGCTGCCTCAGGTCCGTAGCACTTATTGCCTCACCTTCATTTTCCACTCTGCCAGCAGGGATTGAGATATTGATGCTATCTGTAACAATCAGGAGAATGAGAACAGCACTTACTGGAATAATGAATTTAAAAATTCCTTTATCAAAGCAAAGGCCAGTAACATCTGGTATTTGTAGGGTTTTCTGTCAGGACACAAGTTCTAGGACACTCAGTTTACTAGTTGCACCTGCTGTGGTGAAAGTGTGAAGATTTTGTCACACTATTATGAACTCTCTACATAGCTGAGTTTCCTTGCTTTTTCAAAGGGAAAGAACTGATTAAAATACGGACCTAAGCAAGTGACAGGAAATATACATATAATGTTTATCAGGGAGTGAAAGGACTTTTTTGGGGTATGTGATGAATACACTTCAGAGAAGACAAGGGGATGCCTTAAATTTTAACAGTGGAAGTGGGAAAAAATGAACCTCACAATAAAAAGTGTCTAAGAAAGTACTTTTAAATTTTTAAAACTTTATAAAGCTTTTGAAAAAGGACATAAAGGTGTATTTTGAGGGTTTCTTTAAGAAATGTGAATATCTAATAGGCTTGACTGCTGGCAAAGCCTGTCCTAAATTTTCCATGTGCATTTGCACTCAGATATTCTTTCTTCAGTCAGTTTGAAAAAAAACCAGGCTATTTTGCTTTGGAAATATTTACCTGTGTGCTCTTCACCTCTATGCTTCTTGACCTTGTTTAAAAGCATATGATCTCTGTGCATGACTTAGTTTTGGATCAATGATTTGGGTCAGTTTTGTGTGGGTTGTGGAAACCTTCAAGGGAACTGTTACAGATCTGTCTAGTTCATTCCTATGTGAAAATAAAATTTAACATTCAGAAGTAGATAGGAACGTTGCAGAAAGGATAGTCTGCTGAGCATAAATATAAGAAATTATTGTCGTACACATACCCAGAAATTTCAACATTGTATGTTGAACAAAGTGATTATAAGAGGGATTTGATGGTAAGTTAGGCCATTACTGGAACACTTCAGGTAAATTTAGCACTAAACTTCACTTTTCTTTTTTCTTTTATTCCCTTTGATTTTCAGTTCCGTCATTTTCCTTGGCATATCTGCCCTGTAAGGACTGCTGGAACTAGGCTAGAAGTTGTTCACTTATAGTTTTCTGCCAATGTTTTAACTCTTAATTTACTTCTCTATGTTGATTTTGTCTGGCACAGTTAATTTTCTTCATAATAGGTAGCATGTGGTTGTGTTTTGGGTTTGTATTGGAAAGAGTGTTGATAACACGGATGTTTTTGTTACTTCTGAGCACTGCTCACACAGAGTCAAGGGCTTTTCTGCTTCTTGTGCCACCCTAGCAGCGATGAGGCTGGGGGGGCACAAGGAGTTTGGCAGGGACACAGCTTGGACAGCTGACTCCAGCCAACCAAAGGGAGATTCCAAACCATATGACAATACACTTAACACATAAAACTGGGGGAAGAAAATGCATGAAGGGGAGGGATGTTCAGAGTGATTGTATTTTTTTACCCAACTAACCATTAGATGGGATGGAGCCCTGCCTTATTGCAGATGGCTGAACATCTGCCTGCCCACGGGAAGTACTGAATGAATTCCTTGTTTTGCCTTCCTTGAGTGTACAGCTCTTGCTTTACCTATTAAACTGTCTTTAATAGGCACAAGCACCCATGCTTGTGCTCAACCCATGGGTTTTCTCAGTTTACCCTTCAGATTCTCTCCTCTATCCCATGGTGCGCAGTGAATGTGTGGGTGCATTCCTAGTTGCCCACTAGGATTAAACTATGGTATTCTCACATTTCTCCTTTGTTTCTGTCATCTCTTTCCCAAGGCTCTGAAGCCAGAGGTGCTCATTATGTACACTGCCTTGTTATCTTTAACATCTCTGTCAGAATGGTATCTCAGCTCTACGAACTGGCCATTTTCCTCTCTCCCTCAACATCTCATTTGCAATATATTCCAAATGAGCATCAGATCCTTGATTTAGTGTCTCTTTCATCTCTGTATCCTTTAGTCAATCCCTAGCAAAGGATTTCCTAGTATAATTATATCCTTTCATGATGGAAATCTGCAGTTACACTACAATTTTACACAGACTGTGGAAAGCTGAGTATAATATATAGTAAAAGAGAAAAAAAAATTCACTTTAGAACATTGTTACAAACATCATGTAATCTCACCACAGTCTGGAAGAGGCACAAGCTTGACCTCAGTTTGTATTTTTTCTAAAGGTGTGAAACAGTGACTAGTGAAGATATGTAAGGGTCAGCAGAATTTGTGGCAAAGTTTGTGTACTGGCTAAACTTTTTCCCTTATCAACTCACTCCTCTTTCCACTCTGAGTTTCTGACAACAAGAAACCACTGAAACACCTTAGCTTCGACCTACTGCTACCCAAAACAGCCATTTTGCTGTCCAAATTGAACAAGCTTGATAAGAAGCTATGGATTTCTTCCTCCTTTGTTTGATTCAGCACTGAGAACCGTCTCCCATAGGGGACAAGCAAGAAACAGCCTTGTTTAGCTTAAGAGACAATCTGGACTTCTGCTTCTGGCATGGATTCAAATATCTTGATTATTTACTGCTTATAGTTTGGCTAATAATACAGTCTGGAGCATGAAGAGTTCTGAAAGAGACACTTATGATTCCCCTACTAAGATACAGACAGAAATATCAGCCACTGACAAGGAAACAGCAAAAGGTTAAACTTCTTGACACATGCTCTATAGAAGGCTACAATATGGATTGTTTCCACATTAGTTTTCTTGGTCCCAGTAAGCCATTCCAGCTAATCCCTTTCTCTTGCCATTGAATTTTTCCCTTTGGGCGGCCAACTCAACTAGCAATGGGTTATTTATATGAAACTTGCAAAGCAGCAAGACAAAATTAAATGTCTGAATTACAAATGGAACAGAGACAAAAGTTTCTTGGAAACACCTGTTGTTTTGTCAGAACTCTCCATGTGATAGATGAATGACTCTGATATCCTGTGCAAAACAGGAATTAAGCTAGGCTGTTCTCTCTCTTTGGCCTTTTCCATAGTCAACATGCAACCTACTATTTAAATATCATCTTGAATATACCTCAAGTGATTTATAAAGGGGGATTTTGAACCAGTCTTGATTATTCAAGATCCTGGGAACTTTTCAACCATGCTTGTGCTCAAATCAAATCTCAGATCTCGAAGTACCTCTTTATATGTGAAAGAGGTATGTGAATCTCTTGCATTAGATATTCACATCTAACCCTCTCCCACCTGCATGCCAGAAAATGTTGGAGTCAGAGCTGAAATAACCCAAACTTTTTAGTTCATCCCTATTAAAAGCCTGTATAACTTCAATTGCATTTTTAATTGTAAACAGACTGTGGGCTTTTCTGTGCTCTTCTAAACAGCTCCAATGTTCTCTCTTGTGTTTCCTGTATTTCACTGTCAAGTCACAGGATTTATGAAAGGGATTAGATGATATTGTTACCAATGGTAGCAGAGAACCAGACTCAATGACCCAGGCAGTCCCTGCCAATCCTATATCCCTATTTTCCTGGGATTCCTGTAGAATGTGTAAATGATATTAGGACTACTGGCATGAAAGCCACAATGCTAATCTTTTTTATTTTTGCTTTATCCATTTTGAGCTGGCATACCCATATCACAGTGCTTGATTTTCTGTTGTCTTGCTGCTTATGCTGTCATTTAAACTAAGCCATAAAGCATGTCAGAACTCAATTGAATCAGAGTGGAAAAGCTTGAAGTTCATTTTACACAGATGTAAAATGGTTACCTAGGCAGGGGGAGATCAGTCCCCAATGTATATTTTGATATACCAAAGATCAAAAGCCATTTTTTGACTGTTGGTCTGTGACATGTCCTCTTTCAATGCTTTAACACTTCAAAATATAGACACACCTGTGCAAACAGAGGATTAGGATGTTCCAGGAAAAGGATTATGAATGCAGGAGAACTTTCATGCAATAAAAAGCTTTTTTACAAGAGAACTACTGTCATATATAAACATGTAATTCTGAGACCAAAAGAACTAATGAAGTCTGATTTCCTATGGTTTTGTATATTGTGGTTGTATTCTCTAGTATCTGGTAATGTACACACTACAGGTGAGGCATTTTGAACAGCTTTCTTCATGTGAACTCTCTGCTGCTGAGTAGGGATCATCATATCTCAAAAATCTTCATTTTCTCAGATAGGAAAAACACCAGGTAAGAGCAAAATTTACTTCCCAGCGTTGCCACTAGGGCATACCAACCATCAGAAAGAAGCTGTAGCCTTTCCTCCCGTCTGTCCCTTTATAGGGCCTAGTACAGTGCAGTACACTAGATTTAGGAAAAAATGAATTGTTCTGTAGCCCATCTGTATTATGGGCCACATCCAGCTCTACAGCTGTTTAGCTGTGAGAAACTAATAATTTAGAGACATGACTGCACATACTTTCTGTGAGATGTTGGCTGCTCCTAAAAGTGCCTCTGACTGCTTTCTGTCTCATCATAGAATAAGAATTTTTTTGTAATGATGAGTGTATAATAAAGTACCCATGATCCGCTCGAACATGTGAATCTTCAGCTTGGCTCTAAATAACTCTTCAGCTCTTTCATTTTATTAAGTCCCCAAAGTGGGTATCTTGTTGGCCTGTGTGGAGTAGAGAAAATCAGATTGCTTTGCACTGCATGGCTATTTTATTATAATAAATGCATTGAGAATTGAGCTCTTTAATTAATATCTGGAAAAGAAAGGGAAGGATCAACTATTGAATCCCTTGGGCCATCTCAAGGAGAGGGTGAGAGTTAGAATGAGCTGGAGAAAAAGAAATAAGTAGCTTCCTGAAAATATTCCTCCTTAGTACTCATTTTATGTCCAAACACCATAGGAAACAGGATATTTTTTCAGTGGAGAAAAAGTCCCAGGACCCACACAGAGAAAAAATGATGGTGTCATTTGAATCAGCATCATGTTTTGCCTTTCCTGAGTCCTTTCTCCAAAGCAACTGAAAAATGACATTTTGACCTTCTGCCCTCTGGAAATCTATGTGTAAATGTTGTGGTTTCCTTTTTCTACCTGGCAAAGTCGAACACTGGAAAGTGACAGAGCAAGGTGACAGCAAGGAGGTCAAGAGCCTTTGAAAACAATGTTCCTCTACCTTCTCTTCTTCTGTCTGTGATGTGAATGCAGTTTGCCAGTTATTTGTATTTTCAAATTTAGAAAAAATCCTCCTTGTTTTTGCTGCAGAACCAGAAATTCGGGCTGGCAACTTTCACAGTTTCAAGCAAAGAGGCTGGGAGGTGGTACACTTCTGACACATGAAACCTTTCTCTCAGGATGGGGGGCCAGAACTGGGACAGATGCCTCTTACAGATGTAACACACATAGCTGAAACACAGAGAAAATCAGGAAGATTAAATACCAGCTTTGAGAGGCAATACTTCCCTCAAAAACATTGAGTTTGCTTGTAAAATAAAAGTGTAACTGACAAAAAGGACACAGCTAGTCTTTGGCAAAATACAACAAATCAAGTCAAGAACATGTGAATGATAAATATAATGCAAACTCTTCAGTTTCTTTGGTAGCTGTTACTCGT
Organism: Chiroxiphia lanceolata; assembly: GCF_009829145.1. Lineage (NCBI taxonomy): Eukaryota > Metazoa > Chordata > Aves > Passeriformes > Pipridae > Chiroxiphia > Chiroxiphia lanceolata. The sequence continues at coordinate 22,660,882 of NC_045642.1, read as the reverse complement.
TCTGCCTCCTAACTTGCCAGCATAAATACTTAACATTTAAGAGGCCTGTTTATACCCCTTTTCCTGTCCCTGCTGCTGTGTCCACTTGCAGCTTGATGTCAAATATTATAATGTAAGGTACAGGGATGCACCTGGGTTAATTCACCTTGAGCTCAGATGACAAATGCTGCCTGGCTTTTATAAAGAGATATTTTGATGTCACCAATGTATATTCTTTTGGTGGTCTCACCAATGAGGCCCTAAAGCTACTCATCATTTTATTACGACCTCTAGTCTTTGAGCTGTTACCATGTAGGGCACCTCTGCCCACTCTTTGCCTGCAGCACTAGCATCTAGCCAGCTTTTGCACACCACAGTCCTAAGATGGTGGCAGATAAAGCTCCCTGTTGCTGCTACTGCTGCCTCAGAATTAATGAATTCAGCTGTTATTGATTTACTGGACTGAAAGAATCCACGTAGAATCATAGAATGTTGAGGATTGGAAATGACCTTAAAGATCATCTATTCCCAACTGCCCTGCCATGGGCAAGGACACCTCCCACTAGACCAGGTTACTCATGGCCTTGTCCAATATTGAATACTGCCAGGGTTGGGGCATCCACAATCTCTGTGGGCAACCCGCTCCAGTATCTCACCATCCCTACAGTAAAGAATTTCTTCCTAATATCTAACCTAAATTTCCTCTCTTTCAGTTTATACCCATTACTTTGTTCTATCACTACAGTTCCTAGTGAAGAGTCCCTCTTTGACTTCCCTGTAGGGCCATTTCAGGTACTGGAAGGTTGTTATGAGGTCTCCACGCAACCTTTTCTTCTCCAGGCTCAACAGCCCCAACTTTCTCAGCCCATCTTCATAAGGAAGATGCTCCAGTCCTCTTATCAACCTTGCGGACCTCCTCTGGACTTGCTCCAACAGTTCCATGTTTTTTTTATGATGGGGGCACCAGAACTGTTTGCAGTACTCCAGCTGGAGTCTCACAAGAACAGAGTAGAGGGGGAGAATCACCTCCTTTGACCTACTGGTCCCATTCCTTTGGATGCAGCCCAGGATTCCATTGGTTTCTGGGCTGCAAGCGCACACTGCCACCTCATGTTGAGTTTTTCATCAACCGTCACCCCCAAGTCCTTCACAGGGCTGCTCTCAATCACTTCTCTGCCCAATCTGTAGGCATGCCTGTGATTGCTGCCACGCAGCTATAAGACCTTGCACTTTGCTTTGTTGAACTTCAGGGGTTTGCATCAGTCCACCTCTCAAGCACGTCAAGGTCCCTTCTTCATCACTGACTCTAGAAGTGTCTCGCCATCAGTTCAAGAGATATTTCACTTACTGTCTTTCATAGTGGTTCAACTCCAGTAACTGAATGGATGGTGCTGTGAAAAGCAGTGGTGGGGATGAGGTTCTTACAGGCTTTTAATTTTTCTATATATTTCATTTTAAACTTATGGCAATAAGATAGAATAGCTATAGTGCTTCAGGTTTTGGTGCCAGCTTGGTCGGGATTGGTGGTGGTCACTGCACAAAACAGCATTGGACTCTGAAGAAGCTGTTTCAGCTTGGCTATATTTGAGACAGAATCAGCCAAAAATATTTGTGCTACCAGGCCAGGTAAAGTTTAAAAGGGCTATGGTCCAGCCCCATAAACTTAATTCAGATGAGGTATTCCAAGGAATCACTCACCCTTGAGAAAGAAGGCTTGTGGTTCCGCAATGGGCAGTGCAGTAAAATGGCACAACAGCTCCTACTTGTCTTTTTTCCAAACTTGTTTGAAAGAGGCATAAGGAGAGGCAGGATATACAAGACTGATTTGAACTAGCATCCTTTAGTAATTAAGATCTGACTGGCTGAATGACTCTGACAAATTTCTGAAGCACTGAACTGAAAAAACAGGAGCAGATTCTCTTTTGGCATGTTAATACAAGCCTGTGCTATGAGCTGCTCCAAGGAACCATGTAAGTGCAAATGAAGTCAAAAGATGAATTTATGAAACAAATACCAAGTTTGTCTCTCATTCTCTTTACTTTGATCTCTGCTACCAATTAAAAGAGAAAAATCTTTTACAGCACATATAAGTCCAATTAAATCTTGTAATGAAATCCTCAAGTATTACCGAGGTGGAACTTGCAATAATTAGTTTTGATACGTAAATAAAATTTCCAGATGCATTTTTGTTCTTTTAAGCTCATGTTCCACTTCCAGTTTATAGTGTTTTATTATTTCACTGATGTGTGAGAAGTAGCTTCCAACGTTTCCATTCCCTTGGTTCTTACAGCCTCTATCCTAATGCATTAAAAAGAACTAGAACTAATGACAAATCTAAAAAGTAATTATTCTAGTGGCAACGCTATGAACTGGAATTCTAACTTCAAGAACAGCTGAAAAATATTCATAGCCCTAGTTTCACATCTTCATCCGTCCAGAGAAGGACAAAGAAAGTATGAATCCTCAAGGCACTGAAGGCTTAACATAGATTTTACAAGTGAACAGTCAGAAGCCGTGGCTGGCTAAGATGCTGTGCCTGAAGTTATGAGGAGTGTTGTGAGCAGTTAGAAATTTGGCAGGCTGCAGTAAAGATCCTCTGCTTAGTGAGGTTATTTGTATAAAACCCTAAATATCTGTCCCACATCCCAATTTCTTTGGAAAAGATTTAATGAAGTTATGCAGGTAAAACTCAAACCATACATAAGTAGAACTTTTTTACTTGGTACTTCATTACACTCCTTTAAGAATTATTTCCATTTAAACAAAGTAAGATACAGTCTTGTAGCTTGTGCTAGGACAATTCTACAGAGAAAGGATGACCTTCTGGCTAAGAAAGGCTACAAGAAGTGAAGATCATGAAAACCCCCTCCTCCATACTGCATGTGTTTCTGAATTTGTGTAGACTGTCATGTAGGATGAGTTTTTGGGGCATTAGCTTGTATCTTCAGAAAATCAGTCTGTCTCCTTTGTGCTGGCAGTTTACGTCATTCAGGTGCTTAAACCTCTGTTCTGAAGGAGCAATAAGGATGTTGTGAAAATAAATACATAAATATTTATAAGAAACATGTGGAAATTCAGATAAAAGTTGATTTAGTCATTCTTAACCAGTAATGTTTTAGGGTGTTTTTACCATGGCACTAGGAACTGAGTGACTGTACACAAAAGATAGGGAAATGCTAATTACCATCACTCATGTCCGGCTTATCTTCAACAGCCATAGACATTCAAATGGCAGGTGTTTTCACAGTCTTGCAGTATTCAAGGCATAGTATTGCAGATGCTACCAGGTCTGCCTCTTCTATAATGCTCTATGCCCAGGCTTCTGCATTTCTGCCTCAAAAGACTCTTCTCTGGACTCCAGTTTCAACTGCCTTATCAGTGTTCTCTTGCTGTCTTCTTGCTTTCTCCTGACTGACACTCTGAGCAAGTAATCTTAGCTCTGCCAAAATAATTTAATGCTACATCCTTGCTGCATATCTTAGGTTTTATCTCTGCTGCCAAAAAGGGTAACTCAGGTAAGGTTTGGGCAGGTACATTTCAAACATAAGTCAGTGAAGACAATGGAAAGGGGAAAGGCCAGGCTTATTGCCCCACAACACAGTCTCTGGCCACAAAAAACCCCTTTCTGTCAGCCTGCAAGGGGCTGGGAATTGGGGGACATTGTAGAACAATGTGTCTTATACTCCCTGAGAACTTCTATTGATTAAAATGCCCCCTTGCTCCAAACACCACAGAAGTCCATACAAAGGACTTCTCACCTAATTTGTTCTTTAAATATGTTTAAAGTTAACACAGGCAGGCCAAACCACCTCTGATCTGGCTACAGTGTTTGTTCCAATGATATTTTCAGCATCACAAATTGTGGATCCAGCCTGATATGTACTAACTGTTTTAGCAATCTTGCTAAAAATCATACAGTCTTTGTATTTCTGACCATGTCAGGATTATAGCAGTTTCCATGGCTCTCAGAGGGGATACACACAACTGACTTCATTCCATCTAGTCTGGATTAAGTTATTCCACTGGGGATCAAAGTACAAAGATATCTGTAATCAAGGGAAAGAAAGAGATGCACTTCCAGAGGATAACTCAGATTTAGCTAGTGAGAGGTGGTTTTGTAGTAACATCTCATAGATTAACAGAACATGACAACTAATTTGTAGTCTGGAAGTGATACTGTTGCAGTAATGTGGTTCTGTATCCCAAATTTGCAAAAAAAGCGCATCTGAAATGTGGTGGGTTTGAATGATGTTTACACACTCCTTCTAAAGAACAGCTGGAGCCAAGCCAATTTGCAATGTTGGTTCAGTACCTTGCAAACAACTGTCAGTGAACTCCCAGCTCAAAATACAGCTAATGGCAACATGGTTACAAAAGTCTGCTTTTCTCTCTCCCAGCAGACAATAGGCATTTTTCATCGCAGGACAGTTAGACAGTGAAGGTATGAGCCATTTGATGGGATACTTCTTCATGTAATTTGCAATAAATTAGTGAAAACAAAAGAAAAAACTTGCTTGTGATCACTTTCAGCAGTCACGACCATAATAAAAGGCCTTTTATAAAACAAATCAATCAAAATCTTGTTTCTTAGATGGCAAAAGAAGTATCTGAGTACCGAAGACACCGAATACCATAAAACAACTTGGGCTAAGGACATCTTATAGGCTACCATTTATAGGATAAGAAAGTTTATCTTATCTCAAGAATTGCGGGGAGTCTGAATATTCACTGCATGTCATCCTCAATGAATCATTTTCATGCAGCAAAAAAAGGTGAAATGTTCTTTTCAAAACATCTGTCAGGAGCCAGGCAGCAGAGCAATCCAAGGTGTCTGGTCTCAGTGCTCATTTGAAAGTCTGTAAAAACAAGCCAGCATGTGGGTGAAGCCCCAGTGAACAGAAGCAGCCCATCAGCATTTGCTCAGTCCATGCACAACCCTGGCAGTCATCAGAGACTCAGTGGGTGGACTGTGACCCCAGATCTGCCAAACTGCAGCAGGGCATTCCTCAGTTTGGAAGAAGAGGTGCAACACTGGTGGGCATTTCCAATCTTCTCAAGGAGGGAAAGGAAACTGAATGATAATGTTCCAGAGCAGAGATATTTTTTTTTCCACTTTTTTAAAATGCTCATATCTACAGTAACATACAATTTCCCTGAGTTTATCCATCCGTAGCCAGGCCCTTGGAGAATGGTAAGATGGATGACAGAAGGCATCAAGAATAACAGTGTGTTCAGTCCTTGTGTGACAATGGCACCATCTCACTAAGCAGTGGCAAAACTTCCAGCTCATGCTCAATTCCTCCATGTCCTTGGCAGCGTGCTGTGGACACTGTTCTGGAATGGAGCTGCATATCACACTTTCACTCAACAGCAATGTGCTGTGGTGCCTTGTCCTCTTGGTCAAATAATGACAGAATTTAAACAGGTACAGAGGTGCTAATAGAGAAAATAAGGCTTTCTTCTTCTCACACACAGAGCTCTCCCTTCTGCCTCATCCCAAAGATTTCCTCAAGCCTGCAAACATACTTTTAATTGAAGAGTCTAAAATATTGATCATATAAAAGAGCTTACCACATTCTGTACTGCCTACCACCTGCTTATGAGGAAAAAATAGAACATTGGAGCGTATGAATTGAATTGTATTGAAAATTTACTCAGTCAATCTTTTGGGACCAATTCTTGTCTCTCAGAACAGATTTCACTGCACTATTTGTCTTGGTAATATAACCAGAAATGTTTTCTTCCTTCTGGGAATTGAAATGACTCTCTCTCTAACCTACATAGCAGCTGAAAATATAGGGGCTCTATTACACACTGAGCAAGTCCCAGCCATTAGATCCTTTCTATTCTCCTTCGTGGCCCACTTTAAGGTACCCTCTGATCTTAACAGAAAAGACAGCTGTTGGGCCTATTAGAGCATTCATTCAGAGATGTTCAATCAAGTGGATGCCAGAACTAGCCTACCCTACTGTCTAGCAGTGAAAAGAGAAGATTGTGATGAGCCATGAAATAGCAGCCTTTGCACAGAGTTTGAACACCATACCACTTAAATTTTGCTGATTTTTTTACTCTGTTTCTGATTTTCTTGTAAGTACAGCCTCTGGTAAGAAATGTAATTCTGAAGCTTCAGATTTTTGGTTACTGTTAGCAAAGAATCAAACGCAGGATAAGTACAACTGATTTGCGGTCAAACTTCAGTATGGTGCCTCAGCCAATATGAACTCAACTCTGTGGACTCAGCAATAATCTGAAGATTACATTCCTATGTCTAAGTCGTACTGGCATCTTGGGGCTGCTTACATGGACTGATCTAAGTTATATTCATAACAACTGCTTTGCTCATTCAAGAGTGAAAAGGGGAGACTGGATTGGCTTATAGCACTTGGGAATTTTCCTGCATAAGTAAGGAGAATAACCTTTTCTTTATGAGTATAGTTTTGGTGTGGCAAAGAGAGATTTGGTGGAGAGAGGAGAAAGTGCGAGAAGGAATAAGGCAATCAGATCACAGAAGCAATATAGAGAAATATGGCTTGTGTGAACCAGAGGATGCAGATGTTTAAGACACTAGTGGGAATGAGGCATTAGAAACATAGAAACACAGAATGGTTTGGATTGGAAGGGACCTTAAAGATCACCTAGTTTCAACCTCCCAGACATTGGCAGGGACACCTTCTACTAGACCAGGTTGCTCAGGCCTCTATCCAACCTTGCCTTGAACACTTCCATGGATGGGACATTCACAGATGTTCTGAGCAACCTATTCCAGTGTCTCTCTCACCACCCTCACAGTGAAGAATTTCTTCCTAATATGTCATGTAAACTTACCCTCTGCCAGTTTGAAGCCATTTCCTCTTGTCGTGTCACTACATGTCCTTGTAAAAAGTACCTCTTTGGCTTTCTTGTGGCCCCCTTTAGGTACTGGAAGACAATTTTAAGCCTGGTGTGCAGGCAGGTGACACTTCACAGTTAGCTCTCAGCTACCAATATTTTTGCAAAGATATATCTTCTAACATGTTTGTATTGATCTTTGAAGTACAAAAAACCCCTTTTGACAAGAACCAGGCTTTCTTACTGTCTTAAATATTCCCCACAAAGGATATGCTCCCAAATATCTTTGGTATTATTTCTTGCCTTTTCCTGATACTTCTTTCAAGTCTTATTCTAGAAGATTGATTTGTCTGTAGTGTGCATGGGAAATCCTCACATGTCCACTCTACACAAGCCTCTAGTCCAAGCAATTTCTCACCTGCCACTACTGTGATCTATGGGAACAATATATATTGATTAGTGGCTGGACATGAAACAGTGCAAGGCTGAAGGACGCTTCTTTTATTGAGAACCAATTCCCTGCTTGCTCCATTTTTCTGTTATGAGCTCCAGAAGCAGAGATTAATGACAGCTGTTCCACTTGTTTAAACAGCTGATGTCTGAGGCCTAGATCCCACCTGGGGCTCCCGTCTGGACAATAACAACAGACCATTACTGAGCTAAGCAAAAAAAAAAGCCCACTGTAAAACATAGCAAAGATTTACCTTCCAGGTTAGCAAAGAAAATAATTTCTTCGGGAGCAGAAAACCAGTCAAAGGACAAAAAATGAGAACCACTATGGGCAGCAAAAGAATTTTTACTGTAGTCCATTACTATTAAATTTTCATAGACACAGATTGCAAAGCAATCAGTCATTGCTTGGGGTGAGATGCAGCTGTTGGATATGAAGAGACACAATTGCCATAACTGTATGATGGATGTATTCACAGCAAATGAAATGTAGAAAATGACAGGGTCAATGATAATAAATGTGTAGATACAGAGGAAGAAACTAGAAGAATGTAAGAATCAAGAAGAATAGGAAAAAGCATTTGGAGCTATTTTAGACCCCTACAGCAAGTGTTTTTGACAGGGAGAATAAAGACAATATAGACAACATGCCAGCAAAACTTGACCATGGATAAAAAACAGTACATTAAAGAGAGGTTACCTAGGAGCAAGCCTGGCATTTCTTGTTCCACACCAAAAGACCTGGTTGGAGATATATATGACTCAAAGGAAGACGTAGGTTGCTTTGCTTCTTTGGTACCAAGCGAAAGAGCATAGTAATATTGATGAAAGATAGAGAGACTGTGTTGCTGCTTCATATGCTACAGTTATTCTTTGTTTAGAGGACATTAGGTTCCAAGAGTCTTGTTCTGATATTTTTTATCAGTACAAAATTAATTTATTTGAAAAAATGGTCAAGAATAACAGCTAAGTAAAAGGACTACTTGAAATACTCCTATAGGCGATGAACAGTTCATTGCTTTCTAGTTCTTTAAAAGATCCATAGTCAGGTTTATTGGGTTTCAAGTATAACATAATATTTTTTTTGAATACCAAATTTCACACAACTGTCAGGTACAATGAGAGAAATAAGAAACAGGCATCATGCAGCCACCAAACCTTCCAATTATATTTTCTTGTCTCATTCCACATGAAAAATCCCAGCTGAGACTTGAGTTACGTTGCATACCATTTTTAAGTCCTGTAGCTGCCATTAACTTGCAGAGACGGGGAAATTTGGAGGGTATTATTTGACTGCCATTTTTGACTAAGGAACAAAAGGGGAAATAAAATACTGAACCCTTCACCCCTGCCATCACCACTTTGTCTATCTCCATCTGCCATCCACTTGGGCTCTGAGTGCTTAAATTTATAAGCATTTTCAGACACATTGAGTGAGTACTGCTGAATCAGGAAAATCACAGTCAGGTCTCAGCAATGAGTTAATATTTTAAGTCTCATGTTAGTTAAAAGGACTTTTACAGATCCTTGGTAAAAATCCAGCTGTTATTTTCAGAGAACTTGTAATCACCAGAGGAGAGGACCTGGGTCTTAGATCCCAGTTTCTGCACTCTGAGGCTTTTGGGAGGAGTGACGAAGAAAATGTTATTTATCTATGGTGACCTGGTTTGTCTCCTTTTCCTTCTTTTGGGCTAAGAAAAGCTACTGAACCTCACCAGTGCTGAGAGGAGGCTGGGCTGACTTGGCATAGCTACTCTGAGATGTTCAAAAGGAGAAACAGAAAAGTCTGGAGAGGGCTTATTTTGTGAGGTGCTTTGCCCTTGGTGAGCTGCAAAGCAGCCTGGCTGAGCTGCTGCTCCTGCCATGGTGGAACCAGATGCTCTTGTCTGCTGACCTGATTGCACTACTCTGCAGTGATGGTCCAAATTACAGTGTTTTTCTGAGTATTGACAACTTGATAAAGGCTGCCACTGCCTGGACTGCTTGATAGACAAATTAAAGGGGAATTTCTTCCTGGAAATTTTGTCGTTTTTATTTATACGTCAAAGAGAATCCTGGCTTTTGAGCTTGCTTAATGTTGTTCTTTTGGGCCTTTTCGTAACTATCAGGTTTTTCTGTGTATCCTGATGAATCAGAGGTCATTTTGTAAAAGTCAAATAACGTATCCTCAAGGGCTGAAATTTTCAGGTGTCAGATAAAAGGTTTTAAGGAGAGAAGATGATGGAAAGTTGCATAAAACCCACATGTATTCTGCTGAGAAATGGCTTGACAGCAATTTCAGGTAAAGGAATCCTGTCTCTCAAGTTGAGACTATATGAAATAAAGCTCCATTGATCCTTCCTGAACCACCTCGCTAAATCTAGTTTGACTTCAAATAGCACTCTTCAAATAGCTTCTGATAAAATGGAGACTCAGCCTCCAGTGTAAGTCTTTACCCACTCCTTTCCTTCTGCAAACAACACATAAATGTCAGAGTGGTTTTACTGACCTCAATAAATGCTTTCGGGCAAGCAAGGATGATCCCAGATACTGCCAATAGGAGGCCATTAAGATTGATGTTATGTTTCCACAGCTCTCGTCAGATGGGAGGACCTCTGTGGTTTTATAATCTGGTGCTAAGCTTGAATCTGGCAGTGTTCAGGCAAGATACCAGGGCTGGGTGAAGCATGGGGTGGAAAGAACAGGAGATTGTGTTCATGTATTCCATGTCTGGTAAAGGCTAAGCAGAGCTTGACAGGCAGCTCCCACACAGTTATGTGAGGCAGTGGTTGGAAGAAAGCAAAGTGAGAGGGAGAAGATGCAAAGATATTGTTCTGCTTCCTACTCTGCGGAGCTTGCTCATTGCGTGGGTGAGAAGAATATGTCCTGCCCCAGGAAGGATTTTAGGAGTAGGAACGATTCTTTGCATGCCAAAATTCTCTGACTGCTTACTTTGGAGTCCCTAGGGGCAAATTTATCTCTAATGTGAGCCAATGGACTTTCGCGAGAGCTGAATAAACTCCCCTCTCCTTTGTAAGAGGGATGTTTTCAGCAAGAGGAAAAAAGAAAAGGAAAGAAAAAAAATATCTGGTAGCTCTGAAGTCAAGCATGCACTCAGTATATTTTTTCTGAGTGGCAGATGCAGGTGTCTTTCCCCTGTTCTCTCCAACAGGAGAGATGCTGCAGTAGTGCAGCTCCCATATGCTACAGAAATCCTCCTGTGGTAGACAATGGGGTAGCAGAACAGCACACGCAGACTGACTGGGCGAGGGCTTTAATAAAGGATATCTGCCTGGGGAACACGGTAGCTGCTCTGCAACTGCAAATTCTCTCAGGCATTTTAGAGACAATCAGGCTTTGGAGTGCATTCTGCAGTGCATATCCAGTGCATTCTGGCCATGTTCCTTCCCGTGCTAAAGACAGAACCTTGTAATATTTATTACTTGTCCAGTTTCTTGTACTTATTTTCAAAGCCCCCACAGGGGAACTTTGCTTTGTTAGTCTGTTTCTAGTACTGCCCTCTCATTTTGTATTTTCTACTGTACTTTACAGAGACTACAAGAGGGAAGGTTGAGCAGAAGGTGAGAAAACAGGATGCTGGCTCACATTTATTTGTGAGAAGAGGAAGTCTGACCTCAGCTGGAGAGCAATGACTACTGTAGAGGGATAGCATATGAACATTGATGCTTCAGAAACCTCAGATTATTTTTAGTTTTGCATCTCAAGAACAGGAGTCCCACAGTGCAGGTAGAGTCTCTCTCTGTAGATGCTGGATCACACAGAGTAGGCACACACATTTATAATGAAGAAATTTTGACCAGTCCTAAATAAAGCTGGATTCTGCTCTCAGTCACAGCAGCAAAAACTGGAATAGGAATTCTGATGTAAATGGCATAATTTTGGATTTGTTCTGTTCTCCAGCTCTCTGTCCTCCTTCCTTTATGTTCACAGGAATCTTCTCTGAGAGTATGCATTAGTTTGTATGTCTCTTTTCATCTTTCTTTTAACTTGTAAAATACCAGACTCAAAGCAGAACTTAGAAGTAGTAGCCGAGAAACAGATGGACCCAACAAAGATGTAGAATGCAAAGGATGATTTTATCTATATAGATCTCAGCATATGAATGTTACTGAACTTGGTGAATGTCCTTTCCAAGTTTATTTCAAAGGCTTCCAGTATTCTGCAGAAAGCTGGCTTTGGTCATCCCTTCCTTCTTACATTTTATTCCCTTGCCATCCTTTGAAATCCTTCACTGTTTCACAGGAGCTTTTCTCAGTTTAAGACATTGTCTTTGCATTTTTGAACAGAGCATAGACAAAGTAGAATCAATTGCTGCTTCTTCTTTCAGTATCAGAGTGAAACTTTCCAAGCAACTGTCCTTTACTTGCTGGGCTGGGGGTTTGGCAGTCCTGAGGAGTGGAGTTTCCTGGTGAGTAGAGTTCTGTGTTGAAAAGCAATGACTCTTCAGAAACCTGGAAAGAAAGCTCTCCCAGACAGGCTTCCTCTTGCTGCATCTCATCTTTCAGGGAACTCTAGGTATTTTATGTTATCCTTTCTCAGTCTTTTGCTTTGTTTTGTTTTGTTACTTCAAAGTACAACTACTTTGGAGGACACATCTACTTCTTTATGTTTTAGTCTAGTTTAAGTCAATTCCCTGATCACAACACACTAGTGATACCATGTTTGGTTATGGTAATTTTATTTTGTTTTCAAAGACCTCCAATATGTTGAGAAACTTGTGTTTCAGCCATATCTTTCGTATCTTCTTTCCTATTCTTTTCTTTTGTACTTCATTTCTATTGGTTCTCTATCATCCCCAAATGCCATATTTGAATCTCCTTTGTGTTGCCCCTTTCTCTAACAGTGCCCTGAAGACCATTGTTGTCAAATCTCATATTCATCTTGGTTTTATTTTTAAACTCTCTGGAGATTTTGAACTTCAACATGTCTGGCCCTATTAAAGTGACTTTAATAAAGCAATTCACATATGGAAATGTGGTAAATGATTTATCTCAGTAGCATTATGCAGCTGCAGCACTTTCTTCCTTTCCCCAGACAGAGTCCCAAGCCAATGATCCCAAGAGGACTACAGACAGCCAAAATATAAACCCATATTTTGGGGAATGTGAACGGATGGAATTTTGTGAGGATGTTACTCATGGGGAATGTTCTTGAAACTTTGGGATATATCTCTATTTTAATTAATATGGTTGTCCTACATTCTCTTCTGGGAGAAGGGTAAAAGAAAGCAATTTTAATGAGCTCCCATAGGTTTTTTCCCAGGTAAGTGATAATATTCAGAGATAAAATTCAATGAATTAAGTCAAAGGAATCATAAGAAAATGTCTGGTTAATAGATCTGACTTTTTGTAACACGGAGTATAGCTGATATATGTGGAGAAACTGTGGTAGAGGCTTAAAGATAGAACATTGCTTTGCGTCTGGATGGAAAGGCATTCTGGCAGTAGTAGGAAACAGAAAGTCAATATGAGATTAGGAAATATATGTGAATGGAAAGGTAAGAGGCTTTTCAATTATGAGGTCAAGAAGATAGGAAATAATGGAAGAAGAATGAAGATGTGTCTTGAACAAACTTTCATTAAGGTCTGAAGATGAAGGAAACGGGTAAAGTTGATGTAAAGAAGAATTAAGGTTGATGAAAAGAATCATCTGGGTTTTTTGTATGTTGGTTTATTTGAAACACATATTTTCCCTTAGATTTCAGTTTATGTTTTCATTAGATTTTCCAAGGTAAAATATTTTTCAACAGAAATTGGAACAGAATGATATTCTTTAAAAATATACTCCTTTTTAGCTGAAAAAACCCAACTTTTTGTACACATTGTCACTAAAAACCAATATGGATATAATTTACCAACAGAGGAAAATGGTTTGAAATCCAGAAATTATTAAACATTCTCAATCAGTGAAACAGAGTGCCTTAGGGAAGAAAGGAATTGGAGCACTAGGAATGGGACTTTGGACTGGATGTTGGGCATAGATGTTTGGCTCCCTTGCTGACTGGAAACAAGCATTCAAAAATCAGTGGCATGAGGACGGAGGGGACTTTGTTGCAGTGCTAATGAATCAAGACTTTTTCCGCAGTTCACTTTGGAGAAACTTTAGGTTTTGAACCAAATATCTATGCATACTTTAGTTACCAAAGGGGTTAATCTGTGTGATCAACAGGATTGGTACACCTAGAGACAGACCACAGCAATGTCAAGTTCCATACTGGCATACATAAAGTATTGTTACCAAACAGGTGCTTGCTGACATGGCTAACTGTTTGACTAAAAAATTGTTTGCTTACAGCAAAGCACAAAAACCAAAAGTAGGAGATGGAAGGATCCTGGTGGCAAAGTAATGAATTATCCAAATCAGTCAGTTGGGTCTACATGAAGAATCAAGGTCATAGCTCACATCTTAATCTGTTGAGTCTCTTTCAAAAACTGTTCTATTTTCATATATAAGTTTCTGTATAAAATACGTGATATATTTTGTAGTCAGCATTGCTTTGCTTTTTATTGCTGTTTATTATATCCAGACAAAGCCAATGAATGATTCTAGTTCAGTGAAGAACTCAGGTGTATTAGTCTAAACAAAGAAATTTAGCTTAAGCACAGGAGTCAAACTTGTCAAAATTTTGGATAGAAAACAAGGTGTTAATATTGTCCCCCTGCTGACAAGCTCTTGCAATAGGTGAAAAATAGGTTTTCCCTCAGTCTTCTCAGTTCTGGTTAACCGTACTTTGTCTGGAGTGTTTCTATTCACTTAAAAAATGGAGAGGCAATAACTGCGAAATGCAAGGTGTTCGGAGCCTCAGGAGTGAAGATGAGGTCTGTTGGTCCAGAGAGTAACCAAGGAACATGGATATCTCTATCAGCATCTTCTTTCCTTCCCTTTTACATGCTTTCCTAGTTTAACCAGACTTTCAGGATTTTTATTAGATGGTCAGGCAGTTTCTGAAGCAAACCGTGGTTGACTGGAAGATTCATAGTGCCACCAATTCAGGCCCAAACCATGTGATTTACATTCTTATGAAGCTTATCCTGTCAATTATATAAAGCATCTGATGGGTCAAAATCTTTTGAACTTAAATATGCTTTTTCATTCCTTGCTTTTCTTTTGAATTGACTGATTTTTATATTTCCCCTTGATGACTTTCATTCCTCTATCTGCTCCTATAGTTTCTACAACAGTTTTATAAATTGCCTCTGTCTGGGCTACTTCTGTCCTGAGTGCATTTTGTTTTGGGTTGCTGTGTTGCCTAAACCATTCCCCGTTCTTTTATGATATTAACAAATCAAGTTGCCTCACTGGATTGACTCTTCCCCTCATTTATTTCAGGGAGACTTCTAGACTGAAATCTCCAAACCCATCACAACTGCCATTGTAAATCGAGCTGACAGTCAGTTACAAGATGGACTATGTATTTCAACAAGCCCAGCTTTGAAAGCCCAGCTACTTCTATTTACAGACCTACAAATGCTCTTCTTTTGCAGGACACAGGGATGCCCACTGCATTTGAGCAGCTGGGTCTGGGGTGAGGTGTAGAAGATCAGCAGAAACTCAGAGGACTTTAGTCAAAATAATAAGAAAATGTTATTTGCCTCCCAAGGAATAAGCCTTAGTTGATGGGGACACTATTTTTTATGAAGCTTTATTGTATCTAATGCATTAACACTTTCACTGCTGACAGATAGACAGGTTTGGATATACCAACGTGTATGTCAGAAACAGCAGGGCATATATTACAAATACAGAGGTGCTGGAGTACATAAGAAGCTTGTGATCCATGAAGAGATGCACTATAATGTATCTTGCACTGCTTTTAGTTTTAGTGGAAAAATATTGCAGCAAGACAGTTTGTGATAGGGGCGTATGTGTCTGTGAGTAAACTCCAGATAGCACTTGGCATAGTTTAATTCCTCTCCATTTGGCAATTCATCTGGTGTTCTCCCTTCTGTTGTATATCCCAGAATAAAATTGAAGAAGCTGTCTTCAAGTGTATAAAAAAGAGGGAGCTTAGGCTGCATAATGACCATATTCCTAATGCATCAGAAATGAAGGTAGTTCTATTTGATTTACCCTTCTGTTATGATCACCAAAAATCTGCAGAGATGTGGAAACAACACTGGCAGGGTTATTGCTGCAGAAAGCATGCCATGGTACAGTAGGGGCTTTCCTCATGAGAGCTGCTCCAATGAGGTGGTGTGCATAACTTTGTATAACCTTGCACTGAAAAAGGTCTGACAAAGGAAAGGAAAACAGTTCTTATTTCTGAGAGAATGCAGTCAGTCTAGCCCAGGCATGGCAGGACATATAAAATGCACACTCTGTGCGAGTCTGTCAGTCTTCCAGTTTATGGTACCAGTAAATCTGCTACCTTGATTTAAACAATAACGACAATAATACACAAAAATCTAAAGAGAAAATGGTTTTGTGAGCTGATGGAAGAAAAAGAAGATTTATTTTTTAAAAATGTGACTATTGAAGCAGTTGAAGAATATCTTCTTCCTTTGGGAATCAATGCATATTTTATGATTCAAAGACCTGGACTAGAAATAAAGACAAAAGTCACAGCTCACATGCTGTACTTATGTTACAAGCCATCCTCTCTCCCTTATCTGTAGGAACTTTAACAGCATAAGGCAAAGCACAGGAAATGATGTTGTGAAGAGTGTACCAGGACTAGTGAGGAACAGGCCTGTCCCCATCTGCTTCTCTGGCCCCTGCTTGCTCTTAGTGAAACCATGTTGGCTGTTACCAATTACCTCCTTATTTTCCAGGCATGATTTGCCCTTAGTGAAACCATGTTGGCTGTTACCAATTTTCCTTATTTTCCATCTGTCTTAGCATAGTTTCCAGAACAATGTGCTCCATGATCTTGCTGGGCACAGATATGAAACTAATCATCAGGTCATCAGGTAATTCTCTCAGGTAGTTCCCTGGGTCTTCCTTATTTCCCTTTCTGAAAATGGGCTTATGTTTCAGTAAACAGAAACTTCACTGGACTGCCATGGCTTCTTAAATATGATGGATAGTGGCTTAACCACTTCCTCCACCCGTTCCCACAGGACCCCTGGATGATATTGTCACGTCCCACGAACTTGTGCACCTTTACCTTTCTTGGATGCTCTTGAACATTGTATTCTCCTACAGTGGGTTATTTCTTCATTCTTTCAGTTCCTTCCTTTGTCTTCTGCAACTTCAGCAGCGTAGCTGGAGCACTGACAAGAAGCACCTCAGAAGACTGAGGAAAAAATTTTTCTGAATACCTCAGCCTCCTCCATGTCCTGGGTAACCAGGTCTCCAATTTCCTTCCAGAGAGGGTTCACATTTTTCCTAGTCTTTCTTTTATTGCTGATATAACTATAGAAGCTTTTGTTTTTGCCCTTATGTCCCTGGCCAAATTCAATTCTATCGGAGCTTTATCATTCATAACCCAATCCCTAGTTCAGAAAATGTCTCTGTATTCCTCCCAAGTCCTTGCTTCTACCTTCTGTAGGTTTCATTTTTTGTGTTTAAGTTTGTCCAGGAGCATCTTGTTCATCCATGCAGCCCTCCTGGCATTTTTGCCTGAATTTCTCTTTGTTGGGATGAGTCACTCCTGAGCCTGGGGGAGATGATCCTTGAATATCAATCAGGTTTCTTGGGCCCCTCTTCCATGCAGGGTTTTATCTCATAATACTCAGCAGGCAGATTGCTGAAGAAGCCAGAATCTGCTTTCCTGAAGTCCATGGCAGTGAGCTTGCTGTGTGACCTCCTTGCTGCCTGAAGTATCTCAAACTCCACCATTTCATGGTCACTGCAGCCCAGGCTGCCCTTGAGCTTCACTTTCCCCACCAGCTCCTCCTTGATAGTAAGAACAAGGTCCAGCATAACACATCTCGTTGTTGGATTCTCTATCATTTGGAGAAGGAAGTTATCATCAACACATTCCAGGAACTTCCTTTATGGTTTATACCCAGCTGTGTTGACTGCATTTTTTTCTCCATGGAAAAGTCTCCCTAAGGACCAGGGCTTGTGAACAAGAGGATGTTCCTATCTGTCTATAGACAGCCTTATCTCCTGTGCTGGTTGTGCTGGTCAGGCAGCCTGTAGCAAACCCCTGCTATAGTATCACCTTGTCCCTGCCCTCCTTTAGTCCTGAACGATAAGCTCTCAGTGAGCTCCTCATCCATGCCCAGGCACAGCTCCATGCACTGCAGCTGGACATTGACATAGAGGGTGACACCATCTCCTTGTCTGCCCTGCCTGTCCTTCCTAAAGAACCTGTGTCTTTCCATTCCAACACTCCAGACAAAGGATTCATCCCACCCTGTCTCTGTGATGCCAATATGATAATAGCCCTGCAGGTGTGTGCATGTCTCTCACTCCTCTTGTTTATTGCCCATGCTACATACATTTACATAGAGGCATTTGAGTTGGACTCCTGATGAAGCCAACTTACTGGATGGAGTCACTGGAATTCCTTTGTGCTGCTCTTCAAGTGCTTTCCTGCTGACCTACATAGACTCCCCAGCATCTAGGCATCTCTAGCTGACCCTGGCATCAAACTGGTAGGAGAGGGATGGATTGAGATTCCCCTCTCACATCAAAATTTGTTTAAAGCCCTCTTCAACCAACTTGGCAAGCCAACAAATTAAGATGTTTTTCCCTTTCTGTGACAGGTGGACCCCATCAGCCCCCTCCAGTAGACCAGGTTTCTCAAAGAAATTCCCATGGTGTCAGTAGCCAAATCCCTGGCTGTTGCACCAGGGACAGTTCCCATAACTGTCGAATCTCTAGGTTTGACTGACCCTTTCAAACTCTTTTCCTTTGACTGGAGGGACTGATGAAAAAACTACCTGACATTTACTACCACTCCCAGGGCTCTGTAATCCATTTTGATACACCTCAGACTGCTCCTGGCTGTAGCACTGGCATCCACGTGAAACAAGAGCGGTGGTTAATAGTCTGGACTGTATGAAGCTCAGTAGTTTCTCAGCACTAGCCTCTGGTAAGCAGTACACCTCTTTAGGGAGCATGTCAGGTCAACAAATGGGTGCCTCCATAGCTCTCAGAGGACAGTTGCCCACTTCTACCACCCCTTGCCTTTTCTTAGTTGTGGTGGTTGTTACATGTGGAGCAGATTGCACTTATTTAGTTCCAGAGTGTCTCCAATGTGATGGGTCTTTCCCTTTCAGTCTGCAGAGCCATCAAATGCTTCTGCAAGGGTACCTCAGGCTGCGAGAAGTCTTTTTGTCCTACAGGTCCTTGCTGTTGCAAGATTCCATTCTTTGACATTATTAGGTCTCCTCCCTTCTGTGTGTGCTGATGGCTGAGTTTTTGGCTGTTTGGCTGCAGGCTGTGAATCCACCGCAGACTGTGCTTGGAACCACCTATCCAGCTTCTTCTCAGCCTCCCTGATGCTATGCAGCCTTCTCACAGCCATTTGCCACCTGAGGTCCTCCACCTGGGCACACATTTTGCAGGTAGGTCTGCTGCCTGCCCCTGCCCCAGAAGAAAGGTCTCAACACTTCCTGCAGCCTGAGGTCTGCACTGCAGCCTCTGCCTTCAGCAGCTCTGTCTGGATGGAGGCATCAGTCACTGCACGAGTACATGGTTCAGACTCCCCTAGCGGGAACTGCAGCCTTTATTCTCAGACAAGTGTCCACCATTCTGCCTTGAAGGTCAGGTAGGACAAGTGCCCTTAGCCTGTGCAGTTGGTGACAGAACGGTTCTCAGTTGTTGGGTTATGTGTGCTTCTCCGTTTTCCCAGGGAAATGTACTTCAGCTGTTTCTTCTCCGAGTGAAGATGCGGCTGGGAAACAGAGTGCTTCTCCTGCCTTCACCTTCTTGGTAGCTGGCTGCTAGTCTGTTGATGAGATGAGGCTGAAGAGAGAATGACCTGTTTCTTGTTACTAGTGTCACAAGAGCATGATAACAAACTGTCCCTGCCAGCTAGTCAGCATCACCCACTTTTTGTGTGTAGTTCTTCCTCTTTCATTCGGCTGTTACTTGGATTTAGACCATATATTCTGCTGTGTGAATGAAAGGAAGACTCACTCTCCTTGCACCAACAGTGGTAATTCCAAACTTCCTACTGGTAGAGGACGTACACTGCACATTTTATTCTGACAAGGTTATTGCAGGCACTGCAGTCTGGTTATCAGAGTCAATTCTCAGGACAGGTGTCTACTCCATGCTTTGATTGTGTCAGCAGCTCACCTAAAACCTCACAGTGAGTTGTGGCAGGGATAGAAATAGCATCCATAAATCCTCCTGGAACAGGAGACAAAGTTTCCTGTTACTGCTGTTGAGCAAATGCTGCAAAGAGCAGTAGAGGCCCTAGGTCTGTCTCTAGTGTTGAAATATTTCTAGTGAAGAAACGCCCATCACCTCTGAGGCTATACAATATGCTTTAAGCAGCTGCAAGGACCTATTGACTCTTCTTTTGACACTGTTTCTAAAAAGAAATATCAGACCTGCAAACAAAGGCCACTGCTCTATGTGCTGCAAACTGCTTATGTGCTTCCTATAAAACTCACACAACAAGCAGCAACCATGCAAGTGGATCAAAAGGTCCAATTTTTGCAGAGGGTGTGAACAGAAGGAACTCCAGAAATATTTCTTTCATTGTTTCACATCCCAGAAAGAAAAGATGCTGGTAAACTAGGATGAGATCAAATAATGATGGGATGACCAAAATGACTTATTTATGAGGAAGGGAGGAAATATATACAGACTCATTCTGGAATCTTTCTGCAGTGGTAGATTATTGTAATTAAAAATAAGGAATTTAAGAAATATACATGCCTTTAGGTAAGGTTCTGAGTATTTATACCCATTGCCTCATGTTTTTCTTGTCCCCATGAAACTCATGAATTTCACTTTTTCCCTATCTGAGTATTTTATGGTTCCAGCATGGTGCTCCACCATCAGGTTATATTTAAGTGAGTTTTTTCTTCTTTTCTTAGTTCATTTGTATAAAAACAGAGACATGGTGTTCCATAGCAATTGTTGCTCACCGGTCCTTTGACTCTTGCTCTGACATTTTTTTTTCTGGTGCTTTCATATACCCACATTTCCATTCACATCTCATTAATACCAATATTATTATTTCCAGTGTTAGTATTTCTGTTACAGATTTCTTGGATGAATGGTAAAATCAGTCACTGCAAAAGTATACAGTACCAAAGAGTGTAATTTATTTTGCAGAGAGCCACTCAAGTCCCATTGACGTAGCAGAAGAATTAGCTGAGACCTAAGCAGAGAGAAAAGTGAGATTCATTCAATAGCCCTGCTTTGGCTGTAGGAGTGAGAGCTACACAATAACTTTAAGTATGACTAAGAATTGATAAAGAAAAGAGCTTTCACATTTAGTTGACAGCACTGGTGCTGCAGCATGGCTGTGACAGGAGTGCTGCAAACTGCACTGTCACGTGGCATACAAGGATGGTCCCCTTGTGCTTTATGCCAGTTTCTGAGCTATTTGAGTCCTCCTTTTGAACTACCTGTGCATTATTGCCTTTACTTCAACTGCATCACCAGCTTTAATGCATATCACCTAATATCATGATGGGGAATAGCAGTCTGTGAAAACAGTATGTTTGCAAATTTGATCTAAAGTTTCAGTCAGTTCATAACAAGGACCATCTGACATCCATGCTATGGGATTATTTTACATACTTTTGATTTATAGACCTCTTATGTGTCTATGTATTGTGTTGGTTAAGCTTCCTTATACACAAGGGGACATTTACAGGTACCTATGACTTCAAATGGGCCAGTGTGCAACTGCACCTTATATTGGCATTTAATTTTTCGGAAGTCTAAATTGTCTACATACCTAGAGTTTTTAAAGACATTTTTTAAAGGAATAGTGCAGATACATGCCCAGATTTCTTTTCCTGTTCCAGGTAATTTTATTTACATCTCACTATCTTTTCTACATTAGCAATAATAATGAAGACAAACACAGGAAACTTCCATAAATCATTATATTTTTGAGAAATCTTCATGCAACAATGACCCCGAATTCATACTAAGTTCTTTTTCTTCCCTTCTAATTATGTGTGGCACCTCGTTTCATGGAAAAAGTGTGTGTGGTGGGTAAAGAAGTGGTGCTTTTGATAACACTGGGTTGGGGCAGCAGGTGATAAATCCCATGAAAAGAAAGTGGTCTCAGAAATCTGTTGCCTTTACTGCAGGAGAATATGTCTTTTGGACCAAAGATGAAATGTAGGTCTTCTCCCATGATCTTTTGATCTTTACCTGTTCTAGAAGAGATATTCCAATACTGCTGCCACTTTTTTGCTGTAGACGTTTTTCTTTCTACACTCAGCCAGTACAAATGGATTGTGACTCTTGATAATCTACCTGCTATTGCCCCACTGTCTTTCAAGCATATCAGATTTGGGCCCTAGGATGAATTATTTTCAAATCTACATTTAAATGTTATATTGATTTTTAATCCCTAAATATTTACCAATCTCATCTGAATTTGCCATAAGTCTAATGGGTCATTTGGTTTTAGACAAGGCTCACTATTTAGAATGAACAACTATACTCTTGGTCAGCTCAAGGCTTCCTTTAATATTGTTTTCATACAAGACCACCATTTTAATACCCTTTCTAAGACTTAAGCAATAAAGATATATCTAGTTCAATTTCCAAACAAGACAAATCCCACTCTAAATAATTACACACAAGTTGTGAACCATGTATCCTACAGTCTATTCCACTCATTTTCATCTGGGGATAAATGGATATGGGTATCCATTTATTCCTGTGGCTTCTCTGGCTAGCGGGCACATTTTCATGACTGTTAACTTTATCTGAAATACCAGAATTAATGCATAGACAAGTAAGAGAAAAAAGCAAAAACAAAAATCACACTCCACCTGAAAACTGATGGACAATTTCTTGATGAAGTTTTTCTCTTTCTGTGTAATTATTCCATTTCAGAGGTATGGGGAGATCAAAAATTTCGTTTGTAGTCTTTGGCTTTCATGCTTAATAGAAGACCTGAGTGAGGTTTTTTTAAATTTTCTATCTTTTTTTTCAATTTTTTATTTTGTACAGAGCCATCTCAGCTGAAAGAAGATATGCTTTGATATTAAATATCCCTTAAAGGATTTGGCTGCTCTAAAGATCAGGAAGTTAATGATATTTTGTCCCACAATAAGGAGACTTTTTAATGTATATTTTAGATAGTACAGCAGTTTGGTGATAATATTGTAGATTATTGCATTACCTTCCAGAGGCTTTATATTGAATGGATAAACATTTCTGGGCAAACAAAATTTTCTTCAGTTTCAAAGGTTTTTTCTCCTTGTTCTTTATGGCAATCTGTTTCAATTTGAAGGGCTTTTGTGACTGTTTTTTCTCTTGGCTGTTTTTGGGAATGATTCTTCCCTGTGGAGATAGTAGCATGAAGCCTCTGTACCCCATACTGGAAAATGAAGGAAGACATAGACCTTGAGCTCTGTGTATGGAGCCAGGGGAGCCTGAACAAGAACAGCAACATCTCAAATTTATCAACTGAGTCAAACAGCCTTGTAAACCTGAACGTGGTAGCTGCTTGTGCAAAGTAGCTTTTGTGTGTTCATTCATTACTTAATATGCAATTTCTTAGATATGGAAGAAAGATATGGCAGATATGTATATATAGAGGCTCATGTCCCGAACGGATGAACACACAGTATTCCTGTTTTGAAACCAGTTCATCTTTTCTGCAACACTGCTTTTAAAATTCAGACACTCACAGTGACAATGAAGGCAGCAGTTGTACTGTGTATGAACCAGTAAAGACTGTGAAATGACAGGTGGCCTTCATCTGGAGAGGCAAAAGACAGAGGCACTAAAACCAGTCTACATTCCAGAGTTACACTTTGGATGAAAACAGTGACTCATTTGCCATGCTTACAAATGCTTTTCATTGAGATCATAAGCAGCAGAAGGCTCAAGTACCTTGCACTGGAACATGGGACTGAGGTCTCTTCATGCCCACTAAGTAGGCTGTTACATATGGGTAGGGCAGTACCTCTCCCCGGAGATACTAGTTTTTGTCCTGAAGGCAGCACGATCATCTTAGCAAGAAGCTCTATACAAGTTGTAGCCAGTTGTCTCTGGACCTGAGCTGGACTGTGCTGCCTGGGGAGCTCTTTGCATGTGCAAAGATACCATGATGTATGGTGCAATACAGTCATGAAAAGAAGCTGTTGTATGAATGAATAAAATTTTTCACCCTGTGCTCAGAGAGGATTTGATCTATTATAGAGACAGTCCACTTATGAAATTCCTGATCATTCTTTCTGAATTTCTACAGTGGTGTATTGGATTTCTGACTCATGGACGTAACAGACAAGTTAGGTGCTACCTGGTATATAAAGACCAAATATCCTGATGAGCAGGAGACTTCAGAGATGGGGATCCTGTGCTGTTATCTTGGGTCCTGAACCTGCACACAACCTGGTATCTCTCCAACCTTAGTGCAGGTAGGGAGCTGAGGAGAGAAAAAAGGGTGTTTTTACTGTATTACATACCTGGCATACTTATAAAAGACCACAGAAACCATCCTCTGCTTTGAAAGGATAGATGCTGACAGTCTGTACTAAAGAAAATGATTTACCTATCTGAGTAGATAACAGTAAATGCCTCGTAGAAAACTGTACAGCTCCAGGTCTAGAGATACCGCAGCTGTAATAGATGGATGAAAATGCATGAGGAATGTTAATTGAGCAATAAATGAAATGTATGATTAAATGAAGAGGTAACCTTTCTAAGGTAGTCCCTCTTAACATGTGTTATTTTGCATTATGCCTTTGGGCTTTTCTACACTAGAAAAATGAACTGAAGTAAGGTCATGTTGGGTTCAGTTAACTCTGACCTAAAGATGAGTGCTTTGCTAGTATAGTTGTGCTGCAACGTTTTATGCCTCAAATGAGCAGGTCAAGGGGGTAGCCTTGACTCCCTGCAGACTCAGAGTGATCACAGCAGCACTGTTTTCAACCACCTGTTCTTCTGCCTTACCCTCTAACTGCATGTACTGCCACAGTCTGTCAGATTGCGATGGGCGTCAGGCGCTTGGGTGAAGTACGTGACTGTGAGCAAGAGCAACAGCAGGTGGTTAATTCACACTTGTAGGATTCCTTCCAGGAGAATTGGGGCATGGCTAGGAAATACACAGGGAAATTCCCAGCCTGTTTCACCCTGCTGAATGTCAGAAAAAGTCTGTGAAAATCGGCAGCTGCAAACTATTCACATGTCCAGAATATAAAGTACTGAAGAATAGGGGGTTTACTGACCACATTGAGTATTGTCTGATATTAAAGGTGTTATGGACGTGTGTTTTTTTGGGCAAACAGTAGTCTCATGGCTTTCTGAGTCCACTTTTTACTGCTTTCTGGCTCTGTAAATTTTTTCCATTTGCTGTTCAGACTTGAAATTAGAGGTACTGTAATGCCCTTACCTGGACCACTGACAGCATGTCCTGTTCTCCCTAGTTTGGAAGGAATTTTTCTGCTTTCTGCTACTGAGGTCCTTTTTAGCTCTTTGGATCATATGTGATTCCCCATGCCTGAATGGGTAACTGCTGGGATCCCTTGAATATTGCTGGTATAAGTTCAGGCTGCTCTGGTCTTCTTTGATCAGCTATCTATAGGTACTTCTGTACCTATTCCTATCAAGTCTGACATTGGCCTTAGTGCATGGGTAACTCGAGGAATTCCAGTTGTTTCCTTAGCCGCATTTGGCCACTGTAGCTTATCTTACGCTTGGCATTTCTTGTTCTTCCTAAGTGTATGTGCTGACATACTCCACAGGTGCTCCATGATAAGACTGAGGAGGATTAAAGTAACTCAATCTGCAAATCCAGATGCTGAGGAGGAGCCAATCCAGATAAGCACAGCACTCTCTATTGCTCTGTGATATGAGGCATGCACCCTTTGTAGTACATTTAAAAAAACATTTGTAGTGCTGAGGTGGCAGAGCCACTGCTTCATGCTGATGCTCATGTCTTGCAACTGTATGAGGACTCGTGCATGATCTGTCTGCTTTGTGAATCACAGTTGCATTCACTCTGCCTTGCCTTTGCTATGTTCCACACCCAGGTATCCCCTTTAGCCTTGCCAAGTCTGGACCCATTTGGTAGCAGTCAGATAGCCTATGGTGAATGCGGTGAATGCTGGTGAGGCCAGTCATGCAGACCTTGCAGACTTCTACCGAGTGTTGTGCCTCAGATTTATGCTGCATCAAGGTCAGTCAGGGTAGCTCAGTTGGCCGTTAAGGGAGATCAGATTGAAGGCAGTAAAAATTATTGGAGAGCTGTTCTTTGAGTATATACGAGGACTTTAATTTACAGCCAGTAAGTGGAGCTAAAGCTCCATGAGAGTTTATTTCTTTAGAAAACATATGGTTAAAAATTGCTGATGGAACTTTTTTCTCCCCATTTCCTTATATTTGTTTGGTCCTTTTGTTGCACATAAACAGTCATGCTGCTGGGAGCTCATGGTGTGAGCTCTTAACTTTTTTATTTCATTCCTTGAGTCATAGACAGAACACAGGATCTTTGCCGCATTGACTGTGCAGTTAGCTCTTTTCCATGCTATTTGTTTGCTTTGCAATAGTTCTTGCTAATTTCACACACAAATTTCCCCTGTCAATTAAACACAAAATAATTGCATTCATGTGTATGTGAATAGTTACGTTTGCAAAGGGACTTTCATATTCTTTTTAGTCAAATTAAATTAATTTCCTCGGTGGCAATATTGTGTCCAAGATTTTTGGGAAAGCTGCCCTTTTGCTGCATTGTTGCTCAGTATTACAGTTCATGTACAACATCTCTAATGTTTGCATCTAGATCTTCATCTTGCATTGCTTTAGTGTTGCTCTACCTTCTCCCTTAATTAGAAACATTTTTGGAATTGTGTTTACTGGTCTCCATTTTTGCCTGACCTGGATCACTTTATTTTTTTATTGGATTGTCTCCCGTTTATAGATATTAGCCCCTCATTTGAAAGATTTAGGCAGAAAAGTACTTAGACCTGTGTGTGTCTTTAGACATTTGATCTATGGATTAGATTCCAATGGGACTAGTTATAAAACCAAAGTTAGGAAAGTGATTGAGTGCTTCCTTGGACCTAGATCATTAATACTTTACCTTGATTTATGATTAAGAACCCGGTTCAACAGTGGATAACTAGAGAGGCTCAAGCAGTTCTATGATGTTTATTTTTTTTAAATTTACTAGTAATCATACAAGTCCTTTGCTGAATAAATGCAGACTTTTTTTTCCCCTAAACTGGGCTATTGCTTGGAACCATAAAATATATTTTCTTGAGCTCAGCTCAATCTCTGCTGATTTTGACACACTCGTATTTCACTACTGCCATGGTTGGCCATTTAACTTGAGTTCTTGGCCTGTATTCTGGGAAAACAGTGATCACAGAGCAGCCCATATCTAACGTGCTTTTGCAGCAATTCATATCTGGCACTAGCAGATCCATAGCCCATTGGATCTGGCTTTTAATTAATTAAATCCATAAAACGCACACCTGCTATTCTGCAAAGTTTCAGTGTGATCCATTAAGCATATTTTGGTGACATGGGATGGCAAGGAGAAATCTGTGGAATGTTAAAGATGAGAATTTCCGGCAGGTACTTTTTTCTTTAAAGGTGGCTTAATGCACCAGTTGTTGCAGACATTCTGGATCCTTTCCTTGTTGGTGCCTTTCCACTGACAGTGGAGGAGATCATTATGTGCATACACATACATACACCCCCCCGCCCCCCCATAGTCACACTTGTGTCCCTAAAATCTCTCTGATATGAACAAAGGTTTTTGGCATTAAAGTAACTCTGGAGCAAGCACCACAGCTGTCTGAGATGCCGGGGTATGAAAGAGAGTACTGGCATTGCAGAGTAAGGTTCTGCCAAAGGCATTTTTACACTGGGATATTTTTCTGCCCATAAAAATGCAGTATTAAATTAAGTCAGAACATGCCCATCCCTGCTGTGTGCTCCATCCACAGCTGTGCCTATAGCAACATAGACAAAGGATGTGTATGGGCATCTATTCCTTTGCCATTCACTGGAGAGGACCCCACAGTGAAAACTGGATGAGCTCAGTGGAGAAGCCAGCAGTTTCAGGAACACCTTACCAGAGTCAACAGAACAACAGAAATAGTTTTAGAAGGACCTTGTTTGATGAGACTGTCTCAATAAATAGTCTTTCAGGATAATAAAGTCAAATTATGAGTTGTTTTAGAAGCAATAAAATGGTAATATTCAAAATATTAGGGTCTGAAATTTTTGTAGGCTGATAAGAAAGCATAATTTTATTTTGGGAATTAAAATTATTTTCTTCTCATCCATTTCTGGAGACTGAGATAACCAGTGACTTAAGGGTTGGTTTTCATGAAAAGATGGAATTATGTCAGGTATGAAACTCTTTAAAAGTTTGTTTTATTTTCCCAGTATTTAAAGTCATGCCTATGCTTTTAATGGCTTCCACCTTCCTGATGTGCTTCATTTTCCCCTGGAAAATTCTAATACAAACACTGGCTATGAACAATTTCTTTAGAATATGTTTTGACTTGTCCAGCCCTCAAACAAAACCTTTTTCCCTAGACCCATTTTATGTCCTAGAGGATGACTGTGCATTTAAGCTTTTTACAATGAGAAAAGATGGTTAGGGCATCATCTGATTATCACATATATCACAAGAGTTTTGTGCACTCCAAACCCTTGAAACACTCTGCCAGCTCTGGACTGGCATTTCTTCTGCCTCTAATGGCTGTTTGGGCAGGCATCAAAATCAATTCTTAAACTGCTGCTCCCACATCATGAACCTTTATCCCTTTTCAGACCATTTCACCTAAATCCAAGAAAAGGGCTGATTGCTACAAAGTGCGAGACAAGTGCAACACGTACTTGTAATAAGTGAGCATCTGTAGATAGCAGCAGGCAAAATGTCACCAGCCTCCAATCACTGGAGTTTACTCTGCCAAGATGTGCCATTTACAGCCAAAGTTACTTGCTACCTTACAAGCACAGGTTGTGCTTTTGCAGGTGCTGGGCATATACTGGATTATTCGCTCTCAACCTGACATTGGATACTAGCAGCCTAGGACTGGGGAATTGCAGCACCCTTCCACTCATCCAGTGAGGAAATAATATGCAGTAGCAGAGTTAAAAAGCTTCTAGGATCTGGCAGAGACTGATCAGAACAGCTGGCCATAACATGAAGGTTCTGAGGATGAGGCCTAGGGCGTGAGGATTGTTGTGTCTTACCTGCAGCAGGCTGAAAGGTAGCTCAACACCTAGATCTGCACTACTGGATGGGAAGAAGATGCTCATGATATATTCCAATTTTGTACAAACAACCTCTCCTCATTATTTTTAGTGTGGTGTCAGTATAACACAAAACTCATTACATGGCCAGGCAAGGTACTAACCTTTTCCTCTATGGATAAATACCCCTGGACTCAGTTGCCCCAGTGTGTTCAGAGGTGTAATTATTATCTGCTATTTCTGTGATAAGAATTTATAGACTCCTAAGCCTCCAACTGTTTTGTGCCCTGTGCTTTATGAACACACTGACACACCACAGAGAAGGTACAAAGGAAAACACAGGGAATGGAGGACAGGAAGAACAGAGGCCTCTGATCCTGTCCAGCAGTAGCATTCAGAGTTTGTACCCTCAAAGCTAATTCTTAAACAATTCAGTCAAAACGAGTTTTTACAGCACTCTATGCTGTGCAAAGTGATGCTTGAAGAGCTACTTCTTCAAGCAGGAGAAGAGAGTAATGATTTTATGGATTGGGTCAAGGTCCTAAGGAGTAGGTTGGCTTGTTGGATCATCAGTCTCACAGGAGATCTGGCCTTGCCTCTGTAGAAATCAGTGAGAATTTGGTTTTCAGCTCACACTCTTGGGTGGCATCTTTTGAGAGAAGCTTTACACAAAACAAGAACAACATTAAGACTGCAAATTCTCCTAATCAAAGAACAGTAAATGATGTATTAAGAAAGGTTATACTTTTATACTAGCTCAGGGACCTAGGTGGCACTCAGGCCCAAACTAGTGGATTTCCATGTTGTGTTGTGTTTGCTCACCTTTTCACTCCAGGTCATTACACCATCTGGCAATATAAGTAAGACAGGTTGGATAATGGGATCTTAGTCCCAGGAGGAAATGTAGGTGTGACCAAACTTGCCCTTGAAATCTTAGCTGTCCTTTTATGCCTCACAGTATAGTCTTTGATGATGCAGTGGTGCACCTTTTCTTATGGAGCCTCATTCACAGCACAGCGTGGGCCCTGCTTTTGGACTAAGTCAGGCTTACACAGGGCATGAAATCATTTCATGTGAGATGCCTTTGTTGTGTGTTGGAGATGTTAAACAATGTGCAACCAATAAGACAAGAAGCGTCAGGAAGAAAAGAAAGTTCTGGTGAGTTGGCAGCTGCCTGACATATTACAGATGTAGATGTTATGCTTGCTTCTCCTCTTCTTCATCTATTGTGAAAAAAATCTTTGTAGGACATTTCTACTAGGAAGTTGGCAAGTAATTTAAAGCATTTTTTTTTCAAACACAGCATGTGTGTGTTTCTCATTTTCTGGGTGCCTAGCTTCTAGCTTATTTTGGCCTCAAGCCATTGAACATGTCGAGGATAGAGACTGAGACTAAGAACTTAATTTCACATCCTCAGGGAAGCTCATGTGTAAAGCTGAAGACTGGTAGGTGCATTTGCCATAACCCCTGTAGCTGAACTAATGTACTGTAGCTTTCTTCACTGGCTGGATTTTCCTATGAAGCAGTGCATGAGTTTGCCATTGAAGACTGAGGAACCCTATCTATGCACAGTATTGACCAAATGGGCTTCTATATCAGTAGCCTGAGGTACCTGCACCATAACTGCCAACTCCATGGGCAGTGCACTCTACCAGTTGGCCTAACTTGCTTGAATTCCACTTCAAGCACCTGTTTTTCATCCATGAACTTTATTTGAATATGGCAAAAAGAAACAGAGCTGCTCCTCTGATTGTTGCTGATGATGACTGATCTTTATGTGTAGTCTAAACTCTCCTTGAAGCACTTGAGCAAATAAAATGTGATGGATACTTCCAAAAAGGTACTGCAGTGCTCATTAGAGCTATACCCAGCTTTTCCTTATCTTTGGAGAAGAGGAAGAAATTTGACAGCTCATTTCAGTGTGAGTGAATGGGGGAGGAACAAATTCAGTATTTCAACACTGTACAGTAGTTTTACATTTAAGTGAAATTAAACATGAAATAAGCATAGATGCCTATGAATGATATGAAATATTTGCATGATTAAACAGGCATGATTAAACTGCCCTGGCCAACTTTTCAGCCACCGGGTCAAATACACTTCTTTAGCAAGAGAGCAAGCACTGTCAGCTTCCTTGGTCAATTAATATTCTGTGGTTAATTTCTCTTCATCCTCAGGACTGAGCAGCTTTGTATACCACAGTGAATGTGCTTTCTATAATCTTTGACAATGCCAGTGATAAACTGTGGTTTATTTGCAGGGTCTTTCACTTGAGATTTTGTTCACAACCAACAGCTGGGTGCTTTACTGTGTATCACATTGTCACTCCAGGCTGTTCAGGGGCCAATATTTCAATACCATAAATGCTGATCCCACTCTAGTCTTCCCCTTACGATCAGCTGAAGCAGATCTTGCGCTGCTAGTGAAACATAAGCTGAGCTATTGTTTTTGATCATCATATTAGCAGAGGCAGCTGGTTCACAGAGAGATCCCCTGTTAACTGCCCGGGAAGTTCAAGTCAATACCAAGTTTGCTTGAATCGGAAAGAGAAGTGGAGTCAAGATACACAGTTGCTTTTGATGTGGGATTTTTTTTTCCCCTTTGAATTACTGTGGAACATAAAGGGAAAAAGCAATAAGGGAAAGGGCTTTTTTTTTGTAAGGGGTGGGGCAGGTGGGTCAGCAATTCTGACTCTATTATTGTAAGAGCTCCCAGTTGAGATAAATGGTGCTGCTGTTGTGGCACCAAGCTTTATCTTGGCTTCTTCTTGGCTGTAACATGAAAATGAGACTGGAGATGGTCTCTGAAGTTTTATGTTCTGTATTTGGCCACAGGTTTGGCCACAACTGGTTGGTACCTAGACCAATGCTGCATCATATAGGTGATCATAGCTCTGACTTATTTGTCTGTCTCTAGTTCAAAGATGAGCACTAAAGGTAACAGTGAGCCACTTTCTGCAGTTCTGTCAAAAATACGGAAGCTTGAAGGTGCATCACATTGGGAAAGCAAAAGGGCACTAAATGTTTAATACCAAAAAGTTAAATATTGTCATAAAAGTAATTTAATATAAATGGCTTTCTGCAAATCCTTATCCATATTTCATGACTGAAATGGATGTCTGGCTTCTAATGTTTGCATGCAATTAATTTTAATGGGTGCAGCACATTACTTCCAATCCTTTGTCCCTCAGAGACCCTGGCCCTATCAAGAAAAGAAAATAACATGATATCAAATGTCAGTGACACTGCAAGTGACGCAGTGCCCTGTGTATAGATCTGGAAATGACAAGTTAATAGGCTACTGATAGTTCCTGAAGTGTATCGAGACTAATTACTCTATGTATGTGGGGGTAGATGAAGAATGGCAGGAACTCCATAAGGTAAAGATATCTAAAAATATGAATATGCACTAGCAACACATAAAACTTCAATTTTTCATGTCTTTGTAAGATGTGAGCTGAAGTCCCTTTAAATAGGTGGCAGTATTCTAATTATTTTACGGGGTTTAGAAGAGGTCTTCGGTGAACTTTGTATATGTATCAGGGATACCATAACCAGCTTTGCTTGGGTGAGGCCAAAACCAAGGTCTCTCATCCTCCAAACTCCTTCATGCCCACTATACCATCTTCTGGGAAGGACAGGGCTGCAAGAAGAAGCAGACTGTGTGTGCTGTGAATGATTTAAGGTGTGGAAATTACCTGATGTTCACAAGTGTCCCTGAAGATTGCATGAAGATGTATAAAGTGTCTGATGACCTTTGAAATAATAGCAGAGATTTTTAAAGTTAAACAAATATGTCTCAGACCATTAAACTGGACAGAGAAGTCTGGCACATTTGATTCCAGAAGGAATTTCTGAAATGGTAAAAGGGAAAAATATAAATGGTGCAAAACACATTCTAACACTAAAACTGATTTCATTGTGGGCTTCTGGGTATGGAAGTCTCCAGCTTTAATTAGCATCAAACTTAACTGTCTTCTATTTCAAACCTGAATATTAATTAGTGATGCCCTTGGGGTAATCAACCCTTGTGGATCTCTGAGAAAAATGAACTGATTAGTAGATTGACCTTGAGAGTTCCCAGGGAGGAGGATGAAAATACAGACTGTTGAACTATGCTGCACTGTAAGCTTAACTTAGTGTAAACTAGTGAACTGGGAAGCCCAAAGGAAGAATGAGGAAGACTTAATGAGGAAGCTAGTTACAAAGGGTGCCATTCATTTTTCCACTTAAAAATGCAATTTCTTTGTCTTTGCATACAAGCCATGAATGGAAGTTTAAAGGCTGGTTACCTGAAGTTGTTCAATATTTACATATCTATTTAATTTAACAAACATTCATCATCTATTGTCTTAGATTTGGCAACTTGCACTTAGAACATGTGGAAATACTTTCAGAAGAATCTCAGTTTAAAACACAGAATCAGAGAATATGCTGAGTTGGAAGGGATCCATAAGGATCATCAAGTCCAACCCTCAGCCCTGCACAGGAGCATCCCCAAGAGTCACACTATGACTCTTGTATCATGGTGTATCATTATAATCCAAATGCTTCTTAAACTCTATCAGGCTTGGTGCTGTGACCACTTCCCTGGGGAACCTGTTCCAGTGCCCAGCCATCCTCTGGGTGAAGAACCTTTTCCTAATATCCAACCTAAACCTCCCCTGACACAACTTCTGACCATTCCCTCAGGTCCTGTCCCTGGTTACCACAGAGAAGAGATCAGTGCCTGCCCCTCCTCTTCCCCTCACAAGGAAGTTGTAGATTGCAGTGAGGTCTCCCCTCAGTCTCCTCTTCTCCAGGCTCAACAGACCAAGTGACCTCAGCTGCTCCTCATACGCCTTCCCCTCAAGCCCTTCACCATCTTCATTGCCCTCCTTTGGATGCTAAGAGCTTAATATCTTTCCTATATTTTGGTGCCCAAAACTACACACAATATTCAAGGTGAGACCACACCAGTGCAGAGCAGAGCGGGACAATCACATCCCTTGCCCGGCTGGCAATGTTTTGGAAAAAATCAGAAGTTTTTGGAACAAATGGGGAGAGACCTGGTGAAGTACAAGACCAGATTTGGAGCCAGGAAAATCTGCCCCTAGCTCTCTCATGTTACAGGTTCTTTGATAGGTTCTTCTTCTGTCTTTGTCATTAGTTGTGCAGTCCTGGACAAACAAAACGTGTCTGCTTGCCTTTTCTGACTATGAATGCATAATAAAAATCTCCATTGTCTGAGATACCTTGTGATCTGTTGATCTGAGATGCTCAGAATGCAAAGAAAAACTTCCAAAAATTTATACCCCTTCCTAAGCTTTTTTATTAAACTTTGCTGCTTCTCCTTCCTAAAGCCTGTTTCTTATATAACACTTTATCCTTGAATAACTGTGTTATGCCATTTCCAACTTTTTTTTCTCCAAGTACATCTTACAAAATTGAGCAGTTCCTCTGTCTTTGTTGTGCCTTTTAACATTCTGAAGACCCAGCTAAGAATTCCACTGCATGGGCACATGACCTAAAGTTGCCATTCAAATATACTTTTCAGTTTTGATATCCCCGAAGTGATTAGAAGATGTGAAAGTGTCATTATTGCAAAGCTGTAGGTTTGTATTTCAAAGCACATTTGAAGCTAGATAAGCTGTAAAAAGTACTTTAGGCAATGAAAGAATCTCAGTCTTACGCTGCAAAATAGAAAAGATAAGTAGTGATGAGCTCTTGGCGCATAGTTAGGTGGTCTGGATTTTTGTTTTATTGTTATTGTTGGGTAAAAATCAGATAACATCACAATGTGCATTCCCTAGTAGAAATTTCTAATATAGGACATATAGTGATACTGAAGGGTAGATAAGAGAATTCTAATCTCTGTAGAACTCATTGATGTTATATTACCCCTAAGAACAAGTCAAACAAAAGGCATGTATTTATAGAACTTTGAGAAAATTTGATGTCAGTTGAAGGTGCTAGCTATTTTTGATATCCTTGAAGACTCAGATTCTCAGTTTATCAGTTCAGGTACAGCAGAGCTCGAAGCAAACAGAGGAATTAGCCTGCCAGGGTGCCTAAAGAGCCCCTGCTGAAGGAGATGGGCCACTCATGCCATTTGGCCCCTCAGAAGCAGAAATCTCCCATGTAACTGCCACCAAGGGAATTGGCTAGTGTCAGCTTGTTTTGATGATTCAAGGCAAACATCATATATGTTCAGAATGAGGCTTGTTGACAGCAAGAACAGGAATATCTGCTGCTGAATCAACCAGAAGTACACCAAGTCAAACTTCATATAAGACTACATGATGGTCAGACTATGATGTAGTACAAAAAGCCTGGAATGGTTTTAAATGGATGCAGGAGGTGGATCAGGAATTAGAAGGCAAGATGATCAAGAGGGGCTGTGGCAGAGGCCACGTCCTATTATTACCTTACTTTGCAAAGGCAAAGAGCCCCAGACAGCTGCCACTGTGGGAGCTGGGCTGTAGGTGGTGACTGCTGTAGAGGATGAGTGAGCGATTCCCAACCACTGATGGGTCCATCAGTTTAGATGTAAAATCCTGCCTAGTCAGGACTCTTTAGTGTGCATTTTGTTCTACTCTCCCTGGACCTATTTCCTGGGACTGCAAATGTCAAGGTTTTTTCTGTAAGTGCTGCATCAGAAAGAGTGATCCTAATGCAGCAAAGATTGCCTGGGTAAAGTGTGAATTAACCTAAATGGAGACCTCTGTTGCCATAGCTAAGCTATTTTTGGTACCTAAGGTAGTTTTTTTAATCCAGGTCAGGTTTTTGTATGCTACACTGAATTCTGCAGATTACAAATGTCATGTAATCCCTGTCATGTAATTAGAACTAGATTCAGAATATTAAAATATATTGAACATTCTGGGATGGTGATTTCAGTCCTTTGTACCACTGAATGTCTGCCAAATTTAAAATTAAGTGTTAGACGATTCCATTGCATAATGTTAGCAAGTCAGAAATAATCTAAGCCGGGTGAGAGACGTTAATTAACATTGTACAGACTGAATTTTGAATTTTCTTTGCTTCTCAATGTTATGCATCTTCCTGCTGGTAAGTGGTTTTGGAGAGAAGTTGCATTTTTGGTGTGACATGGATACACGGATTCCAAAACCACTGGAATACCTCACAGAAGTGTGTGAGGTCTATTGGCTTATTAAGAAACACAATACTTTCAGCCTGAGACATCCAAACTGCTAAAGCTGGCAGCACTCTGGGAGGGATGTGGTACCTGGAGCATGGGAGGCTGCTGTGAAGAGATTAGTAGAACAGTGGAGGGTGGCTGTGAACTAAGAAGACAAGTTGTGGAGGAGCACAGTTCTGCTCATTGATTGACTAGTGTGTGCCTGATTAAAATGTAAGGAAGAAATTATTAGGGACTTAAGAGAAATGAGAAAGTATTTAATTTTAGCTAATTTTACTGTGCCTCCTTATTTCAACCAGCATTTTTTGATTTATTAATTCAGAAATAGACCTGAATTTTGCTAAAAATCTGAAGAAAGTAAGGTGAAAGCCCCAATGATCTTCTCATAAAGTGCTGTTTCCTTTAATTCCTTCATGGCAAAGGTCCAGATTACTACATATTATGGCAGTTGCTACTGTGAAATTTGCTTGTGTCTAGCCGTAGTTAAAGTAAACTCATCTGTTGCAAGAATGCTGTCAAGCATTTACATTTACAATGCATTTATAAAATTTGGACTTTAGTCTAAGAAGCATCAAAGATCAGAGGGCCTAGGAACAGGTTCTCAGAAGCAGGCTGGGCTCAATGATGGGGCAGCAGTGGGAGCTCAGTGCCATCCTGCAGTTAGTTTGTTAGTGGTAGGGTCAGAGACTGCAGGCTTTTCCATGGTGACCTGTGGCTCAACACTTCCTTCTGTGAACTTAGAGCAGGATTCTAATTTCATACTAGCTGGTTTCATGGTCTGGAACTGTCTTTCAATCTATTGTTCTTAAAAGCCAGAATAACTTTTAGGATGCTGGACCTCTGCCTGGCCTGGTCAGGCAATTTCTAAAATTGCCTACTCAACTAAAACTTTGACCCTTAGGATCTTAATTTCCTTCAAGTTGTTGTATTTTTGTTATTTTATTTTATTTTATTTTATTTTATATTTTTTTATGTTTATTTTTGTATTTTTCCCCGAGGAGATAGAAAGAAAAAATTCTGCCTGGATCAGAAGTGTTGTCAATGTTGGCAAACTGCTAATTTCTGATTGCTCTGTTGGAAATATTTCAAGGCAGTGGTGGTACTCTATTTAGGAAAAATACCTAGCCATCAGTTTCTAACCATGAGGAATAGTCCTAATATGCTGCAAGATTCCTGGCTTTAAAATAGTGTTCAGGACAACAGAGGCAGGGAGGCTGGCTGCTTCTGCACTATCTCCTGTCAGGTTCACAATTAGTTAATTGGTGCTGCTAATTACAATGTTCATTAAGCCATCCCAGGTGGCAGGCTAGCCCTTCCTATCCATATCACTGAAACATTCTGAACATGATTTCATTCACAAGTGGAGATAATGGCACTTTCTGTCTCTCTTGCGCACAGACATAGCGTGGTAGCATAAGCGATATTCAGCCTCCCATGTCATGTACTTCAGCTCCATCTGGGATTACTACCTGGCCTCATTTCAAGGAGAGGAATGGAATTGTTCTGTTACAGAAGTGCTGCTCTGTTTTGGTTATTAATTTCTACACACTTTACTCAGTAAAATAAAGATGTTTGGTTTCATGAGGATGATACCATTAATAATGTATGGGACTTATAAAGAAACAGTAATTTACATTGCCCAAGTACTGTACAAACAGTAATTCATAATAATTTGTAATAAAACCCAGGAAGGATGCATTAGGCTCTATGTAACCAGCCCTTTCCATACTTCTTTCTAGGTGGCTGCAAGTACTTGTTCAAAGCAAATCATCCAAATTCCAGGTTGTTGCAGGGGTACCCCACTGACTCCTGCTCCACCAGACACCAATTAAAATTTCTGGAATTCTGGGATTCTGGTACACTCTTTTCATATCTTCTCCTCAAGAAAGCAAAATTCATCAGTGTTTTTCTCCAAGATTCTGATTTGTGCTTCTACCCAATCAATAACTTTGTTCACATTTCAGATAAAAATCCCCTGCTTTTTCTATGCTTTTATGGCTCCAGGTCTTTTTTTCTCCTTTCTTCTGCTTTAACTTCAAGGTTATGCAGTACATTGGCTGGAAGCACTGGCTGTAACAGGTAATGGGAATTGTATTTCTGACTGAGTTATTTTGAGATGAAAGGACTAAGGTGTCCCTACCTCAGTTTCCCAGACCATTCAAAGTTGCAATTGTCAGCTAAAAGACACTGTACATACAGAGTCCCATTATGCACTCATACAGCTCTTCTATATGGCTCCATACATATTTGATTGACTTTCTTCTGTTACTATAAGCACAATCTGTTTAATTCTCTAGACGTTCTTCAGTCTATAAAGCTTTTTGTGATACATTAACATGAATTATACTACATGAAGTTTATGATGATGATTCCAGTAAAGATCACTATATGATCCAGTCTGTGGGATACAGGCACTACTTTTCATTTCCTTTCTTTTTCAGTGGAAAAGACCACGTTTGTTTTCCAAGCACTTTGTGCACTCTTCACTGTTTCTGAAACTCACATTTCTTATCTCAGTGAAATACCCATGCCATAAAGGTGAACACTGTGCAGCCAAATTTCCTTTTGAATGCATTGAGAAAGAGCTTTTATCAAAGCCTCTCAGATGATGCTTAAAAAAACTGTGCACAAAGCTATTCCATTTGAAGATTTTTTACAAATTCTCTGGCAAGTGTATCATATGAATGCTTATATAGATAATTTTGGAAGGGTAACCAAAATGCAATCCTACCTAAAATTAGTAGGATTATAAAAACCCTTTTATGGAAACTGCAGGAAAGCCCTTGAGAAAATCTCATCAGGACAGGATGATCATTCCTGCCAAGCATTGACTATAACAGTTAATTTAGGGTTTCAGTGTAGTCCTTGGACAGAGAGCTCTACACAGAGGCTGTTGGAATCAATTACTGCATGGAATAAGGTTATGGCCTTGGTGTGGGATTCAGCTATAGAGAACTGAAATCTTTTGAGTTTGGCTGGTGAATGGTCCAGGCCCTGTTCTGTGCTGAGCTCTGAACCACACGAGGCACCAAAAGTTACAGTTCATTGACCTCCAGAGGAGACTCTGGGGGTCTGGCCAGGATATTTTGTCTTGATGAAAAAACACTTTTTTTGCCAGTGTTTCAAAGTCCTTTCCCTCCCAGCGATTTTCCTTTTAAATGTTTTGTTGTTGTGGTTTCTTTTTTCTTTTTTTTTTTTTTTTACTTTGGTGTTTCAGATGAACTTTCATTTCTTTTTTAGCAGATTTTTAATTATCCTAGTGTCATACTGAGATGTGGCTGAGATGAAGACTCCAGCTGGTTTTGAGTCACATCTGTGCATCATGTAGGTATAATCTCTATGGTAACTGACCCATGTTGGGTAGAAGAAAAAAATGCTGAGAACTAAAGGTTAATTGCTGTTTTATTTATACATGTTTTGTGCAACTCCCGTGTTGCAAGTTAGATACCCAATTAGAATGGGGTTATTAGCAGATTGAGCATCTTTTTTGTTTCTTGGATATCTGCAGAACTACTTCAAACACTTTAGAAATAGTGATTTCTTTTTTATACAATCTCGTGCATACAGGAATTGTATCCTGGTCAACTCTTTTTATTTTTTTAAAAGAGGGAAGGAAGGTACTTGCCACTGAAGAGGGAAACCATTTTCTTTGTATATAACAGAAGAGACCTACCTGTCATTCTCACCTTGTCCAGAACAAGAATAATGTTGTGTGATCATTGTCCTAGCAGGACACTAGAAAAAAGGGCAAGGAAAAAGCAACTAACTAAATGAATCAATGGACAAAATTTCTCTCACTTCACCCATCACAAGTCAATATTCTGTATGGGGTTTGGAAGTTATTTTGCTGTTCAACTTGTACTGTATGTACTGATTATTTGCAACATACTGGTCTTCAAATAAAATAGCTCAGGTCTTTAAAAATGTGCTGTTTCAAAGTGTCTGATTTCTCTTTCAGAGGATTTCCCAGATTAATTTAAGAAAGAAAACCATTTATTTAATTTAAGAAATTAAAGACTTGCTAACTAGCTTTTTCTTCTTACAATATTTTCTGGCTCCTTGTAAACACTTAAAAAGTACTCTGGAGGTTAACTGTATCGCTGGAAAAAATATTTTTTAAAATATTCTTTTTACTTTTCATAGTCAAGTGTTATAGGCTTCATTCATAGAGAGAGATGTATCTATGATAAAATATTTATTCTGATTTACTGAAATACTGAGACAACTGGTAAGTATGGATTATAGTCAATTTAAAGATGGGACTACCTAATATGAATTATCATTTTAATTTCTGAAGCATGTGCTTTTTGGTTGTGCTGCTAATGAAAATATTCTTCCCCCCCCCCCCCAATATGTCCATCTTCTTTATTAGGTTATTTGAAACTAGTATTTTTGGCTTTCCGTGAATCCAGTACAACCTACTCAGAGAAACTTGTCTTTTTTTCATTTATACACACCAAAGTGACTCTCTTGTGGCAAAAAATTTATATACTTCTAAATACATGGAAATGTCTAGTAACTTTTCATTAGTTTATTTATTCTGTAGGAAGAAACATTTCCACATAACCTTTTTACAATTAAAATTCTTCAAACAGTTCTTAACGAACTCCAGGGATCTTTCTCTTCTCATAGATCTTAGCAGACTGAATTAGAGATGTAATTACTATAACCTTTAAGAGAATAATTACATTCCTAACACAATCATCTGTGTTTCGGGGACCCTATTGCAAAGACTTCTGGCCCCTGTTGCAGACTTATTCCTTTTCCTCATACTCCCTAACAGAATAGAAAAATTAGACTTTTGAGTCCCTTGAATGAAAACCAATGACCTGTGGGTTCACAGTGTAATATTTGGTATTTCTGGCTCTGTTTTTCTTATTGTTTTGGGAATTGCAAAACCTATGCATGACATTCTGAGTGTAGGAAGTCTGTTTAGATTGAATGAAGAAAAAGTTGCTAGGGATGCTCAAGTCTAATACTTTTCTAAAGAGTAAAATGTTTGCTGTTTCTTTAGGTCAGTAAAATAAGAAATATAATGACATATCGGATGCCTGGAAAATATTCTCTTTCAAAGTACATTTCTAAAAAAATGTCATAAAATATCCTGGAGTTCTGTATTTATTGCTTTTCTGTATTTCCAAATTAAACCTACTCATCTGACAAATACAGAAAATATTTTGCTTTAAAACTAAGTCCTAAATCTGTGAAGCTGCAGCTTGCCTGCATGCTACTAACCAGAAAAATTAGACTTTTTGAGCACAGCAGTATTATTGATGATCTATGTGCTAGTTTCCTCACACACCTGAAAGTCCTGCATGATTATCAAGAATAAACTGAAACAAATGGCCTCAGTTTGCAAAATCAGTAAAATGATGCATATCCATGTCAGAAATGTAGAACTCTAATGCAAATGATGGCTGTCTTAATTTGCACACAATGAATATTCACCATAGCATTTAAATAATGATGGAAATGTTATTATAAAAATTTAAGTCTAAAAATGCAATGTAGAATAAATTTTAGGAACACTGTTAAATCCTTTCTACCTGTTTGTGGTATCTCAGTGTGCTGGTATCCAGCCATTTAAGTGTCTTTAGTCAACTAAAGATGTACAGGAGGGCTACCTGTGATTTTTAGGATCACCACAATTTTAACAAATGTGGTTTTAACAAACACATAAAATACATATGTACATACAATCAGAAGATATTATCTGGGAAAAATGCTTCGTTACCTAGTTACTGGAAAAAGATGGTACATCACAAGCAACAATATAAACTTGATCACATAGACAAATCATGTGATGAGACATGCAGTTGACATATCTCACAAGTGCTGAAAGTGTTTATTAGCTATTCTTTGGACACTCTGAGCTGTCTGATCCACCTGGTTGGAGAGTCACTGAGGTCCCTGAATTGAGATCCAGACAAAAACTGTACTCTCCTACAAGAGAAGCCTGTATGATTTCATAATACTGAACACGATTCATTTTTGTCTGATCATCTGTTCAACTGGGTTAAAGAAATATACACTAGTAAAAAGACTTACATCCATGGTTACTGTCCTTCTAGAGGCTATTTCAAACCTGTTAAAGTCAGAAGAAGGATTTTGATAGGTTACTCTGCTAATAAGATACAGTCAAAAGCTTGTTTTGAAGACACCAGAAAGAGAATATCTAAACTTTTGAAGAAAAATTTAACTGTCTGATCAAATTCTGATAGTAATTGTTACAGGATACCACTTCCTGCCTTGAGCAGTCATGTAATTAGTACATGTAATAGTTGCAGAACCTCATATCAGGATGAAAGTATTTATGTAGCCGGATGTGCCTTTGAAGGTCTTTTGGAATGAAGGACATCATAAAAACTAAAACACTGATAACTGAAAATGTCCAACAGGACACTGAAAAGGATGAAATGAAATGTCTTCTCAGAGGTAGATTTTCTTGAGTAAAGTAGGTGATTTCACATCTGTACCTTATCACTAGTTGAGCATTACTCACTGCTGCCCTGTTGGTTATATAAGATGCATATCAGGCTGACCCCTTGCCTGGTAATCTGAACACAGACAAAAGAGAAAGAAAGGTTTTTGTTCAGTATACACTGGCTGTTTCTCTCCTGTGCTGGAAGCCTTTAGTATGTTTAGTATGCCTCCCATAAATATCCACTGAGAAATGCTAAAGAAATTAGTTGAAAACAATATGGGCTTTTTCTACTTTATTAAGAACTGCAGGAGAGAGACTTAAAGTTATCGTAAAGATAAAAGGGAAGGATGTTATATATCCTGGTCACATATTCTCTGAGCTGCATTTTGTATAGAAACATAAATTCTTACCATTTAATAAAGAAAATGATTTTGTTGCTAGTGTGTACCCTATAAAGTGGAGTCAAGTACACACCTGCTAACTTATGTGGCTTGCAAATGAAGACAGGCCAGCACACCAAGGTAGAAGAATGTGTCTCTCTCTCTACTTTCTTTCAGATTTTTCTTGATGTTATAGCTGTGTTTTTATTTTGTAATGAAATCTGTCTTTGCCCCAAAGTTTATCAGTAGTAATGCATTTAAGGCTACGAACACAATAAGCATTTATTATGACTTAAGATATGAAGTAGTAAAGTGTCAGAATGATGATATATTGGAGGCAAGTGAGGCTCAGGGAGGTCATGGGGCCATGCAGTGATAGTTCCTGAAGTGCTCCTTAACCTTATCAGAAACTCTTGCATGACTAAGCAGGGGGTGACATTATCTGTACCAGGAACTTCAGCTGCCTGACCAAGGAGGGTGACAAGTGATACCCAGTCATCCCCTGAGGGCCCTGAAACATTACTTGCCTGAATCATAGCCCAAGTGGAATGATAACATTGTTACTGGTCTTTTTAAAAGTCTACAGTAATTACCATTTTGCATTAGGACCAGGGTCGAGATTGACAGGTGACTAAAGCCAATCATCTTGTGACCCTATAAACAGTGGTACTAAGTGAGGCCCTTTGTGTT
Source organism: Chiroxiphia lanceolata (assembly GCF_009829145.1). NCBI lineage: Eukaryota > Metazoa > Chordata > Aves > Passeriformes > Pipridae > Chiroxiphia > Chiroxiphia lanceolata. Next base: position 22,617,730 of record NC_045642.1, on the reverse strand, counting down.
TTCCTGGACCACAATAGGCTGCACCAACCTCTCTCTCTCTCAGTGGGACACCTCTTAAAGCTTGCAAACTCTCAGTTTGGCAATACTCAGAACACACCAGAAGCTGACAGTGGGGTCTGGGCTGACACCCCCCCTCCTGGAGGCTCAAATCTTGCACATTGAGAAATTCAAAGGCATTCAATATGAGTGCTTCTCTGAACTTGAGGGGAACCCTCAAGGTATACATTAGTACATTCACATATGTGCATCTTTGTGTATTTTTGTGTTTGTGTGTGAATCAATTTAAATACCCTGTGGAAAGTATACTACGTATGTGGCTATCTTGAGCTATAATTAAGTCACTGTTGTAACTGTAGTAAATTCTGTTGAATAATTTTGTAAATGTTAAATTAGTCAATGATTAAGTGCTGCTAAATCCTTTAGATATACACAGCTGTCCAAGTCTGAGACTAAAATTGAATCTAGTCACACCTAATCTCCAATGGGAGTTTAGAAAACAAGGAGATCTATTCTGGACCTTATGTCTCAAAGGAAGGGTCTCCCTTACCCATTTGCTTCCTTACCTCTTTGCATTTGTAGTCTCTGTAAATCATTCTAAGTTGATTGTACTCTTGTTTTTCTTTTGTATGTTTCATTCATATAGTAAGTAATACAGTGAACCTTGCCACAGAACTTTGTTAAGTCACACTTTCTCAAATTTGTATTAAACATGCTTTTGCTAGTATCTTTGATGGTGATTCTTTAAATGACCTAAACCACTCATTCACGACAGCCATAAATTTCCCAATTACTTTAATTTTTCTGCTCTGAATAAGAATATGCTGACTGTGTCCCCATTTATATTTACCGTCCCGCCTCATGACAGGATTCAGGATGAGAAGAATAATGTTCTACCTCTACTGATTGATACTCTCAATTTCTTTGACTGTAGATCTTTTCCACATGCTGTCAATATGCAGCCTCACAGTAGTAGCAGAATTGCATAGCGACATATAATATGGGAAAAATTTTTGAGCTTTTTGAGACCTGACTGAGCAGTCTGGTCCCAGTCTATAACTAACCCTACTTTGAGCAGTTGGTTGGACTGGAGACCTCCAGAGGTCACTTCCAACCTGAACTACCCTATCAGTCTGTATTTCTATGACACAGATTCACAATTACAGGAGCTTGTAAGCTTTCTTCACAAACTATTCACATGTATACCTAAGCTTCAAGTAGATGCGAAGTACTTTGAAGTTGTTTACCATTTAGTGTATTACTAACTATAGGTCTATATCACAGCCTGTCGTGTGCCAACTGCTTCATTTTCTCATGTCCTTTGGTGTAAAACTGAGCAGAATAGCTAAGGCAAATTCAGGACACATGAACAACCAAACTCATATTTTAATTTGTTGATCTCTAGGATGTGGCATTTGCAACAGGAAAAGCCACTGTAATCACAAAGAAATTGAAGGATAGCTTCCTAGGTTCATTAGTGTCTCTTTGCTGGGCAATCATCAGATGTGAAAATATAGTCCACCAAGATGTATGTGAACAAGAGCCCTGGTTTGGCAGTGAAGCTTTAGACCCCAGAGAAAGACTCATGCTTGGGCCTAGAATACAGGTGATGATACAAGGGGAAGGACCTCCTGGAAGAGGCTTCATCTTCAGAGCTTCCTCATATAATGTGACTCACTCTGCTTTAGTGCTGGGTAACCTCAAAAACTTAGTTTGACAGGGGCTGACTCTGTGCTTGGTGCCCTCTTTTCAGGGAGGATGGAGAAGGGACTGGTATAGACATGGTGATTTACTTCTTACAAACTACCATGGTCTCTTGCATAAATATAACCACATAAACATTTGTCTGGCAATAAAACACTTCTGCTGAAAGTGTGCAGGTTAGTAGTGGCAGCTTTGGGTAGTTCAGCTATTTTGTTATTTATTAAGGGTTGTTCTTAGAGTAGACATTTTAAAATACTGGTCTGTTCATCACTGTGAAGTATTTACAGTGAGATTTTAATGTGGAAATCATTTTTGATCCGTTCACCAATATTTGCAGTCCTTTTGACTTTTAGGTCAAATACAAAATCATTGTTTCTGCAGGGAACCAAGTGTGGAAGTCAGACATCCTCTAACATCCTTCTCTTGCAGAGCTGAGCACATGTGTAAAAAGGACCATAAACTAAGGAGGTTATCACTATGGACATTGCTTGACTGGATAAAGGTAGTAAGTATAGTGTAGTCTTAAACCACGGCTGATATGGAGATAGAAGTAAATAGCAGCTTGTTTAATAGCAATGATATTGCTGCTAATAGTGATAATAATGATAACGATGATGATTATAACAACACCACCAAAGCCAATAGTAATGATAGTAATAATAATTATAGTAATGCTTTTTTATTTGCATATATTGTACGAATACTTTCTGCAAACTGCAGCTCAAATCAGCAAGTCAAGGCTCAAGGAATGAAGTTCGTTATCTGTGCTTTGAACATGCTTGGCTGGCAAAATGTTCTAGTCAGGGAAGATCAGCCTGCTAGTTTTGTTGGTTTTTTTTTTTTTTTTTTTTTTTTCCTCCACTCATTGGCTTTTGATGTTGTTTTTTGTTTGGTTTTTTTTTTTTCCCCAGCTGGTTTTTTTTGAGGAGGAGTTGTCTTAATGGACATAATTTTGCTGGTGAACTGCTTAGCTTGTTCATAACAATCATTCCTTAGAGTAATCACCACAGAGAGCTCACAATTTCCTTTGCCTGACTGGTTGGCTGAATTATATGATATGGTTTCTATCTTCTATGAGTTACCCAGAACAATAATTTTTTATACATCTGCAGATTTTCACAAATTTTCATTCATGAAAAGATTCCTATATTTGGAAAAGTATAAGCTACCAGCAAAGCAAACAAAATTCAGCTCTTCAACTCTTCACAGAAGTGAGACTGAAAAGATGATCAGAGCAACTTGCGTGTCCTCATCGCTCAACTAGGTTTGCATTTGCAGGACCGAACAGGTGGTAAGAGGACTGTGATAGAAAAGGGACAGCAAAATCTTGGAGAGATGCTCTGTAAGGGTCCAGCAGGAGGCATAGGTACGAGGAAAGACTGAGCTACCTCTAAGGCATGCAGCGACTTGAATGTGTGCCTTGATGGTACAGGAAGATGCTACCTACACTGTGATGCTCTCTGCAGCTTGACCTGATCTGGTCGTAGTGTGCATTGCACCTGTGTGCCAGGAGAGGACATGGGTACTCCAGCTTACTCATGGGCTCTTGTTTCCTTGCAGGAAAACACACAGAAAAACTGGGAAACCTCTTCAGTGCATTCCAACATGGTCCATTGTCTGGACACAGATATCATACAGCACTCTATTCTAAAATGCCAATGCAACCATTACGATGAAGATACAAGGATGAAGGACCATCGCCTCCCTAAGATCTTGCTTTATGGTGAACTTGCCACCTGCTGCTGCAAGAGAGGAACCCCGAAGAGGAGACACGAGGACTCCCTGAAACAACATCTCAGCCTTGGCCATATTGATCAGCATAACTGGTCTACTCTGGCCTCCAATCGGGAGACCTGGAGACACATCATCTATAACGCTGCTGATGCTTTTGAAAAAGCACACAGGATCATTCTTGAGGAGAAAAGGCAACGCAGAAAGAATCGTGTCTTGCAGAATATACCACCTAAGGAGTATTTCTGCTGTACCTTTTGCAACCGGATGTGTCTATCTCATATTGGCCTTTTTAGCCACCAGCGCACTTGTAACAAACATGGGTAGAGACCTTTCCCAAATCTTCGTTCACGAAGCCTGACCATGATAATAAGGAAATAGTGCTGGTACAGAAACATCTGGAATCTAGGGATATGACAGACTGTTCGTCTGAATACGCGGAAGTGACGAACTGTAAAGTGCTGCAACACAACAACGTAAAAAGTCAGCCAAGGTACCAGTATTATGCTCATAATGGCTAAAGATAGATTCAGAGCTGAAAGTAGGAACATCACAATTGCAAGTATGTGGGAGACAATATGACAAATGATAGAAGAATTTGGCAGTTGAATATCCAGTGTGGACAGTGGAAGCATTAGTGTGTCTTCCATTATCTTTGCACTAAATACACAGTGTTTGGCACTTTCTGGCCATTAAGTTAATTCTGTGTTTACCAAAACAGTTGAATAGATAAGCTTCCAGCTGCACAGAATTAATCTAGGGGAAAATACGGAAGGAATGTAAATCCATATACAGATCAAATAAGACTACAGAAGATTTGTAATTGTAGAACCCTTTGGATTGCAAAATAGAGCTCATGAGTCTGTTCCCGTACACAAGAACAACTGATTTGAAGCTTTAATATTATCCTTGTACATAGATATTTTCCTGAAGAATCTTCATTAGAGTTTTCATAACAAGGGCAAATATTGGGGCTAACTAGTTATTCAAGAGATTCTGCACTAAATGAGGTTGAAGTAGGGCAGACTTTACCTTGCCCATTTAGGCATCTGTCCCTCATGTTTTCTTCCTAACACACACAGAGACTTCTGATTAAAGTAGAGGACTGCAGAGCTGAGCATCATGCAGCATGCTGCATACCTGCTGTAAAGCTCTTTACAGATGGGAGAGTAACCTTTGTAAAGCCTACAGTTTCAGGTAAGCTTGTGCCAGGCAAAATCCAGTGCTGGATGCTTCAAAGAAAGGGAATATTCATTCACTCACTGAGCCGTGAACAATGCATCTCTGGGTTTCTACTCTGATGTCCATATATTCCTAGCCCCATCTCTGTGGCAGTGGCAGAACCTCAGCTTTGTAGTATTCACATTTATGATGTGTTTATTTCTAATGTGCCATCAAGATACAAAGATGTAACACTGGCTTGTTACCCTGACATGAACGTATCTGAATGGAGTGGCATTCTGTCACTCAAGGTGGGCAAAACCTGATGGGCAATGAGGTCTCCATTGCATTCTTTGTTCTGTACTGCAAGCTTCTTTATTGATCTCCTTACAAAACACCATTGCCTTTGCTCATGAGAGCTGTGCATAAGGAAGCATGTGCTGTCCTCTCTTACCATTGGAAAACAGCGCTTTCATGCAATACTACACTTTGCGTTGCCCTGAAAATTCATAGAGAAATTCTCTACTGGTTCTCTTAGTGAGTGCCTTGTTCCATTATGAGGCTGACAGAGAATCTGTTAATAGGACAAATTCAAACTAAACAAACAAATCAATGAGAAAGGGTTTTAACGTTTTCACAGTTAAGTGGAGGTCAGCTCTGTTTGAGAGATAAGTAAAACTGGCATGTGTTGACTTGCTGGATTGGTGCATATTTGGCTACATCAACACCTAGCAGAAATCCCTTACTTTTTGAGTTTTACGATTTTTTTCTGAACCTAATGAATATGAATGCTTATATTTTCAATGTGGAGTGACACTCAGACAGCTGCATTTGTGTGATTGCAACTGCTAAAGAATTTAACTAATTTTTAAACAGGATGATTGCTTTAGAGCATATCAGCATAATCCAGACAATGTATTTTAAGTCTAATACTGTGATATAAATATTGTATCCATATGTACAGCTATGTGCAGCCATTGGGGCTAGGTCCTCCTCCTTTGTCTCCACATTCCCACTTCCACCAGGAGAATTCAGTTTATCTGAGTTAGGAAACAGTTCTAGTAGAGTGAAGTTTTCTGATTTTCCATTAAATTTGGACCTCCCTTCAGACAGACTCTGTAGCTTTACCCCTTTGGCCTGAGATAGTGTATTTTAAAACAGAATAGTGCATATATTAAAATTATGGGCTTCTTTGTAACAGTTCTAGGCAGCATGTAAGATTTGAGAGGAACAGACCATTCCTCCTGCCTGGCTCTCATTTCAGGCTGCCTCTGGTAAGAATTGTTTGAACTAAAGAGTGTGATGCCTGAGATAGCAGCACCAGCAAATTGCTTGTATGCAATGTGTTAACTTGTTGAGAATGTAAGATCTGCATATGCCCAGTGCTTTTCATCCTGTTCAGATTCAAGTATATATAAAAATGTGAAGGAAAGCACTAGTTTTAAATCACTCTACATGTTCAAGGCCTTAAATACTAGTTGTTCTAAACAGAAAACCCTGCACAATGATTTATGATACATAGGAGAATAAAGATTTCTTTCTTAAGCTTCAATTTTTACGGGGAATAAAATTACATAATTTTGTCTGGATGGTTTGAACACAGTGCGGTAAAATAGGGTGTTCCTCCTCATTAATGCTGTTTTAGCTTCATTCAGGACTAATAGTGATCAGTTGTGTTATTGTATTATGACTGTTTGGTACCATTTGAAATTATTTTTATGGGCACTCATATCTCTTAATATGAAGAAAAATTGTACTGTACTTACCAGGTTCAGCTTTTGAGTCAAGAACTGAATGTACACAGAGACTTAAGTAAGACCTGCTGCGCACTAAAGGTGATGACACTTGAAGGAACCCTGTTTTACCACTGAAACAACTTAGAGACTTTCTGCTTGAATGTTAGTAATGTACTTTTAATTTATTTAATACAGAAATCAAATTTCAGAAGATTTTTTTTGGTTTTTACAGTTCTTGGATTCCTGTAAAGATGACAGTAAAGGGCTCATGAAATAAAGGGACTGTTACACACCTATGGGTGATGGAGCCAAGGGAGCTTTGTAGCTGAAAGTTGTTTCATCTTAGTGTAGGCCATCATTACAATCCATGGACAGATTTGCTCATGAGACTTTCCCTTCCACCTTTTTTTCACACATTCTGTCTCATTTTTAGATAAATGTTCTAGTCTTTTTAATATCAGATGAACATCGCATAGAACATGAATCTGTGTTTCCCTATCTGAGTGTTCATGACTTGAATGCTTCTTAAATTGTGTCGAGCAGAGTGTAGCCAGATTCTGATGAGTACAACCATATGAACAATGCTTCTATCAGCCCCTTAAAGCAGATAAGCCCATGAATAATTCAGCACAGGAGAGTGCCTGGCTCTTCTCTGGTAGCTTCACAATGGGTCACAAGTGACTAAGCTCAGAAGAGGATGTGTCATCAGTACAATTAGTCTTTCTTTAACACTACTGAATTAGCACTTCTGTTTTATTGCACCCTGAAGCTGAAATGGTTATTAGGTTACAGAACAAGCAAATTATTGCAAATGCCTTGGGCAGATTACTCAAGAGCTTCTGACTATCACTTTATTAACTACACTTTATGTCATCAGAAAATCTTAAGCTTGGGAAAATTGGTAAAAAAGACAAATGCTACCATAAAAATCAAAAAGGAGTCTGCAGAGGTAAGAAAGAAAAATAGCATTAGGGAACTGTCTAGGTTTGGCATGTATGTTATGTGGCATGAGCATAGCACGTCAGCCATTGTTCTTATGTCATAGCTGTTCAAATTGTTTATGTAGGATTTATTTTTTATTATGAGATGATTAAAAAAATGCAATTTGAAATTTAACTTGAATATAATCTGCAAAAAATGTTAAAAAAATCCCCATTCTGAAACTCAATGGTGCTGCAAAGAGATTCTTTCAATTGCACTAAGCTTGTTCTTTACAGACACCCGAGTGAGGGCAAACAGGGGACTATTTTCCTGGACCAATTTCACAGCTAAATTACCCTCTCTAACCTGGCTTAGAAATTTTAGAAGGAGCTCTTGCTGCTTGATTAGTTCTTCCTGATCCTACCTTCCAGGTACAGGGCTCTGAACAGCAGTGCCTTGACTGGAGTCATTACACTCAGACTTTTAGGAGCCTTCCAGGAGCTCCATCATACGGACCCTTATGATGCCGTCCCAGAATATTATTTTACAGATGGGTTTTACTGACCTGGTGTATAGTGCAGGTACCTCAGCAGGTGCCTCAGGGTAACTGAGTGGCTCAATGGGGATGCTGGTCTAAGCCAGAGAATGAGCAGCAGCTCTTAGAAGTGCAATTGCAGCCAAAGTTATCACCTTGGGAAATTAGAGTCTATGTCACTTTGGGACATAGTTTTTCAGCCTGAACACTTATAGGTGTATCTCCTGGGCATTTAAGCCTGCCTGCAAGTTCCTCTGAGCCACTGCTACAACACATTCCCTGTCTTCTTCCTCTTCCATCAGTTGGAAGGGGGTGACCAGAGTCCTGATGCGAAGGATGGAGGTGCAACAGACTGACCCAGGTGCAAAAGTGGATGGACAGTGCCTGAAGACAGCCCAACACCAGCCTGTCACAGATGGATGAACCCATCTATTTGGATGACTGCAATAGCAGCTTCAAGGGTAGGTATCTGAGTTTCAGATTTATTTGACTATGTATGTGATGCTTTATCTTGTAGCCCTACACATGTAACACTAGATTTTGCAATCTCTCTTGCCAATCAGTGAGGAATTTCTAAAAACTGAGGAGTGTGGGTGAAATTTTATGTTCATTTTTAGAATCATCAAGAGTAAACAATCTCACTTCTGTTGAAGTTTGTATGACACCTTGTGAAGGTGCTTGGATGTATTTAACAGGTATGCCTTTTTATATAAATTGTTGTAGTGGGTTTCTGTGGCTAGGTGTTGGTAGTGAGGGGGGCTACAGGGGTGACTTCTGTTAGAAGCTGCTAGAAGCTTTCCCTATCTGGTGGAGCCAATGCCAGCCAGCTCCAGGATGGGCTTCCTGCTGCTGGCCAAGGCCGAGCCAATAAGGAATGATAGTAACACCTCTGTGATAACATATTTAAGACCAGAAAGTTTTTGCACAGCTGAAAATTCCAGCCAGGGAAGAGCGGAGTGCGAACATGTGAACAACAATGCACGCACCAAGGTCATTGCAGAAGGAGGGAGAGGAGGTGCTTCAGGTGCTGGAGCTGTGGCCCCTGCAGCCCGTGGTGCAGACCATGGGGGAGCAACTGTGCCCCTGCAGCCCATGGAGCACCATCGGGGTGCAGAGACCCACCTGCAGCCCATGGAGGAGCCCATGCTGGAGCAGGTGGATATCTGAAGGATGCTGTGACCCCGTGGGAGGCCCATGATGGAGCGGGGTCCTGCCAGAGACCTGCAGCCTGTGAAGAGAGGGGCCATGCTAGAGCAGGTTTTTCCTGGGTAGGATTTGTGGCCCCTGTGGGGGACCCACGCCAGTATAGCTCATTTGTGAAGGACTGCACCCCATGGAAAAGTGACCCACGAGACAGCAGTTTGGGAAGAACTGTTGCTTGTGGGATGGACTCACACCAGAGAGGTCCATCAAGGACTGTCTGCTGTGTGAGGGACCCCACGGGAGCAGGGGAAGGACTCGTCTCCCTGAGCAGTGGCAGAAAGAACAACTGACCATAACCCCCCTTCTCCATCCCCCTGCACCACTGGGGGAGAGAAGGTAGAACTTGGAAGGAAGGAGGAGTGGGAGGAAGGTGTTTTTAAGATTATTTTACTTCTTACTCTTTTGATCTGATCCTGTTTGTAACAATTAATATCCCCACTTTGAGTCTGTTTTGCCCATGATGGTGATGAGTAAGTGTCCTCTCCCAGCTCTTATCTCACCTCATGAATCCTTTGTTGGTGTTTTGTTTTTTTTTTTCCCTCTCCTCTGTCCAATTGCAGAGATGAGTGAGAGAACAGCTTTAGTGAGTACCTGGCATCCAGCCAGGATCAACTCATTGCAATTGTGTACACAAATATAAATCACATAAAAAAAGGCACAGAGGACTATCTTAACTCATGAGACAAGGATTTAGCAGAAAGCCAGTTATTACAATCATGTTATGTTAGAAATAAATAATGTTTAAACTTTTAGAGAAACATAAGTAACTTCTCAAAACCTGAGTGTCCAGAAATAGGATATAGCCAACAGGATTCTGCCTTTCCCAACCCTGTCGGGAACAATCTCAGGACCAAAATTGTTAATAAATATATTGAACATTTTATGACATGCAGCAATCAATTATCACATAAAACGGAGTAATTTGGTGACATTTTAGAGCTCTAAATAGACAGAGTAGCCTACCTGAAGTAGAAAGAATCTCAGAATAGATGCACAGATTTTCCACATTGGGATGCTTTTTCATTTTCTAGGGGGTTTTATTCACAGGCACTAACTTTCAGTCAAAGAGCCTGAGGAGAGGCTTGCACTTTTAGCTGGTGCTGAAATCAATAAACTGATAAAGAATGAGTAGCATAAAGCTGAACCAATAGCAACGTTGTAGGGGAACAATCAGGAAGAACTTTTTATGAATGCAAAAGACAAATTCTCCACATTGCAGGCAGCTCAGACCTTACACATATATCAAACATATATACTACAGTATATATATATCCTCAAACAATGCTCTTGTTCCTTTGAAGCACTGCACATGCCATGGAACCCAACTTTTAGCTTGATTTGGTTTAATTGGTGCTTAATTTAGTTTAATTTTTGTTAGTGTGTCTAAAAAAATAATTTTTAATTTCTCTAACCACCCACCCAAACACTATGTTCCAGTGATGATAAAAAAGTAGTTTCAACCAATTAAAAAATCTGCTAATTGTTCACAATGTGATTTTCTGGAATATGTGTTATATGATGATCTGAAGGTACTTTTCCAAGCTAAATGATTCTAGGATTCTATGTGTACAGTACAGGGATAGTCTCTAAGGAGAAATTCATGGTATAGTCTATGGAGACTGAAGTGCTGCTCTTTCCTTGCTTTTAAATCCTTTCTTTTTAATTCCCCCCACCCAGTATGCAGAATCTTCTGTATAAAGGAAAAGATTACATGAAACCATTTCGGATATTGGATTGACAGCTCCATGGTGAAAGACACTCTGCTAACCATTTCATAGGCAGAAGTGTTGGCAGTATTGCATCTTCTGTCCCTCCAATAGCTGTAAGTTAATGACCTGCACAGATTTATGAATAGAATGGTATTAAGATGATCTAGTCAAGTCAAGCTCTTAAGGAAGGTAAGGTTTAGGGAGGGTTGTGTTTGGATTTTGGGGTCCTATTTAGTATGTTATTCCACCATATTCCATAGTAACAGACAAAGTGAAAAGCAGATGCTGCCTAGGGTGTTTTTTCCTAGCATGATGACGTTTTCTATTTGTGAGATCAGGAACCTAGAGCCTAGGAAAAATTAAAGAAAAAAACCCCAACATAAAAACCAATTAAAGGAATTAAGATGAGTAATTTTAATAAGGCTGCTATGAAGCTAAATCTATCGAACAGCCAAATTTCAGTATTCATTAGTTTGCAACACAGCAACAGAGCTGCTTTGGGAAAAGGTGAAAAGGTTACAGCTGTTGCCATGCCAGTGACCTCCACACTGAGACTCTCCAGCAGATCCCTGCTTTCCTATCAATAGACTTTTGTAAGGGGAAGGACACTGACCTTACTCTCTTAAGTTAACCTGGGATTGAACAAAAGATATCATGAAAAAATAATTGTATGCAACTTGGGTGATATTAGGCAATGTAATTTCCAGTATTAATTGAGTTTCCATACTGTGCCCAATAAAGTTTTAGCAGACTAAAGCATGGCAAATTTGTGGACACAGCAGGTTGTCTGTTCATATAACACTACCATGTGCATAGTATTTAATCAAATAAGGGTGTAGAGCATCATATTTATATTCCATCTGATCTCTCTAGGCCTGCAAAACCTTTTGGCTGTGGACAACAACTAAAGGTGATGGTAAAGAAGCCAGGAATAGATTTGGATGTAGCAATGATAACAAATTAGATAGAATCCACATGCAATAACTTATTCCCCTTTGAAGCAAGGGGAAAGATGTGCGGATAAAATGTCAAGAGTTAAACTAAAGCCATAGTGATGGATATAGCTCAGAAACAAATAATGCATATTGAGTGGGTGTCCAGAAAACCAGAATCTGACTGATTTAAAAGTGAATCTGAACATGATTTTGTATCGAGACTGATCTGGAGGTATTTCTCTTATCCTTTAAACTTCTTGAACTGAACAAGGACATTGCAAACAGTGTAATATGTTAACAAAGATAAGTTGCACAGTCCTAGTTGTAGGTTTCCATGGCAATATGCACTGAAACTCTGTGACTCACCAACACTGAAGCTGACAATTATGAGGCAAAGAGAAACCTGCCTTTCTCAGTGCTCATCTAAGGAAAAAAAATAATTCTGTGCTAACCATATGTAGTGCAAGTTTTCCCTTACAGATCACAATACATTTTCTACAAAGGTTATAAATTTCTGGATACCATCCAGGATGGCACATTTTCAAGTTCTCTTAGAATCCTTCAGACATGCTCATATTAATGTGAATGGCCAAGACTTTATGATCCATACCAGATTTTAAAGTGTGTGATCACTATTTACTTAGTGGTAACATAAGGTTTACTAGGGTAGGAATTTCAGTTTCCATTTATGATCAGAGGTTTGTGAGGATCGTACATGTCTAAAAATTCATTATTTCATTATTGTTTAGGATTACGGTTGAATTGATTCTTGAATTGGTTGATGAAGATAGAAAAGAAGGCAAAAGAAAGAGAGGAGTAAGATTCAATTTGGTAATCTAAGGTCTAGATGAAGTTCAATGAAATTTTGATGCTTTTTGGAGAGATTTGAAAGAGAGGAAACATAGCTGATATAGATCAGCAAAATAAGGGTTTTCCCACAGAGCTCGGAGGTGTAAGAAGATGCGCAATTTGTCTTCCATAATTTTTACTACTTTGACCTTGAAGTGAAATTAAACTTCCTTATGAGCTATCTTGAAAATCCTGGCTTTGGCAAAACCACAAAGCCATTCTTTCTTGCTGTGATTTCACATTGCTTGTTCTTCTCTTCAGCAAAAAAATCAACTGAGCAAAACAGACTGAATATAAAAAAAAGAATAAAACTACATGATGCTTAACCAGACTCTCTTAGCAATCACAGTCTGAGTGAAAATTCTACTTGGTTGACTGGATTTTGAGTTACCCATGTTTTATATTTTCTGGTGTCTCCCTACCACACAGCGGTGACATTATTTATTTATATTATTTATGGATTAAATATTGCAACTTGAATTTAGTTTTGTTGCCTTTAAGCAAGAAGTCTGTCTCAGCAGGTGCATTGCAGGGTTATTAGAGAATACAAAATAGCAGCTTTCCAATTGGTTTTTTTTTGCTCTAAAGTAGCCAGATTCCTACAACTTACAACTATGTAAAGGTAGATATTATTATTGTGGTTGCCATTATTATTGTAATTATAACGTTTCTTTTCTGGGAAATGATTTTACAGATCTGGACCAGTCTTAAATCAGAGTACTTAACAGTTGATTAATTCACTAGTGATGCTGAGCTCTGTTATTAGAATTTTTTCGTATGGACTAAGACTGGTCTGATGAGAAAAAGGCCTAATGGGCAAAGGATCAAACTCAGTCCTGAATTCACTGAAAGAGGTCCTGATCCAAAGGAAGAAGCAGTGGATTGCTGTGTTGCTAGTATGATATTTCATTCTGAAGTAGAAGCTGTCAGCCTGTTAATCATGTTGATGACTTGTCTGTCGTCTTATTAGTGTTTGCTTAATATTGAAATACCAGGTTCTAGCCACCTGACTGATTTTAATGGTTGTGATAGGAAATATAATCTATTTACTATTGCACAACTTTTTGAGCTTCCTATTTCAGAGGGGAATATAATACTGAGGATAATTCATAATCTCTAGCAATTTAGTACTGAGTTATTGTGAGAACAAATTACAGTTATAAATGAATGGCTAACTTGAGCTGCAACTAATCATAGAATCATAGAATATATTGACTTGGAAAGGATGCACAAGGATCATCGAAGTTCAGCTCCTGGTCCTGCATGGCACAACCCTGAGAATCCCACCATGTGCTGGAGAGCATTGTCCAACAGTTCTTGAACTCTGTCAGGTTTTGTGCTGTGACCAATTCCTTGAGGAGCCTGTTCCAATGTCCAACCACCCTCTGGGTGAAGAACCTTTTCCGGACTCATATTCAACTTGCCATCAAGCAGGATGTCCAGGTCCCTTTCCATGGTGCTGCTCTCCACTCTCTCATTCCCCCGTCTGTACATACACCCAGGGTTGCCCCAACCCACGTGTGGAATCTGGAACATGTCTTTGATACACTTCATATGGAGATGTTGAAGACAACTGACCCTAAAATGGAGTCCTATAGAACCCCATTAGTGCCTGGTCACCAGCCTGATGTAAACTCATTTACTATTATCCTTTGCGCCTGAACTGATCCAGTTGCTCACTCATTGCATGATGTGTTTATCTATTTTTTTCTGATGTTTACCTAATATTTAGAATGCCACTGTATCTTTTCACTTCTCTCATATGACTGAAATTATATTCATTCATCTGCACCCTGCCCAAGTTTACTAGGGAAAACTAGAGAACTCTGCTTGAAACATTCATACTTTTCCTGAAATGTGGTCATATGTATTTCTACCTTTAGTCTGTTAACGTAGAATCCTTCCCAAATCATCCTATTTTAAAACAATGTGAACATGAGCATACAATATGGAGATTCAGACTGACATGCACAAAATATTTTACTTAGATTTTATGCCTGAAAATTGGTCTGATATTTATTGTAGAAAATTGCAGGTTTAGAAAATAGCACGTTCTAGAAAGAAAAATACTCTGCCAGAGATTCCACCACCTGCCTCATGATGGCTAAGTTACAGACAACAGATTATTTTTAAATAGATAGCATTTTTAGAAGGTGCTTTAGAAAATGAGCCTTTTTTCATGTTAAATGAAATAGGTTTTTCATTGATATAATTTTGTGAAACAGGGATATTTCTGCAATATTATTTTTCTAGATAGAAAGAAAAAAAAAAGAAGTCTGTCTGGCTTATACCAGATTGTTTATGTTCTTGAGTGACAAAGTAAAATGACATCTAGCAGGAATTTCAGAAGACTGGGCAAATCCTGCACCTCAGAAATGTGTGATTTATTTGGCAGAGCAAAGAGTGAGGGGTCTGTGTGCAGTGTGAGCTTTCAGATGAAATATAAAATGAAAAGCCAGGCTGCTTGCATTCATTAAAGAGCTCATGGTGCTTTTCACAGGACAGAAATTCTTTCTCCAAACTGTAGTGTAAATCTTTTTAATCAAACACTGTATCTTAATTATCAAATTACTGGAAGATGATCTAATTACCATCTGCTAATGGGCATGCCGTCCTACACTGACACAGTAGACACCACTTTTTGTTGTAGGTTGTTGTTAACTGTTGTTAAACAGTCACCGCATTTCTATGAATACATATTTTCCCAAATGTGTAAATTCTATTGACATTCCATGAGAGAAAAGAAGTTATTGGACTTCATTATTCTGACAGGAAGAGAGTGGCAAAAATATTTGTCAGTGGGCCAAAAATTGACCACAAATAAAATAAGCATTGTGAGAACAGCTATGGGTGCATTCAACTGAAAAAAAAAATTAAAAGCTGTCTACAATCCTTACGCTCCAGCACATAAGTGAACCACTAGCTGTTGGAGTCAGGAAGAAAATTGCTTCAGGGGTGTCTTATTTCAAAATTGTCCCACAGTTGATAAGAACTAAACTCCTTACATTTTCCCCGATCTTAATTTTCCAGGTTTATACTGTCTTCCCTGTCTCCACTATAAAATTTTCTTTGCCTCTTATGCAAATATGACTACGTGACGAGCACACAGTTGCTCAGGGGAGGTAATAAGAGTTATTAATACAAAGGCATTTTGTTATTTTTAATAATATTATTCTGATGGGAAAAAAACAGCAAAATATTTGTTAGTAGGCCAACATTTTTCTATTATTAAAATATGGTTTATGAGAGCAAATGACTTATAAGGCCCTTGAGAAGATTTCTTCAAGTATCTGAAGGCTGAGTGTGGTGCTGAACCCACGTGCTTGGCAAAATAGCTTTCACTGCAGCCTGCTTCATACTGATGTATGCTTATATATTTTGGATGAAAGGACTTTCAAATCCTTAATGTTGTTTTCCTATCTCTATGAAAGTCAATAACAAATTTCTATTAGCTTCAGTTGCATAGAAACAGGCTCTAACTGAGAAATCTCGTAATTTCTCATCAAAATAAAACATATATTTATTACTAAGGCTGTTCTTCACAGTGGGACAAACTTGAACAACAAAATGTCAAGGAAGGAGATGGGAGAGATGCAAAAAAACTCAAGGACTCTTAGCTCTTTCCATCAGCTCTAAGCATTAGGCTGCAGTCTGTAAGGTTTTTTAAAATTTGCAAACTCCTAACATTTAGAAATAGCACACACAGGTGGTGCCCAAGGCTGCTTAGGCTGAGACTGTGGTATGTTCCAGGTAACACCTGGCTTCATTGGAGCACATTTTTTTTCTGTGTGAAATAGCTAAATTTGTTTACTCAACAAGCAGATTTACTAGAAAATATATTAGACATGGCTTTCACTCCTAATCAATGACATGACAGCTTCTTAAGCAGACTGCTGTTCACCTATTTGCCTTTCTGTTTGAAGGAACGTGCCAATCACTATTAAGGTTTCTTAATGAGTTTAGCTTGAAAAATCAGCTACTGTGCTGCAGATGCCCATCCATAAATTTGCTCTTGCAATTTCCATCAGGAACTTCTGACTATACGGTTATTCATCTGCTAGGGCAGTAAAACTGTCCCAACTTCTCATATATCCTGATGGGCATTTAAGAGAGAATCATTTAGAATTATAGAGCCATAAACACCTCTTTCTTCATTATTTAATAAGCAGACCCTAAATTAATGTTATATATTCTTCCTTGTTTGTAAATGTTTCATGTCCTTTCTGTTATACTCATCTATGCATGTTGTTCTGGCCTTTGTTAATAAAACCTTACCGTAGAGACAGAGGCCTTATTCAGAAAAATAATTTATTTCAGTGGCTAAAGACAAAGTAAGATTATAACCTGTATGTAACACTGGCCAATCTGTATAGACATGGAGTGAAGTGACATGTGTTTGAAAAAAATGAAATGTGAAAAATGTGAACAGTTTTAACTGGAATGAGCTCTTAAGTTGACACCAGGGAATTCACTACTCGGACAAGCTTTTTTCTGCTTAAGGCATTTATAACATCTTTCTCTGTTGTTCTCTGAAGACTACAGTTTTTCCCCTCTCAAATGGCACTAGTAGGATGCCAAACTAATTATTTTCATGAAATGTAGCCAAATCTAAATCTTTGATAATTCTACTTCTCTGTCCACTATATTGAAGTAGAATAGTGGGCAAAAAAAGCAGAGAGCACAGTTACACAGTGTCATTAGAGAGCAATCTAAAAAGAAATATATATGATATACAGGATTTCATTATTTTAATTTGCATTCCTCATGGTTAATTTGTAAAGAAGTGGAATCATTCAGTTTTCGTAAAACTTAATTAAGTGCATCATATGTATGATTCTGGTTTAAGTGCAGTTCAGACAATAAACCTGTCATTGTGCATCCAAAACACAGATCTCCTTACTGTGAGGAATGCATAAGTGAAGGAAAGGTGCAGTTGTGCTGTGTAATTATGGTGCAGTGGAGACATGACCCTAGAGTAAGGTAATTCATAATGACCTAAAAGATGCACTCTACTTCTCAACATCCAAATCCATATAAAAAAGGTCAGGAAAAAGGTATAAAAGAAATATTAGCAACACAAAAATCTCCTCAGTAAGAAGACATGGTGTCTACTCAGCAGTTGCAGAAAAGAAAACAAACAGGGTCATATAAAATGACAAAAGCAGATGATAGTCAGTCAGATAATCCTCTAATTTTTTCTCAGGGAGAAAAACAAATGAAAACCAGTGAAAATTATTATGCAAATAGATGTTAAGAAATGCTTTTTGATATGAATAATAATTGTTGGTGCCATTAGACATGACTGAGATGAAGGTTAAGGAAGGATTCAGAAATGAATTGCACATTTATACGAATAATAAACACATAATCTGAAATTACAGTAACCAGACTTTATTATGTTCTTCTAATTCAATATCATGCATCTACCATGCATGCTAAAATTAAACTTAGACCTATATCATACTATATACAGTAATGAAACAACAATTAAACATGAATTATATTCTTTTACTTAATGGACCTGGGAAGGCCTAAAAAGAATTATAAATAATAGACTTATATTATAAAAAATTATTACATGCAACAAGACCGTTTTGGACAAACAGCCTGTACCAGTACCAAAGCCAAGTAAAAATTTCTGCAATTACTTCATGCCCATGAATACAGTGTCAGAGTTCTCTTTCTTGTCCTGATTAAATCAAATATTGAACAGACTGAAGAAAATCATGTTACATGTAATTGAACAGCTTCTTCTCAGAACAGAATACCTTCCTAGAGAAACAATTTGCTTGGTAATGAACAGATTATTTTGCTATAAAATAGAAAGCTTATGCTGTAAGATATTACTTCCTAGGGGCACATTTTACCCTGATTCCCTACTGAATGAGAAACTGGGAAGAGCTACTTGCAGGTCACATGGGCTAGAAAAGGTGTACAATTTTTCGGGGAAAAAAAAAGAAGGAGAGAGGGGATAAAAAGGTAAAAGGGATTAGACAGCTCATCCCTACTTCATTTTTGGACCAGGTATAGTTTTGCTTTGTGTCACTACAATTGTCTACTGGCTTAGATAGAAGGACATCAGCAAAGATCTGGTTTTTTTCCTGGCTCAGGGAAATAGTTACCATTTATAATTAGAGATGACAAACTAGACTCTATGGACCTCGTGATTCATTTATAATTGCAGCTCCTATGTGCAAATAATAGTTGAGATGCTTCTAAAATTGCCAGCTGAATTAATTTTCCCTAAGCCAAAACCATCCTAAGGGAATCCATCTGGCATATCTCTAAACACACCTCTGTACCTCAAGCAGCACCAGGGGTGTATCGTGTCCCTTACTGCCTTGTAATGGTAATGATGTAATTACTGGCAATTTCACTCTACATGTGATGGATGGGAATCAATTAAAGTGCTATATTAGAGACAACAGAACGTTCACTTGGAATAATTTTTTGATTTAATAAATAGTAGAACTAATAAAAGAAATGTCTTCTATTAGCTTTCACAATAGTTTAAAACTTATTGATCCCTACCAGACAAGTATTTAGTTATCTGGAGGAGAAAGCTTGAGCAATGGGCTGGAAAAACAAGGTCTTTTAAAATATGCCCATTTCTAAGATTTAGTTTTGGTCTCCTCTTTCCCTCTTCCCTGTCAAGTAATAAAAGTTCTTGACTTGTTTCAAAATGGCTCAGATTAAATTTCATTTTGTTAAGCACCTCAATTTTTCAGCTAGGAAAAGAAAAACCATTAAGAAGTTGCATTATCCATTACAACCCCCTTCATGATCTAAAATTTATATGGGAAATGCTAATTGGATGTTCATCATAATAAAGATAATGATTTCTGTAGTCTTTGCAGTGATAATTAAGATGAAAGATGAGAATGATGCAGAGCGAACATTGTATTCTTTATTTGCTGTGAATGTAGAATGAAAAATTAATTCTGTCCTTGTCTGTATGATACGGGTACCAGGCAGGGATAAAGGGGAACATGTACAAGATGTTTTCTCTAAGGCATCTGAATTTCCTTAGGGGAGAGATGGTCCTGCTGATTTTACTCCAGTACTCAGATGAAGAAGGCTGATATTGAGTGTAACCTCCTCCTACTATTGGGAGCTGTCCTGAAGACAGATGTGACTAATGAGATTTTGTTCATTATGGTTCAGTGCACTGTGTTTGCCATCTTTTGCTTTCTAAACAATGTGTGTTCCGAGTTCCTTAAGGAGAAGAGGCAACTTCCACGGTGTAGAGTTGTAAACTCTACAGTTTTTGCAATGTCAGAAGCAGGCTTTGTGAGTTAACTGGTCAAAATACTCATTGCCATATTGACGTGCATTTGTTTTGAGAGTAAAACCAAGCCAACAGAACAAAGCTTTGTGAAATAGAAAGAGGTTTACACAAAAAAATCTTTCTCTTACATTTGTTCTAGTCTTCTGTATTGTCCAAATGAGGTTTGGTAAATTAAATCCAAGACTGAGATGGCTGACACTGTTATTTTTTCTGAAAATGGAATGAACTCGAACTTATAGCCTAAAGTCTTTGACGAACCCACACAGGACTCAAGAAAATCAAACATCATTGATTATCAGTTCAGAAGAGCAGTATGACTAAAGAGAGGCATTTTTTACCAGGGACTTGTTGGATACAAATTTATCATATGGCCTTTGTGAGCATTTCTTGACTGTTTATGGTTATGGAACTAAACTTTGAACCATTTTGGGTGTGGATCAAACCCACTTCAGTTGCAGCTGAACCCAGAATTCAACTGGATGCACCTGCACGCTGCAGTTCCCAGGGTGCACAGCCAGGAGCTGGAAATGCCGGATGTCTGATCTCTCTGACTGGAAACACTTCAGATTACTGGCCACACCACAGCAGTACCTGAATTCAGTAGACTGGGGCACCAAACGCAGTCTTTGTTCTGAAAAGTTTACCTGTTAGCATCTGGCAATGTGCAACGAATAAATAATAAATGGTTGAAGTGTGAACAACAAAAAGGGTAGCAGTAACCTGAGCAGACAGTTAGAGGTCCATGATATGCACAGTGTAAGATTTTTTGAGCAAGAATGAAGATAATTCTGCTAGAAATTAATGTCAATATCTGCAGAACATGCATTTAGAGAAAATGCAGAACCATGCATTTGATTTGGTCAGTCTTTCTATGATAAGCCTTTCAATTAAAAAAGTTGCATGAGCACAAATACGGGCACAGATTGGGAATGAGTAGTGAAGTTATGAGGGCTTTAACTCCCATATGCATGTTAGCACCCACAGATGTGGTAAACAATCCCATGTAGCAAGTTGTGGGCACAGCCACTTGACTGCATCTGTGCCTGGGACAGGCAGAGGCAAAAGGGTTTCCTTTTTCTTAAAGTCCTGAGGCAAATAAGCAAGCTTTATGGGGCCAAAGAAGCTGGAGAGCTCTCTTGTTGAGGGCTGCAGTGACAAAACTGTTTACACAGTGCTAATAAGGTGACCCAGTGGCATCCTGAGACCCTTCAGGCCACTGAATCTAGTAACAATTCTGAAAATTGGGAAACAAAGAGTTAACTATTTTCTGTCAATGCACTGAACATCTAAAATTCAGCTGTGATGTATATGTCCAGGCAGTTTTCACTTGCTTCCTTGAATTATTATCCCTGCTCATTGTACCAAGTGTAGACATGGTCCTTCCCACAGTGAACAGCTGGAACCTCCTGGGCAGGGTGTACTTTTTTCATAGAGGAGTCTGGACAACTACCTGGAGGGTGTGTGAGCTCCTGCTGATAGCCATTTTTGTAATCAAAGGAAAAAAAATGCATACTTTGGTTTCAGCTCTATGTCCTGGGACATAGAAATCTCCTTGCTGCGAGGACTGTTAGCAGCTACCCTGGCTCTTAATGATGAGCAAGAGAGAGGGTCATGTTAGCTGACATCATACACGTATATGAGAAAGACTGTACCAAAAGGGGAAAGGGCTGTAGCACTTGACAGGCCTGATTTCTTTTCTAGTTTTAAGTGTAAGGCTGGTGGAGATGATTGCTATTCTTTTAATTGAAGGTCAGAGTACAAGCCTGCACAGTATGCATGAACAGCTGAATGGGAAGAAGAAGACTGAGTCAAGGTGGTACAGACATTTAACTTTTTTCTTTTCTGTTTTCCAGAAAAGTGCATTTTACTTAGTTTTTGGGGATATTGCAGTATTCTTCAAGTTAACTTCAATTTTTGCCTTTTTGCAGGTCTCTTTCCTGAATGGAAAAAGTTTCATTAGTATGAAAAACTGTAGTTTAATGCAGTTACTGTCAGTACTTGCTCAGAGCTTGATTAACATGTGCAGAAAGAACAAAACCCATCAATGCCAATTCATCCCCTCTGCCCCTAAATGGGAAGGCTCAGTGGCTTCTCAGCACCTCCATGGGCTTCTGCTTCTGCAGAGGGGTCTCAAGAGCAGTGGAGAGCAGTCAGAACTACTGAGCCATTCAGAGGAGCCACAAATTGGTGGGCACTGTGTAGTATTGGGCTGAAAGCGCTCTGATGCAGGCCTCTGGGAAAGTGGCAATCTGGAAGTGGGTGGCCAAGGCTGGACCCATCAGACACCCTCACAAATCATCTGGTCCCGTTGTCACTTGGGGGTCATGCAAACCAGCCCTGGAAAGAGCAGAAGGGACAAGGCCTGATCTGACAGGGGTTGCTCCAGCTGGGGGCTTCCCATTGCAGTAGGATGAATAATATTTGGTGACTAGAGACCTATTATCCACTCCTACTTTTAGGGAGTGAGATATATGGCTATTGATGCTGTTCAGTAGTTCATAAAAATGTTTTACATGTGCCTGTAAACATGGAATGCAAGAAAAACAATTGTGCAAATGGGAAGACAGACTTGTGAATTTGGCTAAAAGCACATTATGTATACACTGGCAGACAGAGTCATAAGAAGGATACTGTACCTTTTACCTTCCTGAATGGAAAAAGATTTCCTTAAAGAGACAATTTAATTAGTGCTCCAATTTGTTTTAATAGTTACTGTATTTAAGCCATTTCAGTAGCACCCTACGGGTCTATGAGGCTATAATCTGGTTCCTGAAAGGAAGAACTTTGAGGACAAATAAGACAGTGAAACAGGAGCACTATTCCTGATGTGAAAAACTTCACATGAGGCTGTGCAAATAATTGACTTCTTGGTTTGCTCGCTGAATTGGTGGGGACGGGGAAAAGGTAGGCCAGCAGCAGTGAGAAAAAACCCCCCAATCTACTTGGGTCAACACATAGTGAGAGAACAGGGGAATATAATTTCTTAGGTGAGTGTCCTCAAATGATGTTAAAAAAATTAAAACCCCCTTCTTTTTAGGTATTCCACACTATAGAAAAGATTTGACTAGACACTGAGTTGAGGGCATGGCACGGGTGGTTAGGACATTCACCTTGGATGTGAGTCATTTGAGCAGCTGTCTCTCTGCTGATGGGCCTTCAGTTATTGAAAACGCAATGTAACAACTTCAGAAAAACAAATTCTTCTGAGCTTCAAACCACTGGTCAGAATGAATACGCTTCTGGATTTTGCAAAGCTGGCATTGAAATGGTTTCTATGTTTGGAGAATGATATCTGTGCCAGGTTTTATGTAGTGAAATTGGTTTTTTTGCTGAAAAAATGTTCCCAGCATATTTCCTGTACATAGTAGTAAATACAATAGGGGAGAAAACTGTGAAGAAATAATTTTACTCCTGAATTTAGGGATTTCCTAGACTATAGTCATACATTTAGAGGGAATGATAAGTTGAGGTCTCAAGAGGTATATTTTTCAGAAAGTCCTTCGGTGCTTTGAACATTTTAATTCAGAGGTCTCATCTGGAAATACTCTGATTTGGCCATAGTAAGATGCCTGTCTTTAACCTTTGAAATAAGACTCCTATTAATTCCTGCATTAACCTGAACTTTCTTTTTCAGCTGCTAAACTCAAAGTTAAACTATCTTGAACTTTTATTTGCAACTCAATTTTTACAGATGTTCAAAGAATCTTGCATTTAATAAAGGTATTTTAGTTTTTCAAACACATTTTGAAGGGTTGCTCATTCTACTTAAAGCAGAGTACAAAAGTACAAAACTGATAGCTAATTGAAAGATGTATATAATTAATTGCTTATGAAAAGGAAAAGCCTGCATAATGTTCTTGCCTAGGGATGACTCCTCTCTCAGTCTGTTATTCCCATGCCATATTCAAGTGAATCTTAAAGTAGTCATGCTGGAAATAAGTAATTATCCAAGCCAGTGGTGCACAGAGGGGTTCACAGGTAATGTTTACCTTCTCAGGGAAACTGAGTTTATCTTTATGCTCGTTCTCTTCTTCTCTTCTTTTCCTTTCCCTCTATTCCACATAGCACACCTGTGCGCACATGTGTAAAGGATTGATCCTTTCTCAGGGAGTCTTTTTTGAACCCAGACATTAAAGGAATGGAAAAATGTCCCAAGAAAATTCCATGTTCATAGATTTGATTTTTTAGTGCAGTAGAGATCCAGAAAAGAAGATGTAATTTCAAAACCTCTGCCCGTGTCATCTCAGACTTTGATTTCCTCAATTCTAGTAGGTTCAGATTTGATCTACACTGGAAAATTTTGAATTTCATGATGAGGCACATGAGGGAGAAAATCTTAAACCAATACCTTTTTACCCACCCACCCATGTGTGCACATGCATACCCACTCACACACACACAAAACAGCCTCTGTTAATTTACATAACTGCAATTTTGGGATTATGCCCTCGTCCATTCCTATTGATGAACAAATTTTCTGCTATTCTGAGGCTATGTATATTGATCTTGAAATAACCTACAAATCTAAGAGTATTTATTTGGGACCCAAGAATGTGAGAAGTTTGGTTTGCAGATAACAACAAGTAATTTATCCTGCTAAGTGTCTTCTTAAAGGTAATCTATAATGTCACTGGAATGAAGAATTACATTATTTTGAAAAGATACTTCTGAACTGCTATGATTCATTGGTATTGCTTTTTTTGAGTTGTATGGCACAACACTCTGCAAGTCCTAGGACAGAGCTTACAAAAGGTTTCTTCCCAGCCTACACTTGACAAGCATCACACCACTTCATTAAATTCAGTATTACTTTCATTTTTCCAGAATAAGAGGTAGTTAAAAATAGATACTTGATTGAATTAGTTTGGTGTGTGAGGAGGAATGAGCACAGATTTTTGATCTTTGTGTGTTTGCTCTACATAAATGAGAAATCTTGTGCATTAAGGTAGTATTTGGGGAGAATCATATCACGGACAAATGTATACATAGGTTAATATTCACACATCTCCTTCACAGCAGGGTTACTAGCAGCCTTAAGGAGAAAGGCAGAAGAGGAAGTGACAGTGCTTTCACAGAGCTGGCTGCAAAATAGGTTGTAAGCAGGCAAACAGGGAATTTTAAAGAGATTGAATGATACTGTGGAATGTGATGTGATATGAAAGATGTGATATGAAAACCTTGACGTGTGTTGGGATTTTTTCACAATAGTTACTGTAAAGACAGTTTCTCTTTTGGGAAAACTCACAACCCTGGAAGCATTTATAACAGTATCAAGAACACTTTTTCTTAAGTAGTACTGTCTTGCAGCATAGATTCATCAGATCTTGTAAGACAGAGAGGTTCAG
This sequence comes from Chiroxiphia lanceolata, assembly GCF_009829145.1. Classification (NCBI taxonomy): domain Eukaryota; kingdom Metazoa; phylum Chordata; class Aves; order Passeriformes; family Pipridae; genus Chiroxiphia; species Chiroxiphia lanceolata. Next base: position 22,592,616 of record NC_045642.1, on the reverse strand, counting down.
GCTGTAAGATAGCCAGGTTCAGTATTTCACTGAGGAGACCCAGAAAGAACATTTATAGCTGAATGGATGTTAGAAATCTGTAGGTGGCATTTTTCTTCTGACACAGAACCAGCTGTGTGGTGGAAAAGTTACTGCACCTTAGCAAAGTATACAAGTGTTCTGGTTGCAGGTAGTGTGCTTGATTTGTGGGGGGCTAATTGTACCATGCCAAAATTTGACTTCAGGAAATTCAGTTGCATCTATCCAGCTTTATTTGGCATTTTCAAAGCTCGTCTTTGCTCCCTTTTCTATGAAGCTTTCCAGCTTTCTGTTGTGTTTCTAAGGGCATCCTCTAGTAGTGGCTTTGCTGTGGCAAACAAAATAATCTTAAGGTTGCACATCCTTATATATAGTATTGACTTTGTGAATCTAACCTAGGCACTGTGTAGACACTGGTGATGTAAACCCAGCTTTGAAACAACTGCTTAAATTTAAACGATGAGTTAAAGGAAAATCTCCCAGAAGGTGATAAAAGTCTTGCATTTTTCTGATAATGTTCCTTAAAGGGCATTGCTCTCCTGTGGTTACAGGTGCACACACATTGTATACACTGGTATATATATGCATATACAAATGCTAACACCAGATGATTATCATATGATTATAAGAAACTTTGGAAACCTGTTTGATTCATGTAGAATCTCTTTCCACTGTTTGATTCATAAAGAATTAGCTAAGCTGTCTCCTGAGGATGAATAACAAAATTCATGTTTTGGGAACCAGTGTTTCATTAACTAAGAAATGATTTTGAAAGACACTCAATGAAGAGTCAATGACTGGAAAATGGAAATCCAGGTGGCAAAAACCATTCATGTTTGGAAGCTAGCTTCCCCTACCTTCAGCTAAAGTTTTGGTGTTCAGACTTTGTTAAAAACTAGATTACTTGCTCATAAGATGGAAGTTTTTCCCATTTCCCTCTCAGTGACACTTGAGTTTAGCACTTCCATCTAATTAGCTAATTGTTTTTTTCATAATAATAAAATATGCATTGGCCAAAGACAAGCTTTACTGGCGAAGAAGACAGGAAGAATGAGCTTGTTATTATAACTTCATATGAAAGCATTACAAAGAATATGTATAGTTTTATAACTTATTTATATGTTTATTTCCAAGCTAAAGTATTGAAACTAACCTTTACTTGGATTTGGACTGGGAAAAAAGTACTGATGCATTTTCTTTTTGAAAATCTTTGCAATCTCATGGTAAGCATTTTTCTCCTTTTCCATATTCTTACATTTTTTCTCAAAACCAGAAGGTGCTTTCTTCAGGTCTCAAATAAAAAGTTTGAGCATTCCTTTTAACAAAACATCACTCAGTACACTTAGTAGAACTTTCACCGTAATTTCCGCTGTGACTCACTCTGTTCAGCTTTGCTAGACATAACCACCACAGTGACCCTGGGACTGGAAACCATGTCCTAAGGTAGGGACATGGTTTTGATACCTCCAAGCTGCTCTGGCCCAGTCATTGTTGTTTAGACAGTCCCCTATGTAATCAGGCTCCACCTTAACCTGGAAATTAGGACTGATGGAAGCACATCTACTCCCAAGTCTCCATGCCTATTGGGTGATGTCTACGGAGTTCAAATGAAATAAAGTCCTCAGTGCAGGGAGGATAACTGGCTGCAAACTATTTAAACCATAAATTCCTGACCTTTTTAGGCTGTATCTTCTGTTTCGCTGAGCAAACAGTAGAATTCACTCTGGTTCAGAAACCCAAAACATGATCTACGCCCCTTTTGAAGTCATTGGAACTAACTGCAAGGGAATATTTTGGCATTCTTTAAGTGTCTTAAGAATCTGGCACTTTGACATAAATGATATTTCTGTGGTTAAGGAAATATTCAGAATACATTCCCAAAGCAACAAGGCAACTTCCAAGCTCAGCTTTGACAGAATATATCATATTCTATTCAGTTTTCATACACCTATTAAATAGCATTCCCTTTAGATCTTCAAATTACTTATATGGCCTTCATCGCTCTAGTATTTCGTTACTATAAGATATAATATGAATAACTTTAATGACTGACTTCTTGGCTAGAGAATTCATGGAAATTCCAGATAGGTGAGATTAATAGTTCTTATAGGCTGAGTGGCTCAAGTGACTCTAAACAGGAGGTAGAGCTGGCTGCTGATTCAAATTCATCCTGGGTGAGTGGTTTCCAAAGTTCTCCTTCGACAAAAGAGGAACAGAATTCTCTGCTGTGAAAGCAGCAGCGATGAAAAGTCAAAAAGTTACTGGGAGCTGGCATGAAGAAGATGAGCTATAGCAAAAGAGGCTACAGGGAGTTTCAGAAAGAACTGAGAATTATGGTGTGTGTGGTAGAATCACTGGTGACCTTTTCGGCTGGAGTAGCAAGGTGTTGTATAAGCCTCCTCTGAGACGTGCCAATAGGTCTGTGCCTGTAGGTGTAGCCAGAATGGATGTAGCAAGGGGCTGTGCAGGTCGATTTGAGCTGCACCAGCAGAGTGGTATGTGGGGAATTAATATAAAAACCTTCCCAACATGCTGCTGGCTTACTGCCAGCAATATTAAATCCTTGACTTTCTGCTCATGATATACACTCAGGATAAAATTTATGAACGCATTGCTGAGAAAAGAGTCCCTGATCCCCACACAAGCTGCACATTTCTTTTGGCATCTTAGTTTCTTTCAGTGCTTAATCCCTCCTTGCCTCCCCCCAGTGTTTATCTGCAGAGGCTTTTCAGCAGCTGAAAGAATGTGGTTTCTGATAGTTTAAATTAAGTAGCACATTTACATTTTGGTTAATTTATTTTTTTTTGGTTTTTTTTTTTTTTTTTTTTTTTTTTTTTTGGGTACGGTTTTTTTCAGTGAGATGTCATCACCTCTTGGATTTTAGATTATAAAATGCAAGGGATATTTTGCATGAATTGAGGAAGGATGAAATGTTTGTTGACAAAACTGTACTGTGAAATTGGGGATTGTAAAGGTTTGTTTAACATTTATACTCACATTTTTCATGTTTTTTTTGTATATTGGTTCCATATATATATATATATATAATATATATATATAACCTTCATGCCTGTCATCATGCAAATTGTGACATTGTCAATTTCAAAACCCAGAAAATATATTTATGTTTCACAAAAATTTGAAATTGTCAAATTGTGCACAGTAAGTGCACACCTACATAATGAAGTGTTTTACATGGACTTGTAAAAAACCTGGGAGAATTTTAATAACTCCAGTGCTGACTTCAGGATTACAAGGAATTTAAAAACAATATGCAGAAGCAAGCAGCCCTATCTTCTCAAAAATCCCTGAGCTCAAAGGGAGACAGTAAGGGCTTAGCTGCAGCCACTGGATCTGGGACACCTCTCAGCTTCCATTGGGCACTCAGGAGCAGTGGATAGAGACTGCCATGCAGCTGGCCATGGGAATTTTTCACACAGAGATAGACTTATAGGATCCAAGTGTGTTTTTCTTCCAAACCAGCTGTGAGGGAAGCCTGATGCATAGTGTGTGTTGTGGGAAATACAAAGAGGGATGGAGGAAAGATAGACAAAACACTGTGTGCGTGTACAGGTGGACTCATAAGAGTTGACAGGTGGAAAATCAGCATTACAGCTGGTATTCCCAGCTTTGATTACATGTGCAGGTGGAACAGAGTTAGCTTCAGAAGGATTTTATTTTTCTAATTTCACATGGACAATAACAGGAATTTGAGCTTGCTGATAACCATAACTTTCTAATAAAAACCTGCATGCAGAAAAGACAATATTATTTTGAGCTTGGTAAATGTTTACCCAACCAACCAGCAGACCTTAAAGTTAGCTGAGTGTCCCAGAGATGTCATGAAGGTTCTTTATGGGTATCGGGTCCTTTTTCCGTAGATGAGAAGGTAGGACTGGAACCTAAACCATTTCTTTTGAAATATTCACCCTGTTCTGGTTGAGGCAAGCTGTGTAAGGAAGGCTTACTCTGCTTCCATTCCAAAGTAGCAGTCTTTATCTTCACCCAGAACTGTCAGTCCTTATTATCCATGAATGTTATATGAACTTAAAAAAAAACTTTTGAAGAATTTGTTTATTATTTATTTATTTACAGAAATGTGTATTTTCTGTCCTGTTAGAATGACTTTCAAATACCAAATCAAAGCATGAGAGCATGTTAGAGCATGTTTGAACTGAAGTTCCAAGTTTACTTCAGAGAGACGACAAAGTTTCTCATTTATATAGTTCCTTTCATCACATAAAATGAATTATTAGTAGAGTTGATATTGATTTTTACAAAAAACAGGCTTTAAGCTTATTGTATAATGCAAGACTGAGATGTTTCACTCATGACAAAAAGTTACAGGAAAATTTTAGCAGTGCTCAGCAACAGCCTAAAACAACATCTAGTTGTTAGGGCCAATTAAGTGAATGAAATAAGGAGCATCATTATACCATTCTAGAAACCCATGCTGCGGTTGTGTGGTGTGCAGCCCTATTCTGATCATCTCAAAAAGGATATAATAGAATTGGAAAAGATTCAGAAAACGGTCAGGAATTGTTTTCACATGAGGAGTGACTGTGAGTCCTAGGACTCTTGAGCTGGGAAAAGGCATGACTTGAGTTTATGAGTGTCACAGAGATAATGAACACAGGCCAGTTGTTTGCTGTGTCTTCCCAGAGATGATCTAAGAGTTCTCTAAGGACCTACAATCTGGCAGGCTTTAAACTTTCCAATGAAGTGATTCTTAATGTGATGTAGGTGTAAACTTTGGAACTCATCTCTCAGAGTGCTGCAGATACTAAAACTTTATTCAGATGTGAGAAACAATCTTCCTTATTACTTCTACCTTTATCTACTCTGAAACTTTGGATGTATTGTAAAAGACTAGGAATTGAACTGATAGCTCCCAGCTGACTTGCTGGAGAGATTTGCCTGCAGCAGCAAGGACTCAGTAGTGAAAAAAAAGAACAAACTAAAAAACCAAAACAAACAAAAGCTCCTAAGTCTGTCAGACCACACTTCCCTTTGAAATGGACTGAAAGCAACCAAAGCAAATTGACTTGCCAGGGCAACTGGTATTGGTGCTGAGCTCAGGAATGTTATTCAGGCACAATTGATCTCATATTTGTCAGTCAAGGAAGATAAAAACAGGATGAATTCTTTGTAGCTATTGTTTCAGACACCGCTCCTTAGGCAATGAGAGCATTTCTGCTGAGACTACTGACACTAGATCAGGTCCTTGGTAAGAAAACACCAACATTTTATTTTGTGAATTATTACAGCTGTGGAATGAATCCCTTCTGCCGTCTTGAGTAAGCTGGGGCTGACTAATGTCCGCAGCCACAAGGTAGGAAGGTTTTGTAATCTATAGTCTCTCTCAGAAGATACAATTCCATCCACCATACTAAATCACAGGAAACTTTGCCTCTTATTGAAAGTCTGAGATTAAGGCAACGACTGTTTCCCTTTCTTAACCCTGTTTCTTGTTCTTTGTGCGTCTGTCTTTAAACAAACAAACAAGCAAAACCAAATAAAAATGAAGAAAAATAATAAAAAACCCTTTCCAGGACAATCTTCTCCAAAGCAATACTGTAATTCAGAGGTGTCTTTTTCTAGGATATTAAATGCAGTGAAACTTTACACAGAAAAACTTTATGCAAGAAATCTGTGTCAGATTAATGGCTGTTGCTATTAGCCCATTTTTAAGGCACGGCTGAAGAGACTGGAATTTTACTGTTCAATAAACAGGACCACTGTTTTTAGCAGTTGCATAAAAGCGTCATTAGTTGCACAAAGCAGTAGAGTGCTAAGAGCTGATCCCGACCAATGGAGGGTGGCAGCTAGGAGCCCTGCCCTTTCTCTGCTCTTGTAGCCTCAGTTAGCTTCAGCTGAGGGTTTCTTCCCTGAATTCCTGCCATATTTCTTCAGGCATGAAGAGCTGTGTATTGCTTACCTTCTGTGGTGCACTTACAATCAGGGGTAAATTAGGCTTTCCAAAGCAAATAAAATTAAATTGTTTCTCTCTGAAGAGCAAAACCAATGCATTTTCTTGAGTTATCATTTTTGTTACCTTAAAGTCTGCTTTCTACCTGGTTTTCTTTCAATTGTGCACAGCAAACTGCTATGTTATTCTGCAGCAGCATTTGGCCTTGACCACAACTGTAACCGCTTTCCTTGAATTTTCACAGCCCATGATTACTGGTGCAAGTCCTGTCACAAGAGAAAAACTAGTCCAGTTTATTGTCAGTATTTTAACCATAACACTTCCTAAATCAGACACTTCTCAGTTACATGAAGCCCATTCATGTTGCAATGGTAGAGTAGCATCAATGATGGCAATAGTTTAACAAGCTAAGGCAACTTGTCTAGACAGGCACCTTCTCAGAGTACACTGCTGTTTTGCTTTGCTTTAACAGCCCTACATCCTGACTCTGAAACTGGTCACACCTTGATATATACAGTGGATTATCTTAAAGGGACCTAATAATATCCCCTTTATGCCTGAAAGCCTCTATATTTTTCAGGTTATGAACAGGTTTCCACCACTCTTGGGCCTGGAGGTCTTACAGAAGCTGAGGTCACATTTTTATATATATATATATACACACACACACACTAGCCTATACTATATGGGTTGTGGTTTATGATTATAAAGAAGACTATAATTAAAGAGAGACTGTATTTTGTTAGGATCTACTGATAGCTAGAAAAATGAATAAGCTTGCGATACACAAAATCTTTTGCTCATTAGAACAAAAGCAAAAAACTTCAGAGTGCAAGCTGGGATCAGCGATTAACATAATTAAATTTTGCTAATCAGATTGAGAATTGGAGGGAAAAGGTGTCTGGTATTCATGAAAGGAAAGGTGCTAGCAAAAAGAGAAGCGAGAATGTTGTTAACCCTGTGGGGCAAAAAGAGAGAGGAAGATAGTTATCCCCTCAGGAGATGTGTTATGGGAAAAACCGCAATGTGTACCACACAGCCATATATTTAAAACCAATAGCCACACAAAATATTTATAGTCAAACTAGGTTAAGGAAAACAAAGGTGCAAAGATGGGAAGTAACTCACTCTTTTTCTCTATCTTCTGCTATAACTTTCTGTGCAAATTGCTTCTCTCACAGATCCTGATGCACATCAATCTTCAACAGAGAATGTGTGGCCTAATGAGGTGAGGTAGCTTAACTCTGGCTGCCCCATGAATAAATCAGCAACAGTTAGGAGCTGTAAACTCTCTCATCCTGGTGAACTTCCTTGACATAATTCCATACCCATGCTGGGGGCTGAAGTTGGATCTCAGCTGAAGATCTCTGTTATTGCGTGTCTGAAAATGTTGTTTTGTTAGACAGCTTTGCTTCTAAGAGAGAATAAAAAGCTGAAATAAAGGTCGAAGAATAAAATCCACCTCTGAACCTTGGAGCAGCATGAAAATGAAAGCTGTCATGAAGAATGTCTGTCTTTTAAATTACTTATACATCACTCAACTTGGACAATAAGCAAACATCTGGGTCTGGTGGAGCAGGTTCACTGTCTGGAGGAAAATGGTTTACATAGGGTGATTGTTTATGTTTCCCATTTGTTGTCTGACTGAATGTGTAATAAAAGACAGTCCAAGTGAGAGTGAGGTCATTAGCATCTGTTAATATGGGAGGATTTCACAATTTCACATATCCTGGCCAGAAGATGGGATGGAAAATTGGAGAGTGCGTAAAAAAGATAAATTAAAAATGACATCCACCCTAACTTTCATTACATTATTAAAGCTCTTTCCATCTGATCTCAAATGCCATGTAGATGGGTCAATTTGCAGATTGCTGTGGACATCCTAATGTTCATGTAGGCACTTCAAGACAAGCTGTCATAAATAGTTAAGTTGCCCTGGGAGCAGCGCCAAAATGCATTTCAGTGATGACTGCAGAGATGCCTGCTAAAAAGCAAACAGCACATTAGCAGCCCTCAGAGTTATTGTGCAAATGGAGTGTGAAATTCCAGTCCATTGCTCTGCACTATAACTTTTTGTCTCCCTGATGATGATTAAGAGAAGCTTTGCTTGATTTGATGGTGGGTGGAAAGAAGGGTGTGAAAAATGATAAAAAACTCCTTTGGATATTTCACTTGACCTTCAGAAAACTCCAAGGGAGGGTTGATTGTCTGATCTACACACAGAGGAATTAACTGACTTTGTTTGTTCTAAAACCTGGTACTGAATTTAGAAGCCCAGGGATGCATGGTGTGGAATTACCATAAAATAAAATGTCCCAAGCAGTTATTAAATATTTAAAAAGCAATCTGAACATAACTGTTGGTTGAAATGAATGAAGGGGGAAAGATCGTACTGTAGCCCTCGGGAAGAAATGCTATGCTTAAAACCCACAAGATTGGAACTGATCTGTAGTTCTGTGTTAATTTACTGGAAATTAGTCTTTTTACATTTTCATTATTATTATTAATGCTAACCCTTCATACTTTCAGAGCATCTTACATCTCGAAGTGTCTCAAATAATTAAGCCTCCTAGTCATAGAACGATTACTGCTGGTGGAGCATAAAGTGGAGCCTTAAAAGGTGGGTAAGTATCATCCTGTTTTATCATCCACCACTGTGGTGGAGTGGGGTGTAGTGATTGCATCAGTGGGATGAGCTTGCATCAGTGAAAATGCAGGGTCAGAACATAAATTGTTTGACCTGTAGCTCCACACAACTGTGCTGCCTGTCCAAAGCATTAGTTTCATCTCCCTTCTGCTACCAACCGATAGGCACAGGAGTGATGGTCTGAGCAATTGACCCAAGGATTGCTGAAATCAGTGGCAATACTTTGAAGGAGCTTTAGAATAGCCTTAAAATTTGCTCTTTACCTGCATGTGCATTTTGTTTTCTGCTCACTAAACACAAGGACCCTCTATATTTTAAACAATAAACCTCTCCAAAATTTTAAACTACCTTTGAAAGCTCAGTGGCAGAGCCAAACCAGAAAAAAGCAGGGGTCTAGTCTTCTGCTTAAGTACTAGGCTAAACTTCTTCCTGTAAATTGCTTTTAGTTTCACTCACTGGATAAAAGATATTACAGTGATCAAATACACACACTGGGCGAAGCCAGATTTCTTCCAAAGAACAGAATTCAGGCAAAGCATTTGTGAATTTGTCTCTACCCCAATTTTTACAGAAAACAGGATGAATGTCTTTGCAGTGAAAAGCTTTCATCAGTCAACATTTCTTACCAAAAAAGAAAAATAAATAGAAAACAAGGGTCAATCAGTAACTGAAAAAGAGCAGGGAAAAGTTAACTGTGAATCTTATTACATCCTATGTAGTTTTTCAATAGTTGCTGCAAGTTTTGCTAGATTTAGAGGCTAGATTATATGCCTCTGGAGAGAGAAGATAAGATTTTTTTTCTGCCAGTTGAACAGTTATGCTAAGTAGTATGGGAGAGGTCCATGAAGGGTTTAGTGAGGCTTTGAGAGTATGCTATGATCAATTAACTAGATCAGTCTAATACCGAAATTAAAGACATTATCCAGGGATCACAGAAGGCGAGGAAACTACCCCAAATGAGAGTCACATTCTATCTAAATGCAAAGAAACAAAGTAAGAAAAAGAAGACATGAATTATATTTTCACTGCTAAAGTTGGAGCAATACATTTCCAACTTAAAATTGGAACTCTATTGTATTGGAGAGCTTCATAGCTGTAAATAATAAAAATATTACTTTTCCTACTGCCTGCTGAGCATAAACAAAATGAAAAAAAAAGAAAAAGAAAAAAGAATGTTGAGTGTCATATATTTTGTTTCACTGGCTTTGGGGATGAACTTAAAGGATACCCATGGCCTGTTTCTCTGCCTCAGTTGACAGGTGGGAATAGGCTGATGGATACTTGCTTTCCATCATAAGACAGTACATGGAGAAGCCAGTTTGAAATGTGGATGACTTTCACTGCACATTTTCATGCGTGTGGGACATAGCAGCACATGTCAGAATATGGAGAGGAGTGTTTGGCTTGACTGACTGGGCGTTGGGTCCAAGGGTAAGACATAATGAAATAGTCCCAAGCTTGCTCAGCCACAGGGGCTGAGATCCTCTTTCTTTCAGAATGACTTTCCTTTGTTCCTGTTAAACTGTTCCTGTTGTATAAATAAAGGTGATAGACTGCAGAACCACCAGCATTTTGCCAGAGTCAAATCCATGTATAGATGCACAGAAGCTTGGAGTAAACTTCTTTTCTCAAAAATTCATAACACCTTAATTATTCCCAGTATGGATTTTTTCATATAGTAAGTATATAAAGAACACCAGCTGAGACTAACAGGCATTTGGAACAGGGAGTAGCTTTGGGCAAACACTGTAGAGTTAAGAATTTGTTTGACAAATTTAGCCTCCTTCTGTATTTGCAGATTATTCATGAACAGACTTTGATTTGTTCAAATCTGCAGAGCTGGTCAAACAGAATTTGCCAAATCCTAGGTTCTTTCAGCAGTGTCCTTGACCTGGCTTGGGAAATATATTTGTTCCTGAATATATCCAGCTAATATCAGAAGTGAATATAGTTTAAAGGAGCATAATGAAATAAGATGACTTTTGAATGAGTTTTCAATTCTGAACTTGACTTATCATCAAATACTTTTGTTGCTGTTCATCTGACTGGATGAACAAGGTGTCTGCCTCACAGCAGGCTGGGTACTTACCTGAAATAAATATTTTGACTTTGCTACCTAGATTACCTTCAAAGTTTTATGAATATGAAAAGATATGAACACAGCTGAATACAACCAGAATTCTAATTGTTTTCAATATAGTTTCAGCTATGAACTGATTTTCAGCTTTGCTATATCTTGAAACAAATTCAGTGGTTTATTTGAGCACAGTTCAGTCTCTTGGCTACTCAAGAGTGTCACTCACAGATATTGCTTGTTTTTTTCCACAAACTCACACAGCATTTTCAAGTCAGTTGTATAAATGGGATATAAATGTGTTCATGTCCCTTTCTTTCTATAAATGTTTTTGCAAGCATAAAAAAATCTATGCAAGTAATTACTAAATCCTATACAATTAGTCCATAGATCCTAAAAAAGAGGATTCATAAATTTTATTCAAGCAATGTGTCCAAAAACTTTTTAAGTGTCTGTCTTGTTCTGTCTGTTCAGTGTATTTGTTTCATATATGCTCTATGAATCAGAATAGAGATTTGAACTTAATATATAAACCTTTTAAATTATTACTACCTATGCTATGTGATTGGTATAAAAAATAATCAAGTTCTGTTGAACTTTTACCAGCTGGTGTGCTAAATCCCTGGGGATGATAAAGCTGCTACAAAGCACATTCAAATCCCAGCAGGGTCAGATCTTTTAACTTTCTGAGGTTCTGTTCCTAAAATGAACACTGTACTTTTATCCTACATGCTGTATGCAGTTTCATCAGGATAAGGTCTGGAGAAATGCTTTAAGAATGGGTTTCTGGCAGGTGTATATGACATTTAAAGAGATATTTTCTATATTAGAAATTTCCTGCATGTCTCTCCAAGTAAACTTTTTTAATAGAGCTTACTTTGCCTATGAGCTTTGTCTGTTTTAAACAATGAATCAAATTTACTAAGATAATTTCACAAGGTCCCTTTAAATCAATTTTGTTATTTCGCACACACAAATTCCTCACCCCCCTCGACCCCCTCTACCTTCCATCCCAATTGAATACAATGTGAGAAACACTGCTGGAGGTTCAGAATTTCATAAATGCTTAGGATATAAGTAGGAAATGTGAAGACAGGTATCACTCTGGGTATTAGAGGCAATTGAATTTCTATGTGTTGCATTATTAGTTCTTTTGTAAACACTGTTTAATTAGAAAGTAAATCAGATGTGAATTGCAAATGGTGGCTCTAAATACATCCCAGCAATAGTTATTTAGAAGCTAATAATTTACAGTAGAAGTCTGAGAAATGTTTTAACTCTATGTGTTCAATATAATCATAGCCAATTTTGATTTCTACTTGATGTTTATAAATGTATTAGTACAGTTGTTTAGGTGGCTTTTTATAGCTTTTTGTTTTTTTGGACTGTTTCAAATAAACTGTGCAGGAGAGTCCTCGATGGAAGAAAATCTTGGATAATAAAAACCAGAGCTGGAATTTCTTCATCTTATAAACTGGACGGGTTATCCTCTGTACAGCTGGATGGACAATTACCAAGGATTTTGATTTTTAACACTATCGTACATCATGTAACGACTATTATACATTCCACCACAGTTTTTAGATTGATGAATATTATTGTGGCATGGAAATCTCAAGATATTCAAGGAAAATACTGCAGACAGTGACATATCTCTCCAGCATGCTGTAACATAAGATAGCCTGAACCACTCAGAGAATTCATGAGTGGATTGCTACAAGGTGAGAAGAAAACAGGAAGTGTAGACCGGAGTGTTATCTTCTTGGTTATGGGACACAAACAGACATGTTGAGGAAAATGTTAGGTATGTAAGGTCTCACCTTTTTTAAGAGCTGAAGGAGTTATAGATAACCCAGACAGGAGGACAGACCTTTCCTTAGTCTGGAGTTTTATCTCTGAGCATGTTTCATTGCATACAAATCTTTCCAGCACTCAATTTGTTTTTCTATAAAAGCTAGAAAGAGAGCAAGTCTGTAAAGAAGAAAATTAAAAATAAAATTTAAAAGTGATTCTGACATCAAATGAAACATCAAACTGGGCTTCCCCAGTATGATTCTTCTGAGATGATACCTCAAAATTGGAATTTCTACCAATTCTCCTGTTAGACTGCAAGCGCTGCTGGTCTCTTGTGATTTGCTTTTTAACCTCACCCAGGTTTGTGCCTGACATGTTCTCTCTTTCTCTTGAATGGGAAAATTGATCTTAAGGGAAAGTTGGGCACAGCTGTGCAACTTGTGTTCTGGTCACCTGCTGTCCCCATGAGATGACCCACTGAGGCACAGTGGGCTCATCTGTAACATGCCTGCGACAAGAGAAGTCTCTTTTGGCCTCTCAGGTCTTGGTGTTGGCTCCCATGAGCAGTGTATGAAGGTCAGGGCACAAAACCTCTCCCATTGTTTTGGGACTGTATAATCTCTCCTCTTTATCATTTTGGCTCTTCCTCTTTGTGTGAAGAAGAGAGGAAAAGAGGAGTATGCTTTGCAGCACAACTGTAATGGAGGCAGGAGGCTGAGGGTGTACCTCCAGTGGCTCTGGCACTGACAGGAAAACAGGTGCTGACATGAAGACATGTCCCCTGTCTGGTTCCTGCCTTTAGAATACTGCAGGCTCCTTTCACAGTTTCTCAAACAGCATCTTTAGGACACATGTTCAAAGTGCTTCTTGCAAGAATTGTAAGTATCAATTCGTTTCTGATGAGAGATTCTGTGTTTAGTCCCCATGTGGTTTTCTATAAGGTGTATAGCTGGCTGATGTCAAGAACTATTACAATCACACACTTTCAAAGTGGTGTAATGAGATTTTCTTCCTTTATCTGCAGTGTTTCTCCTCAACATGTCCCATAAAGACACTGTTTATGATTAATTCATTCCTCTGATTATGATGCAATTTACATTTGTATTATAAGTTAGAATTTTGAATAATAGATTCTAGGTTGTTTAAAACTTTGTGAGAAAATCTCACAAGTACAGATTAAAAAATTTGAAGAAGTCTTTTGTTTAACTAAGTAGGATTCTTTCTTATGCAGGTCAGTCCTTGGGTATTGTAAAAATTCTTAACTAAATCTAATATTTAGGTCACTTTTTAAAACACAACTTTCCTGAAAGCTTAAAATAGACAAAAATTCATGTAAATACCTAAGGATATTTGCTGCCCATGAATCTTGTGGAATATAAATGACTACAAGCATCTATATTCTGAGAAGTAAGCAATATATTGGACTTGGTTATTTTCATTTTCTTTTCCCAAGTTCATTCATCAGGCACCTGCCAGTGAAATCCATCTACATTCCAGTCCATCAAATAAACTTGTAATAGCATTTGGTTTTGAGTGATTTTGAATAACAACTCTCAAAACAAGATGGAAATTTGGTAAACATTATTTGTAAATCTGGTCCAAAACAGATATTTCCAATCAGGACAAAGCTGTTTCCAGTTCTTTTCTGCCCTTACCTAGTCATTCTTACCCTGTGGTAGCAATGTCTTGCTTTTACACCCATCATTCTGATAGTAAAACTGTTATTTAGGGGTCCTCCATAAACCTGATGACTAAAATGTTTTGAGTTAAAAAAAGACAGACAGTAAAAGATTGTTTTAAAGACTTGAGTAATTTTGCAACCAATGCTAGCATTCCATGGAGCTATATTCTTAATATCCTGTAAGAATTGATCCATACACAGGTAAACCCAGATGACCAAACCACGGCTAAGGTATTAAGGAAAAGCTTATTCCGAAGTTGGAAACTCCAAATACACTGCTAAGTGAAAACTAAGCAGGGCCAAAAAGCAGCCCTGTGAGTCCTGTTCTGGTGCCTTTATAACAACACCTTTTGCATGCTCACAACTTCAAAGAAATAATCTCCTCTGTGCTTTATGGTTTCTTTCCCTGAGAGGCCTCCAACAAATGTGAGAACATTTATCTCTTCTCGCAATAGGAGACTTAACTTCTCAAAACAGACAGGTAAAAATAAGCAGTACTGTTCACAGGAAAGAATTTTCTCCCACAGTGGCTTTTTTCTAGGCCCAGTTTTCCAGCAGTGAAAACCTCCTTGAGCAAAATTCTTTTTCCTCCTCGAATAAATCTTCGGCGTTTAACATTCTTTCCCTACATATCCTGATTTTTAAATCAAGGGAACAGATGCTTTCATGCTTAGAAGAAGACATAAACTGATTATTAAATGACAGAATAAAAATTATGGCTGGGTTCCAAAAGTTAGACTTGGTGTTGCATGGTATTGTCTTAACATTAACCTTGATAGCCTACAGGATGAAAGAGGAATTAATTTTTGCACACATAACAATTTCAGTGTTTCTTTCCTAAGAGTTACAGGCTGGCAAAGTAGCTTTGGAGTGGTAGACATTTGCCTCCTAATGGAGGACCAAAACCCACCAGTTCCTGCTACAAAGCAACAGTTAGGCAACCATCAAGGAACAATTAGATGGTAAAATCCCTAATTTCATATGATTTGATTTCTGTGATCTTCCATAGTTATGATCACAGAGGAGTGGAAGACTCCTTGCCATATTTCAAATGAAGTTGCCATGTAAATTGTGAAAGGACAGATCAGATCGTAGTCAGGTGGCAGATAGTATCTTCCACACAGTAGTTTAGTCTAACAATCCTCAAAGGAACAAGTCAGGTTGCCTTGAACACAGTCTTCTTTCACTATAGCACTCCCAACTCCATTACCTGTAATGCTATAGTGATGGAAGACTGTTCAAGGGAACCTGACTTTTACCATTGACTAGGAAAACATAGATTGTTCTTGTAAGATTTGTTCTTTAGGATAACAGGCAATTTAGCAGCATGGATGCATTTAGCAGAAGGCATAATGGTCTTCCTTTTAAGGCTTTGACACTGCTGGCCTGTATACATTTTTATGCATACAAAACATACACTCTCAAGTCCAACCAGTCAGTTCTAAAAGCTGCTTTACCATGCACTTATTATTCATCTGTCAGGAAAAAATATATGTTTTGTAGATGAACTGAAAGGCCCGTTTTAAAACTGAGAAGCACGAGACTGTTTAAGATCAGTTTAATAAGTTAGCAGTATGAGTGCTGACATTTTAAATGACCTATGAATAAAATAGAGCTACAAGTTTGAAACTCATCCCCAGCTTAACCCTTGAAGTCTTAACTTCAGGCAGAGCTGAGAATGCAGCCCAAAAAATGACCTGTAAACCCTGTGCTCAACTGCATTATTTTTACGGACATAAATGCCTTCAGGTTCCCTAGCTTGTTTGTGCTTTTGTTTGGAAATAATTTAGGGTAAGGCAGTTATCTCCTGAGTTGTCACAGAAAGAAATTCATGAACACTAGGCATGGTGTTTTCATATCTCTCTTCCTTGGGCTTTATAGTTTAAAGATCAGGAGGAAAGTCTGGAAAAGAAGCAGGACAGACAGGAGCAACAGCCACGTTGTGCCCACACTGCTCAACAAGAGCAAGACGATGGATGAAAAAACAGCCCAATGCTGGGGGCATGGAGGGACCTTCCAGATGAGCATGGGACATGGGCAGACAGAAGGAGCCTGAACAGTCAGAGGTGCCCCAGATCTGGGGAGATGTGTAGGAAGGTGGCAGCATGAACAAGCAGAACCTGTAGGCTGCATCCAATGTCTGTATCTGAAAAATCAAACCTGTTTCTTATCAGCAGGCAGACCCTTGATGGTAGGAGGGTCTGAGAACTGGAGACCAAGACTGCCAATAAATGTACTAATGAGAGATGAGAAATATTGCACAGAGGATCCCACATTCCACACGAAACCCCACAGTTAAACTAATTGGCCAATGTGAAGGGTAAGGAGCTTTTCTATGGATTAGAATAAACATGCAGTTATACACTGAACAATGGAATTGTTTTGTGAAAATATAATGAAATGGTGAATAATCATCCCTATAGGTACAATATGTCAGAATGAAATCCTTATTTATAAATATGTGGCTACTTAACTAAGAATATTCTGTTAAGAAATAAAAAAATATTATCCCTGTGTAAGTCCTTCTACTAGAGAAGACTGGCTTTGAAAAATGTTGTTGTTGAATCTTTTGGCCCACAATTGAAAAAAATAAATCTTTGTATTTATCTTAATCCACCAAAGTTTGGGAAGACTGCCTATGAAAATATGACAGGCATTACTTTCACTTATTAATTCAGTGATGGACTCTCTGTCACATTTAATTTAGTTCCTCCAGTCCTTGAAGTATAACACTTCTCTTTTTTATTGAACTATAGCAAAAATGGAAATAAATAGGTATAGGAAGACATGTTTATCATCCAGCTGAAGCATTCAAATGTATTTACATTTGGCTAAACAAAAGTTTTACAATAGGAAGTGTGGTACAGGAGTAGGGGGTGGACAAAGTTATAAGGCATGAAATCACATATTTGCCTTTCAATTTCTTTTTAGAAAACATTCAAAAAATGTTACTCTACATTCCCCAGGTCTTGGTTTGAGAAGTGCAGATCCTGAAGACAGCACTGCCAAGTGCTGCAAGAAGTCAGGTGATGTTTTTGCAATGTCTGTGGCTTGAAGCTGTTATACTGAGTACCTGTAAATCAAACTCAGACTATGCCTTTTCATAAGGTCCTCTGCTTTGTTTTTTCTACAGTAAAGACTGTGTAGTTGCCTAGTGCTTCTTTCAAAGTCAGCAACGATATTTTGATGGAAAATGTGTTTCTCAGGACACTTGGCTGGTTTCTTACTCAGTGGATTTCTATCTGCCCACTCGACTGTGTGTACCAGGGTCCTTACCACGAGATCTTAAGTGCCAGCTCTATAGAAGAAAGTTGCCTCTCCCCTTCCCACCTCAGCATACAAATTGGCACTTGCTTAGGGCAAGCACTCAGAAAGTATCACAGCCTCATCAAAAGGAGTTTAACAACACAAGGGTGGAAAAGGAAACAGAATTAATTTCTAGCAAACTGGTTATTTAGGAGCTCATGATAATTCTCAGAAGAACAGAAAAGGAAAGGCAGACCAAGGAAATAGTTGAAGGGCATTTATTGTTTCAAAGTGTTCCTATTCTTAAATGGAGTAATCCAGGATTTTGATTGATAATACACAAAACCCTGGAAGTAATAAATCTGAGTTCTATAACCTGAGAAAATTTCCAATTAATATAAAAAGTAAATTGCTAGACGTGCTTAATTCAAGAGCAAACAAACATTTAACATCAATAAAATGTTGATAATAAATAAAATATTTATTATCAAATAAATAAAATCATTTAACTTTAAAAACATCAATATATGTTTTTCCTCTTCTGTAACTGACAGCCAGCTATACCATCCAGGCATCTTAAATACCCCTATCCTGTGAATCAGTAACAGTGAGATCTTACTCAGACTAGAAAGTAAATGATTTTACCTGTCTTTATAAAATTTTAAATCACTACCAGACAGTGGAGCTAAAGAGCCACAGACGGCACAGAAATGGGCGTAAGTTTTCTTTTCTTTATACTTATGTGGAGTATGTGAATTAACAAAAAGTCAAGCAGGTATAATTAATTTTTATATGCAAGTGTTAAATCATAATACATCTGATTGAATGCAAAGTAAGATGTAAGTATGTTTTGGGCTGAATTCAGTCCTGTCACAAAGGGAATAACTTCAGTGAATTCACAAGTGAATTTTGTCCATTAAAAGAAACACGGTAGCTATTCTTTCTGATTCCTTTGGAAAAGAAAAAGAAACTGCAGCTATAAAGTCTTCCCCATCCAATTTATTTCATGCTGCATGCACATGACTTAAGGCCAGTTCCTGATGAAATGGCAGTAAACTTGGCTCTGCAGCACTTGTTGGGATGGGGAGAGGCGGAGTGGGGAGGGCTCATGCAGGAGAGGGGAGAAGCAGCAGTCTGTTCTGTCACATTTCTGAAAGCTTGAACAATTTCATAGAACATCTCCAAACTGTTATTTTAAAGGAAGTGACAGCGGGCTGCTGAGAAGAAATTGCACACGGACATGCTGTGCTGAGAAGCAGGAAAAAGCCTATAATTTAAGGTCCACTCTTATTGTTCTGAAAGCTTTTTCTGGTATGAGGGACACAAAGTTTTCTGCCTTATTAGTGGAAAAATATGTGTTTGGAGATTTTTTTTCTGTCCCAAAAGATGTTGGGCTCCTTTATGGAGACTTGAGGATCTTTCTGGTCTGATCTGCAGCTTTTGTACTCTCTGACTACATGCGTAAATCTCATAAATCAGTTCATCAACAGGCAAACTATCCTGCTGCTAAACTGCAGTCTTTGTCCACCATGTGAATTCAGATATGATGATGGTAAGTTTGGGAGGCACAGACAGAGATATCTGCACAAAACATGGATCGACTCTGCATTATTACAGTTGATATCCTTTTGTAGGGATTCAACAACTATGGAGACAGAGTCACAAGCATGTGAGTAGTTTTGATTCACTGTCCTGCAGCTATTGTTGAATTGTAGCACATTCATTTTAAAAATCAATTGGTATCTAGTTCATGTTTGCAATAGTGAAACAAGATTGAGTCGGATGTTAAAACCCAGGGACATTGTACAGTTGGTGATTGAAAATGAAGAGATAATTGTCTTCACTTTGGTTGCCTTATATTGATATTATTCATATAAGTACAGGAATAAGAATGGTTGCTTTGGCCCCTCATTTCGTTTACTAGACAAAATAGAAGCTTATTTCCTTTTCTCAGTTGATAACAATTAATTGGTAAGCTCTGTAGTCTGGCACAATATCTTGAGGAATAGTTGTTAACTGCATCTCTGAGCTAAATCCTTTGGCTCCTGAGCTTATTTAAGCAGATATCACAGAGAAGAATGCACCCTGAAATTATTTTCAAAATGGCTGCAACCTGCACAAATCCCTTTTGTCCTCTGTTCCATTATTTCTGTCTGTTACTGGAAAATATTCTTGGTATTGCTACATAGGTTTTGGAGCCATGCTTCCTACTATTTGTTCTGAAAAAAAAATGCAATGTGTTTGCAAACGAGGTTTATCTGGAAACAATATGGTGTTGGGACAAACTCAGTGGTATAAAGCTTTTCTTAATTAGAGGCGGGCAGCATACAGGTAGCAGCATGCAGGCTTTCCTTTCACTCCAGTAGGTTTCTGTTGAGGACGGATGAGGCAGTTGCTCAAATCCGAGCATCCATGTTGTGTTTGGCTTCTCTGCCATGACATCAAAATAGCACGTGTGACTACTAGTCTCACAGTGTTTCACTCAAAGCACATTTTCCCTACAGGAGTGGGACAAATATGAGAACCACGTAAGCTTAATAGTATAATAAATCACATAATCTTTACATTCATGGCTCCTTTCTGCCTAACTCAGTCAAAACTATCTGCTTGTCCTGCGGGCCCTCCACAGCTCATAGATAAGGTGATTTTCCTAATTGTGCTCTCTTACTGCCTTCAGTTTATCAATGTGGTTAAGTTGGTTAGTGACAACTGTGAAAACCTTGGTAAACAATAAATTGTTTCAGAATTTAATTAATGTTCAAAAAAGGTATATTATTCTCGATGAACATTGTGAGGATGAGCATGCAGGGTATTAAATTTAAAATGATACTGCTGTTCCTAAAGCCACTAATAGTTTTTCCTATTATATCCAATGAAACACCTTGAAATTTTGTTGCATGAATATATGAGAACTTGAATAGTAATTGTACTCCTTAACACTGGGTATGGCATGTTCTACCATTAAACTCTGAAAGCTTTTCTTGGTCCACAAAATACAAAGGAAAATGCAACTATTCCCACAATGCAAAAGATCTGTGGTTTATTTCTTAAGAAGGAAAAAGCAGTATGAATTAGTCACAATATATGAATGCAGATCAGGAGGATTCGTCCTTGTGTTCTGGTTTATGTGTGCTGAGTGCTGCAGGCCTCACTGGTAGTGAGACTATATGGACACCAGCAGGGCATAATTGTTTGCTCTGCCTCTTCCTGCTGTCTTGTATCTGAAGAAGATGAACCAAGGAGAGCAAAAGGGTTTCCTCAGCTGCTAGCAAAAAAAGATTAAGTTTGTCAAGGTTACCTGACAACTTGAGTACTTCATGTTAGAAAGGAGAAATTAATCAAAGCTATTTAACAATGACTGAGTGAGCATTCCATTTTACCACACTCCCTATCCATACTACACTCACCACACAGTTTGCACAGGCAGAGAAGATAAATGCGCTGGCAATATTCTGTCTTGCAAAGCTGCAGGCTTCTGTGTTTTCAATGAACCTCGCTGCAACTGTGCAACAAACTGTGAGTGAGATGCAGGTTAGTGGCTTTGTAGTCCTTTACCCAATTGCAACTTTCCTGAAAGCATGTCAAGCCATCACTGCTTCCTGTTCACAAGTACCTCTTGGTTCCTGTTTGCAAAGGAATCAAAGAAGAAACCAAGGGCAATGTTAAAAGCCACATGGTGAGTCAACAACCACATGAGAAGACCCTGATTTCTGATCTAACTGCTGCCCTGCATTGCACCGACTTCGAGCAGTGACTGAGCACTGCCTGTCTAACAGATGAATCATCAGATACTCTGCTCTTGGACTATATAGATCAAACTGCCTGTTAATATTTCAGTACACCCTGTGGAATACAGGACTGGTACAAATAAAAGATTTGTGGACAGATTTCTTCTTTCTCACAGAGCGGCCTAGATCTGGGATACCATGCTCATTTCAGCTTTTTGTATGAGTGTAATAGCTCCTCGCTTCAGAAGTGGGGTAAGAATTGGCCGTGACGACAGACCGCCTCTGCACAACTCCCACAAACAACTGACAGAGATTAGGAGACTGCTTTAAAGATGTGTAGGAATTACCGTCAGACCTGATAGTCTGAGTAGCTCACCTTGATAACTCCTTTATACTCTAGATTTATGGGTTTTTAAAATGTACAGAGTTTTGTTTTCTGTGTTTATCCCCCTGATGAGTTGAGATGTTTCAGTAGGGGAATATATATTACAGAAATTCAGCAGTAGTTGTCTTGTGTTTTGTTCATTCTCTAGCTGGAATTCCTTCCTCCTTCCTCTTTCTCTAGAGAGGCTGACGCCCAGTCTTTTTCTTCTGGAGGAATGATGCTAATAAAGTCAGCTAACAGGTTAGTACTAGATGTCTCCCAGGAAGTACACAATAACTAGCACACCAGACCTGGATTAAAGGTCCAAGACTACTTAAAACTGCTTGAAGGAAAGACTCTTTCTGTTCATTTCCTGTAGTATTAAAACCCAGAGTCACTCCAGTGGAGCTGAGGTAGACCTGAGTTCCACTCTGACCCAGGTGTGGGACATGCTGGAGGGTGTTAGCAGACTGTCCTCCACACTGTCAACAGGTAGAAATACTCTACTGGATAGGACTTTCAGGGTGGTTCTTACAAAGCTGGTTTGGGCTTGTGTTTGAGTTTAGTATTGCAGTGCTTGTGAAATAATGACTACTTGTATAGACAAAAAGGGGGTCATCTTTCTTTCTCTTTTATTTCTTCTTTTCCTAGTCAAGAATAAATAAATATTGCTTCTGCTTAATGCTGAAGGAGCCAAGTAGTGGTTGGTGATTTTGGAATAAAGAACACCATTTGCCCAGCATATTGGAAGCATAAATAGGGAAAAATCAATGCCTTGATTATACAGTAGTTATAGAAAAATTGGTTTGGGAATATCTCTTGCATCATTTACTATGCTCCTGACATGGAACAATGCTCTTAGACTTCTAATGAAGGAGCGGTTGCAGTGTCCCTGAGCTATCTATTCAGGTACTCCACTTTTCTTAGGATTAGGAGGGTTTTCTCATCATCTAAGCAGAATTTTTTGGTTGGAATTTAGATCTGGGACATCACCTCTTCCATCAAGAAAAAATGGGAATGGGGTCTTCTTTTCCTTTAAAGAACAGACATTTCTGTCTCTGGAGGCTATTAGCAGGTCTTGCTCCCTCTTCTCCTCAGGCTAAGTTTTTGTTCATAGATAATTTTTTTTCATATATTCATGGTTTGGGTTGGAAGGAACCTTCAAGATCATCTTCTTTCAACCCCCCTGCCATGGTCAGAGACAACTTCTACTAGACCAGGTTGCTCAAAAGCCCTATCCAATCTGGCTTTGAACACTTCCAGGGGATGTGGCATCCACAGCTTCTCTGGACAACCTGTTTCAATGTCTCACCAGCCTCATAGTGAAGAATTTTTTCCTTATATCTAATCTAGACCTGTCCTTTTTCAGTTTTCCATTCCTTTTTTTACTGCTTTCCTCTGGTTTATCTCCAATAGTCTACACTCTGCCAGGAGCATCAAGAGCTTACAGATATCTCCACATTTTGACAGGACAGAAATGAAACTGCAATGACACAAAAGTCTGCATTGAGTAACCAGGGACATGGCTAGTGAGCAGGGATTCAAGGTAACAGCCTCATGATGAAACACTTCTACATTCCTGAGAGTGTCAGGAATGTGACTCCTTGAAGAAGTCAATGTGTGCCCACTTCCTCAGTGTGTCCCTAACCAGATCACCACTAAAGCTTTGCATTAATCAGCAATACATTTAGCACTAAAAACAATAATAAGAGAGACATCATCTAGGTAATAGACTGATTCTGATCTCTTGCCCTATGGCTCCACAAACTTTTTGAAATCATCCTTCATGGACAGAAAAGTGTGTGAAAGTGAGGTAAGACCAAAGCCCCAAGAAGGATAAAAGAAAGGTTAATTTTCTTATTCCTAGGCCTTGTCTACAAAATCATGTTGCATGAATTTAATTCGAGTTATTTTTTAAATTGATGTAGTTAAAACTAATACAAATCCTTTACTGACCCAGTAAATTCAATAACTGAACTGAGAGAAATCCATATAAATAAGTTATAAACCAAACCTATTCATATGGGATATGGAGCAATTTAACTAAACCCATACCCATACCTAGATTGTAACCAAAACAATGTAACTCTTCTGTGTCAGCAAGGTTGCAATAAGCCATTATCCTTTCAAATTTTTACACTCAAGCTCGAAGCTATTTTTAAAGCAAATCAGTATTAATGAAATGATTTTTTTAACTTAGAATGCTATTGTTTATGATGTATTTATTGTTTACATGAATAAAGTAAATATATAATTGATATCTTTCTCAATGACATCTCAAAAAATGCAACAATTTTTTTGCAAGCACAATCCTTACAAACATCATGTTATGGACAATATTTTATCCATATTACAAAGTGGATATTGAAATACAGAAAAACTGCTGCCAAATATTTCCGAAAGCACTTTTTTCTTATGTCCTGAAAGAGGTGTGTCATAGCAGGAGGCAAACTGAGAGCACAGACTCTTATACACCCTGAAATTCAACAGACCTGCATAACAGCAGCAGCAGGAGGCACTGCTATGACACAGAAAGGAACTGTGTTGCCAAGTGAATTAAGAGGGATAGCAGCTTTCTTTTGACCCTGCTCCTCAAGTATGAATTTCTGAGCTATTGCCTGTAAATTACAAAGCTTTGATTTTTCAGTGCACAATTTAATACACGCTTTGACCTTTCAACATGCCATATGAAGCTTTGATCCTTGCCAGCCAACTGTCAGGGTGAACTTTGCATAAGACGAAAACAATACGTTTCAAAATCACATCCCCCCTCCCCTTTAGAAAACCCATAAAATATTTCTGAGATGGAGAAAACTTACCTTTATACGCTGATTTAGGGTAAGTTCTACAGAAGGTAGAATTAGACAGCCTTAATAGAATCAGAAGCCTTAATAATCACATCCTTTATGCAAGGATGATAAGAATCACAGATTGTCTGGGAAGAAGGTAGACTTCTAAGAAGAATGTAAATCAAGAAAGAAAATTCTTACATCAGCTTAATCTTGGAAAGGGTGGGGAAAATACTAACAGGGCAATCCACAGCTTAAAATGTCTTTGGAAGTAGGAGGTGGTGTACCACTTCATCCACTATGATAAGGGGAGTTCATAAGGTCTAGCTTAGTTCAATTTAAGAAGAGCTGAGAGATATCTGAACTGTCTGCTTGAGAACAATAAAATTTCTTAAAAACAAAGTCCAGTGATATTTCTGGTCTTGTTAATGCTATGAAAGAGAAAAAAACCCCAAAATCCACAATATCCACCCAGTGAAGAAAACTAACCCAAAAGCAAACAGAAAGAAAAACAGCACACAAAAAAGGTGAAAATAAAAGTTTGTGGTAGAAAGTACTTTAGTTGTTTTTCATTTCTATTGGGCTTTTTCTGTCTGGAAGTACAAAAAAATCAAATTGCGATGTTTACAGACTAGATAATGTATTATGCAATTTGTCTCATGCATGGTAAAGCTACATAATTTTATATCACACCTATTTTCATCAATTTGAAAGATAGACAAAGTTCCAAACTTATCCTCAATAAAAAACTCTTTAGCATAGATGCATCCTATTTCTTTTTCTGCTGAAGGATACCATAAAACCTCCCTATTTCAGAAATAAACCAAGATCATATATCCTATTCTATATATGATCTGCAACATTTACTCACAGAGTTGCTATGCTGCTGGTATTTAACTTATTGTTTTACAGTGCACAGTGAAAACTTGCAATATCAATTCACACTCTTTTCTAAAATACCATTAAAAGAATTTTTCAGACCTACAAACTTTGGATGTCTGTTTAAAGTTAGATTTTGTCAGTTTTAAGTGTCAGTTTTTTCCTAATCTGGAAAGTGACTCTAGAGGCAGCATCCCTGGTACCACACCTCTCCTTCATCAGTGCTTTTTCTCAGAATTGTTGCTTTCCCAAGCCAAAAGTTTTCCTGACTTTCTTCTGACTGCTAGTAGGCATGCATTCCCCCACATTCACAGAAAGATCACTAGCATAAATCTCTTAGAAATCAGTACAAGTAATCCAAGAGCCTAGATTTCTCTGACCCTTTTTTTTCTGTGGATACATGATGCCACTTAGATCACAGCTGACTTTCCTCCCGTGTCATGATGTGATCAATGGGACTGGAAAAATGTGCACAAATGAATTCAGTGACAGGACTGCACAGCACAGCAGGGGATTCCCCTTGTGCTTGTGCTCAGTGCAGACTGCAGACCCTGAAGGATTCTAGGCAGGCTGGGTGTGCAGCTTCTGGCATTTGGGCATAGTTGGCACGTATGAACATCCAAATCACACTAATTCCTGATTTTCATACTGTACAAAGGACTCCCAGGGAGGGATGTTGTAGCCTTAAAACTGGCTATACAGATTCTAAATCAGTCAGTATTGGCTTTTTGCCTCAGAGCATTCAAGCCTATTTTGCTACCAGTTTACACCAGCACTGCTAGCTGACCTCCTCAACTGCTGGCATAAATTGCTGCAACACAACCCTAAATTTCCTCCACAGGGAGCAGATTTGTTGAATTAGAAGGTACAGTCTTTAGATAGCTACTTTTCTGGATGACATGCAGAGGCCAGGAAAGACAGAGAGTGCATCAGCTTGATCTGCGCTCAGTGAGGGACTGAAGTGTCACAGGAGCCAGCCCTGGCTGCTGCACTGTGGTGGCTGGGAGGAGAGCAGGAGGACTGCTTTGTAATTAATAAGGGGAGACAGACATGGGAAGGGAACAGAACTGTGATTACAGAAGAGAAATGAGAAGTTGCCTGAAAGTGTCACGCTGGGAAAGAAAAGGGCAGGGAGGATTAAGGATCAGATCAGAAGATATGTCTTACTGCTCTGTGACTGCAGCATGGCCCTGCTGGCAAATCAAGGGAGCAGGATGCAGTGAAAGTCCTGTCTTGGAAAGCAATGACGAGGGCCTCTGAATCACTTATGCTTTTATTTTGATTACATTAGCTATCTGTGGTGTTTCAGGACCTGTTTTCAGCAAGGCATTTCCTTGGTAACTGCAATACATATAGTTTCAAATACTTTTCATGTAAGACTTGGCAGTGCTAGAAACGGACGTCCGATATGTAAGCCTAGGATGAGGCCAGATCGAATAAATGTAAGGCAAATTTCCCTTAACTCTTCTGCGCCATTATGAAAAGGCCACTAATTAGAGATACAGGATAATGCTCCTAGACTTTAGCCAGCCTCACTATAGCTGCAGTCCTATTATTTGGGAATGAAGGGGAGAAAGGATGAGATTATAAATGAGAGGGATCATAACACAGAGCTCCAGCATCACCAATTAAACTGTGCCTCAAGGACTGTCTTCACATTTTCAGTCATTTGGAGACCTCATGATAACTTATAGGAATAAATCACATGGCAAATCACATGCTAACTCCCTTGTAACCTTAAGTGATCGAGACTCACTGGGATCAACTAAGGTCAGCTAAAGTAATTTTCACTTGGTTTCTAAACATGCATTAAAAACTAGCTTTGATTGAGCTGGAGAAAACAAAGGAAAAAAACCACAGCTAAACAAACAAAACCCAACACATGTATGTTCTCTCCAAGGTCTGTGTTTGCCTGACCCAGAGAGTTTACCCTGATTTTCAGTGCCTTCTCCAGTTTTTCTCTCACTGAAATTTGATAATTTTGCTACTTAATAATTATAATCCTGTCTTAAAAGATGGAATTTGTCTTGGCTAACAGAACTGGGGAGGATATATATACTTCCAATTCCAACAAATATGACAACACGGTAAATGAGTATCTGACACATCAGACAGGTCACATTTGAGTCATCTAAGTTCAAACATTGGAAGAACTTGGAATATTTGATCCAGGACCTGTGACACTAGGTTGGTAAGAGGTGTTAGATAGCTAGGCAAATTTTATGCAGGTATCCAGACTTTCAAACTAGTTGCCTATAGAAAACTGTTTGGAGCAAATTTTGTAAACTTTATACATTACCTCGTGTAGCTGACTTGGCAGAAATTCTCCATCTTTTCTATTAGTACTATCCCCCTACACCATTAGCACACTGAAACACCTACCTGTATGTAAAGGACTTCCTAGTGTGAATCACTATAGGCTACTCTCTTCTAATTGCTGAATCAAGTATGCATAAATAATTTTCTGAAACTGCATTGTTGCACTTAGATAATTTTTGAAATTACCTCATGTAACTTCATTAAACTTCAAGTCTGGAACATTAATCCAAGAGAAGAAAAATAAGTACTTCTGTATTATTAGATCATTCAGATAGTAAACACATTCTCCAAAAAAGTCATCTGTTGAGTTTCAGTCATCAGATTTAAATTGCAAATGGAATTGTTGTCTATGTATTATAAAAGCACATGCCATGTTTTGCTAACATAATCAGAAAAATGGAGCTGCCACAAACCCTTTCCCCATCTGCCAGTCATTGCATTAAATGTCTCTGTAGTTTTATTTAAATTCTCTGTCTCTGCAGATCCTGCTCAACTGTGAAATTGGAATTGCAAACAGAAATATTATATTTCTACATAAGGTAGTTGGTAAAAAGTCCAATTTTCACATGTAGAGAGAGAGGGGAAAGGTTTTTGTAAGATAGAAGAAGAGAGAATATCCCATCTCCCCCTTGGTAGGAGACAGAAGGTAAGAAAGCAGCTGTTTCCTTTGTATGACATGTTTTTATGACAGCACGTAGAAACTGAGACATACAGAAGCAGCTTTCTGGAGTAGCTTTAACTAAGAAAGGGCAAAAACTGCCTGTCCTTCTGGTCCTTGGAGTGGGACACCATCTGAAGGTTAATAAGCCTGAGTTGCACTAGCTGCTACAGTCACTTCCTCTTCTCAGACTGCAGAAGTGGGTGAGTAGATGGAGAAGGAGTGGGCAAATCCATTTGGTCTACAGGGAAAGTGTTTTTACATCTTTCTTAATAAAAAGTCTCAATATAAGATGTTACTCCAGTTCCTCACTCTCCCTTCTCCTTCTTCCCAGTCTCATGGTATATGTTATCGTTTTTGAAGGGAATTTTATCAAGAGTCAAATACAAACACTTTTGTATTTTCAGTTTGCCTGCACAGCACATTTACACCCCTTATGGAAAATGAGAAATATTAAAATGGAAAAAGGGACATGAACAGACTCTCTCCTCATTCAGTCCCTCTTGTAAGCACCTTGCCTCCACCATTCAAAACACAGGAGAGATAAGAAGAATGACCTTTGTGTCCTCTGGGAAAAAAAAGCAGTGTATCTGTAGAATAGATTTTTTTTTTGTGTTGATTGCAATGATCTCAGTCATGAAGTTTAATCAGTCCTGCATCAGCAATACTTGATTTTTCAGCTCTTTTCATTGATTGAAGTTCACCCGCAAACAAAAGATAGGAGTTATGCACACTTAGTCCAGCATTCCTAAAAGACTCTGCTGTTTTCTTTCACAAGAATTAATGTCTTTGTTTTTTCTCTTAATATCATGTTCAAGAGCTGCTCAAAGATTTGTCTTTTTCCACAATTGTTTCTTCAGCAGTCTCTCTCCCTTTGATCAAAGTCTTGGTCTACTTTTCTTTCTCATCATGACTGGACTCTGGCATTAGGTATGGCTTCTTGATATTTCTATTTAGTCTATCTTACTGTAATAATCCATGGACAATGGCACTAAGAGGAGCAACTTTTTCACAATACCTGGCTGAGGACACAGAATGTGCAGCTGTCCTCAATCTTAGGTGTCCTTAGCAGGACTTCATAAATCCTGCAAATCAGCCTGCTGCATTCATCTTTCTCCCCCTAATCACATTTACCCCCAACTATTTTTAAAGAAATCTAGATACAGCTGTGTCCTCCTTCTATTTCTTCCGGCACTGAGCACAGCCCACAGGGTGCCTCTGTCCTCCCTACTGCCAGCAGAATCCTTACTCAAGACATGAGCAGAAGGCAGACTCCCTCCCTTAACACCTCGTGGGCATCAGCACCTTTCACTTTGCTGCAGCCTGGGGCCGACCCAACGCCTGCAGAACAAACTTGTTACGAAGCAGCGTCGCAGCTGGTTAGAGGACTCCCCTAGGCAGCCTCCACAAGTACTACCCCAGGTACTGTCTTACGAAGCCGTTTCTTTTTCTGTTTGCAATTTAAAGTATGCAGGCAGATGTTTGTGTGTTCACACATACAGAGATCGTCTCACAGCTAAACTCTTAAAATTAAATATCACTGCTCCATCTTGCAATAGATAACCTTAGGTACATCACTTTGCTGTGACATCTTGAAGCAATGTAAGCTTGGTTCTTAATTATTTACACTAGATTTAGTCTAGTGCTATTAAGGTGCAATAACAACAATGCAAAACTTGTACAAGCAGATAAGACAATAAGACCTCATGACACTCATTATAATTTGATTTGAATCAGCCTCCTCACAGACTACTTAGAAAAATTTCTTCTTTTTTTCCCCCCCTCTCATTTGTAGGTTCTACAAACTGTGATTTTGTAATGAGTCTTGTTTAATTAAGATTTTATTTTAGAATAAAGACATACTTCCATGAAAGGTTAGGGATGCATAGATTTTACACTCAGATGATTTTTTCAAATCAAATCCATCCAGGGATAAACAATGAATTCAGAAAAACTGTGTAACGTCCTTCTAAATGTCCCTGGATAGAAGCAGGGGCAACATATGAACAGCTTCAACATTTTGCAGTCACAATATAACACATAATCTAACAATTTTACAGAAGAGAGATTTTCATACCTCTGCAAACTTGTCTGGAATAATTTTAAAACCTGAACTTTCTTGACAAGACCTGCATTTCCTGAGTCCCATTTTCCATGTTGCAAAAAGCAACTGGCACTTTCAGTATAAATAATTTCAATTTACATCAAAGAAAATCAGGGAAAAATAAAAAGCAAACAAAAATTTGTTACAAGGGAGTATGACATAGGGATTTGTTTTTCAAGCTACCATCTTGAATCTCTTCACTGTAGCCATCAAGCAGAACTTGCGTTTAAAACTGCTGCATAGAGAAAATAATCATGAAAAATAACAACTTTGTAACACTGCGATGAAGAAAGAGATTCTACCTTCACCTGCTTTTCCTTTCCTTCTGTGATGACCTACTTTTTACTTGACAACCTGGAAGCAGGAAATGAAGCTTACCATGGTGTAAATTTACTGTTATGACCTCGATGCATAACTAAATCATTAAAATGGACGAAGCTAGAAGTTGTATAACAACAATAACAAATGAGAAAAATCTTGAAGAGAAATTGAACTGCTTTTCTGCAAATGTAGCTTGTTTCTATACCACAGCAGTATACCACAAAACTAAGTCAAAGAACCACAAACTGCAACTTGACAGATTTGACTGGAATTTACTGACTTTGAGTGAGGACGCAGATGTGGATGTGTCTGAGCTCAAATTGAACAAGATATTCCAGTTCAGTTTATAGTATCTGTATCTATCTGGATCCAGATCTATATCAACATCGACAGCTAAACTATATTTTAGCTTGCAATCTTAATTCAGTATTTTCAAACTTTTTTATTAAGCTTAACAATGTAAAGATATTATCTGTATCTGGAATGGTTACAACTTTGTAACAATCTTTTCCATTTTGTAAGAGATATGACCAATTACCACCCCTACAAACTGCTTTAGTCATTGTCATCTGCCTTGTCTCAAGCTGGTTTCCTAGTGGAATACAAATACATACAACACTGCAGACTTCAAATCAGTCCATGACCAATTTACTCCAAGACTTCAAAATGACATGAGAATTTAACTTTAGCATCAGCTCTCATTCCTTGCAAGGCTACCTGTTAGACACCCATTTAATACAGGTTTTTTCTAGATTTGTGGAAATACTATGAGATCTGTGAGAAGATGACTGTGGGTAAAATTGGAGAAAACTGGGAAGTTAAATTCACATCCTTGAGTCTCACAGGATGAAATAACTTGATCCAGAGAAGTCATAGGTCTCTTGTTCCCACCTTTTGGGTGCCAAACTGATGCCAAAAGTTTCAGAAAAATTCTCCAAACAATATTAGTATAGATAAGAGAGAGAACATCTCTTTAATGAAGGCCTTCAGGTGCACACAATACATAGGTGTCCAGGGGTTTTGCAGTTTTATAGTACTAATCCATCCAACCTGAGAACTATCCATCCCCAGACTGTCCCCAGATCTGCCCCCTGGCATGCCTCCCCACAATTGAGTTGGAGGTCTCAAGACCTCTTTCTTCCTCATCTTCTTCCTCCTCACAGCATACATTGTCTTTGGAGCTTTTCTAAGGTTTCTGGGCCTTCAAGGTTGCTTTGGCTACGATATCTTATTGTTCCAGTCCAGGTGCATATGTCCTAAAGAAGATGTGTTTGCTAGAGTCCTTTCCCTTGAGAAGAACATTAAACAAACCTAAAGAATTTAGAAAATTTTATATGAAGAGTGAGGACTGGGTTTGGTAACTGCCAACTGCTATTCTAAAGTGTGAGATACTTTACAGCCACACTAAAAATCCATATTTGCTACAAATCTTAAAAACTCTAAGGCATCATTCTAACAGAAGTAATTGCTGAAATCATAGTGAAAAGTAGTTTCTACTTTCTGGATGGAATGCAGTTGGCGAGCACAAAATCTCTTCACCAATGATTCCTCACACAGGATCCCAGCAGATTTTCTGCAGTCTATAAATCATTTATCAAATGGAAAGAACTGACACACCTTAATGCTGGTCTAATAACCTAACTATGAGGTGAAAGGCTCTACAGTAAGTATTTTCCTCGTGGTCTGAGCTCCCTTCTCTTCAAGCACAAAAAAATGAGTGTTTATGCACTGGAATTATTACCTACAGTGGTAACACAGTTATAATATAATATGACTTTGATTTGCATATATTTGTTTCTATCAAATCTAGCAATTCAAAAAATAAGAATATCAACTGGGTAACAAATATCCTTTTCTTAACTGATGACAGACCAACTTTAATGCCACCTGGCTGAGCATCTAACACTGTCCAGGGATGCCGTATGTACTCTCAGGTTTGCTATTTTGTTACTATTTCACAAGTGGGCTCTGGATTGAGACAGTAGGGCTGATTCAGCCTGCTCTGGCTTTGTACACCAATCTCACTGTGAGATTGAATGCTGCTCTGGTACGAATAGAGGATGACTTTTTCGAAGTCAACAGAGCTGTACCCACTTGTTCCAAATGAGAATCTGTCCCATATTGCTGTTTTAATTACAGTCATGTCAGAGCTGCTGTTTCATATGTATTGATTAATCAAAATGATACATGAAACATATGGCTACAGCAGGAGTAGGGTAAGTGACAACATCTTCCAGTAATCTTATCACATGAATATTAAGTCCTCATTGCTATCAGATAATACTTAATGCAAACATATTTCAATCAGGTGTATAAAACCACAGGTTTATAGTCATCACTATTAGTTTGATGCAAACAGCTTTCCATATGGGCTAAATTTGATGACATACTCCAGATGCTGTTGAAAACTGGCTCCAGAAATCCAGCAACCTGCCACTACTCATCCTTCCAGATCCAAGCTCCCAGCTTCCAAAATGAGCTTTTCATCTTTTAACAGTGCTTAATGATTGCTGATCCATAAACAAATCAAGAGACATGGCCCAGGACCAAAATATTCTTTCCCTGGAGAGAAGTCTAGACACATTACAGCATTTTTTATTCTGCTGGCTATTTCTTTTAACACTGATTAATCCAACTAGGCTGAATTTTGAAGCATCACCAGAGGCAATTTGCATAAGCTATTTTGTGTGCATGGTTTCTCTCCATCTTTTCAATGTCTTTGTATCAGAGGAATCACTCTGGTGATGTGGCACGAAGCAGCTGCTGCTCTGCCAGAGTTCCCATATTTCCAGAAGTATGCAACAAAAGTCCCAACCTTCCGTGATCATTAAAAGTAGTCCTGCATATGAATCAAGTTGTTTTGCTGGTATATCCTTGATAGAATGTGATCTCTGATAATGTCTCTGCCTTCATAAATTACTGTTTGCTTTTCGGTTTTACGCTGATTTTATGCTGACTCCATTGAAGCCCTCTGATGGTTTTGGCACTTCACTGCTTAGCTCAAGTGAAATCACTTTTTTAAATTACTAAGTTGCCACTTCTACCATTGAACGTAGTAGCAACTTCAACACCATTCAAAGATGCTCAGCCTTTAAGAGAAGTAATGATGAAAAATGTGGAAAGTCCAGTGCAATTTACTCAACAAAAAATTATTATGTATGTTGGAGTTTGGCCAGATTGGTTTAAATCCCTATTCCAATAAGTAGTGACTAGAAGGCTGCACTGGTGGAGGCTGGACTTGACACCAGGAGTTGTAACATGTAGGTAAGACTACTGATGTGCTGCAGTACAAGTGCAGTGTATACTACACTTCTGCATGCAAAGCCAATTGCTTCCACCTTTGATCCTTATTCTTCTGCAAAATTACAAAGGAGGCAGCTTAAGTCCTGTTCTTCCTGAAGTAAATTGTCTGCCTGGGAAAGAATTTCTAAGTTTCATTCATGGCTTCATAAAACATGGTTTATGCAAGATAAACCACCAGATGCAAGATAGAACTGCATCCTGTGCTCTTAGTTTTGCATGTATTCCTCAATAATAATATATAGGATAGACATAACCTAAGAAAATGTCATATGCACTTTTTTTTTTTGCTGCATTCGCATAGGAAGAATAAACTGTTTACTCAACATTTCAGATAGCATTATCATGAAATATCTCTAATTCCATTGAGGAGACCCTGTGAACAAGATTTTCAAACTACAAAAGATAACATCTACACTATGAACCTGCATCTCAGGAGGATTTGGATCCAGAAACAAAATGTGTGTGTGATAAATGCCAAAAGGATTGATTTATGTTAGATACAGGAAATAACTGGCCTTAATAGACTGGACTGTGTTATCTGTATGACAACTGTATTTGTCGTATCATTTGAGAGCAAGGGCAACATAGGAAACCAGGCCCTAAACAGCAACTGTTAATTAATTTCAGTATTATACTTCATCTGAAATGCTCAAGGTTCTTTTGTTAAGATATAGGCTGTTCATCTTATAATAAACTGAAAGGTATTTGTATCGTTATGCTTACTTTCCTCTCCTGTCTCACAAGGAAATTATGCAATTTTCTGACTTTTCAAAAGATCCTCTAATCTTGGGCACCTTTTTTAAGACACTACAGACGTTGATTTCATGGGCAGTTGCAGACATGCATCTGCTTAGGAAAAATCTGGTCCCAAATCTGACCCTGCATACAGTGCTTGGAAAATATGTAACCAGGTGATTTTGTTGGATTGCCTTGAGAAGGGGTCAGACAATGGACTTCTCAGTCACATACTCTTCCCATCAGCTGAGCACAGTACAGAGGGAGAATCTTATTAAAATAATTCCTTCTAGCCCTTGACTTACAGCCCTTTACTCTTCCTAGAAAAAATACATCTTTCCGTGAGTTATGTATCTTTCAATGTAGAAATATAATTTGCAATCAGTGAAATTAATAACCACAGTACCACAGTACTGACACCTTTCAACAGCAATCTCCAGCAGTCAGTGCTTCAAGCCTGATGAAGAAAACTGAGAGGGAAAAACCCCCAACACTCTGCCCCAGAAGTAATTGCATACACCAATTAGAAAAGAAAGGCTGCCAAGGCTTCAGGAGCTCATCTACAATTTGTGAGCTCCAGTCACATCAGCCATGTCTGCGTTGTTTGAATTTCCACATCCTAGGAGAAAGGCAATTCAATATGTTACTGAATTCATATGCATGTGTGCAAGGCCTTTCTACGCTTTCCTTAGATCCTCCCTGGAGAGACGTCTTAATACAGTGATAGCTTATCAAAACCTCTCACAATGTGATTTCAGAGAAGAGGTTTTGCAGACTAAATTGTGTTAAGGTAGGGCAGGCAAAGGGGATAAGAGAAAACAAGATACAACTGTTAACTCGTTATGTATTTTCTGATTTTTAAACATTATCTTGGGACTGGGTACCAGCAGCATTGAACAGTTTGACACAGGCTGTATGTTAGTTTCCGTTCTTATACAGGGCAGGCTGACATCCTGGAAACTTGTCAAGGTTGCTACTGCATTTTAGAAGCAGGTCTATTAGCTGGGGATACAGCAAAGTGCTCACAAAAATGTTTCAAAAGTATAGAAGTCTAACTGACATTTTTCCCATGACTGCAATGCATTCAACAAACTTTATCAAGCAATTTATAAAGTACAAAGCACAGTATGTGTATACACAAGTCCAAGGTCATCTATGCATTATGTTTTTCTTGCATGGAAAGCACGTGAGCACTTTCATTCTGAATAAGCTCTAAATTTAGTCATGGGAACAATGAAGCCCAGAAAACAAGAAGTCAGCATACATCTCTTCCCTTTGCAATCATCTGCTTTGCACAGCTCAGTGCATAATGTGAGCTGTTACAGGCTCCCAGCCACTCATTATTGTTCTTCTGTTTCAGTGCAAAGTCAGCTGGCACAGTTCAGACAGCCTTCACTGGTGTTTTCAGCTAAAATGTTTTCCTTGCACTGTAGTACATGAGGATCATTCAGAAAACAGGCTCTTTCTCTTCTTCTGGGTCTGCTGTGGGGTGTGCAACCCATAACAGAGATATGGTACCAAACTAGACAAGGTTTAGTAGTGTCTCATACCCCTGCAGCTGAAACTGCAGGGAACATCTGAACACAGGCTAAATGGCTACATTAAGTGTCTCACAGAACAGCAGCTGCTCCTGTAGCTAGGATTACTTGTGAAAATTTAAAGCTATGATAGAGGTAGCATTAGAGCCCTGCAGGGCAGAATTAAATCCAATAAGGAAAGTTCTGGCAATTTACACCCCAAGCAAAGGTGTGGATCTTTTGCTTGAAGGGCTATAGCTGCTTGAGAAGGGATGCTTATAGTCTGCGAGTTGTTATTTTTCTGCTAATATAAAACTATGTTAAACTACTTTTTTCACTTTTTGAAATGATTAACTACTACTCCATTCTTTAACATGTGCTTGAGCATTTGAAATCTCTATTTGTATTGATGTTGTGATTGTATCCTTAAATAATGACCATTACATGTTGATGAGGGATGGGCTCTAAAGCAGGTTAGAGGTGATTAATTATTAGGTTTAAGAGATGGAGGTACATATATTTGTTTCACTTTATATTTGTTTCATTTTATCTTTGTACAAGTAAAGTTTTGTTGAAAAATGGGTGGCTAGAGAAGCAGCTTTGTTGCCATTTGATGAGAGAGAGAAGAAAAATATATTGACTGCTTCTTTGTAAGCACAGGAGAAGTGTCTTTCATTCCTCATCACAAAATGGCATTCTCTATAGTCAGCAGTTACTTATGTCTCTGCAGTGAAGTTCGTGTTCATATGCTGTGAAAGGAAGGACTAGAAAAAAGGGTTTGACCAGAAAGGTCAGGCATTCACATAGAGAGAACTCTGAGCTTTGCTGCACTTATCTCGGTTAGCTGCAAATTCTTAACCACAAACTACACATGCCACTTCTTTTATATTCACTACTTTTAGATTTCAATTAAAATGCAAACACAAGAAAACAAACTATTTCATTTAGCTATATGCGAGTTTCTTCATGGAGACTTCTTGAGCCTAGCCTCTTTAAAGAACTGAGATTCACATGCGAAAACATGTTCTTCCCTGTAAAAGTAAAAATTAGAGACCATTAAGAAGACTATAATTTGAATTGAAGGAGAAATAGACAGAACAAATGGTAGTAGGCAGACAGATATGACCTTATACTCAAGATATTGGGATCAAGGGGTAAGACATCTGAGTCCAATCAAAATCTGATGGAGTTTTACTCTAGGCTTTCAAAAATAATTTTCAAATCACTTACATTTGATCTCTCTAACATCCCTCTCCTTTTTGGTGGGTTTTGCTTTCTTGATTGAAAGTTGTTTTGCTTGAGCAGTGTTTCTTAATGTACTATTCCTAGATGTACTATCCTATATGCACTATTTCTAGACCTCAAGGCCTTTGGGATCACTTAGGGTGTCTCCTTTCTTCTGAAATACAAATAATACTCATAAAGACAATCTGGATTACCTAGGAACGTAAGATATTATGAATACTCTGGGCATTTACTTGTTTCTCTGGCCACTGCTCAGTAGGGCCATAGGGAAGAAAGACAGGAAAAACGACAAGACAAAGAATGGAATATATTGAGAAAGAAAGTTATACAGAAAAAATGGGGATGGGGACTTCAGAGATTGAGGTTACAGGACGGCAGAGCTGAGTACAGAGAGAAAAAAGAAGAGATAAAACAGAAAGAAAGCAAAGAGGAATAGGAAGGTGAGAAAGGACCTGGAAAAAAAAAGAAGAATAAATGGAAGAGTGGAAATTCAATTAAATTTGGGACAAAATATTTAGAGGAAACAAATACAGTACAGAGATAGGGAGAGGATAAAAGGACGGAAAAAAAGCATGGGGAAAACCAAGGAAACTCAGAGCACTCATAGCTTTGTTCTCAGGGATATGCATCCTGTTGACATAAGGGATATGGAAAGTCATTGTGGTCCATGATGAACTCTTTAATACTGTAGGATTATCATTAAATACCTGTGTGCTCATTTGTGTGACTATCTCAGGCTAGAAACTACCTAATTTCATCACTGAAATCACAGGAGTTTTCACTGAAGTATTTGTCTTGGACATTTACTAAATAAGCAGAGTATTTTAGCATTAAAAGGAAGGAAGAGTAGATGGCAAACTTGGAGAAGAAAGCGCAAGAGGCAGAAGCTAAAAGAAAACCCAGGTTTAAAACTACTGTTGACAACTTGGGTAATTTTAAGGGCAGGATCATTCAGTCTCTGCTCTGTTTCATTCAGCTACCCTACCTCTTGGTTTTTCCAGAATGTGTTCATAATGCTGAACTTGTTCCATCCTTCAGCAATGATTACTGAACAGTGTTATTAGGATCAAGATAAATAAAGAAATATATCAATTTATCTTGTATATTGTTTGTAATCATTCAGATGCTCACTCTGACTACTCATTGCACTGGAGTAAAGAATTGCAATCAATGTAGTGTTAGAAATTGCTCATATCTTTCCTTTCAAAACTGAGCATGCTACCCTTTGATTTTAATCTGCTAAATGACATTAAAACAGTCATTTGGAAAATGTTCTATGGAGCTTCTTTGTTCAAATGACTGTTCTTGATTAGACTTGTGTTAATAACACTGAAACCCCCCTTTGTCATCTGGAAGCTGTATTAAG
The DNA here is from genome assembly GCF_009829145.1 of Chiroxiphia lanceolata. NCBI lineage: Eukaryota > Metazoa > Chordata > Aves > Passeriformes > Pipridae > Chiroxiphia > Chiroxiphia lanceolata. Next base: position 22,553,899 of record NC_045642.1, on the reverse strand, counting down.
ACTTGCTCTGGTTTTATGTCATATTTTATATTTAACTGTACTTAACACTCTCATGAGCCTTAGAAAAGCCGTCCATATTATTTACTGCTGACTCTGAAGCTTTACCAGTGCTGTGGTGAACAATAAAGCTTTAGGTACAGGTTCTTTATCTGAGCCTGTCTTTAGCTAAGTAATGTGGATAATTAAGGTATTTAGATAGATACTGGGCTGATAATATTGCTCATTCATTCAGTAATGAGCAGATCAGAGGATGTGTCTGGAATGGAATAAGAAATCATTAATAGTAAGGTTCTAGATTGCTACTGGTTAAGGACATTCCTAAAATGGCAAAGGTTGATGACCCTTCTAACCTGAATTATTCTTTAATTATATGATAAAAGCGATGATATTCCGTAGCAAAGACTCTTAGCATATTTCCATCAGTTACATGAGACAATGATGTGTTTCTGAGGTCACAAGTGCAGAAAGGAGAGAAAACTAAACCTATCTGTAACTGTTCATGAAATAAGTAACTCCAGTCAGCTTCTATTGTCCACGATGATAACTGTCTTTCTCTCCACAACAGTGATTTCCTAATTAAACTACATCAAGTCAAAAAACTTGACTGGGCTTGTCTTAAATTGACTTCCAGGAGTCTGCCATTTAAACCACGACTTCAGATAAAACACATCTACTTTTTTGGAAGAAAAAGTTATGGGAAATGCCTATTGTGTAGTGCAAGAAACTTGCATGGGATTGTTCCTTCTTTTGTTGTGCATTTTTAGAAGCTGCTTGGTTTCTGATGCAGGAATTTTAAGAAGACAAAGTCTCACAGTTAAAACAGACATATGCTGAACTCAGGAAGTAGGTTTTATCCTCATTTTTTCTGATGAATTCTTATGTGTTGCTTAGCAAGTGACTTAAAATCCAAGCGGGGTTTTCAGCTGGGGTCATTAACAGTTTGTTCCTTGTTCCCAGGGTGCCCAGCATGAGACTCTTTTTCCTGATTGGCAGGAGTGTAAAATGCTCACAACTATAGATGCAGTCAATCAGGGATGTGCTCTTAGCATACAAAATCAGATCGACTGTTAAATACTCTGAAAACTTAGGTCTAGCATTTCAGATAGTGTGCTTGATGGCAGGGGCTGTTTGACTTGAACTCCTCTGTGGCTAAGTTTTAGGTCTACAATAAGACGATAATGACAGCCTTCACCTCACCTGGGTTTGAGAAGATAAATTCATTAATATTTGCAGAGCACTTAGATATTAGTCAGCAACACCACAGAAAAGTCCATGAGGAAATGGAGTTGTGTATTCAGAGCAGGGTTTGAATGTAATGCAGTAAATAAGAACTAAGATCACACACTGAACAATAATAAGAAAATCAAATATTAAAGAGCTGTTCATTAAGTGCACCCTGTCAGTTCTGAGCACTGAATGAGACAACAGTTCTCTGTAAATAAATGCAGGTGATCATTGGATTAAGAGTTTTATCATAATGCATACATACTGGAGGCTAAACTAAATTTGCAGGCATTCCCTTAGTCCTGTCATTTCCTAATTATCAATGGTTGCCCTTGAAACTTTGATAAAATTCTTAAAATTGAACACAAAATAATTACATTTTGACGAACAGTGTATATATTAATATATATACATATTATTTCATAGACATAGACAATCATGGAGCAGAATCTATCCACTAAGTCAGCATAACTAAAGCAAAAGTCAATGCATTTTACTTTTCTATATATTTCTGTCATTTTTCCACTTTCTTCTTATGCTATTTCTTCATCCAACTTGGTTCATAACTGTAAATATGGAAGTTGCATCTAATGACTTATATCTGAGTGTAAATCTGAAGGCTAAATAGTTAAAAATATTAATAGACAAAAGACTGAATTAATCTTGTAAGTAACCAAATACATTTTTCCAGACACCTTTTCATCCCAATATTCCAAATTATTAACCTGGCAGTTTCCCATATTTCTCCCTGATGTATACCTTTCATTGCTTTTTATGATAGAGCCAGGTTTACATTTGCAAATGAAAAGTGTTAGTTTTTTAAAAAAACTAATAATTTTTATTGCTGGACTGTAAAAGCACATTCAATGTAGGTAACAAAGACATTTTAAAAATACAAAGCTAAGAGAGCTGTTAGAGATGATGGATATTACAAAACTGTATTGTCATGACACAAAATGGAAAACTGAGAGTGAATCACATTTATATATTATGACAATGCTTATTTTGCATATACAAATAAGACAGAGATATAAGACATGATTTTTATTTAAAACAGATCTGGGTACTCCATGCTCTACCCAATATCTTAAGAAAGTCAATGACTTAGGACCAGTTTTAAGATGAGCAATCTAAATTACCTCTCTGCTATTCTGATCTGATTTGTTCTGATTCCTGTTGAAGGGCAGCTTTTCGGGATGTCTTCTGGCATGTTCAGGTTTTTACGAGAACCAAAAAAGTGCAACTTTGTTGTGAAGCTTAAACTAATGTGCCTAAGCTTTGACAAATGGGGGTCATCCCTTGAATGCAGCTCTGAACAAATGTATAAAAAGCTGTGGAAAAACTATATAAGTAAGAAACAGGGATCACGCAGACATGGCATGCATTGATTATTCTTTTAACCCATAATCTCATATGGTTCACAAGCAGGATGTAACGTCTGCGTAGAACATGAGGATTGGAGCATAGGTTGTGGGATAGATAATTTGAAAATGGTATGAAGTACCCATTCTTCATATGCACAGCTAAAATGATAGCTGATGTTTCAAGAGCACTGAACATCAGTTGACTTAGCAAAGAGCTCATTTCGCTAGAAATGTGAATCCTCCCACTATGCTGTGCAACAGCTATACAGAAGAAACAGTCCTGGGACCAGGCAAATCCTGGAAAGACAGACTCAAGGGTAAACATTTCAGTGTTGGTTTAATTTTGAGACTGATACAGTACAAGAGATGTAAAATAAATGTCAAGTTGTGATGAGTTCATCAGAAAGAATGTAATTAGAAAGTGCTGATTATGCAAACAACATACCATCTTTCTCTCCTGTATAGAAAAATTAATTCCACAGAATTAATTTTGAACAAGTGCTTCTCTCTCATAGGGATTTTTCCTCACATTTATAGCCAAATGATAAGTTGTTGAAATTTAATTTTCTGATACCCACATGACCAACCTTACTTTTTGACATTGAGGATTGCCCATGTATTCAGACTGGTACTGTTTGGATTTGTTTTTTGTTCAGAGCACACACTACAGAAAATTTGTACATGAACCACAACTAACGAAAGTTAATTAGAAGTGGTCCAGTGTTCTGCTTAGAGAAGATATAGTGAATGACTTAATTCTAGGAAGTACAGATTCAAATGGAGTATTCCCTTTTATTTTCCAGCATTGATATTGAGGGCGCAAGTGGAAAAAAAGGAGAGCTTAGATGCTGGACAATAACTCATTTGGAAGGGCAAGAAATAATTTAGAGGTGGCTGAGAATTGCTGGGAAGAGTAATGGTGCTACTGTATGTACCATGGCTCTGTACCTGAAGAAATAACAGGACTTGATCAATGATAAGTTATGTAGAGGAGGGATGGGAGATGATGAAGAACCAGCAGAGGCATCTCTGAGAGAATAATGACATCTTCCCCCATGGTCCACATTGCTCTACGTAGCAGGTGTTTTTGGATTGATGAGAACTGTGCCTAAGGCAGTCAGCAGTAATTTAGTGTGGTAGGCCATGCACAAATGACTTTCGTTACTGTCGACAGCTTCATTACAGCAGGCCCATCCTTCATTTATCGTAGACCTTCTTCCATCAAGCTGAAGACAAATGAAGGAATGACCGAGACCCTATATGTTTGCAATATTATCCTCTCCATTATTGTTCCCTGGCCTGTTTTTGTCTGTAAAGTCTACAGTTGTATCTTTAAAATATACAACAAAGATTCAGAAACACCTCTACTGTCTTCATCTGCATGTATTTACATGCTTACTGCATGTGCTCCAAAAGCTAAGGCAGGAGAAATTGAAAGAGGGGCTTTAACATAGCCAGAAGGTGCAGTCTTTTCTGACATATAGGAAATGATTTCCAAAACATGCTGGGTTGCCGTGGAGTCCTTTTCTTACTGGAATGGTATGAACTATCTTTCTCTAAAACTGAGTTTCCAAACACTTTTTCAGTATTAATAGGTTTCTGTAAAGCAGTAAATGTATCCAGGCATGAGTCATCCTCCTTAGTCTTCTATGTGGGTGCTGTATGCCATCAGATGCAGCAAGGCTGTAGTCCAGTCTGGGAATTCCTTTTTCTCACAGCAGGTGACTCAAATTAAAAGAGAATTCATATCTCCTGTGAAAATAAACACAGCTCAAAGGAAGCAAGGGGGCTGCTCGTGCTATCTACGTACAAAGACTGCAGGAGCAGAGAATGACGAAGTAAGGAGTACACAAGCTGAGTCTACGTAGAGCTAAATGTAAGAAATGAGAGGAATGAAAGTTTAAAGGATCTTGGACTGGAACACCGTGTTATAGTCTTCCAATGCATGACAGCAGGCGTATTTTTTTCCTGCTGATGAAAGAAATTTTACTAATGTTGCAGGTCTGATTGAATGGTTTATGTGTTTCTATAAGCTCTGTAAAATCATTCTTTATGATAGCATTTGCCTCTGGTTGTTGTCATCCCACTCAGAACTTCTGTCAATGCCAATGGAACAATTGAGATTTTTCCTGGGATAAGTTCTAAATTACTTAATAAATTATACATTTAACCACATAAAAAAAGACCAAGATACTGTACATAAAACCATTAGACTCCACAATAATAACTAGAACACTGAATGAATATAAAGGTCTATGTAAATGTCATATCTTAGATTCAGGTGTGTGTATTTATTATACTAAGGCTGTATACCAGATAAAAATATAAGTTTTTTATTCATTACAGTCTCTCCAGCTACACTGTAGTAACTTTTATAGTTGTCCCTACTGGAGGCTTGGCATTGCATCATGCAAGTTCAGTACTTCTGTGTATGAATGATGCTCTGTGCATTTGTTGCACACTAACTACAAGTTCATTCTTACAAGGGGCGTCTGTGTGTGTGTATGTCTGTAAAATCACAACACTCCCTGCCTGCTACAGGAGCTCCCTGTCTACTATGGGAACCCCCTGCTGACCAGGAATATGCTCCTTATGTTGTGAAGGGGGCCATCCATCTGGCACAGGCAAGCAGGATGGATGTGCAGTTTACGTAGAATTGGTAACTGTGGACTGTGACCATACTTTAATGGTAACTCAGGAAATACAGAATAAAAAGAAAGCCTTCCTACTTTGTCCCAAAGACCTGCAGTGTGGCTATCAGGCCAAAGGCAAGAGACTGGATGCACAAATGGGGTCAAATGCAAAAAAACCACTGGCACGCTAGACTGGTATAAAGTGATCACATATTCGCAGCTTAAAAATTATTAACAATTATAAATATATGGTAAATAATATCTTCAAAGAAACACTTGTATGAAGATAATTAAGTAGGTTTGCAAAAGTTCAAGCTAGGGTTCTTGAGTCAGTACTCTTTGTTCCTTGTCTCTTAGGAAACAACTTATACACATTCTCTGTAAGAAGAGGGTCTAGCAAAAAAAACCCCAAACAAATATTTCCTAATTTATTTATTTTTAAAACTATATGTTTTATTAAAAAAAAACCCTCCACATTATGCATGATGACTTGTTTGCCAGGTGCAGAAGTGGCACATTTCATGAGCCCTCTGGACAAATACCTAGAGAGTGTTTTTCTGGAGCTGTTGGTGAATGTTCATCTGGGTAACAGCAGCACTGGGAGAAGTAACAGTGAGGTTATGGGGAAAAACTGCAGCTATGAATGAGACAGTTGGTACAACATTAATTTCAGGTACTTCATGGAAGGTTAATAAATATTGGGACAGTAGAAAATCAAGGAGCAAATTAGAGTCCACTGCTTTATGCTTAGGAAAGCACAAGGGAGAGAAGGTCTGTGTGATTGGTGTACGTGGCTAATATAAATCTCTAAATTTGCATCACAGAAATTCTTCACCTTAAAATTTCATGTTTAAATGCAGAAAACGTTATGAGTTCTCTTGACTACATGACCAGGAGGGGAATGTTGACTATGCAATATTCTGAGTGATAAGAGAACCTGTAAGGGCTGAAAACATAGCTGTAATGAGACCTCCCCTTTCCCCATGAATGTTAGCTAAGTGTCAAGGTAAAGCACTATGCAAAAATTACATTCTTAGAAATCACTGATGAGTCTCCCTTGAAGCAACTATGTCCAAAAGGAAGAAGAGTAACCACAGATTCAGACTAAACAACCTCACAGAAGTGAAAAAAAATCACTACAGTAAAATTTTACTTCAAAACGGAAACTGTGGTAACCAGGAAACTATTTTAAAGGATGAAGGAGAGTCATCAAAAGGGTAAAATGTCTTCAAGAATATTTAAAGGCACCATATTGCAGCCTCAAAGTAAATGTTTATTCCTATAAAAAATAGTCTAAATGGCCAAAAAAAAGGAATGTGGTTAAACAGTGCAAATGAAACAATTGTAAATAAAATGACATACCTCAAAAAGCAGAATTTGTATACAAAGGTGCAAAACAGAAAATATATAAAAATTCTGATATGTAAATGTAAAAACATAATAGCCTATATCAAAACTGATTCTGAGAAGCAAACTGCTAAAGAGATGGAAATTGATAATACAGCCTCTCTAAAACACATAAAAACCAAGCATCCTTCCCAAGTCTGTAGGGTTGACAGATGGCTGAGCTATGGAAGCACTGGAGGATGCTGTGGTCATAGCAGAAAGGCTGAAAGAACTGCATACGTTAGTGTTATCCACATGGGAGCTTAGAGACATTGTTGCCTTTAGTTACAGGGGACGAGTCTGCAGAACTGTCGCAAAGTGAAGTGTCAGCAGAAGAGGTTTTAGAATAGATCAATAAAATGCATAATAAAAACCACTGTAAGAAACAGATGGTATTAACCCAAGAATTCTCAAAGTTGCTGCTGAACCACTAACTGCTCTGAGTGAAATATTGAATAAATAAGTCTTTATTCCAAAGAAAGAGCAGGTGGAAAGCCCAATGATCATTTTCGAAGGACCTCCTGGGGTGTGTGCAGGTGGGGAATAAGCAGGCTGTGAAATCTATGAACAAATAAGTCTGATTTTCTTATCAGTCAAATTGACCGAAGCTGTGATCAAGAATAAAAATAATAGATGTGGATATATATGACATTCTCAAGAAGAGTCAGTATATTTTACCGTTTTTTTTCTTTAAAGAAAAAGTTATCTTTGCTTGAGCTCTCTGGGCATCTCATTCCCTTGGTACAGTGCATTTTGATTTCCAAAACACTTTTTATCATGCTCTTGTCCAAAAGTCTGTCAGTTTTAAAAGAACACAGTCTCACAAAAAGAGAGACTGAGAGACTATGTCAAACATGTAAGATCACAAATAACTTGAAGTAGATAAATAAACCACGATTATGCATTGATTTTTATAACACAAGGAACCGTGATAATTAACCAAAATAGCCTAACAATCTTGAAATAAAAGAAAACAATTTTTCACTCAATGTGCAATTAAACTGTTGAATTTGTAGCCATGGAATGAAGAGACCAAAATCATTACAAGGTTTAAAAAGTTACTGGAAAAGTTGATAGAGGATAGGCATACCATGAGCTATTAACCTAAAATGTGTATTCAAACGATGAGTTAATCTTTGGTCTGTATACCACAGGCTGGGAAGGTACACAGTTGTCTACTTTTCATGTTCTTTCCATAAGCATCCTTTTCTGGTCAATGTCAGAGAGAAGACACTGTCAACTGCTGCTATTCTGATGCTCCTCAAAAAAATTTTAAATGTCAATATGGAAAACAAGCTTTATAATGTGCACTTTATATCATAACATTAAATACTACATGACTGAAAAAAGCAGATAAACTGAGAGAAATGTTATGAACAGAGACTACCACTAATTTTTTGGTTTAACTTATGATAAAACTTGAGAAATATGTTAATTCAAATGAGACACGGAACTGAGAGAAGTAGATTTAACATCAGAATCTCCAAAGGTAGGTTGGAAAAATTTGTCAGAAAGGATGGCCTCATAACAGGGATATTAGATCGGATTTGAACTTTTACCAAAACCTTGGCTTATGCATTACAAAGATTTTTCAGTCTTCTGTTTTCCATCTGCAAAATTGGGTGATCTCCCACAGTAAGTCCTGATTTCCAGAGTGTTGCAAGGATAAGTACTTAATGTTTCAAGGCACCCAAAAAATGTGTTTGAGAAGGTTCCTAGCAAGTTGCAGTGCCATTAATCTTTGCAATTTGTTTACAAGCCTTCAGCCAGTTCTCAGTCCATGCAACAAAGGCTTACATCCAAGCCTATCTGAATTAATTCTGGTAAGACCTTGTGAGACCTTGAATCAATATTGCGTTTTCTGTTTAACTTACTCATTGAAGAATATTTTACGTTAATATAGCTCTTCTCAAGCTGAATGGTCCTGAAGTGCTCCACAAACTGTGTTAATGCAACTGCAGCACTAAAACGCTGCACTAGCAGAAAGTGTAGAGAGAAATAGAAGAAAATTATAGCCAAGGACAACAGGACAAACTGTTGCTGCTATAGGAAACTGTTTCAAAATCTTTACTGGGCACTGACTGCAGCTTGTAGAGAGAAATGCTAGAATAGTCTGTTATTGATAATAGTGCTGCCGAAGCAAGGGAGAAACTGAAATATCATGGGGTACTCAGGAATTACGTGTGTCTCTTGGACTCCTTCCTGCTACCATGGTGTCTATCACATGTTCTGCTCTCTTTTCTTCTCTACCTTCGATGTGATGAGGGCTATGTACCTATGAAACTACCCTGGGGTCACATCATCTCCAAACGCATTTCTCAGTTTTGTGCAGGTTAGATTTGCTTCAGAATCTCTGCCTTGCTGCAAAACTTGGGGAATGGTTTAGCTTTCATTCAAAAGAGGGTTGATTCTTCCGCCAAGTAGAAGAATCTCTAGCTGTGATGCTAGAGGTAGGAGCTGTGCCTCTAGCCGCTAGTTTCAGTGCCTCATCATAAGTGCAAGTGTGTGAGAATGAGATCTGGGATTTCTCCTACGTGCCACTAACTTCAGGACTGTTTCCATGCTTCTGTAACCTGTTCAGCCACTCCAGGCAAGTTTCAGATGTTTGATTTTCAAACTCCCATTACCTGGGACTGCTGGGAGCTGTATTTTGCTCTGCATCTTTCCCTCAAAGAGTCTTGGACTGAACTTCAGTATTTATCTACTTTTTGAGACACTCATAATCAGGCAGCTGGAACAAATGAAGGAGTTGGAGGTACAGAGCATACAGTGTGAAGTGAGGACTGCAGAAGAATAGACTGGATATGCATCTTGTCTCTGCTAAGATGAGAGATCAGCAACAGAATGAAACGTACTATTTCAAACCTGTCTGGGCAAGCAGAGAAGATCCAGGTCCTCAGGGTCACACTAATGGCATCTTCTCTGTTGCAACCCAGGCGCCAGGGTTACATGGAGAATGGATCCACAGGAACCTATCCATCATGAATGGTAATTGCTGAATTGTATGTCTGTGGCTCTCCACTGGGAAGTGTCACCACGCTGGTGGGAATATATAATAAGAGTAGGAGTGAAGGGTATTTCAGAATTTGAGTTCTTACCCCAGACTTTGCTTTCTTGCTGCGGTTGAGTAGATGGCACTCATTTACCATAAAGTGAGACAAATGTCGTCTGGCATTCCAAGACTCTCTGGGTGCACCAGTGCTACTAACTGTAGTGTGTTCTTTGATGGTCCCATTAGTAAGACTGCAGTGGCTGCCAAATTGCACACCATTTTTCTTTATGTCATTTCATACCTACGGAAAAATTCTTTCTCTCCCTTCAACACTGGATTTATATGGCTGACTGGTGAGGGAAGACTGCTACTGACTCTGCTTTCTTCCTCCATTCCTTCCAGGGTCATTGCAAAATTTTGTCTGATTTCAGAGAAACCAAAAATCTCAGCCTGATTTTATCTCATGACAAACAGAAATTTCCTTAGGTCCTGAAGTCAAGGATGGCTACACATGAGCATTTTTTTAAGGTTTAACACAAATATAAATACCAGGTTATGAACATGCAACACCATTCAAAGTAATTTGCTGTTTCATGGGTTGCCTGTCAGGAAGAAGCAAGTTGAGCTGTTTAGGTTGTTTTTAATATCTAATTAGAATTTTTTTTTTGCTAAGATGAAGTTTGAGTCAGATTCTCAACAATATATCTGATGGTATGTGAAGTCCTGAGAATTGCAATGCAAGCAGAAACAAGATGTAAATTGTAAGTAGGAATGTCTCACTTTTCTGGCCTCCAACAAATCTCACTGCTAACTTTTGCTGGCCATAAAAACCATGCCAACTCAGGTAGCTTACTTGGACAATAGGAAAAAAGAAAAATAACTGTAATGTTTCACAATGGATAGTTATCATAAGCTCCTAAGAAAATAAGGATGTAGCAAATAAGTTAGCAAAAGCTGCTTTTCCAAGCTAGATTCATTTTGCTATTGCCAAAATTTGACAGTGGTAATAAATTCCATGAGGTGCAGATCATCTTTTTGTTCTGTGCTTACAAAGTCCAACACAATGAGATCCTGAGCCACGTCAGAAAGTCCTTGATCCTATCAAACTATAAATAAAATAATTATAAGTCTTTCCTTCTCAAGTTTCTTTGATACAAGCATAATGAACACGCTGTTCTGAATTCATTCACAAAGTAACTGCATGAGAGCTACTGAAAGAAAATGCATTGTTATTTACTGAACTTACTATTGGACATTTCATTTTTGGATTTCACCTTTTTTTGTTACCTTTAAATGAAAATGTATTCCCTCTACCTTTTCTTTCTCTTTCTAAGAAAGATCTGAAACAGTGAGAGGAGAAGTGAGATGGGTAGGAAGAAAGTGAAAAAAAAAAAAAAGGGCTTATCAGACCTCCTACTGAGATCAGAAGTGGAAAACCAGCCATAGTCATGTTACCTTCCAGCTATTCTTTACTTGAGTTACTTAAATACTGGGCTGTCCACCTAGCACAGGCAGGGTGACTGTGTAACCCAGAGGCAGCTGCAAGAACAGGAACTGAGACTGTTCTAGTCACAAATTAGCATTTTAATTCATGTGGACATTGTGGCCAGACGTAGATGACAGTGAGCATAGCTGCCTCTGTGCACATGAGCAATTGTGTCCTGTAAATAACCTCTCTTTAAATCAACCTATTCATCTATTTGTTTCATGCTGTATTTTAAATATATATGGCTCTCAGCAGCTACTGTCTAATCTACAGAATCTGAGAGACCTTCACGTTTCTGCACCATCCAGATTTCCGGATCTAGGAATGTGTTCTAGCCACATTCAGACTCCATATGACACCTGGGATGCACTTTATTCTTTACCGTTGCCTTCTTACCCTGGGAAAGAAGCAGAGCCATAGAGCTCTCTTAGTTTCTCTCCTCAAAGTGAATAATTAAGCATTTTGTAAATATATCTACATATATACAAGGATGTTTCTGCTTTTTCTTAGTACAAAGAAAGCTCATAACTAAAGCAAAAACACAGTTAATGTTTACATTGAATGTGAAACAATTCCACATAAAATTAGAAGCAAATCACTTTTTCCTGCAGTTCAGTTTAAAAGGAAATTAACTTAATTGAATATGAACATCTCTATTTTGCAAAAATATTACAGCCAAAGGTAATTTGTTTTTTGAAAACATTTTAGTAGACTATTTCTATTTCAATGAGATTACTTACTAGAAAATTAAATACATTTTCGGTTAGATGTAATAATGAATTCCATTGTCTGCATTGCTCAGGGAGAACTACAATACAATTAATGTCTTGTATGTAAGTTGCTCAGAAAATACACGTGCATTATTACATCCTCATTTTGAACATTGCATCCTCACAGCTCTCCATACCACTATGTCTTGTTTTTACTCATTCTAGTGAAACCTTGTTGTTACCAGCTGGTAACAGACTTGTACAAAGTAAATTTAGTGCTTTTATCCCAGTTATTAGTGTATTCCAACCAGCAGGCTTTTCAAAGCTCTCAAAGTATTCCTCCTCAGCTTTTACCATTTCTCATGCCATTTAGCTAGAGATTTTATTGCTTAAGTATCTTTTAAAGTGCTCCAACAATCCTGAAAAGCTCCAAAGATCCCCCAGTGACAACTGCTATATACTCTGGTTAAAAAAGTATTTCTATTTTAAATTGCAACACTTTAAGTAATTTCTAACGCATGATAACAGAACCTGGGTGTTATATTAACTAATAAAGTAACTTACACTTCTTGAGAAAGTAGTGCATGCTAAAAATTGTAGTGAGTTAACCATCAACATCTCAATCCCTCATAGCATCAGATCAATCTGTTGACCTGCTTGGCATCAATTCTTCTAGAAGCAGAACTAACCCTGTGCAAAAGATCAGATCTAGTAAAACTGTTCTCTTATTTTACTTTGGCTGATCATCTAAATTGCATTTTTTTGTTCTTTCTGTTCATAAACATGAATCTTCTCTCATATGTCCACCAAACGACACAAGGAGAGAATTCCAGTTCCCTTTCCCCCCCTCTACTTTACTCCTGGTATATTCTTTTATCTCCGGAAGGCACTGAGGATCTCACAGGTATGGAATCAACGTATGGCTGCATTACTGTATCTTAGTTTCCAGCACAACTTTGGCTAACTATGGAAAATTAAATTTTTTAACATTTTGAGTAACATTTTATCAATAAATAGAATTATTTCTAGTAATCCTTAGGCCTGGGTGGTGAAAAGAGCTTAAATGGAAGGGAAAATTTTTGATTCCGGGCATTTGCTGCCTTAGTTTTGATTCCATGTCACAACTCTCTGCTTTTCATTGAACTTTTCCTCATACCTTTAGAGAACCAGTTTTTTGGGGGTGGATGAAGTGTTTGTAAATTAGGGGTATAGAAACCTGCCAGAAGAAAGTACTTATGAAATATGAATTTGGACTAGTTCAATTTAGAAATTACACAAAGTGCCTACTGCAGTGTGGGCACCTCTCTGCTACTACACTCATTCTAGCATTTCAATTTCAATTCAACACTCAGATTTTGTCCCATTGGAGATAATTAGGATTATTTTCATTACAATAATGCCTGGAGATTTCAATCAAAATTAGAAAGCTTTTTCCAGGTAGTATTAAAATATATGGCAAGGCATAATTCCAACCCTCAGAAGTTTACAATTTAAATAGACAGGAAACAGGATGGGAGACTATTTGCATCTGCAGGCATCCAATCATTAGATCTTGAATACCAGACTGTAAGTGGCTTGCCCACGTGTAAGTGGGATTTGATAATTCTTTTTTGAGTGCCTGGAAACTCTTTAAAAAAAAATCTCTTGCAATAGCTGTATTGTGAACAATTATTTGCATTTTTCTGAAACTAAGTTTTGATCTCTAACTATTATTTCTCCTGTGTTGTGGAACTGGCTGTGTCCCAGCTCACTGCTGTACTCACTTTTAGGACTTACTGATGCAGCTGTTGTATTCACTTTGATAACACACCTCACTCCAGACCTGTGACTTTCACTGATATCCCTATGTGCTTAAACCTTCCAAAGCGTTATTAGCCTTACCTAAAAATTCTCATCTTCTAGGACTCCAAGGGATCTAAGGGTGATATTAAGATTGTGCAACTAATTCTCAATGTGAATGAATAATGTCGATGTCACCTAATTCTTAATTTTGGTCGTCAGCCTCAAGGTAAAACCAGCTACACAAATGTAAGACACTCAGTACCTTTTGCACAGCTAAGTTTTAGCAGCTTACTGCACTACAAGAGTAGTTTTACAAGAGTTTGAGGACTGAAAAAGACCTGACAGAAAATAAGTATTTTAAATCATACACAATTTCAAATTGGCTAAATCAGTCTAAGTGGAAATTTCATAGCCAATGGGGAAAAAAAATAAAGAAATTCAAAGCTTTTGCACTAGGTCTTAGTGTGTCCTTCTGTGCATCATAAAAGCAGAATGATTTTATTGCTGATTACTCAGGAGGAGACTGAGATCAAACCATTTAACAACTTCTACTTATCTTAATCACAAGTCTTTCATATTTAGACTTCACAATGTGGCATGTATGTTTCTGTGTTATGTTTTTTGTGTGTGTGTGGTTTTTTTATTTGTTTGTTTTTTGTTTTTGTTTTTGTTTGTGTGGGGATTTTTTGGGGGGGAGTTTGTTGGGTTTTTTTGGTTGGTTGGTTGTTTTTTGTTTGGCTTGGTTGTTTTGGTTTGTTGTTTCTTTTTTTTTTTTTTTTTTTTAAAATTTGATGCAATCATTTGCCTTTGAATGGAACAAGAGCAAAAGCTGATTTCTTTACAAAATCTTTATGTTTTTGGGATGTCTATAGACACTGCCAGGAGAAATGAATTTTGTCTGTCTCTCCAAAGTCAATCTCTCCAAAATCTGAAATAAATCTGAGAATCTTTGAAAGGACAAAGTTACAAAAATCAGGGCTGTAAATAAAGAAGAGCCACCCAAACATCATCTGTTACAGACATGTCCTAAATCATCATAGCGTCTCTGACAATAACACAGAAGGAAAGATTTTGGTGAGGCAAAAGTGGCTTTGCCTCTATAGGAGGTATTTATCTAGCCTTGTTACTACACCATCTGAGCACACAATAGTTGAAATACATTTATTCACCCAGTGCTACTGAAAATGGAAGTGTGATCCATCAGGAAGCTCTGTGAATTGCAAGTAGACACAGTGCAGATGCAGATACTTGAAGACCCAGACCAGTGCAGTAACTTTGAATAATCCTTTCTTTCCTGTGAATGATCACAATTACCTCAGATCATGTCATTGTCCCTCTTATGAGGGAGAGGAGCACATTAAAGCAGTACTACTGTGGCTAATCTTACAGAGTCTGCCCCATTTCCTCAGTAACCTTCCAGTAACCAGGCTGAGGCCTGGTAAGGATGTTTTATTTGACTTCAGCAGATTTTTGACACTCACATCTCAAGAGTTAACTGAAACAAAGGACAACAGTTGAGTAAAATTATGTGAGCTTGGCTTCCTAACATCAGCTATCTAGATGCTCCAAAAGTTCTGGATAGCCATCTATTCCTGTGATCTCCTCTCAAACTGTAATAGTGGAGTATTAAAACAGCGTCTGGTTTAACATAATGCAGTCACAAAAATATTTTACTGAAAAATTACCTCTGAGACTGAAATTCTTCATATATATTAATCAGTTCAGGACTGTTTACAAGAATATTTTAAGATATGCTTCCTTGTATGCAGACCAAACTGGTAGGTGAGAGAGGATGAGTATAAGCAAATAAGAATACCCAACATGTGTTTTCATTACTTTATATTTGTTATTTATTATTCATTCACTCATTAAAATACTTCCAGCCGCTCCCTCAGAAACAGGTAACATTCCAGATGATTTAGATGGTAAAACCCACTGCAATGACTGGGCAGTGAACTCTTGCAGGGCATAGCTCTTGGGCTGTAGTTTGATTTACGGACCTTTTGCTGAATAGTCACTATTAGCAGAGACATTCAGAGATATTATATGCTTGCTTTGAAACATCAGTGAACAGAGCACAGGAAGAACACATTGAATTACTTGCTATGAGCACATTCCCAAATCAGATTTTCTGGGGAGGCACGTTGCAGTTTTAGAGAGTGCTTTTTAGTGAGAATCTAGTGAAGCCACATTCCCCTACACAGATTCAGTTGCCCACTACAGCAGAGTAAGGGCCAGAGTCACAGTCTGCTGGGACAATTTCTGATATAGAGAAATACATCTGCATTGGGAAGAAGAGTAAATTAGGTTGGAGTTTCTGTTTGATTGTTGTTTCTTTGGATATTTCTATCCCAACTTATAGGCTCATATGGTTTTCCAGGACTTCCCCTGGTCAAAATGCACTGATTGAAAAAAATTTCTTTCTCTAAATAGGCAGGAGCGAATGTGTGGTCTTAATGAAACAGGTCTAGTGAGTGATAGAAAACAAACTCTGTATTAAATGCAGAGCCCAGATTCTGTTCTATAACCTCCTTTCAACTTGGTTCATGTATAAGAGGTAGCAGGAATGAAGCAGAGAAGGTGGAAATCTCCTATTTGAAACAGGTAGATATCAGTTCCAAGGCAGAAGATTTGTGCATCATCAGTGCTCATTTCAACATGAAGCCTTATTTGTTTCACCTCAAGGAGCTTAGAGCTTCTGGAAATAATCCGAATGCAGAATATTACCATAAATTAGCCTTGCCTTTGGTGCATATTTGTGCTGCTCTAGCTCAAGCCTGTTTGCTCCTTGTTCAATTAGTAACTGGAGAGATGAATTTCTGGGGAGTCTATTATACCGAACTGCCAGCAAAAGAAAAAGCTAAGTTTGGTCTTATAAGTCTTGGAACAGACCTCACTTAGAGTTTTGGTTTACCTATGTATTTCCTGATATGTGTATATTGGTGAAGATTTTTGAAGAGTAGGGATGTGGCAGACAGAGAAACAGCTGGTGAAAATTAAATAGATTTAGAAAGCAATAGAATAAACTCATAGAAGAAGAGTCCGTCAAGGACCACTCAAAACAAGGAAGCCACCCCTAACTTTGAAAGTTTCTAAGCTGCAAACCCACGGATACTGCTCCCTTATTGCTGGTATGCATTACTTTGCACTTGCCCTGCTCTTCTATTCTACTCTAGGCACCTGCCTACGGTCCCATTGGAGATACTAGTTTGACTGGACTGTTGTTTTGACCTTCTATGAATATAGTAATTTTTGTGTGAAAAAATCTCAAATTTCAGTGGCATTACTGTGGACACCATTGCCTTGGAAACCAACTCTACTACAATTTACTTACTACACTTTTAAAATACATTAATGATGATGAATTTTCATCAAATCTTATGGAAATCGAGCAACATTTTTTTTGAAATGAATTTTTTTACACTTCTGCGTAATGATCTCTCAATGAGAAGCTCTCAGGCTTGACTAGTGACTGACATAACGTGCAGAAACATTATACAAGCTCCATACTAACAAAGCTCTGATATCTGCATAGGGCCATAAGAGGAAGCAATTTGGTTTTTATAGTGTAAGACACAAGAGGGGAAAGCTCAGAGGGCTGTTTGGCTTAGAGGGCTGTTTGGCCCAGAGCCTGTTTCCTCTCCCAAGGAGCCATCAGGAACAGACAGAATATGAATTCTCCAGAAGCTGCTGTTGCTACAACCACTGTGGTTCATCTACTGCTGTAACTGTGGTTTTGTTCTGGGAATTACACTGCTTGGAAGAAGTTCACATCTAACAATAACAGCTGCCTCTACAGTCCTTTAGTTCCACTGTTTCTAATGGGATTACAGGAGGGATCAATTTGTTCCATAGAGTTTATGCTGAAGGTACCATGAACTCAAAAATTTATTTCAGGCACTCCTTCAGAATCTTCTGTGCCTGCTGACAGCTGTCTCAGTGCTCAGGGTCAGTGCCTTTGTGCCTTGTAAGTCTTGAAGGAGATGCTTTAAGGCACTGAACTTTTTCCAGTGGGATTGCTGTGGTGTACCTACATCCTCCTACACACGTGAAAAAACAGGCATAACCTCTTCTCTCCCTAGCTGATTAATAGTGAGGATACATTATCAGAGCTAATAGGAGTCAAATGAAGAAAACTAGTCAAGTGAAACCCTGCAAATTGGTTCCTGTGCTTTCTCCATCTCTTCTAATACCTAATGCCAGGGATTTTCATTTGTGTCCAGCCAGAGCCAAAAGGGAAAGGATTAGAAAGTAAATAACTCCCACACCTGCAATAGGGGAGCAGTCAGCTGTTTCATTGACCCATTTATTAGCAGGACAGGAATGTAAATCCACATCACAAATTTTTTTTTCTCCTGTACAGCCTGTCATTCTTCTTGGAAAAGTAGATGTGCATACTAGCTTTCCACCTATATGTTCATGCCAGTATACCTCTGCATCATTATTTTTCTCTTCCCTGAGATATATGACTTTTTAAGGTGGTGAAATGATCAGTTTTCCGTAGAAGTTTTGTTACCAGAAAGCAGGCAAGATTTAAGCTGTTCCTCTCAGATGTCCTATTTTAATATTTTGGGTTTAGTTTAAAATTCGTTCTAGAACTCTCTCTACTGTAGTGCCAGGTGACAAAAGAGAACTGCTAGCATAGACTAGGGGGTGGTGTTCTGAAGACCTAGTTTTAAGACCTACTTAGAAAACGCTGGGAGGTAACACTGTCTAGCTTTCCATCAGCCATTTTTAAGGACTAACAGTGCTGAGAAACCTTATAGGGGAAAGCTGCGTGGATAGGAGCAGTGTTCCTGGCTCTACTGATACCCAGATAATAAGCTGCTATCACCTGTCTTCCTTGTTGCTTTCTGCTCTTGTCTCATTCTCCGTACCTCTACCACACAAATGAATTTGAAAAATCTGTAACTGCTATTAAATTTCTGCCAAAAAAAGGCAATAGCGACCAAGTGGAAACTATCGACCTGCTGATACTGATCTTTGCATCTGCACTGCTTCCAAAGATAACATTGAGAAGTTGGAGAGATTTGCTGTACCAGTGAGCATTCCAAGTGCTCTCATATGTGTGTGCCTCTGAGACTCTTTTCGCACATTGGGCTGTTCCCATACTGTGTTATCACAACACTTTCTGTAAGACATACTGCAGACCCTTAGAAATGCAGAATTGCTTCTCTGGACAAGAATAATGTCCTGGGAGATAAAGTGCAAACTCATTTCCTATGTGTAAAAAGATGAAATTTCTCTACATGCACGTTGCTTATTGCCCTTGCTGTTGCTCTTTTCTCTCTTTGCTTCTGTCACCCTGGCGATGATTATCTCCCAACACTGGTAGTCAAGGTAATCTCTCCACCTTGACATAGATTTTGATTTGCTAAGCCTGTCTGTATAACAGCTATTGTGACAGAGCACAGAGTCTCAAACTTTTCTTACTGAGTATTTCACTTAAAAGCCAAATTGTCTGTTTTCTTTATCTTCTTTTGTCTTTCTGTTTTAGAAGCACTACATTAATAAAAAAAATAATGTAAAAAGTCCTGTCTTCTCTCCCTTCTCCCCTCTCCTCTCAGTAGTGATTATTTGAAAGTAATGCAAAGCCAATTTCCATGCATAATGTTGTCATGCACATCTTTCCTTTTCCCCAGTTAAAGAATATTAAACTTAATATGTCAAGTGACAGGACATTATAACAAAACATCATAAAACACAATTGATTTTGTCTTCTAGTTTGACTAACATTTTTCTTGTTATTTTCCAGTTTGGATCCCTGGAAAACTGTAAAATTTGTTTCATTTTCTGTGTTCTATTTTTAAAGCTTTACTTACATCCTTCTAAATAAAAAAAAAGTGATGATATTTGAGCCATCAACAGCATGTTTCTCAACTAGCAAATAATTAGTGTGAAGCTCTGAATTAATAGGCAATATGAACATATTAAATCACTACATGTATCTAATTATGTATCTGACAAGCAAATATACCTCTTACTGAACTGTAAACCTGACTAAGGCTGAATAGTAACAAGCACAGTGGAACCTAACCCAGATTTATACCTTTTGTTATTACAGCAGAAATTATATGATAATAATAATATTATCAATGCACTCCCTTTCTCAGCAGTTCTGAGTATCCCAGACACACACTTACATGCAAATGCCAAAAAGCAGCATCCCAATAACAAATTATTGTGTGTTCCACAACATTCCTGATTGCCTCTACTGTGATTTTATCTATATGTCTACTGTTTGTAAATGATGGGGTAATGAATTGTTTTCATCTTATAAACCTCTAACAAACTTCATTATCTTCTATTAAGTAATAAAGGTAAATGTTTGCCACCTAAATGTTTTTTTTTTTTTTCTTGTCTGTGGTCCATGGTTGCAGGAATAACATACATCAGATTAAAAACAATGGCCAGTGATTACTGATGTTTGATGTCAATATAGATAATATACAGAACAACCAGTTTCCAAATTTTTTGTCAGTATAAGAATTTTTTCCGCATAAGATTTTGTGGCAATCACAAATACGATTCAGTTTAACAAACTGACTGTTTTTAGAAAACAAAAGACTGTCTCAGTATGGCTCAGCTAGAATTGCTACATAACTTCCTCTAGAGCTGGAGTGGTAATGTTGTTCATTTACTGCTAATGACAGCCCGAGCGATCCAGTAAATACGGAAAATGAAACAACCTGTATTTCCATGCCAGTATAATCCCATTTTTTCCTCTTCTATAATTCTATACCTCTTAGAACACTTTTTATCCCCTCTAATAAAAGACATGAAAGAAGGAAACAACAAAGGAAAAAAAAATGTTGAAAATAATTTTGAATGCAACAACTCGGGAGCTATAAAAACAACTGATCTCCCAGAGGATGCTGCCATTACTTCTTTATTTGGGTCAGAACTGGACACTCCTGGCTGCTAAACACTAGCTCATTCATCCTTTATAGGACTAAAATAATTTTTCACACAATACTTACTAATTTCCATAAAAACGTGCTGCTCCTTCATGACCTAGCTGCTTTTTCTACTGTGAAGCTGCAATATTGAGACGAACAACAATGTGTAATGCTAATGTGAGCAACATTGTCTTTTCAAAAATTAACTAGTACTGGTCTAGTTGTCCATCAGTCATACAATTCTTAGTTTATTGCTGAGGAAAGTGCACCATAACAAATGGTGGTGAGCAGACCAAAACCACAAAACGCCCAAGCTGAAGGTAGATTGGAAGAGATACATCCTTACCCACTTGTGCTTATTTTTAAATACAAAGTTGCCTCAGGCCTGGGACATGTATAGGAAAACACAGATCTCCGTGACTGAAGGCTATAATGTCATGTGCATTACATGCAGAGCAATATCTTAATTTCTGTGTCAAAGGGGAAGTCAAACTTTAAAATGTTTAGCAAAAATATGTCTATGGACACAGTAAGAAATATTCCTCTAGCAGTCATTTCATTTTAGTCAAATGTTCCTTTTATTTCAAAAATTACTCAGGTGTGAAAGCACTTCTTTGTTCTTTTGAGGATAACGTCTTAATGGCAATTCATCACAGTAGCCATGAAATCTTGATGATAAATCCACAAACTCTGAAAAAGATTGTAGAAGTAATCTCCTAATTCAAGTATGAGCTAGTCTTCTTCTTAATATAATAAAAAAACCAAGAAGCAATTTGCTCAGTAATGTGCACGGACATTTAGTGTGGCTTGGAGTGTACAAATCTAAAACAAACTCCAAATCCTCAGCAGTTTACTTCCCCTGTGAAGCTGGCCCAGTCCTGTCTCTCAGACACTTCTGTGCCAGCTCAACCACCAGCCTGTATAGTCCTGCACATGTTGTCAGGCTTAGAAGCAGGAACATTTTACAGAATCACAGAATATGCTGAGTTGGAAGGGACCCATAAGGATCATCAAGTCCAACTCTTAGCACTGCACAGGAACATCTCCAAGAGTCACACCAAGACTCTTGTATCATGGTGTACCATTATCATCCAAACACTTCTTGAACTCTGTCAGGCTTGGTGCTGTGACTGCTTCCATTGGAAGCATGTTCCAGTGCCCAACCATCCTCTGGGTGAAGAATCCTTTTTGAATATCCAACCTAAACCTCCACGACACAACTTCAGACCATTCCCACAGGTCCTGTCACTGGTCACCCCAGAGAAGAAACAAGTGCCTGCCCCTTTTCTTCCCCTCACGAGGAAGTTGTAACTGCAATGAGATCTCCCCTCAGTCTCCTCTTCTCCAGGCTGAACACACCAAGTGACTTCAGCTACTCCTCATACGGCTTCCCCTCAAGGCCTTTCACCATTTGTTGCCCTCCTTTGGATGCTCTCTAATAGCTTAATGCCTTTCTTAGATTGTGGTGACCAAAACTGCACACAGTATTCAAGGTGAGGCTTCACCATTGCAGAGTAGTGTGGAACAATCCCCTCCCTCCAATCCAACATAAAATCTGTTTCTATTAAACTAGTCAAACATCTCTCCTAAGATCTCTTCTTATTAGGATCATTAAGTTCATTACTGAGCTTCCTCACAGTGTCTGAAAGTGCTGGTCATCATAAATGAGAAGACTAGGAATAAGATCAAAGTTGATATCAAATTAAAACTATATGACCTCTCCATAAGATTGGCAAGGAGAGTCTTTTTCAAGCACATCATGTTTATGCATTTTTTTTCTTCTTATCACTGTGTCATAATAGCACTTACTCGATAGAGTAAACTGTGAGCTGTATTTACAAATAGAAAGGCAGAGCTGGTATCTTAGAGAGGTTTTCCATTAAGTAGGTACTAATATGAGAAGGAAAATATCAAAAGATTAAAGTTTGAGATGCTTAATCTTCCCTTCTTTCCTAACATGTGACTCTGGGATGGTTCGTATACACTGG
The DNA here is from genome assembly GCF_009829145.1 of Chiroxiphia lanceolata. Taxonomy (NCBI): domain Eukaryota; kingdom Metazoa; phylum Chordata; class Aves; order Passeriformes; family Pipridae; genus Chiroxiphia; species Chiroxiphia lanceolata. Next base: position 22,531,435 of record NC_045642.1, on the reverse strand, counting down.
GAAGATGCTGAGACCTAGAGTTGTAAATGGCTATATATGTACTTTGTTTCTGATTTGCAAAATTCAGTTGAAATATTGTAATTTTCTTTTGAAATTTATGAAATACATTAAAGCCTCAATGAGAAAATCACTTCAACAAAATGGATTATACCATTCATGCACAACTCTAATTTTGTGGCTAATGCAGTCTCCATAGATGTATATGTGTAATCTAGTCGTCTTCTACACCATCTGTCCCCATGTGACATTTCAAAGTTTCTCAGCTTATACATCAATAAGCAGATAATATCAAAAGAAGAGACTCAAGAATGGGATCAACAAAGTTTGTCATTGTGCACTATAAACTACTGCCTATGGCAATACAGTTAGGTTAGGTTTAACAGGAGACAGTAATGTTTTTGAGTAAAAGCTAGTTTCTGGAGGTCAAAGCTAACAGGAGATCTCCACTTTTTCCTGTTGAGCTAACTACTTTGAAAATTCTTCAGTCAGTGGAGGATGACAGATACATATCTGTAATTAGTATTATTTTTTGTGCTGAAGGAGGCAGCAGACACACAAATATACTGGTATTTCCTTGTTATGTGAAGGTAACAATGCTAGCCTTTCTTGAAAGATTCACTCTCATTGCTCCAAAGGGGTTTTGGTTAAGGTCAAAGTAAGTATATTTTGTTTAAATTTCCACATGATACTGAAATCTGATTCTGAAAATAAAAGATCATTCTAATACAAAAGTACGTGTTCAATTAACCCAATTGATACTAATGTAGCACAAAATTGGATCATTCTGTCAAATCTATATCTCTTGATCTTCTAATGTATTTAAGTATTCTTTTTCTTTTTTTGTTTCCCCTTGCTTTTCATTCGAATTCATTTGTTGAGTGTTTCAAATTTCATGGGTGATATGCCCAGTCTTGAAGTCCCTAGGTGTGCACAGTCATGTGAATGTTTATAGAGAACTTCAGCACTGTTGTACTGATTGTAGAGAAGAGACTGTTTTGTTACAGAACTGTGAGTTATGCATCATGGAGACATCCTAATCTCTGGGATGACAGGTTTCAGTGTTTTGTGCAAAGCTGGAAATATTAAATGGAGGGATAAAGGAAAAGTGGAGCAGAGAAGAGGTAGTACTAAGACAAAAGCTACTTTATTCTCTTAGTTCAGTATATTTGCCTTTGAGTTCTAAGGGTTACTGAAATATAACAATTTAAAGGCATGAGTTCTGTGCTGCATTTAAGCTGTCTGACAGGTCCTGGCACTGGTGGAATTCACTGATGTCTGAAAATCTATAAAGATTTAGTCCTGGCTGAAGCAATAGAGACCTGCTTTGTGATCTGGTGATAGATAGTGTGCTTAAGTGGCCAACTAATAATGTTTTGTACAGGTGCATTCTGAATGATTCACCTGTAACGTAATCTGAACAGATCAGATCTAGGAGCACATGGATGTACGGAGCTGGCAGTGTACAAGGTCTACATAGAGAGCAAAAGTATACAAAGAAATTTGTCTCTGTGTTACACAAGAATGCCTGGGAAAGACAAACTTTAACAACACATTTTCCAGCAGTTCCAAATGATAGTAATGCACCTTTTACTACTAAGGTTCTTAAGTCTCAGTATATCTAGGAGTTTCAACATGTACATCACTTCTCCACTTGTGGGAACCACCTTGCACTTTGCAGGACCACCTTGCAAAGACCTTTCACCAATCCTTTCTCTGCATCCTAGAAGACTCCTAGAGGGGTGCAGGGGTATTACAGGGATCTTTAAGGTATAATAGGGAAAGCACGTGACCTGCAGCACTAAAACACTCACGCTCCTGAAATGTCAATGCATGTTTACTGACATTTAAAAATGAATCATTTTATCATGGAGGGATCATTTTGAAATCACAATGAAAAAAAGATGCTTTAGAGCCCTGGAGATATGGGAAGAATCTAGAAAGGAACATCTGCACTACCAATGACAGAACTCAGTGCAGTCATTTGGATGCAAAGTCTCCTCCTTTACATTATTTTTGTCCCTCTTTCTGTGCCACAAAAGCAGAGACAACAATAAATCTGGATCCTCTGCATTAGATTGTTTCATTGCTTTCTCCAAGAGATTTTCCTCTACAGTATAAATCTAGTATAATGTGTTCAGATCAGCAAAGTTACTTAACAGAACAGACTGTACTAGTGGTACATTTATTAATACCATATATAATGAGGATTTAACTACGTAGTAACTTTAGTATCTTTATATTTACCATAGGAAAAAAAGGACTCCTCTCCCTAAAAAAACCACACAACCACAAGTGAAGTTTAGAGGGTTGGCCCGCTGCCTTCAAAGATGAATATTATATCCAAATAGCTTTTAAACATATGCTGGAAGCTTATAAACCTCAGTTAACTGCACTCTGATTCACAGGATAAAAAACCCAGATCTATTTGTTTCAGATGCAGGAGAATAATAAAAAAGAATTATAAAAATCTACCTGCTACCTAGCAGGGAGGTAGAAGGATTCCTGCACTGATGCTAGGCAACGCTGGAGGAAGAAAGCACTAACTTGGAACAGAGTCCTTGCAGAAATGATGTTACAGCAGAATCCCATCAGTACTTTCAAATCTGACAGAGCTTTCTAAAGCCACTATGAGAGTTGTCTATGACAGCACAAGAATAAGCAGTGACAAATATGAACTATTGATTTAGGATCACCACGATATAATGACATTCTGAATGCTAGCAAACATGCAGCCAGTAAGGAGAAGTTACTGTACCTTTGCTTATGAAGCTGTTCTGTAGGAATGCAATTGAAATTCTTTATTGGAAGAATCAGAAGAGTTATTTGGCACAGGCTGTCAGGGAGAAATATGACTCACCTACAGAGAGACTTATCTCAGATTTAGGACATGATAAATTTTAGGGCAGATATGCAAACTTTCAGGGTGGTTTAGTATTTTTAAGGCATGTTTTCACAGAAGTCTTATAAGTGAATAATACTTAACTTTGGTTGGGTTGTTTCCTTGCTGCCATCATTGTGCTAGATGGCAGGGGAATTGCATTCTCTGAATTTAAGAGGGAAGTATTGAAATATTGGATATATGGGAAACTGTGGGTAGAGCCTTCTCCAGGAGTGGGACAATGACTTGGCTAAAGGGGGAAAAGATAACAGAGTATCTTTCACAGACATTACAGCCACCCAGGATATACTATATCCTCTCAGTTCTGGTTTCTTTTCTGTTGGGATGATCCTTTGTTCTGAGGTGAAGAGCATATATTTCTGCACAGAACATACTTACAGTTTATACTTACATTGTTTGCCACAATATCCGTTAATTTACAGGCTTTCATAAAAATATGTGCTGCTAGCTAACAGATCACACATTTAGAGACATAGTAATATCTAGTTTACTCCAGTATATATGTTAACAATATACTAGTTGGGTAAGGAAGATCAAAGGAAATTCTCCTTCCCTAGCATTTATGAAGATAACGGTTTTCAGACTTTTAGTCTTTCAATATTTAAAATCCTCCAGAAAAAAACAACCAAACAAACATGATTTGTGACTCATCTGGAGTGCTCACAGGTCTAGAAATTTTTTTATGAAAGATTAATATGTATGATTACAATTATTGGTTGCTAGATGTAGTTCCCTTATGAAAGCCATAACTACTAAGAGGCTCTTCAAAACCTCCATACACTGAAGGAAGCTGATCCAGTAGTTTTATTAAACATTGTCCTTAGAGACAATCTTCTGGTAAGTTTATACTCCCTTTTTCTGCTTTACGCAGTCATTGTCATGGTATCTGATTACATTGCATTTCACTTATCATAGGTTATAAGTCTTTTTGTTTAATATAAAAGAAAAAAATCACTAACTTCTTCATGAATGTTATGTGATATTCTAAATGGCTTGTAGAATACACAAAATTTTAAACAAGACAGGTAGGGAGCTTTCTGTCATCTGACTCTGCCTTGAAAATTAATTCTAATCCCTTTTTTTTTAAAAAGGTCCTATGGTGATGGGTCACAGATGGGAAGGGAAATGCTTCATAAAATCAATGAGTTACTTCTGGTGTGTTACCTACTCCTCTGCTAAGGTCACACCTGCCCAGCTCCTGTGGAGACAACACAATGTCAGTGGGTCTCTCTAAGGGGAAAACAAAGAACCCTGCAACAGCTCACCTTTTTACTTGCTGTCTGTAAAAGGTATGATTTTTCCCTGGGAACTGTGGTAATTTTAGCCATGTCCTCAGGTTAACAGATAGAATCTTGGAGGTCATTAGGCTGAATTTAGGTAAATAGCATCAGGGAGTATAAATGAGATGGAACTCCTTGTCACTGTTCTTTCTGGTAAAACTTTCTGATATGAAAAAAACCCACCAACTCTGTAACAACATTGCAGGGGATGTACACATTTAGTTGTTAGGAACTGATCCTACACTGTTAATCCTGTATATTCCTGACAAATGTGCACTTTGGTGGTCACACTGTAAACAACATAGATCAGATCCTTCCCGATCAGAGGAAACAGCATACTTTCTCAAACAAAGTCCTTTCTCAAAGCCCTTTTCCAACATAGTCATTCATTTGTCATTGACACATCAAGTCCACGCAGCTTAAATAATTTCCAAAAAGACAGAAGCTACTTTTTAAACCTTTTGAGCTTGGGCTAATTTTAAACTTACTCCAGCTGAAATATTTACTGCATGTCTTCCTCACAAATTATGTCATATTCAAAAAGTGAAAATCCTCATTTCAGCATCATCATCTCAAGTGGAAAAACTGCAAATCCTCCAACAGAAAATTAGGGAACATTTGTTCTGTCTGTCACAGCTCAAGTGTGCAGTATTTTTTCCCTGGCACAAATGTATTTATTTAGGTTTTCTAGCTGGTGAAACTATTGTAGCTGTTCTGCCATGTCCCTGAAGACAGGCATCCTATGGCTACAAATGACTGTATTATTTAATCATGAAAAGACAAGACTTTGAATAAGGGAAAGCATTTCTAAGAGAAAAGTTACCAAGAACTCTGGGATCTGACTGCATAATCCAATCTCACTCCATTTTTTGAATGAAAATGGAATGCTGCTGAAATGATGTACTTGTGCCTTGGGAGTACACTTAGCGTACACTGAAGTGCAATGATGTATTTTTTTCCAGTCTCAGATAAAAATCAGCTTTGTAGATAAGAGAACAGTAAAATATGTGCTCTGAGCATTTAACAAACATTAATAGCTTCATTCTGCATTGGAAAAGCGTGTTGTCCTGCATTTGCAAAGTAGGTAAATGCTAGCACTGTTTCAAGCTTTGGAGTGCATCTGCAATTCTTTCAAGGGGCTTGATTTTCAGTAAGTATTTGGTATTTTCTCCTGCAAAATACAGGGTTTTTTGATAGTACCTCTATGGAAACTCAGTTTTGAGATCCAAAGAACACTAAATCATTAGGCATGTATGAATTTTCTTATTGAATGCTACCATTTTGCTCATGCAAATGCAAGACACAGCTTCTGTAATTTACCCAGAAGTGACTTGGCAATAAAAGCCCTGGTAAAACTCTTATGAAGCCTAAGCATCAAACACATATCGTAACTAACTACTAGAAGGCACTTAGAGTGTACTTCATTTCTTCTTGCCCTTTACATTTTCTTTCATCTGTATCTGATTTTCTTTTACTGCAGTTTTAGCAAGTCCAGTTTTTACCTGTGCAGTTACTGAGATTAAAACCAGCTAAAAGTAGATACACTTTATAACAGTCTAAAAGAAGCAGCAGATTTAGGAAACGCGGCAAGCATGGGGAAGTGATTTAAAAGTACATCAGCAGTGCAAATATGGGAATCTTCCCAGAAATAAAGTAAAACTAAGTCCTATATCTTTAAAAACTGTAGAAAATTCTACCTTTTTGCTGTCCCTGAAAAGTGAAAATGTTCCTTTAAGTTGGAACAAGAAAAGAAGATTCACTTCTACATTAACTTTTAAGATGTGAATAGCTGTTTGTGAATGGATGTGGCTCTGTGGGGTTCCTAGCCTTGTATGCCTATATAAGTTCACACAAATGACTGGGTCTCTGCTATTGAGGATTAAAAGAACCTATGGTTAGCATTTAATCACCTTTCACTACACCTTTTAGATAACACCTCTCTGTTTTTTTCCAGTCCCCTTGACAGTGGCCATCATAGTTTGTTCCTAACTCAGACAGAGACTAAATGTTGTTCAAGGGTATAGAAAGTGATAATTTCTACACTGGGGCCCAAGCAGATCACATTCAGTTTGGCATCCAACTTCAGGAGCTGATTCCAGAGCAAGTTGTGTTTTGGTCTCTGTAGGTGTCACCAGTGTTTTAGAGGAAACTGTGCAGTGCAGTTAAGGGAAGATTCACTCCGGGGGTGATGGACTCTCTGTATTAAATTGAACTGTTTACAAGTGGAGAGTTAAAATGTTCTGGCCCTCATCTTTTACAGCATCCCATATATAAAAATGGCACAAATGTTTAGATTAACTCTTAATTTTGTCTATGGCTTTTAAGACCAAGAACTCAAGTATAATGGAATGAAATGGATACAAGAGGCCTGTAGTAATGTATTGTCACATTTTGAGTACTCCCACACTGATTTATATATGAACACAGAGAATTATAAATCCAGTTAGACCTGTGGCAAACAGGCTGCACAGCGAATAATATCATATAGTCTCATTTACAAATTCTTGAAAAAAAAATCAGAAGTCAGCTGCTTTGAAGTTTTACTTTGATCTCACTGAGACCTACAACTTGGCTTGTAGCCAAAGAGACTCCACAAATGAAAAAGCTGAGCAGTAAAATTTTAGAGTTGTATCAAGAACACAGGCAGAGAGAAGACTGAGATTTCTAGGAAGTCAGTTTTCATGTTATAATCACTAGACATTGGGTGGTACACCACAAGACAGATACACCACCCTTTGTGGTGCTGAATCCCATGTTATGCTTTGAACCTTCTATTAAGAATAGTCAACAATTATAAATAGCCTCCTGAGGTCACACCATTCACTGCACATTTCATGTCCAGAAGGAAAGATGTGCAGATAGGCAAACTAGTCAGGAATGAACTCAGGCAAGCTTCAGCTTTAGACTGAAATTGTATGTAAAACAAGGACATTTTCCTCTCTCTCTTCAATTACACATTTCAATGATGTTTAAAAAATAATCCTCAATTCACTATTATAATTGTCACTCTGATTTTCTTCATGAGGTGTCAGCTTTTTAGCTCTTCATCTGAGGTCATTCTGTGTCCCAAGGGTGGATGCACCACAAAACTTTCCCTCCCTTTTTGAAGCCACTAGTATGTCATTTTGCCAAACTACTTCAAAGGAAAATCAATAGTTCCTCATGCCAACATGCTTGCTGTTTCATGATCTTGCTGGTACAAAATCCTCATCTCCTAACAGAAGGAAAATATTCTCATTTTTCTCATTGTATGCACACTACATGAAAACAAGTTTATGTACTTTTATAAAGTTACAGATTCTTTATCCTAAATTGAAATCCCTATGATAACATTCCTTTTTGTCCCTTTATAGGCTGGAAGATCTTCGTACAAAACTTCTAGTTGCCCTTTCTTCTCATTGTGATAATTACCTCTGGGAAAGAGACCTCATTATTAACAGGTCTGCTGGACCCTTAGTTCTTTAAAGTTACTCTCTCTTACAGATGCACCATCATTTGAAAGGTACTTAATTTAATACTTTAACTCTTTGCAAAGAGATCACAGAATATTCAGAGTTGGAAGGGACCCACAAGGATCATTGAGTCCAACTCTTAAGCGTATAGTCTATGCAGGGATCTAACCCACAACCTTGGTGTTATTAGCACCATGCTCTAACCAATTGAGCTGACTGATTTGCTGAAGTGTGGATTACCAACAAATATAGCAGGTGTTAGTGACAGATAAACTGATATCAAACATTAAGTGTTCTGGAATACCACTTTGTATCTTGGGTTGAACACCCAAGGCTAATTCAGAATAGCACACCCGTACCTTTTCTTCCCATGTGTAAAATGGAATTGTGACTCTCTTCATACAGCTAATATAAATATTAATGTCTTTGCTAAGAACTAAGACACAGCATTATGAATACAGTAGGTTGGCCTTTAATTCTATGTTCAGTGAAAGTATTGGATGGTATTTAGTAAATAAAGCATGAGGGTCTGTGCATTAAATGGTGAAGATGAAAAGCACTATTGAACAGTTACCATTCAGTAAGTACTACCCAACTGGTGCACTAAATGAGGCAGGGAACCCATGGGAAACATTCGATTTTGTAATTAAAGACTATCATAAAGGCATATGCAGAGGGGATCTGGATAAAGCTTGCACTGGAAGTCTTAATTCTGGCATTTCCCAGCTTCAGAGTTTTAAATTTTGCAAACCTGATTTTTTTTTCAATGTAATTTTCAAGAGACAGGTAACATATACTATACTTGCAGACTTTTATACTAAACTATGTTGCACTCACAGCTTCTGAGGGGAGGAATTCTATTGTCAAGGGCATCAGTGAATGGTAAAATATCTTTGAAATCACGAAGGAGAGTGACATACCCTAAGCAGACATACTGAACATTGTCAGAATAGTGATAAGATATAAGAGGGCCATGACCTGTTCTGTAAGTGTAGCTGTTAAAAGAAAAGCTTCCTTCTGGCGAAAAGCCCCTTTACTTAACAAATTTTAGGAGCAGGCACTGGAAAATATATGAACAAGAATGACCTTGCTTTGGCAGAGAAGGAGATAAGGCCTCTGAAAGGTCTGCTTCTAGATCATATCTCAGCACTGTTTCAATCCACTTCTGCCCTGGGGTAGCTCACTGTTATATACGTTGCTGCTCTCTCTAGTATGAGGTTGAACTTTACCTTAAGTAAATGTGGAAAGACTTATAACTAAGGACTCTGATTCCTAGCCAGGGAAGACTTTGCTTAGGATCACTGACATGGCTCCTCTCAGAGGTTCTTTGAAGGTGATAGTTATTTGGTATAGCAGCTCTTTTGTCACAGCCTGAGGGTAGCCTGTAGCTGGTTCAGCTTTACCCAAATGTTCAGGTCAGCTGCAGAGCTGGCTTAATAGGCTTGTGTTGTGTAAAATCTGGAAGTGGAATCCTAATGTGAATATTCATGTCTGAAACATGACACAAAAGCCTCATTTAGGATTGTGTCCTATTGGTTTCACAGCTATGCTTTTCCATGTTCCAAAGCCAGGCCTTACCAGCAAGAACTCATCTCAAAATCTCAGAGTCAAACTGAAGAACTATATACAGATGAAGCTATACCATTCCATATATTTAGGACTTACCTACAAAGGGGGTAGTGCAATCCACATCACGTCCACTTCTCTTGGGACATTCATCTACAGTGAAGGAAAGTCATAGAATCACACATCATCATCCAAACATGCTAGAGAGAGCACTGAATTGCAGTAGGCCTGTGTTGTTTCAGTGCTGGAACCATTATTTATCCAAAGATAGGCAAATTAGCTTCAGTGCAGTATTGTATTGATTGCTAATAGTACATCAGAGTTAGTATCTTAGTTTAGGATTGTGCTGCATTATGTGGACACACCAATATATTTAGCAGTGGTTTGTCTCTAGAATGGTTTCTTGCTTCATGCAAGCACTTCATAAAAGTGCTTTTTTTTTCAGGCAGGCACACCTTCCATCACAAAAAAGTCACTGAGCCAGCTGAAAATATGCCTTTAAGTAGTTGTGATTAATTAAGAAATTTTGTTCATAGTGTGTCTCTCAGCTGTTACTGTTAAATTGCAGTTCTACAAACCTATATAGTATGATGTGCAAAATTTAAGTATTCATCACGTTCTTCCCATGCCAGACATTTAGGGCACTATGATATGTATCTACAAGGTACAACTGGCACTGCACATTGCAGAGCTGATCATTGCCGCGGTCCGAAGAGGGGATGGGACTGTGGCATTACACGAGTCCAATACGAGGGTGGGATGCAGGTAGGATCCTTTATTCTCGTGTCCACCTTGTCTTTTATCAACTCAGGAGGGGAAAGGGCCAGAACACAGGTAGGAGTACGAGACAGGCAAGCGAGGGGACAAACCAAGGCAGGGACAGGGCAAAAAGGGGAAGAACACAGGTGGAACCAGGGGAGGAAAGGGTGAACGGGGGCTGTCTCCTGTCTACAGCTTCTCCAGCCAATCAGCAGAGAAACAGGGGAGCAGGGAGGCGGACAGGTTGGGATTTGCCTGGAAGACACAAACTCTGGGGGAACATACAATGTGCGTTACATAATAACTATAAAGTCTGCATCATAAAGTTCGTTCAATCACTGTACATCCTTTTCCACTTCTGAGATTTTCCCCATTCTGATTCTTTGTCCGTCACATCTCACCCTTCTTTACTTGTTTGAAGCACAGCTAGAAAATATCTGTTTTGATAGTCTTCTTACAGCCTGCTGTGACACAAGAAATAGTTAGTTACAAAACAAACAGAGAAAGCAAAATTTCAAAGCAAGTTAAGAAGGGTTTGTTTAAATGGACTTGGGGGAGAACAGATCTGCATCTTCCAAATCAGTTTGGACAGCTTCATCTGCTGAGTGACTCCCCCCTAAAAATTGTTTCCAGCTCGAGATGCCACTGCTCCATGGTGTCTAAAAGCTTAGTGATAGTGGTCTTCTATGGACTGTGAGATCCTGGAAAATAAACAGAACATGTTAGAAGGAGCAATTTAGGATTGGGAACCCGTGGTAAGGGCATAACTTGCATAATTAGTTCATCTGATTTAAGCTGAACTGCAGGGAATGGTAGGTTTAACATGATTCATTCTAATTGCTGTGGTTTCCTGGCACTTGCTGAAGGGATGGGCTACGCAGGATGGAATGCAGTTGAGGGGGTGTTGTCTTGTTTCTTGATAGTTCACAGGCGCACTGTTTAAGATCTGGCATTGAATTAAAAGTCACTTTTCTCCTTAAGTCGGGTGACTTTTTCGGAGGTAGCAGTTCTCCATAGATGTTAGTAAGAGACCTGCAATCTTTTATCCAGTGTCTGCCTTTTCCACACTGTTTGCACGGCGTCTTTTGAAGTTCAGTCTTTGTAGTTAATTGTGGACAGCTCTTTTTTATATGTCCTGTTTCACCACAGTGAAAACAGGTTTGTGGTCCAGCTAAAGCTTCACCTATTAGTCTTGCTTTATGAGAATTAGACCCCACATTCTTGCAAGCTTCTGTCATCTCCAGAAGTGTGGGATCTTTTAGCATTTTTAAAGCTTGTTGGCAATCCTCGTTAGCTTTTTCAACCACAAGCTTATTAAACAGAATGTCTTGGCTTTCTTTCTGCTGGACTTGGCGTGCTATAGCTTCCTTTAGCCGGGTTATAAAGTCCACAAAAGGTTCTTTTGGGCCCTGATGAATTAGGGTGAATGAAGGTGTTTGGACATATGCATCAGCAACCTTTTTAAGGGCTTCTATTGCTAGCTCTTTTGTAATGTCCTGATATTTTAAATCCAGAAGAGCCTGATCTTGTCAGCTGGTATAGTTGCCTTCTCCATACAACACGTCAATAGCATTGCTTATTGAAATACCACACCTTTCCATCTTTTCATTGACATATTTAACTATAAGCCACTTCCATTCCACCTCAAAAACAGATGCCTGCACAGTCGATAACAGTCCATTAATTACCGCTTTGATATCATACGGTATTAAACGGCACGTGAGGAAAAACAATTCAAAAAGCCCAACGGTATAAGGTGAACCTAAATCATACTACAGAATTGCTTGTTTGATGTCTTTTAACATAGAGTAAGACACCGGACGCCATTCTGGGGCACAACCGTCCTCTAGATAAATTGGAAAGGCTTTTAAAAACTCGACGTCGTTTGCCTGCGCAACCTCTGTCCTAAAGTCTTTCCAAATATCGTTATAGGGCAGGGGTGTTTTTGCTGTCCGGCAGCTGCAGGGGGCTTCGGCAACAAAGGGCAGCCATCTCCCCTGATGTTATCGTCGGAAGAGGCCCCGGCTCCGCTCCGGGCCCCGTGCCGGGCCCGGCCCCTGCCCCTGCCGCGCCTGGAGATCATTATATAAACAAACGAATTTTTGGGTCAGCAAATCAACAGACAGACTATGGTAGTTCTAGTCTCTGTCTGAATGATACCATTTATTTCTTCAAACTTCTGCATTTAGTAATGAAAAGAAATATCCTGAACATTACAAATTCACAGGTATTTTAAAAACTTCACCATTTCTGCTTTGTACACATCATAGTTTATGACTTTGTCAGTTTACTTTCCTTAAAGCCAACTAAAATGGCAAGAAATCTTGTCTGATCTTTCTAGTCAACATATCTTCAGACACAGGGAGACTTTTATAGTGTAAATAACAGCCAGGTTAAATTGCCACTATAAAAACTTTCTACTCATGATCAGTGCTTTCTACTTTTCGTAGAATGTATTTGCATTTTGACATTGCAAAAGCAGAAAATATTTTTTTTTGTTCTTTTTGGTCTTGAATATATAAAGATCCCAGCCCAGTAACTAAATCAAGATAAAAGACATCAGTATTCTCTTTTCCCTGGGATGTATCAACCATCATTAAGAATGCAGACAGCAAAAAGGCAATTTGGGACTCTGAGAGCAGGTTGCAAAAATAATTTACAGTTGTGTTCACTGTTGGCATAATGCTAAATCACATCAAAACTCTTCATTTGTTCAGACTGCATTCAGTATGGTATTAAAAACAAGTCTTTCCATTGGTATTTTTATTGTTGTTTTTAAACAAGATATTTTTTCTAGATGTCTAATGTGCCAATAGAGACGTCTCTGCACAGATACCAATTAGTTACGTTGTAACAATAAACATTACAAAGCAGACATAGTGTGGAATGACTTATTAAGGCATTTGTCAGGCAAAGTTGCTTCTTCTTTCTTTTCAATTATATGCTGGAGCAGTTCTATCAATGCTCATATAGTAAATATACTGCCAATTTTAATTACTGAAAATCTAGGACAAACACACTGAAGTCATGTATTTTACACTTTTTTCTTTCTGAAACATATTTCAACTGAGTGCTGTCTTAAAGTGCTTTATCAGCTGTGAATTAATCAAGAGAACTCAGTGTAGTAACTAATACTGTTGCCCCTTTCTATGAACAGTCTGTACTTAAATAAATAAATAATATTTACAACATCTCAGACTGAATCAGTGGAAGAACCAGAAACCCTCTCAGATTTTTATAATGACTGAGTTTGCTGGGTACCAAGTAAAGCTACCTTCTGTTCCCTTCAACTATGATCTGACACAAAAGTAATTGTTTGGATGTAACTTCAAAATGTGATTACCTTTGATTTATGTTGTGATTCTCTTCTGTTTAGACAAATACTATCCTGTTATGCTAGACTCCCTAGTTTCTCCTTCCATGAGCCAGAGGCTGCTGCCATTGAGATTTTTGTCACTGCTGCTGCACTGCTATGCACTGCTATGCAAACACTCTCCTATCCCTTGAAAAGCAGTCTGTCTGAGCCCTTGTCCTGTCCTTGGCACAAATCTGATTTTTATATGTGTGCTAATACTGCTTATTTTCAAGGGAATTCTGTAATTCTGGGTTATGGACAAGAAGAAACCCATTTAGTGCAGACATGAGCCATATCATCAAGATTTCAAGACTATCATTTCAGACTTCAAAGTAGTTTGGATCAGTAAATAACTCTCCCCTCTGAAAATGTTAAAAGAATGTCTTGCTTAGAAAATTTTAATATTCTTCTTCCTTATGCCTTTGAAAGGTTAATACTTTTAAAAAGAGAAAAAAAGGATTTAGCAAAAAGAGAATGTTTTAATCTAGATTCCAAAACATCTCTAATCCTCTGAATTTTGAGGTGCTTCTCTGAAGTGCCCTCAGATGCTGCCCGTGTCAAAGGCTGCCCTCACAGCTCTGAGACTCCCAGTTCTTTTCTCCAACATAAAAGCCTACAGATTAATTCCACATTACTCATGCGCTGTTGTGACATGCTTTTGTCCTTCCAAGCAAGGCTTTTACAGTGTGGTAACAGTGGTAAGAACCCATTTCCTCTGAACTTCAAATCAAAAAGAAGAGGCTAGGATGGCTCGTGGCACCCTGTCAAATACTGTAAATTGTTCTCGCAGCACCATATTTCAAAACTGATGGCAGTGTAAACTTATGGGTGGGTATGGTTGGAAGGTAACACCCACAGTGAGATTGTGGGGTATCAAATCTGCTCTCTGCCAAGGAGGTCATAACAAATTGGCTCACTTCAGGAGACAGAATATTTTGCTGTCAGGTCTTCATAACCAGGCGAGATTCCAAATCCCATGTGTGTTACTTCCATTTCATGTATTAGTGACTGATGATATGTGAGAACAGAAGAAATATGAAAGAAGAAACATTTGCACTCCTATATTTGTATTGTCTTTACAAGGAAAGTATAAGGAAGCTTTTGTCTCTATTAAATCTTATAAATGACTCTGACATCAAACTTGTGTCATTCTTTGTGTGAACTATTCCCAGAGTTCCGCCAAAAAAATCCAGTAGCACTGTAAGATACATGGAATGTAACTATTAAAAAACTCTTAGATTAAAAAAAAAATCTACAACTATTTTTTATTTAATCATGAAGCTATGAAAACCTCTCAAATGATTCAATTTATTGCCGTACTAAAAGCATATATATTAAATAGTAATACAAAATGTAGTGTGCTTGCTGTTATAGCGTTAATGCATATCAAACCACCAAACCTGTAGAAGTAAATTGTCAAATTCCAAACATTCACTTTAATGACTTGCTAAGTCAATCAAACTGGTTGTAACCTCTACCTATATTATAGAAAATAAGTCATTATTCAAAAAGTATATTTCAATTACTGAGTCCATTTAAGGGGAGAAATTTGGACAGACTTGATTAAAAGGTAAAAATTATGTTTCCTCTTCCAGCCCATGAAAAAAATCTGTGCATAAAAATGAGAAGATTAACTAGTTTTAGAAAGATAAAGTATCTGGTAGTTAGAAACAATCTCTCCAATTCACTAATAATAGGTGCTGTTTTCTTCCCCTACTAAGAGATCTTTCTCAGTGGTTTGGAAAGACTTGCATGAGGTCAGACCTAAAGTAACTTCGCTTAGATTTAGAACAAAATGAAAAATAAACCCAAGACTTTAATGGCATTTCAATTTCCTTTCAAATGCAGCTTGCCAAAATTTCTAAGGCAATCATTACATAATAAATAAAAAAAAAAAGTGATCATTAAAGACTTTAATGACTATAGATTAAGCTTTCTAAATTATTTAAATCAATGCCCTTATTCTTACCATGTCCTCCTGCATCAGTAAAGACAAATGCCATAGACAAGAAATACCCTATAGAAAATAGGAAATGATATATATCATAGGAAAAACTGGAATGCACCAATTGCAATAAAAGTTCAAAAGTTTAAAGCAAATTATCTACTCACTGATTTGAATAATGATGAAAATCCTGTAGTTTTGATCTCTTTGAATCAAATCCGTCTGCATAAAGGCCACAACAAAGCAAAGAAAAGCATTGTTGTACAGATCACCTCAAGGACTCATAGCATCTTATAGCATGTTAGCTTCGTAAGAAGCTTAGCAAGCAAGTTTTGGGGAAGCCCTGAGTACCCCAGAGATTATTGGCCTGAGGCGATGAACCGATGATAAGAACACAAGGCATGTTAGCACTCCTTTTTTCTTCTCTGGCTGTGTGGATCTCAAAAGCTAGTTTATGATAATTCTTCACTATGCCTTTTCCTCTTTCTCTTCCCATAAAATGCAGGCCTAGTAGCAAATGTGAAAGAGTTCTTTGGCAGCAAACATGGCAAAATTAAACACGCTCAGCAGAGACAGGAGATTGGGCACATGAGGAAAATAAATTTGTCAGTGCGTCCCATTGCCCATTGGTCCCACAATATGATTATTCATTTTCTAAGGTAAGTGCAGTCATGCTAAACTATTGAACCTTTCGGTGAATAGTGTTAGCTGAGTGTCAATATATGATTGTCTTTCATCTGCATGGAGAAATGGTAAATAGAATTTCCATTGAGTTTTCTGACAGAGGCAAAGCTGAATTAAAGCCTATTTATAAATGTTTTTATATCATAAAACAGCCTTAGAGCATTCAATTTGAGCAGCACTGTAAATATGCCCTTCCTTATGTAAAGGTTGGCTGTTTAATAACAAGATGCAAATTTCTTTGCAAGAGTACTTGCTTTTGTTTCTTCTCTTTGCTTTTTAGGCACAATGTTTCTCTCACTGGGGAAAGTGTGCAGACAACCCTACTATGACTTTCATTGTGTATTTGTATGTATAGGACTTATTTATGGTCTTCAGTTAAATCAAAAACTTATACTGCTGGTAGCTTTTTTCGTTAGACCTTCTATTAAAACTTGCCTTAGTGCCATGGGAATGTTCATTATTTACAAGTCAATGTCTAGTGGCAGAACCAGAAATTCAGACACTTTTCAGCCTCTATGAATTGTTGCAACTCCAATGCCTGCAGATGAGCATCTGTTCCATAAATCCAAATTCTAACTCACTCATCCATTTGGTCTGTTTCTAGATAAAGCTGATCATCTCCAAGGCTGATTTGCTGCAGTCATAAGTAAATGACTTTATTTTGAACTCAGATTTTCTGCCTAAAAAGTCTGAAAATAACTAGCTTATCCATGTGTTACATTTTCAACTCAGGAATTTTGCTAAAGTTAGAATGGCACAGAGACAGTAGAAGTGAAATCAGAGTTTGAATGAGTTTTAACACATAGATGTAGCTGAGATACCTAGTAAACCAGACAACGTGAAAGGCAGAAAGCTGTCCTGACAAACAAGGGAGGCAGACCCCAAAAAGATAATATTCCTGCTCACCTGCACAACCCCAACAGGGTTAAAGCCTGCTTTCATTTCATTCTGCAATGAGATGAAAAACATTCTGAAAATTTTACTGCTAGTAATTTATACAATGTCATATTTTTTGTGTGGAATTGTCTTCCTACTCAGAAGAGAGCAATATTATGTGTTCTACATATTTTCTCTCTCTCTTTTTTTTTTTTTATAATGTAATTTCAACCTTCGTTATCAACTTGTGATGGTATCTTAGACTTTCAAAAAAATTAAATTCCTGTTTTAGCCATTATCAATACAATGCCTTTAACTCATCTTCCTGAATTTATACAACACTGACACCAATTTTTTCTTGTTCAGAAGTTTGTTGGATTGGCTGAAATCATACACAACAATTCATAGATCAATAAGTAATTTGTTTAGAATGCCAGGGATCATTTGTGATCTAATTTTTGTGTGGAGGTCAAAGTAAAACAAGCACAAAGCATATGTGTATGCTCTGAAAAATAAGCACAGACAATTCAGTTTGCAAAAGTTCTTGAGCAAGAATCACCTCAAGGAATCAGAGAGGAGAAATGGAAATGACAGGCCAAAGTGAAGGCAATACAGAAATGTTCTTGTTATCAAAATTGAATTTCCTAATGTGTCCATCACTGAAGAAAATTACAGAATGGTAACTCAAAAATGTTTGGAAATGTTGAACTACAAGAACACCACAAGATACCACTTCAACATTAACTAATGTAGCAGCAAATCAATTTTGCACCTGAATTTTTAGTTACTGACTTTGTAGTACTATGCTATTCTGTGTTACAGGGGAAAATCCTAGGTAGTCCAGTTCCTCTGTGTCAAGTGCACAGCTGTTTACCAAGGGAAAGTGAGACTTCACTTCTTGGGAGATTTGCAAATCTAGTACTTCGTAGAGTATCATTGAGGATAGGTATAGCTTTACCTATAAGTGCTGTTAGGATGGGATCTGTTTTCTCCACTATTTCTATTTCAACTAGGCAGCTCTCTAGAAAATAAGGCAAGTTCACCAGCTTTATTAAACACTTGGAAGTCACTAAATATTTTGAAAATGCTGACACGTCTTCATCAGAGAACACCAAATGTGAAGCACAACTTATATCAGCAGTTTTGTGTTTCTGAACAAGACTTGGGATTGTATAAACATCTGCAAAAGAGCTGAAGTCAAATCTGGTACATATAGAGACAAACTCTCAAAATGAAATGTAGAAATCATTCTTTGAGGTAGATCCTGTATTCTTCACCAAATGCTCATCTTTATTATGAAGGTAATTTTAATAGGCTGTCTAGAATTGGCCAGCCATTCAAGGAAAAATGAAAAATACTCTTGGGTGGAATACTTTTAAGATTCTACTTATGACTTACAGAGATTTACCTTCTGTCACATTTAAATGAAGAACATAAGTTTAACTGCTCCAAGAAAATTATTATGATTTTTAAGATCACAAATTGTGACAGTATCAGTTGAAGAACCAGGGAGATTTCAAAGCTGTTTCTTTAGTTCTGGTCAGGATAAGGCTTTGATGTATATTTCCTGGATGTCCCCACTTACTGCATTTTCGTCTATGTCTTAGAGCTCATTAAGAAGCTTCCTGTCAGACTGAGGTAAACCAGACAATGTGTTCTAGCACAGTGTTCTAGAAGAGAACCTACTGTGCTCCTGCTACTAATGGGTACTCAGGCTATCAGAAAAGACTAGATAACTAAGATTAGAAAAGACTGGTGAGTAGTGTAGATTCCAAGTCTTTGGCACCAACTGTTCAATATCCACTCCTATCGAACCATACTATTTACCAACACAGCTGTATCTAATTCTCTAACTGGCAGCTTTGCCAAGTGCTTTCTTCAGGTTGATCAAACATACACAAGACACATTAAAAAAGAGTCTATGGTTTCATCCATAGGAATAGACTTTTCAAGTACTTTATTGAGGAATATGAAGATTTGGAAAAATCTTTAAAACTGTTAGCACACTGAAAACTATTACATTGAGTTACTTTCTATTTTAGTTCTCACAAGCAGGAGCAATAGAGAGAAAAATGCCAGCCATATGCCACTTTCTTTCCACGACCAGGTAGAAAGAAGAGTTCTGAACACTATTGTCAATGTATATATAATCTGATGATTCTGTGCACTTATTATGTCATTTTTCATGAAAACAGATGCCCAAAAGGCTAGGTTTTGACTATAAGTAGATTTTTCGAAGATCAGTGGCTGTGCTCTGGGAAGACAGAAAGTATCTATCTTTCACTAAAATTCTGTAATAAAAATTTTCATGTCAAGACTAACAGGGGTCAAAAGGCAAGATGTTAGTCCATTCTTATAATGATCACAAGACTGCAAGGAGAGATGAGAACGTCAGATCATTCCTACGTGGATTTTTTATTCTTCCTGACTGAAGATGACAAGTAGACATGAGATTATTAGATGTGGGTCATTAAAGAGAACTAATGTACACCTGTAACAAAGGCTACTTAGTGATGGGACACCACACCTGAACACCAGGCTAAGTGCAATGTAAAACTGAACAACTCAACCTTGCCTCTATATACTCCACTATCATAATGTGTGTAATTGCAATGCACCATCACAACTATTAAAGCCTGTTCCAAATAATGCTTAATTGTCTTTTTGAGTCTACATAACACAATTTCTGGAATCTTAGATGAGTACTGAACAGATATTGTTAGGGTAACCTATGATCTCAGAATTTATGATCAAGTCATAATTTATTAAATTATTTAACAGAAAATAAATTATGTACTCCTTGCACAGATATGCTGGACATTGCAAAGCCTTATATATGTGGATATAGCATAGCAATTCTACTGGGCAAATTGTAACATCAGTTCAGAATAAAACTTAATAGTACTTACTTGGAAGTCAAAATCTTTATAATATTAATGAAAATTGCTATTTCTTCAGGGGGAAAATATATAAATACAAATCAAATGTTTTACACTTGTTTGATGTTAAATGAAGCCAAAATAAGTACCCTTAGTTCCATATTTCAAGAATTTTTCTTCACTTCTTGCTGTTTTTTCCCCCTTACCATTCTCCCTCAAGAGAAACCTTCTTTTGTTTCCTGTAGAACATTCTGTCTTTTTCTTCAAACATTCTGCAGTTTTCTGTGAGGTCTTTTATGTGAACTTCTCATAAAATTTCTTCCTGACTGTTAACCCGTAAGTAACTTTGCCATATAAGCTTACCCTGAATTTCCCTGGAAGATGATCTACCAGGAAGATGATGCACGCCTCAGGAGGACACACACATCTTGTCACATAATGGAACTCCAACGAATGTAGAACATTTTATGGACTTTCAGCCAAAACTCTAAAGGCATAACCAGTGACCATAAAAATGCAACAGGTACCTTTAAGATGTTGTACCTATTGAAAACTCCACCAGCATGTCCTCCATCTCTGTGCTCCCGGACAGCGCTCTGCATCTAAGATTGAGAATTTGAGGAGGATCACATTGGCTCAGAATGCAGATCAGCTTTTTGTTTTGAGAACCGAGGTTTTATTGCGGTCTTTCAAATTAAATCAGGAGTTAGATTTCTTTAATTCTATTATTATAACTTCTTTCCTTTCACAAGATAAATTTGTAAATTGAAGTTGGAATCTTCATACTATTTAATAAGACCTGGAGGAGAGAAAACAATATTAAGAATACTATCCTCTATTGGTCGCATTAAAACCCTGTTAATGACAGTATTTTAAAAACACCCTAGATATTGTAGAGACCAGGATCTCTGTATGTTAATTGCCTTCAGGTAATAATAAAGGCATGAGAAATCTACAAAATATACCAAACAGGCAGGATAGATGAGTGTATTAGACAGAGGACTTGAGGAGGTATGGTTAAAAACAAATATAATCAGAGAATATGCTGAGTTGGAAAGGACCTATAAGGATCGAGTCCAACCCTTAGCCCTGCACAGGACCATCCCCAAGAGTCACACCATGTGCCCCAGAATATTGTCCAAACTCTTCTTGAACTCTGTCAGGCTTGGTGCTGTGACCACTTCCCTGGGGATCCTGTTCCAGTGCCCAACCATCCTCTGGGTGAAGAACCTCTTTCTAATTTCGAACCTAAACCTCCCCTGGACAACTTCAGGTCATTCCCTTGAGTTCTGTATACAGTCCTTAGATATCCAGCTGTAGCTATAGCAACAGTTTTTCCAAGATCCTGAAGATCTGTCAACACAGGAACTTCAATTTCCTGAACTGAAGCATAAGATGCCAAATTTTCCCATGAGAGGTATTTTACATATTGCAGTGACATAGTATAGGGAAGGTAACAGACTATATGACCTGAGAACTGTTTACTGTTTCTGAACCTTAGAAAATATTGGCTCTCCCTTTTCACTCAGGGGGAATTTTAATTTCAAAAATAAAAGTTAAAAGTATGTGAGAGTTTTGATTGGTGGCTGACTAAAAAGTAGAAAAGGTGTAGATGAAACAGAGTAATTCAGACAAGGGAAGAAGTCCTTAATATGACTTGTCTAAAGACACACATTTCCTGAAGTAATAAATAAATAATAATAAAAAAATTACTCAGGACCAATCTATCTTGCCTGACTTTTGGACGATAAACAAGGCGAAAACAGTGCAGCCACAGCAAAACCAGACAAGTTTGGTCATCTCTGAAAAAGATCCCACCTGATCACCTCCTGTTTTCTTTTCCTGGATGCTATAAAGCTTATTGCCTGTATTAGCTTGTGAAACCCAGAAGTGTTTTCAAGGTATGTATGACCTGTAAATATTGGGTTGTGTTTGTGTCAAAGGAGAAGGGAAAGGGGAACTGATATATTTATTTTTTTTAATCAAAAGATACCATAGCTTATGACAAGGTCTATTATCCCCTGGAAGGAAAAAATGAAATACTTTTATGCTGTAACAAAAGGAAAATCACTTCAGATGACAGCCTCCATTAAGACACACCAAGCAGGGGCAGTGACTGCTAAGCCAATTTGTCCATCAGATTTTGAAAAGCACTAGCAAATATAAATAAAGAAACAGAAATTAATGCAAATCTATAGGCATTATTATGGGTGATTTCTGTAGACACAATCCACCCCTGCTGATAATTTCATGCCATTTAGGAGAGCAATGCTAAGAACAAAATGTAGCTCCAGGATGCAGAGAAACATAAAATAGTACTTCTGTTTATGTTAATACATTTTGAAAAGTGTCCCTTCATCCCCGGAGGTTTATCCATCAAAGGATAACATCTGTCACTTTCATGAACCAATGTTTGATTTATGTATTGTCTATCATCTGTAAATTAAGCACCCTATATTAATGCAATTTCAAATATTGGTCATCTTACTGAATCCCACAAGTTCTCAAGGCAATTCAGAATCTGTTTCCATATAGTACTGAAGCAGTTTGCCTGCTTCTGGAAGAAAGTTGAAGCCAGCTACTAGGCAGAATCACTTGGGCTGATGATTTGCCAGCAGGTTCTCAGCAAGCACATCCTTTTCCGAAACTCAGTCACCAGAATATATTCAATGTCCAAGCTTCAGAGATTGGGTGTTAGCCAGCCTGAGAAATCGTAAGGCTATATGGCATAGTGTGCTGGTTTAGGTTGGGGGAGAATTAATTTTCCTCACAGTGGCTGGTCTGGGTCTGTGTTTTGGATTTGTGCTGAAAACAGTGTTGATAATAAAGAGATGGTTTTGTTATTGCTGAGCAGTGGTTACACAGACCCAAGGCCTTTTCTGCTTTTCATACTGCCACGCTGGTGAGGGGGTTTGGGGGATGAAGGTGGAAGAGGGAGATATTCGGAGTGATGGTGTTTGTCTTCCCAAGTAACCATTCCATGTGATGAGGCCCTGTTTTCCTGGGGATGGCTGAACATCTGCCTGCCCATGGGAAGCAGTGAATTAATTGCTTTATTTGCTTTGCTTGTGTGCATGGGGGAATGGCCGAGCATTTGTGTGCTGCTTGGTTGCCAGCTGGGGTTGAACCATGACACGTAGAAATCTAACCTGTTCCAAAAAAAGGGAGTATGAATTTATTTTTTTTTCTAAGATGAAAATGTATGCTTTTTTGAAAGAGTAGATGGATTTTTATCTTGCTTTTACATGTCTAGTCATTTGAGCTTTTATTAGAGCAGGTGGCATAGTTTGTTCGCCTGAGGTAGCTACAGATCATGGTATCTACCTATTCACCTTTCACCTTTATTTCTTTTTACCTACTTCACCAAGGTGGGTTAATACAGTCGCTTGAAACAGTCAAGATAATTTGAGTCTTAGAATTTTTCTCTTGGAAGTGTAGAGATGTATGGAGATGAAGAAATAGAGAAGAAAATGTAACAACGTTTTCCCAAATCTTGGAAAGAGGGATGGATGAGTGTAAGGGCTTGGCCCTGACAAAGAACAGAAAGCTTTAGACAAGTTTAGTGATACATTAGCTTGCTTAGTGCTAGGAGTAACAACTGGGCACATAGTTTTTGCACAAGATGGCCAATACCCATGATACAAATATCAGAAAGTCCAAGCTCTCATCAAAGACCTGATAGATGTCAGTTAGCTCTCCAATCTATTTGTCTTTTAGCATCATCTGTATGATGGAGATAATAAGTATAAACCCGATATTAACCCACGTTTGAAACTCCTATGGAGGAGTTTAAATACTTTTGTTAGTCACATTTTAGCATAGTCTTTTAATCAGAAATCTTATAATTGCTTTTTTTAGTTTTATGTTTGTTTCTGGTTTCATTAAAGGGATTTTTTTTCTTCAAATTATTAGAAACTTAGTGTTAACAAGCAATAATAGCAGGACACAACTTTTAGTAATATTAATTAGCAGCACAAGGTTCACTGAAATCAATGGGAATTTAGTCATTGACTTCAAGAGTCCTAAAAGGCCATCAAGGATGCTTTAGATGGAGAAATATTACCTCTTGGAAGAAACCTGGAGAGATTCTCAGGCAAGGATTTTCTTTTGTTTGTAGCAATCTTACTGATTTCCACAGGGATTTCTAATGCAGAGAAATAAAAAGGAAACTGCTCTAGCTGGGTCATCTACAGGATAAGAGTGTATAATCCACTTTGAACAAATTAAAAATCAGGTATTATCTATTGCTGTCCTTCTTCATTTTGACATGTAAAAGAGAATTTGGAGTCCAAAGAAAACTCAAAATACCATTAAAATTTATAGACATAGTTTTTTAACATTACAAAAACGTTCATCATCTTTCAGAAGCATTTCAAAATCTAAAATGTACTCTGTATTACTATTCAGTTTGTATTTCTAGTTTCAGAGACTCATCTCCTCAATTTAGAACAAATTTATATTCAGCTGTTTTTAAATCTCTGTACCTTTGCAGAGCCACCATGACTGACAGCTATGTAACTCTAAAAAGTAAGAAACCAGGGTGATATCAGTTGAGAGGGCAAAAAACTCGTGATTATACCATATTCTACCAATTCAGAGCAGCATGTATCTAAGTTTTGCTGCTCAGGGGATTTAATGAAAAAAGATCCTAGTATAAGCTTCTCTTGCTGCAAATTGGTGTTGTGAACTTGCATTATCAAGTGCCCAAATTGTGACTGATTAGCATTGCTAACACGAGCTCTTAAATGAATGACAACTGGCTGTAAAAGCCTTCAGATGTAGACCTCCCTTCTTCAGCCAAATGTAACAAAACAGTGGTTATGTCCTAACCCTGGGGTTTGGTGTTCTCAGTCTTTATTGACTGATCCATTTCAGCTTTTCACTGCTGTAAATTTTGGACTTAGTGCCTTTAGCTTTGATACTTATATATAACTATGCAAGGTGGCAATCTTACTGGATCACAGTGTGGATTCTTGTGACACTTGTACTATTTGTGACTACTATTTCCCACCAGAGAGGTGCACAGCAGAATGTCCCTGAGGTAATTGTAGTTTTCAAGACCCCAAATAATACCGAGGGTTTTTTTGTTTGTCTTCAGTGTTTCTGTGTACTTCCATAAGTCTCCAAAGACTCTAGAATATATTTCTATCACTGAGGGAAGTCTTGTTTTCAGTTTTCTGTTCAATAAAAAGTCAGCAAGTCCCAGATGATGCTTTCTGATATAGAAATATTTTTGTTGTTCTTGTCTTCCAACCACCATGTTTTCTTACTTGGAAGTATATTCACTTCCATTCTTAGATCACTTTCCTCCTAGGAATGTGATATTTAGAACTTACTGCCCATATTTTAAAATTAATCCACATACACACTTTGTTTTAATGACATGTACGGAGAATACCTAAAAGAAACTTCTCAAATTCTTAATTACTTCAAGTTAATTGACAAGATTTAATATGAAATAAAAAATTCTAGTGCAGATCAGTCCCAGAGTTTATAAAATCTTGGGGGAAAAAGTCATGTAGCAAGCTCAGGAGCTTAGCATTTGCGAGAGCCATTCTCAGCCCACGCTTTGGCAGCAAATTTTTCTTCCACACATCCACAGTGTGCCGAGAACTTCTCTCTTGACTGCTGTGACAGAACAGCATCTTGCAAACAGCATTTGACACTTCAGAGGCTCAGGATCAAGTGTTCCTCCCTGTATCTTTAGAAGTGCTTAGATTCACTGTCAGGAGGTGTCTTCACCTTCCCCCAGAGCATGATCCAGGCAGCTGACAGAGAAGTACACAGCAGTCTGCATAGGTCTGAAGCTATCGGTTACTGCATGGAAAGTGAGAGGAAGAAGGATATTTCTGACATACTGAAACACTTCTATGGAATAGACCTGCTAAGACCTCCTGGGCACTGCTGCTATTATAATTACATATTGATAAAGGAGAAAGTCCATATGTAAAGTAAAAATAATTATATCATAACACCAGATACAAGAACCTGACAAGCTCCATTAATATAAGATAGCAGAAAAACATTTGTATTGAGAGAGAAGAGAATGCTTGACTTACATAATCACGTTGTTCCTATTTTCCTCTGCATCCAAACTATAACGAAGATTTTGTGGATATAAAAATTACACATACAGGCATGAAATTCCTTACCCAACTTTATAAGGTAAGTAACAATGCTGTATTTAGAGAAAGACTGTAGACAAACAAACAACATACATATAGAGAGATTTATAGGTGGCTTGGTAGAAAGAAAGGTAAAAATTATTATGGAAATGTTTGGACATCTTAAAACAACAAACTGTTCAATAAGATTTATTTAGTCAGGGTAGACTAAAATTCACTGGTATAATAACAGAACCATTTGTCTTAGCAAGTATCTTGTTATTGGTTATCAATAATGTAGCTGAGATGAATGATGGCTTTGTTTTCCTGCAGTGCCTCAGCCAGTCTAAATTATTTATTTGACATTCTGCCTCTTGGCAAATGCTGGGAAACAGTGATAAGAAATTTGCACTCCTCACATACATACCTTTGAATGAATATAAGATATTCCTCAAGTTTTTGTTTAATGACATATGACTGTAGTTTGGGGACAGTTTTGCTGACCAGACATGCTTTTGTCTCCTGGCATGAATAGCAATGTGGACATCAGAACAAAAACCAAGGAGTTACCTTTTTTTTTGTGTGTGTTACACATGGCAGAGGAGAACACGATGGCATTTTCAGAAATATCTAGAGTTTAGATGCCTCTGAATACTCAAGAATCTTCCTCAGTTTGTCAGGATCTTTAAGTTGTTAGAGACAATTTTCATTAGTCTTGAGATAGGAAAAAAAGAAAAGAAATGAAAGACCATAAAAACTTTATAGCAGTACAGATAAAAAGCCTCCCAAGCTCACTAAGCTCATTATACTGCCCCTGACAATGGTCAGTGGGGGAAGTTGAGGTGGCGAATGAATATAAGGGTAGACCCAGTACAAAACAGTATGTCCCCTTTTATATCTTGCCATTTTTGCATCATCCATTCTCCATGCTCAAGAGTTCTTTTATTAAATAAATGCAATCCTTTCAATAATTCCAGGCATTCTTGCTCTTCTCTGTGCTGCTTTAGCTGTGTTACAGTCTATTCAAGATATGGTAATCAAAACTACACTCAAGGTACGTGTGGAAGAGGACTCACGCACGTGTTATAATAATAATTTTTTCTTTCTATTCTTTCTCAATACATAAGTCATAATTTTTTTTAACATTTAATTATATTTCATAGTTTATTTTAAGCTGTTATTGGGCATGAAGCTGATATTTTCAGATGTCTAATCATAATAATTTCAGTGTCTCTTTCTTATGTGTTAAGAAAAATAATATAATTTAGAGATGGTCATTGTGCATTGATTTCTCCTTAAACATTACTTTGTTTTCTTTTATACATTTAGTTTAATTTGTTGTTTTATAACCCAGTTGTTAGTATCACAAGACCCTTCTACAAAACTTCATTGTCTGGCAATCTCTTGAGTGGTTTTGTATTGTTTGCAGACTTTGTTTCCTCACTATTTACTTTCTTTAATAGGTCATTTATGAATAATTTCAGCAGCACAGGTCTCAGTACAGAATCCTGTGCAGGACAAGAAAGTAACTCCAACCTTGTGTAAAGGTAGAATGAAAATACATTAATAAAGACAAAGATTAACCATGACAAGGCTGGAGAAACATGCCTATTTTTGATAGCTGTTCTGTAGCTCTCCTTGCCTTTGCCTTAACATCTCAGAAATGTCAAAGCTCTGCAGTCTAACTGCCCTACTAGAATGAATGTAATCTTCAATTCCACTATGTGTTCATGGGTGGTATTCTCACAGAGGCACTGCAAAGCACAAAATCTCTTCCATACATGGAGCATTTCCATAAAGTATTTCAGCCTCACACTGGCAGGTTGTCGACAACCTACACAGGTTACGTTTCTTCATACCCCTTTCAGTGCAGAGCTGCATATTAACAAGCTCACATCCCCTTCAAAAAGTGGCAGTTCTGGAACTGAACTTCCATAACACAAAAATACCACTTGGCTATTCTGGTAATAGTGTTTTGAGATTTTTTTTTTTGTCTGGGACGTATTATTAGAAATTATGTAAAGTCTTTATATGAACATGACTGTTAATGCTATTACACTGATGTTGGCAGTGAAATCCAAGGCAGGCATTTTACTAATCAAAGGCCAACTTCTATATACCTGCCATGTCAGAAGCTGGTCACTACAACTGGACAGACTTGATGGAATTACAGTTTCCTCTGGAAAATTATAGAATCATAGAATGGTTTGGGTTTGAAGGGGCCTTAAAGATCCTCTAGTTCCAACCCCCATGCCATGAACACTAGATCAGGTTGTACAGAAATCCATCCAACCTGGCTTTAAACATTTCCAGGGATGGGGTATCCACAACTTCTCTGGGGAACTTGTTCTAGTGCCTCGCCACAGTAAAGGATTTTTTCCTGATATCCAATCTAAACATCCTCTCAGTTTGAAGCAATTCCCCCTTGTCCTATGACTACATGCTCTTGTAAAAAGTCCTTCTCCATCTTTCTTGTAGGCCCTCTTCATGTACTGGAAGGCCACAATTAGGTCACCCCTAAGCCATCTCTTTTCCAGGCTGAACCAACACAAATCTCTCAACCTTTCCTCTTAGGAGAGGTGCTTCATCCCTCTAAAATCTTGGTGGCTCTCCTCTGGACTTGCTCCAACAGGTCAATGTCCTTCCTGTGCTGGGGACCCAAGAGTTGGATGCAGCACTCCATATGGGGTCTCGTGAGAGTGGAGTAGAGGGGCAGAATCAGCTCCCTCGACCTGGTGGCAAATGTAGACAGGAAACCATTTCAGGCTCAGGTAAATTAAAAATTCCCATTCTTGGTGCTGCTATGGTACTCTGCCTGGTGGGGTTTTTTTCTTCAGTGATAGAATCCTCGTTCTAGCCCAATACACTGGAAAATGTGCTCCTGGCACTATGGTTGTGCATGGCAGCCCTCGGGTCCTCCAGCATCCACAAGCTGTGGCAAGACTTGTCATTTGCCTGGCTCTACCAGGACATCTAGGGCTCAGTGCTGGAGGATGGCAGAGGGGTTTTGCTCTTTTGTAATTCACCACCACATTGACTTTTCACTGCAGTTTTTCCAGTATCAGAAACCAGCTTTGGTAGGTATGTTCATGTCTAGCTCATGACCAGTTTTGCGGTACAGTACTTCCAATATCTTTGGTCTTGAGATCTGTAGCGTAGCAAGATGAATCTCTTGACTGCTGGAAAAACTATATAATGTCTTGCTGTGAATCCTACACAGCAGCTAATAGCACTTTGAAACTTTTGTTTATTGTGCCTATTCAAGGAAAATTAGTGTACTTTGAAGAGGTAAGGTAGAATGGGTGATTACTAATGCTACTGAAAATTATTTGTTCTCATTTGGTTAACACCACTTCCTAATGTGCAGCTCTAAAACTTTTCACAGGACCTTTAAAATACAATCAATTTTCCTTGGCTATTTCCTAATAATTCAAACTGAGTGCAGAACCTGACATGCAATCAGGCTAATACAGGTCGATATCCATTTTCTTTCAGTTAAATAGGAATTTTAACACAGTGACACCAACCATGGAATCACAAATAGCTAGTGTATATCTATCTATCTGTCTGTTTGCTCAACATGCACAGTGAGGACATGACTCAGATACCTTTAGTCATACTGAGTGAACCTCACCAGAATAGCTCATTAGGTAAAACAAAGAATATCACCGCTCATTAAGCCAAAACTAGTCTGAGGACCATTCAACCTCAAACACATAATTTATATTTACATTTCATTTACAAAGATAAAACTCTTTACAAATTTGGTGTCTGATCTCACTCGGGAAAATGGGTTTGAGAAGGTATTCTTCTCTAGTCAGAAGAGTTAAAACAGAACTTGTGAGATCAAAAACAACTCCAGGCATCCTTGCTCTTCTCTGTGCTGCTTTAGCTTACAAAAAATATCCACAAAAAAGCCCGAAAAAAATTATACATTTGTCTGCAAAGGACCTTCTGCCCTGTTTTTAGCACCACACATTAATGAAAACTGATGGCTGGAATCTGCAGAACAATTCTGCACACAACTGAAATTGCCACAAAGACTTAGGATACCATGAGGGGAGGAACTGTCAGAAGCTTGCCCAAAGATCACAGCTAGCTGTTTGTGAGTAGAAGTGTGAGATGTCCAGGATTTAATTTTACATGTCATCCAAAAAATGCCATATTCCCCCCAGATGACATAACAAATTATTCATGCATAAACTTAGTTACCCATATGACATTTATCACAAACTTCTATCTGCATTGGCTGGTTATGATAGTCTGAAGTCTGAGTTTTTAATGTTGCTCTGATGCAGTCATTAAAACAAATTAGGGACAGATAAAATTAATAATTGCTTCATCTTTTTACAACTAAAATAGCTTTTGCTTTGGTAACTGTTTTCAAGGCTGAGTGACCGAGATTTTGCTGATGCATCACTCCACAGAAGTGTAATTTTCTACCTGAAAATGACTGACTTAATTTTGCTGGATCACAGTTTACAGGATGCAACTAAAATGATTAAGTTCAATTTGTTGCTAGGTCTCAATATATCATTTGCCTGTGTTTGGAAAGAAGATGAGTGCTGGTGAGTGAAAAGGAGGAAAAGATGCACAGCAGAACAAAATTACTGAGATGAATGGTGGACTACATATAAAACTCACACATACAGTTGCACGGAGAACAAGGAATCCAGAAAAATGGAACTGGGCAAAGATTTCCATTAGATCAGGATGTGCTTTATTTTCACACACTCACCTGACTCCCTTTCTTCCTATTTCACTGAAAATCAATATAGGACTATTGCCAAAATAAGATGGTTTTCACCAAATGTTTCTTTGAACTGGTTCCTGTGGATGTTTTCCTCTATGACCTTATTTAATTCTTATTTTTCTGAGGTTTGAAATATGAATTAGTAAAGGTGAAAGGGAAAGAGATATAGTGATAAAATAGCATGAAAATCCTCCTTATTCTACCTAGACGAAAATTTGAAGTGCAAAGAGAGGCACAGAGACCTACCCTTTATTAATAGAAGATCTTTGGTGAAACTGCACAGATTTCTGTGGCTTTGTGATCTGTGCTGGCTACATTATCATTCTGTCAAACTGGCCCCAGTGAACATCAATATTATAAACCACTCTGCATCTCGATTGTTCTCAGACTCAGTACATGAGTTAAGGACTTCAAAATTCATAGCAGGTGAGTGAAGGAGCTATGACAAAGTTACATATAAAGAAATAATTGACTGTGAACACACAGACAGGTTTAAGTTCTGGGTATATTAAGCCAACACCTATGAAAATCCCATGAGACAACCCACAGTTGTCTAGAAGAGGGCGATGTCTAAACTAAGAGCTATGAACCCTAGTAAAATTTAACACTTGTGAAAGATAAAGTCTGTATTTGCTCATGACCCATGCTCATTTGGTCCTTCCAAAATACATGATCCATTTCTTCACCTAATAGGAATGAAGGTAAGGCTTTGACTTACTACTAGTAACTTAATGATTTTCATGTAACCTACCTTGCCAGGGTAGCTGGCATCGCTGCCTAAGCATGTACAGAATAATCCAAGATTCACACCAGGGCTGATTTGTAAGAACAGAGTGAGTCTGTAGTAGTTCCAGTATATATCAGATTCTTCCCATTTTCTTCATTAAAAATATTGACATGTATGAGAATTTGCAATGCTTGAAAGATTTAGATTCCTTCCTAGCGGTCTTGCATGGATGCAGTTATTTAAATATAAAAGCACTTATTTAAATATACATTTACCTACCACTGGTTGCATCATGACACAAGAACTATGCTGGAAACGTAAAACATTAGTGTTTAAAGAACATTTCTCACTCCTGAGATGTGAGGCTTAGGGAGAGAGACAGACGTGGAGCTTCCTGATCCTCCCAGTATATAAGAAACTGACTGCATCTCTCCCTTTCCCAGAAGACTCATGGCAGTATAACTAATGCATTCAAACAAATTGGAAACATGATGGATTCGTACACATGCACAAGAACTACTTCTGCAAAACAGAATGCAAGAACAAGGAACAGAGTCATAGAACCATGGAATCATAGAACAGCTCAGGACAAAATGGACCTTGAAAGATCACCTGGTCCACCTGGGAAAGGTAGTGTAGCACCATTGAACAACAAGACTGTAAACTCTTTCCCTCTATCACACTCACAGTACACAGACACAATTAAGGGCCAGGAACAGCTACCCTTAGTGGTCATGATTTCCAAGGCACACATGTGAGGGACAGGTTATTTACAAAGGATAATCTGACCCTTAACCATAGACAGCATATGGTCATAGAGTAAGATTCTATCAATCTAGATTCTACATTTTCTACATCCTCTTTAATTATGTTTATTTATTGTTTGAAAACAAACAAGGTTCATCTTAGAGAAATTTTACTTCCTCTTTATTGTTTTTATCTCTCTTGCTTTCATTGCTGTTATAATCCAAACCCCTTTTCTCCCAGTCTCTGAATCAAAACTGAGGTTTTGTATTACACTCAACACAGTTTGCACAGAGAATGAGACTGACTGTCAATGTCATGGTTTGGGTCATCTGAAGGATACCATTTATTGAAAGAGCTCTGTGAACTTCACCCATGGAAGTAATGAGGGGGGAAAGTTTAAAAGAGTTTAATTAATTTGCATCCCTAAAGGTGAGTTGTTAGCACTACTGAGAATTAGAGAGTTAATGTGATCATGAAAGCTACATGGGATGATTTGGTGTGTCATATTGAATTATGGTAGCCTGTGTCCATGTCAAACAATGTATCTCTGAGGGGAGGATGTGGAAAGTCAAGGGTAATTTCTAGAGGTGCCACCAATATCCCTGAAGTTCCTACTTCAGTGTTTGTTCAATATTCCAAGCAGATATGCAGTTGAGAGGGAACAATTTGAAGCCAAAACATTCAGGGACCCTGAAACAACAGAAAATTTATGTAAATTGTTAAAGGAGAGAGAGTGGAGACACCTCTACCACAAGTTTTTAATGGTTTAAAAGTTGTTAAAATTACTTTATTGCTTCATTTTACATTGCATAAAAGGTGGAAGATCAATGATGAGACAGATCAGCTACAGCTTTAATGACTGACACGAATCTCTACAGCGATGCACAGCTTCTTGCAAAGAATTTCTGGCTATTGAATATTCTGAAAATTATATATAGAGCATGAGTTCTTGCCCTCCCAGACATTATCGTGGAGTTAACATGCTCCTTTAAACAGACAATTTTCTGAGGATAGATAGATCATTAGATACATCTAATGATCTCATCTCAGTTGAACAATGAACTTAAAAAAAAAACCACCCAAAATTCAGTATGCAGAAAAGAGCACCAATGCTTGCCACTATGACATGCACCTGATGGATTGTTAAGGGTCTAGTAACTGTCCTGTCTATCATGATAAAGGTCTAACCAGAACTCCTCCTTTCTGCCCTCTGAGAACAGCCTAGTTTTTGTGTTACTGCCATATTCAGAAAGACCCATTATCCACCTGTTTGAGGACCATATCTGCTGTCAGGGTAGAAGTAGAACAGTTCA
Organism: Chiroxiphia lanceolata; assembly: GCF_009829145.1. Classification (NCBI taxonomy): domain Eukaryota; kingdom Metazoa; phylum Chordata; class Aves; order Passeriformes; family Pipridae; genus Chiroxiphia; species Chiroxiphia lanceolata. The sequence continues at coordinate 22,498,096 of NC_045642.1, read as the reverse complement.
GTAATACTTCTAGTCTTGCATTTACATTGTGCATGGATAACCTGAGAACCCAGTGTTTTGCAAGAATTCAGCAGGTAATCTGGACTGGGCTGCAGTATGTTAAAAGATGTATTCAAGCTGCATCAGGAGAAAAAGTAGTCATCTTGTCCATCAACAGCACTGATAACTGTGCACTCACTTTCAAATCAGAAATGCAAAGCTGGAAGAAGGAATTCTCTTTGACTTTAGCAAGTCCATTCAACATATACAAGTATTTGATAGGACCCACTGGTAGACTTGTGAGCTTCATCAGAGTTTATTTTGGCATGAAAGATTAACTCAAGTGATAAAAACGTTTGGTGATAAAGGTGTTAAAAAATATGCTCACACATTATCTTAATTTTCTTTTAACTATTCAAATAGTTTACTGGCAGCTCTCTTGCAGCCTCTACTACGACCTATTCTGCTCCAAAAGGACAGAGATTGTATAGACTACCATCCTTGTGCTGAGCGCAGCATCTTAAATTCACTGGGTCTGCAGTAATCAGTAGTGAAAGCTTTAGTATTCCTCACAATATCATATCTAATCCAATTTAAGAGGTAACTTTGTTGTTTGCCTAAATACCTGATTCTTTTTGAATACTACACAATTGGATGAATATTCAGTGTCTTTGACTTCCCTTTGTGTTCTGGGTTAAAAACAAATTTCTTCTTCTTTTAAAATTGTTTTCTGAATTTTTACTCGGTTACTTTGTTTGTTTTTTTTTTTTACAGAACTGTGACAAAAAATAACTAGGAGCACTGGAACTGCCTCCTTTGCACAGCTCATTCTATCAGAATTTTTTCTTAATTTTTGCCTCTTCACTACAGTTTTGTTTGGCATCTTATGCGTGAAATGTGCACTTTGCATGAAATATATACTTGCAGTTTCTACTATTTTATTTTGTCCTTTGTGTTATTTTAGTGTTCACTGTGTCTTTGGTCTGTTTACGTAGATGGAAAAATACCTAGTTTATATTTTTAATCATTTTATTAAAGTTGCAGATATGATTAACCTGCCTAGGTTTGGACTAGGGATCAAGGTATTCTGAATTCAGTGATATTGGTTATTCAGACACTTAGTTCAGATACTGGCTTGTTTGCACCTAGAAAGCTCCATTTGCCTTCGAGGGGTGGCACTGAGGTTACCTGAGCTCTTCAAGTGCTCCAAGGTCCCACTACCATGCATACTATGCAGTCCTGGAGGTGGAGAATGAAAAAGTGACAATTACACTGTTTTGTGGGTTGTTAAAATCTGGTTTAGGGAAGGCTTCAGGAAAATCACTATCTCACTGATACTTCGACAAACTGTACTGCTCTGGACTAGGAGAACTAGCAGTTCTACTCCTGTATTGTTGGGTCCATGAGATCAGTCAGTGCATTTCGTTTTCGCCAGAGAACTCAGTCTCCATCATTTCCCTCTGAGACACTGAGAGGCTACATTTGTGATACTATGCTGAGGTTTTAAAGAAGAAGGTGCTAGATGAAGGGGCTAAAAGGGATCTCAGAAAGAGGATTCATTTGGGTCATTACACTGTGACAGGCATTGTGGGTCAAGCCAATGCCCTCAAAAGTGAAAAACAAATGGATTAGTCTAGTGCCGCTTGTCTGTACATCCATAACCATCATATCAGACATCAGCACCTCTACATTTAAGGTGAAGTGTGGCAATGGATTTGCCATATGTAGGATGGAAGAAGTCCTGTCAGAGACGGACTAGTGAAGAAAAAGAAAACAGCTCAAATGTTATAGAAACAGAAGTTTTTAATGTGGTTTAAACAGGTTTCAAAATGGCTTTTGCTTTTTTGCAAAGTCATTGCCCCTTTTTCCCAGGACACTCCTGTATGGGTGAAGCATTCTGGACACAGTTTCTTCCAGTTCCTGAAATGATATCTGGTGTTTTCTCTACCAGTTTTTAACAGTTTTTAACAAAAGCTCTTGGGACTCAGAGTATCTTTTTTTCCTTATAAAGCAGGGAACATTCATCCTACATCTTTCAAATCAATACCAAGGCAGCAGGGTGATCTGCATACAAATCAACTTGCAAATTTACACCCTGTCTGACTCTGCCAACAGGATTAAAAATCGTTCATGAAACAACAGCTCCCTGTAATCACATCCTGCCAGATTTCAATAATAACTCAGGCATATAAAAGCCTCTTGGTTTCATATGTATTAAAAATAGTTTCTTCTCATTTTCTACCTATTCCTTGGATGGTAACTTCCCATTTTCTTGAAAGCTTTCTGCTCTGTAAGTGTTTTATCATCCATGCTCCAAAAACCTCATCTACTTACTGACTGGAAAGATTTTTCCTGTTAACCAAAAGAAAAGGTGATTGTTTATGCCCCAATCTGATAGCAGACAGGACTCAAAACCCTGAGTCATCATCACCACAGATCACGGCCACTACTGCCAAATTGTCGCTAAATTTTGATGTACGATGAGCCTGGTAGTTATAACTCTGCTCTCTATGGACAGTTGTCTATTTCAGAAAATCCATCAGTATCCTCTTTAGCATCTTACAAACAGTATTCAATCTTTAGTCAGCAAAGCAGTTAGACTTCACTGGGCACCTTTGATTTCTGCTTCAGATTATGATGTGACTGTGTAATTAAATGTAGTGCCTGCTGTCTATTATTATGCTGCATTTGTTCTGCTTGACAGATCTATCTTGATACAATGTCATTTTCAGTTATTGTGAAAATAGCCAGAGCAGAGAAAAGGGGCATTTCTTGTAAATTGAAACAATACATAAACGCAAAAAAACATACTTCATCCTGCAGTTCCTTTTGTCCAGGAGAGCTGAGACAGAACTTGGGAACTGTGAACAATTTTTGTCTCTCAATGACAGGGCTGTGAAAGACTGATACCAGTGGGAGTTCTTGATCACCTCGTGGGGATGATCTGTCACCATTTGTCAAGGGCAATTTCTGCATGCACAACTTTAGAAAGAGTAGTTACAGACTGCAGGTATAATAGGATGCATGAGTTTGGAGGGCAAAGCAAGGTTTTTGGCAAACATACTTAATAATCACTGCAGACTGAATTCAGTCTAAAGTGCCTGAAATCTATTTGTATCTTTATAGTCGCTTAACCACTTCAGTGCTCAGAGCACAGATCTGAAACTTAGCCAAAATTGCCTCCAAAGTGATAGGATAAAAAAAGCTACAGTGTCTCTGTATTATTTTTTATCACATTACTTTCTTTTATACAAACATAGTTATTAATTAAGCATTCTGGAAAAGCATTACTGTTAATTTTTCTTTTATTCTTTTCATATTAGGAGGGCAATACACTAGCAATCACAGGACGAAGTATGCAAGAAGAGAGGAATAAACTGAGTTGCTGAGAATGAGACAATAGCTTCAACTAGTCACCTTCCATGCAGCAGGGGAGATCAGCACAGTCATTTGGTTTGCCTTGTGCAGATAGTAAAACTGGCCTTAGTACTCATGATATATAATGTGCAAAAGGCACAATGCTTGTGCTTCTTGAGTATTTTATGAAGAATATGTCTAGTAAACATCCAAATTCAAAGCAGTTTGAAACAGCAAAATGGATATGAAAGCAACCACCGTGTGGTTGCTTTTCCATTACATATATTGCTGCCTGCTGACAGGGAGGAAATGTTTCTCAGTCCTGCCATTACGTCCATTGTCATTACTTCAGAATGCCACTATTTATATTTGCTGCTTCGACAGTGAGCAGTTGGGTTGCTGCAGGCAGGGGAAGAACAGATAGTGGGCTGTGCAAGTTAGGGCTGAGAGCTGTAGTGAATGAGTTGCTCTTAGAGCTGCTGGAGTGATGGGTTCCAGAGAGAGCGTACAGAAATTACTGGTGCTGCTGGGAAGAAATACTCTATGCAACATCACTACTTCTAAACATCATCCAATCCTACTTCTGGCATCAGGAACCAATTCTGGGGCTGGCAAAAGGCATTGCAAAGTAAATGGCTGGAATGTGACTATTTGCTGCTCTCAATGTTCTGCTGTCCCCACCCACAGCCTACTTTTCTTTTGTCCAAGGCCTTGGGCTCATCAGTCTCCATATGATAGATCAACTCAGAGAATTAGTAGTGGTCAGGAAAAGCATCTGATTGGCTTCATAGACAATATGTCTATGCTTTAGTCACTTAAAACTCCCGAAGAATGCTTTAATGTTAAAATGAATCTGACTCAAGAGGCTATATCAGGAATAAGACCTCAGACTTTCAGGTCTTAGACCTGTCAGGATCTGGGGCGCAGAAGTCATAGAAGAGTTTGATTCCAGTTTGGCAGAAACATGAAAGAGATAAATCAGGCAGTACTAACTCAAGTGCTCACTTCTTGTATTTGAAGGAATAATAAAATGATTTCTAGGTTAATATGTCCCGCTACACCTTTAATTCTTTTGGTTTATACAATGACCTCCTAAGCCATACCTATGCTGTCAGAATCAAAATAGAAAGCAGGTAAGTTTGCTTAATGCATGGCCCTAGAACTCACCTGAAAAGACCTCCAGCACAGGCGATCAAAAACATCCTGTTAATGAGGCCATCATACCTCATTTTGATCTTCTGACTCTAGCTATTCATTCAAATGGGCTCCTTACACATCAAGCTCACTTAAAATGACAACTTTCCCCTTCAAGGGAATTGAATTTGTTTTTTTACACCTAAGCAACTGCTTTTCATGTTTGCAACACATTCTCTTTACATACTTGCAGGGTAAAAATACACAAACCAGACTTACTCTCAGGACCAAGGTATATTTGCTTAATATAATTTTTTCTCATGGAAAAGGGTTGTGTATGTTATGGTAAACACAAACTCAATGCTGATAATGCTGTCTCACGTGCACTAGGAACACCTATCCAACACTCAATGTAGGACAAACCACAAGCAGGGACTTCCTGTTTCTACACTGATATTGTTCAAAGATACTGAAGAAGAGAGATAATACAGAAGTGCACAGTGCTGTACAGGTCTATGGATTTACATGACCACATCACTGGCCTTTAACTGAGATCAGCTTTTAATGGTAGAGCTGGAGGCAAAGCTACTGGGATGGTGAGGACAAGTTGTGAAATGTCACAAGCTCTTCTCTGAAAACTGTCTCTACTAATAAATCCTAACATACTTGGTAAGTTCCAAGGACATTGAAACTTGATTGCTAGAGTGGAACCTGGCATTTGGCCCATGCCAAATAGCATTTTCCCAAATTATTCCTGGGCTTTGCTTATTCTCAATAAGCAGTTTGCAGGCAGCACCCTCTTTCAGAAACTAACAGAATAAACCAGCATAGGCACGGGAAATCCTTTGCCAGTTGGCATCAGTATCTGGGAATGTTCCTGCACACATTATATTTACTACCATGAGATGTAGCTAGAATGCCTGATGCATTGGGTGTGTTAATGAGGGACTGAAGTCCTCTTGGTCCCTTGGCACTTCTGCACCTGTTTAAAACAAGCACTGTGTGTCATAAAAGAGAAACTGTAAAGAAAATAAGGAAGGGAAATGAAATTATTTCCAAACTATTTGATTTGCACTATTTCATAAACTCAGTTTTGGAATATCTGCTTTGGTGCTCATTTTCTGGCCAGAGAGATATAAACATAAAATCCAGGCTCTTCAGGAACACATGTCAAAAGATATTAAGGAGGCAACTGGACAAATGCCAAAAAATATCTATTGGACTTCGATAGATATGCCAAATAGCAAACATCACACTCGCTAGTCATATTCTCTTGAGCCGTCATGTAATTGGGCTGCGAAATTGTGCGCCAGTGCTAAAGGCTGTGCCCACCTCCTCAGCTATTACCAGGCAGGGAAAGGAGGGAAATTTGTCTTATGTTCTCCCCATACTGGACTATTGCTGAGCTCTAAACTATCATCTATTGAAAAGGTGGGCCATGTTTGAAAGCTACAGGGGCTGGTGCTTGATATTGGAAGCTCTGTCTCAATTAGGAGTTATACTGAAATGGTGGTTACCACAGGAGGAAATGTTAACGTTGGACACACAGTTTTTCTCTTCTTCCTCTGAGAAAAAGATGAGAGGCTGGATGGAGTATGCCAGGGCTGAGATTTGGTCTGCAGACAGCCAGCCTTACTGTGCCTTTTTAGAAGATCTTGAGGACTACTCCAAAATTCACTCCCAAAAAAGGTCACATGTTGTTTAGGCCTAATTCTCATCAGTGCTGCAGCACAAAGATCCCAATTCCCCATCACTTTAGCTTTATCAGACTATGGTCAAGAATCATCTTCTTGATAATGACAAGGCACAACTTTGGTCATGCCATGACTTCATCCCTTCCCTGTTACAGCAGAAACTCTGAGATATGAATCTGGGAATGAAATACATTACTAAGCAAGTAGAGGAAGCGAATGGAATATAATGTCTCTATTTCATTTCAGAGTTGCATTTACTTATGATGACACCTGTAGTGTATGCCAACGAACCATAGAAGAATGTTTTACAAGTATGATTAAGACTTGGTAATATGAGGTCACTAGACAATAACTACTGGGAAAGATGTGCGTAGAGCTGGGCTGAGACTATGGTGTATTTTCAGGGGACTAGAAAGCACTGACGTCATAGACTTAAGCATTAGAATCTCAATGGTTCTACTAATTCCCAAGAGAAAAAAATTGATAAAATATTGCAACTAGAATGCTTTTCCCTAAGTGATATGCAAGACCACCAGTTAAATGAGGAGACATTGATTGATATGGAGGTTTTATCACTTTGAGCTAGTTGTGTACAAACCACCATGGTTCTTCTATAAAATGCCAAAAGCTAGTACTATCTCTGGTGTAAAAGCTATTGTAATGTCATGTAAGAAACCAGGATAAATTTAAGTTTCTGAATACAACAGCAACTGGTATTAAGCATATAGAGAAATTTGTAAAGTACTTTTCTGATGGAGTGTTGGAAGTACTAATTTGTATGCAGACTATACATTACTAATTTATGTGAAGATTATGCATAGGTCTCTGTTCATTCTTTCTTTCTTGTGAGGCTAAGGCAAAACTTATAGTTGAAAAGATGCTTTCAAGAGAGTAAAGCAAAATCCTAGGTAAGGAAATTCCTCAAACATCACCTGATCAAGTGTACTCTAGCCTTGACAAATGGGCTTTTTAGACTCTTTTTACTGTTTTCATAGCACTGAAAATCTGAGATCTGATATTGTACCGCGTCTGTGTTACAGAGCACTAGAGAAATTTATGTCTTGGTTTCCTGACAGATCAGATTGACAGAGCAGAAAAGGCAGAAGAAAACTCATCAGGCAAGTACGGGCATGCCATAGCTGAAGTATCAGGTTTTGCCCCCCTGGATGTGGTAAGATAGCACACCTTCAAGCCTTCATGATTGTTTGAAATCTATGCCTTTAAATGCTGTGTGCATTTAGCCAACATCAGTTTGCCTGTGCCAGTGAATCCTATGCTGTCTACCGAATTGTGAGAAAGAAACCCTGTGGGTGCAGAGCTCATTGGCACTTCTGAAAAAAGGTGTGGTTTTGAACCCTACCTGCTGTAGGGTTTAAACTGGCACAGTCTGGCCAGATGACTGCAGATGACAGACAGGACAGACTTTTTTAATACTTATTATAGTATCCACAACACTATCCTGGATAGAGACTATGCTATGGTAAGTGCAAAATCACTCAATCCCATGCAAGGCAGCAATCAGAGTGAGTGGAATAAGAGTACCTGAATTCTGTTTTTCTCTGATGCTACATTGTGGAGTGGCAAATGGAGTAGTCATTTAATTTCATAAATCTCAGTTTCCCCTCATGTGACCACACTATATTTTCCTTTGTAAAGCAGTATGAGTTTTTAAATAAAAGGACAACATAACTGTCATTTCCCCCACATAATATCAGACGCATGTCCAAGATAACCTGAGATTAGTAAGATTGTTGGGTTTTTCTCTGTACAATGAATGAATCACAGGTGAGTTTATATAAATGTTTGATTATACCCAGAAGAGCATGATATGTATTTAGTCATCGTAATGGAATGCAAGTTGAAATATTGGGCACCTCCATTTATGAGAAACGCAGACATTGCCACATGCATCCCTGAGCATAGTTATGTTTCTGTTACAGGAATATTGGGTCTGGGAAGAAGCATTGTTATAACGTCGGCACTTATAAAAGCTGGACTGAAAGCTCTGATTTATTCCTGCATTTACTTCTTTAACTTAGGCCATAATAAAACTGTGCTGGCTAGGTTAAGAGGGTTTTATCTCTAAGATCTCTCTATAAATGCTAAAGAAAAATCAAGTCCTATATAGGGTGATAGATAAAGTGATTTAGGCTACTTTTACCTTTCACTGACTGCAGAGGAAATCTCTGGCTACCAAGGTTTTTACCAGGCTTTAATTCCATGATGATTTAAATTGAGATAAGTTGAAAACCCAGGTTAATAGTTTCCTCCTCCTCCTCTGTTCCAGCTATGATGCTCGTCTGAGCCTATGGCGAACCTGTTCAATTAGTGAAACTGGCAGACAACTATCCTTACAGGAAAAAATAAAGAAAAAGAAAAATAACAACCCAAAAATAGCTTTCCATAAGTTTAATGAGCCCTGTATTGGCTCATTTTGTGACAGGAAATGATCACCTAGGCTGCCCCAAGAGATGGAGCAAGAGTGCTTGTCTGGTGACAGGAAGACAGAATTGGAACTAAGGACAAAATCATGGCAATGTTAACTTAGTTCTGCGTCCTGTTAAAAACATCTGGATTTAGCTAGAAAACAGAGATTATATACTGGAATTGAAAAAAAAAAAAAGCAGAGATTCAGGAGCTGTAGATCTGTACAGAATTTCAGGCCTTGTTTTGGGCTTGGTTGAGATCTCTTTATGTGTTTACAGGTAAAGACAGACTTTATTCCATACCCAGCTACTTCTGTGCAAAACAAGAGCAGAGTAAGTTCAAAACATTGTCATATCAGGATGGAAGCTGTATTTAATTAATTCCCTTGGTACTGTAGGATAATTTTCCATTGCATGCTCAATAGTATTTTTTTCTACTGTAAATTTTAAATAATCTATGTCTTTGGGTATCTGGTTTTTGTAAGAAAAGTATTCCACTACTCCAAACCACTGCTGATGGCTATCCTTTGAATGACTCTTGATTTTCCTCAATTTATTCTTAGTTTCACTGTTTACTACTGTGTCAAAAGCAACAGGCATATTGATGGGAAATAATGAACTTTTAGCAAGCCTTTATCTTGTCTAGAGGGAATGACAGCATGTAAATCTAGCTAATTAATAAATCAAAGCAAACTACAGATCTGGGTTGGCCAACATAGTGTTCCTTGGTAACCAGTTCTCAAGAGCAAACCAGCTCTGCAGCTGGAAAGGTGTGTAAGCTTCTCATAGCAGAGCTGCATGCTTTTAGTAATGTGAGCTGTGCCTCAAATCCAGACTGCTTAGGGCTTCCATGCCAGCTCATGGCTGGAGGAGGTCAGATGGATGGTAGGCTGGAGATGAGGCACAGCTTGAACTCTAACCTGGAGGCTTGAACTCCAACCCATGTAAGCAAGTTGAGTCACCTGGCACAGTGCATTGAAGCCGCAATCAGTCAGACATTAAAAAGTAGAACTATACATGACTTCTGGATGAGAGGAAGAGGCTGAAAAGCTGCTACCTGCAAACTGTCCTCGAGGGTAAGGACTGATAGACACTTGTAAGCTGCAGCTATGTCAGTAAAGTATGTCTGTGGATAATTCATCAGCTTCAACTTACTCCACAGATAATAATTTGAAACTTTCTCTATTTGTGAGAATAAGAAGCACAGCCATTATCCCACTAAATTTTGTTTTAACTGGATCGCTTTCAATAAACCCCTTTTTCAACAAGTCCATTCCATTTTGCAAGTGTCATTAACACTCCTTAGTGCATATGTTATGTAATGTGCGAGAAGAAACAGAACGAGCAGCTTCAATCCTCACCTCAGCAAAGCTTTGAGTAATTTCTAGTAGTGGCTTACACTGCTGCAGTGTCTTTCATCACGAGGGACGCCAAAGTCATTTAAGAAAACTGGGAGAGAAAATGACATCACCTTTCACCAAAATGCAGCAACTTCTGAGGAAAAACATTCAAGCTGTCAAGTGGCAAACAGAAGAATGATGGCAATCCCCACGAATAATGCTTTCTGCTAGAAAAAGGACAAATTAATGGAAACTAAAATACAGCGTCCCATCATGAACACCATTTAAAACACCATTACTAGCATCTGTATATCTTTGGGAAAAGTTCCATTAGTATTTAATAAGAACAGAATGCTAAGGGTTTTTCTTGATTTTCAGTTTGAAAAATGACATACCTAGCAGCATAATGTCTCATATCAAATACTGGAGACTTTTTATTATTAACTTGGAGTGAAAATTATTATTATTTAATACTGCAGAACTACATCATGCAACCCCCTTAAATTTCACTGGAAGTTTGCATCTAACTACTGACCCATGTTGTGACATCTGAAAAAAATCATAGACTGAGGCAACGTAATAATAATGTTACTTGGCACTTTACATCTTTAAAGAACTATGGAAATGTTAATTAATTTCCACAACAGCCTAGGGAGTAAATATTTTCAAACTGATTTTACAGATTAAGGGGATGAAGCATAATATGTGGACATGACTTCTCCAAGGCAGTCTATCAAGTAAGTGTCAGATGTGGGGCTGCAATGCAAAGATTTATCAAACCTTTAAACAATGGTTCCTGGGGCAGCCACTTATTCATTTATTAAAAGTAGCTTAAATCATTTATAGAGTCTCTTTAATATGTTATTGTAGTGTATTGATTATTTACAGTAGAAGCTGATGATGAGAATTTGTTTTGTTCCATTTTTACAACTAAATTCTTTATTTTTCATCCTCAACTTCAGTGTTATTTTCCATAAAATTAAGTGCATTCCGATCCAGACATCAAGTAGATTAAAAGATGCCCAGAGGAGATCAGGAGAGCATCTTGGAGCAGAATGCATGTGTCAGAATTGGTGTGTAAAATTTGTCTTTCTTTCCACTGTTTAGCTGGTTCTTTTCTTAATGATATTTAATTTTTATAAAAACAAATCTTATCCTTTCAACTGCTGCTTTGCTTTTATTTTTTTTATTTGTTACAATACAGAGAAATGTTAAGATACATCTTTTTTAAAAAATGTATTATTACCCTAAGTCTCCTGTACCCAAGAGCTTTAGGATCTTTTTGAAAGCTTTTTAGTACACAAAAACAAAGGCTCAGAAATTCAGATGCTGGTAACTTGCCCATCAGATCAACTGAATGGCCAAAATGCAAAGTATCTGATCAAATAATAAACCTTATTCACCAAAGCAATACATCTGAAGGCTCATGCTAAATACAAGGACTAGAAAACAGATGAGACAGTCATGCTACCTTAATGCACAGAATGTTTAGTCTGCTAAAAGTTATTAGTCTGGGACAGTCAAAGAACAAATCCCAAAGCTGAGGAGATCTCTTCTTCCTCTGCTTGATCTTCTTCTTTCCTAAGCATCTGAGGTCTGGTCTAACAGAACTAACAGATGATATTTTCCTCATGCTACCTTACAGCATCACACTGCATATCTAGGAAAACACACTTTATAATACAAAAAGCCAAAGGATCCACTTCCAAAATAAACACGATTCTTTCCAGTCAGTGTCCCAGTTTTGTCAGTCTTAAGTCCCTGAATACACTTGAGAGCCAAGAGAGCAGAATTCTCCTGGCAGCACTAGTCCCATACAAAATCAACCTGTTTCATTTTCTCTTATTTAGAAAAGAAGCTTTTCGGCATCATCCTGCAGAGCGTTCACCCACCTGTGCCTAAATAATGCATTTCATTTCCAGATCACAAGAATTCATTTTTACCACTATTTGAAGACCGAGCAAATTGATTTGAAAGCTATATATTTTCCTATGTAAGAGAAATAAAGCATTTCTGTAAAATCCTTTGGAATGAATTCTGGTAGGAATCCGATTAGGAGTCCCACTCTACATTTTGTAGAACTCTGTGTATATTCTAATTCTGTTATAGCTCCAAACAGAGAGTAGTGCGTCAAATAATAACTTGTGGCAAATAATAGTGCCAGTTCTTTTGGTTTGTTGGCATGGTACTTGGGAAGGTGACCAGGACTCTAACATGCAAACACACTTCAAAGGATGCTCCAGTGCAAAAAGGAGAAAGAAGTGATAAAAACAAAAAGGAGGGCAGCAAGAAGACTATTTGTCACTGTTTGGGTTTACCCTTTTAAAAGCTGATGAGCTCTTGAGTCTGAATGTAGTCAAGCCAGAGGGCAGAAATCATCTTCTAAATCCAACAGAACCCAAAAGAGAAACATTGGTAAATGATTTAATTCATTTCGGCAACTGATCTCTTGATGTGTTATATGACTTGCTCATCCTTTTCCCCCAGGAACATGTAGTAACTCTTGTCTTATAGGACTAGATGATTGGAATCTGAGACCAATCTAGAAATCCCTTGCTCTTGAGGCTAGTGTTACTACATGGGTGTAGTAACTACTACCTAACAAACTGAGAGAGAACATGCAAGCACTCCTCTTGGAAGACATGTTGCTGGACCATCAAAACACTAAGCTGCTGCTAAGCCTGTGACAGCTTACCTTCATCTTATTAAGATAATTAGGTGTATTGAATCATTAATTGACGTCCAGATAAAAGCTTTTTTTTCTAAGAACAAACCCAAAATTTAGATCCTTCTCTTCCTCAAACACTGCTGATGTTGCTTATAACAACCTCCCACCGTGTGTTGAGCACATGAAATACTATCTGCACAATCTGTATAATTTCATAGCCACAGCAATTCCAGAAGGATGAATATAGTGATAACACAGATCTGCTAGAGAAGCTTTCTGTGCCTTTAGCAGTCATTAAGTCAGTGGAGAGAGCTTTGCACTGACCTGTTTCTGCTTCCTCCTAGTAGGGTTCCTGCTTTTCAGCAGTCTTTATGTAAAGAACTTGTATTCTCCCCGCTAATACTCACCCATACAGGAATATTGTCTCCTGTGTCCCTGTTCCTGCTACACAGGTATATAACCAGAAAGCTTATATAAGGCTCATAGCCTCATAATTCCCTGTAGTTAAAAACCTGCAATTTGATCCATCCACTTGAAGTAACATAAAGAATTACACAGTGTCATTTTTATGCTTAGAGGAATTTTTACAATGCAATGTTGCCTAAATTCTGGGCACTGCAAAGCTTTCTTCAAGCACTCTTGTACATGAAGGGGCGACAATACTGATTTCATGAGCTGTTGAGGGTCTATCTGGTTTTGTGAAAACTCTGAGCATCATGGAACTAGATAAATCCAGGGCTGAGGAAGCTGGCACAGCCTGCATTTGCTTGAACTATAGATTTTCTTAAAAATGGCTACCTAGAAACTACTCCAGCTGGTCACCAACTCTGTAGCACATGATTCAAATCAATCCTGCTCACTGAGATTTCTGCGGGAAACTCACCTCCTAAATAGGCCTGTTCTTGTCTCCCTCTTAAAACACAGCTGTCCATTTTGTCTCTACCTCACTGGAAGTGAGGATTACTGTGAGGCAGTAAGTGAGGCAGCAGCATTAAAATTTGGATTTTCTTTTCTACTCTGAATTTGCATGTCTCAAAGTCCATAATAAAAATTTTCTGGGAGAAGGAATCCAAGGTCTTAATCAGCTATGGCTCCTCTGTTAACAAACACACAGCTGATAATACTCTGAGATCCTCTAGAAATGCTCTCTTCTAAAGGTCTTCCCCTTGCAGTGTCTGGTCAGTTCAATACTCTTTTTCTCACCCTCCACTATGGTGTGGGTATGTACTCTTTGACATCATTTTTCACCTTTGTGGTGGCTACTCTTCATAGCAATATCATGTAATGAACTCTGCGAATACACAGGATGAGATTATACAAAAGTATATCAGTCTCAGTACAGAGAACTGTCTCAATGTTCTTTGGATGCTTGAGGTTTTTATATTTAATCAAATGAATTCTTCAGAACTGGAAATAGGTGGTTTTTTCACTGTTGTTTGTTTTGCTTTGTGCTTTTCTAAAGGTTTGTTTCAAAGAAAGTCAGAGCATTAGTCACTGCTGTCAGCTTCTGTCATTGTTCCCTTGTGACTGGATCTGAAGGCCTGTGCAGTGACATACCTATCTCTGTCCTAAACATGCATCAGTGGTTGCCTGAAAGGCTGTGGATGAGAAACCGCCATCACCCCTTGAGTAATTGTAACGAGGAAGGAGGACACTGTGTGCACTGATTTGACAAAGGATTAACCTGTTTCCTCTACTGTAAAGTTGTAATGGGCTCATTCATTACTCACAGAGCTTCATGACACGTCATATGTTAGGGAACGATGCCTCTGGTTCATTCCAGGAGGTGAATGGTTAGGAAAGAAGGGATGGGAGACAGACAGGAGCACTGGAGGAGGGGGGCTAAGTTAGATAATGATATTAATACTGATTTAAACTGTGATAACAATTAACTGACTTGAAGCAGTGTTTTAGGGCTTTCAGAGTGCTATAAAAACATTATTAACCTTCACAATTGCCATTCATTTGTTAGCTAAATGTCCACCAGTACATTGTGATTTGCCTAAGATATCCACATACTTTAAGACAGTAAGCAGGGGAAAAAAAATAAATCTCTGATTCTGATGTGTATGTATATTGGAAAAATAAGGCTATGCAAAAGTCATTCAACCCCGTCCTATACATCTTCACCGTGCTGTAAACAGCTGTTGTTTTGGGGGCTGGTAGTCAGCACAGAATGGATACCACAAGTGGATGTGAGCTGATGCTGGCTTGGACAGTCAGCGCCTGAATGTGTTGTCTCCCCTCTAGCACAGGCATCCAGCACTCATGATTGCCCACACTCCACTCCGTCAGCCTCCCCATGTTAGGCGGCTGGCCCATTTCCCTCTGCTTAAAATTTAATCAGAGATTTTACTGCTCATCAACAGCTTAATGGGAGCAGTTAGAACTCTAAAACTTTGCATATTTTGGCTTAATTACCACTAACAGACAGATGCCACTTTCAAACGCTCTCCTTCCCAGCCCTTGCTTCCTGAAGCTGCTCAAACTTGAAGCATAAATTCATTGGTTAAATAACTGATAAGTGTCAAAATTATTAGGAATCAATTGAAAGACAGAAATCTCCTTATTTCTCTTTGATGTTTTAATTTTGGTTATCTCTGCTAAATTGCAACCTGTACCTCCTATTTGGCAAGATAACAACTCCTCTTATCCCTGCTCTAAAGCAAGAATTAAATGGAGACAGTAGCATAGAACTGTATAGATCGTGAAGTATCAGGGCCTACTACTCCCGTGTGTGATTCATGTGCATAAGCAGCAATCTGTAACTAGAGAATGTAAATGTAATAAAGGAACAGCTCTGGTTGTCCTTTCTCTAGATAGACTGTTTCCATTAGTTTCTTTTTCAGGGTCTGAGTATCTCGTTTGATGGGGGGGGGAGCAGCAAATAATCGTTTTAAATACAGGAGAAAATGTCACAATGATCCAGGACCAGCAATTAGAATGCCCATGAACGATGATGGCTGTTCCTGGGACAAAGGAACTGTATTCATTTGGGCCAGACCTATTACCAATCTTCTACTCTAGTCACTTCCCATTGCCTCCAGGAAACCATGTTTTAGGAGTACTTCAGTGGACTGAAGCAATAATGAAACCAGTATATTGAAAGAGAAGCCCAAGGCTCCACTTTTTTCAGTTCTTCCTGACTGGAATTCTGTCTACACTTCTTTTCAATTCATAGAACTATCCCTTGAAAAGGACGCAGAAGAAATGATCTTCCTTCAGATCTGAATATTCTGATTAAGGATTAAACCATTTGGAAGGCAGGAAGGACACTGCTGGTTGTCACTTATTTATAAGATAACTTGTGAGGTTAAACTAGATCCTAGATTGAATGTATGCACTGATATCTGCTTTTTCCAAAACAGCAGTCAATTTTGGATAGAGAAAATTCTGGTGAGCTTATAAGAAAAATACTAAGCAAAATACTAATTTCTATATTAGCACACGGTTGGATTCATGAGGAAACTGCAGACAAAGGATTTATCGGTGTCTACTGAAAGTTTGTCTTTGTTTTCTAGAAACCAAGGTTCAAATTTTCAATGAATTTTTAAGAAATAATAGCAGTTAGATGAGCAGATTATTTTATGTCCATAAACTCCCCTGGGAAGTAAGGAAAAACCCCATCAAAACCTAAATAAAAACCCAACCGTGAAACCCAGAAGAACTTTGAACGAAATCACACTCAAAACCTGATTCCCAATCCACGTGAGTTCGCAATCTTGCAAAATTTTGTCTTGCAATACCTTTTTTGTCTTGGTAGAAACTCTGAGAGGACAGAGAATGTGGCTTGTTCTGCCTCTTCTGCCTGACATTTTCCGTATGCTGAAGAGAATAGACAACAGAAGTTCAGGATCAACAGATCATGAAGAGCTCATTACTACATTGCCAGACAGATCCTGGATTCCACCATGCTACCTTTGTTTCTCCTGACCGACTCAAGAGAGAAGATACTGCTTGCATCCTACCAGGATGCAAAGGGACATTTTGATGGCTGGACAGTCTCAAACAGGAATAGCCCTGATACTGCCCTCTGTTGACATATAAGCAATGAGACAGCAAACAGAGGTCCAGTAGATGGTGCTCAAGATTGCAGCAAAATCCTAGGTTTTGTAAGGTTAATAAATTTGTACACTTCAAATGGTTTTCACTGTACAGCTCTTTAACCCATCTCTTATCCACTCCCCTCCCATTCCTAACTTTGACAGAGCCAGCATAAATCTGACTAAAATCAAAAAAACCCCCATGTTTTTGGATGCTGTATTCCCAGGAAAGATTGAATATAGAAGAGAGTCTTAGTATTTTTAACTTCTAATAGAAATGCCTAATGTTTACACCAACAATAGTTAAAAGCCATTTTGTCTCTGTTTTTCTACTTTTCTGGATTTCCTCCTGCCCATTGCAAACATATTTTTAGAAACAGTAAGACAATCTTTATTCCTTACTCACCATGGCAACTAGTGGCTACAGAACATGTGCCTTTAAAGGTTTCTTTTCAAAACATGGTAAGGCTTAGTAGAAGTGTAGTAGGATTCTGTGGATTTCAGAGCACAACGTTTGTGTTGCATACTTATGGCTTCAGACTTGGTAAAGTATGTAATTTGTCTTTTTATATAGAGAAGAGATTGGGTTTTTTCTTTGAGTGATCAAGAAATCTGGGTTCATCTTGTATGGCCACAGCCTTATTGCGTGACCTTGACCAAGTTGTTTAATATACTACTCCTTAATCCCTGTTTGTAATGGGAGACACTTCTCTACCTTTCAGGTTGCTTAAAAGCTAGACTTGTTAATGAATGTGAATCTTTCTACAACTACAATGTAAAAGCACTTAAAATGTCACAATTTATTTATATACCTATCTAACTGACATCAGGTAAAAACACATTGATAGAAAGGACATAGATAAGTCTGAGCATCTCAGCAGACTGTAACATCACAAACAGTTATTCATTTCCAAATATTTCATCTCCAGAATATTCTCCCTTCAATGAACAATAGAGCTTGTGAATTCTGCAGAAATTACTTGTTCTTTTGCAAAGCATTCTTGAGAGTTTTATTTTTAGATATGGGAATTAAATGACTCAATTTTCCCTCTTGTTGACTCCTATCTCAGCAAGCAATAAAATGTCAGCACTGTGGTAGGTAATGGGAAGGAAAAACACCTCTATTGACCGAATAGAGTTATAGCTGAATATTTTCATGAACATTCTGCTAGTGCCTTAAGCACAACAAACACTGCAGGTAAAAGATATCAGAGATAATAAAAAATGAACAGAATATAAATAAAATCATTCATCAGATGGCAAAATACTCCCATTTAGAAGGGAGAGCTCTTTAGACTTCAGCTAGTTACCGCACTTCTTTTTTTAATATTACTTTCGACAGGCTCAGATAGAAGACAAATGGAATGTCCAACAAAAAATAAGTAATCTACCTCTGCCACTGAACTTAAATCATGAAACAAAGTGCATGAAAGATTGTTATACTACAGGTTTCCCAATTTAGGTAAGGAATATAATTAGAATTAAAGAGATGAATTGCAGCTCATGTTCTGTGTTCTGCTTGGGATACTGGAAAGATCATCAGAATATTTATGACTGTTTAAAATAAAACCACAGTTTCCATAACCCAATATTGTGGTGTAAACCCAGTTAGCAACTAAGCTCTACGCAACTGCTTGCTCTCTCCTTCCTGGTGGGATGGAAGAGAGAATTGAAGGAGTAAAAGTGAAAAAACTCATGGTCTGAGATAAAGAAATTTCAGTAGGTAAAGCCAAACCATGTACACAGGCAAAGCAAAACAAGTAATTCATTCACTGCTTCCCATGGGCAGGCATGCTCAGGACAGCAGAGCTCCACCACTCGTAATGATTACTGAGAAAACAAAGGCCATCACTCTGAAAGTTCCTTCCTTCTTCTTCTTCCCCCAGCTTTACATGCTGAGCAAGATACTATATGGTCTGTAATATCCCTTTGGTCAGTTGGGGTCAACTGTCCTGTCTGCGTGCCCTCACAACTCCTTGTGCACCCCCAGCCTCCTCAATGGTGGGGTGAGGAGAAGAAAAGGCGTTGACCCCGTGTAAGCACTGCTGAGCAGTAACAAAAAATGACCCTGTATTATCAGCTCTATGTACAACACAAATCAAAACCAGTTTCATAGAAGCTACTGTAAAGAAGCTAACTCTACCCCAGCCAAACCAGCACACCAAGTCAGACCAATTGTGCCTCTAAGTAGTGTGACCAGGCTGAAAAGGCAGGTTCACCTTACAATTGGAAAGAGGCCCCATTTAGGAACTAACTCATGCATCTGGATCCAAATGCAAGTGCCTAATGGTAAAAAATCAAGAGTTGGTACCCACTACTTCTATTGTCCTTGTAAGCCTCTCACCCCAACCAACTTCTCACTGACCTATAGCTTCTGCTTTTTTATATATAAAGAATGCTAGACTTTTGTTCTATGAAATTATCCCGATGCCCTGCTTTTGTTGAGTCTGGCTTCTCCTTAGAACCTTCTCATCTACTCTTTCTGATGCTCCTTTACAGCTGGCTGTGGAATTAGCAGCAAAGAAAGCAGCAAATCTCCCTCTAGCCTTTTCCCAGAGAGTTATGTAGGACATGTCCTTTCTCTGCCTAGTTTTCAGCTCTCAAACTGCTTCAGAGAACCCACAGCATCTTGCAGGAACTCCCAGCTATTCACCTATATTTTTCATCATATCTACAAGCCCTTTAATTTCACCATATAGGTCAGAGGTCTAGTCTCCCTTTAAAAATTACCTAGATGTAGAGCAGATTCTGTCCTTAGAGTCTGAGGGCTGATGAGGTATGTCAACAGCTTTGAAATTTCTTGTCTAAAAGCCTGACCTAACCTTTTCAATTTCTTTCATGTAGCAGCTGAGGTACACTTTAGAGATCAGAATAGAGCTTGCTGTATGCCTGATGCCATATATATTATAAATATATTTAATATAGTATATATGTTATGTATATTTTATTTTTTTATGAGGTTTTTTGATGAAGATGAGAAACAATTTATAAAGAAAATATAAAATGCAGGAATTTCCTATGGGGCATAGCTGATGCTACTAACTTTTTTCCCCAAAGGCTGCTGGATGGCTCCATTGAACTCAGCTGGGTTCTATGCTCATGATCAAAAGAGTAAGAAAAAATAGCTGGGAGGAATCAACAAAGATTGCCTGGTGAGTTAATAAGGATCCTGATCACACAGCAAGAATGATAGGGGGTAAGGGTGCTGTGCAAGTCTGCACAGCTTCTGCTTTCCAACTGAGTTGTACTCACGGAGTGTGTAATTAACCGTTACTGTTCATTTATTTGTGCAAATCAATGAATTTGCAAGTGTGTGCCACCCATTAACAATCTAACAATTGACACAAGACAGCAAAGACAAAGTTTCCTTCTGAATAGCAAAAGGAACTCCATCTCATTTTTCATTCTTTCAGCTCTGCCCACACTCACTTGCTCCAATCTTCCTAGACTGCACCGCCTTTCACTACATGCCTGGCTACTCAGGGGCATGCTTATTCAATGAACTATATTCAAGCTTTCTTTGGTTTTGTTTTTGGGTTTTGTTTGTTGGTTGTGGGTGGTGATTTTTGTTTGGTTGTTTTGGTTTTGGGGGTTTTTGTTGATGTTGTTTTTTTAAAGAAAGCAAAAGACTTCCTTAGTTTATTGAGAAGGATAGCAGAAGAGATGTTGGACACAAAAAAATCTTTTCTTCATTTTTAGCAAAGATCATTAAATATTGTTGCCATTGGCTTCTTGCTGAGGCCTTCTTCTCAACCCGGGAGAGGAAGGGACACATGTTTAACCTGTGTTTAGATCTTTGAAGTTCAAAGCCAGTCAGTACTTTTCCACATATAAATTCTTTGACATCATCATCATGGCTAGGCTTTGCAAATGAAGATTTGGGAAGGACTCTACCCATATTTGCTACAAGCGCGCTGATGGCTAAAGAGGCCAATGCGAGATAGACAAGTCCGGTTGCAAAAGGCACAGCAGAAATACTCCTTAGGTGGCATTGACAAGACACGGTTCTTTCTGTGTTGTCTTTTCTCCTCCTCTCTTCTCTTTGGGGCTCCTCTCTTGCGGCAAGCTCACCACAGAGCATGATCTTAGGGAGGCGGTGGTCCTTCATCCTTGAGACATGTCCTGCCCAGCACAGCTGTGTTCTCAGCAACATGGCCTCAATACTCGAAACTGCTGCCTGTTCTATAACAGACGTATTAGTCACATAATCTGACGAGTGGGTGTTTAGGATTGTATGGAGACAGCATTGATGGAAGTGTTCTAAGAGTCGCAGGTGGTGGCAGTGACATACTGAAATGTATACTGCCATTTCCATTAACAAGCATATTTGGTGTGAAAATTTTTCTTAACATTTTGGGAATTTGTTTTTTTCAACTCTAATAAATGGGAAACATGGAATGAAAACACGGAATGAAAACACACTTGCAACAGGCTGGTTTGGGGATTCTCTATAGGTAGCTGAGACTCCCTGAGTTGACCCAATTTCAATATTAACAACACAGAAAAGTTTTCCAGGGAATTAGAAAACATAAGGAAATATTAAGAAAAATGGAAAATTTTAAATTGAAAAAAATCAATATAGCTAAAGCAATACTTGAGTATAATTGAAGCCTTGCTACTGAGTCACAAACTGCTCTTATTGAAAATGCTATATATCTCCATTTAAAATCCATAACTCTTATTAAGTTTAATTACTTTTCCCTGCAGTTAAAGGCTCTGTAGTTTCTGCTCCTGATTCACCAATGATTAATCCAGTTTCATGCCAGCACAACTGCATTGAAATTGATAATATTATAACAGCAATGAAGCAACATAGTGTTGTCTGATAATCTGCCAATTCAAAAACTGTGGCAGCAATGATTTCTTTTGCTCTTATTTCTGGTAAACTAGGTAGTAGAAGCATGAACCCCCTCAAGCTTAGCCTGAGTCTCTGAAATAACCACAAAAAGCTTACACAGATAAAATATCTTATGTAGATATATCTTGTATAGACAAAATGCCTTACATACAAAAGTAACTAAATGTGCTAAGCAGCTTTCCATGCTATCTAAAGGAAGAATTTTACCTGTCATTGAAGAGAGTGTACAAAACCATCATTTTACAGATTTGAATAAGAAGTTGAAATTCAGCCTAGTGTTTGCAACTGGCTTAAAGCCTACACACATCTGACATTTCCAGAATGGGGTCCCAGACCTTCTTCTTGCCTTCTGCAAAGGGTTGCATTTCTCTAGGAGTAACACGGAGTATACATGAACTGAATGGAGATAACATTTGGGTAAATTGGATAAATACCTGAAATTATATTTGCCCAGATTGCCTGGCTGAACAGATGGTGAAGTTTGAGATCCTTAGGGCACCAAGTAGAGTGCCTAGCAACCTCACTATTCTGAACTTCAGGAGACCATTGAGTGGCATTTTAAAGGTTTTGGTATTGGGACTGACACTGTTTAACATCTCGTGGCTTGGGCAGTGGGACTGAGCACAGCCTCAGCAAGTTTGCTGAGGACACCAGGCTGTGTGGTGTGATTGATAAGCTGTAGGCAAGGGATGCCATCCAGAGGGACCTTGACAGGCTTGAGAGGTGGGCCTGTGCAAACTTCATGAAGTTCCACAAGGCCAAGTGCAAGATCCTGCACATGGGTCAGGACAATTCCAAGCCCAAATAGAGGCTGAGCAGAGAACAGCCCCAAGGAGAAGCAATTGGTGACGTTGGCAGATGAGAAACTCAACATGAACAGTCAATGTACATTTGTAGCCCAGAAGACCAAATGCATCCTGGGCTGCATTGGAAGAAGAGTGGTCAGCAGGTAGAGCAAGGTGATTCCCTCCCTCTGCTTTCTTCAGATCCCACCTGGAATACTGTGCCCAGCTCTGGGGTTGGAGAAGAACCTTTTACAAGGGCATGTAGGACAAGGGTTAATGGTTTCAAACTCAAAGCGGGCAGGTTTAGATTAGATGTTAGGAAGAAATTCTTCACTGTGAGGCTGTTAAGGCCCTGGAACAGGTTGCCCAGAGGAGTTGTTTATGTCCCATTCCTGGAAGTATTCAAGGCCATGTTGGATAGGGCTTTGAGCAATCTATCTAGTGGAAGGTGTCCTTTTCCATGGCAGGAGTGTCGGAATTAGATGTTCTTTAGGGTCCCTTCCAACCCAAACCACTCTGTGATTCTATGATTCCATCCATGTAGAAGGGAATCACCTCACACTTTACCTATGGCTCAGGCTCAGGCTCAGGCCCTGGCTCCAGCCTTATTCCCAACTGCATCCCCTGCCCCCATGCTGCTGTCCTGGCTCTGATCCCTGCTCACATGGCCTCTGCCAGGGGCCTATCCCATCCCACAACAGCGCCCAGGGCTGCTACAGGGTCCCAGTGCTGTTTTTTCATTGAAAATTTCAGCCTCCATTACTGAAGAGAGCCACTTACCCAAGCTGATATAGATTTTAGCAGCTAGAGGAAAAAACCAACAAATATATTTGGAGTACCTGGGCATAATATGAATAACAATAAGAAGGAAGTACTGAGTGAAGCTATGTGTTAGGAATATAATGTTTTTGTAGACATATACAAGCAGAGGTGTTTATGATGCAAGTATTTTTAGTCCCTACTACATCCACAAGTGCTACCCTGGGAATTATATATTTCATTTTTTCTCAATAGAGCAAGCATAAAGTCTCCTCTGTCTTTCTCTGCCTTCACATACATACTGATATGTAACTATTGACTCTTAAATTTCCTGTTTTCTGGAGGCTGCTCCTGTCCTTCCCTGTTTCATAACAATTTGTTTCTTGTTGGATTCACCTTGTCAATAACTTCACTTGGTCCTGTGCAATTTAATCCCAAATAATGATCTAAACCCACACCCTCTGGAATATTTATAGAAGGAAAAGTTAAATGATTGTATTCAAAATAGAAAGGATGCCCTTCTAACTAAGATTAGAAAATGTTTAAATATTAGAGGTAAGAAAGAGATAAGCAAGGCTTCTGTGCAGTACTTTGGCTGCAAAATCTGTCTTACCATCTTTTCAAGTGGCAACTGGACATTGGTCCTGTGATAATTTCAGTTACAGTGCACTGGCATAAAGCCAGTTGCTTCCTCTCTTGATCTTTTTCCATTACTATGCAGCTCTGAGGATGATTTTTAAAAGCTCACAGTCCAAGAAACAAGTTGCAGTTTAGTCAAGTCAATATTTATGATCAC
This sequence comes from Chiroxiphia lanceolata, assembly GCF_009829145.1. NCBI lineage: Eukaryota > Metazoa > Chordata > Aves > Passeriformes > Pipridae > Chiroxiphia > Chiroxiphia lanceolata. The sequence goes on along the minus strand of NC_045642.1, from coordinate 22,474,257 downwards.
TTTGATCTTGTCTGAGAGTGAACTTCTTGGCCCAAACACTGGAAAATGATTTTGCTAATGTCCAGGGAAGCAACTTCCTTATGAGAGCAATCTGACAAGGCAGAGTTTTGTGGGGGAAAACTGCTTCCTACGTCCAATGAAACCAGTGTGGAAGTTTTTATGTCATGTTTTGATAACTATATGTCAATGGTGAACTTTTAAGGTCTGTCATTTCAAATCCATGTACAGAGAGGTATCTACAGCAGTTAACTGAGGATTAGGGGAAGGAAAAAGCTCAACTGAAGGTATATCTGAATCCAAGGACAAAGGTGTGTATTTCTCAGAGGTAAGATCAATTAAAAATAGTGTGTAAATTCAAATACCTATTGTTGATAAATCCTCTTTCCTGATTTGGACCTCAGGCTCTTTTTCCTTTATAAATCTTTCCTTTTCCTTACATTACTATCCTATCTTAATGAAGCATAACCTTGACTTCACCTAGACCCAGACTTCTGGTGGATTCTGTTTCCACTTCCCTAAGTATTTTTTTAATGACCTTCAGTGAACTCCTAGATTAAATGAGTCAGAATTCTCTTCCCCATCCTTAACATTTTAGTTATTTATCATACTATTTACAGTTGCTTTAAATATAGACTATGATCCAACTTAGAGGTCATTGTATAAATAAGGGATGCTGTGTGTGTGTCAGTGTGCACGCATTCATGCATACACCTAGGAAGCCGTTAAATCTCCATGACCCTCAGTGCAACTTTCACATGCTGAAGCAGTACTTGCTTTTCTGTGTCAGGCACTTGAGCATTTGGGTATGAATCAATCACCTAGCGGCTGGGAGTTGTTACTGAGATGTGATGGGCGACTGAGTAAGAGGGTGGATTAGTTCATGAGGCTGCTGGAAATGAAGGTCAAGATTTCTTTCCAAAGATGCACAATTAAACCCAACAATTTCTATGAAGAGAGAAACTGTTAAGGGAAGCGCCTTTGACATATGCACAGAGAATACCACTTCCTAGAACACTGTATGACTCATGAGTCACTGTTGCAAGAAGCTTTACCCCCTTGCAGACCAATGAGTTTGTTATCAGCCTGCACATCTCCTAAAATGTATTATACTGTATAAAATTAATACATGCTGTCTTTTTTATTATGATTCACAATTGATTCTGGCTTATTTATGGCATCTGAAAGTAAAATGCTGTGGACTGTGTCCTAAATGTAATTACTTCCAAAGGCTTTTATCAGTGCACAGAAACTAGCTGTTAGAGAAACTGTGGGTACATTTCCTTCAGGGAAAATATAATCACTTTTTATTCCATTCTAAACCTAATTCTTGCACTATATCCTCACTGTAAATTGAGATGACAGACATGAGCTGAAAGGCTGTCAGAGCAGCTGCCATAATTTACTGACTTTTAGCAATAAACGTTCACCTGAAACACAGTCCCCAGACTTAAACTGAAAGGGTCACATGAAAAAAAAGGAGGAAACCTGCAGAGATGGTAGAGAGGAGCAATAAATCTCGCGTGACACAGAAGCAGGAAAACAAAGTAATGACATTTTCTGTAGTGTTCACCCTTTGCTTTTCCTATTGATTATTAGGTCTCAACCTCTTATGTAAGTTCCTACAGTTTTACTATCCTCAATGTGCTACTCATGAATTCACTAAATTGGTTTTCCGATTCACTTTCACCTCACATCACCTGTAACTAAGCAATAGCTAAACATTTGCAAAGATAACCCTGCTTTGCAAACCTCGTCGTGTCACTGGATTACCACTAATCTGCAATTCTTTCATATTGGATAATGAGTACGATCCAAACTCTGATTAACCCATGTAGAGATTACATCCATAAGAAGACAGGTTCTTCAGGGGCAATGTTTGGATTCTACCTTGGGATGGGGCTACTTTTCTGAATTGGATTAAAGATGGTCTGGATACAATTTGGAGAAATTAAAGCTTTTTTCCTTCCCTTTTTTGGGAAGAGAGAGATCAAGATTTGTGCTTCTAATTAAGAGATTTGGAGCAAATTTTGCACTGTCATTGTTCTATTTATTTTAATTTGTATATCTGCTGAAATTTACAGGGCAATCCTGACAGAGGAAAAAAAGCTCTGATTCAGGAGACAAGAATTACTAAAAAATAATTATGTTTTGATGTCAGCATTGTTTATCATCTGCAACACAGCATAATCCTTTTGCTGTGTGTTCCCCACCACAGTGAGGACTACCATCTTGAACATGCTGGAAATAATGCATTTTGTTGGCTTCTCAGAGCAGATCATAGTTTTAATCTGATATCTATTTGAGATTAAAAATTACAAATTCCCATCTGAGAATTAACAGAATTGCATGATCTACCTGGCATCGAGTAGCTTTGTCCAATGAATAGGTTCCATAATATGACGAATTAAGTTTTCCAGACACAGCTGGAAAAACGATGTGACATCAGATTATGCATTTGGTGCTGTGTAGAGAAACACAAGAAAATGGCTGGAAGGCCCTTTAACAGGTGATGGTAAAGAAAGACACTCCAGTAAACACGGCCAGTACTGCTTTTAAAGTCATATACTGCTTTTAAAGTCATATACTACATAAGGAAAGCAAGCCAAAATACATTTTGTGTCCCACATGACCACTGACCAGAGGCTCTAATAACTAAACTAACTTTATTTCCTTAGCACTAGAAAAAAACTTGGTGCTTTCTATAATTCCAAATCAAGTTCTTGCAAATACTGTTGGAAGCATCAGTTGCTACTTTAATTTGTCCTCTAAACTTTGGCTTTGCTGAATAAATCAGTAAAATTGGTATCTTCCTGGGGTTTTTTTGTTTGTTTGTTTAGATTGGTTTTGTTTTCTTTTTTTGTTTTGCTTTATTAAAGTGAATTAAATAAAATGGCAAAATGAAGATCTTTTTCCCTCTCCCCTTCTCTACATTTCTATTGCTTTTATATGTCTAACTCTACTCACATTTGCTATTAGCTGCAACTTTTAGACAACAGCATTCATGACATGTGGGCCAGAAGTTTAATGAACTGAGCTATATCCTTTATGCTATTATCAAAGACCTATAGAAATGGTAAGTCTGTATTATAAGCAGACGAGTTCTGTATTTTACTTTGCAGACAAGAAACAGGAAGAGATAGAAGTACAGGTTGAAGTCCATTAACAGTACCACTAAATTCATGCTTTGAATTATGGTAAGACTACCCAACTCATTTAATTTGACAGCTAATACTAATCTGTTTCTTCAAAGATAAAGCCTACATCTTTTTTTAATATATATACTTTGCTACTAAGAAGCTTATGGAGTACCCTGAATGCCACAAACTATTGCAAGAAGTCTGTATTTTTTTATATTGGTTACTTTTTCAGAATTCCCTTCAAAAAGTGTGTATGGGTAAAATTCTTCTGTTTCCTGCTATTTCTCTGTTTTTTTATTACAAACACTGTTAGGAAATGGATTCTTATTTACTATGAACTTACACCAAGAAGAAAAAGAATCTACTTAATGCCATAAAATAGATCCTTTTCTATAAGGCTCTTTGACAATGTAAATAAAGCCATTTAAATTCTATCTTTGACAATTGTCAAGTTGTTTCTTCTATGGTTGAAGAATCCCTAGAGCGAATTATGTTTACAGTCATTGTTCCATTCTTACAGAGAAAGAACAACCCCAAACCAAAATCCTTGGGGAAGAACATGCTTGGAGGGAGGAAAAGAACCTTTTGTTTTCGTCATGCAGGAAAAATACATTAGATAGAAGCAGCTTTCCGTTTTTGAAAAATGAAAAACTAAAAGAAATTGAATGAAGTTTGCATTTAGCAAGGTTTATACATCTTTCACAACCATGAATATAATTTTTTTCTATTGCATATCTCAGTATGGTTCTAGTTGATTTTCATGAATCAGCATAATTGCCTCAATGTTATTACCTAATATGAGCGCTGCTTCCCAATTTCCTTATATAACACCTTTGGGATACCATTATCTTACTTTTCTTCAAAAGAACAACTAGTGAACAGCAACCCTTTGACAAATAAAGGACTGCACATTTAGATAAAGGAAAGGTAAGTAAGAGTAAAACACTAAAGGGTTAAACTTTTTTCATACAGTGAATGTATATGTATACATACTAAAAAACAAAACAAGACAAAATCAAACTCAATTTATAAAATGTCTCTTCACTTTATCTCTTTCCAGTAAAGGAAGATCTGCATTTAGAAAAGGATTATGTTTCAAAAGATCTATACTATATTGTCATCATGCCCAGCTTTCCCCTCCATATTTGATCTCCCATTTACTGGCATAGTTATGAAATTAGGATATTAAAATCAATGTGGTATTTTATGCATTTCAGTCTGTGCATACAAATCAATTCCTTTTCAACACTTATTCACAATTTACCACCGCCACCACAATTTACAATCAAAATATGCCCTAATAGGATTTCATTAGCACTCAACAGCTGTAACCAAGAGTGAAGTCAGATCCCAGCATAAATCATCCTTTGTTTGTCAGAATATAAATGATGTTAATAGTTGTCTTCTCCGTAGACATGCTTTAAATCTAAATTCCATTATATATATAGAAAAATATGAACTATTCATACTGAAATCTGAATTAAAAAGAAAAAAAAGTCATTGATCCACTAAAAAGGACCATACAGTAATATGGAGAAAACCTGTGACAGATGCCCACAAATGAAATTGCCAGATATTTAAAATCTGTGTTTGGGGAGACTAAGAATAAGTGCAGTTGCTGATAACAGATCATAAAACAATAGGAGAAATTCTGACTCAAAGATGTCTTCAGAAGATACAAAGGGAAAAGAATGTGTATTATCAATACTACCACTTCCTTTAGGAAGAAGATATTTGACAGAATAATTGGCAAGTTGTAATATTAATGCAAAGATAATGGCTGATTAAGGGATGGATACAGAAAAGGAAGGAATTTTGCCTCGTACATGAAGGATGTTTGCTTGAGACATGATAAAAGCCTTCATGACATTAAAACAAAAGAGTCTGGCCACAGTGTGAGCCTATAGATCAGTAAACCTAGATAATATTATAGGTGTGGCCTTTTATGACTACTAACAAGTCATCTACAGTACAAGACTATATGATGACATGGAGTTTCAAATACACAGATAAAACCTGGGAAGGAAAAATGGCAGGATAGGGGGAGATTATTTACCTAAGTTTAATAAAAGAATTTCGCCAGGGCTATACAGAACACCTCAGTTTGGAATATTCTATTGTTTTTCCAGCCTTTTCACATACAAGTGATTCATCAAGTTCTTAAACTGTTCTAATAACTATTTGTTGATAAAGGAAGGTATATATGAAGGTGAGAATAAGCCCGACTTAAAAAGATAAAATGATTGCATATTCCATCCACAAGGAAAGGATGAAAAAAAAATACAGCAAACTTTAAGAAACTCAACGTGAGTCTGCATCACATCAGGGTGAAAGCTAAATGAAAGGTAAAATTCAGGCAATAGAATTTTATGTTTGGTGTTTTTCTACTTTCTCTTAGAGTGTTGACTCATGCTGTTGAGTTTCACAATAAATAACCTGGAGGCTGAAACAGCCTCAAAGTTTTAACTGTTATCTTTGCTAACTCGTGCAAGACAGATAAAGCATCAGAAGCATAGAAAGGACACATCTTTAAGAAAATAAAAAAAAAGCTCTGCAATATAGCAAGCAGCTTACTCTCAAGTTCTTAAAGTACTTGAATGAATAATCAAAAAATAGTCTTCATAACATCAGAATTTTAGTCAGGAGATGAATGACAGCTAGCAAGCATGTAATAAATGCATTAAATCACATCTACTTATGCATAATGTCTAACAAGGTAGTGGGCATTAAGAGAAAAGTATCAGAATTTGCACAGCTAGACTTCAGTGGTAGCTCTATCCCATATGGCTCTTAGATATTCTCAAAAACATGTTCTGTAGTGAACTGTTGCATGAGTGTATCACCTGATTAAAAAAAGCAGAGCTAGTGAGTGATCACTGAAGTCAGCTGTTCCTCAGGGGAAAGGGTGTCAAACAGGATAGCACAGACAGCAGGGCAGGGGCCAGTCCTGGGACCAGCCCCAGAGCACCCAGGCACGAGGGAGGCAGCGGGGGCAGCCAGACTCTGCCAAGGGCCTGGATCGGCAGGGTTGCCTCCCAGGCAGGGCCTAAGGCCAAACCAGGACATCAGCCGAGGGCCAGGGGCAATGAGGGTGACCAGGATCTGACCAGGACTCCTCCACCATAGCTCGGACAAGATCTGAAAGCCCTTGGGTCTGTGGGCTGGAGTGGGGTGTAGGGAGGCCCCAGGTGAGGCTGGTCTCTCCAGTTAGTGTTGTTTGACCTGTTGGCACCCTCGCAGTTGAGATGTTTTCTGCCAAAATGTTAGGAAGCAGCGTGTGACTGTATTCTGTCTTGCCTGGTATGTTGTGCCTGAATGACTGACTAGAGAAAATCCTTATTTAGATTTGCACATAGTACTGCATCATGATGGTGATCAGATGAGAGTTCAAAACTTTCCTGACATACTGTGGGAATGGTTTGAAATAACAGAATGTAGTTTAGCAAGGCCAAGTGCAAATTGCTATGTTAATACACCTAACCTAAACACACAATCCTAGACTCTTGTTAAGGTCACCATAGGACAATGCATAGAAAACAGGGCATGCAGTCGCTCAGTGTAATGAAGAGATATCAGCCTGAGGTGCATCTTCTAGGAAGGCTAACTCCTTCATATTTGTTAATGTAATGGCCATTTAATATTATTTAATATTCTGTGTCCAGAAAACCCTAATCTCAGATAACTCTTGTGGCTTTCAAAGAAATGTATTAAAAAGAAATTGGATAATTTGCAATCAGGTAGTAAATATAAAAGTCTAGATTTGCAGTCTAATGACTGGACTTGTAGTCTAATGGTTGATGACTTGTAAACACCAGAAATACAAAAAGTGCTTAATTCTAGTCTGCCATAATTTCAACTTCTTTTCTTTTGACTGAAATATTTCTCTGAACAAAATCACTGAGGCCAACGTTACTCCCTGTTTACCTCCCCATCAGTACTCTGCTTAAAAGGAGTGCAAACATTTAAATTCCACTTCATTGGTCTTTTATCGCATTGTTCTATATTTTTCGTTGTGCAGAACTTTCCATAGTGCTATCATGTCCCAGGCACAGGTATATATAGGTGATGTGTTATGGCTGTGTGAAATGACAGGGACAGCTATGAATTGCATGCTGAATATTAGCAGTTGTAGACATGAATTGCTAGGGTTAGTTACATGGAAAATGCACATTTTTATTTTTGACACTGTTCCTGTTCTTAGAAGATGCCAAGACATGATGAAACAAGGACAACACACTAGCTGAGCTACCGAGACTAGTTAGGATAAACTGTTGTGGAGAAAGGACTCTTATATGCTATAATGAAAAGTTAGTACCTTGTATGCTCTCATATTAATTTCTGTTATCCAAGCCAGCATAACTATTTTTAGTACACAGGAAATTTTCTCTCCATCTTTCTTAAAAAACAAACCAACCCTGAAAGCAGACTCTGTCTGATCTTAAAATACCTCTGCAGCCTCTAAGCAGTGGCCAGCATTTTGGATTCTTTTGCAGAGGCAAATCTGAAAACTCTGAATGTTCAATTTCAGACAGCCCCATACACAGCACAATAATCACAACTGTGTCATTCCATTTGCAATATCTTGCTCTGAGGACATATAAAACTACATTCAAATAAAAGATCAGAAGAGGAGTTCCAGGGATTCTTATGGTAAAAACAAGCTTTTAGTGGTATGAAAAATGACATATCTTGCATTACTGTTTAATACACTCCCAGACTGCTTTTCAGAAAAAGCATGAAACAGACTACGAGCCAAGTAAAGTTCTGTTAAAAATTGCCACATCACTTAAAACGAATTTAAATTTATTTCTATTTTTGCTATTGGACTGTACAATAAGCAGTGTTCTTTCTAGATCCATACCTTCAGAGTCAGTGAGCACAGCTGGGGAACACGGCAAGGCTAAATGTCACACCATCTGGCACTTGCAAGTGACTTTGGCTACAAATTCAGGTTTTTGTGTCCTGTGTTCAAAACCAAAATCTCAGCAATGAATGCTTAAGAATCTTTTTGCCCTTCTATTACTTTTATTTTATCAATACCCCAAATTCAACACGATTCAAGCAATAAAAAAATCCAAGATAAATGAAAATTGATATTTCCACTTTGCATATCTATATTCTATTTAGATAATATATATTATATGCAGCATCCAATTTGATACTATTATAAGGAAAATAAAGCCTTTTTTTAATATACGGGGCAACTACTTATTTTGTTCCTGCTGGTGTAAATGCGTTGACTGTCATAGATTTAATGCTGATTTATAGGAATTTATTGACCTGGGCATTTTATGTTAACACTGACAGGCTTCCAATACAAATCAAAGAAAGTCAGATGTCATACATTTCACTACAAACTTATTCATTACTTCACACTACTCTGAAGTCTAGTAATAGATTAAAATATTGGGGAAAGATGCTAATGTAAAGTTCTTCTAGAAATGAAGACTGTTGTTTTATGCCCAAGGCCTGAGGATTCTTAGGTTTGTAATTTACGCAACAAGAAGAGAGTCCTCATATGAAAGGCTAAACCTTACTCAGGGGCTTATTGTTTGTTTGTGTCTTCCAGGACAAAATAACTCTACTGAAAAGCCATGGTATGAGTGGTGCACAATTTCACTGCCATACGAACTGAAAAAAAACCCCCATGAAAAAAAGAGATCATTATCTCATTTTATTCCTTCTCAAGATGTTTTGGTGCTATATCAAAAGTACTTTATGCTAAATAAAGGAGTGTATTCAGTGATTCTTAAAAACACCACTGTAAAGCCAGAGCAAGCAAAACTTGCACATCTCCAGCTGTCTTACAACTTTACATATTTACAAATATTATAGAAGGATTTCTCACCAGGTCCTAAAGGATAGCCAAGTAAAGACATCTCTGTTTTGCAGCTGAGGAAACTATTTCCAGGAACTCAAGATTCATCATTTTAGAGTTTACTCCTACTTTTTGATTTCATCATTTCATAAATCGCTTCAAGGCATTCATTTCACTGAGATGCAGAAAGCTGTTGAGCATTCTCAGTTCCCACTGAAGTCAGCAGGAAATGGATCTATTCAGGAAACCAGCAACTTTGGTCTAAAATTCTGCACCCAAAGCTAAAATCTGGCTCAGTAAGATGGGCCCTTTTTCTATTTTATACTCACCAGTAAACCATTTTTTCCCATTTCTGGAAATTCATATTTTGTATTAAGTAGACTATTCTGCCCATTGTATGTAGGTATAAACTTCCCTGGAGAGATTTTATAAGCTATCTCACAGAAGAAGCTGTATGAGTCAAATTCAAATCTAAGATTTGTTAAAATTCCATATCTAATTTTTTTGGCTACCTTTTGGTAAAAAAGAATTCTAACACAAAATATGATATATTTGTGGAGAAGAATAGTTAAATGCTATGGGAAGTTATGTGCTAACTGTATGCATCTTCATCATCTGCCAATTCATATTTTGAATACCTCATTCGATTATTTCTTCTTGTGTCTTTTGATTATCATCAGAATGAAGACAAATATATTAAAAGGTAAAAAACCATACAGATACATGTCTTTACTTTTACCACCAGTCTTCAACTTAATATTGCTTATTCTTAGATTTTCCTTTCACTAATTTTCTTAGAACAGGTTTAACATAAAGAGCAGTGTGGTGTACAAGCATTTGATGGAGGACAGAGAGCAGGCTTTGTGTGTTGCTGCACATTGAATGAAAAAGCAGGAGTAATATTTTCCAAGTCCCAGAGAGAAGTGAATTCAAACAAAGCTCTAATAGTCAATCAATCTGAGAGCAAATGACTAATTTGCTGTTGATGATGGTGCATTGTTTGTCATTGTATCTCGCTCAGATTGCTGTGAGGCAATCATGGAGAACAGAGCCTATTGAAGCTGAGTTAAATCTAAGATTTAACTGCGACATTGTAAAAAGCAGAATATACTCAACTGCTTTTTTACACTATGGAGATAATTCTATTCTTATAATTTCTTTCACTTAATAAAATAAACTGAGAGAAAATGCTGAGACTGCAGCACAGGCTGTAATACTGTTGTTAAGCTCTGTTAAAAAGATAGAATTTTTTTTTCTTTGTTATCTGAATGAGAGTAAAAAGAAGTTTCTGTGTTTCAAACTAAACAGGAAGATTTATACAATTGCTCATAAAATTTTCTTCACCTCTTGTCCACCTCTAAAACATCCACTTTCTGCAGCTATTCTCATGGTCTCTCAGTGACTTAAGGAGGTGGTCCTCTATTTGGTATTAGCCAGGGCTGTAGGAGGAAACCTCCAAACCCAATTTCCTGTTCTGTCATCAACTCCCTTAATGCTTATGGCCAAATCCCCTGGGGTATGCTTGCAACATATCAAGTACAGCAATGAATTTCTAAACTGATGAACTCACATGGTATTGCTTAGTAAGGAGCAGAGAATCATGAGATCTGAAAGCAGTCTGGCCACATTTGACATTGCTATGCCAGACCTTGTAAGTTCAGTCTTTCATCATTACAGCGTATTTGTTCAGAGGCTGCGCTGAAATTGTACTGCTTCTGGTTCTGAAGTGGTCGTGAGCATTGTTATCTCAAGGAGGTATACTTCACACTCCATTGCACTGCACAGACATGCCAGCAGTCTGCCTGAACCTTGAAATCCTACCTGTAATACAGGGAAAATGGTTTGACCTATAAAAGGTACAGATATAGTGAGTAATATATTTTGACAGTATTGTAAAGTTTCCCTAGAGCTCAGTGTAGTGATGAGGGCCAGATGAATAATGCAGATATTTGAACACTCATGCAAAACTGCACAATCCTTACATTTGTTTCCTCAGAGTTAGTGGATACTGATTTTCCCAAGTTCTAAGGTGAGATAAGGGCAGCACTGGTGTCATGTCCCAGAGGACACTCACAAGCCTTAACGTCCCTGAAAGCTTTACTTGGGACATCTATCCACCCTCTTCACCTGTTGCTGTCAGGATGAGGGGCTCTATTTCAGGTCAAGCTGGGATCTTCATCTCTTCCCTGGGCAGTGCTGTGGAGGTGCTTTTTTCCAGTTCCATCTGGGTCCCTTACCCTCACACTACAGCTCTGTGTCCTGCAGCCTGTGCCAGCACTGCCCAGAGGAAGTGAAATCTTGGCCACTTGCTGTGCCTGGGGCTGTTGAAGGGCCCTGTCTCTGCCTGATTCAGCCCCTGTAGGACAATATCAGTTGGTGAGTGCACAGTCTGTGCAGGGTTCACCTTGTCTCCTTCCCTGAACCCCTGGTCATAGGCAGCTAGCCCTTGCTGCTGCCTGCCAAGTACTAGACTAAGTACTAGGCTGAAGAAATCTTGACCCTCCTGCTTCTTTTCTGATCAGGACAGGACATATTCTCACCAGGTGGCAAGCACAGCTACTGCTGGATTGTTCACAGTTGAGTTAGAAGTTAATGCTTATTCATAGTCTCAACTTTCTGAAAAGCCAGAATTATTCCTTTATTTAGTTGGAAATGTGGGACACTCGAGTGACTGATGACGTGGTGAGGAAGACAGCAACAGCCACCTGACTTTGGAGACAGGTAGAGATTTCACCAAAAGTAGTAGATGTTGAATTATGAGGCTGCCAGGCAACAGAAACTTGGCATTAGCCTGCTTGGAGTATATGATACACTTGCAACCTCCATTTCAGCCGCAGGCTTCCAATGGTACTGTTGAATACTTAACTCGGTTGATTCTGCTGTGTTCTAAATACTTAACACTTGCACTGAGTTTTACATCTTCAAGGTGCTTTCTGGACATAAACTAATTGGTAGCATTTTGATAGCAAGAAAGAGGAAGAGAGAAAGATTAGAAAGATTAGAATTATATCAGCAGCAGTGGATGAATGTGCCACGTTTTTCTGATTTAGTCTCAAAGATGGCAAAAAAACAGGTAAAGCCAACACTGATAAGGAAAGTCTGTCAGTCTTTCAGGTTAGTTCTGGGTGATAGGATATGAAGGAAAAAGGGTGAGAAGGAAATATAATAGAATTTCTACCATACTCTCATAGAACACTTTTTGAAAAAGAAGTCAAAGGACTTCTAACATTGATAAAGGTGCTGGGAATTTTATTCATGATGACTAAAGACCTCAAATTGCCCACAGAAAAATATAACATAGAATCACACCGTACATTACTAAAGATTAGTTTTCCTTTATGTGTTTTTCTTAGAAGTGATATGGCTTGAGATTAGATTGAGACTGTCTAAATACTATGCATAGTTCATCAGAAATATTTATGATAGTGTCTGCTTCATCTGGTCAAAATTCCAAATCAATAATCAGGAAGCAAAATTTTGTGCCCATCTATTTATGCTATTCTGTATTGTTACATAATTTGTACTGTTGCAGGTGGGAGGAAATAACAGTGTTAGGAGGGAAGATTTGCTTGCTAGTTGTTTTCCCACACCATGTATATGCCTTCTCAAAGTGACTATTCCTTTGGTTTTAAGACTATTACCTGTATTTGCTCTCACACATAAACTGTTCAATATGATAAATTTTACATCAAAAGCAGAGATTTTCACCGGCGTTTGAAGGAACTGTTTCTTAACAGGTTCTAGTATCAGTCTTACAGGTCAATTTGATCCATACTAATTGCACCAGTGATTTTAAGCATAACGTACCCTGATGATGATACTACTGTCACAGTCTGATAGAAAACCATTGCCATAAACTCCTGGGATTCCTATTTTCATATCTTTCTCTGCCTTGACTCTCATCTGCTTTATCACTAAAACCATACAGATTATTGCATACAGCTACTGCAAAGTTAACTCTTCCCACCTTTAGATTGTTTAGTTTCTCCATCTGGTGTTTTATGTCAATTAACAGATTAGAACACGAGTGACAGACATAGAAATAATAATTACATCCTATTTTCCTCTCCCTGGAAGGGCTCAATTAGTTTGTAATGAAAGTGCATACACTTTAAAAGCACTTTGATCATATTAGCTAGGTGATTCTTCCAATATCTCCACAAGGTACCACTAATTTCACTATGATTTTCATTTTGCACACCAAAAGACTACCAAAATTGAATGTCTTTCCCATGGCCTCACACAGGATGAGGGTATGCCTTGGGGACCATGCTAAACATAGTAGTTAAATTTCCAGGATAGAGCCAGTGGCATTATAATGTAAGATTGACTCAAAAACATGTAATTCTTGCCCTTTCAAGAAAGGTTTGCACTGTTTCTGCATAGAGTTGCTTACTCTGTGTATTGTTTCTCCTTTACTAGTCTTTTACTTTGGCTACCTCAACATTTCTTCTGTTAAAACTCCTGGATTGCTTTAAAATTGAGAGGTTCAACGTATGGTGAGTTCAGCAATATTCCATATCTTGTCTTCTCTGTTGTAACACTCACTTTGTTTTAACTAACTCTCATTCAAAGGCAGCAATCTCATCCTCTCAATTAGGCGGACACTTCTCTGAAGGTCTGCAGAATATATGCATCTTCTCTGAGTGAAGATAAAGATCAGGATGGTATTTGGAAGATAAACCACAAGGACTAGATGTATGTTCATAGTTTCAGAGGAGAACTTCAAACTTGGTTTCTATCCTTTCCTTAAACAATTAGGTTCCCAAATCCAGATGCCAAAAAAAGTTTTCCCTAGTTCATTTAAGAAGCTATGCACAGGGAACTGAAATATGGCCAGAGATTTGCAATAAGAAAGAGCTCTTTTTAATCCTCTCTGTAATGATCCAGTCCTTTTCCCTGTCTGGTTTCTCTTTCAGAGACATTAGTGCGACAAAGTTCAAATTCTCTGAGAAAAAACTAGGAAAAAACCCTTCCATTTTGTTGCATGATAGAATTACTCTGTTGTAAATGAGCTGTGAATAAATGTACTAAAGAAAAGCATCACTTTTTGTGGGTTCATGTAGTATACAATAAAACTACATAGCTCCCCAGTTATAAAATCTGTTGAAGTTTTTCAACAGTCCCATATTTTTAACATGCCTTCACAACTGCGAGCAGCTGCCTCTACATATGTTCCTTGATTTTATGCCCACATTACAATGGCATCAGAGCACTCCTAGCTGTGCAGACGCATTTTTTATCCACCTCCAGCCTTCTGTTGCTGCAAAGGTAAACGTGTTTGATAGAAGAGGGATGGAGGTGTGGGGATAATATAGAATATGTGGCATAAAGTCTCTAATGGATGTAAGGAAGATTAAATCATAGATGTTTCCTCCCTGAACTATGGCATGATATCCTGTAAGAAGCATTCAGTCAAATATATGCAATCTGTCAGGCCTGTTTTGTAAGAAAGCTCATTTATCTTTCATGATAGGACAACAATTTTATATAGAGGCTTTGATATGGAGCTCTCAAAATAATTAAATAGATTTTCTATAAATTAATGCTACTCCGGTCATAGCTGAAGCATAGCCACCCTCAGAAAAGAACTCTACAAATGCTTTGTAGGGGAGTATGTAGGGATACAGGGATATCTTTTCAACACTGAGGAATCTGGGGACCCTTCAATGGTGTTTAGAGGGTCATTGCAAGAGCCATTAGAGTGAAAATAGTACTTTTCAGGTCTCATTCACACATCTTTTTAGTAAATTGACTTGGTACTGACTAGAGTGGTTTCTTCAGATTGTTGTGTAAAGAACAAAAATTGCAGTAGTTTAGGACTGGAAATGAAGGCATATTGTTATCTTCAGGAGAAAGGGCAAAATGCAATTAATTATTGAAATTTAATTTGCAGAGTTCTGTAACAATCTTCTCTTTCCTTTTTAAGGCAAAGTATCAAGTCATCAGCATAGTTTCACATGCAATGTTGACATAATAGAAAAATGCAACTATAAATTATTCTGTTTCATTTTTCCTAATGTTTTCAAGTTTCCTATTAACCAATCCTAGTTAAATTAAGAGAACAGAGTTGGCAAACTGTGCTGTACTGTGTCTGAGACTAATACCTGAAAAAAGGGAGGCCTTTATTTAGGAAAATAATCAGTGTAATTATTTATTGTGTTATACAAAAACCTGGCTACAATTCCAATCCAATTTTAATTACTTATTCACATGTTTTTGTTGGCACTGGAGAAAATTTGCTGATTAATACTTCTGAACCACCATAAACACATCTGGTCCCTCATGACTTAACAATATGAACTCCAGCAGAAGCTGAAGAACTTTTCCTGCAGATGTCTCCCATGATGGCAAATTCAGAGCTTTGTCTAGTCTAAACAACTGAAGTAATGAAGTTTCACACATTTCTTCTTGAAGATAATTAGAACCTAATAAATATCTCTGATATGAAGTATCTTCTAGTCCAGCCCAAACCGTATAGGTCCTATCTGTTGAGACAAAGAGAAAAAGAGGAGTGTTTTTATCTGTCTCTCCTTGAGTATCGGATAAGTAGATGTGCTTTCTTGCACTCTTAAAGTTATTACAATGCTCTACCAATAGAATAAGCTCAGCCCCTAACAGTTCCTATGGTGAGCATACAGCCATTCTCTTTTAGTTGAACAGACAACTTTTAGTAAGCTTATTCAGATGCAGGAAAAATTTAATTAGGGCAGATCATGTTGGTCACTGGATCCTATATGATACAGGGAATAAGAACTGTCGGGGAATTTATAATCCCCAAATCAGGAGAGCACGTATCCTGACACTTTTTATTGCTCCACTGAGTTGGGTTCCCATGTGAATTCAGAATTAAAAAAAAGCCTGAGTTAAGAGTGAGGTGCGTCAGCATTTCTCTCCTATCCTGCTTTCCTTTGCTTAACCTTGTCTATGGATGAAACTTCAAAAGCTCATTTAAATTTCAAATGGTGACTTCCACTAGACTGAAATTACATCTTGTCATTGAGTTTGGATGGATAGAGGCACAGGGGGTGGTACAAAGCATGTACAGCAGTAGGAGTAAGCCAAAGCCAAAGAAATTTTCTGCTACAGTTCTGTGGCTGAGTGCCTGCCTTTTTATGCTTGTAAAATAATAGAAAATAACCATAGCCCAGCATAGGTTGTCTCTTGAAGGACTTAATTCTTTTTTGTCTAAGAGTTCATCCCCTCTTGGAGTAGCCCTATTCAAGGTTTTAATCATGAAAACATATCCAGATATCTTTGCCAATATGTGCTGAATGTTTATCTTAAAACGAGTTAAGGATAAAATGAAGTAAGGGGAGAAAAAAATAGGTACCACAAGAATCACATTTAAGTTACTGCAATTGAATCTCATCTAAGCTAAATAGTGCGGTAATTAAAGCAGTATTTACAATGCAATAAAGACAAAGCTAATTACTGACATATATGAGCTAGATGATTCTTTTTCTTAGGGAAACTAGTGAATTGAGCCAGAGCAATAAATCCTTCAACAACCTTATTTGCTAATTATGGTCATAATCCTCTTGCTTGTAATGGTTATCTAATTTATTACCACCAAACAGGAAAGCAATGTGAGGTGAAACAACTGAGGCAATCAAGTGAGTCAGAATTTGTAGGCCTAATTCTGCAAGCTATGTGCAGGAACCAGATCTGTGGGAAAGTGATTTTATATATTGACTAGTGCCATGGCAATTGAGACTGAGGTAGAATCTGTACAAAGGTAGAGGCTGCATATTTGATAGAGCTATTAATTGCTGTTGCACAGCAGACATTCATGGAGATCTTCTTAGAAGACCTTCCTACCGCTATTTAAAATCTTGGGTTTCTTCACTCCTCTGAGTTTAAAGGCTTACGGAGAAGACCAATAAACCAGATTATTCTATCAAGCAAACTGATAGAAACTATTTTAAGTACATAACTAGCCCCTAATTAAATATGGTACATTGCTTTTCAAAAACCACACTGAATAAACTCAGAGCTTACATATTGATTTGTATTCCCTGGAGTCACTTGCTGTGGGTGAGAAAGAATAGTTTGGTAAATTGATTCTTCTGATATATCTGTTTCTAAAAAATAAGTGAACAAATTCCTTTGCCATGGGTTCTTAAATTAACAAGCCATAGGCAGAAGCAAAAGTCATCATAGCGTTGATTAACTGGTTCAAAAATAGAAAATGATGGGAAGAAACGGTCAGTGTGGAACAAGGTCACCCAAATGAGTCTTTGCCATGTCTTGTACTCCTTGACAATTCAAATGCAAGAGGGAAGGTAGATTTTTCCCTCAGAGAGGTTGCAAGTCTGATATTGAGCCTTTATTGAACAAGACAGTTGCCTGAGCTTACTCTTGAGTGAATATGGAGACTATTACCATCCCACACAGATGTTATCTTAAACCCTGGAAGCAACTTTGCTGCATCAATGTGGCCTTGCATGTAGACCAACTTGTTCTGCCCATTGGCTGAAATTTATTTGTGGAGTTGTAATGCCATGGTGACACGGTTATATAGCATCAGATGATGATCTGTGGCAGGTACAGGACCCCTGTACCAATTCCCACTACATTTCAATCACACATCACTTAGGAGAACAGAAGGCAGAAATGCCCACATCTGGGAACCAGTCTGACCACTTAAGAAACACTATTATGTATATAAATCAGTAAAAATCTAAAAGTAAACACAGGGCAATCTAGGAAAATCATTACAAAGCAACCAAAAAATATCCTCAGAAAGATGGTATTGAGTCATGCTTTTGAAACTCCTGAACAAAGCATGGTATTGGTTTGTTATCAGTCACTGCACCTCAACACCAGTCATCCCAGGCACATGTTATAGCTGTCAGTGACACTCCTGAGGAAAGCTTGCAGCTGGTCGGAGCTGTCTGCAAATGTGAGGCTGAGTGGGACCTGCTGGTCACAGATGGAACCTGGCACAGTGCTTGGAGAAGAGGTAAGAGTGGGAACAAATAGAAAGAGAATTAAAATAATTTTTACAGGTCTGAGAGCTGACTGACTGATATTTTACCTGAGCTGTGCAGACATACCATGGCAATAAAATATATTTTCTAGACATGACATGCCAGGAGTGAATCACTGATGATGATGACTATTTTATCCTTTCTGCTTTCTAAGCCCCATAACATTATTACCCTTTTGCACTGTCAGATATTAAAATGATATTAACAATCAGGAACTGTATTAAACTGTCTGAAAATGAAATGTTATGGTAGCATATCTGAAGGTTAGAGACAGCCCTTGGGTGTAATTCACTAAACTGTAATCTACCTGCCTGGTACTTTGCAGATGAAGCAGCAAGTATTGTTTCTGGGAAAATAATTACTGCCAAGATATACACTCCCCCACTCCCAGACATGCACACAAACATTATTCTGTACATCTCAAGCTGCTATTTCAGCTAGAGAATTGGGAAAGGGTAGTCATCCACACACAAAACAGCTTAACAGACAATTTTCTTCATTGCGCCATCACAGTCTTCCATCGCACAGCTATAAGGAGAAATGTGTTGCTCCTATTACATGCAAAGGTATATGAGAAGGGGGAAAAAAATCCCCTAGGCAAACCATTGTCTAATGATCAGAGAAAGAATTAGAGATACAGTCCATTGCCACAGCAAAATAGACAGCTACCAAAAGTAGTTTAGGAGCTCTTTAAGAAGTGACTGAAATCCCCTAGAAGGAAATATTTTACTGGAGGTTACAAGACAGCCAGTTCTGACTATTGACATTTGTAGAAAGATATTTCTGTGCCCCTGCCCTTACATTAATGAAACAATTGTAATTATTGTTTATTCTTACTCCTCTCTATAACACAGGTGAGCTATTAATCCATATTCTAAAGAAAATGTAACCCAATCGGTTCCTTATGGAAGGGTTGTACTGTGACAGATGTATCATAAAGCACGAGAAAGGTGATGCTCAAACCCTTTCTGAATTTTTAATGACTAATTTTATTGTCTCCAAAATGAAGAATGTCTTATCTGGCAGACAACAAAAAAAAGTCAACTTTACTAATTACGTTTATAATGCAGCTGAAAGGAAAACATTTCTCCAGAATTTAAGTTTGTACTAAAAGAGCCAAATAATTTTTTTTTTAATTTTGAGGGTACAGTAGAGGGAAAAGGAAGGGAAGGAAGAAAACTGTTGGAATATTTTCCCCCATAGCTTGAGGGGATTTTTTTAAGCTCCTATTCCTTTGTGGTTCTGCAAAAATGAGTGACAAAATCTGTAAGAATTAAAGATTTTACAAATAAGGATATTTTACAAAAACCTTAATACTATCTACAGACTCTTTTTAGGTCTCCTTGTTGAACAAGATCACAAGTCCCACAGATGTTACCTGCCAATGAGCTTGCTACTGAATTGATCATCTGGAATAATTGCATGATGGTTTCTAAGTGACAGTTAAAATGACAGGAATATTCATTATTATCTTATTTTTTTAAATGTGGAGGTATAAAGGTTTGAAATACTTTGCTCTGCAATGAAGTCAAATGCATAAAAAGGACAGAGCATGGGAGGTTTATTGTAGAATTAAAAGGCAAAACACACACTTTAAGTGAGTACTCAGGATCCTCCCTATATTGCATATATATAAACTTTGACAAGAATGACTTCTATGCATTATTTGATGTAAATAATCTGGACAAAGAACATCATCAACTGTCAGGACTACTTCCAGTTATGAAGTCAATGAATGTAATGTATAAGCATTTGAGATCAAAACTGAGAGCACAGTAACAAGATTTCTTAGTTAATTGTGGAAATTCTTTGTGTGTCAAAACAGGATTTTAATTTCACTTTTCTCTGTCCATCAGAGTGCCAGCCAGAGATGGTTTTCTGCAACTAAGTTACTCAGTTATTCACAGGTAAATACTACAATGGATGATACATCGGCCTCTGCATTTGCATTAATCTGTTTGGTAGTATTGATATCTCTTTGGTACTACAACTTACTGAGACAATATGTATTTTTCTGACTAAAAGATGTCAGGAAATAGCTTTTTCAGGCTAAGTTGGTACCATTTTGTGTTGTTTCCTATGCCTGTCCAACTTTCAAATGCTCAATGCTTGTATCTTCCCCAGTTCTTTGCTACTATTGGCTCACAATGGCAAGAAAAAATGCAGAAAATTCTAGCAGCACTCTTTGTTTATCACTGAAGTCCTTGATTATTATGCAGCTGCTATGATGGGGGCCACAACCCACTCATCTAGTCTTTCTTTCCTGGAAAAATCCCCATTTATCTACTACTTCCACCTCTTGAACCATGGGAAGCCTCTGCAAATCTGGAGTTATTAAATGACAGTTACACTTTCTCTGATAATAGAAAATTGTGGTATTATGGTCATGCTAAATAGAGGTTGAATTAAACATCTTAAAAAACTGAAGTGTATCACTTTTTAATAAGGAGGCATACGTGTCATTATATCGTGCTGGTGACAGTAAACTGCAGGTAATGAAGTGGAAGGTTTATATGCATTAGGACAAGGATCTCCATTGTTCTGTCCTCTACAGCAAACTCTATTTTACGAAATCTCTCTCAGAGGACATATACTGCTTATTACATGTCAAATACATTTGCTTTCAGTAATCTCAAAATACATTCAAATACTTCTAAAAAATAGTCATTCTGATAGGTAAATTTTGTATTTCCTAGTTCAAAATTATACTTTTAAGTCCAGTTTCATTTGAACACTTAGAATGAGGAAAAAAATTACAGTGCTTTTCTGTTTAATCCAGATAATTGGACTAAATAATGAAATACTACTTCAGATATTGTTCGGGTGTTAATTAGGTAAGTTTTGACTGAATTCTATGGGAAGTTAAGACCTCAGTTCTGAAAATATAATCTAATTGCATGTATACAGTAAATGGATAGACTCAAAAGTATTTGTAAGATAGGTGCCAGAGATTCAACTTATGTATTTGATTTCTGCTTCATTGCTTGCTGTTGAATATTATCCTTCAATTAAATATGGAAAGATTATTAATATATGAAAACAGTTCATAAAGGATTATTGATAAGTCATTCCAAATCATGAAAGATCATTTGTGATACAACACCATTTGCAGATTAGATTCAGGGACCTAAAACCCCTCATGTGATCTTTAGTACTGGGGGAGAATTATGGTGACTCAGCTCACTTTTGGCAAAAACCTGACATTGAGTGCATGCTTTCCAGTCAGGATTACAGTCCTGGGAGAGACTTGGTTATACCATGTGAGACAGTGTCTCTGGCCAGTGGGGTCTTAGGCAGCAATGAACAGGCTTCAGGAACATATAATTTTCCACTCTGCCACCAACAAATTCAACAGGTTGGTGAAATAATACTGTGATGTGTGCAGAGAAAAGTACAGTTTAATAGATCAAATACCCATTCTAACCAATAGCAGCCTGGCGTGTTTTTGAATGAGGCATGTCTCTTCTGCCTTTTAGATCAGAATGTAATGCTGTTTTCTGCAATCTGCAATGCTAGTTGGCATAAACTCTCCAATATTTCTGCTGAATTCAGAATTCTTTTTCCCCTTTTCATGACAATTGATTGACAGACACTTCTCAATAGTTGCTGTATTGCACCCTGCAGTAGCTGCTTTTCAACAGTGTCTGTTCGGTATTACTCTATATGCATCACTTACTTTGTTGTGAGCAACTGGTATTTTTTGTGATGACAGCAAAAAGATAACTCTGAGTTTTCACTATAGGGATATTTGAATGAGAAATGTTCTGTCTTTTGAAAATTTCATTTTGTGCTGCTTCACTTATAATGATCAACCAGTACTTTTCTAATTACATTCTGCTTTTAATAAAAATTACTATAAAATAGTTTGAAATTATCCATGCCAAATGACTATTTTTCCTATGTGCTAAAGCTCTTCATAATTGTTTCCTCTGTGGGAACATAATTTGGAGGATTTTCATGTTGCTTTGAAATTCTAGGTATTCCTAATTTGAAATTAAAAATTGGAAAGCTCCTGTTCCTGTTTAGGTCAGTTTTGAGGCAGGCTCAAGGCTCTGTTGAGCTATTTGGTATTCAACCCTAGAATTCAGAAGGTTGGGGCTTTGGTGTAAAGGCTACTCCTAAAATAAATGTCACTTCATCTCTCTGAAATCATACTTGCAAGACATGAGTTATGTCAAATGCATAATGTTATGTCTCTCTTGTGAGTCAGTGTTAACAGAGCATGATTAAAAAAAAAAAAAAAGAAATTTGCCTGTCAGATGCTTGGGACAGAAAGCAAAACTGCATCAAGAGAGGCCTAAACAGAGTCCTATTTGTCTGCTGTCATGAATGTATTGTATTTACCAGCTGTCAAAGAAAGAGTGAAAAACAGTTATTGACTCTTCCTACCAGTCAGCTAGTTTAGAGTTCATCCCAGTAGGAGATTGTGGTTCACAGATTTTACAGGCAGCATCTGCAAATGAAACCAGACACACAGAAAACTCCCCTCCACCTCTCTCTGAAGGAGATCCTGGAAGGCATTCACAGCCCAGTTGGCCATTCTGCAGCAGCATGGTCATCCTGGTGGCACGTGACCTGTAACATCTGTTCCTTCTCCAATTAGATCACTTCTTAAGGATAAATTAAAAACAATTCCAATTAAACACTATAATGGAACTATCAATCTGTGTTACTGAGGCAGAACAAGGATGTAATTAGTTATTGATACAAAAAGATTCGTTTAAACTAGTTTGGTTTGTTGTCAGCCACCATAGGCTTTAAGTGAGCTTATACAGAACTTGAAAATAACCACAACTGTATATTTTTTTTAAGCTAAAGATACACATGATTCTTATAAACTACTCAGTTGTTCCATGTTCCTCACTATTTTAGGCAAGAAATTTGCACATTTACTTATAATATTATTTCTTTTGACTGATATTTCTTTTGACAATGTATTGTCTCCATTATTCCAGTGATCTGTTTAACATATATTGTATTCACAACTTCACTGTATAAGCAGCCTTTTCTTTAATTATTTGAAAAGCTAGAGAAGAACTGTTTATTTTTCAGCATTTATCAACCATTGCTGTCTCTGTTACCAGAGAAAATGGTGTTTTAAATCCATACAAAGTCCTGCACATTCAGATTTAAAAGGAAAGTGTGGAGAAAACATGATGACACTATATGAAATGCAAGAGCATGTTTAGCTGAATGGAAAATAAATGCAATTGTCTCTTCCTTGTAACACAGAAGTCTAGTGTGGTTTTTTTTGTGGGGAGTCAACTGTGGAGAATGCACAATGTGGTGAATGGTTTTAATTAGTTTTCCTTCAGTATTGGCTCTGTAGATGTCCATGATGTTATGGTAAGACTAGTCCCTCTAGTTACCCACATTATATTGTTTGGGTTCTGTCTTAAACAAAATGGATTATACCTACTCCTCAGTTATTGTACCAATTCTGATATAGATAATTATAAAACTGCCAAATGTGCACCATTTTTAAGTATGTGCCTTCTGCACACATCTACAGCACTCACAAAGGCTGGACTGTTCATCAAGGAAAGAAGCAGAGAAATTCTGGAAAGAGTTTGTAATCTCTGCTGTAATTTGCATCTTCTCACCCACTTTGCTTCCCAGGAAACAGAAGTGAGTTTTAATGGAAAAAAGGTGTAAATATTGCAGTAGAGTGGTAACTTCATCTGAGTTCATCTAACCCATGAACAGTACTTTTACCCCAAATTAATTTTATCAGAGAATTAATTAAAAGGTGAGGGTAACCTGGTAGTAGTTTGTTTCTCAGTAAATAAATAAAGCTAGAAAAAATATTAAAAACATAGAATATTTTGCTTTTTGATGTGGGTTTTATGCAACCTTCAGTATGCCAGGTTGTCCATAAGAGATCTAATAAAAATTTGGACATTTAGAAAATAAGAATATAAAATTCTTTTTTAATAGATGGGGGAAATGATTTGTTAAATGTAGGCAGATGGAGTTATTTTGTTCCCATATAAGTACACCTCTACTGAGACAAACACTGTAGTCCTCAATCATGTCCTTAATTGAAAGCAAAACCAGCACCAGACCACTGTTGCATGGAATTTTTCATCTGTTACTTCTCTTCATACC
This sequence comes from Chiroxiphia lanceolata, assembly GCF_009829145.1. NCBI lineage: Eukaryota > Metazoa > Chordata > Aves > Passeriformes > Pipridae > Chiroxiphia > Chiroxiphia lanceolata. Next base: position 22,450,201 of record NC_045642.1, on the reverse strand, counting down.
ACATGGACTTCCTTCCATCAACCTGTATTTGTTCCATTAAATCAAGACCAAACTATTTCCCTCTGTCAATCTGAAGGAGAATTGCAACTAATGTGAGAGAACATTTCATTTCCAATCATAATTTAGGCACAGAGTCTTAGCTGTAATCCACATATAAGAAGCCAGTGAATGACAGATGCATCATACTAAATTTATGGCATGGTCAAATCACCATCCTGTTTGCTGGTGTTCATCTATAAAGCTTTCAGGTGGTGACCACTCTGGCTACAGACAACATAGACCTAATTTAAAAAGAAAATCCATCTACCAAGCAAGAGGCTCTTGTTCCTTTTTTTTTAAGTCAATTCCACTGCTCAAATATATTGGTTAACCCATAAGTGTTCCAGTCTGTTGGAAAAATAGTAATTGCTAACACACTTTAAAAAGCAGCATGTCTCTGTTGCAAGGCTAACAAAGACCCTACATTACTGTATTTTTCATTTTGTTTTGCATTCCCCTTCCTTCAGTGAGGCTTAATTCAACCTGTGTAGAAAAAAATTACATGAAAAAGATCTATATGGTTTAGATCGAAACAAAGATTTATGGCCTTATCGTTGCTTTTTACAATCTAATTATCTGAAGTTCATTCTTGCTTCTTTTAGGTCTCCTTTTTCAAGAATAAAGGGAAAATCTCGTAATTTTAGTCTGTCAGACTTTAATCCTTAGGCTATGGTAAGAAGTGCTAAAGAATAACTAACCAGCTAATATATCTGAGATATCATTTGTTTTATTCATACGGATACATTTGCACAATAAGAACTGTGGGTTTTCCTGCCTATTAGAGAATAGTTGGTAGCACATAATAGACTCTCATATTAACTCTGAAAACAGAGTCTAAGTTCTTTCCTTTTTCAGCTTCTAGGTATAGTTTGCTTATGATTACTTTCAAATTTATAATTGTACTTGGAGACAAGAAAATAAGGAATCATCTTACAAATCACTACGAAGAGGAGTGCTTGATAGAAGTAACACTTGTAGCTTCTTCGTGCCATTCACATTGCATTTGAAGGTCCTGAAATCTCCAACAATCAGTTCTGTGAGTAGTAAGCACTCCCTAACATCTATGGAGACCATTTTGTAGGCCTTGGTACAATAGCACACTACTTTTGTCACAGTATACAAGAAACTGAGTACACAAAACATAGAAGCACGTTAGTCATGTAAATCACATAGGCACAGATGTGAAGCTAGTTAGCAGTGTCTTCATAGCACCTAGACAGGTAGAATGAATCATAAACATTGTGAAAGATAAGTGGGAGAAGTTTATTCAGCTGCTCTTCATTGGGTCAGATTATATCTTAAAGCCTTCACCTTTCATATTGCATTTCAACAGTAAAAGATTTTCATGCATCCCACAAGCATTATGAATTTATAAGCAATTACTTCCAGGTCTTGTGCTGTGCATGTCATTCAGCATGAGTTTCATCAAAACCTACAGAAAGTGAATATTCAGAAGGTAAATGTTTTTGAGCAGATGTGGAATTCACAAGGATTAGGTTTTTTGGTGAATGTGTAGATACAGCAAAAGCAGTAATGGAAATCCTTATTAAATTAGAAATAGAATCTCCCCCACCACCAAAAAAAACCCCCAGTTTTGATTCAATTGGTGATTTAACAAAAAATAAAATTAAACCAATGCAATTATTAGACCAAAAATAGTATTTACACTGAGGTTTCTAACTTCATTACAAGCATCTTAGAAAAGGGCTCATTTTCTATATAGTAAATATACCTTTGTGTCAATGGGTGCTATGGTGGCCTTTGGAGGAAAAAAACTACCCTGGCTAATTTATGTACTGGACCCTGTTCTAGTTTCAGCCAGGACCCAGATGTTAGTCGATACCACCTCAGGTCATTGCCAGTGGCAGGGGAAAGGGATTCTCTCTGGCTACTGAGAAGAAGGGTCGGACTTCCAGTCAAAAAAATTGTGGTGGCATTGTCTGGCATTGTTCTTTGTCTTGGGGTTGGGGTGAGCATTTTTGCATATGAATCACCCTCTCTTTGTATATTTTTGTTATTGATATTGTTACTGTTACTGTTTGGGATTTTTATCTCATTGCTGTTTCCAGTAAATTGTTCTTATCTCAGCCCGTGATCTTCAACTTTTGTGCCTCCAATTCTCAACTCCATTCTGCCAGAGTACGAAGGGAGAGAGGAAGTGGGGAGTGAGGAGAAGCACATATTTTGGGAGAGTCTCGGTGGGGGCACTGAATTGGAGAGTACCATTCCTAAACCAAAATCCAGGTACAGAGGTTCTATATTTAGAAACATTGACGATATACAGCCCTAGCAAAACAATCCTGCCCTTGTTGGAACAGGAAATAGCTTCCATATTTGAGTTGTGTTCCTTCGCTAACTTGCAGAACTGTAGGCTGTAGCATTATCACATTCTCTGCTAGTTTTGCCACTACTGCAGTCTGAACTAGAAAAGACTAATATTTTAAAAAGTACCAGTTCAACTAAAAAGCAAAACAAGAGAATAAGAAAGAGAAAATCACAGATTTGGAGCACTATTATGCTGGAGCTATTGTTGAATGTCCTGGATTCTCTGTAATGGATGGATAAATAAATGTTTATTTCTATTGCTGAGTGACGTTTTTTCGGGTGGGTTTTTTGTTTTATTTTTGTTTGTTTGTTTGTTTGTTTTGTTTGGGATTTTGTGGGGTTTTTTGTTTGGTTTGGTTTTTGTTGTTTTTCTTGGGTTTGTTCTGGCTTTTGTTTGTTTGTTTTCGGTTTTGGGTGGGTTTTTTGTGGGGTTTTTTTGGTGGTGTTGTGCCGGGCTATATTTATTAGCCACAATGTGTGTGCAATTTTAAAATATGAACTATGAAATGGACTGGTGACACTGGGAATTATATATTGAGCCGTACAAGCCATAGAAAATGGCACCATAGTGGACTGGTAAAGAGTGTACAATGAATCAGGGCCTATAGCAGTCCCATTAGGTGAGCTCTTGCACCTATTATTTATTGCTAATCAAGAGCATGGCTGGAACAGTACAGAACATAGATGAAGTGCTAACACTAGCTACAGTGAGGTTAGAGTTGGAAAGACAACTGATTATGTTGCAGAACCACAGTGTAGGGGATAACTAGAAGTGAAACTTACTGTAGATTGGTACCATTTTTTTTCTGAGATACTGTCACAGTAGTGATTAGCTAGATAGGTAGAACTTAATTGTTTGACTGTTAATTGTAAGGGGACTGTACAGAGTAGTATTTTAAATAGGAGATCAAATTCTGTACTAAAGGCCCTTTTTTAATGATTCTCTAACAATCAATAAATTATTAATAGATACAAAAACCAAGTCATAGACAGGATAGTCAGGGTAATAGATTTCCAGCTAGAACTCAAACAGATTATTTTAAGCCATACTTCTAAGCAGTGAGTTTGCCTGTTTGGCTTTGGATCAACTGAATAAACAACTTGTTTGGTAAAGTACTGGAGTTTTGCTTTGGTAATTTTCTGTATACTTTCCATTGACTTTAAATTTTGGTCCACAAACCCTAGTGAGAATAGGGTAAAGTGATGATTTGGACTGTTCAGAGACCTTCTTTATTAAGGTTCATTTACCAAGAACTGCAAGTGTAGCCTCTATTCTGTCGTCTCCCCTGGAAAGAACACCCAAATATCCCAGAGCAAGGCTTGGCTGCAAATCTACCAAGAGTAATGTATGTTAAGTTATGATTCCCCTATGATATTCCCTCTGTCATTCTTTTGTGTAGAATATGTGGGAATTTATGTGATAAATCCATGGCAATTTGGCATTTGTTGTTCATTTGTGGTTTGGAAGTCTATTCTTTGAAGGTAGTTTGCTGTCATAAGGCAATTGTACACTTAGTTAAGTACAATCTACTCCCACCTACTTAAGACTCAGTGAAGTGAGTGGATATATTTAGACTGTATTAAAAAAAAAATGGATTAGGTCCTCCTGTTCTTGCAAAATTCAGAACATGAACAGACTGAAAGGATTCTGATTTAATGTCACCTTAATTACTAAAGTCCTTGTGATAACAAATCCTTCTCTCCCATGACAAAGCAACTAGGAAGACATGAATTACGTACTTGAGTTCTCTGCAAAGAAGGATCAGGCCTATTAGTGCTTAGTTTGGAAGTGACCTGGAAGATCATGTTTCCAATTACTTTGGTGCTTCATTAACATTTTAGTTTATAGTCAGGAGTTTTTCAAGAGCATCATCCTGCTTCTATTATGTGGTGCCTTTGCTATATAGGGATATGTGATTACAAAGGGAATTCTTGTAAAATATAGCATATAATTTCATTATATGCTGGATGTATCATTTGAAAGTGCTTTGGAAATCTGTATGTATGCATTGTATAAATGACACCATATAAATGACAGATTATAATGACGTTGTTATAATTTTTTCATTTTTGGAGATGCTTTCCAGATTATTTATAAAACTACAGTGTAAAGTGTGTTGAATCACATCATTAGGTTCTTACTGGTGTATCTACCTATTCCCAGTACGGAAGTAAATTAATTTTGTTCTAGTATACAGCTTTTAAAAAAATCAAAATGCATGTCACACTGAGGCACACACCACTTCATCCACAAGAGAAAAATAAATCTCTGCTTCTTTCAATCTGATTACTTCTGATTGTCTCTTCAGTAAATATGGATAAGATCAGCTAGTTGCAGAACATAAGGCACTAAGTTTCCTTTAATTCTTGTTTTAAAGTAAATCTACTTCTGTGAAAAAATTACTTGCCCTCAAATGCATATAAAGTAAAAAGCCAAATTTCTTTTTGAAAAATGATACTTTCTTTGCTGTCACATTTCTGTTATGTAAAATACAACCCTGCAGGGCACAGAATAGAAGAGCCTGGAAAATACTCTGTAGGACACTCTGTGCCAAGGGGGTTTTTTCTGTGCAGAGTCTGGTAGAAACTGTCTGGGGTAGATAAATATAAGTCTAAATCACGGGACACAACTGAGTTAACAAATGTTTAGGATTAATAAAATAAAAACAGTTTCTTAATTATATAGGATGGAGGGGTTATCACAAAGGGTTATCATAAGGGTTCTCATGAAGAAAATGGCTTTGATCACAGATTCATTACTTGAATTATTAGTGCTTTTGATTAACTTGTGGTAGCACACTGGAAATAAGCTGTGTATCTCCACAAATTTCTGAGGGGCCTAATTCTCACCTCTTCCAGATGCTTACTTAGATAAGAGGAACCTTTTTTGTTTCATGGATGTTCCTAAAAGAAAGGTCCTGTTCTCCTTTATTTATTTAAACTCTTTAACTCAGAGGAACTGAAGAAATGTATTAAATATAAATAGTTCAGTGTAAATGCTTCTGTATTATCTGGAAATGAGACGAAAAGCTAATTATTTTTAATGTGAAATTTCAAAGCAGAGCAATCTATCTCATTTCTTTTAAATTATATTAATACCTAAATCCCACGCAAAACAAGAAAATAAATCTAAGCAATAATATGATATAGTAAAATCGATATTGATTATTAGGAGTAAAAGTGCTGTATGAGAAATGATAACAACCTTTTAGGATCCCTCAGGAAAAAAACATTGTAATAAAACTAGAATAAATTACTACAATATAATCACCTTTTAAATAATTAGAATTCTTTAATGGAATTTACATTGTCAGAAGAACTGTTCCTTTTAAGCACGGAGCAAACAGCTGCTGCTGCTTCATGCAGTTACAGAGCATGCAGGACCTATGTTAACAATCTTCCCTTCTGATTAACTATTTGTTGATTCATTATTTTCCTCTCTGAAGCCTTTTTTTCACACTTTTGCTTTGTCTTGAGCCTTCTACCTCTTTCTGTCCAACCGAATGGCATCTCTAAGGGCCCTGAGAAAAGTGGGAATGTTCACGTGGATCAGTTCTCCCAGAAATGGCTTTTGGTACCACTTGTGCTAATAAATTAGGAGGATTAGGCAATACATTGCCCTTTGTAATATGTATCTTGTCTCCTTGCCCCTCTTCTGTAGGAGGGAACCTAGAGTGTCTTATCTTGAATGGTGCAATATTTTTCTTTAATATCTCTTAGAGAAGATAGATACATTAGAGAAGACAAATCAAAGAATTAAACCTTGTATTTGGGCTGGGGAAAGTAAGATTTGTGATGACCATTTGTTCCTGGGACAGCTAAATGGCAGCTTTACACTAATTTCTAAGGCAGTTTCATCTACCCATATGAACTTTCCTGTCATTGGAAAGGGTACAAGGTCCTGCTCAAACTTCAGATATGCCAGGTCCAGAAAAACTGAATGCTTTTAGAGGAAGTTGTGACCTTGAACTCAATTCAGTATTTTATAGTAAAGAATTTTAGTGAGCAGAGGACAAATCTGATGTGCTTTCAGTAGCCTGTGTTGCCAGGGAGACGTGGCAACACAATACACTGTTAGGAATCCAAGTGCACAAAGGCATTGTGCCTTGGTCATTCTGTCACGCAGTGAAGATGTGAGGAAGTTATGAACATGAAAATCCCATTTCTCACCCATTCTGATGTGACTATTTGAAATCTGTTTGGCAGATATGAGTCCTTTTGTTCCAGAGACCTGTGATTAGTTGCTAATTAGAAGTTCCAAATATAACTCCAAATATAGCTCCAAAATAAGTTTTTCAGAATCAAGTACAAATTATTTTGTTCCCTCTGGTACTCATAACAGCTAGAGATAGGGGTTGGCTACTGTACAATGTTATGTCAGAGAGGTTCAGGCTGTCCCTGAATAAGTTCATCCAAAATGAGAGCTGGCAGTAAAGCACTTGAGTTAGTTAATGCCACTTCATCTGTCTTCACTTCTACCACTGAACCCCAAAAAAAGTGGTGTGGAGGGTGTCAATGTGATGTATGAAATACTGACATTGAAGAGCATTTTGCTTTGCATACTTCTGACAGCATTGCTGCAGTGATGAAATTCTGAAAGAGTAATCTGTATTATTTATGGCGAAAAAGATTTTTATTATTTTTACTGACATGTAGGATAAATTAAATATTCAGTAGATCTGCTGTTTACCTTCAGTTGCAGTCTCTGCTGAAAGGACCAAATACTTATCTGTGGCTGAAAAAATGTTGCATATCTTCTAGTTTGTTATCTGGTTATACTGTTTGTATATATACATGCTTAGGTACACCAGTGAAAGGTGAGAGGGCTGAACAAGTGTACCATATTGCACATTAGTATCAGGGACCTTCTTCCTGGCTTTCAAAGCCTCATATAAGAATAGCCTAGTCTCATGATCTGCTGTAAAGGAGTATGCCCACAGTATGCAACCAAGCCTGGGGTATCATCTAGTGAGGAGGCCAAAGACTCATGAATTAGTACTGGGATTATACTTATCCTTGTGTTGTACATCTACAGTTTGGCTCATGGCAGTCACGGGTCAACAGGAGGAACATCTTAAGCAGCAGAGAACATTTCCAGATTTTGAAGGATTTCTTGCTTTTTCAGGTGTATAATTGAGTCCAGTTACATAAGAACCAAATAAAAACCAGAAAGCTAGTATTCTTTGAAAATGTCATCTTACTAAATTTAAAAAACTTTCAGAAACAAACAGATTTTTACATGTTTGTAAATAAGAAAGTAGAAGATAATTTCTTCAGATTTTATTCTGGTTTTATACTACTAAAATGATTTAAAATTAATTCTGGAGTAATGTGCAGAGTTTAGTTTTAACTTCATGCTTTAGAAGTTATTCCTTTTGAATTTTTAATTATATTAAAATATTTATCTTAATTTTATAATATGTATAATACATTATGTTAAATTACAATAGTCCTTATTTCTCTTAAAATGTTTCAACAGAGTAATAAAAATATATGACCGAACAATTTCAATTTTACTACAAATATTTTTTGAAATGTTGACTTTCACTCCTGACACTGAATTACAAAAAATTGGGACCGTAGGAATTTCCTAAGAAATGGAAATTATGTCTTCCAACCTGCTGATAAATAAGTGACAGATTTACATATGAATGGTCTAGTGGTAAAAAATGAAAGAAGGAATTGAGTGAATTAATATGAAGCTGCTTCAGTAAAGACCTTAAAAAATCAAAAAGAATGTTGAAATCCATAGTAAATTTAAGGGAAATCTGGCACAAAAAACCTCAGTGTAAGTAATATTTATGCTCTGCAAATAGTTTACTCAGTTTTGTTTTCATAGAATCATAGAATCAACCGGGTTGGAAAAGACCTCTGAGATCAGCAAGTCCAGCCCTTGATCCAACACCGCTGTGGTTACTAGGCCATGGTACTAAGTGCCACATCCAGTCTCATCTTAAAAACCTCCAGGGACGGTGAATCCATCACCTCCCTGAGTAGCCCATTCCAATGCCTGATTACTCTCACTGTAAAAAATTTCTTCCTAATATCCAACCTAAACCTCCCCTGGCAGAGCTCAAGACCATGCCCTCTTGTCCTACTGCTGGTTGCCTGGGAGGAGAGACCAACTCTACCTGGCTACAACCTCCTTTCAGGGAGTTGTAGAGAGTGATGAGATCTCCCCTGAGCCTCCTCTTCTCCAGGCTAAACAACCCCAGCTCCCTCAGCCTCTCCTCATAGGACTTGTGCTCCACTCCCTTCACCAGCCTCGTTGCTCTTCTCTGGACCTGCTCCAGCACCTCAATATTCTCCCTCAACAAACTGAATCTGAACAGGTTGCATCACAGAGTCTCAATCTGTAATTCTCAGGTAATAATTCAACCTTGAAAAGAACAGGAAATATTCTTTACCATTGTCTTCAATTCATCTATTTACTTGAGCAGGCGATCACAGACAATAAGTACTTCTCAGATGCTATAGTCCAGATTCAGTGATGCTGTTTGGAGATAGGTCCAGAAGTAGATCAGTTATATCACTGTATGCAGACTCTATGTTTCAAGCTGCAGTCAAAACAACACTGCTGAATGGCATTGCCAAAGTTAGATCCATGACAAAAAGATAATTAGTGTAGGTAGTAACACCTTGAGTTGGTTCAGATGATATTTTTGCAGTAAATGCATATGATTTCATTCTTACGTATTTTGGATTGTTTGTTGCCTAAAATGGAAGAAAAGAACTTTCTGGACAATATTAATATAGAAAAAGTGTAGAGCATTGTGTAATTAAAGAGCTTTAAGGCACATTAAATATGTAAGTGTACAATACAGCATAGGAATACCACAATTTTATAACTAATTAATTATCATATCTAATGGATACATCCAACCTGAAAATTGTCCACCCCCAGAACCTCCCTCAGGTCCACCCCTTCCATGCTTTCCTGGAACTGAATTATAGGTCTCAAGACCCCTTTCTTCTTCACCATCATCTTCAGGTCACATGCCTTCTTTGGAGCTTCTCCAAGGTGTCTGGACCTTCTAGGTTGCTTTGACTACAATGATATCTTTCTAGGTACATGTCTCAAACAAAACGTACTTGCTAAAATCTTTTTTAAATTTTTTAATATTTTAAATTCCAAACTATGTTTCCTACTTTTTAGAGTAAACAGACATTTGAAGAATACGCAATGGATTTTTTTACCCATTATAACAGTGTCACCACTGACTGGTTGTATACAATAAATCTCAAATCAAGGTATTTGACTTAGATGAAAGTATAGTTGGGCATGAACATCATGTTTCATAATTCTATAAAAATCTCTTTTCTGGGCAATTGATCTGCTCTTGGAAGCTCCTAGGTCTATTTTTGAGTAAGAACTGGGTCTCATTTTGCTTACTTTCCTTCTTTTTCTGGGAAAGAATACAAAAGAGAAAATCAGTACCTTGAAGATACAATGACCTTCACACAAAAAATTACTTATAACAGGTTTTAAATTGTTGATGACTTTCATAATTGCCTTTTTTATTTTATATCATTTTCAGTTACTTTATTATAAGACATTAATCCTTTCTTCACTTTAGATGCTTCATTATGCACAATATCACACAGGAGTAAGACTTCAGTGACTCTCAAATACTACATTATTTCTGTGTAATTTTGATGCTCAGATTGGGTTTGCTGAGTTTGTAACTGCAGATTTCCTGCACACCATGAACACCTCCTGAACACCACCATGCCAACTAAACCATAGCACTAATAACCAGTCATTTCTTGAACACTTCCAGGGATGGTGACTCCATCACCTCCCTGGGAAGCCCATTCCAATGCTGAATCACCCTTTCAGAGAAAAAAATTCTTCCTGAGGTCCAGCCTGAACATCTCTTGGCACAGCTTGAGGCCATTTCCTCTTGTCCTGTTGCTAGTTAGTTGCAAGGGAAAAGAGGTCAATACCCACCTCACTGCAACCTCCTTTCAGGTAGTTGTAGAGAGCAATAAGGTCTCCCCTGAGCCTCCTTTTCTCCTAAACACCCCCAGCTCCCTCAGTCACTCTTCATAGGATTTGTGCTCCAGACCCTTCCCCAACTCCGTTGCCCTTCTCTGGACTCACTCCAGCACCTCGATGTCTCTCGCAGTGAGGGGCTCAAAGCTGAACACAGCACAGCCTTGTTAGTGCTGCGTACGGGACAGTCATCTCCTTCCCTGGTCCTGCTGGCCCCACTGTTTCTGGTACAGGCCACCTGGGCTCACTGCCAGACCATGTTCAGCCGGCTGCCAGCTAGCACCCCCAGGGTCTTTTCTGTTGGGCAGTTTTCCAGAAACTCTTCTACAAGCCTGTAGCTTGAGAAAGCCTATGGCTGTTAGATCACTGTCTCCTGAGGATGACAGCAAGAAAGGAAGAATTTCACTGCATCAAGCAGAGGACAAGTAGCCCTGAAACTGGTGTTAGCATCAGATGGGAAGTGCTGTGCAAAAATTAAACCTGTTCTGAGTAATTCCCTCAGTTAAAGTTTATGCCCTGATGAAAAAGATGAATGCATGTGTATTTCACATAACTGCTGTGGTAATGTTATCTAGGTATCTTACTTCCAGCTAAACTTCACAGAACTATAATAATGTGGTGATTAGAAAATTGGATTTATGTTCTTCGGTACCACCAAAGTGCTGTAAGTCTGTTCAATCTGGCATCCTAAAGCAGTTTGTAAAGTGCACACTACTTTGTTAAAAGGTTTATAACATCACTTTATGCTTTCAACATGACAAATCCATCTCCTTGAATAAGTAGCAGGAACATTTATAATATGTACTGCTTTTTGTAAAAGAAAAGTCCACTGTCCAGTCATTGCTATGACTTCTTTATTGTGGCCTTATCCGCAATGTTCATCAGAGGACAGTGCAATGCTTCCCACCTCTCAGAACTGATACACAGTTGTACAACTTGGGTATTCAAGTTAGGTTGCATTGATTGTGTCTTTGACTCCTGCATTAAAAATTATCTTGAGTGGTTTTAGCATAGTGACCCAGAAAGGTTTAAATTTAAAATGAATGACCAGGGGTTCAGCTTTAGTCCCTGTCATATTAGGAATTATACTGAAAAAGCTCTAACAGCCTCCCTGTGTGCTGGGAAAATCTGATGACACCTTGTCAAAATCCTCACTTTATTCTTGCTAGTTTTACATTAAGTTGCTGTCTGCTGGAAACAAGTTTAATCACAGCTGGAGTTCAAACCAAGGTATATTTCAGAAACCCCAAGCAACCATCCAGAGCTGTCATAATTACAGAGATGGGTGCTCTTCTGCCTCTGCCCGGCATGGGCAGGGGACAAGTTCCACATCCTACTGATTACAGGGTCTGGTAAGACATACTTTGAACTACAAGGCAGTCTGCATCAGTCTGCATGGGCTGTTGCAGTCAGAGCAGCTTCAGTGTCACAGACAGACTTGGTAACAACAGCACGTGGCTGACAGTCACATCAGCCAGCCTGCAGAGATCATGTGTTGCCTGGGTGAGTTCAGAATGCCCTTCTACAGTGCACTCACCAACAGTCTGAGCTATGTGTGGTCGGGGACACCCAGCCTGCCTTTTAACCTGGCTACCTGGGAGGCACTGGGGATGCAGTAGCTGCAAGAGCTGAGAAGCAGATGCCTCTTAATGAATTCTTCTTTTAATGTGAATAGTCACAGCTTTACTTTTGTGGTGAAGTCTAACCACATTCTCTCTTCTCAGTCAAAACTTAATATTTAATATAAGTGATTTATATACCACATATTTATTTAAACCTATTGAATAAATTAGGTAGTGGCATCCAGTTATCCTTTAACTGCTCCTTAGATTTGTGCAGCTCCTTTGAAATATTCGTATTGTTGTTTCAAGAAATAGTAAAACAAATTCTTTATATGTATGAAGAATATGCTCATATGTTTGTATGTTTTGAGCTTGGGCTGAGATTGCTTTTTTGTGGATCTTGCCTTGTTAAGGAATTCCCAGCAAAACAATCAGCTTTGTATCCATTTCTTCCTTCCCTTCAAAAGACTTGATAACCTGTCTCTTTCTCCTTTTCATAATGGGTCTATCCGGAGAGAGAATCTCCAAAGACAACAGGGAAACACCATACAACACCCCTGCTTTATGGTATCTTTCGCATCCACTTAAGAGGAAATTCCATATCAGGACAGAACAAAGAATACATAATGAAAAACTGTACAGCCTCTCTCAGAATCATAGAATGGTTTGAGTTGGAATGAACCTTAAAAGACCATCTAGTCCAACCCTCCCACAACAACCAGGGATATCTTCAACTAGATCAGGTAGCTCGCAGTCCCCTCCAACCTGACCTTAAATGTTCCCAGGGACGGGTCATCTACCACCACCTCTCCGGGTAACTGTCTCAGTGTTTCATGACCCTCATTGTAAAATATTTCTTCTTATATCTTATATCCAGTCTGTCCCCATCATCCCCATTTGTCCTTTATCTGGAAGCATCCAGTAGTAAATAGCTAGGAAATTGCAAAAGAACAAAGAAAAAAATACAGTAATTCTGCCTTCCAGCTTGCAGTAGCCTGTTGCTTACTGAACTAGATCTTTGTATCTAATGTGTATGTTTCTGGTTAATTGCTTCCATACTAAATTCAAGCTGATTTTTTTTGTCTTTTCCCTCCCTTGTCTAATTCCAAAAATCTGGAGATTTTAGTCACGAGTTTCTAAGATTACAAAATTTCCAGTTCTACGAGGATAAACCAGGTTTCACTGTTTCTATTCTGTAGGTATGTAATAGAATCTTTTTTTTTTTTCTTGCCATTTATTTTATTCCTAGTACACTGGTGAAAACTTCATTGAAACTTTCTGAATTATATGCACTTCTAAAGGTACATGATGTCTAGCAAAAAAACCCAGATTTGATAAAATGTGTATATATAACATTATCTCATTTGAAGCTCTCAGGGAGAAGTAAGAAAAATTATCTGGAATAAGTACCGAGTTTTGTAGTTGACACAAACAAATTTATGCCTGCTTTGCTTCAGGAGGCATTTTTTTCATGTGAGAACAGTGTAGCTTTTCTGCTGTATTTTTAACGTCTGTAATACCCCAAACCATATGTAGTATTATTATTCATAAAAAGTTTCAGAACTTTTTTTTTAGATATTTTATTCCCTCAATGACCTACAAGATCCTTTTTCATTAGCTTGCTCCAATAAGTAATGTATCATGATCAAAGTAACATATCATATAGGGCTGGAACTTTGATTTGGGAAATGACCAGCCAATTTGTGCTAATAGATTAAATTATTTCCTGGGGGTTTTCAACCTGAGCTGTTGTTTTGTAAGTCACAGTGCAAACTGGCATCTTTCCACGTGGCTATTTTCAGTTAAGCATTAATTTCTCAACTCTGTTTCTTTTACTTGTTTGTGAGGATGGTATTGATGATCTCAAAATGATCAGGATTTGTCTGTACAGCTCTCTGCATTAACTCCAGGGTATATGTTTTCTTAGACTTTCCTCTCATTGGGGGTTGTTTGGGTTTTTTTAATCTTTAACCCTTCAGCTCTTCCTCTCCCCCAAGTCCTGCCAATATCTTCTAGTTGTTAGCTTTCTCTCAAATAAAAATATCAGTAACTCTTGTTAATCTCAATAACATAACAAATGTTTTATATTCTACAGAAACAGCTCACATCCCAAAACAAATCAAAATAGCAGTCTTCAGTAAACTTCTAAAGGTGTGCTAAATATTCTGAACATATACAGTGATGGTATAAGGGCAGAGTCTGATGTGTCTATTTTAGATAGCTGTTTGGCATCAGCCATATGGCCCAAATTTTATCCCTTGGTTGGTTGTTGAAACACATTTTCTTTTTTACATCTTTATTCAATGCTTTTGGGTCTCTGTACAAGCAAAGCATTCTGTTAGTTTCTTCCTTTGTGTTAATCAATTCTCTGCTGGCTCCTATGCTTCCAAGTCAAGAACTCCTCAGCTTTCAGGCAAAGAAAACTCAGAAATTGCTGATTAATTGTGCTCTTCTGGATTTACTCTTTTACTCCATTAGATCTTCTTTGTTCTCTGGAAGCTGACCTCCAGCTCATTCACAATTGTACACAACTAAACTCTACTCTGTGTGCTTATTGCTTAACAGGGGGAAGCTGGCCCCTCCATGACCCAAGTTTTTACTTTTATTTTCCTACTACTCGGTTCTTTCAGAACCATCTTGCTTCTGGCTACATACTGTGTGTGTTCTTAGGGTCAAAACCTCCTGCAGGCTTAATTTTTGTGATGTATCACCCTGGTATCCAGTGATAGCACATGTGTGAGTGCTTCAAAGCTGCACCATGGAAGGTTTAGACACTAGGAAACATTTTTTTACTGGGAAGATGGTCAAGCAGGCCTCCCAAAGAGGTGATCAGTGCCCCAAGCTTTTAGAGTTTAAGAGGCATTTGGAAAGTGTCCTTAACAACTTTAACTTTTGGTCAGCCCTGAACTGGTCAGCCAGTTGGAGTAGATAATGTTTGTAGGTATCTTCCAACTAAAATTATTCTATTCTAAATTAAGAAGTAAATAAATACTCCTTAACAGCTTCTTCTCTGGAGCAACAAGAAAAAGTAAATACATTAAGTGATGGTGTTAGCTAACAGCTGAGAGACCATACAAAATACCTCAAAAGTCATTGCCAAAGTATTTATTGACCTGCTTTTTTCAATTGCTAACAAGGTAAACTTATTATATTTTCATATAAGAAAGATGACACCTAAAATAACAGCTGGGCAACTGTGTAAGAGAACTTGCAAAACCGTAATAGAATAAAATTTTAAAAAATTAACATGCTAGAAATACAGCCATACTAGTATATGAACAAAATAAGAAAATTAGATGAGAATAGAAAAAATTAAACAAAAACTGTCCATTGGAATTACTTGGAACTGATAAAATACAGTTTTAAGAGTCATTAAAGACTTATCCTGAACAGAGATTCCTTAGAACCTACAGAAAGGACTCTGGGGGAAAACTACAGCTTTTTTAAAATGGATCCATTCTATTTTTATTATTAATATTGGATTTTTAAAGATTTTTATTAACAATATTGATAAGAAATGCATTACCAGCAGTGATTACTGGGGGTTTAGATGAAGTCATTTTGCGTTTATCATTGTTAACCCAACATGTTAAAAATGGTAAATCTTGCACAAATCGTTTCTATTGAAAATGGGGCAAGAGATGAACTCTCTACATGACCTCATATTACTACTCCGCCTCTGAAGACAGAATCAATGAGAGCTTAAACATTCCTGAGCAGCAACCTGTCCAGTTTGCTCTTAAAAACCTTCAGTGGAGGAAAATCACAAGCTCTCTAGACAAACTGTCTTACTACTTAACTATGCTTAGAGCAGAAGGGTTTCTTAATGTTTAACCTCAATCTCCCCTGCTGCAATTTTAATCCCATAAAACTGGTTTAAAAATCATGAGATTTTAATAGTAATATCCCTTGGGATCTTTATATTATTTGCCTTCTAGTGTTTGATCCTTTCAGATTAACCTTTTGAAATATCTCTTAGCAGCCATGAGAACTTGAAGCTTATTTTCTGAAAACTGAAAGCTGAATTTCTTGTAATATAATATAACTCTGTAAACTGGGATTTCAAGGGAGAAAAAAACCTACTGAAAATTACAGGGCTTGTAATAAATATACAAGAGCAAAAATGTGTCTGTGAGAGATATATGATGGGTGGTATGGCAGGTTCTGTTAGTCTACATCATAATTAAGTATGTATTTATATAAATTAACACAAATTTAAGACCTGTTTCAGAACTCCCTTAGACTGGTGAAGATAAGGAGAAGCATTGTTAAAGTCAGTGAAACGTAAACTGATGTAGACTAAGAATGGATCTCATCCTTAAGAGCGCAAAATTGTGTTGTTTTTTTTTTTTGTAAAAGAATAATTTTTAAGATGTTTTCTATTAACTGCATCTGCTAAAAACATGCCAGACAAAAATAAGCATGCTGTGCATATTTAAGTATTATAAACCATATCAACTGGAACAAGCAAATTTGGAGCTAGATTAATTTTTGAAAGTATTTCTAATGTTAACTAATGTGTGTTCCTGAAACCTATTTATTAGACACTGTTATTGCAAAGAGATAATATAATTCTGCTATATCTCTGGGCAGTTAGACCTTTCTTAAGTTTTTTCTCAGTACAATTACTTACAAATTTAACTGTTTTAGGTAAGGGAGAAAAAAAATTCAAAAATCAAGTTTCAGTAACATTTGTAATATGCAATTTTTAACCTGATTAAAGGGCTATGTCTCTCAATCCTGCATTAGCTGTATTGTTAGGGAAAAAATCATCAATGTAATAGTGCATTTCTTTACCTTTAGCAATCCTTCAGCTCAACATTGTTATGCACAATATTTTCTTTATCTGACATAGGTCTGAAGATGAAGAACTGTAAAATTCTTAGCTTCCTATGCCAAAATTACTTTCTTGTGTATTTTCAGATGCTAGTACAGTGCTGCTACCATCCATGCCTGAATTACTTGGGAATTGGATCACTGCAATACATTGTACATGGAAATAAAGCATAAATCAGATAAGAAGCAGAGCTGATGCAGGAGGCACTGAGCTGAAAAATGGGTGCTGTTTTTCAAGTGCATTACAAATTATTGTTTTTGACCTATAAAGACTCTTCTAAATCTGAAGACCAGCAGGACTTTGCAATAATGTCACGGCTGCAGTCAATGACCATTTTAAAGTACCCTGGTTTTAAAGGATCTTTGATCAACGCGTCCTCAGGGAGTCATCCTGACTATCAGCTACCAATCCACTGATCTTCAGGACGGACTACAAGCCATCTTTTCTGCCATACACTAGATGCCACTAGGGTATAGCAAATGTAGAATGTAAAAGGAGGTAATAGACTAGGAAGTGGAACTGTTTGTCTAGTTCTGTCACTGATATACAGGGAGAAGTAATTTTCCTACCTCGTACCTCCATTTCCCTTCTTATCATTTGTCTGTGCAGCTAAAACAAAATCTATGAACATATACAACTGTTAGTTTTACTTTTAGAGTGCCTACAACAAAAAGAATGAGAAAGGGGCATACACAGACACTCTGCAGAGAAGTTTATCATTTATTGACTGAACCCTGATGCTCTTTTGCCCCAACATCTTTTCCTTGAAATATATCCTCCTTCACCTATAAAGCTGACACAACAAGGGAGGATTGGGATACAGACTGACTTTATAAGCCTCAATATCCATGTTGGACTACTCCAATGAACAACTGGTCTGATGTACTTTCCATGATATATCCTCCCAGCTTCTGACAGTCAATAATCCAAGGAATCACACAATGTTTTGGGTTGGAAGGGACCTTAAAGATCATGTAGTTCCAACCCCCCAGACAGGAGCAGGGATGGAATCCCTGAGATCAGGTTGATCAAGCCCCATTAAGCCTGGCCTTGGCCACTTCTAGGGAACATCAACAGCTCTTCTGGGCAACCTATTCCAGTGCCTCACCACCCTCACACTGATGAATTTTTTCCTAATATCTAATCCAAACCTTTCCTCTTTCAATTTAAAGCCATTCTCCCTTGCCCATCACTATATGCCTGTATAAAACATCCCTCTTTGGCTTTCTTCTAAGCTCCCTTTATGTACTGGAAGGCTGCTTGAAGATCTCCCTGGAGCCTTCTCTTCTCCAGACTGAACAACCCCAGTTCTCTCAGCCTGTCTCCATGGCTACAGTCCTCTGATCTTTTTTGTGGCCCTTCTCTGGACTCACTCCAACAGGTCCATGTCCTTCTTATATCGGGGACCCAAGAACAGGATGCAGTACTCCAGGTGAGGTGGAGCTGAGGGGGAGAGTGCCAGTTTGTATCTAGATAGTTCTGTGTTTTTTGCCATCTGACTTACCCTCAATGCAGTTCTGTGATCCCTCTTTGGAAACATTCCTGCTTTTTGCTTCTGCTATGGTCTTAGAAAGAAAAACACAGTAGATATTAGAAACAGTACTGTTTTTTATTTGGTTTTGACTTCCTGCCTGGTTATTTCATTGGATTCCCTGTAGGTTTTTTTCTTTACATGAAAGATAAATTTTTGTCTTTTAACTTCTCTTGTACTTTCATGATTTAATAATTTATGATATTTCTCCTTCATTCATCTCTTCCTTTAGCTGAATATTCTTGTCTAACCTTTTTCTTCCATGAAAGCTGTACTTTTCTTTGTACCTGTTCAGACTTTAACTGAACTCAGTTACGTAGAATGGATTTATGCAATAACATAGTCTCTTCCCTGTGAGAGCATTACACAGGTGGAGTGAAGGCCTCATTTTGAATTGAGTCTATGCACATTACTGTAACAAAATCAATTATGATAGTGGCTAGTGTATACATATATATGCCAATTGATAAGAGTGGCATGAATTAGACTTTGATTTCATTCAGACCATTTGTGGAAGAAGATGTATTTAGTTTTCATCACATTAGCACACACATTTCTAATAGATAACAACATTGCTTTGAGCTCTAGATCTTTGCTTTAAAACTAGTGTTGATATAAATCCAAATAAATAAATGAATCAAGAAATAAATTAATTTCTTTCTTAGTCCTCAGCAAATGGCTCTGTTGTGCAAATTACTAAAATACACTGATATCAAGGTTTGGTTACTAGTTGGAAGAATATTTATTCTATCTAATCCAAACCCTTGGAGGCGTGCCATGGAGCCTATACTGTGAGCATCACACACAAGGTTCTTTTGGACAGGAAAGTAGTGACCTGAAATTCATACCAAATAGTCATTCAGATGAAACAGGAGTTGACTGTAAATTTTTGCACATTTTTGACCCTCTTGAAGCTTTCTCAATACTATTTTATACAACAGACTTTCAGAACTTCAGAGTTAAGAGAGAAAAGTGGGAGTTGTCTTTTTGCTTCATACTCACCACGTTTAAAGAAATCAATCTGAACAAAGGGCATAAGTGATGAAGATAAAGCTGACCAGGTAATCGCACCGCATGAAGATTCTAAATACACTGTAACACATGCACACAACACTGTAACAAATATTGTTACACTCTAACACTGTAACAAATGCCTCACACAGAGGCATTTGCATGAACATATAGGTATATACCATGTGAACACATGGAGTTGGGGATGGGATTACAAAGTGTTACAGTCTCATTTTGTGTTATAATAAACAGTCATTTCTCATGAAGACATACACCTCAGCCGTAGCTTCAACACAGACAGTTTGTAAAATGAACATCTGTGTTCCTTACCAGATGCTCAGCATAGGAATATGCTGCAAAGCAGATTTGATTGCTAGTACACTACTGTACCTCTCACCTCTAACCAGTAGCTTATTTGAGAGTAAAGGCATTAAGGAATAAAGACAGTGCCTGATGTTCTCCCTGTGTGTCTGACTCTTCTTTAGCTGTGATTCAAGGAATCACCAGGAAAACATAACCCAAACAAAAGCAGATGCTCAAAGAGTAAGATTCTGATTGATTTTAATGAATCATTTTAAAGTTGTCTCTTCTGCTGGAGCATGTCTGTAAGCAAAGAAAAAACTCTGGCATCACAGTTCACTAAAACAGTAGTCTTGCTATGCTGAATTTACTCGTTGACCACGCTTTAATTTTCTCATTGCTGGAGATGTCCATTTTAAAACAGACAATAATAGATTGCAGAACTGTATAATATTATTATTATATTATTTTATATTGTATTCTATTATTTTATTATACTAAATATTTGCTATAATAGTAATGAAGGACTGCCAGGCTGGAATGTCTCCCAGGAATTGTGTTCTGATTTTGTGTTAAAATAAGATAAACCAAGATATTCTTGAAAGAAACTCATTTGTCTGGGCCACTATTGCCTAGTTCGTACAGGGAATTCAAATACGCATAGCAGTACTTCTTTCTGGAATTTGCTTGTTCACCTTTTTTCCACAAAAGCAATGCAAAAATGGCCAGGACTTATACTTTATCACTCATAACAATATGACAGAGACCAACCTCTGTGTCATTAAACAAAAAGAAAAACATTAGTCTGGAAAGACCCCAACAGAGAAGTGAAACACGTTCCCTGCTGGAGCTATTAAAAATAGTGAGGCAAAACTTGATGTAGGCCAACCTCCTTCTGTACAGGCACACTCCATTTGTTATGAAAAATAGCCCAATTATGCTCCATTTCAGCATGCAGAAAAATGATCCAACCAGGTATAACCATAGATAATAAATCCAACATGTATAAATGGTCCCAGTGCCATTAATTGCTACACTGAGGCAATTTAGCCCCAAAGAAAACTAATAGTTTTAGCACTCACGGAGGAGAAATCCAAGACATTGTAGCATGACTATATCCCGGTTCAAACCCATTACTGAGAGGAACAAAAGAAAAAGAATTGAATTTCTTGGTAAATATGTGGTACAAGCTGAAAAGCTGCTACGTAGCATAGCTAAACTGGAGAGAAACCTGTTTGCTTGACAGAGCTCGGAATCACAGCTGGTCAAAGAGGTCAAAGTGAAGGCCTCCTGAAAGGGCTTCCACTTCTCACTTTTTCCAGGTACTTGTAGCATTTAACTAGCAGAAAGATAGGCTAGAAATCTGAAGTTATCCTAAAGCACATGTGGCAGTTGCACTTCTATAATCACAGAATATTCTGAGTTGGAAGGGCCCCACAAGGATCATCAAGTTCAGCTCTTAAGTGAATGGCTCATACAGGCATCAAACCCACAACCTGGGTGTTATTTGCACCAGGCTCTAACCAGCTGAGATAATCTCAGGATCATAAGTAGAAACTACCCTTCCAGTTCTTGATTTCAACAGCCATCCAGATCCCCACCATCAGCTAGGAGCTGAAGCACGAGCTGGCTTCTCTTTAAGGATAAAAACTTCCTAAACCGAATAGCAAAAGGAAGGAGGACAGAGTTTCTATGATATGGTGGAATAAAGGCTATTACAGTACATTTCTAGCTTTCTTACACAGTTTTCCAGTCACCAGTATGAGGTGTTCTCTCACCACTTTGAAGATGTTTTCCTGCCTAAAGATTCCTTTCTGAAAAGGAACATAATATGAAGTTTGAATCTGAAAATGCTTCATAGTCATATACTTTGTGATTTAAGAGTGCCTTCACTTAGTGGAGAAGAAAGGAAAATCCTTCAGAAATAATGGGTGCTGTGCTGTACAGTTGCATTGAACAAGACCCTGTGATTCCCAGTTCTGCTGCAAACTATGCTCAGCAGAGGTACACTGCAGACAGCATAAACACTGAAGAGATTCAAGTTTTGTTAAAGGAGTAGAGACATAATTCTCCATTACACCCCAGATTTTATATAAAGGAAATATGACCAAGTGATAGACTCTGGAAATATAGAAGAAAACTCTCAAGGTTTCTCCTGTCTGACATGGCTCTTGCCACCGAGTTACAGGAGATGGCCCATTCTATTGATGGCTGTGGACCTTTTGCCATATATCTGAGAAAAACAGAAGTAGAATAAGACAGAAAAAAAGCCCATCTCTGCATGTTGATCAGGTAGACAGAGGAGGTCTGATGTCTCTCTTTAAAGTCTAGTGCTTCTGAAGGGATACATTTAATTGTTCAGATCTACTACGACCCCCTGGAGAAACATTGGCATTTCTGGGCATGCACTCAACCATGCCTTTTACATTCTTAGCATAGCAATTACAGTAGTACACCAAATGCTACCAAGAACTTGGATTATCGGAGCGTTTGAAAATCTATAAACCTTACCATGTATGCCAATAGTGGTGGACATGCACATGTATAGGGAATTGGAATCTCATAGAACCAGGTGTATAGGGGTCCTTTAGTTAGGCATATTTTGACCTTGAGGATTTAGTACAAAATTCTAATACCCTTCTACTGTAAAGTACAACAAACTGCAGTCCAGGCTAATGGTACACATCTTTGAAACGTACTATATATTATAGACTACCTGCATTGCTGCTGACCTCTCTCTGTAGCATTTCCACTACAGGCAGGAGAAAGTGCAATCTCCCTTTCTTTCAGAGTTATTTAAAAATGACATTAGAGATATTTTTTTGACAGCTGCGTTGAAAATGCCTCTTGATTATCCTATTATGACACTGTCCTCATGGATGCTGTAGAAAATAATAACTTCTAAATTACTAAATGTCTTAGTTCATAAAATTTCACTGTATAAACATTCTGTATTCATTATTACTCCCATTGGGAACTATACAGGTTATTCTGATAAACTAGGTGGATGTCCTTATACATATTATGATAACATGTTGCATCACTCTCACACATTAGGTACTGTTCTTCTGTTCCTATTTCAACTTTCAGAATCCTTAAGGGAATCACAGCTTGGTTTCTTTTTCTTCAGGAGTGGAAAAGCTCATTAGTCAAAGGAAGAGCAGCAGCAATTAAGATAGTGCAGCCCACATGACAGGTCTACTTCCATTAGGGAGTATTTTTCTGGTAAAAAAAAAAGAGTATTTTCCATGCAGATCAGTACTCTTGCAGAAACCCAAATAAACACCTTTCTTTCACCTTTGGCATTTCAGATCCAGGGATCCACTTTGGGGATAAGAATTAAGTGTTTGTAATAATGCAGCTTGACATAAAAAGCTTTCTTGAGAGATAGCTCCCGCCCGTACATGACAGCTCCTGTTTTGGTCAGTTCATTTGGACTGAACTAATATTCCATCTTTCACAGATATCTGAACCTCTACGTATTGAACCACAGACAGAGCTTAGAAGGAGAAACCAGAACAGGGTTTAATCTTCGCAGATGGCATTCAAGGCACCAATAAGCTACTTATATACATACTGTAATGGTTTTCTTAGCATAAGTGCTGCTACTGTTTTCATTTAACAGTGGCTCAACTGTATTGTTTGTTGGTGTTGGATGCTGGCTTCAATATGATGTTACTAACATGAAACACTTTTGGACAGAGTCCACTCACAGTATCTCTCATGCTCATTTTTTGCCATTTGTTTTTGCTATGCTGCTGCTTTGACCCTTTTCACATTAGTTATATCACATATTTGACTGAATTTATGTGGAGCTACCCAGTGGCAAAACCAAACACAATACAGAATGTGTTCAGTTCTCTAAGACTAACTAGATTATGTTTTGTTGTTTTACTGTTCTACACATTGAAAAATTTTGGTAATGAGAAATATTGTTGAGATTTCCAGAAATGTTATTATTTCAAGTAGATTTTAAAAATTATATAACTAAAGGAGTTATATTGTTTTGCACATATTTATCCTCTGGCTGCAGATCTTTGCTCACTACTTGCTTCAGGTGAACTTTAAAGTTCTTATCTCTGCAAAATGGGTTTCTTTAATTCATAGAACATGTATTTTCACTGGAGTGGAACTTTATTCCACATGTAGTTTAAAACAACAAACTGCAAAACCTTCTTTTCCATTTGAATTTACAACAAAAAGTTTACAGTTTTCCGCTGACTGACAGAAGAATATTTAAGAAGAATCAAAACCAGGCTGAACCTCTTCAAAAATTAAATTTATTGTGTTTTCTAGTCATCTATTGTGATTTTCAGGAGACTTTCAAATACCACCCTGGTGCTACCGTATATGTCTCTCTGAGGGGCACAGTTTATTCAATTCTGCTTATTCTAAAACCTTTTGATGCGAGCTGTGATAATTGGAATTGTTTGTGCTATATTAATCTAGGAGGCTACAGATCAAAACTGCCAGAGTGTGAGATTGAGCTGACTTGGAAGAAATGAACACTTACAAGAGCAGCTGCCAAAATTGCCATAGAGACATTAGGAATAAAAGATATGAATATGCCCCATCTGATTTTTCTTCTCATGAGACAGAAACTGTCATAGAGTTAGTCATGTTGATTCATGTCTAACCACTTAAGTGTTCTTTTTTTCTCACAGTGTTTTGTTTACAAACTAACTGACACACTAGGACTACAGGCTCTTAAAGGCACTGTTGTGGAGTTTGGCAGAACCTGCATATTGGTGAGCTAAAAAGCCTCCTATACTCTCCTGTGTCCAGGTAACATTTGGAACCAAGTGATATTATTGTCACTTGGGTTGCAAAGCTCAGTTTTCCCTCTCTGGGAACCAAATACTGTCTAGTATCACAGTGTTAGAGAGAAGGAGAATCCATCTTCATTTCAGTGCTTACTGCACCTAATGATAAGGGATTGCCTGAAGATGCAAGCAGCTTTTGGACAACTGAACTTGCAAAAGTTGCAGATGTAGTTAACCAGATTCCAACATTTCTACAGAAACACGTGAAGACATGTGAATAGCTGGATCTCTGTAACTAAATTATTCCCTTTAGTTGTTAAAAATTTGGAAATTATACCTCTGATCAAAATGCTAATCAAATTTTCCTGAAGTACATGGGAAACCGAAATATTTAGGTATACGTGGTTTTGAGTTTCCAAAGCATTCAGTAAAACAAAACAAAACAAAAGCTCTTTTGGACTAGAATCACACTTGAATAAAAAATATTGAAAAAATTTTCAATATCAACTGAAAATTGAAAATTTAATATTTAATACTGAAAACCTGAACATCAATGCTCTGATTATTTTTTCTTGTACCTACTCAATAAAAATAAAACCGTATTTGATTTTTTCAGAGTTGAAAGAACCAAGATTAGGTCTTTCAGCCAGGTACTCATCTAGTTTTACCAATCAAAGATGATATTATTAATCTCACAGTGAATTGGCCTTAAGAATTGCAGCTGTTTTAATATTCCATCAACATACCTTGAGTTTTTAAAAATTGTTTAATGCCCCTACCAAATGTCTCTTTCCATTCCCCTTGCTTTTTCATGTTTTTAGTTCCTTTCATTGGTCCTCTACACTCCTTCTTCCTTTTTTGAAATAATAAAATGAAAAGACATCAAAATTGCAGGCATACAACATAAATTGGGAACAGAATTGTAAAAAATGTTCTCCTTTTTTTTTTTTTTTTAGAAATCACACCAAGTTATCAACTTTGCATTCAAACAACAGGGCAACTGTGAAATGTGACAGAATGACTAAGAGGTAAGTGAGTTGGGGGAGCCTACATGAGATGTGGAGCTAGCTGCCTTTGTGAGAACAGCTATTCTACCATAAAAATATTTGGATGATATTTTTGAAAATTGTTCTACTGAGGATCCTCTAGTGTATCACCAGAATTCCAAGAGGGATTAAATATGACCATGTGGCCTGGAATATCTTCCCTATCAGTTGTCTAACTCTAGTACCTTTGCCCCAGAGTTCATGTGTTTTCTCATAGGATTGAGCTCATGTGGATAGCTGGTCCAGCTCAGAAGAGAGATTTAAACAAGCTCATTTCAAAAGGCAAACCCATAAAAAGTGGTAAAATATAATGTAGTACTTTTAATCACATTGATAGGACAGCACTGCCTGAAGTTTGAGAAAGGAGAAAAATGGAGAGACTTCATTTGAATTTTTTACACTTTCTGGAAGTGGCCTTCCTGCGGATAAAGGATTTAATACTGTTAATGCTACACATTTTTGTGTTCTGCTCTATTCCTTGTCAGTACAAAAGTCTAATTCTCTTTATTCTCTCTCTCTCATATGGACCTAATTCATTTCCCCAGAAGAATGAAGTACAGAACTTATTCTTTTTTCAAAACTGAAACTTGAAGGATTCATCAAACTGCATCTGGGTTTGTGTTTCTTGCCAAGCCCCAGAATGTTTTTCTCTCTCTGGGAGCAATGTAGTGATAGTTATAGATCCAAAAATTGTGGTCTAAACTCTGAGTTTTATTTCTACATATCAATGTTTATTTAGCTGTATAATGACGTGCAATAATGAATTAAGAAATATACATTCCACCCTGAACAGAAAGCAGTGACTGAATTTTGCCAACAGGCTGTTTTAAAAGGGGGAAAAGCACTTACCTTACTTTACACTCAGATAAAGTATTGCTTTAGTGTGATTTAATATTCTATTAATCAGAGTTATAACTTGTACAAGGAGTCCTCTTCCTCCTTTGACCTTTGGATTATTTAATATTGCTCTAACATGATAACCATTTGAAGTCAGCTCTTCTGGTTCCTCCATTGTACATCTTCTGGATAAATCTCCAGCCCAGTGCGGTATTCAAAAGGTTAATGCAGGTTAATTCAGAAAGGTTTAGTCAGAACAGAACAGTTAGAGCACCTCTCTTTTTTTGTATTGCCTTATCTGTGAACGTCCAGCCTGCTCAGCTTCTCTTTCATTATACAGCCTTGACCTGTCAATCTGTTATGATAATTTGCTTGGGCTGGAAGGTCAAAAGATATGTCTAGGTTGTAACTTCTACAGCGTTTGGCTAGTGGGGTGCTGCATGTGGTTTCAAATCTGGGACATCGCACAAGACAGACCACTTTGTAATATCCAGCCTCCTTCAAATCTGGAACGTTAGACAATAGATGGCAGTGTTGTACTAAAAACTTTGGCTGGCAAGGGAAGGTGACTTCAGGGTCCTGCTGATGGCACCCTACATCCCTGCCACTAGAAGAGTGCGCCTCTTCCATGCTCAGTGCACACCCCCGCTGCGATCCCTGCTCTGTCAGGGCTGGGAGGCTGCTCTGCGCCCCTCCCTGGGTTCACTGCCCTCCTCAATATCTGCCTCAAGGGAGAAATAGGCTCATCACTTCTCCTCTCTCCTTTTGGTCTTTTGTTTGTAGTCTGATGATTAATAGCTCCAGGTGAGTAATAACAAAAGAGAAAAGTTACTTGTGTGTGCTGCTGTTATTGAATAGCAGACAGATTAAATGCTGCATGATGCTGAGTTTTCTAAATGAGAGTATTTACTCAAATTTTCTTCCCTCTGTTGTGTGTGTATTTTTTTTATGCTGGTAGAGAGACTTCATTAATCAATAGGTTTTACAAGAGACTATGTATTTTAGCATCAAATTGTCAGTTACAATTCTTTGCTACGCAGTTTGTCCTCCAGCACTGTTTCCTTCATTGTTCCCTATTAATCAATGCATTGGAGGTGAGAACAGCTAGGAAATCTTACTCCGGATGTTTCTGTTCATTCATTTATTCTGTGCTTTGTTAGTCTGCCCATTCCTAAGAGCCTTCCTGCACTCACTCAAGTGGATCTCCATCATCATCCCCAGAGATACAAGAAGAAAGTGCTGATTTTTAATTTCTACTGAGCTGAAGTCTCAGTTATTTAATTACAATAATGAAAGCCTCTATTTTGCAGTTCTGAGTGGTTCTGTACCAAGATGTTAAAATTGAAGCCCACAAACCCCTCAAAGGCAGGTCAGCCTTGTCTAATTTGGCAGTTGAAGCAATAAGTCATGGATGTTAAGTGACTTGTCCAAGGTCACCCAGCTGCTCAGTAGCAGAAGAGGGACTAGGACACAGAATCCTTTCCTCTGCATTTTGTTTCTTCTTGTCTTCTTTATCCAGATTTAGTCACCAGACTGCAAAGAAAAACTGATTTTCAGGTACAATTAAATCTTAAAACTGCAGGCATATTGCTGTTTCAAGTGCCAGTGATAAGGTCAGTCTGAGCAATGCTGATCATTTGTTTATGTGCAGACCTCAATGGTTTCTTTGTATTCTTATTGTCTTTCCAGATACTTTATTTCACTTTCAAATATGCATTTTCCTTTCAAATAATAAGTCTGCAGATGAAGAAGCTTCATTAGTGGAATATGGAGAAAGCTCAGATTCTTGAAACAGAACAGTCATACTAAAACTTCTAAGACTTTAGGGTCTAAGTATTTTGGGATGCTGACAAAATGCCAGAATTTTTTATTCAGAAAAAGAGGGTCCAAATATTTTTGGGTTTATCAAGAATGCAATAACTGTGCAGTGGTAATTTTGCTACATTTTTATTTCTTTCTTGACTTTGTACACTGGTCTCACTCCTTGAGAACAGAGGAAATATAACAGCATCCTATAACTGTCCATTTTGAAATTGCTTCGATATGTAGCCTGTGAAAAATGTTGTCTGGGCTTCTGCAGTGTTATTGCTCTCCAAATCAACTAGAAACAGATTGAACAAGGATAACTGGTAGAAGGATTCAAACACATGACTGTGGAGACTAATGGTACAGCAAAAAAGCATTGTGCTGAAAGCTACCTTAGGCTAAAATTCCAATGAAGATGACTGTGGAAGGAATTAGAGTGACTGAGAGAAACATATGCCTGTGAATATATTGAGGTTTACAAACCAGTATTTTCACTCATATTTTAGCTTACTTTTTCTGCACCTGAGACCTCCACTTTTGCTGTATAAAATCATGTGAAGCAATCAGTGTTACATGACTTTTTCAATCTCTCACAAATTAGGCAGCATAAATATTTGTGATCAAGCAGAGATTAAGAGAATTTAAAAGATATCAAAAGCATTCTGCTATCAAATAAATTCAGTTCAAGATCTTATTTCAAGTAATCCCTAAGAAGGGAAAAAAGCTTTGTTTGAGTATATTAGTCATTGAAATTTACTTGCTTAGCAATAAATGTCAGGTTGCAAAGCTACCAGCATGGCTTGATAAAGGAATGATTAGAAATGTTTGGAAAGGGGAAAAAAGAGGGAAAGGAGAGGACTGTGGAGTCAGTCAGCTTGTTGGGAAAATGACATCAAAAAAGAATTACCAAAATATTTTGTCTCTGTCTAGAAGTTGGTGGCTTTGGTGAGTGTGTTGGGAAGGAAAAGGAGAGAAATGAACAATATTCAAAAAGAGGATTAAATTACTAAGGCTCTTCTCAAGTCAGATCTACTGAGCTGACTTAGAAATCATATTTAATGGTGCACCAAAGAAAATGAAAGAAGAATTAGAATCGGAAATTAAATGTCTGAGAGTTCTTTAGGAAAACTTTGGCCTAAAAAGCCTGTCCACCTAAGTTCTGCAAGGCAATGGATCTCTCTGAAACTAATTTTTCTTCATGGTCAGAGTGGTCATCTAGTTCTAAACCCTCTGCCATGATCAGGGACACCTTCCACTAGACCAGGTTGCTCAGAGCCCCATTCAATCTGGCCTGGAACACATCCAGGGATGGGGCATCCTCAGCTTCTCTGGACAACCTATTCCAGTTCCTCAACACCCTCACAGCGAAGAATACTTGTTCAAGCACCGCGCACTATAGTACATGTATGCAGTGCAAAATTCTTTCCTAATCTGGGACTAGATAAAGATAGGCTTATATCCCAAGGAGTACAGCTTGAAATTTATAACTAGTAGCATGAAGATTTTACTCCATTTTTATCCCAGTAATTTTTTTGAAATGTAATGTTAAACAGGCCCTGATTGTCTATACTTACAGTGGGGATATTCATTAAGAAATAATCAAATGTGTATGTTTGTAGGCTGGGCCTGAGGTCTTCAAGAGTTCAGAGCTTTGGAAAGCCTTCTACCATCACTGAATTAGAGGCTAAGAATAATAAAATGGATATAAAGTTGCAGAGTGACATAGCAGCCAAGGAGAAAAATGGAATTTTGCACTATATAGGTTCTGGCAGGACCTGGCAGCCTGAGCATGACTGTAACAGTATATTAAATTTCTTAGCAACATTCCAGAAGTCACTTTCTGTGTTTTGCATTAGGAACTATCTCAGCTTCCCCAACACCAGAATAAATAGCCACCTGTTCAATTAGTGAATTGCTTTCTGTAAAGAGTTCTGGTAAATGGGAAGTGCTTCATATTGGCAGTCAAGGCTACGGAATAATCATCTAGGAGGTTTTTCTGAAGGTCACATTGATTTAGTCATTTACAGCCAAATTGGACAAAGCAGAGGAGATTGTTTTGTCAGCAACAGTCCTGCACTAGGATGAAATTCAGCCATACATGGAGCATCAAAACAAAACTCAAGCAATCAAATCTTGTTTGGAGATGCTAAAGGGAATCTAAGTGAGGCACAGGAATTGTGTGGTACTTTTATAACATTTACAAATATTTTAGGGAAACACACCCAACACCTACCTTATAACTGCTGAATGTTTTCTTTCTTCATCTCCATCCATTAATTATGGTACTATTAGAAGTTACAGTGATTAGACAACAATTACTGCAGGAAGATAAAGAAACCTGAGACTACTACTGAGCAGGAAAGAAACCTTTACATTCATCTTACAATGCAACCAGTCAACATCTCCACTAAAAAAAAATACGTCTTTCTATTGTGTGTCTAAATATCTAGTCTTATGTTCCACTTTCTGTCTCTTAATTTAATATTTGATTCAAAAATTCCAAAGGAAAACTGAATGCTACTAGTTGTTATTAGGTGATAAATGGCAGTAACCTTTACAGCCAAAAGTTAAATCCAGCTATTCTGATGAACCAGGAAATAATAACTATCCATATCTCTTTATCCTGACATTAGATTAGGGCACTGGGCCTACAACCCTCTGTTGTAGGCATATATCTCACTTGGCTCTATGGCATGAGTTGAAAGACTTGGTACCCTCTACAGGTTCTGATTTGATCCCAAACTTCGTCAGTAAATTATACGATTTGTGCTTCTACCTTGCACCCACTGAAGGAGATGTGCTTTTTCCGAAGTTTATTTACTTCTAATAGGTACTTAAAAGTACTAGAGTAGACTTGGTTTGTCCCTGGTCCATAAATATTCTAGTACCTTGAAGTCCCAACGCGAGTACTGAGTGATTCAAATCATAAGGCAGCTAGAAACTTCCTGTAATGTTGTTTAATATAAAATAGGGGCAATTTTTGGTCTGACATAAATAATCATAAGAACTGTATCAGAAAGTATTGTATATTACCAATGGTAATGTATTTTCCCACTAATAACATAGAAAATGAGGAGACTGCCTCTTTAAAAGCAATGCTAATCCTTTTGCAGATCCAGCACTTTCTCCAGGAACAGAGACCAGAAGTTGAATTATCAGAAATTACAGTAAAGAAGAAACTAACATCTGTGAAATCAGCAGTTTTTAAAATAATGATACTTCTTTTCCTCTTTTGAAAAGTATTGATTTGAAAACATTAGTGGTCAATAGACTCCTATTTGATTAATAAGTATGATTTTTTTCTGGTTTAACGAACAGAGAAACAAAAATCTTGACTTTCACTCATATCATAGGACACTGCTACTTTTTATGCAAGAAAGACCCCATCACTCTGCTGCTTGACTGTGAAAAACTCAGTGGCATAGGGTCTCCTATGTGAGAAAAGAAATCTGTGTAATTCATATTTCATTGTGAAATTAGCCTAACTATAACTTCTGACTTCTGGGTAAATCAGCTTCTGGCAAAATTTCATATTTCCACTGTCTCTTTGGTTGTAGGGTTCACCTTTGACAGCATTTTTGCCAACTAAAATACCAAGAGAGACAAAAAAATGGGTCTGAAGCACCCCAGAAGTGTCTGCTTCCTCAGTGAGTTTAGAGGATTTTCTGTCATAAGCTGAGCCAGTGGAGTTTTCGTGATTGAGTAATCCTTCTTAGCCTTGTATCCTGCAGGGAAAGGGGCTTGGAACAACATCTGATAGCTCACAGAAATGAAAAGACTCAGTCAAAGGCAAAGTTGTTCACTCAAGTAGTTTTCTTCTCTAAAGTTCTACATTGGTTTTTAGGACTTCACTTTTAGAAGAACAGAAATGGTTGTATTAGGCCATCTATATCACATTCCTTCATACTGGGAGTCTTCATCAAAAGAGGAAAGACTCTTAATTAAACATATAGTATTATAATGCACTATAATCCAAGAAAAAAACCCCAATACAATGCAAACACGAATGGAGAGAAACATAAAGTGAAAATTTGAGCTAATTTTATTGTATTTTACAGCTCAGATTCAAAATCTATAGATTTCTGCAGATGAAGTGAATAGTTCCCATGTGCCCTTGAGAAACTATGCATTGAGGTTTCTCTCTTCCTCACCATGATTTCTTGTCTTAATTACATCCAATGTTTTCCTTTTTGGCATATGTAAGGATAAAAAAGGTTCTGTCTCAGGAGCTCCTAGTGTTTATTGGTGTTGCACTTCAGATTCAGCGATGGTCATGAGAAGAGGTAAGAACAAGTAATGAAATTCCTGATTAAAGGCAGTTTAAGAGTTTTGGAGGTGAGACGTGAATTTAGTTTCTTTCTGTTTTCACATGATTACCTTAAAATGCATGGGGAATTCTTCTTCAGGAAATTTATTACTGGTTATTAGTGCTCTAGTACAACAAAGGGATGCAATGAAGGAAATCCACCTCCAGGGCTTGCTTGAAGTCTTTTGATCTTTTTTGAAAGAGTATATTCATATTTTGCTCTCAAAAATACAATTTATCGACAGAGTAACTGTTAAAGTTACACTTGGATAAAGACTTACTGGTAAAACTTTTACATTAAAGATTATTTACTGATGCATGCCTCAGATTTCCATTAAAAAAATTTAAAAACCCAAACCAAAGTATGCAACAACTCCAAAACCTAATGATTTATTGTCTAAACTATTTCTATTTTACAGTAACTTTCAACTGGAAACGAGTTTTATTATTGTATTTTGCAGTAAAAAGTTAGCAAAAAGGTTTTCAGGATGCATAGGAGGAAATTGTTTCAGATCATCTTTTCTTAAAGAAAAGGAAATTGCTCCATATCAACTCTCCTTACATAGGGTTATTTATCCATTTAAAAGATAATACTTTAACAGTATTATTAATATTAATATTAGTTGTCACAAGCCAGACTTATTTTCATTCTAAAGTGAGAAAAATTTTAAATTTTTGAGAATTGCTGAAAGCAGCAAAACTAGTAACCTAACTTTTAGACTGCATAACAAACATGACTGTGATAAATATAGAGGTATCCTAAAGTGTATCGATAGGATAGAAATGCAAGAGGAAACACCAGTAAAGAGAGAGCAGTAAAAGCCAAACAATTTGGAAAATATTCAATGTGTGTTTCTTAGTATTAAAAGAATTAAGAGCAATTTTTGTGTGTGTGTGTATGTTGTATTCAGGTATTTAGGACTTTTTAGCATGTTACAATTTACATAGTTTGCATCACAGAAACGCTTAACTGTCTCCTGTGTACTAAAGCACAGTATAACATCTCTAATATGTTTTTGTGATTGTGTGAAGAAAATTTTGAGAACAGAATCCTAGGGCAGCTGAAATTGAAATACAAATGCTCTGAGCTTTGTCTCAGATATGTTAAAATGTGCCTCCGGGTGAAACAGTATTGTGTATGTCCTTGAAGCATCAACTTTGGCTGTGTTCTTACAGGGCTCTTCTAAACACAGGAGGAGAATACAGTGGTGGTCAGCCAATAATGGCACTTGGTGCAAGAGACAAATTAAAAAGCTCAGGAAAGTACTCACTTCTTGTTGAATCCAAAGAAAAATGTAGATAATGGAAATATTTGTGGAAAAAAAATCTACAAAATAAAGCAGACAATTCTTTCTGACATTTCCCTTCTCCAACAAGAAATAGCTTGTGCGTTTGTATTCTAAATAACTTCTAAAATTCTTTTTGCAAAGAAAGAGTTCTTGAAATGTTTTATTACACTTCTCATTTATTTATTCCTGAATATGTTTTGTTCTTGGTTTCAGTAACTACTCTTTCTTTAATCTTAGAACACTGCAAGTAGCAAATTCAGTAATTTTTTGCTTTCCTTTGCTTTGATATGAGAACTATATATCAGGCTTTTCTAGCAGAGGACAGGTTGCAACCACTTTTTAGAATGCAAGGCTAAAGTCTAGGTTTTGTTGACATTTTTGCACAAGCAGTAAAATGAAGTCTCAATCTCCCAGAAACTGCAAAATTCAGGTAAATTTCCATAAATATTTCCTGCTCAAATAGATGGGGAAAATATGTTAAAAATGTCAAAGTATTACTTTCTTTAAACAATTAATGAAATGCTTTGATGGTCATTTGATATGCAACTAAAAGGGACTAAATTGTGTCTAAAACTACTTCACTGTCTGTTTCTGAGGTAAATGCAATTACTTTTATTAGTTTTCTTAGCACTTTCTTCACAGTTTGATGTGTTTAATTATAATGTATGTAGAGGCTGACAGTAAGCAACAATCAACTAGTGCAGTATCATTGGCTGATTTTTTTTTTCCAAATTGAAAATGTGTCAGTATTTCAATTAAATCTACTGGAAAAAGAACTATCAAGTAAATGTTTGCAAATATGTTCTCGTTTTTGTACTTCCTGTTCTAGTAAATAAATGGTGTGAAATCCTGCCTGCTACACCTCAGCCCTTCTTGTTATAATCACAAGGTCATACTTCCTCCTGAACTTTGGGCCTTTCTTAAGCCTCATATAAGTGGACATCTCAAACTAGTAGTCTGTACTTGCAGGTGTAAGATCAAACTTCCACCAAAACTTGTAGAAAATGTTGCTAAAAATACTGTTCCTTTGATAGCAAAATTGGCAATTCTATTAATTCCTGAGTTTCACTGGCAAAAATAACCTGAAATAAAGCTTGAAAACATCACATATATTGATGATAATGTCTTGTGATTGGAAATATATGCTGAGGAAGGAGTGCCTAGATTAAGTTGAAAATTCCTACATTTCTGCACAGCCTTTGTAATTGCAGTGCTCCTACTATTCTGAATGTATCTGACTGGTTCATTTCCATTAAATCAGGCATTAAAAATATTAAAAATGCCTTGAAATTTAAATACAAATATTTTGATGCTCATTTGCAAGCAATGAGTATTTTGAGTGAAATTGCCTATCGCAAGCTAGTATGGGTGGGGCAGTGGCTGAAGTTCAGATCTCCTAATGGTTCTATCCGAGTAAAAAAATAGGACTCTGTCATTTGGCATAGCATGTGTTCCTATAATAAAAAATGCAGTTTTAACTAAGAAGGAGCAAATAATTTATGAAGAAGATACAGTCTGGCCCATATTAGTATCCCCAGAAACATACCACTATGCCCAAGGGAACCACAAAAAATGTGTACCCCAGTTAATAAAGTTCCTGATTAAGTACTGTGAATAAAATTAAGTATGCATATAATTTATCTTTCTTTTATTTGTTTTGAAAATCACCAAGATTTCCTACCAATGGTCAGAGGAGGTTTACATTTCATGTTTAGGTAAAGTTTACACTTTATCTCTGTATAAAGAAGCTCTGATTTAAAACATATAAATAGCATTTTTGGTGTCTTTGTTTTAAAACAAAGTATATTTGGGAAGAAGGCTGAATCAGAGCACAAAAATGAGTAATTACTGTTGTGTTTTCATTGCTTCTTACAAATGACGTCATCCTTTTCCACCGAACCTGGAGAAAGCATAATTCTCCTTCCATTGTGAAAATGAAAGTGGTGTCTCAGATGCCAAGAAATCTGTCCCAAATATATCTTGTGAGAACAGTGCATATTAGTCCTAGATGTGGGTGCATGTCTCTCTTGTCCTCTTAACATTCTTTGTAGTCTAGAATTTTTCTACAAAATTGATGTAGAAACTGCCACTAAGTATTTACATCACCTTACTTTTATGGCAATATTTTTTAATTGGGATCTTTCTCCACATAATTAATTAATAATTAAGCAAACAAACATTCCACAGGCCAACAATTAAGAAGTAGTATGGATAGACTTACAAGTAAAAAAGTAAATAGATCTTCTGCTGGTGCACATTTGCAGCACAGCAGTCACTGAGATCCATTTGACCATATGAAATTTTGAAACCAACACCTACTAAAATGAGCTTGAATTTCAAGTAATGAAGATGTCTCTGTCTCAATGTCCTCTAAAAAAAAAACTTAGTAATTTCACCAAGTTAGTCTAAGAGCTCTCTGGCAGCAAACTGATTTTTGCATGTCAAGTTTGGCTTCTCAAAGCACAAGAGAGTACTCCATCTACAAGTAGCACAATTGTAAATTTTACCCAGAAATGAAGAATTTAGGACAATTCTTCTCCCTGATGAACACTTTACCTGGGGTGGTGGGGATGGGGGAAGAGACAGGAGGAGTGAAGAGGGGAAATGAAATCGTTAATTAGATTAACACACTTATAGATAGCTAGAACCTGGAATCAAACAATAGCCTTAAGTGTGACTACTTTGAAGTAATTTACTTGTCTTTATTGTGTTTGTTAAAGGTTATGGGAATCTCCAGGGCACGGCTCTTCTCCTTTTTTTTAAGATGAGTTCAGTTCAGGGAATTAGCTAGTAGGGGAGGACTTGTTCTGCTCCTCTTTTTCATCAACTGAGTATCACTGCATTCTGTGAAGTGTCAATGATGCATGATGCTTGAAATAAATGTCAGTTTGACTGAGGCCATATGTCTCAGGCTAGGTATTTGGAGATATAACCATCTTATTCACTTGTGTAGGAAAAAAAGAAGATATCTAGACAGACATAAATGGCAGATTAATGCTAAAATATGAGTGCTGATTATGCTGGTCTTTATTGTCAAATTCCTAACTCATATGATGAATGAGAGGAGAGATAGGCTCAATTCCAAGCTTTTATATCAGTAAAGTTGGTTTGTGGAATTTCACTTGTCTAAATCTAGTGAGGGAACTATGTCTGTGTATACTTTAGTTATTTAGTATTTACTTCTGTCAAGATTGTATTCTCAAACACATCACTGTTATCATGTTGATTTGCCACCAGATTCAATATTTTCTCTTCACTGCAGTGCTTGAAGGAGGGAAGAGGTTAATTGATCCCTTCTTGAGAAAGAGAGCCCTGCATCATTTAAGACAATGATCTCTAGGGGATCCTGTCCCTTAGATTCAGAGGCTTATCTTTGTTCGTTTTGGTGGGCTCAGACGTGCTCATTTAGGTCTGCAATATTTTCCTGTTGAAAGTTGTTTTCACAATACTCTGTGAGTCTGTGAGGAAAGAAGAGGTAGAGTTTGCTGAAGCCTGAGGAGGAGAGACTCAAGCTTCCCACTCTCCAGGGATGCCAGCTATAACAGACCTGGGCTCTGCAGCCCAGACTTCCGTGACCTTTTAGTTGTGCCTTCTGTGGCTGGGGACCTGAAACCATCTTTAAATCATCCTGGAATCCAGATTGTGGTCATGGAGACGAACAGACCCCAAAGGAGGCCTTTGAAAACTTTCTGTGCCAACTTTTTTATGCCCTTTAATCAGGTGAAGTGAGAAAATGTGAATTTATCCTTGATTTGCAGTCCTTGGATCCTCCTTTGGCAAATAGGACAATATTAAAGCTGTACTGATGACTGCACCCAGAAAGACTAGATACTGCACTGGCATAAGAATGAACACCTCTCACACTTTCTCACTGAAGGCCTACTGAATGACAGACTAAGGGCAATTTGCCCCAATTTGCCTCAGTCTACCACTAAATTTGCATAAAACACATTTCATGAAAATCCTTGTACTCACTGGATTGTTCACTTTTACTTTTCTTATTTACTACATATTTCAGTGAGAGATAGACTTATTTTCAAGTGATACACTGACACAGCTACTCTATATAAATAAAGAGCCTTAATCTGAACCTGCACAAACATGTCATCCACAGTTGCAGTAAATGTCTGCGAGGAGCTGTCATCCTGCAGCTCTGTTAAACTTTGTGCATGGACAAGTGTATACAAACACTGACCACTCTGCCCTGGTTTGTGAAGAGGTTTAGTCAGAAGGCAGTGTCTTATGCTGATGACGAATGGTAGAAGGACCAGTGGGAAAGGTATGGAGGCATTTTTGCCTGACTTACTTTAAGGCTGACTTACTATCTGTAAATCTTATTTCTTTTATTCCTGACTATACCTGCCCACCACCATCAATATTAACCTAGTCCTCATTTTGCATCATATTTAATATATCTCAGGTATTATAGGGGTGCTTAGGTATACTTACATAGCTTGAGAGACATATTGAACTGCTATTTTTTTTTATTTTTGAGTTGTTTAAGACAAATAGAACAGTATAGCTTCGGTGGCTTTTATTTTAGCAAGCATAGGAGGGGATAGAAAGGAAGAGTGATCCCTGATTATAGAAGATTTGGAAAGCCTTTAAACATTTCACTATGAGGGATCTAAACACTACTGTAAAAAGGGACTACAGAGTTGCATTGCTATTTCTATACCAACATTATGTCAGTATTAATCACAAAGAGTAATAATTAATAGACTCATAAATGCTTTGTGAAAAACCACAGATCTGGAAATATTATGCTCTGGTATTACTGTTTTAAACCTGTGTGAAGTTCCCTCTAAAACTGGGAGAATTTTCAATGTCTCTTTCTGTATCACAATGCTACTTAAATGTCTGAGGCTTGAAATAAGGACTTTGTTCCCAGTGCTGACCATTAGTAAAACACAGTCTGTGCCCCAAATCACAGGCTGACATACTTGACTGGTATAAAAACTTATTACTGTTCCTCTTTGAAAGAAAAGAATTAATTTATCTGTCATCAGTCATGAACCCTGCAACAGAAACAGAACTTACGTCTTAGTGTTGTGATTCATTTTTTCAGTCAGCTAAAGAAAGAAATAAACCTGCAACTAAAAGCATGAAAATACTGAATTGTGTTACTTGGAGTAATCAGACTTCTTCTGAAGAAACTGGTAGAAGAATAAATTTCAGTATAACTTCAAGGTCTATCTGAATTAACAGAATTGTTTTCCATTTAAAAATCAGGATCATTACGTGAGTGATTGAATATATGTATGGAAAGAAAAATATTGGGGCAAATGTTTGAGAATTTTTCAAGCTCTACTTTTTTTTTCTCTATTTCTTCAGGGCAAATTTTAGTGCTCAAAATTTCTTAACCACCTGGAAGTTGATTCTTTAATGTTTTTTTTTTCTTTTCCCATTTGTGTATGTTAGCAGTACCACTGCTGTCAATTGTTACTAGGTATGTGGAGTAAGATATATTTCCAGTGCTGTCCAGCGTGCTACAAAGGTTACTGTTAAAAAGCCAACATTGATCCACTGTAATTGAATCTCAGATAATATAGGCACTGGATCAATGGTTGACATTTTAGTGACAGCCATAAAATCTAGTACAGAGAAATACGTTGAAAACCCTCTGCTCCAAAGTGTATCTCATACACTATAGTACTTACCTTTAGATTGCAAAGATTTTTTTTTTCCATTCAATTACTATACAGACCTTTAGAAGTATTAATGTTATGTGCAAGAATGGTACACAGTTTTACCACTGCTCAGAACATCTATGGTCTACCTAACTATGTTACTAAGAAAGACTTTTGGAACTAAAGAAAAAAATGTCATGGTTTTAAGGGTGTTTGTGGGTGTTGGTTGATGGCTGCCTGAACATGAGCCACAGTATGCTCAGATGGCCAAGAAGGCCAATGGCATCCTGACTTATATCACAAATAGTGTGTCCAGAAGGATCAGGGCAGTAATCGCCTCCCTGTGCTCAGCACTGGTGAGCCAAACCTTGAATCTTGTGTTCAGTTTTGGACACCTCAGTGCAAGAAAGACATTGAGATGCTGGAGCATGCCCAGAGAAGGACAATGGAGTTGGTGAAGGGTCTAGAGCACAAGTCTTATGGGGACCAGCTGAGGGAGCTGAGTCTGGAGGAAAAGAGGCTCAGGGGAGATGTTATTACTCTCTACAGCTGTCTGAAAGGAGGTGTTAGCCAGGTGGGAATTGGTTGCTTTTCCCAAGTAACAAGCAATAAGACAAGAGGAAATGTCCTCGAATTTCACCAGGGGCAGTTGAAATTAGATATTAGCAAAAATTTCTTCCATGAAAGGGATGTCTAGTGCTGGAACAGGCTGCCCAGGGAAGTGATTGAGTCACTATCCCTTGAAGTATTTAAAAGATATGTAGATGTAGCACCTGGGGACATGGTTTAGGGATGAATTTGGATGTTCTGGGTTGAGGGTTGAGCTTGATTATATTAAAGGTCTTTTCTAACCTAAACAATTCTATAATTCTATTGTAAGGAACCATAGCAGTTAAGGAAGTCTCCCATTATTGAATTTAGAATAGGATCTTCACAATGAGCAAGTTGTCTCATAGATATTTGGACTTGCATAGTTTATGGCAACAGCACTGGAATCATCTAGGGATGGTAGGTATTGGAAATAAGAGAGCAAAGGAAGCATGCTTCAAACCAAAAAACCTTTTAATTTTTCTACTGTGATTATATTTTAAAGGGTACTCACTGATTTTACAGACATTATTACGTCATTTATAATAGAACACCTAAAACAGAGTGATAAAATCTTTTGTATCAGTGTATATTTACAGGTGAAGAGTGTTTAGTCGAAGAAAAATGACTTTGCGTTAGAACATAAGATAGCAACTATTGCTAGAGGCAATGAAAGAAACGTAAAACTTGATAGTTCAGTGACATGATAAGGTACAAGAAATTATATATTCCAAGAGTTTATTAAAGACCTTAGATCTTTTCATAATATGCCAAGTTTAGCCAGTGTTATCTTCTAGTGACTGGGAAAATGAAGAAGCGAATCAAGAGACTGTTATCCATTAAGTTGTACCTATGTAACATTTAATTTCATTTATACTATCCCTTTATCACAGCAAGCAAAGAACCAAACAATCAGAAATGCCAGCAAGAACCATGAAATAATAAAAGAGTCACTCTGTAAGTATGTCATGTTTGTGATTGGGATACTCCTTCCAATTCAACCAGCTGTTATTTGCTGGAATAGCAATTTCTTTTGGAATAAAAATCAAAGCTCCCTTAGGAAAGGCTGAAGCACTGCAGAGTAGAAAGAATTCTGGTGCTAAAGAGTACCAGTGATCATTTTTCCTATTTCCTATGGATGAATTTTCAGTTCTGGTAATTGAAACAATGATACTGTCATTATGCTGACCCAGTTAACAAATCCTACATAAGATGGGAACTTATATGGTCATCTGTCTTGTTTTGTCAGAATGGATCACAAAATTTTCTTCAAGGCTCAACTATTATCTAGGCTAGAAAGAAGAATGCAAAACATTTGTGTCTTTTGTGGTATCAACATTTGAACCCACTAAGGGCCAGAACTAAAATAAAGATTTAAAATTTAACATTTAAGTCTCCCTCTACTTCTGAAACTGTACTGTCTGATGAGATATGACACTAATGTCTCCCAATATTGACTGAAGAGCAACTTCCAGTAACAGCAATACATTCATCTTGACAACATGTTATTCAATGTCAAAAACATGCCCTTGGCTCTATCTGGAGGGATCTTTCTGATGTTTTGGGAAAACAGCACCAGAGAAAGAGTCAGGGTTAAAGTGGGTGTAAATTGTTTAGCAGGCTGCTCTGGATGTTCTGCCTTGTTAACTGTCCCATTGCTTCAACAGACTGGAACAGTTAGTCTCATGTGTTGTGGAAAATCCCTGTGCATATGACATCCATTAAATATAGAGAAAAACTGGACCATAGTAACGAGAGTGTGGTCTCACACGTACTGAATTGAAGGGAATAATCAAATAATCCTCAAAGTGCAGTCGTACTAACACTGTTTGGTATGTGGCTGGCCTTCTTTGTCCAAGTTACTTGTAACTTACATTCAGCTTGTTTTTTATGAGCATCCCCCCCTGCCCATTTCTGCACAACTTCTTTATAGTAACTTGTCACATAGCATGTTGCTTAAAAATCATGTGCAGGATTCTGCATTTGCCTTTTATGGACTTTATATGGCTCCTGTCAGTCCATGACTCCAGTCTATTGAGGTCTCCGAATAGCTACCTCACACTCCAGTGTATTAACAGGTGCACACAGTTTATGGACATGCTGAAGGTACATCCATCTCATCATGAGGATGAGTAAAAAAGATGATAAACACTATCAGTTCCAGTAATGACCCCTGAGGAATGCCAATAGTAATGAGCTACCAGCTGGTAGGGGAAGTAGCTGGCATAACAAGCAGAGAATCAATCCATAATTCCTTGTAAAATGTGGATTGTGCCAATAGAAATCTCTTGATGTTCAACAAGAAAAAGTGCAAAATTCTGTATTCAGGATAACCCTGTGCATCACTGTGGGCTGAGAACCAACTGGTTGATCATCAGCTCTGCCGTAAAAGAACACGAAGCTGATGCTGGACATATCCTTAAATATCAGTCAACACAGCAGTCTCACTATGAATAAAGAAAACCACATACTAGACTGAGGGGACTATATGTGATTAGGGGACTTTGAGGGACAGTTTGGAACTATTAGGGACTATATGCCCATAATACATAGGCAAATCATAGCAGGCAGACCAGAGGAAACTATTAGCCTTCTCCACTCAACATTGTTGATGCTATGTCTAAAATACTGTGGCTATTTTTGGCTCTTCAATTCCAAAGGGATGTGGAGTTACAGGAGAGGTTAGTTCAAAAGACAGTGAAGCCAAACTCTTGTCACTAAAGCCAGTATAAAAAGGTGCAAGAGCCACCAATTGTGTGTGTATGATTAGAATGGACATCGGGGGAAAAAAGTCATCAGGAAGCTGGATTATACTGGGCGACGTTACCCAGGGAGGTTGTGGAATTTCCACCCTTGAGATTTCAAGACCCTGCTGGACAAAGTCACTGCTAAAACTGATGTAGTGCTTTACCTGAGTAGTTTGACTCTATAAACTCAGATGTCACTTCTAAACAGAATTTCTGCAAGTCTTTATTTTACGTAACTCTATAATTATAAAAGTGGATTTTCTTTCTTAGTGTTCATTACTATAAAATCAGCAAAACATAGTTTTCTATTGGAACTTTCTTGATCTCATACTAGTCGTGGAACTTTACAAGGCATTGTGGTTTAACTTCAGACGGCACCTAAGTACCACATAGCCACTCACTCACTGATAGACACACACATACACACCCTGGTGGGAAGGAGAGGATAATCAGAAAGAAGATAAAATCTGTGAGTTTTCATAAGAACTGTTTAATAATGGAAATATAATGGAATATAATAATAATATGCTCATCTGGATAATGGCTGAAATCTTTTTACAACTCACTCGGGGATAGAAATCAAGGTGTTACATCTTGTTCTGCCTTATCCTCCTTTTCTACTGATGGTCCTGCTTCATCCTACTTTACTAAACAGGCTGACTTTCATGGCCATTTCTTCTTGTGTCAAGGCAACTGATACCGACTTGGGTTTGTTCTCTGGTTCAGCACAGTCCCTGT
Source organism: Chiroxiphia lanceolata (assembly GCF_009829145.1). NCBI lineage: Eukaryota > Metazoa > Chordata > Aves > Passeriformes > Pipridae > Chiroxiphia > Chiroxiphia lanceolata. Next base: position 22,406,850 of record NC_045642.1, on the reverse strand, counting down.
TGCCATGGTTGGAGTAGCCTCAGTGTCGGTCAGAAATTGGAGTACCTGCAGTGTCTCACTTCTTGTTGTTAGATCCAGACCCTCTTTACCCCTTGAGGGTATGGAATAGTGTTGAACAGAGCTCAGTGGGCATGGGTCAAGCCCAAATATATTACAGTGATTTGTGTCTCTCTGAAATTTCCAGGGTGACAGCATACTTTTTCCAAATATTTTACCAGTTTTTCAGATTTTGCACTTGTTAAGCAGTGAAGTTGCAAAAAATTAAAGGCATCCAGTCCCAGGTTTTTGCCTGTAGTATCCCTTGCACGCTACCACTCATAGCTATCCAACCTATGGGCAGATCTGTGGGTGATATTCTTAAATAGTTGTTTAACCTTAGACATGACTTGGAACCCATTCAGCAACATGCTAGTTCCTAGCGATAGGACCATGCTGGATTCAACATCCCAAGCATATTCAAAATTTTCAAAGTTCTCAAATGCTACTGTAATTAGACTGGTGGGAAAGGGGAAGATGTGGTAAGATATCTCCTCCATAGTTTGGGCCTCTGAGGAGAAACTGTTAAAGGTGTAATTATTAATAGTTTCTGATAAATTGCTCCCAAAGTATGGAGATGACAGCAATGCTGAGTACAAATACCAGACCAGTTTCAAAACCATCAGTTCTATCATATCATAAGCCCATGTGTCAGGGTTTGAGAGCCCTAGGGAATTGGACTAGTGAATTGGATTTTGGGGCTCTCAAACCATGACACCGTGTTACAGAATACAACATGATAACCTTACCCCCATTCCCACAGGTAATAAACAGCACAATAGGGAGCATATATGGTAAATATATAATGATGCAACACACAAACTTTGAGAGCATTCAAATCAACATTGTGACCAGGGACTACCATACTAATATAATGAATGCTTATAACAAATCTGTTCTAGTGTATTCCAGCAAAATTTGTCACTATCTCAACCCGCTGTGCCTCACGTTGTGTACCTAAAAGTACTGTCAGGGTTTAACCACAGCCATCAACTAAATACCACTGAGCAATTTGATCATCCTTCCTACTTCCACGCCCTTCACCAATGGCGAGGCAAATCAGAAAGAAGGTAAACTATGTTTTGAGTTAAAAATGGTTTAATAACTGAAATAAAAAAAGAACACAATAGTAAAAATAACAATAATAATATGATAATAGTACTAGTAGTAATGAAAAGGGAATCAATAAAAAGAGAGAGAGAAATAAAACCAAAGGAAAAAAAATCCATATGTGTGTATATATATATATATATATGTATGTATCTATCTATCTATCTATATACACACATATATATATGCACAATACAACTGCTCACCACCCACTGACTGATGCCCAGCCAGGCCCAGCCAGGTAACTCCCAGCCAACTGCCCTCAGTTTATAAACTAACCATGACATTCTGTGTTATGGAATATTCCTTTTTCCAGTTTGGGTAAGCTGTCCTATTCGTGTAATATCCCAACTGCTTGTGCCTCTCTAGCCTTCTCACTGGCAGGGCGTGAGTAGCTAGTTGGAAAGTCCTTGACTTAGGATAAGTCTACTTAGTGCCAAGTAAAAACATTATTGTGTTATCAACATTATTCTTATACTAAATAAAAACCATAGCATTGTACCAGCTATTAGGAAGAAAATTAAATCTATCCCAGCTGCAATCAGGACACTAGACCAGATCAGCCTTCAGGGAATCCTCAAAATGGTAGAGGCAGTATCTGCTTCTTAGGAACATGAGAAAAAGACAGACTTCTTCGCTCATTATATATAATCTTTATTATCATAGGCAACCATTTAAGACTATATTTGACAGATTTACTGCCTTTATTAACTGAAACATAGAATCATAGAATCAGCCAAGTTGGAAAGGAGATCATCTGAGATCATCAAGTCCAACTCTTGATCCACTACCACAGTGGTTACTAGGTACTGTCTACACTGAAATTCTCACAGGTATAATACTGAGGTCCTCAGAATCATTGAGATGGGAGCACAGTTCACATCAAGTAATACCCTGTTCTTAAGATTTTGCCTGCTTCCTAAATCTGATGGATTTGCTTTTTGTTCCTACCTGGATAGAACGTATTCTAATTAAAGACTTTTGGGATAATTGTTAATTGGTTAATTTGTTGTGACCCTGGTTTCACAAAGATTTTGCCATGTTTGTTCCAGGGAAACAGATTCCTTTTGCAGACATTCAGTGGTTACTTGCTCCTTCTTTGCTTTCTGAAGACATTTTTTAGTATCTTGTAAAGCCATTAATATTTCCAGCATCTCCAGATGTTTCTAAAAACAGTCTCATAAGTGAATGTCTTATGCTAGAGCTCAATACGAACACTATTTCCAGATTCAAAACAATCTCACAGTTTAGAAGAATATGGATCTTGGTCCTGATTTGACTTTCACAAATGACTTTTTCATTTTAGTATTCAACAGCAACTGAGGCCCTGTGCTGTATACCATTTACTTAGAGACAATTTAAGTTCTGTATTTTTCATCTGATATTCAGTGTTGTGATATCTCATTTTACATGAAAATCTAGTAACTTAGTGTGGTGGTAGGTTTTCATGTAAAATGAGATATCACAACACTGAATGACTTAGTGCTACAAAGTAGGTCAATATAAAAAGTTCATCTGTACGCAAATGTAATTGGAGTTTTTACTGCAGGGACCAAAGAGTATATGATATTTATCACAAAGCAATCCAGTAATTCCAGTTTCTTATTTAAATGAAAAGAAAGATACAACATAAAAATTGAGTTTTGTATGACATTTAGGTTTTCCAGGGACAGATACAATGGGAAAACAGAAAGACAAAAAATTACACAGTCAGGTTTGTCATAGGAATATCAAGTTTACATACTTGGTTTAAGCTTAAAACAAAACAGGAAGAGAAGGAAGAATTTTTGCAAAATGAAATAAAAATAACATGTGGTTTTCTCTCTAATCTCTTGATGTACACTTAGCCCCAAAACCTGCAAAAATACATGAGAAAAAAAAATCTATCAAAATGCAGGCAAAGAATCCCAAGAGAGTGACTAGTCACCTCTGTTGTGTCCTTCAGATACTTGCTACAGATAGGTGATTAGTAAGTAGAATACAAGGCTAATAAACCTGTGTTATTTATTCTGTAATGCAGTTCTTTCTAGGGCATGTTTTCTTAGAAGATTGATTAGTCTATACATTGTGCAATCTTGAAAAATACAAAATTTTTAGACACAACAATTTTTTAAAATCCCATTCTTTACATCAGCACTGCCATAGTCCTCTGGTATTGCTTATGCTAGTGTAAAAGTTAAAGTTGAGCCACCGGCATGGAAAAAAAAATTGAAGGGCAATTTGACTGCATTAGAATGAGGACTGGGAAAAAAAATAAAGATTTCTACCTTCACGGTGACTCACAAAGTTTACAAAGAAAGTTCTACATGAGGGGAAAAAAACTACTTAATGCACAGAGTATTGCTAGCTAGATCAACTACAACTCCCATTGCTCCCCAGGCTGCTTAAACTAACAAGAGTGACAACTTCATAATATTTAACCATGAGCTCAAAAAAACCTGCTGACATTGTACCTGTGTGAATGCTGTGTAGTGACTGCTATTGGGAGTGTACAGGAAATGTGTAAACTCCATATCTGAGACTGGAATTTCTCTGAAGTAACTGTTTAAAATACTGGGCACTGCCTTCTTAAATTTTGCCCATTTTGATTTTCACAGGTACTTCTGTTGACTTATGTTGACTTAATCTGGAGTTCTGTTTTCCCCTCACACCTACGGATCAGCTACCTATACTGAGTTTTTACTCTAAAGATCAGGGGTTTTTTTGCAAAGTAGGACTCCCGTGTGACTGGTTTTTTGACAGCAGCTAGCAGAGCCATATCCAGAATAACAAGTCAAACAAATGCACTCCTATCTGGAAACCATATTAAAATTCTCATCAATTCCCTTGGAAATCCTACAAGCACTGGTGATTTAGGACTTTATTCAGCAGTTGGTAAACAGAGAGATAATTGAAGTGCTTTTCATCCCTTTTGTTTCTTCCTTGGGCTAACTGGGGAATGAATTCTTAAAAATGCCTTAAGGGTAATCTGTTTTTCAGACCTGTCACTCCTTTCAAGACAGAAATTTCAGTATTAACAATATCTATACAAGCAGAGTTTAGAAGCAAACCATTAGGTGATACTTCAAATGCAACAACTGAATGAATGGAATGTAACTTAGTTTCTCTCAGGAAAATGTACTACCTGCACTTTCATTGATATGTTTTCTACCTGAAACATAAGTATAGAGGAAATGAGAAATGAATCCTTTGCTCATTTCTGGAAGACAGAGTTACAACAGTTGTGATGTGCACTATGCCTTAAAAATTATAACAATTACTTACCTCTAAACATCCATTCCAAGCAGCAGAAATACCATGACTGTGGTAGGGAAAGAGAAGGGACTTAATGAAAGGGACTTAACTGGGCCCTGTACAATACCCAGCTTTTCAGAGGACTGCTTGAGTTTATACCAGGAATGAATGGGCACAGTACAGAGGACTCCTTTCATAGATCTCTCAGTGAAAGGCATTGGAAATGTGTACAAGCTTATTAGATATATTCTGCTCCATCAACTCTCAGCACAGAGAGATAAATTTTTCTCATTATCTTTTGTACATATTTCTAGTATTAGGCGTAGCAAAGTAGACTAGATCTCTGAGTACTAATTTTCCTTTAAAAGCATGAAAATATCTTACAGTGAGCAATAGCATACTCTGGCACTCTCCAGTGCTCCTTTCCAGCTCCATTCAGTTTAATAGCTCTTGCTGATCAAATTATTCCCATAATGATACAAGGAGAGAAAGACGAGGAAATGCCATGACATGACTGAGTCTGATTCTACCAGTGTTTTTGAAGACAGACCAATGCCTTAAGTGAGCTGACACAACACACAAATGGAGGTTTAATAATTTCTGATGGGTCAAGGTTGCAAGTGTCTCACTTAACAATGGTGAAGATAGCAGGACCAAGTCCCCATTCACATCCCCAGTGTGCTGTCCCCATTCATTTATACAACACCAGAATAGAAATCCATAGACATTGTAATGCACAGCCTGCTCAAAGGACCCACACCTTTGACATCTAATTTTGTGAGACTTTAGAGGGAAGGAGCAGAGATTACTATTTAGCCCAAAAGTAAGATAATGAGCTCCGTGGTGATTTCTGCTCTGCCACTCCCTTTGTACATTCTCTGACCCTGGACAAATCATTCTATCTTTCTCTGTTGATATTTAGTTTTCACAGGTACAGTGAGAACCTTGTAAGAATGCAGCTTATTAATGAAAAAAAATTCAAATCTTCCTTTCAGGGATGGATAATAAAGCCAATTTATGACACCAAAGCAAGCAAAATCCCTTGAAAGTACAATTTGATATGAATTTACATCTTGTTTGATGATTCATCTGAGAGATGAAAGCTTTTTTTTATTATAGAAAAAAAGGAACTTAAAAGATAAAACTACTGAAAAATAAACCCTAAAAGCCTCAGTTTATGCCTTCCTCTTCTTGAGCTCTAGAAAATAAATATTCTGAACACTCCTTTTATCAGGGCCTCTTAAATGGAATAATTTAAGGGAAAAACAAACAGCAATTGTAAGATTGTAAAGAGAAATTAGCATTTTGCTCAAAAGGAATAGCAATTAGCAATGATGACATTGTGATTTATACTAATTGAGATTAAGTCAGACAAAATGGCAACATTAGTAATCATTTGAAGTACTGTATTACTCATTATACTGTGCTTTGTAAACATCTCTCTTGAAATTAAAAAGTAATTAGTAGCATTTTAGTAATTTAATTCACTGTAATTAGGATTTTAGGGAAACTACAGCTCTGCTGTTGGGAGCCTTCAAGGTTTTGAATTGAGGGAATGGTGGGATTTTTTAGATCAGCTTTTGGTGGTGGTTCATTTTCTATGGTCCATAGAGGCAAAGGGTATCATTGAAAGTAATATGAAGGTATTCATCAGACATGTCTCAGAATGGACATATGCATCAATCTAAGTGCAGTGATGTGAACTCACTGGCTTAGAGAGATGTTAATAGGGTTACAAGGCCAAATCTAGATCTCAATTCAAAATCAGTCTGGACAATGAATAAGTAAAGTTGTTACTTTCAAGGGTATACTTTCAAGCATGTCCAGTGCAGAACAAGCTGTTATCTGAGCAGAATATGGGACATGAAATTGCCCTCCTTATATAAGATCCAGCAAAAGGAGACACCTGAGCCATATATCCACCAAATGTTTTAAACAAGCAAGCATTCACATTTGAAGGTAAAGTGTGTCTACAGAATTACCCTTCTCAGTGATAAAAAGATACACTTGCAGAGTATGGTGTGTATTTGACACCCACTAGTGTGGGTAGTCAACTGGTTCAAGGAAGATGTGAAGCCCATACCCTACCTAAGGTTGGTATCCCACCAAGCTTCACAGAACTTCCTGTTGGTTGTGCTTAATAACAGTATATTAACAGACTGTGAAAGCAAAACAAAGTATCTAGTTTACCTTTGACATATCCACGCTATCCATCTGTTCAAATAGGTATTTAGAACTATTCTGAATTTCCACTAAAATCTGTGTTGATGTCTGTATGACATTTTGATTATACACATCCATAGTTAAAGTTTTTTTGCATTTGAACCACTAAGTTATAATTCAGAAAGACGTCTGAGGGAAAATTTTAGAGAATGTTTCAGGACAAAAGTCAGGACTATTCACTTATTTATCCTGCCTTTTTTAGAATACCTCTCATTTGCCATTGACACAGAACAAGACAGAGACTGTCTTGGAAAAATCTATGGTCCTCTGATATCACCTCCATGGCGAATGAGATCCCAGTATTTTGCACAGGGATGAAAGCTACCAAAATAAACTTAGCTGAAGCATCTGGCATTGGCTGCTTCAGCCTCTTACTGGATGATAGCCCCTGTTACAACCTGCTCCTGAAGGTGAGGGAACCCAGGCTCTTGTTAATAGATCCCTTGGGGTAGATTAGACTGAAATAACACTGAATGATCAGTGTTTAAAATATATATATATGTAGATATATAGGGTTTATTTTAGAACAATTTGGTTGTAATAGAAAGGATGTATGTAGCCATTTTGGTTATTATCTATAGAAATATAGCAATATAAAAGCATAAAGATAACACTTAAGAAAATGTATAAGGGAAAATAATGAAAGAAAGAGAAAGAAAGGTTAAGGGTAGAAAGATTCACCAGCCATGGACCCAGCAAAGAGACTTGACTTTTCTGATGTCCCTCAGTTGAAGTGATGGTTGCAGTCTTGGGGGGAAGTTCATGAAACATAGAGTTCAATGGGTTAATATACGCTTAGGTTTACATGGGAATACCCAAGCACCTCCCCTCGGGAGGCCCATCTTGTAGCCTCCAGTGGTGGGTGCTCATCCCCTCTGTCTTACTTGGATCAGAGGTTTCACCAGTATACATTCAAAAATTCTTCTCCTCCCCTTTGGCTGTGTGTGCAAACCTGGCCTCAGCAAAGCACCCTGTCACCACGGCCCATTGTTTTGAGTCGTTAACCATTAACATTTCAGTCTCTCACAGCCCCCTAACCCCTCCTGTACAAAACTGCTAGAATAAATTTGCTGACACCACAATCTGATGGCTGGTTAGTTTCTTCAAGGTTTTATATGACTGGGACATATTCAGTCACTTCAAGTGAAAAGTTCATCACATTTTGGGAAACACTGATTTATTTTGTACTGAAGTTTATTTCCACTGCAAGTTCCCAACAGGATTCTAAAGCCAGGGCTGTCCAGAGCAGGAAAGTTATGTTTCGGAAAAGAAATTTGGAAATTTGAAATCTGTTTATCTGTGTAATTGTCATGCACAAAACCAGCCTCATCCATATACAAAAGAAAGCAGGAAAACACAGAAAGACTAGTTACCAACAGCCCAGTGGCTACAGCAGTACTGGAATGCTGTTTAAGGAATCTAAAAGAGGATCTCGAAACCCAAGCAATGTACATCCAGCTCGGATTTAAGGAGATAAATGTTTTATTTTTCTGTGTGTCTCCTGTTGGTGCTATTTCAGTGCTACTAAATAATTTAGCACTTACTGGGGCATGAAACCAACTCACTGCTCTGAGTCATACACATGAGAAGGAAGGTGAGTTCAGGATTTGAACACAGAGACTTTAACAGGTCTCACTGTTGTGACTGAATACCTGAACAATAAACCTGTTGTTTAACAGGGTTGGCCTTCTTTCTGTCCAACTAAATATTATATAAGAAGCTCTAAATCAGTAAGTTCTGTTTCTATTAAAAGAAAGAAATATATCATCTGAGTCAAAACGGCAACCAGCTTTGCTAAAAACATACTGTGATCTCAATGTATATTAAATTATGTTAGCAAAATAAAACCTAATTGTAGGATTTTAGAAAGGCAAAGGAGCTGAAAATTTAGTTTTGACTGTCCTCACAGGAGTGTTAAAGATGGCTCAAAAATGGAGATTCAGTTCTACCGTGCTAATTACAAAATAATCACAATAAGAAAACTGCAGTGGTTAGTTTTCTGGTTTTAAATTCTGAAATTAAAATAGCGTTTGAGACACTGGTGTAAAGTATACTTGCCATATTTCCATTTGTTTACTTACTGAAGCACTGTAATTTCTTATAAATATACCAAAAAAAGCATTGTGGTAAGTGTTCTCTGACATATGTAAAAGACAAATTACCAATAAAAAAAGACTTTTTTCTGACAGATGGGTTGCAGTAAAGGAATGGCAGAACAGCATAAGACAGGGCGGGGGAAGAGGGGGAGTGCCTGTCAAGCTGGAGAGTGTTTTTATTTTGACATGACTTCTAAATGTAAAAAACAGATCTTATCAGATGATTCTTATAATATTTGAAGCTGTACAACTGAAGTAGCAGCAAGCACAGAAAATAATTTGTACTAAGAATTGGAATTCCTTTTTTCTTTACCAACTGGATTGTTTTCATTTTCAAAAAGTCATCTGCAAGGGTTACTCTACTGATCTACTTTTACTACTTTTGTAAGCTTTAGGTCATTTCCTTTTTTCAAATCTCTATGGATTTGTTCTGCCTCTCAGACTCCATGCCCTCTTCATGCAATCCTTGCCCAGTTTTCCTTCTTCTTAGATGTTTCTTCAGTGTGCTTTCAGGTATGAGGCAGAGTAGAAGGAAAAGGGTCTAATCTGTGGGACTTCCTAACGCTGTCATCACAACCACATACTGTTCTCATTTTAGGTGTGATCCCTTTTTACACTTATTATCTTTTTATTGTTTATTCACAATATATTTTTTTAAGTACCTAATTTGGCAGTTTGGCTCCATATTCTGAAATCCACTCTTGGATGTCTTGTCATCCATTTAAAATGTCATTTGCACAGAATCAGGCTCTTAGGTAATAATCGGTTAGAAATTTTACAGTTATTTTATACCAAAAAAGAAAGTGGAGAAAGAAACAGTACCCTGACATCTATTTTTATGCCTGAATTGATTCTGTAGAACAAAATGACCTGGCATATGTTAAAAACTACAGGTTACCCTGCCTTCTTCTGGGATTATTTTGGTTATTATGGCTTTAAGACATGAAAGAATGTCCCTCTATCAAGGGGCTCTTCCATTCATGGCAGATATCTACCTGATTTTGTTGCAGTCACTGGTAGAGGGGTGAGAAGTTAACCTAGAGTATTTTATATGTATCTGCAGGATTCTGTAGGAAGCAGGAGGACTGTGTAGCAGGCCAGGGCACTGCAAGCAAGCATATTTAAACAGGTTTCTGAATGAATTTAGTGCTAGAGGTTCCTTCTATCAATGTATTCTTCTGGTGCAAGGACTATCAGGACATGTTTCACCCACACAGAGAAGGTAGACCTTGGGTGGGTTGACTATATATTAAACTTACATAAATAGTTTTGTCCTCATTTTGATACTGTTGTATTACACTTAAAAGTATAGAGTAATTTATGCATACCATCCACTCTATTATTTAGATTTCTTTTCTATCTCCTACTTCAAATTAATTTACTACCTTTTATTTCTTTAGATGCTTTGTTTTTACCTTTCCATTTTGTCCACTGTGTTCATTTCCCATCCCATCATCTAATTCTACTAGATGGAACACAAGCTTTACAATTTGAAATCAAGCTACCGCGTTCAACACGTTCAAGTACTTTCAGAATTAGATGAAATGAATCAATCTGCTTTCTCAGTGTGAAAGGACTATTGAAATTCTTCCTGATTCTCCTGAAAGATTGTTGTTCCAAAGAAAAGTTATAAAACCTGTAGAAGTTTGGTCCTATGGATAGTAAATAAACAACCACACCACACAGTTGCAAACACTTTTGGAAAGACGATTCACTCAGTGAGGGATGAAATCTCTTTCTGTTAATGTGTGCCTTATCCATCTGTGAGAATGTGCCTCTCTTTAGCTGGAGAGCTTTGTCTAAAAACATCATGTCAGGAAGACAAAACCTTATGATCCATCAGAGTCATTCCATAGGGTAAAGTATTTGGTAGTTAGCATATTGATAGTGCATTAGAATTAAGGAAGACTTGCGTGCCACTTTACTTGACAGCATTTGTTTCTGTAATCACTAGTGATTCTACTGTCCAGATTACTCTATTACTTCCTCAAACTCCATTACAAAACATCCTTTCTTCTGCACAGGAGGTTTCTTTTCTCCTTTTCCTTCTTCTGCTAAAGACAATAATAACTGACAACTTACTATCTAAATAATGAATATAGAGGAGGATGGATCCCAGCTCACTCAGGGCTTTAATTGTCTTTAAATCAAACTATCTGTTTCCTCCAGAAAAGCAGCACTCTTATAATTGTCCCTATACCCATTAACCAAGGGTTCAACTTTCCTCTGGTACTTGTGGGTAAAAGGACCAAACTCATTTAGCAGCTGCCAAATATGCACAAACACACAGAGAACAAATAAATACAGAGGTCAGTGTATTCATGATGCAGGAGTATTGAGAATTCATTTGAGAAGCTGCAGATCAATGGCATAATATGAGGGTCTGGGGGGTTGGGAATCTCTCTTTAAAAAAATGCTATTTCTGTTACTTTTTAAAATAAATTAATAATTGATTAGTGATGATGGTTTTATGAGGGATGCTAATGTTCTCCTTACAGTTCACTCCTTTTTTACATATTTTCTCTTCCTTAGGGAAAGTTTTTTATATTACATCTGCCTCCCTTTATGTAAGAAGAGCTGGATACACCTCCTAATTCAGGGACATTTCTAGGTCAACTTTGCTTTACTTCTGTCAAGGAAAAAATTGTGCCATCTGTATTTCAGTCTGTACACTAGTCTTGTTTGGTTTGAAGTGAACGAGGCTCCCCAGGCAATAGTTATTAGAAAGAGACTGGGCATGTTACTTACAACAGACACTAAAAAGTCAACCTGATCTTGAAAGAGGAACTCTAAATGTGGCTTGAGAAGGTTATATGTATGACAGGATTCAGGTTGTTAAGCAAAAATGAAGGAGTGGGCTGGATTTGAAAAATACTCCATTCCAAAGTCCTAAACTACTATTTTAAGATTGTAGTTATTTAGAACAGCCAATTTAATGAGACTTCCATTATACTAAACTTTTATTTTTGTAACCTGTAAAATTTATTGTTAGTCTACTGAACACAGTGTAATTACTCTGCAATTACAGTGATGTTAAAAACTGTAAACCAGGCAATTAACCTTATGACTACAGGAGTGTGTTGTCAGTAGAAATAGCAAAACATGTAAGTTCAGAATAATGACACTGCCATGTGCTGAATATGAAACTCATGAGATGATGAAGAATTCACTTCTATAGTTAACCTCCCTGTTACATGAATTAGCTGCAAGTACTGCTATGAAACAAATTATCCATTATATAATTGCATAGCAGTTGAGAAAAAGAAAACGATCTCTTACATTTAAGATTCAGGGACACACTCTTGCAACCTGATTTACCTAGCAAAGCCAAATAATCTCCTTCCATAGGCAACAGAAGAAGAAACTCCTTTCTGAAAATATTTTTAAGACTTTGCCAGAGTTAAGAAGGTTACAGTTCTCTGTTTCTGTCCTAAAATTTCAGACCAGACAAATAGGTGGACACAATGTGTAGTGTTTGTATGGGAAGACCATCAGCCCAGATCACAATATGGAGACTGTTGATTCGGGGCATGCACAGTAGCTCTGTACTTCGATTTCTGAAGGACAGGTAGCTTAGTCAAAGCTCTATCTTGGTTCAGGTGCCTGGCATGGAGACATCTCAGGGAAATGACGAATTCTCTCTTCTTCCTTTCACAAAAATTCAAAGCAGAAAGAATGTATATATCTAGAAATTCCAAATGGATAGTAGTACTGAAAGAGTTAGCTACTAACCCCTAGTTAAACTATATGTTTCAGGAGATTAAAAAAATATTAATTCTGTATTAATTCCTTCTATCATTTCATGTTAAAAAGCAACACAGAAAAACTGAATGAATTTCTCCCGTGGCAGAGAAGTCAGATCTTGAAGCTTATAGTTGGATATGAGCCCCCTTGTAATGTGCAAGATCTAAGAAGTAACAGTAAAGTGCCAACAGGTTCTGCAGGAAATCTGGCCCACCCACTGCAGAGTAACGTTCTCTTATTATCTGTAAACTCTATATGGTTCTTTACCTAAAAAAATCTCTCTCCACAGCTTGAATAGAACTACCAATACTACTACACTGCAACTGCAGCTGTTGTCATTTCTCCCCTTTCCCAAGTCAAGGTCTTCTCATAGATCAGGAAGATTTGTTTCTATTATGTTTCATAATTAGAAAGGTACACTACAACAAGTAATTCTGTCTCCCTAAATTGCCTCTGTAGTTTAAACTCCTAGCTTGAAGTATTCATGATGTTTCTATGTACTGTTGCACAGCTTCATCCTTCACTTTATTAGCAGCTCCTTTCTAGTCATAAGTAAAATTCTATGTTGTATTACATAAGTAATAACTAATATGTTCCTTTAAATAAAACACAAATAACACTAAGTACTCTTAATCAGTAGAACTCAAACTATTTTCCAAAACAACTCTCCTGTTTTGAGGAAACAGAGGTGCAGGCTTGTAAAATGAATTTCCAAGGTTTTCAGGAATGGCAAAAATATCAAAGAAGAGAAATCCTCTCTCTCGAGTTCCAGGACAATACTATGTCTAGCACTGTTCATTATAAAGGTATATTATAAAATACTATATGGAGTATGCGTATAAATTCTTGTCAAGATAAAATATTCAAGAAAAATATAACTTTGCATGTTTCTACCATGATTGACTCTGGGCTCATAGAGAAGGAAGATTCAGGATTTGCCAAAGACAGTTGCCAATTTTGCATTACATACTCCATGCTTTTGTCAGCAAATTTTATTTGAAAGAACTATAATCCCTTAATAATCTAGGAACCTGAAGGAAATGAATGTTTAATGTAGTCTCTTTAATTCACAGTCAAGATCAGAGCAGGAAGAATCTCCTGGTTTTCACAGACAAAAGAAACTCCTCAATCTTAAAATCAAACTTTTTTTGCTAATCTGTATAAATCACAAAACAGATCACTGAAAACAACTTGCAACCAAGGTATTTATTCTCTTCATGTTATGGACTTCCAGCAGGTCTTGTTAAAATATGTAAATAAAAAATAAAATAGTCCATTATACACTAACTAACCAAAAATGGCAGAAAGCCCATGAGGTTTAATTAGTTAGGTGGATATGCAGGATTAATTAGTTAGGTGGATATGCAGGATTATTAATTACCTAGGTAGCCTCATCTCCTCAGATGGCAAGATTGACAGGGAGATAGACAACAGGTTGGCAAAGGCATACAGTGCTTTCGGAAAACTCCGCAAAAGAGTATGGCGTAATAAACACTTGAAGAAAAGCACCAAGATCAGTGTTTACAAAGCCATAGTGCTGTCTACTCTCTTGTATGGTTCCGAATCATGGGTCATCTACCGCCACCACCTGCGTCTCCTAGAACGCTTCCATCAGCGCTGCCTCCGTACAATCTTAAACATCCACTGGTCAGATTATGTGACCAATACATCTGTTCTTGAGCAAGCAGCAGTCACAAGTGTAGAGGCCATGCTGATGAGAACACAGCTGCGCTGGGCAGGGCACGTCTCAAGGATGAAGGACCACCGCCTCCCTAAGATCTTGCTCTATGGTGAACTTGCCACTGGCTGCCGCAAGAGAGGAGCCCCAAAGAAAAGATTCAAGGACTCCCTGAAACAGCATCTCAGCCTTGGCCATATTGATCACCATAATTGGTCCACTCTGGCCTCAAATCGGGAGGCTTGGAGACACAGCATCTATAACGCAGCGGAAGCCTTTGAGAACACACGCAGGATCTCTCTCGAGGAGAAAAGGCAACGCAGGAAGAACCGTGTCTTGCTGAATACTTCATCTAAGGAGTCTTTCTGTTGTGCCTTTTGCAACCGGATATGTCTGTCACGTATTGGCCTCATAAGTCACCAACGTGCCTGTAACAAATGTGGATAAAGCCTTCCCAAATCTTCGTTCGCGAAGCCCAGCCATGATGCAGGATTAAGCACAGACAGAATCAAAGAGTGGTAAACTCAAAAATATAACCAAAAGTTTCATGAGGTGTACAGAGTTCCCTGGAAATAGAAGTTTATAGGGGAAAAAAAAAAGAAGGAAGTTTGGCTTGGGAATTAAAAGGGAAATGCAGGCCACAAACTCTTAAGCTACATAGGTGATTAAAACAATATTGTGGGAATTATACCAGAAACACACTGGTAAGAAGTAGTAAGACATTACTACTAAGTACTAAGACATTGAAAGTGAAAGATTTAAGAGAATAAATATAAAGAAGAAACCTTACCAGGAGGGATTCTGGGGAACAAACAATTTTAGTTGAATGCAAAGTCAGAAAATACATAACACTTATTTATCTTTTCTCCTGTTTGCTCAGGAATAGAAAAGGCAACTTCAGACTCTGATGAACAACTCCTTAGAAGTTCAGTAGGAGGCACAGGAAAAGGTTAAACTAAGTTAAGAAGTCATCTTCATGTCTTTATTAGTGTGCTATGATACAAAGATGCAGATACTGAAAAGAAGCTCTTTAAAGAGTCAATGGAAAGTCTATCAAACAAAAATAAGTGAAATAAAAAGAAAATCAAACTTTTCATAGAGAAACTCTTTTCTTGAGAAAATATGGCAATTGGAAAGTATCAACCTTGTAATCTTCTCCTGAACACTGAATAACTTTCTTAAATCTAAGATTTAGTTGTTGGGAAGCTGTTTTTCCCAGCCAGCTAGAAGGGACTAACTTACCCCTCTCCCTAGAGTCCCACTTCTTATTCACTTTTATTGTGTCACCTTTGATTTACCATCTGCTAAAATGGAGAAAGAATGGAATGCAGCTCCTGAGGCCAGAATCAATACATGTTTCATGCTGAGTGGCAATAGAGTAAAACTTTGGGGAACAAATGTCACCAGAAATGTTTGTGTTAGAATTGATTGCTTGTTGTGAAGTACATTTACATCTTGAAAATGTGATTTTGCTAAATGTATTTTAAAAAACTGCAGTAAAAATTTGTAAAACATAGCAAAACAATTTTTTAAATTAGGGAGATTTTAAGAAACGCATAACATAGAAGGGAAATATTGTGTGTGTGTATTTAGAAAATGTTTTAAACTATTTTATTTGTATCTGTAGTTAAGCTATGAGAACCATAGACATAATTTTTGCTGAAAACTTCATAGGATTGTGGCAAAAGTACCAAAAAAGTACAAAGTTCAAAATCCCTTTTCGCTGATTTTCCCCCCATGACTTGCAATACCATGCCTTTTCTGGGCACAAAGTCTACATTGCCACCTACAGAGTTCCCACATTTTCCTGGACTTTCTCTCATATTTTACGCTTTGAAAACACTTTGTAAAAACTACTGTTCTTTGATCATATCGGAGTCAGACTGGGGAATTATTTCAGTTTGTCTGCAAGCTACCTGGACTCTTTATTGGTTAACTTGCTTTCCCATCCAACTATTTACATATGAAATGAATAATGCCATTCCAGTTTTGTTCCCTTTTCCTCTTCTTATGTAGGTCACCTCCATTATGTATTTTCAGATCACAAAAATTTCAGAAGAGTGGTCTCTGTATTTTTGTAAGTAGTACTGGGTATACAAGAAACACTTATACATTAATAAAAGGAAACAGAATTTCACCCTTCTTACAAAACTGAGAATATATAACCACATGTTTTAATTCCTTGTCCAGAGAGATAGAAAGAAACCAGGATTGAACTGTCATTAAAGCCTCAGTGGATTCATTTGCCAGAAAGTATCCATGTCTGTGTGCATATATACACGTGTATGATCTCTATACATTTCCATGCAGATGCAGTTTTTGAAGTGAAATAGAAATCCATATGGTATTTCTACATCACAAGAGGTTTCACAGATATATAAAGTTCTCATAAAGGTGAAACATTATGATGTACACTCATAGAAGAACTCAAGAGGAGCTACAGTAGCAGTTTGTATTAGCTTTTCTGTGTGATATCCTATAGCATTTGACAGGCACAGAGAGCTTAAGACATTCCAAGGTTAGAGGACAGACTGAGGCAGGGAACAAAATCTGTCCTGAAACTTTATTTCTTCTAGTTTTGAATAGAAAATCTTAGTGAGCTGAATATTATCTCTGTCAGAAAATCTGTGATGACTGCATTCTCATCCACTGCACTCTCAGCCGCAGCATGGATGATAAAAATTGAAGAAAAAAATAGTCTTTACATTCAAGAAGCATAAAGAAGGACTATTTTAATTTCTAAAGTAGAACTTAAAAAGAATCTTAACAAACAAACCATAAAAGGTACTATTTATATAATTCAAAAGCTCTATACTAGGAAACTTATTTAACAATAAAGACTTGTAATAAGTAAGATCTTTGTTTGTGAAGTGTGCGGACTAACCATAACAAAGTTCAATGCGTTACAAGAGTTATTATTGTCTGCTGATATAGTCATGTTTCAGAGGCCATGCCACAATATTACTTCTCAATCAACTGGATATAGTATGTCTGATGAAGACTAAATGACAATTTAAGATCTACAATAGTCTAACAGAGGTCAGAAATCTAGTCTTAAAACCTAACCTGCTTTGTATGGTTAATGGTGAAATGATTTTTTAAAATTCTTGAAAATAAAATCAAGTCCTTCAGTAGCATTTACTTCTCAATCCAAACCCCAAGTATGGCTCAATTTTCAGTCCTGTATTTTCAGATAGGAAAAAAACTTCAGTCACTTCAAGAAATTAGGTTAAAAATATATTTTAACTAATGAATTTAGCTCTTACTTGGGAATTCAACATGATGAATTTATAAAAAGACTCATAGACTGGGTTGGAAGGGACCTGAAAGATCATTTAGTTCCATCCATCCTGTCCTTAAACACTTCCAGGGATGGGGCACCCACAACTTCTCTGGGCAACCTGTGCCAGTGCCTCATCACCCTCACAGTGAAGGATTTCTTCCTTATATCTGATCTAAACGTATTCTTTTTTGGTTTGAAGCCATTCCCCCTTGTCCTATCACTACATATTCTTGTAAAAGGTCTCTCTCCACCTTTCTTGTAGGCCCCCTTTAGGTACTGGAAGGCCACAATTAGGTCACCCCTAAGCCTTCTCTTTTCCAGACTGAACAAATCCAACTCTCTCAGCCTTTCCTCGTAGGAGAGGTGCTTAATGCCTCTTAGCTTTCAGAAGGATGTTTCACTTTGGGGCTGGAAAGCTCAGGACTGCATCATAAAACAGTTTATACAGAATATATATATAAAAAATCATTAGTAGAAATTAATACCATGTACAAATACTCAAAATCTGAAATAGTTAACTAGGTAAAGACTTTGAGATAAGTGTGTGCCATAATGTGGATGGCAACACTGTGGTGATCAGGAGTGCTGGGGTGCATTAGTTGCTACAGTTTGTCTGGGAAAATTGAACTCAGTTGTTTCATATTATTTTCCCTATTCTATACTTTTTGACAATTTCAACTAGTTCTCATCTTACATATATACATAATAGATAAGTTTTTTTGCACTACTTTTATTCTATGACTTAATTAATTAAAATTTACTGGGGTCACCAAAACTCTTTGTTCTGAAACTTTATGGTTCTTTATTCATTGTGTTGAAAGCACTCAGTCTTCCCAGTCTTTAATCAAAATATCTTAATTTCATGTAATTTATTCTTGCTTCATTTATGATTCTGGTTTAATGAAGTATGTTTTCCAGCTAAGATATTGTTGATGACGCAATAATATGTGACCAGGTTTATTTATATATCCTCTTATCTTTGAGGATATAAAAAAGTTAATTCCTTTGACACTGCTAATAATGTATAAATACTTGAACATTGTTTCTAACTTAGTCATAAAGTCTATGTATTGAGTAATATTCTGATGCAAATTTACAAAGCTAAGGAAAAATAGAACTGTAGAGTTCTCTGGGCATCCAAAGATCCAAAAGAATACTGAAATAGAATTATTCTTGATTCTCAGATAATTTTGGATTTTGAAAAATAATTGTTTATAAAGATTTAATTGTATCTGACATACAGCCACACAGCACTTCAATTTTAAATTAGGCTAAATATCTTTAAAGATATCAAGGTTTACAACAGGTTTCCATTTGGCAGTTCCAATATTTAGCCAAATATCCTCTGTTCTTTTCCTCATAATGGAAAAAAACACATACCTTTTAATTTCCATGACAATATCTATATTTTTAATATTCTACAAAACCTGGAAATCTGAAAGCAATGATATACTTATAAAGTTCTGGAAACAAAAAATAGTGTTTTGATACACACTGTTAAAAATTAAAAATCTTGTTTCACCCCTCAGGTTTTTGATTTTTTTAATGTGTACATAGTAAAAATAAGAAAAGCTTTTTTTTTACAAAAACAGATAATTTTCAACTAGTTGAAAAAACAGATTCTACCATTAAAACAAATTCTTTAGTAGAAATTTTTCGGTCAAAATAAAGACAGGATATTCTCCAGGTCTCTTACCCCACACTTAACAAATACACTGACTTGACTAAAATAATTCCAAGGAAAATAGAACAATAGCATTGATATTCAACATCTTTCTTCTTTAACTATAGCTACCCACCCAGGAGCTGCTGCATTGATCTCTGAAGCTCAGGTAATTAGGAGAAAATTTTACAGTAAAAAACCTGTTCAGTGAGAGTCTCTCTCTCAAGGAGATTTACCTGGACCAATGAGACATTTTATCTAAATGACCACAAGTAATTGCTCTGTATACTGGAAAAAACATTAAAAAAAAATATTCAGGGATCCTTTTGTTAAATTTGAGCTGGTCACTTACTACTGCTCTATTGATATGCTCTTAAGAGGATAATCTCAAGATATTCTCGTTGGTCAGGGCAAGCTTCCAGTTCTACCTTTCCTTTTCCTTCCCTTCTTGGCATTGATGTTCTCATTAGTGCCTTTACTAAATATTGAGATGAGTGTTAAATATGTTAATTGGTCTCAATGAGTAAAATCATGGTTTATAGAGATCACGTTTTTTGCTTCTCCATGTGATATTCAAGGATATGAAATATAGCTCTCAAATAAAATTGATTTATTTCTGAAAATGATAGCATATAATCCAAAATTTATTTTAATTTCAGTCTGGATTAAATATATCACTGAAATTCAATGTGAGGTCACTAAAAGTCTTGATCATAATTTTGAAAGTAACTGTTGAAATACTTGGAAAGAAGACATCCAAGTCAGGCTGACTTTTTTAACATTTACTCTAATATATTTTTATCTGAAATGGAATAAGGGAGGAAAAATGTTTAGATCCAATCTGGAGTTTGGATCAAAGTATGCTTTTCCAAAAAATCCAAAGACATTTTTAGAAGACTTCCTAAAGATATTTTAGAGGATATGACATAAGTTAAGGAATAATCAATCTCAGCCTGGCACATAACTAAATGAAACAGTTTTGCATCCTTTAGGCTACATCTATACTTTCTTGTGATCTGCTTCAGGGAATAATTGCTGAATTATTGTTCCAATTAATCTGGAGCAGTGTGCATCATCCCCATTCATGACTAGCCCCTTCTAAAACCAATTTGCTATATCTACACTGCATAGCACTTGGAGCATCGCCAGCTGAGAACATATTCCACAATCTGCTGTGCCAACTTAATGCAAGCACCCTTCAGCATGCCACGCTACCCATCTGTCTGTCCTCACATGCTTGCACCATCAAGTTTCAAAACTAGCCATATGAAACCAACCTCTGCTCGGAGGTCCTGGATACAATAAGCTGCACCTGCAGCTGCCACTGCTGCATCCTCAGTGGGATAAGTATTACCGTCTTGTCAGGTCTGCCACTGGGTTGGCCTTGTCCTCCTACAACCAAGGTCAGCCTTAGGATGTGATATAAATGATCAAAAAAAAATCTTTAAAGAAGAAATGAAGAACGCAGTTGTTGACTATGTATGGCAACACATGATGTTGCGCTGTGGCTCAAGGAGCCCAAACTTGGACATAGGACTTCAGACATGGTCTTCTCAATTGTGGAGTGGAAGGATCACTTCCCTGGACTTGGTTTTCTTTGTTGCCACTGTGTACTGCTGGCTCACATACAGATTGCTGCCCACTTGGACACTTAGGTCCTTTTCTTCGGAGCTGTTTCGAACAGACAGTTCCAGAATGCACAGTTGTGGTGGGTTATTTATCATCAACCACCACACCACCTGCCTCCCCCATGCACCATGTTTCCCATCAGATGCAGCTGCCTCATAACCTGCCATCAGTGTCCGGGAGGCAGCTCTTTTCTTTCGAGCCTACCCTCTCCCTGCTGAAAGCCACCCATGCCTTTCCTCCCCTGCCAGTGGTGGCTATCTGGAAGGGTCTGGGCCTGCCCAACCAGTTCCTAAATGGCCGTAGCCTGGGGGCAGCAGGGAGGGAGCTGCTGCTCCCTCCTCATGAGGGAGCTTCCAGCAACACTGATGGGTATTGACCCCAATACTGGATATGCAAATCCCTGGGAGCCAGCCTCACAGAGGGTAGAGACAGAGATGAGAGAGGGTTGGAGAAGGCAGACTGCTGCTGGTGGGTTTGTGAGGGACAGCTGGTTCTGGTTCCTGTCCCTTGTGTGCCTGTTGGATATGAGCAGGCTGTGGGGTGTTCGGATGGTATTTCTTTCAACTACCTTGTGAGCCTGTCATACTTCTTCTGTGACAGGCAGGAGCTCCTGAAATGCTGAGGAAACAATGCTTCCGTGGAACAGTGGTGTTGAACAAGGCTCATGGCTTTTTCCCACCTGGATCCTTGGCCCAGCTTAGTGTATGGGTGTAGCTGGCTCCTGTCTGACCCACGTCCTCAATGGGGTTATGGAATCCCACTCCCCTCCCTGTGGTGTGCCATTGCAGGCAGCTGGATGACTCCAGTCATGACTTGGCAGCCTGTAAGCTGCTGGGAAGAGCCGCTCTGGAGGCATCTTCCCGGGTTTTCTGGGGAAAGGAAGATTTTTCTGATGCTCTGTAAAATCACAAGGGAACTACAAGAGTGAAAGAAAGAAAACCTGTGAGAAGGTTTCTTGGAAGGGGATGTATAATTGCTGATTTACTAAGGGATGTGCAGGAGCAGCAGCACTTTTTCTCCTGGTGCATATGCTTGTGTATTCTGAGAGGGAATAGGGATGAATGAAGTCTTTTTTGTCCCTCCCTGCAATGACATTTTGACAAGTCATTTATTTACTTCACTTGTAGCTGCCCTTATGAAATGGTGATTATTCTATCATTGGATCTGACCACTTTAAATTTTACACATCCAGTTCAGCAAAAGATTTAATTTTTAAACAGAAATATCTATGCACTCAATGGTCTTACTTTTGTGTTTGTTGTTCAGTGTCTTACAGAGACAGGGACAGCAGCTATTTTGATATGGTATATTTTTGACATTGCACACTTTCATTTTTCTGGCAGAATTTCAATCTTCTGGGCCCAATTAGGTTCTCACCTCTGGTGATGCTTACTTGAATCTCCAATCACTACTCTCTCAAGAACAAAGTGAAAGGAATATTGAAGTGACCTGACTTAGTCTGAGTATTTGTAAGCAGCTGAAAGGTCTATCTGTTTTCTCAGGTCTCAGTCACTAACAGTGTCAAAGGCTAAAAACCTGTTTGAAACAACTATCTGGTTTTTATATACAGTATATTCCATTTTGGATACAACTTTGTCATTTAACTGTACAAATTATGCTTTGCATTTCGTTCTCTCACAGAGTTTTCAAGGTAGTTTCTGTGACACTAAAGATCAAATGCCATGAGTGACAGTGCTATTACAAGCCTTGCTATATTTGGGATGTATTTGCATATATATTCACTTACTATAATATCATTCCCTTTCTTTGAAAACCTCACAAAGTATATTTTTTCTATACTAGTAAATACAATTGGTTTAGTTTATAAAAGCTTACCAGTGAGTAGGCTGGAGGTGCACCAGAATCTGGGAGGAGATATAGCTGGGTCAGATGACCCCAACTGACCCAAGGGTTGTTCTATACCATATGATGTCATTCTTAGCAATAAAAGCTGAGGAAAAGAAAGAGGAAAGAAGAGACATTGGGAGTTATTGCTTTTATCTTCCCAGGTAACCATTACACGTTGATGAAACCCCACTTTCTTGGAAATGGTTAAACATCTGCTTGCTGATAGGAAGTAGTGAATGAATCCCTTATTTTGCTTTGCTTTTTTGTGCAGCTTTTACTTTGCCTATTACACTGTCCTTATCTCAACACACAAGTTCTCTAAACTTTACCCTTCTGATTCTTTTTCCCTTCCCACTGTAGGGAGTGAGGGAGTGGCTGTGTGGAGCTTAGCTGCCTCCTGAGCTTAACCTGCAACAGAAGCTGTTTTAAAAGGAGCACAAGAGTTTAACATCTCAGTAAACTGCAGAATCAATACAGGATTGGACCTGAGCATACTAAAGCAAGTTCTTCCTAAATCTGATCAGTAGTGAAATAATTAATATTAACTTACAAATGGTCATTTTTATGTTTCAAAGTTAACAAGCAATAAAATGAATGTAACAGTTTAACTCTGTTGTAGAGACTGAAGTGGATTAGCAGTAGAATTTGAATTAAAAAAACCTATGTATTAAAGTATGTAATACATCTATTATGAATTATGCAGTTCTTAAAAACAGAAAAACTATCAACATACTTGTTATGTTCTGAACGATTATTCTTACTGTGAATCATGAATACTCTGATTAGATGTCTTGCCAACAACTTGAAAAATATGCAGACTGTTTACATCTTAAAGACAGAGATCTTTTTTTCTTTCAGTGCCTCTCCTCATCAGTTCAGTTAAATAGTGAGGTTGGACTTCATGGGTCTGTAGTTTAATGTATTACTAAGAATTTTGTTCTGGTTTTGACAGTGTCTCTGGCTAAAGATCCAGGTTATCTTCATTGGAATGCCTAGCAGGATTTCTTCATAAAATACTCCATAACAAGAAAATTTCAAAATGAAGTGTTCTTTGGAGACTTCACAGTCTCCAAGCCCTCATTACACTGCCATTTATACAATATGCTTCCTACTCACCAGGGTCACTTTGCTGCAAAGGTACATCACAAAGGGAAAGCAGTAAATCTCATCGAATATTTCACAACCCTCTCTGGTAATTAAAGTTTTAAATGGCATCTTCTCTTCATAGCCAGTAAAATGAGAATCAGAAGGTAACTGCAGGATTGCTCAGAAAAAATGAGCCAACGACTCTCTTGTAATGTTTCACATTGAGAGAAAGAACACACACTAAACTGAAAGACAATATACATTGTTATGGCACCTCACTGCATAGCAACAAAAGCTTCTATGGAGTTCTACTGGATCATAGGACAAAATACTTTTAGGAGCTCATTTCGAATATACTGAATTTCTTTATCATCTAAGCATTCAGAGAATGAAAATCCATTTTCTTTCTCTCTCTCTTTGAGAGATGCAGTATGTTGCCAAGGATCCCCCCTCTAACTGTGAAAGACCTTCATTGAATTCAGTCTGGACAATCCCTCCAGTGCTCCGATTTTCCATTAAACTTGGAACAGGATTATAACATATTTCCATCCAATTTTAGAAGTTTTTAATCCACTGAGTATGCTAACACTTTTTGCAGGAACATCATTAAGTGAGGCTAGAGTCACAGAAGCTAGAAGGTTGAGGATTTTCTTGAAAAGTACTTTTGCTCCCCCTATTTTGCATTCTTCAAAATGCTACAGAGAACCATGTCAGTGCAGCTCTCTGTTTTAGTGCAGAAACATGACAGCCGAACATTGTAACTGAGAATTATGTATCTAGATACTATCCAAATACTAGATACACCTACATAAAAAATGTTAAGAGTTGTTAAATATTCTGTAGGGATTTTTTTCTGAGATGGTCCACTTAAAAATTGTGTATCTCCCATAATAAACTCATCTAGTTAAACAAAGGCATTAATTTCCCAAAGCATGTTAGTTTTAAAATGTTAATTAAAATTTTGTTTTTATCAATTATTTTTAGTTGCAGTATTATATTCCAGAGTTTTCCAACCTTCTTTAATGTGTCACTTAACTGTGTAATGACACGTCACTTTTTGGCATGGAAAAATATATTCCCTAACACTATCAAAGTTATGAAATAGTCAATAAAACTGCATCATTTTTAAGTACAGATAATAATAATGAATCTCAGGTCTTTGCATCTGTTACTATTGCAGGAAACTCCATGATGCATATGAAGAAGAGGAATAAGACGCTTTGTTGTGCCACTGAACAGTTAGAAGTTACTCAAGACTTGAGCCAAGAGTAAGTCCTATAGAAACTTATAGTTGGTAGAGAACTGGTTTCAAGGTAAAAATGAAACACAAAGACTTTTCATATGACTCTAAAACACACTGCATGCTATTAGCTTTACATGCATGATTTACTGGATACAGATGTTGTGGATGCCCCATCCCTGGAAGTGTTTAAGGCCAGGCTGGATGGAGCTCTGAGCAACCTGGTCTAGTGAAAGGTATCCCTGTCCATGGCAGTGGAGTTGGAACTAGATGATCTCTAAGGTCCCTTCCAACCCAGTCCATTCTATGATATATAGCTATATATGCTCCTAGCAGTGATGATTATAGCCATATTTTTCAAAAAGCAATCAAACACTTACATTAAAAATCAAAAAACAATGTCATGAAGTTATGTTTTTCATTCAATATTTATGATCACAAGCACCTAGGACTCTTTAAATCCTTTGAAAAGCCATTTTAGCTTTAGCATACTCTTCCCTTCCTCCTGCCACAAAATTTGAAAAAAACCCTGAAGTAAAAGTGTATTGGCAGAAGAAAAGAAAGCACAGATTCTCATAAAAATATTCTAGTTTTTACAATCTTGTCTCACAGGATTAATGACACATATTTTTAAGTGTAATACATATCTAAGTATCTTTGACAACCAGAGATAACATACGCACTTGAACTTTGTGTTTCAAACTGTACTGCAAAGATATGCTACAGAGAATAGATGTGCGCTGAGTGCCAGCTGTGGTGGGCACCAGTGTCACCAGTGTCATAGAGACTTAAGTGTCATGAAAAATGGTACTTCATTGTAGTCTTCTTCGTCTGGTAAATCTGTAGAGAATGTTGAAAAACACTGTTCCAAAAATCTTGAAACAAACAAAAGATAAAAATACTGAAACTGACAGGATATTTCACAGTAGAGACAATGAAGGATTTCTTTTAAAATTGTGCTTCATGCAGTGAAGTTTCACTCATCTGCATGCCAAGTCCTGCAGACTCTCAACAGTCAACACGTGCTGAACCACCAGACACAAGGAATACAGGCAAATTTCAATGAGATAGTAAAACCACGCTAGTTTAGCATTCTTTACTTGCAAAATTATTTCAACTGGTTTGACCCTTATCGAAAAATTTATTATGCTTCTAGTTGAAAAAAAAAATTGGTAAAAATGAGGAAATTTAATTTTACTTCATTTTAACCCAAAAGCATAGGCTTCAAAGGAATCTGCAAGCCAAGTGACAGGCTGACATACATGTAGGGGCTATTCCTCAGTTGTGTTCCTTTGTGTTTTCCTTTATGCTCTCTCTCGGACTACATGGGTGCTCCACAGCAAAGTAGAAATTAATTAAGGGCTCATAAAATGTGTCTAGGGCAGACCTTTTTCCTCATTCCAGCAACATGTTGATGTCATGCATCAGAGGATAATAAATATGATAAGGAACAGCATTACTTGGAAAGAATGCATCTAAGTTTGTTCTGGTGATGTTGCTTTGACACTTATAGCTTAACTTCCATATAAATAATCTAGGTTTTTTTCTTGTGTACTGGACTTTTACACTATCCTCTTCATATGCTCGATTCAGTATTCCGAGTTCTTAAAGCTTAGGAAAAGATGTCAAAAAAGATTCCTAGGGTTTAGTTCTTCTCTACCTGTTGTACAGAATATAGCATAAACTTTCTGGCAAAAATGATCTCCTCTTTGAAGGTGGAAAAGCACAAACACTAAGTCTGACACTATAGGGTCCTGTGCTATTGCAATATCCCTCTGCATATTTGGAAAGTAAGAGTAGAATTTGCTCTACCTCTGAGTGGTAGCTCCTACGATAAATTTTGTTACTGTAATGGTTATGACTGTGTTAAACACGGTGTCCAATCTCACAACCTGACACTTGGGGATCATAAATGTACCATCTCCAAGGAAAAAGCAAAGGCTATCATTGTCATTTAGCATGACATTAAGTTATCTGAAGTTACTCCTGTGTGAAAATGTTATCTTTTGGGAATACCCAGGAATGGTTGGAGAGAGAAGGAAGAATTTCTTTGTAAAATGCTTGATCATTACAGTTTTTGCTTGCCTTTGAGCATTTGCACTCATAATTTTGTAATTAGCAGATTTAATTGCTTTCTGACACTGAGGATTAAGTAGCCTACCCTGCTCTCTGCTCTCAGAGCCATTAGTGTGCCTGTTGCCAAGGTCAATTGAGTCCATTTCAGTACTATTTCTCATCTATTTCCCTCTCACTAAGTGAATACTCCAGGATGCCTAAGAACAGAGGCCCCATTTTGTCTGTACTGTCTACAGTAGACAATTTCAGGACAATCACACCCAGTTCTTTTACTCTGGAAGCTATTATTTATACTAAGATGTCAACCAACAAAGGTTACAAATTTATCAGTGTTCAATACTTTTTTTCTGATGCAGTGGCAATAAATAATAATTACAGAAAGCATGACAGAATCACTTGATCACAGAATCAGAAAGTAGAATTCAGCTGCAGAGTTAAATCCTATGTGGGTTGTTTAACTTTTCTTTAGTTTCCGATGTCAGGTATGATTAATTATATCTTCAATTTACCCTAATATTTACATCCATTTGCATGTTGTTTTCATCAGCCTTGAAGATGTCTGGAGCTGAGAGAAAAATTCTGGGGTTTAGTATGCTTTTTCTGAACTTCTTTGGTTAGCTTATTGAAAGGAAATTCCTTATTACAGTGGTTCCCACATGTATGTCTCTGTGCCATGCTCTTTCCTATTGCCGAAGACATGCACTGGAGTTTAATACTGACTGTCTAAGTTTCTTACAATAGGAATGATGTTGAATTATGTTATTACAAGGACTATTATCATTACCCTGAAACATATGGAGATATATCAAAACACTAAGTATTGAAATAAAAGCTTTCCACAGGAACAGGACGGCACAGATCATGATTTAATTTAACTCTCCAAAAACCAGTTTGAATTAGCACTAGGGAAAACTACAGAGGATTTATTATATCAATGCATCACTTGAAGTGGCAAGACCAAAAGTAAAACCAAGAAAAATATTCTTTGCTCATGGGCAGAAAGGCAAAATTTGAGCAATTTTAATATATTTTTAAAAAAAACTTTCCTCAAATGTGGGAAAGTGGTCTGGGATTTCTAAGGAAGTCTATGGATTGTGAAAATTTACATGGATTTGGAAAGCAAACAAATTAATGGAAGAAAAATCCATCTTGAACTCCTGAATACAAAATCTTCACCTCTAATTGCAACAGTCCTCAAATGGTAAACTGCTGGATTCTGGAAGAATATTCAGAGCATTCCTTCTCTTGTTTTAATTTTATGCTCTTTCTACAATACTGTGGATTGTTTTGTTCAAAGAATGTTGATTTAAATTGTGCCTGACTCCATTTTCTTGCAAATTACCTGAAAAGGAGAATAAATCTTAAAATGATTAAGTTTGCTCATGACAACTTCAGAATAGCATACATGTGGACCATTATCACAGAATGACAGACTTTATAAAACTCAGTGTGTAATAAAATGAAAAATTAAGCTTAGTGTAGATGGACATAAAATACCATCAAACAAAAATAAGACTTATTTTCATATGTAAAATGATGGTTTCAGAGCTGGTCGTTACCAGTTAGGACTGAGATCACAGTCTTATGAATCACAGCTCCATAAAAGCATCAGTTTAGTATTTGACAATTGTGAAAAAGCAGTAAAATGTTAAACATTATTAGGAAAGAAATATATTACAAAATATGGTTTAACAACTTCTTGGATACTGTATGTATAATATAGGAAATAAAGCTCAGATTGACTGGTTCTTATACAGTCATGGAGGACAGCACACATAATTAGATGATGCATTGATTTTTCCCAGTACTTCCCCATATTTATGATATTATCTTTGGCTATTTAGATTAATGTATATACAGGATTATTTAAATTAATTTCAATGGACGATCAAGAAAAGCATAGCCAAAAGTCATCATAGTACTTATTAATGTAAACAAGAAATACTGAAACTCTTTTTTTAACAGTCAATAAAAATTTTGGCCCTGTGCATGGTGGCCAATTAATGTTACTTTGACCGTAAATTCATCAGTTTTAATCTTCAAACTAAGCACAGACATATTATAATGCAACTGCTCTCTGTTTGACACTTTTGAACAGATGAGTTCAGATGTATTAACTCTGACTGATTCTTGTGACTGCCCATGTTGACACAACTGTTGAAAAACTTTTATGTTAGAACATGTAAGACCCTAGGCTCCAAGCTATGAGCTCATCAAAGAGGTTTTACTTTAAAATATGCAAGGGTTCAAAAATTCATCAGATTTATTAAAAGTGCCTTCTGTTCTTTTATACCTTGAGAGGGCACAAGGGAGAAGGTGCCACACTTGTTTTCTCAGGAGGTAAAACCACATGCTTTTACTGACAAACTTTAGAAAATAAGGTAACTTGGCAAAAGTTTAACGGGCAACATTCAACCAAAATTAAGCATTACACAAAGTATTGACTTAGTACATACTAACCCATGCAACTTAGCAAAATCCAACCCCATCCAGCTCTAAATTACTCAAAATATCAAGAAAGGAGATTAAGAGAAGAAGTAAAGAAAGAGAGCGAAAAAGAGAGAATTATAGCTACCACCCGGAGTACCCTGCAATTCCAGCTTATCTGTGTCCAGACAGTAATGTTCAAACACATGAAGACCATATCTTTATTTTTATCTGCTCTGGCCCCCCTGTGACCACCCCCCCAGGCAGGACTCCTGGCCCACTGGCCATTCTGGGGTTCTGGGGCAAGGCGTGGGCCAGTGCTCCCGGTGTGCCGGCCATTCTGGGGCTGGGTTAGGGGCTCCAGCAGATGTGAGGGAGTGCTCCTCATCTGCTTTTGACTCACAGCTGATCCAATTCTGCCTCAGGATGCTTGAAGGAGCTGGGATATGGAACAGGGCACCACCTCACCTCCATGAAATTCGATCTGTCCCTTCCCTCCCTCCACACTTGAGTTGGTCCAAGCCAATAAGTAAGATAATAATCCAGTGTTTCACAAAACATTTACTTCTGCAAAATTTT
The DNA here is from genome assembly GCF_009829145.1 of Chiroxiphia lanceolata. Lineage (NCBI taxonomy): Eukaryota > Metazoa > Chordata > Aves > Passeriformes > Pipridae > Chiroxiphia > Chiroxiphia lanceolata. Next base: position 22,376,898 of record NC_045642.1, on the reverse strand, counting down.
GCCCTCATGATAGGAGCAGTAGCGTGTGGCCACCATTACACCTGTCAAGATGGAGGTTGCTGTCTAGAGTTTGCCTAGTAGGTTCCATGAATTTACATTTTGACTGTTCTTTACCACTGTTCAGGCTTTTCTAACTTTAAGCTAGTTTTCAACCTAATATTGCAGTGTAAATAGTTGGATAATAAAGACTTCTGTGCAAGCTTGATGGTGAGCTAACATGACAGCAAACCCACATTCTTTATAACAAGTAACAAGATTGTTTTTACATTGTTGAACTCATGCTTTAAACCACTTCAAATACAAACCTGGAGTTATATCCCAAAGAAGCACTCTATTGTTAATAATGGAACCTTTTATCTTTCATTTTAGACACTGTCAAAGACAAGTTGTAGCCATGACAGATATATGATCTGATTTAGGATATTCTTCTCTGGGAAATATTAGGATACATGCTTTCCCTATCCCAACCACCCACACACAATTTTCTCTAAACAGAAAGAATAGCAGCACAGGAAGAAAAAGACCATGCAGTGCATTAGGAGATTCAGCTGATAGTAAACAGTAGTTTGCTTTGTTCCTACACTTATTTCATACACTAACATGTTTAAGGATGTTGTTTTTGTCAATAAGCAGATGACTCGATACAATGCCTTTGAACTTAATATCTATTTGTGTTTTGATCTCAAAGTTTATAGTAGCACAAGAACCCAAACATAATATTTCAATCTCTTATATGCAACTGGGTTCATAATTCCTCTATTATTATTCTGATTATTATTTTCATCCTATTAGCTTCTTCACCTTTAGCTAATGTGACACTTCCGTGCTATGGGAAATCAATGTGGTACAAATTTCTCATGCTGCCACAACAATCTTGATTAAGGTAAAAAGACTAAATATCAGATAGATACAATGGAGAAAGAGATTAAGAGAAACAAAACTCATCTGGTTTTGGATGTCTGCTCAGTTGTTTGTAAAAATGGGTGTGGACTGTAGGATAGAAAAAGGCTTGTTTATTGAGTGCTTGTAACCTGAATATAGTTTACTTTCAGCATAATTAGCTGCAGCCCTGCATCTGACACTGGCTACATAACTCAGGCTTTGCCAAAGCTTTATATTGTCTTCACTTCAATATTTTCTGTCTCATTATATATGTACATTTAAGTGTATGCTTCTGTCCCTCAAATCCTTCCATTAATTTTTTTATGTAACTTGTCACCCACTGACAGCAGATATCAGGTGCTACAAATAATACCCGCATTCTGATCATGAAGATAACCAGCACTTTTGCCTGAGGAAAGAAGATAGATATGAGGGAAGGAAACTCTTTAATCAGACTACTTTTCCAGTGCCCCTAGAGGAAATGGTGTAATTTTACTAAACAACATAAGATTTAAGGATGGCAAGGGTGTTAAGATGGATGAAATTGAATTTTGCAACTGCATTTGGCAGTCCCTCTGTTGTTTGGGGTTTTTGGTTTTTTTTTTTGGTTGTATCAGAGTAAGTACTCTGAGGACCTTACATCTTCTGAGACATCTGATTTATATTTAGTCTAGAAAATTAAGGTTATAAATTGACTTCAGAATTCATAGGCTGCCATACACCTTTTTCATGGCTGTGGGTGTTTGAGACAGGCTGAGACAAAGCCATCCCCTAGCTTTATGGTAATTATCAGGATGACAACAAGCCCATGGCCCAGAAGAACAAATTCTCATCTGTTGTTTCATGTTCAGAATACACTTTCCCTTGAGAGCCTTCTTGCCACTCTGCTGCAACTGCAGTGCCAACTTTTGTCTCCCTCCCAACCCTTTTCTAGTCCTGACCCAGTGCCCACTGGCTGAGTACTAACCCAGTAACTCCAAACTACTGCCCAGAGGGAACTTTTCAAACATACCTGTCCTTTAGGACTATTGTTAATGGTGGCATTTATAGCTGGGGGTTTGAGGGACACGAAGTCTAGTGCATAAAGACTATGTTGGGGCTTAGTAGTATCCTTGAAGAAGTGATCTAAACTCTGTAAACTCATGTGATTAATTGTACATCTATCTGGATTATGCTTTCTTTTATCCTGTGATTCCTGTCTTCATTTGTGCTTATGGTTTTTCTGCAGACTGTTTAGCAGTTTCATCTTTGTGTTTGGGTACTTGAGAGTGAATCTGAGACACAGTAAATATGGAGAAACCTAGAGATTGTGCCTGAAATTAGATTTATTTGCATGTAACTGCATCCTAAATGAAAAAATGTAATACCCTTTTTCTCTTACCAGCAGCTAGGAATGACATTTTCTTCTACATTTTGCCATGCAAAATTCTTTTGCAAGGTCAGAAATGAGATTTGTCTCAACTTGACTTTAAGTTTCCAGAGTTCCTTTTTTCACTTGTTGAATGTGATCTTCTTTGGATATCATTTGTTGACTATTATGTTGTAGATGACCACAGTGGAACTGGCAGGGAAAATTCTCTTTCCTATTGTTCTACAACATTTAGAAAACATTTACTAAGGTACAACTGATTTTTGCACACAAGTAATTTTTGTATCAGTTGGATGTGATAGAATTTTATGCCAACACAAACTTATATTGTATGTATAATAAGCCTCCGGTACTTTTCTATAGGACTGCAGGTAGTACAAGTGGCAGAAGTTTATATTGTTGAGGATTGATTTATGTGATAGAAACATATGAAAAGTAGCATGTTTCCTAGGTACAAAGCAAAAGTATTGTTTCCTTTCCTGAAGTACAGCTTTCTGAATGTTTTTATAATGTTATTTAGAAAAGACATCAGTCTTTTAAAATGCTGCTGCCATGTTTGTTATTAGTCATTGATTTGCTGAATTACCATTACCTTCTACTCCCTTCTCTTACCTATCTATTTATTTATTTTTCCTGTTGGAATGTGAAGAGAATGAATTTACATAGTTTGTCACCAAGAGCCAGAGCAGTCCTCCTCATGACTAGGAAAGAGATTGTGTCAGCAACTTTTGACTTTTAAAATTTATTTTAGGTAGTGTTTGAACTACAATAAGAAGAGTTCTTGGACAGTTCTGATCCAAAAAAGTAGAAAAAGGTACATTCAATAGGATGTTTTGGATTGTTCTTTTGCAATTAATGAAGCCCTTAACCTCATGTACAAAAGTTTATCATGGCAGACAAATCAAAGAAGGAAAATAATGAAAAGGAAACAATAGGGCAAATCAAACCCCCAGTAAATATTAAGTCCCTGCAGACAAAATAGGCAGAGAAATTTAAAGATGCCATTTGTTTTGCTTTCTCCAAATAAGACAGAGATAAGAATTACAGTAAATCAAGAAGCTGTACCAGCCTAGCTGTAGAAAAAAAAATTTTTATTCATTCCTTGTTTGGTCTTGATTACCTGCAAATTAAGGATGGCTAATGCAAAAAAGTCTTCTCAAGGGTGACCAGTGCACTCTATTTGGATAGATATGTTGACACATTTCAATCTCTTGCTCTGTTAAAAAAAAAATAGAAGAAAGGTAAGGAATAAAACCTGTTTCATCGGTTATCATCTCTCCTAGCTTCCCAGTACTACTATGGTCCTATAATATTGCAATTTTTCCCCTTTTTTCCCTTTAATTTAACATCTGTTTTTATTACGTGGGTAATTTCCTAATTAGTATAACGCTGTTCTCTAAATATTGTAGTCCATTTGAAAACACATCATAAAAAAGTGTTTACCAAGATGCATTTCATCCCACTTCAGATATACTACTTACTTGTCAATCTTCCTTTCAGGTTTCCCAGCTTGATTTCAGCACCCCATATAAATGGATAACCTTAGCATGTTCTCAGTAGTTAAGCAATCAGAAGTGTTTTCCTTCTATCATTTTAGCAGCATATTCTACCTTTAAGCCACCAGAAAATGAGGAGTCAAACAACGGCATTAGAGATTTCTATACTACAGGAGAGTTAAAGCACCCCAGAGTGAGGTATACTGAGAGGCAAGACTGAGACTGGGCTCAGAAATGACAGAGATGAGGAAGTTTATATTTATAATATGCACTCTATCAAAATTCTTCCTTCTAGACAGCCTCTAAATGACTATAAATCTATGATAAAATTATAACAAACCTTTGGTCTGTTCTAATGTACAGAAGTAGCTCCTGCAGGTGTAGGCCTATGAGAATTTGAACTACATAAATATAATCTGATGTTTCTTGTCATTCTGTCTTCTAAAATCATTCAGGTGGCAGGGATAAAAATAACATAGCTTCTAATATATATGTACTGAGTATGTTTCTACTCATCATTTTGGAACTGTTAAGGTGACAACGGTGAATTTTCTTTACTGACATTAAACATTCTCTTTTTGCCACAAATATTTGGAGAGCACAAATTCCTTCTTTAGCATTCTTACATTTTGATACTTGGGTTGGCCACATTATTAAATAACTGCTCATGTGTTTTGAGAACGGTGTGCATTCCTTCTTGCAAATCACAGGGAGCATTAAAACTTTAAGCTGTCACCTTAGAAACTCTCAAATGGGTTTTTAATCAGGGTAATTACCAGCACATAGAAGTCGTCAGAAGAACTATGGCACCAAAGTGCTTTAAAATGGAGAGACGGGAAAACTGTCAGTCAGGAATTTGGCTGTAAAGATTTCTTAACTAATGCACTTGTTCAAATATGCAGGACTTGATCCACTGAATGCAAAGTTGCACCAAATGAAATCACTAAACACTTTCCTGGTTAAAAAAAAAGAAAAGAAAATATGTGATAGCCACTCTAAGTGTTTCATCTGAGCTACTTGCTTTTTAGTCCCACCAAAATGTTAAAATATTAGTTGTAATATTTCCCGTTACATGATAAATTGTGAAATAGAAAAATTAAGAGACTACCAATATTTTCTCTCATGCTAATCTGTTTGTCTGACCTTCCCAGTACAGAAACAGCAGCATTTTTCTCCAGTAGCCCACATTCAAAGGTGGATTAGAGACAAAGCAACAGAGTTAAGAACTCAAAGCATCAAAACAGAGCATTTATCAACCAAACATCCCTGTGACCTTGCACCTCAGAGAATGCAAGTCTGTTTGTTACATGTCTCAGATATGAGCATAGAGTGTATACTCAAGATCAAAAGTGTGACCTGTGAAAACCAATTCTTTTATAATGGAGCCAAAGGCATAGGGTTTTTTTAGTATTTTCTAGTGAAACATCAAGGTTAAATTCACGTCAAGATTAACATAGGGTTATGATCCTGTATCTCAGCAGCCACAAATCACTAGGATAGTTTTCTCTGCTAAGTAGCTGTCTGTCTCAAGAGATGAACAAAGTTGGAACAGCAGAGCATCTGCTAGATATGTTTCTATCAGATATTTGTTAAACAACTAGAAATCAGCATAAATGGATAGTATTTATATCATCAACAATTTGATTTTCTTACTGCATAACGTACGCTGCAGATGGGAGTATGAAAAAGATGGCTTTTCTGCAGGACAAGAAATCAAGCCTTTCCAATTATTTAAAGTGTACACTAAGTCCTACTGGTAATTTGAATGTTTCTTCTCTGCCAGGTAACTGCATGTTTTTAGGACTACATCCGCTATACAAAAGAACAGCTTTTTTCCTCTGACAGTGGTGATCTCTTAGCTTTCTACCTTTCCACCCATTGCCAAATCTAAAGGCAATGACATGTAACAGCTATCTGTTTTCACTAAAGGTACTTCGTAAGCAGCAAAGACATTTAACAACTACGTTAGGAGTCTTGCCAAATAGTTTTACTGCATCTCTGAGTGTAAATACTTCTCTCAGTGAATCGTAGTTTACTGAGAGTAGGAGAATCAGGGAGAGAAATCAATGGGTGAAAGTAAGAGTTTCCCTTTTCAGGCTTCCACTCAGTGAGTGATGACAATTTTGCAATGATATCTAGTATCATCTTTAAGTTGTAAGCTGTCCCTGTAAAGGACATAATTTTGCAATGTTTCTGTAGCATTAATGAAAATTAATCAATGAAAACCACAAGAGTTAAAGAGATAAGACATTCAAAATTAGTACAGAGGCTAGTCCTGCAGGACTAGCTAGAGTCTGAACTAAAACCTATGTACATCCCTTATTTTTAGAAAGTTTCTGTAATGAGATTTCATTTGAGAAGATATCAATGTGTGTACTTGACCTTATTTGTTTCGTATGGTGTGATCCTCTGTCTCAGCACAGATACCTGTAGCATTATCAGCCTTTCTTTATATTCTACACTGCTTGAGGATACACACAAAGACCTCACAAAACTGCCTGATGTAAATGCTACTGAGCTGTCCTGATACTTGCATAGCTGGAGGCAGTGTTTGACGGTAACAGGCTAGATGACACACGTTAATGCTTTCACTCTCATCCATGCTGCTGAAGGTGTTGAGATCTTCTGGGACCTGTATTATATCATAACAGTCTATAAGGGCCATGTTAGAGGCGTACACATTCTCTGTTGTCATGAGAGATGATTCTGGCTTCAGCTGTTTGCCAGTAATAACAATATGAACAGAAATACAAAACAGATGAGTGGAGGTTAGCAGACTAGACCCGTATACGCAAAGTAACACCACTGTCTTTCACATTATCCCTGAGAGAGCTGTTCAAGTGATTTGATTGGATCCTTGGATATGTCCAGAAAAATTAGATAAATCCATCCCATGGCTCCATTATACTCAAAAGTTATGCAGTCACTTAGAGGTAACATTTTTCTCTGCAATCATTTATGAGGTGATATCAGTGAATGAGATGGTTCAAAAGCATTTGTAACACCAGTAAAATAGTAAAAGCCTCCTTTTTCATCCCCATTTGGACACTGTGCAGCAATATCAAATTTGCCCAATTTCCAGTGCTTGAGCTAAATAGCACAGTTTAGAGGTAAGATTACTGCAGTGGAATCTGGAATTTTTTGAACTAGAAAATGCCAAATCAAATACATTCTTCAGAAACATCCAAGCTAAAATAACACCCCTGTCACAGATATTCTCCAAAAAAAGTGAGCAAACTGACAGAGCCAAATATTACTTTTCAACTCTTATCTGTAGTTAGAACTGGTTTGTTGTTTAGGTAAGAGGGAAAGTATCTGTGAAAGTATGAAGTAACACTTTCAGCATGATTAGCCCTGCTTGATAAGCAGGGCAAAAAACAAGCTTCCTCTCACTCCATGGCTCCCATCAAATGCCTTTTAGCACTTCTGCTGCAGAAGAATTGCTTTTTTGGCAGACTTGTTCTATTTTCTTGTCTGTGCCAGCTGGCTCTAGTACCCAGGTAGACTGAACCATATGAACAACCAGTACTTCTATATCTTTTTTCCTAGGAGATCTTCTGTCCCTGGAGTCACCACAGTGGTTTTGTTCTTCTAGAAGTCCATCATATACTGCAAAAGAATGTAGAAGTAGCCATATAATGAGAGAGCTGCATAACTCAGGCTTTCAATGCCTATTCAAGCAATCTATAGTTCTTGCTCTAATTCATGTTGTCTACAGAATGCTGACTTAACACCTGGTGATGAGAAAATGTTCTCTCTAACTGGCAGCTCTCCAGCTACCTCTATAGGAGGTTAATGACAGAACAATAATCCTGCTTCTAGCACAAAGGGGACAGTACTTTTGATGATTATTCCAGGCATGAAAAGTTTCTGCCCTACTGCATGGATCAGTCTAATTAATGTAGTTTTTTATTAGCTTCTATTTGTAGAACGGTGATAGGGAAATTTAACATTGCTTCTCCCCTGATTAGATGTCTTTTGTTTTTGGCTGTAAAAATTCAGTAGTTTCCCTATCTAGGAATGCGTTTACCCTTATCTTTTTCCTCTCTTTGCATTACAAATCTCTCCGTATAAAACGTTGTACTATCCTGGGTAAACCATTGTGGGCGTTTACCAACCTCCTGGCAGTTTAACAAATAAATTGTTGATTCAAAGACACTTAAAGTACATTAAACAAACACTCAAAATTTGCCATTTTATTGTTTTTGTGAGGTTGAAATTCCAAGTCCACATAATCAAAGTCTCACAATAGTCTCAGCACATGGCAAGATGGTGCATGCTAAGATGGTCAATATAGCCTATAATTTACCTAGAGCATCTTAAAATAAACACAGAGTTGTTAAAGCTGGCAATAGCTGGGCTCTAAGATTGGAAACTTCTTCTTACACAGGTGCAGAAGCATGGCTATCTCAGCATTCACCCAACCTATTCACTAAGCTTCATCACATAGCATCTTGTTCTTGTTAGAAGGCTGATGCTGCATGTTTACATCTGAATTAAGAATTATAGAAGGGAGATACATGTATGTGAAGGAAAGACCTTATTTGGGGAGCAGAAACATCTACTTTATTTATATATAAGCTGTCTGATTGATTTTTCTGATCAAAGTCCTCACAGCAGCAGACCCCTTGACTATGTTTGACTTAATGTGACAACCATGGGTCTGTTTTCCTATTGCCAAGATTTTTCTGTGATGTGGAATGGAAAAATCTCTCTAATCAAAAGGAATGTATCCTTAATATACAGGCTTGAAAAATACAGTTTCCTACTTCTACATGTCTAAGTGGCTCTACAAATGTAGGATATTTAAGATAGACTACTGAGATTGTAATGTTTGGTATTCCATGGCTAACCTTCCTGATATTAAGGTAAATATCTCTGACATTATTACTCTGCATAATTCCTAGTTCCTGAAGTTTTTACTCTATTAGGAATAGATTGTAAATACAGAACAAGAACCATAAGCAAGTAGAGAAAGTAAAGGATAATTTCATTTTGTACAGTGAACCCAAACAGAAAGATTCTCATTGTGGTCTCTTGAAACCATCAGCTTTTCTCTTTCTTTTTGCTACTTCAGCTTTTCCTTCTCCTCTCACATTTCTATTCCCCAAGAGAGGAAAAAAACACTGTTGTTTCTCCAAAGTGTTTTTAATCTCTGTATCATCTCAGATGGATTACTAGAAGCAGGTGAAAAGAGAAGTGTTATAAAATTATTTTCCTGTTTTTCCTAAAATAAAACTTGTTAGTGAGGTACATACTTAGAGACTACTCTGGAGTATTTTTCCCACCTGTTCTATTTTCACTCTCAGAGCATCTCACATTTGTAGAAAACAAGGACTTGCCAGGGTGCTTTCAGGACTTTTACTTTTCCACTGTGTTAGAAGAAAGACAGGATACTCTTGGGCAAGAGCTCTGGCCTTGCTGTGTGTTGTCCCCCTCTGTGTCCCTGACAGCTGGAGATAAAAATAGATCAAAACAATAAGGCTGACTAAATGCTCTTCTGTGGCTCAGTCCAATCAGGAGTTTTCTCAGCACCTCCAGTAATAGAAAAATCAACTCTTTGGCAGGGCATTTTGGAGAGTATCCCTTCTTCCTCACTTTATGAATTTTGTGAATGAAAAGTGAACACTTCCAAGATAGCCAAGGTGCCTCTATCCTGTGCTTCAACAATTAATAAAACTGTCTGAATTCATTTACAGTTTCTCTTTTAAGTGAAGCAGATAAAATGAATTAAGTAGACCCAGTATTCCATTCTCCAATTCAAAAAATGTTTACAAGCATCAAAGATTTCTATCCTTACTTTAACAAGTATATCCCTACATAGACAAGAGAGAGGAAGAGACAGAATAATTTGAATGAACTCTGGTTATGCAAGAAAAAATCAGGATTATCTGTCATGAAGCTCATGCTTCCTCTATTTTAGATTTATAGGAAAGAAATAGGAAAAAGAAAAATAAACTTTGCAACCTTTTTAAAAACTTTATCTTAGAGGAGATATTTATTGAACATTTGGGAAGTTGGTATTTTGTAAGCCTGGTTTGGGTTAGATAATCTGTTATTTTAAGTATCTAATTTTCTTCTTATTTCTCAGCCATAACCTTAGTAGAGAGAGTTTCACCTCAATTGGGATTTACTTCCTTTTTTTACTAAAATAGTAGTAATCCTGGTAATAAAGGAAGAAATATAAACTGAGACAATGTCATCCTTCAGTAGTTAGTTTCAAATATTGAGATTTTTATTCTATAAACAAGCATGTTTGCATTTCTCTGTACTGCAGCTTACATCCCCTAAACTTCTGATTTTTGTAGTTGATTTTGTAGTTTAAGCACTCTGTGTGTTTGGAAACATGGCAGTTCTTTCCTAGTGTACACAATAACATTCCAGCAATATTCAAAGCATCAATTTGACAGAAACAAGAGAAGAAGCAAAAAAGGAAAGGAAAATTATTATGCCTCCTGTTGATGTGGTTTGCAACATACTTTCCTTCAAAAAACCCACAACATTTTGTTTCTGAAAGATACCTTAAACGGAGTTGTATTATCTTATCACCTTAAAACACTATATAAACACACAGCTTGCATTAGATCTGTTGTACTGTTACCTGCAGTCTCATTTCCAAACTGTGTTCAGCCTGTTGGAATAGAATCATGAGTGAGAATGAGCAGTCTGTTCAAATACAGAGGGAGAGGCTAACATCAAGGCTATCCCAACGCAACATAGGCTGGGGTAAATAAGCTGAGTGGACTTTTACTTCTTTTTCCTTAGCAATTGATTGCTTTTGTCTAGCATCTTACCTACTACTGAGCTGAACACAAATTTTTCATCCTGAAGACAGAGGCTTGTACATGAACTTCCTCACAAAAAGCACAAAAAGTTGTGAAATATTTTTTTTTGATATCACCTTGGAGACAGTTGGGGCCTAATGAAAATATATTTTAGGTCTTAATGTAGTAATCAGTATGAGCGAATTGCACATTTTTAATCATTTAAAGATGTCATTTAAATATTATCTATCCTTTATGAATATTTGATGCTCATTAAATATTCCCTGGAAAAGTAAAAATAACACTTACATTTGTTAAAGTACTTTGGCAGCAGTAATATAACCAGAATGCTTTTCACTTCTAGAATTACTAATACATCCTCTTTCTGCAGGCTCACCTCACTTTTAAATATTAGAAAGACACATTCCCAAAGATGGAGGACAAACTATTTGGAAAAGGTCAGAGGAAGCAGAATCAGAAGTAAAGATACAAGGGAGGAACCATATATTAATGTCCAATTTATTCTGTAAGAACGGTCTTTTGTGAAACTTCACTTTAAGAAAATGTGTTCTGTATTCCGAAGAACTACAGTGCCTAAAAAAAAATCAACTCCCCTCGTCAGATTGCAGAATATTTGAAAAAGGAGATAGAGGAACATAACCCAGTGGCAAAAATAATGTGTATTCCATTAATTCCATTCTCTTTCCTTTTCCTCATTCCACTATACACATGTGTGTTCAATCTGGGCACATACGAACATACACACACAAACACTTAACTTTGTCTGAGTAGTTTAATTCACTTATATATAGTAAGTCTATCCTAATAAAATCCTTTATTTAACTATTGCTGTGTAAATCTGATTTGTATATATTTTAGACCTGTTAACCTTTTGTCTTAACAAGTTTTGTAGCCCAAAACTTCACAGGATAACTGTCATCCAAAAAAGATTTTTAGTCATTGTGAAATGTGTTGTATCTGTATTCTAATGCTATGTCAAAATGTCTTCCATTTTAATTTATCTAAAACTGTTTATTATTTTGTGTAAGGCTGGTGTGACCCTCTGTTCATTCCCCTCTAATGATAACAACCAAAAAGCAGTAGTTCTTCCACTGTCTGTTCACTTTACTGACATATTTTTAACTGAATTATTCATCTGCCCCCTTCTTTTAAACTTGCTTTCTCATGATAGATTTCCATTCCAAGCAGAGTAGCACTGCTAAGAATTTCTGAGATGCTCTATCAGTTAAGGATTTTCCCTGTTCAAATTCTCAAAAAAGCTGTAACAAGCTTTAATGATCACAGTCATTAGCTCTGTGTCCTGAGTATGTGAATTCAGGAAGGCTTCCATTCATCTCTTAACCTTTCCTGCAGAGTCTGTAGCATGAGTTAACACCTAGTTATATTAGTGAAGTCAGGGAAATTATATGTTTACAACTGCAGCTCAGTTATTAGTATGGTGATAAACCTCCTTTGCAACATCAAAAATGGCATTTATCACCTTAGGAGAAGACTAATTAAGTTAGAGGACTTTGTTTAAATTCCCAAATATCTTGCACTGTGTGAAGGTCCCTTGTGTATAATCCATTCTGATTCAAAATGCTACAGGAAAACAAGAACAAGATAGAAGCAGAATTGGAGGAGCAATGGGACCATGGATTAAAGGCACATACATTATTCAAACTTTTCTCTGGTTGCAGTGGAGAATGGAAATAACTATTTTTGAACTTTCATTATTTAAATCTGAAACATAGTTCTTCCTTCCCACGAGGTAAAAACATCTTGTCAGAATGGCAACCTGCCAGTATGAGTGAGGTATATAAGAATTAAGTTAATATCAGCATTAGCTTGTTCTCCTTATAACTTTATACATAAACAGGTTGGGACCACATAAGGTGTTTTTTTTTCCTGAAGGAACCTTTTATCAACCAGGTTTCTGAAAATCATAGCTCTGTTTGTTCTGTAGGTGTGAATATATGAGTAGTTGTGGCTCGTAACTTTCACCAGTGAGTGTAGCCATTCTGGTGTGATGCTGGAATTGTAGCTGCAATGAGCTGTACAAGGGCTTACTTATGGATCTGGAAAAGACTGGGGCAGTCTCAGAGAGAAAACAGCAACCCTACAGCAGTGAGAAGAATCAGAATCCATGCTGGCCCCAGTGCTCAGAAAGGGCAAGAGGTACCACAGTTTTTACAACAAGGAACTGCAGATAGAGAAGAAATTGGATATTAAAAATTTTGCTGATAACTCTATATGTTCTAATAGCTTTAGTAAAAAGAAAAGCAAGCTAACTATTTTACATGAAATAAACCACTAGATTTTTAAAGGAGCTATAGAAGTGACTGGGTTTCTGACAAGATGTGGGAACAAATTTAGCTACCACCTATTTGAGAGGTTTTGAAACAATACAATCAGGAGTTGAGAATATGTAGATTTATATATAATAGCAAGAAGCAAATAATCCATGGGATCCTGTTCTGAAAGCTAAACAATTATTCTCATTGGGAAGGATATATTTGCATACAAATGCGTACATATACACAGATGTGTACGTGTAAATGATATATATTATTAGTAAGGGTTGAATAGTTGCCTAATTCAGATTTTTCTGCTTGTGAATTACTTTGTTCATTAATAGTTTATACACTATACCAAGTGTATTGTGCCTGAATTGGTAGCTGAATTGGTCAGTTTCCTGCATAACTGTTGACATATTTGGATTTTGTGCTTTCATCAGCTAATCTGTTGAGGAGAACCCCAGCTTTGCATCCCCTCATGTCTTTGCCCTTTATCCTTGAAGTTACATATACTTCCATCTTTCTTTACATAGAATTTAATTACTTTAGTCTCACACAATAATCTCTATTGATTTGTTTCTTTATGTTTTGATTGTGCTGAGAAAAATATCTTCTCTGCTTGACTGCTACTTTCATGGAAACTTAGCTACCAATTACTTTTCACATATTCCCCTTCATTGTTCTTAACAACGATTGAGAACAAAACCTGTCTTCTTCAAAAATGTATAATTATTTAGTTGGCTTTAGTTAGGGTCATACTGATGAATGTGCACCAATTCTTTGTTAAAAATTATTTCTTTTGAATTTAAAGGGATTTCAAGACATGCTTGCTTACTTTAGGGTCTTATTATTGTAAACGAGCCCACTGGAAGAGTGGCTCAGGTAATTCTATCATTGTACTCTAAATATAGCTGATGAAGAAATAGTTAATTACAGAGGAATGTTGATCCAGCACTTTCACCATGACTAAAACACACTAAACTAGTTTAACTTGAAATAAAAATCACTGATTGTCATGGTTTAGGAATGATATTACTCCATTTAGTGCTTTCACCAAAACCGTGCTGCCCCTTGCTCCCCCCTCCAACTGAACGCACAAAAAGCCAATTTACTGGACAGAGCAATGAGATAAGAAAATGAACAGTAACAGCTAGAATACTAATAACAAAAGTGTACAAGGAGACTATGATCTATATGCAAAATGCTCACCAAGTCTAGGACAATGGAACAATGGTGGATGACTTCCCTCCACCTGCCATGCTTTTGTTCCCACAGAAAAAAACATTTCCTTCTTGGAAGCAAGAGTCCCTTTCCCTCACACCTGGCAATGACTTGAGATGATACAGAATAACATTAGGATCTTGACCAGGGCCACACAGCTCTAGGCTCCACCTCTCATGGCTGCTGCAAAAAATTAACCCTGTCCCAGGACACATCTATGAACAGCTAGACTTCAGCACTTAACAAGTATCTTCTAAAGGGCATGTACAGTTACAATGACTTTCAGCACTTACAAGAAAAGAAGTGAGTAACATTAATGCACATTCTGAAATGTAGTCTCTTGGACTAGGTTAAGGACAAAAACTGTTGGATCATTGATGCTTCAAGGCAATGTGTAAATATTTCAGTTAATACAATGATTCAACTATAACGAGCATTCTGTAGTATCACACCTTGGGTAAGGGAAAAAAGGCTGAAAGGTCCCAATGTTTCAGAAAACAAGGCAATCTGGAGATAACTAAGAGAAATGAGAGGAGAAAAATGTAAAGGAAAAGGATAGAAATGAATTCTAAAGTTCAATAAGGCAGTGAAGTTTCCCATGTTTTGAAATAAGCTTTCAAATGTTTTCGAATACAAGTCTAGGCTGGGAATCCTTTCATTACTGTCACCTGTGCCCTCCTAACAGAGCTCCCCTTCCTCCTTGGGAGAAAGATAACTTTCCTTAAGAGTAGCTGGAATGGGACTGAAAATGAGTGCTTTTTTGATATCTTCTGAGATGATGGCAGCTGTTCACTCTTCTCTGTTATGCGTTGTAAAAAAGTAACTCTTGGTAGTGAGATCTATAGTAGCTAGCAATTTAGTGCAGTAGCACTAAATCTGTAGGAAAAAAGGGTGTTGAGGCCCCTACACCAACATGACAGGCAGTATGGGAATCTTGGCTGGGACTAGATCTATTCTTTTCTGCTGGATCAGTCATCTTCACCATTTAAAAGGATTGAAACTATACAAAAGACAAACCTTTGATTGCTACTCTGCTATCTCTGGGAAGGGCTGGAGAATGTGGTACATACTCAAACCAGAGACTTTGGTTTAACTTCCTTCCAAAAGAATCTATTTAACATGTACCAGAATTTCTTTCCAAAGAGAACAAACACAAGACAAACTGGGTTAAGTGAGGGTTTTACTTCAAAAGCACACTGTCACTGCACTAAAGCACTTTCCATTCTGTCTCTGAATATGAAAGTAATGACAGTTTGTTGAAGGAGTGACTGAAAGAAGGGCTGATAATGGTAAACAAATCTTACACGATTGTTTTCCCATTTTGACAGTGTTTTTCCAGCTTTGTGCTGTTGTTGACATTGAAGAAAATTAATTGGAAGCTGATTGAAGAAATCTTCTTCATAACCTTCTATAAATAACATGTCAAACAAATCCACTCCAAGCTTTCATCTTCTGAAGAAAACTAGGAACATTACTGGGTGCTGTTTGGATGCTCATACCATATAGGCAGGATCAATAATGAGGACAATTATTTTAATATTTAGCTATAAAATATTAACTCAGTGAGCAATTCTGTTGGGATAGAATTCCAAATTCTTTCACTGCTGCCTTTTCCAAAGAATTATGTTCTATTTTAGTTCATCCACAATTTAACACATAACTGCTATAAGTAAATGAGCTGTAACATGTCTTCATTCCCATTATGTGTCTCCAGAGACATTTCTGTTATGAAAAAGTTTTTCTTTACTGAGTATTATCACTAAGTGAATTTCATTTGGTCATAGTAACTTCTTCTGAGAAGATTGTGGGGTTTGTGGGGGGGGGTTTCATTTGGATTGGAAATAAAGCATGTGTCTTCAATTATTTGAAATAGTTCATAGTATAGCATATATATCTATATATAGACAGCACCAAAGACACAGTAATGCTCTTCCAAAATGAAAAGGTCTTTATCCCCAATTGCTGCTAGAGGCTTTTGGTAGAAAATACGAAGCCAGCTGGAGCTACATATTAGGACATTTCTATTTGTCCTTCAACTACTTCATGTTTGTAATACTTAAGATTCTCTGACTGAAAAAATATGCATTAGTAAGTTGAGCTGTAGGGTTTTTATGAGGTCATGTTTTTCTATCATGGTTCTAGCATAGAAGAGGGAATCAGACGAGTGTTACATTTTTAATCGGAGTGCTATAGATTTCCTAAATACTTCTGAAAGATACTTTTTAAAAAGTTTATTTCACTTGCAAAGCTTAAAACTTCTCTGCTGAAAAAAATGAGTACGCTTCAGAATACCACATAAGTAAGTGGATGAATACAAAGTAAGCTGCTGCAAAGCAGCATGCCACCACTGCACTCCCTGGTGATATCACACTGATGGTGTTCTCTTCTCTCACCATAGGACAGGGGAGGGGAAGGCACAACTGTATTATCTTAGCTGTTGTGATAGATTAAGCCTGACATGTTGCCAAATCTCGTGTGTATTAATAAGTTTCTCCCACTGATCCCCAATGGCACTCAGATGGGTTCATTGGTAGATTGTGGCAGACATTTAAATGTTTGAGCTGGGCAATTTGAGATGAACTGTCATGATTCATTATCCCTATTGAGGGACCAGTGCCAGGAAGTATCTGGCTGATGACTCGAGAGACACCTAGTAAGCAGAATAAAACCCCAACTCACTCAGCAAATCTTGCAGCATTGCTAAAGGGTCTAAACTCAATGACCAATACAAGGCACTGCCACTGGTAATAAACCAGAAATTAGAAGTGGTTGTTATTAGGGACTTAAACTTAAAGGTTGGCAAACAATATGCTTCCAAATCACAGTCTATCAACAACAGACAACTATGGCCTGCCCTTTGCCTGCAGGGTGTATATGTGTGTGTGTAAACACAGATTGGAAGCCAACAAATTATTTGTTACAGAATAAACAGTTCCTGATTTCTTTTAACACACAGGGTTTTTTAAATGTCCTTGCCTCCTTGCTGATAGTTGACAGCAATGCACAACTGAACCATTTTGCAGGACTAAGTAAAAACTTTTGACTAAAGGGTCAAGGTGACAATGGGAAGACTGACTGATTGCTTTTGAATCCAGCCTAAATTCTTTCGCCTTATGTATTCCAAGTGGAGTTCAATTGTTTTACCTTCTTTAGCTTCTCTGGTAATACCCAGTATCTTCAGTGTGGTGATAATAAATCCTTATACAAATTTCTAGAGGATTTACTGTCCAGTAGGCTAACTATCATGGAATGTTGTGCTTCTATATTAAAAAAAAAAGAAAAAAGGCAAAATATCCCCAAAAGTTCTTTGATAGAACAAGAAGAATGTTAAAACTCTGGAGGATAAGAATCATAATACATTTATAACCTAATATATGGAGAAACAGATACATGCATTTTAACCCTGCTGAAATATGATTTTTCTTTATTAAGTACTTTCAAGAGACATTTTTTGTTTTTCATTGCTAGATAATCAAAGGTTTATCAGGTTAATAAGGTTTCTTCTCTAGACACACTCTTCTCCTGTCATTGTAATTACAAAAATGTTTGCCTACTTTTGTGAAGAAATGAATGAACCATTTTTACCCAGTTTCATCTAAAGATCTGTGATTAACTATGCTTTAGCATCAAGACTGAATCTACTGGCTAAAGGTTAACCTTTGACCTTTAAATTTACAGTTGTTCCAATTATATTTGAATGATCATTTTGGTCTCTTTAAACTGCTACTAGTAAGGCTTGTCATGCATTGTGGATTGCTGTCAGATGCTTTTCAAAGACTATCAAATAAATAGAATTTCTTCAAAAAATATTTTCCTAAATCTCTTATCTGCCATTTGTTCCATTTATTAAAGACCTGTCAGCATGAATGGTTTAGAGCAGTGATTATGTAGCCCTTTTAATGGAAGAAAAAAGCAACTAAAAGTACCTGAGGAGAAAATAAAATACAGCATTCTTTCATATTTTAATACATATTTAGGTCACTAGATAAAATTAATTTTTTAACCTTTCTTACTACTATGCTTTGTTGTGCAATGGTCAGTATGAATGGTAGTTTTTGCTTTGAAGGCAAGTTCAGTAAGTTAGCATTAGGGTACCCAGCTGCCTAGGAACCACGGCACAGAAAAGAAGAGGGCAATGATAATGAAGAATGAAATGCCTTTGCAAAGCTACTATGGAAAAAGGTATAATTATGTTGTATTATTATTCTTTCATGCATCTCTTAGTCTGTAAGTGCAAATACACTCATTTGTCTTGTCTGGATAATGCTTTGATTTGGAAAAGCTCTTAAGGAATCCTTTTATCTATGATTTTGTGTTGTGGCACGACAATTTGATGTGTTTATAGACAGTACTATTTGGCTAAATTGAAATCTATAGTCAAAATAAAGCTCAGTGGGACCTGAATTTGTGTTTGTAATACTTTTTGGTGTAACAAAAATAAGAAGCAGGATCTAATTAAGGGTCTATGATGACGTGTGTGTTAAAATATATGTAGTATAGAACAATTTCAAATTTTTATATTGTAAAAAATATACTACATGACGAAGTGCAAGCCACAGTGTCAATATCTAGACAAATACTTGAAGATTTAGATGTGAGAATTTTTAATAAACTGATAGATTCAAACGTTATCTTGTCAATTTATCATCATATTCCTGGTGCTTGGTGTTTTTTCTTGCAAGAAATGAGGCATAAACAAGGACCCATGTTTTTATGGACTTTTCTTGAATGCTGATTTCTTGAATATCGGCATACAGTCTATGTGGAAAAAAAACCCCAAACAAACAGAACAAAACATGTGCCAAAGGTAGTGTTCTTCAAAGTATAAAAAGCTTGACTCTCAGGTGTGCTTCTTATTGACGTAAATAATACAGCAGCATATGATGTTAATGCAAGGTGGTGCATTAAAATTTGTGTTTGATAAAACTGGTTATCTGCACTTTAATATCTTCTCTAAGGGTAGCAGGGAAATAGAAAGGAAAGACCGACTTTCCTTTGACTTATTCTATAGAATCATGGAAAATTTTAGGTTGAGAAGGAAGGTATTTAGGTGCTGCAATAACTGTGTTTAAATATAATGTTAATTTATCACATGTGTGTGAAAATCTGACATATATCAGAAACAAAAAATTCAATATAATAAGATTAATCCTGTTCCTTTATATCTGCAGTCAGGAGTGTGAGCAGATTTCAGCTTGATCATCAATTTAAATCAGCTCAGATCAGAAAGAATAAGAAAGATGCCCCCAGATGGTTCCTTTAGGGCAGGATTTGATAGTTTTGAAACCAGTTTCTAAGGAAAATATGTTTCACTTTCAGACCACACCAGGGTAACTAAAACTGATTGTTACCCACTTTAGCATTGTCAGGCAAAAGACTGGGGAGGAAAATAGCTTATAAAAGCAAGTAATCCTATATATATAACCTGCAGAGGTCCTATTTTTAGATCATGGTACTTTCTAAGTAGCAACTTAGGAAAAAAATTGTAGTTATTCTGGATTTTGTACAGAGGATTCATTGTTTAGGACTGTCAGTTCAGAAGCACAAGAAACTATGATAAGAATTTACAATTTTAGCTGTAGGCAGAAGCAGAAATGCTCCCTTTTGGGACAATGACACTCTTACAAAAGATTTTAAATAGAAAGATTTAGAATCTGTTCCTCATCTACAAGGTGGGTTAATGAATGTCATAGCATTCATTTAGACTCTGGGTTTAGATACGCTGTGACTAGGTCAAGTTTTATAACGTGCGTTGTACTGAATATAAACAGGATTGTTCAGGAGAAGAACAGATAAGACTGTACAGGAAAAATAAAGGAATGGGTTTTATTGTTCGCTAAATAAATGGAGGAGAAATTGGAGAATAGTTCTAACAAGTCAAAGGACTTCCTGTTTTATTGTCTTTCACCCACATGTATGAAATACAAATTCATGTATAGCCACAAAGAGGCTAGTTGTGGGTTTTTTCAAATGAACTTAGAGCATCCGTCCATCCTAAATCTACCCCCACTTCTATTATTCTGTAATCAATTTTGTCTTTTTGCACCCGTTTCACACACACAGTCATTTGGAATGGGCACCACTCCTCCATTCTGAGGGTTTTCATGAGTTATTAGAAGTGGCTAGCACATAAAATACATATTAAATTATAAAAGAAAGCAGGAATTTATATCAACAAACACAACAAGGTGTTTGTTATTTTGCAAGCAAATATAATGTATCTTACATCTTTTCTCATTCTTTTTTTCTTTCTTACTTTCTGTTCACCATTTGTATGAGTATAGAAAAAAGTTATCTGTGAACAACCAAATAATTCCATTTTGGTTTGCATGTAAACTTTTCTGATTTAATTTAAATCAATAGTTTCTTACCAGAAGGCTGACTACACGTTACAAAATCTATTTGCAAAACAAAATTATATTTGACAATTTGAAGGTTCCTGACTGTCAGTCATTTTGTGGGGGTTTCCTACCTAGACACAAAAATGGTAAATCAAGATTTTTTGCCATGGTTGATTCCTTCTGTTGGAGTACTTAAATTACGTCCTAACTATGCAGTAGTATAGCTTTGGGCTGAAAGATGTAAATGTAAAATCCATTCAAATCCTTTCTGTAGGCTTCAGGATTGCTAAATACGAGACACATCCTCCTCTTAAATGGCATTTTAAGATCTCAGATTCTGTTACAATATTATCCTTAGTATATATAATTCTATTTCATTCAGTAATGAGTCTAGTTAGTGTAGGTACTCATTAACCATGATTAGATGCACACAGAACTACTAAAATCTGCCACTGTTTTTTTGCTCCTATACTCATAACAGCACTAATGTTATGAGTATATACAGTCACAAATATCTGTGATTTTAGAGCACAAGGATCTGGTTCCTGTTCCTATTAATGAAATTCTAGGTGACTATGGAGTCCTGCAGAGTGATAGCTGTGAAATCCTAGGTGGTCGCAGATTTGTTAGAATGCAAAATAGTCAGAAATAGGGCACCTAGCGAGAATGGTCCTTTTCTTCTTAGATCTAGACATAACTCTTTCATCTACAATGTCAAAAAATAAAAGATGGGATTTTTAAAAATAGAGTACTGTCATTTTCAAGATCCACTGAGAACTGTTTCAGTTATGTTTCAAAATAAATATTTATTTTTTAAAAATCACAAGTGTTAAACTGAAGTAAAAAATTACCTTAGATGTCCTATGAGTGAGAAGTGCTCAAGTTCTACACTGGGGGGAAATAAATACATTAAAACGTTTACCTTTGGCAACTCTTAGCTATCAATATAATGGTTAAGGTTGTAAGTCACTAGATATTGTGTAAGTATGTATTTAGTCCGTATAGCAAAGTTACATGCTAATAAAAAATGTTGGAATATATTCTTGATTTCTCTCACTTAAGAGCCATAATCATAAAGAAGGTCCTCTTCCATTTTCCCTGTCATATTGCATAAATTTAAAAGAAATCTCTGTAATTACTGTTTTCCAAACAGATGAAACAGAAGGAGCTGCCTAGGCTTTAATTTAAAAAACCCAAACAAACAAACAAAAAACCCCAACAAATCTTCTACTTAATATTTTTTTAAAAAATCCTGTCTAGCTTTTAGGGTTTTCTTTAGTTTTCACAGCAGAGGCCATCCCCACACCGGGGCTGTGTCTGACATATGTGTCTCTCACCAGGTCTGGTCCTGACCTGGTGTGTGGGGCTGACGTCCTTGTCTGGCTTTGACCTGTCCTTGCTACTCTGAGCTTGCCTGATGATTTGGGAGCCTGGTTGAGCCTGACCATGGTCAGACACAGACACTGCGGGGTCAGGTCCTGGCTGGTGAGGCCCCTGCTCCCCTGGGATCAGTTTGTTACAGTCCCTGCCTCCTGGTCCCTCAGAGGTCAGCTGGCCCTTGCCATGTCCTGGCAATAAAGCCAATGGCATTTTATTCATCAGCTTTGCAGAACAGGTGATGTTTCAGTGCTATTTTAAAAAAAAAAAAAAAAAATAAAGGCACATGTTTGAGTACATAATTACAACAAGGATGTTTTAATGTTGTTTACTTTATCAGGACTGTAAAGACCTAGTTAACCACTCATAGCCAATCAAAGAAATTCCTAAGAAAGCAGCTGATCATATTAAGAATACAAGAATTAGTTATACAAGAAAAGATTTGTCTTAGACACTGCCTTTGAGGTATACTTACCTAATATATTATCATTCATTTATTAAGGTTTGGGTAAAGAAAGGCCCACTGCTTGTTATTTCATCAGTCTTAACAAACACATCCTTACCACTCCAGCAAAAAAGAGAACAGAATTGTTGTTCTTACATTTAAGTCTGGGGGACTGGGACAGGGAAATGAGGTGTTGGAAGGTTGAACTAAACCTAAACTAGGGGATTTGAGAATGTTTCACTCCCTAGACCAGTTAAGTTGTTCACTCTACTGACTGCCACTTTTATCTACCCACTGTTATGGGAGATGTGGGTTTCCACTGGAAGGAAACACAAGAGTTCAAGAGACTTCAAGAGTAATTTGACAACTAGGACAATGTACTATGACATATAATCACTGATAGATACAACCACAAAGCCTTTGTTAAAGTCTGAAGTAGGTGGTTTTGAAGTCAGAAGATATCTTCTCCCCTTACCAGATTGTTGTTGGAATAATAACATTATTCTTAATCTCTTGTCACAAAAAAAAATTAAGTAGTCAGCTGGATTGTTTAAATTCCACTAAATGGTGTTGTTTCTATGTTTACAGTATGCTAGATAATATCTATAGCAGTTTTTGAAGAGCTCCACTGTAAAACTGAAGAAGCAGTACAAAATTCTGCCTTGCACCACCTTGTCATTTCCAAGTCATCTTAAACTTTCATTCGATCTTCCTCTTCTGTCCCAATGAAAATGATACCTTCATGCTCAGAAATTAATCCTCCCCCCTCTCAGGGGCTGAGAGAATCTCAGCAACTCTTAAGGTGTGACAATTTCCACAAATTTCAAATCAGGGAGGAGAAAGGCGTAAGATGGTAATTTTTGTATTCTTATATTTGTGTTTGCATTTGCAGTGATGCTGAGTGAAATTCTCCTTCTCACTCAGCATCTACATATTGTAAATTGTGTTTAAATGCCAAAGTGGTATTTAATGTAGCCAGAAGAAGAAAAAAAAACAATTAATGGTAGCTCATCATTGCCCTGAGTTCAAGGATATTTTTTTAGCCATGCCACAAGAATCACACAGGCACGACTAGTTTTTATAACCCCTTTAGGCAATGCTGAAACTATAAACATGATGCGAATGAAGTCTCACCATGTGAATCTAATAGCACCAAAGAGGGTAACTGCAATTGGTGCTGACACAGCATTTGGCTTCTATTAAAGGTTTAGCATAATACGCAGATCCCCTTGGCTGCTTGGCTTTTAGATCATTAGAAGAGGCTGTGGGAAAAGACTTTCCCAAAATACATGCTAGTGAGGTGTCTACTAGTGCCATAAAAAAGCACATATACTGAGGTGCTTGTTAAGTTTGGACAGAGATGTGGGCAAATAACACTGGGAAAATCCAGGTTTATCTGTACGTCTAACTCCTGTTTAGGCAGTTAAATGGACAGCATGGAACAGTGAAATGGATATTACAGTAATGCACAACTATGTGAGATATAGATAGATACATATGTGTATATATATATATATATACATACACATATGCAAATATCTGTGTAGATAATGTTGAAGTTTAATGAAACAAATGTACGCTGACACACAGTTTCAGTGCCATACAGAACTTTACTTTCCTCACGGTTAACTGATGTAAGAACAGAAAAACACCACTGAAATTAGAAGTTACAGAGGGATATAATGAAATCAAGAGTATTAAAATTAGACCCTGAAAAATAGATGTAGTCATTCATCAGAACTTCTCTCTCTTATTTATTGTATTTAAAAATTCTGGTATAAGAAACACTTCATTACAAATGCAAAATATTCTAAGAACAGAATAATTTTCAGAAAATATAGGTAAAAAAATATTAAACTTATTCTAAGAATTATCTGCAGACAGATAATTTCTCCTTGCAAATATTTCCAATTAACAATTTTGACTAGATTGTCTTTCTTGTTCAGATGTACACTACATGAGGAATTGGTTTTTTTCTTCAGTGAAATTTGTCTACCTTCTAAGAAATCTATTCATTTGATAAATGCTCAGCAAAATTAGTCACTCAGACACTGAAATTTCAAGAAAAGCAATTTATACACTAACAGACACAGGACTTCAAAAAGTTTGACAATAACTTTTGTGAATATTTGTTCAGATTTAGTGTTCTTATGTCTTACTACTGCTTTCCTATAGGAGGATTTCTTTATTTCAACCTTTCTTGTGAAAAATTTCTCTTATTTTTTGACGTTCCTCATTACTTTCAGTTTCTTTGCTTAGTTGCTATTTTATCTTTGCTATGAATTTTTGTTACTTGGGTTGCTTGGGCATTCAAGTAATAAGACTCCCACTGGTTTTTTTAATGGCTTCTATAATTCATGGTTTTAGGCAACATCAACAATGTCTCAGCTAACTATAAAAGTGAGTTCTTACTCCTCCCTGCTACCTTTGTTTAATAATATAAAGACTAAATTCAATGCAGCCCTAAATGATGAGTTCAGGTTTTGTCCCTAAAGTAAATCAGTTACCTTGCCAGCCAGACCAGAAAATTTGTCAGATTGAATTATTAGTGAATTGAAGGTCAGC
The DNA here is from genome assembly GCF_009829145.1 of Chiroxiphia lanceolata. NCBI lineage: Eukaryota > Metazoa > Chordata > Aves > Passeriformes > Pipridae > Chiroxiphia > Chiroxiphia lanceolata. Next base: position 22,352,141 of record NC_045642.1, on the reverse strand, counting down.
TGGGTTTATTACTTTATATTTATATTATCATGGATACTGTTTAGTGATACTTAGCCAGCAACAGTTCCCCAGGCTTCAGTACATCCCACTTGACTCAGTCTGTATGTTTTCTTATAGCCATTAAATGCTCTTAAGGATTAGTAATTAAAGGCTCTTTCTATATTACTGATAATATTTTATGTAAAAGAAAGATATGATAATTCAGAGAATGAGTGTACAGTTGTGTACACTCTTAAATGCTCTGAGATATACCTAGGAGAAATTCAATAAAAGTGTATGTGAAAATTGCCCATCCCATATGTAATTCCCTATTATACATCAGTGACCACATTTGCATGTACAACTGTAGCTATTTTTCAAAAAATGTGTGCAGCATCATTTATATATGCAAATATATATAAAATGGCCTGAAAACAGTGCTTCTGGTGAACTGAGGCACCTACCCTCTTTCCTGTGAAGGTTTCCTTATATCCTGTATGAGAGTACTCCTCTCTGGGAATAAAAACATCTAGAAAGACAGATGGCTGATTGTCAATTTCCTGGGAAAGGATGAATCCACTGGAAATGTGAACAGTCTACAGCTCCCAGCAGAGGACATACCAGCTCATATTGTAGTTCTCATGAACCAGAACGTAAAGGCTACAACTTGGGTACAGGCAAGGGCAAGAATTTCAGACAAAAATTTCTTGTGTCATGGTATTGAAAATATCTAGAGTGTCCTAGCTTTCAGCTGAGACAGCTGTCTCAGAATCAGACTTCTCTGTAGTGGCTGTAGCATATTCATTATGCATTCTGTCTATTCTGTGGATTAAATCAGGCCTGTTTAAATTCTTATTTCTCTGTAATTGCTGCCAATATTTATTAAGTCTCATTGCAGACGCAGAGCAGGGTAGGGAAATCAGCCTCACTGGTGACAGTCTACATTAAATAGAAAGAGGTAATAGCCAGCATTATGCATATTTGTCATTTAAGACTAGGTTTTGCTGCTGAACAATTTGGACGATCTCTAAAACAATGGCAACATAGCTGCTGTAAATTGAAATCTGGTACACAAATGTACGGTGTTTTTTTGTTGTCCTAATTTGAACCTCACAGCTCTGCCTCTACCTCTTCCCTCTGAGGGCTTGTAGAATCAGATCATACTGACAGAAAGATCCAAAGGTCTTTTTTCCTTCGCCTCTTTATAGCAACAGTGAGGGTTCTTCTCTTCTTCCTTTCTAAGACTGTTCCCTTGAGCAAGTTTAATTCATCAGTGACTAAATCTTAGATTATTCTTTTGTGAAGATGCTATGCTGTAGCATTAATGAAACAGTTATTAAGTCGTTGATGTCTCCCACCTCAACTGATTCACAATTACATATGAGGAGGGACAGTCATGGTCTTAAAAAATTCCTTGTTTTTAATACAATATTTCCTATGGTTTCCTGTTCAAAATTTCATTGTATTTTCATAGTTTTAAATTTCCAGTTTCATTCAAACACTTCGTCTTGAAATTTATATCAATTTTGGTCATTTTGGTCTAAAATTCTAGATGTTTCAAAGTAGCTACTGTTTTGGAAAGCTCTTGAGTACCTTAAACTTTTCAAGTGTCACAAATTGACAAACTTGCACTAGAAATCTGATAAGAACAATTCCTCAGTGAGAGCAAAGATACTTCTGAAAAAGTCATGTTCTTTCTGTCAACAGTGTGCTCTATCATGCTCATGAAATAATAAATGTCAATTGTATTTCCTGGGGAAACTGAGGAACTCAAAAAGCTTAAGGGACTTTTCAAGGATAAAAAATGAGTTTGTCTATACATGCATATATTGGTTCTATGTATTAAATCTTGGTTATAGCCCATCTGTGTGGAGTAGAGGGACTTAGAAAGCCACACCAGTGAGAACCTTTAAATTCAAACAGTAAAGAAATGACCATCAATTCTCAGTTAAGATTCAAAATCAGAGGTTATATTGTCAATGCTGGCATCCAGGAATAAAGGAAAATACCTGCATTTTTGATCATAAGGGAAGTTTATAGATCTGGAAGTTAGAAAAGAACAGCTTTTGATTTCACACATTTTGGATGCACACTCTGATCACACTGAGAGAACTAAAGTAGTTGGATGAGGTGATTATGGAAAGCTATTTATTTACTAAAGATAAAGGGTTCAAAAACAGGAATGGAAGGGACTTCAGAATGTCACTCAGTGCACCCATCTTGAACAATGAAGAATAAATAAACCTGCACTATATAATCAACAGTCAAGTTTGTTCTTAAAAGCAGCTAGCAACAGAAATTTCACATCCTTTCTAATCCTTCTGGCCTGCTTTTCATTCTAATTCTTCACTATTGTTACGATTAGAAAGGTTTTCCTAAATATTATTTACCAAAAGTTGAAGCTATTTGTAGTCAGAATCACACTGTCAGGTCTCTAAGGGCCTTTAGCAAGAATCAAGAATAAAGAAGTAAAGGGCTTTTGAAAATGGAGGAGAGGTATTCAGTTAAATTTCATGCAAAATCACTAAGGAAAATTATGCTTCTTACACCTTGAATCTTGAAGATGAAGTACAATGAGGGACAAGGTCATGGTGAAAACTGTAATTATTTCCTAGAGCTATTGATTTTATGCTAATGATTTTAAATAATGCCTATAGCTTGCATCTAATAATCTTACCTAGAATGTCAAGTGCTGTTTTGAGCTTTCTATGTCACTTGAGTGAAGGTTGGTTTGGACCTATTTCATTGCATGTGTCTACATTGCTTAGTGCAAGGGTTGGTGCATGGTAGAGGAAGCTCAATACCAGGTCAAAGCAAAATTTTGACTTTTTGTTAGGGGAATTAAAAGGCCCAAAACAAATGGAGAGAAGAGAAGCAAAAAGAAGTGAAGAGAAGAAGGTAGTGTGCAAAACAAGCCAGAACAGAGTATCTATGCCCACCCACTGAGTATGACAGGTTTTTGAAATCAGGATTCCGGCGGATGAGACAGTTTCTCCTAGAGAGCTCCCAATGCAGAGTTTCTCTGAGGTATCATATCTCAAGATTCCTTTCTTGTTTGTGTGTCTTCTAAAGGCCCAGCCTTTGAAAAATATGTTTATCCAAATCGTACAGTATATTTTATCTTCTTGATGTTTATCTTCATGGATTTAAAACTGTCAGTTATGCGTATCTTCTCTAAAAATTGTGTATTTCACAGTCTTTAAGGTCCATGAAGAAGGTAAGAAGCCTATTCTATGTATTGTGAATGTGTTGATTTTGTGACTTTCATTCTTTTCAGTTATCTGTAACTTAGATGACCATCATGCTTACACTGTAAATTATTTTATGGTGTTAATGTTTATTGAAAAAATTATAAATTTGGGTATTCTGCTTTAGAGAAGCAACTCTTTTCCAAGAAGGGATGCAAAAGATTCTGTAGAAGTGCTCATGCTATTATAGTTTGCGTATATCCTGGATCAAAGCTAAATTTTCATATAATCACATAAACTTTTACTGTTATACCATCTTTTACTGTGCCCAGGTAATAGCCACTAACGTGGAATCCTCTACAAGAAAAAAAAAAAGCAACAAAAAACAAACCAACCCCTACAAAACAAAGGGTTCTTAATTTCACATTTACCAATCTGCACAAAAACAGGATAAGCAGTCTACCAATATTCAATCTTTTATTGGTGGTCCTGGCTAACTGGGGAGGTCTCAGATGTCTGGAATTCACCATCTACGAGCAGAGCTGGAAGGAGGATGCAAGGAACTACAGGTCTGTCAACCTGACCTCACTGCCTGGGAAGGTTAAGGAACAGATTGTTGAGTGCCATCACACAGCATGTGCAAGGCAACCAGAGGATCAGGCCCAGCCAGCATGGGTTTATGAAAGGCTGATCCTGCTTAAACAATCTGATCTCCTTCTATGACAGGGTAACTCATCTAGCAGATGAGAGAAAAGTTGTGGATGTTGTCTACCTACAGTTTAGTAAGGCCTTTGAAACCATTTCCCACAGCATTATCCTGGAGAAGCTGGCTGCTCATGGCTGGGACAGGTGCACTGTTTGCTGGGTAGAAAACTGGCTGGATGCTGGGCCCGGAGAGTGGTAGTGAATGGATGTAAATCCAGCTAGGGGCCAGTCACAGGTGGTGTGTCCCAGGGCTCAGTACTTGGGTCAGTCTTGTTTCATATCTTTATTGATGATCTGGATATGGGGATCAAATTCACATGCAGTTGGTTCTCAGATGACAACAAGTTGAACAGAAGTGTTGATCTGCTGGAGAGTAGGAAGGCTCTGCAGAGAGATCTGGGCAGGATGGATCATGGGCCAAGGCCAATTGTGTGAGGTTCAACAAAACCAAGTGCCGGTATCTGTCCTTGGGTCACAACAGCCCCATGCAAGGCTACAGGCTTGTGGAAGAGTGGCTGGAAAGATGCCCGGTGGAAAAGGACTCGGGGGGTGCTGGTTGACAGCAGCTGAAAATGAGACAGTGTGTGCCCAGGTGGCCAAGAAAGCCAATGGCACTCTGGCTTGTATCAGAAATAGTGTAGCCAGCAGGACTGGGAAAGTGATTGTCCCTCAGCTATGGCGAGACCGCACCTTGAATCCCACTAGCACCTTTGGGCCCCTTACTACAAGAAAGACATTGAGGTGCTGGAATGTGTCCAGAGAAGGGCAATGGAGTTGGTGAAGGACTTGTAGCACAAGTCTTTGGAGGAGTGTCTGAGAGAACTGGGTTTGTTTAGCCTGGAGAAACAGAGACTCAATGGAACCTCATTGCTCTGTACAACTACCTGAACAGAGGCTGTAGTGAGGTGGGAGCTGGTCTCTTCTCCCAAGTAACAATTGACAGAAAGAGAGGAAATGGCCCCATGTTGCACCAAGGGAGGTTTAAGTTGGATATTAGCATAAATTTCTTCCCCAAAAGGGTTGTTTAAATGTGACACTTAGGGGCATGGTTTAGTGGTGGATGTGATAGTGTTATGTTAAAGGTTGGACTTGATAGTCTTACAGGTATTTTCCAACTTAAATGATTCTATGATTCCAGTATTAATAAAGATTGCTCATCATAGACCATCTTGCCATGTTCCAAAGGCACATAGGCACACATCAGGTTTTGCACTACATTCATCTAAATTCTGAAGATTGCATTTTAATTTGGAGGGATGGCAGTTGCCTGTATACCTTTAGTCTCATTCTGCATTGACCACATCTATCACCCTGATTTTAACTGAATCCAGAAAATGCTGATTATTACCATATTTACAGTAAATACTCTGCGTTCCTTAGTGGTGGTTGAAAGAATTAGCTAGGCCAATCAAGAAGAACTTTCTCACTTTCTGAGAGATTTGACTTGTCCACAACGCAGGTGAACCAGGCTGACAGGTAGTAGCAAGGAGAAATTTTGTTTAGTTACTGCTCAGGTTGTGCCTATTGGAAAGACTAATGCTTACTTTAGACACTGTATCCGTCAATCTCACACTTCCCACTGGTTCACAAATCAAAAGAAAGGAAGGAAGTAAATGAAACAGGTTCAAAGAAAACATTCTGGAATACAGTGAAGATGTGAGAAGAAATCACTTATGGATAAGTGGAATAATGGAAATATTTCCAATACTCTGATTACTTAGTTGTCTGACAGAGTTTCACGCACAAGGTGGTCTTCACATACAGATGTCATAGCTGAAAATATTTTTAGTATCGCTTGGGCTTTCCTTGTTTTTTTCTTTCTTACATTGCCCACATTTCAATGTCTGTATATCTCTCCTTAATCACTCAGCACTTAGTGTCCCCTCTGCCATTTTCACTAATCATTACCTTTGATTACTAATGGCACAAAATCTCTCTGTGATTTGCCCTTTGTGGCCAGCTACTTTTAACTTGGTCTGCAGCAACAGCAAAAAATGGCAGAGGCCAATTACAGAGCAGAATGATGCTTGGCAATAGATTTAGAGGTGTATATTTTTGGCAACTTTTAAAATAATGTTATTGCTATTATTTTTAAAACTATGTGACACACTAAGATTTCCAGTTTGGGAAATAATTTAGAGATATTATAATTCCACTCTGATTTAAGCTGCCATTAGAATGAAAGAAAAAAACCAACAAACCGAAAACATTTTATATAAAGCTTTTAAAGCTTTATGAAGTCAGAAATCCAATAGCCGGAATTGCAATTCTAGACATATATTAGACATGTTTTATTACAATTTATTTACATGAATAATACCGCTGCAGTGTTTATGTGAATAATTGTTAATCAAGAAGTAAAAAATGTTTTGAAATAAACTGTTTATAAACAATCATAAGGCTTTTGTTATAACACTCTTACTGGATTAGATTGCTACTAATCTTTGTTACATAGTGTCTGTAAAATCCCAGAAAATAATCTTAGGAAATTATATGGTGTGAATAATTTATATTAGTTCTCATGAAAATTTAGCCATTTCTAGTATATAATATAACTGTATTTAGTGGCTTAAATAGCACAGCAATGCTGTATTGTAATTTCAGACAAGGTCAGAAAGAAACTTGTGCAAAATTCAAACTGCAGAGAAAATTGCTTTAGCTTTACCCCTGGTTTTTCGAAATGCCCTACATTAGTAAATATGCATGTAGTAAAGAAAAGAGCGGATGATCTTTATTAAGCAGGAGTGGCTAGGTAGGTTGGTAATTCTTTATTTCGCTGTTTTATCCCAAGTAGAACAACATCAACAACATAATGATTAATTTAGTACTGAAAGAAGGAGATGAGGATTAATTTAGTACTGAAAGAAGGAGTAGAAAAATATCACTTTAAATGATAGATCTTTCTTCACTCATGCCTCCATCAGCTTTGTATGAAAGCAAACAACTCTATTCTATTTTTGCTGTATAAGAGTTGGGTTTTGTTTTTGCTCCACAAGTGTAATTCCTAGCATTTTACTCCCTTGTATACATACACACACAATCTTCCCGTTTATGCTGTAAGAAGATGCCAAAATGAAGATGCTGAAGTAATTTCTGTTCGTTGTGCCATAGATATTTCTGTGGTATGGTATTTTCTAAGGCTAAGCCTGAAGGTCTTACAACCACCAACTCTACAACTAGTCAGTGAAACGCTGTCAGTCCCTTCCTTTCTTTTACTGAAAATTATCTTTGATCCATCCTTTTACATGCCTGCTATCTGTTACCACTACTGGTCAAGAGAATGACAAGCCTTCTCTCAAACACGGTTGTGATATATCAAGACATAATGACAACTAATTCTGAAGAACATTTGTCAGCTGTGGAGGGAATGCAGAACCAGAAATAGTAGATAAGGTTGCAGGATGAAGTTGAGATGCAGTAAAATGACTTTTATATCATGTTTACTGGCAGGGGGTTCTAATAGAGCACATGACAATTCAATGCTAGTACTTGAAGAGAGAAATGTGCCTACATCCTTGCCCATGTGATGCCTGCCTGAAGCTACAATTCTGAGTAAAATTCTAAATAAATTCTGAGTAATTCTAAATAAAATAAACGATCTCCTGGAAGGCAAGTAAAAAACATCAGAACAACAAAATTTTTATCAGTCTTTGCAAAAAACCCTGCAAAGTAGATCAATTAATTTTCTGTTTTTAAAGTATTGTCTGTAAGGCCTAGCATTTTTTGTTATTGCAAAAAGCTCTTACCAAGGAAACGAAGTCTCTGCCAGAATAGGAGACAAGTGTAAGTCTACAGCTATGACACTTCTAAGCTGACACTTTTACTAAGGATATTAAAATTCATCAATTATTGTAGTAGATCATGTATGTATATGTTCTTGGCCACCCAATAAACCTCAAAGACACTGAGATGCTATCAAATAACCTTGTGAACATGGCAGGTGATATTGATCCTCTCTTTACTTGAAGTAATGATTGAAATTTTTGACATATATTTCATAAAGATACAAAAAGTCTGAAGGCTACTGAGAACATTTGTCATACCAACAGGACATTACAGTTGTGACTTCTGATGTATATAGGATGACGCTTTTTGATTCTGTCTTAATGGGGCCAAACTAATGACCTTGAAAACTCTGAGCTCTAAGCACTCCTTTGCTGAACACCACAGAACAGGCAGAATTTCTGAAGGCTTCATTTGAACTGCAGCACCATTTGTCTGAACTTTCAGCCTCCAGGGATCTGCTCTAAGTAGTAGTGGTGCACATTCATAAGGATGTCACTTTTGGTAGAAATTTTTATGAGAATGCCTGAGGAACTAGTTCATTTCATGTAAACTACTGAAAAGACCTCTGACAGATCTTTTCAAAAGATCTCTGACTACTTGTAGGGATTTGAATATATTAGCAGAGGCAGAGTCACATTACCTAGAAGGACATCGCATAGCTCAGAAATACAGATTACTCAAGCAGCTCCTCTGTAAAAATTTCCAATACATTCTTGTAATATATGACCCATTGACTAATTTTTGAGTATTCAAGACAGGACACTGATTCAGCTGGAGAATTCTCAGTGCACTAAAGTACATGAATCTTTAAAAGAACTCTGTCAAGAAATGTAACCACCAAAATTCTGACTCATGTTAAAAATAAATGAAGATGTGGGCCATTGCTCAGAAAATCCATTATAAATTGAAATGCTTCCCACATTATTCGAACCATGAATAAAAGTAGGGAGATTTTTAACTTCCTGATTCACTTTGAATCAAATTTTAGTAGTGTTACAAACTTGTCTGAAAGTGAAACAGAATATACATAGGGTATTTGGCCAGCTTCATCTCACCGAATGTCTGCTTTACTCATTCTGGTATGTAATAGATAATAAAATATGAATAAGCATTTTGAAGCTATTTTTGTTTCAAGAAATATTTTTATTGGTACTTTTTAAACATATCTGACCTTCTATTGATAAAATAAGTATAATTTAAATCAGGAAAATTGAAATTGAAGCTTCTGCTTTACTTAAAACTATTGCTTTGCATATTTGCTGTAGGTTTTTCAATCAAATTGCTGCAAAACTTGAGTACTCCAGCTGAGACTCAAAAGACCAATTGAGTGTAACACAGAAGAGATAATTTACACTTTTCCTGTAACTAAAATTTCAAGAAGATATAATGTTGATTCTATTTTTAAAAGTAAAAGCTCAATGGATATATTGAGATACTCCAACAGTCTATGGAACATTAACTTTCTACACTGTTAATGGCACTGGCAAGGAGTTGCTGATAGATTTAGAAATACTGTGACTTTGACTCATAGATTATTGTTTGATCAAACTGAAGAGATTTTGTATATTTAGGAAGTAATCTGATGTAGAATACTTCTTTATTCCATTCAGTTAAGCATGATTTCCCCTATGATTTCCCCTTCATATACCCATGCTGGCTGCATAAAAATTAAATCAACTACATTTAATTTTTGATCCAGCTGGCCTACTGACCATATTTCCAGTGTGAATTGCCAGGAGAAACATTCAATATTTTGATGACTCATAAAAAAGTACTCAGCTGAAGAACTTTTAAAAAATGTGTTTCTCTTTTTATTTCTTCATTTTTTCCTGTTTAGGAGGTCTATAGCAGATATCCACTACGACTGCACCCACTTTATTCTGCCTGCTAATCTTGATCTGTAAAATCTCTGTAATAAAACCTTGAGCTATCCAGCTTCATAGGAAAAACAGGTTTGGATTTCTTGCCTAGCTTGGATTTCTTTCTTCATTATTCCAGCAGTTTTGTTTATTAATGTGGTAGCTGACACAACATTAATAACTCACACTTATAGACAGATTTGCCAATAATGAAAGGATCAATGGTCTGAGGAAGCGGACTGGGTTGAGGTGTCAAACATTTTTAGTACTACTGATATTCTCCTGAAACCCTAAACTATTTGGTCAAAGTACAGAGATACTCCAAAGAATTATAATTGAAGACAGTCTATTGGTAATAGAATTTCCCTCCCCTGGGCATTCTTAGAAGCTGACTACACATTTTTTCAAAGTCAACAGCTGCACTTCAGTTGTTTCACCAAATCAATTAGGATGTTCAACAGAGTGTGGCTTAACATCTATGAGAAAAATATTAATATACCAACACATGTTTGGCATAAGAAGCCACTTTGGCTAAAGAAATGGTAACATTTTAAGAACTAAATAGTCAAAATGCGCAAATGAAAAGTGGAGTATTAGTGCAGATATGTAGAGAGTAAAGAAGTCTAATTCTCCATTAAAAGTGGCTTGTTACAGATTTTATAAGAGGCAGAGCTTGAAGCAGAACTAGATCAGCTCTTCTTCAAGACTCAGTTTACATGTCTAAGAGAGAGAAATAGTAGTGTGCATCAGGAACAAAATAGGCAGTGCTGCAGTGACCCAATATATTCCTTAGAATACAGAGGAAACCAATGTAGGAAATAAGTTAAAATTGAATGCACTAACAAATTAATAACTCATTCTATTAAAATTAGAGAAATCATAGAAAAGAAAAATCATAGAAAATCATAGAAAAGCATCTTGGAAGATATTTTGTCTTGTTACTGTCAGAAGGCAGGGCCTATATTACTCCTGACAGACTTGTTCTTTGAGGCCTCTCGTGGCCTTCAAGTAGACTAAACTAGTGCTCACTAGCCTTACCAGTGGAACATGTATCACTGGCATAGTATCCATTGCTGTTTTTCTCTTTATGCACAGTCACCTCACACTCAATGGTAGGCTCATATTTCTTTTCTCTCATCACAGATTCAGCTACTATACTTCTGATTATTTTCAATGACCTTTTCTTTCTCCACATTTCTTTTCTTCTTAAAATCTATTCTGCAGAATTAGACAGGGGTCTTGGAAAGGGCGACTTTACAAGGGTAGAGAGAGTTCAAATAATTACTTTATCCATGTAACATAACGTCTCTGTATGAACTTCCTAGTATGGTATTGTTGGCCCATAGTCCACATCTGAACCAGTATAATCTTTAGATTGTTTTCTATGGAATTTCTGCCCACCTAGTCACTCTGTAATAGTCATTGAAACATGCTGTACTATGTGTAGTACACTTCTGTTTTCAGAATAGCATTGTCACGCTGCAAAAGAACCTTAGCTACTTGCCCTTTGGTGACTACCTCAGTAATGTTTATGCTGGTAAGAAACATCAAATTGTTCTCCTTATGATAACTAGTCAAGATTTAACTCCTAAATACTTGTTGCTGATCCATTTTCAAAGGATGCAATACATCACAATATATATTGAAATTTAGTGTCATATATGATGACAGAAGTAGTTTCAAGTGAAAAACCCAGGCTTACCAAGCAAGAACGTTTATATTTACATGGAGAAAAAAAGAAGAGACTAAAAACACTACAGACACACAGGTAAAGGAAACTAACAGTAAAAAAATTCTACCTCCCTCATGGAACAGCATCTGGGACAGACGTAGCTCCCTACAGGGCCATAATGGCAGAAAGAAGAAGGGCCAAGCTAATTCTTCCTTCCTTCTTATAGTCAGACTGATGTAACATGCTTTGGAATATCCTGTTCCTCCTGGAAAGAGGAAGTGTTATTTTACTACACAAACCCATTACCGCTTTCAAAAAAACATTTAGCTTCGGGAATTAACTAGTTTCTTCAAATTTTACTTTCATCATGATTTTTGTACAAAATTGGTGAGGATATAAAAAAACCTTTTGCACTATCTGTACAGAAGCACTGTACAATTTGGAGAAACACGGAACTAGGAAGGCTGTACTTTAAAAACAATTTGATATAGAGGCATTGAGTTTTCAAGTTGCTAGAGTATGAATGAAATAGTAGGTATCTCCTGTACACACAAGTGACATGGAGGACTCAGACCCTCTTTGATGAGCTATCCTGATCACTTTGTACTTGTGTTGAGTGTTCCTCCTGGCAAAGAAAGATATTTTTGAAGAACAGATATTTTTCAGTGTTGCATACTGTCAGTGTGAGAGGTCAGCTTTCTTAGACGCTGTGTCCCAGTTAGGAGTCTGGGACTCTTTCTCCCATGCTGGCTTGATTCTGTGATTGTCAATCAATCACCTTTTCTTATACTCAATAACATTTAGTAACGTAGTCAATAGACATGGTGGTGGTTACAGTTAGCTGTAAAAGAACAGAATGATAAATACATGGGTCTAGCTGGAAAGTAAGTACTCAGAAGAGATTAATTGAAACGTAAATGCTATATTGAGAAAAATCTAAGAGCTCATTCAAGAGTAGCTGATTTTAGTGGACGTTTTGTATAAAACACAGAAATAAAGAAATAAGAAAGTGGAGGGTTATCCAGTGACTAGAAGGGGTATGAAACATTAAGGGGAGGGGGAAACACTATCAAGTTAAATTTGTGCCAAGAAAGCAGCTTTACCTTACAGATAAGAATGTTGCTGGTTTTTTTCCTTAAGATATTTGGACTAAGTGTCATTGACTGCATCCAGCTTACTAGCTACTCTTTCTTAGAGACAATGAACTTCAAGTTATATATTGATTTGAATTTCCTTCACTCTTGTCAAATCAAATAACTAATTTTTTCACCATATCCTCATCAAAGACCTAGTACCATGAAAATATGAAGAAACGACAATATCAACTTAAAATATATATAATTTTGAAAAATAAAAATCACACTTTTACATTTCTTTTTTGAACTAGATCATTACTCTGGATCTTAAAAAGAAAACTAAGATACTTCTTTGATCACTTTGTTGCAAAGTCTGTCTTAAAGACTTCTGGTAGAAATGTGAGATTTGTCAACACTTGCGTTGGTCTTTGTAGCAGCTTATTATTGCTACTGTTCATGTTAGCATTTTTAATGTTATCATCTTCCAAACATTTCTGAGCTTAAAAGTAAAGGTGATTTCCTAAATAAAGAAGTTTAGTAATTCCTTACTTGATTTTCTGCAGCAGCCTACTGAGAATGACAAGTCATTGACAGAGAAGACTCTTGCTAAGCAGAAACTGCTCCTTCTGTTAAATCTTGCTCGTGTCTGAGTCTAGACACAATATTTTAGATCTCCTTCACGATCAGCAGGGATAAAATGGCGATTGAATAAAACAGAAGAGCCGTGCAAGGGCCATGCACTTTTACAATGACAGGTATTTATTTGGCTGTCAATATAAAGTGCTATTTAATAGTTGTTCTCTGTCTTCTCTGAGGCTACAGCAGAATAGGTGTGGGACAGATGGAATGAGTCTATAGTCTGGGCATAATCTATTTAGACTAAATCAATGTAAGCAGTGGTAATAAATGGGAGGCAGGCGAGGGATGAATTAACCTAAATAAAAATTAAAGTAGGACCAGTTTTTACAGCACCAAACTCTACTTTAGGAAAACAAAGCTAAATTTTCTGGTTTTGTAGTGGGTTAACCTTGGTTGGATGCCAGACACTCACCAATTCTCCCAAGAGGAGAGGGGAAGAAAATAAGAAGAAAAAGCTCATTGGTCATGATAAGGACAGTGAGATCAGTTACCACTTACTATCCGAGGCTAAACAGACATGACTTGGAGAAAATCAGTTTAATTTATTGACATTTAAAAATATAGTAGTATAGTGAAAAACAAAGACCAAACCAAACCCAATTTTCTCCCTAGGCTCCATTTCACTCTTTCATTCCTGACTCTTCCATTTCCTCACCCAAATGATCCAGTGGGATGGGGAATGGGGTCTACAGTCAGTTCAAAGCACTGTCTCTGATGCTCCTTTTTTCACATGCTTCACCTGCTTCAGCATGGAGTCATTCCTACAGGATACAGTCCTTCACAAACTGCTCCAATGTGGGTCTTTCTCCAAGAACTGTTCTAGCATGAGACCATTCCATGTAGTATTGTCTATTAGCAATGGACTGCTCCAGCATGGGTCCTCTAAGCACCACAGTTACTGCCAGAAAATCTCCACCTGCGTGGTCTCCTCTCTATGGGCTGCAGTTGATTGCAGGAGCCTGTTTTGATGTGGCCTGCAGCTTCATTCAGGTCGTGTCCACCTGCTGCAGTGTGGCATCCTCCACGGACTGCAGTGTGTTTATCTGCTCCACTGTGGAACTCCATGGGCTGCAGGGGCACACCACGATCTTCTGTACAGGCTGCTCCAGCATCTGAAGCACCTCCTCCTTCTCCTTCTTCATTGACTTCACTCAGCTTTGGGAACCTAAATGGAGAAACTGGCTCTAACTGACACAAGGACAACACTGAAACCACTCCATCAGCCCCCCTGCACCCCTGCTATCACAACCTTATTACATAAATCAGAGTCTTGAAAAAGTTTTTATACTTCAGTTCTTACTGAATTGACATTAAAAGTTTTAAGATATTTATGGAACCAGGAAAAAGAAGATGCTCATATACTGAGAAGAAACAAGCTTTTTTCACAATGGCACAGAGACTAAAAGAGAACACGACTTGTTTTTCTAGGGACTGTGGATAAATTGTTATGGCACTTAAACATTTTTGTTTAGAACACTTCTCAAATTATATTGCTATTTATATTCTGTTTGTAAGAACCATTTCAAGTATAAAATTGCAAAAAATTGGTTACTAAAGACAAAATTCCTACTCATTTAATATTTTTTCCAATTCAGATGTGGATAACACAAGGAATAAAAGCAGGCTATTCAATTAATAACATTGCTTAGGGTTTTTTTGTTTTTTACAAAGTCTATAATTGAATATTTTTTGACCCCTTTTTCCTTTTACTTGCTTTAAAATTATAAAAAAAATGCAAACCAAATGCTACAGGACTTGTCATTTCTTCTGCCTGAATGATACAATCACTGTGTGCCACCCCAAGGTTTAAGGAAGCAGATGAAGCATTTTTCTTACTATGTTTGCATAGCTCTGAACCAGGAGGCAACACACAGTGTTGATAGGACAGGTCAAGTTTATGAAACATGTAAAACTTACCCTTGAGCATTGTAACCAAACATAGAAAGAACTTACATATTTGACAGTTATTTTTAAAAATTCCTGTAAAGTGAGTCTCGTTACCTTTGAAAGAAGATAAAAAGTGCAGACAGACACGGGTACACAAAATATTTCTTCCTCTGCAGGACTTCTAAAACTGACATCATGTTTTGCAAAAGACCAATACAACAACCGTTTGTGTGAATAATATTGATACAGAAAAAGTCAGCTGAGGTTGTTGAAGAAGGCTATGTCAGAGTTAGGGGATGAATCATTCCAGTTCTCTTAACATAAATGATTGCAAAGAAATTCACCACATTACATGAGTTCCATGAGTTTCTGCAAGATTTCTGTCAAGAGAAACTGTGAATATCCAGGTCTATAACATCATTTGTTTTTTATGCAAATTGAGGACAACACATCCTAGCAGTACATATAAAAGTAAGCACTCAGCCAGAGATGGAGTTTTGCAGACCTTACCCAGGGTCCACTGAGTGTGGCTTTCAGTCACAACTGCATAAGGGCAGGTTCCTGCAACACAGCAGCTCCCCGGGGCATCCCATAGGCCCCAACTTTACAGTCTTGTTATTTACCATCATAAATATGTTTTTCATTTGCTTAATATCTAAAGCTGTTTCTGCATTAATGTTGTATGGTTGTTTAACCATACTGGGAGAAGTCAGGCTTCTGAAACTTCAAGGCACTTTTTTTTTTTTTACAGAAGTTCAAGTGCCTCTCCCTGGCACCCACTGCATTTGTGTGCATTTGTTTCTTCCAATGTGAATTACTGAAAATCTCCAGGAGAGAATTAAATATTCTCAAAATGTCTGTATAAACACAATGAGGGAAATGCTTGAGAAGAATTGTAACTTGTAAATTTTTTGAGATTTCTCCTGTACTAAGTATTTTACAGAATAAATAGAGACGTGGCTCTTGCCCCAAGGAACCCTGTATGTTTTACAGTCTTAATAAGAAATAAGGAAGGGATAGGATCAGCAAATTTAAATCATATTTTGCCTTCAACCCTGCTGTTCACTTAGTTAATTAAATCAGTTTTATTTGAAGAAAATAAAAACATTATACCAGTTATTTTTCTGTCCTTAGCTAAGCAACAAACTCATGAGTATTTTAGGAACATCTATATGACAATAGCCTCCAGATACGAAGGCTGTTAACAAGCTGACATGGAACATTTCTGCTTCTACACGATACAAGTGGAAGTACTGCAGTGAAGCTGCAATAATATAGATACATTTGGGAAAAATATGTTACAGAAGATTTAAGTATGACCAAAAAAAAAAGACACTAAAATGACAGTTAAACCAACTGAAACATCCTCTGAATTCATTAAAAATTTTATAATGGTGAAGCCAGAATCTCTACATGATACTATCCTACTTTAGGTGTCACATCAAAAAGAATGTGTTAAAGAAAACCAGTATGCACACTAAATTTTCAAGATGATGATGCTGTGTTAATTTTAAATATAGATATATGTTAAATGGGCACTTTTAAATGCTGTTCTGATCAGATCAATTATGTGAAAATTCCTTTTTCCAACAAAACATGTTTATACACTGTATTTAATTTGGCCTATTTCCTTTTGCATCTGAAGTATGGTTAACGTTTTGAGATTTATTTATAGATTTTATTTGATTTTCATCTAAGAAATACTCAACAAAACTTAGATTGAAATATAGCTGGAGTCATTCAGGATCTATTTGTATGACTATTAGAAAAAAATGTATAATCTTATTGTTTGAAAAACATGAAGAGATGATAAATTTCCAGATACTCTGTGGAGTAAACCTGAACTAATAATGGGCAATAAGCTCTACATGACAAAATGAGCAATCCTCTCACTGCATGTGCCATGGAACCAAAGAAATACTGTACGGATTAGGCTGACTCTTTAGCTATGGAAATACTTTGAATGATATGTTATATTAGGACCTGAGTGGAAAGATCATGACCCTTGTATATCTGGACAGTTTCCAAGGGTTACTTTTTATGGAATTCTTATGAAATGTTTTAGCGGAATTTGAATCTGTACTAAGAGCTACTGAGGGAACCACCCTCAGTAAATTTCTCTAATCCTGTCTTCAGTTCACATAGGTTTCTGGAACCTAAGAATCTAGGTGATGAGTTCCATAGATTAATACATATCACACAAGAAAGTACTTTTCTTTCTTGTCAGTAGTATTACTTCTGAACAACTTCCCTGACAGCTCTCTAGTTCTCGTGCTGCTGCCTTCCTTTTCTACTTTCCTTTTATGATTTGTAGACACCTAGGACATAGCCTATTCCAGCTATCTTTTTCCCAAATTGAAAGGTTTTATTTAGTCATTCCTTGTATGGTAGCTCTTTCCTACCAGAGTTATTCTTATTATCCTCACCTCTGATATCTTTGATTTTACAATGATGTTTTTAAGATGACATACCAGAACTGGATGAATATTCAGCATGTGGAAAAATCTTATGCAGAATTATCTAGTCAAATGTTCTGCTCTGTGAAAACTTCCTTCCTGAAAATACTATGACTTGAAAAATCAAAGCACTGCATTTTTTTCAGAATAAAAGCAACATGAAGGGTGATGTTGTGTTTGGTCACTTATTTTACAACTAGTCACTTTACTAGGCACATGGGAAAACAAAGACTTACCATTGAAAAAAATTTATTCTTTATTTTATTTGATTGCCCTCCTGAGCTTGTGCGAATAGCTTACAGACTTTTTGACTTTGTGAATGGCTGCTGTGGTATAATTGAGATATTAGGTCTGAGCCTAATGGCAAAGTAAGTAAAACTGTTATGCTATTCACAATATGTCATAGTAGCAGAAGTACTGAGATGTTTTGGTAATAAAAGAAGATAGTACACAAATCAATACTTTCCATTCCCCAAGATCCATCTCAAGCTTAAGATTTTATACGGCATCTACTCCAGTGGTTTGTATTCCATATAAAATGTCTATTTAAGAAATTGTGTGATTTATTTTTGATAGCCTACATGGGTACTTGCTTCAGTTAATCTTTTGGCACTTGTTAGCATTTTGTTAGATTTTTCTCTGAGTGTGTGTTTTAATATCTGCATAGAAATCTCTGCTTTTCATAGGCATTGTAATTGAAAATGTTCCTTACTAAAGTCCTTCTGATAAAACAAAGCAAAGTATAAAACCAACATCGGTGGCCTTTCTTCACATATGTCATGGACTGTAGTGATACAGTAGTGATATCATATAAGAAGTGTACTGAGATTTGATTTATTCTATATTAGGGTCTTGGGTAGCAATTTTGTTCTGTCACGTAGTAGCTCAGCTACTAATGCATAAAATTAAAGTATATTCATATTGTTCTGATTTTCCTCTTTTTCTTTATTTTATAATCCCTTCATCTAATTCCAGGCATCTGTGACCAGTTTGCCTGTGTCAGAGAGGAATAGAAGGGAAAACATCTATCAGCATCACAACACTCTGAGCACTGAGAATGTGTTCTCTAATCAAAACACTGAAAGGCCATTTCACAGAGACAGTGCCAATGGATTTTGTATGCCACCGTTGCTGCCAAAGTACACCGCAACCCATCAACTTCTTTCATATTGAGTTATCTGCAGAACCAGTGTGGTCTGTCAGCTATGATTCAGCTGACTATGTGTTCACATAGTGTTCAATATGTTTGTTTCAGCAGAATAAAGTAAAAAATCAAGCTAATATTTCAAACATAAAATTTTCTCTTTTCAGTGGAAATCAATTTAATTTAAGCCACTAGGCTACCACAAAAAAATTTTTTAGCTAAAATTTATTTATAATTGTTGGTCATGAACATTAAATATTTTACATGAGTGTTGGAGCTAGTAAATTGAACCACTTCAGACACAATTTTGCAGGACAGCTGTGTATTCATATCTGTACTGAAAGGTAATCAATTAGCTTACAGAAAAAAACAGTCTTTGACTACGTATGTTACCTTTTATATAAAAAGACCCGATAACTTGAAGTTTTCTTCCATTTGTTAAGATCAAAGGTGAGCAGTACTACTGTGTTTAATTGTACCCAGTAATGCCTCTGCCACTTATGTCTCACTTAACTAAATGAAGATGGGCACTGACAGAACATTCTAGTTTGGACAGAAAAGATTTCTTAAACTGCATTAGATTTTTTTCATCCATCAGTCCAAGCTCTGGCCTTCCATGTCTCTATTGTCAGTCTAAACTGACATGTTTGTCTGACCTCAGCCGATTGTCTGCTATCTGATTAGCAAAGTATTCCTAATACTCAGGCCTTTCCTTTACTTTTATTTCTCACATGCTTGTAGACTCCATGAGTGATCCTTCACCTCATGCGTTTTTCTTTTTTAAATTTCTTCTCATTATACTTTGCATGACAGAACTACTGTGCATTCTTTAATGAGTGCTTATTATGAAGTCCAGTGAATTTCTGTTATGAAGCAGTCTTTAACTAATCTTAGACTGAGACAGTTATCATAGGATGTTCTTGACCTTTCAATTTCAGAGAAAAATTCACAGCTGGGTACTTGGATTCAAGTGTTATTTAGCAGAAGAGGAATCAGAAATTCCTTGGCTTACAGCACCAAAACTTCAGTCAGCATTTTGTCCCCAAATCCATTTCCAGGACTCTTTTCTTTTTTATTTGGGGCTTTTCTTTATTTTTGAGGGTTTTTTTGGGGGTTGGGCATTTGGTTTTTAGTGTTTTTTTGATGGGTTGGTTGGAAGGTTTTTTTTATCTTACCTACAAAGTCATATGCACAGTTCAGGCCAGATTGAAATACTCTTTGTTTCTATGTGGTCCTTTCTCTTCTCATCCAGAGATAATGTTTCAGTCACACTCACCTTTTCCAAGTGTTCAGACCAAGTCCCCCTGTCTAGATTTTTGTATCCTTGAGTATCCTTACATAAGGATTTGGGCAGAAGTGTGTGTCTATTTCAAAAGAAAAGAAATATCTAAATGCAACAGTGTCTATAAAATTTAAGGCCCTTCATTACTAATAGGTAATTAGAATCCTAAACAGATCAACTGAAGTGAGGCACCAGGCTAATTCTGAAGAATCTCTCAAGCCCACAGGAATTGCAATAGCATATGCTTGAATCACCCACTAGAGATCTACTAAGATAACTTTGAGAGAGCACAGTTGTAGAAAATTCTTTGCAGAACTACACAGAGTGTGTGTTGCACATCTCACAGTTAAGAAGGTTATGATATAGAAAAAAGAAACCAATTGTCTACTGTGAACACTCATAATTTTATAGAAACAGACTCAAAATCTTATTTCTTTCTGTACTATTTGGAGAAACTTCTGTCAGAATACTCCAGTCATGCAGTTGAATGTTGAAACAACCATGAAATTGCAATTCACAAAGTTTCTTTTTCTCAACTTCTGTAGGTAATACACCTTTTATTTCAAGACTTTCATATTCACAAACCAAGCCATGAAATGCATAACCATTTACCCAGAACTTACCCTCTAAGAAGTGATAACTTTGTTTTCTTGCAACAACATCCACCCCAAATCAGAAATGAACTTTTTAAATTCATAATTACATATTAAGCGGTAACTTTAAAAGTAATTTAAAAAAGCATGCAGAGGTAGAAGATCTAAGTACCTCATCTGAAACCATTTTCTATAGGTACCAATATTTATACATAGTCCTGTATAATTCTGGAGTTTGCTACCAATGTAGTTGTAAGTATGGAATATAAATGTTCAGAAAATTAGGGATTCCCGTCTGCAAATTGGTGGGGCATGAGTGGCAAATAAAAAGACAGGAATTTCTCTTCAGTTCAGTTGAAGGGGGGGTAATAACCTGTGACTTTCTTTTCAATGTCTCAGAGAAATGTCGAAGACACCTCTAATCATAGTAAATAATTCTGTTTATACAGTATCTGCTTCATGCTGTGACAATAGATCATGGCTTAATTTGATAAATTTTACACGCTAACATAATTCTACAGATTTTAGATCAGAGCACTTAAAAATAATCCCTCTATACAAATAGTCCAAAAGTGTTTTCCTCTTCTGTTTGTTGAAGATGCTTGAAGTACGTAGCTGTAATAATAATTGTGAGGCTAAATCATTGCCCTTTGTATCTTTGTGGTTGCCACTATTTCCTTGTCAGTAAACTATTATCTTTTCACAGGTACCTCTGTGCTTTTTGTCTCTCTCTATTGATGGGAAATAAAAGGCGTAGGAGTTCTCACCCCAATATTTGTCTTTAAACCAAGACAATATAATATAATGAGGCAGAATATTACTTGAAATCAGAAACTCTTTTTTAGGAAAGATAGGAAACCATTCTGCATGTAATAGTTTATCCCATGTCTATTACGGACCAAGCAAAAACTAACATCAAAGTAAAATAGAATCTTAAAGCCTCATCATCTTATTGTACTTAGATAACATTGATTTAGTAAATTTGGGGGTTTGATCACGCTGGTTTTTAGAAAAGATCTAGAGTAAGGGGAAGGCACTTATCAAACCCTGCTAAGGAACTAGTTCCAGGTTTATTATCACACTATTCTACTTTCCTCTGTACATTTTGTGTCAGTCAATCTTTTTTTCTACTATCTTGATCACCTTTCTTATCTCCTAATCTTCATTTTCCAGAACAATTACCTTTTAGTAGTATTTTTAGTACAATTAGAGCCTCTAATATTGATTTTGTCTGAAAGAAACATATTTTCATTTCTTGTATTCCATAGTAAGATAGTAGTTTTCAGTGTTTATTTTTAAAATAGAAAAACATATTGATTGGAATTCTTTGGAGGGCTTTTCTAGATTTACTAGTCTTTCCTTATTTCATAAATGGTGCTATCATAGGTTCCTTAATGAACTTTTAAGCTGTTCTGGGAAGAGCTGCAAGTAAATTGGGAAAAGGAGTACGTGCAAATGATTTACATCAGTTAGGGACTCTGAGAAAGAAAATAAGTCCTAAGATAGTCTAGAAGAAAAAAAGACAGCAAAGATATTGTAGTCAGAGAATGTTATAGGAGAAAAGAATCATTCGATATATTTACAAAATAATTTTAAAAGAAAATAACAAAAGGTTTCTGACTGCTTAGCAATTTATTCCTCTAAGAAAAGAGACCAGATTTAATATTTATTATTTGCAGTGATATAGTGCCAACAAATAGGAACCAGAAACAGTGTCAGCTTAATGACTGTTACAAAGATAAATGTAAATGGAAAACTTCTTTCCACTACTGTGTTCCCTAAAGGCAAATGCCTGTGAAATAGATGTCAGGCAGACATCAAATGTAGTCAATATCAGTCATGATATTGGTCACATTTTGTGTTTAAAGACAATGAAAAAGAAAGGTTTCACCTTTTGAAGCATTCATGCTGAGATAGGTAAGTCTTAAAGCATGATAGACTTATAATTAGTACACCTTCTAGCTTTCTTTCTTATAGTCTAGAATTGTTTAATTCTAAACAGATCTATTTTGACTTTGGACAGGGTTTTTAGTTATACTGAAAAATAAATATTTTAGGAAGTGGGTATTATTTTAGGAATTCAGCAGAGACAAAGGAAAGAGCAAGAGGATAGCACAATAAAGATCTTGATAGAGTTTCTATTGCCTCCACAAATTAATCATAACTACATGTGGAAATTCTTGTATTTCAAATTGCACAGTCTGTTTCATTATAAGTGAGTTAATTTTCAAAGAGTGTAAGCTTTTGATCAACCATCAGACAGTCTGCTTAGCATTTTACCTGGGACTATTTGACTGTATTCAAACTAGAAAAAGTAGTATTGACCTAAAGAACAGAGTGTAGTCAAGAGCTGATAGAAAAAAAAAAAACAAAGGAGGTTATTCTGGTAAATATAGTAATCTTCTTCCTAAGTGAACACTAACTAAATAAATAATATGTGGTCAGTGACAATACCACCTAATGAACAGCCTGAGGCTTGACCCCTGTGATCACAAAAATGGTTTTACTGCATTTTCATGAATAGTACAAACCAATATGTCTTGGGAAAATAGAAAGCTAATTCTAAGAAATATTTCTTCTTCTCTTTAATTTCACTTGAAACTACTTCTGTCACCATATATGACACTAAATTTCAATATATATTGTGATGCAATAAACAGCTGCAGCACAGATGTGCTACAATCTGCAGATGGAGGAATTGATTTTCTCACTTGATGGAAAAAATTTTGCATTTGTTAAGCAACCTCATGTTGCATCAGCCTCTAGGGAAACTTCATCAAAGCAGCCACTATGATATTGCTATAATAAGTTATCATTTACAAATTTTGGGCAATAATAAATGATTCTTTTTTCAAGAGATTATTCTGTTCCTGTTTGTCTGTAAATAATATTCACCGAGGACCTTGACATAACTGTGCAAAATAAAACTGAGATCCTTCAGCAAATGTTGGTCAAATAATTCTTACCAAACCCACTCATCCTTTCCTTTAGCAAATGCATGAAGCTATAGCATCATGAAAATGCCAAGTAATGGTATTTATGGGGATTGAACATGAAAACATATGCTAGTATTGGTTGTTTTTTTAAGCCTAATCACAACAAGGAATGTTTCAGCAGTAACTCCTTTTTGACAACTACTGAGGAAATTTTACACTAAAGCTCCCATATTTTCTGGGTATCAGATGAAATAAAGATGATTTCACAATAAACTTGAAGCCAGAGGTACCCAGATTAAAGGTTAATCTTTTTTTTTAAAAGTTGACTAATAAGATATAACTTTCATATATGTTTTTTATGCTTATGAATATAGATATCTTTTTAGAGATAAAGTTTACAGGAGCATGTATATAAAGGATCTACAAATTATGACCGGTTCACAGGAATGATTTTGTGAAGCTGGCAGTGATATTTGTTTGGCTTTCCATACAGTCCTTAATTACTGCCAAACTTCTAATAAAAACAGCAGTTTCATACTCAAAAAAAAAAAAAAAAGATAGAAAGGAGAATTAACTATGGGCCTTATTCATCAAGGTTGACTCAGGGTATGGATCAAATTCCTATGAAAGAGTTTGAGATTTGATAATTAAAGTTGATCCCTGGGTGCATAAATTTACAACTATTGAATTTAAATTTATATAGGGAACGTTAGCTTAGTTATTTCTGAAGTTCTGCGTGCTGTGCTTAGTAAAGAATATTTCCGTAAGGCTGATTTTAGAGTTCTGTTTTTCTTTTTTCTTATTCTGTCTATTTATATATAGTATGCAATTAAAATTATTTAGAATTATAGACATTGTACATGCACATCTAATATCTTAAATACCTCCCTCTTCTAAGAGGTAATAACTTCAAAGTAGTTCTTAGATTACCTAGAGATTTACCACAGTTTGACTGAAGTGCAATTTATTTTTATGACATTGGTTTATGTTCAGTCTAAAGTTATTCTCAGCTATTCTTCCCTTGCCACAAATGTTTCCTAACTAGAGTAGCATCACAAAGCAGAGATTTGAATGAAGAAATATATTCCAAAGCATTTATTCACAAATGAATATCTCATATAAAATTGAAAAGGAACAGGGCAATGAAAGATGGAAACATGCCTAGAGAAAAAAAATTAATTTTTCTTCCCAGACTCTGAACTACTACTAATACATATAACTTCTGAGGTAGATTAATTATGGAAGAGGGTTTAGGGAAAGACCTCATTCCAGTACCTTTTGCCATCTAAGACTTAATATGCTCAGCTAAGAAGCCAATGGAAACTTTAAAATCACCAGGAACCCATTGCTGAATACGTAATATTTTCATGCTTTTGGAAGCATCCCCCATGAAAGGCATCTTATGTTACATTTTTATGTTGAATTATGAAATTTTCCTTATTCCTTGGAACTTTTCCTTTTCCCTGCACATATGCTTAAAAAAAGAAAAATGTCTTATTCCCCATCTCTTCCTATCAACGTTCATAATTCTTATATGAGGACAGGAGGCTCTTGGTCTCTTGTCAAAATAAAAAAGGTACTGTTTTTTATTCTCATCCTTCTTATACATGTGCAATGTCTGTCGACATCTCTGTGCTGTGGCAGGGGTAACTGATGGTCATTTGTGTTTTATGAACAGTACAACTCTATGACATTCATGGCACTCCAGAATCTATCCATATCGTATCTCTGTCAAGGTATTCTAAATCTAAAGTGTCTTGCACGCCAAAGGATAGATTCACTGATACTTACAAAAACCTACATCTTACACCTGTCTGATTTATCTGACACCACTCATAATGAAGGACTTAATTATAGGAAAACATGATCCTATATTAAAGTAATGAGTTTGGTTCTAGTTGATAACACTTGAAACACAAGTTAAAAAAGAGAAAACTCCAAACAATACAGTTATTTCTTTTCCCCCAGTCTCTTTCTAACTGGTGAACTTCAGAAGTTTTTGAGACTGCTCAGTTAAAGATGCCATGTTCTGCTGCATGGATGTTCTCCTTTTAAAACATAAATTCTTTATGCATCAGAATTGTCACAAATGTCTTGAAGTGTGCATATGCCTGTGTGCTAGTCAAGGGTGAATGGGGGAAGGATGAATATTTTACTTGATACTTCCTACAGATGATATTTCAAAACTTGTTTCAGCTAATTCTTTCCTAATTTAGTATCTTTAGTTGCATTGCAGCTGTCATAATTTGCTCACTACCTGAAAAAAAGAGCATTCTTACGTTTATCTGAAAATGTCTTTCCAGTGATGTGGGTATGAGTTGGACCAGCACTCAGGTTTACCTTTTTTTTGGCTGGTTTTTGTTTTTCTTAAGGTATCAGCTGACTTGTAATTTTGAAATTCCATGCAGCATTTCATATATATGATACATTTGACTGTCTTACTGTGCAACAGTTTCAATTTCACTTTGGCTTGGTGACTTTGTAGGGAGGTCACATGTTGGTCTTGAAGGAAGTCCAATCACACTCACACAAACATGCTGTTTTAGAATTTAAATCGTGGCTACTGTTGTGCAAAATTAGAATTACTGTGGTGTGGGTAATACTTGGTTTAGACTATTCCTCTGCTCTGAGTTTTTAAGTCTGTGGTCCATAGTATCATTTGTGGATTCAAGACCACTATTTTCCTTAGTTTTCCTACTGTCTTATCAGGCTTTGTGATAGATATCTCTGGCACAGAGGGAGAGATAACAGTCAGTAATTGCCAGTTGGAAGCCTGTGTGATTCACAGTTCTGTGTAAATCAATGCTTGTCAAATACGAACTTCAGGTACCCCAGATGCTGCCATTTATTACACTGTATGTTCCTGGGGGCATTGTTGTACCTGATCCTGTACAATGCCAGTTAATTTCAGCTTTCTGGGAGGACAGTAAAAGATTCTTCTCTGAGTCAGATTCGTGAGATGATATTGTCTCTGTAAATGTCCTTTTCACCTCTTATACAGTTATAACACCTTAGGTAAACTGTGCTGCATCTAACATGTCATGTGCTGAATGAGTGGTGGAGTGATATCTCATAAAAGATTGGGAAGAATTTATATAAGCTGTATACTTTATACTACCCTATAAAACAGATAAAAAAAGATGTTTACAGATATACACCAATACACTTTTATCTTTTCCTCACCAGTGATGAGTGGTCAATGTCATGAGAATGGAACAGTATGATGTATATGCTCTCAGGAAAATATTATTCCATCATTCATGAATCTTAGATTCAGGCTCTGTAAATTTTTATGTCTAGACCATCTAAGAGGCAGAGCTAAACCAGATTGTTTATTTCCTTTAATATATAACTTTTTTCACTCTCTATATATCATATATATTTCACTGCAAATAATGCAAAATGCCACATTTGAACAGGAAACAGAGAAAAATCACTGCCTCACACAGGCAGATCATTCCATGGGATGCATTTTGACACTGTTTGAAAGTTCATCAAGCAAAGTTTAAAACAAAATATAATGCAGTATAGGTCCTTATTTCTTACAGTTGGAAGGGTGTAATGGTACAGCAAATAACAATACTTTTCTGTACTGTCTGGTTGAAATGTGCTTTACAAATACACTACTTTTAGTTATGTTTTACAACAGAGACAATGTTATTGACATAAACCACGTACTTTATGAAATGGAATTAATATTGGACAAAATAATTTTCTAATTTGTTCAGATGCAGCAAAATTCTCTTTATGACAGAATATAAGTTATCTGAGCTTCCAGTTACTTGAAATATGTTTCCTTGTGATTTTTATGATGTTCCCTATTAATAAACATATTTATCTTGTGAAAAAAATTTGGAAATTGACTAATCCTTTTAGCTATTTACCTCATTTAGAGATGAATGTATATGGAATTAGGAATGGTGGTGAATATTGAACACTCTTATTGTTTGTACTGAGGTGAAATTAGCCCACGAGCTGTGACTTGGCACAAGGTTTGTTTGGACATTTTAAGTCTACTTTAAGCCTATGCTTGAGTCTGTATTTCAGGACTTCAAATTTCAACTTTATTGTAAATATTAATTCTATTCTGGCTTTGACTTTCATTAAGTCGGTTTCCATTTGGTAAAATGGGTCAATAACAGTGGATGAAGTGGTCCAAAACTAATGACAAGTTTAAATAAAATCTCTACCTCTAGTCTAAAATAAAATTAAAAAAAAAAAAGAAAAAAATCACTATTATTTTAAGATATAAACCCTAAAATATTTTTTATTCTGTTAATATAAACTGCTTGTTAGAGAATTAAGATGAAATACTTACTGTCTTGAAATCAGTGCTCGTACAGGTCTATTTAATATGTAGGTCAGAATGGGTGAACCTTTATTTCAGGAACTACCTGGGTATTGCAGTAACAGAAGCTATTCAAGTCCTAGTTATATTAATATCTTAAACACTGAAATTTTTTTGCTGTCCTTTTAAGTAAAAAAAATGGTGTAGGTAAACTGCTTTTGACGAAATACTGTATTTTAATGGAAATCAGTTTGGTGAAAGGGCTAGGAAAGTAGAATGGAAGCCAGTAGATTTATATTGGATAGCAGGGATTTTCTGTCTGCTTTCTCTACTTCCTTAAAAGTGTTGTAGTTCCATTATTCTTCAAAAAAGAAAGGCAACAGACAACCTACACAAATTTAATCTAGCTAATTAAAAGTTAAACTGTATGCTATTTTGAAGGGCAACCAGAGAAAATTTATTTACCACCATGCTTTTCTTTTTTTCACTTTGAGCCCACTTTTCTAGTAGAAAATAGAGGGCTTTGTGAGGACAAAGCCCATACCTTCTTTGACAATAATGTAAATCATCTTTACTTTTTAAAGAAAATTACTTTCGACTTCAGATTTATGTAAGCATTTACATCACAAGTCTACTGAGCTTGTTTACACAGGCAATGGGTGCCTAGAATCTGGCCTTTTGTGAATCGATGTGAGTATAACAACTGATGAAGACATTGAGTCTGCACAGTAGAATCTACTTCTGCAATGTAATATACTAAGAAAATTGGTGGATAACATGTTGTTCTGAATGTCACTTTATGTGTAACACCTCAACTGCAACTGCTTCTGTGCCTAAATGAAAAGTCTTATGGTTCTTTTCCAAAAGCACAGATATATATATATTATTGCCTGCTAGTCATGAGAAGTCCATAAACATGGTTAAGCAATCTTTCATCCTGAAGAAGTGTCGTGGTTTAGGAATGGTACTCCCCAGTTTTGTGTTCCCGCTGAAACTCCAAATTACTCTGCTGCTCGCTTGCTCCCTCCTTCCTCATCCTCCTTTCCCCCTGTGGCTGGCTGGAGAGCAGAATTGCAGGCACAAAAGGTGAAGGTCATAGGTTGAGATAAAAACAATTTGCTGGAAACAGCAATGGGATAAAAAAAAATGAACAGTTACAGCAACAATATTAATGACAGAAAGTACAAGAAAAGAAATTATTACTGTTCACTGCAGAACCCCCCGACAATAGACGATACCTGAACCACCCTTTCTGTCATGCTACCCCCAACTGCTCCCTCCCGTTCAGGACTGGGGCCACTCCACTGCTCCCTCTGCCACGCTTACTCCACTGGAAGGAACCCTTTCTCCCTGGCAGAGACTCCCTTCCCCCCACCCCCAGCAATAAGGTGAGATGGTATAGTGTCCTGGCCATGCCCCCTCCTGGCTACTGCAAAAATTAACCCTGTCCTGGCCAGAACCAAGACAAGAAGGAAGTAGTGCACGTAGTTAATATGAAAATGGTAAGACTCAGGTTTGGTTTTTTTTTGCAAGTAATGTTCTGGGATACATGAGGAAACTGTGAGCATAACTGCTGTCTGAATGCATGATACGTCTAAAAGAAATCAAATTAAGATAGTGGGAACTCTGGTGGTTGCTAGAACTGGGAAAGGAATCATCTATTTACCATAGACCTAAGCCTTCTTATTCCTTTTATATGTGCGTTAATTTACATCTGAAATAAATCATTGGGGAGTCTGATGCTTTCTGCCTAGACAGTAGATATTTTTAAATTGTGACTACTCTGAAATATCAGATTTTTGGTTGTTGCCCTCACTTTGAGTCTTCCCTGGAACACTTGTGACTTCTCAGCTTGGACAGTTTGGTCTGCCCTGGAATCCCAATTCATGATGATGGAACATGACAACAGTTTGTTCCCTAAATAATCCTATCATACTTAAGGAAAGTTCCTGGCAGTGGCTAATCTCTTAGTAATCCCATCATGGGGAAATTCTTGGCAGTCAGTCCTTAAAAGAAAAAAACAGAGAGACTTAGTTTAAAATATTAAACCAAATAAATAACGATCACATTAAAAAATAAAACAAGACAGGATTAAGTGAAGAGAGGGAAAAGACAGATCTGATTGGATTATTTCCATTGCAAATTAAAGTACAGCTGCTTGGGGTGGAAGCATGATGCTGGGTTCTTTTTGCAGTAATTAGAAAGCCAGTGCTGCCAAAAACTGTTTTCCCATCTGCCACTCAGTTTGTGGGATGTTCTTAAAGCCTCTCTCAGAAGGCTGGTGTTCACTAATCCCAATCAGCCATGAAATGGAACCTGCACCACACATCAACAAAACAATCCGAGAAGAAGAAATTGGGAGATTCACTCAGTAATCATGTCACAAAAATATTTGAAAATCTCAGAGAAAGCAAAGCCTTCATCTTGAAAAGAACAAAAACTTTGTCAATGTTAGCACTTCCCATGCAGAGGGAGGAATGGTTGCCCTTTCAAACAATCTTTAAAGTGTGATGTGGCATGTTTTGATCTTTTTATCTGTTTTCAGTTGCTTTAGAAACAGGCTTAGGATGTTTCGAAATCAGACAGAATTTGGGTTTGGAAAGATGTTTCTTGTTTTTATTTCAAAAAGGTCAAGATTCAGGATTTGAAGAAATGGTACTTAGTAATTTCCAGTTTTGTGATGAGGAAGTGATGGAGAATAACTGAGTTTGGTATTGGTTGCAACAAAATGTTTGACTCTGTTCTGTAGCATGGACAAGTAAACTTGTCCTATACTCATACCAAGGTGGTCTCTCAGCCTGCACGGGTATTCTGAATTTGCAGTGTGTGACAGTTAGACTCTTTGGAGCATTAAAGGAGAGAGATATTCTCACAGTCAGCTCCAAATATCTCAACACTCCACAAGTAAATAGCTAGCAGCACAAAATCCTTCAGCTGAATAGCTGATTGGACTCTTTAGTTCTGGCAAGACAGAAATCAGTTGCTGATACCTCAGATGGTAGAGAATTGCAGACCGGACCCTAACAGTAGACAACCATTGATCCTGAACCACACATTGGTTGAGTTGGCAGAGCTTCCTGTGACAGACAGAGGTCTTGGCAGAGAGGTGGAGGTCATTGCAGAGTATTCATAGTCATGGCTTGCTAGCCACTTTTGGAAACATTTCCTTAACATCTCTGCTGCTCAGAAGCATTATTTTTATCTGTTTCTGAGCCTTTTTGGATGTGCTAATGAGTCCAGCAACTTAAGAGTAGAAGAAATCCTGTGACCTTCACTGCATCATGGAATCACACATCTAGCTAGTGCTCAGCATCATTAATACAAAGAGAGAGAGAATAAACTTATTTCAAGCAGTGGCTTAAATCAGCTACACAGAATGACAAAAATATATGTATTCCTTTGGCCTTTCTTTCTTCCTTTTTGCTCACATCAATGTTACAGTACAAATCACATGGCTTGACAGAGCGCATCAACTATTGCTGTTCTGTCTGGAAAATCATAGCCTCTACAGGTAAATACTTTTTATGACTGAGCAAGTGGTTATAATAATTGAAAAAAAAAATACTTGTAAAATGAAAAACACCTAATCATAATGAATAATTAGAATATATTAGTATAACCTGCTTAAATGTGTCATATACAGACAAGAGGTTTTGTTGGATGAAGTTAATAGCTGGAGTAACACTGTACAGATTAAGAATCTAAGTGATTTCATGATCAGAAGATTCAGTGTATATCTGGGAGGATTTCCCAGTTATTTTAACAGAGTTACTACTAGCTCACAACAAGATTCTTGGCAAATCATCCAGTATCATAGGCTGTTACAGAGTTTGAACGGACCTTAAAGATTATCTAGTCCTAATTCCCCCTGCCAGGGGCTGGGACACCTCCCACTAGACCAGGTTGCTCAAGGCCTTATGCAACCTGGCTTTGAACACCACCAGGGTTGGAGCATCCACAGCACCCCTAGCCAACCCATTCCAATGTCTCACCACTCTCATAGTAAAGAATTTCTTCCTAATATCTAATTTAAATTTCCCCTCTTTCAATTTGTTTTCATTACTCCTTGTCCTATCACTACAGTTCCTGATGAAGAGTCCCTCTCTGGCTTCCTTGTATGCCTCCTTCAGAGACTGGAAGGTTGCTGTGAGGCCTCCACCCAATATTCTCTTCTTCAAGCTGAAGAGCCCCAAGTTTCTCAGCCTGTCTTTGTAGGGGAGGTCCCTTTATCAACTTTGTGTCTGGACTTACTCCAACAGTTCCATGTCCTTCTTGTGTTGGGGGCACCAGAACTGTACATGATAGTCCAGGTGAGATCTCACAAGAGCAGAATAGAGAAAAGAATCACCTCCCTCCACCTTCTGGCCATGCTCTTTTTGATGTAGCTCAGGATGTAGTTGGCTTTCTGGGCTGCAAGCGCACACTGCTGCCTCATGTTAAGTTTTTCATCAACCGTCACCCCCAAAACTTTCTCTGCAGGGCTGCTCTCAATCATTTTGAGCTTCAGTTTACTCTCATGCTGATGATGGAAATCAGGTACATTTAAATGTTCTGAGAATCACATAGAGCTCTGATGTAAACTGAAGTAGTTAACATTAACTGCAAAGGAAAGCATCTTTGGCTGTCCATATGGATATTATACTGGCTGTTACAGAACTTACTGAATACTTTAAAGTGCTACAGAGTTACAGATAACAGTGCACGTAATAAAACTGAATTAAAAATGAGGTACACCTCGTAGCAGTGTTTTTAACCTTCATCTTAATGGATACATCATGAAAGAAGATGTTTACAGTACCTTGCAATAAGTATAATTTTGCCAAATCAGCAGAAAAATCAACTCAAAATTAATTTCCACTCATGATGCAGAAGCAATGGCATATGAATATATGCTGCAAAAAAGTAAGAATGCAATGGCAGCTTGATTTATGACATAAATAAATGTAAGGCATACTAGTAAAATTAGTGTATAGGAGTGTTAGCACAAATCAAAATATGCAGTACCAAATTCGATCGCTTGCTGCACAACAGAAATACAGCAGTCTAATAGAGAAGATATAGTATGTCATAAAAAACCAGAGTAGTTTCCAAGTACTAAATATATTAATGTTATTAAAAACAGGCTAGTGCAAGATCTTGTGCGTGTTCTTATTAAATATCCTCATTAATAATCTGAACCAAAGGGGTAGCATTATTAATGAAATTCACTGCTACTGATGACTTTGTGAAATTGCTAACCCTCTCAAAGGATATTAAGACACCTGAAAAGCCTGGGAAAAGGAATAGAAATTTAATTTAGAATCAGTTTGGGAAATGTATGTGCTACAATTTTTCTATCTTCACTGCATGATTAACTGAAATTTAGGAATTCCTGAGACATACATAAATATAACTTGTGTACGAAAGGCATCCAAAAACGTGACTTCAGTTGGAGAAGAAAGCTTGAGAAGCAGGAACCTGAAATTATAGGGTGTGATACAAGAGCCTTTTGAAAAGTATTGTACAATAAAAATGCAACATGGGTAGATTTCTGATGTATTTCAGTCTGCACATGAATATGTATCATATAACATATCTACCTACAAGTTTATGGTGCTGCAAGACCCCTATCTTCAATATGTGTAACCATCTCAGTCATGTGATCTTTAAGGTCCCTTCCAACCCAAACCATTCTATGATTCTATGATAAACAGATGTTTCTTACAGATCATAAACATCTGGTGCTAAGCTGCTGCCAAAATAGTTTAACTGCTGTTAGTGTTTTAGGGCCAAGAGATGGGAAAGCATCCACTGGATTTTATTCTATGCGCTATCAAAAATAATTAACTCTAAGTGCCTGTTATTGGTTTTCACATAATATATTTTCTGAATGGGTTGAATGGTCTCTACAAACACGACAAATCCTTAAGTTGCCAGTTATGCTAATTTTACTGCAGTTCTGTTACTGATTGCCTACGTCATCCTGACGTTTTTTTCAGTTCTTTAGTGAAAAAGTGAAATTTTCCTTGGGCACGGTGAGCATTTCTGGTATTAAAATAAACTCTACATTGTAGAGTGAAGGCAAATAAACACTGTAATGCTAAGTTTAATATACAAGTATAAAAGCCATATGTGCCAGTGCTTCAAAAAGAGAGAGATGAAAAAGTAAATTGAGTTTGTGAAATGATCTTAAATATTTTCCGGCCTCTCAATTATGTTGCAGTAATAATGACTGCTCCATAAATCAACAATACCTTTCTCAGCAGATCAGAAACACAGGTGTGAATCAGCTAGTAACAGCTTGAACCTGGAAATTCAAAGGAAAGTAATAGTAAAAGATTGTATGATATCATATTCAGTGTCCCACTGCACATAAAGATCAATATACTGTCATTCACACTAACAGCAACTACTGTAATATTTCAGGTAAAAGAGTATATGTTTCTAGGGGATTGTACATTCAATTAATTAGGGATCAGAATCAGGAATAGGTTCTCAAATAATATCTGCTTTTCCCCACAAGATAATTTCAGAACTGTCAGTAATATAAATGAGTAACGGTAGCAGTGCTATCTGGCACTAATTATAGCACCTACCCCTACTGTGATAGTAAAGATTGCCTCTTGCAATGGTAATAGCTAACATTTGAATGGTGCCTTTCATCTCCAAAAATCCCCAAATACTCTTCAAATTAGAAATCTGATCTTTCTATATGTATGCAAATCCTTAATGAGGGAGGTTTGAGACAGAAAGAGTATTGCTTTTTTAACATCTAGTGTCTGATGACCCTGTAGTCTTTATCTAGAAGCACACATTGATTTTTGGAGGTTAAATTACTCAAACAGAAAAAATCATTGAAACATCAGGAATAAAACCAAGTGTGCAAACCACACTTCCAAACCCCCAAACATTTCTCTATTGGCACAAAAATATTCAAAGAATTGTACTTTGTAATAGCAGTTCTTTTCCTTCCTCCCTCTTTACATTTCTTTCATAAATGTCATTTTCTTTTACTCAGTTACTCACATGTAAGTACACAAAACACCTAGTAGCAGAGGCATAGCTTACTATACATATTTGTTATACTTTTTACCAGTATTAATTCTACCATTACTACTCAAGGATAACTCCCATCAATTTATCTGAAACATTTAGAACTGGGAATTTGGTAAACAGACGTTCTCCATTTGTCATGGAAATGCGGTAACACTGAGCCAGTGCAGAAGTTAGGAAACCATATAAACAAGCTATTTTTCCAGAATGAAATAATTGAAGAAATGAGCTATTCTATTTGGGCAAATGTGGCTACTGACAGTGACATCTGGGTGGAGCATGTGATTCAGACATAGGCTCATATGAAAAGGTTGAGGGGCCCTTAAAGATCCCAAGAAGTGAATAGTCTCAGTTGTGACTCAGTGGTAAGAATGCAAGTGCCTGTGTGTGTGCTGCATCTCTACACAACTGGTCTTCCTTACAAGCATAGTAATTCACCCTGTTAGAGGAATGAAAACTCATTTTAACCTAGCATTCTTCAATATAGGAGGCGTAAGACTTCTGATTTCTCTTTTTTAATGCTAAACTATATTTTCTTCATCAACCAATGAGATTTCATACAGAGGAAGAAAATGTTCTCATTCATTGCAGATGGATAACTAAGTTGGGGCTCTGAAATTCTCAAAGATCTTTAGAGAAAAGCCAGAAATGTAAGTGTTTGAAAATTTAGGCTTTAATTGAGGCGCTAGCCCATCTTTAAAAGAGCACTGAAGTACATTTTTGAGACTAGTTTACTTTGATGGAATATAAGCACCTGCTTAAACTGAAACACATATTTAAATAAGCATCTGCTTAAGTGATTTGCTGAAACCACTGCTTTCTCTGGGAGAACCTTTATGCCCTTCTCAGCAGCAAGCATCAATAAAGAGGCCTGATTACATTATAAAGTCTCTAACAAACACTGTTTAATGCTGACTTTTTAGGTCATCACTGCTGGGAATAGCAAATAGTTTTTACTTTGCCAGGTGAGATTAATTTCTAAATAAATGAGGCTACAAAATACCCTACACAGCACTTGTGGGTTGTTCTGCTCCTGTAACTGAATAGAAAAAAAAATAATGATGCTTTTTAAAAGCTTACAGTTTGAAATATGTGGCAATATCTTTTGTTTATTCTTTCTCACTAAAAAAAAAAATCCCAACTGGAAATATTATAGGTAAAATAATGGACAATGAATTCTTCTTGCAGCTCTGCTTTGAAACAAAATGCTGATTTGTTTTTTCTGTCTGTAGTTTTAAAATGTGCCGACAAGGTTGTAAATGAAATGTACAAATAGAGGAAGAATGACCAGCTGTCTCGAGAGCAAGCTGCAAGTTTCCACTAAATATCTACAGTGTTAGGACACCTGTTAAAAAAAAAAAAAAAAAACAAACCAGAGTAAAGCTTCTGAGATGTGTTCCAAACTGGGAGAAAACAAGAAGTCTATCAGCAAAACCTGACTGCTGTCAATACAAGTGAACTAAGGCTTACTAACGCTGTTCAAATTTAATAGTCCAGTATGAATCTGCTCTACTAATCAGTAAATATTATTCAATTATAATTAAACAACAAATATTATATTTTGCTCTAGCAGTTTCTATGCATTTCCTCAGTACTGATATCACCTACTAATATGAATTTTTTAGAAGATTCTGCTTTGAAATGAAAGGGTCATGATGAAAGAGGCTGGTAGTGGTCTGTCATTGATGGTCCGTGCAGATAGGCACATTATGAGATTGTGCTGAAGTTCTCTGATTGAATGACAGGTACCCACCAAAGCTGTTCTCTCACTCCCCTCTGCAACTGGACAGAGGAGAGAAGAAAACAGTGAAGGATTCATGAGTTGAGAGCTGGGAGAGGTCACTTACTAATCATCATCACAGGCAAAACAGACTCAAAGTGGGCATACTAATTGAATTTATTACTAACAGGGTCAGAGCAAAAGAGTGATAAGTAAAATAATCTTAAATACATCTTCCGCCCACCCCTTCTTCCTTCCATGTTCTCCCTCCTCCCCCCCAGCAGTGCAGGGGGACAGGAAATGGGGGTTATGGTCAGTTGCTCGTTCTGCTGCTGCTCAGGGAGAGGAGTCCTTTCCCTGCTCCCATGGGGGCCCTCCTATGAGAGACAGTCCTTGACGGACCTCTCCAGTGTGAGTCCATCCCTTGGGCAATAGTTCTTCCCAAACTGCTGTCCCATGGGTCACTCTTCCATGGGGTGCAGTCCTTCATGAACTCTGGGTCCTCCACAGGGGCCACAAGTCCTACCCAGGAGAAACCTGCTCTAGCATGGCCCCTCTCTTCACGGGCTGCAGGTGTTCAGCAGGATCCTGCTCCATCTTGGGCCTCCCATGGGGTCACAGCATCCTTCAGATATCCACCTGTTCCAGCATGGGCTCCTCCATGGGCTGCAGGTGGGTCTCTGCATCATGATGGTGCTCCATGGGCTGCAGGGGCACAGTTGCTCCACCATGGTCTGCACCACGGGCTGCAGGGGCCACAGCTCCAGCACCTGAGCACCTCCTCCTCCTCCTCCTCCTCCTTCTTCACTGACCTTGGTGTGTGCATTTTTGTTCGCATGTTCTCACTCCACTCTTCCCCAGCTGGAATTTTTTCGGTGCAATATCTTTCTGTTCTTAAATATGTTAAAACAGAGGCGTTACTATCACTCTTGATTGGCTCGGCCTTGGCCAGTGGCAGGAAGCCCATCCTGAAGCCGGCTGGCATTGGCTCCATGGGATAGGGGAAGCTTCTAGCAGCTTCTAACAGAAGCCACCCCTGTAACCCCCCTGTTACCAAAACCCAGCCACAGAAACCCATTACACAGAAACCCACTACACAGAAGCCCCCTTTCCACTAAGAGGAAGTTACTGTGCTTCCTTGAATTATTGGGCTTTCATAAACCCATAAACACAAAGATGCTGTTCCCAAACCATGAAAAGGAAGCCTGATAGCAATAAGGAGGATAGAGAGGACTGAGTGCCATTCCATGGGCTAAATACACACTAGAACAGAAAGGGTCTACTTAGGACAGATTAGTCTCTTTCCATTTCTAATCCATCTCTAGAAAAATCTATACTACTGGTGAAAGCAAAAGCTGTGTGACATAGGTAACTATTGTCAGCCTATTCAAACAGCCTTAGGTTACTGTCACAGTTAGGATTTAATCGGGATTTCTGAGCTAAAATACATTTAGGTCTGCCATACAAAATTTTAGTTTGTTGAAAAGGAATATGTTTAGCATTGCCCTAAAAACTTCAGTGATGTACACAAATACTGAAAAATTATAACCTTATATAAGCTGGTGAAAGGCAGTCTGGGGAACTGGTTGGTTTTGGAGGCCTTCTTATTGTGCAGAATCTAATATTCAGGGTTGTTTTTGTTGTTTGATTACAACAATGAAATCTCAATGCAAAAGAAAACCTTATTTTTGTAAGCCAGTTGTAACCTGCTGCAGTAATGTCTTTCTCCCTGTTCAAGAGCCCAGAGAAATATAAATGCTTGAGCAGGGTGTTAACTTCTGAGCCAAAAAATAATGGTTAAATTGTCCAGTCATAATACTGTTACTTTCCTGCCAAAAAGGGAACCTATTTTTTGTTTCTGTATGTAACTCTACTCAGCAGTGACAGGTAATTACCTCCATGTTAAAACTTTGAAAAAGGCAGATTAAAAATAAGAGGATGAGGCTAAGATGTAGAAGGATCTTATGTTCAACTAAAGGAATAATTTAATCCTCATAAGTTCAGTGATAACAGAAAATATCAGACTATTTTCTTTTACATTTCCTAAAGAGCTGTTGTAGGAAAATGAACCATATAAGACCGCTTGTTTATGCATTTCCGTAGTCCACATCTTCTCATTTTCATTTAAGAAAATACAAGCCTAGCACCTCACTTAGCCTCAAAATTAACTTCTAACTCAGAATCAAATTGCTCTATGCAGAAAAGCTACCAGATATTTTTCTCTGTTGAGAAAAAAACCCCTCATCTATCCAGTATTTATGCAGCTGTATTTGTAACTTCATAGGTTGTATTGTGCATATAATAGAATTCATTTTTTTATCCAGAGTATGTTATAAATCATTGAGTCTAAGACTTCAACTCTCAATTTTTCATGGAAATTAATAAACTATTTAGGTCAGAGCACTCATAGTTTATTTAGATAAGGGTCCCACAGGTTAGATCACTTTCCATTGCCATTAGTATATATATGACATCTGTTGCCTTCCTACCTTTCTTTCTCTCTACCTCTCTTTCACTTTTGTTATGGCAACAGGTAGGCTGTTTAAAGTATTCATGGCATATAAGGGCAACCCAACAGCATTTCAGGTACAAGAGCACTCCACATTTGTAGATCTTGTCTCACAATTCTGTGTCACAATAAAATACAAACTCTGCTTCATGTCTTTTGGGCACTAAATATATATGCTTTTCATATAAGGATAAAATTCTCAACAGATTTACTTTCTTGTGGAGCTAAACATCAAAACTCCACAATTACTGAAGGAAATAACAAGAGTTTGAGATTTCAGACTACTTCCTCAGTCTCAAATGCTCAGTCCAAATATTCATGAGTCTATGAGGCAGATAAATTGTTCTGTTATGTTATAAAATTTGTCTCTGCTCTTTTCTTTATGTATGCATGCAAGAAACATTTACTGTGACCTAGGTAAAATTATTAATTTCCACTTGTAGCAACTGCTTCAAACTATTTCTGAACATTGCATTAACCAAAGCAAATACAAGAGTATATTTCTAAAAAATGTGTCATGGAGTGATTTTTACACTGATAACTTTTCCTTTGATTACTTGGATTTCATCACTTGCATGAAAGGCATGTGTTTTGAGTAGCATA
The DNA here is from genome assembly GCF_009829145.1 of Chiroxiphia lanceolata. NCBI lineage: Eukaryota > Metazoa > Chordata > Aves > Passeriformes > Pipridae > Chiroxiphia > Chiroxiphia lanceolata. The sequence goes on along the minus strand of NC_045642.1, from coordinate 22,312,787 downwards.
AAAGTCCTTGACTGTATCTTTTTAAGCCCTGGTAAGAGGAAGTGTTGCTTGCCTTTTCCAGTTGTTTGTTATTTCTTTGCTATTTCTTTCAGCAGCATTTTGACTGGGGCTTCTGTGCTTTTGCCAGACCTCCAGCCCTCTTGGGACTTAAGCTGACATGAAATTGTCGTTGCAATGCTTTCAGGTAAGAGCATGAATCAGTGTCTGAAACTCTTATGTTCTACTCTGAAAAAAACAATATGAACACTGTGATTAATGTTTCAGCGCATACCAAATAAAAATCAGATGCCTGTTACAATGCTGCGTCTTGTGACTTTTCAGTGTTCTGAAAAATCCCAAATCAGCTCATGTGAACATGTGTTTCAATGACTTATCACCACAGCACTCCAAAAAGTGGCTATCATTCCTTGCGACTTTCAAAAATAATTCTATCTTTCTTATAGGAAGATAATTTTGTGACAAAAAGAAAGTAGATCTTTTTTCCTTCACATAAAAAATTCAGCAGTTCACCTCTAAACTCATGCACAATTTCTTCTGTATCCCATCAGGCTTCCCTTTCCCTGTTTTAGAAACAGCAACTGGCTATTTTGTTATATAATTCCATCCCATGTTTTACCAGAATAAAGGTCAAGGCCAAGCGTCTCTGGGTTGCATGCTAAAACCTCAGAAAACAAGACTGACCATGCCTGATCTGTGTAATGGCGTGTACTTGCTCCCTTCATCTCAGACAGCTGATACCCCTGATGGCCTATAAATATCCATTTGAGTGTTGTCATTGTTTATTTTTATTTTTGTTTTATTTTTATTATTTTATCAACTCTCCTTGTCTTTTGTGCTTGACTTTACAAATGAGGAATAAAAGGTCAGGAGAGAAGTTCTTTCAGAGGAAGGGGAGTATTTTCCCACCTGGGAAATATTATTAACACAATATCACGTAAAGCTGGAAAGCTGTTGAAAGATTGAAATATAGTTTGAAACAAAGCATACTTCTCTTTCTTTGATGATAAATATAATTTCAAACTGGAGGAGTTTTAGTTGAATCATTGTCTTTTTGCAAATTGGCTTCCCTACACAAGTAGAACATTTGCTCAGAAAATTTTGTTTCTTCAGAGTTCTTTCACTCTGTACTGAACAAAAAGAAATCAAAAGAAGGCAATGCACCCTTGGGCAGGTGATCTACTACTAAAGTCTTCGGAGAAATTTTAGTCATAAAAGCAAGAAGGAGCTTCTGTTTGCTTGAAGAAGAGCTGACCCTCACCTCGTTACAACCTCCTTTCAGGTTAGGCTTAAGAACATTCTGTACCTAAGGTTGTAACACAAATAGCCATATAACTGTCCTAGGAAAAAGAATAACTGGTGTCTTCCTCCAACACAGATAGTTTGCACTTCCAGCTATTCTCTGGCCCACAGGCAATTTGGAAGTCAGGCAGAGGAGTTGTTCATGAATTCATGGTTCTGACAGTGATAAGAGGTCTGTTCTCAGCCACCATTTTTTCCCAGACACTTATCAGAGCACTTGGAAGTGTGTAGCACATGAACAATGCAGCTCAGAATAATGGAAAAGGCAGCCAGGAACAGACTGTCACCATCAGAATAATTTATCTAGCCTAAAGTCTTTTGCCTGAAGGCCATCTCAAGAAAAATGGCATTCGAGGGCAGGTAGAGGGCCAGGTAAGTAGACCTAGTTGACCTCCTGTAACATCACATAACTTATATAACTTATGACTTATAGGCTGATCTTGCCCAGTGTTAGAGAAGGTGCTTATTTTGCGGCCAGCACAGAACTTAATTCTAAATCATGTTTCCAAGTATTCCCTTCAGTTCATGTTTAAGTCAACTAGGGATAGTTAAAAAATGAAATTTAAAATTCTCTCTCTCTCCCATGGCAAATTTTGATATTTTCACCTTTCATCCAAAATCAAGATGAAATACCTGGATTTCTTGTAAAACATAGTTAGTTTTATATCTTGAATCAATAATATTAAATATATCCATATTCCATAACATTAAGCTGAGTTGTTATGTTAATCTAACTGAAAGTCCTTCTTCAGGGAGGCGTGGAAATGTGACCAGAAACAGAGAGATTTCCCAGGGACACTGTGAGTACTTAGGTCGATAAACAGTCTAAAGGTAAATCACCCACCAAAAAACCATTAGGGTTTGCTTTTCTTGATAGAGAAGTGATCAGTTTGCAAATTTTGCTGAAAATGTTATCTTGTGGAGACCTACATTTTACATGAAATCATTGCTATTATGGAAAAATGGCCACTCCTTATATTTATAACAAATATCTGTTCTGACCTAAGGAAACCATCACTTTTATATGATCTCCTTACAAGTTTCTTGATAAGTTTACAATTGCATATCCACGCAACATACTACATGTTGATTTAGGAGCATCCAAATGGGCTGCAGATATGTTTGAAAATGAGGTGCAGAGTTGGATATCAATGAGAGATGATGCACAAGGGCAAATTAACTAACATCTGCAAGTACAAAAGTTCTCAATAAGCCCCGGTATATGATAGGCATGGTAATAAGAAATGAGACGGTCTCTCTCCTCATTCACCTCCTTTGAGGTGGTTGGACTTTTTTTCTACAGACAATTTTCCAGGTGTCCTCACATTATTCTTATAGCCTCATATGAGGGAAAAACTTGGTAACCATCACCAACTAGCCACTATCTAATACTAATGTGAAAGTAGGTTAATTCTAGATCAGTCCCACTGAATACATGTTGCTTGATGTTAAGCAGCTGTATAAGTGCTTTGCAACTTAGGGCTCATAAATAGATTTTTACTATTTATTCATCAGTAAAAAGAATCTTAAAGTCATTATTATGACAACTTGTCATATATTCTCTGCAATACTTTGTTATTGTCATTTATCCCATTGCCTTAAAGAACACTTATATGTATACAAAAGCACATACACATACAACCAAGGGGTTAAACTTCTGGGTTGGGAAACTGTTTAAAATCCTTGTCTGTAAAATGTCATTTTTTAGTAAGGTATGTAGAAACTGTCTTTGAACAAATGAGCCTGTTGCTGAATATCAGAATCCAAATGGGAAATGCTATTTAGTGGTTAGAATAAAATGGTCTGTATGGTGAGGAATAGATTAGGCTGCCTCACAGTGACTGAGCAGAGATAATAAGAGATGATATGAATGTGGAAATAGTAATTTGCAATGGGCCTTGTAACACTCGTAGCAAGGATCTGAACAGTCAGAACATGGTAGAATGGTTCTACCTTTCCTTGTTTAATAAAAAATGTGCTCCAGACATTTGCCTTACTGAGCCCTTGAACAACTATGTGTCTGCTGACTCTTCTGCTCTACTGTTAGATTTAGGACAGGCTATTTAAACAGTTGCATTAGACAGTGACAGTTTTCTTTTGAACAGAGAACAGGCATCTCTAGCCTCTCACTTTTGTGCTATCCTCTGCATTGTTTTATTTCACTCTTAAAAATAAAAAAAATTGAAATCTTTAAGTTTTAAAAAATACTCACTGTAGAATTATAGAAAATGCTGAGTTAGAAGGGACCCACAAGGAATCATTAAAATCCAGATCCTGGTCCTGCACACAACAGCTCCAAGAGATACACCATGTACCAGAGAGTATTGTCCATACAATTCTTGAACTCTGGCAGGCTCCATGTTGTGACCACTTCCCTGGAGATTCTGTTCCCAACCATCCTCTGGTTTAAGAACCTTTCCCATATATCCAGCCTAAAACTCCCCTGACACAACTTCATACCATTCCTTTGGGTCCCGTCACTGGTCACCAGAGATCAGTGCCTGCCCCTCTGCTTCCTCCTGTTAGGAGGCTGTAGACTGCTATGGGATCTCCCCTCAGTCTCCTCCAGGCTGAACAAGCCAAGTGAACTCAGCCTCTCCTCATATGGTTTTCCCTCAAGGCCCTTCACCATCTTGACTGCCTTCCTTTAGACACTTTCTAATAGCTTTATGTCCTTCTTATATTGTGGTGCCCAAAACTGCACACAATATTCAAGGTGAGGCCTCACCACTGCAGAGCAGAGTGGGACAATCACCTCCCTCAACCAGCCAGTAATGTTGTGCCTGATGTCCCCCAGGACACAGTTGACCCTTTTGGCTGGCAGGGCACACTGGCAATTTATCGTGTCTGTTCCATAGGTGAGCAAACTGAGATAGGAGGATGCCATTGCTAAGCAGAGAAAAACTTTTAGCATCTCTGCATGTTGAGCAGTTCACTTGAGGTTTTTCATGATGGACAAACAAAAATGAGTGGTTACTTCTGAATATGCTGATTCATATTCAATTTGTTCCCAGGTCCCTTTCCACAGCACTGCTCTCCAGCCTCTTGTTCCCCAGTCTGTACGTACATCCGGGTTTGCACCATCCCAGGTGCACAATCCTGTCTTTGATAAAGTTCATACGGTTCTTGGTTGCCCAGCTCTCTAATTTGTCAAGGTCTCTCTGCGGGGTCTGTCTACCTTTGAGGGAGTCAATATCTCATCCCAATTTATTTTCATTGAAAACTTACTTAGAATACCTTCAAGTGTTGCATCTGAATCATTTATCATCAATGTTCAGCAGGAACCTCCTGGACTGTGTGTGCCTGGCTGTGTTGTCTTTCCAGCAGAGACCAGCATGCCTGAAGTTCACCATGAACACCAGAGCCTGTGACTGTGAGGCTCCTTCCAGCTGTCTCTAGAACTTCCTCTTCCTGATGGGGTGGCACGTAGCAAACACCCACAGTAATGTCACCGTGTTAGCCGGTCCCCGAATTCTTACTCATAAATTTTCAACTTGTTCCTCATCCACCCCTCCACAGAGCATAATACATCCCAGTTACTCTCTCATGTAAGAAGCAACTCTACCACCTCACATTGCTGGCTTGTCTTTCCTAAAAAGTTCATAGCCATCCATGACAGCATTCCAGTCATGCAAGCTATCCCATCATGTCTCTGTAACTGCAATGAAATCATGGCATTGTGACTGCACAGAGATCTCTAATTCTTCCTATTTCTTTCCCATGCTGTGTGCATTTCAGAGATGTAATCAAGTGTGCAGTTTTCCCAGCAAGGGTGCAAGAGGCTCCACCACAGCCATACACACTCTCGAGGTGGTTTGCCTTCTGGATCTCATTTTGGGAGGCAGATAAGGAACATTTGCCACTTCTCTGTTTGGCCTGGCTTGTACCCCAGCTGAATTTGATGCTGTGAGCATTGCTACTTTGGACCCCACACCCTGAGTCCTTAGTTTAAAGCCTGCCTCACCAAGTTGGCCAGCCTGTTGCCACAGATTCCCTTTCCTCTTTTAGACAGGTGGATGTATATTTGAAGTATGTTTGAAGACATGATTCATAGGGTTGGAAGATTGTGTTCTAAGCTAGTTGCCAAAAATAGAAGTGAATGAAAGGTTTATCTGTCTTTGTCAATGCTACAATATTAACAAACTCAACAGCTTCCCTGGGGTACCCTGGGACTCTGAAGGACTGAGAAGTTGTGCGAAGCTGCAAATTTTTCACGGTACTGCTAAGCACACGACAGAGAAAGTCACTCTGACAGCCAAGATTCTGTCTCCAGACATTTTTTTTAACAGATGATGGCCAGAGCAGCCAGCTGGACTTGAAGCTAAATCCAGATTTTCAAAATTCAAAAATCTGAAGATTAGTTATGGCATGTTATTGAAATAGTTTTATTGATGAGGTGATGCTCCAGATGCTTCAGAGACTGATTCCATATTTTTTTTCAAACAAAAAGAATCATAGAAATATTAAACACATGGAATTATGACAATGACTCCATCAGGACCAAGGTGGTTCCAGAAGTGTTCTCACAAAAAAAGTGAAAAAACCAAAACATGACAGAGGGCTCTCTGCCACTGTGGCAGCCTGCATACTTCTCTGCTTCTCTGACCTGCCTTTGGAGAAGGAGGCTTGACTTGTGGTGCTTAATTGTCCATGATTCTTTCATGAATCTTGGACTTTTTTTTTAAAAAAAAGTTAGTTACAAGCTCTTCTGCTACAGCTTGAGTTTGGAAACAACAGAGAAACAAGGTACAAAATACCTTTCCTGTTATGGATTCATTCTTGGGTTTGGGAGTTAAGTACTAGAAGGATATTCAGTTTTATCTCTCTTAAAAATAATATTTCCACTCGCCGTACATCTCAGAATGTTTGATAATCTGGATTCAGTATTGTCTAATTCCATGCTACTTTACACCAATGGAAAGGGAAACCATAATGCCACCAGATAAGAACAATATTATTTCTCATATACATTTACACTCACTTTGTAGGAGAGTAAATGATAACATATTGAGGGTCTCGGTGAAAATTTCTTTCTAATCTTCTTATACTTTCTTAGGAACAAGCTATATTTAAAGCTGCATTAAATCTTAATTTCTATGTGACCTTTTCCTTCTATCAGCATTTTCCACCTAGTTTTAGTTAATGTTTGCGCAGAAGAGCAAGCACCAAGTCTTGGTTTTTCTTTCCTTCTGTGTAAGAGGAAAAAACCTGACAGCCCTATACATAAAGATGAATGAATGACTTATAAATAATTTGAGCAATGACTGCTGCTACTTTACCATTCAGTTATATCCTTTTCATTGACTAATGTAGAACTGCAGGGAGCCCTGCATACAAAAAGAGCCATGTACTTTCATCTTCTTTAAGCAGCAGAGCACCTAACTGCTAAGTATATGTGCATGCAGATACAAAAAATTATGTAAAGACATAGAACATGCCCTAGATGACTTGTTTAGACTGATGGGCTTGTAATTTCTTTCAGGTGGGCTTGGGCTTGCCATTTCTTTCAAACAGGATGGAACAGTGTTGTGGAACAACAAACCCACTATCATTCAGATAGAGAGCTCACCAATGCAGTACACCCATCAACTTATTGTGCCTGTTCCATTGGTGAACAAACTGAGATATGAGGATGACATTACTGGAGAAAAACTTTCAGCATCTCTGCATGTTGAGCAGTTCACTTGAGGATTTTTATGATGGCCAAGCAAGAACGAGTGGTTACTTTTGAAAATTAGATTAGTACTTGCCCTAAGATTTTCTGTACTATCATCTCTTCCTCTTTCCTTAATTTCTGTAGTATCATCTCATGTCTGAGATGTATTTTGGGGAGGCAGGACCTTAAAAAATACACATTGCATTATTAATAGTATCACCAAGCTTTCTCCCATAGGAGTAAATATTAGGTACTGAACATGAATGATGTCTAAGGAATTTTTATTGTGATTAATGATGTGACAAAGAATAACAAAATAGGTATTAATAGTTTGCCTCCTGTTATCAGAGACTGCTGCTTTCTTTGTACAGAATGGCCATTTGTCAGAAAGGGACTTCTCTTAACAGTGAAGCATCAGAAAACATGTTCACATGACAGGTAAGCTGCAAATATAATGGGCTTTTCTAGTGGGTCAGATTATAGCACTTGCTGGTAAGCATGCAAAGGAAGAAGGTTTCTTACAAGTCTCTGATGAAGCCATATGTCTTATGTTGCATCATAAGCAGATTGCAAGTCAGTCATACCATAGTCATCATCACTTCTAGTTCTGAAAGACTGAAGCAGCAGAGATCAAAAAGGAGTGGAAGTTCAGGAGCTGCTAAGACTCTACAGCTAACACGTCCTGAGGCTCTGCTCTGCAAGATATTTCAGCTATAACTTTTCAACTGGATAAGGAAGAAGGCCCATTGTATACTTCAACTTTGAAGAAGGTTAAACGTGACTTTTTATCCTTTTCTGATGTTCATACCCTGATAAAATTTTGTAATATACTGTCTATTATTTTTTTTTCTCCAATAAATTCTGTTACCGTCTTTATTTTCATTTGGCATGAGAAAAGGATCATTTCAAGCTCCATGACTGAAATCAAGTCCCTCCTCTCTTCCAGGTGTTGTTGGTCAGTGGAGCGTTAGTAGACTCATCCTAATACATTTCGCTGGAGTACCTAGAGAATAGTAAAATGCAGCTGAACTGAATGGCATAGGCCGTTCTAAGCATTATGTAGTACTGACCTGTAGAGACAGCATTACTTAGCATTACCCAAGAAATTTCATGGACCACAAGAGAGGCTATGAACCACAAAGGTCACAAATTACTTTTCAACACCGTTTTATCTTGGAAAATAGAGATGAGGGAAGTTGCAGTTCCCTCAGTTTCCTACACTGTCTGCAAGTCAACTGTACTGCAGAAAGAGAGTGAAATATGAGAGACTCTTATTCCTACCCTTACTCCAGTTTATTTTATGAGGTATAACATATTCACCTATTCAGGCTTCCTCAGTTCCAGTGGCCATCATTTACAGAAGACAAAACCAAGACAACAGGAAATGGAAGTTGTTACCTGGACCAAAACTGTGTGATTTAATGTAGTGAGGTCATGTTCCTCTTGTCAGTACAGCTGCATAGAGACATAGACAACTCGTCTCATCCAGTGGGTATGAAATACTGGGCCAATAATCTACACTGATACAGACACATAGTGCCAATACTTTGTTTTCACTGGGAGGTATTGATTCCTCAGAGGAGTTTGTTAGTGCTTGATAGAGTTCAGACTTTGCTTGATAATAATATATTTTGACTACACCTCTTACCAAAACTAGCTTTCAGTGCTTTTGGATTTTAAAGGGAAACTTTTTAGGAATAGAACATGCTTCCTGAATTCTAGTTTGCCTCCTTTTTTTTTTTTTTCACAGCAAGTAGAATCTCTGTGGTAGATACAGTTCTTCCATGGGGAGTTTCATTGAAAATATAAGAACATTTCTAAGAAAAGTCTTGACAGCTATGTCATGAATAGAAGTGCATAGGACATTGGCTTCTTCAGTCTCAGTTAATAATACCATATCCCTTAGAAATTTGCAACAGCCTACTTTGATTGTTACTATAAGCCTTTAGGTACCAGATGGCTCTCTCTTAGGAAGGCTGTACTTGCCAATTTTTTACAGAGTAGACTCAATTTCACTATGTTGGAAAAGTCCACTCTCCCTCTCCTAGAGACATTATTAATTGGCCGTGCTTTGACATCACAGCACGTGCACAGAGAACAGAGCAGAAGCTGCTAAGAAGCAAATGCACCTTGTACAAATAATTCCAACTTTATTCCCTCACAGGAAAGAAGAAAGTTGCATTTTGGACACATAAATTACACAGCTTTAGAGTAGCTTGGTAAGATAGTTATAGTCAGTCCACCATAACTTTTTTTGCCTTCCGTGAGTTAAAACCCATGCAGACTATATGCCCTCTCTGCTCAGGTGTCTTCTGCCAGAAAGCAGTTGAACAGGTATGATAGCATACCAAGGCAAACAAAATGCTCAGTTTTCCCTGCCTGTGGCTTGGAAGCAATTTTTACCATCAGAGGGAGAAGAAGGACATCCACTGAGTTCTCTAAGACTCTCTGCCCCAGAGAGTCTTAGAGAACCTATTAAGGGAAAATAACATAATTATGGCTTGATTTGCTTACCTGGTCATGATTTAATCCTTGTGGATGTTTTATGGGAGTGGTTTTCTCTGTTTCTTTAGTCAGTCTCTAAGAAATTGTGCTTACACTACACTGATAGCGTATGTTGGATTATTCTGCTTCTAAAGATCACTGTTTTACTGGAAATCCCTTTCCAGGAATCAAGTAGTATAATTTTTACTCCTGTGAGATAAGTTACAATAGTGTGAATACCAAGCACATCCTTATGAATCTCAGAGCTCTGAAGGCACAGATATTGCAGCACTTGTCAGAACAAAATTATATTAACTATGTATTCCAACATTTATTCCAAATCTAACCACTATATGTCTTTTACTTCTTTAGGTCTGTGAAATGGCTCCAGTCTTAATAAAAAATTTCTCTTCTCGCTTTAGGACAGTGTCATTGTTTCATCCTGGCCAACAAATACCACGTAGCCTCTTGCTCGCTTTCCTCCTCACTTTTCCTCAGTGTAAAGAAAAACTGGAAAAAAGGAAGTCTTGTGCATTGAGACAAGAACAGTTTAATAACTGAAACAAATAAAATATTAAAATTACAATAATAATAATAATAATAATAATAATTTTAATTAAAAGGAGAGAATGGAATAACACCTCAGAGAAAAAGGTGGTATACAATACAGTTGCTCACCACCTGCTGATTGTTCCTAAGCAGAAATCAGCACCTTCTGAGCAACTCCCCCAGTTTATACACTGGGCATGACATTTTATGGTATGGAATAGCGCTTTGGCCAGTTTGGGTCAGCTGTCCTGGCCATACTCCCTCCCAGCTTCCTGTGCACCTGCTTGTTATTAGAGTCTGGAAAACTGAAAACTCCTTGACTTTAAATAAGCACTACTCACAACAACTAAACTGTCAGTGGGTTGTCAACATTATTCTCATATTCAGTCCAAAATACAGCCCTGTACCAGCTACTAAAAAGAAAATCAACTCTATCCCAGCCAAAGCCAGGACAAGCAGTCAAATCACATTTTCTAAAATTGCAGATCCTTGCATGCAAATCTTCCTCAGCTACTCTGACTTAAAAATCTGGCATGAGAAATCTTTTCTGATATAAATTTATGAGACTTTAGTTCTAATATATTTTTCTCATTCTATTTACATCCTCCTGTTTGTAGGAAGAGACAAGACTAAAAATAAAGTATATGAGACGATAAATTAAATTTTTAAATATGCATAAGAATATCTAATGGGCTGAAGACAGCCTCGGGAAGTCATCAGAGCCCATATTTATCAAATTAGTTAGTGACTCTGACAGCTCAGCTGCAAGAGGGATGACCTTTTGCCTCATTTTCACAGATCTAATTTGTCATTTGGAGTTGATATGAAAGGAAGATGATTGGACCTGTGTTAAATCTGTATATAGATTGCTTAGATTGTGTATTCTCAAATGGAGGCAAAGTCTGTGCCCTAATTTTTGTCTATTAGTAATGACATTTTTGTTCTGCTAACTGTGGTCAAGAATTTGGAATTTGGATCCTCTGTTCTCTTGTATGAAATATGTTATATTGTCCATCTTGTTAATAAAATGTAGCTGATGAAGTCTGTCAAAATTGAGTCTTACAGATTAATAAAGCATAAAGTACCATGCTCTGGTAAATGATAGTGATAAAATAGCTTTACTTTTTATTGATATTCCACTGTTCTGAAACAAAATAGCTATTAAGTAAGAAAATGAGAATGTTTTTCTCTCCTATAATGTACTCCACTGGGCAGACAACAAACAAGACCAATAGAGAAGGTTGGTTCATAAACTGAGGTTTATGATGCTTTATTCACTGGCAAAAATTGCATGGTTTCTTGAGATCTTTTGATAATGTATATGCAGAAAGCGTCACTCTGCTTCTTAGAAACAATACCATACACAGCATAGTACTGAGGAGTAGGTGAGGTCAAGATCAGTGTCTCTAGACTTGTGGCACAGAAGAGAGGGAAGAGGGAGAGTTAGCATATAGAGAACAAAAAAAGAATTGAAATACTAGCAAAGTAAACAGTAACTGACTAATTTTTTCCCATCTCACATTTTCAGTTACCTAGTCTTATAGACATGACCTGACAGAAACAAATGTTTAGTTGGCTATCCTGAATATTTTTTTCTTTGCTTTTCTGTCAGATGGGTACCAAATGAAGACATAGGCAACAGGTAACAATCCATCAAGACACAAAGGAACTTAGTTGAAGATGCAGAGTGGAAACCTCCAGACGAAATCCTATTAAATACCTCAGAGATTCAGTCTGATAATGTCTTAGTACAACTCAGGTTACTTTTCTCAGCTTGTGGATAACAGCTCCTATGGGAACTGTGAAGTAGAACCAGCTTTGAAAAAAGTGAATTGCTGAAAATTTTGCTAGAACTTAGTATTTATAGTTCTGCTCTGCCCTTCAAGATTCAATTTTCTCTAATAATCCATTTTAAAATATAGACTCATGGATTGTGCATTCTCGTCAATGACATTTCCTTCTTATTTAACAACTCAAGGGGATTGCCAGCCAGAGAATGATGAGAAAAACTATCTTAAGTCACCTCTACCTAGTGATGAGAAGAAATGAAGTAAGCAGCAGGAGAAAGACTGGGTGTTTTATTTACTACAAAACTAGGCTTGAAAGTTTGCTCTAGCCTAGCCAAAAGGCTGTCATTCTGTAACTTGTATTTCTCGTGAAAACAGAAAAACTGCAAAACTTTTCTTTTTCTGAAAGACTCTGCACAACATATTTGGCCTGTCAGCTAATGCTTTGAAACAGAAAATATGTCCTTAAGGACAAGGAAGATGCACCTTTCCTTGATTATATTTTGTCTCTGTCATTACAAAACAAGATTTTTACTGTTGAGTTACAAAATAAAGTAGGGTTTGAGGGAGCCATCTTAGTATATTTTGACAAATCTCTTCTTTCTTGTGCCAACTAAGGCATCACAATATAAATTAGTTTCTGCAAACTGCTTACTGCTGTAATTAACTCTGCTACGCTCTAGGGACAGAAATAGCTGTTTTATAACTGTTGCAAACCAAACTGCTCTGCCATCAAAGTAGTCACTTGCCAAGAGACCACGACATCTTATCCTTTAGATGGATATGGCTTGAAAACACCCCTTTTTATTTGTCCCTGTGAGGCTGAATGGGCATCCACTATAAAATTGTAGTGAGGGAAATGGAAGTTGAATCAGTGACATGTTTAACGGTGCATAACCTTTATTATTCTGCTCCCAGGAGCATTGAAATTTGCACAGCTTAGCAAGTCACAAGCTGTAATGACAGCACTTAGAACCGACATCAGTAGCAGCAACAGAGATCCAGTGAGAAGAATAGACATAGCCCAGCTTCAGAACTTGTAGAGATAATGCAGAGTTGTTCAGCCCCTGGCTAATAGCCCCTAATTCCTCGGGAATTCTTTGTAAGACACCACTAACCATGCTGAGGGTCTTTGTTTTTAGTATGGACATAATGCATAACACAATCAAGAAATCCAAGTGATCCAGCCATTGCATTTTCAATACTTTTTATCTTCATTACTATGTTTCATCTAGTTAAAAGGTAAGAGAAAAACATGCTGTATGATAATGTACCTACATCTGGAACAGCAAAAATGGCTAGCTCTGGCATAGTGGCACAGTGTGTCAGCAGGTATATTTTCACATGACCAGATGTATATAGAAAGATAAAGTCTAGCTACAGTTAAAATCAACCTAAAATATATGTGTTTTGCTCTAGCTAAAATACTTAGGTATTAATAGTATATATAAATGAAATTTATTTCATATTGGTGTTCATTAGATGGTGAAATAGTATTTAACATATGGGAAATATATAACATATGAAATAAAAGTTAATTTTATTTTTTTCTGGCTCTATTAAAAAGATTTTGAAATTTGTTACAGCAATATATTCCATGAGAATATTTTGTATTTACCTGCTAGTTGAGCCCTTTTTGATTTCTCAGGGTGATTATGGAAGGCAGATGTGTATGTGCAGGGTATTATTTTCACCTGATTGCTGGGCAGGATTGGTGGCACCACACACTATTTTAAACATTGGACTAGTTTTCCCCAATATTCTTTTCTGACGCTGAAAAGTCATAGGAGCTGATCCTTGGGCTTTGCTTGAGGATAATAAAATATGAGATGTGCAACTGGTGGTGGTACCTTCAAATACTGCATTCTTCCAGAAAAAGATGATTATGACCAATGGTATACCAGTTTTTTGCATCTAAACCTAACCAGAATATGGTAATATGGTAAAAAATCACTAATTGCTCCTGGTACCAGAAAGGAGTTGGTGATTGTAAAGGAGAGAGGAAGACAGGTAGAGGAAACAGGAGAAAAACTGGCTGAGGAGTAGAGATGTAATTGGCAGAAAAGCAATGGGATGAGTGCATCTTGCCAACTACAATTGTAATCCTAAATCCAAATATAAACTCCAGTTATGAGACAAATTAAATAGATTATGTTTAGTATTCTCATAGCTGCCAGAGGTTTGTACTGTCTCAGACGAAGAACATTGTGTTTTAATCCAAGGATTGACCTTTAAGTTTTAATCAAAGTTATTTTAATGGAGTATTGAGAGCAGAAGCAGACTGATGATTTTACCAGGAAATATTAGAAATTTTTTAAGTAGTGAGAAAGCATAAAGAAAATATGTTTAGCTAGTAACCTGTAACTTAGCTCCTTTCACTCTGTTAAAACATCAAGAAACAGATTCAGATTCTTCTACTTAGATCTATGGAGAAAAAAGGTCGATGAATTGAGAGTTAGATGATACACACTGCCCAGTAAAGATACACCAGTACCTAAGTTAATACAATGAAATGTTGTTTTGCTAATATAAATTGCATTCAGTAGCAGAAGAAAGTAAATGATTTCAGTGTATCAGCCTCTGGAATACACCCAAATGTTCTTTAGCTGAGGCATTAATCACAATAAAAGGATAATTCAAAGTAAGGTCCCTAAATATGTTCAGGTTGGGTTTTCATTGACCTCATCATCATTTATTATTAGGAGTTGTAATGAATTATTATATTTAGAGTAGATATACAATGAGAAACTATATATAGACCAAGAATTCAGTTTGGGTTACTGGAAAATACTATAATAAATAAAAATTATTAATAAAAAGCAATGCGTAATAAATTAGGGTGGGTTGAAATGTAATTGTAGAGTTTTGTGGATATTGGGCTGAATTTAAAGTTACGTGTGGTGGAAATTTAATGACTCCTGGCTTTTGAAGAGGGTTGTGCTAATTAATCAATTGGTAATTACAACTGTGATTAACAGCTGTGACTGTGATTGGTAACAAGTATTGATTAATTCCCCAATAATTCTGGTTCAGAATAAGAAGCACTTTGCAGGATGCAGGAAGCATGATTAACAAAAGCAATAATAAAAACACTTCACTCTCATTACAGGGCTGTCTTGGTGGAACAAGATTTGTGAAAGTGGGAAACATAGGTAGATTCAGGAAGGTAAAACAGCCAAAGATTGCCTTAATGAAAGAGAATTACTGCGAAAAGTGGGTGAATTTTTTCATAATGACAAATTTGCTCCAGACTTACAGTCATTATGTCCCCACTTCTGAAATCTTTTTCCATTACAATAGTGTGTTCATTTTGAACTGGACTCAGAAACTCTTTTTATTCCCATAACATTTACACACTTTCCACACTGCCATATGAATAGCGGCTCATTATCTGTTCCTGCAAAGGACTACTAATGATGGGCACAAGGAGATGCAATATACATCTGCTCATCAAAGCTGACAATTCCATTTTGTGACAATGCCTTCAGTTTTATTTTCTTTGTTCCACAGCAGTACTGAAAAGAAAGCTTTTGAGAATGTTTGCAAAAAGCAGGATTATGCTAACATATCTTTTCAGAACCAAAGTCTTAGTTTTATATTGTCAAAAATAGGTAGATACGTATGTTATCTACTAGCTAGGACATTGGTAAATACAGGAGAAAGCCAAGGCCCCTATTCCTTTACAGTGGATACAAAGATTTTTATCTAAGACCACTGTGAAC
This sequence comes from Chiroxiphia lanceolata, assembly GCF_009829145.1. Classification (NCBI taxonomy): domain Eukaryota; kingdom Metazoa; phylum Chordata; class Aves; order Passeriformes; family Pipridae; genus Chiroxiphia; species Chiroxiphia lanceolata. The sequence continues at coordinate 22,297,290 of NC_045642.1, read as the reverse complement.
CAAGTGCAGAATGGACCTGAATCTGGATATATGTAACGCAAATCAGTTCCCTAACCATCAAAGCATAGAAAGCCTTCTGTTTATAAAAAACAAACAAAAAAAATCAAACACCATCCCCACACCCCCAACAAATAAAGCAACAAAAAAGGAGAATCAATACTACAGTTACTGTTAATGTTAAAAAGGATGTAGATGAAGAGAAATTTTTTCTCAATTTGTCATTTATTGCATATCAACTTTAGCCACCATTCCTATGTACTGTGAGTATGAACTGTTATATTTTTCCTCTGAAAACCTATCAGTGACAGGATGCTTTTTCCAAGGAACTTCTATCACTAGGGAAAAGAAAAAATTATTTAAAATGAATTTTAAATCCAGTTAGGAACAGAGACTTCTGAGTCAAAATAATTTCTATACCCTCAATTCTTACCATTTTATTATGATACTTGTGGTTTACTATGATATTAATGTTTTGGCTCTGAGAAGTTCAGTCAACTGAATATATGAGTACCTAACCATTAAAAAAGAAAACTTATTATTTGCTAAAAGCAAAAAGACCTTACTCATTCCCAGTAAAAAAGAAATTTACCTTGCTTTGAAATTGCTGGCCAAAAATTTTGGAATTGAAGCACCTGACTTTGGACAACATTATTGACTGCAATGAACCTTAACTGTTATGGAAATAAAGCTTTTTAACAGAAGGTGTCTAGATCCTAGATTTCACTTGCCTTTTCTGCTCTCAGCACAAAACTACCAAGTGAGCAGCAAGTGGGTTGCCCTACAAGGAAAGGTGAGTTGACAGCAAGGCAGTACAGGGACCTCTCTTGGCAAGGGCTCCATCCCATGGGGGTCCACAGTCAAAACACGGAGCGAAGTCAAAACAAGGTGAGAACTGGTAAGGTACATGGCCAGACATGACATACCTATGGTGTATCTCAGTCAAGGACCATGGACCAGGGCGTAAGTTCAGGTGTCACTCTGGAGCCAAAGGATGTAGGGTGATGGAGGCCTAAGGTGGAGCTTCTCTCAGGTTTTTTCTCACAGCTTATCTTTTCACAGAAGCCCGGTTTAAGGTGCACTGTAGCAGATCCCAATTGTTGTGATGGGAGAGGGAAGAAGTTGCACAAGAAGACTGAAAAAGAAGGTGCGTACAGACTGGTCAGGGCAGCCAGACCCTGTTGGTGCACTCAGTGCTTGGATACCTCAAATGTATGCCAAAGCGTACTTTGAGTACTTACAAAGATGGGCAATAAACCTAAATCAGCAACTTCCGATACTTCATCCGTATATTTATCCCTAAAAATGAGGGAAAATAAAAGGAGCTGCTGTGACTTTTATTTCTGTAATAAATTTAAACATTGTTTAAGATTCATTCAAGTTCCCATTTTAATTCTTTGGTGGCTATTTATAATCTTCTTTCATGCATGAGCAGTTAGAGATATATGTCAGTGTTTGATTCTCCATGTGACTAAATCATTATAATATAATTCATTCTCTATGATGCTGTGGTGTGTCCTACTGAATCTGCAAAGCAAAATGCATGTCCACAGACAAGGATTAAAGCTTCAGAATCACAGAACTGTTTAGTTTGGAAGGAATCTCTTGAGATCATCCACTCATGTCCATTCAGGACTCACATACCTTACATTTGCTTTTGGACAGAATAACTCTTTAATCAATTACATTTTCCCTTAGGAATTCTTCTTGCTTGGTTACTTTTTGTCTCTGCAAGGTTCTTAGTTTTCTCTACTTTTACTTCTATTCTTAGTTTTATTATGTTCTCCATCCATTTACAACTGTCCAAAGTTGTTTTCATCTATGCTAGTCACTCAAATGATGAACCATCCATCTGTCCACTGGGATAGTTTTCTTTGCATTTCTTTACATGGTTATGATGATTTTCTGAAGTTTTTGTAGCTCAATTTCATCTCATGAATTATAGTAGTTTTAAGGGGGAACATTTTGAAGTTATATTCCCTCTTCTCAGATGCTTCTGACATCTTATTCCCAGCATTCTAATATATCCAGGAAGACATTGAGCATAACAACCAGCTGAAAGCCTTCATAGTATTTCATTTATAAGTATGTTCAGCTGTCAACTTCAGATAATGTTCTCTCTATTTAACTAGGGATGCCTAACACCAAGCAGCATTAGGGCTCAAAATTTGGCCCTGTTCTTGTTGTAAATTTTCTTCAGAAAAATCAGCTTTCCTATCCCCTCCAAATTGCAATTGTTCTTAAAATTCTTTCTACTTTGCCTCGTATTTATCACCTAAATAAATGTAAAAAAAAAGATGTAAAATAGGACTGATATCAAGCAGGGTATTATTTCAGGAAGAAAAATAATTCTTTTCATAAAACAGTGATTAGAAGTATTCAAGAATGACTTCTGTGATGAACAGAGCTGAGACAATAATGCATAAAAATTTCCCAGAAATTTTCATTCATATTTTCAAATGGATTCATATATTCATGTGCCTTCTCCTCTTGAGCTCACTTCTGCATATATTTGTGTAATTAGACAGAAGTAATATTAATTTCCAAGTTGTGCATATGACAATGCACAGAAGCAGAAGATTGCATTGACTGTGGAGGTACTGCTTGTACAAATGCTTTTATAATCTCTGAGCGGAAAAAGCCACCATATTACAAAGAGCAATGAACATATCTTTGTTTTACACGTGAGTCAGTGTATGCATACACCCTGTTGAACTTTTGTTTGTAGGAAAATGAATTTTTATGAGCAATTTCAATAAGGAATTCTTGCTCGGTGATGCTGTCTTTGGACAAATGTAAAAAGGTAAATGAGAAAAAAACAATGGAAAAGAAAAAGATATTGACAGCAGCTCAGAGGTTAGCTCAGCAGGTTAGAACATGGTACTGATAATGCCAAGGTATTGGATTCGATCCCTGTATGCGCCATTCACTTAAGAATTGGACTTGATGACCTTTGTGGGTTCCTACCAACTCAGAATATTTTGTAACTGAACCCAGGGTTTGTATTTATAAAACATAAAACTGGCATAATTAAAACTAAGAAATTAAAAAATACCTTTTTTCTACTGGACTCAGAAATGCGTGTGAGGAGCTCCATTAAACTCCAGTGACAGGCAGCTTTGAAATGCCTCCTTCTCCATCCTCCAAATTAGGTCCTTCATCAAACCATTATCACCTTCAAATCCACCATCTGTTTTATGGGAAGAGAGAGGACCACTGTTGGAATGGAGTTACCAGGCAGATGATGGCTCAGTACAGAAACATAGGTAAGGGAAAGATGTTCAGTCACAATTCGGACCAATGAAGTAAAACAGAAAGTGGTAAAATCATAAAAGACTCATGAGGTGATGGCACAGGACTTCTATTGCAGATACAAGTCTTGCATGTGTGATGGGATGACTGATGTGATGATATCAGTAACTATTAACTATGGTGTAATTTCACATTGTATGTATTCAGAATCATGACTACGCTGTAGTATCAGTGGGTCATTCATAGCTAGTTTTATTCTCTGTATAGGCACTTCAGTTTAGTTCAGCTAAGGATTCTCTCAAAGTAATACAAATTAAACTAGAGAAAAAAAAACACATACAAGAAGAAGCAAGAGTATTATCAAGATAACTCAAGGACTTCATTACCCCTCTGGTAAACTTTTGGGCATTTTTAGGCTTGTATTGCTAATATAGAAGGTTGCAACAAAAAGCCCAAAAGTTTTCCAGTGGGTATATTTATTTGCATGCAGATCATCATTGTAGTGTTCATCATTAACATTATAGAAAGTTCCCAGTAAACACACCAAGTATCCTACAGGGATTTTTGCATTTTTACATGAACAATTTAATGAATGATGTCATACAGCAATATTAACTAATTACATTTTTATTTAGTCTCTGAAATTAAAGTGAGTTATATTTAGAACTTTTAAAATTAAAAGAGTCAAACTGCTTTTAGTGTGTAATGTAGATATTCTCAGAACTTTCCGCTCTTTGCTCCACCATAGACATAATTAATAGGAAGGTTTTCAGTGCATTTTCAAGAAAAAAAAGGCAAAATATCTTTTCCCTTTCTACTGATAACCAGCAACCTCAGCTCCCTGCACTTTTAAAGTGGGTAGGAAAGGAATGCTTATTATTCAGCACAATATGCCACAGTGACATTTCTTATCATTACAGCACGATAGGACCAGAGGGTGCATAAATAGTGTTTGCCTCCTGGTAAAATTTTTCCGTGATAATATCCTTTTGATGCTGGGGCTGTGCACAGCTAAAAGAACCCCTGGGCTACCTCTGTACTTCCAAAAGTTGGTATAATGCTTCCTGAAGAAAACAAACTAAATAAGAATTAATAAACAAACCATGCAACAAAACAAAAATTAACATTAATTACCACACTCATTTGGCTGTAACAAAAGCCAAAAAGATAGCTTAAAGGTTCAAGCGAATCACAAAGGGAGAATACTGTCCCACAGATTCTCTTCCAATTGTGTGTAATTATACTAAAGCCCTGAAGATAGCCAGGAACAGCATTTCAAAATTCAGGATTTATTATTCAAATAATATAAAACCTGTTTTCATGAAATTCTGAATCCATATGGCTCTTTCTGAAGAGGTTTTGATTTACTTGACATCTTTGAAAATCAAAAATATTTTCTATAAAATCTTTTTTTTACTGCGAAGAGAGAGAGTTTTAAAATCTGCCACTTGTCTTGACTTCAAAACTAATGTTATTTATCACCATTTCCAGAGGTGTTCAAACATCTGTTAGAGGAAAAAGGACAATTCACATCCAAAGGTGTTCTCAAAAAAAACCAAGATTCAAGGCACTTTAAAATTACTAAGGTCTGCAATTATCTCGTGTGCAAGGGCATTCTCTGTAAGGCTTTCTGGTGTGTGACCTCTACCTTCTGTTTGCCTGTGCAGTCTCCAGCGCTGGAATTCCTTTCGTAGAAACGAGGACACAATAAGAGAGGAGAGTAGGTGGTATATTTCTGGCTCTCCTTCTAGTAAAGGTCTGGTAAGTGGTTGAGACATGATCTCAGACTGCCTTGCCGTGAAGCACCCACAGAAACTCTGTAGTTGGAAAGACTGTTGTGTACTTGCAGTGAATCAGAGTATGAAAACCTAGTCCCCAAAGGCCACAATGCTACAACACTGCACTGGTCTAAATGGAGCCAGTGTTTTATATCTTTTGTAGAAAGCAACCGCCAAGGTAAAACATTATGTGGTTACATGCAATTTAACAGATGTTATCCTCCAGGAAAGAAGTGTGTATGCCTCCCTAACTGGTTATATCATTCTTGGATATAGGAGGAAGTCTACAAAGACTACAATGTGGAACTTAAGTGTGTGAAAGTCGCTTTACTGTAGCTTCTTGGAAGGCCTTGTAAACTGTAAGGTGTGGTGATGATCCCAAATGCATGGAAATTAACCCTATACAAGTAAATACTTCTGTTGTACTGCTGCTGATTTCAGAACCAAGCATTTACAGTATTTAAAAAATAATTTACACATAATTTACTTTTCTTATGGTTTTTTCCCCACTTGAAAACTAGCAAGCAGCTGTTATTCATGCACATATACTCGTTCACAGGCAAGACAGGCTGCTTCAGCTGATGATTTAAAATAAAATCCTGCTTCTTCTGAAAATATTCTCTTATTCTGTTAAATATAGAAATGGCAAGGGTTTATTTTCTCTTTTGTTTCTTTCTTTTGCAGCGCTTTGTCCCCAGTTAATATTAAGGTATCTTCTCTCATGAAACAGAGGAGCAAATCAATGCAGTGCCTTCATTTGTTGTCTGCATTTGTGGCTATAGCAAACCTAAGAGTGTCTTGGGCAGCCTCCAAGCTTGTTTTCTACCCAAAGAAAAATTGCACAAGACAAAAAAAATGCTGCTGAGGTTTAATTATCCTTCTTGGTTACCTCTGACCAGAAAGAAATGTACTCTGGCTCTGAGTTCTTCCATGACCAAGATACCAGTACTTGTTGCTTTTTTTGTTGCCAGTGGTAAATAGGTTTTTAAAAATTAATTGTTCCTCCTTCATTTTTTTTGCCTATATTCTCAAGAGTTTCTCTCTTCCGCACAGATATGCAAATTTGGTGATGAAGCCTAGGAAAAAATTGATCTAATACTTTCGTCTCTGTTTGTCAGTTGATGTATTCATATTTCATGCCTGATTTTTCTTTTATGGGGATAGAAGTCTCAATTATGGAATGGGTTTCCATCTTCTCATTTCCTGTGGAGTTGCCTGAGTCATTTTAGGAATAAAACTGCTAAAGGGACAGTTTAGAACAAGATACGTCTTAATTCTGTGATACTGTTGAGTGACTGGTACCTTCTGGTCCTTCTCCATCTGGTACTTTTAAAATTTTTACCAAATGTACCTTATTTAACTACACAGATCCCACAGGAAAACGTCTGCTTCATCTGCATAAATGAAAATGAAATATGAAAATTGACCTTGTCACGTTGTGAGTGTCTGATGCAGAATGTTTCAGTCCCACTACATTTGTTATTCCAACTGACTGGAACCTTTCCAATCATTCTACACAATTTGAGACTCTTGAAACTGCTATATACACAATTATATTTCCAGCAACATTACGCAAGGCCAGGACAGAGGCTTCATTAATGGCCTGGAAAGGAGGTGTAGATCTTTGACCAGTTTTCCAGCTGCTAACATGGCTTGTGCTGTGAAGATGTAGACTGTTGCACAGCACATGCATTGTGAAATTGCGAAAGGACTGACCTGGCAACCTGGATTTACCAAACATAATTACCACATTTTTGCAAAATAAATTCTATACAGTTTTATGAGGCATAAATAATGGATATATTTTCTCCCACGGGTTTACTGAGAGAGTAGTTAACTATGTGGTTATTAGAAGGGTCTTCCTGTTATTATACACTAGAACTAGCAACCTTAAGTAATGTATCATACAGCCACAAGCAACAGAACTTATAATAAGTACCTTTCAGCCATGATTTTCATTTACACAGATAGTTTTAATGATAGATGTTAATTAACTTTATTCAGTAACAGTTTTGCTCATACACTTGATTTTCTTCACCTGTAATATTAAATATAGAAATATTTAAGGTTCTCAGCCCAGTAGAAAGATGATGAAAATCTGAAGCAAGTGACAGTTCAGGTAGATTATAGCAGGAAAATTAAGGTCTGGGTTTTAAACCCTTTCTTACACCCCCCACTCTCCATTTTTTTTCTCTTTTCTTCTTTTGGGCAAGAGCTAGTGGAGTCCTCTCCAATTACTTTTGGCCTAGTAGGTTTTTCCCTAGTTTTGGTATCATTCTGTTCTTTGCTTGAAGATTTCCAGCCTCTCCCACCAGAAATGGCTGAATTACACATGCTTGGAGGGAGAAATGAAATGAAAATATCTAGCACTATAATAAAAAGACAGCATCATGAAGAAAGGAATATTACCCAGGTGTTTATTATTGTACAACACAGTACAGATAGTTTTTGGTTTGCTAATTAATGACAGGTATTTATTGGATTGGAATGTGATAATTAAAGTTACTGAGCCGGTTCTGCCCGATTCTGAGGCTGTTTGACTGTCATTACCTGTTGGACAGGGGCATTGACTGGGGTAGAAACGAACAGCAGAAGGCATCAGGGCCATGGGTGCTGTTGCTATCAGCCTGTGGCCCCACCTGAGCTGGGCCCAGGGCATAGTCACATCACCTGGGGCTGTGCTGCTGCCCCCCGTGGGGGACCAGAGTGGGTGAGGGTGAGGGCCCGGTGGGGCCAGGACCAGACCTGGGTCACTGTCTAAAGGGGGCCAGCACAGGGCCCAGGGCAGTGAAGGGGCCAAGAGAAGCAGGGCGAAACTATGGCTTTTGGCAGCCGTGTTCATTGACAGCTCTTCTGGCCTACTTAACCAAACATTTCAGTGACGTTGGTTTTAAAGTGCTCCTCTCAGAGCAACAGATGTGTTCCAACAACACTTGGTATTTTATTGTTTCAGAGACAATACTTTTTTTTTTTTCCTGAAGGGGAAGGGATAAACTGAAATTATTTCCAAGGTTTAATATGACATTTTGGTACTTAGTGGTTGCTTTCTCCATCTATACGGTGCCTGGATTTGCAGCTCAGGTACATATATCTAGCTGTATTGTTTTGATCTTGCCTCAGGAAAATGGCATTTAACAGTGAGTATCTATTTGCAAAAGTGTATTGTCTGCACTTCTTGAAGAGCAAAGCAAGATAGTGATTTTTTTATTATTTTTTTAAGCCAAGCATAAAGGTCTGAAATTTTTTTGAACATTAATTTCAATGAGCTATCAGGGCCCAGCGGATTTAATTATGAGGAAAAGAAGAATCATCCCATAAAGAACTTATTTTCTTGATGTCCTTTCCCATATGTTCTTCGGTAAAGAACAACGATTTTGGGAGTCTTGGCTGCAAAGTGGATTATGGTGACAGAAAAGAGTAGTTTTATATTTGCTGAGGAAGACCATGCACCTGAACCACATGCTAGTTACATCAATGGAAATACTTTTAAATTGTGGCCTGTTCTCTTGGTGTTATATAGAAAATGTGAAAAAGTAGCATGAGATTGAGGAAGAAAGATAAAAGGAGACTATAACAAATGGATTAGTTAAAAGATAAGCTATGTACAAACACTCTGTACACCAAAGTAGATGAAGAATTATCTGTGGTGGTTTAATGAGGTTTTGCTAGCAGTAATACATAGATAAAGATCTAACTTATATATCAAATAATTTCCTTATCATAGGAATTTTTTTGGTTGTGGAAAACTAAGTTTTTTGTCTCTGTACATTTTAAAATCAGATAACAATAGACACTCCAATTTTTTGAACAATTTCTTCCTATGTTTAGGAAAACTGATATGTCCTTTAACAACACTTTCTGTGTTTAGTTTCTAGGTTATTTCTAAGCACATGAAACTTTTCAGGGGGCTGTTGGTGAGTATACGGGATTGGGGATATTAGAGTGCTGTTAATGAGTGTACTAGTCTGCTGTAGTATGTAGCCATTCTGTTCAGCTGCTTCTATTCTAAGATTTTGTGTGTTCTGGTACCTCTAACAACTTCAGAACATAATCATACTGTGAAAGTATTATTACATACTTTTACTGAGCTTGCAATAACTGGGAAAAAAGGAAGGGTTTGTGCTTAGGCAGCCCAGGTCAAGACATGAAAGGTAGAGTGGAAGACTTATAGGTGCCAGGGATCACCTGAACAGTCAGGGTTGTTTGTCAAATTCTGTGAAATATCAGGTGCGATATGGATCTAGTATTTACTGCGATGGTGGAGAATCTGATCAAGCAGAATGCTTGTATGATAGCTTCTCTCAAAAGCACTTGTAACTTTTGTTACGCTTAGACATAGGGAGGAGATTATTCTTTTAATTGCTGGTAGAGACTGTTTCTCTTCAGTCCCTGTTGGTAATGGCCTTCTGCTCATAAACACAGGCTAAGGTGAGATAAACACAGGATGTTTAACAGTGGTGAGTTAAACACAGGATGTAAGTACCTATGAGAGACCTATTTCTGACAGAGTTGCTTTTAATCTAACCAGCACAATAGTAAAGAACCTACAGCTTTAGGGTTTTAGTCACGTTTGGTACAGTGTCAAAGTTTTTTAGGGAAGTAATGTAGGAAATATTCCCCTTTATTTTTCTTTATTTAGACTAAAACTGGATAGTGTCCCAGAAAGACAAACAGAAGATATGTGAATAATGTAGCAAACACACACTGAAATTCTATTGTCTGTGTTATGCAGTCATATTAAAGGAACATAATGATTCTTTTAATTTGGTCCTATGAAACTCCGTGCAGATTGACATTGACAAATGCACTTGCACTGGTTTGTTCTGCTCAAATGTCAAAGTGCATGCTCCAGGAGAGTAGTAGAGTGTCATGTAGTAGAGTGTCTGGGTAAATGTTTTATTTACTATCTTTAAGTACTCTATTAGAATGCAGCAGAGGAAATGCATATTCATTGTTCTGATAATACAGCTGTATATGGGTTCTGGACCAGAGTTGATTCACATTAGCAACTGGAAATGCAAACAGAAAGAATTCACACACGTGCACATACCTTACAAGCCCTCTGTCTTTAGCTGTGCTTGAAAGTCCCATCAGATTATTGAATAGAGGTAACAATTCATGTCATCAACAAAATAGAGTTCTGGTTTGCTGTTACTTTCCTGAAGTGGGAAGGGGTGATAGAAAAATAAAGCCAAGTAATTATATAGAATTTGCAGCCCAGTTAGTTTTAGGATCTTTGTATGTGTGCATGTCTGGCACATCTTCTGACTTCTAAATTCAGTCAAACTGTACACAAACTCACTGGGGAAATAGAGCTCCATGTTATTTTTATGAACTGGGTTTTGTAACCGGGCTTGCACTTAAAAGTGCAAAGAGTACATAGGATTCGCAGGATGCTGAAAAAGCATTAACTTTTGCAAAACTTCCTTACCCATGTTAAACTTAGTTTAAATAATTTTACCTTTAGTGTCATCGTTTAAAACTGATATAATTAAGTATTTTTCAAAGAAAAATACATGCTGATGTCTCTGCATAGTGTTAAATATTTAAGTGAACATCATTTCAGAAAATTTTGTGATGGAAAATAACTTCACCAAAGCAGATCAAATGAGCACATCATATCTCCCTGGTACTAAGTGTATCCTGCTCTTTGAATTATTCACCACTATATATCTATATATATACATAAAATATACATGCAGTAACTGTACAAAGCAGAGCCTGGATGAGTCTGTTGAAAGTATGCCTTGAATATGCTCTGTAATATCTCAAACCTTAGATCAAGCAGAAAGCAATCTTAGCTCTGTGTACTCCGTGGTAAGGATTTTCCTGAAAATGACTAAGTGCTCCAAGCTGTAGTGAGGTATAAGGACATGGTGTATGTGACTGTCTCTTGGGGAGAGTTCAACTGATCGAGTATGAACCGAGCAAATAACTATTGTGCATTATTCACCTTAGCCTTAATATCATGCCAAAATTTAGTTATGTAAAGCATTGAAATATAAAGCTGCTCTTACTTTGATACTGTATATTCTAGATGAGAACTCTGCATTGCACATAGGCATTAACCAGCTGGTTTGTTTTCAGCAGCCTTATACAGCCATAGCTTAAGCAGACAGTGCTGTCACAAAACAGCTCTTACGTTGATTTGCTGAAACAAGTGACAGTCTCTCCCTGTTCATAGGATACACGTATTCTTGGCTTTGCCTACCAAAACTAATCTCTGAAAGAAAGATGGATAAACTCTCCTGGCTTGTGTAATCTCCTGTAAATATGCTTTAAACCGAGCAGATGTCAAACTGTCATGCTTGTAATGCCATACGTGTATGAAAGTTTATGACATGCATGGCAGTATGCTCCAGGAGCAGAGCTAATGCCATTAGTAACACAGTAGTCAAACAGCCCTAAAGTGGAAATAACAAAATTGGTAAGAGGGATGTGTAAGAGGCCAATCATTTTAAATCAATCCCACCTCACATGGCAGAACAAGACTACGTCGTTTTAGACCTCTTAATTTTCTGCTTTTCTAGGTCTTACCAGTAAAAGCATAAATCACAAGAAACAAGATGCCTTGAGGTTTTTTCTTAAGCAATGAAGTCTTATTCCCCCCAGACCTACAAGATAACAGGAAGATGCTGACCATCGTAGCTGTAAAAAGCAGTTTCAGTAATACCCCAGTTTCTCCGTTTGAGTCATTCTGAAATAACACAGTATAAACTAGGACACTAGAGACCACAAATAGAACTGTGATGGTCTGTCAGACATGGATACAGAGGCAAAAGTGTCTTCTGTGCCATCAGAGACATTGGTAAGTGACAGGTAATGATCAGAACTTACTGATGGTGAAATGTGCTTTTTGTACTTAATTCTTGTAGGTTTTTTTGATTTGTATAAGTTTTGCAGACAGCTGGGATTGATGGCAGCAAAATGCAGGAATACTAAAGGAAGTCAGAAAATGTCAATACCATCTAAATGCAGACAATTAATTCTGACTCAGCGGGCTCAAAAGCAGCATAATTTTTGTTCCTGCCAATTTGCCCAATCTAGCCACAATAGTCAACATACTGACAGTTAGATGCCTTCTTGATGTCCCCATTGTGGATAAACTACTCTGATTTACACCTTCCCACTCATTGACAGCAAGACAATTGGTAGGAGGCACTGCTGTGACTTGGCAGCTCTTAGGTCTGCAACTGCACAGCGAAGTGAATAGAGCTAATTTGTAAGGTTTTGTCAGCAACCTCTACAGATTCCTTTATCAGAAGGAAGGACAACAAGGTTTATGTTTTGATGTTTTTTCAGTACAAACCCTTTATTTATTATGAATGTGCAAAGAATTCAAAATCTTTCCCTGAAAACTTTCTACAGACATGTGGATAACGAGAAGTGAAACTTGTCTCTGAGAAGGCAATTTCATTCCCTTCAGTCCGTGCTTGGATTCCAGCTGTCTGCTATGAGAGGTGTCAGACAGCAGAGCATCAGAAACATCTCATGTTGGCCGTACTCATGATAGGCAGGTACCACATGTCACCTCCACGTTCCCTAATACAAGGAGACAATGTCATGAGGAGCCTCAGTGAAGATTTACAGCCCATTGAGATCCCTTTTTCTCTTCCCAGGAGCTAATGTAAGTAATAAAGTACATAAGCTCATGGAGCTACATAACTCTTTTTGTCAGCTGTGTCATTTGGATTCAATATATCCCAGACTAGGTGACAGGAGTGTCTGCTATTGTGTGGTGAATGTTCTGAAAAACCAAGCATAGTTCTCATCTCCTCTCTTACCACAACCCAACAAACCAAATCAAATCTTTAGACCATAGCAAGACAAGTCTTGCAGGTGCATTAATCTGTCTTACCTCCTGAATTCAGTGCTTTCCTAGCTAGATCTGCTTTTGCTTTCATGCATGCATTCTATTCTCTCATTTTTCCCCTTTTCGTCTCTACAGATAAAAAAGAGGCAAAGTGCTGTCACATCATCTGTAATTCTTGACAGCATAATTTTCCTAGGTCAAAAGCAAAACAGTATAACTGTGAGGAAAGGAGTATTCCCCTCCTTTCCATAAGGGCAAAGTGAAAGTTCCAAAGGGATTTGTCACTTTCAGGAAATAAAAACTTCTGATGAGTGTTTATATAACTTGATTTCACTTATGTCAGTGGTTTTTTGATATTTATCAGCACTATTGCTAGAATAAACAGCAAGCTGGGACAAACTGACAAGTCTGTAAGCATTCTGCTCCTTTTTTGCTGAACTGAAGTGTGGTGCTGCCTATCATAAATCTGTTTCACTGAAAATTAGGACAGTCTCTTCACTTGTGAGGAATTGTGAAGAAGGAGAATTATACTGGCAAAAAAATAGCTAAAAATAGCTATGATGTGACAGGTGTCACATGCACTGCCATGGGTTTGGGAAAGGTAAATTTCTGTTGTAGTTGTTACTGCAGAGATTTGAGTTGCTTCTTAGGTGACCAGAGCTTTGTCACAATATTATACAGGCTGACAAATGACTTCATGTAAGAAAGGTTTTCTGCTTCCTTGGTGATATTTCAGGTGACATTTATTAGTTAGCAATAATAAAATGCATTTATATATACCATCTGTAGGAAATTATTCACTGAGCTGCACATGAGAATCGGTGATCCATTCCAACAGAATCCATTTTCCGCAAGTTAGGCATCCTTGTTTATATCTAAAGGGGAAGAGGCAAAGCAAAATAGTATTTTGTTGGCTGTAGTCAATGGATGAGGGAAGTATTTGGACAGATGTTATCCTAATTCAAGAGATTGATGTAACTGGTCATGCCAGTTATCCGAAAAAAGTACCTATATTTGATCTCTGTTAACAATCTGAACTTAAGAAATACAGTAAGAATAAGCTTCAAGGCTCTTTTCTCTATATCTGGAAGACTTATCCAATTAGTCAAGTCTATTCTTCGTCCTTTTAAACTGTAGCCAACTAATAAACACTTGTGGAATATTTTAATCATGTGATATCTGCTCTTTCTCCATATGTATACAGGCCCTTTGCATCTCATTACTTTGTTTGCCTTGAAGAAAGACTGACATTTTTTGCAAGGGCTTAAATATGAGATTTTTTTGAGATAATGAAATCTGTGTCCAAAAAAACCACCCAAAACCCAAAGCAACTAGGAAAGGCCTGAATTAGAAAAATTAATATGCTGTATGCCTAGTTAATAATGTCAGGATTTTTGTATGGTTTCTTTTTATTCAGGCACCAGCTAGAAAGCTGTGAGCTACTGCCTTATTTTTCCTTTTCCACTTAGCACTTGAAGGAAAGGAAATTATGGTTCTAATTTTGTTTTAATTTTATTGTTTTTGTTCTTGTACTCATAATTAATATGTTTTGTACTGCAGGAGGGTGAAATTATATTCTCATTATAGAATTAATTAAAGTCAGATTAAGACAATTGATTCCCCACAACCATCCCTGTTGTTATAACACTTCAGGGGGACTTTTGCCACTAAGGCATCATTATATTCTCTTATTTCCTCTGGAACTAGGAAGGAACTTCTCCTTCATCCTAAAAGAAGGAATGCAATTATACCTATTTGTTTTCAGTTCCATTAGATCTGCTCAATGTTTCAGTCTTGCTTAATATGTGAACGATTTTATGGGTCAGTCTGAAGTCAACTTTTTCCTTGGTTTTTGGTTGTTGGCTTTTTTTTTTTTTAGTTTTTCCTGACAGATTCTTCCCAAGTGCTGTCTCAGAGTCTCTGATTCGACTGACAGGGATGCCTATGTATCTATAAGTAAATCATGTAACTCAGTAGAGAGTTTCCACAGTGACTCCTTGGACTGTTCCCCCCAACCTGTCTGTTCATCTCTCCCCCTTGTAAATCCTGGATGAAGTTCAAGAGCTTACATCAAAGAGATGACTATAGACATCTCATTGAACATTTGGACTACAGTCTCTAGGGAGATAACAGTCCTGATTTTGTTATTTTATTTCAAGGACAAACAGAATCTACTGTGAGTAACAAAATAATAATTTGTATTGTAGTAAATGTTTATAGTTTAAAAGATATCCAAATAAGAAAAAAAGGTTAAAGGATATTAACATTCCCTACAGAAATGTAATTGAAACACTGAAGTTCTTACTTGACTCCAAGACTGAGAAAAGCAAGGACTAAAAACAGAACGTGTAAGTAAGTGAGAAGTTCGAGCAAGTGAGCAAGCACTTCTCTTGATGGGGTGCTGTAGGCAGAAAAAGTCTTAAAATTTGTGTGCCTTACACTGGCAGGCAAGTTCCATGCTTAAAAGAAGTCAATGAACTGTGGCTACACTGGAATTGGAAGTGTTAAGTACATATGGAAAGCGATACTTTCACGAGCAGTATGATGCTTCCAGTATGAAAAATCATAAGGAAAGATACTGAGTATAAAGATAAATTTTTAGAGAATTAAATGACATCCCCAATACAATTACCTGAAGTTCTTAGCAGGCAAAATACTTTTAATAGTGTTTTTTGCCATTTAAAATACCAAAATCCATCTTAAAAATGTTTAATGAAACGGATGTCATCTGCTGCAACATTAGCAAGCGCTTCCCAGCTGATGATCTGGAGAAAGAGTTAGTATCCTCAAATTTTCTCATTTGTACTGTATTCATCTTGTAGTTTACTTGAGTATTTTGTTGAGGGTGAATGGCTTATGCTTTTTGTCTTTGCCTTTTTTGTGCTGAATTTTATATTCTTTTTAATAAGAAAGTTATTCTGCTCTGCATTTGCCAAGGGAGTCATGCAGGTTCATTCTGCTTCGTTGAAGTGTCTTTTCTGTTAGAACAGCAGATAGCTGTTCTAATCTACTAATTGAAGTAAATGGCACACATTAATGTCGCCATGGTGCTTTGTTTATTTCAGATTGATATTTCTTGTGTAGCTATTAATCCCTTTTGAGAAGAAAGATACCTGTGCTCTTCATTTACTTGTGTAGCTTTGCAGAATTTACGTTGTTTTATGAAATATCACTAGACTGTCACTAATCTTTGAACTGTTTTCTCATTTCTGAAACTGGTTTTGTAAGTGATCTGTGCAAGTCAGTGACAAGCAATTGCTACTTGAATTGGTAATTTTGGATATTCAGCATTGCTAAAGAAACCTGCTGAGATGGAAGTCCACGATGTTTACAGACATTATTCCACATCATACTAAAACCACTGGAATAGTTGAACATCCTACTTTAAGGTTGCTCAGATACATTATAGAATAAACCCTCTTGGAAATAATGCCTTGGTGCTCCTTACCAATTACTGAATTTCAGAAATAGTCCTTCTTTTAAAAATGGTTTTCCCAGTGAGGTTACTAAAGTGATGAGCTACTTTGGAATAGCCAGTTTCATCTTCATAATTTTAATACTTGCTATACAGCTATTTCAGAGGCAAACATGATGGAAGATGTCATGAGTTTAATAGGCTTTTCATTGAAACTATTACTCAGAGCTGGCAAGGTAAGTGTATTATTAGTCTGTCAGTGCTACAGACCTATTAATAAGTGAGCTTACTTCAAATATAAATTTATTATTTGTTGCAGGACATTAAAGAACTGTGATGAAACTGACATATTTGGGAAAAAGTAACTTAAGCCTATCATTCTAAAACTTATTCTGCATGATCATAGGAGATTCTTAACGACATAACCACAATTAGAATACTGGGATTTATGATTTCTCTCTAGCCTTCAATGTCCTCATTTTGTAGACAGGCAACTGAAGTTCAGTGATTTCCTCAGTCTTACAGGAAATCTGTGATGAACAAGGACTTCAACAGAGATTGCGTAATACTGCCTTACCTCAGTGAGCATCAGTAAGTGCACACGCCCTTAAAAAACTCGCCATTACCATTAAGTGTATTCCAATTTATTAGTCTACCTTTAATTAGATGCGATGCAAGTGATTAAGTTGTTTAATCCTACAGGATGAGCTTGGAAATGCTGGTGATTTCTATTCCTAGCCATGCTTTCCAGAAAGGGAGGAAAACCTGGAGACTCACAAGATTCATGAATAACAGACTTTCTTGGCTGATCCCAGCTCTGTCAGGTCCTATTTGCAACTCTTTATCTTCCATGTACTTGCATTTTTTATCCCTTTCTAGAATACTACTTTATTGTATCATATGAATCCCCTTTCTATCACTAGGCCAAAAGACACCTGACTGCAAAAATCTTGACTAGATTCCACAGCTGGCAAAAATAACTGTATGCCAGCTACTCATCACAGTGTAGAATGAAATGAAAGTAAAACACTTGTCAAGACATGAAAGCCTAATAAGGCTTCTAAACCTACATATTGAGATTTATATTCTCTTCTGAAGTGGATACAAATGTGTCTGACATGCTGTTCCTTGTTCAGGTGATCTTGATGAATGTAGCTAATTGTTCTACTGCTGTTATCTGTTGTAGGTTGCCTAATAAGTCTTCATAAAATGCCTGTGCTGTTACACTTTTAGTCTTTGAAAGGACGCTATAAAGTGGAACTATTAGAGTCACTCTTCGAGATGCCACACTGAAGACTGATAACTAACACTAACAGTAATAGGTGAAAGAAGCATTAGAACCACTAGCAGGAATGAACTCAGGAGCTTTTATTATTTATAATTTTAAAATTATCAAACTCTAATGGAAGTTGTCCCTACCCATGGCAGTGAAGGTGCAACTGGATGATCTTTAAGGTTCCTTCCAACACAAATCATTTCATGATGATTCTTAGGGCCAAGAGGAAGGTAACAAAGCTTTTCTCCTTTCTTCCTTCTCTTCTAGCAGGATTTCTAGCTGAATTTGCAAAGCCTGGAAGGTTTAAATGGGAGGCAAAGGAAAACAGCCTAAACAAGCTGAGGACTAAAGGTAGGATTTGGGGTTTGTTTGTATTTCTATAATGCTGAGGCACAGCTGAAAGCCTTTGGTTTTGATTTAGCCCTTCGGACAAAGTCAAAAAGTTCTCTGAATGAAAGTATACTAAAGAGATTACTATAGATCAATCCTGGGAGAGTTAAAAATTGTTCTCTAAGCGGATGCTGATACAGAAAATAAAGAAGTGGATCTCAGAAGAATTATACTCTGCTCTTTAGAAAATTGATGATGCTTTATCTTCATAAAAAAAGGCTCTTTTTTTTCAGAGGTTATAAGGCAGATGTGAATCAAGTCAACAGAAGACTGCAGAGGAAAATTAATGCTACTATGCTGGTCAATAGATTGGGAAACTAAAATATGCACAATAGTGAAATGGATTTTCCAAGGCCTTTGGTCTATAGGATTCAGGAGGTTTGATGCAGGTAATCAATGACCTGAAAAGGAAACTATCGACTACACAGATTCTATCAGTATATTTCAATAGGAAGCCAGGGCTTCCAAGTGAGCCCTACAATTTTTCAAGGAAAAAGCACATAAGAACCTCATTTGACAGGTATGTTAAGACTTCTCAAACCTGTCAATATTTCCTCAGAAAATTTAATGATAACAACAGTGATTAGCTCAGAGTAAGTCTTTTTTTCCCCCAAGTTGTTCTACTACAACTAAATTTATCTCAAGCTATTAAAAGGACTGTTTTAAAAATTAATCATTATGTTTGGTCTTTCTAGATTTTCTGTAGCTAAAATGAACTTAGTTTTTAGACAGACATTTTGTGTGTATCCCTTCTGGGCATTAACCTCTGGATGTACGTAGCTGAACAGTTAGTCAACATCTCTAAATAGCACAAATATTGACTCTTAAAGGTCATGATGAAGGTATTTTCAATGGCATTACACTTCAGTGTAAAATTTTCTCAAATAAGAGGCTTAGAGCTTATCTTTTCTATTAATATAGTTTTTGGGGGTTTTTGGCCCTATCCATATGTTGACCTTGGTGATTTTACTTTCTGGGAAAACTGAAGTATATTGTCTTTACCATGTTTTTATCTCATATATGTCAGTTCCAGAGGCTAAAAAAACCAGCTATTTTTTAAAGTAACAAAGCTTTGCATTTTCTAAAGAAAAATCTTCAGGAGTAGTTTTTTCACTTCTGAAGGATCTCACTGGCTTTGTAGAAGTCAAATGTGGACAGATTTTGGCTTCAGATACAGAAATTTCAGAAGCTTTTAGATAAAGAAACATAAGAGTCTGCAGATATATACATATATAACTAACCATGTGGCTTTATCTAGATTGCAGCATCCCACGTAATATTTGACATTTCCTTAGCACATTCTTGGTTTATAAAGCCTGAGAACACCTCAGGAAAGTGGGAGAATGTTAATCTCCCCGCTTCATACACTTAGAAACTAGGTCATGTTATTCATTCATTTCATAAAAAGATTTTCCTTCTCTTTTGTTCCACAGTGATGTACATTTTTTTTTGAACTGTCAGTCAAAACAGAATGTAAAGACCACATTGCAGGACAAATGTTGTATAAATTAATTTTGTAAATTCTATCATATCTATGCAAACATAACAAAAAGCAAGTATCTAGGTGCAGAGGGTTTAAACACAGCATGGTTCACAAACTGACAGATCAGTCTCTCAGTTGCAGTCATCTTCAGTATATTGCTTTTGAAAGTCAAAACACAGGAGAATTTTTCTTACTCTAGAAGTTAATCCCATTTCACTACAGAATGGACCAGAACTTGGAAGTATGGTAAGTTAAGATGTGCAAATAGGTGCTTTTAGCACCTTTTTACAGCTCTAATTCCAGTGTTGCTCTGTGCCAGAGAATATAACTCTTATCCAAGCCCGAGGACTGCCATGGTCACAGGAATGCATATGCATCAGCTGGGTATGAAATAGCTGGGAAATTCTTATCTTGGCTCCATAAATGCAAGGTTCATTCCTCTGGATGGATTAATATGTACAGTTATTCTAGGCACTTAAACATTTCTTTCCATTATAACCTATGTTTTTCGTCAATAAAACACTTAAGTGGGTAGGCAACCATTTCTACTGGCTTTACAAGAAGCCAGCAAAAATGTAGCAGAGTTATTTTGGATATTCTGGTCTTATGTCAGGTTGTCCTTAACAAATACCATCACCAGGCCATGTACATAGCACCTTTTTTCCATTAAAAGGACTTCCTTAACAATATAGTTACTGTCACTGTTTTGTCAGGCTTAATTGCTGATTTAACATCAGTGTGGCCAACTGATTGTGTTTGTAAGATTTATGCATACCTTGAAGAACTTGTCTTCTGTGTTCTCACTAAAGAGGATCCGAGCACAGGTGCCAGTACAACAGCTTGTGACTTCTCTGCTCCACAGACTCTGATCCAGAATATTGGCATATTAAAAGAATCCTAATGTGCACAGTAAAATTGTTATAACATTGAGTTATACACAACTATCCTCTTTGTTCTTCCCTCTTTCACAGAGATGGAGTGAATAGATCCGAAGAGCTAGAGAATCTAGCTACAGAAATGTCAAGGACAGAAAAAGCCAGATTTTTTTTTTATAAATATTAAGCTTTGAGAAATTCTATCATTTCAGAGTAAAAGATTAAAAAGGAAATAAGCTAGTCGAGTTGATAAGATGCCTAATGGATACCTAATGGATATCCTAAGAGATAAACAGCTTTATTGTGTATTTATCTTGTAGAGCCTAAATTTTGTCCTTACTGTCTTCTCTTTCTACATTTATCTTGGAGTTTCTTTACAGATCAAAATTTTATTGAAAGCTCCTTAAGAAGGCACAGTTCCATATCCTGCTGGGAACTTTTTTGAGATATCATCAAAACATGTTGATATACAAAGAATAGAGACAGGAACTGAACGAAATCAATGATATTCAGTCCAAGAGGAGCCAGAGAACAGTGCAGTTTCTAATATGTGAAAGAGGAATGACTCTGAGTGCCACAAGCCTTTCTCAATGGTGCTCCAGGAAAGGTATTTGAGCCCTGACACAGTACTGCTTATGGTATATTGGACTGCAACCTGCTACTGAGAGAAAGAGAGTTACCAAGGGATGAAAAAATCTTGTTTTTTTTTTACCCAACCTCAAGGTTTTGAACAAGCTGAAAGCTACATAACCAGGGTTTACATTCTGTCATATGACACTATCATTAAAAGCTGAGGCAGGTTAATTGGAATGGCAAGTCAGTATATGGAGAAATCAAAGGCAACAATTAATGTGTCGTGAAGCAGCTGAGCATCAGAGAAAACTCTCTGGTAGTTGTTAGTTTATTGCTTTTTCACTCTCCTTTTTTTACAGGGACAACTACCTTAGGCATCTCAGCGTATGACTACCTGTTCTAACATTGCTTCTATCACCATAATTCAGAGACCCATGAATGCATGGAACCATTTCTTGTGATGTACTGTAGACTTGTGAAATCCAAATTTTAGGTGGCTCTGAGGGCTGAATCAGAGGTAATGAGACAAGGCAGGTCCATTTTTACCAGTGTTCAGGGAATGGAAGATTAATTAGTTGGAATAGCATCCCCTTGATTGTGACTCTAAATGGTAAAATATGTTGAAATAAAGTATCTCAATTCTACTCTTTTTTCTCAGTGACGCTTGGTAAGTGCCCTAAGATGTGCATGGATGATGGGTGCTGTGTGGTCCCAGGCAGTATGGCTGCACTCTTGCACCATCAGGATGTTGCTGACAGTCCTGCTCTTAAGCAAATAAGTATTATTTTCCTCAGTGATCAAATAAGTAAAACCAAAATATACAGATTATGTAGGGTTAGATTATGTGTTTTGAAGGGATCAGGGTTTAGACTTACCATTGTGACTTATAATGACCCGTATAACTTGTGTTGTTTCTACTATAGTAAAATGACAGCATCAGGGTGACACTGATGCCATGCTGACCATGCTATTCAAGTAACACAAGTATCTTGCTTGTTTTCCCACTGGATGTAAAATTTTTCCAGCTACTGTCTCATGAAGACTTGGTCAGCAGCTACACTTCAGATCCAAGCTTAGTAGTGAAATTCTTGCCTGGTATGCAGAAAACTCAGTCAATGTTGTGCGATTAATATTTATACTTTGAGTTTTCTCTCTCTTACTATTTTTCCACCTCTGTTAAAGACCTGTCTTTTCACTATGCCAAGCGCAGCTCTGCTTCTCAGTTTGCAGTGCCTTCACACACCCTGGGGACAGCACAGATAGTGCTAACTGACAGTAAGCTGAACACAGGAACCACTTAAGGAGCTGAGATTCAGAGGCATCCTTTGTTCAGTTAAGTATTTCCTCTTGTTGGAACTCTGTTGAATTTCTGAAAACTTATTTGCTTTCTCATTATTTTTTAAATTCAATTCCATAGTCTGAAATTTTATTTTCTGGGAAGAGAAGGCTCTTCCCTACACGCCCTTGTGAGCTTTGGGGATTCTACCAGTTTGTTTACTGCTGGTAGGTAAAAGCAGACAGCTTCATTCCTGTTCTTCCTAATTAAAATATACAATAATTTTTCATTTCTTTCACTGCTCCATAGATATCTCTTCAAATTTTATTTATTCACATTTTTCTTATTAAATTTGCATTGCTCTTATGTTTTTCTCAAAAAAAAAATCCAGGAAATCATAGAAATTTTTAGGTTGGAAAAGACCTCTAAGATCATCAAGTCCAACCATTAACCCAGAACTGCCAAGTCCACCACTGAACCATGTCCCTAGGTACCATATCTATACAAATTTTAAATACCTCTTGGGACAGGGACTCAATCACTTCCCTGAGCAGCCTATGCCACTGCTTGATAACCCTTTCAGTGAAGCATTTTTTCCTCATATCCAATCTAAACCTCCCTGGCAAAACTTGAGGCCATTTTCTCTCCTCCTGTCACTTGTTACATGGGAGAGAAGACCAGCCCCCACCTCACTACAATCTTCTTTGAGGTGGTCGTAGTGAGTGATATGTCTCCACCGAGACTCCTTTTCTCAGGTGAAACAAACCAAGCTCCCTCGTCCATTCCTCATAAGGCTTGTGCTCTAGATCCTTCACCAGTTTGTTGCTACAGCACCTCACTGTCCTTCTTGTTGTGGGATGCCCAAAACGGGATAGAGCATTTGAGGTGTGGCCTCACCAGTGCTGATCACTGCCCTGGGCCTGCTAGCCACACTATTGCTGATAAAAGCCAAGATGTATATGTTTAAGGTTCCGTGAATTCCATTTATGGGATGGTTGATTGTTTTTCCTGGAACAGAAGAGATTTTGGCAGGAGATAAAATGAGACTATTTATCACTTGTTCCTTCTGAAATCTAAATTATGTGTACGCTTAAATAAGCCGTTAAACTCCTTTGGGACTGCAATAGTATAATTTATCTCTGCAAATTTCTACTCTGCGTTTCTAAAGCAGTTTGATATTCTAACTGTTGGTCTGCTGTAAGCATTCATGTAAATACCTTGAATGCATTCTCATGTGCAATTAGAATTTCAACAGATAGCTCTTAGGGTGTTTTCCTGTTTTTCTGAGCTTAACATTGTCCTTTCCTATGTTAAAGGGTGATAACCACAACTAAAAAGTGTAGGTGTCCTCTACTGTTACTACACTCACAACAAACAAGAATGCTACTCGCATCCTGCCTATTACGTAGCATTATCCAAAGAGTCTTGAAAGCAAATAAAAGTGCCAAAGCTGAACTGTTGCATGTCATCCCTCAATATTCACATTCCATAGCATGTGGTAATCTTCAGAAATTTTATTTGTTCTAAAATCTTTCCATTAAGATAAATCAATTTTGTATCTATGATCAATTCACAGTAAGTTTTTAAATTATTGGTGATAAGAACACACATATTTATTTTGCTTCTCTAGTGACTGCTGCTCTGAAGTATTAAAAGAGTTTCCTATGCAAATTTATGTCTTTATCTTTTCAGTAGTCAAAGCCACTCGTGGAATGTTCAAAAGAAAATCCACACAGTGGTACAGCATCTTTTATGAAATATTTTGGTCTTTCCTTGGCTTTTAGTACTTGATAGGGACTGATGGATTTACATGCTGAGAAGTAAGTGCAAGAAGCAATGTGGTGGATCTCTTGAGCTCTTGCCATGAAAAATCAGTAATTGTGAGCTCCCTATAACATCTTCTTTAGTAATGAACTGTTTCTGACTTTATCCACCACATCACAGACTCTGTGCTCTACGGAATTAAATATTTCAGCCCATTAGCTGACACCCCTGAACAAGTCAAGATGCCAAAAGGCATGTGTAATCCTTGATTTCCTATCATCTATATCCCAAGATTATTGAATCAGCAAGTAGATCAACTTTAGTTCATGGTGCTTTGGCATGATTCTAGATACTGTAATATCTGAGATAATTTGCAAGGCATTTGTACATTGAAAATTCTCCAAACAACTCCAAATTAGCTGAAGAACAGAAGGAAGAAAATCCATGAATTATTTACAAGAGAACATATGCCTCCTTCTATTCTTTTTTTGCACATGACTTGTCAAACATATTTTTTTATATATTTGGAAGCTCTAAGAAAAATAGTATTACTGCAAACGTACATACATCTAGATGTATATAGGCAATCAGGTGCAATAAAGTAAAACCTCTGATAAGATGCATCACAGAGAGAATGTGCACATTATGCTTACATGCTCAGTACTGATGTTTTTCTAATGTTACTTAGTCACATGCCTGAACTGAGAGTGTATACTGAGGGAACTGTACATAAGTATAAAGGCTTACATGTAAGGGTATGGTCAACAAAGTGCTAACCATCATAATTTCTGAATATTAAAGATTTTTTTTTCCTTTTTCCATTTTCCATTCCATTTTGTGACGGAAAAGCATTATGGGGTTTCTTTTCTCATCTGGGTAAGAGTTTTTGATAAGTGTTGAATAATCTAAAGTTCCTTAGGGACTTAGGCCTAAAATTCAGTGCATTTTGACTAACATTTAAGCATTTAAAGGGATACTGTAAAAAACACCAAAGTTACAAATTCTCCTAAAGAACTGAAAGCATCACTTCCTCTTGCACAGACACTCCTGAATTTTTCTCCCTGTTGTTGATGAACTTCATCTAAAAAGGTGTATCTTAAAATGCGTCCACATAACACAATGCAGCACTGTGGTCACCTGAATTATCTGTGGGACAGTCAGCATGAAACAAGCCACGACATGAGATCATACAGAGAAACTGCCCTGCAGCCTTGAAGCAGTATCACTCCATGTCAATTAGCTCTGTATCCCAGCAGGGTGTTCTTGAGGCCTATGCTATTAGTTAGAGTTCCCAAGCCAGTTCATTGGGCATCAATATAGATCTTCTGGCTGATGCTCAGCTCATGCTGTAAGTATTCCTGCTAAGTGTCTTTGACAATTTTACTTTTAACCCTTCTGCTGCAGGTCAGGTTACCTGTCTGTAAAACAGAAAAGGTAAAAATGCAGTAGTACACCTTATCCTTTTGTTAACTATTCTATCATCTATTAATGAAGAATTTATGTAACTAAAAAGCAATGTTAGAAACCACCCCCCAAAAAATTACATTGTAGTAAATTTCTCCGCAGAAGCCCAAGACCTATCATCATCTTTCAGATTTGCCTTCAGCAAAGCACTTAGATTTTTCTGCTTCTTTTTTTTTGTTGTTGTTGTGTGTGCCAGTGATTATAATTATTCTAGTAATGACACTGTGTAAGTGACATCCTGGAGTTCTCAAAGCTTGCTATCATAGCCAACAACCCAATAGCTATCATAGCAGAAGTGACACGTTAGCTTTCCTAAGGGAAACGTCAGCCAAGATCCCTTCTTGCACTTTACTGTTTCACATTAGGTATGTGCATGCACACGTGCACAGACAGCTTCTGGGAACTGAAAAAACAGACCCTTTCTGTTAGGTGCCCAGAAGAATTTCACAGAAAAATTCCAGCACAGATACCAAATCAGGTCCCCTATTTCCCTCTCTCTGATGGCCACCTACCCCACCTGTTTACTGTTGCTTGCATCTGGCTCAGGGAGCTGCCGGTAGCTGGTTATCAGTCCAAACCATACATGCTGCAGCTGCCATCTGGTTTGCTAAAACTTGGAGAGCTGTTTCCCATATATTGGGTAAGCATTTGTTATGATAAAAGGGCTGACATAATTGCAACATGAAGCAAGTTAAAAGTGTCAATTTACATCAAGAACATGAGTCAAATGCTTTTGTAAAAAAAAAAGAACAAAAAAATCTTTGTGATGCTTTGATTTTTTCCATCCTGTATTAAACAGAAACAGTAAGTGGTCCTTGGGAAAAGCAGATTTCAGATTCTGCTGGAGAGCAAAAATATTCTGTAATCTTTGCAGTTTCATAGACTTTTTCAAAGTAAATATCAGAATAAAAAGCCATTAATTTTCATATTTCTGTGGATCACTATAAAGATAAAAAGTAATTACCACCCTTGTTCTGCAGAGGAGTTGGCAGAAATAATGATTTACTTTTTTTAAAAATAGATTGTTTGTATGAAGTAATTGTTCTGTAGCAACCTGCTTCTGCATAAAAATAATTACCATCATATTAAAGTGTGAATAATTTCTATATTAAGTAAATAACCCAATGCTAGGAAAATTTTTTAGAATTGATCCGTATTTGTGTAGAAAATTAGGATTGTTTTTAGTTTATCTACATCTTAGATGAATGTTAACGCTTTATGATCATACCCTTCACATATTGAAGAAAACCGATATGTATTTTTACACTACTACATTTTTATAGAACACCTCCCACATAAAGGTTTTATGAATATTAATTTATCCATGACTCTTAACAAATCTAGAAGCAAATGGTTAAAGAAAACCTACATGGAGTTTACGTGGCTGTTCACTTGGAGGGGAAATATTGGCAGCTGTAAGAGAATTTGGGCAAGTACTAAAAACTTTACTTCAAGATGTCTCAGGTTAAATACAGAAGAGACTGCCATATACTAGAAATGGTATAAGTGGCTTCTACAAAAAATAAACAAGATTTAAACTGAGAATAGTTCCTATGTCCTCTGACTCAGTTTTGTATACCTTGAATGAAACCAGTTAGAATTTTATTTCTCCTGTCTTCCTGAACAACTTAACGAAGTAGAAGAAAGGAGAAGTGTATTAACTGAGAAAAGAAGGAAGGCAAAGATTTACCAGTGAAGGCCACCCGCCGTCATGATGCAGAGCATGAACTTAATGGGTGTTTTAATGTTCAGTGCTTCAACAAATGACAGATACCACTCCTAGCTCCTTTTTCTTACATTTTATCCTAATCTACATTGCTAGATTGCCAAGTTTTCCACCTGTGCTTTCAAACAGATCATATTTATTTCAGTTTCAGAACTACAAGTGAGGCAATGATGAAAGTAAAATTCCCGTGAGAAAATGCAACACTGTTGTGTTGCTTCTGGAGGAGTGTGCAGCTTTCCTCAATTCAAAATAATATTCAGCTTCGGAGTAGAGCAAGGAGTTTCATAAGATCAAAACCATACTAGTTTGCATAAGCTATATATGCGTCACAGTTCAAGCCCGGCTGGCAACAAAGCCCCACACAGCCACTCCCTCACTCCCCACCAGTAGGATCTAGGAGAGAATCAGAAGGGTAAAAACTAGAGAAATTGTGGGTTGAGATAAAGAGAGTTTATTAGGGAGAGCAAAAGTCATGCACACAAGCAAAACAAAACAAAGAATTAATTCATTGCTTCCCATGAGCAGGCAGGTGTTCAGTCATCTTCAGGAGAGCCAGACCCCATCACCAGTGCTCCATCATACATAAAGGTTACTTGGGAAGACAAACACCATCACTCCAAATGTCCCTAGCTTTATATTCTGAGCATTATGTCACATGGTCTGGAATATTCCTTTGGTCAGTTGGGGTCAGCATTCCTGGCTGTGTCTCCTCCTAGTCTCCCATGCACCTCCACCTCCTTGCCAGTGTGGCAGTACAAAAAGCAGGAAAAGCCTTGGTTCTGTGTAAGCACTGCTGAACAATAACAAAAACCTCTCTATATTATCATCCCTGTGTTCAGCACAAATCCAAAACATATCTCCACATTAGCCATGGTGAAAAAAGTCAACTCTATCTCAGTCAAAACCAGAACAATATGCTTACTTGGCCATGTGATGAGAATCACTCTAAGAATAAAATTAAGGTATTGTGTCTATATCATAGAATCTGTTGAGGAAACTTCCCTGTCTGACCATTTGGGAGCACTCTGGCAGTCACACTCCCACCACCAGGGAATTTCACTGCTGAGACTGAAGCCCCTTCACAGTGGGTGGGTCCAGTGACACGATGGGTGCCCCGCTTGATTCCCTGCACACCCCACTCACACTGTCACGGTATCCTCATCAGCTTGACTCTGGGTTTCCTATAGCAGAGTCTCAGACATCTCATTCCTCAAAGCAATTTAATCACAGTGTAGTACCACAGATCACATAACAGGGGCAGTTTTCTTCTAGCTTTTTTTCCATATGGGATCACTGAATATGAACGTATGAACACATAGGATGCTATTTTTTTTTTTTCATTTTCTGCAAGTTTGAATTATTCTTCCAACTTAAAATTAACAAAAAATTCAATGAATTCTGGAAGTGTCAAAATAATACATTTGAAATAATGTCTGAAAATATTAGCTTTGGAATGACCAAGGAAGAAATAGATGAAAGAAATGTGTTATGGTTTCTCATGTCGTAGTTTTTTTTTTAAAACGTCAGTATTGTAAAACTAGTGTAACAAACATCAGTATTAGACCCTAAGCTTGTAAACCTCATACCTTTCATCTTACACTGGTTTATGTATCATATTTTGCTTTTGATATTTAATTGAATGTTACATGAGCTTTAAAAACTTTTGAGTTATAAAAAAATGCAGGAGACAAACACTTCTCATTTAACTGCATCAATATTGAATGTCAATCATGGCTTCCCCCAGATAAGCCCACATGCTGCTTGTTTATCTGTGACTTTCCAAATACTAAAAATGTACCATGAAGTAAAGCTTTATCTTCTATGTTCATTTATTAAATTAGTTCATAGCATCCATATTCATCTTTGATGTTTTAAATACAGTCAGATGAAGTTACCAGTTCAGTAAGTTTATCCAGAAGCAAGTTTTTACTGGAATAAACAGGGAATGAGATAATATGGAAAAGAAACATGTACTGGTAGTTCTTTTGTTTAGTTGTTTGTTTTGGGTGTTTTGGGTTTTGTTTGGTTTTTTTTTTAGTTGGTTGGGGGTTTTCTTGTTCAGTTATTTGTTTGTTTTTGTGGAGACCAGAAACCTTAGTATTCTATTTTAGTTTAAAATATTTTCTAATCTAATGACTATGACAGAAAACTTTTGAATTCTATGGTTATACCTGTACTGTTATCTGATGTGTTCTTTAAGCTGCAGGAATCTTACACTGTCTGTGTCAGCCCCACTGAAGTCTGTCTCAGTTGCCTAAAAAAAGCCTTTTTGAGTTTTATGCAATGAATAATTGCCAAAAGTAAGGAAGAACCATTTATATGAGCATATTTTTATAAGAACAACCATATACAAACCATTTACATTACAAAGCACTTACATTACAACATATACCTAAAAAATTGAACTTATTTCCAAAATCTGACCCTCTTGGGCAAATTTACTGATCCAACCAATCTTTTTGTGAATTTTGAGGTGGGTCAACATTTCTTTGTAAAGATTTTGTTTCCCCTCAAATAAAAGTACAAATATCAAGAGTATACAAAATTTTTGCTTTTTTCAGAAGTCATTAGTGCCTGAAAATGAACATACAGACTGATACACAACAGTGAATATAAATTTATAGGGGGAGAAAGGGATGGTAGGTTTCAGTTCTACTCCCCATGCTGTTAGCACTGGCTCTCTAAAAGGGTCTGGGCAGCTTCTCAGATTAATATCAGCTCTTGATGATGGGTAGAGACTCACTTCTTTTCAGAGCACTAGATTAGCCTGACTTATAAAACATTGACCAAATAGTTGATGCTAAGAAATCCTGTTTCTTTTGCATGCAAAGTTTTTCAAATGCTTATACATTCTTCTTTTGCTGGCAAAATCTAATCCAAAACCAAGTTGAAGGGTTTTAGCTCTGTAAAGCATATACAATAGCATCATGTTGATCATGGTACAGTCACTGATGTAGTTAAGCATTATGCAAATTTGTGACTGTTATCACATGGTTAATGCAGCTATTTTCAGACATTATTGAACAAGTAGGCATCTTATTTGTGCAACTACTAACTAGCTAGGATTGTCTGTCTGTCTTCTATTGGAAGATACTAAACAAGGTATGCCTGTGTGCCTGCTGTCTGCTTTATGTTTCTCCAGGAGTTGGTTTGGTTTTTTTTCTTGTCAATTTTGACAAAAATGCAAGAATTCTGATATTTTCATCCTTTTGGAAGTACATTTTATACTCAGCTCTTTCCCAGGTGATTTCACATCTACCCACTTGAAATGTTCTGTATGGTAATACAGACTGCTGCTTGTGTATTTACCATGGCATCCTTAAGTGCAGTGTCTGTCAATTGACTTTTTCTCTGCATTTTGCTAACAGCAGTCTTTTGAAATAGTGTCTGAAATTAACCTCTGTGTGTGGTGGGGTTCTGTTCATTGCAGACCTTCTGCATTTTTAAGTGAAGCACTTGATTGATCACTTGTTTGTTTATTTGCTGATCTAACAGGGCTAACAGCTTCCTAAAAATTGGATATTGTACTTTCCCATTTGGTGTACTATTATTCTATATCACTATTTGTCAGGTAATTAACTTCTAATTACATTGTTTAAAGCAAAAGACCTTGTTGTTTTTTCACTATTTTGTCAGCTCTATTAATTTGATATAAAATCTTAAAATACCACTGTATAATACTGCGATGGATGAAAAGACAGAATGGGAGAGATATGTGGCCTGGAAAAGCATTAATGGAGTCTGAATGGACTTTTTACTCACTGAATAATCCACCCAGCAGACTGGCAGTTTTTCCCCAGTTTGCTGTTGTGTGCTTATGAACCCTTGTACACCCCAGTTTATTGTCAAAATTTATAGATCCTGCTGTACCTCCATATTGTCCCTATTTCTCCCTCAGGTTTCCCCTTTGAAAGCTGTTTATCTCTTCTTCTCCTCTGTTTTCCCATGCCTCTGTTACTGATTAGCTGTAGCTATCACAGTGCAGAGAGAGCTACAATTAGTCAGCCCCCTTTGATACTCGAGAGTTCCACCCATTCTTCCCCTGTCCCCCTACCACATCTTTCCCTAAGCTGTCAATCTCTTGCACCTCCCTGGCTTAGCATCCACCCCTCAAACCGCGGTATTTTAAACCCTTGTTTCCCTTGAATAAACTGGCATTGCATCACGAGACCTCAACAGTGTCCGAACCCTAATTGCAGTGCTCGGTCCAAATTTCCCCTATCCCTGCGGACCGAGGCATAATACTTAACACATTTTTTCTACTTGAGCACCTGAAAAGTTCAAAGGAAGGTCATCTTCATGGAATTAAAAAGAAAGCAAAACTTGGATTAAATTAAAACATGCCTTGCACCCTAGTCCTCATGGAAGGGGAAACTGGGTGTCTGGTCTCCAGCCAGGTAGCAGGAATTTCACTAAAGATCTAAACAGATAAAATAATTTCAGAAAAGTTACCGGATCAGTTACAATAGTGTGTTTACCATTGTTTCTTATGTCTGAGAACAAACTGGTAGCTGAAACATATGCAAGTCCAGCATTGACAAATGCTTACAGGTCAAAACTACTAAAACCTTTCTCTTTTTTCTGAAACCTGATGATAATAGCAAAAAATTCCATTACAGACCTATCAGTCATAATAAGATGCATTATGCTGAAGTGATGTAAAAACACAAATAAACCCCCTCAATAATAGCTACAAAAAATGAAAGTGTCTTCTGCCCACATAGAAGCCCTTTCTGTGTCACCCATGTCTTTGCTAATGAAAACAGATTTAAGAGGTGGGATATTTATTATGGAAGCAAGTTAAAAAAAAGACTTGTCAGTTTGATGGAAGATGTTATTTCTGAAACAAAACCAGAACATGATATAAATTGCAAGTAAGACTAATTCAGGAAGGGCCAACCTTGCATGAGTAATATGTATATTGTATATGCATAATAGGTATATTTGTTCTAGTTCTTGTAAATAACTTGTTATCATTCTGGACTAAAAGATAGCAGAAGATTGAACCCAAAGAAATGACTATGTGGAATATGACTTGTACAATTCTTACAAAATACAACTTGCCACGAGTGAGAAATTAAATTGTTCAGTACAGTTTAATTGATATAATCTTGGAAGAAAAAGATTTTTTCCTAAGTGAAAGTACTGTTGGGTTATCCTAGCTTTACCACAGAAGGGCAAGTCATTCAGTCATTTGTTGGAGTGTTTGAACATTAGTTGTCTATTGCCTCTGATGTATGAAAGAGAGGTCAAGCAGGTCCTAAGTCTTGACTTTTGTGATCTCTAGTAGTACTTAGATGGATTCTCAGACTTACTTCTTCTAAAAAAATGCATAACTGCAATACAAATGAGAACCAACTGTTTTAGAACCAATTTCCAGTTGGCGTGCAAGTCTGATATACTGATTCTTTGCTCGTTTACAAGTTTATAGAGAACCTGCACCTGATTAAAAATCTGAAGCCCTGCTGAGTAAATCTATGGATTTTCTCACAAGGCTATCCTCTATATATGCTCTAGATCTAATGGATTATCAAAATCAATCATATAGTCTTTACCAGTATGAAAGAACTGTGTACAGAGAATAAAAGAAAGAAGAGAACCTATTGTTAACAGAACTCAGTTTAGAATGGATTTCAGCGTAGCTGGGGAGAGTATTCACATATTAATGAAAAATCTTATGAAGACAGAGCATGCAGATATAACTAACTAACTGATCAGACTAACTGATATAAATATACATCTCTGCTATTTTTTTACTGCTAATCAATCAGGGGAAATATATGTAGAATTCAAAGTTTTACTACAGCCATAAAAATTTAGTATGTAATTTTCCAGACACTTCCTATCATTTTAAAAAGAAAAAAACCCCAACAATCTAAATTGTTTTCTTTAAATGTAAACAATGAAAGGCACTTAAACTAACACAAAACTGTCAGTGTAAATAACCAGAACAGTTAGGCATACTTGCAACCTGCTATGGAAGATTTAGTTTTATATGTTTCAAAAACCAATAAAATCTTTACTGTGAAGAAAAAAAATCTGTTTTTAAAATATGTGTGTTTAATTATATTAATTACAAATGATCTTTCAGCAATTCTGCTAAAAAAAGTCACCATAAAATAGAGGTAAACCAAATAAAAGACAGTCGTTCTCAAAGTTCAGGTAAATTCTGCTGTTTATCTTGGAAAAAACCCCATAATATTACTTTCCAAAGTTGTTATTCGTCACATCAAAACCAACTATTTTTTATATTTTCAGTGGGAATATGGAGAACTCATGGGACATGATCCACAGTTCTTAAAAATCAGAGTAGTCAGACATTAACTTTCAGCTTTAAATTAGAGAAGTAAGTCTTCTGTTCACTTTGCACAGTCATGTAATGTTAACTGAAAATTTTAGGACCTGCTTCTATTTTGTATTTGTATATTTAGTATTGATTAACTCTGGCATAGAGCCTTAGCAGGTGTCATTAAAATTCTTTTCTGCACAGGAAATGAAGAGGAGGTCTGTGCAAATCATATTCCAAATACGATATACAAATATATTATATATGTTGTGTCTTTAAAAAAAATTTAAAAAATAAATCTGTTTGTTGTATTCATGATTGACCCAGCAATTTCAACAAGAGCTAGTATGAGCAGGTGGCAATTAGAAAATGAAAAACACCAAGACTAAAATGTTACCTGAATATAGAAAAAAACCTTGGTTAATTTTTGAAAAAATACTTTCCAGGAGCCAGCTTCAGGGGCTGTGAGCAGAGTGTCAGTTAGAGCCAAGCAAACACAAATAGTGTGCTAAGTAGAGATACAGATCTTGACAGTCAGAAGGAATGACACAAATAATTTACTAAAATAACAACAATGTTTCCTGAGCACAATCCTGCAAAAATAGTTGTATTTCTAGATTCTACCTATTTTAAAATTAACAGAAGCATCACAAACAGGTTTGTCTTAAGCTTTCTCTCAGTGTTAGGGATTCATACCATCACACAGCTTACCTCTGAACAGGTGTGGGCTGAAGAGCAAACCTACCTCGAATTTTTCTTGTCATTAAATATGTGAGGCAATCTTAAGTGAAATTAAAACAGTGAGAGTACAAATATGCCTCTGACCAGTCTCGCATGATCTGAAGTGAGAGAAGGGGACACCATTTCATCACATAACCAATGAAAGGTGTCAGCAGGCCCTCCCTCCACAAGTCTCCACTCTGGTACTTTCCCTACGCAAAACTCCCTGTGGTCAGGGAGACATTAAGGGGTGAGCGACTAGATATCCAGTAATCAAATAAATATCTAGATAAATCAGAGAATTTTTTTTAAAGATAAAAAAATGTCACAGGATAGGGCTAGGAAGTTTGCTGAAGGAAGAATAGCAGGTAAGGGAATTATGGGTAAATCATATGGGAGAAGGAATGGACTTTCTGATAAATATTCCACGTAAGGAATGCCTAGAGGGTAAAGGTTGCCACATATATAAATCTACATTTCTTTATTTTAAAATATCCTATTGAGTAGGCTTGTGTTCTATGAGTTACACTTAAAGATATTTGAAAACCTTTGCTCCTGGATGTTAAAGGAAAAGATTAACAAATAACTTGAGACAAGGTTATAACCTTTTTCTGCTCCGTACTTCATTTATTCTATTTGGGTTTTTTTATTAGATGAATACTACCACAAAAATAAAATAACATCAATAATTAAGAAACACCTGTGATATTTGTGAGTTTTAACTCAGTGAATAGTAGAAAAATAGCAGCTAAATTCAAAGACAATACTAACACAGGGGAAAGCTGTATCTGTTCCCCACAGAAGCAGCAATTCTGACCTCTCAAGAAACCTGTGTAATTGAAATCCACTTTTCATGAGGATTTTGTGTAGTAAAAACAAACGCTACATGAAGTGTTGGTTGATTTGGATTGAGTTTTGTCAAATGTATAATTTCCTTGGGTGAATGTCAGTGAGAGATCAATGTAGAAGGTGCATTGGGTTGAATATGATGAATATGCCAACTTTAAATCAAAATGGAAGGCTGAAGCCTGGATTATGCTGTCACCTTAATGTTTTTCGCAAGATGAGGTAAGAGCATAAGCCTCATATATCAGGTTAAAACTCTTTTTGGAGAGCCTGCCTCTGACTTTCATAGGTAGGATATACTGATTTTAATAGCTATGTCACTTGCTAGAGCTCAAAATCCTTAGCTCACCTTTTCATTTTAAATATATAAACTTGTCCATTTTAACAAAGATTTTGTAAAGAAAACAGCATTCTGGCAATGTAAAGTATTTCTATCTTTCAAGAACCAAAAGTTCTCAATTTTATTCTACCTGACAATTTGACATTAATAGGATGAAGATACTACATAAGGTGATACAAAGAGTGATGAATTGTCTCCTACCTCCGGGTAGAAATCAATCATCATCACTAAATATTATAGATCAATTCATTTCAGACACACATACTGCATGCTATGAATGGGTTCTCATTTAAAGGGATTTGATAGTCTGTGTTTATATTAAAAAGGAGGGTGTTTAACATTGTTTGTGTTCCATCAATGCCGGCTTGGTGGATCAGAATTATTGCTCTCATTGATAAATCAACATCAGGTCAGCATTAATTTAAAATAAGGGCTATATTACAGAGGATTGATGTTTTCCAGAAATGCACCTGCGAGGCAGGGCCCTGAGCATATCCACCTTCTCCCAAGGTCCTGGCAGCAGGGAGGTCCAGAGGCCCAGAGCTGCTCCCTTCCTGCTGGTGGTCTTGGGGTGAGGCTCCACAGCAGCACTGTGAGAAGGCCTGGGACAGGGCTGACCCCCACCCCATGGAAGCTGACCTAGGGTGAGGGTGTAGGACTAAACCCCACTGGAACTCTCATTCCTGCTGCCTCACAGCTGGGCCACTGCAGGGTCCTGGCTCCTGGTCTGGACCCTTAATATACCTGAGATTTTCATTATCTTTTAAGATTAAGAGCAACAGAATGGCTCCCAAAATATATGAGGATTCTTCTTTGGTAGATGAAAGAAATTAAGAAAGAGCCTTTGTTCTCTCTCTCAAATACGTATTTTGATAACAGGTTTAGGTGTCTCTAGACATTTTACAACTCCGAGGTTTACTTAGACATACAGATACATCGCAAAAAGGGCTTTAAAGCATTCACTTCATACTCCTGATGTCTGTCTGTACATATAATGTACATCAGGCTTCTTCATTTTGTCATCTCAATTTTAATCCCAGTGCAGCAATGAAAGTGGTGCGGGAAAATATTTTAGGATATGCGAATAGTTCTGAAAAGAAACCTAAAAACACCTGGTTGTTTTTTTCTATTGGAACTGGTCAGGGCTAGTTGACCCACCAGCTGTATAGCTATGAATCCCATGAACATGTCTGGAAATCCCAGATCAACAGCTAAGAGAGGTTCTAATCTCCTGCCACAAACTGGGACTGAAAATTCCAAAGATGAGAAATGTAAAGAGACTTTTAGCTCCAAATCTGTGCCTTGAATTTGACCAAGCAGTGGGAAGGGAGCAGCAGCTATCAGGAACCATTCTACAACTATTCCTAACATGCATTGTGCAGCACTGTAAGCCATTATAGAAGTACAAGTATTAATTTCAGGTGTAGCTCGGGTAACTCAAAATTACATTTGTCATGATACATAAAAGGGGAAGGGAGAACTGGGATCTAACATAGCTGCAGTTTCAAAAGCAGATATGTCCCAGGAGATCTTTGCCATATGAGTATTAACTTGACTTCTGTTTCCAAAAATGCCCTGTGTTTTCTTACTGACAAATTCTATGCTAGCTGTCTTATATATGCACAGAAGCCAAGCACTGAAATATTATGAATTCAGAGATGGTTTACCCACACTGCCATCTACAGAATGTTACACAGATCAGCAAACGATGACAGATGTTATGCTAACAGGTGCTTCTTTTTTATTTTTTCTTTCTCTTTTCTTTTTTTTTAAGTGCATATAGCTCACTCACATAAGTATTTGCTTTTTACTTGGATTTACAATGGTACACTACAATGCTGTACTGTGAACACCTTTACGAGTGTTCCTGTCTAACAGTTCTACAGCTTGTTTCATCTTATTAAAGTCTATTTTGTGGCTGGTGTGCATTTTACTGCAATTTTCTCAGTTTACTTGTGTTACATCAGGTCATAGTGTGCTACCTTAACACATACTCTGTGAGGTCTGTTCCACAGTGCTGTAGTTCAGTGCACAGCTCCAGGGTTCACTGGAGCTGACTCACTGCTGCCTATCTGGTTAGTTATTCTGTAAAGATCCCAAGGAACCTTGTTTTGGTTTAATTGTGATAATACTGTACTGACATACGTAGACAGTTTACTGAGCAGATGAGAAACTCCAGTATCCAGCTAACTGCCTTTTTAGTGTTTGGCCAGTAGTCACAGCTCTGCTGCATTCAGGACCCAGGCAACATTTAGAGTAGAAGAAAAAGCTTCAAGCTGTTTTATTCAAAGTACTGCACTAGGGAAGGAATAGCAAAGCGTGCAATCTCATCAGCAAGACTTGGCAGTTATATGAGAGATAAAGGAGGTTGAAAAGCATTGTGTGTGTTCAAGAATTCTCTAAATATACTATAAAAATACACCATTTGTCATTCTTAATGATTCTCTGCTACCACTTACCGTGATTGGAGTTCCATCTACAGTTTTTTTCATTTGAAAGCATTTCAGTCTTGGAACAAATTGAGTACATCACAGAGAGTTCACATTTCAAAGTGCTGAACAGAAACTTTCCTGGTTTAGATGGTTTTTGTCATTCACTTCTGCCAAGATTTTTTCCCAGGCACATAATATGCTGTATTGCTGGTATACAAAACTTTGACTTCTGTAAACAAACGAGCCACAGGAGGAACTGCTATATTCTCCTGTTTGAATGATTCATGCACATACAGCAGTAGGAAATAACATGCTATACAAAATCTACAGAAGTAGCCAGTGTTGCTGGTAGAACAATGGGATGGGATGCCTAGCACTGAAAGATAATGAGATTTCCTATGAGTTGAATATGTATAGTAAGCCCTTGGGATTCAGTCAAAGCATGAAAAATAGACAGCCCATTATGAGAAGAAAGAAAGATGAAGATAAACTTTTAAGATCATTCTTCAAAAAAGTGCTTAATTTTGAGCATTTACAATACATCCTCCAGAGAATTGTTCAAACATTGTTCTTCATATTCAGGAAGTATTACCTCAATCCTGATCTACCACTCTGCCCTGATCTTTTCAAAGGCTGCAAAATTTCTTTCTGTCCCTCAAGAATAAATAAAAGGAATGAAAATAAAATCTTCCCTGACTTTATTACAGTTCTTATATACTTTACCAGCAGTCATCTTTGGAAGCATATATTATTAGTCTCTTTCTTTAGAAATGAAGGAAGTTGTTCTCATGGTGACTTTTGTATTTTGTCTTGCAAAGAATGTCAGCCTTCAAAGATTCTAACAAACCAGCTTTTTACAAGGATTTATAAGAAAACACTGCACTCAACAGGGAGCTTGACACTGACTTCAGAGGGGCCTCATGTGGACCAAGGCCAATAGCTCATCTGCTGTGAATAGGTGAGAGTGGCTGGGAAACAGGAACTTGTTTGGACAGTCAATCAAAAGGTAAATCAAATTATTTTTAATGAAATGTGAAATAATGAAACAAATTTTTCTGTTCCCTATTTTTCCTCTCTTTAAAAGAAATAGTGCAGGAGTACACTTTGAAAGTGTTCTTCTCATGCTTTAAGCAGCTGGAGCACCTGTATCTACCTCTCAATATTTGCATCACAGTCATGCTTGTAGCTACATCTGACAGGACTGTGGAAAGATTCATGGGCTAAATTGTCTAAGTACTCTAATTTTACTGGCTGAAGTTTAGGGAAAAGAAAAAGAATAATTTATTTATCCAAATACTAATTAATCATAAAGAGATCTTTCAAGTGGAAAACTGCTAGGAAAAATCTATGTTATTTCTATAATTTTTTTTTAAATATTCAAAAACAACTTTTTAAAAACTTAGGTTTTGGCCAACCCATAGAATCACAGAATATCCTGAATGGAAAGGGACCCCCAAGGATCATCGAGTCCAACTCTTAAGTTTGGTAGTTTTAAAGCAGAATGAAAGTGAAATATTTTATCGACTATACTGAACCAAATTCCACTTGGGCCTTTCCAGGAGGAATTTCTTTTACTATTTTATTTATATTTATTTATATATATTTGAAAATAAAAAGTAAAAATATTTATATTCTGCAAGCAGCAGAGGAATCATAATATTAGAGTGCTCCTACAAAGTCACATGACAAAATTTGAATCCTCTGTAAAGGCAGTGAAGCCCTGAGATGAAATGAACAGCAAAAAATGGGAACAGACCTCTCTCTTCTGTCATGCCTTTTAATTTTTACATGTGTTTTCAATCCCTCAATTTTTGAAATTTTTTTAAAAATCTCTTGTAAATGTTGTTTCCCTGTGTCCCTTTATTTGCAGAACAATAATAGAAGTGTTGCTGGAAGCTTTTAGTGGGTTTTTTTAATGATTGCTAGTCATAATGCCTACAAATGGTAATCCTCTTATAAGCAAAAGTAGTTATGACTAATCATATGCTAAGAATGAAGCAGCAAGCAAGTGATTGAAGTGATTTGCCTTTGGATCCATGTATAGATGAATTTCAGACTCATTCTCTAATTTCTGTGTTGCATTACGTTGGAACACAATGTTTATAGGACAGTGGTTTTTCTGCACTGAGTGCTACAGAATATTTCTGGTTTGGGCAATGAATGTTTCCTATATTGCTCTCCTAAGAAATGTACATTCAATAACCAATTCAGCTGCTCATTCTGAAGAGTATTAATTATTTACTTGAATAAGAAGTTCTTCCTGGAAGATATTTATAATTTCCCAGAGTCCAGCCACTCACTTAATTTCTAAGAAACTTTAAAAAAAAAAAAAAATCAGAAATCTCTAATGGGAAATGATGAACCAGCCTTTATTTCTGAATTCTGCTGCTTCACCTGTCATTTGTGTTTTACTTGGTTATGACTGCTGTTTTCAGGGCATGCAGAAAGAGATTGATTACTGGAAATATTTTTTCCTTTTTTTTTATGATAAAAGCATAATTAATGAGTTATGTGGTAACTTAGCAATAAAAATGTATTATGAAGTAAATGATGCTAATTAACAGAGTAATTCTCATATTCTGGAAAGTTGCTCTTTGTCAAGGAGAAAAGATTCTGCAGAATCCAACACATGGATTTGCCAAGCTCATGGTTCCATCTTTCCAAGGTAAAAATTTACACCAAAGGCAATACTGGAGAAAAGGATAGAAGATGTGTATTTTCCTCAAGGGTGAATTAGAATTTGTCATAGAATGGAAATGTAATTTTTCACAGAAAAAAAATCAATTAAGAAAACTTGACTCTTTTCTTTACATAAATTCAGAAGGGCTCAATGATTTTCTTTCATGAGAAATCTGTCATCAGACTACCAATATCTGTTAACTGAAGAAGGCTGTAGTACTTATGAAAGTGTAAGTACTATTATGCACTCACTGGATCAAATTATTTAATAGGATAATTTAAGGCAAAGGTAGAATTAGACCCCTGGTGTTCTAAACTGGTCATGATTCTAAACTGTAGCTCACCATTGCCTCACCATTGCCTCTGATCTGTGTTGCACACTCCAGTCCTTCAACAACTACAATGACACCTGGTCAAATCCATCCCACAAACATCACTGACAAGAACTTCATGTGTCAGAGTATTCTCCATAAGTAGCAAGCAAAAAACACTGACTGTTACAGATGGAAGAGCAGAACCATTTCCAAGAACTGGGAAGTGGAAGCAGGACTTTGCTGTTAGTGCCTTTTCCATTTCTTCATTCTGAACAAGCAAAAGGAACCACGATATGTCAGACTGATGGAGCTAATTTTCATCACTGTTTTTGCTCTGCTTAGTTCCTTGAAAACAAGGAGATTTCTGGCAGAAACTTTA
Organism: Chiroxiphia lanceolata; assembly: GCF_009829145.1. Classification (NCBI taxonomy): domain Eukaryota; kingdom Metazoa; phylum Chordata; class Aves; order Passeriformes; family Pipridae; genus Chiroxiphia; species Chiroxiphia lanceolata. The sequence continues at coordinate 22,256,212 of NC_045642.1, read as the reverse complement.
TTAAAATCACTGTGAGATTTTCTTCTGACTATTTTAACTTAAAAATGGTACTGAGATAAGATAGAGAAAACTTTAAAAAGATGGTTTACTCCCCCTTTTCCCATCACATATATCCCATGACGACTCAGATGTATTCTGTGTCTTCAGATCACAGAAGGAAGGAAGGAAAAGGATGCATATCTGGAGCATACAATCAGCATTTTGATAGGTGCACACAGGATAGGCATCCCTGAGACTTATTTGCAGCTTCTGTCTTTTCCTCCTCTATACAGCAGAGGCATTTCGCAGATTCTGCTCTAAAAAGAGCTAAGTGATTTGGGGGTTTGTTTGATCTTCTTTTTCTCTTTTTTTTTTTTTTGGAAATAACAAACTTTCAGCACTCAGCAACCTCAGACTATTTGCAATGTCAAAATGAGTTCCCCATGTCATTTGATTTGATTACTAAATAATGCTAATGGAAGATATAGTAATGAAATTGGAAGTGTTTGGATTTTGGTTGTTTTACCAACAGTAAATAGAAAATATTTTTATTTTTAATTGACTGGAATTCCTAACAGCTGGGAGGGTAGAAGCTGTCTAATGGAAAAAAAGAAAAAGAAAACATGACACATTTGGTTCAGATCAAAAGTTGTGGGGTTTTTTAAGTTTAGCTGATGAACTAAAAAATCAATTATTTTCACAGTTCTTCATGAACAGCAATACCAAGTAGTACTTTTCTTCCTGAACTTTTCCCACTATGGAAAATCCTTAATAAATCCTAAACAAAGTATGGTCCAATATAACACCAAGACCATCCCCGGAGGGTTTTTTGACAAGGCTGTGAAACTCAGTTCCCTGCCTGCTCTCTCAGTGCCCAAAGGTGGACTGTGGACTTTATAATTTTTCAGCTGCAACTGAAAGGATTTCCTGGCAGAGCTGGGCAGGGAATGGCGAGGGAATGTTCTCAGGATGGAGAGGCAGCCCTCAGACGTGTGTACAGGGAAGCTGCTTGCTGTCTCTTGAACTCCCATCATCTAAGTCACAGTTTAGGACTAAGGAACAAACTGTGTTTTCCAACCTGTGCTTTGGCTGTGGCTATTGGCTATTTAATTTACGTGGTGAGCTACAAGCCATATGTAAGCTAGTGCTGCTTATAGATGTATATTTCAGGAATGGACAAGACACGGATACCTGATTTCAGAGCAGCCAGTTATAATTGTGGGGAGACTGGTAATGAGACAAAAAAAGGAAGTGATTAAATTTGTGTAGTGAGCTTTATTTGATTTATTTGGTCAGTGACCAGCAGTTATCAATAATCAGCTCTTTGTATCAAATGTGCTTCAGTATGCACTTCACTTACACCTAAAAAGATGGTGATTGAATGTTAAGCAAAAAGTGAACAACTATGAAAATATGTAGAAAAGAATTTAGAATAATTTTTACTAATTTGGAAACTGTCATGAAATTTGTTTGGAAACTCCTCACAGTCTTACTGTTTTGCAGTGTGCAATGCATGGTTGGAAGATTTTTTCCTCTTGCTCCTTCAGTGAAGGAGGCATGAAGATAGCCGGTAGTGATCAACAAAACCACTACAGCACTTGTGGTGGAAAGTATGGTACAAATTTAAGTTGATGCTGTCCACTGGCTATTTGCAGTGCAGACCTGGTAAGAATCTCAGCAGTACCAGTCAGAGAAGTATCAGTCCCCCATCTGGCAAAAGAGTATCCCCCTGTTAAGACTATACTTAGTAACAGAAACTTCTTCCCAGAGAAATACTTCCAGAACTTTAGAAGGAACAAGTTCAGAGAGAGTGGAATGTAAAAGTGGGAGTACTGCATCAAGGACTGGAGACACATCTAATCATCCTCTGTCCATGCCAGTAGCTACACTAGGACTGGTTCATCAGCTGCTAAACCCTTACTGACTCATTGCCAATCTTCACATATGCTGATGCTGTTCACCTTCCTGTCTTGTGCTTGAAAAAGACCCCAGGTCAATGCATCTTCAGTTTGTGAATCTGCCAATTTAACACTAAGGTTATGTAAAAACTACAAGGTATATTCAGAACTGGTCCTTTTCTTAGTGTTAGGCAGCTAGCTTTAGGCAGATTATCCATGTTGCAATTAAGGCTGTTCCATGGTTTGCCCTAAGCAGGATCAGTGTGTTGATCTTGCACAATAGTCCAGGCACGTGAGTGTTTCCAGGCAACAGCCCTCCCTGAAACGATGTCTCCAGCAGCACAGCAAGCATCTCTGACCTGCCTTGCCCAGCAACTGGCCCAGGTAGGGTGGCCAAAGCCTTGTCCTCAGTGTGCACCTCAGTGTGGCTGAATCCAATGACAGTCACTACTACCCTGTATAACAACTGCATACAGCATATGTATTAATACAGTATCTCAGAAGACATCTATTAGATAGAGATGTTATCTTATTATTTTAACCATTAGGAAACCGTAACAGAGAAATTATTTGCCTTAGGTAATTCAGGAATTTTGTAGAGGAAACAGAAACAAATTTGATGTGTCTGGACTCAGAGTACTGTGCTTTACCTACAAGACCATACATGCTTTTTCAATCTCTTATAAAAAGAATAAACTTTTTAAGAATATAGGCTGGTTTGCATATGGATCTCAAAGAACCACAAAGTTTGAATCTCAGATTTGGACTCAGGGCTGTCTAGGGTTATTTAAATAATTTAGAAATGGACTGTTGTGCATAGCTGTACATAGCTGTGCATAGCTGCACATAGCACATAGCACTGCAGTGGCTATTAATCACAGCACTCTGTAAACATGTTTTCCATTCAGATTTTTGCATACACTTAATCCTTCAATTCTGAGAAATGTTGATAACAAAGAATTTTCATCTTGCAGATTAATTTCTCTTTTATTGCCTCTTCAGAAATCCTACACTGATATCTCATCTTCTCTCTGAATCAGAGAGTACAGGGAATTGGATATACCTATGGTCAACAGTTGCAGAAATCTAGTTTGTAGCTAACAGACAATCATCCACAAAAGTAACTGAAGATGTTTGTATAAGACACTGAGTTAAAAAGACACCAGAAAGAATAGAGCTGTAGGAAAGTCTTGTTATGTCTTTAGGTCAGGGTGTTCCCCTTTATGATATTGGGTGAGATGTTAAAAGACACTCCTAGCTTCTCATAAGCATTAAGGAATATTAATGTTGTTTGTGGCAGTTCATGAGGGCAGGACAACAAGAACATGAAGTTAAATTTTAGAATTTAGAAGAAATGATGAAGTTCTTCTTCAGATTGGTTTGTATTTCTATCCCTGAGGAATGGCCTGCCTCTGAACTGAGGAAGATGAAACTTTCATGAGTGTGTCTTCCATGGATGCTATTTAGTTTCCTAAACAGAAATAAACTATTGTATTAGTACTACAGTCATCAATACAGTTGTACAGGCAATTAAAACCATCAACACAGTATACAGATCTAGAGATAAGAAACGCTATAGCATGCAAAATAGCATAGTTTTTTTTGTGACACAGAGTGCTATATGTCTGTGATTTGCCATACATACTGCATTATGTCTTTCCATTTCTTTTGCAGTGCAGTGTGGTGCTGTGAACTGTTAACTGTTGCCTTCATCTTCAAGGAAAAACTGTTTAGGTAGCAGATGAGGTAATACTTTTGCATAGTTTTGTCAGCAGTCTAGGAACCATCAGGAAAAAAATATGCAGCTTATGAGACAAAGTACTTTTAAGAGCTTCTAAGTCTCTGGCTTCTACTACCACTTAGTGACGAAAACGGCCAAATATCCATGACCATGGCCTTAGACTGCACCAAAGCTTTTCACAGGCAGTGCTGGAGGCATAGGAAGTTCACACAGAAAGTTTCTAATGGACCTGCAGGGTACTGCTTCAGTGTTTGAAGTGCTGAAGCAGAGCAAAATCAGTGCCTAGGCAGCAATACCAATCCCCTGTGGCATGGCATGCACTCAAACACCAGTGTGGTGTTGTAGAGGAGAGAGAGAGAGGTAGAGAGAGGATAACAACTTTATTAAAAATGACTGCTCCTGCTAAAAGAGAAGGGAGATATTAGTGGAGCTGCTGACTGTGCACAGAGAGAACAGATGTTGGAGGTTAATGGAACATTAGTAAAAGAAAGAAAATCAAAGTCTCCTAATACCCAGTATGGTTATTTTAGTCAGAAGGTTCTTTACAGAAATGCACAAGGTTTAATTGTAGTTGAAATTTAAAGTAAGACACTGCATGGCCTTATTTAGCATAAAGGGTTTCAGCAGAGCTATACTTGGCTCTAGGATTGTCCTCTGTGATTTTCTCACTTTAGAAGTATTACCTGCTGCCATTGCTATCAAACTTATTTAACTGTAATCATCACCTCTCCAAATACACATAAAGTTTGGAACATTCCTTCTAATTAATTATTTTGTATGAGGACAACTGATTAAAGAAAGAAAAAAGATACATTAAGGAAAAAAATATTTGCGTAATATATAAGCATATGATTTATTTATATTTTACAGTTATAAGACATATATGAACAGCTTGTTTGCTGTTTTATCAGCCGAGTAAACTGCAGAGATAAGTGATTTCCAACTGATTTGAAATAATTACTTTTTCTGGTAATAGTAAAGACCCCATCTGACACCATAAAAATATAATTTATAACTTCAGGATTCTGTTTTCCTTTAACAAAGAGACATTTAGTCTCATGAGCTTCCAAACTCCTTATGAGAATAATTTAAAAATCTCCATGTGCATTCCATTGCTAACGAAAATAAATACGTGCTGATTGACTTAAAAACTGAAATCAACAGTTTATTGAAAGAAGCCTTAAGGTAGTGGAAAAAGACGGAAAAGTATCTTCAGGCTGCTCAGCTGAAGTATTTCAGAGTTCAGTCTAGCCACATAACCTGGCTTTTCAGATGATACTTATTTCTCCCAGGGACTGCTTTTGGTACTCTGGAAGTGTTCAGAATTCCAGTTCATTAGAAAGATGTTTTTGATTTGTAACCACAAACTATTTTCTTTTTGGTTTGCTGAAAATTACTAATTTTATTCAGTTTCTCATGACAAATTCATTCAGACATCAGATTACCAGGAAAGTTCTGTATCTTGAGAAACATGAGCATATCACTGTTGAGATACTAGCTGACCATAGTGATGCTAAAGCATTTGTTTTAAAGATACTTCTGCATGACTATTACATTTATTTGAAAATATCACCTAAAGTGAAGGGAGTAGTTTGTTTGTTTGTTTTAATAAAAATTTTTACTGAGTGGTAGAAAAATGGAAAACAGGTCAGGTTTATTTTAATATATCTGTTCAATGGTCTGTCTGCTTGTAACCATGAGGCTACAGCCTATACACTGAATGAATGAATGAAGCTGCAAGCCATGTATAGGTAATGGGCTGTTGGTCTTTAGTTAGCTTTAGAATTAATGTTTAGCTCAGATTATACTGTAATAAGTCCAGTGTAAAGTGGAAAGTGTGTTTGTGCTGTCAGTGTATTTCTCCTCCCTTCTCAGTCCAGAGCCTTGTTGCCCATACTGTCTCTTCTGTACACACCAGTCTGCTCCCAGGTTCTTTCTGGAGAGAGCCATCTTGGCTCCTGCTCAAGAAGAGGATGCACAACTTACAGGACTGTTTTCTCCTGCATTGAGTCCAGATTATATAAACACAGACTGTATTGTCTTAATGTACTGAAGGACAGTCTTCCAATGCCATCCCAGAACACTTGCACATAACACACAGTCCCAAACATGCTTTAAAATCACCACTTTGACGACTACAACTAACTCTTCTCTGTAATTCTGGTACTTGGCAATGGGAACACACAGATGGCAACCATTTTGCTTCAGGGCCATCAGAATTCCTTACAGGGCCCAGAGTCTCCAGGGCTGAGTGTAAGTCTGTATGGATATGGGCACTCCACTGTCACTGCGAGAACAAGCCAGTCTGTACCAACCAGCCTTGTTTCAAGAGCTCACTTTCTGGCTAGATCAGCAAAGACAGTTTAGATGTGATATAAACAACTCTGTGCTTCTCAAGTTTCCTACATTAGCTAAGCCATCAGGTGTGCATGTGTTTGCAAGTTATGTATATGTATATATAAAGTTACCAGTGTGAATTACTTAATGTGCCATGTATGACAAATATTTTCTATAAACCTAGGCTTAAACCAGTAATACCAAGCTAAATATCTTATGGTGCTGGTGAACTTCTTTTGGCTGTGAAAATCTCCCAGATATTTTTCCTTTTTTGTTCTGATGTTCCCTTCTGAGTCTTGAAGTGTTCTTCAGTCATGAATGCCTGTTAAAACACTTTAACTCTTAGCTAATTAGGATTCTAAGACCTTGAAAATTAATACAGAAGATTTTTTTTTTCCTTTTTTCAGTCTTTGAATTGCAGTTGTATCTCAGTTTTATGGAAAGAGATAAATTTTTATAATATGTTGAAATCTTAGCCCCAAGAAGATGGCTACTCAGTATATATAAACTTCCAATTAAATTGTGATATGTGGTGAGGCACCAGTTCTGAAGTATTTCGATAGTATAAAGAACAACAAAGAAAATGAGTTATAAATGTCTGGATGTATAAGTGCAGATATTAGATTGAGAAAAGAAAAATCTAAGCTGAATAGCTGCAGAGTTTTCCTGAAAGGGAAGCATTCTTGACTGTGAAGAGAAGAAGCAGAAGCCTCACCCCTTGGGGCTTGAAAAGCACACCAAAGCAGAAAAAATGTTCAGAAATACAGTTTTTGTGAAAGGCAGATGAATCTTATAGGATTATTTCAATGAGGAAAAACTTTGTGGAAAAACACTGTATTAGTAGTATAACAAATAGAATTATTTAGTAGTGTTTTCCACATGTAATTTATTAACAGTGTTGCTAACTGCATGTTATAGTGTCCTCTCCAGAAAACCAAATTCTTTTTTTTTCTCTCACACTCTCCATGATAATAATATAGGTATTGTCAAACAAACTATTGGCTCCTGCTATTTCATTCTCTGCACTGACTAATGTCAAACCCTTCAGAAGATCGTAGACTGCCATACTGGGCTAGACCAGGGTCCTGTCCCAGAGAAAGACCAGCAGAACATTTGCTCCAGAATATTAATGAAGCAACGCACAGTACAACAGTATGAGCTGTCTGTTGGGACATGGCTCCCGGTCCCATTTCCTGATCTGGCAGCTGCCTCTAGACCAGAAGAAGAAGCAGGGAAAAGTAATCTTTTCATGTCCATGCTCTGACATCAAGTTTTATAGTTGATAAGTATAAACATTTTTATTCTGTTAATTATAATTGCAAATATGAATTGTATTAATATTGAAATTTTCTGTGATCAAAACTTTAAGGTAATTCATCTGTAATTGTGTATTTTGTGCATTCTTCCTAATTTTAGTGCTCAATGCCATTCAAAATCTTAATGATCTGCTATAGCAGAAAAATATCTGTGTTTCTTGGTGTCAACAATATCTCTCTAAAGCCCCAAGGGATGAGGCAATTGTATTCTTTTTACATAAACCTTCATTTGGCCAGATACACAAGACTTGGTCACTCCCCATCCTAATCATCTGTTCAGAGTAGCTGCAAGAAATTAAACAGCTGCTGTTTCCTGTCTGCCATATTAAATGGCTGCATTGCATTAGTGAATGCAGTCATATGTTTCACCCACTCACTTTCTCCAGCTCTCTTTTTCATTGTCTGCTAAGGGAAATTTCCTCTGAGAACAACAGGGAAAGGTGCAAGTTTAATTTTCTGAAGTGTCAGGGTCCCACAACTCCAAAATGAAGTCCCTATATTTTGTTTGGTGTACTTTGGCTTCCTATCAAGATGGAAGATTGTGTAGAAGTGTGAAAGATCAATTTAGTATCACATTTCTTTCAGCAAGAAAACAAATATTTTTTAGATGATCTGGGACATAGTCCTGGCAGCTGAGAGGAGGCAGTGTAAGATACTGAGTTCTCCATCTCTCTTAGTTTAAAATTACTTTTTAGAAAGAAAACTGCCGATTCAAGAAAAAAGTTTAAACTGACTGTTAGTTTTCTTATATGAGCTCATATATCAATTGTGATGAAATGGAGCTGTCTTGGTGGAGTGTATCATTAAAAGAGTCCCTCACTTATATCTCACTCCTCCCAAATGCTCAGCTGATTTTCCACCTGGCACTGGAAAACCACCACATAGGGAGTGATTACTAAAAAAGAGTGGGAGAAAAAGAAGACATACTGCTTATTTAAATTTACTAAGAACACCTGGTTTTTGATAGAGTGGTAGGAAATGACAATAGAAGGCAGTTAAGTAGTATAAAAAATTAAGAAAGGTGAAGTGGCTCTGAAGAACAATTTGGATTAAAGAATATCTGAAAGCTAATTCGTGCATTGTCATTCCATCCATTTTACACAAAACAGCTTCTCAGAAGCCATGGTGTAAAGACATATTTGTTCTACATGTGGTTGTCTCTAATGAAGATTATAGCTCAAAGCAATTCCTCCAAAGTCAAGAGACTATGTTAAACTTCCTTACAGGGAACTATAGCCAAATTGCTTCTACTGTCCACATACACCCTCTTGATATAAGTGTCATTAAAAGTAAAGAACAAACACAAATGTGGCTCATGCCAAGATAGGTGAACTTGACTATCACAGTCACCTCACCACAATCATCAATTATCAGTGTTGTGTGTTCCATGGTCATGCCTAGGACAGCTTTGATCTTACGAAAATGAAATTTCCTCCGCGAAGATCATTCTGGTAAATTATGCTAAAAATGGCATAGCCTGGTACAGCTACTGTGGTTCTTTGGGGGAAATGTAAAGCCATGTTCACAACAGGGAAATCTTGCTGGAAGTATCTATTACAAGATGAGACTACACATCAGTGCCTGTAAGATGGATGGCATAATAAAAAAGCAAAAGAGGGCACTTCTCAATTCAAATTGACACAGCGAATCCCAGAAAGCCTCTTTTAACAAGATTCAGTGACTCCAGGACACAATTGTTATTACTACATTTCTAACTTTTTCTCACTTTCCAACCAGTTATCAATACTTGCAGGACTTATATGCCTTTGCTGTGGGTAGGAGCTGATAACTTGGGAATTCAGCCCAATTCAGGGCTGTTGAAAGTCTGTGTCTGTGATCTGAAAGCTATATTCTAATAAGGTGACTTGTTTGAACACGTTGCCTACAGCAAGCCCTGCTTTCCACATCAGAAATTAAAGCTTGCATGTATTTTAGACTCAACACTTAAAGCTGGTTGATGAAGCACCACTAAGTGAAAAGCCATATAAGAGCAAAAAGCTGAGAGCAGTAGAAAGAACTTAGGGGCAGAGTCACGGGCAGAGACAAAGTGGCCATCAGCACAATTAAAATTGAATTTTTATTTTTTTATTTAAGAAAACCCATAATATTGCAGAAGAGAGGAGTTTACTCCCACCTTCTGCTTTGCTGCCCCTCCTATTATCTGCCCTCTGTAAATCACTTCTTGCAGACTCCAGTGAACAGGAACAGAAATCGCAGGAACAGACTCATTTTTGCTCAAGCCGTTTAGCAATAAGGCTAGCAATACGAATTGCCAGTCACATCAGGCTATCCTAGTAATGCTTTTTAAGAAGAAATTGGACCATTTTATAGGTCATATCAGTTTTTAAAAAATGTAACCTGTGCAGCACTGTTTTATACTAGTATGAAAACATAGATCTAAAGCCATTAAACCAAAATGACAATTTGGGGAATGGAACAGAGTCAGACAGGGGCAGGAAACACAAGATTATTTCTCCTGTGTTTTCTTTAATTATGAAGCATAAGTATAAAATCCTTTGTAGCAAGTTCAATAAGAAAATCTAGTGGGATTAGCAATTAGCCCCATCAGGGTCCTTTTAAACACTGCATCGTCCACACAGAGCCTTTGGGGATCAGAGAGAGAAGTCTGAGTTCTTGCTCATTGCTAGAGTCCCATGTGGGGAAATTAGCAAGTAACACATACTCATAGGCAGTACCAGCACTTCACAACGAGCCAGCCTAATAGCCCACTCACTGAGGTTGACATAATATGCCAGCAAGAGTCTACTCCTGAAAGACACATTGCTGTGGCTGCTGCTGTTGCTGCTATCCAGTTAAAATAACATGCAAGGACAAGAAAGAGCAAACAATCCAACATGCACAAGAGTAAAGTGGGACAGAAATTTATACCTTTAACAAGAGTTTTCTGGAACTTCTTCATTGGTAAAGGTTTTATCTTAAAATTAGAAAACAAAAGCTTTGGTTTGGCCAATCCATGCTGGTGGAAACAGGAAATTTTTAAAAATCAGATAACAGACATGCCATTTAGGATTGGCAAAGATCTAATATTTTTCTACATATCTAGGTGGGACTTATCAAAAGCTAAATTCTACTTAGTCCCTTTTTTGGGCTGAGGAATTTTTAAAGCAGTAGAAGTATTTCACAACTCTCAGTTTCTTGAGTGCAAAACTACAAATAGTAAGAGTCAGGTTTGCTGCCTTTTCAGGAAAGAATACAGGAAAAATCAAGGGGATATTCTATTGTGGAGACCAGGGAAAGAAACAGATATAGTCTTGTTTCCCTCCAATTCTAAGGCTGCCAAGGACCGGTATGACACCTGTGATGACATCTAAATTGGCTGGAGATTTTTGTAGTGCTGAATTGCAGAACTCCCTGCATGAAGACTGCTCTCACTGTAAAGGGTCCTTGTCCTGATTTGCCCCTTTTAGTCCCTTTCTACTCCACCTACCGAAGCAGTTTCTGGACCTTCTGGTTGGTCTTGGTAGGGAAGGGAGACACAGCATGATTCATATCATCTCAGCCACAAACTATAGGAAATTATCATATTCTCTATACAGCTGTCATCTGTAAATACACTTAACAATCTTAGACATCAGTTTCTAGGTATAGATTATCCTAAACTTTGAATCAAACATGTTAGAGATGGTAGAAATTGTTCCAGAACAAGTGCTAGTTCTTTGAAATGTCATTTTCAGCCATGACATTTGAGTTTGCTTTTGCTTTTAGATCATGACACATACTATGAAAACTTTTCCTGAAGAAAGAGATATGGGAAGACAGTGGGAAAATGACAGTTCTTCTGAGTCTATCTCTCTCCCAGGCATGCATATTAGAGGCATTTCTTCTTTTGTTTTTCATAGGCATTATCATGTTTTTCATAATTACCTGATTTTGTTTCCCAACTAAAACCACTCTGGTTGTAGCTACAAGACAATGGAATATGAGTATTAATTAAGAGGAAAGTGGCTGGTGGAGGATAAATTCAGTGACAATTAAACGAATGCAGGAAACAGAAAATATAATGTGAGTTAAAAGAACAGTAAATCTTGCATAGGAAGGGAGCAGGTCTATTATGAATGAGTCTGAATACTCCCTTACAACTTCTGTGAAGACTGCAGATGGTGACAAGGTGACATTTTATAGTTGCTCTCCTGACCTAGACATAAACCAAACATTAAGAGGCTATTTGCAGAAATTGTCTTTCTCTTGAGGCTCTCAGCTGTCTTTGTGAATGTTTTGTCCCTTTCTCCTTCCTTCGCTTTTTGTTCCTATAGGCAAAGATGATGAGTTTTATACCCTCCGATGTTCCTCTGTGGAATGTCAGCCTCAAAAATTCAGCTTGAAAGTTTCTTTCCTCCCCCATCTATCTTCTCTCTTCTGTCTCGGGGTGACATCTGGTGTATTGGCTGAGGTCTCCAGGCAGCTTCGTATAGCTCCAGACTCGCCTAGGGCAGCTGGCTAGAGTGATCAAAGGGGACGACTGAGTTGTTTTGTCTTTGCTGAATGTCAGTTTCTTTAAGTCACATTTGGGTTCTGGGAATTTTCAGAGCAGCTTTTTATTTGCGAATCACTTTCACACAGTCTTAATGTTGGAGGAATGGAAGCAGATTTCAAAGAAATCTACGGTTCATCTTAGTTCTTGAATGTGCTCTGCTTCCCTATCCCCCAATAAACTAAATGGAAGAAATTTTCACCTTCGGAAACAACAGCGCTTCTTTTTAATGGCATGTTCTGTTGTGTACTGGGGAGTCAATATATATTCTCCACATTTGTTAAGGGGAAGTGTAAAACTGACTTTATTCACAGCAAAGAGCATTTTCATCAGAAGTGAAGCAAATTTAATGTACTTCTTATGTGGAAGATCTTAGAAAGAAGAATGTGTGTAGCTTAATATTTTGTGATTATGAAGTTCCACTATCTTGCCAGATCGTCCTCATCTTTTGTCGTAGCTTACTATCAGCTCCTTACCTGCTTGTTCCCTTGACATAAATACCAGTGATACCAGTCTTTCGAATACAGAGTTTCTAAGATAATTTTGTTTCTGTTGTTCCACTCTATTTCTTTGGGCTTTGTCCATATTCAAAAAGATGGTCCCTTTGTCTACTGCTTAATCCTGCCCTTTATGTCCCTTGCCTATTCCATCTGAATTGACCCCTAAGGCTAATGTTCCTTGAGCCTTTGCTCTAACTGGACAGGAGGCAGAATGGTGACTGTTTTGAGCTAATCCTAGTGCCAAATACCTCGAAGGCCAGGCAGTCAGCATTTGTGTTCTGCTAAATTCAGAAAAAAAAGACCTTTTCATGCAGAAAATTGAAGTACAGAATCATTCTGCTGACCATTTCATCTAATCTGAGGGGTAACTGGCATAAGAGACATTTTTGTCACCTCTGCTAGTTTTCCAGGAGCAAAGCATTTCTGTGCTGAGGGAAATGCTTTGGAAGTATATGCATCTCAAAATGTTTGAATTTAAGGAGCGCAGTCTTATGACCTAGCTTAGGGTTTGTACCATTTTGTGGACTGGTTCATAGCAGAAAATCCACCAGCCATTGTGTTCAGTTTTACCTAAAATATAACTGTGCTTTGAAAAGATCCTGATCTAGTGGGTTAATTGTAAAGTTTCAGGTTTCCAGCCATCACCTGTGGCTTGAACGTATATTTGTGCTCAATGGCAACAGCCTTCTTTGAGTAATAACAGGAGTAATTTGCCTTCATCTCAGAGGGTGCATGCTGAACTGCCCCCTGAACATGTCACCCAGTTACCTCACCTTTCAGCCTGGCAGTCTCCAAGGTTCCTCAGGACACTTTGGACATCCAATGTACACAAGAAAATAATTAGTTGTGAATACATGAGCCTCAAGCTCCGCTGAATATCACAGCTTGAAATGCAGGATATGCCTGCTAGTTGAATTCTTGCTTAAGAGCACAGTACAGTGTTACCATGTGTTCAGTGTGAGCAATCATTAGATGAGACATGACAGTCTGCTCAGTCATTCAGCTCCCTTCAGTATTAAGGGAGCTGTAGATAGCGTACTTCAAAAGAAGCTAAAATCCTAGAGTGTCTAAGGCTATCTCTCTATTAACAAAGAAAACTCTTCAAAGGAGAAACTGGGATCTTTGCACGGTCTGAAGGTGAAGGAAAAGAACATTGGTAAAGGCAGTAAAAATATTAACTAGGAGTAGAAAGGGAGATTTAAATTGAACAAAAAGAAGATCTAGCAGTCAAGTTTATTGCTAACTTCTCTGGTAGTTGAGTTCATCAATGGAAACTTAGATCTGTAATCCTGTTGCCCTATTTCAGTCTAGTGAAAAGTCAGGTCTCTTGCTTCTACAGAGAGAAAATAATATTGCTGCTTAGGGAGTCTTGTTTTATTCACTCTATTATGCTCTGGTTTTTAGAGCAAATTATATACTTTCAGTCAACAGAACAGCACCCAAAATCCGTGTTTGAAAGTGCAGCTGGAAGGATGATTTTTGCCCTGAAAGGTGATAAAATCTGAGTGAATCCCAAGGAGGTGGTTGTGTTTCCAGGGGCAGGTTGAAGCCTGTTTTCACACATCATACAAAAAAATAAAATAAGTCAATAAAGCAGACAGTTGGGGAAGGAAGAGCAAGGCTTAAAAACATAAGATAATGTGATTTATCAAAGAAGACATGTGAAAAACAGAGTCATCTTTGCAAATTAAAAAAAAAAAATCAGAATGACTGAATGTCTGACACATTGTCTTTAGAAACAGTATTCCCCAGAAAAAAAACAGTGTGTGGTGGGTTTTTTTTTCCCACACACATTAGTCAGTTATCTCTTGAGAGGCAAAATACAAATTTCTTTTCATTTCAGGTACTTCCCACATTAACATTACCATAGAAATTATGATTATTGTTTTTCCCCTGGCAAAGGTTGATTTATGAATATTTCTAAAGGACCTAAACATTTTTCTTGCCTTGGCAAAAACACAGCTCTTTCCAGTTTCACATTGTTGTCTGCAAATAATTCACAAATACTAGGTTTTCTGCCTGTTCTGGTTACAAGTAATTGAATTGAAAACAGTCTTTATTGAACTATTTTAAGCTCTTTTTCAGCTTTTAGCAAGTCCATAAACATTTTGTCAAAATGCATTGCTTAAATGTGTTCTGTGGGCACTTCCGCTATACTTCAGGTAGTCAATTCTTATCATTAGGAAATGCTCTTTATTGAATCCACTCTCAGGTAGCAGGGAAGTAGAAGTGGTTTGGAGAGAATTTTAGAATTACCTGAGTGAGAATTTCTCCATATATTACTTTCCTTAAAACTAAGGGAATCCTACAGTTGTTTGGCAAGATATGCAGTCTCAGTTTTGATTTCTAAGAATGTTATCAACTCAAAGTAATTGCCTGGACAGGAAAGTTCATAGCTGAAATGTTTGCATTCAAATCCCTAATTTAATATTCCGTAGCCAGACTCAAGTGAGGTATGGATTTTTGGGGGGTTTGGGGTTTTGGGCTTTTTTTGTTTGCTTGGTTGGTTGGTTGGGTTTTTTTGTTAGTTTAGGGGTTTTGGGGTTTGTTTTTTTCCAGTGAGGAAAGACCCACTCTTACAGTTTTGGATAAGTTGCTAGGACTTTAATGTTCATTATTCTGTTTGGATTTTGATTTCACACATACTTTTTCTGAAAACCAGTTGCTCAACTCTGCATAGATAGTGTTGACAAAAAAAATTTGTTCTGTGATATTTTTATGATTTTTTTTTCATAAAACATGATTACTCAAAAATGTGACATATTTTAATCACCAGTTGATTAAATACATATGAGACAGGAAACAGTACTGGGTTTTGTGCTCCAGGGCTTTCATCGAATGGGGAAAAGTAGATATTCATCAGCTCTCAGTACTGGTAAAAATTTGCATCATCTCTGCAAGAATCAGGGTTCTCTAAGAAAAAATCACAGATACCTAAGCAGAGCTATAGCCATGCTTAAGATGGCAGTATTGAATACAGACACCATCCAGCCCTGGGAATCTCACTGAAACTAAACATTTTTGATGGAAAGAGCAGTGGTGCATATTAGAGAAAAACGTCCAGACTGGCTTTAAAATGTTGCTAAACTGAAGATCTGACATGGGCTGCATTCTGGCTGTGCTGAACTGTAACTACTTCAGCAGTATTAATAAGGTCAAAGCAAACAGTGTGAGAAACTAATGCATGAGCTTCTCCAAAATGCCTTGCCTTGTAGAGGTAGAAATTACTTCACAAGATGTGAGAGGAATTTAACATGATTTCTATCCTAAATCATACTGGTGAATGATGTTAGAGAAGCCAAGTAATGCCAATTAAGACAAAAGCATCTCTAGTGTGAGTATTTGGATCCAGCACACTTTTGTCTAGATTTGTGAGATGTAAACAGAGTGGTAAGAGCAACCACAAGGGCCAGTGGCTACTAAAGACTTCCTTGTGGCAAAAACCTGCTCTGCGTTGTGGATCCAGTTCAAATATGTAAGATTAAATACAGTTTTGCTTCTGACTATGCTTCTGATAAGGTGTCAGAAGAGAACTCTGTGGTAAAGGTGGAAATAAATTTTAAGAAATATATGTAACAGCATCATAAAACAGGGATATTCGCCAGACTTGCAGAAAGTATGCCTCCATAAATTCAAGTTTTAGTGTGCTCTGGAAAGAACTGCTAAACATTTGTCCAAAAATCTGCATCTAAACCTATAAAACGAATCTACGTCAGTGGCCAGATTTGCCTGCAACAAATATGGAGCCACAACAGTTTGCAGGATTTCCAGTTAAAAGGATGCATTGCCATTATCCTGGTTCCAGGACAAGTTAGTTTTTGCAGTAACCAGAAGGGGGCACAGCCAGGACCCAGAGGTTATTCTATACCACCTCACCACATTGCCGGAGGCAGGGGGAAGGGACTCTCTTATGGGGAGAAGGTGTCGGGGGGGGGGGGGGTGGGGGTGGCGGAGGTGCTGTGATGGGAAGTGGTGGTGGTGTGTGAGCGAGTGTGTTCCTTGTGAATCACTTTTTTTCTTGTACCCTGTCATTAGTATTGTTGCTGTTACTGTTCATTTTCTTATCTCATTTCTGTTTGCAGTAAATTGTTCTTATCTCAATCCATGCTCTTTACCTGTTGTGCCTCCAGTTCTCCCCTCTGGCCACTTGCAGGGAGAAGGGAAGGGGAAGTGAGTGTCTTGTGGTTTGCAGAGTCTCAGTGGAAGCACTAGATTGGAAGCACTAGTGGAAGCACCATTCCTAAACCATGACAGTCATTCGTAACAACTGCAATCATTTTACTAGAACGTGCTTTTCAATACAGTTGCAAAAAGAAATGTAAAAGCAAGATACGTCTATAAACACAAAAAATCAAGATGTGGTTTTGGAAAGAATTGACAAATTTGGTCGCTGAAGATCTGAATTTGTCTCAGTTTTGAGGATATGTACATTACTAAAGCCAAAGGAGAAACCCACTTCTTTCCACAAAAATTTGCCTTTTCTTCAGGAGCTCTACCAATTCCTTGATGAGACCTTGCTGTAAAATTTAGCTTTACTGTTTGTGGATGAGTATATTTGTGTTTAGGAAATACAGAGTTTTTCCTCCTTCAACTGTGCCTCAATATCAGGTACAATAGTAAAGATTCTTCATCAATAGGAAGTTCATATATAAAGCAGGTTTATCAGTCAGTCAATTTTAAATTAAAGATGTAATGATCACATATTTCCAGTTTTAAAAATATCCTGTATTAATCAAGAGCAAGTAGAGCAGCAACTAATGAGCCAGAAGCATTTGAGCAAATGAAGACATTTAGAATCCAGTTCAGTGAAGATTTCATATAAAAAACCCTGTCTCAAAAAATCAAAATAACCACTGTCTGGCCAGATAACTTTGAGGAATAAGAATTGCTATCCTCAATACTGTCTTATCTGTTTCAGAAGCAACAGATGCCTTAAAAGTTATTACCTGCTAAGTGGAAAATTACAGACCAGATGGAGGTAATTAATTTGCAATTAAAAAATTGTCACAAACCAAATTATATAATTAATTTTCTGCAAGATATGGTTACACAAAAGATTGGTCTACTGCTTTTAAGACATCCAAAACATTCATAACAGTTATATAAGCTGATGGATGATAGGGAGTTGGATAAGCATCTACAAATTCCGATATGTAGCAAGCTTCAGCAGGGAATTGCAAACCTGGACAATAAACTTTCAGAGCTCTGAAATTTGGTGTTAATCTGGCATCTTTTTGATTTCAGCTGAAACCTCTGCTTAGAAAGAAACAGAGAAAAAAAAAGTAAAAGTTTGTATAGCTACAAACCAAGTTACAGAACAATTTTTCCAAATTGGAATGTGCTTTTCTACAACTTACGTGAAGCTCTGAATCATGCTGGAGTCTGCGCTTCCCTGTAAGACTCCTGTACCTATCACTTTGACTCCCCAATATATTAAAAGAGCTTTCTTACTGTAGAGATGCATAGCAAATTATCAAGTGATTAGAGGACTCAACCTCCCAAAATTCACTAATAAACCTAGAGCTATTTGGAGCTTTCTTCATGTGTGTACAAGTGTGCATATATATATATGTATGCATGAATACGTATTAAATAAAAGTTTCAGGATCAAGCCTTGCTAGATTGCTTTAAAAAAGATATATATATCCCCTTGATTTTTACTCAGTTTACATATTTTTTATACAGAAAAAAATTTAGTCATGTTTGTCAAGCCATAAAAAAACCTTCTAGCTAAACCCTATGGGATAGAGGGACAAAAGATTTAAGCTATTTCTCCTAAGAACAACATGCTCAGGACTCTCACCTTACCCTTTATTCAACAGCATCACCACTTCCTTAACATGAAACAGACAAGGAAACATTTCCAGCCAGCTAATGCACTTTGCACTTGCCGAAACCTCCTCTCAAAGGGATGTCAATGTACAGAATTCCCACCGCTTCTCTCACCACTGTTCTGCACAGCTGTGGCAGCCACTTCACCACAGTGCACTGTGCTACTTCCTGGGCACTGGTGAGTCACACTGTCACACCAGGGCTCTCAAAACCTCTCCAGAGACTGGTCACAAGGCACCACACGCAGTAAGTTACCTAAGAGAGTAGGGGAAGAGATGTGAAAGGTTAACTTGGAAACTCCTCATGTTAACTAGGCTCCTTTTAAAAATTTATTTATTTTTATTTAAACATTGGTGTGGAAATCAATGAAAGCTGGCAAAACCACTAGATGTCATGCAAAGTGGGAGATAATAGTAAAAAACCCCAAACGAAACAAAAACAAAATCCAAAACTGAAAGCAAAAGAACTTAAATTAGAAGAAATTCCTGAATTAGAGGTCCTATGTTAGTAAAATTTGCAAATTGACTGTCAAACTTATTCTTAAAGCTGCAAGAACCGGACTGGAACAAAACATAGAATAACGCAGGTACGGCCTCAATGTTATTGGTTGTAATTTTTTCTGAAAATTTAAATAACTTAAGAGATAATTCAATTGCTTTCCACTTCTGTGTTCTGGGTAGTAGTATGAAGAGGGCCTTATAAATGTGTAAATGCATATACAGGAAACCCTTTGAAACTGCGGCAAGTATAACTTAATTTGTACTTTCTTTTCATGGCACATGACACCACATTATAGCTAAGAATTCTGTATTTGGCTGCTTCAGGGATGTTACAGACTGATTCTAATGAAGGGAAAGATGTATAGGTGACTCCACTGCCCTGCATCCTTTGTAATGTTTTTTTTCCTAAAAAAATTGCATAGTTAACCTTCACCTTGATCTTCATTTACTTTAGTATCTTTGAGAAAAAGTGACTGTGAGATTCTATCACACTAAATCCTGACCACAGGCTGTGGTCTACGGACAATCTAAATCTTCTTGGAAAATACCAAAGCGCATTTTGCAAGGGTGGAAAGAGACCTGACCCAGAGATTCATATATAAAATCATTCTATTGTAGAAGTTTTCCCCCAGAAGATGTACTTGGGAGATTTTTCCAGCACTTCAGTTCACATAACCTTGCTTACAGGAAAATGGCAAGAATAGCTAAGAGAAGATTTAGAGATTGCAGGATATCAGAATCATGGTAAAACTAGGCAGAAGATGTCTCAAACAAAATATCTAACATTCAAAATGTTGAAATTGTTGCTATGTTTGGAGTTCACTCGTTCTACTTGATCCTTTAATGAAATAATGGAATATTTGCCTCACAGTGGTACACTCATACACTCAAATGCAGAATTAGTTACAGTGTAAGAAGAAAAACCTATGCAAATTTGCTGAGTTCTCTTTTTGGCTGTTCAAAAATGCTTTTTTCTTTTATCTGATGTTTTCAAGAACATTTAAATGCATTAATAATTATTTTAGCCTTATAAATCAGGTACTGTAACTGTTAATTTTCTTATTTAAGCAAAAAGACAGCATCATAAGTCTTATTTCCAGGTGTTATCCAGTGAACAAAAGGAATAATCTCAGATGGAAACTGATGATTAAGTACCAAAATAAATAGAAAAATTGTCATTAATTTCAATTATGTATATTCCTTCTCCAGCTTTAAGGTTTTGTGGTTGGGTTTTTTTTTTCCATTTGACTTCCTCAGTATATTCTGAATTAGTATGTTAAAAACGGAATAGGGAATATGTTCAGTAACCAAACACAAGTAGAAAGTTTCATCTTACTCTGCTCTCACCCACACAACACTTCAGAAATTTCAAATGGATCTACATACCTAGAATGGACTACAGAGATTACTTTTCCCCAAATACCATTTAATAGGACAAATGCAATGATATACACAGGAACCACTTGTAATGATTCTGAGGACAAACATGGATGTCCTAGTTAGAACAGCTGGGATCAGTTCATCACTGGATGGGTGCAACCCAAAACTGTGTATTCTATAGCCTTCCATGCCATTTCCCAGAAACTGTTGTCAATAGACTATTTGCACCCTCTGCCCAGAGCAGCCTGACTCATCAGGCTATAAACTGGGTGTTAAGAGGCCTTCAAGATAGGAGGGTGTTTTTGTCCTCATGCCCATTGAGAAACTCCCCTCCCTGAGGGAGGTACTGGGCATTCCTGCCTGAACTGGAGGATATATAATCTTGGAGTCTTGGGACTTTTTTAACCACTCGTGGGATCCAGAGGAAGACTGCAGATCACCGCTCTCAACTAGACTGAGACCACCACTCCCAACCAGACTGCAGATCACCACTCTCGATTGGACTGCAACCACCACCCTCGACTGGACTGCAATCACCTCTCTTGACCAGACTGCAACAGCACTCTCACCAACAGGTTTTCCCCCTCTCCCTTTACTTTGGACTCAGGAGGCCCAACTAACACCACTCTGTTTATGCCCCAGGGTGCTGGGTTATACATTTGGGTTTTTTGGGTTAAAAACAATTGCTTGTCTGTATAATCGTACTTATTGTATTATTTTATTAAATTGTTATTCTGACTTATAATCTCTCTTTTGGGTTGAGTTCATTTTCCCCTGCTGCTTTACCTTTAAACCAGCACAATGGACTATGCTCATGACAGCTAAACTTCATAAATGGGTGCATCACATTTTAAACTCAGAGCTATTAAACCCAAAAAATTAAGGATACACTTGAGTGAACAAATAAATTGCTTTGTGGGAGGACTAAAGGTGTTCTAAATGTGTCTTGGGCAAACATGACAAGAGCTAAAACGGCAGCTTATGACAAAATCAGACCTATTCTAACACACCCATCTCTGACCTTCAAGAACTCAATTATGCAAGAAAAATGACTGATCCCAGTCATTTTCATAGAAACATAGAAAAACCCTCATGATGGCACAAACAACAAAGCCAGAAGTTGATTTGCATTATGTGTCTGTTTCTGGCCGCACCCTTTTCTCTGACTGATAAAATAGAAAAAAATTACTTGGGCACCAGCATTTTTCACTTGCACCTCCAGGACTTTGTGGTCTTCCTTGATCCCGCCCAGGTTCTGACTTGCAGTGTCATTTGTGCCCCAAGGAAAGAGTATAGTAGTGGATAGTGCAACAGAATCACAGAATATGCTGAGTTGGAAGGGACACATAAGGATCATCAGATCCAACTCTTAGCCCTGCACAGGACCATCCCCAAGAGTCATACCATGTGCCTCAGAGTATTGTCCTCTAACACACCCTCAGCTAACTCATCCATCAAGGATGGCCTGAGTCCATCATCAGGGAGCTCAATGGTAGAGCAAAATAAACACATCTGTACCCACCCTGATCTTTCTGGACTCAGAATAAGCACTTAATCCCAGTTTTCTAAAAGCTTTTAGAAAATATTTTGACTATATGTATCCTTTTAAAAATATTTAGAAAAGTTTTGCTACAGCTAAGTCTTAATCGTGTTTCAAGATATCCACTGATGAAATTCTGCATCTCAACTGAAGTTCTCTTATTTCTTCTTTTCATTTTGCAAGTGGCAACTTGCCAGCACTCTTTTTGCTGGCAGACCGTCATATGGTGATGATTAACTGACACTGATGATCCATTTCTATGAGTCGTTTTCCTCAGGACTTCCCAGCTTAAACAACTTTAAACAGAAGAGAAAAAGGTGAGTGATTTCAAGAAGTGTGAAGAGAAAATACATTCCTGAGATTTTTGTTTGTGTTCTTCCTTTTGCAACAATTTCAGTAATTTAGTCCCATTAAATGCATATATATGCATGTAAGCATTAAATGCTAATGCATATAAGCATTAAATATTAATGCATATAAGCCACACCTGCTTACTTGTAATTTTGATAAGAAAATCCTGTAAAGTCAGTGACAAAACCAGAATTACATCACAAGATCAGGGAAATACTTGTCAAAAGGGGTCTCTAGAGGTCAAATAATCCACTAACAACTCACCCAGGAACATAAGACCATCTTTCACAGGATCTCGGGATCTGAATTCTCACATTAACAATATATTCAAAATGGAAGAAATACAGGGGCTAAAGAAATGGGAAATTCTTCAGCATGTCTCATTTTTTCCCATTCTGTGCTGTTCATACATCTGCTCCTTACAGACCTAGCTAAAATTTGTAGACAGAAAGGTATAATTTGTTAGTATTCCTGACAGAAGTGAAATAAAAACTGGGATGTGAAGTTTTGCAGCTGTCCACCATTAAAAACACAAGTTATAAATCATAGATACCAACAATGAAATTATCAATTTGTGTTGCTTTTCATACCACCAGCACTGCTTTTCTCAAGACATATTCAGGTTCCATAAATTTCAAATTTCCAATGTGAGATGAGAAATGTCTTACATCTTCCCCTGATTTAAATTTTTTTAAATCATGTTTTGCTTTTATTTTTTCAAGACTGACCAGTTAATTTATAAAATGCATGTGTTTTCTGGCAGACTGCACCTGGGATATGACTAGAATATTATTACTGAGAGAGGTTTATAATCGATCATAGGAAAAATAAGGCTTACTCTACTATTCTACTTGATGATTTGTCCCTCTCTGGGGTTGAGACTGAGTTCTAGATGCTCAGACACGTTCACTTTAATGGTATTATTAGTCCAGAATTGTCTGAAGAAAACAATATTTAACTTAAAGGTTAAAGTACCGGTTTCTTTCTCTAACTGGAAAAACAGTCAAATTGGATTTACATTTCAGAAATTGGCAAGAAGCAACAGAGGAATAGAACTGAGGCTAAGTAATAACACATTTTTTTCCTGACTGGCACTGATTTCCCTTATGACTCTCCTCACTATGTTGTAATGATGAAATTAATGTGCACGTTCACTCTGTAAAAGGTCAGTGTGTCCAGAAAAAGAATGCCCTAAAGTGAAGCTGCTCTAGATTTATTATCAGGCTTCCTGAGGAGCTCACCCATAGAATCCAAGAATGATACTGAAGTCAAAAACAAACATGAGATGACTATTTTCTCCTACACATTGCAGACTGTCACAGCACCTCTGACTGTTTTGTTCTCATAATAAATTATTCAACATCTCCCTGAGTTACCCCAGTTCAGCTATAACTTTGTAGCGGTCCTTTGTAAGGACAGGCCACCCTAACTACTTTGACAATGGGTAGACCTGAGCTCCTGAATTTGGTGATCCCTCCAGGCTCTGCAAAGAAAACAGAAGCATTCACAGACATTTGGATATCATCTGGGCCTAATACATTTTTATGCAAAGCAGTATTTATTGGTCATCCGGACGGGGCTGAGCAAAAATGCCATTTTGCAGACTCCTGGCAGTCACAAAGCACATTTACTGCAGTACTTTCCTAAATCTCCTTCTCAAGGTGCTGGTGTCTGCCTTCCTCTCCCTCTCTGACTCCCCTGCAGTTTTTCTTAAGAGCTATGTTTCATGTGATTAATCTGATCTGCAGCACAAGGCAGGTAGACGTTCAGTAATTTCTGGAAAGGTGTTTTCTTTAGGTTATTATTGTCTCAGTTTCTGAATGACCATTTGGCTCTAGGTGAAACCTTTAAAAGAAGAACTCAGAGCTATATTTTAACCCATTCTGCCTCTCAGAAATCATCCTCTAGAGCAATTAGCTGATGAAAATATCTGTGGGAACTCCTCTACTCTACAATCAAACATCACAAAGGATTCTTAAAGTCAACATTGATGTTCTCAATGTCAACAAGTAATAAACAATGCTTTTTATTTATTTTTTCAAGGTACACAAATGAAGAAGTTTTCAGATATTGTGATTTCCAGAGAAGTGAGATTATTTTTTTAGGGAACATGTATACAAATTTATATATCATTTAGTGATAAAGAAGAACTACACATTTGAGTCTGGGACAGCACCAGTTGTCCTGGCTTTGGGTAGTTCAAATGGTTTTAAGAAAAACTTTTTAAGTTTTGTAATGGTCTTAAGAAAAACTTAAGAAACAACTTTTCCTTGTGAAAATAAACATTTTTTTGTTTTTGTAAATAAATTTTCTTCTGATGCTCAAACAAGTAGAAACTTTCAGAACTTGACTGTTACTGACCATTATGTTTTGCAGTATCCTATAACTTCTTACAGAAGCATAAGAGGAAACCCAGTTAGGGAACAACGTGTTAGAGCAAAGATTTTTCAGCTGTAGAAATTATTGTAATAAGGATAATTCTTCACTTGTGGGATGGTACAGAGTGAATTTTGATAGCATTGCAAAGCTTAATTGACTGGTTTTGGGCATATAGGTTTGTTGATTTGGGAGAAGGAAGAGAAAGAATCATTAATGTTGTACAAAGAATTCCTATGATTTTTGTTGGAATTTATTATTTATTGCCTGCTATGTGCATAAAGGCTTTTTCCTACTCCACCGGCTTTTGTCCTGTAATAGTCATCAGCCTCCAAGCCTACTATTGTTCATGCAATATTAACATTTATGATCTTGCCAAAATGTTTAGAACAAGAAGCCAGAATACACTTGCACGCTTGCACATAACAGGGATGGCATACTTTCAGATCACAGAGGCAATATCCCAAGCATATGAATGCACTCCGTAAGCAGAACTTGAGGGATTAGAAAAACTGGAGAACTTGGCTGCAATTGACTGTATGAGTAAAAGGTTAAGTAAAGCCTTTCCAGAAATTTTTCTCAGCATAATTACTCAGTGAACTGCATTTCACAGGGTGGAATGACTGACTCTGAACTGGACCTGTACTTGTAGTTCAAGGTGATTTTTCTTTTCATAGAAGCCAGTATATTTACAGAAGCCACAAGGATGGTATATAAATGTGTGTTTAAAAATCTTATCTTCTATTTGGAGGTAGAAGTATGAGCCAGATATTTAGAGTAGGGAGAAACACATCTACTGTTTGAAAGCAAGCTATGTTAGCATTACAATAATTTAACAAACATTATTTTTCTCATGTTTTAATAGATAAAATAGATGAATGAACAGCCTCAGTTCAAGCAATCTCTGCTAACTGGTGAGAAATGTCAGCGCATACAACCTCACGGAACATATAAAAAGAGGTATCCTCATTAATGTACAATGAGGTTGGATCTAATCCCTCAAGTGTCTCATGAGGCTACATCCACAACACTGAGCATTTCAAATTCACAGGAAACCAAAAAAAATCCAAAAGGCTTAGCATGAGAAAAGGTGTTTTATTTTCACTTCAAAAATCATTGGAAGTTCTAATTATACTTTTCACTTTTATAAAGTTATAAATCATATGATCTCAAAAGGCATTGCAATCCCTGATGAACTTAATCTCATAATGCCCAAGAAATAGAAAGCTTCTTTAAATTATATTTTATAGGGCTCATGGGAAACTGTTAGCTTAGCCAAGCATAAAACCAGATCTCCTTACCCTTTTATCTCTGCTTCAGTCATCAAAAAAACTGTCTAACTAATGGCTCTCACTTCTCATTTT
The DNA here is from genome assembly GCF_009829145.1 of Chiroxiphia lanceolata. Lineage (NCBI taxonomy): Eukaryota > Metazoa > Chordata > Aves > Passeriformes > Pipridae > Chiroxiphia > Chiroxiphia lanceolata. Next base: position 22,230,606 of record NC_045642.1, on the reverse strand, counting down.
ATTTTCTTAATTTTCTTTTCAATGAGATAAATCTGGTCTTCTTAACAGGCCTCAAAAAACTGTGACCAAACAAAGTCTAATTTGCTGGAAAACCAGAGTACTTGTCAGTTAGATCTCACTTTTTCAAGTATCTTTATAAAAGGCTTATGCTTTAATTAAAATAAGTAACAACAAATTACAGGGAAGTGTTATTTAAGAAGCCAAATATAATGAATTTCATCTCTATTTAGTGAAAATTTTCATTCAACTGTGTCTTAGGTGACTTCACTGAATTTGATCACTGGAGCTTCTCTTCCCCCCCCCCCCTTCCTTTTTTAATTTTCAACCCTCTCATCAGTCTCTGAAGCAAACTGTTCCTTTTTACCTTTCCTTTTTATATCACAGACAGAAACAGCAGAGATTATGCTTTTTTCTTTTTTAATGGTAGAAATAGATCTTCTTTAAGGCTTCTGAAATTTCTCCTTTTTATCTCAAATCAGCAGAATTTGAGAACTATAACAAGAAGGTGAAGCATAAAGAGAAATGCTTTAGACATAGAAACACATGTCCCACCATCTAAAGTTTTCCATTCCCTGAGCAGCAGCATGGAAGATGAACTCTGCTATGTTCTGGGTTGCAGTACAGATCCTTTGTGAAAAATGGGAGAGACCCAAGAAAAGAAAACATATAGACAGATCGGCTAGATTTAAAGAAAGAGGGAACCAGACTGTGTCCAAGTATAATGTTGAGAATCCCCAAAGAAGGAACAAGCAATATCTTTTTCTTTGGTGTAAATTACCAAAATAATATGAATGAGTCAAGCAGTCTTTTGCCATTTACAAGTGAGGTATGAATATGTATCAATAATAGAGATACAGTCAACCTGCTATCTAAATTACCCAAGTAATTGCTATTGATGGGCTGTGGTGTAGGTGGTAGATGTGATTGTATGATGTAGCATGTTACTTTCATTACATTTTTCTTTTTTACATGGTGATAAAATCTGAAAACACATTTAACCAAAACACTTTTAAATCTTTTTGAACCTTAGTTGTTTGGGAGCAATGATTGCAATTTAGATTATATGTCTGAGTTCCGTAACCTTTGCAAAAATTCCAGGAATAACAAAGAGGTTTGAAAGTCCTAAAGTCAAGAAAGTTTCATTTTCTCCCGCGTGCTTGTCTCACGACTTTCTGCAAATCATCCATATCACACTGAATATGAATTAAATGCCATAGTTACAAAATCTACATTTTATCTGAAAACCGAACCCAAAATTAAAAACTTGTGTCATTTTATTAAACTAGAATAGGTAGCATTTAATAACTGAAAAGAATGTGCACACTCAAGGAGAGAAAATGGATGTGCCATGAAATCTGGACCATTTCTACTGGTATGTGCTACAAAGATGTTTGATTCCTGAAAAATGCTCACTGATAGATTGCAGCTCTTGGTGTCCACATCTTCACAAAACCAGAAACAGTCTGCTGCTTGACCATTTTTCAAAAGAACAAAAATGAATATATAATTTGGATAAAGTTAAACCCTGGCTATCAATAGAGATCAACACAGGAATATTAGCATGAACTATTGGGTTGAATATTGGGAAGAAAAAATAGAGTGTATTTCATAAAAAAATTATACTCTAATAATGAAGTTTTCTTAGACTGTGGAATAATCCCAGATGGCAGTTGTGGACCCAGGTCAGACAATCACAAGCAGCCAGGATAAAGTAGCAGCTATAAAACTATAGGAAGTTTGTTGATTTCTGATTTCTACAAGTACTTTCAAGATTTCTTGCATCTTGATCTTACAGAAAATCTTGTCCTATCCATTCTGTACTGCACATGTAGCATTTTTTTTGACTTCAGTCTTTCATATTAATCTAACCCTTAGCAGCTCCTTTGCTTCCTATTGTTGCTGAGTTGTTGGCTTATTGTTTTCAAGTTCTACCCTTTCACTATTGTAATTGCTCTCCTACCCTTGTGACCTTGGCAGTCAGTGAACACTTTTAAGGAGCTAATCAGTATTGGAGTAGCACACATCAGGCAATGCTAAGTGGACAAGCCTTACTATTTTATGATGCTTTTTCTATACTTGTTTTTATACACACAGATGTTTGTCCACACAGCTGACATAGATACACACCAGTAAAAGTGATTTATGCTTAACTAAAATGTCTTCTACAGCTTGTCTGAGCATAAAAGTCTTTCAAAAATACAGCCCCCAAACAAGGACTCTGGGGAAACATTTACAAAACGAGATAAAAACATAAAAAGCACAACACAATTACTTAGCAAGCGAAGTTCCAATTTAATAATTCATGCCATTCCTCCATGCCATTAGTTGAGATGAGGAAGCAGGGATGGTGACAAAGTGTTTCGGAAAAGCCTTCTAAATATACACTTTGGGCTTTCTGAATATTTAGCTTTTTGTGTGGGTCAACAGAATCAGCTCTTTGAGAAGTGCATCCCCATCCTACAAATTATATTTTGATTTATTAACCATTTAAGCTAACTCCTAATTGTGCTGTAATTCATTAGAACTGCATTTTCTCCATGATTTGCCCCAATACCTACTTCTAAGTTTCATTCTTTCCCCCTTAATCCACACTCTGTTGAAGAAAATTACCTTTTTTTTCCCATTAAGCCTTTACTTATATTTGTATGCTCATATAAACCAAGACAAAGACAGAGTATGAAGACGCCATCTGAGTCTAATCACCGTCAATATGCAAAATATATACACTACTTTATCCACATTTTCCCCACAATAAAAAGTAAAATATCTACTTTCTCTATTTCATAGCTGCAGAAGAAATTTTTCAGGTAACAAATCTTGCTAAACCCAGTCCTAGTCTCCCCATTTTGACTAGTGAACAACACTACTTGTCTTTTAATACTAAGTATACAGTGTCATGCTGTCCCCAACAGGCATTACAGATATGTCTTTCATTTGTTTTGAACAAGAGAAGCAATCTAGCTGGATAAAGGTCTGAGATTACTAGTCTACTATGCGTAATATTCTGATACTGGAAATAGAGTTGGTTGATGTGTCCTGAATGACCCTTTGTTCCTCATGATATAGTGGGTTAATCATGTGATGTTAAGGATGATGCTGGAGAAGAGGAAGAGTAGATTAAATTTTGCTCCTCGTGGTATATTCTGACACTTCAAGTAGAAAACATAACCCAAACTCATATAAGGGTTATACAACTATTCCTTCACAATCCGACTGCCTTTTCCCATCAAGGAACACAGAAAAGAAATGTGAAGTTGTCTCATGGTGCCATTATAATATGCACTTATATAAAGCTGCAGAGGGTTATAGGATTATACACTGAAAGTGTAAAAGCACATTTATTTTTTTTAGAAGATGGGTTTTTTACACCATTCCACTGCAGTTAACTATACCCACAACTCTTACCTCTGAGTGGTAAGAGCTCGGTCAACTCGTTATCTTGAGACTATGAGAGTTTGCACTCTTGAAATTGCAAGAGACTGCACCAAGCTTAGTGGCTCTACCACAATACACCTCACTGTGTCCTAGTTTTCTGATTCATCTAAGGAAAACAGTTATTCCAAACAAAGATTAAGATGGATTGATGTCCGTTAAGAACTTTTCATCAACCTTAACATGTCAGTGTGTGTTTTTGCTGCTCTTTGTCACTCCTTTCTCTTAACCTCCTGGCAGCAGGCTGTTTCCCAGCGTGCTCTGAGGACATAGAGCGTTAGGGTAAAAACGAATGGAGAATAGGAAAATCTGGGTTTGCAAGGTGCTGAAGGAAACCGTGTGAGGGGAAGCTAACAAGATTAGCAAATGTTGATGGTACAGACATTAGCAGGTCATCAGGAGGCCAGCAGATGAGGGGAGGGGGCGGGGAAAGACAGGACAAGAATACTGATGACTCACAGAAATGGACAGGATAGAGAGACTAGTGACTAGCTAATTAGGAAGTAATAATTTAAAAAAAAAAAAGTAGGAGAGATTCTTTTACTAGCTGTCATCCATTGTTGCTTGTTTTATCGCAAGAAATGCTGTAAAGATCACCTGGATACAGTCTTGGTTTCATGATTGCTGGTCAGGCTATTTGGATACACATGTGTAGTGCTGGAGTATAAAGGTATCAATTTTAACTAGTGAAATCAGCTTTGATTCCAAATGACATTATCCTCTCCTGCTATGATATTGCTTATTGAACTTTGCTACCTTTTTGCTACAATGCTGCATCAGTTTCTCACAAATCAATAGCTGTCAAAATACAATAATGCAGCCAGTCAGGGCTCATCATTGAAATGGAGGGCTGGGCAAAGAACTCTATCCCATAGAATTAAAGTAAATACAGGTAGCAAAGGTGCAAGTACACCACTTACGCTGCAAGAGCATCAATAAATCTGTTTTCTTTCTCTCTGTGCTGAGCTTTCTTCTATGTTCCATTTTCTAGAAGATGTGTCACACTCAAGTTACATTTCGTGGCCAAATGCCAAACATGCTTTTTCTCCTAGAAGTAGTGTGGAATTAGTTAAGAGTCTTAATCATCATTATATTAACATAAAAGCTTTTTCTTCCCATTAAGACTTCGTCCTCATTTTTCAAATGTCATTTACAACAATTGATTTGTATCTTGTTAATTTGAAATAATTCATCTGAGATTGAAAACAAGAATTAAAAACAGTTGCATAAATGACACTTATTCTTTAATAGGATTATTATTTCAAGACATTTGTCTAAATGGGCTTCAATGTATTATTGAGTTTTTATAATTGCATTTTCTAAAAATAGAATGATTATTTCTTTCATTGTTGTCATCATCTCATCTTGTGTTATGGCTCTCTGAAATTGACAGTGCATTATACTATGGATCTCTGTACTTCCTTATACTGCTGTGGTAGCATACAGCTTTCCTCTGCAGCTCAGACTTCTTGTCTTTTACTAAGCTGTATAGAAATGTTATATGTGCTGGCAGAGTCAAATAGCAGATCCAAGTCAGCTAGATGGAGGTTGACAGAAACAAAGATGTAACAAGGAAAAACAGGCAGCAGGAGAAGACAAATAAATGCTGAAGAAACATAACATCACAGGGTAACTGATAGCTGGGGATTCAGACCTGAAATTTCTTATTCTACCATTGATTTGCTGTGTACATGTCTTAGGTTCAAACTGGGTGGTAGTGGAAAAGAATCCTAGATTTTCATTTTACACCTCTTCCTCACAATTCATACTGGAGGAGAGGTGACCAAAATCCATGTCCCAAATGACACCTACATTAGCCAGCTACAGATAGCTTTGACTGTCTTAACTTAGTACGAAGAAACATACAAGCTAAACTTGATATCCAAGAAGGTTGTAAACATGAATTGTTAAAATCTTGTTATTATATTAATCCTAACTTAGTAATTAAACAAGATGGGTCACTGGATCATCTATACTCAATAGATAGTTTTCAATATTAAAAATGTAGAAAACATTTACATCTAATTATACTTCCTAAAGTTTTCATAGATGCCATAAGCCAAGTTGCATATAATCATTTCTTATTTTTTTAATTGCATGCATGTGAGTCTTCTCTGACTTTTCATCATCTTGACTTTCCAGATTTATCTCAAAATGAGATCTTATTGTCATACAGATTCAGTCAATAAGCTGTGAAAACCTTCGACTGAGATTTATAACTGTCACAATCACCTTTCTAAATAAACAACTGATAGGAAAAATGTTGGGCAGAAGAAGACAGGAAAGCAAGGAATGAAAAATTTCCTGTTGAGACAGAGGAAGAACAAGTTAATCAGTCCCTTTGTGTACTTTTCCTCAGGTCTAGTTCATACCACCATCTAGTGGTTTTGAATATAATGTGGAAAATGACACCTATCTATAGTATAATTCTTTTTGATGTTTGAAACTGAAAATTCTCAACTAAACTTTTACAGGAACTATTATCAGTGATGTAATATTTCCTGCAGCATTACAATCCATCAGAATTACATGTTAGATTGCAAACTGTCTTGGCCTTGACTAGTACAGAAGTGCCATGCCGGAATACAAGACAACAGAGGCAGGAGATAAATATGCCCTAATCTTGTTCTTCTCTCTTCTTGGCAGAGGGAGCACCTGGAAGAGAAGATATAATACTAATCTATAGAGGGAGGAAACTTCTGCCTTTAATAAGGAGAATTGCAAACACATTATCTGTAATATTGTGTGAGTAGTCAATAAAAAAACATGACTTTGCATCTACCTTGGAATTCTTTTTCAAAAGTGTTTCAGTGGTATTTAGTAGTAGAACTTCCTGCTGTAGTATATATAAAGCAGTAGGTAAAAGCAGTGCTATAACAAAGATTTTGTAATTATGGACTTCAAGAACTGAGGTAAATAGCAACTCTTTGGAATTATGTTAATCAAAACAGAATATTTTAACATAATTTAAAGTGTATGAGCTGTGTAGATCCTGAAATTGTTTCATGATCAGTAAGGCTTTATATAACAGCAATAGGTGTTTCTCTACATAGAGAATGGTCATCAAAATCTGATCTTGAATTCAACAATGCAAAAGTAATCTCATTGGACCAGGTGATGAACTGTACATATGGAAGACATGGGATAGAAGATGGAGAGAAGAAAAGACTCATGGACTACATGCATTTTTATTTTATCAGTCAAGTGGTAAATTATAATTTCTTCTTGTCAGTTCAGACTACGTTGGAACTAGGAATAACTCATTCAAGAGACCTGGCTAAAAGAGGGACTGGAGGCATTTTCCCATGTAGTTCAGAGATGGGAATTGGCTTGGCAGGTGAATTTCCCATACAAAGTAACAAATCATGAAGGTGGGCAGAACTCTGAACAATAAGTAGGAGCAGAAAATAAAGAAAAAGGAAATGCTGTGGGAAGTATACAAAAATAAAATGAAGGTCAGATGGCCTCTCCCCTATTTATGTGCATATCTGTCAACAAGTTCATTAGGTTGTTCATAAAGCTTCCAACAAACTCAGACCCTTTTCCATAATACAGCGAAATCCCATAAGTTTATTCTGAGACAGATTTGTTAATAATTTTGCTCCAAAAAATGAGCAAAACATTAAAATAAAAAACACAACTTTCTCTCCTAGCAGTATGTGTTGGGCTTTTTTCCTATGAATGTTAACAATTCTGATGTATAACTCTTTGCTCATGGGAATCATAGGCTGTGACTGGACATACCAGATTTTCTTCCATTAGTGGCCAGTGTTCCCTGTGGTGATAATAGAATCAAAGAAAACAAATCAACTTTATCACTTTATCAGTCAGCTTTTCAGAAAGCAATTTTGGAGAGAACATTCCTATCAGGATCATATGTAGGTTTGTGAAACAAGAATACTTTCAAGAACACTTTCCAGCAAAACTACTGTTATTCAATATATTTATCTCTCTTTTTTTTTTTTTTTTTTCCAGTTTCTGCAGTAGAAACCATCAAAGATGCTTTGAGAAGTGCCAGATATCCTGCTGGTTACTCACAAAAAGCACAGTTTAGGAGACACGTTATAAAGGCATTTTAGCCAATATTCTCTCTCTTTAATTATTTTTGGTCCTTTTCTGCAAAACCAAAAGAGTTTAATATGTGATGGAGATTGTGACACTGTGTTTAGTATCTAAAATTGTTCATCCTAAGTATCCAAGATCAGCAATTTATATTTATTTGAACTGTTGGAAACTTCTTACTTTAAGGTTATTGCACAAAAGGGAAACATAAACTTTGGAAATGTAAAAAAGAGTAAATAATAAAGGAAAATAAATTATTTTACTACTGTGCTTATCACTCATTTATGTAATATTAAACACACCTTAAAAGAAAGGCAGTTAAAAAGAGTGAAGGAAATACAGAAGTTGAAGAACAAAGGGAATAGATAGAGAGTAAAAGTATTCATGTGTTTAGCTTACTAGGGAAAAAATGAGAGTTGATAAAAAATTGTATAGCACCTTTACTGACAGAAAAGTATTAGATATTGAACAAGGTCCACAATATAGTGCAGGCATATGTAGCAAGGAATTATGTCTATAATTTTAAGAATTGAAGTTGGAAATACAGCCTGTATCTTTAGCTGTGAGGGTAATTAACCATTGCAAAACATTACTTAGGAAAATTGTCCATTCTTCACCTCTTCAATGAAAGCACAAATTATTGCACTGCAATCAAGATGACTAGATGGAATTCTATGGTCTGTTAGACAAGAGGTTCAATTCAGATGATAAAATTGTATTTTACTGACCTTAAAAATCAATAAAAGGTTTGTAATTTTAAGCCCTAAGTATCATAAAGATAACTAATCAGGCAAATCTGATTTGTCTGTGTTGCAATGAATCTTCATACTGAGAAAAACTGTCAGAATAATGTAGTGCAAAAGGAACATTCTCTTCTGCTGCTTCTTCTGCCTGTCTCCATATGGTCACAACTTTGGGACTTGTCATCATATCCATTTCTTCATTACATGTAACAGTTCTGGATTGCTCCTGGAAATAGTTGTTTACAGCCAAACCTAATGTACTGGAATTAAGTGCAGTGTTTTCAGTCACTAGATCCACAATTTGTGGGCAATAGTTCTTAGTTCACAGCTATACTCTGGCAACATTGAGGGGAGGGCGATGGGGAGGAAAGTGTTGAGTACTTCACTTCATGTGTGAAACTGTAATATTTGCTTCTAATAACATTGCTCCAGTCTGCATCAGCCCACAAAACACATGGAATTGTGGTGTATTTTCATGCCAGCTGATCTGTTAGATAACTGTATTTGCAATACAAAAGAACTCTCTGTTTTAAGTAGATATCATCTGTCTCCTCACCCTTTTTGTATGGCTTCTTTAGCAACAGTATTAAAAGTTACACATGATGACACAGATTTCGGGTGGAAGGTGCTGCATATGGGTGCAAATGATTGCTTCTGTTTAAGCCCCACGGAAATCCATCTGTGATGCTCATAAACAATTACAGGAGGAAAAAAAGGCATTCCTAATTTCATTCCTCAGGAGAAGGGGAGAGAAATGACTTATAAAGATAATCAAATAGACAAAGATCAGCCAATATTAGCATCCTGAATAATTATAATACAGATATTGACCAAAGAGATTTAAACACTTTAACACACCCTAGAAAAGAAAATCCATTTTTCTAATAACAGTTATTGAAGCTGAGCTATGGCAAAACATAGTTTACAAAATGAACGAGCAACTACAGCAGAGGAATAAAAGAATACCCTAATATACAATCTGGAATGATCCTTTCAGGGCAGACCTTGTTCAACCCATCAGTTCAATAGCTATCTGCAACACCCATCTTCATCATGAGAGCCAAGATTTGCTTCTAGCGTATTTGCCCTGATAGCCAATTCTTAATCTGTGATTTCTTTTATACACTGTTTTGATCTATTCTAGGCATGAAACATGTTTGTTAAAGTCACATTATTCATATTTGCTGTGCAGGTGCTTCATATAAATCTAGGGTCAAATCTAGGGTCTTTTATTGACATGAAGTTAATTCTTCTTGTTTAGACTCAAGTTTACCACACCAAGGTCAAGTGGATTAGGTCAATTTAGTGCACTTTGTACATCTTTTATTATTTTTATTTTTTTTTTTAGTCTCTGATAATTGCACTAAATTGTTGGCATAGACAAATGTGTCAAGTGTCCTTAAAAAAACCCAGACCACAGAAATGTTAGACATGAAATAACTTGGACTTCCCATTGATCATTGCACCCGTTTCTTAAGCCTTCATCCACTTGAAAAGCAAGGCACATAGCTAGTTTTGAATTTAAGCAGTGTCTTCTTTGCTTTTGGCCCTAGCTGCATGGCACAAAGTGAGTCAACACACAAATTTAAATAAAGGGGATTTTGCTCTGTCTGCAAAAAAAATTATTCAGGCAAATGCTGTGGCAGTAAAAATGCTTTATCTTTAGTCAGGGCAGTGGGGACATAATTACTGAGCAGCCACTTAAATGTAGTTTGAGTCTAACAGCTGATTTCCAGTTGCCAAGCCTGTAATAATCTTGCCAATTTATATTTGGTTTTTACTCATTATGGATACCACAAAACATCCCTAAAAATCCTAACTTTTAATAAGACAAAACTCACCTCATCAATAGCTTATTTGATATAATGCACTAGAATAATATGAATCATCCAGTTACAAACCAGTTTTTAATAGCACAAATCCCCCTTGGCTAATCACATATGATTGGTTTGTTTGGATTAAACATTTTCCCCGCATTTATTCATAGTCAATCTCCACAAACAAATGCCTTTACAAAGATCCCCATTTAGGGGACACTTTTGCATAAGTTATTGATGTTTGCTTTGGGGAAAATCTCATGTTTCTTTTGTTTCTATAACAACAAGGGTAGTGTCCAAAAACACCTCAGGACTGAAGAGTTATGTGGGGGTCCATTACCTCACTGTTCCTTTGTCTTGAGCCATACACAGTGAGGCAGGGAAAGTTTTACAGTGTTTTTCTGCCACCTGCATCTCTTTCCTCCAACTCATTATCTTTGGTCTTGGCTTAATATTACAGTGTCATTTTCAGCTAGTATCATTCAAGATCTTTTTCACCCTTCTAGAGTTTTATTGCCAAATTAATATAGCCTTACGATATCTTAGTATATTTTGGAATTTTACCACAGGTATTTTAAAAGAGCTTAGGTTAGTTTTATACAAAATGTAATGATTCATAAAAACTACAAATTGCTGTATATGAAGTTTCGTGTATAAAAATAGCTGAATAATTGATTAAGGGAACTTTTAGAACAATATTATTTTGTTAGTTTCAGTGTGATCTGTCATTGTTCCAGTTGTTATCTGTCTGGTTACACATAAAAGAACAGGGATAACCCTGCCTTGTCAGGAGTTTAATTATTTTCTCATCCATACTTGGTTTTGAAGCTTTGAAGCTTACCGAAGCAAAGTATGTGGGCAGCGCAGCTGTCACCGTTGTTGCTGTAGCTCCAAGTACCGTAGTCCTGATTCTCATTGTAATGCAATTAATCTTCTGCTTTGCACTACTGGATGAACAAGCATATTTACTGCAGCATAAAATCCTAATTATTTCCTGAACAGATGCATAAAGGGAATTTAAATTAATGGCAAGTGACAAATGTGATAAATGTAGATAACATCTTTAAATACTAATATTCTGCATTGCAGACATTTTTTCAATACTCACTTTCTAAACCTCCATAGGATAGCTTCCCCTTTGTAATGAAGTTGTCTCACAGACAGATGGTTCAGGCACAGACAGATGTTTCAGGCACCAGGTAACTCCCTCTGGGGACACCTCTGCCCAGCAGTCATGGTTGAGTTGTATCAGATTCACCAAGATTTCAGTAAGGTATTCAGAGTCCTTTCATTTCAACTCCTTTGCTTTGTAGTCCTGTAGTATTTCTGGTCACAAGCTTATGAGCAAGGTCTTCATCCTCATCTTGTTGAACTGTCTTTAAATTTAATGAGTTACATAGAGATAGAGCACATTTGGGTTTATTTACAAAATTCTTTACAAAGTAAGTTTGCTAGATGACCATATGTAGCTGTCACATTAGCAATGTGAACTTCAATAGTGTAGCACCTAATATTTGCCATGGTTCCAGAGAAGACTAACCTAAATTTTCATCTGCAAGGCTTCCAAGGACCGTCACTACATGACATGCAACTCTGTCTCATTCACAGACCACAGACATATTCTAGGATTTGCTTCTCCAGATGCATCAAGGTCTAACTTGACTTGACAAAGCAACTCTTATTTTTATGTCTTGTATGTTCCCAATTTTTGTCAAGGCAAACAAGTGTATTGATTTGCTACTTTACTTTAGCAATAGCAACAGCCCAAAGCCTGTTAATGAACACATCCTGCAAGCTATATCCCTTGGTGAAACAAGGGTAGTATATGGCCTGTGTAGCTGTACTAATGCTTTCATACAATAATATTTTTTGGGGGTAATGAACAGCTTTAAAGTTTTTCATATTGCCCCTGTTCAGATTTTTCTCTGCAGTTGTTCCCATCTTCTTTCATCTAGTCTAAGGTAGCCTTTGACATATCCGTGACTTCAGAACTTCACATAGGTTTCCTTTTCCCCCAGTATCCATTCAATTTTTTCCCCACTCTTTTAGGTCCTCTTGTCCAAAAATGTCATATCTCTGCCATTTTTGTCGCCTTCCAGCTCTGTCTTCTATCTGGCCATGTTACTGTTCCATCTTGCCCACTGCTGTTATCAGCTCCTCACAACTTCTTTCTCAAGTGTGCATTAGATTTAGATATCAGTATAATGATACAGCAGGGACTCCAAAAGTGCCACAAATTAGATTTGAAAGCATATATTAAAATGAGCTCTCTCTTTCTCTGCATACCAAGGGGGATATTAGGAGAAACTGGGATAACTGAATGTTTACCACTCCCTGGAAATAAATGGCACAAGCAGAGTAAAAATGCAGACAAATACAAAGGAAAATCAGTGTAGATACCAGTAGAATTAATAAGACAAAAACCTAAACCTAGGTTTTAATCAGAATATATTCATCATAGAACATTGTTAGAAGCATTCAGGCTGCTACCTTTTAGCAGTTAACTTCTGCCCTTAGGTACGAAGGTTTACATTCTACATTTTTATTATGCCTAAGTTCTCATTATCCATATAAATGTATAATTCTTTATTAATTCCATTTAAGCTCTTAACCTCAATTATTTCCTGTGGCAGCAAGTTCCACAGGTTAATGATGCATCACGTGTAAAAAATTTCACCTTTCATCAGCCTTGTATTTATCTTTTAACAGTCCTTTCTTTATGACCCTATTACAATTTACGTAATTTCTTAGAAACTGCCTTTCTTGTACTCCAGCTCTGGGTTGTTGGGTTTTTTTGTTTCCTCAAGAGTAGAAAAGTTTGACAGCTTACCTTTTTAGTTATTTTAAACAAGGCAACTCTAAAATAATTAAAATATGTGAGACCAATGTCAAAATGTTTTCTTTGACCTTGGGGTGACCTGGTAGAACACCTTCCAATATTTTATTTGATAAATAGAACTAATCCAAAAAGTTATCAAACTCAGTTGGTTAGAGCATGGTGCTATTAACACCAAGGTTGTGGGCTTGATCCCCTTATGGGCCATTCACTTAAGAGCTGGACTCGATGATCCTTGTGGGTCCCTTCCAGCTTAGAATATTCTATGATTCTGTGATTCAACACGTAATTACTGAAACCGATACTTTGTGTGGAAGAAATAACTCTTCACTCAAACTACTGTGTTTGTTAGCGAACTTGATACTGTGTTAATTAATTTTTTCAAGCTGCAAATCAGGAATAAAATAACAATAAAATCACCTTTTTTCTCAAAAGCCTAACCAAACCAAAGACTACAGATGTTATTAGATGAGAACTGGACTACTACAAACATTTAATTGCACCATGGAAATGTGTTTCTCAGATTATATTTTTCAAATACAGAAACACAATATGTGCAAAGATAAAATCTGTGGAGAAAAGTTTTATGTAAGTAGTATCTTTTCCATCTTTTTAAGTGTTAGATATAGCCATATTCATAACCTGTTGTCTTACAGAGTCATTGACTGATATACTCAGTTTATTGGAAATCTATCTTCTAAATATGAGAAACCAATGTTGCCAAAATATGATTATATTTCTAGACCTCTGTTTCCTAATTCCCATTTTTCAGAAGAGCTTATCAAAGGAAACCTTATGACATATTTAATGATTTAACTCAATTTTATCAGATTAATGCATTCAGGTTTTTTGCGTCTCAGTTTTCCCATATTAATTCTGATATGTTATTGTTGCTTAAATTTTGTGATGAATCATTATGAGATTGGCTACAAAAACATTGTCTACAACAGAGTCTTACCTTGTGGTTCTTCAGGACATATGTACTTCTGGTAGATACAACAGAAAAGTTTTTAATATGTATTAGAAATACAGATCCAATATAGGTGTGTAGAAGATGTTAAGCTCTTCTTTGCTTTGTTTGCCCTAAACAGATAAAAGAAGTTCCATTTTGTTTGACTGAGTTCCTTCCTAGCACAGAAATCTGTAAAACGGCTTGTAGAAATTCACTTCACCAAGGAAAACAACAGATTTGCTGAATGATTTGGAGTGTGTCATCAGGATGACACTTCCTTCCAGCAAGCTCACCTCAATGTCTTTAAAGTAAACTTGAAGAGGTAAAGAGAGACAAGCAAGGAGAGGTTGCTCTTGTGGCCATCTTCTATATACATAAAGGAATAACTCTTGACTTTTGAACTGGTTCCATTAATATGAAACTGTGGGAAGAATCAGCTTGGAAGCTCGCTGGCCCATATTTTCTGTGATTGACACTTAAAAGAAGAGTTCTTCATCCTTGTCAGTTCTACATTTACACAAATATAGAAAATAAATCCTTAAAAATGAGCTGAGACTCAAGTTTCATGAATCCATTTTTCTGGCACAAGTTCAATGGACTGAGTTTTATGAAAACTCTAGGAAGAATGAAAATGGAGGTGAAGGTTCATTTTTAATACACCTTTCTATGTAACTTTCCCAGTTTCTGTAGACTCTGTTACATAAAAATCCCAAACAATTCTTAGGGCTTCTGAGTTGTGATGACCTTCTTTCTTTTGCATCTATTCTGTATAACTACGAGTGAATTACAGAATGTCATCAGCCCCGTAGCTCATAGTTATTTCAACACAAATTCTCAAAGAATAAGTATCATGCCTCTTGCTACAGTGCTTAATTGTGGAAACTTAACTAAATCACACTTGGTAAAATCATAGGAAGTCTAATGCATTTCATTTGATAACATTTACAGTAGATTTATTAGAAATCTGACATATGTATAAAGTAAAAACATTTTCTAAAAGTAGAGTAATATCAGTAATTTTGTGTTAGATTTGTGGAACTGTAGGAATCATCTGTCCTCCCTATAGTCAGGCTCAGAGAAAATGACAGGCCTGGGAACAGAACCAAATTTTCCCACGTGTTATCCCTGTGACAATATTGCCTTTCCCTGCATGCTATGTAGTGCTCTCAGGTTTTGGTGTTCAAGGAATGGTGGGTGAGACCTCTCAGACTGTAATTATACCTAGAATAGAGTACTGGAAATACATGATACAGTTATTTTCTCTTTTGGTAATCTGTCTACCATTAATAATTGTAAGAAACGGAACTGTACAGGAAAAAAATCAATTTGAAAGACATTTTTCATTATAAAGTTTGTTTTATTTTTACTTCTCTTAAAATAAACTTTAAAATGAGAGGTGACTTCAATATTAAAGAAAAAAGAGAAAACACTTTCCCAAAAAAGATTAGAATTAAACAATTTCCCTTATGAAGAAGGCTTTTTTGCTTTTCCTTAAGAAAGTGCCAATCAAATTGACATTTCCATGTTAAAGCTTGTTTTTTAACAAAAAAAAATATTTTCTAGAAGAAAAAGAAAATGGTTTCACTGTTTCTAATGAAGATTTTGTGTTTAAGACGAGATAGAAAATTCAATAATTCATGCAGTAATATAAGACCCAGATAATTCTAGTTTAGTTGTTCTGCCCTTCAAATCTAATAGAAGGAAACTTGTTCAGTCACAAAGTCAGAAGACGACTCAAAGATACTCTAGTGAATATTTACATAGATAAGGAGTAGCTGCTTTGTACAGGCTTGTTTTCGGACCATAAATATACTTTAAAACTATTCTCCAGGACACCTGAGTGTTATCAGTTACATCACTCTTATCAGTTACAGCTGAGCACGTAAGGATGGTATAGATTGGGGGTGTCAGAATAATCTCATTTCAGATGGTGATTTTTATACAATTCTCAGGTTGTACTACATGACATAAAGGAACAAATGTAAAGTATTCATTACTTGTTATAACTGAGTGAAAATGACAGCAAGTTAGGAATGGGCACATACAAAATCTTTACTGTAAGTAGAGATTGCCATGGCCCATTATAGACCCATGTGCATTGAGGGACAGCTGTTTATTATGGTACAGGTCATAGTGTTGGGCCTTTGCTCATCCACAGCTGAATGGTCCTGGCTAGAGCATGTAGAGGCTTTTTTTTTCCTTGCCTAAATATAAACCCGTATTCTTTGGGAGAAGAGAAAGGGTTGTACTAGCACCAGTGTGGATTTCGGACTTTGTGGTGCCACAGCGTGGCTTTGGCAGACCAGGAGGATGGATTATTGCAAAGGGTCCATTGGTTTATATATGGACAAAGACCACACTGCTCTACTCAAGTAGCTCATGGGTGACTTTATAGGCCTCAGGGCAGCCAGTACAGGAAAAAACCTTCTTCAGGGACATTTTTGGTGGCAGCCTTGTTTCAGGCAGTTTCAGAACTTCTCATGAAATTTTACTGCAAAAAACTCTTTAGGGAACCGTAAGAACAGCAGCCCATGCAAAAGCTGCAGAACAAATCTAGCAGATCAAAATTTCTATCAGGCTGGCCAGCTGACCATCAGTTTTCATGGCTCCTGTCTTTTTCTATCAAAAATTATATGTACTAGAGCAAAATTTCAGAACTGAAGATCCCACTGAAAAAAAAGAGATTGTAAGGCCCCTAGTATCTTGTGAAACAACTCTTCTTTCTCAGAGACAAATGGTGTCCAATATGAGCTCTTGTATTCATCTGTCCTATAATGACAGCTAAGAAAAAAGTCATTTATGTAAAAAGATGATAGCACTTGACAAGCAAAATCTGTAGTTTATTAATAATTAACAATTATTCCCATGTTCTCTTACTGATTGAATATTTAATCATTTGTTCAGTCAATACCAATGTCTCATTTATTATTCATTAAAGATAAATACTGTGTAGTGCTTCTGGATTGAAATGTGCTATGCCAAGATTATTAAGAGCACCCAGAGTTGATTTATTATTTAGAAATCGATTAAACTTTTGTACAGAATTTAATGACTTAAATAACCTTTCAGTTTTTTAAAGTTAATAATAAGTTTTATTTAAAGATTGGTTATGTGAACATAAGCAGTGATAGTGAAAAAAGAAATTCTCAGACCTTAGTTTAACAATTAAAGTGAGATTGTTTTGGAGGGAAAAACATCACTGAATGCCAGGCCTTTCTCACATATCCACAAGGACTTCCTTCTATTTTCAATGTGAAAGTACAACACTACATGCTGTGCCATAAGCTTGCCACAACCTAGTCCAGTCTTCTGAGGAATCATCAGAACTCCACTCCATCCCCTCACCTTCTATCCCCTTCACATTGTGTTACCTGGCTTTTTTGAAGAGACTCATGTATGATTTATGGCGGGTTTGTTGTACCCCTTCTTCTTAGTCTGTATTCTGAATAAAGCCAAAGATCAGGAAAGGAGACTTTTGTCTCTTCACATCCTCTCAGTGGTAACTTACCACCTGAGGAGTATAAGGAGATGAGATGCTTCTTTCTTCTCTGCAAGTGGACAGTCAGACTAGCAACAAAAGGTCTGCTGGCTCTCTTTCTAAAAGGTTTTCTAACTTGACTTATGATGACTAACTACTGAGTGAAACCAGTCTTGAAAATGAAAAGTCTTTGATTTTTAAAACTCCCCAGCTGCTAGAGCAAATTGGAGGCTGCAGCCCAGGTCAAGGAATTGAATTTACTTGAGGAGAGTAAAAAGAGAATAAGTCGTACCTGAGTGATCAGACAACAACTGTGGTATTTATTGTTTATACCTTCAAATTAGAGATCTCTGGATAGAGTATTTTATGCAAAAATTTTGGAAAAAATAAAAACTTCAGTTTACAAGTTTTTCATTAAAAAAAACGAACAAACCCTTGAGGTATTAAAATAAAAAGTAAAAGTTTTCCTGTAGTATTTTCTTTTCAAGTTCATTATTCTAGATTTGGAGCCCTTTTTCCTTCCTTCAAATAATGCAGACCTTCCCAACCTCACTAAAAGAAATTTTTCTGGTCATTCTTTTCTCAAACATGGGGCACAGTTTCAAAGAGTTCAACTACCCAAAAATATGTATTGGGTGGACTTACTGATTGTAAGGGTAACTGATCTAGGTGCCATACGGTTTCATTCTGCCTCCATCAAACTGTATTTCCTGAAGTACCTTTGCTCCCTCATGCTTCTCAGTTAAGCACATGCAGATATCAGTGTTGAACCAGGCACCAGAGGAAAGAACCCTGATAGATCATAGCTGCCCCCTTCATCCCCCTCAGAGAAGGAATAACAATGCAGAAGAGACAGTGTTTATTAAAATTCAGAGATATTCTCTCCCATTCTGGCTCATCCATACTCAAAAAGAATAGGGATCACCTCTGCATCTGCTACATAAATTTACTCCTCTCAAAAGTTGGTCTTCCTTTTTTTCTTGTATATACATTGCTGAGGTTACTGACGTGCATTTTCCATGCATACATTTTTGGGAGAAGAAGAATATTTCTCTGCACATATAAACCATGCTTTATTTCGTAAAGAGTGCATGCAAATGTCAAACAGAAAAGGCAGAAATATTTAAAAATAATTGTTGAAAAAGCACCCAAGTTGTTAGTGCAGCAAAGAAAAGGGTCCCCCATGTTCTGTGCAGAGGCAGTTGTAGCAGAGCACCAGGGCTGGCAGGAGTGATGGAGGCTGCTTTGTTATGGAAAGACTTGGTGAAGAAGAGAGGCTTAAGGAGATGGAATTGTTAGTTCAGAAAAAAATGTAGCCTTTGGCTACATCCTAACAAACTAACTAACAGTTAGTGCCCTGCCATGGAAAGGAGCAATATCTTCTCATCTGTGATACGAGAGGCAAGTTAAAATAACTCCTACTCGGTATGTGTCCACAAAGGCTTGTCACAGGCTTCACCCTGAGAGCATTTCCTCATTAACAGTGAAGGGTAGCGACAGTGTAAATACCACCACTTTTATGTAGTTCTACCTGATGTTGGTTTTATTGAATCACACAGCCCTGCTTTTCTTTAAATTCAGATGGCTGTAAAGGGAGTGTGTCTGGGCTGAGAAATGGTGCTTGGCATTGCTGTGAGATAGTGTGGGACTGGATAGAGCAGGGTGAAATTCAGGAAGAAATGTGATTTCGTGGTGAGCAGAGGATGAAAGTGCTGGTCTGGGAAGGACCTCGATAAAGACAAATTTGCTAATTTTTATAAATGCAAGGTATCTATCAGGATATTTCTAAACACACTGTAATTACGACTAGATTACATATACCAAATATTATAATTAATTTCTTCATGTTATAATTATAGAAACCAGAAGAAAATAAAGTCATTACAATATAACTAACATAAATAATCATTAGAAAATACACTAGAAAGATACTCTTGAATTCTTCAGGACAAATTTTGCTTTTAGGTAAAGAATTTTGACTCTTCTTTAATTTCTGGTAAAAACTAGAACAGTGCCACTTAATACAGTATATCAGAAAGAAAAAGAGTCACTAAAAAGACAGGAGTTTGATGCATTTAAGAATGATTTTTAAGTAGCTTTTAGTGAAGAAGATGTAACCAGCTAGGAAGAGGGAAAAAAAGAATTTAAAATAAATAAATCTTTGGAAATGTGGAGAGGATTGTGTGCTGTAGAAAATTCTGGTAACTTGAAAGCTTTGCACTTACAGAGACCCATCTTAAAAACTAATCACATCAAGAGAAACACTTTCATCTGAAAATGACTTTGCTGGGCCTATTTATGACAGACTTCATGGATCAAATTCATTGAAAATACAGTTAATGAGATTTTCAGCGGAACTCAGAGCCAGGACCTGAAATTCATTTGAAATCTCTTACATGTTATAGCTGGAATATTTTTTTAATGTTGTTTCAAAAAGAGATGTGTTTCTATCAGTTTATAACTAATCAGATCATTAGCATGAAGACTTTAGGGCTTTGTACTGTTTGGGTATTTATTTTGCCTTTACATCTATTGGGAGGAGTGTAATTGCATTAACAGCAAAAACAAAATCCCCCCCCAAAAACCTCAACACTAAAAATGCATTTTTTTAAATTCCTCAAAATAAAAAAAAATAAAACCATGAATACATTCTTCTCTTATTAGGATGAACTTTTCAAACGCTTTGGTTGTAATGTGTGGGTACAGCAGAACCCAATATGTTATGATTTATATGTACATCTGAAAGATGTTCAGAATAGATGAATATATGACATCAGACACTTATTGTGACTTCATCCAGATCTGTAAGCTACTAGTTCTGGGCATTGCAATTACACTTCCCACTGGTTCTGCTGTCTCTAGGGAATATTTTTCTGGGTTGGAATCTTTATTTTGCTTATGAGTCTACAATGTTAGATTTTGTTAAATATATTTTTTAATAATTAGCATTATATCTTCAAACCTTACACTGTTACAAAATGTCAAAAAATATTAGAATTGTTTAAATATAATTAAATATTTCAATACAATACATATAAATGAGAAGGAAGCATGGAAATACTGCACTTTCTCCCTTCCCTCCTCCCCATTTCTAGATAAAATCTTACTGAAGAATAAGGGAATGTGTGTGATATAAACAGATTTATTTCCATCCTGTCTTCATTTTGGTTGTAAAAAGCATCTTCCATTAACTGTGTGAGATTTCCAGTTTTCATCCCTAGAACTCTATTCATCCCTGTGCAGTTCAAAGTCTTAGGAATTATAAATTCCATGACAAAAACACTGGAGGCTGCCAGCACTTCCCTCCTATGGAATAAAGATAAATGATCAGAAGGAATGCAAGGTTTGAGGTCTTGATATTTGGCAGGTTTCTTTTACTTGACTCTTTCCCGGCAAGGAAACTCCTGTAAACAGAACTGTACAATGAAGCAAAGACTAAAGGAAATGGAGATTATTGCTGTCTTAGGCCATTAGAAGGTCTTTTTTGGTTCTGAGGCAGGGATTTTACTCTCCTAAAGGAGAGAATTATTTAGATGCTCAGTTTATTCAAACATACTGAATGGTTTACACCAAATATTTTCAGTGTTGCCATCATGTAAGTTATCGTTTAGATTGGCTGTGTAACAGATCTGTGAAAACTAGTTTGTAGGGAGTCTTCTTTCTGACGGATAATGGACAAAATGGACCTGGATCTGCTTCCAGCTTTAGTTGTTGGGAATCTGTAAGAAGCCAAAAGACAACAGAGCATGCAGTTTCACAATTCTGCCTAAGGCAAGATGCTTCTTAATTAAAGTGTCATGATCCATCAGAAATTCTTGACCACTGTATGAAAGGGTCAGACAGTAATCTCTTGAAGGCAGGAGAATTAAGACCCTTTGCAAATTCATTTTAAAAATATAATAAATTGTTTGTTTTCCTTTTCTAAATTTGATCACACACTGTTACACTGTAACCAAATTACCAGGAGACTATTCTTCACTGGGGAGTAAGCAGCTGACAAGAGTTTTCTGCCTCTGAGATCATGGGAACGCTTAAACAGGAAAGAGATGATCATATATTGTATACCTATATCTATAATATATAAATAAAATCATATATAATATAATATAATGACTCATCCAGTACCAGGCAATGCTGGAAAAGAGGAAATGGACTTTGAATATTACAATTGTGCCCATCTTCATACACTGGGTCCAAGGTATGAAGTCTCCCTTTTAAATGGATAGTTATCCATTTTCCAAAGTTTATGAACACTGTGGTGAGAGCGACAATTACATTTCAAGGATGTCAGAAGTGTAACAGTTGGATGAACAAACAGGTGGTATTACAACAGAAGTTTATCTTAGCAGGAACTGTATTTCGGCAACAAACCTTGATGCCCAGTTGCAAACCAAGGCCAGCTCTGGATATGTCTACCTCAGTTATTATACACCAGTGTTTAGGTGATCTTGGGCAAAACAACATTTCTCTTCTCTGAATGCTTTCCACATGAGATTTTATGGTAAGGTGTTGCCAGTAGCCAGCCTTCCCAAACGCCCACGACAGCTTCAGACTGTGCTAACCACTGTGGGGTGATGGAAAGCCCATCTGTTCATTCAGTCTTTTGACTGTTGCACATTAGTTGTGATGAGGTTTTGTTTATAGTCTTCCTAATATAATAGGTTGGATGCTACCCTTGTGTTTACGTTTTTATAGCATGGAGTTGCAGTTATAAATTTACATTCCCTTCCTTTGCAGGCAGTTCCTGGCAGTATGATGCTGAATGGAATCTAATTGCAAAATAAATTCACCTAGAGGGACCTTTTTTTTTAACAAATTAAAGCATTCACTTAAAAATAAATCTTTGTAAAATGGCATTAGTTCACAGAATATCTGCCTCCTAAATGTTAAACGTGACTAAAAAACCTTATTCAACATAAGCTCTTTAAGAACTAGATCTGATTTGATTCTAGATCAGCAATAGACATTCTGATGTTGCCAGATACTTATACTTTTTATTGTGTATTAAATCTTCTTTACAGGTGCCCAATCTGTTCTACTGCAATTTTGACATCAGCAGAAATCATGCAGACTCAAGAAGGTTACTTGTCATTTTCTACTGTATGAAGTAAGAATTGTATCTTTACTGTTCAAAACATGTACAAGAGCCCTACCAAAATTATATCAGAAGGGCTACTGTGAATACTAGAGAAGACAAATACACACCTCTTAGGAGAAATCCTGCATTATGAGAATCTCATGCCGACTAAATGAAGCTGCTGAGACATTCAGGTAAAGTTTGGGATACTTGTCTTAATCAAGCTGTTGTGGATTGTCTTATGCCTCTCTATTCATTGCTCATTTAAATGGAGTTTATTCCAACTCCAGCTTTTGTTAAGAGTGATCTGAATAGCTGCTATTTTACTGCTCTAATATTTTTCTAATAAAAGAATTATTGTGGTGGAAATGTCTCTCTTGATACCAGGGAAACCTTCCTTCACTTTTTTTGGCTTATCGCCACTGACAGCATTTCAGATGACGGACCCCCTTTATAATTTTGCTAATGCTGCCGATGTCCAGTGAATGCATTGGCTAAGTACCAACAGCCGTATTTCTTTCACTAGGTGCTGACTTTAACAGTGAAATCCCTAACTGGTGCTCAGCACAACCCTTCTGCTTCAAGCATGTTGGCACTTGTTAGGTGGATGAAGTGATGTAAAGGAGGATGGTGCAAATCACAGGTAGCTTGAGGGATTTTCATTTTTATTTGAAAATATTTTGGTTCTTTAAGAAGTAAAGCTCTTATCTATCAGTGTGAAGAAAACTAATTTCTGTCTTGCAAGTTCTTTCATTCAAGTCATGAACTATCTCTGCCTGGCATTGTTGGGTCTCACTCAGCTCCTGTTTAAAACACCTCTCAAAGGTGCTTATCACATCATGGGCTAGATTATGCTGAGGTAATTTCACTACCAGCTTGGGAGCTACTTTCTTATTACAATCCATCTGTACCCACTCTTGTACTAAAGATCTTATTGAAAGCTTACACTTTGTGGATTGCAGACTGCTGAATTAAATCAGAATGTAACAGGCATGTTCTGCATTTGTTTTTCAAAGGCTGCACTCCACTGATTTTCACAGAATCATAGAATCAGGTTGGAAAAGACCTCTGAGATCATCAAGTCAATTTTGTGTGTGATGTTCATTTTTCTTCCTATACTGAAAAAAATGAAAAATTTCAAAATAACAGAAGCAGAGGTTTAGAATAAAGAGTTGCTGACAAGATCTACATTTTTGTAATTCTTTGAGACATAAGTAAACATAAATGAGCAGAAATTTTGTAAATGTGTCCAAGGTCTCTTGAAGATTACTCTGAAACACGGCACTATTTCACCGTGGGGTCAGAGCTTTTGGCTATGTGGGAAACTTATTCAATCCACTCATGTACTTTCTATGTTTCAGGCAAATTAATAAAAATGTTGTTGCAATGAAAGAATTGCCAAATTGCTGTAATGAAAGTGCAGACAAGTCAGACACTAAGATGTCACAACAGTTCCATTCTTTGAAACAGTTCATCTATGCAAGGTTTCACCATAGAAAGACCTCTTCAAGGAGTACTGGAGGAAACAGTGAGTTACACAAATTAATTCCACTAGGATTCTTAGTTAGGCCACATATAGTTTGTTTCTCTACTACTTTACAACTTGAACAATTAAACTTATTTGCAAGAGCAAGTGAAAAGTAGATATAAAATACAGCTCTTCTACCTCTGGCAAAATTGTATACAGTCTGCATAGAGGCAGACTACAAATGGCAAAGCAGCAGATAATTTAGCCTGCGTGCTTCACAAAACTGTGTTTCGAACTGCATACAAGATAGAGGGGCTTTGCAAAATCTAGACAAAATCTCCTAAACAAACACATCAGATTTACAGGCAGGTTCCAGAGAATATAGTGAAGTACAGAACAAAGTATGTTTGCCTAAAAAATCTTGATTGAATATTCATTCTATCATAGTTTTTCATTTATGTATCAGCAACTCAAAGTAACCTCAAAGAAGGCCTCAAAAAAAGCTTCCATACTAGAACTGCTGAGTAACCATCAGCATGAATGCAGCCTATTAAGCTTGTGCAGTTAAAATTTAAATTGATCTGAGATGGAATAGCTTTGAAATGACAGCTTGCTACAATAAGGAATTGGTCTTTTTCATCATTTGCTATAAGTGATTTCAAATCCTGTTCACTGTGCTGCTATTAATTACACATTTTCCTGAGACATTCTAATGGAAGATTTTAAAAATAGAAATACAAATTAGATTTACCCATGTAATTAATTCCTCACCCTTTCCAGCCTGTCATTGAAGCTGTCCCTGTCTTCCTCAAACTGTCAGTCTGAGTTCTTTTTCTGAGGCCAAGGAACAGCAGCATCAACAGCCTAGTGATAAAAGAATATCTAAATGGAAAACATTTCTCTTCTTGATTGCTCAAAAATGTCTTATATCTGCCTTGTAGATTATTAGCAGAGGTGATTGTCAAGGCTGTGAAAATGGCTGCAATTGTGGAAGATATACATATGTATTAGTGACTGAATGAAAAAGATGGGTGAAAATGTGCTTTTATTCTGTCACTGATCAAAAAGTCCTGTTTGCAAAAATACCTCGAAAATTCATCTGCCTGGTGTTTCCAGAGCAGCATGCTCCTAGAAGAGCTGGCCTGGCAGTGACATCCTCCTGTGTCTCACGTTGTGGAGCACTCCTGATTTTTCTTTGCAGAATTCGTGTTCTGCCAGTCTATCTCTGTCAAACAACTCATTCATGATTAGACAGGCAGCATTGCTGACACAGGAGAGGACATATAATTGAATCCCTGGGCTGGAGAAAAAGGGCATGATATTTGCATTAGATTTAGAATGAGCTTGGACTGTCATGGTACCTAAAAGTTAGAAGAAATGGAAGAAATTTAGAAAAGTGAAGTAAGAAAATGAAAAAAAAAACAAACACCAAAACCAACAGAAAACCAAATTATGCCATTGATTATGTCTATGACTGTGTTATTCTTGCAAACAAGGAATAAATTCTGGTACTGAGCATTGCAAGCCATATTATTCATTCCTGTTCTGAACCAAACATGCCTTCTAAGTATTGCAAAAGACCTGAACTCCACCAAATAATCCATTTTATTACCAAGTATGAATTTTTTCCAGGAATGGAGCCTGGAATCATTGCTTTGTCTCTAGCATAGCCTGGAGGTGAAAGTGGCAGGAAAAGTGCTGGACTCTCAGAAAAACCTATAGATTCTGAGAAACTGCCTTCAGCTGTTAGATCCTAACTTTCTGTACTTTGTGCAAGGCTACCAGGACTTCAGAAACAAGTTCTTCATGGTCCCTTTTTTATATTTGGTACATAACTTGGGACCAAAAATTACCTACAAACAAATAGTGACAATCAGTAGTCTAAGATTATGGAATGTCAAAATCCATAGGGTATGTGAGCAAACCCTAAAACAAGGCATGTTATTTCAGAAATCAAGTTCTGTTAGGGGATATTTTCAAACAGAAAAAGCAGCAAATGAATAATTTCACTGAATTTATTACTTTCTCCTCTTTTTAAATAATATTCCCAGTAGAGCCAATAAGACACAGTGTAAACATTTTCAAGAAAAGAGACTTGACAGCTGATTTCTGGTGGCAGAAATAGAAATGGTCTTTAGAGGTCTTTAGAATTAGAGGTCTGAGGAGTTCCAGAAAAAAAAAAAAAAGAGGAAAAAAATGTTTACAAGATTTTAGTGAGGTAAAACTAGAAATGCTGCGGGACAAAAGACAAAAAAAAGCTTAGGGATAAAAAAGATTTTTCAAGGAAATTCTAACCATTCTGACCAGTGGAGAAGACGATGTCTGGAAACTTGTCCAGCTTCTGATGGTTTCTTCTGATCTGGAGGCATTTACTGTCAGCTGGAGGGATTACTGACCTGTTCCTGGTCATGAGAGCATAGAAGAATGAGCAGAAAAAAAAAAAAAATTAGCATCCTAAACTGTTGTGAGCATTAGACTTCGTTGTTAGCTTTGGTAGGAAACTAGAAATTCTACTTGTCTGAAAGTTCTCACATTTTGAAAATAATTTTCATCTTCAACCAAGTGGAAAAACTGACATTTCAAAACATTTCATAGACGTATATTTGGGTTCTTTATAAAAACAAAAAAATCAAACATTGAAATACTTTTTTTTTCAATTGTGTAGAAATAACACAAATAATACAAACAAATGAGAAGTCAGCATAGAATGAAACAACACTGCATTCAATTCTGCATTATAACATTGGATTTTTTAAGAAAATGTTTTATAATATTTCTAGAATGTGCTCACTCTTATGAAATATTTTTCTTACATGAAACAATATTGTCCAAACAGAATACTACTTTTTGTAGCCCCTTTTTATAATTTTCCTTGTGACAGATGTACAATAAAAATAATATAATAGCTAAATAAAGAATGGTTGCCATCTCTCTTTTCATGGGTTGTTTTAAGAGATAGTGAAATGACTAACTTTGTTTATCTGAATTAGTTTTTACAAGTTTTTCATGCTGGAAAATAATTTGCTCATTGATGTTCTCATAATTGCAAATAATATTTGCCAGATAATTTTGAATAAATAAACAATAAAGGAAAATGTCAGTGAAAATTATAAACTGAATTGGTAATGAATTATAGCTTATCTCTTGTTAAGTGTACCTATTTCAAAAATTCATACAAGAAATATTATTTCTCTTTCTGGAATGAGTCAGACTGACATCCAGCATAATGTATGTGAACTGCTACTTTTAAAATGAGTTTATGAAAATCTCACTTTTTTTTTTTAACAAAATATAATTATTCAGGCCTCAAATATCTTTTTCATAACATTTGTAATAGCAAAGCATGAGAACCTGAAGAACACAGAATATATAGGTAAAGGAATTTCAAATGCAATCAAACAATTTATACTAAGACAATAACAAATAAATTGCAGAAAAATTCCTAGTTTTCAGTTTGAAAAATTAGCAGGTCAGTTTCTATTTGGATGACAACTTCCTAACATACAGTCTAGATAATATCTGGATGTATTTTATTTTAAAAGCGGTGGCCATTTTGTAGTAGAATTCCAATATTCAGTTTTCCAGAAAAAAACCCCAAACAACAGATTTATGTCCATGGTGGACTCTAATTGGAGAGATTAGGAAAAGGTCAATACTTCTCTCTCTTTCTAGCATCATCTTTATCAAGAAATTGCACTGTAAAATCCCATATACAATATGAAGACTAGAAATGCTGTAAAGATGATAGTTTTATAATGTGGCATAACGTCCCTTACTGATAATTCCTTCTATAAGCTTCATAATACAGTTACTTCTCAGATTCATAAATTGAATCTCAGCATAGGACAAACATTTCCAAACTGAGGGACCTAAAGTTTTGGTGACTAAGCAGAGTTCTTTGTTTTCCCCATATCTCCACAGTCAGTGCTATGGAGCAGAACATATTTCCTTTAAAGCTGGGTAGCTTAATTCCAGCACTCTTTTGATGCATAGTGGTGTTTAATATTTGGATATGAACAGCTTGACTTCGATGGTGAGAGTTTATCAAATTCTTATTCTGACATTAATCATAGGAATTTATGCCATTGATCTCAAGAGAGCCGTCTTGACACTTTTCTTCATCCATTGACAAGAAAAATTTCAATTCTGAGTTCAAATCAGCTACTGTTGCATATATTTCTTGTAGTATTTAAAAACAGAAAGTTAAGTGAATCCTTTTTTTCTTTTTTTTTTCCTTTTCTTTTTTTTTTTACTTTCAAAATTATGAGCATCAAACAAGAATCAGGCACTCCTTTGGGTTGGAAGGAACCTCCTGAGGTCTCAAGTAAAACTTCCTGTGCAGAGCAGAATTAATCTGGCTTTATGTTTGTTGTTGTTTAAGATTTTGTACATTTGGGTTCCATTTCACAGTGATTTTTTTTTTTAAGCAGTTATACAGGGGTGTATCTATTCTACTTGACTGGCTGAGGTGCTAAATCTTTCCCTTCTCTCATATCCACAGTATGACACTATGGTAAACCAAAATATCCCAGCATAAAGTTTTGTGAGGAGCAGGGTTTAGAAGAGAAATACCACACATTGAAGCTGAACTAGAATAACTGGTCAGACTTTGACGTTTTCATTGAGACTTGAAGTCTTACAGTTCCACTAATTAACAGGGGAAATGAGATTAGAAAAACTGAAAAATCCTTAGGATTCAAGACTTCATAAAATTTCTTGCAAGACTTCTTAGGGTTTCTAAAACTCTACCTGCTGAAGTTTACAGATAATATTTGTTAAACAAGGATAGTTGCTTTTTATTTTAATTCACTACATTAAAATATTTGTAATTCTCATGTCTTGTCTGATCAAAAAATTGACACCATTTGTATGTCAAAACGAACATTGAGTATTAGAACCACTTCCTTCTGGACCACTTGCTTTCCATGCACTGTCAATGAATGAAGCTGAAATTGTTATCTGTCTAGCTCAGTAGCTTAGCTGTCTTCAGATAAGACTGCACAGAGGTTGATTGGTTATAGCAAGAGAACCCAATACTTCTCGTCTCTTGGAGTATAAAGTAAATATTATCTCAAAATTTCTCTTGCTCTGTGTCAGACGTAGTATGAGGTGTAAGTTATATTTCTGAAATAACACATAAGAATGCCAGTGTAGGACACTGTTCTTTGACATCTTTATCTGGTACCAAAATAATATTTCCTAGATGTGTTACAATTCATGATACAGAAAGTGTCATAATTCAACATACAAGATGTTGGTTAAAGTGGAACATTCTTGTTAGAAGATGTCAGGTTGTACCATATTGATTTTTTGTGTGTGTGCTGTGTAAGAAAATGTTTGGCTTGTTTTCTGTTGTGTGGATTTGAGTTAGAACACGTATGAATGCATATTCAGTGCTGTGTAAAACAATTTTTGGTTTGTTTTACATTATATGGATTTGAATTAGAACAGATGTGAATGCATATTCAGTGAAGGTTATTTCTCTGTATTTCACCTTCACAAAAACTGATGCTTCATCATTTAAACTTCTCAGAAGATCATTGAAATAATCTTTTTATGATGGCTAAGTTGCACACATTTTCTTTTGACTTCCCTATTCAAATGAAATGGCTGACAAGCTCCTGCTCATATATTTCTACTGTCACGTTGAATATCTAAAATCAGGAATATTTCAATCACTAGAGTTAGTATTTGAGCAGTTTGAGTGGTTGAAGCATGGAGTTAGAAAGAAGCCCTTTCCATATATAATTTCGGTTGTCACTGCCCTCCTGTCTTTCTCGTAATGTATTTATGCACCACTCAGCCTGAAAATCTTCAGATTCAGATTTTTAACTGTGAGCTTGGGATGTGTTAATATATGTACCTGTCACTGTCTCAGCATGACTAGGCTTTGTAGATATATTAGTGATCTAATGGTGGCTCACAGCTTTGTCTGTGCGCAAATCCACTCATCTTTACAGTGTGTTTGAACCGCAGTTTGAATCTCCTCAGATTTTTATCTGAGGACAGCTTCCCATCTCATTTCCTGCAGCTCAGGTGAACAACTGGCTGGGGCTGAATGCAGAAATCAACATCTTTAATGCCACCAACGCAAAATAGGGGTCACATTTATTTACAGAATGAAGGCTCAGTTAAATAAAGGAGAAGGATTTCAATTTCATGTTTATTTGATATGGGCTTTTTTTCCTTCTTTTTCTTCGAAGACAACCAATCTTCAAGTAAAAAATAAAAGGAGAAGCTCCATCTATACTTGCTTGTATATTCATAAGCAGATCTAAATAATTTAGCAAGAGCTTAATCCTTTTCATTTTTAAATACATTATATTAATCCATTTGTATGAGGTCATTATTTCTAGCTCTTTTGTGAGACAGAGACTCATTACCTAACATAGTCTTTTCAGTGAAAAAAAAAAAAAGAGAGAAAAAGGTGGCAAACTTCCATGGATACCAGCAAATACAAGGTTTGTTCCCATTACAGTTTTCATATTGGTAGCTTTTACCCTGCTCACAGATGATTAATACTAGTCCACAGTGTGAGGCCAAACTCAGTTTTAATTTTCACACATAACACTGCTGGCTCAGGTTCTGCTTCCTGTGCTTTTCCCTCTGTTCAGCTCCAGGCATTCCCTTTTGGTGGTTCTTCCCTTCACTAAGACCGTTAAGGAAGCACCTAAATCCAATGCAGGAGCATATTTACATTCCACAGCTCTCATTTCAGGAACTTTGCAGATATCTAGCCCCAGATAACATACGAATGGCATTTATAATCATTAAGAGCCCATTACAGTAAATTCATCCTAAATATTTTCCAAAGGCCAGGCTATCTGTGAAATCTCTTAGGAGCTAAGTCTGCCCTTTGCAGATCAGACTTTCTGTGGTCCCACAATGCATAATTAAGCTGAAGCACTGCTTGCAACAGGGCGCTGTGGATGCTTAAACATTTACATAGTGTCAAAAAGCAATTAGACAAATTAGAATGGAAAATAGATCCATGAGAGTGTTATTAACTACAGGGATAATGTTTTTGGTTCAGGAAATCTCTAAGCCTCAAACCCTGGAGCTGGAAAAGTATATCAGAGTCATCATTACGTGACCTCTAGATAGGCACTCACATATGGCCATCTCTCATAGCAGGATGTCAGGCTAGATGAACTTTTATGCTGATCTGCTACAGTCACTTATCCAAAGCGTGAGGACTACAACATTTTGAACAGATGCTACAGAGAAAAGCCAATAAAACTTCCCTAATGGAAGGTTAGATCTGTGGTTTTTTTTAGCGACGACAGCTTTGCTGAAGTCAGTGAACCAATGAGGACTTTTCATCTAAGGTGATTCCAGGTCTGACAGGGATGAAGACACTCGTATGAATGTGGATAATCTATGAGGAAAGGGGTGAGTGTGTAGTGGTGTTAATTTCTACAATATTGCCTGCATAAATGAAGACTGATTGAAAATTAATTAAATTTGGTTTAAAAAAAAAGGGCCATAGTTGGCTGATGCTCATATGCCTGACTAAAACACCTAGAAGGCTATGGACTGTTCAAAAGAGCTTTACAAAGAACAATTGATTATCAAACATTTTTATTTTCTTTGTCACTCACATGAAGAGAAAAGAAAGTTTGCTAAGTTATAAAGTTTCTGGGATTTATTTTTGTCTCATAACAATAGCAATATGTGAAAGGAGGCTGAGTAGGATATAGGAAAATACTCACCTGTTCAGATATCTGTATTGTGATAAATGAATTAATTTGTACTTAGATTTACTGCATAAGCTCAATTTCTATAGCTCCTTTCATCCAAATGTGTATTCTCTAAGCACCATTCAGATTTATTCGATGGATATATAAATGCATACAGAAAATACTGGCATTTCTTTAGCAGTACAAAGCAATTCGACCTAAATCTGCATGGCAGGAAGAGACTTGTTAATATTCATTGTTCACATGTAGATATCTCCACTGAATCAAGTGCTGTCTCTGCACGTTCTTTGCAGTGAAATTTGGAGTTACATCATCAGCTAGTTCTGCCCACAGTCCCAAAAGCAGCACAGAAGTGTGAGCTGATGGAAGAGTACAGGTGTTACTGATGCAAAATTTAAGGAATGATTAGAAGATTCCCAAATGACTGGGAAAACAATTACCAAGACCATCAGCCTGCATGCTTAAGGGCATTTAAATTGCCACCAAATAGCTCAGAAAAGATTTACATATGTTATGTTACAAGGCTATTCCAGTTGCATTTTCTTCTGCTTTCCAGTGAAGCATTGGATAAAGGACAAGCTGTCTGCCAAAACAGTTGAATAATTTATTTCACAGAGGCATTTGCTTACAGAATTCATTCACTATATTTACATAGAATATTCTCATGGTCTCGTAGTTTCTAAGTTAATTGGTCTTTCTATATGTATACAAACCTAATAAACAGTACTAAAAATGCACAAAAATACAGTCTGAAATTCTCCCCAGTAGCTAGTTATGCTGCATATTTTATTAAATCTCTGCAGGTTTTTTTTTTCCAGCATTGTTGTCCTAAAAGTGTCATAAAAGGACACTTTAAGGCTGGTTATCCATGAAACAAATGTCATGGCAGTATCTGTAAAAAGTTTTACCCACTTAGTGAATGGGGAAATTGAAGAACAAAAGGTAGGCTCATGAATTAAAATTATGCATCTTATTTCATTATTTCCATAGCTGTTAGCATGATCACAGTTGGTGGTGCTAAAATTAAGATTTTTTGTGCACTTAATTTTAAAGGATGAAAACATTCTTTTTATTTCCAGCAATGAAAACACATTTCAAAATTGAATGTTCTTTTATTAGACTCTTTCATTTAAAAAATCTTATTTCTTTAAAGATTATTGTGAAGGATAATATGTTTTCTTACAATTCTAAGCTGATACTATTTGGAACTGTTGTATGAATACTGGCATAATAACATTTCTTTCACTTGCAGGGTTTAGATAGAGAAAAATTTTACATTTGCTAGATGCTTTATATCAAGAAATAGGTATTATTTGCATACTGTATTCCACTAATTGCTCATGGTTGGTAGTTGGTCCCATTTACAGTAGAGATTATGGGCTGAAAGACAGGGAGCATTGATCCGTTGCAAAGATTGCTTACATTCCAGACTGTGCCAGTCCATCTCATTATGTTTCATTTAAACTGATTCTCATGTTTTTCTGAGGACTGAGTTGAAAATCTCTGAAGACATTAGAAATCACTTGCTTTTGTTGAATATCAGTTGTCCTCCATACTGACGGACTTTGGATTCCTAGAGAGCCATGTTGGGTTAATAAAATCATGCTTGACCTCAATTCAGCATGGTGTTGCCCTGTTTTAAAAGGTGAAAGACATTCTTGACCTTGAAAGCAAGGGGCAGTGATCTTTTTCTGGGAAAAATACCTTTATTTCTGCAATGTAGTGCAGTATGGGGTGGGTGGGGTTTTGTTTGTTTTTTGTTTTTTTGTTTTGTTTTTTTGTTTTGTTTTGTTTTGGGGGTTTTGTTTGTTTTTGTGGTTTTTTTGGGGGGATTTGTTTATTTTTAAGATTTTAAATAACATAACAACTGTAATAAACAGAAACACATTTCAAAATCTTAACTTTCATGCCTTTAAAAACTATGAAATATCCTATTTCTTTAAAGATTATGTGACAAATAATGAGTTTAATGCAATTCCATATGCATGGTTTAAGTTAGAAGTACTGAGAGGGAAGAAACTAGGTCTTATCCATATTAGTTCATCACCTCTTACCAACAGGAACCAGACAGGCCAGATGCCAATGAAAATGAAAACCATTTCAATTTTTTAACCTTCATAGGCCAAGTCGGGTTATTATCTCCATCAAATCTGTTCAGTACATCCACTGGGTTAGATTCTGACTGTCTTTCTCCAGTTCTAGTTGTATCGAAGTATTACAAAAGCATAATAATGTTGAGTATATTCAGACATGAGAGGTTGAAGTTAATTCTTTCCAAATTCAATTTACAAAGTGTCACGTGTAAGGTGTGTCTACACCATAGCTTTTAGTCTGCCTTTAACATGTCTGCACTGCACCTGAAGAGAAACAAATTTTGACTGGCCTTTTGGACCCCATTACAAGGAGTGTTTTAGCACAAACACAGTGCCCTACCTCACCAGTCTCACAAGACCCTTCAACATTACATGAAGAAATATCTAACTGAGCATCCACGGTAGTATTTATACGATGTTGCTTGGTGATGTTCCTGCTATTAGGCTGCACAATATCTGCAATGCAATCAGAGATACCCTTCATGGCTTTCTGTGGTGAAGCCACAGATACTAGGAGGTGGAAAGGTGCAGCCTTAAGGAGGGGAGTTGTTATATCTCCTGACTATAAAAATTATTCTAAGACCCACTTGAAGGTGAACAGAACTGCTAGTGTGTAGTTTTTCTAAGACAGAGACAAAAGCCGCTGATGGGATCATATTAACTCTGTATACCTAGTATATCTCATAACAGAAATAGGCTTTAGGAAGGTAAAATACAACTTTCACTACATTGCTGTGTTTACCTTCCTCCATTTCTCTGTGATAAATTGTGCATTCAGACCTGCTCTATATTCTCTCAACTAAGGACTTAGATTACTCTTTTTTCAAGTAACCCAGCCTGATGACAGAGAAATTATTCAGGAAAAAGTTGGGATGATTTCATATGCCAAATGTTCAATGAGCAGATTGGCATAAGATATCCTAACACTTAAGGATATGACAAAGTGTAGAGGGATGCAAACCTAGAGAGATTTCGAGCATGATAGTGTGGGATGCTAGGCTTATCCTGCTATATCCATACCGTGAAAATGAATGGTAAAATGAGGTACTTAGAAAGGACAGTGACAGGATAACTTACCATTTGTATGCAAGCAGACTGAACAAACCAGAAGCTTTTCTATTTGTTTGTTTGTTTGTTTTGCATATTACTAGAAGATACATATTTGTTCCTTATCATCTCTGCTCTACTGAGTGATCCAAGCTATCTGAAGCTAAAGGAGCCACCTGATGCACGCCAAAGGCTCTGCCTAAAGGCAATGGAATATACACATATACTTTTGTTTTTGTGTATTTGTGTTTTCATCAAGCACTCTGGATAAGATCTCCTATCTCATTAACAGAATTCCATGTGTTGTGGTTATCTCCATTCCTCTTAGAGGCAGACCCTGTATGACAGAAACAGAGATATATGTAATAACATCGAGAATACTGAGAGGCAGTAATGTTTATGAGCACTGATGGTTTTGTGTGACTGCATCAGTGAAGGAAGTTACTGTATATTGTATATTCTATGACTGTTTATTTACCTCTCCCTTTGAGAGGCTATGAGAAGCCAGAATGGCCACAATTGTACCCTCCAACCTCCAGTGAAAATGCCATTGCTTTCCAATGCTTTCCAAGTCTGAGAATAGCTCTCTGTGGAATGCTAAAGAGCCACAATCCTTTTGAAATGAGGTGAGATATTATATATTGTCTGAAAAACATGCTGACCAAAACAAATTTTGTAGAGAAAGTCTGAAGAATTTCAGACTACTTGTATCCCAAGGATGGTACTTTTCACAGTCTAGACAGTCTATTGTAGTGAGTTTTGTCTTTTATCCCCAAAAATACTTTTGTTCTAAGCAAAAAATATTTTATTTAGGGCAGAGACAATTTAGCCATTCCTGAAGGGAACAGGTTTGCAGGGCACAAATAGAATCAGACCTACTGAGCTTGATATGAACTGGTATCACTGGACTCTACCTCAACGACTCAATTAGAAAGGAAGAATCTTGTGATTAAACCCCCAGATACAAGTGCTAATTAGTAATTGAAGAAACAGACTCCATCAAAAAATTAGATGAGGTTTTGTTAGACTAGGAGAAAGACAAAACTGTTGCCAGCTTAGCTGATCATCAGTATTTTTAAGAATAAACTGTTTCTGTCCTGTACATTTTCATTTTTCTTTAACTTAGAAGAGAATATATGTTTTTCTCTCTCCCTCTCATTCTGTTTTAGACACTAACTTCATCATTGTAAAAAGTGTGTATATTCATATGAATGTTGGGAAGATAATAGGTGTTACCATATGTGACAATTGCCTTTTGTCAGTATGAGGTCTTGAACTTGCTTCAAGAATAGTAAGAGTTCTGGGGAGCCAATTTACCTTTCAGGATTCCTGGAGTGAACTCTGCTGAAAACATTAAGAGTGGCTGACTTTTCAGGCTGTGAGGTGTCATGTGCATGTATGCATTTAAAGTTTACCAGGAGACCAGATACTAGAATTTCTTTATGTGTTCAGACAGGTATTACTTGGTTATCATCAGTGAAACATTTTCTTTAGTTTGGATGATACAGAATGTCTCAATACCTAAGAAACATTAAAAATCATGGCACATTTTCAATCATCTGACTTTAAGTCTTCAAACTGAATGTGAATATGATATTTTTAATCTTGTCACAGGTTAGGATTTTAATGCATTGACCTTGTCACAGGTCAGGATTTCAATGCATTAACACAGGTGTGTTTAGGAGAGCTTATTGAAAGCATATGGTCCACGGCTCTCTAAATACAGTCTTATCAGGCTCTGGTTCCTGAAGCACAAATGTTGCATCATGTATTGTATTTGGAATAACCTTTTGTGCTTTTTCAGGGAGTGGAAATGGAACAGTGGAAATTTTGTCACAATATTTTGTATTCAGAGTTAAATCACAGCACACAGAAAACAGAATATAATTGTGATTGAGCAAAAAGAAAAAAATGAAAATATTAATTAAAAATTTAAGGGCACTTTATTTATCTTGAATATTAAACTAATGCAGTTATTACAGACCTGGAATCAGGGACGTACTTTTCCTCTACTATTCAGAACTGATAAATAGTTAAGGAAAACTCCCTGAATAATTCTTCTGGAAGCATTTGCAGAGGCCCCACTATGTGCTGAGAATAGACTTTGGGAATTTAAAACCTAAATAACAATGCTTGGTAAAGGGATTAGAAGAATTAGAGTCAGTCGGTGAGGTGAGTGGTGACAGCAGTGACAGAAGTGACAGCAGTGACAGCAGCAACAGCAGCGGTGGCTATGTAAGTTCTGGGGGCTGAGCATTAGAATGAGCTGGACAGGGGGTCCTAGAGGCAGAGAAGCCCAAGCAACAGCTGAGAGACCTGCCAGGAACCCGCCAGGAACCCGCCAGGAACTGGCAGCAGTCTGAGCGAGGCTGATGTGGTGATAATCATTGCCAGGGGCAACTGTAGCAGAATTATATGGCTTCAGGGAGTGTGGCTAACAGGGCGTGTAAACAGGTGGTGAGGCAGTTTGCACAGCAATTTCCAAGGAAGGCTGCAGAGGGAGGGCACAGGAAGGGCTCCTCTTTGTTGGAGAGCCAACAAAGTAGCAGAACCAGAGAGGAGCTGACAGGAGCAGCAGTTAATGCTGAGAGAAATTTGGAAGCCCCTTATCCCCGGTCTCAGTAGTCTGAATTCCCAATGTTAATGGCTGTGATGTGACACAGAGCTTGTTCCCCAACAGCTGTTGAAGGTACTGCACCAACGAAGTCAGAGGCTTACACAGTGTTTAGGAAGGTGCAGTGGTAGAGTTGCACTCTGTGTGAGGCAACACTTGGAATGTATCAAGCTTTGTCTCAGGGTGGATGATGAGTGTGTTGAGAGCTTACGGGTTAGGATAAAAGGATAGAATAGTAAGGGTGACACTGTTGTGGGTTTTGCCACAGGTTGCCCTATCAGGAGGAAGAAGTGGATGAGGCCTTCTACAGGCAGCTAGAATCAACCTCATGGTCACAGGCCCTGCTTCTTAGGAGAGACCTTAACTATGCTGACATCTGCTGGAGAAGCAACATGGCAAACCACAAACAATCTAGAGGTTCCTGGAAAGCATTGATAACAACTTCCTGACACAGGTAGTGGAGGATCCCATAAGGAATGGTGTGCTGCTCAACCTTATACTAACAAACAAGGAAGGCTTTTCTGGAGGTGTGAAGGTTGGGGGCAGCCTTGGCTGCAGTGACAATGAGATTGTGGCATTCAGTATCGGGTGAAGAGGAAGCAGGGCAGCAAGTAAGACTGCAATCATGGAATTCACAAGAGCTAACTTTAGCCTCTTCAGGGATCTTCTTGGGAGAATCCTATGGGAACTGGTTGTACAGGGAAGAGGGGTCCAAGAGAGCTGACTGACATTTGAGGATTACTTCCTCCAAGTTGAAGAACGATGCATCTTGATGAGCAAGATACGGGCAAAGGGAGAAAGAGACCTGTGTGGACGAACAAGGAACTCTTGTCATTACTCAAGCATAATCGGGAAATAGACAGGAGATGAAAGCAGGGTCAGCACCACTTGGAATGAATGTCACTGGTGACACCAAGCTGGGGGGAGTGGCCAACATGCAGAGAGCGGTGCAGCCCTTCAGAAGGACCTCAACAGGTTGGAGAGATGGGCAGAGAGAGACCTTCTGAAATTCAACAGAGGCAAATGCAGGGTCCTGCACCTGAGGAAGAATAACACCAGGCACCAGCACAGACTGGGGGCCAATATGTTGGAAAGCAGCTCTGTGTAGAAAGACCTGGGGGTCCTGGTGGACAACAAGCTGTCCATGAGCCAGCAGTGTACCCTTGTGGCCAAGAAGGCTAATGGTATCCTGGGCTACATTAGGAAAAGCACTGCCAGCAGGTTGAGGGAAGTGGTCCTACCCACCTACTCAGCCCTGGTGAGGCCTCACCTTGAGTGCTTTGTCCATTTGTGGGCTCCTCGGTACAAGAAAGACATGGGGCTCCTGGAGTGAGTCCAATGGAGGATGACAAAGCTGATTAAGGAACTGGACCATCTCTCTTACAAGGGCAGGCTGAAGGAGTTGAATCTATTCAGCCTGGAGAAGAGACAGCTGAGAGGGGACCCCATCTATGTCTATAAGTATCTGAAGAGAGGGTGCTAAGAAGATGAATCGGGCTCTTATTGGTGGTAGCAAGCAACAGCACAAGAGACAACAGGCAGAAACTGATGCACAGCAAGCTCCACTTGAACATAATGAAGAACTTCTTTACTGTGCAGTGACTGTGCACTGGGACAGATTGCCCAGAGAGGTTGTAGAGTCTCCCTCAGTGGATACATTCAAGAACCATCTGGATGCAATCCTGTGCCATGTGCTCTAGGATGACTCTGCTTGAGCAAGGAAGGTGGACCAGATGACCCACTGTGATCACTTCCAACCTGACCCATTCTGTGATTCTGTGATTAATACCTTGAGGTTTACTGGGCCTGGGAAGTAAGAGAGGGCTATTGAAGGACTAATGGATCTGAAAGGAAGAAAATACAAAAGCAATGGATATTATGATTTGACTAGGGTACAGAAAGACTGTAGACTAAGACTAAGGACTTCATATACATTATTCAAGAGAATTTTAACTTGAAATGAGACAAACAAAAAATTTGGAAGCATGCTGTCAGGAAAAATACATACATGGATAAAGTACTCGTGCATAGCTCAGCAGAACTGCGTGATTGTTCAGTATTCACAAGCAATTAATTTCTGCTAGTAGCTTTAAAATGCTTCTTTCATGTTCATAGACATATATGCCTATTTCTCAGTTCTGTGCATACTTGACCAAAGTTATAATATTTTCCTTTCAGCTAAGACCAATTATATATGTAAAAATGCAAATGTAAGAATTTTATGCCCCTGGCCTGAATTTTTATTCTAACCAGCTCTTTTCTCCCCCTTCACAGCACATCACACTAGATTTTATATGCAAATGTATTGAACCGGTGCAGCTTCAGTCCCCCCCCTGGTGGGAATGGGTAGAACTGCAGATGCTACAAAAGTGTTTTGTAGCACATACTGGTCAGCTCAATTGCCCTGGAAACATACTTTTTTTTTTTCTTTTCTGAGCTCTTGTCTCATGCATTTTGTTTTGTGTTAGCTATGCTTTTTCTTTATTCCCAGTGTTATAAAGTTGCTTTGCAAGCTAGCGACAACAAATTTAAAAAAGGCCTATGGTGTGTAACAAGGATAGAACGATTGTATTCTTATGTTGTTATTCCAATGACCTATATAAAGTAGTAAAGAACTCTTTCTTTTCTAATTCTTAAATTCAATGGACAGTGTTAGTGAAATTTTCACTGTAAGAAACCAAGTCACCAGCAAGGTCAAGCCCAGAACATGGCAGCAGGCAGGTGGTAAGGGCAAGCTACCTTCCTATCTGCTTCTTTCATCATCAATTTCCTTCTGAGAACAGCACATAGTGTATTCACTCCATCTTAAGATAAAGTGAAGATAACTGTCCTGAGGTTAAGCAACAATCACTTACTAAATTAACTGGCTGTGAGAGACCAGACTGTTAATGGTTAATGGCTCAAAACAGTTGTGGAGACACCAGTGTGCTTTGCTGAGGCCAGGTTTGCAGCCCTCAAGGAGGGGAAGGTTACCTGCTGGGCTTTGAGGCTGAGAATAAGCAGATCCTGCAAGGCAGGATGGTGTTTTTTATCATGCTAATTGCTCTCCCTAAAACAGCTTGTTCAGTTGTAAAACTTCACCCCTTCCTCCGGGGAAGGTGTGATGGGGCATAATTGACTCAACTACATTGACATGAGAGGCAGCTGTCATGTCTTACAAGGTATCATTAGCCATCAAAGACCCCCAAAGCCCTCCCAGACTCCCAGGCCTTCCATCAGAGGACTGAAAGCTCACCTCCCCAGGGGAGGTGTCTGTGTGTTCCTACCTGGCCTGAGCGTATTAACCCACTGGACTTTGTGTTGAGTGGGCTTTCTCTCCCACCCCCTGTGGATCAAGACTTTTATGCTTTCATATTGCCATATTATTATAGATAATAACCAAAATGGCTACATGCCTGCTTTCCATTGCAGCCAAACTGTTCCAAAATAAACACTACATATACATATTTACCAACACCAATCATTCCATGTCGTTTCACTCTAATCCACCCCAAGGGATCTATTAACAAGAATCTGGGTTACCCTCGACTTCCAGGGCAGGTTATACACTGGCTTCCAACAACTGCCCTAGCAACAACTGAGGAAGACGAACTTCAGATGAGGCTCTTAAAATTCTCACATGTCCCAGATCCTTTTGTTGAGCCTCAAAATCTTGCATTGAACCACATGGGGAGCTCCTTCTCAATCTAGTGGCTGCTCTGTAACACTCAAGCACCTGTCAATCTCAAGAAAACAAGAAAGGAGGTCAAACAAAGTAGTATCTTTGCAATAATAAGGAACACGAGTTATGGTAGCTGCTTCAGATTGTTTTAAGTACTTCCAACAGGTATGAACTAGATATCTTATAGTTTCATGAGTCCTAATAACATGCAAGAATGAGCACTCCTAGGTTTAATCCTGTTTGAATAGGAGTCCCCTTTACCATCTCAATGTATAAGATGATATCCCTGACCTTTACCATAAAAAGACTGGTAGAAATTTATGTATTTGGCTGTAGTAAGTGTACATATGAATCTGTTTAAAAAATACAGCAAATTCTTTTTCCTTTTGTAAGTTTTCACAAGGAGGTACAATTAGGGTAATGTAATAAGACTCAATTAAAGTTTTGCAAATAATAAAAGATGTTCCAGAAAAGAGCAGATAAAGTTCTGCTTTTATTTTGCGACAATCAAGATTTTAAAGAATTAGGAGGTAGACATCAGAAACACTTGTTCAGCTGGATATTATATAAATTAATACTACAATAATAGCTCTTTGGTTTCTTTTGTGTTTTTTTTTTTTTTCTTTTACAGGACCCATATTCCTTAATAGTTAAAAATTATATGTAATACAAGAGAAACATTTACATGGAAAGCGAATTTGCAATTACTGTATTATGTAGAGGTTATGCTGAAATTAATGTCTACTTTATTCTTGAATTTTTAAAGTATGTTAGCTTCCCTGTGTCTAGAAATAAACATTTTAATGTCATGTGAAGCTGATGTTATAATTTAATTTCCTCCTTTTTTTTTCTGAAAATTAGACCAGAGCTCTAATCCAGAGTCTTGACAGTGAATAATGCTCCATGAGATGCCCCACTTACATTGTAGACTTCTGAAACTCAGTGACAGAGACAGACTTATGAAAAAACAAACGACCCACCCCCTCAAATTCAAACTTAATACTTTTTCTGCTATTAAAGTGTCTTTTCAATGTTCTAAACTTACAACATCCCTTCGACAAAAAATTTCAGACTACTGTTAAATCTCAAAAATATTTCTGGCTGCCTTTGCCTATCTCTGTAGCACTGTGCAATATTACCTGTGCCTGTAGTTATTTAAAACTGATCTTAAAAATGGAGGCAGTGTTTATCCAGCTGTGTGTTGGGCATTTTGTCCAGAAGGATCCTGTGAGAGACAGTATACAAAGCTTTATTGAAATTCAAA
The DNA here is from genome assembly GCF_009829145.1 of Chiroxiphia lanceolata. NCBI lineage: Eukaryota > Metazoa > Chordata > Aves > Passeriformes > Pipridae > Chiroxiphia > Chiroxiphia lanceolata. The sequence continues at coordinate 22,188,362 of NC_045642.1, read as the reverse complement.
AAGATTACATCAACTGGCTTCCCTTGACTAGGGAAGGTTACTTGACTAGGTGGGTTACCTTCTCAAAAAAGAAAATCAGATTGAATAAGCAGGACTTTCCTTTCCTGAAGCCATGTTGGCTCAATACATCCCAATTGCTCTCTCACATAAAGAGCAGCTCCACCACTTTGCCTTGGTGGCTTGTCTCTCCTAAAATGTACATAGCCATCCATAACAGCATTCCAGTCATGTGAGCTATCTCACCATGTCCCTGTAATTGCAACGAGATCATGGCCCTGTAACCACAGATCTCTAATTCTTCCTATTTACTCCCCATGCTGAGTGTGTAAAGCTGCGGGTGGGAATTCAACTCAATGTCCTTCAAACGAGCATCCTATGACCTGGCCTCCTGTCTGAGGGAGGCCTCTGATGCTAGGCTATGTTTGATGATATTATGAAAATATTGGTTTTAAAGAACTCATATGTATAAATTATTCCTAGTTATATTTATCCATGTGTCAGTTTCACCACTGCAAATGCTGCATTATGAAAGTCCCAAGAAGAATGATTGTTTTGGGAATTATTCATTTCAGACTACATCTTACCATACAAGATAGAATGCTTTTCCCAAAATATTTTCCCAGTGTTGTCTAATTATGATATAACAAATATTATTCTGACTTAGCTAAATATTTACTTAATATTCAAGTAAATATTAGCGTAGGTCATGGACAATGCAAAGATAGCTATCAAATTATCGAGATATTTGGTGTGTAAAAAACCAGGATCTGTCCTTTGCTAGCATAATTGCTATATTTCTTCTGTGATTTAATGCTGACATATATAGAGAAAGCAATAGATTCTAGTCTGGTGTTTGTGGTTTTTTTAAAATTTATTTTCCTTTGTTGTGCGAGTTCATTCTCTGATATATAGCATGAAACATCAATAACAAAGAGAAAACAAATAAATTAAAACACTTTTTGTTTAACTATCACCTGTCAACTAGAGGATCACAACACACTTTTTTAAAAGTATTATGTCTACTGAATACACACTGGAGTCTTTTCACAGACTTCCCTGTGCTTTGGATCAAGGCTTAAAGAATTAACCGTATTAGCAACCCAGAGAAGTAAAATATGCTTGGGGAAACTCAAAGGTAGAAGAGATACTTAAGTTATACATGCTGAATAGAACTGAAAATTATTTTCAGTCTTATGTCATGTACCTCAGACACATTGTTAGTCATCAATTGCAATCATTTTAAGACTTATAGGTTCTATGCAGAAATACATACTTCTAGTACTGTAAGAGTAATGAGAATACTAAATGCAGTAGGACAGAGCAAAGTTAACCTGTTGGACTTCTGTTTGCACAAGAGTATAAGAGAAATAGCAAAGACTCCACCTCTTCCCCTAAATGAAACTTATAACTTTTTATTTATCATCTTGTAGAAGAAAAATCACAGTTCCTCTTGGGGAAAGTACATTTGGTAATTTAAAACAATTTACTTGGAAATATCTGTGAAACATTAAGGACAACCTGAAAAAGAAAGTTTTCTACTCAACCTGTCAGAATTATCTGATTCAGTGGTCAAATGAGTTTAAAATAATGGCCTTCAGAAACATTTTATTTAATTTACAGTAATTTTCTTCTCTTTTCACTCTTAAAAAAAAAAAAAAAAGCATATTGACACAGTTTAACATTCTGTGCTTCAAAACAGTTCCAGGCATTCTCTGAAACAGTCCAAATCTATAAAATATGGTCTTCTCTAAACAAATCATTACATCCATGAGTAACTTTATGTCCATGAGTTATTCCAGGGATTTGCACGGACTGTTTACACCTCCTTCCTTAATCATTCACAAAACGTGCACATTAAAGGCACACAGGTAAATGCTTGTCTGAATACTGCATCAAATAAACAGGCTAGGAGTGACAGGGTGTTTCAAATTCACCTGTAATTTTCATCAAGGTACTGTGACTTCTTAAAATCACACCCATGATAATGGTCACAGGATGCAACAGAATTTGTGTAGCAAGCAGAAGTCTGTACTGAAGAAAAAACGTGGAGAAACATGTCTGGAAGTTATGATTTGTTAAACTGTGCATGATATTTCACACCAACAGTATGAGAGATGCGGAAATCAATTGTGTAGTACCAGGACTATGAAGAGCGAGGAGGACAGCTGGAAGTGACATGCAGGAGTTGCTTAGAAAGAGAAGAAAAGGGGTTATTTAGTAAAGTACTTGACTGTAAGAGGTGGTTCCCCATGTCAGTGCTGTAAACTGGGACGTAGATAGCTGATGCAGTGATGCTGAACTATGACAGTGACTATGGAGTTATACTTTGGAGTGATTGATGTGGGAGCTCTTGGCACCACTGACAGACAATTAGGGAAATTGGCAGGGCTAGAGGGAAGAAAGCTGAAATCTACTGTGAACATAAAGAAGATGAAAACCTGTTGTTGGGAGGAATATAAGGGCTTTTATCTCCAGTAAGTAAGGAGAGAATTGAAAGCTCTCTGATGAAGGTAGGAACTTAGTGTCAGACAGTGGAGGATAACCTGAAGGATGATAATTTGCCAAGTTTGAGCCTGCTGCCTTGTTGAGAGTTTGCCATTTGTAAATGAGAAGCTTTTGACGTGGGAGAAATATAGAGACAAAAATACTATCTGCAAAGGTGGATGTTACAGAGATTCATGGAAAACATTGACAAAAAAAAGCAGTGTAAGGCTGAATGCTGTGATCTTTTTTAAGATGACTTGGAACTTAATTGAAGTTAACTACAACAGTTCAGTGTTAGCTGTAATAACAATAAACAAGGCAATGTACCTTAGAGTCTTTCAGTCAGCTTCTGGAAATCTCATGCCCTAGATGCCTGTCACTGCTGAAATCTGCATTAAGCAAACTCTCCTTTGGACTCTATATTCTTTCACTCTAGTGAAAGTGCATAGGAGTGCTCATGTAGATTGGAGTGTCAAATACTGAAAAAAACACAGAACCCGAGAATAGCTGTGCTTGGTCAGACTAAAGGATCCTTCTAATCCAGTATAGTGCCTCTGATGAGTGGAGATAGGGACAGGGTTGCTGGCAGGCATAGGAGAGCCTAGAGATAATCGGTTGCTATTATGGTATTAAATCAGGTTACTTTCAATCGGAGATTAAAAAGTTTTTATAAATGTAGCCCAGCTTTACGGCAACATATGTGCATTTTCTTCACTCACATAAAGTGTACTTAAGTGACTTCATTTACCCCCTATTTCTTACCTGGGCATTCATTGTTTGACTGATAATTATAATGACTGCTCTTTGTACTTGCATTCTTTAGAGAGTGGGCTGTAGATAAAGTACCTTATACTCTTTAGGTGTGTATATCCTATTAATTTCATTGAGAGTTAGGCAACTAATTAGAAGGTACATGCCTGAAAATCTTTGATAAGGTAGGTCTTTGTCTCTGCAAACAGATGCTATGCTGCTGATAGTATTGCAACAGTGTAAAGCTACAATGTAGATGGTTTTGTACATAAGCAAGGAACTGGACCTTAGAAAATCCAAGACTCTCTTTTTTTCTGAATGACCTACAAAGTGCTCTGCAGCTTAGAGAAAGTTATTCAAGCTCAGCAGATCCTAGTTCTTCTGTAGCCACTTTCAGTCACCAAGATCTTTCTTTTTTCAAGACACAATTAGGGCAATATTTTCAAGACATTTATGGGAATACAGCACCAGATAATTAAAAATTAATAGAAAGGTGAAAAATAGATTTCTGTACAGTCTACCTATATATTCTTCTTGGCTAGGTAGGGAAACAAAACACTTTCTTGGGATAACGTATAGTGAAGTTCTGTTTTCATGACTACCTAAATGTCTTTGTCTCAGTAATATAGATCTCCTCTACACTGTATTATGGTATTCCACAAGTCCAGGCTGAAAATGAATCTCTTCGTAATTTTGTTTTTGTGTCTTATTTCTGGCTCCAGATAGCAAGAAGTGTATTTTAAGGGAGATTTTGGTTATTTTGGGGTGTTTAAATATATAGGTCAGTCAAAAAATACTTGATCTAAACAGTAATCCCCCAGGAAGTCTGTGAGACTTTGAATTTTATTATTGAAGTGAGTCTACAGCTAAAATGGTCTCCTTCCTTCTTATGTGCTATTTTCTCACAGTTACACTGGGGAGCAGAACCTGATTGTATAATAAAATTTACTTAGTATGCAAAATTCCAGATGTGGAATCAATGAAGTGCTCAAACAGAATGTAATGGTGATGATGAGTGACAGATGAAAAATGAGCTCTGTCTTCTAAACCTGGACTAACTCAATGAAGCCATTGAATTGTAGGTGTTCACTAATTTCAGAAATGGCAGTAATTGCTTAATTTTAGTAAATTCAGTAAAAATCCAGTAAATGCAGCTTTAAAAAATGCAAATCATGAGCTTTCTCAGGAAGAACTGCCTCAATGTTTCTTTTTCAAAGAATATATTGTCTGTACTATCTATACAGTTGATACTACATAGTGTGAGCTATGATCCCAGTGGCCGACTAACAGCAAGGGGTCGGTGGGTTAGTGTAAATTGATAGTGAGGTACATATAGTGTATGGATTCTCTCAAGGGCAAAACACAATCTACTTAAAGAATTTTTACTGTATCTTTTGCCAACTAAAACTAGCTTCTAGTTGCTGATTTGAGTATTCAGAGAGAAGGAAAATGTGCACAACAAAACAAACCCTAAGGAAAAGACTTGTCCCCTGTTCTCCCAGATACAGTTTAAGTCCAATACCTCTCCACCCCACTTCCTAGGCTCAGCTTCCCTCACTTTTCATTGCCTGTAGCACCCAGTCCTTCCCAGTTCCTTTGCAGAGGTGATGGGTAGCACAGGGGGCCAGAGTTAGTGCAGAACCATTTATATCTGCTTCTTCTCAGGTCACCCATGTCTGCAGCCATTTGGGGGTGCCACTGCCCCCATTCATGTCCTCCTCTGGGCACTGCAGCTCCTACTAAAACTTGTTCAGGCCCAATACACTCTTCTAAACTTTAACAGGAACTGACAACTTCTTCAGAGGTATGTTTTTGTTTTTGGTTTTTTTGTTTGTTTGGGTTTTTTTCCAACCATCTGGCAGAATTTCAGAAAATTAAGAAATTAAATCCTTGCTACATATGGTAGCCAAACAACAGCTACATTAAGAAGGGATAATGTAGTGTCTTAAAAGATGACTCTGCCATACGTGAGATAGGAGGGTCAGTGGCTCTGAGCTGGTATGAGAGCTCTTCACACAACATGTGAATACAGCAGCAAGAAGTTTCAGTCACTTTCTAATACTGAGGTTCTCTTTGCATCAGTGCATGGAAAGGCCTTTAGGTGTGCAATGGGAGGTCCAACCTCTTGGGCGGATATAGGTCATGACAGAAAATATGCTGTTAGAGATCTCATTTCATTTTTTTTATTTTTTGAGACTGAGAATGGTAGAAGTGATAGCTGCAGATCAGGTGGCAGTGTTTACTCTGAATATTTGGTTCTAGTTAGTTCTTCCTCAGTTCTTTTTCAAAACTGCTACTTGGGCTGCACTGTCCATCGCTAAAGTAAATTTGGACATAAAAATTGAAATCCTAATGAAGACAAAGTGATACAGTGATACCAAAAAGTGGCAGAAACAAACTTCTTAACACCAATTGGGAGACATTAAAAAGGGCATTCTTCTTTATTCAGCCTGCTGGACATTTGCAGGATAGCTCCTTTAATCAAACATGCCAAATGACAGATGGACAGGGCTTTTTATTACACATATGTTTACATATTCATTAGATATTATCATTTATTTAATACATATTCATTAGTTTGTTTACATAGTCACACCGTTATTGGAAGTCCTTTTTTGGTCTTTCTGTGTCTTTGTCGTCTTGACGTCAGTTCTTGAGTAGGCGCAGCAACATTGTGTTCCACCAAAAGCTGTTAGGTTTGTTCTTTATTTATCTTATTTGGGTACACAGAGCTTAGTTTACATCCTCTTTGTTTGAGTACATCCTTATCTAATTCTCTAGGACTTCTCTAAGATTATATTGTTCCTTATTTGGAGATTCTGGGATACTGTGAGTAAAGTTTCTATTTCTTCTATCAACAGAGTATATGTATCACTGTAGTCAGTTTAGGTAGATGAGAGGCTATGTGGGGATGAACATGATTTTTACTAGTCAACTTTCAAGTAAAGTCTGCACCAAGTACAATTCCAAAAAGTTCACTGCATCTGTCAATATATGACAGATATTTTTTTTTTTTCACTTTAAACATAGTTATTATTGTGTCTACTTAAACAATAGCAGCTTTTCTCTCTTTTGAGGGCTGCTTTTTCTTTATACTAAGAAAAATAATCTGCCACCCTAACTCTCATTTAAAGTTCAGCCTGTTGATTACTCATAAAGAGCTTGGAGATGTTAGGATCAGGATCAAGGTCAGTATGTGTGTGACAACAGCTTGCAGAAATGGTTATTTTAAAAGCCTGAGGTGAAATACATATAACCAGTGTTATTCTTCTGTGAAATGATAAGCATATTGCTCCAGTTAATGAGAAACACAAGCTTTCTGAATTTGAATTTTATCAACTGGATATGTAGGGTTTTATCCCCACCCCCCAGTTGCTATCCTTCTTTTAGACAGTTATGCAAAGATTTTCTTTTCATTTTGCAACATGTGGCAATGAACAAACACCCTTCTTTGGCTAACTATCAAAAGTTACACTAATACTTATGCATTCAGGAATATTGTTCCATAAAATCCTTTTATTTGTTTAACTAAATATGCTCTTTCCCTTACTATCTGTGTAAAACCCTCCAACAGTCCTAAGTTTTTATAGATTACACTGATTTCTACAGTGATATTTTGATTATGAAACCTTTTCTGAAGAGAACTCTTGAACTAAGACTACATCTTTTCAAAGACAATTTGCTCTCAGTGCTGTACAGGCAGCTGAGATACAGGACTCATCTATACACAGCTGTATTGTGGTTTAGCAGATGACTATGGATGCAAAATAAATTCTCTTCGTATAAATCAGTAGAAGATATTTAGGCTGAGGTATTTTATCTTTCATTTGCAAAGGGTTAAAATATTTCTTCTCAGCTGCACTCAGTAACTCATTAAAATGTTGTAAAACCTTCACAAGTCTAAACTCTCTGTGACATCTTACTCTGAGCACCTCAGTCCAGGCGCTTGTATTTACAGGATAACAATCAAGCCAATGAAGTCACAGGCTTAGTCTTATGTGGCTCCTGCTACGTGGGAATGAAGGTGCTTATATGTAGGCTCACAGAAGTAGCTGATAAATATAATTTTACGTCAAAAGAAAAGCTTATAGCACCTTATCAGTATGGCTTGCAGCAGTATGTGCCACATACAGGGAACCAGAGCAAGTTTGTGTGTGCGCAGACAGCACAAACACACAAGTTTCACTGCGAAATCCCTTAAGGTCAGTGGTGAGAAGATAATTCAAACACCGATTTCCTAAAAGAACAGAAATGCGAGTAAGTCCTAAGAATGCCTCATTAGAACCAGGTAACACATAACGCATAACTGAAGCACATAAAAGTTCTGATGACTTTCCTAATGGGTGGAAGCAGCAGGTGCAGAAAACCTGCCTGTTAGGCCACAAGCGATGAGTAGCTCTAATGCCCCAGGCCTTTAGAGGTTTCCTTGTGCCTTGGAGCTGTAGGAATAACCTTTGTGTGTTTTTTTGCCAGTGACTGCATCACTCATTCTTACTCTGTATGCTGTTAAACTTGTGGTTTTGCTGTGCATGACCTTGCGCCTTATTTGCTGCAAGTGTTTCAAGTGCTTTCATGGGAACAGAATTATTAAGCAATAGGCTTTTCCATGGGGTTTATCCTTAAACCATCCGAGAGTTTAATGAATATTAATATTCTACTGTTTTTTTCTTCTGTTCTTCTTCAATAAGGAGGTAATATTTACATATGGAAGAGAAGTTCAGAACATTTCAGATTGAAAAATGAGAGCCACAGTATAAGGAGACCAGGATTTTGGATTTCATGCTATTTTGAACACCCTGATTGCCAGCAGCTGTGAGGGGTCGGTGCCAGGCTGGTGGAGCACAGTTGTTTGTGGGTACTTGTGGCAATCAGTGCCCAGCTGGGTGGGGCAGGTGGAGCTTTTTAGTTGCAACCTGGGAGGAGTGTTAGGAGGTGGTAGTAAAAGGGGTTTGAGGTAACAGAGAATGTTTGTTATTTTTTCTGTTCTGTGGAGCTCTGTCTTGTTCAGGACTGCTAGTAGAGTTATAGGGAAAGACTCCTGATTCTGAGTAAGGGAAAACTGCTGAGAAGTGCCTGAGGAGTCTGAATGCAGGACTAGTGAGGAATGCATATATGATGTTATGTTTAACTTGCCTTTAGCTAGCTGATGGGGAATACTGATTATGGGATAATGTAAAGAAATGAAAAAAGATGAGTGTATAAAATTCTTCCATTTCTTTAGGAGTCCTCGGCTTCTAAACTCAGGGAACCTTTATATCGGTTGGAGCCCTCTTCTGAAGGTAAGTATCCAATGTTCAGAGAATGTGCAAAATTTTATTATATTTGCTATAATGTACAAAAATAACTGTGTGGAAATACCATGTGAGAAAATGTTTGCTCTTTCTGTGGAGGGACATTGTTTGGGCTAAACATTTGGATAATGGGGAGCCTGGCTTCTTTTTTGCTGTAAGTTCTTGTCTGCTTCTAGTTCTTAGTGGAGTAGCCTGGTCTCTTGGACTTGTGTGATGTTTGCTGCTTCTTTCCTTTCAGCACTTAGTGCAAATTAAGCTCTATATTCCTGCAGTTTTTGGTTCTTTTTACCTCCCTGTATCTTCAGCCAGGCTGACCTATGTCCTTTTTTAGCCCAGCTGCCAGCTAATAGTAACTCTCTGTTGCATGGGTGTTAACTGGGTGTATTTAGGTTTTGCATGCTTGTCTTACAAGTTCAAAATACTTTCAAAATATGGATAACAGATTTTTTATGATGCTGGTGAGAACTGCCTGTGAAATTAAGAGTCTGATTCCAAAGTCCAAGTATGCTAGAAAAATTTAGTGGATTAGGTATTACACTGTGCTTAGCAAATCAAAGTATTTTTTACTGTAATTTTTGCTTTCTGAAGTTTTGGAATTAATTTTTCTGAAACATTTAGCCTGAAGGAGCTACTTGACAGGAGATGTATAATCTACAAGTGCTACAGTTCTGCAAAATTCCAAACTGTCAATGAGAAAGTATTTCGAAGTTTTTTTTGCTTTTGTTTAGAGTGGCTGGCATAATCAAGTAACCTTGATTATGCATGATAAAATCAACACCTTTTTAATAGTTTGGTGCACAGTCCTTTGGAAAAGGCAAATAAAAATGAACATTTTCTTGTTGGAGTCTTTCTAATACTTCACATGTAAACAAGCCCCTTGTTTTTCTTCTCTGTTCATGTCTTTATGAAGAACCCAATCAGTTGTTTGGGTTTTCTTTGTTGGAAGTTAGCAATGGAAAAGACTTCCTTCATTAGGTGACCTAATGCCCCTCACCCTCAGTATAAGATTATTGTCTGTTGTACACTTATTTTGTCTAATCTTATTTAAAGTGAGAGCTATGCTAGGACTTATGCTTTTTCCTCTGAATGACATTTCCGAAGCTGAAAATGATCTGATTATCAGGCATGGTTTTCTGCTTTACAATCTAAATTTTTATTTACCTTAATTTCATCTAACAGTTCTTAGTGAGAACTTCTTTATTATGTAAAATAACTTTCATCTCCTGAATAAAAGTTTTGTTTCCATATGTTTACATATGTCTCCAAGAGCTACATTTTCTGCCAGTCTTTTGTTTCCATCTAATGGACCTAAGTCAATTTAAAATTTAAGAAGGTTTTCTCTTCTTACTCCTGAATTAGCCCAGGCAACTTAGCAAGTGTTCTTCTTCCCCCACAAATTATTTGCAGATGGAGTTAACTTGTGAGTAGATTGTATTTATTAGTTCTTGAGCCAAAGTCCTGTAACAAACTATCAGTGATAGCAACTGGCAACCAGTGGATCCCAGTGAGTCTTAGAATGCACATAACTTATTTTTGATGAATGTTATTATATGGAGTAGTGTGCTACTGAAGGGGCTGAGTTTTTGTTGGATTGTTTAGAGTTATTCTAAACAAGGGTGTGCTTCTGGAAGTTTTCTGGAAGATGTTTACTTCCTTTCCTGTATTGTAGCTTAAAACTCTTCAATTGTACTGTCTCCTGCTTAATCCTTCAGCTTTCTGTTCATGCGAAACCTGGAGTTGTTTTTTTCTTGAGGTTTTCTTCTTAGTCTCAATTTTTCAAGCTTGCCCTATGTCTCCTTGACACACTGTTCATTTAAAGATATCATTACTCTTATTTCAAATGATCTGTGGAGAAGCTTTTCTTAATTGATACTTTCTTCCCATCCCTTGCTCTCTTTTCATTCTTTCTCCCACTCATGGCAGAAGGAACAGGTTCACCACAATGGCAGCTAATAGAGGTAGCTCATACCCGACTCCATCAGTTTTCATTACATCTCCAAAATGTATTTGATGGAGCTTTTCAGGCTCTCCTAACTGTGTTTGAGTAATTGCAGCACACTCTAGGGCATGCAGGTGATCAAGGCAGAAATAGAATGTGAGTCTGCGTATTGACTGCAGTACAGAGAAACCTTTATCTCTGGATCATCCAGGCCAAGTAGGTATAGAATGAAAATTTTCAAGCAGAAGATGACATGTTCTTGCTCTAGGACTACAGAGAACATGGAGGTAACAATAAAATAAGTTTTTAAAACACATCTCTCGAGTTAAACTTCAAAGAAATATTTATTTCTTATGGTTGGCACCAACAGGTCATTAGACTTTTCAGTGTTGAGATGGAGCTTATCCATTTATATATCAATGTTTATGCAGGATATTTTCTGTAATGTGATTGCAGATTAATCCTTGGTAACAATCTGCTAACAGAAAATAAAAGCACCTGCATGAAAGTTATCTGTCTGAGCTGCTCACTCAAGCACTTCTGGGCCTTGGAGGGTTTGGTCTCCTACTCCCAAATGTAGATGCCTAAAATGAACTAAATTATAGTGCCCTGAGGTATGAACTGTTGCTAGCAGTGACTATAAAGGGAGTCTGAAAGAACAAACTTGCATAGAGATGTAAAATCGTAAGTAAAAGGACTGCTGTTTTAAGAACAGGTAGATGCTATTTTTGCTGAGATCAATAAGAAAGATGCATCTGTACGTATCATAATATTATTAAAATTATTATTGCTAAAGCATATACTTAGAAATGCTGCACTGACTTGAGTGAGGAGGAAAAAAACACAAAAACACAACCTTAACTTTAAGTCCAAAATGATCTGCTCTTATCTGTCATCTGTAAGCTTAAAATTTAGCACAAGAAAAGCTATCTTTTGCTGTCTGTTGCCCATGGTGATACGTAGGTGCTAGTAAGAAGAATAAAGGAAAATCTTGTGGAAAAAAATGTTTCACTGCACGTGTAGGGCATGGCTGTAATGGCTGACAGAAATTGTTTAATAGGAAAATGAGTCATCTAAGCCTGTAACAGCCTCTATCAGCATATGCATTTCTGAGGTAATAGAACTTGGTGCTCATGCAGTGGCTCTTTACAGCATTAACTTTGAGACCTATTAGGCTCTGGAACAGTCTCCCATGGAAAGTGATAGAAACCCTATTGTTCAAACTTTAAAATGAGACTGCAAGGTGGTGAATGTATGTTAGAGAGCAGTAACTCAGAGATTAACTTAGTTGAAAGAGGTGGACATAATAAATCAAATTCTTTGGTCAGGCTAAACTTCTTTAGGTTTTCCACATTAATGGACCGACTTTGTTTATCATGGAGCACACTACTCTAGCCCTTAAAGTCTTAAAAGTATAGTTGTGTACAGGGTTTTATTAATTTCTGTACCAATAGTTTTAGCTGCTCTGTTTTGAAGCTAAAGTAGTTTTTATTTTGCAAATTTCGCAGTGGCCGTGACCTCTTAAGCACTTACAAGCTTTTTCTCCATTGTGAAATGAAATGTCTTATTTCAGGCCTAGTTTGGATTAAGCTAAAAAGTACTAAAATACTGTACATATATCAAAGTAATTTTGAAATACGGTATTTTACTACTTTCTAGCTTAACCCAATTTTAATGACTGATGTGTCAGCTCACAACTTTAAGTATTCTAAACCAACTTTCCAAAATACTGCACAGTCATAAACATACAAGAAGGCTTTATGAACTCTCCTGATAATCTTGGTAGTCAACTAGAGTCAGTCTGCAATGTTCAGATAAACACATGCACCTTTTTGATGAAAGAAAACTAATTTTACACTCATCCTGATATTTTGCCTTGTTTAGCAATGCCTGTCCCACTATTGCTCAAGCTGGTTTGCTGAATTCCTGTGCTGACAAGCGAGACTTGAAAGGAAACCTGGAGCTGGGGCTAGAGGGAAAATGGCAATCTCTTGAGAGAAAGAATATTGACAAAACCATACCTTAAGCATTCTTAATTGTAGTCAGTAAAACTTGAGTCAGTGTAAATAATAAACTGCTGATGGCCATAAGGGCTACGGAGAGGTTAGTCAAAGCTCCTGGAGAACTAAAGCATTTGAGAATTGAAATACTGATTCAAGATATATGTGGTAATCACAGCTTCTAATTTTTCTTTCTGTTTTAATTTTTTTACCTGAATGTATGTTAAATTAAAGGTCACGAAAAGATTTATGACCAACTAAAAAAATCAAATTAAAATCTTCTTGCTACTTAGAAAAGAAAAATCATCTAGGGAATGGAAATGTAACAGTGTAATGCCCTGATCATTTTGGTATCAGTGTTTCTTTGGTATCAGATAAATAAATCCAAGGTGTTTAGTTTTAGTTTAGTAACTTTCATCTTGTTTCTTAAACAGTGATGCAGTATTTAAGGCTACCTGTATACTCCAACAATCCAGATGTTTTTAGTAAGTGCTTAATGATGTGAGAATAGAATCCAGACAATTTTTCAAATCTTTTTGGAAAAAGGCATACTGTACCCTTTAATTCTTGCAACTCATCTCCCTAGAGAGAGGAAGAGAGATAATGACTGTCACAGATAAATGCAAGCAAATGTAAAAAGCATGCTCATGTTAGTTCAAGCTGAGGTTCTGTGTATTGGAGTATTCTGCTTGCAGCAGTGGCTACTGAAAGCTGAAAGAAGAAAGTACTTCCTCTGGTTTTTTGACCAGAGAGGCAAGAACTATCATTTCCTTTTGGGGGGTGGGGGTGCAGGAACAAGTATATATCAGAATATAACACTTATGTAGGATTTTATGGGTTGGAGTCTGTGGGCATATTTTTTTTATTTTTTTTATTATTTTTTTTTTTTAGTTTTTATGATGATGAGTTGAACTTTTAAAATAACCTTTCTTTTTAATGCTTTCAAACAAACCTTTAAGCTTGTTTCTGGTAAGAAAACATGTACTTATTTTTTTACTTCTGATTTTTAGCAAATTGTGTTTTCTGCCGAAATCAGGTATAAGGTTTGGAAAATCTACTTTCACATAATAGCATCCAAATAGCAGAAATCAAGGTGATTTTGACTTGTATTTCAGCATTGTAGGATTAATTTGAAATCACAGCCTTGAGGCAAAAAAATTAGAATAAATTTTTTAGGCAGAAGGTTGGAATCTGGTGGTAGGTCTCTATTGGAACTAAAAATACCTACAATGTAAACTGCTCAATTTTCCAAAGTAGTTGGTTCAAAAAACAGGCTACCACTATATGAAATGCCTATCATTATTTTAGGGCAATACATATAATACCAAAATATAATAGAGTGTTTCTCAAACTCTGAGTTTTTAAGATATAAAGAACATGAAAAATCTCTTTGCTGCAGTTATGTGGTTGCATTTTTTCCCTGGAGGAGAGGTTTAGCATCAAAGAATTATTACTATTATTCATATGTCTGTTGCAACAGTACTGGATAGACCCTGACCCTATAATTTTTACACAATGCTCAGAACAGTAGAGATCTGTTTACCCTGGTCTTGAATATAAACTTTGCAAATATTTCATGAGTTAGCCAGCAATTAATTTTTCTTTCAGATAATATGTTCTCTTGTTTGCTTGCTTTTCTACTTTCTTTTGCTGTTTGTCTCCTGAAAATCTTTGCGGTTAACAATAGGCTTCACAGCTCCTTGGAGGAAGAATACTGTGATCACTTGGCAAAGAACCTTTGTATTGTACAGTTCAGCTCTGAGGGTGTCTCAAATCAAACAGTGGCAGTGGGTGCTGTGTTTCCTCAGGAACAGCTGCCACTGCCCTCTAACAGAGGCAGCAGAAGCCACATGTACTGCTTCACAGTCCCTGTAGTTTTGAGGCCAGTGTATAAATTTACACCACCCACTGATCCTGGCTTGAAGTCAGGACTGGACCAAAGGAAGTCATGGCTCAGAAACTGGCATGTATTTGCTTCTAGGTTATGATGATTACTAGGTTGCTCATCAAGGTAGTGAACGCCCTGCTAGTAGTACATTCTGGCAGTAGTAACTCCTCAAACTTCATCAGCCAGAGGTGCCTGGTCATACTGGATCACAGCCTTAACCTGTCTATATAAGCCTCTCAGGTCTTCTTTCACCCCTGCTATAGTCTTGCCAGTAGTTTTCTCAGTGTGGAAATTATAGCCTTAAATATGACTATTGCTTCATAAAGAAACTGAAAATTAAGAGGAAGAAAGGGAACTTGTTGCAAATAGCATATGGATTTGGGGTTCACTAAATCGAATGATGTTGACATAAAAGTGAAACGCTGCAGAAATATTTGATGGACTTTGGAGGCTTTTTGTGTTGGGTCAGTACTTTCTCTACTGAGGGCTTTGCTGAGAAATAAGCTTGTGTGCTTCACTTGTGCTGAATTTAAGTTTTTAGAGGTGTGATACTGATATTAACTGACAGGTCATCAAGTTCAGCTGAATGAGGTGAGGGCCAGAGTGAGAGGGACTTTAAAGTTCTATTTTTACTTTTTTGTTTGTTGGTTTTGGTTTTGTGGTTTTGGTTTGAGGGGGTTTTTTGTGGGTGGGGTGGGGTGAGCAGGGGGAGTTGTGGGAAGGGAGTGGTATATCTGCCTAGTTTATATTGTTGTAATCTGCCTTTGTTTTAAGCATAATGTGGGAACATGAACAAAGATGCTTGCAAGACCGTAGTAGTCAGGGGAGTGATGAGATGCTTGGTCTGAAGTGCAGCACGTGCTGCCCCCTGGGGGAAAAACCAAAATCAAAAAGCAACAAACTCCTGGAAGTGCAAAGGATGTGTTTTCCTTTTGATTAATGTGAAAGTAATTAGCAGGTAGTATGGTTTTAAAAAAATTATGTAAGGACAGATAACAGATGAAAAATGTCCTTGCATGTACCTTTGGGATTATGATGAACCATATTTGGAAGATACCATTAACAATAAATTATTCTTGCAAAATACTTAATATTGTTCCTCTTCTTTAACATGTATTCTGTGTCATGGAAATGAAAACTAGAATGTAAGTCAGTTTATTTATTTTCCTGTTGTTCCAGTTCCGTAGATTATAAATATTAGGTGTATGAATAGATTTAATTACCTTTGGAGTAACCTTTTCTATATACTCAAGAAATTCTGACTGCACCTAGAAAAAGGTGGTGGAAAAAGCTGTCCACAGTGGACTTTAGTCCAGACATGAGGTCTTCCTTACAAAACCTTAACTGACTAGTTAGAACTATAAATGTTATGCCATTGATGGAATTAATATTCTGAGAGTAGCCAAATTACTCGTGCCACAATCTTAGAAAGCAGAACGTGCCACTAGCTTCATTAGTACGTGCTCTGGGATGACATGTTCTCAAAGTAGAAAGTATCAATGAGGTGCTATAAGCTTGTGGCATGCCTGTGGCATTTTGGTTACTGTAGAAGGTGAAAAAGGTTAGTGACAAGTGTTCAAGCGAATAGCGCAAAGTCAATATGAAGGGCAGTTAAATACATCAAGGCTTGTCAGCATGAAGAAAGGAGTCCAGGCTGCTTATAATAGAAGACTTTGAATCTGTGAGTGGCATACTAAAGTGTACAGAGTGTTCCTGTGGCTGACTTTGCAACTCCTTGTGGTAGATAATTAAAGGTTGGCACAGTGTACTTGGGAAATACCACAATTTGCTTCCCTTGATCTGATGGTGACCAACACAGTCAAAATTCTGGCTAGATGGATCTTCATTCCAAGCTACTGTATCTGCTCGCATTCCTATGTGGATAGGCATGGTTATGTTTGCGGACGAACAAGAATTCTACTTAAGGTCCATAAGTCAAGAAAACAGAAATGCGAAGTCTCGTGCAGTGTTGGGAATAGGGTTGAGGAGAAGCAAAATAATTTCAGCAGAGAAAAACAGTTACCATTTACAATGTCTTCTGTTAGTTCAGTGGACTTTCTTATAAATAAATAATTTTAGGTTTAAACTATAATGCAGTTTAAGCTGAAAAAGTGAACAAAAGCCCAAGTGACTGTGTGATTTGTGAAACAGTGCAGGTCTTCCATCTTTTGAAACTGTTTCCTAAAGTGCCCTACATTTCTCTTTCCAGATACCACAACCTTCTCATGCTGTGTGGTTTTGCAGGTTCACTGGCTGCTGAAACTGCAGGATTTTCTTAAAAGTAGAAGAGTTTTACTCAATGTCAGTGTTGTGGCCACAGTGCTTATGGACAGTGCTGTGTTACATTACAGTCCTCTGTGCTACAGTAACACTGTAACGGTCAGCTGGCCAGGAAGCCTGGATGCACTATCCTGTGGCTGGAGTATCTAAAACTCCACAAGCATTTCCACCTTGTTAATCACACTTCGGTTGCTAGAACTTGTGGTGGTAACTCTTTCTGTTACATAAAGCATCAAACTCGTGTCATGTAGTTCTTTCTTTTGGCAGCTCTGTCAAGTGTATTTGGTTGCTCTGACCTATGAACTGGTTCCTTAACAGTCACATATAGTTTAATGTAGAAATCCTGGAACCGTTTCTGAGGAATAGTTTATTTTTGCTTTCGAGTTCCTAAAGGAGTCTCAATCTCCAGTCTCCTGAAGGAGTCTGAAGTGTCATCTGCTGCAAAAAGTTGAAATTATGAATGACAAGTGGGGCAGCAGTGTTTGCATCCTGAACCTGATGGAGACGGTCTGAATTACCTGTGGGGAAGCAAAGGCAGTATGACTGCTTTCACATTTCATGAGTGAATTACAGTTAGGATTTATACTTGCTACAACAGAATACCTAGGTTCATGCACCAGTGCAGGTCCGCTACTTGGACGTTACATGGAAAATCTGGTTTGGTTGTTGGACTGAGAATTCTAAACTCATTTCACAAGTGAAAGGTTTCAGCAGAGCGATTCTCAGTAAAGGAGGGAATTTTAAGCACCTTCATAAATGCAGTGCTGGATGTCTGCCTCCACTGATGTTCTAAATTTTTCTTTTCCTGCCAGAAATTCTTTCTTTTCTAAAAATATTTACTTGACTCTGCATACTGCTGTCTAATCTAGAGATGGATAATATAGTGCTGATTTGAAAATCCTGACTGGTATAGGACATAAGAATGACCTTTTAAAACATGGCTAAAATGAGTTGCTTTGAAACAAATTTTCAAACTGAATATGCTTCTCTGGGTATAGTGTGGTTTCTATACCAGCAACCCCTGCTCCTTCCCCCCTGCCCCCCTTCCCCTAACCACTACTGCTGTCCTAATCTTCTAGACCATTTTGTGCCCTCCTCTTATCCTAAGTAAAATACAATTGCTGGCTCTGATATTCATTAAGTGATAATCCAGATTAATTCAGACTTTGATGTAGAAACAAGTCCTATTTCAGCTGCCAAGAAATCCAGATCACCCCATGGAAAATGCACACACACATGCACGTACACATACACGCACACACAGTATGTAGAATGCCTTAAAGAAACTGTAGCTAACCACCTTATTAGTATTCCTCCCTCCTCTGTGTTTCACTTGCAGCAACAGAGGGCTGAGCAAAATGCAGTAGAACAGGGACAGAGACAGAGCTGGCAATCATCTCGGTGCAGGCTGCTGAATGTAGGGGGGTGGGGGGGATGCAGCAAAGCAAGATTAATAACCTTGCCATAATCCTGTGCACCCTGGAAGGAGATACCTCCGGTGACTGAGCTGTTCTTGTCTTGATTAATTGGACTGAGTGAATGAGTGGCTGGCAATCCACCTGGTTTGGAGGCGACCCCCTGGATTTACTGATCTCTGAATCCTCTACCCATCTGGGAAGGTAACAGTGAGACATACCATCTGCAGCACACAGAGCAGCTATTGGAGGCTACTACTGACAGTTTGCACTACAGTTTTTTGGTGAGCAAGAAGCCAGGTACATTGTACAGTAGGATATTTCTGTGCTGAAGCTACTGAATTTCACAATCTGGTCTTTCAGCAACCCCCTACGCTCCGTTTTCCAATTGCCTTTGAGTTCTGGGCTTACTTTTGGCATCGTCTCCTGGACGCATTTTACTGGGGATGGAAGAGCAGTAAATGGAACCTCTGAAAACTAATTGTTTTGCTTCTATGTGACTCGAAAAAAGCTGAAAGAGTCAAATCCAGCTAGAGGAATTTAAATTTCTTTGTGAGAAGTTTACAGAGGGACTGTATAAAAGGTAAGTCCAGGAGGTTGTCTACCCCTTCTGTTTCCTTGTTTGTTTCCTGCTTGTTTGCTTGAAGTGGGGGAAAAAGGCAAAAACATTAGTACTAGGTGCATAGGAGTGTGGTGTTTGTAAAGTCTTCTTGTAATTTTTATCTCCGTTTTATATCCTTTTCTGTTCCTCCCCCCCCCCCGCCCTGCCTTCTCCCCTTGCCATTTCCACAGTAAAAATGCTCACAAAATAATGATCTATAAGGCTGCTGGAAAATGTTAATTAAGTAGCACTAGAAAGCTCCTTTCATTTCAAAGGTATTACAGTTTCTAGGAAGAGACATCTTTGTATTGAACAAGCTAAAATATTTGGAAAGTATTTAGAATGGGCAAGAAATATAGCTCATGCAATATCTTCAGTAGAAGCCTCCATATTTTCATAAATCTTGTCTAGTTTTTTTCTTTGCATTTCAGTCAGCTCTGGAATGATGAATATGTAAGCAAAAAGCTGCTTCTGCTGCTGTTAGCTGAAGTAGAAGGTATCAGAACAGAAATTTTAGGATTTGTGCATGACTTATGTGAAGTTCATCTGTTTGCTTCTCATTATCCTTTTGAATGCTTCTTCCTTTTCCTTTTTTTTGACTACAGAATTTATGAAATACGTAGAACCAAACAGTAACTCATATAGAACAAAGTGCCAATCTCAAATGAGTTCTTGTAGGCCATTAATTTTTGGGATGGAGGTGCTTCTAAGCACTCAGGTGACCAAAGTAAATTACTTATCTAGCATTGCTCATGGCACTCCAGATTTTCTGGAGATCTATCAGTCATATTGCTCTGGTGCTACTCGGTGTTTAAACCTGGCACTTATCCTCCCACCCGCACCCCTTTCCACCAATGCAGTTCCTGCAGGACCAGTATGAGTGTTGTAGCCTTTCCCATCTTTCCATTAAATAATAGAAATAAAATACCATTGTATTTCAATAGAATCAGAGCTCTTGTGGTTTGTTTTTTTTTTTTATTGCTGCACTGATAGTACTTAGCATTCCCAATGAGGTAAGAAAACCATCTGTAAATACATTTCAAAGGTGCTTCATTCTCCAAATGGAGTTACTAGGTACTCCCGCCTTCTCAATTACATGAATATGAATGACTAATATTGAAGGATATGGTATCTCTTTTAAATATGGCATAGCAGGATATTTAGTGTAAAAAGATGTGGATCAAAATACAGTTCTACTGAATAACCAGATGCTGAGGGGCTTCTATGTGTAAGTATACATATGTAATGTATGTAAAGAAATGGGGAATTACGTCAGATTTATAAATACAAGGACACATGAAATAGGATGATCCATTTGGTACAAAGAAGTATAATGACCCTTCTTGTAATAGATCCTGTGCTGTAAAGCTTAAAACTTAATGAAAAGGCTCTGCTTCAGAGTAATCAAATCACTTTATGTTATTGCATCCTGTCAGTCAGTCCCTCTATTTCCCACTGGTTTTGCATAATAGCTTTAAAGATAGATTAAGGAAGAAAGGAGAACTGGTTATAGGTGTGTTTCTCCTCATTTTCTGGAAGTGATGTTTCTGTGTTCCATGTGCATTTACTGGATTATGATTATGACAAGCAAATCTTTCTGGGCAGGATGCAGTTTGCCATAGTTTTCCCTCACTGTACTTTCCTCAAGCCCCCATTGCATGTAGCACAGGAATCTCTTTCATCAGGCAATGAGGTATGCTCTGTTTTAACTATGGGGAACAATCTGCATGTAATGAGGGCTAAAAAAAAAAAGTGGGTGAGTGTGAAGAAATGACAGCTCATGATTTTTGAAGTCTTATCCTGGTTTTAGAATTGAAGTATGGAACGAGACCATCAAAGCAGAGATGTTGACTGGATGAAAGCATGGGAGAAATGTTCTGCCTGGAGATGAAACTTTCATGTTCTGGTGAAAAAGACAACACATTGGCTCCACTAGTATTTCTATGTAATCTGATGTGTGAAATATACTTTTAGAAGTGATGCCCTAAACCAAGTAGGAGGGCAGTCACTTGTATGCTGGAAAACTATGTTACCACTCTCTTCATGATGTCCAGATGTTATTAATCATCTATCTCTGGTTTTGCATGTAGTATTATCTCCTTATATATTGCAGACTAAAGCAAATGGTGGTTTTTGGCATTTTAACAGATTCACTGAAGAGGAAACTTTGTGCTTCTCTCCCCTTGCTGCCCTGATTGTGTTGGTTTATTGGATTTTACTAAGAACTTTTCCTGAAATTCAATTCTGATTTCCTAATTAAACTGTCACATTTGCAATTTTTTGACTTTGTTTGTACATTGTGTACATGACATTGTATATAACATGTTATCACAGGATCAGTTTTGGTTTCTAATACCATTGTTATTTTTATGGTAAGAATGGAAAGGAATACTCAGTGCTGGCAGGTTTTATGTGGGAACAGGCTTTAGCACCAGTTGGACTGTGTGGTTTGGTGTTGTTTTTGTTTGTTTGTTTGTTCTTTTGGTTTGTTTTTTTTGGTTGTCTTTTTTTTAAGGAAAAACCCCAGTAGTTAAACTGTTAAAAGAATGTCAAGTGTTTCATCTTAGTGGTCCTTCAATTTCAATTGCATTTCATAGTGTATTGCCCCATATGCCTTCAGTCTCATCTAATGTGGAAACTGCTTTCTCCTCTGTGCTATTTGGTTGGTTATATGAGCTCAATCCACTACCTGAATATCTTGCTGAAATATGAAGGGAAGGCCTGCACAGGTCGAGTAGTGTATTGTAGGTAAAGTCTCTCAGTAGGAATACGGGTACAATGACATTCTTATGAGCTGAATTGTCTAAACGCTCTTTTAAGAATAAGTGAAAGATATAGAGAACCGAAATTTCTTTTTCGCTTAGTTCCAGTTAATTGAGCATCTTCCTTTCCTTGTTGCTGAAGTCAGCCAACCAGGCACTAACCTTCTCCAGCACATGTTTCTGTGTTTCTGAGACCCAGGGTACTTTACACATGAATTCCTTCTTCTTTCTGAAACAAGCTGGGCTGACAACTGGTAAGTAAATCTTGAAGCAGTGTAGTGGCATGCAAGCAAGGGGAGGATGGGAGAGAGGAGATGTCCCAGCAATTCCATGACTTAAACCAAAAGAACAAGCTCTGTGGGATTGCAGAACATGTTGTTTTGATTGCTGACTCATTGTATTGGTCCGCAGCATTATCTTACACCAATGTAATGACACTGGGCCTGGTTTTGAAATAATGAGGAGGAAAAGAATAGTTTATCAGTAAACACACGTTGCTTATGATTGTGTACTTCTTTGACAAATAGTATGATTGTTGGAAATTCATGTACATGGAGTTAGGGTTCTTAAACCTTTAAAAGATTTAATAATAAGTAAAATTTAGTTTTTGCCATTTGAGGAAAAAAAATGAAGTTACAAATATATTTTTCAATAGACAAGTTAGTTGACTGCAGTAAATTACACTTTTCTTGTATTACTTTCCTTCTAATTTCTTCTGATTCTGTGTCAAAGGATAAAGTTTCGGATCTAAGGAGTCCAAAATTCCAGTTCCTGGGTTAGCAAACATGGTAGATAATCTGCTGCTTCAGAGTTTTGAGTTTAAAGCCAATTAATTTTCAGCTTTCAGTATTCCTAGTCGGAAGTGTGAAAATTAACTTTGTTTGGGAGATTGTTTAATCTCTTAGTTTTTCAAACAGAGACACCCATTTAGGTGCTTAGGGAAGACACCATTGTGGTGCTACCTGTTATTTGGCCTTTCACAGATTGAGGTAGCCAAGAAAGCATCTTTTGACAGGCAAGAGTTCCTTATATTTTTATCAAATTAGCACAAAAGCTCATGTGCATTTGAGGTGTATAACAAAAAAAATTTATTTAGACAATGTAGCTTCCAGAAGTGCTCTGAAAGAGTTGTGTTGAGAGCATGGTATACATGCGTAGGTATTTGCTTCTGGAGGCTGTTACTTTTCATGCTGCTAGTGGTGATGAAGTTCTCAAAGTTAAGATTCAAATGACCCAGTGGTATGCTCAGTTCTGTACAGCCATTTCATATTACTAAGGAGGAAACTTACTGCTTCTATGTGCTCAGAATCTGCAAGATGCTGCCATGAAAGAATACTTGCTGCCAAACTTAGAGTGGTTATGTAAGGTAGAATCCTATTGATCCTGGAGGAGGGTGGTGGGCAGAGGTTTCTTCAGAACCTGGAGACTTTCTCAGAACATACACTGCAGAGGCAGAATTGCAGCAAGAAATCTAGGTCTCTTCCCAGTGTATATTGAATAAACTTTTTGTACAGACAGCCACTATTCTGTAATTTGCCAAAGTTTCTTTACTCAGTTGGCCATTGATGGTAAGTATTGTTTTGTATTTTATGCATTGCAAAGGCTAACAAATGTTTAAAATAAAAGTGTGTTTAAATGAAGCTCATAACTGCAGACACGAAGGACTTATCTTGCTGCATTTTTGACATATCTTTGAGCTTGTGAACTCTGGCCAGAAAATTTTCCATGAGGCCCATTCTAACCTCTGATAATTTAAGATGTTGTTTTGGTAGGTTAAATTTGTCAAGGGCTCATGAAGTCCAGCACGTACTAGTAATTAGAGAATCAGTTCCAGTCCTGTTGTTTGTTCTGTTTACAAGAGTAAGAACAGGATTATACAATTCTTTGTTTAGCTTCTCTGAAATTGTTGATTTGGTGTGAAGTAAGGGTACAGACAGAGGTGGGAGGACAGTAATTTTTATGGAAATGTTTGCTTAATTTTATTTAACTCCCTGTGGGAGCAACCCCCCCCCTTCTCTTGTTTATTTGTAGGAGAAAATACGTGGGGCTATCAAGCAGTGTACTTATTTTTCATAGAATCTTGGCTTGCTTTTTTAAAATTTGTTTACCAGTATATAATCTTTACTGTCTTTTCTGCTGTCTCAGGAAGAAATTGGTGAACGAGAAAGAAAAGCAACACTTCTGCACTAGAAATGTGGTGGTTCATCTGCTTATTAAACTAATAAGACATTTTGGTATTATTAGGTAAACCTAGGGATGGCACTTCTCTGGGTGATTTCCATCCCCCCCTTACTGTTCTTCAGTTAAGCATTGTTGAAAGCTTCGCTAGGAGCTTCTAATTGAAGGAACAAAGAAAGTGAATGTCCTGAGGTTAAGCCTTTCTACAGAGGCTCTCACACTAAGGCTGCATTTGTTTCAACCTATTTTTTCATGTCTGGGGAGCTACTCATGATTATAACTGCATTTCACATATACCTTTAAATCCTCACTATACCCTCAGTTATTTCAGGAAAAAAATTATGCACTTCGAAGCTAAATGATCTGCCTGCTTAACCTGGAAGAGTATCTTGCTTCTGAAAAGCAGAAAATTCAGTAGTAGAAACTGGAGAGAAAAGGGTGGAATGGGTGAACTAAAAGAAAGAAGGAAAAACAGTGTAGTGATTACCCCAAAGACAAAAGTAGCTTCATATTCTTGAAAAGTATAGGCAGTGATTGCATCACACAGACTGCACGTGGAAGAAAATTTTAATTTTGCATGCAGTCAGAGTGTATTTTAGCAGTTTGGGGGGGGGGGGGAATGGGTTGTAGAATGTTCTTTTTAAGCATCTCAAGCATATGTTTCAGAAATAACACTTAGTCAGGATTGAAGTCCACATTTTTATTTTGAATGGGAGTAGAGAGATATAGCAAGGCTAATAATAGGAGTGGCATTATCAAAACTCCATAAAGGATTTGGAGATCTCTTGGAAAAGCTTTGAAAACTTAAACCTTGGACTTGACTAGTTGCAATCTAGTTCTGAAAACAAATGAGCGGAGAGACATAATTTGCAACATGTTTGGGTGAAAGGAATGTGTGAACTAGAGAAGAGTGCAGGCCCAGAAAAACAAGACGCTTTGTGTGATTAGAAATTTTTATGGGTGTGAGCTAAAATTGAGATTAGATAGGATTTTGGGGAGAATTCTAGTAGTGGAAAGTTAAAAATAGTTAATGCTAGGATCAGTTGAATTCAGGAAGCCTGAAGCAAATGCAGAAGAGGTCATTTAATGTGTAGGTATGGAAGAGCCTCAGTATCCAGAGATAAGATTCAAATAAGTGACTAATGCATTGAAAATTTGTATCATAAATTACGAAGTAATATAACTGAATGGATAAGTATTTTAACTTCTGGAAAAGAAAGTATGATTTCTGGGGTTCATGAGTTCAACCTTAAAAATTGCCACAGTCTATGTAATCACCCCTGTCTTCCAGTGAAAAATGTAAGCCAAAACTGTAAGTTGTGACGATCTTTAGTGACTAAAAAAGTCATGAATGACTTTATATTATTAGCTCTAGAATATGCAGAGGAATTTGGCTGAGTTAATGTATAGCTGGATTAACGTAACCTGGCTGTCAGGTAGTAAACACTTTTCTTTCTCCTCTTTAAGTTGCATGTCACGCCTGATCCACATGGGGGTTTTGCCACTGAAATTTCAGTGGATGCTTGTAGTGGAGTGGGCTGTGTATGGCAGCACTGCTCAGAAGCACCCCTTGTTTTCCTGTGACCTGTGGGAGAGTAGCTGTGCTACTTACTGGAGAGTGAAGAGGCCTCAGGGAGCAAGGACTGCCCTAGCCCTCCTTGGCTCTGTCCTGCCTTGCAACTACCCTGTAATTTAGATGAGTGGTAGGGGAGAGACAGTACAACCTGACTCGTTAGCTTTTCTTTTCCTCCATTGTCAATGATAGTCAGGGCTTGCTACAGTAACCTGATGCCCTCCTTTTACAGAAGTCACAACCCTTTCAGGCCGCAAAAGATCCCTTCAGACTGGGATTCCCTTGACAATCAGCTTTATAGTTTAAGCAGCTTTATGCAATACTGAAAACAGTGACAGTTGAGAGAGGTAACTAGGAGACTTCATGTATTATAAATACTTGGCTTGGGAATGTGTGCTTAAGGGTATTAAACTGCCTAAAAGAGTCTCTTAATCTGCCTTAATTCTTCTTGTTATATTCTTTTTCTGAAGTAGGCGGGGATGCAAGATCTTTTTCATTTAGATGAATAGAGAAGTTCCACACCTGTGGAACACACATATGTATGTTCCTACTAGACATGTTTACAGAATGTAGAAAGACAGGAGAAACTGAGTGAAATGTCTGCCCAAAATACTTACCTATGTAATGTTATTTCCCATTTGAAATCAGAGCTTTGCTGTGAATCATGAACATTTCAATGATTTTTCTATCTGGAATGTAATAGAAGATTTTTGAGGTCTAGCAGTGGAGAAGGCTAACTTTTTTCATTACCTCTTATTTGTCAGTGACATAAACTTACATCTTTGTCTCTGTCTAGGAATGAGCCAGTTTGTAATGTTTATGATGGTATCAGCAGGAAATATTCTTCCCCAACACCACCCTTCTCTTCACCCTTTTGGATATTGGAAGGGAAACTTCAGAAGTTTTATAAAGTGATGGCCTTGAGGATGCAGAGGAAGTAGAGATGGATAAAACTACTGCTCTGATATTCATAAATGTTTAATTTGCTAGTGGAAGTGAATTTTTTGTTATTATTGAGGGAGGAGAAAGTGCATTTTGGCAAGTCATGATTTTTCTAAATCTATGAATATTTGGAAAAATACCACGCATTTCCGAATGTAACAAAAGTAATTATTTTCTAAGGTTATTTTGTCCAAGTTTAATATCTATTGTACAATGAGAGTCCTCTCCTATTTTTTTATCAGAAACCATGCCTGAGCTTTTAATACTTAAATTCTTTTACTTCTGAATTTTGCTGATAATTGTCTCTTTCTTCCTTTCTTTCCATATTGTTTAACTGTAATTGGTGTACTAGAAGGCTACTTTCATGATCTTGTCCAGGCCCTCAGGCAATGGAAATGAGTAGGTAGTTCCAATAAGGATGTCAGTTTATGAGAATAAACATTTGGCCTCCAGTTGTTCTACAAATTATTGTCTAAATAGTACTTTTCAAATGTAGGTACATTTCTGCAATCACTTCAGGCTTTTTTAATTATTTAAGCCCAGTGGTAAGCACTACAAGAGGCAGTGGAGAAAAGGTCACTGGAGCAAGATGATCATGTCCTCTACAAAAGGCCCTGATGTTCCATTTGAATTTAGTAGGATAATGCAGACACTAGAAAACATTAAGAATTTAAGGTTACATGGGCTTTTTACCATTGTTAGTAATATGACTGGTAAATGCCCTTTGTAACTGTAATACTCTGTTTGAATTTTTAATATGACAAAGGAAAAGAAACACTTTGTTTCCTTTTCTAAAACAAATTATGAACATGCTCATATACTAAAAATATTTTGAGCAAGACTACTACTGTAATACTATGGTGGTTTGGTTTTCTTTAAAGATCTCATCTCAAAGTCTGCTGCTTGAGCTGTTGGGTTTTTTTCTCAGATCTCTAGAGACTTGAGGTTATTGAGAAGGAGTTGATGTGTGGGTGATATGAGATGAAACTAATGGTTTCTTGTCCTTGCTTTTGTCCCAAATGGGAAATCTTCGTTGAATTCCATTGTTTATGTAGACAAAAGAAAATAATATGCCTAATCAATGCTCTTTTTGCCCTATTCATTAGACATACTAATCCTGAATAGCACTGGGATTATGTACTGCATTTAAATCTAGGGTCATGATCTGACCCTTTTAGAAGGAGCAGGCTCTTTTTCTGTGGCTGTTGACATTAACAAAGTTCAAGTAGGTATGGTCAGAACAGTCTTATATTTGATATACTATAACCTTATGCAGCTACTTTGTGATCTGTTTTAGTTGCTTTTTGCTTTCTTTATGACCAGTTTTCCTGTAGGGTAAAAAGTGTATAGATTTATATACTGTATAGACTACTAAAACTGTTATTGAGCTATTGCATTAAGCTGGTAAATTGTTCCCCCAGTGCATGGCTACTACCCCTCAGAACAAAAATGAGAAGCTTTCATGTTACCACCTTGTGTACTTCTGACACTTCTGCTATTTCTGATTAACTTGCTTTCTCTGTATTATAGTAACAAATATCTTTAATGGCATTTCATTATATATATGATGCCCTGAATTTCATGAGATGAAGAAATACTTTTACTTGCTTGGGCTTTCAATTTCTACTGGCAGGCACTCAGCAAGCAGTAATTTTTTGGAATTTGTTGTTGAATGACCATTAAAATGCAGTCATTTTGTGAGACAAAGCAATACCTCCCTTTAGAGATCATGCTATTTAAATTGGCAGAACTGGAACAAAATAGGATGCACAATCAATACAATGCTGTAAGGGTCAAAGCTGTGGTTCAGATATTTGGTGTTTTGCTGCCTGTGACCTTTAAAGCTAAAATTCTTTTATTAAGCTGCTCCTCCACAGTCAGGAGTGAGGATCAGAACACTAGAATTGCCCTGCTGCTGCCTTTTGCATTATGTTCATTGGATGAATAGGCTTGAAACTACACTGCAGTAGTGCAGGATGGATGGGGAAATGGATCATGTTGGAGATGCCTACTTCTGAACTCCATGCAATGAAACCTGTCTAGGACTGATGCAATTGGTATTCATATTGGAGAGAGCAAAAAGATTGATCACCATGTCAGGATAATGGGCAGCTTTTGTGTCATTTTAGGGTGTAAGGAGGAACTAGACTATTAGCAAGGCTAGTTTTGGTTTTGTTTCTAAACACTGCTGTTGTTAATTATTTTTCTTTGGTTGTTTGCATGGCCTATGCTGATAAGTATGGAGATGAAATACAGAAGCAACTTCTGACTCATTCTCTTCCACAAAGGCTAGTTCAAGAATAATTTGAGAAGCGTTAGGCAAGAGTTGAGT
This sequence comes from Chiroxiphia lanceolata, assembly GCF_009829145.1. Lineage (NCBI taxonomy): Eukaryota > Metazoa > Chordata > Aves > Passeriformes > Pipridae > Chiroxiphia > Chiroxiphia lanceolata. The sequence goes on along the minus strand of NC_045642.1, from coordinate 22,159,927 downwards.
CACTGGATCAACTGTGAAGTTCTGCTTGCTGTATTGGAGGCTATGTCTTCCTTTCATTGTTTTGCATAGCCCCTGGTTCAGTAGTGAGTGTGAAGATCTAGCCATAGTCTGTACAGCAGTATATGCTAATATGTCATGTTACAGATCTGGAATTGCAAGGTTGATTGCGTTTCCCTCAAGGGTAGAAACAACGAAAGTAGAACTCTGGGATCAGTTTGAACAATAAAGATGAATATTACAAAACCCACCCAGGTTTTGAACTGCTTTAATTGCCTTGTAGATGCATAGGGAAACCTGAGGACAGACACCTCTTTCTGAGAACACTGACTGGTAAAACGGAATAGTCAGACTGTGCAGCAGCTTTGGGGCTTAGAGATCCTGCAGTAGTCCAGTCAGCTGATCCCAGCAAAGCATCTAATTGCAGTGTTTGGTAAAGTAACTCCTGTAGCAAGAGTTTTAAAGAAGGTAAGGCTGTGATGCCTGAACCTACAGTCACAGATTTAGAGGAACCTCTGCCCCCTGAAGATGATCCATATGGCATTTAATGAATATCAATATTATAGGCTTCCATCAAAAAAGTAATAAGACTCCATGGTGATCACTCTTAAATTTGCAGAATATAATAAAACATTAATGTAGCATATTTCTGTTGTACTTGTTGAACCATCCCATAGCATTTAATTTTTCTACTGAACTTGATTGGAGGATCCAAAAATAGGAAACCATGATTAAAAAGCAGATTTCCACACCTTAGTATGTATTCCTTAGACTTAGTATGTATTCCTTTACAGGGCAAATATATTTAAATTTAGGATTTTATCTAGATTTGAAGCACAGAAAAACAGTGGAACATTTTACCCTATCATACCTGTTGTGGTATAGAAGATGTGTTTAAAACGTTACCTAAACTTACTGTTAATATTATTTCTATATTTGATACTTCATCTATATTAGGTAAAACTAATATCACAGCACTGTAATCAGCAGAGGATTTTTGAGTGTGTGAAATGGGGAAGAAAGGTGCACAAAGATGGTGGCTTTGACTCCTGTTTTTGGAAATTAATGCATTAAGAACTTAAAAATTGGTAAGAGGTGATGAAACTGTGTGGGGCTTGAAGTTTTCAGTTCTTGAACATGGCATAGGCAAAATTGAAACAAAGCATATGCATTCATTAGTATAAACATATTCTTCCTCTAGAAAGTGTGAACATAAAATAAAAAAAATTCCAAATCTGAATAAGATGAAGCACTGAGTTCAAGGCAATCCCTACCATCCTCTGCATAAACATGGTTTAAATAGTACAATTAGTAACACTTCAGTCTTGTTATCATATGCTGTCCCTGCCAGAATGAGGTTGTGTCTGTATCAAAATACTTTGGGCTACTTTCTTTCATGAAATAATTTGAATTAACTTTGTGTTTTAACCTCAAACCTTCATAAATATGGATACCACTCCATCTCTGCTGCTTTCATTGTTCTCTTAACACTGTATGATGCTGACTTTTTCAGACTTTTTTCAGAGTAGCAAAGTATTTATTTGGAAGTGCATTCCTGTTCTTATATATACAGGTAGAAGTTGTGTGTGTATAAATATACACACACACACAGAGCTATTTCTTCAGAAAGTTCAAGTGCTTCTGTCATAATCACTTCTGCTACAACAGAAACTGATTTTCATCCAAAACATTAAAACCTCTTGTACCTGTGAGGTGAACAACAGCTTCTTAGATGACCTTTTTGCTTTTACTTCAGTCCATGGAAAGAAGGTCAAGTTTCATCTTTAGTTGGAACCAGTCTTCCTTGCCCTGCCTTGTCTCCAAACATTAGTCACATGTTTTCCAAACCACTGCCATTTACCTCCTCTCCCATAGAAGTGTGTTTTCTCTGCAAGTCTCTTAGGAAGACTGCATTTCGAGCCCAGCATTAAAAGACCATTTAAGTGAGCCCTATCTTTATTTCAAATCTTTTAATCTTTTCTGTTTGTTCCTTTTTTTTTTTTTGTTCTGGACTTCTTACTGAGTTTTATCGTGACTGAAAATAGTCATTTTAAAAATTGGTTTGTTTCCTTGGTGACCCAGAACCGCATGAATCATAGAATCAATCAGACATAGAATCATTTGGGTTGGAAGGGGACCTTGAAGATCATCTAATTCCAACCCCAAGGCAGAGACACCTTCAAGTAGACCATAAGTTCTTAAAGAAGTGCCACTTCTGAATTCAATTTATTGTGGTGCAGTATGAGCCTTGGGGCCACTGAGTTGCCAGCAGGGCTCCTGAAGCACCAGTTCAGCTGGTTTCTCTCACCTAAATGCAACATGAAGGGGGACAGCGGGGTGGGGAGGCAGCCTCAAGGTACCGCTGTGGGGTCACGCTCACGCTGGGCAGGGCAGGGCCCCTGCCGAAAGAGCCGTGATCCCCGCCTGGTTTAGCTTGTTAAAACAGCTGGTAAGCAAATATACGGTGGTGGTGCTGCTAACAACTCATTATTTCATTAGCTGTGTGTGTTGTCATGGCTTAGTGGGCTTACAGGCAAGTGCATAAATTCAATAAAAATTAGGTAAAATGCACTTATTACCTCTCCCAATCTCCCCCATCCCTTTTTCCATAACTGTAATTTCTTTTATACAGAAATACAATTTATTTTTTGCCCACTTTTGATCTAAAAAGCCAGTTGAAGTTTAGGGTATTAAGTACTGCGTTAAGAAGAGATAATGATGACTAATTTTGCTGAATCAGTTCACTGAGTAGGGAAGGAACTGAGCAGTAGAACAATGACCTAAGCTTGCTTCAGACACTGATCAGCCAAAAAAGAGAAGGCCTTACTATTTAGAGAAAGTGTTATGAGGCTGCTGTTTATGGTGTATTAATTTCGATCACTCCCGCTGATCATTTTGTTTATTTGTATGGAACTGGACTGGCTAATGTAACTACCTCTGCCCTTGTCTGCTAAGAGGTGCAGAGGTTGATGTTTAAGGTACTTGGTTTGATGGAGACTAAAACAAGCCTGTAACTATCATGAATAATGGTTATTTTCACCTTGGAACAATTGAAGTTTTATAAAAACCATTTCTTTCTTAGATGGAAGAGCACAGATGCTCCATACCTGTCCCCTTCGTATTTTTTAATTATTTTTTTTTCTGCACTGTTTTCTCCACCACAGGGTTCTTTTGCTAGGTTGGATTTGGTTAGTGTGGAGTGTCAGAAAGTAAATGGCAGTACTTTGGGTCTACCAAGTGCTTTTTGAATTTCTAAATGAACAATCAATATTTCCCCTTGAAAAAGAGAGACAGTCTGGCTCCTTATATGCTAGAATAGCTGGTAGGGTTAGAGTTATCCTCAGGAATCGGAGTAAAATCCCATTGAGACAAATGTCAAATGTTCAGAACTCTTGTTTCAGGTTTCATGTAGATTTAGGTGTGTATAATCACATCACTTTTACTTGGGTCATGTTTTAAGGTACTTCTTAAGTCATAAGGTCTTAAAGTTGGAAGACCTGAAATATTCAGTTCTATCCTAAATGAAAGCTCTTTAGCAAAGTGCTCTGACCAGGAGCTAAACCCTGTGCAAATTCCACGGCTGTAAAGTATTGAAATTTCCTTTAATTATCTCAATTTGAAATTGACCCAAATAGAAGTCATGACTGTAAAAATTAAGCCCATGGTTTTATCAGGAAACCAGTCATGTCCAGATTCTAATGATTTGGAAAGTGATCACAAATCTTAAGTGTACCTCACTAGCAGTATAACAGAGTATGTGGTGAATTGGAATAACGGTTTCCATTTTTGTGTTAATCCACTCAACTCTTGAAGTACAAATCTTATTCTTGCTTGCCATGTAGAACTAACCTTGCAGTAGGAAATTCAGTGCCTTGATTTACAGATGGGTTAAGTGATTTCATAAGTCATTAATACTTATGAATCCATCAGTGGGGAAAAAAACCTCACTATTCTACTTACTCCAAGTGTGTGTGCATGATTAATTTTAGATTCAACCTGGAAATACAAAGTGGTCGCTTTTTCTTTTCCCTACATTAAAAAAAAAAAATCTGCATCTGTTAAATGGAAGTATCTGTGAAATTTTCTAAGCTTAGAGTGCGAATAGTCCTTTCAGAACTATCTTGAAAAAATTATGGAAATAGGGCTATTTTTCCTGTGGATTTCTTTCAACCATCAAATTTTCTTTGAGAACCACCACCAGTCTTTGCTTTTTCTGCAAACATTAGTCCTTGTGGCAGCTCATTAAATGGCAGCTGATGCTAAGACTATATGTAAGTGAAAGGTGCAAATCAAACCCATATGCATAGAGGACTGTAATGAAACTGTTACTGGTAATAAGATACATTCAGATGATGGAAGTGATCTGAATTCTGATATACACTTGGGGAAGATGGATGCTCATAGTAAGGCACACTAGAGATTTATCTTTTTAAAACACTCTATAACCATTTAAAAATATTTCTCTCAGCACCTTTGTTAAAAGAACCAGTAAACAGTCACTTTCCAAACAGAAAATAATTCTGAAATATTGGTAATTTTGGTGTGTTTTTGTTGCGGTAACACTTCTAGAGCATCTTACTGCTAAGCTAATGCTCACTCATCCACTAGGTTTTCATATGGGTGAACCTTTTGGACATACAGTGTATTCTGGGGGCTTGAACCCCTGTGCAACATTGGGTATTTCAGTCAACAAAATATTACAAATGCTCCTTGATAAAAATCCATCTGCATATTTAAATTGTACAAATAAAATAAACTTGTAATGAAATATGCTATGCTGTACTCTGTGCCACAAGTAAAGTTTTTTTTGTTTAGGATATTAAAGAATGAATGAACAGTTTAACACATGGCACGCTACTTCTGTGTAACTCTTCAAAGGATTAGAATAGAGGTGTGAAGTAGGAAAAAATAATTACTGTTTTCTTGGTTCCTTCTTTAGCTATAGAGTAATACCAGTGTCCAAAAGATGCAATTTACAGCATTGTAACTGATTCTTTCTCCTGCTTAGAACTGGACCCTTATTAATAATTTGTATAGTTGACAGTAATTTTAGAGCTTTTTTGAAAACAGTTATTTGCTTCCACTTCTGTCTCACTTTCTTTTCTTATCTGTGTAAACTTTGTCCTTTTCTGGGAAGAAAGGCATTTTTCTTTCCCTCTGGAAATCTCACTTGACATTTAGCAAGGGATGTTTGTAAGAATGTCAGACTGATGAGAGCTGTTTGCTGAAGTCTCACCATGTTCATTCAGCTGAACAATATCTGTTGTTAACAACCATAATTATTATGAACAGGTTTAAAAGGACAAGCTTATTGTTGTACTTTGGCAACATGCTTTTGAGCTGCTGGTTACTCAATAGTAATACTTGGCACATGACATAGCTTTTTATCATCAAAGTGCTTACAGATATTGACTAATTAAATGCATTAGAGGCTATCTGTATGTCCCTTGGTTGTGGGGAAGTAAATAACTGCTTCTTCATTTATATTGTACAATTTGTGAGTGTTTGGTTTCATAATGACAAGTACTAAATAGAGACATGACCCTTGTGGTTGAATTATGACTCTTTTGTTGAAGTTTTGCTTGAAGTTTTCAGATGTCATTTCCATTACCATATATATGCTATGGGATTGCAATCATAGAATCATTAAGAGTTGTAGAATCATTGAGTTTGGAAAAGACTTCTAATATCATTGAGTCCAACCATATAAAGCTTTTCATCTCTGGTAAGACAAGACAGTACAGGTGTGGCTATGCAATCAAGATGAGGCAGCACAATCACCTTACTGAAGATGCTGGAAACTGCAGAGTAAGAACTTCCTTGAACCTTAAGAAAAGCAAATAAGTTGAGCTTTGGAGTTACAGATGTGCAGTATTTGCAATACAAGCGATATGACCCACTTGTTGCATTACTGAATCTTATTAGTCCATTGGTTTTTACCTGGGATGTCTTTCATCATGCAAGTTGTTAGTGAGGGCTGTTCTGCAATGAAAAATGAAACTAAGGCAGCTTATTGGGCATAACAGAATTGTCACATGTCTTCTAATGTTTACTAGCTAGCCAAGCATGAGATGTGTAATAAATGAGAGATTCCTGTACTTGATTGAGTATATTTTACTTTATTATGCAGACAGCTCTGGGAAGATATGTAATCAGATAAGTATTTGAGCTCAGGCTCTGGTGACTATTTGTGCTAATTGATAAAAAGGTTGCTGCATAGTAGCCTAAGAGGTAATTGGGCCATACGTTAGGAAAAGGAAGCACACATTTGGCCCGCTGACTCTCAGTATTGAATCTGCCTGACAGAATGAGACATCTTACTTATGTATTTCATGTGTATGACACATGAAACTAGAAATCATAGTGTAGCTAAATAGCTACTGCAAATGAAAAACTCTTTTCCCTATGTTTCTGAGAGAGTATTCCATTTGTGGAAGTATCTTTGCATTGGTCATCCTGTCAGTTTGTGGTAGAGAAAAATATCTACTTTCCTAAATTTCTTTTACGGTTTGGAGAAAGGTGATTGCAAGTGATTTTCAACACATGAATTCATCATAAACTGTGTAATTTGCTGTTGGGGCATTATATACATAATTGCAAAGAAATAAGAAATGATATTTAGCTTATTAATATTCCTAGTTAACTGAAGTGTTCTCAAAAAAACTGTACTAAGCTTGAAACTGTGACACGTTTGAACCTTTTAGACTTGAGAGCAGTTATCAAGAGATCTCAGAGATGGATTTTCTTAGACCTTGTGTGCCCTTTCTGCATAAGCAAGCATAATTCACTTTGAAAAGTCCTCCATGGTTACTAATTCTTATTGTGGCATTAATAGCTATATTTGTTAAGAAGGCTTGCATGTATAGTAGTTGACTCTTCATAATCTGACATTTGGACATGTGAATCAGGATTGAGCTTTTAAAAATTCAGGCCTTGGTTCCCTCTGCTGTTGTTTAGATTCAGTTATCATATTTTAGCTTTAAGCCCTCTCATTCCCCACTTTATATATCTGCAGTTTTGGACAAAGTGATCGTGAGACTCTGGTTGCTCGCTGACATTGCTGGGAAATTGTAGTCTCTGTCTCTCTGGGCTGATTTTTTTAACTGGCCAGATGTTGTTTTTCAAGTCCTGAGGTGCTGATATATAATTATGGAGAAGATCATTCACCTTTCTGTTGGCTTGCTAGCTTCCTGTGAGCCTTAGTTCCCACTTTACAGTTTCTCTTTTGGAGAAATGGTCTGAACTGCCCCTGAATAGCAGTGTTGACTTTGTCTCTCAATTAAAGATATGCAGTTTGGGGGAGTATGGTGATTCACAAACCTTAAATACACAAAACTTCTGGGTGTACTTTTTAGAATTTCTGTCTACTTACCTATTTAGTGATGTCTCATATTGAGAATTATTTCTGGTGCAATGGAGCTTATGGAGAGAGAGATCAACACACTTTCAGGCTAAAAATTACGTAGTTCAAAGGACAACTTGTGTGGGTTTGGAAGGATGTCAGAATGGTGTCTGTCCACAGAATGATCAGCTGTACCTGTATAATTTTTGGTAGATGTCTAATTTATTTTTTTAAAGGCCTCCAATGATGAAGATTACAGAGACTTCCTAGGTGACTTTGTCCTTTACACAAAGCTAGTGAGCTGTCATTGAGAAGTTGGCTGTAAAGCTATTATAGATACAACTGATAGTATTAGTGCTGTTAGTGCCCTCATCCATGTACCAATATACTCTTCCTTATTCCCATTAGAATTTGTCTGATGACTTCACAGATTATGTTCCTTTAATTAGAGCATGGCAAATTCTATCAGAGATTGACATTTTGAGGCTCAGTTTGGTTTTGTGTATTCTGCCAGCCTATTGCTGGGAGACCTGGGGTTTGGTTTTTCCTTGGGACTGGTTCTGGGTAGATTTCAGGCATTTCTTCTGGAACTTGATTGAGTAAACAGCCAGCTGCTAAGGACAATCGTGAAGAAGTTATATGTAGGGTTTAGTTTTTTCCTAGTATCTTGTGGTTTGCTATCTAAAGTCACTTTCCTTGTAACCATGTGATCTTCCCTCCAGCAAATATGTTTTCATAAACAGAACATAATTGATTTGATAATGCTTTATGTGAGTAGGGATCTTTCTGTACCCAAAAGGTAGGGATACCAGATAAATGATAAGAGCAGATGGCAATGTCATTATCAGAGGAAAACAGCTAAAGAAGTTCTTGAGACAGGGAAATTAATCAAAGAATACTGTGCATAAGCATGCTCTCAACTGTCTTTGCATAGTTACCATTTTAGATTCAGCTCATTTTGCTTTTGCCACTTTGCTCTGTTTTCAGTTACAGGCAGGTCCTCCCTACGCTCTGTAGACAAAGAACTGTGGCAGAGCTGTTGACCTGGGAAGCAACTGGATGCAAGGACATAAGACAAAACTGGTCTCCCATTGCTAGAGTCAGTCTCAGAGTGACCAAGAGGAGGAACAGAGATAGGACAAGGTGGGAATCATGCCAGTCCTTGAAAACAAGCCTTGCACAAGCACCTGAAGCTAAGCAATCTCCTTGTTTATTTCTCCAAGTGCTTTGTCTGGTTTGATCTGCCGATTGAGTTCAGTTGCTTGCAGTAAATTGCTTGTTGAGATTGATGAAGTCTCCATAATGTGGCTGCATGTTGATCATCTTCCCTTCTTAGAGCATCAAATTCGTGTAACTGCCTATAAGATGAACCAAGTCAGTGCTGAAACTTTGGCTGTGGGGAGAAATGCAGTCCAGTGGTCTCGTCTTGGGGCTAGAAACTGAAATTTGTGTGTTACTTCCCAATTTGTAAGTTTTTGTCACAAACCCTGCCCCCAGAACAGGAAAAAAAAAATCCAAACCCAAAACAACTTTCTGTAAAACTGGGTCTGGGAATGAAGCATTCTCATGTCTTGAGAAACGTGGGAGACCTTGGTACACAACTATAGTACAAAATATTTTTTTCATAGCGTCTACTTTGCACGTCACTCTTAAAATTTTTATTTTATTTCTGATTATCATCCAGGTGTGGATTTTTTTTTTCTGGTGTGAATCCTAGATAATAGAAATGCTTCCCTCAGACTTTTTTGTTTGAATTTTTAAAAATATAATTGAAAATATTAATTTTCCCTCTCATGAATCCTTATTTTTGTTTTGTGGGTGTTGAGTTGTCTATTTCATATATCACGTATTACTGCTTTTCTAGTTATTTTGTACATTAGTTTGTTAGGCTCTCCAGAAAGTAATTCTATTGTGCTATATTCTGTGCAAATGTTGGAGAAAGATGATTTCTCTCTGCAAGATTCTGTACTTTCATGTGTGAGATGGTGACCAAAGATTGTTTAGACACAGAAAAAAAATGTAGTGTGTGAAGGGTTCTTAGTATATTAAACATGATGCAGGCAAAAAAAAAAAACCCAAAAACCTCTTTTAGTAGTTAGGTTCTCTGTTTATAGTCCTTTGCACACCTTTCAAGAGATACATTAAAACTACATCACCTGACATGATCTAGCAATCAGATCCCTGAGAAAGTGCTCTTTGGATGAAAAAGCATGGAGAGGCTATGGAAGACCGAAGAGCAGGTTTCTTAGTGGGACCTTATTGTGGTAATTCAAGTCAAAACCCTTTCCTGCCTTGCTGTTCAGCTCGCAGAGGCAGAACGGTGCTGTATGCCCTTTGGATGCCGCTCGCCGCTCCCGCCGAGGCGGATGCCCCGCGGCGACGCTCCCGGCGCGCTGCCGCACTCACTCCTCGGCAACGGGCCCTCTCCCGGGCTGTCAGCTTCCAGGATGCCGCCGGTAGCTTGAGAGGAGCTCTGGAGTCCCTAGTGGTAACGGGAGGGAAACAAACAGCTCGTTCTTCCCTTTTTATCCCCGGCAAAGAACGAGACAGGCGCCGCAGCTGCACCGCGGTGAACACTATCCGGCGACTGCTACGGCATCACTAGCTTTCCTTGATGCCCTTTGCTGACTGACCTCCCTTTTTTTTTTTTTTTTTTTTTTTTTTTTTGCTATGCTGTCTTTACCTCTTTAGTCGTATGATTGCTGTTTTGTGTTACACTTGCAGTAGGTTCTTAGTAGGGCTTCTCTGTACCCCCCAGTTTTCTTGTATAATTGTATTGCAGTGCCTTCGTCCCGAGGGAACTGCTGTAAGTGAAGAACAATGGGAGTAAGTAAGTTGCATCCCGTGGCTTGCTTGTTTTCCTTTTGCCTTTGGGCCGAGTTCTTAATAGTGCAAAATGGAAAGTTTTCCTCTATAGTCTGGCAGAATCTGTGAGCACTAATTTTTTATGCTAATTTTAGTCATATTTAGTGCTAATTTTAGTGTTATTACTGGTAAGACTTCTGACTTGATACTATCAACCTGTGTACCTTCGGGGAAAAATGCTTATGAAACGTTGTTGTGGATGTGCTGGAATATTTATTGTAAAGATGGCAATATACCAGCAGTACTGTGGGATGCTAGGTACTGCATCTCCTCTGTGGTTTTTCACCTTTCAGCTGAAGTATCTTGTCTCTTATCTACTTCTCACTTTATGCTGATGCTTTAATGGAATCTCTTGCAGTTCTGTAGGTGTTCGATCATTGGTTTGGTCTGAAATACATTCTGCTATTTCAATATACACCACCTCTTGCCCCCTGCTTGTGACTTTATACAGAGCAAAGAACAGTTTTGCAATCTGGTGTATGCCAGTGGCACAAAGCCTGGTTGAAACAGACAGTTCCAGTGACGATTACTGACTTGATTTATCTTGAGTATGGAATGGGCAGAGTAAAAGTGTGTGTTTCACCAAGTGTGAAGTAGGATGTAGCAGATTGGCAGAATCTGCAGCAAAGGACAAATGTAACCTTAAGTGGGACTTATATCTCTGTATCCGGGTTGCTTTCTGTCATCGTGTTACCAAGGGCTCAGAAGTCACGTGTCTCTTTCTGCAGTATTGGTGCTGTAAGTAGAGTTGCTTAAGGCTGTATATAAAACCTCACTAAGGTATAATTTAACTATTCCCCCTTCAATTGTGGAAGAGTGAAGAGCACTGTCTCTGTACCTTGTCATCCTGTATGTGCTGCAAAAGATTTTTCTGTCATATCTATACCCACATGTATTGCCTTCCTCTTGCATAATTCATAGCTGAAGAATTTGCATTTCCCTGAAGTTGAAAGTTCCGAGAGTGCATTGTAATGATTAGAGAAATGGGGGCAGAAGGAGCTGACTGGGTTTGTTTTTTTTTTTTTTTTGACCTAGCACTTTTACAAATTTATTTATTGTACAAAAACCTCTTAACTAAGAGGCAGTTGAACTGGTGCCAGTGGAATGTTTCAGACTTAAAAAGTGACAAGACCCATTTATATTTTTACTTGAAAAAGCATTTTCTGAGCTGCCTCAGCACAAGGTGACCATCTGTCTGTGTCCGTTGCTGACCTGACAGTGAGGGAAAGATAAACCTTTGACTATCTCTAGATACAGACAAAATTAGTAGTTTGCTCCATCTTTGGTATGGGGAATAGTCACGGGCAAATGGGCAACTGTTGCGGACAGATATATAACAGCAGGTTTTTCGTGCTGTACCGGGTATGGAGCTGTTGTCACAGGTGTAATAATATATGAGTAACTTATACTGAGAACCAGTCTCTAGTAGATGGGCATCTGATAAATGCATAGAACATAGGTTGGGAAAGCTACAGCAAGTTGAAAGAACTCACTATTCTTGAATAAGAGCTGAACATGTATGCTAAAGCATACATGTGGCTTTCTTCACAGATCACCATGTGAGTATCTTTCGTGTGGGAATCTTTCCTTTTGAAGCAGATGAGCAAAGGACACTTCCAAGATACCCTCTTAATGACATTTTAGTAACTTAGTTTATGTTGTGGGCTTTTTTGATTTTTTTTTTTTTTTAATGTATGTAACAGAGCACATATTAACAAGGCTTTAAAGCACATAATAAAAGGAACTTGGTGAGAGAGCAGTTAGATGTCATTAGGGGTATTCTTTGTTATGCCACATCATCAGGTTATGGGAATACCAACTATTGTGCTAGTTGTCCCCAGTACCATCTCTTCCTTTCCAGAATGTCACTCTTAAGGCTTCAAGCTCTATTGTGATTTAGGACCTTGAATGTGTGATGGAGGCCATATAAGGTTGGGATGTGGATCATCACCATACCAATAATGTTATTGATGCCACATACACTGCTGCTTGACGGAATGATGCAAACGTAAAAGACAAAGTAATCAATTGTAGCTGAGAAGTACTTAACTGGGAGAGAGAGGGCATGCTGAAAGGCTGGTATGACCTTTCCAGATCATTGCTCTGTTTAGTATAATTAATGAAAAGCTTCCTGCTGAAATGAAATGTGTAGGTGCTTTTTTTGGGGCAGGGGAAGGGAGCTTAGGGAAAGATGAAGATATAGCTTTTGAAGAGCCCAAATGACAAAATCTTGTTGTGGAAGAAGGAAGATGGTAAAGAATTAGGCAGTTCAGGTATGCACTGTTTCACTGTCAGATTACTGAAATTAATGCCTGTGTCACTGCATCACTCCAACATGTCTTCAGACACCTCTGGCAATTTCCCTCTTGACTGAGAATCATTTTTTATCTTCATGATGCACCAGGCATCTTTTATCAGTGCTCCAGAAGTGCTGTATAGCTTGGGTTTGAAAGAGAGGCTTTTACAATGGGTTAAGAGCTCAGGCAACCATAATTTCCCTTTTGGCAATACTCTGTTTGATCCTCTTTTACAGATCAAATAAGTACACTGGAAGTCAGGGGAAGTGCTTAGTGTAACAAACCCAAACACTGAGTGACACGGCCTAAAAGCACCCTATGTTAGTTGAAACTTGTATTCAGACATTGTTGCCACTGGTTCCCTGTTTAAAAAGAAAAATGTCTTCAGGTTTCTGCCAACAACAAAAGCTGTCCAATTTAAATTTAATCAATTATTTGTCACTGTCTGGCGTATTTTGTCTGAATGGTTATTATACATTTTTTGGCGCTTTTTCCCTCCCGTGTTTTGCTGGAGCAACAATAGCATAGAGACATTTGTCTTGCAGAAAAAGAAACTCTGAGAATCACTCAAACCTATTTCATTTGTCATAAAAAATTTGTATGCCTGGGAGGGAAAAGAGACTGGTCACTTGCTGTATTTTCCTCTTCTGCTCCTTCTCAATGGTTAGTTACAACCTCAAACTGCTTCCTTAGAGAAAAAACTAGTGTTAGTATGATATTTAGTCCTTCCACAACTAGAAACAACCAGAGTTAATGTAAAATTTATGTAAAATAACTTCTGTTCAAAAATATTCTGTTCTTGTTGCATGGTGAATAAATTCTTCTTTTTAAGACCTAAGTGATTTTAAATTTTAGAAATAAATCTATGGGGTTTTTGGGGGGTTAGGCTTTTTTAATTACTTTTGAGGCTGCAAACTGTCAGGACTCTTATATAAAAGTTTATTTTTAAAAACTCCATCTAGTACACTGGGAACTGCAGAGATCACTCCTGTAAGGGCCAGACACTCTGTAGAGCAGAGTGATTATGAAGTGAATTTCTTATCTCAGGAAAGAAAACTGCTTTCCAGTTATCCAGACCTGTAGTCAACACATCCATTTCTTCTCATTTCAAGAATATGGTTTCCATAGTTAAATACTTGGGACAAATATCAGTAGGTTGTCTTTAACATGTGGCAGAGAGAGGGCATTTTGCAGTAGTTGCTTTTAAATCTTGAGTTACCTTTATTATGGATTGTGGTGTTAGTGCAGTGCTTCCTATGTACCTACTGCAGCGTGACTCTGAAAAATTGAAAAGTATTCAAAAATGGCTCACTTGGTTGCTTTCAAAATTCACAGCCACCTTCACATCTTATGATGGAGACAAATCTGGATGCAAACTGCTGAACAGTTTCCCACAGGCTGTGTCACACCAGTGTCTTAGTAGACAGGCCCCATGGCATTTAGAGAGTTTGGAAGGCAAACTAGGGAGATCCAAGGGTTTCGTTTTATGAAAATGCTGTTCTAATTTCAGCAAAATAAACCATTTGTGAATGGCTGGCTTTTTCAAAACACTTCCAAAAGCAATAAACAGAGAAGAATATACAGAAAAGATTTTTATCAGGTTTTTTTTCTTTCAATAGCTACAACTATTAAAGCTGACATTTTTTTGCAGGAGAAAAATCTGGTTTTGTTCTGAATGTTTATTCTTCCATACAAAGGGGAAGGACCGATGCCACTGTGAAATCTTCATGAAATTTTGGAGAAAGACATAGTGATAACTTCTGGAAGAGGAATATTAATAATAGTCATCTTGCACATATTTTTAGTCTTAAGCTTCAGTACTTAAGTGATTTCTCACAACTCATGAAAGCTGATGTAAATGCAACACTTCTGCAGTTAATGTGAATCCCATAGCATTTTGCAAATCTTGAATTATGTAAAGAACTGGAGCAAAACCATTATTCTTTAATTTGGCTAGAGAGACTTGCCTTGTTTTTGAGCAGGATGTGGGGCCTCCTTTAACCTTTCCACCTGTAAGGATATCAACACATGGAAACAAGCGGATTTTTCAAAGACATATTGTGGTCTGTTTCCTCCATTTGCTGCTTGCCTGTATTACTCTGATCCAGTTCAGAGATGGAAATCTGCCTCTTGAATTTGGAAATATGCACTTAGCTCAGCCTTTATGGCTAGTGGTGGAGTAGACACAACGTTTTGGAAGCCAATAGGTAGCACACTTGTTTAATTGATTCTGATCCTTCACTCTTATCTGCCCAGTGGGATGCTTGCAAAGGAGCTTGTTCTTCCGCATGGTTTGTATTGAACAGTGAAGTTTTGCTTGATGCAAAAAATTATTCACTGCATGTCAGCCATCTGTTCTCTCAGTCTTTCGGTGGTTTATCTGATCAGTAGAGCTCCTCAATTTTTCTAGTGAAAAAATCTTGAGTGAGAAAATGGCATTAGTGTTTTATGCCACCTTCTTTTGGCACAATAAACAATAGTGAAACATACAAAGGATTAATAGATCCCTCCTGTTCAACCTAAACTATATTATCTAGAGGAATTCTGTCTGCTAAAATATGAGCAGAGTAACTCTGCTGGCATAAATTATTTGGCTTTTCTTCTTGAAGTATAACCTGTCACCCTAAAGGCAATTTTAAAAAAAAAAATTACAATGTACTGTAACTTCCATGTTCTTTCCAGTATGTGCCTCTATATGCAGCATGTTACCTCCCTACATGCATTAACATTGGTATCTTAAAGAAACAAATCTATGCTTTTGTGTAGATGACAGAAGGCTGATATTGTGTAGAGCTGACAAACAGAAAATATAAAACATAGCAATTTACAACAAAACCAAAGCCTACCATGAAATGTTTGTGCCTTTTTCTTGCTCTCCATGTGAGATTAGGGTATTGCTGTAGAGTATGGGAACTTGGGGTTCAGGTTCCTGTTTTGACTCCTGGAGAGTGATTTGACAGATGAAAGCTGTTGGACTCAGGCAAAACAAGGACCCAAATCTGAATGTTGTGCCATGAATCTCACTAGTGGCCTCTTGCTGAGGTGGCTGTACTTTTGCGTTTTCCTTTTTCCAACAATCAGAATTGCCGACCAAAGTTGATTTAACACTTCTCAAATGTAATTTTGTCTGAAATTGCAGTAGGCTAGAGTGCATATTGAAATCTTCTTTTCCTACTTCTAGGCATTGCAAAAGCTAAAAAGCTTCACTTCTGCTGTTTCCCTTCTAACACTGACAGTGAAATTTACTTTTTTATACAGTAAATTCAATCCCACTTGAGTACTATGAACGTGCGTATGTATGAACGCATTTGCAGGACTGTCTTCTGATCAAGACCTAAGTGACTCTAAGGTAGGCTTGATGCTGGCTCACTCCATAGGATTCTGTTTTATTGCGTTGAGAAGTTTCAAACAAAGCTACATGAGCCTCAAAATAGCATGTGTTCATGGTGTTATATATGCTAACCAGATGTTAAAAAGTTGTTGATTTATCAGACAGCTGCCTTATTTCTTCAGTATGCTGAAGAATTTGTAGCTTGTTCCTCAAACCTAATCTTGGAACTAGGACTGCTGTGGCATTGGTCTTGCCTATCATACATTAGCTTGTTGTTTTTTTCAGATCTGTGTTCGCACTTCTATATTGTTTTATAGTCTATGAGTTTATAAAGCCTCTGAGGTTTTAGTGTTGAAAGTACTGGTTAAAATTTCTATGGACAATTTCAGACTGTGTTCTTACTTTTATAAAGATTTCACAATTCTAACTGTTTTTTATCTCTTAATCTTTCTTTTTTTGTTGCTGTGATGCCTTATCTCTAAATATTAAAATGTGACTTCTGTGTACAGCTGGATTTGTGTGCTTAAGGTCAACAAAGTTCGTAGAAATCTCCTCTAGTACAATAGAAAAACAAAACACAATTTATTTATTGCTCAGAGAGCACTGTTACACTCGTTAACCACCAGTACCTTTTGTAAACCTTTGGGGAAAGAAGCTGTTGTATTAATTTAACATGATCCAGATGAACTAGCATGGTTTGTATTAAGAAAAATGTTTTAGCCAGCCCATTATAATGTTTCTATCAGAATCAATACACTAAAGAAAGCAGAGTTGGGCATTATATTTTGGACTAAACTTCTTTAGAGTATGCTTTCTATAAAGGCTTATTAGGGGAAATAAATTACTTTTATTGAAGATTTGTTGATTAGAGCTGGTTGAGGGACAGAATAGTGTTTGCACTTGATCAGTTTTCCATAAACCAAGAAAAAAGCTGCTAGCAGAATCTTGTCTCAGAATTGTATAATACAGTGAGGTGCATGCTACTGAAGTCATAGAATCATCAGGTTTGGAAAATAACAAACATTCAGTCCAACCATTAACCCAGCACCACTGTGTTCACTGCTAAACCAGGTTCTCAAGTGCCACAGCTACACATTTTTTGTTGTTTGTTTGTTTTTTAAACACTTCCAGGGATAGTGACTTTAACCACTTCCCTGGGCAGCCTTTTCCCTGCTTGATAACCCTTTCAGTGAATAAATTTATGCTAATATCCAATCTAAACCTCCCTTGGTACAACTCAAGACTATTTCCTCTCATCCTGTCACTTATTTCCTGGGAGAAGAGACTGACTTCCACCTGGCTACAGCCTCCTCTCAGGTATTTGTAGAGAGTGATAAGGTTTCCCCTGGGCTTCCTTTTCTACAGGCTGAATAACCCAGCTCCCTCAGACACTCCTGATAAGACCTGTGCTCCAGACCCTTCACCACCTCCATTGCCCTTCTCTGGATATGCTCCAGCACCTCAAAATCCTTTCTGAAGTGAGGAGTCCAGAAATGAACACAGGTTTCAAGGTGTCTTCACCAGTGCTGAGTACAGGTGAATGATCACTGCCTTAGTCCTGCTGGCCACATTATTTCTGATAGACCAGTATGCTGTTGGCCTTCTTGACCACCTGGACACACTGATGGCTCATGTTCAGCTGGCTGTTGACCAGCACCCTCAGGTCCTTTCCAGCCAGGCATTCTTCACCCAGCCTCTACCACTGCATGGAGTTGCTGTGACCTAAGTGCAGGAATTGGCATTTCACCTTGTTGAACCTCATACCATTGACCTCAACCCCATTGATCCTGCCTGTCCAGATGCCTCTGTAGAGCCTTTCTGCCCTCCAGCAGATTGACACTCCCATCCAACTTGGTGTCATCTGCAAAACGATAGAAGGTGCACTCAATCTCCTTGTCCATACCATTGATAAAGATATTATACAGGACTGAGTCCCTGGAAACACTGCTTCTGACTGGCTGCCAGCTGGTTTTAAGACCATGCACAACCTCTCTCTGGGCCCAGCTGTTCAGCCACTTTTCTACGCAGCTAAGAGTATACACCTCCACACCATTGGAAGCCAGCTTCTCCAGAAGAATGGTGTGGGAAAATGTTTCAAAGGCTTTACTGAAGTACAGGTAGACAGCATTCACAGTCTTTCCATCACCTGCTAAGTGTGTCACCTTTTCATAGAAAGAAATCAGGTCAGTCAAACAGGACCTACCTTCACAAATCCATGCTGCTTGAGCCTGATCCCCTGGTTGTCCTCTATGTGCTGTGTGATGGCACTTAAGATGATCTGCTCTGAGAATCTTCCTGGCACTGAGGCCAGGCCGAAAGACCTTAAAAAACCCCCTGGGCTCATTCAGGATTTGAATCTGAGACCTCTTGCCTAAGTGAGAATCATATCCCTAGATCAGCAAGCTACATGGATGTTAACACTTATTTCTAATTATTTTTCTCATTCCTGAATAGTTAAAAATAGAAAAAAATTAAAATCGAGACTTTCATTTTCAGTAAGAAAACCTACAAACCCCTAGAAAGCAAAACCAAACTTTTCTCCTGTTATTTCGTTGAGATATTCTGAAAGAAGAAAATGGAGGAAAGGACATAGGTGACAAAAGGCATCTGAATTGGCAAAAATTTGAAAGATAAAAAAATTGTTACATTTGAATCTCTTTTTAAACTTCCAAATGACTTTTAAAGAGCTTATGGAGTTGTTATGAAGCTAACTCAGTAAGGGCAAGGTAATGAAAGAGCAGTTTAAAATGATCAAACCCACTGATGGGTTCAAAGTTAAATGCTGCTTTTCTCTCACACAAAATCCTGGGTTTTGTTATTGGATTATTTAAAATATCTGCTTAGTAGTCAGCTGTGGTCAAAATTATGTCAAAATTACACTTGGCAATAGTCTTTTAATAAGAAAGGAATGAGAATATACCAGAAACATGCTGTTACTGTTTCAGCAGAGGATATGTAAAATATTTCCTTGTTTTTTTTGTTTGTTCACTCTTCATTTTAGAGAAGAAAGAACACAAGCAGGGCTAGGAAGAAAAAGTTAAAAAGCAGTAAAAGCCCCTGGATTTTCCTCTAGTCTTAGTGAAAAAGCTTCCATTGACTTCAGGGGTATATTAGCAAGGCTTTTGTGTGGGAATTGTGATGAACCTCTTAAGTAGGAAAGAACAAAGACGAGAGGAACACTGAGTTCCTAAGTATTCATAAGATATTACAAAATGAAGAGAAGTTAAACAAATAATATAGACTGTGTCATGTGGATTTATTAATTTCTGCATTTGGACAAGTAGGGGTAACATGCTTATTTAATGAGCGGAGTGAAAAAATAGTCTTTTCAAGCAACACATGAAAAAATTAATTTATTTGCTCTTGAAGCATAACTAGTGAGAATCTAATGAGTTTTTTTGAATCTGTTTCTAAGAACGACAAAAAGAAAATAAAGAAAATGTGTGGGAAAGACATGTCTTGTTTCTCTCTCCCTCACCCCTCTCCCTAAGAATAAATGTGATTAAGACAATTTTTTTGAAATTGTAAAACTAGAGAAAATCAAGAGATTTGCGCTGTGGGTTTTTTTTTTTTGGTGGGCTTTTAAGGCAGTCTGTAACAGCACTACAAGAGGATAAAATAGCTTTGATATTAAAACACAAGAAACTGCAACAGGATTTGATTGAAGAAACTACATTTCCTTAAAGAAAAACTTTATCCCAAAACGCATGGATTTTAAAATGAAGTTAGGACTATAAGCAAGCTGCAGCATACTAATTTTTGTTCTTTCAAATATGTACCCACTGCTGACCATTGGACTTAGGAAGATAACCTTTCCTAAACGAAGGCACTTTGAGCTCTGCAACCCACCTCTGCTTTAATCTACAACCCCGTTGCTTGTTGCGCTCAGATCAGGTGAAGCCGGGGTCAGTAAGCCACGTCTTGCACATCAATACTTATGGTGGTGATTGCCTGTATCACATATATGATTTTTGTCTAATATTATTTGGCTGATCTGTATCCCTTTAACTGTTGTGTCATGACCTAAAAAAAAATTGCCTTGTACATAAAAATACTGAAGAAAACATCCTACAGAATATAGTGGCATATCTTAGAACTGCACTGCTCTTTAAAAGATTGAGAAGTGAAAAGAGAGGCTCCTGAGATGTGTTACTTGTACAGTCTTAAAATATGCATAAATTATGTCTTCAATTCTGTTTCAGGAATCAGTGACACAACTCCTGTGGTTTATGATATGAGTGGCCTAAGGCAACAGAATTTAAGAAATAATGTGTTCCATTATTCTCTACAGTGAATTTAGCACGCAACAGGAGTGTGTACTAACTGTTTGCTAGGACTGTGGTCTTCAGGGTACTGGGTAACTATGCACTGAGGAATTCTATGAATTTCAGCTGTGTGCATTATTAGGCATTGAAATGACTGAAAATAGACTGTGTCAGCAGTATAAATCTCTGTTAACGTTTTCTTGAATATGAAGTGTGAGAATACTTATTTATTTGCTTTCCAGTGTTAGCAGTGTGCTTTCAGCCAGTGCTTTGGGGTTTTTATTGCCAGTGGCAGAGTTGGTTTTATTTATGGGTACGGTAACTGTTACACATACTTGCACTCATCTTTATCCTTGGGATTTTTTAGATAAAATATTCTCATCTGTCTCATCTGTCTCTTAGGATTTTTTCTCTCCTTTTTCTTTGGAGAAAAATTAAGTTGTCCTGAAAACGTTAAAAACCCTGAATCTTGAACCCTTCTCTTTTTTTTTTTTCTTTTTTTTTTTTTTTTTTTTTTTTTGCAAAACCTGACCTACCAAAGCAATGATAGCTTAAGCTTCTGAATTCACCTAGTTTATCTACAAGTTGTCCTGGAAAGGCTCTCTGGGAACAATTTCACTAGTTCAGTGGTGGGATGAAAAAAGTATTGTAAACTTCTCTGTTAGGACTACTGAATATAATAGTAGACCTTTGGATGGGAACAGGTTTAGTCTTACCTTGGCACAAACTATATAGAGGATAAGCACTAGGCAGTTGTAAGAAAAGGTCTTTAGAATAGATTATATTTGCAAGAAGGCTATCACTTTCATCAGAATGACTGATGTCTGATTCTGCCCACTCCATCAGTTCTTTTGCTCAGCTTGTTGGAAAATATTTCTTACCCAAATAAATATTGTAAAGATGATGTAATAATTATAGTAGAGATGAGGTAGTTGTTAGATTAACCTGAAATATTTTGTCGATTGAGAATTTGTTTTCATTTAGAATGTGTTGATATTTTTATGCCAAATATTATAATGGCAAATTCCAGTTTGTTTTCAGGTGTCACTTTTCACTTCTTGAAAGCCATGGGTGCCATATATTACTTTTTTTTTTTTTCTTCCAATGATACATCCATGCCAAAGAATGGCACTCTGTTTTTGGTATTTTTATATGGGAGTTTTACTAGTCTCATTACTTCAGTACTATGGAAACAGTACACACAAATAAACCCCAACCAAAGAAAAAGTCTAAACTGGGAAAGAACATGAATGTACAGTGCAAAACAAAGCTTCCATAGAGAGAAAGGGATTCCATGTAGGGCTAGTATAACATTTTTTCATTCTTTCCTGCTATATGAATTTTTCTGCCATAACTCCACTCTTGGGAGTGCTTTCTATACCAATGACTATTTAGAAGGTATTTTCACTTCTGTTATTCACGCCTGGGCAGGACAGGGAAATTCAGATAGAACACAATAGATCAGAGTACTAAAGGAGATCTGATGGAATAAGATGGTATTTTTCTACGTGTTACTTTGTTTTCTGTGAAGAAAATTATTATTAGGGAACTTAGGTGTACAGCATCGAGGAATCTAAACCCAGAAATTCTGTATAGCTCCCTAATACCATGTTTAGAAAAATGCAATTTCAAAATGCATCAGTTCTTGAGCATGTAGAAAAGCGAGTTTATTCACTGTTTATTAATTCTGCACATTTGCTGAACTTGGTCATTTGTAAGTTGAACACATAGAAGTGTTTCTGGTTATGAATATAATATAACATATGACATATATATGCTAATTTAAAAATATATTTTAGCTGATTGAAGTATTCATGTTAGTACTTAGCACAATTAGAGATGTTCAAAATAGAACTCAGTGTTAACTGTTGTACTGTAGCAAATTAGTGTTTCCAATTAATTGCCCCTCTGCATATGCGTGACTGCAGCATATGCCTGCTCAGGGTTCAACATCCGGAACAGTATTACTTCAACATGGGTAATTGTTAGAGAAAAGTAATTATTTAAACTTTCCAGTGTATGTTTGGATTCTATTTATTTCACTGTTGTTCCCCTGCTCCAATTGTCTGTCACTAAATTTTTATTTATGTTTATTTTTCCTACTAAGTTAGTAATTCTTTGAACTTTTATTTTTTCAAAGTCTTGGTGAAGTTAGGCACATAGCATACCATTCATAAAAACATGTCTCCACAGGCACTTGATCCACCCAATATTGTTATTTACTGCACCTAAATATGCTAAAAAACCCATATTTCCACTGAATGATTTATAAAGGGAACTGCCTGTAAATCCTATCAAATTTTGACATAATTTTATCTATATCTAGATCTTTTCTGTAGAATCACAATTCCACGATTGTATTCTGAAACTTATTTACTGTGTCTGTCAATGAGCAAATGCTGTCTTGATCACTGTGAAATTACAGTGATACATACAGTCACTTGAGATTTTAGAATATTTTTTGCTCATTGTAGTTAGTAGTTGTATATATTCTGCATGTGATTTTATGGATAAGAAATTAACATAGAGATTAACACAGATGGCAGCAAATGGTATTTACATTTAATACATTATTTACACTTATAGTCCATAAATACATTATGTGAAGGCAATGCCAGAGCTTAAGAAGCAAAGATCTCATAAGACTGTAGTTATTGGAGTTTTTGAAATATGTCTTTAACCTTCTTGGATCTGGGGCCTGAAACTTAAGATTCACTAGCACATATGTGGTGGCATGCTCTTTGTATGTGCTTTTCCTAAATCATACTTGGTTTAAGTCTGAACCAAACTGATCTTGAAACCCATCATTTTTAACTCTGAGAACAATCATTTACCTGGCATGCTTGTATGAAAACATCAGCTTTGATGAAAACCAGTGTGAGTCTCTTTTGCTGTGTTTATGATCATTTAGTTGAGAGATTGATGTTAGGCAACAGCTGTTATTGAATCAGAATTCTCCTGGGCTTATTCTGTTACCCCTCCTGGTACCTACCCAAAAGGAAAGTGTAAGTATGTACACAGGAGTAGGATGAAATTGCAATTTCTCCATGACCATAGCCAGAGAAATTCTTAGTGAAATCTATTTATGATGTTTGTGTCAGGACGATCATGTTGTACTTCTAACAGGTGCTGAGAAGTAGCTTTTCCACCCATTCAGACTCAAGTTATACTTCTCAACAAGGGAAACCACGAGTTCGTACACAATGCGAGGTGTCTGTAGCTGCCTTATGTGGGTGACCCTTTGCAGCAGCTACAATTTGAACATCATGGTAGTTACTAAGTGTCAGTAATACCAATCATAGAATCATCAAGGTTGGAAGAAACTTTTAAGATCAGCACTACCACGCTAATCCTTAAACCACTCAACTGTATCGTTCAGCGCCAGATCCAGACGGCTCTTAAACGCCTTCAGGGATAGTGACTCCACCATCTTGGGTGACCTGTTCTGATGCCTAACCACCCTAACAGTGAAAAATATTTTTAATTTTTAATCTGAATTTCCCCTGTCTCAGCTTAAGGCTATTTCTTCTAGTCCTCTCACTGCAGGCACAGTAGAAGACACCAGTCCCCACCTCGCTACAACCTCCTTTCAGGTAGTTCTAGAGACTGATGAGGTAGGTACCCCCTGAGCCTCCTCTTCTCGAGACTAAACAAACCTAGCTCCTTCAGCCATTCCTCATGATATGTTTTTAGATCTTTCATGAGCTTTGTCGCCCTTTGCTGGACTCACTCCGGCACCTCAATGTCCTCTTTAAAGTGAGGGGCGCAGAACTGAACAGAGTACTCGAGGTGTGACCTTACCCCAGTGCCAAGTACAGGGGGACAGTCACTTCCCTAGTCCTGCTGTCCATGCTGGTTTTGTTACAGACCAAGATGCCATTGACCTTCTTGGCTACCTGGGCACACTGCTGGCTCATGTTCAGCTGCTGTCAACCAGTACCCTAGCTCCCTTTCTGCTGAACAGCTCTCAAGCCACTCTTCCTCCAGTCTGTAGCACTGCATGGGGTTGCTGTGACCCAAGTGCAGAACCCAGCACTTATTGAACCTCATGCAGTTGTCATTTGCCTATTGATTGGGACTGTCCAGGTCTCTGTAGAGTTTTCCTACCCTCCAGCCAATCAACACTCTCACTCAACTTTGTGTCGTCTGCATATTTACCGAGTATGCTCTCAATCCCCACGTCCAGATCATCAAAAAAAGATGTTAAATACGGACCCAAATGAAGCCCTGGGGAACACCACTAGTGACTGACTGCCAACTGGATTTAGGTCCATTCACCACAACTCTCTGGGTCCAGCCATCCAGCCATTATTTTCCCCAAGAATCCACTCATTCAAGCAGCGAGCATCCAGTTTTTCTAGGAGAAAGCTGTGGGAGATGGTGTCATATGCTTTGCTGAAGTCTAGTTAGACTCCATCCACAACCTTTCCCTCATTTACTAAGTGGGTCACTTTGTCATAGAAGATCAGCTTGTTCAAGCAGGACCTGCTTTCATAAATCCGTGGTGACTGGGCTTGATCCCCTGGTTGCCATTACACAGCACATGCAGGACGTTCAGGGTGATCTCTTCTATAACCTTGCCCAGAACCAAGGTTAGGCTGACATGCCTGCCGTTCCCCAGATCATCCTGCCTTCCAACCCTTCTTGTAGATGGGCATAACATTTGCTAATTTCCAGTCAGCTGGAACTTCTCCAGTAAACCAGCTGTTGTTCAGGGTTCAACCTGAGAAATGACACCAGTAATCTCTCCAAGTCTTGTTCAATTTGTTTGATTAAAACATCAGGCTTATAAAGCTCAGGTGTTGGAATGGTATACTTAAAGGTTTGAGCTTTTATAGGTGTTTTTGTGTGCTGCTAAGACTTCTTGTCTGAAATACTTTTCCTAATGCACGATCTGTGATCTGAACCTGATCAAAGTACAAAACAAAGGATGAGACTGGATCTGCAGGCTACCAAATTGATTTATGGTGATCTCGATTCCTCAGATTAGTTTATTTAGAGTAATGCTTGAAGTTAGTTTGCAAGAAAGATTCATGGACAGACAGCAGGGAGCAACTTGTATCATGGTAGCTGCAATCACTTATCAAATGTATTGTGCTTATTTGGAGAGGATAAATTTACTCTTTTGCCTCTTAAAATGCCATCACTGCGTCATAGGAATTAAAAACTGTCTACTTTTTTAAAAGTGCCTAAGAAGTTAAGCACCTGTGTGGGCCTCTGCCTGAAAGCTGAAGGCAATACTTTCAGAAAAGCTCAAGCCTTTTAAATAATTGTATCAAACTAAAATAGAAATGGATCCATATTGTTGTAACAGTTGTTATATTCTTGAACAAACCGTTATATTGGGCAGCACTGGAGGCAGTATCAGTCCTTCATATCCTGTATTTACCTGCTCATGATAATGTTTTTGAATTATTGAATGTCTCTTCATTAACACTTTGTAGTTCAGGGAGAATATCTAGCCCCAATATTCTTTTGGCAGAACCAAATGAAATTGTAGAGCTAAGTGATAAACCATGGATTTATCAATAGCAGATGTAGGGAATATATACTGAATTTAGTAAAAATAATGCACTTCAAATATTTGTATTACTGGAGAAGTTAACTTCAGAGAACTAAATTACTGAAAGTTGGAAATCATGCAAGTCCAGATAAAGTTTCTCAGCTCAGGATCTCTAACTCCTATTTTGGAAGTTTCTGTAGATTTTTTGGGGGGGAGGGCAAGTAATGCAAGGTAATGTATGAATTGGAAAGTCTTGTGTACATTTTTAGAGGAAAGTTGTAATGGTAAAATAAATGCAACCTACTTACAGAATAGGGGATGGTGGTTTACACTAATAATATATGTGACCATTTATTAAGGTAAGGAGTTCTCTTTCTGGGCCTTTATCGTTCCTTATTATTTTCATTAAATCCTCTTCTACTAAGGATATAGCTAATTGGAGTTCCATATATTTTTTTTTGTGAACTTAATATTTCTTGCACCATCAAAAACATGCTGAGCAGATTTATGAGCCAACAATATCCACTTCCATTGGAAGTTCTCTTTTTTTTTTTTATCACCTTCCCCTGTTTTTTTTTTCTCCTCTATGTATCTTTTTCTGAGTTCCATTGGAGTTACAACCTGTTACAATTCCTCAAACATTTGTTTCTCATTTGTTTCTTGTTTGTGTGTTTTGGATCTGTATCTCCTCCGACCCTGCCCCATGTTGTTTTACTTTGTGAGAAAAGCGGAGCAAGGAATTGATTGCTCTGTTTTCTCCTTGTGGTTAAGTGGTCCTTTGCTGCCACTAGTCAGAGCTGGATTGCTAAAACATAATGTGGTTCAGCTTTGTTTCACTGAACTCTTTAAAAGAGAATCTACTGTTGTTTTTTTTTCTTAAGCCTGGTTTCTTACAGTAAGCACACAAACTTCCTTCTCCTATCGGCTGGTCTGTACCTCTTTCTTGGTCATTCAGTTGGTTACCACTGGTCTTAACTGAATAGAGAACATAAGTGAAATCAAAGGTACTGGTTAACAGAAGTTTTTTTTTTTTTAAATTAGAAAGTATACGTAAATTCAGACTAAAGAAAAACTCGAGTATTGATGGAAGTACTACATAGAAGAAATCCAACAATAAAAGGTATTTCTATATTTCTGGGAGGGGAAGCTCTGATCAAAGCTTGGGAGTTATTAGAGACAGGCATCATGATATCCTATACTTTTTTTCTGTGTATTGAACTGTTTTGAATGTGTAAGAGAGCACTGTCACAGAATATTTTGTTAAATCCATTAATGTGTCAGTTTGCTTGCCTTGGTGACTTCAGTCTTCTGTATTCACTAGTTGTCTTGTTTCTTTGCTAAGCTTTTGCTCTGTATAGTTTTGCTGTGCTAATTGTCACACAGTGCTGCAGGTAATGCTTCAAAATCATTTTTTAGACTCATAGGAGGCAAAGTACATGCCTTGTGACTTCTCCCTTTGTGATCAAAGGTATCCTCCTGTTCAGTGACCCAGTGAATGAGAAAGAGAAACAAAAGGGGACTTTCGTCTTCATATTCTACTCTGCTGGAATGAAGGAAGCCCAGCTGCTTTTAGACAGCAAGACTGAGGAGAGAACCAGATTACACACTGAGAATAATTAGAACAACATGGATTTAATATCATTATTGCCAGGCATTATTGTAGTCACTGCATTGCAACTACTTTCTTCCTGGTTTCCATATATAACACAAGGTCCTAGTTTCCATAAATAACACCAGGCTCAGGGCAATGAGAGAAAACAAATTCAGATTCTGTTACCTAAGTTATTGCTCATATACTTCTCTAGCTTCTCTTCTGCCTCTTCAATATAACGTTTTTCTTTGACCTAGATAACTTCTCATTTGCTTCCTTGAACATAATAACAGAAATGTTGAGAATTTTCTCCTTTCATTTTAGATGACTTTGAGAATCCTTTATGGATCCTTTTTCCTTATACTTGTCATTTCAACAGCCTTGTAGCATGTATGATAGATACTACCTTCTGAAGGACGAAAAATAAGAATCAGAGGAGGAAATATGGGGGGAAGACCAGAGGGAGAAGAAGCTGCACACTTGTAAAATCAGAGGTGGTGTTTGTGACTGCAGTAACTCTGAAGGTCAACTCAGGAATTTTAAATGTGAAATTCTGGCTTCTGTGGGATGTCACAAATGAAAAATTTGAAAGACTCTAATCTGTGACTGAGAAGCCATAGGGCTGTGTGCACTGAGTAGTGGAAGTGTCCTCTGGAAAATGGAATAACGGAATTTAAGGTGTGTAATTAAGAAGTCCAGAATAGAAAATTGGGACATAGCTTTATAGAAAAAAATATTGAGCTAATAAAAAGTTTCCTGGTTATATTGTTGACTTTGATGAGACTTTTTTCTGGGGAAAAAAACCCATGGAAAACTAACTTTATAAAGGCAATTTCACTATGGACATGGTCACTACATGTATTAGCACAGCTGAGTCAGATTTACTTATTCATTTATCCCTAAAGCAGACCATACCTGTGTAATTTGACATTCTGCAGTGGATGAGGAATATGAGATACTGCCATTAACTTGCATATGCAAGCCATTGACTTTGGAAAACATCTATTTTGTGATGCTCTGACTTCTAGTCCTGCACAAGCTGGCCAGATGTCAGCCAGAACCTGTGTCCATGTCTTCTGCAAGGGATGTGATTATACTAGTTAGCTGATTTACATCAGGACTGTGATTTTGATATTGGTGCCCCAGTCTTTGTCACCTGCCTTACATTGGCTTATCTCATAAATTGGTCCTGGAGCATAAAATCTGAGTTTTAGATGAATCTATCCAAAGCAAGCATGTCTCCTGTGTTTCAGCACTGAATGAGTGCTCAGTTCATGGGATCAGACTGAGGATAGTCAGGAGTATATGTTCAGCACACGTACCATTTGAATGCTGAGTTGCTCCTACTTGGCAGAACTACTTGCCAGTGCAACCGTAGCTTTTGGCACAAAAGCTGTGGGTTACTGACTTCTGTAGCAACAAATACGATGATCACTAGGAGCAAGTTAGATTTGAACAGACAATCTTAATAGTGTCTCTGTCTGACTTGAGTGCTTGACCTAATGAATTTCACATCTGTTTTTGTAATGTATGGATGGAAGGTGTTTTGCTTTGGATTTACTTATTTTTTAGGTGGCAAGGATCTGATTTTTCACTTCTATTTACTTTTTATTGTAAAATCCTTATTACTGAATTGCTGCATATGTTTCCTTTTGTACCACAACACGTTTTCTGTTATTTTTCAGTGTTTCTTTTGTGTAATTTTAATTAACTATTTCCCTCTTAATTAGATGTGTGGCTGCAACTTTGAGGAAAAGGTCCTGGCAATTGTTTTCTCTCTCTAAATTCAGGTTTTGTTTTTGTTTGTTTGTTTGTTTGTTTGTTTTTAATTGATACAGTGCTATTAAAACATGGCAGAGAACTTTAATATCAACCTAGCTTAACTTAGGTGACTTTAAGATAGCAATTTTTTTTTTTCTAGTATACTCTCTAATACTTTGGTCAATGGGTAGAATAATCCCCCAAGCCCATCTGCTTCTAATATGTGAGTGAAAATAGAGCTGGGTTTACATATAATTTGCAGATGGATAATCCCTGATGGTTGCTGTATTCTCTTAGGGTATCAGCACCAGAAAAAGTCATAAAACCAGCTGAGCTAGGAAGGTTAAGGAAGGAGCTACTCTCTATCTATGTAGTAATCCCATGGAAGTGAGACTGCTGGAGAACCAAAAACATTTAGGGTGAGGGAATCAAATGGAATAAGCTTTTTTAAAAAAATACTTTGACTTCAGCAACCACAGTACTGTGTGCTATTTCCATAAATTCTTGCAAACTAAGCAGGAACTGGTCAAGTTAGTGCAAAACATTGTAAAATATTTTTTCATACAAGACCTGTTTCCCAGAATTCTTCAGGGTTGAACAATATGGTGTTATTCTGGCACTGAAATTTATTACACTAATGGAGGTGAGGAAAGCAGAAGGTATTGCACAGCGGGGGAGGGAAGAGGGCTTGCAGGCAAAATTATTTTTTTTTCTCTAATGAGAAGGAAAATTGATGAATCAAAGAGATACTTTGATACTTTTTGGGGAATTAATATGGACAGGAGATGGCAAGGTGCTAAGATGACTCTTCTGTACATGTGAGAGGCTGGTAATACATAAAAAATGGAAAAAGAGGAAGAGGATATTGTGCTTCTGGACAAGGATGGAGGCAGTGCTAGCAGAGACTGCAAAAGCACATTCTAACTGAGTAGAACATCAAATGAAATATTTTATTTACAGGGAACCTCTGTTATGAGCAGAATCACAGAATTTTTAGAGTTTAAACAGATGTCTGGAGAATATCTAGTCCAACTCCTCTGCCAAGGCAGGGTCATCTAGAGCAGGTGACACAGGAACTTGTCCAGGGGGGTTTTGAATGCCTCCAGAGAGGAAGACTCCATGATATCCCTGGGCAGCCTGTTCCAGTGCTCTGCCACCCTGAAAGTGAAGTAGTTCTTCCTCACGTTGATGTGGAACTTCTTGTGTTTTTGTTTATGGCCATTACTCTTCATCCTGTCACAGGGCATCAGTGAAAAGAGTCTGACACCATTCTCTTGGCATCTGTTTTTAATATCTATATGCATTAATGAGATGCCCTCTCCATCTTCTCTAGACTAAACAGGCCCAGCTCCTGCAGTCTCTCCTCATAAGAGAGATGCTCCACACCTCTGATCATCTTTGTGGCTTTCTGCTGAGCCCTCTCCCGTAACTCCTTAGCTTTCTTGTACTGAAGAGCCCAGAACTGGACACAGTACTCCACATGCAGCCTCACTAGGACTGAGTAGAGGGGCAAGATCACCTCCCTTAACCTGCTGGCAATTTTCTTCCTATTGCACCCCAGGACACTGTTGACTCTCCTGGCCATGAGGGCACACTGCTGGCTTGTGGACAACCTGTCATCCACTCCCAGGTACTTCTCTGCAGAGCTGCTCTCTAGTAGGTCAGCCCCCAACCTGTATTGGTACTTGAGGTTATTCCTTCCCAGGTGCAGCACCCTACACTCACCCCTATTGCACCTCATTAGGTTGTTCTCTGCTGAACTCCCCAGTGCATCAAGGTCCTTCTGAATGGCAGCACAGCTTCCCAATACATCAACCACTCCTCCCAGTTTTGTATCATCAACAGACCTGCTTAGGCTGCATTCTATTCCTTTGTCCAGGTCATTAATAAACAAGTTGAGTAAGGCTGGACCCAGTATTGATCTCTGGGGAACACCACTAACTACAAGCCTCCAACTGGATTCTTCTCTGTTGATCATGAGCCTCTGAGCTCTACCACTTAGCCAGTTTTTGATCCACCTTACTGTCTATTCATCTAACCCACATTTCCTGAGCTTACCTAGAAGGATGTTATGAGAGATAGTGTCAAAAGCCTTGCTGAAGTCAAGATCCACTGCTCTCCCCTTGTTGACCCATCCTGCCATGTCATCATAGAAGATTTTCAGAATGGTCAAGCATGATTTCCCCTTGGTGAATCTATGCTGACTATTCCCAATGACCTTACTTTCTTCTACGTGCTTGGTAATGACCTCCACCATGACCTGTTGTGTCATCTTTCCAGGGGTGGTATTTTCCTGGGTCCTCCTTCTTTTCCTTTTGATAGGATGGTATTCAATGCATTTCTCCTTGTGTGACAGCACTATCTTCAAAGTAACCTTCAGTACAAGTGCTTTCTATGTTAGAAAGTAGAGCAAACATGACAAAACAATGTGCTACTATTGAACATCCCTTTTTGTACACAGTGGTTTTAGCTGGTTTTGTTAAATAGTTACTTCAAATAACAACTAAAAAAAATTTCATGGCATCTGGTTTCAGTGTTCTCTTTTTATATGAAACATCCTGATTTCTTTAACCTTCTTGGAAAAACTGGAAGATCTTAAATTTTTAAAGGTTAAATTATGTTTCATCTCTTTTGAGAAAAAAATTAATTTGATATGAAACTATTTGCTTGCTTTTTGGAATTACTTAAAAGGGCTCTTTCTTGTATATGATACACCTTTTTATTTTAGATAGTCAATGTGTGATTGAATTTTGATCTTGAATGACTTGATCCTTTCACCTTAAATTTTCCCACATAGTGCCCATATATTATTATTATTTTAATTTACTTGTAATCTTGAGTACTTGTGTGCTCTAAATCTTTTCAAGTTTTCTTCTTGAAACTGATCATGTTTAGTGCACGGGTGAAATCTGTTTGTATCCCTGTATAAATATTTTGCCACGTTTGGGAAATTTCTGGTGGAAACCCAGGTTCCTAGCAGTGTATTCCTTAGTAAGGTATTCAGGATACCATGAAATAGCAAAATCCTCCTCAAAACACAGTTTTTATTGTATTGGGACAGCTTCTGTATAGCTTTCAAGGACAAACTGGTGGATCTTTACATAAAGAATGCAAAGATAGTTGCAGCACCGTTTTCAACCATCCTGAAACAAAATGAAATGCCTTGGGGCAACGTCTCTAGTTACATGTATTTTAAATCTTCCGGTAAGGACATGCATGCTTATGTAACTAATATTAACTTTTTCTGACACTTTTGTTGCACCAAAGTGAAATTATACCAGTCCTTGTAGCTTTCTGTACCTACTGAGTTGAGAAACATAGCACAACCTATGTTAATGGGTTGTAGATGGTATGGTTTAAACTCGTCTCACAGCTCCACTAGGTTTTGATATGCTTTTCTACCCTCATAAATATTTACACCCATCCATGCTTAAACAACTGAGAAAAGTCTTTCCAAGCAAACCTTTTGGCCTTATCAGTGCAACCTTATAGAAATTCTCTTTTGCACTGCTAAAGGCAGAGAAAGGAACTGGAGCACTGGCTGTGGAGGTCTGAGTCTTAGCCACGTGTGTCAGCAGCAGACTGACTCTTGTGATATGGGAAGTGAGAGTGGGTCAACATTCCTTATAGTCTGAATGAACTAAATGTTTATAGTACAAAAAAACTTCTCTGTTTCCTGCCATTCATTGTTAAAACTTTGAGGATTTAAAACTGTATAGATGTGCCAAATTCGTGAATTGGAATAACAGATCTTGACTGCACTCACTCCTCTTCATCTGTGGAACAGTATCTTTTAGCTCTTTCTCATGTTATACTGTTGGTGATAAAATATGTGAGTGCTTATGGGAACTGTAATATAAAAAAAAAAAATCTCACTTTCTGTTCTAGGGAGACACAGTGAATGACTAGGAAATCTTGAATTTTAATGGAGTGAAAACAGTAGAAGTTGCCTTATAATAGATTAAGGGAAACTAAGGAGAAGAACTTAGTTTTGGATAGCATATAGCTTACTTGCAGGATTGTGTTTGAATGATATCTAGTCCTTTTTAGGATTTTAAGGATATCCAATTATTGCAGGCTCTACAGATAATGGTAAAGGTAGTATAAGCTCTCAAGGATTCTTTCTGCAAGAAAATGAGACTGTGTGAGAATATGGGTAGCAGACTCCTATAACTTATAGCTCTTTTTGCATCTCATAATGAGGATCCAATATCTCCTGGAAGTCAATGAGTTTTGAATGTCTTTCTGTTTGCAGCAACTTGAACTGAATTTTCTCTGATTAAATGTGTTGTTCAGATGTGGAAGCTGCCCTCTGGGTGCTTGAGTGCTGGTGAGAGGAGTAGAGGTAGGAGCAGCTGGAGACATTAGGCTAGCTGCAGGTTTTGCAGATGCGGGAAAAGAGGCTGCATGTCAGCGAGCATGTAAGAGCCCTCCCCTCTGGCAAGCTGTCAGGATCCATTTGGCAAACTGACGCTCAGCCTGAGCGAGGGCTGAGCCTGCCCTGGAGAGCCCAGCTGAGGCAGGTGCTTGTGCACTTGGGCAGCAGTTTGGCTCTGGGCTTTGCTGTCTTGGGAAGGAGGGGGTCTGCTGCAAGCTGATAAATTGCTATGACAAAGAGGTTCTTGTACCTGGTGATGATGTTATGTAGTAACTACAGTGTAAGGGATTGATTCAGTGCGTATTCAGCACAACTAGTAGTGCATAACAAGGGTTTTCTAATTACTTATGGGAGAGAATGTGCTAATGCCCCTCACTGTTTTTTTCTTAATGCAGTTAGGGATAAAACTTTGAAATAAGTGTTTTAAGCTGTTTGCTTCAGTCAGGTTCACTTCAGACTTGCTATGCCTTGTTTATATGGCTGTACTACTTTAACCCTGCAGAGAATATTACACATATATAACATGGTGGCTGTGATGCAGATGATCTGAATATGGAAACTGCCCATCAGTACTGAAATTATTACTTTATGGGATGTGATCTATACCATCTAAATGTGTCTAGCTCAAAGCTGAGCATCTGGCCTAAACTATAGTGACATCCCTCCTTCTATTCTTACAGAGTAAGGTAGGGAAAAGACTTTTTCTCTCAAATAATTATTCTATCTAGATCTTTTACGTAAATAATTTTAGGGTGTGTGAATCATCTTTGTGGCAGTAGATATTTATTACTTAAAGTACCTTCCAAATTTAGTTTTTGAACCTAATAAAGTTAAATGAGTTGGATTCTAAATTGTTGTTTATATCCAGGTCAACTGATGTCTTACAATTGGTTTCTTAGAGATGTGAACATAAATATCTAGTATGGCACCTATTAACTGTTTGATGTTAACCTCCTCCCTTTTTCTTTCAAAAATACATTAAAAATATTTCTAAAATTAATTTGCTAATTTTCACTGGGTGATTTCGAAAGCCAAAACAAATCTGAAAAGTTGAAAAAAAGAATTCAAGAATTCCAGTCTCTAAGTCTATTTTTTCTAATTGTGCCTAAACACTGAAGAAAAACAAGGAAAAAATTTTATCTTAGTAAATGTTGCTTCTGTATTATGCTTAAATATTATTGAAATGGTAATCTTACAGTTAAAAACAATTGAAAGAGAAAAAAGGCAGAAAAAACAAGCCTTTGAGCTATGGATGTTTTGGCCTTTGTAGACTGGGTACATTGGTTGAAGTTCTTGTTAGACAATATTAGCTATAGAACATGTTTTGCGTTTTTTACACATATTTTGTGGTGTGTTTTGGCATGTGACCAGACAAAATAAGACTTCATTTAGAAGTTTGGAATAAAATCCATTTGGAATAAAATCTCTTTGGCAACGCTTGTTTGCACAAATTCTCCATTGGATTTAGCCAATTGAGTGATGCGGCTATAATCATTTGCTTGCTTAAGCATGTGTGCTATAAAAATAGTGTTTATAATGCAGTTGTCATGTTTGATGCAAAAGGATATGCTAGCTCAGGGAGTCCATTGCTGCCATCTGTGGAGATGTCTGCATGGTTTCTTAACTGTATTTGTTAAAGGGATATATTGTTACTTTTTTCCCAGAGAATTAATGTTTAGAACCTTTAGCAATATTCGGGAAAGTTTGAACCCCATTCCTGTCCATTTGGTATTCCAAATGACCAGGAACCACCAACTTTGTACATTTGAATGGCAAGCTTACGAGTCTACTAATATAATAGCATGGCAATGGGATTAGTGTTGATCACTCTATTCAGGAGAGAGGCTTGATTGAGGGTGATGTCTGGTAATATTACGTTAGGTTTCTGTGTAATCCACTCTGTAATAGCTGCTGTCAGCTTTGACTTTGGACATTAATCACGGTTTGTCCTCCACACGTACTCAGCTGGGGTTGAACACCGTGAGCCTTCCCTGTACAACTATCTGTGATTCAATATCAAATTCTAGTCACAGTGTGTCCCCCTCTGTATCAGCAGTCAGGCTACATCAGACTGTCTTCAATCACAGAGAAGTGTGGAGCTAGAAAGGACCTCTATTCATATCTGTTTTCAAGTACTTTTTCAACTCTTAACCTTGACCTAGATTTGTCTAGCTCTCCCAAAATGTATTGTTCATCCAGAACAATATCTTATACACAAACATTCCTCATATGTGCTATACCTATCTAAAATGAATGGCAAATGAGAATGTCACTCTGAAAGATTATTTTGCTACATATTACCTTACTGCTGATCAATTATAATCTGCGAATTTGACATAAGGGTATTTTTTTTAAATGGGAAACCAGTTTATTTCTAAAAGGTGATCATGTTTCTTGTAACTTACTCTAATAATCAATTCTATCAGATATAATAATATCTGATACCTCTTCTACCAAGGCCAGCTTATCTTCATCACAACTTTGCATTTACACAAAGATCATTCCCTAAGATTTAAGTTCGTTAATTTGTGTCTTGTTTATGTGAGGCTATCTGAGGACCTGGGTGTACTTATTCACCAGTTCTTTCCCTTTCCCAAAAATTATTAGTCAGAAGGAAAGATAATTACAATGTTGAAGGTGAATGGTCTAATCCCCCCCTAGAATTTTCTCATTTTCCTACATTATTCGTATTTTTTGGCTGGATGTGGGAGGCACAAGCTGAATACTGATGCCCATGCTGGCTGCTGTCTGTCCACTGCCACCTGTTTCTTTCCAGGAGAATATCTCAGGTGAGCACCTGTTCTCCAGCTCATGATTTCGATGATTTGCATTTGAGGTCTCCAGTATCTTTTAATTGTCTACATACCATGCACTTTTCAAAAACTTTAGAACAAAGTTTTCTGACTGCAAATAAACATAAGCAGCTCTATTGCCTGGTGTCTTGAAACACCAGGGAACCTGAGGAGTTTAATCTCCTCTGCCCAGAAATGAACTACTTTTGTCTGTTACCTCTTGTCTGTTAATGCTAAAGCATTCCTGCTTGGCAAAACTGCTCATTCCCCTCACACTCCAGATCTTCTGAAGAAAACCAGCTTTCTTAGCATTTGAAACTCTGTGTTTTCTCTTATTGCTACTTCTGAGTTAGCAGCCCTTCAGACTTAGCTCTGTATGGTTCCTCTGGTTAGAAAATCACTCTTTCACTTCTGGGGCTTGGGTGAAAAGGACAGGTCCAACAGAGAAAACTATTTGCTATAAAGTGGCCTCAGTAAAAGGCCCTTATAGCCCCTAAGTTGACGATAAATGCTAGGGTTCAATGCAAGACCACAGTAATATGAAAATTTAAAGCCAGCCTTTTGGAGATCTGAAAAAGTTGTCTCTGTTAGTACCTCAGTGATAAAAGTTGATAGGACTTTCACTCCTGACTCCACCCAGTGTTTTTTGTAAATCTAGATCTGAATTATTTCAAGTGATTTTACAACCTTTGCTTTGCTATTATGTTTGGGGTTTTTTTAAGTAATTATTTTTAAAAGCAAAACACACTTTTGTAATGTGGATAAGAATCACCAACATTGCTTTGGAATTTATTCTATTATTTTATTGAACATAGGTCAGAATTTAATTACATTTGTGAGATTAAATTCCCTATGGAAGAAAACTTCAAGTTACAAAATAACGTAATGATGCTCTGGGATACTCAATGCAAAAGCTAATGTAGCAAATGTCCTAATGGTTAATGCTCTTTCTTACAATTTATGGTTTTATTGTATGATCAGGAAAATGTATGACAAAAAAGACAACATCTATTGCTTAATTTGTAGTGACCTGTGTGTATTTATTTTGTAGCTATCTTAGTTAGTTCCTCTGGTAGCTGCACCAGTTGGTACCTAAAGCAAATGTAGTTTCAAATGTAATCCTAGAGAAAATATTAAAAAGGTAACATGATGTGAATTCTGATCTGTGCCATGGTAGAAGATATTTTCACTTAAATAAATAAATTGCCATTTAGACTGATTCAGTTTAGAACATCTTCTGCTGTAACTCTGAAGTCTCTGCAATGCCCTGAGAAACAGGACTGGGTTTATGAAGACTTTTGAACAGAGAAGTTTCCAAGATAGACTAAAATAGGTGATATTAATTGCAGGATGAAACCACAGTCTTTTCATCTGTATGCCTGCTCTACTGGGGAGAATCTTTCCCATGTAAAAATGTCAGAGAGGGAGAGAAGAACATACAACAAGCAGATAAGGACCTAAAGCTCCAGTCTCATTCTTTCCACAAAGTACAGAGTAGATGGGAAGAGATAAGAGTTAAGCAGGTATGAAATCAGATGCCTGAGTGTTTTTGAAGGATCAAGTAGTCAGAATGATCAAGTTATTTAAAATACCAGTGCAGGAGTAATGGAATAGGGACAAAGGCAAAGAATTTTTCTATGGAAAGGGAGGTTGTCCAGGAGGTGATGATCAATAATCATTGGTCAGTGCTCAGAGGCTACATCAGAGCTGTAATTGCAATCTGAAAGTGAAGCTGTATTTTCATGACTGTCACTTTACCAAGTGTTAGAGGAACTGTAATTGGGGATTTCCTCACTAGTTTTGGTGAACAGGAAGAGAACAAAATGCTGGTTTAAGTGACTTTACTGTATTTACTTTCAGTTTTGAAAATGAATCTAGATCAGTGTGAGTATCCTTATCTGCCATACCCTTTGTAGTGACTGTGCTGCTGCAGCCATCCTCTGGAATCACTAGAGAAATGATACAAGTTTATATCATCTGTGCTAATGCTGTAAAAGTTCTGGTGGCTGCTGGACACTTGCTTTTCCCTGTGTTTTAATTCTGTTCTCTTGTAGTGGCAGTTTGAAGCTGTTTCTGTGCTAGAAAATGGAAATTTCAGAGTTGTCATGTTCATTGACTTGTTTACATTTGCCAAGCACCGATTATGTTGGGTTTTCTCCATATGATACTTTCCCTCCATGCATGGGCAGTTTCATATTCTGTTCTGCTCCTGTAATAAGTTGATTTCTCCTTTGCACTGTCTGTTATCTCCCAGGTCCAATTTCACCTGCTTATTTCTACTTAATGTTGAGTGGGTTTGCTTTAACTTTTTTTTGCGGGGGGAACTTGTTAGGTTTTTTGTTGTCAGGGGCGGTTTCTTATGGTTTGGTTTTTTTGCTTGTTTTTGTTTAGAAAGCCACCTGTTTGTCAGTTTGAATTTAGTTTGCTTAATGAAAAGAATTTTTTGGAACAAAGTTCTGAATGATCTTTGCCTCCTCTGCTCTGTGACTTTGTCATGAGGAAGAACTGCTGTTAGTAGTCCATTAAATATTAACGACTCTCGTTGCAATTTCTCTCTAATGTACTTTATTTTGGTACTAGTCCAAGCTGTGGAAATGAAAACCCCCTCGGGACCTTACGTAGAATGTAATTTGCTCTGCAGTTTTGGTTGTAAACATGATAATAAATTAGAGGATGTAATGAATATTCATTGAAGCGCACAGGGGTTTTCTTCACCAATGTCTACTTCTTGGTTTTCCTCTGAACTAAACCTGATAAGAGGTTTGCACGGATGTTGGCAGCCTCAGTGGTTTGATATGTTCACTGTGTTAGGAATGTTTTTGCATTAGAAAAGTATTTACTAAAAAGAGGCAAAAAGTGTTTGTCCTTGTAAAATTCATAGGAAAAAAAAATCCCTTGGTGTTCCAGTCTGTTTAATGGGGGTTAATAAGTTTAGAGTCATAAATTGTCCTTTTACTGTATGTGGATGCAGCTTCACTGCCTTAGTTATCCTTGTGTTGGGATTCAGATCAGCTCCTCACTGGAGCTGCTTGATCAGCTTTGTCAAGTTCTGCTACTCAGCAGGATTGGACCAGGTCAGTTCATAAAATTCAGTCATAGAAAAAAAATATTTTTTTGCACATTTCAGCGTCATTTCATCCTTTACAAGTAAACTTGTTCCACTCTCAGTAGTAATTCTCATTTTATTCTTTTGCAATATTGATTCTCTTTTGAACTATTTGGAAATTTGCTGTATGTGGGAAGGATTAGGAAGAGTTTGTAACATTAAAGTTACTTAATTTGTGGAGTTGTCATGAGAGCTTGTCAAATTCTAACTTAAAAAAAAAAAATCAGAGTAAACTGTTCCCCTAATTATCTCTCAGTATATAACTATTTATAGAATATATGCTCAGTATCAAGCATGCTAAATATACTACAGACTCTTTGGATGAGGAAAGCTGCAGTTTAGGAAAATTCATACTGTAAGTGGTCTGAAACCTTTTCTATCTACCCATCAGCATTGAACAACCATTATGAAGCAGTTACCTTTTTCTTTAGTGGAGAATACCTAATGCTTCCGCATTCATCTAGAAATTGCATAAATTTTCCTATAAAACATTTTGGTTAAGTAACAAGTTTTAATGGAGACTTTTTTTTAACTTTGTCAGCAGCTTTGAGAGGAATACAAAGTCATGGTTTCATAGGGTGTTGGGTACTTTATTGACTTGGGATTTCTGAGAGAATCCAGGTGATCTGTGGTCTGAGACAAAGCAGCATGTTGAATCTGATCTGTTACAACCTGACCATGGACTTTAACAAAACCTGTTAGACAGTTGAGTGTATATTTTTTCTTTATGCTGGATCATTTTGGAGTATGAATAAAAAATGAATGTTTTTCTATCCAGAATAAGTGATTTCTTAACTCTCTTTGCTCGCTCCTTTTTTTTTTTTTTTTCATTCAGTTTGATGCTTTTTGTTGCTGCTTGTGTTTCTTCATGAAGAAATTCAAACTTGATCAGGAATTTCTGTGGTAAAACAGTTCTGGTGTCAAGAATGTATGTGCAGTGGGGATAGTTAGGAAAACCAGTGGACTAGTTTCAACACCACTTGACTTACTGCTGTTAATAACATGCGTTACCGATGGCTACCTCTTAAGCATTACCACTACATAATCAAGTATTTAGTCTATATCACTCTGCCCTTATTCAGCTATGAGTATACAGTCAAGCAGAGGCGATGACACTTTGTTGGCACCGATAGCTGCAAGTACTTGACCGTCTTACTTGAAGGTGGCGGTGATCTTCTTAGATGTTCTTTTGAAGAAGGAAAGGTTGAATGGAAACTAATGTAATGTTGTCTTTCTTCACATCCTTTCTTGTTCATTACTGGTATCTTATCTTTCTCTTCCCTGAATAAGACTGGTCCCATTGGCTAGCTTCACTAAGCAACTTTCCCATCTGTATGGTAAAGGCAGAAAAGTCCAGCAAAACATCTTTCGTGTCTGTTTGACATCTTTTTGCAGATTTTACTATTTGCATGTCTTACTGTAGCTCATTCATGCAACTCCATAATAATTCTCTGTTAGTCTCATTGCAATTAATTTTATTTATGTTTAACTTGATTAGAAGTGCTGGGTGCTGGTTATGTGATTAGTGATGTAACAATGTCATACAGTACTTATCTGTTCTTCCTGGTTGTGCTGTTTTAGTTTGCTTATGCTTGTGCTCGAGGCAGTTGAATGTTAATTATGTCTTGCTGAATATGATTTTACTTCAAGTGCAACAGGTGTCTCTGCTTCAGAAGCACCAGTTCTCTGCTGGTGCTGGCAAAAACAGTCTTTTGAAGTGTTTATGTTTGTGACACAGATGCCAAAGTTGCTCATTTATTCTTTAGTCCCACTTGGTGGTGTAAACAGAAAAAAGAGAGTATTGTGGGACTCTTCATTTGGAATGTTGACTCTGATTATCAGAAATTATTTAAGATACTTTCATTAGGGATACACTATTGCCTTCTTAAAAGAAACTCATCTAATGATTTTTAATGTCTGATGACTTAGTGAATAACTCAGCATCCATTCTCTCATCAGTAGCTTATGTAACTGGTCACTGCTGTTATCATATGGGTAACTGACTTGTTGCCATCCAAAATGATATGAAATATGAGCTGAATTATTATTCTACAGTTTCTGAAAGGCAGAATCCCCAACAACAATGGCTAATGCAGAATATTTGGGTAAAATCTGACTTTCAACACTATGGGATTGCAACTTCAACAACTCATCCCTCCTTGAAATATACCCACTGTTGGTAATTCTGTTCATTGGCCTGTAACGACTTTGAAGGAATTGCTTCAACCTCAGCTGGTCAACTACTTTGTTCACTTGATTAAGTCGAAATAAACTTGGAATACTGGACTAAGACTGAACTGAGTGCCAGTGTTTTCTGACTACTGTAATGTAATGAGCTATAAGGAATCTGGCCTTACCCAGAGGATATCATGGCTGGTGCTTTTGATGGACCCTGTTCTGGCAGTGCCTTTGAGTAATGCTTCCCCCTTTTTCAGCATACATGTCTCTTG
Source organism: Chiroxiphia lanceolata (assembly GCF_009829145.1). Classification (NCBI taxonomy): domain Eukaryota; kingdom Metazoa; phylum Chordata; class Aves; order Passeriformes; family Pipridae; genus Chiroxiphia; species Chiroxiphia lanceolata. The sequence continues at coordinate 22,118,249 of NC_045642.1, read as the reverse complement.
AAACTGTGTTGAAGGAGCCTATGGAGCTCTTGCAGCTGTTTGGGCTGTGCACAGTCCTTTCCTGCGAGTTCCATGCAACAAGAGTATTCCTGGACTATCCTTGATGTCAGTGATTCTATCTTAGAATTAATTTCTCAAAGTTTGAACTGTCGGTACATGGCTAAATTATCTTCAAAGCAGCTATGTCATTAAATAGTGATCTTCGTAGTCACTATCATCTAATTAGATAATCTTTCATTTCTGTAGCTAATCTATTGCTAGCATTTCCCAGAATACATATTTCTCATCCTCATACCTGTACTGTGGTATGTTTTCCAATATTTGTTGTCATAGTATATGATTTAAGATTTGTTCAACATTGTATTTAAATAAAAAAGTAAGCTCATAATAGTATTCATGGTTTAAATATACATTCAAAACCAGTGTTTTTCTAATATCCTTGTAATTAGAAAAAAGGGTATTTTTCTGATATCCTACCTTGTAGAGGATGAAGACCCTGTAATAAAAGTAAAACAGAAAAATCATGAAACAGAAAGGAGAAACTTCTGCAGAGACATGAGAGAAGCAAAATAAATTGATGCTCATACAAACAGCTCTGAAATTTTAAGAACGTTTTTAGTGCCTCTGGATATTTCTTATCACTAAAACATAAAATGTAGCTGCTTATTTGAAGTATTAAAGTGGGTACTTCATCTAATTAGTCTCCATCAAACAGTAGGAATTTATTAAGACCAAAGAGGGACATGTTACCTTCAGAAGAAATTATGTGCAATGGCAATAATAGTATTAATTAAAATAAAAATCTATAAAACCCAGACGATGAACCTCAGATTCCTGATTCAGTTCATACTCCTTGCATGAAGATGTATCATGCCATGACTCATCTAAAACATATCAAAAGGAATCATTAATATATTTGGATGTAGTATTTTCACTTGTACATATGTGAGTCATAAGATGTAGCCTTTATATTAATCTCTTCTATATTTTAGTGAGTGTTTGTGTCACTTGGAACTGATTGCAAAAAGGTAATAAAGAATGTGTGATTATATTGGCTGGTCTTTCAGCTCAGTTGGATTTGTGTGTTGTCATTAATCTGTGATGGATTAGCAGATGACTTGAATGTCTATATATAGTCTGGGATGTAAAAGGATTATGCTGTTAATGTGTAAAGAATATGATTTTGAGATATGAAGTCCTCCTTATTACCACAAATTATATTTGATCTTCAGCTAATATTCTGGAAGAAATTAAAAATAATAATAAAGAAGCCTATCCTTTATCAAAATTCTTTCAAATATCTATAGTTTTTTTTTTTATTAACCACTTCTTTATCTTTAGGAAAGGACAGCAAGATTAACCAACATGTGGTAAGGGGTATGTGAACATTGGATCTCTGAAGTTTTGTAGATTAATTTATCTTCACAATAGTTGTGCTTGAGTGTAGGCACTTTTATTTTGAAAATGGCAAAACTAAAAGAAGTGAAATGTTTTACCTGTGCAAAACTTCATCAGCAAAGACATTGGAAGGATCAAAATTTAGCAATTACTCTTACAATTTTTTAAATACCATTGAGGATTATTAAAAATCAAATTCTTTTACAGTTGACTTTAGTTAATTATTTTAGAACAGGCTTTGAGTTAAATACTGTAGTGAACCTGGTTTTTTTTCTTGTTGTGGATTTTTGGTTTTATTTGTTTTGTTTTGTTTTTTTTAATTTTGGATATTTCTAGAAACTTGAGAACTCTGGAGTTTTTCATCATTTTCCCATGAAGTATTTAAAATAAGAGCACACACAGGGTTTGTGAATAACTTGATAAAATTTACTAAAAAAAATGTAAGATCTATTTGGCTGTTTACCATTTCTTATCATTTACCTCTTTTCTTTCTAAGATAGATGTTAGAACTAATTTATTTTTACATAAAATAATGTGCACATTTAGCCACCAGTTATTTTTCTACTGTTTCCTGGTTAAGAAATCCAGGAATGAGAATTAAAAAGTTAGCAAGTGTCATTTTATTATTGTGGTTATCACTCACTTATTTGAAAAAAATAGTCTTTTTTTACTAGAAATATATTTATAGTTTGCTTGTGGTCACAAATAGACAATTAAAGTTTCCAGTTAGAATTTAAAACTAATTTTCCAATACTGACTCCAGAATAATAAGTGAAAGCTGATTTGTCCAAACAGATTACAGTGCAAATATATGTAAATTTTTGCCTTTTTATTTCTGGTGAATTGAGAACTAGGACCTTTTCACAGCATTTCAGAAAATGAATGCACATTTACCTTGTCCATGAATGGCTTCCATTAGCTCTTCAATTATCAGTATAACAGTTGTTGAATAAGTAAGCAAGGGCCAACTATAGAGCCAAAAAAAATATCTGGGAAAGGGTTATATAGGAGCTATATTGTTATTAAGGAATAATTCAGATCACAGAATGATTGTGTTGAATGACCTAACATTGCATATTTGCTTTGAAAAGCGACAGTAAAAGTAGGTATTTTTCTTTATCACACATATCAGTAAAACATTTTTTTGAAAGTCGATGACTCTGTCTTCAGCAAGGTTATAACCACTGGAGGAGTTTGATTCTATAAATGATACTTAATTAGATATGAAGCTGCATGAGTCAGAAGAGAGTCCAGCTGGCTCACTTGACTTTAGAACTAACAGCAGTGAAACCAATGGAAGCTTTTGTCAACAAATTCATTAGTGGAGACCGTGATGGCTAAACCTGTCCATTTTTAATATATTTTTTATTAAAACCTTCTCTTGGACTTTGAATTAATGTGAAGAATAGATCATAGTGCTTGATGCAGTACTGTTTAAAGGATATTATGAACCCTAATGAGTTGCTCATTGACTTCTCATCACTTGTGTTTCTCCAGTGAGGACAGAAAAATGCTTATTTTGCTATCTATTCCTTGCATGAATAGTACAGGACAACATATAACTGTTGACACTGTTTCCAGGTCATCACTTGACTGTCTTTTCTCAAGTATCTCAGCAGTTTGATGAATAGGATCGAAGGTTCGCTTTCCCTGTTTTGTATTAAGTACAAAAAAGATACCCAGCGAAAGTTTGGATAGGAGAAGGATAGCTCCTGTACACTACAGTCAAACCAGGGAAGGACTTTGGCATAGCTATGTTTCATTCAGATCTGTATGTTTAGGCCAGTCTTTAAAGGTAGAAGTTATTGTTTTAGCCCTACTTTCGGCCCTTTGCCTGACAAGGCACTTAATTTTACTGCGAGTGTTCAATTGTATTGAAGATTATTTTTTTCTCTGTTTTGTTCCTCCCCCCCCGTGATGGTTAATACAAAGTAGAAACCCACTACTGTGTCAGTGTCTACTAAAGATTTTGAAATAGAAGAGGCCAAATCAATGACATGAGGTTTAGGAGAAGGGGAGAAGGAGAGGGATCTTTCCTCTGGAGAAGTTTTGGTGGGGAAGCTTTGCAGAATGGATTTCTTCTGCCTTTTTAATAGGATGGGCAAAAATGTTGGGGGAAAACTAAAAAGATAATTTAAAGCGAGGCAGAAAATCTCCAGTCCAGAAATAAAATCTTCTGCCTTGATTAAAAAAAAATAAACAACAAAAAAATTATGTTCCTTGTTTCTTGTTCGTGCAATGCCAAACTCGCTGTAAGGTTAACATCTTCCTCATTCTTCCTAAGAATCAGTGAGAAATCTGAATGTTTGTGATGGTGGTACCAAGAGTAATACATAAACTATAGGCTGCTACTATAGCCTTACTTGGGAAAATGGGGAATAATTTGTGAATGTAGGAATTGAAAATGATAGGCATCACTCTTCATCTGAATTCATATTGACATTTTGCATTTAAAAATTCTATATGCTAGAGTTGGGGTGGGCAGGACTTGCTGGCTCCACTGTTCAGGAGGACCAAAAATTAGGACAGTGGAAGTATGAGGAAGGGGAAGCTCATATGGACTGAGACTTCATGCTGGGACTCATTTGGTGTGGTTCTGTTTTGTTTTGAGGCATGTCAGATAGAGGCACCTTTTGTAATGCAACTACTGATTTATTGGAAAAAATTGTAACGTTTAGCTCAATTTTTAAAAAATAAAATATGACTGGTGCATATACCATGAAGTGAACATACTGTGTCCTCCCAGAACATGCCTTCATGAAAAAGAATCAGCAAGGAGTGGAGAGACGAAAAGGTGGTCCTGTGTGTGTGTCTGTGTAATTGAATGTCTGTTGCTTTTGACCTGATTAAATAGTCTACTTTATCTCCTTCCACTCTTGGCGTCTGCAGTCGTAAATAATCCTTGGGATCTGCACAGCGACAAGGCTGCTGTATGCAGTGGGTTTCATGCCCTTGCTGTTATGCTTGGGGATGTAACCTGTGAGCATGTTGTGATGTCATGCTGCTGGTATGTGGGTAGATATGTATGAAATTTGAGGATAGGCTACTGATTGTTGATATGCCAAATATAAGCAGTCAGATTTTTAGTTCGCTCTTTGCAAGTCTCGACTGTTATCCCTGTTAAAGCTTAAGCAAGATTTAGTAGATAGCTTGAACAGCACATAAAGAGGGCAAATTTTTGGGTTTGGGGTTTTTTTTAAGCTGTATTTAAACCCATGTTTAAAAACCCTTGTGCAATTGCAGTTATACTACAGAATTGACACTGAAGCCTGGTCTTCTGCTATTAAATGCAATCCTCCACTGTGAGCAGTGAAGAAGAGAGAGAATTTCTATGTGGTTTTTGCAGATGAACTTTTACAGGGTAAAATTTGAATTGACAAATTATGTTCCTCTCCCAGGTAGCAAGCGCTTAGCAAATGTTCCAAACCTAGAATAATATTCTCTTTCAAAGTCTTTGCTATAATGTATCTCCCACCTTGATAACCTGCTTAATCTCTCCTGCCCAAAGTGCTATGTTCTTCTCTAGTCCAGTGTTTGTCCTGTCCAACTTCAGTAGATGGGCAAGTGCCATATTAGAATGGTATTGAGAGCTTTTAAGGAATTTTTCTGTGTGTCGGGCTGTTTGTTTAGGCTATGTCTGTGACACAGTAATTGGATAGACATGGGAAGCTTTTTTTGGTAGATGCTTGGGGGGGATTCAAAATTTAATGTAAAAGTCCTTTCAGATCAAGGATTAATTTCTAAAAGGCAGCTGTAATTTCAGCCTCTACCACGTCAGTTACCCTGTAACTCACCTGACTACATCACATGTACGTACTTAGCAGATCTGCAAGTCCTGATACACTACATTTTGATTAATCTTTCTTTTTCAGCTGTGCTGGTGGTTCTGAATTTTTGCCAATGGCAGCGTAACTTAAAAAAGTTACAAAACCATTCCTTTAATTATGCTTTGGATTTTTTTTAAAGTACTATTAACTAACTGTAAAGGACTTTATAAATGGTCATATTAACAGCTGCAGTAAGCTTCCATTGCTGCATTGAGCAAGTAATTGCCTTGACTTAGCTGGACTTACTGCAGTTTGCATCAGTTGAGAATCTTGCTGAAGCTGGAAGCAACAGTTCTAGTGATTGCTTTCCTGCTTGTTCCTGTACATAAATGAAGCACAAGCTTGTATGCATTCTTTCTCCGAAATTTATTCTGCTTATATTTTTCAAGGTCAGTCTTCCTGGATGCTGAGGGAAACCACACCTGTCTGCTAAATTTAGAACAAAGAATGAAGTTTATTTGCAGTTCATCAAAATTGGTGTTTCCTTTGGATGAAAGCTTGTGTCTATTGGTGCCAAAGAGAGCCACCTGCATATGTCTAACAGCATAATGTAGACATTGGTAATATGCTGCAGAATAGGAAAGGGATAGGAATTGCTGTACTCCAGGTGGAATAAAATCAGAAAAACAGTAGCACTAATGAGGCAGATGACCCTGTATGATGAAATTACTTTTTCTTCCTCTTGCTGAATGTGGTATAACGTAGTAATTTCCAAGTCCTTGTATACATTGCCACTTCTGCTTATTCAACAGTAAATGCTACAAATAATCATAGAACAGTGTTAAAATATTCTAATCTCCATCTCTTTCCTTACAATTGCTCTTTTAAATATAGTAATTTAAGCAGAAAAGGAATAGCATGAATTTAATAATGATATTTTGGTTATTGCAGAATGTGCCACAAATTTCTCAACTTAAGCTGTAAGTTTAAGTATAGAAAGACTTAGAAACTTAAACAGGTAAAAAACCATTGGTTGCCATCTTTTATTACATGCAAGTCTCAGCATTACTGTTCTTTATGAGTGCTAGTAAAGTGGCTATTTCCATTAATAAGAAATTTACCACTTGCAGCATAACAGCGTAATGTTGCAGATAACTTCATTCTTGACAAAATTGCTGTGGCTGAATTTGCAATTGATTGGTCCCAGTGATATCAAGTGGTGTACTCGTGGTAGTGAGGTTAAGATGAAGAGCTTAGAGAATCAGCTGCATTGAATCATTGGCAAATAAGAATTGAAAGCAAACTTCAGAGCAAAGAGCTAATATTTAAAAAGGTGATTTTTTTTTTCCAATTGTTAGTTTGGCTATTAAAATGTTTTCAGGTTTGTCAGTCAGGTGTACAGAAATATGTTGCATATTCCTATGAACGTGGCTCTTTGGTTCAAAACAGAAAAAAAATGAAATAAAAGGCTGCATAATTTCCTGTCTTAAATCTAACTCCATCATAATGATCATGATATATGTTTAGGAGAACTCAGCTTACTTTGTGCTTTCATGTGCAATACTCATGTCTGGCTCTATTTTTATCCTCTAAAGTGGCTTGTTACATTAGCTGCAATGATTCTTATATACTGTCAAAGACAAATTCTGAAACAACACTCTGAAACTAATTATAAAAATGTGATGGAAAAATTTTATACAGAGAGATTACTGGTTTTTCAGTTACTAAGATAGACTTTTATTGTCCTGAATAGCAATAGGCTTCTTTGCCACAAACAACGATTGATCCTGTATAGTGAAAAATGTAATCGAGGTTAAGTGTAGGGAGGTCATGGAAATTATAATAAACCGCAGTACTTATAACACTAAAACTATTCCTTTCAAAAGAGAAATATATTATAAATATTTAGGATGGAAGTCATAAAAGAAGTATAGTTGTTTTGCATTGGTGTTGTCGTGTGTTTATGGTTATTTTTAAAACTATGATAGTGTATTTACGGCAAACTCAATGTAGTGGCTCCCCATAGGAGCCATCAGGATGGCTTGATGCTAGAGCTTTTCAGTGCTGTCTGAGTTTCTTTTGTGTTCATGTAGTACGAGGGAAGGGAAAAAGAAGCAGTGAGCGGAAAACGAATGCATCCTTGTGAGCCCCTCTGCTAGCAAGGAAGGGGAGTTGTGTGTCCACTTGTTGAACAAGATTAGGGAACTGATGTGGCATGTTAAACATTTTGTTTTGCTTTGTTAACTATCAGGTGGATTTGTTCCAGAGTCTGAAAGATGCACAGGAATTGGTAGGGTAGAAGCAATAGGTTGATTGCTAGTTGACAGGTTTTATGTCAGCTTAATGCAACAAACTACAGTGTTTGCACACTTAAGACTGACATGCAGCTGAAAGGTGGGCTTGCTTTTTCCTTTGCTTGCAGCTCTTTCTACTGTTGCTTTTTCGTGTATGTGCGGAGTGGTGTTTAGTTTTTTTAGTTTATGTAGCTGCAGAAAATATTTAAACTAACTTGCTAATCCAGTAATGGATTCATTTATTTAATACTTTGCAGCAAACTGAACTTGCATGTCTTTACATTGCTAGTATATAGCTTGCAGCTAAGTACTAACCTACTAAACCTATGATTTGTTGATCTAAGGCAATCATGAACTCATTTTTAAAGACAACTTGCATGCAACTCCTGTATTTATTTTGAGATGCAGGCTTTGTAAGAGATGGATACACCTAGGTGTGGGTGATAGCTTTTGGCCTGTAGACGGATGGAGAGCTGTTGTTTGACTGCCGCCTTGCTACACTCACCTAATATCAGGTACTTCATCTCAGAGAGTGACTGACAATCACCAATATGATTAGTGCCTGGTGCACTAACATGCATTCTAATAAAGTTCTGATTTAAATCTCTTATCTACTTCTTATGTAAATGACATATAATGCTGTAAAAACAGATGGCAGACTTGGTAACGAAGTCCTTTCTATTTTCTGTCACCTACTGTCAAGTTTGAGGTTCCGGAGTGTCACTTCCATATACTTGTTATTAACTCATGTGAAGAGGAGCTCCACACACTCTTGTGCTGTTGGATCTTTACAGTTTAGTTTAGCTGCTTGTTAATCTGACAGAGCACTCAACATTTGATTTAATAATTCAATCTCTCCTTTTTCTGAACTGCTTCCTGTGTTTCTGAGGTGGGAGGCATACTTTAAAGATCTTATGCATATTCAAGGTTTTAAGATAATTCGGGGTTTTTTACATTCTGGACCGTGCATAGTAATGAAATAGAACTTTTCACTTAAGCTGTACCATCAAACAAATAATTTTTAGTGAATTCCTGACCGCAGAGGTTACAGATGTAGGGTGTGTATGTGTCTACATGAGCCGAAGGAGCATAATACAATATGTGAGTCGTGTCTGTCTGAGATACATAATATTTCAACAGCAAGCAAAACAGGGCTATTTATGAGCTTGGAACTGAAGAGCTTAGAAGTGCTGTCGTGTTTTTTAGCTTTATGATTTTGTCCAGAAAATTTTTATCAGATACTGATTTGGATATTAAAATATTACATCTGGTTTACAAAGTGTTAAACATTCACTGTTTGAAGTTAGACCTTGCTGAAGGCTTACTGACCTTGAAGAGTACAGAGAAAACAGTACTGTTTGCATTTTGGTGCCAGCAGTGTTGGCTGAAACTAGGTGTACTGAAGTGGTTGTTTTTTGAATGCAACTTCTGGATGAATGAAGCTAGCCAACAGGATTTGCAGGGAAGCAGGCTGAAGGATGTTTGGAAGAGGAGTTTGAGAGGCTTGTTTGGGTACAGGTTTGTACTCAGTGCAGTTGTAGCATAAATAAAGATCATGACTTCTGTTTGATATTTGTGCCATATTTCTTCTTGCTTTGTGGGGAAGGGGGGTAGTGGTGGTAGGTTTTGTTTGGGTTTTTTTCAGGAGTGCTGGTTACTGTAACAATTGATGCACTGTATAGTAGTATTGCACACAGTCTTCCAATTTAAGACATATTGTGCCAGTATATGTACCCAGAAGACAGATAATCCTCACCTGAATTATTATATTTAAGTAAATAAAAAAAATATTTTCTAAGACAGAACAGGAGAAATTGTTGTCTATTGAGAAACAGCTTTCTCAAAGAACAGAGGCTGTTTGTGACTTATAGGTGAGATTTGATGAACAGTGGTAAAAAGCAAAAAACCAATCAGCCACAAACATTTATGGGCAAATAGATCACTTAAGAGATCCCAGAGGAAACATGAGAAAATTGTCCCAAATATTCTGTATCTCTTTTCTGTTCAATGAATAGAGGATGATATTTAATGTAAATCACTGACTAAGCAAATACACACAGGGTACTAATGTGTTTTGCTTCATCTTTAGTGGAGGGATGGTGCTGTACAACTTGTGATTTTTGCCCAGCGTAGAGGGAAATTGTGTCCAAAGAGTGAGACTTCTAGATACATCAAAATCTCTTTAAACTCATGAGCGAAATGCTCAGGGAGTATGGAATGGGCTAGAGCATAGGGTCAAAATGGAGAAAGACAGTAATCAGGTTGCCAGAATATGAAAAGAAATCATGGAACAGCCAAACTTGGAGTTAGGATCTCAATTATTATTATTTTTAAGATTAATTGGAATTGCTCATTTTCAGATTTAAACTTGACAATGTGATAGCTAAAATATGGATATTTCAGTCCCTGGAATTGAAATGTTAAAATAAATATTTAAGACTTTATTAAGAATGACTAAGTGGATGAAAAAAAAAGTTGCACTCATGTAAAATGGTGTCACTTCTTTCCAAATTCCTGGTAACTCAGAGTAAATGATCTAGAACACTTGTATGCCCGGGATATAAAATGTAAACATATTGGTTATCATTCTCCTATTAATTGCCAAATCACACAAGAAAATAGAATATTGAGTTCATGGCCATTTATAAAATGATAGGAGGAAAATGCTTTAAAATAGATGGTTTTGACTTGGATGGCATCTGCTGGAGATGTTACCTGTAATGCATGCTGTCCCCTGCCCTCACAACCCAAACAACTTCAGCACTTGTATAGACTACAATTCAAAAAACCTGACATACAACGTAGAGTTTTACAGTGGGCATAAACCAGGTAGAATAAAACATGACAGAACTAAAAAGTATATAATAGGATTATGACAAATGTGGAAAAAGAAAGCTCCAAGACAGTGGAATCCATGCCAGGTTCTCAGTGCAGCTAGGTAGAGTCAAAAACAGATGAGATTCCTGAACTAAGAGAGTGGGTTTGGAGAGAAGACTAACTAATGCTTAGGAACTGTTTCCAGAATGTTTTATAATTATGATTTTAAAAAGCATGCTCCATGGGTCAAAACAAAGTTTGCAGCGAAAATGAAATTAAAAAAAAAAAATAAATCAAAAGATTGATCTTACAGTATTTTTTTTTTTTTTTTTTTAGGAACTACAGATGATAATACAAAATGACACAATGGGGTACCTCAGAGTAATAGACATAAGCATGATGTATAAAAATTGTGTTTAAAATATGTGTATTAATAGTAAAATACATTACATATTTTTATAAACAAGTATGTATGTCTTAGGGACAAAAAAACCAAGAAGATATGAAGAAGGTATAACAACATGGAGCCAGTGGTACTACCAACAATTCAGAAAGATTAGCATGCTCTATTTTTGTTTTGCGAAAGTACCAATTTATATAGCTAACTGACAGTTCTTTCCCAGTTTTCTAGTAGTATTAATTGAAGCAAAATATTTTTAACCTTTGATTTCCATCAAGATATTTGGATTGAACCTCTGACAGATATTTTAAAACTTATCTGGACAAGTCATCTGTAACACAGAGATATCCTAAACCTTGGAGCATTAGGGAAAATCCAGAAGGCGGCTAATAACATTGCATCAATAATTAAAACCAACAAAGAATGGACGCATGTCCAATCTAATACTTGTGTCTTAAATGTAAAAAGTAGTGCAATTATTTCTAATCAGTAAAATAAATTTAAAAAAAGCATAATCAAGCTAGCTTTGTATTTTTAATTAAATTCCAAATGCATCTGATAGTGCTTTAACTTAGAACCTTCTCGGTTCAAATAATCTCTCTGGAATGCATGACAATCAGCAGCAAATGAGATTCATAATTAACACAAAAGTTAAGCGGTCTGCAAGATATGCAGAACTATATCTGAATCCTGGCTTTTCAGAGACTCTAAATTGGATGAGTTTGGGATTCACATTCTGTGCTCCCTTCCTGACTTGAAGTTTGGGTTAGATCTTTGAGTTTAATGACTTAGTTGGTTCTTCTAGTGAAAGTAAAAGTTCTGTAAAGTGTTCAGACTTATTGTATTGGTGTGCTGATGTAGTAATGATGGTATATTCGGTGCTATAATGGCAGTTGCTTAGGTGTCTTGATATTACAGATGTATTTCTACTAAAGTCCACTGGGAATCAGTTCCACCTGGAGGAAAACTAAACATCAGTTAAGATCTCTGGTAACATAGAGTAAAATAAGCACTTTTCAAGAATCAAGTGAAGGTAATAATATTTTTAGGAAAAGGAGATACAGTTTGTGAGCTGAAAATTAGTAGAATTAAGCATTTCTATTGTAAATAGAAAGAAAATGCAAAATTAAATGTTGAGATACTGTAATGGTAGATAATCCAGAAACTACATTACAAAAATACTGCCTAAGCATGTTTCATTGTAAAACAAAAGCAGGAGGAAGACAACAGAATGGCAAAGAAATGTTTTTAAATAAGACTTTAAGTGCCTTTTCCGTCAGGAAAATATGGATAAAAGCTGCCACCAGGCAACAGGAGAAAAAACTGATGAAGCAGCTGTGGCAGAATGCTATCTGAGAGTATTTACAGAGAAAAAGGTTGTGACAGGAAGATAATATTTTCCGTGCAGTGTCTTTGAAGCATCTGTGGCTTCTGGTTTTGTTCTTGTTTGTGTAAACTTTTGGCATTAGGGCATGTTGTTCCATCCTACTTTAGAAAAGATAAAAGGAAGAGGAATGTTTTATTACTTACCTAAAGGACAAAAGCTAAAAAATGGTACATTTTAAGTTGACATCCTTGCATCCTATTGGTAAGGTGCCTCAGTTTCCTCATTTGAATGAAAGGCTATGAGGGTACTTTGTAACAGATTGAGTTGAGTTTTAAAATACTTAAATCCTGTGAGATACTTGTAGGCAGAGTATTTCTAGATCTAAATTAGTAGTATAATGACGAAAGACAAGCATGTATAATCTGAGATGTATCACCATTGTATATTTTTCAAGGTAATTAATTTTTAAAGAGAAGAATCGGGAAAATCCATCTTTTATTGGGTAAACTTCATTAAAGATGTGCACACAGCTCATTAATAATGAGATTCTTCGTCTCCATGAGCTTCCTTGTCTATTCATTTTTCTTTCCCACCTGCACTGACAATGGTGGCTGTTTGTTCCCACATACATTCAACAATGCATCATTTGTAAGCTGGCCCTCATTCATTTCATCCCTGTTTGAAAGGCCTGACAGAAAGCCCTGTGAAAAGCCTTTCAATGCAAATGCCAGTTTAATGACTTGGTTCATTCAGCAGAGGGGAATCTGAGATAACTTGACTTCTTCTCACTGCAAATACAAGAAAATGTTTTCATAAAGCCTTGGACGTGTCATGCTTTTTAACAAGATGCTTTCAGTTTGTAACCAGAATCTGATGGCTTTAGTTTTTAGTTAAATAAAATCTCAGGGTTTTTCTGCAATGTCAACCTCCCACACCTCTACTTGCATATGAGGTGGCATGAGGGTACAAGCTGCCCCAGCTCTGCACCCTCAAAAATGCATCTGCCTTTGAGAGCTTTGATTTGCTTGATTTCCTTGGCAGAGCAGTGTTCTCCTTAAGGATAAACCCTTGTTTAATTGACTCTTTCTGAACATGTTCAAATATCAAATTATTGGGAAATTACAAGTGTAGTTACTTCTGTTAAAGCCAGAGAACAAACACATTTAGTCTGTTTCAACAGCCTGCATTGCATTTTGGTCTTGGGCCACATATTCTTCTTAAATTAATTCTCGTTCATTCCTAAATCATTTGTTTACTGGTTTTTCTCACAGAAAGAGGAAATTAAAGTAATGATAACAAAACAGTGGACCTCTCTAGGCAGGCTGTGTGTATTTGGTACAGAACTTGAAGACAGTGGTTGTAGCATTGGCATTGTAAAAGAAATTAATGACTTTATTTTCTGTTTAAGTTTACAAATCCACATAAGTTATTGGAAAGCTGTGAGGATCTGACCAGGGATAGAACTAACAGGGTTTACATAGACTATGATAAAGTTTTATCAAAATTAATCATGACAGAGAAACTAAGAGCGTGACTGTCTTTTCTGTAGATTGACTGTAGGATTTTGAATATAGTAGTGGTATGTCTTTTATGTGACAAACTTCTGTGAAGCAAGAACATAAATTTCTCATTTCAAGTTTGATCACCATTAACAGAGTTGCACAAATGATTCCAGTATAATACTCATTTCAGTTGCCTCCTCCACTTGCACATTAGCCTTCCATAAAGAGTATTAAAATATTTTGAATGGTATTCTGTTTTAGTATTATTTTTAAAAAGAGATGCATAACTAATGGTTTCAATTTCATGGATGTTCTCAAATCTGCAACAGAATAAGCCACAGAACTGCTGACTTAGCAGTTTCTTGTCCCTGCTGAGCAATATTAGACACAAACCACTCATCCTGACAGTAGCTCCTCTGACTAAGCACTTAGAAATCAGGTTGGAAAAGTGGAATGTAAGACTGAATATTCTAGAAAGGAGAAGAGTGAACAAAAGAAAACTACTCTAGTGTTATCAAGTTCCATGTAACTCTTTGACATCTCATTCTCCACTGATAGTTCTTAAAATCACAAAAGCCACAATATTACAGGTGTCATTCAACTAGGAATATTTCTCAGCATCATAATACGTGGTAATTAGGTAATTACACTTTGTATGTTCACAAAGTGCTTTGGAAATATATGCTGGTTACTGATTCATAACAAGATTATATTCAGTTTTGTCCCTCTTTTACAGACAAGAAGACTGATTCAAAGAGGTTAAGCCATTAGCCAAATCTCCAGAGTGAGTTGGTTTTGGAACCAGTAGTGGTTTATGCTTCTGTGGCCAGAGAACTAAACCTATTTGAGTCTACCTGCCATTAAAAACTGGGGGGAAGCACTCCCCATCTCTCCTAAGTACAGCAACTTCAAAACCAAACCCCTTGAATATCTTCAGTTATGTGTTTCTCATAAAGATTCAAATATGAACCTCTTGAGTGAGCTATTCACTGTTTCAAATACCCTTTTAAAATTAGTACATAATGACATATCAGCTTGATTATCTTCAACCTCGTTGATTGTATTCTGTGCTGTAGTAATTTTATTAGGATAAATAACCATGTACCATAATAAATACCCATGGATCATGCTGCGCTTTTGTGTATTGTATTTGGTTGCCCTTGACACACACACACATAGGCAAATGAAAAATGAAACACTGTAGCTCTACTATTAAAAGATGTGGAGGAGAGGCATGTTAGGAAATAACATTCATATGATTAAGAGCAGAAGCATTTTACAAAATATATTACATATAACAGAAAAAAGTACAGATATTGAAAGTGACAAACTATGTCAGTTTTTCCTTGAGTCTAAACTTAATCACTTCAGTATGAGCATACCTTTTTTGTGGGTGGTAGTTTGTTTTGGGTGGGGTTTTTGTGTTTGTTTTTAGGTTTTTGTGGGTTCATTTTAGTTCATGTACAATGTGTTTCATTGTTTTTTCTGCTGGACCAAAGGAGGTCTCATGTGACTTTCATTAACAAGTGATCAGATTGGTGAATGGCGTATTGGTCTAGTCTCATTTGTGTTATTAAGTATCTTGAGTAATTTACAAAAATCCAGGGCTTTTTTTGCAGCAGGAATTATATTGCCATGTGTGGGAGGAGAAATAGCTGCTACAAATATTTCATATACTGTACAGATAAATTTGTACTCACTTGTCCAAAGTGAGAAAGCAGGCTACAGTGATAGGACCATAAATAGTGATTCTTGAGCTTATAACTTTAACTTGGTGTTGGAATTTGATCTCTTCTTCAGTGTACACTACTGAGATTGCTCTAGTGGAAGGGAAGAATAACTCCTGTGATGGAGCTATTGCTGATGTGAAATGTAATGGATCTGAATACCTGAAGTCTGTCTGACCTTCCCTAAAGCACATCTTGTGTGATTTGAATGAGCAGCAGACGGCTATGAGAGCATGTATAACTTCTGTCATTTTGCTGCTTCCTGCTTACTGACTCTAAGGCAAGGCAGATTTGAATTGGGCAGCTGGCAATTTATCCAAAAGTATGTGGCTTTATGTATCTCTCCATTTGTGAGAGAGGAGTATGTGCCTAAATGAAAGTTCAGTGGGAATACTGTGAATTTTTCCTTGTTTGGCACAAATGAGAAATTCCTGGGGTAGGTGTCTCTGTCCTTGTTGTTGTTGGGTTTTTTTTTGGGTTTTTTTTCTGTTTTTTTTGTTCTCTGAATAATATCTGCTACTAAGAACAAAACAAACTCAGATATTAATCTAAATAAAATGATGACAAAGCTAAAAGATTCATTAGGTGAATCTTTTAACTCCCCAGAAATGGGAGGATAACTCAAAGATCTAAAGCACTTGTCATTATCTGGCTATTATAAATTGATTTTAATTGAAAAGTATGTTAGATTCTAATAATAGTTCTGAGGTACGTTGCATTTTCAGTTGTTTTTGTTTTGCTGAGGGGATGCTATGATAGTGTATTTCAGAAATCTAAACTTACTTGAGCACTCATTATAGGGTTATCCAAATGCTGGACTTCAGTCTGGACCACAGGTAAACTTGTTGCTAGTCCTTACCAGTTTCTTGATGTTCTGTTCTTGTGTGACAACCTGTATTATTATTTTCCTGTCTTAAAATCCCAGAATCATAGAATATGCTGAGTTGGAAGGGACCCATCAGGATTATTGAGTCCAGCTCCTGACCCTGCACAGAGCCATCCCCAAGAATCACACCGTGTGCCTGAGAGTGTTGTCCAAACGTTTCTTTAGTTCAGACATGCTTGGTGCTCTCACCACTTCCTGGGGAGTCTGTTCCAGTGCTCAGTCACCCTTTGGGTGAAAAACCTTTTCCTGATATTCAACCTAAACCTCCCCTGTCTCAGCTTCACGCCTTTTCCTTGAACCCTGTCACTGGTCATGAGAGTGAAGAGACCTGTACCTGCTCCTCTTCCTCCCCTTGTGAGGATGATGTAGACTGCAATGAGGTCTCCCCACTGTCTCCTCTTCTCCACGCTGAACAAACTAAGTGACCTCAGCTGCTTCTCATCAGGCTTCCCCTCCAGACCCTTCACCATCCTTGTGGCCCTCCTTTGAACACTCTCTAATAGCTTAACGCCTTTTTTTATATTGTGGTCTGCAAAACTGCACACAGGACTCGAGGTGAGGCTGTGCCAGCACAGACTAGAGTGGGAGAATCATCTCGCTTGACTGGTTGGTGATGCTTTGCCTGATGCCCCCCAGGACACAGTTGGCCCTCCTGGCTGCCAGGGCACTGCTGGCTCATATTCAATTTGCCATTGACCAGGTCCCTTTCCACAGTGCCCCTCTCCATTTCCCCTTTCCCTAGTCTATACACACAATCAGATTTGCCCCATCCCAGCTGCAGAATCTGGCACTTGCCCTTGTTAAACTTCATACTGTTGGTGATTGATCATCTCTCTGATTTGTCAAGGCCTCTGCAGGGCCTCCCTGCCCTCGAGGGAGTCAACAGCCCCTCCCAATTTACTGTCATTGGCAAACTTACTTAGCAATCCTTTGAGTCCTGTGTCCAGGTCGTTAATGAAGATGTTGAAGAGAACTGGGCTGAGAATGGAGCCCTGTGGAACCCCACTAGTGACTGGATGCCAGTCTGATGTTACCCATTCACTACAACTCTTTGTGCCCGACCTGTGAGCTAGTTGCTCACCCATCACATAACATGGTTATCCAACTGTGTGCTGGACATTTTCTCCAGAAGGATACTGTGAGACACAGTATCAGAAACTTTGCTGAAGTCCAAAAAGATTACATCTACTGGTTTCCCCTGATCAATTAGATGGATTACCCTGCCACAGAAGGAAATCAGCTTTGATAAGCAGGACTTCCCCCTCATTAAGCCCTGCGGGCTGTGGCCAGTGGCTATGTTATCCTCCAGGTCTTTTTCAATGCTTCACAGAATAATCTTTGCCATGATTTTACTGGGCACTGAAGTCAGACTGACAGGCCTATAGTTTCCAGGGTCCTCCTTCTTTCCTTTCTTGAAAATTGGGACAACATCACCAGCTTTCAGTCAGCTGGGACCTCTCTGGATTCCCAAGACCAACTGAAAATCAAGAGAGGCTTTGTGATGACATCAGCTGGCTCCTTGAGGATTCTTGGATGAATCCCATGAGATCCTGTAGATTTATAGGGATCCCTCTGGAGCAGCAGATCCTGCACAAGTTTGGGGTCATCTGGGAGATGATCAATCTCACAGTCGTGATCCTCCAGCTCAGGGCACTGAGACCCCCTTCGTCCCTCATTGGTGTTATTCTTATCTTAGGGTACAGCTAGATTTCATTCTTTGGGTTACTTGTAAAGATGGTATACCAACACCAGAAGGCACAGAGATGGTTTGTTGTTCCTTCCTAGGGATCTGTAGCAAAATTACTTTGCAGGCTTTGGAAAAGTAATTGAATTGCTATTGTACAGTGGAAAAAAGGTTTGCTTATATTTTATCTGGGGGAAATAAAATAAAGGTCTTATAAACACCTAGTATGAAATTCATGCAGAAAGGAAATAATATAACTGAGGAGAAACAGTATGCAGGTAAAAATGCTTAAGTCCCAGTAATGTAATCAATTTAACTTATTTGTCTCTGCTCAAAGTGTGCATGCTCATAGCATAAAAACAGTGAGTCTGTATGACAGAGCAAAGGAAGTAATAGTCTTCTTGCTTTCTTAATAGGCACATGTTATGTATATATATATATTTATATATACATAGACACTCATGCCTATCTTTATATTAAAATAAGAAAAGAAATGCAGACATTTGTATACAAACCATGAGAAAATCAGTTTTGCAGAGGGGACTGTCATACCAAATGCTGATCCTGTATATATCACTGAGTAAAAGGAGTCACACTTGTGCACACATAGCTCTGAAAAACCTAATGAAAAGACCCCATGAGATCTCAAACACAGACTAAAATATGCTAGTATAAGAACATTTAATATAACCCATTTAATTTAACCCTGCCTTTAACAAATTTATAACCTGTTGCACCTTTGGTTTTAATTCTAAAAGGATTTCTTGCTGCAGAGTTATTTCAATTACAAGATATGGTGAGCTCTTAAGCTATCAGCTAAAGGCTTGGAACAGTAGTTGCAGGAAGGAAAGAGTCTGAAAATAATGTAAATGGAAAGAGACAGGGAATGAAGAACAAGCTGTTGAGCAAAGAAGCTGAGGGGAACAGGTTGGTAAATGTCTCAGTAGGTGTGAAAGGGAAAAGGGGAAATATTTTTATCTAATGAAGAAGTAAAAGTAAATAATCAAGAAAAACAATACTGTCATTTGTAGTGTGCAGTCATTTTATCAGTGTCTTAAACTACAGAATAAAATCAACGAGTGTTTATTTCTGAAAGATTTTTGAGTGACCTTTACCTCATATCTTAGTGATAGGAGGTAATATAAGGAAGCCAGAGAGTTTTTCTGAGTTTTCATTTTCAAATTCCTGGTTTCTTCCAAATACTTCTTTACTGGGAGCTTGTCAGATGTGTAATGCATCATTAGACACAATCCTTACTGTATAAGTCTTTAAGAAATAGTTTGCCCTGTAACAGAGAGATTTGAGTTTTTATGTATGTTCCTCAATGAAAGTGATTGTTTGATAAGGTGCCAAGAATGGTTTTTAGGTTGTTTGGATAAGCTAGGCACAAGGCTGCTTCTCATGTAGTTTGGTTAAGAAATATTTTTATCTGACTCTCAAGACTATACACTGAGTCTGAATGCATTTAATCAAGTCCTCCCACCCAGAACAGGTTCTTTGATTTGGTATATGTGATGCAACATTCTTGAGTGAATCTTGGGTTTGATTCCTTTTCCAACAGGCTTGATGGTAAATTCACCAAAGCTATGTAATATCTTCATGGAAAAGATCTGGAACGTTTTATTTCAACAAGTTCTAATTTTTTTCTTGATATACTTAAAAAAAATCAAATGAAAAGACCCCAACAACCCCCCCCCCCCCAAAAAAAAAACCCCAACGAACCAAAGAAACCCCAAACACCCAAACAAAATATTTTTTTTTAAATTAGTCAGTGAAACTGGATGCAGCAGTCGTGAACTTGAGTACTGTGTTTGAATGCTGGTCACTAGTGCGAGATAGAGACCCGAAGAGAACCTTGAAAGTCTGAAGTTCTGGAGTACAGACAAAACAGAATTTTCAAGAAAAGTTAAGTTTAGGCAAGTCAATCTAATTTTGTTTAGAGTGGACAAAAACTGTTGTTATAGAATGAGATTCTTTTTCAATTCTCAGGCCAGGCTAGAGCAGAGACTTTGTGTTAGAAATTCTTGAATGGTTTCAAATACTATCAAATCCAGATAAGCATGTAAATACTGAATTGTGATCACTGCTATACTTCCATTTCAAGTATCTGCATAAGTGAGACCTCCATTGGTACCTTCCCCCTAATATTGCAGGCCTTCTAGCAAAGTTTTCTGAAGTCAGATATTTATTAGCTATCCAATTCATCACAGCTAATGGTAGTTGTTAAAAAACATTGACATTGTTCATTGTTATTCTACAGAAGACATATGTAATATCCAACTCCTTACCACATATGATTTTGCAACTTCCCAGGATCTGATCCTGTGAAGAGTTTAACTGCTGTTACGATTAGTAATGTTATTTATCTTTCCCAAGTGTAAAATTTTTAAGGGTATTTATTGAAGCGTTTTTTTCCTGTTTTGTTTCTGTACAAGTCATGCACTTTATTTCCAGGATTTAATTGCACCGTTCTTTATTTGTTTTCACTGGCATGTCAAGTGTATAATTTTCTTCACCCAGAGGGTGGTGGTTGGGTGCTGGAACAGGCTCCCCAGGGAAGTGGGCACAGCAACAAGCCTGACAGAGTTCAATAAGTGTTTGGATGATACTGTCAGGCACATGGTGTGACTTTTAGGGATGGTCCTGTGCAGGGCCAGGAGTTCTATTTCATGATCCTTGTGGGTCCCTTCCAGCTTGACAGATTCTGTGATTTTCAAAACTTGTCTGTAGCATTATTTCACATTTGATACTTTCCTAACTAAGAAGGAAAGCTGCATGGTTTTCTTTCATATCTGACATGAATATTTATACTTTGTCCGGATCTTTATAAATTTGAAAGTGGCAAGATGAATGAAAGTAGTGAATCAGAGAAGACAATGTGTGTGATACTAGCAGAAAAATTACTATTCAATTTTTTCTTAAGACCTGATGACTTAGAGGAGTCAGTCCACATTCACCTCTGTCAGATCTGTAATGCTCTACAACATTGGAGGTTTAAATGTTACCATTTTGTTGGAAGCCTTTTGGTTTATTCCCAGACCCGTGTATAAAACCTATGAGAAAACTTATAAATACAACTCTCTAATTTCTCTCTAATTTTGATCTTTCACTTTTTTTGTTCCAATAATGCCTCTCTGGCAATAAATTGCACTATTTCCAGAAATTGTATTTTTCTTTTAGATATGTCTGGAAAAGTTCAGCTTTTTGTAGAACTTTCTAGACTACAGTACAATAAAGACCAAGCTACGTGTCTGGTTTAGAAAGTACATCATGATGATGAATTCAAACTCTTATCCTTATTCTCTCTACCCTGTCTTAGCTCTGCTTCCATTTTACAATTTTTTTTCTCTGCTTTTGCTGTATTGCAGTGACTCATTGTGTCCTGCCTATTGCTCCCTGAAGCTTAAAACTTGGTGCCCAATTGATTTATCGCAATCATGCATTTCTAAAAACTGGGTTCTGATGGTTAGTCAATAGAAGAAAAGCTAAAGAAAAAATGTTGACAAATGAGAACAGTTTTGCATGACCACTGCTGTCTTTGAGAATCATCTTGGTATTGTCACTTTGATCTCTCTCTCTCTCTGTCTTTTTACACAACAGACCATCATTAAGAAATGTCAGCTCAAGATATGTGATAATGTATCTTGACTCTTATTAGTTTCTTGGAACATTTTGCCTAATTATAAAAGTGCTGATGAATAGCTTACATTAAAAATGTAGGGAGATCCTGTAGCTGTAGGAAACCTTCTCTGATAATTTTGGTATTTAATTTAAGATATAATAAAGAAAACGTTTTGAAGGTAATGTTACATATAAGAAGCAAAAAGGGTCAGCATTTCTACATGATGTGAAATGACAAGATGAACACAACTAAAGTACTGCATGAGGAAAAAACTCCTAATATTTTCTTTTATATTGATCTCATGAATGAAAAACACTGAACCTTAGAAATAAAGTCAACCATGACCTAACATTTAACAGATCAGAAACAAGGGTATTGAATAGACTTCTTCCTCGCCAGCCCCATGATTGAAAATTTTTTTAACTGCTTAATTCACTCAGCTGGAGCATTACATTTACCTTAACTATTACTTTATTGAGCAGTATATGCTACGTCCAGGTAGTATACTGAAGAACTAAAGAGGTTTTCCGAAATCTTCGTTCGTGAAGCCCAGCCATGAAAGAGGTTTTACATGTCTTTGATCTTAATGTAACCTTTTATTTGCACAGACTGAAAAAAATATTATATTTTCAAACCACTGTATCACATTAAAGATTTTTTTTTTTTAATAAAATCTATCCAAAATTTCTTATACTTTTTCTGAATTCACCGGAAGGCAAAATGGATTATACTGAAAAGGCACAGGTCTTCAGCAGTGTAATGTTCATTATTACCATCAGCCTCTTAGTATCAGCTAGATTAGTGGATTCTGTAGTTGGTCACTAGTGCTTCCTTTCCCACTAGATCCCTCTTTTGAGGTTGAGTAAGTATTTTAGGATTATATTATAAATCTGCCAGTCTTCTTTATGAAGTAGGATTGGAAAACAGAGAGAAGTACTGTGGAATCCATTTAAACCAGGAATATAGTGTACAGTTACAGAATGTGTTCTTTAGGTGGAAGGAAAGACTTGTGTGCTGCCTCCTGGAGCAGTCCTTATTTTTGAGAAGGATGTATTTCTTTAAAAAGATCTGTCTCAAAAAGAAGTTTTCAAACTATATTCAAATATTATCTAAAGGTGTAACTTCTCTACTTGTTTTGTACTGTCCTCATTTGTGGCTTTCAAATATTGTGGATTTAGCAGTTTAGTTTATTAGTATGCAGAAAAAAACTTTGCAAAATGTTGATAGCTTGTCTGGCATATAAACTATGGTGACTTTTACTACCCAGATCTGCAGAGAGTTGAGTCAAATTTTGTTAATCTGTGGATGCTTATGTGTTTTCTATTTCACATAACTCATGGTTGGTAATGGGGAAACAATAATACTGCTAGTTTCTGTCTGGAAGACAGAGGCCCAAGGACAGTTCAAAAAACCTCACTTGACTTTCATGAAAAGAGGCATCTTTAAAATCTGAAAATCATTAGAAATCGATAGATCCATTTCCAACATTTGCATTTCCATTCCAAGGCAAACATTTTGCAAGGTTACAGTACCATTAGCTCATTGCTCTCCTTTTGTCTGTGGTCAGTTTCATCTGGTTTGTGATCTTATAATAATATAACAAAATTCAGTAGTAGAGTTCATGGAAGATAGTTAAATGAAGGCTACTTAATGTATTGGAAGCATATTCATTTCAGTAACTGTCTGAGGTGAAAATAGTTCAGAGTTGGGAGCATATTGACTGGAAATATGATCTGTGCATTTGTTGAACCTGTTTTTTCCACAGGCAAGTGTGCAGCCACTGCTGGAGATTGCTGCATCCTATTGCCTTAGTATCGCTTAGAATCACTAATTGACCATTATCATTAATGGTCAATAATCCAGGATGTGGAAGAATAGTTTCTCAAGATAGTCAAGTAAACAAAAATCTCTGAAACTGTGAAATCTTGGATATTTGAAATCATGGCTGCTAAGACTGAGTGAATAAATCTAATGAGATTTTCAATATTACTGTCTTAGTAACTTTCACTGTCCATGAAATGTCCATGTTGCACTTAAGGTATGCCTAAAGCAGCATTCAGAAGCAGACAGTTTTGGGGTTTTGGGTGTCTTGTGATTTTAAACTCCTGGGCTGACCAATACGTGAGTTATTTAAAAATGCCATGTTCTGTGGAGCTAGCTCCAGCACTGTCCAGATCGTGAGACATTATTGGAAATCCCTGCAATATTAACTGTTAGAGAAAATATTTATCATCATCATATAACCATAGAATAGTCACCATAGTTTGAGTTGGAAGGGGCTTTAATCGCCCCACCCCAGGCAGGGAATAACTAGAGGAATAAATTTGCTAATGACTGATGTAGCAGGGCCTTTTGTCTTGCTTAAGACTTTTCATCATTTATTTTTATGTTCTTATGCATATGTCAGTAGGGAAAGGAGAAAGGAAGACTTAATGGCAAAATCATTTCTTTTCAAACAAAGATAGGCAATCCTAGCTTTGTGAATTCAGGACGACAAAACTCAGTTTTAATGTAGCAATCAAGAAATGTGTGCTTACACACACAAAAGTTTGAGATTGAAGCTAGAACTGAATTTATGGCATGATTGTTTATTCCAAAGATGATAAAATATAAATCAAGATTTGTATCTCGCTAGAGGGATGTCTTATGAAGATGTGTTCTTCTGTGTTCTTTGCAGTAGTCAATGGATCATTCCTATTAAAACCTTTTCTGGCTAAAGTTCTGTAGAGCTTTTCACTCTCACTTAAAGAGTTTCTATTCTTTGACTAGCCAAGGCTTTCTCAGTAGGATTGGGAGCGGGAGGTCCACTTTCTACTTGGATTTTTTTTTTTTTTAATGTAGTGTAAGAGGTGCACATGAATGCATCTATTTCTTGAGCTTTATAGAATTATCTTTTCCCTTCAAAAATACTGCATCTTTTCTAAGAACTTTAAATTCTACATTCATATGGCACAATCTGAGAGGAGCATGAATATACCTTTAGGTTGGCTTTTATGTAGAGCCAGCACAAGGCACATGCAGTGGCTTTTGAGAGCAAGTTTGGGCCTATGTTACATCTGGTTAAAAAAACTCCAGATATGTTCTGCATGAAATTTCAAAGAAAAAGAGCTCTCTTTCTCTTGTGGTCTATAATAGACAACCAAGTTTTGTATCTATAATTAGAATCATTAACAATATAAATCATATAGGGAAGTTTGTATGAAATGCTTTCAAGGGAGGAATAAAAGGTGTCACACAGAGCATTGACTCAATTGTAAGCAGTTCCTACTGTAGACAGATTTTTTTTTTGCCTTTGTGGATAGAATATGATTGGTTAGTGCTACTACGGTGAATGCAGCTGTTTAGAGAAGAGCAAATAGAGACGACAATGACTCTTCAGATTGATATAAAATGCAAAGCACTGTGCCAGAAGAGACCATTTTTATTTCTCTGCAACTGCTCTCAACTTTCAGTAACTCTTTTAAATTTAAAGCAGTTGCAAGTAGCATAGCATTCCCAAGATACCTGATGTGTACTACAGTTGACTCCAGACTTTTTGTATGTTACATTTACATAGGTTGACTTTACTTACATTCTCTATGGCTCTACCTGTTTGGTTTGTTTTTTTTTTTTTTGAATGACCACCTTGGACACTATGCCTGTGTTTTCTGACTAGAGGAGCGGAACACTGCTTGAAGAATATAGTTCATATTGCAGTTGGGCAATTTTTAAAAAGGAAGAAGGTGGAGAGTAATGGAGCTCTGCCACCCATTGCACTATTTAAATTTATTAATGTGAAACACAAATAATCTCACAAGCTATTTAATGCTAATGGACTTCTGTTTTTTTTCTGTTTAATTTGTTTTAAGCATAGTAATAGGTGATGAATGCACCTAATATTTTGAGGGTGCTTGGTGAGAAAAAACTGAGGAAAATCTTAATCAAAAATCCTTCTCCACTTGATGAAAACTTACCCCAAAAGCCTGTATTTGAGGTAAAGGTTGGAGAAACTTGTTTAATATTCTTAATGCAAGAACTAGCTGTAAGATTTCTAGCGTATCTGAGTATCAGTCAAATCACCTGAGTTCATCTTGTGAGGAAATTGCTGTGGTCTATGGGATCTGCCCTGCAGGGCACCTGTCCAGGGAGCAAGATCTCTACCAGGGAGCAGGGCTGGTGGACTCGCTGTGGGCAGCCCCAGCCCTGGGGCATCAGGCAACGTCCTGGGACAGACCAAGGTTGGGCCAGCACGCTGGCCTATAGGTGAAGTGCAAGATCAGGCTTGGTGAGGGGAACTGGAGTCAGATGTTGCCTCAGGATGGCCGAGCAGGGCCTGCGGGGATGGAGTGGGACATCAGCCTTACTTTTGCTGGTTTTCTTTGTGGAGTTTGAATGCAACAGTTGGTGTCATCTCACACCCTGGTCTTGCATCAGACAGCAATCACTGTTTTCTATCTCTTCCATTTCACAGAAATAAATGCTCATTTTATCCTTTCAAATTCCCATTGTTTGCAATTTAACGTTCAGCACTGATTCTTTGCTCTATCTGCCAGGTAATTGAGTATACCTCACAACGGTTACTGACAGAAATCATTGGTTTGAATGAGCAGCCTATGAAATTTGTTCTTAGACAATGTATTGCTTATACGGCAAGGAAAAAAGGCTCCCTGATGTCAGCCAGATGTAAATTCTAAATTTCAATAAGAAAGGTAAATATCCCTGTTTTCACAAATAGATAGAATTTTCATAAATTGATAAAGAACATTAGTATACTCCTGCTGTGACAGGTATCAGGGTTTTTGTACTTTGTGTGCATGTTTCTAATTTTAGATCATTAAATATGATCTTAATGTTATTTTTGAATTTTGATTTTTAAAGATAGGCTCTAAATTCAGGGATTAATATTGGTAATTAGGTATAAAAGCAAACAGCTTTTCTCTTAACGTAGCATTTTGTAATATATAGATACTTTTGCACAGAAGAATTGTATGGGCTGAATCTATGAATTTGTAAATAAGGAAAATGTAGAAAAAGAATAGGATTGAAAATTAAAGGGAATCTGAAGTTGAGATCCCTGATAGCAGAACTGCAAGGCTGGAGTGACTATCTAGGATGCCCTGCCTTTTCAGAATGTCAATTTAATCCACCCTGTGCTTTCAAAATGTCCATTCCTTCTTTTCAAGATTTTATTTTTTTGTCTCCCATGGTTGTTTTTACAGTTTAAATAACCTGGGATAAATACATGCTTCAGTTTATAGGTGATTGAATAATCCAGTGAATGATACTTAATAAAATGTTCATTTTGAGCTTAAGGTACAGAAGGCTTGATATTTGGTAAGCAAGAATGTGCCTATTTCTAACAGCAGAATATTTTTCTCTTTTCTGTCCTAGTTATATTCAGTAGATATACTTCTAGTACAATAAGAAGTACTTTTGGGGAATTTAGCTTCCCCCATTTTTCAGATAGAACCATTACTTGTAGATATAAGCATTATCCCTAACCTTTAATTTCTGTAAATGAATGGTTTGCTAAGTATAATTTCAAAGACACAGTACGTGAACTTCTGATTAACAGTTGGTTAATCAGTTCAAGGATATCTAAGGTGTGAGTTAGCTTACATGCAAAACTATTCCATTTTCAGAAGTCAGACACTTTTTATTTTTCTTCCTCCTGTCTAAGGCATACTTTTGCTGAGAGAAGTCAAAGACAAAATTAGCATCTGTAAATTGAGAATGCTGGCATTAAATTTAAACAAGCAGAGTACAAAGGAAGTTTTTGGTTTTGAAAACCTTACAAAAGCAGTTGTCTATGATTACTGCAGCTGAGAAGCAGCAGCTGTACTGACTTTATGAATTTAAAGAACTATGCTTAACTGCTGTCAGCATGTTCTCAAAAAGCCATAAGGACTCAGTGAATGTTGACTTTGTTGTATGCTTATAAAGTGCCTAGTTACTTCTGATAGGTCCATGTTTGTTACATCACTAGTTGACCTGTGGAATGGAATAATGGCTTAGAGCAATTACACTCAATTCACATTTTAATGTCTAATTGATATTCCTAAATTAGTCTTAGATTTCCAAATTAGTCTATGGTAATTAATTTTTATTATGTGAAAGAACTACTGAAGTGCCAGAGGTAAATAAGACTGCCAATGCAATGATGGGATGTCATTCTAAGAGCTGACTGTTATTGCAGTTCTGTTCTGTCTGCATCTCAGCTCAACTCCATGAAGAGAAAGCCTGAACTCTGCCTGTTTGGGAGTTAGCAAGAACATTAAACTAATATTATTGTATATGCAGTCTTGACAAATAGGTGACGATAGTTACTAACCATCATTAAAGACTGGTGTGGGGTACCTGTGAATAGGCATCTAGGCATAGATGGAAGGAGTACAAAATGGAGACTCTTACTATTTTGTAGGACAGATACTTAAAACATAATTTGTCTCTGATCTATTGCATGCTGACTTTTTCTGAGTGGTCTGGTTCCCAGAGGGGAGGAAGATACACCCTGAGAGGCAGTTTGCTTGAGAGAAGGTTTAAGCACCTGGAGCTTCTGAAGCCCTTCTGAAAGAGTTGTTCTTGGCTGTTGCTTGCAAATGTGCAAAGATGTGGACCACTCAAGCAGACCTCTGTCCTCCTTGCCTATGGCCTACTTTTTTCTCTTTGTATTGAATCCTTCCAAATTCTGCTGCATGAAATGAGAATTACCAGATATATCTGGAATTATATATTAATGATTCCAAGTATAAAGCTTCTCATACTAAGACTTGACTTGCTTTTATACATGTATTTGAATTTTACTCTAAACATGATAGCTTTTCTGATTTTATGTACATGCATTCAGGTATTATAGTCTTTATTCTTTGAATGAATACTGAGAATGAGGACATGTCAGCTGTCTTCCAGAGGTCAAATGCTCAAATCTTGTTAATCACAGTTTAAGTGAGAAAATACACAGTAAGAAACATCATGCTTTGATCTCAGGAATGTCATCATTTAAGTGTTGAATAGTTTAAATAATTCAGTTTAAAAAGTTTTCCTAGTATAATATTTCTTTCATATTCTCTCACTAGAGGCTTTTGTTTGGATGCCTAATAGAATAATTTTGTAAAGCTATTTTGTACTGAGACTGGTACTCATATGTGTCCTGTGGAGGGCAACAAGAAATTGCAGCTCATACAGGCACATCCATATGACCTTTGAAATGTCAGTGTATTCTGATGTAACCCCCTTCCTGTTCATATCAGTCTTGTTTGTATCCTTTTTACCAATGGGAAAGGAGAAGGATATATAAAATATCAGCAATTATGTATTGGTTAATAAGAACAATAAATAAGTAGCATTATCAAATTTACTAACCCTGATGGGGCAGCTGATAAATCTCTGCTGGTCAGCAGTCCTCAGGGATGCGAAGAAGCCAAGCTTTATTTTTCTTTGAATCAGGCCAATCTTTTATCATTTTTGCTTTGACTTTTTAAAGTCTTTTGTGATCTTAGCTCATGCACTTCCTCATATCTTGAAATGACATTTTCAGCAGGAATGAGCCAAGGTTGTATCTTAGTAGTGCACACAGTAGGGCAAGGCCTGAGTTTTATGGTCAGGCACAGGAGGGATCTCCAGGTATAGTTTTAGAGCGCTAGTAGAGCTGTTGAACATACTGTTGAACCAGCTGCTCTCTGGCTACTTTGTCAGTTATACCAAAAGTACATTAAAACATCTTTGGTATTTCTGTGTGGGCTAAAATGCATACTTGGTAGATTAGAAGCCATTATGTAAATATGAACATCACTCTAAAAGAACTCTAGTTTAAAAATTGAATGCCTTAAGAGGGGATAAACAGTGTGATTAAAATAAAGAAATTTTAATGATATTTCATAAAAAACCAGATGTGTTTTTAGTATCAAAAATAAAATTAGCAAATTGCTAAATATGGAAATGCAAGTTTTTATTGATGCAGTTTGTGGAATTTAAGTTTACAGTCTTAAAGTCTGCTTTTATTGCTTCTGAAAAGTTTGCATCTAGAAGTTAACATTAATTAAAATTAGTACATAGTACTAATTTTCACTTATTTTTTGTATATCTCAAAATGGTGCCAAGATAAAGCTAGTCTCTTTAAATAGCTTTCAAGCATATCTGCAAAATAAATTTTGCCTTGGTGGTCTCGAAGCATCCTGTTCAATTGTTATCTATTCTGGGATTGGGGATGTCTCAGGAAGGATACTTAGCAAGAAAAGCTGAATTTTAAGAATAAACTTAAAGTCAACAGCAAACAAGTTCTGAACAATAATGAGTAGAATGCTTCTATCTATTTGATCTGATTGCACAGAATGAAGGTCTGGGCTACTGTGTGTAATGGATCATTAGACCCAATGAAATGGACTGTTTTAGGTCAATACTGCTGTTAGGTCATTCTTGTTACTGAAACAGCAAATATTTCATGGTGTCCTTTAAAATTAGAGCACTTTGACTGTAATTTTCCCCCCTCATTTCTTTATTGATAAGCAGGAACATGTTTATCGCAATGTTCCAGAGCTTTCTTCAATATGTGCTTTAGATTTTCTTTGGAAATTCTGCTTTAGACTGACATTTTAGTGTCAGAGCGAAAAAAGATATTTATGAAAATGGGTTGGGAGACTTATTTACTTGCATACATGTGGTGAAGCAAAGAATCCAAGAGGGGTTTTGGTTTCCATAAACTAATTTTTTTCTTAGGTGTCAGTAAATCAAGTACTACAACTAGAGACTAGTTCAAGTAGAACACTGAATTTATTAATTTTAAGAATTTCTAACAATTTTGCTTAAGACAGCAAGTATATATTACATAGACTTATCATAAACCTTTCCATAGTTTTTCAAGTCACTTATATATCTTACCTACATCTGGAAAGAATGTTTTTATAATTTTAAATTTATATTTTCATAACACTGCCCATATACACATCAGCTATATTAGCTTTCTGCTATTTCATTTCTTCTTGTGTTTTGTTTAGATTGTTTCAATTTGTTTAGATTGTTAGAAATTTTGGTTAAAAGGTATCTCTCTAAGTCTAAGTCTATGAGGGTGGATGTTTCAGCAGCTGTCCCTGGGCAGCCCCACCCTCCTGATTAACTTGTCCCTAATGTCTAATCAAAACCTTCTGAGCTGTGAGCAGTGACGACAGGTTATAGTTGTAGCATCATGAAGTATGGAGAGAAGCACCTCTGACTGACATAAATTCTAACTCCCATTGAAATAGTTGTAGGCTGGTATTAAATTTCTGCTCAGCTTCCCTTTAGCCTGGCTAAACCAGTTCAGCTCAGGTTTTATGCCCAAAGCATTTAAACTATTTTAAGATGCTTATGTTTCCTGCAAATGAATATTCTTGTTCTTCATCTATGCCTTGTTTTGTTTCCTGTGTTTTTACAGGCTCTTGAGTCTCTTCCTTCCAGCTTTTTCAGACAAAGTTAAACCATAATTCTGTGCTTGTATCATTCAGTCTGGCATGTCTTTGAAAATGGGTTGTAATCTTTAGGGAGGTAACTCTTATGGTAGTCTTGATCAACTATAAACCATCCTTTTGACAGAATAGATATTTTGTCTGTAATGTTACCTTCATGGGTAGGTATTAATGCAGAATATTTAGTGGATTGTGGGAAATATTTTTAAGTGAGCTATTTTGGATGTTTTAAATTATCATAGCTTACTACTAATGAGCACATCTAATAAATTGGCAGATAAACAGCAGCTAGATATTTTTCAATGTGTATTTAAAAACCTTCCTTATAAATGTCATAAAGATTTTCACAGCAGTGTCTCAAGTGCACTGGCATATTTGTTACGCAGAGTCAGTAGCTGTCAGATTGCTTTCTTCCAGCACTTACTTTTCATTGGTTGGGCATGAGCTTTCTTGGGAGATAAAAATCTTCTTTAGGAAATATTTCTGTTGTCCCTTTTATGTTTGCTATGAGATAATGCAGTGAAACATTACCACATAAAATTCTCTAGCCTATGCTTCAGATATTAATGGTGGAGCTATGTTTCAGCTGACCTCTAGTTCTGTGGAATAAATATGAATATAACATTTTGTTTATGCAAGATGCCATTTAAGGAAAGATGCAGTATGTCAGGAAGAACTGAGAATATACAGCAAATGAGCTCACAAGAGGTCATTTTTTTACAAGCTCTTAAGTCACATGAGCTCATTTTAACTGCAATGAATATGTTTACAAACTCAATGGCAGTGATAAGGAATTTTCAGTTCCAGTCAAACTCTGTTTAGTACACCTTAGGTACTAGCATAACAAGAACTGGCTGACAGCAGTGTTTCTCACTACCTGTACTATAGGCAGCCAGTTCATGTAATTAGCAAACAGTTTAAAAAGGGACCCTAAAGAATAGTACTGTATGTTAAGATAAGGGGATAAAAAGTAGTCAGAACAGAAAGCTGATGATGGAGTATGTGCACTGGGCATATCCCAGAGGGAATATCTGAAGTTCTTAAAAATCTCAGTGTGTTTTTCCTGGGCAAATGTCTGTAATGTCTTTGCCGTGCCTGTTAGGTCTGAGTGATGAATATCTAGAGTAAAATCTTTTAAGGAAAACAGACATACAGTTTGCTTTGGGCTTCCACATTATCTTCTCCTGCTATAATGCTGTATTTGTTATTTAATCACCAGTGTAAGAAGACCAGTAATTTCAGTTAGCCATAGCAGAAGAAAGACTACTTTAAACACACCAGGCTGCTTTGTAGTAGATTTAGCTCTAAAAACAGTTTATGCTTTTTGCCTCACTCCAACATTCATTGTATTATCTATCCTAATGCTTTTTTAGTAGGATATCACTGATGTAACTTTATGCACTCTGATGAGATTTTTAGCTACTAGATATATATTAGAATAAAATTTTGTATGTACTTTTTAATCTGTTTCTTTCATGATAAGAGATTCAGGCTGTTTTATCTACTTAGAGTGGCTTGGAAAAATTAAAAACCATAGCTTCAAATTTCAAGGTTGATGACAACATTAGATAATTGCTTGGCATTTAAATATAGTTGATAAACTTTTCCATGCTGAAGATGGAGGTGCATTCCAGTGGCACCATTGAGGTGAACAGCTGCAGCTAGCCTCCACTCTACTTACAAAAAAAAATTGAATTTTATGCATTAGGTAAAAGATTTACTTAAGAAATACTAAAATTTTTGTATTCTCCGGGAGTAAAAAATACAATGTCTTAAAATGTAGGCAGTGCTTTACCTAGTTTGACTGTTTACAAGTTATTCAGTTCACACACTTGCCTTTGTAAGCCTGATCCACACATATTTTGACAAATATGTTTCAGGACAGATCCAGCTTTGATCACAGCATACTTGAATATCAGATGCTGCTCAAGATTCCTATTACAATATCTATGGCTCCACAAATATTGAATGAAAATATTAAGTTGTTGAATTGCTGCTTAGCTTTTCAGGCTGAAAGCTTTATCAGTGATTTGATGTGTTCTGTTTCTTTAAATGTTAGAAATAAGTTAGTAAACTTCCTTTCCTCCTCCAGTGAGAGAAATTAAAAGCAATTATGAGTATAGTAGACCTGAATCATAACATTTAAATATAATTGAATTTGAATCAGTTTGGTTGGTTCACTGATTTGTTTCCACAAAACTTAAAGAAATACGTGCCAGAACTATATGTGACAGTTAAGCCTTTGGATGAACCACTCTGTCATATTTTAGGACAAACGGCTCAAAGGCAGGATGGGCGGCAGAGGACTGGCCCAATTCATAGGGCACTGCAGAGACTTAAGCAGACTCCATACAGTCCAAAGTCAGGCTCACACAGGTGGTGTTTCTTGGGAATGGGAGAATCTTCATTTTTATACCAAAATCTTTGTCCTGACATTTTTGGTATTCTTATTCTTTTGAGTTTGTATGTAAATGGCAATTCTGATGGAAAATGAAAATGTAATTTGATATGTATTGTTATCCCAAGAAAGTAAGAGCTGAGAAAAGTAATTCTCACACCATGCAAATTACTTAACTTTTTTATTATTTTGTACCTTCAAAAATAATGAACATGTATTACAGCTGTTTGGAAATCTTAGCTGATGTTTTGAGGTGAGAAAATTTCAGATTAAATGTAACACTTTAGTTTCATTTATTTTTATGATTGGATAGCTGTAAATTAGAAAAAAGAAAGAATGGGATTGGAGCAATTGTTTAGGAAATGGGATCACATCATGTGTTTGAAACAGAAAGACTTGGTAAACCTGGGTTAAATTTCACCCAGGAGAAGAATTTTGTTAACAGATTTGAGTTTACACCCTTATGGGAAACAGACATAATTGGCAGTGGCAGCTGCAATGCAGTTTTGCTGGCGGGGATCCCCTGTGCGAGGGCTGCTGCACCGATGAAGTGCATGTCCGGCTCCCGCCTGTGCTGCCTCCTCCGGCATTGCTGCAGGGCTGTGCCTGGTGATAAGGTCTGTATTATCCATGCTTGGTGCAGGAGGGAAATAAAAGAAAGAGTTGAAGACATAAAATTTATGGTGGAAGTAACATGGTAACAACCATCCCTGGTTATTAATGGTTTTGTAGTGAATTGTCTCATGAGAAGTGTTGATGGTAACCGTGCTCCCTGCATATGAGAAAAGACCATTCAAACGGGAAGAAGAAATGGAAGGTTGTGCTTTCTTAGCCCTCATATAATTTTTATTTTCCTTACTTGTAATGTTATTTAGTGATGCTACTATAGAATTTATTTAATATTTATTCCCATCCTAATCAAGTTATTGCCTATCTGTGCTCCATCTTTAGTTGCATGTAGTGACAGATAGCTCCACTCCACCGAGTATTGGTGGAGGTGATTATTACAGATAATTTTCCAAAGTTGCAAACTCAGAATGAATAAATAGATGAGGAGGGAACTGCAACCTGAAAGGTTTTTCTGCAAACCAGTCTCTGAATTCTACCATAACAATTCCTTATGTTTGCTTCAATTTCTGGTGGAAAAACCTATGCACATATGGCAGTCATGTACAGCTTAGCCTAATATGTAGAGTATCCTGATTATTTTTGTATGTTAGTAGTACTTTACCAGGGGACTTGGGCAAGACTTGTGACCACTAGTGTGGGGGAGGAAAAAAAAGGAATCCTTCCTCAGAAGCACAGTACAGGGAAATTTTGTCCTTTCCTATTGTTTATGCATTTCTTGTTTTTCCATTTCACAACTGCACATATCAGTATTGGCCAATTACCTTGTACTTCGATTCATAGTAACACAAGATGTTACTTTTGCTTCGTGTGACCAATAGTTAATTGTCCTTGATAGGTATCCAAGATGGACATCAAACATTCTTAGTTTTTATAAATTGCTTCTTTAAAGAAATTGTTTATTTGTGTGGTGTGATTTAAAATAATCTATTCCCTGCTTACTTATGCTGGGCTGTGGCATAGCTAAGGCATTTTGGGTCTTGCTTCATGCTAACATTATTTAGTATAGTCTCTTTTATTACATGTGTTATAGGAAAGTTAAATCCCTCTGCTTTTCTTGCAGCAAAAGAAAAATGAATTGAATTAATTGAACTCTTCTGTTTCTGAATAAGGTGTCTCTATGTTAAAGATTTAAATCAGGTATGGTGGAAAGTGGAAGAATTCTCTTAATTAGGAACCACTTTAAATACTTTCTCACAGGGATTATCAGCATTTTAATGGGGCAGTTTTTTCATTTCCCTTACCAATACCTGGATTTGTATATCTGCCTGAAGTTTTTATGACTATTAGTTCCTGTGACAGTGTCTCTGAAATACAGTATTTGGTTTATATGACTCACTATCTTTGAATAATTCATTTCTTCATTGTTTACATATATTCTCATAGTACTTTAAAGATTTTTGTCTTCCTAATGTTGATTAATTCATTACCTTCCTTATTTTGAGACAGTGAAAAACCAGACAATTTAATGTATGTATGA
Organism: Chiroxiphia lanceolata; assembly: GCF_009829145.1. NCBI lineage: Eukaryota > Metazoa > Chordata > Aves > Passeriformes > Pipridae > Chiroxiphia > Chiroxiphia lanceolata. The sequence continues at coordinate 22,082,901 of NC_045642.1, read as the reverse complement.
GGGTTTGGTTTTTTTTTTTTGTTAAGTTCAGGTAATAAAGAGAAGAAGGAAGAAGGTGATATAATTCATGGTACCTTAGTTCCCAGATAAGAAACAAATACATGGAGCAATTGACATATAATGACTTACAGTGCAGGTACTTGGTTGTACCTTCTCTGTATGTATGTATCTCCTAAAATAAGAGTAAGATGCTCTCCATGAGGGTTGTGCAGGATGTCTCCTGTGAGCTGCTCTGAATATGAAGGTTACCATGTGTTATCTTGTCAAGTAGGAGCTGCTTGTGAAACAAACATGCAAAACTTCAGATAATGTTTGGATCAGCATGGCTGTGGGTGGTAGAATCAGGAACCCTGATACATACTGAAAAAAGAGCTATAAAAAACCCTGTCAGCTGAGGTAATGTAGACAAGTCGTATAACATTTAAAAGAACTTACTGAACTGTGATGACTGACATTTGCATCATAAAATCAGGCTTTGTTTAACTAAGTTAATGCACTTGAAGCTTGTTCTGTCTTTTGGCTTAATAAATAGGAGCAATGAATGATTCCAGAATTAAAAACTGGTTGGCTCCCATTTTTTAAGGCATGTCAGGTTTAATTTAGTAGATATATTAATTTTTCCTTTTTTAATAGTTGAAAGCAATGAAAGGCTTTCATGAACAATCTGAGTTTTGCTGTGCTTATGCATGGCACCAAGTTTGACCTTCAAATGCAAGTAAATTGAATTGTACATTTCCTACAAAGCAATTCTGGGATCCTGAATGGAGTGTCCCTTTCTTCCTACCTCCTTTCCTTCTACAAAACTGAGACCTTTCCTCCCACCATTTCAAACTAGTGGTTTACACTGTTGCTATGAAATTACTGAATAGCTTGGGCGATGAGAACAATACCAAATTCCTCTTGTGCTTTCTCCTCTCCCACTAGTTCCTCCATCTCAGCAGCAGCCATTTCACTACCCTATTTATGCTCCCTAAACGTCTGCTGTGATATAGCCTGTTTGCATGAAAAGTCATGTGGATTCTTTTTTTTATTTTTCACTTAGGTAAAAGTTTTTTCTCGTGATTCATTAGGTGGGGTTTCCATGGTGTCTCTGTTTCACTGACATAATACCTCTCAGGTGATGAGAAAATGAAGATGCTCAAAGCAGCTAATACTTCAGTTGACTGATTTCCACATAATCAGACAACAGTCACCTGCAACTTACTTGATGCTTATATCTGCATCCATGATCCTGTTCTAGTCCCCAGCCCCTGTTTTTTTCTATTCTTTACTATCCTTTTCTGCAAGTGGAATTGCTTGTTTTGGCTGGACAGTGAATTAGATCAGGGAACTAATGAGTTAGAAAAAAAATACTTGGAAAAAAAAATTACTTTCCAAATGAATCAGTGAATAGGAAAGCACAAGGAAAGCACATCTGGAATAGGTGTGGATAAAGTGTATAGGTAGGGTTGCACCTGCACAGGGTGCAGTTTCTGTTTCTTAAAGGTACAGAAAAAGTTTTAAAATTTTTGAGTCAGTTAGGCCAGGATTAATTATAGCACACTTTGATCAAGTTTCCTAAAAATTAACAGCTGTACATATAATTGTCAATTTTTGCAAATATAAGTCTAATTTCCTGTTTTTAACATGATGATTAGGAAGTTAGGGACAGGATGAATTTACTTGGATAGTTCTAGAGCTACTGAATGATGGAATAGCTGCATATTAGGGGCTTTTTTATTCTTCTTTTAATGTGTATATTTTTAGGTTTTAAGTTAGTCTGAGGTTATATTGCTATCTTCTGCCAATAAAACCTATAAACAACACTTTGGTATTACTAAAGTTACAATTAGTGATAGTGCTTGAACTTATATAAGGCAAACCTTATCTAAACCTTGATCTCCTTTTTGCTGTTTCTTATCGCATGTACTGTACAAGAATGTCTGCAGAACATAGGCTTAATAGGATGTGATTGATTTAATGATGCAGAACTGTGACTCCAAGGACAGACCAATACGTACCAGCCCAAATCTAGAATTAAATGCTTTTAATATTGGGAAAAACATATTGAATTTGAAGAAAAACATTTTTATGAGCAAAGCAGTGAATTTGGATTAAATTCAGCAGAAATTTTAGATGCTGACCTTTTGCTTTCTTCTTTTGAAGTTTTTCTGTGAGACAATTTACTTGATTGAGGGTGGGGGAAAGGCTACTCATGCAAGGCTTCTCATGCTTCCACTCTGTATATGGCTTTGGGATGAACAAAATATGTTTTTCCATTATGAAAATTTTAATTTCTTTTTTGTTTAATTTTATAAAAATAGCTTCATACATCTGTACCTTATTTTCCTGTCCCTGGTTCGGTCATCAAATGAAAAAAAAAAAAAAACAAAAACGAGTTTTATGAGGAGCTCTAATTTATATTTCACTTAAAATGCTGCACTGAATATGCATAATGCATTCACATGACACTGCTTGCTCTAGAGCCACTTTGCTCACTGCTGGCAGACACCAGCCGTGTTACCTGTCTTTCACCACCTGCAGCTAAATGCAGTTGTTCTTTATCTTAACTGGTGGATGCTACAGGGTCAGTAGGAAGCACACAGTCACCACAAGCATCTCTGTTGCAGGGACATTTAGTGACTATTGTGGCATTAAATTATATTATATTAGTAATTAAATTATATTATATTAGCAATTTTGTTCATAGTGGTAACAAGCAAATCTAAGCCTCCAAGGAGAGAGAATATTTAGGAAACTTCAGCAAAATAATTGAAAAGATATCTTGTGGGGCAAAATAAAATGACAAAAAAATATATTTTATTTTCTACTTAACACCAGTATTTTGTGGCTGTATCCATTACAGATCAGAAGCCTCTCTTTGGCTTCAAGATTGGCTAAAACCCCCTACAGATCAAATTAACAAAATGTCCAAATGATCACACTGGCTAAATTATAGTGATTGCCAAATGCTTAGAATACAGCTTCAAAAGTTCTTAAACTTGCTTTGTTAGGGGTTGCCAAAGTTCAGAGGCATAGATTGACACCAGAATTTTCTGCTGACCCCATAAGTATAGCCACTCATCCTTTTTTGTCCTAGAGTAGGTTTGTTACAGGTGGTTAATTTTGATAATTGTGGTGTAGTGTTTACATTATTTAAGAATTGTGTAGTATTTAATTAGCTCAAGTAATTATTGAAAAGATACTTGTTAAAACACCTTTTTCTTTTAATGTATGTGAGTATGTAGAAGTATGTGAGTATTTAATTTTAATGATTATAAATATAAAGCTTTTGGCTACCGGGGTAAAAATGATTGTGATAGAATCCTCATAATGTGGGTTACCTCTGAGACTGCAGGACCAGAAGTACTCTACCCTCATGTAATCACTGTTGAATTTTCAGTAGGCAAGTTGGAGTTGCAGTGCTTAAATTGGTTTAGGTCACTGGGGAAGACCTTTTAAACATTTTAATAAATAGGAAGAACTTTAATTCTGTTTTATACCTATACTGAAAGATAAATTTCCCAGTGAAATTACTTTCTCTTATGAAATGGAGAACACCATGTTCATCTTTGCATGGCTTCTCAAAATTGAATTTAACCTTCCATCTGCCTTGCATAGCAGTCCACCAAATTGTGCTTTGCCCAACTTGCCTATTTCAGTAAGACAAATACAGTATTGGCCGTGTTTTTCACAGCTTTTTTATTTAACCTAGGTTTTCCTACTAAACTGCAGTTTTAGGGAAAAATCAGCACTTAATGTCCATTTTCCGTACTTACTTTAAATATTTAACATCTTCACCACTTTTTTTTTTTCCTAGTTATTTTTCCCCAGCAGCTTCCTTTCCTCCTCAGCGGGTGCCAACTTGGCACCATGCAGGCTTCCTCTGAACTTGGTGCTATGGCTGTTTCCAAGGCTGTTTAACAGGGAGCTCTTATGTGAGCAAGTGCAGCTGGAATTTTGCTCTTCCTCCTCCTCTCCCCAGTGCTCCCCCCGCTTTCCCCTGGCTCACTCAGTGGCAGCAGTGCCCTCGCAGCCTGGTGAGCTGGAGAGTGAGAGCACTTTGTCTCCTGCCAGGAGCAAGCCTCACACACGGCTAGGCAGCCTGCCACAGCGAGCTTGGATAGATGCTTGGTTCAATTAGGATAACATGCACCACACGGGGCTGTAGCTGCGCATAGCTGCCATGCATCTTTTCTAGCTGAAATGGCATACAGAACAGCCACTAGTCTGCCCACTCACTTGGATTTCCTTATGCAGGAGCTTTAAAATAAAATCCAGCCTTTTTCATGAACTGCACAGGGACATTTTTTCTACCTTTCTTGCTTTAAAAGCAATAAACTTCTGCCATAGTTGATGGGGCAACTGAGATAATTAATCTATTCAAGAAGAAATAACAACAGTGATCTTGGAATGGATTACTGCTTCAGTGTTAAAATGTAGTAAAATTGCACTACTGCCTGTTGTTAATTTTATTGTTCTCTTATGGTATCTGAACTATAAAAAAAAAGGCACTGTGAAGTTTATCTTATTAAGGAAATAGGCTGTTCAAGCACAAGAAAGATAACAAAAGGCAGATATATTATCACTTGTTGCAAATCGTCTCTGTTTTAGAGCAAAGTTTTGTTGTACCTTAATAATTTTTAACTAAAGTATCTTCACAGTAAATCAGTGAATGTTTATTAAAAAGTGTAAATATTAATGTTAATGTAAGCACTAATATTAGTATGAATTGAGGATAAGCATTTGATATTAACATTAATATAAGCTTTAAGATGGAGTTTTGGAGATGATAGAAGTCATAGGGATGTAAATTACTTACCAAGATTTTATAGTAAGTTGGTGGTAGAGAAAGAACAGATGAGCATCCAGATACTGTCAATGCTTTGTATAGAGCTGCTGGAGAATGTCTGGAAAGCCAATCCTTAAACAACCTGTTTCTTGTAATCTCTGGATCTTCTTTTCTTTCCCACAAAGTAATTCTGTGAGAAAAAGAAAGGTTTAGCAACTTCAAAACTTACTCAGACTGCACTGGTGCCGGTGCTACGCTTGCATAGACATAACATGGGGAACCAGTGCAGTCTCAGTGAGAAAATATGCAACATCATAAGAAACCCCAATACCAACTAAAGCGTACGTTAAAATGCAGCTCATGTATATTGGGTGTCTCTGTGTGTAAACATGTGTATGTATTGTTGTCAGCGATAGAGAAGGAACAGGATATGCAGAATCTCAGCACACTATCTCCTGCTCTGCAAAAGTGGTTGTATTGGAGGTGTCTGGGCTAGACTTAGCTTCCTGGGGTGGCACTGAGTGTCAGAAACCCACAGTTGCATCCTGTTGAAACACAACACAACTTTGCCCTCAAAACAGATAACACGCTGATGCGGTCAGTCTACCAGCTGAAGCATTCTGCTTTAGACATACTCACACTTTCCTAAGGAACAGAATCACTATAGCACTCATTTATTATTGCTTCCTTGGCTGCACATGCAAATTTAATCCTCTGAATTTCTAAGTCAGAGTGAGCAGGGAATCACAGGGTGCTGTTTTGGGGTTACCAGTTTACTGCCTCAGATTGCATCTCCCTCACTGTCACCCTTCACCACTGCTCTGTTTAATTTTCTAGTTTTCTTTTCTGCACCTGATTAAGTAGAGAATTTACAACGCTGTATTTTAGTCTTAGTGTTATCTGAGCTGACTGTTTAGAATGTGTGGGAAGTTAGTTAGGGGTTTGCATCACATGCTGTACTGTTTTGACTATGTGGTATTTCAAAGAAGTTATGTAGTTTAAAGTAGGAAGTGATTAGGATCAGCAGGATTGACTAAGAAGACCAAAGATATTCTGGGCTGCATTAGGAATATCAGTACCAACAGGTTGAGGGAGGTGATCTTGCCCCTTTACTCAGCCCTAGTGAGGCCACATCTGGAGTACTATGTCCAGTTCTGAGCTCCTCAGTATGAGAGAGACATGGGGATCCTGGAGCAAGTCCAATGGAGGGCTATGAAGATGATTAGGGAACTGGAGCATCTCTCTTATGAAGAACAGCTGAGGGAGCTGGGCCTGTTCAACCTTGAGAAGAGACAACTGAGAGGGGATCTCATTGATACTTACAAGTATCTGAAGGGAAGGTGTCTAGAGGATAGATCAAGGCTCTTGGTGGTGCCGAGCAGCGCAGCAAGAGGCAACAGGCAGAAGCCAATGCATAAGAAGTTTTACCTGAATATGAAGAAGAACTTCTTTACTGTGTGAGTGACTGAGCACTGGAACAAATTGCCCAGAGAGATTGTGGAGTCTCCCTCACTGGGGATACTCAAGAACGGCCTGGATGCAATCCTGTGCAATGTGCTCTCGGACAACCATGCTTGAGCAGGGAGGTTGGGCCATATGACCCATTGTTGTCCCTTCCAATCGTACTCATTCTGTGATTCTGTGATTAGTTGGCCTCTTAATTTTACTTTTTTGTAGGCTATTAAATTTTGTCTAATAATTCTATGGAGAAGACAACAGCTTTAGTTTCCTGAGGACTATCATGTTATAGTTTAACTAACCTGTTTCATGAGATGAGCAAACAAGGGAGAACATGGTATCACTGTTACACAAGGCTTCGCCATGACAGAATGTTGATTAACACAGTTCATATTCCATAACGAGACAAAGGGAGAAAACAGCAGTAACAAGAAATTTTTTCTTGCTTGTGTCACCTTAACAAATCTGATGATTAACCTAATATTTGGATACATTACTGAATGATTCCATTATGTGTTCAGAGCTGTTACACTCGCAGGTACACACAAGTCTCAAACAAGTTGTCGAAAAGTTAATGATACCTGAATGCAAAGCTAGTGTTGTGAGCATGGTCAGGGCAATGAACATAATTGTAAATACGGGTCAGCATGGAAATTGGTGGATTCACTGATCACAATCGTGGAAGAGCCTATTCTGTCTATGCATTTTTATCTCTCAAAAACAAACTGCACACTCTTCCCAGAAAGCATATTCACAGTATGATAGTTAAGTCCCTAGGTTCTGGGGACAGGATATGGTGGGATTCTCTTCCTTCAACTCTTAGGCCATTTCACTGTTGGTTCCCTTATTCTTAAGAAATAGAAATTTGCTTCAAGACTTAATTTTTTCAGTTATACTTTGCTACTAAGAACAGAAAACCTCCATATGACTGTGTGTTTCCCATTTATAAGTCTGTCTACAGAGCCATGAAACTACTTCTTAGCTTGCTTTTGGTTCAAATGGAGTAAATACAAGCAGTGCTGTTCAAAACACCAGTACGCTGTAGTACAAAAATCACTTCCACATTTAATAGTCTCCTTTTACACAAGATGTGGTGACTCTAAATGCCTAAGTCTGCAACTTCAAGGCAGACTAAAATTACCAGATACTTGAAGCTATTGTCTTATGCTAGGTTGTATTAAAGTATGGGGGGGGTAGGGGGGTGGAGACTATTTACTGAATTTTTGTTTTCTAATCCCTATGTAAAAGTAACTATTCTCATTATTAGTATCCTGTTGGTCTCTATGTTGTTCTAAGAATGCATTTAATCTATCTACTCAGAGAGAAGAATTGCATAGGTTTTCAGCAGTTTTACTGTCATCATGAAGCATATACGAGTTATGCATATTCCATGAAGGAACAGAGAGAGGATATATGACTACAAGGTACTATTATGGTATAATACAATGGTATTTCTGCTAGGCTTTATACCAGATGTACTACTTGGTTAAACTCTCGTGCTCTGTTGAAGTAGTTGTGGCAAAGAATCTGTTTTTACAGCTCTCCTGGAATTTTCTGAGAGCCAGAAAATACTGCACTCCTTTATCACTGCTGCCAGAGAAAGAATAGATGTCACTGATCTTGATAGTGGGCATCACTTACTTGAAACGTTAACAGATTTTCTCAGTTCTTTCAACACCTGTCAGGAGGACTGTCTAAATCAATTCATAATAGGCAGAATGTAACCAACAAGTTAAAATTATAGCTTATTTGGTTGTTCCTGATGCATTCCTTTTTTATCTTTTATATGTTTCACTGCTTTCCTTTCTGAAACTCATTACAACTGTAGCAGCAAAGGGTCTGAATGAAAGGACAGTTCACTCTGATTTAATTTCTAGAGAGTTGTGTATTTGTGTTTTCCATTTCACAAAACAAAATAAATAATAAAAAATACATTATAATGTGTTTGCAATAGATTGAATCTCCACTGTAATAGCCAACCTTGTTTCGCAACAGAAATCTAACCTATTCTCCTGATAGACATTGTGGAAGTAGATAGTATTGTTGTTGTTATTGTTGCTATTATTATTATTATTTTACTAGATGTTTTGTGCCTTAGGGACAGGACTATGAGGTGGCAGTTGCTACGGAAACTAGTTTGAAAAAGTGTTATCGAAAATCCATGAATCTGCTTCTAAGATAGCTGTCAATGTGGATATAAATTAGACCTATCCTCATTAGTTAGGTGCTCTCTTTTGGGGGTGGTGGTTGTTAGTCTGACATTTTTTTGTATTTGAGAGAAATATTTTCTTACACAATTCTCCTTATTTACAAGAACACTATGGCTGTTAATGGAGTCGATGTTTTCATTAATTTCTTCTTGTTATATATCCTAATGCTGAGTCAAGATACTTCTTTTCCCAAGATGTTACTAAGGAAAAGAAGCTGCTTGTTTGTTTTTAATTCTGCAAATACTGGCGGCATATATTATACAAATACAAGGTGGTAAAATCATATGACTAAATACAGACTTTTTAGCGTGACCAAACACTTCTTCCTTATGGGTTGGTCCTTGGGGTGATAATTCAGCTATACAGTTTTTTCATAGCTATAGCTATTCTGCCCCATTGGCCTTATACTCCAGTCTACTCTTCCTGTAGCTCCTCTACACATAAAACAGAGAATCCATTTTAATCAGCCAGTGTCATCTTAGCCAATTGCTGCCTTTGGGGAACTAAATGCAGAATCAACTCTGCTTTTTTCAGCAGTTGCTTGCAAGGTATTTCAGCAAGTATACAGTTTTCTTCCTAGGGAAGTGGTGGTTATTCTGTCTTTATGTCCTCTTGTGGTCTGAAACTTCTGATTCATATGCTGCTTATTTTTTATTTTCCAAACACTCTCTTAAGGAGCATTTTTTAGGACTGAGCCCATATCATGTAACTTATAGATGCTGTTTCCTCTGTATCTGCTCATCCCAAGAAGAGTTTATTTGATTAGTAGTTTATGATCTTGGCCAGATGGACAAGTATTTTCTGTGTGATATCTGGGTGTGTTTTGAGTCCTTCATTCTTCATTCTTTTCGCCATTTCATTATGTTTGAACCTTCTGAGTCTCTTTTTCTGGTTAATAGAATCAACATGTTGATAGTCAGAAATTTTCACTGTAAAGGGATGGAATACTGAACTACCCTTTAGTTGGAAGGGTCTTGTTACAAAATACTGTAGGGCTTTCTAATCAAGCTGGGAAAGGGAGCAACTGCTTTCTCTTTTTCTATGGAGAAAAAAGGAGATAATTACCTTAGAAAGTTGAGGCCAGCCAAATTTAAATTAGAAATGAGTACTTTTTAACATGATGAACTGCTAAAACAAACTGTCATAGAGGTTGTATTTTCTTGATGAAATTTCTATCACTTCTAGAAAATACGCCTTAGCCAAATACAAATTAAACTTTCATTAAATGCAAATTAATGAGCTCAGTGTAAAGGCAAATTAGTGACAGACAGAAGTTGAATTAGACAGAATGCTCACTACATTCTCAACTTTAATAAATCAATAACTGTACAGTTTTCCATTATTTCTGTTTTATTACATCATTCACAATATGAAACTGACCATAAATAGTATTTTTGTATAATAGTTTTTTATTGCTAACTCCTGTAAAAATTAATGAGAACTGAGAGAAAAGTGTTTGAGTTGAATGTAGGAGACTGCCACTATCTCTGCATGTCTATAGCAACTCCTTAATGCAAATCTGTAGGCTACGAACAAAGACCATTGTAGCTTTACTGCCATGCTGTCATTTCATTAGGCCTATGTATGTCCTGTTTTCACTCAATCTTATCATCCCACTTGAGATCTCATTCCCATAAGCAGGATCTGGTGTTGCATATGATGATTTTTTTTCAGGATGCAAATACCTGCTTACTTGAAGTAACCAGATCTGGTAAAGTAATTTCATTATGAACAAGCTAATAGTAATGAGATTCCTAAAATACTTCATTGCTTGGTAAAGTATTGGACTAGGTTAACTCAACCTGAACTGCTCTCTCTCTCTTTCTAATACTTTCTACTAATGCAGTCATTTTGTTTTGGTTTTACTTGCCTGCACAAATAAATGTACAAGTCTTCCTACCCTGTTACATTTTTTTTCTGTGCTGATAAGGTTGCAAGAGAAAAACATTCTAATTTGTAAAGGGTGGAAATTGTATAACGGGATTAAGTGGTTTGTGACATTTGCATTTTAAACCGTTATGTTTAATGACTTTATGAGTGGGTTCAATTTAACTTTCATTCAAGATGAAACTTACTCATTATGATTGTTCAAATGTCATTTCTCTACACCTGTGTATGTATAATGTTAGCTGATTATAGTTGTTGGCTGAAATTTGATCATCAGACACCCATTTCATCTATGCTGTTTTTCATTTTGGAAATCTATTTGAATGATTCAGACTTGGGGGATTTGTTTGTTAAGCATAGTTTGGGTCATTCAGTTCTTGGACTACATTATGTCGAAGGTTCCTAGGGCTGCATACCACAGCTAGAAATCTGTATCTTATTGCAGCACATTTCTGATGCTTGTTCCAACACTTCAGTGCAATGTATGTTATTAGGAGATTAGCAAGTAAGTGAAAGGAGAGCTTTGTTCGTTAGATTATATTTTGTACAATAATTTTATGGGATTTCCATGTCTATAGTTTTTTTTAAGAGCAACAGAATCAAAATAAGGAACACTACTGATTTGACAGATAAATGCAAACGCTAAATAAAACTTTTCTCTGGTAACATTAAAATGCATATAGGCAATTGCTTTCAGTTGATATTTGCAGAGGAGCCTGAGATCTTAATGAGTCTTTTAATACAAATTTATTTATAGACATACACGCATACACATATGCACATACAAATATGATTTTTAAGTTAATACCTTTTTTGAATACTGCATTAGTGGCTTAGTTATGTATATGTTTTGAGGAAAATTACATTTAGGAATATTTTTGCGAGAAAAAAAATCTACTGTTTTGCTTAAAATGCTTCCTCAAATTGATTACAAAGGACAGGCAATATTTATCTCTAGATTTTATTCAAATTCTTTGGCTCAGGCTTTTTATTATCTGTTTAACCAGTGATTAATGGTCCTTGATATGTTTTGTGACTTATCTCAAAATCATCCACATTTTCATCTGGAACATGAGGCTAGAAAACCCACGAATACAACCTTTCATCTACTCTGTGCTTCCTATTAATAAAATTATTAAGAACAACGTTTACTCCTATTGTAGTCATGGGCTTAAAGCACTGCAGAGACTTCCTACATAATTTTATTTATGCAGGGATTTCTGATGGATTCTTGAGGGCTTATAAACCCAAATGTCACTGGAATTCTGTGGAAGCTTCTGAGAATCTCAGCTAACTCATTATGTCCCACTTTACTGTCAGTTTAAAACGTAAAAAAAAAATTAAATAAAAAAGAAGAGGGATACAGAAACCCCCTCACACTTGGTGACTTGTGCTTGGTTACTATAGTGATGAATTCTGTATGAAAACCCACACAGTTCTGACTGGAATCCAGACATGCAGATACTTGTCAGAAAAGAAAACAAAGGAAGAATAAATTCAATAGTATAATATTGAATTCTGGTGTGAACCAAATTTTTTTGGATGAAATTATTACCTGAATTTTAATCTGGTTCTTATTGTTTTTAGGCAGTGATGTTAGATAATTCTTTCAAACTGATTTTAAGCACAGAAAGTGTTGGCACTTAGTGGGGCATGGTGAAGGTAGGCTAAAATTAAACTCGAAGTATAGTCCTGGCTGACATTCCGGGGTAGTATAATAATATTTAATATTTTCTCTTATATGTCCTTTATTTAAGTGTAGGGACCATAACAATTAAATATTTTCACAACAGACTCCCTTTGTGTCTTCAAAATTCCAAGACATTTATCTTCTTGGATTTTTGGTTTCCTTTTCTTTCTAGTAAAATTAGGTCACCTTCTCTCAAAGTAGTTTCTGCATAGGCTCTGAGATTGGCTTTTGCTTCTAGACTTGACCAACCTGTAGCTTCCAGGTCCCCATCTGCAGACTTGGGGTACTTCCACACTGTCTTCCAGTTGGGAGAATTCCTGTAACTTATGTCCAGAGCATTTTGTCCCTGAGGCAGTGACGGGAACTGGATGTTCCTTTAACTTCCCCTCCAAAGGTATCCTGTTCACATTCTTTTTGTTCTTATTCAGTTGAGCTAGGAAATCCACTGCAAATTTCATTTTTACAGATCCTTGTATTCATGTTTCATAGAAATACAAGGATTTTGTTGAATTTATGATTAAAATTATGCCACAATAGCTTATCCATTTCTTTTCCCCCTGGTAAACAGAAGCTGCAGACAGGCCTACTGCCTGGACTGATTCCAACTCTGGAACATGCCAGACCAGTATTTTTGGGTTGGAGAGAGCACTCAACCCAAACAAAGAAATTCTTTAGTTTATTGAGATGTCAGGACTCTTTAGTCTGGAAATCCATGTATGGTCTTTTAAGCCCCCAGATTGATGCTAGGATTTCTAGGACACTACTGGTGAGAAAACTATAAAGGAGATCCCTTAATGTAGTGTTGCGTGTGTTTTCTCATTTCTTATTATCAAAGCTTTTCTGGTCTGGGAACTGTTGCACCGGTGGGAACGGTTGCACCCAGAGATCTCAGAATCAGCCTGTGAGCAGGAATCCTGGATCCTGGCTCTGCAGCAAGTCCTTGGCAGTCCTGACTCTGTGTCCTCATGGTCCAGTTGTCTGGCAGGACTACAAGCAAGGAGAGACTCACCATAGCCTAGGATCTCAGTTCTGGGCTCTCAGGTCACCTTCTCTTTAAGGAGTGCTAAGGGTGTGATACACCAACGATTTCACTATCTTATTCATGAGCTCTGAGTTTTTACTCTCTCTACAGCTCTGATTAAATTTCGGATTAAATTTTACAACTAACCAAAGTTTCTCATATTCACACTCTAATTCTCTACTGTGCAGTTGTCATATCTGAACTTTTTAACACAGGTTTACACTACTGCATCTTCACAGCATATGCTATTCAAACTTAATAAACTTCCTGCTCTGAGCAACTGACCATAGTGAAGCAGAAGTCACCTTTGGAGTGTTTTAATGTATATCTGTTATCACAAGTCAGAAAAATAATCTCATTAAAGATGCTAATAAATTAAGGTAATTACTGCATTCCTATCTATTAATGACTACTATATTACATGGATCAGAAGGCTGACTTCAAAATGTTTGTATCTCATTATTAATAATTACTTCTATTAAATTTTTGCCTTTAATGTTGTCTCAGTGCCTTATCTGAGCAATGAAAATGCTTTAAAAAAACCAGTAATTTCATTGTTGCTGTCTACAAATACAGAAAATACCAGTTTGGCTTTTAAGAGTATTTGTGAAGCTTGACTGTTACTGGTAACAGCCATGTATTGAAGAACATGCAGAACTTTAATAGGTGACTTATACGATGTCACATGCAAATGATCCAGACCTGCATTTCCTGTGTGTTAACATGTACTTGTACAAGGTCACCTCAGCGGGATTTGGTGATGAACCTTTTATCTTGAAGCCAGTTTTACCAGGATTATAACAATTCAGTCTTCCTTTGTCACTATGCTGAGAGTGTCCTTCTCCACAATCTGAAAGGTCACTCATAAATAAGATCAGCAATTTCTGTCTACTGAAGCTCTAACTAAGGTAACAACAGCGGTTACAGTGAAATTTGATTGAAACAAGCTTACCTCAAAAAACCCTCATCAATAACTCCTCCCCCAGCTCCACCCTGCCCTAGGCAAGTGAGAGGAAGAAACAATAGCAAGTCCCTTTCTTGATGGTCACTCAACCACATTTAAGTTAGGAGCATATCTAGGAGCTGCCCTATCTTGTCTGACTATTGACAACCTATCTATTTTGACTTGAGGCCAAACAATGTTTGTTGTTTTTCAAAGTGTACAGACCACTCCAAGCTAGGGAGGTATTGATCTTGGAAAAATTTCTTTCTGTAGTCCACATTTAGTTTCTACTGTGAAGCATAAATATTGAACTGTATTATGCCTATAGTAAGTATACTGAAATAATTAATTTGATTGTCTCTTAAACCTTTTTACACCTTCCCCTAGATGGTATATAAAAGTAAATAAAATTGAATTTTTTGACTCAGTTCTTAGGCTGGAAATGAAAGATCGTATTCTTTGGCACCTAAAATACATTTTTGGTATGTTACTTAATGGAAGAAGTCTTGCCAGTGCTGGGGGAAGCCAGTTGTTTTGATGTAGATTCTCTCTGCCACGGCTGGAGCAGAGGCTGTTAGAGCCCCTCAGTATCTCTTCTGAAAGTCTGATAGGTGCTGTACCTTCAGTCAGCAGAACATCACTCAGAGGAGGGCTCCTTATCTGGTGAACTGAAAGTCAGTCATTTTAGCTTAAATAATCAAGTAATATGGGTTGGAGCGTTACATATCTGAAGCAGTTAAAATGTTGTCCTGTTGTATTTAACTGGCTGAGTTGTGAAACTGCTGAATTCTGACTAATGGCTGGCTGATGGTAAGGGAGACTAATAGAATCCTCAGAAAGTGTGAGTCCAGATAGGTTGGAGAGAAGTCTGTTGGTTTGTTTTAAGAACATGAGTTTTTTCAGTTATTATGACACAGGTGAATGATGGTAGTTCATTAAGCTTACTATACATAATCTAAATGCCTATGCTTTTAAACTGCACTTAAATGCAATGGACAGTGCCTTCTGAAAGTGGGACTTAGTGCTCATATCTTGCTTAGAGACTTGTGAAAAATTGACTTTTACTTATTTTCCTCCTGAAGAAATTCTTCATGTGACACCAGTTAAGTATTTTGGTCGTGGTGACTCATTTGATAGAGGTGAATGTCCAGATGGTAAAATCACTTGGCATTAATTTGAAGTAAAAGGAATTGATCTGGAATAGGTGTCTCTTGACAGGTCAGCAGTTTGCTAAAATTATAATTTAAAAATAGACAATTAGGGAAATTAGGTGAGCTTATTAGAGAGTTAACCAGCTTATATATTGAACTAAAAATAGTCATAAATGGTGTTAATAGCCAATTTCTTGAAGATTGTTTCATTAATTATCCTACAATCAGCATTTTTGTCTTACCAGAATTAAAGTATTCTGTATGAGACTTTTCCTACAGATATATACTTGTTATTTTCTAAAAAAAAAACCCAAAATACATTGTACACCATGCAGATTTTGTGTTTTAAAGGTTGGATCAGAAATGAAAAGGTTTGGGTTCTGCTTCTAACTTCTCTTTTGTCTGTTGGAGGTAATGAACATTCAGGGGAAGAATGATTCAAGTTGTCTTTTTTTTTTTCTTCAGACATCAGTATTTGGTCATTGTTCAGAGATAGGACAAAAAGTTATATAGCTATTTGCGTGTTCTTTATATGTGACCTGAAGCAAAACATTTTCATTGCTGTTGTGTAATCTTGGTTTATGTTTCTCTTCTCTCAGTTCCTGCTAATTAATTTTTTTTTGTTTTAGACAGTCTGTATGCTTTCAAGGCAGATGCTGCTTGTGAAGTGTATTTGACATGTGGGGTTTTGAGACTTCTCTGAGCCTCAAGAAACTTTTTCAATACCCATAACAATAGTAGAATTATTCCTTCCTAATAATTACTGTTTTTTGTAATTTCTCAAGAAAAATAAATTAATAAATTTAAAATCATTGGTATATTATAAGAAGGGGATTCTTTGGAGTCAGGAAGATCAGGTCTTACTCTTGGATAACAAGCTTGCTTGAAAATAATTTTCATATCTGTGTCAAATATAAAGAAGGGGAGGCATCAGTCCTACTGGAAGTCCGTTTTAGAATATAATTTCTCTCATTATTAAAAAACCTTTTAAATATTTATCCTCTTTGCAGTTTATAGAATTTCTTAGTGATTGTAATTTGTATGCCTAACCTTTGTAGCAACTTATTTAGAAAGGCAGCCAATCTTCCTTTAAAGTCTCATTGTGAAGGATCTGTTATTTCCTCAGTAATCCAGATCAATGTAGTTTCACTTGCTGCTACCATCTATTTGCATTGTTGCTTTTTTTAACGTTAGAATGTTACTGACTACTACTTCCAGCTGTTGAAGTTTTTATGCCTTTCTTTGTCAGACTGAAAAATCTTTACAATATCAAGTATTTTCTGGTTTTGTACATCACAAGACCATTAACGAATTGACTATGTTCTTGCTTTTCTTAAGCCTTCCTCGAAGACTGGAGAAAGGTGTCCCTCACTACCTAGGCAATGAAGCCACATAAACTCTAGAATGCAACCAGTCTGATGAGGCACAGTGTTCCTCTGAACCTGTTACTACTGCATGTCACAAATTAGGATAAAAAAGGCTGATGCACACAATTTTGTGTAAATATTTTTAAGAGATTTGTAGTTCTTATGTTTGAAGAAAACCCCCACTCACCCCCTCACATACCTGCCCCCTCCCTCCAACAAGCAAAAAAACCTCCCACTTGGTTTATTTTGTGCATTTAGTGCTCGGGGGTGGTAAAGAAAAATGAAGAAAATACCAAAGTGCTGATTTTTAAGACATATTTTTAGTTTATTTTTTCTTTCTACTCTGTAAGCATATTTGCATATATTAATAAGGAACATTGAGCCTCAAGGACATAACTGCAATCTAGAAATGCATTTCCTCAAATTTGAAAATGTGTTGTTTGAAATTGTTTTTCTACATTAAGTCCTGGCCTGCTGTAGAGAGAGTGATATTATGAGATCCTCTTCTTACCTGGAAATTTAATGAAATTAATGAGTCTTGCTTTAGTGCTGATGTGATTTTTTTTGTTGTTGTTGGTTGTTGTTGCTTTTTTTTTTTTTTAATTTTATCTCTGCAACAGCCTTTTGCTTGTCCATATAGCTGATAGGAGCAATATGGTGTCTAACAGAGGTGTGGGGCATTGACCATAGCTGAACACCAGGTACCCTCAAACCTATTCTATCATTCCTCTCTTCAGATGTGCAGGAAGGAGAAAATATAATGAAAGGCTCCTGAGTTGAGATAAAAACAGGGAGAGATCACTCACAAATTACCATCACGGGCAGAATAGACTTGACTCAGGGAAATGAACTGAATTTATTGCCAATCAAAATCAGAGTGGGGTAATGAGAAATAAATTCAAATCTTAAAACACCTTTCCCCCACCTATCCCTTGTTCCTGGCCTTAGCTTCATTCTCAGACTCTCTGCCCCCTCTCACCAGCACTACAGGGAGACATGGAGTGGGGACTGCAGTCAGTTCATCACACATTATCTCTGCTTCCCTTTCCTCCTCAAAGGGAAGACTCTTCCCACTCTTCCCCTGCTCCAGCCTGGCATCTCTCCCACAGGAGGCAGTCCTCCATGAACTTCTCCAACATGAGTCCTAGCCACGGCCTGCAGTTCTTCGTGAACTCCAGCACTCTTTCAGGAACAGGCTTCTCCAGCGTGGGTCCCCACAGGTCACAGCCTTTTTGGGCATCCACCCGCTCCCATGGACCTCCATGGGCTGCAGGGGCACAGCCTGCGGCACCAGGGGCTGCAGGGGAATCTCTGCTCCAGCACCTGGAACACCTCCTGCCCTCCTTATTCACTACCCTGGGTGTCTGCAGAGCTCTTTGTCTGACATATTTTCACTTATCTCTATGCTGCTACTTTTGCCCAGAAGGGGTCTGTCGTCCCCCCCCCCCTCCCCCCCCCCTTTCTTTAAATGTGTTATTGCAGTGGTGCTACCAGCATTGCTGATGGGCTCAGCCTTGGCCAGCAGCAGGTCTGGAGTCAGCTCTGTCAGACATGAGGGAAGCATCTGGCAGCTTCCCACAGAAACCACTCCTGTAGCCCCCTCACTAACAAAAGCTAGCCATGCAAATCCAATAAAACAGACAACACAATAATTATTTCACGTCAAACAATAATGGCCTGACATTTTTGGGTACAAACTTTGTCTCATCATTTGTGGTCATTCTGAATTTGTATTAATCTTAGAGATGAGCACCATCATATGAGTTCTATAAATTATTTTTCAACAACAGGATTAAAAATTAATATCAAAATACCAGTTGGGGAACAGAGCAGATATTGGACCATATGAGACAATATTATTATTGTTGTTTAAACGGTTACAGCCTTGAGTGTATGTATAATCTGACCATTATCACTAATCTCTCTAACATATATGTTAGAGGTAACACCTCTAACACCCATCTGTATCAGTTATGGTTTACATACATATATCAGTGTGCTATATTTCAGATCAGGACATCAGGATCTCCTGACTTAGTGAGACAGTGGGAATTGCCTAAATATTTTCATAGATCTCAAGTTATGGAAGCAAAGCAGTATTTAGAAAATCTGTATGTACTATTAAACCTCAGCATGAGGAGAGTATTACAGCCTCATTAAGGCCATTTAGTTGAGCAATTCCTGCTACTGAGATTGTTATCAGAAGCAGAATTTAAAAAGTTATGAAGAAAAAATAGATATTTGATTGTCACTCATTATTAATATTTTAAAAAGACTCCTGATATGTCTCAGCTATTTCTGTCCAGGAGGGGAGAAAACAAAGCAATTCCATGATTTTGAGAATACCTAGGCTTTTAATTCTCTTGCGAATTCAAGATGTTGTGTGTAAGTTAGAACAAACTTAAAAATAGGTGTGAATCTTTTGGAAGCGGTAAATAACCTTCTGAAAAGGCACTGACGGGGTTAAAAATGCTACTGCCACTAGGTGTCATGCTGGGATCATCTCTCGAAGCATGAGTGATTACCAGAGGTGATGGATGAAGGAACGGGATCTCCTTTATGTATTTGAGTGTCTAAAATGGTTAATTTTGCAGGCTTTAATTGTTACATGTGCCTACGCAGTGTATGTGGAGCGTTCACACATCGCTGGGTGAGAAGGGGTCGGTGCCACACAGCTTAAAGCAATACAGGTGCCCGATGTTTCCTCTTTCTTTTCAGATGATAGAGATCTATCACAGAGATCCTCAAGTCACACAGACCTGTTAAAATTGCTTCACATGGGCGTACTTCGTAATATGGGGAAAAAAACTTAGGTGTTTTTTTTTTTTTTTTAATCCTCGTCCAGTATTTCTATCATATAAAACTTAAATAAATGAGCCAAAAAAACCCCAACAAAACAAAACACAAAAACCCCACAAACAACACCCAAACAACCAACCAACAACCTGAACATAATACAGCTTTTTATACAGAAAAATAAGAGGAACAAGAGGAAATGAGCATAAATTTGAAAAACTGGAATTTCTAGTTTTGCAAAAGAAAAAGCTTTTAAATGAGAGGTGATTGATTCCCCAACATGTTACCCATTTGTACAGTCTCCTTGGAGATACTAGAAACCACCTGGATGTGTTCCTGGACAACCTGCTTTTTGTGGCAGGGAAGTTGAATTTGAATGATCTCCAGAGGTGGCTTCCAGACTCAGCCATTCTGTGCCCCTGAGTGTTTCCGTTCTTCCTATTGAGTCATCACTGAGAAAACTTAAAAACAAGCAAAAAACCCTAACCTCACAAACCAACAGAAAAAAATGCAACCAACCAACCTCAACAAAAACACCCACAAAAAACCTCCCACCAAACAAAACTCCAAGAAATAAATCTCCAATCTGTAATACCAAGCATTGTGATCATAGGCTTTGTCAGATAGCAATGAACATGTAATAGGGTTTTTTTTGTGGTTTTCTTTTTCCAAAAAAGGAAAAAAAAGCTTTCTTTACATCATATATTACTATATTGCTATAAACCTAGCAGGTGAGGAAGCGGGTTCTGTCTTTTGAATCTGTGAAACCTACTGTTTTGTCCCAATCCTGTACATAGCTGAAATATGTACACTGAGGTACTGTGAATCATTGCTCACTGTTCTGAAGTTGATTTATGGTATTCCTCACTACAGCAGCAGTTTCTGTATTGGAAATCGAATTATTTTTTGGGTGTGTATATAAACATCATCATCACCCTGTGCACAAACTTTTCTCAGATTTTTAAGGTATCATGAACAACAGTCTTAATACAGCAAGTTTGAATTGATCAGAGGCAAAAGGTTGTGTAGCCCACTTACAGGATAGCAATATCTGTCCCTTAGTATGATGTTTGTGCCTCACAGACTCAGGTGTATCTGTGTTAGCATAGTTGTGCCCTCCATCAAAAAAAATGTGTTTTTATTCCTGTTACATAACTGCCTGGTCTTAGTCTCCCATCTGAATTCTCCACTTACAAATATAAGACAGACTTCTAAGTTTTTCCACAAAAAAGGAGAGTGTATGTAGGCCAGTGCAGTGTGGCAACACATATGCTGCAAGTTCACATAATGGATTCTCTTGAGTTTCTGTTCTGTATGTGTCAATTTTATTATCTCAGACTGTGATGTGCTGAAATACAAAAAAATTGAAATTTACCTTCAAATATTTTTTTTTTGACTGTTGATCTATATCTACGTGTTGTCTTGGTGCTTCTGAGCTTCTGGTTTGTTGCATAGTGTTTAGCACAGTGAGACCCTAATTTGTATTCTTTATACCTAGTCAACATGGTGGTAAAAAATATATTACTGGTAATTAAAGAAGCAGAAAGGTTTCTTATTCCTTTGATTTAGTATTTTCATTAAGAACGTGTGTGAAGTAATAATGAATAAAGTTTTATATTACATCATCTTGGGAGGAATGCCTGGGAAGACAGTATTTGAATGTGACATTTTTACGACATTTATGGGGAGAAATGACCTAAAAAAAATCCATCCAAAATTGTGTGAAGATAAATTGAAAGTGCTACAAGTAAAGGAAAAAATGTGCGTAGGTACCAAATACGTAATTGATTAAGCAGTGCAGCATTTAGAAGCACGTTCAGAGTTACAGGAGACAAGATCCTATAGATAAGAAATATTTTGCTGTCGCAGGATAGTCAGATCCGTTGCTGTTTATGGAACAATTATGGAGTGGTTTGGCTTCATCTGGCAGTGATGAGAATTGAGGACTCATGGAGTACTATATGCAGTGCAGATTTGGCAGTGCAGTAGAGAGATGCAGGCAACTTGGAGAGGGCTGTATTTGGAATATGATGAATTCATAGCAAAGCTTGTTGATGGCATCTTGGAGATAAAGAAAGAACTGTTAGACCTGGCTGAAAAAGAAAACAGGGGAGAGGCTAAGACTTTAAAATATTTTTAAGACCTACAAAGTATTTTTTTGATATGGGACAAGTATGCAGCATCATATACTACATTTTAATTCTGGTTAGGTAAAAATGTTGAAATGTAATAATGAAAAAAAAATCTCAAAAATTAGCCCTTACCACCATTTAAGACTATTTTTAGTTCCAACAATATCTCAAAATACAGAGATAAAAGAATAGCCCCTTGAGCAGTTTGGTGACTGGGCACCTATCTTAATCACTGGGTGTCTGCCAGCCTGGGCTTCAGTTTCTGTCAATCTAGTCTGTCAGAGAGTTCTCATTAGTAAAAATAAATACCTTTTAGATATTATTATTCTGAAACTTGAAATTTGGGGTGGTGATGTGAATAATGTTTGTTTCATCTGGACTATTTTTAGACTATTTTAGACTATTATTTAGACTTACACAATCTAATTAATAATTGGTAAGGTCTTTTCTCTCTTTGAACTTTCACTGTAGAGTAAAAAATGTATTCCACCTACCCCCAAGGCTGTGTATGTGGTGTATGGGATTGTAGTTGATAGCACCTTAAACTGCTATTCGTTTATTCCTTCTCATAACTTTAGTGAAGATGGGTATTGACAGTTGATCATACATTCACAGAGTTTGTGTTCTTCCATGTGTTCAGATTTGTATTCATTTTCCTTTGGACAGATGACTAATGTTGGGCAAGAGTGGTTAATTCTTTTTCTAGTTTAATGAAGAATATCTGCGCAAGTGGGTAGTAATTAATGGTATTGCAATGTGACAAAGATTTTAAAAATAGTTGCCTAATATCCCCTTTCGGACAGGTATGTACTTGGCCTAGCATTTGAAACTTTTTAATAGCTACTACTATAGTAGACTTAATATTCCTTATTATTATGAAACATATTTAGGTATCTTAATGGTGAATTTCAGAACTTAACCTTTTTTTTTGGTATTAAAGTTGCTGTCTAGAATTTTTCCACCATAGAATTTAACTTGCTTAAAAAAAACCCCAAAAGCCAAAACCAAACCATAAACATTTAGCGTAGAAAATCTGATTTATACCATAGGCCCTATTACACAAATATAGTATGTATCTTTTCTAATGAAGAGTTAAATATTGTACCACTATCCATATTAATAGAAGATAAAAAAAGCTGCTTATCAGTATGTTCTGTCTTAGCTTAATGAATGATGAGACAGACTGAGTAATGGTTCACTTAACTAATTTTCTATTAACTAATTTTTTAGCTCTTGGTCATTGGAAAGGCCTCATTATCGCTATTCTGGCTGCTTGTGGATTGTCCTAACAAACTGGAAGCAAGTTTTGTAAAAGGTAAATGTTGTATATTAACCCAGCTTCAACCTTTTGAAAAAGAGACAACTCAGGAACTGAAAAAACGTAGTAAATAATTTATGTTTTCCATAATACTGATTAAAGGCATTGTATTGACCACAATGTTCTCTCTTTAGACAAAGGCAGTACCAAACATCTCTTGCTACTGAGTTTCCAGGGGAATTGACTAGGTATTCATTAAAGATTCCTTCCAACCCAAACCTTTCTATGATTCTGAAATAATATTTCTAAAACAGACAAAAACCAAGCATTGCATTTCTAGTAAATAAATTCTCATATATTCAGTTGAGTCCCAGAGTGTGTCATTTTATTCAGCCATATTGGATGATGTTCATGTGGACCTTTGTTAACTAATCAGATCTGCTTGCTTACCCCCAACCTCTCAGTGGGATAGGGAGGAGAATTTGTGAAAGGTAAAACCTGTGGGATAAGAAGCATTTTAAGAATTGAAGTATAATAATATTAATACTAGTGATGAAAAGAGATACAACAAAAAAGAGAGAGCGAAATAAAACCCAAGAAGGACAAGTGATGCACAATACAATTGCTCACCACCCACTGACCAATGCCCAGCTCATCCCTGAGCAACAATCAGCATCTCCTGGCCAGCTCCCCTAAGTTTATGTACTGAGTATGATGTTCTGTGTTATGGAATATCCATTTGGGTAGTTCAACTCACCTGTTCTGACTATGCTCCCTCTCAGTTTCTTGCACATGTCCTCACTCGCAGAGCATGGGAAACTAAAGAGTCCTTGACTTACGGTGGGTACTCTTTGGCATCAGTGTGTTATTGGCATTATACTAAGTGCAAAACACAGCACTGTACCAGCCCCTGGGAAGAAAATTGCCTCTATTCCAGCCAAAACCAGGAGAGGTATGATCCTCTATGTAAAAAAATTAAAATAAAACAAAAAAATAAATTATTTCACAGTTCTGATTTGGGTGGCTCTCCAGCTACGGGTAAAAATGAGTTAGGCAGAATTTATTGCTATGAGAGTCTATGTTTAGTTAGAAAAGTTATTTTTAGCTAACACTACTTTAGTCGTACTAACGTGTAATCCTGACACGCCTCGAGCTCTTAATTCTCTTTACCAACCAGTACAGGTTGTTATACTCCACTGAGCAATGCAACTGCTTTTAGACCTATGTTCTAAAGTAGGAAAAAACTAAACTTTGGAAAAAAATCTTTTATAAGAGGAATTTTCTTTTTTCTTTCATATCTGTCCTTCAGAACTCCATGATTAGTGCAAGTCCTCTGAATTTTGAAAGTGCTCACTGTAATTTATTTGCTACTAAAATATAATTAATTGTTGGGAAAGAAAATGTAAGGTCTTGTTTGCTAGACACCTTGTCTGTGGTGTGGTTCACTTTGGAACAAACTGTTTAAATAGCAGGGGTTTGCATAGTCTGAATGAACTTTGAGAAGACATTCAAATGTCACATTTCTCTGAGTCTTGTCACAGTGCTCATCCCTTCAGAGGCTTATCTTCTGCTAGCTATTTACTCAGAAAAGTGTGTAAGAAGCTGCATTTTAACAATCTTTTTCTTGGGGATTTTCTGACATTGGTGTGTCCTTGTTTCACAGGGCATGTCTTCACTGAACGGAATTAATGAGTTTTATCATAGGCTATGCACTGCAAACATCTAAGGACGATTGCCTGTAAAGCCAATTATTAGGAGTTTGCTTCTCTCTTAGCGTTTGGTTGATCTGGAATAGGTTGAATGATCATAATATTGTTTGCACTGTAAGGTACAAAACACCACTGGTGTCACATATATATCACACTGCATATATAACATACACTTGTATATCATAAAGTGTGTTTAGAACGAGGGGTCTTGTGTTTTCCCTGCCGAATACATTGTGCTTTGTGTGGCCAAGGGACTTACCCACAGACATGTGGTCCTCACTGAGAGCATTGGAATCTCAGTTACTGAATTATTTCATCAAGTCTAGAAAAAGAGCAATAACGTGTTCCTTCTTAAAGTCTTAGTACCTGCTAGAAAATTTACCGCTTTTTTTCAGTTTTGGTTTAGAAGCCAACCTTTCAAACAGAGTTAGTATATCTGTGATTTTCTAGTGGACTTCGGGAAGGGTAGGAGTGAATGATCTGAACCTGGAAATTGGCAGTCCCATTTACTTTTACTAAAATATGAGCAGCTGGACTAGGGCAAGAATGACAGAGTGGGAAAAGTGGGGAAACAGTGATTTCTGTAACTTAAAATTTAGTACACCTGGGAGTGATAAGGCATGAAAACTGAATACAAGCAGAGAAAATATACATAAGGTTTTGATGCTGGCATGTAGGAAGCATGGATTATTTATGTTTCTCTCTCTCAAGGAGGGAAAACATTTTCAAAGTTTCTTATGCAGGACCTCTTATTTTTTCCTTAGAAATGTACTATAGGAGACATTAGACTATTTTGAAGAATTTTAATTACAGGTGTGTTTTGAGAATGACTTTATATGAACAGTATTTATATGAACTTACTATATGCTTTTGTGTGTTTGGAGTTCTATTTTTTTAACATGCTTGATAACATGCTAGACTGATTGATATTAATTTTGGATGTCTGTAATTTCAGTTTTCCTTAGTATGTATGTTCAGAAACTAAAGCAACACAGAAGAATATGATACTTTTACCAGGATATTGCAATAAAAATTGCAGTGGTGACTGAGGGAAGGGATTGTCATGATTCTTTTTTTTTTCTTTTTAAGTAAAGAAATTGAAATAAAGAGGAAAGGGAGTGTTTCATACTAGTTTAAATATTCTTATGAATTAAAGCTGGTTTTGGGTCGGGGTCAAGGCATACTTAAGATAAGTTCAAAAATGTCACAAACATGTATGTCCTGTTCAGTAAATTGTTGAGTAGAAGGATATTATGTATTTTAGGACATTTTGCTCTATCCCCTGAGACTGCAAGGTTGTTTTACCATGAAGAAAAACACCTTGAAAAAACACTGACTCCAGAATTTTTTAAAATAATGTTTTTATATAAAGAAATTTTAAGCAAGAATGTTTCACTTTAAAACCTTCATCTCTTGTGGGGTCAAGTCAATAAGGTATTTTTGGAGAGCCCCAGAGAAGGACTTTTCACCATATCCAGAAAGTAGTCAGTGATGTGTTATACCCTTGCTAGGAGGGGGAAGAGCTCTTTCCTTATTTTTTCCAGACCAAAGCTTTATGTCACCTTTCTGTTGGATATCTGTACAGCATGTTTGGATTTTTTTTCTTAAAAATATGGTCAGTACCAAGCTGTAGCACAGTATTTTTCAAATTGTGAATTTCTTTCTGCTTTGTCAAGTTGATTGGTTTCCATGACTTCACTCAATGTTTTGAGCACACACTGGAGCTGAGGTCTCACTTTATTTATAAAGGTGACAAGCATGATGATGACCTATTACAAAGTAGATCTTGGTTGCATAGTGTTAACCTTAAACACAATAAAAAATATTTTGTGTATTTGGCTGACAGGCAATTGGTCCTTGTGCAGTTAGCAACTACAACATAATACGAACAATTTCCCATTTGTGGGGAATTGTGTTAGTGGAAATTACTGAAAAGATGCAGTCCAAGAGAAAATTAAACACAGTATATTTACCATAAAATGATTCAGACTCATTAAGTAGATAAGATATATTTTTGAGTGTGACTGTCAGCAACACTGAGATAAAGATGAGAAAACAGATTTAGAGGAGGAGGTAGATATTCCTTGGAAGATCGATGAAAAGAGGTATGATGACACATGCTGGCTTAGGGCTCTTATGTCTAAATGATGGGGGTAGGAGTAATGTTTATCAAGCACAAGGTGAGTGGGTTGTCTGCTTTTGTACAGAAAAGCATTTGTTTTGTTGGCATTGTCACATAATGTGTAGTTACACGTGCTGTTTGTGTGGACTTTGACTTCTGGGCTTCACAGATTTTCTGTCTGCGTGTTTTTCTTGCGTCGTTTTGAAATCTCTATCATGACAGATTGTAATCTATTCTGTGTAAGTTACATTTGGAACTGTGTCGTTTCCCTGCTTAGCAGATTCCTATTGGTTTGTTGATGGCTTATTCTGTATTTTTCAACAGTTTCTTTCAGAGTTTTTATTCTCAGATTGCAGTTACATCCTAGTGTGTTATGCTAATCTCAGCTTCTGAAAATAGTAGGATTGGTCTTTAGCCTTATATAATTTACATTTATCTTTTTTATTCTCTCATATAAACCTCACATTCCCTTTCCTGCTTTTTACATTAAGTGCACAGCTCAGAATTTGTTTTCATAATCCATTTTGCTTGGCTTTAGCACTTTCAGTGTTCTTCAGCTGTCCTGACCATACAGAAGCTTTATTGTATGTCGGGACTCCTAAGCACTCCAGGCTCTCTTTCAGGCAGTCCTTTAACTTGATTTGCTCTTGGTATTGTCGTTAGGTAATGAGAATGACCAAAGTGTACTTTGGTTCTAATTAACTGGTGCTGTAGAACACATATACTACAATCATTCTGGATGATGTCTAACAAATCCTACTAAAGGTACGATTCATAAGCAACACTACCAGGTGCCAGGGTTTCATATATAATAGTCTGCTACTGTTTCTGAAAATAATTTCTGATTGTGTATGTATGCAAATCAACTCTACCATGTGTGCACAGTGATTTCAGTGCACTGAAAATATGTCAAGCTTATTAAAACTCTTCTGTACAGGAAATCTGCATGAGGAATGTGGTGGAACCAATCATTCCTGACCAGGAAATCTGATGACTGAAGTAAAGGGCATCTGCTACTGTGTTTAGATACAATAGAAGTAGATTTCAAAGTAGGTGTAGCATTCCCATTATTATCTGATAGAGATATTTACATTTAAAAAAGTATTGATATGAAATTTTAAAAGCCCTGGTCAGGGATAACAGAACATAATTCTGTTGTGTCTGATGTTATTTCAGCTTTTTGCTGTTTTCTTCTCTTTGCCTAATAGCTTGCTCAAATAACTATTTTCTGTGTAGCTCCCCCTGCTGCAGTTTGGAAAACCTGATAAACATGAAATAGTAGAAGAGGAAGAAAGAAATACATTCAGTTTGAAGGCAGAACTGAAAAATAATGGAAAGAAAAAGATTGTTTCAGGATCAGCCAAAACAGTTCCTCCATCACACCTGAAATGAGACATGTAGTGTCAAGTCATTCTTTTAAATATTTTTGACTACTCGATTTAACCATTTTTCCTCATAACTTAGGTAATTTTAAAAAAAGTTGTGAATGAAATACATGATTTAAAAACTCTCTTAATGGAAAATATTGTGGTGTCTGAAAGCCTCTTTTGTAAATAAGACAATCAGTATTTGAAATGCTCCCTTTTATC
Source organism: Chiroxiphia lanceolata (assembly GCF_009829145.1). Lineage (NCBI taxonomy): Eukaryota > Metazoa > Chordata > Aves > Passeriformes > Pipridae > Chiroxiphia > Chiroxiphia lanceolata. The sequence goes on along the minus strand of NC_045642.1, from coordinate 22,054,797 downwards.
TCAAAATTTTAATTTAATTGTTTCAAATTGAATATTTATTAATTGAATTAAAATTAACTTTTTTTTTCTCCAAGACTTAATTTTAATAAATGTGCTACTTATCAGCCAATTTCTAGCATACAGGGTGATGATGAAAATGAGAAAAGGAGGGCAGGGAGGAAATCTGTTTCTGTTATGGAAAGTATTGAAAAAAAATCAAATTTTCATGTCAGAATTTCTTTACAAATCAAGCTGAAGACAGAGGAATTGCATCTGTGAAAATTAGTTATAACAGCAGTAAATGTGATACCTCACAGTGTTTTAAATTGCAGGAGTATGTAGCACAGTAGCTTCTGACATTTCAGATTGTCCTTCCATCATCCAGGCTGTACCTGCCATAGGTTATCAAATTTTTTAATGCTGCCAACCCATATATTTTGTTGAATCCCTGTAATTATCATGAAATTAATAAGAAAGCCCTTTTCTATTTACAGTTGGTATCTACAATTGCTGTGGCTTGTGCTGTTCAGGCTCACTGAGTGATTTCGTTTATACCCACTTACCCCACCTCAGTGAAAGGACATCACTTTTCTGTATGCACCATTTGTGTATTAATGACAGAAGTTAATCTATTCAACTTCTGCAATTAGCTTCCTTCCAAAAGTCATCCTCTTTCTCCTTGTTTTCTTTTTGCTATTTCTCTTTTTTGCTTCATCTTTGCTCAAGACTTTGTTCCTATTGGCTGAATATATGCCTCCATGTCAGAGAATTGACTCTTAAAGGTACAATACTTTTGTCCTTCCTTTTTCCGTCTTCTAGATACAATTTTTCCTATGACACTTGTTGCTGGACTATTTCAGATCTTATTAAGAACAAAAGAGAGTCAAGAATTCAGAATTTTTGAGCATCATAACTTTTGTTGTGTTCAACTGGAGCTGCTGTGTATCCTTGTGCCAAAACATTAAAAATTTATGGACTTTGCAAACAGTCGTGCACTCAGTCCACAGCACAGACAGAAATACAGTTGTTTGGCACATCCTTATATTTCTTTCTACAAATCTTCCTTTCCTTACATAAATTTACAAAAATGTATGTTCTACTTTAGAAAGATTGAGTTTAGGAACTGATTAGGAATCTATCTGCGTTGTTCACACAGAGGCAGACTAATTTTCAATTACCACTAAATACGTTACCTTTTTAAAGTGCTGAATTTTCAAAAGTTCTGCTGAAATTAATTGAACCACAAAATGCTCTGGAACGTGGAAGACAGCTATTATTTCCAATTTCTTTTTCTCCACTTTGTTTCATCTCCTCTGTGTTTTCTGTGGTTTACATTAATACTTGATAACTCCAAAATTTGAATACATACATGACAAACAAGACAAGACTACTTGTCTTCACTGGCTGGATGGCTTTTAAGCTAAGAAAGCCTTTCCCTTGGCTCCGGGAAGTCTGAAATGGGTTTTCTTGCTCTGGGGCTGAAGCTAGAAGCAAAAGAATGCAAAATGTGCAAGAAAGAAAATAGATACTCAAATGATGGTGCTGAGCCAGAATGACTAAGTACTTCCCAACAACTCCACAAGTAGGGGAAAACTCCATTATTTCTGTGCACTTGGTAATGCACTGTTAACGATAAAGTAACACATGGTTTTGAAAATTATGTTCTTGACTCTTTCATCATTGCTGTACTCACAGGATGGGTTTTGATGGGACAGTTTTAGGATCTGCCATGAGATCTGGGAAGGCAGTGTGAAACACACAGTGGAGGCTGCAGTCAAGCCTGAAACTCAAGTGGCTGTTTTCACTCTGTGAAAGGTGAGGGGTCACAAGACCTGAGCAGGATTATAATGGTCTAAGCCATTTTGTAAACGTGGTAAATTATTTAGGTGTCTTTCCTGAGTCTTTGTCCATGTTGTGCTATTTACCTTAACCTACAGTTTTGTGATTTCTGTGTTGCTCTTACCCTATCCTTCGAGAATTTCACACACACAGAAAATTGCAAATAAGAAAGTGTTACAAATAATTACATTGTTTATCTTGTTTAATAAATAAAACTACTTGAGGAAAAAACTACCGCTCAACATGGGTAACAGTACAGATGTGACCCTTGAATTTTTCCCATTTTGGTGAAAAAGCAAAGACAGTTTAATATTTTGAGATAGGAAAGACAATAAGCTACCAATTCAATGTGTGGGCTCTCTGTAGTGTAAATTGTGAGCAAGATGAGCAAAACTTCTACTGTGAGAAGGAGACAGAAAATGCATATTTCAGATGATGTTATTGATATTTCATAAACTGATAAAACCCAACTCTGGATCAGAGTTTCAGTTTCTAAACTCATTAATAGATATGCTGCTTATCAGCAAATCTCGCATATAGTTTAATAAAGAATAAAGGAAATGCTATAATGACAGGACTGTAGCAGAGTTTAAGCTACTTGACCATTGGGGTCAAAAGCTAAAGCTACATTTGATGTGTGGTTTATGTGGCTAGGTACTTATGAAGGCCAGGAAGCAGGTAGAAAGAAATAATTTAATAGTGCACCTCTTTCAGCTCAGTGCTTGCTTGAGTAAAGTCAGGGGCAATGTAAACTGCAAAGGTTTAAAAAACAAATTAAAACTGAACAATTTGATTATGTAGAGACCAAAATAATGGCATACAATTATTTCTATCAGGTACAGGAAATCTTTTAATAATGATAATACCTTTAAAATATATTCTTCCGTGAAATAACTAATTTATCTCCCATGTAAGTCTAAAGGGCCCAATTACACACCCCCTTTACGAAATAGTCCATTACAAAATCATTTTTTTCTTAGCATAAACATTTTATACTACAAATTTATTTGCTTGTGATGACAAGCAGAGAAAGTACAGGTTGCTGTTGGTCTCTCTATTACGTGATACAAGCATACAGTGTCCTGCTATCATAGAATGGCCTGGGTTGGAAGTGTAAAGTGTCTACAAAAATCCCAGTGAATACTGTGTAGGTGAGTGACAGCTTGCTGAAGAAATGAGTGGAAAAATGTAAAAGGAGAAAAGCAATTCAGAAACACATGGTCTAGAAGAAAGAAGGATGCAAAATTTTGGACAAAACGAGTTTAAGAGGCTGGTAGACTAAGCAGGATGAGAGTGGTAACCTCAGTCTAAACTTTGAGCAGGAAAAGATTGTTCAGAAACATAGCTGGAAAATCGCCTTTATCTATGCCACACAGATGTTTTGTGTTGACCTAGAAAGGAACTGGTACCACATACCAGTGGTGAATGGAGTCCTTGGGCTCACTGCTGAAATCACCAGTGGGGAATGTATTTACATGTTATGAACTGGTCTAAAGCCCCTCATTCATCTCTTAGAAGTCATCAGATAATCTTTAGTAATTGCAGTGTCTGTAATAAGTAATATAAATCTTGAATGGTTCCTGCTAGAAGGCAGCTTGATTCAAATCTATTTCAAAAATATATATTAGAGGGAAAAAAATTGTAAGCCTTTGTTTCTGACGTATCTGAATATCTTCTGTCGATTTTTGGCACTGAAAAATCCCTGCCAATTTAGATAAAAGGTTTATGATTTTTTTTTTCCTTCAGATGCTTTTAAGAAAATCGAATACTTGTTTGGGTACTGGAACTTTTTTTGAGGCTTTCAGAACATATCTACCAGTAAAAAAACACAAAAAACAACAAAAATGATTGATAGCTATTGTAGAACCTTTAAAGAAGTTTGGTTCTGTTCCTGCAGATATAACTAGAACTTTCTCAGCGTTCATCAGGGAAGAATGTTTGAGAAACAGTCTGAATATTTCACCACAATTTGACTCCAAGAGTAGAGCTTTGAAGAAAACATTAAGGTACATTTTCAGAGCTCAAGGGGAAGAGTTTGACCCTGTCATAGTCTCAGCAGAGTTTTCTCATGAAAAATTCATTCTCCATTCCTAGCACTTTGTCACTGACAGAGAATATATTTAATGAAAAAATGTATAAACTTTTCTACACATCCAGAGAGCAGAATAAATATAGTATAAAATGCAGTAGAAATACATTATCCTATAAAAATTTTGCACTTTAAACAGCTTTGTTTTTCTGATGGTTGTAGTTCTCTAAAGTTATTTTTTTCTTAAATATAAAACTTTTACAAAACTATCTCCAAAAATAATTGCACATTTTTGCCTGAAATATTCATAATAAAATTTTTCTTCTATTGAAGTATAGAAGGTATATCAACCATATCTACTAGCCTGGCTTTTGAAGAATTTCTTTTGATTGGAGCACTGTTTGGTGATTTTCAAAACTATTTTGTTCTTCACAGAGGAAAGCCTGAGGCTGATTTTTCAACCTTATGAGGAATTCCTATTATGTTTTTGGGATGGAGGGAATAACAGCCTATTTAAAGAATTGAATTAGACTTACAGACAGCAAGACCATATAAACTCTGCCTGACAGCTTCATTAGTCTTAATAATTCTGGTTTTAATCCAGCAAGGTCAGTATTCTAGCTTGGTAAATATTTTAGTCGTTTGCTAAAACTATCATCTCTATTCATTGAGAAGAATCTGCTTTCTGTTTCTATGTATTGCCATAGAGATGTGTGGCTGCATAAGAGCTCAATATACAACAACTCATACAGATTTACTTCAATGCAAAATTGGGTGAAACTTACCCATGAGAATAAGGAGGCTCAGAAATTCTAGGAGAAATTCCTGTAGACTCTTTCCAAAATTAAGTGTAAGTAGGATGAGGGAACCTAGAGCCATAAAAAAGAAGAGGAAGGGAAAAACAATATTTTTCAACTTGTGGAAAATGTAAAATACTTCTTATGCCAAGTATGCTGTTAGTACTGACTCATGTTGACAGTCATTGATCAGAATTTGTAGATGCCTTCAGGGTCAATTGTTGTTATATTAACATTTGTATGTCAGATTATAATTCTGTGTGACATTTGGTATTAAAGATACAAATCTTGATCTAAGGAGCTTACAAACTAACTTAAATCATTAGGAAAAAATAGCATAAAGTGACAACAGTCCAATATTTTGTGTCTCTTCCATGAAAGTTGAAAGACTTTCTTTGCCAGCAAGTAAAGCGTCTGCTTTGATTCTAATGACTGAGAGAACCTGAGTATCTGGATACTGGTTCAGGTAGTGGCTTTATTGTCTGCCTGCTTAAATATAGCACACAGCCCTCTTGTCTGTAAAGGTAGTCACTGGAGGCATATGAAGATTAGAGACTCTTGTTAAGGGGGCTTCTGCTGTCTTCGAGGAAGCAGAGGTGACTGTGATATAATTTGAGAGAATTTATTTTATGAAAAGGTCTGGTTGCCTCAGTAACTTGAAATTGAAAATCATTTTGGAATCTTTTCAGTCAAGCACATTATATTCCCATTGCACATGCATTAGTATATTATCATGTGATTTTACATTAAAACCCAGAGGATGTCTAAATAATTGCTAGTTCGGGAAGATCTTTTGCTAATACCTTCACTTGCTGAGTAAACTACTCCCCTGCCAGCCTGTCCTGCAACAGAGAGGGGGATTGCAGCCAACAGTGAGGCTTCCTGAGCTGGGAAACCCTCAGGGAACACTGAGACTGGCTGGGAGCTGCAGCTGCCAGGGGGCAGCTGTGGAAGCACAGGTGGAGCTGGGTGGGACGGCAGCCACTCCCACAGGAAGGGCATGGTGCTGAAGTCCTGCTAGCTTGACCAGTTTGGATATTAAGAAAAAATTGTTTATGTAAAGTGTTGTCAACCATTGGAACAGGCTGCCCAGGGAAGTAGGTGAGTCACCACGCCTAAAGGTACTTATTAGCCTCAATGTTTCAATGATTCTATGATAATGTGCCCTGAAGAGCACTCATGACTTGAAAAAAAATTAATGTTGGGTGAAATATCCTTGAAGCTTCATGGCTATGAGCATGGTTATTGAAATGAGGGGTATTTTTTTAGGAGGTGTGAGGGTGAAATGTGAAAACAATCACTAACTCAGAAGTAACTTCATAATCAAGTAAACAAATACTACAGTATCCGCATCTCAATATTTGAGTAGGTGGAATAAACAATTTCTAAAGTAATTTTTCTGAATGTTCAAGTTTGTCTCTCTTATACATTGTTTTCCCAACTTAAGGCTAGTGTAAACTTAGTATATGATGCCCTTGACATCAGAAGAGAGTATTGTATCCAGGGAGAAAACTGTTTTCACCAGTTTCTTCAATGTGTTTTATTTCAGAAAGGTTCCCTTTAGATCATCCCAGTTGTGATCCCCTGTCAGAGACCAATTAATCATACTGTGATTTATTTTACCAGGAATACTGTCTAAGCTAACCAGATGGTAGTCTGTAGTCAAGATAGGCGACCTTATTTGAATTCCTTGGTAGTTCTAGAAGTCTTATTCTGGGAAGGAGTTCTTATCGTTAGCCTGCCTGACTATGCTATCAAGTAGTATGGAACATAATGTCTGAGCTTTGTGAAGAGAAAGGATGAGTTGTGGTGTGTCCTTGACAAAAACATACCATCCTTCCCTGGAATATTGCATAATATTAAAACAAACACAAAAGTATGTACCTACCTCTCTCTCTCTGAACTGCAGACTCTACGTTTCTCATTTTACTAGCACAATTGCCACTGACAGCCTTCCTGCAGGATGGTACTCTGTGAAAGGTATAGATGCCAGTGTAAGGCATCCTGAACTTTAGAAGTTTCTTTGTTCACTCTTTACAATGTCACATGGTTTTCAGTAGAGCTTCGTGCTCTAAGTAAATATGTCACAGGTAGTAATTGGTGCAGTGTGGTCTTAAAAGAAAAACAGAGAGGAAATTAAATGCAGATGCTAATGCTCCATAGCTTTAAATGAAATGCAGATAAAAGATGCAAATTATAGAAATGTGATGTTCTTGCCTTCATGTCTCTTTATACATTTAGAATCCAGTATTGCTCATGTCAAAACCCAATAAAAATAAAAATTAAAAGAACTGAGACACATGGGTATCACTTGGATGAAATGTTCTTCTTAGAAAACTTGAACAGGAGAAGAATGATTAAGAACCAGGGATTCTGAGAAGACTGAATTAGAGTTAGAATAACTGCAGGGAAAATAACCTACACTTGTACATACATAAGAAGTATGGAAAGTGAATACTTATTTCACAGTTTGTTCTCATTGTCCATTTTAATGTATCCAGGGTATTTAATTAAAAAAAAAATGTAATTTAAATTAAAATAGTTACATAACAGTTTTATTGGTTTTATAAGTGGATCTGGTTGCTGGTTTGGGAGGCTGAGAGAAGAAAGCAGAAATAGGGAAGATGAGGGAAAGTACATAGTAAAAAGAAATATAGTATGTGAGGAAATGAGCAGTTTCTCCACAATAGTTTCAGTTCAGGGAGGTGTGTCAGAATTTGAATTTATATATGTACACATTTCTTTCACTGAAGAAGAGTACTTCCTCTGCTTTTCTCCATTTGGATGTATGAACTCTGACAACCACATTTCCATTTTATAAATAAATTTATGTAACAAAGCTCTGAAAAAAATACTTGTGCTTTTGTCCTGTTTCTCAAAGAAAAGAAAGGAGGTAACAGAGCGTGTTATGAACAGTGGGATTTGAGTAGCAACTTCATGTTTTGACTGCTCTACAATTTATAAGTGAATCCTGTACACTCTTGAGTGCTCATCCCTAACTACCTAAAAAGAAAGCTGAATAGTCCAGTTAAAGGGAATAACGTACTCCTTTGATCATTAAAGACTCAGGCATTTGAACAGCAGTCTGACCATCACTATTTCTTCCAACCATTCTGGTTATCAAATTGGAAATGGTTCGTTGCTTCATTTTGCATCACTTCACAATTCATAATGATAAATGGTTTTTAATGGTCAAAGATGTCAGGCCATAATAATAAAGTGGAAATATAATGAATTGGGCAATGAGCTTCTAGGCTAGGCCTCCTAAGATAAAGGCAAACCAGAAACGCTATTAAGCAAGATCTCCCCTCATTCTCTCCGTCAAACGAAACTTCCTGCACACCCTTCCTATTTTACCTTGATTGCCAATTGATTTCCAAAATTTACTTCTTTGAGCAGAGTTAGTTCTGAATTGAACCACCAAATCCAGGCATGTCTGAATTTCGTCTTCTAGGCAGCATGATTGAACTCTGTGCCTAGGCTGTTTCCAGCAGTGATATGAAAGACAGGTTATTTACTCTGTGGCATGCTTCAGCCTTAGCATACTAAAATGCCAACTACGGAAGCAGTTTCCATTGTGTTTTTTAGGTGGCTACCTTCCTCAAAATAGCAAGCTTAGTTCAGTATTCAAAGTCACTCCTGACATTCAGATACTAAAAGCACAGCTTTAGAAGCAAGCTAATTGCCAAACTGGTTAGAAATGTAAATGCCCACCCTTGGGCAATCCTGGAAGTCATACTGAATTCCTTGACTGATTGTAATTCCAAATACTTTTACTTAACATATTCTTCTTTTTCAACACAATAATTAGATTTCTCTCTCTCTCTCTCTCTCTCTCTCTCCCCTGAATTCTTGACTGTCATTTAATTTTTGAAGCTAAATTTTGAAACAGAACAAAATGAAGCATCCTAACTACTGGTGTGCTGATCAGTTCAAGATTGAATCCTCGATTTTATGACTGCTGTATTCTAATTTCTTATAGGTAGATCAAAATATTAGTGCTAGAATTAGTCTTACTTTTGGCCCTTTAATCTAAAAACTACTTGGTTCTAGAGAGCTAGTATTGAATCCTACAGAATTTTTCTCCCAAGACTAAGTTGTGTCTAAATTTCCGTTTGGTCATTAACTCTGTTTCAGGTTGTAGTGGTTACTGAATAAGTCTTGTTAGAATCATGGCCTACCAGTGGTGGCAGGTTCCAGGAGAATAATAACACCCTACTGTTCTCTAACCATTGCAGTTATGTTTCAGAGTTCCCATTAATCATAAAGTCAGAATAAGTATCTGGACTGTCTATACTATTTGAATACAAGCAGTATCCTTTTTCAGGAAACTTTTTTAACTAGTTACCCTTTTATTTCTCCCCTTCTTCTTATGTAACTCATGGAGCAAGAGTAGAAGAACAGAATACCAAAGAGTAGAGCAAATAAAATAGACCTATTATTTCTTTTTTTCTTTTTGAACCTCTTTTCGTAGTGCCTATAGCAAAATTACAGTGCCCCAGAATCAGATAATATAAAAGGAAAATGTGTGGACAAGTAAAATTTTGAAAGATCTATAGCAGTGACTTCACTACAAATTGATGAGCAGATCGTTGGTTTACCAGACTATTACTTGATTTGTTGCTGTTATTTTTATCTTTCTACAGGTCAAAAGATGTTGACCACTTACTGCTCCTGTGAAATTAGTGGAAACTGCAGATATTTATCAACTAGAAAAGTCTCTATGGTTCTTAGTATATGAAACTTTTTATTGAAAACAAAATTTCCTTATATTATGCATTTGATAATAAAAATGTAGTAATTACGATAAATGGCTTACAGAACTCAAATCACAAAATTGTTCATTTAGCTTAGTTGATGCTTTTCCCTTTGAAACTGTACATGAATGAACAGATGGCCAACAATCCAAATCCCTGACTGTTCATGGAGTACTGTCATTTCAGATCAAGATTGAAGTTCATTAGCACAGAAGAAATAATATGTTCTTTCTGTAATGGGACATCTTAGTATCAGGCTTGATCAGAAAGATTAATTTAATAGGTAAAGTAGCAAAGGAGCTTCTGTTGTTACTAACTGTTGATACTGAAGTGTATGACCTAATGGATATAGTAAAGATGGGTTATCTTCTTGAATTTACCACTGAATTACTTTGGACAAGTGACTCAATCATTCATTCTTGATTTCTGTATCTGTGAAATGTGAAATTCTTCTCCAGGGTAGCATAAAATCTGATGAATACTTTAAAAGCACTGCTAGTTTCTTAGGCACAAAATGCTTGTCCACTGATATGTGTTGTGTTCTATCTACTAATCTGGGAAAATAGAGAAGGAGCCTTATAGCCAAAATCGAGTATGCTTTCTTTTCAACAGTGGAAAAAGATAGGCAATGATATCTGACAACAATAAATCTTTCAAAACCCATTTTCCTTTATGTGTACAGGGAAAGGAGTGACATAAACAGAGCAGTGAGTCTGCATGGATAGAGGCAAGAGATTAACTATTTTTTTCAAACCCACTAGTAGGTTCAAATTCTGCTCGTTTGAGTAGTCCTGATTCTGTGAAAGATGAGATGACACAGGAAGTAGTAGGCAGCAGAAAACAGGATCTCTATTAAGTGGACTGTTTCTCAGTACAACTCAGATTCCATAGATGTTAAAATAATCACAGGACAGCTATGAATCATGTAGAATAACTGCATTATGAGATGGAGAAAATGACAGAGGCAGGATGGGAGAGGAGGAGGGGAGGATATTTTTCAGCTGATATCTAAAAAAGGTTTTGTAATGAGGAGGTTATTACAATTGGAAGTTGAATGTAGAAGAAAGGTAAAGCAAGTGCTTCTTCCTTAACACTGACTTTTTCTTTCCTTTCAGTGTGATGAGTGAAGGCTTCATGAAAACTCTAGTAATTATGAGGATGGTACTTTTTTAATGCAAACTTATTTTCATTACAAACTTTAAAAAAAGTTAAGTCGAAGGGATACTTTGGCAAAGATTTTCTGTCCTTTAACTTTGATTATACATATTCCCAGGAAGAGAACTATGAATTAATTTTTCACTGGTGCCAAGAGGCATAGGAGAAAGATCCTTAGTCCTTAGATATTTCAGCTGAACTTATTTGCAACCACTGCAGTGCTTCAGTTCAGTGCAGTATTCAGTTCCAAAGCTGCTCTCCTTTAGCAAGTTAAGTAGTACTTCAGAGGTAAAGTTTTAGAGTTGTTACATGTAGGAGCTTTTGGTGAAGTAGAGGACATAGTGAAAGAATAATGTTGTGTAGGACACATTCTTGGTGGATATAACTGGGTCCAGAGTATCTGAAATAAGCAGAAATATGATAGGTTTTCAAACTGAATTTTGAGATCCTCCTTGGCTAGCAAGCATGAACTGACAGGAGTTTTTCATACTTGTACTCAGAGGATCCAGAAAAAAAAAATAAATCTATGTTTTATGACCTATGGCACACCTGATATGGTGTGCTTTTGGGGTATACATCTACCTCTCAGCATCTGTTGCAAGTCTTACTGTTGTCAAAGAATTTGTGTTGGGTAAGTCACTGATACTTGTGGAATGGATACTACCTTGTATCTTAGTGGAACTGTTGGAGTTACCGTTTTAAGGTCTTCATTTCCACAGCTTTCCAAATGATCCCTGTTGTTGCTGGTATGGGCTTTGACAACTTATGCTTGATCCTGAACTTTATAATGTATTTGGTTTTTATTAATGATGTCTTGTGTTTGTTGATGCTTGTGTAATTCTCTCACATATCCCCATGTCTCATATGGAGTGAAACCATATGGTGGCTTCTAAAAATTATACATTTTTTTTAAAAATCTCTGTGTAATTGTGATTTGAGAGTTAGTAGGCCTATTAGCAGTACAGAGATTTTCACCTTTTTCTCCCTAGTATACTGGAAATTTGTTAGAATCAACCTTGAATTCGCATTGATTTGCAACAAATAGTTAAAATTCATTTCCTAACAAATTGATTTGGGCTGAACAGCTCCTGAACTGCTACAAATTCAGTGAAAAAAGTGAAGACACAATGAGTTCAGCTCAAGCTTTTGTCATTCATCAACAGGCTAACCTGAGACATCATTTTTTGCTCAGTAATAATTGTTCTCATTCATCCTTTGTTCTGCCTTTATTGTTTTTCTGTTTCACTTCTTGTAAACCCATCTCATCAAGAGAAATAGTTGGTATTTGAATGTTTAAAATGTGCCTTGGAGCAACCCGTGAGCGATGCTATAGCACAACATATACTGCGGTCCTTGCTTGGTAGTGTGTTCTCTGGAGGCATCTATCAGAGCTACTCTGTCTTAGCTTGCAGCAAGTGATTAACATGCTACCTGTAGAGCACAGAGGATTGATTTGTTCTTTCTGCAAAGAAGCTTCAGTAAAGCTTTTCTCACAATATGTGTCTCCTTCGTTGAGGTGCAGAAGAACTGTAAGACTCTCATACTTCTCTGACATGAGTGTAACTTTTTCCCTAATGAAAAATTGGTGCATATTCACATTACATTTTTTTACCCTGATAAGAAAAATTATTTTACTATTATTACTTGTTCCATACATATCATTTAAAAAGCATACTGCCGCAAAATGCTAATGACTTCTATGGTTTTTGTGACTTGTATCATCTTTCCACAAAGATAGAAAATGATAAACCTATAGTGTGTGTGTGTGCGTAGTGTGCTTATTGTGACTCCCATAAAGTAGTAGAATTATTTTGCATATTTCCTTTTGTTAATTGTCAGAATATAGGCACCATACATGCACATATGCAGTACATTTACTCTCATGATTACCTTCCGACAGATGTGTGTATGTTCTCGCTTTAGGAAGATTTTTGAGTTCATTTCATAAAGAGAGGGTTCATTCAGATCATTAAATCCTACACGGTTCTAGTTAATAAAACAAAATCTGCCCTCACAGTGTTAAATTCTCCCTGTGACTCAGACAACTTCACCTTCCCCCAGCTTGTTGAGTCACTCAGCAGATTGCTTTTTTTAACATTAAATTTATTTGAATAGCCTTGATTGTATACAGTATAGGTCGTACATGGGACATAGATGGTGCATTCCTGTAGAACGTTTTATTTCAGGATGATGTCAGGATGTTGTATTTCTTGGAAATGCAAAGTTGCTTAATATTTAGATAATTATTTGTGTAAATAATAAAGAAAAACCTTCCTGGTGATCAGTTTTGGAGACTTCAGAGTGCTTGGTTATGTGAGGAAACACTGTTCATAGGAGGAAGCTAAATCTTTTCTGTACTCATTTTTACCCTACGTGATTTTTTGTCTGTGTCTGATGTCAAGGAAATTTCTGTCTGTGCTTTCTTTCAGCTTTTTTTCCTCCTTGCCTGGATGTTATCATGTTGTTATGCAAAGTCACAAATCCTGAGATACTCTAAAAAAAATTGTTTAATGTACTGATCAATTAATTTGAGGTTTCTTTTTTATAGACCATTTAGGGGGTCTGTGTCACTGATTTCAAAGGTTCCCCTTTCAGTTATTTTATTCATTAGTAATGTTAATTAATGATGTTCTGCCTTCAGTTGTAAGCAACGGGGAAAAAGGTAGGTCTTCTTTTTAATATTAAGTATTAAAATAATGAAAAAGATTGTACATTTTTTCTGACCCTTTTTTAATTCCCAATGGCTTCTTCAGCACAGTTTGAACTGATTTAACTTGTTACTATGGCCCACAGTAATGCTTATAGAAGTAGTATTTTAAGCTACAAAATATGATCTGAATTTTTTTTCACTCCAATCTTCCATGGATTTTGTCTTAGTGAGTCAGAAATCTTTAAAAATAGAGAGCTTTTCTGGCACGTTTAATTCTTTTTCTAATGCTGCAGTTTCTTTTCATCTGGCCCCTATTTCTCTGTTTTGCATGCGATATAGAGCAGTAAACAAAGAAATCAGAAACATATGAAGGAAAATTAAATAGACAAAAATGTTATGTTTTTCCAATAAAACAGCCAGTGTAGTTTTGGGATAACTGTTTATATTTTTATGCTACAAAGCATTGATTTAAAATGAACAGTATAATAGATTTGGGGTTTTAATAGCACTGTTATATTGTTTTCAGAACAGGACTGTGTTCCCAGAAATACTTTATTCTTTGAAAAGGTGTTTGAAGATTTAATGGAGTAAGCAATCTTTCAACCTTATAAGAGAGAGAAATAAAAATGGACATGTTGGGTTTATTACATTTCACTGAAAGATCTTCTGGTAAATACCATATGCAAACAAATCCCTGTCTACGTGCATTGCTCTTTGAATAGCTTTGTATTGTTCTACCTTTTCACCTGTTATAAGTATAGAAGCACAAACCTGTCAACCTGCAAGCATTTTTTGACTTTTGGACACAACGTGCTCCGGAATCACTATCTGGCATCATAGAAGGCTTGGATCGAGCTGTTGCTTAAATATAGTTGCTTTACCAGGTGAGACCTGATAAAGGGGTAGGCCTGTTCTGTGAATAATATTGAGATAATGGAAAGTGATACATAAATTTCTGGTTTCTTTTCTAAGTGAATTGGAATAGTTCAAAATTTAATTAATTATCTGAAAGTCCAAATGAGTAGAGACGTATTAAAAGATGACTTGAGACCAATATTAGATTTACAATTTTTCTTTACTAGATGCTTTTCTTATCCCTTATGTGATCTGGACGTGCCTGTGTTTATCTTGTAGCACTTGCTTTCTGTTGTTTTCCCTTGTGGAGTTATTCTTACCGAAGTAGCCAGAGAAAATACATTGCTGATAAAGTATCCCATTTTTTTTTCTTTAAATGATCAATGAACCTAAAATTTTTCCTTTATCTTCCACTGAAAACATACTAAAAATGCCTCTTTTCAGACAATTAGACAATCGGTTCCTAGTTTTTGGTGGAAATTCCCTTGCTAATTATACAGATATCTGGAGAACACCACAGGTCCCTGTGCTTGGTCTTTAAGGCAGTGGCCCATGGCATTGCCATCTGTTGTACAGGTGCATGATATAAGCTAAGGCTATAGGGAGAACCAAAAAAAAGCTCACAAGTTAGAGCAGCACTTAAATTAATGTGTTGGACTTTCATGAGACTGTAGATCTCTACATTTTAATCCTGCCTTTTGCTTTGATGCCTACTGAGTGAGTTTAATTCTTATTTTTGCATTTCTTCTGCCCTATGTGGAAAAGGTGCCTGTTTTTTTTTTTTGTTTAATACGTGTAAGAAATGCTGTTCTGAAGAACAGAAGTATTCTCAGTATGTGTTTGAATACACACGTATGCATTCCTGCATCTGCACATTGGGGTGTATGTATGTTGGTATATGATTTAAAAAAATATTTTCACTAAGCTATTCATGCATTCTGATTAACAGACTTCATATGTCACTGTAAGAAAATGCTACTGTAAAGGGATTCATATCTTGGTAAGAAAACTGACATATGCATCTGTGTTCCACTGCTCATGTCTATGACTAGTGCACGGTTAGCTTTTCTCTTGTTTTTCTGTAATGAATAGCAATTGCATCAGTATTGAATGACATTATCAAAAATGAAGCTAAATTTTCAAGTTAAAATTGGAAACTTTCAAAGAAAAGCAATTCAAGATTTCTTTTAAAAAAGTTACTGAGAGGAATAATCCTGACACAGTCTGACATTTGCTTCAAAATTCCGTCATATATTTCTGGATCAGTTAAGACTGGTTTAAAATTTAAAACCATTTTCTATGTTCATAAGGTTTAGAATCTGTGTTAACAAAAACCACATGAACTCAAAAGTGGTACGTGTTTATGGGCACTAATTAAGCCAAAGGTCTGCTGTACTTTGCAGTAAATCAAAATGAGCTATTTCAAATGCTAATTCTAGAACTTTTTTGGTTGAGGGAAAATAGTACAAATTTTAGATGAAACATTTATAACTGAAATAAGGTTTTGAGGTTTGATGAGAGGACATATTTTTATCCATGTTCTTCCATCACAACCAAAGTTTGCTATTGTTGTCAAAGCAGTTTCTTCCCTTTTGCCCCACTTTTTTGCAGCTAGAGAAACAGTAAGGAAGATTCACTGAAACTATCAATTTTTGAGTGCTTCTGCAATCTGTAAGGAAGAATTTTGTCTTGCTTTAGTTTCTTCTGCTGAAATGGTTAGTTCTTTCTTCGTGTGTGGCTGGAACAAGAGAGTAGAGTGAGAAAGTTTCCCATATATGTTTAAACTCATTCTTCCTTTCTTTGTTTTCTCATCTCTTCTCTACTGTTTCTTCAGAATCAGAAAAAATTTGTTTTCTGACAGGGTTGTTCATTTATGTTAGCTGCAAGCAATTTCAAGTCAAATCCCAAAGTACTCACTAATCTCTCTTTCATTTGCACACTGTCCCTTTTTGCAGTGAAGTTCATTTCCTGAAGTATTTTTCCTTTTTGAGGTAATTTTTCTTCTTAAGAAAATCTTTCACTTGCTTTAAATTACACTGGAAACCAGTAATATAATGTTCTTGCTTACAGTAATCATATTTCCTACGTGGGAATATATGGTGACTTATTAGGAAAGTTTTGCTCTTTAGTAGCTTACAGTTTTTAAAAGTTGTATTTTAGGTCTTGACTCCTTCTGTATGGTCAATATTTGCCACTTAAAAGCAAATTCTAAGTGTTTGAATTACACATACAGATTCAGATTTCAGTGAATTTTTTTTCTAATTTTTAACTTCGAAAAGTTTCCTTTCACTTGTTGTTGTGGTAGTGATACTAGAAGTTATTTTTGTTTACTATTTTTTTTCTGGATGCCTTATTTTACTGGACTTGCTGAATTTCAGAGTCTCTCAATGGAGTATATAAAGTGTATATTTGGATATTTGTGTAATTCTTGGAGAGCATTGTTTGGGATGGCAGCTGGATATATCTAGCCTATGATGTCTTGTGTGTGTGTCTGTGGGATGCTTATGTTCATGTAGGTATTGCACAGATTGGATTAATTCTCTCTTAATTGGGAATGGGAGATTTAGCCTGAAATTTTCAAAGTTGCCAGGTGAATCCAGAAAGACCTTGCAATAGTGGCTTCACTGAATGTCAGATTAATGCTTTTTTCATATCATGAATGAACTGAATCTAATCCTTATTATCTATCCAGCTAGGTCTTCAGACCACTATTCATATGCCATCTTGAAATACAATTTCACAATTGACATTTTTGTTCCAAGTTTTGTGCTGATGTTGAGTCTGAACACAAAATATTTGGGTTTAAGCATTTTCTCTTTTCTCCTTGAGAATTTTAATGCATGAATAATTGTCTTTCTTCGTAATGTTAATTTTTTAAATTGAGTTTTCATATGCTAATGAGAAATTATTTTGTCTTTCACTGCTTTTCCTTTATTTCTCAGGTAGCTTTTTTTCTGCTGACTTTATATGAATTAAAAAAATTCTTTCACTTTGGCTAGACCTTAACAGAAGACTGGAACAAAAGTCCTTGGTATCCCACTTTTCATATTTCTTCTTAACTAGGTCAGTATAACACAACAGGCAGAAGCATCCACAAATCATTCTCCATCCAATCACTTCTCATTTAAACCACTACTAATTCCCTGATGAGACCTTCAGAAGTGAAATGGTAACTATAGCTAGTGCTTTCTTTTTGCTGTCTTTTGGCAGTTTATTGTCTCTCACGTCTGGCTCAAGTCCAAGTACTGAGCATTAAATCATGTTTGCTTCCTCTCCTTTAGATTAATCTTTTTGCTTTTTCCCGTTCTTTCCCTTAAGTTTGAAAAAGATCTTCTCTAACTCTTTCTCACTGATTCAAAGCTTTCTTTTCATCTATTTCATCTGAGTGTTCCTCTTCTATCTGTTTTCCTTTGTGCAGAAAGTTACTCCATCCATGAAAAGAACATTTGAGTCTTGCTTTGGAACAAGTTTTCAAATATATTTGCATTGAAATTAGTGGAAAAAAAATCAGAAATTCTGGATATACTTTTTACCCCTCCAAAACAGATTCAGAGGGAGTTCTGATAAATTTAGGAAAAAGAATTTGGAATGTCAGGATTGTTTGAGAATTTTCTGAATTTGCATGTTGCACACAATGAATTATGAGTTTATAGAAGCATTATTCTTAGAAATATTAATATTCATTTAGTCTTAAAAATATTAATATTAATTATTAATATTAACAATATCTTCTGAGAAGAGGTTCACAAAAACTACTATGTAGAAGAAAGAGAAGTTTGATGTATTGTTTCACTGTTTTTGCTATCAGCCTCATTGATAATACCCAAATAAGGTTTTTTACCTTTTCTTTACCTTTACCTTTCTTGTGGACAGCTGAATGAAGGAAAGAAGATAGTTCATGTGAGGGAGAGCAAAAGCCCACACCATTTCTAACACGGACAGTGCTTTCACTTTTGTTTGTCCTATTACACCTTTTTTTTTTTTTTCTGGAAAGGAGGAACCAAGATATTTCTCTGCTTTTGAACAAAGCAAAATGTTATAAATGTTTGCTAAATCTTACATCACTATTAGGATAGAAAACTCTTCTGAGAGCTTTAGAAGTCTCTCTTCTAGGAAATCTTTTGTTTCACTTTCAAATAAAGTTTAATTACAAAGGAAAACTTGACTTCTCCCATGAGTATTTTCTTGTAATAATCTATCTAATGTAGTTATCCTCTTACAAATAAGAATTGTGGAACATGTGGATATTTATTGAAATGTGCACACTCCCACTGAGCTGTAAAATACCTGTTCAGGGATAAAAATTGATATATTCATGATGTCTGGCATCTGTTACAACTGGGTATTTACAGTTTGTGTTCCCTTGATAGCCTTCAAGAGATAATGGAGAGGACTGCTTTTCCCTTTCTGTTTCTATGCGTCTGTAGATGGATAGCACATTACAAATACATTATTGTTAGTAGTCATTGTTTTGCTGTCTTCAAAATTCTTGCAGTCATTAAAAATGTAATGAATGGCAGTTTAGTAGTTACACTTTATATTTTTACTTCAATATTTCTTGTACTTGGTAGTACTTACACTAGTTGGTATCTATTCCATACTGAATAGTATCTGTGTTCCTCTGGAAAGGCAGAGCTTCAGTGGGTGTGCTGCCTACATGGCTGTGAACTTTAGGCTATAAGAAATAGTACTATTTTCAGTACCACTTGGAGAGATCAGCTATCCTCATGGTTAAATGTTGTATCAATTCACCACTAGAAGCAGTTCAGTCCTACTATACCACTAGTAGCTGTTCATCTTGTGCTCAGTAGCCTTTAGTCCCTATTTTTGGCTGTGTTGCCATGGTCTACATAGTCTTCTCAGCCTTGGATCAATAATGCTAACAAAGACTGAACCTGAAAGATTTAACAAACCAGTCACTATACTCTAGTGCATCCCTAATCATCTTTGTTCTGGAAAACAAGGTACAGATCAAATGTTTGAATGGTAAATCTGTCAATCATCACTTGATACCTAACTTCAACCTTCAGAAGAATCCAATATGTGAAGACGGGGTAAATGGTAAGGTAGTTCAGAATGAATATCATGGCATATTTCATTGAATTGAAGTGGAAAGCACAACTCTTGTCAGAAGGTGGATAAGATCTTTGAAGTTAATAATACACTTCTGTGATGTTGTGTAGTTTGCTTTTCTTGACTGACCTGGAAGATAGATGACAAGAGACATTCAATTTTCAGGAGAGACTGGTTATGAATTTGAGATGGTCCTTCCTCTTTTTTTTTTTTTTTCCCCTAGTAGGAATTAACTTTCACTTTCTCCCTTTTCCTGGTCTTATTCTCTAGGGTGAGGTCATGCTGTTCCCCTGACAACATATAAATAGTTATAGTTATGAAAAAATGAAAGGACATTTCCATTTTTGGATCTGAAAGAGAAATTAATTTTTTGACTTTATTATTCTCTGAAGTCCTGTAAAATTACACCTTTATTAAAGCTTATGAGTGGAGTCCCTGTTGTTATGCCAAGTGCCAAAGTTGCTTCAAAAATGTATAACACTTCATCATTTTATTGACCTTGAAATGTGTGTTGAAAGGAATCTACTAAGCTATATTCCCAAAGTAATTTACATATTAAAAAGAACGTGTTAGTTCTCACATTAGTGTGTACAAATGGCTACTTAAGGGCACAGGTGACCTCCTGCATCCCAATTCAGCACTATCTGAAGAACTGTGTATCTTTTGGTCTGCCTAGTAGGTGATATTTTTACTTGAGGATTTTCTGTGGACATTTGATTTATGGGTACTACACATACCCCGTGAAAAATCATTGTGGATCATTAAGTGGATAAGTGAATATGTAATTACGGTTTGCTTCAGGGACAAAATACTTTGCAAGATATTTTAGTAGTTGAAGTTTCTTGTATTTTTCATTTGAGTGGTTAAGATAAACAGTCTTTGACAATTATAATAAATCATGGCATTGATTAAGGTACAAAAATATTTGAAATCTTGATTGGAATGTCGGTGGAAGATTAGAAATTGTTTGTACATATTAGATGGAGAAATGAAATTTTGTTAGAATTCCCTGTTTCTGAAATGTTTTGAGTTTACATCACTTTTCTGGAACAAGCTCTCCTCACTTTAATAACTTGTCCACTATAAAAAAAAATCTAGTAACTTATCTACTAATCTAGGAGTGTTGGTGAAACAATTTTGTCTGTTTCATGACGTGGTCTACATAGTAATGGTTTTACATTGGTAAAGAGAACATGAGTGTGTCTCTTTAGCCCAGGAAATAAACAAACAAATAAGAAAAAATAAATGACACCAGTCTGCAATTTTCTATCAGTGAAATTTCCAATTAAAAAAGTAATTTACTCCATTTAATTTTCCTTTCAGTGAAAAATTACCTTTTAAAAATCCCAGCCTTTCCTCCACACATAATACAGTTACTCTCTGATCTAGGTGTATAAATGTGATATTAATTCCCAGAAAGTAGGATTTGCATTTAAAGGTAATATTCTGTATTGAGTCTTATAATAAAATGTCCAATTATAAGAAGGTAAATGCTTCTGAAAAAAGGCCTTGCCTGCTGAGAACTAAACCTCCAATGTTTTCACATCTCCCTAGTGAATGTTTAAAAGCATGAAACAAATGAACAAATTGATTTAAGTTTAGATGTAGGAAACATTATGTATGTGGTGGGGATTAAATCATTTGGTATGAAGGCATAAAGCATCCATTTTTAATATTACTTACTGTGTAAAATATGGCTTTTAAAACACCTTTTGATTTCAGATCTAAATAACAACATTTAAGGGAATCACAGGATGGTTGAAGTTGAAAAAGGGAAATTCTGTAGCTGAATGTACATTTTACATATATTCAGGACTGAAAGACAGCATGAGTTTAATGTACACAGGGGACAGGTAGTAGTGTGTTTATAAGACTGTGTACCTTTCATGGTTGTAAAAAATTTGTGTTGAATTAATGCATGTGGTTTAAAAACCTCTAAACGTTCTTAGGCTTTTAAAGTTAACTATACTGTAACTTTGTCTTCTTTTCCTCGGATAAAGTATTTACCAAATTTTTTTGCCTCAATGTTGAGGAACTATTTCAAAAGACAGTTTTTATAGTCACCAAGATGATGGTTTATTATATATTTAGTACTATATGAAATTCAAAGGTGAGGAAATCAAGTGCAGAAATGGGATGGTATTAAATGCAATACAGGGGTAGAGTTCGTAAAATGTTAAATGGGAGGACAAATGAGTAGGAAGAATATGAGAAGGAAATGAAAATGTTATGTGCAGTCACAGATGGAGGGCGTGGGGGAAGGAACAGAGCATAATGAGTGTTTGATAATGAGGACTGAGTAACAAAGGGACCAGGTTTTAAACGGGAGGTTAGGAAAGCCCCATATGAGGCAGAAATTCAGGGTAAAAGTGCAGATTTCTTTGTGAGGATTCTATCTAGGAAGTATAAACACAGCTATCTGAAAGGCTCCTTGCCTGCTAAGAAACAAGAAAAGAAAAAAAATAATGCCACTTTAATTCCTAGGCAGACTGGGCTCTTCAAATACCATGAGGTTCAAATCAAAATGAACAGTGGGAGGATCAGTCCCAGCAGCTGGCTTCTTTAACACTTAACAGTTTAATACAGGTGAGATCTGTAATTTCAGAGAATTGAGTCCAGCTATCTTCAGAGTGTAAATTGCGTGCTCTTTTCTAGACTGTAGCTCTCTCTATTAGCCTTTGATGCTGTTAATTTAGTCCATGTCACATTTTCTGTGTTAATTTAGAAAGGCCCACTGAACTCTTAAATTATAACAGTGTATTTCAGAAAAATAAACCATTTCTGCAATTATTTTTCAATAATTTTAACTTTAGCATGGGCATTCCTTGGGAATTCATTATCATAATGAATTCTTTCTGTAAAAGGAAGTAAGAAAATCAATTATCTCTGTTAAGATAACAGAGTCTTAAGCTTGGATGAAGTCTTAATACTTTGAAGATGAACTTTGACTTGCGTATGAAAAAAACAGAGATCTTTAAATCCATGTACAAAAGGAGATATTCCTCAGCTGACATAGTAATTAAGCTAGTTGTAGTAGTGCTAGTAGTGTAGTGTATATTTATGTAGTTTCAAAGCAAAAATATAGCACTTGTGGGAAATTAGATCTTATTTGAAGCTCATCGAGATCAGTGAGAGAAATCTCCTTCAGTTGACAAATGGGTAAGTTCATATTTTTGCAGATTTGACACAATACTTTAATGCCATAGAATGTCTCTGCTTATAGATCTTAGAGCAGTTTGCAAACTTTAACTAAACAAATTCAAACATAATTTTGGCAAAAGTTTTCAGGAGTAAACTGACTCAGCAGAATACCTAACCAGACAAAAATGTAGGGAAAGCAAACATTAGGTTTTGTGTTTTTGAATAAGAGTTAAGCCTCGTTTGTAATTAGTGTTATTTGCTCATTTCTGCTGGCAGAGTGTTCTACTGTACTTAGAATTTTCCTGGTATATTTTTATTAGAATAGTAGTAGTTCACCAGAACCACAGAAATTGCTTGTTTTCCCATTGTCAAATTCAGTAGAATTCCGATCTTGTGCAGCCTCTCATTTCCACAACATTTTGCACATTTTTACAATCAAGCAGTTTCTGAAATTCTTTTTAAAGTGTATTCCTATGAATATTTGCCTAAGTGTTTACTCATCAGGATTAAAATATCAGAGTGGCTGGAACTGAGTCGAAATCTCAAACTGAATTTGTCAACTGTGAGATTGCAGAAGCGCTAATTGAACAGGACGCAACTTATTTCTGCTCTGGGTTGTGCCTAATCTAAATAAATAGTAGATCAATATCACTGAGCGTGAGAACACAACATTAAAAGAATACTGGTTGATTTGATGGCAATACTAGTTTGAATGCAGTGACAGCAAACTGACTATTAACAGAAATTAGTGATTAAGGAAGCCCTGAAACTAACACAGTCAAAGAAAGGGAGATGGTAACATAAAATGTGCATTATCTCTTTCCAGAAGCTTATTGCTATGCTATACCCACACTCCCCACTGCTTTTCTTAGACAAGAGGAGCTTATGTGTGTGTTACTTTGGTAAACTATGGAAAACTGTCCAGATGTTTCTTAATGTTCTAAGTCTGAAAGTCTTGAACCACGTACACCAAGTTCTCAGTTATTAGTAATTTACTGACGTGCATCAGTATCCATATTGTTTTTTATGAGATGGTTGGGTTGTAGGGGTTTTGTATTTGATAAAGGTTGAAGTTCTTGTAAGCTTAACCTTTCATTCTTATAAGACAAATAAACTAAGCCCCAGATAGCTACTTTTTTCACATGTTTTTTTCCTAATGAAAACTTTAAAACTTCCTTTTGGCTTTACTACCTATGGAAAGGAAAACCAGATAGCTCAGGAACACAGACAAAAGATTAAGTAGGGAGGATTGCAGCAGTGTTGCATTTTGCATTCTGTGATAAATTCCTAATATAGTTAGCTCTTACCTTGAAAATTTTAGCATTAATTCATGCAGCAGTAATTCATCACACATTTCACACACCATATACTATGTAATATTCAAGGCATTACACTTCTCAACATACTTACTTGTTTTGAAAGGATCTAAATTCCAGAGCAAACAGACCCTAAATGTTTCCATTTTCAGAACAATATTTCTAACTGTTTCTTCTTTTTCCAGAAGTTTTGGACGTATTTTCTCCTGAGGGATTACTGCTCTTTGTTATTCTAATATTAGGGGGATGAAAATGCAAAGCTAACTCTGGTGCAGAACAATGATCCCATCTTTGGTTTTATCAAAACAATAACTTGATTACAGTCAGCCATAATCAATTACATGTAATTTCCAGTATGTGCCCTTTAAACAATATAATGTCTAGAATCAAGCCGGATATTATAAATTAAATGAGAGCTATTCTCTGTGGTTTGCTAGTAATGATTATTTCAGAAAAGAGAATAGCAAAGAATGTTCTTACTGGCAGAGCCCTATATAAAAACAAATAGTATAACTTCGCTAGTTTTATGTTTTCCTAACAGTAAGCTATTCTAACAAAGTGGATTTTTGAAATGACATCAAGCTAAGAAATTTATGAAAAGCACTATCAAATACAGTATTGGAAACTCACACCATGGTTGAACATTAGGAAGAAATATAACCTTATTTTTGAAGACTTGACTGGAATTTGATACAAATTTTATTCTAGATTTTATGATGATGCACTGTAGAGAGGTGAATATCATCACCTTCCTCAGTGATGGGGTAGTTTCCAGCTGCATGAGGTTTTCAAACATATGGAGCGGGTAGGCAGTTGAAATTAAATTTACAGCACACCTGAGGAAGGCTAAAGAGGAATTATTTCTCCATTCTTTCTTCCATAAACACAAGTGTTTCTGATGGGGAAGTGCACGAGAGTGCAGTACCTACAGAAGGCACCTTATTAACTCAAACCCATGAACAGGTCAGACAAGACAAGTTGTATCACAGAAACCAGGCAAATTTTTCTTGAAATTACATATTGTCTCCATCCTGAGGCTGAAAGAGTTTTCTGCAATTGCCTAACAGGAAGGTGAAAGGTGCTCATGGGAGAATCATGGCACGTGCACCTCTGGGCCAGAAAAGCAATGGTCAATCTGGATCAATATTATGTCTCTGAAAGGATTCATGGGAGCCCTGAGGATGGGGAGAGCTACAGGAAGAGCATGCCCAAACCTGGTCCCTTCTCCTGTACTTCCCTCTCATTTAGAATTTGGGGTGTTAGAGTGTACATTTCTCCCATTCCTAGGCATATCAGTGCCTACTAATTGTTGGTCTTTCCTAAATTTACGATCATATCACAGCTATGGCATCAATATACTTTCTGAATTGGCAAATATAGTCTTTTCTTAGAGGTGAACAATACTTAAAATAGCTGTGGTATATTTAATCATTCAGTTCTGTGGTGCTGAGTATGACTTTCACTTAAAGAATCAATTATAAATAATATTTTTGTAGAAATACGTTCAGCATGCCCATCTACTCCAATATTGTTTTTCATTAGGAGAAATAAGATCTTTAATATAATCAGAATTTTCAGTTGTGTCTCATGTATTCTAAATGTTTGACACTGTAAGGGCAGATTCCATTCCTAAAAACAAGTAAGTCTCCTCCCTCCTATACTCAGGTACTTTTTTTATCCTTCATATGTCCTGGTTTCAGATTTCACTCTATTCTAGTCTTTGTGTTGGAATTTATTTCACACAGTTTTCTCACCATAATTGAAAATGGCTTCACTTTGAGACCTGAGGAGTAGTATGTCACCACCTCTAGATAATGGATATAAGCTTGTAATTTTTTATTTCCCTTACTTTAATGCCTTCTTAAAGACTGATATGATCTATTTTTGAAGCAGCAGCTTATTGCACTGACCCATTACCAGGTGTTCCTGGATCAAGATGCTGCTAGAGAGGCACGTCAGGGAAATATGCAAGCTGTAGCTTCTCTCACTGAATAATAATAATAATTTTGAATTTGTATCTTGGTAAGTAATAATAGAAAAAAAAAAAAGAGAGATTATCTTTTGCAGTGTTGATTCTTAAGTGATTTTCAGAAGCCTCTTCTGCCTCTGGCACTGTATATTAAAACCATTATCCTACCATACAGTGTAATAATGACAGAACACATGCTGTGTAATGTAAACTTATAATCCAGTTCTAGGCAAATCTTATTAGACTGTCATCTCTCCAAGTAGCAGTAGTGGAATTAAAAAAATAAAACAAAAGAACCACAGAAACAAAACACTCATGCCCCTTCCAAAAAGCCCTAAAAGCTAACAACACAAAAAAACCCCAAATACCCTTCTCTCCCTCCCACTCCATCCATTCCAATAGCAATGTCTACCAAGTGATTTTGCACTGATCAAGGTTTTCCTTCTTTAACAGATTCCTTTCTATTTAGTTTTGTTTTGCTTACCTCACGATTGAAGGCCAATTCAGTCCAGACCATATGTAATCTAGTGAATGATGTGACATCACTATATTTTTCCTTTGAGGGGGGAATTTGTTTTCTTTCAAAACAGTCCATCTTAAGGAATATAGGAGAGTCTCTGGAATAGAGATATTAGGAATGAAACATATGCCATAATCATTCTGTGCATCTGTGTCTGATTTCATAAAAAGGAGTGAACCTGCCTTTCATTTGGTCTGTTTTAAACTAGGACTACATTCAAAGACTTTGTGACTAAATACTTCTCAGCCTTTAGCAGTTTTTTCTTCTATGGATGTTTGTGAGTTAGGGAAGCACTCTCATGGCAACCATGCAGATAATTAAGTTCCTTGCAAAAAACTATGCCAGGCTGTGGGGAAGTATATGCAGCATTTTTTCAGCACTGACCTGAACCTCAAAGTTTTTACAGCTTTCACTGACACAACCTTGTGGTGAGAGAGGAGGGTGCCCTAAGGGGGTGCTTCTTGCAAGACCTTACTGTTACAATGAATTTCTTTTTCGTTGGCGGTTCAGATTCCCTTCATTTAAAAACTCAATTATGAAGCTACATTGACAGAAACTGTCTGTTTCTTGGTGGTTCTGTGTAATATTGTGCTTCATGGTAAGAAAACAAAGAAACTGAAGGTACATTTCTGAGCTCATCTCTATTCTGTGATCATCACGACACTGAGCTTTCTCTCAGCTTTGCCCTGCAGACAAAAGAAATCTGGGGCATCAGAAAGGGGCATTATGCCTGCTTTCATGGGTGTTCAGGTGACAGATAGTCTACACCTAGGGTGCTGCTTGCTATTACTCCTTGAGATTACCCCTTGAGATCCTCATTAGCAGTCTTTATGATGAAGCAATAGATGGAAACAAGCATTTCAGTTTCTTCTTGCAACAAGACAGTGATGTGACCCTTTGGTTACAACAGCATCACACTTTTATTACTCTATTTTACACACAACTTTATGGATTTTTTTTCATCTTGCCTGAAATATCACCTAGCTCATTAAGGAGTAAAGAGAAAAACCCCCTTTCTTCAAATTTCTCTTTATGCAGCTGGTTTTTGATAATAATTTGCTATAAAATTTGCGTCTGGTACTTTCTTTGGTCATAAACAGAGGAATAAAAGAAAAAATTAATTAACATGAAATAATGAATAAAACATCACTCATAATGATGAGTTTTCTCTTATACACCAGTTTGGTTCCTCCCCCCTCCCCAGGGAAGGACTCGTGGATCTTGCCATCTTGAATGTTTGGTGGGTACCTTGCACTACAGAAATAAATAAATCCAGCAGCTTGGTTTAATGTGTACCTATCAGCTGAGACACAAGGAAATGTGTTGGATATGTAAATAGTTGAACAGTGATTTTATACTGTTCCTTAAATAGCCATTATGTGTACCTCAACATTTTGAAGAAAATTTTCTGATGCAATATATATCAATAATAATGTGAATAATATGAAGGTTACTTAATCATTCACAGGAAATCCTCCATCTTTCATGTGAATGATGTGTACCTTAGATGTTTCCATTGAATTATATGAGCAGAGTTCTCATGCTGAGTGCTTTTCCTACTCTCATAAAACTGAATTCTCACACCCACAAGGATCATTGGCTGAAAATCATATCCAAATATCTTAAGAATGCGTATACGTGAAGGATTTGATTTTTCAAATCAGATTTTGATTTTGATCTTCCTGTGACTAATTGCTAGAAGAGAAAGTTTGGATTTGGACTCTTCCCTGCCACAGTCTTATTTACAGTACCTTTGGCCTGCATGTTTCTACCATGAGCAGGGTTACATGCAGTTTCCCTACATAAAAGTGATGTGCTGCAAGTGCACTGCTCAAGGCCGAGCTCTTTATTGGATTATGTGGCCAACTGAGCAACCTGATGGACCAGCAGTTGTTGGTACTTTACAAAGAATGCTTTATCAGGAATTGAATCTTAGAAATCGAAGATGAACATACTGGGAATGAAACAAGCAAATTAGTGCTGCCAAGAGAATATTTGGTAGCCTGTGGGATTTGTCAATAACTTTCAATAGCTTGCCCAGTAGCAGGGAGGAATCAGACAATTTAAAATTAGAAAATCCTCTGGCACAGAGACAGGAAGAAGTTCCAATATTCTGTTCTGAAACAGCCAAATATCAACAGTGTTAGAGTGAGGGAAAAATGTTTATTATAAGTTGTTTATTGCCAAATGATTATTTAATGTTCTAAATATCCTGAAGAAATAGGCCAGGACTTAAATCTCTGTGATAAAATATTTACAGTTGTCAGGCCAGCTGAGGTGTATGGGGGAGTAGATGGAGTGTTGTATGTGACCTAGATATATCTGAAGTCTTGCTAGATGGCAGAATATGATCTGAGAGGGATGATCCCTGAAGATTTCTATCACATGTCAAAACCAGGATGGTTGTGAAATTTTTCTCTTGCTGAGATGATCACACCTGAAAAACCTCTTCTCAAACCATTCACAAATCATTTCCTACATCTAAAGTACTTTGAATGGACTTGCTTCTGGTATATATCACCTAATATTCTATAAACTGCAATAGTACAGTCTTCTTTAGTTTATCAGTTAGAGAGTTGAATTTTTTGTGTGCTGTGCAAGGGAAGAGAGCACAAGGAAGTGGGAGGGCCTGTGAAACATAATATAATTGAGATTTATAAAAAATTACTGATTTTTCTCTCTTCTTGGGAGGTGTGACTCTTTGGATTTTCAAAATCCAAAAAAGGCTCTCTTTGGGCAAGATGATTGCACAGTGGCTAATTTTGAATGGGACGTTAAAGGGGTAAAGGGCTTGTGACCTGCCAGTTTTAGCAAATATAGCTGGTTTATAATTTAAAATACCCCTCCATTATAATGTAAAATTATATTTTAAAATAACCCTACAGCTCCTCTCCTTCTTTTTCAGCTAGTCACTCATATCCTGCTGTGGGTGAGGTTTCCGCTACATGATTTTCTATGTCCTAACATGTTGCAATCTTGTAAACTGATCACTTTGCACATCTGAAGAAATGGAAGGCTTTGCAGGGGGATAATAGGGATATACAACTGGATGGTGGGGGAAGGAGGAACTTACCACAGTGACCAGTAGTTGATGGAGTAGAAAATTTTGATTAAAAGAAACTGTATTAGTGGAGATTTTTTTTCTGCTTCTTGTCTTCAGTGATGCTGAGAAGGTTGTAACTCCACTGGGAATGAAGCACATACACCCTTCATTGCTCCAAAAGTAACTGCTAACTGTGTGTAAAGCCGTAAATGAAGATTTGCTAGTATTGCAAACATTATTTTCAGAAGACAGGAGTATAATCATTTCTCGTGAGGAGTTTTTCAATCAATATTTATTCTACTGCAAATATTAATACTGACATGTTTTTTAAAGCAAGCATCTTATTTTAATTATTTCATACTTTTGAAAAGGTATGATCTTATGTTCTGTAGTTTAAATAAATTTACACTAGAAAAAACCCTGAGAAATGGGAGAAAAGGTATAAAAATAAAATGCTGACATTGTACGATTTTCCAACTGGCTTTTTGGACCATTAGTAATAGATAGTATTGTGTTTTATTTTTTTCCCCACAAAATAAGGTGGACTTCTTTTGTCTTTAAGAATTTCAGCATGTAGAAGAAGTTTACTTTATCCTTTCCTTATGGATGGGAGTGACCTAGTTCAACTTATTAGATCCCTACAAGACCAAATATGGTTCCTAAGGGGAAGTAAAGAACCAATTTTTTATTTAATTATTTTGAGGTGAAATGGAAGATACAATAAGAGATTCCACATTTTTTCAAGTGAGAACTGGGTTGATTTGATGAAATTTGGTAGACAGTGCTTTCTACAACTTAGTTCCTTAGAGATTCTGAATACCAACTCCAGTAGTGTCCCAAGTCACAGAAGTGTGGGAAATTGACTTAACCTGGAATCTGACGTAAGTGTGCACTTTCCAACAACTTCACCCAGCAGTAGTTCACCAACATGGTTGAAATATTATAGCTATTCTTAGGCTATTTTACATTAACCAGGGATGCTTACATAGGTATCTATTTTAGTGTTGTGTGTTTAGGAATGTTTCTTCTTTCTTAATGTTTCAGTCACTTGTTGTGCTTGAGTTCTTCCATCATAAGAGTAGTTTAAACTTACACTGGCCTTTGCCTTTGCAATTTACTTAAAACACAAAAAGAAGTTTTAACTTTAGCCAGCAAGAGTTTATAATGTATTTACTTTTTCTTCCATAAGGATATCAGACATACATAATAATATTGGTTTGTTTCATGCTTTTCATTTCTGTATATCTAAGTAGGTAAGATTAAAAAATACACCGGAAATACATCTATAGTGTAACTATAGATGATATTCTGTATCCTGATCTTTTCAGTTCCTGTTGAACTCTAACATACCAAATGTCAGTAATATACACTTTCAGATTTTGATCAGTTTTCATCTTTTATGGTTGGAATCAATTAATGGACAGAGTTTAAATGAATTAAATTGAATTGGTCTTCTAGACATTAAACCAACTTATAAGTTCCCACTGATAGTCAACAAAATAAAATGAAAATGGTAGTCTCTTGGTTTGTAAAAGCTCTACTTGTATTTGTGGTTCTGACCATTTTACTAAAGATGCAGATATTACAATGTCAGCTGTTGACTTTTGAATAACCCAGAGGAAAAAAACCAAAGTACTTATTATGCAAAAACTGTCAGGAAAAACAAAGAGGAAACTGAATTCTGCTCAGTCATTTCAGATAAAATTTCAGGCTCCAGTGAAAAGTAAATCTCCAGACTATTTGTTTCAACTTTTTACCTCCACATACTTTACTGAGTGATAATGTTTTCAGAGCTGATGCAAAACTGATCCATATGACAGAACTTTACATGTCTGTCACACCTCCCTAGTCTTCTGGGACGGGGTGCATTTGAGCCAAAAGACAGCATCAAGGATTAGATGAAGGCTCAAGGGGCAATGAGATTGTTGCGGATAATGTGAATAATGGGATTATGTGTCTGAGTACTAAGAAATTCATGCTAGGATACCCAAAGTATGCTGTATATCCTGGGCCAAGAACAGCATCTGGATTTCAGCCACATGTTGGAGACCAAAGGTCAGAACTCATCCTGAAAACCTGCCCCCGAAAAGGGCACATAACCGGATCTCTGAAAGCAGCATTGTTTGTCTTAAAGCATTTTTGGCATTTTTCTTTCTACTTCACTGGAGGAAGATGGGTATAATATCCCTTACTCTCCCTCTGGTCTTACAGGAAAAGCTGAAGATAAACAAGAGAAATGGCTCAATTGTCTGTAATGAAAAAAACACGCTCAGTGGACACTTTCATTTTACAGCTATTACCCTTAGGGCCTTCCTTGTTCTCTCAACTAGCTTTTGCTGATGATTAAAGTCTTGACTGATCATTATTCTCTGAGGTACTTTGGTAGGATTTATGGCTTTGAAGTGGTTGTCACATGTGCCACTGAAGTACTTCACTCTTTTTTTTCCCCATCCTGACACCTACTGCAACTAAAAAGGGTTGGCTGGACTGGAGCTTTAATAAAACTGAAATCATAGCATCATTGCCAGTTATAAAGGGTTTGAGATCAATTTAGTACAAAGAAAAACTGTTAGAAACAAAATCACAGTGTTTCAGATGAGTATTTGTGGGTAAAATTTAATATTGCTCTTTGTGAAAGTATTTTCTGTTTTTTGCGTTACTGTTCAATTGATTAAATCTTGCTCAAATATGTAAAAGAAGTGTTTTGTGTGGACAGCATAAGAAGGGAAAGATTTTTTTAATTGGTTTGCTTTAAGGAAAACAGTAAACCTGAGTATTAAACTGTTCATTTGTAGAGTTGTTATGTACAGAAAACAATATTACAGGTACTACACCAGTTCAGTGGAAGATACACCATTTGGGAACCTGCCCATATGGTTAAACCAGAACAACTCAGATGTGAAGCCAATAAACTGAATCACAGAGTTTATAGAGCTGAGGCAAATCCTTAGTGGAAGAACTACACAGATCCTCATCAAAATGATTGCTTCAGAAATGTAGAACAATGAAGTATAAGACCACCATTGAGTCAATACCCACTGTATGAACTGAGATTGGTAAAATGCTAAAAGTAGTGTGAAATTTCTGATCTCTTTAAGTAAGAAAAGCTCAAGCAGTATGAAATAACTGATCTGGAAAAGCAGCTATTGTTTAAAAGAAAAATTTTACTGTACTCTAATTTCAAGGTTTTTATGCGGAAAACAGTTGAAATACAGGCTTTATCTCCTCAGCAAGTGGAATAGAAAAAGTATGTAGGCTGTAGGACAAATAAGAGTCTGTTGAGGTCAGGGCAGGAACTGGCATTTTCAAACTCATTGACAGAGTACTGTGTATATATCTGGGTGGTAGTTTAGCTGGGTCTGAGCTCCAGAAGTGCCTGATGTTACCATTTGAGGAAGGACTATGCTCTTGATCTTACTTTGCTCTTTACTCTTGTGATAGTCACTCAAGAAAGCAAATGCCAGTGTTATTTCTCAGTTTAGTTGTGTGATGTTTCTCTAGTGGTTGCTCAGTAGTTTCTCATCTGAGTTGTCAGAACTGTTTTTTCATGGGCTCTGTTGTATGGTGTTGCATGATCTAAGTTAAACAAAAAACTTCTTTCAGAGGCAATAGGGCTGATTCTCCTTATAGAATATAGTCTACCACTATAGGTGTGTATTATTAGCTGAAGTAGTAGAGGTGAGGTGATCTCTGGTGGCTTACCCCTGTGGGACACCAGTGAGCAGTGTTATCAGTTTACTTTCACTCTATGCATGGGAAACAGGGTAGCTTTCTTAAAAGTAAGAAGTAATACTGAATATCACAAATCCTTAAAAATGAAAGTAAAGAATATTTTAAGGATTTAGTCATCAAATGCGCAAAACATGAATGTCATGGCTACAGCTGCTTGTGATCTTTGAGAGGTGAAACAGTAGACAGGATAAGATTTCCCTACACGATATCTATTTATCACACATTTTTTGCAAGCCACCAGAATACATTTTGTATCAGTCACAGGCCCTTAAATTAGTTTCCAAGATTATCTAGTCATCTGATTCTCCACTGAGGCTACAACTTTGAACTGGAAAGAAAAATCATGTCCTGATCTGATACTCGGAAACCTTTTAAAAAAACTCTTGTTTTTCTGACTGCTTAGGAATGACAGCTTTAGTTCTGACAGTTTCAGGAAAAAGACAGAGAGAATTATCTGTTTCCTTGTCAAGTGTCTTACTCTAAATGCACTTGATGCAGCCATTAAAAGCTGTAATGTCCATATAACTTCTTTTGTTGTCAAAATTTCCAACTCAAATGCAAAACTGAGCTGTTAAAAACTCCAACAGATCTAGGCTTTAGCTTTCTCCTGTAGTACATCTCCCCTCTCCTTTCTTCTTATCTTCTTAACTGTATCAAATTGTGTCTTTTTTTCTTTTCCGTCAACATGCTCTCTGCCATTGACTGTCCATCAAATGAGACAAGGCTCCAGGACAGAATCCCACAACTAACCTGCAGGCCAGCATATCTACTGCAGGGATAGAAGTACCACGGGGTGTCCAGCCAAGAGGCAGCCAGCCACTTGGACTAGGTGGATGCCATCTGGCTTCCCTGTCAGCACCTACCTATTTGCTGGCCAAAATACATGAGCTATCTGACTGCTTAGGTGTGCACCCAGAAGGTACCTACTGCTTTTTTAGCTCTCATGGGAAGCTAAATGTCTCAAGAAGTATATCTGATTTGGATTGTATTTTTTTGAAGTGGATTTGAGGAGAGTCATTCATTAGATGAAAAAGAAATATATTTCTGTATTGCTATTTTACTATTAATTTAATAACTCTAAACAGATTTAATAGGATACAAAGTGAAGATAGATGATAGTGAGACACTGAGAGAGAACATGAAGCCAGCAGTTTAAAGCTGGTCTGCCTCTGTTAACATTAAAATATGGAGTTTGTTGATATGGTTCTGAATTACAACAGAAATAAACAGCTGATGTAAGCCCTGTGCCATAAACTGTGTTGTTCTGCTGTTAAGACATCCCCTTGTCCTCTTGTTGTCTTGTTACTGCTCTCAACTAACTTTCCTTTACAGAGAATGTGTCTCCTAACATTTACCTTCTGTGGAGGAAAAAGAAATAGATCTTTTGCCAGTAGACTGTAGTTTTTCCCTTTTTTTTTTTGAGGGTCTTATTTATATTAGAAAGGTTGTTTGTTATGTGCTAGGTTAACAGAGTTTTAATAAATTTATGGTCCCCTGCCATGACCCTTTTTTAACCCATGAAAAACTTTCCAGGCTCCTTCAGCATCTTGATGTTAATTTTTGTTGTGTCTTTTGGAGAAAATTGTAAACAATTGTAAACAAAAAAGTTGTAAACAATTTATTGATCTTTTAACAATGGAATATATTTCCTCATGTCAGAAATTGAAAAATTTCATGTTTCCTCATATCCAAAATTTGAAATAACTACAAACCTAGGAAATTAAGTCAGAGAATACAGGAGAGAAATTACTGTCATCATAGCAGACATCTGCTAAATCACCTTAGTAATTGCTTGCAGTTGGACTTAGTTCTCAGTGACCATTACAACATTCCCATTAATTAATTGTTTCTGTTTATTCTCTTAAACTTTTGTTTGACAGCTGGATGTTTTAGTTTCATGACAGCTAATAATAAGAACTAGAAAAGAGAGGGATGGGCATTGTGCTCAGAAAGTGGTGAATCTGTCCTGGGGAATACAGGCTCTGCTTCTGAGATGCTTAAGAGACTCTAACAGTAGTGAAGGAAAAATAAACCAAAGGGACCCCTATAAGGGACTTGGAATCAGTTAATGGGAAGACAAAGATGAAGACTGAAATGATACAATAACAAACAGTATGAAGATTGTGTGGTGGGAAATGAAAAATGGAAGTGAGAAGTGCAGCAGAGGGCAAACTGAGAAACTGATATGTCTGTTTGCATTTTGATGATAGAGGTTATTCCTATTTGGGGAAAAAAGAACATAAATGGGATCAGCAGTACTGTGATGGCTAGGAGTAAAAATAAATAGGATATGGAGAGAGTGAAGAACAGGATGTCTGCAGAGAAATACAGGGCTTGTAGAAGTTGGGGACTCTATCCATGACCAAAAGGCCAGGAAGTTTTGATAGCTAGTAACTATACAGGTGGTATAAGCATACACACAGAATACAAAAAAAGGAAACTGATGATTGACTGGATAGAGTCAGGGCCTTTTCATTTCTTTCATATGGGCCCACACTGCTTATCCTGTACCACTTGGGAAGGGCTTCTGACATGGAAAAGGCCAGGACAGAGAGCTGAAGTGCTGGGATAGCAGAGATCATGGCATGTGACCACTGTGTGTTAAATGAACTTGACTTTCACAAATACTGAATGTTTCATTTCTCTGAAAATGTTTGTCAAGTATATAATTTTTGAGCATCTCTCAAACAAAAATGGGTTTATTCTAAATGCTACAGAGTTGGTACATTTCACCATTACTTTGATGCCAAGATGGCATTTGTTTTATTCTTGTTGTGTTCACTGTCCTATTTATTTGACCAAAAAGTCTTTAGTGATGTCCAGTCTTTTAAAAATTCAAGGAGACATCTGGAAAAATTGGTTAGAACAGTCATTTCTACTTTGAAAGTCTCAGCAGGATGATTAGCCAAGGGGTGAGATTAAATCCATTTGTGTTTGTGAATTTGAATTTCTAGTGAAACACAGTTGTAAATTGCATAGGTCTGTGGTCATATTAATGTTTTGATTTGTATATTATGGGTACCATAAAAGTTTCATATAGCTAGTGGTAGAGTAATATTTTGTGCCTTTTTTCAACATTTGCCATCCAAAAGAGTAAGGAGACACAATCCAAGTGCAGAAGTATTTTAATCTTAATGCTTTGTGTGTTTTACATATTCCAAAGTGGAAAAATAGTTCAGTTCCCGTGGTAGATGCTTTGGGTTTGGAAGCCCACTTTAAAAACAGTAAATTTGGAAGGCTTTCTGAATGGCATTTTTATTTATACATTACCTGATGTCAATGATGTGCGTGGTACTGACTGTTACCAAGCTCTGTTAAGACCAGAAACTTGGATAGCACATTTCTATTGATGTTTTAGTGACCTTTTTTTTAAACATCTTTGAGTCTATCTGACGAGGCTGAACATTCAAAATTCCAGCCATACGTAATGAGTGTTGCTTTTGCAGCCCTTTTCAAAGCCTGAGCTCTTAACTGCATGTACAGGTTGCATTTATCATATCGTCTTATATTGAGAGTCAAATTTTTAACTTCCTTATTTTTTTTAAGCCTACAATATCTCATTTGGAGGTGGTGTCACTCCCTTTTTGTAGTATACAAATGACACTGAAATCCTTCCTGTGAATCTGTGCATGGAATAAGGGAGTATTTCATCTAAAGATGAAAGAGAGAACATATATGCAGTAAATGCAGGCTGGAGTGTGACAGATGAGAAGCTGTGATACTGTGGGGAGGTTTAAATTATTATTAGCAAAAACGTGCTAATCTTCATGAGAAGAAAATTATTACAGGCAGAGATTTTGGAGACTGCAAGGATGGTAGTTTCATCTGAACTGCCTCTAAAATCCCATGGAAAATGAGATAGCCAACAAGGACTTCAAGTTGGCT
Organism: Chiroxiphia lanceolata; assembly: GCF_009829145.1. NCBI lineage: Eukaryota > Metazoa > Chordata > Aves > Passeriformes > Pipridae > Chiroxiphia > Chiroxiphia lanceolata. The sequence goes on along the minus strand of NC_045642.1, from coordinate 22,018,057 downwards.
TATTCTCCAGCATTCCTAATCTGCTTACTTTATGATGGGGTTTGATGCAATACTATACTTTTCCTCTGCATTGCAAGCTGCTCAATTTGAGTCCTTAAATTTATATTTTGGCATGAGAAAATAGAAGAATGCTGTCTCAGCTGTCCCATCACAGTGACTTTGCCTCTCTGTGACAAAAAATAGAGGTTATAGAGGTCTGCTGAGAAGGTTTGACAGTAAGATAGTGGCAAGTTATATTACTCATAGAAAGAGCAGCATGGTAAAAAAAAATAAAAAAAGGAAAAAATAATATGGAGAATAAACTTTTCCCCATCCTTTAAGAATATCTTTAGCAAGCCCAAATTTGTTGACTCTTTCAAGAAAACCTGGAGCACTAGAAGAGTGAAGTTCATTGCCCTTTGACAGGTCATTAACCCATCCTGACAGTGAAAGGCAGCCAGAGGTAGAGGCATTAGGATGAGAACAGATTTTTAAGAGAGTTGAAATGCAGAGTCCTGTGTTGAAGAAAAATGAAGGAGGGTGTGCTGTCCTTTTCTCCACTGATTTTGTGACAGGAATTTCACAAATAGCAGTAGTTATTCCTTCAAATATATGTGTTCTGTAGGAGTAAACAAAGATGAGCATGGTTGAATAATGGAGAAATTACAAGGAATACTTGTAACTGAGAAATAGGTGAAAATCAGGTGTCTTTCTCCCAACTCTACAACGGGTAGGTTTATGTCAAAACAAAAAGAAACAGAGGCTTGTTTTTATCTTCTGTTAATCTGTTTATTGGTTTTGCTAAGTTCAAAAGTAGTGGCCCACATAAGTCTGAAGACATTTGAATTCTGATTTAAATCTATTCCCTTTCTTTGCAGAACAAATTTAAAGGGCTATTTTTGGCTAATTTGCATTTATTCTAAATTACTTGTGAGCTACCTGGTCTTGAAAGGCTGTATAGAAATCTAGTTATTTGTACAAATTGGCCAATTTGCAATTGTATTTTATGTAATTCCTGCCCACATACTTCCTGCCCAAACTTGTCTGCTTCTGTATTACTATGCATTAACAGTTTTGATGCAGTGCCCTTGAATATGACCTTGAACATATATACTCTCAAATATTCATTCACATATGTTAGTCCTTGAAATCTTTAGGTGCTCCTCTTCTCTCGTTTCCCACAAGGAGGCCCCTTGAATGCCGTTGTATTAAATCTAATTTTAAAAACAGCCAATAGACTTTGCCACATGTTAAGCCATTATGCTTCTTTCTGACCTTAGTTCACAAGAGCAAGCATCATATAGGATTTATGCTAGTTAGTTGGTATTGCTGTCTGCTACTGTGTCAGAGTGGGCTGGAAAGCAGATTTTTGCAGGTGGTAGCAAAACTTATTAGGTTTACATTCAAGGGAGTTTCCAAAATTCAGGAAGAAGAGATTTAGCAATTGGTTAGTTATGACTCACAGTGATCTGGAATTAACTCTTGGTAAAAAAATCAAGCTCAGCTCTTTTCATTTGTTAAAGCCTTGTCTTTTGTGCAACCACCTTGTGAAAAGATGTGTTGACTGATTCCTGCATGAATTCATTGTGGAGCATCATCTAACTTTCTGTGAAATTCAGTGAGGGGGAAGGTGTTGGAGATATTTCATGCATACTCTTTTCTTATTTAGGAGTGTTCAAAGTCGGTGTCAGTTGCATAGCAGATTTACATGTCAGCTTGCTTGTTTAATTTTTGGTTGATTATATTTTAAATCCAAAAATGAGTTTGAGTGGCTGCTTACATTTACCATACAGGAAGAAATGAGTGCCACACATATAAAATGAAATCTGGGAACTTCTTTCCTGCCTCTGAGTCATGGAGCACATATAAGACAGCCTTCTGTCGAAAAGGCTGAGTACACATTATAAATAAGTACTACCCTAAACAGTCATAAATAACATTCTTAGCTTTTAATGTATAATTAATATTGAGTACTAGCTAGTAACAAAGCTGAATAATTATGCCACATTTATAAGACTATTTCTGTCTGCTTCAGCCACACAGTCAAGCAGTTAAAATATGGCCAGTTCTTTGGTGGTTGACACAGTAATTTTTAGCTACAAATTCCCAGTGAGCTCTTTAAAATTCTAATTAGTTACAACCATTAGTGTTGGCTTATTGCTCTGTTTCAGAGACTAAATAAGCAGCCTGCTTTAGTAGGGTAAAGTCCTACAGTGTACTCAGAGTACTGGCTGCAATGGTTCATTTTCTCCTTCCTCTTAAATCAAAGCACCTAAAGTTATCCAGTGGTCCGAGTGGCTGAACTCAGTAATGCGTCACTCTCAGTTGGGTACCAGACCAGTTTCATGTCCTGATCCTTGTGACCAGGGCACCCCATCCTGCAGCAGGAGTTGAAAGCCCACCCTAGCTCACATTTTCGGTGTGGACCTGTGCTAAGTGGTCTGCTTCAAATAAATACACAGAAGAGAATGATTAGCTGAGCTGCCCATATGAAATCTGACTAAGGTTAAGTGAGAAGACTGATTAGGGAGGTTGGACAGTCCGGTTACTTTCATGGGTTTCTTCTCAGTCCTCTACTTGAGCACTTCATTAGCTCACAACATGCAACCTGGCCTGATTCAAAGGAGCAGACTACTAGCTGTAGTATGACGTAATGTATGCAAATATATCATCATAAAACTGAATTTTAAATAAAAAACCTACACCTTCATTTCTGTGGTTTAGCATGTAAGGTGACTAAATGTTTAATGTACTGTCAAATGCTCAATACCTGCATTTTGTCAATACTTTATGAGTAGCTGTTACAATTTATATTATATATAGTATATTTCACATTGAATTTACAAATTGTGCACGGATTATGCAGTGTAAGGCCATGGATATCAGTGCAGTTCTTGGAAAAAGGAAATATTTCAAATGCTAATTATCTTATTTTTAAAGTAGTTTTATGTAATGCAGTCAAAAAGGGCATAGAACTTTCAATGCTAAGTAAAAGTATAATGCTTTCAAGGCTGTTTAGGACTTCTGCCGCCTGCTGCTTCTGCCTGTAGTAAGTGTTATTAGAAGTGGTTATCTTCTGTCTTTTAGGGGTTTATCCTTTAGTGACAAAAAGTCTCTTTAATCTGTGAGGTTTTGGATTTATTGAAAATAGTGGTTGTCTATTTTGATGATCTCTGTTTCTTTACTGAAGAGCTGATTTCCAAAATAATTAGAACTTGTTCTGATTTGATTTTGTGTATGATTTGATGGCTATTGAGTTACCCTTCCTCTATGTAAACATTTCTTTGAGATTTTAGTCCACTCAAATCACTACCTAATGTCTATATTCTTTCAAGGTTATCAGTTTAGAGTACGTATTAGTCTTTGTTCTGTATAACAAGTGCTACTGGATTCTTAAAAACGGTTATGATAAATCATACTTTTCAATGTAGTTGCATTCTTACTATGTAGCTGAACTTTATATATTCATATAGGTGATGTAATTACTGTTGGGCATACTGGGACGTTGCAGTAAAGAATACATACTGAGTTTTCATGGCTTTTTGGAATTTCCTTATTCTTCCTTGAATGTGACAATTCACCTGCTTCTCACCACATCCTGGGATAACTGGAGAGAAGGGCCATGTGTTTGCCTGAGTTTTTAATTGATCTGCTAGCTCTCACATTGTCTAACTAGGAGTTCTCAATTTTTTCCCCCATCTCTCTTAATTCTGTCACTTAATCTCTTCATAGGACACTTTGTCCTTTCCCTTGCTTTGTTTACCCAGACAGGTGATGGGAGTGACTCCAGCAGGGACACTGCAGGCATAATATATCCCAAATTCATTGCAGAAGGCTGAGGCAGTGGCCTTGAAAGACATCTACTTCATTTCTGTTCTCTGCTATGGATCCAAGCAATTTTCACTGCTGTAAAACTCTGTTTGCTAATGCAATCCAATAACTGATATTTCTGGCATGAATTAATCCTTGCTGGAAATAACCCCTTTGCTTTCAGTAGAGCTATTTTAGGGATGGATTTAGTCATCTAGCTTGTTAAATTATGCTCCTTTCTTTTCCTTGATTTCCTCTGTTCCCACAATGCGAAATCTATAGTTTTCTCTCTTGGGTCAGCATTTTATTTTCAATGTGAAATATATATCCTGGCTTCAAGACCATAAACTATTCAAAGAGATTCTATTTCATTAAGGATTAATACGAAGTATTTATTCTAGCACTGAGTAGAAGGAACTGAATACTGGAAGGTCTACTATTTTTTCAAAATACATTTTCTACAAGAAAGTGCTAGGCTAATAATGTGTAAGATTGCATTTATACTATGCTGTACTTTGAATTTCAAAAGAAAACAGAAAATCAGGAGGGGAAAAAGATGATAAGATGAATGTGGATTATGCAGTTGACATCCAACAGACCTGAGAGCATCTGAGTAGTAACAGGGAACTGACTTACCGTGAGTGATTTTTGCCCATGTAAGTTCTTGACCTTTCACATCTGCAAATCTGTTTTGCTAGTTCTACTTATGATTTAGTGTAGTTTTTGTTGAGTTTCTTTTTGGTTAGGTCCATTCTATTGTAGCTCTGAAATGTGCTCTATAAAGGAATGGGTATAATTATGAATCTGTACTTTTATTAGTCCTTCAAAGACTGACAGGCTGTTCAGTGCACGTCAGAACACCCTTTCTGCATCTGCCTCAAAGGAATTTAAATTCAAGAAGATCAGTTTTATGTTCCGTGCCTGAATTTCCCATTGATTAAAACAGTTACACCATCTATCCAGGAAAATATCCAGACCAATGAAATACTTTCTTGGGTATCTGAGGCATCTCTTTAATCAATTTGAGTTTTTTTCCCCCCACTTCTGACCAATGCATACCTAAGACTCAGTCACACATTTGTAAATATATTAAATGTTAAATCTAAAGTACACGAAAACTAAATTATTATATTGAATATTAAAATAAGTAGTTAAATGTATTATGGAAGTGGTACAGAAGAAAAAGATTGGTTATGTTGATGGTGGGGTTTTTGTTTTTTTTTTGTCCTGTCTGTAAAAGTTTGCTGAGACATTGTGTATCTGGATCTGTTTCTGGTTTCATTAGCAACAGTATTGTCTGCACAAAACATAATTGAAGATCTTTGGCACATGAAGCTGAAAGGAGAAACACCAATTAGTGATACTCAGTCTCTATGGATAGCTTTTGTTCAGGTTTCAGGGCATATTGTGATCAGTACAAAATGCTTATGATAAAGCAATCTAAAAATGGAGTTACTGAAGGACAGGCTGTATTTCCTTGCTTGGTCCTCCCATGTTAATGACAGATTTTGAGGTCTTAAACTGGATGAATGCACTGAAATGTCCTTGCAGAGACTAAACATCGTCAACAATAAAGGCTGTGCAACCGAGAGTTGAAATGGACAGGCCAGGGCCAGAAAATAATTCAGAAGGAAAGTAAGGATGTATTAGTCAAACTATGCTACACATAACCAACAAACATGGTTTGTGTGCTCTTGCTTCCCACTACCTAGGTACTTGAAGGCTGTGAAGTGCCTGTGGGTTGAAGTTCCTAAGCAGAGTTCCAGGAAGATCTGAAGAACTGTACATGGGAAATTGCTAGAGCCTGTACAAAAAGCAAATGGCCTTGTGGATAAATACACTGAGAAAGGGTCAGCGTAACTTCTGTAAAGTGAATCACTCTGAACAAGTGTACAAAACAATGAACAGAGAAGTCCTTGAAAGGGTAAATCAGTGATTTAAACATGGGAAACACAGGGACGGAACAAATGATTGATTCCCTAAGTCATCAGTGGAGTTCAGAAGTATTTGTGCAGGGACCTGGGCTGTCTAGCATATGTAACAATGTGCAGCTGGTAGAATAAGAAAGCTTATTGGTGGCTTTAAATGGAAATATTGAAGTTAAGTTGAACAACTGAAGGAGGATCCTATGCGACTCAGTAGCTGTATAATAAAATGGCAGATGAAATTTGGTGAAGGTAAAGGTTAAATTTTCCACGTGGAAAAAGTAAGTTTTGATGTTATATATGAAATGATGAATGCTGAGATGATTTTTAGTAGTCAGAATCACGATTGGTGAGGTTATGCAGCAAGAAATCCATAGAAGTATCAGTTTAGTATCTGCTAGCAAATAAAAGAAATAGAAAAACCAATTAACTGAAAGGAATTATTAGAAAACAGACAACTTGTGTCACTGTATAACTCCAGAGATCACCCATACCTTGGATATTTTATATTCCCCTAATTAATTAAATCTTTAATATCTACATATGCAGATATGAATAGCTAGAAGTTGGGAGATGGTAGGGAAAACATGACATGATTGCTTATGACTTGTATTCTGATGAGGTCAGCTTTTGGCCATTGAACAGGGATGGAGTATTTGGAATGAACCAGTATGACAAATCTTACGCTTTTTTCTTATGGTACAGTAGAATAAATAAAACATCATCTGACTTCTGTTTCTACAGTCCTTCATTTTATTCTTAAAATAAGAAAATTGCTTTCTCATTAGTGTATGTGCTGAGTCCATTCTTTGGCACTTTACATTCACACACAATAGCATTTAGTATCTTGGATTTTTTCTAAATTTTAAAAGTTTAAAAACTTTTCTAAAAAGTTGTCATATCTAACAAATTACCACATTTTACTAATCTATTTTTTCCTCACATTTAGAATTATTTGATTCTAGTTTGCGAGAATAACTACACCATGCATGCAGATTTTTTTAAAAAGCTATTTTTCTTATTATTTTCCTGTTTTTATTCATCTCTTCTTTAGCATCGTGCTTTTGGTATCTCTATCACACCATGAGAAAACTTCCTTTGAAGTGCTCAGCACTTTAAAAGCAGGACAGGAGAGAAGGAGGTCAGAAGTTTCCTCAGGTATCTGCTGAGACTTACCTGTTCAGAAACTGAGGAGTACTGACCAAAAAACTGAGACTTTTCCTGAAGGTGTTTTTAGATCCAGTGTGCACTGGGTTTGCTGACAGGTGTGAACAAAACAACACGTAGTGGTAACATCAGGTTTAGAGCAACAACACTTCTTTTAGCTATACCTGGTGTGTGAAAAAAAGAATGGAGAAGTCAAGTGTAACATGGACAACAAAAGGACTGAGACTCATGTCACCTCTGCACACTTTTCATTTAGGTGGTTGAAAACACTAGAACTTTCTGAATGCTTTGTAAAAACTGTTGCTGTTTCCTTATCTGTTTTCCATTTGTACTGTTAGGTGTGAAATCATAACTTCAGGTAATTTCAGACTCAGCAATTTGGTCACTTGGAATAAAATGCATTACAGATCAGACTAGTTAAACTATTAATTACCAGTGCTATTAATTACAAATGCAGTATCTTCTTTCCCTTACCTTTGAATACATCCTTATTTCTGTGATTGTCATAATCATTCATAAGTATCTGCTATTTTTAGCAAACAATTTTCAACTAATGGCATGAAATGAACCATTGAAAATGAGCAATTTATTTGCTTCAGTTATTTGTTATTCACTGCTTGGGGTATATAGCTGTTCTGTACATGATTTGTTATTATTTTTTAATAGATGACTGAAAACTTTTTAATCTGGCAAATGATGAATGCAGTGACGGAGAGTTAAGTCTTGTTTTGATTTTAAGCATTTTTCACTTATTTAAGTTCTTAACATATGAAATTAACTAACTAATACAGTTTAACTATAAATGTAAAAAACCTGGAGGTGCACAGTTCTTCTACCAGTGATGGATAAGTAGATAAGTAGTAGGGAAGATCACTCCTGAGGAGAAAAGGAGGAGTTATGAATGGGAGAAGTGTATGCAAGGCAACCCCTTCACCAGGGGAGTCCTATAGAGTGACAAGATGCAAGAACTCATGTTTTGTATTATAGAGATTTACTTTAACAACTGAGTTTGTATTTAGTGGATTTACACTAGTCCCTGCAGTACTGCTAAGTCATACCAAGAATATCTATACAAAATACTATGTTTGATCTCTTTTACCTTCCCTGTCTTATGTTTTCTTTTCCGTGCTGCTGTTATTTAAAATACATTTATTAAGAGAATGAGGGTTAGATTTGCTTACTAGTTCCCTGTTCACTAAATCTGTTAATTTACTTTACCTGGCTTTTTTTTTTTTTCCTTCTGCTGGCACTAAGGTGTATAACAGAGAACGCTGCTTCTATGGGCCACTTGGAAAACTGACTTAAGGCATAATGGCTTTTTGGTAATTTGAGAAGCATTATGTTAAAGGCAAAATAATAAACGATTCCATCTTTACTCTGGAGGAAAGATAGGAAACAGAGATGAGAATGGCATCATCAGATGCCTTTTAAGAAAAAAATTAGTGATTGTATAAAAAAAAGGAAACAAAAGCCCATGACATTCAGAGGCAAACTATGGAAATGAGATCTAAATAAAATCACTCCTATGCGAGTAATGACTATACATAATTTATGGACAGCCCAGAAAGCATAAAAAATTATGTCCTGTAGTAGTCATGTTAACTGACACTTTTGAAAGGTGGCTTTGATCTGCATCTTTCATTCATATTCCTAGTATTTTGATAGATAGTAATGTTAAAGGTGACAGTGGTAGTGAGATTTCATTTGCATTTGAAGTAGTCTTGCACTTTTGTCTCTTGACTTTCCAACATCTCAGCAATCTAATTTTTTTTAAAATGTTAATTTATGTGTGCAAAAGCTAATGGGATATTAGACCATTTTAAAGCTCTGGAATGTGAATAGAGAAGATTTTAAATGTTAATTAAAACTGGTAAGTGTGGTTGAATACCAGAAAGCTATTGTTAAAATTAAAAAAAGGTCTAATTTAGAAAGAATACTTCTGATAACAGGATGAGTTTGTGCATAGCTACATTCTGTTGAGTGTTGTACAGACCATTGGTTTGTGGAGAGGAAACCATATGAAGAGACGTGACAGGATCTTCTGTTACTTCTGTTGAGATGTGCCATGTTGTAACTGTGAATCTGGGATTATTTGAGGAAGGAGCTTCCACCTTTCTAGCAGAGTGAGGAAGTTCTTTCCCCTCCTGTTAGACCTATAGCCATGTGCTAATTTGCAAAAGGAACTGTGAACCCCCAGTCATTTCTTTAGCTGGATGTTTACATGATGCTCAGTCCTTGGAAATAGGAGGGAAGAAAACTACTGGATCAAACAGAAAATTCAGTACTAATCTTTTCCTTTATTAACTCAATATTTTTTTTTCTTCCGTTTTTGTTGGAACTGCTGTGCTGCGACTTTCAATATTTCTGTAGAGAGGAGTCTGAAACAGGTGGTAGAAGCTCATTGCAGTGCAAAAGGTTCAAACCCCTCTATGTGCAGTTTATAAGTAATTGTGTCAAACTCACAGAAAATTACCAATTCATGCCAAATTAGCAAAAGATTGATTTTTTTTTTTTAATTTTTATTGTGTTTCTTTGTAAAGCTTTGGAAGCACTAGAAGAGGCAGCAGCAAAATTTACTATTTGTTATGCACAGATTCTCATTAAAATATGGGTCAGCATGCAATTTTTGGTACCATTGTGTTCTCCATTTGCAAACTGGAGGCTTCATTTATGCACTGAAAGACACAACAATAAATTAGGTGGGTGACTTTACAGAAATATTAGAGTGAAAAGATGGGTGAATCTGGGAGGTGCAATGGGGAAATACATATTATAAATAAATGTCTCCATTTTAATATTTCCACCTACTCTCCTTATGGTGATACCATGTGGCTCTTCTCAATTTTGTCTGCCTTCATAGTTTCAAACTTTTGAGAGAAGGAATATTTGGGACAATGAAACTGCGAAAGAAAGGAATTTGTCAGGTTGTCCTCTACAAGCTGTAGTTCCTGCAAATATTTTGGGTGGAAGGTTAACTTTCAAATCTTTCTACCCTTGAGCTTTACATCTTTTTATTTATGTCCATAAAAGCACGGCTACATTTTATATCCCTTCCTGGTCCATCAGAAATGGTAATGAAGTAGTAAAAACATGTTGGAATGGCCTACAAAGCTGTAAACCAAAAGCAGCTTTTACCAGAGCATTCTCTTGTGGAAAAGAAACAGTGGGCTCTGAAATTACTAATAATTACTGTAGTGGAGACAGGTATTAACCTCTTGCCTAAAGGACACCTATTGCCTTCCTTTCATTCATGTGCGACTTTGAGCACTCTATCTGCATCTTTGAATGTTTGTACAAGGGAGTTTCAGAATACTTTCTAGGATTTCCTAGTATTTCTACACACTTCCAAAAGTTTGTGGGAGATAGTTTCAGCAACCTTTTACTTTCTTCGTGTACTGACTGCTAGTAAAAGACCATCACTACTAAACCTCTTCAAACTGCCCTCTGTCTTTTATACTCTTAACTGAAATATTTTGGCTGTAAAGCTACAGTCTGGCTCACAGAATCCAATATAAAAATATCAACAAAAGAAATAGAACAATATTGAGGAAAATGTTAGGAGAGAAAGAAAAAGAAAATTCTGGGGGAGGGGAGAAGAGAAAACCAAAGGAACACAAATTAAAATGGCCCATCAAGAAAAGGAGTCAAAAATTATGCATTCCTGGAATGAAGCAATTTTGAATGAGACCAGCAATGAGCTGAAGTAATTAAAACCCCAGCAGATAAAGATGCCTGTGTTTTATTTACCAGAGTTATTTTTCTATAGTAAAACGATAGCAGTAGAGGTGAATTACTGAAACCATATTGTCAGGTTTCCTTCTGTTTTTCTTTCCACCTCCAACTAGTTTTTTCTCTTCTCACCTCTTCTATGGAGGTGACTGGGTCATGACTTCTCTGCTGTGACTCCTCTCCTTCTGATTTTTAATTATCAAAGAAACCCAAACAAACTGTCATTTTGTGTTGACAATATCTCAGCAGAACTTTGGGATGTTAATAATAGGAAAAAAAGGAAAATATGTAACATTAATGTTCATATATACATAATGAACATAGGGTAATGTTAATTGAAACATTAATCTAAATGAAAACTGCAGATTTCAAACCTAAGCATCAGACCTCTGGATTTTGGCCATATAGACCATATAGATATGGTTTGGAGTATGAATAGTGGTCTGTGTCTAAACTCAAGATTAAATAACAACTATATCAGAAATGTGTTCTTTATTGTAACACAAAACAAGTAAAAAAAAATATTAGTAGTAGACTGTAGAAAAGTCAATTTTAGCCCATCTCCAAGAGTAAGCAGTTACTCAGTTTAACATTTTGAAAGGGGAAGAAACTCCTATCTGTTCCTCTTCTCTGATATCTGCTTTTTTATAGTCTGTTTAGAAAACCTTTCAGTTCTGTCAGATTTATGAGTTCCATGACTGCTCTTTCTATGTGTTATGGTTGTTCCTCTCCCTCTCCACAAATTATTCTTGTCCTATTTCAGATGAAGTGTCTGAAACTGTGGGCCTCCGTTGAGAAGCGCTCTTCATAAGAATCTACATATTAACAGTTTTATATGCTATTGTGATGATAATTGAGAGGGACAACTAATGCCATATTACTGCAAAGAAAAACACAGAGAAAACTAAGGGAAAGATGAAACCATTTACAGTGGTCTTAAACCAACTGTGGATCTTAGGAGAAGTAGCTTAATATTTTTATATTTAATGAAAACCTAAATAAACTGTAGGTAACAAAATAACTGTGCATTCAGGCAGAAACTGCTGTTGACTCTATAGAAACACAAACTATTCATTGCTGGTTTTTAAATATTGGACTACTGAAAGCTATTGGTACAGTTCCTTGAATTATATGGAATTTGGCCTCTGTAGGAATTGGATCAGTTCAACTCAGAACTGTTAAGAAGTTTATACTCAGCATTTTTGCCGATACCACAAATGATTGCTGTCTTGAACAATGCGATAGAAGAAGAATGGTTTGGGTTGGAAAGGCCCTTAAACATCATTAAGTTCCAAGCCCCCTGACATAGGCAGGGAACCTTCCACTAGACCAGGTTGCTCCAAGCCTTGTCCCACCTGTCCTTGAACACTTCCAGGGATTGGACATCCACAGCTTCTCTGAGCAACCTGTTCCAGTGCCTCACCATCTTCATAGTAAAGAATTTCTTCCAAATATTTAATCTAAACCTCTTTTAGTCCAAAGCCATTCCCCCTTGTCCTGTCACTACATGCCCTTGCAAAATGTCCCTCTCCAACTTTCTCTTTTTAGTTATTGGAAGGCTGCTATAAGGTCTCCCTGGAGCTTTCTCTTCTCCAGGCTAAAAAAAACCCATTTCTGTCAGCCTTTTTTCACAGGGAAGATTCTCTGTTCCCCTGTTCCTTTTTGTGGCTCTCATTCCTTGCTATGTGTAATGAAAACATAAATTAAAAAATTGAATTCTGGTCAGTTCCTTCAGTGACTTTCTTCCATGCTCTTTATTGACTAATGACATTACTATTAAGAAGTTACACTCCATTGAAGTTGGTGAAAACACCAACTTTCCTTAAATCTGCTAATAGTATAATCTTTTATTTTCTTGCATTACGGTAAGACTACTTCCACTTTTTCAAGTATGAAATGTGATCTTACTAGCATGTACCACAACCCTATTTAAGTGGCATTACAAGGGTTCGTGACATAGAAAAGATGTGAGAATCCTCTGACACTCTGCTAAGGAAAATACCTGGAACTGCCAGAACCTGCTGGGAAATTCACACACAAAATGTAAATGATGCTGGAGAAACGAAGCTGGATAAGCAGACTTAAGGGGATTTATAATGAAATAAAGGAAAAGAAAGCTAACACCTTAGCTTTTTTCCCCCTAAAAATCATTGCAACAATGTTTTAATTTTACGGATACTCCTCATTTGAACATTTCAGTGTTCAGTAAAATATTTTTAATAATATTGAAAAGTAGCCTTTTTTTCAGAAGATGCATCCAAATAAAATTAATGGCATGGTTATAGTAATGTTTCTTTGAAATGTTAATTTAATCTATATCATAATTTGAAGTGTTAATGTTCACAATTTCTTGGCCAAAATCCAATCATAGTAATTACAGTTAGTGGTTCAAATTTCACCTGGCAGTTTCCAATGGAGAGAGTTGTTTTATTTCTTTCCTACAGCATTACCAGGTTCTCTTAAGAGCTGTCATGTAAAGCCCTGGAGAACTAGTAATCAGAAAGAATCTTAGTAATATACTGAAGTGGAAAGTGTAATTCAAAGATTCAAATTTTAATTTTCAGATTATTTTGTAGATTAATGTTATGAATAGGAAAAAATAGACCTTTCGGTAATAACTTATTCTGGTTTTCAGTCGGTAAGGCAAATTTCTGCATTTTTTTACTAACATATACTCTAAACAGTGAGTTTATATTAGACACTCATTTTGCAAGCTAGTATGTGGCTTACTTCAGGGAGACTAGTTACAAATTTATCTTTCTGGGCTTGTGTCTGGGGCTGTGTAACCATGCAGCCCAATGCAGTTTCAGAAGCTATATCACTAGAATAAGGATTTCACTTCCAAGATAAGATCTGAATTATATTCTGTGGCATAAATGTTTTTTTTCTGTCTTCTGCTATTTGGCTCTTTCTGCTCTTTATTTTGGTTATTTATTTTTAAAATACAGATGCACAAACTGAGGTATAAGGCATGGGCAATTTATTCTGAGTGATTCCATATTATGGTTTTATAGGAGAGGAAAGTAAATTAATATTTTTTTCTTAGGAGAACGCATACAGTTGTTTCCAAAAATGCAAAAGATCTCCATCTTTATTGTCAGAAATATTAGATACTAATAACATAAATTAAGGCCTAGTTCAGGACAGTTATTCAATAGATGACAAGAACCTGTGTTTCTTAAGAAACATTATAGTTTGCTTTTAGTGAATCAGAGTGGCTTTTTGGAGGCACTAGAAGGCTGAGGTTACACTACTGCTTTGTTTTTCTTTTCATGATGCACTCTGAGTGTAATTGAGACTATTTATAGGAAAATCACTTTGTTGTAGCATCCATGATTAGAGTCAGTGCATAGTGAAAAGGATGTTGGTTTCCTGCCCTGTGTTAATGCAACTTGGTAGCATTTAAAAACAAGACAAAACAGCAAAAACAAAACAAAACAACCACAAAAAAACCCCAAAACAAAACCCCAAAAAATCAAATTAGAAAAACTGGAGTGGTTTTCTTTTTTTGTTTGGTTTGGGGTTTTTGTAACAAATATTTATATGTTTGTATGATACAACTATTATATATTGTATATATATTACATATATATACATATATTATATTATATATATAATATATTACATATATATACATATATTATATATGTATATATATATTGTATGTATTATACATGACTTGGTAAATGCAGAAGATCTCAGTTAGTACCTTTGGAGGAAGAGGTGTGCCACTTCATCCTCTCGAGCAGGACTTAACTGGGACATAGTAAAGGAGGCAGTACTACTAGCTCCCAAAAGCTTTTTTTTTTTGTGACTTACAGTATTTAGGGTGTTTCTTCAAATGCCAAGTTCTAAATCTCTTCAATTGCATGAGGATCACAACAGAAACTTGAAATAGAAGCAAGTTTCTGATTCTCTTGATTGCAGACATGAGCTTGATAGCTGAAAGGGAGTAAGCCCAAACTTTAGCCATTTAAAAAAAACCCCTCTTGATTATTTTAAACAATTTATTATTATTTTAGAATTTGAGTGATGAACTTGGAATTTCTCAACAGAGTGCATGTGCTTCTTTTCCTGTCCTATGTGCTGCCTGAAGCCACTGTCTGCCAGGGTACTGTTTATATAGACCTTTGGTCTAACTCAGCACTTAGAAAACATATCGCCAGATCTATTTAAAGTATCTTTTTCTCTTTAGATAAACAAACAACCTCAAGAATAATACGGTTCCTCTCTTTTGCACCTTTCTGCCCCCGCTGCATTGTGACCTTCTTCCTAATGCTTGCAATGCAGTGAGGGTACAAGAGCTTATTATTTCATAACCATACTGAGTACTGAGTTTTGGATTGTTTTTTAATTAACATTTTAATTGCTCATCAAAGTAAATGAAAAGCTATGTTGGAAAAATTGTTCATTTACTTATCCCTTTGGTACCAGTCAATACTAAGATTTTCTCAAGGTCAAATGTGTGCTTGTGATGGTGGGATTTTTTTTTGCTGATGTAATGGCAAACACTTGGTGGGTAGAGATGTTTTTACCGTGCCTTGCAATCTGTCTGTGGTGGGGGAACAAAGGGGTATTACTCTGTGTATAGTTACTTAAGAAAACTTGCTCTGAGAAGATGTATTACCTTATTGCTTATCAAAGCCAGCCTTCACTTGTAAACATACAAGATGCATCTTAAGTGATTAATGCTGGTAGGCAAACTTTCATTTATGACTGCTCTTGGACAGTGTGTGCACTCAAGGATGCTCCTCCCACTGCTGAAATATGATCACTGGAATCTAAGCTAAGGCTCAGTTCCTGGAACTGTCTAGGGAAGACATTGAACAGGCAAAGATTTAAGTATTAAATCCATATTAAGCTGGAAGCTGTACTTTAAAAGGGTATGAAATAATTATTTAGATATTGTTTAAACAAGCTGTATAAGTCCTCACTAATTTTTACAGGAAACAATGAAATGACCTCACTAATCAGTTTGTTTTACCTTAATTTGAATGTACTTTGGAAAATCCTGCTCATTGTCTTCTCTCCTCAATCTCATGTTTTACCTTGCAATGAACTTACCCTTCTTCAGCTACAAGATACCTGCTGAGAGGATTCCAGCAGACTTCCAACAGGGAGCTCAGAAAGAATATTGAAATATTAGGTTTATCTACTTTTGCTTTAAATCTGTAGTTTCAAATGATTAATGTGTTGTAGTGGGAATTATTTTGCCATCCCACTTGTGCAAAGGCGACAGTGTTGTATGGTCTAAAAACTGGTGTGTGAAAAGTAAGAAATGTGAGATGAAGCCATCTCTTCTGTTCATGTATTTTTTTCCACACAGTTTCCTCAAACTTCCCTTTTGTTCATTCCTTTTAAAAAGGATTTGGGCATCGTAGTCTTCATAAACTATATTATATATCTTTATGCAATACAAGGCAGTGCAATTCACAAGTCTTCTCGTTGGTTTTGTAGGATTATTTTCTAATTTTTTACTAAAAATATTTTGTTTTGAAATGTGTCAATACACCCCTCTGAGAAATAAAAGTGCAATGAAATGGAGTAAAAGCTTTTTGTTTCAGAATTAGATTTTTGTTCAAATGTGTGGTTATATTTTCACAGTATTTGTGGTTTCTTGCATAGCAGAGTTGCATAATTATATTGTAAATCACCTGTGGAACAAATTTTGGGTCTAGACAAACTCAGATTGCTTTCCTCCAATCCAGACTTTCTGCATGAACTTAAAATGGACTATTTGTTATTTAATCTGTAGAATTCTTAACACATGAAAAATTGCTTAGATAAATTTTGCACTTGAAAGTATTGTCCTTTTAGTGAAATTTAATTCTAATTTTTCAGAGCAGTGAAATGGTCACAATACTTGGTAAAGTTAGCCTTTGTTGTTTTAAGCCCACATAAACCCATGTTAAGAATTTATTTTTACATCTGTGCTAAAACATAGGCCTTAATATTTTCAGTCAACCAGTTTCTGAAGCAGAGGTATATTTGAAATTGAGGAAGAAGAAAAAATAAATAAATCATTGAACTAACTTTGATGAACCTTCAAAGCTCTATTGGGTATCATAATGGTCACAGAACATTTGAAGTCTTAAAAAAAACCTATTTTACTTTGTGCTCCTTGGTAAATTAGGATAAATTGCTAGCTGAGCTTGCAGTTGAAATGTAATTGGCTCATTGTCACTGGAAAGGCTTAAGACAGGAAAGTACACTGCTTATTGCTTTGGATGTTATAAAAAAGGAAGTCTCTACTATGTTTGAAATGAAAATAAAACAGCTAGAGATTGACCCATTGAAACACTTCATACTTTTCATTGCTAGCAGGAGATCCTCAGTGAGGCAGATCAAATGTAATTATTGAGAGAACATAAAGAAAACATCTTTGTTTGCCCTGTTGTAATGAGGACAGCTCAGCAGGATTGGTCCTGAGTGTGCTGGCTTCTGACTGGTGTACAGGCTTGTACGCTGCAGAATTAGCAGGGGTCTTAGTTGTTTAATTACACAGAGTTATTTTTGCTTTTGCAAGCACTAGTAACTTTCTTTTGAAAAGAGGTAGGAGCTTGCAATACTTAATATGCACTTCATATCCTAAAGGTGCTTTACAATTACGAAGCAATTTAGTGTGAATGCCACTTGGGTGTACTTCTATCCCTCCATATGTATGTTGTAGTGATGGATATAACCTAACCCCAAATATGTCCATTTACAGAGGGAGAAACAAACCAAAATGAGTTTTTTGGTTATGTCTGAAATCAGGTTCAGAGAGTTAAAGTTGTTTTCCATGTGATAGCTAATTAATGATCCATTTGGAAATATGGCTGATCATGGTGTACTAGATAAGTGTTTCTTAACTCTAGTACTGGTGTCTGAGCCTTGGCTTCCAGTTCTTGTACCCATCTTTTTCTTTTATGAGTGTGAATTTTAACATCTTTTAAACTGGGAGAAAGGAAAGGATATCTGTATTTCTAGGGTTTAGGTGAGAAAGTTCATTTCTTAAAGGTATGTTAGTTTCATCTCCAAGAATTCTCCTGTATATAACGAGGACAAAGAGGATCTTTCATCAGGTGACTATGAACAGAAACCTGATCGAAGAGGTGCGAGTTATTCTCTGAAGAATTCTTTTGCTCACTGTGCACTACACAGAGCCCCAGTGGAGACAAGTCTCTAAACTTCACTATCTAATATTAGGCAATGTTAATATGCTCTTCTGTCTTCCTGAAATCCAGTTATGAGTTTCTTATAAGAATGAACACCTATATACATAAAAGGCTAAGGCTTTTAAATATAAAATGAGTGAGTGATATATGTGGAGAATATATAAATACCATATCTAAAAAATAAGTCCTCTTACGCCGCAGTTGATAGCATTTTTAGTGATCACATCTTGATCTTTAATTCTTTGGATATTGACCACCACTGAAGCTGCAAGCATTTTATTAGTGGCTACAAAAGTAGTGAGACACCCATGTTTTTTGTTTGTATATGCTCAAAGTCATAATTTTCTTAGGTTTCTCAATGTGTAATATATTTAGTCACAAACAACCCCTTGAACAACCTTGAATTATCTTTCCAATGGGAAATCCCACAAATTGGCGTTGTTTTGTTTCATTTCCAAATTGAAATGGAAAACTGAATTTCTTGTTTCTTAAAGAATTTGTTTTGATAATTTCAGAAAATGTTACTTAGTGCATTGTTTTCAAATAACACCTATAATGTCATAGTTTAAAACAAAAGATATATTAAGGATTAATATTTGCCTCGTCAAAGCAATATTTTAAGATTATTTAAATTAAATGGAAATATGTAGTGATTAATTTTGACAATGCTTTCTGTGAAATTCTGTCCACAACAATGCATTCCTGCAAAATGCTGAGTTTTCTGATGGAAAGCCACTTTCTTAGTTTTTACCAGTCCTTACAGGAAAGTATTGTTCTCAGGCATATACCTAATTTGGGCTACATAACTTGTTCCTGAACCCCTGGGGCATTCCATATTAAAATATGTCTTTGATTGCAACCTTAATTTTTCTCCCTTTGCATTAAAAAACATGTTAGATCAAATGTGGCTGAAGCTAGGAAAAAAAAAGTAGGGAAAATTGGATGGCATCTCATTTCATCACATTAATCTGAAATGCTAAAATAATGCTTCACTCATTAAGTAAAATCACTTTTCGCTGTGATAAGATAGATTGCAAGTGGGTCATTTATTGAACTGAAACTTTTAAAAATTGTGTCTTGTGTCTGAACCTGGCTCTTGTGTAGCACGTATGCCACAGGTTCACTGGTGTGCTCTTTCAAGTTCTTTTGAACTCCCTCGAAAAGAACAACGGATGACTGAGTCCTTATGTCCCAGATGGTCAGTATTAGTTTATAGGTCTTTAGCATTTGGTCTTCCTAATTTATTCTTCTCCTTCTAGGTCTTTTCCTTGTGATTACAAGTACGAGTCAGAATCTTTAATCCCTCTGGAATGGTTATGTGCTCTGCATTTTCAGTTTTAATAAGCATGGGATCAAGTCCTTTTGAAAGAAGAATATTTTTGCAGAACTGTCTTTCTGTATGCAAAACATGCTGTTTCTTCCTTTGGTTTACATTCTTCGGAGATGTAGTTTTCTCACCTGATTGATCTGTGTGTGTAAAAAAAAAAATAAATATACAGCAATCTGGGTTTTTTTCCCAGTTGTGTTACTGTTGTTTTCCTCTGATCTACTCACCTGGAATAGGAAGGAAAATCTTACAAGAGCTTAGCAGTGACAGCTATTGTATTAAGAAATGAAAATATCAACATTAAGATAAAATATTAAAATTATTTTTTTTCTGTAAGGAAAGTATGAAGAAGATTAATAGTTCTGTGTTACGATATATAAAAACATTGTGTCTTGACTGACCGTGAGTACAAGTTTCTGCTTTTGAAAGTATGATAATGGGGGCTGAGCTGTCTTAATTAAAAATTCCAAAGCATATAGAAACATTTATTTCCTAAGATTTTATTTTCATTGTCTCTGAGTTTAGTTTGAGAGTTTAGGGTTTTATTGACCAATCCAGAAAATTGACCTTTTCCCTCTGATAGAATATTCTCTCCTAAACTGCATAGTCTATATATGTCACTGCAATATACATGTGCCTTAAGCAGTAGGGATTAACATCTTACACATACCTGGCACACACATCCTCAGGTAGAGAAGGATGAAAAATCTTTTTTGTGGGTTGTTTCCCCTCTTGTTGTCCTCTCTTATTTTGCTAATAAGCAGAATGCAGGACACACCTATGAGTTGTGATGTTTCATAGCATGTGAGCTTTTTACTAATATTTTGTGGATGTAGGGTGCTAGAGACCCTAGATTTATTTGGGGGATTTTTTTTTAATATACATAATAAGTAACGAGATCTCCATGGAAAGGAAAGTTCAAGAAAAGAATACAAATGTTGCAGTACTTTAATTACCTTACATACTTTAATTACTTTGCGTACTTTAATTATGACTCTAATCACAGGATTATTACCTATTCTGGAGTAAAAATTATCTTTTTTTCCCCTCAAAAGAACCCCCAAAATATGGCACAATTTCAGCAGAGTCTGATTTTTTTGTTGTTGTTTGCTTTTGTTTAATTTTCCATTTTTTAGGATGGAAAACAGGTAGATCTGCTTACTCAGACCACAAGTGCTCCAGTATTCAGCTGGTAAAAGCATTGCTTTGATGGTTAAATCAATCTGATTGTACTTTAAACCAACTATACATGCTTTGCTTTCGTATATACTCTCTTCCTTTAAGGATGAGAAGGATAGGGAAGGGCTGGGTGCAGGTACCCCTCCTGACAGGTAGTAGAAATTAGCATTTGACTGTTAGAGTAATGGTTGCTTCATGCATTGGAGCAAAAATTATGGGGAAACCTTTGAATTACTTGATGTCCCTCAAAACCAAGAATGACCTCTGAGAGAAAACATGTGGGACACTATATCTGGTATGTGTAACGTATGGCAATAGAATTAAATAAATAACAAAACCGTCAAGTGAGGAATATTTTTTAAATTAAATTTCATAGACTCATTAAGGTTGAAAAATACCTCTAAGATCATCCATTAACCATTGACCACATCATCCTACCACTAACCTAACACTGTCAGGTCCACCATTAAACCATGTCCCTAAGCACCACATTGACACATTTTTTGCATACTTCCAAGGACAGTGATTCCACCACTTCCCTGGGAAGCCTGTTCCAATGCTTGATAATCCTTTCAGTGAAGACTTTTTTCCTCATATCCAATCTATACCTCCCCTAGCAAAACTTGAGATCGTTTCCTTTTGTCCTGTCACTTTTTGCCTGAGAAGAGACTGATCCCTGTCTTGCAACAACCTTGTTTCAAACAGTTGTAGAGAACGAGGTCTCTGTTAAGGAAACTTCCTTGTCTGATCATCCAGGAGCCACTCTGGCAGTCACTCTTGCACCTGAGCTGGGACCAAGGCCCCTTCACAGCTACACACCCCACACTCACACAGTCAGGCCAGGTTTCCTTACTGGCTCGACCCGAGGTCTCTCATAGCAGAGTGTCAGATGCAGATGCCATTCTCATAACTTAGGGTGATATGTGCACGAGCAGTTGCTTCCTTTCCCACAGTTTGCTATGTAGGAATTTTTGTCTGGAGCTAGTAACAAGGATGTGCTTACCAGATCTTACCTCAATCAGGCCTGGGATTAGTGCCTTCCTGTTGCACATTCCTTCTTTCTGTGCTTATCTCAAGTTCCTGCTTATGGTTTTGGCTTATCTTAAGGCAAGTTGCTTCTGTGGCCTTGACAGAGTTTTGAGACGGGCAGCTGTATTCTTTAAGTCCTTACAACAGGCCAGGATGCCATTGGCCTTCTTGGCCACCTGGGCACACTGTGATGCTCATGTTCAGCCAGCTGTCAATTTATTATTTCTTTATATATTATTATTATTATTATTATATATAGTACTGTATATATTTGTATGAATATATTTGTTTATATACCTTTAGAAGGGGTCAGTTATATGATCACTTGATCTGGCCTGTTGGTACTTATAGCAGTGGGTCTATTTCTGGCAATGTTATATGAGTAATTAGAGTCAGTGCCTGCAAGACAGAGTCACCTACTGGCAGCAATGATATTAGAGAAAGTATTGAGCTGCTGCTGTCCACGATGTAATTGTATTGCATAGTTTTAATTTTCAACTTTCTTGCATTCCCTCACCCTCAAAACAGTTAATTTCTTGATTCTGTGTATTTTTCTGGCTTTTGATTTATGCTATTTATTAAATGCTTCGTAGTTACTAACTACTTGATGCTTTGATTTTCCCTTATAATATTGTTTGACAGTCTTTTTATTGAAGGAGAAGATGAAGTGATATAATGTGGGATAAAATAAATGCATTGATATTTCTCAGGTTCATTTTATCGTCTGATGACTCCAGAACATGGTTTCAGCAATGAGGAGGTGACTGCATTTGCCTCCATCCTGTCCTTATCTGGATTGTAAAAGGAGACTAGTGTGTTGATTTTCCATCAGGAGGTAGTAATGTGTAGGCACAAAAAGAGCAGCAGGATTCTCCAGTGGTGTTCAATACAGCTAGGGAAGCAGAATTTCAGGGTATTAGAGCACATTTAGCAGGCAGTGTAGGCAAAGCCTTTATGTGCTTCAGCCTCTAGACATAGTAAAGGATAACTAAAACCATTCAATATATAAAACAGTATTTTTCAAATATTGTCTCATCCTTAATGTCTTTGTTGTAAGTATACCATAATAACCTTACAGAAAATGACAGGTATTGAAGGAAAAAAGAGAAGATATATTCTAGAAAATAGTCATTTTGTCTGTATGTCTGTCCTTCTCTTGGACAGCTAATAGGAAGGGAGGAAGTTAAAAAAACATTTTACTTTTCAAAAATAACCAGAAAATAGGAAATTTTGCATTTTCTTTTTTGTTGACTTGGTTTTCTGTGAAATGAAGCAGTTTCCTTTTCCAGAGGCTGGGAGAAACAAGCACTTCACCAGTTTCACACGATTTTGCATTTCCTCCTGGCTGATCTTTTATAGTTTTTTTTCTCTGACTCATGCCAAGAGCTATTTCAGCTTGACATGCTGTAAGTGCATTTTCTGTCTATAATGAAATGGAGAAATGTGAATGATGGATGTGCAGTAGGCTTACTCAATCCTGTATGCCTTGCTATTGATAAGTAAACTGGAGTAGCCAGAAATGAACTTGTATTTTCTTCAAAGCCATCTGGACTCTCTTCATTCAGGTTGTCTGTAGCACTGTGGGTGTCCTCTTGTCCTTACATTGATTCATGCCTTGGCTACAGAAGATTTCCACTTTCTTCTTTACCTCAGTCCTTGTAAAAAAGTCAAATAAAGTAGGCCACTTCTTTACATGGCATCTTTTAAATGTATGATCTTTCCTCTTCCACAGACAGCTAGAACACTCTTTGGTAGCTCTATTAACTTTAGGAGCATGTATTTTCATTTGATTTCTGTAGTGTATACATACTGATATTACTATAGCCAGATGCTAACCTGCTGTGCCTCAGTTTTACAAGCGAAAAATGAGAACCGTGTTTCCTTACACCATAAAGGCTGTTTTGTAGCCTTGTTAATTAACATCAGTAACATTTCACATAGTGGGGGGCAGTTGCTGACAGCAAGAGTCAAGCTTGCTGGCTTCTCCATGAATAATACCTTTATGATTTTACATTGTGCATTTCAGATGTCCACACTTATTCACTGGATTTTGCATTCCCAGTTGTGTCCTCTGCCACTGTTATATGACATTCTAACTTGGACCTCATTATCTGGCTCCTGTGAGGAGAGGCTGATAAGAAGATTATGAGTGCTGTAATCCCACATCTAACTGATGCCAGTTCAGTTTGGGTGGCAGGTTTGTCATTTCATACCAATTGGATGCTGATCCCTCATTCAGCTTTCAGATACACACGAAATTCTTATTTCACAAAATGAAGGTGAAGTTGTCTGAAGAGTTCCTGTATCTTACTTCTCCCTTTGCTTCAGCAAATAAATTTCAAGGCATTTTGAGATCTGACTCAACTTCTAAATGCCTGAATTAGGCAAATCTGTAATTTTTTTTTCCTCTATTTGAGATAAATTTTTTATCTGTGAAAGCAGTCAGTACAATTAAATCTCAGTCATGTCAAGGAAATGGGTAGGGAAAGCAGGTCAAAGTTCTGACCTAGTCTTTTCTTTATCGGTGTAGGAAGCTAAAAGGTGTGCTGGTGCATCAAATAGGACATTGGGAAATCACAATAACTTGTCAAACCCATGGATTCTGTGGCATGCAAATGGAAACCCCCAGTCACATTTCCATGCATTCAACAGAAATTTAAAAAAAAAACCACAAGAAACAAACAAACAAACAAAAAAAACCCAAGAAAGTTACTGTTTTGGCCACCTGGAGATGTTGCTACTTGAACCTTGGTTCAGGTATTAGTATTCATTTCAGCAATCGTTAGATCTGAAAAAATATCTTGAGCAAGTTCTCCATGTATCCAGTCACAATCAGTCTTCAAATTGAGAATACTAGGTGCTAGTTATTTAATATAACTGCTGGATTTTTAGGAGAAATTAGCAATCTACCATTTCCAGTAGGAGTAATGAAGACTTTTGATTTATAGTCTTTTCTTATATTCCTCTACTCCTTCTGCAGTAGCTTCTGTAATTTGAGATATTTTAAAGGATCTAATTGCTTTGTGCTTTTACTTTCTATTACAGATAATTTTAAAAGAATGATGGCTAGAAAATTAACCTTCAGAAGCTGAATAGTGGAAATTTAATGGGCACATAGATATAGGCTACCTGGTACCCAGTAAATTCTTAGTTCCTAATTTTTACCCTTGTCAGTGTTTTCAGCACCAGCTGTGGAAAGAACATAGTAAATCTAAAGTTGTATAATTAATTCTTTTTGTTACATTATTTACTATTTTTTAAACCTACAAGCAACTTGAATCTTGATCATCAAGATTATCTTTTTTCTCTGCAGTAATTAACAGTATCTTCTCAATTCAGCTGTGAGATATGAACTGCTTAGGAATGATCTTATTATGTGGAAAACTTCAAATATTTAAAATCAAATATACGAATGCCCATAATGTAATTCTAGGAGGGAAAAATAATTTTGCGGTAAGTCCTAGCTTAAATTGAAAATGCTGATTATTCATAGGTTTAAAACAGACTTAAGTTATTAATGTAAAATTTCAGGTCATTAAATGTGCATTTTTCCTCACTCTGATCTTTAAAGTGGATTGTTGCTTTTCTTCTTTCTTGCTGATAATCTTAGAATTCAATAAAAAACATTCTATCAAGACTCTTTAAATATAAAAAATCTGAT
Organism: Chiroxiphia lanceolata; assembly: GCF_009829145.1. Lineage (NCBI taxonomy): Eukaryota > Metazoa > Chordata > Aves > Passeriformes > Pipridae > Chiroxiphia > Chiroxiphia lanceolata. Next base: position 21,993,094 of record NC_045642.1, on the reverse strand, counting down.
CATGTTTACATTGGGTTGGTTTGTGGCATTCTCTAATATCATTTATACATAACTATTTCTGAGGAGAGACCTTATTGCAGTTTACAGCTTCCTCAAGAGGGGAAGTGGAGGGGCAGGCAGGCACTGATCTCTTCTTTCTCATGACCAGTGACAGGACCCAAGGGAATGGCACAAAGCACTGTGAAGAAAGCTTTGGGTTGGATATCAGAAAAAGGTTCTTCACCCAAAGGGTGGTTGGGCACTGGAACAGGCTCGCCAGGGAAGTGGTCACAGCACCAAGCCTGACAGAGTTCGAGAAGCGTTTGAATGATACTCTCAGGCACATGGTGTGACTCTTGGGGCTGTCCTGTGCGGGGCCAGGAGTTGGACTCGATGATCCTTGTGGTTCCCTTCCACCTCAGGATATTCTGTGATTCTCTCTTTTTAGATGATAGGGATCTCTTAATTGACATGAATCTTAAAGACCTCCTTGTCACTTTCAAGTGAACTTTAAGGTTATAAAAATTCAATAGCTTGAACAGATGCTCCAGTAAACATCTGAACTTGAATTTTAGGCAACCACATTTTGATGAAGAAGTGATGAGATGAATAATTTATTTAGTGTTTTCCAAAGGAGTGTACCTCAGTGCTGCAAGTCTTACTTTTCAACACTGCTGACAATTAATGAAAAAGTACCACTCTGAATTGAAACCATCTTTTTTTGTTGTTGTTGCTGATTTGGATTTGAATTACAGTAGAGATGCCTGTGGTGGATTTTACTGGGGAAGTTTTGTATCTGGGAACAAGGGAAGTGAATTCCAGCTCCATGCCACATTTCTTTTATATATCGTTTTCATGTCCTGGACAATGTCATTCAAAATTAGCATAATAGTTCTACTACTATAGTGTACACTTAAATATGATTGCACATTAGAATATGTAACTTAGAAAAACTGTATGGGTTAGAATCACAAAATAAATCTCTTTTGTGTTTATAAAAGCATGTATATATCAACTAGACTTTTCAGTGAAATCCTAATTTTGAGCTACTTCTTGCAACATGCTTTGTGTCTGCAAGTAATTGTCTGCTTATCCTTTCAGTGGAAGAGCTATGAGTGGCCTAATGAATAGACAGTTTGCTCGAGTCTTGCTTCCTTCTTTTTGTGAATGGGTTAGTACTTGGGTGCCCCACTTGCTGAATATGTCCGTGTTGATTTTTTAATTTATTGCATTGCCATTTACAGTATGCTTGTAGAGCAGCCCGAAAAGATATTGTTCTTGATGTCTGAATATAACAACATACCTTAGAAATGGGAATAGTTTATTTTGCTGCTTGATTTGAATATGTATTATTAAATGACTTTTAAGCTAAAATTTTCTGAAGAGCTACTAAATGGTGTAGCTGCATGATGAATTTTCAAAGCACAAGACTCTCTTCAGCTTAATCACAGGATCTCTGATATTTTAATTATGTTTTAAGACCTCTTGAAGTGACAAGGTTGATATGAAAAAATAACAGGCAATCACAAAATAACTGCATGTTTTGTTTTGCAAAACACTGAGGTAGCTACACAATAATTAGTTTTGAAGCTATTAAATGAAAATGCACAGCAGTATTCAGGAATATGTGATTACTCAGAGGATTTCTTTATTAAATCTTTAACTTGTATTAAACAATAGGTGTCCCCCTTGCTCCCTTTATGCAACACCTTATGCTTGATGATGTTAAAGTATCTTCCAAATTTGGTTAAATTAATTTATGGGGCAAATCTGCTCAAAGCAAAGGCATATCAGTGACTAAGCATGGACATTACTTACGACTGAGTGATGCTGTACAATAGGAGGAGGGTGGATGAAAGAAGGTATAATACTCTTTTTTGAAATGGAGATTGTCAGTGCAAAGAGAGAAGCACTTCAACAATGACATTGTCAGATCTGAATCACATATTTGAACCTTGTGGTCTGAAATTAAGCAAGCCGGTTTTCTCTCTTTTACAAATGTTAAGTAATTTTTATAGGTTATTAATTATTTGGAAATAAAATAGTGTTTTCTTGAACAGACATTAAAAAGTGTAACACATCATTCTAATTTATAGTTCCTGATTAAGTTTCTTATTTGCATTTATTTGTAGTAGCAGCACATTAGGAGTCACTACACACTCCTTTTCTCCCCTGCTTCCCTCCCCACAAAGAGTAATCAAAACCCAAAATTGGACACTTAGTTGCTGAAGGACAAACACATTGGTGGAAATTTCAAATGCCAAGCAGCAAGTCTGAAAGAAGGATGTTTGTTTCCAGACAGGTTCAACATCTGTGTAGCAATGGTTTGTAGTAAAGCCTATAGAAAAGCAAGAAAGAGATATGTTTGCATCTAAAACCTCAGCTTTTACATCAATACTTCCTTCTCTTTATTATTACTGTAAAAATAATAACAGCAACAGCAATACTAACAATAATAACAGTGATGATGATGTCTTCTAGCATCTGTTTTACAAAACAGTTGAATGACCTGTGGGAACTACAAGGACAATAATGGATTGAATATATCTGGATGTGCATAATAATATGTAGTAGAGATGGAGTGTGTGAAAAACAGGCACAAACAGACAGAAGTCTAAGGCAGTTGTGCTTTACCTTGAGTGGCACAGAAGAGATGTTTAATAATGAATAATATCAGAAAGCGAAAGAGGAAAATTCACAACAAAGTAAATTTTAAAAAGGCAAACTTTGAAACAGTGTGTGTGATTAGGGTTACTGAGAAGACAACTTGTACCTAGGGTGCTTAAAGTTTAGAAAGGAGCTAAATGAAATTACCAGACATACCAGGTGGAAGTAATAATTGATGGCAAACATGACACAGGATTGCATTTGCTCTGGGTAGTGCTTTGCGGACTGCACTGTATTCTGGCAAGCATAATTAAATGGCCAAGCTCTCAAGTGCACTGAAACCTGCTTATATAAGCATCTTTTGAACACACAGCTCTGAGAAATTCTTTCTGTGGCTGAATTGCCCATTTTGATCAAACCTTTCAGGTGTAGAAGGTCTTGTTCTTTGAATAGTGTATATAGGAAAAATGATGGGAATTATTTACCTTGAGGGAAACAGCACGCTAGAAAAGGTTCAGGTAACCAGATATTCTGGAGATCATTGTTAACAAGGACCATATAATGTATTACCATAGTGGCTGACAGCCTGAAAGTAAAAGATAATTAAAAATGCTTCTTGAATTACAGGTTTATTATAAGTGGCAGAGTTAGCAGGAAGATTAATCACTTTTGGCAGCAGCCAGTTTTCTATCCACTTTTGAAGGAAGCATGAAAGTATTTCCACTCTTATACATTACTATGACTATTAAGAAGGTTTTTACCATTCTCTGAGCCTGAGAAAATGGGCACAGCATATACATGAGTTTCAAATGTGACAGTAAGTCATAGATGTAACTTTTGAAGGTATATATATTTGCTATGAACTTTAAAAGCTTCATTCTGAATTTAGAAAAAATACTCTGATTAATAATTGAAGTCTTAAAAAAAATCCATCCTTTTCCATTAGTTCAGGAATTGAGACATATGGTGCATTATATTTTTATTTCAGCTTGAAATAATTTCTTTTCAAAACCTTCTGTGGGTTAAAGTAAGTAAAAAAAATAATTCCCCTCGCCCCTCCTTCTGCTCCCCTTATTGTTCCTGCACATTTTTACTTACCAAATAGCAATATTATGCTTTGTGGCAGATGAAGGCAGTCACTGCCTGTATCCGTTAGGTCAGTAGAATTCCAATAAGATTTTCCTTGTATTTTGTAATGATAGAGGGTAGAGTGTGGTCTCTGTATTTTGGTACAGGAAAATCTCAATCTCTGATAAATGATGTGTTAATGGAAGTGAAGGCTTGAGAGTTTGGATTCTTTTGTTCCTTTCCCCCTCAATGATCTTTTTATTTTCTTTGTTTTTCATTCCAAATGTTGAATAAGATTATTTGGTCATTTCACCACTGACAGAGAACAGTACCATGTCTCTCAGATATTTTTAGGAACATTTAGTTCTTTATTCATTGGCATAGAGAAAAAGTAACAATGAGACTGTTCTCACTTGAGATACACTGATCTTTTTTACAAGATTTTTTTTAGGACCATGAGTGAATTTTCATGACGCTGCTTTTGCTGGCCTGCACTTTGGCAAATTGGTGCTTTGTGGCAGCAGAAGTGAACTAAAACATCCATAAAACTGAGTGACATTGACTGGTCTGACAGTATGATTAGTCTATAAAAGAGAAATGTCAGAGTATGTAATTGTTCATTCTAGATTCAGTCAGGATAATATCCTAACATTTCTAGCTTTTAAAAAAGCTCCTTAATGACCAGCACCTCCATTTCTACATTCTTTTCTGCATACAAAATAAAACGTGAATAAGACATCAACCTTGTCCTTAGTATGCAGACATAGATGAAATCCTTGCAGCTTATTGTGAGGTGACAGGTGCTTGATAGAGCAAGCAGCACAAAGGTAGCTGGAGCTGTTACTGCATATGGAGCTGTCTGCTAACTGTTCAGAATTAGAATTCTCTGTTTATGAGTCTGGCCTCCCTTGAGGTTTTTTCTAATTTTAACAGGGGCTGCTCAGCTGAGGCTGACAAAATTTAGCCATAGATACAGTAGCAAGATAGATAACATGTAATCAGAGAGTAACACTTAGGGAGAACCTGTGGTGTCCTCATGCCAGCATAATGACCTTGTGTTTATTAAAATAAATATCCTCGAGCAAGACAGTGCCAAGGAGTTCAATAACAGAAACATTTGCTTCTCCTCCTGCTGCTGAGTGAACACGGTCTGAAGGTGCCACCTCTAATTGAAAGCAGTCTGCATGATCATAACAGTTAAGGCTAATTTATTTGTTTATGACAAATAACTGCATGCAGAGTACATGGGAAAGGGGTGGTGTAAGGCAAAATTGAGTTAAATTTTCCAGCTGTGCTGAGGAAAGATAGCAAAGTCCCTGCACTATTATTATAAGTGATGATGATAATTATTGTAAAAATAAGAAAATAAAAATGTGTCCAGGCTGCTGCAAGCATTTTCCTGATTTATAGGTAGGTTGGTTGTTCCAGCGACACTTTTATCTCTGTGGGTCAAGTAGGAATATGTGCCATGCAAACTTGACTTGCTGTGTGAGACCTGAACTTGCAAAACGGGAAGGTAGACTCGTCACCAGCAGTCTTCTGTGCTTGATGTTATCTCCATCCAGATCCATACAGTCCTGATTCAACTACTCTAGTTGACTGAGTTTGGAGACCGAGATTGGGCTTGGATGATCTTCAGAAGACCCTTCCAACTTTAACTATTCTGTCATTCAGTGAAATTGTCTGCTGATAGATCCTGTGTTGTCAACTGACATATCCTCAAAATACCCCCGCAAGATGGAAAATTCTAGAATTATAGAACTGACATAATTGCTCAAGGTGATGCAGTCATCCTTGTGATATAGGATGCAATCAAGCATGCTTATGTCATTCCTGATACTGCTTCATCAGGAGGATATGATTTCATGGAATAACCTGACAGCAGCTGTGGAACTCATGTAGTGCAGCTGATACTTAGCGTATGGCCAGCTAAGATCAGGTAGCTGAGGACTTTGCTCATCCAGGTTTTTGATATCTCCAAAGATGGACATATCACATCTTTCTGGAAATCGGCTGATTATTTGACAACCCCCATGGTGATTTTTTTTTTCTTACTTGCATCTAAGCATATTACCCTTGTTACAGTTTGTGTTAATCTCCTTTCATGTATCTCTGACACTGTTAAAGAGTGTTTCATGCTCTCTCTGTTCTTGACAGCTTCCCGTTAGGCAGTTAAGTAAGATGGCCCATGAAATTTCTCTTCTGGACTGAACAACCCTGTTTTTCACTACCTCCTTGTACATCATGTCCTCCAGACTCTAAATCATACTGTGCTTCAGTACATCATGTCTGGTAATCTGTGTTTTGTACAAGGAGTACACATGGACAACAGTTGAGTCTCACAACTGCTGTAGAGGGAAATAATCACTTTCCTCAATCTGCTGTCTGTCACTTTGCTAATGTGTGGCATGGGTTACTCCATCCCAGCGGCAGGACTTTGCATTTACCCTTGTCAAACTTCATTAGGTCTCTGTCAGCCCAAGCCTGTGGAAGACCAAAGTCTCTCTGAAGGGACTGATTGTGGGGACAGAGGCATCACAATGTCCATAGTATATTTTATTGTATTATTTTTCACATGGATAGATATTTTTCCCTAGGACTAACTTGGTTCTTCCTTTTGATGTAGTTTAAATCTATTACTTTGGTCATGTAATCCCTAGGCATTGAAAATTAATTCATGCTATCCGCTTTGCAGCAGCTCTTTAGATATTTGGAAACTTATCATAACCTTCTATTACTCTTTTAAAGTTTTCTCTCCTCCTCCCTTTTTCACAACTCATAATCTCTTTGTAATTTTTCTTGTTTCCTGTGGACTATCTGCAGTTGACCCTAATCTTCACTGAAATGCCTGAAATTTGAGGTGATAGTCTGTGTGAGCCTTTATCCTTGATAGAGGATAATTTCCTACCTTTTCAAGGCTGTGTATTAGCAGGTACATCCCAAATACAATTTACTGCTTTTACAACAGCATAAAATTACATTTAGCTCCTGAACCACGAAACTCTCCAAATCCTTTTCTGTGAAACCATTTTTCCACACTTCTACGCTACTTGGGTAGCAGGTTGCTGACCCTAGATTCAAAATATTGTCCATGTTTTTAAGAAAAATTTGACTTGGTTCAGTTTGTTTTTTCAATGCATAGTTCCACATTGTCAAGATAACTTTCAGTTCTAGGTTTGTCTTTCCAACCAGAAGGTTTTAGCTTTCAGTATCCTGATCATTACTGAAAGCACTGAGTAGGCCTGAATAAATAGTAAACATCAATAGATGTATTTGTTTCATTTGATGAAATGCATTGATAATACCTTTTGAGAATTCTCTCTAAGCAACTGTGCCTCTGTGATAATCTGTTTTTATCTAGGTTGTGCTTTTTCCACTGTTTATGAGCATGTCAGATGAGGCAGTGCCAAAATCCTGAATTCAAGTACTCGTATATGAAACCTTCATAAAACCTTTTATACTGTTGTAGAAAAAAATGAGTCATTTAATTGTTTTGATGCTTATTTTTTTCTCCTAGTATTTTTCTGAGAACTTCAATTTAGTTAAAAACCTGAAACTCCCTAGCTGTGTTTTGTTCTCAAGTATAGAAACAGTTTTTGCCCTCCTCTGTTTCCACCACCATTCTGTGTAGAAAAACTGTCATAAAATAACATGCCAGGAGTCAGAAAATTGTCACAGGATGCTGCATATGATGCTGAGCAGTCTGCTTCACACAGAATTCCTTTCCCAATAGGCAGCTATTTAGTTAAATTTCTTAATTATCGTGAGGCCAAATTCTTTCTGTTAACCTAATTTTCGTAGTTTTGTGATGAATTATAGGTGACTAGGTCCTACCATAGCCTGGTACACCTTTATGATACTTGGATTATTATGTGATCAGTTTAGAGGCTTGGCATGCCTATTCAGTGTCCCTCTTTTCTTCCTTGCTGCGATTATTCCATTTCCTAAATTTTTAGGGTTAGTCATAATTTTTCTACCTCTCTATGCATTTCTGTTACTGTCTCCTCTAATTATGAGGAGACTTGTAATTTGGTAAGCAAAATATTTTTTAATCTCTCTGGGCTGTATTATGTTGCCATGAAGCACATCCTACAGTCAAAGGAGCCAAAGCCTTTCTGGACCCTCCTCTTCCCAAGCACACGTCGTCTTCAGGATGCACCAGCTTTCACCCTGAGCCCTGTACATTTACCTGAAGGTACTGGAAACCCAAAAGCTAATTATGTCAACCCTTACACCACTGATTTGCTTTATAGGCACCTCTAATTTTCTTAGAGAAGTCCCTGTCAATATCAATGTCTGCATGATTTGTTTATGTTCAACAAAACAAGTCAGTAGCTTTAGAGAAAATTTTCGGATACAGTTTCTAAATGATGGAATATTTCCCAGAGCTGTGTATGGGTTGTATTAAGAATATTTTGAAATGAGCTTTAAGAATTAAAGTATCCTAATTTCCAAAGGAACTGGAAAGCAAATTTCAATCTGATTTCTTCTCCACCCCAGATTCTATATGGCTCCATATTGACTGTGGATACCTGCCAAGCTAACTTTGATTAGGTCATCTCATCAATAAGCAATGTCCTTCCAGGAAACCACTTTAATTCAATTAATGTGGCAAGTCAAGCTAGGTCAGAATTGAAATTCAGTAGATATTTGTATTGCAGAGACATTTGTTAATTACATACAATTTTACATGAGGGACCTCATCAGATAAAGGCCTTAAAGAGCAAAACAGAAGTGTCCAATTGTAATCAATACATCAATGCACATTCTGTGGAGGTAGAGGTAATTAATAGTACATGTGTCGGATACTCTACTGGAAATTTAAAAAATTTTACCAGAGGGGGATTAGGGGGAGGTGGAGGGAAACAGTCAAGTAGATGGTATTTATGTGGAACGTCATAGATGAATATAAACCCCAAAGAGCACATGTAATTGGAGAAAAGAAACACGCATACCTTCAATGAAATAGGATCAAGATAAAACTCTGTGTATGATTACATGCAGTAATTGCTGAGGAAATACTAGAATTTAATGCAAGTCACTTAACAACAGTATTTGTGAGACTATCTCTACATGTCTTCTACTCTTCATATTTAATATATGGAAAACAGGCAGGCAACAACATTGTACTTGATCACAATTTTACTTTAATAGCGAACTCCTGACATGACATTTTAAAGTCTGTCAAATTTAAACAAAAAGATAATGGAGAAGATGATAATGTACATCATGTACTTCTGTTAATTGACAGTATAAGTAGAGTTAGATCACTCCTGGTAGAGACAATCACAGATTGCTGAAGTGAATGGTTAGTTTTGTATGTTCCAACACTAAAAGAAAAAAGCAGAGACTATAAAACATGCTAATGCCTGAATTATTGATTTTTGCAAGAAATATGTTTTACTTTCTGTGATTTTATGCTGGTTTCTCAAGAGCATTGTATATATCCTCTATCCCAAATGTATCATGGCACAATTGTTGAGTTAGAAGGTAAGCATCAAGCAAGATCCTGAAGGGTGGTACTGCTCTTCTGTACATCAGTGTAACTGTTCTATATATTAATGTCCAGATTAGCTATGCTTTTATGAAAATGTACAGTGCTGAGATGAATTCAGAGAAGAGTTTCAAGAAAGGCCTGGGAACCATTACCAGTGAGAGACTTTAGAAATTCAATCTGCTAAATTTGTCAAAATGTTGATTGACAGATGATCTCATATTAACTTTCAAGTGTGTTCTTAAGGAAGAGATCACATGTAGATTGTTCTTTATCAAAAAGTTGCAAATGTGACCTCACCTTTCATATATGAAACGAACTGATGCTATGAAAAACCAGTGTATAGTGGCACGGTAGAGTTTCTTCTTCGCTAGTGGTATTCACTTTAGGGTCTCAAGACTTTGCATGGGAGGAATACCCACTGATTCCAGTCTCCCAGTGATGGCAGTTATTATATTTTGAGGATGTCAATAACCTTACTAAGCGTAAAATAGCACTTTCAAGAAGAGAACTGTCTCTAATCTTTTTCAGCCCCTGATTTGTTAGCCTTGCTGTTTCTGTACATCTTCAACTGAAGATGCAACCCTTTGAAACATAGAGCATTAAATCAGTAACAGACATTTGCTAAAATGAAATTGGAGTGGTTGGTAATAACAACAGGCAGGTGCTCAGGCACATTTATTGATGTGTTATAATGATGTGAAGTGAAGAAGCCACAGTGGGAGAGCAGGGACCTGCTTCTTCTATTTACTTAATGCAGTCTTCTAAGGAAAACACCACATTCCTGAATTTGGGTGGTTTTATTGACACAGTTGCTACCTGAATGAAGTTGGAATTGCAGCCACCAATCTGATTCTTTTTATCAGATTTTGAAGCTCTAGTCTTCTTTAACAAATAAAACACAAAATAGAAGGGTAAGGCACTGGCAATCTTACTGATCTGTTCAAGCACTGCTGCTGTGAAGAGATGAAAAAAGCCAATATCCAGGGAGGTGGCTGGTTTGCCTAAATCACATTTAGAAGCATGGTACATACAGCCAACAAAAGATTTGATCACGCTGTGTTTTGGGAATCCTACATGGTAGTGGGAAAATAGTTGTTTGTCATCATTACATGTCCACCGTACCAATGGCAGAGCTGTCATCCAGAGAGATTACCCTAATGCAACAGAAACTGCAGCAGAAGTGTCAAAGTAATTTCAGTACCTATAACAGAAGAGTAACTTTGTTTAGGCAGTTTACGACTGATTTAGTAAGCTAACATTAAGTGTGGGGCAATAAAGATTTTCTGCATAGGACTTTTTTTTGGTAATAATGTGTGCTGATGAAAATTTTTGTCTAAATATATTATGGGTTTTTTCAGAATATTGTTTAACAAAAAGTTTTAGTCAATTTTAAACACATTTTAAAACAATGTATTCTTAATTCAAAAACAGAGGTTTGAATCTGATTCAAACAAGGTGTCACAGTTTTTTTGTCTGAAAAGAGAAACATTTGAGATGACTTGTGATGTAACCAATGTGGTTTCTGAGCAAATATAATACTTGGTCCCATGTTTCTGCATGTGAATTCTAATAGCTCCTTGACACATAAGCCCATTTTATCACCAAAATCTTATTTTATTTGTTGTTGTAAATGGACTGTTGCAATGGACACAGTTTCAAAAATGAAAAGAGATTTGGACCTAGAAATATGTTCTTTTAATGTCATATACTATTTAGTAAGTATGTGAAGGTAATGAGAATATTAGTGTGGAATAAAGCTCTGCTTAGTTCTCAGGTTCATGGATTTTATGGAAGAATAACCTCATCCTAGATATTGTGAGATTTCCATACCTATGCTGCATTATTTCTAAGTAGATGTGTTCATAGCTGCTAATTTGCAATGCAGATGAAAGAGTGCTCCAGCAGCAAGATTTCAGTCTTTTGCCAACAGCTTAAATTTTCATTTAAGACAATGTTTAAGAGGTACAGAAGATAATATAGCAGAACTCATTAAGAGAAGACAGCAGTGTAATACACAAGATCTTCTAATTACTGCTACTAACTACAAAGAGAAGTTAAAAAAAAAAGTGTTTTCAGAAATGTCTTAAATCAACTGGTGTAGGACTAATAATACTAAGTAGGAGGATTCTAGCTTCTCAGAACTAAGATAGACTTTAAAGAATTGGTAGAATCTTCTAGAAAGGATTTTGCATATTATGGTATTATGAAAAAGAAAGAAATTTTAAGAAAGGAAATCATATTGGCCTGTAGCTGTAAGTTGAAAGTGTGGTGCTTGTATTTAGAGAAAACTAGCAGTTCTTTAGGTTTGAAATAGAATGTGATCTCACATAAACAAAGCATTTGTAATGTCATTTTTACAGGATAAAATTTTAGATCAGACCTTTTTCTTTAAAGAGATAAGAAAAAATAATCTATAAGTAGTGAATCTGTCTCCAAAGAGTAAATAATCTTTCTCCAAAAAGAATCCTTCATCCTAGCTTAAGATCTGTTTACTTCTGATCATAGAAAAGGGACATTGAAAGCTCTCAGATTGTTTCAGCTAAACCATTAAGGGGATGGAATTTTATAATTTATAATACGCACATATTAATATAATGTATTTAATATAAAAAATATTCCGTATATATTAAGCATTAGAGGTTGGAAGGGAGCACTGGAGGTCAAGGCTCCTACTCAAAGCCAGAGCACCTATGGAGTTGGACTAGGTTGCTCATGGCTTTACCTAGCTGAGTCTTAAAAACCTCTGAGTACACCAAGACTGTAGTTTCTGCAGGCAACCTGATCACATGCTTGGTTTTCTCACGACAGAGAAGTCAGAACTTCTCTTACTTCAGCTTATGTCTGTTCTTTCTTGACTTTTTTTCTTACACTATGGTGAAGATATCCTCCTGTGGAAACTACCCCTTCCACCTCTCAATCCCTCCCAGTCATTTGTTTTCAACAAACCCAGCTCCCTCCCTTTCTCCTCACAGGGCAAGTGAATCCAACCCTGACCATCTCAATACCTCTTCACTGGAGTTCCTTCTGTTTATTCTTGTCCTTTTTTTGTATTGGGAAAAAAAATAATGTGGGTTTTGTCGGTGATTAAAAACTAACAAATTTGCTTTTGTGTAACATTTTCTTACAACTGTATTTTGAGATATTTGTCCCCCAATTCTTTGGGGGCACACTGTTTCTCAACAAAGTCATAAGGCTTCCTGCCAGACTTGGCAGTTTGTCTCTTAGATTTCACAGGAGATCCCAAAGTGGAATATAAAGAGGGACAACAGAGAAAAGACCTCACCCTTCTCTCTACTGGAAATCCCACCATGTGGTACAATTTTTCTTTAAGGTAAAGAAATATTTCTTTGGATCAAAATTTTTATTAACTTAAGACTGCATTGTTCTGTGACCCAGTCAGCTGCTGTGCTGCTACCCTGGGAAAGCTTAAAATCTACTTAGTTCCAAGCAAATTTATTTTGATGTGATTGCAGCTCTTTTCTTCCTCTTCTTCATGGCAAGTTGTTGATACATGGGAGAGGAAGGTTGGTTGTCCAGTCTGAAAGCTTAAAGCCTGCCATTTGTATGGTATGACAGAAGAAATTAAAAAAATTATATTTGTTACCATAGCAACAATAAAACTCCTCCTCTAAATGCATTCAAAACCAACATCTCTCTGTCCTCTCCTCCTGAACTGTTAAGAAATTAAAACTGAAGCATTAGCTGTGGGATATTCTACACTGAACTGAAAAGCGTGTTAGTTTATGAAACTGAGACCTCCACTCACAATAAATCCTCATATTCATGCAAGGATATCACAAAATTCCATTTAGCTTCCACTGGAACTTTCTCTAAATTGAATTTTATTAACAGTATTTTATACAGAAAAACATGATAAAAATCCTCACTGTGCATTGTATTCCACTGTATTTTTTGTCCTTCTGTTCATGAAAGCCTAATATGGAGATAGCGAAGTTTTTGCAAAACTGAACAAAAGTCATCCCTGGTACAGTGGTATTTAGTTTCCTACTGAAGAATGTCCATTGTTAAAGGGACTAATACATTATCATCATAATCATCATCATCAATAATAATAAGAATAAATCCCATAGTTTTTGATATCTTGAAATTTTCCCCTTATGTGAATCATTTTGATATCACAGACAGTACTGCTTTTGAATTTGATCTTTTATGCTTTTGTTATACTACTTCATTTTTTTGCCAGTTTATACTGTGCATTTCAAGTTTGCTCCAATATATTATGAAATATATTGTGGCTTGGGTAATGACGAAGTGGCACATCCTTTTAGATAAAATTCTTTTAGCTGCTCTGATTTCGGGGAGCGAGCTTGATGGCCCACTCCTTAAAGATGATCACTTCCAGCCACCTGCCTTAATACTTCCAGCACATCTGACAGTCTTAGCAAAAAGTATTTTGAGTTCAGGAGGCTCCTGCATTGCTTTATACAGTCTTCAGCAGAAGTATTTAATTTTATTCCTGTTTCACATGTAACACAAAGAGCTTTATAGTCAGTCAAACTGAGGTAACATGAATTAAACAACTTGTGAAGGAAGGTGTTTGTTAGGTTTGTTAGGTTTGTTTGGGTTTTTTTCTTCCCTAGATCAAACCTTTCTTTTTATTCATAGATTCCTGTGGCAGAACAATTTTCTCTTGAAATACTAAGTGACATTCAAATAAAATTGAGTCAATTTTGTTGTGTTTTTTTTTTTTTCCAGAAAAAAGGGGTTTGTAAGCATCAAAGTGAAGTTTCTGTTTATTTTTCCTTTTTTCCTCTTTTAAATTTCAAAGTGTGCTTATTTGACTTCAGAATATTTTGCATTAAAAACCACTGAAGTTCCTAATTCCCTTGGCTGCTTTAAAAAAAAAAAAAATCTTTCTAATGTTTTCTTTGTCTTTTGAGGACAGAGAATTACTGTGCATGGTAAATACATACTAGAGTCAAGAATAAAACTTTTTGAAATATCAGACTTGCATTTTAATCATTGTGCACTGTGATGTGTCACAGTATTTCACCTTTAAATAGTGTCTGTGGTTAAAAATCCAGTCTTTGAACAAAATGTTCTCATTATTATCTTATATTGATATTTAATTCCTAATACTGTATTTTTGAATACTGTTTGTGTTCCGTTTTTAGTAGGCTGACATTGTGACATCCACCTCAAATCTACACATTTTAGTGACATCATTCTGCTTTCTAAAATAATTGTCTACTCTCATTTAAGGAAATTGGCTGGCACTCCTGTGCTTGAGTGACACCCTGTGCTAGAGTTAATTTCCATCCTCCATACATGTGGTAGTACTGACTTGGGGTTATATAGTCATGTTCAAGTTAGTGAAACAACTTAGCCTGTCTCAAAGCTGCACAGAAAAATGGTTGATAAAGGAAATAGAAATGTATTTTTTTATTTCCCATGACTGCACTGTTGTAATTATTTAGCAGGCGAGTAGGATGCAGAGTGGATCTGCTGAGCAGCTTATATAAAGTGAGTGAAAAAGCAGTTCAGTGCCACAACTGTAATATCTAAATAAATGTACCTGTTTGCTGAAAAATGACTTTGCCACTGTGTTCCACAGACACAGAGTGCTGTTTTCTTCCACTACTTCTTGCTTTAACTGCTTTTCTTACATATCCAGAAACTGTCATGCATTTTGATTAGCTTCTGTTCTGTAATTTTTTGAGCATTCTTACCTAACCTCTAAGGTTGTAAGAAAAAATATTATTTATCTTTGTTAATTATGGGAAAATAAGCAGAAAATTTTCCTCTACATATTTATTGCTTTGAATTGTATAGTTTGGACCTATGCTGTGGAATGAAAAATGTGGGTTTAGACAGTAGACATTAACTCTTTAGTGTACAACCTAGAGGTGACATAATCATTCTTCAGAATATAAGAAATAGTGCACCTTTCAGCAGCTGCTGCTCTCTTTCTTGATAAGCTTCTTTTGCATATTACTTAGAGATTTTTTTCTGTTCTTGTATTAAGATTTTACTGTCAGCAGTGACTATCTACTCTTCTTTGCTGACCCAACAGCAAAGTGACCCTTAGCCGGACATTCACCTCTGAGGCTCTCTGTATGCCAGGTCTACCGTGTCTTTGTTATTCAAGACACCTTCAAAGCATCAAAATTTGCCACCATTCTGGAAACACTTCCTCTCCTACGTCTCACACTGTGGCCTTCTTCCCCTTTTCGCTTTCAGTGTAGTCCTCATCTTTTTTTCTGCTTAAAATCCTTTTTATGGATTCCCTTAGAGATACGGCATGTTCAGAAACTTTCCTAATAATAATACTCTTCCCACAATATTATGTTAATTCTAAATCATATGCATTTGGGTGGGATTCTTTCAAATTCTCTGACAAAATAGTTTTGACTAGAACTAAAATGGTATACCCAGAGATGTTTCTGTTCCAACTAATCTTTACATTAGAAGGTGTTTCACAGAGCTGCAGAAGTGAAAATTCATCTTTCTGAAGATTGCCAAAATCTATCAGCACCATAGCTGGCTAGCAAACTGTTACCAGGGCATATAAAATTAAACAGAAAGAATCTTTTTCCTGACCTTCAAAGAGGTTAGTGTTACTAGCTTCCAGTAAAAACACAGTTGATGTGTTTTATAGAAATATATTTAAAAATTGTATATTTAGGCAAACAATCTTAGCAATGCTGAGAGTTATTAGAGTCCAGGACATTGAAATTTCTCATAACTTTTATATTTATCCTATCACTCCACTGGTTAACAGACAAGAAAATATATTCTTAGAGACAGCATTGACCAAAAAAATAGAATCACAGAAGCTGAATTAGTCTGACCTTGTGTATACATGCCCTAATCTTCTGTAATGAATTACTTGTCCCTGTACTGCTCAGGCCAGCAGTGTACAGTCATCTTATGTGTGGGATCTCTGAATACTGGAGAAGTTCAGTCAATTTACAAGAGTAATAACCTCCACACTGTGCCATACAGCCCATCCATTTTTTTGCATACTGTACTGCTTTGGTTTCTTAATAAATAATCTCTCCCAAAGTGAAATATCTCCATTTACTGCTTCTGCGACCAGTTTTGTTGATTAAATAGAACGGAGTATTTGTGGTCTTTGGTGTTTTTGTTTTGATTCTGCTTAAGGACTTTACTATTGTCATTGAAATTGAAACCCTGGTAAATGAAGTATTCTGATATAAAGATGCAGTTAGTTTTAATATTTATCTAAAAAATCTCAGAAACTTTTTATTTTGACTAATGCATATTTATGATGCCTAAAAATAATTCTTCAGAATATTGCCGTGTTCATTTATTCAGTACAGCATCCATCAGAGCTTTGAAAGTGACCAGGTAAAGGTTCTTGAAAATAACATTCAAGAAATGTTATTAATGGTATGCACTTTCCCAGAGAGACCTTGTCTGTCTCCCTTGCTCTTAAAAATTAAATACTAGATACAGTCTTGAAACATGAAGTTTTTGGTCTCTTATTAAACACTCCGATACTTGCCACAAGATTTTATTACAACTTTGTAAAGAGTTATTTCTATAAATCTCCAGTTTATATTAAGGTTCTTAGTTTGAGAACATAAGCACATGTCTACTGAAAGTGTGGGCGCATTATTTGGCTCTTATTTGCTTCCAAAGCATCTGGTGACCATTTTCCACTGGCTGTGTTGGAGACTGTTTTCTTCTCAATGTTTTATACTTTTTATTGCTGAAATAAGTCATGTGTCAGGCAGGAGAAGAAAAGGGAGTTATGCTCCTCTGATCACTTCAATGTTTAAATGCCTTCTCAATGTAGTCTTTACTATTTGATTAAGCATTCATCAATTTTGTGTGTCCTTGCCTGAAGTTTCAAATTATATGTCTTTAGGAAGGAACTTCTTTATACTTCACTGTTTTCAGGTCTGACTATTTAGGTATAAAAGTTGTTTTCTGTCTTTGCAGGAATAAATGAGATCCTGAACTTTTGAGTTTTTCTTCAAAAGAAATACATTCTGTTACAAAGTATTCTTAGTAAAAGTCTGACAATGAAGGGATCCTGTGATGTAATCATTCGATCAGATGACTAAAATACTGTCTTCTGGCCTGGAATTTAGGGTAACATGAGAAGTTAGAAATGAAGAGTGCTGGGAACTTGAGGTAGTTGTTATATAATGTATTTGCTATGTGTGAATCATATATTCCGTCTATAATTGACAAATAGATATAAATGTGGATACAGGAGCCCAACAGAATGGAATGGCAGTAAATGTCATCAATGCTGGAATCAAACACAGATATAGAGAATCCAACAAAAGACCAGCCTTCCAAAACAGTGACTCAGGAGCTGATGGTTTGATCTTGATTGGGTTTACAGCTATGCCCCAGCAGAGGTTCTAGGAACAGCACTGTCAGAAATATCCTAACGGTCCAAGAGTGCAACAATACTTCTTGAGACCACACAGTATCTGTCCTCCATGCACATCTTTGTTGTTATTCTCGGTATCTAAAACCTTCAGATTTCATGCTGGAGGAGATAGTACTTTTGTGATGAGCAGTAGAGAGACAAGAGTAGGGCATTAGGCTTCTGGGTAAGCTTTTAAAAGGCTAGCTCGAAGGATGAGGGAGAAATTAAAGTGTTGGGATTGACTGTGTTGTATTTACCCACTGGTTATTGTACGTTTGGAACTCTGGTGTGCATGGGAAGCTAGTCACATATGTGTTTAAAGCCTTTGTGTCATGCCACAGAACCTGAGCTTTGAATCAGGATGCTCCTGATCAAGGTGTTTTTACTGATTACTTCTACTCAAGAAGTTTGACTGAACATGGCTCAGGAAATCACAGTTTTCTTTTGTGGGTTGCTACTGTCAGGAATTCAGGTTAGTTACTGCAAAAATGTTCCTAAGAATTGACCATTTATACCCTTGCAATGTTGGCATTGAGAATTACTGGCATACTGTAACTTTAAAACTGTGCAGAGTTTAGAACATTTGTCTGTCTGACTCCTTGTGCTGCAATTACTGCACTGTAAGTAGATTCGTGGCCTGACACTGGCTGCTGTCATAATAACAACCATTGTCGTAAGAAAGCAATATTCAAACCTGAATTGGTTCAATGCCTGACTTCTGAGAAAACACAACTGACACTAATTCTACAGTCTCAAAATATACTGGCAATTCCCATTATTTTACCTAATGTTTCTCCAGTCTGTCCCCTTGAGGCAGTAAGAAGGGAAGACATGGTGTAGAGAAACTGATGTGTCTTGAGGAGATACAATTTTTTCCTAAATATTTTCTTAGAGAGGCCTCTCTCATCTTTCAGATGTTCACGATTGAATGCGGTAGGTGTGAAGAGACCAGAGCTCTGTTTCACCAACTTACTTTTCCCTGTAATTTTCAGTATGTCAAAATTATTTAATTTTCGTTCCCTTCTTCACCCACCATAAGAAATTAGTCAACATTAATAATTGTAAACAGTTCTGATTTAAGTGTTTCTTTAATTTTAAACCAATTGCTAAATAATATCTATTAATTTCTATTTTCCTACCTTAAGTTATCAGCATTATTTGAGTCCTTCATTTGAGTTGTTCTTCCATTTAATCATTATAATTCTTGAATCTATATCTTATTTTCCCTTTGTACAATATGTCCATTATATGTATTTTGAAAGAATCGTATTTATCTGGAAGTTTTTCTCAACTCCCTCAAAGGATAGAGGAAAATAGAATATAAATAAGTCTCAGGTATTGATGTGAAATAGTTTTCTGGGTTGGTATCACTTCAACTTGAGATGGATGTTGCCTGGGAACTGAGAACCAGGAGAAAGATTCTCACTTACTAATGGCGTAATCTTTTTATCTTCCACCCTTGCCTTCAGGTGTTCTCTGCATCTGGAGAAGCTGGTCTGAAAATTCATAATCCTAGTTGTGATATCAGAGTTAATAAATATTTTCATAGGAATGTTTAAGCAGAAAAGATAAAGGTGTCCAGGATTTGGCAATATTAGTAATAGACAACAAATAGATAAACTAAGAGTCATTAAATTACTTTGACATGACAGTTAACTTCTTAGAAAGCATAAAAGCAGAAAAAAATCGAGTATTACTGTAACTAGATCTTGCACTAAAGGCCTACATTTCTCTGCAACCAGAGCAACCTGCTTCAAATAGAATGAGATTTCAACCATGATCAAATATTGCATTTTTACATTAAATCAACTACACTAAAAAACCATTCCCAAGTTTTTTCAAATATTCTAACACTATTGAAAATTCACAAAGTTCAGTTTGTTTAAATTCAGAGGTCGTTCAGATTTTTAAAATTTTTTTTTCTGTCATTAAATTTGTCAAAATATGACTCTGAAATAGAAGATCAACAGATTTGAAAAATACAAAAGGTTTTGCTTTGTGTTCTGTCCTCATAAAATTTGAATATAAATACAGAAATGAACTGTGAAGGTCAACTCTGTGTTGATGAAAGTATATAACAAGTGTCACATTTAGTTTTGCATTTGGCATCAGTCCGTGTTACCAAACTTTTACTATTTTATATATATTTTTTTTAATTTTACATTTTTACTTCATTCTTAATCAGAGAAAGACAAGGAAAAATCTGTGTAAAAGGCAATAAGTCATTAGCAGAATACTGATTTCTAATGTGGGAGTTTCAGGTTTGAGATGCTGTTCACTGGTTCCCAGATTCCAGGAAAAAATGTTTAAATTAATTAGGATGTTGAATATTTGTCTGTCTGGTGTTGAACAAAAAATATATCATTAATATTAATAATTTGTCATTCTAAAAGTTTTCTTTGAAAACTGTTTTCTTTTCTCTAAAAATCAAAGGAATGGAAGATGCAATGATAATTATAAACTAGATTCTTTACTGAAATATCTTTGAATTTGATAATGTAAGATCCTTATCTGCGGCCATTTTATTCTTTCTGTTGTTAGGAAAGAAACTGAGAACATACAACCTGGAACATACAAATAATGCTAATTATAATTATTAGCTTTCATTAGATTCTTCACTGAAATGTCTCTGATAACATAAGGTCTTAATCTGTGGCCATTTTATTCTTTCTACTGTTAGGAAAGAAACTGAGAGAGAAGTCAGTGCTGTCTTGTCCTGTAAATGAAAAACGGGTGAAAAAAAACCATGTTAAGTTCTTTCTGCCTATTTGATGATGATGTTGGATTGTTCCATAGCAGTAAAATCTGTATGGATGAGGTTGTTTCTGGTTTCTTTTATACAAATATACGTCAGGTTTTTCCTGAAAACCACACTTTCATTATTATACTTTAATGCTAGCCAAACAAATTTTGGTTCATTTTGAGATTAAGTTTTTAGGATAATGATTTTCTAAAATCCTGCTGTATTAGAACCTTTCTTTCTCTCCTTCCACTGATTTTAAAATGCGGTTAAAAAGGACTATCTTTCAGAATCTTTCCTGTAGTATGTATACAAGTTGTTTAGCTGTGCAATTTACTGAAATTGTGGAGCTTTTTTTCTTCAGTCTTACTGTTTGCTCCATAGTCTTCTAGGAATAGAGAGCGGTCTTACACATTTGCAATTGCTGTTGTGTTATGTTCTAATGACTGTTAATTTATTCTTATTTTCTGAAGTTTGGAATCGATATCAACAGTCTTTTCAAACCTAAGCAGTTCTATAAAATGCCTTCTCTGCACCTGCAGAAGTTATTTCCTTGTACTAGAGCACCTGAGAAAATGTAGTTTATATAAAATTCTGTAAAATTCCATAGAATTTTATATAGGTATATTCCGAAAGTCACTTTAACACCATATTATGTGGATGGGAGAGTGGACTATGCTATTCACGATGAGATCATGACTCAGAAAAGATAATATAAAACCAGAATGACCATTATGCCCATAGAGCAGAGCTGAGAGAAGGGTGAGAGGACTTCTAAGTGAATCTGAATTGCAAAAAGACTGATGTGTAAGAATTATAGACAGAAATTCAGAACAAACAGCAAGTTGTCTTCTCCATAGATCAGCTGTATCCTACAAAAATAGTAATGTTAATTGATATTCTCCTAGTGTAATTCTAGCTACTTCCCTTTATGGCCAGTAGATCTCTCAGCAGGTACATGCCGGAATCAATTCCCTTATTGTTTGCCTAAATTCACCTCACAGCATCTGTCTCAAATCCCATCTGATCTCTAGCCTTATACAACCTGAAGTTCACCTTCAGAGTTTTTGGCAGTTCTTAACTTCCCTTGTGTTTCAGTGCTCAGGTCTCTTAGGTCTTATTCTCTGAAGTATTTGTACCCATTTTGGATGGAATAGCATTAATTTTCCTCAGAGTAGCTTGTACGGATTTGTGCTGAAAACAGTGTAGATAACACAGGGATATTTTTGTTATTCCCGAGCAGTACTTACACAGAATCAAGACCTGCTCTTCATCTCACACTGTCCCATCAGAGAGTAGGTTGAAGGTGCACAAGAATTTCAGTGGGAACACATCTGGAACAGCTGACCCCAAGTATCCAAAGGGATATTCCACACCATATGGTGTCATGCTCAGCAGTGAAAACTGTGAGGGTGGAAAAGGTTTGCAGGGACTGCTGTTGCTTGGGACTGGCTGAACATTGGTCAGCTGGTGGTGAGCAACTGGGTTTGGTTGGATTTTTTTATCACTTGTTTTTCTTGGGTTTATTTTATTATTATTTTTAGGACCTGGGGGAGGGTTCTCCCCCTTTTTTTTTTTTATTAGCCAATTCACCATATGAGTTTTCACAGTTCTGTCATTGCAGTTCTCTCTCCCATCTCACTTCAGGGTGAAAAGTAAGCAAGTATTTGTGTGTGCTTAGCTGCTTACTGTGTTTAAAACACAGTATTAATTCCATTATGCATGTAAGTTTCTTTCACTTTCAGCTCTATACATTCTCTCCTTCTTCTTTTAGCACTTGATTGCATCAAGTTTCCTTTTTTCTGATCATCTTTCAGACTTTCCTAGCGTACCCTTTTGCAGAGACTTCCACTGTGGATTGTTCTCCAGCTGTTGTGACTTAAAATCAGTTAGCAAAAAAATTATTCCTATTTAAATTAAAAGAAGATGACACAAAAATATAATGGTAATCATTATTTTATTTTGTAGAATTGCTTTATTTGTTTGACTGTTGTTCTGAATTACTAAAGATTCTGCTCACATGCTGCTACAAGGTTTCCTGCAGTGTTTTGTAATGAATGTGCTGATAATACAGTGTAGTTTTCTGAATCTATAGATGAATAACTAGCTCTTTCTAAATGTGTAATGTAGGCCAACAAATGGGAACACATTTTTTATTAACAAGTTGATAATTTCTTAATAATAATATTCTAATACATATTTGTTTATTTCATGTTCATAACAGTTAATCTATAGATAATTCACAGATACTTTCAAGCTCATAGCTAACAGTTAGAATTTGATTAGTTTCAATTATCGCCATAGTTTTATATCTGCATGAAGAGGTTATACAACAGTCAATGCAATTGAAAATTTTGATCTGTGTATTTTAGGAGATGAGTAGGCCTCACTTAAATTCTTTATATTTTCCATGTGATCTTCAATTTACTTCAGTATGTATTCTAATATTTGCTTTTAGATTTATTCATGATGGCTAGTTTCTTCCCTGATAATACTGATCTGAAACACCCTCAAAAATTTTATTCTCAAATGTAACCCCTTTCTGCTTTAGAAAGCCACATAGGATTCATATTTCAGTACAGTACTATGCCTTTTCTCTAGCTCTTTTTACATAACTGGTATACAAAGCTCTTATGCCTATTCATAAGACCATTTCTATTCTTAACAAAACGTGAAGGTTTGATTCTGTTTAAAAACAGTCAGTATAAGCAAAATTTTAATTATATTTAAAGATAAATTTTAACTTTACCAAATCTTTAAGTTTTATTATGAATATAATCATCATATGTGCAAGCAGGGGCATGAGTATAATGGTTGCAAAAATGGTTTAATTGAGCATAATTACTATTTGGTAATTTTTATCATGAATGTTATAACCTTTTAGATACTATTGTAAAAAGCATCTATCTCAACAACTGTCAGGAACTTTTGAAAATATTCTGTATTTTTTTTATCAGTGTGTTTAACAGTAGTCACATGGGAACCACCACCCCATGTGGTCTGAAGAACAAATCACTGTATGGCCTGCTGCCGCACGTAGGTCTTCTGCTTTTCTTATAACTGACAGTTCATTGTTGCTTTATTGCAGTCACGTTTCTTGGGGTTTTTTTAAGTACTCCATCAAATTTATGTGAATGACATTGAGTTCCCATGGCATTATCTGGACTGCTTTTAAGTTTTCTACTGTTTTAATGCTGTTTATAGCTTCATGCAAGTATTTTGATATTAAGGAAGTAATCCGTGTCTGAAGTTAAATAACATCTTGCATTTTAATTATGAGACAGTCTCAGAATTGAAATGTAACATGTATTGATTCCTCAATTCTGTTTTAACTGATACAGTGGGACTCCCCTTTCTACTTGCTTTTGAGAGTGTAGAAATACTGCAACGAAACTGGCTTCAGTTTCTTTACATGCAGAGCTGCAATTTCAGGCCTGAAAACATGAAAAGGCTGTTTAAACTTATTCTCTGACTTAATTCTTTCTGAGCTGTGGACCTATTTTCCGTCACTCATCCCAAAAAACTCTTATTTTCTCCTCACTAAATTGGAAGATTAAATAATGTGACAAAGTTCATGATGGAGATAGAGGAAATTAAGAAAATCTTGCATGTATTAACCTGTAAATTTTGAGTGTTCCTTGTAAGGGCACCTTAAAGTCCATTGATTTAAAATAGGTCTCATTTCTGTGAGTGACCAGGATTCACAAATACCCAGCCTGATTCTCTGTTATTTTTTCCCCAGTAACACACATACTACCAGAAATGAAGAAGAATTCACTTTCTGTGTCTTCTTTTTATTTCCAGAGATTTGATCCTCCACTTTTGAAATACGAGAAATAGAGGAATAATGTTCAAAATAGGATAGTAAAGCATTTGGCTAAAATGGAGAAAACATTATCTAATGCCTACAACATATTTCCTCAACAGCCAGGGTGCCAGCTTGAGATAGCTCTTACTGGGAGGCAGCAGAACTATTCTGGGCTCTGAAAAGATTCTGCATTTTTTCATAATGTTAATAAATTCTGAAAATAGATTGTTTACAACAGTGTCTTGTCTGGGCAGTACTTGGCTTTGTTCAAAGCATTTATTTTAGGAAGGAAAGAGAGGGGGAGGTTGTATTAGGAAGGAGTGTCTAGTGGTGTTACAAAAGAAAAATTCCAAAGCCTTTGTAATTTAGTTGTGAGATACAGTGCAACTGTTAAACCCCAAAGCAACATCACCTGATGTTGTGAAGATCCCTGCAGCCACAGCATTTCTTGCAATAATTTGAGTAATTACTCACAAGCTCTATACACACCTGGAAACTCAAAGTGCTACTCAATTCACTTCCCATGAGCAGCCTTCACTGACTATTCCTTATGCTGCAGTTGTAAAACAAACAAACAAACAAAACGTGTAATGAGATAAGCTTGTGAATTGTAGTCACTACTGTAACTTAATGGCTCTGTGTTGAACCAGTGCCTTAGAAAGAGAGTTGGAAGCTATCACCTCTTCTGGATAAACCATAAAACTAAACCTAAATAAAACTAAACTAATTACCATAAAACTAAACTAGTTACATTATCTGTTGCTTGGCTTTTGAGCAGTAGAAACATTGACCAAAACCTGAGCTCTTACAGTTAATTCTGCATAGCTGTATAAATTGTGAAATTTCTGGTTTAATACCAACAGCACTCGTTTAAATTGTTTTGTACTGCACTTGTTTTGCCTCTTAGATAGTTGTGTTCTGAATTCTCAGAGGAATTTTTGATTGAGTACTTGTCCATTACAATTTGCATTCTAATGTTTTTAAGGGAAAGAAATAATTTGAAATGTAAGAGTGATGTTATATAACATTCAGGTATGCTAACCCATTTTCAAGATGAAAATTGAACCTGAGGTAAAGTCCTTAATTGGCCCTTCTATTTACCCAGTACTACTGAAATTAGGCACAGTTCAGTCTTTTTTTTTCTTTTCATTTTTTTTTCAGCAAAGAAAGCTCTCTTGTTACATTTTTTCCCTATTTTTCTCATTATAAGCATTGTTTTAGTCCCCTCTACACTATTACTTTATGCTCCTGTAAGTTAATTTAAGGGACTGACTAGCACTGAACACATTTTGTTGTGGGATAATTGGTTGGCCTTGCATCAACTCTGCTATTTTTTCTGTCATCCAGAAAACTTAATTTACTTTGCGTGGTTGTGCTAAGGGTTGCCTTTGTGGCCAAAAAAAAATAAAATTAAAAAAGTTAAAAAGGTGTGGTAGAAGCACATAGAGATGTAACTATGTATTAAAAAAATACCTATGTAAGGATAAATTTGGAAAGACTGGGTCAAAATGTGACTTATAAGTACAAAAAAGGTTATAGGACTTTGTAAGGCAAAGGTTTTAGAAAAATATTAGATTTAAGAAAATATTTAAAATCTTGTGTGATATTATTGAGGTGAGCATATAACAAGTGCCTGAAAAGAAGATGTATTCAGTGATCTATTAATCTTCACAAAAAAATTAATTAGAAGCCTATATTTAATAATAACAAAGAAAAATAGAGGTAAGAATAATTGAAAATGAGTTAACACAAATGTAAGTTTTATATTTCTTGTATCCTGATATCCTGGAAGTAGTTAAGTAACTAGGAACTGTTAATGTTGGAGAACTTGCAGGGCAGATGGCTTGAAAAGAGTCAACATTGCACCTAGCTGGGGTTTAGAGCAGATTATAAAGTAAGTACATTTGATACATTATCCTGGTGCTGAAGTAGCAAGTCAAAATAAAAAAAAGTACAAATGCAATAGGAACGTGTTTATGACATAATAATATTTCCACTCCACTTAGTTGTGGATGGGGCATTTTGTTTGCATCTGGGTGCTGGAGAAATTTTGATCAATATGAAAGTTCTGATAGTACGAAAAAAATGCCGGTGAAATTCCCGAAGGTTTATAGTGTTGGTTGTAACACTAAAGGCTGAGATCAGTGGTTTTCATTCTCACTGTAGGTGAGACAAGAAGTTGTGGTTTCTGTTTCCTGCTTTAGAACACTGTGAATATGATATTAAGAGTAACAGAACAATGGAAAAATAACGCCATGGATGCTTTTTGCTAATATTTTCTAGAAGTAACTAGAGGGTAAGCAGGCACAGGAATGTCTGAAGATCCTTGATTCTATTTCAGTAAATTAGTGTGTGTGCTAGATGATTAGTTGAATTCTCCTGAAATCCTGTATTTGTAGGATATTAATAAAGAAATGTAAATGGCATTACTTTGGGGATGTGGATGTTGAAAAAACCTTACATTCTGCTGTCTCTAAACTTGCCATGTGTAATCATTATCATTTTCTTAGCAAGTCCCTCTGTGCTGTAGGCAACACTAATTATATAGTATTGACTAATGTTTGTGTAAAATGTATTAGTACAATAGCAGCACAAAAATTTAATAATTACAGCAATATTGCATCATGCTGAATAAATGTGCTTTCATCTTTAGATTATCTCACTTTAATTTTCTTTCTTCCTTTTCTACTTTTACTACCTTTAAATCATAGTACCAAACCTTTTAAAATAGAAAAATATTATCATAATATAAAATGTTTTTACATAAGAAGATAATTAAGTTTAGTTCTTTATGTTTATTAGTGATAGTTTTGGTCACTACTGGAGACTGGGCTAGGATATAAAATATTTTGGAGGACTTCGTATTTTTACTGCAGATGTGTTTCTTAAAACCATTACACTCTCCTTCTTCCCTGAACTGCTTTCTATGTGTCATACAGATATCTTCTTAAATGTCAGTAAATGGATTTTTTTTCCCCAAATTTTGCATATCTCTGGTTTCATTTAGTTTTTTTTTTCTCTTTCAAATTTGTAATATTTTTATTCTAGTCATCTTTGCTTCCATATATTGTATATTCACAATATGCAGATGATACCAGCAGCCAGGTATTTCTGTGTGGTCACTGCAGGCATTGACCATGCCTATACTCTTAGGTGGCAGTCCTAATACTGTGTAGCCACATACATGTGTGTGAAAGAAAGCTGCACTGTACTATCCAAGGCAGAGAGACTGCACTGAACTGCTGCATTCTTAGACAGGAATAAGTTGTCTTTTACCTGATCCTGTGGAGACATGTCTACGAGAGGCAGAACAGGTGAGCTGCATATGAATGAATCTTTGGAAATTCTTTTTATAGGAGACCTAGTTTGGTGAGGAAAAGGCCACAGTTACCTTAGAAGTGTAAAGATCCTTTTACTGTGTTTCATATGATGCGTTCATCTACTCTGTGTGAACCCACACATGACTTTTGAACAACTGGAAGTCATCGAACCAGGCAAGGGGTTATTGAGAATAACAGAATTAACTCAACTAGGTTGAGTCAGAAGGGACCTTTTACAGGTCATCTAGTTCAATCCCCCTGCTATGGGGAGGGACACCTTCCATTAGATCAAGAGGCTCAAAGCCCCATCCAATCTGACCTGTAACACTTTCAGGGATGGAGCATTCACAGCTTCATAAGAGATGTGCTTCAACTCTGATTTTGACCCTCCTTTGGCCTTGCTTCAGCACGTCCAAGTCTTTCTTATGTTGGGACCCCAAAGCAATATCCTAAACAGAAGACTTAAACTGTATGTCTATTTTTTCCCCTCTCATATACTAAGACTTAACTACCGCTTGATGTTTCTAATACTGTCAATTGTACTGTTTCTGTATCTGTATTTGCAACATTATAAACCAAGCTAAACTTCACCTTGTGTGCTTATAGCCAGTCTGTATTCCTTTATGGCTTGATAAATGCAGTATATCAGAACCACTGTTCCATGAAGAGCTGACAAAACTGGAAAGCTGTATCACGTTGCCAGCACTAATTCCACGAGCACCTGCATGCCATCACTTGTTTCTTTGTAGGAATTTGATAATGAGTGGATGACTTATCAGACAACCTATTGTATTCTCTCATTTCAGCTCACCCTCAGCAACATTTTCGATCTTGAAAGGTTAAAAGTTATAAAGGCTTCTAAGTAATTTTGTTCTCAGTGTTTAACATCCTTATCTGTAGGATGGCTGAGGGCTGGTTCACAAAGGGACACAAAGAGTAAAGAGAAAACCTCTAATAATTTAGTTGTTTAGTTAAAAAAAGCAACCTAATAATTCAGGAATCTGCAGGAATAGTCATTTATGAAAAATGTTTGAAATTTTCTGTTGACAGCAAGGAACATTTCACAACACTGATGGAAATCTTACCAGGTTTTGTTATTTTAGGTTAAGTAAGAAACAACATTTACTAACTAGAAGATGTTTGTTTACAGGTGCAAGAGACAAAAATTTTTAAAATCAGTTTGATTTCCTGCTAGAGGGAATATTATCCTCTCTTAAACTTCTCTCAGAGCAGTAGAAATGAACTGATTCTCATAAATTGTCTTATATTAATCTATAGAGTAGTCTTCATTTGCTTGCAAGTCTACTTCACTGTTAAATTGATTTCACTGTAAGAGTATTTTTCAGCCTACCTGTTTCTTTTCTTCATGTGTTCTCATTAATACATATTGAAAAGGGATAAAGGGAGGTACTCTGGGATATAATATATAGGATTTTCTTCAAATCCTTCTCACATTAATATTCAAGGGAAATGTGATTTTTTTTTTTTACATAAGAAAAATGTCAGGGTTTTTTTGGACAAGATTCCATTTTCTGTTAGTCTATTTCTGAAAGGTATTTTTGGTTGCTGTGGTAATGCATTTTCATGTATTACCACAACGCAACTACTAAAAAACCCCTGTAAGTAATTTAACCTCATGTTTTGTTTTGTTTGGTTTTTTTTTTTTTTGTCTTTCCAGAAATGAATTTCTTTTCTGCAAGAAATCATGATTATTTATTGATGCTGAAAGAAAATGGGCTGATGTTCTTCTGGGTGTTCTGAATAACATGTAAGTGTAATATGTTTACTGTAACATTGATTATGTGTTCAATTTAGGTAGTAATTATGATTTGATTTTAACAAAGAAACCATTGGTTAGAGATGTTTCTTTGTTTTTGTCACAACAGTAGATAAGGTATGGTGACAGATTGTCTGAGATAATACCTTTTGGAAGGTATTTTAATCCCCTTGTTTTACTTGGAACATTAATATTTATCAGACTCTACTGATCATTCATAAGCTTCACAGAGGAAAGTTCATAGCAACAAAAGTTAAAATAATGGTAATTGATAAACAAAACTCTAAAAAAATTATACAGGCTCTACCTGGTCGGCAAAATGACTGGATATTAGATAAATGTCTTTATTTGTTAGCCTCTCCCAAAATAGCAGTATCGTGACCTTTTCCGGTAGAAACTGTGAAAACACAACTATACAATGGCTGACAGAAATGTAGACTCTGATTAAAATCTTCAGTTTGGAGGAGACACTAAGTAATATTAATGACCTTCTCAGATTTAATGTGCTAGTACAGAAGAGAAGGCAAAAAGGCCATTCGTTCTTTCCCACAGCAATGTGTGCAGAGCATTGTCGGTGTTCAGTAACAGTGTTGTTTTGGATATTGCTAGTGGCACGACATCCTTAACTTTTTTTCTCTTTCTGTTTGATTTCATTGCCATAAACATTTCTTGCCCCATGAAAGCACAGTTCTTGAGACTGATGTTGGATCTCTGAACATCCATTCTACTTTTGAAAGGCTAATTGATTCAGCTTTGTTCATGATGTTGTTTCAGTCTTTTCTGTGCACGGACATTTGTGGGGACAATTTATGGGTGCCAGTGTTTGAACACCTGTCATTCAAACAGTCATGCACTCACACAGAAAAAGGATTTTGAGCATCCTGTTATTCAGTGTGTTCAGTAGGATTCCTGTCACTGTTTTTAGAAAAGCTCCAGTCCATGGGTAGTAATTATATCAGAGGCTGAGGTGGTGTGTCATATATAGTGACTAGTCAGAGCCTAAATGGGAGGTTTGACACACAGCCAGTCAACTTGGCCCGGTTCAGGTGAACTTTCCAACAAGTCTAAAAAATAAATTATTTAATAAAAGATGGTATTTTTTGCAAATAAATTATCAGTTGAAGGAAAGAGGGATTTGAATCTGTCTATTGAACTGAAGAGTAAGGCAGTGGTTCTCAAACTGGGATATAAATGCTATATAATGGGAACTGCAGAGTGTATGTGTTCTCTGCTGAAAGACTGAAAACAAAAACCTGCAAAAATGGACCTCTAATCGAAAAAATCAGAGGTATGGTGTTAAAATTCTTGTTCTATCTGGGAAGTTGACACAGATGTTTCTAATACTCTGTTCAGGATTAGACTGGGGGGGAAATAAAATCACCAGGCATCCCTTACCAGCACCTATATAGGTTTTTGTTGTTCATGAATACTTTCAGTGTCATGATCATAGGATTTAAGATCAAATTCTTCATTGTTAGAGAAAGAAAATAGATTTCTCATTGCTGCATTGTGAAGATGAATTCTTTTACTTGATGTGCTCATTAGATTTTGTGATAGAAGAGATCAATTTGAAATAAAAATTGAATGTCTTAGTACCATTTTATTATCCAGATTAAAAGTTAGGTTGCAGTTGACTTAATATGAATGTGTGCCTATTGGCTGTAGCTGATAAGGAAGCTTCAGCTTTCTGTATGTGACATCCTATCATTTACATTTTCTGCTATTAGAACCCAGTTCTTCTCCCTGCTTTTTGGGAGGGACTCCTAGTCCCTGTTGCTGTAAAAGGTTAGTGAAAGATATGCTAGACACAGTGCTAGTTTATTTATACATACCCTGGACTAGTACCTAACAAGGTAACTAAACACATGTACAGCATGTGTTTGATTTTCAGCACATTCAGTAATCAAAGGTATTTTGGCAGTAGTAGGATGGTGTCGGTACTGATGAGAACTGATCTGCATTTTTCTGGAATTTTTTTCACATTAGAAGATGCAGATTGGTGGAAAATAAAATATCTGTCCTCAGTCTTTCATCCCAACTGGCCCCCCGGAGAATTTTTAGGAATACCAGTGCCTTTCCATTAAGGGACAAGCTAATTAAACACAGTTCTATTATGGAAGTTGTCTGCCGCAAAGCCTAGAGAGTAGAAATTGGACTGTGCTCCTAGTTGTGGTGTTTTGGTGCTAGGAGTAGCCCTGGGACAGGGAGGCCTGAAGGCCTGAAAGATGGGATTGGGGTTGGAGCTGGAATTTATTGCTGTGTGATTTGGGGGGGGGGGGGGAAATTAATTATCTGAGTTGCGCTGATAATAATCCAGGTATATATTATTTTAAAGGGATTTTATGTGGATATTATTCTTCAGCTGAAAACACTTTTTGGGAATGATTGATTTAATTTTTTCTCTCATTAGAGAATTGGCTTCTAACTGGAAGCATTTTATACTGTGTAGTTACTTGAGGCACTGCTATTTTCAATTCAACAGAAAATGGCTCTAAGTAAGAGCATAGAAATGACTGACATTGTGTTAGGGGACTGCGAATCACAAAATGCACAGCTTCAGCTTGCATGCAAAAACACCATTTAGCTGTGATAATAGAAATTAGATTTCAATCAGTATGCTCTTTGTTATTAATCCATTTTTCTCCTTTCATGTGAAGAGGTCCTAATAACACGTTAGACAAATCATACTCTTTAAAAACTGATTTGAAATAAAAACACTTTTGAAGCCTTGTAATTTTGGGCATGCATTTTGTAATAATAATATGTTTCCTTGCTGCTAATGTATTGATGCATACTTGTAAGTGTGCACAATGTTGTTCTTTTATTTTCGGTCCAAGCTTATTATTAGGAACGAAATTGTTCTTCCAATTTAAGCAAATTTGTGAGGAAACTGTGGCAGGTACACTAAGAACACTAAATTTGAAGACCTAATAAAGACCTTAAATTATAAGCGGTGATTATTAATATTGTAGAGTTGAAGTACTAAGAGTAACCTTTTCTTTTGGGGTAAAAGTGATGGCTTTTCTAGTAGTTGTAAATCTTTAACGTTTCATAAGTTTCAATTACTGTCTGAAGTTGAGGAATTTGTAGTGTGTGCACCTAAGCAACACTTCTGTGCTATGCATCTGCATAACAGAACTCTCATATTGATTAGGTTGCTATTAGAGTCTCAACTGTACATCTTTATGAAGCTTCATTCTAGCAGACATTTTTTGGGATACACAGAAAGACACTGATATATGAGGGCTTTTGATCAGCTACTGTGATTATCTTTTTGGTTTCTAGGGCCAGCTTAAAGAACGAAAGACTTATTGTCAAGATGCTGAGAAATTACTGCTAATTTAGTAACATTTCTTAGTTTCTTCTGCTGCTTTTGGTCTAGTAATTTTTATCTATATCCCCTTATAATACACCCTTTTAGAGGGAAGGAAAAAAACAACCTTATTGCTTTTGCAGTAGTTTATCTTGTTGAATTATAGTCAGAGATCCATTACTTTATAGTCTGGAAACTTCAGCACTATTCTTGGTAGTGTCTGTCTACATCTAATGCTCATAGCTTCTGTGTGGCCTACTTGGATTAATGCTTTTATCAGCTGCATCTGTCTAATACTGGAGCACTGTGTCTAGTTCCGGGGTCCCCAGCTCAAGAAAGATGATGAACTACTTAAGAGGGTTCAGTGGAAGGCTCGAAGATGATGAGGGGACTGGAGCATCTCTCTATTGAAGAAAGGGTGGGGGAGTTTGGCTTGTTTAGCATGGAGAAGAGAAAACTGAGAGGGAATCATATCAATTCATTCAAATATCTTCAGGGCAGGTGTCAAGAGGATGCAGCCAGAGCCTTCTCAGCGGTGCCCAGTGACAGGATAAGTGGCAACAGCACAAACTGAAATACAAGAAGTTCCATCTGAGTATGAGGGAAATTTCTTCATGTTGAGGGTGACTGAGCGCTGGAACAGGCTGCCCAGAGAAGCTGTTGAGTCTCCTTCTTTGGAGATATTTAAAACCCACCTGGACACATTCCTGTGCAACCTGCTCCAGGTAAACCTACTTTAGCAGGGGAGTTGGACTAGATGACCTCCAGAGGTCCCTTTCAACCCTAAACAGTCTGGGTTGCTATGATACTAGATTCTAAAACAATTATTAAGTAAAACCTATAGCCACTAAAATGTCACTCAAAAATGCACTAAAAATGTTCATAGATTGCAAGCAAAGTGTATTTTTTTCAGTGGATTCTGTGAGGTTTATAAAAATGTCAAAAATAATAGCATTATATTTTGAGATTGAAAATTTTATTTTTTGAAATTAATTTTTGAAATTGATTTTTTTTGTGTTTTCTGTTTGTTTTGTTTTTCTCATCTAAAATAAACAGGACAGCATTATTGATGAGCACCACAAAAGAAATTATACAGATTACAATCATTTCCGTGGTGATGATCTCTGTGGAGTATTGAGAGTGAAAACATTAATTTTTCAAGCAGAGGTACAGTTTCTTTTTCAAGAATGTTACTAAAGGAATCTATCTGAAAAAGGGGAGCTTTTCCACGTTGTCAAGCAGTATTAATATCTTGCTTTTGTCTTACCACTGTAACTGCTCATCTTGGCCTCCTCGTCAGAGGAGACCCCAGCTGGAGCTGCATGGTCTTTTCTGTCCACTGACCCTATTTTCTTTATTCATGTATTTTGTGATTTTACATAAAAACTTTTATATTTAATGCAAAGACAGCGTGGCTTCTTTACAGACATTTATGGGGTTTTACATAAAACACTTCTAATTTCTTTTTCCTTCCCCAAAACGGCAAATGTTTCTCTCCAGTCGTCTTACCATCATGCATTGCCAAGGAGGGTGCCAAAGGAACAGCTTCACTTTCTTTTACAGTCTTAGCAGTGACTGAGCTTAGTCAGGACTCAGTGAAGAGAACATGAGATTCATGCAGGAGACTCAATTAGATACTATCCTTCTTTATGAGAGGACAGAAGTTGACTTCTCTAGAAACTCTTTCCAAATGAGTTTTTAAGACAGATAAGATGAATTGTCTCATAGAACTCAGTATTTTTTTCCCATTAATTTTAAGGAAAGTCCACATGACTTTTTCAGACTTATGCAACATACTTGAGATATTAAATTTAAACTGGAAATCCCATTCTTTGTGGAATGGAAATTTACCTTGATGACAATACTTAAGTCAGTCAGTATAAGAAATCTTTCCTACCTTGTGATGTTCCACCAGAACACTTAGTTTTCCAAATTTTGCCTATGGTGTTAAGTATTTTGCCATCTTGTATACAGCATGGGAAAGAATTTTGAGAGATGGTTTTTCTTTTGTCCTTCAAGGTATAAACTGTGAAAAAAAATCATCACATTCTATAATGACATGATAATTATTCCCAGAGAGTGGCAATACTAGTTACACAGAGCTAGTTTGAAATTGAATCTCTTCAAATGTGTGCTGTCAGTTAGGTACCTGTAATGCTGTGTGGCGTCATCTCTGTGTTACTTCAATCAGGTTTTTCTGTGTTTTGTTTTTCCCCATAATCTTTCACTTTCTTGTAGAGTGATATCAATGATCTTCTTGATAGTTGGCCTCTTGGTCTACTAATTCTCTTGCTCTGAATTTGTAAGCAAACTCTGGTCTGGGAGCATGCAATTACCAGTGGCAACATATAAAGCTTTTGGAGGCATTTTACTGGTATTGCTGTTTTAGAAAGAAAATATACTCCATTTTCTCAGCCCTTTATGCAGGTCACGTAAAATGTCTAATTTTCAGCAACTTACTGAGGGAATTTGCAAATTTTTCCAGTTGTTTTTCCCCATCCACTATTTAAACTGAATCCTTTTAAAGTTAATACAGAAAAACTAATGGTCAGAATACTTCATTGCTCTTGTACGCTCACCATGATCTAATCTAGTTATGTCTGTGGGTAAAAGAAAAGCATTCAGGTGATGGAAAAATGTGACACTTTAAGCATGTTCTCTGTATGGTTCTGTTAAATTACTCAGTGGCTTTCTGAAAACCCCCCCCCATACTTTCCAGATTACAAGAGGGCCTGGATATGTCTGTTGATGTACGGGGTTTATAAAAAATGGATTTGAAATGTTTCAAACATTAATGTCTGCAGCAAAATATAGTTAATATTATTAGGTATCTGAGCTCCTTCCACACACCCAGAGCAGAAATTGAAAGAATAAAAAAGAAGTATTTGATTAGAGTATGTCAAGACCACATTCAGTTCCACCTAGATGTTGTAAACATACCGGTATATTAAACACAGCAATTTATGTCTTTAAATTACATTAACTTTAATTCTATTGGTTAAAAATTTTTAAATTTCTTAGATACTGTCATCCTCAGCAATCTTGTACACTGTGTATTATGTATACCATGAATCACATGTTAAATACAACCCTAGTCACAAAAATATAAGGTCTACTCACTCATTTGTATACTTACAATTATCAGACTACAACAAAAATTATCAGCAACAAAAGTTACTTTGTTGTCAATTTGAAGGTCCCTTTGGAATAGAAATCAGATTATGGCCTGTGCATCACCAGTTTATGGTCTTGGAATTTAAAATGTATCTGGTAGATATGGCATGGTTGATACTGATCAAACTGAAGCTTCTTAAGTTATACCCTAAATGTTGACAAATGTCAAGTTTTTTCGCAATGCCAATAGAGCTTTGATAAACTTACATATAACCACTTCCTGAAAATGAAAAATAAAAAACGTATGATCCAGTGTTATTCTCCATGACTGCCCTTTAAAATGCCAGAACAATAATTCTAGGTTTGAATTTACTCAAATTGGAGTGTCCTTGGTTTTGCAGAAAGGCTTGAAGGAATATATAGCTGTTAACTCTTTTTATTATATGGTCCTGTGATGTTTTGGACCAAAGAATTAAAAGCTCTCATGGGTGACTGAAAAATAGGAAAATACTATGTTTTTGTATGTAATTGTGATGGGCTCTTTTTCTGTTAAACAGAGAGAAGTTTCCTTGGTGCAGACTCAGATGTGCTTTGCTAGTGAGTTTGCCATACTTCCCTTGTTTGTAGAGTTGTTATTTGCCCTGGCTAGAGCAGAGGTGCAGCTGGCATCTTGGCCCTAACACAGGTAGCAGCTGTCCATGCACAGTGTGTTAGCTGAAAGGTTACAGTTTGTTTTGGAGGTGAGGTGTGTGCCAACACCACACACATGATGAAATGATCTTGTTTTGAAGGAAAATTTTGGTAGAAGGTGTTACGGTACTTTGAACTTTCTGCACCAAAGGAGTGTGAGAGAGTTGCATTTCTCTCCAGTACTAAAAAGTGGTGTTTGAAATTCCCCAGTTTTGAGGTTTTGATATCAAAACAACTGCTGCATATTTTTTTGTTGCTGCTGTTTTACTGGCATCCTGCCAGTCCTTATCTTTGTTGAAGTTTCAACCTGCTACAATTCTTCTGTTTGATAAATGTTCCAAACTGCTTTATTAAAAGAAAAGCCTGATACTCTTGTGAATCTTATGAAGCATATCCTGCATTTGTTGAAAGTTGACCAAAGGGGCAGGAATTATATGGTAAAATTGTATCTATGGTGTGAAAAATGGATACCAAGTTTTTCAGCCATGGTTTTCTTCTCTAGGAGGTTGCATTATGCCTGAGAATAAATTCCAGCTCTACTTTATGCATTTATTTTGTGACCATAGTAACTATTCCTAATGTTTTTCTCATAAAAATGAAGGTAAATATATGACAGTATAGTTTGACACTTGCTATGCAGTTATTTTTCTAGTGGATCTGCTTTCCTTAAGGATAAGATGCCAGGCTGTGATTTATCTATATGTCTGTCTACATGACCTAAATATCGATGTCATAGAGAAGATGTATCACTTCAGTTCTGGTACTCATTGCCAGTTTTGTTAGAGAATTGTCAGTTCTGTAAATGGAAATATTTCAAACATAGGGAAGGAGTAATTAAACTTGGATAATGCTGTTTGACTAAAATAAAACTAAGCTAATTTTTTCACTAAACTCAATTCCAAATCTATTCAGAGTTCTGAAGTGTTAATTTACTGATATCCTAACCACCACACACATACTCAGTCCTGTTTGACACTCAATTCTGTTTTCTTTTGTAGGATAGATACTGCCTGCAATCAAAAGTGTCTCTCTTTATTCGTTCTCAGTTCTTGTGGTCTGTATGTGTATGTTTGATCTTATTATTTAAGGCAGCATGTCTTGTGATTTGAGAAAATAAAAGTCTTAATTATGGTATTGGCATGACCACATACTTCTACCTGAAGAAGCCATATGCTTTCGTTGCATTGACTCCCACTGTAATGAGGATTGTAGGACAGGAAAATAAGAGCTAGTAAAAATGCATGTTATGAGAAATATCAGCTACTTAACTTCATTTGTAGTAATAAAATAAATTCTGGTGAAGAAGTTTTCTTACTAGGTGATGTAGTTAAAAATATGTGGTAAATCACACAGTTGGGTAATGAATAGAGCATACGACATAAATAAAATACATAGTTCTCTAATTTATCTTCTTGCATTT
The DNA here is from genome assembly GCF_009829145.1 of Chiroxiphia lanceolata. Taxonomy (NCBI): domain Eukaryota; kingdom Metazoa; phylum Chordata; class Aves; order Passeriformes; family Pipridae; genus Chiroxiphia; species Chiroxiphia lanceolata. The sequence continues at coordinate 21,955,390 of NC_045642.1, read as the reverse complement.
ATCTCCATAAATACATGGTTTAAATATACTGAGAAAGGCAAATGTGCATTAAAATAGGAAATACTTGACATTTCACAAGGTGATTAGTCCAAAATAATTAAGTACTATAAATTGTTTTAATAAGCATGCAATTTTTGTAGAAAGTCACCCCAATTCTGTTGCTGGCACCTACATAAGCTTAGAGTGCATTACACTCTGCACTGGTATCTACTATATATGCTATGGATCTGAAGTCATGGTGGGACCTGTGACGAGTAATCTGTGGGTGCTGTATCAGGCAGTGTGAAGGATACAGTTATTGCCACCCTGTGCACATTTGAGATGAATCAGAGCAGCAATGTGTCTTTAGACATCTCTGCTGTTGCACCATGAACCTGACAATGGATCACTTCTGTTCTCCAAAACACAATCAAAACATTCTCAACAAGAGAATGAGAGAGCTGCTGCAAGCTCTGTCAAGGCACTAAAGGAAACCAATTCTTGGAAACCTCCTTGGCTGAGCCCAGAGTAGAAAACCTTAGTAGCATTTTTGATATGGGTCTGCAGAAGTCCTTTTCAAAAAGCCTGTGATTTTGGAGTGAGTCAGTATTAATGCAGGGACAGAATGTGTTTTTACATCGTAAGGGACAATTGGCAGGGATACCCTTTTGGGCACAGAGCTGCATTAGGTGAAGGAGCTGATCAAAATCAGGTAACAGTCCCAGAGATACAGAGTGATCTGTTCTACCATTCTGATCTGAACTGTGGGAGGAAGACACCTGAATGCAGGTGTAATCCTCGATGATATCTGTTAGATATTCTTGATATCTGTTAGATATTCCTATACCCTTCTCTTGTTTTTTCTCAACCTAAGTTCCATTTTCTATATTAAAAATGTTTCATAAAAACAGCTATTTTTCTGTGAGTTTTGGGTGATTTGATTGGGGAAGAAAAAAGGTCAAAAATTTTAAATAACCTCAGAAAAATGGTTGTTCATTTTGAGGATGCTGTGATTTTTCCTGAGGGGATAGTTGTGTTTCATACTCCTATAAGACAAAACTATCACTTAGCAAAAGATGGGATTTTATACAAGCTTCATGATCATGGCATCTCTATTAGAAAGTACTTAGATTATTTTCTCTTTAAAATGCTCTTAACTTGGATAAATGCCCATGTTTCATGCTCCAATTACTGTATGTCTTTTAATGCTAGTATCTTAGTAAAATAATTTGTAAAAATACTGGTGTAAAACTGGTGAATGTGCTACTTAATTTATATTTTCTAAATGAAAAATAGAAAATATTAAAGAAAACACCTCTTGTTTTTCTGTCACTGTATTAGTACCATTTGAAGCCACTTTTCAAGCTTCCACAGAAGCATTAAGCCACAGACATGGAAAAGGGATCAGAATTACGAGCAGCAAGCCCTGACTTCCTGCACTTTCTGTGCCCTTTCTGCCAAGCCAGAGCAAATGTTTATTTGTTACTCCTCAATGCATGTTATGAATCAGCAGCAAAAAGGAGGACAGATACAGAAAGATGTCATTCAGGGTGAACCAGAGTGATATTTTTGTAGTCCTTGCATTATGCCTTCTACTTTCTTGATGTTATTGTCCTTATAGGTCTTAAAGCACTTTAAGGAACAAGACAAAATGGCTTTGATAGCATACTGACTTAATTTCAATGTCATTAACTCCTCTTCCATCTCCTAGTAATTCTCACATGGTATTCTGAACATAATTTCTTCAATTCTATTTCATTTCTAAGCAGCTATCTTAAAGGCCAACAAAGTGCAAAAATCTCTTTCTAATAGGTAGAGCCAGAAGACACATAAGACATAAAATGGACTGAAAAAGTCTATCGAGTGACACTAAGTGGCAGTCGTCCATTCAGAAAGATAAAACTCTGTTAATGATGGAGATGTATTTCACAATATATCCAGAATGAAATCTGTTTATCTTCACTTCCTTTACTCCTTATTCATAGTTTATGTTGTGTTTTCACTAATGGAAAGGCTTTGTAATCTTTTGCTCTGTTTGAACAGGGTAATTGATGTTGAGATCTGTGATATATTTACCCTCTTTAGAAAAAAAAAACAACCAACAATTCCCTGAAAATATTTAAGATTTGCAGAACTAAGACATGCTTTACAGAGTGTAAGCTCCTTATCTTTACTGACAATTTGTCTATATTCCTGTCTGTCATTCCCAGATGATAATTCTTTGTCAAACCCTATCAGTTTGCTTGATGTTATCCAAAGAAGACTTTATGTTTCTTGCCATGATGGCATTTTAGGATCTATCTTTTGATATATTTTGTTCTGTCCATTCTTTCGCTGCTAGAACACAGGAAATGTTTCCTTCACATAGAAAAAATCACGAAAAACACCTTTAAAAGCATTCATGTTCTTTTTGAACATGAATGTTCATGTGTGCTTCCCCATAATCAGAATCAGCATTTCTTAAGTTTAAACGTAGCTTGTTGGGCTTGTTGTGGTTGGACTTTTCCAGTCTAAATGATTCTATGATTGTTCAGCTTACAGTTGTCAATTCTGTCAGAGTCAGGTGGTGTTTTAAGGCAAAGAAGGACTGCAGATGAAACCCGTGATTTTGTGTTAGGGATACTATCCCCCCCCCAGTGTCCTGACTTCTGCTGGCAGCACAGCTGTACTAACTGCCCCAAGAATTTGCTTGTATACAGCATAGGAAGAGAGATGCATCATCAGTCATGTGTGTAATACTCCTTAACATGTGAAAAAACTTTCTTTATTAAAAGAAGTCTTCATACCTGCTTAAATATACTGCATCAAGGTAACTTGGTGGACCGAAACATGGATGTTATTTCCCAGGAAAAAAAAAAAAAAAGAAAAGAAAAAGCAGCAGTATAGTTAGAAAGTCAAAGTTAATGGAAGATTCTGTGAATCCAGAGAACTTTGTCACAGGTACAAAAAGATTCAAAGAAACATGATAAAGAGATGGTTGAAATAATTAAATATATTTAAGGGAAAGAATTGGTATCTGTCAATATATTGACAAATTGGCACACTAATTTATCCGTAAAATGATAGAGGAATGGTGGGATGATCATATGTACTAATAGATTAGGTTGTCTCATCTCTTAAATTTTCAGAACTGGATATATGCAAAGGACCTTCACTGAAAAATAAGCTTACAGAAATAAATCTTACAGAAACTTACAGAAATAAAACTCCAAATGAAAGCTTGAAGTATACAACAAGAAAAGAAATAACAACAAAGAATTTTTGTAGAACATGGTATCTGGCTCTGAAGAAATAGTGTAAGATAAATAAATTGCAGTTTTTACCAAGAGGGATAATATTACTTTTGAAATGGAAAATTAAAGGAAGAGCTGACAGCAGCATTTCTTTCCTGGTAAGGCTTACTGGACTCCAGAGCCCTACCCTTAGGAGAACTTTGGTTTTACATACAGAGGCTATTGAATGAGAACCTGATTTTTCACAGGGCAGATGTAAGGCTTGTCTGCTACTGTAGGGAAAAATCCATAAAACTCAATTTTTCCCTCTTGAGGAGTTTTCTTCTGTGCTGTCTTGTGTATAGCTTCTGAGAAAATCAGAACAACTACTTTAGTGAATACAAACGTTCCAGCAAGCTTCATTGGTGTTACTTTTTAGGTCAAGGAGAATAAAATGAAAAGGGGTACTATCAGTAAAAGTCTCACTGAAAGATCACAGAGAATGAGGGAATGTAGTCTGAATACTAAAAAAGTAAAAAGCTGGGTACTATTTGCAAATCACAGTTGTTTAATTACAAAATTAATCAGCCTATCGTCTTTGCACATACTCAGTAAATTTTGCAGTGTATCAAGAAAGCTACACCACCTTCACATCAAGCACTTATAAAGGGGAAAAATTGTCTGATATTCTGGTAAGATAGCCTGCATTTATTCTTATGAACCAAAAAAAAAAAAAAAAGGATGTGTGCTTCTTTAGAGAGAGAGAGATCTAGATGCAGCAAAAAGTAACTATTACAATACTGGTAGGTGGCAAGACACGGGGACAAGTCACTATGTAAATTTATATTTTTTTCTTTTATTTCTTAATTTAGCTTTTTATGCAAAGCTATGAGATACTGACAGTTAATTTCAGAAGTCTTTTTCATTTCATCTTTGAAATGTTCGTGTTTTGCTAATGTAATGAAAAAAGAAATTGTGAAGTTTGCAAATGAATAACTCTACTTAAATTTCTTCAGTGGTGCAAAAAGTTGTCAAACACAGACCTTTCAAGATTATTGTGCTGAAACCAAACAGCATTCAGCAGTTATATCATGGCTTCAAAGATTTTCTCTTTTAAAAAACCTGCATGTATTTTGTGTATATGCAAATAACAAATTTCTCACATACCAGATTTATTTTAGGAATACAAAATTCTTGGTCTGTCCATTATTTGAATTAGCCATCATTTTAAAATCCCGGATAACAGAGGCCTAAGTCAAGAAAAAAAACCAAATAAACCAGAAAACAAGAAATGAGAGCACTTGATCAGCTTTAGGTGGCAGAAATCAACTAAGCTGATAAACTGAATTCAGCTCCAGTCTGAAGGAAGTGATGAATCATTAACTGATAGCTTAGGCACAAACAATCTGAATAAAAGGCATAGTCCACTGTCATACTGTGAGCTAGAAAAACATAATACATTCTCAACTCACCAGTGGATTTCATTAGTGGCTTTGTGATTTGTTATCTTCCATGTTCTTTCTTTCCTTCAGCTTTAAAAATGAATACTATAATTACTGTTTATTTATTAGATACTTTAAGATGAAGAATTTTAGGGAAGAATGAAAACTTGATATGTATGTTTCAAGTAATTCTCTACCTTTGCTCCTCTTTGGTCCCTCTACAAACCAGTTATGAATATAAATAAGTTTTTCTTATTGTTTATTATATATTTTAAGAGACCTAAAATTCAGCAAATCATTATTTTCCAGTGAGACTTCATTTCACTGGAAAATTTCTGGGCAACTATAAATGAAAGTGTTAGTTTATAAAATTGTTCATATTTTAACTGAGAGAGCAAAACTATTTCTTTTTTGCTTTGTCTCCTTGTTATATTTACCCAATTGCATGGTACAGGTTATGATCAATCATGATTCAAATAGAAATTTAGGCTGCTTTCTGAATCCTGTTGCCTTCAGTCTGACAGCTGCTCCCTTGACATCTCCCCAAACTAGTCAGACCTTAGAAGTAAATAATGACAGGCAAACTAAGAACTGTCTCTCATGCTGACAGTCATTTTTCATTCCTGTAAGATACTGTCAGTTTCTTGGATGACTGGTTGTGCTTCTTGGGCTGCAGCCACATTTGTTTTTATTTTTGAGAAGTTCAAGAGATAGCAATGTGAAATGAGTGACCCTTTTCATCCTTCATCTTGAAAAAAAAAAAAAGAGAAGAAAATGACCAAGTTGTTTCTATTTCAGCATAAACTTAACTTTTTCTCTTCCTTTCTTCAGACAGGTTGAAAGACTTATTCCATTTAAAATGTTTTGAGCAACTCAATCCACTGATTTTTTGCAGTATTCAAACTGGGCAAACATGTCACCAAAAATATTTATTCTTGTACATGCAGCTTGTTAATGTGTTTGACTGGTATATCAGACCCCTTCAAATAAGTACTGTTGTGAAAAAAAAGAAACACAGGAAAAACAATTTTTTGTTAACAAAGTAGTCTTGGGATGTTAATGAATAATTTCTGAACTAAGGCCAGATTTTTTTCTGCTCTTATTATTTCAGTGAGAATGCAGTGCCATAAGAGCTATGGAGTCAGTCACGTGTACATGAGGACAAACTCACAAATACCAGGAATAGAAAATGCTGACTGACCCATCAGTTGAAAATTGTTCATCAAATCTGTAAACAAAATAGATAAATCACTAAATAGTGTCCTTTTTCTTTTCCAGTCCTAGAGGGCAATGTGTACTTTTCCAGTGAAAATGGAATGAATGAAAGGCAATGAAATGTTCAGTAACATTCTCCACAGAGGGGCTGGAAATTAAAATATAAATAAAGCACTTTCATGATGACAGTGCATCCAAAAAACCCTTTGAATTTAGGCCAAACAGTTCTAGAGAAAATGAGAAATTCCTAATGCTTCCTGCCAAAGAAAAACAAATATGTTTTCAAATTAAAACCCATAAAGACAGTTGCATACTTGGGCTTATGTTATACAGTAGAAGTGTTGTTTATTGTTTGAATACATAAATACCAATTGTAGGTCATGGGTTTTAACCCTCAGTACAAACAGAAGTTATGATATTGATCTTCTAGCCTCACTTCATAATAGAGTTTTCCAAAAACCTGACAAATGACATTGCATTTCATTTAATAAACATGCATAAGAATTAGTGTGGTGATACATTTAAGTATGCTTTCATCTTTTGTTGCTTTCTGAAAACTCTCCTTTGGAGAGTTGGACTATATATTTCATCTCTTTTCAGATGTAAAGTATACATAGGTACAGGTATTTAACATAGAACAGGTATAACAAGCTAATTTGTAAGTGTCTTTGTCATTATATGGAAAACCTTGATAGTATGTCTGGTTTTTCCTCAAAGGAAGGTATTTGAAATGTCTCTCCAAAATTTCATATCAGAAGAAATAAATGTGGCATGTTAATAAAGTGAATGTAGAAATAGCATCAAGAAGGAAATACCATTATATTTTGTGCATAACTAACCTGAATAATCTATATAATTACAGAAATTACAGAAGTCAGGTATTCAGAAAGAGATTAGACGTGTAGAGATAATATCTGTAATGGTGTTAGTGAAAGGCATATCTGTAAAGATTATTTATTATTTCAGGACATAAATTAAACAAATCCCAGGTATTAGAGATAAATATGCTCCTTTGGTTAGAATATAATTGTAAAAGAGTCTCATTTCACAGTTCTAATAAAGTTAAAATAATGGACCAACTCAGATTTAAAATGGCATTCAAAATCTGTAACTCCAAATTCTTTTGGAGTTACATTACAGAAGTACTGTAATGTTGAAGGCAGCAGAAATAGAATGGGGGGAAATTCTAAATACAGGAAGAAGAAACTTCAGTGACAGATGTCTTTGTCTTGGCAGCACAGAGCATCTTCTTTTTGGTTAATCGCTGTACAAATTTTATGGTATATAATTATCGTTAATTATAGAGGTATACAACCATTATTACGCTGAAAGGAAGATGATAGTTGTGCACAGTCAAACAACCTTCTGCTGTATCTTTTTATTTTCTAGAAGAGATATAGGTTTATAATACTTGTAGGTGTTTCTTCTGTCAGTTTTGGAACAGTATACATAACAATTATTTCTATTATCAACTTTTATCCCTCATTAAACAGCTTTGAAGAACTGGGAGAAATATCCTGCTTTGGAATTCCGTGTCAGTAGATGGCAAAGCAAAGTTGTAGAATGCTAGCAGGAAAAAAGATGAGGCTATAACTGTATTGGTGTTTCACATTCTCCAAATGATCTGAGGCACTGGTCTGTGCTGGGGAAGGGTATTCCTCTGTCACCCAAAATTTACCATCATTGCCCCCCAGTCAAGAGTGACTGAGTGGTTTCAAGGTCAGGAAGGAAATACTGTTAACCCTTGAGAGATCCAAAACAGGCTTTGGAAAGCAAGCAATCTGGAAATGTGTCTGCATAACTGCTCTAATGTAAATTTGCTGCTCCCTGAAGGAAAGAAACTTCTCTGTCCCTCTTAGACCACAGTGAGACTATTCAGTGCTGTGAAAGTACTCAATTACACAACTGGAAATGAGTTGCAAAAGGAAAAACAGTAGATCTCTTTTTGAAAATTTAAGTGAGATATAGGTTTACTTCTGAACCAGCAGGAATATATCATGGACTATGTTTCTCTCTTTCAAAACTGGTAATGTAGTTCCAGATCATACTCTTGGGTATTATTTCTCAGATTAAGCTTTTTTCTGGAGTCAGCACTCTTTAATTTATCAAACATCAGGGAAAGAAACATATCAGTGATATATAATCAGATGATGAGTTGCAGTTTTAATAAATGCACATTTTGATGATATTTCTTTTTACTGGAGGTGGAGACAAAGTAAGGGGAGTATTGGAAATTATAGATTATTATGATTAATTGTGTATTCTTTGAAATATCTTTATTATATAACAGGTATGATTCCTTTAGGATTGAAGTCTACATGTCTTTTAAGAGCTGTAAAACTAAAAGGAAAAGAGGACAGAAGTTTAGAGAGATTTGCACGTTTGTATCACTCGCTGTAATATAGCGAGTAAGTGTAAAGGCCAAACAGAATGGTACAGGGTAGATGGATGAACACTGAAGAGAAGGTAATCTCTAAACAACAATTTTCCATAAAGTTAGTTATTGGTCACCTTGTATATGTAGAGAGTTATTAGACAACTAGAGTATGAGTGGGAACTGTGTTTATAGAGAAGATTTTAATTTCACATATAGAGGTCACTGAAAAAGTACTACTAGTAGTGGTAAGGCCAAGGTGTGAAAATCAAGAGCTGTGTTCTCGAAAAGTCACTAAGTTAGAAATTATGCAGTTCTGTCATTCATTTTGATGTTTAAAAAAATACTTTAAAAGCGATGGGCATAGTATATAATACCTCAGACTGAACAGCAATTTGTTGCTTCACTTTATATTGAACAGAAGAAATTTAAGGAGGACAAGGACTGGAACTTGTTACATGAAAGTATAAATTGAGGCAAGTTACAGTTTGGGCTCCTCAAAATTGGTCTTTGAGTGTATTTACATCTGACATTATCAATAGCTCTGTCATAAAAATGTTAGTCAGTGTGCTAATGATGGGATGATGACATAAAATTAGAAAAAAAAGTAAGTCCATCTAGTCAGCAGAATACTGATTTAATATAGAGAAATAATCCAGTGATTTTACAAACTAGAGAGACAGAAATGGGATGCAATTCACTAGCTTTAAAAGCAAGTCCTACACTAGGGTCAAAGCAAATAACATTTTTTGCTAAAGCTTTTAGTCTGTTGTGATAGAGAAAGATCTGAGTCCGTATGATCAATCCAGTATAAGGAAGACTTTCATAGGACATTGGTGAGATCGTATATATGGAATATTGTACAGTTGTGCATATTATGAGCAATAAAACCTAACTATATTTTCAGAAAACTGTTAGAAATGGGGTAGTTTTTTGTAGTGTCAATGAAAAGTAATAACCAAGTTCAAAACATAGGAGTGCTGAAATTTTAAAAGAAAAAGTCCCATGATGACTCTTTAGATTAAATTACTGCTACTCTGTTGTATCTTCTTTGAGTACAATTAAAGTGATATCCATTGATTTTGGATTGGAGAGTTGGTCCAGAATTTGAAGCTGCCTTCTGCAGAATTTTTGACTGAAGAAGCATGTGACTTTTATTTATATGCATGTTCTTTTGCAGGTGGAGGTAGGTTAACGCTACCTGCTTCTGAAACTATCAGCAAATATTTGTGCCATCTGATTGTGACAAACTATTTAAATGCCAGAAAGAGTGAGAAAAGAAAACAGAGTAGAAAGTAAAGTCGGAATAAATGAAATCACATAATGCAACTTACTTAATAATTATTTGAGGGGGGAGGGTGTCATTTTAGTTTCCATTCATATTAATAATAGTAATACTAAGAGTTAAGAATGAAGAAAATAAGGCTTAAGACCTTGAGATCTAAAGAGCAGCAGTCTAGTGAAAACAGTTTTAGTGCCAACATACTAATATCCCCAGGAAAGATGTAATACGGTGGGACTGCTGTCCTGGGTTCTTTTAAAATGGAACTGGACAAAGCCTTTCAGAATACATAACAGTGAATATTGTTTTTTTAAATGAACTAGTTCTTTTCCTGTAATTGATGTCTAGGCAGAATTGACACTTCCAGAAAGTGAGAGCTTGGTATAAAAGAACAGAAACTTGATTTATTAGGAAATTATGCCCCTTTTCCAGAGCTGTTTAGGCTGAAGAACTGCGTATTTCTTAATACTCTGTCTCATTATAAGAGCTGGAAAAACACATCTGCAAAAGAATAGGTCTTGTGGTTAAATTATTAAAACTAATAGAGAAATATTCAATGCAACCAAGATAAAGAGACTTATGGGTATCCACTGCATTTGTTTTTTACAAATAGGGCAATGATTTTATTTTATAGAAACTGTAACATTCATAAGAAAATATACTAAAAATTACACATCAAGAGCTTCATATAATGGAGGTCTTTAAACCATCCAGTTTCTCAGGAAATTTATTCCTGAGGCTTTTTGGAGTAGTAGATAGGTTACTTGCCCATCCAGCATTTATCTAGTGTTTATTGTACAGAAGACACAGATATGATATTTCACCAAGTGCTCAATGTTTTTGCATGGGATATTGACAAGAAATGTAGAAAAAAACCACCTTAACTATGCTGAACCTGAGAAAAACTTGATTTAATCAATTGAGAAATCCTAACAAAAATATTATCAAATCATAGTTTACATTTCTTTTAAAATATATACTTGTTTAATAATATTTTGTAAAAATATAAATAAACAATAGTATTTGTAGAGATACGGGACTTGTTAAATGATAGAGGTTAATGTGACAAATTTCTCTTTCTTTGAAAGTTACTAATTATTATTAGTCATTAATGATATTTCTGACATGGAATAAAACAGTATACTAAATCCCCAAAAAGTCTTTTGCAGCAGTTGATTTAAGATTTGTGATGTCTAAACTGTTACGTTTCACATAGCTTTTGTAGCTCTGAAAACAAATACTAGAGTTGTAAGACCTTGTGGATGGATAAGATGGCAAAAATGGAACCACTGACAGTCAGGTCCTTTGCTTTTAACCACAGAACACTAAATGGCAGTTATTTTTGTTTCATTGTACAGGTCAAGGAAGAGCATTCCCCTTACTTCCATTCTCAGTTCACCAGCACCCTTCTTCTATCATCCCACTTTGTCATCTGAAAGACCTGATCAGGGAAATACTCATACTATCTTCCCTTTTCCAGGCAAAACTCTGACGTATTAAAAACATTATGTTGATTCTGAGGAAAATTGCTATAATGGCACAGATCTGTCAGCTTCCCAGTGGCTTCCTACACTTTGCTGCTTGCTGTCTCCCATGTGGACTACAGGAGAGTGACTCCCCTGTCATGGTAATATGTGTGAGGTGTGCAAAGACCAGATACACAGTCAGGCACTTGAATAGTGACAGGCCTCTACATGATTAGATTTAAGTTCTATCTAAATGCTTGTCGGGTTGGATTTAAATCTGCTTTCAGTTTCACCTGTTAATGCTACTCACACAGTTCTGTATAAAACTTGACTTAACGTTGTTAACAAAACAATGAACTTAGGAAGTAGAGGGATCAAAAACCCCCACACTATTAATAATTTGAGAAAGGAATTTCTGCAATAGCTTGTTAAGTATTCTCTACTTTCATCACAATTACATTATTTACCTGAGATTACATGTGCTTTTTCTTTTGAGGGGCTACTTTTGTTTGGTTGTTTTTTTTTTAAAATTGTTGTATTACAAGCCCTGGAGTCATGCATAGCATGGTTTCAATGCTTACCCAAACACTTTGCGTCAGAGATACTTAAGTGTGGTTGAGGTTTTGTAATTAGAGGAAATTTTACACAAATGTATTTCTGGTTTTTGGTTTTGTTTTTTGTTGGGTTTTTTCTGTCTGCACAGGCAAGAAAGGGGCTTTGTGCTGTTTGTGATATGCTTCATTGGTGATCTTCTTACTCAAATATCTGCCCAATAGGGAAATTCTTGCTACCCTAGAAGGCATTTCACAGAAACAGCTGAAAATGCGTAAAAATACTTTCCCTTAGCCAAAATGGACCTAAAGAGCAGCAGCCTAGTGGTTCCCATTTCTCTTCCTAATTCCTGAATAGGTTATTTTTTCTCTTGCAATCTATATTGGCTGTAGTTAGTAGTAGCTGACCAACTTTCATATCTTGGCTGAATAGAACTCTTACTTCATAATACAATACAATTTTAATAGGGCAGTTTAAAAGAATCCTGATTTAGAGATACTTTTTACATTCTTAGAAAGAGTCATCTTTTGAATATTAACTATACCAGGTAATTGTTATCCAATATTTCTTTTTCATTTATGGGATCATTATTCACTCACTGTCAAGGCAGGCAAAGATTACATTACCATCTGAAGTACGTATATATTGCTTGATATACAGAAAAGTCCAGCCATACTTTTCAAGAAATCAGCATTAAAGATATATACTTAAGTATGGCTATGTATGGTTCATAAGAGTATAAATGTTTAGAAATTCTACTGGTTTATTATAGTCTGATTTGTTTGCCTTTTTTTTTTTGCTTTTTTTTGTTGCTCCTTTTTTTCTCAGCTAATATCAGCATGTATAATAGGGCAGCAACTTGGAAAATTGTCACTTTGTTGAGTGGCACTTAGGTGATTACAAGATCACCCAAGGCAAATTGAATCTTGAAATATTCTGGGCAGTGAAGGAGAAATTCCCAGTGGGGATAAGAAAATACAAATTCAGTAGTAAATTTATACTGTAAAGGTTTATTTTATGTGTTCCATATTCAGGTGATGATTTCAAATTACAGTAAACAATAGCATCTACAATACTCAGAGGAATAAAGGCTTCTATTATGAGGGAGATCTGGAAGAGGATTACATTTTTAATGTAGAAAAAGGAGAAGTGAGAGGGTACCATGCTTATTTTCTCTAAGTGCGTGAAGACAAAAGCCAGAGCAGTAAGAATCTATTAAAACCCAGCACTGGCAGATAAATAAATGGAGAAATTGAGCATGAATATATTTTAGTGAAATATTTTTAAAAGGAATTGTATAGTCTAGTTTGAGAAGAGCTAACTTTCTGGGAAAAGGAAGAATTCTTATCACAATTCTTGACAGCTTCTGATAATTATGACTGTGGTTACTTGACAGCAAGAAGTTGGATCTAGTGACCTCTACATTTTCAGGTATATTTCTGTTGTCTACTTGCCTCCCTTCCTCCAACCCCTAGCATCTCAATATGCAGAATCCCTTGTCCTCTGTCTTTGGATGCCTGTCTACTTTTCTGAGAGAAAAGATTTGTCTTCTTTTTTTCTCTTCAGCCAGCAGGTCTTACTTAGGAGAACTACAGAAGGAAGGCTACAAACATGAGTAAAACCAGTTGTTCTGCTGAGTGCTTTCATTGAGAATACCAGAGCAGTTGGGACCAACTTCAAAGTGTTTCTGTCAGATTCAGAACTTCTTGGTAGACAGGCCGTAGGCAAGTATAAATGGTCTATATAGTCCTCTGTGGGTTTGCCTGACAGAGAATGGTTTGAAAAGGGAATATGGGGAAGTCTGTGGAGCAGTGGATCTTTATTCCATGTAGGGGCCACCCATTGAGTATGGCATTTTAATAACTTTCTTTTATTCTTGATGTTCAAGTCACATTAAATGAAATTATTAAATTAAAGAGCTTTATAGTAGAAATGGATGTAGCAATCTGACACCATGTAAATGTCTTGAATTTCAGAAGGAGTCAGTCTTAAAGCCTTTGCTGATAACGTAAATCACTGTAAAAAAACCTAATATGCTACAGCAAAACCATTATCCAAAACTGAAACACAACCATTCCTCTGGGATGATGTATGGCAGCTCTTCAATAACACATACAAACACTGAAGACTAAAAAGAGATTAAAAGGACAGGATTGTAACCATATGGTCAGCACTGTTGTAAGTACATAAAAGGGAAAAACTGTTTCAGATGAGTGCTGGAAATTTTTTTCTTTACTTCTACTTGCAGAGGTTAATAAGAAAAGCTGAAGGAAGTAGTTCTCTTCAGAGAACCCATTGTTCACAGGGTTGAATTATTTTACAAATGCTGAAATTCAAATTTCTTCTGTTAATAATTCACTTCAGAATGCATTTGAAAAGGCCTCAGATGGGGTGAACTTTTACAGCTAATTTTAGTCTTCAGATATAACTCTTTTGAGAGCTATTGAATTGTTGGAATTTTCAGAGAGGAAAAGGAAATTTTTAAGTGTCAACAGTGTATATTATGGTTATTCTCCTTGGTGTTTCCCTTGGAATACTGAAATATTGGAGGCTTCGTATATGAGCAGATCCTGTATGGTCAAGATTTCATATACTGTCTTGCTCATGTTTAGCATACTTCTGCTAATTTGAAATCTGATGAAAACGTTCTTGGATTCAGTAGTACCCGAGAATTAATTTTTTAATTGATTTTAACTAATTTGGGAAGGCAGAAGCAAATATAGACCAAACAGATGTCATATATCAGACAAAGGTCTTTCCATATAGTTTATCTGCCATTGAAAAAGAAAAAAAGCCTCTGTTTAGGTTCTTTAAATACTGGAGCATGGAGAAGAGGCTTCTTGGTGCAGAGAAAGGAGATGATCATGGATGTTCATGCTCACAACATGAACAAGTGATGCTTACATTAATCACAGTCACAGATGGGTATGCTTTTAGTTTTTATCTCTTTCATTAGGCTCAGTAGTTCTGTAATTATCCTTCCTTTCTTTTATGATGACTTTTGTGCTGGTGAAGGCTATCAGTTGACAACCCTGAAGACTGTAATCCTTTATTGGCAGATTAGATATAAGGTATACAAACGCAATGCAAGTTTTTTAAACTGTTAGTGCACCTCAAATCTCACCCATTGAAACCTTTTTTATAAACTGAGGAAGCTTTGTCTCCACAACTGATTTACTGAAAAGTTTATAGGCATTCTTCATCCTTCTGGTTTTTCTATTTAGGCAGCACTGCAATCACCAGATGGCTACATTAGCTTGTCCCATACAAATGAAGAAAATAAGAGGTAAACTAGAGCTCTTCAGTGAATTGATTATATTCTTCTAATACTACTGTACTGTGTTTCATAATTTGCACTGTTCTTTTTCAGGCTTGAATTTGAACTAAGTTTAACTTTTAGGCTTCCACCATATCTAACTTTATTGTGGACTTTATTTATTGGTTTAAACAACTCACACAAGTACACACATCCTCGATCCTAGCAAATTTTTGCTATTCCCAACCATTCAAAATTTCATGATTCAAATTAAAAACATGCCTTTTGTTTGTCTACAGTGTTTACATATGCACTGTACTGTTTTGCATCTGGTATTTGAATTCGTTGCTTATGTTATTTGAGTTCAAACAGGAACAGCACAGTTTCTGGCACTGTAAGTGTTGCAAGTACTACAGATGCCAAAGTCAGTCATAGTGGCTGGCTCCTACCTGCATTCAAGTAATTTTTTAGTTACTTTGAATGCTCACAAAGTTAATAAAAATAATTATTACAAAACCAGTCAAGGCCCAGTGTAGAAAGAATTATACTTTAAAGGTATTTTACCCAGCTTTGCTAAAAGAGCTGTGCTTTGACTTAAATGCTTTATATAAATTCTGGCATCATTTATTAAGTCACTGTGACTTTAAAATGCTCAAATTGAAGAAAAAAAAAAGATGAAAAAATGAAGTTTGTTGTTCCAATTCTGGAATGTACTTTAGACCTTGAAAATAGTTACTATACAAAGCAGCACTTTCTTTCCTGCATTAATACTGTAGGGAGAAGGAAAGACCATGCAAATTTATACTAATAAACCCACAACATTTAATTCCTTTACAAAAAAAGTAAAACCAGCACAACTTAAATAGTTTATAGAGCAAATAATCTAACAGTCCATACACTATTCTAGGAAAAAAGAATATGTTTCTAAAGGGAAAATATTTTCAGTGGACTTGATATTTACCTGCAGACAAACTGCAATAAGCAATTTAAAAGCAACACTAAGTTTTGATTAGAAGCCATTTAATCCTTCTAGAATTGCTGTAGAATAATGGAAGGGTTACTCTGTGTGTGTCTATGCTTCTGCAGAAGATAAAATTACAAACACAGGTTTTCAATTCCTAGGGATGCAGAGAGGCTTCATGGCCCCACTGAACAGTACATACTGCACCGAGGGGCACTAGTGAATGAAAGAATCAGATCTCTTTCTGCTCTCCCGCAGCAGGTCTTTACTGAAAAAATTTTTAGTGCATTGGGGACTTTTTATAGTGCTCTGTGTTGTGCACTCTGCTGGTGTCTGGCTGCAGCACTGAGATATCTCCGAATTAAAAGTTTCCCCAAAGCAAAAAACTTGTCCTTGGTGGTAGGTTGTTGTTTTGTTTTACTTGCCTATATGTTGCTTTATACTCTACACTACTTCGGATTTATCCTGAGTTTCTGTGTTCAGTATTAAAGAGCATGATGCAACACATTTCTGAAAGGGAGGAATTACCGCTCTGGGTAATTTTTGAGTTTGTGGTTTGTTGCTCCCTAAAGACAAACCTTCTACAAAAAGCAGCTGAGGTACTCAGGTTACTTGTACAAACATGTTTGCTAGAATCAAGAACAGGAGATATTGAGCACATAACAGGTAATGTACTCGGCAGTACATAGTTGCTGCATTACCTTTGTGATCAATTTTGCAACATTTTGCATTTAAAATAATAACTAAGTAGAGTAAGGTAGCTAAGCATCATTGTCCTTTTCATTTTCAATAGCACAGTTGAGATGCTGTGATGTTGAGGTACTTGATAAAAGTTTACACAGAGAATGAGTATCATCTTTGGTTGTTAATACCCTCATATTACTGGAAAAATAGGGGCAAATTATTTTATTAAGCACAGATATAACCTTTAAAGAAATAGCTTTTTTAAAAGTTTCTTTTACAACTACGATCAATTAACATGGCCTATGAAAGGAAACCAGTTGTTTCAGGACTTCGCCACAAAGAAAAAGACAACCTTTAGAGTTTTAAGGTAAAGTAATTGGATTGCATAAAAACTGATGGATATGTGCATATTTTACAACAACTTTTGAATGAAGGCAACTTCAGCTTTATCATCTTTATCCAGCCCTTGAATTCATTTCAAAGGTAAGACCGATTATTGCTAAATCTATTTCTTCATCTAATTTAAATTATAAGAATTATTTTAGCACAGTAAAGAATTATGAAAATTTTTCAAACCCATGTTAAACAAAAAGTCAATCTAAAGTCTGACACACTAAAAGAGGTTTATAGGTAGAGTTCATTATGACACACAGTATACTGAGGCTGTGGGAAGAAGTTTTTATTGTGTCATTTGTCCTTTCTGTAACATTATTTTCTTATTTACATAGGAGCTGGAAGGCAGGTCTTTTGACCTTCTTATCAGTATGACAGGATTCCTGAAATACTTGCTGAAATTAGGGGAAAAGATAGAGAGATAGAAAGGAAATAATAGGAGAAAATTAGGTGTTGAATGACTGAGACAAATTAGCGCTTCTAAGGTGTTGAAAAGGAAGCGGAAAAAAAAAAAAAAAAAGGAAAAAATCCTAAGTAGCAAGGTAAATTAACCCTAAACTACTTTTTCTTTAATTCTTCACACGATATTTAACCTAAGGACCTAGGCTCCATGCTGAACAATGGACTGCTCGTACTTCTGCAGTACTTATGGTGTTTAGAATAGAAACATTTAACTCTTAAAAACCTCTTAAACTGTCCAAAATAGGAGAATATTAATTGTATTTCTTCTATTTGTATAATAGTTTTCAACTGTCTTTATAAAATTATGAAATTGAATATTCAT
The DNA here is from genome assembly GCF_009829145.1 of Chiroxiphia lanceolata. Lineage (NCBI taxonomy): Eukaryota > Metazoa > Chordata > Aves > Passeriformes > Pipridae > Chiroxiphia > Chiroxiphia lanceolata. The sequence goes on along the minus strand of NC_045642.1, from coordinate 21,937,790 downwards.
CCTTATGACTACACCAAATATGTCTTCAGCGTAGTTGCACTCAATTTTGAACATATACTGACCAAATTATCTTATCAGCTAATGCTTGTAATGTCTGTTACCGCGACAAATATAGGTACAATATTAAACTATTCCTGCTAATTATAAATGTCTGCACTAATTGAAATGCAACCTCAGATTCTGAATGATGTAATTTGGTCAAGGGCACACTTTCTAACCAGAACCAGACTCACTTTTTTGCCAGTGAAATCTATAACTTTTAACGGATACACTTGTAGGAAATCCTTCCAGTTTCTAAAAACAAGAGAAATTTCTATGTTTGGCACTTTGATAAGAATTTGTATCACGGATAAGATAGGCAGAAATTGTAGGAAAGAAGTGGTGTATGTAGCACCAGCTTGCTGCTTTTTAAATTTGCAGTGGAAGCTTGATTTAGTTGCCTAAATCTAGCCTCCAGCTGCTTTTCCAGATGGGCATGAGTCTCCCATAGATCCTGTTTGTACTGCCAGACTCCTGACAATGTCTCACATAATCCTGGACGCATGGCAAATAGCATTAGACGTTTATATTTAAGCAACAGATTGAGCCCTGTATGTTTAATACCAGAGTATGTGTCACTTAAGCTTCACTGAGGGACATCAAGAAGCACTGTAGAAAAGTAAAAGCGTTTCTGAGCCGGGATCAGAACAAATTCAGTAGTTTAGTTTATTGTGAATCAGGATTTAATTGCAGACCATCAAAGGAGGCAGTAGTATGAGTTCAGTAGATGGAATTAATTTGTCTAAACGAAAATCAAATTCAGTATTAATTTGAAATAATGACTTCTAATGATTCTACATTAAAAACAAACAAACAAAAACCCCAACAGCAACAAACCAAACAAACAAAATACACAAAAAGAAAAAGAGGAATACACCTCCAAAAGAACAGGAGCATTATTTCTGGTTTCTTTTCTATTTAGAGGTTTGGCTAATATTACTCTGTCTCAAAGCACCCTATGGTTTTTAAATGGACAAGATATTACATCTACCTACTAATCTAAAGGGCTGACAGTGTTCATCTGTGCTGTTAAACCACTGGCTGTGTTCTGTCTCATAGTTGGCTGCACTTCAGTAGTAAATGGAATTAGTCTATTATTATAGAGTTGTGAAGTGCTTTGAGGTCTGTCAGGATGTACGATATTTTGTGGCTGCTAGCCAAATAGGAAAATATCTCAATCATTTTATACTCTTAAAAAAAAAGACAAAAAAGTTAACTATATATTTCATTTTCATTAGCATTTATGAGTTCTTTTAGCTCTACAGGAAATAGAAATCCTGAGGAAGAAGTGTTACACTGAGAATTATCCAGTCACTTTTTTTTCCAGAAATATAGAGTAGGTGTTTGAATAGCAAGGAAATACATTTGCTTGGATTTTCGGGGAGGTTTTGGCTCCTAATTGCTAAAATGTTGTAGGTTGCTACTAAGACGTTGCATTGGGAGCTCAATGATACTGTAGGTCAGTGCTGGAGATCTGTTTGGAGATCTGTGTGTAGTGTGTGTTCTGCCAGAATCTTGATTACCACTAAAATTTTTTTTAACTAAGCTTTCTTTTGTTTGTTTGTTTACTAAATGATGTAAAAATATAGGATAAATGAGAGAGAGGTATTTTAGGAGGGCTATCCCCAAGTACATAACCTTGAGAATGTCGTCACAAACTGCTTTGGAAACCTCAGTTAGGTAAACAGAGGGGAGAAGGAAAAACCCCACAAGACCCCCTACCCCAAACCATTAAGGGAATATACCAGGCCAAAAAATCCTGTACTTGCTTCAAGATAGATGACCAAGAAACACCTATTACATTTTGTTAATTCTTCACGAAGAAACAGAGGACAGAATTGTCAGGATTTTAAATTTCTTTTCAAGACAAACCAGTAGCGCAGAGACAGCATAAAAATACAAGCAAATTAGAGACAGAATGATTAAAAAACTTAACATATAAAAGATTTATTTTTTAACAGTAGGAGTGAGGTATTTTCATTGCTTGGACACTTACTTTATTCTAAATATTTTGGGATTTTTTAAATAAAACTACTTAATGATCGAAAAAACAATTGGCTACAGAAAGGTGGCTGATAGAATATTGTAGTATGGTCTTTACAATGCCACAGCGTTGGGAAAGATCACAGATTGTTTTCCATTGTAAATGAAGGGCAAATATGAATCACCAGATGATAAATGGATTAATGTTGCTTCTAATGATGTACATTATTATTCAGCTCTATGCAATTTTTTTTAGTATTTAGCTTTCAAAGAATGATTTTACTTCATGTGAAGAATCTACTGTGAACTCATTTAAAATATTTCTTTTGATGTTCAGATCCTAGCAGAGGGAATCTATATGAACTGCTAAAGACTTGCATTGAGGTGCACAGAATTTAAATACCTTCTTATAAACTAATTGTAGAGAAAAGCCCCTTTTATTTTCAGATCCTTTGGGGTTTTTTCCTGGGAATGCACTGATGAGGAAGTGATTGGAGAACACTGAAACTAAATGGAAAACAAAACAATAAATGTGCTCAGCAATAACAAAATTTGGCTTCCAATACTGACAGTGCCTAATCCTTTTCACCATTGCTGTCATTTATGAAACAAACATAAAGAAATACAAAATAAAAGCAAAAGTACTGTTCAAATTGGTAGAGAAACTCCAGAAAAATGACTCTGGGAGTTCATGGTATTCATGAATTTTCAGTTCTTTTTCCTCAATGGTATGTAACTTATTGAGAAAGAGGTAAAATAGGCTTCTCTACAGCCCAGAAATTATGATTCATGGTAATGGCAAGGCTAAGTGTATTACAGTCTAAAAAGAGAAGGACAGCACCAGGTGTGTTTGAATAAATAGATTCCAAGTGGTATAGTTTCCAATATTGGATGCCGCATGGAAGATAAATTTTTCATGAACTGTGTCCCAGTGATACAAGATAATCTAAGAGATGAAACATTTGCACCAAGGTTACAAATACTCAAGAATAAGTGAATGTCAAGTACATTTCTAGCTGTTATTTCAGTTAGCAAAAGCCATTTCAAAATCTCTTGACAAACATAAAGAAAAACATGTGTACATGAATTCTGAATAGGTCCCCTCTTCCCTGATTCCATTTTAAAATCCTGAGAACTGCTAGTTATGAATGGTTTTTAACAGCACATACAGTATGGGTCACAGTTTAACTGAAATCCCAAGACTAATGCAAAAAAAAAACCCCAAAGACATCGCTAGCTGTGAAGTCCACTGGTTGGTGATTACATATGCACATTTTTGATTACATAATGCACATATAGCACTCAATATGCATTTGTATAGGTTTTGTTCCCCTCGTTCTGAAAATGACTAAATACACAGTGTCTTTTCAAAGTGACAACTTGGAAAAAATGAATAGGTTTGAATGTCTTAAATTTTTTTTTTCTGTAAATTTGGACTTAGATTCTGTTTGAAGCTGGCAATAACCCTTCTGAGTGAAAACTAATGTGGGATCATATTCCTTTTTCTCAATCTTATTGCTGAACCATATGGACTTTGGATTCCCTTTAGCTCTGAAAAGTGTCTTTCTGTCACCACTTTGGTTTTGTTTGTAGAACTCTATTTTGAACTTATTCATATTGAGTTCTTTTTTTGTGGTTCTTCAGTGCAAAGCATCACAATAAACATGGATATGGTCATTCTACCAGTCTCTCATCATTCCTGGTAGTAGCAACGGATGCAACGCATCACTGAGACAACAGAACACAGGATTTCTCGTGCTCCTGTATGTAATTTTTGTCTTGGTGAACAAAAGTAACCACAATGTTATCTGTTATGCTGTCATTACTGCAAAAACATGTTTAAGAAAGAAACAGGCAGCTGAGGGTGTGGAAGCACCTGTCTACAGACATGCTCTTGGAAGGAGAAACAAGGAACAGCCTTGAAGGACTGTGGCCCACAGATGACCCATGCTGCAGCAAGGATGCTAAGAAAAAGAGCTGAAGAAAAGCCTGAAGAAGCAAAGAACATCTGATAAAAGAAGCAAAATGTGGGAGAGTAAAACAGGAAGAAGCAAAAAGCATTTGAGAGAAACCATTGTGTACGTGACCCTGACATCCTCTGCTGCTTATCACCTGCTGGAGGAATTGGGGTGAATTTGGTAACCTTCAGTGAAAACAAGGCAAGTTTAGACTAGGAAGTGGAGAGAGGTGGGTTTGAGTTAAGTTGAACTTGGGGAAGGAGGAAGAAAACTGTTTATTAAGTGTTTGCTTGATTGTGGTTTTTTTTTTGCTCTGTACCTGACTTGATGATCAAAAGTAAGTGTTAATTAGCAGCAAATTAAATCAAGTAAAAATTCCCCAAGTTGAACTTGTTGTTTGTTGCATATACACATGAGGCTGAAAAAGGAGGTTGCATATGTAGCACTAATATAAACCAACAGTGACTGAAAGCCTGAACAGCTTAAATTCTAAAACTAGATCTGATATTAGGCATCCATATTTTTATTAGAACATCTGTATTTTAGCTTTTCCAGCCGCTGGAAAAGCAGTAATATTTACATATACACCACATTTAGTGGTAATTGTTTCTACTACCTGCCTAGTACAGGGTTAAATACTCTCACATAATAGCTTTTCATGTGAAGGATAACCAGGAGGTGTGCTTACATACTCTCTTTTGATTTAATATAGTCCTAAGCATTTGCTTCATTAAAAGAATTAGAAATTATGAAAAAACATTGTCCAAAAACATGTGTAAATGTTTTGCTACATTTTCCTTGTCAGCGTGCATTTAAATAAACACCCTTCCCTCTGACACACCCACATAACGGAAACTACAGGAACACCCTTATGAATTTCCACTCTCGCTGCTCTGCAAACATCCTTCATCCTTACTTTTATGTTTATTGTTAGGAACGCTGGTTTTAATATTGCCACTCAATGCATAGTTATGTTTACATGTACTTTGAGGCTTTTAGCCCCAGGGTTTTCTTTCTTTGTGGAGTTTAGGTGAACATAGATCACTGAAGTAAATCCATTTTAGTAAGTATTTGAGGAGAGTAATCTGTTGCTATGTCTTCAATGTCCAAGGAAATACATGCCCTACTCCCATGCTCAACTTCTGCAAACAAGATTGAAGATGCACATTCTTCCTTCAATGTGATTTAAGATCTGTGAGTTCAGCCACCAGGAATGATAAAATTTGATGCTGACGTTTTCTTTTTCCAGGTGAGCATATTCTATAGAATGTCCTGTGAATGGAATTATGGCATCCAAATATCATTGTATCTATCTCAAAAAAAAAAAAAAAATCATGAGACACATGGAATGGTTTGGGTTGGACCTTAAAGATCATATAGTAAAGATGATCTCTAGAAGATAAAGTGAAACACCTATGTAGAATCAAAAAATTTAGAGTCACCAAGCTAAAATATTATTATGCCTTCCCTTGGCATACTTTAATTTTCCTAACAGACAGCTTGACAGATAAAAAATACAAAGAAAGGCAATTATTTCCTCTCCCTTAGCCTATTTTCTATGGCTTTTAAACAAACTTTATAAGAAAGATTCCTTATTTCAAACTCAAAACCTGTGTTTTCTATGCAAAATGTGTACCAGTTACCTCTAAAATTTCATTTACTCTATGTAATTGCACAGAAATTATCTCTTTACCTCATGTTTTCCTCATGCTTTTATTATAGGACATAGAATATGAGGTCAAAGCAGTGAAAATCTTACTGCCTCCTATGCTGTCACTAACATTTTTATCACCAGCTTCTCTAACATCTTAGTAACAATCTTCTGTGTGATGTTAGGAGTGACAAAAGCAAGCATCTAGTGAGCAAAGATGAACAGAAATCCTTGGGTTGTGTGGAGGGACTAGAAAGTGAAAAGTGTCCAGCAGTAAAAAATTGTGATTCTGGTATTTCTTTCTCTGAACATCATCTCCACTGTTCTTTACAGTCTCCTCTAATCAGTACTGTTCTTCTAATGTTCAGTCTGGAGATCTAAGCCACTGAAGAAGACTGTTGGGTTGCGTATGAAATAAAGAAACGCACTGTATATTGGAATGGTTTAAATATAGGTCACAAGATATCAAGCTGAAGTTAGGAAATGCTGTACAAGAAGTCTGGCATGCTGAATGCGATTGCATTAAGAATATGACTTAGAGATGCAAGCTGCATTTAACTTAGCAGATAGTGCAAAGAAATCTAGAAATAAGCTATCTGTTTTGTTGAAGATCTTTATCTTTGTGATTGTTATAATGGTTTTGTAAAAAATTGTTTCTATGATAGAGGTTGAATAATGTATAAAAGAACATTGTAACACAGTATTCTTTTTTTTCTTTCCCCCTGGATTTGCAGAGTATCATAACTTGGTGTTGGTTATTGGTTACTATAGTTCCAACGAGCTCTTGAAATTGTTGTCTGAAAGTTAACCTATTATTTTAGCTATCCGTTAACTACGTGAAAGTACAGCAATATGAATGTTTTCTTAATGTTTCCTTTTGAATTGAATGATATATATGTCATAAATTTATCAAACTAAGTTGACACTACTTAATGCACCTCTTAAGCCTTATACTGCTAGTATCTAAGGGGATTTTTATTGGAATAATTTTTAGGGAAAAGTGATTTGAGATCTGTTTGACATTGACCCTAAAATTCTTGAATGAGTTATATTTGTTTTTCCTTATTTGGCAACGACTTAGTTTTCTTCAAGGGAAAAAAAACCCCAAGCACATAGTAGCATATCAGGTAAAGCAGATACTCTAATCAGTGATTCTTTGGACATTGCATATATTGCAGATGTGTGATTTTGGAGGAGTTCAGCAATCCAGATGAAATGGGCAGCAGGTGTTGGAATTTGGCTGCTGTTTCATTTCCTGCTGTTTAATCTGTACGTTTTAGTGTCAAAAGGAATTACAAGATAGACCAATCACCCCAGTGACATTAAGAAAATCTGTTTTTTTGTTGCTCTCCTGATGATTTAGCAAGTGAATTGTGGCAAATATTATTGCATCGACTAGAGTAAGCATTAGGGTCACTGGAGGGTCAGTTTTCCTTCTTTGACTGAATGTGCAATACTGCTTTCTGACCCTCCAAATGGCCTAACATCTCCTCACTTATCTCTTACGATAAGGCATCTTTGACAGAAAATGAAATCTCTGCTTCTTTCTCTAAGGACACACTAAAGATACAATGGAGCACACACCTGTCATTCTGTTGAACTACCCCGTTTGTGAAGAAGGTGATAATGTCCTTAAGTGGCTTCAATATCTAGTGTCTCCTAACCTCTCCCTGGCGAAACCGTTGAGATTATTCTGCTCTGGAAGAGACCTGAAACAGCTAGAGCTTGAATAGCTCTAAAGTGTTGTAGTTTAGTTACATAAATCCTATAGAAACAAAATGCATATTGATCTTTTAGGTTTACTGAATCTGCAAACTAGATGTGGAGACAAACACTCAAGTATATCTTGAATTTAAGACTCGTTTACATTTGAAACAAATGTAGAAGATTGGTCTGTGGGAGAAAGATGTTAATGAAGAAAATTCAGAATAGGACTTGGTCTAATTGCTTTATTTTAGATGATTTTTAGTAGTATAATAGCATGTATATATAGTAATATAGTAATTCTTTTGTAAAATCTTATCTCCAGTAAAAGCCAACAAATGAAAGATTAGCGTAAAGGTAAGTGAAGATATTGAACTTCCACCACAGCTTAATGCATAGCAAGTGAAGGCTAGTTCACAAGTTGTAAAATGGGAGTTGAAAAATTAGGGCCCCATTTTTGACTGCTGTAAAATCAACATCACCTCAACTGTTTCATCATATCTGCCCTTGGACCAAATCCTTAGCCTTCTACTTCCTCCTTTTTACCATATATCTCACTGCTTAAGGATCTCAATTTCACACATTAAACACAGACAATCACTGACAGTGATAACATCAGAAGCTACCTGTTATTACACTTACACAAGCATGTGAGAAAATTATGTGTTTTACAATTGTGTATAGTCACATACAGTTCATCAGGAAATTAAAAGCTGGTTAGTCAGCACAGATGTAATATATTTATGAAAATACAACTTTATGAGCTTGATATTTTCAGTAGTCAAACCATACTTAGAAAACCAAGTAGGAGAGAATTTAGCCTCAGAATTTAGATGTGGGAGAGGTTTATGGAGAAATTGATATGGTTCCCTTTCTTGGAGGAGGAAGAGGAGATTTCAGAGAGGTAAAGGGTTTAAGCCATGAATTTGAGGCAAAGTACTTCTGATGAGTTTCATCACCAGAAAATTTTTGGTTTTTTGTCTCCATGAGCATTTGAAAAAGATAAGTTGCAATAAAAAGTCCCTTCTATGTGAGATATATAAAATGCTTCATCTTAGATGCCATGGGTCCTGTGTACCTCTAGTTATTAGCTGTTATCTTCAACCCCTTTATATCTACGAAATCACATATTGAAATAAAATATAGATTGCTATATTTCTAATTGTTACTTTCCTTTTGAAAAAATGTATATGTTAAAAATTGTTCAATCCCTATATGTATTTATGGTGTGAAATATGATGATAAAATGCTGAGACTGTTGATTTTGATTACATTACAGTTCTTTGTCTCTATAATAATCTCTAATCTACCCACTTTCTAATATGGCTGGCAATATACTTTAGATATTTCTTATCTTTTTGTGTCTTTGTAACAGTTTCTGATACCCTTTCATCAGAATCTGTGACATCCTTAGCAGTAGAATTTTGACACCGCGTGTCCACTGTAATATCTCATCTTTCTTGCATTATCAAAAGTGAAATTGTCAAAAACAATGTTAGTAGGTTTTCACTGTCTCTTTTAGAGGTGTATGTACTCCTGTGGAGACTAGCTCAGAGATGGAAAAAAAATGTTCAAGGTTTTGCTGCTATTCTTAGAAAGTTTTCTTCTTGGAAGTATGATAGCAGGAAGTTATGCAACTGATGTTTTGAAATGTATTAAGATGTTTTCAGTAACGGCACCAAGATATATTATCCATCAAAAATTAGTAAATAATACTATTCAAAGTTAAAAATTAAAGACATGGATAAAAATGTAGAGCCATGGGAAAGCCACAGTAAAAACAAAACAAAACCAAACCAAAACAATACATGGAAATTATCTACAATGTGCTTACTTGTTTATGAAACTTGTCTGTTTTCAAGGGTATTTAGTTTCAGTGACAAAACAGTGAATAGTGGTAGCATACAGAATCACAGCTGCTTCTTGTTGAATGCTAAAGTAGGTATTATGAATCTTCATTTAACTACAGTGAAAGAAAGCAACTTTTACTCCCCTGAGAAGACCTTGATAGGAAACAGCCTGTCAACAAACACCTGACTGTACCTGGCAGAGACACAGGTATTGTTCATGGTGGCTAAAGAGGCCCTCTTTGCCATAGCGGGCTTTCAGTTATGAACGACTATGTTTGGTGTGAATACTGAAATACTTACATGCTACGCTTTGTCACGCTTGTTCTAATGTTCTCTGTTTAAGGTAAGTTTTAAGAAAAGAGTGTTTTCTAAGTATAATGAAAATATTCTATGGACAGACATTCCACGAATTCTGTGACAGAAACTGATAGTTTCCTATTGAATGTATCTCATAAATGAAAGTAACTCATTACTTTAAATAACACGTGAATCTGCTTGGAAAATGTAAATAGTCATGAAAGAATTGTACCAATACAATACATTTGTGCCCTCTAGCTGAAACTGTTTGGCTCTGTAGGAAGGGTTTAAAAGTTGCTCAACACTGAACACTGATAGTAATGATACAGTACTTAGGCCTATGGCTTATTTTCAGAACTAACTGTAGTACAACAAGGAGCTTATGGTTTGCCTGAAGGTCTTGCAATTTGAATTATTTGCTACACTTCTATCTTTCAGTGAATGTGTAAAGAATAGAACGTACATGGAAAAATAGATGCCACCTCCTTCATGGTCTCATTGGCTAATGTGGTAGAGATTAAAGATGAGAATCATTGTATTGAGGTTGAGTGGAAAGGTTTTGGTAGTTGGAGTGTACAGGGGAGGCTTCTGTAAGAAGCTGTTACAACCTTCCCATGTATTTGAAAAGAGCCACTGACCATAGCTGAGCCCCTGTGATACCATACTCAAGAATAGGGGGAAATCCTTCCTAGAGAAGAGCAGCCAGAGAGGAGTGTGAATATGTGAAACAATCCTGCAGACACTAAGGTCAGTGAAGAAGGAGGAGCAGGAGGTGCTCCAGGTGCCAGAGCAGAGATTCCCCTGCAGCCCATGTTGAAGACCATGGTGAAGCAGCTATACCCCTGCAGCCCATGGTGTGCCCCTGCAGCCCACAGACATCCCTAGTGGGGCAAATGTCCTTTTGAGGATGTGGGAGATCCACATCCACTTTCAGTGTGGGAGTACCCCATACTGGGCAGATGGATGTCCAAAGGAGGCTGTGACCCTGTGAGAAGCCTGCAGTTGTGCAGTCTCCTGGCAGGACCTGGGCCCATGGGGGACCCACACTGGAGCAGGATCATGGCAGGATGTGTGACTCTACAGGGTGCCCAGGCTGAAGCAGCCTGCTTCTGAAGGACTGCATCCAGTGGAAGAACCCATGTTGGATCATTTAGGAAGAACTGCAGCCTATGGGAAGGAGTCGTTTTGGAGAAGTTCATGGAGAACTGTCTCTTGTGGAGGGGTACCCCATCCTGGAGCAGAGGAAGAGTGTGAGGAGTCCTCCCTCTGGGGAAGAAGGTACCGGGGAGATGTGATGAACTGATCATAATCGTCATTGCCTGTACCCCTGGGCCACTGGCAGGGAATGGTTGTAGAGAAAATGGGAGTAAGATTGAGCCTAGGACAAGGAAGGGGTGACAGGAAGGTGTTTTAAGATTTAGTTTTATTTCTCATTATCCTACATTGATTTAATTGGCAATAAGTTAAATTAATTTCCTGAGCTGAGTCTCGTCCGTGACTGGTAATTGGTGAGTGATTTTTCCCTGTCCTTATCATGAATCTTTTGCTATACTACTCTCTCCTGTCCTGATGAGGAGGAGGGGAGTGATAGAACAGCCTGTTGGGCACCTGTCATCCAGTCAGGGTCACCCCACTGCAGTCGTGTAGATTTACAAATAGGTAAAGTAGATGAGCTCACCCTTCTGCCATGTGTTCTGCCATGATAACATAAGTGTGAATTCCCAAGGTTCCTTTAAAGAATTACTGTTTTGTAGTTCCACTCAGCATCCTAACTCATTACACAAAAGGAAACCTTGGTGATGAAAGATGACCCCTCGCAACAAATCATAGCTAAGAGGCCAGACCAAACACTGAAATGTGAGTTCCCACAAGTCACTACTCTAAACAGCAATTGAAATACTTCAGGGACCTGTATCTGACAACCTAATGTTCAAGACAGATGATGAATGAAAAGATAGATAATTGCAAGGAAGGCATTTTACATTTTCATTAGTTAGGATTCTAACTGCAGTTATTTGTAAAGGTCACAGGTTTTTTTCTTTGTAGTGCAGGATGTAGCTCAGTAAAAAAAATGCCTAATTTAACCTGTGATATTGACAACACCATATATTTACCAAGAAACATGAGTATACTAGCTGTGTAGCACAACAATTGTTAGCTTTACTGAAGGTGATTTGATTTGGATTTGATTTTTATTTTTACAGTGAATACGATTCTCTATTGTCTTCTCGATATGTTTGTAGATCTGGACTTCCCTAAAATAAATCAAAATGCAAGTATGAATTCACATAACTCTTCACCTCTCTGTTCTAGAACTGGTTGAATCATTCTGAACTAGTCTGAATCAGTTTGAACTAGTATCTTTGTTTGACATAGTAAATTCTGCCATTTCTTGAGGGATTGTCTGTGAACTTTCCTATTGTGTGTTCTGCTGTATGCAGGCTAGTGTTATGTTGCTCTCAGAGAGGAATCACTCTTTGAAATGGTGCTGGTTTTGCTCTATGTTGTATTTTATCCTGTGTAAAGCCTTATTCTGAGCTACAGGCATGTGAGCATCCAGCTGTTTCACAGGGCACAACTTTTGTTGGGACAGTTCAGTGATAGGGACAGGTTTCACCCTGACTGCTTTTGAAAAGTAGTATTACTGCTCTTCATTACTGTGGGCATATTATTGCTTTCACTACTTACAGAATAAGCTATGTTTCTTTCCTCTTGTAATGCTATCAAATACTTAGCAGGGATATTACTGAATATAAATCAATAGCAGTAGTGCATTAATGTAAGTGCTTCTTTTTTCCTGAGAAATAGAGACTGGCAACGTTATCAGGGAAGGATACAGAAGTCACATCTTGTACATATCTCACTGGATGTTGTACTCAAGAAATGCATTTGAGCTTCTGCCCATTTGTTGTTATAAATGAGAATTGTTTGCACTGTACTAAGTAAATCTAAATATGAGATAAGCTGAAATGCAGTAAGAAACCTGAATTTCTTACACTGTTTTCAGAGAGTGAAGAAGTGAAACATTACTTAAAAGCCCTATTTTTTAAGGGGCTAGGTTGTTAAATGAAATATATACATTTCAGAATTAATAGTATAATTGCATAAAAAATGAAGACCTTTTTTAACAGAGTATAGTAACAAGGAAGGAGCGAGAGGAAAAAATCTGCACTGTTGATCGTTCCAAATTTCACTTTCTGTCTGAGACTCTTAAAAATTATATACTAGTCAAACAAAAAATTATCATTTAAATAAGATTTTAAACATCAGAAAATGCTCTCTGTTGCATAAAAAAGTACAAAAGGATACCAGAAGGTCCTCCTTCCCATCTCTGGACATCTCCCTATCCTCCTCCTCTAGAAGAGTACACCTGCAATACTTCCTGAAACATGATAATCTAACCAAATTTCAGAACATCAGTGATCCAGAGCTGTGTATGTGTTCTGGTGCTTACTTACAGAAATTATCCTAAAATGTGTCAATTACTTAATCTTTCTTTCTGAGCTACCCAAAGTGCTTAGTAGAAAAATACTTTAATCTCTTTGCAATGGTCTTTTACATTCCTCAGTTTTCTTAAACTGAGTAAACATCTATTGTTTCATCTGCTGTCACAGAGTACAGATTCTAGACCAATGTTCCACTGTCTAGCAGTGAGACTTCCCATTACAGAGATAATTCTGAATTGAAGCCCATTTTCCAGAGCAAGGTAGACTAAAAATGCAATTTCCCTTGTCTCACAGACAATTTCTAGTCTACGCTTCAAGGTTTCATAATTATTTTTTCATTAAACCTGCTTATTTTGACTTGAGGTCAGTTTCTGACCCACAATATTCCATTTGCAGCTGACTTTTACAGGTCAGTGCTTTCTGAGAAGGACTTCAGTCTGAATTATTTAATCATAACAAATAGTCTTTTTATCTGTTGGTACATCTTGATAAGATTAATTTTTATGCTCAGAAATGTGATGAAAGTCTTAATAGTTCTTCCGCATGTGAGAGTTTAAGCTTACTATTCATGAAGTATTTTTCTTAAGAGGAACTGCTTTACTTAAAGTGCCACATTGGCTGCTGCATAAATTCTGGTTTTGTGCTGAGCCCTTTTGAGGCAGTCTGCTAGGACATAGTCTTATATCATAGAATCATAGAATCAGCAGAGTTGGAAGGGACCTCTGAGATCATCAAGTCCAGCCCTTGATCCACTACCGCCGTGGTTACTAGACCATGGCACTAAGTGCCACATCCAGTCTCATCTTAAAAACCTCCAGGCATGAGAATCCATCAGTTCCCTGGGCAGCCCATTCCAATGCCTGATTACCCTTTCTGTAAAGAATTTCTTCCTAATATCTAGCCTAAAGCTCCCCTGGCACAGCTTAAGATCATGCCCTTACTGATAGCTGCTGGGAGAAGAGACCAACCCCCACCTGGCTACAACCTCCTTTCAGGGAGTTGTCGAGAGTGATGAGGTCTCCCCTGAGCCTCCTCTTCTCCAGACTGAACAACCCCAGCTCCCTCAGCCTCTCCTCATAGGACTTGTGCTCAGGTCCCTTCACCAGCCTCGTTGCTCTTCTCTGGATCTGCACCAGCACCTCAATATCCTTCCTGAGGGGCCCAGAACTGGACACAGTACTCCAGGTGTGGCCTCACTAGCGCTGAGTACAGGGGAAGAATCACTCCCTGGACCTGTTGACCACACTGTTCCTGATACAGGTCAGGATGCCATTGGCCTTCTTGGCCACCTGGGCACACTGCTGGCTCATGTTCAACTTCCTGTCAATCCAAACCCCCAGGTCCCTTTCTGCTTGGCTGCTCTCCAGCCACTCTGTCCGCAGCCTGTAGCGCTGCAGGGGGTTGTTGTGATCTAAGTGCAGGACCCGTCACTTGGCCTTGTTGAACCTCATCCCGATGGAATCAGCCCAACTCTCCATCCTGTCCAGGTCCCTCTGCAGAGCCCTCCTGCCTTCCAGCTGACTGACACTCCCCCCCAATTTAGTGTCATCTGCAAATTTGCTGATGGTGGACTCAATCCCATCATCTAAATCATCATTAAAGATATTAAATAGAACTGGGCCCAACACTGACCCCTGGGGGACACCACTAGTGACCGGCCGCCAACTGGATGCAGCACTGTTCACCACCACTCTCTGGGTCCGGCCATCAGCCAGTTCCTGACCCAGCAGAGAGTGCCCCTGTCCAAGCCATGGGCTGCCAGCTTTTTCAGGAGTGTGCTGTGGGAGATGGTGTCAAAGGCTTTGCTGAAGTCCAGACAGACCACATCCACAGCCTTCCCCTCATCCACCAGGCGGGTCACCTGGTCATAAAAGGAGATCAGGTTGGTCACACAGGACCTGCCCTTCCTAAACCTGTACTGGCTGGGTCTGATCCCTTGTCCATCCTGTAGGTGTTGTGTGATTGCACTTAGGATGATCTTCTCCATAACCTTGCCAGACACCGAGGTCAGGCTGATGGGCCTGTAGTTTCCCGGGTCCTCCTTCCAGCCCTTTTTCTGGATCAGTGTGACATTTGCCAACTTCAATCATCTGGGACCTCCCAGTGAGCCCGGGGTGTTGGTAGATGATGGAGAGCAGCTTGGCGAGCTCTTCTGCCAGCTCCCTTATCACCCTTGGGTGGATCCATCTGATCCATAGACTCGTGGGGATCCAAGTGGCTCAGCAGGTCACTGTTTTCTCCTGGATTACAGGGGGGCTATTCAGATTCTTATCTCTTTCTACAAGCTCCAGAAGCCAGCTGTCCTCAGCACAACCTGTCTTACTGTTGAAAACTGAGGTAAAGAAGGTGTTAAATACCTCAGCCTTTTCCTCATCTTTGATAACTATATTCCCACCCATGTCCAATAAAGAATGGAGGTTTTCCTTGCCCCTTCTTTTGCTATTGATGTATCTGGACTTTTTGTTATCCTTCACAGAAGTCACGAGATTAAGTTCAAGTTGTGCTTTCATCTCTCTAATTTTCTTTCTGCATGACCTAGCATCATTTCAATTGCAATAGCTTCACTCACTGACTTATGCATGTTTTTCCTAGAACGTGCTGAGAGTATCTGGTAGTGTACCAACCTGCCCCAGACTTTTCATAACATGTCTCTTTTGGTTTTCTTGATCTCATCATTGCCTTTCATGTAGTGTCTCAGTAAATGGATGCGGAATTCAAACTCTTTTTCTTTGAAATTTGTTGACTTTTAATCTCCTCAGTTAACACTAAGAATAAAACTAAGGCCTGTTTGGAATGAGAACTTCAGGTTATTAGCCGTCTATACTAGAGACATTGGTTTTTGGTTTGCTCTGTCAACTAGCCTGTGGAAAAGAAAAGAAACACAAAGTGTAATCACTGTATATATACACAATTGGATTTCGTTAATTTATGCTTGTGATTACATTTTTTGTGTCTTTACATTCTTGTTCTTTAGGGAAAGATCTGCTTTTCCTCTAGTTGGAAACTCGTATATACATAGCGCAGGTCTCCTGCATATCATCTATAACCAACAGGAGAGATTTTCAGTTTTAGGATGAGTTTGCTCATTCATTTTGCTCTGTGTGTGTCTGTGAATAGATTATTGTCCCAGCATGGAATTTTAGGGATTTATCAAACTGTGTTGAATTTGATAAACTAAGTCAATTTTGAGAGTTTATATTTCTTTTTTCATATTTGAAATTGGAACATCATGCGTTTTGCTACATTTTACATTTTCTTTTTCTTAATTTTGTTCATTAATAGTTGTTTTAAGGAATAGAAACACTTCATTTTCTCACATTTTCCTCCATTTCAGTGAAATTCGTATTCATTTAGAGGTTTGATTTTTTTTTATGTTAGTTGTTTTGTCAGTTCAAACAGATGCATAAACACAGATTAATACCTAAAACCGTCACTGAATCATGTGTGTAATTTTTTTTTTTTTGCATATGCATTGACATAAGTAAGAGGCAACCAGAACTTCTAGAATACCTGCTACCTTTATTTGTGTGTTTGTTTACTGATCTAAGTGTTTAACTGTGCATCCACAAGAAAAATAGGCATTTTTCTTAGGGCTAACATATTATCATTTTGGACTTCTCAAGTTCCTTCAGAACTCCATTCAATTTTTGGAAATGGCAAGAGAACAAAAATAGCTTACTGTTCTGTTAGAGAAACTTTAATCATAGTGGTTGCAGGGGGGAAGAGAGACAGTAGGTCATGTCTTTATTAAAACATATCTAATTAGATAGTGTAGATAAAGCTTTCCCTTCTTACAGTATATCTCATTTTTGATAAAAACCCAACAGCTCATTGGGCTGGAGTTAAAGAGTAAGTTTCAGGTCAACCTATGCACTCAGATGTTGCTTTCCCATTGGAGCCACACTCAGTCAAGGCAACAGGAGTCAGTTTTAATGAGGCTGGAGCTGCCTGTGAAGGAGATAGATCATAAATTACTCATACAAGAAAAAGAAGGCATAAAAGGACATACAGACGAGATAAAGTAGTTTTGGCAGACAAAGAAATGTGGTTTCCTACTGATGGCACAAGTCCTTCAAAATGAAAGTAGCAGATGGCAGGGGTATTGTCACTAAGTTGGGATGACAATTCTTTAGAAACTAAATACTGCCAAGGATATTTCTCTGATGAAGAATCAGAGAGGAGATTTTCTGAATTTTGGTTGCCATCTCCTATTCGTCCCCATGCAAGACAGACCACTTTGGACTGTGTCAAGGTTTGCCTCATCCCATAACAGTGATGTACATTTTGTGTTTACAACTACATGAGCAAATGATAATTTCAAAGTTGTGAATTTTGATGGAAAACCTGAAGCCTGGATTTATGGTAAATTAAATTAAACCCCGAAAGAAAACCTCCTTAGAGAATCTGGCTTCTTATCTGTGAAGGGCCTATAGTTTTCTTTCCTACTTCATACTTGAGTGTGTCTCCCAAAAGTTAGTAGATATATCCTTTGTGAAATGATAATTTAAAAAACCATTGTTAAGTCTGTTTACCCACAAATAGCTGAGACAAAACTTGAGTAGACAGGCCTTAATGATTGTATATTCCTTTTATTTTATTATTTATAATTATTTATTATTTATTACATTTTAACTACTAGCTTCTTAGACCTTTTAAAAACCCAGTTGTGTATTTAGAGTATGTATATTGAGCAACTGTGTTATATTGATGTTGTTCTGTAGTGTTCAGCCATGCAAAACCAGCAAAATTCTTGCAGAAGCAAATTACAGATTTTGCATGGACAAGATTTGAGGAAACTGAGGCCCCTATAAAGAAACCAGTTGGCTAAGGTTGCATGAGTAGTCTGAAGTAGAGTATAGATGTGGAGGAGTTTTATGACTGCACCACAAGTACAAGACCATTCTTTTTCCTTGTAAGTAGTGTCTCTGGGCAGAAATATATCTGTTTTGTTGGTGGGTTTAGATAAGAAAATGGAAGTGTCATGAATACACTTACTACTTTTTTCAGCAAAGTTCAGAAAATATGTCTTGATATTCTTTATGTGTACGAACTGTCATTATAAAAGGTATGCCAATTATAGCTTTTCAGTCAATTTATTGATTGGATACCTCATGAATCAAACAACCCACTAGATTTATTCACTATAGGCAGAAATACTCAACTCTTCCAGTACAGCTAATTCTTGCAATTCTGCAAACCTTAACTACTGTGAGTGGTTCCAGCTAAGTCAATTAGTTTAATGAAGCTTACTTAGAGGAATAGGAATTAAGTCACTGTTGAAAAATAAGCTACTACAAACTATATTCTTTGTGATAATTTATGCAAAAAACACTGTTGATTCTAAGGATACAGTGGCAAAATATTTCAGTAATTAAACATGTCAGAAAAAGCCATATTAAACTGCTTAAATGAAGAACTCTTTCCTGGCACAAGATAATATTTTACTCTTTAGGTTTTATTTGAGCATGCAGAAGCTGTTTGCAATCTGTGCTCAACTGAATCAGCACAATTGAACGTTCTCACTATTTGGAGGACTTAAAACCCTGAATCAGATCCTGAAAACCTCTATTCCCTTGTTTTCTGAATCTCTAAGTGTTTGGAGAATATTTAAAGCTTTGTGGTTTGCTTTGGTTGTTTGGCTGTTTGGTTTTTCGGGGGGGGGGGTGTTTGGCGATTTTGGTGGGCTTTTTTTCTTTCTCGTTTTTATATGTGTAATATTAGAATCTGGTTACTGAGAAAAGCATGCAAATTAACCTTTTGCAAAATAGATTAGTTCTTGAGTAGTGCTTTAAAGAGAAACCTAGCATAACAAAATATCTGCTGAAACACTAGAACCTGTCAGCATTACTAATGATGTAAGGCTTTTTTCAGACAATCTGTTTTCTACAAAATGATTGGTATATTTGGTCATGATATGTAATTAATTGTCATTTGAATGAAAGACAAATGATATAATAGATAGTCTTTCTGTGCCAGTGTGAATTTTATGAAAGGAGTCTCAAAGCACTTTTCTAATAAAACTTGTATAGACTGACAGCACATCAGGAATGGCATGAACTGGTTTCTTAAGGGATCAGGGCTCAAGACACCTGAATATTTTCTTTCCGTACTGCTGTTCTGCTTTACTTAAAAACTTAATGGTGTATCAGAATGTCTTGACTTTTCTTCTGGCTACCAAAAAATAAGTCCACAGAGATAATCCCCCCTCCTTTTTTACGAGAAATATACACTCACCAAGAAAAACCAGGATATACTGTCATATTTATTTATTTATTCAGTTTTTGATGTCTTTCTGTTGATGGTGTTTCAGAGATGATAACTTCACTGTTAGGATCAGTGAGCTATGAAACTGTATATTTCTGACTAGCAAAAAGCCTAGAGGATGGTAATTTCCTTTCTACTCTGAAACGTTTTCTTAACAATTGGAAAATGACCTTTAATTGCTTAGGAGAAAAACAACATGTTTACTGGAAGAAAGTAAAGTTCCACAAACTTTTCAGACCTTTTCCCTTGTGTTTTCTTTCAATGTCTGATTATTTGATACAATTTTTTAAAAGTACTAATTTAACATTGGAATCCAAATTTCAGGGGAAGAGCATAGAAACAGGAAAAGTAAAATACCTGTTCTGCCTAGCCATAGAGCTGAGCTTCAGTTCACTGCAGCATGTTCTGTGCCATCTGCACACGCTGTTCTGATTGTGTCAGCCAGGACAACTGACTGCTTCCCCAGTTTGGCAGATTTCAATAAGGCTCCTGTACAGAGATGTATGGGGGGATAAAAATTGAGGAAGACTTTGGTATACCCATAGGCAAATTTTGAATCCAAGAGGATGATTCTTGAAAACACCATCCTGGGTGGCTTTGGTTTTGTTCATGACATGTCCTTGAACAAAGCTTTATGTGCTCAAACTTCTAGGTTGTTGATAGGACTAAATAGTGTCACTTTTGTCCTAGGTGCTGATAGTAAGGACTTTTTTTTTTGTTAAGGGGGTGATGTGAAAAAAAAGATTAATTTTTCTACAGGAAGGCCTACATTTATTTAAGAAGCAGTCTAGTGCTCACTGTGTCTTCCTAACACCACAATCTCAAATATATGGGTACATTTTAAATGTTTTAAACAAAGAGCTCGAGGTCTAAAACTTAGATTCATCTGAAAAGGTTGTTGAACCAAGGTTCCTCATTTCCTGGAGGGCATTAAGGTCATATTAAACAATGCCTATCAGGAATATTTTAAGAATAAACATACCTTGTGAAGATGGACTGGGTGATTTTTCCTCCCTCCCGGACTTGTTTTCTGTGGCTAATAAACTATTTCACTTCCAAAAATAAAAATAAAAAGTCTTTTAGAAATCTTAGAAATCTTCAAGTATGCTCCCCAATTATGCTGTCAGACAGCTTTCCTGGTTTAGCTGTTTCTTCAGATGTTTTCTCTTCCTAGACTTTCAAACAGGCCTGATTATCTTACCTTAAAACATACCAACTTTATCTTTTAAATGCTCAGGAATTTAAAAACTATGTAGGAGTTTAGGTCCTGCTTGATTGTCCTAATAAAGCACTTAAAAGCCTCTTGATAGCTGTTAACTAATGTCTAAAAAACCACAGAAATTCAAGATGACTTGAAGTGAAAACTCACAAAAAAGTAGTGAGTTTTGCTTTGAGTTTACCAAATATGAAACGAAGAACACAATTTCTTCACTCTGGTAAAGACAGATTTACATCATTGTAAAGAAACAAAGCTGTCTTTGTGTAGCATTTAGATTATTTTCAGATGTTTTTGTTTGGCTTACTTCTTACTTGTACTCTGTTCTGTGGAGGACCATATTGTGAGTATTCCTCAACTGTTTCACAGCCTTATTCACAAAAAAAACCCACTGCAAAAACCTTGGTAAACTTGACTGAGAGTCTTCTATATAATTTTGCAGTTTCCTATTGATTTGATCTTATTTTTACTTGATTATCAAATGTATAAATCAATAATTATTCCAAACAGAAAAATAAAACTCTTTTATTTGCCATATTGAACATCTGCTGGTAAAGATGACCTATGTGATCAAACAAAAAGAACTAAAATATATGCATTCGTCTGATTGGACAACAAGCTTATAAGCTATAATGATGCTTGTATTTCATTTCTTGGTGATTGAAGTTAAATCTTGCTGATTAAAATTTTTATGGGGTCAGGGGGGCAAAAATAATTAAGAGAAAATTACATTGGAAAGGCTGATATTTCAATAACAATCAATACCCTTAGCACATCAGAACAATATACCTGCTTGGACAGTATGCCAGAGTCTATGTGGATATAGTTTTTTTTGTAAGCCAGACTAGGCAAGTCTCTTAAAATAGTTAATCTGCTCTCTAAAACGCTCTGAAGCACTACTGAAATAGAGCTGAATTCAGTTATGTTTCCTCAGTACTTTCCTATACAAAATTTATTCAACTTAAGGCAGGCTGCCTTTAAAACCCTCACCATTTGAAGTTGCAGATAATGCAATACTTTACGTGCAAACGAGCTTCAGTGGATTCTGCAAGGTTCTTATTCTTAGTAGCAGTGAAGTGTGAAGATAGGCTTGTGACTTTCACATCATATTTCTCAAGTAATTTATTAAAACTGACTCTTATGTTTTAGTGATGATTGTTAATGTGAACACCTCCACTGAGACGAACGGGGAAAACATCTTTTCTCTGAGGTATTTTTGCTGTCTTTTCAGACCATCTATTTGCAGCACAACCTGATATCAAGTTTGCATACAAAAAGTTGTTTTTGCAGTCACAAATTCCAGCTATATTTTCTTGACTTCTACCTATGCTGAAGTTACAGATCCAATACTTCAAAGACTGATAAATTTGGCTGGAATCAACAAAAAAAGTCTTTATTTTTTCAGTTCTTACCCTTATGGAATTATTTTCAAAAGGTAACAACAATCATTTAACTTGTTAGTCTGTTAGTTTATTAGTCAAAATTTGAAGTGGACCAGCTTTTCTTCCAAATACTTACATCACTTGCAAGCTTGAAAGATCCTAAAGGGGTAACCTAGCTAGAATATAAACCTACTTTATTTGCTGTCAAGCAGCAAACTACTTGTTTGTTCATTTTGATTACTTATTATCAAAGTTGATTATTTATTATCAGGTAGCTATTACCTGCTCTTGAAAAAAAACCCCAACTCCTGGTTTATTGAGCTCAAGTGAAATGACATTCCCTTCTGCCCCTCAAATTCTCTACGTATTGTCTCAATAACATGTTGAGTTAGGCAGATAATTCATTCACAGAATTTAATTCTTTGTTCAGTAGCCAAGTTGCAATTAAACATAAATTAAATGGATTTCAGTTTTCCAGTATGAAGATTTTTCATTTGTGATGTGAGGTTGAATGGATGCATCAGAAATTTTGAATTTCAGAGGCAGGTTTTTTTGCACGAAAGCTGTGGAGTTGTTGAAATAAATTCCTAAATTGCATGAAGAATTGAAATAGAGCAAGAAGTAATGGTTGTGCTGATGACACATCTACTGTCTTCTCAGAAAATAGTATTTAGAAAGCTCAGCTGAAACAGGTGAAATAGTATGATTTAGCCTTCTACCTCTTAATATGAGTTTATATGGGTATCCCACTTCTGTAAACAGCACTCTTTACCTTGTATGGCACGCTGTAGTTCCCCAAGCTGAGGGATAGTTTAAATTACTCTAAAATTTAATCACTGTAAAAATGTGTTACACAACATTAATTATTTTTAACAATAAACATGAAAAACTTTTCCTGAAACCAAGATTATGATTTAAATGGAACTTTTGGCTATCACTAACCAGAAATTTATGGAAATATCTTTACCTAGAGCCAGTTACTACTCATATATATTCATGTATCCAGTATATTTCTTTAAATGCTTGAAATAAAGTATCCATCCCATATAAATGTGACAAATATATCTGGGAGACTGAAAGAACTGGTGCAGAGGATTAGGTAAAAGCATGACTCTTGGTTAAATATTAAGGTCTTATGATTTTACTTATAACTTATTTTTACACTATTAATGAGAGAAACACACGTATTGTTTACATTTTAAATTAGAAAAATTAAGGAGATTTCTAAACAGCTTCCTGAAACTGAAACAAAATAATTTGCAGGACACATGCATTAAAGAAAGTAGACAAGTCCTAATTACTTGCTTTAGTTAAAAATGCTTTGGATGTAGTTATAAAAAATACACTTTTAAGGACAATCTAGGCCAAGCAAGGAACAGTAATTAGATAAACAGCAAAGCTTTCTGATCCTAAAATACATTCCAGCCTCTTTTATGTGCAAACCACATAAGAGCAGGCTGTAATAGCTGCTAAGAGTCCATCTCATTAGCATTTCTGCTTTTTAAAAGAACTCTTTTCTCTATCAGATCAGTACCTAAGGAAGAAGTTTGTACAGTACTGAGGTAGTTGAATAGACATGAGAAATTAAGCTGAACAGATTAAACCAGTGCCCTTCTTCCACCTAACATGCAGTCTTTCTTAGAATGCTAAGTTCAGACTAAACTAATATATCTTTTTAAAGCAGGTAAGTGAGCTGTGAATTTGACTTACAGCCTGTGCTTGCTGCCTTCTTTGTGTTTGTCAGTACAAGAGTTACAGTGTCATAAAGAGAAATTTCCCTTCTGGTTCTAGAATTATTACCAGAAAGGGAAGTCAAAGGAAGTGAAAGCTGCTTGGTTTGTTGCTGTTGTAGAAATTCTTCATTTAGTGAGGAACAAGAAAACGTAAGCAACTGCCAGAACAGTTGTTTTGTATGTCTATATTAGTTCTGTGTTACTCTTTTCTGCAGCGAACAATATCCTTGTAGTGTACATTTTCTGAACGATGAAAAGAATATTTGGCAGTGGTGTCTAGAGCTCACTTGCTACATATAACCATTAAACATATTTCTCATTTTATGGGCTTCTACCCCCAAAACAAGCTTTTTAAAAAAATTTGGAATGAACTGTGTATTCCAGTAAATTCAGGTAAGAATGCACGGATGAATTCTAGCGGAGGTTGGAAGGACAAATAATTGCAGCTGAGGAAATCAGATTCACTATCATCAAATACGCTCCATGAAAGCACACTTATGCACACAGAACCAAAAGGGAATATAATGCAGTTGACTATAGCTATACAATAAAATCTGTTTAGGTACTGATGGTATTTAGAAATTTGTAAAACTTTTGTGGAAAACAGACATGTCAACTATTGACATGCTTTCTAAAAATCTTTTGTGTACACCTAAGCATCTAGTGTCAACTGCTTCATAGTATCAAGTCTAAATGAAGTGAAATGCACAGTATCCTGGGCACTAAGAGCAAGTAGCAACTTGTATTTAAATACAAGTTGAAAACAAGTGGTTTAAGTTTAACTTAATTTTATGCAATCAGCTAAGAAAATGTGGTTGTTGTCTGTGTGGTAGAAAAGTTTGGGGAACAAAAAGTGGTTCCCTAAAGTGCAGAAACTATAATGTTTCATAAAATTAAGCTCTCTAATGAGCCTGTATGAGTTTTGGTTTCTGGCCTATATCTTCGAAGGTGTTTGATGGTGTTGCCCTGACTATAGAATCAAAAGTTCAGATAGACAAGTCTCTCATATTTTGGGGGGAAGAATTCTGTGTCTCCAGTCCATGCTGAACTTAATGTTGTGTAAGTCCAGGACTACCCAAGTATTTGAGGGATTTGAAAGAATATTTTTAATTTACTACAGTATTTTGGAAGACAATTAATAGATTTGCTGAGTATCATTTAGTAATTTGCAGAGAATGTATGTCTGGGAAATGTGTTTGTGATATTAAGGGCAGAAAGTGTGAAGAAATTGAGAAGAAAATGTGTGCACTGGAAACCATTACAGAGAGTCGGGGATATATTTGATAAGTGGTGAATGCAAATGAGTTGCTGAACTGTACCGTTGTACATAGCCAGGTAACTTCTTAAAACTATATCTTATGCTCTGGAATGTGCTTTAAAACACTGTTGTCATAGAAAGAAAAGAGTATCTTAAAATCTTCAGTATACGTAGGCATAAATTACTCAGTTAACACTTATTTTTTTTAAACTCTATTAGATTTGAATTGAATCATTGAGGCCTGAGATTTTTGTCATTTGATTCATCTGACATTTTCTATGTCTGGGGTTTTAAACTAATACTCAAGAGAGAAAAAAGTACGTTCAGGAGAAATTGAGACATATTGCTTGCTTTATTGTACCTTTGTAATTTTTGGCATAAGTGAATTCAATTTCCAGATTTGAAGAAAGCCAGGGAATGCTTTGATACAGGTTTGGTTTTTTTTTTTTAATTTTAATCTGTGTATGCTTTTTAGGAAATCAGAGGGTAATATGCATAATTTTCTAAAATAATTCTTTGTATCATGCATTTCACCTCATTTGCTTAGTTGTTTATAAAATGTGCATTCCTAATGATTGTTTTTAATCTAGGATTCCTTTTGTTTGGGGTTTAGATCAGTTTAAAGGAAGTACTGAAAATGAAAGACAGAAAAAATAATTTATCAAATGAATCATATGAGAAAATTCTGTGCAAAAATTCAGCAGTCCTCATTTAACTTCTAATTGGAATATTTTCATGAAAGATTGTCTGCCTCAATTATTCTAGTTTCCTAGAGAACAAATACAAAGAAAACTTACGTGGCTGATTGTGTTTGATCTGCTGTCATTAAAATATCTATACCCAAATGTAGTTCCTCATGTGAAAATACAAATTACAATGAAGTTGGAGAGAGCATGAAGAAAGTAAACATAATGAGAGGATCCTTTGTTAAGGTCTGAAGATCTAAAACTGGTTAGAGTTTATACAGAGTTAATTTTCATTGCTGCCAGAGAAATTGAAATAATGCAGTCATCCCGAGCCCTAAAAATCATTTGAAATTGGTTACAACTAGAAAAAAAAGTATACTATAGAATAATGAGTTATATTACAGCAGGGAAATGTTACTCATTTGACTTTTTTTTTTCTTTTTTACAAAATCACATAGTCTTTAGAAGAATAACTATTACCATTTTTTTAGGGGCCATTTAATGTTATGTTTCTTTGGGAGAATTAATTTTATAAAATTGCCTTTTGAGATGTTCTGCTGAAGTATCTCCTGGGGATTATAAAGCAAACCTGAACATTCATGTTGCAGTAAAGTGTCTAAGTAAGTCAAAAGATAGGACTACAGTGAAATATTTAAATCTCAAAGTATTAAAATGAGTTTTGTGGAATCCTAGAATTAGAATGGTTTGGGTTTGAAAGGATCTTCACAGTTCATCTGGCCCAACCCTCCTGCAATGAACAGGGGCATCTTCAGCCAGAGCATATGGCTCAGAGCACTGCTCAATCTGACTTTGAACACTTCCAGGATTGGGAAGTTTTATGGCATTACTGTTCAGGGTCAGGAATTCAGAAATTCTGTCTAAACTAGATCTTTTGCTTGTGGTCAGCACCAGCTTTAAGGTAATTTTTAAGTTTCATGTTGCATCTATGTTATCAACATGAACATTGTGTCTTGGAAGTACATGGACTCCAGAATTTGCAAATCAACTGAGATGTCTGCAAAGGAAGTATTTTACTTTTTTTGACAGGAATTTCTCTATGCAAGTACTTTAAGCTGTGGAAACACAGTACAAGAGAACTTAGGCAGAAAAACCAAACTGTTCTGCTTGACTGTGAATGTTAGGCAATGATAAATTAAAAGCTGGTGCTGCAGGCACGATTATTCTGATGATCCCTCACAGAAAGAGCTACAATATCTCAAAATGCTTTGGGGTTTTGGTCTGTTAATTTAGCTTTAAAAGAAATAGATGCATGTATCACTGTATTATAAAATATATTTACAAGTCAAGGAAATATAATTTAATATTATGAAAGTTGGGAGTAGCCTTGGCTGTAGAGACCATAGAATTGTGGACTTGAGTACAGGGTGAGGAGGAAGCAGGTCACTAAGTAAGATTACAACCATGGATTTCAGGAGAGCTAACTTTCCCTTCTTCAGGGATCTTCCGGGAAGAATCCCATAGGAACAGGTTGTGCAGGGAAGAGGCATTCAAGAGAGTTGGTTGATATTCAAAGATCACTTCCTCCAGCCTCAAGAACAATGTATCCTAATGAGCAAGAAATTGGACAAAGGGGGCAAGAGACCTGCATGGATTAATAAAGAACTCTGGTCGTTACTCAAATGTGAGCAGGAAATACACAGGAGATGGAAACAGGGTCAGGCCACTCGGAATGAGTACAGAGAGATTGTCAGAGTAAGTGGAAATGAGACAAGAAAGGCCAAGGTGCACCTGGAATTAAATCAAGCCAAGGATGTCAACAACAGCAAAAAGGGCTGCTTCAAATACATCAGTAACAAAAGAAAAACTAAGGATAATGTGGACCCATTGCTAAATGGAGGGGGACCCTGGTGACAGAAGATGCAGAGAAGGCAGAATTAATAAACGCCTTCTTTGCATTAGTGTTCACTGACAAGACCAGCCCTTGGGAATCTCTGACACAGAAGACCAGCGTGAAGGAATGTTGGAAGAAAGACTTTCCCTTGGTCAAGGAGGATTTGGTTAGAGAACACCTAGGCAAACTTGACACCAAGAAGTCTATGGGCCCTGATTCAACATATGCACAAGTGCTGACAGAGCTGGTGGACATCATAGTGAGGCCGTTCACGATCATCTTTGAAAGCTCGTCGTGATCAGGAGAGGTGTCCGAGGACTGAAAGAAAGCAAATGTTACCCCAGTCTTCAAAAAGGGCAAGAAGGAGGACACAGGGAACTACCGGCCAGTCAACCTCACCTCAATTCCTGGACCAAATGATGAAGCGCCTCATTCTGGAGGCCACCTCTAACCACATGGATGCAAAGAAGGTGATCAGGAGTAACCAGCACAGATTCACTAAATCTAAATTTATTCACTAAAGCTTAATCATGGTTGACCAACTTGATTGACTTCTATGAAGAAACAATTACCAGGGTGGATGAGGGGAGAGAAATGGATATTGTCTACCTCAGCTTCAACAAGGCTTTTGACACCATCTCTCATAACATCCTCAGACAAACTCAGGAAGTGTGGGTGATAAGGTGGATTGAGAACTGACTGAATGGCAGATCCCAGAGGGTCATAATCAGCAACACAGCATTTAGTTGGAGGTCTGTCACTAGTGTAGTTCCCAGGGTTCAATATTGGGTCCAGTCTTGTTTCAGTTATTAAAAATGACTTGGATGAAAGGGCAGATGCCTCCTCAGCCAGTTCACTGATGACACAAAACTGGAAGGAGTGGCTGATGCCCCCAGAGGGCTGTGCTGCCGTTCAGAAGGACCTCGATAGGTTGGAGAGATGGGCAGTGAGGGACCTTCTGAAATTCAACAAGGGCAAGTGCAGGGTCCTGCTCCTGGGGAAGAATAACCCCAGGCACCAGCACAGACTGGGGGTTGACGTGCTGGGAAGCAGCTCTGTGGAGAAAGACCTGGGAGTCCTGGTGGTCAACAAGCTGTCCACAAGCCAGCAGTGTGTCCTTGTGGCCAAGAAGGCCAATGGTATCCTGGGGTGCCTTAGGAAGAGCATTGACAGTAAGTCGAGGAAGATGATCCTACCCCTCTACTCAGCCCTGGTGAGGCCATATCTGGAATGCTGTGTCTGGTTCTGGGCTCCTCAGTACAAGAGAGACATGGGGCTCCTGGGGTGGGTCCAGTGGAGTGCAACAAAGATAATTAAGGGACTGGAGCATCTCTCTTAGGAGGAAAGGCTGAGGGAACTGGACCTGTTCAGCCTCGAGAAGAGAAAACTGAGAGGGGACATCATCAGTGTCTATAAGTATCTGAATGGAGGTTGTCAAGAGGATGGAGCCAGGCCCTTCTTGGTGGTGCCAAGCAACAGGACAAGAGGCAATGGGCAGAAACTGATGCACAGGAAGTCCCATCCAACATGATGAAGAACTTCTTTACTGTGCAGGCAGCCACACACTGGAACAGATTGCCCAGAGAGGTTGTGGAGTCTCCCTCATTGGAGATATTCAGGATCTATCTGAATGCAATCCAGTGCATTGTACTCTATGATGACCCTGCCTGAGCAGGGAGGTTGGACCAGGTGACCCACAGTGATCTCTTCCAACGTTACCCATTCCATGATTCTGTGATTATATTAATATTATTCTACTATTAATATTATTCTATTAAGACTAGTGAATCATCATTCTCCGTCTAAAATGTCCATATTTTCTGCTAGTGCTCTAAAAAATTGAATAATTTAATATATTGCAAAAATGCAAGAACCCCAAGACAGAATCATAGTATCTCTTTAAAATGATGGATTATATATCAGAGAAGGTGTATGAACTTCAGTATAAACTTTTACCATGTTTAATACCAGTGAGACTGATGCACAAGTACAATTACAATGGAAAGTGTTAGATTGAGTAGGAATAATATCTATTTGCAACAGGTGTGGCAATCTTAGAAAAGAAGACTGTAATTACTTAAATTGAGTTAACCAAATTGTGAAAAGCAACACATACTGCCTCATAAAATGATGTCATTCATTCATGGCTGAGCTTCGCGAACGAAGATTTGGGAATGCTTTATCCACATTTGTTACAGGCACGTTGGTGACTTATGAGGCCAATACGTGACAGACATATCCGGTTGCAAAAGGCACAACAGAAAGACTCCTTAGATGGTGTATTCCGCAAGACACGGTTCTTCCTGCGTTGCCTTTTCTCCTCGAGAGTGATCCTGCGTGTGTTCTCAAAGGCTTCCGCAGCGTTATAGATGCTGTGTCTCCAGGCCTCCCGATTTGAGGCTAGAGTAGACCAATTATTGTGATCAATATGGCCAAGGCTGAGATGCTGTTTCAGGGAGTCCTTGAATCTTTTCTTCGGGGTCTTGCGACAGCCAGTGGCAAGTTCACCATAGAGTAAGATCTTAGGGAGGCGGTGGTCCTTCATCCTTGAGACGTGCCCTGCCCATCGCAGCTGTGTTCTCATCAGTATGACCTCTACACTTTTTACATTAAAGTGGTGTCTTTTGTGTCAGTAAATAACTATCTAATTCTCTGCTCCTTCCCATGATGAAGTAGAAGAGTTATTCAAGTTAGTGAAGTTGAAAATGGCAAAGAAAGATTGTGGGGACAGGAGGCTGTTACAACCAGAAGGCAAGGGTAATCCAGGTTCTTGCTAATAGATGCCTTGGGATGTATTAGAGTGAAACAATACTGAATGATCAGTGTTTGCAAATATATATATATGTAGGGTTTATTTTAGAATAATTTGGTTGCAGTGGAAAGGAGGTATGTAGCCATTTTGGTTGTTATCTGTTGTAATATAGCAATAGCAAAGCATAAAGATATCACTAAGGAAAATGTATAAGGGAAAACACAGAAAGAAAGAGAAAGGATAAGAGTAAAAAGATATCACCACTCCTGGATTCTGTGATGAGACTTGATTATTGCAGTTCTAGGTTTAGTCCACTGGTTGAAGTGATGGTCACAGTCTTGTTCTGTTGTGGGTGCGGGAAGCCCACTAAACACAAAGTCCGATGGGTTAATATACACTCAGGTTTGAGTGGGAACCCCCAGGTACTTCCCCTCGGGGGGAAGCCTCAGAAATGAGTCTGAGGGCGCTCTGTGGGTCTTTTATGGTTTATGACTCCTTCTAAGATGTGACAGCTTCCTCTCACATCAGCTTAATTAGGCCAGTTATGCCCCATCAGAAGGGATGAATACCCTCAGGCTACATGTGAGAGTGAATGGGAATATCCCATGTGAATGTGACATTCTTTGGGGGGTGGGGTGAGGAGTGGTGTAAGAAAGGACAATTGGCACGATAAAAAACACTATCCTGTCTCCACATGATCTACTTCTTATCTGACTCAGAGCCCAGCTTGTATCTGGTGGTAGGTGTTCAGCCCCACTGTCTTATGCAGATCAGAGGCTTCACCACCACACATCCAAAAGCTCACCTCCTACCCCCTGAGGGGTGCAAATCTATCCTCAGCAAAGCTCCCTACCACCTCCACAAATGGTTGCAGGGCTA
The DNA here is from genome assembly GCF_009829145.1 of Chiroxiphia lanceolata. Taxonomy (NCBI): domain Eukaryota; kingdom Metazoa; phylum Chordata; class Aves; order Passeriformes; family Pipridae; genus Chiroxiphia; species Chiroxiphia lanceolata. The sequence goes on along the minus strand of NC_045642.1, from coordinate 21,906,840 downwards.
AGAGTTGGACTCAGTGATTCTTGTGGGTCCCTTCCAACTTAGCATATTCTGTGATTCTGTGGATTGGGATAAAAATACTCATTGCTTTATGAACTGTGTGCACTGAGGTAAAGGTGTCAATCAAATGTCAGTGTTACACCTGTATGGTAGGTTCCTGTGTAAATGTAATTCAGTATGATATTTGGCTCAGATTTTTGATATAGTTTGGATATTTGGGGCTTGCAATTTTGGAATTCCTCTGCCACTTTCAGTTGTATTGTTTTGAATAGTTTCTGCATTACCAAGGGGAAAGGTAGATGATTTCTTTGCCACTTAAATTAGATGAGAGAATGGCAGGTTGTTTGGGTTTTTTTATTAAGTATGAGTAAATGTGTCCATGCACTTTAGCCCCCTACCCACACACACTACTTTAGGAAGAGAAGTAATTGTTCAGGGCCACTCTGACTTAACCAGAGGATGTGACAAAATGCTACTGTAGTAAGATGAGACGTGGCTAAAAGCAAATCTGCCAAAACAATAATTAAGGTAGATGGAAACCTATATTAATGAAACTCATTAAGAAGCTGATGCAGGAAGAAAATGTGGTTTGAGAATAATCATTTGAAAGCAAAATCATCAAGGCTTATTCTGTGAAGTAAAAAACAGTTATGCATTTCATGACAGTTTGAAATTAAGGGATTGCAAATCAATAACAATAAAAAGTGCACTAAGCTAATGGATCCCTTGTTTCAAATTGAAAGTGACAGTTTTGAATTCTAGAGTAAATCCTTAGTGATGGCTCTTTTCATTACCACACAGCAGCCCTTGCCATTTTAGCTTCCACAGCTGTACTCACTCAGCTACGTGCTGCTTTGATCTATGACTCTATTTGCCATGCCTTTCAGGGATAGGGAAGTGGGAACTCATTACTGAAAAACACCCGAGTGATTTGGAAGATAGATTTTCGTGTCACCAGCTGATCCCTGAGGCTCAACATCCACCCTTTGAACAGAAAGTTAAGTAAAACCTGAGAAGATGTTTTCCATGTTGTGCTTTCAAAAGGGACCTTGCTGACTAACTGATTCAATGGGTATATCTGTTTACAGGCGCTTCTCTGTTTTCCAGTAGAGTAAATGCTTTTCCTTGTAGCAAAGAAATAGGTTGGTGGGTTTCTTTGGTCCTGTCTCCTGCTTTTAGCTGTGTGCTATTCCAGTTATACTCTGCATTGCTGATGCTTGACATATAGGGGTTGAAATAATCAGAACTGATTGGAATAATCAAGAGGAAATAATGCAATATTATACCATTGGAAAATATTCTGTAGATAGAGGTGCTTTTGCCTCCCCTGTCTCCTGAATTTCCTTAATGCTACAATCATCCTTTCCTGTAAGACATTTTGATAGTTTTTCCTCTTAATTACTTTTAAAATATTTTATTCAGGAAAATAATCAGAAGTACCCCATGTTTACTGGTATATTAATGAGTGTGCTTCAAGACAGCAGCTGGGTTGTATGAATAATTAGTTTTGTTTCTCAAGATATATAAAGGATGACTCCAACAAAAATCACATAAGGCTTCTTTTTTAATATTATTGAAAATATTCTTATTTTATATATGTTTTTAACAAGAACATCTAACATTTTTGGAGTGAACACATCTGGAGAAAATATCATTGCAAAAAGACAGAAACAAGTTTTCAGTAGACAGCTGTTCTGCTATCATGTAAAATATTGGAGGAAGTGTTAATTTAATGATTAGTGAAAATTGTCAGAGTCATTTTGATATTGTCCAAATTACATTCAGATAATTGGAATTGTTTGGACATTTAATAATTGCTAGAATGTATTTTATGCCTAATTCCTTCCTCCTCAGATTTGGGGTCTAATCCTCTGCCTTTGTAATTAACAGAAAAAATTCTTAGCTTTGGTTTTGAGTTTTAGATTTTTCACACATCCATTTTCCCAGAAAAACAAACGGTTAAAATGATCCAAGGCCAAGAGAGTTGGGACTGTTTAGCCTGGAGCACAAGGCTCAGGAGGCATACTTACTAATGTTTATAAATACCTGAAGGGAGGGGTATGAGTAAGATAGAGCCATGCTCTTTTCAGGGTGCACAGTGACAAGACCAGAGGCAATGGGCATAAACTGGAACACAGAAAGTGGCCTTAGAATATCAGAAACACTTTTTTCACTGTGAGGGTCGCTGAGCACTGGAATAGATTGGACAACTGGAAAAGAAGGTTGAGTCTCCCTCTTTAGAGATTTTCTGGGGCCACCTGGAGATTGTCCACTTATGTGTTAAGATGTTAGTATAGTTTTGGAATAGTTTAGTGATACACTTGAACTTCCACCAATGAAATCAGCAGTATTGCTATTGATTTCAATGACAGAAGTACTGTTTTTTGTTAGAAGTATTCATTAATATTAATGTTATGCATATAGGATTAAAGAAGAATTAAAACTTCAAGTTGAAAGTTGTATTTCTGGTTTAGTTGATGGCTTGCTCTCTGACCTGGGGCAAGCTCTTTTAATTATCTGTGCCTTCATTTTCCAATGTGTAGAATCCAGAAAATAAAATGTAACCACCTCGCAGGGATTTTTTTTCAATTAGTGCTTGTAAAGTGCTCTGAGCTCCACAGATAAAAGACCCCATAGCAGTAAGAACTATTGTTATTTTTATATCATTATAATACATGTTAACTTAACTCTATGACATTAATCTTCATTTATCAAGAGACTTATAACTAATTCCTGGCTAGCTCTCTTGTGGATTATAATTTTCTCTATATACTGAAGATTTATGTCACATTGGTATATAATGATGCTAAATTTTATATCTGTATGCACTGTATATTCATGAGATAATAGATATTTTTTAAGGCTGCTGGAAATAATTTTTGCATATTGACTGTAGTGATTTTACACTTGACTGATGTTATATTTTTACTTGTTCTTATAATATATTGTAATTAATTAATACATGTTTTTTAAGTGGGACTAAAACTGAGTGTTGTGTCATGTGGCATTATTGCACTTTTTTCAAGTGCGCCAGTATGAAAATCATTACGTGCATTTGTGCACTTGCTTTGGTAACTGCATTATTGCATACCAAACCTCAGGACAAGGATAACACGTTACCCTGAAGAATGAATTTTTTTACTGCACACAATGTCTAATATATTATTTTTATTGTACCTGAAATAGAGAACTTATACTATCAGGGTTTGTTACATGACATTCGCTTCCAGAGCTCTATCCCTCAGCTAGTAATCAAACATATTGCGTAATGCCAAAAGAGTTTTAAAGGGAAAGAGCTATGTAAAGAAATATTAATAGTTGATGTGGTGTCAACTAACTGATGTTCTTGCCTTATGCATCAGAGAAAACATGGTAACATGGTGAATTATGGTAGAAGGGCCTGGAGGAGAAACCATATGAGGAGATTGAGGTAATTTGGTCTGTTCAGCCTGGAGGAGACTGAGGGAAGAGAACTCATTACGGTCTACAACTTCTTCGTTGTAGAAGAGAAGAGGAGGGGCAGGCACTGATCTCTTCTCTGTGGTGACCAGTGATAGGACCTGAGGGAATGTCATGAAACTGTGTCAGGGGAGGTTTAGGTTGGATGTTAGGAAAAAGTTCTTCACCCAAAGGGTGGTTGAGCACTGGAACAGGCTCCCCAGGGAAATGGTCACAGCACCAAGCCTGACAGAGTTCAAGCCATGTTTAGACAATGCTCTCAGGCACATGGTGTGATTCTTGGGGCTGTCCTGTGCTCGGCTAAGGTTTGGACTCAATGATCTTTGTGGTTCCCTTCCAACTCAGTATCTTCTGTGATTCTATGTGATTCTCCATCATGTGTAAAGAATTAGGTTTAAATAAGCAATATCTGCAATGTTTTTTCACTTTATTTCTGTTTATTTTACATGCTTTATAGGTAATTTTTTTCTAATGCCCTCCTATTGTTTTCAGTTATTTGACATTTTGAGAAAGTTGAAGAGTAATTTTTGTCTATTAGTATTGTTTCAAATACTTTACTGATATAAGTGAATATGAATATAAAAAGATAATGCCTATAAATATTATCAATAAGTTTTATCAATTAATATTAATTATGTTAATTAACTAATATTAATTGTATTATTAATTATTTTAAATAGTTTCATGTAAAATTATATTATTAATCAATAAATATTGTTATTTAGATAACATAAATAAGTGAACATGTAAAATATATATTTGATTGTAAAAGCTAGTACAGTTTTTGTTGTTTTGCTGTATATGGTTATCACATGGTATATAACAGTCAACAAAAGTTATTATTAGATCATAAGGACAAGTAGATGATGGTCAAGGGGTTGCTGCAAAAACTGACAGCGATGTTTAAAGTGTTCTTGCTTTAAACTGTATTTTTAAGGACTCAGTCCTCTCATCTCTTGGACCATAGGACAGATTATTCAGTTAATGTCAGAAGCAGTTCAATGTAGTTGGTGTGGTTTTGAGTTTAAACACACTATATGCTTTCACAGAGTAGTTTGCACTGACAGAAGAGGAGTGTTACTTCTCTTATGAGGAAGAAGGTTGTAGGAAGGACATTGTTAGGGTGAAAAATAGAAATAGACGGCCATAGAGGCTTTTGCAATTGTTTGACCAAAGGTACACTTCAACCCCTTTTGCTTTAAAATAAAAAGTCTACATTCATACTTAAGTACAGCGACGTGTTTAGGTAATTATATGTGTAAGTTTAGGTATCTATAAAACTATTTGCACTGTTAAGATTGGATCCTGAGTTGAATATTTACAGACTGAATTGACTTTTTCTGATCTAGATTAATTATTATGCTATTTCACTTCTAAGAGTATGATTTTTCATCAAAACCTGTGTCATTTTACAGACGTGTTAAACTGGTAATAGTGAGTAAGAAGAGATTAATTAAGTATCACTTCTGTCACAGACAAATATTATACCATATGTTTTTCATTAGTACTTCAATTCCTTCTTTTGCATTTATTGATTTTACATATTAACACAAAAGAAACATTAAATAAAAGGAGTCTCTAATTGTATTAGTGTTGCCAATTTTATTTAGAATAGATGTTTTGCAACCATTTTAACCTCAAACAAAGAAGCTGTTGCCCCAATCAGTCTAATTTAATTGATGTCACAACTGAATAGAAATGATTCATCCCCAGCAATTCTAATGTTTTCATGCATTAAGGTACATAATGAGATAAAGGGTACATTCATGTCATGCAGAGTATTTAATCTGGAAGTTAAAGTGTCTACTCACAAAATAAGACTTTTAGCAACTTGATTTGATTTTGATCTTAAGCTCTCTTCCTTCCTAGTTACAGAAACATTGAAACATTTTAATGTTCTGTAGTTATATTTTTCAAGACATACTTCAAAAGAGAATCTTTAGTCTATATGTAAGAAAACCAGACTGTGAATGCTCTGAAGTAAGAAAAAGTTTGATTAAGGTCTTCCAGAATACACTTGACAGAAATATTATTCTCAGTAGAAGTTCTGCCTTGGATTGAAACGGAGTTGGGGTTCAACCTCTTAAGTCTCAATACTTCTTTGCACTCTATCTGAATGGAGAAATTCTGAGGTTAACTGGATTAAAAAAAATTCAAGTCAGACAGAATTTGTGGTTTTGCTTTTTCTTCTAGCATGGCAAACAGTCTTTATTAACCACATTTCTTCATTGATTTTTCTGATATAGTTTTAAAATCCTTCTCTAATCATCATTGCATGTCTTTTCATTAAAATAGTTGACCTTCACAAAAATGAGTTACTTCTTTCTTTCCCTCTTTCCTTCTTTTCCCTTTCTATTGCCAATCATATGTCAAACTGGTGCGTATCATGTCACACGTAATGTATGAATAGTTTGGCACAGTTGATGTTCTGCAGCCTTTTATCGGTGTTTGCTTCCAAGTGAATATTTTTAATTGGATGACACCAATAAGAATGCTATTCATTGCTAACCTCCATGTGTCGTGTATGTGGCTTGCTGTCCTTTTTCTTTCTCCCTGATAACTATATTCAATTGAAAAACAAAAAAGATTTTTTTTTAGCAAGTTATTTGATTGATTTTAAACCAACAATATGAAAGACAACTTGTCAAGCTTAGCAGGTTTCTGAAAGTACTTTGTGGTTGAGTTGTGTTTGTGAAAATAAAACTATTGAGACAATAACTATTATTATTCAATAATAATGAAATTATCTATTTTAGTTGCACTAAAGAAAAGAAAGAAAAGAAAAGTCACTTTGCTGCTGTTAAATCTTATTTTGAGGCACAATGTTTTAATAATTCTTCCTAGGGATGTTTTTTGTTGAGAGGTTATTAAGCCAGAGATGCAGTTTTGATAAGAGACAATTGTCTGTCTGTCTGTTACTGCGCAGAGTTAGACTGTCAGCTTCCCCAGGTTGTGAGAGATACTGAAATCGTGCTCAAGTGGGACTGTGTTTGAGCTCCACTAAAGAAGGCTAGAAAAGGTACTACATTCAAACTGAAAAACAAATTTGGGGAATATGAAGGGAAGAAAGAAGGGAGAACATAAATGGAAGAGAGGATACAATGTATGCAAAGTTATTTCATAGAAAGGACAGAGAAAGGTCAACCTGAAAAATTAGAGCTTGTAAGATCTTTACATGCGTTAATGTTAGTGAATTACTATCTGATAGTACACAAGGATGGTTGAGCCACAAACAGGATCATGAAACAGATTTCAAAATACTGAGTAAACTTTTTGGTATAGCTAACTTCTGCTTTATCCTGCTGTTGGCACACTAATTTATACAGAGAGCTGGTGATTATTAAAATGATAATCAACTTTTGAATCATATATGCTTGCTGAGACATTTGGTGTGAGAAGCAAGTTTGTATTGAAATGAAACTCCACATTGCAGAGTGAAGGGAGTAGCCCACAAGCACCACATTTCTGAGAATACAAGTTAAAGAAAGAAACTCACAATTCTAAACATACGTGGTATGGTCTTGCTTGTTGTAATTGAGATCATCGTTACCTTGGAAGGAAGACAAGAAAATCTGTATAAGTGTTTATGTGGCCAAGAGAAAGTACTGCAACTCTCATGTTAAAAGCATTAAATTAAAATTAATCCTGGATTAATTTAATGATTGTGTTATTGGGAAAATATCATGTTGCTTATGGTCACAGAAACATGCTCATACTGTTCTTCAGAGAATACATTTGTTTACATTCATGAATAAATTTCTAGTTTTCTTTAGCAGGATATTTGATCCTGATTCTAAAAAGTGCTGGTCTGCTGAAAAGTTCAAATTATTTTCTTGAATTTTGATATTCTAAGTTCATGTCAGGATTAAGCTTTTTTGGATGGTTAAATGCCCTTTCTCTAGAGTATGTACATCTAAATCACTCAACACAAAAAAAAAATCCCTATGGAGTACAGAATTTTTCTTATGGAATATTTTTTGCCAGTATTACATGAGAGAGGCAACTAAGAGACTACCTCTTCCTTTGAATGATGGAGTATTTTGGTTTCCCTATTAAAGAGAGGCTATCCATTAGAGTACAGTCTGGGCCACCCATTGTACATAAATATAATCACATAATTATTGTTCCTAGAGCAAAATTAGAGTTGGATCCTGACAGAAAGGAAGTAGATTTTCAGTTTTCAAATTATAAATGACAAACGATTTACATAGGCTGAAAAACAGGATTACTGATTTCAGTAAAAATTGCTGTAGGGAGTTTTCAGATCATCCTGAGGTGTGCTGGTCTGTGAAAGTACTAAGTACTTTATCATACTTATTCTACTTGTGATTTCTGTGACAGTATATCAGATAATCGTGGATACTGCTGATTTTTCTCTCATTATATGTAATAAAATCTGAAATCTCCAGTATAAAACCCCTGCGTTCCTTAAATAGCAGATTCATTTAGAAGTATGAATGCTTGTAGTTGTGGTCAATGGTCATTAACAGCAGGCAATGGCAATTCATTAGTGCTTCTTTGGTTTTGTTTTGGGGTTTTCTTGGTCGGGTTTTTATTGTTGCTGCTGTTGTTTTGGGTTTTTAGATTGATTGTGTCGTGCTTTAACCTCAGCTGGCAACTAAGCCCCACGCAGCTGCTCACTCACTCACCCCTGGTGGATAGGGGAAAGAATTGGAAAAGTAAAGGTGAAAAAACTTGGGGGTTGAGATAAAGACAGTTTGATAGGTAAAGCAAAAGCCATCTGCATAAGCAAAGAAAAGCAAGGAATTAATTCACTGATTCCCATGAGCAGGCAGGTGTTCAGCCAAGGTTCAGGTGTTTTCCAGGAAAGCAGGGCCCCATCACACAGAACGGTTACTGGGGATAACAAATATCATCATTCCGAACACACCTCCACTTCCTTCTTTCCTCAGATTTATATGCTGAGCATGAAACCATGTGATCTGGAATATCCTTGTGGTCCCTTGGAGTCAGCTGTCCCAGCTGTGTCCCCTCCCACCTTCTTATGCACCCTCAGCCTCCTTGCTGTGGTGCAGTGGGGTGAGAAGCAGAAAAGGCCTTGGCAATGTGCAAATGCCACTCAGCAATAACAAAAGCATCGCTATATTATTAACCCTGTGTTCAGCACAAATCCCAAACACAGCCCTATACTAGCCACTGTGAAGAAAATTAACCTTACTCCAGCCAAAACCAGCACAGTTTGCTTTTTCTCTGTATTGGTTTTAAATGGTGACCAAGAGCTACACTGATGAATTGGCTATACTTCTGTCATTTGTAGAATTGGTTAAACCCTTGTGAACACTCCCATGCATTGCTAATTTAGGTTGTAATTTGAAGCTGGGGCAAAAAAAAAGGAGGTAGTTTAAGGTTAGATAGAACCTCTGTGAAATATTGTTAAACAGTTTCATATATTTAGATTGAAGTTTTAAATGAGTGTTCAAAATTCAGGAATCATTGTCCAGTTCCTATTTCTGATCGAGGTGGTGTAGAATTACTAATGTTTCATCAGTTGGAGTTATCAGATAATGTTTTCCTCATATTCACTGCCCCTATTCCACTCTTCTGCTCACAGAACTGCTTTCATAACTTAGCTGACAATAGTGTGGATGATTTCAGGAGAGGAAGCTTGGTACAACACACTTTACTCTCCAGTAATGATATTTGCTGTGCAAAGTTCAGAGAATCAGAAAATTACTGTTAAAAGTGGTTGAGATATTCCTCTGAAGATAGGAAGGGAGCAATTGTATTAAATGTCATATTTTCTGTTATCGCTTTTCTGAATATGACAGCACTATAAAATGCTGCCAACATTTGCATGGTACCCTATAATGTATCTAACAACTGGCCTTCATCTTCTCTTATAATACATGAATTAAGTATGTTTACAGTTGGCAGCAATCCATTTCAGTACTGGGATATAGCACTGGAGTTATGTGCTTCTCACCAGCCCTTTCTCTTCTGCCCTTTAAAGAGCATGATGACATTCTCACAGTTTAAAAGGTATTATACATAAGAAAATTTTAAGCTTTTGTCTTCTGACAGTTGAAGAGAATTAGTGACCATTTAAATATGTGCTTTGTCCAAATAAGTGATTTATATTTGAGTTTTCATTATGTCTTTTGTTAGTTTCAGTGAAAGTGAAGAACAGCATGCAAAATACAGAGAATCACACTTTTTAAAATTATTTTTCAATTATATGCTTTAGGGTAAAGGCAAACATCCATCTTTGTTCCTCCTTTCCTACAGTGTTTCTCTAGTAATTCAAGCCAAAAAAAAAAAAGCAACAAAGGAGTAGTAGGCAAAGTCTTAGATTTTTACATTGTTATTCTTGTACATTTAGTGTGGCACCATTGAGCTGCTGTTGGCTCAAACAGTGAAATTCATAGTTTATTTAGATATTTATACAACTTAATTTAATTAATATGCAAAAATTATGCTAAAATTTTCATCAAATACTGTGCGGTTGCTGTAAAAAATTGGAATGCAGTTATGGTGTTATGAATGATTAAAATGTTTGCCACATGAGACATGCCATGAAGAGACTAGTATAATTTGTGACAAGAGAGCAGGAAAAGGTCCTCTCGAGACAGTGTCACACTCTCTGGACCAATCTGGATGACTTACGCTACACACAAAGAGACAGCAACCAGGATATGCTCCATTTAAAGGTAAAAAGCAGTAATTTAGTGACTGAGACATGAAGGAATTAACTAGAACTAGGGATAAACTAGGCTAACCACTAATATACTTCATCACTCTTGATGAGACACTTGAGGATGAAAAAGGGTCGGCTGCTACTGCTCTTTGGAACCGGGTGATCTATGATATTCCTGTATTGCCATGTTCCAGCTCTGGTTTTCCCCATAGAATTTTTATACCTTTTATCACATCCATGTTTTTTTTTCTTGAATCCTCAAGCTGCTTGACAGTACTTTTCTCCTCTATTTTACCTCTGCAGTTTTACCTTTTACGTCTTGCATAGCTGAAGGCTGTGTAATTTGTCACAGCTCTTTCCTGTAACCTAGTGGGTTTCTAAAAAGTCCTAGCCAATGTTATACACCTGCTTTCTGTCAATACTAGGGCAGTGGCAGAAAACTGAATCCCTCCAGAGAGAAATAGAGATCTTTTTATTTTAGGTGCTGATGTGCAGCTCAAACCTGAAGCGATCTTTGTTCCATTAAGTCAATACTGGTGTTACTTTTGAATTAAGGGGGCCTAAAATTTCCTCTTCAGTCTCTAGATGCTCAGTCCTGAGACTTTTCAGCAAGTGCTTTGCTTAACTGCATTTTAAATCAATAATGGTGATTTTATTTTTATATTTATTTCATACATAATCCTGCTTGTTCAAAGATGATATGCATATCTTTTTTTTAGATGTACATTCTGCTACTCATTTGACCAAGAAAAGAGACGAACTTTTGTCCCAAGAGCTAACCTGATTTTTAGAGGAAAGATTCCATAAATATTTTAAATTCTTCAGGAGTTAGAGGAAAGTAACATAGAAAAACTTAGGTTAGAGTAAAAATTAATTGATACATTTATAAATGGAGGTTTGCAGTAGGGTCGACAAGGATGAAACACAAGACTTCTGTTTTGTATATTTGCCTTCTGATTTCTGGAGTACCAAAACAGATGAATGAAAAGGTTGCCAAATGGATCACTTTTCCTTGTCTTTCGTTTTCAACACTATACATCTCATTAATTGAATGTTTCTTCAAAATTTCTTATCATACCCTTCCTTCTCAACTTTGAAACAGTACCAGGAACAGAAATAAGTGGTTGAAGAAGACAGATGATTGGGAAATTAACAACAGAGTTTATTAGGAGGATGAAAAACTCTTCAGGCTCTCATCCAGCCATGACCTGCTTGTCACAGTGTAAACTTCTTCCTTCTAATGTGCTGACTCTAATGTGTATGCATGAGAAAAAAAATAATTAAAAAAATGCTTTAGCTCTACTTCTAGAATCTATCCAGAAATATTTTCCCCTAAGCTTGTAACAAACAACTGCCAGGACTCCATGAGTCCCTAAACATACAGTAGTGAGTACTCTTCATGAACACTGCATTAACAATGTACTTAGTCACCAGTTTCATAGAGGACTGATCCAAAGATATACAAAGAAGAAACAAGGGCCTCAGTGACATTGCTCTACTTTCTACCAAAAAAAAAAAAAAAGAAAAAAAAGAAAAAAAAGAGAGGAAAAACATAAAAAATGTCTTTGTTATGCTTCATTTCCACGGCTTATTCAACTGAAGAGTTGTGAAAGTGGAATATGCTGTAGATATCTCCAGTTTCCCTTGTCTTTCCTTTTAATATGTTGATAATTTTGCTTGCAAGTCTGAGTTTTACCCCTCTGTTATAAACTCATGGCTGGACAAGCCCAGTCGCTAGACTTATACTTCAGACGCATATTTCTGAAAAGTTTAAAGTTATCATATCAACTTTTAAAACTCAATAACAGTTATACCAGTATCCATGGTATCTGAATTTTCATCCATGAAAGAATGGTTAACCGAATGCAGGAAGAATTAGGACACAAGGAAGAAGTAAAAGGGTTATAAAGAAAATTATGTGGTCTTAATTATCTGACCTGAACCAAATCAACTTTCATGTCTGTTTTGGAACAGAATAAATTGTGTATTAATAGCTTGTAAAAAAACCCACAAACCCCATTGGATGGTGAAACTTTAAAGAGAACTAAAATTTACTTATTAGTGGCATATGTGATTCAGTAGGTGGTGCTCTTCCTTACTGGGTTCATATCATTTATGAACCAAACATTGAGGCTATGATAGAAGACTGCCTCATATACTTTGACCCTAGAGATCTGTGGTTATTTGGTTATTGTTGAGAACATGTCACAATAATAAGGACAGTAAACATTAAGATCATGTTTCAGATGAAGTTTCCCTGTTTTCCCTCTCCTTTTACTCCTTTCCCTGAACTGTGAGTTTGGACTGGGACCTGAATATTGTCGTAGTTCTGTGGCCAAAAGCAGTATTCAGCATTTCTGACTGAAGTAACTCTGTTGACATGTTTCTGTCTCATTTGCCCAGTAAGTTTCTTAATCATAATTAGTCATATATCTTATACATTCTTCATTGGAGGATCAGCCCTTCCATTGCTAACAGTTAACATCACCCCCACCAGAAAAACAAACAAACAAACAAAAAAGGTGTGGAAAACCAGAAACTATCTTAACTGTCCCAGGTATGGATAACAGACAGCCTCAAGTATGGTATTTCCAAGTGGTAACTCCTTGTCCTTACCTTCTTTGCAATGTTTTACCGGTAATATCCCTCCAGCACACTATTCAGAACTCAGGAAGGTAGGACACTGCTGGAGTCTCAGCGCTTCCTATGCCATTAATGCATTAAAAGAAATTCCAGATTTAATTCCAGATACTGGTCTATTAAATATTCATTCCATCAGCCTTTTCTCAGGCACCTCAACTTCTTGCTATAATGCATAGGACACTATGGGCTGTTTCAAGTAGTTGGGGAAGAGACATCAGAAGACAAATCACAGTGCAAAATTTGTTCATTCCTGTTGATACTTTTTTGAGTGCTGTCACAAAGCAGGCAGTGAGCTGTGCTTGGCTTCTGGAATCTAAAAGCAATTATGTTGCACTTCCAACATACAATTTGGAGGTGCCAAACAGGTACCACTGAGTTGTCAGACCTTGTCTAACCTTACCAAGCTATGTATCAACATATAATATTGACTCAAGTTTTGCTGTGTCAAAGTGCAACTTTAAATAAAAACATAAGGCAGTATTTGGTGAGTTAATAATATTCCATTCCCATGTCTTTTTCACTTCTACTTCAGAGTCTCTGCCATTGTGAAAAGAGAAGCTGCTTATGTTTTTCAGCCATTAGAAGTGACCAAGATCTTACAGGCTTGTCTGTCAGTGTAATGCAAACTTTTACACATGAAACCATATTTCTGTAGGCCTATGAACATGAGCTTATATGGACATAATTACTATAGGAAGACTGAATTTTTTTTTTTTATGAAGAATATGAACCTATCTTAAAGTCTCATATAAATTTAGATTGATAAAGTACTTTAATATTAAATGAATCCTGTTTGTTTACAGTGGTCATTATAAAAATGTGAACTCTTCCCAGAAAATCATTATAGATTCAATTTTTTTTTTTGTAGGAAAATTCTGCTGGATTGTTGGCATTCATATGTCTGTTGGCAGTGTTTGCTTTTTAGTAATTATTGCATGTTTCTACTTTTTATCATAAGTTCTTTTGTTTTGAATCTACTTAAGACATCATATTTCCATTAATGTTTGTTTTGAGACTAAATGTCTAAAAACATGTTAAAAGGTAAGTAGATCTTTAAAATCATTCTAAGCTCTTCTTTTGTATGATATATGATATTAATAATGCCCTACAGGAAAATAATCTGAGAACTTTATTATAAAAAGTGTGGTTCAGAAAGGAAGCATGACAGCTGTACATTACTGATAATTGAATTTACTGAGCTTCTTAGCACTATGCAGGTGAGTCTTTGAAACAGAAACTATTCAATTTAGATCATTTGGATTATAATTAAATCATTTTGCATTTACCACAGGAGATGTCAGAATTTTAATTAGACTTTTTTACAGAAAGGTAATAACATTTATCTTTGCATCTATCTATCCATATCTATATATTCTATTCTATTAATCTAAGTTTAATCTTAAAATAGATAAATACGGCAGCATTTTCTCTACATAAATTTTACTAGTTATGCAATTCCTGGTTTTGAGATACAGATATTTTTCTTCAAAATATTTTTATGTCCACAGTTTTAAGAGAGTGATACCAAGTCATTTACCTAACTGAATGATACTTGGACTTGAACATTCTTGCAAGAGAGTGGAAGCTTCAGTATGTATTGTTAAAATTACAGGAAACTTGTGATTTTTTATTGCATTAGGTGATTGAAGTTGGGATTGCAGTTGCTTTCACTGTTATTTTCTTATGCTCCTTTTGATCTCACTGAAATCCTCCATAAAGTTTTTATCCACAGTGTCTTATTCACTTAACAGTGAGGAAGAAACTGCCAAAGTGTTAAAAAATCAATCTAGGTGATTTGTTAGTTGAACCAACACTGATAAAATTTATATTCTGGTTTTTAAGTGTTCTTCCACACAGTTATAAAATTTATATAATCAGTTTCTTTTATTATAATATGTTTTCAAAAATCTTAGGTTTTCCCCCAAGTTTCGAGTATTATGTATTTAAGAGCAATTATTTTAATGACTTTGTTTTGTTGTTATATTTAAGAGACATAGAATTTCTTTTTAGCTACGACTGCTAATTTAAGATCCTAGAATCTGAGGTGCCTCACCAGTACAACAAGGACTTGTCTTTCCTCTTTCCATGGATTCAAGTTGTTCTTAATTTTTTTGAAAGTCGGTTTGAAATGCAGGTGCCTATCAACCCTTTAAAAGAGGCAACAGATGGCTCAAGGCTGTAGGCATTATCGTGTAAAATTAAGAAATATTTTACCTTTAACAATAGTCTCTCCGAGTGGGTGGATATGAGAAACAGCTAGTAATACAGCTACTTACACTGTTTCTGCACTGTGGATGAGGAGAAAATTTAAGTCTCCAGGGCTGTCAATCCAGCATGAAATTCAGATATTTTTAAAATTATTATTTTAGCTCTGTGAGTCATTCTCTGATACATAAGGATATGTGCAATAAATAGATAATGGGTTAGATCTAGCCAAAGTGTTTCAGTGTGACACTGGAGATGCACTTGTTATGCTTCTTTGTCTTTGTGTAATTTTTTAGCAATGTTTCTAGGTACGTAAAAGCAATGAATCAAAGTGAGGTAAATTCTGCTCATTATCTTCATATCAAAAAAACCAACAAAGAAAATATAGCAAAAGTGTGTGACTGTAATTTCAGACACATAGATTCACGTCTCAATCTCTGATTCAGTTCCAGTCATCATGTCTGATCTCTCAAAACAAGTCCTGCAACAGAGCTGATAACCCATAATGTTGTATGAAAACAGAAGAACTTGTGAAGATCTAAAATTCTCCATAATTCTAGCAGCAGTTTGTTTGCTGCACAAACAACAATTTTGATCATCATTGCTTTAGCCTTAATGAACACAGATGCATTTAGTCATGCAGTTATTCAGCATTTAGATATCTAGCCATAATATTTGACTCAGTGTCAGCATCAATGCTTGAATTTAAAATGCTAAACACTGATCAGTGTACTCAATAGTGTGTGGAAAAGTTTGTTACCAATTGGTTGGTGTTTGTTTACCCCAGTGGAATGTGTTAAAGAGGAATAAGGGAGAATAAACTATATTCAGGGCTTCTCTGTTTAAAACCAGTTAAGACTATGATTTTGTAGTTGTAATACACTTTACTGACACTGGTTCCCTCTTCTACGAGACCACCATATCATGTATTTCCTTTCTTTCAACCTGTCTTAAGAAACAAAACTCCCTGAATTTAGTTGACTGTAGATTAGAAAGGACAGTTGTCCCACTTCTCTTAGTGTACTATAGAACCCCCACAATTTTAATGTTCAGAAGTCTTCTGTTTTTATTAAGTAATGCATCATGGTATGCACATTTGATTTTATGACACTGTCCTTTACATTAAAAGTTTCCTGTGTCTTTCTACTTTTAACCAGTCAATATATTTACAGACTGTAATCATACCTTCTCTTAACCTTCATTTTTCTGGAGTAAATGAGCTAAGCATTTTCCAGTTGCTCTATAATCTATAAGATTGGATTCTGTTCTTTTGATGATGATCCAGTTATCTTCTACAGCTTGAATTAATATTCCTTGCACATGGATTGTCATCTGCTGAAGCCCACATTAGGTTTTGTGCAGTTGCATTAAAAGAGGAATAATACTACCTGATGCATTATGGGGATGTTCTCTTGGTTATCCAACTGTCTGGTAGTATTAAACTTTTCACCTTAGTCCTCCCATATTTAATGTAAATCATTTTTACTCAGTGAGTGAAAGACCTTGGATGTACAGTTAAATGTCATCCTATTTATTTTCTCCATTTTCAGATGCTTCACTGAAGACAGATAAAATAATCAGACTTTATATGCGTGGAAAAAACCCAACTGTTTTCTTACTACAAATATCTACCAGGTTAGGAATGGATAATGTACCTTCAGTCAAACTACATTGCATTGTATTACATTACATTGTATCTACGTGTTGGATAACTTTAATCTTATGATTTTTGTCTGAAAACTCGCAGAGCTGCAGCTCTTGAGAGCATTACTCCCACTGTTTTTGGGTAACTTTAATATTTATTCATCTATAATCAAATATGTATATATACATATATCTGTGGTAATAGATTATATAAAAATTTTTGATCCTCCTTTTTTTGCCTTTTTTTTTTCTCTGAGACCTTGGCTTTTGCTATGTTCAAATCAGAAATCATAGTAATTATCATGAAAAAAAGTTATTGTTTTCCAGCTGAATCTACTTAAATTCCTAAAAAGTCTGAATTAAGAGGAGATAATAATCTTTCTTGGTATCAAAAGATAATGATGCTCCCTGTATGGATATCCAGACTGCACAGCCCAGCCGCTTCACCATTGAATATCCCTGCCATCTACATGCCTGATTAATGGACTCTGTGCAAAGAAGCAATGTATAGTTAAAATTTTTATCCCCCTACAGGGCTGTCTTGCTTTCTGTGGTTGTAAACACATCTCCACACAGGTTTTTTCAATACTCCAGTGATATAAGATCATGTCACTGCATTATTGATTGACTGTTATAAAAAATAATAAAATTGGCTGCTTTCAGAATTGCTATGTTTTAACACAGTTCATAAAATTTCTAATATCCTACCAAGGTTAACTTTAAGGTTAATTCAAGTTTACTTACACAGGAAAAAGTATATCTTTGACTTCTATTCCATCTAGACTCTGGATGTATTTATAATATTTTCTCATTTTTGTTTCCTTGCATCCATCTCAGATAGTGATTTATTCTTCTTTTGTTTTCCTTCTTATGCAATGTATGCAGTTAGAAAAGTCATGTGCTACTGGCATATCAGTGATTATATAATACTCATGAGACCTTTCAATATTTACAAGTACAAATTTTGACCATAAAACCACTGCGGATTTGCTGACTTCTTCTGAATTTAATTAAGAGGGCAAGAAGGGTGACTATTATTACAATAAGCTATTATAGCATTTTACAAAGTAGAAGTATTTTTCTGATGAATGGAGTATTTTCATATTATCTGTGGACAGAAGGTCAAAGAAACTACTGTGATCAGAAGTGACATACCATCCTTGATCTCTGGCCATCTGGACATGATGGGGGGTGATCATATAAAGCAGCACACAGAGGTGATAGGGAGATGATTTTTTATTGTAACTCTCTCTCTTATCTCTCTATCCACTTAGTTGCAAAAGTTGAATCTCCGATTGTCAACAAAACCATTATTCCACTCATTGGTCAATGTGTGTTCATTTGCTGCTGACTGCTGCAGGGATTGATGATATTTTTCTCAGGTTCATTTTTCCAAGGGCAGTTATTTGTAATCCTCACAGATTCACAGAATATTCTGAGTTGGAAGGGACCCACAAGGATCATCAAGTCCAACTGTTAGTGACCCATAAGGGACCCACAAGAATCATCAAGTCCAGCTATTAGTAAATGGCCCCCACAGGGATCAAATCCACAACCTTGGCATTGCTAACACCAGGCTCTAACCCACTGAGCTAATCTCAGGGTCATACTCATATTGTGGTTTAACCCCAGCCAGCAACCAAGTACCACAAAGCTGGTCACTCAGTTACCCACCACTCCATGGTGGCATGGGAAAGAGAATCACAATAGAGAGGGTTGAGATAAAGACAGTTTAATAGATAGAGCAAAAGCCATGCATGCAGGTAAACCAAAATAAGGAATTCATTCACATCTCTGGATTTTATCGTGCATAAAAGTTACTTGGGAAGACAAATGCCCTCACTCTGATCGTGTTTCTCCCTTGCCTCTTCCTTCTTCTACCCTCAGATTTATATACTGAGCATGATGCCATGTGGTATGGAATGTCCCTTTGGTCAGTTGAGGTCAGCTGTCCTGGTTGTGTCCTCTCCCAGCCTCCTTCCTGCTGGAGTGGGGTGGGGTGAGGAGCAGCAAAGCCCTTGATTTTGTGTAAGTGCTGCTCAGTAGTAATGAAAATGTCTTTGTGCTATCAACACCGTTTCCAGAAAAAATGCAAATACAACCCCTTACTAGCTGCTGTGAAAACTCTATCCCGGCTGAAACCATCACACCTCAGTTCATCTGTGTCATAATAACAGGTCATAATTTATGACTATTAGAAAAATTACTTAAATAATAATTCACACATGGAGGAAGTCAAGGAAAAAGGAATGATGAAAATTTACATTTCTTCTATATGAAACTATTGTTGTGGTTGTTATGGTTTGTGTGCTAATTTTTGCTTTATTTTTGTTGGTCTGGTAACTTTATTTTTTCTTTTTAATTTGTAAAAAGAGGTCATATGTGTGTTTTCACATACTTAGGGGGGAGGTTCTGTTCATAGATGGATCTAGGAAGAGATGGAAGAAAAAGTAAATCAGTAGGTTCTCAGGAAAAAAGCCAAGCTTTTGTCTCCCATTTACCTTAATATGTAGCCTAGAGGGATGCCTTATTGCTGAAATATATAACTGCTACTAAAAAAAATCTCGGGTCTTTCACCAAAAATGTTTGCTGTTATTTTATGATGTGAAAAATGTCTTTTAATTGAAATTAGTCTCTGGAGGGTGAAATGACCTATGGCAGTATTTGGAAGAAGTACCTTGATACGGCACTCTGAACCGCATATAATGAAATAAATCAAACCATTCTGAATATAAGCAGGACCACGTGGCAACTTTCTGTATACTGCTGTCTGTGAAAGGCCCATATAGAAGATGTGTTGGCTCTATCCAGTTAGAGATCTCTGTTTGGATCGAAAGTTTTTGAGGACACTGAGGTTTAGACTGATATTTACTTGATGTATGCTATTTCTAGTAAATATGGATTGATCTTACTAGAAAATATCAAGAAATAAATCTGTAAACCTGCAAAGGACAGTAAAAAATATATATTTCTATAAAAGTTTAGATTACAGGTTTTTTCAGGTGTTTTTCTCTTTGCTTGCTTATTTCATTTTTAATTTCAGTCATATTTAAGTTATAATGATGGCATGATTTCTTTTGACTTTCTCAGGGATAGGAACCTGTCATATTCATAAATTGCAGAATGTGTATCAGCTTATCTTTAATTCTGAGCAAACACGAAGGGAAGGATAGTAAGATGCTTTTTACAATATTATCTTACTATGAGGCTCAAATTCTGTTTCTAAGACATTTGTAAAATATAATAGCAATTCCATAGACTCAGGCTAGTCTGATTGTAGGATGTTATTTATTTCAATAGTATTTATCCATATCCATATATTAATGAGAATAGTATGGTTCTTTTTTTATATGAATTAAGTATGGACTAAGGTTTTGAGATGTCTATGAATTCTAAGTGTATAAGAATAAATTCCATGACTTAAATTGTTCAATTGCTAATGAATAAATATTAAGTTTAATTTTTAAAACAGCATAAATATGAAATCTTTCTGGTTTAATGACCTTTACTTTTCTGATTAAAGCTAAATATTGTCCTGTCTTGATAAATTAAATCATTGGAATTTGCGGATCACAGTGTGGAAAATAGTTTCATTTTCTGCACATGTAAATAGTAATTATAATAAGTCTATTCACTGTGTGCAGAAGTTACTTTCCCTTTCTGTGGTAAGGGAATTCTATATCGACCTTCTTAAGTGAATAGCATCTGTCACAGGGTGTATTAAGATAACTTAAGTCCAGACATAGATCTGTACTGAAACCCTGTAATGACTCATAGCTTCAGTTCTTCCAGTGTAAGCCCCAGTGTAGACATTTATGTTCCAGAATGTGTCATATCTTGATTTAGTTTAAGCCAGCTAAAAATGACTTAGATCAGTATAATGCAAAGTTAAAGTTAGGAATGTTTACACAAAGGCTTAAAATATGAGTAGTCTTTACATTGAAATTTTGTGCCAAAAAAAGCTTTACAACCAGTAAAAATTTCTGCTGCACTGTCCTGTTTCCCAGTCTATCTCAAAGCTACCGTGTCTCAAGCTGTTTCTGTTACATTTGGGAGGTGAAGGGACAGATTTGAACACGAAGTGAGAAGGGTTTCCTCTCAGGAAACCTTTTGTGCCTGAGAGAAGACACACTGAATCAGCTGATGGTGCTCCTTCCCACTTTTTTTGGACCATGCCGCTTCCCTTACAAGGATGAGGGGGAGGCGTTCCTGCTGCTGATGTCTTTTGGAAGCAAATGCATCCTGGGCATCCCATAATTAAATAAAAGTATTTTCATTTTGCTTTGCAATACATGTAATCTTTTACAGTTGTGTGAGACAGGTATGAAACATTCCTATTCTGATTTGCTTGCAGCGTGCATTTTTGTGGTGTTCATCCTGCACAGGTGTTACTGATTCCATCAAAGGGTGGCTCATGGCAGGGAAAGTTATTTACCATTGTGTTGACAGTACTTTTTTGGTTTTTTAGGAATGGAGAAATAGTGAAGATTTTATAGAGAAGGGAAATGAAATTATCATTAAGAATGGAGAAATACACCCTCAAAATAAATCAGGTAGTTGAAAGCAATAACAGAATAAGAAAATATCTTTTTAAAAAGTGCTTTAAGTGTGTCCTATACCCCACACAGAGGTAAAGAAATAGTTTATCAATCTCTCTTTAATTAATCAATCCCTTTTACATGGCTGTAAACACTGTACAGTGGTTCATTCATTCAAAGCATTTTCTATGTGTGATACATGAATGTTGTTTAAGAATGAAAACAATAATCTTAATTTAAAGCATTTTTTAAAATTCTATAGTTGAATGCTGAGTCAATTTACTTCACTGAGGGTACTAGAAGTCCCTTTCAGAATTGGAATATAGGAAATATTTTAATCTGTTTTTTTCCCCAGGTAATAAGTAAGAGAAATAGGTGTGCCTGTTTTATACCACATCCTGCAACTATGACTACACCAAAAAATTGTATGATTTATGGGCTTAGTAAGAAAAATCGAGTTCCATAAAATCTCAAGTGTAAATCCAACCAAAGACTCCTACAATATGGTACTTTGATCTAATCTATCATCATAAAACTATCTATCATCATAAAACAAGAAAATTGTTCTGAATGAGGTATTGAAAATTTACATAATTTAGGAAATTCTGGATATGAGTTTGCAGAATACATTTTTTTTCATAACATTATACAAGAGCAAAGCAAATCCATATAATTCAGTGTCAGTCACCACTCATCAGGATAGGATAATGCAATGGATTTTTTCCTAATTTTTCACGTTTGTAATGTGAAATAATTTGACCTTGATATTTCTGTGAGGGATGAGAAGGATTGTGAAAATAAGGTCTTATTTAAATACAACATGGCAACAGATGAGAGAATTTGTCCTTTCTGAACCATTTAGTCTTTGCTGTGGAAACAGAGAAATCACATCAGATTGAGAAATAGTATTTTTTAAGGAGAAAATGCAATGTAGTGATACGTGCACTGTCAAACTAACACAAAGCAGAACCCAATCTGAATTTGAAATTAAAGGGTCAAAAAATGCATTTAAAGTTTTGAGACACCAACAGGTTTTTGAAATACAATAACATGTGGTGTTTTAACAAGAAAATATTGTGTTGCTAGTAGATGAAAGATCAGTCTTTTCTTCAGTGGCCATTGTATTGTAGGAATGTGTTCAGGAAATAGGATTCTGAGATGTTAGGGTCAGTATGAGAAACAAGCAAACTAATGCTCACTTTAGCACATCTGTAAAACATGGATGTCTTTGAAACATTGCAGTAGATGGCCTCACAGGTCCCTTCCAACCTCAGAGATTCTGTTAGAGATTCCCAAATACAGAACAAAAATATTTCACTAATTACTCATATGTGTAATTGTATTTACATTCCAGGCAGTTCCTCAGTTGCAATTATTATGTAATACTTGTTTAACTGTAAAAAGATTATTGGTAACTGTTGTTATTACTTTTATTATGAAAACGTCAGTATCAGGTTGTTATCACTGTTATATACATTTTATAAATAGTTCTGTCTATTGCTTACAGATAAAAATATAAAGTATATGATGAATTACTGTTGCCACTTTAGAGATAGAAACACAGGCCAAAAGATAAAACGCTTATGTTCAATACTTTTTTAAGCACAATGCCCATTACCACCCTTGATGACCCATTTCAAATATATGGCTGAATTAGAAACTGAATCTCAGTAGTCAGAATTCCTTTGTTATCAGTATCTCTTCTGTCACCCATTTCCCTGAATTGTGTTTGAAAGCAGAAGAGGAACTCAATGGTGATAGTTACCATCGTACGCAGTGCATATGTGAGTATGAACTCTGTGTTGTTGTTGAAATACCTCAACTAACTACTGGTAAAGCTGGATTATTATTAGGTGCTAATTGATTCCATGATATGTTCAAAAAGGCAGGACAGATTAAGAAAACTTTTCACTGAAGAAATACCTTAACACTTTAATACAAAGTGGTAGTTATTTCTGTAATTACTGAATGATATTCACTGTCTTGTACAAAGGAGAAAGTATGTCATCTAGCTTGCAGACTGGAATGCCATCTGATCCATTTGTCTACTGCTGCCAGTGATAGTTCATGTCATCCTTGTGAAGGATAAACTACTGAAGGCAGCCAAAATATTTGAGGTTCATTCAAAATTCAGTAATTTATAATTTGTAATAGTAATTTGTAAGACGAAATGTACCTCCTGTTCTCCTTTGACAGAGTGGCTTTCATAGTTTTAATGGTACAATTAGGCCAAATTCTGGTCTTCGTGCAACACAGGAGGAAAATCACTTTCTACAGGGAAGTTTTCAAATGATCCTGATGATTAAGTTTCAGAAGAGCTGTAGTCTTTTTAGCTTTCCTTTATATAATAGTAAATTAAGCTGTGGTATAATTTGTGACTGTGAATGTGTCTGATGCATTTTTCTCTCGTGTGTTTATTTTTGTCCCCTGATTATTCTCATTTGTTATGGAAGATGAATAATATATCAGTGGTGTAGGTGTATGTATAAAGCTTTTTTTTCCTGTTTTAAAAAATAACACTTTTTTACTTTTATATTCTATTTCCTATAAATTCTATTAATATATTTTTTCAGTAAGATTCAATATGTTTCTATTTCTATTTTTATATTCCATAAATGTGAGGAAGAATATATTTTTAACAGCTGTGCCCTAATGGAAATTCTGATGGTAAGAAACTATTAGACCCCTCCAGTTAAGTTTTAAATAATTGTTTATTGCTTTTCTAGATACTGAAGCTAATCTTTCTTCTATACGTAGAAAACAGCAGAGACAAGAAGCTGACAATAGAGTAATTTAATTACAGCTAATTAATAAATCCACTGGGTCACAAAAAGCTAATGAAAGCAAGTGATAATGTATCCTTGACATAGGAAATCGCTGTTTGGGGAAAACAAGATGGGAGTGATCAAAGAATTATTATATACATAACTGATGAGATATGGTACGCAAGAGAAACTGCAAATATTACAATATCTCAAATTCAGCTCAGTATTAGTTATAATATAATGTTGCCACACTTTTTACCCTGAGTTTTCCTTCACACATTGCTTTCAAACGTAGAAGAAATGAGCCTTTTGGAATTCAGGTGACTTCATATTTTCTGTGCACCTATTTGGTGTTTGGCATGAACTTGTCAGATACCATACATCTGTGGTCTGTTGATTAATTAGGGATCACCGTATATACCACCAGATGTTTTTCAATTCAAAAGAGAAATTACATGTCCAGGTATTTGAACAGCTACATCATGTGCAAAACTAGCATGGTACACACCTGCCCTAGAATTTTGGTGTTCTTCAGTGGAATAATATGAAGTAGTTCCAGATGAATAAAATGTATAAGTAGTCATTAATGTCTGTCACACATATATAAAACTGCAATGAAAGCAGACAGGTGAAAAACTTATCCTAAGAGATAAAAAAGCCCCATACTGTTCCAATCTACAGTTAGTAGGGAAGATTTATGTATGTCATGGTGGTACTTGGCATTTAATTCATGTCAGGAGGTAGCTCTACTGTGTCAGACAGTTTGTGAGCAAAGAATACTCAAGTTCCTAGGATTGTACATGTGGCATTGCTGAATGTATAGTTCCTGCCAAATGCTATAAAATGTTATAAACATTGAAAAAAACCCAAACAACAAAATAACCAGCTGCATTTCAATGTATGCAGTTCAGAAAAGGATACCGACTTTTCTTTGTCATTGAGTTATGGTGTGAATTGGTGAATATTTTGTCCAGTAAATGGGATAATGACTGTAACACAGATTACCCACTGTGTGGTGTCTCAAGAACAAGTTTCACATTATTATTAAAGTTGTTGTTGATTAAGATCTAGAGAACAGAATGCAATCTCTAGTCAAAACCAGGTGAATTCTTTCCTATGTTTATAGATTGTATGTTTTCAATGGTCTGCCTAAGAAATTTTAACTGCTTATACTTTAGAGGTTATTTCATTATTAATTGTGAGATTTCTCAGTATGTTCATTCTAAAGTACATGATAATCTCATGCTCTGCCAGTGTGAGACACACCACACCATGAAATGTTATCTTTTTTCCTCTCAACACAAATAGGTTGCCAGAAAAAAGGAATGTGAAATGGAGACTGTTAATATGGACATATCCTAAGATACAGCATACCATTTGAGAAAGTAAATTCCCTACACTTTGGCATGAAGGAAAATTAACTCTGCCATGAATTAGTGAAAACAGGTAAACTGAAAATTACTTTCCTTCCAGTCTTTCATTCATTAATATTGTGTGTCTACTAAGGTGTGCTATTACCTTCTTTTAAAACTTTATTCTTGGCTATTCATGTATAACATTTTTTATATTTGCATATGGTTGTATGAGAAAAAAGTGTTTAAATGTATGATTGGTGAACAATATTTAGGACAGACCTCAAACTGACTTTTAAGATGGTAACTGTAGGCTCTCTATAGACAGCAGAAGCAAATAGGGTATGAATTTCTTGTGACTCACCTATGTCAGTCTTGTAGTTATGTTTGTGCTTAAAGCATAAAGCAAAGCTAAGTATTATTAATTAATAGTTTAAAAAGTCTGCATGCAGTCCAAGGCATGTGGGGTGCAGCAACTGTAAAGCCTTTTATTCTTGATGTGAGCACAGTCTTGTATTTTTATTTGTACAGAGGAATACTGAATCACAAGAGAAATTTAGGGTATAGAAGACTTTTCAGTCTGATTTTTCACTTTGTTGCATTTTTTGTACAGTCATGATTGCGAAAAAAGAATTCTAATGGCTATGAGCACTAGAATGGGAATTTTACATTTTCACTTTTCATATAATTAAATAGATTTTGAACCTTTTTGGTGGTGAAGGAACAGTTTTGATTTTTTTTTTTTGTATTAGCATTTTCTGAGACTTTTTCCTACAGGCAAGTATGCTATTAGGTGAGAATTATTTTGTGTTGTGAGTTTTATAACCATCTAGGTCTTAAAGAAAGCTTTCGAGATGACAAAATTAGAAATAATGATATTATAAGAATATCAGGACTATTTTTTCTGTAGTCTTTTCTCCCCCCCCAAAAACCAGTCTTTATAAATCAAGGAAGAACATTATTTTCTTCTAAAGAATAATTTGTTTTCTTTTTGGTATTTCAGATGTATAGAAAATCATTTTACTGAAGAGCAGTTTTTAGTATGCCTTATAGTAGAATGTTACTATATTCTTTGATAGCACTGTTAGAAATTTATGGGCAATGATGAATGTCATGTTTTGAAAACTGCTAAGGGGTGTTTTGTGAAAGTTTTTGGTGTGTTGATGCAATATAATTGGAGAACTTGTAGTAATGGTGATTAATTTTGAATACATTATTTGCATTAGTTGGTATTAACTGAGAGGCAAACTGAAGAAAGATAGAAATTCTAAATTTTCTAAGTATCATAAATGTGAAAATGTGATGGATGTAGACCTGCCTGAATTGATATTTGGTCTCTATTTCTCTTCCTCATAGAAAAAAAAGAGTAAAAACTAACTTTGTACTATAGGTATTTATTCTGTTACTGCCACTTGTCTTTGAGAATTCCTATCTCCAATCTGTGTACCACCTGTAGGGTGGAATTCTGCCCATTTATTTATATATGTCTTAGAGCTTCAGGGTTTTGGAGTTTTTGGCATACTATTGGCTGAATGGTAATATCAGGAAGTTTTTTGGTTAATATATAATATTCCTCAAATCATATGTCTAGGTACAGATAGTACCACTGTCAGTCTTATAGTTACAGAAATATTTTTTAAAATACATTCTGGAATTACTTTTTTATTGCAGAAGAGAATTTTTGTGTATGAAAAAATTTCATTCCATAAACGTCTGCTTGAAATGGATGTTTTTCATAATGCTTGAGGAAGCACAAATGGCATATATGGTGTTTATATTATCTAACTACTCATACTATTATCTTCTGAATAAAATTAGAAATTCACAAGCTTGTTTATTCAGTTTGCATGGCAAGGTTTTGGTAGTGGGAGGGCTACAAGGGTGGCTTCTGTGAGAAGCTGCCAGAAGCTTCCCCCATGTCTGATGGAGTCAATGCCAGCTGGCTCCAAGATGGACCCACCACTGACCCCTCAGTGACAGTGGCAGTGCTGCTGCCTGCACAACAGCAGCAGCAGTGAGAAGAGGGAAGTGAGAGTGAATGAAGGAAACAGCTCTGCAGACCACAAGGTCAGGGAAGAAGGAGACAGATGAGGTGCTCTGGGCAGCCCATGGTGCAACCATGTTGAGGCTGGTTGTGCCTCTGCAGCCCATAGTGAAGCAGAGATCCACCTGCCCAGCTGAGGAGAGGAGTTACAGAAAGGTTTAGGGACATCTGGCATCAAGCCAGCATCAACCCACCACAGCTTGTCATGATGATGCAGGTGTGTATTACAGCAGTTAACCTTTTCTTTTCCTCTTCAGCTCAAATGGTAGGTTTGCAGGTTTTTCAGGATCAACAAGACCTCATTATCTAATATTGGACGTGAATTGGACAAACCTATAGCATTTAAAGTACTGTGTACTAAATACACTTGTTATGATGTTACCTTTTTTCATGGGAAGCTTGGCTTTAAACAATATCATAGTGTTTAAACACATTTTGTTGTAATGGACAGAGAAATTGGAGTTTGTGACAGACTTTAATGCAAAAAAAATTTCAGGTGCATTACAAGTAATTTAGGAACAATCCCTTCATAAAAACCTTAACAGCAAAAAGTAACTTTATCTTCCTCAACTGGTGTAACTTAAGCAAGTGCAAGGTTGAAGACTCGAAAATTTTCACATCTTTTGAACAGGAAAGAGTTGACCCGTCTAAAATTTATTTACAACGGAGCAAATCTTTTCAAATACATCTCAGAAAACCCTTAGACTGAGCTATTCTTTTCATCACTTAAGGAGACAAATAGATGTGCTTTAGTCATTTTGCTATTGCAGGTCAAATTCTGCATTACGTCTCAAAGTTTAGACAACCAACCTTTTCTGAGGGAAGAGAAGACAAACATTCCAAATAATAGCTGTTATAAACCACCAACAGGTGATATATCAATAGCATTTATTTTCAAAATTTTATACTCACCTTGGGTAATGAATTGGACCTACTGAACCTTTGTCCTCTCACAATTTGTCATCTGCATCAGCAAAAATTCCTTGGAGCTTTTCCCAAGGACCAGGATGAGAACCAGTGCACTCTGAGAAAAGCATATACTATGCTTGCAGGTTCTCCAGGCTTTAAGTACAAAACCAAAATTGAAAGTAATGGCACAGTACTTTGTATCTTTGTGACTTTGTAATCCAGATTGTATGGTCCTCAAAATCCACTACTATAAAATAATGAAAAATATTGTCAATATTTAGGCTTTAATGTGCTCCAGAAGGAAAAGATTGATGAAGTACTATGCTGAAAGTTGCTTGAAAAATCTATGAAAATGGTAGCCTTGAAGTCATAAATCCATTTATCCTGAACTTTTTGGAAAACTGTCATTCCTGCATAAGGTTTTCTAACTGACCAATGAAATTTCAAAGCAACAGGTGTTTTAGTAACAGCTTTCATTCTTAGGTGAGAAATGTTGAAAACTTCAATATTAGTGGTTACTGATACTCTTTAACTTCTCGTACTAGATACAGAGAGAGATTAATTACTGTGAGACTAATGGGGGAGAGCAAAAAAAGCAAAGAACAGAAGTCCACATGACAAAAGCAAAAAACTAGAAAATATATTTTAAAATATTTGAAACCCCTTTGGATTTAGGAGTTTTTATGTGACCTTATGTGACATTCAAGAGGAGCAGTTGTTATTCCAGAATGACGAAGAACTGTCTGAAAGTGCTCAGAGTTAGTCCTCAAGGAACTGACCTGCCATCAATAGGTAAAGGTATTTTGGAAGATAATATAAACTCTTGCAGCCAGTAGCTAATGACAACTGCTTCTCACTGTTCATCTGCAGAAAGATGGATCTGCTTTGTACTTCGGGACTAGTTCACTGCTTTTACTGGCACATTTCATTTCATCTCATTTTAAATTAAAAATGAGGCTAAAATAATTGTGGTTAAAAGATGACAGAAATTCCTCTCAGTATGTAAAATTATATTGGATTAAAGGATGTCTTATAAATATTAAAATTAATTATTTTGGAAGAAAATAATTAAGGTGACACATCTATTGTAAACATCAGTATTTTTCAACCATCTTCTTTTCTTTATATCCTATTTTTAATGTAGGCACGAGGACATTTTCACAAGTAAAAATTTTAGCACAGTTCCAATTGAAATACATAAGAATAATTTTTCTCATTTCCCACAGTGTCTGAAATATTTAGCATAAATCTGTGAGTATTGTGTCTTCCCTAAGGCATAGGAAGTTTATGGACAGCTCTACTTCTAATTCAAAGTGTGCACTGTATGGTCTGGATTATACTGTGAACTATATTGCCTATATTGTCTAAGCAAACAACTTTGTGACTCAAATGACTGTTTCTTTTCACCTTTCCTGCTGCCACCACAAGTAGTTTCCATGTGGAGCTACATCATTATGTTGCTGATCAAACATTGCAGTGAAAATCTCCGACAGTTTTAAATTCCCTATAGAAGGATATGTCACTGTTATTATGGAAGAATCCTCTCAAGCTTGCTTTCACTAGGAAACAAATAACATTGCTTAGGAAAATTATAAGTACTGAAAAAGCTACTGAATATACTGATATAAGTTAGAACTTATATGGTTCTTAATAATAATTTCTTTAATTTACAACTCTCCCCACAGTTTCAAAAAAAACATCAAAAAAGTTAATCATGTGATTCAACATAGATATGATACCAGGCACCCTCTCAGAATGTAACACATCAAGTAATAAAAATAATTTAAGACTACTGTTTCTCTTATCCATCTGCATATAGATGTTTTGCCATTCAAGATCCCTGATAAATCACTTGAAATGGATAACTTCTTTCTCTTTTGCATATGATCTCTTTTTTCTTTTTTTTTTTTTACCCACAAAGCTTCATATATTAGTGCCATGGTCTAGTAACCGTGGTGGTAGTGGATCAAGGCTTGGACTTGATGATCTCAGAAGCCTTTTCCAACCCAGCTGATTCTATGACTCTATGATTATGGGATACCAAAACTTAGAGATTCAGGACTGAATATTTCCCACATCTCGGGACAGAGGATGAGGCTCTGTCTCCATTTCTTACTGAAACAAAAATAATGAATATGAGGCTCTGCAGGGCCTTCTGAGACGTTCGTATAGACTGTGAAGATGAATTAATGAGCAAAGTGGAGAGCATAAATGAAGATCAGAGTTTCATGGTTAAGTGCATTATCATAGGAGCATCACACAAAATGGTATATAATCAAATGAGTAGTTGCAAGGCTAGAAAGGTCTCTAAAAAGTATTATCTCTTACTGTCTTGATTCACATATCTGGCTGAATGTGTGATTTAATGAAAATTAAGCACTCTTAAATTGCTGATACCATCAAGTGTCTGTATTTTATATATTATTGTGTATTTAACTGCATGTTAGAAGTCCACATTTAATTAAAAAAATAGGAATTAGTACAGAAAGAAATGTACATAATTTTCAGTAAACACCAGAAATACGTGTAGAACTGCTCGAGCCATGCATGAGAACCCCCTGAGCAAGGCTGACATATGGCTGGTGATATCCTGTAGGGAAATGTAGAGTGGAAGGAGGTAATAATAATCCTTCTCAGAAAATAAAGGTCACAAGTGATAGTAAATGCCAAGAAATCATCAGGGATTTTTTTATAGCCTATTGGGTCAGTAAAACCTCAGTAGGCTCATGTATTTCTTTAACTGTAAAAAAAAGATCCCCAGTTTGGATCAGGGAATATAATGGCTTGCGAATGAAGTAGAAAATCTGCATTAAGGGGAATTTGATGACTCCGTGGTAGATAAGCTTGTCCATATTTTAATTTCAAAACGGACTTCATATATATGTAGTTTAACTTACTTTAACTAGCTTTAATTCACTAAACTACAGTTCAACTATCCAGTATAACTCACCCATCCATTTAGGCCAGGTTTTTAATGAATTTTTGCATTATGGGAGTCATCATACAGGAAAATTACAAGGTTTTCTAGTAGACATATAGATAACAATAACAAATTGAATTACAAAATAAATTACTGATTTAAATTCAATGAAATTGATATGTCTGTAAAAATACTGAACTTTATCAAAATATTTTATTGTCTACTAATCTATTTGTCGTTTCCAGATGTAAGACTTTAATCCAGTATGCTTTTTACGTCTAAGCAAGCTGTCACCAGATTACTTGAGAAACCCTACAAATATAGTTTTGTATTTCATGCTAATATCAAAATACAGTGCTGCATTATATTTTAGTATTGTTATTAATCTGGTTCCTTCTAGTTATTGGCAAATGAGAGTTAGTTCTCAGTATGGTTAGGATTCTGTGTTAACAATAGTTGATAGCATTAGATAAGTGCATGATTCTTTAGCAATCGCTTGTAGTTTTGCATATTTGGGCTATAGGAACTTTGGCTTTGTAAACATGTTTGTAAAAATAAATAGGGAAGCTAAAACCATAATGATGGCTGTAGTGTGTTTTTTGGATTACTGCCACTATGACTGGGAAAATCATTCATGAGATTATTCTGGCAATTATACAGGGCTATAGATCCAGTAAAGGGCATACCTTATATTGTGAAACAATAAAAAACCAAAATAGCAGAGTGAAGAGCAAAGGAAAGTCATTTCACTGTGGTTTTGTCAAATGCAGCACTGTATTCACTCTGATACGGCATCCAGCTCCTTGGTCTCTTTGTCGTCTGTCCTTCACACTAGATATATAAGATGTATAAAGAGAGTGTGTGGACTTAGTTGAAGTCAGTATTCTTTAACTATTAGCATTTTAGTGCTTTGAGGAATTGCCCTTTCATTGAATTAGACTACCTTCTGCCCTTTAGCCTCCAGTGATGCAAGGAAATAAGGACTAACTGTGAAACTGAGTGTAATTACTGGGGGACTGTATGCAGTTTTTTAACATTAGAACTCTTTTTAGAGTAACAAGCAGGTATGATGATGAGGAAGAAATAAATACTTTTGTTCAGCTTTTGCATTTGCATGCTCTTTTATGTTAGATGTGTAAACATTTTATAGATGTAAATTAAGGATTGGCTTTATGAAACCTGTAAATATAGCTTAATAAACAACTTGTACTTCCTAAATGATTTTATAAAGTAAGATTTAGGACCATTACACTTCCCTAAAACAGCAGGCTTTGCCTTTTTCTTTTTTTATTTTTTTTTTTTAATCATAGATGCAGGTCAGATCTCCTATCCAGGCCCAAGTTGAGTCAAGTGTCATTGGATTTTTATGCAATTAATTGACAATGAAAGGTTCCTATACTTAGAATAATAGGGAATCAGGGTGTTCTAAAAGAAAAGACAAAGAATGAGAGAAGGATAACAAAACTGCAAATTTTGTCGTGGCGTGGACTGTGAGAATGGCTTTTATATGTCATGCTGTCAAAGTGGATCCAAATGCAAGGAGGAAGGGGGCAAGAGTAGTAGCATCTTGTCTGGGGCTGATCAGTCTGTCTGTTTCATTTGTGTCTGTTTCACTTGCCCAAGGTGTCTTCAGTCCTGTTCCCACTTCTGTCATTTCAGAAAGAGCTTAGATTTCTTTCTTCCAGCTTCATGCTGCAAATGTAAAGTATTTTATACTTACTGTTCCTGTATACAGATAAAGAAAAATGAATGATGATTTTAGAAACTCCTAAATTCTGCACATGAGAAAAAGTGGTTTCTGCCCTCTCTCCAACTCTGCTCTGTAGAAAGATGGAAGGGTGATCAGCTTTGAGAAGTAAAATTGCTTTAACACTGGATTTATGAAAGGTTTACATCACATTAAAACTTTCATGTTGTTACTGAGTTTTTTGAAGAGTGTGGAGAGTAAAACTGTATAACACTTTTTCCTACCTTTGTCTTCAGATAAAAG
The DNA here is from genome assembly GCF_009829145.1 of Chiroxiphia lanceolata. Lineage (NCBI taxonomy): Eukaryota > Metazoa > Chordata > Aves > Passeriformes > Pipridae > Chiroxiphia > Chiroxiphia lanceolata. Next base: position 21,873,719 of record NC_045642.1, on the reverse strand, counting down.
GAGGAGCTTTCGTACAGCCAGTTGTGCTGCTCAGTTATTTTGTGGTGGAAGATAGTGCTAACATAAAATGTATGTTTTGAAAAACTCATCCTATAAAAGAGATCACAATTTTTCTGATTCTATGACCTCCAGTGCCAAAATCTTCATATGTCTGAGAGGTGCAAGATGTATGCTGCATACCTCAGAAAAGTAACACTAGCGAGTAGTTCATAGATGGGGACAATAACAGCTTCTTAGGGGTTCTCAGTTCCCTGTTAAGTGATGGGGCTCAGCCTGCAGATGTAACTGGACTCTTGAGCTACCCTGTGGTAACTTGCAGTTCCTTCCACAGAGATGCATATAGCTCAGCAGCACCTACACTGTGATTGTTTTGCTGTCTGGATACTCTCTGTGGGCAGGAGAGAAATAGTGGCTTTGATGGATTCAGTGGCCCTTTGGAGAGGTACTTTTGCTTGCCAAATAAGTGTTAAGGCTGCTCAGGTATGTAGTTTAGACCAGCTATCTGATTTTTAGTTAAAATAAATCCCGTTGTGGGTGACCCAAGCAAAATTTTGTACCCACTTCCAGCTCAGTTTGCTGGACGAATCTTTTCTATTGCCTACTTTGAGGGAAAAACACCATGCAATTGGCATAACCATATAGGGACAAATAAAATACTAAGGTGGTTAGTAACTACAAGTATTTGTTGAGGGATATTATGGAAAGTTTTAAAAACTTCTGGAAATTAGCGCAGTTTTCCTAAAGTCAATAGATTTAAACTATTTGAAAATTTGTTCTAGATCTTTTAAATACTAAAGTTATGTGTCATTAAGGATGTTGGCTTGACCATGTTTTTGTTGTACAGATGGGATGACATCAAATTTCTCAGGTCACTTTCCCCTCAGCAAATGCATTGGAAGCCTGTTCTGTTCTTACTGTGCCCATTTAATCATTATTTTTTGCTGCTATTGCAAAGGATGGTGCCCATTTTAGTTTGACTGGTGATTTTTCTGAACATCAGTCTGCTATGCGCTGTACTGAGATCCACCAAACTTATTTCAAATTACAAGTGAGAACATCCCACCTTTTACTCCTCCACACACTGCTCTTAATATAGGGATTGTATTCACATCAAAGTTGTCAGAATGTTTCTGTGATCTCATTAGCTATACTTATTTCTACCTACAGAATAAATGAATCATCAACTGAAACAGCACTAAAGACCAACTGCTAAAACTCACATGGCTATATGTATATCCATGCTGAGAATAGATATCTTCTCAAGTCTGTAGATTCAAGTTGTTAAAACTGCCAGATTTGTAGACCTAAAAAGGGTTAAGTCATTTTTGAAATGGATTTGAGTCTAAAGTCTTTAACATGGAAACAAAATCATTAAGCTCATTAAAAAGTAGTTTTATAATTTCATATGAATAAAACCAATTTTTGTTTATAGAACACTGAAGGAAGTGAACCAAAAATATGTTTTAATGTTTGTGGATTTTTTTTCTCTGTTTTTGTTTATGTAGTTAAAATTCAGAGTCATTTCATTTTATGACTGTGTGAGGTAAATTACATAGGTGGTACCAAACAGAAATTAGCTGAGTGAGTTCAGCCAATTTAAATGCTTCTGAATATAAGCATTCACTGTAGGGGAGTGATATCATGTTAAATGAGAAAATGAAGAGAAATTGGACTTAGGTAGAAGCTAGGTGTGAAACAGGCGAGGTAGGTGTGTTGGTGGTGGATGACAGCAGGTATAGAACCCTCATAGTGAAAAACTAAAAGGAATCTAATGTCCAGCTACTGATTACTTATATACTATTTGAGGATAGTTTTAGAAGCTCAATTGGGAAGTGTAGTGACTGGAAACTAAAATCTGTAACAACCAGCATCCATTTGCCTAGAGAGGCTGGGCAATACAGAGTGTGTCTGTATTGTGTACCAGCAAGTTGAGGCAGGTACCTCTCTGAAAGTTGAAGACTCTCATTCACTCTTCATGGACAAGAAAGAGAAATAGGTCTAGCAGAGAAAAGAGAGAGTTCAGTCTTGGTTTGTTGGACATGGAATTCTTCTCATTCTGTATCCTCTTTCTTTACATCTACAGACTTGACAAAGTGAGATTTACTCTGCTGACAAGGAATGTAAAGTGAAGGAAAACATAAAACACTACATCTTCTCTTTCTTCTTTGGTGAAACAGAGATATGCAGTCTAAAAGCATTTTTTGTGCAGAGGCGCTCCATGTATCACTGCCACACACAACTCCTCTATGTCTGTGCAGAACCAATCTAGTGGAATAAGTGAATGTCTGACCAATGAAAACAAATCTTGCACTAGTACACACACACACTAATATTCTGAATTGCAGGAGAAACAGCTTTTCCCTGTAGAGCTTTGACAGGAGTTTGTGTCTGCATCTGTCTCATTTCCAGACGCAAGAACAATAAATCTGAACTAGAATTAGGAATTCCTACCTGTGCAACCGAAACTCCATATTTCCAGAATTCAATATCATATATTTTTTGAGTTATAAAATTCTTACAAATGGAGGAATGAGTTTTGTAAAGAGCCATGAGTAGAGAATAGTGTCCTTTGTGATACTGTGGGGAATTTCCCAAACTATCAGTTTGAGATCGAAGTACATTGCATCAAAATTACATGTCCTTAATAGTCTTTTGCAATCATTCAATCATGTCACCTTATTATCAAATGCTGGAAAACCTCTGTAGAAATCCAATTCCACATCATGCTGTATTGTTCTAAGACAAATTTTCATAGGCCAAAATGTAAACCTAAGTACCAATAAGCTGTGTAACTCCAAAAGCAAAAAATTACTGTGTAGATTCAGACCTTGTCAGACAGGGAAACATTCTTCTCAGGTAAATTGGCTGAATGTAATGAAGTTTTACATGAACAGTGACCTTCAAAAATCTGGTATTTCAGTATCATGAAGTCAAGTAATAAATTATGTGATACGGTATAGCTGATTTAGCTGATTCTGTTCACTGCCAGTCTGCATATCTGTATGTCTAGATCAAGGAACTAAGAATTTCACTGCAAAGGCTTTGAATGTCCTGCAGTCAACTTGTGTCCAGTCAGGCTGACTGCATTTGGAAAACAGGGAGTAAGAAGGAGTTGGCAGTGGCATCCTGCCAAAGGCAAATGAAGAAGGCAGCATGAAGAATGAAGCATGAGCTACAGGAGAGGATGGAAAGGAGTATATGGGAGGGAGAAGTCTGTGATAGTCTAATTTGTCTATTTTAATCTATTGTCCAATTTATCTCATTCATCTATTTTATCTCTGTATTTTTTATTTATCTTACTTCTAACTGTTTTAGTGTAAGCAGAGAGGCTGTAGAATCTGGAAACACAGGGTGAGAGACACAGCCTCAGCCAATATAAATCAGGGTACTTCCTTTGAAGACTGAGAATCTATCCATTAATATCATGTAAAGTTACTGGGGTTTGATTTCTAGAAGAGTTGACAGAGCACACACATCTCAGGGTGAAGTAAATGGAAAAGACAGGCTCAATATCTCTGAAAATCAGGCCTCTGATTTCTAATAGGTCATAGGAATTTATAAACAAAAGATTAAATTATTCTGCTATATTTTACAGCCTGCAAGCCCACCACCCTAGCCATAGTTACACAGCTCTGTGTGGTAAACAAGTATAATTCAGCTTATGAAGAATCCTGGTTTTGTTTTTTTGTGGGGGGGGTTGGTTTTGTTTTTTTTCATTCTAGTTTAATTCTGAAAATACTTTTACTTCCAAATATATTTTCTGTGTTATGAACCACCATTTTGTTTACAGATTCCAGTTTTTTAAATTATGTTAATAGGTCTCATAAAGAAACATAGTACACTAGGGCAGATGGGAGAGGCTGGGTAATACCTATGAAACATTTGAGGAAACTGAGTACAGGCTTTGCTACAGGGATCCACTGAAGCTTTAAATACAAATTCTCTTTCAGTAGGGAGTAGGCAAAGTCTAGAAAACTACTTTGGAATTTACCCCCTTTCTAGTTCAGGCAAGTAGCATTAACAAATATCAGGTTCAATTGAATTTTGCCTGTGCTATGATCTGTCCATCCTCGAGGCAGCATGCTGCCCATGAAGGTGACAGAATAAGAATTATTTTCTCCAAGAAGTTTTCACACACATTGGGAATCCTGATGATTCACTGTACAGATGATCATTACAAGCAAAGTGCTATGCTAAAACCAGATTTTAAATTGTGTGACTGTGTATGTTTGTATGGATAAAAAGAAAGGAAGCATGGGGCATAAGTCAAAAACCTGAAGTAATGTAAACTTCTGTTACACTTGACATTTGAGCTTTTCCAGTGAGTTCTTTGTGTAAAAGTCCATTCCTGGGCATTACTGTCACTTCTGCTTTCTCTATGGAACATTAACTCTGTTTTCATTGCTCACATCTAGCAATGATCAGATGAAGCGTGGCATATTCAAGCTGATAACCTATGATTTGCTTTCTTTAGATACAGACATATACACATATTTCAGTACCATCCTTTTCCTGCTGGCTTCTTTTGTTACAATGCTAGTTCTTCCATATAGAAAATAAACCCCAAAACCAAAACCCAAACAACAAAAAATCTCCCCCTTTTTTTTTTCCTTTGCTGATGAAACATTTAAAAATGTACTTATGAAATGATACAACTGACCCATCAGGTTGGATCTTAACAGGCTATAAGGTATAAGGCTCAAGCATCATACCTGCTATGCAAGTTGATTCATCTTTCAGGATTGTTTTGTTTAGAATGAAAAGAATTACAGGAGGGACGTAACTCTGCTACGCATCTAGTTCTGTTTTGGGGAGTTTCTAGTGAAAAGCCTTGCTTTGGAAACTAAGACTGATGAAACAAGCTACTTCTCTGATTTTCTATTTCTGGTGATATTAGTGTAGTCTGAGATACCCACTGAAAAGTGTGGAGATAAACTGTTTTGCAGAACTGTTGGTGTAGTGGCTTGAAAGGAATATGCAGAGCACAACTATCTGGTGTAGGCAGAGGTGGTGTGTTAACAGGAAAACTGGAAACTGAAACAATAGGAAAGTTGTTAATCTGGGATGTAGTGCAATCATTTATTTACGGAAGCCTACAAGATTTAGTTTTACATGGTTTTCTAGTTATCATCTGTTATTACATCAATTGACCTGTTAATAACTCTTATTAACTTTAGGATGATCTGAGCTAGGGTGGTAGGATAGAAAGTTTGGTTCTCTGTGCATTTTAAGTGTTATGGTATTTTCTATAGCACAGGGCTATCATGTATCTTGTAACATAGGTGATAGCCTAACTATGCTAGAGAGACATGAGGAATTGTAGTAGGCAAAGTAAAGAAGAATATGATGGGAGCAGAAGTATAGAAAGAAAAGTATGGCGATTATATAACAAAAGTGATTACAACCATATGTTGTATTAAACCTTTTGAAGTGTTAATTTTCCCTTACCCCTGCAGGGGCTCCTAGTCTCCATAACAAGAGAGGACAAAGATGAAACAGATCATACAGAGACTTATAAAGACAAGTGAGAGTTAAGCCATTGTCTACAAGGCTTAATATTCCAGTGGTCAGTATGTTGAAAAACAGTGGATTAAGTAAGAGAAGGTGGAAGAATCTTGCATTTGTATTTATACTGTATTTCTTCTCTTGAGCATTGGTTGTTAGGTAACTTTGAAAAGTAAAATGCCAGTATTCTGCAAATTTAAACATCTCCTGTACCTAAAGTCTCTAACCTGAAGTCACTAACTCACCAGCAATATCTTATATCCATATGTGACGATCATTAATTTTCAGAATTGCTCAATTCCTCGTGCAGATCTGTGACATTTTCAGATTTAGAGACAGACAAGTGCATGAACTTTGCTAATTTCCATATCATGTGTGGAAAATTATCCAGAATTTTTTACATTAAAATTCAAAGTTCATACAGCACACCTTCCATATAGCATTGCTGCAGATTAAATTCACTTATGCATTAGGAAAGGTGCCAATGCAATTATAATAGAAGGCTGAAGTGCTGAAATGATAAAGTAGTTCTTTTGCTGCCTTGGCACACGTTCAGCACCCCACTTTGATTCAGACATCATTCCCCATTTGGTAAGACTCTTGAGAGTAATAATAAATTATGTATTATGAACCTGATTTGTTAGGAGAGGATGTGAAGCACACTGGAAATCTAGTACAAAATAGCTGCAGGTTTTTCAGATCATGCATATAACAGTTCTGGAAATTTGGTTCTTATGCCTGTGCACTTCTGAATTAAGGACTTCCTTACAGTGACTCTTCAGTAAATGTCATAGAAATATAATCCTTGTTTGGACAAATGCCAGACAGAACAGCAGCCACTCCCTCAGTCTCATCAGCTGGACTAAGTGCATTGAATTGTTTTGTTCATGAAGCAACGTCATCTGTGTCAAAATCATATAGCATGTCATTTTCCTGTGCACTCAGACTGATTGATTAGTTCCCAGTCATTCTAAATGTATTTCTGTTAAATAGTTCGTAGAGCTAATAGCTTTTGAAAGGATTTTTTTCATAGGAAAAGGTCATTAGTCCCAATAACACTTTTGAAAGGAGCTGCTGTTTCTGACATTTTATTTTCGTTTCAGCATTTTCCATAGATATACTGTTTGCATTCATTTTTATTGGAAATGTTATGAAAATATTTATTGACATTTCTAACTTGAGGCTGATCTAATAATCAGTGAATGATAAAGATCATTTTGATGACTTCCTAGTAATTCCTCAAATACTCAAAAGGACAAAAAAGACATTTCTTAAAAACACAGTAATATGAAAACAATATTTTATACTGCTTAAAAAATGTTTTATACATTTTTGCTCATTTAAATTTCTCATGTATTTTAATGCTTGAAAACATGTTTTCCTCTCCAGTAATTTCAATTTTAAGTTACCATTTGGAGACACTCCTTTTAAGTTTCATAGGAAGATGTTAAACAGATACTGTATTCCACCTTCAAGTTGTAAGGATTGTATCTGTTGATGTGGCAGGCCTTTTGAAATATATATTTGTATAGGCAAATACATATATATGGGTGCTCAAGTAGTTCTATTAAGAATGAGTCATGATTTGTTATTAAAGGGCAGATAAATAATAGCAATAACATAAAACCTTCACTTTTTCTTTCTGGTTCAGAAGTGTAGGCAAAAATATGACTGAATATCTTTTTTAATAAGATAAATTATTGCTTAGACAAGGCTGCATTCAGAAGTGCGAGAGCTGTAATTAGGCACAGATTGATTGTATCATTCAACAGTGAAAACCAGGGGGAGATCTTGTTCTGAATAATTGCTCTAGATTAAAATCCAGTAGTAAAGTGTGGCATGAACAGACCTCTACTAGGAATTTAGGTATAATCTGGGGATTTACCATCTGGAGGTGGTGGGAGAATCTGAACATATTGGTCAGAGAATGACTATCTGCTGACAGTGTTAGGTAGCAGGGAAATGACAAAGCAGGTTCTAGAAGGCATTAAGTGAGAATTATTAGCAGCCTTAGAGGAGCACTACTGCCATTGCTACATAAGCCATATGTAGTGTGACATATCAGATACTATTCTAAGAAATAATGTGATTTCAAATATACTTAGTGGGGAGAGCTGTAGTGCCATTTAGAGAATATGAAAAGACAGGGCCTGTGTAGTGTAATCCAGCTGAAGCTGAGAGGTGATTTTCTATAAACATACTGGAGAAGGAGAATAATTATGTTATAAGTAAAGATTAGGACCACATAAATTATTATTAACCAGTCATAAATAAACTGAGAATAGATTTGAAGGAGGTCTGCAATAAGATGTGAAGTGAGATTCTAAAATGATTTCTAAATAGATTGGAGTCAGAACAACTAAATATAACAAAGGTAAGGTGGATATCTGGTATTAAAGCAGTGTTTGGTTGGCTTGCTGTAATCTTGAACTTCAAATATCAGATTATTTGAATTTTCCAGGGATACAAAACTTTTATAGTGACAATGACAGATCCATCCAATGTATTTAAAACATAGCATGTGTGTGTATGCATAGAAGTGAAAAAATTATATGTGCAAATATGTGTGTATGAATGTGTCTTCTCATTCTATTCTACTGTGGTCTTAAGTTGCTAATGCTATGCAAGAGGCATTATGATTTCCCAGGTGTTCATATTTTTGTAGCATCAACTATTAAATGTGGTAAGGTGTTACAGTAGTTGGACAAATAAATACTAATTTCAGTTACTTATTATTGGTGAATATTTTCAGTCATGGTTTTGAAGTGACAATTATTTGGGTTAGATTTAGAATGTGAGGACAATAATTTCTGTCAATTTTTTGACAAATTCATATGTGTTTTCATTCTTTAGAGGTATTTTGGGTGAGGTGCAACAGGATACATATAAAAGTGTTGGTAAAAAAGAAGATAAAATTATATTTAATACATTAAATAAACAAGTGTTTCAATCATAAAAAGATGTAATAGCAGAAGCATCAGAACTCACATGATCCAGAACTCACGTGATCCAGAACCTCTCAGTGTTTTGCATTTTCTAGATGGAACCAGTCATTATTTTTCTTAGCTCATTTCCGACAAGCTAAAGAATCCTTTTCTTTCACATAGAGCCTTTTATTCCTTGAGGATACCTAAAGGTTGTTGTGTACAACATTTATAATTTTACCTTCAAATATGCATTCAGCTCTAGGCTGGAACAAAGATGAATGCTTAAAGGCTCAAAATTTTCTGCTTTTTCAGGATGACAGTGGTTCTTTAGATTGCCTCTGTAATGAGAAAGCAAATGGTGCAACCTGTTCTAAAAGCCACCCACAAATTATGCCAGCACTGGGATCTGCAGACTCAGCATCTCTTGGGGAATTTTATAGAGAATAACTTTTTGTTCTCTTGTTGCAGCTTTCAGCTCAGGACTTTCTCATGTCTCTTTTTGTCTTCAAAAATTATCTTCAAAAGCCTGTTAACAATGCATAATTTTTTCTTACTTTGTTTGTTTAACAGATGTGTCTGAGGGATATCAAACTATTAAACTATACATGGCTATAGAATAATTCTAGATACTCTCAAATTATATGTTGTATTCTCTTTTATAAATTTACATGTGTAATTGTCCAACTTGTGAAAAAGGTTGAAACATTATTCAGGAGTTCTCATTTCCAGCTTTCTTGTCAACTGATGAGCTCATATTATCCAGCTTCTTTCTTAATTATATAGTGAGCACTCTGAATGAAGGCTTAAAATAGGCACCCACATTCAATTTTTATAAGGTATAATAGTACTGCCAGACAGTCTCCTTCTAGGTTTATGATCAGGGAATATAGAGAGAAAAGCAGGTCCTCTCTGCGTGGTTTGAATAAACCTTTTTTATTCACCTTCCTGCCTCTTCCCCCATGCAGATTAAAAGAGCTCAGAGCTGTGTAAACTGTTCTTTTACAGACTATTTCAGCTTAATTTCAAATCTCACTTTCACTGGGCATCCTGTGATTTACACTCGCGAGTGCTACAGGTGCTACAGGTGCTAGGGGATAAATTCGACTGGAGTGTATTCTTAGACAAATCAAACCATTCTTTTATGTGTACTTTCTAACATTTGGGACGTATAAACACCTGACAGTCTTCCTAATACTAGTCAGCTGCATTTGTGCTCCAGTGTATGGACAGCAATTTGGAATTTATTCCTATCTTAATGCTTTTGATTTACCACCTCCACTCTTCTCTCTAATTTTTCTGCCCACCATGTAAAATGTCTATCTTTTCTATATTATTAGAGACAGTTCACATAAAAACCTGATTGCTAGTATTTCTGGAGTGAGTGGTATTTGATTCCATTATAGCACTAAGCATCTCCTCTGGGGAGGGTATATAACTCGAACATTATTTTCTGAGAGGCTTAAAATTTGATAAAGTCTGACTGAGTCCTGCCATGTAACCTTACCATAAATACAACAATTTTCAAAAATCTGAAGTTAATTTTCTTGGTTTTTTGATTTGTTTGTTTGTTTTTCTTTATGCAAAAACATAAAAATATAGTAATGTTTTTGTCTACATCCTTCTTTTTCTCTGTTGAGGTATAGACTGGGGAATCAAGCTGTGAACAGCCTGTGAATTACCTCTGATATTGTATGTCAATCCACTATTATTATTTGGTCATATTCTTGGCCCTTATGCCTTGTATTCAGAAGACAGGAAACAGATTCCATGGTATGGAGTTTGGAAGACTGTTGAAACCCAGAGAGCTGTTACCGAAAAGGAACAATGTCATGGCTATATGCCAACTATTTTTATTCAGACTAAAAGCAGAAAATGACTGTTTTACAGAGGTAGGAAAGTCTTCCAAAAAATGGATACCGTAATAGTTGATGTAAGAAGTTAGAAGTCCAACAGAGAAAGTTTGCTGAGACAGCCCAGTGAAAAAAAAAATGAAAAAAGAAAACAGAGGGAAGGAGGTGTGTTTAGATAGAACTAAATACAGCTAAAAATGAAGGCTACAAATTTTAGAGAAGACTTCTTAGTCTGAATATGTGTGATTGAAGTAAGGCTAACTACCATAATACTGTAAATAGCTAAAGGGCAGTGGGGAGTCTAACAGAAGAAACAGTAGAAGAGAAATTGTATTTCATTTGGTTGAGTAAAAGTTCTAGTGTTTTAAAGGTGCTTAGTATTAGAAAATGTTTACAAAGTCTATTCTGCTTTCCTTAATCTAACATTTCTATCTGAAATTTTATACTGTGAGCCAGCATCCATGGACCTAGAACTCATGTAAATCTGTGTGTTTAAACTAGTGGCATTTGTTATTTTGTTGTCCAGTGTTCTGCCATCACTTTCTGTTGGGAACCACTGTAGACTGAAATTGAAACTGTATCATGAAATTACCTTGAGGTCAATGAACTGTCAAGAAATTACAGCCAAACCTTTCTGTGACTTTTCTCGGGGACCATGTTTCCTGGATGCACAGTTCTGGGTAGCCGGTTCTCCATGTTCTCCCAGGAGTGTGGGGGAAAGACTCTGTTGCACTAGGATGGGAAGCCATGTAGTTGTCTAGGAGCCCTGCCTCATCTGCTCCTTGACTAAAGTCGGGAATGAAACTTGCTAAAGTTTTCTATTTCGATAGAGGCTTTCTTGAGCCTAGATTTCCTAGGCTTTCAGGAAATCTACTGTGCTTCAACAGTAGACTTCATGTCTAAATTATTTATTCTTGATTTAATTTTTTCCTAGTTGAATCTTGAATATAAGCCTATAGGTCACTTACACATACATGTACACGCACACACTAATATAATTTTTATATCTCTATACATTCTTGCCAGATAAAACAATTCCTCATTCTTTTTAAGGAGAGTTGCATTTTTGATGTAATGAGAAACTGATGGTTATATTCAAAAGGAAAGAAATAATGTATTTCTAAAAAACTTTACCTGGCAATTTTTTTTTTCAAGAGCAGTAAATATATCATACGGATAGAATTCTAATTTTTTAAATGGTTACTACTCATTCAAATCTATCAATTTCCCTGAGGTTAAGGATCCACTTAACTAAAATATTATGTAAACTTTTATTCTCCTTCTTTGTCTCCTTTTTTTGGTCATTTTTGCTTTTTGTTTCTTTTTTCTTCTTTTTCCCTCTTATTACATTTTTCCTTTTTTTTTTCTTTTTTTTTCCATTTCTTTTTTTAAGGCATTATTTTACCTTTTTAATAGTGATGACTGGTCTGCTCAGTAGAAGTGGTGTGGACCCTTAATCATAGAGTCACAGAATATACTGAGTTGGAAGGGACAATTCCAATTTTTTTAACTTTTCAAAGTCATTACAGGCACACTGTGAACTAATTCACAGCAAAATAACTTTAGATTTTACTCATCTACATGTGAACAGGTCCATTTAGTTACTACTGGGTCTGAATAAAATAACATCCTATTGTATATCAGTGATATAACTTTTTTATACAGTTATGCAATTTTAGATCCTGTTCTTCGTACCTAAAAAAAGAAATGAAGCCTGAAATTTGTGAAAAATGTATTCTCATTTTAAGGCTGTTCTTTCATCTGACTTTTTATACTGCCATCATCTTCAAATCATGCAAAAACTGCCCTTTTCATACTGAAGTATGATGAGTAGGTATTTCATGAAGGCTTGTAAAACAATTATACCAGAATGCAGTAATATCAGCAAAATATTAGTGTGCCAATATCTAGTGCATATACTAGCACAGTAGATGCTCTATATGGACATAATTAGTGTAGTCTTTCAGCATATGGACTGACTTTGTAGAGGAAATGCAGCCCTGTTCCTAGAATTATATATTCAATAACATACTAGTCACGTTCAGGGGGGACATGCTGCAGTTTTCGGAGCTGAAGTAGATGTGATGTTTTGTGGTACCTGATATTGAAGCAGCTGTGTTCTGAGATAAAGTATGGAGTATGTTCAGCATCACAGCTGTTGTGCTGTGCTTAATTTGACAGTGAGAAAGGGCTTCACAGTAATCCTAACTGTTTGCCATAAAGATAGTGTACATGGAAACCATGGGCAATAAGACTTTACATTGACATCCTAGCCTTTACTATTCATAGCTACATTTATCATTTATCATTACATTTATTACAATTCTCATCTGGAATTAGATCTGATTTTCAGCAATAGCATTACAGTTCTGCTATTTGGTGAATTTTGGCTGGGATCTCCACCTGATAGCAAACTTAAATAACATAGTTTTCTGGTTATAAGAGTTTTCTACCATGTAAGAAATTACTTTTGCCCTCTGATAGTGTCTGGAGGAGCTGAGCTGGAATTATCTTAGCATCTCACTGTCCTTATCACTCAAGAAATACTTAACATAAAGCTTCTAGCTCCTTATGCATTTAGCACATTATGTCTTCTAGCATTATATTATAACCTAAAGAAGAAAAGGTTGTTTGGAAAAAGGGTTTTAGAAATTTCAAATTGCCTTTTTTCACCTACTTTATAAACTTTAATTAATATTCACCCATCTGTCTCCTTCCACTTCCTGCTTATGTACTTATGCAAATAAGACTATCAGTTTAGTGTGGAGGCTGGCAGGCCATTAAGGGGAGTGCAAATACATTGGAAAAGCAGAGTCTTCTTGTTTCTTATAGTTAAGAGGCTGGCTTTGAGAAACCATTACTCCAAGTATGGATCATAAATAAAATCTAATGCCAGTTCATCAGAAGTTTCTATTTCAACAGTTTATGGGAGATGTGCCAGGGAAGAATGAGGTGTATTTCTGCAGGAGTCTGCATCGTGAAGTGAGTCAAGGAACTGACTAAAAGTCAAATCATGTAGGCTGTTGATGAAGCCAACACAGGATCAAGACCAGTTTCTTAAGGCACTTTGCAGCCCAATCACACATAGAATCACACAGCATCATTTAGGTTGGAAAAAACCTCTGAGATTGAGTCCAAACTGTCAACTAGACCACAGCACTAAGACCCATGTCCAGTCATTTCTTGAACACTTCCAGGAATGGTGAATCCACCACCTCCCTGGGCAGTCTGTTCCAATGCTTAACCACCCTTTTTGTGAAAAAATTATTCCTGATGGCCAGCCCTGGTGCAGTTTGGGGGCTATGACCTCTTGTCCTGTTGCTAGTTACCTGGGAGAAGAGGCTGACATCCCCCTTGCTATAACCTCCTTCCAGGTAGTTGTAGAGAGTGATAAGGTCTCCCCTAAGCCTACTTTTCTTCAGGCAAAACAACCCCAGCTCCCTCAGCCCCTCCTTGTAAGACTTGTGCTTCAGACTCTCCACCAGCTCCATTGTCCTTCTCTGGACACACTTCAGCACCTCAAACGTCCTTCTTGTAGTGAGGGGCCCAGAACTGAACACAGGTTTCAAGATGCAGCCACACCAGTGCTAAGTACAGGAGGACAATCACTTCCGTGGTCCTGCTGGCACCACTAATACTGATATAGGCCAGGATGTCATTGGTTTTCTTGGCCACCTGGGCACACTGCTGGCTCCTGTTCAGCCAGTTGTGAACCAGCACCCTTGAGTCCTTTTCTGCTGGACACTTTCCAGCCACTCTTCCCCCAGTCTGTAGCTCTGCTTGGGGTTGTTGTGACTGAAGTGCAGTGCCCGGCACTTTGCCTTGTTGAACCTCATATCACTGATCTTGACACATAATCCAGCTTGTCCAGATCCCTCTGCAGAGCCTGCCTATGCTACAGCAGATCAACACCCCCACTCAGCCTAGTGTCATCCAGGCAACTGTATCTTCCTAAGGTTTCACTTTTCATGATTTCCTGATCTTAATCCCCTTTATAAGATTTTTTTATTTTGTAGGTAGGAAGGGGAGGATGATGGTTGTAAATTGGTCATTGGAGATCTGCATGTGCTTTGCTGAATCCTAATCCAAGCCTTATTTGTCATCTGCCATAATATTTCTATTATCTCCATCCATCATAATTGTTAATATATTCATTGTACAGTGAACAGATATTATACAGATGTTATTAATGCTATTGCACAAATGAGCAAATAAGACACAGACTGAATGCTAGATCCACAAAGAGAAATTCCTGACTCTTGGTCTAGCAATTAAATTGGGCTTCTGAACTGTAGGGTTTATGCACTATCCAAAGAGTATCTATAGTTATGATGAGAGTAAGTGGGAAAGGGGGGCTATAAAAACCCTCCAGTATGAGAACAGTTTCTGTTGCAAATACTGTTCCTTTTACAAACTGAAGAGGGCTCTTTGTTTTCTCTCTTTATTTTTCAAGTGTTCATTTCTGACCATACCTACTCTGAAAAGTGGATCATAATGGAATGAACTTTTTAGCTTCTCTCATTTCCTGGTTGATATATGGCTTGGAGCTTGAGGTCTTATATTTCTCAAAAGTTGTTCTATTTCACATGTTCTTGTTAAGCCTATTAAGTTCTGTTTTCTGTGCTATCTTAGCACAGCTAAAACTACGCATTGAAGATGCTCTACATTTTAAACTAAAAATAAAAAATCTTTTCTAAAAAAACCCCTACTTTTGGCTATAATTGCCCTGATTGTGTTCTTCTTTGAGTGGTAAAGATAAGAAACTCCAGGGAATTTCTCCCAGCGAGGGTTTGGAGAATCTCTTTTGCATTGGCAGTATAACTGCGTGATCTGAACGGATTTTTTAGATTATCTCCAAATCACGAGCAAGTGGTCAAGATCATCCATGTCAGAGCCTTGACTGCACCTTCATGCTCTTATGGCCCAGACCAGCCTCACCTTGGGCCTCCATCCACATCTCTGCCCATAATCTGAAGGGCTCCATGTTGGCTCAGTCCTGAGTCTTAGGCTTCTGTCTGAGCTATGCTGTCAGTGCTAGTGCTAGTACTAGCTAGGTCAGGCACTCCTGTGCCTACACACAGATCCTGTTGAACTGAACCCTAATCCATGGACTGACTTTCTATCTTGACCTGTCTTGTCCTTCTGAACCTGCTTTGTGATATCTGGACAATATTGCACCCTGATGACCCTTAATTGCTTCTGCCCTGCAGATTGTTTTTCTGATTTGATCTTGGTTTTGCCTTATTGCTGTGAACCTTCCTGCTGATTTGCACTCTTGGTTGAACCTGGCCTTGATCTCTGGATCTGCTCCATCTCTGTAGGGGTCCTGCCCTGCTAACCTTTTTATCTCATTTGACTTCTGTCTCCTCGTCATTTAGGGAGCAGTTAACCCTTGCTATGCCTTGATGATCATTATGGGTTCAGACATGTAATGAGGAATGATAGATTTACTATCTGTAAATGCTCATCATACTTTGTGACATGATGATCAAATAGAGACTGAGGAAGCAAAGAGTTTAAAATACAGACATCTTTCTGAACCCTCCTTAGAATATTCTGAAACCATTCTTCATGTTTAAGTGGTGTCCTCTCTTGCACGATACATAAGCAGAAAAGTTCAGTTCTGAAAGCTGGTGGAAGGACTTGCTGGGATTTCCTTGCTCTTGTCAGAGCAGATCTCATGGTAAGGCCTTTGAGTATTCTGCAGACAGGCCTTACTGTTCCTTTCCACTGTAAGTTCATCATATGAGTATCAACTTAATTGAGATCTCTTTGTTCCTGGTACATGGTTTCTAATAGGTAGTATAATATTAGTGTCTAATACATAGTCCTAGATATCTATAGATAGTATCTAATAGATAGCCTTAAAAAATAAAGGGTACTACTCTTGCTAATAGGTGTTGTAGTTGTTGACCTTCGCAATGACTGGCAACCAAAAAATTTTCTGGTACTAGAAAAACAGACTTTGATTAAAAATATGTATGTGGAATATATTCGTGGTATAGCATCTGTGGTAAAATATTAGTTAAAGATTCATACCTTTGTAAATGGGAGAAGATCTTAAAAGTTCTAAGTTGTCCAGTAGGTGTTCTGGCAGGCACATAGCTGCTGTCTTCACTTGGTCATACAAGTACATCTCAAAGCTATTTACAGTACCTTCATATCCTGAGTTTTTTTAAAAGTCTTACCTTTACAAAAGAAGTAAGACTTACCCGTGAGATTTGAGGATCCTTTATAATTTCATACAATGAAGATAGTTTTACTTTCTGATATGTTCAATACTAAGTTTGGAAGAATAGCTCTGAGGTTTTGCATCACCAAATGTTAGGTTATGGTGTGTCCAGAAGTTGAAAGCATTGTACAGGAGGCAATACTGGTATTCTTCAGATTGCATGGTGTGTCATTTAAATATGGTTTGGATTTTAAAATGCTTTCAGAAGAAGGCCAGAGATTCTTGTCCTTCCTTTTTCTCTTTCAAATGATTTGTCCTAAAATGCTTCTGAAGCTCCTCTGATACAGCTAATACCTGAGACAGTCTTAAAATGTTCAGTGATGCAATCAGCAAAACAAAACATTTTGTTGGAAATTAAAGACCAGGTAGTGCAGATACTGATCTTCATTAGATAGCTACATATTTAAGTAATTAAGTAAACGCATCTGAAAGCAGCTTGGACATGCATGTTTCTTCATTACTCAGGTATTGACTTACTCATCAGAATGGTATCATGCCTGTGCTATATTTGAGAGAGCTGGTACTGTAAGGTGATAGAAGCATATTGCACAATGTATTAGATGAATTTTTTGATTGCGTGATTCTAGGATATAAAATTCCAAAGCTTAAGGGTGCAGTTTTCTCAGTT
Organism: Chiroxiphia lanceolata; assembly: GCF_009829145.1. Lineage (NCBI taxonomy): Eukaryota > Metazoa > Chordata > Aves > Passeriformes > Pipridae > Chiroxiphia > Chiroxiphia lanceolata. Next base: position 21,856,577 of record NC_045642.1, on the reverse strand, counting down.
TAACTTTTACACTTCTATTTCCTACATTTATTTTTAGTAACTGAAATGTTCCCCTAGAAAATACCATAAGAAGACAAATGAGAATGTTGAGATTGGAACATGAGTTGTAAAATTATGCAGCCCATTTTAGGACTTGCATCTCGATTTTCTGAACTATAGACCCACTCGCCTTCATGGTTTTTAGTCCATGCATATATGTCTCTTTTTTCCAGATGTAACAAGAAAAAAAGTCAGCATCAGCTTTTCATTTTTTCTGGCATTCAAAATGAAACCTCTACAAGTCTCAAGTTAAAAAAACTAATGGATTTTCAGTTAGCGCAAAAAACTACTTCAAATGAGCATTTAAAGAAAAGGGTCCTTAACAAAATGTTTTGTTAACAGTAACATTTCTTTTAAATTTAGTTACCAGAATGGAGGACAGATCTAGACTAGGCTTTTGAAATTTGTTTGAAATAGAAGAAAATGTTATGAAGAGGAGTTTTGTTCATTGCTTATCTGAAAAGCTTGTTTTATATAGAAATGCCTCTAAAAGAAGTTTCCACTTGTAAACAAGCATCTTTACCCCTGAAGTAGTTATCTCCAAAGACAGGTTATATGTTTTAACACAGGATTTAGACCACTTGACAGCTGCACCAAAGGGCACTTTTCTTTGCTCCATAGATAAAAAAGTTTTGTGTTGCTAATAGAGAGCTAGCAGACAGTTCTTGTTTCACTTCAGTTTTGGTCATTTTTTGGAGTATGTACAAAAAAAGGAGACAGTTGGAATATTAATGCAATATAACATTTTCCAGATAAAAACAACATCGAACTGTGCCAAGCATTAGTGCAAAACACTGATGCTTAAGTTAAAAGTTTGAGAACCATTCAGGAAAGCTGGCATGGTGTATTGTACGAAGTACTCCACATATGTTGGGTACATAGAGTAGCAAATCTGAAAAAAATAGATTGGTGTTTTTTCCTGCTGTTTTGTTACCTGCTGTCCCTTATAGTTCCAGAACAGCCTGTTAACCCGAAAATAATCATTCTTCTCTTTGTGTTCAGGCTGTATTTTATATAGCTTAGCATTTTGGCTTACCTTTACCTGAGGATTTGGAAGAATTTCTTCCATATTTCTGACAGCAGACAGTCCAGTCAGTATTTAAACTTACTTGACCGTAATAACTTGATATTCCAGTGTTTAAAGTAATATACCTATTAGGAAATATCCTCCAGTGGTCTGAAAATTGTCTTGAGTGTACAGGTAGCTATGAATCGGTTACTATGTTGTTCTGATTCCTGCTCTGGAGGAAGCTTTTAAGGAGTTATAGATCAAGTCCACAAGTGTTAATGGGCTCATTCACTGCAGCAAACACTATAGCTTACATGAATCCTAAGTTGCACAGAATTTTTGAAAGCTAACCTTTCATGTTATTGGATAAAAAGTGTAAACAAATACCAATAGCTTATATGGCAAAATGAAAGAAAAGCGCTAGCTTTCTAACCCAAAAGTCACACCATATGCCTGAGAGTATCATTCAAACACTTCCTGAACTCTGCCAGGCTTGGTGCTGTAACCACTTCCCTGGGGAACCTGTTCCAGTGCCCAACCATGCTCTGGGTGAAGAACCTCTTTCTAATATCCAACCTGAAACTCCCATGACACAACTTCAGGCCATTCCCTCGAGTCCTGTCACTGGTCACCTCAGAGAAGAGATCAGTGCCTGCCCCTCCTCTTCCCCTCATGAGGAAATTGTGGACTTCAACAAGGTCTCCCCTCAGTCTCCTCTTCTCCAGGCTAAAGAGACCAAGTACCCACAGCCGCTCCTCATATGGCCTCCCCTCAAGACTTCACCATCTTCATTGCCCTCCTTTAGACTCTCTCTAATAGCTTAATATCTTTCTTATATTACAGTGACCAAAACTGCACACAATATTCAAGATGAGGCCACACCAGTGCAGAATAGAGCGGGTCAATCATCTCCCTCAACTGGCTGGTGATGCTGTGCCTGATGCCCCCAGGACACGGTTGTCCTTCCTGGCTGCTAGGACACTGCTGACTCATATTCAACTTTCCCTAAATCAGGACCCCAGGGTCCCTTTCTGTGGCACTGCTTTCCAGCATCTCATTCCCAGTCTGTCTGTACATCCAGGGTTGCCCCATCACAGGTACAGAACCCGGCACTTCCCGTTGTTGAACTTCATGTGGTTGGTGATTGCCCAGCCCTGTAGTTTGTCGAGATCTCTCTGTACGGTCTCCCTGCTTTTGATGGAGTCAACAGCTCCTCCCAGTTTTGTATTGTCTGTAAACTTGCTCAGTATCCCTTCCAGTCCTGCATCTAAGTCATTTTTGAAGATGTTGAAGAGCACAGGGCCCAAGATGAAGCCCTGTGGAACTCCACTAGTGACAGGTCACCAGTGTGATGTCACCCCATTCACTGTTTCCCCTGTGTGCTTGACCCGTGAGTCACCACATGATGTGTTTATCCAGCTGTGTGCTGGACATTTTATCCAGAAGGGTCCTGGGAAAGACGGTATTGAAAATGTTACTGAAATCCAAAAAGATTACATCAACTAGCTTCTCTTGATCAACTAGGTGTGCTACCTTGTCCTAAAAGGAAATCAGGTTTGATAAGCAAGACTTTGCTCTCCTGAAGCCATGCTGCATGTGACCAATGACAACATTGTCTTTCAGGTATTTTTCAATGCTCCCCAGAATAATCTTCCCCATAACTCTACCAGGCACTGAAGCGAGACTGACAGGCCTGCAGTTTCCAGAGTTCTCTGTCTTGTACTTTTTAAAAATTGAGACAATGTTTGCCCGCTTCCAGTCAGCTGGGACTGTTCAAAAAGCATCAAGAGAGGTTTTGCAAAGACATCAGCCAGCTCTTTGAGGTTTCTGGGATGAATTCCATCAAGCCTTATAGATTTGTAGGGATCCAGCTTGAGCAGCAAATCCCACACAATTTCAGGGTTGACTGGGAGTTGATCATTCTTGTAGTCATGGTTGTCCAGCTCAGGGCACTGTAACTCCCTTGGTCCATCATCCATGTTAAAGACAGAGGTAAAGAAAGCGTTGACCACCTCTGCCTTGTCTCTGTCCCTGTTTGTCAGGTGACCATCTTCATCCTGTAATGGTGATGATATTTCTATACTCTTATTACCATTAATGTATTTGAAAAAATCCTTTTTATTGTCCCCCACATTTCTGGCCAGCTTCAACTCCAGTTGAGCTTTGGCTGCGCAAATTTTCTGGTCTGTCATCTGACCCTATGGAACCCCTGTCCTAGCTTTTTCCCAATTGCTCTGTGGGATGGGCAGTGGGGGGCCAGGACAACCCATGTTTTCTGCAGGGTGCAGACAGACTGCATCTCATGACACTGTAAGACAACCTTTCACATCTGAGGTAAACACCCTAATGTTTTCTGGCCAGTTTGTTTTTCTTAGTTATTCCTTCTGAAGTTGTTTTACTCTGCTTCTTCTTTGATAAACAGTTATTTTTAGTGAGTCTAGGAATTATGCGTCTGATCTGGATAGTATACATTATGATCTGTTTTATGATTAAATCACATGCATATTCTAGAAGACTCTTTGAATATATATTGAAATGAGATACTTGGATCAACCAAGGTAGGAGAAAACACTGAATGAACTATTTCACATGTAGGTTATATGAATATAATACATCGGGTTTATAAATCTGGAAGAAGGCATTGGTGGTAATCTAGTGCTTTCTGAAAGTGCTTGACACTTTTCACTGAAGGGCAAAAGTTATTATTGTGTGTGTATATTTATTTTAGATGCAACTGGACATGCCTATCTCGTATTGGCCTTTTCAGCCACCAACGCACTTGCAACAAACGTGGGTAGAGCCCTTCCCAAATCTTCGTTCGCGAAGCCCGGCCATGATTTATTTTAGACTTTACAACACAAGTAGTTTCAAACTTCAGTTGGGTAGTCCAGAGCCAAACGAGATGTTTCTTCTAATGAAGTAACTGAAACTCTTTTCAAGGTAGTATAGTTTACTCACACCCTCCAAAGATCAACTCAAAAGGCTATGAAGACTGATTTCATCAGTCTGACTTTACCTCTGAATCAAAAGGACCTTTCACTTAACACTTTAAGAAATACTGAAGGCACTTTTATATTTACAGTTTTTGACAATGCAGTCAGCCTTACAGGCCTTTCCTCCTAAATTAAATAAAATCTGCAGTGTAAACTATGCAAATGTATTTTGTCATTCTCTCCCCTCCTGGTATTTTATCACAGTGAGCATGATTAGGTTAGAATAGCAGTTTTCCTACAAACACCTGTTGTACATCTAAAGGGGGAAAAAAAAACCCTGGAAAAAAAAAAAACAACAAAAAAGGAGGGACAAAAAACCCTAACCCATGGCCTTGTATCAGGGAAAGTGGTGTCTATTTTCTCCTCAGAAAATGAGATTAATGCTGACAGCTATAAATGTGAAATCACTGTATGGTATCCAACATTAAATGAGTGTTTCTGATCACTTCATGTGTGTGGTTTCTCTAGCATAGCCTAGATTTCTTTTTCTGGGTAGATATAAAAGTTAAGATTGTCAACTTGAACTGACTAGATCAGTAACCCATGTAGATCAGATAGAACTTTTTCCAGATGAAGTCTAGGGCTGAAGGTTAGAAATTTCAGAAATGTCTTTCTTTGGCTTCATCATTCACTAGCATAGAAGTTAATTGTGGAAAGGGTGATGCCAATTCCTATCAGCAGGGCCTGAATCTAATTAGCAAAAGGAATGAATGTTACAGTCTGTGAATTTTTGATTACTAGACAAAGTGTAGTAAGGAGGAAGAATGGGTTACATCCTTTACTGGTAGCAGATGTGTACAGAGTGATTAGTGCCCTTGTCAAGTAATGGTGTTTGTCATTGCCACAGATGCCAGTCATGGCATTCACTTTATGTGCTTTCCTTTCTCCATGTTAGCAAAAAAACCCCAATTGTTTTGTTTCAACTTTAATCTGTCATCTATGAAGGTGTCAAGTCATTCTATATCAGGACTTGTGTTGCATTTTAAGTTTTTACATATCTCAACACCTTGTAGTTTTGGGGCTATCTAAATCTAACTCAGCTAGAGCAAGTGAAGGTAATAATGAGGTGACTGACACTACTGAAGCGTTTCAAGTAGCGTTTTTATTTAATGAGTCCTCAACAGTCTGACTACTCTTCAACCAAAACCACTCAGCACTCTATCAGAACCATTAGAAGTAAGGCAATCCATTTCCTTAGCAGAAGCAATAATCTGTCATTTAGAGACTGTCATACCACAGTCAAACAAATATTGCAGAAATAGAAAATAGGAAAATACAGCCACATATTAGATTCAGCTCTGAAAATAACGAGAAATACCACCTTAGATGATGCACAGACTTTCCGAACAGTAATGTAAATGTGTATGAGTATTAGGGGAGTTTGCTTAATAGATAAAGATGTATTATTTAGAATGGAATTGTCTAAATTGAAATTCAGGAAAGAAAGAAAAGAATGAACCTTAAAGCTATTCTGGTGGAATAAGTGGCTGAAGACACAGTAGGTGTCTTGTCTATTTGTCTCCTACAAAGCTTGATTGTTTTTTCCTACATTTCCTTTTAATTTCCATAGGTAGTTGTCCAAACAAATCAACCATGAAAGGTGTATGAGTTCACTGAACAAGCAAAAAGCTTGAGCTAGTAAATGCACAGCCTCAAGCAATGCTCCTGGTGCCTTTTTCTTTAGTTGTCTTAGTAGCTTTATGTATTTGTGATGAATGATGTGATACAGCACACTGACAAAACTCTGGGTGTGAGATGTTCAGGCATCTCCAAGACTGCAAAAGCTGTATATGTTTGTGAGTACACTTGCATTAAAATTAATATTCCCTGAGGAGCATTTTAATGGTTTTATAAGTTGGACCTGTAATAGTGTAGGAGTCTAACTTTACTTAAGATTATCTATATATACATGTGTAAGACATGAGTCTCAGGTGGTTTTAATGCCAACAATACTTCTCTTGCATCATGTTTTCTAAAAATACTGGGAAAATCTACATGTATAAGACAAAATATCTGTCAAGGTTCTGAGAAACCTAAACTAAGGTAAAAAGTAAGAGTAAAGTAGTAGTATAGTAGTACATAAAACATGTAGTTATCCATGTCTGCTTATTCTAGAGCAGTTTCCATAGCTTCTTTGAGAATCAAAACACAGTAGAATGTCTCCTATTAAGAAACTGAGATGTATGAGATTGCAAAGTAAACAGTTACAATTAAAGAAATAGTTGAACTATTCTTTTAGGTTACTGGTTTGTCACCTTGGCATTCAAATATTCCATGAGTAACTAAGCTGCATAACTATTACAGGGTAGGTATTTGTATTTCCTCTGTAGAGGTATAAAAACTGAAATAACTTTATTGGCTACAGAGGAATTTGTCTCTTCTGAACCAGTTAAGGCAGAGCAACATGGATTTCAAGTGCAATGCCTTTTAAAAGAGGATGAGAAGCTGAGGAAAGGTTTCAGAGCTATATGCTCAGCAGTTAATGGGCAATTACACATCTTTGCTGAGATTTTCCTGAAAAAAAAACATTATGTCCTCAAACCTTCCCTATGTTTTCTTAAGAGAAAAGGAGGGTTGGATCTTTTTCTCTACAACTAAATAACAAATGACATTTTCTCTGAGGTACACAATTAAGAACTGTGGAAACCTTTATATATATATATGTGTGTAAATATATATGCATGTGTGTTTTTATATTTGTGTGTATATATAGAGAGAGAGTCAAACATGGGGGTGTTTGGCTGGCGGTCTCCAGAGTCCCTTCCACTCTCAATAATACTTTGACAGATACAATTTGAAGATGAGAGAATATTTGCTGAAGGTAGATAACACATTGGAGTGCAGTACTTCAAAAGATGGTGCAATATTTAGACAATTCTGGAATTTTTGGCTCAGTTCTTTACTGGGAATTCAACAGTCTCTCCATAGCGAAATAGGCTGCATCTCCATGCAAAGTAGTACTGAGCTTCTCATTAAATACTGGGACCTCATTCTGCTCTCATGATAGAAGTCAGAATAGCTCCATTGAAATATTTTGAGTTCCTTGTTTACACTGAGTATAGGACCTCACTGAGACAGGCTGTTCCTAGAAAATTGAATAACTTTGAAGTGCTGAATAGTCAGCTTACAGTAATTGACCATTCCTAAAAGTGTTATCAGTACAGTTTTTATCTGTAAGTAAATTCCTAAAATATCTGCATATATTTGTTCTTCTTACACTCTGATTTATTTAATTTTCTTGTTTTCTCTAATTGCGTAATAGCCAGTAGAAATTTTTATCATTGGGGTATCACTGTTCAATTTGTTTTATGGGTGTGTGGTATTTTTTTAAGTGTGACCTTGATAAGAACAAATAACATGTAAGAGGCAATTTATTATCTTTTTAAATGAGGGTTAAACAAGAAAACTAAAATTTTATTTTGTCATATAAATTCAATCTTAAAAGACAGGCCTGTACACTGCAGAACTCAGATAAAACCAAAGGACCACCCAGAAATTAATGTTAGTGTTCTTTTTCAAAATATAAAATAATAATATTATAATTTAAAAGTATATTCATGACTGTGATATATTCCATTAAAATTATCAGTAGATAAATCTGAAATACTGGCTGCCTTAGGAGACTTATTGTGTGCAGTGGTCAGTGGTTTTGTTTAAGCTTCAACATTATTTTTTTGCAGGAAGAAACACAGATTTCTCAAGATATCATTACCATCCTGGGAAGAAATTTATTATTAAGGAAATTTTATTTCCTTATCCAAAGGAAAACTAGTATTTATATTTCTTGTTCACTGTTTTTCTGAAGCATTTTTCCTTTTTTTTTTTTTTTTTCTGTTTTTGGGGTGGTTTTTTTTACTTACTCGAAATGAATATAACTAGTTCTGTGTAACTATACCTTTCAATACAAGGTTTACACTCCCAAAATCTTCTTTCATATCAAAATGATTTAGCTTGTGCATATGACGTTGATTTAATCAGAACTGAATAAAAATATTGTGGTCTCATGCATTTGGAGTTTCTCAGAATTGTTATCAAAACGATCTTTATTGTTATTAAAATCTTTATTGACCAGATTTATTTACAAAATATTCACTTAAGCCTAACACAAAGATCAGTGTGGCACTGAGATGATAGTAATTTACAAAGCAAACATGTGGTACCTAAAGAAAGTTAAAACACTTATCATCATGCACTTCAATGACATCGAACTTATTTAAACAATAATTTTATGGTTCATGCTGGCATAAAAGCTTTGTGCAAGTTGATTCAGTTCAGCAGTGGCTTCAAGGTCTGTGTATTTCTGGTCTATATGAATAGAAGCACAAGTAGAAAATTCTTGCCCTGGTTTTAGAATTAAAATATTCTTATATATTCAGATTGTATATGTTACACTTGAAGGCATGCTTGCCAAAATGGGTAAATGATTTCTGAAGAAGTTTACAAGGAAATTACGAGTAAATCAATGAAAAGGCTGATTGCAAAGACGTGTGGGATGGCAAAGTTGCTGTTTTTTTCCCTGTATCTGTCTTGTGCCTCTGGTGCAGAAAAACTGAAATGTAAACAGTAAATACTCTCCACATGGATCCAGATCATCTATGGTATTTTTGCAGTCCAGCCTCTGGATTTGGAAAGTTACTGCTCCCAACATAAACCATAATTTCAAATGATTTACTAAGTTTATGTAAGGGCAGCTCTTTATACATGCCTTTCTTTTTCACTAATGAAATCCGAGGGCTCTATTGAGACAATGGCCTTTTGTATCCTATCCTTCTCCCAAAAAAGGAGCGTAAAACTGTCAGAGACCATTTCTGTGTAAAATTAGTGTTGGTTTATAAATACACTGAGTTGAGGTGAAAAAAAACCAACAGAAATTAAATTACTTCAATCTAAAGGCAAATAAATACAGATGTGTTTGGTTCCTTCTTTGATTTTTTAAATGAGCTATCTTATTGGCTGCTCAAAGCCAATGCAATAATCTAAACCCAAAACAAAGGACAGTTGATGTGACAGAAAATTGAGAAAAGTATGTAAAAGGGAGGAGTCCTGAGGCCTTTCTTTTTTTTTGCCTTTATGTCATTCATGGGTTCAGCAGCCATGTAGTGAATGCATAGAATCATACAGAATTATTTCACTTAGTTTTTCCTAAGTACAGTCTTGAATAGATATTGTCATTATATCTATATAGATCTCAAGTTCAGCACTCTGACGATGTCTGCTCTGTGTGATGGAAACAGTTCACAGAATGCAGTTGTGTTTTTCAGCTTAGATCATTCAGCAGGTCTAATTTGAGTTCTCGCTGTATAACTCTCCACTCCCTGGAATTATGACCATGATAGTCCATAATAAAATATTTTTTTTCAAGACAAAGCTATATTTGTTTAATATGAAAATATTTTGAAAAAGCGTATCTTAAACAACTACCTCCTACTCTGTTTGCCTGTAGGTATCTTACCCTTTATATGAGGACCTTACACTAACCTTCTAAAGAGACGCTTCCAGGCTTTACTCTCTCTCTGCTTGTCTTCATGGCAGAGCTCAGGATATCATATCTCACAGACCCTGACAAATCTTACTGGAAATGAAGTATCTTTTTAACTATTTTCATGCTTTGCTCTTCTCTAGTAAAAGACAGCTTTTCTATTCTGTGTATTAATGATTTTAAAACTTAATAACTTTCTTATTTTTAAACAACTCCCAAGGTTGTGTACTCTTGTACAGGAAGTATTTCTCTTCCTCTTTTTTTAACTCCAAAGCCCAGTAAAGCTAAGGTACAAAGAAATAAAAGAAACAAATGGACGTAACTTTGCAATACCTTCTACTTCCTGGTCCAACCATATATGATGTTTGTAAATTTATTGTGTCATTGTATTTAGTATTATATATAAATTATCAGCTTGAGAAATAGATTCCACACTACTGACATGTAGCATCTCTACTGCTTTATTGCTGTATGACAACTATCATAGTTTGTAATTGTGTGCAGCAGAAGGAAGTCATTAATATATGAAAGAACATGGCATTTTTGAAAGACCTTTCCTCTTAGGATGAAAGAGTAAAACAGTAGTTAATGCTCCCTTTGGCCATGTTGCTGCTGACTGCCAAAGCAGACAGTCTAGACTCAAATGACTTGTCGCTGTAGTTACTTATATTCATTAGTGAGTGGTTCAGCAATCACTGGGAATTTGCATGGAGTGAAGTTGGCTAATTTAGTTACAGAAACCTGAAAAGAAATTCTTTAGCCTACGTCCTGATCTCTTATATTTTAAGGTAAAACTCAGATGAAAGGCAGACATACACAAAACCTTTATGCTTCTAGAAGCTTGATTTATCATGAAAAGATTAGTCTAGTAAGGAATGCTACTCTATTTATTCAGAATCCTCCTGTGAGATAGCATTCAGAATAGCATAATAATAGGGATTAGTGTCTCAGGGAATTGCAAAAGTGACTATTTTTTTAGTCACTAGCATAAATCTATTCTAGTTGAATAACTGACAATATATTCTAGCAGGTTGTCTCAGTCCATTTGCTCAGTAGACACAGACATCATGGATCCTGTCAGTTGTCAGTTACACAGGTGGCTAAGTCATCTGGAAGCCACAAAAGAGTGTAATAAAGACTAAGCTATGCTTTAATTTCTAAAAACAGGCTCTGATATTCTCAAAGTGCAGGTGGTACAGAGCAGTTTTGCAGATGCAGCACTCCTTTTATTGCTAAGCATGGTGTCTGTACTCTCTCAAATGCTAAAAACTCCCTCATAATCTTGTGTCTATGCATTCTAAGTTTCAAAATCACTTAAAACTTCAGAACAGTTCTTGAGTGTGGCTATCTGCAGTATGGGCTAGTGTGAGAGTTTAATCTTCGTTCTTCATACAGTGCATGGAGATTTCTAAAGTAGTATTTCTATCCTAAGAAACAATCCCTGATCTTGCTGGCTTCATATGGGCAAGCAGGTTCTATATATTATTTTCTCAGAGGAGAAAAGTTTATTCTTAAAAGCAGAAAATTACTCTAATTTTGAATCTCTGCCAAAGCTGTTTATTTGCTGAAACTAAATGATTCACAGTAGAAGTAGTTTTGATGAATCAATCAACTTGAAACAATATATAGAGTGGAAAGGAGAAAATTTCTTCAAGTGTTGAAATGTCATGTTTCAAAATAATATTTTTTTTAATAGTAGTTTTTTAGTTTGAAATACTGGTAAATTTAGCTTAAGAAAATAAAAAAATAAGATCAAGACTGCAAAATTAAATATTTTACCTAGCCTTAGCTGAACCTGTTGAGAAATTCTTGACTGTGTGTTTAAAATTCTTTTGAAATAAGGAAAGTAATATATTAGTAGGGAAAAAAGTATTCTCATTCAGTTCTTGCAGTTCCTCTGTAACAAGATGTGGACTGAAACCCAAGGGAAGGAAATGGCCACTTGGGTCTGGAAAGTGAAGCAGCTACCTGTTACAGGGTTAGCAAACATTAATGCATTCATTTAGCTATAGATTATACAAAAAGTACATGACATAATTTAGGCATAGTGATATCCTGAAGTACAAATTTAAAACAACTTTCAAGTGTTTGTGTAAAACACTGATTTGGTATTTTAAGTGTATGACACAATGTTCTTGTAGGAAATTCTGACAATAAAAGGGTCTGCACTTTGCAGCATATAGCATCTAAATAAAATTGCAGATCAGAATTACTTAGTAGTCCTGCTTTTGGACATCTTTGTAAACAGAAAATCAAAGTAAAAATAGCCTTGACTGACCTTTTCCACTTTGTTTCCCAAAAGTTTCTTATATTTTCAGAACCTAAATCTAGACAAACTTCTACAGAAAATAATTTCAAAATAAGAACCATTTATAATCTCAATCTGGAAAATACTTACGGTTTTCAAACATTTGTGTTTTTTTTCCAATTAAAAATTAACAGCTGACTTCCGCATGAATACACCCCCTTCTCTCCTGCCAAATTAATATACTGTCCAACTAAGAAAAAAATTACAAGATCTTCTCATGTCCATCCTCTTCCATCCTCTTTCCTTCTAAGAATGTACAGTAGATTTAAAGTCACTCATCATAGAGGAATTGCTTAACATTGCTTAACACCATGCTTCCTGTATTGAACATAATGGAGACATTAGTGTGTTGACTGACCCCATAGCAATCTGCGTCCTGGCAAAAAAAAAACATGGTACAGGTGTACAAGCTAAGCAGAAATAATTCTGCAATAATTTTGACATCTAAATATGGCATTTATTAATTTATTAAGTATAGCAAAGGCTTTGAAGTAAGTGGAAATATTTTCCTTGTCTGTTCATCCTTTGATGTTGGCTTAAAATATCTTTCATGAAATATAAACTTATCTTGGTAGAACTTTTTTAGGAGGCTAGAAATACATTTAATGCTCAGAGACACAAAATGGGATGAAACCTTAAACGCCTTATGATCAGCTGTTATGAAATTTTAATAGAACATCATATGTTCAATTGGCTCAAAAAAGTTGCAGCAAACTATTCTTTACTCTGACTTAAGTTTGGATCATAGATTCTGGAAAAATTGAATTTAATGGTAAACAAGAAATCTTAACTGTATGTTTTCTGTAGTGCACATTTTTGTCAGGAGATTCTTATCTGAAGATGAGACAACCATAGTGAGATGTCCCAGTTGCATGTGGAGCTTTGACAGCATATTTCTTTGGACCGTAGCACAAGAAAGTGCTATTAACATAAATGCTGTCAGATGCTGCACCGAATCTGTATTGACTGTGTTGATTGCTGACATCTCATTTTCTCCATCACTCGTGGGGGGAGAGGAAGTGTTGTTCTCTTGAGCATTGAGGCTGCTTAAAAAGAGCTTCTGAAATGACCATTTTCCAGCGTAACTTTTCTGACAGGTGTCATGGTTTGCTGTGGCTAGGTTCCAGTGCCACAATTTATTCTAATACTGGTTCTTCATAATCAAGCATTCAGAATTCATATATACCACAGGTTTGCACTGCTGCTTTATTTAGAATCTTAGAATAATAGAATAATAGAATGGTTTGGTTTGTAACGGACCTTTTAAAGATCATCTAGTTCCATTCTCCCTGCCACGGGCAAGGACACCTTCCACTACATCAGGTTGTTCAAAGCTTGGTCTTGAAGACTTCCAGGGATAGGGCATCCACAGCTTCTCCGGGCAACCTGTTCCAGTGCCTCACCACCCTCCCAGTAAAGAATTTTTTCCTCATATCTAATCTAAATCTGCTGTCTTTCAGTTTACAGTCATTCCTCCTTGTCCTATCACTATCACTACATGCCCTTGTAAAAAGTCCCTCTCTAGCTTTCTTGTAGGCTTCTTCCACCATAACTTGTAAATAAAATAATATTTTAAAGTACTTTTAGGGTATTGTTAAAAAACCACAGCTCTAGACTTCATAGCTAGTGGTATGTTTAGCAATAATGTTAGAATGATTGTAGATAAGGGATTTAAGAAAAGGGTAAAACAGACTGACTTGAGGGAAACTTTGTGACACACTAAATAAAGAATTGGGAAAAGTGAGAAAATAATTGCTTCAAACTAGTGGTCTTCAAGAATATGCTGTTCACTGAACTGGACCAAATTATCCAACAAATATATTCAATAATTTGTTGTGACTAAGGGCAAAACAGAGTGTTTACAAGAAGTGAGCTTCTTGAAGAGTAACAAGAGTTGGCTTAAATTGAGGAAACAAGTAAGGTGCTGGTAAAAAACAGAAAACACAAATAAGAAGACAAGTTGTTGTCCCTAGCTTTCACAAAAGTCAGAATCTCCCTTAATTGAAGTTATTGGAACTCAAGCTTCCTGCTTGATTCCTTGGTAAGCTTAGATGTAAGCTTCAGTGCACCATCAATTATGGTAGCTTTCATGGTTTATTTCACGCTTTTAAAAAGTTTTTACCTCTCCTCTGGGGCAAGATATAAAGACTCCAGTAAGCAATATCCATCATATTTTTTATTAGGTCAAAGATCAAATTTGGTGCTGTAGGTTTCTCTGTGGTGCCCCTGTGAACCACGATGGAAGAGGTATTCTTAGTCAGAGGTTTGGCTTCCACTGGAGTTCAGACAAATTCAGTATTATAATTATAATTAGGAAAAACTGATTCTCATCCTTTCTATTCTAAGTTATCCACCCAGCATTGCTGACAATGATAAAGGAAAAAAAAAACCCGCCATTTTTGCTTCAACCTCACTGCATTATCCCTTCAAGTCTTTAACCTACAGCAAGATAAACAATATCATAGCCATGGTGGGATTTTGCTGTAGCTTTGTTTAAAGCCCTTGGTGGTTAATTTTGACAACATAAAACACCAAAATAGTTGTATAAGAGTAACGTTCTGTCCTTGGTGGATTTAATACATTATCTTGATTAATCAAATTTCTTTTTGGTGTTTCATGGGACATCTGAACCTGAGAGAATAAAGTGCAATCTGTTTAATTTCAAAGGCAAACACAGTGGTAAATCAGAGATTAGTCCCTAAGTGGTATTTAAATAGGGTGAAAATAATCCTCCTGTAAAGTTTTAAGTTATTATGGAAAGTACTGGCTACTTTTTTCCTGCCATCTGTGAGAATGGTTTCATCAGGTTTATGAATGTATGTTGCTATTGGCCAAAGCACATGTATAATTTTAGCAATTTACTTTCTGTCTGTAAACTACATTTACCAAGATTATTTTTCTAGAATAACAGAAAATAATAAAAAGGACTATTTACAATGACTACCTATATTTCTTGAGGCTTTTATACTCATTTCAACAGAACCATCTGAAGTATTCCTTGCATGAAAAAATGACATCCAGACGCCCCAACTATTATCACGTCCTCATGATGAATACTGTCCTTGTCACAACAAGCCAAGCTGGTATGTCAAGAGAGATTTTTCACCTTTTTTTAACTATAAAACAACAGCATCACTGACATTGATGGCCTCTACCTCATCTTTCTGTGTACAGTCTGTAAAAATTTTCAAGCTGTTTTTCTTGTTTTCTGTCTTGCAGTTGTTTCTTGGAAATGGGAGTGGGAACTATTTCTTCTCTCCAGAGTCAGTCTTATTTTTAATGAACTCTAATGCAGATGTGTAAATAGTAAAAAAAAAAAATAAAATTCCAGGACACCAATATTTAAGAATGGTGAGCTATAAGTAATCCAGGTAACACAAAAGCGGCTTTTCTGACAGGCTTTCAACAGCATGCTTTGAACTTTCATCCGCAGTGGAGTTGATTATAAGTTCAGAATTTGATACAAATTTATCTTACTCTGTCAATAAGCCTTTCAAAAAGGCTTATTTATGTGTCCAGTGAAAGAGAAATTGTTACAATTCAGTGTCTTCTACTTACTTTTCCCTGCATTGATGTAACTCATCTACTGTATGGATCCTATCTGCCATTGCTAGACAAAAGTGTGTTCGTAATTTTTTAAGAATTCATGAGGAAGGGAATAAAATTTCTTTATTTCCCCTCATAAATTTAAAAAAACCTAACAACTACACTCATTGACCACATGAAAAAAGATTGACTGACTGTTATGTTCTCATGTAAGATTGCAGATGTGAGTCTATTGCTGTCAAGTGCTAGAGGAAGAGAGAGTAATGTTGAAGAAATGGCACTAACAGTTTACTTTGGAGATGAAATAGAGGAAACAAGGATATTCAGTATTAGCTGTATAGAGTGTCTGGGTGAGGAATATTGAACAGGATGGAAAAAAGGATATACAGCTCACATACATCAAAAAGAGGGTCATGCTACAGGTTGTTCTGGAGACAATTGTAATTGCATTAGCAGTGCTGAGTTTGACATTAAGTGTCATGTTCAATTCCAGCTTATTTAAGGTGATGTCTCTGGCTGTAAGAGTGGTGAAAAGGCAGATGAATGTTTTATCTAATAATAACTGGGAGATCGATGGGAGTTTGGCCTAACACTGATGAAAGGAATAGAGAAAAATGTATCTACAGTGTTGTGTTATTAAGCAGTACTTTTCTATGTGAATCTTTAATTTAGTTTCGCTCTCTTTGCCTTTATCTTATTGTAACAGAAATACCTATGTTTACAACTGCTATTTCCAGTCAAAGGATTCTTTCTGTGCCTGTTTCAGCAGAATTTAGGTGTGGTCTGTATTACTGGACACTGCAAAATCAGTGCTAACATGTAATTTGATACCTGCTATCTTTTTCATTGGCTTATGGTTTTCAACCACTCCAGATTGTTTAAAAAAAACATTATTATCCTTAATAGATCCAAGACAGAAATAAATGTAGTACTCTGATTTTCCAGTTAACATTAGAAGTGAATTGTGGGCCAGATAACTTACATGTACAGTAGATGTCTCCAGAATGTCCAGAAGTCTCTTAGGGGTTTCTGGTACAAAATTTGACATGTAGAAATCATGGATAAACACAAAATATTCTTTGAATTGTACTTGGAGTAATATTACAGTAGAAATAGAAAAATATTTCTGTAAGCAAGACATATAGACTAGCCTTAAAGGAAGGTCTGAAATATGGTTCCATGCTTGATGCTCATCTACTTTCATGACAAGCTAAAGCAAGATATCTCATTGTTTTCCTCCAGTTCCCACTGAAATAGAGGATAAATGGCAGTGTAATGTGTGAATGCATTCTGAAACTTCTTCAGAGATCTGTCTTGAATAGTCATTTTTAAGTTTATGGTGCTGGTGGTCAGGCATTTTATGTCATCCCACCTGAGACCATATTATTGGCTTGTGTGATCAGGCACCTTCATGAGTCCTTGAATATGATTTGGAATTAGGCAATAATCCATCACCAGAATGAAGTTTCTATTTCTGCTGAAGTATTGACTGAAGAGTCAAATTCCAAAAAGGACTTCATTATACTATGTACTGGGTAGGAAGAGAACAAAGATGTTCCCTCCAAAAAAGAACTCCTAGTCAGATCTTTAGATAAAATATGATGTTTGCCCCATCCCTGGAAGTGTTCAAGACCAAGCTGGATGGGACTCTGAGCACCCTGGTCTAGTGAAAGGTGTCTCTGACCATGGCAGGGGGGTTGGAATGAGATGGCCTTTAAGGTCCCTTCTAACCCAAATTATTTTGTGGTTATGATTCTTGTCTAAGTTGCACTAATCACATCCTAATGTTATTCTTCCAATAGCAGAGTAATTAAGTGTGAAATTCTTGATGATTTATATTTACTTATAGGAGATTTTGTATGATATTTTATTTATATTGAATATCAGAATGCTTAGCTGAAATGTATTTCGAGTGATTTTCTTTTGGCCTCAGTGAGTTAGAGAAGCAACTATGAGTTGTAACTGTTTCAACTATTAGTACTCATTTCAGTGTGGAAAAATGTGAGCTAAGTAAGCATGTTTTGTGTCACTAAATGCTGAATACCCTTACCTACAGAATTACTCAAATTTGTAGTCTAGAGAGTTAGTTTTTCAAGCTACATTAAGTATGTTATTGCTTCCTTTTATTAGTGTAATGTCCTCATTTCATAAAAGTGCATTTTTGCTTAATTCCTGTGTAATACACTACTAATTGCCTTTATATATGTGATAGTATATTTCAGACTTTCAGGTTTTAACTTCTTTTCTTTTATTCAGCAAACTAAAATAAACAACAAAAAAAAAGAAAATAATTTTTCATTTCTTTATGTTGAGAGAAATTGATATTCAAGGGTATATCCTTGCTATCAATTTTAGGTTACTCAGGCATCTAATTAATAGACTCTAATGTGACTCAAAGCATTAAAATTTAAGCCCTAATGTAGTCCCTGAAATCAGTTAAGTGCATCCAAAAGTTGATTTAGAGTATTTAAATTCTATCAGAAGAAAAAATACCATATCTGACTTGCATAAGACTAAGTAATTTTATGTGAAAATACACGTAAAAACTGGGCAGTTTTTTACTTATTTGCTTAAGCCAATTCTTAATGCCAATCTTAAGCAACCAAACACATTGTACTATGAAGAAGTGATTCTGTTCTTTGGGTCCAAGGAACCAATAAAGTAGCAGTTTCTACAGCAATGTAAATTATTTGCATTTAAATGTGTTTTTTGGTATTTTGAAACCAGTAAATGATCTTGATTTTACATTCCTAGTTTTCATCTATGAGAAGAGTTTAATAATATGTGATGCATTAGCAAGTTTTTTAAAAAGCAAAAATACTGCATTAACCCAAGTACATTATTAAGAATCTTCTAGAAAACTATCTAGTAAGTACAACTACGTAAAAAAAAAAAAAAGAACTTTTTTTATTCTGATTTGAGAGTTATGTTATTAAAAAGAAAAAAGAATTTAGGTAGTCTCCAGTATCTTTTACAGAACACTAAATAACCATCAATGTTTTATTGAAATATAAAGGCCTGAGGGAGACTAAAGAAAAGTGTTTTCCAGTTGAAAATATTTTGCACTTCTGACTGTGTTTAAGTTGGACAAAGATAAAAAAATGCAAACTTTATTTATAGTATTCTTTGTATTCTATATTAATGGTTTAAAAATCCTTATTAGAAAAGAGAATAAGTGGACAAGTAAAAGCAGATAACAATTATAAAAAATTCATTATTTAAGATTCTGTGTTGTTAAAAAATATGAATATTTTAGCCAACAGTCATTTTTTGACACTTCATATTTCCAAGTAGGTGGCAGAAAACAAAACCCTCTTGGAGTCTCTTAAAGGAAACAAATTATCTCAACAGTAGAAATAAAGTAATAAAGAAAACCACATCCCTCTAAGAAAGCCTTTCACAATTGCATAATTAATTGTATGCTAACAAGGATAGTTAAAATAATTTGCAGTGAGCTAATGTAACAGAAATAAATCCACAGTTCTTTGAACAATAAATACATTAATGAAATCTTGGGTTTCCTTCCAAATAGTTTTTGGACGTAGTAAGTTTTTGAAGATGGTTAGTTATTTTGGTTGTGTTTCTCCATTTCTTGGAAATTTTGGTTGATGGATAATCAATTGATGATTGAGGGAAACATCAGTGTTAATGTCATCACAGTGGCACCCTCTGACATGAAGCATTGAATTAGTACCGAGAGTGAAAATATTACTGCTATTGTTGCTTTCAACCTAAGCTTAAATAGTCTAAAAATACTTTGGAAATGTTGACAGAAAGTGGTGGCAACAAACTTCTGATTTCTTAATCCATTGCAATACTTAAAATCGGATAGGTATGTGTGACATTGTGGGCAGACAAAAGTAAGCTCATTTCATTTGTATTAATTGGAAACCACGTGAACTTAGTGTGCTGTTGAGCCCAAACTGCTGCATCGTATGTTGACTCTCAGAAGGGCTTACTGTCTTAGAATGAGTATCACATTAATTCCATTTTCATGTGTGGGAAGAATGAGACACTTTTTTATAATCGTCAGTGTTTCTAGAAAGAGTTTTATAATACTGATGACATTCATGTGTGAAAAACAATGCCTAGAACAGGGCTGTAAGTGGGAGGAAGGGGGTTGAAGCGAAAGAAATGTGAACACAGTGTTATGCTCTTGGGTCTGCTGTCTCATAGATGATGTAGCCTCTGTAAGAAGGGAAGATTCTCTGGGTCAGATAGCACACCTGATCTAACCTACCCCAGAGTTCCCTCAGGAACAAAGAAAGAATGTCTTGCCTTCTTTTAGTGAGTTCACATGAACATACTCAAACCAACAATTTTTGTTTGTTTGTTTGTTTTTTTCTCTTACTGTGTTTTTGTTTTGTTTTGTTTTAAGATGCAGGAGTTATGATTGTTTACTGCTCATCAATCCAATTGATGTTCTGGATATATAGAGAAGAAACCTCTTTAGCCCACAGCTATGTCTGTGAATCATTCATGTTTGATGGTATAACCTTTGTCTCTAGTTACACTTCTTCCTAAAATGGTGATTGTAAGACTTAAAATTTTTTTTGACTGTAAGGCACTGGAAAATGAGAATCCTCCTGACACTTCTTGTGTGTTTTAATATAGTCTGAGATGCTTACCTACTACCATGTCAGCCTCCAGCTGAGTCACTAAACAGAATGATCTAAGATTCCATGACTTCTTTGCAAGCTTCCAGTCACTTACACTTAAATCACGGTTTGTAGTGAGACCAAGAATCCCCTAGATGTCTTGATTTAGATTTTGAGTTCTCGATACTGAACTGTCATTGTTTCCTTCAATAACAAGGCTTGACAGCTGTGGAAATCATACCACATACGTGTAGGTACCAGAACATTTAGATAGCCCGAATTCCAGGTAGAGCCAGGACAATTTTTTTAATTTGTAAAAAAACATTGAGAGGTACCTACAGATATGGTGATTATCAATCACTTCTTAAATGAAAATATTAAAATATAAACTACAGCTGAAATAGAACTACAAAGACACTGGGTGAGATGCATCAAGATATTTTGTCTAAGATGCCCTGGTACGTAAAAACTGTATCACCTGCTCATAAAGTCTTTGCTCATGTGGCCAGCACTTTCATATCTGCATGTTTAATCTTTATCAGTAGATCTTGTCAGTGAAGGGCTCACAGGATTTCAAGTAAGAACTTTTTTTCCTCCTTTTGTTGTTGGCTAAATCAATTAATTAATTAGTTGTGTGGATTGAGGAGGATTCTTAATTCATGATTTAGTAAATCTTTTCTTTGTTTCTTTGCTCTGGTTTGAACAGCACCTTGTTCTGCAACATTTAATGTGTTTGGAAAGAGGTCATTTAGAAGAAAACAGAGGGGCTAAGAATCATGCAGGTGAAATAATCTTGATGTTTTAAGCAAAACTATGCAAAAATGTTGACCATATGAGGCTGAGACCTGAGGCTGAGAATTATTTAATGAGGAGTTACTACAAAGCTTACAGAGAAAAGCCAGAAGAATCCTACCTCCAGATGAAATGGCAGGAATTATTAGGGTAGGCTGAATTTTTTACCAATGTGAAAATTTGTCAAAGTAGATTCATTGGAAGTCTATCTGAATCTTTGAGAGTTTTGAAAATTGTATGTCTTTGGTAATATTTTGTCAACCTTTCTGCAGTGCTGATGTCATTCACACAATATATTTCATCCCATTGCACTCAAGAAGTGGTTACATGACTAAGAACCACTAGGCTGATTCTACTTGATTCAGGTCAGGGAGGGGGTGGGCGACTGTGTTTCCTGTCTCAGCAGCATGACTGGAACACACGTTATACAGTACAATTTGTGAACATTTACAGGACCTATACACATATCTCATGTATATAGAAATAATACTACTAAAATCAAGATGAGTGTGTAATCTGAGCTCCAGACAGTTCCTAGCACCAAAATCTGTCCTTTCAGGATGCCTGTGCTTGAGACTGGAATTAGATTACTACAAACCTGATCATTACTTGTATTTGGGGACATAGGTCTTCCTTCAGAAATCAGTGTAAGGAAGGCCTTTCAAGAGAAGAACCAATCTTTTTTTTTTTTACTTTTAATGCAAAAGCAGTGGGCTTTGCTAGAAGATGTACAGCATTTGGTTTGTGAGCTCTGGGGTGAGCATTTGGAATAACCACTGTTTCTTCTTTTAAATATAAAAATGTGTATGCCAGATCAGCCCTGTAGATTTTACTTGAATAAGCAATGCTGGCAGGTGACTTCTTTGCCCTTCAAGCTGCACTCTGGACCTCCCTGCACAATGCATTCATGTATTCTGTGATGTCTCTGATATTTAAAATTAAGTACATATTTAAGCATGATGCTGGATCAGAGCTACAGTGCAGTGCGAGCACTCTGTGGAGCACAGCACAGTGAAATACTCTGCTGCAGAGCATGCTGAGAGGAAGAGAGGTATGGTAAGCACAGTAACAAGGATATTATTCTTTGGTTCTGTTTACCAGGTGAAACCTCACCTGTGCTGAATGACTTGATGGCAGTACACCTGTGTGCCCTTCTGGAATGCAGGCATGAACATGTTGTCAAGGGTCCAGATCATGATTAGACCATATTCAGATGTGTTGTAACATTATGAAAATGTTGTTTGGGGCTTCAGTAATTTTAATTACCTATTAAAATTTGTTTTGTGCCTTTGATGATTGTATTCCATTCCTTTCTCATTCATGTTCCAGATTCCATCAAAACTGTGTGTATGAGGCAGGGAGATTAATAAATTTTTGAAAGTACTTAAGAGGGGGAGGTAGGTAGGGAGAAGTAACATGTAAACAGGGTTTATTGTTTTGAGTTGAATTCTTTTTTTTGACAAGCAGAACTGAACTAGGTAATCTCTCTTTATTTAGCATCCAGATAATTCAACTGACTGTAATTAACTCACACCACTTGCTGTCTTCAGACACAAAGACACATCGTGATTCTGATGAAGACTCTATGCCTTTAGTTGTGGTATTTATTTAGTACAAGCTAAACCTCAGTAAGGGAGTTCTAAAAATTTCCTTGTGCCTAGGATGAAATAAAAGTTAAAGGCAAGTGATGCAGAAAGGCTTATGTTCATGTAATAGCCAGATGATAACTGAAAGGAATATGAGGGTGATTTAGAAAAAACTTTACTAGATAAAAGCACCTTTGG
Source organism: Chiroxiphia lanceolata (assembly GCF_009829145.1). NCBI lineage: Eukaryota > Metazoa > Chordata > Aves > Passeriformes > Pipridae > Chiroxiphia > Chiroxiphia lanceolata. The sequence goes on along the minus strand of NC_045642.1, from coordinate 21,834,029 downwards.
GGTACTTTCCATGCTACAGGGAATGCAGTGAGAAGTATGACATGGGGAGATGTCTGAGAAAGCAGAGTTCCCCCAAATAGGCAATTGCAATTTGAGAATGCACATCTTTTCTGGACTAGCTGCTCCTCCATGTATTTGATTCTTGCCTAATAAAGCCCTATAAGCATAGGACTAAGGCATAGCTGTGCGGGTGTGTAAAAACATAGATGAAAGCCATGATAATGTGGGAGTAGAAGTCAAAGATTGTAGGGACTGAAAATAATAAGTCAAGTTTCAAGAACCTCCTTCTCCAGCTCTGGACTATTTTTGTGATTTTCTGTGGTGATGCATTTGTATTTTGTTTAAGCTCCATATATCAAAGACTGTGGGTAATAAAAAGAAGAGAAAAGAAAACCTTGTAAACCTGATAACTAGTTTGTATTTAGTATATGAATGTTAGAGGTCAGATGTATTCAAAACAAAATTGACAAATTCTGCAGCCATACACTGTGGTCACTAGATTAAGAAGAAATTAACTGCTGCTTTTCCCTGAATTGCGTGGTGGCAGAATTAGTTGATTGTCTCCGTCATGTAGCACATACCATTTACTGTTTTAAGTTGCTTCAATGTGTGACTGAAAAATGGAAGGTCTTCATAAATAACAAATAATGTGCTAGCTATGTTCACTATCCTGTAGTTTAAAATCCCGGCCCAAATGCTGCAGGGTTAAAGGATTACTTGTTTTTCAAGGAATATAATTAGCTCCTACACAAAAGTGTTTTGCTTGGAAAGACAAATTATTGACAGGAAAATATATATATAAACTAAGCAGTAATGTTTATTTGGCAAATTTTGTTTTTATAATTAAGCCATCTGGGGTATCTAGTAAGTTTATATAAATATCAGTGTATAGCTGTCCTTTATTAGTAGAAAGTTCTCAAGAAATAAAGAGAAATCTAGCAGAGAGAGTCTAGAAGGAATGATTTCCAGAGCAGGTAGAGCTCTCCAAAATTAATAGTTGAGAAAAAGTGTGTCTGCAGTGGGATATCTACAGGTAGTTTGACTCTTGGTTACCTCATCAAAAACCAGTCACAGAAATAAAGGAAGGTAGGCAGTGAATGACAACATCTCTGTGAATGACTTGTAAATCATTCAGTTACATATAGTTGGCTAAAACACCATAGTTGTCCCCTTCAGGTATTTGCATCAGTGCCAATTGTTTTGATAAAAAAGAATAGTTTCAGTATGATATTGAATTCTAATGCAATGATGAAACTAGCAAGCAGCAAACCACAAGTCATGCAGACAAGTCTAGGGTGCCAGTTAAATGGTACAATGAGAAAAGAACAGATAGAATTTATACATGCTCAATAATTTCAATGTTTAAAAATTATTACTGAAACCTTGTAACATTCAAGTAAAGTAGATACTATTACTCATTTCATTCTTTTCTATATGAAAAACTTCTGATCTTGCAACCTGTTATCTTTGGGAGTTCTGTTATCTTTGGGAGCTGGACTCTGGATTTCTCACTCAGCAGTAAGTTTTAGATCACACTTTATCCAGCTTTGCTTTCCCTTGAATCTTTTGCTATAATGCATACGAAGAAAAATGAATGCAAATTGAGTATATAATACTGCAAAAATCCAATTGTTTACTACCTTGTGTTTGTAATTGAGCCTGCACATAAGTTTTGTTCTTACTGACTCTAGGGGTTATTCCAGATTTTAAAAAAGGAGCATAAAATTTTGTGGTGCATAATCAGACTTTATTTATTTGTTGATAGTTTGAAGATGAGGTCCAAAACTCATGAGGTCTAAACAAAGCTGTTTGTATCTGTGGTATTTAATTAAGTGTGATAATTATTTACAGATTCTATATAATAATACAAAATCTTGAGGAATTTATGTGCATGCTCTTAAATTACTGACATTCTACAGAAGCTCATTATTTGAATAACCGTTCTGAACAGGACCGTTGTACTGTCACAACACCCTTTGTACCTAATATTGGACTTAGAACCTGTTCTAAAGAGAATAATATGAAGCAGTTGAAAATAAATTACTTTTTTTTTAAGCTAACATTTAAGAAACATAAGGTTTCACTTTTCATCTTAGAAATCATAGAACCATATAATCATAAAATGGTTTGGGTTGGAAGAATCATAAAATGGTTTGAGTTGGAAGGGATCTTAAAGATCATTTTGTTCCAACTCCCCTGCCATTGGCAGAGACACCTTCCACTAGACCAGGTTGCTGAAAACCCCATCCAACCTGGCCTTGAACTCTTCCAAGGATGGGACATCCACAACTTCACTGGGCAACCTGTTTTGTGCCTGACCACCCTCACAGTAAAAAATTTCTTTCTAATATCTCATCTAAATCTACTCTCCTTCAATTTATAGCTATCCCCCCTTGTCCTATTACTACATGTCCTTGTGAAAAGTCCCTCTAGCTCTCTTGCTGGCCCTCTTTAGGTACAGGCTGTAGGCCCTCTTTAGGCACAGGAAGGCCACAAAGAGGTCTCCCAAGAGCCTTCTCTTCTCCAGGCTGAACAACTTCTACTCTCTCAAGCTGTCTTCACAGAAGCGGTGCTCCAGCCTTCTGATAATCTTCAGTGCATCCTCTGGACACACTCCAATAAGTCCATGCCCTTCTTATGTTGGGGGCCCAAGAGCTGGACAGGTGGGGTCTCACAAGAGCAGAGTAGAAGGAGAGAATCACCTTCCTCGACCTGCTGGTCACACTTCTTTTAATCTAGCCCAGAATATGTTTGGCTTTCTGGGCTGCAAGCACACATTGCCAGGTCACGTCTAACCTCTTATCCACCAGCACCCCCAAGTTCTCAAGGCTGCTCTCAATCCATTCCTGGCTTAGCCTATACTTGTGATTGGGATTGTCTTGACCCAGGTGCAGGATCTTGCACTTGGCCTTGTTGAACTTCACGAGGTTCACATGGGCCCACCTCTCAAGTTTGGTGTCCTTTCCTTCCAGCATGTCAACTGCATCACACAGCTTGGTGTCATTGGCATACTTTCTGAGGATCCTCTCAGTCTCACTGTCCATGTCACTGACAAAGATGTTAAACAGTACCAGTCCCAATATCAAGCCCTGAGGAACACTTCAGGAACACCTGAGCACCATTACTGTGCAGAAGGGTCTTGGGAAAGACCGTATTGAAAACGTTACTGAAATCCAAAAAGATTACATCAGCTGGCTTCTCTTGATCAACTAGATGTGTTACCTTGTCCTAAAAGGAAATCAGGTTTGATAAGCAGGACTTTGCTCTCATGAAGTTCTGCTGGCTGTGACCAATGACTGCATTGTCTTTCAGTGCTTTTAAATAATCTTCCCCATAACTTTACCAGGTACTTAAGTGAGACTGACAGGCCTATAGTTTCTGGGGTTGTCTTTGAAAATTAGGAAAACATTCACCAGCTTCCAGTCAACTGTGACCTCTCTGGATGTCTTGAACCACAAGAATCACTCGTGCATCATGTTCCTGATCTTTGCATGTGTAGCATGTCCACTTATTGTGGGACCTGCCATTATGATTGGGAACATACTTTGAGTTTTGCTTCCTGACTTCCTAATCTTTTTGAGGATATGTGTTTGAAAAGGTATCAGCTTTTCCATATGTTAATGCAGCAGTAGTACTGATCTACCTTCCTCTGAGTAGACATATTAAAGAACTTTGCAGAGAAAATTATACCTCATGCAGTACTTTGTCATTTACTGTACATTTGGAGCCAAGTAAATGAGTCCAGATAAAGAATTAAAATCTTCCCCATGGCACTTTATGTTGATGTTTAATTTTGGAGCGTGGCTTGTAAAACTGGGATTAGAATCAGCTTTCTGCAGTAGTAGCAGGACCACTCTTTGCATTAGAATTCCCACACTGGTTTATTTGCCACTTAATGGCCAGTGGAGCTTCTTGTGTATGCCACAAAGGACCATTTGGACAGCAGCCATCCTCAGCAGAGCATGTTGACTGTCAAGGCTGTAACAGCTGCAATATTTCTTGAGTTGCCAGAAAACCCTTCAGCTCTGTGCTCTTGGTCATAACTTCTTCCCAGATCAAGCCACACTATTAGTATTAGTTATGTATCCATTTTTCCACTGGTCCGTTAGTGTCATCTGTATGTCCCAAGATGAATTTACACCACCTCAATGAAAATAACTTTTTGCTAGTTAGAAGAGTTCTGTGGTCCTCTACATGATGTCTCATATTTCAGTGACCTTTTGCTTTAGGAATTGTACCAGCTTGGACTGTTGCTGGAATATGAGATACTGATCTTGTGTTAACTCTTTAGGTGAAGGTCAAGAGTGAGAAGATTTAGGATGTTTGGCCCCAAGGAGACAAAAAGGCTTGTTCCAAATGCTAAGGTTCTTATCAGTGTAACTGACAGTAGAACTCACCTAAAAAAAAAAGAATTTTAAAAAATATTCCTTTTTTTTTCACGCTTTGAGCTCCAGAGCAAGGTCCAGGTGATTTGCTTCCTCAGAGAATTGTGCAGAGAGAATATGAAACATATACTGACAGAAATTCTAATAATGCATATAATAGTTGAAAGTAAGGCAAGGGAATGCAGAGAAAACAACAGCAAAAGCTAACATCTTCAAGAGTAGGCAGAGAAACAGGAGAAAATAAAGGTAGTCATAAATGAAAGTACACGCACTTATTGTGAAGATTCAAGTCTTTGATAAAACTTCTGACTATTTCTACAGTAATAACCTGAAAAGAAAAAATGCCCTGAAAAGTCTCACTCACATATTTCCCTTTGATATTTCTTATTATATTGTTCAGTGGGTTTTGATTACTGAAGCAGGACATGAAAAACAACAAATCATCGGCATAGGGTGTTTTCATGGTTTTTTTTTTTTAATGTTCATAAGGAGTACCTTCATGTTTCTGTAGGAGAGACCTTTTGTGCAACTTTGAGTTCATATTACTTGATTTAAGCACTTTAGCTAAACATCTGCACTTTTGCAACCTCATCTGGAATAACTGTCTATGGACAATCAAAATTATTACATTAATGACTGTAACTAATATAAACACATAAAGAAATAAAATGCCCATAATACAGATCCCACCGGATATACCTTCTCTATCCCAAGAACAGAAATTTAAAATGGTTGCTATTTGAAGAATTTCTTGGAAAAAGAAATTAAGAAAATCGGTCAAGTTAAATTTGAAGGTTTTTCATTGTCCTGTGAAATACTACAAACAAAACCACCGTTCAAAATACTAAAAAGCTAAAATTATTTAGTAGCTACAAGAGATAATATTTCCTTTTTTATGAACTTATTTATCCAAGTAAACTAGAGAATTCTACCACAAAGTAGAAATTGTGTGTCTCTGCCCTTTGGACAAGCTTTGCTCTTCAAAGCGCTATCATTTACCTCAACATGTGCAAGTTTAAGTTATCTTTTCATTGAAAGCAAATTGAAAATGAAGAATCTAGCTGAACATCAAGCAACAGGACAGACATAAATTATCATATATTCATTAAGTAAATTAAAAATTACACCTTCAGGGCTGTGACTTGAAAGTTCTATAATGCAAATGAGATAGAGATAATTAGTGTGAGAAAAGCAACAAATGCTCTACCCAGAAAAAAGTTAACCCTGTCATGTGATGCAGAAGGTAGATGACTTCCCAAATTCTGTTAGAATCCTGTCTACCTCTTCAGAAATAAAAATAATTTTAAAATGATGCTTCACCTAACTGGAGAATAAGCATGAAGACTACTCCAAACTTTTGTTTAGAAAAGCTTTGGTTATTCTTTCAGATCTGCAGTTTGTTTTCTGAACTGTTATGTAAAAAAACCAATCACACAAGTGTTGGATAGAGCACTTTTTAGTAAAACTGTAAATGCAATAGCAATTTCACAAAGTCTGGAGGGATTTGTCTCTGTGAGGTAATAAAAAAAAAAACCATACATATAGTCCTTGCATAAGAAAAAAATTAAAAAACTTGGGGAAAATCAACTTCCCTTCTTTTAAAATAACCATTTTAAAGATTTTTGCCAGCCCCTCCAATTATATTTCCTGTCTAGTCTTCAAATTTACTACCTGAAATTACTTTAAAATTTTAATTTGATTAACATACAAACAAGCAAACAAACAAAAACCAATAACCAACTCTAAAAGGTACATTTCTGGATTTATGGTTGCACAGATATGAAAGGTTACCATCTGATAAAGAAACGCTGTATTTATTGCTTTCAACTTGTGTTGTCCCTATACTTTTCAGAGTAATACCATATACTTGTTTGCTTTTTAATGTATAGGGCAATATATAAAAAATATACAGTAAAATGGAAAGGAAGTTCCTTTTGCTAAAGCCTCAATGAGAATGAAAGTGCCCCAGAAATAACTGGGTTAATGCTGTCTTAGTTCAAGAACCTAAATCTATGTGTCTGCATGTTCCACACCTAAATTTACCTTTCCAACTGAGATTTTGGACACTTGATTAGCATGATAATAGTGTGTATATACTTTTGAGACCTAAGGTGGGATTTCCCGGTAAATCCTATTTTACTAGCTTTTTAAGTCTTGCTCAAAAGTTTTTTACACAGATTATGTGCTTAAAAACACAACTTGCCATTGGAGTGCACGAGTCATAAAACATCACCTGCGATTTTAAGCAGTCAAATCAAATAATCACTTTCATAAATATTGTGTGTATGGGGAAGGGTAGATTTATGAGAAGTCGATGCATGAGTGGAGTGATTAACTCGACTTGCAGCCAGTTGTCCTATGGAGCTGGCAAGAAAATTGGATATCAAAACTTGGATGTTTTCCTTTAGTTGTCATATTAATGTCGGAATTTTCTAGCAATGCTAGAAAATTACTGGGTCGATGCTGTTGGGGAGGCAATTATTATAGTGTGTTTTGTAATGGGAATCTAGATATGCTTTCTGAGATATTTTTATGAATTTCTGCTTCTTTTATAATTTTTTTCTTAGTGTGCTATCAGCTCCTCAAAATCCTTGCTCACTTAAGGCCTAACCATAAAACAAGCACTCAAGTCCAGTGTTAGATGTATCTGACAGGAATCTGACTAATTTTAGTTAGGATAAATATAAGCAGAGATGTCATACTATGTAGAGTCACTTTTACACCAACAGCCTTTTAGACCATACTCCTGTGCATGAGAATTCAGAAATTTAGTTACTGTCTCCCTGAGTGTCTGCAAAAATAATGAATTTTAGATTCTGTAAAACAGAAAGGATTTTGAAAAGCCATAGGAGGTTATTAGCCAGTGTTATTTTAAAATTAATTTCCCTTTCAGTTTGGGATGAAGGTTCTATTAGTATTGTAATTTAACAAGGCATAATGCTTTCTTTTTGACACACAGTGACAGAATATGGGAAATTGTACAAGACTGGCAGATCCCTGAGAAATGACAATAGGGATTTGTGTAAATGAAGACTATTATGGTGCAAACTTGTTTCAAAGAAAACAAGATATATTTTAGATTTCCAAGGGACATAACTGGTTCTTTTATCTGAAAAAGATCTTATCTTTGGGTAGAAGATTAGCTTGCCATAAAAATATATGTTAAATTACAGCTTAAAAAATATGGACAAATTATTATTGTTTTTTCTTTTAAAGATAAATATAGAGTGGCTATTTCTGAGTTCATATGACATTTCTATATTAAGATCCTGGATATCACTTTGAACTTACTGAACACATCATAGCTAAAATTTTGCATTCTTTACTATATGTGGATTGGAAGACTGTCATTAGAAATTATGAGCATTTTCCAAGATTGATATGGATTTGATCACCAACTGCTAAGTGTCAACATTGATGATCATAAGTTTACTGTTGTCTTTGGGTCTTTCTGTATTTATTATATATATGTATATTTCAGACAAATCACTCTTGCTTTGCCTGTGCCTCAGTAAAAAGAAGTTTTGTAACTAGTGTGCTCAAGCTAAAGCCAGGTTAATAAAACTTTCTGCATATATGAATCTATAGGGGTTGCAACGTGGATAAGCTACAGCTGCCTTCTTTTCAAAATGTGGCTGTGGAAGAAGGTAATGCAGCCGTTGCCTTTCAAAGTACAGATGGATAGCTAAGACACTCAGTTCAGATAAAGAACATCAGGGCCTGTGCCTGTTGGATTTTAGATCTATTTGCATTTTTCTGGAGAGGGAGGTTACGTGTCAGCTGAAAGTCATATTGATATGTCATAACTGTTACAGTTTAGGGTGATATCTCTCTGTGCTTGCTATTAAATTCTCACATTCATTTTCATCATTTACCTTATGCCTAATAACAAACCAGATTCAGTTAGTAATTCTTTGCAGACACTGAAATATGAAGCTATCATCTTCATCTGCTTGAAATTATTCCAGAGCACATCCTCAAGGTTTATACAGATTAAGAAGATCCTGAAATGTCTGGAGCTATAAGAACTTGATGTGCTTATCTTTTTCTTTTCTTCTAAAGGAAAAACTTGTGATGCAGAGTACTGCAGAACAAAACATGGTATAGTTTCCCAAACAAATAGGGGATAGCAGTTGATCATGCATTTCTATTTAAACTTTCTCACAAGACTTTTGATGATTATGTAAAATCATGGTCTTTGAGATAGTATAGATCATGGCTTCTTTTAAGTAAAAGTTAAAGCACTTCTTACCAAAATGCATTTAGTATTTCCTGTTGGGAAATTCAGTAAATAATACAGTGTAATGTATTATTACTTCATAATAGTTTCTTATGCAATGTCATGAATAAGTAGTTAAGGTCATTTAACTACTTTAACTACCTTTGCACTAGCAAAGGTAAGTTTAATGTAGCAAAAGCCAGTTTAATGTAAATTTGCAAAAGCAAAAATTGGGGATAACCAACTTATGAGGTTCATGAGAGACACAAAATTTTTGAACAATTTCAGTTGCAGAGAAAAACCTCTACATAACAACTAGAAGATACTAACGATTGACATTATCCCGTTGCTATCCCCACATATGTTCAGCCCAATAACATCTTGTAACAGAACAGGAAGACCATTGTTATAGGCTGCTTATCAACTGCTCCCAAAGCTGCCCAGCTACTTGGTAAATCTTTGGAGTCATCATCAGACTGTGAACACCATATAAGTGAGATTCTTCTGAAGTATAGTTAGCCCAAACCCAGGGCCTCCAGATTCTGTTGCTCTTTAGGAAGGTACCCACTCTTCCCTTTCCATTCCTGCACCTGAAAATGGATTATATTAAGAACTAAATTAAATTGATTGTTTCCAGGTTTGGAATTTGGTTTGTGGGATATTGTTTTTGTAGACAATGCTCAAGTTTTACCTTGTCTGTCCCTCTGCTTGAGAGACACACCTTGGCACCATCTCATTTTACCAGTACTACCATTTTTAAGGAAATAGTGATGACCTTTGAAGGTATTTCTTTCTAGAGGAGTATAGCAAAATGCATTTGATACAGCTATCATGTGAGTGCAAAATTTAACTGCTTGCTTGACATCAAATAGAATATTCTTATTCTATACCTAGAGACTTTCTGTAAATAAAAATTTAGATTAATCCCCTGTAATGGATGTGGGGTATAGAGATACCATGAAGGAGTTGTTCAGCAACAATATGACACTCTCATTGTTCTGTTCCTTTTGCACAGATGATTAGCCAGGAGGTTTTTGTTCACTAACATTTCCACTGAAAATCCATACTTCAAAACCTGAAAAAGCAGACTTCCCATATATTTTCATTTTAATATGGTGACATGTAACACAGAGTTGTTGCTGAACTTGTTATTGATTCAGTGTTGTCCTTGAATCAGATATTTTCACAGTGCTGAAGAAGCAGAAAATAGATTATTTGGCTAGGAAAATACATTACTGTAGAAATAACAGTGTTCAAAAAATTTGAGGTTAGTTAAAAGTGATATAAGTTGACTATAAATCCAGGTTTCAAGGTACTATATTTTGTCTTACCACAAGACTGAATCTATTAAAGGAATAGAATTTTCTTTTCATAAAAAACATCTTATACACTTCTATTATACTGAGGGTTCAAGAATAAATTAAGAGTTAGACTTTTCATCCCTTTCTCCTCTTTTCTCTCTTTTTTTTTTTTCATAAAAGGAGGTAAAAAGTAGCAACAAATATTTAGATTCAGTTTCCATAAAACTGATGTGCTTGTTTTTTAGGATATCCTGCTGTTTTAATCAGAAGATCGCTTGATGCCCACATTGATCTTTAGATCAGACACAGCTTGCATGTGTGCATGCATGCTGCTTCCTATAATGGCATGAAGGTGGTAGCAGTTGGGTGGCATATGTTGTTAGTCTGCTGCATGGTTACACTGAATTTGCCCATCAAAGCTATGTGCAAGTAAAGCTCCATGATGATTGATGGGGCTGGGCATTTTCGTACAACATATGGCTATGGATTTCCAGGTATTTTGATGCCTTTTTTTTTTTTTTTTGTCAGTTGAGAAAGTTAATCTATTTCTGATTCAATTCATCCTGTTACCATAGAAGATTCTGTGAAAGATTCAGAATCTTCTGCAGGGTTAACCATTTTGATACTTGAGATACCATATGACTGAGTGAATACCTATCTGGTGTTTTTCTGAAATAGCTTCTAAAAATAATAGGTAACATGATATTTATTCTAAATGAAATGGAAGGCCCAGCCTTTGTAAGGAGTAGGAGTTGCTTGTGTTCATTGATACTTTCACATAATTTTTGTATTGTTTTTGTTGTTATAAATTATAGTATGAATTCTGTTCAAATTCTAGCGTGGCTAATAACTATTCTTATTTCCTAAGTACTTTTCATTGTATTTTTTCCAATTACAGGGTTTCTTCTTAATTTTTGACTTGTAATTGTTTTGCAGTGTTTCCACTAGTACTTTACTCAAATTTCGCCTTTATTTCATGACCAATGCAACAATTTTTGATGTCTTACTCTGCACTTTATGAAGTCATTTGAAGCTGGTTAAAATGAAGACAAAGAAGAGTCTGAAAATGAACCATAGTAATATAATATAATTTTTATTGTATTTTGTATCTACTTTGATTCACTTAACTTCCATTTTGTCATTAATAATTTTTGAATGATAGCACTGTCTCATTTTGAAGTATTCATTTTTCTAGCTGACTGTGAGGGCAGACTTAAATTGTGGGGGTTCCAGACAAGAGAGAACAATATATGCTCCCTGACAAGTTCTGGCTGTGGCAGTGCAAATGGGTTTTTAACACTTCTTCACCACTTTATAGAACTGTACAAACCATAGGGGGTCAGTGCACAACAATCATGAAAAATGTAGGACAGAAGGAGCATCAGAGACAAGTATGCAGTCAGCCATGACAAAGGCCATTTACTTAAATGGTAACATATTATCTGAATAGGTGGAAATTAATTTATTGACTATAACTAAAGTTCATCCTACTGCCTAGATTTTATGCTGATTAGAAACTTAGTGGTCATTTCTTTTAAATTACTGATCATCTAAAAGACCAATGATTCAGTCTCTGATAGGGACAAAACTAGCCTGCCCAGCAATGCTCATCCCTCTTAATAGAGTATGGATTATTTTTACGGGTGCTACAGTTTCAAAACAGTATCCATAAGGCATAGCTAGAAGCCAGATTCTATTACTTTAGCTCTTTTAATTGCCTGTGTGATCTGTCTGCATTTTCTTTTTCTGGTTGTGGTGACTGTGTCAGAGCAGCCCCTTCAAAACCCTGAATTTGTTCCAAAATACTGCAGATCCCTATAGTTTAGTACTCGTGCCCATGCTAGAAGTGGGGGGTTGGAAAGGGATGGGTAAGGAAGAAGAAAAGTCTGGTAGCACTACTCCTTCTACTACCTAAAAGACAGTACACCTTCATTAGGTAATGAGAAAGCTTTTTTTATTGTCAATATGGTGAGTAAAAGGGAGCTGTCTGCATCATGCAATTGATTTTTTGAATTTATTTGAGGGAAATTGTGGGGAGAAACTACTGAGACAGCCAATGTCATTTCAGGTGTTTTAAATATCAATTTGTCTTTAACAGAAGGGAAAAAGGTATAATACAATGTATTGTAATACAGTAATACTTTGTTATTTGCATAACACCTTGGAAAATGAGAACTGAAATGGCCTGTTGAGCATGTGGTACCATAGGTGAGGCCAGTGAACTATGAGTCAGTGTTGTTTCAGAGTGGATATAGTACAAAAGACAAATAGCAACAATACCATTACAAAGCAGAGTGCTTACCAGGCTGTGTGTGCATGGTGATTTACATTCATGCAGAACCACTGATCTGTGGTGATTCATGCAAATGTCCATCCTGTGGCCAAGGGTGCTGCCTGAGGTCAGGAATCATAGGGCAACCTGTGTGCAAGAATCAGCAGTGTTGTGAGGTTTGAATAGCCTGAGTTCAGCTCCTGCCTTTGGAACAAGTACTCTGTGTAGTTTGAGATAGGTAATTTAGACTTGTTTACCTTTTTTAGGGGTGACATTTTGACTACTCCAAATAGACAAAATACATTCAGGGGCTAGAATATATTGTCATACTAGCATAATCATAGAATCACAGAATCATTTAGGTTGGAAAAGACCTTTCAGATCATCAAGTCCAACATTTAACCTAACACTGTCAAGTCCACAACTAAATCATGTCCCTCAATGGCATGTCTACACATCTATTAAATATCTCCAGGGGTGGTGACTCAACCACTTCCCTGGACAGACTGTTGCAATGTTTTACCACCCTTTGGGTGAAGAAATGTTTCCTAATATCCAATCTAAACCTCCCCTGGCACAACTTGAAACCTTTTCCTTTAATCCTATCGCTTTTTATTTGGAAAAGAGACTAACACCCACCATAATAAATAGACACCATGCAAGATGATTTTTATGAGCTATAGGTATCATATGGAAGCCATCTAGCTGCAGCCTCTAAAATGCCTGCTGCCTGTGGTGTTTGGGACTGTCTAAGTCAGAACCCTGGCTATGCTAGATGAGATGTGGTCACTTGATTGCTGGATAATTTATTTTAAATGTAATCTGGTTTTCCCAAGCTGTGTTCAGATGAAGATCTGTGTTCATCATTCCTGCACAGTTAATCAGCCACCATGTTTTACTGTGCAACACGGACTGGGATGTAAATAACATGAATACGTTCTTCAGTTGAGAAAGGTAAGTTAAGGGAACCTGACTAGGGAATTCAAAAGTTTGGCTGAACATCAAGAGTGAGGTCTGTCTGCTCATGAATGGCATCATGAAATTCTTAAAAACTAATGGTTATGAAACCTAATTTTACAGCTCATGCTATGAGATCAACAGCCATGTAAAAGTGTAGCAGGTTAAGGTGCAAAATACCATATGATTTATAGAAATAATCTAATTGCAGATGTTTGATAATTTGATTTCATAGTTGTATTTTAGAAACATTCTTCAAAGTGAAGTATCAACTCTTTTTGTATATTTTTTTTGTAAAAAACCCCTGATTTAAACTATCATTCTGTATAACAGACAATGACTGGATTCAAGTATCCATTACAGGATATCAGCAAGCTACCTCCCATACCAGAAAGGATACTATCACGTTGGGTCACAACAACAAACCCACCACACTACCAAGCCAGAAAGTGGAATCCAGAAATCTAAGAAATCTTTCATACCTTACATGGCATGCATCTAAAGCTGAGACTCATAGAAACTTAATTTGATGTTAACTCTACAGGTTCCTTTATAATTTTACAGCTCCTAGTTTGATCAGTAGTATTTCACTATCTTTACACATTTTACTGAATTATCCTTAATAGTGTCTTACAGCTGCATCCAAATAGTTTCCAAGGCTTTAATGATCTGGCAAGAAGACATGAGTTGTTCAGCATTAGACTAGTTGCCTAAATGAAATATATAAACAGTATGTCCTACTCACAAGATTTTTGTACTCAAAATTGTCTGACTTGTATTTTTGAAAGTGCTATATTCAGTTTAAAAACCTGACATGTTGAAAGAAAATCTGCTAATGCAGGAGGTAGTGTTTATCACAGTGAATTCAATATTACTTGAAATATTTTGATAAAATAATATTTTATATATACATACACACTGTTAACATGATTGAAAAATCTCTAGACTGTTATCTAAAAGTGATTTTATCACTTTATCCCAGCTGCCCTCATCTGACCTTGAAAGAAGCCCAAAATGAACTTTCAGTAACTATATAAAAGCAGATACCTCTTTCCATTGTATCTGTTATTTAAGAAGAAAGTCAAATATTTACTGTTTGTCATTAGGGTGCATATCTAATCTAGTAGTTGAGAAACTCAAAGGTGAAAAGAATGGGTTTTCTCCAGGTTTGCATGACTTAGTATTATCACTCTACTCTGAACTTGAAATGAAGGGTGTACACACCTTCACTACATAATGCAAGCAGACTCTCCTCTTGTGTAGCTGCTGCTGCTTTGGAGGTTATGAAATAATATTTCAATTTCTAAAGGTTCCCAATTTTTAAAAGTATCAGGCCAGATATATAAAGGTATTTTGGCATCCAGGAAAACAATATTGGTAAGAATCAATCTTATTTATTTCATCACGATCTTAAAGATGTTAGTTGTTTTGGATCTTTTATAAACCTCACTGGGTTCCTGTCTGGTTTTAGTTGACTAAATAAATTTGATAATACGATCTTCATGTAGTGAAAATCAGAAATTTTTACTGATCCCCTGCCATGAAGTTGAACTAGAATGAACTTAAGGAAACAATTAGCTTTAAGGAAATTAGACGTTTAAATATTGCTACATTCAGATTATGAAGAATACATTGAACATATAACATATATTGTTTTAGCAGTTACAGTAATGTCTAATATATCAATCTGAAACATTTTTCATTATTCTCTCTTTTATAGTTATTTTTCAGATGCAAGAAAGTATTGTTTATATTTTTATGATGGCTTATGCCTTTCAAAACCAATTAATTTCTTTTTTAAAGATGATTTTTATGTTAAATATTTTCTTAATATAGAAAAAAGTTAATTTTACCCCCTCTGTTAAATTGTAAAAAGAAACTCTAAAAGTCTAAAAAAATAGTAAGCAGAACAGAAAAGATCAGCAAAACTGATATAGCAGAAAGGAAAAGGGTAAGTTGGTTGTAAAGAGGTAACTACATTTTTTAAGACTGATTGTTTAATGTTGGTTAAATAATAGATTTTTTCCAGATGTGATTAAAAAAAACCAGATATTTTTGTTACAATTGATTGGAAAATATCAAAAATAGAAGGAAAAAAAGCTAATCAATTGCCATTATATGGCAGATATTTTACAATCAATATGCTCGATTTTGTGATATACTCCACAGTTCCAGTACATTTAACATATTTTATTCCTCCCTGCACACCTTGTCAGCTTTATTTTAAAGGTGTCAAATAAAATGAAAACGTAGTTGTCTGGAAAAAGCATATATATACCCTTTGGGTATTCTAGAATGTCTTACCTTTCTGACCAAACACAGGATGCCTGGTCAAAAGTGAAGAGTAATGGTGAGTGCAGCAACAACTAACTTATTTGCACCAACTGACATCTGGGTGACTCGGAGGGAGTTCTCTCTTCCTTTTTTACTTCTAAAATTTTCATCTAATAGTTTTGACACTTTAAGAAAATTATCATTTCTGTCTTTTTTTTCTTTTTCCTGATAAGGCACTTTTGATACAGATCAGCGCATCTGAATGTCCCTTTATTTTTAATGGTGCGGCAATGTTAGATGCTGACAGCTGGAAACCTTAATTGAGCAGATGACAGGAAAGTAATGGGCATTTGCAATCACTTATTCTGTCTGACCTTGTATTTAATATCAAAGGGTAAATGTTCATTTTTCTTGGAAACCTTGAAGAAATTGAGGGAATACAGAGGCAGGTGAGAATCTGATTTTTCTTAGAGATACAGTAATATTGTTACAGGAAATATGCATGCCACATTTCACCTTGTCTTTTATAAAAATAAGGATCCTTCTTTGTTTGTGGTGATTATACATAACATTGTGTTATGGATGCTTATCCATAATTATTTGAACCCCATAAAATACTTTAACAAAAATGAGGACAAAATCAAAATAGATCATGAAATTTTCCTGGATGGAAATTGGTGATGTAACTATAAATAATTCATTATTAGATTTCTGATCAGTCTAATGACAAACATAATATCTAAAAAAAAAACCTCAAAGCATTTTGGCATTTTTGAGGGGTTTGGGTTTTAGGTTTTTGGGTGGTTTTTTTGAGGGGGTTTGGTTTTGGTTTTTTTTTTTCAAGTGAAGGTAAGATTCAAGCAATCCAGCACCTGCGAGTTGTGTACTTCTAATCCCCACTGATGCTCTAAAAAAGAGTCTTCTTTGTGACCAGCAGATATTAGCAATTTGTATTCCTGAAGCATGAGGGATCATTACTCCAACTCACATGGCTACAAGAATGCTCTGAAAATCAACTTCAGTAATTAGGTTCTATAGGTTGACTACACACAGCATATTTAAGTATTTTCTTCTCTCTTTTAGTGCAGTGTATGTAGTAAAATTAATAAAACCAAACTTGCATTTTCAAATCTTAAACAGATCTTTAAGATTCTGGTGCTGCTATGAGGATAGTTTCATACTTTGTTTATATTTTTGTAGACTAAATCTGGATTTATTCTAATGATAAACAGAGGCAGTTTTCATTATATATTAATGCTAATGTCTCTGATGTCTGTTCACAGGTGCATGAATGTTTAATAGAGAAAAAGCTTTTGCTTTCTTTTATTTGGGTAAAACCACTTGTCTTTCAGTCCAGTGTTCACCTATTGATTGTACCTGCAAATATTATCTCCTTTATTTCAGTGAGAGTAGAGTTAGCAATTTGTTCCATGAAGGAGTTTTTAAAAAGACTTATTTGCCAAAAGAAAGCACTGGAACTGTGAAGGAAGCTAATGATTTAGCATTTGGTATGATCTCAACAAATATTCTCATTGGGAGCTCAGGAGTTCTCTTGCTTGACATCAGAGCTGTTGCCTAGAATCTCAGTTATCTGTTGTGCAAAAAAACCCCAAAATCAAACATAGGTCTACGAAAACTGGTCTATAAAAACTGATCAGCAAAAACTGATGCTATTTATTCTTAGTTGATATGACTTTTACAGAGTCAGCTACAATGATTTCTCTACCAGCAAGGATGGCCTAATGAGAACACGAAGCTGAGCAGGCAAAATTTGGACAATAAGTGAAAGAGACATGGGGTGACAGGGAAGGGGGACGGGAGGGAACCCAGACTTCTGGAAGTTATAAGGATATTTCTTGGAATATTTCTGAAGATAGTTCTGAAATATTTCCAGGAAGTTTTATTTTGTGCTTCTAGAGATACAGATAGAGAAGATCTTTACCATGCTCTGTTAAAGCTCTGACATAAGACTCTGATACTGTGAACGTCAGGTTGGTAACCTTCATGTCATAGTCAAATAGGATTTGGTTAAACATATTTCACCTCTGAAATTTTATTCTTCTCTTTCCATTGGTTACAATGAGTGACCTCTTTCTTCTTTTGTGTTCTTCCCTTCCAAGCAGTCTGCTTGGTCAATGCAAAGTGAGTATGAAAGACTCCCAATCAGAGAAGTAGAGTTTTCCCCTTGTTTTACTCTATCTGGTAGAAATGTCTATGTAGTGTAAAAGCTAGTGAAGAATGGCTGAACATTAAAGGTATTTACATGCTTCTGCCATGTCCAGAGCCTTAGTTGGAAAAAGGGTACATTTTGATAGCTTGTAGTCATCAGTGCTTATTACCACAATTTAGGCACATGGTGTGTTGTCTTACGCCACCTCTATGATGTAGGGCACACCTTACTGTGTAGAAATAGAGATTTGTATCTTCCTAAAGTGTTGGTATAGGAAAACACACCTTTCCAGTTGCATTTTTTGCCTGTTCTGTAGAAACTGAAAAATGTGTGGTTCTAGGAGCTCTAATAATCCTGTGCTCAGTTTAACTTCCAGTCAGCTTCACTGCCAGTCCCTGTTTCACTGGGACAACTGAGCCCTTAGAAAATTAAGTACCATCCCCAGAGTTCCCTAAAAGTTCTTCTTATAAGGGAAGTATGTGTTAAGCAGCTACTGTCTACATCTCCATTCTTATTGTTTCCTGCAAGGACAAATTTGGCCAACGGTCTGACAAGCTTTGAGAAACTTTTTGGAAGTCGGGTAACTATATAACGTGAGATGTTGTTATTATTGCAGTTGATTTTCCTGTGCAAATATGTGTTTGTTTTACGCTTGTATCTACAAAGTTTGAACAGAACCTGTTTGTAAAGTTCTAAAGAAGTAGCTAATTCTCTGGGGAAGCAGGGAGAAGAACGTTACATTGCACTTTTCTTCTGAAATGCATCACTGACATGCAATGGAGGGAATAAGCAGTAAATTTAATTAATAATGGATTTTTTCACCTTTCAGCATCCAAAAGAGAATGTTTCTTGCATTCTGTAGAGTTTTATTTTATTAGCCACACAAAGAGAAATAATGCTTCATTTAACTATGTCAAAACCAATCTAAACTCTCTGCTATTTACTTTCCTTTCTATAAATTTTAATGCATTTTTAATTCCACACCACTGGTTGGCAAACCAACCATTGAAGTTATTGCTGCCCTGTAATGTATTTCAGTCATTTCTAATAAACCTGGACTTTAGGATGATTTATTATTATCTCTGTACACTATGAAAATGGATTTGGTGCCTATGCTGGTTTTCAGCCCTTTCATTACTATGGGTAGATATAAATAAGATTGAAGAAACAAACAGAAATAACTAATTGGAATACAGACAATTTCTAATCTTGGCTTCTTTTGTGAGGAAAAAACATGTTTGAGGAAGTAAATACAGAAAATGGATTAGTATTTTATGCGTTTAAAGGAAATTTTCTTGAAATTAGAGCAGCAAATAAATTAAAAGCTATTTCAACAGAAGTTTTTTTCTTCTCTTTCATATTAACCTTGACATATTCTGTAGCTTCCCTCTTAAGCTATTGTGGAAATATATAAATTTATGTTGTAAAAATCGGTATCTTAAATATTGATTTAAGGTTTCATCAAGAAAGTTGGAAAAATATTAAAAAATAAAATTACCAAAATATTCAAAAATAAAATTAAAATATCCTATCAAAATTCTGTATCATAAACCAACATTTTCCTTGGAATTTGTTTGTTCAAATACAATATTTATTAACAGTTCTAATTTTCTGTAAGTCACATCAAAATTGCCTTGTTTATCACATCTAGTACAGGAAACTAACTACTATAAAAACAAACATACTCGTTTGTGTTAAGTTTTGTACAAGTCAGAGTGATATACAATTGAGTTCAGATTATTCTCATCCTTGATTTCTGAAGAGTTTTCTATGTGTCCTTAAAAGTTTTTCTGGTTTTAGACTTGTTCTGTTCCTTTGTGTGACTGTTCCTCGTAATCCAACATTTACATACTGAGTGTTTTTCATGGGTGAGGAAAAAGATTTTCAGCTACTGTTATGACTGGCAGCTGAGCAGTTTTTTCAATTGCTCTCCTTCAAGCTGAGTTTACTTTATTCAGAAATTTTCCAGGGAATGTCAGGTGAAAGTGAACAAATTTATCTATTCTTTCTTTTTTCTTGCTTGTGGCTAGAGTCTCTCAGTCTCTAGAGCAGATAGTATTGCAAATTCCTGCCAGGTCTTTTATAATGATTCACCTTTCTAAAAGAGCTTACAAAACCTTTAAAATTACTTTCAGCATATAAGGGAGGAGCTATTTCAGGAAATGATGTCTTGTAAAATTTCCTTGAAACATTCGCTTTCTGCCTATACTAGGCTAAATTAACCATGTTTGTCTTTAATAACTACACTACATGACCTATTTACTGGAATTTTGGCCTGCTGAAATATGTCATTAGGCGAGTTTGATTGCTTCTTAATAGCTCACATATTTAAAAAAAATTCTATTTTATCTTTACCATGTTGCTTTGTAAGTCATCACAGCCTGCACACAGCCAGCTGACACTGAGGACAGTTTTTGTAGGGACTATCGTATCTTCATACATCTTCATCTATGTGGTAAGTCTCGTTTGTGCAGGATTTGAGTGTAAAGTCCCCACATGGTACCTTAGAACAAATCTGTTTCATTTTGGTAATGTAAAAATACACTTGGCACTTTGTGAATCAGCTTATCTATTTTTAAAAAGTAGATGATGACAAGATATGCTAATCATTATTTTATGCTTCTACTGTGTTACTAACAATAATTCTACTAGATAGGTATTTAAATATATCAACTCTTGTGAGAAATTCACGATCTAATAGATGCAAATGTGCTAAGGTTTATAAAACATCTTGAAAGGTCATGTACTGATATTAGATTAGTCCCTCCTCATGATAGTCTGCAACTTCTAATCAGTGGGAGATACAAGATAGATTGCAGATGGAATGCGATTATAAACTAGATCATAGAGAAAAGGGATCTCGTAGATTTTATTGATATATGTCAGATGGCTTTTTCATAGCAACTTTAAAAGTCAAATGAAAATCCATACTTTCTACAGCAAATTAAAGAATTCATGAAGGGCTAATTTGTTCATTTTTTAATTCTACCTTCTTATTGTTCTGTTTGATTTTCTGTGTCTTTATGATTAGGTGTCATTAGTTGGCAGTAGTTGGTGAGAGGGAATCTCTGCCTGCATTTATGCAATTTTTTAGTGTTCTTCTTCACACTGGTGACATACTTCTCCATATGTTGAACTTTATCAGTATTTGACCTTAAAATCTCAGAGGAGCAAAGAATATGACATGGATAAGAGTGACAAGAATGAATAGAAGTCAGAGGATTAATTTAAAAGTAAAGTTTAATTGAGCTTAATTTGTAGTATATAGTTTAGCGGAATTAATTGAGTTTTGGATGGATCAAAGGGACAGTCATATAACTATCATAATGTCTCTAGAGGATATAAACTACAATGGCTGAAATGTGGCTGGAACTCAATGTGGACAGTGCAGAGAATTATTTTCAGAACTCAGGGAATAGAAAGAAAAAAGTTATGGTGTCTCTTAGTAAATAGAGGGCAGGTCTGTTTACCTTGGCATCGAAAAACAAGTAATTTTTTGATTTGTATCAGACCTTTCACACTGGCTAACTTGAATACAGACAGCTATTTTGCCTTCTGTATTATGAGTCAGACACAGTCGTGCCCAAATACCAAAACAGTTTAACATGAAAATTTTATGTAAGTACCACTGCCAAATAGACTGATAGTGGAGCATAATTGTGATTAACTGGTTTATTGGATCCTTTGGAACTGGACATATTGTGATTAACTGGTTTATTGGATCCTTCGGAACTGGACATAAGTGAGTCAAGGTCCAAATCTTAATTCAATACTCCAGATTTTTTTGTGCAGAAGTATTATGTCAACTTTCAGGTTTAAAACTTTTCCCATACCTACTAGAAGACTATTCAAACACCATTCTTCTAAATATCCCCTAAAAATGTCAAATTTTCATCTTGGATTTGATTACTCTTTGAGCTCAACGTTTAATCTTCTTTCTTCACATTTTCTGAAGCACTTGGAAGCCATTTAGGGCACTTTTCTTCCTCTTTCTGCCCCACAGCATTTTTTTTGCTCTGCAAAATGTTGTTTAAACATTGGAAAGATAAAAATCCTACTGTCAGGATCGTGAAACAGTGGAACAGGTTGCCCAGAGAGGTTGTGGTGTGTCTATCCTGGGCAATCTGCTCTAGTTGACCCTGCTTTGAGCAGAGAGCCTGGATGAGATGATCTCCAGAGGTCCCTTTCGTCTTCAAGTATTTTGTGATTGTGCTTTGGTTCCCTTAACTGAGTAATGATTAGAAACTTATGTCATTTTTTTTCTCTAAAGAACATTTTTTGCAATAAATCTATTGCAACCTTTGTTTGAAATTATTTTTTTTAATATTTTATTATTAATTCTAAGGGCTGAGTAAACTTCAGCATATCTACTTTAAACATTAATTGAACAGTCCTATCTTTTTAAACCCTGTTGAACTGTAACACAATCATCATTCTTATTTTGTCTGGCTAATAAATTGGTCTGTTTTATTACTGGATTCTCTGTAGTAACTGAGTTTATAAATTGGAAATGTTCTTGTGCGTCAAAGTAAAATTATAAAAGCAGTACTTACTAATAGTTTTATTTTAATTTTATTCTTTAAGTAGATAATCTACATACTTTTAGTTGCTAGTGAGATTGAACTAGTTTCTGACATTCCTGACTCTCCACCTGTTTTCTTCTCCTTTTCCCCTCCACACTAGTGAAAGTGTGTAGAAATACTTTTTGCAGTGAATCTCTAGTACTGGTATTTATTTCGGTAGAAAGAAAATAAATCTAATAAAAATGAATGACCAGTTTTCCCTAAATTGATGACTTATAGAGGTTTCCTTCAATCTAGCACATTGAAATGGTTGATTCCTGAAGAATTAGTTTAGCTGTAAGAAATCCAGAAATTAATGCTGCACACCTCAATCAATCAAAAGAATTTAAATACCTGAAGGGAAAGCTGAAATGAAAATAGATAGGCTGTTTCTAAATGCTGACAAACAGGAAAATCAATATGACAGGCTTGGGCTTTGCCTCCAAGGTAGTGGGTTGACCCTGGCCAGATATCAGGTACCCACTAAAGCCGCTCTCTCACTCTCCCCTCTACAACTGGACAGAGGAGAGAGAAAAAAAACCTAAGAATTCATGAGTAGAGATAAGAGCTGGGAGAGGTCAGTGACTGATTGCCTTCATGGGCAAAATAAGACTCAAAGTGGGGATAATACTTATATTTATTACTAACAGGATAAGAGCCAAAGAGTAAGAAATAAAACAGTCTTAAAAACACCTTCCCCCACCCCTCCTTCCTTCCATGTTCTCTCTCCTCCCCCCCAGCAGTGCAGGGGGACGGGGAATGGGGGTTATGGTCAGTTATTGTTTCTGCCACTGCTCGGGGAGAGGAGTCCTTCCCCTGCTCCCGTGGGGTCCCTACCATGGGAGACAGTCCTTGATGGACCTCTCTGGTGTGAGTCCATCCCTTGGGCAGCAGTTCTTCTCAAACTGCTGTCCTATGGGTCACTCCTCCATGGGGTGCAGTCCTTCACAAATGAGCTGTACCGATGTGGGTCCCCCACAGGGGCCACGAGTCCTACCTGGGAAAAACCTGCTCCAAGCATGGGCTTCCCTCTCCACGGGCCACAGGTCTCCGGCAGGACCCCGCTCCATCCTGGGCCTCCCACGGGGTCACAGCCTCCTTCATGTATCTACCTGCTCCAGCGTGGGCTCCTCCATGGGCTGCAGGGGGGTCTCTGCACCCCGATGGTGCTCCATGGGCTGCAGGGGCACAGCTGCTCCACCATGGTCTGCACTGGGCTGCAGGAGCCTCAGCTCCGGGCCTGGAGCACCTCCTGCCCCTCGTTCTTCACTGACCTTCACTGGCTTCACGGAACAGGAGAAGCTTCTAACAGCTTCTGAGAGAAGCCACCTCTGTAGCCCCCCCCCCTATGAAAACCCAGCCACAGAAACCCACTACACTCCAGTAAAATCCGTAAGTTTATTTTGGATTACAATGTCTTCAGCAATCACTCTAGTTATCTAATTGTGTGCATTATGAGGTGATTGTGGTTTGGTTTTGTTGGTTTTTACTCTTGATCAAAGTACATGGTTGGTCTCAGCATCTTCATAACATCAGAAAAATCTGTGACCGTGTCTGTCTATTTACAGCAGATGTTTGTTTTGAAATTACCTGTATCAGTTGTACACAAGTCGTTAAGTTATATACTAATATGGCTGATGGGATAAATGACCTTATACAAACAAGTAGTAAAAGTATAAATCTATCCACAATCCAGCATCTTAAGTGTGTCTCTAATTCCACGTACACACTTTGCCAGGAGTAAGGAAGAAACAAATAATATTGATCCCTTCATTTATTTAGAGACAACAGTCTGAAATTTGTCATTTGCAATATTTTATGTTGCAACGTTGCCATTGCGACATAAAATAAAAAGCAAGGTAGTTGTTTATAGCCTGCAAAATGTCTATGGCAAAACAAGCTTCTTTTTCCATATTCTTCTCTATTCAGGATTTAAAAAGAAATATTAGTCCACTTAATCTGTCTGTGATATTTTTTGGGATGAATAGACTGAACCAATATTTTATAGTTGTTGAATACTGTAACTGGGCTTGAACAAACTGCTTGTTAATTCCAGGTCATTGCTTATGCATATAACTTGTAAAAAGTCTTGAGTTTCTGCCTTTCTGCAGCTCTAGTCTCTGTTATTAACCAGGATACTTGTGATACTGGATTCAATCCAAAAAATCACTTGGACCCTTGCTTAATTTTAAGAACACAAACAATCTTTTTAAGTGTAACGATACTATACACCTGCTTACATGCTTTGTCTGATTGGGACCATTAACACAGTAGAGTAGAATGAAAATTGGTTTGAATGTCGCTACCACTAATGTCAAAGCATAAACATTGAATTCACTTAGTTTTTCCTCATAGTCTTTAAAAATCATACTCACATCTTGACTCACAAGACTTGGAAAATATCTTTCAGTCTGTATATGTCTTTGAATATGTCCTCTTTGAAATGTGGTTACTGACAGTGTGTACTAGACACATATAAGAAAATAAAAGGCAAAAAAAGTTAGCAGGATTCACCTAGTTAAAAATATTATTTCTTCTAATACTGTATAAAACTGGATGGTTTCTCATCTTAAATTTTTACTGAAGTTTTGGAAGAAGAGAGTTGAATTTTATATTTATGGAGATTAAGAATTAATCAAAGTATATATCACTGCATAACTCAGATTTTCCACCAAATTAATTCATGATTGGAATACCCAGACTCA
This sequence comes from Chiroxiphia lanceolata, assembly GCF_009829145.1. Taxonomy (NCBI): domain Eukaryota; kingdom Metazoa; phylum Chordata; class Aves; order Passeriformes; family Pipridae; genus Chiroxiphia; species Chiroxiphia lanceolata. Next base: position 21,809,184 of record NC_045642.1, on the reverse strand, counting down.
CCTGCTGACATAAACATTGGGGTTTTTTTCACAAGCCGCAACAATAATCCTCTTCATAGAGATCTTATTTATGTTTTACCTCTGTAATTTTCTCTGCACACTTATAATAAACAGATAAAATATGATTACACTGAGTTGGTAAGTAATACTTTATTTTCAACATATTTTCACTTATTTGAAATCAGACCGGTATCTTCTTCAATGTATTGGTTATTTGCAAATATTTGATGTTTAAATTACGTTAGTAATTCTTCTGTAGTCCAACAGGCAGCAACTTACTGTGAGTTTTTGAATTTTAAAATATGAAAGAAATTAGTTTTTTCTGATACAGTGCAGAGATAATCCTCTCCTATCTTATAGTCTCTGACTTCAGCTTCTGCTCTGAATATATACAATGAATTGAAAATATTCTAATGCAGATACCTACAATCTACCAGTAATTTTTGAGAAAGATCTCCCTTAGTAAACAAATTTACTATACTATATCCAGAGGAAAAAAAAAAACAAAACCAGAAATGAGATGAGTTAAAAACAAACAAACAAACAAAACAATTGGTAGGTGAGCACTGATAATTCCTAAGGCACAAATATTTGACTAACATTAGTAATGATATGATGTTGTATGAACAGCCAAGCAGATTTTTTTTTTCCCTTGAAATACCTTGGTCTGTACTAAAGAAAAGTATAACTCTACACAGTTTATTTTGCTCACTTTATTAAAAAAAAGTTCACAGTCTCCTATACAGTGGATAAATCTACTTCAGAGACCAAGATTCAAGTCCTCCCTTGTGTTTGGAGAAGTACCTTCATCAGTTCCTGTCTTAAGTAGAAGAAATAAGGAGAAAAGCCTTTCTCAAAAAGTCTGTCCTGTTGAAGGGAGGGAGCCATCTGTCAAAGAGCTGACTTACTGAGTGTAGTTCCCATGAATGTTATGCTACTGAGCAACAGGCTTGCATCTGAGAATTATAATGACCAAGATGAATGGCCTTTGCCTTTCTTTAAACCTACTTTTTCTAAGACCAAGATCTCTGAGGATGTAGGCACTCTTAGTGCTTTAAGTGATGTCCGTTAAAGCAACATGCTAGAAGATTTCATTCAGTTCAGACTGAACAAAACACTGGTCTTGGTCTTCTTGCTGGAAGAACAATATTTTATATACATTATTGGGTCAATCAACCATCTTGCTTTTAGAAAGCCTATTATTCAATTTATGAGATGAAGGACTGCAGCTGACCACTGTACATTCCTGAAGTGGAAGGAAAAGTAGTTAACTCTGTGAATATTTAAATTGCCTTTTGGCTCAGTTCACTCTTTTCAACATCCAGTCAATTATGTCTTATGATATTGTTAATTTCATTCTGTCTTTCTTCCTAAGAAACTGTATAAATACCTTTCTTCATATTGACAGTGTTTACAGTAAATAAAAAAAAGTCTTAAGGAATTTTGGAGTAGTTTTAGAGGTCTTGTTGTGAGTGTAGAACAGAATTAAGCAAGGGGCTACTGATGAACATAGAATATAAAAAATGAAGGAATTAAGAAGTTACATAGATCGATCTTGGTTAAAATGTCTTCACATTAAACAGTCTTTTTTTAAGAATATGAACACAATAATCTCTGTGGTCTCAAGAACTTCATCACATAGGGGTATACATCTTCAAAAAACATTTCTACGTGCAGATGGTACACAAGAGTGTAATGAATGTAACTGGAGGATGTACTTCTTACAAAAGTATTTTCCATGTATAAGAATTATTTGTATGGACTCTCTATATACACGCACACATATAATTAATTGTTTCAGTATATAATATTCTAACAATTTTGGATTATGAGTTTTGAGGTAAAAAAATCTACAAGCTCTCACCTAATGGCCCTGACATTTATTTTTATACTGTAGATATGCAGTTAATCAAGATACACAGTCCCTGATAAAAATATTTCTTCTCAGGATGTAAAGATTGGATATCCATTATTATCTTCCTAAGGAGAAAAAAGCTCCAAGTTTTCTGTTGCTAGGGAAGGTTGCAATACATATGTCTGGTTTCTTATGTGGTCTTCATTATTGTAGTATCATAACATTCTTAAAACAGATGGGGAGTTGTATGATGAAATTAAATTCAAAATTACACAGGAAGTCAATAGCAGAGTTAGAAACTTAAATGAGTCTCCTAGTTTGTTTAATATAAAATTGCCCATTTATTGTAAGAAAGATGCATTATCTGAAGTAAGAAACTTCTACATACTTTCCAGAAATCATAACAAACTGTTGATACATGGAAAAATAAAGGTCTTATGTAATTATCAGGTTCCCTGCTTGATGATTAGGTCATTATAGTTCTCCTAAAGCTTCCTTTTCAAATTCTTTTAATAATTATTAACCAGGAACTTTGTTAGCCTATTTCTTTTTTTTCAAAAAATATGGAGTTTTTTTAATCATGTTGAGAAACTACGCTGAAATTTGCTACCCTCTAAGTCTTCTATTTCTTAACACTGTTTTTGCTAGCCATGTTAGGTATTTAAGTCCATGATGTAGGTTGTATCTGGTATTTCACTATATACTGGAAGGTGCTTTTCAGCATTCTTATATTTTTTCCCCTGTGGTTAATGCAGGCCTTGGTTTGTAATAACAGATGAAAACCTACAAATTTAATAACCCATATGTATCCTCATTTTCATGTCTATTTCTCCTTTACCTTTAGGCTATACTGTTTTATAGATGGTAGCTATGATTTTGGTTTTTTTTGTTGCTGTTTGTTTGGTTTTTGGTGTTTTTTTTTGTTTTTATGGAACCTTTTACTTTCAAAAAACTTTGTATACATTTGGACTGGAGATATACGGAGTCAAAATGGGGACCCCTCTGGATCATACAGAAATAGTGAAGCATATCCCAAGAATTGGATTTTATGCATCAAATTTAGTAAAAGAAGGTAGTTGTATTCTGCAGCCAAAATGCTATTAGGGCAAATACTTTTGAATTTAAGGTACCAAATCTTTAATCAGCATAAAACATTGCCCCTTCAGGCTGCAACTAATTGAAGCTATTTATCATTTGCTTAGCAGTTAAATGAACTATTTCTGTGTTGGAATGCTACAGCTGTTTCTTAACACTGAACAATACTTCAAAATAGTTTAAGTGAGGAAACAGAGAAAAACCTGCTGAAAATGTAGTTGGTTTCCTCACACTATAATGTTCTGAAGACTCTAGAACTAATAATAGCCATATTTTCTCCAAAGGCATCCCATTTCAATAACTACATGTGGTTAATGATGAACCTGAGATGAAAGGGTTGTGTTCACCAGAGGTTTTAAGTGCCAATCTTAGATACTGGCTTAGATTGTTTCTCTGAAAAAAAGGATTCCAACCTGACTAGTATGTTGCTGACACTGCATTCAGAAATACCCCATGTTTTCTCTGAAGTTTCTATCCAAGTACAGCTAATCCTGCTCTAGCATTTTTGTTTACAGTTAGAGCCTGAGACTGTATTGTAATATGATGACAGCATTCTGCAGTAGAAGTAGCATATTGTTTTTACAAAATTGCTTAAACTTTAGGTCACAGTGCAAGCTAAAGACACTATTATAACATAACTAATTATCTTTTTCTTTTTTCCCCCTCTTTCTGTTTATTACATTAATTTAATTTGTTTAATCTGCATGCTAATTACACTTTCAGTGGCATAATTCTTTGTTTCCTAGACCTTTAACCTGGTTGATATACTTTAATTGTAGTGTTTCCTGAATTAATTTTTGGCATCACGGTTTTGTCCTGTCTCCAGTTCTGATGTTCAATCTGATACGGTAAGGTATTTTTGCAAATCGAGGAGACTCATGGGTGTTAGTAGGCAGCAATAGGCACTTCAGAATTTGGAAGCGATTTCTAGAATCTCCACCTTATGTTGTCTAAAATGGAAATTACTTTATTAAAAATAACTTGTTTCGCCTCAGTGCACCTGTTTCTATGCAACAGCAAAGGCACCTGTGTCCTATTAATACTTACATTATGCAGCACATTTGGAAATGTTATAACTCAGGTGGATTATCCTCCTGGGAACCACATATACTGTTCTTGCCTCAGCTCTTTCTCTCTGTACATGTCAAGTTGTTAAATGATTTTCGGGTTACTTCAATGTGTTTGATGCTTGAATTCTTAAAAATGATACTCAGGCAAGTAAGAAGAAACCGATTCCAGATGGCTGTTAGTAGATTTCCGTGTTTTTCTATATTCTGGTTGTCCAATATTGATTTTGAATCTATCCATTCTTTTGTACTGCCTTTTAAAAAGAAAGAGATACATAACTGGTAGGTTGCTTACATTTGCTTGTCTCTAGCTCTGTCTGTTTTTCATCTAGAGATAATAAAGTCTCTCATGATGTTTCTTGTCTAGGTCACTTATTTTTGCTATATCAAAGATTTTGGACATATATTTAAGAGGATTTGCTATTTTATTACTGTAGCAATGTTAATTTAATATTCACATTAATATACGGCAATTGGAACTCAAGCTTCAGGTGACTCCCACGGAAAAGATGAAGAAGAAATTTTACTTCTTTTGCCCTAAATCTTATCCAATTTGCCCTAATACCAATAGTGTAAGTTGACATCAAGATTATGGAAGCAGGTTGCATATTACTTTGTTAGTTAAATAGGCTGTGAAACTTTTTATTTTCTGCCATGGCACCAGTATGCATGACTAGAAGTGGTATACTAGGAAATGCCCAATCCTATGTTATATTTCATATCTAGTAACCAAAAACTGACTGAATAAAATATGAATCCTAAATTGTGGAACTTGACAGTGATTATCCAAGACTTTTATTTCCATTGATTTAGAATAACATCTTCCCTTAGCTACTTCATAATTTTCCTTAAATCAGTATTTTAAAAGACAATAACACTTTCGAAACAGGTTTTTGCTGTATTATACAGCAAGGAAGCCTGCTATGAGTAGTAAAGCAATCAATTCCGATGAGTGGAGCTCTACTGAAAGAGACCTAAAGAGGTCAACTAGGCTATCTCTATCTTTAAAACTAAGATGAAATATAACTAGTTCCTGACATGTATTTATCTATCCCATTCTTAAAAACCTCACCTAGTCATCACCTAGATTTCACAGAATCTCTTGGCTGGCAAATAAGTCTTATGAAACTTCACTGAACCTGATTCTGACAGCCTTTCTTTAAACATGTTTGGGCCTTTTTTTTTGTTGTAGCTTTTTCATTCGCTCCTATCTTCTAATGACCTGGTAAACTCTTGAAAGTTTGATCCGCTTATACCCTTGAGAAGACATGATCATTATCTAAGCAGAGTGTCTTCACTTTATTTATTTGGTCCACAGCATAAATTATACATATTATATCCCTACAGATATACTTTTTAACCTGGTATCTTAGGTGGGAGGAACACAGTGGCTAGTGTCTTTTCTTTTCTTTGAAATTTAAAAAAATGACTGGAATAAAATGTATGGAAAAAGTAGGGCATGTGATATTTAAAAATCTGAGATCAGTTGTGTCAGAACTATCATCAATCATTAGTTAGTGCTTGAGGTTAGTAAGGAGTTTTTGCCCACTATTACAATAGTAAGGACCTTTTTAGTTGGTTGGTTGTTCTGCTTTGTGTCATATTCTATATTATAGAGCCTGGGCCAGTCTCTGGGGTCATGCAGTAAAATGCTTGCAAGTGGTTGCAAGTGACTGTTGGGAAAACTGTGCAAATAAGAGGACTAATGTAAAAGATCTGTTGTAGCTCACACAATAAAAATCTCGTTAATATAGTGTTCTTCCTAACAGTCTTTTCAAGGGCTTTTTAATTAATTAATGTCCTGTCATCACTTTAAATGGTTCTTACATGCTTTAGTTCATTGGAAAGCTTGTGAGACATTCTGTTTGCATTTTGGCTAAAGAAAATTATATCAGTCTCCAGGGCAGCCAGTTTAGATAGCATTAAATACGCTATCCACCACTTCTGCAGAAGTCAAGCTTATTAATTATTATATTTTTCATTTTTATTTCATTTTAAATATGCATTTTCACCTATTTGCTTTTTCCTCTGTGTGAAATGGAAACTGATACTGTCTCTGTAGTGCAGATTACTTCATTTCTCAGTGTCATGTTTCAATTGAGTTCCAGATGTCAAGTGCTTACATGGAACAAATAATTAATTTTTTTTCTGATGCTTTCCTAGATAATCCCCTTGTCAAATCCTGACAACTTGTGAAGATTTTAGATTTTGGGACAGAAGGTATAGCCCTGATTTCATGAAAGTGAAAATGTGTGACTACTGCAGCATACGATTTATGAAATGATTGTGTTACTCTGTTAACCATTACATCATATCTGCTTCTACCATGTTTCTGATGATACTTATTTTTCTGCTAGAAGTAGAGAAATTGTACACATTGCTAAAAAGTATGAAGTTAATTTTGATTAAATATTTCTTATGAGATGAAAAATATTTAAGAAAGGATTATGGTTTGTTTGTGGAATAAATCTCTTTAAAGGACTAAAGGATTATTCTTGTAATTGTCAATATACAAGCTTCCAGTGTTTTAGGAAATAAGATTTGTAAATGGACCAAGGCAGCATTACGGGTACAGGATTTTAAAATCTCAGTAATATGTTCTTATTATTGTATAGTAGCCAAAGCAGAAAACTTCTCTTATTGCTTCTATATACATTCATACATGAGATTACATGATGACTGGGTGAATCAATGACACTGATCTTAATTGCAAAATTAACAATTTGAATGTTGGTTACTTCCTTTGAAATTTGTCCTGAGACAACTCTTCCAGTTTTTTATTTTGTTATTTAGGATTCTTGTCATATCACTATACTGATTCAAGTCTGTAGCACATTACAGCATTCGAAGTTGACATTTGGTTCTGCCATATGTCATTCTGTGCTGTGGCACACTAGAGTAATATCATGTTTTATCAAGTTTATCAATACTTAATTTATTCTTAACATAGTTTTATCTAGTCCACCTATTCATTTGACTTATATTCTTAGTCACTAAATGCCAAAGCACAGACACATAGTTTCTCCTGGAAGATGGTATTTTGGTGCTGTAGTATAGGAGGAGTTTAGTACTGGTTTAGTTAAAAGGCAATTCTGTTGCATTATAGAATTTCTCAGGTAAATTTTCAAATGGGTTGATTTGGAGATTCTACCAACAAGATATAAGAATTTATTAAGTAGATTAAAAGACTAAGGCTCAAATGTGTGTATTAAGATTGAGTTTCTTGGGCCTAGTTAGTTGTTCACTATCAGTAATACTTAATTATGCCATTAAGGCTGTTTTTGTCCATTTGGAGTGTAACAAAGTCAGGGCAGGGAATCAGAATATAATTCATCAAGAAAAATGAAGAGGTTTGACTGGTTAACAGTGTCTGTTATTTTATATGACACAGCAAAACAGTTTTCAAAAAATGCATTGCTGAATAAAGGTAAAGGGAGCAGATAGACAACAACTATAACAGATAAAACAACGTTCTGGAGACATTCTGCTTTTATTATTATAATGATATTTTCCTTTATTTTTTTACAAAATTAATAAATAGATGTTAAAGTGGCTAATTAGGATCAGGGTATGTGAAAGAACATTTCTGGGCTGCAGTTATTTTGTCCATTCAATCATGCTGTACAAAACACTAAGCATAAGAGCTCAAATAAGGTAGAAAATTTCTAAGGCAAGAAGAAATTATTCCATGGAAATGAGGTTGATTTCACACATATTAGTCTGAAGGTTGGTTGTTCACTTTGTTTTTCTGCTGCATTGCCCATAGTAAGTCATAACAACAACAAAAATGAAAGTTTGCAAATACTGAAATTATTTTACTAGAAACCAAAGTATCTTGAAAATGAGAGGTAAATTCATAGAAGGGAGAATATGTAAAGGGAGAGGAATTTTAATCTATGTAATTATTATTGTGACCTCTAGGAATGTTGTTAATAATTTGCTTCTGCTGTGCCTTACATTTGCCTTTTGCATAGAACAATATTCCGACTGAATGCTGAATTGTGGAGGGAGTTCAGTGTTTCCTTAGAAAAATATAGTTAAGAATTCTTTTCTGTCTTGTCTGTGTTTTCTATCTAATGTAACTCTTTAAAATGTACATTTGTACATGTACTTTGAAGTGAACTATAAAGAAGGAAGTCTTGCAAATACCATAAGAATATATTTTCACACTGAATAATTGTTGCAGGAGCCTGAATTGTTAACATAATACATTCTATTCTTTCTCTGATCAGTTGGTCACTAAAAACTTAAAGTTCAGTGAAGTGAGTTGAAAGTATCTACTACTGCAGCATTAAATGTAGTAATGGGGGTAGGAGCATGTTTTCCCTTTTGTCTTCCCTCTCATGTTACAATCACTTATGCAACGGAAAACAATGAGACTTTTTATGTAAGCAGCACAAATCTAGTGATTAAAATATTTCACTTATTGATAGGGGTTCTCGCTGTATATTTTGATACTTATGGATCTTAGCAGCTGTTAAATTTCTAGTTTCCTTCATTGAAACTGCCCTACCTGTATCCTCTTTTTCCCCTCGAAGAAAAGCCCTAATGATAGAAGATAGTCTTAAATTCCATTGATATGATAAATTAATATTTATTCCTAGAAAGGTTAATACTTGGGAATATTTTTTTTTGAAAGTGATAGTTCAGAGACCACTAAGCAAATGCATCAGCAGACAACTACAAGCAATCCTTGCTAATAATTTTTCATCCCTCAGTGTATCTGCCACATAACTGATCATTTAATCTTTGAGAATTTAATTATTCATTAATAGAAACTTATTAATGGTTGTTATGTGACTTAGGAGCCTAAGTCTTATAATCATAAATTAATTACATAAGTAGAAACCAGAAACCCATTGGAAACCACCAATTAGTTTTAGGTCTGTAAGTGCCACTGACACTATGGAAAACAGAACTTAGGTTTATGAATAATTTAAGAACTTGAATATTTTTATGTTATGTTGTTGCTACAAAACAGGCACAGAATTTTCAGGTATCAGCTATTGAATATGGGATAAAGATGAATGTGTAAATATTTTTTTTAAAAAGCTTTATACACATGAAAAAAACAACCATTCTACTCAGTAAATTTTGGTCCAACAGGAGTAAACAGTTGAGTAAATTCCTCTGTTCTAATTGAAGATAGTTCATCACAAGAACCCTCTGATTAGAGGGCAGAGACCTCCAAGCCTCAAAAGCCTTACACAGTGTTGGGTATTTAGCGTTCCTAAAACGAGCATGTCCAATATGTCAGTTCTGAGTTCTGTTTACAAGTAAAGGAAGAGAATATACCAAAGAGGAGTAAACTGGTAAAGAAGCTCCTGCAAATGCCTGAACATGAATTCCTACCAGTTTTAATAATGATCTGATTAGTAGTGTGTTTTCTGGAAGCCTACACATTGCTCTTGTGATTTCCTCTGTTCTTGGATTTCTTGGTGGTAAAGTTTCAGATGTCACCAACATCAAACAGCAGGACTGAACATCTGCTACCCTCATAAACTTTCATTAGATGTCTTCCCTGAGGTCTCTGAGTGCAAGCCTGAGTATAGTCTTGGAGATGTAGTATATGGAAGCCTTTTCTAGGGCAGATGGCCAAATTAAAATTATTTATTTATATAGCAGAGGTATACTATTAAATCTACATAAATTAGTCCAATAATGTACATACTACAGAGGAAGGAGAAGAGAACTATGGTTTGATGTATAAAAATATGATACTGAGTTAGCTTAAAAAAAAATTTAAGTGGGAATATCTGAGCATGGTAAACTTTAATATTAGTGTGCTAAAATAAGTAGACATCTGCTATTTTTTGCATAAATGAGAGACTAATGTATTATACTGTCAACTCTGAATAGGCATCACAATATATAGTGAATATATATCTGAACACATACACAGAGTCTGTGTGTGAATTACAACATGTGGGCTACAGGTAATGATGGAGGAATTAAAAAAAACAACTGTATACGTTTCGATGTTTTGTTCCAGAGGGTTTTTGCTTTCAGAAGTGAATCTGTTTCCCTCAGTCATAAATATAACTGAAGTTTTATTGCACAGTTTTAAATCTTAATCAGAGTATTAAGCTAATATAGAGCCCATTATGAAAAATAAAAATGAAAATACCTTATAAGTAATATTCTTGACTAATTCTTGATACAAAAAGTATGTGGGGGGAGATTAAATAAATAGCTATGTATTTCTTTAATTATCTGCACACTGTTTTAATCCAAAAATAGGAATTACTATAACTTTAACCAAAATAATATTTTCAGAGAAGGTTTTACACAAGCAATCTGAAAAGTTGGATTTTTTTCCCCCTAGAACAAAAGATTAGATTTTGATCTTTTTTTAACATTTCAGAAATTCGTATCTATATAACAGATGAGCAGAGAGGATTGCCATTGATTTTTAAAATTTAAATCAATTTATTTTGAAATGGAATAAATATCAGTGCATTCAATGTGGTATTTTTCACCCTTACTATGAAGCTTGTCTAGTAAGAAGAAAGGTGAGGGAGGGCAGGGAGGCCCTCAATGAAAGGCTGCTGAAGGATCCTATTCTGTCTGCATTGAGGATGACAGTATCTCAAATGAATAAATTCAGGTAGTTCAAGAATTTGAATCTATTTGAAATTAATCCAGTTTTGATCTGCAAATGTCACAGATTTCGTTGTTTGTCTGACTTGATCTGAACAAAACTGTGCTTGGAACAAGACAAAGCATAGCATACAAATATTCCAGAACTTCTTAGTCCATGCTTCTTTAGCTAATTAATCAAATACTGTCTTTTGCAGAGCATATAAATGAAGTCCTCAGACTCTGTTTCACAAAGTACTTTCCCTGACTAAAACTCCACATGAAACTGTTTAATGTTCGTAGATAACAGTCACACTGCTCAGAGAGAAACTTTCCAGTGCTTATGCAAAAAATCCTCCCACTCCAAAGTGGTTTACTGTGTCATTTCAGAAATCTGTCTCTAGTCTATGTATTTTAATGTCAATAGAATATGCTTCTGTTTTTTATCCCTTAACATTTTGGCAAATGTGAAAGTGATCAATTGACCATCTGATCGGCTCAGTCAAGTTGCGTGTCAGACTTCTCAAGTTGCTGACTCCATCTGGTATGAAGTCAGGAAAACTGACTGAAAACAAGTTCTAAATTTATTTTTTGACTCCTTAACCTTTTCAGTGAGTTCCACCCATGAATTCAAACTGGCATAAGAAAGGCCAGGTAATTACTTTGTGATAAGAAGAGCAGCACTGAAGGATTTGCCTGGGGCTCAGAACACTGATGGCTGGATAAAACTCAGCAAAGTCCATGGCCCCAAAAGACTGCTGAGGCTGGATCTGCTGTAGGCTAATATGCTTAGAGGAAAGGTCAGGCAGTTGTGGAAGCCTGAACAGCAGACTGTCTCTCAGCTCTGTGGCTGGCAGTGTTCAGGAGCTGAGTGGGTAGTGCAAAGGGATTGATTTAAATGAGTTGACTGATTCCTCTTTTCTTTAGGCCTGTATTCCCTCGACATGTGAGCAGGTGTCTGTACTGTCACTACAAACAAATGTGAACCTCCTGCATAATTGCATTGGGAATATGAGAGGTCTCCGGCCTTGGGTCTAAAACTTTGCTGCCATCCTTCTTTCATGCATTTATGTTAGAATGAGTGTTCACAGCAGAAAGAAATTATTTCTTCTTTTCTGGATGCCAGCATATTTCTAGGGAAAATATTATTCTTGATTACATCCTATTACATATGAGCCTCCCACCTTGATATAAGTGGCTGATTGTTTCTATTGGTAACCACTGAAACAAAAGGGGAGCTTTTTATCTTTGATTTATGACAGAAATCAGAATAACACTCGGGAAGAACATAGTAGTGGTTTCACTTTCAGTAATTCTCATCTCTGCCTCGTTTCATCTGAGTGCAATTAGGAACACAGCCAGGTGCCTTCAGCACAGACACAGCCTGCAGTAGTTGTTTCCACAAGTAGTGATTACGCACAAAATGATGGAGGACTGCCTACATTCCTCTTGAACTTGTTGTTGATACAGTAACTTTTGTTTCCTTGAACATCCTGCTTCTAAGATTGTGTAAGAAGGATAGACTAATTAGAAAGACTGCAAAAATTCAGTTATCTTTTAAAACTTCTCTCTACTTAATAACCTTCCTTTGTTACTAGTGTGGGGTTTTTTTCCAAGAGATATAATAGAATTGACTTAAAACTAATGCAAGATGTTCACATTTTTCACCTGGGAATAAATTTGTCTTCTATATAAAATGAATCTATTGACTAGGATGCTCTCATAGTTTGAAATTACATATTCTTAATCCTCTTAATCATGTTTTTAAATATGAATTGTGCAGCTAGCCATTACAGAAAAATAGTTAGAGGATGTTTGTCTGTTGTCAGGGAAATTCTATAAAATTTTCGGTATGCTATTTGAATATGACAGTTGGTAAGAATTTTCTATCATAACCTTATTAAATTCAATTGCAATCATGAAAGTATTTTTCCTGAAAGAAAGATGAAAAGAGAAAGGGATTTCTATACTACTATTTTCCCTTTCAATATTCTCTGTTTTCAGTTTTGCATCTTTTGTTCTTGTCAATGTCCTCTTTATATGAATCATAGGAGATATTTTAGAACCTGTTGGACTGAAAAACTACAAACTAAAGAAAACTTCCATTTCTACTGAAATAACTGAGTCAGAAGGAATTCCTTTCAGGGGGTGAGTTGTGACCCAACCTGTCACTGCCTTTTTTTGGGAATCATCTAAATAGCAAGGACTTCTCAAAAGCACTTGGAAATCATGACATTGAGATCACAACCTGTTCTGATGTAAACTGCTAAACCTTCAACATCAGATAGTAATTTAACTTCCATCCTGATTGATGGTTATAAATGTAACTGGGAAAACACCTTCAAATCGGTTAAGCAAATGAATGTTTATATTATTTACATCTAATGGTTAGTCCCACTCTGCCTTTGTTTCTTGATTAGGTTTTGAGGGATAAAATGTTTATGATAGTTTGTTATTTCTTTGCCTTTAATTAAAAACTGAATTATAACTTCTGTTGCCAATTAATAGTTTCAGTATCAAAAATATGAAAACGATTTAGCTCAGTGTAAAGATTTGACATTCACGTAAATTTCAAACCTTTATTCTCATTGCCTTGCCCTGACTCAGAAAACTCGTAATTAAGTAGCATTATTAGATAGGTTTTAGTTGTATATTCATGGGAAATCTCACTGCCCAAGTGGAGCATATGACTTCTCCATTCTCTTTCAAGCTACTATAGTGTATATATATATATATATATATGTAAAAAAACTCAGACTTAGAAGGAAAAGTGTGTCTTGTGTAAAATATGAACACATCCAGAGGTGCTCTGTCAACAGAATTGTAATCAAAAACAGCTGTGGGCATTGCTTTACTTCTGTTGTCACCTCCAGGTTAGTGTATGGAGGCCGTTAGTAAACTTTTCTGTGTGCAGGTACTTGTAGGCTCTGGTGTTCAAGCATACGCAGAAGAGGTTTATAAAAGCACTCTGGTGCCTTGAAATGACTTCTTCTCGGAATGAGTGTCTGTGGCAGTGCTAAATGTTTCCTAACAGAGCAGTGCCATAGGCACTTTTAGTAGAATTTAGAAGCTGATAGAAAGAGGCAAACTGTATGCTGAAATCCTGCTGTCCATCTGCAGCACAAGTCTAGCAGACAGGAACAGCAAAATCTTCTGACAGTAAACCCCGTAAGAGGTCTCCAGAGGGACTGCTTCTAGGAGTTGAACCATAACCTTTTTCTCTGTGGGCGTCTCAGTCTTTGTGTCGCTGCAAAAAAAAATGCTAGCCAGTGCTCTAAACTTGATGTTGCCTATGACACTGGCATCTTTACCCTTGAGAGGTAAGATAAACATGCTAATCTATTTCATATAGATGATAAAGAATGCTGTCTTCTTGCTGGTATAGATATAACCCAGGGTTTGCTATACTGTTACCACTATAGGAATGCATATAATGCACCCCCATCTCTCAAAACACAATTGTTTCCCTGCCAATCTGTATTGTAACTTGCCTGGGAGAAAAGCACTAGTGGTGCTGTGATCCTAAGGGGGAAAATGAGTGCTGTCCTATTTGATGCAGGTGGCTTAAGAAAATAATAGAATAATGTATAGGTCTCTGTCTGCAGGCAGTTTTCAGTTCCCTGAAATTTTGTTAAAGGTATTGGGCATGTTCTTCCAGGAATAATTTTTGTGGATTTGCTGTTGATTAAATTCTGCACAGCTGAACAAAATAATCGGCAGTATTTACCAGATGCTAGAGGTGAGATTTTTCAAATTCAGACTTTTGAAATTTTGAAAATATAGCTGGCTGAAATTTTCTGCACCTGAAAACGAAGAAGGATGTATTTTTACAGGCTGCACTGTTGAGTACAAAATGAAATATTTTGATGAAGGAAATCAGGATATTATTCATGTCACTTATCCATAGAGGAGATGCATCTAGAAAGTTACTTTGCAATGAAAAATAAAATATTTTTATGTTATCTGCAAAGTTTATGTAACAACATCTGAGAAATAATTTCTCTGTTCATATCCTGAAGCCACTGCCCCTGGAAATCTAGAGGGACCCTTCTCTCTGAGGTATTATTATTCATTAGAATTCATAAAAATAGAATGTTTTACATTAAATGTTATAATTTTGACAAGTTTATTAACACTGGTAATAGTTTGGGCCATCTTTGTGTTGCTGCTTGAATCAAGCCAGTCTATGAGAATAGAAGAATCAGTTTCTACACTTAGAATACTTTACAGTAAAATTGTAAATCTTTGTTCTTGGCTCATTGAGAGAGCTCTCAAGATTTTCAGAACAAGAAGTAATGAATCTTCCTAAGCACAGAAGACTACTTACCTGACTACACTGGTATAACTTTGAATAATTGGAAGTAGAATAGCTGGATATTAGAATAACCCATATAGTATAAATGTCCATGTACCAGTTGGTATTTACTTCTGCTTTAAGCCACACACTACTCAATTAAAATTTTTTTAACCATACATTCTGCTGTTTTGATTATAAGGGTTGGGAACATTTGCAGTCTCTTCTGTTCTCTTCAAAGTCGGTAACTTTATCAACTCTACCTATGCCAAATACTGCTCTGTGGCATCTGGCTGTTAAGCTGTTTAATCTCCCTGGGACAATCTTGGTTTAAATCCATGACTAACAGTCATATAAAGATATGCCCAAGACAGATGCCTTTCAACTTTTGTAACATTTGATATTGGTGTGTATAATAAAGGCAGTCTACTTCACAGACCTTTCCTACTAATTTTTTTTTCCCCCCGAAACTCATCTGGAAACAAGGTAGTGGTTTAAATACGTAAAATATTTAGTTGTCTTTCTGAGCTAGGAGAGTTAGAAGACATTACTTATTTCTGTGTTTCATCTTGAGATCTTCAAGACACAAGATTTAAGGCATCATTTTTTTCACATTTGAGTCTTGCTGCTTCAACACTTGTAGTTGTGGAGACCAAAATTATACATGTGTCTTGAAAAGATATTTCAAAACAGTAATAAAAAGCTAGTATATATACATGTACTTGGCTAAATCCAGTGAATAGATTTCTAACAAGAAACTATATGAACATTAGAAAAAAAAATAGGCACTATCTAGTATTATTGTTAGCTTTCTAATGATAGTTCTTAGAAAAAAAGTTGAATCAGAAACATTTACCTTGTTTCTAGATTCAAATATTTCCCTTTTTCTTTTTAGAATAATTATTGTTTTCCTACTTATGTTCCAAAAGGGCTCCTACCTCATTGAAAATAACCTTACTATTTGTATGGGAATGACAGAAAAATTCATCTATTTTACGCTTAAAGCAATTATAGATCTTAATTGATGTGCTAATGAATACTTTTTTATATATATAAGAAATGGAGGTTTGCTTAAAAATTTTTTAATTTTAATTATAACAATTATTTAATTTGAAAATTTAAATTTCATATTTATTTTTTGACATCAGTAATTTTTTTTTTTAATATGTTGATCTCTATTTCTAAATGTGTCCCCCAGGGCTCAGTTTTGGGGCCACTCCTGCTTAATGTCTTCTTGATGATCTGGGTGTGGAGGTTGAGTGCACCCTCAGTAAATTTGCAGATGACACAAAGTTTGGTGGGAGTGTTGATCTGCTTGAGGGTAGGAAGCCTCTACAGAGGCATCTGGACTAAGGACAACTGTGTGAGGTTCAGTAAGGCAAAGTGCCAGATCCTACACCTGTGTCACAACAATCCCAGGCAGTGCTACAGGCTGGCAGAGGAGCAGCTTGAGAGCTGTTCAGTGGAAAGGGACTTTGGGGTGCTGACTGACCAGCAGTGTGCTCAAGTGGCCAAGAAGCCAATGGCATCTTGGCCTGTACCTAGAATAATGTGGCCAACAGGACTAGGGGAATGATTGTCCCCCTGTACTTGGCATTAGTGAGGCTGCACCTTGAGTACTGTGTTAAGTTCTGTGCTCCTCACTTTAAAAATGACACTGAGCTGCTGGAGCATGTCCAGCAAAGAGTGGCAAGATGTGAAAGGTCTAGAAAAAATATACCTTAAGAGGAATGACTGTGGAAGCTGGGTTTGTTTAGTCTCAAGAAGAAGAGGCTTGGGGGGACCTCATTGCTCTCCAGAACTACATGAAAGGAGGTTGTAGCGAGGTGGGGATCAGTCTACTGTGCCTGCAGTGAGAAGACTAGAGGAAATGGACTTAAGCTGAGACAGGGGAGGTTCAGAGTAGGTATTAGAAAAAGATTTTTCACTGTTAGGGTGGCCAAGCAATGGAATAGGTTGTCTAGGGTGGTAGTGGAGTCACTCTCTCTGCAGGTGTTTGAGGCATCTGAACCTAGCACTGGGTGATATGATGTAGAGGTTTAGGGGTTATAGGAGTAGTGCTGGGTGAGCAGTTGGACTTGATGATCTTAAGGGCCTCTTCTAATCTTGATGATTCAATGATTCTAAAACTATATAGCTTTTAGTTTTTTTCCGTTGAATAGTTCTCTGCCTTTTTTTTTCCTGTCCCTCAAAGGAAAAGCTTTGCTAAAGCATTTCTTTTGCAAAATTGATTTTCAGTTTTTGAAAAAAAAAATCAAAACAGACTTTTTTTCTTTTAAGATATTGAACTCCCTTTTTTTCCCTTATAGAGGAAACCTCTTTCCTACAAATGTGAACAAATATCCATTGAATAAACAAATAATTTAGACATCAGTAGCTATGTGATACAAACAAGGAAAGATAAGTTCAGAAACATAATTATTATATCTGGAACCTCAGAGTTAGTTCTTTGCAACAGCTTTGCAGATCTACCTGTAGACTACCATGTCTGTCTTTAATGTATTTTTGACAGTGCTCCCGTATACACAAATCAATAGCAAGTAAGTACCAAGGGGTGCAACAATAAAGCAATATAGAACACTGGGACATTTGAAATATATGTGGGTTTAGATTAAATTAAACAATGATGTATGATTCCAATACATTCTATTACTTATATGCTAAAGATCTGAATTCTTTTAGTACTTCTGTACTCACCTATTATACATAAGATGCATAGACTTACGTCTCTTGAAGATGTAATAGTCAAAGCCAAATTCTAATGGCTGTAAATATCAACCATTACATTCTATCTGTTTCATTTTGTAAAAAATGGTGTAATGGAAAAAAAAAAAAGGTGGCGTAGCCTAGTACAAATTTTTGGTGGTATATAACTACCCAAAATGGCAATGTGACCATAGAACAAACATTAACACTTTTTCTTGTAAAAGGAACTGCAGTTTCATAAGCAACTTTTTATTAGTAAGCACTTTGAATACTGGAATACAGATCAAGCAAGCACTTAAAAGACAACCTGCTTATTACCCTCTCATTACAACACACTGTGTAATATTCATGACTTCAAAAATTATTTGGGTTTTGTATCATTCCATTTCAGGGTGGGGGGATGTGGACAATGATACACAGAAAGGGTTTCTGTTGTACCAAAAAATTTTGAACAGAATCTTCACCTGGGAGCTGCTCAGACCACATAATATATTGCTGATGAATGATAATCACAGCTGTTAATTTTTTGTGAACATTAATCTTCCATTTATATAAATTAAGAACATTTTTAAAAAACACAAATATTCTTCATATTTCCATTTTTCCTATTAGCCATTTCATATTTCAGTTGTTTGTTTTCATCATGTCATTGCTGCTTCATGTGTCTACTCAACATTACCATAGTATCCTCTTACAATGAGCAAAGAAAAGAGTAAAGGTGCAGGAGAGGAATGGACAAAGAACTCTTACACACCGACAGGTTTTCTTTGGTTATTTGGTGCTTCTTCTAAAAAAAGTTGTGTGTTCTACTGAGAGCTTTAGAGAAAACAAGACATTTCAATAATCTTGTAAAATATTGTTACTCAGTTCTCAGTCTTATTCAATATTTTTTAATATTTTATATACACTAACAGGGAGATATGTATTTTTTTACAGTCATTTGAAGCGAAATTATCTCAAAATAATTGTTATATCCATTGTTTTTTATCATATTAGGCATCATATTTATTGAGTATGATGTAAACATTTTTAATTCACTGAATGCCAGTTAAAACTAAAGCAGTTTTTCTTTTTTTTCTCTTTTCATGTATCTCTATGATCTTTTTGTTGGTTTATCTACTCTTATATTTCTTGTCAGTCACAATAGATGTTACAGATTTGTGCTGTGGGTTTCAGTAGAAGTCTTACAAGGCTTATGCTAATGCTGCCTAGACTGTTTCTATTTAAATTGTGAGAATGTGACCTACTTTCATCTCTGTCACTGCATCTGCAGATTCTCCTATTCATGTCATATTAATTCATCCAAGTTTAATGATTGTCCTGCCTCATTAGCTGGGCTTACAGGACACATATGGGAGACCTCAACCAGGTCAAAACTCATTTTTCAGTCATACCAAGAAAGCTGTCACCATGTTTATCATGCCCTTTGTGACCCAATGATCTCAAGTAAATATTTCTACTAGTTATTATTAATGGTTGCTGAGATACATTTCACAAAGTTTAACAAAATCACTTTGTGATGGTTTATCTGTACTTTAACGATGTGGCTAATATTCATTCTTATGCCTGCAGATGCAGCAGCAAGAATTGAATTTTAATACTGACTCATTTTTTCCTTGAGTACTGAATAGAAAAAAATATCTTTCACTTTCAATTTATGTCTTGATGCTACATTTCATTACAGCTTTTGCCAAAGTTTGATACTTTTTGCTCCTTTGTAAATGTAGAAATTTCATGAGTCTCTTTCACTGGTATTTGCTGTTTTTCCTACCATCCATTAGCTAATTAGTAGAATAGAAACCATGTAAACATATTTTACTAAAGAGAACTGGAGTGGGCATAAGATATTTCACATAGCTGTCCTTGAAAGCAACTGGATTTGTCAACTCAGTATTTAGATTCTCTGGAATATCTCAGCAGTTTCATAGGGAAATTGCCTCAAAATCTTTTTAAAACAATGCAGCTTCATTTCTCCTATTATTTTCATAAGCAATACTGCTTTAATTATTAATGTCAGCATGGCATGGAATATAATATTTCTTAATTATAGAAAAAATAAAACAGTCTCAAGTTACCCAGTTCATAACAGTTTTATGAACAACTGCTTATTTGATCTTTCTGACCCCAGACTTATCAGTTCTTATTTTGTCTACTTAATGGTGGTTTGCAAGGGGTTAAAGAGTGTAATTATTGCATGTTAAGATGGTAAATTTGGCTTTCTGACTTAGTTGTTGAAATGCTGCGTGCTGAGTGGAGATTATGGTTCCATAGCATTTAGCTGGCTTTTATTCATGGTTATTCTTGCCACCCTACAGTGCAGTTGAAATACAATACTTCTGATAAACAGCAATGTACATGCAAGATCAGAAAAATGTCCTGGAAGTTAGGTGCTTGAGACATGACTGACGCAGACCTTCAGAAACCTGATTGTGAAAGACATAAATACTTCTTGCCTATTAAGATGTTGTAGGTGTAATAAGTATTAGACTATAATTAATTGATATACACATGATTCCGACAGAGGAATTATTCCACATATGGTTTGCTAGTAACTTATCAATAGGAAGTCTTCTTTATCTTAGCAGCTGAAGTAGTCCACTGTACAAAAATTTACCCAAGAACTATAGACTATTTAAATCCTCAGGTAGAATTTAAGTGATTTTTAAATGGTTTCTAGGCCTTCTGGTGGGTTTCTATGTGGCTGCATATTGTACTGAAGGGATGAATGAGGATCTTTGATAGTAGAAGTATTATGTGGCTACTGAAATACAAGCTGTATTCAGCACACAGCTGGCTTCAGCACATGGCAGACAGTTGTCTTCACTGCTTTGGTGTTGAAATTAAAGAAAAAGCACATTATCCTAAAACGACAGAATTAGTAAATTCTCATACAAATTTTTTTAGAACTTGAGAATCTCAGTGGTTTTCACTAAGATTATTAATTATCCTCCTAAGGAGATAATTTTTTTGTTTGGGTTTTTTGTTGTTGTGGTGTTTGGGTTTTTGGGGAGGGGTGTTTGTTTGTTTTTTGTGCATTTGTTGGTTTGTTTTGTGGGTTGGTTTATTTGGGTTTTTTTTTGTTGTGGTTTGTTTGTTTGTTTGTTTTTTGTAAGACACGGTACTGTGCTTAATACAGAAGCTTCAAATGAGAAAAATTAATGGAAACCAAACAATGAAAAGCTAGATTGGAAATCATAATGTTAAGCATAGACAGAACCATCTGAATAGCAAAATAATAACTGTGTTATTAGAATGATTTGAGAGTTACTTAACACTGAACCTGACAAAGCATTGCAGAATATGAGGTAGAAAATAATCCAGAAGTACTTGAGGATATGGACAAAACATTTATAAACTGATTGACATTTTCAAAAGGAGTTTCTAAACATGTACATGGCAATATTAGCAAAACAATTTTTTTATGAATAAGTTATCTTTTAAGGGCAGATTGTGAATCTGTTAATAATTAGGATTTTGAGGTTATTGAAAATCTTTACATTTTAACCTTTGAGTTTGTGTAAAGCTTTCTTTTTGAAAGACACAAAGCATGAATGCATGTATGTTTTATGATCGTCCAGCTAATCCATTTAAATACAAAATCAAAAAGCAAAAGTATACTAGGGTCAAATTAAAATAAAATTTTCTCTTTTTTTCTTCCTACTAAAACCATTTTTGAAAAAATAATTTCAGACCAAAAGCCACGGGTTTTTTTGATCTCATATGCAATGTTATATTTTGCTCTGGATTTCTGAGGTTTTTAATGTCTTTTTTAATTGGTTTCAAAATACAAACCTATTCTTAGTTTTGAAATGGTGAATAGACTGGTTTGTGCTAGTTTTCTCATTTGAAAATACTGATAATATATTTCTACTATTTACAGCCTCTCTTCAGAGTCTCAGAATATAAAACAGCAGTGATTTTCCCCTGGATTGCAAGAATGACTTGTTTTCCTCAAACAGCAACTGTAATAAAATAAATTAAACAGGTGGCTTAAAGTAATGATGGTGATTTTCAAGAGACAGAGAAACTGTTTACGCTTATTTGGGAGCAAGTTCATGAGACTTCAGTACAAGAATATCACAAAAACTCTCTGAGCTAAATATTCTGAAATTTTTGCTAAGGGAAATGAATTGATTTTTCCCCTTGGTACTTAGTTCATACAGATCATTAGAACATGGCAAATCCAACATATAGATGTGTGCAAATTCTCCAATTCTAGTGGCAAGGTGACTGTTTCTAAATTCAAAGACAGGTTACTTTTTTACACAGAGGAAAACAGTTTCATTTGAGTGGCAGCCGAAGTTCATAGTAATATACTGGATTAATTGTCTTGCTTTATTTAGCAATGAACTGTTCTTTCCAAGACAATGAAGGCACCAAGTATGGTTTAGGACAGCTGGATCTTAACCTTTTTTTGTTTGTGAGTCAAAACAGGAGAGGGAAGTGCGATCATGAAAGGTTTATCTCTGCTCCTTTTTACAGCACCTTGAGCTCATGTTATACAAATTCATGTAACTTTCATGTCTTTGAAATATTTTCATTTCCCATTAGGAAATTCTGGGGAACCTAGGAAGAAAGGAAATATTTTTCCCTGCCTTGCCATCTTGTTACTGAGATAGCTACCACAGCTGTTATATGCCATGCTTCCTATTTTGATATAAATTTCAGACTTTCTCATATAGTAAACTGCAACAGAATCTGACACACACTAAAGATTTTTAGTAAAGTGCAAATTTCCTGGGCTTGATCCCACAAGTAAAATTGTGCTGCCTGTACAGCTGCAAAGAATCACACAATCACAGAATGAGTAAAGTTGGAAGGGATCACTGGAGGTCATCTCGTCCAAATTCCCTGCTCAGAGAGCCTGCATTTGTCTTTGTTGAGTTTCAGAAGGTCCCTCTCTGCCCATCTCTCCAACCTGTCAAGGTCCTTCTAAATGGCAGCACAGCTCTCTGGGTTATCAGTCACTCCTCCCAGCTTTGTGTTGTCAGTACACTTGCTGAGGAGGCATCTGCCCCTTCATCCAAGTCATTAATGGATAAGTAAAACAAGACTGGTCCCAGTATTGAACCTTGGGGACACCCCTAGTGACAAACTAGACCCTGTGTCACTGATCAAAACGCTCTGAGCTATACCATTTAACCAATTCCCAATCCACCTTGCCATCCACTCATCCAGCCTACGCTTCTTGAGCTCGCCTATGAGGATACCACGGGAAACAATGTTGAAAACGTTGCTGAAGTACAGGTAGGAAATATCCACTGCTTTCCCCTCATCTATCCAGCCAGTTGTCTCATCCCAGAAGGCTATCAGGTTGGTTAATCATGATTTCTCTTTGGTGAATGCATGCTGACTACTCCTGATCACCTTCTTCTCTTCCACATGTTTTTTTCCAGAAATAGGTGGGACTTTACTTAAATGTTTCAGGGGAAGTATATACATCCCAGGGATGGCAAAAATTCAGCTCATAAAGTTTTACAACTTTCATTTGTCAGTTGCAGATTCTTACATCTGGTAGAAAGGTTAGTCTTTGTGGAAGATTACTAGGCATGGAACTGTGGTCTTCAAAAGGTTCGTTTCATACTAACAGAATGACTGAAGTTTATTTTAATACACTGTGACTGAGACTCCGTTGCAAAGTATCTGTATGGCTCAACATTGTTAATCAAATAGTTTTCTCTTGTACTTTTCTAGTAACTTGAGAATTATTCAAGGATGAATTGATTTGGATGTATCAGGATTTAAGATAAGGCTGGAAAATGTAGGAAATGCAGGCATAAAATGTGTGCTTTGTAATTTCAGGTCACACAAATACAAATGTTTGGAAAAGTCTGTGTGCAATCACTTTCTCCTGTAAAGTGACAGTACATAGCAACAGATTTCAGTGTCATTAGAGTGGTTATGGAGGGCAAGGAGGAAATCAAGGGCTGACTTATTTTTTGCTGAGTTTACCTGGAATGGGGGACTTACAAGTTCATTTATTTCTGTTAGGTGATTTGAACATTTTGGGATTGGAATTACAATCAAGATTGCAGTTTGAAAAAGTTTGTGGTTACCTATTCTTAAAGCTAGAAAGTTTTTTCCTCCACTCTTCCACTTTTCTTCTGTTGCTGTGAACTAAGCTCAATTTTTGCTTTAACTCATGCAGGTGCCAGTTTATGCATACAAGTTAGTCTTGCTTATTTTGTCCTACTGGCTGTGTTCTGGGGTAGGTACAGGACTGTAGACTTATGATTTTTTATTTTCTTTTCTGTTAGGAGTAATTAGAAATCAGTCTTGCTATTTTTAAGGCTTCGGGTGAAATTTTTATTATCATTAATGCATATTTTAGGAGTTGATGACAACACATCCTAACTCTTGAAATAACCCATTTAGTATAAATCATGTGCAACCCAGTAGATATAAGCTAAAACAGTGGTCTGCAATTTCACAGCTAGCCTTTCACAGCTCTGTGGTCATGTCTTATATACATGGGAAAAAATGGCATATGGAGCCAGAACTGTATTCTGCTGCATTTTCTGTCAGTCTCACCTTTACTGAAACCTATACAGAGTAAGTTTCTTGATGAAACAGCATTAAATGAAAGATCCTTTAGGAGGTCTTTACAACACATAATTGTTTTTATAAACAGGTAATAGGAAAGAAAACCATTTGGTCTCCTTTTATTCTATTTTTTTAATCAGTTGGTTTTGTTTCAGATTCCTGCATGCTATGATAGTGCTGGCAGGCAGCATAGGAGACTGAGTGAGACATCTCTATTGCTTGTCTGAACTTTGGCACAATAATGACAGTTGTCAGGAAATACTTCAATTTATATGCTGATCCCTAATAGATTTTTCATGTCTTCTGATAATTTAGTTTTCTCTTTCCTCATATGATACCTGTTAAATTCTATCAGTATCTCCAAGTTATTTTCTCTAGGTTAATATTTTAGAGCTATATTTACACAGAAAATTATTTTTATTCTGCTTGTAAAGAGCAGACAAAGTCAGTGTAAGCATACACACATGTATGTATGCATAAAACAAATACAGCTGACAGTCATTTTCTATAAGTGAACAAATAATCATAGAATTGTAGAATATTCTGAGTTGGAAGGGACCCCCAAGGATCATCAAAGTCCAACTCCTGGCCCTGCAATTCAGCTTTTCTTATAAAAGTACTCTGACAAAGTCATTGTGTGTACTTGCTTGAGCAAGTACAGTAGGAACTGGTTGGTAATCTTTAGAAATATCTGAGAATGAATCTTTAGTAGCCATTTGGCCTCCCACTTCAATAGACTTGCACCATGTTTGATCACAGACTATCTTATACTTTCTCAGTTTTTTCAAGTATCATTTAAAAGCAGAATTTTTTATAACCTCAGTAATTCTGTCATAATCTATTCATAATCTAAAATTACCTATGATTAAATATTGTATTTTGTATAATTTTATTTGGATTAATATTTTACTTTCTGTAATCTTAAATATCAGTATATTAGAAAAATCTTTACATCATTTTAATCAAGATTTTAAAAAACTTGCTGAATGTTGTCATTCATGAAAATTCTTTTTAGCCTGACTTCTAATAATTCAGAAACATATATCCTATCTAATAACAGCATAAATTTATATAGGCTAAATTAGGATGGTTTTGTCTGGAATAATTCAGTGTAATCTGAAATGGAAAACACAGCTGCTTCTGACACATTCAGGTAATAGTTATACTGTAACAGTTATATTTATGTATATTTAAAAGACTGGAATTTGAGCTAAACATTTCTTTGTTGGATAATTTCATCCCTTCTAGCTTGGTTTTCAATAGTGCATATATCCAGGGTGCCAGGGCATCACATGGAACAGCAGGATGTCATTAAAACTCACAGAACAAAACTAGATCTCTCACAGTGCCCAGCTGATAATTTTGCACAATTGTCATAAATTCTGTAGCTAATCTTGCTGAGATACTGGAGATACAGATGTTCTCTGTTCATTCTTAATTCCTTGATCCCACCTTTTCTGGTTTTAGAGGTGCCTTTTCAGTATTTTCATTCTACATTTAAAAGTCTATTTTGTTCCTCAGGAAACATTTCTAGTGCATAGACTGGCATAGCTGATGCTGTTTATTCCTCTGACATCATGTAGCAGGCTGCCATTCGATTGACATTGGTTACCATCATTGCAATGGCGAGTTCAGCTCTCAGGGCAGCAAAGGCAGCATTCCTAAGCCATTTCTCTCTCCCGGTACCTCCCAGCTTTCACATTAATAATAGGGGAAGAAAACCCCAAAACTCTGGGGTGGTAAAAAATCAGATAAGGTTGTCAAGGCTCTTGCGGGTGTTGTAGGTGTTGTAAGTCTCTACTGGATGTGCCCTGAGATATCTGCTCTGATCAGATCTATTTTGAGCAGGAGATTAGACTGGATGCCCCCTTCCCTTCCCAAATTATGACTCCATAATTTAATTTTTCCCTTGTAAATATTAACCAAAACCCACTAAAAACCAAACCCCAACAAAACGCAAAATGAGAATCTTTAGAGAGAGCATCACATACTGCAATAGTATATTTTCTCTCTCCTTTATTTGTTTTCAACTTACTTGTTTGTTCCATAAAAAGCATAAAGATTTTTTTATACCAAGTTTTCTAGAAGTCATTGGATAACAATTCTGAATGTCATGAAAAATTAATCATACATGGTGCAGTGCTTATTGAAAGACATTGACTTTTTAATGAAGATATGAATATATAAATCCTTTCTTGTTTTCAGTTTGATATTCATCCTGACCTTCCCATATCATGTTTCCCATCAACCATGTTGTCTTAAATTGCTAGCTTACTGTTGTGCTCAAATTGTTCAGTGAGTTAAGAAATGGTCACATTATGGGAACATGTTTTGTACTGCTTAGACCATTAAATTCCCGATCAAGTTAGACAGTTTTGTTCAGGTCCTTTGATATCAGTATCTTTTGAATAATCATAAAAAATTATGATGATACTTATATGGTTGCATTTTGCCTACTAAAATTTTAAAAGAAATGGAACAAGAAACCAAATTCTCGTTCTTAATGTGAAAATTCTGTGTGGTACTACTGTGAATCATTTACCAGAATGAGGCTGGTACATTTTGTTGGTCTGTAAGATGGTTCCTATGCAACAATTTTAGACCCACTGATGAAAAGACTTGCATCAATACAACCTAATATGTGGGTGTTTTGCTAATTTAAAGGTAATAAGTTTATAGGATCTTTTATATATATTGTAATATTACTAATAAATTCATATTCTTGATGGAGGAGCATATCATTAGTTCCTCTTAGCAGTTTCCTAGGAAATGCTCTGCACCTCAATCATAATTGCTCAAACTCTTGGTCTAACAAGGAATATTACAGTGTGATTTGTATCTTATTATCCAATGTACTCTAAAAGAAACCTATTAGCATGAGTGAAGTATAGATAAGATTTGAAAGTGCTGATACCAGCTGCTGGAAGGTCTCATGCAGGGCTGGTTGTAATGGTACTACAGTAATGCTTTCTGACCTGCTAAGCATGTTTGAGAATTTTTTCTCTGAATTGCTGCTAAAGTTTGACCTCAAGTTTTTTATTCTTGACTCGTGGTCAGAAGTTTATTAAAAAAAAAAGAAAACCAAACCAAAACAAAAAAACAACCAAAAAAAAAGGAACCCCCAAACGCCTTAAAAAGAGAGTGCTGCTGTATGTGGGGAAAGGAAACAGAGGGCAGCGGAAACATTGAAGAAGTTATCCCAGTATTGCAATCATTTTAGAGATGGGGGATGGAAAACGGATTTTTCCATTATGATTTCATTTTCTGCAAATGCTCAAGGAAGCATATTCTTATTGGAAGTAGCACAAAACTTTTTGTTCATATAAGCTTATTTTCAAATATATAAAAACTAGTTTTAGTTTTTTTATAGCTATAACTTGAGATTTTCTTATTCAAGAACTTCAAACTGCCTTCTTTGCCTAATTGACTCATCTTGTGTGTGTGTTTAAATCTGATGCTTATATCTGATTTCCTTACTTTGCTGCCTTATTTCTCTTCGTTCTTCCTTTAGATTTTTGTATTTGTGTATTCTCTGACCCTGCAGATTCTGCCTTCTCTTGATTATCCTTTTTCCTCAGCAAAGCGTTGTGCTGACACCCGTACCTATATGACTGTTTACACGTTTGACCTGTTCTTTGTTCAGATCACTTTCTGTAAGACCAATATATGGGGTTGAATAATATTTAGTGAGTACTTTGCATACAGAATGCTGACTCCATCTCAGGAAGCCTTTTCAAATGTCTTCATTTGTAATGAATGAATGTTGTTGGTTGTTAGTAACCAGGTGATGATCCCTCTAGCATGTGCTGCCAGATCTGTTTCGCAAAGAGCAGCAAACCTGTGCTTGGATTGTTACTGAGGTATTTCCCCCAAATGACCTGTGCCTCTGCAGTCCCTCTCAGTGCTGTTCAGCACTGATAATGTGCATGCTCTCCGCTGTGCATTATGACAGTCTGAGTGACACACCATGCAATGAATAATAATGTGTCATAGCTGCAAGTAGTTAGAGCTTCCCTCACTTCTAGCACCTTGCCTAATGTGCCTTTCCCACACAGTTTTGTGACAAAGGGCTGAGATATATTTATATACTTGCTCTCATTTAACCAAAGCAGAAATTCTTGTCATCAGCAGCATGGTTGCCCTATAAATATCCCACTTAACTATCTTACAGAATCAAATCCCAAAGGTGGGCATGGGTATAATACAGAACTAGTCCAGAGAAAACATTCCTGAAGTAGGAATGTATAAAATGCAGATGTTTGAAGTTTTCTGCAGCAAGGTAGGGAAGAAGTATCTCAAATTATTTTCTCTGTCTTAGTATTAGCGTGTTCTGGAAATAAATTTGTATCTCTGAATAAATTGTCTAATGTGTTTTCTCTCTGCATAGAATCATCCTAGTCATGACAAGTTTTAGTTTGTTTTGAGTTTTTGAGGTTTTTTTACTGACCAGCAGGCTTAATGACTGACTCATATCCTGCCATGTACTGCCTCCCACCTAATACCATACTGACAAGCTGCTGGTTTTCTTCTGCTCAAAAGAAATAAGAAATAGAAATTAAGTCTTTCAAAAAATGCAATAGCCACAATATCTTGGTATGATTAAGCTGACATGAATGGTGCTGACTCCCTGTAAGATATACTCCCTAACCCTGCAAGGTCACATATGGACCTTAGACACTTCTGTTATATAAGCAAGCAAACAAATAGTGTTCTTATCTGAAAGGCTTTTAGAGATGAAAACATATGGTAGTCAGCTGATTAATACACTTAGACAAAATCTGTAAATCACAGAAAGTTCCAAATCCACATGTTTAAGCACCTGAATACCTTTTGAAATCTATCCTAGAGTCTATACTTGTAGAATAAAGTCAGGTTTTGTGACATTTTGATGTTGTTCAGAAAAGTTTAAATTGAAAAATTTCAGCAAGTTCAAATTCTTATGTGAACAAGAAGAATTTCTTGTCTTAAACATGGTATTTTAATGGGAAAAATACCAGTGCCACTCTACCTACAAGCAAGCAGAAAATCCTAGACTATCAAGTTCAAGGACCAAACTGCATCTGTCTCTCTAAAAGTATATGTTTCCCGATATCTAAAAGCTAGTTTATTGCAGAATAAATATATAAATTTTCTCAATTCTTTTAATCACAGATTTTTGAAAACTTTTTTTTTGAAAATATCCATTCTTAATATGTTTTTGACCATAGAAAACCCATGCCAATTACATTTAAACACTGCCATTTGTCATGAGAAACCTGCATGCATACAGATATAGGTATCTGTATAAAAATTCTAGTAAAGTGTACTGTATGTACTTAAGGACCACAGATGGTTAACTCCTGGTTCCAGACATATGCCTTCATATATGGAGTTATTAAATGTGTTTTCCAAAAATGATGATTCATTTTCAGTTGGTTCATCTTTGGAAAATGCATTTTAAATGGAGCTGGATTTAACAAATATTGCTGTGCCTGCTTCTGAAAATAAGGCCCACTTGTAACATTTTAAAGGAAAGTCCATATCCCCTGACCTCCTGATTTTTATAACATATATTTGTGAATAAGCTATGGAAAATTTTTTTGAAAATTTGTAAACTTCAGCCTCCTGTTCTAATTTTCTTAATATTAACCCTTCTTATTGTTGAAAGACTGTAAGTACTGTAATCTTTGGTGCTAATACTACTTCTATCTCTTAAATTATAGATTTATTTACATTTTCACCTAACACACAAAGGACTGTAAAGCAAATACTGTTTCAAGGAAATGCAGGCTCAATGTAAGCTAGTGGAAAAGTGCAAAGGAAGAGAAATAAAATGTCTGAAAAACCCAAAAAACATTTGGTACAAGTGTGGATAAAATCCAGACTTCTGTGCATTACCTCTTGTGGTTTTTTCCCTGATCCCAAACAATCCTATAATCATGATGTGCAGCTTCTTAAAACCATGTTTCATCCCTTACAGGTTTTTTATCCTGTTCATCACCAGAAATAATCCCTTAACAAGAAACTCTTCCATAGATTGTGAAGATCAAATCTGATTCAGAAAGGTGAGTTTTGATTTAACACTGTACCATACCACCTGGGAATGAAGAAGTTTGGAGAGATGGTAGGAAAACCGAGCCTAAAGTATCATTGATTAAAATAGAGAACTACACTTCAAATAATCATTATTTATGCCGTCATTTTCACCACTTGTGACTGACAGGATTTCCTAACTCCTTATCAGGATTTCTGACATATGGTCAATAAAGAATGAGAGAAGTTCTCAATCACAAATTCCTTCTAGAACTTTTCAAAGGATCCTGTCCTAATGGAGACAAAGAGGTTTCTTTGCATCAAACCTGTTTCCTCTTATTGTCTCCAAAATACAGAATTACCTTTTCTACTTGTAACCTTTCCAGGGCTTATGTGAAAATCCAGTGCAAATGGGTCTTGGCTATTCTTCCACTTACACCACTTTATGAAGTGAAGGTTATGGAATAATATTGTATTCTTTTTAGAAGTGACACCACAGTGGACTAGACAGACTGTTGGTCTGTTCTGAAGTGGCAGTAGCCAAGTAAATTCCAAAAGAATTTCAAGAGGCTTATTATTTTCTTGTAATTTTTCATCCATCTCTTTAAGATTATACTGAAAGATGGTTTGATAATTCATATTTCATACACTCTTTAAATGATGTACAGTTTTAATGGGCATGTGGAGATAGAAGGGAGAACTGAGCACTTGGTGAGAAAATCTAGACAACCCAAGACTGAAGAATCATTTTTTGACTAGCCTATACCATATTTCAGAACATTTGTGAATATAAATATGGTGCTTCCTACCTTCATTCATTACTAGGTCCTAAGTTGTTTCCTGACTTTTTATCTCTCTAGTTTAAGTCAACATCTGTTAAAGTACACTTGTATTACAACACATTCAGGGACCTTAAATTATTTAATATCAGATATTCGCTGCTAAGGTACAGAAAAGAATGAAAATTATTTAGAAGGGTGGGGTTTTACCCTATTTACTTCCTTGTATTTTTCCTATTTGCCTTGCCTAGTGTAGTGCACATCATACTGTGGTTATAGTGCTACATCACGCACTGATACTACTGTAAAACTTTACTCACCCCAGTCCAAATAACAGCGAGTCCATCCTGTTTAACACAGTAAGTATTATTTCTATTTTACAGGCAGGGTGGCAGGTATGCAGAGAATTATATAATCTATCTTGATGATACAATTCCAGTGAGTCCTGGCTATAGCAATTTCGATGTCTACATCACTAGTTGCAGTCCTACAAGCACAGAAGGTAAGAAAGTGGGTTCTTACATGTATTATATGCATTACAGTATTTAAATCCATTTGAATTTAGATAAACCTGAAAAAAAAGTTTATGTTGTTTTCTGTTAGGCAAGGATAAGGCATTAGTGATTTAAGAAAAAAAAAATAGAAAAGAGAAAGGAGTTAAAAAAAAATCACTGTGAAAGTTCATGGGGTTTTTTTCACATTGGCCAATAAGTGCTGAGTGGAAATTTGTATGATGTGTAAAATTGGTGCCTCAGTGTTGGCCATAGAAGATGCTGAAGATATTTAGTTGAAGTAATTTATTTTATAAATTATTTTATTTTATAAATTATACCTGAAAACAGATCTTGAAAATTACGGTTATCTCCTTGAGTAATATTATTTTTGCCAAGAGATTTTCTTTTTTATTTTTTTCCATTTTGACAATTTGCTCTTTGTATGCAACATTTCTTTTCCACCCCAATTTTTTGAAAGCTGTAGCTTTCTTTAGGATCTTGTATGATTAAAGCAAACTATTATGGGTTTTTTGTGATGAAAATTTTGAAATCTTCAATGTTACTTTTCTTTTAGCTCAGAAGTTAAAATTAAATATTTTTTCTCCATTCGAGAGCTTCACTTTGAATGTATATATGAGGACCAGGTAGGACAATGTGGCTCTTAGGTTGTTTCTCAGTAAAGTTTTGAAGCATATGTGGTTAAGATTTTGTTATCAATAGATGCAAATTGTATTTTCCAGTCACAATAACTTCACAGGTAAGAAATTAAGGTGCCTGATACATTCATCTCTTTGTCAGAGTATAATACTTTTGTTATTTAAAATTCACTGAGAGAAAAAATGCTGTCATACCGTAAAGATATTATTTCCAAAGTAATGCATCATTCCTGCCCAAGTCTAGTCTATATTCTTAAATTTTACATTCTTAAAAATTCAGTTTAAAAGACACGGTCCTTCTTTTTCACTCTACAAACATTTTCCAACTTCAACGATTCTATGATTCTGTGATTCAGAAAACCGAATACATATTAAATGGGGCGTGAATATAAAATGAAGGACTATGCTCTATTCTCATCTACACCTGCATCAATCTGGAGGTGCTCCATTGAAATCAAAGGAGTTATTCATCCCTGTGGAGTGAATTTACAACAGTTTAATGTCAGTGGTGCTCAGTTGTGAAAAGGAGAGAATTCACCTAGGGTCGAATTCTAAATTAGTGCTACAGGAAAATGACAGGATTCGAGTCAGATTTTTTAATGTTGAATACAACAGTTAATTTCAGTCAAAGGAATTCACATTTTATAAGTTGAAAAACATGGCTATTGACAAGAACTGGAAATTGGAACAGAAAAATACAAAGCCATTCTTCTTAAAAAAGATACTCTGTAAAACTGTATTATTTAAGTCAGTAGAAATTTTGTCATTGGCCTCAGTGGAACCAGAATTCTTCTGTTGGGTACAAAGGAAGCTTTTGCCATTTTTTTTAGTATGTAGTTACCTTTGTGAATATGTGTATAAGGATCCTTACCCAAACTCTTATATTATTAGCCTAACTTATACATATGCCCTGGTCAGAATTGTAACACAACAATTCCAAGAGCAAAAATTAGGAAAAGCTTAACTTTTTTTGTTAGTAGGTTTTCTTTTTCCTATTTTTCTTTCTCAAAGCATCATCCATTTTAGAAAAAAAACCAAACCTCTGCTAGTTCTGAGTTGAATGCTAGACACATAATTCTCCTAAGCACACAGGTGAACAAGAGAAGCTAAGAGCACTTTAGAAAAAATATATTTACCAACTAAGTATGAGGCTTCTTACTTTCCTTCTATGTAAATACTTTTAAGAGCTATTAAGTTACAGAATCATAGAATACATGAGGGTGAAAGGGACCTTCAAAGGTCGTGTAGTCCAACCCTGTTGCTCAAGCAGGGCCACCAAGAGCAAATTACCTAGGACCATGTCCAGATGGCTTCTGAATATCTCCAAAGAGGAAGACTCCACAACTTCCCTGGGCAACCTGTGCCAGCTCTTTTACTCTTACAGTATAAAAAAGTTTCATGATATTCAGAGCGAACCTCCAGTGTTTCAGTGTGTGCCTGTTGCCTCTGGTCTTGTCACTGGGTACCACTGGCTCCATCCTCTTTGCACCCTCTCTCCATATATTTGTAGACGTAATAAGATTCCCCTGAGCCTTCTCCAGGCTAATTGTCCCAGGTCTCTCTCAGCCTTTCCCCGTAGGAGAGATGTTCCAGTCTATCATGTTCATGCTGCTTCGCTGGACTCTCTCCAGTCTGTTCATGTCTGTCTTGTACTAAGCAGTCCAGAACTGGACACAGTACTCCAGGTGTGACCTCACTTGGGCTGAGTAGAGGGAAAGGATCACCTCCTTCAACCTGCTGGCAATGCTTTGCCTAGTGCAGCCAAGGAAACCATCAGGCTTCTTTTCAGCAAGGGCACGTTACTATCTCATGTTCAGCTTGGTGAATTGGCTGTCTCTGCATAATGGAAACTTTGACAATATGGGATTCAGTTCCATAAGCAGTAATTCTAGAAAGTTTTTCTAAACAACAGTTGTTTCTAGTAATGGATTGTTAACATAGAGGATGAAAATTTGTACAAGTGTACAACAATTCTAAACTTGTCCTATTAACCCAGCTGCACAATGAACATGCAATGAATATCCAGGAGTTTTGAGAATATGGTTCAATTCCAAAGGGAACAACAAACCCCACCATTTAGTTCCATCTTTACCAGAAACAATAAGTATTACAATAATATGAAGAGTTGAGTTTATTGAATGGTCATGTAAACAACCATGTGCCAAAATCATATGTGTTGTGATTTTACCCAAATTTTCCTGAAAGGAGGATATCTTTTCTTTTATTTCTTTCAAGGCACTATGACCCAATAGAAATTACCTCACTAGAACTGTAAACATCAGAAAAAATATGTGAAAATTAATAAGTGATGCAGCATCAGTCAGCTGCTAATTTTGATGGATATGCACCTGATTTTAGTGTGTGTTGTATTAAAAGAATTGAACAATAATCAGTGAAATGATATAAACAGGAAATTATGTAGTGTGAGCTGTGATTACATTACAAAATTTGAAATATTCCTCCAAGATTATGTATGACATATTTTATGTAGTCTGAGATTTTTAGGCCCTCTTTTGAATTCCTAAACTGATTAGTGAGCTTGATCCTAAATCTGTGCAGTCAAAAGTATATTTGCCAGCAATAATTTTTGTTCCCTTTTGAAAGTAGTAAGCTATAAGAGAATGCAAGTACTCTCTTCATGTGCAAACAGATTATTGACAGAAAACCTAAATAGAATAGAAAGAATATTACGTTCCAGACTTTCCTTTATGATTTCTTAATTTTTATTGAAAATGAAGGCAGGGCTGTCACTGACTTAGGAAAATCTTGCAATTGCTTTTCACTTTGTCTAAGCAAAGTCATCTGGTTTCACTCTTTTCCTTAAAATTGGGCTATGCTTATTCAATTACAATGTTTTTCTACTTCTTTATGTCAGAATCTCCTTTCCTTAAGTTTTAGCCCTGTTTCTCTTCCATCAAATGTCTGAAAATTTTGAATATCTAGTCTTTTCCACTAGTGGCTTCCAGTGCTAATCACACAGAACTACAGAATTTGTCCTATCTGTCAGGAAGGAAAAGGTCCTTTATAATGGTCTATTGTCCATGTTTATTGGGTGAAGATTTGCCAGTACATACGTTTGAGTTTTGTTATCCTCTCATACTCAGGATTGGGCAATCTTGTTACACTACACCAAAAACAAAGTTCCTTTGCCAGTCTATGTTTAGTTCTCTTCACAGTTCACTGTTTTGACTCATGGTGATCTTGGTCCATAAGAGGAACCAGAACTCAGTGGCCTCTGCTGTGTGCTTGGGATTTTGTACCACAGCAGCAGTGGCTATTCTGCATGTTATATGGTAGCACTGCCAGGGCAGCTTCCAGGCAGGGAGGAGATCAGGTAACAGCTGCTCTTAACAGTTGCTGTCCACTTGCGTGTGCTCAGAGGTGGGCAATAACCATGAAGAATAGTAATTCCTTAGTTTAGGAACTGAACAGAATGCCCTAGGATATTTCTTCTGTCTCACCTTGTCAGGGCTTGTAAAACATTGCAATGTGTCTATGATCCAGTGTTTTCCATGGTGCTTTTGAGCATCAGCTCACCATGCTGGATAACTTTTGTTAACTGATATGTAGGGAATTGATATCATTGGCTGGAAAATCTGCGAAATAAGAGATTTAAGACAATATACAAACAATATTGTTTGGAGGCAACAACTTATAATATACTGCAGGAAAAACATAACACAAGTCCCTCCAGAGTTAAGGATAGTCTTTTAACGTTTGATTAATGAATGAGTTATTCTGGTAATACCAGAATATTTGTTTTAAGTAGGTTTCACACATAGGTAGCATGCATGGTTGTAAAACAGATAATGCAATTATATTTTTTTTTTCTTTAGTAAAAGGACATTTACTTTTTCATGTAGCATGACACATCTTATAAATATCACAAATTAGGTGACTTTAAATTTATTTTTTAAGGAGCTAATCATGCTATCTCCTGTGTTTATTAGGTGATAAAACCTAATCAATGTATTAAAAATAACAAACTTTAAGATGGAAGATCATATCATAGCTCAGAGTATATTTTTCAGTCTTGATATTGGATTTGTATTTAATCAGATCTATGCCAGCAAATATATTACTGTCTATTTAAGTACTGTTATCTGTTAAAAATGTGTATTTTGATGTCGTTTGAATAATATCAAAATTAGAAAATGTACACATTTCTACTGAAAGTAAAATATTAGTTTGTATCAACAGGGATACTGTAGCTATTGCAGATGCTTTTATTAGATGCCCAAAAGTTGTGTCTTCTGTACCTGATGCCCATATATTTGTTTAATTTGGTTATAGAAACCTTCATTTTTACTTACAGGCTCTTTAATATTAGCAGGAAACTTTTTAAACAAGCAGTAGAGAAAACATATTAGGCAGTGATGTTCTTATTTTTCTGGGAAAAGGAACAAGTTTGTGGTTTTTTGGATTTTGAGTAGTAAGAAGAAAAAGACTCATAAGACGTTTGTAGGCCTGAAATACACCAGCAGCATCAATGAATAAGACAGGAATAAAATAAGCTCACCAACTGAGAAAAAGATTGTTACTTGTCAGCAACTTCATCTCCTATCACACTCGCAGCCTTCTCCAAAAATCCCCAAAGGCTTTTTTAGCATTCCTGAAAGACTGTTAGTTTTGGGTTATTAATTATTACTACACACTCAGCCTTTCACCCATTGTAGGTAATTTATGTTTGCCATTGATTTCAGTGATAGTAAGATTAGATGCTATAACAGTGATTTAGGGCCTGGTTCCAGTTGCTTAACTTATATCTGGTAGAACTTTCTCACCAGCAAGCTTGTTGAGTCAGTAGAATAAATCTGAAAGTCAGTGTTAATGATTCAGTAAGTGTTACTTGACTGAACTCAGTTAGCTTATGGATTTTGTAATTCTGGAAAAAACTTCTAATATGACATATAATTTAAAAATTTATTTTATTTTCAAGATGCCAGTTTCACACTGAAGCTGAAGCCTAAGTAAGCATACCAAACATAACTTGACTATTTGAGAGAGGACTGAACAAAGAGCTAGTTATATTATTATATGCATGGAATAACTCAGAGTTATTGCTTAATATTTAAAGTTTGCTATAATTACCATGAAAGCACCTGACATTCTCTTTTTGGGGCTTGTGCGGAGGAGTTAGATCTATAAATAATTTATTTCTGATTTTGAGAGAGACAAATGCCAGCACATACATCATCTGTATTCTGTTTCCATGAAGTGGATAGCATATCCGACCTTATACACACAAAGTTTTCTGTAAAATTTTTATTGAATTTTGATCCCTGAAAAAAACCAAGACACAAGCCCAATTCTGAGCATTTTAGGTAACATAAATAAATACATCTAACATAAGTAGGTAAGTACATAGTGAACATGGCAGCACTTCAGTAGTCGAAATTACAGAACCAGTTTAGAAAACTCTAAAATGCTGGTCAGACGTCATTGTAATCTAACTGTGTCAGATTTGATAGATGAGCCTAGACATTGTACTCTTGTGTTGCTGTCACTTAACAGCTCACTGGAACCATGACTTAAACTCACTGAAATCTCGAAGCACTTCAAAGGCCTTTTGCCCTGGAACAACTGCTAAAATGGAGTTTTAGGTAATTAATATGTGTATACAAGTTTTGAACAAATACTTATTTCTGTAATTAGAAAATAGATTGTCTTTCCTTGCAAATTATTTACATTGCTATATTTTTTGCGGAGGTAATTTTATACCTTGTTTCATATTATTGTCACTCCTCTGCAGTTGTGGCTGGAGTTGGTACCTGTGAATACTGGTTGCTCTGTACTTCTTTTGCAAAGACAACTTTATACCTCATTTCATTTTGCTGTCATTTCCTCTGCCTTAGAGGCTAGGCTGGTACCTGTGAATGCTGGCTGAACTGTCAGAATCAGGCAGGCTTTTAAGAAAATGAGTTTTGACATTCCTTTCTTTAAGATGATCCCTTGTTTTTCAATTACTGTTTTCTGACTCGGAGATTTCTTAAGGTAACCCTAAGTTTGTTCCCAAACTGTCAAGCAGGTGGCAGCAATGCCACACCAGAGCAGCTCCCAGCCCTTTTCCCTGACATCAAGTGTTAATGCAATTGACCAATCAGTGCTAAGATGATGGGAGGTAATTGGGTAATTGTATTTTACTGATCCCAAGCAGAGAAAAGAAGGGGGGGGAGGGAGGGGGCAGGGGGTGAAGAAGAGGTGGGGGAAAACAAACAAAAAAATCAAAACCAAAAAAAAAAAAAAAAAAGAGAGAGAGAAAGAGGAGAGAACAGAAAGGGAGAAGGAGGAGTGTAGCCAGAGGGACTGGCCCTGGGACATTTGCAAATCCTAGAGTGCCACTGAAAGGAGAGGAGTAACTGAAAGCCAGAGCGACTGAAAAGCGGAGCTACTCGCAGCAACAACAGCAGCTGTCAGGAACTGGATATATACATACATGCGTATGTACGTGCACACACAGGGAGAATTCAAGCTGAAGCTAATAGGAGGGAGGAAGCGTTTCGACTGTGCGAAGGGCTATGCATATCAGGGATGAAACGAAAAGCTGAAAGAAGCGGCTGCGCTCCTGGGACTGTGTCATCTTGGAAAGGAGGGAGGCAGGAAGGAAGGAAGAAAAGGGGGAAGATAACTGGCGTGTGGAAGAAGATGGGAGACTAACTCACTGCTGTGCAGAAGGGAAATCCAACTTACACATCTGAAATACACCAGGCTGAGCTTGGAAATGAGATCAGACCTGCATTGAAACAGAGAAAAGGAGGAAAAGGGAGGCTGAGATGGGAGAGCTTTTATCCTTCCTGTCTCTCCTTCCCTCTCTCTCCTCAAAGAAGAAATAGAAGTTTATCCGTCTCAGTGCTGCTGGATCTGTATAGCTGCTGGACAAAAGATGGAGAGGAAGCTGAAATGAAAAGCAAAGGGTGCTTCTGAAATTTACAGCTAAGAGGACGAATCACGTCTTCCCGAGCGTCTTTGTGCCCCATCGGGGGAGTTTTAACATCAGAAGGATTTTGAGAAGTGTGGGGGGGTGGGGGGTGGGGGGGCAAAGGCGAGAGTGGGCGCTAAAAACACCCGTCCCAAGTGTTTAAAAAATAACGAGATGATGGATTTCTTCTTGACAGCTGGTGGGAACCTTGAATTTTTCTCTACTCCCTCTCTCCTTCATATAATTTAATGTGAAATTATGAAAATGCAGAGGAGTTAGAGGATAGGCAAAAGGATATATCGTGGAGTTTGAAACAAGGAGAGGGTGCTGATGCTGTGGATTGCTGGCTTCTTGCCGAAATCAAAAATCCAATTGCGCACTGGGTTGTGATTGGAAATCTAATCAGATCTTTGGAGAGGGGGGAGAGAGACTAAAAGTTTATTGTTTTGGCAGAGAGAAAGAAAAATTTAAATACAAAAGGAGATTTTTTTTCTAAAGGAGCGTGGGGGAATAGAGAAAAAGAAGAATGGGAATCCCCATTCTAATGTGGAGACACATGGATTGGATAATTAATAGTGCAGCAAAGAAGGGGGAAAAAGAAAATTGCCTGGCAAGACCTGGATCTTAAGTGTCACAACAAAATTACATTAAAAGAATACAGATGGAGGATTGCTTAAAAAGAAATACAGCCCCAGAGAAAAAACAAATAAAGAGCAATGGGGAGCAGTGGAGCCAGAGAGGCAGAAAACCTTAGAAAAAGGAAAGTAAGCAAAGGATCCACAGTGGAATGAAAAGTTTCAGAAAGGAGAAGGACCATTCCTCCTCTGCAAGGATTTTTGGTGTTTTTCTGTTATTTGAAACCACTATTCTCCAGTGAAGGCAAACATCAACATTACCACTACAGCAATTTTAAGCAGAAAAGTTGAAAGCCACAGAAATAAAGGACAGAGAAGAAGAAAGTAAAATTGCCAGAGGGGGAGAGTTCAGCAGTGTTGGGTTGGATTGGCACCTGTATGGACTGAAATTTCTGGGAAATTGCGATTGGATATCCTTTATTTTTATTTTCTTTCTTGTTTTTAGTTTTGGTTTCATTGCTGAAATGAAATAGTTTTCTAACCCCTCCCCCACCCGGGTTTTTCATAATCACTCGGATTTCCAGCTGGATAGTCTTTGAGGATACAGTGAGTACACTTTCCTTTTTATTATTTTTTGGAAAAGGAAATATACCCCATTGCCTCTCTTCTTTCATCCTTATTCCTCTTTTCTCGGTCTTTTCTCCCACCTGAATAAAGAACCCGACTGTATTTTGATAATGGCTGGAGGGGGGGTGGTTTGGGAGAGAGAAGGGAAGGAACGAGGATAGAACTGAATTCTCACAGTAGCTCAGATTCCTGTTAGTAAAATTCAAGCCCTTGTAGGGTGTTGCAGGCACCTGCCAGTGTGTCCTTATAGCATGTGTAAGTGTTCACTAGCAAAGAAATCTTTTGAGAAAGCCCTTGCAGTGAATGGGGGGTGCTGCCTGATTGCCAAGTCTCTACAAGCGGATGCAAGTTGCATAGAATTGGATGCACAGAGGGGGTTTATTTATTTAGTAATTGTTTGAAATAGTTGAAGGTTCTAATTAAAATGCTGGTACCCAGTCTAACATTGCAGATCAATATGGTGTATTAACAGGAAAATTTTATAATCAAGCAGGGTGGTGAAGGATGGCTTTTGTCGGGAGTGTGGGGGGGTGTAGGGCAGGGGCTTTTAATGGATTTTGAGGAGACAGCTCTGAGAAAAATGGCACATTTTACTCTCCGTTGCTAAGAAAGGACAGTAACAGGCAGAGAGAGGACATTCTTCTATTAAAGGGGAGTTTCGGAAACTGCTGTTTTAGCCACTTGTGCCCTCCAGATCTCTTAGGAAATTCTTTGTGATTTTTTGGTGAATCCTTCGGGTCCCCTAGGACTCTCATGGCAGTTGAAGGAGACTGATTATAAAGCAGTGAGAGGACATTGAGGTGTTAGAGGATTTTTGTTACTGGGCTGATAATGAAAATAGTTAAAAAGTGGCTTGTAGATTAGCAATGATGTGTAACAGACCAGTAAATATCTCCCTTTTTGGAGAAATGTGGTGTGGGGGTGTGGAATAAAGGGAGGATAACATGGTGTTTAAAATAGAGATCCATGTTTTCCTGTGGGGAAGTGATACTTCCGTCCCCTCTCCTGGCATGACTGCGTAGTCTGTGGGTAGGGAGTTTTCTTTCCCTTTCTTCCCCTTCTGTCCTCCCTCACCTCTGTCCTCTTCAACCTTGGCCTTCACAAGTAAAGGCTCCATCTGAAAGTATTAGGCCAAAACTGGTGGAGAATGAGAGGGAGAAAGAGCTAATTAAATGAGCCATTGAACAGAAATGGATTGATTTTTTTTTTTTTTTTGGCATGCAGGGTGCAGAACTACCTTTGCCACTCATTTTGCTTTTCTCTAGCTACAATGTTCTGGAGAAGGGGAGAGAAGGCAGGAGTGGAAGAAGTGTTGGTAGAGCCAGATTTTAGCGCTTTTTTTTTTTTTTTTTCTGGCAGCATTTCTCGCTTCACAAGCTTTCTGCATTAAACAACCAAACCAGAGCTCTAACTTCCCTGGATAAATGCAGAAATTAATATTAGCCTCCTCCTTCCCCTCCCCCCCCCCGCCTTTCTCTATTTACTTACATCACTACTGTTACTTCATGTAAATGTCCTGAATCTTTTGGCATAGTGGAAATGAGAACTTCTGCCTATCAAAGGTGTACCATGTGCTTCTGTTTGGAGGTCATGCCTCTTAAATGTTGGCTACTTGAAAAGGATTAAGAGTTAGAGTTCAATTCTGCTCATAAGGAAATCTCTTGGAGTTTTTGTTTGGCCATATGAACAAATCAGACCCTTTGCACTGTAGTGTTCAGAAAAAGAAGGAAACAGGCACAGGAAAAATTGTTCCTTCCAGCTCCAATTACTCTCATCTTTCTCAGTATAGCTAAATCCCTTTAGTATGAAGTGTTTTAGCCTCATTTATTTCTCTGGGCACATGTTTCCTGGTGGGACACTAAATGGGTAATAAGTTTTTTAGCATCTGAAAATGAATGCAAGACTCTCTTGTCCATTCCTTCATGTATCATTATAAGTCTGTACCCTATTGTGGGCTATACTTACATCAGCAGTTGCAGTAATAGAACAGCTAAATTTATGTTAAGCTGCTGCTCAGTAATTACTGAAGGAAAAAGAAGCTGGCTAAGGAAAAGGCATTTCCAAGCTTTTCCCTGGATTGCTGTCAAGTGAACACATAAACAGAAAATTTGATAGCGCAACTCCAGTTTTTGACAATAGAAAGCTGACATAGGTACCCCATTCATTTTGTTGAGTAACTAGGCAGAATTATTTTCTTGATATGATAAGAAAGCACTGGGAAAATTTAGTCACCAGTTTGGGCTGAAATAGGCAAACCTTGTCAGCATTAAGAAGCTAGGGATGCATGTCTGCTTCCAAAGAGGCAACAGCTTCACACTTCAGTGAATCATTCACTTAATACACTAGCCAAAAGATACATGGAACAACCCAGATTTTAACTCATTCAATGTCAAGTGGGAATGAGTATAACATTTCTCAGGATTTTTGCTGGGGCTTGTCCAGAGCCCAAAGGGCTGATCATAAAATATACAGCCAAAAACATAAATCCAAGTATCCACCTAAATGAGGAGCAGTAGATCTCAAGCAGAGGCAAGAGCTGGCTGTCTCTGCTACTTCCCTCACACGTGTTTGAGCACAGATGTATCACTCAGTAGTACATGCTGGTCCTGCAGGCTGTCTCCTCTTCAAACCATGGACCTTTTTGGTAGTGACCACAGGCAGCTGGGATTTTGACACTGTACTGGGAAAGATTATGCGTGTATTTAGGCTCTAAATTCTTGTACAGAAAGAAAGATAAAGCTATATTGGAGGGTCCTGCTCTGTTTGTTCTAATTGTTCTCCGGGTCAAGGATCACATATGTAAACTTCAGGTATTCTTGGCAAACTGTAAGTTAGTGCAAGGGGGTAGCTAGTCTGTGTCTTTTCTCATGTCAGGTATGATTTGCTCTGATCTGGAATTGAAGCAGGTTCAGTTTGCTGGAGTGGCAAATTTTGTGTCACAATATCTCCTAGCGTGATACCATTGACAAGTGAAAAATGGACTTTAAGATTAGGTGAGACCCAAGAAAAAAGGCTGTAGATCTGAGCCAATACAAGCAAGTGTGGGACTGGTGAAAAACAAAAGGATTCCAGAGGTGTTGCTATGGCTTCCTATATATAGGCTTTAAAATTATTTGCCTGTGACCTAAAAAGCTGTCTCCCATTTGGCATGAAGATTCTTGCTGTTGCAGTATGTGGCAGGAAGGTTTTGAATGGGGCTTGGGACAGGATTTTAGCACATTTTGAGAGAGCTTGGTGCTGGTGGAAACTCACAAGCCAGGCTATCCAAGTTGCAATATATTCACTGAAGGACTGCACTTAGCACAGCGGCAGTGTGCAAGAGCTTCCATCTTGGTCTTGCCAGAGTGGCTTAATGTTGGTTTGGAGATATGTCTTTGATGGTTAGTGAGGGAACAAGGAGAGAAGGAAGGGTGCTCGAGTTAGTGTTGTTTTCATTCTGGGATGAGAATTACTCTGAAGATATGCAATTAGCACCCACTAAGTAACTTCTAGAGTAGTCAAGCTGACTGGACTTCAAGATACTATCATCAGGGGCCTTTTATCCCATTACCAACTGCTCTATGGAAAACAAGCCTCCTTCAGCCCACCCAGCCAGAGCCATGCTTGTCTGGAAGGCAGCCTTGCAGCATGCTTGAGTCTAGCAGATTGGACAAGGAGCTGCCATTGGAAAGGGTCCTGCCTCTAGTTCTTGTAATGGCAGAAGACCTGAGGATTAGCTTGTGACATGTTAGAGTGATTTATTTAATGATGCAATTTAGAGGAAAAAAAAAAAGGTACCTGTTATTTAGCTGTACTATCACAGTCATTTTTTTTCTCCTAAGAGGTAGAAATGGGGAAACAAGAGGGGATGAGTATGCTAGTGGTGTGTTTTAATTGCATATTCACAAGCTGCAATACATGGAAGTGAATTGATGCGTAGTTCCTGGTAGGGGGCCTGGATACTTTGCTGTCTGTTAGCGGAAAAGGCAAAAATCAGACGCTTGTGCATGCACACAATAAAAGAGAAACAGGATTTACATTTGGTATCCAAGGAAGCGAGAGCAGAATCCTGCAGAGCTTTCTGTTCATTGTTTAAATGTTAC
The DNA here is from genome assembly GCF_009829145.1 of Chiroxiphia lanceolata. Classification (NCBI taxonomy): domain Eukaryota; kingdom Metazoa; phylum Chordata; class Aves; order Passeriformes; family Pipridae; genus Chiroxiphia; species Chiroxiphia lanceolata. The sequence continues at coordinate 21,764,901 of NC_045642.1, read as the reverse complement.
CATAGCAATATCTCAGGGCACAAGTTACATGTTTTCCACTTCTGCAGTTGAGCTTTCCTTTTCTTTCTCTCTTTTTCTCTCTCTCTCTCTCTCTCTCTCTCTCTCTCTCTCTCTCTCTCTCTCTCTCTTTGTGTCTCTCTCTCTCTCTCTCTCTCTTTGTGTCTCTCTGTTTCTCTGGATATTCTAAACAACTAGGAGTATCTCCACAGAACTTTGCACAGCAATAGGGAATGGTGGTTGAAGGCTGTATTATCTGATGGTATATGTCTGTCTGTCTTTTCTTCACTAACATTTGCTAATATGTTCAAAATCCAATTGGGGGGAAATTGTTGGATAGAAGTGGAGTGTGAGACTTGTTGTTAAGAGATCGAGCATATTACATTGTTTTGTGTAGTGGTGATATGTTAATTGGATAGCTGCAGGCAAGCAAAGTGTAGCAGTTGCTGACAATTAGAAACAACAATGAACTTCCCAGGACAAAATCTGTTCCTTGGGCAGATTAAAATGCATTTCAGGTATATACCGGAGCTCATGTAAATTTAAATACTAACACCTCTGTAATAAGTCTTGAAATTCTGTTTTCACAGTGCCAAGATTTACCCTTGCTGCTTGTGAAAGGGAGAGAGGCAGCATCAGACCACTGAATAAAATCTATCATAGTGTTTGCTGCAGAGCTTGTACTTGTTATGTCAGGACTGTGGGGGAGCAATATAACCAGGGACAAGGGGAATTAAAAAGGAAACCAACTAACCCCCCAAAAAGGCAAAAAACTCCAGCAACAATTATTGCAGTAGGTAAAGCTTACTCAGAAGTATTACAGCAAGAGAAGTTAAATAAATTACATTTTGTCTGCAAACCAGAAGCAAATCAGAGCATCTAGTAATGCTTTTTGTATTTTAGGAATCAGTTATTTGACAACTATGGGATTCATACAGTTCTGGGCATTAAAATAATCCTTGGAAATGTGGGTGTGATTTCCTTTCATGTTTGTATGGACACTATAGTATGAACTGACTTATAGAAGGCCTGGGAGTTGGTGGTTTTTCTTCACTATTCATATAAGAATGATTGCTCTAAGGGTCAGGCCTGATCCTGAAAACCAGTGGTAGTAATTTGTAAAAAGTGTTAGTGTTCAGATCTGCAGCATATTTTAATTTTGCTTACAAACCTTTCTTCACTTTCATGTCAATAATCTCTTCATTCACATGCCATGTTTCATGGGAAATAAAGTCAAGCACATAAAGAGCCTTTTTAACCAACGTGAGGGGTGCAGCATGAGTCGTAACAGTGTACTTTATTCATGATCTTAAGCAAAACACTGTCTTAAGACCTTAAGCAGGCACTAAGTCTGTTCATGTGCCTTGAACTTACCTCAGAATCTTTGAGATGGCAAAAAAGGCAATTGGATCTTTAGTAATTATTTCATCAGGACTGATCCTGCTCTGTGGTTTTTTTTGTGTTTTGTTTTTTCTTTATTTCCAGAAATAAACAATAGAGTAAGTATTTATATTTACAGACATAAAAAGGTGATCCAAATACCATTTTGAATTAATATGCTATGAACTTCAAAATTTCCAAATGTTCCATGTTCCTTTGCCACTCCAGCTGACATTCCAGGTGTTAATACTTCTTTTTCATTAGTGTACAATGTAATAATTGATTAATTAACCTTACTGCCACAGCAAATCCTCAAACTATATTAACAAAACCAGCTAGTTCATAAAATTACATAGTTTAGGGATGAATTCTCAGTCATAGCTAGGATGGTGTAATCTCTGTGTATTGACTATTCACATCAATAACTGAATATTGTGACATTATAATTAAGTTTAACAAAAAATGCGATAGTTTACCTTTTAAAAGCTAGAAGAGGCTCTACAGGGACATAAAAGGGTTAAGTTTTCCCTTCCTCAATGCATGCAAGTTTCAAATGAAGTGTGCAAAAATGTATTCAATTCCACGAGCTTCTTTGCTGAAGGGCATATATGTTGTGTTAAGGGTTCTTTACTTAGCTGTTTGGTTTAACAAGAATTTTCTTTGCCACTACTCCATTTGTGAGCCCTTATTGGACAGGAAGGTTCTTCTACAAGTGGTTATTTATTATTTGCCAGGGGAAAGCTTTTGTATTTGTCACATCCTTTAAAGAACTGAGGTTCATTTTTGTTAAGTTTGTTGATGACACAGCTACTAAAGGGGATGGTGACCCCATTAGCCTTTCAGGTTGCTCATATGCAGTGCACAGTCTACTACTTCAATAAGAGTTTTATTGCATTTAACGCCCTTGTGAATTTTAACTGTATATGGTGCAGGGAATTAAAACCATAATGGATTTCTCCTTTGAACTGGAAAGAGGTCGAAAAACCTCCCCTTCAGTGAATGTTCATATTGATATCCCTCTTTCTGTAATGTACATTTTACTGAGTAGTCTGGCCCTGAAGATTGAGTTACATACATTAAGTAAAGGCCTGAAGGTATCTGTTAAAGACTACTGAATCAAACCATAGCAGAGGATGGCTTAGTCCTTAGGTAACTTTCCATAATATGTGAAAAAAATAATTGTATTTTTTAATGGGAAATTTCAGGTTTGGGGATATGTATGAAAATGTCATGCAGCAGTAGTAGAATGTTATTAAAAGTTGCAGAGAAATATAGATAATAAATTCCTTTCACAAAAGATATTGCATCTAATTTAAAGTATCAACCAGATAGGATTTTTTTTGTGGCAAAGAAAGATAAAGTTGATAATTGCCTATGGCAAATGAAAGATAAAAAGCAGCTGATGATGCTGCTTCAGAAACCTATCTTCTAAACCTGAGGAAAATTACGAGGAAAATTGATTGGAAAAGACATAGAACGCTGTGTTAATATAAACTGGACAGTTTCTATGAATATGTTGGTTTGCCATAGAAAAAAAGAAATCATAAAAGAACTCACATCTGACCATGAGTTTGTCTTTGACACAAGGGAAAATGAAGTAAAAATTTAACAATTAGACCAATCAAAATAAACTAGTATATACTAGGGAAAAAAGAGGAACTCGTATAACAACCCCTGTAAAGAATAAGGTTTAAAATGAGTACAATTGGTCTGATAGGAGGGAAACACTGTGGTTCTGTGGTAATCTCAGTTTACATCAGAAATAAGGGACTATTACTGTTCCTTTTGCTGCTTTTACTGACCACATCTTATGAAGCGCTACTGGCAGTAGTAAGGCATAACTGTCAAAATAATTAATTTATTTATCTATTCTGTATTATTTCTATTCTATATTTATTATATCTAATCTGGAAAAATTATTATTAAAATTTTTGTCATGAAAAAAAAAATAAGTGAAAGGATATTGGGAAATATCTATTAGGGACAAATATTTTTAAATGAACAGTCCTGTTATACTTTTTCAAAGAGTCATCCAGAGTGTATATATATATCTAGAAAACATTGCAATTATACAAGTGTGATGAACCACTGACCATTTAGCCTGACATAAACTTTAGGCAGTGTAACAGAAAATACAACACAGGATTCAACCAATAGAGACTTAAGGCAGGGAAGAGTTAAAAGGCAATAGTATGGTATTATGAGAAGTATTTTCTTTCAAGCAAACAATTTGACCCTTTCATACTGCAAGGCTGGTAGACAGAAGCCACCATGGAAATAAAGTGCCCTCAAACTTTAAAGAACATAGGATACTTAAAAGCACTGGTCAGATATTCCAAAGTAAGTATTGTGATGAAGTTTGTTCAAATGGATTATACAGATATCATAGCTATTTATATAATAGTTGTACCCATGTTCTAAACAGATCGTTGGCAGAAAATTACTTAATGTAAGTCTAGAGCTCACAGTTAGCAGAATGACCTAGGTAAGAACACTGGTTACGATGGGTATGTGTGAATAAGATAACTGAGCTAACTGAGAGGAAATTTCATGAAACTGATAATGCTAAAGAGGAGAATTGAACCAAAAAAAAATGCTCCAAAACTCCAAACTAAAAAAAAACAACAAAAAAACCCAAAACACCAAAAACCCACAAAACAACCTCCCCCCGACTGCCCCAGTAGGCAAAATAAAACCAAAAAATTTCTGAAACAAAGCTTGAAAAAGTGTATAAATTAGGCATGAAGCTTTTTAAGTGTGAATGGCTGGGCAGGTTAGAGAAACAGAGCAAATAAATTTGTTTGATACTACCAGACATTGAGCCATCTCATTGCAACCTTTGGCTTGGTCTGCCCAAGCTGCCTCTGCACTGGATGCTGCCAGAAACCAGCATCCGGCTTGTGGAGTCACTGCACAGGGTGCAACACATAAGGACCCACACCTTGTAAGAGCATACATGAACTGTGTATGGTTTCTTCCCAGCCTGTCCATTAGGAGATGGCATGGGACCACACAGAGCTGGACCACCCATGTCTGGAGAGGTGGAGTAGGAGCAAGTAGAGGCACCTGCACTCCCAGAAGTGTGAATGTGCTTGTAACCAACGTGGCCTGTGAGGATATCCGAATGATATTACTTTGGGAGGTTAATTATATAAAGGTGTTCAAAAGTTTTTAGGTGTTTATTGCCATTTTGTAAGTATCTAGTATGGTGGTTTATTTGTTGTATTGCTGATCCTGAGCTGACAGTGAGTGCTGGTTAATTAAATGTTGTTGGCTATAGTGACATGATTTAAATCACATGAATTGAGAAGATTTTCCTTGAGACCAAGTGTTGGCAGCTTCATAAATATGACAGGCATACTGAGTGACATTGGATGCAAAAACTTAGGTTTGAGAAGGACAGATTCAGAATGATGGACACTCATCTGTAAAAACAAGCTGAAAAGTATTTGAGATTACAACAAGCAAGGATTTCCACATGAGCTCCCACAGTGATAGTGTTAAAACCCACTGTCATGCAAGAGAAACAGAAGAGTGGTTTTAATAATGTCAGTGGGAAAACTGGAATGCTGTTTTCATTTGAATTTGTCCAGATTTTAAAAATTTTGTTGAAAAGAATGGAGAAACAAAAATATTCACTGCTGAATAAAAAGGAAAAAATCAGTACCCTAACATTATTCTTTTAATTAAGAAACCTCAGAACTGATGTGGTTAGTTTTTGAGGAAAAAAACAGATGTTTAAATTTTTTGTAATTTAGAAAAAAAAATCTAAGAAAAAGCAATAGATAGAAGCTGAGGTCTTGTAAATTCAGATTTGAGATTAAGGGCAGAATTTTAATGTTGAAAATAATTTTCCATTTTTAAACTCATGGAGAAGTTGTATTTTCTCTCTCTTTTGGAATCCTTGTACACAAATGTCTTTGTGGAAGACTGTTGTAGTGAAGTATGCATTATTGTGTTTTGTATATTTTGATATTCAGAGTAGGTGATTCTGAGATCCCTGTACCCTCAACCTGTAATTCTGCAGGTAGAAGAAATGTAGCCTGGGCTTCTATAGCCAAGCTGCTATTCCTATCATCAACAAATATGTCTAGCTTGAAATGTGCACAACACCCCAAAAGATTTCGTTATGCAGTCCATCATTCCCTCTCTGCTGAGATTGCTATCAGAACATCAAAGAAGTTTTTAGGTGATCTGCTGCTTTATGACAGTACTCTGACTCAGTCCTCAGATTTCTGCTTAGTTGGTAAAATGTCTTTTGAAATCTGTGAATTTGTCAAATATGAAATGTTTTATAGAGATTAATTTTGAAGGCTGTGCTGAGGGTGAACAAATATCATGTGTATTTACTCTTCCACTCAGTACTCAATCCACTAATTTATCTATGTGACCAAGCTTCTACCTCCTTCATAGTTGTCTTCACAGTGTAGAGATTAGCAAGCTTTAGGTGCTGTACTTCTGAAACACTCTCTTTTCAGTAATCTGGGTCAACAGCCTAAAGAAGTCCATTTGTTTAAGATGACACAGGAGTTCAACAAATCAAACCTAAACAAAATTATTGTCTCCAAGCTTTTATCTGGTTTAGGCTTCGAATATGAACCCAGATATGATCTTTTGCAATAGTTGGTCTTGGTATCAAACTACTATCCAAGTCTGAGATGGACTAAATATAGAGGTGTCAAAGTTTGTATATCCATTTCTCTCTGCTTACTGGACACTGACGATTGCTCTGTCTACATCTTTTTCTTGCTGTGAATGGTTGCTAAGAATTTCAGACTAGAAATGTGTTTTTCTCTCTTCCTAAAACAACTCCATTTGTGGACCTGATTTTACTTGTTTACTTCTTTTGCTAATTCCTGTCCTTGGTTTGGGAAGACAGAGAAGAAGAAAAAATGAAGTCAACTTACCCCCTGCATCTCTGCATAATAATTTTTGGTAGCGTAGGTCGAAATTATATGCAGTCTCAGTGGGCTGTCTTCTCATATTTCTAGTTACTCTCCACCTTTCTTGAACACTGTTCTAAACTCCTCTGAAAAAAATTTCTGATGGAAATCTAAAACAAACATACATATTTCATACTTACTGGTGAGGTAGGTAGGTGTTCACTTCCTCTGTTTAGAGTTTTATAGTCCAAGTCAATTTTTTTCATATAAATTGTGTTTCCTGCATTCATGAGCATTCCTGGAGCATTGGGCAACTTCATTGTTACAGTTGAGTGTAGTTAGCCCGAGAGATCATGGAGTCTGGGAAAGTATTCTCTGAGGTAGAGAACGGTATTCCTAATGTTAGGAAGCTAAGGGTGAGGTTAGAGACAAAGTTATACTTCTAGCCTTGCTATTCTTTTCTATATTGTTCTACTTTATGCATCCTTTACTGCACTCTGGCTTTGGATAGGTTACCTTACTTTTGCAGGATGTATAAAAATGAATTAAGTGATCTCACATGCTTGCTTATGGGAGAAAACAATGTGGATGACGTGATTATAACAGGCCAACATGCATGAACTTGCACTAAGATTGCTGGCATAGCTACTGCATATTAGGTAACATTATAAAAAAGGTGTTAATACTAAGAATGTCTGTCTAGAGAATCAGTGTAGTAATCAGTATTTTGAAAATTCATATTCTATCTCAATTCTCATGCATTATTCTGCATGTATATTCCATACAACGTAGACCTGGATTTTCAAGAAAGGAGGTTACATATCCCTTTCTGCTTCCACAGAAATCAGTAAATTCCCCTACTATTGAAATCCTACCAAACTGATCATCTAGGATAATTTTCTTATAATCCTATTTGTAGTCTGAGCTCCCTCAGCATTTTGTAATTGCATGAGATTCCCTTCTCTTACATAGCCCTAATTTTCTCTTGCACACTTTATGCAATGTTTCATCTCTTGTATTTTAAATAAAATAAGAAATCAATTAAGTATAGATAAAATTTGGCATCATCATTCCATTAACTTATTACAATAGGTGAACATTTGGGATTTGGAAAAACAAGGCCTAAGTCTGTCAAACACTGTTTTTGATGGTCCTTTTCTCTTGCCTCTCTCCCAGTCTCTTCTCCAAATTCTCTTGTCAAAGGTTCATATAACTACTTCTAAAACCATTGACCAATCCTGAGACCAGCCAAATGACTACACAGACCAATGTGGACTTGTTTTGCTTACTAGGAAAACTAACTTTGACTGGGCTACTCCTCACTCATGGATATTGTCTGTCAGTAGCTCATGTCCTCCCAGTGGCAGCAGAGTTCTCAAGGTCTTTTTCTCATGCAGCACTTCCAAAGAGTGCTTTGCTGCCAGAGGTCTCCCGAAGACTAGGACTATCATTGAATGGTCATGGCAATTGGGAGAGGTGTCTGAGGAGACTGGAGGAAAGCTAACAGTTGCCTGTTTCTGAGCACTTCTCTAGCTCTTTTTGATGAAATGTTAAAAACTAAGATACAAGTGCGTTCTTGCCAGCTTTTCCATGTGGATGGAGCTATGGACCAAAATGAAGCCTCACTGAAACTAAAGCAAATTCTATATTCAGGAAAAAAATGTACTAAAGAAGCTGTCAGTTTAATTTTACTGGTATGAGCTGAACTACTTTCACTGTTAAAGCTATATATTCATGTAGGTATATGTATATTTGTTTAAGTGGATAGAATGCTCTTGAAAGTTTTGGCATGTCTTTGGCCTTATGACATATTCAAATGATGATTCTTTGCACAGGTGGTTGTATTGTATAAAAGTAACAGGGAAATAGTGTTTTCTATATATTTATATATATATATATATTTAGCAAAGTGCCTGCTTCTATATATCTTTTTTTTTCTAGGAGTGGGGTATAAATCTCCACACATTAGTCATGTAGCTCTCAGATAAATTATAACTTTAACTACGTGGTAAAAATTAACTGCTTTCAGAAATGTTTAAGAATAAATATATTTTTTTTCCAAAACAAGTAAAAATATCACCCACCTCTAAGCAAGAAAAAATATCAGATCTTGCTTCACATCTTTCCCACCCTTTATCATTTCAAATAATACCTTTTAAAGAGAAAATGCAATTTTAATACAGTAGAATGGACAGTCTTGTGTACTGTAGTGGTCATATCTAGAGATTCCTGTGGCCTCTTACTCATTTTCTGAAGCAAACCTCACAGATGCCGTATGTTCCTTTTTTTGTCTCTTTAACTTAAGAGAAATTACTTCTGCATATTACAGGACAGATCTTTTCATAAATTATGCAGCCAGCACACTCTATTTATAAGAGTTCAGACATCAAAACCAACTTCATATAATTTTAGAAGTGAGAATGGGATTTAAGAAGAGGTTTTGTGAACTTAAGCTTTAAGTTGTGTGAAAGGTCCTTGAACAAAAGGCATTTTGTAGGCACAATTTTTATTGCAATCTGTATCATCATACATGAAACATTTTAGTGCAGAGTAAGAGATGAAAACAAAAATCCATGTACATCTTTTATCTTAAATATTCCATTCGTGATGTAATTCTGGAGTCGTAAGTCAAAAATTTCTTTCTTATCTTTCCATTGTTAAGAAAGGTCTTTCCTGATCTGCCAGCAATTTCATGCCACTAACTATTTTATATCCAGACTCTTAGTGACCTTTTTCCTACTGAATTATCTTACTTCAGGCATAAATTGAATTGAACAAACAAACAAACAAAAAATTTCTGCCTTAGAGTTAAGCAAGATCACAAGCCTACCAAGTCTTACTCTTAAGAGTAGATAATTACAAACATAGGCTTATTCAGATATTACTTTGATATTCTAGCTTTAACCAAGTAAATCAGGACTATTCAAACAAAAGCTTGTCAGGCTTTCTACGTATTATAGACCAAAATTATTATTCATTTGTTTTCAATTCATATGCTAGAATGATTGAAAAGTATAGTGACCAAACTCTTTTCCTTGGACACTGTGAAATTTTACCTACTCTGTCAATGTTGTCAATTTTAATTGTTCACAAGCATTAAACCTATAAAGTTATGTCATAATTCATAACTTTTGTTGCTTCCATTTGAATTGATGTGTCAACTTATTATGCATTTAGTAGATAAACCACTTCCTACTGATGGATGACAGGTTTCTGTAGTTCCCCATGAATATAGAGATTTCCTTTTTTGCCTTGAACCCAGGAAACTGATTTCTTTACTTTGTCTTAGTGGAAGATTAGAACCAGTTCAATCAAGCTGTCAAAGATCTAGACAGATACTTGCCAAGTATAATATATATATCTACAAGTGGCTATAAGAGTTTTGGTTGTGTTAAGGCCTAGGACCTGATGCAGCTAACCTTCTGTTTTGTTGGAGGTATTTAGTCATGACAATACTTGCTTTTCATCTCTTACGATCAGTTTCTTCTTGAGTCATAGCAAATATGTATGTAAAGGTATAAAGTCAGCAACTGAACTGGTGTTATGCATTGTTATTGAAATGGTAATGATATCCAGTCACCTCCTTTCAGCCTACTCTCTAGTTATGCAGACACTCATCCCCTCCCTTCTCTGCAAATAAGCAGATGGAGAGTATATGGACTTTGAAATGTGACTCAGAGGTCAAGAGATTTAGAGTCTCAGGAGGAAAGTGAAATTCACAGCTAAGGACAATTTATCGTGACCAACCTGCCCCTGGGAACCTCCCAGCACAACCAAAGGGCTTGGTGATGCTTCGATTTCTCACTTTTTCAGTTGCCATGAGTTTGCATAGGAAGGCATGTCTGCCACTGAGTTAGAAGTACTCTCATGAGTAAAAACTGTTTTATTTGAGAAAGGGTTTTCAAGATCAGATCTTTGGCTGAATGTGAGGTTTTCACTGGACTATGCCTATACATGAATCATTGCTTATAATTTTTTTACTGGAAATTCAGTAAAATAAAATTATATCAGACATTGGGTAGGGGAAAAACATAGTGTTGGGTTCCTTCCTTTTTTCCCCCCCACTTTTATTTTAATTTTAGTTTTGTTTTTCTTTTTATTTTTCTTTATGACTCTCTGTGGAGGTAACAACACAACTAAAACACTGAAATCGATATCACCTGCATGCTTGCCTTTGCTTGGCACATTAAATATATTTTATGAATTGAGTTAAACATAGAGTCTTTGTCTTTTAGTGCTTTTGTGAATTGCTTAATTGTTTATTGATCTCATAATTATTTCATTCTTTATTCCTTTCCTCCCTTCTCCCTCCCAACCCTCTCTTCCCCCCCTTCCACTTTAGCTTTACTTCATCCTCTTTTAAAGGTTCTGGTAAAGCTTTACATTGATTCAGAATTCCTTATCAAAGTTCTATGCGTTGCTTAAATTTCATGTCGCTAGGATGACTTAGAATAGAAGTCACACAGAGGTACCTCAACTGTTAATTAACCAAATAAAGGAGAAATTGTCCACATATTCAGAATTCATTTCTCACATTGGAGGCAGAAGATAGTTGTGGTAAATTTTGCAACAGGCTGCACCCACGGGGTCATATTTTATTAAACTGAGAAAATCGGATGAGTCAGAGCCACGACTGTATAGGAATTTAAAGAAAATAATTGACACTCTGTCTCCCAAACATACAGTATTTTTCTTTACTTTTGTGGTGGGCATTTGGTTAAGAGGAGTCTTGTCTGTATAAATTTCAGTTGATGAAGAGAACAAGATGGTACTCTCTTTTTTTTTTTTTTTGCATTTTGCTTTGGTTTGCATTCCACAAAGCAGATCTGCTTCATACATGACTTTTGTACACGTCTTTTACTCTTTATCAAAAAATTCCTGACAATGTTCATCTAGTTTTCAAATCCACCCAATTTGTCTCTTCTGTAATAGCAGAGTTGTTCCACTGTTATGGTAATTGTGTATGTGCAACAGTGGTCTGAAAGTAAAAAGCTAAAGGACTGCTTCAAATTTTAGCATGGCAAGTTACCCTCCACCCTCTGTGTTCATAAATGAAAATAACTGGGCTGCAATGCCAAGAAATTAGTATCCTAACACAACTCCATAATGCTGTGAAAACAGCATTGCATAACTGTGGTTCCACTGAATGGTATCATTATGACTAAAATTATCTAACATTGTGTTGCCTTTTTGTTCAAATCTGGCAAGAATCAGACTATCTCACCATGGTACACAATACGTTTTCTAAATATGGGTGAAAACCTAGAACATTCTTTGGAACAAGTATTCCCTAAATACAGCAGAAGTGAATGGAAAATACTGGCCTTATTTGGTGATACATTGAAATATGATCAGCACATCAGCTATCTTTAGAAGGAAGTAAATGCCTGTTACCAGATTGAAAATAAATTAAATTGAACATTTCTCATTCTTCAGACAGTAGGTTCAAAAGTAAAAATGGATACATATTTTTAAAATCCTAATGTGCAATATATTAAAAGAGTTGAAATTAAACAAAATTACTATTTTTTAAAATGGAAATTTTCTTTTAAAGCTCATTGTATTTTGCCTCATGCTACCAATAAACTTACCCAAACAGTGTAAATAGCTATTCCTAGATAGTTCTGGTTATTCCTAGTCATTCCTCTTGAATAAATGTGAATGAGATGTGAGTAAATGAGAGACAGTTGTTATGCACCATGACTAAAAGCAAGAAGTCATGGTCTGGGGCAAATCCTCTTCAAAGAACAAGCATGCACAATATTAATGCTTTGGGACAAAGAACCCCCAGTTTAAATTTTACGGATTTGTGTTTCTAGTTTCTTTATCATCAGTATTCCAGACGTCATGGGAATTAGCTACCACCATTATCTTTGATAGCAGAGGGTACAAATTGAAGCCCTCAAACTTCAGTTCTTTGGGTAAGAAAACTAAACCTGTATCTGAACACTTTACATACATAGCTTGCCTGTGTCAAAGAATCTCAAAAGCTGCAGTTTTCATGGATTTCAGCTTCTAGAGCACCGCTAAAAAATGTTAATTTCTGACATAAAGTAAATCATGTATTTAATCAGATCTGTCTTTCAAATAAAAAAGAATTAGTGTAGTTTGGTTTTATGTTTGTCTTTTCAAAGATTATGTTGTGAGATTATATGGCAGTGTACTTGAATAAACTAGAAGATGAATAATCACTTCAAGGCCTGTGGTACAGGCTATGCAGTACTTACTAAATAGAACTGATAACTGTAGTTTAGCTTAACTGTGCAATCACATTTATTGCTAGATCCAATCTATATGTATACAACACATGCAGCTTAAGTCCACTCCATCAGAGTGGCATATACAGCATTTCCACAGTGTGCTTTATTCCTTATCTGATTCTTTTATAAAATCTGTTTTCATTTTGCTAAGAACAGAGTGTTACAGGGAACATACACAGTAACTGACTTGCTCTGTTAGTAACTCCCTGCTTTGCACTGAGGAAAATATAACACTGTTTAATATCAAATGTGCAATCAAGGAACAGCTGGGTGTCTTTTGCAGTGTCCCAGGGCTGGCCAAGAAAATTAAATCAAGACATTGAATAATTATTCTCATGGTTCATATTGATGCATTAGATCCTATCTAAGACCAAATAGGGTGCCACAATACATTAAAGGAACCATTTCCTCCTTTCATCCCTGTCCTCCAAAGTCATTTAATACAGTGGTAATTCTTAAAAAAATTGTCATTTGCTGTAAATTTTTTCTCCATAGCTTCTACCACTATTCTGTGTTGTTGTACAGTTAAAACGGACTGAAGGAATTCCAGAGTCATCAAGATGCAGTAACCCAGAGATACTAATGTTAAATGGAGCCCTTTGCCTCAAAGGCAAACATTTCATGCTTGCTTCTGTGTAGGGCGGAGTAAATACAGCAAAATTTAGCAGCACTGTTATGTGTAAATATTATATATCATTATTTGGTTAGAAACATCTTGTTAATTCATAACAAATGGAGTAACAAAAAAACCCACTTAAAGTAATGGTAACTTAAATATATTTATAAAAGCAAAGAAGAATTTTGAAAAGTATAATTAGTCCATGACCACAAAAGTCATACCTATATGAAAAACTCAGCTTGAAAATTCATATTATTTTATTGTGCATGAGACGACAATACAGATGGGAGTAAATGAAAAGTTAGACTGAACAGCTGTTCAACTCCTTCAGTAGGGGAAAGAATATCCACGAAGAATCTCAGGAAGGGAATTGTGATTTAGTTACAGTTCCAAATCAGACAATGCCTTGATCCATAAAGAAAACAATTTTTTGCAATCTGTTCATTGTACTACCTTCTTTATATAAGCCCTTTTCAACTTACTTTTATGTTATAAAAGCAGTGCTAAGACACTTTTTCTTCTTCTATCATCCTTCCTGAAAAAGAGGTATTGAGACTGGGTGATCCTGCAAGAATCAGGATGGTTTACTGGATCAGTGTTAGATCTCTCTACCATGCAGGATTGAGCCATAGAAGAGAAATGCAAGTGCAAATTTGGATTACAAAGTCATTAGGGGCAGTAGTTGTTCAGCACATTTTAGACCCTTGGGAAAGATTATTAAACAAATGAAAGTGGTTTTAAAATGAAGCATTCTGTTCTTTCAAAATAGTGGTTATTAATTTTAACTTCTAATTATTGTGCATAATATTGGATTATATCACATATAAAATTTAGTTTATGACACCTATAAAAGTAGATCTGTGCCTATGTAAAACCATGATTTTTTCCCTATGTCTGTTTCTGTAAGTTGGAAATTTAGATAACAAAAAGCTTTTTTTTCCTAATTTTTTTCATAAGATTTTGGACTTTTTTTTTTAAACTACAGTGCCTGAAAAAACCATTCGAACTACCTAAAATTCTTACACCTCTACATACTTAATTTTTGTATATTTAAGTTGTTAGTTGATTTTGTTGTGTATTTAAGAGAAAAATACTTGTGAATATGTCTGTGCAAGTGTTGCTACTTTTATAACTTAATAAAATCAGGAAATGATTGTATGGAAATACTAATTGAAATCATCTTGACCATTCATTCTCCCAAAGCAGGGCTATCACTAGCACTGCTTCAAATTAGGCCCTGATTTGTCTAGTTTAGTTTTCAAATCTTCCAACAACAGATGTACCAGAAGAACAACCCCTCTTGCTCCTGTGCTGTAGCACCCTCCTAATGGAGAAGTTTTTTCCTTATGTCTGGTCTTAAATACTATCCTGCAATTTTTGGCTGTTGTCCCTTTTTTTGATCTGTCATTTCTGAAAAGAGTTTGCTGTAGTCATCTTCGTAAATCCCCTTAAATGACTGCAGACTGCCAACAGAGCAGCACCCCCTAACCTCCTCTCCGCCAGACAAAACCAACCGTACTCCTTTAACCTCTCTTCCTAGGAACATGCTCTAGATCCTGATGCTCTTGGTACTCTTCCTCTGATCCCTCTTCAGTTTCTCTACATCCTTCTTGAAATCTGGGGCCCAAAACTGGATCCAGTGTTTTAGTAGCAGGTTGAGAAGGACAACTGATAACTTCCCTTGACGTGCTGGCGCTTGTGCCTCTAACAATCCACTATGTGGTTTGGCAAGCTTGCAGTGACAGTGCACAGTGCTCAGTGGAAATGCTCGTGTTCAACCTACCATCCAGTATGACCTCCAAATTCTTTCCCTCAGAGTTTCTACTTGAACTGTCAGTATGCCTGTGTCAACACGTGTTGGTTACAGATATTTGCACTTGTTGCAACATATTTCTGTTGACTCAGCCCTTAAATCCCCTTCTTTCAAGAAATGGACTATGTAATGGAACTTGAAAATATGGGTTTAGATTGCTTGTTTCTAAATTCAATAGAGTTTACTTCCCTTTTTTGCTAAAATAAAAAAAAAAACCTGTTTTTTTAATACATTATTTTTCTCTATATTTCTTGATAGAATCACATAGTTTCTCTGTTTTGCAGATGTATGATAAAGACAAATATACCCAGTATTTTGATATGACTGACCATTCTACAAGTAAGCATACCATCAATGGCAAATACTGTTGATACCCTTCCATTCTCAGCCAGAGCTGAGTGCCTGGCACAGGACAAGGGAGCAGAAGGATCCCTGTGTTGCTGTGGTTATTTGGCTCTGCATGTCTATTAGAGCAAGGCTAGATTTCAGTCATAACTCCAGTTTTGCCTCCCATTATTTTGCTCAGAGAACTGGCTCTTGGATGCCAGAACATGCTGAGAATCCACTGATCAAAAAAACCCCCAAAATCCAAAACTGTCAAGCAACAAAGTCTGTCACACAATAAACTGTCAAATAGTTCATCTAACCTAGTATGTCTGAATGTATTTTTTAAATAATAAGTGAATGGTTCTGCTTTGTTTACGATATCATTAGCAGGTACATGCTGCAGGTTGACAATATTATTTGACTGTTTCTTTGTCTCCCTTCCCCATGAACAGAAAAAAAGTAACAGAGAAAAACTGAATAAAACATTTACCAATTACATGCCAAATTCTGTGAGTAGTTTAAATTCTTAAGAAACATTTTTTTGTATTAATCAGAAATAAATACAAATATTGTGGTTGGGTTAGCTTTTTGTTTGTTTCTTTCTTTCCTCATGAAATGACTTAATTTCATAGTTTAATTGTATTACAAATATGAAAACAAAAGGTCTAAAATCTCCTTGGAATTTAAACAAGATTAGTGTTTAGTGGGGACTAGCAATACTTTGATAATATTCTGTGTGATTTTTCTCCCAAGCTTAGCTCACTACATATAGATTTTCAGGGATTCACAAATAACTTTGATTCCAAGAACTTTTTGTACTCTCCTGTCTAGAGTTCCTGTCCTGTGCAGGTTCTTATGATACACAGAGTATCAGTGGACCATGAGATTGTTTGTTATTTGTGTTTTACTTTCCTATTACAGTAAACACTTTCCCACACAGACACCATGCAGCTCAGTGTCAGATATGCAGAATCCCTGCTATTCCATTCTCGTGTGTCTACAGTGAAGTCTGCCAATTGTTGAATTTCACCAGCATTTAAGATGAATTTAATAGGGAGAGAGAGCAAGTATGTGAAATAGATCAGTTTAGATCATACTTTCAGACTATCAATCAAAAAATATTATTTTTCCTGGGGTTGGAATGGAAAGCTGATAAGAACTGCTGAGAATTTAAAAAAAACCCTCAATTTTATATTATACCTTTTTACTGTGCATGAAGAAACAAGTGCAGATAGATTTACATCCTTTATAAGATCCTGCTCTTACACACCAAAACCCAAGTCCGTTAAATAACTGGATATATAGAGATATTTCTGTCGCATGTACCCCACCAAAAGGCAGTAGAAGCATTTAGATAATCTCCCAATTACAGACCACAAGTAAAAATAAAGTTAGTCAACCTGAATAAAATGTAAAAATAATTTTTAATATTGTTTGGTTTTTTATTTCTATCATTGGGACCAAAACCTTTGGCATTTTGTTGAATGACATGAAAATTTCATTTGTTAACATTGAGTATAATAGTAAGAATGTTGAGGGGATTGAGATACAAGAATCTTACAGTTCAGATACTTGTTACTAGAGACTCAAAGTAGATAATGATTTTTGTATTGAAAAAATGATAATATAAACATGTTATAAGAGTTTCAAGGGGCATATAATTCTGGAAGAATTTAAATGTTAGCAGCTATTGGCAGAAAATATGCTATTAAGATAGTAGTAACTATCTTTGTACTTTTCTTCCCTTTGCCTTTGACATTTGAAAGTGTTTGAAAAAAATCTTGGAAAAAATGTGGGTATGACTAAAAACACCCTAGAAATTCATTACGCTTCCCCTTTAGCAGATATAGAGAATTTCAACAAAGATATAAAGATGACAGATATTTCTTGCATTAAAAATGCAGTTTCCCAGTAAAGCCAAAACCAGTTTGATTTTTTTTTTAACAAAATCTGTAATCAAAAACTTTTGAATCCTACTTTCTAGACTTGTATTAACATTAAATCTTTTCTCTAAAATACTTGCAGGCTTCTAAGCTTTTTGTTCTTTTTGGAAGAGCCTTAATCTGCTCTTTAAGTGAACTCTGTATGTGGATGTAGGCATGTGGTAAAGAGTCATGATACTTAACATTTTCTCCAGCCCAAATCTTTCCTCACCCATTCATCTGTTTTTTTATAAGGTCACTGACTTTTGTTATAGGTGACCTTATAAAAATCATGTGGGTACACAAAGCTACATTATAAGGGAGGAATGTTGAACACTGTGTCCAGGTGTTGCTTAAAATAGGTTTTCAGATATAAAGAACCAAATATGAAAACATTTGGGTAAACACAGTGATTATACAGATTGTTCCTTTAAAGCAGAAGGAAAAAGAAGGGAAATGAGGTCACATCTGTTTTGATAGTGCTTTCAAAAGGAAGAGGAAGGGAGAAAGAAAATGAAAGAAAGAGATATTAAAGTGTAGTGGTGCTCCAAAATGATTGACTAGAAGAAGTAATCTCAAAGACAATAAGGCAAATATAGATGATTTACCCTTCTGTGTCATCAGTACACAATTGTTTCGTGCTGTCTCATGCTTTGTCTACTCTATTTCCAAATGTTCTTGCCTTACAGAATTGTGTCTCTATTGGATAGATTTCAGTCTCATGAAGTGTTTTGCTGCTATTCAGCTTATTACCTTCATTTCAGACTATTGTTGTTTTCTTGGCATTTCATTCTCCCTGTATCACACTATATTTTCATCCTGAAGATCTGTAACCTTCATATATTTATAAAATCACATTTTTTTATTTAGGCATGTTGGACTAATCTGTCCTTCTAAAAATAAGTTTTTATTATCACTTTTCCATCTCTGAATATTTTGTTTGTCATCATGATTTTGCTTACATGATGGCTATATTGAGGGTGACTTTGTGATTGCATTAGATTCGTGTAAGGCATGTGATGGAGATGATGGACTGGGTTAATGTGAAGTACCCTGGTAAAATTTCTTGGTCATCCAATAATACTTTGAATCCAATATTCCTTCAGAAGCAAGAAATATACATGATCAAGGCTGTGGTGACTGACAGTATCACCTCCTCAGAGACAACCATTCCTTGTCAGAGGAAAAGATTAGGGGCAAAGGACAGTTATTTGGTCTCCCTCTGCCCTGAAGGCAAAAAGTTCCTGAATTTGAGAGAAAATTTTTATTTTTGTCAATTAGCTTTCAGACATTCTTCTACAGAATTTCTTTCCACTGAGGCTACTGTTAATACAGCATAAATGAGATTCAGTATATCTGTATTAGGAATGCATATTTATTTTGAAGTTAAAAGTTTCAAACTTATTCAAAGCTTCATACAGGCTTTATTTAATTTTGATTCATTTAAATACAAAATAGTGTAATAGCATAATAAAACTTAGCAGTTATGTAGAATTCCATTTATGAAATATTTTATTGATTTTCACTAATTACAATCATTCCATTTCTTAGAAGTTGGTTAAAATTGCGTAGTCCTTTTTCAAAGGAGTGAATTTCCAACATTTTTTGATTTTGTTGTATGTGTTGGTGTACAAATAACCAAGTTTAAATGTTTGCAAAGTCTGAATTTACAAAATGCTGATGATACCTAACTTTGAATTCACTGGGATTTTGGTAACCCTGAAGTTCAGGCCATAAGATTTCCATCACTGGGTATCCAAAATGGGAATTTTAAAATTTTTTCTTTTTAAATCTTTTTTTTCTTAAAAAATCCCAACTAACTAACCAAAACAAATACAAAATCCCTTTGGCTATAATTCAGCCCTTTAGAACCCTAGACTTACAGTAGACCATCAAGTTAAAATTACAGATGTTTAATTTATTATATCACGTTTTTAATATAAACATGATTTAATGTATTCAGAATAAGAGTATTCATTGTGAGACTAATGGGTCCAAGCTGCAGTGTTTTTTCTTGTAGTAGTATTTTTAATGTGATACTTCCTCGAACATAAGAACAAATTCAGTCTCTGCTAAAAAAAAAATCACATAGTATATATATTATCTATTCAGTAAATTACAAAAGAAGAAGGGGAAAGTGTTAATATTTTTTATATTTCACCAGAAGGAAAAAAAAGAAAAAAAAGAGAAGTAACAAAATTAGCAGTGTATTAAAGAAGTAACCCAAGAACATGTTATGTATGCATGTTCAGAGTGTTGAGCTGCCATCCAAGGGTACCTGGAAAGGCTGGAGAAATGGGCTGACAAGAACCTCATGAAGTTCAACACAAAGAGGTGCAAAGTCCTGCATCTGGGGAGGAACAACCCCTTGCACCACTGCAGGGCCAAAAGCCACTCAGTCTGGGGTCCTAAGCATGGGTTTTGTACCAGATGACTTCCAGAGGTCCCTTCCAACCTCAGCCATTCTGTGATTCTGTGATATTCCAATACACTGCATTGTGTAAATGCTATATTAATGAAATTACTATTTCACTATATTCTTTATGGAACTCTCAGTGACTATTATCTTCAGGTCAGGCATTTCATGGCAGCTGATGACCATCTGGAATAGCTGAAGCCAATTGTAGTGAAGAATAGCCAATCTACAACTCTTTATTGGTGTTAGAAACTGTCATAATTAATTGAAATTTACAAAATACTCCTTTATTTCTGGTTGGGTTTTTTTCTTCCTTTTAAATATTCTGTGTCTCACAACTTTAACTTGCTGTTGGTATTATAAGGTTTAGTTTATATACATATATGGCATATACAAAAATAAAGAGAATAATAGAAAAGCCTATTCTGTGTGTTCAGCATACCAATACATTTGCAATGGTTTACGTTCTATGAAGCATCATTACCACAGGAAGTAGTATGTAATATGTAACTAACATTATATATATATATATATATATATATATAAAATATATATATGTAACCCAAGGATGGTAATTATTCCATTAGTATTACAGTTCAAATTAATGCCTCTTCAGCAGACCAATAATGAGAAGGTGAAAACAGTTGTCACAGGTGCAATTGTACACATCACACTATTTTTTGTGAAAGAGTTTCTTATTATTAGAGAAAAAGTAATGTTTGCTGGTTTTGGATAGCAGATGACTTCTGTTGAAAACAAATAATTTTTTTCAAGTGCAATCAGGACGCTTGGCCCATCACTGTATTATTTCCCTAGGCTTTACGTCCTTTATCTTTATCTTGCTTTATATCAAAGGATCAAGAAATCCAAGAGGATATTTTTTACCCAAATTTATTGTTTCATTTCATGTCCTTAAGGTGATGGATGAGATTACTTACTGGATTACTAAGTGGCCTGTTGCTTTTATCATACCCTTCTGAGGCAGGGAAAAGATACTTGTAAACTCTCAAAAGCTACCTTTGAGGTGGGAGAGGGATCTTTTCCTGTTCTGCTATTAATCAAACTACCAGTTGTCCTCATATATTGCTTAGTTCTTAGTGGCTACTTGGTAGTACTTGAGTGCTGGTTTACTTCTTTTTTCTCAATTGGCTTGTTTCTTTGTCATGCAAACCTAGTTTTAGCTGATACATAGTTCCCAATATGTTCTAATGAGAGTCACTGGAAGTCCTTGTGTTTAACTTTTGCATCCAACTTTCTGTGATTTTATATTCCTAGTGGGAATAATACAGATGTCATTAACTTACTGAAACTTGGTTTTCAATATTTGTTTTGTTTCAAACTCCAATGATTAGGTTGCCTGTTATACTAATAATTTATATTGTATATGTGTTGAAAATATATCTGAATTGGATGTAAATATAAAGAATTGATATAGGTACTTGTATATAGATATAATATAGTTCAAATATCAGAAAGGCATGATGAAATTCAAAATTTTGATCTTATGATTCTGTTTGTTGACCAGTCCACTGGAACATCTAAAAAACCTGTCATTATTTTTGAAGGCAGAGATTTCTTTTTTAAATTAAATTGGATTTGATGCTGTGATTGCAGTAACTAATGACTTGTTGTTATGCTAAGTATGCTTTCCTCTACCTGATTTTAAGGACTGTTGAGGGTTGCTAGGATGGATCCTGAGTAAACAGTTTTATTAGCAATTTAATTCTGTTGGGTGCTGAAAATCTTCTCTTCCCACTGAATGCTACTGAAGGTTGCTAGGCACCTCAAAGGGTTAGTGACTATCGCAGCTTGCTTAGCACATGGTGCTACATATGCCACTTGCAATCTCTGAGTAGAGCATACTTCTACTGCTGTCACTATAGATTATTCTCTGTGGTTTTGGGGTTGTTTTTCTGTGCTTAGAATGTGAGTCCATCCCTTATAAAATGGTAACATTCTGTGTATGGGGACTGCTGGATCCAGCAAAAATAAGTCACTGAAGATGTGAGAACAGGACAGACTTGAGATTTTTGTATGATAGCAATAAAAATAAATAGTCTCCCGAACATTTAACAAAAAAACCCCTCTCCAGAACGTCAAACCAGCCAGCGACTGAGGCAGTGTGACAGTAATAATAAATCTTTATTTTCGTACAATCTTTTTTAGGTCCTGGTTCTTTTAGTATTGTTTGTTGTGACATGTGTGTTCCCACATACTCTATCTATGTAATGCCAGCAGTATACAGGATGAACATACCATAGAACAATGCCCAAAGCCTCAGGGCATTGAACTGCCCTTTTATTTCATGTATCCTCTTGCAGAACTACTCACAGAATGACATGCTTTACTGCATGTCACCTTATTGCTTTATTATTAGCCTTTGTAAAGGTCAGATGGGCCTGACTCAAATTCAGGAGGAAACAATGCTGTACAAAGTTGGTTTTCCTCATTTTGCCTCTGCTGAAGGACCTGCATATTTTTCTGAGGTCTGCAACAGTATTTTTAATATCATGTCGAAAGCAGAGAACCATTTTCAATTCCCATTGCGGTAATCAATGAGATGTAAAATTGCAGCAGTTCCATGCTGCCTAGAGCCTCTCCTGACAGACCTCGTTTGGTTTGTCAGAATGCATAAAGCACTCATAAGACCGTAGCATTAGCTTTATTTCTCTCTGATGCGAATGAGCACAGAAAGAAACCAGCTCTTAAGGAGACATTTTCATTTGCTTAAACAACCCTGCCGTGGCTGCAGTACAGCACAATCTTTCTGTGCTATGCATATTTCTTAGGATGGGAATAAGAACCATTAGCTGTATGTGTGATACAAAAAAGCAATAAGCCAGTGGACTAGTTTAACAATTATTTAATTTCTGAAAAAATCATTCACACACAGAAAGTCAGTCAAGGTAACAATCCAGGTATGCTGTATTTTTTAGCATACTTAGGAAGGTTACATTTGTTGCTGTGCTGCTGTCTGTGACCATCTGGAACTTAATAAGATAAATGTAGAATTTGCATCCTCCTTTTACAAAGACAGAGAAATCTTTCACCTGAAGTAAAATAAATTTTCTAGGTACTAGCTCTAAACTACTAACTTTAAGCCATTGGAAGAAGTCAGCAGTCAGGAATTCACTGAATTATGAATATATAAATTCATTTCATAGTTCCTTAGAAACTATTTTAAAGTCTATGTTTAGGAGAAAGAAATGTTCAATGCGGTATATTTCAGAAGTATGTGGAGTATGGTCCCAAATATTTTCTTGTGATTGTCATTATAGATGGAGTGATTGGGTAGCTTATGGCATTAGCAACGGGTGAGAAGCTTTCTGTCTATGCCTCTGATGCTGATAACTGCAGTCATCCCTTATCAATTCCTTGGAGGTGTTTATAAAGTGTTCTGTTATCATTCCCTTTGCTACTGAAGCAAACATCATTTTTGTATAATGGCACTTCTCTTGACTATCTTAGCTGATAAACAAAGAATTGAATGAATGTTTGTAAATTAGGTATTCTTACTCTGCACTGACTATTCTTTTAGCATAGAAATTAAGGGGATTGCAAGGTTCCATCTCATTCTAGAGCTAGCTTTTAGAACTATATGTCAATTTTCTTTACTTTGCTTAATGTTGATTTTTCTAATGAATAAATATGACTAGAAATGCAACAGCTAGCATTTCCAAGCTTTCATAAATTATGTTAAACTTCTTGCAAGTGAAAAAAAAATCCTGAATGCACTTTAAAACTGGGATTTTGTCATATTTTAGGGACATGTGTTTCAAGTACTCCAGCTACTCTCTTAAGTGTCAAGTCAGCAAAATGTATTTTCAACTCATGACTGGATTGCATAATCTGAATTTAAGAAAGTGCAGACTTTGGAGATAATAACATGTAACACCAGACAAGAGAATAGAGGGAGAGCTGGATACGTTGGAATCACCCTCCGCATGTGTTTATGTCAGGAGTTCAGTTGCTGTACTCACCAGCTGTGAGACCTGGGCCACAGGTTGGGGGAAATCAAGGAAAATGCAGAGAATGAATGATCCGAGAAGAGGAAGTCTGAAATTATTAATGAGAGAATTTAATATTTCTCTTAACCATTAAAACCAGTCTTAGGCAAGGTTATGTCACAAATATGATGGTCCGATTTCTGAAGTCTAATAGCAACGCAATTTGCTGGGCTTGTGGGTTTTCTTAGAGATTTTTAATTGCTTAGGTGTAACAACTGCTTCTCAAGTTGAAACTTGGACTCAATATGCCATATCTCAGCCAGGGATTAGATTTTATTTCTGAAAAGGATTTGAAGAAAGGGGGAAAATCATGGGAATTTTGGTTTTAAGTTTTAAATTTATAAAGATATTTTTATAGCAGAAATTACGTTCCTTCTTTAATACTTTGATAGTTGCTGAAATTTTCTTGCATGTAGATTGTCATTTGAATTAGTGTTTTGAAAGGTTTGGAAATTCCATAAGCATTTGTTCCTAGATATGTTCTTTTATTCTTATTTTTTTTAGCACTCAGGACTTCAATACAGCTATTCTGGATTTCCTTACGTTACTGAATACAGGAGTAAAATATGGTCCAGGGTTATTTTTTATACCTTATCTTCTGAACTCAATCTGTCCCGTGTGCATTGCTGCTAGACAGGTTAAGCAGTTCTACAGCACAATTACCCAATCTATAGAGAGATTGCCTCATGAGTTCCTGTACAGTCCAGCCCTGGACAATTGCACTCACACAAGGTGTGATTATTTTTCCTTTCTATTTTACTTTCCCTAATCTTGGATAAAAATAGCCTTCCATACGAAATGTTATGAATATTCAGACAGAAATTAAAAAAGTGATGAAGCTTTTAGCCTACAGTCATTTAGGTAATATTTTTAACAGTCTTTTCAAGAGGTTAAAACTCTGAACATATGGTAGCGCTCAGTGAGGTCTTCTCTTCATCCTTCTTGAAGTATGAAGCATAAAAAGCAGAAGTTTTGTGTACTGTAGCTTTATTTGAGCTTAAATCTCTTCTTGAACTGCTGAAAAGGTATTCATGCTTTCAATATGCTGTTAAGGAGAATATAATTGTTGGTTTTGGGGGTGTATTCTAGGATACTGATTGATATATTGTATATAATATATATAATATCCAAACCTACTTTCAGGTCTTTGAAATACTCTTGTGAGCAACGTCTAACATAGACTGTAAAGGCTACAATTGATTTCTGGACCAGCTTTGGATTACTGATCTTAAAGGGCTGGTGCCCTTTATCTGGTCTAGTTACAGTAGTATTAATCCCCAATAAAGGAATCAGAACACAGTACTAGCTTTTCATATGCAGATCACCACCCTGTCTGCTCCTTCTTTTCCTTCTAGCCTCAGAAATTTTACACAGCTAGCAAGCTTGCTCTGCGTCTGGCACATGAAATTTAGTCTTATTGCTTTTCACAATTACCTGAAGGAGATTGTAGTGAGGTGGGGGTCATGTTCTTCTCCCAGGTAACAAGTGACAGGATGAATGGAAATGGCCTCAAGTTGCACCAGGGGAGGTTTAGATTGGATAGTAGGAAAAATTTCTTCACAGAAGGGGTTGTCAAATATTAGACCAGGCTGCCCAGTGAAGTGGTTGAGTCACCATCCCTGGAAGAGTTTTTTGAACACTTTGTGGATGTGGCACTTGAGGACGTGGTTTAATGGTGAGCGCTGTGGTTGTTATGGTTGGCAGTTAGACTTGGTGATCATAGAGGTCTTTTCCAACCTTAATGATTCTATGAAATAGACTTCTTTTCTGGAAGAGCTGAAGTTTAGCCCACCAAGATGAAGCAGGAATTGAACTGAGTATCCCTCTTTCCTTGCAAGTACTCTAGCTTCTAGATTATATGCAAAAGAAGAAAGTTTGAACTCCTCATCCTTTAAATAAACAACTTTTTCCCCCTAGGATGTGTGGGTACTCCAGACTCTTAATTATATTAAACAGAATTTTCATGGGTTATTACACATGCATTGCACTGGAACAAAAAAAAGTAGACTAAATATAAGTGTGGAATTAAAAAAAGGGGGGTGGGGAGAAGGACATTTCTGCAAATATCGCAGTTCTTTATTTGCAATCAAAAAAGGGAGCATTAAAGTATATATAATTTCAGGTACAGCTGTGATTCACAGCCCATGTAAATTAATACTTGAGATGGTAAAATTCTGCTTGCAAATATTTTTAAAATGCTGAACTAGATAGCATTCTTGCAAAGTCTGAGTTTGCTATGAGACTTTATAAGGCCTACTAGATGATAACTTTACTACAATCTGAAAATCAGAACTGCACTTTTTGGGGAGAAGAATTTACAAGTTGAGTCCATATCTTAATGAGGACTCATATGAAAATGTCAGCTCTTCCTATGGTTATGTTTGTGCCATTTTTTATCAGTTTGTTTCATTATGCTTGTGTGCATACTTTTTTTGCGTGAATATGGTGTGGCAATTTTGGAAAACTGGGATGTTAAGCTGGAACTGATAACATTTTTCACATCATGGTAATCAGTGTAACAGGAAGAAAAATGTTCCTGGTAGAGATGTGGTAACTATTCCTTTTTCACTTTTTGGAGGGAAAAGAATGAGTTTTAAATTGGAGGTACTTTCCAAATAATCTTCTTTTAAAAGGAGATAAAAGGATTTTTACATCCTTTTCATGTCTAAAGCCCCAGTTTCTTTTCCCAATGATGTTCAGAGACTTTTCTTGCTTGTATCTTCATCTGTACTATATGACCAATCACACATAATCAATCTGTTGATTTATAGGTTTTCACTGGTTTTAACTATATTTATTTTTGGAAATTTGTCAAAAACATCATTATTAACAGAGAAATGCATCATTATTTTATGAACAATTTGCAGATAGGAAAGCAACTGATATTTTTAACTGCTTTGCAGTATCCTAGTTGACTGCACTGTTGTAATAGCACTCAAAATCTTTCAATCTTTAATCTCTAATGGCTTTACACTGATTGTTTTGTAGGGGTTTTTTTTCAGTTTTCAATTACAATTTCAGTATTTTTTCCTGTTCATTTGCAAGTAGCACTGCATATCACCTTCCAGTGATGCAAGCCTCAGCAATTTCTATTCAATATGTTGCAGGAAATAATATTAGCTATGCTTCAATCC
This sequence comes from Chiroxiphia lanceolata, assembly GCF_009829145.1. NCBI lineage: Eukaryota > Metazoa > Chordata > Aves > Passeriformes > Pipridae > Chiroxiphia > Chiroxiphia lanceolata. The sequence continues at coordinate 21,738,143 of NC_045642.1, read as the reverse complement.
CTGCTTGTCAGTCTCCACCTTATATTCACCTCAACAATGATATGTGACTATGCACATATACATAAAACAAATCATATTTTTCATTAGTATAAGACAAATCATATACTTCAAAAACTTATGAAAGAAATTCTTCGGCCACAAAGCAGACATCTTTGAAAATCTTTCTTTTTGATACATCAGGGATTTTTTTTCCTATGTATAACACCAGCAAGTGGTGTTACCTTCTTTTGCAATACCTTGATGGTACAAAGGGCAGAAAATAGATTAAATAATGGAGTAGGTCTTTTGTGTTATTAATATATTTGAAACTTTCTGTATTTAGAAGCTCTCTGACTTGGGAAATGCATTTTGTCCAATTAAACTAGTGAGTAGGAGCATCATGTAACTACTTTCATATGACAGAATCATAGAATAGTTTGGATGAGAAGGGACCTTAAAGGTCACCTAGTGCCAGCCCCTTGTCTTCAGTGCTTTGTTTTTGAAGCTGATTTTCATAAATTCCCCTATAATTACTGGTTCAAAAACTCCAGCAACTGGGTATTGAGTAGGTAAAAGATTCCTAAAATTATGAGCTCAGCAACATATACACCATCAGGGGAACAGTATTTCATAGGAAAAAGGAATAATGATAATGATAATAGTTAATAATAATTAAGAGAATATAAGTTTTGAAAAGAAAAACCAATGGTTTTAGCTACTTTAAAAAAAATTACTTTCTGTAATCAAAAAAGGTCTCTGTAACTCAAAATTGTTTTCTGAATTTTTCTGTGACTTTCAATCTTTTAAGACTGTAATCTTCCTTTTTTGTAGAGATAATGATCTTTGCAGACTTTTTGACGATCTTACGTAACAGTATGGCAAAATGCCTTATAATTATTGCCAAACTAGAGTTACTTCAGATATCCTGGTAGGGAGGGTGAATATAAGTTTAATATTAAGAATTCAGCAGAATTCAGTAGCACTTATTCTATTGCTTTGTTGACAACATGAGCTGTTTTTTCACATAAGATTATTTTTTTCTCTCTGGCCCACTCTGTGTTTCATTTCAGCCACACTGAATTTAGCAGTTGATGAAGTGGGCACTAATTTATTTATTTTGCTGTGTTTAAAATGCTAGGTGACACTATTAAATGTTCTTCACTTCAATCTCCTTTCTGTTTATGAATATCACACTGTGTTGTACAAACACAGCAGGGATGAAAGCTACCACAAATGCATATTTGTGTCTACAGCACAAAAATGTGTATTTATAGATGAACAAAACAGGTCAAATCTTTCACAGTAAAAAATAAATTAAACAACTGTTTGTCAGACAAGTATCTGGAGACTATTATTACTAGTCAATAGAACGGATCTTAAAATGGGGAAGAATACTGTCGGGGAAAAACATTTTTAATGACATTTTGTGTTTATAAACACACACAGACACTCACATTAAAAAGACCCCAGTCTGCCTTTCAGTCTATACTGCTGCTCTGAAATGAATCACTCACCACTTCATAGGAGTTAGACTGAGCAAGACAAATAGTCTAGAAGATTGGTTTAACACGTATTAACTCGTTTATTGATTAGATGTACAAAAACATTTCCAATCAATATTATATGAGTGAATAGTTTTGCTGCAGCAGATCACATGGAAAAGGTGAGAAAATTGTTTCAGAATTTAGAATTTGTATCTTATCTCAACTTGTTTTGGAGAGATAGCCTTGCAGAATTGCCTAATCCCCATCTGTTTAGCTCAAATGCAGAAATATAAAAATATTAGCATACCAGACATGCAACTATTCTTTGTTTTGCTTCTATCTGGCATTCTTGAAAGAAGAAAAATGAAAAGTGCAGTATACACAGAAATTATAGGTCTTATGCAGGAGAATAATCCTTACTCAAGATTTAATGAAGCTAAAAGATCAGGAAAAAATGTAGTTACAACCTTCACAAGGAATAATCAAGGTTTATTGGGGTTTGGGCATTTCTGAAGTGTAAAAAAAGTTCTATTCTGATAAGCACATAAACTAAAAGAGAGCTCTGAAACAGCAGAATATGTTAAAAACTGAAGGGAATAAAACCCGATAAGAATACCTTTTCAAATCACCAAGAAATCACCAGTAGCTAGTTTTACTGCACAGTGAGTCAGCAGTTATTCAGAGGTGAGATTTAACTTAACTTCCTCATATTTACTGAGAGTAATGAATTTGTATCAAATACCTTTCTTTAAGGAACTGTCTTGAGTAGTATTTTCTTTGTGTACCCTCTGTTGAAATTCTTATGTGGGCATATCACACTATGATTTTCCTGTTTTATTAACTTTACTCTTGCTTGTTATCTAACATGCAAACACCCAGAGCTCACACACATTTTCACTAGCAGCTTGCAAGTGATTCAGATTCATAAATAACAGAATCTAATGCTATTTCACATATCCTAAGATACCCAAGATTTCAGGATCAGGAAGATAAGATATTGAATCTACAAGAAAACTGTGTTCTTCTGGAAAGACAACTGAGTAGTAGCCAGCAGTAAATAAGTATAACAACCTCCTTTCTTTTGTCATTTGAATACTACCCTGTTAGTAATATTTATTAAAAATAATAGGAACTGTGTAGTTGTTTGTTCTCATCTGCTTATTTATTTTCTTCACTATGTCATCGTAGCACATGCTACTTTGTTTAGTTTTTCTTCAATAAATCTTCGTTTTACTGCAGCTCTTTTCATCCCTTTGCAATCTATAAAAATATAACTACTTTGAGAGCAGTTACTAAAGCCTGATCATAACTTCAGTGAGTTTTTCTTACTTATTGCCCTAATGAATTTTTAGAAAATATTTAAAGACTTTAGACCAAATTTTGAAAATTTACTGGCATAAGTCTGAAGTAAAATCAGTGCAGTTGAAATGAGGAGCTGAGCACTGGAATATTGATTGCTTTCAAAAGATTTCTTACAATTCTCCTTGGTGAGTTAGATATTCAAGAAAGATTATACTTTTATATTGATGATAATTTTCTTTTTCTCTTTTTCCAACTAAAACTTTATTTTCTATGTCATGACCTTTTTCTAATCCTTCTTTAACTTTTCATTTTGCTATAGTCCCTATCCAGAAAACTAAGGCATTTTGCATCTCTCTCTTTTGACAAACAGAGGGAGGAAGGACGAAAGATAGGCAAAATTAGTCTTTTTTGTATAGCTCTTCTTTTATGAGCATAAGTGCATGGCAGAGGAGATTTTCTAGTCTAAATGTAGTAGATTAAGTACCTAATTTTAGTATTTGAAATTTAGGATGGGACCACTTGCAACTTATTTTTCCATGTATCTTGAGAGACTTCATTTTCTCTGGTTGAATCTCCTTTGCTAGCTGCTTTGGCACAGTTAAATTTTATTGATTCTGTAGAAAACTCTAATATAACAACTTTTTATAAAAATGCATGGAAGAAGATTATTCTCTCTGTTGTCTATTTACATGTCCTTGAACTTATTAAGAACAGACTTCTCACAAAAGTAAGTGAGAAAACAGATATGTAAGTCCATGGTTCTAATACTCTTCATTAGGTTTATTTTAGAAAGTTTTACTTAACATTTAAAAGCATACGAAATTATGTTCATACTTAGCAAGGGGAAGAAAGACCACAATCTCAAGTTTTGCTGCAATAGTCATAGGCTGTGAAAAATTAACATATGTATGGAAACTCATTCTCAATAAGCAACTACTTAATTTTGGATTACATTTGGAATTTATATGTATTACAATAACTCTGAGGAGTACAAATCGAGATGTCTGCTGGGAACTACAAACTTATACTACTGTTTAGAGTAACAGAGGGAAAGGAACTTAGAAAATTGTTTATCATGAGCCCACAAATAGAAAAAGAAATCCCAGATCTCTGTTTACTTCCAGTAACTTTCTTCCTCCTGTTTATTGAATAATTTTGCACATTTTAGTTTCCATGGATATTTTCACTGTTCATAAGTAGCTGTAAAAAAATGATGCTCTTTTAACCAGGAGCTTATTTTTGAATAATTTCTATGATTCATGTTTTTCTTCTGTTTTATTTCACTGGACACAAACATCTATGTTTGTTACCTGTTACAGTATTGAGGAGATTTTTTAAATATACTTATTTCCTACTATTAAATTTGGAGTAAATTATGATTGATGCCTGCATATACGTAAACACCAAGATTTACAAATGCTTCCATAATCTTACAAGTGTTATCATGTTTAAAACAACCTAATTTTTATGTATATGTCTCTGTTAGTAAGAAATTGAGAGTGGAAGTTAGAAGATCTGGTTTCAGGTTCATGTTCTGTCACAGATTCTCTTCATGTCTCTTAAAGGCAAAACACAGCTTCAGGTCAGCTTAATCAGAAAAAAATGTAATGAAGTGATTAAGGCATATTGAGATATCTCAAGACATATTGGTCTTTTATTTTTCAGGCTTCTGTTTGATCCGAAAGTAAATGCAAACTTTTCCATCTGAGTTCAGGGTTGGAAATGAGACATAAAATCCACACCACCATCATGTGACTACAAGCTATGAATATTTGGTATGCCTTTACCACTTCATTTGAAAGAGCCTGTTAGGCTCTTCAGGGCACATATTTGACCGTCTTTTTCTCTCTCTCTCTTTTTTTTTCCCCCTTTTTTTCTGATTGTAGGAGAGGCTGTGTTGATCAGAGCATAAAGTATTTGCAAAGTGCTGTTTGAATAGAATTGGCAAGAAAATAAGTATTTTCTGTGGCATCCTCAATTTTGCACTATTAATGAAGGAAAACAAAAACAACCGAAACAAACAAAAGACACACACACCCCAATAAAACCCAACAACAAATAAAAACCAACCAAAACCCAAAAATCCCCAAAACAAACCTGAGGAAATAGGCTTTTCTGTGAAAACCTAATGGCTGGTTCAGGGACAGATAGCCCATATCCAGTTTCAAACTACTTATTATAATAAGCAGTCCCATGCACAACTTCCACATTGTCCTGCTTTGAATCATGGGCACAGCAGATCAGCTTTAATCTCCATTTCCCACCAGAGCTTGGTTGATACAGGAACTGTTGGTGACCCAGTACAGTAGCACAAACTCTGTCTTCATGTTAAGTGAAAGCTCCAGTCTGCATGAGAACAGTAATCTTACACAGGCACCTAGTATTTCAGTGTGAAAAAGCTTATCAATGAATCAAATCAACAGTGAGGGAGAGAAATTATTAGTGCCTATTACATCAGTAGCTTCTAACACAGACTAAGCTTTTGTCTACTGGAAACTGGGATTTGCTTAGTTTCCAAACAATATCAAGGTAGATACCTTTCTTTTCAAAACTAAGGACTGTGTCCTTCACTGAGACACTGAGGTGACATGTTTGGAATTCAGTGTTAGAAGGAAGGAACAAACAGCTCTTTGTTTCTGTATCCTCCTTATAGACATTCTCATAAATATATAAATGAAAACTCTCCAGAATTAGTATAGACTAAGAAAGCTCTGTGAAGGTTGCTAGGCAGCCAAGGCCAAAAGAATAAAAAACAAGCAGGTCTTTGAAAAACAAAGTCAGTGACTTATGGGTTATCTGAAGTCATGATTTGCTCAATTTTCTCTTGTCATAAATAAGAGACAGTAGATTTTTTTCCTTTGGTAAATGAGCAGTGTTTTTAAAATATTTGAAACAAAAGACCAGTTTCGTATCTCATTCCTATCGGTGTTTTCAAGCTATGAAATATTAGATACCATTATTATTTCTCATCTTTATTTATTTGTTGACTGAATCAGAAATTTGGTGCATTATATCCAGGCTATAACTTCAAAATTATTTAGCAGAGCAATTAATTTTTAAACTTCTGTCCAATTTAAATTTTTACCATGATGTGCATGTAAGACTCTAGTTGAAGGAAGTTTCCAATGCTGGAAGGCATATCTTGCCATCAAGAGGTATACACAGATATGTTTCACTGTCACTAATGACAGGAAAACACCTAATTTCTACCACCATGCCCTGCATGGATCTATGATGAAGCTACTCATTACAGAGATATAGTGGTAACTACCCCCTTCCTATTACTGCTAAGCATGCAAAAATAATGCATTTCTAATAGGCAAGGTTGTTATCTGTAAGATTAGGTGATCACATTATTGACTAATTACCTTTGAAATCTCTGTTTATGTTTGTGCCTTAAAGTCTTCTTGCAATTAACTGTGCCTTCAGTAGCTCTATCATACATACAATTACATTGAGGGGGCACTGTAATCCTGCAATTCTCCTCCCTTCTCAGATAGTGTAATGACAACTTTAGATCATGTTTTAGTCTACCTGAGTTATTCTCTCCCAATGTCTTCAATATATGTCTTAAGAAGATTTAACTGCTGCATCACAGTTTTTCAATATGTGTTTCTTCCACAGGGTGGATGCTGTGGGGGGGTCCAGGCAGCTCTGTGGAACAGTCTCCAGTGGGCTAGTAGGATGAGAAGGTCCAGGGGTAGTTTGGGAATCGAGGAGAAACATCACCTCTCAAGACGGTAAACCTACTGAAAAGGTAATTCATGCTAGGACATTGTTATGCAGTTGGCTTTTCAGGCTCCACAAATGTGCTGAAATGCACAGCAGAAAACTAGTAGATAAGGCGAGCACAAACCTTTGCTGTTGTCTGTGTGCTCATACGAAGTCTTCTAATATCTTTCCAGAGCTTCTTAAACTGTGCTGTTTCGGTTCCCATCTGTGTGTGAGGGAGAATTTGGACACTATATCTTAGAGAGTTTTTCTTGTCTTCCTATGGAACTGTTAGAGAACACAAATCACAAATTTACAGTAACTTTCTAAGAAATTCCTTATAGGAATTAAAACTCCTGAAAATGACAGTTTATCAACCATTTAACAATTTAGCACAGTAAAATGTTACTTCACAGGGAGAGCTAATAATTTTATTTTTAAATGTACATAATCTTGTTTTATTGGGTTCTTTCAGTCTCACCTTCCAGGTCTAGTGTTGTGTTTGTGGAAACTCTTTTTCTCCCCTGAAGCCTTAAATATGGATGTTTCTGTTGCTAGCATTTCAGAATTCCAAGAGAATGTGCAAACTAAAGATCTGTCAACCCTCAGAGTAACTGTAGTGCTTCTTCCTTCATGTTAAAAGGTAGAGTTTAGCCATGAAGCACCAAAACACTTAAGTTTCTCTGCTATCCCAAAAGCCCAGCTATATATATATATAGTGTATTTTTGAGCCCAGCTAATTTACGATATGTTCATGTTGTACACACATTTCTTGGTTCTCAGCTAAAATTAAGTTTGCTGAACAAACTGATTTTGTCCACTCATCCTAAACCAATCATTTCCCATGGCCCATTTTGAAATATCTGACAGGCTGACTTGCTGCTTTCCTTTATTAATGTGCCTTTATGTATGCAGTGAGTAAGAAATATAACAATGGAAAATCACAGTGGTAGAAAATACAATGGGATTTTTGATGCAGAAGTTTTCATAAGAATCTATTCCCAGATCTCATGAGACACCGAAAAAGCACAAAAAAATCATTCAGTGAGGAAAGATTTTCTCTTTGCTCAGGAGTATAGATGTTTTGGCTGATTGAGCACTACGTTAGGCTTTCAAATGTGTCTGGGACATGCCTTCCTTTTTTTTGCAGGTGAGCTCCCTCCAGCTCCCTGACATTCATTAATTAAAACCATTCAGAGAATCCACTGTGGCAATTCACAAATTATTTCCATACTTCACCGTGCCTTGCTAGGCTTGGCAGCTACCAGAATACTGACTAATCTGCACTCATGTAACACACTGAGAGTTACGTCTTTGTACAACCTGTAGCTGTGGTAGAGAGTCTGAAGCCTTCCCCTGTGAAAAGAACAGAAACTGCTTTATTAGTTGGGTGAAGTTATAAATGGATTTGTGATAGAAGAAAGGTTTGATACAGGAAAGTGAGAGTAAACATAGGTCTTGCCTTCTGCACTTATACAAATGGTGATAGTTTTTATCTTATTGTATGCTTTTCAAGAATCTCCCACTCAAAATTGTTGCTAATCAATTCGAAGCTTAATTTGATTTTCTATTATCTAGAAGAAATGAGTTTGCATGGCTTTTTGTTAATGAGGGCCCACTAGACTTTACAGAAAATTGCATCAATTGATTTTAGGTAATTTACTGTAAACAAAAGACAAGAAAAGCTTCCTTATGGTTGGAACTGTTCTGAGATCCAGAGGATCTGGCATCAGTCCCTACCTGTCTTTCATGTGTCTTCTCAGGTGCATTTTCTACCTATAATATTGGTAGACTCTCATGGAACTTCTGTAATGTTCCTTTGCTGATGCTTTAGTGATAGTTCTGTCTCAAAGGGGGAAAAGGATCTTTGTGTGGGAGTCAACAGGTCTCATAGAAAGAGCTTTAAACTAGATTTGAAGGGAGAAAGGGATGAAAGCAGGCTCACTAGAGAAAAACCTGGGGGTGGCATGCCAATACTTGTGAGACAGTGTGCCAGAGATCACTCACCAAATACCATCACAGGCAAAACAGACTCCAGTTGGGGATATCAATTGACTGTATCACTAAAAAATTCAGAGCAGGATAATGAGAAGTAAAATAAATCTTAAAAGGACATTCTCCCTACCCCTCTCCTTCCTGAGCTCTACTGCATCCCTGCCAGCAGCCCAGGGAGATGGGAAGTGAGGATGATGGTCAGTTCATCACATGTTGTTCCGGCCGCTACTCAGGGAGAGGAGTCCTTCCCCTGCTCCAGCATGGTGTCTCACCCACAGGAGACAGTCCTTCATTAATTTCTCCAGTGTGAGTCCATACTACTGGCAACAGTTATCCATGAACTGCTGTAACATGAGTCATTCTTCCACGGGGTGTAGTCCATCTGGCACAGCCTGCTCCAACGTGGGTCCCCCACAGGCTCACAAGTCCTGCCTGCTCCAGTATGGGCTCCTCTCAACATGGGTCTGCAAGTTCCTGCCAGGAGCCTGCTCCAGCATGTTTCCCATGGGTTCACAGCCCTCTTTTGGGCATCCACTTGCTCCAGTGTGGGTCTCTTCCACAAGTGGATATCTGCATCCCTGTGGTCCTCCACGGGCTCTTCTCTGGCTGCAATTACATCTGTACAATAACTTTTTCCTTCTTAAATATGGTATCACAGAGTCATTACCACCATTGCTGATTGGCCCAGCCTTGGACAGCAGCAAGTCCATCCTGAAGCTGGTTGGTATTGGCTCTGCCAGACGTGCAAGAAGCTTCTTGCAGCTTCTCACAGAAGCCAGCTCTAGAGGAACTAGAAGCTTTACCTCAATCCCAGAGCTGCGATATCATTGGCATAAGCAAAACCTGTTGGGATGAGTCCTGTGACTAATGTGTCATGGTGGACAGTTATAGGCTCTTCGGGAGGGAAGGGCAAAGCAGATGAGGTGGAGATGTGGCACTGCATATAAGGGAGGGGTTGGATTGTGTGATACTTACAGTTCGCAGCAACATGGTTGAGAACCTCTGAGTAACGATGAAGGGGAAAGCAAATAAAGAGATATTGTTTTGGGTGTCTGCTATCAACCAGCCAGCCAGGACAACATCACAAATGAGCTATTTTACAAGGAATTAATCAAGTTGATCTCTAGATCAATTGCCCTTGTCCTTATGGGTAATTTTAGCCTTCCAGTCATCATCTGGAAATATTATAGCGTGGACATAAACAGGTCCAGAAAATTTGTGGAGCACATTGAAGAGAATTTCTTGGTGCAAGTACAAAGGAAGACAACTATGAAAGCTACCCTCCTAGATTTGTTTTTTGTAAACAGAGATGAACTCATGGGCGAAGTGATGATTGGTAACTGTCTTGGTCACAGTGACCATGAGGTGAGTTTCAAATCACTGGTATCAGGAGAAAAACTGCCAACAAATCTTCAGCCCTGTATATGAGGAGAGCTGACTGTGGGCTGCTGAAGAAATTAGTTGGTAAGGCACCCTGAAAGTCTACTTTTGTAGGTGCTGGTGTCCATTAATACTGGTCACTTCTTAAGAGCCATCTCTTAAGAGCATAGGAGCAGGCAACTCCAAAGTGTCAGAAATATAGTGAGCAGGGCAGAAGATTAGCTTGGCTGAGCAGGGATCTTCCAAAAGTTGGGTAGAAAAGGAAAGTGTATGGAGATTGGCAGCAAGGACAAGTGACAGGGAAGGACTACAAATATGCTGTTTCCCACTGTAGGGTGAAAATTAGTGCAGCCAAAACTCGATTAGAGTTCAAGCTGGCCAGCACTGCGTACAACAACAAAAATATGTTAGCAGCATAAGGAGGATATGGGATAACATTAATCTATTACCTGATGAGGTCAGTCATCTCACAAATAAGGATGCAGAAAAAGCAGAAGGCCTTCTTTGTCTTATTATTTGACGCTAATAATGGGCCCTGGAACACCCAGAGATCTATGTTGGAAGACTGTGACTGGAGGGGTGATAAACTCCCAGCTGAGCCTTAACTTGCTGCTCCAGCTAGATGCATATAAATTTATGGAGCCCAATGAGATTCATCCCAGGATACTGAAAGAGCTGGCCAATGTTACCGTGGGGCCTTTATCCATTATTTTTCAGTGGTCTTGGGAGTCTGGAGGGGTCTCAGTTGAATGGAATCTGGCAAATGTCCCACTTTTCAAAATAGTATGAAGAAAGACTGGTAATTACAGGACTGTCATTCTCACTTCAGTGCCTGGTAAAATTATGGAGAAGGTTATTCTGGGAGTTATTGAAAAACCCCTGAGAGATCACACATTCATTGGTCACAGCCAGCATGGGTTCATGAGGGGAAAGTCCTTCCTAATTAACTTAATTTCCTTTTATGAAAAGGTTGCCTGTCTAGTTGACCAAGGATAGCCAGTAGATGTGGTAGTTTGGGATTTTAGCAAAGTTTTTGATACTCTCTTTCACAGTATCCTTCTGGACAAAATGTCCAGCTAGACAAGTCTATGATATACTGGGTGAACAATTGGCTGCTGGGTTGGGCTCAAAGGATTATATTAAATGTAGAGAGGCTTTACAGTGAGATCTGGATAGAAGACTAAAGACCTGAACAATCACCAATAATGAAATTTAACAAAAGCAAGTGCAGGATTCTCCACCTGGGACAGGATAATATGCTTATATGTACAAATCAGAGGAAGAGAGTCTGGAAAGCAGCTGTGCAGAATGAGATCTGGGGAACTGGGCTGATGGCAAGTTCAATATGAGTCAGCAGTGCCCGGGCAGCCAGAAGGGCCAACTATGTCGTAGAGTGCATCAGGCACAGCATCGATGGTTGGTTGAGGGAGATGATTGTCCCACTCTACACTGCACTGGTGCAGCCCCACCTTGAGTGCTGGTTGCAGTTTTGGGGACTTCAACATAAAGAAGTACATCTACCTATTAGACTGTGTCCAGAGGAGGGTGACCAACATGGTTAAAGGTCTTGAGGGCAAGACTTATGAGGAGCATCTAGGGTCACTTGGTTTGCTCAGCTTGGAGAACAGTAGTCTGAGGGGTGACCCCATCTCAGTCTACAGCTTCTTTAATGAGGGCTGCAAAGGAGAAGGGGCTGATCTCCTCTCTCTGGTGATCAGCAACAGGATACAAGGAAATGGAATGAAGCTGCACCAGGGGAAGTTCAAATTGGGGGTTCTCAGTGAGTGGGTGGTTGGTCACTGGAAGAGGCTCCTCAGGGAAGTGATCATGGCACTAAGCCTGGCAGAGTTCAAAGAGCATCTGGACAACACTCTTAGTCATATGATTTACTTTTAGGTAGTCCTGTGAGAAGCAGGGAGTTGGACTTGATAATCCTTATGGGTCCCTTCCAACTTGAGATATTATAGAAGTCTATGAATCTAACCTTAATGCCATAGAGAATGGTTTGAATTCCAGGCTTTACAGTGAGAAAAGAAGTTACACATCCTCAAGAAAAATATGGAAAGAAACTGAAATTAGAGATGACATTGTGATATCTTCATCTGCAACATACTAAATGAAGTTTGAACTTCTCCACTCCTAAACTTTCTGAGAAATATGAAGCTCAATGGATTGATGTTTCACTCTCTAATTCACTCTTTAAATTGTTTCATGTGAACTGTTCTGGAAATGCCGTTTTGACTGAAGGCAAGGGAAAATAAGAGTACTGTTTTGATATAACTTGAAATCTTGATGGTAAAAGGTAATTTATATTTTCAGTAAAAGGCTTTTATCTTCAGTGGAATCTAATGATAATTGTATTGATCTGACATCAGTACTGAATCTGACCAGATTCTGCTTCTGGTGGGAACCACAAATGTTTCACGTTGTTCCAGCAAATAGAACTCTTTCTGTCCATTTCTTTGGCTGGTCAGTTTACAAGTGGTTGCATTTTGCTGGTCTGTTGGGTAGATACTTTCTTTTGGTCTATTTTAAGATGAATGGCTCTGAATTTTCAGTCACTGTGCCCCTTTCAGATTATTCATAGTAGAGTCCTAGTAGTCAATGCTGGGTTTGGTTTTGTTGCTTGTTTTGTAACAGCTAAGAAACCAGCTGTGTTCCATGATTTATGGGAAAGTCCAAACCTTTCAAATTAAGTGAAGGGTATACAGCTTCAGAATTAATTATGTTCTTAAACATAATGAAAATCTCCATTTGAGAATGAGGCATATCTCAGGGTTTGGAACAGATGAAATGAGCTATTCAACTCAAACCTGATGTTTCTTTTCACCTAACAACAATTCTGATAGCCATGCTTAGAACAAAGCTTGTGTTTTGAATGACTATGTGTGCACAACTAGCTCTACACAGCTGGAGATTGATAAGACTACAGTCACAAAGCATGTGCATGCAAAATTGGCAATGCCCATTGCTAGCAGGCAAGAGAACACTAGGAGATCTCTAGGTTTTTTTCTTAGAAGAAAGAACCCTTAGGCAGAACCAAAGTCAATAACCCTCAAGAGTCGAACAGAGACAGGAGAACTTAGCAGCATATATCACAAAAAAGCTAGACTGTGGCATGACAAGAATAGACCATTGGATCTCTGAAATGGTCCAAGAAATCAAACATGAAAGAGGCAGCCTTCAATGCAGACAGCCTTCACCTGCATTGCTGAATGCAATTTACGTTGCTCTCTCCAACACCTGATAACACTGTATATAATACATTTAGTATGTTTTATATTCTTTTTGTTTAAACTTACTATGTGAAATTTTGCCTTCATAAAAACTGATCAAAAAGCTGGTCCTCTTAGCGTGTCAGAACACCAATGATTCAGTCTTTCGATTTACTTCTTTCTTTTATTCCTCTCAGTAAGTTTGTTCATCTGCCATTTTTTCTTTTTTTTTTTTTTTTCTTTTTGCTTATTATTATTTAATTTCTTTCCAATTATGCTCCTCTTATTATGGTAAATTATGATTTCCTGTTTAATTCCTCAAGTTCTTATGACAGGTGGCAGAAAACTGGTCAACTGATACTGAACAAGAACAGTTTCTGGTATTTACTGTTTGTAAGACTGGATGTTCAGTCACCTTCCTCTGAGTGTTCTGGTCCCTGTACTGTCCCAGGATCATGTCCTGCAATTTTTAACACTTCCTTTAGAGGAAATTCTGCTTTGACTACAGTAGAATAAAACTAGAAATAGAAGAGTTGATCTGACCAAATAGTAATTTTTTTTCCTTAATTCCCTGGACACCTTAGGGAATTGCAAATGATGAGTTATTGATTTGGCAACATAAAATTGATAGATTAAAAATTTCTTCTGGCAAAAGAGAACATGTTGAAACAGGGTAAAGGGAAGGGAAAGAATTTACTCCTAGATACATCAAGCAAGCAGATCAGTTTTTATTGAGATGACATTTGTATGTGTTGTAGAGGGTGAGGTCTCTGTGAAAAGTAAATATACCAGAAATCAGATGCATAACAACTTTATTTATAGCCAATGTCTGGTATAACATTTATCATGAAGTTATTGAAATCTGTAAGAAGGACTGAAGATTGACCAGTCTGGATTAGGCAATATGATTACTGCAGAAGCAAAATGAATACAGCTTACCTATACAAGGTGTCTGACTGCAGCCAGAACTCCCCAGGATATTTAAATCCCTATCAAATAGCTGGAAATGGAAGTTTTTCTTATGGATCCTCATGAAATGAGGGGAAGGGGCTGAATTCATGTCTATGTGGCCTTTGAGCAAGAACACATTGAAGGAAATTTGCATGAGGGAATGAATGAAACGTATGTGTAATTAGAACAATATTTTATAGGGTTTGTTTGGGTTTTATTTTTTTTGTTACAACGCTCTGTTTGCTTGCATTTTGTAAAACCTTAATTTCAAGTTTTGATAGGTATAACTCTCTTTTGTATTGAAACCTACCTTGTGTTGGGGAGCAGGATGCATCATGGGGAAATAGTAGGGCTGTCTACAATGCTAGAGGTAAAAAGTCAGAAGAATATGTATGCAGGTAGTGGAAATGGAGCACACCTTGATACACAAGTGCTGAGAGTGCTTCCTCCTGCTCTGTTAAGCATCATTATAGGAACTGTGGATGCCAAATAACAGCTTTTGGGAAGGAATTCCCTCTGGCAGAACAGTCCTCTGTTCTTCCTGCTTAGAAACAGATGGCAAAGTTAGCCCACATCACCAGGCAGACCTGGATTTTCTGTGCCTCTTTAGGCTGAAGATTACTTTAATCCAGTAAGTCATTGTTCATTTTGGTCATACAGATGTTTGAACTGACTTAAAATGAAATAAAAATTATTTTGGGAGTAATCCCTGCACTTTTTATATAAAGCAAATGAGCAGTACATGCAAGGCTGATTTTATACAACATGGACCATAGTAGCTAACAGAGGTGAACTAAACTGTGAATATATTTCTGATATGTTACAGCATTTGTTTATCTTGGCCAAGTAGGCTGTTATATATTGTCATAATATTATTTCCAATAGTTTTCTAACGTTTTTATGTTATGGCAATGCCTTTCATAGTTTATGAAAAGAGCTATATGAGCACAGAAGAGAGGTCTGTATCATTCAGATGCTACAATTTATGACTTTTTTCTTTTTTCTACTGGGCTCATTACAAGAGCCCGCAGTCATTCACTCCTTTAACTGCATAAAGTAACACTAAACACAGTGAGCCTCTGATCAATAAGAAAAATACAGTACATCAGAATGAAAATGGCAGCACATTGGCTAATGTATTAAAGAACCAAGCAGCACAGAAGTCCTCAATTTTTCTGAATATTACATGTATCCAAAATGTATTTCTATAGCAAGATTTCCTGTTTAGAAGCTGTAGAAGTGAAATTGAGTAGGTAATTTCTTTATCTTTGCAACTTCTGTTTGATCATTACTCCAATTTTACAAAGACAGAGATGAAGCATTAAGAAAGTTAGGGGGTAGAACCTCTTTCCTTCTGTCTTTGATCTGGAAATCTGAGCCATTTTCGTCAAAGAAAGCACCACTTAGTCTATTTAAATTCATTATTACATATCTTTATAGCTCTGAGGATTTGAGATAGTAGAATTGAAAATTATCTTAAAATGTCTAAACCAAGAAAAGCTGTCTTAGTCATAGGAGTTACATAGAGAGAGGTAGGAATAGTCATCTCTCCAGTCCTTACACTGTCTTAAAAACAAAGCAGCACTTTTTATAGCAATGGGTTAATAGCTAAACTAGACAATATTGTCCAGTTGCACAAGTATCCCTATTTAGTTTTTCTAGGAATACTAATGTTTTGGCACCATACAGTTTCCACTAGGCTTTGATTTGTAAGTAAGAGATCTTCCTATTTCTCCCGTCCTGGTCACTTCTAAGTATATATTAAGCATTGCAACTAGTTACTGAGTTCCACAATAATTATTAATGTTGGCAAATATCCACTGGTGGCAAATCTGAAAGCCACCAT
Source organism: Chiroxiphia lanceolata (assembly GCF_009829145.1). NCBI lineage: Eukaryota > Metazoa > Chordata > Aves > Passeriformes > Pipridae > Chiroxiphia > Chiroxiphia lanceolata. Next base: position 21,722,280 of record NC_045642.1, on the reverse strand, counting down.
AATCCATTCCTTTACTGCAGCTAAAAGTTGTATTTAAAATCACCAATATGAAAAAGAAGTACTCTATATGTAGAAATTGTCATTTGATACTGAATTGCTGGTTGTTTAAAAATGGAGTTTCAAAAACAAAAAAGTGAAGAATGAGGCTTGCACACCGAATTGGATTGATTTGTGTTAGAAATAACAAATTCAAGTTGCATATAAACTTTATGCATCCTGGATGGTTGCAGAGTGAAGTCAATGATTATTCATTTGCTTAAATCAAAAGTCTTATTAACATGATTAGCAGCAAAAGGGTAAAAAGTATATCCTATGTTTAGGAATTTGTGCAAAGCAATAACACCATTGCTGTGCCTCTGCTGTGTCAGAGTCAGGGGACCAGACAGTGCTAGCTAATGAATCTCTTGAACAGTAATTCAAGGTCAAATGATGATGATTTGCATCTTTTCTTAACTCCATGTTTGGGAAATTTGGCTTCCTTGCTATTTTCTTCTGCAATATTCTTAGGGGCTTTTTTTCTCCTGCAATATTCTGAGGGGCTTTTTTTCTTCTAGTGATTCTAATTCAGACAGAATGCCACCAGAAATGTTTTTCTAATGACCTTTCCGCTGTCCCAGTATAACATGCTGATGAGATTCAAATAACAACTGAGGACTAATAAAAAAATCTGAGTAAACCAAATGTACAGCCATTTATGATAGTTTTATTTTTTATCTTTTTATCTCCTATTTTTGCTTGATTAAAAACACAATATGAATAATGTTTTAGAAGGTGAAAAATGAAATTAGATTTTCATGGGATTTAATCTGATGTATGAGAAATATAAAACTAATCTACTTAGGAATGCTTTACTTGAACTTTTTGGCATGCATAGAATCATAGAATCAGCTGGGTTGGAAGGGACCTCTGAGATCAAGTCCAGCCCTTGATCCACTGCAACCGTGGTTACTAGACCATGGCACTAAGTGCCACATCCAGTCTCATCTTATAAACCTCCAGGGATGGAGAATCCACCACTTCCCTGGGCAGCCCATTCCAATGCCTGATTACTCTCTCTGTAAAGAGTTTCTTCCTAATATCTAATCTAAACCTCCCCTGGCACAGCTTAAGACCATGCCTTCTTGTCTTACTGATAGTTATCCGGGAAAAGAGACCAACCCCCACCTGGCTACAACCTCCTTTCAGGGAGTTGTAGAGAGTGATGAGGTCTCCCCTGAGCTTCCTCTTCTCCAGGATAAACAACCCCAGCTCCCTCAGTCTCTCCTCATAGGACTTACTCAAGTCCCTTCACCAACCTCGTTACTCTTCTCTGGACCTGCTCCAGCACCTCAATGTCCTTCCTGAACTGAGGGGTCCAGAACTGGACACAGCACTCAAGGTGTGACCTCACCAGCACTGAGTACAGGAGAAGAATCACTTCCCTGATCCTGCTGGCCAGGGAAGGCCAGGATGCCATTGGCCTTCTCGGCCACCTGGGCACACTGCTGGCTCATGTTCAGCTTCCTGTCAATCCAAACCCCCAGGTCCCTTTCTACCTGGCTGCTCTCCAACCACTCTGTCCCCAGCCTGTAACGCTGCAGGGGGTTGTTGTGATCTAAGTGCAGGACCCGGCACTTGGCCTGGTTGAACCTCATCCCGTTGGAATCAGCCCAACTCTCCGTCCTGTCCAGGTCCCTCTGCAGAGCCCTCCTGCCTTCCAGCTGATTGACACTGCCCCCCAATTTAGTGTCATCTGCAAATTTGCTGATGGTGGACTCAATCCACTCATCTAAATCATCAATAAAGATATTAAAAAGAACTGGGCCCAACACTGATCCCTGGGGACACCACTAGTGACCGGCCGCCAACTGGATGCAGCCCCGTTCACCACCACTCTCTGGGCCAGGCCCTCCAGCCAGTTCCTAACCCAGCACAGAGTGACCCTGTCCAAGCCATGGGCTGCCAGCTTTTTCAGGACTATGCGATGGGAGATGGTGTCAAAGGCTTTGCTGAAGCCCAGGTAGATTACATCCACAGCATCTTCAGTTCCATTTCGCTGAATGTGTTCTTCAGCTTCCTTCATTTATAGATGTGGAATATTAGACATTACTTATCTTCTTTGCCAAAGTTTCATATTTTTCTGAGCCAAGTGTGATCAGAGGATTTCCTGTAGTAGATTCTAATGTGGAGTTTGATGAGAATTTCAGAATTAAAACTGTAAGCTATGCTGTTTACAGAATAAAATAACAAGGAGTCTTTATTCCATCAAGCTTTGAACTGACTTCCTAAAAAAAGTATTCTAGGTTCTCATAGAATATCACATTATTCATCTCTCTATTTTCAACTTAGTAGTATAATCAAAGAACTTGTAAAAACTAAATTAGGGATCACTCAGATGAGAAAATTTTATTAATATCTTTATAGTGAAGGATAAAGCCTCCATTTTTGGTCTTAGAAGATTTCAGTGTGTTTTCCGGTCATTTTCTACTCTTAATCTCTGAAGTGATCATAGAACAAACAAGAGAAATAGGAAAAAAATAGCATTTTCATAAAACAAAGGACCTCTGCAAATATAACCTGATCTGAAACCTCTTAATTCTGATGCAAAGATAGTCTCTGACTTTCATGAGGGATTTTGGAGCTTTGCCTTTATAGAAGTTTGCCTGTCCATTCAGCTATATGAAGGTATATATACTTGAATTTTTGTCTCTTTCATTTTCGTTTTCATACCATCTTTGACAGAAAATTTTTGAGTGTTGATTAACTTGTATGTATGCATTTTGATGATTTACGCATTACTACAGATAAAGCATAAGTGTTGTAAACAAGTGAAATGAAAGAGAAGAAGGACTGATTTAGAATGCAGAAGAGCTATTTCTTGACTGTAATAGTTAAGTTTCATTTGGAAAAAAAGAGGTAAATTATGTTGGTTCAGAGGGAGGTTTCAGAGTGTTGATATATGGTGCTCAGAACCATGCCTGCCACAATGTCATACAAAAGACACCACAGTTATTATCTCCAGTACCTTGCAGATCAAAAGGACAAATTCAGTCTCATTATAATACACTGTGTTCTTCACTCGAAGAGGCTCTGTATTCCCTAGTCACGCCTATGAATTTAGTGCAGTTAAGGAATTATATTGAACTGGATATGTAGACAACTGTGTTGACCCTTATACTTCTCTATATATACACCTTTATTGATTATAATGAGCACTAAAAAGAAAGTAAATTTATGAGGTCTGTAAAACCTGTTAATGGTAAATTAATTTGGAACTTCTTAGATTTATTATTTTATTCCCATTTTAATCATTTTTATGATTTTTATGATTTTTGCTGTGTTACTCCTATGAAAATTGCAATACAAATGTGCAGGCACAATCTATTAACACCTCTACTTTTTAATTCCTTCATTTTCTTTGAAACCTTACTGAAAAACAAATTTGCCATATTTCTTCACCCCCTTCTTTTCCCCTCTTCCAAAGGAGTGTAGTTCATCTGAAGGATTGCTATGGTAGAAAATTTTTTATATTTCCAGTAAAATGTGGGAGGGATAGAATGGTTATACTGTATACATCTACATAAATATTATTATATTATCCTCAAGTGCACTATCATGTTTTAGTCATTCCTTCCCTTATCTTCACCATCCACTGAGACCTTGCTTCATTCATTGCACAGGAAAACTTAAAAAAGGAACTGCAGACAAAGAGATTTTGTGATAATTTTTGAATGCTTGTTTTTGCAACTGAAAGAACTGCCTTTTTTTTTTTTTAGTTAAAACAAATTTCTTGTGTTTCAGATACAATATAATTTTTTTCTTATTATTACTAGGAATTTTAATATTTTTCAGTGCATACTCAGGAATTCCTGTATAAACAGCCAGAGATCTGTACATGGAGGGGAAGCAGACTATTGAGTTGAGCTCAGCAGTGCATCTGAGAAAGGAGGGTTCATCCCTAAACCTGATTTTTTTCATCTGGCAGTAGGTAGAATAAATCAGTTTCTCTCTGAAAGAAAGAGGGGTGCATTTATAATATGACTTTGGTTTGGTTAGGTTTATCTTGGTATTGTTTATATAACTTTAAAAGAAAATTGATTAACTTTCCAATTTTTTCCTCCCACAACTCTGAAGAGATGTTTTTGGTCTCCTTTGATGTACTCTTATTCTGCATTTAATCAATGCCTCTGTATTCACTTAGTCTTGTAGTTCAATCCTTGCAATCTTCAATAGCCTCATCATATTCAATTCTTTTAAAGACCTTATGAAAACACTGAAAAAATTCTTCTTGGAAACAATTCTGCCATCATCTCATTGATTTTGTTTGCATCAAATCATTATTTTTTTTGTTTCTTATGTTGCTGACTCACCCTGTCCTTCTGTACTCCAGATATGTACAGTGGTTTTCACACACTCTCCATCATTCTGTCTTCCAGATTGGTGTTCTAGTTAGTAATTAGCCTTGTCTTTGTGTCCCCTGTCTCTATTTCCACTCTGTCCTGATACAGTAGCTCATTTTTCTTAAGTTTATTCTCTCCCTGTTGCTTGCCCTATGACTGTTTATGGGGTTGCATGATGAAAGAGAAAGACCTATTTTAAAAGTATTCTGCCTTTACAGGGAGGCTTGTTATTAACCTGGAAGTTATAACCTGGTTCCCCAGAAATCTCTGCAGTGAGTGGAATTGTACCAGCACAACCAAATGCATGTTCAGGGGATGTTAAAATGCCTGGAGATACAGGAGGCAGGATCTTCCTGAGAAAGACAGTTGCCAAAAGAGTTGTGAAAAAAATGGTCTATTTCCTTACAATCTCTCCCCAGATCGTTTACTTTAGTGATTACATTTAGCTAACTTTCTGAAAGGTAAAGGCTGTCTCAGCTCATCTGTTTTGGAGTGATCTCCACCAGTCAGTATTAACAAGTCTCCCCCAGGACAGGAGAGTGAAAAACAACTGTGCTTATTGACTTTCTCATTTTGGAGGAGCTAAACTGTTTCCAGCAATTAAAGGTAATTTGAAGCTTTCTGGGAAGTGTAGAAATTGGCGTTAGTAAAAATAGGGTCTCTTATTTCCCAGCCCTGCAGGAACTGAGCTGTTGGTCACTGATAGCTCCCTTTTTTAACCTTTGTACAACCTCCAAGGGATTTATGACCCACAGTTATAGAAAACACTACTAATAAGTGTCCTTCTTGGTCTCAGATGCCACCCTTCTGTGCATAAAATGTGTCATCTGCTCTTCTCTTATGACTTAGCTCTCCTTTGGAACACTGTCATTCTCAAGAGGAATGAAACATGCAATATTGATATTACCAGGAGATTTATGGCAGGAATGTGAAGCCATGCATAAAGCTTTTTAAGCAGTTCAAGTTAACTAGGCACAAGTAGATGGAAGCCAAGATCCCATTAGACAGAACCTCATGCAAGGGATGACAAGCAATGACATAAAGATGGCACCTTCTTACGTAGTATTTGCTCTTAGTTATCTTTGTAATGTATTCTACTGACAGAAGTACATGTTTTATACAATTACGTCAAACCACTGTTACTATAGAAGGAGCTGGCTCCCTTTCCACTGTAAGGACTATGACTTGTTAGGGATTTTATATTTGGTGGGGATGATGTAAGGTGCTGAAAACTTTGGCCTGGGTTTCCAGCCTAGAGTTTGTGATCACATCACTTACAAAGAATGGGTATTCTTCCCCATCAGTGGACAAACAAGACTACATATTCTTTTTTTTTTTCTTTTGTTTGTTTGGTTTAGTTTTCTTGGTTTTGTTTGGGGTTTTTTTGATTGTTTGGTTGTTTTTTTTGTTGGTTGGTTTTGACTGATTGGTTGACTGGTTTAGTTTTGTTTGGTTTTACTTTTATTACCCACTGAGGCATATAGACCTAACATGCATGCCTAAATTCTTTTCAGCATTTCTCTGGAGCTGATTCCAAACTGGCTCCATCTCAAATGTTCTTGCTGTTATTGCTTATCACAGTAAATTATTCCCATCAGAAATTCTAAGCTCTTTCCAGTGCTACAAGACATCCCTCAATATCAGAGTGTGGTCTTGGTATGCTGAAATAAAATGAGATATATTCACTAATTTCTTTTTTCAAGTTAATAGCAAGGTAAAATTTGATACTTACATGATATGACTATGATTTGAAATGAGCCATTAAATGGCTGGTTCAGTCATGCAGTATTTGCCTTCACCTTTCTGGAGAATACAAGGGATTTTTCTTCTCTTATGTTTTACTCCCTGATTTCTTTTCTGTCAGTGTGTTGAGTTACATAATATGTTCAAATAACAAATGAATTTGACAATTTCTGCTACTACAATCCATATGATGTGGAAGGTGTTCAGATATAACTTGGAAGAAACAGGAGAAAACCCCAAGAAAATCAGTCAGAAAGGTTAAACCTTAGACCAAAGTCAGCTCCTGTAGGGTGTCGTACCACTCCAACACATCCCTGCTGTTTGAACAGCAATTCATTTACTTTTCCATTAAATATTTGCTTTTTATGAGCCCCAGGGCTTTCACAGAAATTTTGTTGTAGCACTTCAAGTAATAAGACTGTCTGATACTGTGAAGGTCTAAGTACTCTCATGCTCAGTTTCAAGTTGTGGGGCTTTTGGGTGACCAGTGCTTTCCAAAATCCAGATCTCTACCTTCGTGCTGAATCCATAACTTTTTATGTCTGAAGGCCCAGCTATTCGGCATAATATATATCTAAGAGGAGAAATTGGCTGCATTTTGAAACCAAGATTGTAGAAAATTATTTTTAAATAATCTTCCCATATGCATTTCATTTTCTCCGGTTACAGTGCCTTTTACACTCTGAGCTCATAAAGCACCTGGACATGTACTTAACTGGCAAGTTAATGACTAGTGTTGCTTTACTCATGACTCTCACATGCAAAAAGCTGGCCACAGGGAAACTAGAGCCTCTGAAACAAATGATGACAAAATAAGAGGGAATATTAAAAATATAGTGGTTTACCTTTTTCCTTTTGGATGAAACAAGAAAAATGAATATAGAAACTGTTTGATTTGATGTTGGTGGCTTAACAATAGCTTGCCTCAATGCATGTCTTCAAAAAGTGTGTTGTTCTGAAGAGGAACTATGAAGGTGGTGACGAGAGTTATATGGACAGCAAGCAGCTGCTTATCAATGGTTAATATCTAGAATTCAATAGAATGGGAAAGATGGCAAGTAGAAGAAAACAAGATGAGCTTCTATATGAGTTTCTTAAAGAGCTCTATGGTAATCAAGTTTTAGAGATTTTGAATTTTAAAATTTTAACTGCTTTCTGAAGTGATATATGTAGTGTGGGAGATGCAATTACATTGCTGCAAGCATAGCTGCAGCAAAAATATATGCTGTGGACAAGTATTTAAAATTACAGTGGTGCATAGAAGAAACCTGACAAGTTGTGAAAATTGGAACTGTATTGCTTCTTGCATGATATTCTGCGAACTATGTTAAAAAGAAACATAACTAATCCTAATAAAACATGACCTCTCCACTGTACGAAACTACTATAAACTGAACCTGACTGGCTGCTTCACTGGTGATATTTTTTAATCCAATTTAATGGATTCCAGCACTTACCCGGGTAGCCATTGAAACCTCCCATTGATTGCAATCTCTGTCATCTTTTCATCTGCCTCTTTTGTATTTCAATTATCATTCCACCTCATTTGCCTCTTCCGATCAGGTGGGTATCTAGAAAATGTCTACCATGAAAATAATTCCAATATTGTATGTAATTTCCTGTACTGATTCTATGCCACCTCCATTTCATATTATGTTCCTGTCTCAGTTGATAACTGAATCACACTTCAGAGATAGAACTTGTTCTTTACATTCCATGTTTTCCAGGCTCTGTAAGCTCATTACACCTCACTGAGTTTTCATTCTTTACTGCACTTACTTTTAAATCTATGATGGTCAAAACCCTCTTTCATGCATAAGACCTGTATTTTTCCTTACTGTATTCCTCATAAAAGAAAGTTGAAGTCTCAGTTCTTAGTTTTAAAGAGAACCAAGCAGCCCAATTTTTTTTTTAACCACTATTTTGTATTATACACTCTTGGATATGTCATGTAAGCTGTCCATGCCTAAGTTTAATGGTCTTTAAAATGAATACTACAATACTTAATTCACTGGATTATTGTGATCTAATTAATGAATCCTTTGAAAAATCCTTTGAAGTTCCCATTCGTAAGGTGCTTTATAAATATGCAATAGTCATAGCAATAAATTTATTTTATTTCCCGGGTTTCAGCCCAATATCGTATGGATTTGGGAATGCTATTTTGTTTTATTCTCCCCAAACACAGTGCTTCGTTCTATGGGTCATAACTAAATTCTTTCATATCTAAGTTCCTCCTCTAAGTAATGATTGTTTCTTGTGCATAGATGTATCAGAGAGAATTTTAAAGACCTTTTATTCATTTTCCATATGAACTACTGGAGTCCTTAATTATAAAATAGGCCTCTTGAAAAATGTAGATTATTTTCCTTTCAACCTTGTGTGCAGTTTAGAAGCATGCGGTGAAAATATGCTATTTACAGGTGAGGCATACTTCCTGAACATGTGGAGAATTATTAATACTTTTTGGTACCATGAAGTATTACCACATTACTCCAGGTGGGATCTCTTGAGAGTGGAGTAGAGGGGGAGAATCACCTCTCCTGACCTACTGGCCATGCTGCTTTTGATGACGCCCAGGATGTAGTGGTCTTTCTGGGCTGCAAGCATCCACTGCTGGCTCTTGTTCAGTTTTCATCCACCAGTACACCCAGCCCTTCTCTACAGGGCTGCTCTCAGTCCTTTCATCCCTGAGCATGGATTGACACAAGGGGTTGCCCTGACCCAGGTGCGGGAGCTTCCACTTGGCCTTGTTGAACTTCATGTAGTTCACATGGGCCCACTTCTCCAGTAAATTATCCATTTCAATTTCCTTTCTTTATTAAAATTTACTCCAGTTCTGTATGTGACAAGAATCTAGCCTCACAATGTAAGTACATCTCATATATATAAGTGAAAGCATGGCTGTTGTAAGTACTTTTAAGATCAGGACCCAAGAATGGCATCCTCCTCCTGTGTTATAGCAAAATACTCCATTTTATTTTATACTTTTAGCTTGCCTTAATTTCAAATTATTCCATTAGGAAGTTCAAGGGAATGAAGAAATAGGAATATTTAAGAGCTGAAGTGGCTTTCCAGAAAATTACCAAGTTTGTGGCATCAGTGACAATTTGCCTGGCACTACCATATCTAATGTAAGATGGCTAACTTCGTTAGAGCTGAAATATTAGCTGTAAGAGAGGCAGACAACTGAGACTATAGTTCTCTACCCAGCTACTCCTTAATCATTTCTGTTTATCAGTCGAGAAAGGATTAATGAAAATTTACTTATCTATACAAATATAGACATCACCAATTGCTGTGAAGAAGAGGCAGAACCTTTTTAATATACCTGAGAACAGTATTCGAGTTATTTGAGTTTAGGGAATAAAATGGGGTAAATATCAATAGACTGTCAAAGAATAACACTTGTAATACTGTAATAAGAATTATTCTGCATATCGTTCATACACCTTTACAAATATTGGAAACACAACAGCTGCAAATTTTAATTATACCCTTGCTGCTCCACTGAGAGTTAACATTTTTAACCCTGCTGTGAACTACAAACTGTCTCCTAATCTTGGGGGGGGGGGGGAAAGCAACACAGTCTTTTTTCTCTATTTATATTTAATTTGCAGTAGTCCCTCAGGCATTTAAAACATTTGTTTATGTAACCATATAAGTCAGTGAGATAAATTTATATCATGATCAAAATACTTATGAATTCATGAAATCTAAAATTTAGGAATTATTTTGTAAAGGATGATAAATTTTCAAATCTAACTTTTTATCCTTCAGATATAAAGTTTGAAGTCAGAAATGGCTGCTTGCAGGTGTAATTCAGGTTTTTAAAGGAATATAATTATTTTTGACAAGCAGATCACATGATAATTTCACATATTATTGCCTTTATTGTTAGAGGAATATATGTGATATTAAAGTTTTGAATATTTTTCTCAATTTCCTGTGATTTGGGAAGAAACCAAAGAATAAACAAGAGATTGATATTATTTTATCAAGGCTTTGATTTCTGAAAGCTTTTTTATAGCAACATTTTAATGAGTGCTGATGTCTGGGCCTAGACAAAAGCATCTGTTTTCAAAATTCTGACCCTAGTTAATTCTGTAAAAGCCCATAGAGATTCAGAGACATTAGAGATACTGTAGCTTGAACCTTGATCTTTTGCATTTCTTTCTTCTAACATCTCTACATTTAACACAAAGGATTTTTTTTTAAAATGGAAAAATACTGTTGAAGAGATGATAGATATTAAAAAATAGAGAACATGAGAAAACACCATGCAAGTGATAGTTTAATTTCTAAGTCTTTTTGCTCTATTTTTATTATTCTCTTTAGTTAAATATTAATAGAGTCAGTGCTACTTAACCAAAGTCATTCCTATCATCTCACTAGCCTACATCAAATTAAGAGAGAATGAACTTCAGCTCTTTAAGTGAGCAGGAGATAACAATGCAGCATGACACAGAAATGATTGAATTTGCCAGCAGTGTTTGTGCAATGCTTGCTAATTTACAAGGGCTATTTCAAGTGAGTCAGTGGCTGGGATTCCTTGGGGGCAGTTCTCTTGGGCACTGAAACTGAATCAACGTTTAAATGGTTTTACTTTTAGACTAGCTTAGAAAAATTGTAAGTAAATAGATTTTTTCATAATTAATACAGCATCTGCAAATCATGCAAGGATCATTTACTTTTCAAAAGGAGAAAAAACTGTTCTCGTTTGTTGGGGCATTTTGCACTGTGTTAAAACTGAAGTAATGTAAAATGCAGGTTGCTGGACTAAGACAAGTCCAAGTACTCACTGATCTGGATGAATCCACTCCCCCCTTTAGTAGATAATGAATCTGCTATGAAGGAAATAAACTGAGCTGTAAGTCAGAGATATGAATTCTCTCTGTTCTGCCACTGATGTGCTTGCACCAAAGCATCCCACCTTTCCCCGCTTTACGTCCTCTTTGGCTAGAGACAGGAGAGGTAATGTCCCCTTTCAAAAGAACATCCAAGTAATTAAATCGTGATTATATAATGAAATATTCACAATGTGTTATTTCCAACCCTTAAGTTATAGTTCCAAACTATAGGAACTCCAATTGTTATTTTCCTTTGTAACGTCCTCAATATGTTTTAAAATATGACTGTTAATGTTTTGCTGCAGTGCCCACATTTCAGTACAATAGCATAAGGGAGATTGCTTTGCTTCTGTGTTTGTACTGTGTATTTGCAAAGGGGAACAGCAGCCTAGACATTTGCCATGTTGGTGCAATAAATACCTGTGCTCACTTCAATGCTGTAAAATCTAATAAAGTAGGAATTTGAGGGCTGGATGTCTCTCTTCATAATAGAAAGGAAGGTGACATTTTGGCAAAGGCATAGAGTGGGAGCAAGAGACAAGTCTTCTGTTCTTGCCTTCTTGATGTCATGTATATTAGCGGAAGTCTAGATAAAATCAAATCAAAAATCCTTTTTTAATTAGGCAATGGCTTTTCTTTTGTAAACTATTGACTTCAGTGAAACTGCTCAGGCTTCATCATTGCGGGTTGCTACCTGTGCACCTATACTAACTCTTTTTTTTAAATCTTTCTCACTCTATGTAAGATAATTTAATTAAACAAATCATCTTGCATCTCTTCTCACTTTTAAGGTCAATTTTGGGGTAAAATTCTTACAGTGTTACCATCATGATTTGGACTTCCATATATTACTGCAATATATTTAGTAAATGTAATGAATTTATGAAGTACTCAAGGATTTAAACGTTTTTCTCTTCTAAAACCTCTGGAGGGAAAGTTATAAAATGCAATTCTAAAAACATCTAGGGAGATGGTAACCTCAAAATGGCAATCCTTTGTCATCAAAATGAGGAAAATAGATTTTTCTCTTCGGCTTCTTTCTAAAGAGCTCCTAAGATTTTCAACATTGCAAAAGGGGTTCCTGGAACAAGCAAAGTTGGCAACTCCCTAAAGAAACACCTTGGAGAATACAGAAAGTCAGTGATACTTCCTCTGTCTCATACATAGCCAAACATTATGAAGACATTGTTCTTGCTAAAGAAATAGTTCAGGTACTATGATATGAAGACTGTTACTTGACTCTTAAAATTGCTGGTGTTGCCTATTTTACATGCCCTTCCAATTTCTTGAGTTTTCCTTGACTTCCCTGGTTGTGAAGTAAAGAACACTTCTTACAGAGTCCTTTGGCTAAATCTGCATAAGACCTCTCAGCTTCTGCCAATTTTAATACTTTAAAACTTTATAGATGTACCAGATGAAGCTCCTTCCTGAAATCTGTGTCCTTGAGTTCTAAATTTTTGGAACAACAGACAACTTCTGTTTCTGAACTAATGCTTCTTTTTGCTAGACTTATAATACCTAAAGAAAAGCTGCAAGATTTTATTTTTTTTAGGTTTTTCGCACATACTTTTTAAGATATGTTTTATTTTTCTTTTTTGCTTTTAGACAAAGTAATTCAGTTCATTTCCTTGTAAAAATAACTCAAAAGTAAAAGTAAAGAACTGAAAAGACTGCTAGGAATTGAGTAGCATGGATGATTAATGGCCTGCTGCTTCTGAAAACTGCAAGTCAGATATGAAATTTCTTTGCTAACAAAATTGGAATTTCATATTTTAGTTCATATACCTATTGAAATGTATATTACTGTATGTGCATGCTTTCTTCCTGATGTACAAGTGAACTTTCCATGGAAATTTTTGTTGAATTAAAAGGGTTAAGTTGTAATTTCTGTTAATGTAACAGCCTTTGGAGTTTATGAAATGACACTGAATTCGACAGGAGTCTCAGATCCAGTGTCTGGATATAGCCAAAATGGTTGAGATTCAAATGTCAGTCAAGTTTGGGGAGCTAGTAGTAGACATATTGAACTAATCTCTGAAGGAAGTTGGTTTACAGCAAGCTGATGTTTCCTATGAGGAACAATTACCATGTTTGAGAACACAATTAGAAGAGTAGAGCTTCTTAAGTCTGGCTTCACTTCAAAGTCTCCATAAAAACATAGGCTTTAAATTTATTTATTTTCCTATTCTTACCTCCTATTCTATTCACATTGAAGTGAATTTGATTAGATCTTTACTCTGGAATCTACTTTTATTTATTTAAAGTTTATAAAACCATTTTATCTATTTCATTTCTGTTTTGAGAGGCACTGTGTGAGAACCATCATATTTTGAATTATGGAAATGCTTCCATATGAATTACAACTGGAGATCTTTACTGTACCTAGACAAATGACTGCAAATGTCCTCTCTGCAGAAGATGCTTCTCCCTGTTGGAGGTTATCACTATGTATCTTTGATAGTAGTAAGTAGTTTGAAAATACTCAGCCAGTTAGGGGATATGCAGCAACTGTGCCTGACCATCATTAGTGGCAAATTTCTTGTATTTTGAAGATGCCGCTCTATAAAATAATGGGGAAGCCGTGCTGGCTCCAGGGCAATCTACACTGAAGCAATGTACAATTCGTCACTAACCAAGAGTGACACCAGGCAGAGTCATGCCTTGGAGTTTTTATCCACATCATTAAACAACTGGAGTTTTGCCCACAAGTTAGAGCAGAAGACTGATGCCGCAGACTTTGGGTCATAGCTGTGCTTCTGATTTTTTCATGGGATTAAACAAATCATCTTACGTCTGTCTTCACTTTTAAGGTCAATTTTGGGGTAAGATTCTTACAACATTACCATCATGATTTGGACTTCCACCTGTTACTGCAATATACTCAGTAACTGTAATACAAAAATAATGTTCACCTTTGCATAAAAGACATTTAAATGTAAAGTATACATTAGCCTTGGTTGAATAGATTAGTCTTCAATAACTAAGATCAACCTATTATTATTCAGATAGACCTAAGAATATATTTTATCTGGTTCCAACCCATGTTATCAATCTAGACTGTTAAATCTTTTTTCAATGGATACAGTTGCTTTGTATAAGTCTTTGTGTTATCATTGGAAAAAGTTCTATTCATGTGGGGAATGCAGTAGTTTCACCCCTATCTTCTTTTCTTTTTATACGAGTCATTAACATTATCAGATGTATAGAGGTTAGTCAGCTATTTGTTTGTATTTTCAGAATGGGGCTAGGCCTTAATGGAAAAGAAAATGCTACTGCTTCAGAGTTAAGAGAGAGCATAAGGCAGTTTGTGTTGCAGCTTGTTGTCATTACTTTTAAACAATAGAAACAAGAGGGTTTTTTATTTAACACTAGAAATATACTATATTTATATGTCTGGCTTTGACTGTGAAACCATGAAGAAGACCATTCACTTAGAAAATTCAGCCCAGATTTTACACTGGTCTCAAATGTGTTGAGTCAAGACTGTGGTCAAGTCTTACATATCCAGAGCAACTTAGGATACGCAGCCAAGTCTCCCTGCTAGGTTTCTTTGAAAATCTTAGTTTAAATGTAATTAAGCTACATAGTGAGTTCCAGTTGCCTTGATGGTTTGAGTTTCACGCACCTAGCTGACAGTTTCACTGTTGCTGCATTATGTCTCTACTTTGATTAGGCCCACATACATTTAATTAGCAGGTTGTTTGATCAATTAGATAATGAATTCTAAAGTCACCCTCTTGCTTAAATGTGTTTTGAACAACAATTTTAATCTTAGGTACAGATCCTCTAGAAAGAAAGAGAACAAACCAATATAATTAAGATATAGGTGCACAAAAATGTCTATATGACTCTGGAGCATGAAACTAAAAATACTCTGAGCTCTAGAACATAGAAGACACAGAGTTCTATGAATGTAAACTCTGAGATTTTCAACTGAGTTATCATTTGGTTATGTCTATGATGAATAGGAGAAAGATATTTGAAACTGTCTTTGCTCCCACTTCACTGATTTCTCTAGCACCAGATCTAGGCTAATACTAAGCAAAATTTAAAGTTATTTAGTGCCTATGCAGCACTCTCAGAAAATGTTCCCAAGTCTGTAATGAAAAACAGCATGTAAAAAAACAAAAACAAGAAAAAAAAAACCACAAAAAAACCCAAACAACCCAAAAACAATCCTCATGACCATTTACTAGAAAACATTTACTAGCAAAATTCTGACCCATTGAGGTGAAAATAAGTGGAATTTCCCCTTCAGCCAATCAGAAAAATGAATTCTAGGAAAATAAAATAGTGAGTTGTTTTGAGGGTCTGGCTTATCTCCCTGCTTTTAGGTTTTGCTCTGCTTCTGTATTTGTATTCTGCAATTTCAGCTTAGGCATCTAGAAGTTGTTCTCCTATATTAAATCTTGGGGGTATAAGTGAAGAATTAGTAGTTGGTGCAAAATAAGTTGCAGTGACCATTAACTTGTCAATTTTTTAATAGCTACTGTAACGATATCAAGGATTCAAACACTGATCAAATTCCCTTCTGACATCAAAACTTTGGCCATATACACAAACAAGGAAGAAAGTAAGCATTTTTTCAGCTGTTCAAAGTAATTTAAGAGGTAGAAACTTAGTCTAGAAGGTGTGGCAATGAGAAACAAGAATTTGTATGCGTGCATACCAAGCAGAGTTGCATATCTGTGCCCATGTTTGAATACATATGTCTATAGCACTCATGTCAAATATTTCTGTTCATTGTGTTTTCCTGTCATGAAGGTTAACTTTGAAACATGCTTTGCAGGAAGAGAAATAAACTGTTTTCCAGTTGTCTTATTTTACTGTGTAACATTGGCAGTTTGTAAACTGTTCCAAAAAGAGGAAAATAAATTATTTCTGCATTATGTCTGCATTAGCGGTGAATAGTGTGGAATCCTACTATTACTTAGGTATTTCTTTGTACTATGGTAGTGCAAGGTGTCTGTTAGAGTACCAGTGGGCATACTTGATAGAGTTTTTATTTCAGGATTTTAGACCATCTGTAGAATTGTTTATTATTTTGTTATGTTATTGGAAAACATCTCCACTGACTCAACAACTTTATGCACCACTTGAATTAAGAGAGATTTCTTGAAGTTTGGGTTTGTTGTTTGTTTTTGGGATTTTTTTAACTATTAGATTTGATAAACAGAAATTATTAATGTAACTATCTGTGTAACTATCTGGAACCAGCAAAATTAAACTATCCCACTCGGTATGCAGATACCAACCCAATTAGGACAGAGTTAATTATGTTCTCTTAACTCCACCACCATCAATGTTGAGTATTTAAGAGTTTTGTCTTGAACATTACTCATACTTTGTGGGATGTGTTCTCCATTTTCTTTTTTGTGCTTTATTCAATTGCTTTTTTTCATATTTAACTCACAAATTCTTGCAGAAAAGCAAAATCAAAATGGTAAACCTCTTCATGTCTAACAAAGTCAGTTTTGTGTTTGTTCTTTCCATTTTCTTTTCATATCAATGTGCTATCATTTGTGCTGTCAATGTGCTATCATAATGTTTTTCATTTCACTTGGAAGTGTCTCACTTAGGACAATTAGTCCTTTGGAAGATCTGGTCAACATATTTCCTATAATGTATGATATTGCTAATGTTTCTCATCCCTACAACCTAACAGGAACATAAGAATGGTCTTTTCAAGTAAACCATGGATCCATATACTTCAGTATCTTTTTACTACAGTAACAGAGAGTAGATATATAGGAAAGAATATAGGAAAAGAACAAAAGCATAATAATAATAATGCATTTATTTACATTCTAGTATTTTCAACTTAAGACTTCGTTGGGATGTTATTTTTTGTGATACTCTTGATAATTTTTCATTCTGCTAGATTGTCTCAGTTTTTGATACAAGGTTACCCAGGTAACTGCTTTTATCGTGATGAATGGTTCAGCATAAGGATGGTGATACTGCCTCAGGTATTCTTTTTTTCTAGAAGGAATTATATGAACACAACGAAGAACTAGAGCTTGTCAACTGTTTATGCTTCCTCCATAGCTAGGTTCAGTCTCTGACTGTTTTCAGTTCAGATGAATTTCTGAGCCTGAAGTAGATTTATATTTATAACATCTTATTGGTTTACTCTTCCAAATACTTGTCTAGCATCCATTTGTATAACCATGTGCTTTCTGAAAAAGTATTTACTTTTGTGTCCTGATACCCACACTTTTTACTGTCTAATGTTTGTGTAGAGAGACACACCAAAATCTGATCAATTCCTATTCATTATTTCTATAACATGGTTTTTTATAGACTTCCATTATTTTACCCTCCTTTGTCTCTTTTACAGAATTCTAGTCCATTTTGCCATGTCTCACATAGAATCTGTTCCATGTCTTTCATCACCTCAAAAACTGTTCTTTAAACTTTTAAAATGTGGCACAGTGTTCTAGAAGCAGGACTGTCACAAAATCACAGAATGGGTAAAGTTTGGAAGAGACTTAAGCTCTACCAGAGAAGGTTTAGGTTGGATATTAGGAAGAAATTATTTACAGAGAGGGTAATCAGGCACTGGAATGGGCTGCCCAGGCTCTGTCCCTGGAGGTTTTTAAGATGAGACTGGATGTGGCACTCAGTGCCATGGTCTAGTAACCACGGTGGTGTTGGATCAAGGGTTGGACTTGATGATTTCGGAGGTCCTTTCGAACCCATCTGATTCTATGACTCTATGACCACAGTGTGTCATCTGGTCTAACCTTCCTGCTCAAGCAGGGTCATCCTAGAGCACATTCCATAAGATTCCAGTGCTTGGTCAACCACACGGTAAAGAAGTTCTTCCTCATATTTGTGTGGAACTTCCTGTACATCAATTTCTGCCTGTTGCCTCTTGTCTTACTGCTTGGCACCACTGAGAAGACCCTGGATCTTGACACTGTCCCTTCAGATACTTATAGGCATTGATGAAGTCCCATCTCAACTGTCTCTTCTCCAAGCTAAACAGGCCCAGCTCCCTCAGCCTGTTCTTGTAAGAGATGTTTAAGTGCCCTAATCATCTTTGTCTCTCTCTGCTGGACCTACTCCAGGAGCTCCATATTTTTCTGGTACTGGAGAGCCCAGAACTGGACACAAAATTCCAGATATGGCCTTACCAGGTTGAGCAAAGGAGCAAGATCACCTCCCTCAACCTGCTGGCAATGCTTTTCCTAAGGCACCCCAGGATCCTGTTGGCTTTCTGGGTCACAAGGCATGGTTCATGGACAGCTTGTTGTCCACTTGGATCCCCATCTCCTTCTCCACTGAGCTGCTTTCCAGCAGGTTGGCCCCCAGCCTGTGCTGGTGCCTGGGGTTATTTTTCCCCAGGTGCAGGACCCTGTATTTGCCTTTGTTGAATTTCAGAAGGTCCCTCTCTGCCCATCTCTCCAACCTGTCAAGGTCCTTCTAAATGGCAGCACAACTCTCTGGGTTATCAGCCACTCCTCCCAGCTTTGTGTTGCCAGTACACTTACTGAGGAGGCATCTGCCCCTTCATCCAAGTCATTAATGAATAAGTTAAAAAAGACTGGTCCCAGTATTTAACCTTGGGGACCCTAGTGATAGGCCCTAGTGACAGGCCTCAAACTAGATCCTGTGTCACTGATCAAAACCCTCTGAGCTATGCTGTTCAGCCAATTCCCAATCCATCTCACTGTTTACACTTCCTCAGTTTGCCTCTGAGGATGTTGTGAGAGACAGTGTTGAAAGCCTTGCTGAAGTCAAGCATTTCAAGAGGGAATGGTAATGCTTTTATTTTCTATTATTTCCCTAATAATTCCTGATGTTAATATGCTTTTTTGACTGCTATAAAACTGTTTGTGTAGAGTTATTAATTATTCCATCACAGTGCTCCTCTACACAGCTTTTTCCCAGCATTACAGAATGCATTTTTCTCCATTATCCTTGCCATCCTGCTGACCATCCCCTTCTTCCTACATGTGCTTATGCCTTTATGCAGTAAAACTTTATGGATGATGAAACTCATTACTGCACAAATAAATAATAAAAGAAAAAAAAAGTATGAATTCCAGAATGAGCATCATAAATTCTACTTGACCTAGGAAATCTGAGATTTCAAACAAACTGGAGTGAGGGAAAAAAAAAGCTTCCTGAGCTGCTGAGGAAACTGCACTCCTTACACTAACCTAGGTATGAGGATGTGCAATAAGAATCTCTTGGAAAATTAGCTTAAGCCAGACTAAGAGAGATTCAAAGGGACGTAATCCAGGACCATCAGGTCCTTCGCTCTGCAGCAGGCAGAAAGATCGTCTCAGATAATGCTTCTAAATAGGGCTGACACACTTTCTGAGCTTCTCACTCCAATGAAAGCTCTGATAAATTTGTCTTATTGCCAAGGATTTTGTGAAAAAAATAATGTCTTGTAAAATTCCTGACCAGTCTTATTATTCAGTTCACTAAGCATAAAATCAAATCTAGGAGGTGGCCATTAACTCTTCAGGAAAGCCTGGCTTTATTTTCTTAAAAGCAGAAAAAAGCAGTGGATATTTACACATGTAGCTGCTTCTGCAGCAAATCCAAGTACAGAAATGTGGCCAGTGGTCATTTCAAAGTGCAGAAAGTATCATGTCTGACTGCAGAATGGTAAAATAATTTGACACTTAAAAATAATACTTCATTATAAATCATGAGTATTGTCAATAGCAGCACAATGACTCACCAAAGCAGGTAACTCATTATGACCTAAATATAAAGTAAGCAGGAATGGCTCTGTTGAAGAGAAAAGATTAAGGCATTCTGAGAAAGGTAAAATACTAGCAACTAAGTCTGAGGAGGTCTATATAGAAACATTAATATTTTTAAATGTTAAGCTAATTTGTTACTTTCATGCAAAGATTAACCACAGAAAATACACTAATTTTGGACTCTGCCTTGTTTATAAAGAATCCTGGGAAACATGCCTGCTCAAACAGTGTTAC
Organism: Chiroxiphia lanceolata; assembly: GCF_009829145.1. NCBI lineage: Eukaryota > Metazoa > Chordata > Aves > Passeriformes > Pipridae > Chiroxiphia > Chiroxiphia lanceolata. The sequence continues at coordinate 21,702,348 of NC_045642.1, read as the reverse complement.
TAATAATAGCATAAATTATTAAAGCTGACAGAATTTTTATAGCTAATGCATGTGCTCTTTGCACTCTACATTTTCTTCAGCTTGGACAATGAATAAACACCAATCAAGTGTTGTTTCTGCAGTTCGTATGCCAAGACAATGCTGTTATTTGTGATCACAACACCACAGGAAAATGTTAAAATATAAAGAAGAAAAGGTGAAAAAGTGGCAAATATTCCCTTGGGTTTAAATTAAATTTTCTGTTGACAGTACATTCTTGTAATATTCATTTCTTTAATGGAAAATATAAATAATTAAAGAATGCAAATTTAAATATGTGTCCAATGGCTTTGATAATCCAATTATTAAGACTGACATTACTCTTCACGATCTTTCTAACAAAGAAAAGTAATTTTTGTTCTTGGGAAAAAGCTATATTTTAAAAAATATAAGCTTTAGAGAGATTTATGAAAACAACAGATTAAAAAAATGGTTTGTCTTTGAGCTTAAAAGAAAGGGAATTAGCAAATACAAAAATAATGTTGTCAATAATTTCTGTACCTTACTGTATTTTTGAATGCTCACATTTTACTTATAACCACCATCAATAAACAACTTTAAAATATGTTTTGAGCATGCTTTGTTCAGGCACTTGAGTTTGCTTTCTAAGAGTTAACTTTCTTTCAAACAATTAATCAAATAGTATTTGGGAGCTAGGCATTGATTTTAATGAAGTCAAGCTGGCTGGGATAAGTGTATATTTTTAGAAATGCTAGGTAACTTGGAAAACACAGAAACAGACTTTGCCAGCTGTGGTCTAGAGAAATTTGTTATATTTTTTACAATTCTTGTATATCATATTTTGCTGAATATTTCTAATAGTTTTTAGAAGATATTCCCAATGCAAATGAAGTTGCAATGTATTCACACATTTATCAGTGTCGTATATAATTTATCATTATAAATATATATACTTCTTTTTAAAAGTGCAGAAGGATATGCTGTAGATTTATTTTTGAACTATGGTCATGAGAGTTGGATTTGCTTTTGTACGTGAAAAGCTTTTTGACAAAAACTCTGGAACATGCCTTTTCCTCTAATTACTCTTTTTGTGAAAGTTGTCCGTGCTCAGAGTTTCTCTGACTGCCTTATTCCTCATTACTCTCTGCCCACTTTTAGGGTATGAATAGCTATCAGTATGTGATTTCTCTTTCATATCTTGCCAAGGGAGATCTCTACTGTGCACAGCAATATGTCGGTGATTTAAAAGAATCCTTCTCCGCAGGAAGCAATAACACTAGAAATGATTTAAACAAAACCTAAAATGTCACCTTAGACTAATGAAATTCCTTCATCAAGCAGTACAGAGTTGACACTTCTGTGAGATCCCTTAAAACACAGATTAAGAAGAGAAAATTAAACTTGAAATGACGGGAAACAAAACCAGCTCTCTTTTCCCTGGAAATAGTTGAGTACAGTATGTTGATTATTCTCAGACAAACTGATCTCACAGTCACCCTACATCAGCACAAAGAACAGCTAACAACATGGCTTTAGATGGCTGACAACGTTTTCTATTGTTCATCATTTAAAAAATGAAATAGCTGTCTGTTTTTGAGCTAGCCCAGCTGTAGCTTCTCTCATACGTCCCCTCATATGCAGGGAGACAGTTGAGGAACTGCCTTACTGGCTCAACCTAGAGACTATTTTCATCCATTTTCCCATCTCTGAGAGTGGGCAGTAAAAGTACTATAGTGGAAAATATAGAATTCCTTCACAGATGGCAGTTATAAAATAACCTGTAAGTAAGGGAATTTTAATTTAAATTCATCTCATTGTATATATCAATGCTTGTTTGGAATTGAATGGCTTTATAACTTTTTTATTCAGTTCAATAAAGTTGTGGTTTTAAAGTCACTTGAGATTTTCACAATACCAGCAAACATCCCTTGATCCCCACATTTAAATCTAGATAAGCCTCTACCCCTGGAGGTACCTCTTAGTGGTGAATAGCAGAGACTAGCTGCTTTTTTGGGGAGGACATCAGCGTTTATAGGGATTCCTTGGTTTTAGTGGAGCACAGATGTGAGAGCATAGCGCTGGGGAACGGTTTCTCTGAGCTGCAGCTTTCCTGAATAAGGGCTTTTACATGTCCTATAGGGACGCTCTGGTATCACTTAACACCATTACATTTGGCTGCACAAGACTGCAAAAAATAGACATTTATAACATTTAGCTGAATCCTGAGGTTGGAATCTTCAGCTTCTTTTAGGATCAATTAGAAATGGGATCTTAACTCAGATAGTCCCTGCACACAGCACCATTTCCCTCTCAGCTGCTGAGCTGCGTGTAAGAGTTGAAATGTAATTTTGCCTTGGGCACAGAGCCAGTCCCTGAAACATTGAAAGAAGTGATAGTTCAAGGCTGCTCTTTTACTTCTTTTCATCACTGCTGAGTGTTGTTTTACTTTCCTCATTTCAGAAAGAAACCGATCTTCCGGTGTGTGGGCTGTCAACAGCTCACTCGCACTCATTTTTTTCTGCGGTACAGCCCAACAGGGACTGCCGGCCATCCACAATATTTCCTCACCCTGGCTGCTCTGCCCCCAGCCACGCAGCCTTCTTTGCCTGCAGTGTATTCCCATAAATTCCCTCGGGCAGACACGCCACTGCAGGCACTGTGATCACTAAGGCAGCAGCTGTGGTTGGATAGAGAGATTAGCAGTCTGCTTCCTGCAGGGAGAGATTTTACCATATTGGATCAGGTCACAAAACCGTGACATCCAGCATCTTGCTTTAAGCAATGAGCAATACCTGATGTTTCAAATGAAGCTGAAAGCACCTAGCAATGTAACTGGAGAATTGTGTCTGGCAGAAAAAAGAGTTTATTTTACTGGTTCTGGGTGCCTATGGAATGAAAACCTAGCTATTTCTATGATAGACCATAAAGCCATGAGTCCTTTCTGTGTCTGGAGCTGGACTTGGGAGCACTTTAGCAATAATAACAGTCTGTTTTCAATTGGTCTGGGAAAAAAACATGGTAAGAGCCAGAGATGACATGACTTAGTGAAAAAGGTCTTTTCTATCTTTTTATCTGAATTTGGAGGCAAGTTGGAATTTTCCTGTCCAAACTAACAAAACTCATTGAATTACATGCTGCTAAACCTAACACAGTGTGCTGTTAACACTGGTACATTATATTTTATTACTGATTGCAGTGCCACTGGTATGGAACACTGTGTTCTGATAAAGCTCCTCTGAAGCACCAATTTGTAGAAATAGGGGAACCCTGATAATGATGTACAAATTAAGATATCTTTAATGGCTTATAAAAACACTATCCATCCATAGCTCTTTTTAGAAACTGATAATGATTTCCTTGTTCTAGTGATCAAGTAATTTTAAAATCAGTGATCTTTGCTGATTTTTATTGGCTATGATAATTTCGATTGAATTGTATATGCTGATAATAAAATGTTCTGATTAATGTAATTTGATTTTCAAGGTTTCAGAAGGACCAAAACTATGGGTGAGAGATTTTTAGATGAAATCACTGATAATGCAGAGTTTCAGGAGGTCATCTTAGTGCATGCTGAATCCCAGCTGCAGTACACTGTACATCTCTGTTATGTTGCTGGATATGTTTTTAAATGGAACACCTAATCCATAATCCAAAGTATTTTATGGATATAGGGATATCAATTATACCATAATAACTGTTTTTAAAAGAAACCGGTCTTCAAAACAGAAAGATTTTCCAAGTGATGCAATCTTAGAAAAGTCAGGGTGAATTTTAGATAGACTGTACAGACCTGTTCCTGTGATAGTAGACTTGTTTCCCTATGCTGTTAAGTCCAAAGAATGAACTAGAACTGAAAATTTAATGTAATTTAAACATTAAGCTACCAACTTCTTTTTTTAAAAAAGTGAATTTTTTATTCATATAGGAAAATATATTTGCCAGTTCACAATTTGAGTGATTCTGGGGACTAGAATGTAATTCTCTCATGTTTGTGTCTAGCCCAATACAGACACCACTAATTAGGAGAATGCTCTTTTGGTTCACTGTGCAGAGATTACCTTCATTTCAGTGAAGGCAAAATCTTAGGTCCTGATTTAAAAATAGGTATTGCAGACATTCCACAGAGGAAAGCTCTTTGAAATGTTTCCTTGGGTACATGCAGTTCCCTGCGTTTGTGCTTAGTAGTAGAGCATAATTAGATTTCAAATTACTGGATCACGTGACTACCATCAAACAAGGCTAGGCTAGGGTGAGTCAGTAGGCAAGTGAGTTAATTTACTCTTTTGAGACCATAATTCCAAGTCAAGTGTGTGTCTTTGTGAAATATATATGTTTTGGTATGTTTATACATATATGTATTCACCTCTCAAATGGCAGCAGTTGGGCTAACGTCCTTGGCAGGATGAAATAGCATTTGTAAATGTCATTATTTGTCTGGAACCCCACACTGCAAACAAGTATCAGAGGAACTGGTCTTAGCAGCTTTAAGGCATGATTATTCTCTGAAACAGGAAATGGTAACGAAGACACTCATCTTCCCGTTTCACTACCTCTCCCCAGAAGCAATTCAGTTACATTTGCATGGCACAATATTCAAGTTGTTGCATCCTAGTCTCACAGGATTGTCTCAAAGGACTGGGAATGGTTTCAGATCCTCTGCATAAACATCCTTGACACACTGAAATTCTGCATATTCTCAGCTCCATCATTTTTCTTATTTCTATCTGGAGTGCAGCAATAGTAAGAACTTATTAAGGGATAACACTAAATTAAGGAGAGAAGACATCGCAAAATTGTGCTCTTTCTAACTTAGAAATAGGTGATCTATATATTACTCAACTGAACTGAATATAAGAAAACTTTTCAAACTCCAGGAAAATTACAACAAACAATGCCAAAACAAGCCACAAAGAGTAGCTCTGGCTCCGGTCCTCAACACTAGGTTGTTGTGTTGTGTTGCTGTTCCTACTTCAGGAATTAAGGATTTTATTACTGTGAAACATGCTGGTTTCAGTCCTTTAAATCTCCAAGTATTTATGCTTATCTATAATGGACCCACAAAACAATACATATGAATGAGAGAGGACCAGGATGTAGCTTTTGACAGGGATGAAAAGGATAGAGATTTTCTAAAAATTGAACAGGACTGCATTTCTTTTCTTCTGAAAACATATGGAGTGAAATGAACCTCTTGCGGAAAGAAAGTGTTTTTTAATTATTTTACTGGGGCCAGCATTTCCTCCTCAGAACCTAATTAAAATTATTTCTTTTAGATAGTGGTTTAGGGATATCTTGTAGGATGGATAAAACTCTCTTATAAACTCTGTATAAATTAAATTCTTTAGATTTTTATCCCCAGGCTCTGCAAAAAGTATTTTCAGGCTTCTGAATAGTTTATTATGATCAAAACCACTGTGTATATTTCAGTGTATTGCATAACAGGCTATTGTTCAGTAAGTTCTGTTGGCAGTGGTTTTGGAAGGGGGAAGGAGAGGAAGAAAAAATGAAAAAAATTAAAAAGAGGGCAACTTCTTAAGAAAATACGTTTTCTAATTATTTTTTTTTCTGTCAAGGCCTATGTTTTTTCCATTATTTACTTATTTACCACCTAAATTACAGATATATCAGATGGTCAGAGGAATAATTGACCATAAATCTATTCAATTTATAATTACAAAAGAGCATTTTTCATGCTTAGTTTGCTGATGCGCAACCTTTTCAGTTGGTTTTTCACACCACATGAGTCAGTGGCAATAATGAGCCAAATATGAATGTAGTAATTAGCTGAGATCAGTTTCTTGATCCTCCACCCCACCCCCCGTGGTTTTTTTTTTCAGTCTGACCCTTTATTGAGACTATATAGCTCTATGATCTTAAGTCAGGAAGCTACTCTGCTGAGTTTCAAGATCAAATCAGCTTTAGCTCAGATTGAGTAATGACGCCAACAGCATCTTTCAGCAGCAGGGTGTAAATTTATAATCTTCAGTATTGCAGCACTAAGGTTCTGCTACGTGTATTACAGAAATAACTGCATTAGCTGTGGCATAAGACTGTTTTCTTCAACTAAGAGTTGCAACTAATGGCAAACGTCACATACACCACTCAGCTTCATTGTGATCGAACAAGGGACAGGGTAAAAAACCCTAAACTGCTTTCAAAAGCCAAGTTTTAATTCTATTTCTCCATAATAGGTTTAAATTTAACTTGTGAAGATTGATCTTTTACCATTGTGCAGATACAACAGGTATCTGATACTATATGCGGGCAAGTAAGTATAGGAGGGAAAAATCCCTGAAAGACTGGCTTTGTTTGGACAAATGATGCCTCAATGTCCAGTAAACCTAGAGTACTACCCTCTTACATGAGTAGGAATAATTTTCTTCCTATACCAACATTTTGAGTGATACTGTACAGTATATCAAAATTGCACTTTTAAATGCATTTTGGACAATAAACTACAGATCTTCATTCAAGTATAGAACAATTTTTGAAGTGCAATCTCTTGGCAAAACCTTTTTGCATTTTTCATATTTTGCAGCCAGCTGCTTTTAGTAACAAGAAAAAATTTAGCAGCTCATACTTGCGACTAAGAAAGGAATCAACATCAAAGATTATGGGTACTTTTTTTCTAATGCAGTCCTGAGAGTTTTATACATTTTGTTCTAACTCATCTAAAGTTCTGTCAGGCCTCATTAAGATCAAACATTCAAAATAATGGAAGGCTGTGATCTTCTCCAATATACATTGTTAACTCATTTTAAGATAGATCTGTAGCTTTAAACAGAAAGGTGTTGTTTCTACATATTGCATAAGAAAATTTGATACTGGCAAGGGGTATGACATTTGCCTGAAAGGACAAGTGGCAAACAGCAATGTCATAGAAATATGCAGAAGCAATCATCCCAGCTTCTCTTCTGAAATCCTCATAATCATTTCACTGGTCAATGGTACATGAGTTATCCTTGAGTGAGCTGACAGGGAAACAGGGGAGATAAAGTGATTAATTTAATTTCTTCAGTTCAAAATAACTGATCACTTAGTACCTTGTCATGAAAGTATACCTAAGGTGGATTTAATAGTATTGACAAAAAAAGAAAGCTTGAATTTGGAAACTTTGATCCTAAATTTGTTCGTTAATTTTGGCATGGCTTTGGCAAGTCATAATTCACCAGGACAGGAGTGAAAATGGAATTTAAATACTTATAATCTAAACCTTTTAATGTCTGTTAAAAACTTGTAATGTCTGTTAAAAACCTTTTTAATTCCAGAGGGAAGACTCTCATGCATATCAAATACTGAATTCCTCATAACCATCATCCACACCTACTGAAAACCTCCCCTTGTTTATTCCTTGTGACAGAAATCCAATTGTCTTTGTAAAGGACAGAGACACGAGCTGTTGTAGAGGATATTTTTGACCCTGCTGTTGATTAAGTTGAAACATTTTTGAGAAATAATACATTAAATATAATTTTCATAAGAACATAATGAACTAATTACCAAATATTAAAAAACTAATCTTCGTTCTTGCTCATTAACAGTGCACAACGCGGTGTTGTATCCTACGTTGGTTTTGCTTTTCTTAAGTGTACATACTTTTGCCCTCAGTTTCCTGACAACAGCACTCAGATAAAAATGTTGGATCAGGAGTTTGAGAAGCTATTTAAATGGATGCAGTGAGACAGACCCTGTGCCAGTGAAGCTACACTGATTTATACAAGCTGTGGATCTGGCCAGTGAATTTCATTTTTGACAGTAACCACTATTACAGCATAGTCAGGACTTTCTACAGGAATTCTTTGTGACATAGAGCACTGGCTCAGCATTCATAACTAATTTTGTGTTGAATGAAGTGATCTTTATGCACTGAATTGAAATTGAAACTTCCCATTGAAAGAACATTCCAAAAATACCAAAATTCAACATGTGTTCAGAACGGAGAACCTTATTCTCAGGGGAATGAAAAGTCGGGTAACTTTAGTTGAAGTATGAAGCCTGGATTTTGAATGTTTTTCGTGTTATTGATAATTGAGCCACCATGTGATGGGCAGAGTCGCATGGCCATTGGATTGTAAATGGAATTGGCCATTATTCATTGCAGTCTGCAAGGAAGGTGAAGCCAACCCTCATTCAAAATCCTTGAATCAACAGTTTGAAAATCAGAATTTCAAGATGATAGTAGCTCTGTACTAACTTCCAGGTATACTATCTTCTGTGTCTGCATTGTCTGTTCATATTATTTGGCAATCACTAATGAAATTATTCCTCTCATTTCCTAGTATATTCTTACTTTACCTTTTAGTAAAAATTGGGAGATAATAAAAGCAAAGAGCAATTGTATATGGTCTAGTAAGTGCATTGTTCACTCTTAAGTACTGCTTATTAAATTTCATTTTGAAAAATTAAGCTGTGTTTAGTATAAATACGAGGGATCCTGATGAGAAGAAAAGCACCCCAAAACATTAAAAGAAAAAAAATAATTTCTTTTTACTCTTGTTTAATTTTGAATTTACTTAGCAATTTGTACTACACTTAAGAAAAAAAAAAGAAATTGCTGACAATTTGGACACCAGACTGCAGGTAAATGAAATTTTAAAAGGAGGATTTAGTGTTCTTTAAGAAGGAAAAATGAATTTTGTCAGTTCTTTGTCGACCCTTAATTAAATTGAAAGGTGACCTATTATGCTACTTTTGTACATTAAGGAGAAACTCTTAAACTGTTTTGCTGATTTCAGTATACCACAGTCTTGCAGGTTACATTGCTGGGCAGCTTTGTGGAGCTGCAGAAAACTTCCTCCCTTTAAACAGTTGTAAAGTATTATGAAAATATTTTAATACAGCTTTGCTCTCTTCTAGGGGTTACCTATACAGTAGACTTTAAATCCCAGTATTAATTTGTGAGCGTTAATTTGCTACTTGTTTCAAGTAAGAAAAGAAACAGCTGTTACTCAAGGCAGTCTGAACAGCAGATACTAAATGTTAATAGATCCCACCAAATGATGGCTACTCTCTTAGGAGAAGGTAAGATAATTCGTGGTTAACTCTTTCCCAAGTAACCTCTCATGCCCTGTCTCACAAAGGACAAATGCCAGGGATAAGAGAGGCTGCCTAGCACATGCTTCTGCAAACACTGAGAGAAAGATTTTCAGTATGCTTAACTTACTGTTGACTAAATGATGTAGGGTACTAGTCTACTCATATTGGATACGTAGCTCTCTCCTGAAAAAGAGCCATTGCATCTGCTGAACAAAATGGAGAGTTGAAGAAGCTATTTTGCCAAATTCTTAAAAGCAGATTGTTCTCCCAGTTTAATTCTACAGCAGTGCTCTAGTGCTGTTCTGACAGAAGTACTTGACATGATACAGGCAAATGAGAAATATACTCCACTTGGAGTCAGATCCTTTTTTGAAAATGGACTTTCCAAAACAATAGGGAATTTTACACTAATTGTGATTGTTGAATTTGAGCATAGATTTATAGCCCACATTTCTAAACTTCGCCTTTGATTTCAGTTGAAGATAGCAGCCTTCAGTATTTCTTGATGGTAAACTGTAAAAACTGTAAAAAAATTGCTATGTCTCCAGAAATACCAGTGGGGAATAAGATAATCGTGATAAATGTTATATACATCATTTGTCAGTGTAGGATTTAAAACTCACAGGGAAACTTCTAGATAGAAGTCAATACATAACTCTAAGCAATTACCATCTATTAGTCAGTGTAAAACCTCTTAAAACCCATGTACACCAGGCATAACACATTATAAAGGAGGAGATAAGGACATCATTCATTGTGGATTATGTCTGCTGTTACCATTGCAACCCTATGGTACCACGGAAGAAAAAAAGAGAAAAAGAAAGGAAATAACTTATTATTCAGAAAAAGGAAAATTTATTTTTTGAAAACTAAAACTAAGTCCATTTTTGAGGTATGATTACCGTTCTTTCAGCATTTCCGCAATCAGAAGAGACTTCTTTATTACATAGTTAAACCAAAACTATTTGTGTTATCTTTACCATTTTAAGCTTACTTTATAAAAGCTGCATTTTCATAGCAGTTGGCTGCCTGAAACCTCCTGATATTCATAAAACTATAAAATCATAGAATGGTTTGGGTTGGAAGGGACAATAAAGATCATCCAGCCCAACCCACCTGCCACGGGCAGAAACACCTTCCACTAGACCAGGTCACTCAAAGCCCCATCCAGTCCTACCTTGAACACCTCTGGGGATGGGGCATCCACAGCTTCTCTGGGAAACCTGTCCACTATCTCACCATCCTCACAGTAAAGAACTTCTTTCTAATATCTGATCTAAACCTGCTTTCTTTGAATTTAAAGCCATTTTCTCTTGTCCTATCACTACATGCCCTTATAAAAAGTCCCTCTCCAGCTTTCTTGTATGCCCCCTTTAGGTACTGGAAAGCCATTCAAAGGTCTCCCCAGAGACCTTATTCTTGAAGAATGGATCAGTGTAGTTTAGAGGGTAACAAGGATCACAGACTTCAACTGGAATAACAATCATTTGATTTCATTTACTTGAATGAAACAATGCCAGTTTGTCCCATCTGAGAATTAGACTAAATTCAGACAATTTCTTAGAATTACAGAGAAAAACATTGCCTTCACACTGCTGGAAAGGAAGAAAAAAAAACCCCTAAAGAAAAGAAGCCACAAGAATGTGTTATGTATAGTATTTTCTTTTCACCTATACAAAAAAAAAAAAAATGTTTTTTTCATCATCCCCTCCCAGATAGTGATAGCTGCAGTGTTAGAGGAAGTTCTTAAATCTGTGCATGTTCCTTATCTCTGATACGCAGCAGCTCTCCTGTCTTTCATGAAATCCTTCTGAGATTTAGATCCCAGTTCAGAAATCAGGTCTAGTGAAGGAAATTTCTATGTTTCTATGTGAAAAATGTGAAACGAAACTCCCCATTGTCTTTGCTGGTTCTAATTGCTGTGATTACGTCTTGTCACTTCCTGAGTGTTCTTAAGTACTGAGCTTATGAACAGCAATATGAATAAAGAAATTAAGGTGTTTTTTCCCAAGATGCTTGAACCCAGGTTTTAAAACCATTCTTGCAGATCAAGGGCAGTCATTGACAGACAGTTACGTGGTAATAGCTGCCATTAGGCATACTTGCATAAGTGGATACAGCTAGAAATAGGCAAATAACTGTATTTGCCTATGGGCAAATAGCAAAATCCACTCTACAATTAATTGTGTAATCTTCCAGGCTAAAAAGTCCACTATGTGATACGGGTCTGCAAGGCAACACAGTGCTGGGGACGTACATGCTATATAGCATTGATATTTAAATGCAACATTAGCACTTACATTTATCATTGTTCTTAGCAGCTCACAATCACATGTGACTGATGTGAAATACTCTGGTAAGAGGGTGCCAGAGTGATGCCAAAAGTCTTCAGATGCATACTTCATGGAATGACTGCCCTATCAATGCCCACTTCAACTGCATATGGGTGCCTGTTAATGACTCCTTGAAAATATTTCATATACTTATCCATGTACATCTTTCTGGAGTAGAGAGTACAAACAAGAATCCAGGAAACAGTTCTCAGCCAGAGATAACTAGACACATTAACACTTTTGTCATTCAACAATTTTGTCATATTTTTGATGTTCTCAGACTAGAGCAATAGTTAGAATTCAAAAATTCAGAAAGTATTTTCTTGATAGGAAACAAAAAAATGGCTTTTTTAAAATAGTTGAGCTGTATTTAAGTGTATTAGGTATACCTATGCATGTGTTTGAATGAAAGCTTCATTGGCTGTGTTGTGTTTTATTACTATCTTTAAGTACTTAACAGATCATACTTTTCTTATAGTTAACTCTGTGTCTTTCAATGTACAGAATGAAAAAAGTAACCTGAATTCAGTACTTGAGCTTTTACCAGTAAAGTTCTCCTTTCCTTGAAGTTATTTGTTACCATAAGGTATGACAGCTGCTTTAAATCTGTGTTGAGTCTGTCTACACAACTTTCAGTGACTATAGTGTAGGTATATACCTAATATGGAACATTTAATCTGCAAATGGTTAAAATTTTACAAAGCTGTAAGAAACTGAAAACAACATTTCCCAACGGCAGATGTTGGACACCCTGGTGGTATCTCTGTTTTCTGTGATAAATATTTGTATTGCTATGCAGGCCAACATAGTAATGGAAAGCTTTACTGCAAGCAGCCATATTTATATCCTTGAATAACATCAAATATCAAATTTATTCTACTTTGGACAGATAATTTTCAAATTTGTTTTGAACCCTGAATCCACTCTTGCTATACGTTTTTAAAATAGTGGTACTTTCTGGGGATCTTTTAAGAATCCATGATAACATATTGACATTTTAAAATATTATATTACTTTTTTTATATAGTGCACTTTCATATATACGAACTCTCTTTTAGCTGTCTCAGTTACTATTTTTTCCTTTTATGTTCTGTGACAATTTTAATTATATGAAAATTACATTTCCATCTCCCTGAGAACTGTCCTAAAAGAATGGCATCAAAGCCCTAGTGCTTACATCAGCAGTAATCTGCAACTGGCTCTATATAGCAAATTCTTATTGATATATGACATGGAGTCCTGACTCCACTGAAATCAAAGGCAAAATTCCCATTGGTTTCTGTAGGAGTAAATTTTTACCTACGATTTTCTCTAGTTACAAATGCAAGTCTAATGGTGGGCTTATGAACATAGAATACTGTATCAGCACTTAAGTCTGAAGAGCTGAACAAGCAGGCTGATACTGGGCATTGTATCCTGTTGGTAACTTGAAGTAGATAAATAACACTTCAGTGAAAATGATCATTTACTAAAGAAGTATGTGCTAGCTTTCCTGAATTTCACTTTGATGTAATAGTGCTTTGAATTTGACCAGTGATTTCAACAAGCAGGCTATAAGCAGCCTACGTAGAGAAGACATTCCATCAAATAAATATATATTCATCATGACTAAAACCATGTCTATGTGAAAATGTAAAGTAATCTATTATTTTTCTCTATAAGAGTTATTGCAGGGTAAAGTTTCAGAGAGATTACATCTATCCTATCCCTATAATTTATGATTCTTGGATTTATAGATGGTCTGGACAGAAAGAGAATAACATAATTGGCCATTGTTTCCACAAATTCCTTTAAAGCTTTGATTTTCACAAAACTGCTTTCCAAACTTTCTTTATTAATGATGACTCTTCCAGGCTGATCTACATTATCAGTACCTGAATCAGTTGATACATTCTGAAAAGATTTGCACTATGTTTTTGATACCTCAGGAAAACACATTGGGATGGATGATATGGGATTGTGCTAGTATCACATTTCAGCACATATAGAAAAAGAATGCTCCAGTATTCAGTTATTTCAGTTACTTCAGAATTAATTTAACATTTTAATAAAATGAAAACAGGTTAAAATAAAAATAAAAATGCATAATAGTTTTTGATTGCTGCATTAAAGAAGTTGGCACAGTTATAAAATTGTACCTGGTTCTATCTCTTTAATTTTGCTTCCAGTGCTTGACTAAGCATGAAAAGGGGAAGGATGTTTCTTAAGGTAAAATCCGAATGTTGTCTTATATATATGTGTGACCCTATGACTATGCTTTATACAAAGATATTTGGGAGTTAATGAACTTATTATTAGAATCTAGTAGTTAAAACATTAGTAATTAGTCATTGTAGAGTGAAAGTGGTTTTGGAACTATCTTTCAACAGTACTGTGGTCCATGAAAACAACATCCATCCTTTACTAGGTCAGAAACATGTTTGTTGCAGAAGAACTGACATTGAGAGAATATAGTTACTCCAAATGAGATTTGAAGAGCTCATATCAGGCTGACCTCATTCCAGGGAAAGTCATGGAGCAGATTATCTTGAGTACCATTGCACAGCACGTGCAGGACAAGCAGAGGATAAGGCCCAGCCAGCATGGGTTCATGAATGGCCGGTCCTGCTTGACCAGCCTAGTCTCCTTATGGCAAGGTGACCTGCTTAGTGGATGAGAGAAAGGCTATGGATGTTGTCTACCTGGATTTTAGTAAAGCCTTTGACATTGTCTCCCACAGCACTTTCCCATGGCTTGGATGTAGGTACTCTTTGTTGGGTAAAAACCTGGCCGAATGGCTGGGCCCAGAGAGTGGTGGTAAATGGAGTTTCATTCAGCTGGCAGCCGGTCACAAGTGGTGTCCCCAGGACTCAGTGCTGGGCCAGTCCTGTTTGATATCTTTACTGGATCATCGAATCTGAACAAGGTGATCAAGTGCACCCTCAGTTCACAGATGACACCAAGTTGGGTGGGAGTGTTGATCTGCTGGAAGGTAGGAAGGCTCTGCAGAGGGATCTGGATAATCTGGGTCCATGGACTGAGGCCAACAGTATGAGCTTCAACAAGGTGAAGTGCCAGGTCCTGCTCTTGGGTCATAACAATCCCAGGCAACGCTACAAGCTTGGGGAAGAGTGGCTGGAAAACTGCCTGGTGGAAAATGACCTGGGTTGCTTGTTGATAGTCAGATGAACATGAGCCAGCAGTGTGCCCAGGTGGCCAAGAAGGCCAATGGCTTCCTGGCCTGTATCAGAAATAGTCAGGCTAGTAGGACTAGGGAAGTGATCATCCCCCCTGTACTTAGCTCTGGTGAGGCTGCACCTTGAACCCTGTGTTCAGTCTTGGGCCCAAGAAAGACATTGTAGTGAGTCCAGAGAAGGGCAATGAGGCTGGTGAAGGGGATGGAACATAAGCCATATGAGGAACATATGAGAGAGCTGGGGTTATTTAGCCTGGAGAAAAGGAGGCTCAGGGAAGGCCTTATCTCTATACCTACCTGAAAGGAGGTTGTAGTGAGGTGGGGATCAGCCTCTTCTCCCAGGCAACTAGCAATAGGACAAGGGGAAATGGACTCAAGTTGCACCAGGGGAGGTTTAGATTGGATATCGGGAAAAATTTCTTCACTGAGAGGGTACTCAAGGTTTGGAACAGGCTGCCCAGGGAAATGATTGAGTTACCATCCCTGGAGATACTTAAAAGACGTGTAGATGTGGCACTTAGGGACATGGTTTAGCTGGATAGTTGGCAGTGTCAGATTACTAGTTGGACTTAATGTTGTTAGAGGTCTTCTACAACTGAAACACTTCTATGATTCTGTGGTTCTATGTTGTCCTAGAGTGATGGAATGACACCAGAAGATACTTTGCCTACTTGCATAAAAACCAGTTATAAATCTCTTAGCTATTACACTCTTCCCTTTCCTTCTCCAGTTAGAGAAGCTAGTTCCCTGAAGATGAACTGTTGTTCTTTTTCAAATTATTTAAATCTTAATTGGATGGCCCCAAATGATAATGAATGTGAAATGTCACGTTTTGCCACTTGTACATTCCTATGGAAAGAAATTTTCTTTCAGGTCTTTTTAAACATTTATATTTAAAAAGCAGTTTAAGGTTTGCTGAGACCTGTCTGATATGAGGGTTATACAAAAGCTTTTCTGTGGCCAAGGATCAAAAGAGCATAGCACATATATTGGAGAGCCTGTCCAAGAGGAAGTTTTGAGAACAGTTCGCAGGGAAAAGACTATAGTAGGTCCCTAGGAGTCTCTACCCATTATCAATGTAGCAAGGATTGGACCGGGATAAGGCGATCCACTTCAATGTCTGTGATCTGTTCCGTGGGTAGAAGAGCCATCCAATGATTTCTGGGGAGGAATACCATAGCAAGCATTATAAATTCTAATTTCAACCTCTCGATGTACTTCTTCAGACTTGCCATCTATAGTGTCAACAGCTTGTGGCAAATGCTTGTTAATACCTCAGAACCAAAATGGCATCTGAAAGAATGTAGAAAGGGGAAGGAATGAGAGAAAGAATATGTACATGAAATAACAAATACAGGATATTTAATGCATTTCTGGAATGTGTACAAATACTTTGATAAGAAGAATAATACAGGAATCTTTAGAATAGGACAGAACATTTTTTAATATTTAATAAAATTTATTTTTAAATGTCATGACATGTTAGTCACACCCTTTAACACATAGATTAAGTCTGCATTCTGCTGGAAATGTGTTTTGGTATGTCTGGGCCCCTGTTCTGCCTCTGCTGCTGACACCATTCACTATAGCACCTCCACTTCAAATCTTGTGGTTTGCTAGAACAAGATTCATCCACACTTTGCATAGAAGCAGACTCAGTCTTTGTACTCTTAGGGCCAAACTGAAACAGTGCACTAAGACACATTATCCTGAGGTCAGCAACAAGTTGACGTTTGCTATATGGCTATCATTTGGAGCAACACACATTGCATCTAGTCAGCATGGAATGTGAAGCTCACGTTTCCCAAGTATCATGTAGAGACGTGCTGAGTTTTGGCAATTAATCCATTATTGCCTCAGTTTCTTCAGCCATAAACAAGAATTATATTACCTGTCTCTTTTACAGAGGACCTGTGAGGATGTGTTTATACCTCACATCTTATTAAGGCAGTCCAATGAAGGATGGATTGTTGCCAAAAGCTCCCATTGTATGCAAAGGGCCCTGAGGCCACTACGTTCATGCAAATCCCAACAACAGAGCTATCAGGTCAAAGTTTGTTGTTCAGATCCAGGAAAATACTTGTAAGTAGATGCTATAGTCCCCCTGAGTCATCACATGGTTTCACTCTTAATTTTATTTCACTAGCTGCCTCCTAAATTGAATTGAAACATTCTCCCACTAGTAATATTTAAAGGTGCACAAATACTGTACGCAAGAGCACCTGTGACCAACTCATTGCCCAGCAGTGATAGATCTGGTAATAATGTGCATGCTATTCTGGCTGTACTGCACTTTGGTAACACCTAGGGTTTAATTGAAATACACCCTGACCTTGGTTTTGTTCATGAAGCATAGAATGGACATAATTACTATGAATCTACTGAGGGATATTATGGCAAAATGTCATATTACTAATTTTGGCTCCTCATACCCTTTGGGGGAAAAAATAATCACAGATTTCAGTAAAAAACAATGTATTGCAGTTTCATAGAAGTCCTAAAACAAGTAATTTTCAAAAAAATTAAGTTCTTATATTTCTCTGTACCTATTTTTCTTTCAAAACACTATCACAGTAGGATAATTGCATTACCCCTAACAGTTTCATATTCCTTCATAATTAAATAAACAGCTTGTAAATTGCATACCACAAAGTGCCTGTGTTCCACTCTTACCTTAAGGGGTTTCCATAGCTACCAAGGACAAGAAGTTTAACCATCATTTACCAGACTCGAGGCTATTTGCAGCCTTAACTTTTTAACGCATGTCTCTTTTTCTCTTTGTTGCTTTATTTATTAGCAGAATGAGGGAGTAATTTGGACTCAGTTAGCCACTACAAATGCAATGATGCAAAATGGACTCTGGTGCTTTAGTGTGTTATTAGTTGGATATGTTTCCCCCAGAAGGTATTTTGAAATAATACATACTAACAATAGAGACTATAGTAACCAAGGTTATGAAATAACTACCAAGCACTTTTCCAACTCAGCATCAAATAATTCAGATCTTAAAAAAGGAAAACAGGAAGATTTTTTTCTTGGCACAGCATCGTGCCATAGAAGTATTTAGACAAATATCTATTTTAATTCATATCCCAAAAAGCATTGATGCAGATTTTACATGGTTGCTTTACTATAATTTCCTTTAATCTCCTCTGTTTTGCATACTAAAAAATACATTTGGAAAAACTACACTCGTTAAGGCACAAACTTGACTTTTTATGCCTCTGAAATGGACAATTTTCCAATTTGCTAATATAAAAATAATCTTCAAATATTTTAAAATAAGTTCAGATTTTACCAGAGCATCTGTGTTGCCAAAGTGTAGAAAAGTATAGAAAACTGCTACTGATCCACAACTGTATTGAGTGCTCATCAAACTAAAATATTTATATCTTCTAGTTTACGTTAGCTGCTGAGGTCAAGAGCTCAGGAAGGCTCAAAGCATGATGTGTATGGGTAACTCTGGATCTCTTTCCCCCCGTGGTGTGGGGCGGCCCAGTTCTAGTGCCATTTCCATCTGAGGAACCATTTCCGACGACTTAAGTGGATGGGGGGACTCCAGCGCCAGGGGTTTCTTCAGGTCCTGAGCCTGGAGGGGAGAGGTGCTCTCCCCTCTCTCCACCCACGTGGCTCCATGGCAGGCACAGAGACAGCACACCGGCGTGGAGAGGAGGCAAAAGAGTGTTTGTCGTTGGGGGGGTTACATTTATAGGGTTAGGAGGATTCACAGAGTAACCAATTACAGGTTGCAGGAAGGGGTTAAAAGGGGCCAATGAGAACGCCTTAGGACATCTTCCCAGGACATTCCTGCATGGGATAACACTTGTTGTGGGGGGTCTTGGGAAGAAGAAGGCATGAGTTAGCAAAGAGACTACAAAAAGCCATTTTGAAACATGTTTAAACCACAGTTTTCTCATATACTGCAGATTTACTGCCACAGGTAACAAGAATATTTAACATTAGCACATTCAGTAGATGAGCAAATATTGTAATTTAGGAAATTATGTTTTGTGCTTTAAAAACTAGATTCCAACTTTCTTAATGGCAACTTTCTTACTTTAATTGCCTTTTTTGTTGTTATTGTTTCTCTTCATTGTACTGACTGCATTTGTATATTCTTAGACTGTGGTGTTCTGACCTGACATTTCCCACATCTGTTTTTGTAGTCTGTGAGTAGGGAGAAAATTCTGGAAGGAATGAGGGCTAACATCTTGGATTCCATCAGCCTTGCACATTTTTGCCTTTCCATCTTTTGAAAGACACAAATTTTAATGTTTCATATACTTAAACTGCAGATTTTTGCCTACCACTTTGAAATGCTGTAGTATGTTGTTGAAAAGTATGTTAATTTATACAATTTAATTTTTCCATGTATAAAAACTGAAATATTCTACCAGACCAAAACTAGTTTGTTTGAGTTAAAGTATCACTGTGTTATGTCTAAGTAGATGTTGTTAAATCACTGCTAGTCTACTAAAAACAAAGAAATACTAATGTTTCAAAAAATGACCTAGTGTGACAGGATTGAAAATTACACCGAAAATTGTTTTGGAGCTGTGCTTTAGAACAGCATATAACTTTTTATTAAGGGTTGGTTTTATACTGATTTTGTTGTGGTTCATAGATGCCTTCCTAATGTGGATCTGTGATTTTACTTTGATAATAAATGAAAAAAGAATTTAAAAAGCGTAATTATAGAAATAGGGCAGTTTAATTATTGCTCACTGAGGTGTTTGTGGCATAAGATAGGGAAATTCTGAAGGTTCTCGTATGACTTCCCCTTATATCATGGTTGGAACATGAGATGTAGTGGCATGCATCTGTAATTAAGATAATTTTCTTATAAGGCTATTGTAATATTCCTACTGTCCAGATATCTGTTTCCCCTTACATAAATATATGTCCAGAAAAATATATAAGATGAAAAAAACAACAAAACTTCTGAGAAGCTGTTTTATCAACTGAATTAATGAAGCAAAATGGAACTTGAGTAACCCAAGGGATCAGTGATGAGGTAGAAAACCTTTTTACCTTTACGTAATTGGTTTGAATCAAGCCCAAGTCAATATAGAACAAAAGTTCCTAGTGTCTACATGGGGTCTCAAGAAAATGAACCTAAATTAACTTTGAAAAGGGACTAGCTAAACTACATTACATCCTTTTCTGAACATTCTTAATTGAAATTACAGTGGCCTTGATTCAATTTAGCTTAAATTAAATTTGAAATAAGAATGTCCACACAAAGATTTAATGTAATATAATTAACTCACTTAAAAGTTAATTCCAATTAAAATTCTAGAACGTTTCTAGGTGCACTAGTACCAAGCTGTATTGTTGTGGCTTTTATGAAAGAATTTAAGTTAGTTCATCATGAATAATTCATAGTTGCTCCTATTCATACCACTGTGAGTAGTCTGAACAGATAAGTTAGGTCTGTTTTGTCTTTTTCGCCCTTTGAGTGACATCCAGGGAAAGGACAATAAAGAAGTCAAATAATTCCTCTTAATAAAACTAAATCTTCCTAACGAAATATTCATTACATATCATCTGATGTTTTCTATGGTTTTCCTATGAAATTAGCAAATATTATGAGTTATACTGAGGATAGAAACTGCAAATGATGCTTAAGAGTAAAATAATATTTATAAATAGAGGGGAAATAAGAGACTGATACAGATTCAAACACTGTAAATTATTTTAATTTCCAGCTAAAATGCAAATATTTTTTCTTGGACCAGTGTACACTCAAATTCTCCTTTCTAAAATGTTTATTTCATGTTCATTTCTGTTACATGAAGTTAAAGAGAAAGTTTTAAACCTTAGAAGAACATGAGAGAGGAAACATGAAATCATGCTGGAAAATGAGGCATGTGAAATAAAGGCGTTTTCTGTATAACAAAATAAAAGAAGAAAAAGGCAGACTGGGTCAAACTCATCCTTGATTGAACTCCCCTGAAATCAGTGGTGATTTAGGAGGATTGAATGTGTCCAATCACATTTAAGTCTTTCAGGTACGTGTCTTAGTGATTCAGCTGAGTCTTGAAAGGTTTGCAGAAGAGAACTGGGAGGTATCTGAGGTACAGCAATACCCACTTTGCCTCCTACACTTACATGCTTGAACGGGCCACAAAAAATCCCAACTAAGTCCCAGAGCAAAACAGTGAAACATGCAAAGAGGAGAATAATTTGCATTGGGAGTGTTTTGATTTGTCTGGTCTCACAAGTAATCAGTTTGCATTGCAGGGCTGTCTATCTAGACCTCTTCGGCCTCGACTATATTTAACTAAAAATAAAATAAAAAGCAAATAGATAAAAACTGCTGGGCTTTAAAACATCCCAGGTTTTAGACATTATTGCAATGGTTCCCTTGACTGTTGTAGAGACTTTTAAAATCCTATAGCACTGAAAAGGGAAAAGTGATTTTTAAGAATGAAGGAAAAGATACACAGCTATATAGTTGCAGTCATGGGTTTTCATTGTAAAACAATCTGTTTAAAAACCCCCAAACACTTCAGACAGGAGTCAGTCCATGAGGAAAATGAAAAGTAAGATTAGGAAGATATGAGATCTACTGTAAACCAGTTCACTGATTTTGCATGATGATTATTTCAATGCTCTGTTAAGAACATAGTATGTCTTCCTTTGTTAGTGGCAAAGGCATTCAGTGGAGAAAGGGAATGGTGTCGTTGTACTGTATAGGGGCAGGGAACAGCATGCAAAGTGTTTGTACTGCTCTTGAACTGAAAGCTCTAGTCCTCGGGGGTTCAGCCAGGTGGAAAGGTATTTCAGGACAGAAAAGTGGGGGAGGCGAGGTAGGCGGAAGGGTATGGTGAGTGAATCCCTAGCAATGTGGTTCCATCAGCCCAACTCTTTACAGCCACCTGGGGACACACATGTGAGACTGCAGGACCATTTGCAGAGCAGATGTTGGTAGAGGATTTCTGACCCCAGTGGAGCTGCCTGCCCACAGTTCAGTCTCTGTTCTGGGACGAGGATTAACCCTCATGTGTTTCAGTATTTTGTGAAGCTAAAGCATATCATGTGCTTGTCGGTTTGTATCTACACTGAAATTCCTTTGGCTTCCTCTGCTGACATTGCTGCCAAAAGGGGATCAGTCTCAGGCTCTGAGAGCGTTCAGAGCTCCTGAAAAGAGAGTCAAAAGAGTTACTTCTGCATAAGGTCATTCTGGGATTTGGACTTATTTTTGCTGTATTTCATGTTCTGTCCATACAGAAACCATTTTCAATTCTCTGGTGCTGATGCTACCAGAAGAGACATCCCAGCATAATTAGCTGCTTGGCACACCTAGCTCCTCTTCACATGTTTGAAATCTGCAGTTTAATTTGCAACTGTAGAGTGGCTTGTTTTCTGAATAAAATGCAGATAGCATTGCAAAGGGTTTTTCTCTCAAAAAGGGTGTGATGTACAGCATACATAACAGTGCTATATAAAGTGAAGGAAAGATGCATTTGCTGAATGCATTCACGTATGTGTCAACTTGAAAGGGATTTGAATGCTCCTCATCCTGAAATTTTCTGGGACATGGCTGAGGGAGAGTTTTGATGACTTAACTGTGCTTCAGTTGAGACTTAACTGTGATGTACTTGTGATGATTTAATTTTACTGAGATAGTTTATACACCTGATATCTGATAAATTTTTCTACATAGTCAGTGACACATGGCATCACATCTCAGGATTTCATGGCATTGTATACAGCACAAACCAAAATGTGCTAGATCACACTGTATCTTAAACCATGTACTGGGATAAAGCCATGGCCTTTGTGCTGCACAGCTCTGCTGCTGAGACAGTTATTCATAGACCCACGGACTAGATGGAAAGCTAAGTATGAGTTGCCAAGAGCAACTAAACTGCCAGTGATCCAGCTAAGGGTCACTGGAGCTTGGGGAAATATCTTTGCCACCTCATTAGGCAGATCTTTGGAAATGGTGTAGAAGTTCTTTTTTTGTAATCAAAGCCCACCATTACAGGAAAATCATAATCACTTTCTCCTGGTAATATAACAAAGGGAGAAGAAAGCACATCAGTCTCAAGACCTAATTACCAAAAAGAAAAAGAAAAGAAAAATTAATTTGGGATACTATTACAATGCACATAAGAAGACATTTCTGGCAAAGTGGCAAAGTTAGATTTCAGCAGCATAACTACCACATCCTTCAAGCTGCCCCTAAGGAAAGCTACACTGTGCATATCTGTAGAGGTAGATTAGCTCTGTCATTCCTTGCTTCATCTTCTGCATTGGATCTTAAGAGGGTAATGCTTTTTGCTCAGAGGAAAATGTGTAGTACATCAAGACTAACAAAGTGTCAGATAAGCAATAGAGAGGAGAACATGCATATCAAATGCCAATTTCAGAAAGATTTTTTTTTTTCCTGTGGAAATAGAAAACAAACCAAACAACTCTCCATATATGTCTAGGAATGGCTCCAAGGCCATAAAGAGAATATACATTCCTGTATTAAAATAACAGATGATAATTAGAACAGTGCCACAGATAGACTTAAGGTCATGTTTGGAAACACATTTGATAATTGTACTGTGTCTGGGCAACTCACTGTGTAGTAAGGAAATTCTTAGCATTTTAAACTACATTTTAAGTCTATACAGCAGAGGGCACTAGTGTTACTGTATTGACCATGAAGTTGCTATTTTGGTACCAGAAAAATGAAAAAAAAAAATTACTTAGAAGACAAAGAGTTGTCAACAAAGACTAAAGCTGGTTGATGGTCTATGTTCCATGTGTGGGTTTGTTAAGCTAAATCTTCATGTGTCCCTGGCATAATAGGTATTGAATAGCAAATTACTCTAGTACAGAGTTCCAGATGGATCTTTACGTAAAGCCCATTAAAATATTTCCATAGTGTTCTTCAAGGGTTTAAATTAATTTTAGAGTGTGTTTTTGTGTTGGATAATTTTTTTCCAGGGTATTTCCAAGGTATTTATGATTTAAAATTACCCTGATGTGAAATACCTACACCAAGACTTCCTGAATATTTAAGTTCTGAGCTGTGGAAGACCACTAGTATAAAAGAAAGGACCTTTTTAATACATTCTACTGCCACTAGGAATGTTACTGCAGTATTAGCCTCATACGAAGCTCACTAGTTGGAAGGGAGGACTTGCAAGGCATATGCTTGCCTAGTATATTTTCTGCTGGTCATAATTGCTTTTTTGGATCATCAGCTGCCCTGTACTTCAGCAGAACCAAGTTCAAGACCAAGTGTGGTCTTATGCTAAAAACTGCATTTCATTTCCTATATTACCAACAAAGAGGGAAAAAAGTTGAGTTGTGTAAATAAATCAAATGTTAAATCAAATGGTGGCTACAAGAGCTAAGGTTTGCTCTCACTACCTCCCTGAATATGTTGCAGAGGGGTGACAATATAGATCTTCTGTACTTATATATTAAAAAAGATCCAGCTTAGACACAGAAAGGTCAAATATACCAACACATATGAAAACATATCTCAAATTTTGTATCCCCGTCTCACAAAATGGTGATCCTGTCTTCTTCAGAGAAGCTAACAATTAGTGAGTAACCAAGCTTGTATTTGAATTTGAATCTTGCAGAAACCCGATGGTGTCAGACTTCCCTGGAGGTCTTTGATAGATTGTAGTACTGAGGCACATGTTTGATTGAGACATCACTAGCACATGACTAGGGAAATCAGTAAATGTAAAAGCCATGGGCAATTTTTGCCTTCAGCATACGGAAAGAGCTTTTTTATGTGAATGATTCATTGTTTGAGTCAATAACCGAAGATAGAAAGGATATAGGGAATTTATTTTAAGAACATAAAAGCATTTCTTTCAAAAATCTTTTTGCAATTGAGACATGGAATCATTTTGTTTTAGGTTGAGCAATATTTGCTAGTCAGTCTCATAACTGAATAATTTATATGTTATGATGAAGTACTGTATTCAAGTAAAATGGTTTTAGCTTTTTTTAATTTTTTTTTCTTTTTACACCCAATGAGAGTATGTGTAGTGATGAAAAGGGAAGATTTGCTGGATAAAAGGGGTAATACCATTAGGCTCGAGGAGTTGGAATGGGAGGAAAGTGCCTCGGCGTGCTTGCAGCATGGTTTGGGATCATCAGCTTCACACAGGTTAGCAAAGAGCAATTGAAGGAACTTTATGCATTATCTGATGTTGGGGGCTTGCTCTCTCATGACCTTTCTTATTTCTCTATACTTTCTTGTTCTACAAGTGCTATAGTTTTCCTGGTCCTTCAGGGTATCCAGGATACTGGAATGAGAGCAGAAAGTAACAAAAAGAAAGGTAGAGAAACCATATGACATCTTGTAGAACTGGCCTTTAATAGTGAATAGGTCTGAGATAGAACACAGAAGATTCCCATGCCTCTACAAGCCTCATGTGCTGCCTGTGCCACACCAGTCTTATACAACTGGCACCTCTGAAGCTGACATAACATTGCACCAGTTCAATGGTAAAATAATTGGTTTAATGTGTTTCTGTGACTGTTTTATTACCTGTTAATGGAATTCATTATTCAGTCCAAGTGCTTAGGGGATAAGTTCTAGAAGAATTTTAAAAATGAGAAAGGAAAAAAAAATTACTGAGAAAAACCCAAACAGAAACAAACAAAGCCACCCCTCCCCCCAAAAAAACCAAAACCCACTAGTTCAATCACATTAACCACAGAAAATGGTTAATTACTATCCAACAGCAAAATTCATGGGTCACAGATCTTAATGACCCTAAAATTGATATTAGACTCTATTATAATTCTTTTAGACAGAAGGGGCAGATTTTTCTTCATAACAGTGTAAGAAGGATGGGAACTATGTGGTTTTCTCCTGCTATTTGTGGATAGTTTTACTACAGCTGGATTTTTGATGTAACTGAACTTGAATTGTAATGATTAGAGTGTTTCTCCGTATGTTCTGTTCAGCACCTGTGAAGAGATAAGCGACCTTGTAAGCCTGCAGTAAAAACAAAGGTGTGTACAGCAGCTGCCCCTCACCTAATCTAGTACATTGTCCCAAACCCATGAAGCTGATGTTCAGACATACAGTTGTTGGCAGAGGGAAGGGACAGAGAGATGGGAGCAGTACCATCTAATGCTGCAGCCACAGAGTTCTCCAGTGTCACATGACAGAACTGTAAGCTGCAGAGAGAGAAGTTGAATGACTTGCTCAAGGTTGCAAAACACGTTAGTTTCATGAATCTTTCGTGACAAGAATTACGTTTTATAAATAGCACATGCAGAGCATATCAAACAAACAGAAACAGCTCAGACTTCTCAGTTCCCTTCACTGGTTTTTAACCATTATATTGGCTTTCTCTGAAGTAAATTATTAAAAGTGAGATGAAAACACTTTCTAACTCTGAACCACTATGACAAGTTTTATAAAAATGCAGAAATTAATTCTCAAAAACACCTTGTCCTAATATATAATTAGAAAAAAAATCTTTTATTAAATGAATTGCTGTGAGATGAAAGTTAATATATTTTTCCTGTTTTTTGTTTTTTTTGGTTTTGTTTTTTTGTTGTTTTTTTTTTTTTAATTTTTGTTGCTTTGTTTTTTACACAAAATGAAACGATTTGGATCTTGGAGTGGAAAACCATTGCCTTATGGTATTTTGTTTTACTGAATATATGTATTATCCATCTGGCTGCTCTAGGTTATAAATATGCTTTAAGCTTGCTGTAATTTATAAGACTTCACTTTTGGTTGATTTATAGGAAATTTCATTAATCTCAACAACAGAGGGATCTTGAACTGAGCAGCAGATTGAAAATGAACTGAGGGCTGGGGACTTTAAAAACTGCCACAAATGAATCAGTACTGAAGTTCTTAAAATGGTAATGATCATTTGTAGTGTAAAGGTCTGTTTTCCCCTTACAGTAAGATCTGTAGAATTTTTTTAGAGTTTTTTAGAGGTGCCAGTGAAACTGCCAACCCTTAAGCTACAGAGATATTTTTCAGCATTTAAATGGCTATTCTTATTTTTGTGTTCAGTACACATTTACTAATGAGTGTTTCTCTGCTACTGGTGCCAAACAAAAGAATTGAGGAGGTAATATTATGAAATTGGATGATGCTGTTTAACAGTAGGGAAAAACTGATGCTCAGCATGTTTCTTTTCTTTTCTTTTTTTTTCAATTTGTAATAGGCAAGATCTTGCCCTGTCGTTTGCATGACCTGCTACATTCAG
Organism: Chiroxiphia lanceolata; assembly: GCF_009829145.1. Taxonomy (NCBI): domain Eukaryota; kingdom Metazoa; phylum Chordata; class Aves; order Passeriformes; family Pipridae; genus Chiroxiphia; species Chiroxiphia lanceolata. The sequence goes on along the minus strand of NC_045642.1, from coordinate 21,675,598 downwards.
AATTAGAATTACTTCTAATTAAACTCTGATTCCAGAATCACATTTGCATAGACAAAGTTTTTTACCCATACCAAACAGGTCTCCACTTACTCTTCATATTATATGATGTCTTGTCTTATAATGTGTAAAAAATGTTAACATCTTGAATATTCTGACGATTCCTGTCATATTAAATTCCTATCTTACCAATTTTTGCCTTTTGAGACCCTTGTAATTTCTTTCATCTCTTTCTTTTAGGTATCCACTGTGGTTGGACTTCTTATGTGCCATCCAACTATGCACATTATACATTGGAATGTGCAGGAAAAGCTAGTCTCTGGCATTTTCTTATCTTATTGCCAATTGCAGTTGATATACATATATGTACAGAAAAATGATATTAGAAATTCAAAGGACTTGAGAAGCCTTTGTTTAGAGGACACACTTAAGTATTTGAGATTAATTTAATGTTCTCCTTCTCCCTTCTTCCTTTCTTTCAGACTATTCAAACTCCAGAAGGACCAACACCAAATAAATTATGAATGTTGAACAAGATGACCTTACATCCACAGCAGATAATGATAGGTCCTAGGTTTAACAGGGCCCTATTTGACCCCCTGCTTGTGGTGCTGCTGGCTCTTCAGCTTCTTGTGGTGGCTGGTCTAGTGAGGGCTCAAACTTGCCCTTCTGTCTGCTCCTGCAGCAACCAGTTCAGTAAAGTGATCTGTGTGCGGAAAAATCTGAGAGACGTGCCAGACGGCATCTCCACCAACACCCGGTTACTCAATCTCCATGAGAACCAGATCCAAATCATTAAGGTTAATAGCTTCAAGCATCTGAGGCACCTAGAAATCCTGCAGCTCAGCAGGAATCACATCAGAACAATTGAAATAGGGGCTTTCAATGGTCTGGCCAATCTCAACACTTTGGAACTCTTTGACAATCGTCTGACCACTATCCCAAATGGGGCTTTTGTATACCTGTCAAAACTGAAGGAATTGTGGTTGCGAAACAATCCCATTGAGAGCATCCCTTCTTACGCTTTTAACAGAATCCCTTCTCTCCGGAGGTTGGATTTGGGGGAATTGAAAAGGCTTTCATACATCTCAGAAGGTGCCTTTGAAGGTCTGTCCAACTTGAGATATTTGAACCTTGCCATGTGCAATCTTCGAGAGATTCCTAACCTTACGCCACTTGTAAAATTGGATGAGTTAGATCTTTCTGGGAATCACCTGACTGCTATCCGGCCAGGTTCTTTCCAAGGGTTGATGCATCTTCAGAAATTGTGGATGATACAGTCCCAGATTCAAGTGATAGAAAGGAATGCTTTTGATAACCTTCAGTCACTTGTAGAGATCAACCTGGCACACAACAATCTAACGCTACTGCCTCATGACCTGTTCACACCGCTTCGCCTCGAAAGGATCCACTTGCATCACAATCCCTGGAACTGCAACTGTGATATCCTTTGGCTCAGCTGGTGGATTAAAGACAAGGCACCCTCCAATACTGCATGCTGTGCCCGTTGCCACACACCTCCCAGTTTAAAAGGAAGGTACATTGGTGAGCTGGACCTGAATTATTTCACGTGTTATGCTCCAGTAATAGTGGAGCCACCAGCAGACCTCAACGTCACAGAAGGCATGGCTGCAGAGATGAAATGCCGGGCATCAACCTCCTTGACCTCTGTATCTTGGATTACTCCAAATGGATCTGTTATGACACATGGGGCATACAGAGTTCGGATTGCTGTGCTCAGTGATGGCACATTAAATTTTACAAAGGTAACTCTGCAAGACACGGGTTTGTATACATGCATGGTGAGTAACTCTGTTGGGAATACCACAGCTTCTGCCACACTGAATGTGACCGCCCTGGATAACCCTGGTTACACATACTTTTCAACTGTCACGGTAGAGACTGTGGAACCTTCTCAGGATGAGGCACAGACCACAGAGCAGGTTGGGCCCACGCCAGTTACCAACTGGGAAACCACTAACATGACAACCTCACTCACTCCACAGAGCACAAGATCTACAGAAAAAACTTTCACCATTCCTGTGACGGACGCGAACAATGGGATCCCGGGAATAGATGAGGTTATGAAGACTACCAAAATCATAATTGGTTGTTTTGTGGCTATCACTCTCATGGCTGCTGTGATGCTGGTAATTTTCTACAAAATGAGGAAACAGCATCACCGGCAGAACCATCATGCTCCAACACGGACTGTAGAGATCATTAATGTGGATGATGAGCTTACAGGTGACACACCCATAGAGAGTCATTTGCCCATGCCAGCAATAGAGCATGAGCACCTAAATCACTATAACTCTTATAAATCTCCTTTCAACCACACAACAACAGTTAACACAATAAATTCAATACACAGTTCAGTGCATGAACCGTTATTGATCCGAATGAACTCAAAAGACAATGTACAAGAGACTCAAATCTGAAACATTTATGACATTATGGGGGGCGGGGGGGGGCGGGAACAACGAAAGATGGTTTATAAAACAAATTACACAAATGACTGGGCTAAATCTACTGTTTCAAAAGTGTCTTTACAAAGAAAAAGAAATTTATTTATTAAAAATTCTATTGTGATCTAAAGCAGTCAAAATTATGTGTATTCCTCAGAACCTGTTTTTGCTGCAGTTATTTACCCTTCTCGTACCCGTTTTCCTGCCCAACCTACCCTGACTCCCATTTGCCATATTTTTCATAGGAGATCCTGATTCCCCAAAAGAACTGATCTAGGAAATTTTGTAAGAATTCTGTTACACTTTGGGAATTTTTATGGTGAATTCTAGTGGTGAGATTCAGTCTATTTTGTCACTTTCTCATTTTTTCTTTTGTTTTCTCATGCCCTCTTTGAAATTATTCATCAGAGAATGGAATAATAAGAGTAACTCTGCAAGTGAAAAAAAAACAAACAAGCAAACCTTTTTTTTTCCATGTAATGATTTGCTCTGTATTTAGTGAAAGCACCATTCTGTGAAAAAAATGGAAAAAAACAAACAAACAAAAAAAATCCCCAAAAATTAATTTACTTGTGAAAACCTATAAACCCCATGATCTTTTAAGCAATTCTAGAACCAGAATTTGTAGTTCAAACACTAAACTAAGATTACAAATAAAATATTGTTTTTTTTCTGTACTTGGATATAGCTCATTTTTAGTGTGGCTTTAAACATCAAGTTTGTTAAAATTCTTATGATAATCTGCTATTATGGTCCAAAATACAATCACTTTAAAGAGAATAATTAAACCATTTTGGATCATTACTGAAGAACAGCATAGTTTTCATTTTAATTTATGTAAGCAGCATACTGGCAAAACAAGGTTGTTTGATTTCTAATGCAGGATTGAGATAATTCCTTCTAGTGGTGTTTGCAATTATAGAATCATAGAATCATAGAATCATAGAATCATAGAATCAATTGGGTTGGAAAAGACCTCCGAGATCATTGAGTCCAACCCTTGGTCCTGTACTATACCATAAGATACATTTCACAATTCCAGAAAAGTTTTGCAAGGAGTTTCAGCTATCACTGAATTTATTTGACAAAGCTGAAAACTTTGTTCTGTCTTCTAACCGTCAAGAAGAAAATTCATCTTTATATCCAAGCTAGTAGTTTCCAGTTCAGTTGTTCTGGGGCTCCTAGGCACAAATATGAAAAAAGTTTAGCTATCTATAATACCAGTGTCAGGTAATCAAAGCTGTATCTCTACGAGCAAAATCAAATCAAAATGCTGTCAATGGAGTAAGTCACAGGAAGAACTCTGAGGATTTTGGTTTAAAAAATAGAAAGAACAAAGACAAATCAGAGGACCCTATAAGTTGCTATCATTTGCATAACAATTAGACTACCCATAGAATAACCAGTTTACATTCATTTAAAATCAATTTACGAATAGGAAAGTACGCCCTTTGGCTTTCTTTTTATATACATTCTCTGGATTTAGATTATTGGTATAGGAATGGTGTATAGTGTGCATGCTGAAAACTAAAAGGAAGACTTTGCATTAGAAAACCAACTTCAGGACACTGTGTTCTTCCAAGTAGAAGTTCTGACAAATTAAAGTACTTTATGCATTGGGAACTGAATAGAAACATTTTAAGATTATTTAAATTAGGAAAAAAGGATCTTATGTATCATCTCTGAATGTCTTTTCACCTATTTTCTCTCCTGACTACCCTTACTGAGAGTTTTTAGAGTCCTGTGCCAGGTAAATAATGTTCTTATCACAATCTCTTCGGGCCTTTCTAGTATGTAATAGCATGCAGGATGAAGACTCTACTGAACGGTATACTTCTATAAATTTAAGATGGAATTCTGATAGGTTGTGGGGCTAAACATCTCTCATTGGATGCACAGTTGTCAAGGTTGCAAGTGAATATTGTAGTATGAAGGCCTGATTTAAAGAGGACATAGTGTAGATAGGTGACAATGAATCACACTCTGCAAGGAGTCTGATAAGTATAATACAGGATGAAACCCAAAGATCTATAATAATCTTCAAGAAACATTTGGCAAGACATTATCCTTTGATGTACAACATGAAAAATAATATCTACTCTAAGGGAATTTTAATAGAGGACAAAGATGGACCTGAATGTAAAATGTTACAGTTGTGATTCCTAGCTCTGACTATTTCTATGAAGTGCAGTAGAGCATTTCATTGGTGATTTCTTTTAAGCGCTAGGATAGAGTCCATACAAAACCACTGCATTTACACATTCCTATGTGTTCTTTGCCCATCTGGCTAGTAACATTGTGTCCATGACCAATACTTGTATGAAAATTCAAAAAGTTCTGTCCAGGAAGCCTAAATCTGGACCATCTGTGATTAATGGGTTTATGATAAAAGATTATAGCTACTCTCTAACCAATACTTGTGAAAGCAGTTATGGTCAACATGGTTTATAAACAGGAAGTTTTTTATTAACTCCTAAAGGTTAATAGTAAAGGTCTATAAGAAAAAGGCCTATAAGAAAAAAAGGTACAGCCATTGTCAAGTGGGAAACTGGATCGGTGACAATCTTTGATCCTCTTTGGCATAATACAAAATAATATTGGTGACTGTTTTAAATTTTATATACATTAATCCAGTTTTATCAGCTAATCAAAAAAATCAGATGTTCCTGGTTGCTCATAATAGGCATAAAGGAAAAACATTTGTGTGTATTTGGTTGGGTAAGTATATATGTGTTATATATCAACCATTTTCCCACCCTCTTCCCTATCCTTCTCGGAACCACAGATATTATTTCTAACTTCTTCTTACTTCTATAAAATACCCATTACCTTTGCAGATTAATTAAATACCAGAGTTAAAGAAGATCACAGTTTAGATGCTGAACTGAGCTCTGCAATGAAGTGAGAGGAGTGCTGTGCTCTGTTGTTTTGATTCTCAAATCACATACCAATGCATCTGGTTGGTGCTTCAGAGATGACAATGTTAAGAATCAAGCCTGTATCGCCTATATGACAGAGCATAACTGATGGAAAGCTCTAATGAAATTTCTCTTGCAGGTGACTGCATTGTGCGTGATGCAAAAAAATCATGGAGAAAAAAGTTGTGATCTTGATTATGATCTATCACTTCTAGTAGGCTCATGATAAAGGACGAATTATTCTTCAGTTCACCTGATGGAGTTTGAAGATTTTTGTCTGCTGTCCTGTACAAATAGAAACTGCAAACCATTTTCTTTCTGGAATTTTCATCGAGTCTTACACATCTTGCCAAATGCAGAGATTACACGTGAAAAGTGAAGGAGTTCCATTCAATCCACCATAGAAAATGGGCATTTTATTCCTTCAGAGGGCTAAATCTGTGAAAATTATTGCAGTAATTGTATTTTTTTGCTAAAATACTCTAACATATTAAAAATTATATGTAATCATTCAAAGATTCCCTGTCCCCACTGTTTACAGGTTGATCACAGAATTAGAGAGAAGACATGTAAATTAATATTCTACTTTATTATACCAGCATCACAGTCTTATAAAAATGTTTAATAACAGCTTTTATATGTGAGATATGACCATTAATGTAGTCTTTTCAAATTTTTCACCCTCTCTAAAGTTTATGTCCCAATTTTTACATGAGCCAATTACACAATTTTTGAAATTTTCACTTTTTTTCTAAGTCCAGGAGGTGAAAGTCTAGGAAATGTTAGGAGCTACCTTGCAATTTCATACCAAAAGAAATAAATGAAGAAATAATTTATCCTTATCTTCAAGATATAATAAAAACAGTTAGACTTCAGTGCCTGGATTTCTGTTTTTCTTAGTAGAACTATTTAGTTTATCTTTTTCTCATTTGTGCAGGTGTTGCCAAGAAAAATCTCATTTCTAAAATTCAATATACAGTTTGTCTGAAGATGATGTTGAACATTTTATTGTGGAGGTGGTAATATATATTAGTATTATAACTAACTAACACACAGAGTCATCACTACTGACATAGCAAAGGTTCATGAGCAGGGGATGGGTTTAGGGAGATTCTGGGAAACATACCAGGTAAATCTGCAATTCCTGTTGGCTGTGCAGCCTCACTTTGTATTGGTGTCCCATGAAAACATGGTGGTTTTGTCTGGTTTCCAGCTGGAAGAGCATAGCAGGGCAGAAGATCTTTGGGTTGGGAATAACTTAATTGACTGCTCCCCACTTAAGGGCATAGATGCAGAAGTAATCAGGATGTAATATCTCAGGTCCAGAAATGCAGTGTATGACTAGAAATGAGGGAATTATTTTTTGTTTGTTTCTTTATCACATTTAATCACAAGTAGTTTGTAAGACTGAGTGCACATCTAAACAATGGAAAACTTGAAGAACAAAAAAAGTCACAAACCTACAGTGTTTTATACAAATGGCAAAGTCATGCTTTGAAAAAATGCTAATGCTGGTTTGAATGATTAAGACACATACTTTAATAGTTAAGTGTTATTTATTTCAATAAGAATAAACCAAGATTTTCTTAGGTAAGAGATTCTAAAAAAATATTTATTTAATTTGTCTTGGTTTTACTCCTTGCTTTTGTATGTTTAGAATGTACACCTAGACTATCTGTTAACCAGAATGCTGTCTAAAGGGCTAAATCAGTGAACCCTGACTGACTTTCATAAGAGAGAAATCTTTCCTGTACTGTAACTGCAGTGACATATGGAATTTTGGAATGAGGAAGAGACACTGAAATGATGACATCATCAGATGATTTTATGGTCCTCTTTTGTAAAATAAGAAAGAGGAAAACTGTCTGTCACTTCTGAGAACTTTGAAAAGCAAATCCTATGTTAAGGTGGGAAACCTTAGCAGAATTAAACAAACCAAACTAAACAACAGAATAAATCAGAATACTATTGGACTTGAAAGGAACAGTGAGATGTAATGTTTAAAGCAAGAAGTGGGAGTTATATATCCCAGATAATATTTACATATTTTCTAAAACACAATTTGCAAACTTAAAAATTAGGGTTACTTTTCTACATATGATTCAGCTTCTGCAAGGTTTCTGACTGTCTTATCCATATTTTTCTGTTTTCTTCTTACATTTTTCAGTGTGTGTACTATATAATCTGGGCTTTCAGCTCTGGAACAGTTTACCACACAGAACATGTAAGGGAATTCTCTGTTAAGTCATTTAAATGCCACTCATTAGAGGTTCATGTCTAGTAGTCTCTGAGGCTTTTTTCAATCTACTTGAAATGGCTTGCACAGTGAAAGATTCCTTGATTTCTTTGATCCTCTGCTACCATATCAATATATTATTAATACTCTAGTTTGGAAAAGATGGTTTTGCATGGATTGTATTTTCATCAAATTTAAAATATAAACTGCAATTTTATTTTATTTTAGTAAAAACTTTTGAACTCTCTTGACTTGAAAAAGTACTTCTGTTCCTTTCACATTAGCTCAGTTAAATGCAAATAAATTGCAAAAAAAAAATTAAAAAGAGAAACTACATCTTGGAATGCTATGCATGCTTGGAATGCTATGTCTGTATTGTCTGTATATGTGTATTATTTAAGAAGGGATTCTACAGGTGAGGTTAAAGGAATAAAGGAAGGAATGTATAAAAAAGAGAAAGATGAAATAAATGAGTTGACAGAATCTAGTAAAACAGGACGGGAGTTAGTGGACCACAGAATTAATCCAACCCCTATAAGTAATTTAATTCCATAAGATGTAATTCAATTTGATTTAATTTGCTCATTTAACTCCTCAAAAGAACAGTTAGTTGTCTGAGAAGGGAGATGGAAAACAGTTTTCTGGTTTTGTCAGTACCCACATGATATCAAGCAGGTTTTCCTTTTCTTTGTCCTCCTTGGCTTTCCATTTCTGTCTGGCTGTTCAATTACCATCTTCTGAAACTGTCTTCCTGAGGCACCACCTGTCCAGCCTGTCTTGGGAGTGAATTCCAGAGGTCAGTGAGACAGAAGACAGGTCAGTGGTGTGTTACTAAGCAAAGCCTCTGCAGATTTGGGTACTAGGTGTTTAAGTTCACTAACTTTTAATCAGCTGGTTCCTATTTGACACAGGAAGGTAGTTTCGTAAAAAATTTATGGTTTTTTAATATTGTGTATAAGATTAGGGTTGTTGATCACCTGCCATGAGTTAATTAACTATCTTCCACATTGAAACACTTTTTTTCTTTTTTCCTTGTTGGGCCATACATTTCTTTGTGATGAAAAAAGATCAAAATCAAGAATTTCATCAAATTCAAAGGACTTGGAGAATAAATATCAACATCTTTGAAAATTCAGACTATAAAATGATTGCAAATTGTATAAAACTACACATAAAAAAAAAAGACAATAAGTAGCAATGCTCTAAGATTCCTAGAAAGCAAATGCCTAAAGAAACAATCATCAAGGCCTTAACAGACTGAATAAAACAGAGGAACTGACAACTTCCATGGCTTTTACTGAGACTTCCATGTCAGAGATTGTTCTGTTCTCCTAATTTATTTTTTTTAATAAATTTTATTGCCTATGTCAGCAGCATTTCCATCAAGATGGACATGAATAATTATTGTTGGAAATATTGTCACTTCCTGTTTCTATCTGGAAAAACACTGGCGGTGGATGTTTATCTTTTCAGCTCTCTGCTGATTTCTGACACTTCTGTGGGGAAGCAATCAATTCTGTACTGAAAAGAAAGCTTTTGTCCACCTAGCACAACAATAAAATAATAAAAGGCTGAAGCAGGCAAGGAAGAATGAAATAAAACGCAGTGGTAATGGTTAGGGAAGAGTCCTAAGGAAAAAAACATTGCAGGGAGAGAAAAACTATATTACAAAGATGAATGAAGTTGCAAAGGAGTGCAAAGCTATTTTTCCTTCTCATTTCATGCATTTTGTTTCGTGGTATATCTGGATAATGGTTGAACTCACTGATGAATGCGTTCTAAATAAATCACATTGGAAACTCTCTGAGGGATTATTTTAAAAATTACAAAAGCAACAGTCCTTAGACTTGTATGGGTCAAAAAAATCTCAGGACTATTTGTGTTGCCATGAAATTCTACTAGGACACTAAAGATTACTGTAGCAAGAGATTTAAGTTGGAACTCTGAAAATAAACTATTCACACTTTACAAGTAGAAAACAGTTTCCCAGAGGTAGAAATTTGCATTCTGTGAGAAACCAGGTGAAATTTCTACATGCAAATATCACTTTTACATTAAATTCTGGTGATTTTAAAATTGGATTAATGAAAATTAATCTGGAAGAAGCACTAAAATGATCAAGGATGGTAGTAGTGAATTGATTGATTTAGTAGAACTTTCCATTTTTATCCTCTGGGGCTATTATCAGTAATACAATATTTTTCATTAGGAAATAAGAAAAACTTTGTACATTTTTTGTACATTTTTTCCTCTTTTATCTCCTCAAGTGGGGATAACATTTTAGGCTGTCTAACACAACTGGTTTTAGAATTTTGGAAAAAAAAAGAAAGATACCTTGTGAAACACTTTCATTTGTAATTTTGTAACATGCTTTTGCTTTTTGTTTTGTTTTTTCTTGCCTTTACAAAATAATAGAAGGGAATTATAAGGTATAAAAATTGATTCTATGGTGAAATTTGTGAAGGTTAAAAATGTCCTTACTATTTTCATTCAAGATTTTTATGTCCTTCCTATTTTCTTAATTTCATTCTCATTTGGTGACACAAAAGGGTAGGAAGCCCAAATAAGTCTTCCTTATAATTCTTTTCATGACTCTTTAGGGTTTTGGATATGCTGTTTTCCTTCACTAGTCAAATGAATATTCAATGAATTTTATTACATTTCAGATTAAAAGCCTTTTCCCTTGTCTCTATTTACGATTTCAACTTTTTTCTGTACCTTCAGTTTTTCCTCAATGTATTTTCTCAAAATTTGGGTCTTTTTAAATTATGTGTCTTCTCCATGATGCACGTTGTAGGATCTAAATCTGCATTGCTCTGCTATGTATCCTCCTGAATTTCACGGTGGTATTTACTCTCATTCAGGACATTCATAGCATTGCTTGCTTGTATCACTCTTTGTGTCTAATTGAGAATCAGTCTGTATAGTCATTAGGAATTTTTCCTCCACAAAAAGCATTGATAGTAAATGAAAGTGTGGAACAATATGACTGTCCAGCACTCGTTTCAAGGCTTAGCAGCAAAACAGAATAAATTCAAACTTTTCAGGTTTCTATGGCACTTGCAGTTTGGCTGCAGAAAGTCAGCAGAACAGCCTGCCTGGTATGAGATTATTAATCTCTTGTGCATATTTTAACATAGGAAGATGATACCTCTGAAGAAGAGAAGAATACTCTGTCTTCTCTAAAGTCTGCTTGACAACCTTAGTAAAAAAAAAAGCTATTTTTTTTTAGTAAGCTGGTTTCTTATTTAAAATTTCTGTAGCCTATTGGTGGTTTAGATTTCTGCAATCGTATTTCATACATGGTTGATAGAGGTGCCACAAGACTGTCATTCAGTCGGCTTCACTGAATGATTGGATCAGCCTGTTTCTAAATGTCTTTTTGTTCTGCTGACCACAGAAAATTATGGCTTTTTTTAAAAATGAATTCTAAGCACTGCTAGCATGGTTATGGAAGCACATTTCTTGAAATGATGTCAAAATTTTACAGTTATATATCTAATTGATTGGTAGTGGTCTGTTGCTTTAGTTCAAAGTTGTGATCTGACACGTTGCTATACTGGTTCAGTAGGGGAAATAATTTTGTTCTTTTAAAGTGTTAATTAAGTCCTAAAAGAATCGATGGGCTGAGAACCAAGTCCTTCACACTGCTTTGCTGTGACAGTATTGCAGCTTTGACCTTAGAGTGTACCAGAAATGTATGAGAAGTGTTCATCTCTTCCAATCAGCCTTCCATGACAAATGCAGTTCTCTGTATGAACATTTACTCTAAGTTTTAAACTCTATCAGACACTTACTAGATACATTATCAATAGGCCACAGTATATTCATCATGGAGTAATAAATATAATACCTCTTCCTCCTGAGTTCAGCCTTGGCCTAAACTTCTGTTTTTTCATTTAAGTTTCCATCAAGTGCTCTATGTTAGTGCAGCTGCGAAGTGTTTGATAGCTAAGAGCCTGTCTTTGCAGTTTAAGTTATGCAAAAGTAAATGTGTCATCACTCTATGTCTGTTGTTCAGGTACAAACTGCTCTCTATCCACCCCTTGTGGAAACTTCCAATAGTCAGGTTTCTTTGCAATCCTACTTGATACAATTAATTATTTTTATTCCATTTCATTTCTCAGGGTGCTTCCAAGGAATGGCACAAGTAATGCCAAGAAGAAAGAAGTTGGTGATTTTACTTACAAAACATACATACATCCAGAAAATCATAGAATGGCTTAGATTGGAAGGGAACATACAGATCACTAGTTCCAACCCCCCTACCATGGGCAGGGAAGATGTTTGAGTGAAGTGCCTATGAAAAAAATACTAGAAGAAATAGATTAGTCAAGGCACAAAAGATTAGAAACAAATATAAATTCCATTATTTTCTCTTTTGTAGACACGCACACACACACACTGACACACACACACAGAGAGAGAGAGAGAGAGAGATAGATACATACATCCACTGTTTTGTGACACTGTTGCTTTCAGCAGGTATCTAGAGAGCAGTGCAGATGCAGTGAAGATGCAGTGCACTTCTTGTTGAATGATTAGCTGCCCACTGGCATGCATAGCAGAGGAGGGAAGTAAGACAGTTTTCGCCAAAGGTAAAAGTTCTGGTGTGGGTGGAGTTCCTCTATGCCTGAGGTAAGAGCTGACCCCATGCATACAGTGCAGTGAGTCTGAAGGATCTACTCTATTACCGGAAACTATGGTTCATTATGTATAAATAGGGGGAAAGAGTACTCTAGTTTATGTATCTGAAAGTGGGAGAAAGTGATCGTAGTAATTCTGATTTTGCCATTGGTCTATGTAGTCACGATGTAAAAACTCTTCATATCACTTTTTGAAGCAGTTTCCCCATTTGCAAAATGTGTTGGGAAAAACAAAGCTGAAAAGCAGAGTGAATGTTGCTGTTGCTCTTTTTGCTGAGGTTGGACTTTGGTTCTTTTTTTTTTCTTTGGTGTTTCTCAAGTATTCAACACTGTTTGAGAATTTCAAATGGAAGAGTCAATGAGCCATGGTCTCCAAGTAAAATTAATACGTGATTTTATAGTATTATTTGATGGATATACCATCTTTTGTGCCTGTTAGGCATCTGTGACAGCACTGCCAAAGCCAGTGACAGTACATTCAGATGGTGTGAGGTGTGACCAAATAACACAACACTCTAATTTCTCTTGTAGCTTTCTCAAATATTAGCTTTGGGACAAAGAGCAAAGCAAACAGCAATTCCATCCTCTAGGAAGAAAATGAAGGGATGCAAGAAAGGTACAGGGACAGATGCATGAAACAATCAGAAGAGACACAGAGATGGGGGACATACTTCACTTGGGAAAAATTGTAGGAAATGTCTTCTCTCTTCATCCCAAAGAAAGGTTTGTCTTGAGTAAGAAAGCTTTTGCAGATTCTTGTGGGTAATTTTTTCCCCTTTAGGAGCACATTCAGCCTTATCTGTTTCAGTCTTATCTTAAATACAGAGGACTGTGAAGTGTTCCATCTTCAGGAAGATTGATTCAACTAAAGGGTAGAAAGCCCTTAAAGAAAAGAAAGGACATAGTAAAGAACTTGGACATAACTCTGTTGTAAACAAAGTGAATATTCATGCTGATAGGAGTAAGAAGGAATTGCTGTCATTCATTGCTTCATGAAATCTTTCCAGGCGAGTCTTTCAAGCAGATTACAAATACTTATTCACAATCCCCTTCCTCTTCAGCTGTTTGAGGGAAGTTGTGACAAAGTTGTATCAGTTGTTTCCTCCTAATGTGAAATAAGAGCCTGAGTCCTGAGGCATCCGGGCTTCCTCTTCCAGGGCCAGGGCTTTTACCCAGGACATATCTGGGCACGTTTGGGGAGGGAAGGGTTTTGCAACCTGTGGATGAGAAGAGAAACAAGCTTGCTGAGACCATTCCAGGGATGTAGCACTGAGCTTTGCCCTTTTGTGATGGAAAACCAGTTTTGCTAGGAACTCAGAGGTGCTGCAGAGTTTACAGCTAGCAGTGAGTTGAGTGAAGGGCACGGTGAGGGGAGTTTCAGTTCTGTTTCCTTTCATCTGCTTAGAAGACTAATTATTTTAGTGTATGTGCATATATATTTAAAAGTCTCTGGCTTTTGTGTTTCATTTTTTTTTTATCATTTTTGAGCTCAGAGTGTGAAGTGGTCTTCTTATATTCATGTTGAAGTTCAGATTGCCTTTGGTTCCCATTAGTGAAACCTGATATCTATTTGTTATAGATCAGTTAACTCTCAGTGTATCACAAGTGGGAAGTTATCTTTCTTTTCCCTCTCATTTTGTGAATACTGAACTTATGTCCTTCTGGGCAGTCCTACAATGTATGATTTTTGTTGCATTAATGTTTTTTCTAAGAAATAGTCGGAAAGATCAATATCCAAACATGTGCCTTTATTCTTCTCACTAAATCTCCATGCTCTCAATATTGATAAATTATGTCACCAAAAAGGTGAGTTTAGTGTTTATTTATTATTCTATTTTACTTTCTAAGGCTGAACATAATTCTTTGAATACCTAGTGTTCAACTCCTTTAATCAGGTTTGAATACATTTATAAAATAAATTTTTTTAAGCAGCCTGCTTCCTTGACATGTTGTAACATAGCACATAGCAGCAGTATGCTGTAGAATCAGTACTTTCAAAATTCAGTGCTGTTCTGTCAATTAATAAAGAACACAGAAGCAAAATAAATATTTCCTAACTCTAGCATTCAGATGCAAAGGTGTATTCTTTTGCCAACGTAAGTAACCCAAATGTTGCTCCATTCTTCCAATTTATGAGAACTGAAGAGCAAAGCTAACAAGAAACTCTGTTTTCTTGTTTACCAAAATAGAAAGGCTAAGTATAAAAGAGCATTATAAACACCAAAGAGTATGAGTGATTATGAAGAGTATATGTATTTAAAATATTTTAAAATGTTTAATTTATTAATAAATGATTATCAAGAGTAGTGTGACTGAGTAAATCTTGCATAGCCAGCATAGCTTAAGCATTTTAAACACATTTCTTTACCTGATGATTAAACTTGTCACATTGCTACTACTAGCAGATTGTTCTAATATCAAGAAAGTATAATGAGGCAAACTTACACATGAAAACAGTAAAATAATTTATTCTTTCTGACCAGCCTATGATAAACATCTTATGTAGGTACCAGTGAGAAATTTGACTTATTGTCTTCTAATTTTACCACAGTTTTTCATTTCCTGGAGCATATGGAAGGGGAAGTTATATTTTGTAGCTCCTGATTTCACTAAAAAAAAAAAAAAAAAAAGAAGAAAAACTAACCCAGGGAAAAATCTGGGGGATAATGATGTTCTTCATGGTGCCACAAGTTTTTCTGATTCTAAAATTATTTTCCCAAGGCAAAGTATAAAAGTTTCTGGACAATTTCTTAGAAGAAAAATAATTTTGGAACAGATCAAATCACTACTAATGTATTTGCATCCGTGTTCTGACTCTTAAGTTAGGAGAAGTGGGTTGTAGAGCAGCTGTCAGAGGTCCATGATTACTGAACTGTGAGAAAAGGGACCTTCGGCAGTAAAATATGAAGAGAAAGCCTTAGCTTGGAGCCAGCTACAGAGAATAGGCTATAAAAGGATTTGAGAGCAAGTTGTGAGGTTGGTATGATGCAAAGGAGAGAGCTGTCACAGTGCTGCAGGCAGTAGGCATACTGGGATACGTGATCTCATTAAGCACCAGTCTGATGTAATCATGTTGTTCATGCTGGTTTACTGTTCGATGCTGGACAATGCATTTGTGCTTTAATAGAATCACAGTTTGAGATTCACGACCTGTAACAATATCAAAGCTGTTCACTGTATATTTCAGATTCTCTTTTTTTCCTTTCATTGGTTGTTGCTCAGTCCTGTGATGCTGGGTCACGTTGGTTTTGCCCTCAAATGAAGCTCTGCGTGTCCTGAGACATAAATGGTACCAGTGGGGAGTACTGAAAGGGCAGATTCCGTGGCTAAGGGAAGGAGAGAAGAGCAGGTCCTGGAACAGAATCTTAGAAAGCTGAAAAATATGACTCTCCACAGCGTGAAGGCCTGAAGGAAATCAGATTTGGTGGTCAAAAAGAAATTAGTAAGGGGGAAGGAAGAGATCTGCCCCTTCTGCTTTCTTCTTATGTGTGTTGTGTTCTAAAAAACTCACTAGAATTGTGCTACCTGATATGATATTGTTACTTCATTTAAAAGAGTCCAGATCAAAATGTTATCACCTGTTAACTGCTACAGCTGGCTCCGGCTTAAACACTTCGAGAAGATTAAGTCAAGTCTGAACCAAAGAACCTCAAGTAATTACTAGATGAAGTTGGTATATGTGACATCAGTCAATTTCATTTGAATTCAGTGCCCCAGGACTGGCAGTGAAGGCTATATAACTAAGTTTTATGCTACCAAGAACATGCTTCTCTTTATGTAACTATCATCTGTCTTCCAGCCTTCTCCAACTGCTTTCTTGTCTGTACGATTTAACTGCTTTGCATAGTTCTCACAGTATCATAGTAAATTAACACAATGTCCACAGCTTGAGGTCTTAGATTTTAAAAAAAAATAATAATAAAAAAAAAACAACTTGTGTGTATGTGAAAAGCAGACAGAAAAGTGTGTGTGGGAAGCAAAACACAGAAGTTTTCTAAATGCCTAAAATTTAATTAAGGAACTTCTCATGCTGTTATAGCCAGAGAGCAACAAGATGTTTGTAAAAACAATAGTCTGCTAAAACAATAATGTTTTAGACCTTCCCCCCCATGCCCCCAAGTAATATTCGTTTTGTGAAAGGATTCTCCCTTAAAAAGCACTACATTCTCAGGGTTATGTAGCTAGGTCTTTTGAGATCAGAATCTGGCTGCTCAGGCAACCATGACATTTTAAATTGCTTGATTATTTGTCTGTGGGGGATGACCATTTTATTGCCTGAAATAACACAATTATGTCGCATCCTTCAATGTAATGGTTGTCAAAAAGAGTAGATAAAGAAACAAACTGAGCTTGTTTCAAGTATATTTTGGATGGTAATTATTTGAGGATACAAACAGGAATTGTGAAGCAGTACCCAAGAGACTGGAAATCTCACTTCTGAATAAACAGTAAGCACTTATAATGCATTCAACCTTCTAAGATTATTAACCCTCTTTTGTTCTGTAAGCCATGTAGACTAGAAGTGATTAAATTGCACTTGTTTGTCAATGAATCAATCTCGTTGCAATGTGGAAGTGCATAGCTCACCCACCAAAGAATGTTTGTAACCAAAAAGAGTTGAATTATGCCGTGACTAAGTTGTGCTGCAAAGAGCCACTTTCACTTTCAGATTGAAATCCCATAAATTAAATCTGTGCATTTATTTGAATACGTAAGTGTGTTATACCTTTTCTTTTGTAAGGGTTATACAATGATTTCCAGTAATGCGGAAACCAGGGTGACCCTTTAGTCCAGATAGCAAGATGTAAGAACTGTATTAGTTATGCATGCCTTGTGTATTGGAAATGGTTCTCCTTCATTTTTCTAAGAGCCTTCAACTTACTTTTCCTCACAGTGCTGCAAGGAGTTTGCAATTGAATTTTGAAGGAAAGTAGCACCAGACTAGGTCTGTGATGAGGGTTGCTCTGCAATTTTATGGGTGCTGCATAATCTATAGGAAAGTTACAAATGTTCAACTTGGCATGGCAATTCTACCTCCAAAAAATTTAGAAAAATTCACCTTTAAGGGCATATAATAAACTTTATTGAGGGATGTGGACTTTTCAAAGCTAAAAATGAAAATTCCCACTCTTTGCAGAAAATACGTTACAGTTTTGTGTCTATTAGTTTGATTTGTTAATTTTAAAATATTCCCTGCAAATAAGGAATTACAGAAGAGAAATAGAGCGGTTCCACGCAGAATATAGCTTTGATCTGCACAAAGCCTTACAGTTACTGACTTTTTTTCCCCCATGCATCCCACTCTCAAATCCCTGTTTAGCTGTGTATATGCATCTATAATGTATATATTTTTGTATATTTATATATGCCTTTGTGTATCTTTAGTTTCCTGAAGCTACTACTGCTTGAACTGTTTATGATTAAAGTTGCCCAAATCAGAAAACTCACTGCAGAGCAGATTTTCCAATATATATATATTAGAACAAATAAGGATATGATATATTAAATAGAAAACCAACATAAAATTGGGAAGTAACTATCAAATGGAATAAGAAACAGCAACCAAATGGAAAAAAGCCCTCCTAGTACTACTTCATTGAGGTGGTTAGTACAGACAGATTGTTAAATTAACCTTGAAATTCCTAAAAGGTATGCAATTTGTTAATTCCATTTTCTTAAATATGAAGTTAGGATATGGGAGAGGGTAGATAGAATTCTAGATAAAGTGATGAGATCCAGCAGCATAATATCGTGTCAGTTGTCCCACTTCTTCCAGGAAGCAAGCAACTAAAACATGGAGATGCATAAAAGGCACACGGAAGCCAATGATCTCCAGAGGAGTTAGGTACCTTTTGCACAACTCATTAAGACTGAAAGAGTGGGTTTAAAACCATTATTTTTTGGTTTAACACAATATTAATAACTTATTAGGAAGTTTGCCTTCATAAAGAAATTAAATGATGGGGTGATTTTCATTGCCAGTGTAAATTTGCTTCTCACAATACTGGACCTTAAAAAACCTTTTTCAAAATTTGTTCTCGGTTGTCAGTTTTCGAGTAGAATTATTAATATTAGAGACTTTTAACGAAGCACATTAGCATGAAGAGCACTCGTACAAATTTCATTTATCAGAATGGGTGTTTATTTTCTTTTGAGCCTCTTTGGGAGCAGGTTGAGTGTGAGTATGCACATGTGTGTAAGAAACTTCATTCATAAATTACTTCAATGAAACTGAAAACGGTCTTAACTTCTCTCTCGTATGCAACACATGCACTGGAAAACACTTTCCATTTAATAAACTTCTAAAGCTCTTGGTGCAAATCTGTAGGCCTTTATCACTAAGTGAGCTCAAACTTTTAAGTGTAAACAATAAAAAAAAAAAGCTTGAGCTTATTTATTTGTTCTTTTTAAAAGAATACCCTTGGGAGAAAGCAAGTACCTTCAAATACCATTAGAGAAGCAATGAAATAGATGTAATATTTATATATCCTAATGGCTTGATGAGAGAGCTGAATCATGCTGAAGGATATGCTAGCCCTTTCATATATCATAAAGCAAGACATTAAGCCTCATGCAAAATTCATCCCATGTTGACTCCTTTAAAGCTTATCAGGAATTTTAGTGGTATGCTTGTTTTGTTTGTTTTTAATTTGTTTTGCTTTAATTTCTTTATTGTAAATGGAATGCAATTTTTCTTATAGTTTTTCAGTGGAGCCAGCAGTAGAAAAGAGTAAACAAAGGCATATGAAATTGTCTTGCTAGGATATTTACTTTTGATGGTAAATTTTGCTACTACTTAAAGTTACTTCCACTGGGCTTCAAATAAATATCTAGCTTTGAACAATCCACTGAACAGTTTTCAAGCTTTTTCTATCAGGAGTCATTAAATCAAATCCTATATTTTCTTCTGCACAATTCTACTAGATAATTACTTCAGTTTAGAAGAACGTAGTGTTTGGGCTTAACCCTTAATGTGAAATGTGAAATATTGCCTCTCACATAAATGCATTTTCAGAACACATAATTGAGTATGCAGTATTTTTCAAACTTGACTCCTAACTATGACAGATACTGCCAGTGTTTTACTGGAACTTACTGTAAGTTTTTTATTGACTATAGTGGGGTTTGACCATTTTATAGGTTTTACAATTTTTTACCGTGTAAATAAAATGCATCTCTCTTTCAATTTAATAAACTTACTCTTTGAGGTTATTTCTGTTCTCTAAGACTTTTGTTATCATTTAAAAGCAGTGACTTCTGTATTTTATGTGAAATTTGCCCCTTAAATATCTTCCAGTATATAACGGTTAATTCCACCTCCTGAATGCATCCATGTAAGTACATGAACATAACAATGTTCCTGCATCACATATGATGTATGGTTTAAATATAATGATTAATACTTTAGCTCCAAAAATCTGTTAAGGGGAATAGCATACAGATATGATGTTTTAGAGATTAAGTGATGGGATAAAAAAGGGTCAAAGAGATGTAAGCTTTTTTTAGCTGATCCAAATATGCAATATTCAGTGTCTTTCTCATCATATGTTTTGGAAGAACCCTGGGCTGAGGTGTACATTCATTCACATTACTTTATGGATTTTATGGAAACAAGAATCAGTGACATATTGTTTGGATCTGTTTTTCTTAGTTTAAAGGAAAAGTTTAAGTGGAAACTCAAATTATGATGAAATCACCATGTTGACAGACTGCTTCTCATATCCTCTTGACAGATTTCTGTGGTTTCTGCACTAGAGTTAGAAACACCTCTGCCAGTGTGAGTCCCGAACACAAGAGCACATAGTTACTTATTATGTTAGATCGTATTATATTATATTATATATTATACTTATTGTTATTTTTTAAAAACAAATACTACTTCCATATTTACATAGCTCTCCACATCGTCATTTGAGCAAAAGCTTCCCCTGGGGATCACTGAGGCTGTGTTTGGTACTTGGTCACTTGTCTGTGCTAAGTGAGATTGGCAATACTAGAAGATGACCAAGTCTGCTCACAAAGAAGCAGCAGGAAGCAATTCTTCCATGTTTTGGCACAAGGACTTTCTAGACATCGTGCTATTGCTCTCTATTTGATTTTTTGATGGTGATACAGTTTTCTGTGTGCAAATTCTCAGTATGTCTACTGACCTTGCAGGAGCTACACTACTTGAGGATCTAATCCAGATATCTCATCTGTGACTCTAGATAAATTACCATCCACTGTCCCCACTGTGCATTTTCATTTTAAATTTTGCTCTGTTGCTCTTTTTCTGTGAGATAATAAAGCAGATCATGGAGCATCATCAAAAGCTGGATAAGCATTCATATCTATTCTGAGTACCTGCAATTATACACCTCCAGAGTAAGAGAACTCTGCATCACAATCCCCTTGGAAACTGTGATCATCCAGACAGTGCATAGTTTACATTTTTCCCAGACCAGCATTTGCTACTCACAGAGAAGCGCAGAAGCACAGATAAACTATTCAAATGATATTCAAGGATGGGAGATACCAGAAAATATAGAGTGGCTTTTTTGGCTTTTGTTGGCTGATTGGTTGGTTTTCTTAGGTAAATGGATTATTTTGTTCTTGATTTTAATTCAGACACTGAAGACTTCAAGATGGTAGGGTCAATAGAATCATACATGTCATGACATATTTAAAATGTAATATATCAAATAGTAAGTTCTTATGCTATATCATGTGTGATCAGATTTCTGGGATTTGAAAATGTTTGTTGTTATCAGTTGTGCAGGAAGGTTATTTTAGCTCCTTACAGGAATTTCAACAGCTAGGAAGCAAGAAGCACATCATCCTGAGCACGAGACTTACATAACACTCTCTTATCGTTTGGCATAATTACTAATTACAAGGTACAAACAATGCAGAGAACTCAGGAGGAGCATCATATTCTTTTCTTTTTTTTTTCCCCCTAGTTCCTGATTACATGTTGAATCCTGGTTTGTGGCTTGGAAGAATTCTGTCACTGCTGGTCTTCTCAGTGAACAAAGAAAAAAAATCTAATGGAGTCAAAGGGAATTTCGTATAAAGAGATGAGATGTTTTAGAGATAAAATGATGGGATGTAACGAAAGCCAGGTGACTAAGTGAACAGTGCTATTTTATCATCTCTTAGAAAATCTGTGATTTGCAGGCAGCTGTCTAATTTGCACTGTCATATGGTTTTCTAATGTTTCTCTATGAAAGAACAAAGGGGTAACCTTGAGCTATTAGTCTTTTAGAAAATTTATCTTTTAAAGGAAATGTCTACAGTAGATCATGGAAGATGATCTACTTGAGGCAGAATCTAAGGTCTCCAGGCTTTCAGATGCTGTTGATTAGAGAGTTCAATGGCAAGTGTTATAGTAGGAAAGTCAGAAATTAGTTTTGAAGGGAATATTTCTGTGGAAAGGAAGTAGAAGTTAGTGAACACGACACATGTATACCTTCTCCAATTGATATAAAATAAACTGTAACTATAGAAAGAGTAGTAGAAAGATTAATAACCTCTGACATTGCCATTATAAACCTTTGGCAAAAATATACTGTGATCAGATTTGTTGTGGGAGGTTGATTTACAGGTGTACATCTTTTTCTTTTCTCAAAGGTGCTTCTGAATGCTGCTAGAAGTGAAAAACTACGTACACATGCATGATTTCTCTATTTCCACAATAATTTGAGATACTATTAAATGAAAGTATGATGAAGATATATACACAAACCTATGTACTTTATCTGTGTTTTGTTACTACATCGGAAGTTTTAAAGCATGTTTGACAAATCAGTTATTGAATAGCACATTGTTCGTAATGGCCTCTTGAAATTCTGAGTGAGTACATCATGTTCAGATAGGAGATAATGCAATTTTTTAGCAGATGGCTATATTTGATATCCCTGTGGAATATGCGGAAAAAGCACCATGGCTTTGTTCTGACAAAAAGACTGCTGCAGTGGCCAGCAACATGTACACACATACACACATCCTAGAGATGTAATTTTGCCATGAATTCTGATTTCTGTATTTGCTAGTTAACAAATTTCCGAAGTTCATGCCCAAATCCAAAAGCCTGGGCAGGCTTACAAAATTACTTTGGTCTGGCTTACAAAATTTTTCTGGTTACCTAGCAACAAGCAGGAAGGATGTGGGGGAGCAGAAGTGCTCCGAGGCAATACATGGCAGCAATAGTGTCAGTTCAGCAAAGCAGACTTTATATAGGTCGCTATATTTATATAGGTATCTCTGTTAAATTAATATGGTTACTGAAATGCAATAACTGCGAGAGTTGCAGTTTGACACTAGTGTTGCTGGTTTGACACTAGCATCTCCTCACACAAACCTACCAGAGCGGCAGCTTCCATGCCCAATATATCCTCAGATCTTTAGAAAAAGAATAAAATATCAGCAGAAGAGGAGGGTGGCAAGGCAAAGCAGAACAGAACAGAGCATTTGATTGGAGATTAATTGACTCTTATCAAATATACAAAGTTCTATTTTTTTCATGCTTTTTAAAGGTAGCATCTTGTACAGAGGAAGAAAATTCCTTTTACAGTTTCTGTCTGCACTAGAAATATCAAGTATATTTCCCAAGATTTCAGTATGCATTCATCCATTCAAATATTTCTGACTTCTATGTCCAAAAGGGAAAAAACCCCAATCAAACCACAAAATATTAATTCAGTTGTTGTTTATGAAATAAATTCTGATGTTAGTATGTCTAATAAAATTATTTTCCAATGTGAATTTGAGTATATCCATCTGAAAGGGGAGAGGGAAACAATTATGGAACAATCTGGGGGAAAAAAGGATCCAATTCTCAATTAAATAAAAGTTTGTAAGAATTGAGTACTAGGAAGAATGTAATTATTTTAGTTTAAAAATGAAATACTAATTTTATTTAAAAATAGACAATTGATAGTTTCAATATAACGCACTTGAAGTGCTGATTCTGAAAAATTTATTAATTCACTGACATTGATCAGAGATTTTCTTAGGATTAAGTGCAAAGAAGAAACTGAGCCAATAAAGTCATTACCCATAGCCAGCAAAAAGGTAATTTCTTGATTGAACTTGGAATGCCTTAAAATGGGCATAGGGTGTTTGGTGGGTTTTTTTGTTGCTGTGGTGTTTTTTTTGGTTTTGTTTGTTTGTTTGCTTACTTGTTTGGGGGTTTTGGGGTGGTTTTGGTTGTTTTTTTTGCATTTTTGTTTTTCTTCTATAAACAAGGAAACAAGCATAGATTTCATTATGAACAGCACCTATGATGATGTGTGGATTTCTATGGAAATTCTGTAGTCTGATGTCTACAAAATTGTATCAGGATGACGTATTCTCCGCTTCTTAAGAGCAACTCTATTATAAGCATAGGACATCTTTAGCATAGGACAGTGAGACTAGCAGGGAGCTGGTATGGCACTAGTGTCACAGTGTTACCAGTCAATGATAAGAGTGCATGCAAAACACTTGAAAAAACGGCCAGATGTGATGCCTGTCCCAGGTGATGCAGCTGGTGCCTGAATATGGTCCTGACTTGTTATTACTGTCTTCCACATGCTGGAGTCTTTGAGTCTTTGCTTTCTGTACCACCTCGGCCCCATCTCTCTTCTTCCTCTTTTCCCACACATGAATCAATATGAGAGAAATTCCTCTTCTTGACTGCAATTAATGGATCCTACTGCTTAAACATTTACAACTTCTCCAATATAAAATGTTTGATGGGTTATTATAAATTATTTAATGAGATGTCATAAACTAAAGATACAAGTGATCCCCTCTAATCCTCCTCAGTACCATCCTCCTTAGCCTGCTGCTGTAAAACATTAAAAGCCTTCTTTGTTATGTGTTAATTGGTATTAATGGGGTTAATCTTTGCGAAGTGGAGATTATGTTGCTTTAGTCAGACATTCAAGGGAGAACTTAATTAACTGAAGGCAAAAAAATACGGAAATATTGAAAGACTTGCATACTGATGGGGCCTGTTCCATAGTCACACGTGCAGATGTGGGGCTGCACTGTTCATTTTCAGAAGCATGTCTCAAAACCAGAGATGCACTGCTATAATAGAATGGAGAATGGTTTGGGTTGGAAAGGACTTTAAGGATCATTTAGTTCCAAACCCTCTACCATGGGCAGTGACACCTTCCACTAAAACAGGTTGCTCTAAGCCCATCCAGCCTGGTCTTGAACACTTCTAATCCAAATCTACCATCTAATCTTTCAGTTTAAAGCCATTCCCCTTTGTCCTGTCACCATAGGTCCCTCTTCACTGAGTGTCCATGCACCCCAGTAAGAGGATAAATTGAGTGGAACACTGATGTTTATATGTATTTTATTTTGATATCTTTATAATTTCTTAAAATCTATGAGCTGAGTTTTTCTGTCTTACAAAAAACTAAGGAAGGGAAAAAAGAGCAAACAAAGTGTATTATTTATGTGAATTATTCAGCTAGTCTGCTAGGTAAATAATAGAAGACTCAGAAAATTTTCTCCTATCACAAGTGAAAATACAATATTATTGAATGCAAGTAATTAAAGAATGGGATTTGTTTTCAAATATAGATATATTCACTGGAGAGAGACAGCATGGTCACAAAAGAAGAAGTATTGATTGCAGAATATTCCCTAGTTAAAAAACATTCCACACAGGCTTGTGCCTTTTTTGAGTCTTTTAATGTACAGTCTTCATAGTCTCAGTACTCACTATCTGTTGTTTAAAATTATCTGTAATCTTCATATCATTAATATCCGCATTCTCTTTTCTAAGATCTGCAGCCTCTGGAGACTGAAGTTTCAAAGAGCATTTCTGTAGAAGTTAACTTTCACACTCTACTCAAGCTGATTGGATCTTTTTCCTTGATGACTGCAGAAAATTTTCAAGTATATCTTACAATTTTCTAAAACAATTTAATCTCAGTAGCTGTTTGGGAGCATAACTGAAGCTATATGCGTATTTTAGAAGGAGAAGTACTGTTTAGCTATTCTCTAAATGTGTTGGTATTTGCTCATTGAGCGACTTGGGGTCAGCAGGAGGTTCCTACCTTCTTCCCTTGAGATAGGACTTCAGTACCCACTGTGGAAGTTTCAGACTCCTTTGTCAGTTGTTAGTGGCTTCCCATTGGGGAATTATGGGAAGAGCCTTCAGTTTGGTACTCATCCTCTGCTTTTTCAGGGCCTTCATAAATATGGTTAAGCTCCCTTGTTTCTTGACAGCTGCACAATTTAAAAGCTCTGTGTTAGCTTAAAATTTTACCAGGAATGTATTTAAAAATTATTTCAATAGCCTTGATGAATTCAGATTTCAGGTTCAAAAATCTTTTCTCATGGTGTGTAACAGTACTTCAAATCAAATAGAAAGAAATAACACTTAAAAAAAATTTCCATCTGTAGTGTGTGATAATGATCCAGATATTCAAATTTGATTTTCACAACAATGGCAAGTTCTATTGATGTAATTAGTGCCTTCATGTAAAACTGCTGTAATTTTTTCTTCTTTTCCTTTGAAAATTTTGGCTATATAAAGTTAAATATTCCTCTGTCTGTGACAGTTCAATGTGAACTGTTATTTTATATTTTTTAAGATTTTGAGAAAAAATACAGGTGATATATATAAATGTTAATAGCCTTCATGCAGAAGGGTGCTGAAGAATTGATTGAATTACAAAGCTGGTCTTGTTTCTCCTACAGCTATTTTCTTGACCTATACGCAACTCCTATTATGATGTTCCTTTTGTGGAAGCAAAATGCTTTCATGTCTGATGCTTGAAAATTATCTGCAGGCAAAACCTATTGATTTAAAAGAAGAAAATGCTAGGTGGTTATATATGATAGACACATGTGGAAGAGCATGCAAAAAAATAAAATTAACTGTTCGTGTTTTTTATACTGAAAAATTAAAAAAGGGAAGTAAGTACAGAAGGAATATACAACATATATCTACATAGCTGGTTCCATTGAGTCAGAATATGGCAAATTTCTCTATAACAAATATGGGCAACAAATCTCAGTTTGAAAATGTAGTGTAGGGGAAAAAAATTATAATACACAGTTCCAATTTATATCAAAACTAGGATAATCTCAGTGTGAATAGAACTTCATATCCATCTCTAGATTACAATATAATGTATACCACAGGAGATAATTTGAAATGAGTCCTTACATTCTTTAGAATTCTATAAAATATCAGCATTCATAAAATTACATTAGAAGCAAATATTTTTTCTATGAAGAACAAAGTTGCTGAAGATTATTTTCCTTTTTTTCTGAAGTATTAAACGCATTTTCCTCTGAACTCAATGCTACTACTGTAGTAAATTCACTAAGTATTTCTTAGTTTCCACATTCAGAGATCATAATACTTTTGAATTAATGATGAAAAAGCAGCTGCATTCAGCACCCACACCCCAACCAACAAAAAAAAAATTCTCTAAGAAATATTTTGCTCCTGAAGAATAATTTACTTTCTATGCTCATTTTTATCAGATGCTGGATACTTTTTAAATGCACTTGCCACAATAAACAATTGATTCTTTGCTTTGAATATAGTCACAAAACCAATGAACTTTTTAGACTGTTGTAGAAACAGCCACACTGTTCAACCTAGTATCCTCTCTTGGCAGAGCTAATAGCAGGGGACTGGGAGAAATATATTGTTGGAAATCATAAATATAAAATGGTAGCATAGAAGTACACTTCCCCAAGCTTATATTCTAAGCTTCTGGTAATCAGCAGCTTAGGTATTCCAGTACAAGAGGTGACAAGTGCATTGTGTTAGTTATTGTTGATGGGCCTTACTTCCATGAACATCTCTAGCCACTTCCTAAACACATTTGGATTTTGTAACACCCCGTGGCGATGGGTTCCATAATTTAATTACGTATAGCACGAAAAAGTGTATCTGTTTATTTTATACCTTCCATCTAATTATTTCGTTTAATGCCTCCTAGTTTTTCTCTTATGTGGAAAAAATGAATCAACATGCCAATTCTCCCTCTTCATTCCATTCATTATTTCAGTGTTTTTTCATATGTCTTGTTCACTGACCCTCCTCCAAACTGAGGAATTGTCTAATTTATCTTTCTCTATTTTCAATCAGAGCCATACTTCAGATTATCATTGCTCTCTTTTATTTTCTAGAAACGTTTTTAGGAACTGTACCAGATCATCAGTATTTTTTAAGATGAGGCAATGAAAAAAGAATTCAATATTCCAGGTGTGGATCTAACATCATTGGTACAATGGTGCTTCCTGTTCTCTCTGTATATTTCCTAGTAACTTTGAACATCTGTTTGTCTTTCTGATTGCTGTTGAGCTGCTGATAGCAGCAGATCCTTTGGAGTCTGTTATTGTGTATGTTTAGTTAGAGTAGTTCCTTTCCCATGTGGATTACTTTACATACTACTGCTAGTTCATCTGTGCATATTCATAATTCAGGCTGACTACTGATTAATGTTGGTTTCTAAAAGGCAGCTGTGTGACCCCAAGGAGATGCATGCATTAAACCCAAGCAATTCATTTTGTGTAGGCTGCTGAAGAGACATTAGATGAAAATGACTCCTGCTCTCTGTTCACCTGGGCTAATTTCAAACCAATGTCATAGGAGTGAAATGCTCTGTATTCTTATTACAAGTCTCTGGAGTTTACCCAGTCAAATCCATTTGTGATTCAAAATTTGTTTATCTTGAAAGATGTGCTCTGCTCCTTATAGAGCTGAAAACAAATAAGAGATTTATACATTTTTTCCACACGAGTTCCAAAGGATGATAAATAAATTTTTAAAAAAGCCAGAAATCCTGCTGTCAAGAAACAAACCCATTTGTTATTTACAGATACCAAAGTGTCAAGTGAAACTGTACTCATTTCTCACCACAACTTCATGTACATATGTAAATAAGCATTAAAATAAAGGTTAAGTTGACGGTCTATTGATGAAACCCTGTTGGCAACAGTGCCCTGGGTGTTATTCAAGCCCCTGAGCACAGCACAGTAAATCTTTGAAATGATTTTTACTCTCTGAATGAGGCAAAGCAGCATTATTTGACCTGAATTTATGAGTGCTGCTTATCAATGTTAGCATTAATTTTCTGAGACTAAACAAAGCCGCAAGAAGTAGCACACAATCACATTCCCAAAGGTGTGCTGGCATGTTCTGCCACTTTCTATTATGTGCATTTAGGGTGCATTGCTTTAATTATAAAAAGTAGGATCAAAAAGCTTTAAAAATATATAAATCAAAAGAATTTATAAATTCAAAGCTATGTTTCAGAATAATATACTGCCACTGTTTAACATGTAAGTACCGCTTAAAATGCATTATGCATTTCCTTCTTCTTTATCTGCTTTTAAAGTGCACATCAGAATTCTGAAGTCCTTCTGCACTAGACACCATTCTCCAGAGTATTGAGTTCGCCCTTTAACAAAAGTAACTCTGTTGCCTGCTTCTTGATGTAATACTATCTTTCTGGTATTAATCATTATAGCAACCAAATATAACACAACATCTAGTGTCTGTGGCAGGGAAGTATTATCTTCTCCCACTTCACAAATGTTAATCTGAAGAAGTATAAAATATCAAGAAGCATAACTGTGGCCTCAGACTGCTGCTGTGACTTCCCATAGCTTCTGAAATCACCGCTGTGGGATGACTGTCCTCCAGTCCAGCCTCAAAGCAAGGAAGAACCAAGCATACATCCCAGGAAAGCACAAGATAATTAATTAACTTGGTCTTACTGGCCAGACATCCTTCAGTCAGTAGAGCTTTAGCTTTAAGCAATAGTAAACATTCTCACTGAAGCTGATGTGAGTTAATGTAAATTGGAACTGACAATGAGATCAGAATTGGTAACTGATACTACAGGTATCAGTAATAGTAAAGATTAGATCAAGCAAGTAGTTCAGTCTTGCAGGTACTTCTGTAAGCAATTGGTTGTCTTTTTATTATGAATGGTATCTGTAAAGCCCAAAGGCTTCTTTGGGTGAATTCAGACATCCTACTGTACAGGGAGTGGACTTGTCTTCTAATCTTCAACATTTTTGATTGAAAAAAATTCTCTTTCCCTTTCTTTTCTCTCACAGATTTTCTATTTCTAAAGATTCCATATTATGTACACTCAGATTAATGGGGTTTATTGTACCAAAAGCACTTTTAAATTGCATAAGGAAATTCATACACAAGGAGGAAGGAAATTATTAGGAAGCATGTACCTAGAAAGAGGAAAAGGTAAAATGTGTGTTTAAGATAAAACCACTGTAGTTTATGTTATAGTTTCAGGATTATCTATTTGTAACCAACCATTCCCAAAGTAAATGCATTGCACTGAGATAAATGGGAAGTAGGGCAACTTAGTTCATTCCGAACCTTTATATAATGACTGCTTCATAATTGATGGGAAAAAATAGAAGAAAACAGGCACAGTCTAATACTTTTAAGAAATGGCACCAGGACTTTTCTTTCTTTTTAACATTTTAATCAAGATTTATGATGAATTAACCAGCCCATTTTTACACGTAGAGGCTTCACTGTGGGGGTAAAGTTAGGGACAGTGGCACAGTGTAGCACAGAAGGACCCACATGGTAGTGGCAAGCGCTGGAGATATGCTATGGAAAGCTACATTCTGAACAAACCATGCCAGCTTTTTCTTCTTCCCATGCTCCAAGTAAGAGTCTGTTAACTTAATTGAGCACTAAGGTTTTACTATAATTTCCCCATCTGGGAGGGAATAAAGCCTTGGAAAAAATGCTGGAATTCCTTTTATAGTTGGCATCTTTCAATTATCATGGGGATACCAGCAGTGATAATTTGCAGTATAGTTGGAATCTGCAAACTCATTCTGTATTAACACAGTGTCTTAAACTACTTTGGTTTTGCCAACACTATTAAAAAAATCTTTGCCTTTAGCTGCTTGAGCCCACTAATAACCAGTGTCCCTGTAACTCAAGCTTCCAGCGGCACTTCATTATTTTGCACTGTATTTTCTGGCAATCATCAAAGATTCTTCTTAATAGGTGTTAAAACTAGGAGGCTGTAACAATATGCCATTTCACAACTCAGCTATGTTTTTATTACAGTTAATGTATCACTCCAATTTGGTAAATCTTTTCTCCCCCAAAAGCATGTCCTCAAATGTATGTACTAAGTTATATAGGTAGTAATACATAGATTCTAAAATAGATCTCAAGTGCTCTAGAAGTTGTTATGGAAAGACAATGTCTACCTTCAATGCAGTTTTACAGACAGACAAACTGAGACTTGGGAGGTGAAATGAAATGTAAGTCAGTAACTAGACAACACATGTTCTTAGTTCAAGCTGAAATAAGGTAAAAAAAAAATTATGTTGAGTTCCTTGACATAATTTGACATTCCAGATGTGCATGTTTATATATATAACACACACATATATATAATCACACACATGCACTAAAAGTATGTACACACATAAATACTAAAGGTACACACACACCTTAATATGTATAGATGAATCTATATATAAGACAGCCTCTCCTGAGACAAGAACCATTCTATGAAAAAGTCCCAGGTTCCTCTACATTCTATGAAAACAGAAACTCCCAGGTTCCTCTATTATATAATCTTTTAATAAATTAGGTACAGTGCAATTAAACACCACAATCTGTTTGTGTAGGTACAAAGAAACAAAATGCTGGCATAGTGATAATTAACCTGACTTTCACCCCAGATTTACATTAAGTAAATGCTTTGTAAGGGGAAGTCTGTCTCCTGGCTTGCCTGCTTTAAGGCTCCCTAGGAATTTCTGTTTTCTTCTGCAGTTGTAAGGCAAAATGATATAGACCCTGATATGTTTGAGTCAGTGGCATATTTAATCAATTCAACGAAAGTTATACAAATGTTTCTGCCATATATATAGTAGATGCCTTAACTAACAGTTATTGCAATCTATCACTACTCAACATCAAAGTTTCACTGGGGTTTATGTCATGGAGAAACAACTGCAGGTTTTCTTATACAGCTTATTGATGTCATAGAATGACGGAATCATCAAGATTGGAAAAGACCTCCAAGATCATGAAGTCCAACCACTAACCTATCTCCACCATGTTCACCACTAAACCATGTCCCTAAGTTCCACATCTACTAAATACCTCTCCAGGAACAGTGATTCTAACACTTCCCTGGGCAGCCCGTTCCACTGCCTCACCATCCTTTCAGTGAAGCAATTTTTTCCTAATATCTAATATAAACCTCCCCTTGTGCAACTTGAGGCCATTTCCTCCTATCCTATCACTTCTTACTTGGCAGAAGAGACAAACCCCCACCTGCCTGCAACCTCCTTTCAGGAAGTTATAGAGAGTGATGTCTCCTCTGAGCTTCCTTTTCTCCACACAAAACCTCATCTCCCTCAGCCTCTCCTCATACGACTTGTGCTCCATACCCTTCACCAGTTCTGTTGCCCTTCTCTGGACATGCTTCAGCATCTCGATGTTTTTCTTGCTGTGAGGGGCCCAAAACTGAACACAGGGTTCGAGGTGCAGCCTCACCAGTGCCAAATAAGAGGGGAAAACCACTGCCCTGGTCCTGCTGGCCAGGCTATCTCTGATACAGGCGAGGATGCCATTGGCCTTCTTGGCCACCTAAGGACACTGCTGGCTACTGTCAACCAGTACCTGAAGGTTCTTTTCCATCAAGCAGCAACTGGCTCCAACACTGAGCCCTGGCAAACACCACTAGTGACTGGCTACCAGCTGGATGTAACTCCATTCATCTCGCCTCTCTGGGCCCAGCCCTCCAGCCAGTTCCAAACATACACCATTAACAGAGAGCTAGTGAACAAAGTTTTTGTTGTCTTCTACAGTAGTGGCCAGATCAAGTTGGGCTGACTCACCCTAGACAATCCCTCCCACCTGGATAGACCTTCATTCACACTGTCATTTGCGGGGTCCTCAAGTTCCAGTGCCTCATACCTACTGTGTAAGGGCACCTGGGAAGGTGACATACGATGGGAGGGAATTCACCTTCCACTCCAAGGCAGAAATCTGTTTCTGTTCCTCCAGTCTCTTTGGTCCCCTCCTCCTACCTGGTGCAAGGAGGTAGGAGATCCTTTGTTTCTTGTGATGTGGCTGCCTGGTGCATTTGTCTCAGGGATCACAGAGAGTGGCTCTACCAGTCCATCTCCTCCTCAGACTCCCTGATGCTCTTTAACCTTTTGACTTCCTCTCTTATCTCCACCACCAGGCTGAGAAGATTGTCCATTTGGTCACAGCTCATGCCGCTCTTGTTTCTGCTGCCATCTCATAACCGGTGACAGGCTCTGGGTCTCCCTGCAGATCCGAATGGCTTTATGTTTTCGTGGGAGCTCTGTCTGGGTCACCACCTCCTTTCTTGCATGCGCAGAGGATGTGGCTTTCAGCCGAGTAGATACTCTGCTTTCGCTCCCTCCGAGAGGGTGCTGGCCACTGACTGAGCTCACCTCCGCAGCTGCAGCGGGACCGTGCCCATCCTGCACCCGCCACGCCCTGTCCCTCCGCCCCGACCCTGCCCGTGCGGGGGCAGCAGCTGCCCCACCCGGTCCCTCCTGGGCCCGCCAGCGCTGCCCCGCCGCTGTGTTTGTGCTCCCTGTGGGGAGCGGAGGTCGCTCTCCATTGTCACCGCTGTGTCTGGCTGGTTTATGAAAACTCCCCATGGTCTGCCCCGGCGTGACCCTCGGCTCCAGAGCAAGTCTGCAGGAGTAGTTCTCCTTGGTGACTTCGCTGAAATGACTTCATTCTTGTTTACCTGTTAACCCCTGTGACAGCAGAGTATTAAAGCTGTCCCAAGAGTGGCAAGCCTTTTTCAGCACTTCGTGCTCTTTTGAGTATGTGCTTGTGTTTCAAAGGTATCCTAAGATAATGTGATTTGAAACAACAGATAAGGTGGGAACAATCCTTAGTGGAAATTTCTTACTGGAAACCAAAGATTTATACTGCTAAAACCAGTAGCATGCTTGACGTGGTAAAGAATATACATACAATTCCTGCTTAGGAAGGATTTAGATTTTGCTATTTTGTCCTGAGACACTGCAGGTATGATTGACTTGGATGCTGGAAGTAACTCCTTGACTCTTGCAATTTCATTTACCTTAGGAAGGTAGGTGAAATTCCAGCTGAAACTTCAGCTTTAAATGTATTGATAGTAAATGCTGTGTGCTCTTTCTTTGGCTGTGCTGAAGATAACTGATAGTAACATATTCTTAGAGGACAGAATGTTACGCTTGCAAGGTGTCAAGCTCTCTTGTTTTACACATCTTTTATAGCAGCATATTCATCATTTTGTTGCACAATGCAATCTGGACATCACTTTATATCTAACCTTTTTAGTAGAAGTAGGTAGTGCCTTTGTTACATGGAGATCTCAGATATAGACATCTTAGAGTGTGTCGATCCTGTAATTTCAATTTGGATCATGAATGTGATTTTGAAGACAGTTCCTTAGTCTCAATTTCAGAGTACATTCAAATCAAAAGATGTTCTCCAGGAGGAAACTAGTAATTCCAGCTGATGATGAATGCACACTCTCTGGGTCAAGACTAGAGCCAGTCCCAAGTAAACTCTATTTGTAATGTCACTGTGGATACTGAGTCCTCAGCACCAAGTGTTTTGCTCTGTAGAATCTGCTCCTCTTGCCATCTTAGCCTAAGAGCCCTAGCGAGACCACACAGAATAGAGCATTAACACAGAATTTTAAATTGACTTTAAAAGAGTGATAAAAATGTTGTAACATGAACAATACTTCAGAAAATGTGAATCACCAGGATTTCTCAAGCTCCCTTTAAAGATAAGAGTTCATTATTAAAAAGTGTTGCAGTATTTTGATCCAAAGCACTGTAGCTAACAGAAGTGTTGAAACTATATGGAAAAGAGAAATATAATAAAATATTTTTTTCAAAAATATAAAACAAGTCCATTCAAAGTTTTGTCTGAGGTTGGACACTGCATGCTATGCCAAATTTGTTGAGTAAATTTTTCCTCAATGATATTAAACACCATAATTTAGGTATATTATTGTTCTACTGAAAAGAATCTCTTTAACAGTTTCATATACTATGTAAGTTTAAACATATGCTAATACAGTTTCAGACCTATTACTTTTTAATCACAGTCAGATTAGATTGTTCCACAAAGTATATTCCAACATGGGGGAATGCAGTTAGAAAAGGCTGTAACCTGTCAAGGTGAACTGGCTTTCAAAAACTCACAAACGGTTTCAGACTGTAGAAGGCAAAATAGTTTCAGAACCAGCAAAGTATTGATACCACTGTACAAATCACTAGCAAGAATGCATCCAGAGCAAATGTCCATGCCTGCTAAATTCAAAGAGCAGGTAAAGACAAAAGCAAATAAAATAATCAAGAGAACAGAAAACCTGTTTTATGGACAAGAACATGATGTTTACTGTGATAAAACTAAGACTGAGAGGGAAGATGATTGTTCACTATGAATGTCTCAGAAGATAAATATCAGAGATGAAGAAAGCTGCTTAAGTTGCAGGATAATTTAAGCATTGGAATAAATGGAGATAAACAGAGTAGGAGTCAATTTAGCCCATAAGGAAGTTGGAATGAGGCTTTCTCATGTTTGGAAAAGAGAAGGAGAGAAAATTATGTAGCTGATTTAAAGAAGAAACTGAAATTATTTATGAATGAGAACCCATAGGAAATCACCATTCAAAGGAGTCCAAGAGAAATGACCACTCAGAGATTGTCATGTTTCCATCTTCATAGTTTAGATGATGACAGCCTTGATCTTCACAGAATTTTCCTTGTAAACATGTGGGGTTTTTTTCTATAAACATCTGCACCAGATTGCTTGCAACCTCAAAGAGCAGTAAAGGATTTATTCGGAATTCACAAAGATTCTGAAAGCTACGTATAACCTGGAAAATAATGTGATTAAACTTAAATTATAGATGACATTGAACTTTTTAGGGGCTTAAAGATTTCCATCTCATTATAAAGAAGTTTAATTGAACCATGATATTCATCTGGAACACTCAGCACAGATAATTAAATATGTAATAATAAAAAGAAGGTGATGAACATCTTCCTAACATCTCAGCTCTGCATGTAAATGACATCAAAACATTAAATTGGGAATGATTGGCAGCAAATGTAGAGGAAGTTGCTCTTAATAACAACTTCATAAATTTGATGCTGACTTCTCAAAAGTTGATCTTAGTATTGAATTCTCCAAAGTTGATCAGTGTAGCGAAGACCAAAATGTGTTTAAGTGTCACATATGTAAGTTCAATACACCTTAGGTCAGTGAAAAATTATGTAAAAGTCTCCTGAATAACATGTGGTATGGGCATGGGAACGGTCACCATATTGCCTTTTTCTGGAGACTACGTGGGCGTGATCCTTGAGAAGTGTCTACCATCTCGTGTTTTTTTGTTCCCAGTGGTGAATACGTTCTCTTTTGTATATTTTTGCTATTAATACTGTTGTTGCTATTGTACACGTCTCATTCCATTGCTTTGTGCTTTTAGCAAACTGTTGTTTCAATCCATAGTCTCTCCTTTATTGTCCGTCTCATACTGGAAGAGGTAGGGTAAAGGGAGTGGCTTATTTGGAGTTTAGTTTCCTGATGGTGTTAAAACCAACACACTATTGATTTTAAAAATATCTAGGGTTCATAAATTTTCATTATCATTGGTAGTCAAATGCTTTTTTTTGGATATGCAGTTTCATTTTTTAATTTTTTCTGGAAAGTCTGCATCATAAGATCAAACTTCTGGAAAAGAAACTATGTAATATCTCTGGTTGGAATGATCCTTTCTCACCTTTACCTCTAGATAGTTAAAGTATATTCCATGTGTCTTCCTCCTTTCATTTTTACCACTCTATTAAGATCACTTGTGAACATTTCTTTATTTTGCTTCTGGTGGGGCAGAACACACATTGGAATGACCAGTTAGCTAAAAATTGGAAACATAGCAGTTAACCAAAAGATTAGATATGATTTGCCCTGAAATGGTAATGGAGTCTTGTTGGATTGATTTATTTTCCATTAGAAAGTTGTGTGGTTTTAGTAATATAAAAAAAAAATCAAATAATTGCCTTTCATGTTTAGTGAATATTGAAGTTAGTTTAGTCTTACAAACTGATATAGTTCTTAAAAGTTGAGCAATTTCCAGTAATTTCTTGTTGATTGTCAAGGACTTCATGCCTGTGAAATAAAAAATAGACTGTGAACCTCTGTTCTTGCATTCAGTGATAAACTACAAAAACAAATCCAGCTTTATAGTTCATTGATTTTATACTAGTTATGCTCTTCTGCGGGAAATTTTTTTCCACACACGTAAAGTGAGGTGGAATAAAAAAGAATTATTATTTGCACAGAATTATTGACACTGTTCATTGCAAGTATTATTTTTTGCCTTGAGGAAAAGGTATCTGTTTTGAAAATATCAAGGAGAAGGAAGAATCAAGGAAATATGTTTCTGTATTTCATGTATGACTACTGGAGTATACTCATAATTTCTATTTGTATTAATCCTTGTAGTTCCAAGCACTTTCTAAGGCCAAGCAATGAACTCACTGAATCTCTTGACAAGCACGACAAATAATTTCCATAGCTGAATAAGAGGAAATAAAATTATTGAAGCACATGAAGGAAATGATAGCAATGATGCAGCAGCATTAAACTTCAGGCTGTTGTTTCTGAGTAAGGAAGTACCTATTACAAAGTAATGTTCTACTAATCTCTGTTTACTTTGCTTATAAGTAATACTTTGAAAACAAAAAAAAAAATATCAAAATGCCTTTAATTTTGTCACTGTGGAGAAAAAAAATAATTCCTGATCATTTTCTGGAACAACAACTTTGTGATGAGTGCACAGTAGGTGGCTTCAAGCACGATTTTCTATTTATTTCTATCTATTCATTTGGTATTGTAGATAGTGTTATTCTAATGTATATCATATATTACCTAAACTTAAAATTTGTTTATCTTGAATGACTTTTGGGGATGTGTGTTTATTCATTATTTCTGTCTCCTTTGGTGTCCACTACAAAGGTTATTCTGCATGTCATTTTAAAGGCAACTTTTAAGGCTCTTATTTCCCAGTAGAAGTTCTCTGATGTTTACAATTTAACTTGTAAAGGGAGCAAACTGCAATTTGGTCCTTTAGCTTCCTAAAACTATCTGAATGTTTTCCCCTGTTTCAGCATCATAGGTGCATGTGTGCACATATGTGCATGTTCCTGACTCATTGCAAATGTGTTTAATGTTCTGAGACATTAGTTGATGGTTAGTAGCGTTCATAGAGGGAAATCTGAAGTGAAGGCTGCTGCTTGCCATTGTTAGATATCAACATGAATGTAAATTCCATTAACACTTACATGCCAGGATGTGAGTTAAATCGATTTGTAAGCTGATACATAACAAGTTAGATCACTGTTTTTTGTGTGACAGTAGAAGAGGAAAATATATCTCCACTAGAAAAAAAAATAAGTTCCTTTATTTTTTTCCAAAAATAAAGCAAGAAAGACTGAGTTATTAGTGAATTATTTGATATTTTTAATACTTTGATATCAGTCAAGAGTTTTAAACTCTTACTTTAGAACTGTTAATTGTACTTCATTTGGAAAAAACTGGAGGAGAAA
This sequence comes from Chiroxiphia lanceolata, assembly GCF_009829145.1. NCBI lineage: Eukaryota > Metazoa > Chordata > Aves > Passeriformes > Pipridae > Chiroxiphia > Chiroxiphia lanceolata. Next base: position 21,637,722 of record NC_045642.1, on the reverse strand, counting down.
AATTAATGGTTTCAAGAGACCTAATATCACCTGGGCTTAATATTAAAATAGTTGTGATGACAGACTAGATATGTGAAGGAAAATTGTTTTTGAGGTTACTCTTCCTAAAATAGTAGATCTTATATTTTTTGAGGAAACTTCATTCTTTATTCACAGTTAGGAGCTCAGCTGACCACACAGGAGTGTCTCAGTTTCATCATTACCTGCTTTTTGCAGTTTCTTCCCATTCCTCACAGCATTACCAGCAATTATAGAACTAAGGAGTAAACATATACATATTAAAAATAAATAAATAAAACTCATATGGTATGACAAGGCCAAATGACACCCCTGTTTTCCTTATCAACTTCTCTCTCAGGATTTCACGATGTTTAAAAAAACCCACCAAAATCAATTTATTTTAACAACACCCTTCTATTCTCATGCTCTGTTTAAAACCTCATGGAAAGTACAAGGCATCTAAGAAAAAATTTCCAAAGTTTCACTTTCACTTTTGCACATGTGCTTCTGTATCCAGTAACCATAATTTTTTGAATTTTAGTTAAGTTAGGATTTATGAATTTATTTTATTATTACCTTATGTCAAGCAAAATCTTTAATGTTATGAATTTAAATTAGAAATCTTTGTGGTTTACAATGGAGCACTGATGTGGAAGTCATTATTCAGCGTGGACAGTTTTATAAAATGAAGAGCATTCTTCAGTTTCTTGCTTCAGAAGTTACAGGAGAGCTAAACCGACATTTCCTAACTCTGAAATTCAGGTGCTTTTAAACTGGTTAGGCAATCAACCTATCAATGACTCTTACTTATTATAGGCAGTTAAGCCAGAAGTTTAATCAAAATGCACTTGTCATCAGAAGATATAATAGGTGCTTATTTGTAAGCAAGACTGTAACAAGATACGTATTAAATCACAACTTTGGAAAGAATACAAGTAGATTGCACTGAAATGGAAAGAAACTGATTAAGAAGACTCAAGCCTGAATCCATTTATTTTGCTTTAGTAATCTGGTATCATTACTTTTTCATAGCTTTTTCCCTTCCAAAAGTTATTTTAAGTACCTACTACTTTAAATACACCTAATTTCGATTTCCATTTTTGCAGCAAGCATATGTGTCTCACAAAGTATAGGAAAAAAAAACCTACAGAAAATAAAAAAAATATATTTTATATAGTAGTCTTAGTCATTCAATTTCTGTTTTGCTTGTACATAGTCTCAAATTCTCTTCAACTACTATATAAAGTGAATGTAAAAAAATGTTTTTCATGCTGATTTCAATGGGTGTCAAAGGGATCCTTCAACTTACTGCATTTAGTAGATACACACTGAAGAACTGAACTGTTTGTTGCTCTATCTAGAAATATTACTAGCACTGTGTATAATTTCTGAACTATTTTTAACACCTCCTAATTCTCAAATGTCTTTTTTTTTAAAATAAATCTATCATTATTTGTGTGAAGAAATTGTATTTATGGTATTCACAATTATAGCACGAGATAAAAAACATAAACTACATCAGAAACAAACAAGCAAAATAATCTGATTTTTATGTATTTTTTCAGTCTGTGATCAATTTTGTGATGTGAGTCTATGGACTTGGATCAACAGAGAGTAATACTATGTTTTTGTCTGCCCCAGTAACTGTTTCATGTGATGGGTCCCTGCTTTCCTGGGGATGGCTGAACACCTGCCTGCCCATGGGAAGTCGCGAGTGAGTTCCTTCTTTTGCTTTGCTTTCACACATGGCTTTTCCTTTACCTATTACACTATTTTTATCTCAATCTATAAGTTTTCTCACTTTTACTCTTCCAATTCTCTCCTTCTTTGCACTGGAAAGGGGCAGGAAGGGATGAGCAGCTGCATGGGGCTCAGTTGCTCACTGGAGCTAAATGGTGACAGCATGACTGTATTTCTGTATTGCTGTTTTACCTTGCCTATTAGTTAGCTTATTGGTCTCAACAGCAGAAAAATATCAGACATTTCTCCAATAGCCATGAAACTCTTTTATGAGAAAGATTGATTAAAGTAAGAAGTTCAGAGCTACCCACTCTCATGAAAGTTCCTTGTTCCTCAGGTGTAGGCCTGGACATACATCATGTCTCATTTGCTAACTCTCAGTGGACAGTGAAATTTTAATGATCCCATTCATCCTTGCAACAGCTTCCAGAAGAGGGGCAGTAATGGTGTGCTCCTCTGCCTTTCACTGCCCTGCTTAAGCCATAGCCACCAGTGGGGGTTGTGATTGCTACATCCAACTTTCTCCGGACTTTGGGGGGAACAGATGGTATCATGGTAACCAAGGGCTGTCTGGAACCGTGACTCAGATGTCTTGCCAGTCTGGAAATATAAATGAATCATCTTACTTTACAAACACTGGACAGCCCAGGGCCTGTTGAGCTCTCTTTCACAGCAGTAGGATGCATACCAGGATCTCCCTTTGAGTAGGAGCACCTTTCAAGGTTACTCCTTGAGATTGAGAGATTTCTTTGCCACAACAGATCCTCGGTAAGTCATTGATAGCATGCTAAACTTTGAAATCATGTCTAAGTAACATAAGGGATTGATTGTGCACATATAATCCTTTAGACATAAACTATTAACCAGGTTTGGGACTAGGACTGGATCCATCTGCACCTAGACTGCTCTCTGAGAAGGAGGTTAGAAAGCAAGAGTGTCCTTTCTGAACATTGTCACTCAATCGGATAATCTCCCTGACAGCTTTATTTGACCCTTTCCTCTGTGCAGTGCATACTCAGGTGCACCTTGCCATTGGATACTGTTAAACTACTGTCACATTTACCATTAAATTTTGTTAACTCACTGTTTTGCATCAATAAGTATATTGCTGCTTCTATTCTATGGATGAAGCATATCACTCCATTTGTGACAGGGACCGAGAGAACTTGACCAGAACTTATTGTCTGGGGGAGTGCTAGTCAGGTTAAAAGGGGTGTGAGAAAACAGTCTCAGAAAACATTTTACCAGATGATCATGATCCAGGTCTTGGTTGACCTTTCTAGCATAGATTTCAGTGTCTGAGGACCTCAGTGATGGGAATTTACAAGGCTGAAGGACTGTGAGTGCTTCTAGACATCAGCTAAACACAGGCCTTCAAGATAATACTACTACTAATAAATGAGTACTAATTATAAACAATAAAACTGCTGAATGTCACATAATTACGTAAAGTCCGGCACAAAATTTGCTGCAAGCGCTGGTGACTTATCAGAACTGCAGTTTAGCAAGTGTTGATTATGTCATTTATGAACTAGAACAGACAGTAAATTAGAGAATTCACAGTAGATTCATGAGAGATCAGAATGGTTTTACATATTCCATTAGGGATGCTTTTTTACCACAGTTTATCAGGTGTTGACACTGGCAGAAGTGGCCTTTGAAAGAGCAAACTTTGTCCAGCTTTTGATTTTGAGCTATATTGTTGAAGTCTTTGTTCTTTGATATCATGTATGTGCTATTAAGTCTGATTCTTAGCTCCAGGTTTGAATGCCTAGAGTGATGAATGACCACTTTTACTGCAGATTTTGGGGATAGACTCACATTTACATCAAAACCAGCTTTGTGTTTACATTTTGTATTATGCACCCTCATATCTTTGATATCCTCGGGTGCAAGCCAGAAGTACCTGTATGTTTCCAAAAAATAGCCTGTGAAAATAGTGGTATTTGTATCATGCAAAAGACTCAGGAGGTGTAATACCATCTTTGATGAGTGCAAAGCACTGTGATAAATTTAAAATATTAGTGCCTTGTTCTAATTTACAATTTAAAAAAACATTGAACCTTTAATGGCCCCATAAATGAGGCTGTGGAAATCTTCAGGACTTCTTAGACAGGTTCCCTGTTAGCCTCTTCAAGTTGGGTATGAAGAATTCCAAATGTAACTTGCTTTCTGATTCCCCAACTCTATTTTCTTTCTACACTCTACAGCATTTTTTGGTTTCTCTTCTTACCCCTGAGTCCTAGAATTGTTCCAGCACTGCAACAATTCTCTCACAGGCTGGCACCAATATACCACGACTGCTACAACTACTGTTTGTTTCAACAAAGCCTGCAACTTATTTCTGATTTTTGGTCATAAGTCATTCAACATTTCCACTTTGTATTCCAAGAGCAATTTTGGTGACAAAAATCTAAAGAATGAGGAGAATGGAGTTTACTTACCTTTGGTAAGGTACTCAATAGAAACCAAAACATAGATGAATGCAAGTAGAAAAAGACAATATGTTTCACATGCAACTCATGGGGTAGCAGACTTACAATTATAAGAAAATTACTTTGGTAGTTATTTGAAATCTTTCATTTGAGCACAATACTATATCATGCTATGAAACTACATAGCCAGAAAAAAATAATTACATTTGGGAAAAATATTCTCCAGAAACAAAGGAACAATTGTGGGACAATATATGATTTTTCACTTTAGTCTACCGTGAAGATTAGAGACTGTTATTTTCGTGTAAGCTGTTGCAAGAATTTTCCCCTTGAAAATCTTTTAGCTGAGAAGTACTCACAGAGGGCTCTATGTCTGGACATCAAGCTAAATATTAAGTTGTCCAAGCTTTTGCTCACCCTCCTTGCTTCATCATTCTACATTTTTTCAAAGGTGGTGTTACATCTCCTGAATCATCCTTTTCTGTGTTCTGAAAGTCTGGTCATATGCCTGGGGCAGCTTTCATCACCTTATCAGGCAAAGTAGAGCAATGAGAAAGTGTCAGAGCTGTTTGTAAGTGCTCACTGTCTTGGAAAGGTTAAAGAGACATTGAGGGCTAGAAGCAGGGCTGACAGGAGTAAAACTGAATGGTGCTGAGGATGCCAGTACAACCAAAAGACAGAAAGCTGATGATACTCGAGTACCAGAGGTAAAAGAATTATTTTCTTTTTCATATGAGTAATTATATTGTACAACATTTTATTGCCTTGGCTGTACAGATCTCTTGAGTGCTTCAGGGAATTAGGAAGACTGCAGGTTACAAATTTTCTTTTCCCTTCATGTGAGTTGTACAGAACCCCTAGTAAACTTTAAGTATTCAAGCAATAGGAAGTCTGAAAACAATTATTTACATTAGATTCAAGAAAACACAGTATGCTTACATAAAAACAAATTGTTATTAATTCTGTAGTCACCACTAAAACCTCTGCATTAGTCCTGCACAGTAATATGTTACTGCAACAGCTTCATATTTTGAGTATGCCAGTTATTAATGCCACTGTTATTGGGTACCTGGAAAGGAAAATGCAGGGTTTTTTTTATCTTCCCTCATGTACCTGACTTCAGTCTATGCTCATATCAGAGCGTATATAAAGCGACCTACTTAGCTTCAATCCTGTAGTAAGCTTTTCTTCTTCAGACCTATTAAACCCACTTTTTATTTTATTGTAAATTTTGAAACTTTGAAATCTGGAATGCTGGTAATCACTAGGAAGTTTGCATGGTTAATATGTCATACTTTCTTCCTCCTCTTTGAGCTGCAGGATTAGATTTCTATTAGGATCTTCAAAATTCATTAGCTTTCAAATTTTTTCTAGATTCAGATTAAACCAATCTTTACTCTCCTCTATTTGTAATGTTTCCAGCTGCAGCTCATGCTAGCTTGGGATTCCCATATCCATGATAATTTGATATGCTGGCATATACATATCTCCTTTAAATCCAGGCTTACAAGTAATTTATAAAAAATAATTCATAATTAATTGAGTTTCTAATTTGCCTTTTGGTGCAGCACCCCTGGATACACAGCATTAAAGGTTCTATTGAAGTGTGGCCTGATTAACTGATTAATAGATTTTGCTTTTTTCAGGAGCCTCTTACATATGCGAGCATAATTATATTCTATCACTTTCAAGGAAAAATGGAGTAATTCAGGCAGAGAAATGCTTTGGTCTTGTTATTTAATTAGTTTCATGTTCTGTGAAAAGGCCAGATTGGCAATTCTGAAAAATCAAGTTCTCTTTACTCATAGCACTGTTCAGCATTGAACCCACCTGGTACCCATAACTCCCTTATGCTTACCAGTGTGCTCCAACCTCAAGCAGAATTAATGTAAAAGGATCAATTTATTGCAGAACTCTGAATTGTCTTGAATTTAATTATTCAAATTCATGCAATTAACATTCTTCTTATTTTCTAGCTCTTTTTTTTCTCCTTCCAAAGTCTTTTCCTGTGGTATTTGGATAGGATTTCCCTTTCCACAACATCTCTGGAAGCTTCAAATCTCAACTCCTTTGCAAGAATAATGGTGCTCTTGGAGTGCAGGAAGGTACTACTCAACCCTTGTAGTACGTCTAAGATAGAAAAGGCCATGATGGCTCTATCTTCTTTGTAGGAAAGGAGACTAAAAAATCTCTTTTAACATGCATTTGCTAAAAAGGTGGGCATATTTTTAGAAAATATTTGGAAGTGCATTCACCTGCATATTCTGTGTTGTTCCTTGGAATCACCCAAAATCTATACACAAATAATCTGAGGACTTATAGGGATATGTCATATATTGCTAGTGATAACTATTTGTAGGAGTGACAGATTTGTGTCTGTCAATACTTTTTACCCATAAAGAGAATGTAATTTGTAAAGCATCTGCAAGAAAAAATTTCATCTACTTCAGATGAACAAGAAAAAGTATTTCAGACTGGGAGGAAAATTACAGTTGCTTTACAGAAAGAAGCACATATCACTTCCTGTACAGTAGCATTTGAAATTAAGAAGATAAATGATAAAACTAAGTCATTCATTACCATAAGTAATGAAGGCTGACTGGGTTTGACAGGAAAAGCCTCATTGCCAGTACAGCAACAAGCTGATGTATAGCAACTAACTAGTGCCACTAATCATCATCATCATCATCATCATGGCTGAGCTTCGCGAACGAAGATTTGGGAAGGCTTTATCCACATTTGTTACAGGCACGTTGGTGACTTATGAGGCCAATACGTGACAGACATATCCGGTTGCAAAAGGCACAACAGAGAGACTCCTTAGATGGTGTATTCCGCAAGACACGAGTGCCACTAAACTTGAAAGAAAAAAACAAGTGCAACTTCTAATGAAAATTGCTTATGTGCACTTGTTTGCTATTTCATGACATGAGCTGCAGCATTGTGCACATTGATTTATCTCTGGCTTTTGAAAGTATTTAAGGGTAGACATTTCTACATTTTGTGGCATACCTTGGGGTTTTTTTTTTGTGTTTAACTCCTTTCTAACACTGGATTTTGTTGTTGACTTGAAACACTTTCTGAAATTTTATTTCTATGCCTTTGGGACAAATTGTTGATGCATGTGACTCCACTTTTTCTTTTTTTTTCTTTGCTGGGACTTTCTTCAACAGAGATGCATATAAGTAAAGCTGGTATTACTATTAAGGTTTCAGGTTTCACTTCTGCTGGAGGTCCACATATCATCCCATCCCAGTTTACAATGACTTTTCTGTTCTTCAGTGGTTATATTTTCTCTGGTTACTCTCATATCCTAGAGGCTGTGTTTGTGTATGCTGACTACAGTGTGAAGGGGGTACATCTAGAATCAAGTGTCGCTGTAGTAGCATTTCCTTGCTCTGCTATCCTTGCCTAGGAATTCCCTGAAACACTGTAGACAGTTAAGATGGTTTTCATTACAATAAACAGTATAAGTCATTAGCCAGGGAGTATTCACAGCCTAAAATAGTCACCTTGGAAAATGAACTTTGGGACTTCTTTCTTCTGTTTTGATTGAAGTTCTTGCTGACTAACTGCTATAGTCAACTGATATTGATCAATACTAATACTGATACCAACTTGAGTTGAGTACACACTTAGAAAATAAAGCTAATTCAATAATCTGTATGCAACAGGGATGATATTTGGGGGTTTTTGTTTATTTGTTTTTTTCCTAAGGATAAGAAGAAATATGTTTACTAGCTTGAAAATCTTTCATTGTTGAGCTGCATTGCTGCATTGTACAGCTGAAAATGCCTCTAGCGTTTGCAGCCAGTATGAATAAATCTCTTCTATATAGTGCAAAATACCTCTTACCAAGAAAACAAACCTGTCTCCTCTGTTTTCTTGAGTGAAAGATTTGGAGTTAATTGAGCAAGCAGCAAATTTTTAATCCTATATAGTGTTTACTTCTAAAATGATATCTTTCAACCATGATATTTGAGTTCTGGAAATGCCTTTGTAGCAGAAAATCGTGAAGGGGGTCCTTCAACTGTTACTGTGATTCATTGCAGTCCTAACACTTCATGTGTTTGCAGTGTTGGGACTCCCACTGCTTCACCTTTCATGTGTACCACAAACAGTAGTAATTATTTTCTGTAGTTCTCTACTATTTCAACATAGCATTTTGATCTTGGCTCAGGCAAGTTTCTAAAGTAACTTTCCTATACTCCTGATGCAGCTTTGTCAGAACACCTCAGTCCTGATGTTCTATATTCCCTAGATCTGGGTCTTCCTTGCACAGAAATACACAGAACTTGAAAAGTTTCTATGTGCTTTTGAAATGTGCAAAAGTGTGAAAGAAAATATGAACATTCTAACAATTTTGACAAGCTTTATTCCTGAGCTGAGATTTAAAAGAATACTGTCTTTACATTCTTTTTGTTGTTGTTAATGATGAGTGCTACATCAAATCAACTTTTTCTCGTTGTAATATCCATCTCAATGTTGCATGTTTCTGGTTGGAGAGTTAATGTTTTTTGGAGTCAGGGTAATCAAACTGGTGTGTCAGCCTCACCATTTTAAGCAATTTTGAAATACAAAGTGGGATGGTAAGTAATGTTACAAAAAGAGAAGCCCAAGTACTTTGAATCTAAAATGTTCTCACACACTATTTTTTCACCCCCAAGAAGACTAAATTGGTTCAGTACAGCTCTGGTTATAATGATCTGATTCTTGATGCTACTGTGATTAAACCGTGTGCATTAAAATAAGCAATGATAAATTAAAAGCACAGTAGATATCTTAGTGGGTGTGAACAGATGAGTAATCTTAATTGGAAATAAAATATGCCCTTTATTATGTGCTATAAATGGACTTCTATATTATGAATTGAAGAGATAAAAACTTGATATGTGGTGCAGTGCCATATTAGAGACAATTCTGTACAAGTGTATGTAGTAAAGCCTTTTCTTAGTTCATTAAGAACAAACACAAGTTTTCAAGGTACCTCAAGGTATGTCAGTAGCATTTCTCTACATGTGCAAAACCAGATGCAAGCAGTGACCTTTCTGTTAAACATTCAGATTTTCATAATTCTTTTAGAAAATGCCTTGTAAGTACTTTTCTTAAAAGTAATTGCACAGTATATTCACATTAATTTTTCTTCCCAGCACTTCCCAGACTACATAACACAACTGGTACTGTTTTGAAATCCATATAAAATGGCAGAAATCTGAAGTTGAATAGTGATTACTTAAAACCCAAGGAATCTAAGAAAAATCTGTTTCTTTCAGTTTAATGGCTCTACATGATCAACATATATGATGGAATTCTCCACACGAAGTACATGGATATAATTGGTTTTGTGAGAATTTGTTTTTTATTCCAAAGTAACACTCACTATTATCTTGCTTCAGTAGTACAGTCTTCTGTGAAATTTCCATTGCTTCTCAGTAGGAACAGAAAAATGGTCTGTATTGGTTGGGTTGTCTGTTGGTAACACAAAATCACATTTGAGCCATTGAGTCAAAGCTTTCTGATCCTTGCCAAATTTCAAAAACCTATTACTTACTATTCCACTTGTGAACAAATTCTTAAAGAAATATTTGAGGCTGTCCCTTTTGTGATTTTTGTGTGTGAAGCTACATAGATCCTACACTTAAAAAAGCAATTGCAAAATATGTCTCTTCCCAGAACCTAAGTATTTCAGAACATTTGAAGCTCTAGGAGGTAGTCTAAGGTGTAATTTTCAATTCTGCCACATATGACATTGTTAACCTGAAACTAAGTGATAGTCTTAAGATTGTAAAGCCCAAAAACTTTTTCCATTACAATTATTAACAGAAATGAGAAAATTAATCCCAGTGCTTATCTCTGTAACCTAGAGTTCCAAATTTATAGCAATAAGAAAATTTTGGTTTTGAAACTAGGATTTGTCCCATAGAGCCAAAGGCTCAGTGAAAGAAGTAATCATACTTCTACTATAATTAGTCTGCAATATAGCAATAAACCAACTTAGATAATTAACTGAACAAAGAGTAACCATGTCACCTCTGAGTGCTGACAGCTAGTACTCTGTGTTTGCCAACATTCCCTGTTGTGTTAAATTTAGTTATGCTGAAATATTCTGCGTGTACTGTACTTGTATTAAAAGATCTTGGTTTGCCTTATAACGACATTGTTCTTCATGCAGCTCAGCAATCTGAGGACTGAAGGTTACAGGGACAGAGAACTCACTAAGTTGGAGACTATGATCTAATAACTTTGCTCTACTTTACACCTCTGACCCTCATTTTAAAAATTATTCACATGCGGGTGACTGCCAAATTCTTGCTGTCTGCTTTATACAACATTTCCACTGATCCTAAACCGCACAGGATCTGAGGCAGCCACCTTATGAGCTCATATATCACATTTATAAGCATCTCTAGAGACAGGTACTGCAGAGATACAGATAATGTAGAAAGATATTCCATGGACTGCAAAGTTTGAGGGCTTGTAGTCTTGAATTGCAAGTGGAAAACAAGGTATGTTCTGGCTCTTGCTCATGTTTTGCTTATACCATCCCAATTTCTCTGAAGTATAACTTATTTGCTTCTTTCCTGTGTGATGACGGAATGAATCTATGAGTTAATCCTGAGAAAACATGCAAAATTGGTAACTATCTTGCTTTAGACTCACTAATGCTGGAAGTAGCTTTTCTAGTTGGTCCAAGGAAGATGGAGTGTGTTAATCCTTACATTCAATACATGCTGTAAATCACATATATTTTCCTATTTTATCCAGTACCAGAGGTAACATGATGAGAGGACAAGGCTTAGAGGGGTCTTTATACTAAGTTTGTTTTGCTTTTAATAAATTATGTCATTGAGTCGTGTGTGTCTTTTATAAATCTAAAATTAATACGTTTCTACCACTCTCCAAAATTAAACTAATACTAAAGAAAACCTCAAAGTATGTTATTCATTTTTTCCCCCGTTAAATCTGCCTTTTTTTTTTTTTAACAGGAGAATTATACTGGCTGCAAAAAAAGCGAATTTGAATAAGTCAATTCCTACGCAAAGTCAAAGCTAGCCCAGTATTTAGTAAAGATTCAGTGCATTTGCAGGACTTTGGAATAGACTCTCAGTAAAACAGTACTCAGTCCTACTCTCTCCTAGGGATTTTTTGGAGTACAAAGGTAGTACAGCTTAGCACTCCACTCCCAGTACAGTACATGGAGAGATTTAAGTGCCTCTGTATATACTGGTACTAAAACCTAACTTTGAGCAAGATGCCTCATAACCCTCTGACTGTATTAAACCTCCCCTTTTCCTTGTGCCCTAGAGCCCAGGAATTTGCAAGAAAATGCTATTCTGCTTCTGGTGTGCAGGAAACATTTATACCTAGATACAACCTAATCTAGGTGGTGATGATGTTCTCTTACCTTTCTTACTATAATAGTAATTGTAACAATTATTAAACAAAAGGATCAAAATTCAGTTATTCAGCCTAATGGAGCTAAAATCTATCTTCTAGAAGATGATGTTAATCACAAGGCTCTAGATTTGAAGATATTTCTTGAACTTGGTCCAACGTGTTTGCTGACCCTGAACTGAATGGCATGGCTCATCTTATCCACATTCTTAAATTTCTTGTTTTTCCCAAAATGATGTTTCTGCTATGCAAAGTGCCAACTGGGAACAGGTCTTAACACATCCTCTGACTGGAGTTTGATCTGTATCAGCAAGGTCAAGCATTTCTTGGGAATGAGCAGGGGAGAGCATAAACTAACATAAGTAGATCTTTCTAGATTTAGGTGTCAGCTACTTAGCTTGGACCCTTTCTTTGCATGCTCAGAAATGTAACTTGAAGGAAAATGGACCTTTGAAACTGAACACAGGCAGAGTCTGCTGAGGTACACTAGGTTAAGAACACACATATAAATGATTTTCACTGATGTGGGCTCAGCAGTTTATGAAATGCCCAACCAATATACCATTTCCACATAAGTTTTGAAGTTATAATAGCAGAATCCTTAAATCTTTTGTAATATTTACTAGTAGATGTGTTAATCTACTAGTTAATCTACCACAGCCTTTGGTGCTGTGGTCTTAATAATAAATTGACAAGGATAATATGCTCTGGCAGGGATTAAACACTGAACATTCAACTTTCGATTGATTCCCAGAGAGGTTTTTTTAACATATAGTTGAGGAATTCATCATTCTTTATTTGGATTTTTTACTTTGCTTTCTCTTTTCACTTATGCTGTCTTTAGTGGACAGCTTCAGTCCAGGAACTTGGCATGAGGCTGTCAGGCTTCCTCACTGGATTTATCAAAGACAGCCACACAAATGAAGAAAGTTCAAACTGACATTCTTTGAGGTAATAGAATTTAAACAAATTCACATTGGTCCTTTTTCAGCAATAACTCTCCTTACACACCTTGCATTGCCCTCTTTTTTTATGCTCACCTCAGACTAATTGCCACCCTTTAACCTGCAGTGACTTTAACATCAAATCTCTGTTCTGCAGCTATTAGCTGTACACACTGAAGTAGATGGCTCAAAGAGTTTGGGACTGTGGTAGAATTGGAAGATGATAAATAGGATTTTCTTCCTATGTTTTATTGGCTGACACTGCCATCCTGTGAATTTTTGTCCTTCTTCCTAAATAGATATACATATGTCCATTTGGAAATTGCACCCTCTGTGTTTTTCTCTCTTGGCACTGAAAATAATGAGCTGAAATTTAAGTGAGCCTTTTATTTTGTATACATGGTTTTATTTCATTTTGTGCTCCCTAAGATGACTTAGAAAAAAAAGTAAATGTAAGAAATACAAACTATCTAGCATCAGATTTTGCATATAACAACCCAACAAATGATTCAGTAATTATAGACTTCCAAGAAGGCTGGCTAATATATCTTGAAATAGATTTTATTTGATCAGCTATTGGAAATTACATCCTTTTCAAGGAGCTAAGTTTAGAAGATTTTTCTCATATCAATATAATGTATTTTCCCCTGTAAACATTTTTCCATCTTGGTATTAGCAGTTCCTCAATCTTAAAGAAGTATTTCTTACCTATAAAGACTTTAATTTTTAAAATAAGCCATCTAACTGCATGACAGTATTCTGTATAGCTCACGCTAACAGTTCATAGCTGCCTGTTATGCAACCAAAGCTGTAAGACATCCTTGGCATATTGCAGGTTTTTCATAAACACTGGAATAAGATCCATTATCATATCTGTCAAAGCATAGTGTAAGTGAAAAATGTAAGCTCTGCCTCCTTACTTACTGTAACAAGAGAGTCCTGGAAAGGCATCTTTGTGGCTGTCAATGCAATGTGAATGTATCTCTGGGGTAGTTAAATTCTTTTGTAATTCTCCAGAATTTTACGTGACAGTGTTGCAGGAAAGACCAAATCTGTATTTGGTTGGATAGTTTCTCAGGTTCTTGTGAAAATAAGTGTCAGAGGTAATCAGTAGTTTTCTACACTAAGGAAGAGTAATTCTAAAAGGTAAAAACAGTTACTGTAGTCATATGGTGTTTTACAGTTTGTTCCAAACCTTGCATATCAAACATCTTCAATTTGTAAGTGCAAAAATATTTAGGGAAGAAGGGAGGATCTGCTCTTGTTTTAGTTTAGTTCTTGAGTAATTATGGTTGGGTTTTTCCCTTGAGTCTTAAGTTCACAAGTGTAATTTGTGGTCTGCTAGTCATACTGAACATTTTGTGTTTCAGACTCATTGGTTAGAAAGATTTGGTGGCCAAATTCTCTTTCCATGATGTTTGTGCAAATCTCACTATTATCCTGGAAGTGGGGGGAATCACAAACGTCCTTTATGGACTACAGTAATATTCATGAGGGGCATTAAGGATGAAGTGTTTCAACTGCTGATACTTATAGCATTCTTCTTACCAATTAGAGAAAAAAAAAACTTTGATCTCTAAACAGTCAAATATTTTCTCAATAGTTAAATTCAGATAAAAATAGAGGTAAAATAATATTCCTCTAGAAGAATGAATGTTTGATGAATTTAAGGTACTAATTCTAAAACCTTCAATTGTGATCTTGAAAAAAATCAGGCAATACTGAATGCATAGCTGGAAACTTTCTTCTAAAATGCCTTTTTCTGTTAATGAAGTCAAAATTCACACAGTAATGTTTCTCTTCCAAGCTCCTGAAATGTAGCAAAAAGTTCACTAAGTATCCCCGTCTATTAACCTCTTTAAACAATATAGCAATCTATTAAAACAAGGATTCTGAGCAGGACTTTACGTGAAAGTTCACACTGAAACACAGAGGGCATTGCAGAGCCTCTTGCCTGGTGTCAGTTAAGATAAAGCAGACAAACTGGTAAAAAAAAGAAGTTCCATATTTCTGCTGTGCATTTCTGAAAACAAAACTTGTATGAGTCATTTTACCTTCATTTAACCTGTAACACATTTTGATAGATTCCAGTGGCCCACCACTTCACCACTAGGTGAAGTGCCCTTTTCTAATATCAAACCTAAACCTCCCCTGACACAACTTCAGGTCATTCCCTTATGTCCTGTTACTGGTCACCAGAGAGAAGAGATCAGTGCCTGCCCCTCCACCTCCCCTGGTAAGGTAGCTGTACGGTGCTGTGGGTTCTCCCCTCAGTTTCCTCTTCTCCAGGCTGAACAAGCCAAGTGACTTTAGATGCTCCTTGTGTGGTTTCCCCTCCAGACACCTCATCATCTTCATAGCTCTTCTTTGGATGCTCTCTAATATCCTTCTTATATTGTGGCACCCAAAACTGCACAGAGGACTTGAGCTGAGGCCCCCCCGGTGCAGAGCAGAGCAGGACAATCACTTGCCTTGACCGGTTGGTGACACTTTGCCTGATGCACCCCAGGACATGGTTGGCTCTCCTGGCTGCCAGGGCACTGCTGATTCATATTAAACTTGCCATTGGCAGTTGACTTGTCATTTTGCTATATAAATACCCTGATTTTCCTCATCCCTGATGACTGATCTCTAATCAAAGTCAAAACAATTAATTTTGTTTCAGCTCTTGTGAATCCCAAATAAATACAGCATTTTCTTCTAGTCTCAGTTGCAGATTCTCAGTGGTTTTGGCAGGATAGACCTGGGCATATCCCAAACCTTAGTATTTCCTATAAAATTGCTCAATTTCCTATTTTTGGGGAATAGATTTTTTATTTATTTTATGCTTGATTTTTGCTCCTAATTGTTGTGTTCCAACCAAGATCCTGCTGCTCCTCTGGACATCTGATGGCTAAATTTTACATTGTGTTTAAGTTCTAATGGTGATTAGATACTCAGTTTTCATACTGAGTGTCTGTTAGAATGCTTCCACTCAAATCTCAATCTTTAAATAGTTACGTGGATGCACATTCTCAAAAAATATCTGATGTGAAAACTGAACTACTCTTAATATGTACTGAACCATAATGAGGGGCAAATGTAATGAAATCAAAAAGTTCTTACTGTATGTGGATACTAGATTTTATTTTTTTCAGGTGTTTAGGTAGACAGGCATCAAACTATCTCTAATCTCTAGATGATATTAGAAATCATAAAAATACATGAAGAAACTTCTAAACAGTGATAAAACAGTAAAACTCTGTTGGATCAGTTATTGTGTTCCAACTTATTTGACTGTAATAGGAAATACATAAATATATCCAAGGACAAAACCTTACATTTGAGGTCTGAAAGCTTAATCATGCTGTACTTTTTTGGACACAAAAAATGTTAAATAATTTCAGAGACCTGAATAGACCTTTAATGAATCTCAGTAATGGAGAAGTTACACAGAATGAATGGAGATAATTAACAGTTTGAAGTTCTGCAAGCAACAAGTAGTTGGATTATTGGTGGATAATTTGTTTCCACAGACATTTTTGCTGCTTGGTCATATGCAAAATTTCATTCTTATCTTTTTATTCAAAAGAAAATTGTCTTCAAACCTTGGATTATCCCCAGTATGATCTTGGATATTAAGTTACTGGAAGAGAAAGGTACCATTTCAAAATATTCTTTTCACTGATTGCCCACAAGTCTCATTTTAATTTTAAATAGCAATTATTTTATTTCGTTATGATAGTTGTACTGTCAGGATCCCATAAGGGTTGACAGAAGGATTGTCTCTTTATTTTTCAGACACTGCACATACTATTAGTAGTGATGCTCTTAAGGAAGGTAAATTCATTAAAAAAGATAATAAGGAAATTGTATAGAGCTTCAAACAAAACCAATGGACAAATGATAGGTTGGAAATTTGAAATGGCTTATTGAACCTGCATTTGTGCATGTTGCTGGACTCTGGTATCAAGATAATCCTGGATCATGGACAGTCTGATACAAACCTGTCCTCTATTTCCCTCCTTCATACAGAGTAGAATTGTTTTCTCTTTCAGTCCTATAATCTTACCCTATAAAATGTCTTTTGTTCCCCTCTGCAGAAGAGTTGAAATCGCTGTTGCTTCCCTTCCCTTTATATTTGGCTCCCATATGAATAGCATAACTATTCCACAGTAGTTTTATCCTCTACCAAATAAAGTAGGTGTTCTTCTGCATTCCAGCATTCACACAAACATTTTTTTTTCTTGCCTTCCTTCCTATCTGGGTGATTTTTAAATAGTCCAAGAACTACTCCTAATGATTTTTTAAAAAACATGTAGTCAGTGTCTCTGTCCAGCTTAATTTGGTGGGGTTTTTTTCAAAGTTAATGTTAGTGTCAGTTGTATTCTTTTCTCTTTAGGAATTGTTTTAATAACTCTGCTGCTCAGTAATCCACGGTCCTTGAAAGCAAACCAAAGTACATTGCTTTTCTGTGCACTAACTCAACAATCCAGTCAGCTAGAACAGGCAAAATGGAACAAAAAACGTAATAAAATTTACATTGATTGGATGTGAACTTCAGTTATTGCAATCTAGCTGTCTAGATGGATTGGGAATTTGGTGGCTATTCATTTCTGGTTTTATTTTAGTAGAGAGAGAAAATTAAGATTGTGTGGTCTTGTTGTGACAGCAGGTACTTAGAGTAAGCTTCTCTGATTTCCTCTCCAGGGATGCTTAAAATTTCCCTATCTTGGCGGAATAAATACGGTGCCATTAGAAATGGGACAATAGAAATTTCCTACTAATTTGATGAAGACAGATAATTGTGTATTTTTATATTATGAAGAACTGTGTGATCTCTGACAACATACCACATAACCTGACTACCACATTCTGATTGGAAAAGTTTGTTCTATTTCATCTTTTATCATCTCCAAATGAGAGCATTAGACAGACTTATATGAAAAATAAACATTTTTCATCATTGTATGAAGTTTCTTTTTAGCTACAGAAATCCAATTATGCTCACACAATCATGTCCAACATAAAAAAATAAACATAGTCAGAGATAACACCAGTTAAACCTTTGGTGTGCTTTATCAGAATCTGAAAGGATCTTGTTAGATTAAGGCCTGACTTGTTAAAGTTTGGTGCTATGCTTGTCAGTAAGAAGAGCAGTGATTTCTGTTTGTGTGTTTTATGGTTCATTTACTACAGGTTATTGCAAATCCATGGTGTTTTTTTGCTGGTATCATCAGAAGTACATATCTTCTCTGCCAATGATGGCTGGAAGCATTCTGTGATCTTGAAAACCATTTTCTATACTAATCCATATTACTGCAATGTCAGGCTCCAATGTGCATGTTCTCTATATCTTAATAACAATTCATCAAATTTTCTTTCTTTACAGTTTTGGAGACTTTTTTTTCCCCTCCACAAACTGTTTCCATAATTTACTAAAGAATTTCTAAGAGACAGACATTGATTGAAAAATTCTGGTTAAAAAAAAGCAAAATTTGGTGACTTAATAACTGAGATCCCACTTTTTCCATCAGGTCATGATGTCAAGTCATCTATTTCACATGTCACTGCTGCTACGGAGGACAGAGTGTTAGAACTATATTATTGCCAAAGACATTTGATATTTTAAATGGTGATATTGCATCAGGAGTATTCTCCATGCCTTAAGCATGAACAGATCCCATATAATATCACTTAACTGAAAAAGGTGATAGAATTCAGCACTGAGTAAGTAGGCAGTCAGCAGAGGTTCCACCATCATCCTAAGGAGAATTACTAGTTATAAATATAATAGAGGTGGTGAATTTGTTTTTGAATTAATTGTTGTATAAGTACATTGATAATTATTATACCATATATAAATGGATAGATAAAAAGAACATATTGTGTCATTATTTGAGGCTTTATGATTAAGTTCATAAGATAGCTTGGCAAGGTACATAAAAAAATTATCATTGTGTCCACTTCTAGTCAACAGTTTATCTAATGAATATCCATGTTCAAGATGATTTAATTGGTTCATTGAATTTTCTTCTACTTTGATTGAAAACTGTCACTCTCATTTCACAAACCCTACAGGATAGAGTGCAACTGCTAAGCAAGTGTCTTTTTGGTTGGATCCATTCAGAAAAGTAAAAATAGGCTGCAAAAAGTCTGATTTGGCCTATGAAACTGAATGTATAGGCATTGAATGTATAGTATGAAAAAGTTAAACTCTAAGCTTCAAAACAAATATGAAAGGAAAGGTACTTTTGGAGAGAATGAACTGACGAAAATATGGTTTTAAACTCTGCTTACATTCCCTTAGCACAGTTTCTGATGCTTTTTGCACTTTTAGCATTGAGCTGTGTAGGTGTCATAGCAAAAAAAAAAAAACAAAACAGAAACCAAACATGGTTAATATGACTGTCAGTCTTGAAATGACATATGGCTTTAGGGCAACAGAGAGAAAGGAGAGCTTTGAGTTTAGTGTACTGGGCAAGCCCACTGAGAAGTCCATTATCACATGGGAAGACTGAAAAACATTGCTTAAACTACATCAAAAAAGAGTGGCAGAGTATTGCTGCCCAGGGCCTTCTTTTTAACCAGTTGTGGTTTCATATTGAAGTGCTTTATTGAGACAGAAGACATTGAAACAAAATGCAAAAGGGAAAGATGAAAGATTTAGTTCAAAATTTTGACACAGGGATTATATGAGCTGGAACCATAATTCATTGTTGAAATTCCTGGGGTGACTATAATCCAAAGCCTAAGAAATTACTCATTTATGAGCACATATATGAGAAATCTGACATTAATAAAGTTTGATGGTGCAATTCATATGACTAGAATGCTAGAATCAGTGGTAATGGGCTATGTAAGTGGATGAAAACAAAGTGAGGAGACGTTTTATGCAAAAGGTCTCTTTCTGTGTGAGGCTGAAAGATGACAGTTGACTCCTTAAGGATATAGTTGTTGTTTTAGAAAAAAGAAAATAAAACACCTTCGTTATCATAGTAGACTTTAATCTGAGACACTTGCTTGAATATTTACCAGTTATTAAATATTGCTAGAGTTTCTAAACATTATAGATTGCATCTTCATGAGTCAAAAGAAGCTGTCTGAGGTATAGGAAAATAAATTTTATTAGATATGATTTTATTATGAAAAAGAACTGTGAACTGAATAATATAGAGGAAAAGTACCAAAGAGAAAAATGCAAATGGCTTCTGGGAGTCGTATTAAGACCATTTTACAGTATAAAAGGAGAAGTTGACAACACTCATATTTTTTAAACTATACACTTGTTAAGAGTAGAAATGGAAAGAAATTGATAACAAACCAAGAAAAAAAGGAAAATTACAGCATTTAATGCAATAGAACTACTTTATAGAAAATGGATAAAAGGAAGGAAAAATCCTCCTTCAATGAGAGATCTTTGAAAAACTGGTTAAGAGTAAAGAATTTTCGTAATAGTACAAGTATAGTATAATGCTATTGTAATATAGCACTTAATGGAAATAGAAAAAGTGTCAGTAACAACATACAAGCTAAAATATTCAATAACTATACATTGTATTTGGCAGAAAGGTATGTCAGAATCAATCCTAGCAGAAAGATGCCTACTTCTGTAGGAGTTTGTAAAGAACAGGAATGTGAGTTGTGTTTTCCAAGCAGAGGACACCAAACTGAGACTCCCAGGTCTTCCTCCAAAACTGTACTTGGAAGGTGATATCAGTATGTTTAGATAAAGTAAGTATAAGAAATTTATATTTATGCATGTTGCTGCCATGACTACTGTTGACGTACTTCATCCAAGTCTTGTGATCACAGATGAGAACAATAAAGAAAAATGGAGAAGGTCCAAATAAAACTTACATGTTATGTCACTGCTGGTTAGAAAATGTTCTTTAGGATTCGGTATTGATTTCCTTCTTATTTTACTTAGTCTGTTTTCTCAGTCATTATAGTCCTGCATTGGAGACCAGAGATGTCTACAGATAGTCATGGGAACATAGATCATATGGTTAAAATATGGTAGGGGGAATAGATTAGAATTTGAATAAATCATTAGTTTTGATTGTTAATTTGACTATTTTTCATTGAGTCTGCTCTCTGCCTTTAAACATGTCTAAGTAACACACGTGTCTTTAAGGGTATGCATTTCTCCTTGTTTTACCACATTAAGTAGAAAATTTTCCATTTTTTAGATTCTTAGTGAGAAAAAAGTAAGAACATAATAAATGCTCTATTAGTTGGGACTAAAGGTCTACCTCACCCATGGCAGGGTGTGTTGGAACTGGATGATGTCAAATTTTAATGGTGTGGTTTAACTGTGAGGTGAGGTAAGAAAGCAGAATAACAGTGTGGATGCTAAGTCCCTTGACTGCCTCCAAACTTGTGGCTGTGCCACGCTTGCCTCGGGAGAGGAAGCAGGATTGGAGCCAACCCTGATATGGGCTGCAGTTTCACAGAATAACAGAATATGCTGAATTGGAAGGGACCCACAAGGATCATCGAGTTCAACTCCGGGCCCTGCATAGGACCATTCCCAAGAGTCACACCATGTGCCTGAGAGTATCATCCCTTCTTTCTGTCCCTGCTTCTTCCTGCCCAAGCCGAGGTAGGGAGCTGTGCTCCAGAGTGAGTGTTCTGGAGTTGACAGCAGCTATGGTCCTGGTCCATCTCTTACTCTTCTCTGAAGAAATTTTGACTCAGTATTTTCCTGCCTGTCCTGCAGCAGGGCTGCACAGAGTTGTACAAAGAGAGAAAAGGGTTCCAGAAAAAAAGAGGGGGTGGGCTGTTTGGCCAAGAGGAATGCATGACCAAGGAGAGAAGGAAAAGAATATTTACTAAAGAGAGAAAAGCCCTTCCCATATGATTTTCCTCATGGCCTCTCCCTGTTCCCTCACACTTTACTTACCTCTCTCAGCTCTCCTCCTACTCTGTCTTAATCACAAAATTTTGCAACATAAAATTTTCAATATGTTGAAAAATTTAATTTTACTCTTAGTCTTATTAGCATTTTTGAGCTGTCTCATTATGAATATATGAGAAACTGATGCTTAAAATACTAAACTGCATATTAAAATAACAAGATACTTTGATAAACAGAAATGAATCCCCAAAGTGAACCTGATATATGCTGTTTTGATGTAAATCCCACAAGCGAGCCTGATATAGTTGGTTTTGATGGCTCATTCCATTGCAATGACACATAGAAAGGAGAGAGGCTTTTTCCAAATGAAACATTGTTGACTAAAAGGTAGAAGTATGGAGAAAAACAAAACACAAATCCACCTAGGACATCTGCAACAGTGTAATTAAAGAGTTCATTTCTTCTCCGATATTTAAAATAGAACAAGTAATTTCTTGAGGTTATATGACATCAAATACTTTCTTGAAAGAAAGCAGAAAAGCAAAACTGCATAACTAGGATTTGAGTTAATCAGGATAATACCACATCAAGATGTAATCTGCTGCTGACTCAAAACTGGGCAGTAATGACTAGTGCTGGACAAATATAACAGCAGTATTTGGGAACATTCATTCTCAGTTAAAGGATTAATTCACTTGGCAAATGTCTCTTTAATTTCATGGTCATTTCTGTAAGGCAAGTTTATAATTCTACAAGTATGCACATGGGTTTATATTTATATTTGAATGATGTGCATTTTTGTTTTTCACAAAACTTGCCAGACCACATTACAATTTCTTGGAGGAAAACACATCTTGAGAAATTATGGCCATCATTTATTGGTTCAATGCCTCTTTAAAAACCTTTCAGACATTTGCTAAAATGGTTATTTTTATGGAGTCAGAATTCTGTGATTCTGTCACGAAGTGCTCTATCTGTGATGATAATGTAGCATCAGTTTTGGTGTGTATATGAGCAGTTGCAAAGTTTTGAATTCTGGAAAGTGTGAAGAAGATCTTTTCTATTTATCTAAAATAAAGTCAAAGTGATCAGAAAGAACTGTCTAATAATTCACAGAATATTCTGTGTTGGAAGAGACCCACAAAGATCATGAAGTCCAACACTTAAGTGAATGGCCTGTATGTGGATTGAACCCACAACCTTGGCATTATTAGCACCACGGTTTAACCAAATGAGGCAATTCCTGGCTTTCTAACATACCAAAAAATGACACCTCCAGAGAGTGAAGCCTAAACACTATAAGTTTAGACTTGAAGTGAGGTCTGTATTTTCTAACTGTAAAAGAATGTAAACTTGTATTCTTCGCTCAAGACCTGGTGTTTCATGCCTCATGAAGGAATTGCTGAGTGAACCTCATTGACTTTGTGGTATGTATTATGGCGGTAGATCTAAGCCTTCATATCATAGAAGCAGTGAAACAGTCACCCAATCCACCAAAATCTCACAAGTCTTTTAGACTACGCATGTAAGGCCAAGGCTTCATTGTGCTGCTTTTTAATTCCTCAGGCTCAATTGTTCTGTAATCTCAAGACAGTACTTTTAGTCTTTGCTCAAGATCAGTGAGCAGCCTTTCCCAAGCTGACAACTGGATTTTTTCATTTTTGTTTGTAAATGATAGTAGAAGCCACAGGTAACACAGAAGTGGTAAGCCAAATGAACATGATGTTGTTTTTAACTGGGGGAGTAATGTTCACACAGTAGGATAAAAAAACGTGAAACACACAGAAGTTGCAGTAAACACTTATCAAATAGGTAGCCAAAAGGAAAACTTCCTTTATTTGTCATAGCTTGCTTGCACTTCTAGTCTGCTTCATTTCTGATGTTGAAGAGAATCTGTCTTCAAAGATACTTAAGAATAAACTTTCCAACATCTAAGGAGTGTAAAAAAAAGAGTGAATAATGAGGACATATTTGTGTTGTTCCTCAAATCAAAGGGAAATTTGAAAGCATTAATAACAAAAAGGCACCCTGAGTAGCTAAAACTGTATTAATACCAAAGGCATGACAGGGTGACTTAAAATATAGTTCCAATTCATCTACAATTGGATATTATCCTTACTGAATTTTTACATCCTTTATATTTGTCTTTTTCAGGGTCACAAGAATGCGATTTTCTCTTTCAAATTAAAATGAGTATATGCAGACCTAAAAGACTTGCCTACAGAGAACCTGGTTTTCATGACAACACAAAACATTTTTAACTACCATGAAGCAAACAAAAGGGTGGTCCTATCAGGTCAGTAGATATTGAAATTGATCCTTTTTCAGCTGAAGTTTACGATCCAGTAAAGAGTTTAAGAATGTATTTTATTTACATCATATACATAGTTTCATTGACTGTAGTGGACTGTAGTTACTGTACTTAAACATTATTGTGTGCTCAGCTGTGTTGCTGCATAAATGATGACTTCTGGGTCACTAGCACTGAACACCTCTTCTTCAGATCTCTTGAAAATGTCATGGATGATCCTCATATAAGCTCTAACTATCTAACTGGATCAATGGGTGAATTTCGGTATATTCACAATGTCTATAAATACAAGATGGAGGTCAGGAATCCTGATAAACAGACCTAAGAAACACACATATCTTGAGCAACATTAGTATGAATTTACCTTCTCTTTGTGATCTTAGAAAACAGATCAAAAATTCTCATCACAGCACTTGTTTCTTCGAAAGAAGGAATAAGTTTGGGAAAAAGAATAGGGCAGTATTCCTATTTTTACACCAGATTTGTCAATCATGGTAAAGAGCTTCAACCTGTTGGATTCCAATCACAGATGTCAATTTCATTGCAAAAAACCCCAAACAGGTAATGGTATGTGTTTTGCAAAAACAATATTGGAATGACTTGTTAACTAAATTTCCTAGGAGATAAAAGTTTGTTACATGTTAGTATTTACTTCTCCACCAGTCACAAAGCAGTCATCCAGCTACATTTCCCAGACTTTCCAGCCTGTCCCCTCCCTTCTGTCCTCCCTTTTCATCATATATGAATGGGTTTCATGTTTCAGATCTGAATGTTAATGAATTATTAAAAATGTAATTAGGGGTACATATTTACACTTCAAAGTTTAAATGTGAGCTGTTTACTGTTCACAAATATGAGCAGTTTAGAAAAAAAATTAAGTCAATTTTTCTGCCTCTTTGCAGGAATCTTTCTGGTATGAATCTTTGTAAATCTTATATACAAATGTAAAAATAGATGAAATGATAAGAAGGGAAGAAATCATGGAAATTATTTCACCCCACTTGGTTTTTTTGGTGTTTCAGAGGTGGCTACTCTGATTCAAATTCATTCTTTTTCCCCAGATATTTAAAACGTCTTTATACTGTAGATTCCTTATGCATTATATACCATGTTAAATGTTGTTTAATTTCCAGGGTGTTTAATTTCCACTTTTTGTAAGGGTTTTCATAGTTTTAATCTCTGTCTCTATAAAACACATATAAAACTGGAGCTTAGATTTTAGGGAGAATTAAATCCTTAACTTCTATACATTGCCTTGAAAATCGATCTCTCAAACTCTCACCCTACCCCCCTTCCTTCTAAAATTTTTGTTAAAAGTATATAAACCTTCAATCCTTAATCTTTTCTTAAAGCCTGAATTTTGGCCTTAATGATATCTTTTAGGCATGACTACTGGATGTGGACTAGACATTCTATATGACCTTTTTATGTGTTTTTATCTCATACTTACAACACCCAAAACGAAGATCTTGAAAGCTGCCTACTTTAATAATATTTTATAGCATGTTTATTCTTTAGAAAGAGACAAGAAGTTTAATTTATTTTTTTTTTTAAATATTCTACCAGGAATTTGTGTTTCAGAAACACATGTCAAGAAATAACATCAGTCAAGGAAGAAACTCTCTGGTATTAAGTTAGAAGATTAATTCACTAGATTTCAGAAAGCGTAGGTTACTTTCCTGCCTCAGACACCAAAATGGTGTATGACCACACACAGGTAACCTATCTCTGTATATTATTTGTTTCTGTTTCTTATACAGTAGGTGAAAATATGTGGCCAGGTTCCTGTTTTTTTTTCTAATTTCTGGTCACATGAAACTATCTCTGCAGTAAAATGGGTGTTCATATTAAGGATGAATTTTGCAGAAGTTTTTCAAGGATTTATTTTTAATTGCTAGCTCATCTGACTTTCTGAAAATAAAATGTGGACTTTTCGTATCTCTGTGTAGCTCCATAGTAGCTGCATGTGACACAATTTATAAAACTGATATATGTTAATGATAAATATCTCATTTGAGACTTGGAACAGACCTTTGAATGTTCTGTATTAGGTGTTTAGTATAGGATTGTGGTCTTCTTAACATCTGGAAAATTATTCTGTAAAAAATAACTAATAAAATGTAGTTTTGTCATAGAAATACCTTGTACTGTGTTTGTTTATTCTGGAAAGCTGTTGAGTAACACAAGCAATCCTGATAAGTTTTGTACTTACCAAAAGGAAGTGAAAAAGGCCTGGGATGGTCCATTTGTGCTGTAAAACAGAAAAAAAAAGTTGCTTAATTGCAATAAACATTCATCTGTGAAAAAAACAATTTGTGAACAGCACAGGGATTATGTTATACTTAGATACTCTCTGATGCAGGGAGCAGACTGAAAGTCTTCCAAGTATGCTGCTTCATTGGCTGAGAGTCATTTCCCCATTCTCTTTGGGTCAGTGATTACTTAAATGTTTTCTAGAAAGTAGAAGAGTTTCAATGGAAGTGACACTTCTCAGTAAATGTAATGCCTTGTATCTGCTAATGTTCTGACCTAGTTGAGCGTTTAGGAAGCAGCAGTGTTACTGTCTTTTTATAGATTATATATAACTTAGATTTCTAGCTCTGGTAAAAAGGCATGACCATGAGTAATAACTGTCAGAATCCTCAGTGGCTGAGAAAGTGACACAAAGCATTGTCCTTTTTGTTGGTATTTGTGCTAGAGAAATATTTCTGTGGCTTCCTGGCTTGTAGAAATCCTTTTTTTTTTTTTTTTTTTTTTTTTTTTTTTTTTCAGTTAAGTCACTCCATGCATTATATAGGGATCTGGAGGGCTCACCTTGGAAGTGTGAGTACCCTGACAGGACAAGGCTGGTGAGAAATAGGAAGTGAAAGTCGTTTACATCCTAGTTTGATGTGACAGGATAGAATGTCCTTTTGAGCTTGAAATGTCCTTCCACAAACACAAAATGCACACCTACGCACATCATAAATTGTAAAAATTGAAGAAAATGTAAACGCTGTAAGAAATGGTGACACAGACTCTCATCAGAACCCAATGCAAATAAAGATCTGCCCACAATGCTGTGCACATTGTTAATGAATCAATTATAAACAGTAAGAGCCTATTCTTCTCTCAAGGCACAGACGTAATTCCTTCTGATTCTAAACAATTTTTCAAATTGTAAGTCATTTACATATCTAAAGTAAAGAAAAGATAATGTGAAAAAATCAAATTAAGTAGGACTCTTACAGGTAATCTATTTCTTTCCCTCTTCTGTTCCTTTGAGTCATAAAAGTGCTATCTTCCATTTTATTGTGCACAAATGGTATTGAACAACAATAGAAGCTCACTGTTTTCAGGAAAGATACCCAGTGTTGACTACATGTGTTACATTCTATATGAGGTTGCTTGTTCCGTTATTGTTTGAGATGAGATTCCATTAAGGACTTGCAATAGTAGACCAAGTGGTTGATATTGAAAAGAGGTCAGACCAATATATTTTAGGCAGGAGCTAACTAAATAGTCATAGTGAATATTCAACATAAATTGAGCATTTTTTTTAATCTTCTTTGAGAACATACTTATTCACTAGCTTTTGTCAATGTAGCAATTTACACTTGCACAAAAAGGAGGACAAATTTGAGATGTAAGTTATTTCCATACTAAGCTGTTTCCTGGCACTTCTACATGTCTGAAAGTATATTCAAACTATAAGTAGGTGGACATTCAGATCATCTGTTATCTGCAACCTAGACGCGTGACATATGTTCTTCTCTAGAAATGCTTGTTAAAGATTGTGGGCTCTTTCCTGTGTCTTCTCCTAGTTGATTGTTATGTTATGGTTGTTGACCATACAGATAACAGAGTATCTTTAATAAAGAGAAGAATTTTTGTTCTGCAGATGCTTTTTGTTACCTATGAATATAAGACCTTATACACTGGACAAACTTTCAACAAAATTTAGGAGAATTAAAACTTCCCTGCACAAACATATGAGACTTAATAAGAAGGCATCTAGTTGAACCAGATAGAAATTCGGTATTAAATAAATATACATAAACGATGTTTTACAGTGTTCAGTCAGCTCTAGCAATCAGTTCCCCTGTCAAAGTTATCTGCTGCACTCTCATTGTAGTGAATATGCTGTTTGATCGATCTCACTGCACATAACACATAACTTACTAGATTTGTACTTAGCGCTCCCATATTAAAATGAAACATGAAGAAGATGCAAGACATTTTTTTAAATCTTGCAGTCCTTACAGAAAATCACAATAGCTGCTAACAGCGAACTGATTCATTATTTATGAATGTGTGCATTAAAGACAGTTGAAGAAATGACTGGAAAATATTCTCTCATTAGGCCCTGTTTATGGTTCAGTAGTTAATTAATTGCTATCTTGCCCTCTGTTTAAGCATATGCTTAAATACCTTTCTGACTATATGTACTTTGCTGAATGAAGGTTAAATGCATGTCTATTATAGTTGTGATAATCTGCCTGCCTCACCAAGGCTTTTGATACTGTGAGTAGAAAAGGTCTGTGGCAGATTTTGGAACGTTTAGGTTGTCCCCCTAAGTTCCTTAAAATGATCATCTCACTTCATGAGGATCAGCACGGCCAAGTCAGGTATGGCAACACACTTTCTGAGCCCTTTTTAATTAAGAATGGTGTGAAACAAGGCTGCGTTCTCGCTCCTACCTTATTCACAATCTTTTTTAGCATGATGCTCCAAAGGGCCACAGCAGACCTCGACGATCAGGACGGTATCTACATTCGATATCGTACTGATGGAAGCCTGTTCAATCTAAGGCGTCTGAAGGCCCACACCAAGACCCTAAACCATCTTGTCCGGGAGCTGCTATATGCTGATGACGCCGCCCTTGTTGCCCACACAGAAGCAGCTCTGCAACGTTTAACAACCTGCTTTGCAGATGCTGCTGAGCTCTTTGGGCTGGATGTCAGCCTAAAGAAGACAGAAGTTCTCCATCAACCTGCACCTCAGGAAGTCTTCCATCATCCCCATATCACCATTGGCGAATCAGAGCTCAAATCAGTCCAGCAGTTTAATTACCTAGGTAACCTCATCTCCTCGGATGGTAAGATTGACGGGGAGATAGACAACAGGTTGGCAAAGGCATACAGTGCTTTCGGAAAACTCCACAAAGAGTATGGCGTAATAAACACTTGAAGAAAAGCACAAAGATCAGTGTTTACAAAGCCATAGTGTTGTCTACTCTCTTGTATGGTTCCGAATCATGGGTCATCTACCGCCACCACCTGCGTCTCCTAGAACGCTTCCATCAGCGCTGCCTCCGTACAATCTTAAACATCGACTGGTCAGATTTTGTGACCAATACATCTGTTCTTGAGCAAGCAGCAGTCACAAGTGTAGAGGCCATGCTGATGAGAACACAGCTGCGATGGGCAGGGCACGTCTCCAGGATGAAGGACCACCGCCTCCCTAAGATCTTGCTCTATGGTGAACTTGCCACTGGCTACCGCAAGAGAGGAGCCCCGAAGAAAAGATTCAAGGACTCCCTGAAACAACATCTCAGCCTTGGCCTTATTGATCACCATAATTGGTCCACTCTGGCCTCAAATCGGGAGGCCTGGAGACACACCATCTATAACGCTGCGGGTGCCTTTGAGAACACATGCAGGATCACTCTCGAGGAGAAAAGGCAACGCAGGAAGAACTGTGTCTTGCGGAATACACCATCTAAGGAGTCTTTCTGTTGTGCCTTTTGCAACCGGATATGTCTGTCACGTATTGGCCTCATAAGTCACCAACGTGCCTGTAACAAATGTGGATAAAGCCTTCCCAAATCTTCGTTCGCGAAGATCAGCCATGATGATAGATTAAACTAATGTTTTTAAACAGTACACACTAAATTTTCTTGGAAAACGGTCCTTGCGGAAGCATGGATACAGCTGGGTCAAGACAGAATTTGTCTGGAGAAAGGATGTGTTGGTAGGTGACACATAATACTAACTTGGATGGATGTTAGATAAAAAGAGGCTTATTTTACTACTCTTACAAAAAGAAAAAGAATCAGGATTCTGGTATAGCATATTCATGAAGTACTGCAGAGACCCAAAGCTGATGTTCTTTTTATGGACCAGAAAGACAGGCACAATATTGCAGGTATTCAGAGTCATCAAGGAAGATGGTGACAAGTAATGTTTAATGGAAGGGAGGAATCAGAGAATTCCTTCAGCTGTGTTCAAATAGATATCTGTGAGGAAATCTTATGATTACAGTCTGAAGATATTTTTGGACAGAAAAAACAAGACTGGGACACCTGGGAATACCTCATATAGAAGCAGAAGATAAATTTGTGTCAATAAATGACACCGATCCAGACTGAATAAAGAACAGACCAAGTGGTGGGTTGACCCTTGTCAACAGCTAAACTCCCACCCTGCCTTTTGGTCACTCCTCTATCCCAGGAGATGGGAAGAAAAAAAAATGAAGGAAGGCAAAGGGAATTGTGGGTTGAGACAATGACACTTTAATAAGAAAAGCAAAAACTGTGTGTGCAAGACAAGCAAAATAAGGAATTGATTCATTACTTGTCACAGCAGGCAGATCTCCATCTACTTCCTGGGAATGAGGGTCTCAGCACATCAAATGGCTACAACCATTTTAGAGGTAATGGGAGGAGGCAATTAGGGCCACCTACAATGGTTTTTTTATTGTTTCTAAACATAAGAAAGATAAAGAAAGGCACAGAGATAGAGAGACACAAACGTTAAAATGTGCTGTCAGTTTAACTATATTTGTATGTTATTATTTCCTATTAGCCTGAGAGGAGGGTGTAGACCCTAAATGTTCAGTTCATAAGCTTATATAAGTACAAACATACAAAAGAACTTTTGTTCTTACAATGAAAACAGTCCTCAAATTCTTAGTGTTTAATTTTCTGCTTCTGAACTACAGTTTCCTTGATGTTTCCTACATGGTTCTTTTTTGTCTCATATATATTGTTACTGACTTTAGATAAAATCTGTTTATCCAATTTATTTAACTGCTAAAAGAGCTGAAGTTTGATAAAACATGTTAATTACATTCTGTTTCAAAATGTTATCCATTAGCTACTTTCTATTTAATTGTAGCAAATCTAAACCAATTTAGGAGAGTTTTCTTCAGTCTTTAATACTCGAATAGCCACCACAAATGCATTAGGGATGTAAATACTGTGTTGGCTGGATAAAAACTTTAATTACTTTACAGTGATATGTAATTTCTGTTAAAAGTTTATGTGCATACTAAGCTTTAAAGCATTTTTAATAAAAGAATTTTATGATATATGACTACTAGTTAAGGGAATGCTGTCAAGTATGAATGTAAAATATTAGATTTCAAGTCTTTACATATTACAGCAATAAATTTTTTGAAATACAGTATTCTTATTAACTTTGAAAGGATGTGCCCAGAAGAGAGATTTTCATGCTGCATTTAAAGAAGGAACTTTCATTTATCTTGAACCCTTACCTCTAGGATGTAAATACATGCACATTCAACAAAAGCTGGAAATACCAATATATTTGGTATTTGAGGTTTGAGTATGAGCAGTGTAAGATTGTTGTTTCATTTGAAGTTCTCTGTATAGTCATAAAGTTTGTATTAGAGCCTAAATTAATTGGATTTTCCCTCCTTTTTGACCATCTTTGAAAAACCAGGCTAAATTCTCATTTCAGGCTGCTGTAATTTACTAACTTCATAATCTAATGGGGTAAATGAAAAAAATATGTATTTGATTCCTGTGATTTATGGTAGCATAGACCATTCAGGAGAAAACAAGGTCTCTGGAATCATTAAACTGAAACTGATTTCAGCTGCTAGTAGAATCATTTTATATATCTTATCAGGTACAGCAAAACTGGGTTCTTTCCTAATCAGGACATCCAAGTGAGTGGACACTTTGCAACATTTAGAAACTGAAGCTTTCTAGTGGATAGAAGCCTCTCAGTAAAACCTGCTTTAAAGATTGATTAGTTGCTCTAGAGTAAGCTAAGGTGGAATAGGAATTGGACAGTGAGGATAATAAGAAGATAATATAATAAAAAATGTTGCTTAGTAGATCTTCTGAACAAATGAGGACATTTAAAATATCAGTATTTCCCAAGACAGAGGAATGAGTTTTACGGGTAGAAAATATAAATAGCAAATCAGAGTGAAGCATTTTCATTACCGGGGACTAGCGTATTGGGGATGTAAGCCATAAATGATCTCAGTTGGCAGAGGCAGCTTGAACAGTCTTACTATCACTGATATACTTACATGTATAATTAAAAATGTGAAACTAAAATGCATTTAACACATTGTACAGACTGAGCCAATATTTATAATTGATCAGAATACAAAATCATGACATGTTGATAAGAAACATTACAATCTGGGAACTGGAATATATTTATATGTGGATTAAATAGTCACTGCTTGTATTTCAATCTCTCTTTTAGTCATAGAATCACAAAATCACAGAATATTTTAAGTTGAAAGGGACCCACAAAGATGATCAAGTCCAGCTATTAAGTGAATGGCCCACACAGGGATTAAACCCACAACCTTGACATTAGTAGTACCATGCTCTAGTTCCCTGCCTGATAATATTCTGCTTCATTTAGTCTTTGTGAGATTTTTAAATATTGTAATATATAAATATATATGTATTTATTAATATGTGCATATGAAGATGCATACAGTCTTGGCATAGAAAATTACTGAAAGTGTTTCTGCAAAAATTAATCTTACTTGGTGACTTATGTTTGATTGGTCTACTTTGGTGAAGGTATTCACCAGTTTTTTTTAAGGAGAACGGATGCTGCACTTCCACTACATTGCTTTGAAAATCCTTTTCAGTTTCATTCAGACAAGAGGAATAAAATTCTAGACAAGGCTTTTAAAGGTGATTCACATAGAGATAAAGATTCCAGTTTACATAGATCCTGGTGAAAACTGACAACAGGACACATCCAAGTTTTTGCCTTACTCTGTTATATTGCATGCTTTAATACTTATAAATACTTAAAAATGTAGCACACAGTGCAAAGAATTCCATAAGCAACACCAGGGAGTACAACAAGGGATAAGCCATTAGAACTGAGAGAACTTCCAATATATAAAATTGTTGATGCTGCATTGTACATCTGCTTCATGTTATAACTTTGTACTTCTCATTCACACGATTTAAATGCAAGGGAATCTAAAGCTCCATCGGAAACACTGGATAGCATTGCAACATTTTTAACTACTCTTTAGGACCTCAGTGTAGGTCTTTATGAGTCAGTATAGTTGTAAGTTGTCTTGCATTTTTTGTCACCAGCCTGGTAAGTCTTATATCCTTATGGGAAAGTGTATTAACTAAAGCAGGAGGAGAGCATCTTGCATAAACGTTCGTGGTTAGAGCATCTGCAAACAAAATAAAATAAGTGAGCTGGATACTGTTCAGTCTAAGAAAATAATTAAACTCATTCTTCCGATCCCTGGATGAGTATCCTACATATAAAGTAATATAATTTCCAGCACACTCTTCTCTGTCAGCAGTATAATGAGCAATGTCCTGACAGCTATTGTGCATTCTGTGAAGGTATGCTAGTATTGCACAGAGCAGCAGACTTGCACACTCCCAGGATGTCTTGACTTTCACAGCTGTTCAACAGCTCTGAAATGTCTCTACTTTTGCATTTAGCAAAGGCTGAAAATTTCAACTTTGATCAACTATTTATTTCCAAAACATAACTAAGGACTTCTGACATGTATACAATTCTGTAGAAATCCACATGCATTGCACGTTAAAATAGATATCTGATCTTTACTAAGCTTCCAGAATGTAGCTTGTCAACAAGTTCCTCCTCCCATACATCTTGTGTGGTAGGTTTTTTAGCTAGTAGATATAATTTTTATCCTCCCTTAAAAGTAGAAAAACTGACAGGAGAAAATGAAGTCATTCTTGTCTTATTTTTGGGGATGCCCTGACAACAGAAAATGTACTAGGTTTATGTAAGAATATTGGATGCACAGCTTATGAAAGGATAAACCTACCTGAAAATTGTCAAGAGCTACCCACTTTCAATCATTCCTTCTTTCTTAAGTATATAACAAATGACAGAAAAAAATCCTTCCTACCCAGTATTAAAGAGCAATATGGTACTAAAAAAAAAATACAAAATTTATTCAGTTTTGTCATTTTTGCTTTAACCAGTATAGTTCCTGAAGGCCAGAATAATTATACCCATAAGACTCACAGAAAACAGCAGTGGTGGAAATGTGCTGTAGTAATAATAACTCTGAGACTACTTGGAGCTCATTTTAAATATTACTCTCTGCTCTCCCTAGATTTGAGCTATTGATTTAAAAATTTCTGTCAAGTCTTCTTTTCTGCACCATTATATCCTATACTTTTTTCTGTTGTTTGTTTGTTTGTTTGTTTTATAATGAAACTGGAAAACATGACATTTGGATGAATATGTTATTGAATATGAAAAGGCTCAAGTCTGATGCTGGGCTTTGCCACTTTTTCCAGGTAATTTTTGTTTTCATAAACATGAATATAATTTGGAAAGCTATATGCAATATCATGAATTAATTGTAGTCTTTTCAAATAAGAGCAAGTGAGGTACATTTATCTTTGAACAAATGAAGAACTTAATATAAATATTTGCAATAGACCATGAACTCAGTGTTTTCTTAAAGAATTTCTTTCTATTTTATCTAAAGAATTACATTGAAATGTAAGCAGAAATGGCTGATCAATTGTACTAGCTTAAGGCTCATTCTCTGAGGTGCTGAGTATCCTTCATTTTCATGGAAGGGAGGTGAGGCAGCATAGCATTTCACAGATATTTGCATTGAGTGGTTAGATAAATACCTTTTTTAAGAAACAGATATATTTGCAGAATTTTATCTTTACCACAGATATTGCTCAACCATAGAGATATAGCTTTAAACCCTGAAAAATTTAGCTAAATCTCCTGAAAGCATTAAAATAAAGGTTTACATTCCCCACCTCATTCTCCCCCTTCCCCTGACTTCCCTTGGAATATGAAACAGCATGATTATCTTCTATGGTTAAATGCTCCTATTAGCTGGCTAAAGTGCATTGAATGTTTGCTTTGCATTTATTTGGAATAAACTCCAATCTATCAAATATTATTTCTGAAAAAAATAAGAGAAACATAAACATTACATAAATACTCATATTAACATATTCATATGCTATATCCTTCAATTACTAATTAGTATCGGACTAAAACACGGATAGTCCATGACCTGTGAATGCAAAGAGAATAGTTTTGTCCTTTTAGGGTTGTGTGATGTGGTTCGAAACCCAACACTGTCATTTGCTGTGGCTTTCATTGTTGCAATATTTGACTGTTACAGTCCAAAACCTAGTGAAAGCTATGGTAAAAAAAATGAGCTTTTCAAAGTGCTTCTCTGTGGATTTTCTGAATGAGGGAGCAAATCACAGAATCATCTAGGTTGGAAAACACCCTTAAGATCATCAGTCCAACTGTAAACCTACCACTGTTAAGTCCAACAGGTATAAACTGTGCCTCAAGCACCACGTCTACACGTCTTTTAAGTATCTCCAGGAACGGTGACTCAGCTACTTACCTGGACAACCTATTTCAATGCTTAACAATCCTTTTCATTAAGATTTTTTTTTTCCTAACATCCAGTCTAAACTTCTCCTGGCTCAACTTGAGACTGTTTCCTCTTGTCCTATTACTTGTTCTTGGGAAAAGAGACCCACCTTGCTACAACCTCCACAACATACACTGCCTTTCCCTCATCCACTAAACATGGTCACATTGTCATAAAATGAGACCAGGCTGGTCAAGCAGGACCTGCCTTTCATAAACCAATGCTGGCTGGGCCTGATCCCCTGGTTGTTCTGCCGTGTGATGGTACTCAGGATGATTTGCTTCACGATTTTTCTCAGCACCAAAGTCAGACCGACAGACCTATAGTTCCCCAGATCCTGCTTTCTGGCACTTCTTGTAGATGAACATGAATGACGATAATGATCTGCCGTATTTGAAAAGCTCTTTTTAAACCTTTGGATCATAAAATGCTCTGCATATTTCACTGATTTATAAACTATGTACCTGATCTTTCTGTCCTTGAAAAAGAGAGAGTTTTTGTTTTCCACTGAAATAAACCTGATTCTTGATGAGTCATACTGATTTTTTGTACTTTAGACAGTATGTATAAATGTATGTATATGGATAAATAAATAAATACCTTACTAGTATCACTGGTTGTATTTAACGTTTGTAAGAAACCACGGTCATTTGCAAGCTAATATATGACAACAGAGACAAGAGGTTTTAAAATGCTTTTAAGAAAGGCACATATTTAAAGTCATATGGAATTTGCACAAATGGCAGTAGATGTGAAGAAAATGACGCATCACATAATTGTGCAATTTTCTATATTACTATTACCAACATGTAGGCTGTAGATATCTGTTCAAATAATAAAAGATGGTAAAGTGCATTGTCAAATTCAGCTAGACAACTGAAGTCTAAAAACTAATGTTTTAGCACTATGTAAATTTAATGGGACTAAATTGGACCAAAAGGTCATAGATGTTTATGCAATGCTATTACTGGTCAGTGCAGAAAATGAGGTCAAGGTTTCAAGCAAAACAAGGAGGAAAACAGAAATCCTGATTTTAAGGTATACTAATAAATCCTGTATAGAAGCTCTGAACTGCAAAACTAAATGAGTACATCTTTACATAGCAACAGGATATCTACTGAGAGTATAGTGTAACACCGTAAGTGCTAAGCTTTGTTTTACTGTCAAATTAAAGAAAAACAGCATTAAAACAAAGTTAATCTCAGATCTTTGATAAAGTTAAATCTGCATGCACTTGTTAAAAGATTATAATGATGCTCTTTAATATCCAAGTTAATTATAATTTTCTTCAAAATGCAGATAATAATATTTTTAGTTGGGGAAAAAAGAAAAAGAAAATATAAAAACCATAGGGAGTACTTTACAAACAATAATGTAAATCAGTTCATTCTGATATGACCTCAGTGGTTAACCAGAAGCATCTGGAAATCTTTATTGATGGTGAGGAGTTGTGCTGGGCATTTGACTCTATTGCACTGCTGATCTGTTCTCAGCTGCCAGTGAGATTTCAGAGTGCATCCTTGGAACTTCTGGTGGAGCTGGAAAGAGATGTGAGTTTCTTATTGCCTCCATGAGGAATCTGTGGATCGAAGTAAACTTTAAAAATGTTTTTATAAAATCTGAGTAGTACTGTCATCAGATCTTGCCACTGACACAATCCTAGAGAACCACAATGATTCAAAGAACTGGGAACAGGTTAAAGAAGTTTTTTGGATTGTCACTTGCCTGAAGTCTGAAAATGTAATTGTTCTTAAGAATATTCTGGTGTAGACTGTAGGAATAGAATTCTTAAAAAATATTCAGTATTAAAAATGAGACAATTTAGAAATCTAGAAGGTGTGATGGCCAATGAAGAAGTAACAAAAAATTATTGCAATTTTGTCAGACGTCATCCATTTAGATCTCTTGATTTGCATTTTTCTAGCATCTTGGTACTACTTTGTAATACAATGATTATGTGACTTTCCAGTGCAACATAAATCTTTCATTTAGTGAAGAAAACCTTTAATGGTTTGCTTGGAGGAGGGGTTGTGTGGTTTGGGGTTGATTTTTATTCTTAAAATTGTTTCTTATTTTAAAAGGAATGTGTTTTGTGTGCAAGTACTCCCCCTTCAAGCCATGGAAATAGCATGTTTTCAACAGCCTCTTGTTACCAGTTATGAAAAAGAAACAACCCATTGTCTGTTCATGTAATTTCAAATCAGAAATGAAACTGCTTTAAAAACATGAATTGCTGTCAAATGGTTTGAAAATTGACAGTGAATCACCATATGAATCTGCTAATGGTATTTCTAACTTCAGGCAATACCACTCTTTGTATTGCAAGGAGAAAAGAAAATTAATGTTTTCACCTACCTAAATGTCCAGTTAACATGTTGTGCAACAGAACAAAGCACAGTACACATAATTATGACGTGACCTTCCTGGTTGCTTAGCTAACATTCTCAAACACATTTTGTCTGTCTAAAAGTTATCTCACAATGTCCAAAAATTGTCCTTTAATATAACTTTAGCTAAACCAATTTAACTGTGTATGAGTTACACTTAATGACATGCTTAAGCATAGAATGCATTCATTAAAGCTACTTTTTCAAAACAGGATACCACAAATTCTTTCTTATGAAATTATCTTAAAGATTATAATGCTAAACAAAGTAAACCAATCTTTTTAAGTGTTATATGCATGAATTGAATTATGGACTTTTTTATGGAAAAAAAGAAAAATTATGAGTTTTTTTCAGGAACATTCTGTTTTATTCAGAGATTAAATTTTGATAAAGATTGGATAATATGAGTTATTTGCATAATGAACTGTTTAATCAGTTAATATGATATATAAATCTCTGGAAGTGCTCAAGGCCAGATTGGATGGAGCTGTGAAAAACCTGGCTTAGTGGAAGATGTCCCTGCCCATGGCAGGGGTGTTGGAATGAGATGATCTTTAAAGTCCCCTCCGAACTAAATCCTTCTACAATTCTATGATTCATTGGGAGTTCTATGTTAAGATCCAATGTCTTATAATCCAATTTGGGACATCTTTGCAAAGTATCTTATTTTCTGTTTTTCAGGATTTTTAGTCTCAAAATGAAGACTGTGAATTAATAGACTGTGCTTTTGTTTTGATTTTTACAAAATTTCAAAGCCATTTTCATATAATTCTTTTACTGTATCTTTGTGGTTTCTACTAGTTATTATTCTCATCACACTTTCCAAACTGAAGTCAAATTCTACTAGTTTTAACTAATTTTGTATTCATTTTCTAAGATCCCTGTCTGTCAGTGTTTGTATTTCTATGTTCACTTCATGAACTTTACTGAAGTATGATAAAATATTTGCTCATGGTAGATGGATATAAAGAATAATGATCTTATTAATTGTTCTTCCTCAAAAGAAGCATAATGTTGGAAAACTTCACAATTTTGAATTTAAAATTAAAGAGGGCTTGGTTCAAGATAAAAATAAAGACTCAATACTGTAAATATTGCAGTCACCTATTTGAAAAACTGCTGTGCTTCTTTAGTTTTTGGACTAAGCTAGAAATCAATGTATGAGGCAATACAGTTGTTGACAAAACCAGCAGGTCCCATTCATATTCCAGGTTTTCTGAACATCCGCAGTATGGTGTCATGTCACTTCATAGGGTGGGCAAGACTTATGCCACTGTAACTTAGAGAATCATGTCAGGTTTTATATTTGATTTTGCACTTTACAACTTGGAACTAGATTTTCTCTGGTTTAACCTAAAGCATAGTCTAGACAGAAGGCATCTTGAGGGCATTTACTGATGGTATTTTGAAATACAGTAGTGGTTTTTATTGACTGCTCTCTGCTTGGTCTCTAGTCTCTCATCTGTACTGCTGTGCCCTAATGAAATGCCACTGAAGCTGCAGTGAAGCACAACCACCCTTTTGCTGCCACAGCACCAGATTTGCATTTTTTTGTAGCATATGGGGTCATAGCTAAAAAGCATAACCAGTGAAAGAAATATATTTCTGTAAGGCAATTGCAAAGAAAGAAAGAAAAAGCGAACAAAGAGAAAATTCTCATACAGAAAAGAAACACAACAGTGGTGCAGTATAGTTTCTTCAGGTTTGTTTCTTATTTAGTTCAAATATTTGATACATACTTAAATTAGTATTAATTTCATTGATTTGTTGACAGTGAAGTTGAAATTTTCTTTACAGAATTGAAATGAAAATGGAAATGAAATTGAAAACCACTAAATGATGTAAAGGCGTCTCAGTGGTCCTCTTATCAAGGAAGAAAGGTATGGCTGCACACTGAATTGAAAAATACTTGGCTGAATGATTGTTTTGTTCCTCTATATTCAGAACTGTGAAAATTCCATCTATTTTTCACTACCTACAAAGTTTCCATGTCTTCTGTTTTAAGTCTCAACTGAGTGAGAAAATGTCTATCCCACTATGGAAAATGGAATGTTTCTACGTAGTGCATTTTTTCTTTGATAATTAATTTTCTATGAGAGCCCCTAAACACTGCAGCCAAGCTGGGAGAGATCTAAGCTGGTAGAGATCTAATCTCTAAAATGACTTTCAGACCTCTTTCAGTGTATCCAATGAGTTTAACTGTTGGTAAGGTGTTGGAAAATACTGTCTTAAGTAGTGTATTGTTGCTCCATTATATTGCTTGATATGGACTGAAAACCTATTTTATTCCCAATAAATTAAATAATTGCTAAAGAGTCCACTTTCCAAAGCAGCCATCCTAGTTCAATGATTGATTCACCTATTGCTGGTTGAATTCAAAACATTGAAAGTTTACTGAAAGTAAGTAAAGGCTAGAAGAAAATCAACTGAAGCTGAAACTGTATGACAGACCTAGACAAATACAGGAGTGACTGATATTTGGGGGTTTTTGTCTTGTACATAAAGATATCCACATAGTGCCGGCTTGTTTTTTTGTTGAAGGATTATTTAGCTGATTTCATTGCATTTTTTGAAACAAGGCATACAGCATTCATGTAAATGACAGAGTGAAGACTGGTTATTCTGGGCTCTCAGGAGTGTCTGCCTATTTAGATAGTCATATGGCTTAGACCATTGAGGAGGAACTATATGATGGGATTGAGCAGTGGAATTCAAGACTGGATTATCACGAGTATTGCAGGATATCATGGAGGTTTTACTGTATTCTTTGTAAAATTATTAAATCTTCTGATTTTCAATCCTGTCAAGATAGTGTGATCAATTTTTCTCTAGTACACACTAAATTCTCACATACATATGTGAAAACACAATTTGGTTTTACTGACCCTGAACAAAGAGCCTTAAATGTTGGCATTCTAAGCAGGGCTTTCACTGATGTGATGGATAATGTTTTGACCAGTTCAAGACTTACTTTGCATTGTTGTTACCATCTTTTCTCAATAATGAAAGTTCAGCTGTCAGGAAGAGAGAAAGTTTGTCATATTTTTTTCCTTCCCCTTTTTAGCTAGTAAGCTAATTCAATAACAGGTGCTATTTCAAATCTCTCACAAGAATGGAAGAATGCATATAATGTCCTCAAGTACATGTCTACAGTGGTCTTGCCAAGAGTAAGCAATGGGTTTAAAAGGGGAA
This sequence comes from Chiroxiphia lanceolata, assembly GCF_009829145.1. NCBI lineage: Eukaryota > Metazoa > Chordata > Aves > Passeriformes > Pipridae > Chiroxiphia > Chiroxiphia lanceolata. Next base: position 21,596,848 of record NC_045642.1, on the reverse strand, counting down.
CATTAACCTCAAGCTTACTCTAAAATGTAATGTTTTAGAGGAGTCATCGGACCAAAGAAATCAGAGTGAAATTTTCACTTCTTTTGCAGAATTGTAATATAGACACTTGGCATTAGTGGAAACTTCAATATCTCATCCTTTTCTCTGTAATTCAGGATTTCCTATAGTCATATTCCAAAATGCAGAAACTTTGATATAAGAAAATTGTCATTCAGCATTCAAGTTACTGGCAAAACAGGCAGCAAGAGTTCGTCCTACTTCTGTTGAAATCAGTGACAACCTCATTGAATGCAATGGCGCTGGATCGAAAGCCTGATTTGCTGTGAACAGAGTTTGCTGAGCTGATCTGGGTGGCTCCTCTGTTTTTTTCTCATCTGTTGTTGCTTGTCTGTATGAGAAGGTGAGAGACCCTGTCAGAAGATAAGACATTTAATTAAACGAATGTAGTTTAACACAGTGATATATTAATAGGTCTTTTTGGTAAAAACAAACAAACAAACAAACAAAAAAGCCCCCAAACTTTTCCTTATTATTTTATGTTGCCTGGGAAGTAGTTTCAGCTAAGCTCAAGTAGTCATTTGCTTTCCAAAAGGATAGTCACTAAAGGGTTATATTCAGGGAATGCAAGTGCTGAACTTTTCCATGGTGCTGAGGAATTAGATGGTAAGCCTTAAGACAGAGAGAGAATGTATCTTTGTTATGCATGTACAGCTGCTATAACAAATATGTCTCTAATCCTGAGACACATCTTTGCCGACCACAGTGCTACATGTAGTAGACAGCTAAGGGTTGCATTTGCCAGTTTGTAAGTGATGATCACAGAATGCTGCTCTGTTCTACTCTCTTCTATTTCTAGGAAAAAACAATGAGTGTACAAGTCAATTTATAAAACTCAATTCTTTCGGCAATGAAATGCAGAAAATATAATGAAAAATTCATTCTTAGCTCATCCACATATCCTAATAATTTTAATACGGTCTCTTTTTTTATACGTACAGAAAAATAATCTGTGAACTTCAGCATTCCTTAAAAATTTGTAGTGTTTTTACTTCAATGTAAGTAAGTGTTGTAGTTTCTGAACAATCAAGCACTATTTTATGCAGGTAGAAATGCTGATACAAGCTCCAGGCAACAAAAAATCAGACCTTAAATATCCATTTTGAGCTTTCTTTTCCTTTGTACCCCTTAAACATGACTCACTCTTGGCAGGAACAGCCAGACTTTCACGTGCACACAAATGGTATTCTGTTTTGACTGGCTATGCTTCAGTAAATGATTTATATATTAACAAAGAGCCAATGACAGCCTGATTTTGGAGCTGAAGCCCTGGACTGAATCCATTCAGGCTCTGGCACTGATGATTCTTGATTGCTAATGTTCACAATGGTAGCATTGGCAGGGTATTAAAAAAAACCGTATTTCTGTCTTCTGAATTGCTGTCTTGAACAGATCATGATTTTATTCTTCAGCTGACCCCTAAATTTAGCAGATAATAACACAGAAATTGGGGATGAATCTAAGTCAAATTATCTGAAAAATCTTTCTGTACACTTACTAAACAGTTAAAAGTGCAAGACTTGCCATTGTTCTTGGAAACAACAGATTAACAATACACTGTTTACATTTCAATTATATTTTAATTTAGGTTTGTAACTGAGCTAAAATAAGTAGTTCATAGGCCTTAAGCAGCTTGTTTATACAGATATGAATTTCACTTTGAGATAGATGATTCTCTGGAAAATAAGGACTGCATATGCTGGGACCTTATAGAAACCTTTTAAAGGGTTATTTTTGATTGTTGTTTATCTGTTGCATAATATGCTTCATTTATATTATTGAAAATTAGAACATTTTGATAGCATTTTTTATATCAGCTGTCATTCATTATTAGTGTTTAACTGGAGCCTGATATAAATCATGTATAGTCAGTGCATAAATGTTCAGATTTCTTTATGAGTTATGTTGGCAATACATTGTATATGTTAAAACAGGAAGAATGACAAGAAACATATGATAGTTCTGAAGACAATAATAGTCTCTGATACCTCAAAAATTAAATCTATGAAAGTGTTTCAAAACATTAAATACCATATCACCTTCTTTTCAGTATACACTCGTAATAGTGAAACCACATGTGTTATGGTACATATCTAAGCATAAGAATCACGAAAATAGTAGACAGTAGAAGAAGAAAATATCAACAAGAATCTTTTTTCTTAAATACGTCTTTCTCTGGGAAATGCAAGTTAGTTGTTAGTTCCACTAATGAACTTTTGTATAGAGAGTGTGTTCTTTCTTTTATGGAAGAAGGCAGAAGCTGTGTGGGTAGAATACTTATGCATAGGCCAAGAAACCCATATTCTGCTCTCTCTCTGAAAGAATTTGAACTTCCAAATTTCAACAGTCAGCTGTAGGAAATCTGAAATAGAAGATGTTGTTGAAGGTGATACACTCTGCGTGTATTATTTATGTATTATTATAACAGTTGGACCCCTTGGATGAGGGGTACAAATTCCCAAGTAATTAATATAAAGAGCAAGCAATTATGTTGAAACTTGGATTTCTTTTTTCAAGTGCTCATGACTCTTGTAAAATATATAATCATACTGCTTTTCTTATTTAATGAGCTGATGAATAGTATGAATTTCTTTAGCTGGGAGAGCAGCAGATGTGTTCTACCTCAGAACACTCTGGATGTTTACAAATTTTGAGTAATCATCTGAGCTATGAATTGATGACTTCAAGCAGCCAAAGCAATAGAACATAAGTCTGCATCCCAAGTAAATTATTTTTCTGTGCTAGATTTAGGAAATTGATTTTAAAAATCCTTTTGGTGCAAAGACCAGTCAATGTATTAGATGCAATTTTATGACATAGAGTTATGTTACTTTGTTTTGATATTCTACTCCTTCTACTGTCCCTCATGTCTACATATTGGTATAAATGTTGAAGTTCTCCCTGATACATAGGGAGTCCTTTTGGTGAAAGAAGTAGAAAGGCAACTGTGTGAGTGCTTTCCCCATGTGTAAAATAGTGTATTTAACCAAAAATTTAATTCAAACCAAAGAAGCTATACAGCTTAGATACAGCTTGTTTTCACCACTGAATTCCAATCTATGAAGTGCAAGTATGTACTTCTTCAACAAAAAGTAGTACTAAAGCCTTTGGAAAGGACTGTAAGAGCTAGCTCTGGAGAAGAGAAATCATGAAAATGTTACATAAGAACAGGTCTAGAATGCATCAGCCTAGAGTGTCAACTAGGGAATTTTAATGCAGAGAATGAATGAAGGCTGTACTGTGCAAAGGAATACTGTACAGAAAGCCCAATGTTTGTGAAGATTTAAGTCATTTAGTTCTTATGACAAGGCACTTTACCAGGTTCAGCTTAGATATGGAGAAAATGTGGTCATCTTCTAACTTAATAACCATTATATCTCCAAGTGGAATATATGAAGAGATCAACAATTCAGAAGTCCTTAACTGCTGGGGAAGGAGGAGGTGCTACTTAGTTTGCTTTGTTAAATAACAGTTTTCTGTTATTTTCAACAAATAAGGTAGTTCTGTTATTTAAATGTTCTACAATACCAGATAAGATTGCAGAGAGATACACAGACTGTCTCAATACTTTGTCATTTTCAGTAAGTAACTGCTGCAGGAAAACTCAGTGTCATGAGCTTTTGCTTATGAAATACAAGTAATTTCCCATTTCCCATGTCAGTCAATTATCATTTTATAGGGACACTGAATTGTTCATTGTCATTGACCTAGAAGACTTGTGTCCCAAATTGTACAGATATATCAAGATATGGTAATTTTTACATTTGAAACAATCATACCTACACATTTTTTGTGCTGACATTGGTTAAAATTTTTTCAAGAGAGCTTTCTGAAAATACAGATTTCAATTAGAGCAGTATGAACCAAAACTAACATATTTTTTTGAAACACAATTGAGTCAGTTCACCTTACCTTGCAGTTTCGAATTTCATACCTGCAGCAGGCTCCCAGTTTTCTCAGATAAGTGTGGATCTGTCACATGTGCCTGGCCTGGGGCTAACGATTCTGGATTTTTCATCTGTCCCATTCCTGGGATGGGTCAGTTCCAGGTTCTAGGACAGCTCACCTAGATATTAAGGCAGGATTCCTTCAATGGAGTTTGCAAAAATAAAAAATTATTTCCTTCGAGGAAATTTTTGGGCATTTCAGGTCTGTTCTTTTAAGAGCTTTATTCCTATTTATTTTAAAGGGTGAAATGGTGCAACAGAGACAAGTTTCTTGCCAAATGTCATTCCAACAGCCAGTGACAGAGGCTTTAGTCATATAGTAGTGAAGTGGTGGTTTTGTAATGTGGATATCTCAATACTAGAGGCTATCTAAGATACTACTTCTACTCTTCAGTAAGCATAAATGCAATAAAATGTAGACATCAAGTTCTGGATTTAATTCTTTAAATGGAAATAACCAATATCTCAGGAAAATGTGAACTCATCCTTCTCATTATTATTCATATCTTCTCCTCACAGAGGTGGTAGAACTTTCAGAAGTGTAGGTGTTTGTAAGTACTGTAAATATTTATGGGTTTTTTTTCTCCAATGTGGACTGCTATGAAGTTTTATTAAATAAAATGACTGTGCTAACTGCCATAGGCTACTTAGGTTCAGATCATCAATGGGATGATTAATCAATTAACTTAGGTTAAAACAGGATTCCGCTTTGGAAGATAGAGTTCTATACGTACTCTTTTTTTTTTTTAATTTGTTATTCATTCATTGGAAAAAAGGTTTCTTTGCCACTGTTAGCTTTTTCACTTTATGCTGTTTAGTATTTCCAAATTCACATATTGTTTTAGCACTAGCTCAGAAGACTTAAAAACTGAAGCAAGCTTTGAATTAGCCTAGTAAATGGAGGTGAAAAGAAAGTAAAAGTGATGACATTGCCGGCAACAGAAGGATTTTGTAGTAAATCAGTTTTATAACATTTTATTCCTATTATAGCTGAGCCCCCACTAAAAGACAAATGCTCAATCATAAAATTGCAAAACTAGTTCAATGTTTTCAGGGTGAAAACTACTGTAGTGTACCAAGGCAAACAGATGTTTGTCTTGATCTGAGGCTGAAGAAAGTAACAAAACTCTAAACATAAGTAGCAAGAATTCTCAAGGTCTTTTTTTGTTTGCTTGTTTGTTTGTTTTGGTTTTGGTTTTGGTTTTGGTTTGGTTTGTTTTTTTCTTTTGTCTTCTCTATCGAGGATAATGGAAGGGACTGCTAAAGTTCTGCAATTTTCACCTTTAGGAAAAATTTGAACATTTGAGCTGCATAAAGCAGAACTCTTCTGGTGGAATAAACAGTCAATTTACATAAGGCTCGTATTCACTCAGAACCTTAAAGTCAGGACTTTGTTGACATTTGACTGTAACACCCACAAGAAAAATCAAGGAACTGCAGGAAGCAATACGAAAGATTTAGTCAGTGGGTTTGGTGAATTAATGGCCTCAGTTAAAGCAAAAAATCTTCCAACTGTGTTCTACTCTAAGTGCAACAACCTGGGTCCTTTAAAAAAAAAAATAAAAAAGGGTCTTGAGCAGTTTGTGTTGCTGTTTGTTGTGCTGTAGGAACAAAACACAACCTTTACATTCTGCATCTCCTCTTAATGTTAACCATCACATAAACAAGCAGCAGAGGATACAATCATGAAAGCTAACAATCTATGTGTCAGACAGGTTTTGAGAAGCAGAGGAAAAAGACCATTTAAGTATCTTTAGTAAGCAGAAGTAGCAATCTTCTTTCTTTTTACCTTGACTGTTGCATTTTTTTTTCCCTTTCCTTTTCAAACTGTAGTAGTGAAATGAGAGTCTGAAAGCAGCAGAAGCTTTCTAAAGACTCGGTAATTTTTGTGGAGGATTTTTCTTATGTTTTAAAGGTTGCTAATGGAAAGAATTTTGATGTTGTATGTTAATTCTCCCACGAAGTTATTCACATATTTTTAAAAGGTAACGGATTTAGCCTCAATGTTATACATAGATAAACTTTGTATCTTTAGTTGGTTAACATGAGTTTCTACATTTTATTTGTTTCCTAAAATGTGCTTTAAACCAATATAAGGAATTACTGTTTTTCACCTTACATGAACTTTTACTTTGCTTGAGGGAAAAACTAGACTTGAACGTTTAGGAATTCTTCAGAATGAAATGTATTATATCAATGTAAAGTAGAATAAGACTCTAACACTGCCTCATAAGGTCAAACCAGAGTAATTTATAAACTGAAGGGTAACAGAAGTCTTTGGAAATTTTAACTGAGCAATAGATATTCATGACATGAAATCAAGAACAGTTCATAAAATCAAGTACAGTAATTCCTTATTGATATTTACCTTCCCTCTGTTCTCAAAGGTTATCAATTCAGTGTAGGTATCTTATGAATTTAATTGAAACACGTTCATTGAGATGACCCTAAATCAGCTCTTCTTCTTTTTTTTTTTTTTTCCTTAATTTCTTTTCTTTTTTTTTTTTTTTTAATTTTAAAAAGTAGCTGGGGGAACTGGATTAGGTATCACTGAGGTGCCTTAATGTTGTGGAAAAAGAGGTGGATTCTGGCTCAGAGGTTGTTTTTTCAGTAATACAAAATTGGAGTAATGTAATTTTCAAAATCAAAATGCACAGTATTTCTTAGATCTCTCCTTTAAAAAGGTCCTTAGGTGAGTTATGAATAGTTTAACAATTTCCTTAATCTGACTCTTATTAACACATTATTTTAACAAAATTTTAAGTGTTTGCAACCAGAAAACTTATTTGTGCAAAGTATCTGTAGGTATGGAAGATCAAATCTAACTTGAAACAACTCCCATGACTTAAAGCTGTGTAAACTTGAAGAAAATTACTCAACTAACATGTATTTCTTATGCTGTTTGCATGTAGCTAGTATCAGAACTGGATCCATATTTTCTTTCCAAGCATAAAGAACATCAAGAGGATTAACTTCTCTAGAAAGCAAAGGCCATCTTTCGGTCAAACAGTAAAAATGTGCACTTATTAACATTTTGTAAGGCGGCTCACATGCCGCACTGGAAAGTGTCATGGCTTTTGGGATGGCTGTGCAGTGCACTATGCAACTCTGCTCAGTTTTACACTTCTCTCTGTTTGGATTGGCTTTGTCTGACAGAGTGTATTCCTGAGTTTTGTGAAATAGGATTGTTGTTTGTTTTTTAAGCATAAATGCATCCCCACAAAGACTTGATTTTGCAGTTTACAAATATTAAACGGCTGGGAAAATGCCTCCTGGCAAGTACAGGTATTTGCAGCTTGGGTTCAAATAGGTCCAATCAATTTCTAGTTTTTTACGGTTTTGGAAAAAACATCTCCTCACATGGATGCTTCTGAAAAACACTTAAAGGATTCAGTAATTCATCTCTTAATTAGAAGAAACTTCCCAAGAAATCTGCATTATTTTACCTCAGTTGATTCTGAAACAAAAGTAATGTTTTATATTCAGACTTTAAATAATTTAATTTTACCTGTTTTTGAGAATAGATATACAGAGGTTGTGCTGGAATGCCTACATTTTTCAAATTCACATTTCTGTCCAATCAAAATCAATGGTGCATTGCTAGCATAAAACTACAGGCAGTGGGAACCAATTGAGCAGTTCCTACTGCATGGGGACATTTTCAAGAGAGCTACTGAAGATTTCTCAGAATAAATGTGTGTTGAAACACTGAGGTCAAGAATAATCATTGCCTTTTACACTGTAGAAACTGAAGTTAAGCACTCACATAAGGAATTCAGCATATGTCACATTTTCAGACCTTTTTTCTTTTTTCTTTTTTCTTTTTTTTTTTTTTTGGTCAGGAAATGACCTTTTTGCAAACTTGACCTTCATATTATTTCAATAAAATATGGGAATTTCAATCTTAATGGGGCATCAGGATAACAACAAATTTCTTTTATTCATTCCTGTGGGCATATATCTTCACTTATTTCTTCCTCTACTAGTCAAAATGTCAGGTGTTTTATCAGGAACAGATTTCTATTTTTCACAGAAAAGAAATGAATGTTGGAGGATGGCTTTAAATGGTTTCAGTCATGTCAAAAACATGAAGATACTTATTAATCTAGCGTTGTCTCATAGAAAAGAAGGAGGAAAGCTTTTAAGGATTTTTTCTTTATTTATTTCTTAAATAGCATTTATTTATTTGGAAGAATTTTTAAAAACTTGGGGGAAGGAGGCTGTACTTTTAGCTAAAATATTTCTTCGCCTGAGTGAACAGAAACAAGTGCCTGCCTTTGATAACTGTGCAGACATTAGACTCTGAATATTAAAGAGGGTTGGCAGCTACAGTATAAACTGGGGCACTTGCCATTTCTGGACAAACTGTGTCATTCTTACTGGAAAGTCAGATAGTAAATGCTCCAGCTCTTTGTCTGTTGTGTTTCTTTTTTGGCAAAATACAAAATGAAGAATAAATGAACTGAACTGGGAATTCTTTAATCTAGTTATTTTCAAGAGATGAGTTTCCAATTTAGCTTTAAATGTGCTGTTATTTAGTGGAATACCAGAGCTCAGAGGGAGGTAGTTTGCTGCATATATAACAAAATGCTGGATCAAACACAGATAGTAGACAAAAAAAGACTGCTCTGGTCATTATAAGGCCTCTAAATATTTGGACAAGCAGAAAGGTAAATCAATCTTCAGTATCTCCCTGATAATCCCTATAAAACCAGCCAGTTTTCTGTAATGTGATATGTTGCAAAACACTGCTTGTATGACTTCTGTTAGGATAGGCACCTTTATGTTCCTGAAGAAGCTGCATACCTGTGACTGGTGAGATTAGTGACTGCTGTTCATTTAGGTAGTGCACATTTTAATCCTCAGAAGAGCTGTGGTTGTTTGAAGGCAGTGTCTCTCTGCTGTGGATTAAAGTTGGCATGAAGATGGCAAATACTTGTTGTATCTAGGACCAAAACTTGAGCCTTTTCTCACTGGTGTCAGATAGAAGAGATAATTGACTCTGATACTTTGAGAATGAGGCTGTTAGTCTGGAAATGCTGGTAGCTCTTACCACCAGTCCACTTCCATTAACAAAAGGAACCTGTGCTTAGTTTCTCATCCTACTAGTGTTTCGTACCCCTGCAAAGCAGCAATTTTGCCCGTCTTAGGAGGTTTGTAATTTTTATGTTTTTTTAAGTGCAACATCTTTGTGATTTGATGATGCGTGAGGGAGTACTTTACAGTTTTGTCCATACTGGCTCAGTTTCATGCCTATGATATGAGTAAACTTTTACTCAGCTCAAGTACCTAGCACAAAGAATTTCTCTAGAGCAAGAAATGACCTGTCTATATGAAATTACTAGACATGTTCTAGCTTAGTGAGAATTAATATTTCGCATATGCGAAATCCACACAAGCCATTAACAGTTCTTTGAGACATTAGTTTATGTGATATTGGAAACAATGTGGTTTGTAACACCTGATTGATCTTTTTAAATTACATTGCATGTGTTTACCAGAGTTTTTTGTATTTGGATTTTGAAATGTGTAGCCATTCTGACCATGTTTTCTTTCTGTCCTGCTGAGCATGATGGGTAAAAATTCTACCTTATGAACAAACCTACTTCAAGACTCTACTGTCACCTCCCTGGCTTTATTTTACCTTTTCCTGTCTCCTTGTTTTGCTTCAAGATTTTAATTATCGTATTCAGAGCGATTTGCACTTCTATAGCTAAGATCTCAAAGTGCTGATCAAACATTAATAAAGCTTCACAGTGGAGCTGCTCAATATTTTGATCACCTTTTTCATGGAACACACATATTCATCAAAACCAAGAACCTGTTTTGATAAATTTTCTATTTAGAAAGCATTCTGACAGAGTTCTGAAGCACACAAACTCCACATATTTCAACAAGAGTTCCACATATCTTGGAAATAGCTTTTCATTTGGGTGATAATTAATAATTGAAAAAAGCAAAACCAAATTAAGCATCTTAAAAGCATAAAAATAAAACATTTAAATTGATAAGGTGTGAATTATCAAATCTTTAATTTCCAAATATCTGCAAAATTTCAGTTCAGTGTCCCATTTGAGATCAAGGAAAGAAATGTAAAAGGAAATTGAAGCACATAAATAAATCACTGAACTGTGTTGCACTAGATACCAAGTTTTGTCCTAAAAAAGTGTCAAGAAAGAAGACGGTTTGTATAATCTAATGTATGCCTGATGTATAACTAGTAAAATCTCATGTCACTTACAGGTAGCACTGTTTTTCTGACTATTCACAGGAACACACTCTGGAGTAAGCAAAATCAGACAATTCCAAGAGCAGCATTCACTTTTCTGTTTTCTTCTTGCTGTACTAAACTATAGCTGACATTATGTCACACCAATTAATGCTTTTAATGAATGTTAGGCTAAGAATATGGGAATCTGTAATTTTCATTGGCAAAATTAATGTTCAGGGAGATTTAATATTCAATTGACTCACCCTGTAGATATTTTTTTTCATATTTTTAACAAATTCATATGTATTAACACAGTTAAGTGCTACTGTACTATATTATATAGTATATATAGTGTACACTCTATATATAATATACTATATTATACTATTTCAGAAGCAGCATATATGAGCATGTAAACAAAGGCTGATTTAACCTGACATACAGGTTTTATACACATGAGGAATTTAAGGTAGCAGTTCAAAGAAATCATTTAGAGCTTGTTTTTGTCAGGGTCTTGGTTTGAAATTGATCTGATCTGTTTATGGACAGATGACATCAATGCTAAATGCTAAGGAAGGAGACAATACACAGTAATTAGTCCCAAAGCTATTTTCTAAGTCCTGGATAGGAAGCTCCATTCTGCAGGGTCCTGGGTCTATGGAAGGAGGCTCTCAGCCCTCTGCTGGAAGACGCACACAATTCATGCTGTATGGCAGCACTCAGTATCTTCCAGGATGAATCCCATCAAAGTCGGTAAGCACACTGATCTGAGAGCAGCCTGATCCAAGGTTTTAATTTAATTTCTGCTCTCCAGAATCAGGAAGTTCATCAGTAAGATCCGTTGTCATTTGGCACAATAGGATTATAAGGTCAGCAGTTAGATGCTGTCATGAAGACAATATGCTTACCACTGGCATCTCTTATTCCTTTCTCATTTAAAAATTATGTTCAGCATTTAACTGATTTTTCTCAGCAATCAAATGCATAGGCTTTAAATAATTAGGCTTTCTTAGCTACCTCAGTGTTACAGTAATAAGCTTCATTCAACTGATAACCCTTTGTGGGGCCAGAATTACAGTGAGGAACTTAAGGAAATATACTGTTGTAGTAAGTAGTCTGTGCCTGTAGCTCTGTTTGTTGGATTTTTCGTTTGTTTGTTTTCTGAATATTATATTCAAGTATTACAAGAGGTATATTAAGAGGACTTGCTTGTGCCAAGGCACAGTGAATTGGTCAGTTTTCTTAATCCCACAGGTTTTTCCCAAGTTAATTAATATTAACTTGCTGCTACTCTTCTGTTTTGGAGGTTTGCCACTCTATACTCTCTGTGTTGTGCTAACCAAAACAAGTTGATATTCAAAGAAAGCTTAGCAATGGCAGGCTGTTATTTAAGTCTCTTGCTGAAGTGGTGTCACCAGTGGGAAAAAAATGTATAAAATTTTGTTTCTAAGAATTACTAAGCAAAGTTTTGCACAAAACCAGTTTTACATGGCTATGAATTACAGAATCAAGCCTAGGAATGTGGGCTAAAAATCAGTACTTGATTGTGTTCTCTCTACTTTTTTCTCAGCCTATGCTGCATGCCTCAAATACCAAGAATCATTTTCATATTTCTTTGAAAGGTTTTAGCTTTAGAAGGCACTTCTCTGGGGAGGAATGTCAGGTGGGTTTTGTTTTTCAAAGTAACATTGCTCAGTTTTTACTCAGCTAGCTCTAAATGTGTCTCCTTTCAGTATCTGATTGCTTTTTGATTTTGTTTTGGGGCGTCTTGCATAATGTAGGGAGAATTACCTGCCTGACATAGCTTTCTGTGCTCCACTTCAGAGAGTAATGTGGGAGGGAGTGAGAAGTTCTCAAAAGCTACCAGGATCTACCTTTACCTTTCAAAATTCTTTATGTCTTGCCTAAGGACAAACACAAAAATCTGTGTTGTGCTGAGAACTGAATTTTTTTCAGGTGTTTTTTTCCTCAAGCACATATCTATTCTTCCTAAGTGCTAACCTAGCATAATTTAATTTATGAAATCTGATGAGAATGCAATCCTTTTTTATATAAGTTCAGGCTAATTTACTTTTTGTGTTATTATAAAAGTTCCAAGCAGTAGTCAACATGTAATTCTGGAATTTCAAATTTTGCACTGAAATATATGAGAGTAGCTACTGGCAAAGGTGTTCCATATAGAAGGGCAAAGTATTCAATGGCCCAATTCAATGCGTGGGATGTATAGGCTTCCCTGGGCTATCCTAGCAACACCAGAATTCTGTCAGGGCTAACCTGTGCCCATCATACTTGCACAACTTTAGAACACCTTTGAGTTTCTATCTTCTGAATACATTGCATTCCATCATGAACTTGAACCCCTGCCATTTTTGAAGTTTGCAGAACTGGCACCGGTAATGCAGCACTCAAAAATCTGCTGCATAGAAGTTGAAAGGTGAAAACAATTGTCTACCAAAATGTATCTACATATAATTTTTTTTCATTCACTGAAATGAAAATGGTTCAGTACTATCCCAAGTTATTATTGCTGCAAACGAGTTATTCTAGCGTCTGGTTATTAGTACATAGAAAGGAGAGTTTTGAGAGTGGTTTCTCGGGTTTTTTTATGAAGCATTACAGCTACTGTGTTTATGAACATTTAAAGATTCTCCAGTGTTCAATGTTTTATATTTACAGTGCTCTAGATGTGAGAGAATTCCAGATCAGTGAAGAACAGCAAAATGCTTGATTAAAAATAAGCCACTTAAAACCAAAACAGTTTCTGGCTTTTCTTCCTCTGCAGTTTCCATGGAATTCTTACAGCAGTTTTCTAGAAAATATGATTTGGTTTTATGACTTTTTTAAACTCACAGTTTTAAGTTTAAAATAACTCCACTTTAATGCTGAAATTAGTTTTATACTAGCAAAGGACAAAATGGTTGGGAGATTTTATGGTCTACAGATGAAATGGAAACCTTGATCATAATTATGTTTGCAAGGAAGCAGAGAAATTGCAATCTTTAATGACTACAGTCTTTTGAACATTGAAAGTTTTAAAAGAGAAAAAATTCTAGAAATACCTTCTATACCCCATAGCTCTGTAGTTCCAAAAGATATATTTTCTTTTTTTAGATCCAACTAAAGATAGCCTAAATTACTAGCTGTGGCCCCCCTTAGTTTTTCCTGGGACTTTCTCAAACTTCTAAAATACTGAGTTTGTGTTATTTTTTACATAAATCTCCACAGAATTAGCAAACTGGACTAGCTCATCATTTACCAGTTTTTGAGAAGAAAACAGTATAAATTTTATGAATCTGGCTTTTGCCTATGCTGCCAGCTGGAAGTGTGGTAAGCAGGAAAATATATACCTACCAACCTATGCTTTAGCTATAAGCTGTCACAGTTCTGGCACCAAACTTTTCCTATAAGAATGGATCCCAGTCAATAAGACTCTCTTGAGGCAGTTATGCTACAGTATCTGGATCTGAAAAGATATTTGTATATAAATTACAATATAACCTGACAGTAAGGTCTCTCTTATATTCTGTTTTCATTGGTAGGTCCTGAAAACTCCAGTTCTACCTGTTCATTTGTGTTCTTCTTGATGTCATCTTGTCTATATGGAAAACAGTATCAGTAAGAAGCCAAAGCTACAGGCTTATATGTAGGAAAAATACATAAAAGCAGAAGAGTTTCATGTCAGACACACAGAAAGCTTCCTGAATTAAGTACATCGATCTCCAATAAAGCTTAAATTGATGAAAATGAAGGAAAAATTCAAAAAAAGAATTGTATCACTCATGAAATTAGGTGAAACTACTGAAAAAATTAAGCATATAATTTTGCCTTCCTAATATTTGGGTAATGAAAACCCTAGTATTTTTAATAGCTGAGGAGAAAGAACAGACTAGTTATAAAACTCATACACATAAGTTTGGAAAACATCACAATTCCGGATAGAGTCTCATTTTTAAGATATCAGCTTCATATCAGTAACGCGAAAGAAGGCATCCTGTAGGAATGTTTTGTGATCGTTAATCTGGAGGATTCCTAATTTAAAACTAGATTATGATTGAAGGGCTGCAGCAGCCATAAGGTGTTAGTGAAGTTACTGGTCTCGAACTTTAAATGGCAGTTTTTCCAAATGTTCCAAGAAGGAACATTTTAGATGGAAAATTGGACAATATTACAGCGCATTTACTTAGCAAATTAATAATTGTTCCTGTTCATGAAGATATTCCCTTAGCAATTTCAAAACGTTACAAAAGGTGAGAGGGGAAAATCAATAACTAAGCAATTCCAGGTATGGGGTAGAAACTGGAATACTTTATTGAACATGCAAACACAATTTAAGGGTCTTAGGGTTGGCTATGTTAATGAGGAGGATGAGCTATGTTAATTAGGGAATTACACAAGTTTTTACTACAGTTACCCAAGGAGTTAATATTTCCCTCAACCAGGATTACATGAGGGGGAAAGGATTAAGGAGTTTAGATATGGTCTGATACAATCATCTCAAAGGTCCTTCCTTATTTTCCTGCAGGAGCCAAGTTAATCCATAAGACTGAACTTTAACAGGTCTTGTGAGGAGGATCCAGTCCTGCAGGTCACAGGATTCCTCTCAGGTCCTGTTTTCCAAGGTTTATGGCTCAGGCCCTCTAAGCTCCTTTCTGCAGATATTATATTTTGGGATTCAACAGCTCAGAAAAGCAGAACCGTCATTATAGCGTAGAGGGAGGTTAATCACATCAAGTTTTGGTGTCTCCCTGAGGACTAGGTAAATTGTTTCTAGGCTACATTGACTGTATTAGGTTGGTACTGACTACAGTGACAGATTGGACAACTGTTTTGTAGAGAAGGACTTACATTGTAAACATCAAGACTGGGTGAAACCATCCTCTGACATTCAACACGTGAAGAAAGGTAGTAAGATGAGAATACAACACTTAATTATAAAGGGTGAACTTCCTAGAACTGTGGGAAGCAATGGAAAATGTTCAAATAATTTTTTTATGTCTTCATGAAGCCTAAATAATAATGTTCTGCCTTTGTACAAAGTTGGTGTGCTTGTTAGAAGGGAAAATATTTTACAACACATAGAAAAAAGAAAAAAAACAACGGAAGAGAAGAGTACATGAGGAGAAGAGTAAGAGGAATTATTTTCAGGAATGTGTAACTACTAGATATTGTTCAAGAGGCAGCTTGTGAGTGGAATCCAACCACACTGAACAGGACATTCAGTCAGGACACTATGCACAAGACAGCATGATAAATACCTGAGTTAAAATAATGAGGAGAAAATAGAAATAGAACATAGTCAAAGGGAACTGACTATGTACTGGGCAAATAATTTTTTACTATATTATGGAAACTGGATGTTTAAGTGAAACAACCTTTAAAAAGTTTGTTATTGTTTTAAAAAATAAGGATGTAAGCTAAAGGGGGGATATCAGCTAATGTATCTTTTGAGAAACAGATAATGACAAAGAACCTGAGCCCATGAAAATGTGTGTTTTAAAATAACTAGAGTAGCTAATGAAACAAAAGCAAATCCAAGAATGTGTGTTTCCTCTGTATTATTATCCCATTAGACAGAAATAGCATTATTAAAAAACACAGTTACAGGATATGTCAGATATAAGAATCGTGGGAAGCCAACTATAGTAATGGCAGACAATTATAATTTGATTTTGTGCATTTATATGTTTTTTGAACAGTATAAATCTAAACACAAAACTCTAAGCCCAGGGTAATCACATTCTAATGGCATCAATAAAAAAAAAATTTAAAAAATTAAACATTTACTGAATGATTGGCACAAAAAAAAATAGTAGCAATTTTTTAGACTTTGGGATTGTCACTGGCTAGCATATTGTTTGACATGAATTTTAAAAGAAGACTACCTGACTGTGTAACCACCAAGTAATATAAACAGAGACTCTAAAGTCTAATAAATAGTAAAAAAAGGTCAAAAAGAAAATATAATGTGATAGAACACCATGCGTGACCCTTTGCAGGAGCAAGATAATGTTGTGCGCACGATGACTTACAGTGGAAAAAGTTTCATGTGAATTTATTCTTGGCTTCTCAAAGATGACTGTTAAGTGAGAACAGACCCAGAAAGGAGCTGAAATCTTCTTCTACAGTAGAAAGATGAAAAAACAAAACAAAACAAAACAACAAAAAACCCAACAACAACAACAACAACAACAAAACCAAAACCAACCAACAAACAAAAAACCAAACCAAACAGACAAAAAAACCCCAAACCAAAACAAAAAACCCAAACATAAAGCCCTGAAATGCTTAAACTAAACAGGAGAAGAAAGATTAGATAGCACAATCTAAAACCAAACTGTCAGACAATCATAACATTTGAGTAAAACAAAATGCTGATCCCATAAGTTGAATCAGAGAGCAGTTCAGAGACTTCTTGTGAATTAGATATTATAAATATATTTTGCAATTATTTTCCTTCAGAAAATAAAGGATGCCAAGTACTCACCATCAGACTCCTCAGGGAAGTGATCTCAGCACCAAGTTCTGCCAGAGTTCAAGAAATGTTTGGACGATACTCTCAGGCACATGGTGTCACTCTTTGGGATGGTCCTGTGCAGGGCCAGGAGTTGGACTCAATGATCCTTGTGAATCCCTTCCAACTCATCATATTCTGTGATTCTGTGATTCTGTGAACGGTTCTGAGTAAGACTAATGGTATGAACACCTTAAGCTCATATGTCCCTAACACAAATCCTCAAAAACAATTGTTAGTTATACTAAAGACTCCTCATAAATGTAAGAGCACATCGAATACACGTTAATCACACCACCTGTGAATACTGTCTAATGTCTGCTTCTTGTCCTTTTCCCATTCTCTTCTCACTGCTTATTCCTCTTTGAAATGTATTTAACAATTTTTTACATTCCATTTCTAATGTTGCTATTGAAATTCTTTTAAAGATTCACTTTTTCCTCAATGCCAGCAAATATAGTCCTAATATGTTCTCTGTGGTGGTGTTTTGACAGAGGAGAAGAAGAGGTATGTCAAAGAAGCAGAAAACAATTTCAAATATCTGCTTTCCTGTTACATCCATCTTTTTATTTCTTTCTTGTAGTATTTTATAAGTAGAAGACTATTTTGCGTTTGAACTTCCTTAGCCAAAGCTTTCATCTTTGTTGTCACCTAAAAAAGAGACAAGATTTTAGTTAATGACTTGGAGGCACATTTTATAGTTTATTGCTGCAAAAGACAGCAATAATTTCAGTTATTATTATAATATAATAATACACAATAATAATATATTATAAGATATTATATTATTCTCTATTCACATAGAGCTCCAGTGTATTGGTTCCACTAGCAATTGAATTAATTGCAGATTTAAATGTTGTAGATGAAGGAAGAATCAAATCTGAAGAAATTATAAGAATTAGGATACTGATGAGCTATGAGCTATAATCTATGAGACCAGATTCTATCTGGCTGTTATCTGCTTCATTGCTTTCAGGCATCATTAGTGCTATGTGCTGGCATGTGCTCCAGGAGGACAGAAGGAAACACAACCCACCAGCAGGGAAGGATCACAGACTATTTAGCATCTCACTTTCCAAAGTGTAGTTCTCATTCGCCTCTTTGGATACAATACAAGCCCTAGTTCTTATGCTGATCCTTAAGCTGACACTGATGTCACTCTGATATAAATGTCTACATTAAAACTCTAGGAGATACTTGGGGTATTCAGTAAATCACTGAGTTTGACCTTAAAACAATGGAAGCTATACAGTACTTTTTTCTGTGAATTTGAATCCGAGGTGGACAAAAAGTAAGACTCATTCTCAGAAGCATATATATAGTTGGCATTTTTTTTGGTCTATCCTTCTGTCTTTTGTTGTTTGACTTCTCTAAATTATGCAATCTATCCCAGAAATCTGAGTTCTTGAAGCATGTTCTCACACAGCACAAAAGAAAATTCTTCGACACTTCTTGAAAAATTGCTGGTTTGCTCTCAGAGGACATCAAAGAGTGGCTATGTATCACCACACCATCTTAAAAAAAAAAATCCTCTTCTGCAGAATGTGTTAAGGTGTTGAGCATCAATTAGTAGTTCATGGATGTGAAAATATAAACATATACAATTTCCTAACTTCTTCCTGCTTTGGTGAGCAGAATATGGGTCAAAAGAACAGAGAATTCACAATGGAGATGTGAATTTTGGGTTAAAGTTTTGTAAATTTCAGGATGAAATAATGCTCTCATATAGCCTTACTCCTTGTACAGGCCCTAGCTTCCACCTTCCCTTGTGTAAGTCACCGAAGCTTTAAAGTCAGAGTAAAAATACCACTTTCTAATAAAGTGAAAAGCAGTTTTCTATAGGTTTGGGGTTTTCTCTTTTCCAAGACTTCTATTTACTTGGTTTTACTATTGAAATATCAGTATTTTTTCCTTTCAAATAAATAATGAAATTTTGTTGACTCATGTTTTGGGTGATCAGTTAGTAACACAGTAAAGGAGTATGATTTGAGAAAAGTACTTATCATCAACTCTCCAGAAGTCCATGACCTGTAAGGCACTTTCCCAAATATTAAAGAAGGTAAGCCACTAGTATTTTTTTTTTAATTGCAATTTTTGTTCTCTGTTCTTCTTAGTACCCTGTTCATCTACAGATTATATATTGGTGTGCTTTATGTAATTACTGGCAAATACATGGTGATAGTATACACATACATATGTATGTGAAAAAAATATGAATCATAGAATTTTTTTGTATTTATTGGCTTGACAAAGCAACCCAAACTAGGAAAAAGTTGCTCTAAAAATAGGCGAGTATTAATTGCCTTCATTCTATACAGTTATATATAAAACCAATAAATGAAAAGGAACTTTTATATGTGTGACATGCTAAACCAAATTGGGCAGAGTATCAAAGTGTGTGCTGTGAAGAAAAGTGCTCTGAAAAATCATGCTGAAAGCATGTGAAAAAGTATTCTCAAAATTAATCTTTTCTAACAGAAAAAACTTTGGATCTGAAATGCAGGGTTTTTTTCTCTAAAAGCTGAGACTTGGTTTTCTGTACTGATCTCCTGCATAAATAGTCATCCCAAAAATAGTAATAGGACAAAATCCAAAAATGCAAACAATTGAGGGAAAATAAGCTGTAGAAAGAAAATTTTGGAAAAAAATCTGGAAAGAAGCTCTAGATACAATTCTTAGACTAATTTCTGTTCTCCTTTGCTAAGTAAAAAGCAGCAACAGAAGAAAAAATATAATTGAAATATCACTATTTATTCCTCCTTTGTTCTGAAAATGTTCCATTTTTGTAAAGGAAGATTTGCTGATTCATGTGTCATGGAGAGCAGAAATGTCCTCAATTTCTGCAGAGTGAAAACATCAGCAATTTTTCAGCATGAGGACACAGAAAGCTTGACTAAAAGTACATAAAAGCACATTTGAAATATGGAGAAACAAGCTAAAAATATTACTTGGATGAGCATAACCTATTTAGGTGTTGTAAAACCACTGACAGATTATATGAGTCCCATATTTCCAGAGCTCTTACAAGGTCATCCATTAACCCTGATTTCTTTTCAAATGTCTCATTTCAGCTATATTTAGCAGAGTTGTTGTCTAGTTGCACACATCTACTTCTAACTCTTCAGTTCACTTCATCCCTTGATTATAACCCTTCTACCAAATAAGTGAAGCATCAATGGTGGTTGAAATTGCCAGTCTGGGAATAGAGTCAAATTCAGAGTAAACATTTGAGTTAACTTGAGAGAAATCATGCTGAATTTTTTTAATCCCTTCCTTACAGAGTAAGGAAAATGTGGACTTAAATGTACGTGAGCACTGAGAGACTAGGATCAGTTTTCATTATTGGGGATCCATATTATGTGAATGGATGAATACAGTCATATGGATTTTCACATATTCCTTCTTTCCACCATCTTTAATACCAACAGACACCTGTTTTACAAATATAGCTGTTATAGTGTTGTGGAAGAAAATAACTATATCCTTTGTGCTTGATTTTTTCGATAAGAAATAAGCCCCATCACAGCTGGTATCATTTCTAATCTACTGCTGCATTATAGTGAGCTACATAAACCTCCTGGGCTGCACAAAGCTTCAGAATGCTTCTAGGATATCCAGAAAAATGAAGAACGAGATAAGGTAAGGATTCCGGAAATCCAAATCAGGAAATCCTAGAAAGCCAAGTGAATTTCTATGAGGGAGAGGAATTCTTGAAGCTCTGAGACTGTCCTTCTGAGCTGAAGGTGCAGGAACACCATGAGCCTTGAAAGCACCTGATCAGACATTCACATGCAGAAAGATGCCTGTTCCTTGTCTGTCTCCAAGGAAGAAGGCTACTATTGTGAATTAGTTCTTACCTAGGCAGCTCTTAAACATCATCTGGTCCCGGGTACCCTTCTTGATGTTACTGTCCCAGAAGATGGTAGAATCCCATGCTTCCTAGAAGTCCATCATTTAAGACAAGGTCTGAAAGCATGAAGATTTAAAGTAGTTTTCAGAGGCAAATCATCAAATATTAGATATTTTTAACAAAAGGGGTTGTATATTAAAATAATTTCTGATTTAAAAAAATCTTATTTCCACCCAAAGTTGCAACATCTATCCTCTTGCCAGCTGGTGCTTCCGCTGGATGCTCTGTACAAACAGTCTAGGAAGAAGGACCACTAATGAATAGTGACACACAGAGGCAATACTCAATCATTTGGGGTAAATTTACCAGTTTTCTCCTTCTTAATTTATCTCTGCTTATTACAATGATACAGCTTTTTCTTTGGAAAGAGAAACAAAAAGGAGCAAACCAGGTTGTCTGTGTCCAAGAGAAGGAGTGGATTCTAGAAAGACCTTTTATTATTAAGAATAGTGAAGCTTTATAAGTGATTAACCCCACATTGTTGTAGTCTGGCTCTAAACTGAGGGAAAAAAATCACAAGCATAGAAAAAAAAGAGTAAAAGCTTCTTCCTTTTCTCAGGGCTTTTTTTTTTTTTTAAGTATGAAAATGCAGAATTTTCTTATCTAGGAAGGGAAATTAGGAAAGATGTCAAAATCACAATAGATAAATGCGTTTCATCCCTTCAAGCACTTAATAGTTCCTGTCTTACTGTGATAGGTCCAACTGTAGAGACATGCTTTCAATGTTCGTACAGTGACAAGTAACAAAGAGCTTGAGATTTTTGCTGAGAGATTTCCAGCTCCTCAGGGAAAGGATTATTTTGCAGAATAGATGGAACAAGCTACCTTTGTGGTGATGAGGTAAGCTATTCGAGAAGCAAGAGAAACTTTCCGAATTTACAAAGGCTTGAAACAAGTGGTACTGTGGAGTCATTTAGTTTTGGGTTTTTTTCCGAAATGTTCAGCCAGAAGGAACTGTACAAGTTCCACTGAGCTTATTTCACTGAGCATCCAAAAACCCAGCTCTCCAGCCTTCATCTTGGGAGTATGGGAAATAGCCCCTTCATAAAGGCTGGGGTCCTCGTTCAATCATGAGGGAATAAGTTTTCCCACCACAAGATCAGTATGGATTCCATTTTGTATAGAATATGGTCTGGAGAAAAAGGTCCTTCACAGAGTCTGAACTATATCAATTCAAAACATTTATGCTTTTTTCTGATTTGTTGTGGAAGTAACAGTATCTTAGAAAGTGCAGAGACCATTCTTCCTCCTTTATTGCTCTCAGGCAATAGAAGAGAAGAAGGAGGACAGCATTAAAAAAACCCCCAAAACCCCAAACCAAAACCAAGCAAATAAACCAAAGCAACAAAAACAACAAAACAAACTACTTTAAGCATTTGCCCCTAATAAACCAGTACTAGATGCAATAGTGGCCATAATGATTAGCCACAGCAAATTTCAGAAATTTAAGTGAAACCCTAACTCGCAAAACCCAACCTATTGTCCAGAGCAGCTCAGTCCTAATAGAATATCTGTTAGACAGCCTTCTGTGAGATTTAAATCTCTACACATTCAAAATTAAGAAAAGGAAAAAAAAGCTAAAGTAAGATATGAAGCAGTAAAAATGGTGCGCACTGACCCCTCTGAGAGGGATCAGCTACAAAGTAATACCCAGGACATAGCATTCCCAGGGGCTTTTGGGACCATGACATCAAATAAAGTTCCCCTGACATGTTTCTGGGTTGCCAGTTTTTTTGCTAAAGATATGTGTCAAAGTTTTATGCCTGAGTCTCCTGACACAAACAGAAACACGAAGGAAAGCAAACAGAACTGAAGCAAGAGACAGCTGAGAAATTCTCAGAGTAAATGTTATCTTCATGATGAAATCCTGGCTTACAGGAGTTGGACAGTAATTTTAAGTGGCAAACCATGATGGCTGAATCTGCTTCTGATTGTCAGTTGCCAACACATTTGTTGGTTACAAGAGGAATTCAGTCTGACACCTCCAGAAGCATGACTGCCAATTTGTGAAAAGTGTGTTTTCCCCTCCTTATCCACTGCCCTTCCCAGACAAGCCAGTTTCAATAAAAAGCTGGGAAGATCTCCTTCACTGGTCAGGTGATATTCACTTGTAATCCCCAACAGGTTTTTCTGGTCTTGCTGGATATATGTCTATACATGTGAAACAGATTGCACTTACATTTTACTCTCAGAAGTATTAGGAGTCTAGGAGTGGTTTATAGGATATTCTCTTGCCACTCTTAGGTAAAATCAGTAGAACAGGTCAAGAGATTACTTTCTGTATCTGCAATGCCAAAGCTGAAGGGAGGTATTCCAAAGCACATGTACAAATCTATAATAATAAACAGTAAGGCAGCTATATTTTAGATTTTGATTGTTAATAATACACATTCCTGTCATACACTTTTCCCCAAATCTATGTTGTCTTCATGTCACCTATACTGTCTGGAAATCCTGAAAGTGGAAGATGGATGGGTCAAAACACATTCACAGATTTACATCTAGGAGCCTGCTTAGTCGATATTCAGCTTCCCCTGATATAAGAAATTCTAAAATTGTAATATTTCATGCCAAACCATTGACACAAGGGATTCTTACCAGTGGCAAATTTCCTGAGACCTCATTTTAATTGTGGCATCTGTTAAGGTTTTTCTTTTAAAAAATAACAGAGCATCTCTGGATGCTGTTGGATAGATATTTTCAAGATTCAACTGGTATGTATTTTTACTGGAAATGCTAATAGGAGGAGTAATGAAAACACATGAACATATCTTTCTTCATGTTTAACTTAAAATGTTATCTTGTTACATAGGCACAGATTGCAAATTATCAAATGGTCCACACGTTTTATTTATCATTATTCTAAAACCAATTTAAAATTCTTTCCCTTCTTTAGATTGTGTCATATGCAAAGTAAATTTCATCTATATTTTTTAGATGCTTAAATGTGTGGAATGACTAGGAGAACGAAAAAATCTTATAAGATTGCCAAAAGCTATCAAGTCTTGATATTTTAAAAGAATTATGTCTGCAAAAAATAACACATAACATTGTGTGTAGGTCTATTCGTGGGCAAAATCTCAAAACTATCATAAGCCAAACTTTTTTCTGAGGTTTTATGGGGATAGAGGGCTTGGAGGAAGATATGAGAGAGAAGATTGTGGATATAGTCTGTTATTTGAAAAGATGGAAGTATACCAGGTCTAAAATGTTTTGAAATATGACACCACTTTTTCCTAATTTGAAATTTAGACAGTATATTGATATTAAATTAATTTGGTAATATGAAAGGGCTTCACTTAAGAAAGGATCAGAGAAATCTAAACTGATATTGACATCTCCCTAGGCCCCATCTTGCTTTATTCTCAATAACAACAATGTCAAAAATACTCTCATTAAAATCCCAGAAGGGAGTAATTTTTTTTTCTTTGAAAATTTCTATACTTATGAAGACATAGTCTGTGTTTCTGCCTTTAGAATATTAACTCAGCTTTGTTTAGGAGTCTCTTTAGTCATGGAATTTGTTCTGAGTTTTAGGGATTTGTGAACTTGAAGAAACTTACCAGCTATGGTCAAACTCAGAGGGAGGTGAAGTACTGCGTTCTCAGCCTCACAGCAAATGCTGACAAGTGGAAATAGTTTATGAATAATAGCTAGTACAGTATGCTCAGCTCTCTTATTTCATCTCCCTCCTTGTGTTATAAATCCACACTGGCATGAATATAATTTTTACTTGCTAAGCCCCTGGGGAGTGGAAATAAATAAAAATTAGCATTTGAACAAAAGAATCGATTTGAGATTTGCATTAAATGCTTTGTATTCACTGTATGACGGATGTACTCCCTCTTTCTTGCTGCATAGAAATTATTTAAAGGTCCAGCTGAAATGAGTTTCATAACAAAGGAATACATGAAAACAAATGCTGCCAAGACCTGTTGTGCTGTCTGTCTATCTGACTTACAGGAGTAAATGTAGTAATGGAAGTATGAGCTGGAGGATGCTACTGAAACTTTGATAGTAGGAGTAAGAAATAAAGCAAGACTGTCAATAGATTCTTAAAACAATGACGGCACGATAAGCAGCAGCACAGATGCTTTACATAGCACTTTTTTTCCCCCAGCAGGAGTTTTACGTACTTGTAGGATTTTGAGTATCTGAAATGCTGATCATTCATACCTTATAAAAGCAAGTTCAAATATGAGTTCTGTTCATTGCGTTAAAAAAGTAAGAAAATATTGGTTAGAATTTTGTTAGAGACTTGTCTTTGTGTATTTGAGGTATTCTGATTTATGGTGAGAGCTGTGAAGCCACAGGCTCTGCAGACAGAACATATATTTAAAGTTTAAATCAGGCCTGTCCTCACTAGGTTGCATTACTCTTATGACTGTAGCATTGGTTTTGAATGATTCTCATTGTTGCAGCACTTGCTGAACATATATGCTTTATATGGACTTATCCTAAAAATGGAGTTGTAAATGAACAACATTACAGCTGTATCTTCAGCTGTACTCCTATGATGTTTCCCTTCAGTTCCCATCTAGGTCTTGGTATTCTTCTTCTGTCTTTGAATTTATGCTTTAATTTTAAGCCCCGTGGAGCTGGAACAACATTTATTATATGTTTACATGAGAGAAATTAAATCAGGTCTTATGAAGTGATCTTGTAGCCAACACTACATCATAGAAATATGAAAAAAGAAATAGTAATCATAATAAATAACCAGACTGATTAAATTGTAATTCTACTCCATGGCTGCTTGACGAGCATTTTGGAAGTTGATTGTGGCATTTCCTAAAGAAATAACAGATGCTACATGTATATAATGATGTGTGCCTCCGAATGCTACAAATTAATGTGAGAAAAATTGTTCCCAAAAGCTCATTGGGAGAAACATCACTTGCACAAAAACTCATAAGTCAATAAATACATAAACAATAATCAAGGAGATTTCAGAGCACGAATTTGTAATCCTTAATTTTTTTATATACCTTTAGCATTATTGCATATTAACTTACAAAATATATTTTTCTCAGGCATCTTTAAATGTTCTATAGACATTAAAGCATTGATTGTCTAAGATGCTGTGCAAGGCTGAGAATCATTGCCATCTCAATTAACCCACTTGCTTATTTTACACTTGTACAGTTTTCACAGAAAATCTGTAACATGTTTATACTGGAATCTAATGATGTAAACTGTTAATCTTAAACTCCTCTTCAATAAAATGTAAGTTTTAATCATAATTTATGTAACGGAGTATTAGAAGAAAATTAATGCATGAACATTAACTTGATTTTGGAATGAGAGATGTTCTTTAGTCATTGAGCTGCATTAACTTTTAACAGTTTATATAGCTGCATGCTTTTGTAGAGCTTCAGTTTAATTTTTTTTTTTTTGGCTTATTGTTAATGAATATCAAGCAAGCCTTTTAGATACAGATTCTGTCATATTACATTTTCTTTTAAAGACAGTAGTAGAAAGTAGAGTGATATTGAGAAAAAACCCTTGAGTTTGATTAGTGTATTAAGAAATCAATATGGTTATCTAGTCTTTTATGTCTAAGATGGAAAATATAGAATAATTTTCAATCATGAAAGTGGCTTCAGTGAAATAATATGAAATAGCACCTGCTTATCATAGGACTTTTCTTCTGACTTTTAATTTCTTTTTGTTCTTTGCCTTTTATGCATTTAAAATATTTTGCTTTGCTTATTCTGTTTAATTCCACCTTCAGATCTACCAGTAAGGAATGCACTTGCTAAAGAACAGTTATATATCAGAAAGTTTTCTTCCAAGACTGGGATCTGATATACTGGTATTTTGAAAACAGTAAGAATCTGTTACATGGTTCAGCCCCCTGACCCCAAACGATGCTGTAAGCTTCCACTAAGGGTAATCATATAGACCCCTCTATTTTCTAAAATTGTAAGTCTTATGTTAATAATTTCTTATCTTGTCTGAAAATTATGAGTCTTTTCCCTATTCTACTGAAGAAAACTGGAGTGTAAAAGAATTCAAGTGGCCTCAGTGCATACTGTGAGAGCAAAAAGTCCTAATTGTTGGTGAATGCAACATGTGCCTGCTAATGACAGCTAAATTTAAATACTCTCTCTCTTTCTGAATACCAGCCTTAACTCCCTTACTCAGCTTGAAATCTTTAAATTCATTAACTTCAGAACATTAATTCGTAATTTACTGCCGACTTACTGTGACATGAGCGAAGCCTGGATTCCTCCTTACTAGGCAGTATCTCCATGTTAACAGCCTTGGTCTTCTGAGACACCTTGTGCCTGACTGATTTGCTGTGCTTCGGGGTTTGTTGATGTTTCATTCATTTTCGTTTTCAAGCTCAAATGCTCAAAGGTCCTGATCCTGCAATACCTACACCTTTGGCTTTTAAGGGATTTAAAGGACTGTGAGCTTAAGTAAGATTTGACAAACTTTGGGACATCTTGCCAAAGCAGGGCTAGGCTGCAGCAGGGAAGGCACCTTGGCATGGTAGCTGATGTCTCCACTGCTCCATCTGTTTGTACAAGTTGCATAACAAGTGCAAAGTTTTCTCAGGGCAATATGACCTTTCCTGGCTATTAGAGTCCAGGTAGCAATATCTGCAGCAGTTGGCAAAAATATGGACTCTGAGAACCTTTGTAATAAAAAGCTCTGTTGAAAAACCACAAATGAGCATCTTGGGACTGTTTATGATCAGCTACTTTTACTCTTTCCAAAGCTGTTTGTTGACTTTTCTTCCTGATATGAGCCACCAACTATTTTTACTTTGTTTGTCCCCTGAGACAGTCATTAAGAGACATGCTGAATTCATTTTTTTGTGTCTAATTTTTACATTGTCCTAGAACATCATTTATGCATATGCAAAAAATGCAGAACAAAAATTTGTGTATTATTGTAATAAAATTTCAATCCATTCTGAAAAACCTGCATATAGGCAGATCCACATAGGACATCTGTCAAAAGGGTGTTAAAATGTTTTAAGTCTTAATGTTTGTGTAGTCTTTGGAAGAAGAGTTATGTTTTACATGTTTATATATGTTATATGTTTATATATTATGTTTATATGTTTATATGTTTTGTATGTTTTAATCTTATGAGGAAAGTGAGTGCTATAATTGTTTTTAATGCTTTAATCTCAGAGAGAGAAAATAGCAGTTTCCAAACTTGAGAATTTTTTTTAAATAATGTCTTGCATTTGTTCTGTAAGAATATATTAGCAATCTAAGGACCAGAGGCTGGAACAGCAACTGTGTCTTTTCTTTTCATAGTTGTCGCAGAGGTTTAGTCAGCGTTGTTTGTGCCAGTGCACTATGACTGCCTAGTAATGACTGCTGAAGCATCTGAAGTAATGACTGCTGAAATGCTGAAGCATTTCAGAGAGTTCTAGATATGCTTCTCAAAAGGCAGTTGGATGCACTATTTCTAATTTGGTAGTTCATGTATTTACTGTAGCTTCTATCTCATGTGTGTGAAAGATCATACAGGCAGGTATATAAACATTCATTCCTGTTTGTACTGGTGGGAGAAGTCAACAGGCTCAGAATCCAGTGTTCTTTGATATGAAAAATTTTAGTGATTGGCTTTAAGCTTCTTCAAGTGGTCTCATCCTGAAGCTTTACTGGTTCCCACTCAGCCTTGATTCAGTTTCCATCTGGTTCCCAGGTTGCCTACAATTTTGCATAATACAATCAGGTTGCCTACAATTTTGCAGAAGTTTTCATTATTCCAAGGGACTTAAGTATCATCAGTATGCAGGGTCTTTCTGTTCTTATCTTCTTTTATCTGAAAACCGTCTAGAATGCCATCTTCGAGGAGATGCCATCACACCCACTATTGTGATCCGGTGACATCTATTGATTCCCTGTTGCCAGTTAAGAGAGCCTTTAAATACCTGTGAGTACAACAGATCTGCAACCCTGCATTATGCAACAAAGAATCTCACCTTCAGGTTACAGACCAGATAGGGATCACAGACATGGAACAAAAATGTAATCAAATTGCTAACAAAGTGAACAAAATTTGTTTGTAAAAGCATTTGTAAATCCAGAGGAGAAATTCCAATATAATTTATGTACTTGTAACACAGCATAATTAAAATAAGAAGTAGATTTTGGCTAATTTCTATAAAATATTTTAATGGTTTGAGATCTGTCTCCACTTTATATTCAAACATTGCTCTGTGATCTAGTTGCGGGCACATAATTTTTTTTTTCAAGACATTGTAGTTATTATCCAAATCCAACAACTGATATTCACCTGAGCAATTATTTGCATGAAAATGATTTGGTAAAGACAGTAACAGATATTTGTTTGCATTTATATTGAGGAGACATTTGATGGAAAAAATCTTGTAGCTGTAAGCCCAAATGATGAACAATATATTCATTAAAATATTTGGTAGTTTGAATGCAGATGTTTAGAGTAGTCATGTGTCACTTTGTGCAAATTCATATATGTTGTTCTTAAAATTCTTCAGAATAGCCATATTTTAAAGGCTCTTTATGGGAAACAGTTAATTTTAAATAATCACTGTATTTCTTGTATATATCTAGTCTAACATAAGGTCAGGATATAGACATATGTTTATATAAAATGTAAGTGAGACTAGGACACAGTACTAGCAAGCTATTCCTACTATTTACTAATGTCTTCTCTATTTAGCTTTGCTGTGTGTGAAATGGCAGTACCTTTGTATGGCTGACAGGACAAAGCACTCTGAACAGGCAGTATGAACAGGACTACTGCGAGTTTTGTTCAAAGTCTTATTAATTTGCTTACATTTTTATTCAGTGTTATTGGAAATTTTCCCCCAGCTAACATTATAAGCCTTCACACCACAGCCATTGCCAAGCAGCACTTACCCTTAGGTTCATGTTATTAAAAAAAAATGTTAATGCACAGTGACAGTGCCCTTATATCACTACACCTACAGGACTAGAAGAGTAAAATAGAACTAAGCCACAGCAGACCCAGGGATAACTTCTGTCATGCACAGATACAGCCTGTGCTACCTGGACATAGGGACAGCAAATAATGCTCTGACCCCGTTTTATTTGTTACTGTAGATATATTCTCACATATAAACTATGAACCCCATACTTAAAGGATTGTGGTTATTTGTGGACTAAAGTTTGCTGGTGTGCATAGCAGAGAAATAAGAAGCAGACTTTTGAAATGAATACACAGCTATTATCTAAGGAAAAAAGCATGAATGCTCCATCTACTTTTTATTATGGTTGTTAAAAAAAATCACTTGCTCTCTCATGAAAACCTTGGAAAACTATGGTCTTTTAAGGGAAATAAATATATACAGTCAATTTTACGTCTCAGCCAAATAGGGTAATTCCAGGTAACCTTGAGGTACGTGTTGCATGGAGTAATTAGGAAAATAATTTTAATTGATTTTTTAAAATTTCTATATACGTATTTTTATGACAAGAGGAAAATCATATAAATCCATTTTTCCTGTACATTTTCTTTTCCCCTCAAATTATTTAGTGTTCTACATTTCAAATAAAGCCATAATTTATGTCCAAATATTCTACTAAAGGTAAATACTGCTTTCCACGCAGATACTTAGTAGCTGAAATAAAAATTCAGACTCTTAAACAACCACTTTCACATTTGAGGTTTCATTACACCTAGGTGGTGACCTAGTTCAACCCTACTTCATTTTTAATATCTCAAGAAAACACTGCCGAGGGTGTATGGCTGAATGCACAGTGAATGGCTGAGTTGGTACATGATTTGTGATTAAAGTTATATTTAATGGAAACAAACAAGTACAGAGGAATTTGATCAGAAAAAAAGAAGAATTAATGGATCAGTCTTTAGTCAGTGCCTGAAGGGAGAGAACGCTTCCAGTTATTCATCATGCTCTCTGGGCTTAATCGAGTTTCTGACCAAGTTACCCCCGCTTTTAATTGTAGCAAAATGTACTATTCCAAAATTCTTATTTAGTGCCTTATTCTGAAAATAGTACTACTGATTTCCATGAGACTGTACCTAGTGTAGGAAATTATATATCAGAAGTTGTTATAACTGCTATGGTACATGTATCAGAAACTACTATATTGTGTAATTTTTTGAGATAGCCTTCCTTTTGTTAAGCTGTCAAAAATTTTACTCTAACTCCCTTATCTTTCCTTTTCATAGAATATTTTGAATGTAATGGCTTAAAGTTAGTACCATCTTCAGAGTCTGATGATCCTTTGTGAGTTCCTTCCAGTTCAGGATGTCCTATGATTCTATAATAACACTATGTGTTACTACACAGTTATTGTCCAGAATAGATAACTACAGTTTGGTCCATAATGACATTATGATGCAGGTAATAATTTTGTTGGAGGTGGGTCAAGAAAGGCTTTGGTGAGGGAATTACATGGGAATCCAGATTTTGTTTGCACAGCTATTTTAAAGGCCCAGTATATATTTCCTCTAATGATGTAAGCGCAGGCAAACGATCTCTTATTACACTACTCCACTACCCATCCTCCCTTCTGTCCCACTGAAAAAAATCACCCCAAAACCCAACAACCTTATTTCTCATAAGTAAATTGGAAAGATGCATCAATTATTATCGATAGTCTTTAACTCTCTTGGATTTACATGGCTTATCAAGGTCTTCCCTATCAGCAACTTCCTTTTGCTATATTGGATGAGAGACAGGATGAAAGAAAAGCAAACAAGCAAAAACGCTCCACGCTAGCCTGAGGCTGAAGTAAATGTACTTTAAAACTATGCCCAACCACTGTGACAAGAGCAGTGTACTGTAAAGGGGTTGGCAGCATCCAGCTGGAGGAATTAAATCTTGCTTGTATGGCAAACACTTAATAACTTTTTGCTGTGTTGATGGAAATGATTAATCCAGATCTGCCTGTAGGGTATCTGTAACCAAGAAAGGCATATTTAGGGAGTGTCTTTTTGTCTCCAAACCACTAGAATATGTCCTGACTGCAAAGTAATAGAAGTCCAAAATACAGTGAAATACAAGTTCTCCAGTTTTGTTGTAAAACTGATGTCTGCAAACTGAGATACTACACAGTGCTAAAACTGAGTATCTTTCACTGAAAAGAGCACTCAGGGATCAGAGTTCACATCACTCTATCCTAAGCACTACCTTAATTGCATTAGAAAATGAAATTATCTCTACAACCCTTAATATGTAATGTGATTTCTCTTCCTGTAGGAATCTTAAGTAACTCTAACAAAAATGCTCACACACACATCATAAACCCCGAAAGCGAAAAACAGTTCCTCCAACTTGTGTGGATAAGACCTTTCCTTTCAGAGCAGATGACTTTCCTAATACACCATCAGCGCTAAAGTCATATTCTAAACACTGAGGGGACACAGTAAAGCATCAAAAAGTATCTGTGAAGTATTTCTGATATTTTTATCACAACGCTACTGTACTGCAAGTACTTAGCTTTAAAATAGGTGTATTTGATTTTCTTTCTATTAGAGCTGTGGGCATTTGGGAAAGCAAGGTTGGTGGGTTGGTTATCTTTTATTATATAAACAAATACCTTAATTAATTTAATTAAATGAAGCTCATAAACCCTAGAAGCAGCTTAAATAGAATTGATGGAGAAATAAAAAAATATTTAAAATGAGGTCAATGTGAAAATGAATTAGAAGAAAGACACTACAGGAAATAGAAACAAACATCCTGACAATCCAAATTTTAAGCTGATTGTAGCTAGTGCCAATCAGAACATGCAACACTTCACACGAGTTTGAAGTTTAGAGCTCGTAATGGTAAGGTGGACCAGCTATACAACAAAGAGCAGTATTTGGGCTGAGCTTTGGGATACATATTTAAACAAATATAAATATGGATTTTTCTTTCTTGAGACATTCTTTATCATAACGATTTATCATAGACTTTATTCAGTACAGAGAGTTTCACTGTAAGCTGTACATAGATTCAGACCTAGATCCTCAGGGTAGAAAGGAGAGCTCAGTTGTCCATACTGATGCAAAACAATTTACCAAAAATTTTGCAGCATTTCTTTTCAGAGGTATTTAGTTAAGTAGGAGAGTGGAGCTTAGGACTCCAGAGTTTCATTGATAGATCTGCCAGTGGGACACCAACTTATTTTCTGTGAGTCTTAGTCATGTGGAATTTAATTGCTTGTTTTTAAAAAAAGGGCTTTGGAAGCAAAGTTCTCAGGACGGGTTGATTATTTCTGGTCCTCCAGTACAATTTGCAGCCTATTATAGTTGTGTCAGTGTAACTGTGAGATTGTGAAGCAGATTCCCAAAATGATCCAGGTTTAAAAGATGCCTCCAGAAGTGTGTTTGTTTGTTTAATTCTGATCATGATTTGAATCATCTGGTTTATACTAATGCTCTGCAAACTGTTGTACTGAAAAAGCTAAAGAGTCAATAAAGTGATACTGAGATAGGATTGAACAGTTAAGGGTAAGATTATTGGGAATTGGTAAAGATTACTTTACTACCAAAAATGTTTTGAATAGATCTACAGGAGTGTCTTTCAAAGTTGCAGGAAGGGATTTTGCTATCTTCCACCCATGTTCCATCAGGGGGCAGGCTGCCACTTGTAATGTTAAATTTTTTTGCATTATTACTGAGTGCACCACTTTCTGGGAAAGGAAAGAAAAACCAAACCAACCAACCAACCAACCAAAACCAACCAACCAAACAAAAAACACCCAAAAGCATAATATTTTGTTTTTCCTACCTATAGATAGGATTTTGAACTGATTGATGCTGTTTTTAAAAATCAAAGACTTGATTTGATTAGAGCTTTCATTGTCTCT
This sequence comes from Chiroxiphia lanceolata, assembly GCF_009829145.1. Classification (NCBI taxonomy): domain Eukaryota; kingdom Metazoa; phylum Chordata; class Aves; order Passeriformes; family Pipridae; genus Chiroxiphia; species Chiroxiphia lanceolata. The sequence goes on along the minus strand of NC_045642.1, from coordinate 21,563,418 downwards.
GAAATGCATACAGTTCTAAAATTTTTGGGTCTTTAAAATGAATAAATAAACTGATAAGTAAATTGTTACTCTTGAATGTGTATTTTTGTTGCAGTGTTTTTCTTCCAGACGGATCCATGGGGACACAGAACTGCTGAATTGTTATTTTGCATCAGAACATCATCACATTCAAAAATAAAATTAAAAAATACTACTATTATAGAAGTCATGGAAATACCTAAAACTTTGCTATGAGTTTTTTTTTATTATTTTGCTTTTTTTAATTTATTTTTTTTTCTAAACGAGATTCTTGGAAATATTAGGGCTTAGGCAACAGGGGGATTAGCAAAGAGCATCCATGGATAAAACTGTGTGTCCTCTAGGCCAAGAAAGTAGAAAATGAAAATAAAGAAAGGAAACAACCTAGATGTGGAATGGAGGGACAGCACGTACGTTGCTGAAGCTGGCAGAGAACAACCAATAAAAATGTCATCTTTTGGCACCAGTGCCCCAAAAGTTTTTTTATAATTGCTCTGGATGACCAAATTGTTGAGCCATGATACAGTATTTGTTCAATTAAAACTAATAATAAGATGCATCTATGATGATATAAAAGCACATTAAGATCTGATGACATTGGTGCCAAAGGAGGCATATGGATACTAATGGCAGAGCTTCTCTTTTCCCAAGGTAGTGTTTAACATGACCACCAAGGGATGCTTAAGAATCTTTCCCACTAGGCAGTATAGAAGACACTCCTGATAATACTCTTAGTAGAAATGAGTTAAGCATGGAAAATAAATCAAGAAGTAGGGTTCTGGGTTTTTTTGTTTCTCTTTCTGTTAGTTCCTTTCTTGTAGTGCTAACCTGAATTTCAAGTTTGAATTAGAGCAAGATCTAGATCAGATTTCATCTGAAACTGCTGTGCTGCAAAGCAGAAACCAAAAATTGTGTATTTTTTGTCTGGACTGACAAATCCCTTTAGGTTGTCCAAAGCTTAAGGTGAGTGATTTGGCAAGCAATATCTGTATACTTCTAGTCTGCTTTTTCAGACCACGGTTGAGATTGGGTTTGTGCCTGAATTTACTACCCATTTGCACAGCAAAAGCACAAATCCTGTCTTATTATCCTTCTTACCTCTGCAGTGCTTGGGTCAGTGAAAGGCTGGGATGTGGGTGCAGGAGTAATAATTCTGGTGTCTGCAAGAGTGAAGTGATACCATGTTGATGCATCCCTATTAAGACCATTGACAGATATTTGCCCTTCCATTCCTTCCAGGATAAAGAAAAACAAGTCAGGTTAAACTATGGGTGAAGAGCAGTGGGAAAGTGTTCACATACAAATGTGTTGCCCTGACTGGCAAATGATGCTACCAAAGAACTTTTTCTCTTCTGTTTCTCTTTGGAATAAAGAATTTTAAACTAATCATCTGTGATTTATATTGATCTGGCTGATTGTACTGGAACAGAAAGGAGGACAGAGCCTCTAGTCGGGAGACTCATATAGTGCCCTTCACTTCTCCTCCAAGGCTCTATTTGTGTCCTAATCTCAACAAAGTAAGGCTAGGACTACAGGATCAAAGTGCAGGTGTCAAACCCTAATTGTGCATGTTGGCAAGATCTCTATTTCAGATGATGCGTATTGCAGAGAAATGCATAGCTATTGGTTCTTTGAAAATCAACTTTTTACTCTGATGTAAATGTGACCTTTGTCACATTTATCTGTCACTTCCCGTGATAGAATCCCAGATGTTGAACACCAGCTTCCTGATTTAAAAGAAATCAAATACAGATTCTGGCTATGTTGAAGGGTCCATATGCATGAGATAATTTTCAATCTAATCCCTAAACTCTGCATTATATAACTAATGCAGTATTACTGTAGTTTAAAATGCAAATGAATTAAGTTTAAAAATAAAACTAAGCAGGGAATTACATTTGTGTAACGATACCAGTCCAATTATGATGGTATATTTCCTCATATAAGCCCTAAGTATTACTTTTTAAATTTACATATGTAAACAAGTTCTAGACCAAATAAACTTGAAAGCAACACTTGAACAATATGCCTTTCCAGGAGTCTCATACCACATACACAGATGCCCATATCCCAGATTACTTCATTTTATTTTCAAATTGCCTCTAAACATGAAGAACGAAAGCCAATTTTCAGTTCTGTAATTTGGTGTGGTTTCTTTCTCAGAGCTATTACTAGTAAACCCCTTTCTTCAAAGGTTTGGGGCACAATCATCTCACATTAAAATCAATACAAATTTTAACATTGAATCGTAATGAGGAAAACTCTCTTAAACCTTTAAATTCTGAGGTCTTTCATCTGCTTCTAATAGTGTTGATAGTAATTATCTAAATAATGAATTCTTTCTCATGAAGGGTGAATCCTTAAGGTCTAGTGTGTGTTTTCAGAGCTACAGCAGTTAAAAAAAAATTGTAAGTTTATATGTTTGTGTTTTGAGGTAAAAAGCTCTGGAAGATAAAATTTTATATTCCTATACTTTTTGATGTTAAAATTGCAACAAAGAATAGTGGAATTAGGTATGGGAGGATGGATGTGGATTGACAGATCAAACTGACCATGAATTGTTTACTCTAAAAACCGAAGTGATAACTTTTAATCACATACTGTTTACAGTTCAGTCTCATCAAAATTGGTTTTGGGGGGATTTTTTTGTTTTGGATTTTTTTATTGGTTTTGTTTTTTTTTTTGGTTTTGGGGTTTTTTGTTGTTGTTTTGGGGTTTTTTTGTGTGAGACTTGGAAAATCAGAAATGGCCCACGCTTCTTTATGTTTTTTTACAACCAGCAAAGTGATGTTATCACCATAATATCTTTGGAATTTAAATCTACTCAGCCACTATATAAATGGATTTGATGTGTGCAAAGTCTGCTATTGAGATTTATGGTGGACATTTATTAAAGTATTAGGGAGCAATGAAGCTGTTCATGGTTTTGCTACTATATATTTTGCTTCATATTTACCAATAAGGGATGCATAAACATAGTAAGGTTTTCAGCAACTAAAAGTAAGAATACTTTTTTTCCCCTAATCGTTGTTTTGCTTTGGAAATTCTTACATGATCAGACTGGGGATAGGTGGGAGAGGAGGAGGGGGAAAGAAGCACATTCTACTATGCTAGAACTTAAATTGAATATAAGTGGATTAAAATATTTGCTTTGATATGGATACCTTCAATATCCAAGGCATCTAATATCTTGAAATAATCTATGGATTAAATATTCTGAGCCATGCCCACAAAAGATTTAGGCACCTAAGCCTGAGATATTGGTCAGTTTTCAGCTTAGCTACTGTGTGGCCCCTGCAAGTGCCTATATTCCAATATTCCAACAGTATCTCATATTCTTGTTGTTAAAGTTCTATGAGCACCTAAAAATCTGCTTCTGAATGTTCCCAAGAGTAACTCAGTCTGCACCATACTAAGCATCTAAGAATGAATTCATGCTTACACATTTTCTTGTGTAGGACAGTAATTCTGTTTTATTTAGGGGTTACTCACTCTGTCTTCAGCTGTGACTGTTCATTGATGCCTGGGGGAGCCTGCAAGCATTAGAGAAGTGGACATTACCATCTACTTTCCTGAAAGACTCCCCAGTTTCCCAGCAATTTGAAGTTCAGAGAATTCCTGAATTAAATTGTGTCTTGTATTTAATAGTTCTTGATGGATGTATTTTTCTTCCAGTCTTTTTTAAAAAGCCTTTGAAGAGTTTCAGCACTCAAAATAGTATTGTTAAAGTATTTCATGGATTAAAATGGTATTTTATCAAGGAGCATTTCCATTCCTTCATTTTGAACCTTATGTGATGTTTTCTACTTTTTTTCTTTTGGAGGAGAATCCTATTTACTTTTTCCATGCCACCTTCAATTTTACAGACCTTCATCATATTCCCTGCTCATCTTTCTCTTCCAGGTTGAAAACTATTAAATTACCTATTTTTTCATCATACAAAAGCCATATCATTTCTTTGAGCATCACTTCCAACCTTCTCTGCATCTCTTCCATTTTATGATATTCTTTTTGAAATAGAAAGGCCAGAACTGAAAAAGTGTTCAAGATTCAGATGCATCATGGATTTAACTATGGCATAAAAAGGCTTCCTTTTTTGATTTCTATTACTTTTGAAATAGTTCCCGGCCTTCTATTTGCTTTCTCAATAATTATTGATAATTAACTTGATACTTCTGGAATTTATGATTATAAATCATATTCCAATCATGAATGGTAATAATTAGTTTAGATGTCTTTTATATACAAGTAAACTAAGAATATACTTTTCTCTACATGCATTGCTTAACATGTATTCATATTTAATTTCGTCTCTTCTGATGGAGTTAGTTTTTTTAACTCCTCCTTTGCTGCAGACAATCATCTTTCTTGCCTGTAGTAATTTATTTGTTACCATAACTTGGCCACCTCTCCCATTTTGTCTCCTTTCTGATTAATTTGTGATTATGCGAAACAACACAGATACTAATGCAGGACCACATGTGAGACATTCCTCTGCTTCATAAGCTGACTGGTCTTACCATATTTCCTTTATGTTACAGATTTCCTTCTCCATGTAAAAATGTTCTTTTTATTCTGAGAGCTTAATTTCTTTAAGAGGCTTTGGTGAAAGACTTTGCAAAATGTTATTTGAAAATCAAAGTAGACTACACCAGCTAGATGTCTCTTGCTGGTACGATTGTCAACTTTTTCAATGAATTTCACTGGATTTGTATGGCGTGACTCATGCTGATTCTTCACCAATATATAATTTTTAACACATATGGCTCCTAAATTTCATTTTTAGAAAGCATTCTACCAATTTACATGGTAAAGATATCAGATTTACTCATCTGTAGATGAGCTAAGGAGCCTAGGATGCCAGGGTGAGACAGAACTTAAAAGCATGGTGATGCTAAAGCCTTTTGTGAAATTAAACCATATTTACAGGAAACAAAATTCATACAGAATATACAGATATTTTGAACCTGAAAGAAAGTTTTGATGCTGATCTCTTGGAATAATTCATGATTCAGACTTTTCATGCTAGGGCCTTAACTGGTTATTAATATTCTAACTGCCTAAATTTTCTTTCTCTTTCATCCCTGTATGAAAGCTAAGTATTATCTTGTCTCCTTGGCTGCTAAGCAACCATAATAATGCCTCTCACAGTCAGCCTAACAGATAGCTGTGACTGCTGTTTACTTTGTCTATTGGTAGTAATAATATATGAATGTAAATAGAAGATGGCAGGCGATGGCAATAACAGAACAAATGTCACTGAAACTTATGAGAACTATAAAGTTAACACTCAGGCTATATAGGCGGCTGAGAGAGTTTCATGACAGGGTCCAAAATTGAAGGAAGAGAAGCAATCACTCTTGTGGGAGTGAGCTGGCAACTCATTAACTGTAAATTAATTTCTGTATTTAACAGCTTAGGAACAGTGTTAATCATATTAGTGTCTGAGTTCTTACAATCAGCAGTGGATTTATTCTCAGATCACCTGAGTTACATTAGAAGCATTGTTTCCCCTTTACTTGTGCACAAAAAAGACATGTAGATCTTGCTTAATTTAGCACCCATGCAAACTCCGATTGGTGAAGAATTAAGATCTTAAAATCCATCCCCACGAAAAATAATTTAAAATGTTAAATATTAGTATTGTGCATAAAGATATTTCTTTATAGAGACCAAATGATATGGATTTTTTTCATTCATCTCATGTAATCAACCTTTAATCTCATGACATTTTGATTTTGCAGTATATTTCTAAAACAGTAATTACATTTTTTCTTATTAACCATTTCTTTATTTTAATGACCAAGGCTTTTCTTCAATGTGAGGCAGAGTTAACAGAACTTCAGCACTACCTTTTGCTTTGTTAAAACACAAACCCCCAGATGTACACAAAAATTTGAGTAAATTTTGATCTTGTAGAAGTTATTAAGATCTTAAAACTGTAAACTATGCCTCTTATAGTTTCTCTGCAAAAGGGAAAATGACTGTGTCCACACAGAAATTGTGCAGGCCACCTACAATCCACATGAGGAGATCAACACCAAAGAACAGGAGTCATACTCGTGTATAATGCTTACTCAGCTGCTGACCAATATCCAGACTGCCAGTTACCATGATAGTTCTTGTTATCTTACCTACTTCTTACCACTGAAATGAATCCACCCATATATAAACTGAAAACCTACCAGATGATAACAAATTTTGTCTATTAATATAGCACTTAGCATGTTATAATAACAGATTTCCTTTTCTGAGTGCTTTACCAGCTTTACCAGAAGAGGTTAGAACTGAGCCAGTAACCTCAAGGTCAAATGTTCTTTTCACTGAAAATAAATTCTCAAAAGGAAAGTCAAGAGGCGCTAAAATCAATTAAGAAAATGCAAGGTAGTATTGGAACAAAGGTAAAATTTCTTTCTACAGAATATAAACTAAACATGGCAAAAGAGATTAAAAGCAAGAAGTGCTTAAAGGTGAGAACACACTATTGAAATACCTTGCATCTTGCTTGTGTTTTATTTACTACATTATTGTCTTATTTTAAACAAAAATTTTATCACATTTCTGTCTTACACTTCTATGTATCTTGCAGCAGAAAGATCTTGCCATCTTCACATTTGCAGAAGGGAACATGATCTGTCTGTCTTTTATTTACAGTTATGCAAGAATTTCTTTTTAAATAGGCCATGTTAAAATAAAATTTGATATCAGTTCTCCAAACAAAATAACAGGGTAGCAAAAATCTTTATGTTTCAAAATGTTATTTCTGATTAATAGTCATGAAATGCAAATAATGCTTTTTAAAAGAAGTTACATTCTACTTATACACAGTAATTATATAATAGTAAATATATTAAAACATTTAAAAATTAATTACAGTGCAGGATTTTTATTTGCAGGACAATTGTACAGATGCAATATCACTTTCAGCAAAACTCCTTGGCAGAACAGTTTGTTATTTTCTTCATGTCATAACATCTGACATGTTATTTTACATGTTTTGGAAAGTGGGAATTTCTGGAGATAGAATATGGGAGAGCAATTTATCATTGAAAGTAATTAGAAAGTCCATGCAACATGAGCATTTCCCAGGTGCAAAACCTGATAGAAGTATATAAAATCTTTTTAAAAGGTACTGCTAATATTCAACAGAGTTGCAGAGTTGTTAAGGAAATCCATTAGAGAGCATGACTGGGAATACATAAGGAGAGAAATTTGGAACATTTTTCATATACAATGTTGTTTTCAGCAATGAAGTCTAGGATAGTTGAAAATGTCATTGAAGCTCACAGGAAATTGAATATATTTGAGCGAATGAGCTTTTAATAGGACAGACAACTGTAATTCTCATACACATAATGGTCCACTCATTACATAAATGATATTGGGAAAAAAAGAGGGCAATCCAGCAACTAAATAAATAAATCAATAACGGGAGAATTCACCTTATGGAGAAAGTGCTAGGGAGCTTACTTTAAATGCAAAGAAGACATAAAGCTTGTTTTCTGCAAGGTGCTGGATTTTTCTAGAGCAATATTAAATGCAGGAAACTCAACAGAATCTGAGATGCTGAGAAGCTGGAGAGAAAAAATCTGTCTAACTTCATCTGACAGCGATGAAAAGGTGGTATATGCTGGATGGTGTACAGCCTTACTGTGCATATCAAGTCTTCTTATTCCAACCACATATTGGGAATATAGTATATATTAAAAATATAGTATAAGATACTACATGCCTCAACACCGGTCCCTAATATTGCTACAAGATTCAATTTTCCATCTATGCAAACTATGAAAGATGTTTTTTTCCCCCTAAGCTACTCAGGTATCCTGACTAAGACTTGGTGCCTAATGCAAAAATATCCTGGATAGAACTCACTGAAAATTTGTCTTTAGAATATTTTTTCTAGAAAAGAATAGGTTCAACAAAGGAACCAAAGTTTTCATGGGAATGCTTTGTAGAATTGAGATTCAGAATGGGTTTGTGATTATAGCACTCAATTGAATTCAAAGCTATCCTTTGCCTCACCCCAAATCTCCATGGCTCAGCTAATAGTCACAGTCTGTGTTTCAAATCATCCCTGGTAGATGCCCTAAAACCTCTTTTCTTCCAGCCCAGTTTATCAGCAATTCTAAGATGTTTATTCTTTTTGTAAGATAAACAGTTTCTTAAACCTAAGGTTTGCACAAATTAAACTCCTGCCTTAACTTTTTGCTGGCTTATTACTAGATCCAAGTGAAGAAAGGTGCTTCTGGGTGCATTTAGTCTCCATGTCTTTCACCAGGACCCTGAGTGCTCATCTGCAATATTTCTTTCTATTGCTGTGTTTGTCTATAGGAGTGAGAGAAAACTTCAGAACTAATTTAGGAGTATTTATGTTTAGGCAGATATTGACAGACAAGGATGCCCACGTAAAATAGCAGGCTTCTTAAAAAATAGTGAAAAGTAAGAATTGGAACAATTTAATTACAAAACAAAAAACCCAAAATGCTCACACACTATAGGAAAGAAATGAAAACAAGAAATGTTTTATTTTTTCTGTTTTTTAAAAAGCAGAGCTGATGCAACAGATCATGTCCTAGTGCACTTTGCTCAGCGCCAGAGCTACAAAAAATAAAATGGATTCATGCTAATTTTAAGCCTCCAGGTTCTCACTCCTGGGGTACTACACTCACCAGTGATTAGTTCAGAAGCTTGGCAGACAGTAGTGTTTTGCCTGCAACTGTGCCAATGGGAATTACTCAAGCATAGAGACTAATCTCAGACAAAGCAGCTGTGAGGAAAAGTCACAGACAGAAGGCCTTTTAGGGACATAGAGGCAAATTCTTAGTTCTTGTCACATCACAACGTGAGTAGAGAACATATATATATATATATATATATATATACAGACCATAATATTGATGTTGGGCTTTTTTATTGTTAAAAAAAGTGTAAGTTATATTTCTATTCAACATACTGTCATCAAAGAAGTCTATTTTTGAGTTATATCCTCAGTAGTGGAAATCGGTATTTTCTATGCACCTATCATGAAAATTTTTGTTCATAACTTGGTTTCTTTTTTTTAAAGCTTGTACTCAAATGGTCAAAATAATATAAGCATTATATGAGGTGTTTCCTAGCAGAGGGTAAACAGAGTTCAAGCTGATTGTGGTGCATTCACTCCATCTGGAAAATCTTTCCTCTAGCTGTTCTTAAAAAAAGAGATTGACAGAGTCAGAACTCAGCATGAGAGAGAAATTTTTGAATTCTCTTACATTCTGGAGAGCATGTAGGTTAATCACTATCTTAAGATGTTGTGAAGGTAGCAGAGCCAGAGTGTGAAGCACAGAGATCAGAGGTGACTTCACCCCACGTGAGCTGAATGTAAAGGAAAGCAGAAATTACATCTGAAAATTTAGGTTAAAATGCTCAGTTATTGTATGCATTGCTACAATTTTAAGGAGGAAGGAAAGTTAGAGAAATGGATATGCTACTAACTGCTTGTCTCTTCATGTGTTTTCAAAGACTGTATGCTCTTATGCAGTTAAAGACAGCTTCCTAACAGTGTTACTATCAAGGTGACTTTGATTCTAGTTGCCCCAATCCTCTGTGGTTGCTTTCTGTAGCATTTTAAACCAATAGGGGTTTGTGACATTGTTTATTAGAGAAACTGCTGGTTTTTGTATTCTTTTTACCTGCTTTAGATCTTTAGGAAGATAGTTCAAAGCTGTCAATCCCTTCAAGGGAGAAATTTAGAAAGGTAAAAGGAAAAAACAACATTCCCAGGGAGGTAGAAGAAGAAAGTAGGTGTCAGGAGTCTTCCTTGAATCATACACACATGCTATTTACTGCAAAATAAGACAAGCAATTAGGTACATATCCATGTGTAATTTTGAAATGTAGGAATCTACTCACTGCTTCTTTGGGACTTCTAAAAACACCATGAAAGCTTCTCATGCTTTCTCATACTTCTTCCCCCTGTTCAGAGGCCATTGAACTGTGTCTGTAGATTATGTCATTCTATCAATAAGGAAGCCTTTGCATGCAAAATTTTGCTAAGAACTCTGGGGCCTGTTAAGAAAGGTTTCAGTGTTTACTGGAATATCCTATTGCCATAATTGTCTGTTCTCACTTAGCCTATTTTGCATGATTCCATTAACAATTAGCAAATATCTTTGACAAGGCATAATGAAACAGTTTATTTTCACAAAGATTAGAAGAAGAATATTGATATATTGATAAAAGAGTCAGTAAATATGTCTTTTCTCTGCAGTAATATTTAGCACGTGAGGAGACGGATCTAACGCTTCAATAAATAAAAACTTATTTTTCAAAGCATGACATTTTCCCTTTGCTTGCTTTCCAACTACTTCTCACGAAAAAGTGCCAGTGGCCTAAGCACACTACTTCATAACTTTTTAATACTTCCTTAGGGTCATACAGCATTTAATGATTGAAAGTAATTTTTAAAGAGTGGCTTTATAAACTGTTTGATGAAAGGAGAGAAAGGATAGCATTCCTTGTTTCTACCTAAAATGATTAGGATCAAAACTACTTTTCAGAATCCATAATGCTCGTATTTCAATATATACAGACTATTTTTGGATTAATACAATTTAAAAATGCTAATAGGACATAACTGTGGCTTTGCCAGATATTATTATGCTAAAGATGCTCCAGTTCTGATTCTCTATAGCACATTGAGTACCTACTGGCATGCCTTGCTCTTTTGCATAAGCATAAAGCTTAGCCTACAGCACTTTTATTTCCTTTTACCATCATCACAAGACTGGAGCTATAAATATTAAGTTTCATGAAGTACGTTTGTTGCAGGAACATGACTGAAAAACTTCCCTGTCATCTCGGGTTAAATTATTACTTGTTTTCTATATCAGATGTTCTTCTGCCTGTAAGACTGTTCTTGCTTGGGGAAACATTTAGGACCTCATAGAATCTGATAAAAAGGTGATCATAAATAGCAGTGAAGGGAGCGGGGGGATATTAAAGAGTTTCAAGATAGTCAGAGACCAAGACAAAAATATTTTCTCTCCTTTTAGAAAGAGGCTTATTTTATTCTACATATACAATGAAGCTACTGTGGTAAGTGCAAGAACGATGAATGTTAAATTACAGACGGTAGCTTCAAGATATCTATTAAATATCACTCAGTTTGTATAAACCTCTTCAAAGGTTTCAAAAGAACATAGCTATAGGATCTTCAATTATCTTGCTTAGGGAGACTTTTTCACTTTTCTGTACAAAGTGCCTGGTTAGGCAGATTTAAGGCAATAGTGACAAGTTAAATATCATATAATGTGTCACAGCTGTGATGTCTTATATAAGATCATCAAGGAGTGAATCACTGCAATGTCTGGTAAAGACAAAGGTGTATTTTGAGAGCATTTTGAGAGCAAAGGCTCAATACAGTGGAGCAAAGACAGTGTTGTTTTGGCAGCACTTTCTGCGGGGAAACCAGTTGGGTGCTTGCCAGCTTGTGCACTTGCATGCAAACGCCATCTTCTTCCTGTAGCATTTTAGGGACAGTACAACATGGAATAGCATAACACAGTATAGCCCAAGGTCAGGTAGTACCTTAAAAGCAGTGAAAAGGCCTGAACAGATGGATTGCTGAATCTGAAGGCTTAATCAAGAGAAGCCAGGGATCTGAATCCTCTTGAGTGCAGAAATTTAACGGAAAGGAAAAGGACAGTCTTCTGGCACAACGGTTCCTAATCCTAAGCTTGAGTAAAAACCAGCCCTTCAGCCCCACCCACCCTGGCTAAAGTAGCTCCCAAGAAAATGGATGAGTGCTTAGCAGTCAAGTATTGACAGGCTTTTTGGCAGGCAAGATTTATTCAGAGCCTTCCTAACTTTCTGTCAGGACTTCGGGAATGTTGAAATACAGTTTTGTAAATATTTGATTTTGAGGCATCTACATTCTCCAATAGAAGATTTTTCAGCTGAATAATTTCTGTCAGGTTCCGTCAAACTTTTCTGTACTTGGCATATTTGACCTTTCAGCAGCTCTCTTACTAGTTCTGACACATATGGCTCAACTCAGTGTCATGAAGTGCTTCATTTTTACCAGCAAGAAATTTGTTCCTTACTGAGAGATGGTGACATGACATTTAAAGTCACAGTCTTCTCTAACTCAGTGTACCTCTGTTCAGTTTAAGTGTGCATCGTTCCATTTTCACCATTACTCGTCAGAAGTGGAGTGGAACATCAATCACAATTATTGAATTTTCTCAGATGACAAAACCCAGGCAGACATATTTCCTTGCAAAATATAAATATTATCTGCAACTGTTCATCTTGTTTGTTAATGCAGTTTGAAAAAAACAGCAGTGACAACTTGGCATTGAAATAAATTTAATTTTGTTTCTAATTAAGCAGAAATGAGTACAGAAATTCAATAAAAGCGAGCAGCAACTAGGGGATTGAGTCAGTTACCTTTTTCTATTATACTATAATCATGTTATATAGAGAGGCTTTCATGACCTTTAGAGCCACTTGAGAATCTAACAAACAGCATCAGGTCCCACTCTGTCAACAGCAAAGATTTTCATCAATGTAGTACTGTCACTGCCAGTAAGATTTTGTGCTTTTATATGTCATTTTGCTTTAATCTAGAATTTTAAAATGTTCTAAAATTTATTTTTATACCATACATTTAGCTGTTGCTTAGTGAAGTAACTGCAACATTCAATATATATATAGTGCATGGACTTATGCCATTAACCTCATCTTGTTTCCATGGTTTTCTCTTGTTCTCCACACATCTAGTCTGTTTTTAAATCAGGTGTTATACATAACTTTGGGAGGAGGAATTATCAGGCCATCATAAACAGAAACTGAGAGAGTTGGGACCTTAAGATTATATTGCTTCCTGTTTACCTGGGAACAGTCAGTTAAAACAAAAGACTAAGAAGCTGGATACTAGGAGTCTATTTATGCTTCTGTCAGCAGTGCATTCTATGAACTGAGGCAAATCACTTAACCTCATTAATAAATGGCATGGTAAAATTTGTCTCCAAAGACTTGTGCAGAGCCACCAGCAAAACTCTATTTCTTCATGTCTACTTCAGGTGAATTATTTTCCTTTCTTGTAGAAACTCTTCTTTGAAAATAGTTGGTTTTCATTTGTTTGGTAAAAACAAAATCGTGATGGCTTTTAATGTCAAAAAGTCAGTTTGAAAAAGTCCTTGGGGTGTTTTTCCCAGTAAAAAGGACACCTGTAGGAAAAAAAAAAAAAGGTATTGAATGAACCACTTTCTACTGGGGAAAAGATGCTTTGAAATGGAAATTTTTTTATCAGTTCTGGTACTGTATGTCTGAGATATATTATCAAAACAAGCAGTCTAAAATAAAACTTAAGCAGGTGGGAGATGGGACAACCTATCCTAATAAATTTTGCTAGAGGTGAATTTGAGTGCTGTTGGACTGTTTTTACCTTAGTTCAAAGCTTAGGGAAAGAAAAGTGTTAATGATCCATCTGATCTCTAAAGTTCTCTCTACTCACTTTCAAAATTGTCATAATATTTATGCACTATAATTTTTATGTCCAGCTTACACAAATGTGAAAACAATCAGCAAGCATTTGTAGAAATTGTATTATAAGAAATCAGAAAAATAATTTACATTTGGGCAAACTTTTCAAATATAAGAAACACTGAGAACATGACAAAGAAATCTGCTAAAATAAGCAATCAATTGTTCAGGAGTTTTCATGTTTATCATCTTTTAAAGTAAAGCCTTAAGGGGAAAAATTCTCATATATTTCTATATCTGTGCCTGTAATTCTGGCCTGCGTCGTTGGGACAGATATCAGTGCATGACATCTAGTGGTAGATTAAAGAGATCCATTGATCTGTGCTATCAAGGAAAGATTCTTAAATTACTGCATTCACATATACCCAGCAAAAAGGAAAATTATTCTTATCCAAAATCAGGTGATCATATAGGAAAAATTTCTTATTTAAACTTCCCTAATAATACATCCAGACTTCACTAGAGAATCCATGTTGGTCAGCATTCTCAAAAGAGAGAAATGTTTTAGCTTTCTGAACTCCCTTCACTACCTTTTTTTTTTGTTTTTCCCTCCCCTTCACCTTCCTTTTACCTCCTGGCTAACAAAAAAGGTTTCTAAAAATGGTTTGATGTTTCTTTTCAGAACTACTTTTTCTGACAAATTGATGCTTTACTAAGAGCTGTTTTGCCAGATGTATTCATAATTTTTCTAAAGTTAAAAATCATCCCTGAAAAAAAAACCCCAAAACAAAACAACAAAAAACCCCAAAAAATCCCAGCAACAACTACAACAAAAACATCCAAAAAAGAACACCAACCCCAAATGAAACTTCTTTCTCAAGTCTACAGCAAGACACTACATGTTCAAAGTGGAGAAGATGTTTTATCTGGACAAAACAAGATATATGCTTGTAAAACATCAGATTATCTTATTTCAAGTGAGATTCCAGATGAGTTGACCTGATAACAGAATGTTAAATGGAAACTGTCAGCTCAAAATATTAAAATCAGCAAAGGCATTGATGACTGAAAACTGGACTCTTGTAAAATAAATTAATGAGCAACTATGACTGGATGTTGCCAACCGTGCCATTCTTAGTCAGCAAGTATACCAGTTTTCCATGTATTTGTCTAATATAAAATGCATCTAAGTTCTTTCAAAGTTAGAATATTTGAAAAATATTTTTTTCCTTTGGACATTTGTATGTTAATCCTGATTTAATTTGACATATTAAACAACCGTAAAATGGATAATATTTATGGCAGAATGTCCAACCCTGGAAATGTATTGACTGCTTTCCACGAAGGCCAATAAAGCCAAAAACATGGAAGGTTTAGCAGGTACAAAAGGCATGTGGCATTGTAGCCCTGTGTATGAACAAGCTCGGAAAAATTAGGGCTTCAGGTGGGTTGACAGAGGGAGGCAGTTGAGACTCAGCTATTATTCAGACAAATGTCTACATAAATAGATATGGGCATGAATCTGAATTATCATCCTGAACTCTACCTCCTGGACCATATAGCAGCAATAATCATTAACCTTTTCTAAGGTCTGAATACAAAGATCATCCTTTTAACATAATGGCAAAGACATCACAGGGACAGAATGCAGCACATAAAGAACAGAAATGGTCTGTGAAAGGACAGTGCAAAAAGGAATTTCTACTGAGTCTCCTTCAATAACAATGACCTTTGCAGAGCCCTTTGTTTCACTGAGAGTTCATACAGCTGCTAAATAAATGTTATGGAAATATTTGTTATATAATGTGAATCAATAATACAGAATTAGTTACTTTTAGTAAACAGAATGTCCAATTAGTCTGCAACCAGTGTGTCTTTTGAATCATGCTTTTTTTGGTATCTCTGCAAGACCAGACACTAAAAACTCCTTATGATGATCTCTTTAGAAAGGGGGAAATGCAATAAAATAGCCAAAAGATACCTGACCTTTTGTATGGAGCTACTGTTGGAATTGTTGCCATTACCCATTTGTAAAATGGGGAATTGCAGCAATACTGGGTAAAAACCAACAAAGTGGTCACTTTGCATGTACAATAGGCCAGAAAACACTTGTCCCTGTAGTTCCTCACAATTTTCCTTCCTTGATCCACCCCCTCACACCAACACACACAGACATTTGCAAGGTCTCTCCCCCTTTCTCTCTCTCCTCTCTCTCTCTCTCTCTGTGTCGTGCTCGCGCTCTCTCTCTTTCCGTCGCTGTCTCCACGGTAACAGCAGCATCAGGATTTTGCTACTGCTGCATGTTTGGATGCTGCCTTTGCACAGGGAACCAGTCAACCAGCCCTGCTGAGGCTTGGGTGATGCAGCATCATCCACCAGTAACTCTCCATGTGTCTGAAGGGCCACTTGCTGTTAGACACACTGGGCTGCAACACCCCATGGATGCTGCTATTCCTTTTGGCTGTGGGTGGTTTATGCTGACAGATGCCAAAGCACTCTCTAGCATTCGTACCTTAGGCAGAGGGATTAAGTACATATAGATTCATTTGTACAGAGATTTAGAAACTCAAGAAGTGCATGGTATAATGAATCCCTAGAAACAGAAATGTCCTCTTTTCGAAACTTGGAGAAGAGGTACATTGCTACTGAAGATGTTGCAGTTTGCAGTGACTCCAGGCAGTAGTCATACTACTTACTACAACAGCACAAATCCCCAAAGGAACAAAAGTCAACTCTGATGTACCATGAAAGTCAAGAGTACAGAGGTAAGATAGAATCTTGTCGACTTTAGGCTTTTGATGGAAGAGGAAGGAGCTAAACACGTGCAGAGGAGTTAAAAGTCCTCTCTTCCACCAAATCTCATGGAAACTTATGAGAACCTTTTTTACTATCTGTTGATAAGCACCTTTCTGAGTTGGTAAGTGGAAGTTAGTGATAGGTGCCATGTTTCTAAAAGATCATGGTTAAAGTCCATCATAGAAGATACATGAAGAAAGAGACCATTGTGTTCCATATTTTTTAATAACACTGAGGAAAAATGTGTACTTGATGGTCAATCATTTTTGTGCCAGGAATTTCTCTTACACAGTGAAATTTTGCTCAGTAGTGGTGTATTACCTATTATGTTATGTTATCTAAACAAGGTTATAAGACTAGCATTAGCCCAATGCTGTTCTATTACATTTAATTAAAAAAATCTTTTTTTCTTTTTAATGTTCTACTTTCTAAAGAGGAGAAAAGTCAGAACCATTGCACAATGGAAAGCTGGCCATGCATCCAGAAATAGGAAAGCTTTGACTGTTTCCGAAGAGGGTGGTTTGTAACTTTAAGAAGCAGAAAAAGAGCACTAAATCTCAAACACTGGATCTTAGAACTTGAGTGATGCTATCCAAATTCTGTGTTTATGACTTAATAATAGCAATAATAATAACATTTTTCATTCATAACTTCTGTATAACATTTTGTCCTACAGCACTGTATCCGCAGTCATCACTGAAATAAATTAAGCTCTGCGATAGATGTTGGCAAACAAACAGATCAGGGAAAATCAGCATGCAGCACAGCAAGAGAAACAAAGACAAATTTTGGTCAAGGACTCAGGGACAAATCCTGCTGACAGTGAAATTGCCGTAGGCTCTTTAATGGCCATGCAGCATAGAAAGACCAATGCATAGTAAATACCATGGCATTCCATTTATTTGCTCTTTATATACTGTTGAAATCCTTCCCATGAAACACAATCTTTCCAACAGTGCTCTTCTTCATTCACCATTCTAGCACAGAGATTCTTTTTTTTTCCTGGTTTTCATGTCAACTGTCCACATCATTGTTTTGCCCATTTCTTTCGCATGTATCTTTAGAATTTTTTACTGTTTTCTTATAAAAGAAGTCCAATCAGTTAGCAAAGGTCACTAATTAGCCTATCCACTACCTCTGATCCTCTTTCTTTCTGCTATTTCTACCATGATACTTATTACTGAAAGCAGGCTAGGAAACACTTGTCTTGTGCTTAAAGAGCTAGATTAATATTTCAAACATGTGTTCAAAATAAGATTTTTTCTCAAAATCTTCAAATGATAGCTATTAATTTAATCGTACATTTCTGTTGGTGTTGAATCTCTCTTGCATGTTTTATCCACTTATTCACATTACACTCTTGAGTTGCATGTTATCATCAGGGTTAAATAATCTCCCTGAGTCAAGTGATGTTCTTTAATAAGTTTACATTTCTATTGAGCCCCAATCTTCATAAAGAGGTTAGGGTGCAAGTACATTTTAAAAATCCTCATCATGGTTAAATAAATGTACGGATAGTGAGGGATTTTTTTGTCACCTTTTTTTCTTTCTTTATTTTTTTAAACTTAGGGCTTTTTTTTTTTGTGAATGAGATCATTAGAGAAGTATATCTCTCAGCCTTAAATCCCATATAGCAAAAGCAGCTGAGTTTTGAGGAAATTAATTCAAACAAAAAACAGAGAACAAGAGAAACAGACTTCACTGATGTGTGCCCACTGGGAAGTGGCTGGACTGTGAACAGGAATGTAGTGAGCCTGGATTGTGGCATGAAATACAGAAGTAAAATCTAAAAGAAAAGAAAAAAGAATGAAAAAAAAAAGCAAGAACCCCTGCAGCCATTGCATTTGACTTTCTAATAATGTCAGTCTCAGAGGAGAGGAGAAATGGAAATGAGAAAAGGTGCACTTGTGATGCATTCATTCTTGCTGTCATTGCCTTTATGGCTTTTCAGCAGGCCACAAAAGGCCAGCCCACTAGAATATGAATGAGATACAGTCATGGCCCCACCAAGTAAGTAAGGGCCATCAGACCTCCTGTTTGGGTCCTAATAGCTTTTCCTAGCTTGGTAATCTCTCACTGCAAAGGAGAAACAAGACAAGACAAACGAAAAAAAAATGATCCTCACTCTCCATACCCTGTCTCTGCTCACTTTTCTTTGATCATTGTTCTGAAGAGCTTCAGAGAACTGGAAGATTTAATAGTCGTCAGGGATTAGGTGAAGTGAAGCCCTTTTGGAGTGAGTTTTACACCCATCAACTAGTCTTCTGGATTAAATATGCAATATTTAATTATGTGTGGAAAGATTTGACAGATAGCTATGGGGGGGTGGAAAAGTATTCACAGGACAGAGAATTTAAACAGTTGATGTTTTCCACTAATTATGTATCTGAAATTCCTTAGGAGATAGGAGAGGTGCACTAGGAGGACACGTTTGACACCACCAATGCATCGAAGTTGTACCTACTCTCCCTTTCCTAACAATTGTACTGAAGACAGATTTCACTGAATTCAGTTGGGATTTAGTCACATTCCCCGACTCAAATTTAAGACTGATAATTGTTCTGCCCCTTTAGGAGCTGAACAGAGTTCAGAAATAGTAAACCATAACAACAGAAAATTTCAGATTACAGAGGAGAGCTTTGTGTTATTCGGTAGATTGCTGTGCAGAACACCTCAAGCAAACTCATTCTGGAACCAGTAGTGTAGCCACATGCTGAAATAATCTTACTTATGAAGACTATGCTATTTTGATTGAGTTAGAGAAAGCTCTTCCTGTTTAAATGTATATTTTACCACACAGATATGCCTGCTCAGTTGAAAGTAGTTCAGGGGTACATAAAGGCTCCATGCTCTGTGGTCTGGTGTAGTATGAAGATATTCAGGGTTTACTCTGCAGACAACCAAGGATCCTCTGCTGGCAGCGCTAATGCAGGAAGCATGGGAGCAAGCTTTGTTCCAGCCCACATGCTCCTCTTGACAATAAGATAATTGTATACTAATTGCAACTTCAGCTAATTAATTCTGTCATATAAGTAGCCAAATATTACTAGTCCCATTAAGATCAAGAGAAAATTTGTAGAACAAGATTAGGTAATTTGGACTAAGGCCATTTCAGAATGTCAGAGTAACATTTATAACACAAAATACTTTGCTAGATCATGTTAGCTCTTAGTCTCTGCTGTTGACAGCCTTATGAATTAATTGGAAGTAGAAGTGTCAGAGTTGTAGACTAGAATGAATTGTGTGTATACACAACCTAGCTCTTAACTGTGTTTGAGATACATGTGATTTAAACATTGTACATACTTCAATGATTACACAAAATCTTTGTGCCCATGAAAGGCAGAAATATTCCTTGTCATAGGACTTCAGTTAATATTATTGTCAGAGAATCAGTTAATATTTTTTTGATATAGTTTATGTTGTATGTCTAAATTATTTGAAATAAGATTGTTGAATAAAACTTTTTTTGGGTATTTGTTTTACTTGATTTATCAAGAATATAGTGGTGCTGGAAAAAAATGAGTGTTTGGCAATGTAGCTACCCTTGGGGTTTTGAATATTATAGATTTCGACAAGGAGGATTAAGTTGTTTGACAAAATGTTTTTCTCAGACAATGTGAATTTTATTAAGGTAATCCCTGCAGGATGAAAGTCAAATCAGTTTAACTTAGTTCTAGAGAAAATAAACTGAGAAGATTGATCTATATTTTAATAAAAAACATTCTGTAGTGCTATTTCTTATGATCAGCAACTGAAAGTAAGAGGACTTACTACTTCCTACATGGCACAACCGTAGCCCAAAAAAATATGACTTCTGCATTTAAAATATGGGTCTTCTGTTCAGTCTAAACCTTCCTTTCCTTTCCTTTCCTTTCCTTTCCTTTCCTTTCCTTTCCTTTCCTTTCCTTTCCTTTCCTTTCCTTTCCTTTCCTTTCCTTTCCTTTCCTTTCCTTTCCTTTCCTTTCCTTTCCTTTACTTTTCCTTTTCCTTTTCCTTACCATTCCTTTCATTTCCTTTCCTTTCCTTTCCTATCCTTTCCTTTCCTTTCCATAAATTTCCTTTCCTTTTACTTTCCTTTCCTTTCCTTTCCTTTTCCTTTCCTTTTCCTTTCCTTTCCTTTCCTTTCCTTTCCTTTCCTTTCCTTTCCTTTCCTTTCCTTTCCCTTTCCTTTCCTTTCCTTTCCTTTTCCTTTCCTTTCCTTTCCTTTCCTTTCCTTTCCTTTCCTTTCCTTTCCTTTCCTTTCCTTTCCTTTCCTTTCCCTTTCCCTTTCCTTTCCCTTTCCTTTCCTTTCCTTCTCTTTCCTTCTCTTTCCTTCTCTTTCCTTCTCTTTTTTTCTTTCTTTCTTTATTTCTCTTTCATTCTTTCTCTTTCTTTCTTTTTACTTTCTTTCTTTTTTCTTTCTTTCTTACTTCCTTTTTTTTCCCTTCCATGTTTTCTTTCTTTCTTCCGTTCTTTCTTCCTTTCTTCATTTTTTCTTTCTTTATTCATTTCTTCCTTCCTTTCTTTTTTCCTCTTTTTTTTCTTTCTTTTTATTTCTTCCTTTCTTCCTTTCCTGCCTCCCTTTCTCCCTTCTCATAGGTAAAGCTATCCATATTGTAGGAAAGAATTACAAGAGCATTTTCTTGTCCAGAGTTTAGATGCTCCAATACATCACTTTAATCTCTTATCACCTTTCCTCATATTTCAAGAAACTAAACTTGTAAAGACTGAAAAAGAGGCAATAAAATTATAAATTATTCTAGAGCTCATATCTCCCACCCACACCTCTTCTACATTAATACCTGCCCTCCAGCACTGTTAGGGCAAGATTGAGTCATGGAAAACCAACTGTAATACTATGAGAACTACATGATAGAAGTTAAGTTACTTGATTTAGCCTCTAGCAATCTTTTCAAGTTTAAAAGAAGTGACTTCCTCTGTTGCATGATGCCACTGAGAAGTTACACATGCAACTTCAATGTACAGGATGTCCATTTTGCAGCAGTAACATCTCATATCCACACCTGCTTGATTTTCTGTTCTTGGGTTGCCGTGGAGAACTTATGTAGTCCTATATTTTGTCTTGCTGAATTGCGGGATTTGCAAGATACCTTTAGTGTCCATTCATGCTCTCCCAATACATGGAAATTCAGGCAACTTATGGAAATTGAAGCAACTTAATGGTACATGCATAGCAGTCCTAGTTTCAGCCTGGACAGGGGGAATTTTTACAGTAGCCAGAAAGGGGGTGTGGCCAGGCCCTAATGTTATTCAATATCATCTCACATAATTTGCAAGGTGTGGGAGTAAGGGACTCACTCTCTTGTTTCTGGGCAGGGTAAAAGCATGGCATGGTGGGGAAGAGCCAGTCAGTATTTTGTCGTGGCTTTTCTGTGTCCTGTAAACAAATCTATCAATCCCAAGATCTCTAAGAAAAGCTTTTCTCCCTCAAGCCAGATTCTTGACCCATGAAAACTTGGCCTTTTGTAGAGATATGTACAGTGTATTTCAGAGTGAGGACTAAAAAAAAGAAAGAAGACATATAAAAATAAATAAAATTTAAAAAGAAACAACTTTCACCATTGAAATCAGTTATAATTTCTGAACCAGAAAACAGAAAACAATTATGTTGAAGCACAATAATCTGGATTTATAGCATGTTCACATGGTTCAAATACATAAGTAATGTATGAACAAACACTTTATGTGTATGTATATACATATTATGTGTATGAACACAGTATGAACAACATATGAACACAGTGCACTTTATGATGAGGTGGAGAAAAATATTTGAAGTATTGTGTTCATAAAAGACCTCAAGTTTTTACATAGAGAAATTCAATTCTTCAGTTTGATAAAAATACTAAATATGGACAGGTTTGAGACAACCTCACACTTTATCCTTAACCAATTTTATTTTAACATTAAAGGTACAAATCCTGAGTTGCAATGTAGGGAAAAAACTGCTAAGTGAGGATTTCTGAGTAAAACTACTAAATTCAGTGATGTTTGGGTTCATTTTATAATAATAACAGTTTGTTACCGAAAAGAGTTTGGATAAGGTCTAGAAAAATACATACTATGAAACTATAAGCTTTGAGTTCTTGATGGCTTCTTTCACGTTAGAATTTCTCTCTGAAATGTAATACTTGATATTCATCATTCAGTATTCACTTGTTCCGAGTATCCAAAATAAAGATGCGTAACCCAAGTAGCCAAGCAAGTCTGAAATGCTGAATACTACATTGCTAATGTGCATTCAGCAAAGTGTTTCACAGTTTTTCATGAACAACTCTCAATCAACTTATTGATTACATACAGATATATAAGAAACAAGAGCTAAACAAGGCTGGTTTTCAAACAATTTATTCATCAAAACAAGGGTGTTACAGTCATAACATTATTCATTGAGATCAGCTTGAATAATTTGACCTGAAATACATTATTTAACAGGAATAAATATTTTAAACAAATATATCTAATCAAAGGTGATTTAACTACTGCTTGTCACCAAATAATCCATCAACAATTGTCCTATCCTGTTGAATGAATCAACATAATGAACAACTGCTGAAGCAAAAGGAAGCATCATTTATCATTAGAACAATATACTGCATATGTGAGAATGATAACTTAATCCTAGAACCATCTCAGTTTTACAAAACCAGTGCATTAAAGAAAATGAAGAAATAATTGTAGCAATAGAAAGAACAATCATTTAAATGTTATTAAAACAATGATTAATCATGGAAAAACTACTAGATCAACAAGTCTCTTCTCACATCAGACATTTCTTACCTACTGTTCCTTTTAGGCAATTGAAGGCAGTGCAGAATTAGAGAAATAAAATAAAGAAGGTGGAAAATTGTTTTAAAAAATAGTAAGTGGCAAAAGAATAGAAAATCATGATTTAAGTCTGTTTTTCCATGCATTTCAATTAGTCTCTGGTCAGATTTGTATACTCTAAGGAAGAAAAAGCAAATATCCAAATCACACAAATTTATAGCTTTTGGGTTAAAAAAAAATGACCTTGAAGTTTGAAGCACTGAAAAAAAAGATGATGAAATTTATTTTAGCCATTTCCATTATATAACCTATATACATGTAGTATATATGTATACAGGTCATATTGGACCTAAGTGTACTCACTACAGAAGTGTGTGTGTGTGTCCAGTGTGTGTGAAAGAAAAATTAAAAAAATCTAAAATACGCAATCGGATTTCTTTCTGAAATAAGTAGAAAGCTAGTTAAATCAACAGTGGTGATTTGCACAAGCCTGTGGTAATCATTTCAGGAACTAATTGTTTCTAGGATTCTGGGTGTTTTGTTCTGTTTGTCTCCCTGACTACATTCCCTTCTCGTCTTCTTTAAAATGGCTGGCAAACCTGCAGTTGAAACCCTTGCCATTTGTTCAGACTGTTAACTTTCTAAAATTTCGTGGTAATTTGGGAAGTAAATGTGACTGCCTTGTGACAGGTGTATCAGACATAAAAAGAAATCATGTCAGAGAAAGAGCTTTATTAGCTAATTAGATATCTGGAAAGTGATTTAAATATACATGAGTTGGATAGCTATGTATACAATTTGTCTTTTCTATTTACCTTACTTTTTTTCCATTTTTATGTGTAAAGACCGGAAAATGGTAAACGAAAGGTATATAATTTACTGATAAGAAGGCCTCAGTGTAATCACAGTGTCAGAGGAATGAGAAACAATGAAACTAACTCTTTAACCATTTTAAGAAGAAAAAAAAGTCTAGTAAGTTCCTTCTGGTACTTGAGACTAAAAAACCCATGGACAGTAATTTGAGAAAAGTAGAAATGTCAAATGCACCCCTGTTCTACAGCTGAACAGGATATTGGATACTATCCCGTGGGAAAGAAGTGGGCAAGGAAAATTAGCTACAGCAAAAGAGCCAGCAACATATACTAAATTTAAAGAATTTCAAATCTGCAGGCATGAATTATTCGTAACTGAAGAGATGGAATTAACTACACAAAAAGTCTATAAAACTTTAATATTTATAAGTAAGTATTGAAAGCCAGAAAAAATAGAAAAAGAACTAGAGGACTGCCGTTTCTATTTCACTAACAGTTTTTAAAAAATGGGTATCTTCAGGCTGATTAGGCTAGAAACGTAGTTGGATAGGCAGTAATTCATGACTCTGTTGAGATTTTTGTACACATAGCACTTGCAAATTTTTTTTAGTTTTAAAAAAACTTTTAGGAGGTAATGTCATGTTTATCAAAACACAGTCCACCAGTGATACAGTCATATAATGGTTTTGCTGTGGAGTTAAAAATTAGAGTACCAAACAAAGTGTTTATTTATGGGTTGTTTTGCAGATGTTTTTTCTTGGCAGGTTAAGTCTTGTTTTTCCATGAAGATAGAATGGATTCAGAATAAAAAATAAAACCCCAAGTTATCTTTTTATTTTTTTTCCTAATCAATTCCGAATGAGTAGACCAAATATATACTGTATTAGTGATTTGCATCAGAAAAACTTGAGTGGTGGCTATGAGCCATGTAGCCATGAGCTGTGAGATAACAACTATGATGAAATAAGTAAAGTTGTGTTGACAATATTGTTGTATTGTGGTTTGAAGTATTAGTCAGTGGATGCAGCAAATCAGGGAAGGAAAGACAATGTTATGGTAGACATGTTTATATATGTGATATGAGAATCTCTCTATAGTGTTTGGTTGATTTGCCTTGCTTATATACTCAGGATCATATTGTTCACTTAATTTATTGCTCAGGGAGGAATTTCCTCCTTGATTAGACCGATAAATTTCTGATGCTGGTTTTACTTTCACTTTCCAACCTTTCTCTAAAATACATAGTACACATCTCATGATCATATGGATATCATCCCTTGAGAACACCTCAGGTTTTTTACTGCCGATTTTCCTTCAAAATCTACTAAGAGTAGAAAAGCACAAGCCTCTCAGTCCTAAAAAATATAACCAACATTGTGGTAAATGAAATAAATAGTGTGTTGGTGTGTCTTTTTGATGATAGCTAAGTATGTTCCTTAACATAACACCAAACAAATACAGGTAATAATGTCACAGCTGTTCCATGTGTTTACTTCACATTTTTTTCTGGTGCAAATCTAGCCTAATTAAAAGTTTTAGACTTAATAAAATCACTACATATACTAAGTGATCATTTATGGTGAAACTAAGTGACCTAATGGTACCTCCTGGCCCTAAGCACATCTGAATGCAGAATGTGATATGCTGCTTGAATGAGGGAAGAACAGTTCATTTCTTTTTCACATAGCAGCAGGGTCTGAATGATAAATAAATATCTGACCTGAGACATATTCTTTAAGCATCTAAGTTCTTTGTTTCTTTGCTATCTAAATTTGGAATACCTTGTCTACTTTTATCATCAAGAAATTTATATTGTCATTTGTTTATCAAACATTTCAGCTCCATTTTTTTTCCCCTTTTCAATCCTTATTCTGCTAAAATTGTGTCTTATTTCATGCAGGCAAACTTAAAAACCTGTCCTAAATGGAAAGTTCTTCTTCTGTATGAACCAAGACAGAGTTACCTGCTTCTGGAACATTTTATTACCACTAAGCTGCCTTAATCATCACAGAAGAATATTTACCCAATCCAGCTTTACACACTTAATTCAGTGGGCTGCAATGGTTGACTAAAGTCAGAACATATAAACACCTGCTTCCCTTCTTCCTACATGAGCATATATAATGCAGCATTTGACATCTGATGAGTTCAATCACTGGTAGATATTTCATTGTTGCAATAAAGATGTGTGTGGTACAGCTGTACAGAATTACAAGAGTATGTGACAAAAGAAGGGAATCTGTTTGTAGTTAATAATCTAGGTGCTAAAACCTTCTTTTCTGAATTTCCTGACATAAATTAACTCATTTCCCAACAAGAACAAAAAAGGCATTAAAAAAACCCTAAAGTGTACTTCAATTACGCCTGCACACATTTCACAAATCAAATAGCCATCAAAACAGCTGTGATCCTTTTGTCCTTGGCCATTATCAGAGAGTTTGTCTGAAAATTTTTATCGTTTTCATTGTTTCTACACAAATTTGGCTATACTACTGAATTCATATCATACATGAAAGACACTGACCTACAACAGAGCCTTTCAGTTCTGTGGAAATATAGCACTTGCAGGAAATACTTGCAAACAAGGCTTAGAAGTCATTCTAGAGAATCAATAGATTTCTGTAAAAGGTAATAGAGATGCTTTTTAATTTCTTTCTGATATGTACTTTTGTTCATTAAGCTAGGACTTGAAAAGGAATAAACCTGAATATTATAGGTGGGACTAGAGCAAGAGGGTTCCCACAACAAAATGATGAACATATTAAGGTTCTTTTCTCTCTCTGATCTTTAATCTCTGCACACTGAAGTCCCTTCCTACAAATCAGTTGCATGCAAAAGAAAGCCCTTTTATTGATTTAATCAATTTTAAAAAGTCATAAGAGATGATTTAATGCTGTCATACATGAATTAAATAATCTAGTTTTTCAAAGGCGATTCTTCACATGAAATAAAATTTATATAATATATAAGTACTAGATGATTTACACTGAAGAACATTGTAATGTAAATTGTATTAATGATAAATTTATTGCAGAGTGGCTGAGCTCAATCTAATTTTTTCTGACTCCTGATCTCTCTGTCAATTATCTGAAGTATAATTTCAACACAAATTTGAATCTATTTTTGACATAGAGATTAGTTAGAACCCTTGCCTTCTCTCACCCAGTCTACATTTCTAAATTATTTGTTGTATTTCTAATACAGCTATCACTATCATCAACTAAAATGAAAGAACAATTGACTTGCTCAAAATTATATTAATAATTCTACATAACTAAAAGTATTCGAAAAATATCATTAAGGTAAGGTAGTTTTCCTTGATATTCAGTCTCTAGAACATCACAGGTGTTTGATTTCAGGTCAGCTCATAATGTAAACCCAGTTGTAATCGGAGTCTATAAATGACAACTTAAATTTTTCATTTCTGATATTTGTATTCCATTGTGAGGTTTCGACTGTGGTGGGTAGTTGATTTTGGTGTAGTTTTAGAACAACTTCATTAATATAATTTTATTTTTTTTAAATGTAAAGGATCAAAAATAAATTTATTGACAAAAGAAAATGGGTAATTAAGGATTTTAGGTGCTTTCTCTTATTTTTATGAGCATATAATTATAATGAGCATTGCCACTTAAGTGAATACTGATTCCTCAGAGAAACTTGATGGCTTTGTTCTTCAAAGATAAGCCACGTAGTGAGGGAATAAAGTGTTACCATGCCCTTTGTGTGAGGAACACAGAGAGTTGTAAAAAACCAAGGGAGCATATATACCAGTTTTTAAGTAGTTAGGTGGAATTTTCCAATTCTAGTTGAAAGAAAAGCATCTTTCTTCAGACAGCCTTTGTGAAACAAAATTTCAGCCTGAATATTCCTGGTCATTAGCATTTATAATTAATATTTTCTAAATCAACATGCTGTACTTCGTTTTACACAATCGTTGAAACAATAAACTTCTTTTGACATGAATATAAAATTACTTAGGATAGAAAAGGTGTAACTAGCATGTTTACAGTCCTTATAAACTGAAAGAACAATTTATAAACTTGAACTTGTATTTTTGTTTTTAAAATTTTAAATTAATTTGCCGTAAATGGGAAAGAACTTTTGTCAAGAGGGTGCTTATTCTCAAAATCAGTAACAATGGAAGTGCTCCTTTTCTAATAATTGGAAGAGAAATTTCAAGACCTAATTTAGGAATCTGAATTGAATTTTTGTCTCTTTTATTATTAGTCATTCTTTATCAATTTGCTTTATCAAGAAGTACTTCAAGAGGACCAAATTTCTGTGATGCAGAAATTATCATTTCACGTGACTGTGAAGAAATGATTCACCTGTTTATAGCTAGATGATTACATGTAATTGGGCTTAACATAGACAGAGTTAATTCCTATAGTGAATTATTTCTTAAATGTAAAAGATCTTAGTAAAACAATCTCAGTTCTGCTGAAGAGCACAAGCACATTGCTCCTTTCAGAGGTGACAGATCTTCTGTGATAGAAATGTCGGTCCACTGATGGTGCCTTGGACTGCAGTAAACCTTAAGATGAAAGATTTTGTCTGAAATGGAGTCCTGATCTGCCTGATGCATGCTTGTTTTAAAAATATATATACAAGCGTACAGGTTTTAAATTATGATTATTTTTTCTTCAGTATTGAGTGCTTTAAGGCATTACTATGGAAACTGTTTGCATCAGACTACTACTTTTCTCTCCAGTTATTTCAGTTTCATTAAATCCTTGCTAATACTTTATTATTCACTATCTTTTAAACCCACATGCATTTCAGTATCTAATTTACTTAACAAATTGTGTCTGACAAAAGAGAAAAACTTATAGTACAATAAACAACACTATTAATTACTGTGTGGAGCAGTGAGCCACTGTGTTTGTCAGCAACATTACACCTTCAAAATAATGGCACCCAGTAATTAAGTATGAACATATTCTATTATTAGAGCATATATCCTTTTTCTTACATTTATTTATAATAGAGAAAAGTGAAGTTGCATTTATTATAGCTGTAGCCTTTATCCCACTAAAACAAAGCAAGAGGAAAAGAAAAACACATTCAGTCTGAAAACATATAAGAAAAATTATGTCACTATGGCAACCAAAATGTCATTTGTTATACTTTACTCATTAAAGCATTGGAGATTATTAAAAGATAAAGAAAGTCCTCTAAATTTAGAAGGGTCATCAGTTACAAAGTATTTTTTTCAGGAAGACCAGGTGTTTACAGTTTGGGGACTGTATCTTAAACCTCTTATTTATATAATCAAGTCTTCATTTATGTAGAAATTTTCATTCATCTTATGAAATCTTCCTACACAGAAGATATTAAGACAACATTCCTATCTTGAAAATACTAATTTATGTAAAATTTAACCTAGCTGTAATTGTCTTCAGCATCACACCAAAGTAACTGAGATGTTGACCTCTACTCAGAGAAAGCTGAAATGTACTGTAAGTTCACTACATAGTGAAAATTAGATATAATAAGAAGAGTGATGGTTCCTTAACTACTTTTCTAAAGGCTGTGAAATATACCTCTCTGAAACTACAACATTTACTTCGGAACCAAGTTGGACTGTGTGTTCCGGGATCTGGCTGTGCAGTTAAAGAAATTGGAAGGAGAAATCCTTGGCAAGAAAAAGAAAAAAATCACATTCAAATTTGCTTTTGGGAGTTATGAGTCATTTTGCTTTTCGAGACCTTGCGAGTTTAATGTGCCAGCTCTATTCTGCTCTAGCAGGTACCTGAGCGATGACGGAGTTGAAATGCCATGACATTGGACTGGTGCACATGATTCATGGCCATTTTATTCAGGTTGTTGAATTTCCTTTAAATTACTGCCATGGCTCCTGTATGGGTCAGCACTGTATACTTCAGCTTGTCCTTTTAAACCATGCAGGTAGATATAAAAACAGCCTTATATGGTTAAACTATAGCTCATAATATTTTCTTCTTCCTTCAAACCACCCAAAACAAGAAAGAATGGTTGATGATTTCCTTACATAAGGAATCTTTTTAGTTTAATTATTTGTCTATTTCTTTAAGGGCTTCTTTGGAACATATGAACCAAGCAAATATTTATACTTTGATAATTTAACTAGTCCTAATGCATATTGGATATAGCATGTCATAAGGTGGTTTTGATTTTTTTTTAACCAATGAGACAGTAACTAGCTAGCCAAGATACTTTTGGTGATACAAGCACCACTTTATCCTTATATTTTTAAGGAAGTCTGTATGCACTGCTAATCATCACGTGTTACAGAAACATCTGATCACATGCTTGTGATCAGTTACTGTTCTCCAAATGCCTTTGCTGTACTGCATACAGACTTATGCAATTATTGCTATCATATTGTTTCTCCAGCTTCTTTATTCATTATCACTATGATAATTTCTACCTCATGAGTTAGATACTTCATATGTCATGATATTTTTGTTTCCTTTAGAAAAAGATTATTTTAGCTTTTTTTTCCATAATTAACAAGAATAAAAAGTAAATAAATGTATAGGTTTGTATCACGAGCCCTGGTATTGCTGAGAGCAATTCTGCTGGCAGCTTTATTCAGGCCTTATGAGAGACCGTCCTACCTTTAGTGAGTCACTTAAGAAAACCAGTTAAGTTGGTTTCAATGCAAATGCATTTTCCTGGATTTCGTTGATAGTGACACTGTTAATTGCATATTCCAAACCTTTTCAGAAAATAAAAAATACCATCAGTGTGCTAGTACTCTGTGATCTTGGAATACAACTGTTCATGAGATATGAATAATTTAATGCAGAATTTTCTCAAGAGCCTTGTTTGTTCCTTTTTTGTACCTGTTTGGTTATGTCTTTGTGTATATTGCCACCTGGTCACCAGTAACCCCAAGAAGCAGGAAGTGTAATTTAATGAATTCATGCAGCTTGTATTGTGCTCTGACAACACAGAATACAAAAGATGATGACAAGGAAGTTGTCACAAGTTAATTTTCTGAAGATGTTATGTTTCTTAGTGCTTAGTCACCTCTCATGATAGTCCTAATCAGCTAGTTACTAAAATAGATGTAATTTTTTTAGAAAGATGAGCCCAAAGCTCAGAAGCAATGCTGGTGCTCCATGAAAGAGCAGTCCAGAGCACTGTAATCTAATTGTTGGATTTTTTGTCCTGTGAAAAATAATGTGAGATGTGAAAGCTCATGTCCTTAAGGGAAAATACCTCTTTCCAGATCCTAAAGGTTTGCCTTAAGTACTGAAAATTTTGCCATCTCTATTATTGTAGTATTTTCTAACACAAAAGAGATCTTTGAAGTACTGAGGTGCTAGCTTGTTGAATACTTTAAGAAAACCACCTGATTCCTCTACTGTATTTCAATGCCAAAAGCACTAAGTTGGCCCTGAAGTTGCTGTATCTGGTCTGGATGATTGTCCAAGATGAACTCCAAATTTTGGTAGCTGTGATTGTTCACAACAACAGAAATTACAGAGAAAATTGCATAAGTACCATGTGGCCATCTGTTCACCATCATTTGTATTGCTGTTGATCCTTTCATGTTTTGCTTCCAGACTTTGGGATACTGTTTTGGAGGCAGAGGTAGATGTCACTGGAAAAGCAATAATGTCAACACTTTCCATCATTTTTGTGCATGACAGACAACAGGGCTTTACACTTGAAAGCTGATTTTACTTTCTCCTTTCTGCCCTGGACATCTCTGTATCAGCAGCCTTGCAGAACACTTTGTATATGAGGAATTAGGGATCTAAGACAAACTGTCTGGTCTGTTGGGTATCCCACATGGAGATTGAAAATCTCTTATGTAGAAAGTATTCTCATCCTTGTAATCTGCACATATATCCTTCTGGTCCAATTACTGTTATAGGTAGAAATGGACTTTTAAATAAGAATTCGGTTCTTTGATGTCTCAAAATGGCCATAGATGGACTACTACCACCAGCACTACTTTACTCCAGATGCTTTTGAAGACATGTAAGCTCTCTCTCACCCCTATGGTAAATAATGTCAGCAAACAGACATAAAAAAGAGCCCAGATTTTCAGAAACACATAGCTCACATACTTGTGATCAGTGCTGGTTAAAATCATCTTGAAAATTCAACATTATACCAGACATACACATTGTTCTTTCAAAATACCATCCCTGTTTCCACAGTAGACCGCCACACATATATAAAATGCTTTGACTGTATCATGAATTGTCATGAGAATAATGATATATGAACAAATAGAATGTTATTTTGAAAGAATCGATCAATCAGCTATAACAAAATGATCACCTGAAATAAGAAAGTAATTATAGTAAACACTAGAGTTGATTCAAATTTTCCTCTGAAGTTTTTATCAGATCCACATAAAATATGAATTCAGGGTCTTTTTCATGAAATTAGTTTGGCTATGTTTTTCAACTTCAGGTTTTTTTAATTAAACAGTATTTTATTTAGAAATATAAATGTTTTAACCATGGCCACAGGTAGGCATTTAAAGTGGGATTCTCTGCATTTAAAATGGCTAAGTACATAGTACTGTTCAGATAAGCAATAGTATCTAGTCTATCTGCATCACTAGGAGAACTTCTTTTTATTTCTAGCCCTGAAGCTACTGAAAAGAAAACAGGAGTGAGAGACTTATTTCTAAATATTTTTCATCTTTATATAGCTCTTCATAGAAGCTGGATGAATCATCTTCTGAATAAACCTGTCTCCACTGATTATACATGGAGCACATGTTGCTATGTCTAAGCATTTCAGTCTCAGGTTGTGTTGTTTTACCTGAAACCCCTCCCACTCCCATTCACTTCCCTTTTTTCTTTTTTTTTTTTTGTTTCGCTTGTTCAGGCAGCAAACCAGAAAAAAAATGAAAATCAGCTTTTTCTACAGTCCTACAAATGTTAAATATGCTGAATATTCCCATCACAGTAATACTAGTGGTCACAATCAATTCTAGACCTGTTGTATAGGGCTATGTACAAATTGGTTGAGAACAACAGTCCATTCCCCAAACTGTTTATTGACTATTTGCTAGGACATAACTCATGGATAAAATAAAACAAGGCATAGGAAGGAGTCAATGTCAGTAATAACAACTGAGTCTTTTAGTATCACCAATAACAGTAATCACTAAAGAAATAAAAGCAAATTGACTGATCAGATCTTTGTTCAACAGAATGCAGGGGGAAAAGAAAGGAAAATAGGAAAAGCAAATAATGTAATACATATGTAAGATAAATGATAACATAATTTATAATTAAAAAATGAGATGCTCATACTGCAGACAGATAACATTTTTGCAACATCTGGCCTAGCCTGTCACCTACACTCATGAGTGTAGCAGGCTAGTAATCTTGAAATACATAGTTTTGACTTTAAAAGTTGCCAGATTTCCAAAGTATTAGAACAATAGAGGTATATTTCAGATCAATCTGAATCTGAACTTTTGACAACGCAGAGACTGAGAAACTAGAATCAAATGTCCTGTAAAAAGCCCGTTAAATAAAAACTCTTTAATTGGGTACAGCTTTAGACACAGGAGGACAATGCAGATAATCTCATGAGATGGTCCCACCAATGACTGTATGATGGAAGTTGTTAGATAAACCAAATGTCAACAGCACAACAAATGAGAAAGTTCTCATCCACTTATCATAAATGTGTTGAATTTTCTCCTTCTGACAGTTTGAATAGATGATGCTGTCATCCAGCTTCACCTCAGGGGATTATTAAAAACCACAGCAATAGATGCCATCTGTGAGAAAAACATGAAAGATACCATGTGCAATTGCCCTTGGGATATTAAGGATATACTACAATTCTCTGGTGGTATGTTTTTCCCTGGCAACCTTGAAACAGGGCAACATGAAATGAATGAAATATGATTTCAACAAGAAAGTTTGTGTGGAAAGGTTTTTTTTATCACCCCACAGTGCTTTCCTATACACAGGTTATTTCACTGAGGTAATTCCTCTTTCTTCGTGTTCCACTCCCAAAAGAATATTACGTACAACCAGAAAAAAATGTAATATCCTCCATGTGAGGAGAAGGATGTTGCCATAGGGCACCCACCGTGACCATGGGTCACCCAGTGTTTCCATAGGGTGGCCATGGCCATGGCTGTGGGTCACCTAGCATGCTTATGGGGCACTTGGCACGGCCATGGGGCATCCAGTATAGTGATAAGGTAAATGGTGGTACCTGGAGTGGTGGTGGGGCACCAGTGGAGTCATGGGGCACCCGACATGGTCTTAAGGTTAGGGTTGTGGGGGTTTTTTTCAGGGAGTAACTTCAGGACCTTACCAGGAAGGACAGTACATATAAGAAACAGTTTTGCATAGAGTTTGTACCTAATGATCGAGATGTTTTCATGTTTGATTGTCAGGAACAGATTCCATCATCATGCAGACATAACCTTCATGACTTTATTCTATGTCTGAGCCATCCACTTTCTACTGGAATTCTAGAAGTAGGAACCAGCAGGCTGCACTGTCCTCTCTGCTCTGATAGTCTAAGCTTCCTAGTCTGATGTTAATCTGGTCAGGTATAAACTGAATCTAATACACCAATGGCTTGGCAAAGTATGTAAACCTCCACATTACTTGCAATAACTAAATCAACCTAATTACTACATCATAAGGACTGGGTGCAAAATACATACAAAACTTATGTAGTTATGGTTTCATTATTATTAATGAGGTACTTTGTGTTTGAAGCTGTACTTTTACTGTTCAAGTAAAAGTACTGCTATAGACCACTGAGCACAGAAGAAAAAGTTGGTTCTAGTTCTACCATTTCTGACTTTTGATCAGTTAAATGCCTCACAAATAAACTAAAATAAACTGCTCAACTTCATTAAGCTTATAAAGAGACACTGTTGGCATACATAATTGATATTTTCTGTTGAATTCTAACTCGATTTCATCCCATCTTTTCCACTCCCCTATAACCCTGAAACATTCATAAGGGACAGTTACACCAGTTTTATATAAACTACCACTCACAATCTAGAGCTACCAATGTAAAGCCTTTCTGATACACTGTTATCAGACTGAATGTCTGTATATTCAGTGGAATCTGGCTTAAAGGAATATGAAGATAAATTAACTATTAAATTTATTAATTAAAATAGTCATTCTGGTGGAAAATCAGAAGGTTCTATTGTGAAACTCTTAATTTAGTTAGTCTGTGTAGCTTGTTAAGTGCTGTGTGTTTCCTCTACAGCAGTCAGATCCCTCCAGAAACTTAGTTACTCTGAATTTGAGCTAAAAAGAATTTCTCATTTTTATTCACTACAGAGATTACATATGTAGATTAATCTCCCAATTTAGTTACTTAAATGACAGATTTAGCATAAGAATAGTCCACAGCATGTTATTTTTACCTGTAGCCATACACCAAGATCAGTTATGCAATCAGGACCAACCTGTAGATCCAGAGACAAAAATAATACTCTACTGCATTACATACATGTGTAAGGGGCACTGGAGTCCTAAACTGTATTTCAGTCCTGACTGAAGCACTGTGTTGCTAATGAAAAAAACAGTAATTCTTTCTGGGCTTCTTTTTTCAGCCTTGGTCTCTCTTCTGAGACTACCAAACGCAAGCTGCTGGAAAATTCTATAGCAGGTTTTTTTCTTTGTGGATGCCCGTCATTTAAAATGTAGGTTGAAATGCAAGTGCTTTTGCACAGTTCATCTGGTGGTCACTTGATAACACCTCGACTTAGTCACTGGGACCTGCCCTGCATTAGAACTGATGACCTCAGTGTGACCACTCTACATGTTGTCAGCCATCCAGTCTGACATGGGTGTATTTTTCCATATTAAAACACAACATAAAGTTCTCTACTTTTAGAACTGTATTTCACCACTGGTCACCTCAAAGAATGAGTCAATGATGCGTAAGAACTGTTCTCCCTGGTCTAAAAAGCCAAGTACACTAGTGGCTGTATTAATAATGCATAGAAAATAAATTGGTTTTCACATTTTGATGAAAACACCTTATTTTTCACGTATTTTTCACCTATTTAACTTCCTTTTGATACATATAAGCTCTCAAGTATTACTAGATTTTACACAGAAAATTTTCAGCCTAAAAGACAAAAATAAATAAAATGTGAACACAGAGACATTTGTCAACGTGGAGTTGAAAATTAATAACACTGTAATTTTTCTTTTAAAATGTCCACATGTAGAAAACTTCTCTTTGGCATAGAGTTTGGGTCTCTGTGCAAAGACTGAATTTTATGAATTGTTTTCTATATATGGAATGGCATGGTAGAAAGCCTGAAAATAAGAACAGGAGTATTGACATCCTTAACTATAGCAGCACAAACAAAATGAGGAGGGATGTACTGAGATCTGAGATATAAGGTCACATAATATTCTGCAGAGACTTGGAGGTGAGAATGAGAACTTTAATATGATGGCAAAGAAGGAAATGAAGAAGGGAATTACAAGAATGAATTTAAAGATTATGATTGATAGGACAAGAAAATTATTACAAATACCAAGAACAGAAGTTTTATTTTCAAATATTTGCCTCCTATTTTGAGCATACAGGTTTTTTATTGTAAATGTGTGTACTAACTTTCCAGTATTTTTTCACATGCACGTTAGAATTATGCCCAATATAGAAAAGGTCATATGAAATGTGTTCAGATCTGTACATTCAAATAGTGTTTCTTAATTTCCATACAGATGAGACACAAAAAAATACCTTTTCAAAACTTGTGAAAGAAGAGCCTTAAAATAAAAAATAACATGAAGAACTACACTCTTCATAAATTAAAGACTCTCTGGTTTGTACTGTAATTGTTTGTTTTGAACCTTTTTAATGATGCGTACCTTGTTTAGCACAAATTACCCAACATGTACGTTGGGAACTGTGAACAGTCTTGTAGATGGTCTGACATGGTGTTCCTGCTTTTGTCCTGTTTTACCCCACTAATGTTAAGGTCCAAGACAAGAACAGCCGAGTTCTGGACTATAGGTCCTGGTGGAATCAAGTTAATTTCAGTTGCAGATGTCCTCTGTGATCTTTTTGTCGTGAAAAAAAACTCAACACATTTCTTTAATAGCACCACAACTCTCTTAGTTTACCAGGGCAAGGAAAAGCAGCCACAGTGTACAAGTGTGTCTAATTTCTGTGATTTTGAAAAAATGAAGTCTTATTTCTATTATATATTTTGTTAATGCAGTGAAACAGTAGCAGCTAAAATTCATGGAAAAGCTCAGTCATATTGTGATTTCCATACACACAGACATGAAGGAATCAGAAGTTATTACATAGACTCCTTAAGGTAGCAGTAGCATCTTTCTGTATATTAGCACATTATTTGCAACAGTGATTTCTCCAAATACCATTATTTAACCATATGACTGTCATTTTTATCCTAGCCAAGCCTACAGAATCATTCTGACTCAAATATCTACATCTATGGTAATGGATATGGTTTAAACATGAAGACAATAAAAAATACTGGTGTGAAAACTTCATCAGCACCAGGGCCCGGTGGCTGAGAACTGCTGGTGACCTGATTCCAGTTAGAGGTCAGCAAAAATCTTCTGCTTTGAAACAGAGAAAAAATACAGTTTGGAAACTTTGATAAAGCTGTCAGGCTCTGAAAGTCAGAGACTACCCTGGGGACAAAGATAATATTACTGGGTAGAACAAGCACTTTTGGTAAAGAAAGATTCATCCTCTTAGAGGTGTGGGTGGAGAATAAAAAGTCTTTTAAGCTATTTTCTGGTGGAATTATGTTGTCAGAGGTTTTGTCTTTCTGGCTTTTAAAATATACACAGAACAAGGACATCATCAATATGACAATTTCATAATGAACTGTTTAACTGTGTCTCATTCTCAGCTGAAGAAGGACAAAACCTGTTGCTTAGCTTACTTTCAAATACACTCTTAATTGAATGGGTGGTAACTCTACTTCTTATTTAAATAGACTATTTTTTCTCCTTTGGAACATCCAAGAGAATAAAAAAGGCAGGTATATAGAACACTTGTGGAGAGGTGTTAGATGAACAGATCAGAGAGAAAATTTTAAAGTAGATCAATCGTAGAAAATAAGTTTGGAAGAAACTTTAGTAGATCATCTAGTTCATTTTATATTTTTACCTCTAAACTGGA
Source organism: Chiroxiphia lanceolata (assembly GCF_009829145.1). Classification (NCBI taxonomy): domain Eukaryota; kingdom Metazoa; phylum Chordata; class Aves; order Passeriformes; family Pipridae; genus Chiroxiphia; species Chiroxiphia lanceolata. The sequence goes on along the minus strand of NC_045642.1, from coordinate 21,525,418 downwards.
CAGATAAGCAGACTAAATATGAAGGACAACATTACCTATGATTTGATGTTGCAAGACAGTATGTCTTTCTTTCTTTCCCTTTTACACAAATACACAAACTCTTGTGTAACCAAATCTTCATCTGTGATACCTATCATTTTACGAATGTTTCTAATCTACACTTACTGTACATATTTGAAATTCATCTGTATTGTAACTATTTGTTATAAGAAATAAACTAAAATCAGAATCTTCTTCTCAGTTTTCCAAACCGCAGTGGCTGAGATAAACCATGGAAACATAGGAAATTTTCTTAGACTGAATAGATTCTTGTGATGTTAGAATTGCTCAGCCTGACAGGAAAGGTGTTTGTTACTAAGGAAATACTGAAGAACAGGATTTGGCCAAGTTTTGGAAAATGTTTTGGTGAAAACAAATTAAATATCAGGCTTACTAGAATATACATTTTGACTATATTTTTTTCTTGAAAAAAGGAGAGGAAAAAACCCCAGATCTCTATCCTTGTGGTTAATAGCTGGTTAACACCGACTTTTTTTCCAATACCTGATGTCTCTTTTTTACGTCAGAAGAGATATGAGACTAATGAAAACAAAGCATTTATTAAATATATTTCTCAAATCTAGGAAATAATATTAACAGGATTATACCTAGATTAAGATTTACAGATGAAAACTGAAAAAGAGTATAGCAAATATACTGATATAACTTTCAAATGACAGTAAGAACTTTCTTGAAATAAGCTTCAAAATGTGGTATCTGAACAGCAAACAGTCATTTCTTAATGTGGTACCCACATTTCATTGCTCATACCCAACTTATCAAAAACTTGGAACTAGAGCATGCAGTCCGTATCTGCATGCCAAACATCTTTTCTTATCAGTGGGGCAAAGACTGTAATTCTTTTGGATTTTAATTAAAAATTTTCACATGAGATCCTCGCTTTGTCCAGTTCAAGCAGAACTTCTGCCTAGTATACTGCGAAGTATGCAGCTCCACAATTTAAACCATTATGAGAAGTAAATATTGACTTAAATTCAATAAAGAGACTCATACTGAAGCCCATATGCAGACCAAGTTCACTAAGACAGTTGCATGTTAAAGAGACATCACTATATTTTAAGTGCTATACCATATGTAATATGTGACAATGATTTGGGCCTAGATTTCCAGCACCTGTCTAGTAGCCTGCCAATTCTTACTTTTATAAAAATCCCTGGGTTATTTTAGAACCATTGACTAGATAAAATAGCCAACACCTTCTCTGAGATTGTGACAAGGTAGCTTGTTTTCTTTCTTTCTTTTTTTTTCCTTTCTTTTCTTTTTTTTAAATTATCTAGTATGCTCGGTTGTTCAGTACACACTAATGGTAAATCTCAACTTATTTCTCTTGATATAGTACTGGGGAGACAATAATCTTTTTATACTAAAATTGATATGTAAAGAGCCTTGGTTAGAGTTAAAAATTATATATTTTAAAGATTCTAACACAGACTCCTGAGGTTTGAGCAATTTTTGTTGCCATGGTAACTGTATGTAATAGTTTCAGAAAGTTTTTTTATTTCTTTCTTTTGGGTTTTTTTACATGAGAAAATGAAATCACTAAGAACATTTACCTAATGACTAAATAGCAGAGAATTTTTTATGTTTTGAACTGTTCAGATGTAAGAATTTTGGCGTAAGATGAAAGTCTTCACTGTGTCATGCATTAAATCAGCAGAAAGCCTAATTAACTCTTTCAATCTGACTAATTACTAACCAAGCAATTTGGTAACTACACAGTTAGTGTAGTTAGTGTACAGTTAGTAAACTGTACTAGTGATGTAAGTATGTATACAGCATTGGTTTCCCTACTATTACATTAATTAGTTGTATTCCAATTAAATTGGACCTAGCATATTAGCAAACTATGTAGGTACCTTAAAAAATGTTTCAAAACCCATAGAACTTTTTACTTCTTGTATGGGTGAAGACTAAGGTCCTTTCCATGAACAAATCATAGCAAGGAAACAGAAGTACTAGAATATGAAAACAAAAAAAAAGACTGTAGCTTGTTTTCTCCCTGAAAGGTGACTTAAAGTACACTGTTCTAGTTGAGTAACTTAACATCTGTTTAAGAACGTAATCTGTGTTTGTATTATTCCAATATACACCTATACAACTGATAGCATATAAACTAGCTAAGAAGAGATGATGGGCTCTCATCATAAAGAAATGTAAGATGCTTAGTTCCCATGGACTTTAACAAGAACTGTGAAGTTGATATATCTGTATGAAACTACACAGAAGATAATAGACTCATCTTCTGAAACCATGGAAGAAAAGACAAAGGAAGAAGCACCACATAGATCATCCTCTGGTCAGAAAAAATAACTTTTTACAATTTTTCCTTTTCATACTTGTTTCATGAGATCTGAGTATAAAAATCAGCCTGAAGACTTGACACATACATATTTATCTTTTTTTATATCATGAATTTGTCCATCCCTCCACTCTATTGTCTGTAGGTCAATCTCTTCTCAATTCCATCCATATCATCCTTTTTCATAGAATATGTTCCTACTCAAATAGGAGCCTAGAAACTCTGCATTAAATTCCTGAGCTTCGAGGAAGGTATTCTCAGCATTGAAAAGGTAAACAGGTGGCAGGGAGAGATAGCTGATCTCTTTAGTTTAATTTGGACCCATCTAGCTGCATACTTATTTGGTTATACTCTTCCAAGGCCTCCCAGGTATTTGTTATATACACTATTCCAAATTTATTTGCAGCCTTATTAAAACTTGAACCTGAATTGGAATCAACAGGTTCTATAACAGTAGTTGTATAGCCCAATATGAAGATAAACTACTTGACTTTTCATCATTGTCCACTTCTGCTACAGAATACTATTATTTCTCAACACTGAACAATACCTTTTCTTTCTCTAAATAGAATGAATATTCATGTCACTATAAAGTAGGCCATTAGTGATTTAGTGTTTGGCAGTTCAGCCACTTAATTCAAGTGAAACAGAATTTATACACTTGAAACCACCATGTTAATTCCACCATATGCTTTTACCCTGAACAAAAAGGCAAAGCTGAATTTGCATTTGTCAGCTATGTGTGCATAGTGTTAATTTTGCTGGTTCTTTTCAATGGAGATAAAAAGACTTTACACCATGCATTGCAATGAAAATAAAAAATTATGAAAAATTCAAATGCAGTTATATTATTTTAAAACTGCCTTCAGGACTTTCAACTTGGCCATATATTTAAACTACAGAATTTGAGGCAGTTTGGGTAATTATGCAGTGTAGGTACAATAATAATTATATATATGATTTGGTCATTATTAATTCCTGAAATGTCATAGGTAATACAGTTAATTATACAGAAAAAAAGTTGATAAGATTTATTTTATGTTTAAATGTGATTTGAATTTTGCTTGTCTGGAATTAGTGTAACACTTATCTGACTATAAATAATTCATACAGAATGAGAAATAACACTGTGACCTAAAAAAAAAAAAAAGAAAAAGAAACCCCAAATGTTTATTAGACTTTCAGAGAGAAGACTCTTAGGTGGACACTCCTATTCTTTAGATCTCTGCATCCTGAGAAGCTGCCTGTGGATACCCTGTACACCCTAATGCCCTATTGGCCTGTGTGCCATCAAAGCCTTCTGCCATTTCTCCTTGAGCTTTTATGGCCTGTTATTCCAATTTGTTCTCTGTTCATAGTGTCCCTAATGTTTATATACAAATCTCTATGCCAATACGAGCTAAAAGGCTAAAATTTATATCAAAGTCAAGAATAAATACCTTGTTATCCTAAAGAAATTCTCATCATCATGTAGGGAAGTCATCACACTTGCTCATCAAATGTCTGCTAAGCTCCATACAATTCACAAACCAGATTCAGTGGAGACTCTCACGCATTGAGGATTTGCTACTAGAAAAAGTAAAACAGAACTGAAACTCAAAAATGTCAAACTGTTGTGAAGAAATGAAGAATTCTGTCTTGTTTGAAACCACAAGCAGCGTGGAACTGGCAGCTTGTAATACTTTCACAGAGTAGCACCTAAAAATCCCTCACTTGTCTCACCTGAAAAACACTCATGTTATCATATAAAAGGACTGTAGTCAGACAGAGAAAGCAAAGAGAAACTGAATAACTGAAGTTTTACCATCATCTCCAAAGAGTAAAATTAGAAGATATTTGCTTTTCTTTATGATAAGTTATGTTGATAGCTGAATGCAATATGGAATGTGGTATAACATAGAATTGCTGAGGATTTGTGATGCAGTAGTTGAACTACAGAACTGCATGATAGATAATAGAACCCACAAGTTTTTCTTATTGAAGTTTTAAAAGATGATAATAGAATAAGTACTTTTATCCTGATACAGCATGAGTCATCTGTCTTAGGCTATATTGGATATTATTAACACATTTATTTTCTATTACCTACTGTGCAACGTTAGCAACATTTCATGGTAATCATTAAGTGAAAAAGATCCCCTGTGCTACCTTTTTAAAATGTTTCAGTTTATCCAAGATACCAGCAGATGTAGGAACAGTGGTACTGGAAAGCAGAAAATGAACCAATCATTTTCAGTCTCTCCATTACTGTAAAATTTGAATCAGTTTGATAGTATTTCCCTTTTTACCTAGCTAGTTGTCTGTACCTTCTGTAAGGGTTAATTACGGATCCATTTTATAGACTCTAAAAAGCAGTATCATTCATCTGCTTCTTGCAATAACATAGCAGTTAATATATTCAGAGCAAAAATGAAAATTGAGCATTAGCACACACTGAATGATAGAGAATGATATACCTCAAAGTCTAATTTTATATATACTTTGTTTGCTTGGGAAAGTGTAGAAACCTTATAAATTCCCTTTTATGGATAGTTATGCCTTTTTTATCAAATTTAGATTTAATTTTTTACAGCTGAAGTACTAGTTACTTGTGATGAAGCCCACCTACTTGAGACATCTATTCTAGGACGAGATGAATCACTTCTCGTTGTGCCTCTCTTTATCTTGACTATGGATGAAGCATGAGGGAGTAATCATCTAAAAATAAGACATCTCATCTGAGCTAAAGGTAGGCCAGAGGAATCCTAGGATAACTAACTAAATATCTAGTATTGTTTAATGCATAAAAAAAGAAGCCATATTGGAAAAGCTGGGCACAAGAGACATGTTTTTTTAAAATACATATGTCAGCAGATATTAGGCATCTTAACACCTCTTGAAATGAAAATGCATCAAAAGCTAAGACTTGTGACACTTATAGATTTTAAAGTGCATTAGGTAGGATGCAGTTGGTGTTACTAAGACTTAAACCCAAAGATAAACGTGTATTGTGAATAAATCTATATAGGTATTTTACATGGCTGTGATGACACAGCCACCTGTAATCTATTAACATTTTACTATGAGCATATATGACAAATAAACAGGCAAAGAAAGACAAGTGTATTTGTACACAGAAGGCATACAAGTGACAAAAGTTGCCAAACAAAGGAAAAGATGATGACAATGGATAGCAAACTGGTGGGACATCTACCTGAGGAAACAGGAAGCGTGATAAGTGGTACTGGGAGAAGAGAACCCACCTTTTGGTAGCAGAGACCAAATAGCATAAAAATGTCAGGTATTTCCAAGTGAGGAAAATCAGAGGAGAAAGAATAAATTGCCTGTCACTCTTTCCTTTTTTTTTTTTTTTAACATTGGAAACTTAGAAAGCAACATTTCTGAAAAATAGATTACTGCGTATTGAATAATAGCAAACTTACTTCATAGAGACTAGGCTTAAAGTGGCAATGGACTGTGGTCATAAGGAAGCATGTGGAAAAATGTGTTTAACAGGATGGTCATACTGTTCAATAGCAGGTAATGAGATACAGAGACATACATATATTTTGAGGAATACAAAGAGGCACATAAAATAGTGCATTTTAGTTTTATACAACTCTTCTAAAATGACTGAGGTCTTAGTTAAGAAGCTCCACATACAGCTCAATGACTTGAATCTTTGCTGTTGAGTTGTGCCTTAAAATTGTAGTCAGTTTAAAAATGTGTGAGGCTTTATTAAACACATTTTTCAAACAGTTGCACTCTAGAGAGAGAGTGTTCCACACCCCTAGTGTTTATAAAATAGCCACTTTCTTATTTATTGGTCTTCATGCTTTGTGATCATTCATGGTTGCTAACATAGAGATGTAAGAAACAGTCATATTCCTTACCATGCACAGGAATAAAAGGTTTACTCAGCCTTTCTTAAAGAAATCTGACCAAAACACTATCCTGACATGGATGATCTGTGACTGAAGAGTTACTAATTAAGAATTTTTTCTATCTTTCTTGTTATCATCATACTGCAGAATAGATGAGAGACCACAATTTTTGCTGCAGTTCTCTGCCTTTGGTAGAACCTATTATTTTAGTTAACTGTTACAGTAAGGGAAGGAAATGTCCATTTGCCATTCCTGAGGAGGAACACCACTAATAAAGAAATAGGAAGGCCAGACCAAAAGGCCACAACTGTAGGTTGGGTTCATATTAATGTGAAAATAAGGATAACTGATTCATGTAGTTAAGTGGCTTAAACAAGAAGCAGGGAAGCAGAGAACAAAATGTCTCGTGTCGTTCTTGTTGCAAGCAAATATATTGAGTAATTTATGCATCAGGGAATTAGATATCACTGTGAAGGAAGTGTAGAGGACTGACACCACATTATTAACATATTTTAAAACAAAATTTACAAAGTTCATTAATTACAAAACATTTATATGCTAAATTAGTGGCTAGGATAGAATACTATATGACCAGATGTGTGATCCTTGATGATTCACACTTGACAGGGTTTACCTTGCTCGTACACTTAAAATATTTATCCATTGTATCTGGCTATGTTATGACCATTTTATGAAGTACTTGTATATTGTTGTTAGCAATACTACTTTAGTATGTTTATATTTAAGGTACATTAATATTAATTATCTCTTACTTAGTGTACTTCCTATTGATAGATGTCACAGGCCTCTTTGTCTGCATTGCAATTCAAACTGTGCAAATAAAAACTCCAAGTTTTTTGAGGTAGGACAGCAGTTCAGTTGACTCCTCAAAACTCTATTTTCTGGTAGTAAGTAAGGACTTGGTTTTCTGTTAAATTGGTCACTGTTAAATTCTGAAGATTTAATGCTGATAATATTTTTGCCCTGTAGCTGGCTGCTGCCTGGATATGGTAAATGTAAAACTGCCTTGCAGTTGTATGACCACAAGGTCATACATTCTTTATCAGTGCTATAACTCCAAAAAAAAAAAAAAAAAAGAAGGACCAATTTAAATCATAAATCACCAGAATCAATCTTATTTTAATTTTTTATTACTGTAAGTATAGTCCACAGAGAAAGCAAGGTTGTTCTGTAACTAATTTTTTGTACATATGCTACTTCACTGCTCTTAGCTCAGCTCCCTTAATCCTATGGAAAAGCAGTTTACTGAATCACAGGTTGGTGTCTACTGCAAATTCTGAGGTTGTTGGGTTGTTTTTAGCAGATGGTACAAACAGAAATTTGCTCAAGTGTTAAATCTTTCTGTTTGGTATTCTCAGTCGTTCCTCAGAATTTTCCTTATGTCGTGCTCTAAACCCAGACAGCAACTAGTACTAGGTAGCTGCTCACACGCTCCTCTCACCTCACCCTACTGGGGAGGAGGATTGGAAAGAAAAAGTAAACCTCATGGGTTAAGAGAAGACAATTTAATAATTAAAACAAAATATAATAACAATTAATAACAATCCGATCATACCAATAACAACAATAATAATAGTAATGGTGAGGGGAGAGAGAGTAACAGAACCCAAGAGAAACACGTGATGCACAATACAGTTACTCACCACCCACTGACCGATACTCAGACTGTTCCTAAGCAGCAATAATACCCTTTTTGGGTAACTCCCCACAGTTTATATACCATGCATGACATTCTATGGCATGGAATATCCCTTTATCCTATTTGTGTCACCAGTCCTGGATATGGTCCCTCCCAGCTTTTTGTGCAGCTCCTCACTACCAGAGCATGAGACACCAAAAAGTCCTTGACTTAGGATAAGCACTACTTAGCAGTAACCACAACATCAGTGTGTAATCAGCATTATTTTCATACTAAATCCAAAAACCACAGAACTATACCAGCTACTAAGGATAAAATGAACTCTCTCCCAGTTGAAACCAGGACACCCTGAAACCTACGTGGAGCAAATTGGCTGCAGAATACTGCTTAGAAGTGTGATTCTAGGCCTGGGATAAAGATTTTTTTCATATCTGATGGCTTTTTTGTTAGAGAATACATCTAGATATGACTAGAGTATAGTTCTTCAGCATTTCTAAAAAGCAATTGCCCCTGTTAAAGAAATCAAACAAGTCCTGAGTCAATAAACCAATAAATCTGCCTAAGAAAGAAGTTGTAGGTGGCCCATCCTGTCACAGCATCTCCCATCTCTGAGTACAAGAGGTTTGCATTAGATACAGACCTGTAAACATTCAGGAAGAAAAAAAGTAGATTGAGAAAGAGCAATAAAACAATTCTGTTCAGAGCTCTCACAGATCCGTTAATGTTGGTTTTGATCTTCCTATTCTGGGGCTGGTTTGGCATTTTTATTTTATTTTCAAGCTTTGCTGCCCTCAACGTTCATGCTAGGAGTAGCATTTTGTGACATAATTTAAAAAAGATTTATAGTTAATAAAATAATTAAAAAAATTATAACAATTTTGAATTTTATCTACATACCTTGGCAAGGTATTTGTAGCAGTAAGCCTGGGAAGCTAATGTGTCTGGAGCGATTCTATAGCAACTGTGCTTCTGAAAACTTACATTAGTATTTCAATAAACAATAAAAATAAAATCAATCAAGTAGAAATGGGTCAAGCCTTAGAATTTGCCCAAGCTCAGTTTGGCTCTGCAAGTGTCCAAAAAAATACACTGATCCAGCAGCAGGGTTGAGATCAGAGATTTTCTACAGCATTCAGTAGGAATGCTTATGGGACTCAATGTCTGTAATATTAAATTTGTTGAGAACACATCCCTGCCATAATACAGAAAACAAACAACTCCCTCAACCCAAAATTTCATTTGAAACACATTCTAAAATGAAATTGATTTACATTCAAAATACTGGAAAATATTATATTTTTCTTCCTACAGTTAATAATTCTGTTTGCTCCAATCAATCAAACTAAGTTGAAATGGGACACTTAATTACCCCAGTACAACATGGCAACTTTAAAGAACGAGTGTGCCAAACAATTATTCATAAAACATTTTTCTGTGCAGTCCAGATAGGAAACATCTCTTCATCACTGAAGAGAGAATGCCAGAGGCTCATAAGGTCAGTGCCAGTTTTTTTCCTTTTTTTTAAAAGATATTCTCTTGTATATAAAGCTTGCTGGTTTGGCACTAATACAACGTGTGCACTTATGATATAGAGAGGAAATCTGTCTGCTTGTCTCACTGTTTATATTTATATAGTCACTACTCAGCCCTAAAGCTGTTCTTCAGATCTCTAGCTAAAATAAATGTCACACACTGCTGAATTATTATAAAAATAATTCTGTTTATTTACAAATATGACAACAAGCTGGTAACTTACTGAGATTCTTGAAAGAATTTTCAGTCTTTCTCTTTATAGAGATACTTTCCAGCCAGCCTATTTGCACTCTCCCTGAACATCATATTCTAAATCCAGCTATTAACCACTTGCCAAAAGATGTGTCCAGTCTTAGTAGCTATGCATTATGATGAATATAAAGGATATTATCAAGTAGTGAGAAAATGCTCTTTATGAAAGATAAAATTGCTCACCCCCCTTTCATTTTTTATGACTGTATTTGACAGCAACTTTTATCTCATCTTCTAGAGTGCAGTAGGATTTAAACAACATGAGGAGATGAGAATAAAAATTGAGAATGAGATTTAAAATTAAATAGTATATGTGATAATCTAATAATGATGACAATGAAATGTGGGATATTTTTCTTAATGCCAGTATTTTATTATGTAATATATATTTTTTGCACATGTAGCAAAGAGGATCCATCTCTCAACGTACACATTTTTCCTTTCAAAATCTGCAAAACCAGCAAAATGTTTATCAGCTCTACTATCAATACACAAATAATTACAAAAATGACCTATTGGAATATTCAATATGACTTTGACTACAGATGACTTGTTCTGAAATATTTTAGCCAGTGAAATAATTTCATTAAATATTTCCTCATGGTGAGCCCAACCAATATATGGATAAAGCTAGACTAAATAATTTTAACATATCGGCCAATATTGATGAATCTCTTCTGCAACAATTGGCATATAATATTCATATTCATAAACTGGTGAAGTAAGGGTCTGAGAGAGTAAGGTAGGTGAAAAAGAAGAAAGGGAACATAGTTCTGACAGCTTCCTTTACTGGTTTTTCTATCCAACTTTTATGATTTATCCACACATGGACATTACCTGAAAAATATATGAACTGTTATTAACACTTATGAACCTACATAAATCTATATACATAATATCTATGTTGAGTAAAGGCACACTTACAAAAGTTTTGCCCAGTGTCAGTGCTTCAAAAGATAGAACTCATCAAGGGATTAGAAAATCTATTCAGTATGAAAGCTCTTTAGGAGTTCAAAGCATCTGGCCTTAAAGAAATTGAGGGTAGCTGATTGTGGTGCATATGTATTCAAAAAGATACACAGAATTCATGAAAGTTTACTTTCCCTTTACAGCAAGATAGCAAAAAGCATAAGGTATGTTCTCAGTTTATAATTCAGTGGGTATCAAGGTAGGCCTTTTCCTCCAAAACCAATTATTAGCTTGAAGAATTCACATAGGAGTAGTGACTACATTGCATGGAGTATTCTTATTTAGAACAAGTAACCAGGATCAATTCAAAAAGGTGAGGAATACATATGTAACATCAGTCTGGTGTTGAGCTCTTTCTGGTGTTATAAATAAGGACTTTATATTGCACTGTCAAATAATATTAGTAAAGCTGTTTGATGAAAACTAGAGATTTCTATCTCATGACAAGGAATTTTAGTAGATAAGAATTTCTCGCCTCCTTCTCTCTTTAATGAACTCATTATCATAATACCTTATAGCCATACTAAAAACCACAGAAGCTGGAAATACCAAAAATCCTGAAGTGAGATGAGTGTTCCTTCAGTTGGTGGGATCCCTTCACTGGTTGCTGGCTTGAAGAATCCAGGGAGCAAGAATTGATTTATTCTTGTAGATTGATTTACATTTTCTACTTTTAATAAATGAATACTAGCCTATGGGTTAGTCCACTGAAGAAAAACTTAAGCAGACAGGCCCAAGTCATGTAGAAGAGAGAGGTATGAGAACACTGCTAGCAGGAGATGAGAGATGGAAAACATCCATCTGAGTCTTCAGTCCCTTGGGAAAGTCAGCCATAGAGCATGGCTCCACTTCTGGGGCAGCAGTACTGAGCAGGAATGTGATCAAACAGGAGGCAGAAGGCAGGGAATATTCCTAGTAGTTTAGATATTGGTACCCAATGATATCAAGCCCCTCAATATTTGAACCCCTCAAGATTTGAATAGGAGTTTGAGTCAAACTTTGCAATTTTTTGTGGTTAATCAGTAGCTATAGCTAGACAGTTGTGATAAAGCAATTGCACTGTGAATGTCACATACTTGGCTAATCTTTTGTTTCAAGGAAAAGGAAAGACAAGATGAATGCATTGATCTGGATGATAGCCACTAGGAGTGAAGTTAGCAGAATTGAGCACTAACTGGGAGGAAAGGTAATTCTGGCAATGACTACTGACTCATTGACCACCTACTTAAAACAGACCTCAGACTCAAACAGAGGGAAGGACTCTGCCAGTGGACTAATTAACATCAGAAGCACAAGACAAAACTGGAAAACAGGGGTTGAGTACTAATTAATAAAAAGGTTTTGCAATCTGTAACCTATGAATGCTGATGGCCTTGTTTGTTAAAATGTACAAATGGCGTAAAGTGTTGATGATCAGGGAGCCAGCCTTTTGTGGGTTACCACCTAGCTCCCTACTTTGCTCAAATTGGAATTAAAAATAAAAATACCTCATCTCGGTTTGTGACTTGGAGCTGCACACCAGTAACAAGCCCACGTTTGGGACAACACCAACAGTTGCAGAAATTTTGGTAACTTCTGCAGATAGAATTCTTGCATATCGTCTTCCAGATTTAGTGGATTGCTACAGATCTCAAGTCTGTAAACTAATAAGCAGCTCATATCTCTCCATAATTCAACTCTACCAGTGCAAGTGTGGAATTGTTGAGACAGTGTATTTATCCTCTAATGTTGAAACACAACATAAGAAATCATTCCCTGCAGAATTTAGATAAGTGTTGATGAATTTCTGTGAGATGTAGTTGAGAAAAAGCTAAAGAATAGTCTAGTTACTAAACTGAACTCTGGAATGGAGGTGGTGGGGAAACAGATATCATATGCATTTTTAGTTAGATTCCATGTTATCAAATAACTAAACAGTCCAACAATACAATTACACTCCAGTCTGACAAAACAAAACAAAAGCTTTTTTCTGGGTCAGCAGAATCTTCTTAGAATTCAACACCATAACTAGGTATGAACATTTTAACCATCTTGTTAAGGAACTTTGAATGTTTTGTCCAGATTACAGTCTTCTAGCAAATTTGTCTAAAATGTATGATGACAACTATTACCTGGTACTCCATTAAGAATGAAAAAAGACAATATGTTGTAAATATATTTTTCTCTCCAGGGAAAGGAATCTGATGATAGTAGTAACTTAGATTTGCTTTTTCTTCCTATAAAAAGGCTACAGTTTTCTATAGCTTGGCAAACAATACTGTCTAAAATAAAATATGAGAAAGGACAGAAAGAAATCACAGAAAGAGTGATTGGGCATTGGAATGGGCTCCCCAGGGAGGTGGTGGAGCCACCATCTCTGGAGGTGTTTTAAGGAAAGACTGGATGTGGCACTTAGTGACAGGGTCTAGTAGAGAAGGTGGTGTTTGGTCATAGGTTGGACTTGGTGATCTCAGAGGTCTTTTCCAACCTGATTCTGTGGTTCTGTAACAATGCGTTTCATTTGCTTCAACATTTTGCAGAGAATGAAGAGAAAACAATTGTTCTTGTGTGGAGAAAGGAGAAAGAAAAAAACCTTTTGACTACACTAGAGTACAGGAAATTCATGTACAGTTAGAAATCAAGAAGACTATTTCCTGGATGCCAGAGATGGTAGTGGAAAAACAGATGCCCTGGGATCTGCCCACACAGTAGCAAAAACATCAGGCTTTCAGCCATAATAAATTACTGGTGTTAGAACAACTTGAGGAAAAAAAATCAAAAAGAAACAAACAAAAAATAATATCACTAGTCTGTACGTTTAAGTTTCAAACTGGATTTTCTAAGGTGGTAGAAAAAGTCTTCAGCACAATGAGGCAGAGCCAGAAAGTTCAAGGATAAGTGCTTGTCCCAATGTGTCATTAGAAGAAGTTTACATACATCTTCTCCCATTTAGGCCAACTTTTCGGCTCTGAGGTTGAAATTTTTGATGGTATAAAATAGATCAGACTATATAACTGTTTCTTTGGCTATAAACATATGAAATATAACCTCTAGACATGTTCAGAACTATAATAACAAAGGAGAAAAGAAATATAAAGTACAGTAAAGGTGTACATTTTTATAAAAATTGGTACCTTGGTAGTATTAACTGAAAAAAAAGATTTAACCAGTATAACATTTTAATTTTTCTTCTGTTAGCATTATAAAATGTAAAACCATTTAAAACAATTCTGTGACACAACAATTATGTGAAAGAGGCACAGGGGGAAAAGTGAGAAGTTCATTTGATTTCTGTACCTGGACTTACCATTCCTCGACTAAATTTAGAACACAAACAGTAGAAAAAACCATTATGGGCAAGTTTTAGTCTGAGATTTTAATAAAGAAATCTGTGGATGGAATTCAGATACAGACTATTGAGAGAGAAATAGTAATTCGTGTCAAAGCTGAAAAAATTTTGGTGGTTTTTTTTTTTTGACTTTCTAAACTCTCTAACTTTTTATAACTTAGGACTTTTATGTCTTTACAGATGACTCCAATTGGAATTTACAAAGAATTATGGGAATTTCAAAGCCAAAACTAAAATTTCCATTTCAGAGCTGATGGAGCCTACAGATACAGAAACCCAGAGATTTGTTTGTACTCTCTGTACTTTTCTTATATAATTCTAGGCAAATTCCAGTCTAATTCCAAACCCAGCAGATTTTTGATTCTGTAAACTGCAGAACAGGTTTAATTCTTACAGTTAAGAAGTCAAATTGATATTCCTACAAGTTACTAAACCAGTTCCTTTTAATTGAATCAGACCCTGCTGAAAAGAGAAAGAAAAAACAGGTTGGAGTGGTGCAAGATAATCAGAAGCCCTCAGAAACACAAGCTTTTTTAAGAAATTCACTGTTATTGCCTCAACTGCTTTAAAAATAGACAAGTGTACGAAGAATTAACATATGTAAAATCTTACATTAAAGTGAGATTTAGAAGCAGTAATACAGCAGGAAAGCAGCCTACAGCCAACAAAAGTGCTGCACAGTGGGAGGCTTATCCCAGCAAACAACAATTTACACCTGTTAATTACTCTGAATAGGCTTGCACACAATGCTAGTCAGGGCATTTATCCATTGTTTAGAAGCAATACTAATGTAATCTCTTACGCTATTGTTAAGTGAAATGAAAGATTAATATGAGTCATTTCCTTGCAAATCATCAATTTACTCATCATAGCATTTGTCAGAGGACCCATAAAGGTCCAGAATGCTAAAGCTATGTAAATAATATGTATTTCAACTTTGCTGACAATTATGGTAAAGTTATTGATGGTGAGATTACACAAGCTATATTTCAGGTAAATTCTATTTAAACCATAATTTGTTATTTAAAATCTAAAAAACATGTTCATATATTAAAAAAAAAAACAAAACAACAAACAACAAAAAAAAACCCCCAAACTAACAAAACCCCAAACCAAACCAAACAAAAAACCAAAAAAAAAAAAAAACCAAAAAAAAACCTCACAGAAATTTCACTTACAATTCCAACAGTTTCTAATTAGAAAACATATCAATAAAATTTGAAAGTTCTAAACCAATATTTAAGTAATTTGAACACTAGTCAAAATCTAACCATTTAACTTGACACACTTAAACAACTTAAAAGTTATCATTTCTCTCTATTTTTTTCATCTTAATGCTTGGATGAATGCAAACTGAAGACATGAAATATTGTTAAAATTCCTCCCTGTAGCCCTCTAAGTTATGTTCTAAAAAACAGAAACAATTTTTGGGGAGATCCTTAAATAAAGAGAAAATGAAGATATTTTAATCAATGGTAGCCACCTTATAAATTAGAGGATCTGGAAAATAGGTCATTGCAGTTTAATATTATTTCACAGTTGATGTTTTATCACCAGCTGGGTGAATGTGATGAGATTTCTTATGTTGATGCTCTTATGACACTGTATAAAGATACAAATACTCAGAAAAAGTGTAAATTGGGAGGAGATACGCTATTGCCATGTATTGAGAAGAAAGAGGAAAAACAAGAGATTGTATGTTGTGGAGGGGATGAACAGGACGATATACAAGTGTTAGGCCCCTCCTTTCCACACCCATTTTAGACTGAATCAGGGTTGGATAAAGAGGATACAGATCAAAATAACAAAAAAAGGGAAGTGAGGATTATAGTTCTACTGCAGGACAGACTTGAGGACATACCCAGCCAGTGATACAGATGCCTTTGAGACAATCAGTGAGATCAGAGAGTCGACCAGTTTTTGTATATGTTCCATTTACTACTTGTTGAATTGGACATGATCTGTTCGGTCATACCGAGAATGTATCTGAAGGAATATATCAACTTTTGGAAACTATTATGCTGCCTCATAACCCTAACTGGGGGGGATATGTAGGCTATATTGAATGCCTTTTTACTGCAGAAGGAAAAAGTATGGCACTAGATTAGGTGAAAGGATAGAGAGAGGTTTTGGGGTCTGAAGGGCACCTCCTCTTGGACCTGAATCAATGTGCTATTTGTAGGCAGGAAGGACATCAGAAAAATGAATGCCCTAGTAGGGAAGGGAAGGGAAGGGAAGGGTCAACCAGAGGAAGTTAACGTTATGGTGCTGGAGGATTCTGACAATGAGTGAAGGGGACTGGGGGGGAAATATGAAGGCATCCTCAGTAGATCCTCTAATTCCAATAAAGCTAGGGAATGAACAATAGTTATTTCTTTACAGATAGCAGAGCCACACATTCAGTAACAACTAGTTGTAAAGGACCAACTAAGTAAAGCCACAATACCAACTGTTGTGTTAATGGGAAAAAGAACTTTGTGTCCATTCTTACAACATATTAAACATACAATTGGAGATATTAAACTTATTCATGTGTTTTTACATATGCCAGAATTTCCGCTTCCATTGTTACAATAAAATTATTATGCAAGTGATATGCTCATATAACTTTTTTTAAAAAATCTGTACAGCTATATGTCCAAAAGAATGAAATAGAAGGTTCAAATCTACTTATTAATGGACTTGACCTTGGAAGAACCTGAGAATGACATCCCTAATACTGTATTGAGTCTGGTAGCTCTTCTGGTATGGGGTTCAAAGAAACCAGGTAAGCAAAGAATGTGACTCCACTTAAAAAAAAAAAAAAATCAGTAGCAAATGTGGTAAAGATAAATCAATACTTTATTAGATTTGAAACATGTAAAGGATTGGAGTCCTTGATAAATAGTTGCATGCAGTACAGATTGCTTAGAGAGTGTAAATCTGAATTTAATACTCCTATTTTACCAGCAAAGAAGTCTCATTCTCAGAAGTACAGACTGATACAAGATTTCAGAGCAATAAACCAAATAAACATGTACATACACTCTGTCACACCAAACTCCAGATGTTGTCTCACAAGGGTGGAATAAAGGAGGAGAATCACCTCCCTCAACCTGTTGATCATACTTTTTACTTCATGTAGCCCAGGATATGACTGGCTGGGCTGCAAACACAGATTGTTAGGTCAAGTCCAGCTTCTCTTCCACTAGAAATCCAAATCCTTTTCCTCAGGAGTCCTCTTAATTTATTCTTGGCCCAGCCTTTATTGGTGTTTGGGATTACCCCACTCCATTGTTAGAAGCAGTTTGTTAAATCAGCGTCCAAATTTGATCCACGTAAACTCACTATTGTTACTGGGTTTTCTTTCTGTCATCCCTTTGTCTTCTACTTCCATCTCTTCTGCTAAGGTGGCTAGGACAAAGCCCCAGTAGCTTTCAGGATTTGTTTCCACATATGGCCTAAGAAAATATAATGCTATCTTTAAAAAAATATGTCTGATGAAGAACCCTTGAATAGGTGAATTCACAAACACTGCACGATGTCCAGTATCACTCTCATGTCAATGACCAGAATGCCCTTGCAGCATTTTCACAGCAGTTTGGTACCTTTGTGCTTGGGCCATAATGGGCTGCATTCATGTGAGGAGAACTGAGATCTTTATGTCAAAGAACACCACATCAAAAAGCACAAAATCTGCCTACACATCACCAAAGAAACCCAAGAGGCACTTGGGTTTCCTGAGGTTAAACCAGTTTACATTAGTTCTGAGTGTTTTGCAGATTGTCACTTATTCATCTCAATAGGGTGCAAATAGAGCTGGATGGCCATCTGTCCCTTGTTTCAGCTGCCAGCAATCAGCCACTTGGCAGGGTTAAACAAAGAATATCTCCATTATATTTAAAGACATACTGGACATTTTACCATGAGATTCCTGCCAGCAGTTCTATATTTAGGAAGCATTTTGGTAAAAGGAAGATGTGAAACTGAAAGCAGGTGGAGTGCTTCAGATTTAACTGAGTCTGAAGAATAAGTTGAAACAAACATTGAAGCTTTTCAAGAATTTTAAAAGTTTAGTAAATTTATATATGATATATTTTTGTTCTTACATTTTACAAATCAAGCCAAATGTAGAAGAAGATTATTACTGAATGAGCATGTTTTCCCACCTCATCCTCAAAAGAGACTGAACGGGAGTGACATATATCTTCAGGTATCTTCATCTTCTGACTCAGCAAATATCCTTTGCAGAATGAAGTGGGGGTAAATCGGAACCAAATAAAACACTAACCTAACAGTACAGTTGATACAAATTTTTCCAAACATGAAAAAGAAATAAACAAGCAAGCTTCTCCCCACGCACACACACGCGTGCGCGCGCACACACACACACACACACACACTCACAAAATCTTCAAAATACTAGTGGACATTGCTGAAATTTCAATATCTACTTGACCACCAGGACATAATCCCAAAGAACATTTGCCTGTCAGAATTAAAGAGAAATGTATTCCTCATTGTCCCTCCAAGTTTCAAAACCAGAAACAAATTGTATGTATGTATAACCAAGCATAACCATGCATTGTGTGGGATCTGCTGCTCAAGATGGACCCCTACAAATCGATGGGACCTGCTGGGATTCATCCAAGAATCCTCAAAGAACTGGTTGATGTCATCACAAAACCTCTCTCAATGCTTTTGAGCCATCTTGGAAATCTGGAGAGGTCCTAGCTGACTGGAAGCTGATGGACTTTGTCCAGGTTTTCAAGAAAGGCAAGAAGGAGGACCTTGGAAACTACAGACCTGTCAGTCTCACTTCAGTGCCTGGTAAAGTTATGGAGAAGATTATTCTGGGAAGAATTGAAAAACAGTTGAAAGACAATGCTGTCATCAGTCATAGCCAGCAGGGCTTCATGAGAGGAAAGTCCTGCTTATCAAACCCGATTTCCTTTTATGACGAGTTAACACACCTAGTTCATCAAGGGAAGCCAGATGATGTAATCTTTTTGGATTTCAGTAAAGCTTTTGATACTGTCTCTCATAGGATCCTTCTGGACAAAAAGTCCAGCACACAGCTGGATAAATACATCATGTATTTATATGATGGGTGAGCAATTGGCTCATGGCTCATGGATGGAGCACAGAGGGTAATAGTGAATGGGGGAACACCAGATCTGTCACTTGTGGGGTTCCACAGCGCTCCATCCTAGGCCCTGTGCTCTTCAACATCATCATAAATGACTTGGATGCAGGACTGAAAGGGATACTAAGCAAGTTTGCAGATGACTCAAAACTGGGAGGAGGTATTGGCTCCCTCGAAGGCAGAGAGGTCCTGCAGAGAGACCTCGGCAAAGTAGAGGACTGGGCAATCACCAGCCACATGGAGTTCAACAAAGGGAAGTGTCAGGTTCTGCACTTAGGATGGGGTAACCCTGAATATTTGTACAGACTGGGGAATGAGATGCTGGAAAGCAGTGCTGCAGAAAGGTACCTGGGGATCCTGGTCAAGGGCAAGTTGAATATGAGTAAGCAGTGCCCTGGCAACCAGGAGGGATAATTGTGTCCTCGAGGGCATCAGGCACAGCATCACCAGCCAGTTGAGGGAGATGATTGTCCTTCGCTGCTCTGCACTTGGGCAGTTTCATCTTGAATATTATGTACAGTTTTGGGCACCACAATATAGGAAAGATATTGTTATTAGAGAGCATCCAAAGGAGGGCAATGAAGATGATGAAGGGCCTTGAGGGGAAGGCGTTTGAGGAGCAGCAGAGGGCACTTGGTCTGTTTAGCCTGAAGAAGAGGAGACTGAGGGGAGACCTCACGGCAGCTTCCTTGTGAGGTGAAGAGGAGGGACAGGTATTGATCCCTTCTCTATAGTAATCAGTGACAGGACCTGACGGAATGGCCTGAAGTTGTGTCAGGGGAGGTTTAGATTAGATATTCAAAAAGAATTCTTCACCCAGAGATTGGCTGGGCACTGGAACAGGCTCCGCAGGGAAGTAGTCACAGCACCAAGCCTGATAGAGTTCAAGAAGCATTTGGATGATACTCTTGGGTGTATGGTGTGACTCTTGAGGATGATCCTGTGCAGGGCTAAGGTTTGGACTCAGGATCCTTGTGGCTCCCTTCCAACTCAGCATATTCTGGGATTCTGTGGTTAATGAAAGATGTAAAACTTAGTGGTAGCTGGCAAGAAACACAAAGCAAACACACAGGAGACTCACCATCCACTGAACATTTACCAGTAGAGGCTTTAAGGGACTGCTATGTTGGGTTTAGCCATTTAAGTCACTCTGGTCTTGAATAGACTTCAGCAGCATTTCCCATGGCTTATCCAAGGGATTTCTTAAACAAATGCTGCCTATGACTCATTAGAACAAAAAAAAGGTCCATCCAAGAGTTGCTCTTTCCACAATATTACAGATATTTAAATATTTTTCCCATAAAGTTCCAATCTAGTTTAAATTTCTTTCTCCAGGCACGTATGGCATCTGATAAGCATAACACACTATATTGCAGCAAAAATTATTTGTCTTCAAAAAGAAACACACGTGACTATTTGTAGCTTAAATTTTCTTGGTAATCCCAGACATTTCTGAGAATTTTTTCCTGTTTGTTTTTTGGTTGTAGTTGTTTTTTCGTTTGTTTGTTTGTTTTTTTTTTCTATCTGGTTTTAAAGAGATTGTGTAAAACTATCTCTATTTTTTTTTTTTTTAAGTTACAGCAACCTATGTTAGAGGCTTTCACAGGTGTATGATTATATTATCAAAGTTACCAAGGAAATGAATCACTGCTTGGTCACTGAAAAGCATTAACTCAAAGGAACTAAAATTCCTGTTCATCAGTTCAACTCATGTACTACCCTATTTCTTTTAAGTTGTGAACACAGACATGTGCCAATCATCATTGGTTAACTTATCACATTTATTGTTTTACTAGAATTATGAATGAAAAAAATTTAATTAAATAATTTAAGCCCTAAAACTGCTCAACAGATTACACTTAACAGCATCAGAATGATTATGCTGGTTGATGGTTTTAAGAACATAAGTTGAAGTTTCACGCAAGACTGATGAACAAGAAGTTTCAAGCCAGTTTTGATAAAGTAATGCATCATTAATGTATATTTGCTGAATATAATCCTGTGAGAAGATTTAGAATTTGGATACAAAATCTGGAATCTTCAGACAATTTTAAGCTCATGAAAGATGAAATTAGCATTAGAAGTAGGCAGATTTCATATTCTGTTGAGTGATGACTGCATCAATTAAAACCACCACTAATAATTGTGTAATCTCATTAAAAAAATGCAAACATTTTTTAGATATGAAAACTAAATGCTGAATCTTAAGTTAACAGGCGGTACTGGAAACTTAGTTTCATGTGACCCGTAGCTTTAGCTAAATTAAAGACCTGTTTCTTATTTGGAATAATTTTTTTTCTTGCATCATTGTAGATTAGTTGAACAGTCTTTAAAAAGTAAATTATAACGTATGCTTTGCTACCAGCATAAAATGGGCTTTATTAGAATTAAAGTCCATTTAAAATAGGGTGGTTCAGACATTAAGTTTTCCAAAACACCTTCAATAGTAAATACAAGCAATAAATCTTATACTGTGAAATCTAATGGAACAATGCAACTAACCTATAGCTCTTAAGATTCACTGTCATTGCTTAAACCTCCATGTATCATACAGTTTTGGTTTATGTATTGCAAGCATCAAGAACAGATTTTAACAAAAGTGTTCAAAGTATGATGCAAATAGCTTCAGCAGGTAGCATGTAAAGTTTTCATGATATTGTTTCATGTGTTATTGAAACCAAAAATACAGACTTCATTTCTTGAACTTTTTGGACAGGAAAAAAATCAGAGTAGAGTTGAATGGATTTTTCACAACAATTCTTAGAATTAGTCAGCAGAAGAAAACAAAATTGAGAGCTTTCAAATAAGACAGAAAATGAGAACATTTTATGATATGACCACAACTCAATTTTAGAAATTTGGTATTCAACAACATAAAGGGAAATAAAGGGCCTCCTTCTTTTGAATATATGCAATCCACACTTGTAATACATCAGATTTATTTTACTTATTTAAAACAAATGTCAAGAGATTTAAAAAAAGACATCAGATTCTCCTCTGTACTGATATCCGTTCTTGTGGCATTGTCAGTAGGTAATTATTGTTCTCTAGGATTTTCCAGCTAATCTGTATAAGTCACAGGAGACCGCATATAAACCGCGGTATGTCAGAGGTTCTTGACCTTCAGTCACCCATCGTGCCCCAGCTGTTCAGCAGTCTTTGCCCTGAGAATGGATCGTAGGTGAATACTTAGTTTGATGTGATGAGTGAACAGTGATAGCATTTACTGCATGAATAAATAACACAGGCCAAACTCATGCCTTGTCTAATTCCATTAGAATGAATATGCTTACACCAGGGATCAAAGTAGTTTGTTGGTTGGTAAACGTTCACAAGGGCAGTAAATTATTGTGGTACTTTTCTTCCCAGAAATGATCCGGTGCTCAAAAATATAACAATAATTTCATTCTTGAAGCAACAAAGGAGCAATAAACCCATAATCACAGGCACTATCTCCATCATATTGGTATTTTCTTTGTACACTCTTTATTGGGTTTACCTGCTTATCAGTCCATTTTGGTATTAGACTCACACAACCTATCCAAAATATAACTTATAATGTCAAATGTCAAAAGGCAAGCAACTTTCCCTGAAACTTAGGTTTTTAATGTAGTTAATAATTCTACAAATCCATGCAGCTTTTGACGCAGTTCTCATTCCAGGAACTTTCTCTCAGATATATGTATGTAGGAAATACTGTTGGAGTATTTTATTAACAGTGTAGCAAATATCAAGGCAATAATTTAAAGAAAATAACAGTGATTTTATTTAAAATTAAAACTGGAATAAAACAGGTTACTCTCCTACTCCCTCACTGTTTCATACTCATTAACATCAGAAGTTTGTGTTGTGTCCAAAAAGTCTGTCCTATTGCCAGGTGCCACAGCAGGGGTGTTCAGTCTTTCCAGCCACAGCCAGGCACCGTGATGCTAATGTGCATATGTGGGATCCAGGATCTGTTGAAATGACAAAAAGGACAAAGGATATCAGCTTTTTCATCCTCATATGTCCTATGTATTTCCTAGTTTGCTGATTATGCACAGGTATGGGATAAGTCTTTGTACCATTTTTGAGCTGATGGTGATCCATCCAGCAGCAGTCCATACTGTTATTTATCTCCACAACTGGATGTCTTGTAAAGCTTCAGGTATATGTGCTGGAGTCTTGACAGTGTTCTGTGGACATCTGTTACCTTCTAGGTGAAGTCTAACCTCTGCTTGCTTCTGTATTTATCTTGATCCAATATGCATTGGACTCATGGGACGACTGTCATATAATGAAAGACTGAGTCAGATCCACACTTACTTGTGAAAAGCTGCTACTCATTACTTGACTGGGATTAATTAGACAACTGATCAGTGTCACAGAGCAGAAACATTCCATAACCCTTTAAACAGGCTCTGAAGAGTTATTATTAAGCCTAGTTTAGGCTTTGAC
Organism: Chiroxiphia lanceolata; assembly: GCF_009829145.1. NCBI lineage: Eukaryota > Metazoa > Chordata > Aves > Passeriformes > Pipridae > Chiroxiphia > Chiroxiphia lanceolata. Next base: position 21,501,892 of record NC_045642.1, on the reverse strand, counting down.
ACTTGCAATTCATGTTACCTTAATTTAATTAATAACAAACAAAAAACCTTTTAGTTTCTTTCTCACTTGTGCTTCTGATCTACTGTTGTTTAAAGATATAAGATCTGTCCTTCTGTCCTTTTGGTTCCATCAGTCACTACCAGCTTAGGATCATTACCTTTTTTTCCTCTGGTTGACTACTCTAAGGATTATGTACTGGAGGACAGATAGAAGGATACAGGCTCTTTTTCACAAGATAAAACATCAAAAGCTGAAAAGAAATAGTTTTATTTCTGTATTAAAGTTATGATAAATTGACATGGGAGAAATAAAGTGTATGAAACTTCAGAGATTGCTCTTCAGAATTCCTTTCTGAAGAGAAAAAGGGAAAAAGAGTAGAGATTTAGCTTGATATTGAAAGTATGAAAGGGTCAAATATTTTATTGGTGTAACTAAGCATAACTCAACTGAGTTTCAGTAGAACTCTCTGTATCCATTAATAGTAGTTACATTTCAGACACACCAAATGCTTTGTTTATTCTGCTTTAAATTCGTAGGACTAGATATAGTACACAGTCTACACCAGACATAGGCAGAAGTGATAAAAAAGTTTGAAGAGATACAAAGGTTACACAACAGTAAAGGGCCATAAACTCTGAGGCTGGGAAGGAGAACAGAACTACTAGTGTGCCAGTGCCCCATGAAAAATGGATTATTGTCAGTGGGAATGAAACAAGACCATGATCTCCACTAATTCAAAGTTCCTTCAAAGTTTTTTTCCCTCTGTCTAATCTGCAAGTCTAAAATTTTATACTACTTTCAGTCCTCTGAATTTTGTTTAGCAAGTTTTTAGAACAACATAACTGGATCACATGATCATTAAATAAATTTCATCTTTATGGTAATATACTTATTACAGATGGTTGAAAATTTCTATTGCAAACATTTTGGCTTGAAAATTATTTTTAAATTCATATATATATATGTAAAAAGCAGTGTTATACTATTATGATTGATCTTGACTCAAATTATACGAAAGCCATATAGCATAATATCCCCTTGCTCTTTTAACATATACATCTGAGATAGGGAAAAATACTAAAGGAAACATTCTCATTGCTTTTTATCTCATCTTTCTCCATTTTTAGGTTTGCCTTTCCCACTGTGTAATTTATTATCTTTAATAAATTACAAATTTATCGAATATAAACCATCTGGTTTTAGACTGAAACAAAGCTGACATCTTAAATGACTAGTGTTCACCTGTGTCCATGCTGCTTCTCTGTTCCACCATTTGAGATAGTAATTGAAAGGCATAGTAGGTAACCCAGGAAAACAATCTTTTTTTTTTATTTTTGGGAAACTACTGATCTTAATGCATTGACACTTATTTAGAAAGCACAAGGAGTCTGAAAAATAGCTTTCAGACTAGTTATGGTCAGGACCTGGCTGGTAATTAAAAGGTCTTATCGTTGGTGAGTTCAGGTAGTTCTTTCCTGGAAGACACGCATTTGTATCCAAAGGAAATTCTTATTGAATATTCATTTCAGATGTCATTGCTTTTTAAAACTTTTACTGAGAGGAAGCTAACATTAGTGTGCCTTTTAGCGCAGTCTCATTCTTTCTCTTCAATTTAATACAGTTTTATGGAAATTACAAATGAGCTGTGAGAAGAAAGGGAGAAGTGATTTTTTTGGCAAGCTTTAATATCCTGTCAGCAAGCTCTCCAGAAAGAGTTAAGAAATTCTGATAGGATGAATATTCTTTTTTCCTTCCCTCTATGTTCTTGCTTACTAAAAATAAAATGTTCAAAGATACACACTTTCATAGAAAATAACTCTGCAAAAAAAGTCCCCATTATAGAGTGTCAATGGATGTGATAACATGCATAATTTACCTTGGGGGAGTATGTAATTAGAAAATTAACCTTTTACATTTCTCTCCTTAATCAGCTGCAACAAATGACTGGAGAATAATATATTAGCAGCTGTATTTACTGTATTTACATACTATTAACAAGAAACTGACTATGCTTGAAGAGAGGAGAATTGAGTCTGTGTATGAAAAATACAGTGTTTGAGACGGCATGGGGGCTCTTCGTACTCTTTTCTCTTCTCCTTGCATTCCGGTAAAGGCACATTACCAACTCCAGGTATTCTAAGGACATGTAAAAACACCTCAACTTTTCTTGTTTCCAGGAACAAGTGTATTTGTCATGCCTTTTTACCACGGCGATCTCAGCTTTGAAAAGATTTAACGAAAAAAAGGCTATTTAATATCAATCCTAATGACTCTTTTAAAAAAAATGAGATTAATATTTTTCTATTAAGAAATGGATAGACATCAATTTCATTATGAAAGAGCTGTCTACAAGTAATAATGAATTTTAATCACTATGAATTTTATCTGAAATTATTCATGTAACAAAATTAAAGTCTCCATATCTGACTACCAATATACAGAATATTTCTGTTCCTGTATTGTCAGCTATACAAAACCTCATGTCTGTGGTGGTCTCAGAGGAATTTAGGATGACGACGAGAGTTATAAAAGTCAATAGTGGATTTTTCTCTTTCAGAGTTTTATACATTGTGTTATCTGTCAGAAATGACAAAGGGGGATGAGAGGACCTTCTCCCTTTTCCCAAGTACTGAAACAAGATGATATCTGTCATTCTGAAGATTATTGCCCTTTAGCAATAAATATACATATAGACTTCTCAGGGAATGTAATAGAGTTTCACCAGTAAGTGGAAAAAAGTTAGAATAACAAGGAGAAGTCAGGTTCTGGGACAATAAGGAACTGCTCCAGAAGACATAAGGATTATCATAACTGCAATTGACACAAGCCCCTCACAGTAAGGAAAAACGAATATTTAGGAAAAGTGCTTTGACTGTGACTTTTTAGAAGATCTAACATCTTGCTAGTGATCCTTTCTTTATCAGGAAAATTTAGAAGATGGTAACAAGCCAAACTCAAGATCTGTGCCTCTCTGCTGGGGTTATGTAAGCTTGGACAAAACATTTGTCCTCTCTGAGCTTCAATTTCCTTGTCTGTCAGTTTAAGACAGTAATAATCCCTTACCTCAGATTTGTTGATTGTTGATTGACTGAATGTAATAATGTTTAAAATATGTGCAGGTGTAATTGGAATCTGCATCACGGGTGTCTTAAAAAACATTAATAAATTTCTGTTCCATATTCTGTAGTTTTATTCAGGTTTGGTTTTGGGGTTTTTTTCTACTCTGCTATTCCTGAAGAATACTCCATGTAAATAACTCTTTATAAAGTTATCTGGGACACTTTATACTGATTTTGTACTTCACTCATGCTACTTCAGAGATTAGAAACATAAGCAGAATCTGACAAGTTGGGTTTGATCAACAGAAAGACTGAAATGTACATGTTGAAACTAGCTCACAAAGGTATTCCACTGTGATTAGGAAGAGAGGGCTCAAGTGGCCCCTTTTCAGAGCAAAATTCCCTTAAGGAGAGGAGTCTCAGCCCACAATTTTAGGATTTTATCAAATTGTTAATCAGTGAGGCTTAACATATGGTAAATTAACAGGAGTGACAGACTGGACTGATTGCTAGAATCTCTAGAAGAAGCAGAAGGGTGAAGCACCACTACCTTTTCTTTCTCCGGTGAAACAATTTTAAATATCAAGCAGCTACATTTGTGCTTTTCAAGGTTTTGTACCAATGCATGCAGATGTTTCCTGATGGGAACTAGATCTGGCAGCTCAGGCAGCTTCATGTGAAGCAATTGAGAACTTGGTCTGCTTTCTACCCTGATGGAGGTGAGCGCTCCCAAGCTGAGCTGTACAGAAAGGTTAAGGTGGATCTTAAGCAGAGCATTTGCTGGTGCCTTGACTTTTATCGCAATTCTGCGGTAATGTTGGTACATATTCACCTAAGGACTGTACTAATAGACTTGTAAGCACACTACATGCACAGAGAAGTACATGTAGCATCCATCATACAGTGTCTTAGGCACATGTTTTGTGACATATACATACGTGTGATATTATGTACATATATGCATGTACATGGGTATTTTTGTTATTATCTCCATGTAAACTCAACAATCTCCCTGTGCAAACATGAGATATATTCTACTATATTGCAGCAATTTAACATTGATCAGGATGTTGGTTTCACCTACTTGACAGGTCACAAATATAGCATGACAGTCTTAAAATAAATCTGTTTGGTTCCATTGCAGAATGTTATTTCCCTTGGAATCTTTAAAATGAATTGTCAGAATTGTATTCAATTATGTTCAAGTTGTTTTCCTGTAGAGTATAGGAATGCTTAAAAGGGTATCTTGTGGACTGTATTTTATAATCTTCATAGGTTATTATGAATTCTCACATTTTTCATCAATAGAACTATAGATGAGTCACTTCATTGCTTTGGGTGAAAACATAGCTTGTACAATTTGATTTAGTATGTTGTGCTGATACACATTTTTAAACTTAAACAAGTGCTTCAGCTGTAATTATTAAAGCAGTTGAGTAGATGCTGACCTGTTTTTTGCTTTACAACTGCATAATAGAGAATATTAGCCACTCTGTATAATTTTTGAAATGACAATGGGTGCAATCTATTTCATCATATAACTTTAAGATCAGTCCTGATAAGCTGCTGTCTGCAAGGTTCTGAGAAAAATATAATGGGAATTCCTAACCTTCAGTACCTAAAAAATGGAAATACCTCCAGAGTCTTGTATTGCAAATTTCATTGTTATATAATTAACCAAACCAAAGTAACAATCTGCCTTATTGAGATGTCACACTGATGGTCATCATAGCTGGTAACTTATTTGGTAGCTTGTTAACGAATGAGCTATTCTGAGTGCCATTACTACACTTCAATTAATTGAAACATGCAATAAGTGCACAGTTCATACACAAGAACACTATTTTTAATCTTCTAATACTGCATGCATCGAGTTTCCCATCATTATATCAAATGCTATGCCTTTTTATAGCAGTAAAATCAATAACCTTGATGATAATTGATGAATGTTAAACATTTCAGAAGTTCATAGAAGCCCTTCAGCTTGTGATACCTTCATTTAGTTTATTTGGCTTATTTTCTTTTTCAGAGAAAGGTGACAAATTGATGAAAATAAGACATATCACTGGATATTAATTCAGTCCTGTCCAGACCAAAGAACAGAAATATCAATGTAAAAAATGACAGAAGAGTATTACCTAGAGTTGAAAAGTCTCCTAAAACTTTAAAGTTTTAATACCTCCAGTATCATTAATCTAATTATGATTAACCATTTTGTCAGACCTAGAAGTACTATTTTTAATTTAATATCTGTTGGCAGCAGCTGCAAAAACATTAAAGATCCTAAAAAGCTCAGTGTAAAGAACAGACTCACAGGGCATATATTTTCAATAGTTTGTAGTGCATTTGAAAATGGAAGTCATAGAATCATAAAATCTTTGGGTTGGAGGGAACATTTAAGATCATCCAGTTAACAACCCCCTGCCATGGACAGAGGCGTCTTCCACATCAGGCTCCTCAAAGCTCTATCCAATCTGATCTTCAACACTTTCAGAGATGGTGCATCCACAACTTTAGCAGCCAATTAGGCAAGCACGGGCAGTGCCAAGGGCAAATGGGGGTAGATTTAAAGGGCTCCAGGGAGCACGAGTGACCCACAGTGTGGCAAACAGGAGCAGGTAAACAGGGGTGTGGCACAGCAGTGAGGGTATGGCAAAGCAGTTTGCACAGGCAGGGTGGGCAGGAAGGACTTCTCTCTGACCATCCAGGCACAGCCAATAGAGGCAGAAAGCCAAAGTCTTATCAGCATACTAGTTTTAGCTTCCTCAGTCATAGTGTTGACACACTGTAAAGCTCAGTCCCTTGTATCTGGTGGAGTCACTGAACCGGCCATGTCAGAGGCCTCCAGTGAGACAGACCTGCTGATGGCAGATGCAGCTCTCCAGGTCACAGGTTGCCAGGAGTGCCTGATGCCTCTTCATGGGATAAGACTTGTCACTGAAGCATCCTGTTGGATGGTTACAGGCTCTTCAGGAGGGATAGACAGGGCAGAAGAGAGAAGTGGCGCTGTATATATCGGAAGGGTTAGAATTATGGAGCTCACAGCTGGCAATGGCACAGTTGAGAGCCTCTGAGTAAGAAATAAGGGGCAAAAAAATAATACAGGTGTCATCATGGGAGTCTTCTACAGACCTCCCAGTCAGGACGATGATGCTGATGAATCACTTTTTGAGGAACTAAAGGACACTTCCAAGTCAACTGCCCTTGTCCTTATAGGGGACTTCAACTTGCCAGAAATTAACTGGGAGCATCACACAGCTGATACAACACAGGCCAGAAGATTCCTAAAAAAACTGGGTGACAGCTTTATGGAACAGGTCCTAAGGGAGAAGACTTGGAAAGATAATCTTGATCTGCTGCTTGTCAACAGAAACAATCTCTTGAGTGAAGTGGAGATTGGTGGCTGTCTTGGCCACAGAGACCATGAAGTGATTAAGTTAAAATCTCTGTTGACAGGAGGAAAAGTACCAGCAAAACCTCAACTCTGGACAAGAGTAGAATTGAGGCTGCTATCGACAATGCATTCCAGGAACCTCTTGAATTGCATATACCCTGCTGTGTTGTCCTTCCAAAGGATATTGGGGTGGTTGAAGTCTCCCATGAAGACCAGGGATTGTGAAAAGGAGGCTAGTCCTATCTGTCTATAGAGGGCCACTTCTGCTCGTCCTTCCTTTTTGGGCAACCTGTAGCAGACCCCCACTATAATATCACCTGTTCCTGCTGTCCCTTGAATCCTGATCCATAAGCTCTCAGTTAGCTCTTCATCCGTCCCTTAGGCTCAGCTCCAGGCACTTCAGCTGGATACTGACATAGAGGGTGACATCCTCTCCTTGTATTCCGTGCCTGTCCTTCCTAAAGAGCCTGTACCCTTCCATTACAACACTCTCCCTTCAGCATCTCCATCTGGGTGTAGGCATCAGCCACTTCTCAGGTAGGAGGAGGAGACCAGCAGGCAGGAGTGGCAGCCTCAGCTCTCAGACAAGCACCCACCGTTCTGCCTTGAGAGTCAGGTGGGATGAGTGCCCAGTTGCTGGGCCGTGTGTACTTTGAGCCTCTGCGATCAGGCAGAGGAATGTTCTACCTTTCAGAGGCATCTGCTCCATCCTCTTTCCTTGCAAACTGGAAACAGGCTTTCCAAACAACAGACTTTACCCTTTCCAAACAACAGGCTCTCCAGGGCCACCTCATGGTAAGAGGGCTAGCAGGCTCTGCCCGTGCCTCGACAGCTGCTCTCCAGGGAGCTTCCAGCTCCCAGCCAGGTCCCCATTTCAGGAAACCTCCCTGTAGGCCACAATCCTCTGCTCTGATCTGGGGGACGTATTTTTCTCAGCTCATTCTTTGGTATTTGTAGAGAGGGAACAAAGTTTATGAGTCAAAAAATAAGCATCAATGTCGACTAGTCTTCAACAGACTAAGAAGAAAAATTTAAGGTCATGGTTTTACTTTTAGTGATATCTAAAATTGCTAATAATACTGTATCAATCCCTGTTACTGGACCACTAGATAAAACTGATTTGACCTTGAATCTGAAATCATGAAATACTTCTGTAAAATGAGCCAATGCATGTGGTTTAGAGTTTATTCTCTTTAGAAGGTAGTAGTTGATACCTGAAAAATTACAGTAATGTAAACATAGGTCTATAGAAATCCTGTTAAAATAAAAACAACGAGTCAAGAGGTTGGTTTCTGTTTTGTTTTGCTTGCATTTGATTTTTTTGTTTGTTTATTGGTTTTGTTTTGTATGTTTGTTTGGGTTTTTTTAAGCAGTGTTTGAAATTCGAGTTCAGCAGCCCTTTGCAACAGCTCTATGAGTTCTATCAGTCTGCAGTATTTCCTGTACGCATCCCGAAGTGCACGTTCTATCAGAGATAATTGTTAGCCTTTCCTGAAATTGCCTCATCCTGGCAGTGGATGAGCAACACTACTTCAATATTGCTCACAAGGATATTATCTCGATTATAACAACTTGGAGGAGAAATATTTAAAGCTTACAACACTGAGAGAAAATAATGAATTTTTGGTTAGTGGTTTCTTCTATGGATGTATACCATAATTTTCAGAAGAAAAACAAGCTGTGAACTTTAAAAGGTGTGTATAACAAGATGATTTGTAGGTGACTGAAAGCTAAGATTAAGTGTGAGTGTGTGGTAAATAATAAACCAGTAAGGCAGTTTTGATATATTCAGTATTATAACAACTCTGAGCCAGACGGGTTCTAATCATCAAGAAAATATGACAGTATTCTTATAATATTCAAAATTTATTTCTATTTACATAACTTATTTCTCTACAATATGGCTTAAGAACATTGAATACAAACTCGGGCAAAATGCTGCTTTTGCACCAAACCATCAATAAGAATTTTTTTTTTAATTCTAAAAATTAATTTTGAAGAAATGCGGGGGGAGATAGGTCTGTCTCAGGAAATGTAGACTATCTTTGTTGGAAATCTGGTATTCTAAGTAATACTCCAGTGCCTCGTAAACCAGAATGCTTCAGGGCACTTTGTGTTGGATCCATCTCAGTAAACATCAGACAACTAAAAGTTGTCATCTAAACTAGTAATCTAGTCTTACTTTATAGTCAGTAGAGAGAAATAAACACCTTCAGGGAGTGATTCATCTCATTGAAGATGAGCATTTAAGACAGCTTAGACGAATTGTCTGCCTACAATGTCTAGTTGTCTCAATAAAGAGAGCTTATACAACTAGCTTAGACTGAGACAATCTTTAAGACATTTGAAATTAGGCAAGACAAATCCCACGTTACATGCCTGTTCAGAATCAAATAACAGAGAAGAAGAGAAAAATAACAATAGTTTAAGATTAAATTGTTCCAAGAATAAGTTAACATACTTAACAAATATTTTCAAATTATCTCTTTCAGCTGCTTATGTTTAAGTACTTGACTAGTGAACAGAAATGGTGTTCAGAAGTACACTCTGCAGCTGTTCTTAACCAAAATCTCTTGAAAATCTTGTGATATCTACACTTCAAAGTATAAGTTTTCTTTTATTTACAGGAATGAAAATTATGTCTTTACTTTTTGAAAGGGAAAAAGAATAGACTATAGTGTGCATTTTGAGAAGCAGAACAGTTAGGAGAAAATAATAAGGGTGCTCTAGCAGAGTTTTTGAAACACAAATCATCAAATCATAAAACCAAAGGCAAAAAATAAAAACAATCTATCTCCTTATGAATCCATATGCTTGTACTACAGCAAAAGATAATCACAATTATATTATGACTGCATAAGATTTGCAGTGATAATGCTCCATTGGCTGCAGGGGCACAGCTGCTCCACCATGGTCTGCACCACGGGCTGCAGGGGCTTCAGCTCCAGTGCCTGAAGCACCTCCTGCCCCTCCTTCTGCACTGTCCTTGGTGTGTGCATTTTTGTTCACATGTTCTCACTCTGCTCTTCCTTGGCTGGAATTTTCATCTGCACAACAACCTTAAGTTCTTAAATATGTTATTACAGAGGCATTACTATCACTCTTGATTGGCTCGGCCTTGGCCAGCGGCAGGAAGTCTATCCTGGAGCTGGCTGGCATTGGCTCCACGAGACAGGGGAAGCTTCTAGCAGCTTCCAACAGAAACCACCCCTGTAGCCCCAATTCCACTACCAAAACCCAGCCACAGAAACCCACTACATCACCATAGTCTTTCACTACACAAATCACAGAGTGAAAGTGATTAACTATTTTACTCAGTTTAAATTTGTTGAATTCATATTATTTGATACTTAGGATCCCATTTATCCAATATATAGCTGATAATGGTCCGGTCTGCAATGATATCTCAATATTATTTGAACACTGAAGGCATAACTGAGTTTTCTATTTCGTGTGGCTTTGTTTTTTGCCAGTTGAACCTCTGTTGTTTGTTAATCCAGAAGTTGAATAGTACCTAGAAGTCAGTGAGACAATCCATGCAAATTTTAAATGACGTTTGTGAAAAATTTGTAAAGAAAGAGAGTTTTGTATTAACAACAGATAAAATGTTTGCTGGGAATGGGGAACAAAACTACAGCTTGTTACAGCAGTATTTAGGGCTTAATAAACACTTTCTACATGTGCCACAGATGTTCGCATAACTAGGTACCTAAGAATCTATACCCTATTCCATAACCTCCTCTATATGATTCAATTCTAAGTATTGGTAAATACTTCACAGCAGATATAGTCAGAGTATTGCTTCTATAGGATATGAAGAAAATCACAGCAAGTCTATGAGAACTGTGTGCTCACTGGGATGCTCACATTTAGCAAAGATGCAAGGTTTGGAGATCTGTGTCCTCTGAATGGTGACTGGCCCTAGGGCCTTCCCATGCTGCAGAGAGCTGACCTCTGGCAGCTGTTTGTTTATGCTCTATTGGTAGACTGCATTACTGCAGTGAACAGCTGCAGGGAATGAGGTGATAAAGTAAAGAATTATGGTCTAATGATTAGGTCATTAGGTCTTCCTGACAAATGGTTAGCATATTAATTGGTGGTTAAAATTAATATCTTTATTTTGGCTTCTGATGAAGCTAAAGAGAACCATCTCATTTTCATTAGAGTAGACCATCTTTTGATTTAGATACACACACGTAAAATTTTGGAAGGTAATCTAACAAGCACATAGAATCCGTAATTCCTTGTGGTGATTTTTGCTGTAGTATTGTCTTTCAGTGAATCAATGGAAACCTCATTCATTGAAATTTGTGAGGCTCATCTTGGAAAGATTTTGGAATGTAACTTTATCTAAGCTGGCTTCCATATCTAACATTCTCATTCTGTGATATATAGCTTTGTCAAAAAAAAGCAAATTAAGATTTCAGTTCTACTGTGTCAGTACAGGGGAGGTCTATGTGCAAGAAGACATCTATATATGGTTAAATGCAGAAGGAGTTGCTTTCTATGGAAGTCAAAGTGGCAAAAAGGTGACCACTGTAAATGATACTGTTCCTTGAAAAATTAAAATCAGTATAGATAATAGTATATGTAACAGGATAAGATATAGTATGGAATTCAATTACATCACATTGAATCAAATTAAATAATATAGACTAGAATGTTTCAGTTGTAAGGGACCTTCAACTATCACCTAGTTTAACTGCCTGACCACTTCATGGCTGAGCAAAATTTAATCACATTACTAAGAGCACTGTTCAAATGCCTTTTAAACAGTGTCAGGTGACTCCTTTTCATTTACAGAGAGCATTTGTGAAAATATTGTAGTTGACAAATTATCCCCCATTTGTTATTTCTTTGATTATATATTATTAGCTTTTCTAGGAATCAATGTCTTCCTTAAATGACTTTTATTCTGGTTCTGTGAGATATTCCAAAACGTCAATGAGAACTAAAACCTTTTGCATCTTCTGTCATGAGAAGACTAACTTTAAAAAACCTGTGAGCATCCTAGTTTTCCAGACTTGTTGGATGGAAGAGTGTGGACCATTTCCAGTTCCAGTCTAATGTGCTCCAAGCTGGACACAATGGAATAGCCACAGCTAATTTACTTCCTTGGAAATGCCAGAATATTTACTAAGAACCTCGTCAACACTTCTTATTTTTGTGGCATTTATTGTTATTATTACTTGAAGCTAGTATCTTGAAACTGTGATGATTAACTGATTTGATATTGAGATTTACATAAAAAAAATTAGGAAACAACCTAGCATACCATCAATTTAAATCTGTCAGCTGAAGGAAATTCAAATAGAAAAATAATTTTCAAAGTAGGACACTGGGACTTTCAAACATGAATATCACAAAAAGCCTACCTTCTGTTATCAGCAAGCACACTGACAGCTCTGTATCTTTTTACAGGACAAATTTTGACCTTGATGCCTCTATTTATGTGTGGGGGGGTCTTCATAGCAGAGGCAGAGCAACAGCTTCATACAAAATAGATATCAGAACATGGGAAAACCAAGCCCAAAACTTTTTATCAAATCTCCTGTGCTTTACAGAGGTAGGAGCCAACAGGTTTACATCCCCTATACTGCTGTATGCTGCACTCAAGGGTCTCCCAGTGGCCCAGCAAGTTTGTGATTACTACACAGATTTAGTCACTAGCGGGACTGTGACTGTGCAGCCAGGTGTGCACAGTCACAGTCTTCCTTCCCTTTAGCAACCCGTATGAGAAGACATCTGATCTCAACGCAGGTACTTAAGTTTTACATTAAAGAGACCTTTTTCCTTATACAATATCATTAATACCTGAAATGTTAGGAACATGCTGAGGAAGCTAGAAGGAGCTAAGACTTTTTAAAAAGATCTTCTAGGATTTATGGTATTCTATCTTTTAAGAATTGCCTACACTGAAGAAACTGTATTTCAGTAGTGTTTTTTAGTGTATACTGATTACGTCTTCTATTTTTTATACTGCTGGTGATCAACTAGGAAAACCAGAACTGACTGCATATTTATGTCTTGCAGATGTTATCAGAGGAGACAACAAGTCAAATTATTTAAATCATTTTATAATCACCAGAAGTAGGCAAAAAATATTTTCTCATCAGCATTGTTCAGAAAAAAGAAAAACACACACAAAAGAAAGAAAATAAACTACTTGTAATAACATAGGTGAAAATTCTCTTCTGTTATTAAAACAGCCCACAAAGTTTAGTTCAGGGTTTTAAACTCTGGGTAGGTTAAGAACAATTTTTTAAATCCAGATACTTAGTTTATGAATAACATAGAGATTCCAAAGCTCTGTTCTGGTTTTTTATGAGATATAATCTCCATCAATAAATAACATTTACTGAGAAGTATAATTTTTTAATTGTGAAATGAAGATTTCTAATTACATTCTGATAGTGAATTTTTTTTCATGAAAAACAATTTCTAAATAAAAACTCACAATTTTTTTCTAGAAAATTTCTGAATATAGCAATATTTTTTTCCCTTAACCTTTGTGAACTGCACTTTTTTTCCCTGAAAAACCCATATCAAATACTGTAATGCATCAGGGAAAAAATCGGGTAAAACTATTTGACACTTTCTCTGCTGCAGAAATGTTATCTGTAAAATTTCTGGCATAAAAACTTCCATTCACTGATCCATCATCCATTTATTAATATCTCTTATATGTCCTTTTCGAGATAAATAAAATCCCACTTTTATTTAGGCTTCAGTAATAAACAGCGGTAAAGAAATCAGGCTTATGTCAGATCTTACCTGGCTTGCTAAGGGTCAGGGATACCTCAGATGGACAGAGAGCCAAGTAAGTCAGTGACTCTGTCATTCTTATTGGCACACCTTTGTTACACAAAGAGTTTGCTTCGTTGTTTTCAAGACTTTATTCTTGGATAAGGATAAAGCTGGGGTAATTTCTCAGTGGTTAAAAGTGTTTAGGATATAAAAAACTGAAGATATAAATGAATTCCTAGTGTTACAAAACCAAATTAAGAATCCCTAGTTTCAGGCCTTCATAAATTGTGATGTTGCTACTTGTGGTCATACTTTATCTAGTGCTTTTTTTGTCAGTTTTACTCTACCTTTCAGCCTTTTTCTCAGCTGCCATAAAAAAAAGGTAGTCAAATACGCTGGCTAAATGGATGTACCTTCAGTGGAGGTCAAGCATTTAGTTCAGATTGGGAGAAATAGCCTTTATTTGGGCTTTGAAAGTTTTCCTATGTTTATAACCCCTAAGGTTTGACACACAACAGAAACATAAAGTGTAGATATACATAACAATAAACAGTCTTTTACCGGTTCTCAGTTGAGACTGTAGTTAATTTTTCAAGCTCTTTTTTTCAACTCAAATATTTTCTAAATCTCAGAATTTAAGTGAAACATTTATAATTTCTTCCACAAACATTTTGAACATTTAAAGGACTGAATAATACAAATATCAAATACACAATAGGAGGTTTCTATCTCTTTGAGGAATCAATTGCATAATTAGAAAGTCACAAATATTTTTTTCAGAATGTTTAAAGAAATCTTTCTTTCCTTCCTTTCTGTCTTCAGTTGTGTCTGTCTTCCTTTTAGCAAGTAGTGGTTTGGCAGAGAAATTATATAATTGACGTATACATGAACTCAAATTGACTGTGTCAACACTGATTTCAATTACACTTTTTTAAAAAAATATATCTCCATAACACTTGGTGTTATTTTAATGCTGTATGAAAAGAAGGGTGTTTTTAAATAAGTGCATGCAAACAAGAGATGGCATTATTAAGCAAAATGCTATGCTACAAATTTTGGGGCCAATTACTCATTTCATAACCCCTAGTAATAGATAGCAGCATTGTTTTATCTATTTTAAACAGCTGAGATTGCTTTTCCTCCTTCTGTAAAATATCTTTCTCAGACCCATTTTTATTGAGCAAGAATCACTTGGCATTCTTTTCCTCTCATTTATTCCAGGGATTATAATTGTGATTGAGGGATGGTTGTTCTGAATTACCTTTATATTCCTGAATTACCTTTATATTCCTGAATTACCTTTATATTCCTATTGCTTTCTCACTTTTTTTTCTAAGCTTTCTATTAAAAAAAAATGAAAACATTAGATTTAATCAGAAATTCTCGTGCCTTATCAGTATGGTCCAAATCTTGACTCTAGATTAGAGGAATAAAATACATATGTATCTAAATGTAACAGGATTCATATTGCTTATTTTGATATATTAACTTCTACAACGTTTTACAATGTGAATACAAAAGTTATGTAGAATAAAAGCTGAATAATAACCTTTTATATATTCCTCACCCCATAATAAATGCTGACAATAGGTGAGTGCAACAGTGGTGGTATAGACAGTTGATTGAATCTGTAAATTAGATTTTGTCCCAAAGTAAGGTTTAGAAACCATACCCAAGGGAGTTCTGAGCTCCATTGTATTTGTACCACTTTATATTCAAAAATGGATATTATATATAAAAGTACAAAATTGATACTTTTGTATTCTTTTCCAGTAGAGAAAGGGAAAAAAACCAGATAACAATCCTTCCCCCATCAAAAAATAAGCCACTTCTTCAAACAAGTACTTTAAAGAATAGATAAGTGTTTTACTGTGTAGTAAAATGTCAAAAGATAGCCTCTGCCAATTCATACAGGAAATATTAATCCCATTATTTCTGGTTAAGGAGTTCTCACTATACTTTCTTTGTTTCTGTCTTTAATTTTCATTATTTGTGCTTACATGTCGTATGACCTGCAGAAAGTCATGTTTGATAAAAACATATCCAGTCAATTTTTTTCATCACTTTAAAATCTTTTTTTTTTTTACTATTCATATTTTGCAATAATTTATTCTTATGAAAACTTTTCTTCCTTTCAGATTTTAATTTTTTAATGGACTGAAAATTCATTTGATAAAAATCTATCCATGTCAATATTTCCACAACCTCTTGCCTACTTTGCCAAAATGATTTGACATTAACTTAACCCAAGACTCTTAAACTGAATCATTTATGTAAATCACGTATCAAAACATGGAAAGCATAGGAAACACAGAGGAAACAGCTCTGAGCCCTGGAATTCACAAGACTGAAAATCTGCAAGCTCAAATAAATTTTAAGGTAAATTTTTCTCATGAGAAGATCAAGGAAGTGGTAACAGTTTAACTTCAAAGTCTTGAAGTACTACTTTTAAAAACAGAAGCACTAAACACAAATAGAGATCTCATCTGTCTCTAAATAAATTTTTACACCATATAAATGCTATAAAAACCCCTGGATTCTAAGGCCTTCTAAATAAATAATTTTAATAAGATAGAGGAAAACAGAGCAGAATCTTCAACAAGCAAGAGAAACATACATTAAAATGAGGTGCTAAAACCGATCATTGCCACATTATTGTGTACTGTAAACTCATCAAAATGCCCTTCACGGCAATAGTAAATTGAATAACAACGAAAGTTTTCTTCATCATCTTTCTATTTTAAAAGAGCAGTTGAAATATATACAGAAAGGGAAAGCTGCCAGATTAGGGTGTAGCGTGTCATTAGCTCAGCCTCTCATGCAAGTCAACAATTGTTTGCAGGTGGAAAGAGGCAAATGCTAGTGTTGAACTCTCCTTATTATGGAATACACTGAATGCTATTGGTTTCCTGTATCCATTTGCTCCCTGTTGAACTTTTTAACTTGTTTTGGGACATCAAATTAATATTTTAATGCCCACAAAAAGATCACTGCGCACACAGCCAGTCTCCAGATATGTCACCATGATTTCCAGATCATGATTTTTAAGGAATGTATAATGTTTCATAAAAAATGTGGTATGAAACAAACTTTATTGGCTGCACTGTTTCCTTTCCTATAGCAGCCCTCCTAGTGCTTTGGTTTGTATTGGTAACTAGAAAGGCATTGGTGACAAAACAGTGTTTTGGCTACTGCTGAGCAGTCTTCAAACAACATTAAGGTTCTTTGCTGTTTTTCAACTTCTTCCTCCCCACCCCCATCCCACCTTGACTCCAAAGGTCAGGAGACTGAGGGTGGGCAAGAGTTTGGGAGGGGGTATAGCCAGCACAGGTGAGCTGAACTAACCAAAATAATATTCCATGCTATATAATGTGCTCACCAATAAAAGCTAAGAGAAAGAAGAAGGAGAGGGGGCATTTGTTATTAAGACATTTGTGTTCCAGAGCAACAGCTACATATACTGAGGCCTTACTTCCCAGGAAGTGGCTGGACACTGCCTGCCAATGGGAAGTTCAGAATAAATCTATTTTTCCCCTTTGCTTCCATGTACAGCCTTGCTTTTTCTTTATTAAATTGCCTTTATCTTGACCTGTGAGTTCATTTTCATTTCATCTTCTTCTCCCTTGTCCTGCTGTGGAAGGGGGAATAGTAGAGTGGCTTGGTGGGCATATGGCAGCCAGTGAAAGTTGACCCACCACAAAAACCCATTACATGTTTTGTAGGAAGTATCTATTCAACAAGCAGCTTTCTATTAAAACTTCATCCAGTTTAACAGTCTTTGAAACTATAAGGAAAATTAATTTCTACGGTAAATCATTAAATTTGAATTTTACCAGTCGTAGATTTAGTCCATTGAATATAATACTTGTCTGAAGTATATAATGAACTTTCTTCATTGGAGCTTACAGGGTTTATGTTTCCTATTTATCACTGACAAATGCAAGGTTGTAACTTAGTGAAGAAAATCTAATATTCACAATTTGAAAAAACTAGTTGTAGAAAGTCCAGTACACTAGTTTTGAAAAAATTAAAGTGTTCTCTACCCTCTCCCCACTCCCATTTTTGGATCTTTTTTATTAAATGACCTGTCTGGATCCAATACACAAGATACCAAATAATATTTTTTAATATCCTGTGCACAATATTCATTTCCTGTGCAGCACTGACTTAAATTCTGTAGCATTTCTCTGTTCCCTCTGGTTGTACTGATCATTTTATAAGTTGTATACATCTGATACTCCTGTCAGATACTTTAATTATATTTATATGTTTATGAGTTGCTGTTTTATCTATGACTTTTAAAAAAGTAAATATTTAACAATAAATATTTCAAAGGAAATGCGATTAGTAATTCAAGTTGTTTTCTGAGATATATCAGCTTAGACATATCTTGGTAGTTTTGTCGTGACCTTTTGACATTTGTTGTTTGAAACTATCGAAGAACTGTGATTATGAGAATCATAGCATAAACTGAGTGGGTAGGCTCCTGGTTACACACCTGTTTCTCCTATTCAGAAACAAATGTTTTTGTCTTCACTGTCAGAATTGTATTGCATATGTGTATATATGCATCTGAACACACAAGTATACATTTGCACACACACATATACACTATTTCAATGTGAATGTCTAATTCTGAGGAATAATGCCAAATCTAATGTGGTGCTTTTCAGTTTTATCACAAGCAAGCTAGAAAGGTTTGGAAATCTCTACCTTTATTCACGTTCTGCCTTGAGGATGTGATTCATATAAGTTAATTAACTGTAGAATAAAAGGTGATTTTTTTTTTTTTAAAGCTCCCAAAACAAGATCAATGCCATGTATTATCAAGCATCAGTAAGATAATGAAGTTTCTACACCTAGGATAATAGTTTGAAATTAAAAAATACTTTCTGTGAAATAATAGGTATGTAGTAACTTTAGGGCTAGACTGTTACTTCCGTAGCTCTAAGTTGATTCTATAAATGTAAAATTTTATTGTACCTTCCTTTTAAGATTGACTTAGAAACAAACAAAAAAAACTCTTCTGCAATAAATAGGCAAATGGATAAGTAGAACAGAATTTGAAACAGGTGCAAGCCAGATAGTTTTAGACAGAGATGTTTTTTATCTCCAGAAAACTTTTGTCAAGAATATTTCAAAAGCAACTTTGCTGAGCTTTGCAAGACATATTCAAATCTTTGATAAATTCTTGTTAAATGAGCTTTGATAACAATAACAGTGCTATTTTTGTGGAGTACATAATTAAATGTGCACTTCAGGATACATTCCTTCATTCACAGAGGTATTACTCTTTCTCTCTTCTTTTGAAACAGGCATCTATAATGTTTTTTTGAGTTTGGTTTGTTGGGGTTTTTTTGCCAGAAGGTTACATGAACCCAGTTTAAAGCAAATTAAATGCAAAACACTGAAAAATCATATAATAATTTGGTCTATCATTAAAAACTTTGAAAAGTTTTAAAATTTTACTTAAGTTGGAGATTTAGCTCATTACTGGTCTTCAGAGATGGATAGTTTTGAAAAACCAGGGCTAACTGTGGTTTCCTTCAGCCTTTTAAAATAAATAATCCACGGCATTTTCATAGAAAGCTAGCAGTGCACAGATTAGATCTTTAAACCACAAGGTGGTGTCAGCTATTAAAGGTTACTTCAAGTAGTAGCAAATTCAACTGCTCCTATCAGCTCAAGGTGTGACTCAAAACCTCTAGCTATTGTAGTCAAAATCAGCAAATCTGTAAGAATACAAAATAGAAGTAAAGCAAACCTATGGTTTGTGTTGTCAAGTGAATTGTCAGCTGAGACTGTTCTAAATACCTGTTACCCCTAGCAGTTCAAATGTGTGCCATATACTTAAAAGTTAGTATTAAGTTTACTTTTCTCACAATGACCTTGAAACAGTGTCCCTCTCATCTTAGTAGTTTTCCATCACACTGAGAAAACAGAAATAAGGAAAAAAAATCAGTCAGCCTCTCAGAAGTAGCCTCTGGTCAAAATAAATCCCTTTCTACTTTTTCATTCCACTGGATTTAGACAATTCCCCCTTATCACTGAATGTGAAAAAAATTCCCTTATATTAGCACTAGATAAGTAAAGAATAGAAGTTATCCAATTGTAGTATAACATATATGCACAGTGATATATAGTACTATTTATATTAGTGTGAACACAAAGTATTTCTATTTCAGAACCATACACAGCTTCTGTAGGAAAAATAAATAAGTAATTAAACAAAAAAACCCAAGCCTCCTAATGATATTCAAAACCCAGGCCCAGAGGTCCTGTCATCAAGAGCAGACATAGATGTATCACAACTAGTCCCTAAGGACTTTGTCTGCCAAAGGAATCCTTACACATCTAGCATCACTATAGCCACTCATTTGCCATCATTTCTGGCCTCAGCTATGGGGGTTATTGCTGCAAGAAACAGCCATAGAGAAATGCCTTTCTGGAACAGAGTGCTGAGGTCAGAGGCAGGCAGATACCCTCTGGTTCAGCCCTCAGATGGTCCCAGGGTCCGCTGACAGGGAACCTCATTGCATCCCTCTCCTACTAGTTTGATGCCAGGGCCAGCAAGACATGCCCAAAGTCTGGAAAGGAATTGCAGGAGAGTATCTGAAGTGCAGCAGAAGGGAATTCCAGTCACTCCAGCCAGTAAGTCTTCTTCATTGGGGATCTAACTTAATGTCTCTATGAAAATGTACATAGGATGAGAAAAAATTGGAGGAGTTAGCAATGTGTATGCCTACGTGGCTACAACCTCATGTGACTGGAGTGCTGGAATGAAAGGATACAGGCTCCTCAAGGACAGGCAGGGGTGACAAGAAGGGAATGTCACTTTCTATGTCAATGACCAGTTGCAGTGCAAGGAGTTGCAGCTGGGGATAGAGGAGGAGCTGACCAAGAGTTTATGGGTCAGGATTAAAGGTAGGTCAGGGAGAGGTGACATTATAGTGGGGGTTTGCTACAGGCTGCCAACAAAGAAGGATGAGTGAATGAGGTCCTCTAACAGACAGATAGGAGCAACCTCTTGCTCACAAGGCCTAGTCCTCATGCGAGATTTCAACCACCCTGTTATCTGTTCAAGGAACCACACAGAATTAAATCAGGCCAAGAACATCAAGAACAACAAAAAAAGCTTCTATAGGTACATTGGTGATGAAAGAAAGACTAGGGAAAAAGTGGGACCTCTGCATAAGAAAACAGGAGACCTCATTACCCAGGGCATGGAGAAGGCTGAGGTACTTAATGACTTTTTTGTCTTGATCTTGATGGACAAGCGCTCCAGTCGCACTGGCCGAGTCACAGGAGGCAAAGCTTTGAGCAGCCTGGTCTAGTGGAAGATGTCTCTGCACACAACAGGGGGCTTGGAACTAGGTGATCTTTCATTTTTCTTCCAACAAAACCATTCTATGATTTTGTGGTTCAGTATAAGGTGCTGGGGCAGCACAAGCAGATGTCTCCACTGGGGAGCTGAGGCTGATGGCAAGCAGGGTGGGCAAGACAACAGCCTCACCAGCAAGGATACTAACCTGCAATATGTGAGCAAGCCAAGTGAGAATGGTCCAGAGATACCAACTAGGACAAGATAGCTGTTGTTGAAGAAATCTGCAGTGATGAACCAGGTGCAAGTTGTGCCTGGAGAGCCAGGTCAGTAGGTTTAGTCAGGACTAACAAGAGCCACAACCAGGCCCAACAAATCTGCCAGGAAACTCAGGGGAAACTAAATGTTGCTCTGGAGGAGAGGGGATGGGAGGTAGCCCCCAAGAAGTCTCCTCACAGCTTTCCCTCAGTCAGGTCATCACAGAGGTTTGTCTGATGCTGGTTACTGAGCTGTTTTGGATTAGAGCTGGGGTAGCACGGGCAGCTCAAGGAGAGAGGCTGCAGGCACTGCTGGTGTCCTTTGGGCCACCTGGAAAAGCCACCTTAGTCTGTACCCAGCTCTGCAGCTTAAGCTTTCCTTGGGCAGTGTAATGGCAACGTCTTTCTGTTCCTTTCCCTTTCTTTAAAGCTTGAAGTGGAGAAAAACCCAAAATGGATTTTCAAGGACTTATTTAAAATGAATAAAGATGACTTCCATATATTCAAAACTGGTCACATATCTCTCACAAATAATAGGCAGAAAAAACTACAGTGAGTAAAATAAATTTGATAACACTTTAAGTAGATTAGCCCGAGCAGAACGTATTGTGTGCTTGCAAGAATGAGAATAAGAAGGCAGAGAGAGAGAAGGGAAAAGTCTGCAACTGCTCAGAACAACAGAGGCAGAGTGCTAGCATTTGGAAATCCACATTTGTCTGTTTTCTTTAACACATTTATCTTAAGTTTTCAAGGATATTATGCATCATGAAATTGAGCTGGATTTTGTAATTCCAGTTCATGTCTGATGATATAAGAAATGAAGGAGAAGTTCAAAGCATTATGAAAGAAAAATGCATTGCCTCAATGTCTCCGGACAAGGAGGCAGCAACATCCCATCACTGTCTAACATCTAATGCATGAAAGCTATTGTAAAGGTATAGTTGGTGCTCTATTTGCCTACATACTAACTGTAGTGCCAGCAGATGGAAAAACTCTTATTTATTTATTATATACTTTTTTTTGATCACTGAAATAAAAAAGACTCTATGGGAAATGATAATTCTGTTCTTTTCTGCATATTTCTGACATGTGGATAAATAATTAAGAAAGTGTTTTCTTTTATCAATGTCAAGAAGTTAGGAACATCGCAGGACTGCAGCTCTGTAAGAGATTTTTACGTGAGAATTTGTGAAAGTGCTAGACTGAAAAGCTTCTCTCCACAGGGAAGAAGTAAAAAATGACAAGTCAGTTGCTACCATTTCTCTCCAAGCTTCTTTAAATCTATCTTCAGAATAAACTCAACAATTTAAAGCTCATCTGTCATTAGTCATTCAGATTTTTCAGTTCTTTGCAGAGTCTGCCAGCCCAGTTTCTAGTCATTTAAAAATATTGTATTTTCCACCATTAGCTGAATTTGGAATACCAACTAATTTTATCCTACGTCTATGACAGGAGAGCAACATTTGATACTTCTAGAATTTAGTCATCATATGAATCATCAACCCTGTGCTCTTCCATTCTGTAAGTCTGAGACAAAGGCCATTTAAAGTGCAGGTATATGTCAACTTATATAATAAAGTTACCATACAGGTTCTTCTGCTCAGTAAATACCATCAGTGATAGTCAAAGTAGCTATGTGTTTCTGCTGGTTGCTTTCTGACCTCTGCCCCTTAACTTTGCAAGCTGAAAATGTCACCTTAGGAAAAGTCCCAGGATTGTTAACACTGATACAGCTGCACTGCCAACAGCAACATTACTCTTGGATCAAAAAGTCACTGCGGGTAAGATTTTACCAGTCTCTTCCAAAAGATTTGCTCCTGGAAGCTGTGTTTGCAATATGAAGTCACACCTCTCCAGTATGCTTAAAAGGAAATAGAAATCCATTCAGACTCACAATAGTTCAGTCTTACCCTTTTGCCCAGGATATGCAAAACCTTTCTACCTGTCAGACAGACACTGGGAGACTTTAACTCTACAGTGGGTAGTGTCAACATGACATGTGCCCTACAGTATAGCTGAGCCAGTGATGATAACCACTGAAAAATTTTGGTTATGTTACAGAAGCCAGAACACTGGACATTCCCCTTAGTGTTTGAGAGGGGAAAAGGAAGGATAATTGTCATACTGGACAAAGCAGTAGACCCTTTCATGCTTACCTGCTACCCAAAATTTCAGCTGTTGCCTGTATCAGTTGAAATTTGTCGAAAAACTTGTATTTCTATCTTCTTTCTGTCAGAAAACTTCAGACCAATTTGAATGCTTGCAATTGCTCACATTAAAAATGGCAACAGATAAAATCCCAAACACTTAAACACATTGTATAAACACTTAAGCATATTAAAATTAAACACACAGATGCTTCTTGGTGTTTCTGCCTAGCATTAAGTACTTTCCCAGCTAGTTCAGCAAGATAGGTCATCCCTCTTAGCTAACAAAGCACTCAAAACTAACGAATCTAAACAAAATGCAGAAAGTGCCTCTGGTCTGCTCTGTGTTTTTCACTCCAAAATGTTCTCTAACACCGAAACTCTAGCAGACAGTTCTGCAGCACCAGGAACTTGTTTGTGTAGTGTTTATGCTCATCAATCCTCACAGCTCTGTTGGTCTTCAGGTTAAGCAGAGAAGGTAATGATTTTTAGTGATTTTAATTTCTAAGAGTTACATTTTGGCTTCTTGTTTTTAGTTGGATTTCTTGTTCTCCTGATGAAAAGCTGATTTAACAAGCACAGTAAATATCAGATAGTATTGGAGAACTGATTCACAACAGAGATATATATATTGTTCAGATATACCCTGGAAAACAGTTTCTTGCCCCAAATTTGCAAAGTTAAAGAACTATTTCCTTTACCTTAATGCTAAAGGATTTGAGTGCCAAATCAAGGTGATAACCCTGCAGCAATGTCTGAAAAAGCAGCACACAGTCAGAAATGAGTCATCATTTAGCAAAGACTTCCAGTAAAATAAACTGTGGGATCCTCTAACTCCCAGGAACTCCCTTTGCTAAAGGAAAAGGATCAAGTCAGAAAATAGCCAGAAGGACCAGAGTATTTTTTTTTTAAAAGGTTGTTATGTCTTAAGGGTTAAATGTGCACAACTGATTAAACAAATATTATTTATCACCATATTACAAGTTCATTGGTGTCACTCATTAAAAACTCAGCTTTTAGTGACAGTTAGGATAAAACGGACATAAAGACACACCCCACCAATCACTCAAACCAATGTCATATGGTATTGCTGATTTTTTTTTTTGCCTTTTCTGATAAATTAAATGTTTGTA
This sequence comes from Chiroxiphia lanceolata, assembly GCF_009829145.1. Taxonomy (NCBI): domain Eukaryota; kingdom Metazoa; phylum Chordata; class Aves; order Passeriformes; family Pipridae; genus Chiroxiphia; species Chiroxiphia lanceolata. The sequence continues at coordinate 21,477,834 of NC_045642.1, read as the reverse complement.
TTTGAAGAGCTATTCCTTTTCTAGATGAGCCATTTCCTGCTTTTTTATTCTGCAGTAATTAATTAATATTATTAATATCAATTATTAAGTAATTAATAAGTAATAATAATTAATATTATTAATGCAAAGAAGAGTATTGTCAATAGTTTCAAACCTAACTTTTCTCTTTAGAAAACTAAGGTTTGTAGTCTGTTGCTGTCAAATCCAGAATTGACATAGGATATTTTGTTTTTAAATGTCAACAGATAATAGTGGCAATTTCAACACGTTTCCCAAAGTTCACGCAGAGAGTCCAAAGTCTTAAAGGAACACACCACAAAATGTCAAGGAAACTGAACTAGTTGTGGTTTGGCTTTTATCAGACACTAGTGGTGTTCCATTTGATTAATTTTTTATGCATTTCCATAAAAAATAATATCCTGTGGATTGCACAGCTTCTAAGTCACACTATATGAATAGTGTCCTCAGATTCCAGTGCTTAGGGATGACCTAAAGCACGCTCTCAGCACTGCCTGGCCATTTACCTCTCTGGGGCTGCAGATTATGAGAGCTGGGGATCATGTTGACCAGTTTTGTCAGGCTGACATACATAGTAAAGAAGCCATGGGAATTTCAAAAAGAAACCCCCTTTACTGCTGTCAAAAACCTGAAACCAAACAAAACCAACACAAAACAAAAACCCAAACCCAAACAAACAACCTCAGCCCCCAAAGAAAACCCAAAACCAAACCATCAGCACACTCCCACAAGTATTTGGATTTTTTTTTGTTTTGTTTGCAAATCAGCATTTTTCAGTACAAACTGTCTTCTATATGAAAACTGTATTAAGACAACTAAACAACAAATAAGGGCTATGGACTCAGTTCCATGATCAAAACAGAATTCTTTCTACAAATGTGATTCAGTAGGACATTTCTTTTTTCAACTTCACTATATTCTATTCTGTTGAGCATCCAGTGTAATGAAATACTCAACCTTGTGATGAAAACACAGATTGCGACACTTAAAAAACACATGGATCAAACAAACACTGGTGCTTCAGAAAGGCTTTATAAATTAATAGTCCCAATGACATCTATGTCAGTCCGCACATAAAGATGTCTTTCACAGGTATTTGTACATATGAGACATTTGAGAATCTCAAATAGTATGAGCCTGTCCATTTTCACTTCACATTTTAAAAAGTTAATTCCATTTAGGGCTGATTAAAAAGAAGTTATCAGTTAAACATTTAACGACAGAGTGAAAAATATTTATGAAAAACATTTACAAATATGATATTTTTCTATTAATTTCAGCAAACTCTTCCTTTCTTTTTGCTTTCCTTTTTTTTCCATCTTTTTATTTCCTTTTCCTATCCAAGAATAAAGGTGAAAGGAGGATGAAACCAAAATTTAAACAATTAAACTTATTGATTTTTTCCCTCAGTTTTTTATTTTCTGCTAAAAATCAGATAGTAGAAAAGAGTCCATCTGCTCTGAGCAGTTTGTAAGGTAATACTTACATTTTTCTGCATTATTCAGTAATTACCCTAAAAAGAGAGACACAGTCAATATTTATTTAATTCACTAAGTGCACTGGAAGGATCAGCATTGCTCAGTATGACACAATGGTTTCCCCTGGCTTGTGCCTGAGCTTGTTAAATGTTCCCATGTTTCTTCACAACTTCAAATGGTATTTTTCAGATTGCAGAAAAATGGTAAATGAAATAAAACTTATATTGAAATAGACGTGAAACTAAATTAACAATAAAACAAAGTGTGTTGAAAATTTGGGTTGTTGACAGGTATTGATAAATGTTAGAGATCTGGGAGCTCATCTGAAATTTATCTAGATTATGCAAACAACCACATCTAAGCCAGAGAAATGATGTGTTGAAACTTCCATTAATTTTCAAAATCAGAGGAGCTGAAGCTTAAATGTTTTCCCTTTCAGCTGGCACCATTAAGGTGCTTCTCTATTTAATAAAAGAATCTAAGTATACAAACAAACAAGCTAAAACTCTGCAGTCTTTTCCAAACCTCAGCAAAATTTGTCTAGATGATGACTGTTTCTTCCCCCTTTCACACTCTCAGGTTATGTAATTTCTGTAAAATTCAAGGTTTAACTTGAGTTTTACAAAATTGCACACTATTTTAAGTCAATAAGTTCCTGAACTTCTGAATTGTTTACACAGGTCAAAACATATTTGAAGGCAGCAAAGAAAACAGATAAACAGACTTTGTACAGCAGTCCTGAAAGGAGCATTTCATTATAGCCTTTCCTATCAAAAAGAAAAAAATATTTCCATAAAGTACCATTTAATCATTGGTTATATTACATGAAAACTATTTCTGCAGAAATTAGTTTTCTGTCACATATAAATTAAATTTGTAATTTTCTGTATTATCTTGCCCTGCAGCACCTCAATGCTTCCTTGGCAAGAAAAGCTGACATGGTGAAGTCTGACAGAGCTTCCCTGCTAGGAGAGAAAGTCTTAATGTGGTTGCACGAGGCCTAGTGTTTCCTTTCTAAGTCAAAATCAGAGTATGTTAGTTACTTGTAATGATGTGTCATTCTGAGAGACTAAAAGAAATTAAAAAATGAATAAAGGTGATCTTAAGGAATATAAAAAAACATTTGAACTTATCAAGTCTAAGGCCCTGTAACATTGTCACCTTTTTGGAAAACCAAACTTGTTACAAGGGACTTAGAAAAAACCAACTTCTTTAGATTTTTTTTTCCAAATTTCTTCTTTATACATCTCCTATAGTGAAACAATTGCCATGCACTTTTTAAATTTTTGTCAAGCAAATTTTGTCAAATTTTGTCACACAATTTTTGGTTTGCCTATTATGAACAGTTTTAGTACCATTTATTACTCCATTCCCCTTTCAGGGAAATGTAACATTTATTAATATTGGAAATTGGATGAATAGTAGCTTTAGGTGTTGGAATAATTTTTTCTTAACAGCATCAACACAAGAAAACTGAAGCATATTGCAAACATACAGTGTGGCAGCTACTTTACTTTAGCCTACCTTACTTCTCAGTGAGCTTGCACAACGTGCATCAGTAATAAAGCTAAGAGTTCAAGTAGAATCAGGTCTGAAATACTGAAATAATCATGGCAGATAGATTCAAGTTTAACATTCAGTAAACATACATCAGGTGATCGCATCTGGGTCCTGTAGGATCTGAAGACCACAAAATTCAAACACAGCTTTTACTTCATTTCTGCTGTCATCTACTAATGAGAAGACCATCTATCTTAACCTTGTCTCCAAAACAGCAGTAATATTGTTTAGTTTTTTTAGTTTCTTTTTCTTCATTATTTATAGACAAGTGAGCTCCTTGAGGTAAAGATTGGTATTCCTTACAGGTTTACATGCCTTTAATAGAATCATGGTATTAGACTTTAACCTTTGATGTAAGAAAATAGACATCTTCCAAAACACTAGATGGCCCTTACAGCATTTGAAATCAGACATTTCTCTAAGTCTGTGTTTGTCTTTTCTCCTGAAAGACGATTCTATCAGTGTCAGAAGCTGGTTTGAAATTGATTCAAGAACAATCATTTTTTGCTTCTATAAAAGTTCAAAAAAGGTAAGAAAGCAAATCTCAAAGGCCAAGCAGAAAAGCAGGTATGCATTCCCTTTGGCATTCTTTTGCCAAATTATTCATGATGTAAGATACCTCCTATGCACCTACAAACATTAAATTATGAAGAAGAAAAAAGAAAGACAGAAACTGCACAAGAATCATTTGAAGCAGTAGGAAGAAGACATGGTTCAAGCAAACAAGCTTGGAAGAAAACCTGCAGTGTAAGCACTTGGACTCCATGAGTGTGAGCACATGTTCTTAGTTACATCTCTATATCTTTAGTTAAAGAACAAAAAAATTGCAGTATAATAAAAAGATTTAAACAGTTTGTCAGATAAAGCATTATGAAGCACATGAAGTGGGTAAGCCTAAAAATATAACAGTAACTTTCTACCAAATATGACCGCGAAAAAATTTAGAAAATTATATACACACTGAAAATACTATTTAATTTTCATATCTCTATAAACAGGTTCTGTTCATTCAGTCATAACTTCTAGGAAGAGACACTTCTGACTTTGAAACTGTAACTTCTCCCATTTCTTTTGTTAATATCTAACAAACCTTCAGGGAGAAAAAAAAATAGTGTTGCTTGAAGTTTATGGTCAGATGATCTTTTCATAAATTCAAACAAACTGAGGCAAAAATGCAGACCTACTTTGTTTTTTAGTATGATAAATTCACTAAAAACCTCATCCCTCCCAAACTTATTCATCAAATGTCAATAGTCTAAATAATTTGTGAAGAAATGGACAGAAGAGACTCTTCTGCTGCTCAGTCTCTTTCAATGACATACTCATCTCCTCTTTCAAAGAATACCCTATAGGACCTCCATAGATAATGACAAAAGCCAACTGAACTTTCCCATATCAACAAAAACAACAAAATACTTACCAAATCTCAGATTTCTGAAGTGAGAAACTGGAGTGCTAAGTAGAAGTGACTACCTTTTCTGACAGTCTAGATCTTTACTTCTTGCCTGTATCGAATCTACTAAAACCAAGCATTTCCTTCTGGGTTAATTTAATTACATTATAAAAAATGTCCTTTGTTTCTGTGGAGGAGAAAAAAAAGAGTCAGACCTGAACTGATTTTTTCACAATTTTTTTTTTTACAAGAAAACGTAAAAGTTGATAATTTGAAAAGTCACAGTGATTAAGTTGTTAAATCTTGTCCCAGACGTCCTTATATCATTACATAAAATATTGTTTTTCTTCTTTAGTTCAGTGTACTCTTGAATTTGGACTTTACATATATAGAGGATGAAGTAAAATTTTAATGCTAATTTTTATTTACTAGAGCTAAAAATCATATTCATTCGAAGCTTCTTAGAATTTTGAAACATTTGTAGTGGTCAAAGTGAAGGTAGATTAGAGAACAGACTGTTAGTGATGTGAAAAAGGAAAATGACAAATGCAGTTTGCCTATCAAATTCCTTACATGCCTAAAAACACAGCATCTGTATGACTCCTAGAGACAGCCAGAAAATCTTTTATTCAGATTCTTAACAGTGTTACATTTCTATTGAGCAATATTGTGAGCACAAAGATCAAACTGAGCAGTCAATAGTTTCAAACTATGTTAACTTTGATAGAAAAGCCATTTTAAGGCTCTGAACATCTCTCAACTGTTTGAATGTCAAGGCATGTTGCAGACTCCTGTTTGCAGTTGTAAGCTGGATCTGTGAAAAGACGTAGGTAAAAAGTAACCTTCTGAAGAAATTAAAAGCCAGAGGACAAAGGACAAGTATTTTATTGTGTTATTGGCTGTAGCACATTGCCATATATCACTGCATCATAACAAGTGGAGGGACGCAGAACTGAAAGGCAAGCAGAAATGAACAGCCTCAAGTGAAAACTTCTGACCCAAGGTTTACCAGTGAAGGCTATGTACTCAGAAATTTTATTCTACAGCATTTAAGTTCAAGAGCAATATGAAAAAGTGAAAAAAAACCCAAACAAAACCAACCAACCAAACCAAACAGAAAAAAAAACAACAAAAAACACCACAACAAACAACACCTCCCTCCAAAAAAAACCCCCAAACCCCCCAAAAACCCAAAACCCCTCCAAAACCTAACCATCTAAAAGAAACAACCCCCCCTCAAAAAACTCTGCACACTAGCTAACCTAAGCAGTATAATATTTCCCAACATGTTTTTATTTGCAGACAGTATTAGGTTAGGTTGAAGTAGTTTAAGAAAGACATTAATTAATTTTCCAAAGTATTATAATTATAGTACATTTGCTGCCTTGTTCAATTTTAAACATCAGCAGAACCTTTGAATTTCACGTTGTGGAACAACTCTATACATCAAAATCTGTTTTCGTTCCTATTTAAAATAAAACTTAATGATCCCACTTTAAGTGTGCAGGTAAAAAGGAAACTCCACAGATATCTGCTTCCATGGCTTAATTTTCCTAGTATGGGCTTTCTGCCCCACAGACGTGATATAGATTTGGAAAGTAAAAACGTAGTTCCACATCTATATAGTGATCAAATTTCTATTTAGTGCCCTTTATTTATAAAAAGTTCGATGTCAGAACCATTAGAACTAGTCTTATTTCCCAAACTTTTTCATTCACAGTAGCAGCATTTCGTCAGTGCTTTGAGCAGAGGGCATTCCTAAACCAGCATTGATGCTGATGATACGTTGGGCAACCCTGGCCTGAAGGGAAGTAAAGTCTGGCTGATAAATTGCTAACAAAACAGCCACTGGATAACACAGTACTTCAGACCCTATGAAGATAACCTCTTCACAACCGTGCTAGGAAAAAAATCCCAATAACTTGCAACTTCTTATCACTGGTCTCTTGCCCAAAGTTTAGTGTTCTCCCTTGAATTTGTGTGAGTACTAGTTTCACAATCTCAAAAATGCCTGACACAAATATATAATCTATTTGTACTACTCTAGCCACAGTACAACAGAATAATTCAGTCGAAAGGAGAGAACAAAGAAGATGAAAGATGCTTGGGGAAAAGGCAGATAACATGGAGACTTGTGAAAGATTAAAGACTCCCTCTTGGTAAGGTAAGTAGTTATTATATTGCTTGTTATAATCTACGTGGGTCATGTAAATTGAGTAAAAACTCAGTTGCAGTATTTTTATATATGTCAGAAAAGAAGTCTCTGATGGAAATTAGGAAGAAACCAATGCAAGTGCTCTGAATCAGACTTCTGATGAACTTATTTGACCTTATATAGAAAGATTAGACTCATCAAGCAAAAGAAAAGTGCCACAGCTTTTACACATTCTTTTGCTTTATCTAAAAGCAGAACTGAAGAGCAGACTAGATTTGATATGTACTCAAGGAGAAAAGAAACAAGTGAAATTCGCCAGGAAAGATCAGCAGGTAAACAAAATTTCAGGTGTGTCCTGAAATTTTTAACTTTCAAGAAATTATTCAAAAAGTAATGACAACCACTTCATGATTCTTTATTCTTGAAGAATGGATTATATAATTTAAATTAATCAGAAACAAAATAAAGAGATACTACCAAGCCTCTTTGCTGTAGACAAACTTGTATAAAAGACAAATTTCTGCTGAACTTTTAGTCAATTATTTATTCATTTATCTTGAAAAGCCTCCAATAAAACACAGACATACTACCTAACTGTCATGTTTTTCATTTTTCATTCCTTACAACAGTGATATCTATCTTATTATTATGATTTTTTTTTTTTAATGCAGACAGGTTTTTTTCCCTAGTAACACAGGTGACTAATGGAGTCTTCAAGAAAAATGTGTCTGAAATGCTTACAATATATAAATTCTAGAAGTATTCAAAGAGGGAATCTCATTAGAGTCCTGATCTGTTTATATCTCACTCTGCATATGACAATACGTTTAGGAAAATTGGTTATATGTGTATGTGCAATTGAAAACACTGCTCTAGCAACTTGGTTCTTGCTTAGAATAAGTTTTAATTTGACCCATTGCAAGTGTGAAAAGGAAATCTGAAGCAGGCTGAATTATATATTTTCACTGAAGTTTACAGTTCATCTTGCAGGCGCTTCTTTGTGCTAGTTGTGAGCATATTATGTGGGCCTCTGGGGTAGAGAGAAAAAAAAAGCTAACAAAATGATTTAGTGCTATAAAAGAATTGCTTCTTTTCAGAACTGTAACCCATGCCACAGGACAATGATTTACCTGAATGCATTAATTGATTTGTCTAGCTTGCTGGTCAGGTGTGGATAATTTTTATTTGTTTTAAGTGGGTTGCCTGACCTGGAATGGAAGGAGGAAGGAAAAGCTTTAGCTGGAATAAATAAATAAATAAATATTTCTACCCATATTCTCTAATTAAGTTATGAACTTCCCCAATCTATCTTTCTATTTATTTACCTGTAATAATATTTCTGAAGAGATCAATAGTTTTTCTTCTGTAAAGCAGAACTATATGGGAGATCATAGTAAGGAGCTTTATTGTAAGAACATGAAGGCTGCCAAGACCGGAGTAACACAAGATTATTATCTTCATTAGTGTGCTCATTTTGACTGGGGAAGAATTAATTTTCTTCACAGTGGCTGTTATGGGGCTGTATTTTGCATTTGTGCTGAACATAGGGTTGATAATACAGAGAGGTTTTTGTTATTGCTGAGCAGGGCTTACACAGAGCCAAGGCCTTTTCTGATTTTCATACTGTCACACTGTTGAGGAGGCTGAGGGTGCATGAAAGGTTGAGAGGAGACACAGCAGGGACAGGTCACCCCAACTGACCAAAGGGATATCCAGACCATATGACATCATACTCAGTATATAAACGTGTGGGGGGGGAAACAGGAGATGTTTGGAGCGATAGCATTTGTCTTCCCAAGTAATTGTTGTGTGTGAAGAGGTTCTGCTTTTCTGGGGGTGACTGAACACCTGCCTGCTGATGGGAAGCAGTGCTTGGCTTTTGCTTTACCTATTAAACTGTCTTTATTTCAATCCACAAGTTTTCTGACTTTTACCTTCCGATTCTCTCAGTGATTCCACAGGTGGGGGAGGGACTGAGTAGCTCCATTGCTGACTGGGGTTAAACTATGAAAATAAGGAAAAAGCAAAAATATAATTTTAAAGGTTTGGCCAAAAAAGACATCAACATCCTTATGACTAGTAGCTTTATAAATATTTTGTTATAGCTGTCACTGTGTGCTCAGCTTTAAAAGTTTCTATAGGTTAACTCAAGCATCTTTTTTATTATATCATCAAATATCACCATAATTCTTGCATAATAAGGATAGAAAAGCATAATAAGAATAGAAAATTTTTACAAAAGTACTACTTTCCTTTCTTGTAGCAACATTCCACTGAAGTAGTGAAGGAGGAAGTAGTGAGCTGACAGTAACACAAGACAGCACTACATGAGAAAAAGTTACATATGTTAACTGCATTGTTATTCTTACTTTCCCTGTAACGATTACATCTGGTTTATTATTTATAAGAATTTTAAGATTTTGGCTACACTAATAATCAGTTCTTGGTTATCACTGTGTATTAAGCATGCTTCCTCTTTATCCATAAACAACACTGAGTGTAACAAAATCCAGAGTATATGTTGAACTGTGATACAAAAAATACTGAAATCTTTGAAGTGGTGATCTATGGTTTTATGATTTTAGATAAGTGTCCCTTATGCTGTCTGCAGTCTTACTGTCTAGTGACTGGGAAAATGAAATGCAATGCCTCGTTGAAGTAGTCAGCTGGGGGAAGATCTTATGCCTTTTTCTTTTCTTTTTTTTTTTTAATTTTTTTAATCAACTTTGATTTCTTGATTGTTACAATATTTTCAATAGAGGCAATCAATTTTATTTCATTACTTCTGCAGTCAAACTGCAGTGTAGTAATTACTAGCACGTTATTGTTTTGATTTAAAGGAGAAATTCCTTTGGTTGAGCTGAGCCGGCGTCAGAGCAAAACATTAATGGTCTGATTTCACAGAGAGCAGAAGAGGGGTATTCTGTGATTTACAGAGTAGTACTTACATTTACATACCTTTTGCTTCTGAGCAACAGCTTCTCTTCAAAAGACATCTCTGAAGGTGTCTGTCTGGCTTGTTTCTTCTCTATATCTTCTCAAGAGTCTCCCAATAGTTTATGACAGACAACTGCTTCTGAGCTCCTGTCAGGAGGTGTGCTATAAATAAATGGACAATTAAATGGTGCCTGAAGAAGAGGAGAAACTGTTTAGGAGGATTTCAAAGATTTGGAATTACCTCAGAGATCCAAGAAAGACTGTGATTTTGGACAACTCTCAGTAGGTTGTTTTCAAATTCCAAGGAATGAAAATAATGGAGAGAGGAACCTTCTCTGCCTGGCTGACTAAAGCCTAGGAATTCCAAACTGTGAGGTATTATTTGTAATGATGATCTTGGAAAGGGAAAGAAATAGGTACTAAATATATTGAATTCAGATTATGCTGTAAGACACTTTACAAAAAGAAAGAAGAAAAAACACAAACAAAATCTAGGAAATTTTCTTATAAAAACTACATTTACTTGATAAATATTAATATGGTTACATGTATAAAATCATAATGGCCTTGTTTTCATTCAGCTTCAGCCAAAATACCCATATCCTTGGGTGTCAATGGATATTGAAGTTTCCAGACATGTCCAAGAGGCATACAAACATTATTGTTCAAAGAGAGTCAGAACCTATTAGTCTATGTCTTGTTTCACATCAAATATTGATGCTTCAGATGTTTTGGCTCTTAAAAACTTTGGGTTTGATTTATTTAGGAATAAATAATGTATATAAAAATCTTAGAAGGAAATTAAATTCTGGTCATGCTATTCATTAAAATTTTAGTGACTACAAATTCAGCAAGTTTGTAGAGTTATTTTCCTTGAGAATTTCTAATTCCTGCTGAGCTTGTGATGTAGGGAACAAAACTGAATTTGGAACAGCAGTAGGATTTTAAATAGCAGTATAGCAAATTTTTAACAAATGTTGTTCTAGAAATATGGTGACTTCAGCTTCAGGGAGGCTAGAGTGCTGTCAGAATTTCATCAATGATTCCATTCAGGCTACGAAATGTGGCAATGAAAACTTCATATGATATAACACCAGAGAGATTTTCTGCCAAAAAAGCTGGAAGAAATTCCCGAATCACCTGCTGGAGACTCTTCTACTACACAAATCAATATGTTTTTACATTACTGTCCTCAACACTGAAACTTTTAGAAAAGTATCCAGGCTTGAGAAGATTTGAAAAGATGCTGAATCCACTATTTCTTTTTCTAGATATTCTAAAATTTAATTGCCAATGTTGTGAAAAGTGCATGCACTAATTTTGAATTTGTTTATCTCAATAATTGGAAGTGTTGGTTCCTGTAGTGGCTTTCTTTTCCAAACAAACACTGATTCATGCCAGTGTAAAGACAACATGAAAAAATGAATGAGCATATCCTGAGGGAAAGATGATTATTATTCATTAGTACTCAGAGCTGCTGATTAATATTTCATGGGTATCACACAGATTATATAAATGAAGAAAGTTACAACCAGTATCAGACCAATATTGGTCAGAAAAAACAGGACTATTGTTATTATTTTTTTAAACATTACATTTTTCTCATGCTACTTAGAACTGCTCAGAAAGATACTTTTTTTGATTTTATAGCCAAAATGAGATTAAAAAAATATAGCTGTACAATGTTTACAGGCAGAAGAGAGTGAAAATCAAACCATGAAGATAAATCATAATTAAAAAAAAACAAAACAGAAAGATTTTACAGCAGATTTCCACCTCTTACTGTGACTCAAACAAATATTTGTTTGTTTGTTTGTTTTCAAAAAGATGTTAAAAGTGTTTCCAGTTTATAATTAATTTTTGGTTTGATTCTCTAAGAAACTATGACTAATTGAGTTGTAATGAAAAGCAAACATCTGGGACTAAAGAATGGTTATGTTCTAGACCGCTTAAAATTCTAAATAGTACTTGCGTGGTAAAAGTGTTTGAATTTTGGTCTAGTTCTATCAAACATATTACAGGTACATCTCAGCAGAACACTTGGGCACAGCCATCCAAGCTTTGGGAACAATAACATCCCATAACAGCTAAATTTGAGGCCACGCATTAACCACCCGTTTTGAAAAGTAAAACTATCTCCTCTGGTTTATTGTTTATTTTATTTGAATTGAGTTACTAAAGCTTTGATTTCAGGAACACATTCCAAGAACAAAAGACAATAGTATACAACTTGTTTAAGAAACAAATCACATATATTTAGAGGCTTGCTTGTGAGAGATTTTGTTATTGATTAATTGAAGAAATATACAAATGAACCTTTTAGTCCAAGCCTTGAGCAATTCTTCAAATTGTACCTTAATGAACATTAAACATATTTTTTTAAAAAAATACACAAATTCTGCCAAAAATGTATGAAAATTTTAATTATTTCCCCCCTGAGGGACTGGTGCCAAATTTTTAAAGTGAATGAGCAGAAGGAATAGAACAGGCAAATATCGAGTTCTGTTCAATTTTTTATTACATGTCCAAAGTAAGTTCCTGAATAAAAGTTGACACTAAAAGACAGAAAGTTAAATAAACATAAAAATTAAGGGATATTAGAGATGAAGGCTTTCATGGTCACACAAAATATTTGTGACAATAAATTAAGTTTTCAGAGAAGTTGTTTTACTGGAAAACAAAATTTGACATCCAAAGATTATGCAAAATACTAACATATTTTAAAGTAACAGATTGTTATTGATGAAAGATCAAAAAGTCCAGCAAAACCAGATATCATGGGTAAAGTTTCCTTTGCTTTCAGTTACTTAGATTTGCTTTTGTTTGAAACAAAAAAAAAAGCCAAATACTTTTAGATAATCACAGAATAGTTTAGATTGGAAGGGATCTTAAAGATCATCTAGTTCCAGCTCACCTGCCATGGGCAGAGACACCTTCTACTAGAGCAAGTTGCTCAGAACCCCATTCAACCTTCTACACTTCCAGGGATGAGACATCCACAACTTCTCTGGGCAACTTGTGCCAGTACCTCAACGCATAAGTACTATTATAGAGAGAACTTATTTCCAAATGAAATAATGTTTTGAGATTTGTTTTTTTCTGTTTGGTTGTTTTTTTTGGGAGGAGTTATTTTTTTCTTTTTTTTTTAAGGTAAAAGCATGCAATTTATTAGATTAGGAATTAAGAAGTAGCTATTAACCTACGGAAAAATGTGGGAAGAAGAACATTTCTAGACAACCAAAATCCAACGTCAAAAGACATATTTTCTGGTTTATACATGAAAGACTGAATAAGAAGAGCAGAAAGAAATTAGACATCCCACTTTCTTGCCCATTCTGTTAAGAACAGCAAAATACATTATATTTTATGTAAAGAAAAAAATCTATAAAAATTTAGCTTTAGGAGAAGCTTTCACAAGTTATCAAATGTATTAGCTCATTCTAGAGAAAAAAATTAACACTCAGAACCTCATTCACAGCCTCATTTCTTTCCATAAGTGTTTTTCCCTCCTTGATTCTTAATTTCCCTGTTATTCTGCTAAATTTACAACTGAAACTCCTGGCAATGTGGAACTCTCCAAGGCAGCTGTAGTTGTTTTCATAATTCACAACCACAAGAAACAACCAAGGTCAGAAGTTGATTAGATCTTCTTGACTCCAGTGAAGAACAATGTCACATGAACAGAGGGAAGAAGTGACAGGAACAGTACAGAAACCTCTCAGGAGTTTTGTTCAGCTGTGTTCAGTTTCAAGAACAAGGATTTTTAATGGACTACTTGTGGTATTTCCATTTGTGGATTCCAAACAATTTAATTTTACAAACATTAAAAATGTCCCTAAGTGTGTTTCTTTGATATTGTAAATAGGTTTCAGGGGAAAAACAAACTCAAGTGTTCTCTGTGGGGTGGGAGGTAAGGAGGGAGAAACAACCCACAAACTTAAATTTGGGAGAATATTTTATCTCTGGAAATGTGACATACAAAAATTATTATTATTATTGCTCCAGCTCTCTACCATCTACAGAAGCCAGAATAATCCTGAGAACTTGATAGCAATAGAAGGGGAATCATTGTCCTCTGTATGGATGGGGAAGGTCATTTTCACATACACTCTCATCCATTCAGATACTGAAAACAACACAGACTTAGAACAAAGTTAACCATCCCAGGATCCATATCCCTAAGCATATTTATTTTAAGCCCACAGATAGCCTGGAAGTCTAATTCAGAGAGATGCCAAACTCTTCCCTCATTCTGTGGGATGCCTTGTTTTTCATATCCTAATACTGTGAGTATTCTCTCTTTTCTGGATAGGCCTGTAGTAGGAAAACAGTTACTTGATGCATCATGGGTTAACCAACATAATCTTCAATTTTTCTATTGCAAGCCTATGCAAAGCTCACTGTCCCTAATTGATTTATTGATTTATTCATAATGAGAAAATAGTGTGCATAAAGCAGATGCTAAACATAACGAGCCATAACTTTAAACCCAAATAGGATCAGTAGCATGGCTAACAGAAAAGTATTGCTGTAAATTATTAAGATTTTAAACGTGCCATGGTGGTAGGAATTGGTTCTTTCATTAACAAAATCTGCAGTGCATTATGATTACAGGGCCATCTTCTTCCCCTAAAGTATTCTGTGATGGAAGGAAAAGAAGTTTGGGGCTTTTCCTTCGGTAAAGAATGAGAGTGATGAGTCCCATGCAGGATTTGCTATTTGTTCAAAGGAAACCACTAAATCTTTTGACAATACACACTGTGGCACAACAGAAATTCAGTGCAGAGGGACTGCCCAATTGAGCAGACACTCTTTCAGGATCTCTCCTGATTGTACTTACAGCACATGAAACTAGATTTATTTAGTTATCACAGCAGCCTATTCTGTACCATTGTTTTTTCCTCACGTGTATTAAAAAAAAAAATAAAATCTACTTCTATTGGGGAGGGATATAATCTCAGTTCAGAAGGACTGAGTTGAATGCAGATGTTGATTCAACCTTAATATGGGGACTAGATAGAGAGCAGGACACAGATAATTTCCACTTAACAATAGGAGAAAAAGGTTTGAGGTTTCTTTTGGCCCATTTTTAATTCTATTGCCTTTTAATAAAAAATAATAAATTAATTAAACTGACTCATTTTCCTCTGCAGTCAGTGCACAAAAGAGAATAAAAGCAGGTTACACTCTAGCAAAACTCAGATGAAAAGTACCACATAGAGAGAGGTGGAAAACCCACTGATTGCTAGCAGATGGAAGAACTGAACCGAGCTGAGGCTGACAGCCTTGGCACAGGCTGTAAAAGCTGAAGAGCTCGTACAGTGCTGAATCAAGGTTAGAGAGGGCAAAAATGAATACTGAAGAATAATTTTGGCTTCGCTTTGATTAAGCTGCTCACCTGTAATCTTTCTTTCCAGACATTTTTATTTATTTATTTCAGCACAAACAAGTCAAGTCAGTTCTCTGTTTCTCCCTCCCTCTTCTACAGGTAATTCTAGTAAATTATAGATACAGAGATCCTGGTTCTTTCTCCTCACTTCATCCATTCACTGACTACTGCATAAATACAGCTATGCCTTTGAAACTCAGAGTTACCATAATTTTAAGAGGAAATTCAAGGAGATCTGGGTTTTGCTGGGTGTAATGAATGTCCTGATAATTTCAGAAAGATACAGTTATAGCAAAGAACATTCTTATAATATTTGGAATTCAAAGACAACTACTTTTAATTTTAACTTTATGAGCATTATGATTTGAAATATCCATAGCACTTCTCTTATAGTAAGTCCTTGGTAAGTATTTAGACTTTTGACAGCATTTGACCTGTTTGTTCAAACAACATGTATAGACAGCATTATGAACAGTAAGCATTTTCAGCAAAGAAAGAAAGAAAGAAGAAAATTACAGAAGAGCAAAGGATGAAAGGGAGAGAAAGTAACAAGGAAAAAAAAAGGTAGTCTGAATAAAGGGACTACCACATGCCCAGTGTTTGTGGTTTACATACTATGTAATGTAGACCTATATGGAATAAAGGTGTTCTAAAATGTCTGTAGAGATTTTTGGACCAATAAGACCAACAACTATTGAAAAATAATTTAAAAAAAAGGTTTTCATCTGTCTTTAAAAGAATAATTCCCATTTTCTTAGCCTAGAAGTTTTTTGATTGTAAAGGCAGGAGGCATGTCTGTCCACAGCTGTGAAATGAACTGTGAAGTGTATTTTTAAAATAAAATATTCAAACTGACATTTAGCCACCAGCTGTGGCTACCATCTTTCTTTACATTTAGCAGAGACACTTAGACCCCGAGCAATTGCACATACCACTGGGGTTTTAAAGAAAGCTTGTTCACGCATTGATAAAAGATTTAAGAGAAGTACTTTTAAACTGATTATTTACATAGCACTGTCTTGTGGACTTTGTACTGTATGCATTGTATATGTCCCTAGTAATAAAAATTAATCTTCATGTTCTTCCCCCCTCCCCCATGCATAAATTCACGATAGCTGCAGTGATGTTTTGACTCTAACAGTGTCATATGCCAAACAGAAAAAAAACTATCATTGACTATGGATTTTGGAAGGCATATGATTGTGGTCAGATACATAGGCTGTTAAGCAGAAGAGGTAAAACAAGGTAATAAATGCTTAATTTTGAAGACAGCTCAACATGCCCAAAAATTTTAAGAGGGTTAAGATTAGAAGCAACAGACTAAACTGATTTCAGTTTAGGCTCCACCCTTCTACCCTCCAAGGCTGTTTAATCTTCTCTACAACACATAAATTATGCTTTTAACAGATCCAATGTTCTGTGCTTTAACCAGTGTTGTCTGAACAGCAGGAGTACATGAAAGTTTGAACAATCTGAGAATTAGGAATAGCACTCATTCTCTACCATATAAATAAAAAAAATTCAACATGATCTGAGGACAAGGCTCAAAAGAGTGCTTTGAAAACTTAGAAATGAACTTAAATTTCCTAAACATATGTCCAGCACCTTACTTGCAGTAACATCAGAAGTCTTGGAGCACTGCCTTCTAACTAGAGCAGTTAAGACCTACAGAAACTGGAGTATTTATTTTTTTTAATTTTCAGTATAATTTTACAATACTATGGGAAAAGTCTTAAAATATTTTAGCATACTCTGACCGCTCTGGTTTTATCTTGCCAAAGGAAGATGCCACTGAATGATCTCAGGGAATATTGTATAGGAAGAAATGTAATTATAGGAATAGGAACACATCATATTTTCTTGGAGTAATGAGACTGACTTTAATGTTATTATCTGTTATTTGCAGCAGACTCAAGGTTTTATACTAGCTCAGCTGACTGACATAATTGGGATCCTGTGTTCTCTATATGAAAATACATTTCTTCACATCACTGAAGCTGTGAGAAGCGGGGGAGTAACATATAACACCTTTAGGCTCAAAGGAAGAAACAACAGGCTAGAATTTGAGTTGGTACTTTTTAAGTCGGTTACTTCCTCCAGCACTGCACTAATTTGAACAGAAAACACAGATGAATTGAGAGACCATTGAATTCTTTTTTTACTGATACCATTTCACCGACTACTGTTAGAATATGATAATCTGAGGAGAAGGCAGTTTCTCTACCCATTATTGCAAAAAACAGTAGATGCCTATTTTTAACCTGTACATAAGGGAAGATAATATAATTGTAAGGCAGTATGTCTTTAAAGTACTTAAAATATTAAAAATACAATCAAATGTCAGAAACCATACCTTTATGTTTTATTTGTATTGTATAAAGTTTTTGCCAAATCAAACTTCTTTCCTTTTCTTTTTCCTTTTCTTTTTTGTGTGCCAACATAATTTGTGCCACAATATCCTGACAACTAATTTAGCGTCTGAAATCATTCCCTCACAGTCCTAGGCCAATACTTAATACAGAAAGGGGTAAATATCCATCCCTCCAACTCCCCTTCATCCCCAATTTTTTCAAAATAAAATGAGACAACTGTAGTACATCTTCCAAGATATCTATCATGAGAGGAGAAAGAGATATGTACATTTTTCAGCTCTTACATTCATATGCCAATACCCAGAAGAATAAAATTTGATTATCTTGATCTGATCATGCATAAAATACATTTTGTATAAGACCTGGAATTACCCAATGTTATGAAAATTATTTTGTGAGAAAAATCTGAATGTCAATTACTGAATACTTCTAGCAAAGAATTTCTCAGATTATGATTAGATTCTGCAAACTTCTCCCTGCTTCCTAGTTATAATGCTGTTATGTACTGGTCTACTTGCATTGATAGGAAATTACTTTCTTAGCTCAGAAAACACAACCACAAATACAAGAGGGCACATTCACCTGCAAACTGTATGCTGACTGACTCTAGATGGCATATTTGCTAAGGTATGTGTCACTAGGCTTTTTCAATGTTACCAATGTAGAAGCCAATCATCAGGGAGGGGGTTTCACCAGATAAAGTCCACCACCAGTTCAGTATTGTTAAGAATAACAATTTTAATTTGATTCTACTAAATATATACTAAAATATATTTATAGATAAAATAATTCTTAGGTGCATGTCAGAATTCACTAGATACATATATATATATAAAACAAGTTTTTAAAAACCAATCATAAAAATTCTGTAAAATAAACACAACCATCTGAAGTTAATCACATACAAAAAAAAAAAAGGAACATACTTTGATTTTATTCATAGAGATATTTCTGGTTCATTTTCTTAGTGAAGTTTTAGTTCTGACTTCTTTCAGAATATTCCTTTTTAATGGTAGTACAACACCAACAAATACTATAAAAATCATGATGTATCAAATTATCAAAATTTAAAATTCCCTGTACTCACCACTGGTTAGACAACACCTTGAGTACTGTGTCCAGTTCTGGGCCTGAAACTACAAGAATCAATCATAGAATCACAGAATCAGCCAGGCTGGAAAGGATCTCTGAGACCATCAAGTTCAACCCTTGATCCAACACTGCCATGGTTACTAGACCATGGCACTAAGTGCCACATCCAGTCTCATCTTAAAAACCTCCAGGGGCTGAGAATCCACCACTTCCCTGGGCAGCCCATTCCAATGTCTGATTACTCTCTCTGTAAAGAATTTCTTCCTAATATCCAACCTAAACCTCCTCTGGCACAGCTTAAGACCATGCCCTCTTGACTGGGAGGAGTTGCCTGGGAGAAAAGACCAACTCCCACCTGGCTACAACCACCTTGAAAGACATTGCAGTGTTAGGGCGAGTCCATAGGTGAGCAACAGAGCTGGCGAAGGGTCTAGGGGGTAAGTCCTGTGAGGAGCAGCTGAGAGACCTAAGGTTATTTAGCCTGGAGAAATGGAAGCTCAGTAGGGACCTTATCACTCTCTACAAATACCTGAAAGGAGGTCGTAGCCAGATGGAAGTAAATCTCTTCTTCTGGGTAACGAGTCACAGGATGAGAGGGAAAGGCCTCGAGTTGCGCCAGGGGAGATTTAGTTTGGAAATTAGGAAAAAGGTTTATCAAGCATTAGAACAGGCCGACCAGGGAGGTGGTTTAGTCACCATTTCTGAAGGTGTTTAAAATACATGTGGAATGGCACTTGTGGGTGTGGTTTAGTGGTGGACTTGGCAGTGCTGGGTTAATGGCTGCACTGGATGATCTTAAAGGTTTTTTTCAAATCTTAGTGTTTTTATGATTCTGTGATTATTTTGAGATCTCAAGCTAACTGGAAAATGACAAGTTACACTATGCGACAGGCATGATT
This sequence comes from Chiroxiphia lanceolata, assembly GCF_009829145.1. Lineage (NCBI taxonomy): Eukaryota > Metazoa > Chordata > Aves > Passeriformes > Pipridae > Chiroxiphia > Chiroxiphia lanceolata. The sequence continues at coordinate 21,458,541 of NC_045642.1, read as the reverse complement.
AATTGGAAAATTCACGGTATGCACCTGACTTGCACATGATCTTCTCCAATGGGCACCATCCATCTATTAAGTCTCTTTACCAAGGCAAGCCACAGTTTTCATGAATATGCCTGCTGTTCTTCCTCTCCTTCTCTGACCTATTAAACAGAAAAATCAGGAATGAGAATACCAGTGCTTGTCAATTAAGCAAAGCATAACTTTGTAACATCATTATTTGGAGTAGTGTTTATCTGCCTTGAAGTTCAGAAAGTATAAAGACAAATTTATGCTGCTAAATGCAGACTTTTATATCAGATTTACTTACAGACTCTGACTTGATCAACAAGAAAATCAGAATCTGATCCTTCCCTTTGTCTCAGGCTAGATATCCAGAGGTCCCAATCTCTGCTTATATCCTCCTAGACAATGGTTTTTATTATCCTGTCTTTTAGTTTTAGTCCAGCTTTTAGTTTGAGACAGGAAAATTTATGGAAAATTTTCAATGGAGGGGACCATGCCTGGGACATACAAGGCCATTTGCACAGCTAACTTTGAATCAAAGAATCATAGAATGGCTTGGGTTGGAAGGGATTTAAAGATCATCTAGTTACAACCCCTTGCCACGGGCATGTGCACCTTCCACTAGACCAGGTTGCTTCAACTCCTGAGCACTGGCTTTGAACACTTCCAAGGATAGACCATTGACATCTTCCTGGGTAACCTGTTCCAGTGCCTCACCACCCTCATAGCAAAAAATTTCTTCGTAATATCTAATCTGAACATATGCTTTTGCAATTTAAAGGCACTCCCCCTTGTCCTATCATTTCATGCCCTTGTAAAAAGTCCCTCTTCAGATTTCTTGTAGACCCTCTTAGGTACTGGAAAGCTACTCTAAGGTCTTATGGAACCTTCTCTTTTCCAGGTTGAATCATTCCAAATCTCTCGGTCTGTCTTTATAGATGTGCTCCAGCCCTTGGTTCATCTTTGTTGCCCTCCTCTGGACTTGCTTCAGCAGGTTCATGATTTTCTTATGTTGGGGGCCCTGAAGGCAGACACAGCACTCTGGGTGAGGTCTCATAAGAGTGGAGCTGAGCAGGAGAATCACCTTCCTTGGTCTGCTTTCTACACTTCTTTTGATACAGCCCAGGGTATGGTTGACTTTCTGGGGTGTAAGCACACATTGCTGAATCATGCTGTACTTTTCATCAATCAACACCCCCAACACCAAATCCTTCTCCTCAGGGCTGCTCTCAATCCACTAAACTTGATTTAAATAATTATTTTTTTTAAGTATGGTAATCTTTCCGTATTACATTTTTTTCTCACAAGATGGAGGCCACAATATTGGTTTCTTAGGAAATTCACTGCTGAGCTCTTGCTTACTCAATTATGTGAATTTGTTTACGCTTTTCAGTATATAAAGTTACTAATTGCGGGTTTGAAACACAGAGTATCAACAAATTACCTAAGGGTAATTGAGGGACAGTGCAGGCAACCTCCACAAAATAATGGATGAAATAATTCTTACATTAATGTGGAAGTAGTTTCTTCCTTGACTAAATGACAATTATGTTGACACATTGCCCACTTGGAAGATATAAAAAAATGTATCAGCAAACAGATGTCATTGTAAGGGGTATTTCAGTGCACTCCATAATTAATCCTTTGGACACACTATCCTTCTCTTAAAAAGCTACCTTATTTATCTACGAGGTTATGGTAAAGGATAACTAATATTATTGTAAGTTTTCTACTTGATATGGTGGACATTATCATGAGAAAAATACCTCAGTACAGAGGACTGCATACTATATCTGCCCTTCCATCCATGATGTTTCCCAGGACTTCTGGCAATAGTAGGCTGGTTTCTCTTAATTGCTGCTCAAAACAACTAGAGAAGCACTGCCTTTAGACCCTGTTACCTGGTTCTTGGAAACATAAGCTAAATTAAGAAGAACAAATAAATAAGTTTATTTAAGTGTGTGGTGGTTTGGGCTATTAAAATAAATAAAAAAGGTCTTTAAACTGCTGTCTTGTCATATGTCTATATTATTGAATAAATGAATGAATAATGCTCACATCATTAGTAACTTGAGAGTACTTGGAAATTTGCACTCTTCAACAAAGCAGAAAGTCACACTACTGACAGAAAATCTTCACAAATCACGAGGAAATCCCATTAAAAGATGCTAGGAAATGCAACCAGGGATTCAAGAAAACATTCCCTTGAGTAACACAGTGGCAAAGCACAAGAACCAGACTGTTTTGCTCTGTACTATAATCATGTCTCAAAAAATTGACAAGAAAAAATGTTACAAAGATCTGTTTTTCACAACAAGGTCTGCTTCAGGGCAATCAAAGTCCATCACAAGTTACTCTGACTTCTTGTATCATCCCATGTAATACATTGTTTTATGGGAATTTCTGCCTTTAACTGCATACTCCTTTGGGTTCACCAACAATATATCTTGGAGCTTTTACCAGGATTCTTTAAGAAATGGTAGGATTTCATACATTGTATGTTTTCCAAAGGAACATAGTTTCTCCAAAGGTGAATTGTATTACCAGCTTTTTTATGGCAACAGAGGTTAATTGATTCCAGCTAAAGAAATAAATTCCAGTTTTTGGTGACTCTAGACAATTGACAAGGAACATGGAAACCCTGCAATGGTTATTAACTCTACGAAGTTTCAAATGACATCTGATGTTATAAAGAATCTAGAAAGTCAATATATAACTTGTTTCACCAAAACCAATCCTGAAGTTTACGTGCAACTGTTCAACCCAAATAGGAAATGCATCCTTAGGCAAACCCCAGTGTACAGATACACAAGCCATTATCTTGCATCAGCCAGAAAACAGTTGGTCAAAAGTAGAATTGTTTGTAGAGCATCTTCCAGAAGAGAAGGCACTTTTCAAAAGCACCTTACAGTACACGTAGTAGACCTTCAGGAAGGAAAAAATATTATTACCGCAGTATGATAAATTCTTTTTAGCTCCTTGTTTACAGAACTCTTATTGAATATATAAGCTCATGTTACACTCTGGATTCTAAGCCATAAGCTGCCCAGGGTAGATACATTTTATTTAAAAGCTTTTTTGTTCATTATAACCTCTAATTAGCATCCAGAGAAAGAGTCACACACTCTCCTCTAAGAGAAAATCTTTTAATTTAGTGAGAAAAATAAGATACTTTGGCAAAAGGTTTTACAGGAGTAAAATACAACAAAAAACCCCAGCATTTCACTAAAACACTGTGCACAAAGATCCATTCTACAGAAAACACTCTCTACAAACAATCAATATACTAGCTTTAGTAAAACACAATTCATTGGTTTTAAGTTACCCACAGGAGAAGGAAAAGAGTAAAAGAAGAAATACTTCACTTTATCACATTTCTTTTTAAAAGCTGCCCACCTAAAATCACATGTGGAAAAAGAAGCAAGGACTTTTAACAGCTGACATACTAAGTCAGACAAGAAGCTCATCTCTGTTAGTGACCTGTAACAGTTGTTTAGGACCCTAAGCAAAAGGTTATGATCACCATGTCAGCTCTTAGCATGTCAGTAGTTCAAGAAACTGTCAGTTAACTTTTTTTTTCCTGTGTATATTTGCCTAAACCACTTATGAGATCATACCTCAGAAAAAGTCAGAAATAACACTTTACTGACCCTCCTTCCCCAATAAGGAGGTAGCACCATGGTATTTTACTAAATATTGAGAATAACTTCATTTATTTTTTTAGATGTAGTTGTAGAAAATAAATGTATCTATTATAAATTGAAGGGTACCGTTGTAAAGATGCTCTCACAGAGTTTAAAACAAGTTAGTTATGATCTGATGCATATATTACAACTGCAATATCTAAATATAGCTGCTGAAATTACATGCTTTTTCTTTTTAACTACGTCACTGAGGAGAAAGGGAGAATTCTCATTCACATATCAAAGTGGATTAACCTTGTACCCTTTGTCTGTCTACTGACATTTCTCTGTCAGACAGGAGGACTGTTAAATTGAAGTAATTTTGTGAGTCACTTCACAGTTGAATAGTTACAGTGCAAATAAGTATAAAGCTGTTAAACAATTAATTTTCTGTTATGAGACATAGGACTCTGTGGCAAGGAAGGAAAATTACATAAGCTAGATTTATAAAATGACATATCCACTGGACTAAAATTAATTTAATTTCCCAACTTCATAAAATATAGCCAGGTTTTTTCCAAAGATTGGAATAAGAGCTAAGAAAGAACTTTATTTGGTTGTATTTTAGCAACATTTTGTAAAACATATTGTACTCATAAATAAATGAAACCGTTATCATAGAAATGCACAAAATATGTATAAGCAAAAATTGCTGTTACTGAAAGTCTCCATTTTGCTCATCATGAGAGTAAATTTTCAAAAGTGAACTTAGGCATCATATTTTCTCTCAATTTATTGCATAGTTTAACTGGAGGGTGTTTTGCATACCATACTTTCCTGTCAATAAATGTACTTGCATTAAATTCTCAGAAAATGAATCCAAACTTTTTTTTTTTATAGTTTTTAGCTGCATCCTTCCCATCTTCCTAAATCCAAATTCATAGATTCAAATGGTTACAGTCTTAGCTGAACTAACCATTTTCCTGCTAGTGATTGTTTGAACTATTTTTCAATGACTTTTGAAATCCTTTGTAGGTTATTGAAACTCTACAAGGAAACTGAGACTATATTGCGTTTTTACAACAAATGATAAATGAACAATATGTTTTGCAGTACTAAAAGAAGAACCTTGCAAACTGCATGTATTTAGAATAACTGTTATGTAGAATACTGGTATAATACAATAGTCACGTAAGACTGTATAAACATTTTCTTACAAGACAAATAACTTACTTGTATGCCCAAACATAGTCCCACCTCATGAAGTACTCCACCATCCATGGATCTGATAATGGATCAATTTTCCTATTTCAAATGCAATACTTTTTCTTCCTATGAATAATTCACTAAGGTACATCTTTTCACATCTGTGCATAAAATACGTCTATCCATATATTTTGTCTCTGCATATCTCTTCCTAACTTTGTGTTCTGGTTATTCTCCATGGTTCAGCCCTGCTGACTTCCTTCTGCATCCTAAGAATTTCTTTTACTCCACATCTTACTCCACTTAATCTGTCTTAAGTGACTAAACTGATACACAGCCTTTCAGAAAGCTATCCTTTCTTTACCAATCTCTATCTGGATACTGTAGGCAATTCTCAGCCATCCTGACATTGTTACACAATTGTCTTCCATATTCTGATCTACCTGAATAATTCTTATAGCTCTCAAAATTTTTTCAACCTTTATCATGAGGTGTATTTCAGTATGGTTCTCCTCAAGCTTAAGTGATTCTAAGCCCAGCTTTTTAAACACCATTCAAAAGTTCAATCACAGAATCACAGAAACACAGAAAATTCTGAGTTGGAATCCAGGGTAAAAACATCCTTTGATGTTCTTATCTCTGGATCAAAACACAGTTCTTGACTGAATCTGGACAACTGTATTGAAATATAAATAAGAGAAGAAAAATTTTCTTTAGATTATGAAAAATTTTCTTTAGATTATGAAATCTGTGGTTAACAAAAAAAAATGCAGTAGCAGTGTTGCAAGAAAATGGTAAGAGGTATATTTTGGTACATGAATAAAAGTTAACCCAGTATACTAGAGGAGAAGGTATGTCCACACCTGTAAAACTAAGAAAAGGGATTTGAAGTTTCACTTTTTTTATAAAGAATTCCAGATTTGTCACAATTACAGATAAAATGCAGGATTGTATATATGCACTCTATGTTTCCATAAAGGGTCCAAGATGCACATATTAAAATAAGAGGTCTGAATGATGATTTTGGTGCCCAGACTCATTCAACCTAAGATCCTAATTAAGTTTTTAAGGTGTCTCACTCCACAGATTAAAGTTCTCAATAATTCTTAATATAAGTGCAGAACTAAAATTTGTTGTCATTATGAATCTATTTTTGGCTTTCAGACACAGTTTTCTCTTATTATGTGATCTTTCTATTTCCTCCTTTTGAACTTTGGTATTTTCATGTTTGTATCCAGTCACACCACATTTGCATATAGCCTAATCTACATTAATGAACTAATATATTTCCTAAGTTTTTTATAAGAGTAGAAAGGACTTAGCGAAAAATAGTCTTTATGCAGAGGAAGGCCACTAGAAGAATGTCTCTGATAAACACAGGGAGCCAAATGCAATCAAATCCAGGACTTGATTACAAAGATACAAAACTTCATCTCTTCATTACTTTATCACAGCATAAATTTTAGAGATTTCTTTTAATTTAGTCAGTTGTTAGGACTAGAAAGGATAAGACTTGTAGAATCAGTGTATCTATTTCTCTTTCATGTGGCAGAAAGACCTTAGATTATGGTCGTGATTAGCCACATTGTATGACATTCAAACTCATATCTTCTAAATGCTATGCTTTAGTTCCTTTTACCATGCTTACTTTGATATTACTCTTCTGCAAATTTCTTCAAATAATGAAAAATATCTGTAATTTGTTATAATTTCAGCTCTTGTATTTAATTGATTTTCTCAAACCATAATAACATATGACTGATGCATTGGAATGAGGCACCACAATATCAAGTTTTCTTCTGGAAACACTCTGACAGAGAATATCAATGACTTGCTAGCTAGAGGAATACTGTAAATAGAGTCTGCCTGGCACAACTGTTAAGTATAAATTTAACATAGTTTAAAATTCACATATAGAAACAGAAGCATAAGTCTTATTCTGTTTTATTTCTTGAGGGGGCTTGTTCTCTTCAAATCTAAGCAACAACTAGCAGGTGATGGTCTGGCCACATTTTAATGGCTTTACAAACAACTCTTTGATGTGCAAGAAAAGTCAGAACCTTCAACACTTAAAACCCACAGGAGCACATGCAGGTGTCTCTGCTGTCGGTCATAACTGCAATATTAGTAGAAGAGCTCTTCAGATGGAGAAAAATTAAAAACTGAGGGAGAAGACACACATGTAAAGTCCTTCATCTACAAAAAGGATGTATGCAAATTCTCTTTATCTCAAAAGACAAAAGAAAGTAGAAAATTTCAACTACAGCTTTTTCTAACAGATACATGCATTGGATAGCCTAGTTGTCTACAAAGAAAGGTTGAAACAAAAGTAAATCACTCTGCTCAGTTTTTTTTACTCCTTACTGGATGTCCTCAGTACTGAAGAATTTATAGAAAAGACTTCAAATTCTTTCTTCAGAAAATTATGAACACCTTTTTTTAATTAGGAAAGACTGTTTGTTTTCTTCACTTTCAACATGCATTTGCTTTGTATACCAGAGATCCCTAAAAAGTACTATCAGCATCTGCTACAGGAAAACAGCAATACAAGAAAACTTCCTTTCTGATGCGATGGCTACAAGAAATCTCCTAAATATACTGATTCTCAGCTAAGAGCCTGAGAAGACTATGAAAAGAAACACTGCCTCCATGCTTAGTTACTGTCTGTGCATTGTTCAGGAATTTCAATTCTCATTGAATGAACAAATCCTTGGATATTTGAAGCACACATTATTAGTTTAAAATAAAAGAGTTAAATTATTCATGGAGATAGACAACTGTTTTTCTCATAAGCAGTAGATTTATGTTGACAGAATTTCCCAAATACTCTTGAGGCATGCTCAGCTCTCAAGAAAATATACTAGAAGTCACATTAAATTTGGAGCTAATACTCTTTGTCAGACAAAATTTCATTACAGATGAACGTCCTATTCCATATTCTCAAACTAGTGAAGGCAAAATATCTGAATAGATAAAAAAACCCAAACATATGAAGTATTGCATTTGCTTGTATATATACTTCCATTAATCAGTGGAATTAACTTCCTTAATTGGGATAGCATCTATATTGCTCTGTCTTGTAGTGATTAATATTCCTGTCTTCCATAGGTTTGTCTAAGCTTTCTTTATGTCTGTTTGTATTTTGGTACTCCAAAGAGTGCATAACAGTGAGTTTCTAAGGCAGAAACAAAGAAAAGCACTAATTTTATTTGTTTGGTTTTTTTTAAAAAACAAACAAGGGACATACTGAATAATTTCAATGTCTTGCAATATGGAAATAAAACTTTTATTTACTTTCTTCATATTATTCATTTTAAAGATTTCTACCTTATCTCCCCTATTTTATACCTGTTCCAGGAAGGGGAAATCTAGTCTACTTTGCTGTCATCCCTTCCATTCTTTTTCACGTTTCCTACTTCTTCCTAGGAACAAGTTTCCTACTTCTTCCTGCACCTTCCTAGGAAAATACCCAGGATTTCATTCTATAGGTGTTTATATGCTAAGGGAGATCTTGTCAAGGCGATGGAGGAAGTCATATAATTTCAAATCTCCTTCAGCCTTAACTAGGGCAAAAAAAGAAATTTCCATTCTTTTTCTTTTACCAGTCCCTTTATAGTTTTCTTTTTTTTTCATTGATTCTGAAACTGCACAGTATATTACTTTATTGCTGAAGCATATTTTCAGTTATTTGTGTCTTTCAAGAAGCATGCAATCTCTTTAATTGAGCAATTTAGATCTGAAAGACTTTAATCATTCCTATTTCTGTTTGACCTAATGAAATGAACATTATCAGGCAGGTAAAATGCCAAGTCCCCCTCTCTATACAATTAATAGTATTTCAAGTTGTTTGAGTTTATGATAGAACAAACTATTAAAGGTATACCTTATAAAACATATTCTAAAAATTGGTGTTTTCAATCAATGACAAATCTAGTTAGATTTCTTTCACTTAGCATACTTCTCATTATTTATTTTTAAAATTACTTATGGAAAACAAAATAGTTTTATTTTGAAACTAATTTTTTAAGTTAAAATAAAATATCCTTCAAAATTTTTTTTTAAATATAATAGGTTAAATTTAAAGTTTCTTTTTACTAACTCTGATGGAGTAACTCTCATTAATTTTTGTTATTTCTTTGTAATACATTTAAAATTAAAGTAAGAACAGAAAGTGTTTACAGGATGGCTTTCTGGATTGCACACTGGTTATAATTCATTTTAATATGGGGCTTGTATGGATTTTTCAAGAAATGAGCTAATGTGTTGAAGTGCACAGAATATAGCAGGTAGACAGGGCAGACAATAAATAAGTTTATCTTTAAAAATAATTTATGTTGCCTCAAAAACCATTGTAAATACAGTTTCTCTATTCTTCTGGACAGTTTGAATATATCAGTATGGAATAGTTTAAATACTGCTCAGTTAGCCAACAGGCAAGAAAATTATGCCATTCTATTATTTATGTACATAGGACTATGTAAACATGTAAAATAGCACATGATTTCATTAGTATCATTGATTTTTCTTATTGTGCACTACAAAACACACAAGAGATCTAAAAAAGCTACATCTTTATCACCATGAACTCGTCATTAAGTATACAGTACTGTCTTATATTTCATTTCCTAAGCTAACTCAAACTACTCCATATTACATTTTGTAACACATTATTATTCATACCCAGAAGGAGTTCCTATGCCTTTTCATGATAAAAAATCATAAACTATGGAAACAGTGATGCAATTCTCCAAGCAGTCTGGCCATGCCATTTCCTTCTTTGCTTACTTGCAGTTTCAATGTTTAATCCTCAGCAGAATTATTCAACCTTCGCCCACTTAAAAAATGTAGCACTTAAAAAAATAGCAAGTCAGCCTTTAACATCTCACATGTAGCTTTATTTTCAACTGGGCCTTCTATAAGGAATGCAATGCCAGAGCAGCTCCCTCCCCTTAAAAACTTAAAAAAAAATATTGAAGAATAGGAAAAAAATAATGAAGACAAGAAAAATATTTTCTGATTTTTTTGTTACTTCAGTGGTAGTGATACATATTTCTAGCAATTCTACAGTGAGTAGAAGTATGTAACCAGGTTTACATCCATTTCTGGTCACACCTCTTGTACTGGTAAAGCTAGAACATAGCCAGAAGTGATAGAAGAGCACTTCAAACACAGCGAGGGACATCCTAGAAGATTTTAATAGAACAACATCTGGGACTGTTCCAAACTGGAAGAATTCCAGTGAACCAACCTCCCCACAGCAGTATTCACAGTATTCATGAAGTGCTCAAGACAAGTAGGACTTTTGTGCTCTTCTTGCTTTGCAAGACTGATTATGCTTTCACACAAGAAGACCTCCAGCAACACAGGGGAACTGTATATGAGATCCTGACTTCAGAAAAGTAGTTCACACAATCCCATCCAGAGCCATCTTATCCCAAACAAGGAGGAATATAGATCTCTCTGAGAGAAAGAGAACTTACTGATATTGTGTCACAAAGACATCATGTGCTTTGCTTGGAGACACCATTGCTGTTGCCAGTGGTAAATATAAACCCATAGAGCAACCAAGTAAGACTATGCTCCAATACCATGCTACAGTATTTCCCAGCATATGCCATCAGTTCTATCAGGAGCTGCTACATACAGCCAGAGATCATTTCTGCTGACCTTTATTGCATTTTGTCTGACGCCAAAACCATCAGAGACTGCCCAAAAAAACAACTTGGTATTGAATAGTTTTATGGAATCAATTAGCAGAAGCAGTTTTTATTTTCCTTGTGAATCATTCCCAGTATGCTATATTGGAGACTGTTTTTCTGTCAGAATTGGTTTTGTGTTTTATTTTGTTGGTTATTTTTTTCCTCCAGAATCAGTTTTTGTCCTCTTTATTGTCTCCCAGTCCCTAAATTTTGTTGGATATGAGTCTCCAATTGTAGAATTGTCCCAAATTAACTTTTATAGAGATAGTCTGGATTGACCTGGAATAGTCATCACTCCTCAGGGATAGACATCACAGGGTATATGAAAGCTTCCTACTCCATGCAAAGGCATGTGGGAATCTCAATATCAGTTAGAATCTAAGTTCCCTGTAAATCCATTTCCTCAGAGGGACTGAGCAGATAGGCTACCACTGTTTGTAACAATTAAAAGGAGTTTCATAAATATGAAGACTTGCACCTCAAAGAAAGCTCATCCCTTATGAAAAGTCTACTTTGAATAAAACTGTCTCCTACTATTTATGTCCTGTTTCAGGTCTTGCTTTTGCTTTAATATTTGTGATACTCCTCTACAAGATACCCTACAAATATCCCTCTAATATTTGTAGGTCATCTTATATTCATCAGTGACAGCTCTTTTTACAAAATAATGGCTACTTTTAAAAGTGAAAAAAGGACTCTTTGAAGGGAAAAGTGTAGTTTTTTCCATCTCATGAATAAAGCTGGAGAAATCAGTCACTAGATGAAGAATATTGTGCTTCTGTAAAGTGAAAAATCTAGTTTTAGAAACATTTAAAAATTTTACCATAAATTTGCACAGTACTTTAGCAGTGGAAAGATAACTAGGAAAAAAATGACAGAGGCTGCTCTGAAATTTTACTTTAAATAGAAAGTAATGAATATAAAAAAGGAAGTCTCGATGCATTTTGTTTCTACTCAGTGTGACACTGGGGGAATCAGTATTAGAGTAAAAATTGTGATTGAGAGAAATCTAGTAGAGTTAACACTTTTTAATATATTACTTTATCAATAGGTATCTAGGTTTATTCTAAAAAAAATTATCTGTAATAGATGGGTTTGTATGGTGCTACATAAAAAAAAAACACACTGTCTTGGTTTCATTGAGAAAGACCTAGGCCAGTATAATGGTCTCTAATGTCCTACATTATAATCTCTCTACATTGGGTCAGAGTGACTGAAACACCTGTGGTTTTGCTATATCAATTTTTTAATAAAGCAAGAACTGTATCTCCAGTTTGGTCCATCTGACATATTTCACAAACAGCAACATTACGTTTAAATACACAAGGGAAAAGGAGGAGTGTAAGTTGTATGTATTCCAATATGAAATATTGGGATAAAATATAAAAGAACAAAGTAGAAACAGAGCTGGTTTAATGCAGTAATTACGTAGGTCAAAATAAGTACCTACATGATTTATTGCATAACTCTGTAGAACTTAATGAGATTTCAAATTGTGAGGTAAGATCACTAAACAATTAATATTTTTGGTAAGTGTATTACAAAATTTATTATACACAAATAAATTAATTGGGGGTTTTTTTGAGCATGTATACTCTTAATTTGGAAAGGAGTAAAAATTGCTGCTGTCTGATGGCTTTTGAATTTACTTTCGGGGAAAAAAAAAGTCTTTGAAGGTCTGCTTCATTACTGCAGATTTGAAATTTTGTCCTACCACAGCAGTATATTATGGTTAGAGTAATCCCTGGTTAATTCTTTTGCATGTAAGTTCTAGAGCCACGGATTCTACTCAATCCTACATTGTTACGAAATTTGTTGTTGCACTGCAAATCACCGGTTTAAAAAGTAAAGAAAGAGCAAAGTGTTCTTAGCCATTGTTATGACTTTGGGATATCTGCTTGCTAGAAACAAAACTAAACTGATAGGCAACTTTGACAAATAAAAGTAATGTATGGTCTGCTGTGATTTATGTTGAAAAATAAATCAACAATTGGCTAGCTTGAAGCTCAGTGGAACCCATATACAGCCAATACTATGCTGTTTGTCTCCAGAGTCGAGATATCCAAATCTTGGATTTCTGAAAAATATATTAACATAGGTGGCCTGAGAAGAAAGTAAATAATATGGATGAAATATTCTCCATATCAGTAATATGAAACATTTAGGGGCAAGAATAATGTCCCATTAAAATAAAATTAATTTTTTAAGTTATCTTGTATCTTTTATTAAGCTATTTCACTAGCTTGTATGTATATCCATCAACCCACAAAATTTAGCATAAACAATTATGAAATCCAATAATTAAGAAGGTGTTCTCAGTTATCTTTCCTTCTGCCCCTCCATCTCTGCTTACCCATTTCATGAAGCTTTCTGATTGACAGGAAGCTGAACATGAGCCAGCAGTGTGCCCAGGTAGCCAAGAAGGCCAATGGCATCCTGGGCTGGATCAGGAACAGTGTGGTCAACAGGTCCAGAGAAGTGATTCTTCCCCTGTACTCAGCGCTGGTGAGGCCACATCTGGAGTCCTGTGTCCAGTTCTGGGTCCCTCAGTTCAGGAAGGATATTGAGGTGCTGGAGCAGGTCCAGAGAAGAGCAACAAGGCTGGTGAAGGGACTTGAGCACAAGTTCTGTGAGGAGAGGCTGAGGGAGCTGGGGTTGTTTAGCCTGGAGAAGAGGAGGCTCATTACTCTCTACAACTACTTGAAAGGAGGTTGCAGCAAGGTAGGGGTTGATCTCTTGTCACAGGCAACCGGCAGTAGTACAAAAGGGTATGGTCTTAAGCAATGGCAGGGGAGGTTTAGGTTGGATATTAGGAAGAAATTCTTTACAGAGAGAGTAATCAGACATTGGAATGGGCTGCCCAGGGAAGTGGTGGATTCACCGTCCCTGGAGGTTTTTAAGATGAGACTGGATGTGGCACTTAGTGCCATGGTCTAGTAATCATGGCAGTATTGGATCAAGGTTTGGACTTGATCTCAGAGGTCTTTTTCAACCCGTTTGATTCTATGGTTCTGTGATTCTGTGAGTCTATAAGCTTTCTTCCTGTATCATTTCCTAATTAAAGATCCAATAAGGGAGCAGAACAAATAATTCAGCTAGCTTATTTTTAGAGAATTATATTTCTGTTAGTGATATGGCCTCTGTAGACAAATCAATTTCCAAGGCTGTCAACACTTTTTTTTTGAGTGTTAAATTCATTTTTAGAGTACTGTTAAATTATGAAATACTCATTTAAAAAAGAAATATGCTTCCTGTGTTTTAGATAATGGTTGTAACTACCTATTTCATGTAGACTAGTGCAAAAAAAAGTGACTATAAAGAATTGATAGGGAGTGAAGTTCCAGGAGAGATCTTTATTTCTCATGAGTAATTAAGGAATTTATCCAGTATTATTATCTGCAACGTGAAGACACAGGGTCAGTACCAATGTCAGATTACAAATCTAATTTTGTGACTGTTGTTTCTTCTTTCATCAGAGATAGAATAATTGTTCAACTTGAGAGGAACAAGAACAGGAGTGATGAAGGACTAGGATTTTAAAATAAATGCAGTTCATAGATACGGAAGGTATGATAAGAAGGGAGAGCTAAAACTCACCTGCTCAGAGGAGGTTCTGGCTCTCTTCATATCTGACCCTCAGCAAAATTATTAGAAGCTAATTTCAAACATATGAAACACAGAAACCATCTAGATAAAATCCATTCATAGATTACAGTGACTGCCAGGGCCATGAGGGTATCCTCACTTTCCTGAAGATCTGGCTACTGATGCTCAGCGTGGCCAGCTGCTGACACAGAGTGTAGCCTGTGTTCCTGAGAAGGCAGCTCTGCAGGAGCCTCTGCCAGGGCTGACCTTCCTTTCCCAGGGGGCCCTCAGCCTGCTGTTTCACTTTCCCCTGCCTCATGATGGATCTAACTGGCACAGACCGTGACACAGATCTGCAGCAAAGTGGTTATTATGTGAAGAAGGAAAAGAGGAATGTTCTGTCAGAAGAAAAGGTATTACAGAAAAGCAAGTAAGAGAAGTGCATGTGTACTTAATCAAAGTCTAGGGGCAGTTCAGAGCCGCAATTTAGGCATTGAACTCATAATTCTGAGTTGCGTGGCAGCACAACTATCTGTCTTATTACTTCAATGTCTCTCTTTTCTTAAGCTCACTCTAGTGTTAATTAATGATCAACACTGAATGAGGTAAATGATTATCTAGGCCTTCTGGCAGAGGAAAAAGCTGATAGAACACGGGTATGATTTCCTAAAATCTCTGGATAAGGTAAAGAAAAGAAAAAATGGAATATCCAAGGACTTCCTAAAAAAAAAGAAAAAGGGAAAAAGGTCTTCCTTTATCCAATATATATCCACACACGTTTTCAGTTTAAACTAAGTTAATTTAAATTAATTTAAAACATCTGATTAAATTGCTGCAACCATCTTAGGAAGAGCACTCACAGTTTTGGAACGCAAGTGACCATGACACCGAAAAGTACTGAAAAGAATGAAACCAATTTTTCTGTAGTATCAAGAATGAAACAAGAAAACCTTGTAGAATATTTATTAGAAAAAGTCCCCAAAACCAGCACAACCTCTTTCAGCAGCCTTCTGAGGCTATGCTTTTTCAGTTCCTTAAGATTTTAAGCTTTTTGATATAGGTGTTTATTTATTCCTTTGGAATTCTTCATTCAGCCTGGCTG
Organism: Chiroxiphia lanceolata; assembly: GCF_009829145.1. Lineage (NCBI taxonomy): Eukaryota > Metazoa > Chordata > Aves > Passeriformes > Pipridae > Chiroxiphia > Chiroxiphia lanceolata. The sequence goes on along the minus strand of NC_045642.1, from coordinate 21,443,326 downwards.
CAGTTTAAAAATGCAGTTTGAACAACTTTGGTGTTCCTTTTTTATTCTCCTAAATATAAATAGGCAAATTCTTTAACCTTTTTTTTTCCACTATGAAACAAATTATAATATACTGTTGAAAACAACATCGAGAAAGTCATGCAAGCTTCCAGTACTGTTTAGAATGTACATAGCAGTAGAACTTCTTCCTTTTATGCTCCTGACTCTATTATGGTACATATCTAAAATAATACAGGGGCTTGTGATTTCATTTAATTGGAAATTTAAAATTCAATACATTGAAATGATATTTTATCAAATAGAGATTTTTGAATAGTGAAAAATTTGCCTTTTTTTCCCAGAAGTTTCCTCTATAGCAATGGAGTTTAACCACTAATCACCAAACTTTCTATATGTCTATTCTCTGTGAAGTAATTAATCAATATCACAGTCACATTTAGGGATTCCCTTTGTACAATTAAATTCAATAATATTTTTTGCCATTGGCTGTTCTGGTTTTGACTTAACCTGATAGGTTAACTTAACTTGATAGGCTTTTTAACTGTATAATTTTTTTTTCCCTTGACTTCACATGATAGAAACTTTCCCAGAAGCGAAAGGAGAAAGAAACAACTCATGTAAATATGGAGGCAGACACTGCTTACACAGTTTGCTTAAGTGGAAGTCCATGGAGTAGATTCTTAGGGAAGGAGGTATAAATGTAACACAGAATAAAAAAAAAAAAGTAGCAAGCTCTAATTGCATTACTGTTAAGATGTAGATGTCAGAGTATGACAGATAGATTTACTTGGATAATTTTCTAGAAGCAATAGAAAGAAGACCTAGAAAATAGTTTGTTCTTAAAAAATTGAATAATTGAACAGTTTCACAGACATAATGAAAGTGATTTATAAAGCTTCTAAGCTTTTGTTATATAACAACTGAGAAGCTTAAAGTCAGGCAACATGATTCATGTAATTGCTAATATTACAGCTGAGCAATTTAAGAACAGAAATGCCACATGAGAAAGGAAAAATAATCATACATTATAAATTGTTCTTCTCCTCATACAAATACGCATTTCTTTTGCTTCAGCTCCTTCACAGCTACTATTCGTAAAAACTATACGTGGAGAGCTTGCACTTATTCATAAAAAAGGATCATTCTGTGATTCATTTAACTGTTCAAAATCTTGGCCACACTGTGGCCATGATGGGTAATTTTAGTGAAAGATGAGTTAGGCATTTTGCACTGATCCAGGTAACACCAGTGCAAAGGTCAGTTCCTTGGGGTAGCAGTGCAGGGATATTAATCATCCCTCATACTGAAAAGTGACCTTATTCTCATATGACAATCTGCAGTTCTGTGGATTCTAGGACTTGAAGGCTAGAGGAAAGTCAAAAGACAGAATTCAGCAGCTTAATTCCAGTGCTTCATGTATTAATATATTTCCCAAAAGGCAGTAAGATGAAAAACAAAGGAAAAAAAGTCCACACAATATGGATTCTTATCATCAAAATTGAAATGATACAAGCATACCAGCTTTTTTTCTATGAAAGGAAGAAGTTAGAGCTGTACAATTTATTAATTAACCAAAATTTTGCTATCGTCATAAGGACCTAAGAACTGTAAGAGAAGACAGATCTGTAAACAGCAGTAAAATTTTTATTAATTTTGTCTCTCTGTTTTTTTTCCCCCAAATTCTCTTCTTCATAGTAGAATACTTTACACTCCCATTTTTTTCCTAAGCTTTTCTCAGGAAAAGCTTATATGCATGTGATAATGTATTTTCAAATGAAGTCCAACATATGTGACTAATTAGAAAGATTCTTGACAGAGGGTGCATATCTGCTTTACTAAGCCAAAAAGTGCATGATATAATAGACAGCAGTAAAGACAGGTTCTGTGCTGTCTTAAATGAAGTAATTGCAATCAATAGACAGAATCTGCTCAAAGGAAATGTAGAAAAAAATTCTCCTTTTCCTCTCCTTACAATTTCTGTAGCATTGTAATGTACATCTTCAGCTTGCCTCTCAAGGCAGAATTTTTCAGTGTGAGCAAAAGCCTACATGATCATATACCTACAATTTCCTCCTACTGAAAAATCCAGAAGAGGATTTTAGCTGGTAACCAGCGCAGAAAGAACCTCTAATGTATATTTACAGGTTCTATTACTCCCCAGCCCCAAATTCCCAAATTCCATAAAAAGGCTTTACAGTATTAGAATGTGTTCTTCTTTGTAATTAGTCTTTATAAATGTCATTAAAACTATTAAGTAGCTCTTACTTATGAAAGAATTTTCAAAAATTAATTAGCTCTGAACTCATTTAATTTTAAATTGTAAGGTCAAGATTCTTTTCTTTGGCAGAGAGAAAAATGTAGAAATGTAGTTGTCCATGACAAAGTCATTGCAAATTTTTGTGAAGGAACCTCATGAAAAATTAATTGGCAGGAGCACCAACATGATCGAACATAGGTGAGTAGAACATTCATTGTAAACTTCAAATATTAAATTATAAAACATGAATCAAATTACTCAGTTTGGTTTGTTTTCTTCCTGCATGAATGAAAAACTTAAACATTTTATTTTGGGCTGAATAAAAGGTTTGACTTGAAAAAACCTTAACTAAAAATATTTAGGCAATAGTGCACAGAAAAGACTCACTACTTGGCTCTTGAAGTAAAGGCAAAGAATAGGCTAACATCTCAAAACTGACAGACTGTTATAACGTGAACAAAATCAAACACGTTTTGATAAATATTAATGAGAGTGTGGTTGCAAAAGCATTATGTATGTAAAATATAAATACATATTTCATTTATACTGTTTAATATAAAATATATAATATTTACATCTACACATATCTCCATATAACTTAGTACCCCTTCTAAGATATTGGGGTAAACAGCCAGGAAATTGTAATGGGCTCCATAATTATAGCAGATGACCTGAAAGTAGAGGCATAGGATATTAGAGACCCCACAGATAAAATCACAGATGTCATTAAAAGTTTTAGAACATAATAAAAGTAAATCTTGTAACAAGGTGTATTGGGTTTACCTGAGATGGAGTTAATTTTCTTCATAGCAGCCCTCATAGTGCTGTGTTTTTTATTGGTAGCTAGAAAGGTGTTGATAACACTCCAGTGCTACTCCAGGCTACTGCTGAGCAGTGCTGGCACAGCATCAGTGCTGCCTCTCCAACAGTCCACCCCTTAAAGGTCAAGAGGCTGACAGTGGGCAAAATCTTGTAAGGGAATACAACCAGGACAGTTGGCCCAAATCAACCAAAGGGCTATTTCATACCACATGGCATCTGCTCAGATAAAAAAGTTAAGAAAAGAAGAAGAAAGGCAGAGTTATTCGCCATTTACATTTGCCTTCTGATGCAACCACTACATGTACTGAAGCCCTGCTTCCCAGGGAAGCTTCCAGGCTGGACATTACTTGCTGATGGGAAATAGAATATAAAATCTTTGTGGTTTTTCTTTCTCCTTTGGTTGTGCATGCACAACCTTTCACTTTTGCTTTAGTAAACTGCTTTATCTCAACCTACTAGTTGTTATCCATCTTATTTTCTCTCCCCTGTTCACCTGGGGAAGGGGAGTGAGAGAGTGGCTTGGTGAACAGCTGGCATCCAGCCAAGATCAGCCTACCACACAAGACATATCCATGGCTTAGCTGTGCTAATGAAGCCTTTAGTTATGTATTAAAGAGCTGCACCCTTACAGATGTTGAAAATTAAAAGGACCTTGCTACTGGTGGAAAGCACACTACTGGATAGGGGTCACAAAATTGGATTTTGTTTAGAGTTCTCTAACAACAGGTAAAAGCTACCCATAAGTAAGAGCATAGGCCAAGTTGTCTTCAGACATATATAAATCTGCAACAAAGTCTATTAGTAGGGCAATCATTCATTCAAAAAATCCTGCTCATGGTATGTGGTTGCAATTTTGACAAAAGGTAGAAAGAACAGCTGTACAAGTATGACAAGCCAAATTCCATTTATGCTGAGAAACAGGAGAGTTGAACCAAAATCACATTTATTCATTGTGAGCATCTTATCACTGCATATTAGAGTAATTACATTTCTTAACTTACTTCTGAAACCTAATGAATATTTTAAGCACTATATGCATTTTTATGTTGGAGAATGATACCCACTTTGTAGAAGGATGATTTGCAAACCCCTATGGGGATATCCAATAAATATTCCTTCTGTCTTCAGCCATTTTTATTGAACATTCAAAGTGTGTTGAATCAAGTTTTTTGCATTCTATTAATCTTTATAATTTGTGATATAATTGCTCATTTACTTGGCTTTTAAGATAAAGACCTGAAATAAAAGGGTAGCAAATAACTAATTTCACAACATGCCAATTTTTTCTAGGTTGCTTTTATACATAGTGTCATTTTTTTCTAAGGCTGAAATTATTTGACAAATTCAGCTTAACTCTATGGATAATTTCACCTGTACTTCAAAACTCTATGTTTATGGCAAATGTGTTTCAAATTTTTTTAACGCCAACACTTTGCTTAAATTCAAGCTCTATCACATCATTAACAATATGGTCCTGACTGAAAACTGTAGAAAAAGGTCATGGTACTCTACATTTAGGTTCCAGATCCCTATTCATTACCCATTTCTTGTTTAGGTTTTTTTTCTTAAATATTTTTATTTTAAGATGTTGAATATTAATGAGAAAAAAAAATTTCAAGATTTCATAGAATATTCTGAGTTGGAAGAGACCCCCAGACATCATCAAGTCCAGCTCTTAAGTGAATGGCCCATATGGGCCTTGGTGTTATTAGAGCCATGCTCCAACCAACTGAGCTAATATCAGTGATGTTTAGTTTCATGTGGAGATCATGATTGGGATACATGTCTGAATAATTAATAATTCTGGAAAGAGAGGTAAAACCAGTAATTTTAATGTATCTAAACTGAAAATACTAATCTCTGAGTTAAACAAGGAAAAGAAACATTAGTACCCAAATACCCAATAAACAGAGTACAGATATTACAGTTGCCAGAGACATAGCCAAAGAAAGTTCTTGACATATAACTTCCCTGCAGTTAATTCACTTGGCTCATAGGAATAGCTTTGTACAAAATATGTGTTAATAGTTGTGTACAACAGGAGATGAAAGAATGAAGTCTTTCCCAGGCATTACAAGAGAAGTAAAAAAATCTAAATGTACCAAACCCATTGTCTACTGATTTGTGGTGTGCCTATTTTTTACTGAAAGCCGGAATCTTTTGTCTCAGATTTCCCTAACTGAACCATTAGTCTGCAATGCTTTAGCTAACTGTAATGAAAATTATATATATACGTATATATGCTTCACCCAGAAAAGTTCATTGCAATATTATCCTCACAACTTAAGTACTTATATAGCCCAATAACATGCTGTAGTGTAATATGGATAATGATAAAACTGAAATTATACATAATTATCTCATTCGCCTTTTTATTTCCAAGAAAAAAGTAAGCTAGATTAAAGAAAAAAAAACCCAGATCAACAAATTTACATGAAACATGTTGGAAGTCATCAACACAACAAGAGAAAACTCCTGGCATGAGGAAGGCTCTAGCAGGATTATACTGTATCTCTATTGAATTGTGCATGACCAGAACATATGAAGCAAAATTAGTCTTTCCTATTACTAAGTTTCCTGTAACAGTTAAGAGTCATTTAAAAGACACAAACAAGAGCTGTGTTACAGCTAATAACATGATTGTTCATCAGCAGGAAAACAGGAAACAGGTACATTTCAGATATGCACTATCTATTATATTTCTTTACATTAATGATCTTATATGCCACGAAAGAGAGAAATGAATCTTGAAAAAACATCACTATTCCAAACTGATTACTTTTGGAGAACTTTATTTTAAGCTCCTATTACATGTCAGGTTTCACAGTACGGTAAAAAAAGAAAAGCTTGTTCCTTTAGGAGTAGACTGCTCTTGAAAAGTGTAATGCTAATTATTTTTGCTTACTTATGATTATTTCTCATCTTATGAAACAAATTACCTATTTTTCTATCTTGACAGATAATTTCTGTCAGTAATTTTCACTGTAGGCTACTTGCAGAAAATATTCAGTAATCATATTTTGAAAATTTTTCTGTTTCAGTTGAAGTAACAGGTAGCAGTTTCCACAGTGCACAGAAATGTTCTTTTCATATCATGACTGGAATAATGCTATAAAAATTTAATCTGTAAAAACTTACTACACGAATTTTATAATAATATTTTGTGAATTGTATATCAAGTAAATATGTACATTATTATTTCAATTTTTTTCCCCCACTAATGAATTAAAATGGTGAGATAGATGAACTTCAAAAGATACATTTTAACCATCAGAATAAGCACTTTGTTAAATTCCTCTTTGGGAATATATAAAGGATTATGTGGTGCTCAGTCTTGGTAGCAGAACTGCAACTAAAGAGTACAAAGTGGGAAATTTAGAAAAATATTCAAAACATTATTTTGTGCAACTTACTGAATATAAATATAGAAAACTCAATAAAATCTTGAGGATATTGGAGCCATGTGGGATTCTTTCTGTCTGTAAATGGAAAATGGAAGTTTTTTAATCTTTTATCTATCTTGTTAGCATCAACTGCAAACCTTTAGTAATTTTAATATTTTACAAGTGTGTATTATTTTTTCATAATTCTTAAGTTTCTGGGTCCAATGCTATCGTCTTGATACAGTTGAGAACAGAGTTAAAATCTGGGTGCTATTAAGAAAATGAAGAACAATACTTTCAATAGTCTGGAGAAATATAAACGACCGATTGAACATATCACCCAAGATATTCGATCTTTGACCCATGAAAATAAATGGCTGAAAAGAAACAGCAGTGACAAAAAAAATAAAATAAAAAAAAATCCACTATACTTTAGCATGCATTTCTGACAATGGGGAGACTTTGAACAGAAGGCAGACATAGAAATACGTCATCTTTAAAGCTAAAATGAGATGGAAAGATGCATGAATCTGATGCAATCATAGAAAATAGAGATGTGAAAAGCAAAACGGCTCTCCAAAATTATATTCCATGACTCACAATACTCTAGTTACAGCAAGGTTTGCTGAAAGATAACCTTGGTGTTTGTTGATGTGTAACATATGAGCAAAGGGAGAGACATTCAAATTATATTAATTTACAGTCTTTTGAAATAGCACAATCTATTTGCCTTAGATCTGGGCACCCATCAAAATTGAGAAGGATAACAAGAAATCTGTGTCCAAATAAGGAGTGGGTGGAATGTTTGGGAGGATCAGGTGTACAAACTAGCACTTGTTTCTCCTCTCCCTGCCTGAGTCCAAAGATGACGCTATCAAACCCTGCCTTGCCCTTAGTCATCCAGGAGAACTTCCAGCCCCTGGTATCCCTTTGATAAATAGGAAGCAGGTGGTGTCTCAAGGATGGCTATTAATCTCCCCACAAGATGAAAGTAAGTGTAGGAGATGAGCCATGTTTTGTAATTACTGATTCATGCATGTCCTTCCTGAGGATAAAAGAAGTATCAGCTCTTCCTACTCTGAAGATGGATTGGTTTGAATTGATACATCATCACTCAGAAATTAATAAACCTGTTTTAGAAAAGTTTCATTAAATCTACTTGTTCCAACCTGCTTGTTTAGAAACACTTTGAAGTATAAATCTGACTACTTTCTGCTAGGCTGTACCTCTAGATTGACAGACTGGATAGCAAAAGACGTTTGGGGATCTTGTCTGTCCTGTACTGTACCGTAGTGTCTTTTTTTTTTTTTTTTTTTTCTTTCTGACTGATTTTCACTTCAGGAAGTGATTAGATAAAAAAAAATAAGAATCATTTTAGGGTACCTATGATCTTAAGGCAGTCTTATTACAGTTTTGTACTTTTAAGCATACGCTGAAAGTATTACAATAAATATTGTAAGATCACACCTGTAGTTGGCATAGTTTCACTGTTTATGGATACTGGGAGAGGAATAATGAGATTCAATTATCTACAAGCTAACCGAAAATAAATCAATTTTACCTAACTGTGCAGTTTTATAGCCTATTTTATACCATATACTAAATATTACAATCTCTTTCTAAGAGGTTCAAGTCAACTCTGAGAAGAGAGATTGACATATCTTATTGGGAAGAGGGATCTCATGGAAGGTTTTGCCACTTTCATTATTTTTGGTAATCAAGATGGGAGTAAACTCCAAGTTTTCCAAGTTTGGAAGAAAAAAAAGAGAAAAGCATCACAGCTGCAATTACTTGTAACAACTGGGTAATAAACCAGTGATTTAAGCACTAGGAAGTTGAACTTCCATCTCTTATATCCCATATATAAAAATTATAATTAAAAATCATGTAGCTGAAGGGTGTTACAATAACATGTATTAAATTATTGTGGGCTACAAGATCTAGTAGTTCCGTGTTTGCAATGGTCACTCTATGAAAGGAGAAGGGAGAGAAACTGTGCTTATTCAAACTCAATTGCTCTGTTGTGGCAAAAATTGGATTTTGGTTCCAAATTATGTAGGAATGCCCAGCATTAGAAACCATATAGATACTGAAATGAAACATTTCAGGCCTTTATGCCTATATTCCTAATGAAAATAGAAACAGCTGGTACATTAATTGCCAGGGTTAAAGTAAAGTAATATTTCAACAAAGGTACTTTTCACAGCCTAATCTACCCTCTTCAGCAAGTTACAAAGGACTTGGTGTATAAACTGTTTCCAAATTTAGTACCTGGTGTGTCTCATGTGCAGACAGTAGTGCAGAGCTGGCCTGTATATCTGTTTGGGAGATATTTCATGGGCAGTAATCTTATCATTAACATAACATTTAGAGTTGCAGTAGTAATAACACAAATAATGAAAGTTTATCACTATGATGCTTAAACACTCTGATTTAATGAAAGCACAACTATTTCAAGATCCTTTAACATCCTTTATATTTTCCATCTCTTGTTCATTGCTTATTGGAAGAGATTTTCTGCTTTCTTAACATATCCCTCCTTCACTCTGTGACCCTCAATTTTTCTCCCCAAAAAGTCTTTTTAAAGGATGTTTCAGTGGGAGTTATGTGAGACTCTTTATCACACTCTATCAGCTAAGTTATTTTTTCTTTAGAAACATGTTAGTTTAGTCTTTCTTCCTCTATGACTCTTTCATTTTGTTATACTAAAATCAAACCATAGACCTTTAATATTTTAAGCATTGCTAAATCAAGACAAGCACCCACATCCAAGATGAATAATGTTACAGTAAATGTAGAAAGCTCAAAGCCTTGTAAATATTTTAAATCTGTTTCTGAAAATTTGCAAACATTTGATGCTAATACTGGAAGTAGTGAAAGGCCATGAGAAAGAGAATTGGGGCTGTCATTAAGTAACAAAACTGTTTGTAGTCTTTGTGAAAGTGCTGAAATAGTGCTGAGTGTCTGAGATATGAATTTCTTTGTGTTCTGTTTTAGAAGTTCAGGCTCTTGATAACACAGAAAGGAACCAAACATCTTGTTTGGAGATAAAACAAAGGAGTAAGGGAAAGCAATGATGGCACTGAAGGAAAACTTGAGAGATGGTAATATAGAATGAAGGGTTCTTATTAAAGGCTAACTAAAGATGTCTTATAACTGATGAAATGACCCCCATGCTAAAGAAAAACATTCTGAGATTAGATAAGGGAAAAAATCCTTTTGAAGCAGGAGAAATTCAGCAAGAGTATTTCCAGGAAGAGTCATCAGTGCTGGGGATGCTTACAAAGAAGAAATGTTGAAGGCAAAAGACAAGAGAAAACTATGTGAAATCTTGCTGCTCCCAGACAGTAAAGTGATCACAAAGAAATCCTCAAGAGGTAAGGTAAGACAAGTTCTTTTCCAGGGATCAGCATGAAAGTCCAGACCAGACTACTACTAGCTTTGTAGAAATGGAGAGGCTTTCCTGATTGGCCCATATCATCTTACATCCAATACCCTTCATTGCTTTCATAAGATAACACTCTGCATTCTTATAAAATATAATACAGGACAAAAGTGAACATCTTACAGCAAGTATGGAGTCACCGAATTTTATTCCCCTCTGCCCTTGTTTGTTTTCTTTACTTTACCTAAAGGTTTCATGTTAATTTTTTCAACATTGAGAAATTATTCCCCTAAAATTATAGCTCTAGATATGACCCTAGGCATGTTTCTGTGCTGTTTCCTTTCAGCCAAGTACTTTATTTTTGAGACTTTCACAGCTGATATTGGTTTGGTACAGAAAGTACTGAAGAAGTTCGTAACCATAGAAACTGAGTTAAAGACAAAACATCTGTCTTAATAAAAAACTTTTTTTTAGTTCTAGTTATGTAGAAAGAAAAATTTTCATATATACTCATCTCTGTTTTTCTCTTCCAATGGTCAGAAAAAAGTGGAGGGGGCAGAAGCATGGGGAAAAATACAAATACACTTTAAAGTAATTTCAACCTATATAAAAAGACAACACACCAGAAGTCAATCCTGATTTACTATGATTCGTAAATTGAATATTTTAAGGCACACTCTAGAACTTCTATGTGATCTGATTCCTTATAGTCTTTGTCATCTTTGCAAAGTCATCTTCCCAAAAATGTTGATTTTTAATTCTTTTTGCTTTATAATACATGATAAAGGAATATTTTGTTTTGGTTTTGTTGGGGCTTTTTTTTAACCTGTATTTGAAGAAATGGTAATGGTAAGATTTCACTCAAAACTCAATATTCTACTATGTATGTGCTGGTTGAATTGTACAAAAAAAGCAAAGGAACACCTTTCCCTTGACATCATTTTTCCATTACTAAACTGACCTTTAAATGTACCATTTTGTTAAGCAAACATCATTATAAAAAAATTAGCCACAGCTTTCTTGTTTTGTGCAAGCAAATCTTGATTACTTGCCTCTCTGTAGAGCTGTAACTCAGTTTAATAATTGATGCTTCTCTGCTTATCAGCTTTAGAAACCAAAAGCATGTGTTCTGCTATAAATCATACTCACTGCTGCATTTCATTTTAATGCATGATAGCAGAATGCCAATATAATTGGTGCAATCTGTTATTTACAGATATGTTGCAAGACACAGGTGGCAACCTACTTTTTGTGCTTTAAGAGAAAAAGAGACGTCCACACCTTACCACACCTTAAGTAATATTCTAAAAATTATACCCATCCTAGGATAAAATTAATTTATTCTCACTCACAATAACCTTTGATTCTATTATAATGACTTATATAGTTTTTTCTTATAAATTCTCATATGGCATCTTGCTCAACTTATACCTGTGCTAGAATAATACAATAAAACAGTAAGAGAAATTACTCTGTAAAAATTATGTAATTCCATATTTTTCTCATTTGCTGACTTACTATACATAGCCAACTTCTGCTTAGAAATGAAATGATAAAGAATGTCTTTTTTATTAGTAGTAGAAGTATTGTAGAGTAACACAAAAACATGCAGGAAATCAATGGCAGAGTTTTATTTCCTGTTTTATAAACAATGAAACACAATCAAAACTAATAATTCCTGCTGTACTACTTAGTCCTATCTGTCTGAATTGCATGGTGACCAGCAACGTTTGCCATAGGTCTGTGATTAATTATAGGTAGAAGTGATTTGAGACTGAACTGGTAGACAACATACTGAAGGCATTTCAATTATTTCTCAATTGCATTGAAATTGTTTAACTCATGTGAAGGTGTACTTATATGGAAGTAAAATTGTTGGAAACTGTTTTGAAGAATACTTCAGGTAAAAATATCCAAATGTGGTGAAAGATCAAAGACATCACTGTATAAATAATTCCCAACATAGCAATAATATGCAACACATTATTTGATTTTCTAAAAATACTGTTTTATACAAATTGATAGAATACTGTTTTCAGCAGCCTTCATTATTTTTCTGAATCATGTGAATTCATTACAATAAGAATTTGATTCAACTTAGTACTCCATCAGAATTTTTCTGTAATAAAATAATTTTTCGAAAAGGAATGAGACAAAGACTTTAATTTTTAAAATGGTTCATTCCACATAGGAACATCATTAGCTGGCAAAAGCAGTGCTTTACTGCAAAAGCAGTAAAATTATGGGTGAAAATGTAAAGTGATATCAATACACATTTCCTGAGTGAGACCTATTAAATAACAGAACAGTCTCACCAGGGAAGTACCATGAGTTGTTTCACTTGGAACATTTTAAGTGACTTGGAAAAACACGCCGTAATATTTTCTTTCATTAAAAGAAAGCATTGAGTATTTTACACTGTTATTTTCATCTCTGGTTTTCTTTTGTACTGTTCCATTTTATTAATTTCATTTACTCTGGTTGATCTATATAGAGAACTGTGTGGGTTCATTTACAAAGTGCTTATGCAACGGAAACCTGCAGAACTCAAATGTACTTTAAAAAAGGAATAAAAAATAGTTTCCATCCTCTTTCCCTTCTTTAAATAAGCATTTCCATGGAGAGAAATTGAAACAGAATTAATCAAACCAGAAGAACCTCCTTTGCACAAGAAAGCCGACAGCATATTGGCTTTGTGACGCAGTGAGGACACAAAAAGTGTTCTCTGCTCCTGCAGAGGCTCCTGATACTGCCTCTTCTGATGCCAAACCGGCTGCTGTCACCATGTCATCTGCTGTTGGTGCTATTTCGTGCCTTTGTATGAAGGGCCAAGGGTACACACAGCCTGTGCCAAGAGAGGAATGAAGCAGTTTGGGAAAGCAAACAATGTAACTACCAGTGTAGAAGACCAATAAACTCAGCCAATTACTCCTTGGAACCAAGGACTGAAAATAATAATAAACATAATTAAAAAAAAAAAGAAAGCATAATGCCATAAATTTGGACCAAGTTTTGAACTTCATGAGAGCCAGGGGAATATATCAAATATATCACACCAGAGATTTTGAACAGGATTACAAGAGAAAACTTTGGTATCAATAGCAAATAAGTATTTAGTTTAGTTGCAATTACCCCTGTTAAAATGACATATAAGAAAGCAGAATATACTCAGTAGTATATTCTTTAAAATCATTTATACATTTATAGCCAATGCCAGGTGTGATGTTTTGCTCTGACATTCAATAGTTTATTCACTGACTCAACACCTATTAAATGACAACACTTCAAATTGCCGTCATAAACAAACCCTTCTGGTTCTGGAGTAATTTACTACGGACATCCAGAAAATAGGCCAGCTATTTACAAGCAAAGCCACATTGTCATCTGGGCCTGCCAAAAGTAGAGCCCAATTAGTGAAATCTGGTGTTCTAGTGGGGTGTAGGCACCAAACTATGAAAATACGACATTCATTTCATGCAGGTCACAAAACAATAGCCTGATAATAAAGCAGCTTATGTGGTAATCTTTATAACCCATAGCTTAATCTCTGAAGTGTCTTGTTCCTTAAGCTTCTTTTCATTGACACTTAACTGTAAATATTAATGGATAAAAGTACAATGCGTTCTTAATATTTATAAATATATATATGAAATTGAATCATACCAGCTATGATATTTGCCCAAAACACTTCATGTACAGATCTATATTATGTAGAACTTCAACCATTAATATTAAACAGCCATTTCAAGTTGGAATGCAGCTTTTATTACAGCATGCAGTCAAGAATTAGTCCAGAGCCATGAATGACATAACATCTTTACTATAGTACCAACCACTGCCAATTCTGGTAGAGCTTCTAGAGGAAAAAAGATATTAGTCAGGTCAGCACTTAGACAGAGGAACAAGTTTTAAATACAGGTTTCCCCTGTAGGGAAAAGTGATGTAGGATCTTTTAAAAAATCTTATTATGCCTCATACTAAAATTTGCACTTGCAGGTAGATATTGGCCTTTAGCCAAACATTCACTAGCAAGCCAAAGAAAAGAATGTTGTCTTCTCAGTCAGTGATAACCAGCTCTTGTAACAGGAAGGTGGCAGCTGGAGTTCTCCCATCCAGGTACAGACATGGTTGCACCTCTTTCAATTTGTAGTGTGTGGCAGGTTTCCAACTGACTGTGATCAGTGGTAGCAATGCAGCTTCCATAGTAAATACTGGTCAAAGCTTGGTTATGGAAATTCACCCTGTTAACTATGTCCCTATGGAAAACATACTAACTTGTGACAGAGGAAACAAGGACATCACTTTCATAAGTTCCATAGAGACAATATGTTGATTTTCATCTCCTCAGTCTGTTTCTCACAAGCCAATAGCTCCTCTATAGGAAATTGAAGTTACCGGAGATATAAACACCAGACTTGTTGAGGTACTGAATTTAATTTGACACTATGATTTCTAGAGGATTTCCTCAGTGTCCTGTCAGAAACCGGTGTTGGCATCTCACAGTTACTTTTGTTTTCCATTTACTTTAGATTTGTGATTCCTTTAGGCTATATGCCAGTTGTATATCCTATCATGGTAACACTTCATGATGGTGAAAATTGCTGTCATGTCTTAGTTCACGTAACTCTGAGTGTGCTCTAGCAACACTGGGACAAGTTTTGCCTGGCAAAGAAGAAGCAGAGAAGACCATACATTAATGGTTGCAAATTTTATGAAAAAAATCTATCCCCCATCATGCACACTTATGGCAACCTCAGTTATCAAATTTTACTCATGAAAATCAATTAATAAATAGCATTACTAGCAAATTCAGGTAGCAATACATTTTCTTCAAAGTAAATGACAACTGTGCTCCATTAACCTTACAAAAAAAAGACAGTCCTTAGTCAGATTAAGGTCTTTCAGGTTCTTCTCTTTACCACCACCAGGTTAATTTAAAATAAAGATTAGCCAATTTAACTAACATGATGGTGAAGAATTATGAAAGTTAATGATTCAATACTAAATTTTTGAAAAAGTGCTACCACTGGCAAAGCAGTTTAAATAGGAATTTCCTTCTTAAATTGTGCTCGCACAAGACAATCTTCTTATGCCTTACGGATGGGTCGACATTCATTAAAAGATTAGAGAATAAGCTAAGGGAGGTGTGCTGTGTTGCTTACAATGACCACTTGTTTTTCTGAAGCTTAATATCAATGTATAAAATAGCAATCTGTGACACTGTAAAATCTGGTTTTCCAATAGCATTGTGGTATGTTTTGTGAAGTGAGAAGAAATAATTTTTGTATAAAGCAACAAAACTACTTGTGCCAGTAATATCCTAACAGTGTGGAAAAAAAAAAAAAAGCAAATTGAGCAAAGAACACTTCCTAAAAATTAATTATCTTTTCAGCATGCCACCAATTGTTCCAGGGAAAAAAAAAAATCAAAGAAAATTCTGGAAGATTTTTTAAATTAAGATTTGACTCATATACTTAATTATTAGAATTATTGAATATTCATTCAAGTAGAATCTTTGCCTGGGTAACATGCTAATATGAAACAGTTCCAGAGGCACAACTTCTTTATTACAAAATTTTTGTAGCCTAAAATCTCAACAATTTCTGAGATTTAAAATTTCAAAATAGTGTTTTAAATCGCTTTAAAATTCCTTTTGGCCACGTGACAATAAATACTTGAGACAGTGCTAATTAAGATTTTTTAAAAATTAAGTATAAATTTAATGCAATATAACATGACTTTGAAAATAA
Source organism: Chiroxiphia lanceolata (assembly GCF_009829145.1). Classification (NCBI taxonomy): domain Eukaryota; kingdom Metazoa; phylum Chordata; class Aves; order Passeriformes; family Pipridae; genus Chiroxiphia; species Chiroxiphia lanceolata. The sequence goes on along the minus strand of NC_045642.1, from coordinate 21,427,729 downwards.
TCATGATTCATGTCCCTGAAATAACTGTTTTATATGTCTATATTTTGCAGTCCATAGTAGTACTAATCAAAAACCTAAGTCAAAGGAGTGTTACTACAGCATTTACTATGCTTAAAATTATTGATATAAAGCCAGAGTATTACGTGAATGTTGACTTAGATCTAAACATGCAAAGATTACATACTTTCACAGAGGTATATCAAAAAGTCTATCAATTTGACGTTTTGTTTACAGCTTTACTCAGATGAAACATAGCATGCCTTTTGAGCATTTGAACCGAATGACAGAAATTCTTTGTGATCCTCCATTATAGCTATTGTATGTTCATACTTTAAGTATTCACTACATGCTTAGTGATGTGCATTTGCTTCTCTTTGTGCTTTTGGCAAGTTTAGGCCTCTTCTCATCAACACCTTGGGAATGCTGCCAGCAGAAGAGCAGTGTAAATCTAAGATTAAATCAGATGCAAGTTCATGTGTGCATATGTATACACACCTACACGACCAATGATAGTATCAGTCATCAGAATGTAGGCTTGAGATAAAAGTCCTCATCACCTCAGCATTCACTTCTAAAACACAGACTGTATTGAACAGATCTAGTGATAAATGCAGCCCTGTCAAAGTGTCACTACCCTACTAAAATTCGAGATATTTTCCTTTGTTTGATGTTGATGATGATTATGAAGATAGACTCAGGAGTCTGTGAAATGTAATATCCTGTGTTTTTATCTCCTTGTTTGGTTTTTCACAAAGTCAGATGGAACCCATCACATTCCTTTAAATCTGCACACACAGCAACACAAAAGGGCAGCTAAAGACTCAGTTGATGGTAGCAAACATATTATATAGTGAAACACCAGCTGCTGAATTGGACATAGACTAGACTATTCAGTTGCTAGGTTCAGGCCTCTCATGTATAGATACAGTATATGAGTGGTATGGTCTTGGCATCTCAAAGTTTTGTTTGAACACAAGGATTATCCTGGTAGAATTGCCGAATAGATCTCAAACCCAAACAGAAATAACGTCGATGTATGTCAAAATGTGATACCACACTTCATTCACTGCTATCTTTTCCTTTCCTTTTCTGCTTTTTATTTCCTGTTCACTTGCCATGCTTCTAACTGAGTCAATTAATTAGGGTTTTTCATACAGATCTGTAATTTCATTTGAATTTCAATTCAAATAAAATCCTTTAGATGAAGCAAATGTTGGTAATAAAATTTAAAGCTATTTCACATGTAAAGCAAAACCTGATCTTAATTCAGTTCTGTTGCCTTGCCTTCATGGTTAAGGATATTTATTTTTTAATATAACAAAAAACATTAAAACATCTTCTATAACATAGAACTTAATAACATATGTGTGGTGATACTGTTACCAGTGCTAGAAACCTATACATTGCTTGAACTGTGCCATTGAATTATGCATAATCCTCTTGATCCTCGGCCTAAAATCATTCTGGCTGGCAGCTATTTACACCCAAGTAAGTCCCTCATTTTGTTTTCTGTAATTCACAAAATCATTATGTTTCCAGCAATCTGAATAGTATCCACCAACTTCTTGAAGAGCAGATTCAGGTTCTCTTTCACATTTCAAATTTTTATTTACATTTTAAATGTTTTAACACTATATGTGCTGGTTACTCTAGATATGAAAAGGGAATATCTGCACAGAGCATCAGCAGTTGCTTTAGCTCTGATACCACTTTTCTCATAAAAGTATGGTTGCGAACTTCTTCACTCATGCAGAATATCTTTCTCAACAGAATGTCAGAGTTAGGAATTGAAATAATGTTGTCCACATTCAATATGATAGTTCTTGCAATAGAATTATACAGCAGTTAGTTTTGCAAATATAGTTTCCTGTAATTGTTCATACATTGTGCATGTCTGTCTATATCCAATTATGCTTCCATGCTGCGCTTATGGGCTGCTCGTCAGAATCCATGAATATGCATTTAACTCCCAGCTGCACTTGTTCTAACCTGCTCTTGCACCACAGCTATTTTTTCTCTACTAACAAAACAGTAGGAAACATCTATTCTCTCATACAATAGACTATCATCATAATTTATGCTTCTGAATAGTTATGTAAAAGACCTAATTAGAATCAGAAAAATAATTTTATTATTCATCATAGACGTGGTTTTTGCTTCCTCTGTTTTTGTGACTCCATCAGCTTTAATACCTCATATTATCAGGAGCATTGAAGGCAATAAGCTGGGAACCAGTACTGATGGTTGTGAACTTTCTGGAATTTTTCTACTATTGGCATGGAGATCAGGACTGCCATATTGATTAAATACTTTTGTAAGAATGACAAAAGTGTGCACAGACAAGTATTCTATGTCCAGGAGCAGATATGCTGAATCTCCCCTGAGGGACCATTTATACGTTATCCAGTAGCTGGCTTTTTTTTCTTTTATTTCAAAGAACTGCAGGTAGACCATCAACAGAATATTAATATGGAGTGACTAAAGATTAATAGATTTCATAAAAGTCTATAATCAGGAGCTGATAGACACAAAACTTTTCCACAAAGCTAACTGGCTAATGAATCTGATTAAACAGTGTTAATCAGGTAGACAATTGGAAGGGTAAAAGCCAGAGAACTTGTGTGTTGAGATAAAGACAGTTTAATAGAAAAAGTAAAAGTCATGCACACAAGCAGTGCAAAACAAGGAATTAATGCAGGCAGGTGTTCAGCCACCTCCAGGGCCCCATCACATGTAACAGTTACTTGGGAAGACAAACACCATCACTCCAAATGTCTCCCCTTTCCTCCTTCTCCCCCCAGCTTTATATACTGAGCATGATGTCATATGGTACAGAATATCCCTTTGGTCAGCTGGGCTCACATGTCCCACCTGTGTCTCCTCCCAACCTCCCACACACCCCCAACTTCCTTGACAGTGTGGCAGTACCAAAAGCAGAAGAGGTCTTGGTTCTGCGTAAGCCCTGCTCAGTAATAACAACATATATTATCAACCCTCTATATTACCAACCCTGTGTTCAACACAAATCCAAAACATAGCCCCATACCAGCCACTGTGAAGAAAATTAACTCTACTGCAGCTGAAAACAGAACACACTCCAAGGAGAGCTCACAGCTACAGCAGTGTAAGATTTTATTCCCTGTATTTTTAGGAATTCTGGTTTTATTTCTGTGATAAATTCTGCCTTTAAAATAAATGTGCCAGCTCTGGACACATTACTCTAACGGTGATTGTGTAGTTTAAAAATATTATTTACTCCAGAAAAGCTTTTTATTTTCAAAATCTAAGCTGAACCCATTGAACCTGACTGCTGCAGACAATTTCTCTGAGGAATTTAATATTAACTGAAAAATAATTCTCCAACCACTCTTGATTTTTTTTTCCAATTTCATACTTTCCCTGAGACAGAAAAAAATTAAACTCATTAAAATATTTGATAAACACTCACATGTGCATGCTCACATAGAAATAAAAATTACTCTCTGCCTTTGCTTTCTAATACTTCCTGAAATCCAATAGCTGTTTGTTGAGGACAGGTACTTCAAATTCAAATTGTCAGCTACTCATTGAAGAGATGCCACTAAGGGTTAGCAGTCCTTTGCAAATTGCTAAAAATCAAGAAAGCACAAAGAGTGCACTGAGAATGCAGCTTATACTGTGCAGACCAGCGTGAAGCAGCATTGCTTCTACAGCCCGTGAAGATCCACGGTGAAGCAGAGATCCACCTGCAGCAGAGTAGGTGGGCTCCCAAAGGACGGTGTAACCCTGTGGGAAGCCTGAATGGGACCTCACTCCTGGCAGAACACATGGACCCAGGGAGAGAGGAGCCCACGTTGGAGCAGGTTTGCTGGCAGGCTTGGACCACCATGCAGGACCCACACTAGAGCAGTTGGTTCCTGAAGGACTGTAAGGAAAGGATGCAAACTGGAGAAGTGCATGGATCTCCCACCTGAGGGACTGCACACTGAGAAAAGGGAAGGACTCTTCCATCAGAGGAGGAAGTAGTGGCAGAAACATGTGTAACAAACCAATTGCAACACCTGTTCCCTGTACCCTGCACCACTTGAAGGGAGGAAGGAGAGAACCAGAATAAAGTTAAGACTGGGAAAAAGGAGTGGTGGGGGAAAGGTGGTTTAAAGATTTTGTTTTACTTCTCATTATTCTACTCTGATTTAATTGGTAGTAAATTCAATTAATTTCCCCAAGCTGAGTCAGTTTTGCTTGTGTTGGTAATTGCTGAGTGATCTCTCCCTGCCCTTATCTCAACTCATGAACCTTTGTTGTATTTTCTCTCCCCTGTGCACCAAGGAGGAAAGTGATAGAACAGCTTTGGTCAGCACCTGGTATCCAGCCAGTGTCAAACCACCACAAGAGTATGCTCTAAATATCCACATATCTGAAATTCTTTCAGCCTTGAAAGGAAAAACTGAGCTGGCTTAAGCACTTTTACATCTCACTAAAGAGAAATCTTTTTTTCCTAAAGATTACATAGCCCCTAATTTAATGTCCTTTTTGTTCCAAGTACCCTATTCATCTAGTTTCTTGCTTAAAGTCAGAATATGTATTATAACTAAGAACTTATTTAATGATCATGATTTACACATGATTAGTTTGCAGAGAGGACAGTAAAATCCAGCAGCTCTTTTAATGCAAAATAGTATCCATTATGTTTTAGTCACCACAGAAACACCATGTCATTTTGGACCTGAAGAAGCAATCATTACACACAAGAATTTACTCTTTCTTATTTCTCAAAGTGTTTTCATTGGCTTCATTTGTACTTCAGACCTTATTCTAAAGCCATATTTGCACATTGCCTATGAACAAAGATTTATTGAAATGATTATAGATTGAAAGTCTAAATCCAAATGCCTAAGAAAGATAAATGGAAAGGAGCCAAAAGATCTTTGTTTATTTTAACTAGTATTATGTTACATACAATAAATGGATAATCAGTGAACCTTGAACTGCTAGCTGTATTAAATAAGAAATTACTGAGATAATAATTGCCATGAAAATGGAAAATTATTCCATGTTCTGAAACATCTGACTCATAAATAAAACTTTCCTTAAAGATCCTATTCCTAAATCATATATCTATTTCTTCCTAGAGTGGGAAACATCATCTTTCTATGTAGCAATTTGGAGATTTTTTTTCTCTGTAGTAATATAGATATTAATTCTGAGGAAAACATATATGTTCTCAAACTAAGTATGTAGGTTTTAATCAAAATATGCAAATAGCACACATTCTAGAGTAAGCAAGAGACAGAGCTGAAGTGTGTGTGGAGGAAAGTCCATATTGAGGTATATGAGAACCATGAGATAGTGGGAGTTCAGTAAACCTATTTTCCTTTAGAGTCCTCGCTGCACCCCACAGAGGGGAGAGAAGGAGGCTTGCAGTCTGAGGTATTCATCACTGATAATCTTATCATGTATTGCTAAATTATCCTGTGTAGCAAATGCATTTCTTTGTTTCATGCCAGTATGAGCGCAGAGGTGAATACAGCACTCAAATTTACCCCATTCAGTGGATTGACCTACATTTCATTGCACTCTGAACCCTTCCACTTTAGGTGACATTCCCTTTTCAGTGAGGTAAAATTACTTAGGCATAACTATACAGTGAGCATCAACGTTCTTGGTAGATTAAGGTCCAGAGAGGCCAAGATATGCTTATAATACTTTGATCTGAATAGTATGTATGCACCATATTGTAAATAACTAAGTTGATTAACCAGATGTTTTAAAATTTTATGGTCCACACAATAAATATCGCAGTTTGAAAAAGAAGGTGAAGCAGTGAATTGCATTTTTGCCTACCAAAGGTAACAGAATCATCTCTCATGTGATGTCTTCAAAATGCTTTTAATGCATTTATTAGATAACTAATTGCACACCTTCCCTCTGTGCAAATTGCAGAGATTCAGCAGTCTGAGGCATGATCCTAAAATCATTAATCACCTAGTCCTCAGTATCACCTAGCAGCTCACTTCCTCTGGAATCCCCTGCCATACACAAAAATTAACAATAATTTTCAAAACACAGCTTATTCCAGTGATTTGCCTGTTAAAAATAATACATCTATCTTTCCTCATTCTTCTTATATATTTAATCGCTGAGGGGCAAATCAGATGCAGAAGCCACAGTCTTATCCGTGCTGCAAAGATCCAGCTCACACAGCAGATATCATTTGTTTCCTGACTGCACTTGTGCCAGTTGCAATCCAGTTTTCAAAAGGTACTCTTATAATACAGCAAGTTTTGAGTAAAATATGCTCATGTGATGAAAGGTTTCCAGGCGCACATTGTAAATGCCACTTAAGAGCAGTCAGCAAGTTGATAATGTCAAATCTGACAGACCTTCACACTATTTCTCTCTCTCAGTTATTAATTAGGAAATAAATTTAGAAGGCTTGTGCTTCTCAAAATTTTATCACCTGAAAAAATTTAGAGTCACATCATTATTCAAAGAAATTATTGGTCATGTCTGAATTTCTTTTAATTAACAGGAAAAGCTCCTTGAATATTATTTGTGGGTAATTCACTATATAAGCAAACAGAAAAGAAATGCTGACATAAATGAATAATTCAGATCTTATGAAGAGGTTAGTAATGTAAGAATTCATTAACTTAACAAAATCACTGACATTCAATAATAAAAACTGCCTGCACTTTTTGTAGGTGTACAGCTTCATAAAAAATCAAATTTTATTAAACAAAATGAAAAGATGCTTTAAAAATTTTACCAGGAGGATTGACTTTTATGAGCTTGTAGTTTGGCTAGAGAAATTACTTGAATGACATGAAGCTTTTAGTTCTCTTTTCATACAAATTTAATAAAAATAGATTGTCCCTAAGAAAAAGACACAGCTGTGGTTTCTCTCTCAACCTTTTTTTTCTAGGTATACAATATATCTAGAGAAAGTATACATAAAAGGGATGTAAAAATTTGAAGTAAAAATTTACTCTTCTCTTCGCAGTCTATAACTTATTACTGGCTCTCCAATCTTTATTTCTGAGAAGTGACAGATGTAGTTTTTATTTGGTTTACTTTTATTCTTTTCACCTGGGAGGGAGAAAGTAGAAGAAAATCCAAATTAAAATGGAAAACATCATGCTTAATAACTTGAGTAATTTAAAAATACTGTATGACATTGGTTTTGAGTAGTGAATTCTACTCTTATTTTCTATATGATATACTGTGAACCTCTTGTAAATATCTTGCTTCCTGTAAATATCTTGTGTCTTGGCTAACTTGGAAATAATTACATATTTACTGACCTGCATGGAACAATGCTACCACCATAAAGTTTAAGAGGACTTTAATGAGAAACAAGGAAACAAATAATACTGTCAGGGACCTACCCATCTAAATTTAAGATTTGTACTATGATTGGCAAATCCATTTGTCTGTTTGCAGATCAGTCTTCAACAGCTGTCCAGTAAGGAACAGGTAAGAGGTCACCTTTGTGTAGTTTCTTCACAGTGCTCATACTAAGAGAAAACCCTTTTGACTGCCTGGGGCTTACTTTGGTCTTCTATATCATCCAGAGGAGCTAGACTTTGAGGAAGGAGGAAAAGCCTTGCAACACCAACTTATTGTCAAGGACAAAAAAGAGAACTAATTAGACATTGATGTTGGTTTTTTCAATGCCAGGATGGTAAAGATGTATAAGGAGGTGAAGGAAGAAGGTTTTGTTTTTTCTCCTTGAAAATGAGAGAGCAGAATGAAAAAAGATTTTTTTTAAGCATTTTTTATATGATTAGAGGAATACTATCCATCTCTCCAGAAGCATCATCATGTGGAAATGATACTAAAGTTGAAAGCAGTGGCACAAATACGAATGTGTGTGAACACTTTTAGGGTGGAATTAGAAGAAAGTTTCTAATTGTCAGCTCAGTGAGGTATCGAAACAACTTTAATTTTACAGCAAGTTCTACAAATTGTAGAATCAAGAATCATTCTGTGGAAAAGACCACTAAAATCAGAGTCCAACTGTTAACCTAGTACCCTCACATTCATCACTAAACTGTGTCCCCAAGAGACATATGCACACATTTTTTCCATGTGTCCCCAAGTGACATATGTACACTTCCAGGGATGGTGATTCTACCCTTTCCCTGTGCAACCTATTCCCATGTCTGCACGTTCCAGTAAAGAAATTTTTCCTAGTATTCAGTCTATACCTCCCCTGGTGTAATTTGAGACCATTTCATCTTGTTCTATTTCTTGTTAAGCAGGAGAGGATACTGACCCCCACCTCACTGCAACCTCCTTTCAGGTAGTTACAGAGGCTCCCTCAAGCCTCCTTTTCTCCAGGTTAAAACAACCTCAGCTCCCTCAGCTGCTCCTGGACATGAGTTGCTAGAATTAATACATATCACTGTGCTATAAAAAATTTTTGTGCAAGGTATTACTTATGATGTTTTTGTTTGTTTGTTTGTTTGTTTTAAATAAAACAGAAAAACTGAGCTAGACTCATCATTTGTATATTTAAATAATTTGATGTATAATTTGAATCTTTAGTGATGATGCACTACTGACTGAGTTTAGCCTCACTGGAATTAACGCCTATTTAGTTTATTTTCTTTACTGACATTTGACATGCTAAAAGGATATTTCAGAAATATTTTACTTAGTTTAAATTTATTATTTCTTGTAAGATAATCGAAATTTGAATTGATAGAACCTTTGGAAGATATACAGAAATACTCCTAGTCTATAAAATAGTAGCAGAAATATTGCTACCTGAATTAACTATTTTGCATAGCTTTTCAGGGGAGTCAATATGGTCTATAAAACCCTACAGCACCCAAAGCTTGTATATGGGCCTTAAAATCTTATGCTTCAATGTAACTGGAGAAAATTTTTACACAATACACATAAGTGAGAACATCAAAATTGCAGATATCTATTTTCATGATATGTTAATGTTTAAGTTTTATATATTGTTTAGACAATGCAATAAGAAACATACCTGTACTTAGTCTCTGGTCCATGTCCCACCTGCTTAACACTGTTAGGTGTAAAAGAAACAAAAGCTGCCCTGAGAGGATATCTGAAAAATTTCATTTCAGAAGAATTTAGGAGTGAGAAAAAGCTTATGTGATTGCTTCCAACAGAAGTTATTCAGTGTTTATCAATGGGAAATCTGAGTTAGAGTTCTGAGGAGTTTTTAAACAGTGAAATTATAAGATAACAAATACTAGTGGAAATAGATCTTAACAGAAGACATTTTTATCTGTACGAAAATGTTCCAGGAAGTGGAACATTAACTCTTAAAGGTGCAAGTACTCTATTTCTAAATTCTTCTAATACAAGGCACGGCAAGTATGCGAAGGCAATGAGAAGGTGTCACAAAAAGTTTGCAGTCTCCGCTATCCACCAGAACCCTGGCACTACAGAAAACAAAAATCCCAGGTATAGTATTGACCCAATCCAAGAGGCACCTCCTTAGTGGACAGTACAGTAGCAGACAGAGACTTCTTTGTATTCTCTTTACCTTGAAATAAGCTACTTACCAGGATTGCTTTTCCTGTACCAAGTGCTTTGTTGCTATGACTACACTGCTTTTGATGTGATACCTGGTTTCTTTGAAGCTAAATTGGTACTCCATGCACAGTGCTGCAATTTGCAGTATTGGGGGACCAAAAAAGTGGCTTAAAAGTAAGCCACTTTTCTTCTTTGGGTCTTTCAAGTGTAAACGTATCTCAGCTGATAACTGAGTCTGCTGCTGTTAAAATAAGCTTTGAGCAGACATACAATTTTTTTGTTTGTTTGTTTACCAAGACTTTATCCTCTGAAATATGCCTTGTGTTTTCTCCAGACTGAGAAAACTGTCATATTGCTACCTACCTTCATTTGTTTCTGTTGTTATGGTTATGATGATACATGCATAATACACTCAAGGCTGCTAGAACACTTCTGCAAAAGATAACCAGTACTCTTCTCAGCATACCTGTAAGATGGACGGTATTATTATTCTTTCAGTTTAGTAAACTACGATATAAACAGAAAAATTCTTAGTCTGTGGTGATAATGAGAGACCTATCCCATTTCTGTTGAAATCACTGAGATAATACCTCCAGCTATTGTAAGTGAGAGTAGAATCCAAGGTTTTGGTTCACATCTGAAAATACTTATAGTCAAGTTACTGCACAAGAGTGAAGTGTAGTAACTATAATTTTTCTATTGTATCAGTCAATGTTTAGATCTTGTAAAGACACCAAACCAATGTGTTATTTTTGCCATTTGTCTCTAGAACTGGATATTTTCCTTTGTTTGCATAGGAACTATTCCTTTTCTACTGTGCTTCCAAGATAAAGGCATGTAGTTTTATGTTAGCAGAAAGCTTATTTTCAGTAAGATGGACAAGACGCTTAAACATAAACAGAGACCTTATAAACACTGAAATGTAATTTTGAAGATGATAGGCTAATGTCCAACTCTTGCAAATGGCAACCTGATAAATAGGCTGTGATTTTCTTTAGTTACTACTGAGGGAAATGGAGAATAGTGAGATCCATATAATCTCTTGTGCACCACCGTATTAGGCATGTCCTGTATTTGGGAAGAGTATGATACACTCTCTCTTACGAAAAGCTAAAGAAAAGATAGGAAGCATAACGGTCTAATAAAGCTATCACGATCTCAGCTATGGGGGCAAAAACTGAAATCATTTATTGAACATGCTAATGGTATTTAAGGGTCTCGGGGACTTAACATGCTAATGAGGAGGCAGGGTTATTCCAAACAGGGGTTTCCACAATTTATTAGCATTTCCAGTAACAGAGGTGACGTAAAGGGAAAAATAGATTTATATTTCTCAGATCCAGCATTTACATTTGGGGGAAAAAGGATTTGATATTTCCAGTAAACAAGATTGTGCTGGGGAAGGGTGGTCGGTTTTTCCCCGAAATAAGGGTTTACACAGGGAGGGAGAAAACAATCAGATATCTGATAGCATCATGCAAAGTCTCTCTACTTCCTGCTGGGGGAGATCAGGACAATCCACATGAAACGAATGTCAGTGAATCTTGTCTGGTCTTTTAGATGATGGTTTTTCCAGCCTCTGTGGCCCAAGGTTTTCTGTTTAATCCTAGCAGTTCCTTTTCTGCTGGTAGTTGAATTTCAGACTGCAACAAGGAAGTGTGGTAGTAATTTTTGTGGGATTTTGTTGTTGATTTTTTTAACACTTTGTTCCACATTATTGTTTTTGATGGTTTAGCAACTGGTACTGAGGTGGCCCAAGGAAAGAAAAAAGATAAAATACTTCTATTTTGTAATATAGAAAGAAATGTGACTTGGAATCACAGTATCATGCCTACTGTGGCAGAACGTATTCATGATGTTCCTGAAGATTCAACCTACGCTAAAAGATGGTACAAATTTCACGTCTTATCTGAAAAATTAATTATCTTCTGAAAAATGCCATGTTTCCTAAAGAAAAGTATTGGCTCTAGTAAAGACTCTAGTCTAGACTCTATATAGTCTTTTCAGCAGGGAGAGGGATCAAATATCATTTGCTTCTAGTATTTGAAATAGTGAATCGATTACATATTTGAAATAATGAATCAATTACATATCATGAATTTGATAAAATTGAGAGAAGTGCATCAAATATTTTAAACTCCTTATCCTTCTGCATGCTTGGAAAAATCAATAAATAAGATACAGAGCTGATAAATTATTTAAACTAGAATAAAGGAAGCAATAAGCACTGCCTTTATCCACCTGTGCTTTCAATATGATGCTTTTCATTTATGAATAAGCTGCACTTTTACCCATATAAAATTATTCTTCTTTCTCTTTTATTGCTGTCATTTTATTAATATAGTTACATGTGCTAAAAATGAAAACAAAGTAATAGAAAATCTGTTCTATTAACAGAGTCATTGCTAGATAGCATTGCTACCAGGTGCTCAAAGGACATCTACTCATGTCTTGTGTAGCCTTCATCAGGCTGAAGACATAATAAACTGACAACACACAGAGAGGGGAGATGAGCTACTGCACCAGGGAACGTGTGCTGCAAGAATAGATGCCCAGTCATGAACAACCATGAGTCACAATTTTCCTATGTAATGACAGCAGTGTCACCGCTAAACAGAATTCAGTTATTAATGCACTACAACTTTCCAAATCCAAAACTATATTGGGTTGAGGATCTCCTAATATTTATGATACTGCAGAGGACAAATTCTGCAGAAATAGTGGTGTAAATCATCATGGCTGGACTTCTCGAATGAAGATTTGGGAAGGGCTCTACCCACGTTTGTCACAAGCGCGCTGGTGGCTTAAAAGGCCAATACGAGACAGGCACGTCCCGTTGCAAAAGGCACAGCAGAAGGAAATTCTGCAGAAATAGTGATGTAAATAGACAGATTTATAATGATGTGACTAGAATCACAGCTTGGGTTGGAAGAGATCTTAAAGATCTAGTTCTGCCCCCCCTGCCATGGGCAGGGATTCCACCCACTGCTTGCATTGGTGTAGAGGCACTTCAGCTGGGCTATCAACCTCTTCACCTTATGGGAGGAGCCCTCTCTTAATTCCTTTGGGAAAATTTACAGGTATTTCCCTGTTGATCCCTAGGGTGTTGTTGCTTCCTGGTTCTTCTCTGACACTCAGGACAACATCCTTTTCCCTCACCAAACCTAGTTGAAAGCCCCGCTAATAAATCCAGCCAGCTTGCTGCTCAGAATGCCCTTACCCCACCTGATCAGGTGTGCCCCCTTTGATGTCAATATGCCCAGGCTCCTGAAGGTGTGTCCCAGATCACAGAATCCAAAATGCTGAGTGTGGTACCATCCACAGAGACAGTCATTTACTGTCTGTTTGCCTACTTCTTCCTGGGTCCCGGTCTGCAGCTGGGAGCATGTAAGACAACACTACCTGTGCCCCTGACAGAAGAGAACACTGGCTGTGACTACACAGATTTCTGTGTAGCATTACTCCAGAGCTAATCATAAATTACCACCTTTAGTTTGATTATGCAGATCGGAGCTCAGAGAAGGTATATTTGCCCTAGATTTTATGCTGCTATAAGTTACACTATTGTCTTGCTGCTATCTGCATATTTTCTGAAATTTTACAAAATTAGACCATCTGAAGGAGGTATGGTTCTGTGCAAGTTTTGTTCTCATAATGGCAGAGTATTTCAGCTAATTCTTGTAAAAATGACATGTCCTACATGTGCCTATGTCCTCTTTGTGAAATTCTATTTTCACATGTGACAGGAATTCAGTTTAGCACACTTTTTTCTAGGTGAATTATATGGAAAACTGTCTTGAAGGTTCTCAAGGATTTTTTTAACAATTCTATCATGGCAGGGAAGAAATGTTTAATGAACCCTAATTTTGCTCTATCAAGTTTTTATTTTAAAAATTTTAAAATTCTAGTAGGAATAACATGAAAATCTTTCTGAGGAAAAAATGAGTATTTCCTCTCAGAATCAATTCTTTCAATACTTCCTTTCACAACTTTTGTTTCTAAATTAAATTTTACATATTATAAATTTTACATTAAAGTCAAACCAGTGCATAAAAAATTATGAAACAAATGTTTTAAAATTTTTGATAAAATATTGATATTATGTATTTGTGTTTTTCCCATTCAAATCAATAGAAACTTTGAATTACAGTTCTAACTTTCCTTTAGCTATGACTTTAATGATGTTCTACACATGCAAATATTCCTACATGGGATGTTCTATTCTCTTGCTCATATGTTTGCTCTTAAGTAAGATATTCTGACTTCTTCCTTCTGCAAAGCTACTGGCAAACTGTGTATTGAAATGTAAGGAAAGGAATTTCCAAAGATGCCTCTTATTAAATATTTGTAGCATAATACTGATTCTGGGATATCAGAGAACAAACTTTTTTTGTGACCATGAAGGTGTCTAAGATAGCGATTATCTGTAACTTTTATTTTTCTTCTGAATACTAGAGCCACAAATATTCAAAGAAGAATACAGATATTAAATATGTCAGTTGAAGTTTCAGCTCCTAAAATTTTCAGAGGCTTGTTAATACCTTGTTACAGAACGAGAAATATGAATTTCTTTTGTTCACTTCCAACCAGAAAAATATAATTAGACTCAGTGCATTTAAGACTGTCATTCACTAATTACCCAGATATCACCAGTATGACAGTTTTTCTTCACAGACTGCAATTTGCATTAATTTCAAAAACACTCAGGGTGTTTTCCTACCATCCCAACACAAAGAACAATAAAGAGTGAAGTAATTTTAAAAATATAGAATTTAGTAAAGGTGAAGAAGTCTGTTTCATCTGCTATTATAACATTTTAAATACTGACAATTTTTTTGGCTCTGGAAAGAATACTACCACCTGTAGCTGTAAGTGAAAAGAATCTGAGTGTTTCCTGTTGAAATTCTCTTGCACATTTACATGGAATCTTTGGTATAATTTTGTAAGGAAAACCTATGTGATGGTATTCACATCATCAGACAAGAACCAGCCTAGTAGGTTCAGGATGAAAGACAAAAGCTAAATTTTGCTTGGTTTTGGTGGAATTTTCTATAAAAACATCTTAGTTTAATATTTTCCCACATTTTCTTTATGTTCACTCTCTGACTGACCTGAATTGCTTTCATTCTATACTTTTCCTCTACTGTGCATTTCTAATTGTGTATGCTAAAGATACACTAAGTTCTCTGGATTTTGGGTTCTCTAGCTAATGTGTGCACAGGGGGTGGCAGTGTTCATTTTCAATCTGCAGAATTATTATTTAGATTTTAAAGACAAATTCCATAATTGCTGCTTTTTTTCTATACTGGCTGCTCTTACTGATATTGCTTACAACACTATTTTATTGTATTTAAGAAAAAGGTGTATTTCATAGCATAAAAACATTCTGTTTTAAAATAATTTTAAGTCAGAAAAACTCCATCTGCTTCAGGTATACTGATAATCAGAAAAAAAATGGACTGGCCAATGAACTGCTTATCAAGAAAGGAAAAAAACATTTTTTACCTTCCTTAATAAATTGGAGAGTCCTGTGATATCCTGGAAAAAATACTCTTTTTCAAGTGGAAATGTTGTAGAATATTTTTCAGGTCGATTAGAGACGATCTAAATCTGTAAGTCTTTTTGGAAATTCTACAGGGAGTTGCTTATCCTTGGATTTAGGAATATAGATGAAGTTTCTAAATATTTTTTTTCAAAAGAGTGAGCACAAGCCAGGAAACCAATCTGCAGAAAAACAAAGATAGGCACAGCATACCAGACTCCCAGGGTTAAGACTTAAAAACCACAATAGTGTTTCACTGAAATTGATATTGAGGTTTAGAAAAATACATTTATAAATATGCTGTTAGAAGTGTGTTAAGCCTGCACAAATCAGCATTCTCTAATGTTCATATATAACAAAAACAATGAACAGAGCTGAGTAGGGTTGAACATGCTCTTTTTTTTTTTTTTTAACACTTATATGTACAACTACTTTTGGAGAAGTAACCCATCCACCCCCACTCCCAATATTACAGCTGTTTCAATCATTATTACTTGATTTAATATATGTGCAATGAGTTGAAATGTAGCCTTCCACAGATGGTGGCTCAGCCCACAGTACACAAATGCTGAAGGGCAAACTCTGTCTTTAATTAAAATTGCCTAACACTAGCTGTATAATTTTCAGTTCCAAAACAATAATTGTTTAGTCTGAAATTTTCTACTGACACTTTACATTTTGGAAATTCTCTTTCAGGTTAGTGGGATTTTGTTTGGGAAGAAAGAGGAGGAGGAGAAATAAAATGAGAGATATCCACATTAAGACACGCTCTCTAGCTTCTGTGCATCATATAAAACAGAGAAATCATTAGTTTGATACAGACATAAAGCAGGTTATGAGCAAGAAAGACAACAACAGTAGAATATTATTAATGTAAACACCTTCTGCTAATAAAATAATGTACAGAACCAGAAACCTCTTTAATCAGCATTTAATTTTGGCCTTTTATTATTGCTAGGTCTTTGTCTTGGGAAGGGCATTAGTTCAAGGCTTAACATAGGAGTAATACAGATCAATGGTTTAGCTGATAATGACATAATAATGCTCCAATTTCTCCTATTTTACTGATTGACACTAGTGATCAGATTAAATAATTGAAAAAGAGATTGTATGAAAATTTAAATAAATAAAAACCCACTTCTTGATACCAGGGTAAATGTTGATAGATTCACTTATGTTCTTTTCCCATACACAAGCTATGTATTTCATGGTTGGAGACACTAAAAAGAGTATGTCAATTCAGTAAATACCCCTAACTTTATTTGTCTGAATTTGGCCTCAGATTGCTTTTTCTGTTCTATTATTCCCCGCACTGCAGTCTGGCATTTTACCCATCTGTGACAGTACCTATGCAATCACAAAGGAATGCTGTGTACATAGAGAATTTGAATTGCATGTTCTAAAGTAACAGTATAGCAAAGTGTCTGTTAGAACAATGATATGAATCATGATAAGAAAACATGTAGAAAGTAGGCTTCTGGTCACTAACTATTTTTAGGATATTAAGTGCTGCTATATTTTCTTGGGCTGCATCACTTTATTTTATATGCTGAACACAGTTTCCACTGAAAGAGTATGACAGGATGTACTTAAACACAAATAGCCAATGATGGTTAGGCTATTCATGTAAAATGTAAGAAACCATGGTTCAAATCTATGGCATTTGCATATCTCCTTATTCCAGTGGATATCACTTCACATAGCAACAGGTTTTGAAATAACATCTATAGGTATATATTATATTCTCAAACCACGAAAACTGGATGCATGAAAGCCCATTTAAAAATGTAGGGTAGAGTTAGTGAAACACAAGAGGAATGTAGCAACACACTGGTGGTTTAGGAATGGTACTCCCCAAGTCAAGTCTCCCACTGAGACTCTCCAAACCATGCTTCCTTCGTTCACTCTGAATCCTCCTCTTCTGCCCCTCCCTGCAGATGGATGGAGAGGAGAATTGGAAACACAAAAGGCAAAGATCACGGATTGAGGTAAGAACAATTTATTGAAAACAATGAGATAAGAAAAGGAACAGCAACAATATTAACAACAAAAGTGTACAAAAGAGAGAATGATTCACATGAAATATGTGCCTTGCTTTCCCGTGGGTGGCTGAACACCTGTCTGTCCACGGGAAGTGGTGACTGAATTCCTTGTTTTGCTTTGCTCATATGAGTGGCTTTTGCTTTACCTATTGAACAGTCTTCATCTCATCCCACATGTTTTCTCACTTTTACTCTACTGATTCTTTTCTCCACCCCACCAGAGGGGGAGTGAGGGAGCAGCTGTGTGATTACCCATGACTCGGTAATAAAAAATAGTTCTAAATAGGTTTTGCTAATCCTGAATTTTTATACTGGTGCAGTACTATGGATATTTATATCATACTGTATTTGTTTATCCACGACAAGTTTGAATATGTCATAACTATGATTACATTAAATATTTGCAAGGAAATTCTAAAGATGCTGGGCCAGTTTTAAGCCAATTTTTGTCCTGGCATGTCCATATTAATTTCACAGAATCACTGAATTTTTTGGGTTGAAAGGGACCTGTGGAGATTGTCTAGTCCAACTCCAGTGCCGAGGCAGGGTCACCTAGCGCAGATGACACTGGAACTCCTCCAGATGCGTTTTGAATGTCTCCAGAGAGGGATACTCAATGACCTCCCTGGGCAGGCTGTTCCGGTGCTCTGCCACCGTCAAAGTAAAGTTCTTCCTCATGTTAAGGTGGAACTTCTTTTGTTTTGGTTAATGGCCATTACTCCTCATCCTGTCACTGGGCACTACTGAAAGGAGTCTGGCACCATCCTCTTTGAGATATTTACATGCATTAATGAGACCCCCTCTCAGTCGTCTCTTATATAGACTAAACAGACCCAGCTCCTGCAGTCTCTCCTCATAAGAGAGATACTCCAGTCTCTTAATCCTCTTTGTGGCCCTCCAATGAACTCTTGCTTTATTTAGGTAAAGCAAAGTACAAAACAGCCAGCAGAACTGGGGCCTTCACCTAGTAAATCTGTCACAATGACTATGCATCTCAGAGACTAGTTTTATTTATACAGATTTCTGTCAATATAGAGCATAATATTTCAGTCAGTAGATGAAACAGGTTAGATTTCTACAGTATAATTTAGGGAGATATCAAGGTCATTCTATTAGAGACAAAAGGAAAATAGTGTATTATTTTACACAACAACAACCAAAAAAACCCACACAAACCAGCAGAAGTTCCCTAAAGAAACCAGAATTCCCATCATAGGCATATATCCATTACTTTATCGGCATTTGGTGTCACAAGGAGAATTTATTTAGAGACAGAAGAGTTTTATAGGCATAAAAATACTCAAAAAGGAAGTCCCATAGGAGAACAGTATCTCCTCAGAAAACAAGAATACACCAAAAATTTTGCATATTATTATCCCGTACCACTGAGGACAGCTACCGATTTAACAAGACAGTGCTAATATAACTGCAGCAAAAATGTGCCTCTTGTTTGATTTTTTTCAGAGCTTAAAACTGAAGAGAATTCTATATCTACCCCTTAAGTGTACCTTATAACGCATTCCCATAAGAAAAATTCTTATCTCTACATAGAACTCAATCAAAAATGTGTACCAGTTAAGACTACTGAAATTTCAAGTTTAGTCTCATGTAAAATATGCACTCAGATTCTCCTCTGCTTTGGGAAGAAAATCCCATTCACAAACTGAAATCCTGAAGTATTTATTCCATTTATTCTCAGCTTTTTTTCAGGCAGTATCTCAACTGCAGTTAAAGGACACGAAACTTTCTGAATGTGTTCATGTAGTGGAGGAAGAATTAGTGGAATTATGCATAAAATGCAAAATTAATGGGCTCTATTCCTAAGGGAGGACTGATTGAAAACCGGGGGGGAATGCAACAGGGAGGTGAAACAAAAGATAATCTCAGTATATTTTATGTGGGGTTTATTGTGATAATAGTAATTTTAGCTTGAATTTCTTTGCGCAGATATCTTAAGTACAATGTAATTACCTTAGAATTTTATGGATTTTGATCTGCAATTTTTCTCCATACACTTAATAATTATCATGGAATAGTAAGTTTTTATTCAAGCAAGGCATCCATTGAGAATTGACCTAATAAGTAGATATTTCAACCTCCATTTATTTTATTTCTATCCAAATGAATATAGCAAATAAAATCTAAATTCAATGCAAAAAAAAGTCAGTAGTTTCATAAAGTAAGGTCATAAAGATGGAAGAAGAACTTGCATCATCTTCATGTCCTAAAGTATCAACCTGTCAGCAAGTATCTATTAGATAGTTATCTCAGAATTGCTTGAATTTTTAAAAATAATACAAACATCACTTTTTTTTTAAATATCTGCATAGCAAGCAGGAGAGGAATGAGTCCAAGAGTAGAACAAATTAGTGCACTTTGTATTAATGGAGCAATTATTTATTACTCATTAAAAAGCTATTAGTAAAACATTGTTATTTATGATAAGCAATAAGCAGCATGCTGCTAAACAGTTGGCAATAGAAATTAGAAAGTAATAATATCTATTAGTTGGAAAGTTAATTTATCTAAAAATTGTTTTCTTCAAATGTTTAGCACACTTTTTGTTTGTTTTTAGAGCAATGAGAGTTAAAACATTTTTATTAAATTTCTCTCTATGAAAATTATGGCATTTGCATGTACTCTGCTTCTGCTCATAACTTGTGTCTTAGCTGTTCTGTATCTGTCACTTATATATGAATGTTGCTTTAAACTCCTTAACAAGTGAGCACTGTCAATTATTTTCCCCCATCGATCTTATCTCAGATGCAGACCTCCAGTTAGTAATGCTGCAGAAGTGTTTCCCTATAGCAAAGTGTACAGTGCATTGTGTTAATAAATCATTTATACTTATGGACCTTTTGAGATGGACAAAAGTTTCCACATTTTGATTTACATGTAAATATTCAACATTAAGGTTTGCAGTATTTTCCCTTAGGAGTGAGGAGATGAATTTCTTTTTTCTTTTTTTTTCCCTTGCACTATAAAAGTCCTACTACATAGTTTTCTTAGAACCTTCACATCCATATGCATTATAGTGTATAAGTTAAGGAACATTATCACAGACATAGATATCTAGGCTTTCTGAAGATTTAAGTGCATTGATAAAGTGCATTGATTTAAAATCAGTGCAGTTGGTTTAATTATAATTTCATTTCATCACTTAATAATTTCTTTTTATTAACAGTAATTTTAAACGTACAGATTAGTCAAGAATAGGGCCTGTATGTAATTTTTAAAATAAAATAAGAATGCTGAAAAAACCTTTCTAAGCAAAATATTAAGGTTTACCAAGCACCTAGAATTATGCCTCCATCTTACTTCTAACTGAAGTAACTCAAACTTGGCTAATTATATTAGTTCTAAACTCACATGTGATCATTAGCAGGATCATGAAGCCAGACAATTTCTTTAAGAAGGAAACTGCTAGTGATGGTTTTGACCTTTCTATAGTTATTTGGCTGTTCAAGTGTGTGTAGGACGTAGCAGATTTTTAGGTTTAATTTTCTTTCATACCCAAGAGATTTGAACCTGCATCTCCTACTTCCCATGAGAAAGCCATTACAAACAACCTATATGCACCTCTCTTGTTGGAGCTGTTCACTTGCTCAAAAGGAAGTCGAGATTAATTGGGCCCAGGGGAAGCACTAGACTGTAGTTTGGTTTATCATGGAGGAATAAAACTTGACTGTAAAAATCTCAGTTGATTACACTAAATTACAGAGTATCAGTTGTGTGTTTGCATTAGATTGCTATTGGATAAAACACATAAACTGGGAAGAGGACAAAACTCTATCAGGAGAGTCTCAAATGTACTATGAAGCTCAGCTCCCACGAGCACACCCTAAGTCCCAGGAAACCTGTAGTCCTGACTGTCCAGTAAAACTGTTTAAACAGAAGGGATAGAAAACAGCCTCATTTAGCATTGCTTAATATAATGGGATCAAGACACACTCGTGAGAAGCATGATATAAGCCATCTCAGATGAAAAAGGAAATGAATCCATATTTTGTACTTTCTGGGCTATTTTTATAACAATTTGCTTCAAAATCAAAGTACTGGATCAATCATCTTCTACTACTACCTCATCTTTTCTTTAAATTTAAGTTGTGTTAAATATAATAGATATACTCTGAACAGTGATTTAAGGGGGTTTGAGCTAACTTACCTGATGCTTTCATGAAAGTAATTAGAAGCATACACACAGTTACTATGTGTCAGCTGGAAGGTAGTAACTACAACCAATTAACAAAGAGCCCATGAGTGCTTTTAATCCATTTTGATCTAGCAGCTGACACTGAACCGCAGTGGTTCATCGTTGTACTGAAACAGAACTCAAAGAGAGCTCTTGCTGGGCAGCATTTAAAAGAGACACTTGGCCTTTCTTTGCCTGTGCCTGTGTTGATCCACTCTGCTCCCATACAAACCTGAACAGGCCATATCAGACTTTTCCTTGTTTGCATGCACAGAGTAACGTATAACAAATATGGGTTACTTTCTGGGAGCCACTAGATCCTACCTCTTTACCCCAGAGTATTTCCTCCCTGCCTTAGAAAGCTGAGGACTCAGTTCAAACTGAGGATTCTCAGTTTTGGCTGGTATTTCAACTAGCAAATACAAATGAACACAAAAATGTTTGTGTTCTTTCCACATCTAATTCAGATAGAAAAAAGGAAAAATGTTGATTTAGTTAAAAGATAATGAAGCATAATTAATACCAGAGAAAACAATTGTTTTGTGAACATGACTTGTCATGTTAAATTAATTAATCTGAAGAAAGCAGTAGTCCCATGTCAGATCTACAACTACAAAACAGGTTTTCTAGCACAATAATTTTCAATTATGCCCACAGTTTTACTTCCTAAAATTAATACTTTTGTGACTTTTCTGTATAAAATAATTTTAATAATGAATTTACTTTAAAAACCTTAGAGACACAAAAAATCTTCGTTATATGGAAAGATGACATATTCTAAAAAAAACCCCCACCAACCCAACAGCAATAACAATAACAAAAACAAACCACCAAAAACACCAAATCAACAGGAAAGTGAAAGCCAAAGTTCACTTTCATAGAAAGACCAAAAGAAAAACTAGTGCAAATGTAGATTTCTCCAAAACACATAAATTGCAAACCTAGGTATCACAAGTGTGTATGATACTTCCTTTTATTCTGTAAGATAAAACTAACTTGGAAGTAACCTCTTTTATCCACCCATTTTTGGAGGTTTGAGAAGAGAATCTTTCTTAAATTTTGCTCAAAACGATCTCATATTCAGCAGTTTTGCAACAGAGTAGATAAGAATTTTAGATGTAAGTCTTACCAAAACTATCAAATAAAACAGGCATGTGAATTCCTAATTATCAACACTGATTCAGGTGTTTAAACAGCTTGGATTTGAAAATGATCATAGAATGATTTCAGTACTATTTATATGTATATTATACCCAAATAATTGAACTAGAGAACAAAGATTAAAGCTTTAAATTGAGAGTTTTAAAAGTTAGAAAAAGTACATGATACATATATTTTTCAACATACTCTTGTTCTCATTCAATGTCTCCTACTTTACTTGTCTCCAAAAATCCTCTGTTTCTCCTCATATCTTTCAACACCTCTAACAAATCCTAATAAAAGTATGCCTCACTCTAAGATTCTTGTTTCCTCATCTGACAATTTTTGTTTTCCAATTTCAACCCAGTTTTTCTTCATTGTCCATCTATATTTTCTCACAGTCCTGGAACCAAAGATATCTATCAAGTGACACATGGCTAGTAAACTTTTTGACCACTTATTTAACGCTAAAATAAAAATAATATTCAGAATTCCATAACAGAAAATGAAAGCCCATAAAGTGTATTATCTTCTGACAAACCTACTTGAGTTGCATGAGAATTTTTATGCATATCAAATCATTAAAAAAATAGAAATATGGAGGCAGTTGAGGACACCATTCTTCAAAATTAGGAATGTCTGATATCCCATTAAAACTTACATTTTTGACTTATATAAAACTTAATGACATTTAAACAGAAAAGAGAAAACCCAGTTCCTTGCTTTTCAGAAAAACCATTGTAACATACAGTTAAGGGAGTTCCTCTCTCAAAAATTCAAATAATCAAGGGATTATACTGCAATGTCTTTGAAACCACATACAATCCATACTTAGAGGACTTCCAGAAAGTGTTAAGTAGCATAAAATTATTGTATTGGTAGTTGTTTTTCTTTTATTTTCTTCTTCCCTGGTTACAGTATTGTGTATCATAATAATGTACGTGTTTTCATTGCTAATACTTTATTTTCTCACTATAAAAATTGTGTCTCAAAGTGATGTTATCTGAATTATTGCATTATAAAGTGATATGTATCAATATGCACATCTCATACCTTTACAAATTGATCAACAACTGTAGCATTGCAGCAGAAAAAAAAATGGAAAGCTGTGCTGTCACTGAGCAACTATATTTCAGAGATGCTTGTCTTACTGCCAACACATAAAACAAGTTTTCTTGCAACCAGTGAAACCTGACATAAAGCACAACACAGCTAAAAATACATAGAGATCTAAATGCATGATTATTTTAAGGAAATTATACAGCATGGAAAAGAGAGAAATTAGGTTTTAACAATTATAGAGTCATTATAGTGTTGGGTGGATCTGGAACATGAAGGGATTTTTTCCATATTCTAACATATTCAGCTCAAAGGACTAATATACAATTTAATTTTTACTTTTAATTTTTTTTAAAATAAGTTACCTCTGAGCAAAAAAAATCATAGGAAAGTAAGGTAGGGTATAATTTGTGCAGTTATGTCATTATTTGTGAAGATTAAAGTTGTAAATGTAATGCTGATTTCTTGACTCACTGTAGAGGTGTGTAGGTTCTGTGAAACAGAAGAGGGTAGAATTTTAAATTAATGACATCCAACAGCTGTAAGCATACAAATAGAAAAACGTTTGTTATATTTTTTCATTAAAAAGTTATCTATGAATAAATCTAGCTTGGTTTTTTTTTAGATTTGAATTTCAAAGTCATATCAAATAAAAAACAAAAACAGTGGTATTCCTGTTAACTAAGAAAATTGGATTGAAGGTCACATAGGTGCTGTAGTCAGAAAACAAACAACACAATTTAAAAAATCCCCCTTTCCAGAGTAGAGAGAAAACGTATAAACTTTCTTGTCACCAGTACTAAATAGTATATATTTATTCTTCATCTCACACTTACAAGACAGTTTTCCTAAGAAGAAATATATCTATAACAGGTGTTGTATTATGACACAAAATGACTTCTTGAAGAAACTAGATACAGAACTCCTGATTCACAGAAATGTGTGCAAATGCTTCTGTATCTTTTTGCATGACTGTATATTTTCAAACAATGCTTCATTCAATTTCAGAATTTCATCTTACACTGAGTTTTTACATTTAGATAGGTCATACTTCAGTCTACTCTGTGCTAATTAGATGAGAATATTTACTAACTTTACAAAGCTGACATATCAAAGTTTTGAATCTAATCTCAATGGTTTACTGTTAGCCAAAGAATAAGATGTATTTCAGTATGTTCAAATTGTGATTTGTTTGCCATCATGCTCATAACAATAAAATTTGTCTTCTGTTTATAAACCTTCAAATAATCAGAAATGAAAGTAAAATAATTCAAATGAATCTCAATGTCTTTTATAAGGGGAGATACATAATCTGCCTCTCTTCTAGGTTCTAAATGTGCAACATGAAACAATTTGGAAAGAAAGATCTGATCAGTGATTCTTGGCTTCTGTTCTCGCTGTTGCTGGCTGAGGCAGAAAGGAGTGTTTTCAGCAGACAAAAATTGACAGAAATACATAAGCTATGTTGGCAAGCAAGTTCACAGTTGGCCTTTACCAGTTGGTGCATCAAGCTGATAGCTGGCCAAAATTACATTACAACAAAATAAAAACATACTGATTTTAAAAAGATGAAAAAAGTCCATCACACATGCCCCCCACCATACACATGAGAGAGAAAAAGGTTAAGAGATGCAAACTCAGAACTGGAACTCAGACAGACAGGGTAAAACTGGTAATATTCTTTCTCTCATCTTTGTACTGACATTGTTGCTTCTTCCACTCCAGTAAGACATAGCTTTCCTCAATTATTACCAAGCTCATTTGCTCCCCTCAAAGGACCTTGTTTTCAACATGACCTCAGGCATTAGGATTTTTTTTTTGTTTTGTTTTTCCCTGCAATGCTATATGAAGCTGCTGGGAGCTGTAGAAGATATATTAGTCACAGCTGTTTCTTATAGCCTGTGGAATGAAAAGCTTTTTAGTTTATTTGTTTGTTTGAGGCAAACCATTCATTCTGAAGCTTCAGAAAAAAAAAAAAAGAAAGACGTGGTAGATCTTTTTCACCAGTAGTAGTATTATTATATAATTATTCGAGAAATACTAATTATTTCATTATTTGGGGAAAGGGTCTCTTAACTTCTATTCCTGGCTCTTACTGGAGATGCCCAAAATATGGAATTTAGCAAAAAACTTAAATCGTTTGCTTTCATAGTATATAAAGTTTTATTAAAATACTTTTATCTCTATTTTGACTAATGGATGACCTTCATTAAAAAAAAGTTTGAGGTACTTAGTTATATTTTTTTAAAAAATTTTAAGGAATTCAGAATACATCAGGGGTAAAGATCAAACTTTCAAAATCATTTGAATGCTGCTGCCAAGCCATTCTAAATGTGCTTCAACTGACCTATTTTATAACCAGTTAATACACTGTTATGCATTATCTATTGATACACCATTATTCATGTCTTCCAAGCAGTGCTAATGAACACCAAAGTTGATTATGAAGAAAAATAGAAAAATAGAAAGTCCATAACAAATTCACTTGTTATTCAGCACCTGGCTTAACTAACTAGGTCAAAAGTATTAGGAGGATGAATTTTCATTTATTATCAAATCAGCAGTCCCAAGTGTTCTGAAATGAACACTTAAAAGATCTTAAAGGCTATGTTCTGATTATATTGCTAGAAGGAAAGGATATTAAAGAAGAAAAAATTTCAAATCTAGTGACTCAGACTTTGCACAGATTAGGAGGCAATTCTAGAAAAGGTGAAGAGAGTTAATCTGACTTTAGAAGTTGCTATCTTGTAAACATCTCACATAGAAAAGGAGTAAGTTAAAAAAATGTAGATTTCAGTTATTGATAACTGATGCTGGATATGTATAATCATTAGATTTATTGGTCTTCACACTTTAAAAAGACTGGTTTTAACACCAAAGAAAATAGTAAAATGAGAGTAAGAAACATGCCTAAAACGTTTCAAAGAAAGAGGAAATTACTTTTTTTTAACTCTCCTCCCAAAACTTGGAATTATAAATTTGAAGATCAAAGATAGATATCTGAAAGGACAAACAAGATGTCCACCACCCAAAATTAACACCTTTATTTATACATACAGTTATTTTTTTCCTTCTTTGCTTAAGGCTACAAATCATGTTCAGCAGAAAACTTGTATACAGTGACAGTTCCATACATAAGCTCTTGCAGTGAAAGTGCAACTAAATCTATGAACTGTTGAAATGCAAACATAAGACATAGCCAGCTTGCACCTTCAGCAATTTATACTTTAGGAGAACTTCACTAAGAAGCAGAAGGTCTAAACATCCAGAAATAGAAACCATTCCAAGGCAATAGATTTCACAATCACAAAAACTACATTGCGACTAACGTTATTTGTTCTGGGAGGTTCTTCAGAGAATATTAGTGGCTTATTTGTCACTTAATTCGGAACTGACATGTTTTTACTACCTGTTGGCTGTTCAGTGGCTTTTGAGAAATAAGATCATCACTTTCCTTTACTTACAAGTTTTTTTGTGGTCCCTGTGACAATATTTTTTGAAGCCATGATAAAGACAAATAGACTTATCTTATTTCTTTGGCACAGAAAACTTTCATTACTGTTAGTTCACGGAGGGAAGCCAAGAAAAGAGAATATGTTAAGACTCCTCACCCATTTATGTCAAGTTATTTTTGCAAGTGAGATGAAAAAGATCATTTTGTCTAACCCAGCTGACTCTGTGTTATAGCATTTTGTTTGGAATACTTACATGCTTCTTTTTCTATTTTCTTTATCATGATTGTTTTTTCCAACCAATATATGAAAAAAACAGCTGGATGCTTTAATGATTTCTGCTGTATTTTTACCCATGCCACAAATCTGGTAGCCTAAGGACAACAACATAGATGTAGAACGTAAGATGCTAATTTTATAACATAAGTACATACTTACATATAGGTTCCACTAAATTTAACAGGTGAACTAAAAGAAATAAAACTGTATAGATTTTGTAAACTGTTTCAAAGCTTATTGCAAATACACAGAAATTGGATCCATGCCTATAAGGAACACAAAATGGATTTCTATTCAGTGTCAACTGATAGTCAAAAGGCATGTAAATGGTTAGCTTGGAAATTCAGCTGGGATGAAAAAATACATAAATAGAAGGTTAGTCTATTAGCAGTAGGAATGTCTTGGTTTTAGTGACATTACATTTAGATACATTTGAACTTGAGAACTTTCCAGAATAAAAATAAAATGGGGCCAAAAACTCCCTTTATTTTGTAATCTAAAAATTTTACCTGAAACTGACTAGTATTCAGAAGTAATATTGACCATTACTCACTTCCAATTCCTTCCATAAATAAGCTATTAGTCAAAAAATTGTTTTGCCCAGAAAAAGACACAGTGAATCCACAATCAATATTTGTAAGAATAGAACATTCATCTTTCCTTTTTAGTTCTGAGTATGATAATTCAGTAAATAAGAACACCGTACTAGTAGGTTTTTGTGTCTTAGATTGGCACAATGCTGTCCTCCTCCTCTATTCATCTACTCTGTTTCACATTGTTGTTGACTTCTGTCATTTACATCTTTTGAAAGTGAAATAAATAGAAGAAATGAGATATGAAACCACATCATCAGCATTAGAATTATAAGAAGGTTTATATACCTGTGCCATGTATGGATGCAATAGAGAAACATTTTGTTTTAGGTAATCTAGTAACTAGTGTATCATAAGAACTTATGTAGGAAAAATTAAGTCTAGGGAAGAAATATCCATATGCCATATAAAACTATAGAGGAGCACATGCAATGGGACATAGGTTTTGCTTTAAATACTTGAAAGGTGAGACAAAAGCAACTTGGATCTGTTAGAAAATTTTCACCTTCAGAGAACATTAAAAAAGCTTCAAATGAAACACTGCCTTGGGCACTGTCATATTTAATTTTTATGAGGAATGGATGTATTGTCACATTTTTATTTTTCAGCCATATTGTGCTTTCTTGGCATTTGCATTACATAGATTAAAAAAAAAATAATAATTGTTTGGCAAATTAGACTGAAAAAATGCTGTACATGCAAACACCAGTGTCTATCAGATGTACACAGCGCACCTCCTCATAACAACAGCAAGCCTGTGCTGACTTCTGCTAAGACCCGAATTCTCCTGGTTCAGTGCTGAAAGATTGTTCCTGGCTCAAATGCAGATGCACTCAGTATCAAAGGTTACCACAGGTGTAACTCTGCCAGTCAGTGAATAGGAGAGTGGGAGGCCTAAACCTTACCAATGGGAGATGAATCTGATAACTCACAGATTGATTGTAGCAATAACTCTGTTGATCAACTACAGTCCTGGAAACCTCTGTGTAGCTTGAGGAACATTAGTACTTGTGATTCAAGGAAAAATGAAAATACTCAAAAGGTCAAATAGAAATGGAGGTTGCCTGTTATACAGTAATTTCCAGCAGTATAACAGATGTGAAGGTGACATTAGGATGGGGAGTGCACAGTGCTCAGAAGCTATCCAGCCATTAGTATCTTTCCCTATAGAAGCTGTAGACATTATTACAATTTCAGTTGTTTAAATGGAATAGAGACCAGTGAAAATATTCAACTAGCAAATCAGTTGCTCAGTCTACAGCATATGAGAATCAAGCACATTAAGCAAATAGCTCCAAGTATTCGGACAAAATGTTTAAATTTAATCTAATGTACATTCTGTAAGAACTAGAAGAAAGGATAGTTAAGTTTCTTTCTAAATACCAGAATTTTACATATCTATAAAATCTGATGTGTTCGAAGCCCGTAGCTAGGAATTCACGCATCCCTGGTTACATTTTCTGATTGGGATATATTGTTAATTATAGCTGAATTCTGATTGTCAAAGTGGGAAAGATTATAAAATTATCTTCTCAGCATTTTCCCACTTACCAGTATTCAAGACAAGTTATAAGATTAAGGCAGTGAATATTTTTCATTATAAAAAATATAAAGAAAGCAGTTTGATTTTGTGCCATGTGGTCTAAAACTGCTTTAGCTATCCTCTGCAATGTAAAGGGCTATGTATTGTTTTAAGTAACAGGTAGGCTAGAATAGTCTAGAAATCTTTACTATTAAAGAGAGCAGAAAGGTCACAAAAGGCGAACAACTTACAGTAGTCAAACTTGGGGCAAGAATCAAGATCTTTACAAAATCAATCACAGCACCAAAAAATATGGAGAAGATAACTGTCCACTTACTCACCTAAAGATGATATAAAACTATATTTAAAAGAACATATTCTATTCTATTGATAGGTCTTGGGAAAATTTACATTATTATAATGTTAAATCCTTAATAGTTATGGCTATCTGTGAGTTACTGAAGAAGTAGAAAAATGTAGATTTTTTTTTCTTCTTAAATAGCAGGTCTTTATCAGAGTCACATGGTACATCTAAAATGTCAGCTTCATTTATTACAAATAATTAAACCAAATCAGAAATAAATTGCCACCAGGTACCTGCATTGTGCATGCCAGGTCCTTATCGTAAACTAATTCATTCTTACAAATCTGTTCCTAGTTGACCATGCTATGTGCTGACCAGATTTTTAAATATATGGGATGGGTTATTGTCAGAAATGGGTTAACAGGTTTTCTGGTTTCTATCACTGTTGCACTGTACCTCCAGGTGTCAGGTTTGGCTGAAGTCAGAAGAGTCACTTTCTGGGACGATGCCTGAGAAAAATAGGAGAGCATTTGTTTATTGAGAGGATTAGCAAGGGTCATATTCTAGATTAGAGAATCTTGGCTCCTGGAGCCTTTCTGCAGATTCTCTTGGAAAGTAAACATAACAAAATAGACTAATAAACAAAAACTATGATACATTCATATTTAAGGTCAAGTAACAGAAATAATAAAAAAAAAGTCAGAATTGCAAAACCTATCACGGTACAATTTGTTATGAGAAACAATGATTCTGAAAAGGACTCATGGATAATGATAAATGAACTCTCAGTGCTTTGCAGTTTCCAAGATAAAAAATGTTATCCTTGAATAAGCAAAAAAGAGGACACCGAGTGTTAAGAGGAACATATAACCTCTCATCTGATGTTTGTTGACTACTACTGTAACAATGTTGTTAATAAATCAGAGTGAATGTTGATAATGTGAAGAGAACCTTACAATAAAAGGAGCTCAAGGAGCTACTGTACCATCCGAAAAAGAACATAAACTTCAAAATGAAAAGTAAAAGAGGGTTTCATGACCTGGTAGTCTTAAACTAGGTTACCTTTGTTCTACAGTGGTTATCACCGAATGTAGATTGATTAGTACAGACTAGATCAAAATGCTCCTTGTTAATTTAAAGTGCAAATAAGCTATTAGAAAAATTGGCTGGATTTCCTCTAATTGTCTATTTTTTATTCAATATTGTTTTCTAGACAAAACTCCAGTTCAAACAGGATTACATTCAGACTCCTCAGAAGATTCAGAAGTCAACAACAAATAAAATGCATTATTTTGCATAGGCCGCATCTGCATTAATTAAAGGATTTTTAAAAAAATAACAAGTTCTGAAGTAGTGCATATCTTTATTTATATCTCAACAAAAGGTCTATCTGACTGTTTTCCTGAGATGCCCATATTCTCCCTAATAGTAAACAACTGTATCATAGAATCATAAAATATAATGAGTTGGAAGGAATCCACAAGAATCATCAAAGTCCAACTCCTGGCCCTGCACAGGACAGGCCCAAGGATCACACCATGTGCCTGTGTGTCCATATCTCCCTCCAGAAGTAGTGACTGAAAAAGAAACAATTCTGGACAATCCAAACAGAAGGAAGCTCTGCAACTCAGTTCAGTACCTGCTATATCTATCTCAGAAAGGACCTTTTGGTTTACAGATTTTTATGATGAAGAGCTTACCAAAAAAGCATGTTAGACAAAACTAGAAAAACGTTTAATAGGTGAACCAGATAGTAAAAGATTAAAGTCCAATGGCACAAATATGAAACAAGTGGACCTCTTTTTTACTACCACTTACAGCTCAATGTTTTAAAGTAGAAAAAATTGCTTTAAGAAAAGTAAATTTTTCTTCTATTCTGCCTCCAGGTGCTCTAGAACACATTCAGTTATCACAATGGTTCTCCAGCCGTGTTATCTGTCTGCCCCTACAGGACTTAATATTTGCTTAAGATTTGTACAATCTCTCAAAAGCAAAAAAAGCAAAAAGTCTGTTGTTTCTAGGTATTACTACAGTTGAAAAACCACAGTACCTTTTCCTCCACTAAGTGGAGCTTCTGGGAAACAATTAAATTTTCACCATAATTTGGAATAGATATATGCATTGTTATGCAAGACATCAGGTACATTTGAGTTTGAGATGTCAGTCTTGCAGAGTTGTATGTATGTCTAAATTTCTCTGCATCTAGTAGTGCCATTGAGAGGGTTAAATAACTTCAAAAGATTAAAGTATCTTTTAAAGTCCAAAGGTGAGCAATGTGAATAAAGGAATCCTGATTTGCATGTATCTTTTTTTTTCTTTAATTAATATATGACGCTTGGAAAAAATACATAAAATATGTAAATTAAGCCCATTGATTTTGAACATTAATCTATATTGAGGAATAAAAATATATTGATACATAATAACACAAGCTTACAAAACAAAGAAAGAGAAACACATCTGGTATTCACTAAGCCTGTTGGCATGTACCAATGAGTTTGCAATCAGGCATGGAAACAGCCAAGCTCATGAAGCCTACATTTTTAGAGCTATAGCAGTTGTCCTCTAAATTATTCTGCATCTAGGTCTACATAAATAGCAAAGACAGATGCACAACGTTAGTGCCAGTTTTACAAAATATTATTCCAGTCAGCAAGATGCTGCAATAAATAGATTAATCTTTATTGATGTCTTTGATATTCATCATAACAACATTAATTAAGAAGAATTAATTTGGAGTTAATGTGACTTCAATATGAATTGCTCACGGTATTTACTTGTAAATTCAGTTTTTGAGGACAGACTTCATCCCCTTCACTTTCAAAACTAATGTTGATTTCTACACTATTCCACATGAATGACGGACTTCCATAATACTGTTGATACTGATGTATGGTATTTTTTCCCCTTATTGATTTTATTATGTTCATTGATATCTGCCAGTGTGTCTCCTTTCAGTTTTGTTCCCAACTAACAATTCTGGTAAAAAGGTTTTAACCCAGTTGACTAAGATACTGTGGAACAGCTGCATGACTGATTTTTCCTGGAGAAAAATAATAGGGTTTTTTAAAAGTTTCAAGTACTATCAGATAAATAAACGTCCTCATACATTATTTGAGAGTAACTAGAAAAACTTCCTCATTTGAACTTATAGTTATCTATAAATACTAAATACAAGTTCCTGAGTTTCATTACTCATATTTATAATGAATTTAAATCATTATAACCTGGAAGTTAGTCAGGTCAAAAATATGAGTTCTTTCAAAGCTAGAATATAAACAGAAATTAGCTAAATGTCTTGAGTACCATCCATATTGAAGAATGTAACTCCTGGCTCTAGTACAGAAGAAAGAGCAAATATTCTTATATTAAGAATTAAGAATTAAGAATTTGCTTCTTAATATAAGAAGCAAATTCCTTATATTAAGAAATCAAAAAATCAGAGCCCAAAACTCTTAAGTTCTGGTTCAATACCTCCGCAATATAACCATTCTTTGTGGCTATGGATCAATGTTCACAATATTTCATTAAAAAAATATTAGGATTAACAAAAGCTTCAGACACACTATTTTAAAAATCATTTATAGTTGGAATATTTCGGTATCCTGCTACAATGAGTTCCTTCCAGAGGGCTCCAAATCTCACCTTCTGTGATCAAATTTTGGCATCAAGTACCAGATGTTAATGCATTACAAATGTGCATGTGTAACATGTACATAAGTATGTGTATGTACATACATATATGTGCGTGTAGGTGCTTGCATATGTACACGTATACACACAAACACACACGTATTGTGGTTTTCCAGCTGTACACAGGATGGTGATGTATGCTAGCGCAGATAAAAAGTATTACAGGCTATCTACGACCAGAGGCAATTGCTGTGGAGATAAAAACTCATTTTTGGAGTATTCGGTATACTGTGCATGATGAAATTTTGGTGTATAGGTGTGTTTGAAAGTTAATCACACAGAAGTTCCCATCTATGCCTTTTACCTGAGTTTTGAATTGTTTTCTTATGAGGAACTGTTCTGCTCTCTAATTGCAATATTGTAGCACATGGAAGTACCTGAACAGGAAGTGTCAGGTTTTGTCCTAACTTCTGTAATTCTTTCCAATGAAGACAAAAGTTCCAGTTCCAGTTGCCCTTGAAGAGAAAAAATTAATTGCAGTAAAAGATAAAATGCATTTTAACTAATAAATACATAGTAAAAACTTCAAAATTAAGTGAAAGGATTGCTCTCAAAGACTGTATGCATTGTATACATGAAAAAAAACCCCACTGTCTTCTAGTTTTCTCATTGCCTTCCTCAGAAACCAGTTAAATGTTTATTAACTAAAATAAACATTTGTATTAATGAACAAACATGGAATTAAAGAAAAAGTCACTCTAATCAATCATCTCTCTTGGAGTAATTAAAATTCATTTGATTTATGTCAAGTTGTGGCCTGGAGGGAATATCAAACCTCATTAACAGTAGAATTGAAAATAAAGAATGAAAAAGGTACAGAATTCACACTACTTACTTTCTTTTTTCCTGAATATGTTGTTCTCTTTCTTCATTTCTTTTCATTGACTCCAAGTACCATAGAACCAATAAGTGAAATGGAAGCAGGGTAGAGATATCTTAGGAGGTACATAAAATCTAAAAAAGCAAATACCATCACCTTTAGGCTGTAGCATTTTATTCAAATCCATAGTCATAGAGGTTCACCTAGCTTTGCTTTGCAATTCTGACCAATTGCCAAAGGTGACTGCAGTCAGCAGGAAACAATACATTTAAGAAGCACATACAGGTCCAATGAGACTAGAAGTGTGTGAAGTAAAAGGCAGAGGAGAAGATATTTTCCGAGAGTTGTATGCAGTGTTGGATATATCAATATGAATACATTGTATGGAAAAGCAGAAAACATCTATCGAGTTCACGGGGATCTCTGTTCAGTGTTCAGGATATTCCTAACTCATAGATGGGTACAGCCAAAGATATTTCATTTGACACAACCAGGTCACATTCTGACACCATATTCTAATAGCTACGGCAAAGTTTCACATATCTGTGAAGGTGCTACTGAAAGCAGAACAACATTAAATATACCAAAGAATACTAACTGACAATTTACTAGATATTTTAGCATAAGAGGTTATGAAATAGAATTCCATGAATTTATAAGCTTAAGGAATCTGGCTGTTATGGGGTTTTGTTAGCAAAGTCCAAAAGGAAAAACAAACAAACAAACATCACCTTACCAGTAATCAAAGTGCTTTTTTTCTGTTTCTACAGTAGATGGAAGAACCATCGATTACTTATCAAAAGAACGGGCTAATTTGTTGAGGACTGTGAAGAAAATCGTTACAGGGCTTGAAGCATTAGGAAAGTTCCCTTGAAAAGTACTGTTTGAAAACAGAGCAATTCAACTGATGTTTTATGGACTTTCAGTTTATCTGATAGTTTGAGCAATAGGCTTTGAAAAGTCATTGATATCACATGGAATATGATTTAATTTTATAAAAATACAACTAATTAGTGCTGCTTATTTCATGTTGCCCTTACATATCCCTTCTAGATTTTTGATTGTTCTTTGTTATTTCTTTAACTCTGGGTTTTAATACCATATAAAGTCTCTATTACTAATCTACAGGGCATAAGACATAACTACTGTTAAGAGATGTCTAGAGAATAAGCACTTCAAAATCTGGTGGTTAAAAGATGGAGATTGGATTACTATTCATTACACAGGTCAAAAAGTAAGAAGAAATTGCATGAAATCTTGTCATTTAACTTTTACTAAAACTACTTTCAGCTAAGTTTTACTATCATACACATCTATATTTCATATACTTTTATTCCATTCAAATTTTATTTCTCATCCAAGTTCTAAGACTATTTCTTTAAAAACAAACAAACAAACAAAAGAACAACAGCAACAAAAAAAACCAAAAAACAAACCAAACAAAAAAACCCAAACACCCAAACACCAACACCCCTCCACCCCTCGACTAAATAAGAATCCAAATAAAACTTAAAAGAACATAGAACCCCACTACTAATGTTTTTCAATTGATATGCATGTATTTGCATGCATTTCTTAAAAAAGAAACAAATATCTCTGGCTCAGTAGAGGAACCTGTGGTAAGTAATCAGAAGGATGAATTTACCCTGTGAAATGAGTAAAACGGATTAGTGTTTGCAATGTCACACATTTGAAGCAGAGGCTGAATTTTGACTCCTTTGACTGTCAGAACTCTCTATGTCTGTTGTTTAATAGTACCTGACTTCACTTCCTTCCTGTCTCAAGAGAGAGAGAAAACAAAAAAAGTAGGAAGGGGGAGTAAATCAGGAAAACATATTAAAATGTTTATTTTTACCTGTTCAATTTATATTCTTCTCCAGATATCAGCACAGCTACTTTTTGCTTCAGAATCTTGGTAACAAGGGGGAATTTTTCCAAAATGAGGGTCATAGTCAGAAGACAAATGCTCTATCCATTGATATATTTCAGTGAGTGTCCTGGATTATCGTGTTCATGTTGAACTAAAGCATATTGCAGTAATAATGCATGACAACCTGTTTGTATGCATTATGTAGCCATGACAGAGCACTTCACTACTAGACAGCTCCTCGGTGAATTGGTTTAGACTGTGTACCTAGAGTAAATCATAGAATTACTTTGATTTACAACCACATAGACTGTTGATATAGGCACCTTTGTTTCTTTTCCTGACTTCATCTGTACCTTCTTGGCTGCTCAGAGGCACAGTCTAAAGAACTGACCTCAATTTTTGTTAAGATAATACGTAATAAATAAATAAATATATATATACTAATATTCCCCCTAAAACAACAACAAAATCACAAACAAAGCATCTACCACTCACAAACAAGAAACCCACCAACCTTTGTAAAATTTATTAAGTAGAAAACTGGTCACAGTAAAGATGCCCAATTTTCATTCCATAATTTTTGAGGATGGCATTTCAATGACAAAGCAATTTTCTTCCCTAATTTGAGTTTTGTGATGTAAAGCAAAAATCACATAGATCTAAACATGATGTTCCTTTAAATTAACTGGCATTGCTAAATTCTTCTTTGCTAAAGATCATTAGGGAGTTTTATGCCCATAGAAAAAGTAAGGTTTCCCAGCAGAAATAATGAGAGTCTGATGCAGTCACTGTTTTGGTCTGCTGGTTTGTAGGCTACATTTTGTACCTTAAAGTAAATAGCAGGTGCAATTGGTTTTCAGTGGAATAAGTAAGGCCATCCCCTCAGGTACTGCGTTTCTGATGATCCATAAAAAAGGTTTGTAATGAGCTGGCAGTTGACATTGATTATCATTTAAAGGCAGTGAAAACTGCATAAACTGTGTTGCAAAGTTTTCACTGCTAAGTGAAACCCGAAATTGTACAGAGAAGAATTTGTGTTTCCCTGAAGGAGAAGTGTGAGTTTCAGACACTACACCTCCCTGTCACTTTCTGCTCAGAGGCAGTGCTAGCTATGTGAAAATTTGGGAAAGAAAAAGCTTTTTATTCCTTCCCGTTTTGAAGTATAGTAAAATCACTACCTTGTATTCAGTACACTGAAACATCAGGTTACAAATTCATACATAGACAGCAGTATTTCTGTACTGTATGTTGTCAGGATGCTGACAACTGTATTTTTTGTTCTTGGTCATTCAGTCATGTCTGTTCATTCTGTCACCCAAAACAAAGTTGTCCTGGAAGCCACTCTATAGAAGGCAATTTGACTTTTAAGGCAAGTTACTTTGCCTAACAGTGTGTCACAGCTATGTCTAATGAATTACTGCCTCTCACATGAAGAACATAGAGGATGAGAAGTAACATGTTTGAGCAGAGGAAGCAATAACTTCAAATGCACTACATTTTAAATAGGATAGGATACTATAGAGAAACTCTGTCTTTTATCAAAAGAAGCATGAACAGGCCAAAAAATTAACAAGGTATACCAACTCAGACCAAAAAACTCTGGTCTTTTTTAGTCTTCTGTTTCATCCCATGCTGATCTCTTTCACTCTTGTATTGAATAATGAAGTCTTGTATTGAATAATGAAGTGCTCTATAAAACACATAGGAGAAGAGTTCCTGATCATTGACCCCTAAAGTATTTTGTTTGTTTTTATAAGCATAAAAGATGTTTGAGTTTAGTCATCAATAACTTCTTTACAAGTGTAAAGAAGTGTAATAACTTCTTTACAACATAACAATACAGTAAATTGTATTCCTTGTTCAATACTTACAACTGTTTGTTGGCCAGTTTGTGCTTCAGAAACAGGACATTAATTTAATGACTTTGCTTACAATTAGGATGTCAGGGCAAAGAACACATATACAGAGAACAAATTTTTTTTTTTAATTGGCCTTTTTTTTTTTGAATCAGTGAAACATCAGACCTTCCATACAGTATCCAGAGCAACTCTATGAATGTAAAGAGAGAAGTGAGGCATTTTAATGATTTAGGCATTGTACATTTAGGCATTAATTGTACATTTCACCATTTAACTAATTCAGAGGGACTTCATTGGGAAAATATTTCTAGAAAGGGAAAGTACGTCTGTTATTATTATTTCATTCTTGAGAAATCCCGCTACGATTTCAATTTTTAGACATTTCAGTGGTGTGTTTCATGTAAAAGATCAGTTCAAAACCTTTTGCTGTTTACTCTATCTGCTAGTACTGTTTATGCCTCCCTGAAGGAGCACATGTTTGGAGACATTTGCAGGTAGTCTGGCCCCAATCAGAAAGCACCACCTCTACAATCACCACAATTAGCTCCTTTGACTGCAGCACAGGTCATCACACATATTGATTACATGGCAATTTTTTGTGCTAAACTGAATCCCACAGGAATATAATCAGTGGTGCTCAAAGCGCCTTTACGCATTATTGAGAGTCCTCTTAGGTTAATAAAGCAGAAGAATGGACAATTCTAGGAAAACACTGAAACAAAAGGAAAATTATTTCACAGCTGCATAGTGTTCAAGAGAAGACATGATCTTATACTGCAAGAATGGCTTTTTGTTGTAATAAAATCTCTTTCACATGTATGGAGGAGTTCTATATACTACTTTGTCAGAAGTTGCGCATCAGTGTAACATTCAGTCTCACTTTTATTCTTTTTATAAAATACTAGAAAGACTACTGTGTTCTAACTCTATGATTGCTTCAGAAACCCCCAAAAAACCCAAACACATGCACACAGACACATACACAAAAATCAAACACAAAATATCCTCAAACAAAAAACACACACCAGACTCCACCACTCCAGCTAGGCAATAAGGTGATATTGTCTTTTTTGAGGCTAAATATGAACATTTGTTGAGCCAAGTACTGTTTTAAATCAGGTTAAATCAAGACTTTGCTTCACAAAGACACCTTACTTATGTGAAGTGCTTTAAAATGAAAGAAGCAGTTGTGAATCATTAGTCTATGTAGTGTTGAGTGAAGCAGTTTGTACCTGTCCTATCCCTGAACTACTGAGCACTGTACTTGATTTAGAAGCCCCAAATGCACTAACTGTGGAAATAAATTTCTAGCAGAGTTCAAATCAGAAAACAGGGTGGCAAGAATATCTATTTCATAAATATATATGGGACCCTCAAACAAGAAGAATGATAAGCTTTTTTAAAATCTGTCTATATCTCTTGAGAATTTTGATTAGAACATGTGTAGTTTATAAATAATTAATATCTATTAAAATATGTACAGAAATATGACTTCTAATCTGAAGGCATACAAGAACACTATTCCAAATTTATCTGAAAAAGAAATGTGGGCTTTGTGATTTATGTTTTTTAAGTAAACAAGGTGTCAGTTGTGGACCTCCTGGTGCTAAAATATTCTCATTCTTAGAAGTGGCTAAGGTGATGGTAGAATTTAGCATGACAGGTAGCATCCACTGGGCCACCGAATGATATCAACATTTTCATTTTTTTTTAGTCAGTTTATCAGTAGGGGGAACAAAACATCTCACTGAAAAGCCAAACAGAATCTGTCTACTGGACTGAACTCTTTTCTAAATATGACTTATCAATTTTGTTTTTTAAATGACTGATTAAAAAAAAAGTACATTTGAAAACCAGTTACAGTAGAGGTAGGAAAAGAGGTAACAGGAGGCTGTTATGTGCTTTGGTTTATATATCTTAGTAATACATTTGGCCCCTAAGAATTGAACAGGAAACTCGCATTCTTGTAAAAATCTGCAATGCCTTAAGTGACTCTTTTTGAACCTTTTTGAATCACTGAGCCTCAGGATAAGGCTTTTCAAACAATTCTTTATCTCTCCTAGAATTAGGATATTATATTTTCTTTCTGAAACACCAAAAGAAAATATAATTTCAGAGAATTCCCCTTTTAATGACAAAGTAAAATAACAGACATTTAAAAGGTTTTCCTTTAGACATTTTTTAG
This sequence comes from Chiroxiphia lanceolata, assembly GCF_009829145.1. Lineage (NCBI taxonomy): Eukaryota > Metazoa > Chordata > Aves > Passeriformes > Pipridae > Chiroxiphia > Chiroxiphia lanceolata. The sequence goes on along the minus strand of NC_045642.1, from coordinate 21,387,682 downwards.
ATACAGTAGTATAGTGGGATTTTTAGGACTCTGTAGTAGAGTAGTAGAGAGAAGACTCTTGGTCAGGTATGAGAAACATGTCACTGATTATGTAGATGATTATGATCACATTTATTTCTAATACAGTATCTAAATATTACCAATACAGTCTATAATATAAGCAGGTCTATAGGGTTATAATATAAGCAGGTTCAGCTAGAAATGTGCAGGTTTACCATCTTCGGGCTTGAAGAATGTACAATACAAAGCAACAAAGCACCTGTGGAGATACTTTGGGATTTTATCACATTCCTTGATGTGACCAGATCTTACCACTTTTACTCACCCACCCAAAAGCAAGTGTTCCTTCTTTGGCCCGGACGTTCCCTGCAGGTGTCCCTGCCAGGGATGGAGGAGATCCACCCAGCAGCTGCTGGCAACCTCAGGACAACAGTTTACCCAGTCTCTAGGAGTATTTTATACCCTTTTGCATTCTGATGTGCACCAAAGTCCATCACAATCATCACAGTTCCCACATCTGTGGAATGCATCAGTTATGGGAACATTCAGAGAGTTCCTCCTGTAGTTCCCACCTGGTGTTCTTATCTTAAGACAGATCTCATTGCTCATCAAAGACAACTGCAAGAAAGAGGGGTTGGGAATGGGGGGAGAACACAAGGAAAGACCCAACTATCTTTCAGTTACCATCAGATTATCACGCCAATCATGTGCCTATTTCTCTTTTTATTTTCTCCCCTAAAAGACAAGTGCATCTTCCCCCCACTCTACCTGAGTGTTATATACAGAATGGCTATATACAAGTTCATACAACTCTTCTACTTTGTGTGTCTAAGCATCTACAACATTTCAATGTCCCATCCACACTACAAGATCTTTATTTTATATTTAGGGATGTCCTTTCTTAAGTGCTGGATTTTATCACATTGTTCATTAATGATGTTGGCACAAAGGTCAGGAGTACTAATGAAATATGCTAAGATTAAACACAGGAGGAGCACTGTTACTGCAAACCCCCACAAACAAACAATCAAACAAAAATGCACAAAAATAAAACAAACGAAACCCTCTCCCAAAACAAAAAAAAACAACCAAAAAACCCCACAAAGTAAACTCAACAAACCAAATCAAACCACACCAAACCAAAAAAACCCAGTTAACCTTGAGGTGACTGATACTACAGAGAAAAAGGTTAGAAGTGTATTGATATTGCATGCAAAGTTCAGTATTGAACACAACAGAGCTAAAGTATTGTTCTGAGCTTATGAATTGGAAGTAAAAGCCAGAAAAAAACATGAGGATACCAATTAATCAGCAGCTGAATTTCAGGCATCATGGAGAAGGTAAACGTAATCCTAGGACATAACCTGCATTTTTTAGTAAGGTATTTTCACAAAAGGAAATAAGTTAATAATTACATTGTACAGAGCATTGATAGGAGTTTTAATGTAATACTGTATTCAACATATATATATATAGTATTATATATATAAATATATATAATATGTGCATATATTTAAGAAAAAGAAATTAAACAAGAAAATGCTCAGAAAAGACTTGAAAATATGGTCCTTGGAGAGCTGCTCATTTAAAGCATCACTTGTTTTATGTTAACCTTACATTACAAAGACAGAAGAAGGCAAGACTTTTCTGTATAAATGTCCAGGGAAAAAAACATCTTTCACATTTGGACAATGATGGTACAAAACCTTTTTAGTATAAACTCTATATAAACACAGTTTTCAAGTAAACTAGTCATTAGAGTTGGAGAATAGTGACCTGATGGCATTTTTAAAACAGATCCATGAGCCAGATACTGTCTTTACATTGGAAAACTAATCAGCTTTTTAGCAATAAAAAGATACTCCTGTATTTTGCAGACATTGAATTGAAGGTCATTTCCTTCTAGAGACCAGAAATTCGACCACAGCTCTTTTCATACATGTAAGCATGACTCTTTTTATCCTTATTTTCTGACACTATAAAAAAAAATTAGTAAATAACATCTGGAAGAATATAGGAAAATGGTGTAGTAGCTACATCATTTTTCAAACACTCTCTCCCCCATACCGCTCTTTGCCCATTTAGGAAGACTAACAGGTAGAAGGAAGCCTTGGATCACTCTTCCTGAATGCTTAGATGCTGCTTTACCAATGAAAGATGAATCTCAAATGTAAAAATAAAGCTTAAAAACTGTTCTCTTACTGCTTTTTTCCATTGTATGATTTCACTATGAGTGTTTTATCTCAGAATTTGTCGGACATCTGTAGTAAAGGATGCTACAAAAATGAAAATATTTGATTAGTGCAGATATATTATTTAATTATTACAGACAAAAATAGTATTTATTTATTGGATGCAAATAGCTTCCAAACTTTTTGTAGCATTCTGACTTTAGGTCAGAATAATAGTCTCTTGAACACTTGGTAGTTATATTAACGCCTCTGGTAGTTATATTAAAAACTGTCAGTAATTACCATCTACTTTTAGAAAAAAGTAAACAACCCCAAAGCAGATTAGAAAAATGGTCAGTCTCATAGATGCATAGGTAGGAACATGGCCATTAATAAATCCATACATGCCTAGCTTTGATAAGCTAATTCATTTGACTAAAAAAGTCAAGCAGAACTCAGAACAGACAACATACAGAACCTTTTCCTGTTCTACAGTGTCACTTATTGTAACCGCAGTTACTTCAGAACATTCCTGTGGTCTGTAATATTACTCTACTACATGTAGTCCAATCTATTAAACTCAGGTTTGTCTTCACACAGTGTAAGAAATAAAATATTTGATCTTGATTAACTGAATGAGTACAAGCAACAATCAAGTTTCTTCCTGTACTGACACGAGCTGCTTGTATATATTCATACTTAAACATGTACTGCCACCTGTGGTTCAGGCAGCAGTTTTAAACTTACTATGCATTTGAATAAGCTACAGTTTATATTTAAGCAAGCAAGAACTAGATATTTCACACAGAATCTTATCAGAATAACATTTTCATTAAAAAAATTATTTTTTTGGTAACCCTTTACAAATTCTTTCTGTATTTACAACTGAAGGTAATCTTTGAGTAGAAATGGCTTCGCTAAAGAATGCTCACTGCTAGCTTCTGCAAGATACAGTATCTTGTCTTAAACTTTTACTCATCTGTCTTCAGCCACCCAAATCTAGTCTAACACTGTAGTGAGTCTGAATTTCCCCTAAACAAATGAGAAGCCTTCACCAGTTCTATACTTTCTAAGACGCACTGTAACTGTACAGCTGTCAGGGTTCTACTTACATCAGCAGACCCTATAATCTCTTCTCCCCCCAGGCCCTTAGTCTGAGCTGATATGGTGCAGCTGTGAGACCTTGGAAGACGCTTCAATCAAAAAGAACCATTAGAAGCCTTGTCTAGATTCTCCCATACTGTCCTTCTCTTTGAGGGCTGCTTTAAATTCAGGCCTTTGCCCTTGATTCTGATCCAGACCTACCCTTACCTGTGGCAGTTGTATTTGTACTCAGCCTTGTACCTTGCACCTGATCTCGGATCTGGTCTATCACTGCGGACTTGTCCACTGAGCACTGAAGTGTTGGCTGATCTCAAGGTCTGTTCTGTCCTTCCTGTCAGGTATGCTGGGGTTGCACTTCTCAGCTGGCAGGGCACTGCCTCTGTCTCTCTTGCTGTCATCCTTGGCTCCCAGCTCAATTTGCTTTCCAGAGCCACTAGTTTTGCTGCTCCCTGGCAAGAACCTCTTGCATCATAATTTTGAGAGACAAAAAGGAGACCTAAAAAGAGGTAAGGTAAAGCCATCAAAGTAATAGCTGTTGTTGCCTTAGTTTTTGGACAGTAAGCATAAAGTAGTAGTTTCATATTTTAAAATCCAATGTGTACAGACAGCTACGTTTTTAGGACTTATAGCTATTGACGGACCTTTTGAAAGCAAAATTATCACTCTCATGAGTTTTAGGCAAAGAAAATTCTAATATGTCCAACTCCCGTAGGAAATGAATTAACAGCAATTACATTAGAACATACAAACCTACATACCTGAGGTAGACATCTGTCAAGGTATTCAGATATATTAGATTTAAATGTGAGGGTTTTTTTACCACATTTTAGGAAATGAACAATGAAAAAGTAAGTGACTTTTTTAAGCACTCACGTTAAGTTAGTTGTCAGTAATCTAGAACACTAAACAGAAGGTCGCATTTTTCATCCCCAAGAGAGATTATCTAAATTTTATGATCTCTGTAAATATGTTCAAGTCTTCTGTGTCAAGTGACAAAGCTAACAAAATGAAGTAGTCCTAGACGGCAAAAGTCAAGGTCCTTCTTCCAGCTACAATTTTTCCTACACCTCTAAAGTATGTGAAATAAAGTATTTTGCATGACAGTAGTTCTTAGAACAGAAACTTACCCCTCATGTGCATACTGAGTTATCGCCATGCAAAGTATTTTCATGCATGTGTATGAGAACAAATTCCAAAAAGAAAAAAATTAACAACCAACTTTCTATTTCTTAGTGATAAACATTCAGTTCAGGGGCAGTTCACACTGGGTAAAATAAACATCAAGAACAGCTGTTGACATTATCTGAATAACTCAAACCTTATGACCTGTAAAACTGAAAAAGAAATTTATAAGGTCAGATTTTACTTTATTAATATAAGTCCTTTGGAGAAGAATAAGAGAGGCAGACGAAAATAATAAAAAAATAGAAAAAAAATTAAAAAGACAAGGAAGGTGTCAGAGCTTGCTAGTAGTAGTTTGATCTCCATCTTTCATCTTTAGAGCACTAAAACTAGGGAGTAATCTTTTTAAGGTAGCCACTGAGTTGAGGCTGGCTAGTGTGGAAGCTGGTGTGTGATGCCTTCGTATCACTTGCTTTTTGTCTCTTTATTTAAAAGTCTTTATCTTGACCCACAATTTTTTTTCTCACTTTTACTCTTCCAGTTCTCTCCCCCATCCTGCTAAGGGGGAAGCAAAGGAAAGTGGTGGGAGGGCAGTGAACAAGAGACTGGTTGATGTTTCAGTGTTGACAACCAACAACCAAGACAACACCACAAACTGTGCTCATGATTCCTTTCCAGATCATCTCTGCTATAACTGAAGTGTAATACCATGAGAAGTCCGTACTGTGTTTCTGGGATACAAAGGAAAATGTATGTACCTTTTTGTACAGCTGCAAAAATCCTGCTGCACTTCCTTACTCTACTGTGAAATCACGCTAACTGCCCCAGGCTTTAAAAAGAGAGTAAGATTTTGCTTCCAGTAAATAAAATCCTTCTAGCATACTATAGAATAAAACAAAGGTTATCCTTGAGGTTTAAATGTCAAAAGGAGACTTTGAGAGTGCTGGTTGCACATCCCAGTTCTGGCACAAATTTTAGCTTGCAGCATGAAGTGTCATTCTGTTCAAGGTTCTAACTAAAACTCTTTCCCTTGGTTCAGCACATGTAAAAAATGATAATACTTACTTCTGTGCTTTCTCAAATAAATCTTTTTAGAGTCTAACCTCTCTTGTCTGTCCCATGTCATAATATTTTAGCCACTACTATAACACCTTTAAGCCATTCTTATAAGAAGCTCTCTCAGATGATTGCAGGTGTCTTGCCTATATACGAGGAAGAAAATTTTGGTCATTACAGCTCATTTTTAGTTCTGAATTCAGCCAGAGTAATAAATTGTCGTGGTGACAAAATTATGCAATTGTACAAAGGTTTTACTGATGATTTATACTTCAATAATAGGTGAGAACTAGTTGATTCTGACTTCTCAATGCTGCAAGTTCCAGAAACCAGGAGCAGCTCATCATTATCTTCCGACGTTAATGGGTTTCTCAAAAAAAAAAAAAAAAGTCTGTATTGAAATTATTTCCTCTGTATGATATTCTGCTATGATTAGACCCAAAACAGAGTTTGCATTTGTGGTCTCTCACTGAGAATAGTGCTATGTAGATACTGAATTAAAACAATATAGTCATTTTCAGAAACTCTTATAAAAAATTGGAGCAAAAGAAGGAAAGGTTCACAAGCACCCTAAAAAATGACACGAGCCTGATGACAATGACTGCATGGACAAATTGTGCCTACCACTACCTCCAGAACCCAAAAGGTCTATTTGCCTTAATAAATCGTAGAAACCTAGTCCACAATTTTAAGACCAAGATACAGTCCTTAAGCTCCTGATTTTAGTATTTTAAATTAATATAGTGTAATCCAAATGTCCTTTAAATTTAAAAACCATAAAAAATGAACTGTAAAACTTTTTTTTTGAAACCAGAACAAAAATGTAAGCTTGCGCTTTCATCTAAATTAGAACATTTTTGTCTAGTTTATCTGTATGCTGTGTTCATCAGTCTAGATTTCTGTGCTTTTTGCTTACACTGAAAAAGCACCTCTAGGAGTTCTCAGAACTCTAAGGAGTGACTGTATTGACTGAGACCTTGGAATCTGAAGCATCTTATTTCCAAGGGGAACATTTGTAGCCCTGATCACACCATGCACCCGAGGGCAGGTAGGAATGTAAGCAAGCCTCAGAATGAGCCACAAAGAGGCATTCAAAAGAACACTTAAAGAACAAAATAGAACACTTAAAACAGGCACACTCTTGAAAAAAATTCACTACTTCGGTTTTAAATTTTTCTAATGTAGATTAATTTTTTGTTGCAAGCCTCTGTATTCACATGCAGGGGTTGTAGCCAAAATCTATGAGCAAATTAGTTTAAAATTTATCCCTAGGAACATCTTCTCAACTGTTTGAAGTGTTTCTTATCCAATAGAGCTGGAATGCTCCTTGCTGTTATTACAATAATGATAAAACTTGTAATGCATTTCATATCTCATGCCTGTGGCTCAGCTTGTATTTAACCTTCAGTGTTCTTTGGCTGTGTATAGAGCAATAGCATTGAAAACAAGCTTCTATTTATCACTTTATGCTAACCTTAATGCATAATATTTAGCAGTTTTCCAATAAGCTGCAATTGCAAATGGTGACATTACCATAACAGATTTTCAGTGCATTTTTTCCTAGCTATGTGTAATAGACATGAGAATGTCTCTATGCCAGGCCAAACACTGAGGCCAGAAGGGAGCATTAGGTTGTGCTTTTATAATAGACTTTGTGTCTAAATGGTTTAGAACATATGCTCTTTGCCCCACATTCATCCAGGTATGCACAGAAAGTGATTGAAAGGTATCTTTATCACTTCTCCCAGTCTCTATAACCCTAGTAGTTCTGCTTAAATTTACAGTAGAAAACACCAACTAAATCAATAAAACAGAATGAAATGCATTACAAGTGTCTTTCTGTCACAGTAGATGTGATTCTGCTTGGCACTGGAATATTGATCTCTTGCATAAAGTTAATTATTGCCACAGAATTAATTCAGGAGAATACAAGATAAACAAATGCAATCTTCAAGGTGAGTCTAACACACGCTGCAATTAAAATTGTATTCCTTTACTCCGTCACAATCTGTGTCAGCTCCAAATTTGGGTACCTGCTCTGTTTCATTTGAATAACCATTTATTCTACTAGTTGTTCTCAAATTAATAGGAATGCCTATTATAGGGTCATGTTTTGATTTTAATGATAGCCCCCTGCCCATTACAACTTTATGGGCTCCTTTCCTTAATCATCTTGATTATATGCAGTGTGCATTGGCCTGTACTGTTTCTCCTGGTTTTTCATGCTACATGTGATTGTCCTATTTGTTAAAGAAGTAGAAAAAACATGTTATCTACTATGGCAAAAAAAGATTAACTAAATACATATGCAATATGTCCCTTGAAAATTCTAATGAAACTTAGGAAAATCTACAAAAATTAATACAGAGAACTGATTTCCAGTTAAAAATTACTCTCAGTTATGCATACAGTGTATAACAGATCATAAAGAGAGCATGGTTGTAGGTTGCACAGAGTTGCACTTAGTGTGATTTTTGTGGGAATGACACGATAGGTAGCAGAGGAAAAAAAATAGAAAGAAACATACTGAATGTAATAGTCACAAAAGTCTTTAAGACATTATAAAATGGCACATATAGATAAACGAGGGCTGTTCCAGAGATCTTGGGCAATAGACAGGAATTATATACAATATATTCCCATAAATATATCACTGATGTTAAATTCACTTACAGTATTGTCTTGTTTATCTTTTCCAGGCAAAATTTAGGAAAGCTGCATCCAGTGTTTGGATGAGTTTTAAATAAACATTCCTCTATCTATATTATTACTCTTCTTGAATGACAGCAAACAGCTCTTTCTTCCAGCATAGGATTATTCTAATTCCAACATCAAAATTAATCAAACAGCCTTGGTTAATCAAAATTATATATTATCATCCTGATTGCAATCATCCATCAAAGATTATTTCCTCCTGCAGTTTATACGATACATAATCAGTGCAGAAGAGAAACAAACCAACTCTATAAAGTAAAAACAGTAGTTGTTAATTGTGTAGTAAATAAAACTCTAAACTGGTCAGAAATAGTCTGGCATTAGTAGGCCTCTGACATATATATATATCATGCCTTTCATAAACTCACGTGAGATCATTCCACAGCCTTAGTAACACACGACTTGTTTTTTTTGTTTTTTTTTTTAGCTGATATAAATGTCCTCATTTAAAGACGTGAAACTTCCTTGTTAAGGAAGTTTAAGTCATAAATAATTGATACAAAGTTGCTGAAGATTTCTAAGGAAACTTCATGTTTATTTGCTGCAACTTAATGCACAGACACTGATCTTGTCCTTATCTGACTCTATGCTGTCTTTTTCATCAGCCAGAATGTGTCTTTCAGGTTTGTTATCAACTAGAAGATAAACCAGATGGTCTTAACCAACCAGAGATAGCAATATTAAGAAACACTGCTTTTAATTCAGACTCATTCAAAATACACAAGGAATATAAAAGGGAAATAAGTAATTCAATAGTGATGCCTTGAAGCTTTGGGCTGAGTTTTCCACACCTTTTGCAGACTGCATCTTTGACCCAGTTAGAGCCCTGGACTTGAACTCACAAAGTTAGAAGGCAAAGTATTTTCTATAAACCACAATTTTAACTGAAATTGCCTCAGTTTCAACAGTGTATTACAGAAATGTAGCAAATCATCATAGAGTTGTCTAAATATTTAGAATTAGCTGGTAAATAATAATTTATGTAAGAAGAAGAAGAAGAAGAAGAAGAAGAAAAAGTAAGTTGGTCAGCATACTACTACAACACACCTTGCATTACTCCTTAAAGATTGATGACTGACTTTAGGTGGACTGTAGCCATCAAGAAAAAAATCCTTCAAAATTTATGTCTAAGTTTTTTATGGGCAAAAGAAGAGTTACTGCTCGATTTTCACCCACCAAGAGGCAGAAATGGATAACTCAGTTGTACACTAATGTTTAATTCACCCATCTCTTGAGTACTTGACTGGTTAAATTATAAGTTGCCAGATGATTACAGGTAACAGTAAAAGTTAGTCAAGGTTAAATCAGAAGCTATCATCTACCTTATAAATCAGAAGAAAGCAAAAAAAGAAAAGTCTCCTTTGTTATCAAAGACTGGATGTACTTGAAGAAAACAAGTTCTGAAGGATCATTTCAAAAGTATGAAAAGCCAATAAAGTTTATCTTGGTGATACATGACTGATGCTGGAAAGGCATTGTGGAAGTTATGAAATCCTGAATGGGGATGGTATGTGCTCAGCTGCAAGATTTCTCCAGTATGTACATAACTTTAGGACTTAGGCCCCTTTTATCTGACCTGATATATTGGAACATATTGTAAGTCTACAACCATGACTCCTTGTTTATGTTTTTTTAGATGTTTCTTTTTCATGCTCTTCAGACTGCATAATGAAGCAGACTAATAGAATCATTCTTCAATTCAAAGATTTGTGTAAGAAGTACATGAAGTGCTATCAGCCTACACTGAAAAAAACACAGAGATACCTTCACATAATTAAGTATTCAAAGACTGAACATGTTAATTTATCTGATCTTTGTTAAAATTGCTTGGTTTTAATTATTCATTCTGGTTTTCAAAGGAATTATTAGGCTTGAATGTGTGAGGTAAGCTTTATGGTTCCTGAAATTTTTGGAGACTTGGAGTTTGGAAATAGGAAACAATGAATGTAGGTGTAGACAATACTGTTACATTAAGAAAGATTTGAAAATATGTCAAATACTATGGGTCCAGAATGATTAACAAATGCAGACTAACCAGGTTTCGGGAAAAGAGAAAGAAAGAAGTAGAGTAATATTGACCTCAAATCAACCAACCAGAAATAGTAACAGAAATACCTGCATCGGATGACTTGAAAGACATGTTCTTGCAAAAAAAGGGCGAGATGTGTTCTTGAAGAGATTCATGATAAAATAAGTAATATAATGGGCAGTGGACAGAAGACAGCTTGTGGTTTTGGAACACCTACTGTAAAGTCCACAGGCAAGCTAAGATTAAATTTTCTCTTCTCATTATAAGAGAAATCAGATCTGGAGTTGCAGATGCAATAGAAATAGGTAAAAAATAAAATGTAAATTGCCTAATTAGGATTTTGGGCAATGCTCAATTATGAAGAAAATATATTATTTTGCGTAACAGATTTGATTCATAGACATTTCACTGGAGCTACATCTGACTTATAGCATCCTAATCCATATCGGTCTTCGACAGTGTAATTTTGAGAATAAATTATATGGACTAGGGAACTTGATAAAGTAGTTCAAAGAAGTAAAAAGTGTTTCAAAACTTAGAGTAAATGCAAAAATGAAATAGAAGTAACAAATGTTTTGTAGAGTTGCAGGTTCTGATTCTTTTGAATTGCCATCTACTTAGATATAACAATATAAAAATGCTTACATAGTGTAAAGAAATGTGTTTTAAAGTTTCCTGCTCATGGAAACACTTTTCTTTCTTTGCAACAGTAGTTGCTATACCAGAAGACATTTTTAAGACACAGCATTCAAATAGTGACTTGTAGATGAATGGGTCAAACCCAAAAGGTCATGTCAGTTTAATTTCATGGTAGGAGATGAGAAATTGCTGATGGGTCAGAGAAAATGGGATCTGAGTACTCATATCCATCTGTTCCTTGGGGTATATATAGAGAGAGGCTTTTTAATCCCATCTGTTTGTGGTAGCCAGAGCACAGGTTGTATGATCAGCACTTAGTAACTGGCTTCTCTTGACACAAGTGTAATTCAAGTTTGGTGTTTTTATTTCATATTTTTGTAACATCAGCAGAATGAATCCAAGCTTTAAAGATATTCTTGACTTTTACTATCCTCATTTAAAATATAGCTGAGCTTAGAAAATATTTTCAAATGCATGCAGACTATAGGGTTGCAAGCAGAATCTGAAAGTACTACCTAATGTTTCAGGTCAGTCCAAAATCTAGTGTCTGATCCAAAACTTTGCTTTATAAATTTTTATATATCATAAAAAACCCAGTAACTTGTTTTGATTTGTAGGCTAATAAGATTGGTCAAATGTAAATAAGAGACAAATGCGTAACAGGGAACTGAACTGGCTGAAAATGATCCAGACGATTTTATTCTGATACAACATTCAAAACTGCTGAGCAGAAAATTATCAGTGACCTTGATTGATGATGAGAATCACAGGAATTAGCAAACAGGATGTGAGTTCCTGATTTTCTAGGAGGGACATAGATGGAACAAGGAGAAAGAGAACTCAGTAACTATTCCTTACTATTTCCTGACATTTTCCTACACTCTATAATTTTTCCCCTCTCCATGAATACTACTATATTTTATTTCTAGAGAACATTTTTATCTGAAGGTGTTAAAGCCCTTTAAAAGATGAAGGATTTCTTAAAGCATCCTACAATGTGTATATTTTGTATCCATGAAACAAATATTGAAACCAAGGGAAAAATCAAAATCTTCATTTATGAAAAGTTAAGAATTCAAACTCACATGAAAGCACTTAGTGGTGAAATGCAATTTTTTTAGACAAAAAACATCCACAGATTCATTTAAAAAATTGTAAAATCATGCTCTTTATTCAGATATATTTGGCTGATTGAATATAAACAGCTTGGTCTCAGTGAATTGCTTAAGACACATAGTGAATTAATGACAGATGAGAAAATAGAGCACAGGTGCCTCAGGCGTCCAATTGTTTTCCTGTGTTAAATAAAAGGATCTTTCTGCTTGACACAGCAATGAATTTCAAATTAAAAAAAGTCCTGGTGTCGGCTCACCATGAGGCATCTAGTGGATATAAAATGAGCAAATTACTGCTATTATTCTAAACTGATCTGGGAAGAGGAAATCAAGTAAGACTAAAGAAGTTGTGTGTTCTCATTTACATAACTGTAACCCATTGGAAAACTGTGCTACAATAAACAAGATAACTTAAGATAGCTAAGATCTGATTAGATATATGACACAGAAAATAAAAAAAAAATTAATTATAGTAGTCCATGACTTTCCTGCAGATACTACTCATAGGAATAAAGGGGTAAAATACTACAGCAGGGAAATGGAAAAACAAGATGGGGAGAACAGACTTTATTAGACTTATTATCCAGGATCTGCTAACAGGTATGGGGGTGAGCATGATACTCAGAAGGTACAAAAATGTGCTAAAAGAGATTTCATTCATTACCAATTCTAAGCTTGGACAAGGTCTGTCGCAAGGATAAAATTAAATATACTCCTGACTTTGTAATTAAGCCTGAAACTAAAATACTTTCTAGAATCGTTGCATCTCATAAATTACGAGATTCTAGAACAAGACACAGTAACATTTGCTTGCTTGGTTACGTGTCCACGATAAAAGTTTCGCTGTCACAGGAGGAACAGTAACAAGTGCTGAAACTGGTGTCAGGGCTCACAATAGCACCGACTTGCCGTTTCACACCAAGTGGCCCTCAAAAAAGAGAGCCCATAATCCTGTTTCTGACCCCTTGTCCCTTGCAGTTTTCCTGCCAAAAATCTTCCCCTTATTAGTCTGTCTCTGAGCTTTCCAGACCACCACTCATATTCAGTACTGTTCTCCAACAGATAATTTCAACTGGAATTTCCATGTATAAACAGGCATGATGTGTTCACCCATTATCCTCAAAACATCCCTCACTGCTGAACATGTGCTTAGGTACCAAACTCATAACAGAAAACAATGTGGACATTCTCCACCATAATGTGTTCTTTTCACTGTCACTCAGGCTCTTCTTACACCATCACACTACCAGCCTTTCTTTCTTTTCATATGATACCTCCCCTGAGCAGTGAGGGAAATGCAGTAACTCTCTCCTGAGAAGGCTGGTCTTAGCAAACCAAGCAGGGACAATTTATACTGAGCTTTATTACTACCTGTCTTGTTTTCCCTCAAACTGTCTTAATATACTTTGATATCTGCCACAACAGTGGACTACTGTGTGGTAGCACAGGCATTGAGGGTCCAATCAGATAACAAAAATCACTTTGCAGTAGCTTAGGGTGTAAGAACAATGGTTCAGAAACATTATGCCATTGGTTTCTTGTGATCATAGAAATCAGAGATGAAGAAGATCCTTCAGGATATCTTATCATCTTTCAACACCAGACAGATGGATAAATGTTCCTGGGTCACATTTAGCAATCTTTTATCCAGTCCAGTTTTATGTATTTCATATTTCTCTCTGGAATCTGGTAGAATCATCATCATGGGAAATTTTTCTTAGTGTTTAGTCTTAAATTTCTTTGCTTAACATCATCCTGCATGTTTACATAATGAGCTTAGTAAGCTATAAAGAGAGAAAGAGCACTTGCTGGCCAAGCAGGTTTCTGCAAAACTCTTTCAGCTCCATCAGAGAAGTTATACCATCGTTCTTGGCCCTGGTGACATATGCAGTAATTGGGGAATATTTCACTTCCACTGACATAATGAATCCAATACTATGTGTGCAATATGAAGGTGATTAGAACAGAGAAAAAGTTAGCTATAGACAGGACAAAGCAATTTTTTTCTGTGCATTAATATGGGTTCTTCTGCAATTGGTATAAGATTTATTTGTTATTAATAGACTAAGGAATTCCTATATACATTAAACTGTACATCTCAAAATGAGTGTGGTTGAATTTTATTATCAGTAGTACCAATGGCAGTGTACCTGGAGATCTCAAAATACAAAATATTTTCTGAATTCCTTCCTTTCCTTTCCCTTCCCTGAGGTAACTACAACATGTATATTTTCCCTCTGATTCTCCTACATTTATCTTCGTAATGTATAGCTACCTGTATATAATCTGGCCATAAATTCTTAATACAGGGTACTGATTCAGATTTAGACACTATTTTGGTAGAAAGAACCTAGAGAAAGGGATACATTTTTCTGCCTCGTACCATCATTCCCTAAAAATGGCTACTATTCTCACAAAAATAGGCAATATCCACCCACTAAACTTCCTTTTCCTATGCAAATATTAAAATACCTTCAAACTACTAAGAAGATAAATATTCCGAAGAACATGACTATCATTATCTCTTTGTTTATCTAGAGCAATTTATCCATTGCAAAATATTGTGACTATATTTCAGTTAAAAAAAGTAAAAAATAATATTTCATGATGCCTTTTCCCCTTTTGCAGATTGAAAATAAAGAAAGAATTTGGAATCTATTATGCTGAAGTTTGCATTGAGAAGCCAAACCTATTTATACATATACAGTATGACACAGAAAACATGAAAAGTCACATTATTAATCTGGCAGAACAGAATCAAATGAAACTGAACTATATTTATGATTTAATATTTTGCACAAAATGCCAGGAAAATTCTTGTTTCCAGGGAACTTCTAAAATGTTAATTAACTCTAAGTTTGCATTCATGGTATTACTGAAAAAAGGAATTAAGTATTCTGCAACACACTTTTTAATCATGTTTTCTTTCTACCACCTGACTAGTATAGTAGTACTGCTTTTGCTTACCTTCAATCACTCTAATTCTATCCTGAAACAGTAGTTTAAAACAATGAAGTGATTCAACACTGAAGTTACAAAAACTTTACCTGTTTCCTGTTTAATCCCAAGTTTTGAACTGCTACTTAGATTTCATTAAGATTTTTGTTTCTAGATTTTCAATTTCTTACATATTTCAAATATTTTAATCTCATCTGAATTCCACTTTCAATTTAATTAAACCTTGTTTCAAGAATATATGCAAATACTTAGGACATAGAAAACAAGGAAAAAAATAGCCAAACATCTAGAAACCAATCAATCAACACTAACAAAAAAAGAAAACCCTAGGAAAATATCAATTCATCAGACAAACTCCAACAAAATGTAGTCTAGTGGGCTAATACTTTTAGTATCTCTTTACATTAGTTACACTCACAAAAACAGCAACATATATAGGAAGTACAATTAATTCCAGACACAAAGAAATTAAATTTTAGTAAGAAAATATTTAGAGGTATCGAAGGACCTTGTACCTACATTGCAAGTGGAACATCTATCTGGTGCTTCAATGTGCGATTTTGGTCTTTGATCTTCTGAGAGGGAAGCTGATTCAAGAACATCAGTGGTGTGCTTGTGTAAGTACTACAGGACTTCATATGTAGATATAAGGAAAATTTTCATCAAAAATAACTCCTTCTTGGTACTATATTGCTACCCTTGCTACAATTACATTAGAAAACACTTTAAAAAAAACCCACTTCCTAATAACAAACAGGGAAATGATTGATGGCAAATACTGATTAGTCTAATTTCCTCCTATGACAAAGTGAAAAAACCTCATGTGTAGAGGGGAAGCAGTGACTGAGACCAGCTGGTTTGACAGTTGCTTTGAAGAAAGAGATTTAAGAGATTTAGTTGTCCACCAGCTGATCATGGTGTTGTGCTTTTTTGGAAAAGAAAAAGCATGTGGCAGATTTAAACAAAGTACATTTTCTATGGATATTCACAAAATCTCAGCTGGAGTCCTGTTTTCAGACTAACATTTCAAGAAGGGTTATTGAGGACAGAGGTGTGCACTGTGTGAGCATAAATCTAGTAAGTATGATGCTCAGGGAGGGATCAAAAGAGCGGGAGGTCCTAGCCATAACAATGAGAAGACTGAACACAAATGGGATAAGTGCTCTGAGCAAGCTGCTAGCCAAGAGGGGAATAAGCTGTGGCTCACAGTAAATATGATGAGATTTACACTAAGTAAGTTTTTAATGGAAAGTATGTGGTTTTTTGTTTCTTTGGTTTTGTTTGTTTGTTTGTTTTAATAATGAGTCAAATTCCTGGCAAAATTGCAAACACTGTGACTGGTGAATTTTAAGAGTTGGTAGACAAATATCTAACAAAACCGAAAGAATTAATATACCTTTGGCAGAAAAATGAGCTTGGCTTCTGAACTCTGCTCCAGCCTAGAGCTCTAACTTTTTATGGCTGAAGAATGAGAAGTATTTCTTTCCTCTTTCAAAACCCACGTTTAAATTAACAATTTACTTATAGACACAGAGAAATATTAATACAGATGTTCAAAAATACTGAGTGCCTAATATTCCTAACCTTTTTAAGGGTTATGTGTGTATTTATGTTAGACAGGAATATAATGCCTTATCCATAACACTTAAAATTGTGTTTATATTATTTCTTATGTTAAGCAGACTAATAAGTTAAGACTCTTTTCCTTGGTATGAACTGGTACTTTTACATTTTAAACAAGTATTTCTTAGTTCTTTTCAGCACTAGCATACAGTGACATCCTCTTGTCAGAAGTTTTTTTACCTATGTCAGTGAATTTAAGTAAAATCAAGTACACTGAAATAGGCTTGAACTTATCTTCTGGAATCTCTACATGGTAGTTGTGTCTGCTATAAATCAAAGAAGAAAGAGCTATAACTTTGCAGTGTAGATTAATTTACTTCATTAACAAAATCTAAATTAAAAAAAGAAAAAAAGAAAAAAGGAAGAGACTTAAAGCAGTAGAAAGTTTATGTTTTAAAAAGAACATAAAGTAATAAAAACATTCATAAAACAAATCTCACTTTTACTTTACTATTTTATTTGTCTTAATAATTAAAAATCTAAAAATACTAAGGAATAAGATTTTCATATTATTAAATAAAAGCAGCAAAACCAACCAACCAAAACAACAACAACAAAATTCCCATACCCAGGAAGCACTGACTCAGGTTTCCCAGAATCTTTGTTTTGTCCCTGATGCGGTTTTGCAAATATATTTACTTTCTTCTCCCTCAGTTCCTCATATACCTGAAACTAGGAAGGATATTTTGAAATGTCATTATTGATCATTAAAATATATGTCAATCCTTGGAAGGAAAATACTATAAAAGGAAAAGCATTGTTATTTTTTCATAATATACTTGTTTTTTACAAAAGAATATTACAGCAATTTTGAGTACTCAAAGATATACATGGCAGCAATGTTTTTCTATTCAGTTACACAAGGAACTTCAACCCCATTAAGGCTGACCCTGGTTCAGATACTATGCTGATCAGATTTTGGCAGCACCCCTTGAAATATCTGGCAATCTGTCAGATTGTTACAATTTCAGAAGAACTAATTTTCCTTTCAGATGAGGTCCAGCGTTAGACACGTATTTTCTTTGTTACAGCAGATGTAGAACCCAGCAGCCAAGTGATGAACACACACCCCAGCTCTGCCCTGCTGCAAATGTTTCAGTTATCAAACCCATGGTCTGATGTTTCGAGTGTTGCTTAAATGTTGCAACTGAAATCAGCTGTGCAAGAACGCTGAAGCCAGGGAGCACTCCACTGGGTTTTGAATGGCAGAATTTCACCCAGCCACTTGCAAACTGCTCTCCGTTAAGCTGACAGAGACACTCCTATCAAGTTGCAGATGCTGACAGATAGATGTTATCTTATATAATGCTCCTAATCCCCCTTAAATATTTTAAATAACAGACAGGAATGTACAAGAGAAAAAAGGTAGTGAACGTTTTAATGGGACAATGAAAATGCTGTAATTCCAAGGAAACTGTAAGTTTAGAGTCTCAAAATATTTTGGAAAATATTTAATTTTCAGAAAACCCTGTGAGAAAGTTGCATGATGTGTTGCAGACACTTTTCCTGCTATTAGGGAAAGACTTCTTGGTGAAGACCTGTTTAACAATCCACATCAATAAATGTACAGTGTAGGATATTAAGAAAAATTTTCTATCTAAATCCAAGAACAGAAAAAGGTAAGAATTTGCTGCAGTTTATAAAAGTACTCTATAGAATCATTATTGATCATATGTTACATTTGGTGTTGATTGGAATTTTAAGCTGCTTTCTTTTATTTGTTATGGTGGGAGGCAGACAATTTGAAATTTGTGCCATAAGCTTGGAAAGAAGTAAAAGAGGAGAAGTGCTATGCTGGACCTCACCCAGAAGGAGGGGCTTTTGGGGAATGTGAGCTCAAGGGCGGCCTGGGCTGCAGTGACCATGAAATATTGGAGTTTGAGATATTTCAGACAGCGAGGAGGGCACTCAGCAAGCTCACTGCCATGGACTTCAGGAGAGCAGACTTTGGCCTCTGCAGGTATCTGCTTGGTAGAGTGTCATGGGATAAAAACCTGTGAGGAAACACTCTAAACTGGAGAGACTCAGATTTTATAGATGGACCACTCAGTGAATAAGGAATCGGCTGAATGGTTACACTCAGGGAGTTGTGATAAATGGCTTGAAGTCCAAGTGAAGACCAGTGATGAGTGGAGTTTGTCAGGGGTCAGCATTGGGACTGGCACCATTCAGTGTCTTTGTTCTTGAATTGGTCAATGAGACTGAGTGCATCCTCAGCAAGATTGCTCATGGTAGCACCCTGAGTGGTGCAGTCGACACACTCAAAGGAAGAAATGCCATCCATAGGGACCATGACAGGCTTGAGAAGTGGGACCATGAGAACCTCATGAAGTTTGACAAGGCCAAGTAGGGTTATGCATGTGGGTAGGAGCAATACCAAAAACAAACACAGACTGGGCTGATTGAGAACAGCCCTGAGGAGAAGGATTTAGGTATGTTGGTGGATGAGAGGCAGAACACGACCTGGCGAAGTGCCCTTGCAGCCCAGAAAGCCAATTGTATTCTCAGCTACATCCAAAGCAGCGTGGCCAGCAGGTTGAGAATCACCTCCCCCTCTACTTTGCTCTTCCAAGACCTCACCTGGAGTGCTGCATCCAACTCGGGGGTCCCAGAGAACTTATGTCTACCCCATCCCTGGAAGTGTTCTGAGAAACCTGGTGAAGTGGAAGGCGTCCCTGACCATGTCAGAAAGATTGGAATTAGATAATCTTTAAGGGTCCCTTCCAACCCAAACCATTCTATGATTTCATGATTCTATGAAATTGCTGCAGATGTGATGACAATTTTGTTAGTATTCTGCTTGAGCAGTACACGACTTATCAGGCTTTTGACTCCCTCTAAGCAAAAATGGAGATAAAATGACCGTGAGTACGGTAATTACCCTAGGTTTGCTTTTCTTAGTATATTTTCCACCTGTGTAAGTGGTTTGTGAGAGAGAAATAGCAGCTTCATTTCAGTTATGATATAAAAAGTATCGGTTCAGTTAATTGGATGCTTTTCAATCAGCAATGTGTGTATATTTTAACAAAGTGAGTTCTAATATCCAAACATTGTAGCACTCAAACTGTTTACAGATGGCTTATATTTTACATGGAAACTTTTCAACTTTTTTTCCCTCTATTTCTAACTAAAGGGGTTTTTTTGAATTGTGTCCATTTTCCTTTTGCTTTTTGTTTCCTTTCAGTGACATTAAGCTATGGGAAAAATTTAAAAAGCATATAATTGGATGAATACATAGACACTGCCTTCCAACCTCTAGTATGGTTTGTCGGTGTTTTTCAGAAAATAAAGTTTTGTTGATTACAGACTTATTTGTCATACTGATGTTTCAAAAAAGCCACTGATATTCAAGTTTTGATTCTCCATCTCATTCATTCTGTCAGAAAATAAAATATTAACCAGTCATTAAGATATAACACAGTAAAGAATAAATCACTGAATTAGTAAATATCTCAGTAAGATATAAAAAACTTTAATTCATATTCCAAAATTAGATATTTTAAAATAAATGGAATATTTTTTTGTATCAATACAGAAAACATAAGGATACATGGATTCTCATTTCAGGTATTTGCTTTATCTTATGTTGCTCCCATTCTCCACTTAGTGTTAGAATAGTAATGATTTTATTTTACACTTACGATTGTATTTTATTGTTTTGCTTATTGGAAGATTTTGGAAGGTAGCCACTAGTTAACTGCTTCCGAAGACTGAGATTTTTGGTTTTGTCTGCCAGCTGGTATTTTATTTAAAAAAATGTTGAGTGCAATAATGTCTATTTAGTTTTGACCACTTTCACTGAAACTAGGTATGCTGTCCACTTTCCCAATGACACAGTGTTCTTGTTATTTTCTTGTTTTGTTGTCATATGGACCATAAACCAGAGTCAGAGAATTTACAGACTTTTCTCAGGCTGCATCTTCCAAGTACAGACTACTATGACATTAAACGCAAGGATAGATTTGTTAGCACGTGTATTTTTGTTGAGATGAGTGGAATAAGGAGAAGAATATTTAAGAGAAAAAGATAATTCCTTGGTTTATTAAATGAGGAAAACAGGCAAACTGTAAAGGCAATAAGAAAGCCACTTCTTTAGTGTTAAATTCTTGCACTAGTGGCCAGAAAGCTAGAAGTATAAAGTTCAAAATATCAGGACTTTGAAATATAATCTGAAAAGAAAAAAACAGTCATTACTAAAAATGATTAGTGTCCTCAGTGGTCTGCAAGCTTTGGAGGGGGTTAGAAAACTGGTCACTCCAAAATCTCTTGAGAA
The DNA here is from genome assembly GCF_009829145.1 of Chiroxiphia lanceolata. Lineage (NCBI taxonomy): Eukaryota > Metazoa > Chordata > Aves > Passeriformes > Pipridae > Chiroxiphia > Chiroxiphia lanceolata. The sequence continues at coordinate 21,366,877 of NC_045642.1, read as the reverse complement.
GTCCTTGTCTCAGCACATAAGCAATTCTGAACTTGTAGAAGTGAATGGGGAGGGACTATAAGAATAAGTGAAGACTAATTTCAAATTCCTCTCAGTTTAGCTAAACTGTAGTAAAAGGGACATGTGATGACAGTAAACAATTGTCCAGTAGCAAACTGGGAGCTGACCAGAAACATTTGAATCTTTATAAAGAATAGTTTCCAAGGGACACAATCTAGTTTAATGATAGTTTTCTCTATATAATTGCTAGAGCTACTCAGCACTGGGCAATTACACTTAAGTCCTTTGAACAAAGTACAGAAGACAAATTATGTCTCAACTTAATTTGTCAGGTGACTGCCTTAATTTTTCTATTTTACTTTCTGGAATTAGTAATACATTACCGAGTTTAGAACATTACTTTCAGATGCTTTTCCAAGCGCTGCCAGGTTACATATGCTTGAACAAATCTTCTTTAAAGAAATTACCTGTGTAACCTTGAGGCAATGTAATCCTGAGAGGAAGATTAACCTTTAGTTGCATTTACATTATTTTTGGAGCATGACTAACCTTTTACTTGAAAGTATCAAACAGCAGGAATTGGACTATTTACAGATGGACCAAAGCTGCTGATTGAAAGCCAGATTCTGCTCTTAGTGGAATTAGGACTTTTGTTAAAGACAACTGTAAAAGATCAGTTATTTCTCTTGTGCTCAAACTTTGATTTTCAGACACTCTTGAGTAGTCACAATTTCAACCCTTGCCACAAGGAGTGAAGAGACTCACAGTCTCTCAAAACAGGGACTCTTTAGCTCAGGTACATTTTTTTCCCTCGTCTGTACACTATATTATGACTAGGATATACCAATGAAACCACTTCAGATACTTTAACTGCAACTGGGTGTACTTACAACAGCAACACAAAAACCACAGGCATACACTTACTATCTTATTCCCTCTTTTTTTAATTCAAATTTATCAATCCAAGCAGACAAAAAGGATTTTTTGGCTCCAAGATTTACAATACTACCACTAAATAAAATGGAAGAGAGACTTGTAAAGCCAAATGTTGCAATAAATACTATTGTATTCTATTACAGTTCAGAAATTATTCTTCTATGAATGTTCCTCATTACATCAGATGAGATGCTCTTTACCTTGCTGTAACTAATGGGAATTTACAGGAGAGGACAGAACTAGGTAGTCAGTAAATTTTCCATTGGCTTATATCCACACTATTCTTTCCTCATGAAATGTTGTTTTCTGAGAGATTTTCAGGTGTGTGAGTTGGGTGCTGATAGTCTGTTCTTGAAACAAAATGTGAAATTAATCCATTTCAATTCTTTTTACAAACAAAGTCAACAGTGGCTATAAAACAAACACCAGTGTCTGGTATTTACTTGATGAAGTCTTGTTTAGTCAAGACAAAGACTTCGAATCTGAAGATGCAATTTCTTTTTCCTTAAATACTCAAAAATCTGATAATATTCTTTTCTTGGTTATTTCAGTAAGCAATAAACCTCATCTTTTAACTTCCAGATATTTACCAGAAAGGAAACTGCCTTCACCAGTAAGCGAATGGAAAGCAGAATACCAAGTAGAATTTGGTACTAAGGAAAGGGATATTCTGAAATCAACTCAGGCTAAATTTCTGTATGTTATAATATAGAAAACATCAGATATTAAGGATAGGAAAGAGGTCCTGATTTCTTTCAGCTGAAGATCATACAGGAAAACCTTTCAGAGGGACCCAAATGAGTTTACATAACTTTATATAGAAAAGTAATGTAAGATTCAAGTCTCTCCATGTTTCTGATTTTTTTTAACTATACCTAGACACTTCTCAGGCCTGTGATATTTAGTGGCTTAGCTAAAACTTGGACCAGTTAATTCATGAGCTGGGCACAGGTTAGCCCTGAAACTCTTCTGGTCTAAGAGTTTTTTGACAAGTACAAGATGTGATCACTTCACAGACAAATGCTGTGACAGTTGGAGTTGGTTATGTGGTTTAGAATACTCTATTTAGGTAATACCTCAGTATTTTGTATAGCTTATCCTTACCCTATGTCTCTGAAGAACCATGAAACACTTCAGCTGCATCCTTTCCAGGAAACAATGAAATCTACTGTGCATAGGTGTAAAAGAGTTGTCAAGATCATCTCTGCTCTTCTTCTAAATGATGTGTTAATGGGCTAGAAAAACTGAATGCACCTTTGAGAAGCATGGGTGAAAGTATCTTGGGTATACTTTTTAGTACTATGTGTCATGTTTTTCTGTTCTTGCTGTAACAGAAATTGTGACTGGACTAGATGAGGAAAAAAGCTTATTTTCTACTCAGTACTCCAGCTATTTAAAATGAGCTTATTGGGGTAAATCAGGGTAAAATTCAGCTGTGAACTAACTTACAATAATTTGCTGTGGCAACGTGATCCATGTCACTGTGCCCAGAATGAGATTTCCCTTCTGTAGAGGGCATGAATATCTGTTCAACAGAAAACAAGTAAAGAGTTTTGTTGAAACACTGCGGAGTTCTTTCACAGTATGTAAAAGAAAAACACCAGATAAATCTTAATATAACTTCCACTGGTGCGACTGGCAACTATTGATTTTGAAAGCTTATTGAAATGTAACAAAGAACCATGTTGCTAATAAGGAACAGTTTATAGTAGAGTTAACACATCAATGTTTCATCAGGGCTTTATTTTTAATGTCTGTTTCAAAGACTGGAAGTAGAATTAAAGGCAGGTATCATGTTTGACCGGTTTTTTTCCTTCCTTTTCTATAAGATGTGAAGATAGCAGAGAGGATGTGTCTGTGTTGTAATGCACATTGTGTTTGCATGTTTTCCTGTCTTGTTGATTTAGAGAAATCTGCTATGTCAGACAGAGGGTTTGGGAATTGCAGATTTAGTGCTATACAGATCATCAAGCTATAGTCTTCATCTTCTGATTGCTATATTTTTAGCAACTTATTGCTAACTTTTGTGAAGAATCTTGTCATAAATTCTGCTAATAGTTCTGTTTGAAATACTCTGATGTGAAGTGTATTGTATCAACATAAACAGAAAGGAATGAAACAGGTTCTGGATATGTGCCAATATAGTTACAGAACACATTCTGACTCTATGTATTAAAATATTAATATTACGTTTGCTTTCATGATGAGAGCAAGAGATGTTTTCATGTTTGTTTTCATGATTCTTTACTCTGAGAGTGGTGAGGCAATGGAACAGGTTGTTCAGAGAAGTGTGGATGTCCCATCTCTGTGAGTGTTCAATGCCAAGCTAGATGGAGCTCTGAGCAACTGAAAGCTGCCCCTGCCAATGACAGGGGGGTTGAAACTGGATGATCCTTAAGGTCTCTTCCAGTTCAGACAATTCTGATGCTGGAATGTCATTTTTGAATAAGAGCTGAGTTCTCAGTCCTTGAAGAAGACATTCATTGCTTTAAGGGGTTGAGTTTTTGCATAACCTTGTGAACCTGAAAGTTATAAAGGTAAGTTAGGATCCTTTGAACATACATTAGTTCTACATGCCTACGTTTTAACTGACCATCCTCTTCAGGAAGAAAAGTGAAATGTGATCATATGGGAAAGCACTGCTTATGCACCTACTCAGGAAAATTTAGAAGTCATATCTGTCAGTTCCTAGGAAAATGTTCCCAAACCAGAATAATTGCAGAGATAGTTCTCATGATTCACCCTTATAAAAGCTTAGGTAGGAAAACCTCTCAGGGAAAAAAGTAAAGTGGATCTCATCTCAAATATAGAAAACCTTTTTTTTTTGTATCTACCTTTTAGCAATTTATCCTGAATAAAAAAAAAAAAAAAAAAACAAACACCAAAAATGAACTTGTTATCCTCCCACTGCTACAAATTGAGAGTTGCTCTAGGAATGTCAACAACCTCTGTTAAGAGAATGAGAATCTGGTTTATGACTTGACAAATGTCTTGTATGTTCCACTTTGTCATCAAAAGAAGATAGAACTAAGACAAATTCTAATACTGACCTTCCTTATCAAAACTCACACATTGCACACCAAAATTTCCTCAACCCTTGTAGTTGTGTGGTTTTCTTTAGACTATAAGATGACATCTGTATTAGTGAGCTTCTTGTCTGTGTTTTGTTTTGGGGTTTTTTTTGTTTGGTTGGTTTGTTTTGGTTTTTTTGTTTTGAAACTTTTTTATAAATTGGCTAGTAGCTTAAAAAGGTGACAAATAGTTTGTGTCTGATTAACTGAAGAGCTTCAATTGCAATAAAAATTATTGAGTGCCAGATCAGTTAACTGCATTGTGACACTTTCAAAGCATTTGAGATTTAGACGGATAAAAAAAATAAGATCAGTAGGTAAAATCAAAATAAATATCAGCAATAAAAAATAAATTCTAATTACCAGATTCCCCAGTGTTGTTTCTCAGGATTGTTGTCTCGCATTTTCACTGTAGAGCTTTGAAAAGAGGTACCTGAATCTACTCTGTTTTCTGCATCAGGAGCTGTAGGATTTCTGTGTAGAAAAGTGAATATGACCTACATTTCTTAATATGTAATTTGCTAGTGACTAGAGAATCTAACCATGAACATCTAACTGTTTAATACCTGATTTTCCTGTAGTCACTTAAAAATAAGGTATTCTGGGTTGGCCTAAATTAAAAAACAAATTTTAAAAAATGACATCTAATTTTGTCATATGAACACTAGTTTTTCTAGACTCCTTCTATGTTCATTAAACAATGGAAGGCTTCTCCGAGGGTTATTCAGACCCCGGCAGAAACTCTCTCTCATCATGGGTTATTGAAGAACACCAACATTCCACAACTGAAACATTTGCAGATATACTTTAAAACACATACAGAAAAATATATGTCAATTTAACCTGTTCAGCAGCAAAATCAGAAATCAGTGGAAAATTTGACCTGAAGTACTAACTTATATATGTGTATGATATTATGTTCTATTGTTCTGACAGTAAACCAACACCAGAATACTGTTGGGCCTACTTAGATCAGCGCTTTGGTTAAATACGAATTACAAAGCAAGTGCATTATAATGCTTACAACACCATCTATTTTTCACAATGAAGCTGGTCCTAGTGGGATCTCAAAGATAAGAGCTTGCATCTGGATTTTAGAATTAAAGAGGAGCTCTGCTTCAACTGATAGTTGGCATGCTGCAATTATCATGTTATTTTCAATCTTCAGGGCTAACTAAATGCTTATTGAAAGACTGCATGCACTGGGAAAAGAAAAGTGACAAGAGAAGTGTAAGGACAAGATTTCAGTAGAAAAAGAATATCCTTATCATTAGTATATTTTCTTTGGTATCCTTTAGTAAAAAAACCATATTGTCCTCAAACTGTGTTTTCTTTAGACTTTTCTATTTGATACTCTGCATCCTTACCATAGCACTCAGACTTCATGAATTATAGCTGATAAACCTTGGCTTTTTATAAGCTTGTCAAAGAACTATTGGAAGTTTTGTTGTTGTGCAGTGGGAAGAAAGAGTTTGTACATATGTGGCCAACCTGAGAGTATAATAGAGGAATTGTGCAGTTTTTAAAATGAGTAATACATTCCTATGGCAGATTCCATTTAGTAAATGAAAAATAATAGATAAATAAAAAAGAAATGTTCTGGGTTTTTGAAAAATTGCTTATTTATCAGACAGGTTCATGAGTGATTTTTACCTCACTCAATTGGAAGACTAAGAATTTACCAAATTCATGGCAACTTGTGATAAACTGGGCCTCAGTATTTCAGATGTACAGTGTTCCAAATGTCCCATTAATACTGCTTTGGTTACAGATGGTTGCATAGACATCTTCGTGCCTCCGCAAGAATACATCACCAGAAAAATAAACCTTCCTGTGCATGCATCTGTATGACTCATCTGAGTAAACCTTAAAAAAACTAGAGAAAAATGATGGCTGAATGTTATCAACACAAAATTTGTGACTTTAACATAATTTCTATTTTCTGTAACTTTGAAAACTGTGCTCATATTTAATATGAGCAAATCTACTTTAACTGAAAATTATACAAAATGAAAAATCAATCTCCTTACTTCCACAAGACATTTTTCAGGTTCCAGGAAATTTCAAGAAGCCAAAGATTATGATGTTTTGATATAGTCTAGCCTTTAAACTTTTAAAAGCTCCTTCAATGCTTGAACTTCTAGAACTTTCATTTTTTAAGTTTTCTCTGTAACACAGGTTATCTACATCTTCCCTTCTGTAGGGAAAACTAAATTCTTATGTACAATAGGGAGAGGTTTTATAATGGTTTTCTGAACAAGATTATTGACTGAGTGTACTCACTTGCCTGTAAAATTACCTGAGTTAAATGACTTAAATCTTTGCTGGAGAGTATTCCTCTGAGAAAAGTCAAAAGCAGAGCATGTTGGTGCTTCTGTTGCTCTGAACAGAAGTGAAGAACTATCCACCTATCTTGGGGAGCGATGACAAGACATCATGTTTTTAACAAATGGAAGCCAGGGAGTCAAGTGAGAACACCTTGGCTATTAATTTTTACAGTAAATGAGAACAGACAAATTAAGATTCTTTGGGCAAACAAGGCAGACAACTTTGCTAAGTGAGTCCAGGTTAAGATATGGCTTGGTCCTGTAAACAGCAGGACTTTGCAGAGTGTATGTCAGTTAACCAATAACATTGCTTTTTTTTTTTTTTTTTAATAAGGTTTCGTGATTCAGCATAATTGTTTTTGATCACATTATTTCTTCAGAAACTAGGAGTTTTAGCACAGTTGTTTCTGTGGACTCTGGAGAATTTGGACAAAATCACAGTTACTGAAGGTATAGTATCCTACAGGAAGAAACCAAGGGGGCTTGCTGTGACACTGAAGTTATGTTGGGAAGTGTTTCAAAGAGTTGGAAATGTGTCTTCAACCTGACTACACAGAAAAGAGAGGTTGTGCTCTGAGTGCAACAGAGGAGCAAATGACTTTCAGCAGCAGAGTTTTTACTGAACTGAGGATCAAGTCTCCGAGTTTTGCATTTCAGTTGTGGTTTCAGTGTGTCATTTTCGATTGTTATAAGAATGTGATCTCGGTCATGATATAGAGAGCAAGTTAATCTCATTTTATTAAACTTAGCAACAGCAATATCTTCTAGCATGGTATCAGACCATCTCTATTTAGGATTATGTTTTTTTTGACATGGATTCTGAGTGATCAGGAAGGTATTAGGCTTGTGTATTTGTGACAACTTTAGAAACTCACTATGTTTCTGTACAGGAAAGAAAATCTAAAAAAGGAACAAATTTATTTGAACAGCAGCAGTGGGAAAACAACAAAATCATGGTATGTTATCTATGGATTAATAAAGCAGTAGAGAAAGCAAGAACAGACAAAAATATCTATGATTGCTATTGTTTATCACAGTTCATTAAGAATGGTCTCAGACAGTTTGAACATGTAGTTTCATAGAGCAGATATTTTTATTTTTAATCATAGGTATTTAATGCAGACTTAAAGTACATTAAAACAACAAAAGAGCCTAAAGAGGCAATGCTATCTAATACCTGCAAAACCACCTACGCATAGTTAGTCTTTACATTTTTCCTTTTGAAAAAGATATTTCTTCTTTCCTTCACTCTTCCTTTTTTATTCAGCACTCACATTTGTAAATACTTACACATATTTATTCATATGAGTGCAATGAACTTCTCAAATGTTGAAAAGTAAAAATTTTCAGTGAATGGGCTGTCTTTAGTATTTCTTATTCAGAAAGGTAACATGAAGTCCCTTCTTGTTTCCCACCTACACAAAAATTGAATGAGAACAAAAAAAAAATTCAAGTAATAACAGCCATTTTGTCTGGCATGTAAAAAATGGTAAGTCCTAATTCACTTTATAATAGTGAGTACTATGACTCATGATGGTATTGTGAATTTGAATACTCTCAAACCAGACATAAACATTAGTCTGTTAGAAAGCAAATAAATAGGTTGGGGTGTTTTTTTAGAAATAAAATATACATAATGCATAATGGAAAAGCCTTTCTTGCTGTAATCAGGCTGTTGCATTTTTCTTGTGGCACTGGTTGATAAAATCTGAGTTTCAAGTATGGTAAGAAAAACAATAAATATTTTCATCCTGTAGTATTCTGCTAAAATGAATTCCCTTAATTATGCAGTTACAATTTACTTATTTTGACAGACTATTTACTTATTTTGAAGTTAAGAAAGAGTTTAATGTTTTAACCCTCTTCTTCATTAGTAATTATATCCTCTCATCTAGGAATAAATCTTATTTTCTATACATCTTATTGTTCTATTTTTAATCTTTTCTTGGATGTAAATTCATGTTTTAAGTTGTTTTATTTATTTATTTATTATTTATTTCCTATAAGCCTGAGCTGCTTCTTCAAAGTTTTTTTCCTTTTTTTTTTTTTTTCCTGTGTTTTCAGAATCTTTAAATTTAGAAAACTCAAGATTTCCTAATATGGTCCTATTGATCTCTTACTAGGATTTTTGTCTTTTTCCTGATATGGAAAAATTTGCCAGTGTTGAATTAATATGGTTCCTTTAAATATCTGCCAAGTCTGCTTTATCCCTCAGAACAGTCTTCCACGTCCCTAACAATGAGTTTCCTCAGCTCACCCTACGGAGGACTGCATCCTATGAAGGATGGAGAAGTGACCCTCTTGACAGTAGATATGGAAGAACTACTGCCTGAGGGATGGACCCACACTAGAGAGGTCCATCAAGGACTGTTACTCATGGGAGGGACCCCACGGAGGTGAAGGACTCAGAGTTATGGCCCCCCTGTAATCCGCTGTGAGGACCATGGTGGAGCAGGCTGTCACCCTGTAGCCCATGGAAGAGTGACCTATGGGATAGCAGATTTGGAAGACCTGTTGCCCAATGGGGTGGATTTGTCTCCCTACCCTGCTGCGTGGAGAGGAGGGAGAACATGGAAGGAGGGGTGGGTGGAAAGTGTGTTTAACACTGTTTTATTTCTCACTCTTTAGATCTTATCCTCTTAGTAATAAATTTTAGTACTAACCCTACACTGAGTTTTTGTTTTGCCTGTGTGACCTCTCTCAGCTCAGAGCGACTTTAGTGGGTGCCTAGAATCCAGCCAAGGTCAACCCACAACAATTTTATGAGACATTTTTTAATTCTAGTTCAGATTACTCTTGTCATAAACATTTCTTGATCATTCTCATCTCATTCTCCAGTGATGATTAACAAAGTAGAACCTGTTGGCAGAAAAAAAGGGGAATCAATTTAATAGTCTTCTTGAAATAAAAAAAAAAACTCCTCTACTTTTTTGGAATATTGTCTACTGGCTTTAGCTCTTGTGAATCAATCTTATGTATTCAACAAAAGCAACTAAAGTTCCTCATATAAGAAATAAAAATTTTGTGATTTCACACTCTGAAAAATCTGCACCATTACAAAACCCGGAAACCTAGTTTTCTCCACGGACATGAAAGATACTGTTTCTCCATATCATCCACTCACAAATAACTGCTGTTGTGTCCATTAACTTTGAATGCATTCATGGATAAATAAGGACTTTGAACTAATCTGACACAAAGCTGGCTTGGCAAGGTTTTGAGATTTAATTGAACTTTGTTTTAATTTACAATTAGTTTGTTTTGTTTACTTTCTGATGGCATTAGCAAACATATTAAAAAGGAGATACAAATAAAATTTGTGCCAATTACATGTGAGAATAATTGGATTTTATTAATCCAAGAATTCATGCAATCAGTTTATTTATTGGTACTCTTAGTTCAGATACCTCATTATTCCTCACACTAATTAATCACAACCACTAATGAGTAGTTTTGAAATGGGACTGTTTACTCATTTTCCCCAAATAGAAGGTTCCTTAAGCAACCATTGATATTTGCTCTAGGGAAACAAACAAGTTTTCTAAATTAATTAATACATTTTCAAAAAAATGCGTGAGTCTGTAAGATAACAGCAGCTTTCTTGGTTCAAAATGAGAAATTTAAAGATTATTATTCCAGTACTGTCTGAGTTTGAGCAAATGACTTATATTTACCTTTTTCAATGTGTTTTTACTTGGCAAGGATAAATGCATATCAAAATGGAAGATTAACAAATACTGTAAACAAACATAGGGTTATGCAGAATAACCATAATAGCTTTCGAAGGCTATCTTCCTCGTGCCTCTGTACATTTGATCTGGAAGTGCAACCCATTTTTTATGGTGTCATGTAGAGAAAACACATTAAATGTGAAAGTTAGCAAGTAGGGTATTACAGAGAATATGCCCCTCAGAGAGATGTAAGAGAAAACCCAGTTGAAAAAAAGACGCTATTTCTGATGCAATAAAAGATTTCCTAATTCAAAAAGTGAATATGGGTAACAGATTTGGATTTTAACTGATGAGACCAAAGGAAGGGGAATAAAGTCAGGCTGATTAGAAAAAATAATTTTTGATGAACAAAATGGGACAACATTGGGGAGGTTGAAGAATAAGTAACAAAGAAAATTATGTCAAAAAAACCCCCCAAAACATCCCAAAACAACAAACAAACCAAAACAAAACAAAATTGGAAAATAGAAAATAACAAAGACAAGGAAAATAATTTTAGTTGCAAGGCTGCAAGATTAAAAGCAGCTCCCAAAGAACCTGAGGAAAAAACTCTCTGTAAGAGCATATTTCAGGAAAGGTAAAAATGCCAGAAAGCTGAGCAGAGAAGAAAAAAAAAAGTCTGTGAAACAACAGTGTGAACAGCAAGGTCAGCAAAGGAGTGGGAATGGGGAGGAGGTGCTTCAGGCAGAGCAGAGATTCTCTTGCAGCCTGTGAAAGAGCCCCCTGTGGAGTGGAGATGGTATTTTCCTGCAGACAGGTCCTCAGTGAGCAGATATCCACACCGCAGTCCACAAAGGACACCGTGCTGGAGCAGTAGGGTATTTCCTGAAGGAATTGTGACCAGTGGAAATCCCGTGCTGCAGCAAGGCAAAAAGTGTGGACAGGAAGGAGCTCAAGAAAGGCACTGCTCAGGGAAGGTGTGGAGGGAGTTAGAAGAATCAGGAGCAAAGGAGTGATACTTAGCCTGGGAAAGGGGAAGGTGATGGTTTAATTTTGTCTTTGTCATTATCCAAATCCATTTTAACCGTCAGTAGATGAAATTAATTTTCCCCAAGATGAGCCTGTTTTGTCTGCAACAGGAATTGGTAAATGATCTCTCTCTCTTTATCTTAACCCACATGCTCTTTCATCTTATTTTCTCTCTGTGTTCTGTTGAGGAGGAAGAGTGAGGGAGGGGCTGGATAGGCTGGGTTGACCTTGGTATCTGACCAAGGTCAACCCAGTGCACAGTAACCAACAAAAAGAGCAAAGTATATTGATATCTTTATTTCTGGACTGGACTCGTTCTATTTTTTTTTTCCTTCTGTGGATAACTCAGTTAAGAAAAAGCATTGATAATGTTAGTTTAATTTCTCTTTTATAAATACCATAATTTTTCATTTTAAATTGCCTAAGTCTGATGGTTTCAACTTTCATTAAAAAGTAAAAATATAAATTAAAAATTCTTAGTTAAAATTACTTTTGCTTAGTAAGATGCAATTTAAGGTCAAAAAGTAATTTACAAACATCAGAAATTACAAAAGCTTTTTTTTTCCTCAGTATTTATGTCTTATGGTAGAAATTATGATATCTAGTCAGCTGCCAATATCAGTAATAGGATATATTACAATGAGGGTGTTTTAATGCCTTTCTCTTTGGATTCTTTGATGTCTAATAACCACTGAATTAATTCCCTGTTTTCCCAATAGAAGTGACACTATTACAAGGATCATTTCTATCCAGCAGTGACTTTTAAAAAAAATGTGTAGGAGCTTTGAAAAGCTATGTATATTTGACAAACATCTTTCAAATCAATCAGCAGACAGAAGCTATGGTTTCTTTGCTCAAAAAGAAGACATTTGCTGAGGAAAAATAGTGAATGAACCAGCTGCCTGAAAACATATTTTATAAAAAAGACTTTGTCACAGCTAAAATTAGCACCCTTCCTAGTATAACTACAACACATCTGTTGACCAATGTTAATGAAAAACAATATTCTAAGGGAAAGGACTTCCTTTAAAGTGCTTATGAAGCTTCCATCATTTTCACACTATTCTTGCTGCCCTGCAAAATAAATTAAGGAAAAAATATCCATATAGAAAAACATATTAGGCTATATTAGAGCTACACTTCAAAACATAAAGAAAAAAATATACAAAAGTTTTCCAATTAAAACCAACCATTTTGAAAGTCTCTAAGTCAGACCTAAAAGGACAGATCTACATCCAATGTCATTATCATTAAATCCACTAAAATTATTTTTTGAATTTATCTTTAAATGTAGGTATGCTAAAGAGAAAGTAGATTTCAATATAAAAATATTTTCAAATTTTTCTACTGTTTTTGCTCTTCTGTTTGCACACTGTCATGCAAAAAATTAGATCTGGTGTTTACCATTACCTCTACAAAAGAAGCTAATTTGCTTATTTGTAGTCCTCAGAAACACAACATGCAACAAGTGTTTGTGTGATGGGTTCTCAATGCAATATTGAAGGAAGTCACTGATAACAGTTATTTGACAGGTGCAAAGTATTTTAAAGCCTGATTTCAGTGCACCTAATTCTTTTTAAGTAAAGGTCTGCATGGTTACTAGTACTGATAGTGATCACACAAAACTCTCTAGTTTTATAATAGTTTAAAAATTTAATTTCTTTAGCTAAACTAATTCTGTATGACTCATTTAATAGTTTCATTAGGGTTACTGGTTTTATTGTTAAACTTCACTATCAACCTACTCTCTATATACGTGCTGGTTTTTGCTGGGATAGAGTTAATTTTCTTCAGAGTAGCTGGTATGGTGCTGTGTTTGGATTTATGCTGGAAAAGGTGTTGATATCAGGGATGTTTTACATACTGCTGAGCAGCCTTTACATGAGATCAAGGCCTTTTCTACTCCTCACCCCACCTCGCCAATGAGGAGTCTGGGGGTGCACAAGAAGTTGTGAGGGGACACAGCCAGGACAGCTGACCTCAGCTGACAATGAAGATATTCCAAACCATATAATGTCATACTCAACCTATAAAGCTGGGGGAAGTAGAAGGAGGATAATCAGAATTATGGTGTTTGTCTTACCAAGTCACTGTTATGTGTGATGGAGCCTGGCTTTCCTAGGGAGGCTGAGGCACCATGGGAAGTGGTGAACGAATTCCTTGTTTTGCTTTGTTTCTATATGCAGCTTTTGCCTTACCCATTGAACTGTCTTTATCTCAACTCATGAGTTTTCTCACTTTTACTCTTTTGATTCTCTCCCTCATCCCACTGGTGGGAAGTGACCAAGCAGTTGTGTGGGACTTAGTTGCCAGCCAGAGTTTAATCATGACAATATAAAATAATTGGACTGTAATAAATTATTAAATCCTCCTAGTACTCACAGCAATAATAAACATCTATAGGAAATTATTTTGTATAAAATTTCTTCACTGCATCTCTCTTTAACTATCTATGGTTATATATGTAACACATTTCTATATATTCTAATTATCAGAAATGTTTCAAATACTTAAAGGGTTTATTCTTCCTTGATATCAAACATGTTAATGTAAAGTTTGTATTTTATATGACCCTTAAAACTATAAACTGGATTTTTTTAAATTTCAATTCAGTACAGTTATAGCAGAACTGAAGTTCTTTTCCACAGCAGACACTGTGAGTTAAAACTTGCCACCTCAGTTCACTTTTTCAGCTGCAAAATACATGACAAACACAATCACATCCCAGTAGTTCCCCATGGCAGTTCAGACTTTAAACATAATTCAAATGATATCTCACTAGAGAAAAAAAACCACAAAAAACAAACCCCAAACTTACAATGATAAAGAGAAAAAGATATTGTAGTCTACCACTTTTAGAAATCAAAAATGTTACTTTGTACTCCAGAAGGTAGAACTTGCCTCTGGGAAAGTCATTGCAGAACTTTTTAGATAAAAATCAACGTTAGAAAAAAAATATCCAATTTTACAATAGTCAGGGACTGTGAGCATGATAATGAACTTTAGCACCCAATTAGGTAGGGAATATCTAAGCTCTTCAAAGCTCCATTTATGTATAAACTAGATCAAAGTTCTCTGTCAACTGTCTTTGAAGAAAAACATTTACAATTCCTCTTTTCCTTCTTGCCCTGCCATCTGATTTTCCCTTCCTACTTTGAGGGTGCTGACAACCTCTACTGGCACCTCTCAGCAAATCACTGAGTGCACCACGGAGAGATGGCTGGAGGAAATATTTAACTTTTACATGGAAGTTGAATCATTGTCATCTACAGAGCTTAGTGGGGACTTCTTATTCCTGATATAATTTTAAAATGTAGAAGAGAATATGGAGTCACAGAATCACAGAATGGCTTGGGTTGAAAAGGACCATATAGATCGTCTAGTTCCAATCCTCCCTGCCATGGGCTGGGAAACTTTCACTGCACAGGGTTGCTCAGAGCCCCATCCAGCCTGGTCTTGAACACCTCAAGGGATCGAGAGTCCACAAAAATAAAATTCTGTTTTAGTGTTGCTGAAGGATACTTACATGTACTATACTTAGGCCCCTAGCTTGAATTAGGAGACTATCCATATTGTCTATGCAGACAGATACCTTCTGCTGGAGCGTGATTCTGGGCAGAAGTTCACTTTAGGGTTTTGATTGCTCTGGACTACCTTCAATAGCTTTCTAGTATTTCATGCAATTATATATCAATTGTCTAGTCAATGATAACAGTGAAAAACATATCTACAATAAATTTGTTCATTTGATTTGCTGCCTATTATAGCAGAAGTTTAAGCAAATAGCTTAGCTAAGGCAACCAAGTTGTAGAAAGTGAAGACTGCAATGTTTTCAGCTGTGTTGCAACTTAACAGCCCAGTCATTTAAAGACAATCATAATTAAGTTACTAATAAACACAGTAAATTAGGCAATTCAATAATCTGTAGTTATGAATAAAATGTTAGTAGTGAATGTTCGATGTTACCATGTCCCGTTTATGATGCAATGTGAATAAAAACTTCTAAACTTTCTAAACATAGACAGAATTAAAAATTAAAAATATTCATCAAGCATTGGCATGTATACTGGTGTCAGATAATTTTATTGTTTTTTGCACAGTATCTAGAACCATAAGTTTTAAATGTATCCCAAAATTTTAATAAAAAACACATTAATGACATAGTATAGCTAAGAATCAAATAAATATGACAAATCCTGTAGAAATAATTTTTGTGTATATTTTGACTCATTTAAAATATGCCTTCTTGTACTTATCACTCCATTAAGAAAATTCAAACCTTAGCAATTGTTCCTCCAGTGGACTTCAAAGAATCATGATTCCAAACACTGAATCAAAAAACAATCACTAGATAAAATACTGTGGGTCCATGGGCACATGAAACTAAAAAAAATCAAAAATAATGTATTTCCTGTTTCTATGTTGTCAGATTTTTTTTAAGAATGGGCCTTTTGGTCTCCTGAAGGTCAAGAGGAAGGCTTTACCAAATACATTTGTTCCTCTGTGTTACTGCCTTCAAACCAACTACATTCTTTTTTAGTCTGATAACTTAGTTAATAAGTAGCTTCCTGGACACACTTGATCTGGAACAGGAATCATCAGGCAAAATGTATTGTAGTGATGCCAGACATGAAGTTATGTTGTGGAAAGTTCTGTATAAATAGAACTCCCTCGTCAAAAGCATTACAAGGAATTTTCATTAGTGTACCATTTCAAAAGTATATTTTTTCAATCCAAATCATGAAATGGTATTATGAATTATTAGTGCTTCTCATGGTACCTTGTGCTCTTTTTAGAACTGCAGCAGATCAAAACATAGCATTACCCAGGAAAATGAAAGGTTCTGGCAGCAATGCTGAAGATAGCTTGAAAATCTAGTTTTTAAAGATGCTTTTTAAAGAAGCAAATTAAAAGAAGCATGAACTAAAAATTTAATGAATTAAAAGCACATTGCAGTCCTTCCATGATTTTTGGATGGAATCAATAGCACTGCATAGATCAAGTTCTTTAGAGTTTATGCCATTAAATGCTTAAGAATTTCCCTGTAGTAGTCAGGCAAAAAAAATAGAAATTGGTCTTCCCTAGGCAAACTTCACATTGCCTTGAATTTTGTCAGAGATTTTTGTCAGAATAAGGGTTTGAGGATTCTATTTTGTAAGTTTCCAGTTATCCTTAGCACTTTATAGAATGTGTCAGTTAAACAACAGTAACATTTTCATGGTGAGTACTCAATTCCTGCACCTTAATTGTGCAGCTAAGTTCCCATCAACAAATCCAAAAGTGAGGAAGTCTCCAATGAATAGTAATAAGAAAATTTCTGAGGGAAATATTTTGCATTGTATTTTCTACTCAAATAAAAATAATTATTCTTACAATTCTTCAGTGACATTGTCTCTTTAGTTCAGACCACAGCCAAGAAAACAATCTGGTAGTGAATAGTTGTTGTGGTTTGGAGCTTGCTCCCTGTCAAGTCTCTGACATCACAGCAAAAGTTTCTCCCCCAAAAAAAACAAGGGAAAAGAGAAAAAAAAACAAAAACAAAACACAAGAGAACCAAAATAAGAGTGTTAAAGCAATATATAAATATATTTACACATATTACATTTATATAAAATTACAAAAGCTATATACACATAAGAAAGAAACCCCCAACACCTCCAAAGGGAAACGGAAAAGGGACAAAAAAAACCCCCAAAAAACCCCAAAACCAAAAACGAAAACAAACAAACAAAAAAAACCAAAACCAAAACAAACAAACTAAAAAAACCAAAAAAACCAACAAAAAAACCCCACAACCCCCCCAAAAAACAGGTATACACACTCAACAAAGAACTAACCAAAGAAAATCTTAATACTTTTCTTTGAGATAGCACAATCACACCAAACGCCACCACCACACCACCAGACCTGGGATCGGCAGAAACAACAGGCCCTGTAGACCCGGCCAGGCCTCAGCTCCCCCACAGGAGCGAGACCGGCTGTGGGAGTCTCCAAACCTCGCCGGAAGAGAAAAGGGGAAGAGGCTTCTCTCTCCATCTTATTTATATGTTTGATTACATAAAGGAATAGGATGGAATACTTCCTTCCTTCCTTCCTTCCTGATTGCCAGGAAGGAAGGTCCAGACTCAAAACCATTACAATACTTTATCCAAAGGATCGGTTTTTTTCATCTGAGTTTTTTTTCCATTGAGTACTACAGTCCAAATGCAGCTTTCTAATATTTTCGGTTGAATTTCTTATGAATATGTTTTAAAATTTATATATATTGTTATTTAAGTTTTCCTTACTTTTTTAGCATTTCTTGGAACTCAAAGCTTCACATTTTAAATGTTTTTTACTATTTTTTTAAAAAAATTACAAGTAGGAAGAAGGAAAATTGTTTTAACAGAGGAGATAAGTATTAACCTATTTTAATTTTATTGTTACAATGCATGCCTCTTTGTATTTAAACGCCTAGATTTGAAGAGAAACTAAGTAAAATGGTTTTTTTCTGTGTTGTTTGTGTTAAGGAGGCACCCAGAAACCATAATAAAGAAAAGTATGATTATACTAAGGAAAGAAATTCTAAGATACAATACCTGTGAAAAAAAACCTGTTCTCTGAAAAGAAGCGATGCAGTCACCAAAGAAGAGGTACAGAATAGCAAAATGATTGCCAGGGTTACACACCACACTAATGTAAGTGGGCAATGAAGACTATTTCCTATAAGCCTGTGCACTTGCCTTCTTCCTGGAACTATGTTGCCTCTCGTATTCAGTTAATCAACATATCAACACTGTAGTGCTACATTTACAACTTTTTGCCAAAGAATACATGGATATGAATTAATGAAGACCCATAAGCCAAAGATAAGCAGATAAGAAACATCACTTTCTCAATTATTTCACAGTTGAAAAATGAAAACTCTTGGACCTCAATTCTCTGCAACAATATCACTAGAAATATACCAGTGCAAAACCTGCATTCCTGAGGAGGAGAAGGCCCAGAACATTCAAATGATTTGCAACAGATTACGTGGGAAATCTATAGTAAAACATTTACCTTGGATTACTTAACTCCCAGCTCTGTATCTTAATCACAGAATGCTTCTTTCTCCCTAAACTAAATGTGATAAATGGACAAATCTAAACCTAACTCTCCCCCCTCTCTAAAGGTATCTTAGGAACTCTCATTAATTCTGATGGGTTTTCTCTGAGCACAGCTTCAGATAGAATTTTACCCTTCTAGTTTGTTGGTTTTTTTTGCTTTGTTCTGTTTTCTTTTAAAATGGTTGATACTTTATTGG
Organism: Chiroxiphia lanceolata; assembly: GCF_009829145.1. Taxonomy (NCBI): domain Eukaryota; kingdom Metazoa; phylum Chordata; class Aves; order Passeriformes; family Pipridae; genus Chiroxiphia; species Chiroxiphia lanceolata. The sequence goes on along the minus strand of NC_045642.1, from coordinate 21,348,558 downwards.
AAAGAAAATTACTACTACTTCTAAAAAAAATCTTCTTTGTACCAATCTTCTTTGTACCTTTTATTCATTCTTGGTATTTGACATTTTGGTTAAAAGTATGTTTTGGTATACAGTATAATTTTCAAAGTTTAGAAATTATTTCAATAACTGTGTTAGATCATTTGTAGATTTATATTTAAGTTGCAAGTATTTTAATCCCTTTGGGTTAAAGAAGATTAAATGACACATACATATCCTCCCTATATAGCATTGATTTCTTGAATGCTATTCTAATTGTTATGTTATAAATAAGTTCAAAACAATTATACTTATATTTTTACTATGCAACATTTTATGTCCTCTAAATTCTTTGAAATTTTACCTTGAAGCTCTTTTTCAACTTCTTTTTTTTTTTTTTTCAGGTATAAGAAATAAAAAAGCTCAAAGAAGGAGAGGTAGAATAAGCATACAAACTTAGCCATAACAAGAAACTGTTATTGTATATAGGTTCCTGAGAATAGTTGTGGAGCCATATGAGTTTATAGAAATAAACTAAAAAGTTTTTTTTTTTCATAGAAGGGAGTATAGTTTGTTCTGAAATTAATTCAGATATAGATTTTTCCTTTCTGCTTGAAAGTCTACTTATTTGGTTTCAACAAACAGGAAGAATGGCATATGAAATGGTAGGATGACATCTAACAGAATCCTTGAAAAAAATTCTGTATATATTATCTAACTCACCTGGCCCATTGAGAATTTAGAAGATGGAAGACTTGAATTTAACATTTCATAGTAGGACCAATTTGATGCAAATTAAAATAGCATTTTTGGGATGTCGATTTGCTTGAGAAATTTCAACTCAGTAAACATGAAGTAATTCACTGTACTTGTTAAAAATGGGATTTGGATTCTTGGAAGCAGTGTCTACAATATCAGCTTGGAATTAGGGGCACAGACATGTTGACAGTAAGATAAGTCTTCACTAAGGCAGTTGAATGTGCTTCATGAATATGCGACACAGAGGTACACTCAGAGTATGTTGTTAAAAAGACTGAAAATTTACATAGGTTACTCTAAAAATAGTCTAAATTTGACCTCTAACAATTAAATATCAACAGAGATTGTTTATATCAAACACATAAATTGGTTTAGAAATTTAACACTTAATTATCTACTTTAAGATTCAGCTTTTAAATGTCATGTATGACCTACTTCCCTTTGGCCAAAGGATAAGGCAAAATGTATATTTTTATATTCTTCTACATTCATATTCTACTACATTTTATATTCATAGTTTTATTTTCTACTATGTCAGTTGTCTCTTAGGCCACAAGCCTCATTTTCTTAACACGCTTCCATTTTATCCAAAACTACCCATACTAGCCGTAAAGCTGGAAAAAAATGCCTACAGGAGTCTGTGTTTACTTACATTACAGATATTGCTGCTTTCAGATATTAGAAGAGATGATAATCTCAAGTAGCAGCCAAATGGGGAAGGAGAGGAAAGGTGCGACAGGCACAGAACCAAAGTTTATCATGCCATTCACCCCTTGTTTTTATATACAGTTTCAAGCAAAATCCAGAACCATCCTAAACATCTTGGTTTCCAATAATGCTCCATATTGATTCTGCACCCTAGCAATGTGTCTACAGTATACAAACCACATCTATAGTGACACTGGTATAAATAACACTGAAAATGGTATCGCAAGTAAAGATGTGTTATATAACTCTTCATACTTACAGGTAATTTCAGATTGTTTTCTGTTTCATTTACTGGTCCATCTACAAGTATCCATGAAGCAGTATTTCACAAAACTTTTGCTTAAAACCCATATGATTTACTATGTATCCTGTATTACATCAAGGTGAGAGACTATAATAAGTCCACTCAAACACCCTAGAAGCCTTGTTACCAAATAGCCTGTATTATTGTGATGAGTATTTAATTTAATTGATTGCAGGGAGAAAACAATCAGATTTTCCACCTAGTATAGTTACCAGTTTGTCAGAAGATCAGGAGATCAAGGATCATAAAATTTAGAGAAATATTAACAAACACAAAGTGTGTCACAGCTGAAATCACATCAGAAAGGCACATCATTCCTGTATGAAAATCCACCATGTCCCCATTATCCCCTATGAAGTCAAAACCCTGTAACTACAGAGACTTCTAACTCCTGTTTGCTCTCCATTCTGCTCACATCAGTGCAGGGGCACTTCAGAGAGACAGCCAAGTGGGCTAATTCGCTACTACATGCTTGAAAGCTTTCTCCTAGAAGATGCTCTACAGGCATTTAGTTGTTTACAAGTCTACCTCACAAAGATCTACTTCAGCTTCAGCTGGCCAGCTTGCTGCTGAATATAACTTTTCCCCATGTAACCAAGTGGATCTTGTCTCTTCCAAAGAGCTGTTGAGCATCTTAAGGGTCCCACGGTCATAGACACCAAAACCCTCTTGACACCACAAGCTATATGACACATTAGATCCACTGAGTCTTCCTCAGAACTTTCTGCTTTCCCTAGAGCACTGCACCCAGAATCCTACAGGTAAGACTTCCTACACTTCAGGTCACCCCAGTAGTATCACTAGTGCTTACATAGAAAAGTAACGAGGTAGCAGTCAAAAGGCCAGAAGAACCTCTGTAGTCCCTCCACAACATCTCAAATGCAAATCCCCATGAAGAAACAAACAAATAAACCTCCCAGGGGGACAAATAAGCAGATGAACATCTCTATGCCCTGCAGTAAGGAGTCTCCTACCATTGTCGCTCACTACTTCCTTCTAGTGGTTATGTGTGTGACAGATTCAGCCATCTGAGGTGCTCCATTTGACAGCACTCCAAGACTCTCATCTGCTACAAGGGCGGTTAAACTCTTCTGTAACTGTAAATTGGGAGATAGGGCAGGACCTTTTCTCCTGGTAGGAGAAATCATCAGCTTCTGGCCTTCTTTGCAATGGGAGTCTTCATTTCTGATTTCACAGGTACAGGATCTTTCTACCTCTGCAGTTAGAGATTCGGAGTCCTGAAACTGAAGAGCTCAGAGGAGATCTGGTTGATCTCTTTCTTATAATTTCTGATACTGCACAGTCTGCTGACCTCCACACAAAGCACTTGGCAGCATAGCTTCTCAACAACTGGCATCTCCTGCATGCTAAAAGACTGTGTGACCAAGAGTCAGCAAGAGATCTTGGGCAATCCCCGCAGCCAGAAACATGCAGAGCTGCAGCCTCCTTGCAAAGTCTTGTATGGTTCTAAGAATGCATTAGTAAATGGATGGTCATTCTTGCAGAATTGGAGGAAAAAACTGTGGTGTGTGATCATGTGATCACCATACCTAAGAATGTATACACAGTGCAGGAAAAGCTTGCTAGTCTGCTGGGTTAGAATTAATTTTCTTCATAGCAAATAGCATGGGGCCATGTTTGCCTTTGTGCTAAAAGCAGCATTGCTAAAATGGGATATTTTCATTATTGCTAAGCAGTGCTCACACAGAATCAGGGCTTTTTCAGCTCCTCACCCCACCAGAGAGGAGGTTGGGGGATCTCAAGAAGTTAAGAGGGGACACTACTGGGACAACAGACACCAACTAGCCAAAGAGATATCCCACACAATATGACATCATAGATGGGGGAAGAAGAAGGAGGCGGGAGGATGGGATGGATCAGAGTTATGATGTTTGTCTTACCAAGTAACCATTACAAGTGATGGAGCCCTGCCTTTTTGAGGATGGCTGAACACCTGCCTGCCAAAAGGAAGTGGTGAATTAATTCCTTATTTTATTTTGCTTGTGTGCACTTGGCTTTTGTTTTACCTATTGAATTGTCTTTATCTCAACCTCTGAGCTTTCTCATTTTTATCCTTCTGATTGTTTCCCCCATTCCACCAGGGCTGAGTGAGTAAGTGCCTGTGTGGTGCTTAGCTGCTAGCTGGAGTTAAACTCTGACATCACCCTGATGCATAAACTACCTGGCACTTAACAGGATTAGAGAGCTTGATCCTCCCCAGTCCAAGGTTAGCTGGAACAAAGCCTTGATCAGTGACAGCTGACAGAGTTCCTTAGGAGCTGCTAGGGCTCCCCTTTGTTCTTAGCCTTACCTCTTAGCAGCAGAAACCTTCAGAGGGTTCCCAGGAGCTCCCGTATCCCAGGCAGGGTGCCCAGAAATCTCGACAAGATCTCAAGAAAATCTGAAAGAAGCAGAGCCCAGAAACTTCTGTGCAAACCACTGCATCTATTGGCTACCTCTGGGAGCTGTGCTGTTACCTACCATAAAAGCCTAAATTTGGTTTGTAGCATATTTTCTTCCTTTAGCTGGAACATTAAAGCATTGTGGTAGGCAGAGGAGAAACATTGTTTGCTTAAGGCAACATATCTAATTTGGATTTATTTTCTGCGTATTTCTCAATACACAGCAAAAAACGTTGCTCCTGAATTAATATATGTGAATTGTCCCTTTCAACAGATAGTGCTTAAGGAAACTTCTCGATCAAGGTTTAAAAATTTGAATTTTATTACACATTCATAGAAAAGGAGTAGTTTCTAATGACAATTTAAATATTGTCTTGAGTCTTAAAGAGGATTTAATCAAAGAGATACTCATCACCCAATATATAACAATGAAATTAGAGATTAGACCACAGAATTTACCTGAATTGTCACACATTTTCAAACATATTTCTTACTTTATATATATCACTTTCTTCATTTAGACAGACTCAAAATGAAATACTGGCTCAGCTGAAATTATTAGTTTCAGAGGTTTTATTATGAGGATTTTCACACATTAACCTATACATAAGTTAATTCCCCAAAGGTCTGAATAGATATTTTGAATGAATTTATTGCTGCTTTGTGTAGTGACCATGTCAAGAAGTATCTACTAGATGCTGTCTTATGTACCCCCTTAACAAGTGGTAGTCATGCTCATTACATAGTAAGTTTTTCTTCCTTGTGCATATAATCATATTTAAAGGGAAAATATCTCTTTGATGTTGACTCAAGAAAATGTCTGTATTTGGGATAAGTCTTTTATGCAAATGAGAATTAGTACAATCATTCCTATCCTAAACATGGCTAATTCACTAATCACCCTATCATCTGTATAATGAATCCATAACTCTTCCTACCAGAAGAAAAGGAAGAACAGAAAAATGTCATGAATGGGAAGAAAAATAACAAGAAACAAGCAAATATTTTTTTTCAGAATCATTGTATCATCAAGAAAATGGCATCTTTGACAAATGCTACCATGTAAATGGACATCAAGAATCATTTTTTCAGTTATAGTGGCCAATTTTCTCCTGAATACAGACTTGCATGCTCTGGGAGTGGCCTATGGAAATACTTGCTTTACCTTATTTTTTCCCAAAACATTCAGTTCTCTCAGGTAACAGATATTATTATTCTCTTCTTTGACTTTTTTTTAGAGGTTGATTTTTTTTTACCCTTTGAAAATTATCTGTCAATTGAATGCAAGAGTAGCTGATTCATGAAAAAGAGGAATGCAAAATCTAGTCCTAGCGGGCAAGTGAAAAAAGGAAGATGATTTTCTGCCCTTCTCTTTATTCTTTCTAAGTTTACCTACATAACCTGCTATCATTTTTAGGTGCCCCATAGTTCAGGAAAAATATTTTCAGTACACCTTTGAACATTTGTCAGTGCAATATTGAAGGTTCAGAGATACCAATACCAATAATTTTAAGAGCAAAAAGAGCCATGAATAATCAGCATTATTTTCAAAAGGTCGTTCAGCACAACTGAGCTCTGCTATCTTATATCAAAACATATACAGGATGTTATTGCTAAGAATGTTAGATGACATTCAAAGCAAAGGCTTGCTGTAAAGGGAGTACTATGATGGCTATTTTCAGTAACTTGCCATTTAGTTCTGTCATTGATAAACTGCACAATGTCACAGGACATCCACTGGTTTTTGTTTTGAGCTGGAAACTCAATTCTGAAATGTACCTGAAAATAAGATGAAATCAAGTGTCATTAATTTTATTGCAGAACTATATTTAATTTAACAAAGTTTAAGAAATTGGTGTTTGTTGGTGTTTGTTGACTTTACTTAGACATGAAATACTGTCTGATTTGAAGTAGCTCCTACAATTTCAATTTAACACTTGTGTTTTTGAGTACAGTTTTGTACCTTTCCCAAAGTGCAGCCTCACAGATCCAAGATGGAATAATATTGAGAATAGAAGAGAAAATGAAGTTAATAGGAGTATTATCTATTTGTGTATGCCATCAGCATTCACTACTGATAATTCTGAATTCTTATTTTGGTATTTATATAAAAAATAAACTCAAGGTGAATTTCAGATGTCTTAATTGTCTCGTCTTCTGATATTTGAATATTGCATAAGCAATTATGGAGAGTGGAGGGTGGATTTTAGATAAATAAAAATATAATGATTTGGTTTGGAAGTAATATCATGTATAATAACATGCAATGGAACAATGAAAAATACCCAAATAAGTGGAGAAGTAGATGAAAGATGACATCTCCATCAGAACAAATATTGGAACAGGAGAAGAAAAAGGATATCAGTCTTGTAAGGAAAGCTGATAGAAGTTTCCAGATTTGTGGTTTGCAATGAGACTATCTTGTCTCGAAAGCTTTAAATATTTCTTGAAGAACAATTATGATCAAAAATCTTCAGCAACTTTTTTAGAGCAGGAACTTGTGCAAAAAAAGGAGGAGGGGGCAAAATTCAAAAATTCAATGGGGTGAAAAGAAAGAAAATACTGTGACTATGACTTCACACACTTTGTATCCAGTTCTGGGAGGACTGTGTCAAAAGGAAAGATGAAGAGCATAATAAGAGCTTTTACTTTTGGCCACTGCCATATTTACTTGTACTTCACATTGTGCAACTTTTTTTTTTCTCTGATAACTCATGCATAGGGTGCAACACATCTATTCCATTTCAAGAATTCTGCTACACTTAGGTAGTAAAAGTGTATTCTATGAAACTGGGTCACACAATGTGACGAGCATGGAACCAAAAAAAAAAAGATTATTTTACATCAACTCAAACACAATATTAGTGGTCTTGTTTATGCAAGATGTCAATGAGAATGTACATTCACTAACTGTAACTATATGTAGGAATATGAGTACATTTCCTCTCATCAGGAATTAAAAATTAATTAAATAACTATTAAAACAGAGATTCTGCCTAATGCTCTCTTTAAAAGTCAGTCATCTAAATCAAATTACCTTAAGGTCTCAGCAACTAGCAAATGTCTATTATGTACTTCATCAAAACAAGTTTTCTGTTTTCTTTAGTGAGGATGCTTAAGCAATCCTCAATCTTTATCTGTGCTTGCTAAGTATATAATATATAATAGAAGTATTATATATCCCCTTCCTCCTCCTCCCAGAAAACAAATTTTTAGGTACAGAAATAGGAAAGTCATCTCACACCAAAGTTAAAAATTCCCTGAATTGACTAGTTTTCAAATTGCCAAAAACTAACAGAATAAGTGTTAGTGAATGAATGAAAGGAGGATCATAAGACCACAGCATCATAGAATGGTCTAGGTTGATTAAAGGTCATCTACTTCCAAACTTCCCTGCCATGGGCAAGGACACCTTCCACTAGACTGGGTTGCTCAAAGCCCCACCCAACGTGACATTCAGCACTTCCAGAGATGGGGTATCTACAGCTTCTTTGGACAACCTGCACCAGTGCCTCACCACAAAGAATATCTAACAGAAACCTACATTCTGTGAGTTTAAAGCCATTCTCCCTTGCCCTATCCCTACACACCCTTGTAAAATGTCCCTATCCATCTTTCTATTAGGTACCCTTTATGTACTGGAAGGCTGCTACAAGGTGTCCCCAGAGTCTTCTCTTCTCCAGGCTGAACCCCAACTCTCTCAACCTGCCTGTGTAGGAGAGGTGGTCCAGTACTCTGATCATCTTTGTGGCTCTCCTCTGGACTCAATCCAACAGGTCCTTGTCCTCATTGTGTTGGGGGCCCCAGAGCAGGATGGAGTACTATGAGTGGGGTCTTGTAAGAGCAGAGTAGAGGAGGAGTATCATCTCCTTTAACCCGCTGGCCACACTTGATGCAGCCTTTCTGGGCTGCAACTGCACATTGCGGGGTCATGTCAAGCATTTCATTCACCAACATCCCCAAGTCCTTCTCCTCAGGGTTGCTCTCAATCTGCTCTTGGCCCAGCCTTTATCTGTGCTAGGGATTGCCCCAATCCAGTTGCAGGACCTTTCATTTGACCTTGTTGAACTTCATGATGTTTGCACAGGCCCACCTCTCAAGCCTGTCAATGTCTCTCTGGATGACATTCTTTCTCTGCAGTGTGTCGACTGCACCACATAGCTTGATGTCAGAAAATTTGCTGAGGGTACACTTGGTCCTACTGTCCATGTTGCTAATTATAAACTATTAACTGTTAACTGTATAAACTATTAACTACATAAGCTATTAACTATAAACTATTAACATTTCATTATGCTTATAGTTTGTTAAATATTAATTTTAAAAATAATTCCTCTAACTACAGTTAATAAAAGTAGTACTCATAGTCATAACAACAAATTATTCTGCCATAAACAGCAAATAATATCAAGCACAATTTAATAGGTTAATAAATTCATTGTTATTACTCTAAAATATTAACAAAAAGTCTGTTACACTGAATTCTCATTATAGGCATATATATTCCATGTTGGAATGCTTATGCTAAGAGAGTCTTGTTCTCTGTGTTATGACAGTAGGATGGGCCCTGGAAGTTGAGGCTCTGTGTTGCTGCCTTGGGGAACCCCCTCCACTCCTGATCCCTAGGGAATCTCCAGTCTGACTGCAACCTGACCTCATCTCAGTCACTGCACAGAGCAACCCAGTGGCAAGGAACAGTGTATCTGCTGTTTGTTAAACAAATGAGGGGGGATAGAAAAAATTAAATATGCTAGGGCTAATTGCCAAAATTTGGGGATTTTTTTTTCCTTCTGAATGCATTGCAAAAGGCAAGATAGATTTGCATTTTTACTTATTAGGCCCTGGTTCTTCAGTTTTCTTTTTTTTTTTTTCCCCTATAAGAAAGTTGTATGTTTTAAAATTTATGATATAGGTAAACATCTTTCTTTCGGAAGTGATGCAATTTAATGTTTACTGAACAAACATGAATGCAGCCTAGTGCAGCCTAGTGCTTTGTTACGTCTGTACTTTCAGTAACCACTTTCTGAATATTAAATGCAAAAGGACATCCATCTGAATAGGAAACACATAAACAAACCCCTCAAGTTTGTCTTCTCAGAGTATGGCATACCACTTGTATCATAGTGCCAATTCAAGGTTATGCCTCAGAGTATAGGGAATAAAAATTGGTAATTTCACTTAGTATTTATTCTGAAAAGTTTGGTTTAGATTAACTTATGGAAAGATTTAACATTTGTTTCTAAGAATGAAGTATTTGAACTGATGGGCACCACTAACTTAATTTTTCTGAATCGTTTAGCCTATTCCTCCTCATGACTTATTGTTCGCCTCTTGGAATCATTCTGAACAATATACTGCACAATATAGAGTGCACTATATCTCATCATTTTATGACTTTTTATTGCTGCTATATTTTTCTGTGACCTTAGGATGCATTAAATATGATAAATAATATAGCTATTTCATAGAACACTGTGAAGCACATTTACATTTCTGATATGAAGTATAGGTAACTCCCATTTGGGCAGCTTTCATGGCATCACAATCGAAATCCAGTTTGAACCTTGCCTGAAACCACACTTAAGTTAACTGTCTTTATTTATGTGTTTTAATAAGCTTTTGGCTACAATTTAATGAAGCTTGGAAAAGCTTGTCAGCATAGATCCAAAACCTGCAAATTTTTGGTCAGAATAATCACATCTTGCCCTGAAACAGAATGAGCAGTCATCCACAAAAGAGTGGGAAAATGTGTAATCAGCGGGTTTTCTTTTCAAGCTACTACTATTTATGAGCTATTTATCATAGCGGTGAATAGGATTTAATCCTTTTTTTGCAGAAACAGAGGCTTAAACTCAGAAGTTATTGAGCTATTGGAGACATTAATCTCCAAAAAATTTATCCATTTAAGGTAAAGTTGTTATTAGGTATGCATATTAAGGTATGTAAGGAGATTAACACCTAGAAATTTTAACCTGGAGGAGGATGAAAGTAACCTTAGTCAAGATGTATGAAAATTTCTACAGTGAAGTGAGAGTTATACATTTAGTTTTTATTTTAGCACCTCAAATATTTTTTATTATTAAATGTTTTCAAAGCATTTCAGGTATGCACATGTGCTTGAATATGCTATAAGATCTTGCTATTACACCTCCAGAACGATGTAAAGAAAATGCTAATACTCAAATAACAGCTGTGTTAGAGCTATCACATAAAACCACACCATAACACATTAGTATTTCAAAGCAAATGCCCATTAAATTTGCTGTTATTTTTAGCTGATATCCAATAGGGCTCACAGTAGTGCTTCAATAACACAACTATGTATGTTATTATTAAGATACACACAGATATGTAAGAGGTGCTTTTAAAATTATTAATGTTGTTATAATTTATCACTGAACTGACTGATCATTGAATTATAGTCTGCATATATGAAAAAATAACCCTTTATCCTGTACAATGCAAGTGATGATTTCAAGTTGTATTCATTGAAACAGAGGCCTGAGAAGCAAATCAGTGTGGATTCATAATAAGGAGATTTAAGAATATTAGTGTTCCCAGTCTCTCCAGAAAAATAAATACCAAACAAACTGGATCATGTCAAAAGAAGAAGAGAACTAAGCAGATATGTTTTGCAAAATGGAAAGATACCATCAAGCAGACTGCAGGCATATTTTTGTCGTTTTACCATCAAGCTGACTGCAGACATATTTTTGTCATTTTATTTATTCTTCTCAAAATCTGTCTTTCATTGGCATTTTGACCTTTTAAAGCACTTCTCCTTGCTTTTTGAACTCTTCTATTTTCTATATTCAGATATGTTTTATTTCCATTGACAGAGAGAAAACATAGCAGCAGGCTAACATTTTAGTTTTACTTTTAGAAGTCTGGAAGTAGAAATATTCAGTCAAGTGTATGCGAAAGGTAGTAGCATGCAGAACTATGAAGTTACATTGTCTCCCTATATATATATATTCATAAATTAATTTCAAATTTTTAATAAGAGCCCACTTTCTGAAGGGTCTAAAGAATAAGTCATATGAGTAGCAGCTGAGGGAGCTGGGGTTGTTTAGCCTGGATAAAAGGAGGCTCGGGGGAGACCTTATCACTCTCTACAGCTACATGAAAGGAGGGTGTAACCTTCTTCGAGGTAACTAAGGGATGTTCAGATTGGACATCAAGAAGAATTTCTTCATGGAAAGGACCGTTAAGTACTGAAATGGACTGCTCAGGGACGTGGTGGAGTCACCATCCCCAGAGGTGTTTTTTTACAGTAAAAGACTGAACATGGCACTTAGTTCTATAATCTCATTGACAAGGTGGTGATTATTTAAAGGTTGGACTCGATGATCTTGGAGGTCTTTTCCAACCTAAATGATTCTGTGATTCTTATGAATAACACTTTCAAGCTTCAGCAAAATGGTAATCAGTGTGAGGGCCTACAGCAGCATTTGGCAGCTGGATATGTGTGGTATATGATTACAGTCAGATTGTGATTTTTGTTCTAAAAGAAGCAAATAAAACTCCTGTATATGTCAAGCTCAAAAGAAGATACGGTATCTAGCATTACATAGGAAGAAAAACTGTGCTTTACTTCAGTAAGCCCTGTTTTAAGGAATTTCATTTTTGAACATTAACTCCCTTGCACATCTCCAATGTCAGAAAACAAGGAAAAGCATACAGTAAGGAACTTGACAATATAGTAAGGAACATGACAGAAAGATATTTTAAAATTTGAAGCATAAAGAAAGCTCTTTGATCAGATTTTCACTTAAAATTTTCCTCTCAGTTATACTGGGATAACAAATCACAAATTAATTTTGCTCTATGCTTTTATAGACTAGCAACTGACTAAATTAATTACTTTGAATCTTTCTTTATCCAGTACAAATATATTTATTTTTCAGCTTTCACTCAATATTTGAGCTGGAACAATATGTTTTTTCTTGAGAGTTTACTCTTTGAGTAATTTAATTTAAGAAATACAAATCACAAAAGGAATGAATTTATATAGCAATTGATACTTTTTAGGTTTCTGTAGTTTCAACTTTTTTTTTTTTTTAAATTCTTTTTTTTATACACTGGGTACAGTACCAACAGGTTTTCATAGGACTCCTCATGTTTTTTAATCCATTGGTTCCAAAAACTCATAGGAAATTAAACTGAAAAGTAAACCAAAAAAGTAAATAAATAAAAATAAATAGAAGAGTAGTACTGAGTACGAGAAGAATAATACTGAAAACGCTGGGGAATAAGAAAGAATGTTCATTAACTGTGAAATACACTTAACCCTGACTCTGCTGCTGAACTGTTGGGTCTGGCAACTCAATCCCTAAACTTCCAGTCAAATTTTCCTTTTATTTTCTTTTGTCCATTCATTCAGTGTAGTATAACAGATACAAACGCAAAGTCAGCACAACAACAAAAGCCTTTAAGCTTTGATTTGACAAGAATCATAAAATAAGGTGATGCAAACAAGAATTATCGTTGAAGAATATCACTGGAGTAACAAAAATGCCAATAAGAACTGTCCTATAAGAAGCAAGCATGGAAGACATTGGAGATCTGCAGGGAAATGTTTGGAACGTAGAGAAAGGTGGAAGTGGCAGATAGTGGGGAAGACAAAACATCTTACGCCTGAGAGGAATCTGTTCCTGTTGCCAATTTTGTGCTTTAGAAATTATTGTTATCAGGGAGAGGCATCGGGATTTGCTACTTACCATTACTTTGTTTTTTACTATGTAAAATCCCAGCGGTTAAAATTACTTCATCAATGGAGAATAAAAGAGAAGACTAAAGCTTGTTCTGAAGATTATTTTCATTCTTAGAATAGGATTTGACATCAGTTTCCTTATGAAGCATCCTGAAAATAAATGGTGAACCTTTACTGGGAGCTCATAACTCAAGGAAATAGTTCAGTTTTTATTTCAATCTCAGGTTTTAATATCTTTTCTGCTACTGTTAGCAAAAGAGGTCAAAAGACTGATGTGATTGTGTTCTGTGAAATGATCTGGAACCACACTGATATTTCACATGTACCAAAATTAAAGTCAACCTAATTTCATTTTTATTCCACTCCACCAAAAAACCATACAATTCAAATTTTTTTAAAAAAATATTTCCTCTGTCATTGTCCAATCTGAAATTTATCTTCAATTTATAAAGCTGTTTCTTCATAAATTATTAAAATATCTAAAGAGGTAGGACATATGTGTTGGATTCGGTTCAGCTTTCATGGAACTATTGTAGAACCAGAAGTTTAGTCTCTATAAGAAATCTCTCCAGAATGTCTTATGCCATAGAAACAGCAGAGCATGACAAAACTACATTTGCCCTGTTACTTTCCCTTCCTCATTATATCTGTATCTTATTAATGCCAGATAAGTATGTATTTATGAGTTGTTTTCAAATTGGTAAAGCAAATCATTTGTGAAACAAAGAAACATCATACCTTTTTTGCAAGTATTGGTATCTTGAAAACACTTGGCTAGATTTTCAACTGAGCTATTTTTCAAAATACATTACAAAGTATTCAATACTACATTTTTCATAGATATAAATTTGGTTCAACTATTAACCTATCTTTTAGGGTCTATTTTGTCAGAAATTCAGCAAAAAGAAGATATTAGACTGTCTATAAATCGCGTTAATTTTGGAGGCAGAAGAGATTTTTGTTCTTATTTTGACCACTGAGCATACAACTAAAAATGAAGGAAGAGAAGTACTAAATATATAGATTTTTTTTTTTAATAGTCATTTGCATGATTTTTAGAAGTCTATGCAAGGCTAATAATCTGTAAGGAAAACTGTATTGGTCAGTAAGAATTTCATATTCAGAAGTAAGATTAAAAAAATCGTGATTTAAAACATTTTTTTCCTGCTGAAGCCACTTTAGTCCGTCAATTTGGCCAAAGGTAACTGTTAGAATATGCCTCAGGAAAATCTCCAATACTGTGCCAATTGATTGTACTGTTTCCAGTATAAATAAGAAAGGGAAGAGAAAGGGTACCCAGAATTATGCCTGGATTGTAAGTGATGCCCAGGGAGGTGGTGGACTCACCATCTCTTGAAGTGCTAAAGAAATAACCAGATGCTATGGTTTAGTTGCTATGGTGGTGTTTGGTCAAAGGTCGGACTCCATGATATTGGAGATGTTTTCCAACCTTAATGATCCTGTGATTCTATGATTCTCTGAACGAGAGCAGTCAGATATAAAGACAATCAAGTTGTGGTGACAATTTTAAATGTTGTTTTTCTAAAAGTTCAAAGACATTTCTGAAATTATGATTAACTGAAATGATATTCTGAAAGATGATTAGCAGTCACTTTAATGGTTGTCATCATTAGTAATAGATAACAACTTCTATTTCAGGATAGTAAACATCAATAGTAGCAAATCATTCATAATTACTGGAAAACACCAAATTAACAACACACATCTGTCTTGACCAAGTGACTTGAATAGCTAAAAGGAGATTTTGTATATTGATGACATAATAAACCTTTCAGTCTGGCTGAATTCCTGACTTGATCCCCACCTACCTCACCACTGCAGACTTGCAGTAACCTAGTGATGAGGCTGTGTCTGACCCTGTTCACTGTCACCATGCCTGTCCCTGACCCTGGCTAGCTCGTGAGTTCCTGTCCTGACCTCAGAGCTGCCTTGCTGACAAGGAATTATGTGGCAATCTGGGCTCTCAGTTGAAGCTGGCTGTTCCTCCAAATGTGGCCTGCTCTTCTGCCTCCCTGAAGGCAATGGAAGAATCCCCGTCTGGTCAGGTCTCTGCCTTGTCCCTTTGGGGATCCCCTGTCATTCCTGGTAACCTGTGTCTTGGGGAGCAGCCGACATACCCTACGATGAGACAACTGCAAATTTATAACCACTATGGGAATGTATGCAGCTTCTGTTCAAATCATCAAACCTTTTCATTTATTTATCTCTTTTGGTATTCTAGATAACAAACTTACTCTTGAAAAATGTCTGTAGTCATTCAGAATTACATTTTCTTGACCCTCAAAACTGCACTGTTTGTTAAAACAGCTCTTTGTTTTACAGAGACAGGATCCTTAGAATAGCTTTTTCTTGAAAAATAATTAATGATAGATCGTGTAAAATCCAATAAAGAATGGAACTTTTTTGTTCCAACTCCACTTGCTTTCAGATTTTGATTTTCCCAATGAGATTTCCCAATGCTCTTAAATGTTGATACATTAATCATTGTGGCTCAAGATGATATTAATTTAAATTTAAAAAATATTATTAAATCATCCTTGTTTATTATGCCTTATTACAAACAGTCTTGAATTTCATGAATATTTAAATCTCTTTTGAATCTGTGACTGTTGTCTGTTCTTGACATGAAACCGTCCGATACACTTAGCCAACAATTTTGGGACAGGTGGCAGGACTGAAATCTAGATGATAATCCAAATTTTGCATCTAACCTTGTCATCACAGGTGATATATGTGGAAAAAAAACAATCTTGCTTTAGGAAGCTTTCTACTGGAAGGTTAAACATATATTTTTCCAAGAGAAATAATAAATGGCATTCTTTATGTTATACATCATAGAATAAGTTAGATTTCACACATAAAGGTCACAATAACAGGTATCCTCATAAGAAGAGGTAAGCAATTTGAAGATTTTCAGGGCTGAACTTTTAATACATTAAATAAGAAGAATTTCTATAATATGGAACATCACAGAACATATCAGTTAAGTGGATGAAACAGAAAAACGTGAATAGTAATATGAAGATGTGATACAATTATCAATAAGGGAAAATAATATAGATGGTAATGGAAATATATGTCCTGTGAACACCAATACTGATACAAAAGAAACACTAACACAAAGGTCTAATATATTGGTCTAATATATACTCTTCTTACTGTTTGCAATGTAACAGTCAAATTTACTTTCTGCCTTTAATATGCATATGTAGGTGTGTGTAAACTGGAGATAGAAATACAGGAAAAGCTGAACCAGTGCTCTAATATGCTGAAAACACACTAGAAGTTTAATACTGCAAATAGTTAGGCAGTTATAATTCACTTAATTTCACTTTTATATGTCTCAGTTAAGGAAAACTAGGAGATAAAACTGCAAAAACCATTCTGCATGAAAGATAAACATGAAATGATGATAGTTCTTGCTGTTAAAATAGATATTAAAACTTGTTTAGAAAAAAATGAATCAGATTCTTTTTTGTGTCAGGCTTTCTCTGTGTATACAGCTTAGTATAAGAGTTGAAAACTTTTCACACAGCTTGCCAGACTGACTTTTGACTTTTCCAAATTTCTACCTTTCAAACAGTCAAGTAGTTGCTGGTAGTCTCCTGTGGTATTTTGTCTCTGAAAGGGAATATTCTCTGGTTTTCAGCCCTTCCCAAATTTTGTCCTCCATGTGAGTGAGATGGGAGCCACTGACACTAAACACTTCTTTAAGATGTCTTGTCTTCCACTGTCCTGTATAGCCTCACAGCATGTCATTTAATGGCTGTGTGCTGTCTTTGCCAGGTTGTATTTTAGAATGACTTTTAGTGCCTACAATTCTTGTATGAAAATTGACCATGATAATTTTAGCTGCCTTTGCCTAAGTTATAAGCTCATACTAATTTTATTATGCATACTATTTATTTTGCAAATAATAACCCATTATTAATGAATATTTACTTTATTTGGGAGCACCTGACATAAGAATTTGGACTGTAATTACTTACTTGTGTTTTACAATAATAGGTCGTGTAAAGAAAGAGGAAAATATGTACTGAAAGAATTTAGTAGAGAGAAGGTTCCTACAGTGAATTGTTACTCAACCATAATGCTGCACCAGTGTGTGCTCCTGGTGATATTAAATGTGAATAGATGTAAAACTGAGGTCATGTGGTTGGAAAACACCTGCTTATATTTACGAAAAGAGAAGTTACTTTCTGTAACATACTCAGACTTCATATCAGATGAGCACTTTCAGATTCTTCACATTTTCTCAAAATTTTGTCCCAACATATCTGTGGCCCTGAGTGCTCTCTCACTCTACGCTGTTAAGAAGAGCCTGAAACAATATCGGAGAAGAGTAAAACTGGTATCTGGAAACAAAACACAGAAACAGAGCCAAAGACATCTGTAAACAAAACAAAGGTATATTGAAAAAGAGAAGAGAAGTTAATGAGGAAAAAAATCTGAGGAGGAATTCCCCAATGGAATATTCCTGGCTATCTAAAGAATAACATAGACCACTTCTAGATGTCCAAGTTGTTTTCAATAGGGATATTTGGAGTGACTGGTTATTCTACTTATGCAGACTTAGATAAGCAAGAAGGTTTTGCAGCAAGTGTGCCTACGCTCCAGTTGTCCAGAGATACTTTGACAAACATGGAAAACTCAAAATTTGGTAAAAAAATAAATTAAAATATTCCTGCATGTTGCACTTTGAATAATATTCACTGAGAGAAAATCTTTTGTCATTTCCTCAAAAGTAATAGTGTTTTTTAAGACCAGAATTCTTTTACCACCCAGACATGAATGGGAAGATTTGTGATAAATTTCAGCTGTTCTTTATGCAAAAGAGTAGGAATACTGGAAAAAAGTTGCCCTTCAACAGCAGTTGCGTTCTGTATTTTTATTCCTTTTTTTGAGGAACCTTGATATCCTAGTTTTTAACTGCTTCCCTTACACAATTTGCATTATTATCATGGACCTGATGATGTAGATAAGTTCTAGCAGCTGCTTCCAAAAACTCAGCTGAACACCTGGCTGACAGGGCTTGCAATGTAGTAGACATCTGTGTGAGTAATTAATTGTGTATTGTTCATACACTTTTAGGAAAAGTGAATAATTGAGAAAATAATTTCAAAAATGCTTCCAATGATAGCACTTAATATTCCTGATGGAGTTATATAAAATCTATCACAGAGTACTGGTGGGGCTGCTGAGATAAATATATAATTTTCAGATATACAATTAGCACTTTCTTTGAATTAAAACAAACTGAACCAAAGCAACCAAACAAACAATCATCCAAACAAAATAAAACAAAAAAATAAACCCCAAATCAACACAGCCATTTAGATTAATGAATTTCATAATAATGGTATTCAATTCCACTTACATTCCTAGGGCACTTTTAACCATCTGTCTTAAGTGAGTTTTCCTTTCACTGGCTGATGATTTCAAAAATTTGGAACATGTGTCTTGAGACAGCCTTGCATTGATTTGGGTAAGCCATTTGGAGTAACTGATATTAACTATTTAAGATAAGCAGTAGTTAAGAGAATCCATATAAGTTCCAGACCCTGTCATAAAAGTTACTCTATTTTTTATCCCTTTCTCATAGTTAATTCAACTTGAGCGCAATGCTACTCCCAACAGGGAGCAAAATAACTGCCACTATAGTCATCATCCTGATTATTGCTGATAGTTTAATGGTACTTATGATGTGTAATTGAAGATAAATGTACTGTGCAAAAAGTTACATCACCTGATGTTTATATTTTTTCCTTTTGTTCCATTAGTCGCTTTTGCATTTTTTTTCAAATGAAATGGTAAGGAAAGGTACCTATCTTCTTGTATATCATTCCAAGCCCAGCAAAAGGAGATTGTGTTATTTCTGGCAAATAGGTGTGATTAGAGTGCAGTACTAAGGTAAATGGTTGGAAAAGCAAAGAACTGGAGAAGGTCTCAGAAAAACAAATGGATTCTAAAGGCAAGATTGAAATGTACCACTCTCACTGCATGGTTCCCTTTAGTATCAACATCCATGATATTTTGAGTAAAGGGTTTTCATACACAAAATTTCCAGGAGAAAACAAAGATACTCATCTACTACATTCCAGACAAGGGATTTTCATAAGTAATGCAATATTTTTTATTTTCTAAACAGTGGGGCTGATACTATAAGAAAGTAGAAGGACAAATGTGAAGAGTTGCCCTTGTAAGAGGCACTCAGTTGAGATGAATGCTTGAATTCGCTCAGGTATGTCATAGTATTATGTAAGTGTTGTAAATTTCTATTGACAACATCTGTTAGTTGTCATGGCCTAGAGGGTGTCAAACTAGAGACAAATTTGAAAATGCAAATACTATATCTTCCAGTCAAAGTTAAATTTTCGCTATATATCTGAAACAATGAATAAATCTGGGATTTTCTCTTTTCCCTCTACACACAGAGCACATATATTAAAGCAAAGTGCATTATTGGGTGCCTTTAGAGATTTTTAAGGAAATGTCACACACGCAGTTGGCAAGTGGCCGAACTGCAAGGAGAGCTGACAGTCTTATTCATTGAACAGCAGTCTTAATATGTAGGTGACCAAGACAATCTTCTTCTCTTATTACAACCCTTTCAAGAATGCTGCATTGTTTCCCCACCCAAAACCAAAACAACCAACAACCAACAAACAAGCCTCCACCAAAGCAAACAATTTAGAAATAGCACGGATTTTCTGTCTTAGTCAAATGAGACTGAAAAATATCTTCTTTTACTTTACATTTGAATATTTTTGCTCAGTGTTTTTTCAATTAAAAACAAGCTTACTTCTTTTTGGTTTTGATTCTCTGGACAATTATATGTCCACATATATAATCTTTCAGGAACAGTTGATGCATAATAAGAGCCCTATTTGCCTTCTGAGTCACTGAGTTGTTTATTAGGATATAGATCTAGTTATGATGACAGTAGTTTTCTGGTTTCTTACAAATCAATAAAATTTATTATTACTAGAACAACATTGAATTTCTTTTTTTCCATGTATAGATATGCCTTCGTTTTTGATAAACTAGAGAAAAGTTTAGCAGATAACTTTTCAGCTAAGTGGCGTGAATTGGACCTGAGTGCTACTACATTGCTGTTTCCCATCATTTCAGATCTGGAAGGCTTCCAGGGAGAGCTGTGTAGTCCACCAGAAGATCATCAGGCACTCAGGTCATAACTCTTAGAAAAACTTTTATTTTTGACCTTGGCTTGTTAGTTCTCTGATCTCCCAGAGAACTGGGATGTGAAGTATGTGAGATATTTTAGCCATGGTGGTTAGTGAGCTTGTATCATTAAGCTTTCTGCAACTTTAATTCTTCCTATTCATCCTTCTTCCTGATGGAACAATATTAATTGTCATTGGGCACACGATTGGGCCTATCGCTGTAAATGCTTTTCAGTTTGTCTTATTGAATTTTTGTGTTTCATAGAATCAGAATTGAAAAGGAAATGGATTTATGCTTTATTTTTTCATGTAATAAATTTCACATGCTCCTTTTCAGCTTTTTTGGTCCTGCATCTTCTTCCAATGGCAATGTTGATGGCATATGGTGTTTACTATAATTCTTACCCCACTCCAATATAAGTCATATAACTAGTTTAGCTTATAAACACAAACTAGACTTTCTTGCTACCTTATATTTTGAGAGTGTTCTTTTAGAATCCTATAAATAAGATCAAACATGTTAAAAGAGACATAGACTCATAAAAGCATAGATAAAACCTCATCTAATTCAGATACTTATTTAAGAGGAGTATCATGACTCAGAAATGCCAATTTGTTTATGTGTATTTGCGAGTATTTAGCTCCCTTCAAAACCAAAATATTCTTTAAAGAGATTTGTTAATATGCACCCAGATTTAAAATCAGAAATTAAAAATCATTGTGAATGAACACCAATGTATATTAAAAACACAGTGGGAAAAAAAATCTCAACGTCTAATCAGTGAAAATCTAGGAATCTCTGTCTGATTTCAAAACAAATCCAAATGTCACCTGCTTGCCTTTCTTGACTTAATCAATTCAAGATACAAGTCTACGAATGTCCATCCTTTAGGAGCTAAACACTGGAGTACAGTCTGTGATTTTGGCATAGAGTTACAGTACTTCTGTAACAGTATCAGTACACTCTTCTTTCCTCAAACTAGTAAAAAACCAAATCACTCTAACCTGCAAAAAAGAATGTATATTGTTACAACTCTTCCATGTGCATACAACTTAATCATGAGTTTCTTGTACATCTCTGACTTATGATGGCTGGATATATAAATCTTGTTTAAGCTTAAATTCATGCAAGGGAATACAGACCTACAACAGATAATGTTTTTGTTTACATCATTTTTCCATAAACCTCTGTACATTTTGCTATTTTCAAAATAAGTGTACAGAGAACACAGTGGAATTTATGCTTTTATTGTGCCTCATACATTTAAAACACAAAGCTCTTTTCCAAAGGACTGAAAATATTTGATCATCACTGATCATCACTGTGCTATTCAGAAAACCCCAGCTCAGTGATATTTTATTGACACTGTAAGCACACAGCTTACACAATTTGCAGTGCATCCCAATGTTATTAACCTTGTAACATACAGAATAAGAGCAACATTAGCAGTCAGCTCACTAGTGTTGCATGAGGAGGAGTAGATCTGAGGAGGAGTAGTTAATAGCAGCTTATTCTCTAAACCCCAGTAAGAAATACAACCTTCCTTAATCATCATTTGGTGCAGTTTCATATCTAGTCTCAAACCTTCCTGATAGTTATTGAATACGATGCCATTTGGCTGTATTTTCCTACACTAACAGCAAATACAGCCAAATGGCATGGAATTTTCACTTACATTGCCCTGCATTACAGCACCAAGAAATTTCACTACGACTTTTCATTTATGCCCTTTTAGATCCTGCTCACAATTACAATTTATCCTTTTGAATATATAATTTCTCAGTGACCTGAGGTTTATTTTTGTAATTGCTTCTAACTTAGGACTGATGAAAATAAACACATAAATAAAAATATAACTAAAATAACCGGTGTATTTGCCTTACATGTTTTATAAGCATATTATTTTTTTTCCATCCATGGAAACCAAATAGTTCAATCTGCTTCAGGCTTTAGCTTTTCATCATATCACTCCCCTTCACTCTTGATCTTAATCCAAGCTGGAGCATAAGTGACAGAAAGCAAGCATGAAGGTAATAAGAACATCTTGATTACAAACCAAAGTAAACAAATTGTCATAAACTTGTGGAATAGCTTAGATGACATACAATATTTGCTTTCTGAAAGCAATGATTTTTGTTCCTTAGATCAAATCATCTGTAATTTTTAAGGGCCAAAGGAAGTAGGTATTTATCTTTCAGTTGGCTCAATCAATTGAAAGCAGAAATCTACAAGGTACTGAGGATAGTGGTGGCAATATATTTCCCCATGTACCAAAAAAACCCACTGCTTGTCTGTACTAATCCTGGATCAGAATTTATTACAATAGTAATAATACCATGGCTGTATTTGATCCTGAATTCCTATTTTTTTTAATTGAAAGAACAATGAGAAAAAGCTTTTCTGTTGATATTTAAAGACTCTCAGTCACATTAACATGGAGATACTGAACATACTGTTACCCGAAATAAAATTTTGTGTCTGGGTAATATGTTGATTTGAAACAGAATCTTTCCCAGATCAATGAAGTGCTGGAGGACTGCAGTGTGTTTCAAAATCTATTTTGTTTTTTTTTTTTTGGTATAGCAGCCAAGTAGGCAATTTGAAAATAGAAAAAGTAGGGTTTGCAGGCTTCAGAGCACTGGTCCACACTCCCTGACCTCAACCATCCCAGCAGGCAGGTGGTGTATGGGAGGTACACCTGTCCTAGCAGGGCTCAAGGCTCTCCGGGGGTTGACCTGTGACTGACCTCAGCCATGTAAACACCAGCTTCAGGTCTGTGCTGCCAACCCCCTGTGCTGGCCGAGCCCCACCTTGTCTGCACAGTGGCTGTTGTGGGGTAGGTCAGACCCCCCAGCCAATGAGGACCAGTGTGACCACATTTGACCACAGATGTGATGTGACTACAGTATGAATGGAGCCCTGCGGGGGCATCAGTTCTGTCGTTCCTCCTTGCAGCAGCAGGGCTGCAGTCGGTGGCTATCACCTTGGCTCTGGATGATGTCCAAGGGAACTCCTCAAGGTTGAGAGAACCTCACCTGATTGAATGAATGATTGCACATTCTGAGTTATCATTTCTAAAATCTCAAGAATTTGTACTTCAATCAGGTAGGGCAATTCCATTTGACATCACAGATCTGCATTCAAATATTGACAGAGCTTTAATTGGTTTAACCAGTTTCTCTGGTTTAACTGGCTTATAAAATAAATCTCATTTGAATATATTATTATAAGCCTTCTCAACACTCTTTCAGGGTCAGGATTTTATTTCTCTTCTTAGATATACTTTGGTATGTTCTTTTATTTGTTCCAAAAATGAATTAAATGAAGGGATGAAATATATGAAGCAAAGAGTCTTTTTTTTTTGCTTAAACCTATTTCTGTTCACAAGAGTAAAAAATTAGATTCTTGGGATTAAATCATAGGGAGTTGGGTTATTTTTAAATATAAATATAAATATAAGTCTAATTTTGTTCACAAATGTACGTGACAATATTACATATACACATAACTATCATATTCACACTTTTTTACTCATAGTGACTCCTGGTGATTAAATAAGGTTTTTTGTATCTCCTTTTAATCATTTCTTGATAGTCATTGTTGGAGACATCATGCTCGATTGGAAAGCTTCTGCCCCTGTTCATATATTAACTATATCCACTGCCCATCTTTTGTTTTGACCTCTAGACAGATGCTTTTAGAGAATGTAGACAAAGTTAAAAACAGGAAAATGCACTCTTCCTCTCTTTATTCCCAGAATAAGTCCAAATGCTTATTTAAATCTTGCTAAATTTAATTTTCAGTAATCAGGACATACCAAAGACTTCCACATTTTCTCATGACTTTGGACCAGAACGTATCTTACCAGGATTTATAGCTGCTGAATCAATTTTTTATGTCATTCTGGGATTTTATGTTATAATTTCTTTGATCTACATTCTCTGTACTATTTATCGTTGTGCATTTACCCCATTCATTCTTAATCATCTGTTTTTCTGAGATAGTCTTCGATTTTCTCAATCAAAAATATTAAGGTTTCTGATCCTTTTTTCCATATGATTTTGCAATGCCTTAAAGTTATGGGTATTAAATTAATAAAGTATTGAGCAGATATGGTATGTTGCATTAATTAATGACTACTTATAATTACATTTTAATAGTGGGTCTTTGTATGATCTATGAAATTACTGAGACTAGAGTACGTTCTGTTATACTTCTCTGACAAAAATATAGTTCATCTCTAGTTCACTTTGAACGGATTCTAAAATGGTAAAGTGTGATTTTTTTTTTTGAATGACTGTGATATGCACTGTTAAATTAAGGTCATTATTTAGTGTCAATATTGCACACTTAAAGATTACCTCAAACCAATAAACAAAAAAAATGAAATAAAATATTTCAATTATTTGATCTAAAAAGTGTAACAGTGTGCAAGTAACTTCTAGAATTTCTCATGATAAGATTATACCATCTGAACCTGGAATTTCAATACCTTGAGGTTTATGAAACACAAGAGAATATATTAAAAAATCAATTCTAGCATCCACCTGTACATTTATTTAGTACAGTCTGAGGTAGAAAATAAGAGATAAACACTGCTATGACTTTGTATTGACTTTTAGATTATTTCTACACAAAAAGAAGGACAAAAAATGGAAAAAAAATTAAGATTAGACACTTCAAGGTTTTAACTTCCTTTTAAAATCTAAATTTATCTGTTCTTTTTTTCAGAAATTACTTCAGAATTTTGAATTTATCTGATAAAGCTGATACACTTTTAGGTCATATTTTTTTCTGAGGTAGATGCAAAACAGAGTTCAGGAACAAGGGTTTCAGAGCTGACATAAACAGGATATTAGGGGGGTATATAGAATTTACCCCCTCATATATACTGAAATGTAATCTGTAATATTTATTTGATTTTTTCATACACAGAAGGTGTATATCTGCTTATTAGCTCAGATCTTCCAGATCTTCCTTTGACTTACTTTTTATTTGTTTCATTGTTCAGAAGAATATTAGAGGCATCTGCATGCAATGAAAACAAAGTGAAAACAGAAACAAAAATTAACAAAATTACAAAGCTAAGTTTTTAAGCTTGAAAAAAATAAGTGTAATCATTCATCATTGGTTAAAAAGAAAACTATGGCCCTTTATGAAGAACATCTGTGTTTTAATCAGGCTTATATGTTTGGCTTGTTTTGTGTGTTTGATACATGATTAGAATGTTTTAACAGGCCTGTTTCTTTTTCACTACAATATCAGAAGGAAAATACTAGGTGTTTTAGTTTGGTGCAAAATTTAATAAATTATTTGAAAATAATGGTTTACAGAAATAGTAAGATACACCAGCAAAGAGCTGAGGGGAAGAAAGAAAAAAAAGGGTGGTAAAAACTTTGAATTTGAAGTCTGTTACTTGTAATATTAACTTAATGGAACATATTAATGGTTAATTTGTGTTCAAAATTGATAATGTTGATATATCTTCTAAGTCTCTCACTCATTTGACATAAGCATTGTGATGGACTGAACAGACCATAACAAATGTTTGTTTAAAGATGTGTACTTGTATAATCCTCATAGCTCTGAAATAGCTCCCCTATACATGATTATCTAAGAAATGAGGATTATATGTCACTGTGAGCAGCCAGTTCTTTCTCTTGCTGAGTGTGTTTAATGGTATCCAAAACTGCTTTAAGAGGACAAACTCAGTATCACCACGTTCTTAATAGAGGTTGTCTGAAGAAGGCAAGAATGGAGCATATTAGGAGCCAAAACCAAACACCAAAGCCAGAATGCTGTGCATCCCTATAATTTCCTTTGAATGAAAGTTGCAAATTAGAACAATTCTTACTACTGGCTATTTTCCTATGAGGTGATGGAACAGAGACAAACAAACAAAACCCAACAAACCAGCACTCCTAAGGGGTTTACTGTAGTTGTACATCATAGCATTTCTAATAGACCTCCCACTGCTTTGTGGGATATTTGTGAGCATTCAATCTCTAATTGAGAATGAAGCATAATGGCATAGGCATTATGCTTCATAGACAAATGCACTAATAAATCTGTATGGATATTTATCAAAAAGTTGGTGAATATATATCACAGACATGCTTCTGTGGCAAAGTGAATCTCAGTATTAAAATGCCAGCAGTGGTGCGTTCAAAGAATTCCAGAAAAAAAACGTAGAAAATTCCTATTACGTAACTGAAATATTTATATTTGTCTTCTTTTCTGATCTATATTGATTTGATAATGTCTCAGGTGCATTAAATTTATATTATGTCTCTACTATACTAAAAATATAGCTTTCTTGTCCTGGATCACTCAGACAGGATGCTACTGCCCTTCATGATACCAAAGACATTAGAAATATGTTATCATTTCCATGACTGAATGAATAGAAATCACTTCTGGAATGAGATACATTAATTGGATTAACCAAGACTCAGACCAGCTTTGGGATCTTCCTTTGTTTTGGGGAGATTCCATACTTGGAAAACATAGAAATTGTCACAGCAGACAAAAGGCAATTCCAGTGAATAGAATTGTATCAAATAGAATTTTATTGAAGTTCAAGTTACATCATGATGAGAAAACTGAACTATCAGCTTATCTGGGAATTCAAGAGCAACCTGAGATCTGGAAACTTTCAACCCTAAAGTTTAATCCCTTTGGTACTAGAGGAGAAACACAGTTCAGTACTCTATCCATAAACCAGAGATAAATTTGCTCTGCTAAATCATGTCTGTCATGTTACAGTTGCTTTTGTCTAACTGCTGCTCTCCATTTTTGAGCCTCTTCTGTGATAGGGAGAAAGATCACGAACCCCCACAAGTAATGCAACATAATTGTTACATCCATGGCAACAACTGACCTGAAACAAGCTCAAAAATATTAGGTTCCAAATTGCTCTGAACTTCTCTAATGACAGAACAGGAGATGTAGGCTCCTTGGAAGAGTAAACTAGGTTCTGTCCTGCATTGGATATCACCAGCTGACATATTCAACCGCTGGAGTCACCGCTTACATAAGAAAAAAAGCAACCTTTTTTTGTGTTTTCACAAGAATTTTCATTACTGAATATTAGAAAAATCACTGATTGGCTTTCAAGCCTACAGATTTATACACTAAAGAAATTTCCTGAGAAATTGTTGAATGTGAATAAATTATCATAAATCATACCTACAGCATTCTGCTATTAAGATAAAAGTGATTAGACTCTACAGGTATTAGAAATGCCTATACATTACAAAAATGTAAATTGAACAAATAGAATTTTTTCTCAATTTTGGTCTGTAATTAGGCTCACAAAATACTCACTAGCAAACTGATTGCAATTGTAACTCTCCAGTACAGAAAATTTGTTAACTGCATCTTAGAAAACAATCCCTCTTCCCATCTTTGGGTAAGAAAAAAAAAAAAAAAGAAAGAAAAGAAAAAGGTATTGATAGCTTTGGAAACTTCCAAGGCAATTTTGTCTAAATAATGGTAATTCAAAAACTTCAATTAAATCCTTCTTATGAAAATACATAAGAAATTCTCGTGTAACCTTAATGCAATATGACAACATTCAATATCATGTCATATTTTCAATTTCTTGAATCTTTTCCATTTGTACACATTGTATATTCAGCATTACATAAAACAATTTCCTTCTGGGGTGATTTTCTTTTCTTAAAATTTCATAAAAAATTAGCTATAATTCCTTTGCATAAATTTAGCTTTAGATTAATTTATTCATAATTTAAAAAAGCTGAGAGCAAAATAGGGACTTGATATGACTCCGTATTTCTGGGTTTTTATAGAAAAAAAACACTGTAGGGACTGTAAAATAAAATGTATACATTTTAAAGAGGTTTCTATGAATAGGCAAATTTAGAAAATTTCTTGCTGCAAGTCTTACAATTTTTTTGTCACAGCAAATGTGATAACTTATGTCTACCATCCAGACATTTGCAGAAGTTTTCCATTGCTAAGTGGTAATTAAGTTGATACCTGGGAGTTGTGATTTTAGACACTTTGGATGATTTTGGAACTCAAGTGATAAAAGGAATGAGCCTCATTTACTGGGACATTTTCCTCTAATGCCATTTTTATAGTCTATTTTTAAGAATAATTTACTAGTAGTAATACTTAAAGGTTGAAAGGAAGAGAAGTGAGAGGTTGGGTATTTTTGTAACCCCCACATGAGAACTTGCAAACACACCAACCTAGATGAGAGCACTCACTTCCTCTGCCCAAAGCTGTTTCAGCTAATTACCTGGGCATTTCTCTTCCTCTTTCTCCTTCAAGATACTGCTGTGTATTTAGGCAAACATACAAGTTACGTGTTGGGCAGAGTGAAAATTGCTGAAGACAGACAATTTCTCTGAGGCTTACTGCTGTGCTGCAGTCACAGCGTGTTGTTCTCTTCTGGAAAGCTCCTGGAAGTATCAGAACAGACAAAGAGAAAAGTAGGAAAAAACATCAGCAAGACCTTGAGAGGAAAAGAATTCAGCAAATAGAATGAGAATCAACATTGTGTTACTGATATGGAAAGAGCTACAGAAATGAAATTCTATATCAGCAGAGAAATTGCAATGTGGCATTAGACTTCTAAACATGCTCAATATCAACAATATTTTATTCAGAAACTGTGCACTTTGTCCCAAATCTGCTCCATTAGACACACTATTGCAATTTATCTAGTTTCAGAGGATGAATGAGGTTAACTCTGAGTACTTTTGAAAAATCCAAGTTAGATATTTGCAGAAGCCTGAGCACAGTCGAATAGAATGGGATGCTTATACAGCTAATGTAAGTAATCTGATTAACCTCACAGGGAGAAAAAAAAAGTGAACAAGAAAAAAACCCTACTGTGAAAATGGACTATATTTTGTGCTGAGAAAGAAAAATAAAAACAAATCTGAGAAAAAATTTCTAAAGTGGAAGTGAACTTGTCATATTACTGACAGAAATCCATAGATAATTGCTTTTCTTTCCTGAATTTACAATGATTATCCTTTTGATCTCCCTTTTCTTTTCTTCTTTTCTTTCTTTTTTTTGGGGCATTTTTCTACCTCTTTAACAAGGATACAAATAAATCTAGTTCAATTAAGGCCGCCGTTTGGAATATCAAGTGCATCAACAAACAATATAGGGAAATTCCAAACCTCCTTTCATCAGGTTTCTAGAGAAAACTACATAATGATAGTGATTTTGCTGCATTTCTCAGTTAAGAAAGATATTTTTTAGGAGAAAATATATGTCCTTCTAAGAAAACCAGACTTTTGGGTGATAGAATCTGCAAGTTTTTCAGATGAGTGGCTTAAGGAATCACTTCTCAATTTCTTGACTCTTTTTCAGGGGCAGTGAGTAATAGCTGTGACAGGAGGAATGTGATATCATCTCCGGCATTGTTGGAAGCATATTCTTCACTAGTAGCACTACTGGTCACAACTATGTAATCAGAATTTATTAGAATTCTATTTCACACACAAAAAGTATTTGAAGAAAAAAGACGTGCGTTTTTTCACTTTAAGTTTTAAACTAAATAAGAACAACTAAATTCAAGCCCCAACCCCTTAATTTTCTGCCGATCTGTAGAGTGAAAGATAATCTCTACTGAGAGAACGGACTTCATCCAGTTTGCTGAATTTTGTTTTACTGAATGTAATTTTACATTTTAATTTAAAGTTTTAACACTTAAATTGAGCATTAAGCAGAATTGCAATAATTAAATCACTAAAGAGAAAAAAGTACAGTAGTTATTATTTATCATATATTTTCTGCTTTATAATCTTAAATGTAATGTCCATGTTAATTTCTCCAGTAATTTGTCCAAATATATATGTTAAGCTAATTTATTTGTAGACAAGGATTTAGAGTCATTTGAAATGGAATCTGTCAGTTTTTCAAAAAGCCACGATCAAAAGTCCGAGCTAAAACTTTCACGCACATTTTCTTTTTCTTGTGCCCACTATGTGACTTTAAAGCATTGGAACCAACAAAGTACCCTAAAGCTTTATGACAGGATTTAACATTGTTTTAAGAATCAAGATGATTATTAGTAATTTTACTCGTGGTTTTAATTTCCTTCCCATGCATAAACAGAAGCTACTGACAAAGAAAGTATGCTCCACATATATCAGCTTTCAGTTTATTCTTCTAAGAGAGGGCTATGAGAGAAATACAGAAGGATAGAGAATGTGAGTTTTGGTAAGAATAACACTTGTACTAAAATCTCACTTATTTTACAGAATTAAAACTAATTTTAGTTTTGGAAAAGATTTTTTATTTAACAGAAGTCAGTAATTCCTGGGTATTATAATTTTTTAGCTTGGACTATAACAGGTTGACAATTTCACTACAAAGATAATAAATACTGTACTCCATTAATGATGGAGTACAAAATATGTGATTAAACAGGACTTCTAATTCAAACAAATAAACAAAAGAATCTACAGCAAGACAGCAATAATGTAAAATTTCAGTGTTCGACAACATTTGGATACCTTTTAGCAATTCACTCTTTCTCTTAAACTCAATTAGAGACATGTCTCTTTATTTTATACTGTCTCAGTGTCTCTCAAGATTTACCAGTTAACATTAGGATTTTTGGAATGTTGTCAACTTTTCTAGAAATGAGAAAATACAAATGACAAGTGAAATACTTCATTCAACAAACCACCATTCTATGTATTCTTATACCATCAAGATGAGGCTTGAATTTCCATGGGCAAACAACGTTGTATTTAACATGATTGTTCCTTTGATCCACAATAGCATTTCAGTAGCTTTTTAAATCATTAAAATAAAGAAAAATACTCCAGATTCTTTGTAACATTTGACAGATATTTCTTGTCAACAATCTCATGAAGTTCTCATATTGTGATATTGTTTCTCAAATAAAAAAAATTGTGTTTTGCTTAATACTCCTGTGTATGAATTTTTTCTCAAGTATTTTGCTTGTAGAAATACCAACTACAAGAAATTTTGCAAAGGTGAGGACAAGAGTAGTCAGAAATTATGAAACATTTAGTTCAGGGACACTCACAGAGCAATCCCTACTCAAAAGTTTCTAAATGGAGAAACACGATGTCTTTCAGCCTACTGTATTTTGAAGTTGTTGAATGTGCCCTGTTTTTTGGTCCAGCCTATTGAATTTGACTGAGATGGAATTAATTTTCCCCATAGGAGCTCCTATAGTGCCCTGCTGTGTATTGGTAGCTGGGGTGTTGGTAACACCCCAGTATTTTGGCTACTGCTGCGCAGTGCTCCCGCAGCATCAGTGCTGTCCCTCCCATGTTTGTCTCACAGACACAAATAGACTGAGAGTGGGAAAGATCTTGGAAGGGGACACCACCAGGACAACTGACCAAAACTGGCCAAAGGGATATTCCTTATGACATCTGCTCAGCAATAAAAGTTGAGCAAAAGAAAGAGGAGAAGGAACATTTGTTATTTATGAAATCTGTCTTCCAGACCAACTGCTACATGTACTGAAGCCCAACTTCCCAGAAAGTGTCTGGACATCACCTGCTGAGCAGAAGTGGAGAATAAAATCTTTTGTTTTCCTGTCTTTTCACGCATGAAACCTTTGCTTTTGCTTTATAAACTGTCTTTACCTCAACCCATGTGCTGTTTTTCCATCTTATTTTCTCCTCCCTGCTGTCCTGTTAAAGAAGGGAGTGACAGAGTGACTTTGTGGGCACCTGGTGTCCAGCCTAGCTCAACCCATTACATTCAAGAATTTTGTAGGCATGATAACATACTTTGGTATAGTAATTTCCACTTATTTAATACATCTTTAAAGCTGTGAGTGCATTAAATACCAAAATCAAGCAAAAAAGAAAGTGTTTTCTGAAATACTATTTTAAAGCTTCTTTAGAACTTAACATAAACTTAAAATTTGCTTCCAAAAAGTCTAAAGAACTGCACTTTCCAAATGTGACACCATCAAACTGTAATTGAGCTCATTTTCTTTTTAAATATTAAGTCTTTAAATATATGATATCTTATTGAGATTTTGTTTTTAAAGAGATTTCTTGCTGGTTATCTAGAGCTCAGAACAAATTGTTCTTAGCTTTCCAAGTTTTCATTGCTGTCTTATAATATTAAAGATATAGTATAAAAATACTATAAAACAGTTTAATCCCAATAATTTAGATAATGATAGATAACTAAGACATTTTATAGATAACTATACTAAGACATTTATAGATAACTAAGAAATTTTTAAAATTAAGCTTAGCTTAAATAATTAGTTAAGGCAAAATGGAAGCCTTACATTCTCTAATAAGTTCTAAGTCTTTCAGGAGTTGTATAAACGTATCTGTATATTTTACACGTAAATGCACTTTCACTTTTTCCCTGGCTGACAAACTCTGGAAATATTACAGATGATTTTTATTTTGAATTCAGCCTGAACACTGTAATAAAATAAGCAGGAAAACCCAAATATTTGTCACTGTATTGTCAAAATCCCAAGGTAATAAAATTCTTTAAATTCTGTAAAGATGAAGGTAGTTCTGTCGTGACCTCATACTGTATAAATAAATAGAAATGAAATTATGTCAAAACTAACTTCTAAGGTAAATTAGCTGCTCTTGAAATTTCAAGTTGATGATACATGTTCTTCAAAGTTGAACACAGTAATATAGAGGTAACTTGTTAGGGCTTTACAAAATCCATCAAGATTATGTGATTTAATGGTCATTTTGACATAAATATATGGTATAATCCAGAAAGTGATAGTAAGTCTACATAGTGAGAGAATTCACCCTTTCACAGTACAAGAGGAATGGAGCCAAAACTTAATATTTTTAAAACTTTACTTATGACTAAAGTCCTAGTCCTGTTTGGTTTAGTCCTCATGACATGAAACGATATCTCAAATTTATTTTCAGGAGCCAGTAGGTCTTTATACAGTTCTTAAAGGGTCTCTTGTGCTTGCATAAGCAGCAAGAAACCAAAATATACTTGACTAAGTTTCATAAATTTTTTCTCACTCTCTTTTTCTACGTTACCAAAAAGAAAAATACACTATAAACCCCAAAATGAATAATGGTAAATTATGATAATTTTGTAAATAATTATATTTGTAAAGACATAAGATTTTTTAAATCCATGAGTACACATTCATCTAAAAATTCATGTGTGGATTAAACCATGGATTAATCCAATAGACCTAATAAGCATATTTCCACCCTCATTAGAACAGCTGGATCGATAACAGGACAAAAATAAAAAAGGTTTTCCTGTTTCAGCATAGTTCTACATTTCCAAAAGGTTTTCCTTTCTCTAAGAGTGAATTTAGAAGAATAAGAAAAATAAAACTAAAATATGGGAGAAAAATATAGGTTTTTCATACAAATTTTGTTTTTTTAGAATATAAGGTCAAATGGAAATATAAAGTGTTTGAGTTTAGACTGTAATCTTTGGAGTTTTAGACTTCACTTCTGCTAGTCTTTTGTTCCTCCCTTTTCCTTTATCACTGATGACAGGAAAACAATCCTCTTTCCTCACACTTCTACTTTTAAACAGCCTTTGGCTAAATTCTCATCTCCCATAGTAAATCAGACTTCTTGGTATCTGTAATACCTGTCTAAAGAAATATTTATCTTTGTCATGTCTGAGCTAAAAACTTAATGCCAAAGCTGATACTGATTCTCAGAGAAACAGAGGATGGTGGCATAGATATAAGGGTAGCCAGCCATGAGCCCTACTCCTGTGTTAGAGCAAAAGACTCTGGTACTGTCTGAAGGGAAGATAGTCTGGAACATGATTTATAGTTGAAACAAGGGCCAAAATGTGACTTCTGCCAATAGCAGGAAAATTCTACACAAGCAACAAAAATTCTCACTACATTTAAAGGTGCTTAATCTATTTTTTTCCAGATAATGCCTGCAATGTGCTCTCTGTCAAAATGCATGATCCTGTTTAGAGTCATTCCGTGTAAACAAAAGATATTCTTACTTGCTCAAATAGAAAAGGGATCTGGTAGTAATATTGAAGAAGAAAAGATTTCTACAGCATAAATGATAGAGAACAGAGTAGAGGAGGTTCTTGTTTCACACCATATTAAATTCTTCTCTTCCTCCAGCTCCATTGGTATTGTGTCTGTTACAATCCCTTTCTCCAATTTTATTTTAGCTCTACTAAGATAAATGTAAATGAGAGGCAAACACTCTACTATATTCACTGCCTCAGATTCACTTGCCTTACATAGAAAAAAACAGAAAAGTGAAAATTAGCACAGATTAAAGTAGACTAATTTATAAGCTGCCTTACCATGATGTCAAATTCACTTTGTACTTATAACCAACACAACCAGTCTTCCTTGATTTATTATAACATTAAAGATGAAGGAATGCATTTATGCAGTAAAGTTGGTACATAATTAAAAAAAAGCAACCCATAGAATGAGAACACACTTTCATCCCAAAGGTAAAATCCACAAAGTTTAGAATTTCCAATTAGATGTTGGATACACCTACTCTTCTTGCTATCACAAGTTCTCTTTTGGAATAAGGGGCTTTTCAAAATCTTTCTGAATGCACAAGACAGATTTAAGTCAGAAAACAGAGGAAATGTCATGAGATGAGGTTTTTTCCATTCAGTGATAGCCTTATAAACATAGGATGCGCTATAAAAATTGTTTCACAATAAGAAAAATACTCAACTTTGATCTGTATATTGGTATTATCATATTTTATGCATAGTAATAATTAGTTGCAAGAACCTTAGACTCAAAATTAGATAAATTTCGCCCATAATACCTTATTCTAGAAGCAGCATCATGCATACATGTCTCAACTCTGGTATTTCTGAATACATAGTTTGGAAGGTTATTCATATTCTTCTTTGTTCTGGATTAGCAGAATGAGCAAAACTGGATTTTCCTGTATGTTTGTGTCCTATGTTTTTCCAAGCATTTTCCACCCGGTCCATGCCTATGTACACTTCACAGGTTTTTGTCTCTCCTCATATCATACATATTGATCCCGATAAGCAAGTATGAATATGGGCTTTAGCTAATTTGAGAGTTATGTATGAACTTATGAACTGGACATTGTATCTGTTGTCTAACCAGATATCAGCTTCATCAAACTTGAAGAAATGTAACTTTTTTATTCCTCTCTCTTTGACAAACATGATCAATACCAACAGATTCAAGAATTTTTTGAGGGTGCAATTTTTTGGTGGTGTAGGGAAAGAAGAGAAGATCATGATATTACTCTCTTTCCCTTTGTCATAAAACCTCATTTCCTTAAACAAATTATGCTAAAATGCACCAAAGTTCTGCATATTCCAAAGGCAAAGATGAAGAAAAAATCCCAAAACCTCTGTCTTTAAACTACTGAGCAATCATAAATGCTGCTCAACATTTTCTTTTTTTTTTTCAGTAATGTCCTAATGATATCTACATGTGCCTTGCCAAAAGTTCATTAGAAACGCTATCATGTATACTGCTTGTTACATATGTCTCTCTTGTGACAAACTCCTTAATGTCATTTGGGACTCAGAGCAGGTTTTATAACAGACTTATTATGAGTATAACAGAGTCAAGATTTGAAAAGTATGTAAATGAATTCAACTGCTTTTGACTTATTGAGAAGCATCATAACTGTTAAATTGATACATTTGTTAGTAAATGAGTAAGAAAATAACTCTAGTTTCACATTTCGCAGTTTAATGGAGCTATTGAGCTAACAAAAGGCATTTTTTCAATGTTTATAAAAACATATTCACTGTTGCAATCATTTTCTTGAGGCATTATGATAAAGTATTTGGGTAATTCATAATTTATGGCAGTAGGGTTTGAAAGCTGACTACCCACCTGGACATAAAGCTTTACTATTAAACTAATTACTTTTCCTGAGAACCAGAGGGGTTTATTAATTTCTTCTGGTCTGTTTCAAATATATTTATCAAGTTTTCCAAAGAAAGTGTTGATTTTAAATGTAAGTTGTTCTTCCTCTTGCTGATGACTAGAACCAGTGAACGTTTTTCAAGGAAATTGTCCTGCTTCGGAGCTCGCTTAGAATACATGAAAATATCTTACATATGAACAGAGGCAGAACTTCAAAGGCTTTTATGTTTTTTTCTCAAAAAGCCACATGTAAAGGATAGATAACTTGTAGAGACAAGGGGTTTTGGCTGCTTTCATTGTACTTGCCACTGTCTCATGGTATAGCATGGCTTCTGAATGGGCAGCACTAACTGTGGAATACATTCAGAAAATCAAAATCCATTGGAATTTAACTCAGATAATAAGGCCACATGAATGATATATAAATTTCCACTTTTAAAGAGCTATTTTTCTATTTTCCATTTATACAGGTCTCTTTGCAGAACTAGTAACAACATTATTTGTCCATCTATGTCTTTATTATACACAGTAATCGTATAACAGTGCCACTCTTGAATTACAGCAGATCCAGAAAAAAAAATTATAAATAAAATCATACCACTAAATATAATTGTCACAGGAAATGTACTGGAAAGAATGCATACAGGATAGAAATAAAAATTTGTTTTCAAATTTCAAAGCCATGAACTATCCCCAATCTTAACAGCTGAAAAAATAAAAATCAATTTCACTTCTGAAAGTATAATCCAATAATGAAACCAGAAGTGACAACATAATGACCTTCCTCTGCTCTGAATTAATATTTAGAAAAACCCCTTATTTTAACTTCTGTTCTCATTCATTTAATGTAATTCTCTGTCCCACTGGGACCTTCCAGCCACAATAGCTGTTATGGTACAGGACAGACTAACATAAGGCCTAACAGCAAAGAGTGTTTGAGATCATTTTCATCTTAATAAAACACACTAATAATTTAACATGTAAATATAACTGCTTTCCTTCCCTATTAAACACTTAAAGCTTCTTTAATATTAGTCTGGCTTTACTGAGAGGAGGAAAGAGCTTCTAGCTTTGAGTATGCTCCCATCATGGGCACAGAGAATGTAGTTCATTTTTTACCAAGGTGCTACTGGGGCTTCAGAACCAGTCAATGCAGCAATATCCATCATGAGCCCATAAACCCCTAAAAGTCAGAAATTCACTTAAATAAAATGCATCATGTTTTTGTATAGAGTAGTTTGTTTGCACTAGTTTCATAAAGCCAAGTAACTAAAATTAAAGTCTGAATGCTATCAGCGCAATATTTCAGTCACTTACCAGACCACTTATTTACAACAGTACACAAAGGACACAACACTCCTTAAGGAATTTTATGGAGTTTTCTTTCGCTATTCAGAGAAAGAATTTTATTTTTTCATACACAAGAAAAAAGTCTAAACAAAATAGTTACATAAAAGCAATCAATCTTATCAGCTAAAGTTTGAATCTGAAGGAGAAAATGGGTCTTCATTCACCAGCGAACAGAGCTTTGTAATTCAGAGACAAGATACAACCATCATATTTAGCAGCATCTCATTTATGTTCATTTATTTAGGTTGTTACATCTTCTATACAAAAATATTTGAACATTTACAAAAGTGCAAAAGCATAAATCTCTAACACATAACAGCTATATATCTCTGCTCACACTTAATTTGAGTAAGAGCTAGTTTAACATTTTGAATGGAAGTGGAAAATATTACTTGAATTTTGCCCTTTGTAGAAATGAAGAGCAGAGGAAATAAAATTAATATTATTTGTTTAAAATTTTTAAGAGTTGTAAAAATTGAGAATGGTGTTTTAGTACAGCAACTATAAAACTTGAGTCCGAAAAAAAGATAAAATAGAGTAGTGGGAAGAAAAGGAGAGAGAAAGTGATTATATAGAAAAGACAAACATCAGAAGCTTGTTTCCACCAACTGTGCACTTTATAAAGAAGAGTTATATGAAAAGCATAACAATATGATAATGTATGTATTCAGTATATGTAGAAATTCAAATGCAGTTTCTGATTTATGGAGTAAAATATTTTAAAACTCTGCTAATGCCCCAGGGGCAAAATGTACAGGGTGATCCTAATACCTGGGAAAAATAATAGTCTTTGCAAAGCAATCAATTAAGTCACAATCACAAAGCTATTAGCCTCATTTGTGAGAAACACTCTGGTTTAAATTAAAAATTCAGGGGAATTGCACTTTCCCAAGAAACACAGACTGAAGGGTTTATTTTGTCTTGCACATGATGCTCAACATAAATGATGTGGAAGAAAACAAAAGGAACAAAATAAAAAAAAAAAGAAGAGCTTCAAAAATACACTTAGATCCTCAGTCTGAAAGGCAAGAGAATAATAGGTAACAACGAGCAATTCAAGGACTTTTCAGCTTTTCAGAGAATTCTCTGTAATTTTACCTTCTCTCTAGGGTTTGGTTGTTACCTATAATCTTGCCCTTTCTTATCTGTCACACACATCCCTGTCTTGCTTATGCTTCACTAAGGTTTTCTTTCTTTTCCCTCATTACCTCAAGTAACTTATTGTGTCCTAAGTAAATACAAAGAAATAAACAGCTATTTCATAGCTCCCATTTTTCACTGCCTCTCTCACACATTCCTCTGGGAATAAACAAGTAAATAAATACCTAGACCAGAGAAGCCCTCTTTAGGATTCTAAGAGAAATGGGCATAAAACATAAAACTGTTTCTGAAATAACAGGGATGTTATTAAAAGAACTAATATCTTTTCACCCATTACCTTTTCCTTTGGCTGTAATAGAAAACTGACTAAATGCATAAACAGGAGTTGAGATATTTATAAGTGCTGAACTTTTAAATTCTTTTTCTGATCTCTTAAAACTTGTAAATTCTTTGAGGTTCACTTCATATAATTACCATAGGTTAGACTGCTCCTCCAAATCCCTGATGTGATATTTCATCTCTTGAATTTAGTTGTGAATCTTATCTTCCCATTAATATTTCTTTTGTATTACATTTCATATATTTTATAAACGCTGGATATTTAAAAACAAATGTGCAGAAAGCCCTCGAGGGCTTAATGAGGTGAGACACATGCACAAACAACAAGCTAAATCCAGGCTATTCAACAGCACAAGCAGTACCAAAGCACCCAAAAACAATTGTTGTTGCCCAAAACCAATTCAAAATGCAATCTGTGTTTCTCTCAAAATGAGAAATAAAATAATGTCTGACATAAAAGCCCCATAGAAGAAATTCACATTGAGACATAACATTGAATATAACTCTAATATGAACCCTTGTGTACTGTCTTGGTTATTTACCATAATGTGGTAGAGTTTATTTTAAATTTATACAGGGTAAATATTTGTCTTTCCGTATAAATCATTGTATACTGATGCTAGTCCATATTCATCTAAACTTTGAATGATAGCAGATTTATTTTTTTTTTAGTCCTACAACATATGTGCAATCCAAATATCAGTAGTCAAAGCACTTAAATAAATGAACTGATCTAACATTTTGATACTATCTCACACTTGGGAA
Source organism: Chiroxiphia lanceolata (assembly GCF_009829145.1). Classification (NCBI taxonomy): domain Eukaryota; kingdom Metazoa; phylum Chordata; class Aves; order Passeriformes; family Pipridae; genus Chiroxiphia; species Chiroxiphia lanceolata. The sequence goes on along the minus strand of NC_045642.1, from coordinate 21,309,055 downwards.
TATACATTAGATGAATTTAAGTATGTCTGAATTTTTTTCTGTTCCTAGAGGTATCATCTCATGACTACTACAAGCATCAACATCAGCAAGTGCAATGGAGAGGCAAAGTATTACAGTGTGTAACCTCCAGAAAACATCTGTGGATTCCAGAAGCAATTAAATGAGATAAAATGGAGGTTGAATAGGTAATTATTCTAAAGTGTAAGATGGGAAGCCGTCTCTCTTCCTTGGAAAAAAGAGGATTTTCTTGCCTTTGCCTGCAACTAGTGACCACTTTTTATTTTCTTCATAATTTCAATGGCCCAGACATCCATGGATTGAAATATTTTCTGAGCCATTGAATTTAAGGAAAATATGATGTGTCAGTTCTTTTATATCTTTTATATAAGACCTAAGACTATATACTGGCACTGTAAAAAAACGAGTGGAGGAAGTACTTGTCATTAAAACATGGAATAAAGTAAAAAAAATATGTAGATGCATTTCAGGACACTTTGGGTAAATACAGAACGAGTACTTATCACAAATGTAATGTATGTTTCTTTTTTCAACTTCTAATTTCTCTTTTAAAGAAAAAAGTATGCACATGGACAATAAGATCTATAGATACTATTTTTTACTACTACTGTTTTGTATCCTTTCACTATATGTCATTTGTAGATTACATAGTTGTCCTTTTCCTCATAAAAATAAGCAATATAGGAGGTACAGGGATGAAATATGCTTTATAAAACATGTGTGAGATCATCATTACTCTGGAGAACTTGCTTATATTATTATCACACTCTTAATACTCATGCTGAGTATTCTCCCCCTCTTCAGATTTCCTGTGGATAAGACAATGGAAAGGGGTAAGCCTCTTTCTTTTGTTTATTACTTTATCTTTTTGTTTATCAGCACTTTCTCATTGTTACACAAAGTCATCATTATTTTATTTGGATTTGCAGTATAATGGGAAATGCTTTTGTTCTACAGTGCATAAATGCACACTTTTTGGTAAAACTCCCTTTTTGAGTAAACACAAAAGCAACAATGTCAAAAACATCTTAGTTCAGATCTTCTGAAGAAATTTGTTCATTTGCCAAAATATTTCTATTTACCCTTTAAAACCAGCCTAAAATGAGGGCAGTTGCACCCAATATTTTTGCCCCTTGTCACCAAAATTATTCATTTACTACATGAGGAATTATAATTACACAAATTCCTGACTGCTTGCATGTACTGTAGCATCCATTCAGATGGATGATGGTATGTTAACTGATCAGAGGTGGTCTGAGTAAAAGTTTCACAAGACCACACATATACCAGTTATACTCACTGATGATTTGTTTACACTAGCACTTCTCTCTGAGGATTAAAAAAAGGGCAAAAAACGAGGTCTTGAGAACAAATGACAGTTGGTGATATAAAAAAAACCACACCAACAAAAAAATCAAAAAACACCAGTAAAAACAGATCTTCTGGTGAGTGCAATGAAACATAAATATTTATGGGCATTGACTAAAGAGACTATACCCTAACCAAATTACCAGACTCCTAGGCAGAAAAGAACATTTTTTCTGTTTTAATTTAATACATATAAGTCATGCCTGCAAAACATTACAGGAAGATCAAAGTTGGAAAAGACTTCTGATATCAAATCCAACCTATGATCAAACACCACCTTGTCAACTAGACCATGGCACTAAGTGCCACATCCACTCTTTTCTTGAGCACCTTCAGGGATGGTGACTCTGCCATCTCTCTGGGCAGCCCATCCAATGCCTAATTACCTTTTCTGTGAAGGGCTTCTTCCTAATGTCCAGCCTAAATCTCCCCTGGCACAGCTTAAGGCTGTGTCCACTTGTCCTGTTGCTGATTGCCTGGAAGAAGAAACCGACTCCCACCTGGCTACAACCTCCTTTCAAGTTGTTGTAGAGAGCAATATGGTCTTCCCTGAGCATCCTCTTCTCCAAGCTAAACAACCCCAAATCCCTCAGCTGTTCCTCATAGAACTTGTGCTCCAGACCCTTCTCCAGCCTCATTGCCCTTCTTTGGACATGCCATAGCACCTCAATGTCCTTCCTACTAATATTTTTGCCACTTTTTTCAAAATCAGTAAGCACTATGGATGTATTAAAAAAATTAGACTCTAAACACTGTCTAAGTAGAAATATTTATTCTGCTTAGATAAGTAATATCAGCATACCACTGTCTTCAGTAGTATTTAGGTGACTGAGATGTTTATGACCTGGAAGTACACTGCTCATTTAAATCATAACAGCTTGTACTGCAGGTTCACACAGCCTTTCATTTCAGGCCACTTACTATATGAATAGTCAAAATGGTTTCGTTTATTTTAAACCAGATAAATTCCTCTTTTACATTTTATATGAATAAATATGAACTTTATAAGGTTTAAGGGGGCAAAAAACCTGCCAATCACTGGATAAATGTTTAAAGCTCATTTTATTGTTTTGCAGCTGTTGCCCTTTGCTGATGGATATTTCCTGTGCTGCAGACTCTCAGTAGCAGCATTTCATTTTAAGAATGCAATTAGAAACACATCTGTTATTCTAGGACCTTTAGATTGAGCTAGTCCTCTGTAAGCCAGACAGGAAGATTTTTAAAAAAACATTTTCAGGATGCTTAATCTCTCTGCCTTCCACCACCTTATTATATTAAAAACCTCCAACAGTTAAGTATCCAGATTTCTGTTTTGATCCCAAAACATATATGGTCTAGCAACCAATATTTAATCCATTTCACTGAGTTCTGGAAACAAACAAGTTTTTCAGATGGCTTATTACCCTGGACCTTAGAGAAAATAAGGAGGCTTTAGCTAGACAGTAGAAACTAAAGAATTATGTCTTTTGTCTTCTTGTAGTTTCAAATGAATGGTAGAAGAACAACTTGCAGCTTGAATTTTAACCCAGGAAGTCTCAAGCTATGACAGTCTGTTCAAAGGCAAGTGCAAGCTTTGACTGAGGCTGGAGTTTATTTCAAACTTACTCTCCTCCTTTATTCTGTCACCAGGCCGAGTGTTACTCTATCAGTTAAACTGCAGCAATTAGTAACCAAAAGATGAATGTGAACAGCTTCCTAACATCTCAGCTGCTGTGTTAGCCATGCAGACAGTATAGATCAGCATATACCTAATTAAGTGGGCATAATTCTGATCCAATTTAATGACACAAACTAGCTTCAAAGGCTTAATTGGTAGAACAAGAAGATGTGTGACTGAAACTTGGGCACTGTTCTGTACGTAAGGTGGGCGTTGCAAGAGATATTACAAAGTAGAAAGAATATAAATGATCTCCTCATTATTTGTTCTAAATTCAACCCTTAAAAATCTACCATTGCCAAAATTTGTCTTAAAAAGTAAGGGTCCTGGTACCTCTGATTAGCAATCCCATTTTAGAAGAGGACGACAATGAAACAAGAAAAATTAGCTTATAAAATGAACATGCTTTCTAGGTATAACTAATAAAAATAGACTTTGAGCTGTGACAAATCTTTCATTTTCACTGTTTAAGATGCCAATTAATCCACAAGTAGCTGAAACATTATCTTGTTGACTGAGGAAGGATCCCCTTCCATTATTAGCATAGTGGTTTAGGTATTAGGGGTTTACTCTCATATACTCTCAGAGACAGCTTCTTAAACTCTGAAGAACTCCAAATGTATGCGACTTTGGAAAGATAATCACAGGATTATATTTTTCATAAAGTGATATATTGATGAGGGCTCTCTATATTTGCATTGGAACCAAGCTAAAAAAATCTAAAGGATAGACTTAATGAGTAACAAACGGCCTGCAAAGAGGCCTGATGTTTTTGGAATTCATCCCTGGAGATCAGACAATATGCATGGCTCATTGACCCTTCAGACCACTTACTATTTTCCTGCTGGTGTTGTATAATTTATCAGTGGTTAGTGTTATTGCATTGCAGTGAATTTAAGGGTCCACTTCTGCTTTAGAACACTTACTAGGTCAGAAGAAACACATTTGCTTCCTGTAGTCACTATATTATATGGTTGTAGGACAAATGAGAAAACAAAAAGGGTATTTTTGTTTTGACAACAGATTTGAGGGTTATGAATCTTCTGGTTTCCATAGGGATTGTTCATCTTTGAGTTAGCACAATGCTATGAAGTAGCTCAAAGCAAGCAACTACCACAAGATCTGGTGGCAATGTGCAGTTTGGAAGTGATCATTAGTCAAAATACATATTTTCTTCTGTCAACTGAGTTATATCTAAAAATATGTATTTCTAAAGAATTTCCTAAAAAAGAATAACCTGCTTGGTTCTGCTGCTCCTAAATCAACTAAATTGCCATAGGAGACTTAAAAGAATGCCTTCCAGGACTTGCTACCCCAGGATGTGTGATTCAATCTGCTCCAATTAACAGTAATTGAAGGGAAGTCTCAGAACTTCCTTCTTTGTCCAGTTGCCTAGGTAGTAAAGACTATGAAGAAATTCGAACTCTTTGTATTAAAGTTTTAACTAAAACTATAATGCTAAAAAGCAAGAACTTTTAACTATTTCACCTACTGAGCATCATTTCCCCCTCAGAGACTTTTTTTTGAGACTAAGATGCCAATCCTCTTTAACTTCAAAGAGCTTTTCTCTCCCTTAGATATAAATAGATCACTGCAGACTCCTGGAGAGATAGAAAACCTGTAAAGACTTACAGCACAGAAAGCCTGAAACTTAACAAAACTGCTTTTTCATACTCCATGTACAAACTTTCCTTTTGGAAGGCCCCCTTTCCTCATTTCACCAAAAGGCCAGGTCTTTCTCCTTGTAAGGCAGACTACTGTATTACACTTCTGTTTCTAGTAGGTTTTCAGTCAGCAACAGCCTTATTCAAGTCACAAATCTACCCTCCACAAAACCTTCAAGACTCCTTTCTTGCTTAGCAGTGCTTTTTTGTGAGCAGGTGTAGTAACCTGGTATGCGGTTGGTAATAACTCCATTTAACCCATATAAGTGAATCCCATACTTTCTTATTATGATATAGTGCCTGTCTTCTATATATTTGTTATTCTTGAGGGTACTAGTACTTCTTACTGAGCAATAAAAACGTGTAGAATTTGCTTGCTTGTTTGCTGTTCTTGCTGTCAATTATTTATCTTCATCACTTGGTGTCTTCGTTTCATCTTTTTCCAGAGTTGTCACTTTGCCTCCTGTTCAGCAAATTTCTGTATTAAAATTATTAGGGAGAAGTGATTGCAGTTCTTTTCTGTTGAGACTGTATGGGTGACTAGTCTGGATTTTTTTACCTGTCATTTTTCATAGCAGGCTTATATATGTGCATATAACCACTAAATATTTTCTGTATCATAAGCTAAAAAACATCCTGACTGTGGAAAATGGCTCATACAGAGCAGAAAGCCACTTATTTCCATCACTGCAGGATAGCAGTTGTTTTCTTTGTTCTTTGGCATAGGAAGACTGAAAATAGAATTTATTAGTGCTAGGACTGTATATGCCTTTCCAAAATATGTCTCATTATAACTCTAGTCTGGTAAGCAGTTCACATCCAAATTTGAAATATAAACCTATTCTGATAGTGTTACTTAGTGTTACATATTCTGAAATTCAGAAATTCACAGTAATTGTGATTGCAGCAGATGTTTTTAACTTACAAAAATACTGAATTATGGAGTTTTATTTCAAAACTGTTTTATTTTACAAAATTGTTAATCGGTTTATTCATAATTTTTCTAGGATTTCAGAAAAGTCAATTCTATAACTCTTAGCTCAATATGTGAGTGTACCTTTTAAATATATCTGGACAGGTTATGACCATTCATTTTTCAGTGTAAATTATAGAAGATGAAGCAAACAGAGGATATGTATCTCCCTTACTTATGCATATGTGAGAACTAGAAAAGGTCCCACATTCCTTGTCATATTTGGATATACTGCAGAGAAAGAACTGTATAAACAACATCTTTGAGTTCAGTGCCCCGGTTTTCCAGGGGAACATGCAATCACTTGGGGTCTGGGTTTGTTATCAAATGAAGTAAAAAGACCAATCATCTTCTGGAATGACAGAAGTGTTCTTTTTGCTTACAATTTCAAAATAAAATTGCTATTATTTCTTTTTCTGCAGTGGGGGAATGCAAAGAGTGCAGAACTATCATTTTTAAGCAAAGAACTTGTTTCTAAAATGAAATCTTTGTCTCACTGAACTTATGGCAAAATTCCTGCAGACTGTAATTGAATATGACTTCTCTGGGAGCCCTCACTATGCAGGCTTTCTGCTTTAACTGTAAGATCACATGTCCCACTTGATTCCAAAAATACATACATAACTTCTGTCAGTTGTGATTGTTTGAAAGGTAAAAATCCATATTGTCCCTTATATTGGGCATTCTCTTGCAGCATTTCATTTGCAAAATCCAATCAGAAACACGTGTCATTCTCAGGTATGTTTTTCTGTAAGTGACCAAATCATAAACCAAATCATTTGACAGTAATTTGCTCACTCTTATTCCCCCTGTAAGATATATTCAGATTCTAAAGCAGAGAATGACTTCTTAATTCCATGGAAAAATCTTTTTCTTTTTATTTTAAAACTATGTCAATCACATTCAACTTGTAAACATAAACCATTTGGGAAAAAAAAATCCTGCTGAATGAACATTTTTATGAAGAGAGAATCATCAAATACAGTGAATTTTCACCAGAAATTTCTATCAACACATACAATCTTAGAGAAGCCAAATCAAAGGCCACAAAAATCTCTGATTTTTGGATGAAAAGATGCTAGATAGAGAGAATTGTCACAAGAACCTCCAAATAGGTAAAAAAAGAAAAAAAAAAAGAAAAAAAAAGAAAGAGAAAAACATTAAAAATGAGTATGTGTTTCTTTTAAAAGGGCATGGGGAACAGTAAGCACAGACTTTTTCTTGGAAGTCCAGAAAACACTTGCAGATCTAAAATGTTGACTGAAGATTCAAGTACAGTTTTAGATGTACAATTTACACTAAGCAAGCTCTCCCTTTCTTTTATGACAGTTTGTTCCTGAACAACCTTGGAGACAATTGTCTTTTTGTCTGAACTGGGACTACTATGGTGTGTTCTTCCAATAAGACTTCCTCTAATTCAGATATGAAATGAACTTTTTTATTAGTCATTTTATAACCTAAAGATTTATACATCTAGGGGTGTGCAGTCATTATAGATGTAATTACCTTGGAGGAAAAGAATGGATAAATATGAAGGTAAACCTAATACAGGAGTGTGCTTCTCAACAGCAACTTTAATCAGCAAATGGGAATGCCTTATCATGTTTAAGTTTCATGTGTGAGCTCAATTAAGTATTCTATTCAGGAGGTGGGCAAGAAAGTCAAATGGAGCAAGTGAATGAAAGTGTTGGGCAACAAAAGACATAGTAGTCAACTAGTGATAAAATGCTCATGTTCTGTCTTGTTTTGATCTTGAGTAGTTTGACCCTTCATTCTGTCATTAACTTGATTAATTACTGGTAATGAATTTAGTCAGTACATATAATTTTATATGAATTGTGGGGTAAGCATCATTCTTTTCTCTGTTTCTAATGAGCTTGATACAGAGAAGACTTATATCCTTGCTGCCACAGTTCTAGGTCAAAGCGCATTTTAAATAGATCAGCTATAAAGGCTGGAGGCTGTTTGGAAAGAGTATATTAATTTCTCCCTAGCCACAAAGAATATTATACTGTTTCCACATCCAGTTATTCACCACTCAGTGGAGAATGCTATTGAAATGAAATCTCTACATAGAGAAATTTTGCTGATGTGAAGATGTATTCAGATTTTTAGCTTCTTATGCCCTGCAAAGAATGTACTAATATTAGGGCATGTAGAATGGGCAATTAGACTCTTACATTTTGAAAATATTGTTTAGTTTGCAAAATATAATGCAAAAAATTGTACAGGCAGCTCTATAGAGAATATTTTAAATTTACAATCTTTTTCATTTACTGTAAGAAGGCTTTCATGTATTTGAATGTTGAGTGTTCTCAGAGGTTGTATGATTCTTGCTGTCTTTGCATACTAAAAGCTGTTTACAACAGAGTTTCTTCAGCTTTCCTTTGCTGATTAATGATACACCAATATAATACACATACAGATAGTCAGCACATTGTGTTTATGGGAAAAGAAGCTTAGCAGTAGTCTTCTCCTGAAGTGCTCTGGACTGTCTAAGGATCTAAAATGTAATGCTTGAGTGTTATGTTACTATCACAAAAGATTGCAAGCAACTTGCAGAAACAAGCTAGATGGTCATATCAGAATAATTAATGAGATACATTCTGTAATGTCTACCTACATAATTGCATATATAATTGTTCAGATATAATTGCTAGAAATCTCTGACTTTAAATAAAAATATTCATGAATTCTGGATGTTAAGTAATCTTCACAACTCATAATACTTTGTCATGAATAGATCTTTGATATATAAATGACAGTAAAGCTATTACTGTCTTTCAAAATATGTATTAATATCTATTTTGATTTGCTAAGCACTTAAATCAAGTGAAAAGGGAAACAAATTAATGTGTCTAACTGTTCGCCATCTCCTTCAGTTGTCAATATTAAGTCACCTAGAGTACAACGTCTCACCAGAAATTATAACCATTGCTTTGTCTAATACTTATTGTCAAATTGCACATTACCACTGATTTTTCAATTACCTTAAGAATAAAGAATGGGCAGAAGAGTGAATAGTGAGTAGAACGGAAACAAAGAAAGAAGAAAAATATTTAGAAGCTGAAGTATAAACTGAAATATTTTGATTAAGAAGATTTGTGTGGGTACTACCATGACACTTTTTCCTGAGTCTGCTGTTTGTACCTAGTCAAGAATTGTCAATTTTACCATCTTCTTGCTCTGAATGTTTTGTTCACTCAGTTTACAGACTTTGGGAGGAACGTTCTCAGATTGTACTTGCACTTTATCTTGCTGATATTCATTGTTTTAATAATATTAATGTCTGGCTTTTGAAAAAAATGTTAAGTATGAATGCAGAACTGGATTGTGAAAAGTCTACCTAATTTTCTAAAGCTAAAGGACTTCTATGGCTTCCTAAAGAGTATCATGGTCACTGAATGGCTTTTTAACACTGTCTTGTTTTTCATTACAAGGTGCATTTTTTAAGATGCAAAGAACTTCCTCTGTGAGCTAAAGAGGTATCTATAGACACATGAGCTGGTGTTAAATAACATTGCTATAGGTCGGATAAAAACTTGAAATGTAAATCATCAGTCTTTAACTGGAAGTTTACTGGTTGGTATTTAGGAAATTCTGGTAAAGGATCAATTTAGTGATATACGGATTCACAGCTTATGAAAGTGAACATTTATGAGTCACAAATCAACAAATTTTCAACACTCTTTCTTTCCTTTTATCTAGTAGGCACCCAGAAACACACAGACCTGCAACGTGAACAGTACAGAGATACTAGACTTCAATCTAGTACATGTCTTGAATCTGGAAGCTGTATCTCTGCTACATACTGTTTATTTCTTTCTTCTTTTTGTGTAGATTGCTGACTCTTCTACTGATTTGTTCGTCACGTATATTTTACTATTTCTTTCCCATTTTTTTCTAAATTAAGTCATGTCTTTTGCAGATTTCTTTACACTGAGTCCTACTACCAATACTAAGTAGAATTTTCCTTCCCTTCTCCCCATCCTTGCCTATTTCATTGCTGTGGCTAGTTATAGGATATTTCTCTCATTTCAGAACCTATTTTCTTCACTCCCACAGGATTGATCATACCTCATGAGAGCTCTTCATGGATCAAGAGGCTTTAAAAGTTTGTCTCTGTCTCTTTCTTTCCCCTACCTGCTGTTGCTATTCCTGAACTGCAGTGTTATTTAAGGTCTTTCACAATAAATACTGCATAGTAATTAGTATCCCAGTCATATTCATAGGGGAACACTGAAAGAATATAATTTTTTTTCTTTTAAAAAAATTCAGTACCCCATTTATAAAAGCACTTTTACTAGAAAGATGAGAAGAGTGGAAAATAGAGAACAAGGGAAAAAAAGCAACAGTTTATGCCTTTCAAATCTCAAAAGAGTAAAACAAGAAGAAAATCACTCCCATATATTTGAATAGTTTCTTAGGCTCAAGCAAAGAAGCAACATATACTGTCTCTCCTTTCTGCATAATGAATAGATAACTATGAACCCACTCACTGATTGCAGTAGCAGGCTTTTTATTGTGACAGAACTGCAGGGACCCTGGGGTACTCTGTCACTGTCAAAACTCTTAAGCATTTTAGTCTCCAAAGGCTTCTCTGAAAGCTTATCCTTCTCTCTTGCATAAACAAAGATGTGGGACCACTAATATAAATAATAGATCAAAATTTGATAAGAGAAGAATATGTCAAGAGACAAGGCAAAGGTGGAAAGTATCATCAGAATGTTATTATAATATCATGTGAAAAATATCAAGACTGTCTAAAAGACATTGTTTTGTTTTATTATGATGCTTTGTAAAAACCAAAATTCTGTTGTTCAATTTGAGTTTCATACAGTCTCTTAAGAAAACTCATGCAAATATATAAATGTGCATGAATTAAACTGTGTCAGCTCTATGTATATAAAGTATAAGAAACACAAGAAGACTGCTCTTTGATTTTATTTTCCTTTAAGAAATTTTTCATCTTAGCATATAATCTTTTTTCAGTATCCTGTCTTTGTGTTATGAGTACTATAAAACCAACACAACTTAGGAAGTTTAAAAGGAATAGAGACAATGACCATCCTCTTCCCTACCCTCAAAATAAAAGTTCTGCATTGTGTAATTATGAAACTGTGAAGCAAAAATGTTTATGGAGATGAATTTAGAGACGTTTGATCCAGTTGTGAAGGTAAAGTACACAGATATGGAAGCTGAAGGAAGTTTTATATTCAAAAGAAAATTTTTTCTCAGAAGAGTGAATATTGCTTTCTGAATTCCCAGTTATTAATCTCATATAGTGAATGTTTATAATGTGCTTTGAGATCCTTCAATTAAAACATTGTGTTGCTGTTTACAAAACCTGATCTGTGAGCCAACCCCCACACCAAACTGGTCAACATGTTAGTGGTTAAACCTGTGTCAGAACTTAATGCAGTTCCAGGCCTTATAAAAGATTCACAATTCTCCACAGTTTGGCATGTTATTCAGTCTCAGATGAATGTTACCAGCCAGTATATTTCCCAAGACTTGTATTTTAAATTTGGGCCTGAAGAAAATAGCTTTTCCCTTCCATGTAAGGTTAGAAGATTTTAAATATTCAGGTTATCCTGCATTTTCTCAAACCTCAATTTTCATTTTCATTCTTTGCTTAAAAAGTTGCAAAAATAAAGAATACCTTTCCTTTTTAATTCCTTTCCTTGGAAATCTATATAGGATGATTTCTGAGGCAGAAAAAAATGGCAAAGCAAGCCCATCATCCCATGCAACATATGTTTTTCTAAGATCCTACTGCCAAGAAATCATCTCCTGCCAAACCAGACTCACCACCACTCCAAAGGGGTGGAGTTCTCTTCGGTTCCCATTTCAGCTGAATTAGCCATATCTGCTAATTCTTTCTAAGCTCTTCCAGAAGCTACAAGAAAGCTAAGTAGGTTAAAAAGATGTCTGGAGGGGGTTTGAAGATGAAATAATCTTCTTTCTTCTGGAGGATATACAACAGAAAACATATAAGCTAGTAGAAATACTCAACTCCTTATAATCAACATTCACTATGACTTTACCCACCTCATTTTCTGAGTTATTATTTGGTAAATTTTTTTAAGTTATATTTCTTTACTTTCTTCTCAGTCTCATCTCTTATTCTTGTTTATGCAGTACACTGTGCCTTATCTGAAATTATGCATTAATATAGAATGAGCATCAAATATGTTAAGGAAAAAGTGTTTCAGAGAGTATTGTACACATTTGTATCTCGTGGCTTTCCCTATGGACAAAAGAAAAGTTTTAGAGTGTACATCTGGAAAACACACAACATTGCGATAAAAACACCAAAGAGAAAAGATGGAAAATATATTATAAATGAAATTATTTTTGGTTATATCAGTTCCCTACAGTGAAAATCAGGAACGGGAAAATCATAACTGCTTGTGATTATGATACATATAAGGATATAAAGATATCAGAGAGTGTTTGAAGGAGGACTACAAAGATGGTGGAGGGTCTAGATGAGAAGACATATGAGGAACAGCTGAGGTCACTTGGCTTGTTCAGCCCAGAGAGTAGGAGACTGCAGGTAGACCTTATTGTTGCCTACAGCCTTCTCAAAAGGGACAGCAGAGGGGCAGGCACTGATCTCTTCTCTGTGGTGACCAGTGACAGGACCCAAGGGAATGGCCTGAAGTTGTGTCAGGGGAGGTTTAAGTTGGGTATCAGGAAAAAATTTCTAACCCAGAGAGTGGCTGGGCACTGGAACAGGCTCCCCAGGGAAGTGGTCACAGCACCAAGCCTGATAGAAGCATTTGGACAACGCCCTCAGGCACATGGTGTGACTCTTGGGGTTGTCCTGTGCAAGATCAGGAGGTGGACAGATTGCTCCTGGTAAGTCTCTTCCAGTTCAGGATATTCTATGATACTATGATTCTATGAACAGCTGATGTGTTACAGAAGTCTAAAACTGTGCTATCAACTCAGGAATATTTAAGGCCAAAATATGCAAAATAGGTCTAATTTCACTGTATAAGTTCTGATATAATTGAAAATTCAATTTATGACCCCCAAAACTGTGTGCACCATTCAGCTACTGTGTACAGCTATTTCCATGTTTGTGGGACTAATGCATAACTTATATGTTTGCATACGATTTAAAACTTACTGGAATCACTACATTATTCTCTTAAAGGTATATACAGCTTTTATCATGTGTTAAGTGTATCTTATTATATGGGCTAAGATAATTCTGCTTGCAGAATGTGTTATACATATGCCTCCACAAAAAAAGTAAATTGATAATGCATTACAAAAAGCAGGATTTTGTGCTTTATAAAAAATAATTTTCTCAAACACTTTGGTATAGAATATACATAGTATATACTATGTCAATCTCATCAGAAGGAAATGAGACCTTAAATTCTCATCTTTTGCCAATAGTTGAACCAAATTCACTATTATCTCTGAAAATTATAAGTGTCTGATGTAAAAACCTATTAACCATATCAGCTTTTACAGTTTCCTTCCAAGCATCCCTGTCATTCTGCCTTCAAAACATTTGTAGAAAGGTATATCAGGAATGGATCATATGACAGACATAAATCTTGATAAATAAGACACTGAACTCTATCCTCTTCCAAAATGCTTCATGCATCCTAAAGACTTCCCAGCCCTGTTTGGTTCCAGTGTTTGATGTCAGACAATGTATGGAGAGATAATTGTGCAATATCTTCTTACGAACCTCCAAAGAAAGATGAACTTCTCCTTGGTGGAATGTTTTAGCTTAACTACTTATGCAGTTAGAAGGTTTATCCCTAATATCCAATGATAATCCTCTTAAATGCAAAGCAAGCTAATTAAACAGCTATTTAATAAGTCTTCATCAAAAACATTTAGTATCTCATATGTTACAGCCTAACAGATATGTCTGTGTCAGAATACTGAACAGGGCAGCAGGATTTCCTTTCACTGCAGTAGAGACAAACATCACTTAAAGACAATATCACTTGTGTATTTTATGTCTTCGGTTTTATACACTTCAGGCTGATGACAATGCTGCTTCAAGTTGTACTGTGTGAGATGCAGTATTAATTTATATAAAGAATGTATATATAACTATAGCTACACATTGAATTTACAGTTATATATATCCAAATCAGGGCCTATTCACTATAAGAAAGACCACATAGTATTTTTTATATAAAAATGAGTGATGCTTGATAATAGATTATTTTTCTTCCTTTTTAATGGGGGTGAAGGAGGAGATTGAATCTGACTTTCTTTAAAGACCTTAATAGAAGCACAGTTTTCAATAAGCAGAAGAATCTAAATTCATCTATGACCAAGGCATACAAAAGAAAAAAGTACTCAGTAGGGTCAGTAGTTGAACAAGAAACACATCAAGAAGCAACTCTTGAGCTGTCAGTTCAATAACCACAGAGTCTGTCAAAGAATAGATTCTTCTTTCACAGTTTGGTATCCTGAGTACACAGTGTCCAGTCTTGTGTCACTTACCTTATGACACTACAACGTAAACAGTGAAATTGATAAAAACCTTCTTTTTATATATATAAATTAATATATTTTCCTTCCTAACATCTTCTAGAGGATTTGTTGGCTGTTGGTAGTGTATACTAGCACTAACTCACTAGTTATAGTCGTATGTGTGCAAATCATCTAAGCTAAAGGAAAAGCTAAACTTTTTACAATTTTGTGGAAAAGATAAAAATCTGACATTTACTTCTTTCTATGTGTGACTTTTGCTTATGGCCAAAGGTAGTTTCACATCTGCACTACGTCTCAGCAGACATCCAGAAGAGAAGAAAGTAAATGTTCAAATTCAGCTCAGAGCTCTGTGTCCTTTTGAAGTTGCTTTGCATAATTACTGATGTTGCCTCTTAGTGAGAGAGTAATTCCTTCGCTTCCTTTACTGTGTTACATCTTTACCATGGAACAGAGCATTCATTTTGTGACCTTCACCAAGCCTACCCACAGTGAAAGCACACTATAAAATTTTGTGCGGACTCAAGATGGAACATTATGTCATTGTTTCTTGAAAGCAAATTCTCAATGCTTTGCTCTCATGGCTGTATTACAACTCTAGGGATAAATGAAATGGATCATCACTGTTCATTTAAATGACATAACAAAAATCTAATAATAAATATAGAATTTGAAGAAAATGAAAGAAAATAAGCACTTATTATATATTTTATAATGAAAAAAGGAGTGTTCTAGGAAATGATCTGATAGTAGTTTCAAAAGAAGTAATACAATGAAAAGACTTTTTCGTGCTTCACGCTTTATGGTAAATAGTTATTTGCAGAGCACTGTATCACAAAACCTTGAAAATAGGAATGAATTTAAAGGATATCTCTATTGTTGGCCATTAAACAGGACAGTGTGGATGCGATTTACAGATGAGAAAATTTGTACACCATTAATTCCAGGAATATGTGTGAGTATTACAACAGGAGGATCAATCATCTCTCTCTATCTCACCTTTTCTTAACTTATCCCTTGCTCGTGTGCTACTGATAAATGTCTGAGACAGGATGACTAGACTTTTCATCTGGTGTGTATGATTAATTCTTATATTCTAATACTTCCATTTCCAACTCTTGTTTAATACATTAAGAGATCTCAGCCTATGAGAAGCTCGCAAATTATCAATCTCATTCACACAGTATGCTGGAGATTTTGTACATAAACCCGGAAGAGTCCTATGTCTCAGACATTTTAGAGTGTACTGGCTATGTTAATGTTAAAACCAGCACCTAATAAAGCACAATGAAGGTAAGATGCAATATAATTTTATATCTAAGTAGACATCAGGCTTGCTCTCTGATGTGCATTTAAATACTCGTGAAGAGAGGATTTTGCCTCTTCTCAGTCAGTAGGACAAAATGGTCTGAGTTTGCTTAGCACAAGTTAGATAATACATCAAATATTGTAATTTTATTATTACTGTTGACGAAGGAATTTACAGTTTCTTCTATCTGTGAAGTCATTCATCAGGCTTTGACACTATTTGGGTCAGAGAAAATTCATAGATGAATCAGATGATAGAAAAGAGACTTGAAACTGAAAAGGATACTTAGAAACAACTACAGAAAACAAACCATCATATGGCTGCATGAAATTGTAAATGTTGATTTATTGCTCTCCCTGTAGGCATTGGCATATTCATAGAAATAAAGATGGAAAAAAACCCCAAACCACTTTCACCAACCAATGGGCATGTCATGGCTTAGTGGATATTTTTGAAATTGTCGGATATTATGCATCCCCCTCATTTTCTACACCGTACTGAAAAAGGCTTTCTCTTCACTAAAGAAAGAATATATGATTCTTCATTCTGGTAGAACTATGATATTTACAGTCCACAATGTTTTTTCTTAAATTTCTATGACTTTTTCTTCTACATTATTCAAATCCAACATGTCTTATTGATCAGACTGAACACTTACTCATGCTCTTTAGGAGTTACTGTTTATAAATTCCTAATACCTTGAGGGAAATATCTGCATTTTCCTTTCAAAACCAGCATTCATCCTGAAAAAATCTACAGTGTCTGTTACTTTCATCTATGCAGTATTACAGTGAAATTTTTTTTTGAACAAATATGTTTTGGGTTGTTTTTGACAGGTCTGTACTTGTGCAATATCAAAAAGAAGTGTGTGTTCTCTTTGTAACTAAAAGAGACCATATATGATTATTTTTCCCTTTCTTGTTCAGTGTAAAAGTGGCATAAAATGCCATTATTGACCATAAGAGATTTCTCTTTAATGTCCTCATAACAAGCTTAGTAACACATATTATCCCAATGAATATATATTTTAAAACGTAAATTTTAACTGAGTAAAAGTATTAAGTGTGTGCTCCACTAGCAGGAATTTCTCTCATAATTTCAACAATTTTTATGTGTTTTCAACATAATGTTTTTAATTATTCTATGTTCTCTCAAGAACTTGGGATGGCGCTTTCCATATGAAGGGTACATCATAGACAGATCCAGCCTGGAGATGTATATTTCAACATTTCTGCCGGTGAAACCTTGCACTTTTGGCTGAAGAATCAGTTGCACATAAACTGGGGGGTTTCTATTCTCACAAGCAAGGAAAAAAACATAAAAAGGTAGAATAGGCAGAAACAGCACTAGTTTGTACATATCATCAACATGAGAGAGGAGAAAATAAGGTTAATCACATAGATCTCAATGAGTTTTACACAGTTAAAAATCACCTTTAGTCTCAGCCATGTCAGTAATGGCTCATAAAAGAAAAAAAAAAAAAAAGAAAAAGCAACTGTAATATGACTAGGTTACAGATGAAAATAATGCAGAATAATGGCTTGCCTATCTGGTTGTGAAACTGAATGAGTTTTAAGGAGACTTAGGAAACCCAGGCACTAAATTATATTTTTTCTCTTCTCCACCTCTCCCTTTCCCTCCCCTCTCTTCATTTCTTGAAGTTCATAGCTAACAATCTGCTCTCTGGTATTCAAGATTAAGCAAAAGTTAAGAATTCTTGACCATGAATGATTGTTATCAAAGACTGCTGAGGAGATTTGTAGGTTAAAATGGTGAACTTCTTTGGAAACACAATAAACTGTTACAGGTATCTGGCTAATAAGGTTTACACCAGTGATTTACTTTTTTAAAGAAAATAAAATAATAAAGGAAACAAAGAAGATTATCTGTTAACTGTAATGCCAGAGAAATTTTCCCACATTAATCACAAGGAAGCCCTAATTTTTCCAAGGGCTTCACTGTAAAGTTACCATTCTTTGCAGTTTGTTAAGTTTTGAGAACTTGGTGAGTAAGTCTCATTGGAATCTATATAATGAATCTTACATGACTGTATAACTTATTGTCACTCAAAAGGTTACTGTTGAACAAAGGCATAATCTCACATTATTTCTAGTCTAATCAGTAATGGAAAAAGTCTGAAACAGAATTGTATTTTTGAGATTAGTCTAAATCTCTCAAACTCAATTGTGTTCTCAAGCTAAAGCCTATTCTCAGAAGGGAGACTGGGTCTCTACCTGCTGTATTTCTAAGTAGATGAAATTTCTTTCAAGCCTCTCTCTGACAAATCAAGTGCACGAGTATATCAGTGAAACCATACCGATATGGGGCCAGTGACAGACAAATATATTAGACTGTGTTGAGCACCATGCTGCTGCTGCTGCTGCCTGAGGTCTTGTTCTAGAAGCTCAGAACATGAGTGCAGAAAGTATTTCACTACACAAAATATGAGGAGTGAGATTAACTTAGGTCTTTCTTAAAAATTGTTAAACTCAATGTCTTACCATGTTTCTGAAAATTATTCTTAAGCTGTATTTAGACACTTCCAAAAATTTTACATGTAATCATGAATGACCCTTGCTGCATGTATAAGATGATACAAATGCACCACTGCCTGTCTATTGCATGATATCAGTGATAACCTCTATACACCAGTTTAAAGACCATCTGTGCTTTGAGCAAAGGAGTGTTATTGATAACTTTCCAGATGGTACCTCTAAGAGAGGAAATAATATGGAACTGTACTGGTTCTCTCTATAGCTCTACATACCTCTCTCAAACTATGACTTTACAAGAACCAGAATAAAGTTCTCACAATTGAAGCAGCTTTGAAATCTCTAACATAGGTGTATATCAAGACATTGGATTTGGGCTAGACATCTTACTCTGGATTAATGAATAATTTCACTGTTTTGTTTAAGAGCAAGAAATGCTTATTTAAACTAGACAAAACTCTGAATCTGTTATGACAGTATGCTGGATTAAAAACAGTCATTTGACTGCACACTTAATTTCATAAGGTGGTCAGTTGAAGAATTAAAGGAAAGAAAAAAATGAGGACAAATGAGAAAAAAAATTTTTGTCTGATTCCAATTACCATTGATAAACTTAAAAAACATACACGTTTGTTAACAGAATTTTGATAACTGTGTCTTAATTTGCTTGCACTGAAATGCAATTCCTTTATCCAATGCATTGTTTCCTCAGATGAAAAGATCCTTAAGATCATTTCAGAGGGTACAGGTAATTATTTCTTGTATTTCATGGCTTACTGACACTGATTCGCAGGAACCTCTAAGCATGTTGCTACACAGAGGAATTTTTAAGACTTTAAGGAAGTCTACAGTGGCTACAGAGAAAGCATTTAACAGACCTGGTAGCTGTTTCTCTGTATCTAATAACTGCGCTGTTAAAGATTGATTAAATGTTTGTTGAAGAAAACATGTAGTGCAGCAATGCTGCTGTCAACAATCTTGTGTACTATAAATAAAAAAAAAAAATATTTTCTGGTACAAGTCAGTCTAAATATGATCTAATTATTCACATCAAGTTAAACTTAATGTTCAACTGCCTTTGTGAATATAAACTACCATTCTCATGATTTACATAAATTTAAATTCAAGTGCTGCCAAAAGTTCTCAGAAGTAATTTAGCATTCAGAAAAAGGGAATTTTTGTTACAGAAAATCAGTACATTTGGTGGAATTTATCCTGAGAGGAAGGAAACCTGTTCAACAAGTATAAATTCAATATTTCAGGCCTAAAACTGAATGATACAGAAATCTATGACAAAACTCCCAATAACTTCAATGTTAACAGGATTTTATGATAGGTCTGTAGACTGCCTTATGTGACAGAGTAGTTTTGGGGCAGTGACTACTTCTTTTGTCTATACTTAAACATAATATCCTGATGTATGTTTGATAGCTTTGAGGTTCATTAGTGTTAGTATGTGACACTGAAAGTTATTCCGGCTGAGAAGAGTTTTTTAGTCTGAATCATAGTACAGGAAACAGTTTCATAAGGACCAAACCCTAGAAACTGAGGTGCCACTCGCTGACAATGTTTACAATAATAGTAAACATAGAAGACTTCACTAGCGTGTAAATGAGCTTGCAGGGGTACAAGGAAACAGGAGGAGAGGGCCTGATAGCTGTCCTGTGGACTGCGTGGAAGTCTGGAATGATTCTTTCATCTCTCAAAAAAAGTGATTTTACTTCTGGAAAATCCTGATAGTTATTATAGATTGCATGCATTTTATAAACTATTTTAGAAACTGTCCTTTAAATTACAGTAGTATGTGTACAGAATAAACTACACAGACACTTAATTCTCAACATGGAGAGTCTGTCTTAACCAAAGATGGCTGATTTTTGTAACAAATAGGAACAGCCTCTTGGAAGAACTAAAGATCCATACAAATGAGGTTAACAGGAGGATTAAGTAGTATAATATTCAGCTATGTTGTTATACAGAATAAATATCCACTTAATAGGGTAAAGATCAGAATATAGTACATTCCAGTAGTTTTAAAAAAGAGTTTGAAAATTGTTTTTAAACAAAAAAATTGCTTCCAGGTGAAGGATCAAATCATAAAAGGCTTAAATTTCTCATTAAAGTCAGAAAGAGTAATCAATTTCATAAAATTAATATATTATATTAATAATTAAACACACAATTGATTCTAATTTCAAAAGATCCTCCATATTTTGGGGAATAAATATTTTTTTTTCTTCCTAATATAAATTATCATACTCTTATAATATATTACACTTCTTATAGATACTTGCTCTCAGTTTTGTTCCTTGCTCTTAAATACAACAAATGGAACTTTACAAAGAAAATATCTTTGTAATTATTTTAGCAGTGCTGTTTTCTCAAAAATATATAGGTGAATGGCAGTCTCAGGTAGATAATGTAAGTACCACAAAATTTTATATCAAAGGCTAGAACCACAACACAGAAATTATTGCTCCTCGGGTAAGGGATTTCCTAGAAGTGCCATAATTCACTATCTTAACCTCACTGAGTTGAATAGCCTTGCATGCACATAAAATTAAAAATCAATATTTTTACATCAGAAACTATCAACATGATAAATCAGAAACTTTGCTCTCAGGGTACTTTCCTCCCAGGAAAATGGGTTTTTATGATAGTATTCTGATTCTCCATAATTTATTCAACCTGGTAAATTATAATGAAAGATGTTATACTTAATTTACAAGGTGTCTAAATTCTTATAAATTGTGACTCTTTTTCATTTGAAAAGTGTTCCAATTTGTCTTAACTTCTTAGAAAGAACCACAGGTTTTAGACTGGAGGAGAAATACAGAAAAAAGGAAATCCTTGGGTAGGAAAACTGGAATATGAACAGCCCCAAAATGAGGAAAAGAAAATGAAATCTGGAAATATAGTAAAGGTACTAGAAGAGAGAACACAAAATCAAAGAAAAGCCTTGGAAGAAAGCAAGATGACATTCAAGACAGACAATTCTTCCATTTTCCCCTGAGCCAGCGCATCACCAATATGCTGCTGAATATGATCCTCTCAACAGACCCTTTTTATTGAAATGATTTTCTGGACAAGAAGATATTTCTTATAGAGTTTAGAAATGGTTCTAAGGCATCAAAACGGTGTAATATTGTATTACTACTTCAAAATCCTACTGATCCAAATCATCTAGTTATATGCACAAAAAAAAAAAAAAAAAGAAGCCAAAGGCTAGTTGGATTTAGAAAGGGGTTTAAGCACTTTCACTGGTAACATGAGTCCATACCCAGTGAGTTGTTTATTTCCTTTACAATAAGCATGAAACTTTGGCATAAGAAGACACTGCAACCACAAAAGACTAAGTACAATCCTTCTGTATTGTAGTTCTCGATTTCAGAGTGGTGACAAAATTCCTCAACATCCATATATCATGGCTGAGAAAGCTGCAGAGAGGAATCTGGAAACAGTGGGTATTCAGGGTAAATATACAAAGGACCCTCTCCTAGTACCAACTCTATCACTTGTACACAGTATTACACCTTTTTTTTGACACATGGTTTCCTGGGATTCTTTGCATGGAAAATTGAACATTTGTTGTTATTTAAAGTAGGAGGATCACTCGTATGTTTACATAGCTTCTTCTCGCACTTTTAGTGCACAACAGCAACTCTGAAAAAAAATATTTGGAAGTTTTGTGGGCAATGTCTAATTATGCTTGATTTTAGAAGTCTAGGAAGTGTCAAATTGAGTATTTTTTTCTGATTTACATTATACCATATTTATTAGCTTTCTGAAGAAAAAATGTGTTCTGCCATTTGTAAAAGAAGGGTTGTACATGTCTCTTCTAACAACATAATAAACTAAGACTTTAAGAGTGGTATGCATTTCCCTAACTTTCAGACAGGTTGAAATATCCCTACTACGCAGACTAACACAGGCATATGGATGTGTTTTGTATTAGTTTTCTAGAAAATAATTTTGTTCAGTGTACTTATTGGACTAAATACATTTGGCATTCCTACAACCATGTGTTGATGACATAACAATACATCACTGAGCACAGTGGGCCCAATACAATTGTAAATCATTGTTGCATGTATAACTAGTAAAAAGGGTGTATAGAAAAGCTCATCTGCACCAGCTGTATCTTTTTTCCTTCTGTGCATATTTTATTAGTGAAATATAAATTTATACAGAGTTTTACTAATCAGACTACATAATTACTGGTAGCCTTTACCAAATGAAAATCAATTTTAAATATGAAATTGAGTGAATTTGCATAACAAATTAAAACACCAAACATATTTTTTAAAAATCCATCTAGTTGTTAATGAAGCAGGAGATTTGATAACTCTACCATGGAGAAAGTGTGGAACTTGTCAGGTTTATCTGTAATTTACAATAGAGACTTTCTTTATCGTTTGCCACTGCCAGAACATGCTATAATTCCTTCAGAATAACCTAAAACGAGCAAGCATATCTTTCTTCTGAATCAGCAGTTCCTGTTTAAAAGATATAGTGAAGCACCAGCAAGCAAGATGTCAGATGGCTCAAAAATGTGCTCATTATTTTATGTTATGTTGGACAAAGAATTTAGCATATGCATAAATGCACAAATGACTGCTCAAAATACTGTACTACCTGTTTAGCCATCTGAAACTAATAAACATGTATGAAAAGGAAATAGCTTCTAGTGTGCTCAACTGTCTGTTCTGAGATTTGCGCAAAAGAAAACGTCTTTCATTGAGGAGACTAGGAAATGGATTTGCAAGCGGAATTTTTAATATCAATTAAGTCATTACTTCCCAGCAATCAAATGAATTTGACACCACTAGAATGCACTGGATTGGCAAAAACAGGCATTAAAATCCTTCACCAAGTGGATATAGATATTTTATAACATGTTCCATTTTCATGCATTTTTTAGAGGTGTAAATCATTTCACTGATCATGAAACCAATGGTTTTAGCTTTACTTTGTTGGAAGCGCAGAATAAAAGCCAAGCAGCACTTTCAACCCTCTTTATCTTTTGATAAGTCTTTTGGGTTGTAGACACTGGTATGTATCATGAAGTTCAAACAAAATATTCAGTTATAACTGTGTCATTTGGATAATCTTTGCACTATATTAGTACGAATCCCAGTTAAGTCTCATAGATTCACTTAACCAACAGTAAACTTTTCCTTTGTTACCTACTGCTATTCTTGTCTTAGGCTTGTTTAGCAGAAGCCTTATCTCAGGGAAGTTTTGCTGCCTCTGTCTCTGCAGCCAGAAGAGTATTAGTTTCTCCTAACAGTGCCTGTAAAGATGCCAGTTAATACCAACTGTGATATTTGACTCCAGTACAAACTTGGATGGGAAGCTGAATGAGTTTGACTATTTTACTCTCCAGTGTGTGAAATACCATCCATGGCAACATCAGGTTTTAACCAAGTGGGCCGTCTTTGAAGCCTAAACAAAAAGGACCCAATTTCCTGCCAAGTACCCAGCCATGAATTTATCTAAAATCTGTCATTTTACAACCTACTGCCATTAACTGTTATCTTATTAAGTAATGAGACCATTTAGGATGAGAGCCATATGAGAATAAAAACTGTCTCCCAAAGTTAGCTCAATATTAAAACAATTTAGAGACTGTGTTTATCTTTTGCAGTGTTTTGAGCATTTTGCTAATGTCAGTCAATATTTGACGTATGTCCAGTTCTCTCTAGCACCGTTTTTGGAATTTACCTACCTTAAAGCTGCTTTCTTCATTCTGTACATTTCCCAGGCTTTTCAGCTTTGCTAGGGAAGGCATGTTAAATAAGATCTGTATGCCATGACCCTCAATACAGTATTTCCTTGAATCTAATTAAGGCAACTGCTAGAATCAGATAATTGGATCTAAATTTGGTAGAGTCCCCAGATAGTCTTTGCATTCTGCCATTGTTTCTGTAATTGGCTGAGACAGCATGGGCCTTCTCAGCTCAGACATGCAGAGATAGTTTGAGTTTCGCAGCTCTCACTGTCAGAGATGATTAGGTGCCAATACAGCTGGAAAGGAGACAAACAGATTTGTTTTTCAGATGAAAGTTAGAAATTATAGTGTGCTGATATTCACTACTGACTGAAAGACTGGCTTGGATTATCTTATTAGGTACTCATTTGGCTCTCAGTCAAGGAACCTGATAGATTTTTTTTTACTGTTGGTGAGGAACTAATTTTTGTTTACATTTTCTGTAATGACTCATCTTGTGCTTGGGTCTTTTGAATGAGACCTAGTGGGGGAGAAAAGAAGAACAGAAAAAATTTACAATCTCAAATCAATTAATACTCCAAAGAAATTCAGACCCATGTTTGCTCAGCGAGAATGGTTGAACAGACAACAGATGCTCATTGATGTCGGGAGTCTCAGGACAGATTTAATTAACTTTTTTTTCTATCCTAATTGCTTCTAGATAATCTACTGTATTATCTCAGCAATTATTCTTTTCTTTTTCAAGCACCCCAGAATGTAATATCAGTAGCAACTTTATACTTATAATGAGGCTATTTTCTGTCTTTTTAATAAAAGCAAGGAAGCTTTTTATTTTTTTTAATGAGGAATTCCTCATAAGCTTTAATAGATATGGAAAATGAGTAGAAAAGGATAAAAGAGAAAAATATGATGCTAACTTTGCTGTGTGACTTTTTTCCATATTATTGGACCAGCTTTTCCTGGATGGTTTCCAATCAGTATTGTACATGATTTTTAAAGTATATAACTGTCTAAAGCAGCAATTGGTAACAGTGGTTTAACCCCAACACCCAGCTAAGTTCCACACAGCTGCTTGCTCACTCCTTCTCAAGGGATGGGGGAGAGAATTGGAAGGGAATCAGAAAGAAAAATGAGAAAACTCGTGAGTTGAGATAAAGGCAGTTTAATAAATAAAGGAAAAAACACACACCCAAGCAAAGTAAAATAAGAAATTATTTCACCACTTCCCATCAGCAGGTGTTCAGCCATCCCCAGGAAAGCAGGATTCCATCATACATAGTGTCTACTTGGGAGGACAAACACCATGGCTTCTAAGGTCCCTCTTTCCTTTATCTTCCTCCAGCTTTATATGCTGAGCATGATGACATATGTATGGAGAATCCCTTTGGTCAGCTGGGGTCAACTGTCCCAACTATGTCTCCTCTCAAATTCTTGTGATCGCCTCCCTTGCTGACAGGGCAGTGCAAGAAGCCAAACAGATCTCTACTCTGTGTAAGTACTGGTCAGCAATAATGAAAATATCCCTGTGATATAAACACTGTTTCTAGCACAAATCCAAAACATAGCTACATACTAGCTACCATGGATACAGTTTTCTCTGGAATAAAACACAGCAGACTACAACCATATCACAGTGCCATGAATTCAGAACTGATGTGATGGGAGTATTTGGAGACTGAAACTCAAGTGAATTTTAGAACTTTAGGCATGCCTTTGTTTATTTATATTTAATCACCAGGTACTATATCAACAGTTGAAAATCATATATAAATACAACATCATAATTAAGCCTTGGAAAAATGATGTTTTTTTGCTTCCAACACACTCTGATACCCACAGTCTTTGATGTTCTTAGCCTGTGACTGTGACTGAGATGGCTCAATGCATCTTCAAAGGGGTCAGTTAAAACCCAAGTGCTCTGTTATTTCTTCCCCAAGTTCCACTCTGTATTCTTGGTGTTTATATGAAATGATTCCATGAACTGAGACCAGTCTAGTCCCCTTTTTCATAGCTTCTGCCTTGTGCAGGTTTTACTTTGCAAATGATCTTCTGTTCCAGCTTCTTCAAATGGGTGTTGCCTATTTGGAGATACTGCTCATAGGATTTCTTCAAGAAGTACCAGGCTATGAAATGTTATCCTAATATTTTTTTTAAGCCAGTATGACAAAATGTTTCACCTCACATCTTTAATAAATCAGTTTTGTGGCATATTAAGCCTTTCCCTTCCCTTCCCTTCCCTTCCCTTCCCTTCCCTTCCCTTCCCTTCCCTTCCCTTCCCTTCCCTTCCCTTCCCTTCCCTTCCCTTCCCTCCCCTTCCCCTCCCCTCCCCTCCCTTCCCTTCCCTTCCCTTCCCTTCCCTTCCCTTCCCTTCCCTTCCCTTCCCTTCCCTTCCCTTCCCTTCCCTTCCCTTCCCTTCCCTTCCCTTCCCTTCCCTTCCCTTCCCTTCCCTTCCCTTCCCTTCCCTTCCCTTCCCTTCCCTTCCCTTCCCTTCCCTTCCCTTCCCTTCCCTCCCCTCCCCTTCCCTTCCCTTCCCTTCCCTTCCCTTCCCTTCCCTTCCCTTCCCTTCCCTTCCCTTCCCTTCCCTTCCCTTCCCTTCCCTTCCCTTCCCTTCCCTTCCCTTCCCTTCCCTTCCCTTCCCTTCCCTTCCCTTCCCTTCCCGAACCTTCCCTTCCCTTCCCTTCCCGAACCTTCCCTTCCCTTCCCTTCCCTTCCCTTCCCTTCCCTTCCCTTCCCTTCCCTTCCCTTCCCTTCCCTTCCCTTCCCTTCCCTTCCCTTCCCTCCTCTTCCCCTCCCCTCTCCTCCCCTGTCCTCTCCTCCTCTTAATCTTCCATTCTAACCTCTTCTTCAGCATTCCACTCCCCTCATCCTTCCAGTCTCCTCTCCGTCCTCATGCTCTCTTCCTCTCCCTTAATTGTTTTGCTTATCTTCTCTTTATTCTCCCTCTGTAGCTATTATATAGATGCTGCAAATTTTCCTAAACATTTCTTTAAGAAACGAAAAACCCCCCTCTTTTTGAAGAAAGCACCTGCCTGAGATAAAATTACATCTAAAGAACTTAATTAAGATTCTTTTTTTAAAATTTTATTTTAAAGAACACAGGATAATTATATCTGCAGTGATGGATTACATTCAAAACAAACTCTCAGATAGTTGCAGCAGAATGGAAAGATTAAGCATCTGGTAGTAACTCACAGATAAGGTATGTAGGAAAGACAAGTCGTGAATGTTATGTCCCAAAAATTAAATAATCTTCTGTCTTGGAGGCAAGAGGAACTGGTGTGATTCTGATGTGGATTATATGCCAAGGTTTTAAGAAATATTTTCTTTTTTCCAGATGAAACTAACTTCATATGCACATATGAAATAATTTTATATATCTTTAAAAAAACCAAGTAGATCACCTCCAATTTATGACTTTCTTTTCAAGAACCAGATAACTAAAAGACACCAAGAATGTTCTGACAGCTGTTTCTAAGAGTTCCTACAATTTTTCTGAGTTTTATAATTTATAATTGGTTTTAATTGCTTTTTTAGCTCCCATTTCTAGATGGAACTACTCATTGTTATTTACAAGTTCTTTACAAGCTTGACATACATCAATACTGAAAGGCAAATAATGCTCAGCATACTTGTAGATTTTACTGAAAAGGTCTTGTATTTCATACTCCATAAGTTTTGTGGACTTTATTGTTGACTAAATGTCAACTAAACAATTTTAGTTCTTGAACTATATAATTACTACTAAAGAGTAATATAATACTGTTATTAACCTATGAGTCTATGGTTCTGCTTAGGAGCATTTGCTTATATTCAGTGTTTTCTGGTGCTAACAAAACAAAAGACTTGGAAGAACAATAACACTGAAACAAAAGAAAATAAGAGAGTGTGACAGCTCTTTCCAAAACTTACAGTCTCTGACTATTCAGAAACTGGCATTATTGGAGATAAAATCATCATAAAATGAACATCAGTATAGCATACATTTTTATTAGAAGAAAAGGGATTGTTCTTACTAATGAAAGTCCACTATTCTACTCATCAAAATTCTATCTACTGGGGGTTACCACACAGCCACATACACGGAGTATAAAAGCAGGATAAAAATCAGAGGACCAAGAATTTATATGCCTGATGTCATTTCATTAGGTCTCAAATAAAGCCAGAGATTTCTTTCCTCTTCAGTTAGGAAAGAAAAAAGAATAGGAAAAAAAAAAAAAGGAAAGACAATAGGAAAAAGTCTATTCACCTATTGAGAAAAGAGCCATCTCTACACTAAATCATTTTTGATAGTATTATTTTTATAAAAAATTCAGAGGCTAGTTCAGGGACAGAGAGGAAATTACTCCCACCCCTAGGGTATGAGGAGCTTATTTAGCTCTGATAGAATACAGGGAAACTATATAAAACATTTTATTTTGTACTCCAGTTTTGAAGTATAGCCATGTTGTAATATTTCCATACCAACATGCTCCTGTCAAAATTCCTTCACTCAGGTTACCACAGTGAGTGGGTGTATTGCCAGTGTAGTCTGTTCTGAATTCCCTGGAAGGCTTTATGTCCTCTGGACAGGAAGATAGTCTGTACTTTGTTAATGTGATATTAACATTACTGCAGTTACAATAAGAGCTACAGAAAATACTTTAATATCCACAATATGATCCCTCATTTTTCTTTGGGTACCTTGCAGTAGACACCACCTCATGCACCCCACTGTCATGGGTCTCCAGCTCCTCTTTGTGGATGACAACAGTGGCTGCAGCTGAAACAATCTGAGGACTTCCAGCATTTTGACTCGGCACCCGTTCTGCTTGTTCCTCTATGTAACACTGCCAGCAATTCTGAGGCTGTGTTCAGTTTTTAGTTTAATCAGGGATATGTACTTCAACTCCCATGCACTTTCTACAGCTCCAGAGGTCCCAAATCCTAAAGATCCCTTCTAAAATTGTGTGAACTGCTTGTATGCAGTTGGGAACAAAAATAACCCCCTGAGATAATTTTGTCTTTTGTAATTCTGCATTTAAACAAACCCAGAAGGAGAGTAAGCATACACTCTTTGAGATATCTGCACACTCATGCCAAAAAAATCAGTAGAAAATCATTACACTAAACAGTCTGTAAATGTTTCACAGAACAATAATTGCTTATCCAAGCCATTTGGAGAGTAGTTATATGTCAAACACATTTGCAACGATGAAGGCTATTTTGTACATTCATTACAAAAATTGACATATTTCTGAAATATATTCACAGCATAACTCCTAGTCAAAATTACTCAGGATTCTTTTTTGTTTGTTTATTCTTTGTGTTTTGTTTTGTTTTGTTTTTTAATTTTGTCCAGAAAGTACAAGACAGTGTATTTCTTACTTTTCTTTTTCATCTGTCATACTCTATTCGTATAGTTAATCAGGATCAATTTTTGTCTTGTACCAACCCAATATTCCTAATGTCATTAGTTTCTGTCATGTGTAATTTTATATTTTGTTAAGAAATAGAATTTGAAATTAGCGTATGTGCAGAAGCATTAAGAAACAGAAGCTTTTTTCTCAACTGAAAAGGTCAAGTACTTGTAAATCTTTGTCAGAATTAAAGCGGCACAAATGCACTGCAGTGTCAGTGGTCCAGAAATGTACTGCATTTAATGCCAAGGTACTTCTTGAGCATCAACAGTGCAAAAAGCTATAGCAGCTTGTAAAAATCACAGAATAAAAAATTATCTGCAGTCATCAATGTAAGATATGATACAGGCATCCTGAGTAATAAAGCAATAAAAGTAAAGATACTTAATTTGGAGAATATATTGAGGCACCAGAATATAAACTGGCAAAAAGTAAGGTGGCAAAAAGATTCTGGAGAACCTGAAAAAGGGTAATTCTACTCTGACAATGCACTCAATTCCCACTGTCCATGCCCCTAAAAAAAAATGTTGAACACCACCAGTCCCAATACCAACCCCTGAGGGACACCACTCATCCCTACTCTCTGCTTGGATATTGTGCCATTGACTGCAATCATTGGAGTGTGACCATCCATCCAATTCCTTATTGACCAAGTGATCCATCCATCAAATCCTTGTTTCTTCAGTTTAGAGACAAGGACACTGTGTGGAACAGAGTAAAATGCTTTGCACAAGTCCAGGTGAATGATGTCAGTAACTGCTTCTGGAACTACCATAGTCTCAGAAATGAGCGTCTCCCTCGTGCCTGCAGCAGATAAAGACAGAAGTAAATCTTTTGATGATCAATCAGGAAATCACCATCCCCATCTCTTCTCCCTCCCCCCCCCCCCCAGGATGAATGATTTGTTTTAAAACTCAATCACAGAAATTATCTCTAAAATAGTATTTTGAGATAGTAAAAAATAATTATTGTAACTGACTATAACAAAGACTTTTATTATACCAGTTAAAACATTCATTTAAGAAATGAAAGACTTCAAGCCCCTCAGCTATTGCATATTCCAAGTTACACACTGACCTGCTCCCACCTACATATTTTCTTTTTACATTATACCTTCAACATTTGTGAGATTAAATGCAATGCCTTAATCATGAGCAAACCATTTCCATAAATATTGATTCTTTTCCTTCTTATGTTGTCTGGTGCAAAATTACCCTCATAGTCTAGAAATAACCTGGGTACATTTCTTTAAATACTTTGTTTAAGGCCCTGTACTCAAGAAGTTGTAGGTACCTACACTCCTGCCATGTCACTAAGTATTAGGTATGCTGCTCACCTTGTCAGAGGTGCCAAGTTTCTAGTACGCACATTTGTCTTTTCTGAGCATAATTTAATGTCCTTGACAACTGAAATATCACTTATCTTTTACCTTACAAATTTTTGAATAGTTAGGTTTCTATTTTTATTCTTCTGTGACTAATAGTATATTAATAATGCTTAATGTTCAAATTATGTGATCAACCATTTCCAAACAGGTAATTTTATTTAAATAATAAACTGATTGAAGTTAATTGAACTGTAGAAGTAAGAGTAATATAGTAGTTCCATTTATATTTTATTTTTATGGTAAATCCACTTAATCTGTTTTCATTCATTTGCTTTCCAAAATAAGTGCCAGGAAAGACCTTTGCTTCTAATACACCACATGAAGAAATACCTTATCTGTAAGATAAAAACTGTTTAATACTTCTATATTTTTTAGTTATATAACTACTATAAACCAAAATAAATTTAGCTTGCCACACCACATTAGGGTATTCTTCTTAAGTTTGGGACAAATAAACTCAAAAAAGTACACCATAGTCAATAATGTTCACTGTTGCTATGTAACTCTACCTTTCAATGACTTTTGAGTCACAATGACTACATGAGGGTAGTCTCAAAAGTAGGACTACCACTTATTAGGAAGCCTTGTAGCTACTCTGATTAATATAATTTAAGATTCATGCACAGGATTTTCAGTGTGATCACTGTAAACCATATAGAAGGATTGAGTTGTGGCCTATGGTTCTGTGTCCAGGTGGAAGCTGGTGACAACTTGTATCCCTCAAGGCTCTGTCTTGGGACTGGTGCTCTTTAACATACAGAGAAGCTGTGGGTGTCCCAAAAAGTGTTCAAGATCATGTTGGATGGGGCCTTGAGCAATCTGACCTAGTGGGAGGGAGGTTGGAACTAGATAATCTTTGAGGTCACTTCCAACCCAAGCCTTTCTATGATTCTGTGATGATTTTACAATTATCTTACGCCAGCTATTGGAGCTACATTAATCTGCACAGACTGCATATTTGATTTGAGCTGCCTAAGCAGTACCTACTAGTATTGATTAACATTATGTTTGTATATTTTTAACCTCATACTCAGCAATGAGTTTCTAAACATCTGATTTTGAAAATTATTTTTTTGTGAAGAAAGCTCTTTACTGCTTGAGGAATTCAAGAATCCCACGGAGTTGGAAAGTCTTCTACATCAGACTGAGAAATCTCACCTGTATCAGAATATACCTACAGTAGCCATATCCTGAATTTATAGATAATCCACTACATAAGATCTTTGAATTAGAGAAAATATGACCTAGGAAATTGTTTTGAATGCTAAATCAGCTATAGTTCCACCCCTTTTTTTGGTTAAACAGGATGTAAAAATTCAGAATTGTTTGGGATTACTCTGGAAAAAAAGTTCTTTCACTTTGCATCTTAATCAGAATAGAATTTAATTGTTTTGAAGATCTATTGAGTATAATAAAACAGCCAAATGCAACGTCACGAATGCGATCACTGAATTCAGCACAAAAGTGATTAATATCATAGCAAATACACATATTTCCTGGTTTCATGAATATTCCTTAATTCACATGCTTCTGGTGCAGAGTACATCTACAGCAAAAAATACTGGTTGCACAAAAACGGGAAGGAGGCAGATGCTCCATGACTAAGTCAGTGAGTATATAAGAAGTAGCACTTACACTGTTTTACACTGTTGTAGTGGGCATTTTTGGTGCAGAAACGCTGACATCAAACCTGCTTTTCATCTCAAAGGATGGAATAGGATATCAGGATACTATGCACAAGACTAATTTTTGGTCAGTTGAATTGCACATTGAAAAAAGAGAAATATTCGGATTTTGAATAGAAAGCAATGGTCACTTCTAATTGATATGGGTTCTCCAAATAGCAATCTCTGTTCCTGTTGAGAACTCATTGACAGAAATTAGTGCAACCTTCTGTCAGCAGTTGCTATTTGATTAAGATACTAAATTTTGTGGTTTTCAGTTTAAAGTCATGTACTAACTATTAGTCAGACACAAAAAAATCCTATTCAACTAGGAGATACCTTAACATTTTTCACACCTTTGTGCCACCCCAGAATGCTTGGGATTCTACCATTATCCTCTAAAATATCTTACCCTATTCACTGTTGAAGACCTTTTTTCTCGGAAACAAAGACACCAAATTAAAGGCCATCAGGCCTAATTCTCTTTTTTTAAATCCCATGTTCAAAGTTACTATGAAAAAGTGCTTACTGTTTTCAATTGTAGTACAAATATCACAAAATATTATGTTCCAATACGTCTAGGACACTTCAAAATTTGCATGAGACTCCCAGAATACTCCTCAAAAAAGTTCAGTTAAAGCAATTTTCTTACAAAATATGGTATTAGAAGCCAAATTTCAGCCTGGACAAGGGAAAGATTCTTGTTGACTGAAATTTTGGTTTGTTTTTACCTGCCAGCATTTGTCTTTTTTCTCCATCCCTGCACTAGAAGAATGATTGATAATTAAACATCTATCTAGACTGAAAATCAGAATTAAAACATCCTGTTTTAATGATGAACTTTTCAATTTCCCTTGAATTGGAAAACACACAATACAATAAAAATAAAGTTTTTCAAGTTTTTAGGAGGAAAATAAGTTTATTGGACAAAGGCTGGGGTGGGGGTGAAGGGAAAGAAAGAGGTTATTTTAGCCTCAGTCATACCTTTTGTCTTGGTAAACCAACACATTTTTTTACAGCAGAGAATTGATTGTGGGGATTTAAAAAAAAAAATCTCCTTCAGCACAGCATTAGTCCTGACTTAGACAATGGAATTTTAACCATTTCAATTTGGAAATGTTGAAACATTTTATTTCAACTGAAAGCAAAAATATTTTGACATTTTAAAATAATTTATTTTTTTCTGAACTTTCTGTACTTTTCTTACTGAGCAAACATACCTTGTGAAACTATGTTTTACAAATTTTTGTTATTCAATGCTCATTTTTTGTCACAAATTCTTTCTCATAAAATCTGAAGGTATATTTTCTCCTTATGCAGATATATTTTCATGGTTAAAAAGAGAGAAGGGGAAATCTATAAAAAATGTAATTCTTCCCCATTCTGTTCTCTTCCAAACTAGTAACAAGTAGGTGTTTACATTCATCTATAGTAAATTGATATAATTGGTTTGTTGCCAGCTGTGTTGTGTTTTGATTTGCCAGCTGTGTACAAATTCATAACTTTTAAAGGCAGAAATATTATCTTTCAATACATTTGCAGAATATGTAGAAAATAATATGACTGAGGATATATTTAGCAATCTTGAAAAACAGACGTAAAAATGTATTGGCATGCAAGGAAAGCCTTACAATCATTTCATACTTTAGGAGAAAAAGAGACTGAAGAGCAACCTACTTGAGAATAAAAGCTTTGAAAAATGAAATCTACTTTTCTCCATTTTTCATATTTCAAACTTATTTAGTTCACCTTCAATTAGAATATACACTGCATGCCTATAAGCAGACCTGGATTCAATACAGGATTTATAATGA
Source organism: Chiroxiphia lanceolata (assembly GCF_009829145.1). Classification (NCBI taxonomy): domain Eukaryota; kingdom Metazoa; phylum Chordata; class Aves; order Passeriformes; family Pipridae; genus Chiroxiphia; species Chiroxiphia lanceolata. The sequence continues at coordinate 21,275,107 of NC_045642.1, read as the reverse complement.
AGCACTCTTTACTGCCAAATGTCCTGGAAATCTTAGACCATCTGGTTTCACAACATATTTGTAGCTGATTATCTGCTTAAGAATTAATTAGGAACACATGTTAACTGTTATGATAGCAAAATTGTTGACATTTGTCTTATATGTCTTTTGCAAAGCAACCATTTTCCAAATCAGATTCCAGCATAGGATAAAGTAATGAAATAAAAGGCAGACTCCATTAGGATTAAAAAGCATGTTCCTTGGCCAAGAATAAGATCTCAAAGAATTACATTGTAGTTTTCAGTGACTAAGGTATCCAAAAATATGACAGAGATGAAGCTCCTTCCAATATTGATTGTATCTCTCCCCATCATATGATAATATACTTAAGTGTAACTTAAGGAGCAAAAACAAAATGGCACAACATAAAGTAGAAAACCCAATGAGATTCAGAGGCTTAAGGATAACTGAAGTATATATTTATTTTCTCGACACAGTTCTCTTTTCATTTTTTCACATAAAAGAAATGCTTGTGGTGTTTCTAGTTAAGTAATTGCCCTTAGAAAAACACCAAATGTGGAATTTTCTAAAAATGGCATTTTGACTTAAAAGTTACTTTTTCTTTCACAGCATGATGTGACTATTTAAAACAAAGAATGTTGGTAGTTGTGTAAGTACGAACAATAAATTATTTTGACAAAGTCATCAGCTGGACCACTTGTTTGCTATAAGTCATTGAGAAATAAAATGCGTAAGTAACTTAGGCTATCATTAGATTGTTAGGGGTTTTGGTGAATATTTATAAAAATGTAGCTCAGTTAGAATGAAACATCTTTTGAAACTGGAAGAAAGAGCAGATGTATAAACTGACCTCCACATTTTGTTGTGAAACTGTGAACAGAATTAGCCATCTGACAATATCTTTTAAAAAAATAAGCCAGTAACAAAAAACAAAACAAAACAAACACAAAACCAAAAAAAACCCCACAAAACAAACAAAACCACAAACTAAAAAACCAAAACCAAACCTTCCTGTCTCTGATACTAACCTTCCTCAATGGGCAAAAAGCAAAATAAAACACTAGAGTTTAAAATTAAAAGGATTTTTCAGTTCTGTTTATTATTTAATAAAACTATTTTTTTCTAATAGTGTTTTGAAATCTGGTATTTCACATTTCAGTTTCTTTAGTCCACAAAAAAATGGTCATTTCATTCAGTAGGGGTTAAACATTTGAATTTTGCGATTATGGAAATGACCACAAGTGAAAGGACTTTTAGGCCTTAGTTGGTGCAACTACTTAGTAATATGTTTTTGTACAATATTAAGCCTGAAGGCTACATGGTAACTTATCTTTGCAAAGCTTGGTAATTTCTGCAGAATTGTAACTGCTGTGGAGCTTTTGATTTTATACACCAGGCAAAACAGCTAAATTCTTTTCCCTGAGCTGCCAGAGATAACGGAATGGCTATCTTGCTGTTTACATAATTCTATCTCCTACCCTCTTCTCACTTCCTTAGGTGCAGTATTAGTGCTTGACACCACTAAAATATCGTTTAATCATAGATGAGAAACACTGAGTGTAACAATTCATGCCAAAAACTTTGGCTACTTTTCAAAAGAGTTAGAAGAAAGAATGCTAGCATTTTCTAGGAGCCCTGTATAGAGGATAACAGCACACAGAACATCAGAAAATCAATTTATTCATTCTAAATTGTGTTTCCAACTTAAGAAGTATTTACAATTCTGGTGGTTAAACCCAGTGTGTAAAGAAATTTTCAACAACAATAATTATTAGTTAAGGGCTGGAGAAAGCAAAGGAAAGGTCACAATAACATACATATATTTATATATATATATATACACATACAAATTTACAATTACTTATGAATTCAATAGAATTTAAAAAGGTATAAATTATTATACATAATCTATATTACCTGATTAGTTATATGAATTATATCAGTGTCAGTTGTATCCACCTAAATATACTTAATTTTCCTACTCAAACAAGAAAATCTACAGCAACATAAACCTACACAATGTCTAATCTTTGCCTAACAGTGCAAAGTTTTCACACTTTCTTAACTATATTACTATAGATAAAGCTATACAATTTTCCAGGTATTCACTTCAGCTGTGATGTGTAGCAAGACTTAAGTAGCCAAAATCTACATTAATTATTTTTATAAGGTAATGCATAAATTTCAATCTAGTCAAATATAATACAGGGTTAAAATATGAAAATGATTAAACATGATGTGGATAGACAGAGACAGTTCCATCTGCCAAAAATGTACAGGAACACCTACATTAATAGACTTGTCCTCAGAAAAATAAAAAAATAATAAATTATTCACTTAAGCAAGTCTGATATCTTAAAGGCTTACACAGTAGTTGACATAAAAAGGATTTGCCTTTTTAAATGGATCTAGAAATGACCATTAGTACTAACTGTCTTTTTACTGGCATATCAAACCAATTATCTCCAGAAAGAAAAGTGATACTGTCATGCAGTATGTGCCAAGGATTCAATTCAAAGGAGTTTCTCCAGCTGATTTGTCATAACAAAGCATTAATGTTTTCACTGAAAAAGCTGGAGAGAGAACAAGAAAAAAAATTGTGGTCAAGTTACACTTTAGTCCTTGTAAGTATAAGTCCATTATCGTAAACTGATATTTCTCTTTCACCAACTTCCATCACGTGAGGGTATTTCAATCTGCAGGGCAGACTAGGGCATTTCTTTCCTTTTAATTGCTATTACCCATCTTATCATCATGACTATTGTTGAAAGATGCTATAATTATAAAGATTAATTACTAGTCAGAACAATAGAACCACATATCTTACATTAGCAATGTGTCAGATTCCAAGAATGAAGCTTTCAAATAGGGAAAAATCACAATGCTTGGTAGGTCAGACAAGAATATTAAAATGTATTTTTTTGTTACTACAAAGCTTTTGTGCTGATATGTAAAAATGGTAATGAGTTGTTCTCTTCTTCTGCATAAGGACATCTTTTTATGTTTGTAAAAACTCTCTAAGTGTTAATTAGATAAGGACCCATCAAAAATCAAATTAGGAACAATTAACACTCATTGCTACTGCTAAGGAAAAATAAAAGAAAGAAACATATTTGGTATCATGCAGATTTTACTGAGGTGTTTTACTTGAAATGAGGACCCATCAAAGTACTTCAGTGCGCAAGTATTGAAAAATCCCAAATTATAGCTTTTCCTTTGTAACAATTAATCATTATTCAAGCAGAGACCAGAAATTCTTATCAAGAATAGCTGAAGATATACTATGTTGAATGTTACTGTTATTAGAAAAAAAATTTTCTAAGTGAGCTAAAAGTCTTGAACCATACAGACACAATTACAGTCAAAGATCAGGTGTGTGTGTGAGGGGTGAGTTTGAGCATGTTTTCCCATTCTTTGTACATGAACACAGAAGAACTCAACAGAATGGTGATAGTATGTTGCGGTTCTGCTATTTTTTCTTAAAGCTCCTTACAAACTAATCTATTACCTATAAAAATACTTGCTATATAAGCTCAACAGGCCAATTTTCCAAGCCAGAAATGAGATGAGATTCTTCATGATTTCAGACATCTTCTTTTGAGAACCTAGCAATGAGAGATGGAAAGGGAACTTCGTGATATAACATACCCCTTACAAGAGATTTATATCATAGAAGGTTCTGTAGAAAAAAAAGAGACAGAAGACAACAGCAAAGACCCAAGCAGAACATGGTTGATAGAAACAATTAATAATTTAATACATACCTTATTGTAGTTTTATTCCAGTGATCCTTGATACTTCTGTTTATGATTTTATTTTCTCTTCCAGTTGTCTTCCATTTTCTTTACCACTTACTGGGCTGATATTCACTTAAATTAAATATCTTTTCAAATAATTAGCACTATTGAGAAACTACACAATATTTAACTCTGAAAATTGTGTAATGTTGGAAGCTGTTCTATTTTATCAAAGAATGCATTTACACCTCCTGCATATTTTACAGAACCATATGTCCTGCAAAGTACATATTTATCACTTAAGAACTTTCATCTTCAGGGCTCTAACCAACCTGAAGTTTTCTAAAGTATTTCTTCAAGTTTCTCTGTCTTTGAAACTTAATCAGGTCATCAAAATTAACTAGTATCTATAGAATTTTCATGTCTTCTATAATTCTCCTGATGAACTACTGAAGTATTGAAGGTATTTTAAACCCACCTTCAGTTAAGCAGTGGTGCAAGTCCAAGGACAAATGGTGGCCATCTACATTATATAATCTTTTCCTAGGACTTCTATCCATATTCAATTCAAAGTTCCAGAACTGGAATTAATTCATTCATGCCCTAAGCAAGCTAACAAGACCAAAGAATCTTCTATGTGTAACACGACCTCTGCCTGTATACATTTATTTAAGGTCAAGTCTTTATACAGAAGTTGATCAAAAGGTTAGAATTGCTACCTCCTGAGAAGTTAAAATAAAAAAATTCTATTACAATACAAAATACAGAAATTTAAAGTGACTCATCAAAACAAATCTAATCCTTTCTTTCAACCTCCACTGTCACAAATTTCACATTAAATGAAGCAAAGCCTGAAGGCAGTTGTAGCTTGACTCTCTCCTTAAAGATTAGGTTTGACAGTGACAGCTGTCTGTCATTGCATAGAAATCCTCAGAGAGTTTTCACATTATATACATTGCCCTGCTAAAAGCACCTGTGAAGTCAAATATAAATAAATCATTCTTCAAGAGGGCGAGGGGAAACTGCTCAGTTAAAGCTAGTCTTACTCACTTGTCCCCCATGTCAACAAGTCTTTTAATGATGAGAAAATAAGTAAGAATCATATTACATTTCTTGCTAAAAAGAGTTAACCTCTGTAACTGCATTCTTTCTGAATTAGATTGATTAATTGCTCGGATGTTACAGTTTTAAATTTGTAATATTTATGATAACTTCTGTTATGAAGACAAGAAATCAGAAAAATATGACAAAAGGAGTAGCAAACTGGAGAAAGAGGTAAAGATGCTTCATTTTAGAACAGTAAAAGCATTTGTAGAAAATTGGACTTTTAGTACTCTTCCTCCTCTTCATATTATGGTGCAGTCCTAAATATAGATTCCAAGGCTTAAGTTAATAGGAAATTGAGTACATTGTATTATTGTGTTGTAGCTTGCAGAAGACATTTATTCTACTTATGCTAAGTGAATTTCTACTCAGACTAAGAGTGCACTCTGACATTATGACTTCATATAAAACCAAACAGTTGATGACTGACTTTTCCAAGACTAGAAAAAAAAAAATTTGTTTGAGACAAACCCAGACTACCAAGGAAACCTCCTATCCTAATTTTTTTATATTAATTCCTTAACACCAGCATGGGATTTCAATAAAACTGTATTATAAATACCCATTTTTAGCATTCCTCAAGGGGAATGAATTTCTGGCATCAGTTAGTGAGTTTGTATGGATGAAATATGCAAATGGATTCAGAAAGTTGTCAATCACTTAAGTTTTGGCAAAGTGGAAGGCTCAAATTACATCATATATTTATGTATATTAAATCATCAGTATTTTAGAGCTAGAAATACTTCTGTGTCAGCTGTCAAGGTCTATTCTGAAGTTTAGACAAGAGATAACTGGGGAGCAGAAGCACATCTCCAGCAAAAGTGTTTTATTTCACAGTCTAAATTCAAAACATGCTTTCAGCAAGTCTCCATGGGAAGGGACACATGCATACACTCAGTACAAAATAAGTTAATATTTTCTTCTCTCCTTTACAATTTCTACATTAGTTTTCAATAGGAACTCCTCAGTAGGTTACAGATAAAGGTAGTTTCACTTTCAGAATGATCTGTAACACTTCAGTTGTCAGACAAAACTCTGTCAAGATACATCCATGTTTATTAACAATTTATATAACTTACCTGAAAGAAACTGATATTAAAGAAATAAACAAACAAACAAACAAACACAAAACCAAAAAAAACCAAAACAAAAAAATGTCAAAAGTCCATTAAAATTTTCAAAACTGCCTTTGGCAAGAAAGAAAGATTAGCATATTCTTTCCTTGGGAAAGTCAGTGAATGCTCTCAAGACCCTTACAAAGACAATGAACCTTGGAGACATTTTTTATGACCTGTGCCTTGATTTTCCCTCTGTTTCACACAATGTTTTGGCCAAAGTTAGCCATATGCTTGTTACCTAACTACTAGATAATTTTAATCTATTGTGTGTGTAAGTATATGAAGAAAGGAGTGTCTGCATATTCAAAAAACAAATCAGCATTGAACCACCATGTCCATACTCATACTCTGCTCTCATTCTTCTAATTCATCCCATTCTACTTCTAGTTTTTATCTCCGAGACAACCACCACAGTTGGTTGATATAAAATCTGAGAAGAATCATCATGCTGAAAGGCTACATTCCACTGCCTTTTCAGGCAACCAGATCATACAATCCGATATTATGCATATAAAAATTTAGGAAGGAAAAAAACCCCAAACACTACTGATCCTTAGTGGATTTTATTGTCCCAACTTCCTGGACAAATCACCTATACCAAGTAACCTACCAACAAAATTTCATTTTCTAAACCAGCATGCATTGTAATATTTAAAAGGAAAAATAATATTTTTTGTTGTGATGGGCTGTCTGTGGCTGAATGCCAGATACCCACCAAGCCACTGTATTGTTCCCCTTCCTCAACTGGACAGGGGAGAGAAACTATAATGGAAGTCTCAAGGGTCAAGATAAGGACAGGGTGAGATCGCTCAGTGATTGTCCTCATGGGCAAAACATTCTCAGCTCAGAAAGTTTAATTTCTTACCAAAAAGTCAGAATAGGGTAATGAGAAGTTTCCCTCCACCCTTTTGCTCTTCCCAGGTTCGATGTCACTGACAGAGTCTGCCTCACCATGGTCTTTGCTCCGGCATCTGTAGCACCTCTTCCACCTCCTTCTTCTCTGACCTTGCTGTCTGCAGAGCTGTTTCCTTCACATATTCTCACTCCTCTCTCCTGGTTGTTGTGTAGCAGTTTTCCCCTTTCTTAAATATGTTATCCCAGAGGTGCTACCAACTTCACTGATGGGCTCAGACTTGGCAAGCAATGGGTTCCTCTTGGACCAGGTTGGTGTTGGCTTTATGGGACATTGGGGAAACTTCCAACATTTTCTCACAGAAACCACCCCTGTAGCCTCCACCACTGCTGACACTTTAGCATGCAAGGTTTTTGTAAATAGACATAATGATCATCATAACTGCAGAAGACAATTTTTTATTGGACACAGATACTTGCTAGCCTGATAGAAAAATCTAATGGGAGTGAAGAATCTGGGGGACTTTAGTCCTCTTCAAGAAAAAATATTTAAGTATAATCAATTCAATAAATTCTGTTCTTATATGGACATAAATGGAGTGAAATTTGTCAATTAAACAGACAAACCGGTCCTTGAAGAATGTAGACAAAGGGCAACTAAATCAGGTCCACTGATATTTCCTCATCAGGTTCCCTAAATAGATGACTAGGATAATTAATTTCATTTTATCTATAGATTGTTAAAAATTATCCTTTATTACATTTTCCACTAATGATACAGCTGTCTACGGTACCGATCTGACAAATGGATTTCTTTCAAGCCTTTCACTTTTCTCCAGTCAGTTACAAATAATGTGGGATATCAACCTCTGCACTTCCCATTCTAACTGCCCAATCTGAAAGAACATTAATCTGATGTTAATGTTGACCTATTCTAGTCACAACTTCTAAAAAATCCCTTCAGTGAAGCAATAGATGGCAGATTTTTAGGAAATTCCTAAGTTCTTGTGACCATCATACCGTAGTGTATATTTTCTTTTAGAAGTTGAATTAAATTCAGACTGCCAGTACAAAAATCCATGCATCAGACCCTTGAGTTTCAGAGTCTGACAAATTACAGAGTGGTCCTAAATGGACTGACACATCTATTTTACACAGTATTATAAAATATTATAGAACAATGTTTCTGCACAGTCTACTTGTAACAAGAGTGTTCATGAATATTTGGTTTCATTTTCAAATGTCATTTTGAGAGATCTATTACATACTGTAGCAATAATCTAGACTGTCTGAGTGATTTTTCCTTTAAAAGTAAGTGTGCTGACTTACACTGCTGGCAAGAAATTTAAAGGCTACTCAGTAAAGAACAAAAAATCCTTTGAGGCCCTGATGTTCTGAGAAATAGTCAACATGCAATGTAAAGCTAATACTTTCTCACAGCAGACTCTCCACATCTTTTTTTTTTCAACTCTAAATGCCTGTGTTCCAAATGCGATCAATTATTTTACTATATCAGCCACTGACTACACTCAGATGTTATCAGCTCTTTGTAAAGAAGCCTGCCAGCGGAAAAGATACAGACTTCTGAAGAAATAGAGAAGATATCAAGGTAACAGCAAGGATAGACAATGTCCTTGAACATATGTGCTCACCTATAAACCTGTACCAAATGCAAAGCTTTGGAAATTCTTTACACTGCAAAAAAACCCACTGGATATTAATGAAAGGTTATTTTTGGGGGACCTGATGAGAAATAGAGTCTGACTTCTGGAAATTAAAGTTTTTAAAATGTTTGAAAATTCTGATTAAAACTTTCTAAACTTGTGGAAACTTTGATATTTCCCAATATCACCATTGATCACATTGACATTGAAACAATCCTGAAATGATCACAGCAATTAACATTGCTTTAATCACTATTATAAACCTCCTGAGAGCAGTCACTGAAATAAAATTGGCATATTAAATGTATGAAAAAATAATTGCAGGTGCAACTAAACATGACTAATGATCAGACAACAGCTTCCACATGAGAAGAATATTAAACAGTTTTGCACTTCTGTAAAGCCAGGATTGTTAACACACTGGTTTGTTTGAATAGAGCATAGGGTAGGAGGACAGAGAATCTCCATAAACACAAAGCACTATTTTCATGCTATTTCATAAAATCTTTCACACATTTAAAACATAGGTATTTGTAAACTTCACTGGATTACAAAATATATGTAATAATAGAGCCTGATAGGGAGCATCTGTGACTCTGTGTGGCAGTTTTCATATGAAATTTATTATACTATAAAATTTCCTTTATGGAAATGAAGACCTGGTAGACTTCAGTTGGAAAATATTTTGTAATTTTACTGCCTTCAGGACTGCACAGTGTCGTAAGCTTGTTATTTTGAGGCTTGGACTTAAATATCATAGAATGATCTGGGGTGGAAGGGACCCTTAAAGATCATCTAGTTCCAACCCTCTTGCCCTGGGCAGGGACACCTTTCACTGGACCAGGCCCTATCCAACCTGGCCTTAAACAATTCCAGGAATGAAGCCTCCACAACTTCGCTGGGCAACCTGGTCCAGTGCCTCATCACTGTCACAGTAAAGAATTTTTTCCTAATATCTAATCTAAACCTGACCTTTCAGTTTAAAGACATTGCCCTGTCACTGCATGCTCTTGTACATAATCTCTCTCCTTGTAGTTCCCCTTCTTGTACTGGAAGGCCACAGTAAGGTCATCCCAAAGCCTTCTCTTCTCCAGGTTAAACAAAGACAATTGTCTTAGCCTTTGAATACGTGCCTGATCATCTTGTGGAAAGTTTTTTTCTGTATAAAATGATGCAAAACCAAAGAAAAATGCTAAACATTTATTTGTTTCTTTTTCAGATAAGAGGAAATGAAAAATCATAAGTTGTAAAATTTAATAATTTTTTGCCTCTTTAGAGTACTTTACAGAATGAAAGATAGAAATTGTTGTAATCACCTCAAAAATATTTTAAATAAAACCAAAATATCTCTACAGAAGTTGTTGTATTTTACTCTTACTTTTTGGAGTTCATGAGGAATTAGCTATCCAATATATATTTTTTTTAATGAATTTGTAAAACTATTTTCATAGAATATTCAGTGTATTCCAATATCATATAAAGCAATACTACAATATTGCACTGTGTTTTCTTTCAGGCATGACTGCAAAATGTTTGTGAAGTTACTCAGGTAGATATTACTTTTAATTAACATCAGTATATGGAAATCTTGTCATGTTAGATGATAAAGATTAGATGGTAAGTGCTTTTTGTGTTTATCAGTTTTACAACTCAAAATTTTTGTGTATACTTGTATAATTGTTGTGTATATTGTTACATATATATATAAAAAAATTCTTATTATGCTAAGGAAGCCAGTATGCCAGCACTATCTCCAAATTCTCCATTTTAATGTGTCAGTGAGATGCAGCTCACTGAGACCACCTAATTCTTGAACATAAAACTGAAGTTTATGCTTTTATTCCAACTTACCCCTGCTGGTTTTCCTAACCATAACCATTGTGACTTATTTTGGATCACAAAAGCAGCTTTTAATAATTTATATATAAGACTTTGACTAAACACATGCAATTTTACCGCTGTCTTTAGACTACTAATATGCATAAAGTTAAAAATAGATACAGCACATATTTTCATGCTGACAAACTCTTACATTCTATAGACCTTAAAAATTATACAATATTGACAATGAAGTCTTAATGTGTGGTCATTTTTGCTTTCACATCCCTCTCTTTTTTGTGCCATACCACTCCCGCAAGTATTAAGTCCCTTAGTTCACTAGTGTGAAGCAGAGGGGGTTTTTTGTTGTTTGTTTTTTTTTTTTTTCCTTGGTTAGTGAGTGTTTTGTTCACAGTATTGTCAACTTCCCCTAAAAATGTGAATTATTAGGTCAGATAGGTACCCCTGAAATGAGAGGTTCTGCTTCTTCTTTTGAGGGTAGCTGCGCATCTCGATGAGGGAAGTTTCAGAGACACAGGGATGTCATAAGAAAGCATAAATAAATAATATAAAGGAGCAGCAAGTCTGCAGCTCATAGTGAGACAGATTTTGAAGAATACCAACAGACAGGACTCAAAGGTCACGAAAAGGAAATTCCCAAGGTAGTGGACTAAAGTTCTTGACACTCAGGAAGTCAGGATTGACTGAAACGAAGTTTGAGAACAAGGACTTTTTCTGAAAGAACACAGGAGGTAACAGGAAAGTTATTTATAAACTGGCTCTTCTTTCTTTCTCTCTCTCTCTAGTTAGATTGCTTGAACTTAAAATGCTAATTATGAGCATACACATTAAAGTAAAAGTTCTGTTTGATTTGTTGTCCTATTAAAGTAGTCCTATTTTCCTATAGAGTTCAGTCTTAATTTACTTCCATTACTACAAGCCTTGGCAAACTCTCTAGCAGAACTGTACAGCTGTTGTAGGGAATTTTTCTTCTGTGCAGCTGAATGTTTTGATCACTTTCTTCTCTCAGTCTTGGCTTTTGTTAATGTGTCAGCTAGAAAACACTTAAAGCTGAGGGAGTGATGATTTTTTAAACATTTTTAATAATATGATCATCTGACAAATTTATATGAATCCAGTATTTCATGTATGACCATAAAATCATGTTCCATAGCTTTCTAATAATTATGACTTTTCAGGTTGTTGGATTTGAATCAGTGATTATATTAAAGGAGAGATTTGTGTTTTAATTAAAAATGTCTCTTTCATAACCTAGCAATGGTATTCTTAGTAAAACAAAAATATATACCTCTATCCTAGTAATGCTATGAAACAGGAGGTGTAAACTGGCTCTTATAAAATACATAATAATGGAAATAATTTCACAAAGGAATGAAATAAACCAAAGAAGGATGCATACCTAGGACCAACTTGCTTGCTTTGACAGAAACAACCATAAAAGACCAAACAGAATTTGCTGCACCTTTTCCTATTAATAATAATTTTCCTATTTTTTTTTTTTTTTACACCAAGTTTGTCCGGTCAAAATTCTCATCCAATCATAAGTGTAATGAAAACAAGGTAAAGAATTATACATATAATTGCCACCAAGAGAGAAGATGTTCATTTAAAACCCACAACAATTATGTAGATAGATTGTAGGCATAATAAACAGCCACAGGAGGGAGGGAGAGACAAACAATTACTCTAATGGAGAGGGGGATGTTGTGATTAACATTAAATGCTACCCACAGTAAGATATCTGCAGTAAGAGTGACACGCACAACAATTATATAAGACACACTTGCCTGCTGGGGAAGAAAGACAGTGAGAATGAAAAATAGGATATTCTACTACAGTAGAAGTAGCTCCCTATATTTATGAAGTTGTGAGAATATGTCTGCTTTCCACCAAAGCCAAAGTCAATTCTTTTTGTTGAACCTTCCTTTTTAGTGTCATTTTCAGTTAATAAATAAAAGTATCTGACATCGCAAATAGTTGGAAAGAGAGAGAAAGGGGAATGGAGAAAGGAAGAAAATCCAGTTATAGAACTCCAAGACAGGCAAATTTGTTTTAGCTGCTCATTACAGATCATACTGAAAAGTAAAAGTTCATCATTTTTCATTAATTTATAGATAAAGACATATTTTCCAAAGAAGAGTTTTTTCCAGAAATGGTATATTATTAGTATTTGAGGTACAACACAGTTGCTATTAGATTAAGGTTAGTTAATTAGCATGCAAACAGGAAGGAAAACTGGATCTATTTGCAAGTGCTAAGAACTGTAGGCTTTTCTCATCAAATTCCTGGATATTAAGGCATAAAATAAATGGAAGATTAAAACAATGGACTTATTTAAGGAAATATATTTCCTTAATTAAGGAAATATATTCAGCTAGGGTGTATACACTGTAGCTTTCTTTCTATACTTTATTACAATTTTGCACAAGTTCCACAAATGTGGAAAATGATCCCTAATGGAAGACAAGGCCCTGGTTTTCCTTACATAATAGTTTACCATAAGAAGTTAATGGTTTTAGAAAATGTATGCTTGAAGTACTCTTTAGGTAAAGCTACTGTTATTTAAAGCAAGCAAAAATCTTCACAGTAATACAGTTCACTCAACCCCAATGTTATAGCTGATCTCCCTTACATCTAATCTCTTATTAATTTGAATTAAATATGAACTAGCCACTGCATTCAAAATCCCATTTTGACTGTTGATTTATCAAAAACTATGCTTTGTTTAATTTCTGTGTATCTGGATGGAGATAAAAGTCTTGTCTTCATACAAAATAAAGTTTAAAGAGTGATAAACAATGAATTTGGGAAGATAACGGTCTTCAAAAGTGTAAGGAAATAGAGATATTTTTTATTATATTCAAATCTTCAACTCTTTGACTCAAATGCATTGATTAAGATGGCTTCTCTGGCCTCACTGAATTGCTGGTGTTGAGAAAAAGATAAAATTTCAAAAGCAAACCAGAAATGAATGCTAATTTAGACTGAATAATTTAACCTTTCTTTCACTTCTGTGAAGACCCTAAAAATCCTAAACACCAAACCTGTATGATATCACCGCTCTCCTCTAAACCTGAAGGGGTTTTTTTAGTATTTTTACTGTTATTCCATACAGATATAAAAAGAGCTTATGTTACACATCCAAGTATTTTCCTTTGTATAAGATGTAAAAAGACTGGTGTGAAATAGTAGATGAAAAAGAAAGGAAAAAATTAATCTTTCTTACACCATGTTCATCTTCATAGATGTTATGTTTAATGGATGTGCACCTTCCTTGCTTTCTTATGTATGTTGCAGTGGAGAGCAAACCTCAACATGCTATTGTAACAAAATTTCATTGTCTTTAAAATTCTTCTGGATTTTGAGTACTACTGTTCCTCTTTATGGTAATATTGCCAGATATCCTACTCTTTCACATCCATAATGATTTAAATGAGTGAAGAAAGCAATTTGTTTTATCTCCGGCAAAGTTCACTTGTCTAAATCTTTCCACAAAATGCTAAGAAAAGATTAGTAAAATCTAACACTGACAAGCCACAGTAGATCAAAAATACAATTTTAAAAATTGAACAGTAAACATGCTATTACTAGCTTTCTATTTTTTTCATCTTCAGGTATTTTCATAGTATCTGATTCTGGATTCCCTTTTTTAAAACAAAGGAAAACAAAATAAAAAGAATTCTGTCAGCGTTTGTTGATTAGGAGTTGATTTATCAAATTTGCTGCAACTTATTTTGCTGATTTTCCTCTGTTGAAACAGATCTTGCCTTTAATTAATGGATAATAACGCTGATAACAAGGACATTTTAATCACTCAGTATGATGATAGATTGTTTGCCTGCTTAATTGAATTGTTACTTAGCAGCATATTGTCTTTGAGAATACTGTGATTTGGATTCAAAGATGGAAGGCACATTGTAGGGTAATGTGAAAATCATGTTTATTTGTTGAAAAAGTCATTAGTTTGTAGCAGAGAAACTACTTATTTTATTTCCAAATTTCAACACGAAAACTGAGCATTTGAGTCTTATATTTTTCTCCTTTTGTTTATCTGGTATTTTATATGTAAAAACATGGAGAACAGAGTATATGTGGACATCATCAATGTTTGCCAATAGAAATATCCCTATTCCACAACCACATAGATGATTGTGCAGATTTATAAATTAATTTGTGGAATGTTTCAAAAAAAGCAAATATAACATAAGAATTAAATTATTTTATTCTAGATTCTTTAATACAATTTCTATTAAGTGTTGGTAATGTTATTTAATAGGCTGTTTCAGAGCACATTTGGATTTTAACTCTGTTTCATTACTATTTTGCCTAATTTGAAGAGATGGTCTACGTAACAATAGGTAAATCTGTTGAAGCAGAAATAAGAAGCATTAGAAAAAATAATAATTGTAAGTGCAGAGTATTTAAATATCTGTATTAAACAATGTAGGAAATATAACCAAAGTAAGTCAAAGGAATATGGCTTACCTAAAGAGCAAGGCAAAGCAGAAAAAATGTTGGGAAGTAGTCTTTCACTGAATATCTGCATTAACCAAACAAACAAACCATAAACATATTCTAACCTCAGAAAAATTAAATGTAAACACGTAAATGTAAACACGTAAAAGTCAGGCCAAAAACAGTTTGGAGGACAGATAAAATGAAAAAGAGTATCTAATAAAAATGTGTTTATTGAAATATGTTAAAGCAAGAAACCTTCCAGAGAGTTTGTGTGAAGCCAACAGACAATCCAGATATAGAACACCAGTATATTTCTTCTATACTACTATAGAAGAAAAATGTAAATGACCTGCTTATATGTTTATGGTTCAAGAACTTCAATGAGATTTCACCAGTCTTCATGAAGGATTCATTGGCTGATCTCTTCTAAATAAAGAATCAGTAGGTGCAGGTACAGAGCAGATAGACAAATGTAGAAACAGGACACCTACCAAGACTAGACAATATTTTACCTGTAGTTATAAATGAACTGAATATGAAATACCTAATAAACTACTATGTAATAAAATACCTAATATACTACTATGTAAAATGTCACAATTGTTTTTCTAGGATTCTGTAAGTCTGAATAACTGAAACTGATAAGACTGGTATTTCTATTGGGCAAATGAATAGGATATATAATATAAAGCAGAGTTGGGGTCCTCATAAATGAGCAGCATACTAGGCAAGAGCTGTCATGATTTTAAAAGATGTCTCGTAAGTCTTCCTCAGGTCCTTGAAAGAACTGTAGCAAATGTATGATCAAAGGAAACCAGTTAAAAAAACCACACTTTTTGAAGTATAAGTTGACTTTTGATATGGTCCTCATTACCAAACAGTAAAGGACATACTGAATAAGAATGAATGCTCCCATAGTGAAGGTCACCCATGACTTCCACAAGACATATGTTGTTAAAGGCACATATTCACAATGTGAAAAATGCTGTGAATACCAGTGACAGAACTTGCTTATGATTTTGACTTATTGGGGAGAGTAGAGACGGAATCTGAATATGAAGAACTGCAGTATCTCCTTACGCTACTCAGTGATTAAGTAATAAAATGTCAATGTGAAAATTGAATGTAGTTAAATATGAAGTATCCCTCTCTCCACTCCATCAATTTTAAGATTTTACATATAGTAATGTGCTCAGAGCCTAAGTCTCACAATTCAGGAATGAGACATTTCAGTTATGATAAGTAGTTCTAAGAAAATACCAACTTGCTAGCAGCCAGAAGAACAAACTGAATCCTAGAAATTACTGTGAAAGAAATAGCAAATAAAATAAGATCATTATGCAGTTGTATAAATGGATTGGCTCCATGGAAGCCCATATGCAGTAAATTTCCCTTCCTCTGTCTCAAGAAAGATACAGTAAAGCTGCAAAGGATTTAAAGAAAATACCAAGGCTAAGCAAAAGTATATAGCATGTTCTGTAGGGAGAATGATTGAGCAGATTAGGTTGAAAAATTCATGAATGAGGGAGAAGACCATGGAAAGCTATTTAACAATCCAAGCTTTGGAGAGTTGAACAGGGATAAGGAACCATCATTCCCTTCACACATGAAGCATCATCTCACTTGTCTCTTCCTTAAAATATTTTCGTACTGATTTTATGCCATATAAACTGTGTAAACATATTTACTACATAAGCCTTCATACCACCAGGTTATAAGCTTGTGTGATTTCCAGAAGCATATTAGAGAAACCTGTTGATGACAGGATATAGATTTTTTTCTACTAAAAATTACTGAACAGTTACTCCCTCATAATACTGCTTTTAGAATTTTGCTTTTTTTCCTGACTAATGAGAAAAAAAAGAAGGAAAAAATTTTTTTTCCTATTTCTTGAAGATCAAGGATTGGACTAGCCTTGAAGATATTGGAGAAATTACATAATTTCATTCTTGTTTTCCAGGTTTCTCCAATGCTAATTAACTCTTGGAGATTCTCCCTGATTATTCTGTGATATACTCAAAGATGTCACAAAAGGCATCTCACACCTGAAAAGACAAATTATATTAATTTGCCTAAACTATTCTGGCAAAAAAATAATAGGCAGAGTAAAAATCTTTATGGGCATGTTGTCCTAAAATGCAACTCTGCTGACTCAAAAAAGATAGTATTTTAGTCCATAAATTTTCACTCCACAGAACAGTGATTTATAAGGCTCTTGTTATTGTGAAATATAAAAGAATTTAAAATACTCTGTAAGCAAGTTTAAGTCCAAGCGGTGTTCATTCTTTGAAGATTACACCATTGTTTCCAGAGTGTTTGGTCGCTTGCTCCTGTACTTTCAGCTTTGACTGACTTATTACAGTTTTGGTATTTTCTAAGCCAAGTAACAGTAAGTAACACTAAGCAATAGTACCTACATCTACATTTACAACAATTCACATTAACTCCTTAAAAGAGATCATTCCCAAGACTCAAAATAAAGTTTGTATTGGAATGTTCACACTTAAGGAAAAAAAAAAAGGAAAAGCAAAAAAGCAACAGATTCATTAAAAAAGCCCTCCAGAATTTGAAATTTCTGAGTGTTCTTCATATGCAATACTCTTGCAATTAGCTTTTGCTAAGCCTTTTAGCATATGAAGTACACAATAAAGGCAAGAACCAAGCAGAAATCTTCTGATTTACAAACTGAAGAGAATAAAGGCATTATTGTTTTAAGGGACAGAAGGAGACTGCTCCGCTTTTTTCCATCTACGTTAGTTGGCAGTCCATTTCAGCAACCACTGATACCTTAGACCCAGTCTATTAAATACTAAGCCTGCACATACTGCTAGTTTTATCTGTCCATCGGGGTTAAATCTACACTAATCCCTACTGTAGAATTGGAAATGGAATTTGGACAGGGCCAGGAAAATCCAGCCTATTTAGTTACAGGCCAGTTGCTCTGCTACTAAGCAGGACTGATTACTTTTCAAATGCATAAAGAAGGACAGACATTATTGTTTTTCCACACGCTAGTATGAGGTATCTAAGGGTTTGGGGGGGGTTCTTGATATCTTAAAGCAAAAAAAAATTGACTTTCTTAAAGGAGCTTCTTCGATTTTTTTTGTGCTCTACAAGAAACAACTTTTCTAACATTACAGTATTTAGTATTTATTTATTTCTCATCCATTTCCTTATTAGTTAGACTTTTGTGCAGTTGTAAAGAAAGGGAGTAGATGCATTTAATACTTGGTATAATGCCTTACTGCAAAATATAATCTGGGGACTTCTAAAATATGCATGGTTTTGCTAACCATTAAAAACATTTAACAAAGATTTGCTTGATTCGGAATCTTAGATCCAAATACTTCTAGGAAACTAGAACCACATCTACAATCTTTTACTTGTGCTCATCTGTACAAGGGCAAGAAAAGCAATAAGAAGATAAAACTGTTTGTTCTAAACTTATAGATACTTTGGTGTTTGAATACACATTTTGTTGTGATATGTGTTAACAGTCAAATGCACATGTGCATTTGCAGACACACCTCAGAAAAAGTTTTAGTATATTGGTTTATGTATTAATTTAATATTATATATTAAAGTAGAACCTTAAAAGGACTAAGAATAGGACGATTTGACACTTTGATGTTGGAGGAAAAGACCTCAGCTAATACTTAGCAGAAGATGCAAGCAGAAATCCCAAATGCATCACGTGGAAAAGCAATCTCAAATCTGAAATTAACATTTTACAAGAACACTTATTTCTCTCTAAATTAGTATTACTTTTACTATTGAGGGTAATCTTGGGTGTCAGGTTTACATAGGTATGGATTTTTCATTTTCAACATGAAAAGGTTTTCCGCTTCTAATTAATTTAGGAAATGCCTTGTTTGAAATTTTATACTGAGTTTTATGTCTTTAGTGGAGTGGAGAACATAGGAGGAGAAAGAAAGAGATAAACCTTGGAAATAGTTTCAGCATTTTAAATTCAAAGTATTGTCATTCAAGACTTGTTTAAAACTGGAAATGACTACCTGGTTGGAGAGGCATGTCTTTTGTGAATCATTTATGGCTTTATATAAGGCTTAATATGATGGCACTACAAACTCCACGTCACTGTCCTGTTAGTACAAATATAATATGATAAAAAATTAGTTTGTGAATGTTCAAGGCCCTAAACATTACTTGTAAATAAACTATTGCTTTTATTAGTATTGTATATGGAGAGGAGGTTTGTTGTATGGGATCAACCGCTGAATACAAACTCAAATAGAAGTTTCAAATATCCAAGATAGTACATAAACTGTTCAATTCCTGTTCTAATTTGGGGAAAGCAGCATAGATGAATTTTCCTCTACTGTATTTCTGATTTAGCATATCAAAACCAAAATCAACTCCAATGGTTTTTGAGGCTGATGAAGGGTAAAACATCTGAGATATTCAGTAGTACATCTAAAGCTTCCAAACTTTTTAATGGGGGGAAAAAAGACAAAGCTTTTCAAGGTCTACCTATTACAAATGTGCTGCACTTAGTCCATTTCTGGGGTCGGTGAAGGAAAGGATATTAAAGGCTTCTTTTTTTGAAATCATTTTGAAAAAGTTCATAATAACTTTCTTTTTCTTAAATTCATTTTTCAGAACCCGTACAGGTAGGGAAATCTGGAAACCATATTTGGCATGAATTGGTTCCAGTAACAGCCAGCTGTGTTGAGGCAATTAAAAGCCGATCCTGGAACATTTATGACAAGGGACATCCTGTTGGTTTGGAAATTAGTAAATTGAAGTGAAATTATAAGTAATTAGCTGCCACACTTTCACGAACCCTATGAAAATTATTTTAAAACATCTAACAGCTGTTGTCTAATAAAGAGAAATAGTCTAGCTACTGTGGAACATTTTAAGTGGCACTAGCAGAACTGTTAGAATTCTGTGAAAGGTGGCTGCGATGTGACAGCAGCAAAACCAGAAAAGATGGTGCTGAAGAACAGGTGCTATCAAAATGTGGGTAGCAGATGTGTGAAACTAAACTTGTAACTGTCACATATACCATAGTCTGAGTTTCCCTAAAGAGATTCTACCCAGGGACCAGTTAAGCTCAGCTGAGGACTCTTCCCTTTTGTTAGTATCTTGTCAGGTTCACTGCACTATTTAACATACATATGACTGTCCTCTACTTTCTTCCTTCTTGAAAGAAACAAATGCTGAACAACAAATTTTTTGGCATTGATGAAACACTCCATTAGCTGAAACTCTGTAGAGAATAACAGTATTCCACATCTTGATTAAGACCAGTTGTTTTTCATTCTTTTGTGTGAATTCCTAAGCACTATGCTATGGACAATGTTGCATGTTAGCTGAAGGCAGCATATAATGATTGCAACATAATTGTTACCACTGCTATTTTAATTTACAGTTTGTGTTTGCTTTGTCCTTCTCTTGCATGTGCTAACAGCGTGTTTATATCAGAAATGTGAGTTCCCACGATGAACAGCTAATTACATAAAACTTGACATGCCTCTCCAAATCCCAAATTAAAACAATTCTTCTCACCATAGGGTTATGCTGTTGCACATATAGGTCTTTAACTTAATTGTTATTACAATTTTTTCTACTGTTTTCTTGATCTGAGGTTTAAGCAAAGAGCTATGAGGGTGCATTATGAATCTTGAGCATAAATGTTACATAGCCTCTATCTCACTATTTGATGCTGGAAAGACTTCTTTTTTTCCCTCAATAAAATCAGAAACTTTGCTGTATAGCAATGCTAATCCTGAGAGCAGATACAAACAACTCCTAGAGAGACAGGACTATTTCTGTAATGTATTACTAACAAATTTGAGAAGTATCTTACCAAGGAGGAAGCAATAAACCAGTCTTCAGAATGGTCCTTCAATAATGTCCTAGTTGAAACTGTTAACATTTAATCTGTAATGTTTGAAATTCAATCAAAAAGTGAGCTGTTTATATATCTAAACATCACCGAAATAGGTCCCTCAGAAATTATCCTGAAATTCCTGTATGTTGAAGTGCTATGTGTGATCTAATTGATGATACTATTTTCAAATATAGGAGACTTTTTTCTCCAGAATTCTGAAGAGATTGATTCCATATTAGTATTCACTGCTATGTAAGTCCAACCATTAACCCAGTCCCTCCATGTTCAGTCCTAAACCATGTCCCCAAGTGCCACTTTCACATGTTTATTTAACACTTGCAGCAATGGTAACTCAGCCACTTCCATGTGCAGACCATTCCAATGCTTCGGCATCCTTTCAGTGAAGATTTTTTTTCTGATATCTAATCTAAAACTCCCTTGCTGCAACTTGAGGTCATTTCCTCTGGTCATGTCACTCATAATCTGGGAAAAGAGACCAGCTCCCATCTTGCTACAACCTTCCTTCAGGTAGTTGTAGAGAGTGATAAGGTCTGTTAGACACTGTGTAGTTGGGCTTTGAAATCTTTGATACCCTATTTCTCTTCAATCAATTAGTGTATAATGCTTAGTTATTAATATTTTAGCTGAAATTAGCTGATCAGAATTGTGCAAAAAAGCTACTTTTAGTCAGCTGTGTATCAGTTATTAAGGGAGAGCTGAGATTGCACACACTCCAAAAACAAACAGATTTTGCTTTTAGGAGACAAGAGTTGTGAGATTGTGCCTGGACACTTTGCAGAAAAAGAAAGAGAAGGTTAATGACTTCTGGTCTTCTACCCATCCATGTGTGGTTGAGTAAAGATCCAATAAAAACTCATCTGATATTGGCAATGATGAGAGAATACAAAATTTTGTTTGAAGGTAGAATTCTTGAAATTCTCAGAAATAAAAATTCCTCCAGATGTCCTCTCTCACAGTTCCTTTTCGTGCCTGGACTTGCGGAAATTCCATAATCAGTTTATTAATGATACAAGGTTTACTTTATTCCAACAAAATCCTAGTCAGTGTGCCAAATAAAATATGCTCATGCTGTGCCTGGAAGTACTTCTATTAATTAGATATGAAATTTGGAGGAAACTTGCTCCTAAAACACAGGATCACAGCCTTTTCCAGCAAATGACACTGTACATGTCTCTGAAGAAAACATTCTAATGTGTGTTCAGACTCATTCTGACATACAGAGAAAATTAGACCTTTATCTTTTTGTTACAGAAAGATGTTTGAAAATTTTTCAGCTCCTGCAATAGCTTTTCCAGGGAACGTAGAGTTAAGTGTATTGAGGTATTTATGCACTACTTTTCTATTTGCCTGATTGGCACTAGGGTTATATACATTTGCTGACTGACAATAAGGAATGCCAAATTTCAGTTTCTGTGATTTTCTGTAAAATTTTTGAGCCCTTACCCAAAGACCTGCGAAAATGAATTAAACAACCTGAGTGGTTATCTGAATACTACATCTCCACTACAAATACAGTGAAGAAAATTAATAAAGCAAGATGCCCCTACTGAGGGAAGGGAAAACGGAAAAAAAAAAAAGGCCATTTCAATTTAGAAAGACTCAGCCATCCATAGTATTCCAGGGTACTTTGTCTAGACAATTTTGTCCTCCTAAACCTCAGAACAGTGCTACAGGAAGTAGATGTTTTTCTTCCTCTTTTCAAACTTTATTTTTCTCGTACTTCAGTGTTTGCATTGAAAGGTCCAGCTGCAGGCAGGACAACTGAGAATTTAGCCACTGGTAAAAGACAGTGGCTAAATAAGATCATATAAGATCAATATGATCAATAAGATCATATAATAGATCCCATTCTCATATTTGCTGTTCTCCAGATGCAGAAGCCATGTCAGAGCTGATGTTATTAATACTTGCTAGCTATAACTGTCACTAAGTCTATGTAAACCTTGTAGGGTGGAAAGGAAATGTAACCATATGACTTATATGCTTTTCCATCCAGTGCACATATAGCAGATTGAGTATTGTTTCTCTAAGGGAAAAGAGCTCTCTTTTTCTTCCTGGATAAATTCCCTAGGATATGAGTATTCAATTCTGTAAAACTTTTTAACTGACATTTAGAAAATATGTTTACTTTTTTCCTGTGAGGCAGAACACATAAGAAAAAAAAATCATAAAATGTGTAGTATTTCCAGTGAAACAGAAAGTTATGCAAATTCCCTTCCCTTCCCCTTCCCCTTTCTCAACAGTAATATTAAGTGAAAGATATGAAGTATCTAAGGAAGTTTAACAATGATACTAAACTGTCGACTCCCTCTAAGACAGAAAGGCCCTGCAGAGAGACCTCTGAGCAATCACCAACCATATGAAGTTCAACAAGGAAAAGCACCAGATTCTGCACCTGAGATGGGGCAACCCTGGAGATTTGTACAGACTGGGGAATGAGATGCTGGAAAGCAGTGCTGAGGAAAGGGACATGGAGGTCTTGGTCGATGGCAAATTGAATACGAGTCAGCAGTGCCCTGGTAGCGAAGAGGGCCCCAACCGTGTCCTGGGGGGCATCAGGCACAATATCGGCAGTTGGTTGAGGGAGGAGATTGTCCCGCTCTGCTCTGCACTGGTGCAGCCTCGCCTTGAATATTGTGCGCAGTTTGGGGCACCACAATATAGGAAGGAAATAAAGCTATTAGAGAGTATCTAAAAGAGGGCTACCAAGATGGTGAAGGGCCTTGAGGGAAAGTCATATGAGGAGTAACTGGGATCACTTGGTCTGTTCAGCTGGGAGAACAGGAGACTAAGGGGATACCTCATCACAGTCTTTCTCATGAGAGGCACTGATCTCTTATCCTTGGCGACCAGTGATACGACCCAAGGGAATGGCCTGAAGATGTGTCAGGGGAGGTTTAGGTTGTATATTAGAAAGAGATTCTTCACTCAGAGGGTGGTTGGGCACTAGAACAGGCTTCACGGTCATAGCACAAACCCTGACAGAGTTCAAGAAGCGCTTGGACAATACTCTCAGGCAAATGGTGGGATTCTTGAGGCTGCCCTGTGCAGCCTGTGCACTCTGAGGGCCAGGAGTTGGATTCAATGATCCTAGGGGGCCACTTCCAACTCAGGATAAATTCTATGCTTCTATTAACAACTGATGAGTTACACAAGTCTAAAATTTACTAATCTAACATAAAACTGTGAAAATTATTTTTAAAAAATATAACTTGCATTTATTTCCTTTTTTTTTTCCATTTTTTGGGACTGCTCACATCAATTACCTTTGACTGAAGAAGTGACATCCTTTTTTTGTCTAAAAATCTTTCTGTTGAAATATAGTTTTGATTAGACAAGGGAAGTTCTTGATTCAATGTGCGCATATCTTTCACGAAAACAGTGGTACTTGCTTATAAAGTGATGTAGAGTTGTTAAATAGCAATTTATTTTCTGAATGCCAGGTCTTTTAGTTGGCTGCACACTCCAGTTTTGGCATTTGCTGTTTTATTAGCCTAGTACTGATAAATGAAAGGAAAAGGTCTCATCACAAGAGGGTTTATACGAAGCCGTTTATATGAATGGGAGAAGAGATAGAATTAGTTAGACCTTATATTGGCATAATTTTTATTTTTTCTGAAGGGTTGTGAAGGTGATCCACAGGTCATACAGCCCTCTGTACCCCAGACTGGACTTACTTTACTTGCACTACTCAGGACAACTTTTTATATAGCATAATCTTCAAAATTTCTGAGGCTGGAAATTTCCTAGAACATCCTGTTAATACTTAATGACACTGTATTTATGCCATTATGTAAAAAGAATCTGCCATCTCCTCTTATCATCCCCTGCAGCCTGTGGTAGACAGGTCCCTTTCCACAGCTCTCCTTCACACTAAGAACTCTTTAAAAGTTATCTCAATTGAACTATTAAAACATCAGTTTCCGGGTGTCCTTTTCCATTGTCCACTGCATGATTGCTTAACACAGTTAGTAACAATAAACTGTATTTACTGATATAGAGCAGCTTCTGATTAAGGTTAGCCTAAATTTCAGGCAAAGTGCTTCAGGCTATGGTAGGACTCAGAAAGCGTAGCTAAAAGTAGTTGCAAATGAGTGACCAGTGGTTTGCAATGGTCATTATTTTATCTGTCCATTTATGACACTACAGAACCAAATAAAATTTTTCAAAGGAAAAAAATTATTCAGATTTTTTTAAGTTATATTTTACTGTTTACTATTAACAGATTTTTTTAAAAAAATATCCAGTAACTGACCTCTGCAGTATTTTGTCTCACAATTCAGCCATCTTGGGAATCCTGAGAGGTCCCAGATGACTGGAAGCTGGTGAACAATGTCCCAATTTTCAAGAAGGTCAAGAAGGAAGATTCCAGAAACTACAGGCCTGTCAGTCTCACTTCAGTGCTTGGTAAACATGTGGAGAAGATTATTCTGGGAGATACTGAAAAAACAACTGAAAGACAATAGTCATTGGTCACAGCCAGCATGGCTTCATGAGGGGAAAATTCAGCTTATCAAATCTGGTTTCCTGTTATGACAAGGTAACCCTTCAAGTGAAGCCAGTTGATACAATCTTTTTGGATTTCAGTGAAGCTTTCAGTACTGTCTCTGCCAGGATCCTCCAAAAAAAATGTCCAGCACACAGCTGGATAAACACATGTGATGGGTGAGCAACTGGCTCATGGGTCAAGCACAGACTGTGGTAGTGAAGTGGGTAACATCAGATTGGCAACTCGTCACTGGTGGGGTTCCCTCAAAGGCAGGGAGGCCCCATAGAGGGACCTCAACAAATTAGAGGGCTGAGCAATCACCAACCGTATGAAGTTCAACAAGGAAAAGCACCAGATTCTGCACCTGGGATGGGGCAACCCTGGAGGTTTGTAAAGACTGGGGAATGAGGTGCTGGAAAGCAGTGCTGCAGAAAAAGACCTGGAGGTCCTGGTCGATGGCAAGCTGAACATGAATCAACAGTGCCCTGACAGCCAGGAGGGCCAACTGGGAGACAATGTCCTGGGGGACACTGGGCAAAGCAGTGGCAGTTGGTTGAGGGAGGAGATTGTCCCACTCTACTCTGCACTGGTGTGGCCTCACTTCAAGTCCTATGTGCAGTTTGGGGCACTACAATATAGGAAGGAAATAAAGCTATTAGAGAGCATCTAAAAGAGGGCTACCAAGATGGTGAAGGGCCTTGAGGGAAAGTCATATGAGGAGTAACTGAGATCACTTGGTCTGTTCAGCTGGGAGAAGAGGAGACTGAGGGGAAACCTCATTGCAGTCTACAACTTCCTCATGAGGGAAGAGGAGGAGTTGGTATTGGTCTTTTCTCTTTGGTGACCAGTCACTGGACCCAAGGGAATGGCCTGAAGTTGAGTCAAGGGAGGTTTAGGTTGGATATTAGAAAGAGGTTCTCCGCACACTGGAACAGGCTCCTCAGGGAAGTGGTCACCAAGCCTGACAGAGTTCAAGAAGCATTTGGACAATACTCTCAGGCACATGGTGTGGCTCTTGGGGATGGTTCTGTGCAAGAATAGGAGTTGAAAGGGTGTCCTTTTCAACTTGGCATATTCTGTGATTCTGTGATTCTTTTGCCTTTGAGTAAATATTTTTAACTGCAATGAAAACTCTTATCCTGAAGTCAGAAAGACTACAGTTAAGAGACTACTGAACAAAAATTCAATTTCTGTCCTGGCTTTTCTGGTAAACATATTCTTCAGAAGAGTTTTAAAACCCCAATGACAGATAAAAACTTTCAAAGAAAAAAATTGAAATTAAGTATAAAATATCAGTGAGATTTTCACAAAAGGTAATATTCTTCATCATATGTGGACCAAAATACAAGATATTAATATAATTCACTGAATTATTCAGTTTTCAGAAGTGTGGAAATGTATATCCAGATGTTTTCTTCTGTTTTTTCCTAGTTCTCAAAATCAGTTTCTTATATATCTTTCTCTCATAAAACTTGCCATTTTGTAAAAGCACAGTGCAGAACTATTCAGATGAGAGTTACTGGTCTTGATCAAGACCCTATGTATTGCCAAAGGTATGTCCAAGTTCTACATTGCTGTTGGCAATCCTACATCATTCAGGGTCTCAGGAAAAAAACTGTAGCATGTATCTGTAGTTCCAGGCTCTGAAGAACTGGTTGAATTGAGACTGTTGAACCTCTGTCTATTCAGTAGACCTGGATAAAATAAAGCTTTATAAAAAAACAAATTTTAAAAGAAGTTGTGCCCTTGAGCTGGAAAGTATATCTGTGGAAACGGTTTACAAGAAACTCAGTTTATCCATAATGTATTTTCAGGTAGCAATAACTGCATTTGCTGTCAGGAGTCTCATTCCCCAAGCAGCAAACACTAAAATGTGCAGTTTTATGTTGTTCATAATGGGATTTCTTTGGCTGAAATATCTGATGCCATTTTATATAATGTTTCCAAACTGAAAGTGTTGAATGGATAGTCCTTATTATGGAATTGTAAGGGAAAAATATGGATACAGAATTTAGTCTTCTGCAAATGGGAGAGGAAATTTCATTGCAATAACGTGCTTCAGACCTTGAAACAACATGACGTAATCAGACCTCCCTCATACTTCCTTGTATTACTTTTATTTGTTTAAAGTCAAACATATAACTATTGTTGATTGTGAATAAACAGATTACAATAACACGGGCCAAAGTAAATCAGAAAAGAACTAAAAATTTGTTTCATCAACCTGTGATGAAATAAACTGAGGACTGAAATGAGAAAGAGTGTTAAAAACGGACAGAAATTTGAAGCTATTGAGATTTAAAAAGATAAGATCCCATAACATATTGGAAGTAGGTGCTATGTTAGTACTGAGCATCAAAAGAAAAAACAAACTTTAAACCTAGACAGGGAAAAATTTCCTAAACTAGAAAAAAACAGATTTATTTATTTTTTAAAAAAATATTTATTGATTTAAATTCTACTGCAAATAGAAGTCTATTGAAAATTTTTCATCTACCGGCACCTATTTGTTGCACAAGGAATAAAAGAACATCCTGATTTTTTTGTTAGCTAGAGAATATTGATAATTTTGTCAACTGAAATAGTGGAATTTAACAAGTAATACATTTAATAGATTCTGCAAATATAAACAGTATATAAAGAAATATAAAGAAAGAAATAAGAACTAATTTAAAATAGTGCTATTATAACTATGTAGGTTTTGGCCTCAAGTGAGATCTTAATAAAAGTAAGATGTTCCTTTCATTTTCTGTAACACAAATATTAAGGACTTAAAGCCATTGCTAATATTCAAGGGATATGTAGCAGAACATCAGTGCGCTTGTGAGTGTAGAGAGTGAGAGGAGGCGTGTTTTCTTTAGTGAATATCAACATTGACCTTCTGGACAACAGTGCTTTTTGATATTAGTGCAGTTGATGTTTATGTGGGTGCTGACAAAGGCACTGCTCTCTCTGTAGTGCTTTCTGTGGCCAGGCATGTTAAATGTTGTGTGATTATGTGTAATGTGTCCTTCTGGAACACACGTTCAACTTTGCTGCTGGCTGAACCTCCAAACTTGAACAACAACAGCTGCATTGATCAGGCTGGGATGGAGAGAGCTCTTAGATCTAAACATGAAACAGGCCTGGTTATAGCATTCAAGAAGAAGGAATGGATCCTGACACATTCTGTAGTCAACAATTTACGTAACAGAATTAACAGACATAGATTGTCCAGAAAATGTGACCATCAAGTTTTAAAGCTGTGAGGACAGTTGCAAGAACTAGTACTAGATGTGATTAAAACCACGGTCTGACTGGTACCATTTAACACTGACTGCTCTGATGACTACTGCTGTCCCTTTTGTAATTTTCCTTTGTCTTTTACTGCTTGATGGGACGCAGAACTGACTTGTCTATCTATTAAGTCAGTGCTTGCAATGAAGTAATGACCCCTTTCCTATCTATGCACTTGACATTGTCTACCTCCAATGTTATTTATTGGCTTTCTTGCCTTGAACTCCTTCCCAAGCAATTCTTCTAAAGACTGATTGTGATTACGTGGGGCACAACCTGTTTTATTTCCTACTAGTCTATTTTGACCTTTCTTGTACATAAGTCTGCATTTGGACATGAAGAGGGAAATGGAAGTGTAAATGAGAGAAGTAGGAGCTGCCTGCATTCTCTGCCAGTTTGTCACAGGATAGCCATGGAACTGTAACACAATAATCAGATGTTAATATCTTTTGCATCTTCAGGCCACACACTAATTTCACAATGGTGCACTGTGAGAATTGATCAATTACTGTGTACGACAATGCCAGGGAGTATACAAGGACTAGCTTAATTCAAATACTACTTCAAATTATTAAATTCAAGAAATCAATTAGTAGAATTATTAATGATAGTACACAAAACTATCTTTTAAAGGAAAAAAGCCCTACTTTTAAAGCACAAACATATACATATGTCACTCAGATATAACCTGTGACCATTGCATACTACCTACAGGCCATGCCAAACCTCTATAGGAGAACTATCATCTCCACAATTCCTCAGAGTAACTAGGTCTACCAGCTCCATTTCTCTGTGATCATGAGGGATTTCATCATCACTCTCATCAACCTCTTTCTTTACCATGGCAGATGCATATCACTGCTCCTTTCATTTACTGTGGCTGCATTCTTTCTCATTCCACTTTTGGGTTTTAATATCCAGGCATAGCTATTATGTCTTCATTTTACTCTCAGGTCATTACTATCACTAATCTCCAGGCCAGCACCATTTACTTACTTCCAGCAAGCCTGCTCCAGGTCACTCACAATTATACTTTCTAACATCCAATAACTGTACAGATTGTTGTATGTATTTTTGTCTCTGGCAAATGGGACTTTTGTATAATCAGGCAGAGAAAACTAGTCAAGAAATCCCAGTCCCTTTTCTTAGTCCTCTTGGGTGTTACTTGTATAACATCAGACAAGTTTATTACCATTACAGGTGCATTGAATGTTTTGGGGTTTGCTACCCTTCTGGTCATGTCACAAAAATGAGAGGATATTTGTAAAATTAGGCATAAGAATCTGAAAAATAAACTTAGTAATGTGTTTATCAGTATTACAAATGAGTTGTAGATCTACAGTCTCTATGATGCTTGGTAGACTTAAAAACCCAATACACAATAAAAACTACATGTAATTTATGATTGCATACCAAAACTTCATTTTAAAGACATTAGGAATACAAAGTCAGTAAGGAAAGAATGGAATTAATATCACCTATGTTCAGTGTTCAGTACGGTAACTTTGTTTCCACCTACATAAAATTTCTTCAAAGAGCCTTGGTGGTCAGTGCTTACGAACACTGAAAGAAAATTATATAATGGGTGGTTGTTCAATGTAAATGAAGCTTGAGGCTACAACTGATTCCGTTGAAAACTTGTTCAGATTTGTTCTGAATACAAAATGAATAGTTATTTAAATAAAATTTTTGTGGTTTTCATTACTGCAGTTGTAGTGCTTTATATCACGGACTAATTTCTCTTCAGAAATATTATTCTAAAAAGATATTATATATTCAGAGTACAACTTACATGATCTATACTGTTTTTAAAATATTTCCTGATTAAATTAATGGTGTTCAGTTTAGCCTGCAAATCCCCTGACATCTTAAGGCTTGGACACTTGTAGACAGCAGCACTTGACCTTGACACTCTCAATGTAAACAACAAGGTAGCTGGCACACTATTTGTGAGGATCCTCGATTTGGAAATTAACTTCCTTATCAATTAATTGGTCTAGGATTCAGTTTTTTAGAAATCTAGATATGTTATAAAACCTATCACCTTTTTGTATTAAAGAAGCTGAGAGAATGGCCAGGTAGATTCTATATATTTAATTTAGGAAGTTACATTATAGGCACTGTAAACAAATAACTAAGCTTTTCTTATGAATACTGAAAACCACCATAAATTAATTTCTATAAATTAATGGTAACAGCATTATGTAAATATTTATTCCAAAATTAATGGGATTTGTTTTATTTTGGGATTTTTATTTTCATTTGCATTACGTTGTACTATGATTTATAAATGGATTTATATGTAGGACTACTTACTGAAAAAGGCTTTTACAATCCATTATTATAGGACAACCACTTTACAACCAGTGCTTTATAATATGAACCTATAATTATATTTGATACTTAACATTTCTCATAAATAACAATGCTCTTAGGTACACAGTGTGATTCCTGGAGATTACTCTGACAATTCTCTCAGGCACAAGGTGTGATTCTTGGGATGATCTTGTGCAGAACTAAGACTTGGACTCAATGATCCTGGTGGGTCCCTTCCAAATCAGAATATTCTGTGATTCTGTGATTCCATGAAAACTTAGTTTGGGAAAGATCAATATAACAGGCCTAACTTGTGTTTATAACCACAAATAAGTCTGTCACTAACTGCAAAGCAGAGATGATCTTAAGTGTAACAGTAGTGCTACTGACAGCAATTTATACCAGAACAAGTAGCTTTGAGTACTTCCAATAGCACACAGTAAAAAAAAAAAAAATCAGGTGAAGGAATGGAATGAATATTATGTTTTCTTTTCACCTGCAGTTAGCAGGATAATGTTTATTCTATATTGGTTGTTCAGCTCACCTTGACTCATAAGAGACAACTGTCACTAGCTTTGGAAGAGTTTAAGCACGTTTCTTTACAGAGAAGATCAAGGAGTTTGAATTTATGACTCCAGAATATTTTTATTGCCTTATAGACTTCCTGTAAAAGAAATTTTATATTTTTAATATTTGCAGTAAAGTTTGACTACAGAATTTTTCTCATTTTAAGCAGTTACTCAGGAATCTTTGACAAAATTCCTGTGATTTACACTGGAGTCTGCCTGCTGAGCTGAGTGCTCTAGACGTTTTGCTAGCATGCTGTGTTCTACCCCTTTACACTGTACCTGCACCATTCATAGTCAAAACAACTCCAGGTATATGAATACAGGGAGTTCCATTTACAGCCAGAACACAGAACAAAACCTGTTGCCTCATTATTAGTTTTTCTATTAGTTTTAAATTCTTGCAAGAATGATTTCTATTGTTCCTTCTCATAGATTGAAGATCATGATTTCTTTGAGGATGATTCAGAAATTGTCCTCATGACGTGAAATTAATGAGGTAACGGAAATAAATTAACTTTTTATGTTTCAGCCATGAATTTGTGGTTGTTCTCTCTGGTTGCCTATACTGACACACGCACATGGAATTGTTTTTAGGTTATAGGACTGAACTTGTGATGGCTAAAACCAAAAAGGTTTTAAGAAATAATTAAAATTAACTAGAACAGGGGACACAATGTGCTTAAAATCATTTGAAAACAGGTGGTTACACAAAGTTTTGCTTCATTTGTTGCCTGAATTTGTTGAATGCCACTCCTTTTTCAAAAAATTACACAACAAAATAATTGGAACACTTAAAAGTAGGTTCCCTATTTCTTTCCCTGCAGCTAATCTCAAAACTACTGACTATCGGTGCCAGCTCCAGAGTCCATATACCTAAAAACCATGTAGTTCAATTGGTTTCTGAAATGTGTCTATCTCTTCAGACACTTGTATCACCACTTATGAATTGAGCAATCTCAAGCTGCAGTCATCATTAGTTTGTGAAATTTCCATGTAACAGTCTGATAAATTAGTACTTCATATACTCCTCCATTTTTGGATTTCCAGGACCTGTTTATATCTGTATTTGAAACTTTTTTTCATATTCAGAAAATGTTTATAGGGATCTTACAGTTCACATATAAAACTGGGTAGATCACTTAGACATTGAGTTTTGTCCTATTGGAAATACAGGATCAGCTTCCAAAATCTGTCTTTATCATTGTATGTCATTCTATTTGGCTGTAAAAAGATGATCAGAGGTAAAATTTTTCAGTGTTCAAATGAAAGTAGTCCTAGAAATGAAACATGCACATTATCATGCTCTTTTTATTTGAAGGTTTCCATTAAGATATGAATCTTTTTCCATTCAACAACTCTGCCTAAATAGTGTTGTGACATTGCTGGTTTTGACAGCTGCATTAGATAGGGTTGCCCTCTCACCCTGGATCCCTCTCTTTCAGTCAGGGTTCCTTTCTCTGTAGATAAAGAAGTTATTGATACCATCAGCATTTATGCCTTATTTTTAATATTGATTTGAGTACTTCTGTATTGAATGTTGTTTTTATTTCCTTGACCTCTGAGTTTGTTGGTTCATTTAATTTTCAAAATAGTTCAAAGTCTTAGGTCATGCTCTTTTATTTTTCTTTCTTAAAAGAAGATATGTAGAGAACCTGGAATCTCAAACTCATTACATTTATATTTTCAACCGAAACATCTCAAAATATAAAGTTGAAATCAAACGCCCATCTAAGAAAACATCTCCCAAAAGACAACATAAAATTTACCTAAATGTTTACTGTGTGGGTTTTTTATGACTCATGAGGGAAAATGCTTAACACAACAAGCATAGCATGTTATCTCAGTAACTTTCCAGAATAAACACTGATTTTAACTGGGGAAAATACTGCCTTTTCACTTCGTATACAGGTTTTAAGTTAAATAAGTTCCTACTTAGAGGAAAAAATATCATAAAAAATAGCCAACAAACACACATTAATGCACAGTCACCACTGAGTATATTTCCTCATGTTTTTCCTTTTTTCTTCTGTAACATCTAAAACAATGGTCCTCTCAGTCTCTGATGTAGAGTGTTGCAGACTCTCAGGAGCAGTGTCATTTCAGTTCTGTTACAGCTTTTATATAACATCAGAATCTTCTCTAGCTCTTTGAGTGTTTTCTTATGAAAGTATTCACTTTATAAGACCAACCGCAACATTCCTTGTAAAATTTTCCTTCCTGTTGCACTATTACAAGATGCATTTTCTTCAAGTTTGTGATGTTTATGACACATTCCATTTACATACTATTTTAATTTATGCTATAGGTTGAAGATCTATTTTTTATCTTTTGCTGCCTATGAGTTTTCTCAAAATTTTGATATCTACTACTGTACACCTCTTTGAAACTACATTTAAAACATTTCTGACTGAGAGTTTGCTCATCTTGTGCTGAATGGTTGTCCATGGCTCTTATGAAAAATTTCACTGATGTAATGAACATATTTGTAATCTATTTGTGCTTGAAAAATTTGTGAAAAATTGGCAAATGAATATTGCATGAGTTTCTACTTTGCATAACAAAACAAAGGGAAAAAACTTTCTTTCTGTGTGTCATTTTCATGTACACCTCTCTATGCTTTGAAAGATGAGGAGGGAGGACGAGAAGGAGGTCTAAGAAGTATTACCTTCTGGGGTGTCAGAGATGGAGGAAAATTTCTGTTTATTTTCAGCAAAGGAGTGTGGAATTGTGCTATCTTCCTAAAAAAATATAACCACTGAACTTTATCAGAGTGTCTAGTTTACTCATGGAAGGCAGTAAAACAAGTCGTGTGTAAAAGAAATGGAAATTCAAGAGCATTCAAGAGGAAGATGTACAGTTATCTCGGTCAGATCTATTGCTCACAAATCAGCTACTACATAATCAGAAGATGTTCGGATTTTGTTGGTTTTATTTGTTAACATCCTCTTTAGCTGTTATTTGAGATTCTTCGAAAGAAAATACTTGTACGAAATACAAGTTACCTGTAGTTCTACAGGTAACTCACTGTGTGGTAATAAGAAACTTGCCTTGTATTATTGTCTCACTTCAATAGCTGAAACTTGAAGCAATAGCTAACACTAGAACATATTGTAATTCAGCCTCATTTATTTAATATATTTGATGGAAAATAAGGAAATCTTTTGATAAACTGTCAAGAGAGATGGGCTGGCTAGTATTCCCTTCACTGACACCTGGCCTGTAAATCTAGCCAAAATATGGTCTGGCAAGCTCCTAGAATCCAGGTTTCAGTCTCTGGTCTGGGGAAACACAAAAGTCTTCATTTTTCTCCGTATTTAGAAATCAGTTGTGCAGTTATGCCAGTTTTACCATTTTCACATTTAACCTCTTCACTTTTGAAGGTATTTTATTTTGTGCTTGTTCAAGACCTGTAAGCAGTGCACAGGCAGACATTGCTACGGGAAAAATAAGGCAAATAAATTGTTATTTGAGGAAAAATTATTTCAAGCTCAGAGGACCGACATAAAGGACAGTGACAGAGAGCACATTGTTACCAGTTGTCCCAGATAAATATTTTACACACATAGTGGTACTACATTAATATTGATGATATATTGATATTTCCCACATTTGCTATATAAATTAATAAACTATTGGAGCAAACAGCCCAAAGGAGTGGGATGATTTGTCACTCTATAGCTTCCCCAATTTTCTATCTTCCCAAGGCTGTGCATGATGAAGAATAACAAATGGAATTCATACAACTCCCTTATTAACATGCATTAACTCTATCAGAGTGTGCCTCATGGTTTATTAGGGTCAGCTCAGGAGAACCTCGATATCTTTTGGCAGTCTTTCTCTTCCTTAAAGAGAACTAACAAATAAGACATCTGCAAGGGAAAAAAAGCTTTTCATGTTGTATTTGGTCTCTTGTAAAGTTATAAAACAGGTTCAACCGATTCATTTGCCCATGACAATCATTTTACTGACCACCTTTGTCAAATGAGTACAATCTATGAAACATATACGTGTGTGTGTGTGTATACATATATATATATAATTTGTATTTTCTAATTATGCTGTTTAAAAAATGCACTAGATTTTCTATCACTTTTGGTCATAATGGTTTTCCTGACTACTGCAGATTGTACTCTCTGTTTACAGTATCCATAGGACTCAGTGTTTCTGTTTCTGTCCCTGTTTCTGTGTTGATTTTTTGTTCATAGTCAGGGTTACTGTACTAGGTGCAGTACAGAAACATTACAAGGCAGGCCTTAGCTCAGTTTGTAATCTAACCCAGGGAAAAGGAGAAAGATAAGTTCTCATCTTACCAAGTAGATGTGCAGCTCAGTGTCACCTCAGGACAAAAAACAATTTTACTTGTTGCATTGCTAATGACTTAGGAGAAAATTTTTGAATGAAACATTAAGGCTTTTTAACCCAAAATAATCAAGAGATTGAAATACTTCTTTTTTTTTGGTTTGGTTTTTTTTTGTATTGGGAGCTTCAGGGATTTTTGTATGTTTGCTTTGTGGTTTTTAATAGTTGTTGGGGTTTTGCTTGTTTGTTTGGTGTTGTTGTTTTGGCTTTGGGGGGGTTGTGTGTGTGTGTGTGTGTGTCTGTGTGTGTATTTTTGTGGTTTGGTTTTGTTTTTTTGGTTGGTCATTTGCTTGTTTGCTTTGTTGTTTAATAAAAGGGGTTTTTTTGTTTGTTTGCTCATTTGTTTTTTCACTGACCAACCCATCTTCTAATATTTAGCTATAAAATCAACTTATATTTAGCCTATCTTGGGCAAGAGTTTGGAGAGTGAATGCTTTTACTAATGGTTGAGCTCCTACGAAGAAAGAATCACACATATGTAATCAAACCAAGCAATCCAGCATAGTTCTACTACTGGCTTGATTTAATTGTCTTTATAGACAACTTATGGCTGATGAAGACTTTAATCATAAATGTTACCATATAATTGGATGTCAAGGTACAGTGTGTCAGATTTCTCTATATTCCAGAGGCTGCTCTTATTCTACTAAACATTTTCAGAGCTCATTAGCACATTGCTGTAGATATGATTACACTTTCAGTTGGCACAGCATTTTCTTGTTGATTGCAGGGTAGTAAACAGTTCCCTTTGGTGCCTTTTCCTCTTATCTGGAGCACAGAACCTAACTGCTGTGACCACTTATGTGGCAAATTTGGCAGACACAAGATCCCAGATGGAAAGCTCTCAAATTTGTGTTTCCAGTGTAGTATCTGGGTATCTGATTGGCTTCCTGGTTGACTCCTTACAAGATCTCCTGGGCTGCTTCTACATAGTTTCCAGTTATAGCAGCTGCACTGAGAATTGTGGAGCTGTGTTATACTAGACTGTTTGATAGGGCCTCCTCATTTGCATCACCTATTGAAGTTATAACTTCCTTTAATTACACAACCCCCTAAAATTCTGTTACCTAAAATTATCATAGTGACCAAAGAGTTAATTTATTTGAATCTACAACAATTCTGCTCCACTATTTGAGAGAAGTGAAGAATCTGCCTGTCAGTTAGAGGTCATATTTCATTCTCTTTTCTAGAATAGTTCCCAGGAGTAATAATTTTAAAATATAATTACTTAGAATGAAACATACCAAGGGTAGGTAATTATATTATTGATAGTAATCCTGAGCTTGCAATAGATTTGTTCTATTGCAAATGATGGCTTGCTTTGCGTTGGGACTAAGAAAGTACATTTGTGCTTCTAACTGTCAGTCGGTTGGCAAAACAAATACTGAAGTTAATAAATTTGAAATAAATGGGGATACAATAACAGAATAAACAAAGTAATTCCATACAGATATTCAGTATTCTTTATATCCTCTGGTATTTCTCTTCTGACAAAGTTGCGTTCTTTAAAAACACAGAATATTTTTAGAATGCAGTCTGTTTCAAATTCTGTAGAAAATCTCTGCAATCAGAGAGCTAATTAAAATTTTTGCATTAGGAATTTAAGTATAACAGCTGCATACATTAGGTATTTATTTCCTATCTACAGGAATAGTAATACATAAGAATCCTCACTGAAAGACTCCTTAAGTTCAAGAAATATGAATAGTATTTTTAAAGTGCTGTGCAAAGTCTGCAGTTTAATCATCTGAATGAAGTTATTTTGTGCTTTATGTGGTACTTTTCTTGTTAAATAAAAAAGAACAACCCACAGACAACCTAACAACCAAAAACCCAAAACAAAGCCCACAAAATATCAGAAAATACATGAGAGTGTCTATTTCTATTATTCTTATATTTTGAATCTTGAAACTCCCAGGAATTTATTTTTGCTATTCAGGATTACAAAACAACAGTTTCTGCATATTAAAATGGCATTCTGAGCATAACTATTAATAAACATAATGAATGGCATTAAACAGCATTAAGGACAGCGATAGAAGTCCTTATTCCTCATACTATTTAATGAAAGTAATTCAGTAAGAGGTGAAATCATATGTGTGTGTTCTCAGTGATTTGACTGTTGAATATGGGCAAATCTCAGGATGAACTGTGGATTCAGGACAAATGAGGTTGTATATGTATATGTTCAACTTGAAGATTGCGTAAATGTTGGAATTAAATTGTACTATTTTCTTAAGAACATGTCACAGCAGATTGTAAAAATTACAGAATTGTCACATTTTTTTCTAACAAGGCTTCAGACTCAAGTTTTTTGTGAACTGTTTTATTGCAGACATGACTACTCTGCAAAGAAGGACCTCTCTTTATTTCTTATGTAGCGACCTCAAATTTCAACCACTGACTTATGGTGATAATATCTATATTTTTTTCTAGTTGTTAGTTTTCTGGTTTGTCTTTACATGGTAGTCAGGATCACTGGAATGCTAATAAAATTTCTTTCCTCTCTGGTGTTCATTATACATTATAATATGTTTAACATTTCATAATTCATGTTTCCTAGATTTATTTAAAAAGTAGCAGTATTTCTCCAAGTACTGAAAATTTTAATTTTTACTTCTGGATTTTTTAAAGCACTATCACAAAAAAAAAAAAAAAGGAAAAAAGCCAGGAAATTACTTTGCTGTGAGTTTTGTAGCCAAGATTTTTGGAAAATGAAAAATATGTATTCATATAGAAAACTTGACAATTTGTGAAGATTTACTCATAACAACCCTTTTATGTATTATCATGTAGAGATTTAAAGAAACTCCACCATTTTCTCTAACTCTTGCCCTCTTGTTACAGAACTCAAGGTTTAAGAAACACTATATGCAATTTTGAAAAACAAGCAATTAATTGGTATGAGGTTTCTTTTATTTTAAAGCTACTGGGGAAAAAAAGCATCAACATTTTTATTAGTTCATGATATGGTTTAAGTGGACATTTTGTAAAAACTATGAATCAATGAGAATCATGATAGTACGCAGCATTTGCTATGTTCTTAAGATAGTGGAGAAAGCATTGTGTAAGAATTAAAGTTTATTCATTATTTAGTATTTCAACAGAATTAGATATTTTTAGAATCTGGTGCCTCATACAAATACACAATAACTGCTCTGAGACTAAAAGAAATTTTTCAGAGTTGTGCTGATACCACTGTTTAGCGTCTGACTCTTCTATTGATCAGGGTCTGCTTAATTATTATCTTTTTAGATATTTAATTTTATTCTTTCAGTAGTTCACTATCTTGCATTAATTGCACCTTTTAAATACGGGCACTTATCTATCCCTAGTATTGTATTAAAGGCCATTGTGTTGCTGAAAGTTTGGTAAGATCTAAACCTGAAGTCTTATCACTTTTGTCTGCTAAAGATCTCACAGCATTGTTTTGCAAGAATAATGTGTTACCATCAGTTTCTTCTATAAACTGCAGTTAGCTTAATTACATTCTGTCTTCCTAAATTCCTTCTGTAGTGTCATTTTGGTAAGTCATTTTTCACTCTCTGTCTTAAAACTGTTGTGCAATACTACTTTATGCTGTTGAACATCTGCTGTATTCCACCCCAGTGGTGTCTGATTCACTGGTAGATGAAGTGATTGCTGTGTGCCTGATATATAATACACTTTGGTATCCTTTGGGATAAATATAAATCCAATGTATTGTAACAAATCTGTAGTCACTAAGGACTTGTGGTTGTCACTCTGTTGCAAGTTATAGCAATTCGGAACATCACAAGCAGCAGTGTTGGAACAGTAGAATTAGTTCTTAAATTCGTTTGACTCTAAGCTAAAAGAATTCATAGAAATAGAAATTATGACATGCAGTTGAACAGCTGTTATCCCAGCCCTTAGAAGACTTTGCTAGATTTCCTAGCAATACTGATTCCTGCCATTCCCCTGACACAAAATGACTCTGAATACTTCCTGAGAGAAGGAAGTGCCTTGTAGACCACTGAATTAAAAGGATCTAATTAAATCCTCCTTTTGCATACCTGAAATTTCCATCAGCAAATTGGATGGTGTGTGTTGTAACCCGAGTATTACACCTGGAAACCTTACATTTTTCATTACGGCCCCAACAACAGTGATACAGAAATTGGTTCAGCTGTGTTGCAGCTATCCTGGTAATAAATGACAAAGACACTATGAAATTATTTTTTTCCTTTGATTTTTGTAAGTATTCTTAATGGTTTTAGAGAAGAAAAATGCCTCCAAAACTCTCTATTCGGAAGTTTGCTTGTCCCTCCCAAAAAATGTACGAAGAAAACGTTTTCAGAGAACTTGGCAGAGAACTTCCTCCACCACTGGGCAATACTTGTGCATTTGTATGTGTTTCCTTTTATCTTTCTCTGGGGGTTTTCTTTCCCACAAGTGTTCCTGAACCGAAGTAAAATTCACTTTTTTCCAAAGGATTATAACTGAGCGTCCTAGTTCCAACCAGGATAGAGTTAATTTTTTCAGTAGCCAGGAACACCATGGCTAGGACCTAGAGGTTATTCTATGCCATCTCGGATCATTTTTCAAGGACAGAGAAGGGCCCTCTTCTGGTCAAGTAAACAAGTAAATGTGGAGGAGCAAGTGGTCGGGCATTGTCAGAGGGGTTCTGGATGAATGACTCGCCTTTTTCTGGTACCCTCTGACATTAGTATTGCTGTTACTGTGTTTTCTTATCTTTCTGCTGTTTCCAGTAAATTGTTCTCATCTCAATAAGATATATCTTACCTTTTCTACCTCCAATTCTTCTCTCCAGCTCACCACAGGGGAGGGGGAAGTGAGTGAATGGCACTTAGTTTGGAGCAGTTTCGGTGGGAACACTAAACTGGAGAATAACAGTCCTAAGCCACTACACTGTGGTTTTTTAACCGTGGGCTTTTTCTCAGACAGTTGCGTTTATCACACAACGCTGTAAAATCACTTTTGCTTTGCTCCATAATCTGAAGAATTAGCCTTGTCTTGAAGAATTCTTGAAAGACATATTTACCTTTTGTCTTTCAGGTAGAATGTGACACTTCTTTGTCCATTGGAATCCAAGTCACACTAGCATAGCAAAAAATTCTATGTAAAAAAAATATCTCTAAAATAACACACAATTTTAAGATAGCTTAGATATTCAGGAATGAGGACAACTAAGCAAGATGGATCTGCTTATAAAACAAAAAAGTCTGCAATACAGGGAGACAAATCCATATAAAGTCTACTACTTATCAGGGAGTATAGTTCATAAAATTCTATTGCTGCCCTTTGAAATTTTGAGCAGTCTTGCTAGAATTGCTAAATGAGAAACTTAATTCCAGCTACTTGAATGAATATACTGTCTTTCTTAAAACAAATAATAAATTAATTTCAATATACCTGTAGACTCTTTAGCCTCCAGTTTAGGCCTGGTAAATCAAACACATATATGCAACCTCATTACAGCTTAAGTGTCAGATGGGATCCAAAGAGAAAATAATGACAACTTATACAGTTCTGAAATGCCAATAATGCCTATTCCCCCTAATCATGTTAGGAAGTGAATATGTCTATTAAACTGTTGATTAAAGTAGCTCAGAAGATGCCATACAGAATTCTTGACTTAATAAATACCAGATAAACTGCTGGCAGATACAAGGGAACTTACAAGAAGAAGGAAGGGAGAAGCAGTGCAACATGTTTGTTCCCGAGTTCCATGCACAACAGAAAAACTAAATGCATCATATTTATTAAAACAGCCACGTTTTCTTTGTCTAGTATATTAAAATCCTACATTTAAATATGTATCATTATGTTATACGCTACAAATATATAATACATCAAGGAGTATCTAGAATCAGTATGCTGCTCAAAAGATAATAACATTGATTTAAGGAATTCTTTTTTTTGTTCTCTTATGCAATGCAGAGAGGGAAAGGAGGGAGAGAAACTCCAGGAGTTTGGTGAAGTAATTTTTTATTCTCTTTTATAAGCTCTCCTTTTTCCTGTTCTTTAAATATAATGACAGACGCTATGATACATTGTTCCATATGTTATTATTCTTCAGTCAGCATAAAAGGACGGTAATTTACTGATGATTAAATCTTCAAAAGGAGTATCAGTTTAGAAGTTCAACTGAATTTGATGCAGCTCATTTGAACCATTTGGACCTCAAAGGTCTCTTTAATTAAAACTTAGAGCGACCGTTTTATTTTCTTCTGAGAATTCCAGTCCTTTCCTACTGAATATATGAGAGGAACAGTGGCTCTCATTGTCTCCCTAATTTTAAGTGATTCTTACTGAACCAGGTTATGACTACTGCTATAGGAAGAACAAGATGTGCAATGGGTAAATGTTATAACCTAGAGAAAAAGACAAAAAAAAAAGCTTTTAGTTTTAAAAACTATTCCTAAAAATATATATTGATTATAGGAACTTTGCAAGTTTGTGAGCTAATTGAATCTCCAAGATATTATTTTCTTTATTGTTTTTCCTGACTTTCACATAAGCACAGGGATGACTCTTGTGTATACATTTCCTATTTAATATGAAAAAGAGAATGAAATTTAGTGTTTCTGCTTTCTATATATCTGTCTACAATTAGAGAGAAGGCATATTGGGGCCACTTACTTGCTAGTACTGACGGAAAGAAATCAAGAACTCCTTGAAGAAAGGATAATGGAGTTGCAAATGGAGATGACTTAAGAGGATTGAATGTCTCTCCTGGAAAAAACCCAAACCAAACCAAACCAACCAACCAACCAACCAAACAACAAAAAAACCCCACCAACAAAAAACCAAGCCAACAACCATGCTACATTCTTAACATCTTGTGGCTCTATAATTCATAAAGTACCTTGTCAAACAACCTTGTTGGATCTAATTCTGGTCAGAAGAGTTCTCCATGGACTTTCTCCATGAAAGGAACCAAAACCTTATGGATTTTTTATACTCTACTAAGCAGTATGTTAACATAGTTTTAAGGTTTAATTCAGATTTAAGTGGAATAACCTTGTGACTACAAACTACATGGCTGCTCTCCATCCTTTTGTCCCCCAGTGTATAGGGTCAACCAGAATTACCCTGTCCCAGGTGGAGCATCCTGAACTTGGTCTTGTTAAATTCCAGCATTGTTGGTTGCCCAGCTCTCAGTCTATCTAGATCTCACTGTAAGGCATCTCTACACCCAAGGGAGTCCATAGCTCTCCAGAATTTAGGATCATCATCAAACCTACTTGATGTACCTTTGACTCTTGCATGCATACCATTTACATTAGAGAGCACTGGCCCTAAAACTGAGACCTGGAGAACCCCAATGGTGATTGGGTGCCATCCTGATGTAACCCCATTTACTATAACCCTTTGACCCCAACCCAGAAGCCAGTTGTTCACCCAGCATATTATGGACTTTTTTAGCTGTGTGCTGGACATTTTGTCCAGACAGATACTGTGAAAGACAGTATCAAGAGCTTTGCTGAAATAAAGAAAAAACTGAACCAAACAAAGCCATATTTACTGACTTCCCTTGGTCAACTAGATAGGTGACCTTGTCATAAAAGGAAATTAAATTGAACCAGTGC
Organism: Chiroxiphia lanceolata; assembly: GCF_009829145.1. Taxonomy (NCBI): domain Eukaryota; kingdom Metazoa; phylum Chordata; class Aves; order Passeriformes; family Pipridae; genus Chiroxiphia; species Chiroxiphia lanceolata. Next base: position 21,231,874 of record NC_045642.1, on the reverse strand, counting down.
AGACTGTGACCAATGTATTGTCTCTCAAGGGTGTTTCAATAACTACCAGAATAACTTTCTCCATAATTTTACCAGGCGCTGAAGCAAGACTGACAGGCTTTTTTTCCCAGGGTTTTCCTTCTTACCCTTTGAAAACGGGGATAACATTTGACAGCTTCTATTCATGTGAGACCTTTCTAGACCCCTGAGACCATTGAAAAATAATAGTAAGGGGGAGGTGTCTTGACAGCATCGACCAGCTCTTTCAGGACCCTGCAATGAATCAAAGACTCACGTGTATCCAGCTGCAGCAGCAAGTCTCGAAGCTTGGAGTAGGCTGGGAGTTTGTCATCTACCAGTCATGGTCTTTCAGCATCCTCTGAGGGTCCCAAGGCCCATAATCAGTGATAAAGGCAAAGAAAACATTAAACATCTCTACTTTGTCTATGTCCCTATTTGTGAGATGACTGACCTCATCAAGTAACCAATCAATGTTATCTCTGATTCTACTTTTGCTGTCCACATATTTAAAAAGCTCTTTTTGTTGTTCTTCACTATGCTGTCCAACTTGAACTCTAATAAAGCTTTGGCTGTGCAAATTTTCTCCTTACAGTGGTGAACAGAATCTCTGTAGCCCTTGCTTTCAATGTCCATACGTTTTCCTTTTCTGCCTCAATTATAGAAGATTTCTGCTCAATATTTTCTCAAAAAAAAAACCCAAACCACACATTTTTCTTTATTTTCTTGTACAACATATTTGTTCTGAAGTTCCTAAGCATGGTAAGAAGTCAGTTAGAGAATGCCTATCCTTTCAGTGTTAAAACTAGTATGTCTTAATACAATGGCTGTAAAGTTAAATTACAATTGAAAATAAAATATGTATAATTCATTATTAGAGCAAAAGGATGTCCTTGCAAAAATCAGCATTCACAAAAATTATTTGTGGGTGAATAATGGAATATTGGCTCAACAACTGCTTTGTGATGCAATGTTGAGACTTCACACTACAATGCTATGCCAAAGGCAACTTACAAAGTCATGTAGTAGCTCATAATTTATATTTAATAAAAGTATCTAAGCAAGAATAATTAATGCACTTGGAAATAGTTGAGAGCTGAGATTACTGAATTTTCACTAGAAATGCAGAGGAATAAATTAGTCAAAAGGTGCAAATAAGTTTTTATAAATTTCTTATCCTGGTAGTTTTGAAAATTTTGAGCTCCTGGTGAATAAATTTAGGTCAGCATCTCAATGAAAAAAAAATCATGTGCCTATTAGTATTAAAAGGTTAAGAAAATTAGATTTCAGTATATTTCAAAACCTTAGAAACTAGGAAGTCAAGAAATAATTTATATTTTCCTTTTAAAAATCTCTAGAATATAATGAAATCTTCATTATTGTGAGAAATCAGCCAAATCCAACCATGATTTTCAAAAAGGACCCTGTAATATTTAGATTCAACATCAATTTCCCATGACACTTCCCATCTGTCTTTATTATTTCTCTTTACATCTTATTTCAAAAAATTCTCCCATTTCTCTAGAATCATGTTAGTGCTACTCCTGTCTTTAGAGTATCTCTGCATCATGGTTTTTTTCATATGTCTATTAATTTACACTTTCTGTAGTTTTCCTTTACCTGACACTGATCTACTGGGGGAAAAAATCATTGATTTGTTCTTTGCAATCCCTGTGAAGGGATAATCCAATACTAACTGTTATTCAGATTAGTTTTTCTAATCATCTTAATTTTCTAAAGCTTTGCTGAAACCCCTCTAATATCTATACTAAAGCACAGATTTTTACTGGTTTAAGTATGGATGAAATACCTCAGCCATCCTTTTTACTTAAAAATAGAAACTGTGCATCTGTGCAGTAGCAGAAAATCCTCTGGGTTTTTTCTGACCTACAGTGCAAGAGGGACTCGTGAAACAGAGGTGATAGCAGGTTTATTGTTAATATATTTACATGCATGTGTGTGTGTTTATTCATCGCCATTCCATTTCTGGAGTGACTCTAGCTCTGAGTCTAACATTGCAGCTATAGAAGATTTTAACAACTAGGGACTATGTGATGAAAAGGATCTTCTTTTCTCTTTCAGTTCTAAAGGGATTCACAAGCACAACTTCCCTTTGTGAAGGCCGAATGCTAATGGAGGTCAGTATTTCGGGCAATGTATTTTCAAGGGTCACTCTCTACCCTTCTCTAAAAATTTTTAAGTCCTCTGTTCATTTACAGTAGTAAGTCTTGAGTATACTGGGGTTTTTTTCACCTGAAAACATAAGACAAATTTGAACATGCATATAGATGCAAAGGAAAAATATTAGCTCACTGGAGAAACAGAGTATTGTGTAAAGGCATGAATGACTTTGAATGACTCACCAGCACACTTCTGCCTTTTGACTTAGGCCAAAGCTTCATTATAAAAAAACAGAAAGAAAAAATAGCAGCTATAAAGAGACTCCTGAAGGCAAGCAAATGTAAAAACTAAAGAAATCTAAAAAATCTCTATGAAGACTAAACTGGTAGTAATTATATATTTTGGCAATTACTTAAAGCTTCACACACCAGCCAGCCTTTCAGCCGGCATCCAGCCATAAGCAGGCAGGCACTCAGCAATCCCAACACTGCATAATCACACAGTGAGAAATCAACTTGGGACTGTGATGTGATGCTTTCCTATGAATTGGATGATGACAAATGATGATGATCAATCAGAAGATAAACAATAACAAGTAGACTTAATGACAACATTGCAAGATTCATTGGCACCAATATATTCATTGCCCACTGGCACAGGCCCCTGGATATGTTGCATTTCTTGTGCCAAACTGGAATCCTCTCTGTAATTACTTTTCCCTCTCAGTTATGTTTATAATCCATTTTACTGTCCAAAAAGTAAATTTTTAGCTCATCACCAAAAAAGAGGTATTTTTAAAAATTAATTTTGATGAAGATAGTAAGATAACATAGATAGGTTTTTTAAGAGTCTCCCATATTTCTTTCTTTTAGAAAACATACATATATAAAAGAGAAGTATATAAAAGAGAAAAAGAGTTGAATTAATAAATATGTTTGATATTGAAATCCTTATGCTAAAAATGGTGTCAATCAGAGTGAGAAGTGGTGTAGTGCCTATGAAATTGCAGTTGGCTGTCATCTTGGTCTGATGGGCTGAGTTGCTTTCTTTGGAAGGAAGATCAAAGACTCAAGAGCGAAAAGATGCAGATGGATGAAAAAGCTTGGAAATAGCATGTATATGGCAATGTAGGGAGAACTGATGCATTAGTGCTTTGGGGCTCTCTTTGGATTCCTAATTATCCTTCAGTTTAGAACCCTGGCTCCATCAAATTGTTAAGCAAAAAAATCTCCAACTACAAATGTGAGCATTATTATAAAACCTAGATAAGGTAGAAATTGCTGACTGCAAACATGCTTGTATCATTGCTTTATGTTTTGCAAAAAAACCCCCAACAAACAAACAAAAAACCTAGAATTATTATAAAGTTTATGTACAGTAAATACATAAAATGTATTGGTGGGGAAGGAAAGAAATCAAATATAAAAAATTCTTCTCAGCTTTGGAGATTGAGTGAGCATCCAGCAAAACAAAATTTAGCTAAATTTCTCAGTAAGGCCTGAATTAAATATTTTGCACAGATCCTTAGTTCTTGAAAAGTCTGTCAACTTCATTCTAAACCCATGTAACCTCACTAAATTATGCTGATCACAACCAGGAATCCAAACTCCCTTTCCATGTTTCTACTTGTTACTGCTGTTCTTTTGTTTTTCTTCCCTTGTAAGCCATAACAACCTTACATCACTGTGGTGTTTGGATTGCCTCTAACTTCGAGGAGATCAACACTGATTTTTTTGATATTTTTTTGTGATTATTGTGGAACAAATAAATTTCAGGTTTCTCATTTATCTAGCATATTACGTATAAAATACTTCAATTTTACTAATCTGACTTTTATGGTACTTCATTGCAGGGCATACCAGATGCAGTGAAATGCATGTATGAATAACAAGTCCTTCAAGAGAAGCTTGGTTCATATTTACAGCAGAGAGCCTTGTTTATTTTTCTTATTTATTTTCCTCTGGGGAACATCCATTTGGTATACCATGTGAACTGTGGAAGGTGTTTGTCACTCAGGACATAAAAATCAAGTTATTCAAAATGGTCAACGCTCTCTTTTTTAAGCACAAGATGTCCATCTGTTTTCTGCACTAAACCAGGAAAAACCTTTATAAAAAAGGTCTTTTTGTATTGGTTTAAATTTTGAGGTTGCCCCTGAGAAATTATACCAAACGAATTCAAAATTAACTCATTAAAGCAAAAAGAATTCAGATTATATAAATACTTTTCTATCTCTCTTTCTTTCAAATAAGAGTATATTGACTTTGGTGTAAGTGCAAATCATATATCCTTTTTATAATCACAGAGTAGCAAATAATTTTAATGAATATATAATTCAGAGGAGTAGTTAAAAAGTATATTCTAGTATAAAAAAAATTAATATAGAACTAAAAGGAACCAAACTATGGGACTACACTTAAAAAAAAAGGTATATTTCTCTGCCATGAGTTTTGAAGTTAAGAATGGAGAAGTTCAGAACATTTTCATTAAGGCAGTAGCTACCTCAACATTAAGCTGTTTGAAATTTTTTAAATTTGGGCACAAAAAAATCATGAATTGCATTAAAAAATTTCTTTAGCTTTCATTTTTTGTTAATATAATCAATGAGTGCACCTTACTATGTAATATAGTAAACAAAGAAAAGCAAGTGGACATGCAGTAAAAGAATAAGTGATATGAAGATATTTATTTAGTACCAGGCAGCACCCTAGTAGCCTGGAAATCAGAAAACTATTAAACAATATTTATCAAACAAATAGGTTTTATCTATAGGAATGACTAAAAGCAAGTTTTTTCCAGTACAAATGTTTCTTAAAAAATTCTACTCAGGACTTGTCCATCCAATCCCCCCCCAACTCAAATATAAATCTGTGCCAACAATTTTATGAATTCAAGACCATTCTACCTGTAAGCAGCTAGCATGGTGAGAGTTGTCCCAGATGCATTCATTGAGACATTTTGTTCCCTTCATTTTTGCTTCTCTGCACATCTGCCTGTCATATAAAACCTTTGTCTTAGGATGTTTCTAAAGAAGATTGCAACAGACTGAACATGGATTACTAAAGCTTGGCTTCATACAGTGTTTTTGTGACATTATACTTAAAGAATCAGAAGAGACTCAGTAGGTCAGGACTGAAATTAAAAAAGGAAGACAAATTTTTATGACAAAAACCTTAGGATCAAAAGATAATTCAGGTTGGGAGAGACCTCAGTATGTCATCTACTTCAAATTCCAGCTTAAAGAAGGGTCAGCTATGAGGTAAGATCAGATTTCTCGGGTTTTTATCCAGATAACTCAAAATCCCCAAGGATGGATGTTGCACAACTTCTCTGGACAACGTGTTTCAGTGTTCTTACATTCCACACAGTGCAAGCTTCCCCTTATATTCAGTCTGGATGTCTCATTTCAATTTATGCAGATGGTTAGTCAACCTTTCACTATGCGCTTCCAATTACAGCCAGTTTCATCTTACTGATAACCTTAAATACTACTCCCTCAGACAAAAAATAAAAATCTAATAATAACATGTAAACATGAAACTTCTTGCTATTAGCTTATGACTTTTTTAAGGATGGAGAAAGATTAAGGTCTATGATCCTGAGCTACCGAAGAATGCCACGACATTACAACAAAAATGAATGGTAAAAAATACTGGAATAATGAAAATGGAGTGATTTAATGCATCAAGCTGTAAGCTAACAGAAAAAATTCTGTTGTAAGCTGAAGTCTCTTTAGGTAGAAAACAGAAGGGAAGAAAGAAATAGCTGTGTTAACTTATCAAAAGATGATTATGAGTTATAACTGTGGTATACCCGAGAAAAGGTAAATATACTTCTGAGATGCTTGAGGTAAAGTACAGATAGGAAAACAAAAGTGACGTTGTACAACATGATCAGCTAGACCTTGTGTGTAAGACTGTGTACACCTGTGATTACTGCAATCAAAAAAGATGAGCTCAGCATGGAACAGATATTTTAAGTGCTATTAGGGTAAGTAAGAATATTTTATCTGATGAGCAAGCCTGGAGCAAGCCATTCAGTTTTAGAAGGGCTCTCCAAATAATAATAAAGAAAACACAGGCCTGTTGCTACTCATACATGCTTTACTACATACATGTAGGGTGTGTGCTGGAAATGGAGTGATGCACTTCACTCATAAGAGAGAAGCAAAAATGTACTTTGGTGTTATTAGCACCATACTCTAACCAACTGAACCTTTTCATGTTTGCACTTATTTAATATTGATTTGAATAAGGTAAATCAACCATGAATTTCTAAAGATTTTTATAGTATTTCTAAAGGTTTTCATAGTATGTGCAAATACTGTTCCCAATTATGTTAGTCCTGGTCATATTTTTAATTTTTTGTTTATCTATTTATTTTATTTTTACAGATATTACTGTTGATGTTTCCTGAATACATTATTCCTATATTTCACTAAACAGTAAGGAGTTGAAAATTTAATATTTTTCATTTATAAATCATCATTTTTTTAAAGGAACTTGAAACCATTATAAAAGATGCTAAATTAAGTAAACTCACAATTGTAATTTTCCTCCCTTTGCAGAAGAGTGAGTTTTGGTTTTGGTGTGTTGAATGATCCACAGAGAATAGACCTAATGCTGAAATATAGAGTATAGTCCAAGAAATGGCTTCAGTAAGTTTTTGTCATAAAGAATTGCTGATAATAAAAGTAAAAAATGACAGTCTATACACTACAATTCACAAATTATCTAATTTCCAGACTTTTCTCATGATAGAATACTGATTAAATTCATAAACACCTGAAAATAAACAGAATTGTAATATTTTGGAAAACCTAAAATAAGTACAGTAAAGATAAAAGAGTCTTAGCTTAAGGCCACTAGTTTTGATAGTAATATACATGATAGACAGTGCCTTTCTCCCCTCTTGTTCCATCCATGCATTAATTTGCTAACCTGCACATGTATTTTTTTACATAACATACTAGCCATGAAGCAATATCTGGAAGCTTCAAAATGTTTACCCAAACGAGCTACAAATAAGGGGATATTAATATTTAAGATTTAGTAAAATAGGTGAACGTGGTTCATACTGTTGATTAACCAGAACATCAAATGCATCTTCTTTTTCTATAACTTGAAACAATGAATTTGTGAATCTGTGCTTTGAACAACAGCAGTTACACTGAAATGCTGTATCACCAGCACAGGACATACGACCATGAGGTAAAAAAGCTTGTCCTTGTGGTGATTACCAACTGCAGTTGCAAACAGAAAACATTATTTTACTGACCCTATGCAACAGATAAATGTCATGAACTCTTATATGATTGTGTCTTTCAAATGGTTAATTCTCATTCCACAAATAGTTGGTTGACAACTGCACTTTGACATTAACAAATTTGTTTCGGTTAAAAAGAAAAAAAAATACCATAAATTGCCCATCTTCATATGAAAATGTCCCTTAGTCCACTTGAATTTGTGAGGGGGAGCCATGAAATCCTGAGCTGAAAGCTCAGCTAAGTTAGAAAGATGAATAAATCTAGGTTGTCTAAATTAAGCACAGTCCTCATTAAGGAATGGATTAGAATAGCACTTGGCATGTCTAGAAAAGAGATTTCTGTTATAAGGTTTAATTAGAAGTGTTAACTTTGTAATAAATCAAGAGAACTGGGTAAGATATTTACTATTAATATAAACAATGCCTTTAAAAAGAGCAACTACTACAAAACAAAATTATTAAAAATCAGAAAATGAAAAAAATTATGATAGCTCCCTTAGCTTTGTCCTTTTTTTCATATATATTAGAATACAATTTTAAGTAAGGGAACCACATGCTATTCAACTAATCTTTGCTTTTATAATTATGTAAATTGGAAAACACAAAACACTGGCCATTTATCTTGTGGGTCCTGTAATTTGTAGCTTGCTACACAAAGACATCATTAAAAAAGAATTTTACTTACTTTCTTGATTATATTTTTCTCTCTCTTTTTTTTTTTATTTCTAACAGCAAAAATAAAAAAGATAACAGCATCTCTAAGTGCCCTGAAAGAGCTAAAATATATCAGTGTACAGTCATGCTAATTATTCCCTTTTTTCTAGATGAAACATAGGTTTGTATTTGGTTTTAATGTACTCCTAAATACCGTGTTCTTAAATGTTAAAGCAGCAATTCTCTTCCACCGTTAAATGGATGGGAAAATGTGTTTTTGTAAATCATTTGCAATTTAGTTAAATTAAATTCTCCTTTATTCATGTAGTTAAGCATAATTTCAAGTATTTATTGTGGGACAAAGAGATGCATACTGAGAAAAAAAATTAGGAGACAGTACAGGAAAGAAAGAAAACAAGGAACTAGAAAAATTCTGTCTGGTGGATTATGGTCTGTTGGATTTTTGTCCCTGTTTCTCTTCTTAGAAGCATGCAACTTTTACAGTTTTAGTTATCAGAGAACCACGGAATGGTTAGGATTGTAAGGCACCTCTGGAGATCACTGTTAAAGCAGGTTCATCTAGTGCAGATTGTACAGGGTTGTGTCCAGGTGAGATTGACTATCTCCAGAGAAGGAGACTCCACAACCTCTCTGGGCAGCCTGTTCCAGTGCTCTGTCACTCTCAAAATAAAAACTATTCAAGCTGCACTTTGTGCCCATTGTCCTTTATCCTGTAGCTGGGCACCAATGAAAAGAGTCTGGCTCTATCCTCCTTATGCCTGCTCTTAGGATATTTGTATGCATTGACAAGATCCCCTCTCAGACATCTCTTCTGGAGGCTGAACAGGCCTGGTTCCCTCAGTCGATCCTTGTGGGAGAGATGCTCCCATCCCCTAATCATCTCTATAGCCCTCTACTGGACCCAATCCAGGAGCTCCATGTCTCTCTTGAACTGACAAGCCCAGAACTGGACACAGCACTTCATATGCAGCCTTACTAGGGCTGACTATAGAGGTAGGATCACCTCCCTCAGCCTGCTGACAATGATCTTCCTAATGTACCCCAGGATCCCACTGGCCTTCTTGCTGTCCACCAGAACCCTCACACCCTTTTCTGCAGAGCTCATTTCTAGCAGATCAGCCCCTAACCTGTAAGGGTGCCTGGGGTTATTCTTCTCCAAGTGTGGTACTCTGCACTTGCCCTTCTTGAACTTCATTAGGTTCCTCTCTACCAAACCCTCCAGCCTGTCCAAGTCTTGCTGAATGGCAGCACACCCTTCTGGGATATTATCCCTAAGCAATATAGATTACACTTACTTTTATTAGTATTAGTATAAACCATCTGGCCTTAGAGTAAACACCATGAGGATGAATTAACAATGGTGATACTTAAAACAAGTAAACCTAAGTATTTTGGCATTTACATGTCAATGTCTGCTTTGAATTGGCAGTTATTGTCAGTTCCTTCTATATCTAGGAGAGTCTAGCAGAATTAGAACTATTAGGCTTTGTGACGAACCATTTGGTGAACTCTGTTGTGTACACATGCACAGTCTACAGAGTAACGTGGAAATAACCTGGATATTTTTAAAATCCAGAGCACAGTAATATTTCACTATTTTGTTTGTGGTGCTGTTGCTTCTAGGTTTCACTATTATTTAAATTAATGTATTGAAATCTCGTTTAAATCAATGTGTAGTGCTGTTCCATTTAGACTATAACTACTCTTTGAGAAAGGTAATTTAAATCTATTTCAGTATCTACATACAATATAGATGTCAGAAAAATTACATAGTTTAAGGCCTGTATTGTACAGGGGGGAGCAATAAACATTGGAGGGAACAATAAGCACTGGAGAACTAGGTAGGGCAATGGAAAAATGCAATGAGAATAATTTTATCTGGACCAACAAAATTTAATTAGAATGACTGCATACATTTCAATACCCATGGTTCAAAAATGTTTTCTCTGACAAGATATGAAATCTTTGTCTTATTAACAGGTTGTTTATTGTTCTTTCCACATTTTCAAATGCAATATTGTTTCAAAACCAAACCCATTTAAAACAAGGATCTTACTTTGATACTAAATATTGTTTAGTTTTGAAATGTCTCAACTTTTCTAATGTTTGAAGTTTTCCAACATAATTATTAAATTGTTAGTTTTTCACAAATAAACCAAAATATAAGATTAAAACTGCAAGTTTTTTAAAAATTGTGTTAAAAGAAAACAAAATTAAAATTGATTTAGTTTATAGTGGTCCTACACACTGACTTCTATATATAACTATACTTACAACTTAAGGCTCACTCCAAACAAGAACTTGGTTATTTAGTAATATCTCTTACAGAAAAGTAGAAAGTATGATTCTTTTAAAGAATGAGATGTGTGATTAAAAAGGATGTAGGAAAGATCTCAGAAACATATTAGATCACACAGAGATATTTGAACATTTAAACAAACATAATACTTTTCTATATTAGCTATTTTGGAATTACGTTTAGTCAAAAAGTCTACAGCAGGCTCAAAACTATGTAGTGAATTCAAAAGAATTAGTGAGGAGTTTTTAATCCTAAGGAACTATGCAGTGTCCAGTGAAAAAGATATTTTGTTGGAAAATTCCAAATATTCTCAGCTGTTCATCCATATTTTTGTAATAATATTTTATTTGTTGATGTATTTGTAATTTCTTACCAAAACTTTCAAAATACTTATTTAAATAAAACTTTCAAATATTTAGATACAAGAGATTGCTCAGTCAATTTTAGGCAGAGTAGACATGGGATTTTTTTTCACGGGGGACTTTGGAAGGCATAAAAGTAAAGTAGAAAAAAGAGTTTTGTATGCAAGACTTCACCTTTTTTAGGGTAAGAGAAATCTTTTTCCCTAGAGCTAGCTCCCTTAGGCCTTGATTTCAGACAGTGCTTCAAACTAGACCCTTGGGTTAATTTAGCAAAAAGTGGAAGTACAAGGTGAAGTGACAGTCTTTACAATTAGTCAGGAAAATAAACTCAGCCAGAGTTTTAAGGAAGGCCAAAGTCCTGCAAACATAAGGTCTAATCCTTGTCTCCTCAAATGACTTCCAATTTTTCTTTGGCTTCACTGAGATACACAGTGCAAACTCAGCTTTATAAAGAATTCGGAGAAGGTCCAAGCACTTTTTTTAAACCAAAGGATTTCATAAACAGAACTTTTATCCTAGACTGGCTGTTTCAATAGGGCTTATATGTATAAAGGCTTTCTGTGCTGAAGATAGTCCCTAAATGTATAATCCCTGCTGAGCAAGCTGGTTAGTGGAAGCTACCACCCTGTCTGTAGTTCTCAGCAGGCATGCAATCTAAACACTGGGGAGTTGAGGTACTCTTTGTAACACTGAGCATTCTGCTCCAAAGAGCTTAGAAGTGCAAAGCCAGTGAATGTAACCTGTCTTCTGTTAATACTGCACTTTGGTGTGCTTGAATTGCATTTCACTTTTCCTCTCTTGTTTTCCCTTCAAAAAATGGAGAAGAAAATCCCTGTGAATATAAGAAAGCCTATCTTTCATAGACAAATAGACCCATGAATAACAAAGGTTTGAAGTAAATTTCTGAAAATGTACTGTCAGAGTTTGCCAGAATGCTTCAAAGTGAGGCGAAATAACTCTTTACGTGTTGCTGAGAGACAGACACTAAAAAATAAGATCTCTCTTTCTTAAAACTCCTCTGTGTCTGTAGACAGTTGAAAATGACAAAATTGTGTTACCCAATGAGGAAGAAATTAACAAAAATTGTCATGGGCTATTTGCCATGTTATCATTAGATAATACAATAGAGTTGTTTTTGCTAAATGTGTCCGCTAAATATTCTTATTATTTTCAGTGCACATGTATTTACTACATAGGTATTGTAAGAACACATGTTACTTCTTCCTCTGGAAACCACTGTTATACCAAAGTCTTTGGTATTTGTTTGGTATTTTATTAGGAGGGAAAGTACCCTGAAATGCAGGATTTTAAAGTCAATTACACTTATTTGGAGCTATCTCTTTAATTTGCAATATGATTTTGAGTAAATGTTCATAATCACCTTTTAAATAAAGCTCTTGTCCCACTACAGTTTTCTAGCCAAGATTTAATTATAATTACTGTATTTCATTTTTTCACACTGTTCATTCAGTGTCCATTGATTTTAGACTGAGACAGGGTCTCTGGACAATTTCTTTGTGTTTAGATAAGAATAACTTTAGGTTTTCTTGGGATAGATCAGCAGCAAAGGAATCTTGAGAGCCACTTGAGGCTGGATTTTGCAAGTGAGAACTACCATATATGATAGTCACCTCTTACTAAAATATTTTTAGAATCTTGTGTATTACATAAACAGTGTGGATTAGATACAAGTAGAGACTTAAGTTCTAGGATTCACAGACTTCTGGGCTTCTTGACAACTGGGCTTCTGCTTCAAAAGGTCAAAACACAATATACATTTGGTGATACACCTCTAAACAGCAAGCACCTAGTAGTAAATTCAACTTTTCTTTCGAAACTGGAGGCAGTTTAGATTTGTGTTTTGCTTCTTCCATACATTGGCAAATTTGAACTCAGGTTTTCAGCAGCCCGTTATGTGCTATCTGCGAGTAGTTCATACGGTTATTTACATTGACAGTAGTAGCTATTACTTTTCATTCCTTTTTGAAAAATATATATTTGTGCTGTTCGCCATTGTGCTAGATTTCAGACCAGACAGGTTCAAATATCACAAAACAGTGATGTGTTGATAGTTATACTAGCAGTACAATTTATCATGCTGTAGAAAGCAGGAAAATTGCTAACCTTCCCTGAGGTAGAAGGAAGATTGTCAAAGACTGGAAGGTGCTGAGGTAGGGATGTTGTCAGTGTGTAACAGAGGGCTTTACTATTGTTTTCTTCCAGAATTGACTAAAAATACAGGAGGTTAATATCTTTTCTCTCAGGATATCTAATGCTATTTTGGCAGTGAGAAATATTTTGACTTTCCTCTGTAAATTTAAAGATTAAGTCACATTATGAGATATCAGTAGTAGTAATGTGCCATTAAATAATGGATGCAGAAATTAATATAAGCAACCATGAAATATTTTTAGGTATATTGTATTTAGAGGATTAAGAAAAATCAGGTGACATTTCTCTCAGCAGTAGTATTAATAAGAAAGTATGAAAAGCAATTGGGGGGCAGTTATATAAAGAAAAAGAATTGGAGACAAATTTATGAAGATTGATGGCAAAATCACTATTGAATTGAATGAATATTTCCTTTCACTTGGGTTTCCAGAAAATAAGTAGATCCATGATAGACTTTCAAATCAAAGAGAATTTCAGTAATGGACTAGTACAGGATGTAGTTAAGCTACTGCTAAGTGTGTTAAATCCAGGGAAATTAAGTGGGATTGCTTGGAAGTTGGTAAGGTAAAAAAAATAAAATATGATGCAGTTCTTGTAGAAGGAGAAGAGAGAAATATTTGCATAGGAAGAAGAGTGCTGAGATGCAGTCAAGGGGTTCTAAGTAGTTTTTCAGTGGAAATAAAATTTGGGATTTCAATGTAGATAGCAGGTAGTACAGTTTGACTCAGACTGAATCTCTTCAGGACAGTTAAACTTTTATATAATACCATATTCTGGATAATTTTTTGAGTAGAATAAGCAATTTCTTGCTTAGTTAAACCAAGTAGTAGTAAGTAAAAATGAGTCTGCTTATTTTTTTAGCTTCATTTCCTCTTCCTCCTCTCTATTTGAATGCCCTCAAAACATTTACTGTCATTTTTATGAATATTTGCATGCTGCACTAAAAGGCATAATAAAATTGGTTTAATCACAATGTGAAATAATTTCTGACACCACAAAACTGTGGAATTTATACTTCTACATTTTTTTACAGTGGAAAATTGAAGATATCAGTATAAACAGATACCTTTGGACCACCTTGACTAGTTTGTAGTAAGGCAGTTTTGTGCTTTAAACTAAAAGTAAGGCAGTTTGCAGTAAGGTGGTCTGTAGTAAGGTAATTTTACCCTCAAAAGGACCATTTGAACACACATACTTAGGGCTGAACATTAAAAGAATCAGCTATGCAGAATGGGAAAATCAACTTTATAAGCCATTTTCAGTACTATGACCTGAAATTTTCCTAATAATATCAATAAATAGTAATCCAGTATTTAAAAGAAATCTTTAAAAACTATCACACTACTATTAAAAGCATAACATTTACTGATAGCACAACATAGGATTTCATGGAGACAAATGCAAATATGCTCACATATTTTCTATCTTTTTTTCCATTTTTTTTTTTTTAATAAAGAGTTAGGATAATGATAAATCAAAACTTAAGCTTTAATTTGCAACCTGGATTTCTGGTCTGGACTCACTGCTTAGATTGGGAAAATACCTTTTTCCCCAATTTTTTCATAACATCCTTTCTCTGCCCTCACTGTACAAAGCATAGGCTGTGTGCCTTGTAAGGATATTGGAAGACTGACCAGTTCTTGGTTTGGGAATCAAGTATCATATCAGAGAAATCTTCCCATAATAATGAAAAGGCTACAAGTGCAAAAGGAAATGGTAGTCAGGGAAAGGGATTTTGGACAGCAGTTCCTATGACAGTATCACCATAATATCAGAGGGATAGCGAGTGGGAACCAAAGTATGAAGACAATACCATAATAGTCTCTGCCTGATAAAGAGAATATCAATTTGAAAAAAAAAAAAAAAAAAGACATAATAAGAAGGACATATTTATGGCATCAGGTTGTGTGAAGCTGTTTACCAAGCTCAGGTGCTATTAGCATTCCAGTAGAAACGTAATGTATTAAAAGCAGACATCGGAAATAACAATGGAAAAAAAAAATCACATAAACCTGATTTTTTTTTTTCCCTTTAAAATTTTGTGAAAAAGAAAGTGAAATTATTGTCATTCATAAACCAAAAATTGCTTTTGGTTTTCTGTCCCATTCTAAAGACATTTAGGAAAGTTTCAAAGATTCTAATTGATGGCTTCACTTTAATGTTAGTAAAACTTTTTTTCATTAATTGAAAATTGAAAAATATTCTTAGTCTATAAAATATTCTTTCTTTGTAGGCCCAGCAAATATTACTGCATAGTAAAAATTTTGCAGTTCCCTCCCCCAATATTCTATTAGGATGTTTTGATATATCAGTAATGCATAAAATACAAAAATCTCATAACATAAAAACAGTATGTGTAAATACTTGACCAAATCCAAATGTGTGAGTAATGGAGCCTTGATACTTGTCACAACTCATGGGATTGCTCAGAACTTACAGAAGCAAACCCTACAAGAAACAGAGCTGTGCATACAGCTGTCAAAATCGGCTTGAAAAAAAAAAAAACGGAGAAAAGAGGACAGATTTAGGAATAAAATGCTGATAAATTTCAGTATCTATTTAAGCATCCATTCTGATCCACAGTGGAATTTAAGCTATCCAAAAACATACTTAAATAGTCATGTTTTGGGAAATAAATATTGTGAATAGGACTCGGTGTTAAGACATTTTACACAAAATATGGAAAACAGCCTGTTGTGAAATGAATGTTTTAAAGTTGCTCAAAAAATTAGTGCTTTAAGGTTGCTCACACCACTTTAAAGTGAAACTTGAGCAAATATCACAGGAATACTGTTTTAGATGTACTGTGTAATTCTTCTCTCAGTTTTCCTTTTGAAGCTATGTCACTGCTTTTAAATAGCTACACCAATGAAGCTACTGGGAGAGGTAAAAAATCTATTTGGCTGTTTGGGACACATTATCATTTTCAGTTTAGGTTAGCAGCGTACTTTTGAAGGAAATATTTATCTTTTGTATTTGGTGCAGTTTGTTTCATGTCACAGAGCATCCCTGAAACAAGAACACAGGAATTATGTTTTAATGAAATAAGTTAGAATGGTACCTAATCTAATGCACTAAAGCTATTAGTGAGTCTACAGTCACTGAGTCTACAGGACCAGACTAGAACTCCTTTGAGAGAAAAATCCGTGAAATGACCATATTGTAGTTGTCAAGTTTCTAGCATATTTTTTTCTGCCTACAAATTTACTCCTTTTGAGACATAGAGCTTGCTAATGAAGTTTAGCTTTGTTATGATTTAGAAGTTAGGAGTTTAAATTTTTACCTAGCTAAGGTGGTACAAGAGGCTGGTTCAAAACACATTTATAAAATAAAGGTTTAGGAGAACAAGGTCAAATAGTAAAACAACTAAATTTTCAGTTTCACTGCAATTTGAATAAAAAACCATTTTGATGTTACTACTGTCTCAAGCTTCTGGAACTATAGTAGCAGCTTTCTTTAACACTATTGAATCACTTCAAATATTGGATAATATATTTTATCCCTGACCAAATGGAAAAAAATCCTGTAATTTTACATATTGAGCTATTAAGTGTACATTAATTGGCATTTTATATTTTGCTTTTTGTGTTTTTAATAGTTGGTAGTTACTAAAATTTAGTTCTGCAGGAATCACTACATCTCCAGGCTTATTTTTCAAATATATACATCAGAGAGCAATAACAACATGCTTTTAAAGTGGCCACTCACATAATACTTCAAACCCAAAGTTCAAGAGAGACTTTGAAAAAGAAGAATTTCTCACTTAAGTTGTGGTGAAACTGACCACATACAAATAAACAAAAAAGATCTTTCTCAAAACATTTAATAAAAGTAAATAACCATTTCTTCAGATAAATTTAAAATTATTAGAATTTAGGTGTGTCAATACATAAAGAAATATGAAGTGAGTGTAAAAAGAACCTTGGAATTTGGACCACTTGCAGAATTATACTGGGACCTTTTAAAAATCAGTGTAGCAACTTATTATTGTATGGAGGCTGAGTCTAATAACTACAGTTGTTTAGATCACTGTTGCCTAAGGTAAAACCTTACTTGTGTACACAAATATATTTGTACACATTAAAATGTCTAAAATAATCAAATTAATTCTACTGAATTGTGGTAATCAAGGTTTATATGTGTGTATCTTTGATGTCAATATATTTATTATTTCTTGAAATTTGATGGTATTTTGACTAACAAAAGGGAGAAGTAGGGACTGGAGATAAATGCAAAAAAAAGTGAAAATATGAGAACACAAAAATAGCTGAATGACGAGAACGAACTTTTTTCTTTTTTTTCTTTTTTTTTTAATCTTATCCTTTTAGATCTAATTTAGGACCCTTTCCCTGCCTCCAGCCCCCCCAGTAGTGATTACAGCAGAAATACAAAAATCACTCTTGCTAGTTAGACAACATGTTGTGAAAGCAAGACAGAGGTCTAAATCTATGTCTGTTCATAAACCTTCCCTTTCACAGAAACCTTAAAGCCTGATCTTGAATACTGCTAACTGGCTTCCAGCTATAGTCAGCCACACTGACTATATGACTTAGGAGTCCTCATGTTTATTCTTCCCCATTAAAGTACCTGTTCTAATGTCTGTTCTAAAAGATGAATCAATAACCTTTGAACAGAGGTGCATATTAGTGTTGTACACTAATTACAGAGTAGAGAAGGGATTGGATAAGCTGCAAAAGGGAGGGTAAAGAAAGAATTATAGTTGCCATGGGCTCACCAATAGACCTATTCTTTCTTATTTTTTTTTTTTACCTTGGGTAGCTTGATCACCAACTTCAACCATTGCAAAGAAGGAGAAGCAGACCCTCGTGTTTTATGCAAAAGAATGTCAGGATTGCAAAAGACTAGTGAAAAGTAGTTTTTTCCTTACTTCTGCAAATTTAAATAGAAGGTTGCTAGATAAATAACCAGATGCCACGACAGCTTAGAAAGCCTTCACAGGTAAGTCACACTGGTTTATCCAATTTGAAGCTTTCAACTTAATCCTTCTGCTCAGTGATTCTTAACACAATGTGACTGCAAGCTGTAAAACATTTTCTTGTGCTTTACTTTCCCAACCTACTTTACAGTGTAAAAACCAGGTCTCTGATACAAAATACTCTTCTATTTTCAAAAAAAAACCCCAAAAAATCCAAACCAAACAAAAGTTAGGTTTGTGCAGGAATTGTTTTAGGTATCTTTCAGGTTACAGTGCAAACATCCTGAATTTTTAACCTGTAACTAAAGTGAATAACTTGTTACGATTTTAGCCTAGCCCTGACTCCACACAGACATTAGCATGAAGGTAAAATTAACAATTTTGCACTTAACTTACTTTCTTCCACTGCTTTGTTGGGGCCAATGGTGTTTCCTGAATAACTGAATAGTCCATCATTTGTCCATTTTTTTAAAGTCACCTGCCAAACATAGGACGATAGAGAAGAAATGTCTTATGGTAATACTTGTTTTTTTCCTCATATTTCTGTGTACATCATTCCTCGTTACAGAACACACTCTCAAACCTTATCTACAAAATTCTTCCTTATAGCTCTCATTAGTCTAATGTGGTGATGCTCTTATCAGGTCTTAGCTGATTTAGGTTATCCAGCCTTATTCTGTTTAGCCTGAATACCTTTCACATGAACACATTACATGTAAAGGTCAGGTATTACTTAGCTATTTAACTACAGATCCCACATTTTAATTTTATGTCTTAAATCTGGGACTTAACAATGTAATTTCAATCATGACATTTACCCAGCAAATTTTCATTCCTAAATAATTTCTTATGTATAGAATTTCTTGGAATTTTCAATTGCAGGTAGGATTCTCCAATCTCTTCTATTTAGGTGCTGATCCATAATAAGAAGGAGCAGCCTTTTTCTAAAGGAGGCTCCTTACCTGAATCAAGCAATTTTAACTCATGATTAGACAGTGGTAGCAATTGCGCTTCTTCTGCACTGACACCCATTGCAGTCAATAGACAAGGGTGAGAAATAATAGCTTGAAGCATCCAGATTCTGTTCTCACTGACATGAATATGCCTTCAGGTCATGTGTAGAAAGGCAGTTTTAATATATAATGCTCCCATAATGTCACCTACATATGCTGTGTCAGCAGCAAATAGGCTGTATCAGAGCCTGTTCCATTTTTCTTCCATCCTGACATTACAGCTGACAATTTTTAAATGTTGAACACTGGGGTAATTCTAGATAAATCATACATATAGTCACAGAAAGCAACTATGACACATAAAACTCATCATGTCTGCAACAGTGAGCCATTCCACTCATATACAGATTAACTTCTGATAGCAGTGTTATCTCTACTTCACATATGCAATTTATCTGGAAATTTATGAGTAAAAGTTTTGGTGCAGGCCAGTAGTCTGACTTGCCAAGCATTGGGAAAAGCAACCTGTTCTCATAGAAACAGATGAGAAGCTTCATCCTGTTTTATATGGGAGCTTGGCAACTGCGTTCAATATCTAACAATGAGCATCTAAATGGTGACTATCAGTTTTTCTTGAACATAAGGGAATTTCCATGGGATTTCTTCCAGAGTTTTTTTGTGTTCAATGGACTAAAGATGGAGCGTTGTACTTCAATTGCCATGTCTGTATCCAAATATCTCTTGCAGAAATGTGAAAACTAGAGCATCTCCCCGGATTCTGGTCTTCACCATCATTGCTTCTATGCTTTCTGCAGCCACATACTAGAGCCTGAAATCTTGTGATAAGTTACTGATCTGTGATTTTCCACTTCAGCTGAAAAAATTATAATTTTTTAATTATCATTATTAATCCCATTGAGGCCAAGTAGTCCTTATTCTGGGGCAGTTTGGCTTCTCTGCCTCTGACTTTGTTTGAACCCAGAGCATAACACCTGGGGGTTGCTATGCCCCTCTTGGGAAAGGGAAACTTCTCCCACTCTACCTTAGCATGGGGTTAATGAAACACAGAAAATCCTGAGAAATGTAAGGGAAAGAGGGAAGTTAATACAATTCTCTTTCTTACCCAGGAAATATATAAATAAACAAATCCAATGGTAGACTAAGTTGATGAGCTGTACTGCTCCTATTCCCTGTAGAACACTTGCAGCCCATTCCTCAGATGCCTCTCAACAACCTGAAGTTTTTTTCCATTAGCCTGGCAAATGTATCTCCCCTTTCTAGCCAGTTAGCAGTCTGTTTTATCTCTGTCTGTAATACATTTCAGCTGGAGTTATTTCATCCACCTGCATAGAAAAATGGAAGGAGAAAAGAGAAGGTTGTCTTTCAATCTTTCAAGGGCCACTATATCCAGCTTTCTTAATAGAGAAACAGATGCCTGAGACATAGGAGACTGAGAATGTTAAATGATTTGTTGCTTTGCAGCAATCTGATCTACCTGCATGATTGCTCAGCCTCTTCCTGTGGCTGAAAGAGGTGAGGAGACAACAACTTGATTCTTTTTTGTAGCTTTGAAATAAATATTTCTTTTTTAATTCCCAAATTTCTTATTATCTTTGCATTTTTTGAAACTTTACAGCCATCAATCTGTGACCCTAATTGCTTGATTTCCTTCCTGATTCTGTCTTACTATAACTACAGTCTTTTGACATTAAATTTGCAATTATTTATAATTCTTCTCATGGCAATAATAAATATTGGTATGTATCTTGAATACAAATATAATTGACTATTTTCAAATTATGAAGCTTCACCTGTCTTATTGAACTGTGGAACAAAATATATTTTCCTACAGGTCATGCAACCGTTCAGGCCAAATGTTTTCTCTCATATATACCCTTGAAATCTCATTAACAAATCAAACTAGGACTGCCACATCTTCTAATTTCTCTCCATCAAGGGAGTTTTAGCGACTTTTATTTTTCAAGAAAACTTCCCACATCACCTCTAGGAAAATAAATAATCAGTCAACATCTGAAAATTCAGTATGTTGAACTACATTAATTTTGTTGAAGGTTGATATATTGATCGGGATTCATTGCCACGAAGAGAAAAATAAATTATACAGACTCTCTGTAAGCAAACAGTTAGAATTGAAAACCTAATCAAAACAAACAAACAATCTATTTCCCTAATTTTTTTTTCCCCCATCAAAACACCATGCAAATAAAAGTGTTGAAAAAAGAAGGCTCAAGAAGAGAATCTCAGCTATGACATTTATAGGAAACAAAATCAAGGCTACCTAGGAAATCATAGTTTCTTAGCTCCAGTTACCATGAAGCAAAGGCAGGCACTTGAGTCTGCTCTTGGTTTGACAGGTAAAATAAAGGACTGGAGACAACAACAGAGTCAAAAGTAATTTGGCCCCCACTACTTATGGAAGATGCCTGTTGGAGAAATGCCAAGTAATGCCAAATAATCTCTGAATCAAATAAAAAGCTATGTCTTCACAGAGAAATCTTTAGTGAAAAATCAATTTGCATATTGCTACAAAGGAAATGCTGCACATAAACAGCAACACGAAAAGGAGATTTTTTTTTTTATTTTAATTTAAATATATTAGAACAAAAAGCAGATATTCTCTTTTTATCATTCTTAAATGTAAATTCTTTAATACTATTAAAATGTAAGCTTTAAAAGTCAAATTTTAAACCAACCTTTCTTTTGTAGATTTGTATAATAGTAGCTTAATCATATCTTTATAATTTACACCTTCTTAGCTGTTCTTTTAATTGTGATTTTATCCAAAAGAGCAAATTTTTGTGATAAGACTATTCACATAATTATATTCAGCCTCAAATCCTGAAAATCTGTTTCACAGTCTCTGAAATCCAGAGAAGACTGATTTAAGCAAGTTACTTTGTAAATGAAATACTGCTTATTCATAGTCCCCAAACACACAAAGAACTTCTGGTCTCTTTGACAGCCACAGTCAACTGCCTTTAATGCCTGCAAGAAATGTGTTGTGGAATGATATCTTACAAACTTTCATGGCATTGGATTACTAGCATGAGCAGAAAGAAAAGTTTGAAGAGGTCACTCTTCCTTTCTCCTTCTTGCTGTCCTTGCTTTATACCCCCAAAAAAATTATTCAAGGCGCAAGAGGTTAGTGTTACTGTATGTAATACCATATTCTAATTATTAAAATTATCTACTTTCAGACATCTCAGTAAAAATAACAAATTTTATTGAGAGAAATCAAATAGAGTGCAAAAAAATATTTCCAGCAAATCAAGTTTACGGACGTTTTGTTGGATGTTTCAATGAGACATTTTTATTAATGAGGATATTACAGTACTTTAAAGCAAACAGTAAATACATGCAAGTTCCTTTATAGCTGTTAAAAAAAACTCAGCTACATAGAGAAGTAGCCACTCTTTCTTAGTCATTCATTTTGATGGACTGTTTTGAGGTTCTTTTCCTCTGCAAAGATGTTGCAGTCGTGATATTTACAAATATCGATATAGCAAAAAGCAACTTCTGAATGCAGTTTCAGTTCTTAAAGTAATAAATGCTTCTCTGAAACAGTCTGTTATGTGATCCCTTCAAACTTCTCGGTTACTTTATACTTTGTGTTGATTCATTTTGTGTATCTAAACAAAGCCGCTTATAGAGAGGAAAAGAATGTTAGTTATGGTTACAAGAAATGAGCTATTTCTAAGGGGGTGCATGGAAATTGTTTCTAAAAGGAAGAGTCAAGTGTATTGACTGAGTCAGGAGAATGCTTACCTGTTACTATTATGGAATTCTGCTTCTAAGTTCCATCACTTTCCCTACTTCCACCACTGAGACTGTAAGTCAGAACATGTAATGAGGGGAACTGAATACTTGTTGGGTTCTAGGTTTTTTTGATACCCTGAGTATGGATTTATAGTAGCATTCATTGCATATTAGGTCTTCTCCTCCACCACCCTCTTCTTTTACATATATATTTGCCTCTGTTTTTCTTGAATTTAGAACTGTTAGTCTGGAGAGAACTGCAAGACTTTTTACATGTTTCAAGGTTACTGACAATGTATGTTCCATTCATCTTAATATGTTCCCTTTCCAGCTCACTTCCCCTGAAAACCTTCCTCAGAGTTTGTGAAAAATAAACATTTGCCTGGCAATCCAAATGTTACGTGTCTGAACTACTCAGTAACTTCATTTCCAGTCACATTTTTAAAGAGGTAGAAATCTGCCACTGCATTTCACAGGGAGCCAAAAAACCTTGTGCATAGGAGGCTTGTTCTAAAGTTATGAGCTCTCTCTAGACACTGGGATTTCTCTTGTTTCTTGTTAGCTTAGGTGTGCCTTGGTTTCTGAGCTGCTCCTGCACATGAAAATTGATATGCCTGTGTATTTATAGAAACCCACAGTTTTGATTAGCTGGTGGCTAAGCTTAATGATCATATTATGGATCCAGAGTTTTCATTCCATTCAGTTCTAGGGTATTTATCAATTTGAAACATTAAAATATCTTTTGATAGGGATATAAACCTAAAATTTGGCAGATATTTCCTCTTAGTCTCAACTGGAAAATAGACCGAACAACTAGCACTCTCCCAAATTGCATTACTATATACTAAAATTCTCTCTGAGATAAGTTGATCTAATTAATTCAGGTAAAATTAACTCACATCCAGATAATATAATAGCATCATCAGATATGGGAATCTGAGTTATATAAGTTATATTTCTATTCTCTTTGTGTTTGAAGACTGAAGATAATAACTGTTTTATCACTCCTGTGCAATAAAGCATTTTAACACTGCTCTTGAACAGGTCTCAATTACTGGAAAAGTTGCAGTATGAGGGCATCGGGACCTCCGGTGAGAAAAAAAGCTACTTAACAGACTTTATGATTAGGAGTCACGAGGCAAAAAGATAATTTTCATTCTCTTTTACATAACCCTGAGGACATTGCAATTACTTACAGAACAATAACATTTCCCTGGGTTCTTCTGGCAAGCCTGGTGATACCATAATGGACGATGGCAAACAAACAGTAACAAATAAGCAAACAAAGATCTGTGTCATACAGTCTCTACTAAAAAGATAAAAGGAAGGGATGGAAAGGAACCAGCATTAGAGAGATTATTGTTTACCAGATGAAAAACATTGTTTTTTTCTGAATCCCATCATAGGAAATAAAGCACAAAGAAAAGTAAACTGAACTTGTCCGTGCTCAGCACAGGACTTATCTATAAACTCTATACCCTAGATATGGTTCTTCCTGAACTTTTGGAAAGCTGGTACCTTTATTTTACGAATAATAACAAATTAAACAAAAGTAGATTTTTTCTTGAACTGTACAGGAGAGTGTGCTGATATTCAGAGAGAAATCTGAAAGGTTAGGCACTGTCATATTAAACTCAGTAGATAGTAGATGTTTTACTTGTGGGCATGCTGTGAAGCAACAAAAGAAATTATATATTATGAATTGGAATAGTGTTATCTCTGAAAAAGTACAGGCTAACTGACAAGACAAGATGCATCAGTACCACTGCTTCAATTTTCAGTTCTCTTTATTTAATATGCCTTTTCTCTGGAATATTAAATGCATCACGTATTTTTTTAAATTCAGCTCTTGGATTCCTCTTATGCCAATAACAAGCTGGAAATGTATTAGAAGGGTTAGATCAGTTCCCATCTCACCTATGTTCCTCATTGCTTAGCTTTTTTGTTTCCATGCCACCCATCTGAGGCTGATTGACTCTTGAGTTTCTGGCATGCTAGATAGATAGCATGGGTGATTTAATAGCACAACCTGAAAATGGAAGCTTGAAGAGAGAGCATTGCTCATTCAGCTATTAGCTGAGGACAGTATTTTTTCACCTTGCTTCTCTTGTGTATATTAATCTCATCAGAGTTGCAGTCCGGAGCTCCTGCTGTGGGAAGATACCATCAGCAGTCCCTGGAACATGGGATCTCGCATTTAGAAAAACTTCTGACAACTGCAGCAGTGCTATACAGCTCCTTGCTGTCCACGAGCACCGAGGGCAGTTGCAGGCAAGCCCTGGAGGAACTGGAGCCAAGACCCAATGGTACTGTCCATGGAGTCTGTGCAGAGTAGATGGTACCCATAAAACCCTGACACTCACCACTCGTAAGACTTCAGGTTTTGCTTTTTGGGAGCCTTTGGAATTGTGCCTTGTATTGCAGCCATATTGTACACTGGGTTTGGAGTTCATACAGCTGGTGCCTTAACAGCAGGATTCAGTATCTGTTTATCAGCTGTGCAGGGCTAGTTCCCACCCTGATCTAATTGTAATAAGTTGTTCATTATGATAAAAATAAGATTCTTCATGTTGTTGTGTGTCCTCCAGTATCCTTAGGCTGACTGACTCAAAGATAAGACCTTCCTATCACTAAATATTATCTAAACTGTCTCATCACCTCTCTTTTTTGATGTGTTGAAGTACATAGTAGAATGAGTCTCTAGATTTATCATGCTTTACCAAACTCTTAGATTCTTGATTCTTGTCTCTTCTTTTGATATCTTTTATTATTTTAGTATTTCATAACAACTCATAATATAACACTTTTGAAATTTCACATCTTTCTCAGAGGCAGATAATTTTTCTTTGTTTTCAGATTGTGACAGGAGAAAGTACAAGATAATTTATATTTGGATCTTCTTGACTACAGCTTTTCTCTTTGGTTTTTTTTTAAACTTGAGTGTTGTTTATTTGTTTGGTTTGGGTTGGCTGGTTGTTTTTTTGTTTGTTTATTTTTTAACTGGGAGGTATTAAAAAATTTTATTGCTGTTCCATGCTGCATTTTGTTTGTTAATATGTTGACAGTAGGGAACTTCTGCATGGCTCTCTCCACTGTGAATCCTCATTCAAATAAATGGCATTTCTTAACGTAAATCAAAACAATCTCTAACTTGTTGGATTTTTCTCTTTTAATTTGCTACCAACAAAAAGTGTTGATCTACTGACATTTGCCAACCATTAACTGCTTGCACAAAACCAGCTTTCTAGTAATCCTTGTACAGACTTACTATACAGTTGAAATTTCTTTTGTTCTGCTCATATGTCACAGAAATTCAGAAGGTTTATAATACCTCAGCCTAACTTAGAGAAGATCCAAGGCTTTATTTCTCTGATAAAGGAGCCTGAACTAGAATCTGCTGGTTTAGAACAATAAAAGATTTCTTTTATCCTGAATATATTCAATGGCAACTTTGAGTTATGCAAAGCTAAACAAAAAAATAAATTCTACCTACCTTGAAAACAAATTTACTATTTCCTGACTATAGTTAACTTTTTGGGAATTCGTCACCACTTCAGTAGGGCCAGGATTTATTTTTTATGATAGATGTCACCGTTTTGACATTCAGTATTCCCTATTTTATCTTTCGAATTTAGCATGTCATGTTTTAAAAATTCTTCAAAGTCCCTCAAAGTCAAAAAAGACAAACAAATATCTCAAGTTACAAGTTACAAACAATGCCAATAACATCTGCAAAATTCAGTTTCTCTTCTGAATCTGTTTGCTCAAACTTTTAACTGCTTCAGACTCATCACTGCTACAATAACTTTATTAGCCTTTTATACAGAGTAAAGAAGTAAAGAGAGGGATAAGAAAAAGGTTTTCCATTATGCAATACAATGAAGAGCACCTGTGTTAGAATTCATTAACTCCATTGAGCAGGCAGCTGCATATTTTCAACATCCTGATGAGGCAGGGGGAAAAAAAAGAGAGCAGTTGACTTACTGTACAGATTGGAAAACACAACAAAATATCAAGTGCTTTGTTTTCTTACTCAGGCACTTGATTATCCTGTTCCCCTTTTAGAACTGCTGACTTCCTTATACTTCTGTGCATATAATATGCTTGTATAGTTAATTTTACACGTATCTTCCTTATAAATACAAAATAATACTGGAATGATGTATGCCAAAAAGTACAGTTTACACTACTGGTTCTACAAAGTTAAATACTTGAAATATTGCTGAACACCTTTATTCTTAAATTTATAATTTAGGAGAAATTATTCTAATTAATAATCATCCTGATTATTGGGTAATTATTAGGAATTGATTTTTTAATATTTATTTATTTTATTTTATTTATTTTTTTTAATAACTGGTTCTATTCATATTTTTCCTATCCCAAATTTCTCTGTGCTGTATTCTAGATAGGTAAGTTTATAATACATGGGCATTTTATTTGGACCTCTCCATGGCTTGCAGCTGTGGAAGTCCATTTTCCTGATTCATACACTTGTAATTAAGGGTCATAAGGTGGATCTTGACTACACTGTCTGCTTTTGGCCTCTACTAACAGGGACTAGAAAAGTTATTTCCAAGAGTTTATTGGATTCTTCTAGTGGAAATTCTGAAAACAGCTGATTATAGATGTCTCCTACAGGTAACGCCTCTGATGTTGAGGGAAGACTGGAGGTAATCATGCTTCCTCAGGTTATCCTAAGGGATAGGCATGTATGAAGAATATGAACAATGGCCTCTGAAAGCTCTAGCACTGCAAAGTTCCCATGAACAAATTTCCTCAGGTTTAGCGAGAGAAAATAGAGGCATATCATTATGACTTAAGCTCCTGTGGGACTTACGACTAACATCCTTACAAATGAAAGGTATTAGCAAGCTTCCATGAAGCACTGAGTTTTGTCTCTTGTTGAGGTATCATTTTACAGGACATAAGCAGGAACCACTGGTAGTATTTGGTCTGCATGTTTGTCTGCAGGTAGCATCTGGTGTCTCTTGTTCATAGCTTTTTGAGTTCTATTCATAGAATTATATATACTTTACATGTATGCTATAATTCATTTACACAGAGCACTGGATATTCCACTAGAATTGGAAAATAAGTATATACATGCATTCAGAATTTCAAAGACCATATTCACATCTCTCATATGTCAGAGTGTACCAGAAATAACTCTGTTGAGTTTTATCAACTGATGTTGAATTTGTATAACTGAGAACAAAAGTAGGAATTGACCTCTTTTCTGTAGTCTCACATGTAAGATCATCTTTGCTAATATAATATGCTGCTTAAAAAGAAGTGTAAAACAAAAAGAAGAATAATACTGAAAGCTAGAGTGGCTGAAAATTAGTCTCAAACATTGAAATATAACTGAACAATTTATTTCCTTAAAATTCATCTAAATATAATTCCTCTTCTCAAAATCATGTAACATTATTTTACTGTTCATTATCTCATTTGTTTATTACTATTTGATTGAGTAGTATTTTTCTCTCCTTTAAAAAGACTTATTTCTCCTATATTAATTTTAAAGACAACCATATTATTAATGTGGCTTTATTAGAGTGTTTGAGGTCAAATACATTAAATAGGCTCCTTCCCAGGAAACCATTTACTATGTGAGTTGTCATACTAAGGCAAATACATCATTGAACAACAGAAGCAGCACAGCCAGCAGAAAATTTGAAAAATACAGCAACATCCACGGACTATTTGTTACATGACTATGACTAAACCTAAATAACTGATAAAGTTTCACATCTCAGGCAATTTGTTTCACAGAAATCATTATAGAGACATACTGCTGAAAAGTGTCTTCATGCATTGTGGGTCACAAAAGGAGTTGAGAGGATGCCCAGGGCATATTAATAAAGCATATTCTAGGACCCCTGAAGGGATATGTACTGAGATGGTATATTTGCTTAATATCAGATGAGTCCAAATGAAGATACTGAGGATCCAAAAGCAATGAACCTGTATTAGTTTAGCGCTGTAGCTGAGGTCGCAGGCCACAGTACTACTGTGAGCTTAATTAGCACGTGCAGGATTATATACTGTTTCCAGTGTCAGACCTAGCTCAGTCAGATCTAAGACAGAAATCTCACTGTATGGGCATAGTACTTCAGTTTTGATCACCTACTTTTGGTCCAGTTTTCAGTTGTTAGCTCTCTTGGTGGTGTTACATAACCAAAGACCACCCTTCCTGAAGGAAACAGGCATACAGGGTTCCTCAATCAGTTTGATTCAGTCTGAGGACCTTTTTATTTTAGATGAATTTTCTTCTCTTATATAAAAGTCTTAATCAATAGGATATAGATACAGATATGCCCAGATTGTGACTCTCCCGTTTTCTTGCTTGCCTATGAGGATCTCGCCATGGTTGTCATCAGGAATATAAGAAACTGTACTGGTCCACAATTTGGAAGTGATTTTTTACCAAGGTCCATCTTGTTTTGCTTATTTCTAGATTGTTTATTAGTAACTGATAAGAAAGCCACATTTTGCAGAAGTTTGCCAAAATCTCTTGAGTACTCTGTGTTTCTGATTCTGGTAGATGACAGCAGAAGCTTTAATGCACAATTTTAATCTTACTAGCAACCCAACTAGGTGACCCTGTGTTTCATAACTTGCCAAAATATTTGCAAAAAGAGGTTGGTACACTATATATGACTTCCAATGAGTTATTTTTTTCAAATTTAAGAACAAACAGGCTATGCTGCCATGGCATAAGACAAATGATATTCCTCATCAATTAATATCTGATGAAAAACAAACAAACAAAGGATAGAAACAAATAAAGCCATGAGATTGCCCACAGAAATATATACTGGGACCTCTGCTCTTCAAATTTAAACCAGTCAGAAACAGTTGACCATGAAGAGTAGCAGGAAGATCTCAAAGCATTAAATGAATTAGTGATAAAAGAATGGATAAAATCCAGTGTGAATTGACTGCATGTGGAGAAAATATCTAAAATGGAATATATACATTTACAGCTCTGAATAATGTATTGATACGCAGGAAAGGGATTTTGAATTCATGGATAATTCTCTGAAAATGTCAATCAATATGTATTTGTAGTCAAAAGAGAAAATTGTATGTTGAAACTTACTAGGAAAGAAGTCGACAGAAAAAAAAATGTTGCTCTATAAATCTCTTGTATCCTGCTAATTATAAACCCTGTGAAAGTTTA
Source organism: Chiroxiphia lanceolata (assembly GCF_009829145.1). Lineage (NCBI taxonomy): Eukaryota > Metazoa > Chordata > Aves > Passeriformes > Pipridae > Chiroxiphia > Chiroxiphia lanceolata. The sequence goes on along the minus strand of NC_045642.1, from coordinate 21,202,128 downwards.
TTAACTCCTAAAGTTATTTTTAAAAGGACTAATTTGAATTATGAATAATACAGAAAAAAGCAACAAGATAGACAAAGGAAAAATTATACTGAATTAGGGAAAACCACATATATTAAGTTTCTTCATATTGGAAAAGACATGAAGAGAGATATAAACGATATGGAGAAGGTTAAGAGAGAATACCTATTCAGTTTCCTTTAAGACTAAAACTGGCAGACACCTCATTAAATTACCTGTTATTTAATTTAAAATAAGCAAAAGAGAGGTTTTTTGTCCTCCATCACTCAGCTACACAGCATAACAGTGCTCTGTAACATGCTATATTGTATAAAAAATATAAGTTTAAAAAAACCTACATAACTACCCAAACTCATGAAGCAACTGTTCCTTTGTTGTTTTCCAGGTTACATTCTTTCACAGTCTTATCCTTAGAAGTGTTCAACCTAATTTTTGCCCAAAGGAGATTATAGTCTCCACTGAAATGTTCGTTCTCTGTCACAAATCTGTCAAAGATTGTACACGCTGCTTTGAAAAATCAATTTCATGCGTAAATTTTAAAAACTTTCTATTGCAGAAAACAAATGCACAGTAGCCATCTCTTCAGGCTAACTTTAAATCTTACTTTTAACAGGTCTCTAAAGCCTTTAAGAAAGACTCATCTGCTGTTCCTTCACTCCAAAATGTCATGAATGTTAATTGGCTTGTTGGTGGTTATCAACCTGGTACCACTGAAGAGTCATATGTAGTCTTCATTCATTTGATACCAAATTATGCATACAAACACTTGCCTTACATTAAAAGACTAAGGTTGCAATGTCGATGATTTAAAAGTTGCCAAAATGAGTGTTCATTGCATTCACTGGTCCCACGCATTATAATGAAGTCTTGATTACATGGTTTTCTATTACTTTTTCCACAGAACTCTGTTATAAGGACTACGATATGATGTGAAGTTCTTTACACTTGAAATGCATAAAACAGTTAAAAACCCCAATGTATTGACAATAGATGTCATCATGTGACATTTTCAGGATAAGTCACTAGATTTGCAGTCTTCAAGTTCCTGCTCTTCCCAGACAAACAGTCAGGACTCGAACTAAATGCTGCACTGGTGTCCAGTTTTATAGTCAGTAGTGTCTTCTTAGGGAAGTTTATTATGGAATTATATTTGCAGGGCAATCATCTATGAAAGGATGGATAGGTTCAATGAGAATGGAATTTGTACAGATTTCAGCTCCTAAATACCAAGAAGCAGTTGCTGAAGGCTGATTTTCAAAATAAAAACACTGGAGTAAATGGTCATGAAATAGCAAAAGACACATCCCTAACACAGAGGTGACTCCAAGTTAAGTTTCATCTACCAGTTGAAATGTCAATGTGGTAAGAATTATATTGTAAAATTTAAGACTGGAAAAACTGATGGTTTTCCTAAACAAGTATATATTTGTCCTAAAAAATTTCAGCCCTAGAATATAAAACTTGGTAGCATTGCATTAAGAAAAAATTGGATGACTGTAGTAATTTTATGTAATAATATGTAAATGTATACAGCCAGTAATGACTAAAAAACAGGAAGGTAAACAGTTTACTCATTTACTTGACAGGTTCCAACATACAACAGTTAGACAACAGCATAATATTTTGAAATATACTTACTGTTCTTTATATGGAAGCTAGTAGGAAATCCATGTGACTAAAATAATGAAGAGACATTGATTTGTTTTATATTATCATGTTAGTTATTTCTGAGTACTGATTATTATAAAATAACATTTTATTTCACATGAACACAAATATTTTCTGGTGTTATGCTGATTATTTTTTGGAGCAGTGGAGGAAGTATATTTTTTAAATGGTAAATAGAGATACCAATTCCAGATCTTTCCTGTTGTTCTTAAAGAAGCTCTTAAGGAACACAGATTTTTTTAAATCACTGTTAAGAAAAGGAATACAACTGGATAGAATGGGCTAAAATATTTACCTGTGATAGTTTGCAATGCTCTGCAGACACATTTTTGCCTGCCATGCCATATGAATAAGTAAAATAGGATGAAATGTTTGTGTTTTCATCCAGATCTCCAAGAATCCAAGGAATTTCTCTTCTTGAAAAAGCAATATATACCATATATAGTAAGAAATTCTTCAGTTTCTTGGAAAATGCCTTCAAGTAGAGGAATGGATGGTTTATAACCATGAATGATTTTTTTTGCCCTACATAAATGTTGTAACTTCATTTTACTGCAAATGCTAGCAAAGTTCTCCCTGCTGATAACAGTGTTCATCCAAGCTTTGTGAAAGTTGTTTACAGCATCATAACTAAAAGTAAAATGATGAAGGATCAAATAATTATGTAGCTACCAACACTTGGAAGATAAGCAAGAATAAGAAGAGCTCTGACTGAACATTTTTAAATTTATTTTTATTTTTGATGGATTTAATTGCTTTTGTTTTCCTGACAAACATTAAACTCATTTTGCAGAAGTGGAGGCTCTCCGACTGGTTTCTGTATTCCTGACTGAGAACAGTGACTGGTGCTCTGGCTCTGTACTGAGTCGTGAATGGTGGGAAGTGCCCTGCGGGGAGACTACAGCAATGTCAGCAGAGGAACTGGCAGTGCAGAGGCAAGAGGAAGCATTGTGGCAGAATAAGCTGCCCAGGAGGAAAATCTGATTGTAAAAGTATGTCACTTAGATGTTCACATACCCAGGAACTGGGCCACCGAAGAACCATGGAAACAATCACAAAGTGGTTCAAGTTGCTAAGATTGAACTGGCTCAGGTGAATCTGGACTGACAATATAGGGATGAATTAATTATAGCTCAGTGGGCCCATGGCACCTCAGGCTATCAAGGAAGATATGCAATATATAGGTGGGCTCAGGATCTAGAGGTGGACTTGACATGGACGCCACGACACGTTATCTATGAATGTGAAATGTGCTGCAACTAAATAAGCCAAGCAGTTAAAGCCTTTCTGGTATGGGAAATGGCTGAAATACAAAGATGGGGAGGTCTGACTGATTATATTACACTCCCAGAAAACTGCCAAGGCAAGTGTCATATGTTAACAACACTGGAAGCAACCACCAGATGGTAGGAAACATCCTGTTCCCCATGCTTCTGCCTAGAACACTGTCCTGGGCCTTGAAAAACAGGTCTTACAGTGCCATGGCATCCCAGAAAGAATAGAGTCAGACAGTAGGACTCATTTCTGAAATAACCTCAAAGACACCTTGTGGGAACAAGCTGAGTTACTCTGCACCTGCACTGAGTTAATCTGAATCAAAAGGGAGGATAGACCTTGGCTAAGCACTTTGAGAGAGAGAATGTTATTTCTCAAAGTGGAAAACCACTTTAAACAGCCTGCATGATAAGCAGCCACCGCATGATACGAGTGTGAATGTGTGGGATCAGGGCACTGGTTTGGGACGATTCTGGGAATTCCAGTTGACTAAAAGAAAAACATCGTGTGCTGTTTATGAGAGAATATGAATAAAAGGGGAACACTGAAAACTGTCAGTGGACAAGTCCCAAAATCGGACTCTCTGTGTGCAGCCTCATTTTCTCCTTCAGCACCCATAACACCTGGGCCAAAAAGGATGGCATTGAGTGGATTTATCATACCCCCTACCATGCACCAGCCTTCAGGAAAATTGAACAACACATTGGACTGTTAAAGACAACACTGAGATCAATGGTTGTTGGGACATTCAAATGTTGGGATACACATTTAACAAAAGCTGCTTGATTAGCTAACACTAGGAGATCTGACAGTCAAGTTGACCTTGCCCAATAAAACTCTTATGTAATATAGAGGGGGATAAGGTTTCTGTGGTGCACATAAAAATATGCTGGGGAAGACAGCCTGGGTTATTCCTGCCCCAGACAAAGGTAAACCTTATCCATGGGATTGCTTTTGCTCACTGGACACACTTGATGGGTAATGTGGGAAAGATGAAGAAATCCAATGTGTAACTCAAGGAGGTTTGATTTTAGGTGAGAATAGCCAATAATTTGAATTGTATGGTGTTAATTACTACATAATACTGTACATCATCACTACTATGGTTGTTATATGCCATGTGAACAATATTACAGTAAGAATCACACTAATTAATGAAGAATGAATTTTAATGGAATCAGAACCAGCTTCAGCATGAAACACTACACACTACCTCTCTTGTCCAGAAGGGTCAAGATACAGCCCAAAGTCATGATCAGCTCAACAGACATTTTAGTGGATGGCCCATAGACTGTGGAAGTGATATACGTGAGTATATATCAGAGTGACTAATTGGGATTTATTGGAAGGTATGGGACTGGGGCATGATGTGCATGGTATAAAGTAAGGGGTAGATATTGTCCTGGTTTTGGAAGGGATAGAGTTAATTTTGTTCCTTCTAGCTGGTTCCTTCTAGTACTGTGTTTTGGATTTAGGATGAGGATAATTATGAGAATACACTGATGTTTTTGTTGTTACTAAGTGGTGTTTACACTAAGTCAAGGAGTTTTTAGCTTCTCATGCTGTCCGGTCAGCAAGGAGTATGGGATTACACAAGAAGTCAGGAGGGGATACAGCCAAAGAGATATTTTATACCATATGACATCATGTTCAGCATATAAACTAGGAGTAAAGTGGCTTGGGGGCTGCCGCTCAGGAATAGGTGGAGCATGGCCTGTATCAGGAACAGTGTGGCCAACAGGACCAGGGAAGTGATTCCTCCCCCATACTCAGCACTGGTGAGGCCACACCTCGGTACTGTGTCCAGTTCTGGGCCCCTCAGTTCAAGAAGGACATTGAGGTGCTGGAGCAGGTCCAACAAGAGCAACGAGGCTGATGAACGGACTTGAGTACAAGTCCTATGAGGAGAGGCTGAGGGAGCTGGGATTGTTTAGCCTGGAGAAGAGTAGGCTCAGGGGAGACCTCATCACTCTCTACAACTCCCTGAAAGGAGGTTGTAGCCAGGTGGGGTTGGTCTCTTCTCCCAGGCAACTATCAGTAAGACAAGAGGGTATGGTCTTAAGCTGCACCAGGGAAGATTTAGGTTAGATATCAGGAGGAAATTCTTTACAGAGAGGGTAATCAGACATTGGAATGGGCTGCCCAGGGAAGTGGTGGATCCTCCGTCTCTGGAGGTTTTTAAGATGAGATTGGATGTGGCACTTAGTGCCATGGTCTAGTAACCACAGTGGTAGTGGGTCAAGGGTTGGACTTGATGATCTCAGAAGTCCCTTCCAACTCGGCTGATTCTATGATTCTATGATCATTTAGTTGATGGTGAGCAATTGTTGTTCATTAGCAACACTTGTTTTTCATGAGTTTTAACTTTCTCTCCCTTTGTTATTTTACTTTTCATTACAAATTGTTGTTGTTGTCATAGTTGTTATTATTATTATTTTTAAATTATCAGACTCTTCTTATCTCAACCCACAAGTTTTCTTTTTAAACTTTCTGCTTCTCGCCACCATCCTGTTGTGTGGGAGTGAGTGAGCAGCTGTATGGTGCTTAGTTACTGGCTAGGGTTAACCTGTGACAGTGTTAAACAGGGTTAGCTGCACTCTAATATTTGGCTTACATCCTTGTTAAAAATACTATCTGTCTCCAAATACCCTTAGTGACATACTTACTCACTTTCCTCAGTCTTTCAGATGAGAAAAGAAAAAAAACTTATCCACAAATATTTTTCTTATGTTATCCTTTTTAAGGGGTCCTTCATTTCTTTACAGGGGTATATGGGCTGCATTACAAAGCTTTCCCACTGTGCACAACTTCATTTGAAAAAGCTTTATTTGTCAGATTTTACTACATCATTAAATATCTGTAAATACAAGTACTAAGTTCTGAAGGGCCATTTGTCTGAACTAAGGAGTTCTGATGCTAGCAATGTGATGAAGAGAGACAAAGTGCCATCTAGTGAAAGTAATAATTTAACATAAAGAAAAGGTTAAGATCTTACTGAAGATTAATTTGACAGTGTTGATTTCCAGATACGGGTGAATATAGCTGGTGTTTTATTAAGATAATATCATAATGTATGCAGCAAGGCAATTATTACAATTATTCAAATCTATGAATACTCCATGAATTTTTGCAGGTTTTTTTAAGGGAAAAAACCTCCACATTTAATCCTGTTTATGTGTACAAAGTGAATCATGGTTAAGTTGTGCTGAAAGTACTGTGGTTATCCTGTAAGAGAGTTCCCTTCTGAGACACCAACACTTCAGTATGATGCAGAGCCTGTGTGGCATCAGTACAACGTGAGTACTATGCAGGACTGAACTGTTGAAGTCAATTAGCAATCAACATGCTTTTCAGAAAAACAAGGTGAATTACACTGGGAACTTCTACCTCTCTCTACCATCTGGTTTGAATGTATTCTTCTACACAAATTGCATAGTGCAATTTCTCTGAAGTCATTAATGATCTGAATCATTGCATTTGAGGTATTTCCCCATGGTAAATAAAATAAACTTTTTTAAGAAATAGAAAAGATGTACTGAGTCACTGTGAAGAAATCTGAGCTACCTAAATCTCAAAGTAAAGGTAATCCGAGACATTATACCACTAGGCAAATCAAAGATTACCTTTTGATTTTCAAACACCAAAGAATGACAAAAGTTTGCCTTAGATTACAGAGATACAGTACACAAAGTACATTTAATCCAAGAATTTATATACCCATCAATATGCATGCTTTTACAGGAATATTGTTTTCAGAGGGAAACCAAAGAAAAATATTAAGTTTGCATCCTTCTGTCATTCATCCTAAATTCCTGATTGTTTTACAGTATTAATTACTCTGTATCAGTCTGCCTTCTAATTGCAGTGCTTCTCTGTAGTCCTTCAACTATTAAAAAAAAGCAAAACACTTCAGCATCCCAGTCTGAGTGTTGCGAATATCTCTTCGTTGGGGTAAACGAAACAGGCTGGGGAAATACGATCATGGTTTTGTTGTTGTATCCTATTCAATGTTAAGCATATTGCTAACAGTTCAAAGTTTAGCCTTCCCCAAACTGCTTATAACCAGAATAGTTGATGCACCTATGTTTATAAATACACATTCCTAGTACATATATGAAATTACCAGCAGCAGAGTTAATGTGGCAAAAATTGCCTGCATGTAAAATCATTTGCAAATCTTCCCACCGGTCGCCTTCATTCAAATTTCAGAATTTAACCTGACCCCCTCAGTCAATACTACTAGTATTTCTCATCTCTGAAAATACATTTGATAACTTGATATCCTGAGAGAAGAAATCTGAAAAAAAAGTTCCTTTCCCCTTGTGTATATGAAAGATTAAATCAAAGACTTCGAGGTGATCTCAATTACACAATGCTGGCACCTCTTGCTTAATTTCCCTGGACTTTTATTATTTAATTTGTACCAAATACACTGCTGCATGATTTAGATTATCATGCCTTTCTTTTAACTGGCTTGTTGTTTTACCAGTGTTACTTCCCATTCTCATGATAAACTTACTTTACCTAATTAAAAGTTACTTCATTGTTAATTTGGTATCCCTTTATCTGTAAGTCTCCTGCTCAATCTGACAGGATTCATAAATACTATGTAAATCTACAGCATAATCAACTACTGTGCCTTTAATGTCTTGACAAAAAGAAAGTCCCTTTCTATAAATTTATTTAGGATTCATAGCACTGGGATCTGAAAGGACTTGAAAAGCAGAGTAGGTACTGTAAGCAAAGAGTTGCTAAAGCCACATCAGGAAGGATTTGGAATGGTTCTGTGAATGGGAATAGTAGATAGGAATATTAAAGCTGACCACTACAAAAAAAAAAAAAAAAGTGGTACAGAGACAATGGGGTGAAATAATCCCATTTCCACTGTTCCTAGGATGTATCCTGTTAATGCATCCCAGGACACTTGTGTCCCCCAGCAGGTTGGAGCAATAATAAAGGAACAGTGCCAAGCCTGATAGTTCATATATTAATTTATTCTACCTGCCAGCTAAGCACAAAAAAGAAACAGAACCTGACACTTTGGGGTTAGCAGATTTATTTAAATTCTTCCCTACTTCTATCTTTGTATTATTTTATTTTTAGTTCCCTCTTAGCATTACTTTTGAATAAGAAGTTCCAAGTATGCTTAATCATTGAGAAGTGCCTGACAGTTTCTATAAAAGCAGTAACATTTTCTTTTATTGTAGCTTATGTTGCAGAAAGAGTAGACTTAGAAGCAATAAATACTGAAGCTCAAGGAGAAGACTGAGGATTAATTTCTTTGAATGATTTCTACATATGCTATAGTGTTTCGGTACATAACACTAATCTCTCAATGTTTTATACAATACAGCTGGCAGTAAATCTTCTTACTTGCTGTAGCATATATTGCTAATTAAATCGTTCTATCCTGCCCAAATTTCTTTTTAGGTGTTTGCCTATGTTTCCTAATTTTCTGCTTACACATTGAATCAGTGATTTATCCCATATTTCCTCTTTCTGATGCAAATAAAAGTAAGCAGAGCCAGGAAAAAAAAACAAAACAAACCAAAACAACAATAGTTGAATATTGTCTGCTATTGAAAAACAGTGGGGAAAGAAGAGCATATCATCAATAGAGACATCAAGCCTCAAACTCAGACCTGAGCTCTACTACAGCATATCATACAACTTTATGTCAGGAAAGTCTCAGTGTCCTGTATACTGTATATACGGTCTCTGTTTGCCTTGTAGGATAAGGATCTAATATCTAGTTGTTGCAAATAAGAATACTCGCATCTTTCATATAGAAACTTAAAATCCTAAGTTATTAAAGTGGTAGGACACCTAGAATTTAGTGTGGTAAATTTGGTCTTCTTGAGTAATCTTCAGTTCTGTGAGTGTACTTTACAATGTCAGTAAAATTGGCTGGATTTAAAACCTTGTCAGATATAAACTTAGGAAAACTTAATTATGGCACATAATTTCTCTGCAAAGTTATTGAAAAAAACACCACTCCACAAAAAATCTAATAGGTAAAAATCTAAAATAATACACTGAAAGGGGTTTTAAAATTCTTTACAGAAATATATGTGCATAATATATTCAGTAAGACACATGTCCATATATTTTTACATGCATTTTCTTGTTAATAAAAAAGTCAATGTATTCTCAATATTTATACACTTGATCTGAAAATGTAAGACTTTTGTAAGCAGAAAAATGGTCAAAATACTAGTTGATTTGAAAGCACAAGTCCATGTATGTTTTCTTCGCTAATACTTTACAAAATAGTTCCTGCAGATTTGTTTCATAATGCTTTCTTAAAATTATTGGACAGAGAAATCCATTAATAAAAACAGTTACACTTTAAAAAAAAAAAACCTTTACCTTTTCTACTGAGAAACCACTTGATAAGTTTTGTCAGGTCATATCAGCAGCATTGGACTGCCCATATAGTGTAATGTGACTGATGCAGGCCGACAAGACATGCAACCCAGTGATATGTTAATTGGGTGGGGAATGGGGCGGGGGCATGAAAGATGGAAATGAATTTGTCTCAGAAGACAAGATGTGAATGTACATAAGCAGAATCACAACTGGCATCAGTGGTTGTCTTCCTGTAATTTCAGCAGGGATCTGAGAACTGCCTGTCCTTACATTTATAAAGCTAGATCCTTCATTGTAGCCTGGAGTTGTACAGAGGAGGTACTGAAATAAGTCGCCCTGAATTGTCTCACTGTAGAGAGCCCCACACAAATCTTATCATGTCCTGCTTCAAAACTCCTTTGAAAGTGATTCAATAAGACTCCAGTCCGTACTTAGACTTTGCAGAGGTTCTCTGCAGAAACTTGCATATTGTGCAATCATGGTTGTATATTTTCAGTATCTCAGTTAAAAACACATTTTTTAAGGAACAAACATGCTTTAACATTAGCACTCAGAAAAGCATAAATTAACATACAAATCACTTTACTCAAGTTCAAAGAAAAGCTCTTAACCTTCAAAGGCATTTCATCATTTGCAGAAAGTTTCATAATATTGCTTATGGTCTAGTGAGTATCAATGATTCAGAGACACAGAGTTGTGTTGAATATGAAGCCTACACACAACAAGCAGCCATAATTCTATTTTCTCAGCAAATGAGCATTAAGCTTACTTAGTGCAATTTCAGTAATTCAAGATGAAGTGGAGACAAGGGGGCATGCAGCTAATGAGGAGTGTTGGTCTGTCAGTATAACAATTCTCTTGTCAGTTATTCTGGGCACAACTCCTTAAGTTGCTAAGAATAATTCAACATGGTATTTAATATGCTGTCATAGTGTGTGAAACAGCAGTCATGCTACTTAGGCACCAAGTTAAAAAACAAAACTACATCTGAGTTTTATGCAAGCCAAAACAATCCAAGGAATACCTTCATAAGAGCTGCATCTACTCAGTTTTTATGTCAGTCAAAGCTTTTAACAAAAATTTGCTTTTAGGGAATAAATGTTCCTGAGGAATATTGGGGTACGTTACAAAACTTAGCAAAGCTCTTCAGTCTTCTGACTCCCGAGAGACAGGTTTGCCCCCAGCACTGAAATATCTGAGTTTGTTGTAAAAATTGCTGAAAACCTATACAGCAATATCTAAACCACCTATACAGTAATATCTATAACTGTTTCTATTTACATAAAATAAGAAAACAAAGGTATTATAGTAAAACTATAACAGCACTGGGACCGCAAGCACAAAACAAGCAAAAAAAGCGTGTCTTTTAACATTTTGGGGGAAAATTACCTCCACCAGCAGACTCGGTAATAAAATTAAGCTAGAACTCCCTTCTTCATATTGCCTGCTTTAACCACTAAAAGTTCTCCATATCAGATAAATTTTGATGTCAATATCCTATGCAGTTGCAGTACCTACTTAAACACTGGAAGGTGATCTGAAAACGCCGCAGTATTTCCCTTGGCATTAAAGTGTTAAAGACTCTTAGATAGTTCTGAAAATATTTGACAAGGTGATGGCTTGGATCCTCACATCTTCTCCTTATTTCTAGCTAATTATAAGAATGTTTAGAAAACATTAGTCATAGTAGCTTGGAATTCACAGGAGTACTAAAATTAATTAGAACAAAAATGTACAAGTAAAGAAATTCTCACAGTCTTGACCTGAGATATTCTGCAGATTTGTAATGAAGACTGTAGCTACCAAAAGGATTATAAACTGTTACATGATAATCCATACTTGAAATCTGCTCGTTTACAGTCCAATAAATGATTTATAATGCATCATTTCAGTGGTGCTTTTCTGATTTTCATTATGAGTTTGATTTTCTATAAGTTTTTTTTACTGGGACATTAGCAAGCATGGTAACATTGCTGAACACCCAAATTTGTCTCTCTCTTTTGTTGTAAATTTTGAGTGATTGAATCCAAATTTTATAAATTCTCCTTAAACTATATTTGCCCATAGCATGGATAGTGATTTCTTTAACAGGAAAAATACATGCCTTTTCTACAAGGCAAGGGATCCTAGCTACTCTAGCATTAGCAGGCATCATTAGGACACTGCTAGGTACAGCTGAATAAGCTTTGCCTCTGTTATGTCATCTATATTCAAGCCATTAAAAATAAAATTGTAAGCTGTTATGTAGTTGTCATATCAGGAGGAAGTCTTATTCTGATTTAATTAAATTTTTCTAGCAACAGATAAAGACAGGGAATGAAAATAATTAAGCCTATATAGGTTATTCCTTTCATTATTCAAGGAGAAAAATCTCTAATGTTTTATTCTTCACGGGTTTTTTTCAGGAGACTGTTTTCTCAGGTTCTTGCCATTTATTAATGTGTTGATTCATTTTAGCAGGACTGATATCTCTAGTGGGTCATAATTCATTCCTTTTGAATCCCCAATATGCAGAAGCTGTTTCAGAGGATTCTTACCAAATAGTTACAGATGACCTATCATCTGAAATCAGTGTGATGTGTTTAAAGTTGAAGACAGCTGCAATGCACAAATTTGGATTAAATGGCTTGGCCACTGCCCAGACAAATATGCCTCTGGAAGATTCGCACCCAGAAGTGCTATGAATGTGCTGCTCAAGAGTACTCAAGGCCAGATCAAAGAACTCACAAGTTCAGTGCCCTATTTTAAGGCAGATGTAGAAAAAAGGGAGAGGAGAAGACTGATAAGCCTTCTTACACTGCATAGAGCGTTAAACACTTTCACATGGCGTTCGGAGCAGTACAAGGAGCAGCGAGATTCTTAAATCAGTCCTGTACATATTAGCTTCCTAGTGCCAGCTCACTGGGAAATGCTGAATCTTAAATCCTAGCTTTATTCAGCTATAGAAGAAATTGGATTACCCCCTCTGAGGATTCGTTTCCTCCACCCATTGAAATGAGAAAGAAAATTCAGTCCCCGAACACTCATGAAGGTAGTGGTTCAGCCATTCCCTTTTTATTTAAAAGTTTATTGTTAGACTACAGTAATGAAGTTGGAAAGCAGGTTTCTTTTTTTCTCTCCACACATTGGAATTTACAGTCATTTTCCTCACTTCCATGCCTAGTTACCTGAAAAAACAGTCTATTCTTTGTTTGTTTATTGCTATATAGGAAATAAGTTCTTACATTGTAGCAAAGCTACAGGGAGAGATGAGAGTTAGTTGTAAAACCAAACCAATTTCACTCACATGCTTACTATCATACCTGCATACTCATGAGAACTACAGAATGTGTATTCAGATGATGCCTGTCCTCCAGCCAAAAGACATTCCTCCAGGAGATTTGACCACGATTTCAGGTGATGGACTGGGTGACAGAGGACACCAGCTATTCAGTCCTGGTTACAGGTCCTTTCAGATGTTAATAACATGATGAACTTGGATGTGGTTTACACCACTTGAAGTTTATAGAGATTTTAGTCTGCCATCCCACATGAGTGAGTCATTAAGAATTAGGCATTGTCCTGTCTGCTGCTCTGGGTGTCCTAAGAACACAAACAGAGTCATCAGTACACAAAAATGCTACAGCTCTTCATCTGCCTTTGGCCTGTCATTCCCACACACAGTCAGTCCTGGTTGTTTCCTTTCATGTTAATCTTAATGTTCCAGCTACTATTTCCTACAGTTGCAGGGATATACAGAAGAAAGGCAGGCAGGCCTGGGTATGAAAGGTAATTTATACAAATTGTTTGGAAAAAAAATGAAAGAAAAAAGAAATTAGTAACAAGTGACCACGTCCACAGACTAGCAATTAGTGCAGTTCTCTTTCCTGCATTTTTCTCTCAGAACTGCTGTAATTTAAATTCAGGATAGAATAGTGGACCAGTTACTTGCAGTTATTCAACACTGTGCACAAAATGGATATGATTGACATTAATTTGTTGGTTTGGAAAAGCGGTTAATACATGAATTGCCATTGCAAGATACCTGTTCCAGGACCAAATGAAGAAGGTTCAGCATTATATAAACTGACAAAGGCCTACATTGACTTGTGTGCCAGCTACACAGTTTACACAGTCTGATTTCATTTCACTTTTGATATCAGGTCCTCTTCCAGATTAATACTATAATAGCCAGGAAGATATCTGGCCTCCTGTGATGTGCCACATTGCTATATCATTCCAGGTCATTGCTTCTATTTCATTCGTCTTCTCCCTTGGGAACACAGATTATTAACACATTTCTATTAAATATGTGAAAAGGAATATATTTTCACATCATAACCTTTGTGTAGATGAAAATGAGCATTCCTCATTCCTTTGCCAAGCAAACTCTTGTTCAACTGAATGTTTCTTATTGTGCCAAGAAAATACTTCACTACTTCATAGTATTAAAAACTATGTGGTTTAGGTCATTCTGATTAACACAGAAATGTGTGGTCAGAGTTGCTTCCTCTCTGTCTACCAGAACAGTATCTAAATTGAAAGTTTTAACATTGTACTCAACAACCCTAAAAGTAGATTTGTCAAAAAAATATAGCCTGTGAGATGTCATAGCACTGAAGACAAAAGATGAGCTTAGAGTAATAATGACATTTTGTAGTTATGCAGACTTTTTCATATTGAATGGTACCAAAATGTTTTATAAACTAACACATGAAAGTAGGCATTCTCAGCTAAAAGAGGGAGTGTAACTGAAGGAGCAGGCATACATTCTGGCAAAAGTGTTGCTCTTCTCAGAAGTTCAGATGAGTCCTTTAATTTACTTATCTTTTGAAGCAGGAGCTGTAGAGCAATACTTGTAATTTTTTCTGTTTACAAATAATTCATTCAATAAAAATTGTTTTATGAATATATGTTTTCCAAAATATTTACAAAGTACTCTTTTTCACTACAATTTGGTGGAATATTTAATGTGAGCTGTACCAATACAATATCTTGCAAAAATTAATCTTACTGTGTACCTCCATAATTAACTAGTGTAACTCCCATTTTGCGTAAATTATTTAAACCTCTTAAACCACAGAATTATGAATATAGAATGTTGTGGTTTAAGCCCAGGTGGAAATTAAGCACCACACAGCTGCTCGCTCAACCCCTCTCCTGCCCCGTTCATCCTGGTGGAATGGGGAGAAGAATCAAAGTAGAACTTGTAAGTTGATGTAACAACAGTTTAATAATCAAAAATAAAGTAAAAATACTGTAATAATGGTAAACAATAATAATAAGGGAAAAAAAATAAAGGAATAAGTGATGCACAGTACAATTGCTAACCACCTGTTGATCAATGCCAGACCCACCTTCCAGAACCCTTGTTCAAAAATTTTGGAACAAATATCTTAATTTTCTCAGTGTGGGAATATTCAGGTTTTCAAGTTAATTTTAAAAATGTACAATTGCTTTGTCTTCATTTGGAAGCAATTTTAAGGTGCAATGGGTTGAAATAGAAATATCTGGCTGAATTTCTCTCCTACATTTTCTGCTACAAATAAACTTTTATTTAGGTAATTACTGCTAACGTAACATGGATGCAATAAACTAGCCAAACTTTTCATTTACACTATTTTGCACACAAAGAACTGTTACAAAGCACGTTTAGAGTAATGTTCTACATCTATGCTTTCCTCCCACTTTTCCAAGAAGCTAGTAAATCAGGGGTTAGATTATGTGCCTCCCTACATTTCCTCTTAATAATATACTTTGGGCCTATTTTCTCATTAAGTCACTGTCTCAGCTGTATCCAGAGTCAAAACTTTACCTTCAAGCCATCCTGCCCAGCAGCCTAAATGAAGGCTAAACTCTCAGTCTGGGATCTCCCTCTATTTCCCTTTGCCAGCAATAGGGCAAAGAGATAATCTCAACTTGAACAAATGGCTGCACTGAAGTGTATTCGCCTCCAAAGTGGTGAAACAAATGTACCTCAGGCACTGTGTGCAGACTGATAAAACTATTCATTAGAATTCTTCTCAGCTATGCTAGTCCAGCATTTCAGCTACTAATCCAGGTTAACAGCTCTCCATTTTTTGAGAAGCAATAAACAAGAAGATGGTATTTCAAAGGCATCATTGGAGGAAAGCATTAGGCAGTGCATGGTTTAAATTATGTTTTGTCCTATACAAACTTGCCTTAATAAACTTTCAACTTGTCAAGATATCAGCTGAAACACTTTTAAGATCCAGCACTTCAGTGCAACTAATATTCTTGACATTTGAAATATTATGTGAGGAGCTTCACGTGTAAAGTGCATTGTCGACAAAAGACTTTCTTGCCTCAAAAAGAAACTCATAAAATGGTTGAATTGTCAGGAAAGTGACAGCCAGTAAGGGACAAGAATGCAAATGGATTTAGAGCTGTGGTAGTTCCTGAAGGACACAGACATTAAGTTAAGTGACAGTCGGGACACATCTCTGGATTTATAATCTCCTCTCCACTCTCACCCTTGATTGCACCCTGCAGACCACAAGACTAGCCTAAAGCACAAGGCTTGAGCCAAGTTTAAAACTAAGCCAAGGGAGGATGATGCATGCTGTTGAGTTATATCTGAACCAGATTGTCAAAGGGTTCAGTTCAGGAAAAGTTGATTGAGGGTTATTCCTTTATACCATATTTGTGCTTCACTGAGAAAAAAGTAGCATGTCAAGATACTAAATTCTCACCTATACTGGCATACAAAGTAAAAATCAGTGATGCACTGAGTAGTCATAAATGCTAGGAAATAACATTTCCCACTAAAATAAGAAACTCCTTACCACCTTATCCAAAAGACATGAATAAAGATTTTGGTGCATTTTTTTGTTTCTTGATTTTGTTGATTTTGGTTTTTTTCCATTAGTCATTTTGATTCCTGGGTACCAAAGATGAGAAAGAGCTACCTAAATGCCTTTTTGGTACAGCATAGTCATCCATTGATTCAACCCTTTCTAACCATTAGTCCCCCTATAATATATTTGAAATTTTCCCCAAACTATTTCTAAGAACATTTGCTACTCTAAAACTATGTTCATAGTGAATATAGCTGCCTTGCATCACATTTCCCATCAGCTAATTTTGTTCACAGTAAACCACATTGGAAGATCCTCACAGTTCTCACATCCTAGGTTCCACTATTAGCCAGCAGATCCAAAGTTGGATCTCTTCAGCAGTCAATTTTTCCATTTTACCTGGTGCTAGTACTTGTTGCTGCAGCACCTGTGGGGGAAAAAAAATAAAAATCACTGTAAGCCCCTGCTCTAAATCGGTGCTTATTGTGTACCATATATGGCTGCATATTACACTACTGGTTTTTCTATGCAAATATAAATACCAGTTTAATACTCTGACAGGTTTATTTTTTTCTAGATCTGATCTACTCAGGCTGCCAGATTTGTATTTGGGGGACTGACAGCTGGCAATGCAGTGATGGCTGCCAGAAACTCCCCTAGGTGTTCATACTCAATATCACAAGTTTCAGGATCAACATTTCTAAAAGCCAGTAATAATTACAGGAGCACCCATTTTCCAAAATAGGGTATGAAATACAAACCATGCTATGCTATTACATCTTAAAAGCACAGAGCAGTTATAATCCTGCTATCCAAAACACAAGCCATAAGTTCTGTTATACCTCTTCAAACCCTTTTCACACCTTGAATCCTAGTCTTGGCTGAATTAGTAGTGCTCCTACTTTTGCCAGAGATGCTAAAAGCCATTCTGACCCCTCTTTATCAAGCCTCTTCTGATCATGAGATCATACTGACCATGAGGTCATGCACAACATTACCTTGTCAATCTGCCCAGACTATCAGCCCAGTTCCAAAGGCAATCAAACACAGGTCTATCTGTACATTAGTGGAAAATGCTGGTACAGCAAATCAGACCTCATCCAAGCCCCAGATCACATTCAAAATACCTCAGTGAGAGGACACCAGACATAGTTCTTGACTGCACAGTCTCTTCTGATTCTTCTTGAAACTTCATCCTGTCCCCAGTACTTCAGAGAAAGGGATACATTAGTTCAATATTTGACCCACTAAATTCAAACACAAAAGAGGGAAAAAAGCATTCTCAATTGAAATATTCCAATTCTAAACATACATTTTTTCAATGAAGGACCTAAAAGAAAGGTTACTGTATGTAATACTGTTCCAGTGGACAGCAATCTTCCTCATCACAACAGCATCACCTTACAGTTGCAATGGCAGAGTGGTGTGACCAAGGGGTGCTAGAGAACTTTCAGCTTCTGAAGATCACAAAAGTACCTGTTAGATCTCTCTACAGAAACCTGCTCATTTCCTCCTCAGAGGGAAGGCAGGAAGACTACCACAAATCATTTTATTAAAGTCAAGCAGTGAAAAATACCTATTTTGACTCAGACACATAACAGTGAATTCAAATATAATTGAGCTTCATAGGTAGAGAACAACTGTGTATTTTCCTCTATTTTGCAATAACATACTTCCTCCCCTCTCAACTAACTTCAAAGATTTTTTGATAACTCAAAAAAATAAATCTGGTACCTTGAAAGTAAGACCACCTGTGAAGTGGGATACTAAAAACGGGGAACAAACAATAACCCAACCAAAATCCTAGGACAACCTCAAACTGAAAGCCCCAAAATGAGTTTAAATGGCATCTCAGAATCCTATGCAGGGCAGCATTCCTCAGGGCCCTGACACATCTGGAGGGCATCATGCATCAGGTGAGGATTGCCTTGAGAACTATAAAAGTCTGAGGAAGTTGGAGCAGTTTGGGCTTTGTATATAGCTGTTGGATAAGGTAGGATTTTTTGGGGGTTTTTTAGCAAAGATAAATATTAGTTAAAAATTTTACTGAAAATTAGGACTGTTTTAACCAGAGTATTGTTTTAAGTTCTCTCTGCCACTTTGTCTGCTTTTCTGTTCTTTATTAGGGATTTTAATTGTCCTGGAAGCAACGAGATTGCTAGTGGTACAGTATTTATGTATACATGCTTATGTGTTGTGTATTTCTGCCAATACATATGTGAGCAACATACGCTTCTGTAGTATATTGTCACTTTAAAAGAATTGTAATATATGCAGGGAGTAGGAAAAAAAATCATTGAAATTGAAGTTCAGACTGCTGAGTTCATAATAAAATATCAAAATTACCCACTCTTCTTAGCTGGTGAACAACTGTAAAGATATAAAAGTCAATGTAAGGAGCAGGTGTTCAGGCACCGCTCTTAAGCACTGCTAATATGTTTTCAAGTATGCTTTTTCCATTTCTAGACTAGTGATCATTCTGTGCTAGGTATGTCAGCTGTGCAGGCTCTGGCTAGTCCCACTGCTGTTCAGAGAAGAAATGTAATTTACCAAAGATTATGAGCTTCTGTCAGCCTGAATGGAACTACCTGTTCATTGTGTTGTTGCTCAGCACTTCAGACGGTAAAGACTTGAAAAAAAATATAAATTGGTAGCTCTTTGTCAACTGATAGCTCAGGACGGATAAAATCCCACTTTGTACCCCTAACTAGGAAGAACATAACTGTTATCTGGTGAGTTTCCTTGCTTTGTCTGTTTGTCTCTCCCTCATTTTACTGAGATAAGAGCAGCATATTTGGGAAATACCATAATGATTTTGTATGATAATCTTCATTACCACTCTTTACTCCTGTGCAACTGTTAGACTGAAGAAATATATTTCACAGGAAAAACTAGGAAAATATTAATATAACAGTCTTCTTCTGATACCGTTCCTTAATCTACTGATTCCTCTATCTTCTATGATCCTTAGATACCTGTTTTCCATGCCTGCTTTAGTTTTCAGCAACCGTTGAGACTAACATGCATGGTTACATGGTGAATGTTCTATGTTTACAATCCAGTGTGCATTCTTCCAGTTTTGTGTGCTGTGTTATTGGCAAAAGCCTATAGTTGTGTGGATTTCTTAAAAAAATCTAAATTTCAGAAATTGATTGCATATGGTTTATGGCTAATGCCATGTTGTAATGGTTGGTAGGAATTTAGATCTCTTGATTGTTGGCTGCAAAATGACTTTGGGAAAGCACTGACAGCTATTTTTTTCTGTAATTTCTTGGAAAACTCAGTGCTTCTAAGCCAAATGATGGTGCAGAATCCTACCAGTGTTCCCCTTTGGCCTCTGCCAATATTGGCAGTTTAGTAAGTTTTAATGTGTCAGGAATGATTTTTTTATCAATTTGCGTTGGAAATAAACTCAAGTATGGGTACTGCAACATATCTAACAGTAGAATATGTTTTTATATTAATACCTTCTTGGCAGTTACTGTTATCTTATTTTGTTTAAATCTGATAAAACTCCCTGCATTGGTTGACAGGATGTTCTAAAATTGGTTTAAAGAAATGTAAGCAGGTTTCTGCAAATCCTCTGGTGTTCTGTTTCCCTATAGACTATTGACAGTGTTGTTTCATTCAGTCAATGACTTTTAGTGCTGCACCATGATAGTCAGTGAAGTCATTCAGTAAAAAGATAATAAAACTGGTATTAACCTCAGAGACCACAGAAGAATAAAGTTAATCAAACAGAGGTCAGTGACACTGGTTACTTCTCTGTGGTTTACCATGGGATCAAAGGTAATGAAAGAAACAGTGATTTGAGCAAGATAGAAAGAACCTGTCTATGTAATATACTTCAATAACAAAAAGTTTATGCTGCTCTTTTAGAGATTGCAGCTGCCACTTCCTCACTGAGCTACCCAAAGCACATCTAAAATATATATATAATTTTCAGCCCAATATCTAAGGATTAGTTGATGTGGTTTGGTTATGAGTTCTCTGAAATTTAGTGGTCAGTGTGACAAAGGTCATTTGGATTCTCTTTTAATCTTGCTTGTTTGCCTATAAAGTAGTTTTTTTCCCATCTGAATTATCAGTAAGTGTTGCTGACAACTGAGGTAATATCTGTGAATACTTCTTGATATACTGTTGGGCAAACAATGCATCTGATTTATCTTGTTTATTTTTGTTTTTTGTTATTGTTGTTGTTCCGTGTCCTTCTAAGAAAAGAGTGTTTACAACAGTTCTGAGTACATATAAAAGTCGGATTTTATTAATTTGAGAAAAACTTTGAAAATCTACATGAATTACCTCTTGCATGTATACAATTTTTCCAATATACCTAGTTAAGAATATTTTCTTTGGGAATATTGATTCAGACGCTAGTGAAAAAACCCTGTAGTTTAAAATAAATGAAAACAAGATCTGTGGAGAGTAGGAATCTGGAGACAGAGTAATAAAATTATCATAGCTTTTCTTTCCTCGAGCATTTTTTTCTGTAAAATAAAAAGAGACCAATTTGACATAAACAGAGTGGCATCTTATTCGTAGTCAGGACTCTGCTTTAGCTATATCTATTATCCCAGTAAGCTTTGCAGGATACTTGAAGCTGACATGAGGCACACACAGGTGTTTTCTGATATTCTGGCACTCAATACCAAACAGCTCTTAGTGCAGGTCATTAGGTGAATAGATTACACACCTCCCAGAACACTTATGCAGTAACAGAAGATGTGCCTTTTTCTGGATACGCATTCTTCCTTGGAGTTATGCCACCTTTAAGACACATGGTACGTTCCCTTCTTCATGTACTTAGCATAAGTATACTTCACATATGCTTATATTTAATATACCCAAGAGTTTTCTAATGTACAGTAATACCTTACCTCTGCACATCTGTGCTAACAGAGCTTCCTGTTCAAGAAGCATTTCTCCAGATATGGCAAGTTTTCTGTGAAGTTGGTGGGACCTGCATCTATTTTTCACAGTCATGATCCAGGCTGTACCACTAATTACTCTCAGTAAAACCCCCGTTTCTTTCCCAACCCCATAAAGATTTTCTTATTGTATTATATGAAGTCTTGCAGCTATTTTCGTCCACAAAGCTTCTCTGATTCCAGTGGTTCCTCATAAGGATACTGAAGCCACCACTCCAGACTAATTCAGCTTTGCATGGTCTTGAAACTAACAAATCATTCTATTGCACTAGTGCAGCAGGAGGAATTTCTTTCCTTCCAAATATTGTGAGTAAAGGGCATTAATTTACCATGTACCTTTGAGTACTGATTGTTGTTTATGATCCAGTAGATTTCTTTTTGCCACAGACTGTAATGGTGTTTTTGGTTTGGGTTTTTCTTTTTCTTTTTTTTTTTTTTGTTTAGGGTTTGTTTGAGGTTTTTTGGGTCTCTAGAGCCTTCATTACCATCAGTTGCCTTCCCACGCTTGAACAATCAGTGTGCTTCACTTAAAGTGTTTCTATCTCTTCCACCGTGCTTTGCCTGAAGAAATCAATTATGCTGAAGAAGTATAGGCAGAATAATTTCCTTTGCAGACCTTGTGCCCTACAGACATAAATCACAGTTTTCCAGGAAAATGTTAGCCTTTCAGCTTTTTAGAATAGGTGTTTCTTAACAACTGGATTGTTTCTACAGCACCATTACTAGTCTTAATTTCCAGGTCTCGTGACTTCAAGGTTAACTATCAAGTCCTGCTTCATTTCTATTGTGCTTTACTACTAAATTTCTAAATCCTAGAACCAACTTTTTTTGTTTCATTTTGTTTCTTTTGTGGTTTTTTTTGTTTCTTTGTTTCTTGTTTGTTTTCTGGGGGGTTTGTTTGTCTGTTTTTGTGGAGAAGGGTGGACATACTACTCTCAGAGACACCAACAGGTGGATCTTCATGCTGTGTATGACTACATGGTTGCAAAAGATGTCTTCATTGTATGAGTTTGATGCACTTGACTCCACCAGAGCTCCATGTTTAAGTTATAGCTAAACAGGCTCAACCTCTCAATGTCATCCAAAGAGCCTTTACATCTGGCTTTATCAGTGATTCCACTTGCAACGGATCTACAGTATATATATTTTTTACCCCAAAAGATTGATATATACTGTCTAAAACTAGTACTGCATGTATTCCCAGAATATGATGCAGCTGTAGTGACTGACATGTTGTGTGCAGATAAAGCATAACTGACTTTACATCTTTCTATTCACTGCTGTCATTTGATCACATGGATGAAAATAGCAATCACATGGATTTATAGCAATCCCATACACTCTATTGCCCTCTGCATAGGTAATGTAGCCTATTCAGATGAACAAGCAAAAGTCTTATTTTGTCACAGGAGCCTAAACTTCTCATGTCATGACTGATATTTTATTGCCATACCAATTACAGTGAAATAACAGTTACTCCTTTGAAATTACTTACCTGGGTGTTGGTTTGCAGAATTCAAATCAAGCTGCAGTGAATAAGAAATCTTATGAAGTAAAGAAGGTTTCTTCATAAGAGGTTTGTCTCCCACTAATTTTTCAGATGCTAAAAAGCAGCTTAAGAAAAAGCTGCTAACTAGTCCGACACTCATTGAAAAGGAGGTTTCAGAGAAAAAAAATGTATTTTGGGGGGTTCAGAAAAAACCAATATAAAATGATAATAAGCTTTTATGCTTTTCCTTAAATAACAGTGCACTTTTGTGACTTATTTCTTTGCTTCGTTTCAGAAGCTGATATGAGTAGGTACTTTATAGGATACACAGAGTGTATCTGGTAGGCATCCCGATCATGCTCTAAGTCACCACTGAGTAGGAGTAGATCCAATAATCTAGAAAGCTTAAAAAAAACCCAAAACAAGCATTTCTGCTCTTCTGTTAAATTTGGAAAAATTAAAGGATGTTAAATGCAAACTGTTGGTTTATATGTATGCATTGAGGGTCCCTGTATCTTTCAAAGATGTCATGCAACGAATCAATATAACTTCTACCTGTAGAGATGCCTGTTACTTCAGAGCACTGGTACCTTCCTCTGTTATGTTCTCTGGTTGTAGCATTCAGAGGTGTGCTGTCCACAGTACAGAAGTGAATAAATAACTGAATTTAGATTAGAACAACAGTCTGGTTTTTGATGATCTATTAAATATAGAACAGTAGATTATTTGATTGCCTCTATTAGCTCTAAATGTTGTTGAAAATCATATATGTCTCCTCTCTGTGTAATTTTTTGCATGTAGAGAAGATTCCCATCGAAGAGGGGCAATAGTTTTATGCTGGGCTACAGAATTTGCAAACTTAGTCAAAATTATTTTTTTCTGTGGTATATTTCTCCATGGAATGGAGAAGGCCTGTTTCACACTCTAATTTTGAGGTTTTTCTGGTGATTTAAACTACTTACAGGCAGTAAATTGACTGACAAATATCATAGCAGAGTCTTGAGGTTTTTTTTTACTAGTAAGGACAGTATCTGTGGTGTAATGCAGAAATGAAAAAGACAATTTTCCCTTGGTCAGATAATTCACTATGAATAAATTAAATTCCAGCAAGTAAGTATATGAACCTCTGAAAGTGGAATGTCTCAAGTATTGCCTTAAGCTCTTTTAGGGTGTCTATGTGGTTAGAGAAATAAGGATGCAGGTAAAGCAGGATGTACATGCATATATACTTGACCAGCTAATATATTTGGAAAACTTAGGTGACTTGTTTGGGCACACATGAGACTTTTGGGAACAAGTCTGTTATGTCTTAATGCAATTGCCAAATGCAAGAGAATTTTACGCACTGTAATTTCTGAAGACCATTAATTTCCTTACCAACTTCTTCAGAATATGTGCTTAAGTCTGCCAAAAGCAATAACTGTGTGTATATTCACTTAATTACAGCGAGATCTTTTTAAATATCAGTACAATTGAGTGTAATCAAAATTAGAGCTATATATTTTAAAAGCATAGTCAACTAAACAAGCAGTTACAGTTTAGTTCAAATGGATAAATAGATATTCAGACACTGTTCCCTCTATCTTATAACAGTTTATGATGTTAAAACTTTGAAAAGCCGTTTTCTTTTGAAGAGTTCATAGACTGAACAGCGGGATCAATTGCACCATCAGCAAGTTTGGAGGTGACACTAAGTTGTGTGGTGTGGTTGATATGCTGGAAGGATGGGATATCATTCAGAGGGACCTGGACAAGCTTAAAAAATGGCCCATGAGAAACTAATGAACTTCAACAAGGCCAAGTGCAAGGTCCTGCACCTGAATAAGAGCAACTCAGTACAGACTGGGAGATGAAGTGATTGAAAGAAGCCCTTCTGAGAAGAAATACCCTACCTGAGAAGGGTATTGATGGATAAGAAGCTGGATGTGAGCTCCATCCTGGGCTGCATCAAAAGAAGCAGGACCAGCAGGTGGAGGGAGGTGATTCTCTCCCTCTATTCCACCCTTGTGAGACCCCACCTGGAGTGCTGTGTTGTCCTAGTTAGAGCAGCCGGGACCAGTTCATCACTGTGTGGGTGTAACCCAAACTGTGTATTCTATACCCTCTATGTCATTTCCTAGGAACTGTTCACAATAGAGCATTTGCACCAGCTGCCCAGAGTACACCTGGCTACTCAGGCTATAGGCTGCGTGTTGGGAAGCCTGTGAGATAGGAGGATGTTCCTATCCTCACACCAATGACTCAGGTGTGATAACTCCCCTCCAGGGAGTCATTAGCACCTCCACACCCAGCCTGAGGGGTCATGTCTGCTAATGACCACCAAGGATTCCAAAAATATCTCACGACTCACAGTCACCTATTGTGGAACTCCCCACCCTGGGGGAGGTACTGGGCATTCCCACTTGAACCTGAGTGTGTATAATCTTGGGGGTCTTGGTACTTGGGGCCCATTTGTTGGATCCAGAAGAGCACCAGAACCTCAACCGGACTTTGACCAGCACTTTCACCAACAGGTTTTTCCTCTCCTTTTACGTTGGACTCAGAAGGACCACATGGGGCTCAACACTGGGGCCAACGAATACCATTCTGTTCGTGCCCCAGGGTGCTGGGTTATACGTCTGGGTTTTGTGGGTTAAAACCAATTGTTTGTCTATATAATTGTAATTATTGTATTATTTTTATTAAATTGTAACTCTGACTTATAATCTCTTTTTGAGTTGGGTTAATTTCTTCTATCGGTTTACCTTTAAACCAGTACGTGTTCACCTCTGCAGTCTTCAGTACAGAAACAACAGGAATGTGTTGGAGCAGGTCCAGAGAACAGCCACAAAAAATGATCAGAGGACTGGAGTACCTCTCTACAAAGAAACGCTGAAAGAGTTGGGGTTGTTCAGACTGCAGAAGAGAAGGCTCTAGGGAGACCTCATTAGGCCTTTCAATACTTAAAGGGGGCCTATAAGAAAGATGGGGACAGACTTTTTTTATAGGGCCTATTGAGACAGGACAAGGGGTAATAGTTTTAAACTGACAGAGGGTAGATTTAGATTAGATGCAAGGATATAATAAAATATATTTGATATACAATGAGGGTGATGAAACACTGGCACAGGTTGCCCAAAGAGGTAGTAGATGCCCTATCCCTGGAAACATTCCAGGTCAAGTTGGATGGTTCTCGGAACAACTTGGTCTAGTTGTCCCTGTCATTGCAGAGAGGATTGCACTAGATAACCTTCCAATTCAATCTATTCTATGATTCTGTGGATTCTCCTTGAGTCCACTTGCACCTTTCAGATGAAGCTGTATGTGGTTGATGTTGTGACTTCTAATTCTGACACTTGTTAGCAATTAAAAAGGAAAAAGTTTCTATAGGTTCAACTGGTCAATTGCTTCCTGAAGCCAACTCAGATATTTCTACTTCATTTCAGCAAGTAATTCAGACTATTTCATTCCTGTCTTTGTACAGTTGATATTCAGTGGTAGATTTTCCATATTCAGCTGGCAATATAAAGGTTTCTAAAACACATTCTGAAATGGTGATGTGTCTTGGATGCTACTTAAAATGTAATCATCATGAAATAGGTGCTTAGCATCTGGAATGTTCTTTTTCATTTTGGACATGGCATTTGGGAAACATTAACAAAGAAGAAATAAAAGAAAGAGCAGCTAGAGATGATTGCAGATCAGGAGGAATCAAATTATAGTATACAAAAATGTTTTTAACCTGTCCGAATGAAGCTGAGAAGAAATGTGTTTGAAAACTGCAGTAGGGCTATTTACCCCCTCTAAACTTTTCCAGTGTACGACTTGCCTTCATTTTGGGACTTCAGGCAGGATTCTTAGAACCAGAGTTACAGCTCTGACAAACCCTGAAAGGAAAGATATTGCCCAATCTCTGACCTGTGAGACCATATCAGGAAGGAAAAGGCAGCTCTTGGAAAGTTGTGAAAGAAAAGACTTTCCAGAAAGTTCAGGGTGGCACACAGGAACAGGCCTTAGGGCAGGGAAAAGGTAAGTTTGCTTTGGAGTTCAGGAGCAAGTGATGTAGTAGATTTCTCTGTCTGCACAAGACTCTCGGTCAGGAAGTGAGTGTTACCATGTTAAGGCCTTATCCTAAGAACTGCCAACCCCTCTGTGTTTTGGGGACGGGGAATAGTAGAGGTTACTGATATAGCTTGACAAATCAGAAGGATAACCTGTCCCGCCATCATGTGTGTTCAGGTGGAAGTGGAGAGCTATGAAGAAGCCTGTGGAAGGTCTGGATTTCACCTGGGGATAAAGACCTCTCTGAAGAAAATACAGGCTACCAGAGAAACTGGTATTTGTATTGATGCCTGTGGTAGAGAATTTCATTACCATGTACTTGTTCTGATATTTCAGAATAAGCATTATTTTGTTTTCTGGATGGCTGTGTCACCCGAAATCAGACCGTCACAGCAACCATGAGAATAATCATGGATCACAAGAGGCTGAAGGAGGAAGTAAGAAGTAGGTACCTTGATCTGTCAGGCTTCAGACTGCTTCTAAACAAGAATTTACACATTCTTAAAGATCTACATTCCAAACAAAAAGCAACTGCTTAGGTTCTACTGATGTTGAACTAAGGATAATGGTACAGAAGAATTACATGCAATGTAAGGAAAAGATATCTTAATGTTGATAGGGGAATATAAAATATCAGCAAAGCAACTGATGCATATTGTATCAAATGATTCACTAAAATAACACTAGATAAAGCAGTGAAGATACATCTGCAGTAATGGAAACATGAAATTAATGATTCAATATCAAGAATTCCTCTACTGAGCTCTTACTGAGATAAACTGCTGAGAAGTCTGTATACCTTTTTTCAAATCATCTAAAGTACCATCTGCCTAACGAAAATAATGGGCGCAATGCATCTCATCTGCAATATTTGAAGTGGATATGGTGGGACTTCTGGTACTATCTCCCATCTGAAAAGCTTGATTTACCATTAGCAAAACCAGGAGAATTTGTCATGAATCTTCATTCCTTGACCCAGATATTTAAGCAATGATTCCTAAATATATGATTTTACTAAAAGTAAATCATGTTTTGAAATGCATTGTTACCTTGATATTTTAACCACAAGCACTAATTTAGTGATTATTTTTTATTCTGTATTTGTAAGTCTTCATAATTCTGAAATTAGGTTCATACGAATACAGTTTCTATGACTATTCAAATAATTCAAAGGACTAATATATATCCTTGAATTGTGTGTGGCATTGCTGTGCCATCTGTGCCAGAGCCAAAATTGAGATTTTGAAAAGAATCCTGAAAAGAAAAATTTATTATTTAATAATTAAGAAATGTCTGGATTGTGCTTCAGGAAGGCTTAAGTATAACAAATAATTAAAACAATTTTCACATATGTCAATCAGTAGAATAATATAAAATTTCAAGGAAAAAAAAGCTAGGCATACTTCACTGCCACCCACAAACAGAATGAAAGAGGATAATCAGAATATATAATTAGTAACAAGAAGTGAGAAACACTCATTACCTTCATGAAATCTAAAATGAAGTCCTGATTAAGATTTATAATTAATGCTTTTCAAACAGTGATCTGTAAATCCTACTTTTTTATGCAAAAAAATATTATTCTTGGTTTTAACTCTTCAGTCAGTTCTTGATTCACTTCCTTTTTTCTATCTGGAAAATAACTGATAGTTAAAGATGACATAAAAATATTCAATCTCTTTTCCATGTCAGTAGTCTCTAGATTTGGCACAGGGATTTGGGAAAGGAAGAATTGGAAAGGTAGTTTTTTTCTAATTAGTGTTTAGGAGATAATTCCTAAACTTTAAAAAAAAAATTATTTTATACCTTAGGTTTTCCTTTAATTTCTTTGAAACTACAATTTGAATGGCTATTGAAGAACTTTTTCACAATGACGTTGGTGAAACACTGGCACATGATGCCCAAAGAGGTGGTAGATATCCCATCTCTGGAAACATTCAGGGTCAGGCTGAAGGGACCTCTGAACAAAATGATCTAACCGAAGATGTCCCTGCTCAGTGTGAGGTTGGCCTTTGGTCAACAGTTGGTGATTGTTTCTTGAACCTTATTCCTTCTACTTGCACTGTACTGTGTTGCGCTTATCTCCAGGAGCTAGATAAAGGACTTTTTTTCCCAGAAAAGGGCTACCCTACCTCTGTATGGCTTTGTTCTCCAGCCACATCTTGTTCTTTGTCACTGCATGTTCTTACCAGCAATCCTTAGTTGTCTCCACAACCATCCTGCTGTCAGTGTTTGAGACATACACATTAACTCGCTTGTCTTCTAGGCTTCTACACAGGCAGCCAGGACCCAATATTTAAAATGTTATTTATATACTGAGTGCTGGCTCTGAAAGTCATGTTGTCTTGCCTATTGTATAGACAAAAAACTTTTCATACAGGAAATTTTGCATTTATTTATTTTCCTTTCTCTTACTTTATGGTCAGGAGGATAGTATGAATAAATGCAGCCAGTCACATGATAAAGTAATTGAAGGTCAGGTGTGATATGTTTCTTGTCTCCAAGATATTTTCCTTATTTTACTGCTGGTGTCATGCCCATAACAATAAGCAGCTTTAAAAATTGACAGATTTATCATCTTGACATGCAATTTTCTGGGTAACTTTTCCAAAGCTGTGGTTAAGCTATAAGGCTATTTCTATCTGGGAAAATAAACTGATTATGATGTTGTACGGATTTTTATACTATATTCATTTTTTTTCTTGAGTTCTAACCTTGGTATGTGGTTCTCAGGACATTGGATTCCTGTGGTGGATAATTATGCTCAGTGGTTAAGAACTGGAGAAAAAGTCATGGTGCTGTATTGATAGTGTTGAAAACAATGTGATTTAGTCAATCTTTGTAGCAAAGAGTTGAAGTCTTAATGCATGGAATGCCTTCTCTAGGCAAAAATTATCGTTTTAAAAGTTGGTAACATATTGCACATGGAAACAACTGCAGCATTACAAAACTAAGGGCTATGTGGCAACCAGGAGAAGAGGGATAAAATAGGGAAGTGTTTAATCATAACCATGAAAACACAGGTAATTAGGTTTAAAAATCAGTGGTGAAATGTGACATATAAATGATTTGTCTTATAGATTATTAAAGTTGAGTAATTATTTTGAAACAGCTTTACAGGGAACCAGACATTTTACTTTGCAGAAAGACTGCCATTTCAGGAGAGATTAAACTGGTTATGTATAGCCAAAAGTATTAAAGTCAACACAGAGTAACTGTGACAAGTTTGCAATTCTTCTCAGGTCAGTCTACTCCAAACTAAATTCAGCAAACTAAAGAATTATTGCATTGCAATCATCATGAAGTTCAACAAGGCCAAGTACAAGGTCCTGCACCTGGTCAGTACAATCCCAAGCACCAAAACAGATTGGACAGAGAATAGACTGAGACCAGCCCTGAAGAGAAAAATTTGAGGGTGTTGGTGGATGTAAACTTGTCATGAGCCAGTAACGTGCACTTGCAGATCAGAGTATCCTTGGCTGCATCAACAGAAGCATGACCAACAAGCCAATTACTCCAATGTAAGAAAGACAAGGACCTGATGAAGCAAGTCCAGAGGAGGGCTGGGAAGATTACCTGAGGGCTGGAACACCTCTCCTATGAAGACAGGCAGAGAGAGCTGCAATTTTTCAGCCTGGAGAAGACTCCAGGGAGACCTTAGAGCAGCCTTCCAGTAGCTAAAAGGGGCATATAAGACATTTGGAGAGGGATTGTTTACAGGGACATGCAGTGACAGGACAAGGAGGAATTGCTTTAAATTGAAAGAGGGTAGGTTTAGATTAGATATTGGGAAGAAACTCTTTACTGTGAGGGTGGTGAGATACCGGAATGGATTGTCCAGCAAAGTTGTGGCTGTCAATTGCCTGAGGCTTGAAAACTGCCTGGTTGAAAGGGGCCTGGGGTGCTGATTGACAGCTGACTGAACATGAGCCAGCAGTGAGCCCAGGTGGCCAAGAAAACCAATGGCATCCTGTCTTGTATGAGAAATAGTGTGACCATGGGGACTAGGACAGTGATTGTCCCCCTGTACTCAGCATTGGTGAGGCTGCACTGCAAGGGCTGTGTTCAGTTTTGGGCCCCTCACTGCAAGAAAGACAATGAGGACCTAGAGCATGTCCAGAGAAAGGAAATGAAACTGGTGAAGGGTCTGGAACATAAGTCCAGTGAGGAGCAGCTCAGGGTACTAGTGTTGTTCAGTCCAGAGAAAAGAAGACTCAAGGGGAATCTTATTGCTTGCTACAACTACCCTAAAGGAGGTTGTGGCTAGGTGGGGATCAGCCTCTTCTCCCAGGCAACTAAAAATAGGACAGGGGTAAACAGCCTCGGGTTGTGCCAGGGGAGTCTCAGGTTGGATATTAGGAAACATTGCTACACTGAAACAATGGTTAAGCATTGAAACAGGCCACCCAGGGAAATGATGGAGTTGCCATCCCTGGAAGAATTAAAAAAAAAGTGAATGTGGCACTTTGCAATATATTTTAGTGGGCATGGTACTATTAGGTTAAATGTTGGACATAATCTTGGAGGGCTTTTCCAACCTTAGTGATCCTATGATTCTATGATGTGTTCAAGAACAGGTTGGATGGGGCTTTAAGCTGCCCAGTCTAGTGAAATGTGTCCCTGCCCCTGGCAGGGGGGTTAGAACAAGATGATCTTGAAGATCCCTTCCAAAACCATACCATTCTATAATTATAAAGGGGAAATTGGCTTTATGAAAAAGGCAGTAAAATAATTTAATTAGCCATTGTGATTGTTAGCTGAAGTAGCTTCAGATTATGCTGGCTACTTTTCAGTGACGATTGAAGAAATGTATTTTGTTCTGTATCCCTCCTTTCCTGGGGACTGGAGTGTGTGAAGAATTTCTGTGGCCTGAACCAAGATCATGATGAAAGAAAAAGAGGAAAACTGGGTTAACAATGACAGAAGTCAAGGAAGACAGCTCAAACACGACAAGGATGTTGTACCTCCATGAACACAGACAGCTGTGAGTGTGAACAAGGGCAGACTCCGAGTGCAGTCATCCATTTCTCCTCTTTGTTTCTGAAGGACAGAAGTTAAAGGAGGAGGATCCCATCTATCACCAAAAGTTATGATGAATTTCAGAAAGTGCATGACTTCTTTGCTAGCCATGAAAGGCCTGCAGCATTCTTATGTTAGATAGTCCAAGTTTTCCCAGAAATGGTGGGTAAGAGTCAACACTGCCTTTAAATCTCTCAGGTTATATCTCCAACTGCAGTTTGAAATTGTTCTGTGTATGAACAAAGGACTCAATTCTCCTAGGCTGCCAACTTTGCACTCTTCTCATGTACAGAAGTCAAATAGAAACCAAAGAAATCAAACAGCTGTAAGACCTGATGAAGTAGCTGAGGACTGCAAGTATGATATAGCAAGAAAAATATCATTCTCATATGAGTAGTGCATCATGTCAACTCTATTACTGCCAAGGTAGGAACAAGTGAGCAGATAACAACACTTTGAAAAGAATAAAAAAACAAATATCCTCATCTGAAAACCAGTCTCCTTTTTGTTGCTGTTGGTATAAAAGTTTTGATAAAAAAATCAAATTTTTGAATAAGCTGATGTAAGGTCAGAAGTGTTTACCAGCCTAGCTGACTTCCTGTATCTGTATCTGTGAAATGTAGATATGGCTGTAAAACAAGACAGAGAAACCTCCAGCTATCCAGAAAAATACCAAATTGGCTTTGTGTATATTGTCAGTGGTGGTACAGGTTAATAACATCCTTCCACTAAGGAATGCACATTTTAAGTTAGAGAGTAGAGTGAATCATGTTTTGTGCTAAGCAACTTAGTTTACAAACATGAAGCTAGTTCTCTAATCAAATCGCAGTTCTTTTCAGAACTGCTCTTTCAGACTACAAAGGGCAGGACTACCAGGCTGTGTTCTAGAATGTGACAGAGAGGGGACCTTCACCTTTCGTTTTCTGTTTCTGATTCATCTGAAAACTGGTAGGGTTGTGGCTTACTCACTTGAATATGTAGGCTGTCATTAATCTATTAACCTTCAGAGACAAAGCAGAAATTATCTAATACTAATGTGTCTGTAAAAGGGTATCAAGCAGCTTAAATTTAGAATCCAAGGTTACTGTCCAGTAAACTGATGAAATAAACTGGCTACCCTTGAAAAGTATTTACTAAAGTGTTTTTAAGCCCCTAATCCCATCAACATCTGTCTTATTCAAATCTGATAAAAATGTTGGAAGTGTTCAGTTCATTTAGTACAACAAAGACTAATCCTGCACTGATTTATAGTGAGAATAATTTTAAAAACCTGACCTTTCAGTATTGCAGCATTCTAGTAAAAAGTGAATTCTCTCCTAAAGTGGATTCTCTCCTAAATTTTTCAAAAGCACTGCAAAGAGCAAAAAGATGAAATGGCTTATCTGAACACCATTTAGATCTTTATGTTTTCATTTCCATCTTTCTCTAAACCACGCTGAAATTTACTTGAACTTTGTATAGCTGTAGTTTGCCTATTGTTGCTTTTTGTCTTTAGTATGCACAACTTATCCTTGCCGTTAATATGACCAGGTTCTTTTAGCCTGATAGCAGCAGAAAAATTTCAACTTTGTGAATATAAACATAATAATTAAAGTTAATATAGTTAGGGTACCTATTTTAGGCAGCTAAATTTAAAATTGATTTTATTTTTTTTTTCCTTTAAGGTCTAGTTCAGATATCAATTGTTTCCTGGAATTATACTGGCTTCATATCTCTCAAATTAGACCAGATTAGACCAATCAGTTTTTGAAAAGGAAAGTTTTATTTCCCTGCACACAGTGTTCAAATACACTGTGGTACCAATATAAATGAGAAATATCTGAATTTAAAAAGGAGAACTGGAATAACTTAATATTGATGCAGGTAATGCTTAATACCAGAATTTTTCATTGATTGGAAATATCTTCAACAACATTTTGGCCTTGTGTTAGTTTATTCCTCTATGCTGTTAGAATTATGCTATGACTACACTGGCATTTAGAAGACTACAGCAGTACTTACTTAGTTAAGAGAAATTTTATAAAGTGATCAAGGAACAGTAAATAGATAGCTTACATATTTCAAGGATTCTTTTCTATTACTCATTTTTTTTCTTAAGCCAAATGTGGTCAAAGGGCCTTATTCCTCAAGATTAGGTAAGAGGCTGCTGAAGGGAGACAAGCCCTTGCATTAAGTCCTGAAGAGAAAAATTATATTAAAGACTCTCTCAGAACTGCAGTCAGGGTTGCATGATGAGACTTTCTGTTTTGACATTTTTCCTTCCAGTTCTGTGCTGATAAATATAACACATTGCAGAAAAGATTATTTTTTTTTAAGTACACGTAATTATTCGGTTGGAAACACCAGCAGCCATCAGTTTTAAGTTGCAGGAAACACACTTTTTAATGTAGAAACTGACAAATCCTTTAAACTTTTTGCCCCTTTTTTGAGTATTATAAATTCTTTATCCCATGTAGAAGTCACTGAAGAAATTTTAGTCAGATACTGATATAAAACATCAAATTTTGTTTGTACATTTTGGATGCGACTTTCATACAAATGTGAATAACTTAAAAGACCTCTTGACTTTCAGTGAAAAAAACCCTTCTCTCTGCAACAAAAATGGAATTTTTGTTCTAAGTATTAAACATTCATGAATGTTTATTCTTGAATTTGCATGATTAAAGTTATTTAATAATAGAATTCTAATAATAGAAACAAGAATGAAGCTTGAGTACATATGGAGATGTATTTGTAAACTAAGTGGTCTCATGAGTTAAAGACTGGTTTAATCTAATTCCTGAACTGGAATATTTTCTAGATACACAGATTAGAGAAACATATCTAAGTCACAACGTCAAATTTTCTTTCTACAGGAAATTATAAGTCCAAATTTTGCATTGCTGGTTGCATCTGACTTCTGGGAATGAACCAAACTCAGTCTTTACTGGGACCTCACATCCGTGGTTCTACCAGTACTTACTCTTACTGTCCTGAGAGGTAAACCAACAACTGAAACAGTAAAACAGTCTAGCCAGAGGCTGATAAACTTGCTATATAGAATTTATATTTGAATTATTTGTCTGACTTATAAAGATGTTCAGTTCATAGAACGCTTAATAGAAGTATATATATAATATTTTTCCTAATATATAAGCTTACCAGCAAGTATTCTCATGATTTATTTGTCATAACAGCTGGCATTGTTTAAGAAAGTTCATAGGGTTACATTCAATTTAGGTACACTCTCAGTGCTGAATTATTGCAGACGGGTTGGATTTTGCTGTTGTAGTGAGGACTGTTCAAATGCTGCATTTAAGACTTTAAAGTTTAATACTCCTCAAAGTCAACTGTGTCCACAAATTTGTTCAATTTTATGACCATCTTTTATGTCTGTACCCACCAATGCTCCCTTTTATTCACCATGATAACCCAAAGGTCTTTTGCTTCATTGTCATTTAATTTTGTCAGCTGTATTGTAGGAACAGAGATTCTTATGTGCATATTTTTTGTGAAGTATGTAACCCTTGGAGAATAAAAATGATCAGTTTCTAGATCCATCAGATATAAGAGGCTCTAAAACAAACTAAGGCATAGCAATGTCCTGTCTATTTCTCTACAGCATGTGTATACAAATATATACCGGTCTTGGCTCTTTCCTTGCAGCCTCAGTGTTTGGTAAGGTACATATTTGGTGGCATATTTTGGGAAAACATGGTTTCCCTCTGAACTCTGACCAACAGAGCTTCCAGAGAAGTAATGATTTGAGACCTGAGCTAAGTTGTCCTATCTTTCCTTAAGTATTAGTACTGTGCTATATTACAGAAAAGTATGACTTCCATGATTACTTCTGCCTATTGTTCAGTTTATAAATACAGTTACAGTGTTACTTTTAGTTCATACATCCCTGTATGTTTCATTTTTTGTCAGTGAGCACACAATGACTTCTCTTTATATAAAGTTATTTTCAGACAGAAAAGCATGGAGCTTCTGAAAATTATCACTCTTTAAGATAGAGAGGTCAACTAGATCCTTGACAGATGAGAGGAAAAAGCATGAAAGGGCACTTCAGGGTTGGGGGTTTTTTTCTCTTAAAAGAAAAGTGGTCTGAGCCAAAGTTTCATGTGATTATTAGTCACTGTTCCACTAAATACAAAGTTAAAATTGAACATGCATTTACAGGAATTAATCTCTAGAGAGTCAAGAATGTGTTGTTCCATTGCCAGTGGTTCTGTAGTGGCATATGAATTTTTGGTCTCAATGTGCACTGCTTTGTCAGAGGCAATGTTCAACCAACAGTTTTCCTAGAAAGTTCTCAACTGTTTACATGCACCAGGATTGAAACACAGTAGTCTTCATCTTTCTCTAAGACAAGCTGGTTGAATTAATGATAGGACTCCAGTTTCTCTGTTTTACTGACAGATTCAGTAACCAGAATGATCCAAGAGTATGAGAGTATGAAACGTTTTATTATGATTTTCATTATTAATTGCTGTTTTCCCATGGCCTATTGTACATGGCAAATAGAGAAGTTACTACTGAGTGTGTAAACATTATTAGTTAGTTGTTAGGAAAAAAAAACAAACAAACCCCCAAACAAACAACAAAACCCAATACAATCTTTATGTGGGAAAAGCTGTTGCATAATTTGATATATTCATAGTATTGTTTTCTAATAACAATTCTGATAGTGGTAAAGGACAGGTTTTAGGCTTTAGAGATAATATTGCAACAGCTGACATCTAATGGATCAAGATTAATTACTCTGATTATGGTGCTAGCCTGTACAGACTAAAAATTTTTTTTGAGATGTTTAGGACGATTTAAAAAAATTAACATGATAAATCAAGTCAACACGTTACACATATATCAAGATTTCTTTGCCATTTAATCATAAAGTTCTACTTTGAAAAGCTGTAAATATATGTCATGTTACTGCTAATAGTCATTGACAATCAAGGATCATTTTAAAAGAAAAAATGAAACTGATGTCTAGTGTACTCATAAAAGTTATGAGGTTCTCATCACTTATAGATGCTTCTACTCATAGGCATTATTTTCTTCTGCAACTAGCTAGCAATTCCTAGAATGGCATGAAATGATATAACATCTAGTTTTAGAGTCCTTTTATTTGCCAGTGTTCTGGGTGACCTCTGCTTTCAAACAACTGAAATTTAAGTTAGGTGGGCACTGCACCAATTGTGGGAGGGGAAAAGACACCCAGCATGAACTTATTTTTAACAGTTCTGCTTTTTCCTAATGTAGTATCAATAAAGTTTTCCCAACTGAAAATATGGTTAATCCTTGTTTCTGTGAAGCTTACAACTTTAAAGTAGATAGTAATGTTAAAGTCACTGAGATGCCTTTCGTAGATAAGTCTAAACCACTCAATCATGCTTATTAAGTTTCAAGCACTATAAGGACACGCTTTAAAACCAAAAGACACAGATGACAGAAGTTGTACAACCCACCTGATTTGTCCTTCAAAGTCATGTAACCACTAGAAAGGAAATAAAACGTTTTTAGAAGTAAACGTTTATTACTGCTACACACTGTAGGAGCATGTCTCCCAGTACTTAGATTTCCACACTTGGCTGTTTCTCACTGTGGCATCACAAGGTTTATCTCTACACAACACTACCTTGTTGTACAAGTTGGTAAATCAAACTATAACCATATACCAATCAAACCATAACACCTGCCACTAGAAGCCTGTGAGAAACATTTTCTCAAAGAACAGAGAAAAAGCTGTGATGTTTCCATGAAGTTTGTATCTTTCAACTACAGTATGAAAAGTGCACTCCACATTTCAGCTAAAATGTCTCCAGTCATTTAGCTGATCTTGCAGCAATTAGCACGTCAGATGGAAGTAAAATATTTTTGTGGTCCATGGAAAATAGATGTCACATGTCCTCAATCAGTGAAGGACTGATAAAATGTGTACTGAAGTAGGCCTGTAGTGAAAGCATAAAATTTTCCAAGTCACTTTCTTATTTTGTTTAATTTACTTGATGGTTCTCTTTTCTCCAAAAAATTGTGCTGGCAATGAAATTTCTTATAAGATAACAGATATGTAGTGTATTTAATGCATTTTTTCATTCTTCTCTTTGTAGTAAAAAAATATTATTCCCTACCTTTTTTCAGATTGTTAACCTTAATATATTCTGTTGAGTTTTCCATTTGAAAACTGTATATAGTTTTCTTACTACAGTACTCAGTGGGCTCTATCTGACCACAGTATTTTCTGTCAGCTTTAAATTAAAATTCGACTACGTTCACATCAAGCACTAAACACTAGAGTATTATGACAACTATAGTTTCCTCAGAACTTATACAGCAGTAGGTCAGTTTTCAAGATTACTTTTAAATGGTTATCTTTTCATTACAGAACTTGAATTACAGGCAGACACCCAAGTTATTGTTCTTTTCTTCTATAAGCTTTTTTGAAACAAACCACAGAATCTGGTATTGCTTATACTTAGAGCCTAGCCTCAGGCTGAACACCATTTCAACAGTGTAGTAGCACTGGGTTAAAAAATACATTTACCAAGCCAAATAAGCCTAAATGGATTAAAAATAAATTAAACCCCCAGAAATTAGATGTTAAATCTACACAATCAGGATATAATTCCCTCTTAATCCATATTTTGATGTCTTGTGCATAAAATAACTAACTACACTACACGTGCTGTCATGCTAGAAAAATGACTACATGTCACTTTTCAGGAGAGGTTCATCTAATCTAACTATTTTTAGTATCTCCATTTGTGGTTTTTCAATCCCTTAGAGCAGAAAAGAATAGGCACATCTGGGGTATGGTTCATCACATTTGAAAATAGACTTTTAAAATGTTATTGGAAATACACTCTAAATGTGATAATGTGATCTCTCTTATGTTTAAAAAAAAAGGAACATAAAGAAAGCTCCTTCACAGTGCCTTACTTGCAATCATGACATTCATATGCTGTGAAAAGATGACACCTAAAGCATGTCAGGCAATGGATATAGTTTGGTCCAGGGAAACCCACCCTACTCAGGGAAGTAGGACCTTCATTGAGGCTGAAGAGAAGAATGTCTGAGAGAAAGCTTGGAAGCAGTTTTAAAAGCTACCTTTTAAGTGTCTATTATATTATAATCTCTGATCACATGATTCCAAAGGAAACTCTAGCACTTTTGGGAGGCAGACTATACATAACTGTATTAAATGTATTCATTTAATCATGCCATCTGAATCCTTCACTATTCTAACTCGCATTCCCAGTTACAGTCTAGGGGAGCATTTTAATTACTACTTTTTTCCAATCTAGGGGCATATGTAGAATAACAAGCTTGCAACATTTCCAGGCACTCTAGATTAATTTTCTCTTCATCTATTTATATTTTCAACGTTCTCATGAGTGCTACAGTAGTAACTCAAATATGTCCTATTCTTCAAAAGTAATAGACAACAACAAAATCTAAAGAGTAGGTGAAAAAAATAACTAGTGAAATACATACTTACTGGAATTTGCACGTCAGAAAATTTGGAAAACTGGATGAAGTATGCAATATGTGAATTTAGAATAAGAATCTTGTCATCCAATAATAGGAGAATAAATGTGCTGCTCATCTATTTTTCCTTGGAAAGAACCAGTGAAAGTATCAACAAAATTAGGCTTAAACAGGCAAAAACTTTTCACACTGCTTATTGCCAATTTTTTTTGTAGAATAAATATCGACATTGTTTTGCCTTTCATCCCTTTGAAGCCAGGCAAGCATAGCTTTTACCAAAGTTTTTCCTTCAAAAGTATCATTAATCTGACTAATAAGTGCTTACATTCCCAGTTAACTGAAGTTCC
The DNA here is from genome assembly GCF_009829145.1 of Chiroxiphia lanceolata. Lineage (NCBI taxonomy): Eukaryota > Metazoa > Chordata > Aves > Passeriformes > Pipridae > Chiroxiphia > Chiroxiphia lanceolata. Next base: position 21,162,707 of record NC_045642.1, on the reverse strand, counting down.
AACCTTTTAGATGAGAGTTCTCCTTTCACTGAAAGTGGTGTATAAAAGGGCTAAGCCTTCAACTTCAGTGTACTTCAGCGAACCTTTATTCTTTATCCTCTCGAATGGTTTCTGGGGACTGTCCATTCCCTCAAAGAGAAAAAAGGTTCTCCAAAATAAGTCGTCACCAAAAGCCCCTGTCAACTCACTGCCTAATTCCAAATTTTGTACAACCATGAGAAAAAGCTTGTTAGTTTCTGTAGGAAAGAGAACAAGAAATACTGCCCAGTGTTATACATCTTTTTTTTAATTTCATTGTTTTCCTTCTTTAGGTACCTGTGGACGGAGATACTTCTGTCAGGAATGGATGTGACAACATAAAATTCCATTTTCACAGATGATATTTAAATCTATTCTTTATTACCATTTTTGCCAGTAAAATTTTTAGTCACCTATCTACAGAAAAGGAACATAAAAATGTTAGCAATTTAATTCTTGCAAATTGATTAAAAATCTTTTAATATACCCTACTTGCATAGCTTTTCCACGTTGTTGGGATCTACTGAAGTAAAAAAGCAAAAGTGAAAGATTGTGTGATTGAAAGAGAGTAACTAAAAATACTATATTTACTTTCAAGCTTTGTTATTGAAATATATCTAAGTACATCTATATTTGACCTTCTCTAAGTGGTTTCTGACAAAGATAAGGGCATTTTAAGAGGTATAACTTTCTCATTTGAAAATTTAGATCCAGATCTCACCTGCTGTAGAGTGACTGTGGCTTAGGATGGCTACCGGTTCTGTGATAATGTCTGGACACTTTTACATTGCTTACTAGAAACGGAGAGCTCTTTCAGACTCTAAGTCTTTGGGGAAAAAAATCAATTGGAGTTACATCTCATTGAAATACTACTTTCACGGTCTTAATGTGTAACTTCTGTATTTTAATTTTGCTATATATTTACAAAAAAACCAAGACTGGTATTATAGAGCTATATATTCCTATTAAGGATACCTCAAAAAATCTGTTTCATGGTCATGCTCCTCGGGCTAAAACTTCTCACATCTTTAAAGAACATACAATGGCTTTGTGCTAGTCATTGTCCAACCTAAAGGAAAGATTGCCAAAAGGGAAAGGTATAGTACTGGTGGCAGCAATGCATTGCCAGTGGGTCAGCCATATCTTTTGCAGCAAGAGGCTGCTTTAGCAAGCCGTGTATCTAGAAGGCTCTTTTCGCTGAAACAGGTGGGAGCAGAGCACGTCTAATTAACTAAAAATTTGCTTATCACAAGCTGCAGTAAGTTAAGTACTCTGTGATTATATGATAATACATTTACATCTTTGTCTGATCTCCACCCGCTCAGAACAGGATGGTACAGATAAATTATTTTATTTCATGAATATTCTTAGGAGAGAGAGAGAGAGAGAGATTGCTCACTGAAGAATTTTATTTTATTCCTGTAGCTAAGTTGCTTATGGCAAATTTCAACCTCTTCTGGATGCACTGCATAATAAAAGCAGTTACTAAAACTGGCAAACTCTTACTGTTATTTTGTTTCATCATATTTTCTCTTGGGTTTGTGACCTTCTACAATAGAAACACAGAAAAGCAGTAACAATTCAAATTCCAAAGTCTTCCTATTACTCCTTATATATGTATAAAAGGCTCATGTAATATGTCCTATTATGTCCGCTGTAAGTAAACGCTTTTCTATTATTCCCACATAATTTCTCTAGAGAAAAATACCCAATTTGTTTCTTTTTCTATTTGTTCTGCCCAAACCCCTTAGAATCACAGACAATCCTTGATTCTGTGCTGTAAGTGATGTTGCAAGATCATTTAAAGTGATTTCTGCACTTCATTTAATTAAGGTCTTGCTGCTATAACCCTACTGCTATTCCTAAAGATCAGATAGTAAAAACTAGGTTGTACTAGTTGGGCCTGGTGTAGCTGACATCTGGCTTGGTGGTATCAGTGTATCTAAGAACAATGATAAAAGCAGTATGATGCTGTCCCCTCGTACTCTTCAAATACCACAGTGGGCCTTGTAGATGCCCTTCCCATCAGTACATAGTTTTCCACAGTGCTTAATGAGATTCGGACATTATTTAATTTAAAGTATTTTTTAAAGTATATTGCCTGTGGTTTTAGTTGCATGTGAAGTACAGCAAGTATTTACATTCAACTTGTGTTTTTGATAGAGGTTTTGGCTTCAAGATTGTCTAGTATTTAACAGTACTAAGCTGTTGAAATAGGTGCAGATTTAGACTGTTTGGTATAATGAACTACCCGGGACAGAATATAGTTATGTTATTACAAGTGGGGTTTGATACCATATCAGGGTGATAGTTTCCAATGTTCTTCTATCTGTATGAAAATTAGTTAATCGCACTTTCAAAGTCTGGACAGGTCAGTGATTGTTCCATATACAGTAAAATGATTAAATATTTACATACAGTTAGTAATGCGATCAGATTCCCTGTTGCAAGATAGAAAGGGAGGAGGAAGGGGGAAGCAGAGAAAGAAGGTGAAAAGGTCAGCAGTGACTATAGAATATAGGTGAAAGAATGAGCTTTTTTACTTGAATAGCTGAGCGCGCACTTTCTACTGAGTAGTAGAAATTTAACAGAAAGCTTATTTTTGCTTATTGAAGTGCAGTTTCACAAATGCTTGGAGAATACCTGAACTGACCTCAATCTTTGGGACATCTTCACATTTTCATATGAGTCAAAAATGCTTAGAGAGTTCTTCCAAATGGAATTTGTATAGGTAATGTTTTCTTTGCCTTATGTACTATAACAGAACTATAAAACAACAATATGGTAGTTAGACTGAAGAGGAGAGAAATAATCTTCTACACACTTTTTCTCTTACTTAAAAGAGGTAATTTCATTTTCTTGAGATTCTAAGTCTACCTCTACATGACTACAGAAGTCCACAGTCCTTCAGGACACTCAAAAAGCATACTTTTTCTCTTTTGACACCTGACAAGAGTTTTATAAAAGTTCACAAATTCTTTTGATAGAACTGGTACAGTATTTTGTGCCCATGCTCTACTCTGTCATCCATGAACCGTTGCATCAGTGGTAGGGACTAAGTAAAACTGATGTGTGGTTAAAAGCCACCATTTTGGCTGGTAACAGACACTGAATTATGGCTTTTTCAAGAGAAAAATATTAATTTCAACAACCTCAAGTAAAAAGCTAGGACATTGTGTTGGAAGTTTAATATAATTGCACTATAATGTTTTGACTGGACACATATGATAATACATAATTAGAGGTGAGCAATTTTTTTTTATTTTAGGTGTGGTATAGTATATTCCTTTGAAAAGTGTGGTTGAAGTTGTCATAAAGCAACTAGTATATTTGAATAGAAATGGTGACTAATTCCATCTAAATAAAATTTTTGAAGGACAAGATCCGTAAGCTTGAACTGCATGACTTCACAGGTTACTTTCAACCTCAGTAATCCTGTAATTCTGCAACTTGGACAATTGCTTTATTTAATATATTGCTTAGATTGGACATCTACAAAACTGATGGTTGCGTCACTAGGAAGGAAGGATCAGGGTTTGATTTGTTGCAGTTTCTTATAGTTCTAATACCACATATTCACATGATGTCTTTCTACAGTGAACCTTATGCCAGCTTCTTAGCCTAGATGTGAATGCACACTGTGAATGCCTGGAGCACCAATGGCTGGAGGACATTGCATCTGCATTACAAGAGGTGTAATCTACATAATGTTCTAGTATATAACTCCTACTGGGGTTTTATCAAGAGAGAAATTTCTTGAGACTTATCACTGTTACACTTAAATTCATACTGTGAGACTTCAGCTATAATCACTGGAGAAACGTACACTGAAAAGAATCCACTTGCACCCCAAGTCACCAATGCATGTTCTAGTGCGTGCCAAAGTCAGCATGCTGCTTTATCAAATACAGATTTGAATCTCTATGTAGGCCCATGTCTTTGATCACAAGTTACAGAATTCCGAGTAAGGTCTGCACTGCTTATTAATGTTTCTTTTGTACAAAATTCTTAAATAATCACTCAAAAAAAGTACAAGAATTAAAAGGGTTGTAGTCTGAAGCTACCATCTGGATGTCATTTCACGGGGAAACTGCTGGGTCCAACTAAGTTTTATTTCATACCAAGCCGATCAGTGTCAACTTTTTTTTCCACAGTAAATTGCCAGTCTTCTTCCTCTCTCACTCTCTTTTTCTCTATTCTTCTCACTTATCCAATATTCCTTTAAGTTTGGTATTTTCTATGAAGGTAAAATATGGGCATGAAAGTATTCTGAGATGGATGAGAAAAAGGATTCTCATGATATCTCTCAGTCTGGGTGAGACTGCTAGATGATTCACTGTTTCCTTCTTAGCAGCTTTTGTGAAAAAAGCCCTGCAGAACCCAAACCAAAACGTAGTTGCTATGTAAATAGCAACTGTATCAAGATTTATTTTGGCTTTTTTACTTTCTGTAGTTAAGTTGTGAAATCGAAACTAAATAAACAACTGCTGGAACCAACCACACTGCAGTTGTTTGTACGATGTAGTCTAATAATGCAATACAGGACGTATAGCAGAGTAACTGTTCCCAGATCCTCCACATTTGGAGGAATGTGAGAAAATTGTGTGCTTTACTGGCTTAAGTCTCCTTGCTACAGGCTGGGTTGCCTTGCTATGCTTGAATTCTTGCTTCCAGCCTACCTAGTCCTAACCCAGAATTGCTGATACTGTATCTCTTTTCTGCTCAGGCAACAGATTCCTTGGACTGACAGCTGTAGTCTTGGTAAAACTGAGTTACTAGGTATATTTGTACTATTTATGTTAATTTGGGGAGAACAGTGGAGAAATATCTGGTTGACCAAGATCTGAACTGACAAGCTGGAATGTATTTACTAAGGGCCCCCACCACACCTCACTTACAGTGCACTTCCATCTCTCTAAGCAAGACTGGAGATTGGCAACCACTGTCATTGGTAATATATTTGTACAGATGTTGTCCAGCCTTTTGTATCGCTTTGTGGTATTATGCTATATCACGTACATCTATGCCCAGCACAACCTCAACAATAAAACAGGTAATCCAGTAGTACAATAGAGGCATAAAACTGTTTTAGACTTTGTGTTTAGCTATTTTCTGCAGAGCACAATCCATCTCACTGGCTCTATTCTGAGCAAAATGTTGTTGTTAGTAGATAGAGTTCCAACAGTCCAGCTATAATCTTATGGAGTGTTTTGAGCTACAGTTTGAGCACTAGATCTCAAATCATAGATTCCTTATTCTATCTGTAAACATGGAATTACACTTATCAATATACTAGTTAATGTATATGGTTTGGTTTAAAATGTTTAGTTACCATTAGCTATGTACTTAAAATATATTGCTCAGTTCATAACCACAAGTATTGTACAATTAATTCTGTCTCCATTTTGTGTGTCACTGATAATACAGTGAGTGTAGATGCAATTTTTTTCATTGGACCACAGAATCATTAAAAACATCATTCAGGATATGGCTTATGAAGGGGACAAGTGCATCAGACAGACTTTTAATTTTCTCCTGTTTTAGGTCTTATTGTTTTGCAGTGAGACAATGTATTACTAGGGGAAGAGAATTTACTTTCATACATGTGAGATCCACCCTTATTTAGGTGTGATTATATCACCTTGATTTCTACTGATAGTACATTCTGGTAACAGTAATCCCATTTGAATAGAATTAGAGAAGGTGACAATAAATACTGTGTGCCTGAATTCTAAACTTATGTCAGGAAGTATGTGAAAATTATTACAAACATCAAGTTGCTCATTTATGGAAACTATTCTAGGTAACTTCACAGCTGTTCTTTCCTGCTAAAGCTTCACAGAGGATGGGCTTAACCTTCTGCGCAGCTGTGGGCTTCACTTTGAGGAAGTAATACAGATGCAGAGCAGCTCCCTATGTGTCAGGGGATATTTTATACTGTCTTGTACAAGATTGAAGTTATGGGCCAGAAGTATTCATGTTTCCACTCATGTAGCCTCATGACCTCCTTGTCTCCCTTTCTATTGCACCAAAATGGAATCCTTTAAGTATTGCTGTGATCATTCAGTAAATCCAAATTGGTCTCAAAACAACTATCAAGGAAACAGGGAGAATGACATATAGCATGTGCAACTGCTAGTCAGGAAACAAAAATGTGCTATGTTTTCAGATCTCTGAAGAGTAGTAAATGTCACTTGAAACACAGATAGTATTTATAGTGACATAAAACCACAGCAAAGCATCCTAAAACAACCCTTCATTTTTAAAATTGACACATACTCTATCCTTTTCAGCAAGGAAATACACATCTTTGTTTTCCTACACCTCCATTGTATCTCTCTTAAACAGCCTTGCTGCAGCTGTAATTCAAAACACCACAGCTTTTTCCTGAGTCAAAAATGTTACAACAATCATCTGGTTGGAAATAGGAGGAGATGAAAGGCACACTGTCAATATTTACTTCTACTCAAACTTTTGTTTCTTCTTGGTACCTCATGTGTCAAAATTGCCCTAATTCCAATTCACAAATTTTACATCATGAAACAAGCTCACTATCAATTTATAGAACAGATAGGGACCTCAAGTGTGTATAATTCATCTGTGCTATTTTAGACTTTTTGAATCTTCACTACTGACCTGAAAACCTCAGAAAAACAGGCCTTTTGACCACTGAGAATTGAGAAAATCATTATTAATATAGAAATTTTCTATCAAGAGCTCTTCAAATAGATTTTTGTTAATTATTTCCTCACCAGCATTGGAAAAAGGAAGTTAATTTTCACAGAAATAACAAAGAAATGGAAATAAGGAAGCTTGCAGAAAGCTTGTGAAAGTTGTCTAAGCTTTTGTTAAAAGGATTTGAAGGGAGAACATTGTACTATTGAGTCTGAATGAGTTCATTAATCCCCAGTGACCATCTGGTACAAATATACAGGTCCACATTGAAGCTCAAAAAATATCTCATTGCTATTTGGGACAAATGGAGGGGTAGCTATTGTTAGAGAGGAATAGTTGTTCTTTAATTCCTTTATTCATGTTGGTTTTAGAGGTTAAGAATCTGCTCATTTGAAGCTGTTAGGCTAAATCAGCTCACATTAGCTCCTCAGATATGTGTTGTTTTTTTTTTTTAAACAAATTAATTAGAAGACTTTGATATTCTACCTTATGCTAAACTACACATGTTATAATTGTGGGGATAATTGGATGTATATCCCCACTCTACAATAGGCATTTAATAGCAGATGGTGCCTTGATGTCTCATTTTTCAAAAATATGGTAGATTACATTCACTAGTATGCTACAGAGAATCATCATAAATAATTGCCACTGAAGGAGTTGGCAAATTAAAAACATATATTATGACATGCATTTCAATAGAATTCGAAATGATTCCTACCTATTCAGAGAGAACTTGTAAAGTGCTGTAGAGTGCTTTGAAATACAAGGTGTTGCATACTAATAATTGCTTTTATTATACATGTGTCTGCTTATTAGTAGACTGAATTCTTCATGTAACTTACCTGTGTGATATTCATGTCATGCTCTGTCTTTTTTTCTAGGGTTCTCAGTTGCAGAATTTTAAATCATTCTGCAAAATTTATTCATTTGGCTTTGCCTTATAATGGTAGGCTTTTATATTTAATTAAGATTTTGGTGGCATCTGCTCCAGAAGTGCTATAAAAACATTATGATTCATACATTTATGAATTATAAATATTTTGTTCCAGTGAAAACCGACACACAGAACTCCCAACACCTACACATAAGTAGAAGAGCCATAAAATGCCTGAAGTTGAAAGTGTATGCAGTCTGTTTTTACATGTAAAACTTTCCCTGGTTTTGTGGTATGGACCGATTTCTAATTAATTCCTATTATATCGCTCCATTTGTTTTGACGTCAATATATAGACTATTTGAAGACGTCAACAATTGTTTCACCTATGGAACACACAGAAATGGCATTTCCTCCTTCAATTGGGCTAGGAATAAACTCTGTGCAAATTATAGTGGTTGAATTGATTTCCAGATACCTGAGTGTTGTTTATCTGTCGCAGTGACTGAAATGAATGCTACATTGATACTTTCTAAGACTTGGAAGTACACAGATCTTGAACTTATGCGCCATTTTAAGATCAGAAAGTTGGAGAGAAAAATAGTTTAATTTTCCTCTACCAAAAAATGTTTGCACTCACCTTTTTGGTGTTTATGTAAGGTATATTTGAGTGTTCTAATCACCATTCAACTCATTGGCAGTTTTATCTTCAGGATTGCCTAGTTTTAAATTCATTCTATCATAGTAAACACAAGAAATGTTCTAGTTTTTGTGGTGGACTTCAAGATTTATTTGCAAAAGCTTGTTATAGACCAAGGTTTGGAATATTGAATAAAGCACATGACCACCTATCAAAAAGGATTCTATCTGTTAAGCCCTCAGCTCTCTTTGGCAAAAATAAAGACATGCCTAAATTAAAATGTGGGAACTAGGCAAGAATGGAAGCTGGATGTATAATGCGTATATTCAGTAAACACCTGCATTTATTCCAATCAATTGTCCGTTGTTCCCCTAAATCCATGCTTAGCTACCTCAACATGCTTTGGTATAGATTTATAAAATTTAACCTTCAGTTGTATGACAAGTTGTTGTGTTTCTTGGAATTGTCTCCCACTAGCCTCAACTGATACCTTCTAGCTCTTGCAGTTCAAGAGATAATTCTAATTTCATTCTAATTTATTCTTCCTGTGTCTGTTGTGCTATACAGAAACTTAGAGTATCTCATCCTTAGTCTTCTCTTTTTAGAACTGCATAGTACTAGCTAGTTGAACCATTCATTCTGTGGAAGTCATGCCCCTTTTGTAACAATCAATATGACTAAATTGACTTTTTAAGTTTATAAACAAAGTAAATTATTATTTTTATGATTATAGAATAAATTATTTTTTTATTCCTAGAAGAAAGGGATGCAATTGAAGAGAAACAGAACTAAAACACAATCAAGAAATAATTCCTGGAAAAGGTATCTAGACATAGAATTAAAACATTCGTATTAACTCTTAATCTAACTTTTAATTTCACAGTTAATGCTTCGATGTAATTAACATATGCATATTCATTATTTGTGAAATGTACAAATCTATATACAGGTCTAATAACCACTGATTAGCCAAATAGTTAGAATCCTAGAATGCCTCAGGTAGGAGGGAATATCAGAGGGTCTCTAGTCCAACCTAGAGCTCAAAGCAAGGTCAGCTCTGAGATCAGACCAAGTTACTGGAGTGTTTGTTCAGTCTGGTCTTCAAAATCCTCAGGGATGTACAACATCCCTGGGCAACCTGTTCAAGTGTTTGATTGTCCTAATGGAGAAAGGGGTTTTTTTTCCAGTCTGAACCCAAACTGGATCTCTTTCGGATAGATGAAATTACTAATTTTACTTTTTTGTCCTTAACTTACTGGACAAGATCTTGCCCAGGATCAGAGTGTACACTGACGACTGGAAAGTCCTATGACTGAACTCACGTGTCATTTTGAGATAGGAACCACAAGCAAACCATGTGAGCCAAACTGGAGCTGACTTTTATACAATGAAATTTTTTAGTACCCTGAAGGATATGGAGTACACATGCATGTCCTTATCAACTTCTCAAAATATAGATTAAACAAAAATGGGGTGTAATGTACGAACTACTTAAACTACATGAAATGAGTCTCCATCTGCCTGAACATTCTCTGGAACTATTAATGCAAAATCCTTTTGAGGAGTATAATAGAAAATGGTTGACACTCAGAGAACAAAACTAATTTTCTCATGGGTAAAGCTTCATGCTATTGTACACCTCTGCAAAATTTTACTTATGCATGTTAAAGGTAGACTGCAACTTGAACAAGTGTTAGTAGAGGCAACTAAGCTAACTGAAAAAGTAAAGTTTATTTCACAACAGGCAACTAGCAGATCTTGGCTTGTTTAATATAGAAAAAGGAAAGCTGAGCAGGAATTTATTACTCTCTATCATTTCATCAGGAGAATAAACAGAGAAGAGCTACTGAATTTAAAGAAGAGATTTAATGTCAGCATAGAAGCAAACTTAGGATGTAAAAAAATTTAGGATGGAAAATAGTCATCATAAACATAGATTTTTAGTCATCATAAGCATAAATTTCTTGAAATATTTCCATTAGAAATAGTAGAGGCAAAGATCACAACAATTTTAAAAAGAGTTTATAATAGTTTATGAAAGAATTGTTTGTGACTGCAGATGACAGAATCTGGTAAAATATTTCCTGCTTGATATTCTAAGTCCAGCAACTGACCTTGTCTCTTAAGGACTTATTCTCAGAAATGTTAAACCCAGTTCAAATTTATTTAATCTTGTTCTTCTGAGAGCAATTTCTTCATCTGTAAAATGGATGTGTCACTTAAGTAGAATGAACATTTATAACCCTTAAGATAATTAAAACAAAAAAAAAGTGAGTGAAAATTAAGAACACATCCTGAACTTTTTTAAAAACAACATAGGAATGTCAGATTTCCAAGGTTAATTAGTCTGTAATAGAAATGAGCAGCTAAATTGATGAGAATGTTTGAAAAATCTTATAATGCAAAAGTAAGCCTGAAAAATGGTGTAATCTTTCTACAGGGGTTCTACTGTGCATGAAGAAACTCTACTAGCACAGTACACAGTTTAGGAGCATACAGCAATTATTTACTTATTAATTTTCATAGGGAATAGCTAGTAATAACACTTGCAGGTTAAACACTTGAATGCTCATAATGCAGGCATGTCATAAGTCTCTACTAGTAAGACAATCATTATACAGGGGGTGAAGGTGTGTTCACTGTTGCTTAAAGTGTTGCTGCACTGCTGCATCTAAATGCTTTTTCCTAGATTTTTGTATAATTCTGTACTGATGTTTTTCTCTCAAGTCATTAAGTTAGTAGTTGTTGACATCTCTGTTTTTGTCTTTCTTATCTTGCATAGCATTAAATTTTATTCCCTCTAAGGGGAATAAAATTTTTAATGAGCCAAAGTCAGAAATTTGTGTTTTAAACAGGCAGGCTTTGCATCACACACAGCTGAATTCCAAGGCTGAATTATAGAAGTATCATCTCCGAATGATCAAAACTTTGATGTCTGTAGATCCAGCATTAAGTATAAGGAACTGCACTCCTCCAGCATCTATTACTCAGGTCTGAGAATACTCAGGGTAAAAATTAATTCTCTTACTCTGTTTCCTTACTCTGTAATTGCAATTCAGGCTTTTCTTTATTTCATTGTAGTTTTGCTATATAGGTTGATTCCATTACATGCATATCTTAGGAGTAGAAACACGTCTAATAAGAATTATATTGCAAATATAAAAATGTTGCATATATATTATTGAATAACAAGCTAGCTGGGAAGGGAAGAAGTTAGATTTGCATCATAAAAAGAGTGGAGAATGACTGAAGTTTAGAGTTTATGGCATTCTGAGATGAACCATCTAGACAGAAACATTTTTCTAAAGTGGACCATTTCATTATTTAGAAGACATTTTTCAGTATGACAATAGCAATCACTGTTTGCAGAACAATCATGTCTGTATGCTCAGTTTTCGTGCTGATTGCCCCTTCAAAACTGTGGATATCTGGAAACAAACTTAAGTACTAGAAGTTTTGACAGCAGACTATTTAGCCTTGGATTTATATTTTCTAGAAAGAGACACCTTGGCTTTAAGTAGAAGTTACTTTAGCTTTTGTTCTGCCTGGGTTTTGATAACGTTGCCACTTGAACTAAAGCCCTCCCTTTTCTTAATATATGACCTGTTAAATAAAGCAGGAAATTATTCCAACTGGGAGTGCAAAGCCTCTTAGATGAGGCTAGACTTTTGAACCTTGAATTATCAAAAACAATGTACTGCATTTTGGGTTGACATCATTATGTTTGATGTGCATTAAAACCAGAACAAAAAGGATTAGGCAAAATTCTGAGCTTTTAAATATAAAATATTAGTAAAGCACCAATTGACCCACAAGCTCACACAATAAGCATTGCTTGCCTACTCTTACTTGCCAGTATGAAGTGTTGTAGTAATGTTTATCACTACACATTTACTTGGCAGGGGGGGTTGGACTAGATGATCTCCAGAGTCCCTTCCAACTCTAGCAATTCTGCGATTCTGTATTCTAAATGCTATATGTTCTTATGCAATTAGTAAATCCCTAAAAATTATAGGACTGTCATTCTAAATGACAAATTCTTTGCATAAATTTTTTTCAAATATTCGAAGAAGACAAGTCATTGTACAAGTTATTTTACCTTTTACAATTGACTTACAATAATCTCTGGAAGAGACCAATGCATGTTATTTTGTGCACTCTTCTATTAGAAACTCTTAATTAATTTCCTTTCTTAGTGTTCCTCCTGGATATCTGTTAGATTTATACTGAATCCATTGCTATTTTTCCTGTTGATATCAGGATGCTTAACAGATCAAAGAACTTTGCAGGAGTTTTTTCCAGTCATGACAATAACAGTTCCTTCCTTCTTTTTGTATCATGATGTTTTATTTCCCTGTTTGAATTTTCTAAAATTTTCCAAGGACAAGGTAACTAGAACTATGTGATTAGTGACAATTGACATCAACAAACATATTTAAAATGAAACTGTCACTCTGATCTATCCAAGTATGTATCCTTAGATATTTTCAGATACCAATTAAATATGTAAAATATCTTACTGACTTCTTTTTTTCTTATGTATTACATATTTTTCTAGCTCATTCCTTATTCTGAAAAAAGAGTGAATAAATTCTTGACACTAATACAACTTGACAGATATATTAAAGTTCTGATTTCTTTCTAAAACAAAAGAAAAAACAAAACAACACAGAAGAAAACCGCAACAAAATGACACCAAAACAAACAAACAAACAAAACAGTTGAGATTTTCAAGATTTTCATAGTAATTAATTTAATTCTTTGCTCTAGCTCTTATAGAAATGCTGATACAAAAGAGAATCCACCAAACATGCTTTTGTGATGTGAAGAATAAGATTTAATACATTTCTTGTATCTTTAATTTAATCTTAATAATCTAAATGTTGCCCTTCATAAGGACTCCTCATTTTGATCAGATAAACCTTCAAAGTAAGTTTTTATAATCATTCTACAATTCTACTGAAGGTGCTTATTTTTCCAAAATTTGCAACAATCTCTACTGGCACTAAGTAGTCTTCTAGCATTTGCTGTTTGACACTGACATTCTTTTTTGTCTGCAGGACAGTGTCATTTTTTCAACAGGTGTATTAATGATTGGGGAATATCAAAAGACGCTTAATGAGAAAACACGTGTGAGAAAGGATGTCATATTTCCAAGCATGATTGAAAGCACCCCTGACTTTGACCCTGATGTCTTATTTCCCTGTCACTCTCACAGTTTCAAGTTAGTCACACACTGCTTGACACAACCACATCCATCAAATAGGCCATTTTAAGTTATTATACAGCAGTTTTCATTGTCAAAACTTGTCCTAAACTTCACAGATATTTTTTCCAGCTTCTCACTGTACTGAAACAAATATTAGTGAGGCTTACTAGGACTATAGCCATAGAAAGAAATCTTGCATATTCACTGTGAAAGCTTAAAGGTTTATTACTTACTGTTGTAGCAGTAGAACTTGAATATTTAAAATTACGGAGAGGTTGTACTCTCAGTTCTCACCAGGCCTATCTCACAACACTTCCTGTGAGTCCTCTGTCTGTCCTCCATTCATCTTCTAAAATCCTTATAGTATGAAAAGTACTACCCTTCACTAGGTGAGCAGGTAAGATTTGACTCAATTTTTTTTTGTTTCAGATACACAACCACCATCACTCCTGATCCTTCTTTTCCCTTTGTTTTGAAGCCACCACTCACTCTCCAAATACTGTGGCAAGTACCCCAGGACTTTCTGCCTGTCTTCGTAGGAGAGGTGTTCCAGCCCTCTGGTCAACTTCATGGTCCTAATATTTTGAAATATATAACTAGACTGTAATAAAGCACCTTCTGCTTATACCTTTGTCCTCTAGTATGTGGTAACTTGGCTCAAGTTACCAACTACTTTCTACAGAATGTTTCAAGTTGAAATATGAAGTTTGTGATGACATCACATGAGGTACTTTTCTTTTGAGGGACAGAGGGCCCAAACTGCGTAAATGGGAAGATTGTTTCACTTTAATGTCAGCTGATGATGAAGTATTTGTAAGAACTAGAAGACGACCTTATTCAGAAGGTAGTAGCAAAAAGTATATTCCCAGACTAATAAATTTGATTCTAACACACCAGATTCTAATGAATTTTTTATTATTGTATAATTTTTATCAAGTTATTACAAGCTATAAAAATTCAGATATTTTGCTTTTTGTGTTTAATTCCATATTATCCTCCATATTTTCTTTATTATTACAGTACAGAAACTCTCAATGTTTTCTCTTGTGTGTAATGGTAGGTACAAAAGTAAGTCTGTCATTGTATGTGACTGAGACTCCATTTTTGCTGAAGAAATGAGGGAATTCCACTCTCTGTGTGGTACCTTATTCTCCACTACTGATCTTTATATTTATTTTCCATTTGTATAGACATGAGATACATTTAGAGACTTAGATTCACGGGTTCACCAAAAGCCATTTGTCAAACCTGTGGCTGACTGGAAAACAGAGTCCAACAGCACTTTATCTACCAGGCAAAATGAATAGACATAACAACTTCTCTTGTTTCAGAGGGAATTACAGTATTAAATGAATAAATAAAAAATAAAATAATTTTTTTTAGAAGTCCCAATGGATTTGAGCCCATTCTTGCTGTTTGTTTTCTAACCACTTATTAATTTTCATAAAATAAAAATGTGTATAAATAATGTAATTAAAAATAATGGTATGTTAATCTTCTATCCCTAAGCTTCCATTTAATTGCTTGGAGGGTGATGGATTTGGATCTGATACTTATTTACTAGGGATGATTGCTTAGCCACTTACTGTATTAATATTGACAGATGTCCCAGAGAGATAATAAGTGAAAGCATATCAGCAGTTTGCAGTCATTTAATGTTAGCATATAATGCTACTTAATACATGTTGACTTTCACATTTAGTTTCTGTGGTGAACAGAGGAAGAGTGTGAGAGATTTTTCCAGAGTTTTTTCCATCAAATAAATGAAAAATGACATGGAAATAAGCCTTTTAAAATGACAAATTTAATGTTTAATTCCACCAATAGGGGGAATATAACGTTAGTTCTTCAGGTTCATTTATAGGTGTCTACAGGTGGGTTTAGAAAAGCTTTTGAACACTAACTATGACAGAAATTCTCCTCTCAAAGGCTGTATAAACTTCAGAGTATTAGAGGGACCAAAGTTTTTCAGAAATTTTCACTTCTAAAAAGTCATACAGAAAAGAAAGAAACAAAGACTGATAAAGTTATAAATTCTACCCCTACAGGGAGTATTGTACTCTTCCACAACATATTCTAAAGCATTTCCTGGTCTAGATTTGAAAATATTGAGTGATTAATCTCTCAACTGCCCTTTATTGGTTCCCTTGCTCTAAATGTGTGAAGAATTTTCAATACTTCTTTTTTAATGTCAAGGACATGCTAATACTAGTAGTAGTAGCAAAAAAAAAAAAAATCGGGGAGGAAATGTTTAATGATTTTTTGAGGATTTTGAAACATATATTGTACAGGTGCACGTTTCTGCCACACACTTCATCTGACATGCAGTAACAAAGCAGAATGAATACATGAATATAAATATCTGTCTTAACATGCACCCTAAGCAAATCTTCTCATGTAGTAATAGCTAAATTAAAATTATGTATTCTGAAAGTTATCCAGGAGCTTGATATTTTTATGACTCTTCTTTGATTCGTATCAAATTTGAAAAATGTAGCTAAAAATGTTTAGAAAAATTGGCTTGTTGCCTGACTGATATTACTTCTGATATACCTTTGAGCAGTTTGTTAAATTTTTATCTTTTCTTAGCCAGGGAATGCAGAAAAATATTAAATAGATTCATGTAGTAAGGAAAAAAAAAAAGGAAAAGAGAGAAAAAACCTCTTTATCCAGTGGTAGTGATAGTAATTGACATCATTATTCAGGATTAGGAAATGAGTTTGCTTTTTGTTTCTCGATACATATACCTGTTTTGTTTCATATGATCCCTAGTTTAGCCAATGTACTTCCATTGCCCTTCAGAAGGCATAACTGTTTCAGTAGGTAGAAGCTACTTTGGTTTACTGTATCTCTCTTCCAAGTTAAAGTATCCCTATAGAATCATACAATATACTGAGTTGGAAGGGACCCATCAGGATCAGTGAGTCCAACTCCTGGTCCTGCACAGGACCCCCCCAAGAATAACACCATGACCTGAGGGTGTTGTTCAAACACGTCTTGCACTCTGTCAGGTTTGATGCTGTGACCACTTCCCCGGGGTGGGGGGGGGCTATTCCAGTGCTCAACCACACTCTGGGTAAAAAACCTTTTCCTGATATCCATCCTAGGCCTCCTCCAACTCAGCTTCATGCCATTTCCTCTCACTGGTCATGATAATTGAGATCAGCACTGGCCCCTCCATTTCCCCTAGTGAGGAAATTGTCGACTGTGATAAAGTCTCCCCTCAGTCTCCTGTTCTCCAGGCTGAACACATCAGGTGACCTCAGGCTTCTCCTCCAGACCCTTTACCATCCTCTTGGCCCTCCTATGGGTGCTCTCTAATAGCTTAATGTCTTTTTTATATTGTAGTGGCCTAAACTGAACACAGAACTCAAGGTTAGGCTGCACCAGTGCAGAGTCGAGTGGGACAATCACCTCCTTTGACCACCTGAGCTTAATGCACCCTGGAACACCTAGATAAATATTCTAGTTATATTCACTACAGTTCTTCCTTCATCTGTTGCTGCAAAATCAACAGTTACTTAGGAGCAGCCATGAGCCACTGTGTTCTCTCGAGGAATTCTGTATCAAATTAGATAATATATTGACCATGTATCAAACCGTGAATGAACAGGGT
The DNA here is from genome assembly GCF_009829145.1 of Chiroxiphia lanceolata. Classification (NCBI taxonomy): domain Eukaryota; kingdom Metazoa; phylum Chordata; class Aves; order Passeriformes; family Pipridae; genus Chiroxiphia; species Chiroxiphia lanceolata. The sequence continues at coordinate 21,145,672 of NC_045642.1, read as the reverse complement.
GGGCTAAATGTACTATAGATGTCATCTGTAAAGGAAATGGTATGAAGGAATAGGCTTTGGAACAGGTCAATATGTGAACAAATTATTCAGCAAATGGAGCCTTTATTTTATCGGCTCACCAAGCATCAGAATGGAATGGAGCCTTAAACCAGTGAGTATAGACAGGAGTACAGACTGGGAGAATTTGGTTACTGTGAGGAATATCTTGTTTGTTTGTTATTGGACAAGAGCAAAATCCATAAAAAAATTGCATAAGTCTTTACATGCAATTTAATTCCATTATTTCATTCAATTTTCTTAGACTTGGATCTGTTGTGGATTAAATAGAAACATTTAAGGTTCTCAGGCCTCAGTTGTTTTACATGTAGTGATCGTAAGGAAACCAAATAACTCATATCAGGACAAATCAGAATGTGCAAGCTATAACCTTCATGCTGCATGACTAAATTTCTTTTTGAGTCTGTGTTGCATTTAGGAACAAGAGTTGTGATCCTATTATTTTCGGAAGAGTTGTTTGAACTTATACAGTCACTTGAACTTGGATTTTTCACATGGATGATCAGGAAAATTCAAATGAATCAGTAAAAAGAATATGACACTATCCCTGGAAAAAATATCAAGAAATTCCTGGGATTTTTTTTTTTCAAGTGAACTGTACATGATTTTGCTAGATGGCAATGGATAACTATTCAAGTTAAAAAAAACAAAACCAAAAACCCAACCAGATTTAAAAAAAAAAAGTCATACTTGTGCATTGTTGCATTAAAGGAAATGAAACATAGATGTTTCCGTACAGAGTATGAAGTGGAAGAAAATATCTTTATTATGTTAAAAACAAAAAAAAAGGAGGAATGAGATAACCTAGTTGCTTTGTAATGCATTGATGGAGAACTGCTCTTTGCCATTCTGTTCACAGACCTTCCATTAGCAGGTTTACCTTCTTGCAGAAAAAAAAAAGTCTGAGTATTTGCAGGATCATATAGATTATAGGACAGGTGGAGTGTATTCCCAAGGAAGTTCTATTTTATGGCATGAAAACTTTCCTCTACTAAGTGCAGTAGCACTGCCAAAAGGCTTGTGACTTGACTATTAATCCAAACCACTACAAAATCAATTTTAGTACCACGTAATAGCAATTAGATCTCATTTTCATATTGCCTTTAAGAAAATATTAAGTGTTTTCTCTATCTACAGTACCCTGTTTTAATAGACACAATTTTAATTCTTCTGTGTTCATTAACTGGAAACTTTAATACAAGGATTTAAACAGAATTTATCTGACAAAGTAAAACTCTTTAAGATGTAACTAGGCATATTTCTAAAATGATTTTTCAAAAATAATAACAAGTCAGAAAAGCAATGAACATCCCCTTTAAATTATTTTAGACTTTTTTACAATTTCAAACACCTTTAAAATGATTCATAAAAGCCAATTAAAGCTAGCCTGTTGGCTCAGCAGGAGGGATTCATATATCCATTTTGCACAATCCTCACTGAGGTATGATGAAATGGGGTGGAGGTAAAGGAATAGTGAGTTTCTAGACTTAAAAGTGACAAAGTGTCTAGTTACTCCTCAGAGGAACTGAAGGGGAAAAATCAATTATAATGTCTTTGCATCTAAAAATATGGCTCATACCTCTGCATGGTGCATTATCATCAGAGCTGAGCAGATGAGAGAGCAAAGAGAGAATGGGAGACGACTGAGGAAGTGATCACCAAAGGATGTATTAGAAATTCAGCTAGCTGAAAGCAATTTCAGTTAGAAAGGAAGAAAGAAATATGTTTTGATGTTAATTCATTCATGCTTCACCATTTGACTTGCAGGCAGGGCTAGGGCTTTGTAGTTTACTGAAAGCAGGTAGAAAACTTTATGCCTGATTCTGACTTCTCTTAAGGCTGAAGCAAATCAGAAAATAATCCAATAAAATCAACCCAGAAGTATTTATATAAGATTAGTGTAAAAATCAGACCCCTTATATTTCTGTGACATAAATCTGTCGGATTTATGGCTATCTCTTTCAGACACCCATCAATTCTTTGGACAGAATTAATAAATGTAATTCAGAGCAGTTTCTGAAGTAACTGGAAGCGGTTTTATTGTCAGCTACTTCCTCCTCTAAGAGGGGAATCAGGATTCACTTTCTCTTCCTAAGGGAGATATATACATTTTAGGAAAACTCAAAAGTAATTTATAAAATGTGTTTTGTTTGAGTTCTGGATGAAAGGGCCTTGGTTTTCCAAGCAGGTTAGTCTGCCCAACAAGAGCAGAAAGTAAAAGACCTGCCCCAATAATCATACTCACTCTTTGCTTAAGATCACTGCAAGCATTGACTGCAAAGTAATGACAGTACTTCTGCTCTCCCCATACTGCAGTCAATTATACTTTGTTACTGCAGTGTTAGGACATCTAATACTCTTTAACTCACTCTGAAAAAAATGTGGGCAATTCATACAGAAAATTTGAGGGGTGCCATTCTGTGATGGCCAGACAAGGTAAAAGCAGTTATTTTAGATATCAACACCGTTCCAGTTTAAAGCATACTTCATTTTAAGCACACTGCTAAATTAGTAGAGCTGCATATCATGTCTGGCTACCAGGTCTTATTCACATGATTTTGGTAACTTTTCTTTAAAAAACATTGTTTGTCTCCCTTTTCACACTTCATTCACCCCTCATCTGCAAAAAAGAAAAGCTTATTACCAACATAACACAGAGAAACCTATTTTCTCAGTAAGAAAGACAGCTAAACCTTCTAATGACAGGGTCATTAGAAGATGGAGTAAAAGGCAGCAAAACTATAGCCCTGAAGAACCAGCAGCTGCCTTGAAATACTGTGCTTGTGGTGAAATTGCCGCAAATGGCTACTTTCCACTGACTTAATTGACACTTCACTGAACTGGAGCAGGATTCATTCTTTCATACTTTTCTGTTCAGACACAAGGAAAAGACTATATTAGCTGTTATGATGTATACTGACCATTTAGTCAGTTAATAGGATCGATTGATTTGTTCAACCCATCTAGTTCAGGCAAAATCAGACAAAAAACTTTAGTTCTCTTTAGTGCATTAACTGATCTGCAGACAACTGTCAATAGAAAAGAGCTGAATCAGTGCATTTGACTAATATTTTGCACTTTATTACTGGAGCCAGAGCTCAAGAGGTAGAAAGGTGCCCCTCCATAACCAGCCATTCTGTGAGACATATCTTCCAGTGTGTTTACAAGAATTTCAATTCTATGATCATTTTTTTCCCCAGTGTTGGTGATTTTTATGTAATAGAAATATTTCAGTTGTCATATGTTTATATCGTATGACATTGTTCAGAGACAAGATTTTGACACATCTGTAACAATGGTTAACCAACCTTGTTGGAATGAAACGATTATGTAGAAAAGGTAAGCTTAAAAGTATGGCACAAGAGAGACTTTTCTTAATTATTTCACTTTAAAAACTAGGGCTTAATACTTCTACTGGCAATTACTTAAAAGAAACAGTATTTTTAAAGTATACAGATATCTGAAAACAGTGTGAAATACATGTATCTAAAATATGTCCACCAGGATTAGTTTTGGCATTCCTTCACTCCAGCTGATAAAATAACTTAATTATGGAACAGAAAGAGCTATAAATTATACATGAAAATATACTTAAGCAAGATATCTGGTTTTAAAAACTCCAGAGGAACAAGGTCTTCATTTAGGGTCAATTGTCGCAGCTTAAAGCCCTATTGGGCTGCATAGCTTGGCATTTAGTATAAAAAGACTGGATAGAGATCTTCTAAAATAAAATACTTACTTGACCATGGCCTCAGAGTCATTTGAGTTTTTCCCGTGACTATTTCCTAGCTTATAATTGTCACAGGGGAAAAACAAATCTTCAAACTGTAAATATTAACAGCTGTGTGTAGGGGTAAATGCAACTAACTGAACCATTGAACCTTAAAGCAGAGCCTGCTCCTTGCTAACTGCAACTGTTGTGGACTGCTTGTAAGTGTTGAGAACACCAGCTCCAAAGAAAAGTGGCATGTCCCAAATCCTCCAGTTAACAGAGACATGAAATATAGGAGGCTGCTCTCACATTGCGTTACACATACAGAAAATGAAGAGCTTGGGGTTCTGAAAAGAAGACCATGTGGTAGAAAATAAGACTACTTAAACAAGGCAGTCTTCAAAATACAAACGGAACCCGGAAAGAAGAAAGCAAAGATCCTACCTGGAGGAATGATCCTGGAAATGGGGGAAGATCCTGAAGATTAGAAGAGTTTCACGAGCCATGATTTCTTTAAGACCTACAAATATGAGGAGAGCAAGTGCCCTTATGCTTGATGGTTTAACATGTCTTCTCTGTAGGCAGGGAAACACAAGCCTTTATTATTTGATGTCACTCAATATTTTAATGATTTCTTGGTGTCTTTCTAATATTTTGTTCTCTTTGTTGTGCACATCCACTTGCTTTTTATTATACGGCTACATAAAAGTTATGATTGTTTTGATTTGTAAGTAGTTAGCTGATGGAAAAATCCTTGCAGATAATTTTGGAACTGTATTAGGTTTTTGAAGATATAAAAGCACATCTGTTAAAACATGGACAGGCCAAACATGACCATCACCATTTAAGATTCTGCTAAGATTTTATGTCCATGACCATAGCTTTATGAGATGATCCCAAGAGCATTTATTTGAACCCCTCCACAGATTATTGCAGGAAAAGTAAATATTAAACCCTTTATGACAGAATAGAGATGATTTAATGGTGAGTTTGGTAATGGCTTCTCTTAATATTTTACTGTGCCTCGGAGACTAGGTATTTGGGTGCACTGCCTCAGAGGATTATTCAATTTTTAGAATGCTAGCATGCATCACAACTACCCTTTTTTCTTCCCCCTCTTGAGTTATAGGAAGATCGGTGCCCCCATTCTTAGAAAAGAGGGCAATCTGTTTAAATAATAAGCAGTGAGAAACTAGTTAATGGTTCAAAATGAAGTTTGAAATCTGTGCTAGGGATACAAAAGCAGATTAAATATATCCTTAAAAGGAAATATTGCCATAGAAACTGAGGGAATACTTGCTAGCTGTTAGAAGTACAGAGATAGGACTTATTTTAATTTTTGGGGGCCTTTTATTATTAGAAAATCCTTAAAGTTTCAGTAGAAGCAGTATCTATAATCCCCTGAGATTTATACCTTTATTTTACTCTTCATCCTTCATGATGTACTAACCACTATAAACTTCTCTGGCCTGCAGAAACATTCTAACTTCAATTCATTATTTCATCATAATAAAACTTATTTCAAGGCACATTAGGCTTTTCCAGCCAGAGCACTAATATGATATGTTTGTTTCAAACAAACAAACAAATGAAAAGAAATGGTGATGGGAGGAACATTTTTTCATTCAGCACTCAGTGAACTGAAACTGTCTCAAAGTCTCTAGTTGGCTTCAGAGCTATTAACTGTGTCATGCTTGCTTAAATGTATTGAAAGGAATAGGAATGTATAGGAAGAAAGTGATTCATGTAGTTTTATGGGAAAACTTGGTGTCAGAAAAATATCTCAAGGGAAAAAAACCACAAAAATATGAAAAAGCTACCAGGACAATTTCATCTGGAAGTTTCCGGATACTGTCCTGGCAATTGCAGCAATATTGGTAGAGTTCTCAAAAGAATACAGTATATGTATACTGATACATAAGAATTAAGGTGATCATCTCTCTTCTGTCTTTTCTCTATATATAGTTTTTCTCAAAACAAATTTGTCCATGTGCCATGGTTTAAACCCAGCTGACAGCTAAGTACCCCAGAATCATTTTCTCACTCTCCACCCTGCCCAATGAGATAGGGTAGAGAATGAGAAAAAAAGGTAAATCCCGAGGGTTGAGATAAGAAGAAATAATAATAATAATAATAATAATAATAATAATAATATGAAAGCAAACAAATGGAAGTAATTTGTTAACAAAAATTCTATACTGCATCAATTTTTGAATGAAACAAAAAAAGAAATCATACATTAAAGGACCATTGGTAATGTGAAAGTGAAATAGTTCCTTTAGTTAGGAAATCTATCCTTATCTTTCACTGCTATGAAATGTAAACTGAATGCTCCTACCTAAATATTGATATATATATAGTAATAGAAAGATGACAACACTCCCGAGAAACATGAATAAATTTCACTGTCCAGGACAGCTGGGTGAAAAAAAAATGCCAAGAGTATGGCTGAATTAGACAGAAAATTTATTAATGCAATTTATCAGAGAACTGCTAGGCATTATTTTATACACTGCAAATATGCTGCAACTGTCAGAAAGACAGTGTCAGCCCATTTTTTGACTCTTCTTCCCCAAGTCATATGTAGTTATGAGAATTAGGGGAAGTGTTTTTACATTCCTACTGTATCAAAGATAAGTAATTTTAACTCATTTGTCAAAGAGGTTCCTCTTGGTTAATTTTCAGTTTTAGCCATCAGGAGGCATTTCTTCATGTAAATAAATATGTAGTGCACAAAAAAGTTCTATCCCTTAAGCCACATTAACTCAAACCTAACCCCTAGATGAACTGCCTTAGATCACTGGCTTGTTTATAAATAAAATTTAAAAATAAACCAAACAAAAAACCCATGTACTTTCTACTTTGTCAGTAAGAAAGTAATCCCTTTCTAATCCATATCACACCTCTCCTCTTTGTTCTTCAACCTTACAAGAGGCAAGGGGCAGAACGGCCAAGAACTAAGGCATAATTTTTGTCAGTTCATTATACTTCTTCAGTGCATGACACTGCAGATAGCTCTTTTCTGTATGCTTGGGTGAAGTTTTTGAAGAGTTAAATTACAGGAAAAAAGTTAAAGTTAAAAAAAGGAAAATAAGAACTTCAGTTAAAAAGTTTACTTTGCATGCCTATGTGATTTATGTTTTCATAAGACATGAGAATCTTATTCCAGAAAAAAAATCAGTTTCATATGTGTGACATTTTCAAACCACATAAGTGAAGTACTAGTGAAAAATGTGATTTTATTTCTGTGAAGCTGTCAGATTACGGCATACTTGATATCTCATAGTAATAGAGGAAAAGGAAGTAAAAAGTTCCATAATCACCTTCTTAGTTGCCACCAAGCTGCCCCTGTGAATTGTGTAGAAGACCAACAGATGCATTGCCTTCCTTATCTGTGAAATACAGTCTCATCTTTGATTTGAAAGCAAAACAGAGACATACACATACATAAAATTTCCAGCCAGTCCCCTCCATTCTTTTTTAATTGAATGCTTATGTGCACTGGTCTTTCAGCACTCTACTGATAACAAAATTCCTTTCAACTCTCTAAACTATGAACTCTGTTTCCAAAGACACTGCATCTTCACTGGGATTCTTCTTCAAAAACTATTGTGGTTTAGTTTTTCCCGTTTTCTTCTTTAACCCTGGGTAATACTCCAAAGATTTTTCTTTCAGCTTCCTAAAGAGGTAGAAACAGGTTTCTCTATTTCTCACTTTTCTCCCCTGCACTGAGATAAACTTGAGTGGCAGTCAGTTGAGGGGATTAAAATGGGAAGAAAATAACTTCAGATCAAATATTTAGTTGATATCTTTCCTCCTAGATTATCAGCAGGAGATGTGCATATATATTTTTGGAAAAGTCACTGCTCAGCAAACCATCTTCTTTTGATTATAAAGTAACTGTAAAAAATGTAATAATATGTAACATCTAGCAAATGCACTTCAAAAAATCTAGGAATGACTGACTACTAGAAACACAGATAAAAAGTTGCTATTTATTATTTAAATTCATGTTAAAAAATAACTGGCTATTTTTCACTGCTACATACAAGCTGCTCGCTGTACAGAAAAGCCCTGACACAGTGTAGGACAAGCCACACAGCAGGAGTAGCAACAGGATCTCAGATGTGCTTGGGCTGCTAGGATTTTGTCCTGAGCTCCACACTCCACCGGGAGTGGGACTGGAGAAGACAGATCTTTCACTACAGCCCTGCCCCTTGTTCCCCTGAGGATGTGGCCCCATTTGTGTTCTGCACCAGGCATAAGCAATAGGCTTTGGGCAATAGGACAGCTGGCTGCCCTGCACAGGGGAAGGTCAACCACTCTGGGCCAGTTCTAGCTGTTCCTGAGGGGATGAGAGAAACCAGTGCCCACCAAATACTTCAGTCAGTTGGAGGAGAGCATGGTACCTTGCATGAGTTTATTTTTTAAAAAGAGTGGTAATGGCCACACGAGGGCCATTGACGGAGCAACGTGCTGATGGCAGTTGACCTGGAATGTCCAGGAGAGGCACTGCCTCGGGGGACCCATATCAAGACAGGTAGAACAACATCAGGTGGACGACGTGAGTGATGGCCAGGTCGGGCATGGCCTGAGGTGAGAGTAGCCAGGGTGACCTGAAGAATCCAGTGGAAACTGTGGTGGTACCCTAGCTCTGTGTGGGAAAAGGTGCATGCAATGTGTGGACAGGAGAGAAATGGAGAGCCTGAGGGGACCCACAAAGGTGCTGGCAGGTCAGGGAGGTGCTTAGAAAGAGTTGGGACTGGTCTTTCTCTTAGTCCCTGCTTTAGTGTCCCAAAGCCCTGTCTCTCACCACATGTAGAGTGGTGACCGGGAGCTCTGAGACCTGTGGTTAGCCCATGTTGTGCTTCTGTGGGCTCACTATGCCTTGAGTGGGTGACTGGAGGGAGAGGGGACACTCAGCAGAGCAGGGTCAGGTTGAGGGTCACTGTTCAGGCAATGTGCTGCTAACCTGGGTAGTGGCCATTGCCCTGGATGCTGCAGGGGCAGCCTGCGAGCTCGGAGGGTCTAACTGGGGCTGGGCCAGGCCTCTCCAACTTCTCAGATGGAAAAACAGAGCTCATGAAGGCTACCTAGTTCCAGTGGCTGAGCAGAGCTATGGAAAGGGGACCATGACTGCTCAGCAGTCCTATACTCCTCCACAGTCAAGAAAAAACCTGAACTTTATAATAAATGTTCCATTTATTCTGAGGTTGAACTAATAAGTTAGACTTTAGAGATAAGGGATGGAGAACATATGTGTTTCTACTATTGCAACATTTTTGGTTTTGTTGAAGTGTTAACCCTTAAAGCCTGGTTTGTAAGTATGAGCAGCTGAAGTTTCTGAGGAGTAAATGCAATAAAGTAAACCAAATAATCTGTTTACTGGGGCAAGGAGTGGAGTTCAGCCCCAGGTATGTTCATGTGTTACTTATGTCAATTATTGTCTTACAAGAAGAGAAGATTTGGTAACTCATTTATGCTAAGCTTGTGATGATGTTAAAGGAACTTAGAATGGATAGATATTCAAATTATTATTCAAATTCTCAAATAATCTGATTCAAGGAGGTGTCTGCAAGGTGCCCTGTTGGGAGGGAAAGGCTGTGAACTACTCTGAGCTAGTCACAACTGGTTCTAGCGTGAAATAAATTAAAACAACTCATTAAATGCCAGTTTCCCTCAGTCTGAGGAACACATGGAGGTGCTAAAATATGTGTAAGAAAGGGCAGTAAATGCTAGAAACAGAAGACTAAGACCTGAGGACATAAAAAATAAAAGATATGAGGACATGGAGAGAGACTTGAAATTGTGTTAGAAGAAAAAAAAAGGAGGGAGAGGAGAGACAAAAATATAACACGTGGAGATGCACCCTTGGAAAGAGGTGCTCCATGGCAGAGGCAAATGTCCCTGAAGGGAGTTCAACCCCAGGGTGACCCATGTCAAAACAAGGATATCCCTGTGAATAAGCCATACCAGAGCAGGGACACCCCCAAAGGGTCTGTGGCCTGTAGGTGAACTACGCTGGTATAGATACTAAAGGACCTGTCACCCACAGAGGAACCCATGGTGGAGAAAAGGAACAGTACTGAGGAACAGCGGAGGAAACAAGAGTCATGAAGTAATAACAAAATTATACTAGTCATTATGCACTGACCCCAACCTCCAGCTTCATATGTTACCTTACCAGTGGAGTTCTGAAAGGGTCTGAGTTTAATATACAGTGAAAACAAGAGAAGTTAAAAGTAGGAAGGGAGGAAAAGAGTTGTTTCCTTAAGTGTTTATTTGCTCCCTTTTTTCTTCAATACTAGAATTATTAATCAGATGAATGTTAAATTAAGTGAAATTCCCTTATTCAACAGTCTATGCAGACAATCACTGGGGTTGTCAAGTGTACAGGGGTATTTCCTGCACCAGAAAATCTTAAGGAAAGCTGAGAGAGCTGCCAGGAGTCCACAAGTCATGCAACAGTCCCCCTTTCCCTCCCCTTTCCCCTGTATGAAACAAGCCCCTAGGGAGCCCTAGCAACCAGACACTGCAATCAGGATGGGCAGGAAGGGAATGGCACTGTAGCTCAGCCAGCTCAAACAGGGAGCAGTGGCATCCACCCGGGGGAAAGCCATGGCCTCTCTAAGCTCTGCACTCACCACAACTGAGGCAGTTGTCCAGACAGAGCACCAGCAGAAACATGCTGCCAAACAGGTGTAAGGTGCAGGGTGTGTCCTGCTCTTATGCCAGTGCAACACCAGCAGTGAGCACAGTGAGTTTAAGATGTTTATCCAACAAAGGCTTACTTATGTATTTAGGTTTTACACAGTAGGTAAATTCTGCCTGCACTATAACCAATGGAAGCTTTTCCAGTATCTTAACTAGGACTAGGGTTTTACATTGAAGTCAGCGGTATTTCTTACAGGGTGAATTACATGAGTAAACCTAGGGAGAACTAGAACCAAATTTATTTATGGTGTCTTACAGTACTTTATAGATTGATCTTGGGGTTGCTAGATTTTAGTTACTGAAAAGCTTGTTTTATCACATTGGTTTGCAAGTTCACAGAATAATGCTGAGATTAAAGGTGCATCTTTCTTTATTCAACTGCAAGGTCTTATATTGCCTATAAAATTACCGTTACACAAAATGCTGTTCTTAGAACTTACGAAATGGACAGGTGCCAAACAGGTAAAACAGATTCTGTTTCAATACGTGAGACATAGCTTGCTCATATTTAAACATACTATTTATAAATAATTCACATTTTAGAAACATATGGGTAATGTAGCCTAATGATACTCATTAACTGTCATTATCCATTTCAGAGGTGAAACTAATTTGCTAGATTTGTGTTCTCCTTTAGCTCATGTAGGAGATGAAATGTAATTTCTAGGCTAGGTAATAAAAGTTTCCTCTGAAGGGAAAAATTCAAATGTGGATCATGAATTACGTTGTTCGTATACTAAAATATGTAGTAATGTTCTATGACTTTGTGAAAGCAAATTTCAGTGCCTTTAAAAATGAGTGTAAATGTAAAATAAGTTCAGATTGATCGCATTTAAAAGAAAATAATGTCTGTTGAATCCTGATTATGATATTTTTCAGATAATTCTGATTATAAAACATCTAATTGGTGATAAGTTAGTGTTTTCTATTTTGTTTTGGTTATCACCTGATACAGATGTGCTAGTTATGCTGGTATCATGTCCTTCGCTATGCTCTTTGCCAGCAATAACCTCTGCTGTTATTTGTCCCTTCCCTCCCCTCTTGCTCTACTTCATCTTCCTTTGCTTCTTCCCCCAGATATCCTGTGCTCCCATCCTTCAGCTTCCATTCTACCCAGAAGGTTTCAGCTAACTACAGAAAGGAGAAGATATAAACGAGGGGAAAAAATGTGAAGTTCACAAAATTGGTAACCCCGCATTTACATTATTAACATTAGCAGTGTCTTTCATATTAAGAGAAACTTGATCACCAGCTGTAGAGATGACTATCAGACCATATAAAGAATACTTCAAGAGGACAGTGTAGACTGATGGCCAGCTGCAAACTTGTGTGTCAATGTCAATTTATCTTTTACAATTTTAGGCCACACAGCAAAGTGGATTAAAGACCTCAACCATCAACAAACACTCTGGCACATCCACAACCTGTCAGCAGTTCCTCTGCCTCAGCTGAGCTGAAAAGAAAGGAAGTGATGGTAAATCAATAGTGCTTAATTGTCATATGCAATACTGCATAATGGCAACACCGAACAGCCAACCTATTTGTGATAGTTCTCTGCTTTGAGGAAAGCATAGAGTAGATGCATGTTTCTGGAAATAGATTCTAATAGTCTCTGTGTTTGGCAATTAAATTGTTCCTTTCCTGCTGATTTCCAAATATACATGAGAAGGGGATCGCTCTCTACCACTGTATTGAAATCACAAATATAGATGTGTCTATCTACAGGATTTCCAGTTCATTTCAAGGTACCAAGTCAGTACTAATACTTCTCTCGGAAGAAATTGTAAATAGATTTAGTATTCATGCATCTATGGAAATCATTGTGGGAGGATGTACTGAAATGGTGTATATTTTTCTTTATCAATTTAGAAATGATACAGGATAACGTCCTTTGGCCTGAAAGAGATGATAGCAATGCATTGTTCATGTGACCATATGTCTGTGACACAATGTGATCCTCAAGTTAGAGAGAAGAATTGGAGTTCCACTTTGCATTCCAAACATTAAATGTTTTTAACATATGAAGCTTAAATTACATGTTTCTATATCTCTTGCCTGATATTTTCATGTATACCAGATTTTATTGGGCTAGCTCATTGTGATATCTTAAACAATTTATTGTGGTTTCTCTGTAAGATATAATATCACTGAATTCACACCTGAGCTAATAGTTTATATGCAAGTTTTAACATATATATACTAGGAATAGTTGATGGACAGCTTCCAATTTCTCATGTCTTTTCTCTATTACAACACTGTGCCCTAGGGTTTTTTTCCTGCATTTTTCTTACCAATGTATGTTTGCCTTGTCATCTTGTTTCTTATCTTGAAAGGGAATTTATATTGATAAGCCATTTACTCAAATGGGCTTTTGTATAACACACCATAATCAGTCATTTTTAACTGTAAATGTCATACCTTTTTTAGGAAAAGAATTTGTTTATTTCTAGTTAGAGTAGTCCCTTTGTCTAATTCACTCTTTGATAAGCACTGAAGAGGAAAACCTAATGAATTTTGGTTTTTCTGAGTTTTTTGAGTTATTTGTTGTATATCAAGCACAGAAATACACCCAACTCTCCCTCCACTCCAACTTTAATAATGCTACCATTACCATATTTTTCTCTCCGACGAGCAGGGAAAATTGTAGATGTTATGTGGTAAGCAGCAGAACATCATAATTTTAAGTTGTGCAACATCTCTTTTGCTTGGAGTTACATTCTACCAATTGACTGGACTAACTCCCCTAAAATTTCCTCTCTCTGGATTAGTGCTGTCTCAAACTGGTTAGTCATGGTGCTGAATTGTACCGTGCCAGAATTTCAGTGTTGATTTCCTCTGCTTAAAGAAACTGTCATTTGCCAATGTCTAAAAGCTGAACTTTCTCTTCCCCTAATAAACTGCTTATAACCTAACTTTTATCTTGTCACCTGTTGCACCCTGTGCAACTCTAAAATCAGTGATACTACACCTTAAAAATTGGAAATGCTTAGTGACCTCTTATTAATAAAGTCAAAGTAGCTTTTGGTTTTTAATAGCTTAGTCTTACAATTTTTTTTTCAAGTCAGAAATTTTATTTTAATATGTATACTTTACATATCTTTTTATTGTATTAAAACTCAAGAAGACATTTGCCCATCCTCTTCAGTTTCTGTTTACTTTTGTAGTCAAATTAACTAGCATATATGACTGAATTTCCTTAGGCAGTGACGTTCTTTATTTAGTTTTTAATGTACATTCTAATTGCACAAAACTAATGTATTAAGACAGCAATACCTTGGTATATCTTCCTCTGTTCTTAACTGTACCACATTAGGTGAGATGAAGTCCAGTGTGATGTCCTTTTATCATTGATGTGAACTGGGACTGTGAGTTTCACTCTTGTTTAGCCATTCCATACGAACAATTTTCAAACACGTTTTCTGGAAACCTGAGCAGAATTATCTTCTTTAAGCAGAAAAGCATGAAAACATCTTTGTAGGCAAGATGGAGATTGGAGATGATTATGTATTTACTAAGAAATTAAAAACAAATCCAAAACAAACTGTGTGAAATAGAACCCCACCACACACTATTCTCCCTCTGAGAAAATGAATGAGAAAGGGAATGCACTGGAAATGTTAGTCATATTGTTTAATGTACTATGCAAAGGTATTCAAATATTAGAGCAAGGACAGTTAATTTGTGAATAAAACAGGAAGAAGAATATGCATATTATGCTTCTACTTGGGGTACTTAAATGAGCTAAATCTAACATCTGTTTTATGTATTATATGTTTTATGCATTATGTTTTAATTCCCTCCTCAATTCCTATTTAAAGGAATATTTATTTTGTTGTATAAGTAACAAGTGTGTTTCTTAAACAAACAAAAACCAAATCTAGTCAATATGTTGTGCTTTGCATCTGTTCTGATGGTGCACAAATTTTCCCTCTAAATAATACTGAGTTATCTTCACTTTGGATGTACATAAAAGTTAAACTTTTCACTACCAGTCAGACATACTGTTTTCAAAGTTCTTATTCTAAAACTGTTATTTGAAGAAACCAACACTGCGGGTAAATTTTAAGGTACTTTTCCATGTGTAAGATCCAGGTGCACCCTGTCTTAATGCAAAGAACACAAAAGGAAATTGTGTGAAATGTGCTCTATGGTAGCTACATAGAGCACCATTAGGAGTATTTCTGTATTGACCTTTTAGATGTTTGAGGCTTTTTTCTTTATGTAATATTCTAGTTCTATATTCTCTGTTATAATTTTGTATCAGTGTATTGGTTGAGTTTTTTTCTAATTGTGACAGATTTGACCACTGGTGGCTTGAGTTTTATTCACCAGTTTTCTTTCATTTTACATACCTCTAGGACACTCATTGCTATAACTTTGTGGTGAGGACATTGCTGAGTCAGCGTGGCAATAAATTGTGAATAATGTCTCTGCAAAAGGGTTATTCTAGTACATCTCACCAGTACTTACATGCTTGAGTGACTACAGCCAAACGCTTTTCCTCAGTCATTATGAAATCCTCATTCCCACCTCTTATGTAATCCTAGCCCAAGCTACCACTCATTCTTAAATTTGAGTACTTTCCTTGAAGCAATGACATAAGAACAGCAATGATTCACTTTCTCATACGCCTACACAACGGCAGAAGCTTGCCAAGTTACAGAATGAAATGCCCAAGGTCAGTGACAGTGCAGTGTAGAAACTTTGTGAAAAAGATATAAACACCAAATTCTAAAAAAGATAAGCAATCAACTAAACTGGAGATACCAATTTCTCACAGAATATATTCCCTTCTTGATGGAGTGCTTTATTTAAGAAGTTCTTTAAAGTAAAAGGCATTTCCAGTCTTTTGTTCAGATATGCAGTAAAAAGTACCCAACTTTCAAGAAAAATTAAATTTTTCGTATTTGGATTTCCATCCTAGCCTTTGTTTACCTCTGCATTTTTTAAGCTCTACAATGCCACATCAGTGTCTTAACTGCAAAAGTATAATGTATTTTGCCTACTTCTTCTATTCCTGTGGTTTGAGTTCTCTTATACCATGGCCCATTTTTACTGAAAAGCACCTATGGTACCAATGTCTAAACCATTCTTCAACTTAGAATTTTTTTGGAAATAGTGCATGGTGCCTTGAAGTACTCTGGGAAAAAAAAATCAAGTCAATATTTTGCATTTTTCTGAGGGAAACACAGATTAAATTGATGTGCCATGATTCTTTTGATTTTCTCCTGAAGAAAAAACTGTTTATGAGGAGGAGATTATGATTTGAGTTATGAATTTAGAAGAAATCCTAATATCTAGACAGGAAGAGAAACTGGGATAGATCTCTTGTGCTTAACATTTAGTCCCATCTATGCTTTCTATTGGACAGTTTATCCCAAATGTTTTACATTTTCCCAGCTGTTTTTGTATAGCACTAGCCATATTCTGTGGATTGTATAAAACATTTGGGCATGTCAGTTGAGGGGTCAAAATCATTTTGCTCGAGTATGATACCAAAGTTTTTATAACTTTAATACATAATACATATATGTGTTGAAAGTGTGTATTAATACCAGATATTAACAAATTTTTGTCCCTCCTAAGTAATGATGGAACTGTGACTATCCTAAGTGGTCTAAAATACTACTGGAAATTATATGTAGACTCTGCAGTTGCTATGATTTTTACTAACTCAATCTCTAAGAGAAATTGCTGTGCATTATACGACTCTTATTTATGAGTAGAAGGACTAAGAATGCAAAGTATCCCCAGGAAATACAAAATTTGGTGTGGGACATCCATTCTGTAGCAATAAAAATGGGGGAAGTAAGGAAGGCAAGTTTAGGAGATTTCTTTTTGGTATGTTGACAGAATTTTGACTTATAACAACTTGCTTTTTGCACAATTTTAAACTGTGATGATACTAAATTGGGAGGAACTGTTGACTCCCTTGAAGGTAGAGAGGAAGCCATATGAGGAGAGGCTGAGGTCACTTGGTTTGTTCAACGTAGAGAAGAGGAGACTGAGGGGAAACATAGCTGTCTACATCTTCCTCACTAAGGGAAGCAGAAGGGCAGGCACTGATCTCTTCTCTGTGGTGACCAGTTGCAGGACCTGTGGGAATGGCATGAAATTGTGTCAGCAGAGATTTAGATGGGATATTAGGAAATGGTTTTTCACCCAGAGGATGGTTGAGTACTGGAACAGGCCCCCCAGGGAAGTGGTCACAGCACCAAGCCTGATGAAGTGCAAGAAGTGTTCAGACAATATTCTCAGGTACATGATGTGATGATTCTTGGGGTAGTTTTCTGCAGGACCAGGAGCTGGACTTTTATGATCCTTGTGTATGCCTTCCAACTCAGGAGATTCTATGATCCTATGATTTAATTTGTAATGAAGTAGTAAGCAAGCTGCATTAATATTTATAAGATATGATGTATATATATTGTATATTACTACAACTCCTGCAGTTTAAATACTAGTTAAAGAAGTTCTGGTGAAAAATATATAACCTTTCCTGAGACTTTCACTGCAGTGGCAGGAATCAGATGTATCTCTTGAAACAAGCAGATCCTTAAATGCAGTCTACTGCCTTGTGTGATAGGCTTTCTCCTCTTAAATTTGATGCAGTAAGGGAAAAAGTGTCATTGGCTGATTTTGGATGCTTCAGATGTAATTACAAATCAATACTAGCTTTGGAATAAAGCCAGATATATAAACTTTTATGAAAATAGTGGTATACAAAATGAGTCTTGATACAAATACTATTGTTTTCTGTTGTTAACAACCATGTAATTGCTTCCAATTCCCATAAGAATAAAATAGAAGGGGATCCTAAATAGCAGTGGGTAGTAAACAATGACCATAAAAACATTGTGCGCAACTGATGCTTTAAAGTATGGATATCAAGATACAGTTCTATCTCTGAGGATGAAAACCTAGAAATAATCCACAATGCAGCTCCCCTGTTAACTTAATTTTACTTAGTTTATTGTAAAAGAATATAAGTAAATGGGGAACAGGCTGAAATCCAAAAGGTTACAGATACCAGCACTTGAAGCAGAACTCTTTGCACTCTATTGTAATTTCACAAAATGTGAAAAATACCCTGGAGAGATAATTTACAAATCTGTGAGAATCAACATTGCTTTTATGTGATACACCAAAGTAAAGTAAAACTTAAATGTGAAAACTTGCAAAAACAAGAAAAATGTATGATGGACAGGTTTTAGAGGTACATAGAAAAGACATCAGCACATTTAATCAGGTTGATACATTTTAGAAATAATCATATGAATAAAGTCAATTTTTTTGTATGATTCCTTATACATTATTGTACAAAGTCGATAGGAACTGTTGTAGCCCTTGAATAACCAGTGTTACATCACCTGGTCTAAATATTCACCTTGTAATAAAATCTGCATGTGATTAATGTGTGTACACAGAGCATTTCCAATACACTTGGTGGCATCTTTAATTCCCTGCAGATCAGTACTCAAAATAACTTCTTCACAGGAAAATTGAAGCAAACATGAAAATGAGACAGCTCCAAACAAAGACTACTTTTTGTAACTTTAAACAGAATGACACAGGTTTCATTGGTGTTCCCTTGATCAAGCTGTTATGATGGTACCTGTAAATCTTAACTCTCGAAGAAGAAGGTTGAAGGCTACATCTCCATAATATCAATTAAGCACTAGTAGGTATCATCATTATGATATGAAAAATTATATTTGTTCCATGTTTGCAAGTTTTATAAATCACTAATATTGCTAGAAGCTAGAATTCCTACATATTTATGTACTTTTTAGGGCAGCTGTTTAGTATTAGATCTCCATCACGTAAGATAAGAGATTCTATTAAAGCATGATTAAGAACAATTTTAATGGAATTTGTTTACCTTGCTCAAGTAAGACTTCCAGTTCGAGAGGGAGGTGTTTCCTGAGCAATGAATGCTTGCATAGCCAGTCTCCAGTGGGGTACTTCATTTTTTCCACTTTTTCTATTGGTTCGATAGACTACTAGAAACTGAATGAGGAGGGAGGAAGAATAATTTTCAGGAACAAAACAATAATTAAATATTTCTTTCCTAAATGCATTCAATTCCTAAAAGACTGACATCTATTCAGATATGCCAAGGGTTTTCTAAAGCTACTCTGTAAATGTTCATTGAAAATTACTGTCTTTTCTATTTCTTTTGCACATCTTTAGACACCGAATTCTTTTGGCTATAAAAGGTCAGATTTTTTGTAGGTATTAGACCCAATAAAATATTAAATAAGGAGAGTACAACTTCCATGTTAGAAAGTGAGATACATGAAAAATTGGAATGAATGTGGAAATTATGAAAGCAGAAATATAAACCACTTGTAACTGAGGCATGAAATATTTTAATGTATTGAAGCTGGAAGGAGAAAAACAAGAACAACACTACATTCTTCTGCCAAATAGTGTGGAAAAGCATTCATTGTATTCGTCTCTGATAACAGTAGTAAGACTCCAAGAAAAACCCCCAGTTGTAAGATAGAATAATTTTAATTCAGGAAGAACTGCAGGGAGATGCTGAATGTAGCACTCGTTAAGGATCCATATTTCTTCACAAAAACAAAAATCTCAAAAATATGTTTTGGCTTGAAAAGATTATTCACTGTGTTAGTAAACTCCTATGGGTGATGTTAGTAAGCTCCTATGGGTGACTGCTTCAACCAGTTTTGCTTTTAACGTGTTGCTTTTAGCTATGCCTATCTCAGGGAATCCCTTTGTCAGGAGAAAGTTCCTTTTTCAAATAAACTTCCATTTTTAAAAACTACTCAAACAATACAATAGTCAATTATACAATAAAATTCATCATTTACTTTAAAGAAATGTATAATTTGCCCCATAAAGCCCTTGTGCCCGCACCTGCTGATTTCAGTGGTTCTGCTGCATGCACTTTTTAGTATGCTTTTGCAATTTTTTTGTTACAGTAATTATCGTGACCTTTTAAATTTGATGATGTAGATTTCTGTGCAGGGCTTTTGTATGTATTTGGTGGATGACTGAAAGGTAGCTTAATGGATAATAAGTAGAGTATTGCACATTACAGTTCATTAACTGTTCTGCTATCTAACTATGGAAGGAGATCACTTAAATGGTGATATGAGGAAAAAGAGCTTCAGGAAGAGGAGGAGACTTCTAGCATTAATTTCAGCGAGAATAAGGTAGATTTGAAGATTCTTGGTAGGAAAAGGTAGAACATTATGGGGACTACTGCAGTAAACAGAGTGTATAGCCACCTAAGACTAAGAGCTTACTAGCATAGGAATGCTCTCTTCTGTGACAGCTGGTCTGGCAACAATTCTAGGCTTAAATTAGTAGCATGGATACTGACTCTGAGATTCAGAGTTTTAATATACAGATTTATATATAGGGAATTTCCCTGATCCACAGATCATTTAGAGCTAATTCAAGGATGCTAGACAGTCTATTGTTAGCAGACTGTCATGGTTTTCTGTGGTGCCTTAATACAACTGGAGAATATTGTATCAAGACAAAATGCTGCATGTAAACATACCGAGTCATTATAATGGTCCTTTTCCTTCCACTTCTGCTTTTAAAAAGTAGTACTGTTGATGGCAAAGCCCAAAAACTTTACTCAGAACACCTGTACTTATAACTTACTTGCACTGAAGAGGAATGAGGAATTGTAATATGCAGTAA
Organism: Chiroxiphia lanceolata; assembly: GCF_009829145.1. Taxonomy (NCBI): domain Eukaryota; kingdom Metazoa; phylum Chordata; class Aves; order Passeriformes; family Pipridae; genus Chiroxiphia; species Chiroxiphia lanceolata. Next base: position 21,125,508 of record NC_045642.1, on the reverse strand, counting down.
GTTCTGGCAAGGCTGCAGCAGGCTAAACAACAGTTTATTTAACAAAAGCACTAAGCCAGAAATCAATTAAAACTCAATTGTGTACAGCAATTGGGAAACAAATAGATTTTGTTCCTTACAATACTCCTACTTTTCCACATTAAATTCTTTACTGATTTACAGTCAGCTCTAAACTTACTCTTTCTTGACCAATGTGATCCAAGTATAGCCTCAGATAAAGAATAGATTATAAAAAAAATAAAAAGGCTGGGAAATGTTCCTGTTGATTATTCTTCAATCCAGAGATCAAAGTCAGTCACAGGTTTTTGTTGTAGTCCCTTTACTTTTCTTATCAATACACATGCTCTTCACATCTCCATCTGCTCTCATACCAGCATGATCACAAAAAGCAGGGTTATGTGTGTAGGTTTTGTGTATGTGACTACAGAATCACAGAATCATTTAGGCTGGAAAATATCTCTAAGGCCATCAAGTCCAACCTTTGATGATTCACCATCCTGTTAACTAGACCATAGCACTAGGTGGAAAGCTACCTTGGTTTAAAGACAAATATTGGGGCAGGAACTCCTATATAATGAACTCTCTCCCCTAATATAGAGATACAAAAATGAGAGGAGGTATAAGTGGGAACAAAGGGGAAAGAGAATGGTGGAGAGTCCACCCCGCCAACCACCTCCATCTGTCTAACTAAACAGGAGAAACAATGGCAGAATAGGGCCAAAAGCAAAAAACTCAAGAAAACAGTGTTGCTCACAAGGAGTTATGCTATTAAACTAGCCACTCTACATCTCTGGGTAGGTTCAGGGGTTCAGCTGCAGGGGTGGTATTATAGACTAATTGTCTGTAAAATAACCATAACAATTGTCCTCATCACTTTGAATTTAAGTAACATAAATTGTTCGGAGTGGCCAGTCAGGGGTAGTGAAATGCTCATAATTTCCAGTTACCCAGTTTATAGCAAAAGATACTCTCACTGGTAGCCATTTTCTAGTCTAAATTCATGTCCCGAATAATCTAAGATAATAAAAAGATTATGGTTTGAATAGGTAAACATTTAAAATCATTTTTAATATAATAAAAATAATTATTTCTGGATTTGTTTATAGTCTCAACAAGGTTGTGTTATGTTACCTGTTATCCGACTTGAACTACTAAGTGCATCAACTAAATAATCTTTGCCATTTTTATAGATAAATGTCAGTGGCATCCTGATTTTTCTGATTCTGTTGCAAAATAAAATATTGTAGGAAGGACCATGAAAACCTAACGATGAAGCTGAATGGAATTAAAATAGAAATTAGTCATAAGGTAACTCCTTTTAAATGTGTGTATTCTTAGTGATGTTATAAATATAATTAGTAATCCTCATCTTTGGCTAAGATTTTAAAAACTGAATACATCAAATACAAAAGTAAAAATAAATGAGGAAATCAATAGTCTTAATCTATCCTATCACACTCTAATTTCCATTGACTTAGAACGCAAAATGGTTAAGTTCAGCTTTTACTTAATTTTCTTTTTGCATGGATTTTTAAGTACAAGTTATTTCCTGTAAAATTTTGCATAAACTTGGTAGTATAGCATAGGTTAATTCATAAAAATGCTATTGAATAAATTGGTCTACATCTTCTGAAAACAAGCAATACAGAAACTGTCAGGGTACTGCAGGGACTGAGTGTTCCCTGGGGTCAGGAACCTGTCCCATCACCCACACTGAGGGCATCCAAGGGCAGCCCCAACCCAGGATATCAGGCACTTCCACGGGGGCAGGAAAAATGAGGACAGGTTGGAATGCCCGTCTGAGAATGGGGGACAAAAACCAGGGTGAGACACAGCTCCAGTGTGGCTGGGCAGGACCACAAGGACGTGGCCAGGCTGGGTTTCTGTTATCTGCAAGTTCCAGTTCATCTTCTGGTATAATTTAGAGCATCCAGACAGTTGCTGCAAACTGCACTGAGCTGCAGTTATAACCAAATTAGTTTGCCTAGTGCTCTGAGAAACTGCTTCCCCAATACTTTAGGCTTGTGATAATGCTAGAAAAAAAGAAGCTTGGATGGTTCAGCAGGCTCTATCTGTTCATCCACCCTGTCTGATTAAAGCTAGAAAATAGTGGTATGAGAAAGATATAAAAAACAGTGTATTGGATTCATGTTTTAGTTGCTGCTGTGCCTTTAAAATTGGGATTTGTTTTTAAATCCTAAAATTTGGATAAGAATGGCAAATTTTAAAATATTTTTTTAAATGGTAACTATTTTCCAACCTTAAGCAGAGAGATCATGGTCAGAAGCAGGTACATTCAGAAAAGGAATTATTTGAATATACTTTTATTTGCTTTGCCCAGGACTATTAACATTTGTAGAAATTATCCTGCCTGGGCAGAGAAAGAGATGGGATGACCTAATAGGTCTTTTCCATCTCTTTGTACTATTGTTCTGCTATTACATTAAATACATTAAAAATAGATTTGTATAACACACTGGAACAGCTCCAAGCAAGCCATTTCAATCTCTGAGGAACATAATAAATATGTAATTTAAATACGGCATAAAAATGTATTTACTGATCTGCCTGCATTTATTCTTCCCTTGGAGATTACCAAAGAACTCTCCCTAAATAATGTCAAAATCTGTCTTCGCTGATTGAAGTCACACACTCAGAGGAAAGACTGCTGTTTTGTACCTTAGAGCATATTGCCTTATTTTTAAAACCTGTAAGAGCAAGTTTTGAAAGTTTGACTAGTCTTAAATCATTGATGAATTTCAACAGGAGTCTCTTTGGTCACAGTACCATGCTTAGCTTTGAAAAATGCACTTTGAACCTACTTTAAAAGAGCTACATATGCATTGCTACACTGGATTTTCCAGCTCTAGTTACCAGATGGCTGTGTCGGTTTAGTTCAACTGTATTGTCTTCGCATGTTCCTATGGAGCTGTTTAGTTCTCTTCGAACTTGCAGTACCAAATTCCATGTGCAAAAGACACCAGATTGATCTAAAAAAACAGATTGCAACCATCCCTCTTCAGGTTACTTTCGGGCATGTACAAAACCATGTGCAAGATATACATAATTTAAAAATACCAATAATTTAAAAATAGCTACTGGTTTATACAACATATAACGTAGCTGCAGGAGCAAGCTGCTAGATGCTCAATGTTCACTACCCCTGACAGTACATCTAATGAATCCTTCACCAACTGGTCTTTGATCAGGTGGGGAAGAATGAGGCTTCTTTGCTCCTTGGATCAAGTTGAGCCTTGACATTGCTGAGCTGCTCTCTGCCTAATCCCTATTTTTTCCTTTTATGCTTTGGTAACTTTTTCTGATAGCGTTTTTCCTTATGAATGCTTCAGCTGCTCACAATCCTCTTTTTGTCAAGTTTACCTGTCTTTGGTTTTATCTTCTTGTCATGATTTAACCCCATCCAGAAATCAAGTAGCAGCCACTTGCTCACCACTAGCAAGATTGGATAAAGAATCAGAAGAGAAATTGAGAAAACTCATGGGTTGAGATAAAGACAGTTTAATAGGTAAAGGGAAAGCTGGATGTGCAAGCAAGCAAAATGAAGAATTAGTTCACTGCCTAAGGGGCAAGTGTTCAACCATCTCCAGGAAAGCAGGACTCCATCACACTTAATAGTTACCCGGAGAGACAAATGCCATGACTCCAAACATCCCCCCCTTCCACCTTCTTCCCTCTACTTTACATACTGAGCATGATATCATATGCTATGGAATATCCCTTTGGTCAGTTGGAGTCAGCTGTCCCAGCTGTGTTTCCTCACACCTTCCCATGCACCCCCAGCCCACTTGCTAGCATGGTAGTATGAAAAGCAGAAGAGGCCTTAGCTCTGTGTAAACACTGCTCAACAATAACGAAAACATCTCTGTATTATCAACAGTTTTCAGCAAAAATCCAAGACATAGCCCCATACTAGCCACTGTGAAGAATATTAACTCTACTCAAGCCAAACCCAGCACACTTCTTTACCTTGTATGGATCTAATATGTTCTTTCTCACAGTTCTGTATTACAATTTAGCAATTTTCCTGGAAGTCAAGAACTTAAAGATGTGCTATATCCCAAATAGAGTTCGGATCCACATTGATAATTAGTAGACTGTAAGTTCAGTGACATGTCTCTGTCTCAATTTTGCAGAAGTCCTAGAAACATGGTACATAGATACCCAAGTTGGTCAAGTAGGAAGTCAGCATAGGTATAACAGAATTCACTAACTCATTGTTCTTCATACCTCAGGAAAATCATAGTTGTTCTGCCATAAAATACAGCTGAGTTATTAAACCTTGTCTGACTCTACTGTGCTGTCAATTCAAGTGTTTCTGAACCTCTAACACTGTTTACCCACAGCCTGGCTAATTGAAAGGTGCATATTTGATAATATTATGATTCTGAAAGCCTTAGTATTTTATTTGGCAATTCTTGAAGAAAGGACATTAGTCCTTGTAGCTTAATTTGTGGAAAGGACAGAGTTCAACAACTGGGGGTCAAACTACAGGCTATCTTTTAGAAATGTATCATGTCTCTGATAAATTACTTCAAATCATGATGAAATAATGTTCACTTATTTAGCTCTAATACTTTTTGATTCTTTACAATGTTAAGAAGATATTATCGTAAATTGGAATATTCCTTTAATTTATATATTTCTAACTTTACCTTTCAATCACTGGATCTTATTATGATTTTATCTATCAGATTAAAGGACTTCTTCACTGGATTTTCTTTAATTAATTTTAAGAAAGAGAAAAGTAGAACTTCAAATAACCATAAGCTTAATGAGCTAATTGCTATTGTAAATACTAGGAGCAGAGCTTAAAAAATGTAAGGTAAAAATTGTAAATATGAATTTTCTGAGTCTATATATGAAGTCTATGTATGAAGAAGAAAATATAATTAATGAAGCAGACTCAGAATTTGTATTAGAATGCATTTATAACAGCAAAAAATTTGTCTGGCAAAGTTAAAGTAGGCCTTTGCCATGCTTGTGTAACAGGAAACAAAATCCACAGGCTGCTTCAGGTGGAAAAGTGTAAGAGTAGTGTACGTCAATGTTCTTTTTCTCCTTTCTGGGTTGAAACAAAGCAATGCATCCTGTAGATACGTTAGTCTCATGTTGTTTTTAAGCATTTATATTTTAAGACTTCCCTATTTTTACAACAAAAATATATGCATCACACACCTTTCTGTTAATCTGCCTTGTTCTCTCATGGGGAGAGATACTGGGAGTCACTCTTTATCTAAGGTTAGAAGAACTTAGAAAAGGAGTATTTCTTTTTGTTATTAAAAAGACCAGCTCTAACTTTGGTTTTATATTCTTTAGAATATATGGCAGCTGAAAGAAAGAATTAGAAATAGAAAAAGAATGAAGGCTAATCCTCAATTTAGCAGCATGAATTAAAAAGATCACTTTCAAGGCCTGCTACTTTTCATTCCAAAAATCTTAATAGCAGCGCCTCTTTCTCAGTATGATCCTTCTTATCATTCAGTAAAGGAGAGCTTTTTTTAAAGAAAAAGAAACAGATATGAGAGCTTCAGTAAAGTTTTCAAAGAGCACGATGTTGTCATACAAATTAGAAGAAAAAGATCTCTTCATACAAATCTGTCTATGAAGAAATCAGAATTTTAACATAGGATATGGGTTATTTCAGATCTAATTAAGCTAGCGAAATTGTCTGTTTAGGGTTGATTTTAAATCATATATTTATATATATAAATATAGGTTCCTGTGTTCCTTTCCACTTTCTTCCTGTTTAAATTTCTTCAAATATCAGGCAGCCTACAGATCTGCTGCTGTTGTGCCCATGGCCAACCATTGATTTCAGAGAGTAACAATTGGCAGCCGTGTAGCTCTGCTGCCAGCAGGTCCTTCCTCCTTCCCTCCTCTGCGTCAATGAACTCCAGCATCTGAAGAACAGTGATAGCAATGCACTCAAGAGAGTTTTGGAACAGTTTTAGTTGTTCAGTTGTGCTGTGGTGTTAGAAGTGATTCAGACGTCCTACTAACTGATCTTATATTTCTATTCCGTGTTATTTGAGGGGCCTGTCAGTTTCCTTCAGTTCCCTGAGATTTAACATTCACATTACAATTTTGTAACTGAACAAATGCCATTGGAAGCTGTTTCTTTAGTAAATCTTATTTTAGTGAAAAGTACAGGAAGCATGGAACAAGATTTCCCCAGACAACTAAAGCAATAAAAATAGCATGTATCTCTTTAAAGAGGCTTTCATTCTGATTTCCAATAAAACAGGCAAATTTATCTTTCTCTTCTTCTTTCTTTTTCCTTTTTTGTCCAAAAGTTTAATAGAGGTTATAGTAGTGTGGTTTCAAATAATATCAGAGAATCTAATTATTCTTTTAAGAATCATGAAATACTTCTAAGCAGTACTGTGTTACATACCATTTCAAATCATAGTTAATTATTATCTCCTAAAGAAAAGGAAGGAATGAAAAACTATGAAGACTGCACAGATGATCTGTTTTAATCCACTCCCTAAACCTTGAGCTCCTAATTTGATTATGAATTGAAACATTTGTGGGGACTACTAATTCCATTGCAATCTTCATTTCAAATACCCAGACTCATGGCTCTACTTCTCTTAATAAGCTTTTGTAGAAAGTACCAAATTCCTTTGGGACTTTTTATTACTTTTCTTTTTAACAAAGCAAAGAATACTTTCTGACCACAAGTCTGCAGTTAACACGAGAGCAGATGAGAATGCTGAAATCACAACTGTGGCTTCATTTCCTTTCACTAGATGACTTTCTTCATTTTGAATGGGTACAGGACCAGGGAAGCCCTACTATTGGCAGAAAGGGAATTGTATTATTAGCTGAATTGTTTGTATGTGCATCTGAGTATCTGAAATTAAATTAATTATGATTGTCTCTATAAATGCTTGGGAACTTCCCAGCTTGGTTTGATTGCAGAATTTGAAGGAGTGAATTTTTTTTTCCCCTTCCCATGGTAGATCAAAATTCTTCTTTCCGCTTAATTTTTAAACCTCTTCCCTTACTTTTCTTTAAACTGACTGCCAAATGGGTAAAATGCTAGGATGAAAATATTAAAGAGTTACACACCAAGAGACAATATTCTTTTGTCCTGTCTACTCATACCTAGGGAATTCATTGAAAATTTTGAGTTAGAGGCAGATAAAAATATTGAAAGGCACTTATAATAGAAAGATGTTGTGCAGTTCTCCACTGCAGGTTCATTAGTTTATTAAGAAACTTGTATTACCAAAATACCCCTGCAAAAGTCGGAATACTTTACTATGACATCTACTTGATGTACATGGTTCCTGTACTAATGTTTTATGGAGGACAGACAAAGGGCACAACGTGGCAAGTAAACATTTACTCTTTCAGTGCAGCAGACTCTGCCTAGAGTAAAACAGGAACATATTTTCCTGTATTCTATTGCAGAGCTTCTGTGGATACATGGAAAAGTTTCTGGACTCTTCTGTAGGAATGGGCAGCTGACAGACACTACATGTCTTTAGGAATTCTTTATATGTTGGCTATTTTGAATCATAAGATAACACAACATCGGTTAAAAAATATCCAAACAACTGAACTGGTGATGTCAGAAAAAAAAGGAGCTCTTTAGAGTATACTGACTGATTGAAAATCAACCCAAATGAAAACAGTAGGATTTGAATATTTATTTTAAGAAAATTAGTATATGTAGTGATGTTTTTCATAAAACTTTTAGTTAGGACCTCTAATTTGTGTCCTCTCTATGATGAGTTTGTCCTTCTTTTAATATGATGGACATTGCTCAAATGCAGCCAATTCCTGCTTTCTCAGGTTACCAAGGCAAGAAGGAAGAATCTATAGTCTGTTAAATAACACAGTTAGGTGTGGTTTCTTGTTGGTTGTCGAGACCTATGCTCAAAGCAGAAGAGACTTTCATAACAAAAGGTACTAAGGATATGTCCTGGATCAAGCTGTGAGGAGATCCCTGGTGAAAACACTGTATTACTCAGCTCCAGCCTTCTCATACTATTTATGTGGTGCTGCACTTTGTTAATAAGCCCTGCTGATTAACAGAGAGATGACTCTTCATAGTTCAGGGAAAGTTCTCCACAAGTGCCTCTAAATCGCTTTTAGGGGTCCAAATTTGTTCAGGTTCCCTTTCTCAGCCCGCACTTTTGACAATCGTTATTTCACAAAAGAGATGAACAACTTAGTAGGCAACAATCAAAACTTAGTATGCCACATCTATGCCCTAAACATACACCCTTTGCTTGTTATCTGCTTGGTTCCATGAATCTTGCAATGTGTCCAGCCCCCAGGTAGTCCATTGCTTAATGTGTTCTCTATTTTTAATCATCATTCTAAGCTATAACTCTCCCCAAATCTTTAGAGAGAGCCTTTATCTTTAGACTTGATTCCAAGAACCAAAAAACTAAAAACAGTATGGCATTTCACTCCTGGACACGTCACCACTGAATCTACATTTATATATGTATTGAACTGGTTTCTGTTAAGCACTCTGCCTAAGATTTAGGCATGGCAAAGTTTCACAGTACATTTTTTTGAGGATGAAGCTGACTCAGATTTCATGCATCTTCAATAGCAGGTCTGTCTGCAAGGTTTATCTGATTGTTTTTCTTTCTAGAAAAGAGTTTTCACTTCTGTTCGCACTGTAGAGCCAGAGGAGATAATGAGCTGGATTCTGTCCTGTCTCAGTACCTACAGAATTAACAGCTAAATTCTCATTTTAAAAATCATTTTGAGGGAATTGTAATAAAGGTAATTAAACAATTTGGTAATATTTTTGTGTCCCTATGTTAATTACAAGTACTAGATGCTGAGAATTCTTCAGAGAATGTGTTTGAACCTTATAGTCAAACCTACAGCTCCCAGTTACATGGAAAAAAATAAGTCAAGCTACTTCAAAGCAAAGACAGTAAAAGATCTCTAATGGCAGTATATTTGTTGTCTGAAACAAATTTGCTGTAAATTACATGTTCTAAAGTAGAAGTATAGATTCCACGATCCAAAATTACATTCGAAGGACAAAGTAAAAAAGAATTACTGCCTTGTGTAAGAAGTATCAGGAATAACAAAAAAAAATGGTTGAAAATTTGTGTGACTGTTGGGAACTATTTTATTAAAAATTGCTAAATTTGTACAGAAGAAAAATGGTAGAAATGTTCAAACACAACATGAACACCATAGTGACAATTCATCAGCATAGCCAGGTGGGACATTTTTGTATCCATGACATATACTACTAAACCATAATACCTTTTTAATTTGCTCTCTCCAAGCCTTCCTGGCTGCCGTCAACATCTTTTCAAACTCGTGGCTACAACTCTTCCACTTCATTGCCAGTTTTAACTTCTGCCATAGCAGCACTACTTAAAATGTTACTTCCTTCTCTAAAATTTCTTAGCTATGTTGGTTTTTTTCAGACCAGAAGTTAGTATGAATCTGAACAGCCTATTCCACCTAATTGCATAAGCTTTTCCTTTAGACTCCTCTGTTCTTCCTGAAAAGAGTGTTTGCCATGTCACAAAAACACGCATACTGTGTTACTCGCCTTCTTCAGTTACTGTCTTTCACTGGTTATTACTAGTTCATCCAGTTTGTATTTGCTGATGAGGTAACTTCCTTTAAATAGAAGCATGGTGGGACCTCCTGTAAGGAATTGAATGGGACCTGCTTTCTTAAGTTCTCAGTTCTTCTTGGACTGGTAGAAGGAGCTCTGCTAGGAAATGAAGACAAAGCCAGAGATAGTTTCATTTCAATGTGATTCTGATTTTTTCTGGTGTATTTATTTTAATCTTCTCTGTTAAGAGACAGTCATTGTCTTTAAACTTCACAGAATGCACTTTTGTATCTTTGGTAGGGATCAAGGGACAGAAGGAAATTTTTCTGTAGATTTCTGAAGCTTTCTGTAGTTTAGTAAATCTAGCACAAATATACCATAATGTCTTTCCTTTTAGGGCAGATTAAATTCTCTCCTATATATGTAATACACTGAGCTAGCACCATACTTGAGTTTTGTAGGAGTTAAACTCGTTTCCTGAGATACTACTTTCATTTGATGACAGAGAATAAATTCAAATTGGTGGAATATTTTTCTTGCTTTTTCCTTATAACCACATCCATTTAGGTTTTGCTAAGACATTGTCTAAGTACCCTCTTTCTTCTTCCCAGCATCAGTTTTGGTTTAACCTCAAATTCCTTAGAATATTGATAAGAAAAATATGGATTTTATTTATGATGTCAAGTTTCTGTTTTCACTCCAAGTAGATGCTACACATTTTCTTTATTTAACTATTGGCTTATTGTACATCTGTTCTTTAAGAATGAATGATTTTATTTTTTTTTAATAGAAAGTTACTCTGCACTTTTGAGAAAATAATAGTGAAATAAGAAGATTGCAGACTGTCACATCACTTGTGAAGTCTTATTGTTACTGTAGGACTGTTCACTACAATGTCTCCTAAATATTTTCAAGTAGCTTATAGGATTTCATGAAAGAAGGAAACAAGAAAAACAAAATTCATCAAAATGAATGCTGCTTAACCTTCTCTGTGTTGCTGTTGTTTGGTGAAATGTTATTACTGCAAGTTTAGGCATCTAACTTTAGTTTGCAGTTACTCCTCTGAGATCAGTAGCTGATTTTTCTGCCGAGATTTATTTGAAATGCCTCAGTAGCATTAATGCCCCTGCAACTTGGGCTGGTATCTTCAGTTTGCCATACCTGAGTTTCTCTTATTGCTTAAAAAGAAGAAGAAAAAAAAAAAGGCAACACTGACCATTTTCTCTCTGGGTTAAGTACAAAGAGAATAGGGAAGTTGATGGTGTTGATGGTCTCCCCTGATGGGCAAAAATATTTAGAGGTTTTCTTCTGTCTTGTAGATGTAAAGATGATTGATTGTGGTTTCTTACTTTTCAAACAGTTTAGTTTTGTAAGTTAATTGTGGTGTAAGCAGATCAAATGTCTTCAGTTGGAATATCATAACTATCTTTTACTGTTGGTATTCATGCCACTAAGTGCTTTGAACAGAAAATAAAATGGACTGATAGAGCAACAGATGTTGGCCTGAAATACTTGAGCCTACATTATTAATTTGAAAGCTACTACAACCACAAATTGCACTAGTTCTGGAGTACTTTGGAACCTTGAATAAAGGAGGTAAACAGCCACAGTCCAAAGCGGGGAGAGGCCTATATGTGTGTATAAATATGTTCATGTGAAATATCCCTGCTATTTCAGCCTGAAAATTCAGCACTTGCTTCCATCAGTAATACTTTGATACTGGGTTAATGGAGTTCATGATGGAAATTAAATTATTAAAATTGATAAGGGAAAGGAACGGGTGCCCACTCTACCCTAGTCTTTCAAAAATTAATGGTCTCTTATGGATGCTATCTTCATTTACCTCCAACAGTTCAATTAATCTTAATTAGACTTGTTTATTAGGAGATTTGAGTATGTGTATTTAGCTCTGAAGCTTTCTGGTGCAGTCCAAACAGATTGAAAAAGAAGTGCAATCAATTAAATGATGTAGGGAAGTAGGAAATGAAGAGTGTTTCAGTAGGATGTAGGTAATGTGTGATCCTAAAGATGCATCGCACCTTTAAATCTTTACTATTTCAAGCAAACCAGTTGAAATACCTCCCAGACCTCACTGTGCAAACACAGGCAATGAAGAGAATATATTAGACCCAGTATCTCCATGACAGCGCCTGTATTAAAAATGGATGGACAGCTTCTGAATACCCATTGTTTGCTGCCTCCACAGATAGGATTCAGCTAATGAAACAGCTAATTAGATTTTTGTAATCCTGTCGTCATTGTTTGAGAGTGACACTTTGCTTGAATTTCTCATGTGGATCTCTTCAGTCTAGGAAGAAATACTTTTTTTCAGGCCAATTTGGCTCTTGTCACTTTGCTGGAATGGCGGTTCCCTCTGTTGGTGTAATGAAATCACTGCTTTTCCAAACAGAACTATGTCACTCAGCATTTAAATAGAAAAGAACAGAAAAATGAGGATATGATTAGTCAAACAGGTCCTGTGTTCAAAATCCATTTCTGAAATCAAATAGTAGAATTGGATTGAGTTCATAATGGAAGAATTACTTAGGTATTATTGCAAGCTGTATTGCATATTCATAGACTTGCTGAATGTGCATGGATTTGTCAGGCATTCTCCACTCCTCATTTCTTTCCAGTGCAGATGCAGTGAAGGGATAACCAAGTGAAAAACCATTTAAATTAAGGAGTGATTAAGGCAAGTTTGGGTGGATGCTGAATGTTAATCTCACAGGCCACACGTAAGAAGGTGCAACTTTCGCTGGTAGCTCTCTGGCTTCAGCAGTGCATCGTGATGAGACTACTATATGAGAGACTGTAGTCCTTGAAGCTTAATTGAGTTGTGTGTTGGGTTTTTTTAAAAGCTTCCTTGGTAATAGCATTTCTGATGGTATTGATTTCTAATGGTAGTTGGGAGGTATACTCCCTTCGAGATTCTTGTAAAATCCCTGCAATTAGAGAAACAAAACTGCACTGACCAGGAAAGCTGTATTAATTAGTAACTCAATACAGTTTGACCCAGATCACCTGCATTTCTGCATGGATGGTCCCCTGCCATCTGTGGGGCTCTGAGTTCTGCCCACAAGAAGCTCATTGGGCAGTTCTAATTATACTCTGAAAAGTCTTTGCAATAAGAGTCCCTACATTTAGTATGTTAAAATAACAAAGTTGAGTGAATCAGTGTGCAAATTGCTAACCTTCACAGCAGGTACAATCTGCTGAACAACTCTGTAATGTCAAACATATTCTGTAGACTTATAATGACTACTGTTATGTAATTCAAAGTATTTGTGTGAATTTATATAACAAATTACCTGCACAACTGACCAGATTATAGACTTACTTGATAAAGTATCTTACCTGCTGATATTGTTTTAATATTAACACCACAAGCCTATTTGGTTTAATTACATAAACAGTATATATGAATTTCCTGCATTTCTATAGCACATCTGCATACAGAATCTCAAGGACTTAATGCGTAGCCTATCTCATGATATCTCTGTTGTAGTAGATGCCATCTTCACAGCTGATTCTATTTCTGTAAAATTTCATCAAATTTTAGCTCCACTTTTCATTAATTTTCTTTTCCATTGCCATCCCATGTCTGTCTTATGTATATTAAGAACTCAACTGAATAACTGATTTGGTTTCTACAGATGCTATCATCCATATTTTGAGAAACTGAGATGTTCTGTTTTCAGAATGCATATGAAATGGACTAAATTATATGGGACATAAATGCTTTCACAGCATTGTTGAAAGCCTGCTGCTCTTTTTCATGGATCCTTAAATGTTTAAACATTATGCTTAGCGTATGCGTCTAAGAGGTTTTGTCTCATAATTTTTAGTTTCTTTTGGTTTTATAAATTGTTGAGATTTTTTGGTAAAAATCTTTTATAAACAAAGCAGTATTTACTTCTACAAAAGAAATTGGAAATTTTTAATCATAAAGTGTTTTTATGAAAAAACCCACAATTCTTTTTTGGTACTGAAAAATTTTGTTTCTTTTTTCTCTTGTTGATATTGAAATACTTTTCTTTCTGAAAATAAGAATGGCTTAAGTAGAGGAAGACGGATTTCTTCAAAATACTTTAGACCTCTCCTGACCTAAAGGGACTATTTTTATCACGTATAGGTCATGTCAACATTTCAAGGATGCTAAAAAGGGCAATTTATATTTTTTTCTGGGAATGTTGGTTCATTTTTTTAAATATGGACATTGTCTAGGAAGAAATAGAAGAAAAAGTATTTTCACAGTCTTCTTGAGTTTTGAGGTATTAATGAGTTTGATCACTACAGAAACAGTCAGTCCTCCTAGTAACATAATTTTAGTTTAAAACCCTCTGAGTCATCTACTCTGTCTTCATAGTTACTAATTATTAGTGGTAATTGCATGAAAAGGAAACTGTTTGTCTGTTCCTGCTGCTTATTCTCTGCTAGAAAGCATAATCCTTTGTTTGTGGACAGCACAATTAGCAGCTTTGGAGATCATAATTATTTCATACCTGGGGTTTGGAAGAAACCTGGGGAAAAGATATTCTTAAGCCTTGTCTGAAAACTGAATTTACTTAGAGCTACTTTTCAAAGTTCCAGTTGTTTGAGACCTGAGTATATCTGTAAAGTGTTCAGTACATGAGTATCTGTGTGGATGGGTTACTGGAAAATTTGTATGGAACAGTCCTGATCTAGTTACTGTACATAAGGCAAAACACAACAATAACAAAAAGAAACCCAAAATAACAACACAAGGTGTAGCACAAAAGTAAAGATCCAGACAACATTATCTTACAATAATTTTCTTAACTGACTGATAGACAATAGATTTGATATTCCTGTGTACCTCATCAAACTTATATGAGCTACTTGACTGAGAAGTCTGAGAAAGAGAGAACCAAATCCCTAACTACTTGATAGACCAATTAGTGGTAGCTTTCTCTTTCCCTCTGGTAACTTACATTCTTGTAATAGGTGTTGATATGGTGTCATTGGCCATATTTCCAGTGTAGGTGTGATGGTATGCAAATACATGAATTTTCCATTTCATACAAGTTCAAACAAACTTACATGCTTCAAAAGGCAAATTTATAACAAATTTATAAATTAGCTTACTTATCCAAAGCAGCAGGGATTATAAAACTCACATGTAACTGTTCCAGTTAAACTAGGAAACATTCTGGTGTTCTTGATGTCTGATACAATGCATTCTGGATATGCATTGTATCAGACAGCAGCCGACGACAATTTTTGCTCTGTAATAAATCACATTTTCTGTTTTAAAAAGTAGCAGTGGATTTCAGTTTGGTAATTTATCAATACTTTGTATCACTAGGACTCAGTGTAGATAGCATGCTCAGAGATTAGAAATTGCTGAGATTAAAAACCAAATCATTTTAAAACTAGAACTTTCTGGTTCAGTTTATTTCCATGTCTTTGATTTTGAAAAGTATCTGGTGACTTTGGTGCCTGGGATGAAACTTTATTTCTGTAGACCCAACACATCTGTAAAAGAGCAATCTTGATTCTGCTTTGATTTCTTCATCTTCATTTCTTCAGAAAAGTGACCAGCTAAATTGGAAATTTTCTATCAGTGGCAGTAATTTGACAAAAATACAGAGCTCAGTTTTAAACTTTGAGCTGAGCTAGTGGCTAAGACAGCAAAAAAATTCCTCCACTGAAGCTGAGCATACTTGATTTGTGGTTACTGAAAAGGTTAATGTTAAACCTCAAAATACATTTTACTTAACAGAATCAGTTTAAAGTAGATCAACATTAAAACAACACTTAAGCATGTAAAATAAAACATATTAGCATCTGTTTTATTTTTCCAAACCTATAGTTCATTTCAATTTAATTTTATTTATAACCTATTTAATCTTAAGTAGGAAGAAAACACAAAAGCGGGTAGTTTTTACTTTAAAAATCCCTGAACATTATTTGACCTGTAAGAGCATTTAGTGGTTGCTGTTGAAATAAGAATCCATTATATATGGCAAAAATATAAAAGAAAAAGACATTATATATTCTGAAGAATTTGTCTAAACAAAAGTGGTATGTAAGTACCCCTAGGGAATGAAAATGACAGATTTGGTTGTATGAGCACACTGCATAAATTTTAGCATGTGTAGTTTGTTTTTTCTGAATACATTGTTTCATAATGTTAAATATTCTGCACAGACCCATACCATCTTGGTGTTCTCTGAGTGTTCTTTCATATGCAATTACCAGCAGTTGCTCTTCTTTATGTAGTTTCCAATATTTCTTTGCTGGTCCGTTTTTTTCTTCATATATGGCCATCCCCAAACACATATGCACTAACCAGCTTTTGAGAAAATTGCTTGATTTAGAGTCCAAGGCTCTAAAAGAAGTACTAGATGGGACACATTTTTTTGGTAATAAAGTCATCCATCATCCCACTCGGGAAACAGTAGAGCATGTCTGTTTATAGAAAAGATGTCATCTGAAAAGCAGATTTGTTGTGATCCTGTGCTCCTGAAAGCGAGGCCTGGAGAACAGTTCTGTTTATTGACATTGCTTAGTGTCCTGGAATCTCCTTGCAAAGGTATTACCTGGAAGGACAAAAGTAAAATGGAGGGGAAACAAATCCTGGGAACTCATGCACTCTCTAGCTGTTATTTCACAGAAAGATAGTGATGAATATAATTTAACCCTCTTGTTTTCTAACATTTATTTACTATGAAAGAGATTTAATATATCCACTTATAAATGTATTTAATAGCTGCTGACATATCTTTCAGCAACCAAAATCAGTGTGTTACACATCAGATTGGTCAAAAAAAACCTTAGTCCAAAGGTCAGTAGTGTTTCTGAGCAAAAATACTGAAAACCTGACAGTAAAATTAGCTTGAGTTATATGTGTCATCACTTCTGGTTATGGGATGTTTACAACCATTAATTAAAAAAAAAAAATAAATTAGAGTGGTGTCCAGTGTTAAGGAATACATCTTGTGTAGGTAGCTCAGATTGCAAGCTGCCATTTGAGATGCAGATTGAGCTCTGGGTGGGAGCCTGAGACGTGAGGCCGTGAACTGCCAAACCTCTGGTTAACAAAGGGCATGAAGATCAGTGGTACCCACCAGGTGAGTGGACACTGAGAGACACAGCAGAAGATTGAAGATCATTGGCACTAGCCAGGTAGAAGGACAGTGGGAGACACAGCAGGAGCAGAGGACTCAGGAGGAAGAGTGAGACTTGAGTGAGCATAGACTGTGAGAGGACAAAAGCCCAGGGCTCCTTTGTTGGAGGAACCTCCTCAGAGGCACCAGCTTGGGCAGTTTCTGTGTTGCTGTATCATGAATAAATAGCTTTATGGAATGGGATATCTGAGGCTCTGCTATGGGAAACAGGGGGTCAAACTGGTAGGGAAACCTGGTCTGACTGTGAGAATGAAGTGTGCAGAGAGACAAGTGGGGCACTCGTGGGCTCACTGGAGCTGCCTGCTGTGAAGCTTCTGCACGTAGCTTCAGTCAGAAGTGATAGCTATCATGAAATTACATTCTTGCAAAAACTGCTAGAGGCCTAGCCACCCAAACAGCACCTGCTGATCTTCTGTGTACCTGTTGGATTTTCTTCAGTTGCCTTTTCCCTGATAGAATGTGTTTCAGAGAAACAGACTTTATGTTCTTGTTATGTATTCTGCAGAAAACAAACAAACAAACAAAATCGAAAAACAAAGGGATAGTTTTTCCACTGTTTAATTAAAAAAAAAAAAAGAAATAATAATTTTAAATAGTCAAGTGTCTAACTTAGGGTGAGAAAAAAACCCATACAACTATCTCACAGAATATTATAACATTGTTCTGATCTTACTTCATATAAATCCATATATTTTTGTTTGGACCCTTCGGTTATGTGTTAAGGTACTTCCTGAAAACATTACCTTTTGTTCCCTTGACATATTTCTTGGCCAGAATATCTGAGGAACAACAGGTTGTTCACTAAACATCTTTTAAAGGTAAATGAATGAATAACTGACTTTCTGTTCTTTCTGGAAATGGACTTCACAAAAGAAAGAACTTTTTAAATTTTGATTTTGCTTTGCATCTCAGCAGAGGAAGATCTACATAGATATAGTTTCTAACAAGCTGGGCCCTCAGTATTGACCGACATTTCATAAGACAGTTTAAAATTTCAACAGAGCAATTAACCTGTTTGAAAGTGACCATTCACTGAAGCTGTGAAACTGGGTACTGCACATAAAAACGTGATTTAGGCTTGAGATTGCTGGTGAAAAGTAGGTGATGGTGCTTGTTGAGTAACTAAGGGCACCTAATACAATGGAAACATTAAACAAAAGCAGGAAGAACCCAGTGGGATAGTCCATGGGAACAGTTGTCTCTTACCTTGGTGCAGACAGCAGGTTTTGCTGATGCTGTGCAGTGAAAGTGAATGTTGTGAGGAACTAAAAATACATTCAAACTGTGAAAGAAAGCTGCTTTTCTTTTCTGGTTTAAACTGCAAAAGGATTGTTTTCATTTTGCCACTATTTATGCTTATGCAGCTCATTGTTAATATAGCATATCTTACACTGTTACGGTAAGTGTCTGTCTAACAGAGGAACTCTCAATTCTTTATATTGTAAACTTGTATGAGAAAGGACTCATAACAATATTCTATCACTGATTAATTGTTATTTTGGACAATTAGCCTAATATAAATACCTCTTCTC
Organism: Chiroxiphia lanceolata; assembly: GCF_009829145.1. NCBI lineage: Eukaryota > Metazoa > Chordata > Aves > Passeriformes > Pipridae > Chiroxiphia > Chiroxiphia lanceolata. The sequence goes on along the minus strand of NC_045642.1, from coordinate 21,107,248 downwards.
TGTAAAATAGGTATGAAAGTTCATGATATAAATGTACATCTCAAAAAATAATACTCTAACTTTTTTAAAAAAACTACTATATGGGTGCTTGCTATTAAATATGAACATAATAAAATAATAAAAATCAGTGCCTAAGGAGGGACAGAAAAAACTCGAAGTAGTTTCTCTTACGAGTATAAACTTCTTTGTTCACCAAGTGAACAATGCCCTCTGCTGATTGTGGGGAGAAAAATGGCTAAAAATGTGGAAGAATATATCTGAGACAAAACTGTAAGATAAAATAAACTAGATTAATTCTTCTGATGTTTATTGACATATCTAAGGCTCTGTCTATAACTTGTTTGTTTACCGTAGATTATATATGTATACGTGATAAAATGTGTTTGAGGTGACACTTGCAAAGGTTTTATACAAACCTATCTTTGTGTAAATTAAGTCATTGAATAATACAAAAGATGCTGATGTCAATGCATTTTTCAGGCTAGGTGGGTGGTGTGTTGTAAGCATGTAGCTGTCAGTGTGATCCTAAAACTGGATGACCTATGGTGAAAGTGGAAATTCTGTTGAAATCTACAGATAAAACTAAGAGAACTGGAGATGTCTCTGTATTGCTCAGTACCTCCCAAACAGTTTGTGCCTCCCTGAAGTGCTTGAGAAGAAGGGAAGGGAAGGGAAGTGGAAGGGAAGTGGAAAGATTTAGCAAGAGCAGCTTGAATGGGAGTTTCTGATGTGGGTGTCTCTAGGGAGTATTGCCTGATGACAGTGAAAATATCAAATAGTTACTTCTAATCATTTTGGTATTGTTTGGATCCATCACTTCATAAATCACTTCAATACTTTGTAATGTTGATTAATGTGTATGTTCCTTGATTCCAGAGGACTTGGGGCTTTTTTGATATAGAATTCTCCAGCTAACTTCCCAACACACTCTGACAGTGGGAGGGAACTGAAGGCAACATTCCTAAACTCATAATTGCAGTCTTGTAGACTGTAATTCTGAGGTGAAAAATGTGGGTTTGAAACATCTCCTTCAGAATTCTGAAGGATAAAAATTATTGTGTTTGTGTTTTTTCCATTATGTTTACTGGAAGTCCTTGTGAGCAGCAGAATTTTTTAAAAGTCTCAAAAAATGTCTGTTTGCAAGGGTCTTTTTGTTTTTACCTCTCCCACCCTTCTGCTCCGTGCTTATGATGAAAACCGCCTGAGTCAGGTTTTGAGTTGAGACATTCTGTGATGCTCTGGTAACTACTACATTTTAGTGCTTGCTTTATAAAGACCTGAGAATTTGGTGGTTTACTGCTCCTTTGAGGCCTTTGTCTCATTAGAATCATAGAATTATAGAATGTCTTGAGTTGGAAGGGACCTTAAAGAATCCAGTTCCAACCCCCTGCCATGGACAGGGACACCTTCCACCAGACTAAGTTGCTCAGAGCCCCATGCAACCTGGTCTCAACACTGCCAAGGATGGGGCATCCACAACTTCTCTGTGCAACGTGTTCCACTGTCTCTCCACCCTCTGAGTAAAGAATTTCTTCCATACACCTAGGTTTATTCTTTCCAGTTTCTCAAACACTGAAGAATTTGAATGCTGAAAAAGTGGGGTTTTTGTGAAATGTGTCATATTATATCAGTTATCTTTGCCTTAAGGATTTAGATAATATGTCTGAACAACAATTTTTTTTTTCTCTATACGATACATATATGCCTACAGGAAAAGAAAATAAAAAAGAAAAGAGAATGTTTAACTAGTGGAATGAAAAATTAGTCCTGCTTACCTAGATACCACTGTGTCTCAGGATGTAATATAACATCACTTCGCTTACATCTGCATCCAGTTAGCAGCTGGTGTAAAACAGATAATATTCAATTGGATTGATATTTTGGTTAATATAATGTTTTTCTCTCAATAAATGTTGGTGTTCCAGATGAACATATTTTTCTTGTTTTCCATGAGAGATGGAAAATTGTTGAATGCCCTCTTAATCCTATTTTAATCTCTGCATTCTAGAATACACATCACCAATAATGCATTGCCAGAGTGTTCTCAGTTACTTTTGGTGATTTTAGGTAGTATGACAGAAACTTCCCTTGAGATCTGTGGTTTGTTTACAATAGGAAAAACAAAAAAACCTCCAAAACAAACAAACAAACAAACAAAAAAACCCAAACCCCAGTTCTGCACATGATTGTGAACTTTTGGCCTTACTGGGCTTAGTGGGAAAGTTATTATTGCTTCAAACAACAGGATCCTGCAGACTTATATTGAAGCAATTACTTGATTAAAAAATGCTCTCTTGAGTAAGAACAAAAAGGTCCTGCATGCAGATAAAAATTCTCTCTGTATCAAGATCTTCCATCCATCTCAGAAACACTTATTCCTTGCACATATGTGTCTACAACTGTAGCAGAGTCAGCTCTGCCATTGCTGTCCTATCGATCAGCTGTTGATTCCTGATGTCATATCTGCATATTGGATATTTCCCAATGACAAAGGGAGCAGCCAACTGTCATGCATTCCTCTCCCTGTTATGGACTGTGATTCAGCCAAACCAGTGTTCTGTTCAAAACTGAAAAGTAACCTGGATTTGTGAGTGTATCTGGATGTTTTTAACCCCTGCTTTACACCATCATCTGACAAGAATACCAATAGAGAGGGCTTATTACAGTGAGGTGCAGTATTAAACCTCAGTACAATAAGAAAAACAGTTCCCTCTGTCTGATGTATGTCTCCTGGATTTGCTTTCTTTCTTTAGACTTTAAAAAGTGTCTTTGACTCTGTTCTGTAGTTGTTGCTGTTTGATGTTTGGTTTTGGTTTGTTTGGGGTTTTTTGCCCCCCTTCAAGGATTAATTAGCTTTCCTTTTTCTACAGATTTAAATGTCCAGAGTGACAACTAGAATAAATGAGGAGTGCAAAGGAAAAAATGTTAATATGTTTTAGTCTCAAGTTTCAAAGAAAAACAATCTAGTAAATCTTTCCTGTACTTAAATCTGTGATGTTCTTACTGTGTTTTAATTTTAATAGGAAGGCATAAAAATAAATGGTAGCTTATGGGTATTTGCATCAAACAAGTGTTGTGTTTAAGCTGAATGTGTTCTGTATATTTTATAACAAATGTTTTGTACCACAGATATTTTAAAGACTGGACTACGTCTTGATCCCGAGTTCATTCCAAGATGTTATAATCTGCCAGTAGAAAGGATGTGGGAAAGTGAATGGAAGAGATGGGGGGGGATTGCCTTTGTATGAAACTGGCATAGTTTGTCCAACAGTTCTGCTGTGTTTTGCTACAGCAAGTGTGAGAGTACATGTGTTATTAGTACTTCTAGAAGGGACTGTTTCCTTCTAGTTTTTGTCAGACTCTGAGGACATCCCAAGTAGACTGACAGACTCATTAAATAATAGCAGCAGTTTCATTAAGGGGCTAAATTTTTAACTTGAAGTGCAGTACATTATTCAACCCTTATACTGACTCAAATATTTAACATTGATGCTCTGACTGTTATCTCTGTGACCAACTGTATGGTATTACAGAAAAGTATATCAAGTAAAGAGGACTAATGTACTGAACTGCAGGGAGTTTTTTAGAGGCCAAATACATTAACTTAAAAATTGGGAGGGACATTAGGGAGAAAAGCCATAATATTTTTTAGTGCTAATAGCTTTAGGTGAGTATTGTATCTACTGAACAGACTGATATGTGTCTATGTAATTTATTGTTGCCTAGCCATGATTTTTCTGTTCATCTCTGTTATGATCTGGTTATTAATATTACAACTTGAAATATTTAAGATCATGTCCCTCTTTTATACTGCAACCACTTGCATTCATGCTTAACTTATAAAAATTCCACTTTTTCATAGCACAAGACTGAAGACTCCAAATTAGTTTAAAACATTTCTTCTATAATTAAAAAATCTAGAAAATATTTTTGCAGCATGTTGTTAAAAGATGTGGAGGAATTGGCAGCTATGGTACAGTCCTTTCGGATGTATTTTGTAGACCTCATTTAATTCTTGCTAGTACTGTTGAATACGGTAGAATGTCATATAAAACTACTTAATCACATTCAGATATCAATTTGTTCATTTGAAAATATATATATTTTGTTTTAATCTTATATCTTTGTGCCTTTTTTCCCACTGTACAATGAATCAATGGAATTTTTCTGGGATCAGCAGTTTCAGGACAGTTACAATGAGCAAGCCTAAAAAGAACAAATTTGTGCATTGCTGTGGCTAAGTCATAGGCATCAAAGGCCTTGTGTGACAAAAAGAAAGGACATTTCTTAATGAAAATACATAATAAATGTAATTCATTAGAGTTTTTGAGAGAGTAACAATTTATCTTCTATAGGAGCACTGTGTGTTTATAAATTAATGCATTTATCATTTGGAGCATCATTTTGGTGTTTGGATCCAAATGATTGCTTGAAATAATAATGCCTTACAGAGGTTTGGTTCAAGTTTTTAAACATACTTATTTCTTATGCATGGAGACCTCTACAGGACTTGAGCTGTTCTGAGGACTGAGCAAACTCCTCCATAGAGGAGTCAGTCTGTCAGTCTGTCACTCTATGACAGATACACTTAAATCAGCTCACAGCAGTAATGACTCAAAGCACAGTGCCCAATAAAAGCATAAACCAGTGTGAAAATACAAGATATGTATTGTACATCTCTGCAAAAAGAGAGGATGTAATGTTGTGGGGTAGAAATACAGAGGAAATATGCCTTTATTTTTAAGGGACATCACAGAAGACCTGGCACTCTAGATAAGCTTTTCACAGACTCTGTTGGCTCCATGGGGCTTATGAACTGTGTATAGCCATCATTTACCCTACAGAGCTTATTTGCTATATTTTCAGAAATTCTGTATATCTAAAATTTTATTTTCCATCCATACCCTTGCAGAAGTGATATGAACGTTATTGTGCTGTTCATAAAAATGTATAAACGTGAATTTGTGAAAAAGTTTGCTCACATGAGAAGTTGTAAAGAGTTCTAGTACATCAGTTTATGTTATTCTGTGGTGTAACACTTGCAAGCACTTTCTACCTCTTCATGACAATGTCAGTTTGAAAAGTATTGTAGTCATAGACAGCCTTCAATTTTTAAAAGCAATTTGACAAAATGTTTTGCTGCTAATACTAGCTTCTCTGAGATACTGATATTTTGATTACAGCATTTTTTGTGTATTACAGAAAAGAGTAACACTTGCAATGGTCAGAAGGATTATATTTCTTTGTATGCTTACTTACTGCCTTTTCTACAATTTCTAACAGTGCAGACGCTGAGCACTCTTCTAAAAACTGTCAATGGCAAAAGTAGAATCAATGCCAAGAGCCAAAACTTGCATCTGTTGCTCAAAATTGCATAGTTATTAGAAATTTTAAGTAGGTGGATCTTAAAGGTCTACCTCCCCTTATTTTAAATTATAGGAAGTCTTCTTTCCGGTATAATATTGTGTGCAGTTTTGGGCACCACAATATTAAAAACATACTAAGCTTTTAGAGAGTGTCCAAAGGAGGGCAACAAAGATGATGAAGGGCCTTGAGGGGAAGCTGTATGAGGAGCAGCAGAGGTCACTTGGTCTTTTCAGCCTGGAGAAGAGGAGACTGAGGGGAGACCTCGTTGCAGTCTACAACTTCCTTGTGAGGGGAAGAAGAAGGGCAGACACTGATCTCTTCTCTGTAGTGACCAGTGACAGGACCCGAGGGAATGATCTGAAGTTGTCGCAAGGGACGTTCAGGTTGGATAACAGGAAAAGGTTCTTCACCCTGATGGTTGTTGGGCACTGGAACAGGCTCCCCAGGCATAGTAGTAGCAGCACAAAGCCTGACAGAGTTCAAAGAGTGTTCGGATGATATTCTTGGGTACATGGTGTGGCTCAGGGATGCTCTTGTGAGGGTTGGACTTGATGATCCTTCTGTCACCCTTCGAACTCAGTATATTCTGTGATTCTGTGATTCTATGAACCATATTCCTTTGTACATACCTAAAGATTTCCAGCTTTCCTTTGTAAAAACACCAGTTCTGTGACAGCTTTTTGCAGAAGTGTTATTTTTTTGGATGCATGCCATTTTCTCTGAACATGAGTTCCCACTGTCTTTTACACTTGCAAGAAAAAGTATTGCTGAATCCAAGTCCTGTTTCAAGGTCAACTTTACATTCAGAAAGATTGGAAGTAGTATTACTCATTTTGTGAGTCAGAATTGCATGCAAGATAATATAGGCTCTGCCTCTGTAAAACTGAGTATCTAGCTTTCCTCAGAGTTCTACATTTAGCTTGAAGCTGGAGGATTCATGTGCACTAGAAACCATTGCTACTTGTCATCCATTCTTTCTGTGCTGTTGTCATTCACCGTATAAAGTACGCAATCAAATTGAGCACACTGTTTGAACCATCATTGAATACTACAGATTGAGGAGACCACAATCTATTCATTCCTTGTACATTTGGTGTCACTACTCCTCTCTTAACTAGATCTTTTTAAATGGCTATTCCGTTGTGTTTTGTTGATTCCAACTGTCCCATAAGAAATGGTTCCTGTTAGCATATTTAAGTATGCATTAAGAACATAGTTTTTAACATGGTCAAATTTGTTGTTTCCCTAGATTAGGAATATATTTCTGACTTTCGCCCTACGTACTGTGCTTTGGTTCATATTACAGAACTTTCTTGGAGTATTCAGCGGGAATTTCGCTAAAGAACACACAATAATAGACAATATTAGATATTCAAGAAAACCATTGCAAATGCTTAAAACAGCTGTTGGTCCTCTAGTACCAACTATTTTGTTCTACAGAGCTTATACCACACTACTTGCTAATGTAGAAATTTACACTTGAAATGACAATGACTTTTCAAACTTGTTTTTAAGAGACTCATATTTTTTAAAGATGTACAGTCTTCTTGTGTGTGTTTGATTTACTTGGAGTCTCCTTGAGTGATCCTTTTTTTGACACAATTCAAATGTTTTGTTATTTTTCATTTTAAGCAATCTCAATAATTTCTAGTGATACTGATCCACTAATATTTCATCCCCAGTCAACTTCAGCAACAAGAATGTAATTTTTAGATCTAAACAATTTTCTGAAATGTTTGAAGGTGATATTAGATAAGTATTTGGATCTTCTGCAGCTTCCTAAGTTATTCTCTTCTGTGTTTATTTGTAGATTGTGATCTGGCCTTTTAAATCACTTCTTAACTCCATGATTTTGACACTTATGCTTCAGTTGTGCAACAAAAAAAATTGTATGTACTCTAATATTTAGGCACACCTGCATTCCCCCCCCCCAAATAAATCCCTGAAACTATTATTTGGAATCCTATAAATAAAATCAGTAATAGAAATTGTGCAAAGTAGATAATTGCTGTGGCACTCAGATTTTGTTTCACTGACCATTTGCCATTTCATTACCAATATGGTAGAACCTGAAAGTATATGACTATAACTATTTAATATAAACTTCAATATAAAAAATAAAAGTCTTTTCACAATTATCAACTATGAACTCAACAGTGTTTAAAATTATTATTACATACACTGCTGCATGCATATTAAGTGTAACATTTCTTTTCAATGGACTGCGAAATTGCATTCATCTGCCTCATAATTACAGAACCTTTATGTGTATGCATCTTCTACTAAGAATTCATCATACCTTCACTGTTTTGCTTAATACACAAGGCTAGGAATTTATTGCAATTTTATCTGGAGCACCAGGTTTCTAGCTTTAACTCTGGATGTTTCATATTCAAAGATAGTCTGGAATAGCAGCTGTTAAACATTAAGAAAAGAGTTAATCCAGTATACCAGCAGTTACAGATTCCTTATACTTAGAACAAAAGTTTTTTTTATCAATGTATACAAAAAGCCCACAAATTTTCCTCTGGAATCAGAGCTGACTGTAACAAATCTACAATTCTAGTCTACTCTTGTCATTTTCTGAAACAATCTTATCAAAATACAGTAATTTTTTTCTATGTTTATGAGAACATTTGCTAATGAAGTAGCCTTTGTATAATGCATCAATTTCTGTGCTTGGTATTGCATACCTGACATTCTAAGAATTACCAGCAAGTATATGGCTATTATGAAGTAAAATAAGTTAGACATAAGCAGTAGCTCCTATTATTTCCAATCCAATGGACTGAAATAAACTACTAAATCAGTGTCTGAAAAAGGATATAGAAGAGGACACCAAAACTAAACTTATTTAATTAGTACATTTCACTAATCAAACATTGTCGGCCATAGCAATTCCACTTAATAGGAGACTGAAATGGAATATCTACCATGACAGAACTTGATGTGAGGGACTAGATATTTGCAAAATATTGAGTGATAAATATAAGAAGCAGAAAAGGAAAATAATGAGGGGATCCACAACTGCTTTATAATTATCAAATATTGTCAAGAATGGCAAACAGTAATATTATCACCCACTTCTTTATAATCACTCTCCCATATGACTCTTAATTTCAAGAGCACAAAGTGTCAAGAAAAGTAGTCTTATACCTGTTCACACATATGAAATTATTTTAATATTATTCATTTGTTGGCAGAGGAAAACTTGTAATTCTTTTAACTTTTACAAAGTATCTTACAAAATCAAATTAAAAAGAAAAGGCAACTTCTTTGGCAAGAAGTAAATGTTGAACATCATTTTAGTGTAACCTTCAAGTCTCAGTTGAATTGCACATAGTAAGAAAATATGTGGCTATGTTTCCAAATCAAGAATGATATTCTCTGTTTAGGAATTTGGTCTACTGTCAGTTGGGGGTTTAACTGAACATGGTCAACAGAAACTCACAAAGAGAAAATTTACCACCTTTATTTTAATTATACCTCTATTTCAAAATTTTGACCCCCAATGTATAAGTGTTTGACTGAAACAGTTATAAATTTACTCTGAATGTTTTGTCCTCTAGATTACTTTTATGCTCTTACAGACTTGAATAACCTCATCTGGAAAGTTTCAGGAAAATTTTGTCATGTATGTGTTTGCTTGCCATTATGTTACACAATTACTAGTGGGGTTAAAAACAGATCACAGAGTCTTAGAATCACTAAGGTTGAAAAAGATCCTTAAAATCATAGAGTCTTGTTATTACCCTAGCACTACCACGTCTACCACTAAACCATGTCCATGGATATCACATCTGCACAGCTTTTAAATACCTCCAGGGATGATGACTCAACCACTTCCCTGGACAGTCTGTTCCAATGCTTGACCACCCTTTCAGTGATGAAATTATTCCTAATATCCAATCTATACTTCCTCCAGAGCAACTTGAGGACATTTCTTTTCCTATCGTCATGGAGGTAGACAAAAATCAACTTCATGCAGCTCATACATTCAGTCAAACTAATTTGCAACCAAAACCAATGGCCAAAACTAGCAAAAAACAGTTGTAACCATGATGACACTCCAATGAAATTTAATAGGTTACAGGCTTGGTTTATCAGTCAGGAATACTGGTGCTACACAGACAAGAACAATGGTGCAAAATACGCATGCGCTCACACGCACAAGGAGGGCCTCTCTCTCATGGGTACCATGACTGGTATCCTGAAGGCTGGTTCGCTTCATTCAGAGTGTTAAAGGATCAATCAAGGGTATCCAGTAGAAAAATAGTCACTCACTATATAGTTGAATACTATATTATTATATAGTTGAAACTATTATATAGCTGTATTATATAGTCATTGTAGAATAGTATAGACTATTCATCTTCTTTACCCTAGCCAAAACTAACACAACTGTTTAATTTTTTTCTTTATACAAAGAAATGTAATGTTTAAAATCAGGAGTCACAAAAACCTAGTATTCTCCAGTATTCAACATAAAATTGATAAAGCCATAAAATACTATTGTTATAGAAGTGCAGTGAACTCCTCCTCCCCCAGCTTTCATTCAATAATATATACAAACACGAAAGACAAATATATTAAAATCCTGCACCGCAATTTTATAGGATGCTTTCCATTGTCTGATGATACAAATGGAGCTAAAATATTCATTATTATTATAATTTCTGTGCCAAATCATTTTAATCTGTATATTCTCACAAATTAATGGTGAGGAAAGTAGATACTGTCACTTCAATTTTACAGATAGGCTTAGAGAGAAATGTATTTGCCCATGTCTTTGAAGGGGACAGGATCTGAGGTCAATCCTCTCAAGTCTCAGGAACTAATTATTAGTTTGTCTTCTTTATAAATTGCAAAAGAAATCCTGCGTTGGCATATCTAGGGAATGAGCTCCTGTGTTTATTAACAATAGAGGTAAGTCTGCACTGAAAGAAAATTTATATTCACCCTTATTGAGAGGGACAGGTTTGTGAGGAACAGTAGAACAGCCTTTTTGTCTACTCAAGTCTTTGTATCTCAGCTGAGACTACCAAAAGAATGCTCGTTAATACTGGTGGATTTTATGATAGACCCTCTGGCAATCAGAAAGTGGAAAAGCATGGCCAGTTTATTTCGTATAACTTGTTTATTTCCTAAAAATTACCTCAAAATGGCTTTCAGTAGTTTTGGACAATCAGAAATTTGAAAGGTGTAAGTATGGATTTATCAGTGGGGGACAGGATGTAACACTGGAAATGGAAATATTAAATAATATAATAATTATTAATTTAATAATAACACAAATATTAAGTGTTTAAATATCTGATTGCTTTAGAGTTGTTCTCTTTGGAGAAGAGCAAACTTGAAAGATGGCCTTCTGTTCATCTCCCAGTTCAATTTTACAATTAGAAAGTTACATGTCTTTTTATTCCTGGGTAGATACCAAGCTTTTAAAACGAGATTTTTTCATCTTCTGCAGCTGAATAGCCATTGATCTGCCAGAGTGATTGACTCCTGATCTAGACCTGTGTGTATGTAATCAGATAGTAGATAACTTTGTAGTATCATTAAAAAAAAAAAAAAAAAAAGAAGCTTAAATTACTTAAAACTTAAATGATAGTAAAGCTTGGTATTAGAACAATCCACTTCATTTTTCCAGAAATGTACATCTTAGAATGTGAGAAAACTCTGGGGATAGCTAAGTCACAAGAATCATCTCTATATCTGTCCCATTTCTAACTCTATAAACTCTTTACCTAAAGATCTGCTAGGTCTTATGCAAGTAGCTCCTGGGACCCATAAAGAAAATCTTTTTAGAGGAATGGTTAAATTGGTTGTTAAATATTAAATGTCTACTTGTAGCATGGATTCAAGAGCCCAAGGGTTTTGAAAGAATTAAAATTGGTTCTTTCTGAATACTTATGTTACTTACCAGGATTTTAGACAGTTTTTCATCTACCCTGCTGATGGCCTTAGGGTGTGACAAAGTCAGTTAGTGTTCAGATGCAAAGAAATTCCATCAATTATTTGTGAAAATCACTTATTAAGTTCCTACAGTAGCTGGTAGATATTTGATATTTTGAAACTACTAAGTAAACTATAACATTTAATCACAACTACATAACACATCTCTTTTTCATTATGAGACCACATTTAATGTCACTTTCTATCACACATATTTAGGAATTCCATGGACTACTTAGGGTGGATAACACTAAAATAATTAACAATACATGAAACTGTTCCTACTGAGTGAAATCACATTTTGTGCTTCAGAAATAAAACATTAAAGCTAAATAAGAAATGCCTGGTACTGCAACACAGAGAGCTTCTCTACAAAGTGAGTGTGTTTCAATGACACTTCCATAGGATTCTGGCACAGAGAGCAGTCTTTCTGTCTCCTGGGTTACTTTTGGCCAAACTTAGCACAGCAACACAATAAGTGTGGGCTGTGCAGCCCATATGTAGGTTCACTACAGGTGAGAGTGCAGCTTTGTCCTTCTACCTTCCCCTACTGTCTAATATAATAAAGATTAAAGAAAATAATTGGGGATTGTAAACAATAATATTCACTCACAGGGAGAAAGTCTCTGAAGAAATGTCAGAAATGGTAATGGTAGTAATTTATGCATGGAATATGATAGTTGTCTTGAATATTTTGTGGAAAAAATAGAATTGCAAGTTTCTGTCTAAAGTGTCTTTATTAATACGAGTTCAGAATTAATGTGGCAAAGCTAAGCTATTTCATAAGTAAACTATAAAAGTTGTCAGAGGTATAAAGAAATTTAATTAAATGTGAAATTATAGACAGGGTAGGAGTAGAGGATGCTGAGTTGATAGATACACCACATTTTAGGATGCATACTTGAATAAGGATATTTTTGATGCAACATAAGTGCAATGGGCAGGAAAATAGAATTAAAATATAAAGGAAATGTTCTAACTGGAGGGTCAGTTTATATAAAAAAAGTTTTGGTGAATTTAGCACTAGGTACATTTTAGATAATTTGGTAAATAAAAGAAATGTGGAATAACAGAAAGTCTGGCACTGAAAGGAAGTGTTTTGCATAAGCCAGATTGCCTTTTTCATCTTTTGAGTATTTAGCTCTATTTCTCACTTGAACTGGCTAGTTTGGACAAACTGTGATTATCTCTATTTTTGCTCATCTCATTTTAGCTTTGACCATCTCTAAGCTGTGTCAGCGGAAGCAACACTGTCAAAGACATATTCTGCCTTTGGAGTTGTATTTTTAGATTGTGAATGATCAAATAAGAGCTAAGCTTTTCTACAGCTTTTCAACCTAGCAGTTGGGTCTGTTTCTTTTAAACTGCTTTTAAAATGATCACTGTAGATGGAATCACAAAATCACAGAATATGCTGAGTTGGAAGGGACCACAAGGATCATTGAGCCCAAGATAATGCAAGATCTGAGTATGTGGATTAGCCACACAAAGCAAGCCATTATTCAATTGCTGGGGCATTCATCTGTCACTGGTTAGATGCAAACACTCCCATGGTGTCTTCTCAGCAAGCAACCTTCTACTTACGGTCAGGAGGCATGACAAGTTTAAAGTGTATTTCCCAGAAAATGTGTGATGGATTGGAAGACTATTACACTCCGAGTACTGCCTAGAGACATGTATTTTACAAGAAGCAAATATCAGTGTAGCAATTATCTGCTGTCACTATTTGCTACAGTCTTGTCAGTACTCACACATTAAGCAAAATCAAAATAAATAATTAAAATTGTGGTATCAAGGTTTTTCCTCAAAGTTTCCTATGAAAAATAGTATCAAGGCAGAATGAACATTTTTGCATTATGAAAATTTTGTCTTGGCTTGTATGGAGCAGATGTTCCTTACATGAAACATTCAGGTTCTTATGCCTATAACTTTGTGTACCTAGAACCAACCCTGGAGGAATATTTGAAGTAATGGTACTTGTAAGGAGAGGTAGAATATTTTACATGTGAAAGTTTCTCAAATGAGCAGTGCAGGCATACTTGATACTGTTTGGTTGCATAAAAGGAAACTTGATTAACCGCTGTAGAGATCTCAGAGGACTTGTCACAGAGATGGTACTTCTAGCATATTACCTAACTGGTCTAAATTCATCAGTGGAACTAGTTCTAGTTGCATGTAAAACTCTGATAATAATCCTGTGTGATACAGCTCGTTCTTCTTACATTATATTCCACTTATTATTTATGTTTAGGATGATTTGGGGGGGGGGGGGTTGCTTTTCCAGAATGTCGTTGGACTCTGGCAACCCAATAGGTGAGCAGACAGAAAATCAGGCAGTTTGTTGTTCACAGTCTTTCTGTATTTATTCAGTAATTCATCAAAACCAATCTATTTTTGCAAAACGCTTCCGTTTGGCAGATAAGTATTTTGTGACAAAAGTTCAGTTTAATCAGAAAAATCCTGTTTAGTTCTATTCGTTATATGGTAGGAGAGAGACAAAACAGATGCATTTCAGTCTACTAATCACAGAGCATGACTGGATAAGTTTCAATCATGTCTCTATCCTTTTTGTCTTAATTGCTGTTACTAATACTAAGATGGTAGCTATGAAACCTGCAGACTGCATTGCAACTTTTTATATTGACAGCTGTTGTTTTCAAAATTAGCACTACGTACTTAACATCTTATATGTGGAACACCATCTTCTGAGCAAATGTTGCTCAAGTGTTCTTTGCAGACATCATTGGCAGGTCACTTAAACTTCAAATGATTCCTCGTTATGGTTATGGTGGTTGATAGCATCTGAAATACACACAAAAAATAATACATTTGTAAATAAAATTAGGGCTCAGGTCAAGACAGCATTTATGATCTTAGAATTTGAAATGACCGTAAGTATAAGATTGCAGAGGTATAAATGTATATAAATCTTTTCTTGAATTAATGACTAAATTCTTAAAGTACAATCAGCAAATGAAACATCTAAATTGTGCACTGAATCTAATAAATAGAACAGCTGTGACCAAATATGTAGCTTACCAGTTTCTGGCTGGTATGGAGTTAATTTTCTTCCTAGCACCTGGTACGGTTCTGTGTTTTGAATTTAGTATAAGACTAATGTTGATAACACACTGATGTTTTAGGTGTTGCTAGGTAGCACTTACCCTAAATCAAGGACCACATTCTGCCAGTGAGAAGGTGCACAAGAAGCTGGTAGGGAGTATGGCCAGGAGAGCTGACTCAAATTAGCCAAGAGGATATTCCATAATATAGACCATCATGCTCATTATACAAGCTGGAGGGAACTGGCTGGGAGATACTAGTTGCTTCTGGCTAGGCATCAGTCACCAGGTGTTGAGCAATTGTGCTGTGCATCAATTCTTTTTCTTGGGTTTTATTCCTCTGCATCATTTTCCTTTATTAATATTATTATTATCATCATCATTATTATCACCATCATCATCACCATGATCATCATCAATCAATCATCATCATCATTTACATTTTACTTTATTTCAATTATTGAATTATTCTTATCTCAACCCATACTTTTTTTCCATTCTCCTCCCCATTGCACTGGAGAGAGGCAGAGTGAGTAGTTGGCTACGTGGTACTTATTTGCTAGCTGGGGTTAAACCATGAAACCTAATAAGAATAGCTGAAAAGAATAAACATAATTTCTTTATTATTTTTATTAAAATAGTAAATTTTTATTTTTAATAATATTTTTAATAAAATTGTTGGCATTCTCAGCAGTGACAATGCCTCAGATTTAACTATTCTGCTGAGGTTTTTTGTGGTTTTATTTCATTACTGGGCTTTTGTTTAGTTAGAAGGAGTTTTTGTGAGAAAATACCTGTCATCAAAAGGAAAACTGTTCAAGAAAACATATGTGAGCCCACCCAAACCCTTCTCTTTTTTTCTTTTTTTTTTTTTTTTGCCTTAGGAAGAGATCTATTCTGGAATATCCAAGAACTGCACGGTTAGAACATTTGAGGGAAACAAGAAACTGAATTTCAACTTACTGCTTTGCTCTTGAACCATCACCGCTCTCTGCAAATGATCTAGTCACTTTGAAACATAGCAATGTTTTGCTTTTGCTCAAGTATACGGTAAAATATAGTTAATGTGCTGGTATTATCATTTTAAAGCTTTGGCTACAAAGGAAATGCATGAGAAAATAGTACCTTTTTGGGATATACACTTGTCCAGCTGGTGTAGAGACATTTGATATAGCCTGAGGGCAGCTTTCCACAGTCACAGCTCTGAATAACTTTCAAGCAGCACTGCAGAAGAAACAAAAAATCAAGATTCCCTAATGTTGTTCCCAATATTCAAAGAAACTAACAAAAAAGTAGTATGTAAAGAAATATCTCTGTGAAACTCGATAAATTGGTACAAGTCATCTGACTAGCACTTTTTTTTTTCCTTCAATCTAAAGCCTACTTTTTGATTTTATGCACTTAGTCTCTGTTGCTGATTTGTTGTTGTTTTTAATAAAAAGTTGAATTCGTGACAACACTTTTTTTCCTTTTCCTTGACTTACGAGTGGGTGAAACATGAAGAAACAGAAAGACAAATGGAAAGGGGGAGAGAAATACAAGTTTGACTCTATTAAACCTTAATTTCTTTCTTTGTTTAAATCTGGAACCTAAATTTATTCCAGCTCTTGGCTGAAGCGTAAAGAATGCAGAAGAAATTTTTAACCAAACAGCCCTCATCCTTTCTGCTGAATGGTATGGACTTCCATTTACAATTTCTACTTTATGGTAAAACAAACAAAGGTTGCACTAGAAGGAAATAAACGGTATTTTCATTTAGCCACTTTAATTTTTTTCTTGGAAGTTCATTTGTATTCATTTCCCTCTTCTAATGCAAGGGGATAGGGTTAGTTTCCTAGTATGCCTATAATCATCATAGATTATCCTCAGGTGTACAAGACCCACAAGTATCTTCCAGTTCAACTCCTGGCCCTGCACAGGACAGCCCCATGTGCCTGAGAGCATTGTGCAAACATTTCTTGAACTCCATCAGGCCTGGTGCTGTGACCCCTTCCCTGGGGGGCTGTTCCAGTCCCCAGCCACCCTCTGGGTGAAGAACCTTTTCCTAATATCCAGCCTAAATCTCTCTGAGACATCTTCATGCCATTCCCTCAAGTCCTGTCACTGGTCACCACAGGGAAGAGATCAGTGTCTGCTGCTCCACATCCCCTCAGGAGGAAGTTGTAACTGCAATGAGGTCTCCCCTCAGTCTCCTCTTCTCCAGCCTGAACAGACCTTATCTGCTCTTCATATGACTTTCCCTCAAGGCCCTTAATGGACAGGTACATTGGTATGAATAGAAGAGGATTCAACTATATATAATAAACATATTGTTTAGCCATTAAATTGACTATTTACTATTTTTCTTGAGTTCCTTTTTTGAAACTTACGTAAATTTTGTCTATTTTGTTCAGTAAGAGAAACTTACATACTTAAAATACTTAGAGAGAAAACAGATGGTACAGCGACCCTGAGATTAGCTCAACTGGTTAGAGTACGGTGCTAATAATGCCAAGGTCATGAGTTTAATGCCTATATAGGCCATTCACTCAACAGTTGGACTTGATGATCCTTGTGGGTCCCTTCCAACTCAGAATATTCTGTGAATTATAAAGCTCTTATAATTATGCTAAAAATGTAGTTCTCTGGTTGATCTGGGAATCCAAAAGGAAAAACTAATTTATTTTATATCCATGAATGGGAAAGTTCATTAAACTTCAGGCCTGGGAAACAATTTAGTATTGACTGTGGTTAAGACCAGAGGGCTAAGAACTGGAAGGCTTGGCTACCATATTAAATTCTTGTGCAAATTTGCTCTGTGACCCTGGAAAAATTAATTAATTTACATTCTATAGCTCAAATCTAGTCAATTTTTTAAAGTCAGTCACTTAAATCAAAAGAAAAATAATTTAGTTTCCTGATCATTTGAGTTTAACTACATTTAGCTAATGTGGATGAGAATTGCTACTGCTGGCTTTTCTCTCTTAAAATAAACTCTGTTTTTCACCAGCTTATATATAGAGAGAGATATCATTATAAGGCCTCAGACTTCAAACCACAGAAGTCTGACGTTGTTAGTTAATGACTTTTTATTTGAGATTTAATACCCTGAGTTTTTTTAAATCTTGATATTAATCAAGGTAGAATGTTAATAAAGGCTTTCTGATATTTTCAGAAGTAACTACAGCTGGTTTAATTACATTTTACTGAAACTAGATGCAACCTTTCTAAAATTTTGCAACCATGTTGGGAGTTGGAAGGAAATGATCTTTAAAGTCCCTTCCAACTCAAGCTATTCTATGATTTTATGATTTTCGCTGTCACAAAAGATTTCTTTAGCAGGCTTTGACCTAATTGGGGCTTTAGGTTTGGGTTCGGGTTGGGGTTTTTTATTTTTTGTTTCTCTGTTTTTAACTTCTGAGTACTGTAAAACAACTCTCTCATTCTAGTGAATTAATTTTTATTAAATGATGAGTGTGTTTCTGGGAGATTCCTTTACATGAGAAGTGATGCATTCATGCATTTTATTAATATATCTAGGACTACTATAAGCCCTAGTTTATAACATTCTATAAGGTTCTGCAGTATATAGACAGTAAAAACTTTTGAGAAAGCTTTTTTTTTCTCTGTTGTTTATCCTTTTCACTATTTCATCCAATTTTGTGGTAGGTATCATCTCTACAAATCAAACTGGGCCTTCACTCTGGGTTTGTTTTTTTTTTTAAATCTCCTCTAAGAGTAAACATGTAAAATCTGCTGTACTGTAACACAGAAAACTTGTTTTATTGAAGTACTTTATTTTAAAAGGTCAGAACAAAGAATGAGAACCAGATCTTATACAGTGATGGAAACTTAACATTTGTCTCACAGTAACAGCCAACATCTTCATTATTTACAATACATAGGAAATAGAAGTAACCTCAGTTACACAGAAAATTCTGTTCTGTTTCTTAAGAAAAATATTGGCTAAAATACTCCAAATAAAACCTGAAATAGCTAATTCATGAAACACAAATCCAGGCATACTGTTGTGATTGTTGAATAGGATTTGGTTATTATCCACTACTGACAATTCTTCACATATAAATATACAGAAAGCATAGAGAGATTTTGCAATATATAGCAAAAAATATCTTCTGTTTTTAAGGAGCTGATAGATGAATCATAAAAACATCCATACATGATTTCTTTCATTCTTAGTCATAGTCTTCTGGAAAACAAGCTGATATTTATAGGATAAGGATTTCAGGGAATGCAGGGTATTGAAAGAGCAAAGCTGTGTGTTCCATTTTTTGGCATGCTTTTAAGTGTGGAAGCATGAAAACTGGTACCTTGGCTATTTATTGGTCAAAAACAATAAATTAAGAAATGTTTAAACAGATTACCTAGTCCCACTGAAGCTAAAAACTTTTCCATTGGTTTTAATGCAGCTGAGACTTCATCTGAAATTCTCAGCTTTCAAATCTTAAGATATTTCCATGTTAACTCAGTCTTCAAAAGAAAACTATGTCATACCATGTGCCTGAGAGTATCATCCAAACACTTCTTGAACTCAGACAGCCTTGGTGATGTGACTCTTTCCCTGGGGAGCCTGTTCCAGCACCCAGCCACCAGTAACAGTATTACTAACCCATCAATGTAAAAACCCTTCAACCATCATAATGCATTTAAACCTGTGCACCATGGAGTACATTCAGAAATGATATCAAGATAGCATGTATATGATATCCATAAGCACTAGATAGCCTCCGAGACAGCTCCAAGGCATAAACAATCCATAAAGATTGAAGAAATTCCAATTCACATCAAACCTTTCCAGACAAGGAGTGTCTTGTATGAATCTGGAGGAATAAGATTCAATGAATTTGGAGTTGAGCAGTGGTAAACTCAGGTTATAGTTGTGTTTTGTCTTCAATAAAGCCTAGTTTGGCTCTAAATAGTTACGTGGAATTGAATTTTGGGAGCTTCAGGTAACCAGAAAAATGCTAAATGCTACTCCAGGCTATGTTTTATTAATTTGCTTTTCTGTGATTATAAAACAAACATTTAATTTGTTTCAAAAATCTTAGTTGGTTCTTTTAATTCTCCAGACCATATGATCAGTTCAATACTGTATGTAATACTCAGTAGCACTCATGAGGTGGCTGCTAAACCATCCTCTGTAAGGTTTTTCTACATTTTGCTGCATATCTCACTTTAAGAGTCTGTTGCATAGATGCTTTGATTCATTTTAACACTGAGGTATTGTTTCACATTGTGTTTGATTACAGCTCAATCAATACTAGTTAATTTCCCATTGTCTTTATCTGAAATAGTATATTTCATGTATGTATCCACCATAACATTCAGCTATAACATTTTAATGTATTTCTTTTAACTTTGGATTCACTAGTCTTGCTCTTTGTAGGATTATCTATATGCCTTGGGTCTGTGCCAATTTCTTCAGCTCTGAAAGGAAATGGCATAGCTTGAGATGACAGGTTGCTTTCTTTCAACATTCCCTTTCTGTGTTTGTCCATTAATTTCACGTTTCACATTATAGTTTCACATTATTATTTCACATATTGTGAATTCGCATTCACGATATACAGTCATAATATGAGCTCTTATTAGTATGGGTTAATTTATATCTTTTGAAACTGACCATTTTTTGCCACCTATATCATTGAAGTTCCCCATTTTATAGAATTGTATTATAGAAATTCCAGTTTAATTCCCCTCTTGTAGACTCATGTGCCATCACTTCACATTTAGTTACATTTATGATCCAAGTCAAACAAATTGAGTGACATTCAGCTCTATCTTTAAAGGTAATAGTTCCATATTAATTTTCTATACCAGTATATTTACCCAAGTTTTAAACAAATTAAATGTTATTTTTAGAGTTTAAATCCAGTAGTGTAATTTCACATGGTTTCAGAGCTGACAAGCTGTTATTATAGATTCAATTTCTATCTTTCATTGAAAAGATGTAAGATCAGTAGTTGCTTCTCTCTTCAGTTTATTGTTTGAAGTTGTAGATAGTCTGACAAATACTTCTAAGTTATTTTATCCTAGGGAGCTTTATATGAAGCATGATGAGTTTTATTCTTCAAAATGCTCATTGCAACATTGAAAGTTGCTTATAGCTCATGTTTAAACTCTGCTTACTCTGTGGACCAGATCCACTCCAAGTTAAAGGATTGTATTTCTATGGATTTACAGTACAGTCCAAAATAAATATCTATTCCACAGTATTGTATGAGATGATATTGTTAAGATTCCTATAATATCTTTAAATAAAAAAATAATTTATCTTTTCTATCATGTTTTGCATTGTAGATGCCACAGGACAGAGATTAATTTTTGCTTGAAGTGCAAGTGCTTGAATATTACTGTTATAACTGCATTGGGATTTCTTGGGTTTTGCTGAAATGAAACTCCCAACAACATTATTTTGTGAAATTATAATTTTTACAATTTTAAACTGAATTATTTTATTTAATAATTTTGCACGACTGATTTCAGCAGCATAGTATTATTAATTCCAATTAAGATAATTCTCACTAATGAAATATGAAACACATGTCAGTCAGATTGCAGTTAGCAGCTTCACTTTCTGTAATTTGTTCCAAATGTCAGTCTGCTTATGTTTTACTCTTTTTACATTATTTCTATTTCATCAAAATGCAACCAATTCTCTAGCTAAGATAAATTCATTCAGAGTCAAAGGTAGTAAAAAAATTCAAAATTCAGATTGCAAAATAATGAGTTTTCATGTTGATATAGCATATGACATATGCACATGCACAAAACTTATTCTTTTACTTTCTGTGAAGAGGTGTTTTAAACACCAAAGAAAAAATTTGAACTTCTGTGACCTGATTTTCATATTATATGTTTGATATTAATTAACTATAGCAATTCCACTTGGGAAATGATATTGTATTTATGCAGGTTAAAAAACATATGACAGAGTCAGACAATTGCACAACAAAGCAATTATATCAGTTCATTATTTATGATATGGGATTATTTTGTGAAAAATGTCAAATACTATAAGTAGAATGTGTGCTTCAGTGTTTTAAAATAAGATGTGTGTGTGTCACACTATATTTCAAAGTAGTGAACACTGATGGAAGAGAATTCCTCAGTCACATTCACTGAAGAACAGGGCTAACGAATGTGACTAAGAGGTCACAGGTGGTAAAGCCAACTCATAGGCCAACTCAATACAGCTCAGGTGGTCACTGATTAACATGGGAGAAGGTAAAACAAAACCCAGAAACTTCATCCCTCATATCAAGACTTCCACACCTTAGTAAATCACTTTCCTTATATATACATACTTGAATCAATTTAAATTTTCTAGTAAAAATTGCTGGAAAAAAAGGCGTAAAGACAACACTACATATTAAAGTAGCCCATATGACACACAAAAGTGTGATTCAGTAAGGTGTTTATATGACTGGAGCTGCTAGAACTGCTGTATTGCTGCTTGGTTGTTTCAAATTTTTTTTGGCCACCCTTTTCTGAGGCAGCTGTATAAGCAAGAACTTAGAAGGAAATAATTTCATTATCAAAGACACTTGAGCTTATGCTTCGTAAAACTTCTCCATTTTACCTGTCTTCTGAATTTATGAGACACCAAATGTGGTTAGCAAAGTAATTTGAAGTAATGCTATAGCTTAAATGCAAAGGTAGTAGTTAAACTTGAAATAATTTCAGAGGCAGTAGATCAATGTGGCATCCTATAATGAGCTAAAAGGTTATGAAGCATATGTGAATCACTAATGTTAATTTTTTATTTACATTGAAATATTTGTATTTGGATACTTCAGAGCAGTGATCTACCTCTAGCTGTTATTTAACAACTCCTTTTTAGCCCCATCTAGCCCTCTCATAGGTTCTTTTAAGGCATATGCCTCCAAAGATATTTCTACAATGCTCAGATATTATGTAAATTCATTACATAGGTAGAAGGATGCTTAACAACAGAATTATATTTATTTCATTGCTCAAGTAAAATACTTCTGTCTTCACTATTATACAAGGAGACTAGTACTGTATAATCCTACCTGGGCAACATGAAGAAAATCAACGGGCCAGAGCCACTTCCTGAGGTACTAAAGAAGTGATGTGTTTTACGAGAAAGGGAAGAGCATTCTTCATGTCCTTCAAGGGCAACCAATCCTCATTAGCCCAGTCTGCAACCTGATAAAAATTTGAATATGTTGAATTAGTCATAATTTTTTCCAGCAGACTTTCTTTCATTTTAGATTTTGTACCTCATAAATTTTACAGTAAGCCTGAACAAATTCCCACAATTAATATAGCAGTCAGTAATGGTGCTTAATAATGGTTTCAGTAATAGCCAGAATTATAGATACGAACCTGAATTTCTTCAACTTTTTTTGCTGTAAAGAAATAGCTGTCCTTGCTAAAACTATATCTGATTCTTACCTGAAATTAATGAATATAGGTTTGGTTGGGGTTCTACACGAGACCACAAATAAAAATGGAATTAATTAAACATCTGTAGAAGTTGGCATTTGAGACAGCATCTAACCTTATGCATCAAGAAGATTCTTACAGAAGTGTTGCTGCTATTACAAAATCTTCAAAGGTAAAATTCTACCTCACCCCACCTTGCTTTGTCTTAGTACCACTGTCATCTTTAGCAGTGTTTTAGACTAAAAACATATGAAATATCCTCACTAAATCTCAAATGTTATACCATGATCTGAGACATTAATATTTTTTTAAAAATCAGCATATATTCATAACAGTTCACAGGTACTGAAGGAAATAATACAGACACCAAATTTTGCTCCTGCTATTTAACTCACAGACCTGCCTTTCACAATGCCTTAATGCTGTTATTTTGCTATGTGCCATCAGGTGACAGAAATGGCAAAGCATCTGCATAATTACAGCATTGACTTCCTTTATATAGTGACCTATGATGGGAAAAAACCCACTTTTTTCATTATTTTGGGAATACTTTGTTGACCTGTACCCTTAATCTTGGTTGGGGGTAAGGAGCAGTGGAACTTCTAAACTACCTATGCAGCTCAGATGCGTATTTCCTGAATATGTCTACCACAGCTGATATACAGTCATGCAAAATGCTCTCCAAGTCTTATATTAGGATGATTTTCAGAAGAACTTTGTAAAATAAAAAGCCTTGTGGTATTGAGCAGATCATAAATACCACTTTAGCTGAAGGAGGTAACATAGTTTCTTCGTTAGAAAAAACATTTGTTAAATATAAAAAATTTTCTGAACCCCTGGGTGGACAATAAAAAAAGATGTAATGAAAGTTGAAAGTCAGTTGCCGGAAGGAAGGGAATACGTTTCTATGATCTATCAGAAGACACTGAGATGTGATGTCAATTTTCAGGTTTAGTTCTCGTATTTGATATCCACTTGGACATTAAATCCAATTCTTTGAGTGTCACCGTCCAGCCAATTCCTTATTCACCAAGTGGTGCACCCATCAGATCCATGTTTCTCCAGTTTAGAGACAAGGCTGTCCCTTTAGTGGATGAAAGTGCACACAGGAAAATGAAGCCTAGTGATGTATTGTGCACAAAGCCATTTTGCCGAATTACTCATAGAATTATGATTCAGTTAGGAGAACATTTTTCTTTCTCAGGTGTGAAATTCCATGTAAATTGAAAGGAAGCCTTAAAAATAGTAGTGGGTGCAATTATATTCGTAATATGTCAGATAATCATGTAATTTTTCAATGACAAATTAATTAGTGTTATTTTTCATATGAACACTTTAATTGTTTTCCTCTGAGGATTTCTGAATGATTCCAAGAACATATAATTAGGCCTCTAAACAACCATTTGAGGTAATCATTGTCTTTCTCTACTCACAGGAAACTGAGGTACCAAGTCGTGAAATTATATTTCTGCTAACACACACTGAGTGAGGAAAAATCAAAGTATGGATTTTTTCTTAGTGTTAGAACACAGGATATTTTCACTTATAGTGTTTATATAAAAATAGGATAACTTTTAGGCTTCAAGCAAATTTCCTAAGTTGAACAACCCTAAAAGAAATAAGTATACAGCACAGCTCTATTCTTAGCAGACATCACTTAGCACTTTTTCTCATCTACAAAATGTATTAATCTAGTAATTTCTGATGACCATTTTATTGTTTGCACATAAAGAGAGAGCCATTATTTACATGATCTAATTCTTTCTCCTGCTGTCTTGACTTGTATCCAAATACTGACGTCCTTGAAAATAGTTTACTAATTTTAATATGATGAAAATGAAATCAAAATTCATCAAATCAAATCAGTTTCTACTATAGAACTGATGGTCAAGTACATGAGAGTTATATATCCTTTAGTCATTAAAAAGGTATATTTTATGCCAATTATAGGAAGTATGTAGTATTTGCTTAATATTACTAATGACATCCAATCTGTCAGTTTTCAATTACAATTTCTCACATATCTAGTAAGTTACCCATTTATACATTAATCAGGTAATTATGCAGTGGTAGAAAAAAACCTGAAAATTTGGTCCACAATCAGCGTGCTGCAGGATGACTGATTATGACACCATATTTCCTAATTAGCAGGAAAATTCTGCTTGGCTAATGTCTCTGCCTGACACATTATTACAACCTGATTTTTGTTAATTTTTCATCATGATCGGTAGTCCTTAAAGGACCTTCATTCTTCTGCTTCAGATCTCTCTTCTGCCATTCTTTCACCTGAGTTTGACCTCTGAGACTTATGGTATATGTATCTTAAATATAAGTCTTGATGAAAGAATCCCTAGCTATACAAAAGAATTCTATTTTTATAATAGACCTTTTCCAGTTATTGGACTCAACTGTATGTCTTTATAAGAAGAGACCTACGATTAAAACGCACATGCAATTCTCAGTTCTTCAATCCGAGTAAATGTAGCAACTTAACAAAGAAAGTTTATGAATAGATTCCTTTCAGCAAAACACCTAGAAAAGTGCGAAATTTTAGGTGTGTCATGAATTTGAAAAACTACGTAGGTTCTCCTCTGAGAATTCACATTATGTTCAATGCTCTGGTGTTTATTACCTTTACTCAAAGGCATGTTTGTTTAAAAAAAAACACCATAAATGGTAGGAAAGATGGATACTTCAAAGTATCTTCAATGTTTAAGTACAGAGGCTTCTAAAAAAATAGAAATTATCTTCTATTCTCTCTATAATTTCCACAATGATTTAAAATGGCATTGAAAATGGGAATTAAAAATACAAGTAGGACTTAAATTGCAGAAATTCATAGAATTTAGTATTTTTCCAGGAAACACCAATTACTAACTGGCTACAGAAACCCAGATGACAAAGAGTGATGTTTTAAGGATGTTTTATGTATATATATAACAATCTTTTCATCATAGTTTTTAATTGGCTATGTATTTTTTAATGGAAAACAAATCTAAATGTGTCTTCAGCTATTTTTAAGATTTCTGATTAACCACAGTTAATTTTCAGTTTAAATGTTCAAGAGAATTCAAATAGTCTATAGTACTATTAACCCATTGAACAGCTTAATTATTGCAGTTTTATATCTAGTTCCATTTGTTATTTTATTTCTTTGTCTCATTCTTGGGATATGGAAATATTTATTTTTTTTAATTCTAAAACAAATAAATATAGAAAAAATCATTGAAAGCACTGAAATATTACAGTCAAGAAGGATTTTGATTTTCAGACTGAATTAATTATATATTTTGGTTAACTTAAGGATTTAAAAAGAAAACAGAAATATATGCATATGCAATTGAAACTCAGGTTTTGTTAACACAGAAATGTTTATAGGAAATTCAAATACTGAAGAGCATCAACATCTGGCAATAGGGAATATAAAAATTAATAAATTTTGATTTTTGCTTATAGTAATTTACAGTAGTGAAAGTTTAAACCAAATGGGCTGGGATTTTATGTCTACGCTTTTTTTTTTTTAAATAAAAATAAACACTGGGACAATTGAAATATGTCTTTGTTTCAGAAGCATTTGATGTGGTTGTAGAAACCACTTCCCTTACAACTCCCCCTTGTGAAATCACAAAGGGCCACACTCTCTATTTGCTTTAGCTTAAGATGAGGCATATTAGCTGAATGAATTCAGATGAACCACAGACTATGTTCTCTCATCAGAAAGGACTGATGAGTACTTTTTCCACACCCAGAAGATGGGAAGGTGAAATAAGTAAAACTTTGGCAATGGCTGATGTTACATATACTTTATCTCATTCAAAAAAAGACATAATGCACAAGTTCTGAAGGAAGCACTGAAAAAAGAAGGTACGTGACAAACAGAAAAGTTTACTAATGAATCACCTACTGTATGTTATTAAAATCAAACTAAGACCCTAAAAAGGACACCAAGAATAACAAAAACACAATTAATTTAAGCTTTGTTCTCATTAAGCTCCCATAATTACACTTTCAAGATGATGTGGGGGTCAAGCCATTTGAAACATGATTTCTGTCACTGAAACTATTTTAAGGAAGGTCAGACTGAGCATCTTAAATGTTAACAAGATACATACACATTTGGCTGGAAATGAACAAAAAAAGCACAACTCCTTTCAAAAGGATTGCTGCAAAGATACTTTTTTTTTGCTTACAGTGTTGAATTTGGTTTTCATCCATTATATTTACAACAAGATTGGAAAGAAAAAATATAAGCAAGGGGAAAAATAGATTCAGAATTTAACTCAGTGATGCTAATGCTCCCCCTGTAATACTGCATTTGAAACTGTACAAAGGAAACCCATTGAACTGTTTTGAATAAATTTTGCTGAATGAAAGATTAGATTCTGTTAATGGGCAGGGCATTTCAGACTTGATCTGAAGCTGGGGAATGGATCAACGTCACAAGAGTCAATCCTATCTTTCCTGTAGTCTTTAGAATTTGTAGCTTTATGTGTTTGAAATGAAGATACAAGGAAAAGATGCCCTAGTGTTCTCCTACACTTATAACTTCATGGTTCAATTCTAAATAAATAACAGAAAAATAAAAGAACCTAAAATATATAGCTTCTATTTAATTTGTCATATTTTAAAAGATCTGTGTTCTCCTCCACAATTTTATTATTCTGTCAATACAACAGTAAGATGGCAGAATAAAGAAATTTAAAGTAGCAATTCCTATAAAAAGTATGTTTCCTGTAAAATCTTATTGGTGTTATAGGCTCAACTTCCTTCTGACATTACAGGTGAAATAACTCTGTGCACCAAAGTGAACCATGCAGGCAATCAGGCCTAACCACCACAGGGGTGGTTAGAATAGTTCTTTAGAACTATTCTATCTCTGACTCCTCCAGTCCTGATTCTCAAGGGAACCTTTTTAAAATACTTCCAAAAATGAAGCTTTTATAGATCTGGAAGCTAGAAATCTTGAATTCCATAGAATTAACATCAGTTTTTATATTCCAATACAATTCTCTCTCTGATTCATCTCTGTTATACAAGTTCGGAAACCTCTTTTCTCTCTTTTCCAAGTGAGTTAACAATGTAACACTTGTCTCCTTGATAACACACTTCTCTTTTCTGGTGTTGTTCTTCAATCCTTCCTCTTTCATTATCTAAAACAGGCAGGTTGAGCTAAGAACGGTAGTGTCTTGTTCTGTGTTCAGTCTGGATTTTTCTCATTCTTGTCAAACCTGAGTAAAGTACTGTGACCTTGGAAGCTTTTTTTTGATCCAACTGTATGGATGTTATATAAACAAACAAACCAAAACACAACCCCTTTCTTCTGGTAGATTTTTTCTGTCTTGTATCTGTACTCCATGTGACTGCAAGATCATGACTACAACAATTGAAAACTAGTATAACTCAAAAAACATTTCAGAATTATTTAGTACCTCGATGCTATCCTAGGCAATAACTGGAATATAACCATGCAAAGAGAATATTGAAACCACACAAATGTTACTACAAGACCTTCAAGCAGTTGCCAATTTTTATTTTTGTACTTTATTTTTTATCTAGTGCCATTATAAAATGTGGAGTCTCAAGGCTGAATATTCTGATCATTGATGCTATCATAGAATATAGTCCTGAAGCAATCTTAAAGGTTTTCTAGTACATATCCACTCATTCCGCATCAAGGCAGAACAAGCTCTACCTATGACATCCTGACAGAGGTGTATATAATTTGTTCTTATATTCTTTCACATTGAAGACTGAAGTTCTTTTGTGTATCTAGACTACTGCTCTCATTGCTTTTCTCATTTAACAGAAATTAATGTTTTCTTCCACTGTATTTCTGAAAGGTATTCTCAAATTTACCATAGTCCATAATAAATGGATGTGTCCAATGCAGTGTTAGAGAGGTCATCCCAGTGAAAAAAGTCTCAAGGGGATTATTTTTGAGTGGTAGACTTACTTCTAAATACTTAGTTTCAGCACAGATAGTTTTTTTATTTCTTTATTGCAACACAACTTTTTTGTGTCACAAAGTATACAACATAACAGGAAGGAGAGTGAATTGCAATTGAAAAAAGGGATTAAGAAAATGTAGAATAAGTTTCCTAGTTTCCCAGGCAATTTCATATAACTCTGTGCCTCTGAGATCCAGTTGTGTCACTATTTGGGCAGTGTTTTGAGGGTTTGGGGTTTTTTTTGAACTGTTAAGTTTTACAAAGAATTTTAGTATTTATCCAGATATATACCTTCCTGGGAGCAGCTATTACTATTCAGTCACATTGTTACATTGCACACGTGGTCAGCTTATATACAGTGTCTGTCTGGAATTCAGGCTCTTTAAGATTACATAGCTGAAAACTTCCTTTTGCAAAGCTTTGTTAAATGACTGCTGTACAATCTCATTCAGCAGAGACTGACAAGACTTGTGTTTTTTCTATCTGTCCATGCCTAAATTACATTATGTGGGTTTTATTCTTGTTCGGTTTTGTTGGTTTTTTTTTTTCTTTTTCAGGACAACTTGATTATTCTTTAGTATAGCATGATTAGAATTCTCCTATAATATGTCCGGCTATGTGGAAACAGAGAGAGAAAGGCAGGACATGACTGAAAAAAAAAAAAAAAAAAGAAGAAAAAAAGAAGAAGAAAAAGAAATAATAAAGAAATTAAAATAGAAATATAAATAAAGATAATAAAAAGTTGATTAGTGCCTTCTGTCTGGAGTGAGAGATCATCATCATGATACCATTGATCATGTTTTCATGAAGCCAGCTACAATTTCCAGACAAATCATTGCATCTTTCATAGATTAAAACAATATTTTAGATTGACTTGCTTTAGCTTATTAAAATATCACACAGTGTGGAAATACTTAGGGTAAAGAAAACAGACAGATGGCTCAGTAAATTAATCTATAAGGAGCAACAGAGCATAAGGTTAGTTGCTGACATTGACTGAATGTTGTGGAACATGGTAGAAAGATGACAGTTAATTAGCAGCAAACATATGAAGGTGAAAAAGGATGTGAAAGGGGATGAGATGGGTTAGGAACCTGTCATTTAAAGGAGGGTGAAAATTCATATTTGAGATTTATAATTGTATTTAAAATTTCCTACAATTTTTTTACATTTTCATCAAAAGCTCCAGTCAAACACATTATGAAAACAGGAATATATCTCCAGTGTTGATCTACATTCTTTATTCTAATTTCAAATACAGCCTCCATTTGAGACTGCTTTGAATTCTATTCACCAGTTGTAATCATAATGCAGTAAAATACATCATACAGAAAATAGAAAATAGGTCAGATGACGTCACAAGATGCTTTGATTGAAATTGCTCCGAAACAGACATTTCCCTGTTCTTCCAAATTACTCAAGATTTTTTCTCTTACAGTGTTTCCAATTGCAATATATTTTTGGGTAATATATTACTATAAATTTGGAATTCCAAAAGCTAAACTATTATATTTATGGTAAACTGTATGCTTTGTTCCAAGCTGGATTGTATTCTTAGCCTTTAGCTCTGGAAGTCAAAACTTCTTACTCTTTAAACGCTGACAATATTACAGCTATAAAAATGACATTATTTATTTTTCATATATTTTAAAATAGATAATTCAAGTTCACTGACTTTTCTGGAGCTGTACAAATTCATAATAGCTGAAGACCGGGAATAGAATGTTTTCAATTTATTTCACTCTCATTTCTGTAAACTTACTGAACCTGATTTGGAAAAAATCCTGAGCAGTCCTTCAGGTACTGAGTATTGCATTTACTTGAAATTTCACTTTTTATGGTCTTCTGATGAAGGAACCGGTGTCAAAAAAAAACCAAACAAAAAAACCCAAAAAACACAGGACATGAGCACAATTTAATATCTCCATGTATGATCTTCCAAAACCTGCTAGTCTTTTATTCTATGACAATTCATATATAGAGACTAGACATACATGACAAAATGGTACATAAATGCCTATATTAAAAGGCATAGTCAAGTATTCCCTTATTTGTTTTCTAGTGATATTTGACAAAACTTTTCTCCATTAATAACCTAGTGGTGGAAATATTTTATTATTTCCACTCAGTGGATTTAAAAGCAAAATAACCAAATATCTTACTACATCATATCTGGCAGAATGACTGATGCCAGAATCAGTTTGGTGTGTTGAATGGGATATGGGGTTCTTTGAGTATTCTTTTGTGATAGAAATCTGCCTTAAGTGCTTCTCTTTGAAGTTTTCACTCCATTCAGAGACATCTCTCTATTTAATCTAGAAAAAAAATATTGCAAGTGTTTTCTTACTCATATTTACTGAGGTATGAAAAGTGAAATTTTTTAGGAAACATATGGCTTATGGGTTGAATGTATATAATTTTAAATTTTTCATTAGCCCATTTATGCTTCCATACCAAGACTTTCAAATGAAAAAGATTTTTTTCTTTAAAGAATAAAAAGAAAAATGTAATTTCCCAGGATCTTCTGAGATTTGTCATTGACATCAAGACTGACAATGAGAAAATAAATCTTTGGCTCTATTTCTGTTTTTAGCCTCTTATATTTGTAAAAGATCACGTTACAAAAACAGAAAGTAAGAGTATGTTTATGTATGATAAAGATTTTCATGTAAAAATAATGTTTTAAAAGACAAAAGCATTTGACACTAGCTCATTGGTGATTTAAAATTTCTGATTTATTTATTCATTTTTCTTAACCTGCACTTGACTTTAATTCTGTGCCCTTAAATCCAACTTTAAAGCCTGAGAGGAATTTAACATGGTCCATGGATCATATAGACATGAGAGAAATCAATTTGCAGCAGAAGCTGAAGACTGAATATTTAAGAGATGTGAAGGGAGGGAGACGATGGACTCTGGGACGTGTTCCACAAAAAAATGTTTGATGCTAAAACTCAGGTCCTGAAATGGTGTGTGATAGTAAAGAAAAATATTTATAAAAGAAGGGATTGGAGGCATAGTAGTGGCTGGATGCTGAT
This sequence comes from Chiroxiphia lanceolata, assembly GCF_009829145.1. Classification (NCBI taxonomy): domain Eukaryota; kingdom Metazoa; phylum Chordata; class Aves; order Passeriformes; family Pipridae; genus Chiroxiphia; species Chiroxiphia lanceolata. The sequence goes on along the minus strand of NC_045642.1, from coordinate 21,075,466 downwards.
AATAATTCTATAGACTGAATAATACTTCACAGCTCTAAAAAAAATACTTTCTAATACTAGGATATTTTTCATTAAATAGTGATTGTTAGACCTATTAAAAGTGGATCTGGTTGCAATAAATCACTGAGTATCTGAAAGCTTATGCTTCCAGCTCTTCTTGTTTAGAAAAAAATACTGAATGTGATATTTTACAGTGCACTTCTAATTTAAAAGAGTAATAGATTAAAAACATCACCAGAAGAGAGTGCTTGTCTTCTGGAATGGTTTACACATTAGTGAACATAAAATATATAGCTTAATTCTAGCTGTATAGGTATTTTAAGAAACCTAAGCTGTTATTTGGAAACAAAATCAGACCATTCCGCCTTTTTCATAGCCGTTGAATTTCAGGTAGCATAAAGGAGATGGAAACAAACATCTGTGAGTCTCAAAAAGACAGCAGGAAAAAATTAATGGCATATTCTGGCCTGAGCCATGGCTGAGTGCTATTCTGATCCTTGTTCCTCCTCAGTAGAGTTCTGCAGGGCTCTGAGCACAGATATAGAAAGCTATGTCCAGACCTGTGAATTCCTAGACCAGGAGCTACTTGTAAATTCCTGAAAGTGAATCATGCTGACTTTCAGTGCAAAGTGTTTGTAAATGTTTCACAACTGTTAATTCTATTAAAACATTACCTCTGGAACCATGAAAAAGAGTAAGGAATTTCTTACGGCCAACACATATAGGCCCTCATTTCTATGTGCTTACACAGCTGTCATGTACTGGAGGTACTGATTTATCTGAAAGGAGTTGGCATTGTGTATAATACATGACATAGAATGAGTGGAATACTCTTTTAAAATTAATGTTAGCTCATATCTAGAACTCTGTTTCCAGGTTTCTGATATTATTTCAATACAAATGCACTTTTAAAGGTTTTTTAATTAAATCTCACTGAGAAATTAGGTGTGGTTCTAGTTTTCTCCCCAACCCCCAAGTCACACCCTTGGATTGGAAGGAATTAGGCGTTCTTCATATTCTTTCTAAAAATCTTTTATAAATTCATTCCTTTAAATGGATTTTAGTTAGCAATGTTTACCTCATAAAACAAGTGCTTTGTATCCTCTGAAGACTAATTTACACAAAAATTTACATATTCCTCAAGCTTAATGTACCTACAGTTCTCTGTGGAGTAAGATACTGCATGGTATAAATAAGTATACCTTAATAAGACCTGTACTTTCTATTTCTGAAAATTTTTTATAACCTTGAATTTTGAAAGTCTGTATGACTTTACAGACATAATCCCCACAGATAGGAACTATTACCTTTGTTTTTTTCTTTTCATCTTGCTTCAAAATACCCTAAGTTTTAAAAAGGCCTTCAGGTTTTTTATAAAAGGAAGACACAGTCACACAGATACACACATGCGTGCGCCTACACACACACACACACACACACACACACACACACTTTGATTTTACATGGACTGTCCTACAGAATCTGATTTGTTGAAGCCCTTAAGGTTTATCTCAAAAGTGCATTGAATACATTCCAAGGATCAAAAGATCTGGAATCTGAATATTGTTATTCTCCTCTTACAATTTTTAAAGAAGAGAAAGCATTCTCCTGTAATAGAACCAGTGGATGTTTCAAGGTCAGGTGGCCATCTCTAGCCTACCTTCTCTTTATCAGCAGTTTGTGGTTAAACAGAGGAATTAAACATCCTTTTTCCCCCTGGAAAATATATGATTGTTTTTTCTTCATTTAGCTTGGCATAACTAAATTGGCTTTTCAGTTTTATATGGTTACCTATAAAAAAGAATGCGAGAAATTTAATTCATTAGTTACTAACATAACTGAATATGTCAGCTTTGAATACTATGTTATTTTAGAACACTATCTAATCTACTAGTTGCAGACTAAGAATGCTTTTATGTTGTCAATATTTTTGTTAATTTAATAATTTTAAATAATTTTTTTAATACATGGTCCAATTTACTAGATTATTATTCAGATTCCTCAGTAGTTATTCCTTTTCCTCTTCTTTGATGGGAGGAAACACAGGAAGAGTTTATTATTCAGTGTGCCTTCCGTTCTGTACTATTCAAGTTCTGCTCTCTGCATTTATGATATCAAAAATTCTTGGCTGATTTTGGAGCTGTTTATACATGTATTCCCAGTTACATTCCATTATCTAAAATGCATTGATAACAAAAAGGCCTTCTTCCAAAATTACCAGTGTCACCTTGATTTCCACAGGTGTTATTTAAGAGTGATTGTACTTTTCCAGTTTTATTGTAGAACAAATTGCTCATGATCTCTGATGACATGCAGCTGCTAATGCAGGTGCATTTATAACACAGCCTAAGGAAATACAATGAATATTTGAAGCAATAAATCTCATTTTGATTTCTGTAAGAAGGATAACATCAGCTCTTTTTCCTGTCCTTCATCTCTTCATCTGTCAAAGAGAATTTATAAATGCAATTATTTCAAAGGCACTTTAAATAAGAAAAGGAAATAGAGAAAAAAAACTAGGTGACAGGTGACAATGACATCAGAATGAGAAAATACAGCAAATATTGTAACCAATATTTGAAAGGTGGAGTATTCTAGACTTGCTTTATCTTTTGAGATTCTCCTAGATGAGTCTATTATATGACTTTCCAATAGCACTTGGAAAGTAATCCAAACAATCTTTTATCTTAGCTAGTACTGATTGGTTACTAATGTTTGAACAACTAATTTTCGTCTGCATATATGGTGATGTCTGCTCTGGCCATGTCAGGGGGAGCTGAAGGAAGAGCCAATACCAGAAATCAGGGATTTCAGTGGCATTGACAAGTAGGTGCAAGATGGCTCGGCTTTAGTGTTCAGGAGGGCTCTATGGTCAGTTCACTGACTTTGGCCTTTAGCAGCAGAGACAATGACAGTAAACATGTTCTGAGAGAAAATGCTAATTGGCATGTCTGGTTCAATTACCCTCTTGGTTTCCTGCTGTAGAACTTCCCCAGAGCATTGAAAATGCCCTTCACTGCAGACTATTGTACAAAAAGAGGCTGACACACAACGCAGCTGAGGCTACAAATGCACAATCAGCTTGTTACAAATGTCTTACTCATTGTTATTCTAAGTAAATCAAAAAGCACTGAATGGTTTTGAATAATTTTGTAACAGGCTTTAAGAAAAATTTTCATTGTTAATCACCTTTCTAGTCAAAATTACGCTATTTCAGTCCTGAGAACTAAGGATGGGTAGGGAATAGTGCAGTGTGGCCTTTCCATCACAAAGCATTGCAGAAGCCCTCTCAGTGCACAGCAACTGACATCAGAACATCTTCCTTTGACTCCTCTCTCAGGAAGCAGTTGCTTTGGTGGTTTTTAACTTCAATCATACATCAAGAAAAATCCAATATCATGTACCTCATTAAATTAATATTCAGTAAAGGCTGACTATATTAATGAAACTTTGAATATTTATTCTCTTTTTTTAAAGATTTTTGTTTCTTTTTAAAGGGGATATATGAAAATTAAAGTCAATAAACTCATTATGATATGAAGATTTTTTTTTCAAAGAATCATCTTTTATGTATCTTAGTTTTGGGGTTTTTTTTTATTTATATGAGCTTTTAAAGATACTTGGGATGGTGTATTTTACAGGAGAGTCCTTATAATATAATTTAAGGAGCAGATTAAAGGAATGGATTTCTACAGTGGGACTAATCTCAGTTAACATTAACTTTCTCCAGTTAAGAGCTATGAGAAGTTTTTCACTCTCAGTTTATTATCCAAGTTCCCAATACATTCAACAGAATTCTAAAAATCACCTTCAAATAGCAAGGCTTTTCTGCTACAGATATTACCTTTGTGTATTGTTTTCCTTAGATCTGGGTTTTCTGATAAGAAGGCAACTCACAGGGTTCTACCATGTCCCTGGGTCGAGGTGGTCTCGTTAGGCTGTAGTGCACACTCACCAGGTTAACGGCATCGACTTGAGTTAAAGATTTGTCTCAGTATGCAGAAGTCCACAGACAAAAATTCATCATTTGGCACACCAAATACAAGACACTATATGTGTTTAAAGAATACTTATATGGTTAAAAAAATCCTGTTGAAAAATATAAAAGGTCAGAGATGCTCTGCTTGGAGCATTTCAGACTTAAGGAAATTTATTAGGGAGCATCCCTCTAGTATATTTTGTTAGGATAAAAAAAGATGTTCCTCCATTTCATATCTTATGTTTAGGTGGTATTTTATCTTCCTATGATTTACAAACATTTCATTCACTCTCTTTATTTTGCTGTTAGGTAACTGATAAACAGAAAGGATAAACTGTGCTAAAGATTTAAGAATTAGTCTGTGACAGATCTCAATGGCAATTATTCATCTAAATATCTTTGAGGATCTGGGCCTCATCATTTCATTGTTTGTAATTCTCTGTTCTGACATTACTTTAAAGTTATCTATTGTTGTTCACTGCTGAGGCTCCTGAATGTTAGTCTCTTAAACAGTAACAAAGATGTGTCTAATCCTCACAATCTGTTATTGGAGGTACACCAGGACTACTTTGCCATTTGAGCAATTGCAGTTGAATTCTGAAGTGTTTCCATTTGGGTGAGCTACTGATAATTGTCTGCTAAATAGAAACCTCTGAAAAAGAGGTAACAAACCTCTCCAAGTCTAAGAGTGCTATGAAGCTGTAAATAGAGACACTGTTACTGTCAGTTATGATATTGGAGTTAAAATAAGAGTGAAAAATACAGTGCTATCCTAAGATAATGCAATACATTTCCTATATGGCACAGCTTGATACAAAATGAGGAGCAGAGCAGTGAGAGACTTATTGAAAAAGCTGCTAAGAGAGAAACATGCAATGGCAAGTGGGAAAAGCACTATTAAGCCAGGTGAGAAAAGCACTGCATTGCATTATAGTATGAAGTGGTTGCTTACTTACATGTACAGCTATGTTGTTATACCATCAGTAGAGAAGAAGGAAGATTCATGGTCTTGTTTTCTTATCTTTTTGTAACTGGTAAAAGTTGTGTGTATTAGATAAAATAGTTAAAACCACAGACAGCAGAATTTAAGATTTTCAAGCTGGAATTAGGACAGCTGAAGTGGTAAAAGAGTGTAAGATCATTTTTCTCTCTTGTCAATATTATTTTTTACCAGCCTTTTTTTCCCCATTTCACTCATTTAAAACCTACAATATATTTCTAGCTGATAGAATTTAATGGTCACGATATACGCAGAGAATTAGATTAAAAGGTACTAGGTTTTTGGTGTAAATTCTGCAATGATCAGAAGCTCGGATTTAGCAAAGAATGTTCTTCCAAATGCCGAGTACTTTAAAATATCTATTGAATCCTTTTTATTTTTTTTCAATATTTCCAATAATTGTGTTTCCTATACACAATTACCTTGTGGATAGGAATTGATTTCTGAGCTTTGACTATCTCACCAAACAAATTCACAAAAATAACCATTGGAAATATATTTGAAGAAATTTTCCTAGAAATATTTTAAGTCATGAAAAATGAAAAAAAAACCAACCCACATGTATGGCAAGATTTTGATTTTCTTTTTCAAGAGTATTCAGTATCTGGAGTCTGAAGAAGGAAAGCTGGATTCATATGACCAACTGTAGCTTTTTAGGGAGACTCAATAATAACATATGTATATTCATAAGGAAAAACATTCATTTAATTCATCAGGAGGAGGGTAATTACCTCAGTATGCAGATTTTTGCAAAATCTTATTCAGTCACAAATTACCTTCGTCTATATTTAGCTCAGATATGATAAATCCACTGAGCTTACACATTTAAATAACATTTGGAAAAAAAATAAACTTTCAATAGGCAATTAAACAAAAGGACTACAATTATCACCATGTATATGACCAAGGCAGATATCAAGTTACTAAAAATAATTCTGGTGAGATATAACACCCTTTAATATTACTTCTGATTGCTATAGCAATTAATGTCACAAATCTGTACACTCTCAATATAGTTTTCTATGAAAATCTCTAAAACTATGTAGGTGTTTCCTTTTTCCATTATTTTTTCATTTTTTTTAGTGCCACTGTATTTCATATTTAAGGAACTGCATTTCTGTGAATACTTAGGAAAATTAAAATCTGAATCCAATTTTGAAAAAAGACTTTTAATTACATAAGAAAACATTTTGTTATGATTCAATAAAGTCTCACTTGAGCTAGTTATTATGGGGACTGAAAGTAGTTCAGCTGTGCTAAAAAGAAACTAGAATAAGTGACCTACCCAAACATTTTCTCACTTTCTTGAGTAGATTTTGTAGTAGTGACTATTGTGAAGACACAACCTGTAAGTACTTTTTAAAACCTGTTTAGCTTTTCCAGGTGTCTTTGAAAAATTGGTGCTGAACTGTGTTTTAACGCAATTTGTTCAGAATTCCAAATACAAAGAGCAACTAACAGTTGTACACTGCACATTTCATATGTTTTAATTAAAACATTTTCATGAGGATGTAGGTGCTTTACTACAATAAATCTTGGAAAGGAATATTATTAATAACTTAGAAAAACAGTAAACTTAAGTAACACAGTTATTCCAGTGCCATTCATTTCACTGATTCTTTTTAAATAACAACTCCAAGCTATCAGTTGAAAAAACTAGTTCCATAAATTGGTGCTCTGAGCCAGGATGTGTTAGAGGCTACTCAAAATGTCCCAAAAGCATGGCGCTCACAAAGTGCAAAGGCATCAAGATGTTTTTTTCTCTTCTGTGTTCCCATGCCAAACTTTCACAAGATTATGAGAATTAAGGAAATATTACACACACAAAAAATGTGCTATTTAGTCTCCAATGTTTGCAATCACAGTCATTACTTACTCATACTATTGGCTACTGCACAAAATTATGACAAAAATAATGGATCTTACAGAGCAAACAGATCACATAAGCGTAAATTTGAGTCACATAAGCAGAAATGTTAACTTTAAGAAAACTACTGGTTTCATGCTTAGAATCAAGACGTACTTCTGTACCTGCAGTTGTGGACCACAATGGAGATAATCTGATAACTCTGAATGTACTGAGCTCTTTAAGATATTACAAATTTTATTTTGTAAACTGTGTTCATCATTTATTTATATAATTGTTTTCTTTTCTTTTTCTTTCCTTTTTTTTTTTTTTCAAACAGTGAAGAAAAAGGCACAAAAGTTCTTAGAACTATTTCAGTGTCTTGGAACATTAATTCTAAGGGGTTTACAAATTTTTTTTGATGACCCGAATATTTCTGAGGAGCACCTAAATAAGAATGGATAATGCAGTAAAATAACTTTAACTGCTGAAAAGGAGACTATATAAAGAAAGAAAAAGCATGTTTCATCTAAATTGTTCATAGGGCTTTTTATTCTGTCAAATATGACTGATATGATTTGACTGACATAAATTATTACTGATTTCCAGGCTCTGGGAAATCTTTTAGGCCCTGAAAAAAAGATTTTAACCCTTTTTGGGTTTTAAATATTATTTTTATATTATCTTTTACAGAAGGTTTTATGAAGTTATTCATCTCATAATAATGACTGTAGTTAAACAGTACATTTACAGAAGATGACAAGGAACTGCCTCATCAGAAATAATTTTATGTCCAGAAGTAAGGCCCAAATCCATACAATCTTTGCTATATATATCAAATGTCAGTAAAAGTTCAATTTAACACAGATAAGTGAATGCATTTGAATTTTTGTCAGGAAAAGCTAAATAATCAAAAAGATTTAGGTTCATAGGCCTTCTAATGACTTATAAAAAGGTGTGATTAAAAGGATCTCCAAAGATTACCTTCTCCAAAGCTTTTTGCATATGCAGACTCCTATATTCAGGACTGTAAAGGTATCATGAAGGGATGCTCACAACATAATGCAACACATTTATTTAATCCGTAGTGGATCACATCATAACCTGCTCTAGCAATTAATATTCAATAGACTGGAAGACACGTAGGCACCAGGCTCTGGATCACTTGCATGTGTGGACTATTTTCTGCGAGACAACTGAGTATTGCTTGTTCCTCTTTGAAGCCATGTGGGAGGAAAAGCAAGCTGAAGCATCAGTGCAAGCATTCCTTCCCAAGGAACCTACAAAACTTGGGAGTTAATTGAGCAAATATACACAAAGATGTAATGTGTTTGAAGAGATAGGGTCTTTAAGCTCTAAAACTGGCCATGTTTAGCTTTATTCCTGCTACAAGAGAATAGTAACTTGAAGTTCATGTCAGTCTCGTGACCTATGAAAATCCATGGGAACTTTTCCATTGACTTCATTGTATCTTGGATGGGTCCTCTCTTACTCTGATTATAAAAGTACACAAACTTTTAAACATTGCTTTGAAGCAGCATCTTCTGTACATAAATTCTGTAATGGCAAACCCAACATTTATAGTAGATATTAAAGGCAATGGCTGAAAATATGTAACCCATGTAAGACAAAAAAACCCTGCAGATCAAAGTAAGAATTTCAGAAGAAAATCTGTGCTCCAGAAGGAAATTTGGCCATCGAACTAGAAATCAGCAGAGATAGGGTTAAATACAACTTATGTTACTCTTTGAAACATCAATGCCTGACATTTCACAGCAGTTAGTATGCCCAGATGCCCCCAGGGCTCGGCTCGTCCCTCCTCCATTCTCCACTGCGCTTTGAACAGTAAGACACCGCTAACAGGCAGCTAGCCCATGTGCTTTTGAGCCACTTTGCAGTAAAAAAGAGCAACACATGAGCTGGACTTACGTCAAATCCTTTCTGGAAATCTGAACATGTGATGTCCATTGAATTCCATTTTTGTCTCCTGTGGTAGTCTTGTCTTCAAAGAAACCTAACCAGATGGTGAAACTTGTCTTTCCTTTCTTAGAGGACATCAGTCTTTGCTCACACTGTGTATTTCTAAGTGTTTTTCCTGTTTTGATCTCTGAGAAAGACTTTGTAAGACACTTCCTGCAAGTGAAGTTTAACGACATTCTCCGATATGTTCTCTTTTGTTAGTCTATGGCTCCGTGATAACTACCTGAACCTACTGAACTTCAACTAAGACATCTTGAAAAAGTAATACATACAGAAGCTTCCCTGCAACTCTGGTCCTAAATCTCAGCTCACCATGGGTAAATAATAATGACTTCCATTCATAAGAGCACTTTTAAGCCCTAAGATCCCAAAGGTTTTGCAAACTATTGTCATGATTCTTCAGTCATCTATTTCAACAGGTAGAGGACAAAGTTCTACTGCCACAGATGGTAACCTCTGGCATCGCAGAAATCACAGATGGGACAAAATTTTTCAGGTACGAAGTAGAATAAAATATATGGTTAGGAATAAATTCATGTTGTCATCATTTTAGAAAATTCTAGTGCAATTTGTTCAGCAAGTCAAACGTCTTCATTCAAACTACATTTTGACAGAAAAGTAGAAGTCAAGACTCCAACAACATTTAAACAGAACCCCTGAACCTATTTTTATATGTATTTCCTTTGGTTCATAAATGCGTGATCAGTGTAGACTCTGTTCTATACTACTGGATTACTGTTACTACCTCAAAGAGCAATTACATATTCTTGTAATATTTTCTGTTCAGATACCACCCAGACCAAATACTTTTTAAGAGTGCAAAACAATGCTGAAAGTTGTGCTTGATCATGCTATATTCATTCCTGACAGCATAAGAACAACAATAGCAGTGAAATTTTCTAACAACTGCTTCCATATCGCTTTTGGAAGTAATAGTCTTTCAGGGGGTAATTTGTATTGTGTTTGTTTCTCTTCAGTCAAAAAACAAAAATTGTCTGTGTGGACTTAGGGTGAAATCAGTTTGTGGAGGAAAATGAATCTCTTTCTTTCAGGTACTATAAATAAGTGTATATTTTATACCTGTGTTTTATATTATGCCATAACAATGTAATCTCTTACAGATATACCAGAGAAAATTCTGCAGTAAAGCTATATTATTTGTTGCTGACATATCACATCTAAAACAACATTTCACTGTAAGGTAGGAATTACCCAACAGATAAGTTAATATATTTTCAATGAATAATTTGAAAGTTATGGCCTTTTAGTCTCTTTGGAATCTAACAATAAGTAGTACATGGTATGGCTATTTTTATTCAATGTAGTTGGTAATTATTAATAAATAAATAAGAGATTTTGCATTAGTCATGTCATGGGCCATGCCATTTCTCTTATTTATTAGGTTACTAGTGGCACATGATATAGCTTCTCCCCTAGAAATAAACAAATGGGATTATTTGATAAAAATATAATCAATGATAACAGAGAATAAACGCTATTTATTTATGCCCAAAGGCCTTTAATTGTAGACAAATAGAGGTGATCAGAAAAAAAGTACTGAGAAAAATTTTCTCTATTTCCCATTATGGCAGTTTGCACAGTACAGCTATAAGAGATGAGTAGCAGCTTCGGCAACTGAGGAGAAAGTTGTAAAAAGATTAACTGAAGAACATGTTAAATTTCAGTTGCCTCAATATGAGCTTGAGAGCACTTACATTTAACTAACTGTCCTAAATTAGCAACTTTACCTTCAGTTCATCTCTCAACTATAGAAATTTTATATATCTTGAAATTTATTTCCATTTCGTGAACAATCTTTTATTTCTTATCTGTGAATAAAACACAATCAATAATGTATATTTTCTTCTAATCTTTGCCTTTCTAGTCTAATTGTCTGAGATAAAGGCATTGTGATATGTAAAGCATATCCAGTTCAATACAGTGTTTGACTCGGTGGAAGAACTTGTGGGCAGTGATCAAATTAATGCTTGTTATAAAATACAGTATGGAAATTGTTTGTATTTTACTCTATTAATAGACACTTTCAGATTGTCACCAGATAGTTGATTTTTATTAACTGAAAACTGTGCAGTTTCAGGTCATTTCAGTTCAAATATTATAAGCTGAAAACTAAGAATGTATACAAGTTCCAGTAGCAATTAAAAAAAGACAAACACAATCCACTTTCTTTCCAATAATTCTTTTATCCCTATGGTTATGTACTGGGACAAAAAGAGAGGAATAAGATTAGAATAAAGACATCCTGGACCATGCATATGTGTATAATTCCTTTGGGATTTTCACCTAGCAAAAATTTATGAGTTATAATTTCTTTGTCACCCAGGCCTGGAGGGAATACATGGAAAACCTATGTAAAAAAAGCCCATTTTACATATGTTCCTGAGGAATGAATAAGCATTATTTTATGGAGAGATTGTTTAGTTAAGCTAGAGAGTTATGTGTAAGCATACATTCTTCTTTTTCTGCCTAAAATAACTAAGGAAATTGAGTGTTTCAGAGAATAAATTCCAGATGAAAGATGTTTAAGTTATGTGTTGGTTTACACAGATACATAAAGTTGTAAAAAAAACCATTTTTTTTTCTAGACAGAGGTTATTCTTAGTTCATCAGGTACAATGCCTTACCTCCATCATTGACCAACACTTGTTTATTCAAAAGAGAGTAACAATTACTTCCTGCCTACTAAGCCAAGTGTGCTTGCCACATACAAAGGTATTCATTCTTGTCTCTTCCTGATCAATTTATATCTTGAATTTATGTCCCTTTATGTCCTATTTTTTTTTTGCATAGTATTGCTAAGAGCAAATATTTGATAGAAAATCAGAAATATGTATCTTTCAAAAAACGAAATGTTTAGACACAAAGAAAAAGGAAAGAAAAAAATTAAAATTATACCCTGCTTTTCAACATGTATTTTGAAACAATCATACTTATGGTTAAGTGAAACTTTCATCTTTAGCACATCATCCCTACTGTACTTCCATACAACTCTGATAAAGCTGCTAATCATAAATGATTTCCTAACAGTTTCTGATGGAGCATTTCCATTTAAATATGGTAGAAGATATTAACAGACAAATAGAATACATTTCTAGCTGATCATCAAGTAAATTAGTACTAGCCATAAATATAGTTATCTAAAAGTCTGCTTGCCTGCTTTTTGGTTTATTCAGCATCTGTTGTCAATTTGTTATATGACAGATGTGTCATATAATAAAGGCTTGTTTAAATTTGGTTCATTATAACAAAAATAGTGGGTAGTAGATATTTCCAATGTTTTCTGTCATGATTCAGATAGGAATATAATAATGGCTGTAGTGAGTCAATCATTCTGGTCCAATAGTGTCATATAGTCCAATAGCGGTAAGCAGGTGACAATACTATGACAAAAAAAAGGAAAGCATATATTAATAGCAACTTCTAATAATATTCTTCTGACTATTTTCCCAGTACTATTTTTCCAAGTACTTTTACCTCAAGACACACGTGGGGAGATTTTCCAGGAATTGATTTCGTAATCCTGTTCAGTTCTGTTCAGTGTTCCTTGCCTCCATCAAAACGTTCTGCAGCTACACTATCCCTTACTCAGAGTGAAGCAAAATACAAGTAAGCCAAGCCAAAAGATTCATATAAAAGTTTATTAACTTGTATAAAAAAAAGTTTTCAGTGACAGAAAATATGCTGTCTTATATGCCTAGTCAAAAAGGCAGTTCCTGTAACTGTGACCCAAAGTATAGCACATGACCTAGTAATACTAATTTCTCAGTACCTCCTAAATGAGCATTCCATTATCAGTCAGTGGTCCCAGGATAATTATCAGTAAATCTGGAAAATCATCTACAGGGAAATAGAAACTTAGCTCATGAGGAGACACATCTTTGAGAGAAATGACAGGGCTCTTGGACACAGAAGATTGATTTTGGTAAGGTCTGTCCTCATAGAGAGCTAAGAAGTCAATGTGTTTTTTCTTTTTCTGTCTACCGGTATAATTGTATTACTGTGGTTCTTGCCTATTTTAATTTTTATTGAAGTACCATCTTAGAAGATGGTCCTGAAACAGAGCTCCTACATTGAGGTCTCTCCTGACGTTGACATGAAATTTAGAAAGACACTGTGGAAGTGTCATGTCCTCCTATATACTCCTTTTAAAGGATGATGTTATTTGATCTCTGTCATCACAGAATAACAGTTGTTTGCATTAAGTTACCATTTAGTCCACATAGAGCTGCATTTGGAAAGCTTGTGGGTACATCCTTTGAATTCACACAATCATGATTATTCAAAGTACTGTAACACATGAGGAACTTGACTCACTTATTTCTTCATCTTGCCACCTTGGCATATGCATATTTCAAATTTACATTAGCACATTGATTCATGTTTTTCCATGGTTTGATTGACATTCAGAATACTAAATTACCTCAGTTCTGGAATATCTTTAACTGATTATAGCCTTGAGACACCCTCTGATAAATGGCTGTGCTCTAATTTTCAGAAGCAAACACTCTCATAATCAAAGGAACCTTCTGTTTATGTACTTCTCATCTGGCAGTATCACAAAAATGCTTTTAAATTAGTCTGTGAGCTTTAAAATTTATAGGTTTATAAATACTATTATCTAGTTTCATGTTTGAAGTTATAAATCCTTTTTATTCCATGTCACTTGTTTTAAGTTTATTCAGATTTCTATATCATCTGTTTGGCTTCTATTCCAAGACAATTCATGGTCCCAAGAAAATGGTTTTTTTGCTATATTTTTGAGAAAGACATAATTGTGACAGCCAGATCCAGCTAATAAATAGTTATAAGAGCCAGAAATCAAATTTCTTGGGATGATAAGGAGGCTGCAAAAGATTATATAGAGTGATGCATTCTCTAATATCTATATAAACCACCTATTTCAAAGATTTGGTATAGACTTTAAGGGAGATCCAAAACTATTTTTGAGATACAACTGTCAGAGAAGATCTAAGAAATTAGTACCACCTCAATAAGAAAGATGTTGGCTTATATTTATGAGATAGGGCAAAAATCTTACCAGAGAATTCTGATCAGAGTTTGGAAGATCCTTGGATTCAACTGAACAGGCTGCTCATTCTAATTAATTCTAATTCACAATCATATTACAAATAAGAGTTTTTTCTGCTCTGGGATTAGCTTCTGTAGGTCCAAAAATTATACCTTAACTAAATGTATCATAGCTAAAACTTACATAAAAAATGAAAAGTTCTAGCTGTGTTGAATTTCTCATAGACAAACATTCAGTTGCAAAGAAATTCCTATTGGACCTAGAACTCAGAATCAATATGGGTCAAGACGAATATAAGATTGAATTTTTCCCTCCTTCTTTTTAATGCATTGATAAAAGCCGATAAGAAGTTAAAATCTTCAGCCTCACAAATAAAAAGGGAGTTAAAAGAGAAAATTGATTCTCCATTGTCTTTTAAAGATCAATAATATGTTGATAAAAAACAGTTAACACAGAGAAAGAAAACATAAGTTGTGAATCTAATAACACCTAAATTGGACCTCTTAATCTCATTTGTCTGTGGTCATTTTGATTTCCAAATTAACAGGAGTGTATTATCAAATTAGCAAATTAGGCCACAACTGTCTTACTTTCAAAGTATTTATGTGGTGCGACCACACTGACCTTTATCTTTGCCATGTCAACTAAAAGCTTAATTTTCAGCTCAGGTAATCTTGTGCACTTGTAGCAGGTTTTACCTGTGGATTATGGAACAACTCACATATGGTAGAAAGACCAATCTCACTAAAACTCGGGATCAGAGAAGTTCATTCAGTACATTCTGAAGATCCTTGTTTAATTTAAGCTTGCAACTGTCACTTTCTTTACAAACCATGAACAAGGCCTCCATTTTGTGAAACAAATCCAGACTTGATAATCCTTAGTGATCTATGTGCAATTCTGGAATATATGTTCACTTCTTAACTAAAATTATGTAGCTTGTTGGTTTATTGAGAATATTTTACTGTCTTACAGAACCTTTGCAAATACAGCTTGAAGGGTGCTATACTGGTTGATTTACCCTCTATGGGCACATAGTTACAATGAAACATGAAGTATTTCAACATAGTGTGGTACAGTGGCATTCGAGGATAACCAAAGTGGTTTGTAATAAAGCTTCTGTCCGTGATGCAGTGTCAAAATGTTTTTGTCATCATGTGGGATCTGTTAAATGCTTTCCCGTAGGTCACCCAACCCCTGCCTAAACAAAGCAAAACTAATTCTTGGCTTGTGATAAGAGTCAGACCTTAACAACAGTATGCATATTTTAAAGTTTTAAAAGTCTCAAAGCTATATTACATCAAACCCACTTCAGCTATTTAATTTATTTCATTCATCTATGACTACAAAAGTGTAGTATTCTTACGGCATCTTATGTTTTAATATGTAAAAAAAATAAAAATGGACTGGGGCTGGGACATTTAAGAATGTGCTCCCTTCCTTCTCTGCTCAAACCCCCAGAAATCTCAAAGTGATTTAAAATGTCCAGGATTCTTATTCTCATTTTTTACCAGAAGTGATAGAGTCACTGAGGCCTAGAAACATTGAAGTAACTTGCAAAAGTTCAAGAAGTTTGTGACCTTGCTAATCAGTCATAGGATAAGAATAAAAGCCAAAACCACTGGCACTCAGGAAAGGCCATTAAGCTGTACCTTGCAACTTGCAGTAGAATAAAGCCATTCTCCATATGCCTTCATTCAACCATTCTTCAAAGCCTATGGTAGTATGTAACCACTGAATACAGAATTACCAGTACACAGAGAAAGTAAAACTACTAGATTGCTTAGTCTGTCCTCCTACTACCACGGAATTTTAAATTTTTTCAGAATTTTGTCAAGTATGATATTAATCGTTGATGTCAAATAGTAGCAAACATATGAAGTAATCAGGGCTAAGATACCATATTTATGATGTAAATATGACACACAAATACAGTCTTTTTCTGACCCTACAATTAATAAAGAAGTAGGATTAATTTATCAATTATCTCTGTTATCAATCCCAAAATACTATTCTCTCTGGCTATAGCTGGCAGATGGACTGAAATCCAGGCTATGTCACATTAGGTTTTGGAAGTTGCTCTTAGCTTTGTTAAATTCTGTCCTATTCTTATGGTTGTTACTGTTCACAGATGACAGATCCTGTTAGGTCCTCAGTGCCTGGCTTTTGTCCACTCTTATTGAAAACATCAACAGCAAACAAATAAACAAATGAATAATCATATTCTGCGGTTTGATAAATATCGTCTTCCTTCCAAATTCCTTTAGGTGAACTTCCATCTTCAGTGATATCCAGGGCCAGATTTTCTGTCCCCTCTCTCCCCTCTCCCCAGTCATTCTGACAGCCTAGGGGGAAGGAAAGCTCAGATTTTAGCACAGTAATTTAAAGTGTTAATTAATGAATAATTAAGTGACCTTGATATCCTTGTTTCTCCAAGAGGTAAGGAAAGATAAGGGGGCAAACCTCCTCCCAGTATACTCATCGTTCATCAGAATCATGACTCACATTTGCTTAAAGAAATATATCAGTAATAAAAACATAATCAAGTGTCTTCTCAACATCTGGAACCAATTGAGTTGTGCTAATTTTAAAATAAAATTATCTATAAAAACACATTTTTTGAAGAACTAAAACTTCTGTCTTATTAAGCCTCACAGGAAGTTTAAATGTAAGTTACACTGGCAGAACAGAAACTTAATTCATTCTTTATTTCAGTATATAAATTAAAGTCTCTAATTCAAAGTGTGGACTCAAGAACTTTTCAGTTTTGCCACATTAGTGAATAAATGAATGGAACAGAATTAAAATGGTGATTCATCACTGCAGGATGATACACCACAAAATATGGTTTATTCAATTATCTTGACAACTGAGCTACAGTTTTAACTATTTACAATAATGCTTTCATAAGGTAGTAGTAAATATTTTATCATGTATTTTATGAAAATAACAAAGACTTATAAATTCTGCACTGCACACACTAAAACACAGCAGCACACTGCCATGAAACCTTTGCCAAGAAGCAGGGAATATGAAGACACTTTGTGCGTAAATCATAAACTTTAAAGGTTATTAAAATACAGTCTTTTCTATGCAATCTTTGAAGAGGTAGCAGAATCAAGTCACATTTTTATCCTTTCTGAAGGCATGATTTCTCAAATGAATAGTCAAATACTTCTGGCTTATACTGGAGCATGACTCATACCTTCAGCTCTGCTTCAGATTTTCTACATAGACTGAAATTGTGACAATTTCTCCTGCACAACTCCAGATATATTAACATCTCTAGTTGCTGTTATACATATGTAATTAAATAAATGTAATTTACAGGCTTGCCAGAAGAGCTTTAAACAAAAGACTTAAATTTAAGCAAGATATTCAATTGACAGACATTTATTTTCAGGTGCACAAGATTTGTTCATATTTTTAAAATAGTATCACAATACAGACAAAAACTCAATAAATGGTAGTGCTCTGTAGACTAATTTTTTAAAATGTTACCTCTGGTTTATCTTTTTTTTTCCATACTTGGATTTTATAGATACAAATATCAGGAATATGTCCAAAACATTCTAATAGACTTGGTAATTTCCCTTATCTAAGTGAACCAATACTTTTTATCTAGCAGTGTACAAATAAAGTAATGAAAATACTTTACTTCTCCTGTCACTGCAGTGGCAATTAGAGCAGATAGACTGTTAAAGAAAGAGATATAAAGGGCTTTAGGAAACAATTTTTATGGAACAACATCTTTATGTGACTTATTTATCAAAACAAAATAAAATGAAGTAAAATTTTAAGGATTTTCAAATACTTATTTTTTATTTGAGATGGAGAGAAGAAAACTCTCTTCATCATAGCTTGAAACAGCATTTTTTTACTAGGTGTGTAATTTTAATTCTTTTTTTTCATAGTAATTGAAATAGGTGCTTAAAATGAATATATTATGTAGCATTTGGACACAGTTTTACATTATCAAGAAAATTTGTCAGAACTGTATAAAGAAAAAGAGTATGGTCAATCTATTAAAAAAATCAACATTAAATAGTAACATTATAGAAGTAATTTTAGAAAATATAAAAATCAGCATTAGCATTCTTTTATTTTTTAGAAAATCCAGAGTGCTTTAAAATATCTGAGCAGTTGAATTTATTGACAAAGGTCTTTATTAATATCCTGTAATTAATTTTTTCCTACATCCTCCCAGTTAGTTCTTTTGTACAAAGTACTTATATTTCAAAACTTCTATTTGGACCCTGTCTGTATTCCTCAAATCTGCAAAGTTTGGGTGGTATGGGGGAATAGAATGTAATCTCAACAATTTTCAAATACATTTATTGGTTATTGTATTTAAATATTACAATAACTTTTTTGGACATACACAAACTGAATACAGCCCTACTGTTAAAAAAAAAAAAAAGTGTTGAATAGAACCTCTTAACTGTTATCTGTAAGTTCTTATATTGATATAATAAGAATTGTAGCCACAACCTTCTCTTCATTATAATGCAGTTGAGGCAACTTTTAATAACAGAGTTTTCCAGACCACAAGTGCGTAGGCAGCTCTGATAATTATACTTTCATTTAATTTTTTTAGGCTATTTCAGGACGTCCATTATCTTGAAGTTGCTGTAGCAGGCAGTTCGTATAATACAGCACAGCTGGTACCTCTCATGGCTGAGGTTAAACACTTTGATTACTATTTTCTTATTTTTTACTTCTTTTTTTCCCCTCTGTGGTCAAAACATGAGTTTATAGAAAAAATTAAATCAATTCCACACATAGAAATTATTTCCAAACAACCATAACCATTTATTTCTGACTTTCCATTAAGCAGAAATCAGATTTTGTAACTTGCTTTTTTTTTATTTTTTAAAGCATGCTGGAAAAACCAGGTCTGGCAGCCTCTGTGAAGGATTCCATCTTAGGTTTTTTGCCCAGCAGAGCCTTCCTTAATCTAACTGCATTTTACATTGGAAAATTATTTTAGTTTCTATCTCCAGTTCGTGCATTATCTTGGTCATTTGCTTCAGCACAGAACTGTTGCTCTTCTCATTTCTAACATACAGAATGTTTACCATTAACTGTGATGAAACCTCTTATGTTTTTCTTAATAGTATAAATAAACCTAAATATTACATCAAAATTCTCACTAAAAAATCCTATTTGCATCAGTATAAATGACTTGGATTAACACCATATTTCTTGCTAGAACTAAGGAAGCAATAGATCTACCACATATCAAACCTCTGCCTGTAAGGTGCAAGAAATAGGCTGCCTTGGAAAAAGGGAATTGTAGAGAAAAAGGAAGAAATCAATAATGTGTCAAGTTTCTTTTCTGCTTTGAGAATGCTCAAAAAAGATTAAAAAAAGATCCAAACCGCCACTATATTTGAATACTCCCCAATTTATTCCCAAAGATAAAAACTCAGACTGATTTCTCAGAAAACAAAGACTTGTCCTGTTTTATTCAAGGCATAAGCTAGTTTATCAGCCTAAATAGGTCTAATAGCCTAAACAGAACTACAGTTCATGGTATACAGGTAAAGGACTGATAATTTTCTTGTCCAAAGTATCAACTTGGAATGAAAAATAAGAACTATGGAATAGGATGAAGAAGAAAGAGTAACCTTAATAGCTGTATGGGCAAGGATCTAATATTCTTTCAGAAGCAAAGCCAGAAGAGTCTCCTTATAAATCCGCAAGTCTTCTGCTTTAGGCATACTTCATCACTGGTGTGCATATAAAACCAGAATTACCTCTGCATACAGTGAATATTCTTAACAGCCTAAGGATCTGCATTCAGCAATAGTAGCCTGAGAAGGGATTTATATTGGAAAAGAAAGATGAAAAACTAACATGAAAGACAACAGTAGAGAAAAAAATTGTCCTAATAATACCAGCTAGTGTCCTCCCACCACATATTTGTGTTTCAATCTAATCTTAAATCACCAAAATAAGAGTGAATATGATCTATCCTCAGCTGAATTCCCTTACTGAATCACAGTTAGGGAGATAAACAGCATAGAATGAATTTCTCCTGGTCCTCTGGATTAAATCACAAAAATCAAAGAACTCCAACATTCAACTCTTTTATTTTTGCTGACAGCATAACAACTTACCAGCTACTTGTTTGATCAGTAGAGCTATTTCTCTGCATCTCAATGAAACAAATTACTCTCCCAATTATTTCCTAAGTTTCTGATTTAGACCCAATATCACCTTGTAAGCAAAAGCCAAGAAAATGCTGGAAGTGGATACTGTCAGAGACATTAGCCAACAACAAAAGACACTATGGAAAAGTTCCATATGTATACTGTGAAGTGCTAGCTGTAACTTTTAACTTTTTAACTTTTAATATATGAAATGTTGTTCATATATGAAATTTCTATTTTTTTTAATAAAATGCTATAACTGCAGTGTTATGCTCACACCTGGACTGCTGAGACAGGCCAGAAAAGATGTGTCTGGCTGACATTCTGCTATGTCCATTCACTCTCCTCAGCTCCCATAGCATTCCAAAATGAAAGATTCATTTTTCCTTCTGCTGACACTAATGAGATTTTTTCTTTGATTTCATTGTAGGAAGAACTGCACTATTACTGAGGAAATAATTAATATTTTTCCTCTACAAATCTAGATATATTTAAGATTTAAAGGAAGTAATCCAGAATAGAAACCTACTTGAAAGTGGAGCATAGCAGTAAATGGTAGAATCAGGGAAAGGTCTGTCCTTTTTGAATCAGAGCTGCAGTCTTTTTGCAGCAGAAGATGTGTAAGGTGAAAAATGTGACAGCAACAATAGATCAGGTCATATATTGGGCAGTGTTTTGAATTGTGACCTAAATGTGGTTTAACTTGATTCACTCATTGCTATACTTGTCCTTTTGTTTTCTACTAGAAAAGACTCAGACAATAACATATGTTTTCATAAACATGTAGTTAACTGTTTGGGGTTTTTTTGGAAGATCTCAAATGAAAGATCTAATGGGTGTTAATTTCTGGATAACTAAAATCTCTAGCTGACAGGGATTTGATGAATCATGTAGGTATCTAGGAAAATGCTTCCACACTCATGACAGTCATTATTTGTAATAGTGACTGAAGGAAATGTGATAAATAAGAGACCCTTAGAGATTGAATACAGCTGAAAATCAAGTAGGACATAGCTCCATTGTGCATCTGCCAAATGTGACAAAGTTAATGAGGAAAGCACCTGTAAGTATAATCTTTATCCGACAGTTCTCTGTGTAACTTGTAGCTCAAAGATTTACCACCAACAGGTTCAGGGACCACTTTCATGGAACATGGATCCATTCGTAGTAGCCTGTCCTACTGGGTGTCTTATATCATTATTAGCACTTTTCATTCTTGTTTTTGTTTTAAATTAAATTGGAAACTTTTAAAGAAACAACTGACTATAGTTATTTGCATGTATTGGGGACAGGAAAACAGCGTCTTGATCTTCTCTGGTCTTTTAGTGACTACTGGCAGAAAAACAATAAATGAGAATCTTCACACAAATCAGATATGTATACGTAGATGTGCTTTTTCTCATCTAGGAACTCACAGTCCTCCTAGGTAGTGATCTTGCACAGAGAAATTAAATAACCTGGAGGGTGGTTTGATCACAATCTCTGTGAATGGCAGTCAAAAATCTGTGTGCAGATTTGACGGCCACAGCCTTGATATGGTAACAACATGCTTTTTAAGAAGGTAAACAAGAAAGGAAAAGTATCGTACAAACATTTTTTAAAATTCATGGGGGGTTGTATGTTTGTTTAAAAACACAAAATATATCTATTTTCTCAATACTTCTCAATATTTTTTTAAAAGCATGAAAAGCACCATGTGTTGAGCAATATATTCATTTTTCTTCCTCGTGAGAATAAAAAAACACAATACAAGCAAAAGGAGCTAGTGCTGAGTATATTAATTCAAAAAGTCTTTTTGACACAATGACCCATAAGGTCATTTTAAAGAGAGCACAATGAAACAAGTTCTTCTCTAGTGTACATTTTCTTGTGTGTTTTTTAAATTCTTTTTTTTAGCGTATAGAGTTACAATGTAATCTTTGGGGAGCATAGAGTTACAATGTAATCTTTTGGGAGCATAAGTCACTTTCTAAACTTTCCATTGAACATGCAGTTTAAAGAAGCAAAAATGCTGAGTGCTTTTGTTCTGCAATTCACATTATAAACAGCAAAAAAAAAAAAAGGAAAACTCTGCAGGATAAAAATACTTTCTTCTATTCCCTTCCCCCATGCCTTTTTTCCCAGTAGGACTTGTATTGCTCTGCTTCACTGCTTGATGAAACTTCCAGCAAAACCAAGCACAGAACAAATGTTCAGGAGTCTCTAGATATCATATTCACACCATGCTGTTTCCTAGTAGTCAGGAAACTACAAATCACTACTCAAAAAATAACTAGATCATCCTCTAATGCTAGTTTTGAGATGAAGATATTGCTTTATTTAGCTTACAGTCTAAAGGAAATGTAGAGATAAAGCTTATATTTAGTCTTCATTATTTTTCTTATCATTATTCATGTGTATTGAACACTCAGTTCACTTTATCTTTTCAAATGTCTCATTATCAATTGCCTATATTCACACTCTACATGAATGTCCAGAGTAAAAACATTTGGCTTGCTGCCACAATTTGTTTTCTGTTAATAAAAGTAAAAGTTGAAGTTAGGGAGAAATGCTCTCAATGACCACTCCTTTTATGCTTCTTTCACTGTTCCCATAATCTTGCTATAAACCATTTATCAAGAACAGATAACTGAAAAATGAAGTATTCTCTTAAACAAATAAAATAAAAAGAAGCTTGAATGATGACAGCTTGTTTAATATTTGCCAACTATAAGCAAAGACCTATAGAAGAAAATGTGATAAATGTTCCATGAGCATTTACACTGTGCAACTACCATGAAATTCTTCAGTGTAATATTTCAGAGAATGCAAGGAACAGTAAAAGGATAGAAAATATAAGAAGAAATGGAAGAAATGTACTCTGAGTTGCAGAAAGGAGGTCTTTTTAGAGAAGAACATCTCTTATTTGTGAAAACTGCCCAAAAATGGTGTCTACAAAAAAGTAACGAAAACTTCGAGTATGATACTGAAGAACATAAAAAGTTTGAGTAAATATCTTTAATGAACTTAGTGAAAGCAAGATGGATTTCATCTAATATAAATATATTTCTAAACTTCAAATTTCTTAGAGGGTAGAAATTCATTAAAATAAGAGATTCTATCTCAGTTGTGCAAAATGTAATTTTATAGTTTATTCTCCCTTTTGATTGTCAATCAAAATATGAGGAATAGTTTGAACTTTAAATCAGAATGAAACAAACATTCATTCATTTCAACAGGACATCTGTTTGCTCACTGTTCATATCACTAGACTGAAAGACAACAGGAAGAGAACAGGAAAGATAGCTTATCAACTTGTTTGAGCACTGCAGTACTCTAACTTTTGAGAGAAACAATTGGCCATGAAGAGACTAATTGCATTGAACTACTTATACTACTTTGGAATCACAGTTATCTAGGAGTCACTACGGCTCTTCTGAAAAACTGCAAAACAGATTTTGAAATATCAACCTGCACTGGTGTAACACAGGTGACCAGTTAAATACTCAACTCAGAATTCTTTGTATAGCTGTGGAAATACATCCGGGGGTGACTTTTGGAGCAGTGAGGTTTTGTTTTCTTCCTAGCCTATGCTTTTTTTTCACGCTTAATCCATTTCTGGAGCAGTAATCCATTTGAAATTGCAAGGAATTTAACCACTGAGAAGCAAAAATTTCCATGCCTTCCTATGCATGCCTTCATGCATTCCCTCTCTCAGTGATACTCTTCAAGTCACTGACAATATTCCAGCTATACAGAAGCTTAACTTAACCAGTAAGCAACAGCCTCCTTTACCTGCAACGTCTTTGTCGATTTGTTACTACTACAATCACCAGTTTCCAGTTTCCAACAATTAATACTCTTTTTCCTCAAAAAACCATCAAAATTATCTGAAATGTTTCCTTCTTTTTACTTCTTCTTTTCTCTAAAGTTATCTGTAAGGCACATGGGAAAAGTTGAGATTTGATAGAGACCAAAATGACAACGTGTAATCAGTGCTACATTTTTCAAACACTGTAAGCTTCCAGTTTACCTTATTCTGACTTTCAACTTTTGCTTATTTTAGACTTCCAAAATTAAAATAAGTTAGAAATATCAATTTTTGCCATATTTGTTGCAAGATGTCACACTAGTTATAGTGGAAAAGAAGCCACCGTATAATTTTGCATATACATTCAAAAATATGAGATGAAGAAAAGCAGCAATGCACTGTGATTTGCAGCAGCTTTGCCATATCTGCAGGCAATAATGTTCTGTGACAGGTGCTATCTTTAGGTTACTTTGTCCTGAAAGTTCAAGCCACTCTTTGATTCCTTTGTAAGCAGTCATACCTGTACAGGACTTTAGTGAACTTGGCTCCCTTGAGAAATATTCTTGGAAATGAGACCCATTCTCCCTGTGGTTGGAGAATTTTTCAGAACAGAAGCAGTAATGTGGCTTCTGTGGTTGCACTTTGCCCCTAATTTATATTTAACACCTTTGAGCTTCCTTTAGACAGTTCTCTGAATAGGTTTGGACAAAATATTTTGGGTGAAATTGCTATAACAGAAATATTCTTTCTAAAGTTTAATTTCTTCTATTTAAACTGTAAAACTTCATTTTGGAACACTTTTGTGTGTGCAAGTGCATGTCTGTGTTTTTCTACTTGAAACACGCATACACAGATGCCCTCACATACAAGCACCTGTGTGTAAGAATTGTGTTAGAATCAACATTTAGTTTCATGCTGTAGAAACAATGAAAGAGCTCCTTCCATTTGAAAGGCTTTTGAGACATTTGGAGATAAAGAAGTAAAATATTTAATACAGCTACACATATCCACGGCCTCAGAAGTTTTACTGCCATAAAATAATCCTGTTTCAAAAGAGAAAAAGGGAGAGAGCAGAAGGAGAATGTACTATTGTCAGTCTCAGAAAAGTCATTTTGGTTCAGCAGAGAGCAATGATTGCATATGAATAAACATTATGGATTTTTTTTAAATTGTCTAAAAGTGTGATATCTAGAGAGGGGGAACACTGGAGTATTGGAGTGGGAATGTATAAAGTAATGTTTTGATCTTTGATAGCAAAAGTATGTACATTACAAAAATGGAAGATGGTGTGCATATAAATGTTGAGATGACAAGCTGTATCATATGAAGTTAATCAAAAAAATCAAAGAGAAAAATGGGAAATCAGTATTTCTAACAAGAAATCACACCCATGCAATGAGACTGATGAGTCCAAGACAATCTATACTGCTCTGTGTCTATTTGTGTACGTATGTATGTATGCATGTACGTATGCATGTATCTATGTATCTATCTATCTATATATCTATCTCTATACTGTTCATGCTCTGTAGGTTGTTCTAGGATGGAATGTAGATTGTTCACCTGACATTTCTTCCAGATTGTATACACTGAATAATTCTAATAATCTCATTTATTATTTGATAAAAATATGTTTTAATTAACAGCTTCTGATCTTCCTATCTGAGACAGAGATTATAAACATGAGAAAAAAAATGTAGATATGAATTGAAGAAGAAAGTCATAACAGGAAACTTACTGCAATTTTTCCTTTCTCTCCTGCCACTTTACACGCTTGTTCAGTACTCATTCTCTGTTCTTACTCACTCTGTGAAAATGTCACTCTTGTGCATGGTTACTACCTTATTTTATTGCTTTGCATGTTTCACTAGAGATGTATTGCCTTCTTCCCCTACCTTGCTCATGATAAGACTTAGACTTCCAAAACCATTGACTGGTGAATTGCTTCCTTTTTTTTTTTCCTTTCTAAATAAGAATGAATTTGCTTTCAAAAAGATGGTAACAAAAAATTCACACTAATAGCCTTAGTCTCTCATCTGGTATCCTTTCATTTTCAGTCTGTTCTTTTGACAAAATTCAACCCCCTGAATATGCATTATTTAGGAGGTTTTTGACTGTTAACAACGGTATTATAATCATTTGTTTCAAACCTCAGGTCAGCCAACTGCCATATAAAAGTTTAATTTTTACATAAAAACAGTGATGTGTTGATCTGTGTCTTGCAGTTCTTTGAAATCTAGCTGAAAATGCAGACAATAGCTATCTCTTCAGGTTATTCTTTACTGTTATCACAGCAAATAATTTCTTACAGAGATGAACATCAGCTTCTTTTTTCTTTATGTCATCTGATTTTGTGGCAAAGAATAGTTGAAAGAGGGTTTGTTTTTTTCCCCGACTCTAAAGGCAAAATACTAATTGCTTAAGAAAACAAGTGCCTAATTTCTTTATCTTTTCTTTACTGTGCAGCTGATTACAAATAATGACATTTTAATTGACAAATTAGTATATGAATTAAGAAGGATGATTGTTTCCAATCTAAAATATACAGATCACAGAAGGAGAAAATAATAAGCATTCTTTAGAAAATAGAAAATAAACTAGAAAAGTTAATGCTTTAATTTTATTATTTATTTTTTAATTCTACATGCTTATGAATCTTATCCAATCTTAAAGCTTTGCTGTCATCAGAGATTGTATATTTAATTTTTTTTTCTCTGTCTTTACATTTATTTCCTACTTTCATAGCACTGGAAAAATTTGAAGACTCGAATCAATCAACAGCAATATATAAGCATTGGTTGTTGAGAAAATATATAAATATTAATATTAATAACTATATGCATAATATAATCTCTCACAACCTGTTACATAAAGGAATTTAAATGGTTTTTCTTAATCTTTTTGAATATTGTCATTGTAATATAGTTTATGCTAGAGTATCAGTGCTATATACTATTTTTTATAGTTCCTTACAGAGTTCTTAATATCTTCTGATTCTTAAGCTAAAATAATTGGCTGCTCTTACTGTTTGGCAATTTTCAAATTTGCTTTAGAAAATTAAATTATATAAACTATACATGTTTCAGGTATGTCTCAGGTATTCTGGACTTTGCTTTTGAACATTCCTTTTCAAATATCAGTTTCCAAGGGTTATTTACCTGGGTTGACATTTCCCTATATGAACAATCAGATTTCACAGAGGTAGCCTGTTTTACAATTGCTGTAATTTAAATTAATATCTTATTAGCATTTTAATTTTGTCAGGATTGATTTAACTCAAGGTTTTCATTAACTATCTCGGACACAAGAGTTGCATTTTCAAATAAAAGATTTTGTTGTATAGTTCTTTATTCTCTTGAACCTAATGTTAAGAAAAAACATAGAACTTAATCTAATCCTCAGAGATCCTTTTTAGCTATTAGGATTAGATGAGGGTTTTATAATCCTCTAGAGATTGCCCTTTTTTTCTTCCATTAGTAGTGTTGGCAAAAGATTATTTTTTATCTCATGCTTCTTTGGTAAAAGGTCACAAACTCTTTTGTTATTTTAGACCTTCTCAAAACATCACCAAATGTTTGAGCACTTAGGAGCTGTTTTGAGACTCCACTGGAGACAACTGTACGATGTCAGAGTAGAAAGGGTTTTGTTAGGTCATAGAAATCCCTTACTCTATCAAGTCTGGCCTGCCAAATTCCAGTAAGATAAAGTACAAAGAATAAACACAATCCCTGACAGGGCTGCATAAGGTATTCCTTTTTAGTTCTGTTATATAAATCTCCATTTCTGTGTTTCAGGCACTAAATTCTATTTCTTATTCTGTCATGTTTCACTCATGATAATATTTATATTCCTCATAAGATAGTTTATGCTTTGTTGATGGTTCTGGACATTAATTTCCTGTCAGCTATCAAGGATAAGATAAGAAATATTTTGTTAAAAGTTCTACATTTAGAATAATGCCTGAGCATCATAGTACAGAAGTCAGACTAACAAAACATAGGAATTGAAATTGAATTCGGTAATATTAAACCTTTTACCAATTACTTGGTTTCTCATTTGTCATGTAAAGGGAACTATGTCCAATACCAAAGTCTTCCCAAACTCTTTTTTTTTTTTTAAGTTTTAATAAAAATAGCAAGAGTTAGCTTAAACTCTGAGGATCTAATTCAAATTTATGTGATGTCAACTACATGGAAGAAAATGAAATACCTGTAGTTCTCTCTGGTCT
This sequence comes from Chiroxiphia lanceolata, assembly GCF_009829145.1. NCBI lineage: Eukaryota > Metazoa > Chordata > Aves > Passeriformes > Pipridae > Chiroxiphia > Chiroxiphia lanceolata. The sequence continues at coordinate 21,047,438 of NC_045642.1, read as the reverse complement.
CCATTGCCTTTCATCCTTTGCCTGTTACCTGGCAACTTGCAGTCTTGCTAAGATTTGTCTGGTTTTCGAAGTAGACATAGGCACAGAGTGCAGGCACAGCTCAAAACTAATTATACGTCTTGGTACAAGCATATTTGTTTCAAAAATTTGCAGCCATTTTCTTATGAGTGATATAATACAGCTCCACAGTGGCCAGAGCTCAAATATGATGGATTTATGCTGTAACCTTCCAATAATTCCCTGTGTTATATCTTTTTCTCCCTGAAGTTCCTCTTGTTTTTCTGTAACAAGAGCCAGTCATCACTGGAATTGAAACAAAAGAGGGACAAATTTGCTTCTAGCCCTCTTCTCCCCATATGAAAAAAGCCCTCTTCTCCCCATATGAAACTTTGTCTGGTACTGGTGCCAAACTACTTATTCAATTCATGTGCAAAGACTTCAAGAAAAATATTGCAATTTAAAATGCACTTCTTTGCTGTTTCCTATGCACAAGTTTCTCCAAAAAAATTTTTACTACATTTTAATCACAGATATTTTGGAATGCACTAAACAATGTGCCAACATTTTTCGGATCTAAGCTAAAAATTTTAGGAAACAATGTGTGATAGGGACACTGTCTCAGTTTCAGAAATAACTGAGATAACCCAGGGATACATAGAGTTCAAACCTAGGTATGTATAAGAAGCACTGGCAAATATCCATCTCTCTGGAACGCTGCTTATGGGATAAAGAACATGGTGTTCAATTAGAAACTGAATCTCATAAGCAATGCCTAATTCAATGGACTCAAAAGTTCAGTTGTCCTTCTATCTCATTATAAAAATGTTTAGAAATATATAGGATATATGACTTTCACAGCACTGAAGACTTAGAGAGAACACTACAGAGAACAACCAGAGGGTTAGACCCAGGGAATGCTGTGTGACACTTTCCCATCACTCAGTGCAGTGGTGCTGTATAACCAGAATGAAACAGGATTTGTTTTTAGGCAGAATGTATTGGTATTTAGGGTACTAAAAAAGAGAAGAAATCATGGCCTCATTCAATCTAATAAATTCATAAAGCCAAATTTATACTTTCAGTTTTATAATATAAGTCTTCCTTTCAGAAATGTAATATATTTCCAAACTCTTTTTCAATAGTTTATTCTTATCTGTAATTTTATTACAGTTTAAAGAGAAAATATTAGGTACTTTTGTTCTTCGTATCTTTTTCATCAGCAGAGCTGCATGTTGTACAGTTGTTTTCAATATACAGTAATAATGATCTCTGCAAAGAGATGCAAGACATTTCTCCTCCCCTTCCCGAGCACCTCTCTTAACCTGAGAATAAGGATTAATAAAATGTAAGCCTTGGTGCTTCTGAGGATTAACTATAGGTAGTTTGCATTTCTGCCCATCAGCTGTAGGTCAGAAATTACTGAAATCTCGTAGTGGCATCAAGATTCCTGGTAGGCCACTGGTGCCATACACACAGAAATAAAGTTAGTCCTCTGAAGTGCTCCAAACACATTATTTTAAAAGTCTTAATTTATAGATCCTAATCTTACAAGTATTTCTGCATGCACAAAGCCTTATTCATGTTAGTGATACCAGGCACATTGTTATCTTATTCACAGGATTGGGTCATATGAACAAAAGACAGAAGTTACTAAAGTCAGTAATGGAATGGAGTTTTTATTCTTTCAATAAATATGTGTGTTTATAATACAATCTCTCTAAAAGACAATGATACTATTTACTGAGTGGATAATAACAGAAAAAATTATTCTTTAGATTTGGAAAATTAGGAATACAATTAGATAGTCTCAGTTTCAGATACAATTTTATTGTTAGATACAAAACATTTTTATTGTTATATCCGAAACAATAAATGCATGCAAGAGGCAAGCAGCACGAAAGACTTCAGTATTCCATACTGAAAGGGTTGAGAGGGAAAGATAAAAAGAAAATCAAACAAATTAAGTAGTAGTGGTCAGTTAGAAATAACTTAGTGGAAACTACAAGATATTATGGAGTAGGTGTCCAGTCTTTGATAACACTATTTTTATATGCCTTCTAGTCACAATTGAAAAAGTTTTTTTCCTAATTATGTGCGTGTTTTGAGATATATATTATACAGAAGGAAAAAAATCAAAGTCACTATGTTACAAAGCAGCTGGAAACAAGTAAAGCCCTTCAAGAAAGTTAACCTAAGACTTGCTTTAAAAAAAAAAAAATTGATGACTAACCTTACCTTCAAAATTTTTCCTGCAAAAAATACCCACCTTAAAGTGGATGGATGGCATCCTGATATTACTTCTCCCAATCTGCTAACAAATTCAAACTGCATATGGGATAGTTTAGAGTAAAATCATTCATATTCCTCATCCACTTTTCTTAGGCCCTGTTGCTATTTATCCATTTACATGTTCTGTCTTCACTCTGAGTCTATAAATATCTATAGTCAAGAATTTTTGTTTATTTTGTGTCTAGTAAAATGGGTCCTGTTCTAGATAATGCTTCTGGTGACTGTAGAAAAATATGAAATAAATAAAAATTATTTTATTGGTGTGAATAACTGCACAACAGCAAAATGAAAGTCTTCACAGACTCTGAACTACTCCCACATCTATAAGATGGACGCCTAAAATATCTGAATTCTAATTCTTCTTGAAATGACAGAAAAATGCCGAGACAAGAAATAGACAAATAGGTGATAAATCAGAAGGTGAGATAAGAGGGAAGATGCAACCTCTAATTAACCATTTTAAATTCTACTTATTTTTGATTTAGCATGATGTTAATCTTAATAAAATAACAGTAACCTTGAAAGTATTGATGTTATTTTCATGTAATTTATGACAATGAAAAATGTGCTGAGGTTATGGGTTATGTCATTTGCCAGTGAATTAGATAAATCTTAAAGTTTATTTTCTGACTGCATACTTAGCTATTGAAGTTATCTCTAAGACATTAACTTATTGAAAAGAAGATATCATCTTTCAAGAGAAACATGTCAAAAATATTTTGATAAAGTATTTATAATCCCTGAAAACAGATGGCTGTTTCATAAAGATTGTCAGCTGAGAAGATTTACTGACAGAAACATGTTAAACGTCTTAAAATTTTTTGAGGGAAGAACTTGCACCACAAAATCAGATGCATTCTTCCCTTAATCAATCACAGTTGGTTGATTTTTTGACAGCAGGAGCATGCTAGACCTAATTTGATTGCCTTACACTTTTTCTGATTAATAATACCTGGGTAAGTTGAACCTTGATGGAGAGAGTATAAAAGCAGATCACTTGCACAAAGCATAGGTAGGATGATGGGAGAAGAAAATAATTTGATATGTGCAGATAAAGAAAAATCCATGGGATTGTATTCATGCAAAAAAACACTGGGTTTGTTTTGGCTGAGGTAATAATAGACAGCATTTAAACTTTCAGAAGTATGGTATAAATCTCCCCAAAGAATACAAATTACATAAGCAGTATATAGTATTTGAAATTTCACATATTATTTTAGTTTTTTCTGTATGCATAAAGTGCCTTTTTGATGGAAAGAAAAATATGTGGCAAGGCAGAGCTCAGTAAAACGTTGTGTTACTGCATTCATTCTCAGTTGAAGAAGTCAATAGGGTCATGTAGTCTAAGGTGCAGAAAGATACTGAGAGACTGAGAACCGTAATCAGAAGAACAGCTGCTGACATATATTCTCCTTCTTAATATGTTATTTGGTGATACTTTGTAGTGGAAGCCTTTGTTGCTTTGTTACTTTGCAATTGTGCATTCTGCAGGGCCAAAAACCATAAACCTGTACCTTTCTACCCAAACCTGCTTATACTATAACCCTGTAGCCCTGCTTATACTATAGACTGTATCGGCAATATTTAGATACTGTATCAGCAATAAATCTAGTCATAATCATCCATATGATTAGTGTCATATTTCTCACACCTGACCAGGAGTCTTCTCTCTACTACTCTGCCACACTATAAATCATCATAGTAGATAGGAAAGCAAGTAATTTCCATTCCTGCTAAGGCTTGTTTTTTCCTGGGAAGGATACCTATTCATACAGGAATATTTTCAGACTTACTCTGCATCTCTGGGTACGTTAAGTATTGTTGTGCACAAGAGTTGTATCTAGTCTCAGGTGTGGGTCAAGTAACAAAAATTAATTCTACTATTATTGCATCATTCTTCTGTTCCTTTTAAGATGCTGGGACTCATAGCTGATCATGAATGGCAGCAGCAATGGTTATACCATCATGCAGACTGTGTCTATTTATAATGAGTCACTGCTTTTAGTAGGCTCAGTGTGGGAACACCTGAGTGAGAAGATACACAAGGTTATGAGCACCCTAGTTAATTTTGAATGAATAATATGAATATTCACTGGAAGGGATATTTTTAGTGTTTACAGAAACTGAAATAAACTTTGTAGGAACTACCATACAGCTAAGAAAATTTTGTCTTATTTACCTTCTTGAGGAAAAGTTACAGTAAGTGTTAGCATGACATCCCTTTCCTAAGTGATTTACCTGGCCTATCATAACTTCCTAAATTAATATGTAACTGTACATAGATTTTTTCCTAGTTAATGAATCAGATTCACATTTAAATATTGTATATTAGACATATATATATATATTAATAGACATTCTTTAATGACACCCAAACCTGTTAAGATCTTTTCCTGGGTCAAATTTGTCAAATATCATTCTTTTTTGCAGTCTAGATTAGAGAATTCATTTTTTCACCCATCTAATAGTAGGTATTTGATCTCAATTAAGCAAATGTGCTTCGACTGCACTCAGTATGACAGAAGAGCTAAATAAGGAAGTTATCCTGAGAAATACTGTGGAGTGTTGTATTCTGTATCCTTTACAAGCTCAAGTGATAATACTGTAACTTTAGGATGGTAAAGAAAGTATGAGCCATGAGAAGTATGAAAAAGTCTTCAACTGACCTGTTTAAGCTTGCAGACAAAGGTGAAAAATGCACTCTTGTTACATGTATTATCCTGTTAAAATTTTTTGTACTTTAAAGTATGATACCAGGTACACTGAGTCCCAAAACAAATACTTTCTGTAAGCAAACAGAAAGAAAGAAACAAGCCAACCTTCTACTAAGTCCAAGGTTCAAAATGTATTGATTTTGACTTTTGAAAAGTAGAACTCTATCATAGAAAATAAAAGGTTAACAGAAACAGTGAAAATTAATTTCTTATTTAACTCTTCATTGGTAAAACGAGAAATGAAGTGCTACATAGAGATTTTTGATAATTCTTAGGGACAAGGAATTAATCCTTTTTTTTTCCTGATCATTGAATACTGAATGGCCTCTTTTAATATGAAAAACCCCTCTGTTTGTGTTTCTATAATGTTTTCTATTTCAACTACTCTTCCAGATCAATTTTATGAGGTTTATTACCTGCTCATTTATGAGAACTTTTGTCTCAGTATTTAAAAACATGAGAATTGTCAACCAGGAGCATTTTCAGTGTCTGCTTTTCACAGCTGATGTCATTTAGTTCCCTAACTTTTTTTTCCCTGAAAGCCCCTGTTGACCAGGTTTCATACTGTGGTTTGCTTGAAAATTATGGAATATTCACACTCTGAGTGGGACTCTGGCAACTTGTATTTTTGTGCATGTGCACATATCCACTGCAAAGAAAAACCTCCATTTACTCTAGTAATATATCACCGTGTTACAACCATCAGGGCATTTAATTTACAACTCAAATCAATTGGGACTTGCTTCTGCTAGACAGTAATATACAGTCAGTTTAAAAAACCTGGATATTGCAGCTCAGTGCAAGATGGGCTGTCAGTCAGCAGAGTAACAAAATGACAATTTATGGTTTGTAAATATCCAGCAGATAAATTGCAAGAAAAATGCACTTTGACTTTAGCAACACACTGTGAGGAATACGTTTTTGCTGAAAGAACTGTGTACTGTGGGAGGAAATTACTTCTATTAAATAGAAATACTTTACTCTCTCTTTATTATATGTTTCCTTAAAGAACCTGTTTACTGCCTAAGACTTTTAAAGAAACCAAAATATATATACTGGGCCTTTTTCTTTGGTGATGTAATGACTTCTCAGACAGTCATCTTATGTAGATCTATATAACTTCACTAAAGCTCACCAGAGCTGTACAGAAGGTTGGTAAGTGTAGTGCAGTGTGGGCTAGGAGGAGGAAATACATACTACAGGGTGCTGGTATGGCACTGAAATAGCCATGAGTCTTGAAGAAACAAGATGATTCTTAGCATTGAAGAAACACAAAGAAGAAGAGACAGATTTCTATGTAGATAAGGGCCTAATATCTCAAATTTCATGAAGCCAAAAAGGGAACTTTCTCTCTGGAGTATCTTCACGGCCTGTGTAAGCAAAGCAAAAGATGAATCAAGAATCCATTGATGACCACCTGAAAAAGCTTGAAATGAAGGAAAAACACTTTGTACATATGGTTTCTACTTTCACCGTGCCCTAGGTTTTGACAAGAAATATAAATAATAATTTTTTGAGGGTGGAGGGAGGCTGTGGTGAATCATAGAATCATAGAACCATAGAATCAAGAGGGTCGGAAAAGACCTCTGAGATCATCAACTCCCATCCTTGATCCAACACCACTGTGGTTACTAGACAATGGTAGTAAGTGCCACATCCAGTCTCATCTTAAAAACCTCCAGGGACGGTGAATCCACCACCTCCCTGGGCAGCCCATTCCAATGTCTGATTACTCTCCCTGTAAAAAAATTTCTCCCTAATATCCAACCTAAACCTCCCTTGGCAGAGCTTAAGACTATGCCCTCTTGTCCTACTGCTGGTTGCCTGGGAGAAGAGACCAGTGCCCATCTAGCTACAACCTCCTTTCAGGGAGTTGTAGAGAGTGATTAGATCTCCCCTGAGCCTCCTCTTCTCCAGGCTAAACAATCCCAGCTCCCTCAGTCTCTCCTCATAGGACTTGTACTCGAGTCCCTTCACCAGCCTCGTTGCTCTTCTCTGGACCTGCTCCAGCACCTCAATGTCCTTCCTGAACTGAGGGACCCAGAACTGGACACAGTACTCAAGGTGTGGCCTCACCAGCACTGAGTACAGGGGAAGAATCACTTCCCTGATCCTGCTGGCCAGGGAAGGCCAGGATGCCATTGGCCTTCTTGGCCACCTGGGTACACTGCTGGCTCATGTTCAACTTCCTGTCAATCCAAACCCCCAGGTCCCTTTCTGCTTGGCTGCTCTCCAGCCATTCTGTGCCCAGCCTGTAGCGCTGCAGGGGGTTGTTGTGGCCAAAGTGCAGGACCCGGCACTTGGCCTTGTTGAACCTCATCCCGATGGAATCAGCCCAACTCTCCGTCCTGTCCAGGTCCCTCTGCAGAGCCCTCCTGCCTTCCAGCTGATCGACACTCCCCTCCAACTTGGTGTCATCTGCAAATTTGCTGATGGTGGACTCAATCCACTCATCTAAATCATCAATAAAGATATTAAATAGAACTGGGCCCAACATTGATCCCTGGGGGACATCACTAATGACCGACCGCCAGCTGGATGCAGCCCCGTTCACCAGCACTCCCTGGGTCCGGCCATCAGCCAGTTCCTGACCCAGCACAGAGTGCCCCTGTCCAAGCCATGGGCTGCCAGCTTTTTCAGGAGTATGCGATGGGAGATGGTGTCAAAGCCTTTGCTGAAGTCCAGACAGACCACATCCACAGCCTTCCCCTCATCCACCAGGCGGGTCACCTGATCATAAAAGGAGATCAAGTTGGTCAGACAGGACCTGCCCTTCCTAAACCTGTGCTGGCTGAGTCTGATGCCTTGTCCATCCTGTAGGTGCTGTGTGATTGCACTTAGGATGATTTGCTCCATAATCTTGCCAGACACTGAGGTCAAGCTGACAGGCCTGAGGTTTGGGGTTTGTTTGCTTGTGATTTCTTTTGGTTGCTTGTTGTTTTTTCATGTGTGGCTTGGTTTTCGTTTTATGGTGGATTTTTTTGTTTGTGGCTTTTTTTAGCTCTTATGGAAATATAAAAATAACTTTTAAAAAGTTGCAAGTTTTCTCCACATTGAAACTGCCCAATCCCAAACAAATGGCTTCATCCATTCAACTATCATGTGAGTTAATTTTTGTGAGGTTTCCCACCTTTTCACTCTTCACGAACAATTTTGAAAGAAAAGGATTGATTGGCATGCAAATTATGAATTATCATATATACTGAGGATGAAATATTCTTTAACCTAATTTTCAGAGAAGCGAATTGCTACAAAGAATCTATAAAAAAGGAAAAGGAAGAAAATTCATCACATTCCACCTAATTTGTGTATTTTTAAGCAAAGACAAATATTGCTGTCTTGGAAATTCAGTAATTACAACTAAATAGAGAGAGTAATTTTACCTTACCTCTTGGAATATACATGATTTGTATCCTAAACACTTATTCTCCTGTATTGCATACTTTTAGTGCTGTTCTGGTCTATTGCATACTGTAATTAACACACATTCTCTTTTTTTAGATTCAATTCTACACCCTCAAAAAGCTATTTGAATATGAAGTCCCTTACTATACTCTCCTAACAAAAGAGAATTAAAAGCATATAAAACAATTATTATCTTATGCCCCTTCACTGTAACTCAATCTTGACCCCTAGGGATATTTACTTTTGAAATCTGTGTAAAAAGTTGCAATTTTGTCCTCATATCCTCTTATGATTTGGCCATTCTGCTAAAATTCTCGTGGCTGATAACAATAGAGATGAAGGGGGATTTTATATTAATTATTTCTGATATGACTGATGGTCATAGAAAAGTTGTCATATAGAAAATATAAGTGGCATAGGAATTAAATTAATTAAATTAATTTAACACAAGAATATTGCCATTATTAATGCTCTACATGACAAACTATCTAGTTGCTGTTCATTCACAATCTTTATGCAATTTTTTTCCCCACATTGGTCATAAATCCTAAAATATTTAGATTGTTATCTAACTGCATATATAGATACCCAAGTCTCAAGAGATCAAGTAAATTGTTAATAATCTTAAAGTGACTCAAAGTGAAAAGAAATGTCATCTGACTATTTCTAAGTTCAACAGACATTTTTGAATCATGAAACAGATTGTAATAGCTGATATTCTTCATTAACTGATAAAAAGACCATCTTTCTCCAAGGAATTACTTGTATAAAAGTCATGATAAATGCGTAATCCTGAAGCTCTTGAGATCCTGTAATTTTTATGCATTTAGCATTCCCTGAACTCAGAATTCAAGTTCTATCCAGAGGACAGTCTTCTATTTCTAGCAAAGACAATTATTGTTGGAAAAATTCCCTGCTGATGTCAGATTTAGTGTCTGCATTAATAAAATATATATTTAGTGTTCTATTGCAGATGAAAAAAAAATCCAAACACATTCAACAAATTGAAATTAATCAGAGGCACCTGAGATCATGATTATATTGTTTGTTTAACTCTTCTATTCTCTCGGTTTTCTTCTTTTTTCTTTTTTTTCCTCATTTTTTTTTTCCTTTTCCCTTATTCATCTAGGTGAAGACTTCTATCAAATGAAGCGGAATATAGTCATTAAAGTTAAGATTTAAAAAAAAATCCAGCTTCACATCAATACTGATCCTTTCTATTGTGAAATTACTTTTCTCACCTCATTTAATGACAGAAACTTGGCAACCATGATGTACTTCTATTTTATTTTTAACTTCACATCTGATAGATACATGTGTGAGAGTCTTGAAAATTACAAAGATATTTTTGTCACTTACTATGCAGTAGGCTGCTGTCATTTATTGTACAGTAAGACTCTACTATAATAGAGCATGAATCTTTTGATAATTCATAGATGAATTCTCAGAAGAGAGGCTCACAACTGGTTCTGTGCTGGAGATACCTTTACGTTGCAATGCATTTGTGTCTGTCATCAACAATGTCCTTTTGAGACTCATGGCCCCCAGTGAGAAGGATTTATGAGTATTTTTCTCAACCTATGCAGAGCTCTGTGTGCATGGCTGGGCCTTTTCAGCAGTAATCCAAGTGGGGTAGGTAGCCCAGGCTGAGAGTAGTGACCTTATTAAGGGGTGTTATAAAGGGAGCATGAAGAGAGAAGTGGAGTAAGACAGAGGGAGCGTGGATCAAATTATTTTTATGGTGAGTTATTTGACTTTGTGGGAAGCTGTTTCACATCACTGTCATTACAGCTACCGCTGGGTGGTTTTGTTTTGTAAGAATGAACAGAGAAATACGTTCTTTGCCAAGGAAACCATGCCATGTGAGAGCAGGTGAATTATTTGCTTGTAAGGCCTTTGGGAACTATGTCAATTTCTCCTGTCTCTGTTACTGTGCATGTGGATAATCTGTTCTGAACACTGATTTTACTGAGCACTAGTAAATCTGAGCTTTTGCTTATTTTCATCACTAGAATAATAAGGCAGAAAAGATAAAAAAATATTAGTGAATCTACTCATTGTATATGTTACCTATGGTGAATTTTGAGAATGTGGAGTCAGAAAAAACAGAAGCTTCAAGTTCCAAAATGGAGTGTACCTGTCACTGAAGGGATCTATGTGATGGTGTTTGGTTACCACAAGCACAGATTCACAGTTGAGAGTAGTGTGTGCTGTATCAAACTGGTGGGACTCTTCAAGTATTGTAGGCTGTTGAACTGATGCAAGATTTTGAAAATCCTAAAGAAAAATAGACTGTAATAGAATATAATGAAAGGTAAAAAAGTCATTCCTTTGATTAAATAAAGGTATATCTTCTGTCAATAAGTTGGCTTTTCACCCACTCGTGTCTACAGTAGGTGTACTGTAACTTCACAGTTTCATAGCAACTAGACCCTGAATATTTTAGTGTTTAGCAGTAATTACAGCTCTGCTGCAATTGTTTTATCAGAAATAAGTCTTCTTTGCCTTGCTTTTCCTTCTTCCCTGGTTTTAATGTATTTGCCAAGATTATGGCTTTCTCTTTGAGGAAAAACACCTATCAGAAAATGAGTTGAAAGAAGCAGATGTGTTTCACCTCACTGATAAAGTGGGTCTGTTATGCTTTTTCTATAAGCAATGAATGTGTAATGCTTCCCAAAGGATGAGAGTATGGACTCCAGTCACTTGCTTAGCTCTCCAAACATTAACTGTATGGACAAATTAAAAATTACCTGGATGTCTCTGAAAGCTGCTGTTTTAAGTATTAAAGCATTTACATCTCTAACTTACGAAATGGAAAGCGTTAATAACTGATCATGTTGAAATATCCACTGTCCCTGGAAACAAAAAGTTTCTAGCCTCTGTGTATAATGATGAATTTTAAGACAGAAAAATGCACTGCTTATATTATTCTATCATGTAGTTAGATTCTTTTAATATAAGTAGTTACATTATAGAGGTGTAGTCTTTCTTTGAAGTGGATACAACTTGCTTTTCACTGTTAATCTATAACAATTGAACTCTTAATAAAGCTGTCATGATATGGATGAGAAAATTTCTGCCATGAGTTTTCATCTATTCAGACTTCTTCTGCTTAAAATCAGTGCACATGGTGCTTATTTAAACTTTTAACCTGAAAACTTTTTTGTCCTGCATTTTTCTCTACATTCCCTTCATTGCCTTACAGAAGTGACGGACATTTCAATGAGTTAAGTAGAATAGGATCTCCATAATTCCTATTTATATGTGTTTAGAAGATTTTTTAACTTATGAAAAAACAGCATTTGAAGCCATTAGGATCACTTTGCTGAAAGGAAAAATACATATTTTCTATAAGTCTTTACATAACAAGGAAAACCACAATAAAGTACTCTAACACCACTTATCTGCTTGGCCATCACTGAAGGATCATTCCTCTGAATCAGCCACTAAAATAAGATACAAATTCTTATTTAGAGCATTTCACAAATCTTTTCTAGAAGATATAACATTACTTTCAATTTGTAAGTTACAAAATGAAATTTTCTACTGCACTCAGAATAAGACAATAGTAGGAGGTTTTTTGTTCTGCTTCCAATTAACAAACAGTGCTAAATATCTTTGTTGTCTGAAAATTTATTTTCAGCAAAATTAGCAACATAATTGGAACTGAAAGAAAATACTGGTATTGCTAATCATTGAAGTGCTTTGTCATACCACTTTTGGTGTGTCTTGAGCAAGAAAATAGATTTCCCTCCTCTCATTAGGAATGATTTTGATTAGCATTGAGAAACACAATAAATAATGCTTATGTTGGCTTGTTCATCTCTTTCAGTGATTAAAATTTGAGTAAAAAAAGTTAAGGTGAAAGAAACTTGGCAACACGTATCTGGAACCTTTCTTATTTCTTATTTCACAGTTGAATGATACTACCACTACTCGTGGTACAAGGTTACATATGGTAACATTGGAAGGATGGAGATGAATGCCACAATGCATTTCAATAAAATGTTGGCATAACTAATGTTTGAGTAACAAAGGAGCTGCAAGTGTGCTCATGTAAAATCAGGCCATCTCTTTTTCTTGATTCATTGGTGCATGTATATAAACTTGAAGGAAAATTCAAATACTTGGTAGCGATAACACATCATTTTTGCCTCCAGATCCAGTGTTCTACAACTGTGCATAAGGAGTTGTAAATAAATTGTAAATATAATTATTCTCCTATCAAAAAGGTATTTTTATTGTCTTACTCTAAAAGACACCACTTCTGCAAAACTTGCTAAAATTAAGTATAAACATCAAATCCAGGATTGAATCTGATTAAATAACTCCTGTAGGAAGTATTCTGCAAGTGTCTCACTGCTTTTAAATAAAAGGCACTGAGGAGCCAAGATCAAGACTGGCTAATCAGGGAGACTACTAAATGGATTATATGGGCTCAGAAAAAGTCTTACCTTGGCCTGTCCATTCAGGTTCAGATTGGTTGAATAATGAAAAATCACTGTGCTGGATGTCACTACAACATAGTTTTTGTTAACTACTCTGCCTCATTTACAGTATTTTGTACTAAATTTATTTAATTGTATTTTGTTTTAAATGTCAAACAAAATTGAATTGCTTACTTGGGTATACAAGTATTGCAAAATTGGAGTACAGGGACACCTCAATCAGTGTCTTACTGGACAGCATGAGTGTTATCTGACATGTATCTATGTAATCATGATGACTTTCTCCTCCTTGACAATGTTTATCTGTTTTATTTATTTTTCCCCGTAATGATTGTTGTCTCTTCTGCATCTGTTAATTCAAATGAAGAATGTATTTGAAGTTTGGAGAAAACAATGTTGATTTCTTAGTTCTCCTTATGCTCAGGCATGAGGATCTAGTATTTATAATGCCTTTTTCTGTAGATGTTCTTTGAGATGTAACTTAATTTTTGTAATAGGTAAACCTGAGGGGTTTTCCTTCAGAGAAAACCAATAATGTTTTTATTGTTACTAATTAAAATTATATCCTAAAATAATTACTTAAGACCTATGTTGTAAAAGTAGTAATATTCCCTGTAAATATTACTGGTCTAGAATGCTTGCTCAGCTAATAAATATATTCCTAAATATGCCAAATTAATCTCCTACTGCTCTAACTATGGCTTACATTTGTTTTCCATGGTCAGCATACACCAAACTGACATTTCCTGAACAAAGAAATGGTAAACCATTCTTAAAAATAGTTTGATGAATCACTGTAGGACTCTGGTCCACCACACTCTCTCTTTGGTCTGACATTAGTGGTAAATTTACCTAGAGATTTCAAAATCAAAACAATGTTCTTGGCAAATGGTCTTGTATCTTGAGAATAAATAGGTTTTCTTGGATTTCGGAGTAGTCACTTTACATTTTGAAGCATAATTCTGAACTTTAGAAAACATAAAGCTTAACATTCAAAGTTATACAAAATCATGAATGTCAGTACATTTCAGTAGCATGGCCTCTGGTTTATTCCTTACTTCTGTGTCAGACAGCCTAGTTTTCAGCTCAAAGTACCAAGTGCTTTTGTTTTATTATGGACCCCAGATTTTTTCTTTTTTCTGAACAGTCTCACAATATTGATCTAGCAAGGCCATAAACATATTGAAGCCAAATTGAAAGAATTCCTGTATATAATCTAGTGTGGAAAATGAGTAATCTGCTTGTCTTACACTACAAATATGTAACCTTATCATGGAGACTGAGAGATGAGGAAGAGTTCTTTCCACCTTTATTTTGAATATTAAGGTAAAGAACATTAAGTGATGTGAAGTTGGTTTATGATATTAAAAAAAACCATAAAATGTCTTGAATGGGATTTTATCTGGATTCCAGTTAACTTTTTCTTAAATGAGGTGTTTGATGGGAGTTGAATGGTGCACAAGACATTGATGTTGACTGCTGTAAGGAAAAGTTTTTAAATGCAAAAATTTAACTATGGTTAAAGAATGAATCATATATGATTAACAGCATGTATAGAGAGAAAAGTAATAATTTAAACAGTCATTACTTAGTATCTTAGTGTGGTAGCAATGGTTAAGCAATAAGATGAAGATAAATCTCAATAGATTAATGAGACATGATTTAACTTATCCTTTAGATGTTCTTACCATAATTATTACAACATGAATCATGAAAACTGAAGTCTAATCAATAAGAAAAATCAGAACGGCCTGGGTTGGAAGGAACCTTAAAGATGATCAAGTTCCAACTCCCTGCCATGGGTAGGAACACTTTTCACCTAGACCAGGTTGCTCAGAGCCTCATCCAGTCTGGCCTTGAAGACTTCCAGGGATGGGTCATCCACCATTTCTCTGGGAAATCTGTTCCAGTGTCTCACCACCCTCACAGCAAAGAATGTCTTCCTGATAGCTACTCTAAACCCACCCTCTTTCAGTTTGAAGCCATTCCATCTTGTCCTGTCACTACACGCCCTTGCAAACAGTCTCTCTCCAACTTTTCTGTGGGCTCCCTTCAGGTACTGGAAGGTCTTAATCCAGTCATCCCAAAGCCTTCTCTTTTCCAGGCTGAACAATCCCAGTTCTCTCAGCCTTTCCTCATAGCAGAGGTGCTCCATCCCTCTGATCAACTTGGTGACCTTCCTCTGGACTCACTCCAACAGTTCGATGTCCTTCCTGAGCAGGGGACCCCAGAGCTGGATGCATTACTTGAGGTCTCACTAGAGCAGAGTAGAGGGGGACAATCATCTCCTTTGACCTGCTGGCCACACTTCTTTTGATGCAGCCCAGGATACAACTGGCTTTCTGGGCTGTGCGCACACATTGCTGGCTCATGTAGCTTACAGATAAGTTAATGTTTTCCCAGTTTCCTTCTTTAAATGTCCAGAAACTTATTTTGTTTTGTTTGAATTTTATGAAATCTATAGGAAAAGACATGCATGTTAAAGGGCAAATAGGAAAAGAACCAGTTTGGGGTATTCAATTCTCATCTTTAGTTTCTTCTGTAGTCAATACTTTTCAGTGAAAATAGGTATCATACAATAATATAAACTGACAAGAGTTGTAATCACATGGTATTTGGAAAGTATCACATTCTCAGATGACAAGAATGTGAAGAAAATGCCATTTGATACTAAATATCATGATTTTATGTACAGGATCAATGTATAACTAATGCTGATGGAATAGCTAATGCTGGTGTCTTTGACCACAACAAAGAAATCCCTGATGCATATCTCAGAACCAAATTAGACTGAAGGATGCACCATGTACTTGCTTACACATCAAAATTTTCAATGTGTTATGTTTTAATAGGAGCTGTCCATGTTAGTTACTATGCAAGTTGGAGCATTCCCTGATGAATGAACATCTGGCAAAACCTAATGTTAACATTTCCAAAGAATTCATTACTTGTAACTTTTAATTGACAGATAAAGTATCTTTCTTATCTGTAAAATCCCATAAATGCCTAGAGAGAAGAAACATGAAGATCATCTAGATAAATCTCCATACCACTGATGCTGGAATTTGGTTATTGTTTTTTTTTTTTTTTGAAATGCTTCCTGAATTCTAATAATGTACATTGTTCAAATATCCCTAGTTGACTAATTATTAACTAATTTCAGTTAACAAACTTTTTCCTAATGTGCAACCTAAATCTCCTTCAAAATTTATTTGATTTTTCCTTTTTTTTGGGGGGGGGTGGGTGTTGATTTTTGTTTGTTTTGTTTTACTGCTATGTTTTATTTAGGGTAGTATAGATGATTGCTGCCATAACTACCACCTTTCTATGTATGGGGAAACTTCTTGTGTGTGGTTTTATTGCTTTTCCAACTCTTTTACTTATATCTTAGTGTGATAGAAAAATTTGAAGATTGTATACACACTATTTCTTTTGGGGTGAATATGCAAAATAAAACCCTTAAGAATCTTAAACTTGATACATCCATGAACTTACCTTTTCTGTGGGACAAAACCACTCTTTACCTATGATAGCTTTTCAATTGTGCTGGTTATGGATGGGGTAGAGTTAATTTTCTTCACAGTGTCTGGTATGGGGCTTTGTTTTGGCTTTGTGCTGGACACAGGGTTGATAACAGAGAGATGATTTTGTTATTGCTGAGCAGGGCTTACACAGAGCCAAGGCCTTTCTGCTTCTTGTACTGCCACATTAGCCAGGAAGGTGGAGGTTCATGGGAGGTTGGGATGAGACATAGGCAGGACAGGCAACCCAAACTGACCAAAGGGATATTACATACCAAAAAACATCAAGCTCAGTATATAAAGTCAGGAAGTATATTAAAGTATAAATAATATATAAAGTATATTAAGAAGGAAGTAGGGGGGACGTTTGGAGTGATGGTTTTTGTCTTGCCAGCTAACTGTTACATGTGATGGGGCCCTGCTCTCTTGGAGGTGGCTGAACACTTGAGTACCCATGGGAAGCAGGGAATTAATTCCTTGTTTTGCTTTACTTGCATGCACAGCTTTTGCTTTCCCTATTGAACTGTCTTCATCTCAACACATGAGTTTTCTAGTTTTTACCCTTCCAACTGTCTCCCTGGTCCTGTTGGTGGGGGAGTGAGTGAGCAGCTTTGACTTGATTTCAGTCTGGGCTTAGATCATGACAGGCTTGGTGGCTGGCTGGGATTAAACCATGACATCAATTCACTTAACCATGGAGAGTTTTCAACAGTGCATATGATCATAGTTATTTTATATTTCTATTTTGGAGTAATTTTTCAATAGGTACAGAACTCTACACTTAATTACATTGCATTTTCTCTATAGAATATTTTATCAAGTCCATTTGGAATTCCCATTATTTTTCTCAGGAGTGCTGAAATTTTGTCAGATGGATGACACATGCAGCTTTTTTTCTTTTGTGCAAAACCATTGATAAACTATAAGAACTTGACTAGAGACAAAATTGTAATGGATTCCACTTGAAATGCTCTCCTTAGTTACCAAGTGCAACTTCAATCTGGATTTGCAGACAGTTGCAAATACCTTATTTCACCTAGGCATGTTTCTTCCCTTCACTTGGAAAAATGTCTTATAAATGTCAAAAATCAGATGGGACTTGTCCTTGAAAAATCTTTTTCACTTATTTCTTAGCTTAATTTCCTAAGGAAATTAGGTTCTGCAATCACACTGTGTGTGTCTGTTCTTCCTGATTAATAACCTCTTTTCAACAAAATTTGACATTGACCAGAGGGATAGAAGTCTCAAATATAATTAAATCCCTATGCACTGCAGGGAAGTAGGCAACTAGGTAAATGAAAAGTGCCTTTTATAAGATAAAGACTGAAAATTCAACACATCCAGAAACACTAGTGAATCCTTCCAGCAAAGGCATTACTTATTCCCTGACCTTGGAGAAATTTCAATGAGTGCTCAACATATTATTAGACACCAGAGAATTTGCAGGGTGTTGTTCCAGATGAGAAGCAATGCTGACTTTTGATACTGACCACGTTTAAGTGAAGAACTTGATGATCTGTTTTAGTATTTTTTTTAGTCATGGAGGTTAGCTGATAGGTTTATAGTTTCAGATGTTTGTTCTTCAATTTTTTTTATGTGATCATACTCACAATTCTGTCTCTTGAAACTTACTTATGAGTTTTTGTAAAAATATGACAATGGCTCAGAGAGTACTTCAGAAAGTTTTTTGACAATATTAAACATGTATTTTGGAAAGCTATACCAATATAAATATGTATAACTTATCTAAATTTTTCTGAATTTCTTTCCCTATCTTAGCTTTTATTCTCATTTAAAATTAATTTTGCTAACTGCCACGGTCCGAGGGGGGAAGGGGCCGTGACACAGCACGCATGGATCCACAGACAAAGTAGAGGTGCAACTCGAATACTTTATCGAGGTGTGCCGAGGTTTTATGGGTTTAGGCGGGGAAAGGGCAGAACACGAGGTGGAGCATGACACAGACAAACGGGGGAACAAATCGGGGTAGGGACACAGGCAAAGGGGGAGGAACGTGGGAGGAACCAGGGAAGGAAAGGGCGAATGGTAGCTGTCTCCTCTCTGCAGCTTCTGCAGCTTCTGCAGCCTGTCAGAGAGGGGAGTGGGGAAGTAGGGAGCAGGCAAGCTCATGGCAAGCCCAAACATGCCCGGGCTGTGCACTGTGTAGTGTGGATACAGTGAAACCACATAATAACAGTAAAGTCCATATAATAACTGCAGGGTCCATATAATAAAGTCCTGTCAATTGCTGTATGTTTTTCTCCACGCCTGGAACCTCTCCCATCATGAATCTTGTTCCTTCACAGCTAACTGTATGACTACTTAAAGACTACAATAAGGAAATTGTTTGACTCGCTTCATATTGTTTGTTATATGTCCCTAACTTAACATGGATGGAAAAAAATACTCTCCTACTTTCTTATGTCTTTGTTCTTCACCCACATTGCAGTCCTTAGTCTTTGTACCTTTCCTTTCATAGACAACCATATTTCCATTTGTTATAGAATTCTTGGCTTTAAGACTTGTAATAAACCTCCAGAGACATAACTGTTCATCATGATGCTATAAGGTATTTAATACAGTCTCTTTCATCAACTGCAAGCTGTCCAATATTCCTTTTACATTTGATACTATGTTGCTCTAACAAAACATGGCTTGAGTATGAGGGTGAATAAGCAAGTAAGTTTTGATATTGCACAGAATCAACCATACGTATTCAAGTTTTTTCCAGAGATTCCTTTTTTTTAAAATATTTTTTTTTTACCCTCTAAATGTTAAAACTTCTGTAAGACTTTGTGGATAGTCTGAATTACATTTTCTCCAGCTTACAAGCATTTTTAATGGCAACTGTCTCTTGGATCAGTAATGAGATTTAAATAGTGTTTTGCTTATACATTAACAATTGACTGATTCTTTTCAGAACACCTACATGCAATGCGAGAATGAAAAAAAAACCCTTCTGGCTCAAACAGGGTTGTTTTTTGGTTGGTTGGTTGGTTTTTTTCTGTACGATCTGTAGAGCTCCTCCAATACTGTTTTGTCATTACTTCTTATCCATAACAGAAAACAAAATGCTCACTTTTGTGTTATTTTTAATATTTTACCAAAAACATAATTGCAAGCAAAGCAAATTTACTTATTTTATTTTTGTGGTGTTCTCTTCAGTTTGATTATGTCTGAAGGGAGTGGT
Source organism: Chiroxiphia lanceolata (assembly GCF_009829145.1). Classification (NCBI taxonomy): domain Eukaryota; kingdom Metazoa; phylum Chordata; class Aves; order Passeriformes; family Pipridae; genus Chiroxiphia; species Chiroxiphia lanceolata. The sequence continues at coordinate 21,027,871 of NC_045642.1, read as the reverse complement.
CTGCATAGCAAATGGGCAGACAGAGCTAGAAAATAAGTCAACAGATGTACCTCTGGCACAGTGAGGTAGCATGAGCAGATACAAAGCATATGATTTCACCTAGCTACTTACATAATTTAGATAAATATTTTTTTTCAATCCCACAAAAATACCTTCAGTTTAGCTTCAGAAAATTTTTTACTGTATCCCACAGCCATTGCAGTGTAAGTGTGCACATGAAAAAGCTACTCAACTTTTCCAGTTTTTTCCATAAAAATTTACAACATTAGAAGACATTTATATATATGTAGTTACTAAACTGGCTTCAACTGGTAATCAAAATAAATTCCTCAAGTCATGTAATTATACTGCCTCCTCCTCTAATAAAGAAATGCAGCAGGAAGCCAAGACTTCTTGAGTGTTTATTTTCGAGGATGAATAACTTGCTTTCCTTTTCAGTTTGTATTTCTTAGTGTGGGTATATTCTAATTCCTAAGGTTATTACTGACATTCCTCTTTGTCACACAGGGAATGGATGATCCTGTACTTCAAGGGTCTGGGGCAAGATAATTCTCTGCTTGGGTTTTCATCCTGGCATACGTAAGATGAGCAAGATACATCAGAAATGATAGGGATGTTTTAATTGATCAGCTGTATCTCCATTTTGCCACAGGTAACTACATCATGCAAACCCTTTCAGAACTGATAGAGCTTTTTCCTGAATATAGTTCAGTTATTCCTGAGGCACATTAAGAGCTTGAACTGATAGCACTCACCACAAGACTAAAAGGTATGAATTTGTATGTCAGTTTTCCAAAGTGAAACATTGTGATTCAGATGGCTGAGTATGTTCAGTTAAGGTTTAGCCAAGCTCTAAAGATGTTCTTTAGATTTTCTGACAACAAAATTGTGTAATATCTGCAAAACCAGCAGTTTTCTACTTTTTTCTTTCCCTTTTAAAAGATAAATTTTTCACACATATTATTGACAGCAAATTTCGAAGCAATGCTTCTACTGATATTTTTGTTGTCCTTATTCAATAGCTAACTAGACAGCTGAATATGGTAAAGTTAGATCTAACTATTAATTTAGAGTACATGATGGTAACTCCTTTTCTAATTATAGGCTACAAGGCTATATGTACTTGAATATGCAAGTCAATTTCCAATATATAATGAAAAACTTTATTATAAAAAAACTTTGAGTCTAGTTATGTGATGTTAAAATCAAATGTACACACATCAGTCAGTAAAAAGAATTCAAGAGCAGGCACAATTGTTAAAGTTTTGTGCTTTGGGATTTCACTACAACTTCTGAATCCAAACATGGTGAAACTCCAGTGAATCTGGTGTATCATATTGCTCTTGGGGTTTTTTTGTTTTTACTATAACTATTATTCCACACTTGCACGTACAATAATCTAGGAAACTACTAATAGAAAAGTACTTCCACCTTCAGAAGTCACTGAGTGTATCTTGTTACCTTCTAGTTTATTTCCTGTCGGAAAGAAAATTACCCCCATATTCTTTTACTTAACAGTTAATTTTGGAGGTGATATAAAAGTTACTAGGTTTGTGCTATTAATTAATAACATTATACCCCAAGCAAGATATTTAAAAAAAATGTCAGTTGAGTTCTTACTAGAGCAGTGGATATCTACCAGATATTTTGCAAGTAAAAAATATTCTCTAACATTAGGTGAGGAAATAATGATAACTAATACTTTACAGGCAGTGTAGCATAATTAGTAGATATTATGGGAATATGTTTTAATATTTAAATTGCAAAATTGAAAATTAATTCCTTTTCTGAAAAAAAGCAAAGAAAAAATAAAACAAGCCAGCAATAAACCAAATCCAAGCAATTGTGCCTTTGTCTTCTTTAAAGTGGTTTTCAGTAGCAATTATTCCTTGTTGGGGTAGAATGTTTCACCTCAAAACATTTTGCAAGGAATCAATCCCTGAGCAACACTTCTCTGCATGTAGTGGCACAGGTGGGAGCCTGTTTTACAAAAGTTCTCCTTTGAACAGAGTTAGACCAGATGCCTTCCAGAGATTGTTTACAACCTAAATTATTGTATGAGTCTATGAATTGTCATGGTTTTTTGCAACAAGATGCACTGTTTTATTAGTGATGATTTCAAGGTAACTCAAAGAGGTTACCCTCCTTGTATTGAAAACTACATATTAGAATCCAGATTGTTCTGCATTTTCATCAGAAATGTTTGGGATTAATTAGTTTAAATGTTACTAGTAATATCTGTGTAATTTAGAGAATTCCGATTTTGTGATCAACTCAGAGGGATGACATTTTTAATAAAACACTAAAACCAGTGCCAATAAATGTGCCTTTATATAAGAAACGTGATGATTATCCCAAGATTCATGTGAAGTGTAAGGAGTTCTGAACAAATATTAACTGGAAAATGATCTAAAATATGTTTAAAAATAAGTAACCAATAAGAGAAGGTGAAAGATCCAAGGAAATATAGAAAGCTAGAGTGAAGGTATTTATTTCAATATATTCATACACTTAAAGTTCTGTTTAGTTGGCTTTGGGGCTTCAGTTTGCTCTAGGACAATTCAGAAGAACTGTGTTTATAATACAGACCTGTCCAAGTATATCCTGGGGATGTGTTGATTGGTTGTTAGGTGCAATAATTCTAGTTAATGAGAAGACAGAATAATCTCTTCCTTGGTTATCTAATGGTAAATCTTTCTAACTTGTGCAGAGACATAATGATGTCCAGATCAGAGATAAGGAAGGCATTTCCAATTAAAAAAAAAAAAAAAAATCAGTTTATTCACCCTGTGTATTTCTGCATAGAATTGCTTTACACACTGAAAATCCTAGTAGGTGTCTCATGCAATCCCTTCATGGCTTTTCGTTGCTAGACATTCTTAAATGTCAATCTTCTCCACTGTCTGTCTGAAGAAATAGTTATTCAAGGACTGATTTGTATTTTGTCTAAATTTTTTTTTACTCTAACAGGAGGTGAATGGATAAAACTGTATCCTCTACAAATCATAAGTAGTTAATTGAGTCAGTTTATTCTTGTCCTAAACTCTATGAAATCTATAACTTTAGCAAATTTTCTCACCAGCTTCTTATTTATCCTTCCTATTTTAATAAAGTGAAATACTGTAACATGCTACACTGGATTCCTTATGCCAACCTGAAATTAAACAGCCATGATTAGTGTTTTCAAACCAATCTTTTATGTGCATCAATTTAGGAAACAAAATGCTTTAATTGAAAAGAACACTTTTTATAAGTTTCAATGTGTTGTAGGCATCTGTAAAATCCACAGTAAAGAGAGACCATGGCTAGCTAATTTGTCACATATCTTAGTTGTTTGATGTTGGCTTGCAGTAACTGTTTTTTATTTCCCTATTGTAAATTACAAGACTTGTAATACATTAGTCATATTGTAAAGCCGGAGAATTTAAACAGATCTTAAAATAGGATGGGAAAGGGCAGGGAAAGTCATAAGCCAGATGCCTCTACTCTATTTCTTCATCCTGAAATTCCTTTACTGGCAGTTAAGAGCATCAGATGTTCTGAAATCTCCTGTTTGGTACCAGTTGATTGTTTCACCCTGGACGCTGGGTGAAATTCAGGTCAGTCTGTTTATTCCATCTGACTGCTCAGCTGGAAAACCAGTTAAATAGTGCTTAACATGTTTGAGAAATCTAAGACTGAGCCACAAGTGGCATTTGTAGCTTAAAAAGAACAAATCTCTATTTTCTTGGTTTAGGAAGACTTGGTTGTGAAACTACATTAGGATATAAGTAATACATTTCAGAAACTTTCAGGTAAATATCAACCAGGCTTTTCACTTAGTACAGTGAAATGTTAGATTTATTTCAACTGTAATAAATACATAGTAAATACACTGCAGAATTATTTTGTAATAAAATAAAACCTCATATCATCTAGCCCCTCTTGTAGCATTCTTGGAAATACCTGAGGCACATCTGTACAATGAAGTCTATCTAGAACCTGTCAAGTCTACACAGTTGACATGTCATAATTATTCTTCATGTGCACTACCTAAGCACACCTAGCAAAGGCAAAGTGATACTGATTGCCCTACAGTCTAATAATGAAGACACACCACAAGTATAGAAATAGTAAGAAACAACTCTCTAACTTTTTTATTTCTGAAGGTACTGCTGAGAAGGGCAGAAGCTTGAGCTCCCTTTCAACAAACAAAAGAATTAGTATAAAGATAGATAAAGCATATGGACTAATAGTGAAAAATGCAGAGTCCTGTAGATGAATTTCTTAGATTCTGTCACAGTTCCTCAGTCTGAGCATTGTCTGGACTCCTGAGACAAGCTGGAAAGGATGAGTCACTCCCATGTAAGGTGTGCATGGCATAGTGGTGTCGATATCCATCCTCTACAAATGCTTGCATCAGCAATTGAAATCTGCAGCAATAGTGGTAGGAAACATTACATTCCTCTGCAGACAACTTTTTGATAGAAATCAGGATGGAATGAGCTTCCAGTGTTTATTCTGAGAGTAGTGACAGGGGCTTCTCTGCAGCATCAGGACTGGGCCGGAGAACTGGAGAAAGAGTTACGCTGACTGTGCTATGTCACTGTAGTTTGATGCTCCCTGATGTGCTTTTCAGGCTGTTCTGGAGCGGCATCTAGCTTAGTACCTTTGCATGTTCCCCTTGGGAGTTTGTTACTTCTCATCACAGTCACGTACTCTGACACAGCATGTTGCTAAATCTGCTACCATCACTACAGGCTACCCTGTTTCCTTGCTTTTCCCCCTGCCACTACCCCTCCAATAGAACTGAACATAGTATGTTAAAGGTTTACAGGAAAGGGTGAGAATAAGATAGTTCTTCTAAAATCAATAGTGAAGCTGAAATGAAGATTCCAAAAGCCACTATTGACACATTACTAACCTTTGGTATGCAGCCATTTCTTCTTTCAAATAGCTTGAAGGGATTATCCTTTATTTTTCTCTCTGTGGCTCCTCATTGCTTTGTTATTTCCTCTTCAGTTTCCTCTGCCGCTGTAAAACTGTCCCATATTATCCTTGAAAGCATTCTGTCCCTGAAGGGTTAGTTGATTTAAATTTGCCTCCAAGTAGATGGTGTAAGTTATTTTATGTAGTTTTGACTCTTTCAAGGGCTGTCTTTATTTCCCTTGAGGCAGTTCCTGAATCTAGGGGAGCAGGCCCTTGTTTTCTTTCTAATTGATGCTTTGACTTTGTCAGAATGACTGTCGGTATACATTGGTGGGAAAGTTAGTGAAATTGGATTTTAATGCATGTGTTTGGACAGCATGGTAGAATATATCTATTACAGACCTAGTGACTTTCAGAGAAACAGAATATTTTGCTGTAGCAATGCAGCAATGCACTATCTGCTGCATACAGGTAACTTAGCCATGAAACTTCTTGGAGTTGCAAAGGATAAAATAAAAATAAGGGTATGAAGCAGGAGGTTAGCACAGGCTGTCCTCAAGGAAAGATGCCTTAGAAAATCAAGACAAATGATCAAGGTGTAGGACTTTTAATGGCACCTCTGCTTTCTAATTTAAAAACCTTGATTTGAAGCATGCTACCATATCTTATTGAGTCACTTACTAGGAAATAGCTATCTGGATGTTTCACTGTTTTCTCAAATTAGAAGATTGTCTTTCTTAGGTTACATGGAGCAGCACTTAACATGGCTTCTGAAAGATATATGTATAACATGAAACCAGAATCTTGTAGGGAAAAGTTCAGCAGAAACTCACATGAATAAATTTTATAGCCTAAGGAAGTGAGCCTATGCTTGCATTTTGAAACAAATCCTTTGACACTTTTTATTATCAATTATCAAAATATTCTGTTGAACATATCAACAAAAAGATTTTTCCAACCATAAATTTTGGCTCCTGAACAACATCATTATCAGGCAAACTCATAATGACTATTTTTAGAGGCCCAACAGCAAACAGTCCAAAGGTTTAACATATGTCTCATCTGATATATTTATTGTGCCACAGACTTTCACAGTGTAAATGACACAAAAGTCTGTGGAGATTACTCTTAAAAACTGGACACAATGTTATTCAGAATAGACATGCAATTCTAAAATACAAAATTAAAGTATGTAAAATTAAAATATCTTCACCTTTGAGGAGCATATGTTTCATAATGAATGACCATGAAGATACCACTTTAGCAAGCTTGCTATTTTGCAACTCATTACCTTGAAAATTGAAGTATAGATTTAATTTGAGAAGAGAAAGGGAGAAAAGTCATTGACTGTATATTTTCATTTTCTCTTCATGTTTGTTTTCAAAAAAGAAGATGAAAATTGAAAAGATGCCCCCAGGTTGGATTTGGATGCCCAGGAGGTGATTTACTGTAGTGCAGTAAATCTCTTCTCTGTGACTGTAGGCAATGGGCCTGAGACAAATTGAGTCAGTCAGGCTTTATCTCTTCATTTCTCTACTCACTTGTCAAGAAATCCTTGAAATAATAACAGAAAGAAGAAGGAATTGTTTGGAAAGGCACCAGAGGTGGAAGTTCAGACACAGGATCTCTCCTTAAGGTGTCTTTTCTATATACTGTTCAGCTAGAACACAAACACTGTTCAAACAGGCATCAGCATATCGTAAAAGACTAATTTCTGAAAACATAGGAATTTATGTGTGTAGATTTTTGCATTAAGATTCTGGTGTTATACTAAAGAAGAATATAATGGAAAAAAGGTTAAAAACTCAGTATGAAGATGCAGTAGCATTTTTGTTGCTCCAACAGCAAATTCACATAATATATAGTGCTCTGTCAGATAGATTCCCAGGACGGGGAATCCAGGAGACTAACTTATGAAAGCTGGATACAAAGAAAGCAAGAGTCTATTTGTGTGAAACAAATTGAATCTGACACACAAAATCTAGAGGACTACTCATAGTATCGTTGACATCTATGTACTGCATACTTGCAGCTAGTGAATATTGGAGATCTGGATAGGATTAAGTGCAGTGCATGAGCCCCAGAAGATGCAGAGCTTAAATTAAAGCTTCAGAAAGGGGACTTTCAAGTGTAATTGGGGAAGTGTAGGTTATAACTCACATCTGAGGCAATATTCCTTGCACTGGCCACTAATATCTGCCTTTGAGAATGAGGAAAACAAAATTAAGTACTTGGTTTCAAGAATAAAAATATTTACTTAATGCAAGGAATTATATCAGGGAGGAAATATACATATTGATTATTTCCAGAAATGGTGACATCTCTCTAGCTGATAAAAGCTGAGAGGTGCTTGATATCTCTTTCTTTGGCAGAGTAAAAACCAGATATTTACAAAATCATTGATCCTCATTGTCATCTCTGCTCAATTGGTCTTTATTTCCAGACTTACTGCATCTGTGTCAAGCACTTTTTTTGCAGTCCTTAGCTCAAATGAGTTTTCTTCTGAAATAAGTGTTTCAGTAAAGCTACCCAAGGAGGTGATTGAGTCACCATTCCCAGAGTGATTTTAGAAAATACTGGATGTGGCACCTCGTGCCACGGTTATTTGACATGGTGGTGCTCAGTCACAGGTTGGACTTCATGATCTCAGAAGTCTTTTCCAACCTAATTGATTTTGTGTGTGAGTCTGTGTCTGTAAATAAAGTCAGTATCTCTTTTTAGGCCAATTGATAGTTAGAATAATTAGGAACCTTTTCAGCAAACATACATTGTTTAGGCCTGAAACAGAAAATTAGATTTCTAAACACAACACAAACTTAGAAAAATTTCTCATTTTTAACTCCTGTTTCAGACTAAGTCCCTGGAATAAAAATGGTTGGTAAATAGGGAGCAGAAAAAAAGTGGGGAGAAAAGTAAGGAGTTATTAATTAAGTTATGTAAGGGAAAATAGACAACAGTGTATGTCATGCAAAATAGAAAGCGTAGAAGATAGGAAGACTATAATTTACCAAACTCCAAATTTTGTAGATATAAAAAAACCCACAGAAATTAATTAGTCATTTTAATTTGCAGGATCTTCCTTCTCAGTAGTTTAACATGTTCCACTTTGGTTTCAAAACTAAAACTATGATGGAATTTGAATTTTACGGGATATGTTCCTCTATTAGAAGCGTGTGGTCCTATTTATATTTTGTGTGAATTATCATTCTTGTATGGAAAAGCTGCTTAATTTCACCTCCATATTTACCATAAGATTATGATGCACTGGGTGAAGTATGTAACTGTAATATATGTTGGCTACTAATTCTGCTATATTTATTGTAGTACATGTTGGTACATATTTATTGTAGATGTTGGTACATATTTATTGTAGATGTTGGTATATTTTTTAATCTTTACTTGTACAAAAACTATATTCATTTAGTGTGTTTAAGAGCACGAAGAGTTTCCTTTCAAAATCAATTTAGTGAGGCTTCAGGGCTGTTTGAAGAACAAGGAGTTTCTTGTATTACAAGTTATAGTTATTTAATAATACTTTGTTCAGCTTCTGGGGTAGGATGGGATGTGTCAATAGAAGATTGGTGACAGGTGGAGGTGTCATGTTCTATTTAAACATTTTTTCACTTAGTGTTTCACATCTCTTTCTAAAACTCTATTCTACATGAGCAATCCTGGTGTATGTAAATCTTCTTTATTGCTAATGTAAGCTCTATGAGTACTCTGCTGTATATAAAGGCTTCTGAGGAGCCTGTGTACGTGCTGGCCTTTAGTTTCCCATTTATCACACTTGCAAAGCTACCACTGCTGATGTTGTAGGGAAATGGTGCTAGGGTACAAGTGTTGCAGTGACAGTTTGATAGAGAATGGTGATTATTGAATTTGTGGTAAAAATCAATAAGGGAGTCCAAATTTCCAATACAGATAATAAAGATGTCATCTATAAATCTTAGGTAGAGTGTTGACTCAGTGATAAAATTGTTTAGGAACTCTTTCTCATTGCAGTTCTTGAAAAGCTTGCCATAATGCAGGATTGGAGAGAAGCTATCAAAAGAGAAGGATGTTTCATTTAAGTTTTGCAGATAGCTGTGGATTTAGTCCTATTCAGTAACTTCATTGATGTTTTGAATGATGGAACAGAGAGGAGATGTGAATGGTATTAAACTATTAAGATCTGTAAGACTGTACAGGGTTGGAATAAAAAATACACTAATGAAATTGGGAAAATGACTGGAAAAAATAGAAAGGAATTTAATAAGTGCAAGGTTAAGGAAACAAAATGTTTTCCACACACACAAGATGAAGAAAAAGCTGGTTAGGGAATGGATAATGGAAGAACCATAGCAGCTCCCAGTACTGTGCTGTTGTAAAATGGGCAAATACTGCTCAAGATAAATTTCTTCAAATTATCAAGAGGTATTACAGAAATTTATACATACATTTCAAAATTTGATTGCATAATTTCAGCAGATGATGTAATGCTATATTTAATGTAACGTTAAATATGTTATATATTTCACAATTCTTCCATCCTTCTTACGAACTTGGCATCAAGCTGTCATGTTACCTCATTGTGTAAATATGTTCAAAGTTGTTTATAAATGAAAGTCTATTGCTGTGTAGTACTAAACAGAACACATATGATTTAAGATCTATACTTTGAAATGTCATGAATTCTTTGAATAGTGATTTACCTATTATAACTCTTGACCTTCTATCCTTGTAGAGTAATATTATGAGTGCAATCAACCTACAATAATTGTGTAATGAAAACCTCTGGGCTTAATATTACTACCCATTTCTCTCATCAGAACTTAAATTGCACCTTGTTCATGTAAATTACTGATTAATCTTTAAAGCTCGTTCATCTGATGAATAATTGTTAGAAATAAATACATGATGTACGAGCAATATATGGTAGTAAATAGATTGTTGAAGCGAATTATTCAATTTTTGGCATATTCAATACTTTTACAAAACATTCATGAACATGAAAAAGTTTATATTGAGTTTACACATGTACCTACTTTGTAGTTTATTACATCATAATTACTTCAAAATTGCTCAGTGACTGTAATCTTTATTTTCTTCCATGTTAGATATATCCTTGCAGATAAAAAGTTCTTGCATAAACTGTATCATAACTCAATGCAGAACACAACATTTTTTTTTTTTCACGAAACTGCTATTTTGAATGGGATTTTGGATGTCACATGTTGAAAATGGGGAAAAAGTATGGAAATAGTTCTTTATATGTTTTTCTTTACAGAAAGAAAAAAAGTACAGGGTGTTTGTACAGAGTAAGAGTACAAACACAAGTGCTGTATTATAAACTCTTATCATCTCCTGTCCATAAGCTCTTTTGATCGACATTGACTTTTGACAGTCTGAAGCCCACTGCCACAAAAGAATTCACATTAGTTAACAGCTAAATTTGTAGAAAGAGATTTCCAACTAGTAGGCAGTGCTTGTCCCACTCTGCTCTGTGATGGTCCAGTGCCACCTGAAGTCCTGTGTGCAGTTTTGGACACCACAATATAAGAAGGATATAAAGCCATTAACATCTAAAGGAGGGCTACAAAGACGGTGAATGGTCTGGAGGAGAAGCCGTATGAGGAGCAGCTGAGGACACTTGGCTTGCTCAGCCCAGAGGAGACTGAGGGGAGACCTCATTGCTGTCTACAGCTTCCTCATGAGGGGCAACAGAGGGGCAGGCACTGATCTCTTCCCTCTGGCAACCCGTGACAGGACCTGAGGGAAAGGCATGAAGCTGCGTCAGGGGAGGATAGGCTGGATATCAGAGAAACGTTCTTCACCCAGAGGGTGATTGGGCACTGGAACAGGCTCCCCAGGAAGGTGATTATGGCATCAAGCCTGACAGAGTTCAAGAAGTGTTTGGATAATGCTCTCAGGCACATGGTGGGCTTTTGGTTTTGTTTTTTGGTTTTTTTATGCTGGGCCAGGTGTTGGACTTGGATGATCCTTCTTTGTGCCTTCCAAATCAGGATATTCTGTGATCCTAGATGTGAACTTTACTTAAAGCTAGACAGGGTTTTGCAAAGAGGGGTGGTAGAATCTCTCTAAAATAAGGCTCAGAATGATCAGGAAGTCTAATTCTATGTTTTCTACCGAGTGGTATTTCATTCAGCAAGACAGTTGCAACCCCATGCCATTTCAGTCCTCCTATTTACACGCAGCATGCAGGATTTAGGATAAAGATATAAAGATAAGTTTTCATCACAAAGTTCAATGTTATAAATGAAAGTAGCAACAGATTAAAAAATGTCTAAGAAAAATCCAAGGCTTGAAATTAAAAGAAAATTTTCAGCCATCAATGTTACCTCTAGTGGTAGAGAGATGACTTGAGAGCTTTGATTTTTTTCTCCTTTTTCCCTCTACCTATATATCTAATTGCATTTGATTCTCCCATGTTCAGAGAAAACAAGATAAGGTTTTTTTCATTTTCCTACTTTTTAATTTAATTTTTCCAACAGCAGCAAAAATGCAGATTCCCATGACTTTTAATTAAGAAGTCCTTGAGTTAACAGCGGTGGTATCATTTTAGCCTTCCAGGTAGGCAGTGTTTTGTGTTTTAGTCATTACAATGCAAAATACAAAACTAATACATTATTCTTTCACTATACTTCCACAGCTCGGTTGGGAGGGGTTTTTTTTAATATTTTGCTTTTCCTGATGATACCATGTATTTATCTGCTGCCTCTTCACCAGATATTTTATGGACAGATTGACTCATTAACTTTTTTCTAAGTAATGCCAGGATTTTCTTTTGATCATGCAAATCTTTGTATAGCATCAAGTCCTTACTCAAAGACCATTAAAAGAGTCTCATATACATTTAAAGGAAAAGAAAGGGGAGTAAGGGAGGAAAAGGAAAGTGAAGCTATCAATGTTTGATAATTCATAGCAAGTGGCATCTTTTAAGAAATGATAGCTCCTTTATGTAAACCAAAACAAACAACAGCCAACCTCCCACACCGAAACAAAAAACCCAAACAAACAAAAAACAATGCCATAAAGCAAAAAAATCTCAAACATGAACGGATGTTTTTGCCAGATATCAGTAGATTTGCATTGCTTTATGGCTCACCAAATAACTACTGCAGGGAGAAGCCTATTCTATTCTTGAAAAAGCTGCATTCTTTGCTTCGTGCCCTTGATCTCCGAGGACAGATAACAGGGGCAGACTGCATGAAGCTCCCCTGTTTATTTTAAGTCTGGATAAGCGGATCAGAAAGTTATAAACAAATAGATACTGCTAATAAATATACTCTTTGAGTATATTATGATAACAATTACTTCTATTTTTTTTTTGCAGTGGGAGCAGTAGAAAGATAAATCACTGTGTTATCTAGCTGAACCCTCTTTGTATTAAAACACGTAATGCTTAACCAGTAGTTATTTCTTGCATTAGGATCCACTTTTGCCTGTCACTCTGCTCTTTCATGGTATAGAGCCATATTAACCTTTAAATTAAATGCATCAGTTGAGAACCTGAGCAGATGTGGATATTCTACTTCTTGAAACCAAGAGACAGTAGGACCCAGCTGATGAAGAGAAATGCTTTTCACTCAGACAGGTGTTACCATTTGTTCTGCTACTCACTTTCTGCTCTAACCTTAATCTCAAGATTCTTATTTCGGTTATCATGCATCTTGACAGTACACAGCATTACACATAATAGTTTGGATGCTCTTGTAAGTACTTCTGAAATTTTATGCAATGCCCTTAATTACTCGAGCTATCATAAGATAGTTTTATTGAACTTCAAATCTCAATGATTCAGTGATTTTCATTTTCACTTATTTAGACTTGACTTTTGTTAATTTTTATGCCATTTTTTCTGGTTTGTATGCAAGCAAATTATATGCCTAACTTATTTCAAATGGAAAAAATTGACTTCCTTCTATTACCCAAGGAATTCTTTATTTTAAATATGTCAGACATGAAAGATTTTCTTCTCCTCTCACTTTTGTTCGATGTTCAGTTCTGTTGTTCAAGCTCAGATCGGTCTCTAACTGTTATGAGTTGATGCAATCCATGATTATGTGGATTTTTATTGGCCTAAGATACTGGAGACTCTTAAGGATAACAGCTGATTTCATTCTCATGTTGTAAATATTTTACCCAGAAATACCTTATTCACCTTGGAATTTATGATACAGATTTAAATAAAGACTAGTCTTAACAGTTTAGGTTATCTACTCACAATCTTTGTATTTCAAGTTATTGATACAAGGCCTGTAGTTGGACACATTTCCAGAAAGTGCATTAATGTATACATTATGGTTATAAAGAGGGTGAAAAAACAATTTAGTTTTATTTGAATAAAAATGAACTTAACGAGCTTTGGAAGCTGATAATGGTATAAATTTATCTCAGAAATGAGGTCTATTTTTGAGCTGCAATTGATAGTTACTAAAGTACTATAAATTTTAGAACTTCCTTCTATATTGATAATATATATATAGTAATACATATAGTATCTTCTTTGTCTCAGCAAGGACATGCAACAATATAAATGCAAAAAAGGAAAATGAACTTATTTAGTTTTAAAAAAGAACAAACATACTTCAACTTGATTTTAAATTTAACTGAAAAATCTGCTTGTGTCAGAAGTTCCTACACATGGGAACGAGAGTATCTGGCTGATTAAATCATACTATATGCAATTAAAGCATAAATTAAGCATATGTGTTTCTCATTATCTTGCAATACAAAAAAATGGTGCATATGCACAAATGCACAATGAATCGTGTATGTCAGAAAGGTCAATACACATTATGATTTTAAACTAACATTTTTGAACAACATATTGAATAAGATAGACAAGGTAAGTTTACCATTAAGATTGTTGAACTCTTGCATATTACTCATAGAATTATGTAATTCTTTACAATTAATCTTTTGCAAACTGCATTCAACAGTGTAGCAACTATGATTTTGCAAAGAAAGCAATTTGAAAATTACCTTCCCAGAAGCAAGCTTTTTTTTTTTATCCCTTCAGCTCTGTCTATTGCTTAAATCCTGTCAAGTTTATGCATACCTATGAAAGACAAAATTTAAATGATAGTAGTGTAACTGGACAAAACCTAGTGATACAAACAGGAAAACCATGGTGTTTTGTTTGTTGTTCATAATACTGATTAGTAAACAACTTTACAGACCTTATTCACTCATCAGTTTTATGTTCCTCTAAGGTAATTTTTATGTATAGGACTTAAGTGCAGCATATGAACAATTTTTTAAAGGTTCAAACATAACCTTTATGGTTATGAGAGGGGAAATCTTGATTTCAAAATAATATTAAATTCCACTTCAGATTCCATTTCTGTCTCTCAGTATGCCTTGTGTGTGTATATCTTGATTGTTGTCCCTGTTTTCAAAACCACTTTTTTCTTCTGCTTTTTTGTGAAGTACCTACCCAAGCAGAAAAAATGGCAAGGATAATGGCAAGGAAACAAAATGCTTTTATCACTAATCCTTAAGCTACCATCATGTCAAAAACATTTGATTATTGCAAATATTAGAAAAGAAAACAAGCTTCAGTAATTTTCATATATAAGTTGACAACATTACTTTAAATTAGAACTCATACTAATTAGTTTCTTCTGTCATATAATAAACACAGCTATTTTTCATTGCCTTGGCACATGAAGGTTTAATGACAGATTGTCTGCTTCAATAAGCATTGCCAAAAGTCAGTAAATGTTCCCTAAGTGGCTTTTTTCCCGAATAAACCATTCAAGACACATTCAACAACATATACATTATCTTGGTCATGGATCATCCCATATATTTCAGAATACTGGTTCGTCTTATGTATTCTGTTGTCCTTTCAGATTAGAAGTCATGCCAGCTGGTTAACATAACCATGCTGGAACACCATGTAAGGTTGTCTCAGCTTTTTCCTTCTGTTTCCAGCTGCCCTCCCCTTAATTCTTGGAGGATTGATTCACATATCAGTATAAGGCTACGCAAGCTCTTTTTAAGTTATCATTTCCTAAGTTTGGAAACAGTATATATTTTTCCAGTATTCTTTCACATTTTATCACTACTTCTGTGATAACATCAGTAATTTCAAGACTATTTTGCAGATGCTTCATTAGGCTTCTTGTTATCGTTGACTTTCAGTTGTCAAGTTTGCCACAGTACAATAAAGCTGAAATTATAATTGCATCAGATAGTTTCATCTCATGCTGAAGGATATATGCTTCATTCTCCAGATGTCCAAAACATGTAGGCACTTTTTATATTCATGCATTTTGCTCCTCACTTTCTATTCCATTGCAGTTTGTAGTTGCATTCAAATATATAAGGCATCAAGTGCATTTCACTGCTGATCACTGAACAGAGTTATCTCTGCCTTTTCAGGTTGTAAATAGATACATCTTGTTTCATGCCTTGTTCTAGGCTGTTAGCAGCAAAGATCCACCCTCAAAACTCCAACATGAAAGCAATATTACTTTCTGTGAGTGTATATGAGGATAGCAAACATGAAAGTAATTTTCTCTGGATTGCTGAAAGGGTACTCATCAAGTTATGCTGTCCTGAAAGTCTCCTGCCTTTGTCTGTGTTTTATAAACTGTTGAAGATTTCACTGTGCATAAAGCCAGAGGAAGTACATCAACACCTCGTCTCATTCCTGCATAACATTGCCTGTTGCAGCTCATTTAACAACCCTTGTGTATAAAAAAATTATAGCTTCCATAAATCCATAGACTCTTAATTCAAAATATGAATATAGTTGCAGCTACATCCGCTTTCTTTGTGTTTGTCTAGTTACATTTAGTATCTGAAGCCTAATTTTCAAACACAGTGGATGGAACATGAATTTTGCTTCCAAATATCTACCTTGAAAGTACTAGGAATATAGAACCTTATCTCAGACTGAGGTTTCTTCAGAACGAGTTGCTTTGAGCTGACTCAAAAAGCAGCTAGCGCTTCATAATATTTTTATAAGTATATGGTGTAAGTTTATAGCTTCTTTTCGTTCAGATAGAATGTTTCAGACATTTTCAGAACATAGGAAACCTGATTTACTAATTTAAATTTTCCTCTGTGGTATAATAGCATTAAACAGGATGTCTCAAAGAGAAAAAGACCTCTGAGTTCAGCAAATGCATTAACCTTGCCTTGAGAATTTGTTACTGCATTAGCAACTTCAACATTTATGAACAAGTGGGAGAATACTTAACCCAATGCAAATTAAAGCAGAAAACACACCTGCTGTGTTTTGCCATAGTCATCTTTGTCGTTCAGATACAGAGACACTGATGGTATTTGGGGATTGCAGTAGAATGGTGCTTTTTGAAGGCTATGATTAACTAGTTGACAAACTTCTTTCCTGATTATGAACACAATTCACTGCTGAAACTTTGTCATTTAGCCAACGCATCAGTAATAATTTACACTACAACAATATGTGCAGAGCAGTTCTTTTTTCTCCAGTGCAGATTCATGATTCTCAATTACTTGTTCAGGAAGGTGTTAAAACACATTCCTTACAGGACATCACAGAGAAGGTATATTGAGAAGAGAGTATTTTTAAAAGGTAGATAAAATAGCAAGCATAAAGAGCAAAATGGCAGTTATCTTCACATTCCCTTGGCATTTGTATTAGAAAAGTGCATTGCTGCTCAGTGTTATTTCCAATTTCATTTGTGAAACGATGTTTTCCTTCCCTGATGTAATTTAATATTCTTTACTATACTCTGTTCTATTCCTAAGATGGCTGTATTTAAATAGGAAATTAAGAAACTCTCTTAAGTACATAGATTCTACATT
This sequence comes from Chiroxiphia lanceolata, assembly GCF_009829145.1. Taxonomy (NCBI): domain Eukaryota; kingdom Metazoa; phylum Chordata; class Aves; order Passeriformes; family Pipridae; genus Chiroxiphia; species Chiroxiphia lanceolata. Next base: position 21,011,161 of record NC_045642.1, on the reverse strand, counting down.
TTCCCCCCCATATAATTATTTGGAATAGTTTTTTTTGTGAAAAAAATATGTAGGAGAGTACAACTGATCTCTTACTTCTTCAGTTTTCCCTACTTCTTCTTCTTTTCCTGCTTTGTAAAAATGTCCCCAGTTAGAACTTCTCTAAACTGGTCCTACCACTCTCACCAGTGGACTCCAAAACCTTATTCAGCTTGCTTATATTGTATTTTTCAAGTCAGGACTATGCAGTGTTGCAGATAGGAAAACAGGAATTATAATTACATAATAGGTTCGATTACATGGAAAATTTGGTAGAATAGACAGAATTTGCTGCTTGAAAAGTTTCATCTGTATTGTATGAAGGTACTACCAGAAGGTATATTCAAAATATAGATCTCTAAAAGAACTTCAGAAGGTCCAAACAAGCCTGAGTGGCTAAGGTCTAAAATTGTAGATGGAATTAAAAAGTTTAATACTAAATTATTAACACAGATGCAATGACAAAAACAAAGAGAAGGTAATTATTTTCAACACAGAATGAAATCTAGGAGCTAGGGAAATGTTAGTTTGGTGATCAGTAGTGGTCAGGAAGCAAATCAAATGTGTAGAATATTAGGAAAGATGATAAATGCAGACAATATCATTAGGACACTAAAGCTTTAGTGTGCCAACAATTTGGATACAATGTGCAATACAACCTCATAGAGAAAAAATTCAGAAAACATCAGAAAGATGGTCAAAGATGAGGATCAGTCTCTATATAAAGAGCAGTTGGATAGATTAAGACTCTTCAGGTTGGAAAAGAGATAGCTGAAGTGAAATACATTGCTGGAACTCTATGATAACCAGGGTGAAAAGGAGTAAGGGAGTTTTTTGTCAATTGTATCTTGAAATTTAAAGTTCCAAATCAACATGAGGAGGAAGTAAATAACATAAAATCCCCACTGTGTTTTGTTATTTTATTTATCAAATAATATGATTGCTAACTGTAATAGTTTGGACTTGGCTCCCCCACCAAGCACCCAAGACCACAGCAAACAGCTTCCTCCCCCCTTTTTCATGAACACAGGGGAAGGAAAGGGAATTAAAAAAACCACCAAAAAACCAAAATAACAGAACCAAAGCAGTATATATATATTTTACACTTATATACAGTTACAAAAACTATATACATATAAGAAAGAGAATCTCAACACCCCGAAAAACCAGAAAAACAGATATATACAGCCAATAAAAAACAGATATATAGAGCAAACAAAATCTTAATCCTTTCCTTAAGAAAGCAGAGTCCACACCACCAGATCTCTCCTCTCGAATCGGGAAGAAGCAACAGCCTCTCAAAAAAACTTACAGGCCTACATGCCCACATGAGAAATTGAGCTGCAGAGAGGTTGCTTTCTCCAATTCCACCGGGAGAGATCTCTTTTCCAACTTCCTCCCCCATTCTATTTATATTTCTGCTTACATAAAGAATAGAATGAAATATTGGGATATGGGTAGTTCCTTAGTTTCAACCTGGTTGCCAGGAAAAGACCTAAACTAAACCACTACACTAACATTCCCCTTTTTTCATATGCTCAAACAAAGTCTATTATTTCCAAAACTATTTAATCTTTTGCTTCTTTTAAACCTCACATCTTTATGCATTAGGAGAGGAAGAGAAGCATTATGGTGCTCCTTTTTTTTTATTTTCCTAAATTCCATTCTTTTTGTAAAGACTACTTTATTATTGCGTGAAGAACATACTTGTTTATTATCTTGACTTTTGTATTTAAGATAAGGGTAAGAACAAACAGGACTTTTTATGCAGATATTTCTGCCTCTCAAAACGTCAGCTGCCTCATCTACATACAAACCTGCAGATATTTCAGAGGTTCGATATGCAGAAAGTAAGATCATAATTTACAAAAATATACACATTTGCAGTAGACAACATGGAAAAGAGAAGACTACCAAATATATTAGTTCCTTTTTCCCTATGCAAATTGACTATATTTTCTTACCCTTTTACTGCTATCTGGCAAATGCTTACTGTTGAAAAGTAATATGTTAATGTGTAGTGATGTGCCATGTTATTCTGTGCCTAATGCTGTTCTCTGAATCCATTCTTAGATTTCTAGCACAGAAACCTTCCATACCTTTGTATTAGTAAGGTCTGACCTTTGTAAAATCCTGTATTAAAAAAAAAAAAAAAAAAGAGAAAGAAGAAAAAGTTCTTGACTATGTATAGCTCATATGTGCTGCAGGTTTTAAAACAGAAAACTGACTTTTACTCACAAATACTGATATGTAGCTGCAGTTATAGATATATTTTTGGCTCACATTTGACAGAAGGTACTTCAGATGGCTCTTTCAATTCTGTTTTTTCATCTCAGTCTCTGTATACCTTCTGTTTGAAGATAAGCCACCTGAGTGGCTTAGGGATCAGGGTAAGCTCATCCAAAAGGTCATGATATAATAAATAAATCTTGACCTACTCCTACACAGACCTATATCTACTTCTGTAGAAATGCAACTACTGAGACAGGGATTTTATATCCAGTACTTAGTACAAGTAATTGAAAATTAAGAAAGTACTTGTTTTCTTTCTCCAGAAAGGGGCAATACAGACTGTCATCTGTGTTTTTACGAACTATTAGAGATTTACTCTCTGATTTTATTATAGCGTTTATTATTTGCAAACTTTGAACCATCTAGATGCAAAATAAAATAGATTAAGTATTTTGAAATGTTTTTCAAGACTGGAAAGTTCTAGAAGTTAATACAAGTATGGAACAGGTTTTCCTATTAGTTTTAAAAGGCTTGTGGTTCCCGAATTAGATGGTGAAGAGCAACAGTAATTCTTGAAGGCTAAAGATGACCATTTATTTCAGCACAGAATAATTCTTTTTGGAAATTTCCCCAAGCAACTTTAAAATGTACGCGTACCATAACAATATGAATGGCTTAATCCAATGCTTTTCAAAATGTCTTCTTTTGAGAACACAAACAGATATATTTACTTTAGGGAGTCATCAATTGCTGGTGTGATTAACTCTTAAAACATATAACAGTTCTCTTAGCCTAAAAAAATGGAGTTTATTTTGAAAGTCTTAGTAATTGCTAGCAGCCTACATTCATATGTACAGAAGTGTCTGGAAGCTTAGGTACTTAAATATTAACCTATTTGTTATCCAGCACTCCTCCATGAATGTTTGAGATTTTTCATTCTGATGCCCTACATCTATGTACTAAGTCAAAAGTTTATGTAGCAGTTTGCTTTGATGAGAGTTAAAGTTACTGAACAGGATTAGATGGGGAAAGAAAGAGGAATTTTCTCTCCAAGGCACCTAAACTCTTCAAACTGAGACCTTTCCCTCTCCTTCCATGGAATAAACTGATTCAGTGCCAACTGAGAAGATCTTAAGGTAACATCTATTACAGATATTTTCCCTCACCAACAGGTCTGTTGCAATATATAGTTAGGAAGAACTATGAACTTGCTGGTTCTTTCCTCTAACATAATAAGTACTGATAAAAACACAACCAAAAATTAACCATGAAACCTTCAAAAGTCTTTGTACTCCTTACTCTATAGTAAAAATTTGAATGTTTGTGGGAAAAAAGATCTTGTTGTCTGCTATATTAGGTATAACAGATACAGAGATGTCTCTACTGAAAGAATCAGGAAAAGAAGTAAATTTTGAAATTAAGGATACATGGTGGAAAGAGGGTTGTCTGGTGAATAATGAAACAGTAAAGGGAACCATTACATAAGAAAGGAGTTGTGAGACAGTTTAGTTGTCTGTTGTGTTCTCTTTCTTACTCTGGTAGAAATTGAGACTTTATGATAAAACTAAATTTATATACATGCAATTTGTGAAAAATTTAAACAGTAGGAATACATGGTAATGCAAGCCCTGCTTTTATGTGACAAGTCTTGTGGTCATAATTAATAATCCTTGACAGTGCTATTATCCATTGACTGCATAATAAACAGAGATAGCAAAGTGATTTGGCAACAATCAATGGGTAACTGTAATATGTGATTATAAGATATCAAGGAAGGACCTTTAGGGCATGAAGATTGGGAGAATTTTTATTCATATAAAAGATTCAGAATTTCAGATCACCTTGCTGAGAGATTATGGAGCAGAACATCCATGGTCTAAAAATACAAAGTCTTACAAATTAAAAAATACAAACATGCTATCCAATTTCTTCAGTGAAACTGCAAGATAGGAAAAACTGAAGTAATTTCTTCAAAACTGTCACTAAGCAGCATTCTTACTAGGTGAAAATCTGCCTCTCTGTTTCTCACAAGATTGTTGCCTTGTAACAGATTTGTGGTTGAAAATATAACGAGATTACTGGAACTGATTCAAAAGTTATTTTCTCCCCAGCATAAACTGCTTGGATTCTTAATTTTACTGTCTATTATTAGAAGCAGAAAACATTAGCAAAGCAGCATAAGAGAAGTGACAGTGGTATATGATAGAAAAAACACAGCTAGGCATATCACAACAGGTAATGCTTTCTGTCATTTCAGTGATTCCCATTGTACATGTGTTTGGATTGGATATGCAGTAGCCTGTCTCTATGCCAGGGCAATGTCAGAAGTCTTCAATAATAACATGAAAAAAAAATCTCATTGATCTCTACAGAATATTGCTGTTATTTCAGGATTTATTGCTTGCAAGAATGATGGATAATTATTTTACACAGTGTATTCTCACAGCACTGGCATCTTGTCTAAAAATATTATAAGTCTGAGTCTTCAGGAACATCTAGTTTTTAAATATGATTGCACATCAAAGAGAAGAGCTAAAACAAAGTTCTAATGATGCAGTGTTATATATGAAGCAATGCCTAATGCTTAAGAGTTGGTAAGCTTTCCTACACGATGCTTTTGTCTTTGTTTCTATGGTAGTGTTATTCCAGTTTCTTTGGAGCAAGCCCCATATACTAGAATGATCTCAAGAAAATAAAGGTATTTTAATTTAAGCCTGTGCAGGAGGTCTGAAGATTCATGTGACTTAAGTCCCTTATCCATCCTCTTCATTATGCCTCTAGGATGCAGCTCAGGACCTCAACTTTGGTGTTTGTAAAGCAGCTTTTCGTGTTAGCCTCTCTCATTTCCATGGAAATCATCTAATGCATTTTTGGCAGTTTTCATCTACTGTTAAATCTTCCAGTCTGCTTCCATTCCTTAAACAGAATACTACTTTCTTTCAAAATACAGACTTTCTGCTCTCAAAGCTCTTGTTTCTTTGCTGTCTCTGTATTGTCAACCAATGTTCTCTGTACTTTTAGTTTCCCTATATCGGTATAAATTATCTCTGCCTGATCTAGCTTGTTCATTGAATCCTAGGGCAAGACCCGCAGAATTAGGTAAGCAGGGATGTAAGCCTGTGTCATCACATGGAATGAAAAACTATTGCATTAAATTGAATGCAAAATATTTAATCATACTCCTCAAATGAAGCAAAAGTTTCTTTCTGTTTTAGCAGAAGATAACCAGTACTGCTTTACATATTATTCACGTACTACTCGATCCAGATAAACATACTGTTTTGTTTTCACTTCATTTCAGTAACAAGTAGGAAAATAGTCACATAAATGAGGTAACTTTTTTGTACAACATACTAGTGTGTTCCTAAATTGAAATAATACTGTGTCTAGATTCCACGATTTAGAAGGTTCTGGATTGATTGTAAATATTCCGGTACTTACATTAGAAAGATGTAATAATTATAGAACTAGAAAATATGGTCTACCTGGAAAGAATGAAAGAGGAAATATTTTCCCAATATATAAAATGTAGCTGATGAAGGAAAGGAGTATTTCCAGAAAGGCAGGAGGGAAGTGGTTTAAGTTATAATGAAAGAGACTAGATTAAAGGAGAACACTTAAAATATTCCCTCAAATGAAACTACTAAAATATTGACGAGAATTTTCTTGTATGACTGTGGAGCTGCTATTGATGGAGTCTCAATAATTAGAGACTTTTGAGTTCAGACAATTATTAAGCAGAAATTACAAAGGCATAATTAATCTTGCCTTCAGGCAAGAGAATGCGTCCTTTCTAGTTTGTCTTTAAAGTTATTTTTATGATAGATGTCTACAAAGTCACTGATTTCTCTTTCAGATTTCTCTTTTACAGTATATCTATTTTGAGCAGAAAGTACTTTTGAATCCCAAATTGCTTTCATTAGACCGCAAATCTCCTTGATTTCAAGTCAAGGATTAATCTTTAATTACAGCTACTAAATTTCATAAAACAGTATTTCTTTGTCTATAGTGGATCATTTCTGTGTAAAAATACACAATTCAGTCTTTCAGTGCCCAAATGAGCAATTTTTTGTAACTTAACCCCAGCCAGCAGCTCAGCACCATGCAGTCCCTCCCTTACTCCTCTCCATTCTCAACCTGCCCTGAAAAAGGTAAAACCTGTGGGTTGAAATAAGAACAGTTCAAGAATTGAAATAAAGATAATAATAACAACAAAAATTAATAATAATTATGATGAGAATAATCATAATAATGATAAGGAGAGAGAGAAAAAAATTAAACCCGGGGAAAACAAGTGATGCACAATATAATTGCTCACTATTGGAGCAATTACTACATTCACCAATGTCCAGCCAGTTCCCCTGAAGTGATTGGCACTTCCCAGGCAGCTCCCTCCAGTTTATTTCCTGAGCATGACATTCTATGGTGTGGAAAATCCCTTTGGCTAGTTTGGGACAGCTGTCATGGCCATGTTCCCTCCCAGTTTCTTGTGCAGCTTCTCACTGGCAGAGAGTGGGAAACTGAAATGTCCTTGACTTAGGGTAAGCACTACTTAGCAACACCTAAAACATCGCTGTGTTACCAATATTATTCTCACACTAAATCCAAAACATGGCACTCTATCAATTGCTAAGAAGAAAATCGACTTTTTAACAGCTGAAACCAGGACAGGGTTGAAATTCTTTAATTTGATGCAGGAAACCCAGGTAGAACAGCCTTGTCTTCCAATTCAAATAAACACATGTATTTTCTGAGGCTGAAAAGTTCGTTCATGTCTTTAGTGATGCTGTGTTAGTACAGACAGTGCAGATGGTGACAAGTATCTTCTATATCAGTGTAGCAGGTGTTTCCTGTGTCTCATTTTCTGCAGTACCTTCCAAGTTTATAGCTATTTCAGCCACCCTTCTTTTGTCATTCTGTGGATCTGTCATCATTCATGTAGGGATCTGCTTTTTCTTCATTTTTCATTATTTTTCAAGAAGAACCTGAGAAACTGAGATTCCTGCTAAATTGCCTTGTAACTCTCCCTTTCTCCTCATACTACTGAAATTTTTGTACCACCTTTGGATTGCAACTAGTTCGTCAAAAAACCTGATGCAGACAAAGTTCTGCCATCTATCTAGGTTGTTCAGAAAGCATTAATCATCTAGAGTTGAGCATAGCTTTTTACTGTTCGTCTGATGTTTTAGCCCAGACAACTGTGGAGTGACATACAAGAAGGAGGGGAACTAGTAAGTGTACGTATCAAAGCATCCTGGTATGAATGTAGAAACTTCTCCAATATTCATAGCGCTTCAAACCACAGCCAGGACAATGTGACCATATGGCTTCTGGACACTTTAATCCCACAAATATTATGGTGAAGATTTCAAAGATTCTTTTTAGTAGCAAATGGTCCACGGGTATGAGAGAGAACTGCAAAGATTTGCAGTAAGAGGAAAGGCCTTGCAGTAGTATCTCGAATTCTCTTGCAACTACTAGAATGCATTATATTTTTATCTCTGTTTTTAAACTATATGACTAGAGCATCATGTATGTATCTCAGATAATAAAAACATGGTATTCCTTTTGCTGTGAGAACATAGGACACAATGTTTGTAGCAGTTGGAACACAATTTATATGCCTGGGATGGCATTTTTCAGTTAATTTTTTTCCTGAATGAAAGTCGGTTCATACACTCAAAATTTCTCCACAATGTGAATTGAAGCATGGCAAGTGTTGCCCAGAGAGATTTTGAATGGAAGTGTTTAAGGCCAGGCTGGATGGGGCCCTGAGCAATCTGATCTAATGAGTGGCTTCCCTGCCCAGGGCAGGGGAGTTGGAATTAGATGATCTTTAAAGTCACTTCCAACCCAATCAATTCTATGACTCTTTGAAATGGAGTTGACTGGAGATTCACTTCAAAGGCACATTACTTTTCCAAACTAAAAAGCTCATGTACACTCATATTTCAAATTTCTTTGCCTATTCTGAACCTTATTTACACTTGCATGTCTAATGCATAGTTCTGAAATGTTTTATTTGAAAAAAATGTTTAAAATTTTGATGTGTTGTGAATCATCTTATTGCATGTATTTGTTGCAGAGGCAGGATCTCTTGAGTGTGAACAACTTATAAAAGAATTTTTTTTTCTTGGTGTAGTGGGTTCCTGTGTCTGGGTTTTGGTAGTAGGAGGGGCTACAGGGGTGCCTTTTGTTAGAAGCTGCTAGAAGCTTCCCCTGCCTGGTGGAGCCAATGCCAGCCAGCTCCAGGATAGACTTCCTGCCGCTGGCCAAGGCCGAGCCAATTAGGAGTAATAGTAATGCCTCTGTGATAAGATATTTAAGAAATGAAGGTATCGTGCAGAAAGAATTCCAGCCAGGGAAGAGTGGAGTGGGAACATGGGAACAACAACATAGACAGCAAGGTCAGTGCAGAAGGAGGAGCAGGAGGTGCTTCAGGCGTTGGAGCTGAAGCCCCTGCAGCCCGTGGTGCAGACCATGGGGGAGCAGCTGTGCCCCTGCAGCCCATGGAGCACCATTGAGTTGCAGAGACCCACCTACAGCCCATGGAGAAGCCCATGCTGAAGCAGGTGGATGCATGAAGGAGGCTCTAACCCCATTGGAGGCCCAGGATGGAGCAGCATCCTGCCGGAGACCTGCAGCCTGTGGAGAGGAAAGCCCACGCTAGAGCAGGTTTTTCCCAGGTAGGACTCATGGCCCCTGTGGGGGACCCACATCAGTACAGCTCATTCATGAAGGACTGCACCCCATGGAGAAGTGACCCACGGGACAGCAGTTTGGGAAGAACTGTTCTCATGTCAGAGAGGTCCATCAAGGACTGTCTCCTACGGGAGGGACCCCACAGGAGCAGTGGAAGGACTCCTCTCCCTGAGCAGCGGTAGAAACAACAACCGACCATAACCCCCATTCCCCGTCCCCCTGCACTGCTGGGGGGGAGGAGGGAGAACGTGGAAGGATGGAGGGGTGGGGGAAAGGTCTTTTTAAGACTGTTTTATTTCTTACTCTTTGGCTCTTATTCTGTTAGTAATAAATTTAAGTACTATCCCCACTTTGAGTCTGTTTTACCCATGAGGGTAATCAGTAACTGACCTCTCCCAGCTCTTATCTCTACTCATGAGTTCTTAGCTGTTTTCTCTTCTCTCCTCTGTCCAGTTGCAGAGGGAGAGTGAGAGAGTGGCTTTAGTGGGTACTTGGCATCTGTCCAGGGTCAATCCATGACACTTGGTCTGCTAAATAATTCACTTAACCCATCTTTTTAATGAATTGATTAAAAAAGATATCTTTTGCTTTACATTGTTTACTGATTGGCTTTCAGAAGTTATAGATACAAAATCTTCAAATTTCATATCAGTCAATACTATCTGAAAAGGACTTTTTCCATCTCTGAAATGCAATTCTTTCTTTACCATGTAAATTGACAGTCTTTAAACAGTACTATTTAAGGGGAGGAAAAACTGGAGATATAAGTTCATGTTATAGCAACTTTCAAGGAAACTTAGGTATGTGGTATATAAATGGCCACTTGGCACTCAGCCAGTACTATGTAAAGTACACAGTTTTAATATTATTTATTTTATATCTTCTTAGTCAAAAAGAAAGCACATGCTCACAGATGGGACTCATGATGATACACAACAGAATTAAGAATATTTGAGTAACCTTATGGCTAAAAATGATAAAGAAAAGAAATATATGACCACTGGAGAAAGTGGGAAGACACAAAAGCTGAGGATGCTAAAGAATAGTCATCAATCTTGATTTTTGAGATATGTTTCCTGCCTTGTGCTGGACAGACTGAAGGTTACTCGGTTACCTCTTGATGCTAAGCACAGACAAATAAGATTGTCTCTTTAACCATCATTTAGATGCCCAGGTGTTCATTGAAGGTAGATTAGAATTCAGTTCCTGCTCTTGCTGTGATGCTCCTCACGGTGAACCTTTGAAGCACAGAATTGCAGATAATTTGTCAAGGCACCCTAACCTTCTTGAAAAGTACGAATAGAAAAACTTTCTTTTTATTTTTCTCTTTGGAGCACATCACTGCTGTACAAAATTCAGTATTTGTCCCATTTGAACATTTAAACTTACCACTTTAGTAGGAGATCACTGTGTGACATGCTTGGTACTCTGGTGTCAACTGAGAACAGGGTAATCACAATTGTACAAAAACTGATTAAAAAAATATGCTATGCTGTATGTCTCAAAAAGTTTAATTTTTTTAAAATTATTTTTTAATTCTTAGCTTATTTAATTTCACCCATTTTACAACACAAAAATTAAAACAATGTAACAAACTCAGACATTATATTAAATGTTTATCACCATAAAATCAAAGGTCAGAACAAGCATTACATAAAAGATAGTAGTTGACCAGTTAAGCTCTGGTTCAGTCGGGGCTTTTTTCACATATAGAGATACTAAAAATATTCTTTAAGACTCCTGTAATTCTTTAGTAGTATTAGCTGCCCAAAAAATAGCTTCATCTAGCTTCATAAGTCAATGAAGAAAAATAAGCACTTCTAGGTGGTGATTCTTGGATCTTAAAATCTACATTGTAAAATGTTAGAAGGTATTAACACTATGTGCAATACCACCTATTGGAAACAAAAGACAATTCTAAAATTACTGTACACATTTATCTGGATTATAATGAAATGTATTGTTCCTGAAGAAGGAATCAAGAAAACCATAAGACACTTCTATTTAATTCTGATCTAAAATGGTGTTTTTTCTGGGCTTTCAAAGGCTTATCTACTGATAGAGCATCTCAATCTAAGTTAAATGGTTTAAAAAACAGGATAGACATGTAATGTTTTACATGGAGGTTTTTGAAATGCATCCTTAATGAGAACCCTGGATGGTTCACTGCATCTTTAAGAAGTTCATAAAAGCTTTAATGTATTGAACAAAGACAAGGGTAAAGTTGTTGAGAGGTATATCAGATCATCTTATTTCTCTAAGAACATTTTCCTTGAAATAGACATCTCTGCATGACATTTTTTCAAATATTTTGGAGACAGTTTAATGATCTCAGTATATTCAAAATAAAGGCTCTTTAAAGATTGAAATAACTTCTGGTTTTTATATTTGCTTCCTTTGGGATTTGGTTTTTCTTACAGCGCTAGCAACCTTTCCTCTCTAGGTGGATAAATATTTCACCTAGATTTCTATCACTCGCACTGGGAAAACTTAGATCTCTACAGTGAAACTTTTTTGTTAAAGATCTTCAGTGTGTTCAAAAGTAATTAATTAATAGGAACTTACAGTTAAAGATATTTCAAGTAGAATGATGTCTGGTTTATAATTTCAGCATGTTCTTTCCTCATCAGTTTTAGGTGTTTCCAAATTTTTTTAGAAAGCTTTCTTTATTCCAATATTTTGACTTTAGAATGAGTACTGACCCTTCTCCTCTTGTAATCATGGATGTAAAGATTTCAATGATAACTTTTATTATCTTTATTCTCTTTTTGCTCTGTCTACCATATATATAGAAAAAGCATCATTTTAAGAATCAAATTCCAAAAGGACAAGATTTATCACCAAACTTAGATATTGAATAAATACAATGTGAAAAGCTTTTCCCTTACCCCATGATTTGAAAGGTTTAATGTGTTAATATATGTGTGAAAAATAGTGTGATATGATGCCAACAGATTGTGTATACAGTGCGCTGTGGATTTTTGTGTACTGCAATTAGTAACAAAAGCTTCTCCTTTGTGAACTGGTGAGGGGTGAGGAGGAACTTGACTAAGGGAGAGGATATTCAATTTACCTAGGGTTTCTTTTAGAATTGCATTTAATGTGTTTGTCATTCATATAAAACTGAATCTTCACTGTATCTTTTAATCTTATTTAACTCCCTACTGTTACTAGCTGTGCTTCCACCCTAAGATCTCTCTGAACTGTTCAGGTTATATAGACAAGAAAGAAGATATGATGTCTAGAAAACAGAGATGCAAAATACTAGTCAATAAGGTACTACTGGTATGTCGAGTGTCTGGGGTTTTTTTTCCAAATTACCTTCACACCAGGGTTTTAGACACAATTTCAGCATCTACCCAATGTGGTGCCCCCAAAACTCCAAGGTACAGAACTGTAGGATAATTGCTATCAATTCAGACCAGAAATGGTACAAAAAGAGAAATTAAAGTTAACTTTGGCATTTTAATAAAAGTATAGCATGAGGATAACTTATGGTTGGATGGACTATTAGAAGAAAACAAGTCTACATTTTCAGATTTTTTTGGCTACTTTTGTGAAAATTTAAGTGTGTATGTAAGAAGCTAGGACTTGTATCTTCCGCTCAGCTTTCATTCACTGTGTTTCCTTAAAGACTCAGTGAACAAGTTTTTCCACTTCTGGAAAACACGGACATCTGCAAATGTAAAAATGTTTTTTAGGTATGAAAATTTACTAGCTATTTCCTTCTCTGATCAAGAAGTGTTTGTATAATAATTCATATGAAATATTGATTGAACATAGAAGACAAAAATCTTACATCAAGTGTAAAAATTTTCCCTCACCAAAGGGGCCCTTTTTTTTTTTTCAGGTTTATCTGATATCTCCTATGGATGTCTTTTTGGTGTCTGCACCCAGTTTGTAAACTATACATTACAATCCTGAAAGTCCATAGTAAATAAAATAATTCTCAAAATTCACCAATACAATGACACCCCTACCGACTCTCTTCAAAGCTTATGTACTGTAGCTGAGAGATTATTTTCCCCTTCTCATCTGCATTTCCATTTACAGCAGATTGTCCAGAATTACTGAGTTTTCTTGATATGTTTCTGTATAATGAGGTGTTACTGAACAGCTAAGGGGGAATTGTTCCACTCTTATTGTCTTGTCTCTTCATTCTGTCATTTACAGTTTATGTCCAGGCTGATTTTTAAGGCTGTCATGATATATGACACTAAATATTTAGAATGTAAGAAATTTCTTTAGAGAGGTATCTAAAAATTAGTAGAATACACCCTTATGCTCAAAAGAAATTTAGCAGTTTAGAATATTTTGAAAATTATCTCAAGTTGAAAAGGACATATCTTCTAAAAAAGAAAGATATTTAATTTCTATAAATTTCTCAATGCATTGATAAAGTTATATCTGGTTTCACATGGCTAACACAGTCAGCAGGGACAACTGTGTTTGTAAAATATGGTTACTGTGTCACACTTTTCTCTCTTATCCACCAGAGTATTGTTCAAAGAACCAGAATGTTGTTCAAAGCAAATCCTCTTAAGTAATACTGGTTCTGTCATATCATCTTAATAAATAAAATATTAATTCTAGAACTGCTGTCAAATTTATGGATAACTATTAAGTTTTTGTTGCAAATACTCTCAATTTTATTAATTGTCAGTACATAACCACTTAGACATCCAAGTTCCATCATTCAGAAGCACCATGGAGTCTTAGTTATTTTGCAGAGAACTTTCATTCATATAACTTTCATTGCACACAACTTTCATTCTTATCAACCGATAGGAGAATATAACTCAAGGTAAGAGAGCCTTTTTTTTCTGAAAGACATCTGAGCAAATAGTGTCTTTTGCCACTACTCTATATGTGTCTTTAAGTCCCATTGATTCTACTGACTTTAATAGTAAGCCTGAGGGGAACAACTGAAGTTTACTGGGACATAAATTCTCCCTTTTTTTATCCTTTAAAAGATTGTAATTTCAAATTTATTTATGTACAGCTTTTTTTTTTTTTTACTTTAGTCCAGATTAAGGTACATATTTTAAGAGTCCTTCATGTTCTTCCTGGAGTATTTAGCTGAACTTTTTGTTCCTATGGAGATTACAGAACTGCTCTTGTGGTTCTCTTTTAAAAGTATCAGCTAGATACCCTCTCTGGTTAGTATGTTTAGAGAAGTGTTTCTCAGACAGTGGTCCATGAGACATTGATTGCTGATCTGCAAAAAAGGAATTTTTTATGTGTGCAGGAAAGAAAAAGTACAAATAAGGAGAAAATAAAGTAAGTAAAATTTCAGCTAAATTCCTAGACTGTTCTGTTGTAAATGAAATCCAATGTAGCTTTCAACACTACATAGTTGAAAAGGTAAAGTAAATATTTCATTTAAAATGCTGAGGATCCCTGGAGCAGACCATTCTTTACAATGTCTCTTAATTCTGATTACTTTTCTAAACAGTATGCATCTCAGATGTAGATTTAGTATTGATCAGACAAAATGAGCAATATAAGATTAAAAAAAAAGGAAGACAAACCAAGAGCAACTTTTTAAAAAAGAAAAAAGAAACAACTAGCTCACAAGCAGCTTCTGCATTCACCCTCACATCAGTTTCTCGGCTGCTATACTGAAAATCCAACTGAAAGTTGTTTAAGTTAGTATTTTGCACCTGTTTTTTTCAATATCTGTGTTTTTCTGCGTAGAGGATTCACACACTATACTTCACATTTAAAAAGGTTGGTATGGGTTACCCCAATATGCCTTTATGTCCTTTATTCATTCCACTACAACTGAAAAAAAGCAGAAGTTCAGCATTTTTGGTTTACACACTTGAACTGATGTTCTCCTTCACAAAAGGAATATTACAAAGGGGCCATTCTTTTATGTATTAAATATATTTATGTAGGAACTATGTCAAATCAGAAATGTGTGAAAGATCTGTTTCTAAAATAGCTTTAAAGTCATCAGAACAAATCTCTCTTCACTCTATCTTTCATACCTCCCATTGTTAAATAGAGCAGGGATTTAGAAATGTCTAGAAAGAGTATCTTAACAAAGAAAGAGTTGAAAGAAAAATGGAAGCTAAGAGAAGAGAATCTTTTGAAGAATAAACTTCTGCATACCCTTCTAGCTCTTTTCTTTCTGATGCCATATTCTGAGGTTTTAGAATGCAAGTAGGTTTTAAAAATGCAGGATAAAAAATATCTGAAAATCAGATTGCCACCTGATCAATCCATAATCTGAATTTTCCTTCAGTTGTTCCCTATCCATATTTAAAAGTGCCCTGGAAGTAATTAATTTTTAAGAAAATAAAGTCACAGGCTGCTCCTCACATAACTTTGCAATTTTAATTTTAAGATCAAAAGAAAAATAGTTCCCAGTTCTTCTTCTCTGTCAAATCTTTATATCTCATTTGGTAATACTTACTTGTTCTGGATTAAATAACAAAAAATCATTCTGAAAATTATTTATATGCCCTGGAAACTCATTTTCAGTTTGATAATTCTTATTTTCCATTTGTCCTAAATATAAATATAACCAAGTAAACCTATTATAGGGATTTAACTAAACTGGAAATACATCAGGTTTTCAATCCAGCTTATTACTGGATATCAGTGCTTTCCAAGAGTTTAATTTTTTTTTTCATTTTTTGCTATTTCAGATGAAGTTCAGAGAGAATGTGTGTACACATTTTGTTCTCAAAGTGACATATGCAAGAGCTATTTAAATAGCTATATTACACTAATAAAGAAACTTTTCATTTCTTGTCAAACATGCAAACCACTAAAAATAAGAAATCTATCCTTGAAAAAGTCAGGAGCAAATAGATGTCTTAAAATCACAGTTTTACTTCTCAGGGAAGCTTAGAACAAGTAGTGCCTCTGTAGATGAAAGAGTCCTTTCTCAACAGTGTATAATTCTCAGTAGGAATATGGGAAAAGAATCCAAGACAGGAACAATTTTTCCCCAAATATTCTTCTGATATCATTTAATTGAACCAAGTGATCTCACCTAAAGAGGCTTTTTAGTAGTCTAGATATTCTGCAACAGCTCTGAGAACAACAGACAAAAACCTAAACTTCACCTTTAACAAGCAGCATTGCAGCATAGAGGGGTAAACAATTTTGCTTTTTTTAAAAAAAAAGGTAGTTTTCTCCAAGGAAGTTTCTGTGCCTGATTTTAGTGAGTAGATCAAACTGGAACTCTTTTGAGGTAAAAGAATTTTGTAGAAATTGGTATATACAGCATGAAAAATACATTAGCTTCAATAAAACATTGAGTATGTTACATGTTCTGAAGACAGAGAAGGAGTGTGAGAGGGATAATACAAATATTGCTTTATTAACACTGTAATGTAAGAGAGAACTTTAAAAGCTCTGTGTCCTGTATTGCAAAGGAGATAAACTGAATACATCCCAAGCAAGCATTAACCTGAGTTGCTAAAATGGAGTATCACCAGCTTCACATAGTGTTACTGATGCAGTAGAGCAGCCAAAAGGTACTCATTTGTAGTCTGTCTTCAAATGTCAGCACACAGAACAGCACAAAGTATCTAACCACATCTACCTTCACTGGGACCATCATACAGAGTGCATAGCATTGAATGGTGTCAGTCCTAGGATTCTTCCCATCACTGCACTATTATTGTGAAAAAATATATTTAATATCCAATCCACTTTTCTCTGTGTTGGCTACAACATTTTTATCAGAGTATCTGGGTATCTCTGCTCTTCATACCATGTTCTGCATCATTTTTTAAAGCATTTTTCCTATGTTACTTTTATGTAGTAGTTTCATTCATATACTGAAAGTTCTTGATAATTCATTTTACACCAAGCTGTTCAGCATATTATTCCTGTTAAATACCCTATCTCAAAAAATCCTTTCCATTTCAAAAAGTAATCACATAGAACTGAGGGGAGAATAACATATTTTACATTCTCAAAACGTAGAATCATAGAATGATTTGGGTAGGAAGGGAACTCAAAAATTATCTAGTTCCAACCTCTCTGCCATGGGCAGGGATGCCACTCCTGGCAATACCACACCTGGCCTTGAATACTTCTAGGGATGAGGTATCCACAACTTCTTTGAGCAACCTGTGCCAGTGCCTCACCACCCTCACAGTGAAGAATTTCATTCTAATACCTAATCTAGTCTACCCTCTTTCAGTTTACAGCCATTCCCACATGTGCTGTTTCTACATGCCCTTGTAAAAAGTCCCTCTCCAGCTTTCTTGTAGGCTCGCTTCAGTTACTGGAAGATTGTCATATTCTTCTTTGTTTCACAAAGACCTTGGACAAAAATCTTTAAAATAATATCAGTAGTATGATTGATTGGAATAGCATCAATTTAGTACAGTGATATTGAATTAAAATTCAGGTTTTCAATATTGAATGACATTAGGTAAATAGTTGGCTCTATTATTTTTCAGTATAAATGTAGAATATAGAATATTAGTGTGTAATCAAACTTATCAGGTAATTTAAAATTACAATTTAACCCTGAGAAGAACAGAAAACTTCACTAACTCTTATCACTGAAAGTAAGAGAAAATATTTTTTATTGTGGATATATATTTCTCCGTATGTGCTGTCTCCCAACAACACATCTGCAATATGCTACACAAGTATCAGTGTGCCTAAAAGTGCTCACCATAACTTAAAGACAGAAACCAAATGAAACCTCCTACAGCTATGCATAATTGTATATACAGCTTCCTGAAGTTTACTGAAAGGTTGCCAAACTAGGAAAAGTAGAGATTTACACAATCATAGCAGAAGTCTTTACTTAATTATTGGATATACACAGATAACATATTTGGCTTTGCAACCTAGGCAGGGATAAGGGAGTACATGTAAAACGTGTGCTTTACTTTTAGTTGAACCTGCAATTGGAAACTTTCACCATGACCAGTTTATAGTCAAATGATTCTTGAGAAGCAAAGGTGTTTTAACCCATAGATTGTTCATAGCTTATCATGTTCATCTGGCATAGGTCTGATCCTGAAAATCCTCTTTTTGAGATAATTTGAGAGCACCTAGGAAATAAGTTTCAGGCTGAGCAATTTATTATCAAAATGAGATCAGCTTCTTTTCATGGAGTTCCTTCGCTTTTTTTCCTTTGTGTTGCATAACCACAGCCCATCAGCACACAGAATCTGTATATGTGCAACAAATCAGTTTTTTGCAGTTTGTGCCAGGCATGGCTGAGTTGAGCCTTTTATTTCTTTGACAGTGAAAAGGTGTGAATAAGTCACTCTCCTGCTGCTTCAACAGTAACACCCCATACCACACAGGGTGGCCATTGCTAATGTAAAGCATTAAATGTTTTTGAAGAGAGACACAAGAGACATAAATTTTAATCATACTGAGATCTATTTACAGGCATTTCCTCACCAGCGCCACATGAGGAAGATGCACCAGTACTTTAAAAACCTGTGCACTCCGTATTAAAGCAAAACAAAAATTAAATACCAACTTTTCTGTCTTGAAAATAATCCTGCTACAAATAGGACCAAATTAACAGCAGATTTAATTTTTAATGTTTAATTTTTAAACATTGTTTAAAATCAGATATTTATTTGAAATGTGTTGTTACTTCTCAATTTAGTGCAGCTACCCCTTCAGTTTGTGAAGTGTATTAGAACTCACAGGAAAAGCAAATCCAAAGATATTGGAAAAGCTTACTTGGGTGTGAGACAGACAGGAGACATCAACAAGAACAAAGTGTATACCCAAAGTGACTTCTGTTCTGTTGCATTTCATTAGGGATTTTATCCCAGAACTTTTATTCATAAAAGTGCTATGGACAACAGATCATCTGTGCTTTAAAGGAATACATTCACAAGTGTAAAGCTCTCTTTCTTTCTTTTATGTGGTAGCCAAATATATAACTTCTTGTATTTGATGCTGTGATAGATGATCTGCTACTATACACTTATTTTGTTGCCATCTGACCTTAACATTGCCCTTCCTGGAGCGGCAAAATGTCTGACAAAGTTTGTCTGTAACTCCAAAAACTGTCTCACAGCCATTAAGCCTAGTCTTTTCTTATTGATTTGTTTAAAGAAAATGATAGCTGAAACTCTGAATTCTCATCTCATAATGGGATTTTAATGCCTAAATATCTGGTTGACCATAGTCAAAGTGCACAAAGGAGAACATGAAGAACATTTTAATGTTTGTATTATTCTATCTCATTCTTATGCATTACATGATACTAGACCCAGCATGCACCCTGTCCATGCCTTATTTTATCATATGTAAATGCAGCCAATCTCTTTTCACTATGACTTTGAAAATAGCTTTCAAAAAAGAAACAATTACATTGAGGGTCATTTTGTAATCAATTCAGTAGACTATGTGGTGTGGCTCATTGTACCCATTAAAAGTGAAATTCAAACTAATTATGATATGAATAGGCTTCTGGGTTTTTTTATATTAAATTTTTGTGCAGCTTATTTGAATATCTTTTGTTTTGTTTGTTTTCTGAAAAATGTTTTAAAAGCTAGGCTGAGAAGAATAATTTTATGCATTAAGATCCTTTTAAAGCAATATCATAAATTCAAACTACAACAAAATTATTGCTCAAATATTATATTTGTAGCGATTAAAGTGAACATTTCATGTTTGATCAAAGTGCTTTTTATTAGTTTAAAATCTCCCATGAAGTTCTGATGGTGAACACGTATGTTGAAATTTTTGTCTATCCTATTGAGAAACCTTATACAGTGCTATCAGCCCTCATATTACTATGACATTTAACTACTATTAACTACTTATTTAACTACTACTACTATTTAACTACTAACTACTTATTTAACTACTGTTTAATTACTTCTACTACTACTATTTGACTACTATTAACTACTTATTTCCTGAGTAATTCCACTATTTTTATAAAAGCCCAAATCGACTGGGGAATGGCAAATACATTAAACCTGTATTTTTTCTGATCCTATAAAGTTATGGGTCATGCAAATGACCAGGGAGATGGAGTATCTTCCCTATGGAGACAGGCTGTGACAGTTGGAGTTGTTCAGCATGGATTAAAAAAGGCTCCAGAGAGACCCCATTGAAGCCTTTCAGTACTTAAAGGGGGCTTATCAAAAAGAGTGACTTTTTATATGGGCAGATCTTGATAAGAGAACAGTTCTAAAGTGAAAGAGAGATTTAGATCAGTTATTAGGCAGAAATTCTTTACACAGGAGATGATGAGGCACTAGAAGAGGTTGCCCAGGGAAGTAGTGTATGCCATGTCCCTGGAATTGTTCAAGGTCAGGTTGAATGGAGCCCTGGGAAGCCTGATCTAGTGGGTGACATCCCAGCCCATAGAACTAACTGATCTTTAAGGTCCCTTCCAATCCAAGCCATTCTATGATTCTATGTATATATCACAGATAGTACCTGATTTGGCAGAAGGAGGTTCAAGGAACTCAGGGGTAAAAAGCAATGGGTAAAATTAGTTACTTTTTTGAAATATAGATATTTGACAATTCCTTTTAAACTAATATTTTGTTCTTTATCTATATCTATTTTAATCATCATCATCAATCAATGGTAAAGTTCTGCAGAACAGATATACAGAGTATATTTTGCTCTAATTTAATATCCCCTACTATTTAAAAAGTATTACTGACAAATGCTGTTTTATTATATTATAGGAAAAAAGATAAATATTTGGATTTACTCCTTAAATGTAAATATTGCCTAATTACCCCACTCAACAGTTTTATTTTTCAAGGTATCATGAGCCTTCTCCAGCATCTGTTTTTGTGGATAGGATGATCATAGTTGAATATGATATTCAATTAGATTTGATCTCCTTTTTGCAAGGAATACATGCTTAGCTCTTAACCTTTCAATTTTCAAACAAAATTTGAGATTTTTTAATGAAAACTCTTTTAAAATGAACATTTTCCCCTTGCTTAAATAGCTCATGTGCTGAGAGTAAAAATTTTACTATCAACAATTTTGACTCTAAGATCTTTTGCTTGTTTCATCCTGTTTTTAAAACCCACTCCCCAAGTTCTTTTCTACAATTTAAGGGTATAGATAAATAAACAAACAAGTCTTTCCCATTTGTAGTTTTTGTAATGATCTGGTCATTATTTTTAACAGCTAGTGAAGCTGAAGTACATGCCAGAAGTGATCATGATTTGTTTGGAGTCATGCTCCACAGCCGAGCTGGGAGTATTGCACAGGCATTCTCATTTCTAGATTCTATCTTGAGCCATCACCGGCCAAGTGCAATAGAGGGTAGAAAATATAACCTATTACTGCCTTAGTGCACTTCTCTGAGAATTTCATTTAAACAGCAGTAATGTCAAGCACAATGACCTATTCCACTTCTTAATGTGTTCCTTATTCCCACCTACTTGCTGGCTAAATCTGGTGATGAGAAATTGCTACAAGTAAAGAAAATAGCAACATGTGAATCTATTTTTGAAATGCAGCTGTAATGAGAGTGGCAAGTAGAATAAACCAAAACTCTGTATCATGTAATCTCTAGATTTGTAATTTTGTGTTCTATTCTCTGATGGCCCTATCACTCTGCTATCTTACCTCTGCATTTGAAATGTCAAATAAATGACATCTCATTTCCCATCAAACTCCCAAATGTCCCAAAGGAAAAATTTCAATCACTATACCATTTCTGTTGTCATTTTGTAAAATGTGTTAACAATAAATATTTCAGAGGGATCTGATTCTTTCTAAGAAGCATTCCTTAAAGGCCCTAACCTCCACTTTTAACTCTGACTCAGAACATCTTCACGTAGAATATACAATTTTGTCTCAGTGTTTCACTAAATTGAGGATTGAATATCAAGAATGCAAGTTTAACAGATTTTGAAACTCAGTTTACATGACTTCTTAAAGCTTCAACATTTACAAATTGAAGGTGTTAGTAACAAAAATGTTTTTAAATATAAAGTAAAATAATGTCAGCTTCATGTGAACTAATATTAATTTCTCACAAGATGTTGTTCAGCATAATATAAAGTAACAGTGCTTTACATATTACTTGCAGTAAAGCACACAGTCAGAGAAAAAGTGGGTTTGAAGCTTTATTGTCTGTCTGTTATATACATGATTATATAGCAGTCTCATGGAATTATGCAGAAGTAATTGTTGACCTTTAAAACCAGATGACTGTATATGAAAATTCGCATTTTTTCTGGTCTTGTGTATCAGTCCATTAGAGCTGTGCAAGGATCTGCTTGAAACAGAAGGGTAGACAGTACTCTTATCAAATCCATAGTTCCAGGATGCTGGTTAAGACATACTTTTGAAGGATTATATCTCTTCAGGCTGAAAAAGACATTCAATCCAAAGGTTTCCCATTTCCTAAGCATGTGTTATAGTTGGTTAAGGAGATACTTCTATGACCTCCATGTAAAGCTGGCATGCTTCCTGCTGATTAGTTCTGACAGCATATACTGGCTATGTTTAAACCATATGTCTTTCACATAGGTTCTTAGGGCTTAGGTATTGGGCAGATCCTGGTTTTTCAAATTGGATTTACATTAAGTTGCATTTAGGCTGAGTTGGGTGTAAGGTTATCCAGCTCCATTGAACTGGAAACACTTCTGGAAATGCAGAGGAAAAGTCTACCTTTTCCTATAAATTACTGTAAAAAATGGAAATTGCCGTGATTTCTCAGACAAGAAAAAAAAGTCAGAAATTTAATTTATTCAAATCTGATATTTAAGTCTATCACCGAGTTTGTTCTTAAACTGCTAAATTATTTCAAATTCTTTCCTATTTTACACTTTCTCTCTTCCACAATGAACACTAAGTATCACAAATTGATAATGGCTTTTTCACTCTGAAAAACTCTTGCAGAAAGTGAGTCAATGTCAGCTCACTTTCTAGTAGAGAGAGATCTGCATCATGACTGAGATTTTGGTAGAAGTCTCTGTAGAAAACCGAAGTTCCCACAAAAAAACAGTTTCATCTGCTTAGTCTTACAGTGGCAAACTGACATACAAAAAAATCTTACTAGATATCTTTGATATGAAGCATAAGAAAAAAATTTAGTTCTCTACCTATTTGTATTTGATCTGTAAAAATCTTTGACCCAAATGATGTCGCATTCCCAATTTCAGTCATCCTTCCTATATATTAAAAAAAAAAACTCTCAAAAAAAAAAAGAATGTAACTTGTTAGCTACATAATGAAAGATGAGCAATACCAGCTCTGAGTGGCTTTATATCATAATAATATATGATCCTCATGAACAACGGGTGCTTTCTGACCATCTGAGATCAATAATATAGTGTATATTTAAATAAAACATTATAAATAAAGAATTAAATATATAGTATATATATATATGCAACTATGATAAAAAAGTAGAATGCATATATAGATTAATACATATTATAGATTATTTATTTAAAAATTAACCCAAAATATCATGTCTTCCCAGTACAAAACAACAGCCTGGAAAGACATAAAAATGGTGCAGACTCACTTGCTTCCAGTTAGTGTTAGAATGTCTGAGAACTGCTTTTTGAAAGTGTTTTGAACCGGTAGCAGACCTTCAAATATTGTACCACTTCTCTCTACTTTACTATAGAATATTTTGAAAATTAATTTAATGTGGTCTTCAAAACTCTCCAACAGACTTGGAGACAGGAGCTATAGACACAGGGTGTTTTGTATATCAGTGCTAGTGATGATCTTTCTGGAAAAAAAGAAGTATTAAAGATAAAAAGTTCAAAATGTTGATGCCAAACATATACTGATTCTGAGTAATTCTTAACCTCTGTAAGCATTTTTGTCACAATTTCTGCCACCTTAGAGATTTTAAGATTTTCATTAAAATCTCACTTTCTGGCCAAAAGACTCAGTTCCGACTAGCTGTACTGTTTCTGGCTGTACTGATTTTTAAGAATCTCTTTTTAATCCAAGACAGACTGTCTTCATGAGCAATTGGAAGTATCTATCTTCAGTGGCTACTGTAATAGCATCATTTGTGTGAAAACTTAGTCAAATGAAATAACAGTCTTCAGATAGAAGTCAAATAATAGTGATTCAGTGCTAGTTAGAATTCAAATAGTGTTTCTATAGTGCTTACCTCTATGATAACAGTTAAAAAAAAAGGGAAAAGCAGTAATATCCTGATGTGATAAACTGGAAAGGTTTGGTTTTCTGTGTTTACTGTTCTCTTTGGCTATTTTTGAAGCACAACACATTCTGCAACTGCTTCATGCACATCTAAATAAATTTCATTTCTTCTAGGTGGCATAGCATGAAAGCTAAGCATTAACAATAGCAACAACAGCAAAATTATAACTTAACACTCTGACTTATTTATATTTTTCTCATCTGGAAGTACTGTTTGTGGTCCATCAAGATTATGCCAGGGACAAATATATCATATTTGTGTCAACACAACAGTAAGTTAGCTATGCAGTCAGGTACCAGCATGATTATGCAAATAGAGGCCTTATCAGTCAAAGCCACTGGCAGAACGCCTGGGAAACAGATTTCAATAAAGGAGATACATCCTATCTCAGTGAGGCTGACATTAATAATTTATGATTAATCAGTTTATGGAAACATATTAACGGCTGAAGGCTGTGAGAGCAAGATGGATGTCGTGCCTCCACTTTCCCCATTTTTTTTCCTTCTACCTGACTTAATTTTTTTTTATGATTAAAAGCTGTGTAGAGGACTCAGTATTTCAAAAGAGAACAGATTAACTTATAAAGGAACCATGCAGAAGTGCTGGACTGGGGATGAAGTGATGAGAAATCATTCGACTTCCCAAAGTAGGATGGAACAGAGTTGGTGTCAAATTTGCCCCTTAGGTCCCAACAGCCAGGCCTATGTCAGGAAGTGTTAACGTCCTGATCAATCCTTGAGAAGGTTCTAAACATCCACTGCTGTGCTGAGCCTCTGAAATGCTTCTGCAACATAAAAGGCAAGCATAAAACCATTGATTAGACCCAAATGGAGCTTGATAGCAGCAATCTCTAAGGCTAGAACAACACACACGGATATTGTCTCAAAAACGTTGATCTTCCACTATAGCTTGCTTTAAGAAATGTAACAAAATTATCACTGCATAAAGGACAGATAGAACAATGCCAGGTTTGAGCATCTAATGGGACTTTACTGGATTCTCCTGAAATTGGCTGAGAACTAATTCAGTTTTGCATGTTGCAGAGCTCATGTTTCAGGAAAAAAAAAAAAAAAAAA
This sequence comes from Chiroxiphia lanceolata, assembly GCF_009829145.1. Classification (NCBI taxonomy): domain Eukaryota; kingdom Metazoa; phylum Chordata; class Aves; order Passeriformes; family Pipridae; genus Chiroxiphia; species Chiroxiphia lanceolata. The sequence continues at coordinate 20,986,003 of NC_045642.1, read as the reverse complement.
AAAAAAGAATAAAAATACAGAAACAAAACAAGCAAAAAAAAACCCACAAAACCAAAGAAAACCAAAATTGGAACAAAAAGTTAGTAAATGTTATACCTTACAAAAGGATTTTTTCCCTTTAGCATTTGGTATAGTTAAGCTTCATGATACTGCAATTTTGGGTACTTTTTCCAAACTTGAGCTTTTTAGTTATGCATCTTCCTTATATATTTTGTACCTAGCAATACACGCCTCTATAGAGTATCATAAGAGTGAAAGACATGAAAGTACAATAGTTGAGAGTTGAAACACAAGTATATTAACATCAGAATATGTATTTCATTATACTCTTCTGCTTTGCCATTTTAATATTTGAAACCCCTAATTTATGCTTCACAATTTTAACCTGCATACAGTTTATTGCTATTAACACCAGAGGCCTTGAGTGCCTTAAAACATGTACTAAAAGAATCTGATGTAATTAAACTGAGCCGCATTGCAATGCAGAATGTTTCTGGAATCATCAGTGACAAAAGTAATTGATAAATCAACCACTGATTGACTTGAGATAACAAAGGTACTTTTAAGGTGCAGTGAGATTGCCATTTAATTAGCTTTGTAGAGAAAGAGGTAATATTATCTTTATTACAAGATTTCTGGATAAGTCATTGGTTTAAAGAGAATAAGATAAATATGCCATTAAAAACAATAATAAATGATATGGATGATCATTCTGTCTTTATAGAGACAACTTTAGCCGCATTCAAATTCTGACAAAAAATTATTTTATTTTCTGATTCAGTCATGTATAACAACAGATACAATTATATAAGATATTGTGATCTTTAAAAGAACTTACATATCACTCTGCGGAGCAAATCTACAAAATGTGACCACCTCAGAATTTCCTAAATAGCTAATTAACTTTTCTCGTGTAATATAATATTTTCCTGGAATCCCTTATGCAGATAAGATGTTCTGTGCATTTCAAGGTGAGTTAATTTGTACGTGACTGTCTACTCATTGTGGACAGACCTTGCTTATCGATAATTCAAGGAATGTTAAAACTAATTGCAACATAACTTTTTATACATTTGAGAAGAGTAAGGTTTCAGTTGATCCTCTGGAAACCGTTCGGAACTGAAGGGATATGTGCAGATACAATTTTTATATGATTCACACTTCAATGACTGAAAGTGTCAAATACACTTATTACTATTTCTCAATACCAGTCATCCAATTTTCCTGAAGGATCAGATGAAAATATCTCATTTATAATTTAAAACAGACTATTCCTGACAGCAAATTAGGATGTTTATTCTTCCTTAGTCTGCAAAATGGATTTATTTTAGAGCAGGTTTGGCCTCCAAAGAGCAACTGCCTCCAGCCCATGAGTATAAGAAAGACATCAGGCTGTGCTGCACTGGAGGAGACTAAGTCTTGCTCTGATCTCCAAAAGACCATATCCCAGTGTCAAAGCACCTGCTGCAAATCATTCACAACTCTGAGGGCTTCTTTCATTTCCTGATTATTCATTTCTAAGTAAATTGCTTTATCATCCAACAGAAGATATTCCATGTTTCAAATCCTTCTATCCTTGTCTGTTTCTTGAATGCACGTTAAAAACTTTGCTGCAAAGAGATTAACAATCAATTGTTTTCAAACTGGAATTTTACAACTGGAATTTGATTTAATTTATAAAAAGTGTAATTTAGATGAGATTTGAGAGAAGCATTTCTGATATATACTGTTATGCTCATGTAACTTATCAAAACACTGCAACCCACACCTTGGAGAGGTCTTGAAAGACAGGTTTGACAAACATTTTTCACACATGGTTTAGTTACATTAAGCTTATTTCAAAGCCTCTAAAAGTAAAAGGATGACCTAGAAATTTATTCAGGAGATCCTTTCAGTCCTATAGCAATGAATATATATATGATACATTATGTATCATATCCCAGCAGAAATTACTTTCTCACCAATTTAAATCTCTCTGCAAAGTCCATAAAATAAGTCCACAGAAGTAAAAGTTTCTTTTACATAAGTGCCAAAATCCTTAGATAAATATTGGACCTACACTACAAGCTCAGCTAAGGATTATGTTTAGAGCACAGAAATCGAATCAAGTAAAATTTAAATGCAAAAAGCCATTACTTTTTCCATACTTATGTAACCCACAGCCTCAGATGACTTCACTACATTCTATTAATTCCATTATCAAGCCACAAATTTCTCTTTTACTTCATTCTTTTTTTCCCTTAATAGTGCATTTGTCTTAAGCTAACAGAGTACTTACCTCATAGTGGTTTATTCCATATAGATTATCTTTCTCTGGATGTCATGATAAACTTCCAAAACCCTTACATTAATTAATTTAGCGAGCTTCTGTCATGGTTTAACCCCAGGTAGACACCAAATCCCACTCAGCTGCTCACTCATTCCCCCACCAGCAGGATCGGGGAGAGAATTTGAAGGATGAAAGCCGGAAAAGTGGCATGTTGAGACAAAGACAATTTAATAGGGAAAGAAAAAACCACACACACAAACAAAGAAAAACAAAGAATTAATTCACTGCTTCCCATGGGCAGGCAGGTGTTCAGCCACCTCCAGGAAAGCAGGGCCCAATCACAAATAATACTGACTGGGACAATCAAATGCCATCACTCCAAACCTCTTCTTCCCCCCATCTTTATATCCTGATCATGATGTCATATGGTCTGGAATATCCTTTTGGTCATTTTGGGTCATCTGTTCCAGGTGTAACTCCTCCCAGTCTCCCATGCACCCCCAACTTCCTTGCCAGTGTGGCAGTACAAAACTCAGAAAAGGCCTTGGCTTTATGCAAGCCCTGCTCAGCAATAACAAAAACAACCCTGTATTATCAACCCCATGTTCAGCATAAAGCCAAAACATAGCCCTATGTTTTGGATTTATGCTGAACATGGGGTTGATAACAAATTTAATACTAGCTGCTGTGAAGAAAGTTAATTCTATCCCATCCAAAACCAGCACAGCTCCCAATTACAAATTATTGTTCCCATTTTCAAGTGAATGTCCATGAATTTTATTTTTCTTGTTTGAAATCAGAATTTCACCCAGGGTATCTTACTTAAAGTTTCCATTGCTTGTGGTTCATCTATTTCTATATGAAATGTGAGGTCTTTGCCTTCCTGCTCTCTCCTTCTCTTTTCTTTCTTTTTTGCCACCTTCCCACTACATCCCAACCCTTCCTTATCTTCACATCAAAAGGAAGAGAGCATTGATTGCACAGGGTTATATGTGGAAGGTAGAAAAGACACATCAGTGGACTTTTTCTGTTCCCTTTTCAAAAAATGGCATGGCTTCTTAAGGCCTTTATTGTTTTCTATATTTCCCAGCATATGGCAAGATAAAAATCATTCTGATGTTTTGTGTTTTTTTCTTTAGAAGTTCTTGTTTTCTATGTTTAGGAAGTGATATGTTGGGGCAGCATGAGTCATACACCATTTTATTTCTCCTTACAAAAGTTGTTGTAAATTTTGCATTTCTGTATAGTAATCTTATTATTTCATATCTGTGTATTACAGTGATCCTTGCTTTGTGATTAGTACTTTCCTAAAACTTTTAAAGGCTACAGAAGTCAACAGAGGAATTTGTACTGATTTCAGAAAATTGAGTCAGGTCTTAAATATACTACTAAAATAGTTTTATTATTTTGGAATTATGTGACTCGTTCTGAGACTATTCCTTAGTGTCTTTAATTTGATAAGGCTATCACATCACAGCTGAAATTCAGAAGTGAAAGGCAGCTGTCATAGATGGATTGAGCAATATTCTCAGCTCTAATTGATATAATTACATTAATTTCACAAAGGAATATAAATTTACCCTTGAAAGGATATAAAAATTCTACTTAGAGGACAGCATTTATATCAGCTGATCAATTCTACATTTTAATTACTTAATTTTTCATCTTTAGTTTCTTTCACTATCTGCATCATCAGAATAGTCCAGTGTTTCATTTCCTGAACCAGTGATTGGATTAAGAGTAATATCTGAAATCTAAAGAAAGAAATATCCAGAGAAATTGTTATGTCAATAGGCAAGGAGCAGTACTTTAAGGAACCAGTTTTGATATAGTTTCCTTTTACCAAAAAACCACCCTCACTTCTGTCATACCATAGTCACGCTTCGGAACAGTATTGGCTTCTAGTCTGGTGTGAAAGCTCTGGCACACGGTCAGCTGTGAGTAGTCATTATTATTTGCCATTGTTTTTTCTGAACATGGCATTAGCTACATGTGAATTTGTCACTTCTTTTCTTGAGTAGGGAAAAACCTGACTGTAAAAGGTACAATCTTTGGCAAGGTCTTCCATAACTACAGAATCCTGAGGCACTTCCCTGCAGGCAGGAGTATTGTGGACAGGCATGTAAGTTAATTGTTCATATTTGTGTCTACACATTGACTTGTTATATCCTCGTTTGCAACTGGCCAGCTCAGGGGACCATTACTGGAAGATAATGCTTTTTTGTGTCCACCTGTAGATAACAGCATCACTTTGTTCTGTATCCAAATGAAAAAGAATATGGATATTCTCTGTCCCTGAAAACATCCACCACAGGTTCAAGTACCAAAGCAATTGATATCAAGCCTTGAGGTCTTTACCTTAACTTTCTGCACAAAAATTTAACTTTTTATGGCTGCTTCCTTCACTTAAACAAACACAGTCATTGGTTCAGAGTGATGCTTGCCTCAGGTGGTGGTCTTTTCACTTTTAATCTATGCAACAGTACACTTAAGCTTAGAGACAATTAATAAGCATTGTTAGTGGTCTCTCGTCACATTACTTCTACTAATATAATTTTAAGCAGCCAATTGAGCTATTCATCACAATTGACTAAAGAAATGCTGAAAATTACAAATTTCCTTTTGTCTCACTCATCTAGGATAGATTCTATAGATGGATCACAAATTGATTTTAAAAACTTGGAAAATACCTTATCCCACTGTAGGTGCCTTATAGCACTCATTTCTCTAGTACCTGAGACACACATTGTGATGTTGATTTTTAAAGAAGTTTGCATATTTGTACAGAGCCTACAAATGAACATGACTGTGGTATCTTGTCAGGACTTACAGAATGCAGTTTGTTGTCACAAAACGCTGTCAAAGAAGGAAATTCCGACAAGGTAAGCCACAACAACAGGAACCTGTGACAAGAGCAGATGGCAACAACAGGAACCAGGCATAGTAAGGCACATCTGGGTAATCTACCTGAACAAAAATTCCCACTGTGGAAACCTGTGAGAAAAGAAAGCGTCAATTGCAGACCTAAACAAATGTAAAGGTTTGAAATTAACACATCAGGAAAAATTCCATTGTACAAGCTGTGGGAAAGAAAACAACTGCCTACATCCATTCCATCCCAAGTTGTGGAAACATCTGCGATGTCCTGTGAATATCCAAGATTTGGACTGTATAAAAGTGGTACCCCAGAAGCAGAACTTTGGGACCCTCACCACTGAGACTACCAGAAGAAGCAGAACTGGCAGGCCACCATCAGAATCCATGTGGAGGTGATATCTTTATCTTTTTACTTACTCTCTCTCTCTCTCGTGTTCTCTCTCTCTCTCTCTCTCTCTCTGTCTTCCTATTTCTATGGCATATGGTCTCATTTGCACCTTAATTCCTACAGAGGCATCTTTTAATAATCAGATCCTAAAATACATGCAGTTGTAAATACTTTTTGTAAGCTTAAATGTGAACAAGTACTAACAAAGTCCTTCTATGATAGTTGAAAAAAATCAAGCTCAAGGAAGGGATGTCCTTCAGGGGGACCTGGACAAACCTGAGAAGTGGACCCACAAGAACCTCATGAAGTTCAACCTGAAGGGGATGTATTAAAAAGAGAGAGAGCAACTTTTTATATGGACAGATAGTGATAGGACAAGGTGGAATGATTTTAAAAGGGGAGAGATTAAGATTAGATGTTAGGAAGAAGTTCTTTACTTCAGAGAGTGGTGGAGCACTGGCACAGGTTGCTCAGAAAAGTTGTGGATGCCACATCCTTGGAAGTGGTCAAGGCAAAATTAGATTGGGCCCTGAGCAACCTGATCTAGCAAGTGCCATCTCTGCCCATGGAATTAGATGATCTTTTTTCCTTTCAATCCAAACCTTTCTATGATTCTATGACAAATAAGAATTTTAGTCTATGCATGGAGAATGCATGTAGAAAATCTCAGTTCTATCAATATAAGAAAATTCAAATAAGGGAGAAACTTCTCTGCAAGATGGCAGTCTGGAGTGGATATAGTTGAAAATCTGATTCTTCTCACAGATGTATTTTCTCCGCTATAATTTTTGCATTTTCAGTAAGTGGACTGAAGAGAATATTAGCAGAGGGGAATTTCTGTTACATACACTAAATGTTAGCAAGTTTTTCTTTCTCACATTTGTATTTAAAGTGTTCAGCACTACAGTAATACAACGTTCTTCATACTTTTCCATATAATGCAGTACTCATTTTATCCATTGTTTGTGTCACACTTTCCAGCTTAGTGATTTGTCTAGTGAGTATAAGGGATGATTGTCAGATTGAAGCAGCATTTATTTCCTGGTGGATGTGATGAACTGTGTATAACAAATCTTTTGCTTGATCAGTGTTGACTTTAAGAGATCTGTGCAGTGAACTGCTCTATCAATACTCTAAACTGCTCTTTTACCATCATCGCTTCCTCTTTGAAATCCTGATGACCAAAGACCTCTGTCCATAAGATGTTATGTTTACAATGTATATTCAAGTCATTTTTAAAAGCTCTAATTCATCTACTCAAAATGAAAAAGTCATGTAAGATACACAGACTCTTCACTGAATCTGGAAACTGTGAAAAGGTCTCAAGGTTAGCATTTCGGGACACACAAGTTTGTTTCTGGTTTTAAGTTTGAAAGAGGACTCTCTGACCCATTTAAAAATGGGGCTTCTTCAAAATCAGAGGAGAAGAATCTCCACTGTGAATCACTCTCCTTGTAAGTCTAAGTACAGCTAAGACTTGGTTCAAATGAATACAATGCAAGCATTCTTTTATGATGTGTTGTTCTTAGAGGTGTTTGTCACCCATTAAAGCAGAGATTATTTTTCTCATTTTTCTAATGTAAAGTCAGTAGTATATTAATGATTAAATACAAACGAAAGCCTAATTAGGGCTGTCTCCTCTTCTCCAACACATCCACGATGTCTTCTCAGCACCAGTTGATTGAATTTCCCTGTTGCCTTGTGTCTGTAACTGTAACTTACAGTTAAAGGGCAGAGGAGTAAATGAGGTAGTGAAAGTCTATATTTATGACATTTTAAGGCTTATTTTTCAAAAGATACTGAGGTAGAAAAATTAACCTCAGCCAAATTCTGAATCCTGAACTTGGAATTTTCTGTTTTGGTTTTTTTTTTTTTTCTATTCTGTAGATTTGGTTGCCTCTGACAGATTAAGACAGAAAAAAACACCAACAAAATCATGGAGAAACTTAAAGTCAGTTATAACTGTCTATTTACTGTAAGATAATGACAAGATGATAACTGAGCTCTTTTTTTGACTACTAAAAATTTATGAGTGTAAGCCATATAATGTTTTGTCTGTATGTGTTTATTAAATTCAGACTTCAAATCATCTGCTAGAAATTAACCACTGAAACAGCAAGCAGATATGAATGAATTCTAAAGTACTCTTTTATCCAGACAAATGATTCCTTTGTCTATAATGTCAATTAATTATTATAGGCTCCTTTGTCTGAGGACATCTTCTCTCATTTATTCACTAATCTTTATCTACTAATTACCTGAATGGCAGCAAAATTAATTTGCACATATGTAAATCCTACCATGCTCAAAGTCAACTAGAGCAGTAGCTGTTACATGATATTTCTGAGCTGATCATTGCAATTAACTTCCTGAAATTTGTCCCTTTTCAAAATAGACATAGTTTTTCAGTATAAGAAATAAAAATTAAGGCTGTGAGCCTCTGACATGTCCACAGATATCTCAGTTCCAAAGAGGGGAAATAAAAGGAAACACATCACCAGAAGTGTGCTGACCTTTTATTGATGAAATTGATCTTCTGTGTGTCTCCCTAACAGTTCATGCCAATGTATATTTTATGCTAACTAGACCGCTTATCCTTTTAGGATGAAAAAAAATTGAATTTTAACATGCTACAGTATCCCCCTGAGGAAATAATCTGAACTGTGCAATACTCTGAAGTGGTGAGTAGAGGGTTTTCCGCAAGTGTGAGCCAGAAGCATCTTAATTTATCAACACCATCTCTGTATGAAGAAAAGGGAACTTAAGATCTGCTATGAGGAAAACCTTGACCTAAATCTTAAAAAGAAATCGACATTCTGAATCCATGCACCTTCTTTACATGCTGATGTGTAATGCACCCTAATACGAAAAGGAAGGGAGAGAGCCATTCTGGTCACAAGAGAAAATTTTGGATTTTCCATATCAGGTAGCAAATGATGGTGGCAAAATAGACAAACAAAAATGTTAAGAGTTACAGTCAAACAATGTGTTATTTTTCAGCTGGAATGAAAGAGAAAAACAAACCAAACCAAAACAAACCCAACCAAAACCAAAAAGCATGGAAAGCCAAAATACAGAAATAAAACCCATGGCAAATATGTAACAGCTTTTTATACTTGCACTTATACAAAAATGTCTCTGTGATGTTATCAGATTCCTAACTCTGGCTATTACATATATTTGATATTTCACATTTAATAATATTATTTTATGGCTCTGTAAGTAATTTGCATCCCTATAGGTTCATTGAGTTGAAGAGAATTTGGTTCTTACATTTGAATCACATCAGAGAGGAAATGAGATAGAAGTCTACTAGAAAACACTGCTATGGGCTAGTGACAAAAGGTGTAATCTTTTTTTGATACTTATAAATTAAAGTGGTTTGATTTCTTATCTTTACATCTCTTCTTGATTAGTTCCATGAATCTTTATGGCCACCTTTACAGTACTTTTAAATACTGTCCATGATGGAAGTGTTTTAAGAAAATTCAGTTTGAAAACTCACAGATTATCATAATTTATTCTAAATTCTGCAGCATTAAATTTCAGAAAATGTTTTAAAAAATGCTGTCTTGCTCTGAGCCTTTTGTAAACAATTCTGAAATTTTGTATAGTACTCATTAACTCAGAAATTCAAAGCACACTAATTAAGTTTAAGAACATTTCTCTGAGTCAAATAATTTTTGATACACCAGTAAAATATTTTCACATGAGGCTGTGATATGACCAGATTCGTCTAGCAGGTCAGTAATGAGACTGTATATAAGTATGGTATAGTTCAGATTCTTAGTGTCTTTGCATAATTCCCTCTCATGTTAATAATTTTGAAGCATTTTTACATCACAGAAAAACAAAGGAAGATTTATTCCATTCTAGAAATACAAAAATGTCACTGTGAATTTGTACCGGACTACAGCTGCAGAGGCTCCTGCCAGAAATACATGAATTGTCCCCAGCCTGAGAAATTAAAGAGACATTAATAGTCCAGTCACTAATTTTAGATCAGTACAAGGATGCAAAAGAAAATTTAATTCATTTAAAAAAAAAAGTGTAATTCTGGGTAAAAAAACTTCTGTGTTGCACCAGAAGGACTATGTAGGTGTCCTAGGGTGAAAATGAACAAAGATTAACAGAAGAGAATATAAAGGGAAGTACATTGGTAAACTATCCTCAGAAATTCAAAAATGAAAATTGGAAAACAATGTAAATTAAAGTTTTAATAGTAAATCTTTGAATGACAAGGAGTGAAAACTGCACTGCTGTGCTAAGTGTGCACAAATGTCTACACAATTTTTTTAGCAAAATCTTAAATTTTTCAGTTATGTGCAAATGCACTCTTCCTGCTATGGAGCAGGCTGACTGAAAACTGTGATTTTACACAAGGTATCAAAAATAGGAAAAATATTGTAGGAAAAATAGGAAATATGAAAAAATAGGAAATAGGGAAAATATGTATTAACACTTGTTAACAGTTAAATTTGCAGACATGAGATGTGCAGTGATCACTCAAAATTTACATCATTAAAGATGTCAGTGACTGACTTCATTAAAGGAGTGATGACTCTGGATTGAAATAAATGACCAAATTTTTTTGCTAGTCTTATGGCACTATATAGTGCCTAACAGAACTCCCCTTATGAATAATAAAATGTTTCTACATAAACAAAACCAATCTTTGGAAGCTTATAAAAGGAAATATCACCACAAATAGAACAGTTTTGATATTCCCTGATGATTGGCTTGAATTTATTCTGGCTGTATATGTCACAGCTGGAAGGTGTGTTAGTTTGTTGTGGTTTAACCCCAGCTGGCAACTAAATACCATATAGCTGCTCATTCACTTCCCCCTTCTGCCAGCCAAATGGGAACAAGGATTGGAAAGAAAAGGAAACATCATAGGTTGAAATAAAAACAGTTTAATAATTGCAATAAAGCAAAATATAACAGCAACAACAATAGTATGATCTTGATGATTTTAAAGGTCTCTTCCAACCTTGATTTTTCCACGATTCTAATAACAATATTAATAATGAGAGAGAAATAAAATCCAAGAAGAATAAGTGATACGTAATACAGTTGCTCACAACCCACTGCCCCATGCCTGATCTGTCCCTGTAAAAGGAAAGGGTGGTCCTGGAGAACTAGTTTGTGTACTGAGAATGACATTTTATGGTATGGAACATCTCTGGTCAGTTTAGATCAGCTGTCCTGGCTGTGCTTCTTCACATATTCTTGCGCACCTCCTCACTGGCAGAGCATGGAAATCATTCCTAAGACTGATGAATGAATAAATCCAGCATATTTAGCTTCTCTAGAAAATGAACAGGCTTTTTGTTCATATTGTTGTCACCTAAATAGTGCTTTTTGATCCTATTTTTCAACTTCAATAAAAATACACCCTTGTCTATCAGAATCCAACTGTATTGCAATCCATTTCCTATTTCACAGTGAAAGGTTACTCAAACAGCAAGAACTAGTAGCAATTCTATTCTTTGCTTTTTTACTCCCTGATACTAACTAATTTGAAGTAGTATGGAACTGCAAAAGAAGTTTAATAGGGGCTTGCTTTAGTTTCAACTTTAGCTAAAGCAAGCTGCCAAGTAGATAATACCAACTATAAAAGCTTTGGTTGTAGCACTAGAAATTATCCTGTACTGTAAAAATACTAGGTTGGTTGACTTCCTCTGCTTCAGGAAATAAAAAAAAAAAAAATCTTTCTTTTCTGGTTCTGAGCATGTACTGCAAAATTTGTAGTGGTTTAGAAATGCTTTTTTGCCCAGAAAGTCTCACTGTTTTGCCTGCCCTAAATAAAGTAGACACTTTTGAGAAAATTCAACTGTCCTTACTGTCTCTCACTTTATATAGGGGCTTTATTTTAAACATATTCTCTTCTGTGGTATACATATGCTATTCATAGTCTGGATTCTCATTTTAAACATTTGAGGGAATACGGTGTGTAGCAAAATGCACTAGGAAATCATTCTTTAATTCCAGTAATTTTGTCATTCCTGAGTAATCTGTCTGCATACCCCTTCAGTTTATTACCATCTGTTTTTGTTAGAGTGAGCCTAGAAGAGCTACAGAGGAGAATAAGAAGGCAAGCATGTCAAACCCCAAACAATAAAGACCAATCAAAACAATAAATAAAGATTGTGTAATAGAATAAAAATCCAGTAAATATTGAGGCTAAGGACAAGGTTTTCACACTCTAACCATATGGGTTACATACTGTGGGTGCCAAAATCCTTCCACAGCCTAGGTGTGATTTTCTTATTAAATGAAAATAGAAATTTGAATCTATCATTTCATCCCTGAACTTTGTCTTGCTTTCTAATACTCCATTTATTTTAGTTTCCCAGTTTCATTCCCTTCTCACTGAAAAGTGGCTCTTCCCTCAAAATGAATGTTATAAAACATGTCCAATGGTACCAGTTGGTAGGTAACCAGTTAGTAGGTAACAAGTTTCAACAGGCATTCTAACATAAGATCTTTTGGTCAGGGGTATACTAAGATGGAGGAGTTTTCTGTGACTCCCAAACAGCAGAATTTCAGTGACAGTCCAACATCAAACCCTATCAGAGGGAGAGGTGGCACTGGTGTGGGAAACAGCTGTAGGCACATTTGACAGCAGTTTCTTTGGAAAATTAAGTGGTTTACTGCGGGCTTCAGTCAAAAGCTCTTCTCCTCTATCTTGTAAGAAGTAGACATGGCCTCTGCCTTGCTTTGTTTGTGTCTAAAGAAAGAAGAGTGTGTTTTCAGTGTCACTGCATGGACCAGTGAAAGCAACGCATCCTGAGAGGTGAGCCATGTGAGGAACACCTTGAGTGGCCTGGCAAAGAGGAGGCTACTCCTGGTGTCAAAGTGCTGAGATTCTTGGTAAGGAGATGGGAGTTGAAGGACAAGGTCAAAAAATTATGGCTATTACTTGAGCGATCATGAGAGTGAACCTGTACTGTTGTTAAGATTCCAAGTGATATTCAGAAAACACAAAATATTCTTGAAGGACATTAGTGTGACTATCGTGCTGTCATTTTATTAGAGAAATAATGCTTGTCCAAAACACTTGTCCAAAGGCTTACCTCTTGAGGTCAAATTCATTAATCTGTTGCTCCTATTAATCTAGTTAGGTTTTATCTAAATTGTATATCCCTCCATCTCAATACTTAAGTCTTTTCCTACTTCAGCTCATTTCTTTGGGCCTGCCAAATTTTGGCCGTTACCATCATAAATCCATCCACCAGAATCTCAATTTCAAGACCTAAATATGGAAAGATCAACTACAATTTTTTATTTTATGAAAAATCAAGAATATTAAGATTCAATAATTTAGAAGCTGGAAACTATTAAAGCATATCTCTGTGTATTTGTAATATGCTCTTACTGGAATCTTGAACTCTGGCAATTTTACTGCATAAACACATATATACATTAAAAATGGAGCAGACCTAGAAAGACTACAGAAACACAGTCAGGAAAAATTACTGAAAGATTTGTTTTAGAGAGGAAATTTAGAATAGTAATATATGCAAAACCACGGGTTGAAATAGGACAACCTGATTCCACTCCTCATTATAGCTTTCACATATGAGTAAGTAACACAGAGTAGATAGCATATATTAAATTTATATCTTTTTTTCCCTCATAGAAACTTATTTCTGTATGTAGATGTCAAAATTTTCTGAAAGTGAATCAGCAACAAAGCCAGTAAATAGCTTTTCTGTCATTTAGTCCTTTACAGTCTCCATTGGACCATGTTGACTTGATGATTAGTCAAGCAGCTAAGCACCTTTCTGAGATGATGAGGATCTGTGTGCCACAAGCTCATTCCAATAAATATGTAAGGTCTGTTCTACCTGCAGACAAGCCTACAAAATAATTTTGTATTATTAATAGCACTAGCAGGAGTGAATTTCTGTTGTCATAGGATGACTAAATTCTTCTAGGTCATCTGCGAAAATAAAACTCAGTTTTCTTTCTGAAAGTTTCATGAGTACTAATTGTTTTCCTGTCACCACACACACATTTCTAGAGAGTTTGTGGACTCAGGAAAAAAATTTCTATCAGACAATGACATTTTGAAGCTGACTTAGCCTCCTTAATTCTTCACACGTAGCAGAGTTTGACACCACCTTTTGGAAGCAATGTATGACAGTTTAAAATGAAAGTAATCTTTCAACAGCTTGAAAGGGTTCTTTTTTTTTTTCTTTGAAACAGACTGTGCAAAGAGGTAATGACAAAAAGAATTAATTTAAATCCTTCTAAAATTTTATCATTTTAGCTATCTAAAACTGGCACCTTCAGAAAACCCAAAGGGTAGTTATTTTGCACCAAAAGTAATTTAAATACCTTACTAGAAGCTGTTCAAGTATGGATATTTCTCTTGTTTATCGGTGCTTTGTATACATACAGGCTATTTATTCATTTATGGGGGGAAAAGACATTTTTTAAGTTCTTAGCAACAAATGTATCTATTATATAATTCATATCTTTCAGAATTTGGATTTGTTTCAGTTGTCATTAAAATGACAAACATTGATTTTTCAGAAAAAAAATATTTTTTTTTTTTAAATTTTCAGGTGGTAGTCTGTTCCCTCTATTTATTCAAACTTGCAGATTAAATGAGCTCTTTAGTTAGTTATTGTAGTTAGGATCTTCTACAGAGTGTTTTATCTGCATGCACAGTTATCAAAAAATGGGTGGGACTGTTCTGATTAGGAGAGTTAATTAGCAGGCACAGTTAAAAAGGTGTGTCTATGAGTGCAGCAGTATAAGGAGTAAAGTCTAACTGGTGAGTTCAAAACATGAACTTTCCAACACATAGAGATTTTGTGGGTTCAGGTTTTCTTGTAGTGGAGAAAATATTAAAATTTCTCTTTATGCTTTTTCTCAGCTGTCAGATGAAATATAGTATGCAAGCTGCTTCTATGATTTGAAACAGAGTTTCAGGCTATTTTTGATCTTGGTTTCAACAAATTCCATTTATATGTGAGGTTTGTACAAACTGACCTCAAAGAGCTGAAACTCTCTCAGCTGCTAAGGCAGCTCTGAGCCCCCAGATATCAATTAGATGGTGATAAGAGCAACGCAGGCCAGGCTAAGTGAACCTAAAGACATTGCCATATTGAGAAATGTAAAATTAATTCAGTCATCATACCCCGAACCCCAGTCTAGTGGAGGTCCAAAGCCCTGTTTCTGGAGCAATTCCACCAATTCCTTCTCCTGAATATGACCAGCCTTGTGCAACTGTTCTTAACTGGTGTCATCATTGACAATTTCCATCTCTGAACTGAACCATTTTCCTCTTTGCTTTGCTTCCACTGCTGATAACCCCTCCATCAGCCTCACTGGCATCCCCATGGGCATCACCAGTCTGGAAAGAACTCTTTCTAGGCCCTTTCACAGCCTCTAGTCAGCACATCCAGACCAAGGATCACAAATCCAGTGGCCCTATTTATGTTTACTTTTAGGATCAGATTTTGTCTATTTTTAGAGCAAGTTCTCTCTTTCTAGAACCTAACTCTGTTATCAAATCAAAGTCCATTTCCATATTCTCAGGGTGACCCATCATGTCCATGTTCATAAAACATTTTAGGAGCTTAAGGTTTTAAAGGGGCTTTAGTACTTAAGCATCTTTTAATCCTTGAGGCAATTTATGCACAAACATCTTTAAGGAGATAAAAATGCCTTTGTTTCTTAAATGCCACACATTTAAGCCTTCTCATTCTTAAATCTTTTGAAGTGGTTTATATATTAAGATCACTAACACCAGTATTGCTACTTATTCAGTCTCTGGCCTTGGACATACAACTTTCGCTGCATATCTGTTTCTCTGTCACTGAAATACGAATAAGAACATTGAAACTATCGTTTTGAATAACCAGTTACTGCCTGAACAGGAATTTAAATAGGGAAGAAAAAAACCCATAAAAATGCTTAGTATTTTCATTAAACACCATAATATTAGTAGTCACTAGATCAGTGCTAAATCAGTGCATACAAACAGCAATGGAAACTATTTTACAGCAGCAGTCAAATAAGTTCAATAATGTAAAATACAATATTTTCTTTCCTTGTGCCAAAAAATGATGATCAATGGCAATACTGTTAAATGAAGTTGCCAAGATGTAGCATATACCTACTTTTGGAAAGATATTATCACTTTCACATACACTCTCTTGAAAGATATTTTCCAGTTTTAACCCTGCTCTTTTCCTGGAAGAAACCACTTTAGTTTTTATTTTTATTTTTTTAATTTGTATAGTTGTCTGCCTTTACTGCGAAATAGTATCATGACAGGAAAATATTTTCCTCAACACAAGAACTTATCACCGGTATATGTAAAGATCAGTATAATTATTCTGGAAACAGACTAAATAAATGTCTGAATGTTTTATGAGTGGTATTTTGTAGAAAATTTTACTGGAATTTGGGATGTAAAATAAAGGGACAGAGTTCTGATTTTTTTAAGGTTATACATACAGTTGGAGAAAGATTGACACTTCATTCAATAACCTTTTGAGAAGGAGAGAGAAGTTACAGACAATGTAATGCTGAGAGACAGATGAAGTGGCTTCAGGTAATCAAAGTAAAAATTGCTGCCTGACAGAATCCCAGCAGCAAGGCCGTCTCTGAGATACCTGATGGGTTTTTACAGTGTTATAGCATTTGAGTTTTATGTTTTATGATATTCACCAAGTGACAGTATGACCCTCTTCTCCCCTAAGATGTTATCACTTCTCTGTGTCAAAGTAATTCTGTTGCTGTCTTACCAGAGATGAACTCATGAATCAGTGATGTGGACAGGGGTGGCAGTCCAGATAGCACTCTGTGAAATCTATAAATCCTTTAAGAGAGGCTTGTTTTCCTGCTGCCAGCAGTTATTATTGTGTCACAATCAGGCAATTTCATGCTGAAATGTTGGGTGGCCTGGATTTGAGTACTAAAAGGAAAAAAGCTACCAGGAGATTATGGTATCAGCACATTATATGGTATGAAATGTAGACAGTGAAGTCCACCTATTTTTGTATGCTCTTTCTAGTTAGTAGTGATCACTGGAGTATATTTTCTTTAAATCACAGCCTTTTATAATATCTAGTGGAAGTTATCATAAAGTTTTAAGAACTAAATCTATAATTTTATTTTTTTCCCCATGTCTTACCTTAACAGTGGTACTTGCAACTTGTTAACTTTTGGCAAGTCTGTTATGTCTTTATTTAGGCTTGAGAAGCGGTGTCCTTGGTTGCACAAAAATACTGGTATCCAACCTTTCTTTTCTCCAAATCTGCCTTTTTGGCTTTTTACTGTGTTGCCTTCCTTAAAGAGACCGAACTGCTGGTGATTAATGACTCAAACATTCAACCAGCTGCAGTGACCGCCCAGGTGCTGTAAGAGACTGGATTATTGGTGCTCATGGCTCAATCAGCTTTGTGCTTTGCTAACAATGTGAAGAGTGGCCACTCAGGCTGAAGGTGTGCACATCCCACACGTCAGGGTACAAGCTGGGTGTTAAACAAGGTAAAGAAAGAGGCAAACACAACAAGGTGGGGTAGTGTTTCTTTCTCCTGGCACAGATGACTCCGCTGTGACAACTCCCCAGAACATTCACATCTAGCCTGAAGATGTCCATGGGTTGTTGATGAGCCATAATGGGCCATAATAGACAGACAGGTACAACATCTTAGAAGGTGTCAAAGACTCCTGAAGTATCCCATGACTCACAGTATTACATCATTCAGTGTAAAAGTCCCCGCCCCAGGGGAGGTACTGGAGGCATTCCCACTTGAATCTGAGCATATATAACTGAGTTTTGGGACTTCCCTCACCACCTAGGGCTTCTACCATCACTACAACAGGATTACAACCACCACTTCGACCAAATAACATTGAAATTGCGGCAACCAAGTCTTGTAGTTGGTTCCAATGGGTGTCTTGTGAGTCCTTCCTGAGGGGTCTACAGCCCTACTCTGACTGTCTGTTCCAGCACTGCAGCCTCACTCCAGCAGCACTAAAGTGTCTGCTGCTATTGAATCCCACCTATCTGTCATTTCCTGCCAGCACTGACTCTCCAGTCATTCCTACCGGGTTTTCAGGGCATAAGGGAGGCAAACCACATGGAAGGGCGGTCCATCTTGTCTGTGTCCTATGGCCATGTGTGTCTTTCTAAGTGGCAGAGTCTGGCTGCGAACTCGAGTTGGTCTGGTGGGCAGGGCTTGGCGTGTTTCTCCTCATCAGTTGGTTTAACCCAGTTTTATCAGTACTGTTATTAACATTCTTCTTGGTAAAGAATTATTTTTTTCCTTACATTTGGGCAGATTCGGTCTCTCTCTCTGTATTGGAGAAAATAGGAGTATTGAATCCAAGGGAGGAGATCCCTGTTGGAGGTCTCCACCCCCCAAATTGTCTCAAACCCAGACAAGCGGAAAGTGAGAGGTTAAATTTTTCCTGTTAAAACAGCTTTGCTTGACAGGATAAATTTGTAAATAAAATATTCCATGTCCAGAGATCACTTTCAGTTACATAAACATTTTTAATGATTAACCAAGTCATAGGTTATAACATCTTAGCATTTAACTTAATGTTTACTCATAAATTATTACAATATATGATTACACAGGGTAACTTGCTATAAGAATGATATGATGCATCACTTCTGGTCACCATTGACATATTATTTGATCTTAGCTCTTGTTCAAAATCTAAAGAACGCAAAATAAGGGAGAGCAGAAAGTTACTGGTGTGTAAATACAGAGAAAGATTTTGATCATCTTCCATAGTAACTATGAGTAGGTGTGATGTAGAGCCTGTTGCTGCATGCGGTGAAGTTGAGCAGGCTTTGAAATTGTCTTTATTCAGTCCTTCTGAAAGCATGACAGTGACTACATGACTATTATTTCTAGAACTGATCAAGTCAGAAAAAAATACAACACTTAGCTTGGAGTCTGGTCTTAAGAGTGACAATAGTAGGGTAGATGTTGTAATCAAGTACAGTTCCATCAAAATCATTTGCAAATTCAGTTTCTTAGCTATTAAATGGAAGATTGCTAAGATACCATGGATAACTAATCTTTATGAAAAAAATTGATTCCTAGCAGCCTAGAGAAGGCTGTTGAATCCTGCCAGTGGTACCTTCTTGGAACTAAGGTAGTCTAATTAGCCAAACAATTAAATTCTGATTTTAGAAAATATAAACAGATTTTTTTAGTGCTGGGATTGAACTAGATGCATTGGAAATTAAAATTTGCTTTGAGTGACAAAAATTATCAGAAAAAGAAGACTTTTTCTTTATGTATAGATTGTAGCACTGTAATTAAATACCATTATTACCTCAGGGATCAAATATAGTGACTTCCGCATGTGTGCAAGTACAAGTGCTTGTGTGCTTACACAAATGCTTATATGCATGCACACACACACTGGTATAAAGCTGGTTGGTACCATTATAACTGATTCAACTTTCATGATGACAACAATTTGAGTTTTTTGAAAGACAAAGTATAACTTTGTAAAAGACTGGTAAACCTATAATAATCATCTGTGTATAAATGGAAAGAAACCTCTCCCTGATGATAGTGTTATATAATCTGAGCCTTTTCTTTATTAAATATTTGGGTAATGCCTGAAAAAAAAATCCTAATAGGTAACGAATTAAATGCTTTGTACCACAGGAAATCACTTACACGATTCGTGTCTCTCTTTCCCACACTTTAATTTTTTTGTGAAGTGATATCTTGGACCCTTGAATCTAATTAAGGGTGATATGGTTGACAACTAATAAAGTAGTGCTCTGATGGTTCTGTGTCTGAGTGAGGTGAAAGATTGCATTTCCCTCCCCCTACATATATGAGTCTTGCCACATTGAGAATTATTCATTGCTGATATAAAATATTAAGTAACAAAAGGTCGGGAAAGATCTTTGCAATAGGTTATTCATTTCTGCACAGTGCTTACAAACTAGGCTTTTTCCATGTGATTGGAAATGAAAGAGATTGAAAGTTCACTGCTTTTCATAAATGTTGAGGGACAAAAAGGGAAAAATCTACGTCTTGTGCTGTGTAAGTTTAAAATATTTTATGAACTACCTAGTAAAAATAGGGAAAAGGAACTTTTCAGGGGCACAGTAGCATCTGTCTTGAATGAATCAGTTGTTAAAAAGTTTTTTAGAAAGGGGAGCTTTGAAATACCATTGCACACTCTTTTCATACACAAGGTTTGTTCAGAAAGATTCACCCTAGAAGGCCTTCTCTCTCAGCATCCTTGAACTGGATACAGGCTATATTCATTCCAGGGTGAGAGTGGTCAGTATTTTGAAAATACCATAATTTATGGACCTTGTTTTTTAAAAGTTGTGTCAGGCTATAGTGTGACATCAAGGATAGAGAATGCCTGTGCTCTGTCCACTGCCAGGTGCTCATGAAAGGAGAAAGGGTGGATTCTGCCTCAGAAAAAATGCGTAACCTGACCCGAGGCTGGGTAACAAACACAGTTTGCAACTGCAATTGAAAGCAATCAGAAGATAGAAATTCTACTATTTTCTCTGTCAGCATTACCCTTCAGAAAGCCAGGCTTATAGGAACTTTCTGTCTGGCTTTCTGAAAGGAGTATCTCCCTGGGGTGAACAGCCTATGATGAAGCAGAGATGCCTTTGGAGTTGACTGTGACCCTAAGCTTTTGTTCTGTTTTCATTCTAACACACCATCAAACCCCATGAAATATTTATAAATGCAAAAACTTTCAAATTATGTTCTATTTATAACAGTAATAAAATGACATCTCTCTAAGTACATTTCTTCTAAATTTTTAAGTTGTGTCATACACCCTGGCTAAGATGATGAATTAAAGAGAACTCCACAACTCTTGGGAAACAATGAATGATGTTCAGCTGAGTAACAGTTATGATTTTTTATAGTTCTTCCTCTATTATTTTAGTGTACTTCTCTGCAAGTGGAATTATGTTTTGATTTTTGCTGTTTCTCTGTGCTGGTTAAACCTCCTATTCACCTTGTAATCTTTCAACTTTGTTTTCCATGTACGTATAATGACCCTGTAAACATGATCCAGTTATATCTAGTAAGAGTACAATGAATAATGCATGATTTCTGGTATTGGGAGTACTTCATAGCTTCCAAATGTGAGGTTAGTGAAACTGTGGAAGTGTACTAGTTTTAGCAGTAGTCAGCTTCCAGTGGAAAACAAAACAAGCCTCTAGACCAAGTCATCAGCATTTAAACTTTGCAACAGGAAGAAGCGATGACAGCACATTGTGTATTTTGCCTGATTTATTTCACAGAATCACAGAATATCCTGACTTGAAAGGGATCCATGAGGATCTTCAAGTTCAGCTCTTAAGTGCATGGCTCATGCAGTGATTGAACCCACAACTTTGGCATTATTACCACCAGGCTCTAACCAACTGAGTTCATAGTGTTCCAGGTCAATTCAAATCAGGACAGTCTTAATAAAGGTTATATTGCTATAATTCATCCACATGAACAGCTTCTGTGGGGCAGGATGTTTGTGACTTCTGCTTTTGAGATTAACTTCTGTTTAACAGACCCTTAGGTGCCTGTGGTTGTAGCGGCTACTGACCTTTTCTGAGGTTTCCTGGAAGCGAATTTACACTGCTGAGTCATACAATCTATTGACAGCAAATTTCTACTTCTTCCTGGATTGAAAAAAATAGATGTCAATTTGGAAGTTGTGATATGAATTTGATTGTGGTGTTAGTGAACTGAAAAAAGAACATTGTTTCCAGTTACAAATCCCAGAGGCGTATCAGGTAGGAGTAATCAAAATTTATTAACAAGGATATCAAAGTAAAGAGAGAGAGAGAGAATACGCAGTGTCAAACACAGTGTGCCTTTTATTTTATATGAGATAAAATCATAAATCCATTAGCTTTAATCCGCTTTTATTTTGTGAGAGAAACAGCACAGCAGCAAGTTTTCAATGAAGCCTGGATCATTTAACTTTACAATATGTTTACAAATACCACTAAAGATATGATTCTCAAGAACACCAAAACCAAAAATGAAAAGACTCTCTGATATGCTTTGCACCACAATGTAGGTAGCTGCAGTTTGGTTTCTTGCCCTCATCCAAGGGAAGACCCCACAATCATAGGAGTAACATCCAAAAACTAAGAATTTTGCCCATTATACTCTACAGGGAATCTCATATAGAAGTGTTGATGTTCAAGTAGACATATTGCCAAGTGAGTAAAATGAGAAGCAACTGTAATTATCCATGAAGTTGTATAGAATGAGAAAAAGGTGAAGTATTTTGCCGAGCACTACTCAACTTTTACTCCCAATGCACAGAGACACATATCATTAGCTTATAAAAAGTTTCAGTGTGTAAAATGAGACGCAAATTAAATGGAGGATTTTGTCAGAAAAGAGAACATGCTGACAAAAATAATTAACCAGATTCATCAATCCCCATCAGAAAGCTGGGAAAGCTTTTTAGACCCCCTTTTACTTATAAAATGGCAATTAGTTTAGTTTGAGAACATTTATAGCAAGGCTAGTATTGTGAAAAGAAAAAGAAAACTCTGACATACCATATACCCTTATGAACACAGTTGAGTTATGACTAGATTGTCTCAATTTATTCTCACAAGATTCTGTAGACTATAGTCACTGTCACATGTCTATTATGAAAATTTTATTCACAAGCAGAAGCAGGCAGTAGTCAAACTGCCAAACAGTGTTTTTAGTTTGCTTCTGGTCTGCCAGCTTTCCGTGCCAGGACATGAACTCAGTGACAGGAAAGTAAATATATGGAAATTGGTCTCCAACAAAGCCACTGTCATCCCTCCTAATGCACCACTGTCCAAAGTTATACAAACACAAGCATTCCCTTAGCTTTTCAGGAGCTGGCTTTACACAGGGTTGCACACACAAGACCCTGAATGTCCATGAGTTTCATGCCAGCTTTCATTCTATTTTATGTGGCTTAGAAACCACTGGACCTCACTGTAATTCTACTTGAGAGTCAGATATGAGACCAGACTAAAATATTTTATGTGATTTATCATTTTTGCTGCGCTTATACAATCTGCCTCAAAACCTGAATTTTGCAATTAGTTCTTTATTTATAATGACAGAGTCTACAACAAACACAGTCCTACTCTTTCAGACATGCAAAATGCAGAGTTGCTGTTTGCTGAAATCACTGAACAACTAAAAATCTGCTAACCATGCTCTGTATGGTCTGGAAGTTCAGTAATGAAAAAGCCAAAATTATCATTTGAAATTGGTCATTCTTTCTACTGCATAAGGATATTTGAACACACATCCTACCTCTGAAATATGTTATATAATGATAGTTCTTTGAAGATAGTTTTGGAGAAAGTCTAGTATTTTGTACTCATTACTCAAAAGGTCATTTAAATTGTTTCTTTGACCTGAGAGAATACATTGACCTAGTGGGACTGTGTTTTTCCAGTGTCAGCGAAGATTTTTTCATCTGTGACTTTTTCTGTGAGAAGAAGAGATAATAAAAACTTATTGTAATCTCACAGTTAAGGTATTTCTTTTTTGAAATATTGTTCAAGCTTGAAGAAAATGTAGGAATTATTTTTAAAAAAAAAATCCAAATGTTTCAGTCGTCTGTTGTGAGTCTTCATATTTCAAGAGGTTTCTTTCAGGGAGAACTAGATTTAGGTAAATACCAAGAATAACTGCAGAACAACTTAAAAAAACTTGAATTTACTGTCCACTGATATTTGTCCAGTGCTACTTGCAAGAACCCATTCCAGGTCATTCTTAACACTAACAGCCCATCAGATCTGGCTTAAGTTTTTCAACAGTGCTGTTGACAGGTCCTGCTGAAATCCAACAGGAATAGCACACATTTGGCACTTCTGAAATCAATGCTTTGCTCAGAAAAAGTACTACACCTACACACTACCTGGTGATTGTTGCCTATGCAACACACACAGAATAGGCTTTGAGCAGCAGCAGCTTTTACTGGTGAATTATCATATTCATTTTATTACTGGGAAATTCTGCTGAAGAAACTCACCCCTCTGACCTACAGAGTGTAATGTGCTAATCCTAATCAGGGTAACAGGAAGTCTTAAACTTTGTCCTGTACATATTAATGCTAATGAAATCCAACAAATGGCTAGTTTCAGGGAAAGCAATGAAAGCAGAGGAGAGGGCAACAGCAGTAATGAGCCTGTAATTATTTGTAGAAATAAAGGAGAGACAGTTCTTACATGGGAAAGAAATCTCACGTACAGACAATACTCATATAAATGGTAAGACTACATGCAATGTTTTTCAAAGTTGTGTAAGGAAGAAAAGAGATTAAAAGAGGAATTAGTAAAAGCTGAAACAGCTGTTATTTATGAGTTAAGAGCATTAACAGAGTCTGTACATCATCTGTGCTACCACGAATCTTTAGTGTAATGAAATAGAAATTTTATCTCATTAAATATCAAACAAGAGCCTCTCTATCTCTAGTGTACTTTATGTACTGCAGTAATCCAGCTATTTCAGCATGATGCATTAAATAAGGAATTAAGTAAAGAGAACATTTTTAAATGCAAAGTGAAATATTGGCTGTCTTAAAACATAAAGCAAAATGGGAAGATAAGGAATATAAACTAGGTATGATTCTATATTTTTCTTTAGTGAAATACTAGGGTCTGTGTAGTAAGTTGCAAGACCTTATGGAATCAGATATTCAGTGAGGGCTTGAATTATTTTCCACACCTCACAATGCAACTGCCCAATTTTCGTCTCAGAAGGTTTCTCACCATACCTCTTGCTCTGTCGATTCTGTGAGCCATGGTACCTACAGACTCTGAACAACAAAAATAGGTAGAATAATGCTATATCTACACATAATGCCTGGTGTACCAGTGTAATAATTCTGATTACACTAGCAAATGGGTCGCTATGCAGAGCACTTACATATTTGCAATAACAATGTGTGTCTATGCACAGATTTAATTTCATCACTGAACTGCATACAGGGTAGACCTGTTCATGGCTTTGTATTGTTTGTAGTCACACTACTTATTGCATCACTGTTCATCAAAGGGAATTCAATTCAGAATAGAAAGAGTCATAGTTGCATGTTTTTTTCCTCAAATCATAAAATTTTGAAAAAGAGAAGAATCAGCCATTGTGTCCTCTTTTAATATTTCATTTAAATTTCACATTAAAAATGTATTTAAAGGTAAAAGAATTATACCTTTCAAACTACAGTATTTTAAATTGTCTTGAGTACATTTTTAGTAGCGTTAATTAGTTATAACCTAGCAACTATATAAATGCTGTAGTATTTGTTTGGTATATTTAATTACACACACAACTATTGGATTCAAAATATCAGAAAGATATTGTATCAGAAAAATATACATAAAATTGAATGTGCTTAAAAAAACCAAAATCAAAGTACAAAAAAAATCAAATATGCAATTCACAAAGAAAAAAATTTTATTGCATATTTTACAAAAATAACTACCGTATCAAAGTACCTATTTTTTCTTTTGCTTGGACAGAAATGCTTGAAATATTCTGTTAAAATATTTCCTAGCCAAGTTATGATGTTGTTTATTATTGTATTGTATTATTATGTTATTGTGCTGAAGTAAGCTATGGTTTTTAATTACTTATGTATCTATGGTGGTGTCTCTAAACTACAATGTTGAGGTCTCAAGCTACATCAGTTTCAATAAGAACTGCTGGCAAACAATTTCCCGTGCTGCAGTTAATATTCTGTCTACATATATTCTGGCCTGAGCCCTCATGAAGGTCTAACATTTTCTTTTTTTTTTCTTTAATGTAATCTCTCCATTGTTGTACCATTCATATGTGTCATGTCACTTTGACTCTATTCTGACTGAGAGAGCTAAAACAAGCTTCTATTAAAGTTAGGTTAATGCCACTCCTGATCAGCTAGTTCTGTGAAATGATGCAATGCTAACACCTCCTCTTCGAAGCCAAGGTCACTGCCAAGAGCAATGAGATTTTTTTGCACCAAAAGCAGAACTGACATTTTTGCCACTTTTCAACATTTCCAGCTGGGAGTGAAAAGGGGTTTTCACAAATGAAATAAACCATCTGCTTTCTCCACTCATACACAAATAACCCTTTCACTCAACAGGGACACCAAACATATTCTGCTTGCTTTGAAATAATCTGTATAGCAGAGTAAATGGGGAAAGAGGGTAAGAGAGATTAGCAACCATAATCTTCCTTTTCCCATAGAACCCTGACTATCTTCAGAATGAACAGGTTGTGTTGATTTAATTACATCCATCTCTAAACATATTAACAAAAGAACACAATTTAAAGTAGGCAATGACTTTTCTAGTTTTAAGTATTTTTGTAGATTGTGATATTATACCTTTCATATCACCCTCTATCCAAGGATTTTGGAGAACATTTTAAAACTGGACTGGAATTCTAACCTAACTGGATGAATATCCCAGCTTTGCACAAAAGTCAACAGAAGCAAAAAAGAGAATATGGACCTACTGCAAAGGTATCTGTGGTTTGATATTTTTTAAACAGAATTCTCTATGTCTTCCTTTGATCACTGTTACAGATGGTATCTGATGGTATCATTCTCATCTTTAACCCCTCCTTTGAATGCAAATGGATGTTATCAGGTGTTTTAAACAGGTGGTGCATAATGCTTATGGAAGGCTTTTGTATTTTATGTCCTGCTTGGCATCAGGGCTGAAGATCATATCTTATTTGGCACACAGTCTTGTGTTCTGTGCATCCTGAGCAGAACTTTTCTTGAAACTGAGTAGGGACAACTCCCTAAACCACCATCAGTGACAACTGTAGACTCGCTCAAAGAGGCCCACATGGGCATAGTAACAAGTACAGGGTTGTGCAAGCTAAATGACTATGTATCAGCTAGCTTTTAACTATGCATTAGATAGACAGGTTTATGTCAATTTGAGTATAAAAATTCTTTTGCTTTTTATTTCCTGGAATGCTTGATTTGTGAAGAACTTCCACCTTGCACCCTGCACAGAATAAACATCTCCTTTCTAAACCTGACTCTGTCCACATTAGGAGTGTTCCTAAAATCTGGCAACAGCTGACAAACAACAAAATTTCGTACTGACAATTACGTTATTTTCTTTGGCTTCTCTCAGACAAACTGTTTCCTCCACGATAATTGCAGTATCACCCAGAATCCTCTTCAAATTTTTATTTAGAACTTGGAAACAACCAGAGAAGAGTTTCTCCAATGAATCTCTGGGCAGGATTTATACTTCCTCACACATGATATGACTTTGGAAGTTTAATCAATTCTAAAACAATACATCTTCTCACTACCAGAAAATCAGTTACTTGATTGTGACTTTTTTTAATCTCCTGGATAAAAATATTCTATCTGTCCCAAAAGGTAATTTGATATTCAAACAACTTTCAGGTCAGTGTTTGATGTAGCAGAAAAGGAAGCTATTGACCAATATTTCCTCAGGAGGAAGACCGAAGTAGCACATATATTTCTGAGGCTTGGTTCTCTGTATCTTTGAACTTGTAGTCTTAAACCCTGATGTTCATAAGAGATAACTAAGATGATATCTGCTCTATCAAGTAGTCTGGTACAAGGGGAAAGAATGGGAATTGAGTTTGGACCATTTTTATACTCCTTCCTCAGACAAAAAGCCTACTAGCAGCTGGTCCCTATCTGTTTTTCTGTTTCTACATGGTTTCCTGTTCTGCCATAACGTAACAGCAAGAAGTCACTTACTCAGTAATAAGAGAATATAGCATAAGAGTTACTGACTGCCTTCACTTTGAGTCTTCTCCTTAAATTTCCATTTGGTTCAACATGCTGGAACCAGGTTAGTGAGGTGAATAACCTTGCACAGTTAGCCAAAGGGAGGAAAGGTGAAACAGATGAATGGAACAGGGCTGCTCATTTACCTTGTTAATATGCCAGTGAACTCAGCCCACTTCCTAGAAGGTTTTTTGGGGCTTACATAGGGCATTTCTAATTTTCACAGCATCACACTAAAAAAAGAAATAAAATTTGAAGACTCAGAACGTCATTAAGGTCACAAGTATATGTTGTTTTGTATAAAGAATAAAGGCAGTCTGGACTTTATCTATCTATTCTTTAATGTTGTTTTTTTGTTTGGTTGGTTGGGTTTTTTTTACCAGAGTAATGTAAAACTGTTTTAAAATCAAAAGGACCTGACCTAATGTCTTGTCTTTGAATCATATGTAAATATTAAAAAGAATAATATTTTGTCAAGTGGTTAGACTAAAAAAATTCAATTGGCACTGTGTTATTCAGTGACACACAGAGATTCATCAGTGGGGATATCTCCAAAGACTTATACTTCCGGGGCTGATCTGCATTACCCAAGCACAGAGCCTGACTCTAAGGCATGTTCCATACAGCAGTATCTCCATAAATCAGTACACCAGTGAGTAAGGGCAAGGTTCCAATGCATGACAGCTTGTGGAATATGTGCCACCTGTAGTAATTCATCTGGAAATAAACACAGACACATATATATGCATACACACATATGTGTGTGTTTGCTTCAAAATACATAAAATATATGTATGTATAATAAAACTTTCACATCAGACATGAGAGTTCTTCTGATGGTATATTCAAAGACTACTGAAACATATAACAACTCCTCATGTACATATGATTATTATAGCTGATCAATCAAGAAAGTAGATACATAGATTGCTCTTGGACCTTAAATGGGAAAACACATATTACAACCCTTCAAATAACAATCTTATCCTAAGAAACTATTTTTTCTTTTTCCTCAATGCTGGGCTATATACTTATGTTTTCAAGATAGATCATCAGATTCTGAACTCAGAGAAGATGTGTAAAGATAATTTTCTTTAACTCAGAAAATCCTTTTCATCCATTTTTTTTCTTCCCATTTAATCAGGTCTTTAAGGCTCCTCTTAAATGCTGCTCATTATCTTAGTTTTCTAATAGAATTAAAATACACAGGTATGTAAGAAATGGATGCTGGTATTAGAGATCAGAGAATTACCTATCACAAATGAAAACACTAAAATATAAAATCCCTTAAAGCAAAGAATTCATGCTTCTTTCTTTTTGATTTTTCATTTTTCATTTTCTTTCTTTATCAAAATGTTAATTTCTATTAGCATTTTAAAGATTTTTCAATCCACTGTATGAAAACATCTGAAGTAAAACGTTTTGTTTTCTCTCCAGCTGGTAATTAAGTACCACATTCACATTAGTTCACTCTCCATCTTCCCTGCAACACACACACTCCCTAGCGTGAAGGAGAATCAGAAAGAAAAGGTAAACCTCATGGGTTGAGATAACAATTTCATAATTGATACAAAATATAATAATACTTATTAATAATCAAATTATACTCCTAATAAAAACTAATAATAGTAATGATAAGGAGAGGGAGAGAGAGCCAGAGCATGAGACACTCAAAAGCCCTTGACTTAGTGTAAGCATTACTGAGCAGCAGCCTAAACTTCAGTGTGTTAACAGCATGATTCTCATAGTAAATCCAAACCACAGCACTGTGCCACTAAGAATAAAAGTTTGCTTTCAGAAGAATTCGTAACAGGAGAGCTAGAAATTCTCATTTTCACTTTGGAAGTCTGCAAAGTGCCTTCTCAAGAGGGTTAGATGTTGTTTTTTCTCCCTTCTGCATTCCAGAGGGGGTTGCAGAGAGAGCTGTATTATCTCTCTCTGCTATGCTGGAGAAAAATAGCTCTAATAGGCATGTACAGAGACCTTTGGAAGACAGGGCAGAAATAGAGAGGATAAAAAGGCCCTGAGAGGGTGGGAATTTGCCTTTTTCTCCCTGGGCCAGGTGCACTGTCAAGTGTTTGTAAGTTTTTTGTGTTCTGGCCTTCTAAATAAACTTTTGAATTCTTTCCAGTGCCTTGGCATTTCCGGGGATACCTTCTTATCTTACTTTACAGAGGACAGTTTCCGCTCCTTATTCCATACCATTTATGTCTTGCATCACCTTTCCTGTCCTTTGACAGATATACACACAGATATCATCCCCTTAGTCTATGGACCATCCCTATAAAGGGCAGTTGAGTTAATTTCGTCCAAGAGCTTGGGTTCTATCTGTCAAAACAGTCTTTCAGGCAGGATGAATGGTGTGGTGTGTTGGATTATTGCATGTTGAAGCTAATTCTGTTCCCATCACATCTGTGCTTGTTCAGTTTCATCAAAGTTTATTCTTCACTAACATTCTAATTGGAGGGGAACCAGTTTCAGATCCCTGGATCCAGAACAGCAAAGATGGATGCTGTGAGGCACCCAGTGTGGTGCTGGGCACATAACCTCCATAGAAGTGATAATACATAGTGTTATATAGCAATTAATATCATTCTGTTTAATTAATTGTCTATTGTCCCCCCAAATTAAATCCTCTTGAGGTACACACTAGACTCCCATATCCTCCCGCATTGCCCACAAAGTGCACCCAGCTCCTTGAGCAAAAGCAGGCCTGTGAGCGGGTTTTCCTTTGCCTGGGCCAGGAATAATCCAGAATGTCTTCCCCAGCATATTTTTAATGTGCACTAATGCAAGCAGTGGAAGAAAAAGTGGCCACTCATGACCACTAGACTCTAATATATGGTCAAATATGTAAGTCCCATGGGAAGCAGAGGAGTCTAATGATTAATTGCTAAACAGCACACAGCTATAAATTTGATCTAGAACATTCCAGTCAAATCTGTCGTAACCTTGAACCCTTCAAGCCCCACACTGGGCATGGAGAAGGACTATCATTGTTTAACCTCAGCCATCAAATAGCACCACCCCGCCATTTGCTCACTATTCCCTGGTGGAAGTGGGGAGAAAACTCATGGGTTGAGATAAAGACAATTATCTGTAAAGCAAAAGTCGATCATACAAGCAAAGCAAAACAAGGAATTAATTCACCACTTCCCATTGGCAGGCTCCAGGAAAACAGGGCTCCAGCACATATAATGAGGACTTGGGAAGGCAAATGCCATCACTACTAATATTCCCCCTTCTTCCAGCTTTATATACTGAGCATGATGTCATATGGTACGGAATATCCCTGTGGTTAGTTTGGATCAGCATGCACCCCAACCTCCTCACCAGTGTGGCAATACAAGCAGAAAAGGCCTTGACTCTGTGTAGGCACTGCTCAGCAATGACAAAAACATCTCTGTATTATCAACCCTGTTTTCATCACAAATCCTAAACGTAGCTCATACTAGCTACTGTGAAGAAAGCTAGTTCTACCCCAAACAAAACCAGCACACAGACTAACATGGATGAGACTGGATTTTGCTCCTCCATAATTAGCCACTGACCTGATTTCTAAATATAATGCCACTTCACCTTAGAGTATTTGTCAAAAAAATTAATGCTGGTACTGTAAACTGCAGTTCTAGCCTATGCAGGCTTGAAGATATGTTTTAATATTAAAGTCTTATAACAATGATCTGGAGTTATAAAGGCTCATAAAAAAAAAATTACCATTTTGGCAGTCATATGAGAAAGTAGAAAGAAAGGCAATGCTATTGTAGCAGGTTCTTCTTCTTTAAGAGGGAAGATGTTACTCCTCTTGCAACTGTGCACACTGAACAGAAGCAGGTAGCTCTGTGAAGTCAGTCTAAAGATAGCAACCAGGTTGAGCCTGTGCCAATCTGAAGACTATTTGAACAGACTACAGAAGCAATCAAAGGCCCCTGTGCACATGCTTAATTCATATACTTGTGATTCCACTTTACTAGATGTGTGTCTAAGTTATACCCGAACTGTAGTAGACAGTCTATAAATTGTGAGTAAGAAATTCAATGCACGGAGAAGACAAAATCAACTACATATTAGATCTGTTGGGGAAAGAGAGGATGTTGCTGAAAGAATTTTCCTGATTTGTCAGCCAAAGTGTCACTGACAAATTCTTAGAAGTTGTTGAATGACATGCATGGGTGGGGTGAAAAAAAAATAACAAAAAGAAAACCAAAGAAGATTTGATTAATGTGATCCTCATCTGCATCAGTGCATGGCAATGTTCATATAAGAGAAAAAATCTGCTAAACTGAGTCAGAGTTAGTACAGGACAATAAAATTCTTAGTATACTCTATATGTTCTTTGTTAGACGGGGATTTAGAAGAAAGTTTTCATTCACTTATTTTTGTTTGATTTAAGAAACTGTTTGATGACTGCTTGATAGTACAAGGGCACCTGGGTGTAGCAGCTTTCAAACATTACAGTATTTGCAGAGAACTATGACAGTTTTTCTATTGACATTGAGTTTGTTGTTTATGATTGTAACTACCTTCTGAGAAATACAATAATGTTCCTTGAAAGGATTCAAAGTTAAGACCACCACTATTGAAATCTCATAATAATAATGGAATACTCTGGATGAATACTCTGGATGAAAGCTTTTACTGGGGACCCTGAATGAGACACTGAAGTGATAATCTCACTTCTGTATTTCCAAACTTCTGTTCATTCTGCAGTACTCAGAGACTGCTGATAGTTACCAGAAACAGCTATAATCTCACAACTGGGCCTGTTAATAAATGCCAGAAAACTCTTTCAAAATTTAGAGGGATTGTTCAAACATCAGTCCTGAAATCAACGTTGTTCTGGCACTTTTGTTTCTAATCTTTAGCTAGAAGAAACCTAAGAATCAATTTAATTTATATCAGACTAATAGTTTTGTGCATAACTTCTCAGTACAAAGGTACCCATGTGACAGTCCTCTCTTGGTGATAAGTCTGCTGGTAACTTCCAAAGCATGGGAAGATGTGTGTAGAATCCAGGTTAGCCTTTTCTCCTGAAAGAAATTCTGCCACAACACTATAAAGCAACTTCCACAATGAATACTGAAGGACCTGTGAGCTACCATCAACTATGTTGTGTCCCAGCCTGCATATACAAAATATCCTCTGTTCTACTGGGTTGCTTTCTTCCCGGTTACTCTCTACCATCAAAAAATGTCTTTAGCTTAACAAAGGAATTCATATATCAAGTCCAAGGTGTATCTTTACACTTACAAAAACGTATAAAGGCCATTGAAAGGTATACAGTACAAATTGTAGTATTTAACCTGTTTAAAAAACTAATTCTTCATTGTCCTGAGGTTAAATGCAACTGAGGGTAACTTGTGGAGAAAAATAAAACATTTAAATAAGCACTTCCTTTCTCTGAGCTGTAAATCTATTCCTTAGTATTCTTGCTAGCTCTCTCTTAAAGGAAGAAGATTGTTGAAGGAAAATATGATATCCACGTAGCAAGACTGGGTGTTAAACAGATTATGGTTTTATATCAATTTAGTGCAGTTTTAGAGGCTGTGGAGACTATTCTTAAACATGGACAAGTTTTCTAAATAGGCTAAAATGGCACTTAATTGAAGAATAGTTTTACATAAAAAAGAATTCCAGAGTGCTCCCTCCAGGTCTAATGTCCATAAATAATTTCAGTAGTGAATGTTTATATACCACACAGAACATGTAAAGTGCCTTTCATGCAGCATTGTTATTTACTTAACATATACAGTAGAATAGTGGAGTTTTCAAAGGGGATATATTTAAAATTGAATAAGTTAAAATGGTTAAAAGAAAAAGCGGAAGTCATGGCAAGTTTGTCAAAAGGAAAAACTAACAATCATCATTTTCTTTAGAAAAGAACAATCAGCTATAATATCTAAGAAATTCAATAGAAGGGGGTTTGGTTTTGTTGTTGTTGTTTTTTTGTTTTGTTTTGTTTTGTTTTTTAATTTAGAAATGAGTAATGTAGTTTTGGAAAAAAAGAACATATGAGCCTCTTCTCCATAAAGGATTTGCAAATAATATGTTGCCTTTCTTTCTTTTCCTTTTTTTTTTTTTTTAAATCTACCTTTCTGCTTTTATTTGCTAAAGTGCTGGAATAAACTCAATAAAGTTATGTATGTCAGATTTTTCTGTCTCACTGAGACCTTAGATGTTCTGTATTGTGCAAAAATCAGTACTTGCCACATGACTCAGGCAAATTTCAATAGGTTAATATCAGAGTGATGATGTGGCTAAATATTAATTTACTAAAAGTTCAAAGCCTTTTTGCCTATGTTTTTTTGAGTAAGTATCTGGTGGTAGAGTACATGCATAGAAAAATCTTCAGTCAATTCCATTTTACTTTCTCTGCTATATTTCTTTTCCAGCTTTTTCTCTGTCTTCTTTTCTTGCGTATTAGACATGCCGCAGTAGTTAGAAAAATCTGCAGGACCACTTGTGTGTTTTACTTCAAGTCCTCTTTACAACATTCTCTCTGCAGAAAAGAATTCTAAAGTGAACTAAATATTATTTGTCTGAAAATAAACTGGTGAATGTCTTTTCTTCCTAACTAGGTCAAATATTAGTTTTAGTCAATCCTCAGGGAACTTTTTAACACAGCAAAGTAGTTGTTACTGTTAATGCAATTTCCAGTCATATTTGTTTATTTGGTTTTTGACTTTTGGTTTTCTGATTTCTGCATCTTTTTAAATTCCTCTAAGTTTTCTAGACATCTCTATTACAAAAAAAGCTTTTATTGTAATTTCTCTCAAGGATTTAATTTCTGTATTTTTTTAATCTTTGCTCTATAATAGAGGATATAGGATCTTTCAATAGAAATTTTAATTCTAACATGGCATGTCCACTTTTAGAAACAAATTTAGCAATTTAGCAATTGTATTGATATTCAGAGCTTTATTAAGATTATGCATTTTGACTTTTTTAACAATATTCAAAAAATAAAGATGAAAACAGATCATCAAAGAATAAGTTGACTTGAAAAGCAGTACTGAGCAGTTAGAGGAACTAACTCATCATCAAATCAGCTCCAGGAGCAAGCATAGTAAGGTAATCCTTCCCCTTGCCTGGGCTGATACTTGAGGACCAATCTAGCTTTTTAACACATATTCCAAAAGTTTACTTGAAGCACTCAAAAAGGTGTAGAGAAACAGCCAAAGGCCACTGCAGAGAGACTTAAACACTGAACACCATTTCAGGCATTTTTATTACCTTCCCAGAGGGAATAGCAGGCATACAATTTTTGCATTAGTCAATGCTTTTCCCACTTGAATTTAAAGAAGTCCTGACAGTTGTTCCAATTTAATTATTACATTGTTCATTGTTCTTTTGGAAGATATAAATGCACAATTCTAGTTAAAGCATCATATGATGTTTGCCAAGCTCTTTGCTGCTTTTCTTACTCGTTTGATTACATGACACTGGTATTCCTAGGCACTAATGGCAGCTTCACTTGCAGTCTACTTCCAGAGGGACTGCATTAAGTTTCAAATCACACTTAAAAGCGTGACAAACTCAGAAACAGAACTCACCTGAAAGCAAAGGGCTCAGTCCCCTAGTGAGCTGGAAAGAGAGTTCAGTGTTGTTATGAGTAGGAAGCAAAGAAAGGCTTGCAGTAAGACACAGATCACACACTGCTTGGGAGCTAGAGAGGAAGTCCTGCATATGGTATGGGGAGGTTTAATTTTGTCTATGTCTTTGTCACACTGGCACTGCACATACTTAATTTTACTTAAGTGTCTGAATGTAATTGAGTTGTTCTTGCTGTTGAAGAGGGTAAAGCAGAGGGATGACAAACCTGGAGGTAATATCTATGGCAAATGACCTAAAGTATGTGACTGACACTGGGCAAAATAAGTTATTCTCTTGAGAGTTACTTGGGTGGCCACAGCTCTTCATTTGCTGCCTAATACTCTGACATGGGCTTGTATTGGGTCACTGAAAAAGAAGAAACCTATATGCACAATGCCTGAAATTTTATTTTAATATTCTTGACACAGAAAAATGATCTTTCTCCAGAATCAGTTGAAGAACATCCATCTAAACAAGGGAAAGCAAAAACAGATTTCTAAAGCTTCATCTTTACATGCATTGTTACAAAGGACTTGACATCCCATATGATTTTTTTTAATTCATGTTCTGTTCTGTTTTTTTCCAAGAATTTAATTATTCTTCCTGCCTGGTTTGTAACCTTGTGTGTTATTAAAAAAGAAACGCCAGTCATCAGTATCCTAAGGGTCTTCTTGTACCTCTGTGCCAACTTTTACAATTTTGTTCCCTGGTTTTGCGACATATGACATCCAAAAAAATCTGACCCTGGTTTATTCTTATTCACTTTCCCAGGTGATTCCCAGGTCACTTTGTTAAAACTTTACTGCTACAGTAGTAAAGTGTAGAAGAACTTTTAGTTTTCTATCACCTCTTTATCATTTTGGCTTCCAGTTTAATGCTTGTTTTACCTTTGTAACTAATTCAAAACATCCTGGGTTTTTATTTGGTTAATATCTACCGAGGAGTCACGGGTTTTATGAAGTTTAATTATCACTTGCTGTTGTGCTATACATTTCTTCTGCTGTTAATATGAATGATCACAATAGATATCAGTAAAGATAATGTTGGTTAACATTTGTTAAATTGCAGCAGAAAGATTTGTATCTTTCTTCAATGTTCAGTTCTAGGAGACCTTTATTTAGTCATCTGGTACTTTCTGGTAATTCTGTCTTCATGAATATTAAATATACTCTTGGACATTAATTTCAATCTTACCTTTAATAGCTTTTATGTAAGACATTTCAGTGTGCCACTATTGCAATATTTGAGCTCTAAGACATTCAGAGGAAGCTGTTAGGCTTCAAGAACCCTTGGCTTTGGCAGTACAGTTTTCTCTGCAAACCTGAGTTCACACATTGTTTAGTTCTTTCTCTGCAGCAGTGTGTCTGTGAAGCTCCCCTATAGGAAGATGTAATGTGTAATTTCCACCTCTATCTTTGCAGAGCTGGAAGCTTTAACGTTACTGACTGATTTGCCCTATATATTTCTATATGAGAAAAAGGAACTTGCTACAGATAACGTCAGGGTTTTTTGATGAATAAGTTAACAGTAGTTTATAGGGTAAGCTTTATATCATACCAGCAGAACAAAACTTTTTAAAGTTATTTTCCCTTGCAAGATTTAAAACATAAACATTGAAAGTGTTTGTGACTTGAATATACTAGTTTATCAGCTATAGGATTGATCTGAAAGATACAGATGTACATTACTGCAACAGTATGAGTATTTCTGTACAAAGACTAAGAAACAATGA
Source organism: Chiroxiphia lanceolata (assembly GCF_009829145.1). Lineage (NCBI taxonomy): Eukaryota > Metazoa > Chordata > Aves > Passeriformes > Pipridae > Chiroxiphia > Chiroxiphia lanceolata. The sequence goes on along the minus strand of NC_045642.1, from coordinate 20,949,382 downwards.
GTCCTACTATATAACAATGTATGATATCTTCAAGTTTCCCTGTGTCTACAAATCTTTCCTAGTGGTTTAAGTGAAGGTCTGAGACCTTCATGCCAGTGTGATTCACAGAACATATGAACTGCATACTTTCCGTATCACACCAAGAAGAAAGTGGGTAGAGAGATAGACAAGAAATTCTGAGTCATTTTTACAGTCTTTGTAAACTGAAGGCAACAGTGGAACTGCTGATTACAAATAGCAGTAGTTCTTTCCTATAACTAATTACATGTTTTTCACAGTTATTCTTGTGCAAAGACTATTTTCCAGAACATCAATTTCTCAATGGCTGGAAGCCTTCCTCTAAAATCTACCTTAAATTTATTCAAAGTTTGTTTATATTTATTTATTCTTTTGTCAAAATCACCCTTAAACTTTAATAGCTCTGCTTTCCTTAGTATTTATTCACTTGATCAAATGATAGAGAACAATAAACACCCTTTTCTTTCTGCATTAAACAAGCCAACCATTTTTAGTATCCTAAGTCAAACTCTCCAATTGCCTGTTTATTCTTGTAGTGGTTTTTTGCAGGTGCCCTTTTCCAAACTGATCTTTCTTTACTGACGTATCAGGTCATCTATGAACAAATAGTAATTCCAGAGACTCTCAATTGCATCACACACAGGTATTTGTTGAAACTGAATGATGAAAGCTGCCATCTTCAGTGGTAATGTTGCAGGATTAAAATAAACCAATCCTCAGATATCTTAAGACATGGGGATCACAGTCTTAAAATGTAGGACAGGAGCTAGAAGATGGTTTCTGCTCATTCTCTTAAATCTCAATCATGTCCATTTACTTATTTTTAATCATAGACATTTGGTAAAGCTTTTGAGGCAAAACTGTGTCTCCTGGTTACATGGTTTCACACTACAGTCATGTAGCTTTTTTCTGCATGTAATTTTCTAATACAATAAAAAATAGCACCGTGTTTGTTAAAAAAATAAGCTCCTCCATGCATGTATTACTTTACATCTGAAATACAATCCTAAAACAACCAACCCATGTTTTTAAACTGGAAACTAGAGAATCCAACAATTGTGATACAGGAGGAAAATTTAAAAAAATTTAAAAATAATTATGTAGGAACTTCTGGGTCTCCCTTACCTGTTGATGTCAAAGGCATCATTGTTCAAACACCTTCAGTTACAATATTTATTCATTATTTTTTAGTTCTGTTTTTATATCAATGTGGTTATATCCTTTCAGGGCAATTCTATGTCAGTCTCAGCAGTAAATATACAGAGATCTGAATGCAAATCTCACACTATGTGTTGGTGTGAGATCAGAAAACGGTTACCATATCCAGGAATAAAACCGAAAATTCTAAGTCCCCAAAGCCTTGTTTTTGGCAAGGCTGCTTATTATAGTTAGTTTGACAATTTCTGTGCAGTTCTATATAATACAGTGGAGAATAGACCTTGCAAAGCCAAAACACTGCTCCAGTGCAGCAGCAGAAGGAAAAATTTGATAATTTTTAAAAAATAAATAAAGATTTAAATCTCTTAGGTCAGTTTTCATAAAAATGTTATCTTTCTATGATATATTTTAGCAATAACATTATGCAATGAAGTTTTATTTCTTTTTCCAGCAGCAAATATAGAAGTTACTTGGTTGGCAGATATAAAAACCTAACAAAAAAGAGTTCTGAGCAAAACGTGAGACACAGATGCTCAAAAGAACACATGATTTTTCAATCCTGACAAATCTTAAGGAGACAATGTAAATGGGAAAAAAAATAGGCTTTTTATAATTTTTTTGCTTTGAGCTTCAATTTCCTTTTTTTCTTTCTATTATTCTATTATCAAGTAATAAATGTGCATGACAGAAATAGAATCTATTTTTCATCAATGTGTTTCTATAGTTACATCATTGACACTTTCTATTCAGCTTTGAAAATGGAGGTTATCTGAAGGCTTTTCTATTGAATAGACAATATTCTAGTTTAGGATTTTGGGAAATCAACTTATTTGATCTTTCTCTTCACATATGCAAATTTAATGTAAATTTTTATAGCAGAACCAGACAATTTTCACAATATATCCCAATCTTATCAGTGGCATCACTAGTTTTTATCTATTTCTCTCTCAAAAACCAAGATACACAGTCATACTGAAACTCTTGTTACAATGTTTATTGTTAACTCTGTCTGGCTAATGCCAAAATTTGAACATATGGGCTGTCATATCAATAGACTTCATACTTCAGAAATAAATTTGTACAGCTGTAAATTTATTAACTGTGTTTTTCTCTTTTTAAGAGGCAGGAGCCAGGTAAGTCATGAAGGCTCGGGGGAACTTAGAAATAAAGACAGAGAAATGCCCTTAAACCATTTAGAAGAAGTATTAATTACTTTATGTTTTTTTAGAAGCTCAGTGTGTCAAATACGCCCACGAGAGATCTCACTATGACAAAATCAATACAATTCACAAAAAGTCTCCCTTTATTTTCATTTTACATGTGAAATTACTAAGACCCTCAGACAGATAAACACTAAACAGTACAGTTAATTGGCTGTAATTGAAACTTTTGACTCTTAAAAGATGAAGGAAAACCAGGGAATTTTCAAGTCTTGCTGCTACATTTTGAAACTGTGAAACCAAAAGAAAACATAGTGAATTGTGATGAACTGTCTCTTCAATATGGACATTCTTTTATTGTAGACTCTCTATATATCCTCTATGGTGAACATATATGAATACATGTGTGTAATTGATATTTTCAGTAGTTTAGAGCAAGAAAAAAAATTAGTAGCAAGAATTCAAATAAATTTTAAGCATCAAGGTCAAACTAGAGGAAAAAAGGACTATGTGAAAGATCAGTGTTGGTAATACCATCAGGAAAATTACATTACATTAGCATCAGCAGTGACATGAAACACTATTAAAGTAATAAAGAAATTCAATATGTTGAGACAGAAAGCAGAAGAAGCTTAAAATATGTGGAAGAAAAACTTACTGAAACAACTGAGCTTACAGTTGAGTGGTAATATTGAGTGCTAAAGAACTGACCCAAATCCAGCTTCAGTTTCCACCTTTCAAAGAGAGACAAATCAAGAGGGTGTTATACAACAGAGGAGATCTTCTAAGTCTTGACTTGATATTGCTTCCTCTTTTCTTCTGTCCCCTGGAGGCAGGAACAGCAATCAGGTTATTGCTTAAAACTGGCACTTAAAAATATTTCCAAGACTCACTTTGTGAGTTTAAGCAGGCAAGCATTCTTTATTCAGCGCGCTCTGTGCACTGGTAGTCATTCGCAAAAGTGCACACTGAGGTATCTTAGCTACAGCTTAAAAGTTTGCATTACATGATTACTCATTTTTGTTGCCTGCATTCCTTTTACATATTCATGAAATTTCCCAGCACTAATTAGCATTTATACATGTATAAGGTCTCTGGTGGTTGTTTCCGTCTGGAGCCCCCAAAGTTCTTAAGTGACCGCCTTATGAACTTCTTTAAGACAGTAATCCTGGTTATACATCAACCTGGCATTGTCTGCTCAGCTGCTTCAGTTCATTTCGTTATTGTTTCTTTACTTTGCTTGGCTGGCTTCTTTGCCAGTAATTTGTGCAATCAAGGCTTTGGTTGTGCAGTAATATCTATGGTACATTTCTATGGCAAGCAGTACTAGTTCTGTCACATCTTAAAACTCAGATATCATGGTGAGTTGCCTGGGTACCGCTTGCTGCTCTCACTTCAATTCCTCATCTCTTCCTGGGAAAGGACAGCAAGCTAGATGTAGTGTTACATCAGCAAAAATCTCATTTCTGTACAGTCCATGGGCTCACAGTGGACTGATTGTATGCAGAAACTAAATGCAAGAAAACTGACAAGAAATACTGTTCTACCACACAGTAAAAAAGTCTCATGGAAGGAAAACGAAAACTTGCAGAACTACGTGTAGCAAAAATACATTAATCTAGAAAATTTGAAGGCCAACTAATTACAAGAACGTTTTTTTACACTGGTGAACATAATTGCTTTGTTTCAGTTAAAATCTAATTATGTATCTCTTTTTTTCAATTTCAAATGTAACTAGATATATTCTTCAGGTAATATAAAGGAATTTGGTAAAACTCCATATTGAATTTTTGAGCTTTGTGTGACATCCCAAGTGAAAATGCTTTCCAGAGGTTGTAGTAGCCTCTCATGGTGAAATATAGATAAAAGATTTATATTTACAGCTTAAGGATAAAAGCCATTAAAAAAATATAATTTTGTTCAAATCAGTGTAAAGATCCCTAAGTACATATATGTTCTCTCCTCAAAGTCCAACATTTGGGGCCACACTAAATGTAAACATTTATTCAGCTAGCAATAAAGACTGGTTGCTGCTAATATTTGTTTCTGTGAAAATTCTTAGATGATAATTACTACTTTTACTGTGTTCCATATAAATAAGAGAGGTATTATGACCCTTCTCTGCGTTGAACACAGACAATGGTAGAGGAAAGTTATGTTTAAATGAAAAATCTGTCTGGAATTTTAAGAGAATTTTTATGAACAGACCCATTATGAGATACATCATACTGTCACCAGGACCGAAGATTATTAATCAATTTCCTCCCAAAGCAAGTAATCAAGAGAAATATAGAAACTGATTCGACAGTGAATAAAATCTTGCACGCAAACCCAAGAAACTGTGAAATTGTTTAATAGACCATAGAAATTCATGTCAAATAAATCCATAAATTTTCAGGATTTTTATTTTTTTACTTTTTATTTTTAACTATATTTTTATGCATTTTTATATATAACTATAACATTAATTACATATATAGTAATAAAAAATAGTTTTAACCTACAAATCCACTTCCATTTTGCCCAGAGAAATTCACTGATTTTCATTATGGCTCAGAATCAGGATTTATTACAGAAAGTACAATGTAGAGAAGTGTTGCAAACCTGTGGAATGGCAGCAAGCTGGCTACCAGAAACCTAACCCAAAAAAATAACAGAGCACTTTTCTCAAGAGAACGTAATTATTTGGAGTAAGGCCTATACAAAGATCAGAAACGAAATTGTTGTCATGACCCAGATGGAAACTGGTAGCCTAGATCTCTGAGGAAGCAGTAACAGCATATCAGCCCATGTACCATCTTACATTTTTGGAACCTAAACAACACACCATTCTGGCTCTTACAAAGATAACGAGTGAAAAGAAAGAAAATCTGCACCAGCTGTCTACTTGCTGTCATACACATCTCATGGCAAGAATGTGCAAATCTAATGTGGTTTGTGGGGAGGGAAAATACAATTTGGCTCTTAGATTTGGGTGGTTATGATCTCTCCAGCCAGATAACAAAAGCTTTTGAATATAATGGGTGGTTTTTTCCATGTTTGCCTAATCTGTTACTGGAAAGAAACTCTAGTCCTATGACAAAAATGACAATGGCCATCTGCACGGTCAGGATGATGGAATATTTTTCTCAGACAGAAAGGATATGAAATCAAAACAGGCAGTTTAACAAGGACTTAACAGTGAAAATACTTGAGATCTTACCTATTATCACAGCTGACGATGTCTTATGGTATTTGATATGGTAAGATGGCCTTTGGGGAGCAAATGATATGTTTGAATTACAAACCCCAACATAAGAAGAGTATAAATACACTAGGCTATGTTCTTTCATCATTAGATGATGTCTTGTTAAATAACTTGGCATTATTTATAAGACACTGAGGAACTTAACAAGTTGATCTAGCTAAGACTAAAGCATAGCTATTCCCTAAATTCTGCTTCTATGACATCCTACCAACTCTTAACTTTCTTGTCTACTTTATGGAAACTAACCTTACAGGCACTTGTGCACGCTAAAAGCAGAAAAAAGGCTGTTAAATGTTATATAGCATATCAAATGGAAATTTAGATAGACTTTCTTGGGATGTCAAGATTTCAGTGAATTATATGTGTGACCACTTCAAAGTATATGCTTTGATAAAACAAAAAACTTAGGTAGGTTATACCAGCTGCTAGGTTATACCAGCTACTGTAAGAATGAAAGAAAACAAGAGAACATGGCAGTTTACTGTCAGAAATACTGCACATGATATTATTGAATTAAATGTCCTTGAACAGTATAAGAAACAATGTTTCTATCTGTACTTAAAATTTCATATATTTAGACAGGAGGTAAGCCAGTGTTGTAAAGAACTCAATATACTTTTCCCTATTATAATATGAGTATCTGCATTTTTTTAAAAAGAAATAGCTCTGCTGTACTGTACACACACAAACCCATACAACTTCTTAATCCTCATATCTAGTTTTTCATAGACTAACCCATTGCTGAATGCTATAATTTTACCACCTTCCAAGACATTTGTTTCACGATACTAATGCTGTTTTGGGGTTTTTGGTGGGTTGGGGGTTTTTTTTGTGAGCAAAAAGGGCACTGTTTTCTGCCTCTGTGGGCTGTGTCACTTGGATATGCTGGTTATTCCTGTATCACAGGCCTTACAATGAGTGGGCTAAAACCTTAGGGGGTCAACATCAGTAGAAACATTAAATAGGGACTTATTAATGTTTAAAAACAGTCAAGAATAAACTTAGAGCTTTTTACTTCTCTGAATATACTCTATCTTGATCTAGCAGTCAACCATTTTGACCATGCTCAAATCAACATACTGAAATATGCCTGAAGATCAAGAGCAACCTTTATCCACACTGGGAGGTGGTAAATACTCCTTCAGGTTTTAACTGCACAGATGCATTGTATGTGAACACAATTTCCCACATCATCAATCAAATGAGTCCAATGACAATAACAATTGCATAAAAAACATATCCAGAGAATGGAGAAAATATTATCACATGTGCCTAAATATAGAAATAGTAACATGGCATTTGGTGACATTATTCCTAAAATTATAAAAATCTCCAAATAAAATTGAGGAGAATTGAGAGGTGTTTGATATTTTCAGCAATCACAGAATCACAGAATATGCTGAGTTGGAAGGGACCTCAAAGTATCGAGTCCAGCTCTTAACCCTGCACAGGAGCATCCCTGAGTCACACCATATGCCCAAGAGAATTACCCAAATGCTTCTTGAAGTCTATCAGACTTGGTGCTGTGACCCTTACTCTGGGGAGCCTGTTCCAGTGCCCAGCCACTCTCTGGGTGAAGAATCTTTTCCTGGTATCTAACCTAAACCTCCCCTGACACAAGGGAGGGTTCAGGCTGTTCATTCAGATCCTGTCACTGGTCATGACATCCGTGCCTGCCCCTCCTCTTCCCCTCACAAGGAAGTTGTAGACTGCGATGAGGTCTCCCCTCAGCGTCTTTTTCCATTTAATGGAGAAGACTAAATCCTTACTGGTGAATTGTTGACTTTTGTTTATCAAAAGTTTAAGAACACAAAAACCTTCCTGCAGGCTTCTCTTACAAAACTTAATTATATTTGTCAAGCTTAATTACATACTTTCTTCAAAATGTGGTTGGTTTTGAGTGAAAATATTCCTACTGTGTTACAGAGTGAGGTTTGTGATGTTTTGAAAAGATTATAAACAACTACACTCAACTACTCTGATAAAACATGCTGTGATATGACTGCAAAACATTCCTGTGTGCAATTGCTTGAGCAGGTCTCTCTCTCAGGTTAACTGTGATCTTGGTTTCAAAACAGTTGAGTATGATCGTATTTCTGCAATGACAATGAGTCAAATATCAGCTTGGATTTCTAGCTTTAGTCAACAAAAACCAATCTGAATGCACTTGATGTTACGAGCAGCTAAAGCAAGCAGCACATTTCTGATAGATAAATCACCCACAGCAGCAGCTGACATCTTTTGCTTAGGCTAGACATCTGAGTGGCTAGGGTGTTTCCAGCACCAGCTCTCTAACTCCTTGTAGCACCATATAAAGGGTATTGTAATGGTTAACAGTGAAGGCTTCTGTTGATGTTTGCCAAGAAAATTATGTTGTTAGCAAATCTAAATTAAATAATTCCCTTCTGTGATGCCAGGAAAGTTCTATCCTTCCCTATCTGGTAGCTCGGTAGTTTACATGGCGCTGTCCACCACAGCGCCTTGTCTTGGCCCAGGCCCACATCCCCTATGACTTCATTGTCTCTAGCAAGTCTGCAGTATGAATGTGATTGATAGCATCTTCCACATACAATAAAAAGATAATGGCTACAATGCAAATATCAAACAAAATTTATTTTAACATTATTGCTCAGAAAAAGGCATTCAGAAAGGACTAAGAAAATTCAGCTTTTGCTCCCAGAAATTAGGATATTGACTGAGTTACCTGTATTTTCCACTCTGTTTCTTCTCTTCATGACGTCTCCCGTTTCAGTGCTGTCAAACTTATTTCTGTGGTTACAGTAAGAATGTGACTAAATTCAAAGACAGATTGTTTTGCCTTTTGATCAATAGATCCATCCTCAATTTCCTTACAACATGATACGAATCTGAAAAGTTTTATTAGTTTTTGAAATTTTCATTGATAAAGGTATATATATGAAACTTGTTCTCTGATTTCTGCACAGAGTATATATGGATATTTTACCCCAGATTGCTGTATTTCATAGTATGTTAAATAATTCTCTATCAGTCAAGAATACAGTAAAATAACACTAAAGAATAGTTCATAGTAATGTACTAGATTGTCTTGCACATCTTTGGTTTAAGAAAGCCTACTTGTGTCACGCAATTTGGCTGCTTGTGTGTATGGGTTTTTGCAGAACAGCAGTGATACCAAAGTATGTAAATCTCAGGTGAGAAGTGTGGGCCCCAGCATGACTAGAGATACTTTGGTTTTGCCCCCATTTTAAGCAAATTGGAATTTCTGATTTAGACAGTAGACAATTTAGGTAATTTAGTGAAGAAAATGAGCAATACAAATTAGACCTCCTAACCTTACATCTTATCTGTCAAAAAAATTAAATGTATTTTTCCCAATTTCAGTAAAATTTTACCAGCTGGCTGTTTATTTGTTCACAGTAAAAGTCAAGTTATATGAACAACTGATTTCCCTCTGTTATTCTAAATTAGTTATCTTTAAACTCTTCCCGCCCCCTTCTTTTTCTGTCTTTTAATTAATACTATTTCAAGGATTTTTTTTCTGAAGTCCTGTGATAAACACTCTAGAAGTTCCAATGAATAAAAGTGTAGTTTAAAATAACATGCAAATGAAGTTTCTAGAGAGCAACAGACAGTGTAAGAAGTGTTTCATTGACACTAGAGGTAATTTCATATGGGCTAGCGGCTCAGCAGGTTTCTTACATGGAACTTTCAGTTAACCTCCTTTTTTGCTGAATATGGTACTGTTTAAATGCTTTCTATACATTCAGACTAGCCTTACGTGCTTTCTAAGCTGGATTTTTTTCAATTTTATTTTATTTATTTTTTTAGAGACATTAATTAACAACTAGTGAGATTGCTTTTCTCCTTTTTGTCTTGGAATTGAAACTATAAATTAAATGGTTTATTTTTACATAAAAACTTTTTTCACCAGAGACCTCCTTTTACTCTCCATTTTTTTTAATTTGTGTAAGATTCACATGGGTCTATTGCACATTGAAGTTGTGCCATCAGACAAGATTAAAAGTTCTTACTTTGCTCTGACCACTAGTTCACATAATCACCTTTCATTGTAATATTTCTTTTGCAATGGTTAAATATATAATTGTTTATTCCATTCTGTAACACAGAAAATTAATGTTTGTAAACAAATACAGATTATGGCATTGTTAGTTCCAGAAATGTTAATTGCAAAAAGTTCCAGTCATTCATAAAGAGTATCAGCAGTGTACAAACCAACTTCTTTTGCAAACAAAAAGAATAATTAAAAGGCTATAATATATGAAAACTGTTGGTAATTCAGGAGCTTTCGATGACAATTTAGTTGTAATTTGCATTTACTGAATTATACAATAGATTGTCGCTATATTTTGTTATGAATTTTTCTAGTGAATTGCCAGGATGGGTGGAAATTGGGCGAAGAGTCTGGATGATGCCAGTCTTACTGAGAAAGAAAGACTTACAGAGTGAAGTGAAAACACATTTCCCAGAAAGAGGTTGGCAGAAATAATCACAGTAAACAGTCTGCAAACACCCAGAAGAAAACAAGGAGATAAGTGACAGCTACCATGGATCTACCAAGAGGAAATCAGGCTAAGGCATTTGAACTCCCTGTGGTGACAGAGGCTCAGACCTTGTCGACAGGGAAAAAGAGCCAATTGCCTTGTGTCCTCAGTAAGGTTGTTGATACAATCTTATATAACATTCCTAGAAGCAAGCAAAGGAAACAGCTGAGGTGAAATTTTGTTTGGAAAACTACATGAAGGCTGGCAGTGCATTCTTAGTGCCGAGATGGGAGGGTGAGAAGAGGACAGTCATCATGGTTGTTCATCCTTGCTCTCCTTTTCTTTTCATAGTGAACAGAGAACAGCTTATTAAATATGCATGCATGTGGCACAAATCTAAGGGGGACTGCAAGTATAGAGAAGAGAGGATTTGAATTTAACTTGATCTTGGCAAGTTGGAGGAATAGTACAAGATAAACAATGTGTAATTAAATAAGATATTTGCAAGGTATATTTATGGGGGAAGGCCCATGATTCTCTTCCTCCATCTGAATTGAACTGTCCTGGTGCAACATCATTCAGATAGCATTTCTCCAAGTGGGGTTATATACCATACGTTTAAAGCCAAATGGTCTGCTTAGTTGTGTGTGATCAGGCAGTACTCTGTCTGGTGTTTGGTTGCTCATCCACTGCAAAATAACTGCCTCTGTGATCACCTACATTATTTGAGAAATTGGAGTCCAGTGCTCACAGGTCTTAAAAGTGATCCATAACAGAAAAATGTTTGACGTCACAGTTTTGAATCTCTTAGAAATAAAACACTTCAAAAGAAGTTAACTATGAAATTCTAAATTTTGATATTTGTTTTCTGTTCTAAACCATGTATGCATATCTACATATGTGTTTATATATAATGTATGCATATCTATAAAAGCACACAGCTAGTGTGGGAAAGTGGGTATGCAAACACTCTGGAGGCCTCCAGATTGTCTTCCTTATTGCTGGGCTTGAATAATACAGGTTTGCCATATTATGGAGGATCCATGCAAGGCAGTGTGTGATCTTACTGTGTAGTGGCTGGGTTTGGGGATCCCAGCTCAAAAATGTCCAAACTGCGGGAAACATATTTCACATCTGTTATCACATGCTGCTCCAGAAACAGCGATTGTAGTCCAATTTGTAGTCAAATTTGGCTGTAACTCATTGAACTCCAGGGCAGACAGAGGTGGAGGGGGGGGGGCAAGGAGGGGGGACTACGACAAGCTCTTCTCTCCGTGTGAACAGTGCCCTCTTCTGCTGCTCCAGGTGCTATCTCACCCTGCAAAATGCATCCCCTCCTTTGCACATACTCAGAGCAATCTGATAGGAAAAGTTCAATTACTCGGGCCTTCAGCAGCAGAAAAAGAAAAAAAACCTTTTACTACTGAACTTTTCACCAAATAGAGAGTACTTGCAAGTTGTTCCTAGTTGCATTCATTACTGACACCATAATGTTTGGAAATATTTCCTATTCACTGTCCTATCCCCCACAGAAGCTTTTGATCATGATTTTTAGCTTACAAAGATAATATGTCTTTAAATTAAAAAAAATAAAATAAAATAAAAACCAACCAAACAAACAAAACAGTTTAAACCTACAGATTGGAATAGTCTTTGGTAATCCTTTTGTTGTATTTTCATGCTTTGGTGACAAGTTTAAAAGTTTTGGCTGCTCTGTTTTTTCCACAAAACAATGATTATTCTTCTTGAATTCTTGAAAACTTGGAGGATTAACAGTTGATAGACTCTCTTTTACATTTTCATTGAGGCTCTGACACTACTTGTTTATACTATTCTTTCAAAATGCTTTTGATGTTAGCCTCAACAACAGCAACCAAAAAGCTATAGTAAGAATGTCTAGGCAGAGATTGGTAAGGGTGAGAGAGAGAGAGAAAGATTACAATTTAGTCAGTCCAATAACATTCTGACTCCAGCTCTGCAAATGAAGGAATTTGCTTATCAAAAAGCCAAAACTGCACCCTAGTGAAATTTTCGCACAAAAAACTTGTATTCCTTTTGTTTTTAATGTCTCAGATTTTAAAATTCATACAGATGAGTGAATATTATGCAAGGGAGAAGTGCTGGAGTCTTTGAAGTAGAGTTGATGACAAATGCATAAACCTGCAAAGTCAGAACACATGCACACAATGGAAAAGAAACCTGTCCCTGGGAGAGTTTAGTTTTATAAATCTTTAGCTGCAGTCATTCTTTGACTCTTAACTGGAAAATGAGCTGCCCATCTCTACCACATCTTTAATGCCAAGGCAGCCTGCCAAAATATCACAAGTGCTGATTTGACTTTAAAGGAGAGGATATTTTGAATGAATCTTTGGACAGCTCTCCTCATTTTTATTTTTTTTTATATTTTATACTTTGCCTTGTCACCTGAAATATTCCTTCTTAGTGTTGTTGATTTTCACTGCCTCTCTTTTAATACATTTCTTTCAAAAAAGGTCTCAGCATCTTGAGCTATATAGACAAGAATATGGCATAGCAAAGATGCACCAACTATAAGTACTAGAGGTCAATGCCACCCTTGAACAGAACGGTTTAAAAAATGTAGTTATAGTGCATAAATCTAAAAGTATTTTATGTCTTACAATGCTCTGGCTCTGTATTTACACATGCAATGAAAATCCTTCCTTAGATATTAAACAGAACAGCTTGGCTGGGTCATATGTCCAACACTTGCAATATTTCAGTGTAAACAAAGTGGTTTATTTTTCTGCTATTTTTCTTTTTTTCTTGGTGAGTTTTTTGTTTGTTTGTTCATTGTCTGGTGGTTTGTTTTAAGAGCAATTAGCTGTGATTTAAAACAAGTAGTCACATGATTACTACCCTCTGTGGCAGTGAGTTCTGAGTCCTCTTGTCTGGACTGTGCTACATTCAGCAAAATTCTCAGTGGCTGCATTGACAAGATGCCTGTTAATTTCTCTCTTGTGAAAATGACAGGTGGCCTTCAAGGCAGTGATGCAGCTTCTTTCTTCATTTCTGTTAATGGATATCTATTTAGGCTTTCATTCTTTTTTCTCAAGTTTTTTGTTATTTTTTGCTTTTATTTTTTGTCTTCTTTTTTATGCTTATTTTCTGTTGAAGGTTTTTCATGCTTGATGTTCATCATTAGGTTTCATTATTATTTAATATTGTTGCATTCGACGTAGTTTTTTAAATGCATTTGCCTGTTCAGGCTACAGATATTTGAACAATGTATATGTGATATGAAAATAGGCCATCACAGGTGCCTGAAGTTTATGCTAAAATATTCATATATCTGCATGTTTGTGAATACAAAAGCATGTTTTTCACAATTTATAATAAAGTGAATTAGTTAATTCTATACATCAGATTAAATCCTAGTCCATTATAGACAAAATAAAGCATTTGGGGTTTTTTTATGGTTTAGTTTGAATTATTCAAATCCTCACATAATTTCTTATGTTTCTACTGAAAGTCAGTAAGCAGTGTTAGTGGAATCATTTACACTAAAGACAACCTGTTGACTGAAATGAGATTCCTTCTAAGGCTTTTTTCCTCTGACTGACTGCAGGTGAAAAATATTCATAATCCTATATTCCAGTACAGGCTGTAGTTAAGCATGAGTCTGAAATTCTTCTGTTTCTGAGAGGGACTAGGTTTCTTTTAAAGGCATTGAACACTTGGTAGAACTGTCCAGAAATGTAAGTCACTGAAGTCCCCTCTTTAAATCAGTGCAATGTCCACTCAAGCTCAATCTTAAGCTCAGTCTTTAAAGAAAGTGTCTTAAAATGCCTTGAAAAAGCAGAAAAATAATAAACAGACAACAAATCAGCACTCTATTATACCACTCTGTTGTCTTTATTATTCTTTCAAATGTCTGTTTAATTATTGAAAAGGAAGAGAAATAATCTTATGTGATGTGGAAAAGACTGTTTAATTAAGATGTGGTATTGAGATAGATATGAGAGCCCTTCACTTAAATCAGCTTTATTGCCTCCACCTTGTTAACCTTTATCCTCGGTCACTGACCATTTTGTTACACAGTGGGACACAGATTTCGTATTTATGGCTTTTCTAAAGTGTAATTGTCAGCTTCCACTATAAAATCTGACATCCATATAATCTTGGAAGTTTGACAACGAAGTGCTGCAAGTACCCAACATGAAGTCACAGATATAAAAATGTATTCCACAACACTAAGGGACCACCATGAGTGTCCCTTGCTGATTATCAGGAGAACAAATGGCCTTAGATTAATGTGACAAAAGGCAAACATTGCAAACTTCCCAGACTGGAAAAATTAAAACTGTTTTAAAAGGCTAGTTACCTAGTAATAACTGGAGTACCTCTGACAGCATTATTTTTGAGTAAAACAAAAGAATGGAAATAGAAGGCTGGTTCTACCATTGACCATGGAGAAGCATAAGGAGTAACTGGGTTTTTCATTAAACTTAATAATGAAAGGATTGTGCTCCTCAGTGAAAATGATCCAACCAGAACCCATAATTTTTTAAATGTGAAACTAAGATGTTTTTTTCCCCATGTACATCACTTTACAATTCTCTACATTAAATTTCATATGCTATTTCCATTACTCAAGCAGTCTCCTATAGAAATTTTGCAGTTCTTTACTATCTGCCCTTATCCTTTCTATTTGGACTAAAGTTGCATCAGATGCATGCTTTGTTGTCTTCCACTCACCCACGTTTCCACAATCTTTATGAACATATTGAGTAGCACAAATATGGAGTCAACAACACACCAAACTCCATTCGTGACCTTCCTTCATTCAGTTGATTAACTATGCTTGCTTTCTAGCTCCTATCTTTGGAACAGTTATTCTCACATTACAGTTTTCTCTCTTACCCCATCATTGTCTAATTTCTTTTAAAGTACTGAAAAGCCACTGTAAAAAAGTCATCTGAAATAGAGGTGTCAAGGTGTGAAAGAACTAAGAAATGAAAGTAGGATGCAAGTACCTATCTCAGGTTTGAGGAAGGGAATCTATACACATATTCCCCACATTCCCCATCCACCCACCACCCCTGTTGTCCTAACCAAACGTTTCATTGTTTGACTTTTCCGAAAGATTTACCAAAGAAAAGATGACTTAACCATAGGGCACTCAGAGATGGGAGAAGTGACAAAATACATACAATTGAAAAATTAGGAGAGCGCATAATGTTTGCTCTCCGTTATTGTTTTGTCAGTGATCTGTGTCATCTGAGAGTTCTGCACTCTTGGCTATCTTAGAATGCTTCTCCTTTAGTTGGGAAGTAATAAGTTTCCTAATGCAAGGCTTTCAAGTCTTTCTGCTTTAATTTTTTCTGACTCATATTTACCTATTCCCATGATTTGACAAGTCAATAGGCAACTTGCTTTTTTGATTTTATCTCCTGAATAGCAAGGATTTCCTATTTTCTTCACCTTTTTTCTTATAGTTTCCTGGGTTTACGTCTCTGATTTTTCCAGAAGCTATAACCATCCGATTTAGTCTCCTCAGTCTCCTCAGTACTAAGCAATTCAGTATTCCTTATAACACACACAGGAATGAAATGTATACTTGTTCAAACCACAGGACTCTTCTGAGTGCATAAAGGATGTTCATCTCCCTCTTCCTCAGAAAACTCTGCTTGCAGCTATTTTGGAAGACTTCACTGAAGACCGAATACCACATTCACTCTTATCCAAATAAGAAATTGCATTCTAGGAAAAACCCAGGGAGTCCAAAGCTAAGTTCATATTCATTTAATTGAGAATCAAACTCAGTCCTTGTACTCAAGAACCTCCTTGCTTTAAAGGAAATAAAATGTTTAGGCTTCAAAGAAAATTCGTATATATTTTGATTATTCTTAAGACACATGAACAAGTTTCTAAGCATATTTGAGCTTATATTAACCAAGTAATTGGACAAAAGAAATGCAATGATACAAAAATTCTGTACTTATCAGACGCAATGGCACCAATCAGTGCCACGACAGAAAAGACAACCAGGTGTTTTGTTGTTCTGTTTTGCTTTTTTTTACTCTGAAATGTACACACTATGTTAATCCTCATTTTCCTCAAGCTATGCCATTTCAAATTTGTCTATTTTGTCCTATCGAAAGGAAATATTTTTAGCTTTCAAGGAAAGGTTTCTATTTCCTAATTCATCTTCTCACTCTCATAAAGCAATACAATTTCAGCACAGGTGATATAAGGATAGGGTTAATAAGCCAACATTTAAATATCACAGTAGTAAGAACTGTCCCCATATCTCAGCTGAATGAGTTCAGGAGAAATTCAGGTCTTTACGTTCACCCTCAAAACTGCCATATTTGGGTGCAGTGTAGCTCTTCAGGATAACAAGCTTGCAAACATGGTCACCACACTGAAACTGCTCCTCACCCATGTAAAAAGAGGCTGATGAATCCCCATTAAATACTAATGCTTAACTGAAATGCAGAGGTTAGTCATCAAGAGAGCTTAACCTATTTAAGGTTTTATAGCTAAGCACTGTGACCTTCAAAGAGATATGGATCCGAAGTGAATATTAATTTAATAATGAAGTAATGAATTCACAAGATAGAGAGTGGTGGCTTTGGTAGCTGGGGTTTTTTTCTTCTTTCTTTTTTCTCAGAGCAGCCAGGATTTTATCTTATCTTTACTTTCTAGATAGTATTATACAAATTTAGGGATAGCATCATTAAACATACTACCCTCTTGCTATTTGAGTCTTCAGGTGGGCTTTATTCCAAATATTCTGTTAAATAAAAAAACCTAAAACATTAATATCAGATTTTCTTCCTCTTAAGTAATAGTTTTTACACAATTTCTGTTACATTACAATAATGTAACAAAAAATAACAAAAAATGAAAATAGAAATATTCTCAATAAAAGATAACCAGGCATGTGCTTATTTTATAACTTTATGTTATGCTTGGCACTAATAAACATTATTGTTTATTAGTGTTGTTCATCTGTCCACTCAGGTACCCAAAACGCTTTTCCCATGTTTAGCACTAAAATTGGAGTAAAATGTCAGTTCCATCCAGACTAGCTCTCAGAAAATCTAATATGCTGTAAGCCCCAAGAAGGAAGGACAAAAAGATGTCTTTGACACAGTTTTGCTTCAAAGGTATGATTATGTTTCACTCATTCATATGAGTTGTTTTTGTTATCAGAAGCTCTAATTAGGTGCATATTTGAGTGCAACTTAGGATATTATTACAGTACAAAATAAAAATCATAATCACCAATTTAACCTTCTATGTATCTTGTAAATATTCAGGACATGTTAATATTAAGATACATTTAAAAACTGCTGGCTACTGAAGATTACCTTTTCAACTGAATGCTGAGTGATTGGGTTGACTTCTCATTAGCTAAAAGAACTTTCCATGATCCCTAATCAACTTGTAAAGTTAATATGTACCATCACGATAGTGTATAAAAATGTTTGCATGATATAATAGATCTCTGATCTGTTCTGTATTATCTGATGACATGCAGCTTTGTTGGAAGGCTTTAAAAATGAGGATATGTAAACACAAATCAAAAAGATAAAATTAATCGTAAACGAACAGCAAGAAAAAAAAAAAAGAAAAAAGAAAACTCTTCCATATAGTCTATTCCCATTTCATCCAAAAGATTAACCATAACCCAGGAGATATTCGGAAATGTTTCAAATTCCTCAAACCAGATCTTGTTTACATTTAGAGGAACTGTCAACAAAATATACAGAAAGCTACTTTCGTTGCATTTTCCTTGTTTAATTTATTTTAAAACATTTGCATAGTACAACAAATTTACAGGGCACATCAGAAACATACAGATAAAACATGTTTCCCTCCCAGTCCTAATTACACTGTATGATTAATGATCAAATACTTCACTGTTTGCCACTGTTTGCTCACTTCTGTGTAACTGAAGACAGCTTATAAATTGGTGTCCTAATTTTCAGGATTCCAAAAGACCAAGTAAGGGGCTGCTCACATGAACAGAAGGATTTGCTCCGGGGAACTGTCCACAGAGTGCTGCCTATCATCTCTTTAATACTATAATTGATACTGGAAAGAAAGTGATCCATTCAAGATCCAACGCATGGACCTTAGTGAAGAAAAATTTTTTTATTACTACTATTTATTTTTCTCTCAGAAAGAACATCTGGCACATACTGAAGCTCCCATTTTAAGCCAAAGTTCTATGTTCATTATATACAACTTGCTTATGCCATTTGTTAGTTTTATTGAAATGTGGCACAGAGAAATTTCTCAACAGTCCAACTGAAAAAAAAAAAAACCTAGCTTGTCTTTGCACAATCTTTTTGATCTTTTATGAGTGTATGGATCAATATATATTTGTCATTAGGCTGCACATCATGAAGCTCCAGAATGTAAGTATTCTAGAAAAAAAAAAAAACTATTTAAAAGATAGAATTGATAGAATTTGATATAAGAGAAAAAAATGTCATTTTTTTTTAAGATACACTTTTAGGTAAGCAAATAACTGAATTTCAACATCATCGATTCAACAGGATGGCTCCAAATATTTAGCACAGTTCAAACAGAATATCTCAACTAAAACCTGGAGTGACCTTCATGAACTTCATCCTGACCTCTATTTAACACTGAACATTTTTTCATGTTAATTTAAAATATTTATTAATAACTACTTGTCTCATTCAGCTTGCTGCCTAGTAATTCCAAAAACTCCACTGACAATCAGCCAAATGATTCTAGGGTAGTGAGGAATGAGATTTGAATACCTTTTCAACAAAGACATATTAAATAAAGTATACAAATAAAAGGAAGAAGCACTGTAAAATCAGTTTTATTTAACAGGCAACAATTATTAAGAGTTGGAACATATTTTGAATCCCAAGTTATAACAAAATAAAATAAAATTTTTTTAATGGTGCAAATAACTAACCACATAGCCAAATAAAAACATGGATTTTGTAACTATTGACACATGCAGCCAGGATCATTTTCTGAAAGATAAACTTCAGCCAGATGAGTCATGTCTCAGCCAAAACCAATTTTTTCAGTTGATTAGAAGAGTACATGGGTCAAACAGAAAGACTCTGATAATATAACGGATTTCCAAATACAAACTTCATGGATTAAAAAAATGAATATACCTTTAAAAATCTTTAGGTTCTCTTCAAGTTTGTGTTTATTTGTTTGGTTTCTTTTTTTCATTACTGCTATATCCCTAACCTTTTACAAAAAAAAAAACAATTTCCACTAGAATAAATCTTGAAAATAGGTATAAATTTTGTTCACGTCTTTGAAGATAAAGCTGTTTACCCCAGTATTTTTTTTCAGTTTTTTCTCTGTGTTCCTGTGAACACACTTGTAACTTCAGAGGACAAGTAAGACTGCTGCGTTACTTGGTACAGCTATTCTAATGATTTATACTCGTGTATTAATAAAACATCTTTTTAGACTTCCTTACGGTATTTGTCAGATTTATCTACCATGCCTGCTATCAAGGTCTCATTCTATATTTGCAATTCTTTGTAAAATTGCCTAATTTGTCAATGTCATATTATTACTGCTGTAATTCTTCTAAGTTGAAATTCATCTTATTGCAAAAGTTTTTTCAAGGCTTGTGTACCACTGAAATACCACCTGAACTTTCAAAATAATGCTTTGTGTTTACCATAGATGAAGAAGAATTCCAACCTCTTAGGTTATTTTTCAGTTCTTTGTAATTGTTTATGTGTAGCCAATTGAGAAATCTTTGGGGGAAAAAAAATCTCTGTATCTTGTCTATTAAAATATCTCTCCACTATCTGAAATTATCTTTTTACTACTGTTAAATATATATTTCAAGACCTGAATATATTTATACAACTGGTTGTATAAAACTCATATGAATGGAAATGCCTGGAGAGCTGATTTGCTAAAATAAAACCCCTTTGGCGCTGGAAGAACCCATGATGTAAACATTTTGAATAGAAGTTAAAAGGGGGTTCTGAATAAGTGAGTAAATTCCCCTCTTTTTTTACTAATACAGAGTATTCAATGTTTGGTTGGGTTTGGGGGGGATTTTTCTTTTATTATTATTAAATATACCTAAGTATTAAATGAAGTTTTAGACCATGTAAGTACAATGTTTTAATCCCATTTGTAAGAACAATAATAGACATAGCTTCAAAAATTTGTGTAAATATTTCTCCAAACCTGGGATTAAATGTCTGTTTTGACAGTCTCTTGCTGTCTGGCTTTCAGTTACAAAGGTGTTTGGAGTGAAACTGTAGCTGAGATTTCCCCTGATTTACTGTGGGGTTCAGAAATTTAGCATTCAGTTATGCTGAGATGACTCAGAAAACATACACAGAGATTTCATTGTCAGTTAACTGTCTCAGGTTAATACGATATAAATCAATCCTGTCTATACTGACAGATTTGGTCTCTTGAACCTAGCCATCAGACTGTTGAGAAGAGGGATTATAAAGAACCCATTATAAGGACAAGAGGAAAGCAAATTGTTATTTAAAGAGAATATATTGCATTTCATTGAAGCATAATTGCTCTTATTCCAAAGTTCATCCCTCCCCCACTTTCTCTCCTCATTTCTGGAGGAATCTCTGTAAATAAGCGGGGAGTGGAGTTTTTTAGTCTTCCCAGGGAATAGATTTTGTCTGTGCATAGAACTATTCCTTCATTTTAAATAACATGTTGAGTTAGAAAATGGACACTGTGTTTCACTTCTTATTTTAAAATACGTAAGCTTGAACAATCTCCCATATATTTTCCAGCATAAGGTTATACAAAGCATTTTACTTTTTTACAAAAGCAACCTTAGAGTTAATATGTTATGTATGCAGATGTGTTAAAGTGTTTAATATATTAGACAACACAAGGACATTCACTGTGCATTTACCTATTACAATAAGTGTCTGATACATTATTAAAGAGATATAAATACGTATATACATTAAGTAATTATCATTAACAACTTTGAGAGGAATGTTCATCTGCTTCGAACATACCCTGAATATACTGTAATATTCACTCATCCCTCTTGGCTGAGATTGCTATATAATCTTAGGAAAAAAATAAGCTAAAGAGAGGTAACTAAATAAGTAACAGTTCAGAAGTCTATTACTTCACTTAGCTTAAAATACACAACAACTAGTTCTCACTACCTAACTAAACTACCATGAAACCCTTTAGAGAAAGGTGAAATTAATTACTTCACACTCAGTGGCAGAGCCAAAACCAGACCACTGATAAGAAACAAAATCCTGTTGCATTTCCCATTAAATAGTACTTCAGACACAATTTACTTTTGTCTGTGTTGCAATGATAAAAGAGATGGAAAGGTTTATAGAATTGTTATATAGTGATCAACTCTCACACAACAAAATGAGTAAGTTCTGGTAGTGCTGCAGAAGAGACTTCTTCACTTCACCAGGCTGAACAATTGCAACTCTCTCAGCCTGTCTTCATAGGAGAGGTGCTCCAGCCCTCTGGTCATCTTTGTGACCCTCCTCCGGACTTGCTTCAATAGGTTCACATCCTTCTTGTGTTGGGGCACCCAAAACTGAATGCAGTACTCCAAGTGGAGTCTCATGAGAGTGGAGTAGAGCAGAGAGAATTGCCTCCCTTGACCTGCTGGCCGTGCTTCTTTTGATGCAGCCCAGAATGCTTTTGGCTTTCTGGGATTCAAGAAGGCACTGTTGGCTCATGTCCAGCCTCTTATCCAGCAGTACCCAGAAGTCTGTCTTGGCAGGGCTGCTCTTGATCCCTTCATACCCCAGGCTGTATTGATGCCAGAGTTGCCCTTAGCCAGGTGCAGCATCTTGCACTTGGGTTTGTTGAATTTCATGGAGTTCACATGGGCCTATTGCTTGAGCTTGTCTGAGTTTCTCCGCATGGCATCCTGTCCCTCAGGTTTGTCAGCTGCACCCCTTAGCTTGGTATTGTCTGAAAATTTGCTGAGGGTGCCCTCAATCCCTTCTTCCATGTCATTAATGAAGATATTAAACAGTAGTGGTCCCAGTACAGACCCCAAGAGACACCACCTGTTACTGATGTCCATCGGGACATTGAGCCGTTGACAATTACCTTTTGGTAATTGTAACCAATCCATTATCCCTTGAACAGTCCACCCATCATCTCTGTATCTTCAAACCTTTCTTTGGGGACTCTGTAGGGTACTATTAAGTCAGGATATGAAATATCCTAGTACATAACTGGCCCAACTTGTATTCTGGATCTAAGATTCAGCCATGATCTCAACAAATTCTTTAGTCTGCTTCATTGCCCAATTGCAAAGACAAGTAAGAGATGCACAGAATAAGCACATGAACAGTTTATTTTGCCCAAAAGCTGCAGTTAAATTCCCAAACTTTCAAATTCTCTGTGAACCAAGTCCAAACTCAGAATCTTTCAGTGTTGATTCCAACTCTACAAGAAATAATTGATTTACTCACACAATATGTGCTTCACGTTTCTTGAAGAGCCAACTTTTGGTACTCAAAATGATTTCGGAGAAAAGGATAAAGGAACTTTATTTTATTTATGTCTGTATGCAATTTTGTTCTCTCCTTTCCAGAGTTCTCAAAGGCTATTGTATACATCCCTGAGGGGGCTAGTCTTGAGGAAAAGTGACCTCTTTGTTGTATCTGTTTTTTCCAAACTGTGTTTTACAACTTGTGGTGTCATCAACCAGTATATCAAGAGCATTACTACACTTGACTTTCCTTATTTTCTCCTGACAATATCCTCAGGGTTGATAAATGGTCCTGCTTTCATATAGAAGGCAATATATTTATTTAGATCCGATATATAAGTTTATGAAATCATTACATTCTGTGGCACTGACTGGAGCAAAAAGCAAAGGCAATTACATCAGTTAACCCTTAGGGGATGGTTGCTGTTATCTGTCCTCTTGTCATTAACTCCTTGTGGACTGAAAATATGTATTACTAATAATAACAAGATGCAGTTCAACAGTTTCCAGCATAAAGTTTATTGTCCTGTAAGCCAAAAAATAATATTATTTGTATTTGGCCTGTATTTTTAATCAGTCTGAAAAGGTGTTATGTTTCTGGGAGCAAGTGCAGAAGACAAACATTGCTTATAGATAGTGCGAGGAGAGAGAATTGAAAGCACAGTGGAGAAATATAATCTGTCTTGCTCACTTTTATGCTGCACATTTTTTCTTAATCTTGATTAAGCCAGGAATAAACATCTTAGTGATGTTTATTCAAGGAGTCACAAGATGAGTGTAAAGAATGATTGTCTTGCAATAGTCTTTGAAACACTTTTCATTTAACTGCAGTTCTCAGTTCTAGCTCACACTGAAAATAACTAAATTGATAAGACACAGCAAGAAGAGGCTGAAGTACAGGGCAAAGGAGAGCATTGCTTCAAAGCTTTGAGAAAATGGATTCCAGTCAGTCTAACTCCACACACAACCTTGTGCCAAGACTGCTATATCCTGCAGCCAGACTTTCTGACTGTCTCTGCTACTTGAGATGCAGGCAGTCTTGCTTTGGCACATCTCTCTACTTCTGTTCTTCCACAGCTAAAATGTCCATTTCAAAATAATGTCAGTCCTTTCAATGGTCCTGTAAAACCAGCTGTAAAATACATGCATTATAAGTTCTTTGGAATGGGAAATAGATCTGTTTAATTAAGTTTCTAGAGTTCATTGACAAGAAGTCACTAACCTATCTTGCATTACAATAGAAATGACAAGTGCTCCTAATAAATGTAAAGACATTTATTTTACGGATGCCAAACCTGCATTTGTGCGTCCCAAACAGATGGTTCACAAATCAGTTGGCTGCAATTTCAGAGGAAGGCTGGAAATTTGTCCTGTAGAGAGCTGGTATAGAACCCAAATCTGTCACAGGAGTGCCCCAAGGAGTTGGTCTGTAGCAGCCCTCACTTTACCTTCTGCGACCAGTGGGCCAGAAACAACAATGAGCAAATGGGATGGGAACCATCATGGACTCTTCATCTCCTTCTGCTGCTACCAGGGATCATATGCTTTAGATTATTCCATAACCAAGGAAGTGGTGCTGATTACTGACTCAGTGCCAAATGTATGTTTACTAACTGTTCATCTCTGAGTATAACTGAATTAGGAAATGCATTTTTATTTGTGGTGTCATTTTATTATGTGCAGTAATTTGATTTCATACGATATGCCACCCAAGGGGTTATTTGTACATAAAAGGAGAGATGCTAAGCTCAATCTCTTTTATCGTGAGTTAATGAAATTAAACCACAGCAAATAAATTGATGTAATTTGCTGGCACACATTAATTCCCATATCTGGGTTGCTGAAGAGCAGATCGTGCTAACATGTGCAGTTAAAAAATTATTAAATACTACATTTTTGGATGGCCTAGGAGGAAGTACAAGTAATTAGGTAGAACCTTGAATTACTTTTGAAATACTTTGAGAAAGCTGCTGCATTATGCATATGTGGTTGTGTAATCCTTACAAAATTCAATTCAATTATCTCTTCCAGATTTGTTGTCACTTTGAAACCTACATCAGTATTTCAGGTATTCATATCAAAGAAAATATTATGGCATGTTCATTCAGTTACCATCACATGAAAAGTTGATCCTCAGTTTTTCTCCTATAACGTAAGTGGCAGCACCAGTAAATTTGCTGGGAAAAACTCCCTGTGGCCATAGATTTGTTCAACCAAACAAATGGCCCTACTTGAGGCAGCCAGCAGATGCCATCATCTACAACACAGCAATTTTTTCTCTGCTCTAGCCCACATGATTGCAGCTCTGAACATTTTAAATATACATAGACTAGATATATTGTAGCTGTATAATCTATTCGCATAAGCACCAGCTGCAAGTTAGTTCCTTTCTTCTGTTCTTTCTTTTTACTCCTCCTGGCCCACACTTTTCCTTCCCTGCACTCAGAATATGCCTATGCTACACTCTGGTAGATGGTTATTTATTTATTTATTTGTTTTGCTAGTGATTTGCTGCCATTGAATAATTTACACAGCACATTTTTGTAGTCTTGCAAAGGTCAAGTTTGACTGGAGTTTTACATCAATTACTGTGGCTTCCCTTTGCAACTACAAAGGGAACTCAACTACTGGAATTTCAAATATTACATGAATAGCATGCCAAATCTTAGATGACCATGGTTGTAGAATATCAACCACGACTGAAAGAAGTAGTTAGTGGAGTCTGTTCGTGCCTGCAGGTTTCTTTTGCTTTTTTTAATAAACTTCTCTACCAGCACTGAAAGTACCACACTGGCTGATTTTCCAAGTATTAATAAAACTAAAGAGGAAATGATACTCTTAACTTTGTTAGTTTTTTTCTCTTTTATTTTACTAACCCTGTTAGTTCATAGCAGAAACAAAACTGTAGTTCAATTTTCAGTTACATAAATCTCCTGCCAATGCAACAAAAATTCCCCTTTCACAGTCCACAAAGGTAAGGTGCCGCCCACACTCAACGTGGCTATGCCCTTGATTCATTCTATGTTGTGGCATATCTGTGACCTGGATAGCTCAGATGCTTGCTCATTCCTTTCTGGCATCTGAAAGCATTTAGGAAACCACCTTAGCTGTTTCAAACTGGAAACCTATTTGCAAGCCAGCACTTGTATATGGCCTTTTTCTTATATTTCTCTAGCTCCATGGAGCCAAGCACTGAGATGAATGCATTTTAGTACACACAAAAAAGTTGGTAACTTAATTAGGTTTGGCAGGGAGGGACGCTATAGGGATGGCTGCTATAAGAAGCTGCCAGAAGCTTCCCCTGTGCCCAACAGAGCCAACACCAAGCAGCTCCAAGAGGGACCTGCTGCTGGCCAAGGCCAAAACCATCAGTGACTGTGGTAGCACCTCTGTGTTTTAAGAAGAGAGAAAAAAACTCGGCAACTGGAGGCAGAATATGTGAGAGAAACAATTCTGCACAGTCCAAGGTTAGTGAAGAATACGCATTTATACATGTAATATGTGCACTTATACAGATATATATATGCACATATAAACAGAATATTGGTTAAGAATGAAATTAATAAATATTTTCCATAATTGTTTCTATGTACCAATTCTTTGTTACCATAGACATCATATTGATGGAGCAAAGACAAAATTCAAATAATAAAAATTTAGAGATGGTGTCAAAATAGCACTTCTTTACCTTTAGTGACTACCACCTTGATTGTGTACAGGTACACATTCGTGCAAAGAACAGACCTACAATGCATGTGAAATTAGCCACAGTTTGTCCTCCAGTGATAAAAAACAGCGAGTTTCAATTATGGAAAAAAAAAATTTATTGCAGTAAATCAATAAAATTATTTTTGAATTATTTGAGCTGAAGAAAGAATAATTGTTTCAAAGAGATACAATTATGTATATTGCAATTGTTGAATTATAAAAATACTTCATTTTATCCTTACTTACTACCTTAATTCATATATTGGAATGTGCCCTTTTAAAATGTAGAGCAGGAAATACAATGAGAACATGTTTGTGTCACAATGTGTTAATTCTACAGATTTATTTATGAACTTGTGTGGCTTTGGCTATGCACCCATGAACTTCCAAAATCATTCACATTCTTTGATGTGCTTTACTTCTTACCCCTTAATGATCACAGAATGTCCATCTCATGTTTGTATCTGAGTGCCTCACAACAATTTGTGTGTTTTATCTTTACAGTTGCCCTACTAGCTGAGGAAAAAATATCTTCCCTTTCATGAAGTAAGAGAGAGTCTATGTGCCTTGTGAACACCTACAAAAGAAGTCTGCTGTTGCAGACCCACCTCTAGCACACAGGCAGCCTTCAAACTGCACAACAGAAGAGTAAAAAATTGTATTAGTGAGATGTTGACTCATATTCTTACTTACTATTAAGTCTAAAAAGATATAGAAATACATTAGGCTTTCTGGTTCAAGCCAGATATAAGCTCTGACAGGTATGCCTAGGCATTAAATAGCAAGCAACACACCGCAATACAGAGAATATCAGAAATCCTTAGCTGTGGTTAGCCCTGGCTCTATGTGTAATCATTACTCAAAAATATATTATCACTGGACTGCCAAAATTTCAGCAGCTGAGAAACTGTTAAAATAATGCAGCTTTGTTAGCATGGAGATCACACCTGGATAATCAGAGTTTCTAACTCCAAAACTTATGGTGAGACATCATCATATCTCTCCACATATGTTATTTGGTTGAAAATACTCTTTCATTAACTGACAGGCATTTGTTCTCTTAGTCAGTTTTGTGCCTGATTAGAGCAGAAATAAAGTGGATGTTATCTCATTGACACATGCATACAAGTTAGAGGCTGAAACATCAGAATATGTGCATCTTCTGAAGCCAGACTACCACTTGTGCTGGGCTCTAGGCACTAGGAATCCACTACCAGCTACAAGTATGCTCCACAAACAGCACTACACAGACAGTAAGATGAAGAATAGTTTATTCATCTATTTTTTTCTTCCCCATCTAGAAAAATGTTCCATATTTTTTTCCAGACATGTGAAAGTATTCAAAAAAATTTTGACACACAATATAATATAATTATTTACACACAGGGCCCTTGAAGAAAAAACTTAAATGAAGTAAAAGACAAAATGGAGGCATTGATTTATGACAAAGCTATTTCATATATTAAACTTGTAAAGCATTAACATCAATGTGAGGCTAAAAGCAAGTCAGCATTTAAAAGTGAGCTGAGTGTTTGAGTAAGAACTTTTTTCTGCCCATCATGTATAAATAGGGAAAAAAATGGTGAAAGACATTTTTCTCTATCTTTTTTAATGGCATAGTTCCTTAATGACAAACTATGAAGAAAGGAAGCTGTTTGGTGAAAAGTTGAGGAATTTACCTCCTCTTTTGTGTCAGTATAAAAGACATGTATATTTGAAATATTTAATAAGAGATAATAAACTGTTCATTTATCTTAATTCATCCGTCAAACAGAACAGGATATTTATACATCCCTGCCAAGCACAGATCTTTTGGGCCTGGGAAATCTTGCTTGTTAAACAGCTTCAGGGTGCAGTCTTGGCTTTGATTCAGTCTTGCTTCCAGACCTCAAACTCAGGTCTTGATTTTACCTCTTCAATTGCAGGTCAGCTCATCCAGCCTTGATTCACTCTTCCTGTCTCTTGCCTCACATTCTGCTGTTGTATGACTCCATTCATGACTTCAGCCTAGTCCAAATAACACTCTTATCTCTTTATCCTTGGCATACATAGTCTATTTTTTTATCCTCCCCTCAAATTCCAGGCAAATTCTTGCTATTTCCCTTGAGCAGAGCATCTGCCAGCTTTTCTGGCTGCTAGTGCAGACAGTCATTACTATTTTATCTGGGTTTGGACTAAATGATGGTTAGTGATTTCTATGTCCTTAAAGACTTCCTTGAAATCTCATAATTTAAATTGTGCATTTCTAAAAACCTTGGGTTTATGATTATTCAATTGTGTTAATATAAAAGAAATTAAAATTACAGTACAGGGGCCGTTTACAGTGTCTTCAAATGATTTATCTCGTATTTCTTTAACCTGTAACAGACTGCATTGTTGTCTTTTTCAGGCGAGTTGGCACAACACAGGTTCCATCTCTTAAACTTGGACCTTGTTTTCTGTGAAACAACACTAGAAATACAAAGGCCAAATCTCATTATAATCAATATTTAGATGTTTGGGTAGTTTTTTGCTGATGTTGGTGACTGGACAATCTTGAGATATATAGAAAATTTTCTGTTTCAAGGAAACCCAAATAACTTTTTAAAATGAGCTGGGCTGGGCTGCTTCCCTTGTGCCAAGAAGGAGTCAAGGCAGTCTGCGATACACTATGATATAATCAGAATTTTAAGGTACGAAAAACAATTTTTTCTTTGGATATACACTAGGAATGGCAACATTTTAATGAGTAACTTTCTTGTGAATCTTTCTTCAGTATGTATGTGATTAAGTATCCTGTGGACCACTGTGATCAGGGAGATCAAGAAATAACAGTCTTCTTTGGGAACAGAAATTTCAGAGAAAGATACAGAATAATTGTAGAAGGATCTGCTTTTTTTATATAAGTTTATCAATTTATTTTAGGTCTAGTCAGTGGGTGAATAATAGGGGGTGAAGATCAGAGATTTCAGATTTTGTTCTCCATTAAATTGAATATTACAGTCCTCTGGAGATGTCCTTGAAGGTATAGTAATCCATTTCACTAAAATTGAGAAAGCCATAGAACATGTTCTCTCTGTCTTTCTTACCTCTTCTATAGCAGTGCAAAGATTCAAACCCATTTAAACCCTCTAGTATTGTCTATAGCATACAATAAACACACAAGTGTGAGCGATACCTCATAAAATACAGGTAAAAGTTATACTATGGCACAGAGATGAGAGAGTATCTGTGAAGAAATTGTTCAAATATAATCAATTGAATGCTAATAATATTTTAGTTTGAAATAAAAAAATCAATAAATAGAGAAGCAAAGAACAGCAGAGGTGAGACCTGCAGACTGAAGAACCTCTCTACATTTTATAGGAAATTTTCTTGGCTTGTAACCCAGACATTAGCCAGAAAGGCCAACAATAAAAGGCTATTTATCTCAAATATAACATATATTTATTTGTTACATTACTTAATCTGTCAATAATAGGATATTCCTAATATCCTTAATACTGTTAATACTTTTAATTGAAGAAAACATCTATTGTGTTGTGAAAAGGATATACTTGTTAATTAATTTCAGGTTAATGGAGTCTGACCTCTTTTGCAAAAGAAAGATGGGATTTTGAACCAGGTGAGTGAATATTGTTAACTGAAATGTACTGAAACCTGCTTGCACAGATCCCATGTGAGAATTACTATGGTCTTGAAATGTTTTTTTCACAGTGCTATTTCATAGATTTTGGAAACACCATTCCTATTCCAAATCCAGAACAGAGCACTGCAACAGCTACTGAGAAGACATTAACTCTACCCTAGCTAAAATTAGGACATCACTGAATCAGAGAGTAGGGACATCTCTTGTGCTCTGTAATGTGGCTCTGCTCTATAGTATAGATGCTTGATCTTAGGTTTTCAGTATTTTTTGCTATCTTTTTCAATCTATCTAACTTGTTTCTGGCTGAAGAAACAGTTTCTCTGTTTATATTTTAGCTCATTTCTGGCCACAGAATTTACTGACTCCTCAGTTCAAGTTCAGATCCTTTGGCTCTCTTGCTTTAAATATACTTTTAAAATACATTTTAAAAACATTTTAAAAATTTCAGCCTTGCCACTTGATCTAACCCTTTCAGTCTAACACCACAACAAGTCTCCTGTCACCAATCTGACTCATGCAGCACATTCATACAATGAATGTACCCTCATCCTAACTTTTCTCACTATATCACTCTAGTCTGGTATCAAGCACTCTGTTTAAATATCTTTAAAATGGAATGAATAAGAATCTTCTTGAACTTTGCATGAAGATTCAAGGTTGCTGATGCTCAATATAAAATGCTTTGGCCTTTTTAATTGAAGTGCCATTTTCTGGGAAACTTGCTTGTTACACTCCTGGAAACATCGTGTTCCCACAAACTTAGAGTACTTGTTAAACACATCCCCAGTATATACATGCTACTAGTACTTTTTAATTTTCAAAATACATGTGACTCATCTCAGGAATAACATGCCTTCTCCTCTGGGCATTGTTTATCACTAAGTAAACATCATATGTCTCATCTGGAGGCAGTTTAACCAAATCTGAAGATTTACTACTTCTAATAATGATAAACTGTTCATATAAAACCAGAAGCAGTGCATCCTAGAATTTAGTTTTAAGTGAATAGAATTTATGACCCCATAGTGAAATGAATAAGCTTTTTACTTTATTGCCTTTTGACAGAACTGTACATATAAATAGGCATTTGCTGAGGCAGCAGAAAATGTAACAGTTTAGTTCAGATGTATATTATATTGCATTTAGTGCAACATACAAAAGAGGTAATATTACTTTTTCATATCAGATATACACATGAAGTTTACCATTACTTTTGTCCCAACAAACTCTGAGTGTTTAGGGTTAAGACTTAACATCTGCATATGCTGATATTCATAAGTTATACATTCTTCAAAAGACTGAAGATATTTAGATTCTATTGGGGTAACTTAGAATTCAAAATCTGTGCATTTCAGAGTATATACTTGCCTGATTGTTTTCCATGTCCCCTATCTGATCATTTTCAAATATTCCACTTGTGCAATCCTATTGAAATAAGAAAGTTTGCTTTTTTTGTCTCTGAACCATAAACGTTTTTAAGCAAATTGTTTTCCTTTAGATGCAATACAAACTGCATCAAAGGAACATTTCTGAAGGAAGAATAATCCCAAACCTGCCTGCAAGCATTGAGTTCTGTAACATCTATGGTAGGTTATTTATTTTGATAGGGTATTCTACGATCAGAAAATCAAAAGAAGCTGAAAGACATGCCTGTCTGTGCTGGTTTCAGCTGGAGTTATTTTCTTCACAGTGGCTAGTATGGGGCTACATTTTGGATTTGTTCCAAGTTGGGGGTGCATGGGAGGTTGGGAGGAGACACAGACAGGACAGGTGACTCAAACTGACCAAAAGCATATTCCAGACTGTATGACAGTATGCTCAGTATATAAAGATGGGGGGAAGAAGAGGGAAGGGGAGATTTGAAGTGATTGCATTTGTCTTCCAAGCAACCGGTACGTGTGATGGGGCCCTGTGGTCCTGGGGATGGCTGAACACCTGCCTGCCCATGGGTAGCAGGGAATTATTTCCTTGGTGGCTTTTGCTTTCCTTATTAAACTGTCTTTATCTCAACCCATGAGTTTTATGGCTTTTATCCTTCAGATTCTCTCCCTGAGCCTTCTGGTGGGGGAGTGAGCAAGCAGTTGCATGGGGCTTGGTGTCTGGAAGGAGTTAAACCATGACACTGTCCAGTGACTTATCAGATTCCAAATACAAATGAATCAAAGCAGCCAGCAGAATCATAACAGAATCCTGTCTCGCTATGAGAAACATAGGAACAGCAAAACTGATGGAAAAATGAATGAGTTGCTGTTTGTGTCACATTAACAATGTAACGTATTCACATAATTTTTTTCTGTACGCAAATTACCTCATGTTTGGATTCTGTTTTGTTTCTTACTTCTTCAAACTGAAAACCAAAATCTTGTTCTAAATTCTTAGAAGGTGATTTAAGGTCTTTTAACATTTTAAAGAAGTTATCCATTTTATATGTCATTTATTCAAATCTTAGGTGTCTTCAAGAATCCAAAGTTATCAAAATGCAAAGGCTATAAAATGTTATTTGTAATTTTTACTTTGAGTATATGCTTCTTGAACATATATATGATAAAAACAAGTGATAGACCCAAGCTACACTGATTCCCTGAAAACATCTTCAGCTATTTGAACCCACCCACTTACTTTCATATATGGCTCAACTCCAGGTTCCCTAATATTTTGAACATTAAATCCTTGGCAGTGATGAGGAGGAGGGGGTGTAAAATCTAACAGTAAGACTCAGATTCTTCAAAAAGTGATGCCTAATGTTACATGGATAATTCTTCAGTATTTGCATATGAAAGGGGTCTTTTTCTCAGAAATGAAGGCATAGTGTTCATTAATATCAGGTAACTAAGCTTCTCTGAAAATCCTCTGCTGCCTTATTGGGAAGCTAAAGTAAAGATTTATGCTTTTAATGTTAGGCATGTATGTAAAGGTAAAGCACCACATTTACAAAAATCATCACCACAACAGGCTTTAATTGGCTATCAACATCAGCTCAAGCATACAGGATTGAATGCCTGTTCTTAGCAACAGCTAATCTGCTTCCCAAATGAAAAATGAAGACTTTTGGGATACTGGTAGAAGGAGTTTGCTACCTCATCCTGCCTGTAATCTTTTTGCAGAGCTTCTTGCATGAAATGAAATTTTTTAATATTAATTTTGAAACAGAAAATAAATATATTTACTCAATGACAAAATCAGCCTTAAATCCTCCAGTATAGCCTTTGATCTGAGAAGAAACTTTCAAACCTTTAATCCTTAGTTTTGGAAATCTTTTACTGGGTCTAACTCTGTTTTAATTTCATTCATCATCACCATAAGACTGATGAATGACAAATCAGGTTCATTATTCAGAATTATTTTATTTTCTTGTCACTTTCTTTTTTTTAATTTGATTTGCTTCTCTATTTTTGCCTTCTATTCCAACAGTTTAGGTAGGTAATAGCTACCACAGTAACATTTACACAGTCAGTGCACACAGTCAATGCACTCATTTGGAGATCTGTATGATGAAGGGCTGGGAATACCGTCACCACCAAGCCCACCTCCAGTAGTTTTGAAAAATTCAATCAAAATTGATATGTTTGGAATGTTCAGTGTGTTGAAAATAGTGCTACACCATCATATAATCTACAAAATTGGGTGAAGTGATAAGCTGTTGCTTTACATTCAATTCAGTGTCCTCTTATAGGACTCCTAATACATTTAAAGAGCTACTGATCAAACAAATATCTAGAAACATTGATACTTTATTATTGATCAGGCATGCTGCCTGTACCTTTGAAGAAAAGGAATTTTTCTTTCTAGGAAAGCAGAGAGAAATTAAAAACACAGTATATGTGCCATAGATACATTTGTTGGCTAGCAGTTGAATAATTTTTTGCTTGTAATGATGTGTTTTGGTAGCTGCGAATAGCAGGAATTTTCATGGAAGGTCCTAGCCACCTAAAAGAGTTCACTGTTTCTTTGATCTCACTTATGCCATGAGGATCAGTAAAACTTCTCTGATCCGAAGGTCAGTGTAGGAATACCAATCTAATGACTTCTACAGTGCTGATAAATATTTTGTATCAGGTAGCCAGATTGTTCCAAAAGAAAAGTTATAATCATGAAGAAGTAAAAAGTTCAGATGTTCTGTAATTCTTCCTGACTAGCCAAATATGTGCTGCTGATGCTAATGAATTTTTTTTTACCGTGTAAAAGAACTATACAGCAAGTTTTTTTTAACTACATGAAATATATTTATCATGTAGAAATTTTCTTCACATCCACCTGAAACAAGTTTACAACTGTGAACCAGGATTTTTTATTAAATGTATTTTTGTTGCTTTCAGATCTCTCATTTTTATAAACTGCCATAATGTTTTCTCTAAAAGACTACTCAAGAGGCTATTAAAATTTCATTAGCCATGAAAACCCCAAACAAATAATCATACAAACAAAACAAAATTAAAAAAAGCACAAAAAAACCCCCAAACCACTGCAATAGAACTTCCTATTAAGCTCAAACTTGATTTCAAAAGACTTCTCCATTCTTACTTAGCAATATTATAGATTTACAGGAATATTTGTTTATTTTCATATAATAGCTAGAGGTGTTACTTTCCATCATTTTTGCATGAATTTTATTTTCCTTATGTAGAGTATTTTTAATTTGGGGTGTATCTTTAATTTTGAGCAGAGAAACAAGCCTGAATTTTTATTTTTTTTTAAAGTCACAACAGCTGATCTGATATGAACTATAAACATTGTTTCAGTAACCAGAGAAAAAAAGTAATGAAAAAAGATTAGTACACAATGGAGAATTTTCTGATCAATCAGTGGTAGTTATAAGTATTGGTGTGTCACAAAATTTCAAATAAGTACTCATTTAAGATTAGACACACTTCTGAATGCTACTATTATCTATTCTCTTTCTTCATATAGGAGATATGGGCAGTTATAGAACCTTTTTTATGTAACAGGAGGCAACATAGCATTGATTTTCACACCCGTTGTGAATTAGTGGATTCAACAATGCGGAAAATCATCATTTGACTTGTAAACAGAGTACCAGTTCATCAAGACATTATTGTAAGTAATAAATATAGAATTCCACCATTTCATGTCGGAAGATACACAACTAATATTAGATCTATTTCTTCCAATTTTAGTTGTATATCTGTCATTTCATTCTTGGGGGTTTTGCCATGGTTTCAATGTCTGTACTTCCCTAAAAGAATGTTTTTGCAAAATAAATGTTTCACTGGCATCCATAATAATTTCCTAACCTCTTCAATCTCTTTACCAAATATCAGGAATTTAAGGAAAAATCTAGGTTCAATAACTCAGGAGACAACTTCTATGTGTGCTCTACTTAAATTCAGTGTGTAAAGAAATAAGAGGAAACATTTCTAGTGATTTTGGGTGATCCCACAAAACTATATGTCACAGTAGCCCCCTCTTCCTTTGCAATACCCTATTTCACATTCCTTACACACACATATTCTAGAAATGGTTTCTCCATTTGAGACACTTCTAAAAATTTTGGAGGTTGCATCACTTAGTTGTGCTGTATAAGCAGTAGAACCACATAAATCTTTGTTGTCACTTTGTGTTTAATTTCCTTAATCCTCTCAGTGTCACTGAAATAGTTTCAGGATTCATGTTTCAAAATTGTGTGTCAGTTGGCTTCATAAAGCAATGCACACTGTAATTCAGAGCATTGGATTGCACACTGCATCCCTAGTTAAAGGAAACTATATAACCAAATACTTTTTCATCGCTGCTCACATAAAAATATGTTTCTTAACTTTTCACAGCCAAAGACCCATTTCATCTTCTCCCCTTTCCATTTCCAGCACTGTCATCAGTGCACATGGCCCTGACAGCGTTATCTGTACGGGCTAGAAAGATCCAGCTGTGAAAGGTATTCTGCTACAGGTAACATATGGCTCTGCAGGGGTCCCATCTGCCATGGCTTCAGCAACTGCAGAATGTCACATGAAAGGCTTCCATGTGGCTCAGCAGCTTTGAGACAGCATTCCCCCTTCTTTTATTTCCTCATCCTGTTTTCTGTTTTCATAAAGCTTTGACTCAGTGTTCTGTATTCTCTATCATGATCCATTCAGCAACAGTAAAGTAGGCACTTAGAAAATGGTACCTATATTTGTTCTGAATGAAAATTAAATTGCTGAAAACTCTGCTTTAAAAATCTACTCATGCTTTCTCTTTTACATTTAATATTTTTATTTTTGAGAAAAACAAATTCAGGTTCCTATTCATAAGGAAATGTAATGACCTTTTCACCTGAGAGACAATAGGGCAGTCTCATCTGTGGAAGATATTTTGCAACTTTTCCTTTATTCCTATGGGGGTATGAAGACTAGAAGAGGTGATTAAGTTTACATGGATCTCCTAGTTACAGTGAAAAATAGTTTTCAACTGGAAACCCAAGTTTTTCAATGTAGCCAATTTTCTCTTCCTCAGTTGTTGTGCAAACTAAAGAGTCAGGGAATGGCACTGACACATCAGTAGTACCACTGAGAGACAAGTTGTTCTTCCTTTCAAAACATTGTTCATGTCTTCTTTTGAGGCTCTTTGTGGTTGTTTTCCACATATTTGTGTTAGGTATTGCACATTATTATCACTAGCCGATCTTATAAATGACATCGTGAATAATTATGAAAAAAACCTCTTCATCCTCTCTATCCTTTCCCTGTACTAATCAGAGTTTGCTTTTTTGGGAAGCTAAGCTGCATGGTTTTATATCCCCAGCTTCTATTACTGAAGAAGCTAAACTGGACAACATTGACCATCTGAAACACAAACTGGCCAGCATTCAAAGCCATCCTTCATTCCTTGTCAGAGCCAAGGACCCGCAAGGCAGACAAGGGATTCAGAGAACATTTCTGGCTCTAAGGATTCTTTAAACCTTTCAGTTGTCTCTTTCCCTCTTTACTTTTTTTTCCTTATTTTTGCTGTTTTGTTTGTTTGTTTGCATTTCATTGTTTAGCACATTTACAAAACAATGTCTTCTTGTTTCCCATCGTGCTGAGTTACAGCTTGATTTCCTATGGAAATATTCTCTCGGGGGAGAGAATAATTCTGTATGTTTAAAATAATTTTAGCCCTTTTTGGCTGCAATTTTTTATTATTTGGAGCTGAATTGATTTATGCTGAGACAGAAATTGGCCTAGTATCTTTCAAGGACCATAGCTACACTTAGTCTTTTTCAAAATTCTCTGTACATTTTAAAGATGTCACAACATAATGTGCAAGAACTTTAAAGTTTGCCATTGTCTCTGGCAAGAAAAAGATTTGAAAATGATGTTTTAAATTGTCACTTAAAGCAGGAAATAAAAACTTGTATCTGTAAATGTAATCTGCTAGCACTGTATATTTGCAGTCTAATAAAATTAAACACATTTCTGCTCTGAAAGCTTTTTTGCTTGTACAGAAATATATGGCTCTATTAAGTGGACCAATTGTGTTACAGTAAATACATTAGACTACATTTCCTTCTGATACTATGTATTCTTCCTTCAATTTTTCACCTTTTCATTAGGATTGACTAATCCCCTTGGAAAGATTAGCACACCTAGTTAAAAAGAAAAAGGTAAAAGGTTTCTGACACAGACTTCTTTTCTTCCCCCTTTGTTTGGTGACCCAGATCAATAAAATACCTCTCCAAATCCTTTTGCAGTAAGCTTCCACTCACCTATTAAATTTAAAGCACACACAGTTACATATGATTTCCCTATGCAGATCTCAGACTAATAGGACTTAGCTGAAATCTCTGCTGAAGATAATTCACTCCTCGATGTGGGGAGACAACTGCAAGTGTCTCTCCCCCTAGAGAGAGCGAGAAAGAGAGAGAGAGAGAGGGTGCAGAAGGCAGAACAGGAATACCCTCACATACAATACTCTGAGCAAAGCACTGTGGAGTCAGCAGGTCTAGGACTGTGCAGGTCCAATGGCTTGAGAACATTCTAGATGAGTCTAGACAAGAAAAAAAGAGACTGAGAAGAAAGAACCAGAAAATGTATGGAAATGCATTCCTCTGCCATACTAGACATTGTGCATACCAGGGAGGAATCTAAGATTTTGAGAAAAGTATGTTTATTCAGATGATACAGATTTGGTCAATAAATCTCTTTGTCCTACACATCTCTGCAAGGAATTTTGATTTCTGTAGCCCCAGGATACAGGGACGTATATGCCAGCTAAACCATCAATATGCAAGCGATGCAGCTCTACTACATAAGCTTTACTACAGCCCTTGGCTACATCACCAGCTGCTGCCAGACTAATCCCTCCTACACAGTTACTTTTTCCCATGGCTATGAATGTTATTGGACTATTGTTCATATCAGTTTCTAATCCAGGGAGTTTTTCAGCTCACACACTGGTGATGAGAGAACTGCCCTGCAAAGCATAACACATAGCACACTCAGGGAGCCTTACATATCTTTTTAATGCTCATCTCTGAGGCATCTCTAACCTGCAACTTAAAAGGCTCAGCTACATATATAATTGAAAGTAGTATTCACCAAACAGTCATGTACTCTGTGTTTCTATCATGCTGCAACAAATGTATATAAAGGAGTGAGCAAGCAGTGCATAGTACTTAGTTGGGGTTAAGAACTTAGAACTTAGTTGGGGTTAAGAGAGAAAGCCAGGAAAGGAAAGAGAATGAAGAGGTACAGCCAACTAATTAGGCAGTTGTTTGCTAGAATGACTGTAGAATAGATTGTCTTCAGGCACTGCAAGATGAAAATAATTTATAAAGAGTTCTGAAACAAAACAGACTACAAAAGAAGCAAAATATAACACAACATGGCAAGTTAGTAAATGCAAATGAAATATTAAAACTTGGCAAAAAATATGCATAGATTTTATTAATGTTATAGAATAACCAGTAAAAAAAATCCTGTTTTTTTTTTTAAATTAGAAATTCATGGTCATGATGCAGGCTTATATCTTGTTATCAATTTCATTCTTCGCTCTCATTCCTTACTTCCCTCTGCCCCTGTTTCAATAATTTTACACCCATTAGCTAATGTTGAACAGATTTGATATAGTAAATCTGTTCCCCAAATATGTTAGTTGTATGTGTTTCTTGATATAGATCTATAGGTATAAATTTGATATTTTCATTTCCTTATGTGAAAGCTTCTGATACAAAAAATGCTGTGGTGAAATTTTGTACAATATTAGGTTCTGGAGAATACAAAGAGGACAAAGGAAGAGAACACATAAGTGCTCTAATTATGGGAGAAGTTTCAGCAGGGTCTACCAAGTAACTGTAAGGCACACTTGAATACAATCAGGATTGAGTAGCAAATTCCACACTGACAAGATTGTCAAAAAGAGTAGAAAGAGATGAAGGGTACTGTTGCCTCATGGAAATAAGGTGAGATGATACCAGGATTCTCAACAACCAACTATGAGTGGAAAAAAATTCAAAAAGCTGAAGATATAAACCCAAAGAAATAATAAAGAAAGATTCTGCCATTGTTATAGTGACTGCATTAGAAATTAATTTTGGTGATTAATGATGAAGCTGTGGGCAGCATGAAACAACAAGTCACTTGAAAGATGACTCAAGACTGAAGTTTTAAGATATCATGCAAAGAGACAAATATAAGTGGACTACAAAAGTTCTAAAGGTGAGAGACATTCCCAAGAGACACTGGGAGAAATATTAAGGCATCATCACCACACCCCAGGCAGATAAATCTTAGACGTAGCTGTTGACCAAATAAACACTTTGTGATCTAACAGGTGTCTTCCATAATATCACTATAGAGTCTATGAATGACATTTTAGTTACATTAAACTACAGAAGAACAGTGTTAAGTTTTTTATAAATATTTTTGACCATTATTAATTCACAAAAATTAAAAAATAAGTTTTTAATTAAGACACTTCTTTTTCCAATTGCCAGGTTTCACGAGCACAGAGGCACTATTTAATGTAGAAAATGGCATCCCCTTCACTTGGTATGGCTGAAGAGGAACTGCAAATGCATGTGAGGAGAGCAGAGTCAGCCTAAAACAACACACAGAGAGAAAGACAGCAAGGGAACTAGACCGGTCTTTGATTTACAAATGCTTCTAAGCAATGAATTCATTTCAGGAACAGAAGGCAATGTCTTCTGGAGAAACAAATAAGCAAAAAGCAAAACAGAATAAAGAGCCAGAATGTAAACTAAACACTTGTCTGGCTCAGAGCCTCCAGTTTGATGTCTTGGGTTATAAATAATCAAGTGCACTTGTATTATCCGTGTTGTAGAGCACTAGTATTCATGAATACTTAAAAAACCTCTGACAACTGGTAATGTTTCATCAACCATAAAGTACAAAAGCCAAATTAGTGTTGTTTTTTTCATCACTCTTTGTGGGCAAAAAGATCAAAGAAGATATTTCCATATTGGCAAAGACCTTGTCAGTCTTTTTCTCTGCTTATACATAAAGATGTGTTTCTGCAATATGACAATGAAGGCTGGCAGATGTTAAAACGAAAGTCACCCCTTACATAAATTGAGCAACTTCAGGATATGAAGTCTCTTATGAGTATTTTATAAAAGGATTTATTCTTCTTTCATGTTTATTTAATTATTTTGTACTGAAAACTGGTTAAGTCAATTATTCTGTGAATCTTCCTTCTGGCACGTTTGAATTGTCCTTTTTAACTGAAGAACAGGAAATCACTATCTCTGTCACAGAACTTAACTTCCCAGAATTTTTATGTTTAACATAATTACATCAGTAATTTAATGGCAATATCCAGTGAAGTAAAATTGTAATAGTATTGCAATATTATCTTATATTATATGCTGTATATACTATTATATTATATAATAAAATTTAAAATGTGCATTTTTCAACAGTACAGATTCCATTGTTGGGACAAAGACCCATGTGAAACGTTTCAGATAAGCTCCTTGTCACCGAAACTGTAGAACAATGTCAGCAGTGTGAAAATTTTCCTTTTACCCTTAAATGTCCATCTTTCAATAAAGTTATATCTTAAACTTGCAACTGTGTGCATGATTGTACTACATGCACAAAGTAACATACAATAAAATTTCTATCCTAAACAAATTATGTACATACATTTCTTTAAATCAGATTTTCAGAATTATGTTTTAGTGATTATTCTGAAAACAAGGGGGAAATTTAAAATTGTATCAGCTATGTATTTTCCACTGGCTTATAATCATTTTCTCTCCTGACAGCCTGCACACTTCCCTCAGACATAGTCTCAAAATATGCACATACCAATGCATTCATGCCTGAAAGAATCTAATAGAAAAAATGACCTTCACTTTTCTTTTGTAGCTGTCCAGAGGTGAATGTAGCCCAGCAGTGATACCTGTCTCCATCCCTGTTTTCCATCCACGGCTTGGCTAACAGAACTTCCCACAAAGCCGTTTATATGGGATACTTGTGGACTGGATGTGACTAGCTAGGGGTGTCATGGACATCCCTCCAGATCTGCAGTTTGCCTGAGCCTGAGTAGACCACATGGTCCCGGCACAGAGAACTGGCAGCTTTGGAACTCGTGTCACTCTCCAAAACTGAAGCTTCTCTCTGCATGAAACACTACTGCGGCAGGAACTATGAGCAATACTTTGGCTGACTGAAACTGAAGGGAGATGATAACACGATGTAAAACCATTATATTTTTGAAAATAAAATACTTTAAAATTCACATATAAATGGAAAAATCTAGTAAGATACAACTGAGTTTGCAGTACAGCAATTGTAAAAGACATTAAGGTTCTCTGGTGCATCTAAAATATTTGGCAAAATTTATGGCAATGTTTAAGGTTACAGCACAACCCACAGGCTTGCAATGTAACCTTCAGGAAATCTGAAAGGTTTTGATCCAAAACTTTATGAAATCCATCCATTTCCTAAGCAATTCCCTTAGCCCCAGAATTTCCTGATAGAAGCAAATAAAAGAGACTGTAGCACTTTTGTCCTACTGCTATACAAGAAAGATTTCCCTGTGGCTTTTATGTGTTTTCTGAAAATAATTCTAAGTCATTTTCATATATTTTTTAAAACATATGGATCTCACTTACAAACAGGGAGAAGGTCTATTCACTTGCTGTCTGTTCATTTTAAATAAGAGAATGAAAATTGTTATTCACTCAGTTAGAATGAAAAATAAATTCTTTATAGCCAGAACAACTGGCTATATAGAGTGGATAACAACTTCAGTAATTTCAACATAGCCTTTACAACATTTTTTGTAATTTTAACCTTTCTTTCACTAAAATATTCCACTTTCTACCAGTCTATCTATATAGTTCTTGAGGGCATTACAGTGTCCTCAGATTTAGTTAT
Source organism: Chiroxiphia lanceolata (assembly GCF_009829145.1). NCBI lineage: Eukaryota > Metazoa > Chordata > Aves > Passeriformes > Pipridae > Chiroxiphia > Chiroxiphia lanceolata. The sequence continues at coordinate 20,907,196 of NC_045642.1, read as the reverse complement.
TTAAAATATTTGTAGTTTCTTGTATTTTCTTATTTATTCTACTAAAATGTTACTATTTTACTGGCAAGGCTTATCAAGCCTTGTACAACGTTTCACTTAACTAAAGATCAAATCCAATGTGGGTGGAGAAGAACCTTGTGTATATGTCACCTGAATCATACTTATCCCTTTAGTTAAAGAATATTAAGTCAGGTACAAGGAAAAGAAAAAAAACATCCAGATAAACAACCGGCACTTGTCTTCGTAGTTTGCTTTGACCTTCAACCAAATGAAAGGCTTCTTGGTTTCCCAGATGTAAGTTGAATACTGCTGAAGAGCAAGCAAGTGACCCTTAAGGCTTGGGACATGCTTCAAAACAGTTTTTTTGTGTTTTCAGCTGCTTTAATTTTTGTTTACACAAATGGAAACTATTGAAAGGATTTTATTTTCAAAATATATTTTCTCAGTAATTTTTTTAAAACTCAGTCGAAAGAAAGAGTCTACAGTTGGACAACCAGAAATGAGGCTCTATTTACAATGAGTTTGTAATCCCTTGGCCAGGAAACTACTATCCATTTTCATTAATATCTTAGTAATCTCAGGGAAAAGGAAAAAAAAGAAAGCTACCAACTTTAATAAAGCAGTGGAATGTTTTCAAAGAGAATGAAAAATAGATCAGTTCCAAATACTACTGTTGTTTCATTCTCAGTATTTCACGGTATATGTGCTGAAATTTTGCTCTTACAGTTTTATATGATTTAGTCTCATTTACTCACTGTCAGCTGAGGTTTTCCTCTTCGCACTTGGGCTACTGTTCTGTACTATGGAAGATTTCTTGATGGGTGTTTTTCCTTCTATTTTGCTTTATAGATTCTGGTTTCATAATTTAAAACCCCAGATCTACAAATTGTAACTTACACAATTTCATCCTGTTGAAGTGAGTGCAGAAGAGGGCCATAAAAATGACTGGAGAGGTGCTCCTATGAAGACTGAGAGGGGGGGTGGATCAGCCTGGAGAAGAGAAGGCTCTGGGAAGGCCTTAGAGCACCTTCCAGTACCTAAAGGGGGCTTACAAGAAAGTTGGAGAGGGACTTTTTACAAGGGCATGTAGTGACACGACAAGGGAGAATGGCTTTAAACTAAAAGAGGAAAGATTATGATTAAATATTAGGTAGAAATTCTTTACTGTGAGGGTAGCGAAGCACTGGAACAGGTTGCCCAAATAAGTTGTGGATGCAGCATTCCTGGAAGTGTTCAAGGCCAGGCTGGATGGGGCTTTGAACTATCTGGCCTAGAGGAAGGTATCCTTGGCTATAGCAGGGGGGTTGGAACTGCATGATGTTTAAGGACCCTTCCAACCCACACCATTCTAGGTTTCTATGATTATCTACCCAGAAAAGAACAGGAATGTATTTTTTCCCTTGTCAACTAACTAGAGATTAACTCATTGCTTTCACCGTGCAGCTAACAGGGTGAGGGAGAGAGAGGCATTTTTTAGGCTATTGTTCACAGCTGGGACCAAGAGGTGGCTCTTCAGCATCCTGAAGAAAAGAGTCAGTCTGCAAGGAGTTGGGCTGCTCCCCTGTGGAACTGATGGAGGGTTCAGGCAGTTCAGTCTCCTGGGGTCATTCATTTTCTTGCAGCATTGACATCTTAACCTTTTAGGCAAGATGCTCTGCTTCAGTGTGATCTCACTTGTTTGAGCAGGATGCGTTGACACAAAATGTGTCTGCAGAGTGCTGTAGGAAGTAATAGGATACAGTTTGCTTGAAACCTTATTTCAGAAATTCTCTCAGGCAGGTAATTACTCCTTGTACTGATCTTATGGAGAAAGCCTTATCCAAGATGCACCAGAAAAACACTAAACCTTTCTATATCCATGTGTAAATGGATATAAATCAGATTTTTTCAGCATCACCTGGACTTTTAATAATTTCTAGCTGAAAACATGCATATCCATTGTGGGAAAAATTACCCAAAAACCCACAAATATCAGAAGACCCTTGCCCAGGACTTGAGATATAAGTATTACCATATTAATGTATGTTAGTTCTTTGTTAATCTAAAACTCCCTATAAAAAATTATGAGCTTGGTTTACTTGGAGGAAATGTTTTAGAAATTTACAGTTTTCAAAATTATCATCTTAACTGGCTTATATTTACGGCTTCAGATTTAGAACTGTTGGACCTAAACTGTAACTACTAAAATGAGAATACATAAAGAAACATTTGAGCTTGCGAAGTAAGTGATCCCTATTACAGGAAAGAATTAATATATCTGGTTTTATTTTACTTTATCCATTTTAAATAAGGATAAATAAGAAATATCTCATTGTCCAAAATGTCCCTTTTTATCCATGACTAAACGTTCCACAATCATAATTTTGCTGGTAATTTTTTACCATGTATTTTTATAATTGTATTAAAATCATCTAATCAAACTATACATAGAATTACATCAGAATGCCATTATCATTTGTGAGAACTGATGCTGTAAGTGAAGGTTAATTGTGGAATAACATCAACATTGTGCAACTATTAGGACTTGAAAATCTGTGACAAGATTTTGAAGTCCCACATTGCCACAGAAGAGATTCATTCAAGGGCATTCACAAAGCAGACCTGAGATCAGGTCTGAAACAGTCTGAAATCAGATAAGGCACAGGGAATAAAAATGGCAACTCTCACAGACTGGGAAAAGGATGTAGAAGCAAGTGTTAGAATTGTTAAGGAATGCTAAATCTGGGGAAGGCAGAGCGGTGGGAGAGCTTTCCTTATCCATCTATTGATTTCCTGATGTACCAAGTAGCACAGAAGAGAAAGGATATGGAATTGAGCCTGAGAGAACAGCGGTGTTCATGCAGCAGTAATTAGAGGTGAATTATCAGGCTGTAGAGAGGGGAATACTTGCGGATAAGAGTCCCAGGCTTATAGAAATTATTATTTGTGGGGCTAGTGAAGAGCAGTCTAGCTCCTGAAAGGCCCATTAAGCTTTGAGCTGTGAGAGAAATTGGCAGAGAGGCTTACAGATAGGCAGGGAGTCTCATCAGGTTAGGATGAGCACAGAGCATGAAATCCACTTACACCATGGCTAATGGAGAACTTCAGACAAGCTAGTCCCTGTCTTTTTGGGCAGCAGGGGGCGACAGTGTTTTAAGACCTTGTTGTCTGTCCTATTTCATTTCCTTCATTTTAAGAATGGAGGAAACTAGTTTTTTGTAAGTAGAGCTATGTTCAGTTGCTAGAGTCAATGGATTGCAATGTTACTGCTGGGAGCATATCACTCCTACTTTTCAGGTGTGGGGAGGGAACCCACAAGTGAGACAAACTGAGAATTGCTAATTTGAGAAAGACTTGAAAGAAAGCTTCCATTGCAATTTGGCTTTTAATATCCTAATCCTAGCATTTTTTGTTGGATTTTGTTACTTCTTTAAAAAAAAAAAAAACAAACCAGCAAACAAACAACAAACTAAAATTATGCATTGTATGGGCTTGCTATATCTGATTAATACTATTCTTACTCCTATACTAAATTTGAACAAGGTGTAAAAGGATTGCCTAAGGAAGAAATTCAATTGAAGCTTTTACTTGGGTTTAATTAAGAAAGAACTTTTCACTGACTTCAAAGGTTGCTGTAGTATCTCCAAGCATCGCTTTGGAAAAGAAATACAAAAACTTCTATTGATGATCTGCAGCTGATTCAATTAAGTGAGTAAATTTGAACCATGAAAAGTTTCTTGTTATTAAAGCTGTGTGAGATCTGTTTTTTCTCTATGAGTATTTCAATATTCCTAAAACTCATCAAACCTCTTCAACTGTGTCTATTCCATTAGAAATCAAATAATAGATTTCTGCGACATCTGAGACAGATGCATGTGTAAGGTCTGCATATCTTAATAACTAGTGTTATGCTTGTTCTAAAGTATGTATGCATAAACTGCCATATGCCCATGAGAATGCAATCGGGACTAAGATGAAGAAGTCAGAGGAAAGACTATAAATCAAAGTCCAAAAGGCAAAGAGATTCTCTTTATCCTCTATACCATAGGAAGAGCAAAATACAATAAAAAGTGTTTTGTCCTTCTTCTGATCAATCTTGAAATATTATCAGTGATTCTTGTCTCTTCTATAAGCAACCTGTTTAGTAGTTCGTGGTGGGTTGATCCCAGCTGGATGCCGAGTGTCTAGTGAAGCTGCTCTATCGCTCCCCTCCTGCTGTGAATGAGTGGTTTTGGCCTCTTAAGGAAAAACCATCAAAGATATTAGCAAAAAGTACGTTTAACATGAGTTTGTGAAAGTGCAGCTTTAACAGAGTTCGATGCCGAGGTTCTCTCTATTGCTTATTACATAGATGAAGCATACATAGGAATATCACATTAGAATCTGATATTCTGGTTTAACTATTTTAACTAATTTTAATTAGTTAAACCAATTAAAGCTGCATCAACACGTGAATACAGATTCATGTTGTCAAATGGAATTGATACTACCCGAGGGAGGTAATAATTATCAAGATTTTAGAAATGCTAACTCAAAATGTGCAACCACTCAATCAGGTGAGGTCTCTCAACATTGAGGAGATTCCTTGGGCAGCATCCAGACTCAATGGGGAAAATTAACTCCATCTCAGCCACACCCAATACACAATATTAAAGAGAATTATAGTCATAAGACAGAGCTGCTGTGAACCAAAATCATTCTTGTCAATCTTTCAGTGAAAAGGTGCTTGAATAGAAACATCTGTAGGCATGTGGTGTGAAAGGTATACTTCTGAAACATCTTCAGAAGGTTTTTAAAAGTGTTTATTAAACATCATGTTTCTTGGGAGAAAGAACTGAATTTTTTAGACAAATAATTAGAGAGGGAGGGTTTATAAAGAGAAAACGCAAAGCATGTCATCCTGTTAAAATGTGTACAAAAAGTTTGAAATCTATAGCAAGACAGTGAAATGTAGATGCTATGTGAAGGAATTTCTTCACATGAGTTGTAAGAAGACTTGATTCTTGACCCAGAACTTTTAATGTCATTGAAATCATGGTAAATGAAAGGGGGCAGGAGGGTACAACAATTCTCTATTCCCAATAATGTCCTAAAATTAGAACTAAAATGGATATAAACCTTCAATTTAAAACGGAAGCAACATGAGTTTCTTTGTTGCATTGCTCTTTCAACAAGAAAAGCAACCATTTAGCAGCAGCACTACAGCTCTAAGCTCAGCATTAAACCTTTTAAAGTGTCAGTTTTTTCAGTATTAATCTAATGATAAGAAAGAAAGGCAATTGCAAAAGTCATTCTTTATTATACCATTTAGCTCCCTGAAACTTCATCAAAATCAGGAGGGACCCCTTTTTGCTCTGATTGCCTGACCCAGAATCTTTAATCCCCTTTCATTAAAACCATGCCGCTTTGTTTCCTCATGAATTGCCTTCTGAGCTTTGGAAATCACCAGGCACAGAAAGAGAGTAGAGCTGAAGACTATACTAGAGCATAGCTCTGACACCTGAATAGCAGTATTCTGCACTGAGGCAGCAGTCATTTTGATTTGAGATGTAAAACTGACATCCTAATAATGAATGATAGCATTAAAAGTGCCACCATACTTGATTAAAACATCTGCTTAGACTTCAAATGAAGTAAGCAGTTTTCTTCAGTATTTTTACAGCCCTTATCTCTGTGATTCAAAACTGATAGAAAAGGGACCTGTATCAATTGATTTGTTTCTACATTCCTTCCCTTCAAAGAGTTTTCACTGGGTGGTCTTCTTTTTATTTGTTTTAAACAACACTAAGATTTCAAGATAATATTTGGGAAATATTGGGAATGATAAGGGTATTTTGAAACTTTAAACCCATCCTAATGCAAAAATTTACTTAATGTAACTGTTTCCTTTCTTCCTTTCTCCACCAAATAAATGGGTGATTGATATTTTACAAAACACCTGCAACAAAAGGAGATTGATTCAGGGCTATATTTTTCTAGGTAAGGGTTAGATGCATCAATATAGCTCTAGGTAGTAGAAGAGAAGACAAAACTGAGTATAAGAAATTAACAATGATGATACAATAAATGAGAAATGTTTCCCTATTTGACCAGCTATTACTCTTCCATAGAACAGGATCCTCTCAAAGACTGACAGAGTAGGTAGATATATTTTCCTGCAGGACAACCTGTCCCTCAAGGAGCAGAGGTGACAGCAGACAGAGCACCCTTCACCCAGCTCCCTGAGACACCAATAATCTCGAGAGGTCATCTCCTTGCCACTGCATATAAGGGCATATTTGCACAAGCAGCACAGACTTGAAGGACCTTGCTTTCTCATCAGTAATAATAGGTAGTTCCACTCAGACGTACTGGCAGAAAACCAGCTCAAAGTGTACTTTTTGTAAATGCTGCTGGTGATTGTGCTGGTGAACTGGTAGACTAAAACATGTTTATATCATAGCCTGACCACTGGATGATAAGCTGTTTACACTCTACAGTTTCATAGTCCTCCAGTCCCATTTCCCATAGAAGCACATTGTTTCAGTGTATCTTAGAAATTAGGAGCATCTGAAGATTTGCCATCTGGAACTGTTGAGAGGACAAAATGTCTGAGGCTTTCACTACTGACATGGAAGAGGGTGTGTTATGTCCATTGCCAGCAGGTTATCAACATTTGCATTCTGTTTCAGAGCCAAAAGTGCTCAGAGCCATAATACTACTATTGCTCAAAAGATTGTTGGAAGCTAGGTAACACTGTTGGAATCAATGGTGAAATAAAGGAAAGCAGAGATGGTGCCAATCTGTGCTGTGTAGAGCATCCAATGTCTTTATGATTTCCTCCTAAGTTGAACCTTTTATGGTTTTTACTTTTGTTGTTCTGTGATTGTAGTCCATTGGTTTGCAGCATGCCTGATGTTTCTTCTCACTCCAGTCTCTGCTCAGGATAATTTGAAATCTCCAGAACTTGCAGAGGGCAAGGCTGCTGCCTCAGCACCGAGTCCAGCTTTCCAAACTGTGAAGCCTGTTTGAGTTGGCTGGAAAATACAGGAGCTTCAACTGTCTGTGGTTGCTCTCTGGTTAAAGACAGTGCAAAAGAAAATACCTCAATTTACCAGTAAAACCATATTCAGCAGAGTAAGTGATTTATCTTATTTTTCACCAGTGTTTCTCTTATGAAAACTATAACTAAAACCCAGAAAATGTCAGACAGACCTTTAGAGTGAGTAGTTGAACCAAAGACTCTTGTTTGAGGTTAACAGTCCATTCACAGTGATGCTCTGCTCATAATAAGGGATAATATTGTTGCTTCAGTCTAGCTTAAGTCAGTTATGCACAGAATCTAACTATCATGTTTCTTATCCACAAAACTCAGGGTATGTTTTGATGTATAGATTTCAAATGCTTAGATTTACCACACAATTACTTCTGTGTAGAAAACATATAAAACAGTTTGAATAACCATGACTTTAGTGTATACACTTCCTTAATGGTTTTCCTTTTCCTTTTCTACTGCATTTGCACAGATGGAATAATGGATACTTCAGCAGTCTAAGCATGCACTGAGCAAAAGCTGTGAGGAAGATTGCCTCGTGCCTCCTACCTGTCATGCAAAATTCAAAGTAAAGGAAGTTGTGCAAATCAAGTGTGTAGCCAAACCAGGCTCTTTAACTCCAAAGAGACTGAGAAACAAGAGATTTAAGAAGAAAACTGTAAAATATAATATGTCTGAGAATAATGACACTACTGAGAAAGCATGGCAGCAGCCTTCTCAACATAGTATTTAACATATTTTATATCCATTATTTTATTTGTGATTTTGCAGTATAACCAAGTCTTTTTATAACACTGAAGTTAAAGAAAATATTGTCTCCATCAGTTAAGATGAGTGAAAATATCAGCTATCCCAAAATGAATTGGTTAGAGATGGCAAGATACTAGAATAATATGGAAATATATGACATAAAAAGAATTTATGGAACAGAAAGTATGAGTGTTCCTTTGTCTGTCATATAAACTAAAGGTTCTCTTCAATGTATAAACACATTTTTTCATAGTTTAAAAGAATTCTGACAACTTCTGCTGAACCTTTAATAAGAAAAACAAATTTTCATATACAGTCTGAGGAATAAAAGACAATACTATCTTAGGTCATCTTTGATGTTTTCTCACCTCCACGTTACCATTAACAAAATTCTGCCTCTGACAAATTCTCTGTGTGTTATGTTCCATGACCAATAAGAGGGAAACTGTTTGCTATATTCTTCAGGAAGGCATAAATAGGATCAGATTTAGGACCCAGGTTGGGAAGGTCTATTCATGCAAAACCTTCATGTTACCAGACCTGTTAGGTTTTTTTATCCCTATTCTCAGTACAAAGTTACAACTGTAAACAGATGGACGTCAGAAAGTTGAAAATACTGTGTTGTAAAAAAGTTATAAATTAATAATTTTTAATTTATACTCAGTTGAATATGATGCAAAACCTTCACGAACTATAGCCTTTTGGAATGATTTGGGATGACTGTTAATAGTGTGATTGCCCCCTGTGAGTAGTGTATGGTGTTTCCACAGACATTGGCTATGATTTTTCCTTGGTTTCATTAATACAAGGTAGTTTTCCCAGTGTTTCTTTCCTTAAACAAGTAGTCCACCGTTATATTTCCTGTTTAGTTTTGATAGTGTTTTTTTAACAAATGTGTCAGAAGACACTGTTAGTGCTGTATTGATACCAGTTAATTGTTTGCCAGCACCATACCCTTGTAGAAAGGCATCCCAGATTGATTTTCAATTTTAATGCAAGGTTCATAAAAACTTTATTTTCTTTTCCTGTCACAAGTGTATACTAGTAGGTAATTCAGAATCTAATTGTTATGAAACCGGGAAAGTAGAACAGTTCTCAGAAGATTAACTAAAATCAATTAACAGAGGGAATGAAGTCACCATTGGTTTTTCATGCTTGTCCCCATAAACAAGCCATTCCCCTTCTAGGACATGGAGGGATTATTTTAATGGAAAAAAATAACTGGCTTCTGAGCTTTGACTGCCAACAGGAGAGTCAGTTAATTTTGAAAGCCACAAAGGATTTTCTCATTCAAACATTTTTCTCTGAGGAAGCAGAGAGAAATAACTGAAGTATTTAATATTTTAAAATTAAATTATTCTAATATTGATAGATTTGTTTCTTTCATTTTTTACGCTATAGAATTCTTTTGTTCATCATTTTGGAAAAGGTGTATACAGATGAGCATTTTGATCCAAATACATTACTTTCCATATAAGCAGAATGCAAAGTCATTGTAAAGTCAGTGTTATGTGATGTTCTGCTGAGCTGGTAGCAATGAAAACACATATTGCATTTGATTAGTGTTTTGCAGTAAAATAAATGACTACTTAAGAGTTTATGGTAAATAAGTAATCAAATCCATACATTTTTGTAGGACTTTTGCTTGAAAATGACCTTAGGTTATGCCTGGTTTTGGCTTCCTCCAGTCATGTTTTCATTTTCTTTTCCCCTTTTTAGTACCCTTTATATTAGGTACTGGTTTTATTTATATCTTCTGAATAACATAAAAAGAAAAGCTAAGCAAAATATCAGCTTGCCTCATATCATAACATTCACATTTTATTTACTTTATATGTTTTAATCAAATTGCACTCTTGTTTTCACTATGGATTTAAGGTCACATGTAGTTTTTAAGAGCATAGGGAGGGCCCAAACATGAGAAAGCCTTTTTTGTTATTTTCAGTGTACTATCAGCTCACACAGCATACTGTATGTCCATATGGTAGTATAAATAGCCTTTCTTGGACAGATATTGCATATGTTAAGATACTGGTTAAATTAATGTTTCATATTTACTTCCATTTCCCCATAGGTTTCCATGAACTCATGAGAGACTAACATCTTTCCACCCATTACTTCATGTAAATTTTCAGATAAAAACTATTTTTTCTTCTTCATTTCATGCATGTTTTCTTAGAACATAATATTTTTATTACACTGATTCAGATTTAACATTTAAGGGTAAGTTCTCATTCTACTTCTTTTTACTAAGAATGGACACTGGGAAAATGTGTACAAGAAGCGTAGAAATATTTCTCTGAGATTCAAATATTCCTATTTCATTTGCAGTGAGACTGCCTTGCAATCTTTCCCACGCATCTTCCAAATTCTTTTTGTGAAGATTAATTTGGCTACTACTTTGACATAATTCATAATTGGATAAAGGAAACCGAATTGCTACCTACATTATTTTCCGGGAGTAAAAAACAGCTACGGTCAGCTGAACAGAAAGCCATGTTACTAAGACTTTGAATTCTTGCACTAAATTCACTGTCTAGATACAACTTCTCTTAATTGCCCTCAAAATTGTTTTCAGCATCTCACAGTACAAAGGAAGTTTAGCTGTAAGCTGGAAACCTCAGTCCAGCTGTCTGGTCACTACACTCATCTGGCAGTCCCTGAACAAACATACTTAAAAAGACAGGATATAACAGTTTTGGGACTCACAATGATTTTAGCAAAACCTCAAAAACTTTCTAACTCACTTTGCCATATCTAAAATTGATGCACAACAAACATTGTATTATAAAAACCATTACCCTATTTATGATGGTATTGTTAAATCTGTGGGATAAATCTGGAACAGTGGCAGTATTTAAGGGTAGAAGGAAACTCCTATCACTCTATGATATCTCAAATCCTAAGATTTGAGATTGCTGACATCTGCAAAGCTATATTTTAAACTCTTGAAAAATCAATTTCTGGCTTTGTAGACCAAGGAATGTGAGTCATAGGGACATAATGCTAAATACAATGTTACATTCATATATTCTTGTATCATATAAAATTGTTCTTAAAATTTTAAATTCTTGAAGAAAAAGCTCACTTTTCATTTGTGTGTATATATTTTCCTACCTTAAACTTTGTTTATAGTTCTCAGTATTATTGTATTCAGTCTGAAAAAAACACCCAATTATGATGACAGCTACTAATTTGATACACAAAGAATGAATTTGCAGAATTCTGAATATTTTTTAAGAATTGTCTGTGATTTATCAATATTAGGTAAATAGATTTACAGGAGTTAAAAGTCATATGAGGAACAACTTGTGAAGGCATGTATTTATGAATACAGCCTTATTTAAACCATGAGCAGACATTTAGCACACAAACTGCTAATTGTATTTTTTCTGGAACTTTAATTTTTATTACTTTCATCTAATCTTGCAGGCCATAAGAGAAAGGTGATAACACCACTACTTCTGTACAACAAAGGAATGCAAATTTTAGCTTAACTTAATTCATTTCCTTTTATAGAAAATTTAACAAACAAAGTTAAAAAGAAATATCTTTGATACCGCACAGTTTGTTTTATTTTCTTTCTTGTGCTTCTTTGGTCCGATTCAGCCCTATCAAGGAAAAGTACTTCTCTCGTTCTCTCTCCTTCATACACACAGCAATCCTCTTCTAATTTCAACTAGTACTGCAAGTTGGAAATTAATGTTGCCATGTTTAAAATGTATTATTAATGCATGCAGGTAGAGGAAAAATGTCCAGAGGATATAATCATTTTGATATCTATTTTACTGGCCTCTGCCAGGCAATGAATCAAAAATGTCTCAATCATCTTGAAGAGGTTATCAAGTGGGAAAAGAATTCTATACTGTTATTGGAACTCTTTGTATGATGTCAGTAAGAGAAGAAATAAATCTATTTAAATTAAATAACTCACAGATGTATACCATAATCTTACGCTTCCTGGATTTGTGTTGTCAAACCAAAAATATTAAAGATACCGATATACATGCCTCAAGGTTGAAGCCACAAGAAAGGACATGCTGTTGCTGTAATGTGATAGAATGAAAATTGTCAGTCTCTTTAGCAGCTCTATAGAAAATAGTGCATCTCAGATTCAGTGATGGAACAGGAGCAAAACTGGAATATACTGGAGTAGTCTGGCCTTTGTGTCTAGCTGTCAAAAATAAGGCTGCATTTAGCCTTACTCATAAAATCTGATATTGAATTACTGACATAAATTACTCCCTTTCCCTTCGAATCTTAACAAGCATTCAAGTCTTGCTAGTTCAAAAAATAAAAGAGAACAAATGATTGATCTTTATTATATGATTACTCCCTATAATAAAACATATCTGCCACTAATAGATCCAGGCATAGTTCACAATTTTTACTTAGCCAAAGGCATTATTGGAACAGAATATTTGGCTATAGCAGTTTAGCTTAGGTGCTTTTACACTTTCTCCAAAGTTATGATCTAAATACTTAAATCAACCAAATATTTACTGTTTAATTCACTAATGAGCATTTCTTCCAATAAAAAAGAGTAGTCTTGTTCATTCCTCTTACTGTTCATCTACTTCATCTTCTTGCAAAAGAAACATAAAGATAAGCAGTGATTATCCGGAGCCTAAAATACAGAAGCAGGAGCAGGAAATGTGAACTTCTCTCCTTGCTTTAACATTTCTAACAAATGTTGCCCAGCAGCTAGAACAGTGTCTTTGCATGCACCCATTTGCTCACAGTTTTCTTCAGAAGTACTTTGGAGGTAGTCATTTGAGTGAAATATTGTGTAGGACAGAAGCCTAACCTGCCTGTGTGGAGATGTTCCTTCTTGGAGAGCAGTTAACTCCATCTTTTATGCTGGATTTCCTGTGCCTCTCCATGGGATCTCTGTCTGCACTCTACACACACTTCCAGCTTTAGTACCGGAGTCTCAGCATCTCCCATGGTACTCAGCAGTGTAACATTGAAAAATTACAAAAATAACCTTTTGAAAATGTATATTTATATATTGTGCTTTGTAAAGGAGAAGTCCTATTTAGAGTGCAGTTTACACAACTATTGAGGGTGTGTTTTTCTTTCGATTCCACTCATCTCTTTAAATATATTTTTATTGAGGATACATAATCATATAATCATATGAAGAGTTATTTTATGAAGAAATATTTCAGCCGGATATTTACAGCAGATTGTGACTACAGAACTAATCAGATAAGATGAGACAGCTTATAAGGAGGGTAGGATAAAGTACAATATCAGTTTATATCACTTTGGGTTGTATAAGAATTCAGTGGAGAGTTTTGATTAATTTTGTTTAAAAAAGATAACAACGAACCTCTTTTGAAGAGCATATCAACCATTTGCATTTGGTTATGTAGGAAAAGGAGTAGCATTGTCATGTAGAATTTGTAGAGATCAGAAAAAAGTATCTTTTTTTCAAAGGATTGCTAGCAGTTAAGTTTAGTCATGTCTTTTATAATTTTTACATTTTTTTCCAAGGTAGGATAAATTTCATGAGAAAAAATTGAATCTGAATCTCACTTTATACTTACTTTCAGAACCAAAGATGTGGTCAAAGGTTTTTTGGATCATCATCTTGAAAGACCAATTGAGTACATTAGTCTCAGTCAATAAGGATCAAACTTACAAAGTTTATGTTTTTTGCCAGAGTGTCTCAAAGTCCACAATTAAATTCATGGGACTCAAAACTAAAATCATGAACATTTGGTCTGAGCTAAATACCCTGTGCTTTGAATAAGAGAGATGAGCATTGCAGTCTCCTCTTATGCCAGATGGGAAATTAACTGAGGAGCAATGCTCAGATGTCTCAGAAACAAAGGAAAAAAAACACAGAAGAGAAGCAATATATAAGTTGATACTTTCCTTCAAGACAACTTCATACATATCTGTTCCATTTCTGAAAAATATTAATCTAATCTACTCTCTACAAATTTTCACCAGTTAAAGCTCCTTAGCCATCAAAAACTTTATTATAGTACTTTCAAGTCCTTCAGATTTCTCTTTTTCCCCCTGAGTGTCTTACTGGAATCTTCCTTTCTGCAATTTAAGGCCACTATTTCCTGGTCTGTTCAGCAGGGACAGAAGAGTAGATTATTCATCTTTGGCAGAAGGCAGCATATATTTGAAGACTGTTACCACGTCTCCCCTAAATTTTCTTTTTTGTAAGCTTAATAACCCCAGTGTGTTCTCTTCTCCTCCTAAAGTCATAAGTTTCAGATGTTTGATTGATCTTTCTGCTGTCCAAATGGTCCACTTCGTTCTTGAATTGTGGTACACAAAATGAACACAGTACATCACCTAAGGCATCGCCCATACTGAAAACAGTAATTACTGTGTGTGTCTTGCAGTCTGTATGCCTGTTTATACATCCCACTATGGTGCTTTTTCACAACAGAATAACATAGTTGACTGCAATGTGCTTGTCCTCCACAGAGATTTATTATTTGATAAATTGCTCTGTAATATGTGCATACATACATATATTTGAGACTGAAGTTTCCAGAGGGTCTTTTAATTTTTCAGTAGAAAACATATAGTATATAGTTTATTGACTTATCAAAAGCAAATTAAAGTTTTAATAACTCCTGCATGGCAACATTAGTCCTAATTATGCAGGGGATTTTGTTATAGTATTGTGTATTTTCCTCTAATTAATTACACACATTTTATTTTGTGAGTATATTTTGGCTTTTCTTGTAGAAGTAAAACAAAACCAAAAGCTCTTATAAATTCATATACTTTTCTAAAACAAATTACCTTCCTTTCCTTCTCTGGCTTCTCCAGGTTGCACTCGACTCCCATATAGTTCATCAAGAGCAGAGAAGCAGCCTACCACCTTTCCACGCTGCAAAAGAAAGAAAACACACTTCCAGGACCCTGTACAGCTTAGGCAGCCTGCATTTTCATTCTTGCTTCTCTGAACATAACCTTTCTCTTGTGGACCTAAGAGAGAAGATCCTGTCCTCAGCTGAGACATTCAGGATAACTCGGGATTTTCTAGTGCAGCTGCTTAAACTTCAGTGTACTAAAGAAGTGGGTGTTAAGTGGTGTAATTAACTTTATACTTCACAGGGATCTCTGGGGCTTAGTCCACTGTCTCTGTCAGATGTAGCAAACTATCCGGGTCAGTAACTATTTCAACATATATTTATGTGTTGAAGAAAATACTTGTTCTTTTAGAAACATATGAAGAACTGCTACAGATCTTCAGCAGATATTATTTCTTTTGCAAATTATGCAGATGACCAGACTGAGGGGAAGTATAAATTTGATGGTAACCTTTACCTTTGTTCAGGATGGATAGCAATTCATCAGTTGAGCTGTAAGTTCTTTGCTCAAATGGAACAAGAACAACATCCAAATCAAAGTACATTGAAGAAAAATACTGGGTTCCACACTGTGTTGTTCTCCTTAC
The DNA here is from genome assembly GCF_009829145.1 of Chiroxiphia lanceolata. Taxonomy (NCBI): domain Eukaryota; kingdom Metazoa; phylum Chordata; class Aves; order Passeriformes; family Pipridae; genus Chiroxiphia; species Chiroxiphia lanceolata. Next base: position 20,891,999 of record NC_045642.1, on the reverse strand, counting down.
TTCCCTGCAGAAAATACGTATGTAGTTCTTAATTTAAATCATGCTTATTAATCCACAGCATTCCCTAGATTCTACATGTGTTAATTCATCTTAGTATTAGGCTCCTCACTCTCCCAGCTGCAAGAAGGTCACGCAGAGCAAGGGGAATATGAGTTTGGCTGCCAAAGCTTTTCCTCCTGAAAAGGAAAGCTCTGCTCTGCATAGATCACTGAAGCGATGCAGTACCTCAGCCCTGACCGCTAGTGGGTATGGTGGTTAATTTCTTTCTTATTTTCTCTTGCCAACACTGTATGCTTTGTCAAAAATGGGCATGTATAGGTAATCACTCAGTGTTTTACTACTTTTTAGGGAAAAATTAACCAGTAAGATATATAAAAATATTTCAGAATAATTATTAAAAATTATTAGAACTGTTTAAAAATTATAAGAATTATTAAAAACTTATATTTTCTAGTTCAAATAACCATGGAATGGGGACATAGGGATAATCACATAGTGCTGTTCACACAAATTTTCACTTAAGTAATTACTGCTGTATGGACAGGTCTGCTCCCTATTTTCTGTTCAGCCATTAGCAAACTTCTGACTAAATATATGACTGAAGATAAAAATGACTATCATAGTGTTTAAAAGCTTTCTTTTAAAAACTGTTCAATGGTAAATCGCTACAGGATTGCCAGGACTCATGGTTGAGTTTTGAGAGACGAAGATGAGTTCCCAGCTCATTTAGAAACAGGCTGAGCAGCTTCATTTGACAGAGAGTTAGAGGACTCCTAGAAGGAAAGCGATTTCCATCTCCAGGAAATCTCTCAAGGGACTGGCTAGAGAGGTTAGAGAGGTGATTCAGTGACACTAGTCCACAATCAGTTCAACATCCCACTTATTTTTATTGGTATTGATATGGTACTTAGGGTAGTGTATCAAGAGCTCAAATCTATATTCAGTGCCACAGAATTGGCCAAGATACCATCTAATTCTTGGGGGTTTTTTTTCCCTTATTTCATTGCAACAATCAAGTTTAGAATAAAGTAAGAGGTTAAGCAGGGGTTCAAATAAGAGCTAAACATTTGTTTGCTTTCTATTGCATACTGAAGGTGCAGTATAAAGAACAAATCAGCTAGGAATCACAAGCAGTCAAGAATCAGAACAGCATGTCCCAAGGAAATAATGATATTTAAGTCAGATTTCAGCAAAATACTTGAACACACATACTTTCCAAAATCTGTGTTTAATCTGTTAGTTCAATGCAGTCTGCAATGTGGTAAGAGCCCTAGAAACAGTGACTTTCCACATGCAGAACCAGCCTTCAGGAGATGGGGAAGTGGACATGGTTTATGACACGATGAATTAATCTGGCAACTGCAAGACTTGTGGATGCTCTGTGTAAGGGCTCTGCTGATCCTGGGGGCTGCCCTATTCAGGCACAACAGAGAAGCACAAGGGTGTATCAGTCAGTGTGTCTGCACCTGCTTCTGCTGCGTCTGCATCCCCTCCTTGCCCTCACAGGACTGCGGGAATAGACAGGAGAAGAAGGTACCCACACTGTCTTCCTGCCAGAACAACAGCATGAATTTGAGTTACAATCTCAGTATCACTCAGTGTATTTTTTTCTTTTGGCAATTAACCTCTCCAAATTCCACCTTAATAAAATTAGTAAGTTAATTAATTTTCATCGAGTCGCTGGACTCTAAGCTTATCCCTGTTAGCATAAATAAAGATTAATCAGCCCTGAAAAGATACTTTCAATCCACATGGCTTGTAAATGCAATAAATTTTTGATGTGAAGATGAAAGAACTATACATAATGCTGACAATTCACTTTCTGGACCTTCTTTACTCCCCGCTTTAGTAATCATCTAAATCTCACTTTAAATCTATGCCTGGAAGTTTAGGTAGCTGATGGTTTTGAAGCCTTTTTTTACTAACTTCCTGAACAAAATTTTTTTTTTTTTTCAAAACAAACAACTAATATAGTTTTCTGCTTCATTCTTCATTAAAATCCAATTTCACTGTGCTTTACAGAGGTCTGACTTTTTTCTATTGATTGTTAAATTAAATGAAAAGTACTTCATTTCTTAACACAGTATCGAAAATATTAGTGGGAATGATGTACAGCATTTTATCAGTCGTAGTTATTTACTTTTGTGTCTTCTATTATTTCATATTTGTGTGGAGATTTACCTTTTTGTTTTACTATTCTTGTAAGATTTCAAAGAGTGAACTGTATATCAGGGTAATCAACTGACAGTCCACTGAGAATATTCTATGTGATAGAAAGCAACTCTGGACACACTTTAAGCAGAAAAAGAATAGGAATGGTCTGAGTAGTATTCTTACATCACAGATTAATGGTATGTGGACGACCAGTGCAATATAAATAACAGTAAAAGAAAATGTGTTTCCTGCGTTTGCAGTACGAAACCTGTTCTTGTATGAAACCCTTTTTTCTTCAAAGCTCAGAAAGCTCCAAATCAGCATTTTTATTCAAGGTCATTTGATGGCATCTTTGTTTTCAAAGTAGAGACATATTTTAGGCTATTCTGGTGCAGAATGATAGTCAAGTTATCTTTTATATAGGCACACTTTATTTATTTAAATGAACATGGATGCCTGTAAATTTAATTTATCAATTAATATGACTAATAGCTTACTATCTTAGCAACTAAGAAGAAGAAAATCAGTCGCTCCAAATGACAGAATTGGTGCTGAGACTTATGTTTCTGGCTTTTTATGTAGTTAGTGGATAGTTCCTCACCCTAAGATTTAATGTTAGTATTTATCTAGGTACTACAGGGGTAATTCAGCTCTTCTAACTCTAGCTAGATGAGCAGTATACAGCTTACATTATGTCTGAAATTTTCTTTTTTGTCAATGAAAAACGACAGATATGTTCAAATGAACCTTTCTATTTTAAATGTTTATTTAACATGAATAGGGTTAAGCCCATGGAAGTACTTCTCTGCAGTAATTCAGCATAGATAAAATTAGTTCAGATGAATCCTAACCTGTGTCTCTCAATCGTCCTGTAAGAAGGTCCATTGTGTCAGATCCGGCATTAAAAACTTTTCAGTCATTCCCTTAAACCCCACTAATTATATACAATCAAAAAAGATTTTAATAACATGACAAATTCATTGTAATGAGCAGGTCAAGACCACAAATGGAAACCTACTTTCCACTTAAGGAAAAACTATGAATTCAAAGATGAAATGTTAGAAACATTAGTAATAGAAATATTTCATACAAAATGTGGGATAAAATAGAAAGCGTCAGCTGTAATGGGAGTTATCTTGCAATATCTGGATTAATTAAAAGTGATTTGAGATTGTAGAAGATAGATAGACTTTGCTAATAATAACAGTTGTGTTAAGTCTGAACATGATTTTTGGTTGCATAAGAATTGATTTTTTTTTTAAATTTAATTCTGTTCCTGGAAATTGGCTTGGAAATTATTTATGTTACAGTATTAGATTCAAAGTTAATGAACCTGGTTCATCAAGCCAGTATAACCTGGTTTTGAGAATTTCTTCCACCAGACATGGATAATTTGTCTCACAAAATGTTTAAGCATTTAAATGACAAATGTTTGAAGGTAATTGTTAAAATGTTTAGTTTCATTTTGGAATAAATGTTTGTTCTCAGCCTTTTGGAGAAATACAGAAGAGAATGTGCACCTATTACTACCCATTTGGTTATTCCCATACTTCGTATCCATCAAACTAATTACTTTACTTGGACAAGGTAGAAATTTCTTGAATCTTTGTTTTATCTACAATATCTTCAATGACTTTGATTTCCGTAAAAGAGCTCCTTCAAAAAGAATGAACACTTGGCAAACACAAACAGGGGGCTGGTCAAACCTGTGATCTTTTAAATGCTATTTAGGCCCTACACATCTTGTAGGCAACATATGTCACTTCCTTCATTCTGTAACTTGATTTTTTTATAATTTTTTATTCTTCTCCTCTGGAGAAAAATCCTTGCATGTTATTTTTGTGTCATCTGAAGGACTGAGAATTTAGAAGCAGGTGAAGGATAGTCAGGGAAAATTCTTATGGCTATAAAAAAGAACTCTGACAAAAATCTTTTCTAAATGAGTGTACACGGGAGTTTTGTTGTATGTTGAAAAAATAACATTTCTCTTTGATGGCTGATCTGTTGCCAATGTAATATAAATAGATTGCACCAGTCTATTTTCCAGTAGAATGTTATGTTTTATCATAAAATGCACCAACACTACAGTTTATTTGATGTCTCTGTGGTCTGTCTCCTGAATATACTGTCATGGGCAGCACGCAATGCTATAAAAACTGAACTCAACTTTGATCATTAATCAGTCTCTGTAAAATAAATCAGAATTCTGGGATAGATAGAAGGAACTTATAATATCATCATCTATTATACTGCAGTAATTTTACGTAAAAGATAAAACTTATATTTCCCTTTCTGTTAATTTGATGTTGTTCAAAATTACCAGATTCTCTTAAAGGAACTTAATAGCTCATTAATATTTTTAAAAAGATAATCAATTAAATGCAAACTCATGCTGTATACTTGTTAACCTTTCAGTTTGAAGAGATTGAAAAGCAAGTCTGGCCCCTCTTGATTTAACACAAACTAGCTAATCTGTTGGTAAATATAAGACTGATAAAAAAACATTCACAGCTAAAAGTTATGCAGTCTTATATTAATCAGTGAAAATCTCACTCTTTTATTAAAGCTATGAGCATTAGGTTGCAATAAAGAAAAAGAGTTTATTATAGTCCAACATCAATACTTCCCTTTACCAGTGGGCAAGGAAGAACCAGCCATACCAGACAAATGCACACTAAAGGTATGACCTGTCAAACATCCTCTGTGACATAAAAAGACGGAAGTTCAACAGTGGACTTCACAGAAAGACAGTAAAATACATTACCCAAACATTGTCTATGCCCTCCAAACTTTGGTACAAAATCAAGTGTGAAAAGTAATCCTCATTTGTGACAGATCATTGTAAGAAACCTTTCACAAAGGTTCACCTGCAGTGTCACCATCGAGGACTATCAGAATATTTGCTGTTTCTTCGTTTGCCAAGGTTTCTCCAAGATTAGCTACCTTGCATGTTGTCTGCTATGTCACTACAGCTGGGTTTCCTGTTTATTAATTAATAAGTGCATCACTTATTTTCTCTATCACATGCTAAATGTTTTAATATCATGATGATGTATGCAAGGCAAGAAGATGGCAGGGGGGAGGGGATGGCATATTTCATATTGATTACTGGTGCTTCATCCGAAACATATTTAATGAACCTCCAGATAAAATATATCTCATCCTTTCAAGCACAATTTGCAAGGAAAGAAATATAAAGGAATAGGTTACACAGTACTGGTTGTTAAAACATGTATAATGGATTGAGTTTTTAATAAACAAATAAATGTGTGCATAAATCATATTTCTTAGAGTATGATATTCTGATCGTTCAAGCATAACAAGGGAAACTGCTCGTACATTCGTTATTGCAATGTGGATGAACAATTTGTAGGCATTGACACACAATTTACAATATTCACAGTACTATCTTTAATTTTTATTGGCACAAAAAATAAATTATCTATTATCTACTATCTATTATCACTTACAGAAGTGTATGTACAGTAATATATTTTGAATGTTTTATTTTAGAGAAAACAGGAAGTCAGGATACAGTATGGTGATTTTACAATATCTTTGAATAAGGATTGTTTGAATCTGAATAGATTTAAGGCTTGAGTGCACATGACATATAAGGGGCACTACCACAAGTTTTGTTTGGGGATTTTTTTTATGGTGGCCAGTATATCCAGGATTTAAAAAATCATCATCTATGCACTAGGTCACCAGACATCTTTTAAAATATTTTACTGGAAATACTGGAAATATTTTACATATTTCTTGCCCAAACTCTGATACCTAACATGATGCCTGAAGCCAGAGATTTTAACTCACATTGCAACTTGTCCTTCAAATAAGTTTTTGGTCCCACTGCTCATCATACTGAGCTCCCTGGTTAATGTGAATTCAGAAGCAGAGATGCTGAGTAAGAGAGGGCAAGGGTCTTCCAGTCCAGTCATTGAAGGAAACAACCCCTGTAGAATTCCCATGGAGAGGTCTGGATTCATTTTGCCTCCCAACTGAGAGGTTTACTGTGGGGTAATTCTCCCCCAGAGATGTTTGCAACTGCTGTCTCTGGAGGCTTCCAAAACTAGACTGGATTAAAGAATGAGAAAATATTTTGTGGAAACTGTGTTCGAAAGATGGAAAGGATGAGCTAAGCAGGCTTTTCCCTATGTGAACCTCCAAAATTACTTGCAGATTCAAATGATTTACACTCAGGTTTTCAAGTTTCAGAAAGAGAAAATGTTTTTCAAATCTTCCTAGTCCTAAATATCTAAATCATTGTGTTTGCATTTATCAGATTACATAGGTCCATCAAAGTCTTCCTACCTGAAAACACTTTTTTGACACAACTGGGAGGGGGAAAGCAGAAATGGAAAAATTAAAAATATTTATTTTTCAATGAAGTGTTTTACAAATAATTTAATTTTAAAAGAGCTTTATATTGCAAAACATAAAATATCTAAATGAAAACAGACCTATAATGGGGCAACATTTTTGAACAACAGAAGTAAAAAATGCACCAATGATGTTTTTCTCTTTCAGTAATTTTATGTGTTATGATTTACAAAGGTAAAAGATATTTATCACTTAAAATGAAAGATTTCTGTAGTAGGCTTTGACTGGTAGGTGCTTTCTTAAGAGCTTAGCTGACTTTCCAATAACTGTAGTTTTGTCTTACCATGGCCAGAAAGTCTACAGAAAATAATAACCCACTTTATTTTTTATACATTAGACAAAATATATAGATAATATATGCAACATATAGATAACATAGATTACAAATATTCAACATTTATAATAAAAATGTTTGGGATGAATTATACATGCAGTAAAGCAACAATACTAATTCTTCTCTTGATTGTCTGAAAAATTGATATGAATACACAGACAATGGTTGCCTGATCAAACACTTTCAAAAAAAATCAGCCTAGTATTATTAATCAGTGCTTTTACTGAAGTGCATTGTATTATAACACCATGAAGCTGTCACCATACCCCAGTAAGTAACACTAAGCACTGTTCAGACACAACTTGCTCCACTGGAATTCTTCAGTTTCCAGCAGTAAAGAAAATTAAGCTGATGTGCATAGCTTGAACCAGCTGGCAGCTCTTGGAATTAGATAGGCATGAACTATATAAAAGATTGGACACTCCTCCAGATGCTGCCACAATTAAAAACATAATAGTTTTCCTTATATTGGACACCCACATAATTTCTGGTTGTCAAGAGATTGGCATATTTTGATAATTTAACTAAAATACATCCTTTCAGCGAAAAATATAAAAGCTGCAACTTTTCTTGACAATGAAGATCTTTTTTCACCTAAACATGTTGCACTAAAAAAATTAAAAAACCAAACCAAACCAAAACAGAACACCAAACAAACCCACAAACACTAAGAGAAAGAAAAACTAACAAAACCTGCATCCTGTATGTGCTCTGAGAACTTTAATAGAAATTATTAAATTTACTAGAAACTATCAGTGTTGAGAAGTTCTTTTCCCTAGATACAAAGACATGTGAAGGCATTAAAATACCCACCATCTGCTTTAACTGTGCTTTGTTTAGCATGCAGAGTAGTGACAAGGAAAACTCATAAGACTCACAGATTTTATTTGCTTTTTCATTATGGGTACAATTTGTCTCACTAAAAGTAGTAGCCCAAAATAGTTGAGACACCACGTCCACACTAGATGCCTGCTTTTAGTCATCATTCATCTGCTCAAGGGCAAGTGTCTTTCTCCCCTGCTTACACAGAAGGAAACACTCAAAGGTGTCAGATGGAGAAATTACATTCCCACAAATCTTTTCAGGTCATTGCACCAGTGAGAAGAAAAGTGTTTCCAGAGCAGATATGCAACACCATCCTTCAATCTTATATAGCTCTATACATGTATTCTAACTCCTTCATTAAAACTCTCACTATGTACTTCTTCAGAAAGACCTTCAAGGTTCATATATTAGCAAGACCTTCGCGAAACACAAAACAGCAGGACTACCCTGCACAGAAATAGGAGGTTCCGTGTGGGAGAGATGAAAAGTCATAACTGCCTCTGCCACCATGAAGAGGGCAAACAAGGCATTTGTGCCCACTTCCCCCCGGGGAACAAGATTTGTTCATCAACTAAGTCCAGAAGAGACAGTTCTTACAAAATCATACATCAGATCTGCCAGTAATCGGTATGATACCAACCAACCATGTTGTTTGTGTCTGTGCTGTCAGATATGCACCTCTCCTGAATGAAGGTGCAATTGCCAAAAGAGAGGCATCCCTTTGGTAGTCAGGAGCCAAGGGGGCTGAAGGGAGGCAAGGGTAATGGGCTATCTTAATGCTTCAGACAAGGCATCAGTTCCCTTTGCCTGCACAGCCAAAGCACGGATCATGAGTGTACCAATTGTGGTTTTGTGGAGAGCTCTGGGATAACTCAGTAATAATAACATCATTTTAAGAAATGCATCATGAAGATGAGCATGAGATTGAGAGGCTACTCTCAAAGGCCCTAAAGTTTTGGGAGTCTTAACCCCCACCATTGCAGTGGAGATGCAGGTGAGCTCTGTACCATGTCAAACAGTAAGTCAAAAGTCTGTTGAACAAGAAGGATGGAAGCTGATCACAGCTTATATCAGGAGAAAGACTCCTGCTCCTTCTGAAACCTGGTAGAAGACATGAAGGTTTAGTACCCTTTAAATTGAGGAGAAGCTCTGTCAGCTTCCAGTGAAGCAACAGGGAATCCCTTGGTCATGCAGGATCACCCAGAAAAGGTGGTGTGCAATTGTTGTGCCCCTTGAAGGGGCAGAGGCACCCTTCTGCTAACCTGACCACCGATCTAGAGAGGTTTATTCTCTGCCCAGGACTTGAATTAGAGATGTAATGGACTCTCAAGGCTTGTCCACACATTGGACTATTATGTCCTGCTGTTTTTCCATGTGCACACTGCAGTGCATTGACCCTGGCTGGATGTCAGTCATCCACCAAAGCCATTCTATCTCTCCCTTTCTCAGATGAACAGGGGAGAGAAAACAGAGTGAAAGGTTCATGAGTTGAGATAACAACAGGGAAAGATCACACACCAGTTACCACTATGAACTTGGGGATATTAATTGAATTAATTGCCAATAAAATCAAAGCAGGAAAAATAAAGAAAAATAAAGTAAAATAAATCTTAAAACACCTTCCCCCTACCTCTCCCTCCTTCCTGGGCTTTACCTCCTCCCCTCCCGCTGGCACAGGGAGATGGTTAGTGGGGGTTACAGTCAGTTCATCACATATTGTTCCTGTCACTGCTCAGGAAGAGTCCTGAGAGACTGGCCAGTTTCAAGGACCACTTCCTCCAGCCTCAAGAACAGTGGGGATCATGGACAAGAAACTGAGCCAAAGGAACAGGAGACTTTCACTGTTAGAAAAGAAACTCCCGTCAAAAGTCAGACATAAGCAGAAGAGACACAGGAATTGGAAGCAGGTACAGGCCACTTGGAATGCATATAGGGATGTGGTCAAAGTATATAGAAATCAATAAGAAAAGCTAATGTCCATTTGAAATTAAATCTGCCTGATGTCATCTGTCTTGCATCCTTTCTAATATCAGAAGCTTAATGAAAAAAATTTTTCCTTTTAAAAGCAGAGATTGACATAGCAGCTTGAATTTATTTTAAAAGTCTATTTTTACTGATAGGATAGCAAAGACAAGGCTAATATTCAAGACACTAGTGTAGATCATCAGTTCAAGAGAGGCTACAAGACATTGTTATTATCTGCTGTAAATAAACAGGATTTAATGCTGAGATACTGACATTTTTTAAAGATTAAATAATTCTGTCCTTGTGGTTCACATTTAAGTGAACATTACATAAATGTCCATCAGTTTTTAAACCCAACCAAACAAGTGAGGACTTGGCAAAGCTAGACTAATAAGTTCCTGTAGGTGAAACAGACCATTAAGATTTCCATTATTTTCTTTCAGTGTGTGTTTGACTTCAGATAAAACACCATTTTATCAGAATAAACAAGAAAACAAATCAGATGGATGCTTATATGAATTTTACAACCTGTTTCTAATCAGTATCCTAGGCTTTTTTAAAGACTTTTAAAAATAATCTCCCCTTTTAAAAGTGTATTTTAATTGTTGAATAATTCAACTACTAGATAAAACTATTAATCAAATTCTGACTCAGCATCTCTGTTTTATGAACTCGACAAACCTAACTCTGTGATAGTCTCAGAGTCAGTAAACTTGATTATCTCTTCATGAGTTCTTTCTCTTCAAATCAGAAGTGTCAGTCATTCCAGAGGCTCATTTAATGTCTCTCCACACTTTCACTGTCTTCTTTTAGTGTTCACATCTGCAGTCAGCAAAAAAAAATAAAAGGAAATTAGTTTTGATTTGCATTCTTTTATGATAAGATATTCCAGATACATATTGTCACTATTCCTGTTACAGATAGAATTTGGAAGTATGCCTTTATCGACATTTCTTTTTGTTCAGTTTATTTTACTGTTTTCTCAAATTTTAATTCTTTTGGGTTTGTTTTTGTGTGTTTGTTTGTTTGGTTTGTTTTTTTTTCCACAGAGGTAGAGTCCTCTGTGGTTTTGAAAGTGTAATAACTGAGAAAATTTAAGTGAAGATGAAAACCAGAGTATTGTTCCTTGAAGAACTGACACTGAGAAGGCAAGGAACTATATGAGGAGGTACTTATTTAAGTCTAGGATGCAGATAATTTTTAGCTTAGGTGGTAAGTATGAATTGGTGGCAAAGTGAGAGTAGTGGTATTTAACACACTTTTGCTGCAGATCTTTCTACCACAGCACACAGGAAAAGTAAGCCCTATGTCAGCAGCAGAACTCAATCCATCATTCAAGACCACTGTGGTGAGGCAGGTCCCAGGTCAAGAAAAGAAACTAAGTCAGAAGATCTGGATCAGGGTTAGCACAGCAGAGGTGTGAGACTGGGTGCAGATTTAGCTGCAGCAAAATCAAGTTGGGCACCATTGGGAGGAGGTGGGCTCTTGCTCCTGCCTGACTCACAGCACTCTAAGCAACAAAGGAGCTGACTCTCAACACAGATACCTTACTCTTCCTAGGGTGGATTGCATTGAGGGCCTTGACATGTGATGCTCAACCTGTTTTTTTGACCTTGGGAATCAAGCTTCCTTGCAGATTGTGGAAATTGACAATATAAGCAAAACCCCAAAAAGTGAGTATAAGAAATAAATGGAGAAAAATTAGTAAGATAACAAGGATACAATGCTAGCTTGTAAGAAAAGCACTGCTCTCACAGAGTGATTCTTAGCACCAAAATAAAATCATGGTGCAGTATGGGAAGCCTTTTTTTTTTTTTTTTTAAAGGGACCTTCCCTCAAGCAGTGAAGACTCATAAAAAGTTCAAAAGTATTCATCTGAAGTTTTACTGTACTGAAATGATAAATCCATGGCACATTTTAGCTTCTTGGTGAGTTTGCATGGAAGCTAAGTGAAAATTACTTTCCTGCTGAAATCCTTAATTTGAAACCTGTCCCCAGAGTCTAAAGGGTGATTTGCACATCCCAAAATATACAGCTTGCAGTATCATGCCCTACTGTAGTATAGTCCATGGACTAACAAAATCCTGATGCTTCTTCAATAAGGAAAAATCTTTAAGCTATAATTAGATTGCTGAACAAATAGGAATAGTGACAGGCACATAGTGCCATATAAGGTGAGCCCATTGTTTGAGAAAGGAGTTTGAATAACTGGTTTCCAAGATCTTTTGAAAGTTTTACAACCCAAGTTATATGTCATTTGTCATGTAGTTTGGCTTTCTTGAAATCCATGAAAACATTTTCAGTTGTCACTTGGTTATCATGATTTGTCTATTCAGTTACGAAGTATTCAGTGTCATTTATGTCTTTTCAAGTTCATTCTACATGTCTGTAAATCATAATCCTTTATTAATGTTGGCAATGAGTTGGAATTTCACTAGTGCTTCAAAAATTATCTGTCTACAATTCCAACCTCTTCATATCAGTGCCAAATTTGGAAAATTAATTCTTCTTCTTTACACCAGCTGTCTGTGTCAGAAGACAGTTTAACAAATGGAAGTGTGGTGAGGAGAGAACAGAAAACAGAAAAATGGAGAACTGGGATTAAAATTAATTTGTCAATCTTAGAAGGGTGCACTTTTATGATGTCTACTGAATGCCAAGGATCATTAAAAATAATTCCAATTAAAAGATATTAAACCCAGTCAGAAAGCAGAAGTATCCTCCACTGTTTATTGCCTAAAACTAACTCTAAGAGGAAACTCAGGTTTAAGACTACATTTTCTCAAAGCATGTTTTCTACTAGATTGAGCTGAATATGCAGGATGTCAAGTGACTACCATGAAAAATTACATCTCTGATGAAAAGATAGAAAGATGCCTCCAAGGAATCAGAAAGACTAGTTAAAACACTTAGTACTAGATCTGCACTGACACATTATGTAACAGCAAGTCAGGTAGCACTCTTTATAGTGCAGTTCAAATAGAACTCAAGGATCCTTCCTCATGACAAACAATAAAACACACCCTGTCATATTTATCTTTACTTATTTTTCCATTTCACTTAATACTTCTGTATGGAATCAATCAAATTCACATAATCTCTCAAGAACTCTTTTTCAACGTTCAACTTGGCTGTTGAAAGCCAGAAATATAGATAATGAGAGGAGAGTCTTTGTAAGAACAGTATATTTTGCATGCAAACTTGTGGTTGGTTCAGGCAATGCACAAAACCAGTTAAATGGAAGAAATTATCATTTCATATCAGAAATATTAAATTCCCACTGATCTGAAATTATACTTTCTTGTTTATAAAACAGTATGGAACCTTAGCTATAGCTCATATGTGTAATTCTCTTTTGTCTTTCACTGTCAAAGGCACACTTTGTTATTCTGAGAACATCGGATGGAGTGTTACATAAGTTGGTTAGACATTAGACAGAACCAAAATTTAAAAATGTAAATTCTAGCTTTTATGCCTACTTTTTTGTCTACTCTTTTTTTCACTTCTTTCCCCCCCCACCTCCTGCATGTTTAGATATTTAATGATACGTTTAATGAATATGCTTAAGATATGCCTAGTGAACAAGTTTCTAGGGTGCAGGAATAATTTTTCTTCATGAGTAAACTAGGATTTTTATACCTTCTATTTATATTTCTTCTTCTAACTGTTCACTATGCAAAGCTTCCAACCAACACAGTAATCTATGATGGTACATTGTATAGTCCCGTTCTTTACTATTCTAAACCCATTAGCAGTAAAGAATTTATCAGTCTACTAGACACATTAACTGTTATTTCCAGTTGTAGCAATTAGATATATAATTCCACTCCTCATCACTTTAGAATTTTCTGATGTTTTCAAAGTGAAGTCTAAACAAGTGCATAACTGTTTCAGCTAATGATACCCAAGGAACATTTGGAGAATAAGCATAGGAGGATCATAGGGTAATCCCTGCAGATGGTCAACCTTTATTCTTTTCTACATTAAAATAATTTTTTAAACAATCTTAAATATTTTCACATTGTTTTGGCTGACTCATTCTTTCTTTGGTATTTTTATCAATTTTAATGAAAGGGTTACATTTTTCAAACTTGAACACTCAAGGCTAGACTAATAAATGACTCTGGAATATTCATTTATCAGATTCATAACTGAAAATAGAACTAATTTGGAAGAAAATTTCATGTGAGCACCTTGCAGTGACTAAATGTTTTTGTGGTTGGGTTGGGTTGGTTTGTTGGGTTTTTTAAGTGTTATTGTTGATGCATTTTCCTTCTGAGAATTTTAAATAGCCTTGTGGATGTTGATTAGACAAATACTTATGGGTAAGAATACATTGCTGCCTCTCATTTGCCACAGATAATCTACAGAATTGTAACAAAATTTGGGGAAGCAATAAGAGGCCAAACCTCATGACAAAGTTAATACTAGAAAATGTAGGGAAAAAAGTGAAGGTAACTGCTCAAAAAATCAATACTTGAGTATTTAATGAATGAGAACCAAGGATATAGTCCTCTTCAGAAACTCAAAGGAGATCCTTGGGTTTTAAGACTTGGAAATGGTTTTATAATTATTTTATCCCACTTCAGAGGTCAAGTATTGCAAATGTGGGTAAACAGCCACAGGTAGGTCCAAACCTTGGAAAAAATGGTGGAATCAATTTTTAGTATTTATGTATTTACATGCATAATAGACTTTTATAGATTGTAAAATTGTAACCCCTTTAGACATAGATTTTGCTTAATGGATTTGGAGGAATGAGTTAATGTCTAACATGACAGGATCAGTATTGGAACATTACTTTATAATCAACATAGTAATTTTTAAAAAAGTATTTACATGGATTTAATAATGTAAACAGCTCTGAAAGTTACAAAATCTTTACAGAAGCTAATACAAATTTCCACAAAGTTCATCCTCATTACTCTCTGCCATTCAGAACTTCCTTCCCCTTTTCCTGCAGTCATAACAGAATGCAATCAGAGCATTTTATAGAAGAATCATAAATGCAGGTTTCCTTGGGTGTTATCAGGCTGATGGTCAGTAGTGTAATAAAAGACCATTTGACAACTTAAGTTCACTTCTAAACTCTTTGTTGTTGTAATTACTCCAGTCATACTGCATTACATATTCCTCTTGTAAGAATCTGCCTCATAAACTGCCCTGATGAAACCAAGTAGAATATGATATATTTTTCAGACAAATGAAATGACCCTCTAACCCACAGAAACTTCTCTTTGGTCTTTGCAGTCCTTGGTAGAATAAAATTGGATGCTTCTGATAAGATAACAAGACGGAAGTAACACAGTTAATGAGTCCTGATGAGTGAAATGAGACTGATTGTGATTACATGTTCTACAGCTGTGTATAAGTTAGGTTGTGCTACTTTCTTTTCTCTTTTCTACAGGAAAAAGATTGTATTGTCTACAGCTGCTATTTTACTGCTGGAGGTTTTGTACATGTTTTCCATTCAAATGGCTCTAATACTGATGTTGCTGCCACCATTTTACGTCTTCCTTCTGCTTATACAGATCTACTCATCTGTCTGCCTTTCATTAATATTTTTCCATTTTAATTAAGTACTTAATTTTCTATAGCTACAGTGTTTACTCTTTCTCAGTCACTTTCCTCTAGCCTTGGAAATTTTAATAGCTCTCTATTTCTCTAGTGTGTCCACTACTTTCAACAGGCTTCACTCTGCTCATTCTCTTAGACAAAAACCAGGACTTTGGATCTGGCATGTTTTCTGTGCTAAAGGAAGGAGTATAGGTTTTCCTAAGATATTTATAAACTCTGACTAAAGGTGGATAAAGCTCACAGTTACAATCTCATTCATCCCTTCTGCTTCACTTTCTTTTAGGTATTTCTCATAACTACAATGCTAACTGTTATTAGTTAAAACCATGATCTTGTATGCTTTGTATTTATAAAAATTGTCTTTATTCCAAATAGGTTTTATTATAGCACCATGGAACAAAAATCTGTTTCTATTTCAGCTCTTGAAATGTACCTTCTGTTCAAGCTTCATAAACATTGCATCTTGACAGAAATCACTTTGGAACATATGGAATTCATGTTTCTAAAAAAGTCTGAGAATGGAACAGAGAAATCGGCAGTTCCCCAGGGTTAAATAAACAAGGTTACATCTTGAAAATAAGTCTTTTTCCCCCACCCCAGTGATTTGTGGGCTCTATAAAAATGTGTGAGAGCTCATCCAATTCCTCTATCCTACACTAGTCAGGTAACTCGTTTACATTTATAATGTAGGGTTTGGTTTTTTCTGTTATCAGTTTCAGTGAACTCAATGTCAGAATGTTTATCATAATGTCATTGAGAGAGAGAATCAAAAAGTCTCTAAAAAACTGGTTTCTGGAAATTAAAAGTTGAAGAAGGAGAAAGAGGACTGTCAGCGTGCTCTGAATTTGTAAAACTTTCCCTCCATACATCCCTGTTAATTCTCTTTGCCATTAGTGGATATCTACCGGCTTTGCAGATTACGAGTACTTTGATGATCCTTTGGTCTGATGCAGTCTCCTAAGTTTTCCATCATCAAAACTATCAAAGATCAGTCTAACAGGATCCAATGTAGGCAATGCTTTCCGGTGTTAAACAAGTGTATTCCTATAGTACGTGGTGAGTTGTTTAGGACTAGTATATTTAATTTACCCCAAACTGACAAGAGTCACCATTACAAACTTCTTTTGCATTTTGAAGTGTGCACTTGCTAAATTAATCTTGTCTTCAAAAAGAATGAATTTTCAACTGAAGTGAATACTTCTGAAGTTTTCCATGCTGACAAAGGGCAAATGGATAAAATGTTTATCACAATCATGTAGGAAAATCTTATCCACTTTCCATTATTTTTTGCTGTTTGATAAAATAGCTACTCAGAATTTGTATCTTAAAATTTATCACTTCTGTGAAACCTTGCTATAAATTCTACAACTCTTACACAAGTCCATAAATGTTAATTTCTTCTACCACAGATGAGTCATTACTGTGTTTCTGAGTTCAATCTTTGTTTAAAATTTAAACTGTTCCAGAAGTTTATTTGTGACTGACTGCATGGAAGTCAGATATGTCTGAGAAAAATGGAAAGCATGTATAATATATGGTTTTCATGCTTCATCTACTGGTTACTTTAACTCATCTTTCCTCTTTTTTCTTCTGTTCATTGTGTTATGAGGATAGTGAAAAAAAGTAACATCCATAAACTTCACATTTGTTCCATTTGACTATCATGCTTTGCTATCACAATTAATATCTGCATGAATTTCTGCTCTGCACAACAGTAGGGGAAAAAGATGCATTTCTGTGTTCACCAGAAAAAGTTAATGAGACTCATTAGTTAATTCTTTTTTGACTTAGTTATGCAGATAAATGCCAATTAACTTGCTCATCTTCAATAGCTTTATAGTACTATATATGCCCAGAATTAATGTTTTTGGAATATGTAAACATCTTAAACAGAAAAGCAAAAATAATTTCCTATATACTGTAGAAAGCATTGACCCTTTAGTGTTCCCTTTTCCTAAAACTAATATACAGAAGGATTTTCTGATTGGCTAACACAATGCTTTGTGAAAGATATTAAAGTTCCAGTGACAGGCCTAATATGAACATCATAATAGAAGATATGCGGCAAGGGAGCAAAGAAATTGTCCCTGAAACTGAAACCTATCTTTCTCAGGAGAAGTATACAATTTTATTACTAGTGATGTCCAAATGGTCCATTTACTTAGATTGCTTTCTCTGTTTGCAGAATAGTTAACTCCTTGTTGGTGAGTAGGGCTGTTACATGCTTGCTAGCACAATTACTATCTATATAGCAGATTATTTCTTTTTTAATCTGCTAATAGATATGCTTCTGTGAATTGGGGTATTTTGGAAGAAGATATTTCGAGTTTTTTAGTCTAGTCCTCTTCTATTGTCTTCTTGAATACTTCCCTTTCTTAAACAAAACTGCTTATTCCTTGAACATAGAAGTTGTTGTCTCTCTGCAGGGCCTCCCTGCCCTTGAGCGAGTCAACAGCCCCTCCCAGTTTTGTGTCAACTGCAAACTTGCTTAGTAGCCCTTCCAGTCCTGCACCCAAGTCATTTATGAAAATGTTGAAGAGCTCAGGGCCTCAGATGGAGTCCTGTGGAACCCCACTAGTGACAGGTCACCAGTCTGATGCTACCCCATTATTCACTATTACCCTCTGTGCTCGACCCATGAGTGAATTGCTCACCCATCACATGATGTGTTTGTCCAGCTGTGGGATGGACGGTTTGTCCAGAAAGATCCTGTAAGAGACAGTACTGAAAGCTTTACTGAAATCCAAAAAGATGACATCAACTGGCTTCCCTCGATCAGCTAGATGGGTTACCTTGTCATAAAAGAAAATTAGGTTGGATAAGCAGGACTTTCCTCTAATGAAGCTGTGCTGACTGTGGCCAATGACTGTGTTGTCTTTCAGGTGTTTTTCAATAACTCCCAGATAATCTTCTTCATTACTTTACCAGGCAGTGAAGTAAGACTGACAGGCCTGTAGTTTCCAAAGTCCTGCTTCTTGCCCTTCTTGAAAATTGGGACAGCATTTGCCAGCTTCCAGTCAGCTGGGACCTCTTTGGATTCCCAAGAGTGCTCAAAAATCATTGACAGAGGTTTTGCAATGACATCAGCCAACTCTTTGAAGATTCTGGGATGAATCCCATTAGGTCCCATAGATTCGTGGTGATTCAGTTGGAGCAGCAGATCCCACACAATTTCAGGGTCAACTGGGAGTTGATCATTCCTGCAGTCATGGTCGTCCAGCTCAGGGCACTGACACTCCTGTGGTCCGTCATCTGTGTTGAAGACAGAGGCAAAGAAAACATAAAACACCTCTGCCTCGTCTCTGTCCCTGTTTGTGAGGTGACCATCCTCATCCTGCAGTGGGCTAATGATATTTCTATACTGCCTATTGCCATTAGTATATTTGGAAAAAACTCTTTATATTGTTCCCCACATTTATGGCCAGCTTCAGCTCCAGTTGAGCTTTGGCTGCACGAATTTTCTCCTGACAACAGCAAGCAGCATCTCTGAATTCTTCCCATGTCACTTGACCTCACTTCCACTGGGCATACACCTTCCTTTTTTGTTTTATTTCCAAGAGAAGATTCCTGTTCAGCCAAGCTGGCCTTTTGCCTCTCCTGCTTGACTTCTGACATTAGGGAATTGCCTGCTCCTGTGCCCTTAGGAGGTGATGTTTAAAAAGTGACTTGCACTGATGTATCCCAGAGTTCAATCTGTTCACTTGACATACATAAGTTTAAAACCATACATGGATATAAGACTTCTGTAACTTATAAATATTTTAACACCTGTGTAATTACGGTAGTGTTGATATTTACTTGTTTGCTGATATTTGCTTGGTTCTCCTCAGACTACATCATTTCTTTTTATAACAGATCGAACAGAGCATTTGATTCCTTACACTTATGAAGTCTAGGAAGAAAGTGGTATCTGCCTACCTACCATCTCCTTATACCTGCTTCTTCATCCAGAACCAATTAAATATTCTGACAACAATTATATTATGTATTCTAAATATTGGAACCTTCTAATAAGAAGGATGTTGAGCTTTGTCTCAGAGCAGTTGCTATTCCCAGAAGTGTAGAAATTAAATTATATACTTTTAATGTCATTACAGAACTTTAGTTTTTAAGCATATCTTTGCTAACCATGTAAAGAGAACCATAAGTTTTATTCATTAATGTTAATCAAATTTTAAAATGTTTGAATGTATGAAATATATGAAATGCAGAAAATTTAGGAAGAGACACAGTGCTTTTTGAAATCTAGAGTTCACAGAGTTTTAAATTTAACCTCAGTTGACAGCTATGACTTTTAACAAAATAGCTCTCCTTTGTATCTTTCCAGGATATGTAACCTGGAAAGAATTCCCCAGCTATTGAATCCTGAATTACATTAAAAATGAAGTTTTCCTACAGCACTATTTAGTCAGAAACCTACTACAGCACTCACTGGTTTGCTTTATGAAGAGATTTTTAACTTTATTTTATTTTTATTAAGAAAGAATATTAAATGTCTAAAGACAAAAAGACTTTGTCAAAGCTTACACTGGGATCTTATTGTAGGCCCAATTCATTTGTAAAAGACAAGCATCATCCCAGCATTACAGACTAAAAGACAGTAACTCAGAATGACAGAAGAAAATCAAAAGACCTTTGGATACACAGCAAAATTTTTATGAGATCCCAGCTGCATAATTCTAGCTTGTCAGTAAGAATATACAACTTTAGGAGAGCAAATTCAGTTTTGTACCTAATGGTTTCAGTATTATGTATAAGATTTGATTGCGAGCAACCAAGATATAATTTAGATTAAACAGAAATTGTTTCTGTTAGCTAAAATAATTCATTTCCTCTAAATGTAGAGCAAAGACAACCACTGTTGCAACATATTGTTAGCAATAATTCTAGAAACAAAACACTTAACTACTTTTTCAAGAAAGACTGTTAGAATATGTTGTTAAAAAAAAAAAGTAAAACACAGAAGGAATGAGTAAATTCTATGGAAAAAGATGATATTAAGTATAAACTCTTCAGATATCATTGTCAAAACAAAGACCTGATGTAGCCGTAGTGGTAACTGAGGTTTTTATTTCCCAAATAATGTCCCGGGCTAACCTGTATCGGGAATGGTTCTGCTAGAAACTCTTGTACTCTGTGTAAGCCTGCAACTGTGTAAGCCTGTGTATGTCTGCAACTCAGAATGGCAAATACTGATGCTTAAATAAAGTAATCAGCATCTCTAACTTCATATCTCCACAACCAGAGAAATTTTCTGTAGTTCCCATGTCCCCAACATGCAATGAATTTCTGAATATTGAGTTAGTGCTTCCAGTGATACCTAAATATTCGACATGATTCAAAGAACCACCGTCTCTGCTATTGCAAATGTATTGCTTGTGACAACTACTGCCTCTTGGTATCTGCTGTTTTGTGGGAAAAAAGTCTCCTCTACCTCTTCCTAATTTAAGATGAAGTACAAAAGAAATAATAGCTTTTGTACTCTGTTGGATTCCTCCATTTTAACGGGTGAAACTGCATAGAACAGAAATACGCCTGCCACAAATTAATAAATGTTATAGATGTGTCTCCATATATAGGCATACACATCAGTATCAATAGCTGGATTAGAGATTGGTGTGATGAGAGAGTTTAGAAGACTGATTAAACCAGATTTAAACAACACTATATTCATTAACAACATGTTTTGTGCTAATGCCTAGTTCTTATCCAGTAAGATCTTAACATCTAACCTAATTAGTTGTTTAACTTAACACAGTTCCATATCTTTTTTTACCCATCTCTCCTTGCTCATGTCTGGTGTTTTTCCTGGTGGCTTTCCCCCCTCCCAAAAGGATGCTGCTCCTCTCATTTCTGGTTTTGTCAGCTGTCCTTCCTGTGTGTTCAGCAAAATGTCTTGCTCATTTGCAGGCCCTTGTGCTTATTTAGTACTTTATTCTTGATATTGAAAATTATCCTATTTGTAGTAGCACATAGTTTTCCTACGTCATCCAAGTGCAGCTATACAAGTCTTTGCCTTCTTTGGAGGTCACATTGCTCACAAAATGCTTGTACATTGTGCCTAGCCATTTTAACACAGTATTACAAAATATGTTGATTACAGTATTATCATATCCTTATATTTGTTTTCAAGACAAGCTAATATTGATTCTGCCCAGAGTAATAGACTTCTCAGGTGTAGCTATTCCATTACAAGCCTCCGTTTTGACTACACAGCTGTAAAAATATGTTGTTTATTGGACAGAGATGTATTTGCTGCTTATAAGAAAACATTATTCTGTGTGGGCATCTGCATTTATATTGTTTATGAACAGCTGCAGAGCTCCTTTAAGAGCCTAGAACCAACATGTTTTATCCACAATAAATGAATTGAATAATAGTACAATGCAGAAATCATTATTGGAATATCAGTCCCTAGTCCTTAATGCCATTGAGTTCATAAAATTCCAGTTCATGAAGGCTGTTGGTATTGAGTGTTTGGTGAACAAAATACTTTGTGTTTTCGCAGGTAGCAGTAACAGTATAGGTGGCACAAAAATAGTCATAAGTCTACCTCACATGCAGCACTTAGATCAGAAATAGGAAATATGGCCTACTAAATCTGTAATATGATCCTTCTAATTCAGAGGATTTTATATACCCAGAGGGTTTCTGTATCCAACAGACCTGACCAATGCCCTTTTGGTTTTGGTGAGGTATTCAGAGAGATCTTTTTAAGAAGGCTATATGTGACTGATCTCAAATCTGTTAGAACTGTTAGGATGCTATCTTTGGCAAGGAGAATTTCTGTAAGTAATATCATATAGAGCTCATTAACTTTTCTGAAGTACTCTCCTGATGATGTGAGAATACGATACACTTTTAGATTCAGTTTCTGGCTCACCTGTGAAACACTTCTCCTGCCTTCTCTGGGAGTGTTTTCCTTGGCTCATTTGGCCATATTTTTTCAAGGGAAATTCTCCCCAACTTTACAAATTTTATGGTTCACTTCACAGTTGATGGAATCCATCTAGGCAAGAAAGACTCACATTTCCCATCACCGAGAAGCACTTTGGGTTTTTTGCCGAAAAGTTTCATTGCATGGTCATGGAGGTTACGATACAGAACCAAGTTTATTGTTTTATTATGAGACTTAAGATTCTCAAGGAACACAGATCAGTGGTTTCTAAGTAGACGGTGGCCTCCACATTCCTCCTGCAAGCAATCTCCACAGGGAAGTAGATGATATTTGTGTTCCCATAATAACATTGCAGAAGTCATGGAAATACTCGAGACCTGATAACTTATTTTGGATGCATTCAGAATACATAACTTGAATATTCATCTCTAAGACTCTGTCTCCAATAGTATAAAGCCCTGACATGGCATGACAAGCTGCCTTAACCCTGCTTAAAGTCAGAGTAATCTCACCAGACAGAGTTGCCTTATGCAAAATGGTTTACTAATAGCCTAGACAAAGACAAAATTTCATTCACTACAGTGGTTTTTATCCCTCAATTTTTCTGCACAGTCTTAGAACACAAAGGTGCACATTTCTGGGAAGAACAAAAAAAATAATTAAGACAGTGCGTGCAACAAGCGTAGGTTTATTAGCCCGGAGCTATTTTTGATATTTTCCCACATGCATTAAAACTATTTAACTGTGCATTGATCACCAAGGTTAAAGTTAGAGGACACATATATTTAAAATTCTATCAACATTTTGATTTCTGTCTTTCTGTTTCACATTGATTAGACTGCTAAGGTAGGCTGCAGTTTTTTATTAAATCTAGAGAATGTCAGTCAAATAAAAGATGTTTTATCAGCTTCCTGTGTTAAAAGAATATAAAAAGGAACATCAGATTTGAAAGAAAAAAGGACAACAAGAAATCGCTAATATCTAACCCTTTGCTATCATCTGCAGTCTAGGAATATATATTTCAGACAAAAAGATTACCTTTTATTGCCTCTATCTTAAGACATGAAACTGAGCAAATTAACCTCTATCTCCAGCAGACCATGGATACACTATGTTTTGATATGTAAAGTGATAAGGAAATAGTTAACTTTGAATGTGAATTAGTATATTTGGCAGTACAGTAAAATATTTGTGATAAAGCCATCAGCTGAAAGGTTGATACTGCTGAGATACCATCCATTTGATTCACATCAAGGCCATTTTCCATAGTGTTTGATAACAGAGTTCGTGCCAATACTGATATTCCAACATAATTAGATACTCTTGGAGTAAAGTTCCTAGTTAACAGGACATCATTTTTGTCACAAATGGTTATGGCTATATTAGCAAGTAGTACGGAGAAAAAAAAAAAAAAAAAAAAGAAAGAACTGTAGTGTTATTAAGAGGAATATTAAGGGGAATTGGATGTGTTATGAGGGACAAGGGAGTCTGCTCTGGGTTAGCTTTTCTCTGGTCCAAGGGTCTGAACGTGGATTAATTACTAGAGTGCATCAGGTATGCATTGTGTGCACATTTTTCAGTGTAGTTTCACCCTAAAGAAATACAGTTCATATACTCTGAGGCCATTCTGTAACTGGGTTCAATCAGGTTTGTTTCAAAACTGCACCCTTGATTCCCACTAAAACACTAATGTACACATTGTACTGTTTTAGTTTATGAAAGAAGATTCAGTTTCAGTTGTCCCTAAACACAGAATACAGGCAATTTATCCAAAAAAAGAGATCCCT
Source organism: Chiroxiphia lanceolata (assembly GCF_009829145.1). Lineage (NCBI taxonomy): Eukaryota > Metazoa > Chordata > Aves > Passeriformes > Pipridae > Chiroxiphia > Chiroxiphia lanceolata. Next base: position 20,868,076 of record NC_045642.1, on the reverse strand, counting down.
TTTCTTGCTTTACTGAGTGCCATAAGCTGACGTGGGGAGATCACCTTTGTAGCTGATAAACCAGTATAATATGGGGGCAATATTCATAGTTACAATGATAGGCTGGAAAGCTCTTCAATTTCAATCTTCTGCTGCAGCTTCAACTTATACTGGAAGAAACTTACCACAGTAGTACTTGATCTCTTTTTTACTCTATAGTTAAAAAAATAAATAGGATAAATAAAAAACTTGCTCTCTACAATTATTAGCTTCTTAATGCTGGCTGATTTCGCAATAATAAGGTGCTTTTGACATTATGAGTTTTCATCAAATCAGATCTTTCAGCTAGTACTAAATTAACCTTTTAGCATTTATAAGAATGGATTTTACTTTCTTAGATTATCTCTGGAAAATTCAGGACTAATGCTTACATTCCTTAATAACTAAAAAGAAAGGGATAAAAATCATTAAGTATGAACCTTGTGTTCCATTACCTGCCTACCAGACTGATGAAAAACATTGGAGTAGGGGAAGCCTATAAGCTAAATTCCTTACTTATTAAGGGTTTGTTTTTCAATGTGTGTTACTATTAAAAAACCTTACAATTTTTTTTTTCAAGGATCATTACTCATCAACACAACTTTTATTCATCCCCCGCCCTCCCATTGTCCAAACAATTTGCAGGAAAATAGAGTCATTTGGCCTTTATAGTGCAATAGAATCATAGAATGGTTTGGGTTGGAAGGGACTTTAAAGATTATCTAGTTCCAAACCCCTTGTCATACGAAGGGACACCTTCCACTAGACCAGGCTGCTCAATGCCCCATTCAACCTGACCTGGGGCATCCACAGCTTCTCTGGGCAACCTGTTCCAGTGCCTCACCACCCTCACAGTAAAGAATTTCTTACTAATATCTAATCTAAACACACCCTTTTTCACTTTAAATCCATTTCCTCTTGTCCTATTGCTACATTTCCTGATAAAGATCCTCTCCTGATCTTTCCTGTAGGCCCTCTTCAGCACTGGGAGGCTGCTATAAAGTCTCCTTGGAGCTTTCTTTTCTTCAGGTAGAACAATCTGAATTCTCTCAGCCTGTCTTCACAGGAGAGGTGCTCCAGCCTCCTGATCATTTTTGTGGTCCACCTCTGGACCAATTCAAGCTGGCCCATGCCATTCTTATGCTGAGTACCCCAGAGCCAAACACAGTACTCCAGCTGGGGTCTCAGGAGAGCAGAGTACAGAGGGAGATTTACCTCCCCGGACCTGCTGGCCACACTTCCTTTAATGCAGCTTAAGATGCAATTGGCACAGTATTGGCTCATACTCAGTTTTCCATCCAAGAGTACCCTCAAGTCCTTCTATGCAGTGCTGCTCTGAATCCACTCATTTCCCAGCTTGTATCCACATTTGTGATCGTCTTGACCCAGGTGCAGGACCTGGCACTTGGGGTTGTTGAATTTCATGAGGTTCACATAGGACAACCTCTCTAACCTGTCAAGGTCCCTCTGGATGGCATCCTTTCCCTCTAGATTATCCTTTTATGGGACAGTTCGGACTTGAACTTGGACTCTTGATTATTATTCAGGCTAGCTACTTCTGTGAGTGTATGAGGCCGTATAAACATTTCTGGATTATAATGGCTGCTGAGAAATTAAGAAAATATGACTTTTAACTGAAAAGAAACAAGAACATAGTACGATAGGAAGGGCAGGAACACATTCAGGTAAACCAGTCATTTTGCCTAGGCTTGCTATATATAAGTAATACAGCACCAGGTGTTGATGACTTACTAATCATATTTCAGTTGTGAAAAATTATATACAATTATCTGCAAAGTGTTCATTATAATTGTATCCTTAGCTTCATAGTCTTCATGTCTGTTCAGAAAAGTTTAATGCAGTGATGAATTCTGCAACAACTCATCTTATATGCTTTCAGGTGTAAAAAGCAACAAAGCAACTGGCATGGTTTTAGACTTGCAACCCTAGCATTTGTGAAGATTACTTCATGCTTGCAGTTGTGATTAGTTAGCCCAGCTTTGATTCAGTGAATTACTGTTTCCAACAAGTTACTTGTACAGTTTCTTTGTCATTATTTCTAATTCTTTGATTTCTTTTGACTCAGCTTTCAAATTTCGTCCTGGAAAAACTGATTCACAAAATTTATTCACAATCTCATCACAAGAAATATTTAAAGATGGACTGTTTCTGTTGGAGTTTGAGTTTTGTTTCAAAATTTAATTTTATAATGTGATTAGACATGCTTAATTACTTACAGCATCTTTGTTTCCCTCAGTTTATCCATGTTTTGAAAAGAATATTGGTTCCTTTCTCCATTGAGGCCTTAAGAGAGCCCTCATTGGAATGGGTTGACCTTTTAGGGTACTATTTTGATTGTTATAAAAAGCAGGTCTCATTTCTGAAGCATCCAGATTATATATCACATTGAAAAATAACCCTCAAAATTGTTATTTCTCATATCCATCTGAAGAGAGCTTTCCTGTTATACATACATTGTATGTAAATATCAGCCCAAGCCAGTGAACCAAAAGGTACTTAGAGTGTGGCCGGAGCACATGCTCCTGCCTGATACAGGACAATCACCAGCCTTTCACATCCTTGTTTTCCTGCCTTACAACACCAACACCATGGTTGTGGCAGGTACACCATGACCCTCCTTGGTAGCAGGAATGAGAAGGGCAGGGCACCTTGGTCAACAGACAGGGTCCCAGACAACGAGAAATCTTGGCCCAGAGAAGTTTCTGGACCAATACCACGTATGACCATAAGCCCCGAAACAAACAGGGTTAGAAGCCCCAGATTCTAAACTGGCTCCTGCTGGAAGCTCCTTTGTGTGGTTTTCCTCAGAGAAGCAGGCCTATGACCAGAAGCCCTTCCCATGGGACTGGGGTGCCACCCAAGCAGACTTCCTGGGCCTGAGCGTCCTTGCAGGACTCACTCCTTCCGGAGTGAGTGACTAATTTTTTAGTGGATATCCTTGAGTAAACCTTCAACCTTTTGGATGAAGCAAACTGATTTTCTGGGTTTCCATGGGTGACAGACCTCCTTTTTGTGTGTGTATGCACATGCACATTTTGCATCATCGTTCTTGTCTGTGCAGCAACAGTATCCCTAACTGGTAAACCAAACCTGTAACCTGTTAAATGTCATGGGAGTGTTGTGGTTACCCCATTTTTTTGCTAGTTTTGGCCATTGGTTTTGGTTGTGAATTAAAGTTTGTCTGAGGTTTTTAATTGCATGAGGTTGTTGTTGTGTTCCTCCATGACAGCAGTGTAGCAGTCACTTAGAGACTCAAATGTGACTTTAAAATAGTTTTGAAATGCAGAGCCCCATTTTGGATCTAAAACACATCATCATCTACCTGTAAACACAAGTAATTCTGCTGTTTGGGTCTTTTTTATTCTCTGAGGCATTTAAAGAAACAGCCATTTTAAGTCAGGTACCCTTGTAAGTTGCAGAAAACACAGTATGTCACTAACTTACCTTTTGAAGTTGTGAAGGAATAAAATGAGTAATTGAATCTCATTCCTAATATTTGTTGAGTGAAAGATTACTGATATTCCTCATCTATTTCTTTGTTGTTAATATCCAATTCTGAGTATATGCTAAACAAACTTTCTCAATAAACTCAGCAGTAAAGCATGAGAAATTTTGTTTAACATAACAATTATACAAAGCTTGATTTCTGTTTTGGACTTGCAGTTTGGCTTCATTCATACTGGACTTTTTACAAGGACAGGTAATGACAGGACGAGCAAAGGGTAAACAGGGTCTGACACTTAAGTGTTAATGAAACAATAACACCAGAGTGAATACAGATGAAGTCTGAAATAGAAAGAACTTTACATTAGCTTCTATATTTTATTTATAAATGTGCATTCAGCCTAATTCATTGGGAAAAGAGAAATATATATTGAGTATATAAAAAACTAACATGGGATGATGTGACTCAATTCTGGACTTAATTATGAGTATTACTGTCATCAAATATTCTCTTTCACGGGCAAGAGAGGTCATTCTTAAGGTCTATAATGTATTTATCTGATTGTGTGGAACAGAAACTGCCTAATAAGGTGCTACTGTACTCTTTACACTTACATGTTACATGGAGGTTACATGGAGAAACATCTTGTCATTTGACAGTTTAGGAGCAGGACAAATAGTAGAGGACATGGCTAAAGGAGGGGTAGAACCTCCTCTGTGTGAGCTGTGTGCCCTGCCCAGCACCTCACCAAACAATTCTGTTCCTCCTCTTCACGATGATACCTAACGGAAGGGTGTAAGTGTAGAAAAATCTTCGGAAGAGTTAATCAACGATGAAAGAATTCATGTTTGCTCAAGGAAGCTTTGCTGCTTGGAAAAAGACATCTTCCCATGAGTAGTTTTATGTATTTTTTCTTCCTGTATGCCTGTTACAAGAAAAGATAAAGTTCTCGCAGACATGCTTGGAGGCCCTGCAGTGGGGGGTCAGGTAGAGGATAAAAAGGCCCCAAGAGAACAATGGCATGCAATTTTTTTCATACCCAGTGCAGCTAGCACCATAAAGTTACTGTTTTCTGCTTTCAGAAAAAAATTTCCTAAATCCTTAGTTGTAGCCTGGTATCTGGAGTACTTGTGTGCATTTTTTCCGCAGAAAGGGGTACCACCAGAATTGCAATTTGAGATTATTAAAATGATAAATTATCTTCTTCCTCAGATCACGAATAGGGCTTCAAATAAGAAAACAGTAAAAATTTTGAAGCTTGCTTGCAAGAATAAGAATAGTGCATCAGAAGGTCCAGAATGGCTACTCATTCTTATTCTAAATCCTTGTTCTGCTCTGACAAATATATTCATGAGTTGAATGAAAATATTTTTTCTGCTCATCAACTTTTGATCAAGATCAAAAGAATTTACAATTTTGTCTTAAATATATCTAACGTCAGACAATTTTTTTCATCTTCAAGCAGTGTATCTGTTGATACACTGTTTCCCAGTTGAAGTCATCAAAACTGCAAGTGGGTTAGCTCTGCCATTACTCAAGGCTTAGGCATATGTCTCTGATCTAGCTAGCAAAAAACCCATTCTATCTTGGCAATTCCATTTATCACTGAATATTACTGAAGTAGAGAATAATCATGGGGTTTGGTGTAGGTACTTCATCTGCTCTAACTGGGCAGTTTTGCCAATACCCATCAGGATATTTCGTGCCACCTGAAGATGTGCCTGGCTGGTTCTTTGTGTTACACTGCCTATTGAAGAAGTTCATTTTGTCTGTCAGAAGTTACAGAACTTTTTAAAAATTAGGTATTTTTTCTGTACTATTTAAAAAATCTGGAGAGTTATGAGTCTAACTTTCATGAGGATTTGGACTCTTTTATTCACTTGTCTTAGAGAATACTGCAAATATATTTTGCTTCTTTTTTTAATATGTGTGAAACTTTGCTTTTATAGCTAAATACATTTGCAGGAAGACAGGATTTATATTCCATACTTCATTCACTCCTGCTGCCTTTCTCTCTGAAAGTTGTAATCCTCTGAATGCAAATCCCAGACTTCTCCACTGCTAATTGTGATATGGCAGCAAGGGGATTATGACTCTGAGTGAGGAATAAGCAGCTGGAACAGATGAATGCTTACAAAACAAAAGTCATCTTTGCATGAAACGTAACACACATTTGCTTTTCCATTTGCTTTTTTAAAGAACGGGCAGGGGGACAAAGCAAATAGGGGAAAACGTGCATTTCCTCACAGAGAAAGGATATAATCATAAATTGAAGGGTCTTACAGACTTTAATAAAAAAAGGTGTATTGGCAAAACACTAAGAAGGAACAGAGAATGTCCAGCACTTGAATGATATCTTAGCATGGTTCAGGACACCTCTTTCTGTAGCCTAAGGCTTCAGACACAGTTGATCAGCCAGAATTGTCTGAAATATATTTATTAAGTTATTTTCCAAGCTGTATTTGATAACTTCAGCCATTTCATCATTCTGCTTTTATATACACAGAACACAACCATAGGTCAAAGGAACATGAACAGAAATACAAGTTTTAAAAAATATCCACCTTCATATCTGCCAATCCATTATACACTCCATGAAGAAGTGTTTCAAGGCTGTGATATGCCTGAATTTCACTTCATTTTGTGTAACAAGGAAAATAGTTTTTCTTGTACTTTCTCACTGCATGCATTAAACAAATGTGTGTTGTACAGAGAAAACAAAGGAAGCTAAATCAGGGCATCTTTCAGGAACCTATTTCAGTAGAGAATTCATTTGTAAATTTTTGACTCAAGTCAAAGTCATGAGGTATAACGAAACCACAATTATCTCTTTCTGCTTAAAAACAATTACTATATTGTTGTCCAGGGAGTTACTTTACCCTTCATAAAATTTCAGAATATATTCTGTCTATAAAATCAACTTCATTCATATAAATTGCAACTAACACTACCTCCTACAGGGAACTACAGCTGATGTCCCTAGAAATATCATATTTATTGCTCTTTTTAATGAAGTTTAGGATAATTTTTACTCTCCAATTCCCAGTACTGATCAAATCAGGAGCTTGTATATCTGGATATACCTGGTTGTAGTCTACTTTTTTTTTTTTCCAAAAACGAGGAGATTTTAAAGTTAGCAACCAAGTCTTGCAATGTCGTTTAGGGAAGGGAAGTTGAAAGAGAGCAAGTGTTTTATGTATACTGTAGCTTAGACCTCCCTTTCTACTCTCATTCCTTTTCTGTAAAAGAAATGCAAAATGTCTTCTTCTTCTTCTTCAAATGCAAGATCTGGAGGGGTGCCTCCTTCTTCTTTGAGGAGAGAGTTGTAAAGAAGCCTTCTCATTAATGATAAATAACTCTCTTCCACATGCAGAGAAGTGCAATACAAAATAAGAAGGCAGAATGGGATGAAACATAAAATGTGGAAGACAGAGTCTGGAGTTGTCTGACAGAAATGTCAACAAATTGGTGTAAGTTTTAGTATTTTGCTTTCACTTATAGGCTCAGAGCTGAATTTACTCTTTCTAGTGATACATTTGGCAAAAGGTCCAAGAAATTCAGCACAATGGATGTTTTTGGCTGTCAACAGCTGATTTAGGAGTCAGAAATATATGGAACATGGAAAATAGCCCAACAGGACAAGGACCACCAAGAATCTTGCTGGTGTGTCCCTTGCACATAAACCTTCCAAGGTGTCAGTAAGCCATTCTGGCCATTCTAAATCTACAAAGATTTTGTGAGATTGTTAGGAGATTCAATATGAATCAAACCCAAAGGACCCAGTTCTCCAAGCCCAAAGGACCCGACTCTTTTTTACGCTCCCTTTGGGTTATAATCTTTGTTATCACTTTTGTAATTTCTTAAGTAGGAAAAGAATTATTTAATGAAAACCAGAAAAAAGAAGTGACTGTAGCAAATTATGTAGCTTGATAGTGTGGTCTTATATTCTTCATTTGGTCAGTCCCAATTGCACACTCTCACTGCTAGTTCCTGAGCACTTAGCACTTACATTGTGGACATTTAACTACAACTGTTAGGAAGACCAGCAACTTCTGGTACACTGTATTTTTCCAGAAGTGACATATCTAATTTGTGAACTTAACCCATAAACTAAAACTTGCCAGCTCTTAAACAGTATTAACAAGACTTTGACATCATTTGAGAATGTTTACAAACCACTGTATATTTTGTCCTTGGATCAAAACCCGGAATTCTGTTTTCATTTTTAAAAGCCCTAAAGAGCGGGGCTCTTGTCCAATAATATCGTCCTCATGACTGCTGAAAAACAAATAACAAATATTAGAAAACCTTGAGAAACACAGATAAAGTCTAAAAAAACTCTTCCTTTCCTCATGTTTTGCAGATGGGAAGACACTAGGCCCTCCAGTGCTACCCGTAGCCTTTCCCAAACTAAGGTAAGATGCTGTTTTGGTTAAAATTTCAGCATGCTTTATCCCTTGTTTATTTTCCCCATCATTTCGCAACAATGCTTTTTGGCAGATGGAAATAACTCCAACAAAAAGCCAGGTGCATGCTCTGGCGGCTTCTCTGCTAAAAGGGATTTACTCAGATGTTCCTTCCACCTGTGAACTGGCTGCCCAGTCTCAGCCAGCTCCTATGAATGTAATTATTATGCTCTATTTCAAAAAGTCGGAACAAGTTCAAGTTGGTTCTGTCAAAAACGATCTGATACCATTACAATTTCTCTCTAATTTCAGGGCCTGATTGTAAATTAAATAATTTCTCTGACTTTCGGTTTTATTTTCAGTTTGAGGGTGTATCCTGACCTGAATTTCCATGAGTCTGCTTCAGGTTTACACCAAAGCAATAATAATCGGTGGCAGTCTTTAAATGATAAACAGATATTCATATCTGTAACTCTGTTCTCAAACAGTCAAATCACTAGCCTTTTTCTGTGAACAGATGAGTCATATTCAGGAAGTGATGAGAGACTCTGTGTGTACATGGTTTCATGTGGAGCTCTGCTACCTGGAGGGAAGATTATGAATATGTGGCTTCCATATTATTTTTAGAACTTTGGGGTTTGAGATGTCCCTTCTCTTTGTGAGGAGCAAATCCAGTTTCTCAAAAGGACAAATCAAAGTAAAATTTATTCCTTTACCAGCATTTTTCAGCAGGTAAAGATGCTAAAAGATGAAGAAGCTGATTAAATAGCATGACAAATTCAAAATAAATAAAAATTTTATACTAAAATATTTTTAAAAATCTGAGATAAATATGAGGCAGGTTCCATATTAATGAACTGAGGCATAAAACTTCACACATAGCAACAATGCAAACATAACCCTTATTGTCACTGATCAAAAGCACTTGGGTAGAAGCATCAGTCTTCACACAGATGTACTCCTAGACAGATTTGTAGGAGTTACAAATTGAAAGCAGACAAAAGCAGCAGCCCAGTATGAGTGAAGAAAATTCACAAACAAATAACTAGTCAGACTGCCTAGGGTAAGGCTTTTCTGATGACTGGCTGCCTAGTCTTGTGCAAAGAGAGGGGGAGTACTGATTTTGCACAGATGCACATGATGAAAAGCTAAATAGGACCACAGTGTTCACTGAGTTGCTTGACACAGAATGTAGATTTTCCTTGAATTAAATCCTATTCAAGTTACTGTGTAATAGTTAGAAAAAATGGCCAAACGTTTTCTTAAACTCTGCAGCCATAATGTTTCATGTGTTCCAGTGGTCAGTTTTCTACAATCTAGGTAATGTGCACCTTTTCCTGTTTATTGTAGTCTCATTTTGTATGGCTTCACATTTCTGCTATAAATTTTTTTTTGTCTACTAGGCTGTTGATTAGCTTCCATACTTTTACAAGTTGATGAGGATTTTGGGGGATTTGTTTTTGGTTTCTTTGGTTGCTTTAGTTTTTTTGGTTTTTTCTTTTTCATGATGATAAATTAAATGCATTTAGATCTCTGTCTTTCATGGAAAGTCATGGTTATCAGTTCTTTAATTATTCCCATGATGATACCTTGAGTCCTTTCTGTGCACAGATATCTGTACCTGTCCTGTGTTACCTCCAGATTTCACCAACACTCTGTTTTAGACCTCCTGATCAGTCATTGGTAAACATTGTCAGAAGTGTAAGGTTATGACCACATTATCAACTCACAAAATGGTTTGGGTTTTTTACATTGTATTTTCATGCTATTAATCTATTTGTCATTAAAATTTTGCTTTATTCTAATCAAAGTATATTTGAAGTTGAGCCAACTTTTTTAAGAACTCAATGTCTACTGTACATAAAGAATTTGAAAATAATTTTTTATTATTCTATATTTGTATTGTTTAAGATATTGAAATAGTTTTGAAAATTTTGGGCATACTGTTCACAAGCTCATGTTGATCAAATACATTGATTACACAGAGAAATAATTGAAGCATCTTACATAAAGAAAAACAATGAGGATTTTTTTCTCCTTTTGATTTTTTTAATCTTTGATTGTTATCAGTGTAGAGGGTGGTCCTGAGGTAATAGTGCATTAGTAATAGGATGAAAAAATGGTCACTCAAGACATAATATCGATAGTCAGTGGAAAAGGAACACATGAGAACACACATATTTCCAAAATATAAGATTCTGTGTTCTGCAGTGTGTACTTCAAGCCAATGGATTGGCAACATCAGAATTAACAAATGGGGAATAGAGCTTTTGTGATGTTTACTAGTCAATAGAGATCTACTATGTGATTCAGATTTCTTTTATTATATTTTTTGTTCATAAATATTTTTCCAGGAATATTCATGAAAAATTTTCAGCTTGTGGGATATTTGTGAACTGTTCACTTTGACTATCTGCTCTGTGATTGGCTAATTTGCCTATCTGGCTGTATGAAACATTTTAAACAGGTGAGTTGAAGAACAAACAGCAAACACTGCACTTCCCAATGTCAATATACAGATAAAAAAAATAACTAATTTAAAATACACTAAATGTTTTGAAAACTGTGACATTTCTGTTAGTACTTGGTACCCCAACTTCATCCTTTCATGCTTTGAACAGCGTGACAATAATATGGAGCCCAATTTGTTTATTTTATTTGATAGAGTAACAGCTACATGGATTCTTATGAAAATGCAAGCAATGCACCCTGAAATTCTGTATGAAAAGTAATGGGAAATATCCACTCACTGTAATGGGAAGCAGGGTTTTATTTTGTGACGTACTTAGCCGTAATAGGTAGAACGTGGCAAAATCTCTTGGACTGTGCTTATATTCAGGGCTGCTTTCAGATGGTATAAAGTAAAACAACATCACCAATGTTCTTTGATTTTTAATATATTACATCTAGTATGATGAGGTTTACACTGATGGTATTTTCTCATAAGAGGATTTCAGAAGGAAAAAAATACAATATTATTTGGAACATAAAAATAACACCAGGTTTTCCCATGAAAATATTATAATATCTGTTTTAGGTTGTATATTACATGTGCCTATGTCTCAAGGGTAACAGAAGTAATCCAAGCTTAAATTCCTTGCAATGTATAATGGCTTCCCCCTCTGTAGATTTCCATATGTACTGAAAATAACTTATACTTCACTGTTACAGATTCTAATTGGTCTAACTAATATAGACGTATTATTTTTTAACAGAAAGAAAAAGAAACAAAACAAGTTTGGCAACATTTGATCATTTTTATTACTAAAGCAGACCCTGAATTTCAGCTGAATTACTGTCATGTTGACACACTGTAGTTGTTGTGATGTAGCCAAGCTAGTCATCTGGTATATACTGGCATGAATCACTAGCGAAAACAAGGGTTTAGATCCTAAAATTTGTTTTGTTTCAAAGATGTCTACAGGCTGTCAGGAATCTCCAAAAAATATAGACCTTTAAACATGATATCAACCTGAATCTGATATCAGCCCACAAATAATCTTCTGTTTGTCATAAATGGGCATACTGACCAGGTTATGGACTCCATACTTTTTCTATTTGAATGGCTTGAATTAACACCAGTATATATTCTTTAAGACACATGAAAAGTAAGAGGACATTTTTTAGATTTATTTTAAAAGCAAAACAGCTTTTATAGACCAGCTGACATAGTATTCCTGTCTACAAACCTTAGACCTTCACGGATACAGCATTGCAGCTGTTAAAAGGAGAGATTAAGTGAAACAGCACACAACTGTAGGGCAACCATGTATCTCAGAATCCTGGACTGTGTTGTAGATGTGAAAGTATTGACAGTGATAGTTTGCATCTCTCCATGTGTACGGATTTGTAAAATGCTTAATGTGTTCCAACAGTTAATTTAGTTTTAAAAAAGTCTTTCAAAGAATGGGTAGGTGCTGTTAACTTCATGCTGTAAATATGAAATTTGAAGTGACTAAACTTATAACTCTACAAAGCCAGCAACAGCAGAGATTCTCTAATGTTGTCTGTACTGGGATTTGAGAGGTATATAAAGCTGCTTTCACATTTTATTTTTGAAGTAAATACACAGAATCATGTGTCTACCCTTCCAGTTACCACAGCACAGACCCTTTGGGGCAGTTATTCAAGGAGTAAATTTCCCAAATGAGAAGACAAAATGTAGCTGTTTTAAATCTGCCTCCCATGACGAAATGTGAATTGATTTCTTGGCTCAACCTAGCTCAGAGGATTACTGCATTTGTTCAAGATCAAGACAGTCTATGTCAGAAACAAAAGTTCTCTCCTACATTTTATTTAGGATACCCTACTACACTGCTTACAGTGCTGAGTAATTTGACACCTAAACTCTCATAAAATCACAAGATGATTCTTCCTAATCAATTTGCTGCCACTGTAGATGCTTCAATCTTCTCATTTTTCAGGTAGACATTAGCACTGTTTCCCAGGCAAGCAATCATGGAAACAGTAAAAAACCTTCACTGTGTTGCAGTGTGGTAGTTTATGCTTTTATTTGTTTTGCTAGAATAAAAAAATGAGCAAATTATTATTGCAAAGAACAGAACAGTTTCTTGTGTTACATATATCTAGGAGAAATCCACACTTAATCTAAATTCATTGTCATGTATAACAACCAAAGAATATTAACATAAGTATATCTGTATGGATAAAATATGATATTTTTAGTCCCATCAGCTGTCAAGAGCTAGAACACCCTACAAAAAAGCTACAAGAAACTTGTCAGTAGAAGACATTGATCACAGGAAACAATAATTAACGAGCATGTTCAGTTTTGCCTTTTGGCACCTTGTATCTTCCTATCATTTCTCAACAAATAGAGCATGACTTCCTTCCACTTAGAATTTGTTGAAAAAATAATTTATATACATAATTCTTGTGCTGTAGTACATTTGTAGGGAGATAATTCAGACATTTGGGCATTTGAATTCGAAGCACTGTTCATTAGACCTATACCGGAAGGTAACAGCATGTGTTTCTATTTGCAGTTTGAATGTGTATAATTACAGTAACTAAGTTTGTGAAGCAAATACTCCTAAATGTATACACTGAATTTCCCTTAAAGCTTATAAATACTTAACAGTGTTTGTATAAATTGTTTCAATATTTGTAGCAATAAGGTACATATTCCTTAGTGTATTCACAGATAAAGGATAAAACAGTTGGAGACACAGTACATTCATTACAATTTATAAATAGTCATGTCAACTAAGTTATTAAACAGTATTCAGTCAGTTCTGATAAGTGTGGGTTACACCTGAATATTAGTTGAATTAGTTGAACACAAATAGTTCAGTTGTATTGAACTGTCAGTTATTTCTGCTTTGACCAAAAACCCTCCTGATTTCCTTTATATTATTTTGTTGATTTTAAAATATCAAGCAAACATCAACAGTCCACTTCTGGAGGTGTCTCCTTATGTTCTCCACGTTGTTTGGAGCACCAAGGGACTACTTTGACCTCTCCACAGCTATGATTAGTGCCCACTTTCTTTCAATAAATGAGACCTGTCTTCCAAAGTGAACACTGGTATTGATATTTGTTCATGGCTCATTTGATGGTATGTAAAGATGAGCTGTATCCTCAGGGGAAAGAAAAATTGAAACTTCTTTCTGAGAGTATTTATCTGACATGTGGCATGAAAGAAGTGTAGCGAAAAAAAAAAAAAGGAACAGAATGAAATGAACATACTTAAACTGATTATTAACGCAATAATAAGAATCCCAACTGCCTCAGATTACAATGCAAGTCTTTTTATTTTTCTTTTATTTTTTTTAATCACTCATGGTGCATTGCACAAAAATGAAAAAAAAAATAAAGTATATTGGCAGCTGGTGCTTCAAGTGATGACTTTTGAAACAATAGGCATCAAATAGAGTTTTGCTATTTAATTGGAAAGAGACTGAGAATGAGGAAATTTGGAGCAGTTCTGATAATCAGCCACCCTCAGGGGAAGCATTACATGAAAGTTAATAAATGTTGGTGAGGTACCATTACTGTTGTTGTCCATGCTTCCTACATCAATTTTGAGAACTATATATTTGCAAATATTTTATTATTACAACTTATACCTGAGTAATAAATCTAATGATGGCAAGTTATTTATCATAAACCACAACTCAGCAGCGGAGCACTTGTGGTTCTCAAGAATATAATCCACTTAACCCAAAACTTTTGAATTTCATTGTACTGATGATTTCAAGGCTGTCCAAAACTTTACAGTGGTGGATGATTACTTGTACTGTGTAACTCATAGCTCATGTTTTCTTGCTTTGGACTTAGTGATCTGTTAATTTTGTTACTTTGCTTTTTGGATAAGACTACGATAACAGACTATTGATTGTATTACATGTACAGCATTTGAAATGGCTTATTACCCAGGATTTTCCTCCTATATTTTACTGCATCTCTGGGATTTTTTTATGATGGATAATTTCCATGAAGATGGTGCTCATCCAAATTAGTGCTGTCCAGAGATGCTGAGCCAAATACTGCTTCCAGTAATAGCAATATAAATCAAGCTACTTCGTCTCCGACCATCCTGTCCAAAATATGCCACAGATTTCAGTGTCTTTAATCTAAATATGCTTCAATATAGTTCTGAACAGAATTTGTATTTTTTATCTTAAATATTGTAATGGTACAAAAAGTAGAACAGCTTATGTATTACATGTGATTAAGTCATAAAACAGGATTATAAAATATTTGCCCTGTTTAAAAATCATATAATAGCATACTTATATGCTCAGTTTTTGTGGGGAGGGCATAAATGGATGTGGTAGGATATTCAGTCAAAAAGAGGTCAGGCCAGTGGTTCATCAGTGGAATTCTGCAGCACTAGAAACTGAAAAAGTGCCTGATGAACAGCACCAGCAAAACTCTGCCTTGCAGTGCATAAGTATAATTCATGTTCATTCTTATTAACTGTGTTTCATGTGACTGTTACTTTACAGCTTCTTCGGAAAAACACGAATGTGTTAGCACAGTAATGGTTTCCATCACCTAACAGAGGAAACTGGATCCCTGTAATTTATCTGAGTCACTGCACTGTGCCAGCACTTCAGCCATGTACCTGGAGTATTCTGTGGGACTCTGCTGATTGGTAGTGACCAGCTTTTTTTTTCCATGCAAATGGAAGTTTGGACCTGATTTTAGAATGCTGCTTTTAAAGTGTTAGTTTCCCTCTTCATTACTCAGTTTTCAAATCTTCTACCACCAATACTATATTCTGTGAGTAATTTTCCCCCAATTAGATCATATTTTAACTATCTCATTACCAGAAGTCCAGTATTTACCTTGTCTCTATAATTTTTCATGGAATTCCAATCATTAAACCTGAAAAGCAACAACACCTGCACGGTGAGCATATGCCTTTCAGAATATATTCGGTTCCTTGAAATGTAAGTTTTTATCTTGGTTTTTTGACTTCAGTTTTACCACCATTTAAGCACTAAGATTGTTTCTCATTAGAATTAACTTTAAAAATTAAAGAATGGGGAACATTGTGCAGGAACTATTAGATGACATGTAAGTGAGCCAAAGAGAGGAAGCAAAACCAGTTTATATTTATAGGATTCACTTCAGCAGGAAGGAAGCTGACTATTCTGTAATAAAAAAGATTGAAGTGATTGTGCTTTGGGGCCTGTTTGCAGTAAAGTTTATAATGTTCATGATTGAGAATGAAAATAACAGAACAGTCTTTCCCTGCACTCAATTTTTGACCTCTGTCATATTATGCATCTCTAGATTGTGATTTGGATTCACAATTTGGGGAAAATTTGATAGATCCTAGACATTACCAAAGTGAAATAAATCACTCGTCTCTCCTCAAATGGTGGATCCCTTGCCAAATGCCTCTGTGCTTGCAATGTCAAGTAGCCATCATGATTGCTCCACTTTCCCATCCTTCATTCTTCCTTTGCTATGTGTCCTAAACTTCACCCATAACAAGTTTGTATAAGTACACTTCTGTTATCCATCCTGTTCTTAATTGTGTCGAGAGTTCTTTCAAAACAGAAAAATTCATCTTAAATAACTGGTTTAAAATATGTACCATGAGTTTGAGAAAGTTAAAGGCTTATTCAGTTGGTCCTATGTCTTTTAATCTAGGAGGTAATTTGTAGTATTCAGTAACAGAAAATTTTTATATTCTTCTACCTTGAGCTAGACCAGCCCGTCTGTGCAGTAGGCTGGATGAATGGTCTAAAACAAAAAAACTATATATATTGAGTGCTCTTCAATCTTGTGTTTGGGTGGAGGTATAGGTAAGCACATAAAACATGATTGCCCCTTGAAAATTATAATCTCTGCAGGGCATGCAAAGTTTTACAAGCTATAAAGGCAAGCAGAATCATTGAAACATATCTCAACATTATAGTGAGATACCAATGATAACATTAATTTGCTGAGTTTTCTGTTTCACTAAGTATGAGGAGTCATCTTTTCATGATAACATATTAAATTTCATTAGAATAATAAACAGGAGGAGGTTGTTGCAAAATTTTCCTTGGAGTGTTGGAATCATGAAGACAACTTTGTGTTTGACAAGAGCATTGAAAATTTATACCTGAAAATTACAGTGATAAAGCAAGTGAAGTATTTAATGTTTAAGCTGAACAAGTGAAGCTAACTATAGCTCTTCAATGTTTTTTTCACCTGCTGGAATTTACTTTTTACCTGCTGGAAGTACATCAGTCTACTGATATAGAAGAAGTAGAGTTTGATCAAGCGAAGTATGTCTATGCTTCTCAAAACTGAAGAAAATTAATACCACTGGTATTGGACATGCATTCCATGCTAACAAGAAAATAATTGCTCTTAAATTGCATATTACAGTTATTAGTTACCTCTGATTGTTTGAAAGAAGTATATGGCATAAATAGCTTAATTCTTCAGTCTAGAGGAAATCAAAAATCTAGTTTGGGAGATGAATTTTACTAATTTCAGCTGGGTGTAAAGTCAGTTATTAACATACATTGCATTCCCAAATGAGCTGAGATGAAAATTAGGCTATTTTCTGATGGGGATGAATCATACATCAATATCCTCTGAATGAACTTTTCTATTATATTTAGATATTCCTTTCCCTTCATAAGAATAAAGAGTAGAGTCTGGAATACTAAATAAAAAGACAGCATTTTCAACAGCAGACATCAACATTCATATTAGCTGTTGAATCTCTCAAAGACCTGATTTTCAGGCTGTGCTTAGGAACAGT
Organism: Chiroxiphia lanceolata; assembly: GCF_009829145.1. Taxonomy (NCBI): domain Eukaryota; kingdom Metazoa; phylum Chordata; class Aves; order Passeriformes; family Pipridae; genus Chiroxiphia; species Chiroxiphia lanceolata. The sequence goes on along the minus strand of NC_045642.1, from coordinate 20,850,951 downwards.
ATTTGGAGAAATGTAAGTTAACACAAAATATGGGGCATGCTTACAACCATACTTATCTTTTTTGAAAGTGTCAGTCATGATCTATGCATCTGCAGGAAAACAGTTGAAAGGGTGCTGTTACGAGTCATATACACAAAATAATGTGCAAGTACATGAGTGAGTGTAGTTGATATAGAATGGTTCTCCACTTCTAAGAGCCATCATCTGAAACTTTTAAAACTAGAGGGAGCACAGCACTAAAAACTTAATCGAAGAAGCAAGACTTTACTGGAAACAGAAATAAGTCATTAATACATTTTCCCTATCTCTTACTCCTGTAACAGATACCACCACTAGAGAAACGAGCAGAGACCTTACTATCTAGATTCATCACTGTGCATCCTGGTCATCCCATCTGTCATGCTTGTAAATATTGCCATTATATTCCCATCTCCTAGAGCTGTTATGTGTCTCTGTGTTTTTCTATATTTTCAAGTACTCTTGCCAGAGCTTCTAGCTGCAGAGAAAAACTTGGAAACACACTTTAAATGGAACTGAAGTCTCAAAAGACCTATAAGACAGGATTATAACAAAGCAAGCCATGACTTTAAATTAATCTAGTGGTTGTGAGGTTGTCTTTTGATCTTTGAATGCTTGGGTTTAGCAAGACTGAAGTGTCTTTTTACTTGTTGCTAGTCACTTCAAGATACAAATTTGGAAGTGTATTTCTTATGAGAAATGCTCTGCCAGTTCTTTGTATAATGCTGCACTTAAATCCTGATCTTCTGTTCTTCCTCTCACTCTAATGGAATCAATGTGGACTTTTGCAGTCAATGTGAATGACATCTCCAAAACCTGCTTTTTTATGCCTTATCAGGAAAAGGTTGGATTAAAGGTAGCACAGTGCAAAAGTACTGAACTTCCAGAGTTATGCAGGCAGCAGAAAGCAATCATAGAATTTCTTTGAATGAAAGTTACCTTCTAATCATGAAACCTTCAATAAAATCAGGTCATGAAAGCATACTGTAGACCTCTGCTAGAGGTGAAAATATCTTTTCCATTAGGCAGCATTTTCATGTACCAGAGGAGAGTGTGAAAGGTATCAATCACATAGAAGTAAAGGACATTTATAAAATGTAAATATTAATCACTAATAATGATGAAAAGGTAGCTTAAAAGACTTGTAATCAAGAATATGATGAGAAAGGGTGGTGCAGGAGGAAGTTAAAAAAACTCCATATCCATTCAAGTTTGGGGAGTTTTAGTGTACTCAGTTACAGAATAAATGTGCAGCATTTGGTTAATAATGGGTGCCAAATTTTTTATACTAGGAAATAGTATTACACCATATGTCAGTTCTATTTATTTTCTAATCCATATGAGAAATTCCTTTTTACATCCTCGTTAGCTTGTCACCACACTGTTTATGCTAAACATGCCTGTGTGCTTTTTTTCCTACCTTCTGTAACAAGAAGTAACTCTATTTAGTAGATCCATTCCCACCAGTTAAACATCATGGGTTTCCCAGAGTTTACTGTAGCAACTGTACCCTACGCAATGACTTGTGGGAGAAACCTGTTTCTTCAGAGGATTCAGACATCCCTCTTCTTTAACTTGCATCCAGAGAGACAACACAGAGGTCAAGAAAGTCCTGCCGACAAAGAGCCAGTGTCAAGGCAAAATGGGGCCCTGCATGGCTGACTGCAGTCCAGGCTGTCAGATTAGTCCCCAAGCTGTCACTGGACTTAGAGAAACCTTTGAGGGGAGAGACAAGAACTGCCTTTATCCTATCAAAGCCATACTAAGATTCGTTCTGCTTTCCCTTCTGAAAATCCCCATGCCCACTACTCATCTGTACACCATCAGTGCCAGAGACCTGCTTACTGTCCCATTTTCAGGGGGTCACAGAGCTAGTTTGAACTTCCACAATATCTTCAGTTTCCCACTGTAACCTTGTCATAAAGCCTTCTCAGAGCTTGTGACTTGAAGACAAAAAATAACTGTGAGGATTTAGTACTGTGCGGCTGCGCATTTTGTACAGTTCTCCTGTCTTTACTAATTTCTTACAAATGCAAGATTAAATCAGTTTCAAAGAGGTAACTGGAATTATCTACCTACTGCTCTAGTGACAAACACTGTGCAAATAAAGATCCCCTTTCTTGAACTGTTGGTAATCTTTACTTTCTACTAGGCTGATACTAAACCATGACAACAGTTGGTAAAAATATAACCTGTCCTTACAAGGAATTGCAAGTGTTAAAGAATTCAGTAACTATGGAAAAAGGAGAGAAAATACAAATTATAGGTTGTTGTGGTTCTGTTCTGAAAAAACATTATTTGACTCTAAAGACTCTCCCAGTTACATATTCATTGGCACCACCAAGTTTCGTAAATCTCTGCAAAAGAATTTCACTGGACTACATGATGACATGCAGTAAATGGCAAGAATCATGATATGGTCATTTATCCACTAAATCTTCTAACAAATTTCATTGTTTACTTATTAAATTTTTCAGAATTTGAACAGAGGGAAACATAGCAAGAAAATGAAATGAAGAACATTAATAGTAAAAACTGTGAATATTTTAAATTAATAAAAAATTGCTAAAGCTTATGTATCTCATTGCATTCAGTACAAAAAAAAATCTAGAGGCTACCTTCACATATTTTCAGGCAGGATTTTCCCAGAATCTCCTTCAGCAAGACAGACACTGTGTATTGGTCCTAAATCAAATTCATCACCGCTACTATCTTCCTTCATGTACGAGAATTCATCCTTCTAGTGACAGTAGCAATTTCACAGATAAACAGGTCATCTGGGCCTTTATTAAGGTCTGCAAAATGTAATGGGAATCTTCGCACTGATTTCAAGGATCAACTTCTTTGTCACTAACCTGCTGCTTCTAGTGCTGGAAATAAGCACAGGAGGCAGTGTATTTAAATCACTCTAAGTTTTTCATACTGCTAATGAAAACGGTACCATGGAAAATTCCTGTTGCTGAAGCCAAATGAATTAAACTGCTTCACAGTCACAGTGCATCAAGGTGGTCCTCTCAAGAAGACTTCAATAGCCTTATGCACATAACACTTAGTGGTCTATATATATATATAACATAAATGCTCTGCTGATCCTAAGATAATATTTCCTGGACTTTCTCAAAATTAATATATATGAAATAAAGTGGATGCTTTGTGTACATCATCAGAGTGGTATTTTTATAGCATGAAAACTGAGAATGGATATAAGTGCAGTTGAACATTTTATGAACTGGTCATGTAGATCCATCTCGATTGGCATGGGAACCCTAAATTTTCTATATCATCCCCAAGTATCTAAATGACTTGGAAAAAACACACTGAATCATATGTCTTTTGGGAATAGTCCTTACGCAGAATTTTCCTGATACAAGAATCTACACTTTGACTAGAATAGAAAGCTTGCCCATTATCTTAAGCAAAATAGGTCCAGTCTTATACTCTGAGTTAGATCAGTAGTGCATAGATTCAGGGTCAAAGTGGTGGCTGACTACGCTCTAATGCTAGCAAATGAAAAAAAAGTTCTAAAATCTCTAAGATGAGTAGGTTACTCAAGCAGATGGTGTTCATCATTGCTATTTCTGTCCTCTAAAATTAAATTTATAAAAAGCTGGTAATGGATAACCCAAAAATATGCATGCAGAAGACTAAAATCAGCTTACACTGACATGGACAGACTGTAAAGAGAATAAGCTGAAAACCAGCGTTAGAGGAATTATTTCTGAGAGTCTCTTACTTTGTTATTTAGCCAACATATTTCTTTCAGTGGTGATGGTGTGAAATCGGTCAAAGAAAGAGCTATCAACTTTTTTTTTCAGTATTTGTGTCTGTTTTCTTTCTAGAATTAACCTTGTGTGGTAAGGGCTTTATAAAGCAGTAACAAAATATTACCACATACAAGTTTTTTCTATTAATATAACATTTTCTCTCTTTAAGTAGAAGGAAGCAGTTAATCAAAGAGAATGTTCTTTGTACATGGAAATTACAACTGCATTGCCGCTGTGAAATGGAACAACATTAGTCCGTTCCTTGTCAAGAATCACAGTGAGAAAGAGAAAGGATGCGGTAAACATGTAACCTATTCCTCTTACAAACCAAATAATGTCTCCTTAGAGTCCCCCTCAGATGCTACAATACAGAGGCATTTCAGTAATCCTGTCCTTTACAAAATATTGCAGGAGAAGGAAGCTAAATCAAAGGACTTCCATATTTAATTTTCAAATACATTGGTTATTCTAACATTGAGCTCATTCCAAATTATTTCAGTAGTTTGACGACAACTAAGCATTGTTTGGATATATATATCTTTGAAATATCTCTCATTGCATACACTGTAGCTCATCAAAAATAAAAAATATAATTGTTGCCAGACCTAACCTTCATTGCTTTTTCCTTTCAATCGGGACATAAAATGCTAGGGCAGAGAAATGGAAGAGGGTGAAACAGGGATTCCATTTCAAGCTCTGCTCTGTCCCCCTGGGTTGTCCTATTTGGTCCAAGCACAACAGTCAGTGGAGGATAATTCAGACAAGTCCCTCCTGCAGAAGTAACCCTAAAGCTGCCCTCAAAATCAAATTTACTGCCCTTACCATCAATGAACATGGATGTAGAGGCCAAGGCATGTTTATCCCTTGTAGATAACAGCATCCGTGTAAGTAGGCTCGGGTATTGTTACACCATGCCCGGGTTAAGCAAAGCATCAAAGGCAGGCAAAGAGCAGCTGAGGAGGTGAGGAGGCCAGAAAGTACCTGGTACAGATTTTGAATAGAAATACAGCTCATAAGTAAAAAAACAGAGGCGAATAAAAAGACAAAAAAAAATCCATTTATTTTAATGAAGACAGGATTCTGTCTTCAGTATTTATTTAAAAAAATTATAAATGTAAACAGACCTACCACTCTTCAGCTGTAATTGAACTAATATGCAAACATCATGTGTTGTGAATAACTCAAGATAATAAGAAAGTCCAGGAAAATTTAAATTAATCAGTTTGTAAACTCTTATGTTTCACAAAACAAAACCAGCGAAAATTAAAGATCATTTCTAGAATGATTTACTAACACACCTAATAGCTTTTCTGTGCATGTGGACATCCTATGGTTTCACTGGATCATTCTGGTATGTGTAGTTAAACATATATTTAAACTTGATCAGGAGCAAAATATCTAGAGGCCTTTAATATAGTTTATGTTTAAAACCAAAATTATTGAATTTATTTATTATTCCTAAATTCGAGAAGCACACTGAACAATGTTCCTTGCAGTAAAATAAATTGATTATATAACCATATTGTAATAACTTCATTTTTTAAGTTAATGCAAGTAAGTGTTTTGGAAAAATTATAATAGCTATAACTCATTTTCAGACTGACATTGAGAATAAAAAGTTATGTCCCAAATAAAATGATAAAAAAATTAACTATGCTAACTTTATTTTTTTTCTCAATTTAAGGCAGATAGTAAAATAAAATTCATGTTTGACAGAATCCAGAATTAAACTCAGACAAACATGAAGATATCTGTCTTAATTAACAGATATCCAATTAAACCATCCAGTTCCTCAGGATCCTGAGTGTTGGTAGCATGTTACAGCATAAATTACACACTGTAAGGGATTCTGACTATATACCATCCTTGGGAAAATACCTCTCCACCACATCTCTGTGTGAGCAACATCTGTTGTTGCTCAGGGGTTTTGTCACCCTTCCAAGCTCCCACCTTATCTTAGGAAGCATATCATGACAGCTGCCCAGGTTTTGTTTCTTGGACGTGTCCTTACCTTCCCTGGTGCAGCCTGGCAATTCTTCTTAATGAAGAGAATTAAATATAGATTTCTGACCACACTGACTGAGAACATAAGGTGAACATACAGTTCAGAAGGCTCCAGATATTTACGTGCTATATGTATTATGGAAACGCTTGAGGTCAGTTGCTGAGGTTTGAGTTAAACAGCTTTTTCTGGAAGAAACTGTAAAAATAAAATGAGGCAAAAAATTAATGCTGCAAACTCGCAGGAACCTTAGGGACATAGGGAGAGGGTAAGAGACTGTTTTACCCAGAAATAAGATAGCATGGCATTCAGGTGGGAGAGGGGGTAGGCAGCAAAAGAAATGGGGCACCTTGCCTAACACTTCAGCCCCATTGGAGCAAAACTAATGCTTGCCTGTAATAAGCAGATAATAAATTCCTTAAATTCTAATTTAAGTATATTACTGGTGTGATCCTTCCAAAAGAAGTGCTTTAGGTGCACAAGCTTCATTGCATACCACACCTGAGACTGGTCATGCTCTAGCAAATCAAAAGCCCTTTTATTCCAAGTAAAATATATTTAGAGTACTGTAAAATTCTAAGAGATAAGAATCAGCTTGTGACATATTACCACGAATGCAGACATGGTTCCTTGAATATGCAGTTAAGTACTTGTTAATTGTCTTCATTCTCTTTTCATTAGATATATCCATCCATGTTCCAATCACGCTCTTTTCACCTCAAATTTTGCTTCAGAATCATTAATGTAGGAAAAAATAGTCAGGTTTAAAAGAAGGGTTTGTATTCATACAAGGACCATTGCAGGAAATTCTGTGGCTGAAGTTGAATAAGTGACCAAATTAAATTATTGCAATGGTCACCTCCAAAGCAGTCACCCAGCAGAAACCTCAGTGCAGGCATGATGTTAACTCCAGTGTTGCATAGGATGATGTGCATATATGAGACAAGAACAGAAATCTAATGCTTAGTGGTCAGCAGGATCTTTTAGCCTCATGGCTTTTCTTCATAGTTTTTGAAAGTAGCATCTCTGTAAACTAGTGTATTAAGAGCTATGACTCGTGAGAGAAGCTTTTCAAGTTGTTTCAGGGTAAGATACAGAAGAAAAACCACCTTCTGTTTCTTGAGGCCACTGTGGATTTTGTCTTCAAGGTCAAAGGAAGCTGCTGACAGGAGTTGGTATATAGCATCTTTTTATTTCTCTGAGACTGCTAGGAAAACATAAGGGAGTTTTTAGGGTAGGGAAATTGTTCACAGAGCAATGTAGTGGGAGATCATCAGCACGTCCCAGCACACACAAAGAAAGTTGAGTTAGCATCTGTTCTGGAGCTGCAGAGTGTGCAAGCCAAGAGCTCTGGGTACTGGCAATCATGCATGGAGGTGAATTACAGCATGCCTGCCAAGAGTTTTGGATACTGGTGATCAAGCATAGGAATTGATATTTTGATTGGAGGGCACATATAAATTGCAGTAAAATTAAGTTTGATTCTTTCCAGTGCTTTAAATGTGAGCATTCTTATTAGCTTGAATATTTCACGTAGTAGCAATGAGGCACAAATAGAGTAGAAATTTTAAATAAGAGGAATTAATTTTTTTAAATAATACTCCACTCAACTCCTTTAATCTATCTGTGCCTTGACCCTTCATAAGTACACTAAAATCAAAAATATATGATAGTGATTAGAATCTTAGATATTCAGATAGAAATATATGCTCACATAAGCAACCACAAAGCCTACACTCAAAATTATGTAAAAAATAATCACGTGACTTTGAATGCAAAGGTATTTTAGACTACACAGCAAGACCTTCGTACAGGACATGCATTTCTTCTCTAATTGTGAGAATAGAAATGTGTTTTCTAAGTAGAAGCAGGTGTGAGTGTTAGGGCCACTTCTTCAACGACTGTGTTACCTCTCCTTTTGAGCTATACTGAAGTGTTTGTGTTGGACTCCACACAGGGGCACCAGTGCATGCTAAATTTCCACCAAGGAATTTTTAACCTGCCATACCTACATGGCAGACTCCCGTAGCGGAAAGAATGGATGCCATCAATTCCTGAATGTGTGGGGTTTTGGCCATTATATGTCCTTAGCAGTTTGAAGTTCACAGCACTGTTGAGGTGCATAACAATGATTCAGCCATATTTGTTATAAGGGCAGCTTCCATGGATTTTGAAAAATGATCCAGGAACGGTCCATTTTCTTTGATTAATAGGTATTAAAAGGTAATTGCACTTAAGTAATTCAAGAATATATTTTCAGTGAGTCAAATACTGGAGTAAAAGGTACAAGATAGAGACCAAGCAAAGATATCATCTCATGCTCGCTGGGCTGTTAATATTTCTAACAACATATACTATATGTTCAAACATTTTTAAAATAAGGATAATCCACCCTACTGCTGGACTGATGCAGACATATTGAGATGGTCAATGTACACCAAGACCTGAGTCTTGGCAGGAGTGATTTACTGTCAGGAGACACTTGCATATTTCACCTTGCAACTGCAGAAATCCACAGCACACAATTTAATTATTATGCAGCTGATTGTTTCTAATATGAAAATTCTGCTGCTGTATAAAGTGCCAGCCTTGTGCAACTGAAGAGTATTGGTGCCGACTAATAGATGTCCAGGTTAAAAAAGTCATTTTACAGCAAATAAAATTTACCTGCTTATGGTTGCATACCCAACACTCTTGGAGAGTGAAAGAGTGATGGCAACTCTACCTGTGTCACTCTTGGGTATGTTGGTGCTCATTGGAAACCACTATCTCCTGCCAGGAGTCTTTGAGGAGTCAGAGAATACCGACATCCCTGTATCAGCTTTTAGATAACAGACAGATAGAGAAACTAGTTGGCAGTGCAAGCAAATAAAGCAAATGGAAGAGAGGAAGGGATTGGCACAGTAGCTAAAGATCAAGGAGTTTCAAAATGGGATTGATGTTATCTAATTTACATTTTGTGAGAAAATCATCAGACAATTTAGCAAATTATGAAAGTAATCCTATTTCTTCAATGCATGAGATAGGAAATTTCAAACAAAAAACCACACCCTTTCAAAAATCTTAAACCAAATAAGTTTCAGCATTTAGTGATGATGATAAGAAATTTCTTTTGTCATTCATAGAGGATTCATTGCATTCAGAATTATAGACTTCAGTAGACACCTGTGGTTCTTCTTGTGCATTAATTTACCATCGCCTGCCATACCTCTTTTGTTCTGAGCTTCCTCACGGTCTCTGTACAGCCTTGTGCTTCACCTTTTAAATACAGCAGGAGCTAGGATTTTAAATTGCACATTTAACTCTGCTATTGAATTGTCCAATTGATTCAATTATTCATTCTCTCACTCCTTCAGTTGTCTTAGCTACAAAATTCATATAATGCTATTTTCTAAAGTGCTTTGATGGTTTTACATGAAAAGCAGCTAAGTGCAAAATACTGCTGCAGAATGCCATAAATGCAGCTAGGATTCATCAATAAGTACCAGATGAAAAGCAATCAATGATCATACCAGAGTTAAAAAAAATATCTGAGATATCAGAACATTTCTGAAATTGTAAATGTATTTAAATTAGGGCTTCACTTATTTGTGCCTTCAGTAGTACCATTCTCCATCAGTAACCTTGTTTTCATGCTTAATCTGATATTTTAAAAGGTCAGAGCAAACAAACAAAAAACCATGCCAAGATCTTGAAGGAAGAAGAAAACACATTTTCTACCTATAAAGTCCTGAGCAGTCCAATGACAGAGACAGAACAGAAAAGAAAGTCCGTTTCAAGATAGTGAAATCTGTCACTGTCCTGGAAGAATGCTGAAGGTTTTCCAGCCTCAAAGGCACAATAACTATCATGTTTGACAAAGACTACCATGATTCAAAATAGTTTGGTCACGACAACAGTGGAACATTGAAATATTCAAAGAAAACACAGCTATCCTAAACTCCTTACAAGCCACAGACAATAGCAAGTGCTATAAATAAACAAGGCAGAATAATCAGCCAGAAGGAAATTTCCACTACTTTGATGTTTTTCTGACACAGCAACAGCTTTTCAGCTGTCAAGTACTCCAGTCATAGGTCTTTCTGAGCCTCAGAGCCATTGTGAGCTGAGCCTTCACAACAGTGAGAAGTTTCTTTCACAAATTACCTCCCTGAAACTGTGGAGCAATTCATAATTAGTGGCTCTCATCAGAAAGCTCTTAAAAACGGAGAGATGTGACACAATTTAATGGAAATTGTCACAATTCAGAGATCAACTGGAAGAATGGGAAAATTGTAAAGAATTCTTGACTACTCTTCCTAGTTTACATTTTGCATAACCCATTATTTCAAAATTTCTTTCAATTAGTGAAGTATTGTTTCAGGATGTCTTACTCGTTTAGAAGGACACTGGAATTACTTTTCTTACATTGAAGAAAAATCTTTGATATTTCATATTAATATTACTTACATGAATTTAAAACAAATGTAACAGCCAATTACACATTTGTGCCCCTCAGCACATTTTGCATACAAATCGAAAATAATATCTTACTCATTTCTATTGAAATCAAAGCAAAAGAATGTATCCAGTCTAAATATTTGAATATACTAAATTTATTTAAAAGCATTAAACTAGTACTATCAGTATGCTGGTTTGATTTTCCAAACTCCAAAATTCCTTGTGTCAGAAACCCTAACTTTAAGTAATTTAAATAGGAATATCTGTCTACCTTTCTGCTAAGTAATGCTACAGAACTTACATTTTCTCTATGCTGAAAAAGAAAATCTTTCTAACTTCATTTATTTCTGATTATAATCTTACGTAGAAGGAAAGGACCCCTTTTAAATTTAATTAGAGATTTTTACTTGGTATAAATCAGATCAAGATACTGGGCACAACATTCAGCTGGCAGGTGTTATTCTAGCTACATCTACTTGACGATCTGGCCAAGTTTGTATCTTGACTGCATTTTTTGTTCAATCAGCCATGATACTATTGGCAAAAAGTATTCATGGCCAAACAGACATTTTTAATGCCATCAGTCAGTTAACATCATGCCAGCTAAAGAAAGCAAATAACAGGATATAATCTCCATTTGTCTTTTTTTTGTTTATTAACTTCAGAAAGTCAAATGGTAGAAAATGTTTTGCCTCCATACTGGTTTGCTCCCAAAGTTCTTTTTTTTTTTTCTGCTATAAATTAAACTGCAAAAGCAGGCGAGTTGTTGGTTTTCTGATACAATAGCTGATTTCTGGGCTTGATTCTTCTTAGGTCAAATATCTCTAACTTTTTGCTTCCCTCAGAATTTAGATTAAAAATATCAAACAGAAACACATAATCTAAATGTGTAATAAGATGCATCAGGACAGAATCAACATATAAATAATGGGATTTAGAAAAAAGTAGTTCCAGTGGACCAATTATTTGATAACTCTCTACTCTAAAACCTCTTTTTAGATAAAGAATATTAACTTAAGATAGTTAATGAATTCAGGTGGGGAAATATCTGTGTTCTTTCTTAAAAGAAAACCACAACAGACTGTTCAATCAGCTGAGAGCATGTTTGTAAAGAAGGTGCGTAAAACAACAAAAATGCCCTTCTAAAAAACTGTGACTTCTCTTCTGAGCTGAAGCCTCACTGAAGAAAATGAAAGAGCCTGTAGAGACAGTAATGCTTTGAGACTTTGGCCCTGTCTCTTAAAACTATTCAGGGGACCTCCAAGAGCTGTTCGTTTAATTGTGGTGAGTTTGTGCCATTGTGCACAATAGCAGCCTTTCTTGTGCTCCCAAACTTCCTTTCTTGCCAAGTCATGTTGCTTTTAATTCCAAAAAGAGCAGAACTCCATTTCTGCTGAAACTGGACAAGGTCTACCACCTTTTTAGAGATACCACTGGTTATATGAAAGAATTCTTTGAGCATAACATTGCTACCAGCCTGTACCTTGGCAGTCTCTCTGTTTCAGCATGATCTTTTGTCTTTTCTGTGTAGATTAATATACTATTAATACTCTAAGTATTTATTTACCATTAGCTGTAAAATGAAATTACACTTAAAAATCATGAACCGTTGTCTGAGTACTGGGTGGTTGGGTTTATTTTTATATCCTAAGCAATAATAACATGTAAGGTGAGAGGCTGTTTCCTGTTCTTCCTATGCTTTCTAATCTGTGTAAATCTACAGGGTTTCTATCAATGTTTAAAACCAGATAGATATTTGCAGAATGAGGGATTCCAAACAGATTAAAATTAAGTCTGCCCTAGTAGAAAAATGACAAGACTTTTATTAAAGCAGTGTTTGTAGTATATGCTTCGGTTAATTACAAGTCATTCAAAAGACTGAAAATGCAGTAGTTACGAAATTCTTCTCAGTCCCTTGGGACTATGCTGAACAATGCAGTGCTGACTCCCTTGCTAGATTACTGGAAGGAAAATATTAAATTCCAGCAAAGAAGCAATTACTAAATCCATGTTTATAATTAATTCACTACTGATTAGTTCTGATGTGAGTAGTCAGACTGAGTCTAAAAAGGCAGCTAAAATAAGAGATGAAAAAATGTCTGTGGCTAGTGTAAAATGATATTTGATTCTGTTATGAGCAAAAACAATGCCATAAAATGACCGCTGATTTTTTTTGAGATGGCAAGATTTGGAAGTTTGCCCTTCTCTCATCCTAAACAACTCACATTACTTTCAATAATTTTATTATAGACACCATACTGTGCATCAGGTCCTAGCCCAGCAGAAATCATTACAGATCTGCTGAAAATTATTGTTTTCTTCATATCATTGCAGCCATAGATGTGATTTTTTGTTTATTGATCAGTTCATTATAAGTAATCATTCAAAAATATTCTGTTGTTCACCATTGTTTCTCAACAACACTACCAATTTAAAAATTTAAGTAATCCAGTTGTACAGCTTGTATTTTTAAGTGTCTGACAAAACATCTGCAAGTGCTAGAACTGGAGGATGGCAGATGTAAATGTTCTTCGCGTTAGCATAAATTACCTGGTGAATATCAACGAATGCATCTGCAGAAATAAGATTGCTGCAGAGATATTTTAAGTAGCTCACACTAATCAACTAAACTAAAATGTAAACAGGTCCTCTGTAAATCATATCACCTTGGTGGGAAATAAACTATGAGTTCCAGTTTTTCATTTAGAGGAACTGAAAAGATACAGTTAAAATTCTTTTAACACTGTCACTCTTCTTGCTACCTATTCTTAAAGCTTCCTTCTCGTGAAAACTACTTCTTGATCTTCACAAATAAACTGCCTCTGAGGCAGAGAAGAAGTATAAGCTTACATGTGTGGATTTACATATTCTGTTTGCTCTCATCTGTCAGGTCCAAAGGCATTCAGTAGCCAGGTATGCTTGCTTTCTTTTTGATTGGCTCGTGTCTCAGCATAACCCCAGTTTGACTTTGGATCTGCAGTATTCAAAGCCAAAGAAATACTACAGCAGCACAGAGAGAATTAGAAACAATATCACTGATTAAACTATTGATCAGCCACTCTGTTAAAACTAAGGTACTCCTCCATTTGGAATTAAGCTACTGAAAATGCACTGCAACAAGGTGAAAGGCGTGATCCAAACACAGAGAAGGTACAGAAATGTTGAGTTCAAGATGTGCAAGAAAGGAGAGAGAAACCTTGAGATCACTTAGGAAAAACTGTGATAGTGAAAGGGGGAGATAGCACAAAAAGTCTGCAGCCCTGTTTCTAATGCTTGTTGTCTGTATCACCACCATGCCTGCCATCCTAACCTTGAGCAGAACTAAGAAATGGAACTCTATTTTTAAGACTTATCTAAGAGAGGGGCGACATCATTTTCATGCTAAAGAGAGTGCAGCTTTAAGGTGGGGAAGATGCTAATAAGTGTTTGTGTTCTAGGCAAGGGAGAAAGGAGAATTGGAGGGGAAATTGCGGAAGGAGGTAAGATTTTGCCAAAGAGACCAAAGAGAAGAAACACTCAGACCATCAGCACTCTGAGAATTAATAGGGTAAGACTGTATTTGTCAGACAAAAAACCAAAGCAGTCATCAGAAAGTGAAGCATAGATAAAGGGGCAAGGCTGGACCTTTGAGCAACTGTGAACAATGAACACACAATTTTAGATAAAGATCTTTGCCAACTGCAAATGAGAAGGAATGAAGTCATAGCTGAGAGCTTTTTTACAACCTTCAGACGTTCAGTAAACACCATGGATAGACCAAGGGAAGGTTTAGGAGCTGAATTGACAGAGGATACATTGCTTTTCCAAATGCTTTCTCACATCACATAACCATTTATTGATAAGCTCATGTCTTTGCACAGTGTAATAGCCATGCCATTTCTAGAAGTCATGCTTTCTATCTGGACTATGAAGTGAGTTAATGTTAATTTAAAAAAAAAAAGTAGCAACTGAAATTTCTGTGTCTTCTCAGTATCTGCCTTTTAGACTCTAAGCCGCTTAAATGAATATTTCTCTTTTTTTGAACAATGTAACAGATAAATATATTCAAATATGCTGTCAATTAAATAATCAAGTTTAATAATCCATTCCTTCTTCCAGAAACACAAAAATATTTTGCTGTGAACATCTCACCTGTAATTATTCTTCTTGTAAATACTGCTTCTCCATAGCCAGGTCAAATAAAAGCACCTTTTCTTCCATCAGTGGTCAAATAAAATTATATGAATGGGTAGGATAAGGAATTCATCAAGTAAAACTTAGCTATCTGCAAAAGGTAAGAGCAACAACATCTTGATACTCAGTCCATCACAGCTTTCTTAAGCATGGTCCATGTGCTACACCTAAAACTACTATGTGATTTCAAGTTGATCTGAGACAATAATGAAACATCTGTATAGATTTGCTTCTTACTGTGTATTTAAATAAACAGAAAAATTAAATATGCTAAACATCGTCATTGGAATCATTGCATTCATGTGTGACTCAACTTTTTAGAATATTCAGTTGGAAGTCATTAGATTTAAAAAGTCAGGAAGAAATAGTTTCTGTGAATATGAACCTAACCTTATTTAAAGAATTCCTAATTAGTATTTCCATCAGCTGTCTGATGGTGACTTCTAATCTGAATTACCTGAACTGAGTGAAATTAAACTTTCGTAAATGGAATATCCCTGTATGCTATCATAACTGTCTTCACAAGGAGTCCCTACAGAAGTACACAGGTGAACATACTTCCTTCTCACTCCTATGTTCTCTCAGTTGGATATGCTTTCTGAGTAATGAATAGTAAATATAAAATAATGATCATTTGTATAACATCTGTTCATTAAGATGACACTAAAGTGGTCTGAATCAGCACAAATTGACTAAAATTGGCCATAAAAAAGGGGGAGGGAGGGAGGGGGAGAAAAAAAAAAAGAAAGTCAAGACTTCTGTGTCTGTTTTCCAATGGGAAATAAATAAAATAGTACCTTTCTCAGTCCTACACTGGTATGTTATGCTATCACCACGAATGAAGGAAAAATACTTTTCCTTTATGAGAACACAGCATCATTTTCTACTTAAAATTATAGATGCTTTCTTTCCTGACAGCTTTGTGAATTTGAGTGATATGATGAGAAAAAATAGCTTATTTTTGGTTGCAGTTCCAATCATCCCCAACTCAACTGCATAGATGGCTCATTTGTCAGGCTGCTAATTTGCTGCACATTACAAAAGATAGGATGCTGCAAATTATACACTGACAAAAACAGAGGTAGATGCTGTGTTACTAAAATCAGTTGCTGTGTAGCTTGTAAAGGGTCTGCAGGCCTCTCTAAAGAGTGAAATTACCCCTACAGTGGCCACAGTGACCTCTAAGAGGGATTTCTTGACGACTATGGTGATAACAACTACAGTTAAGCTGAGATCTGTGTATGTCAAACATAGCTTTTGTTCTTTTACCATTTGATGTTTAAAAGAAACCTAACATTTTGCAACAGCAGAACTCACAGCAGAGAGCACAAACTGGGGTCACTATTGCATATTAGCTTAATTAATCCCTCTGACCATGTTTTATAATTTTATACAGCATCACACCAATTAAGCAGAACCAGACTACTTTTATGCCTATTACATCTGCTTAATATCAGCTGCAGTTCAGAACAAAAACCAGCCTTGAGTTTTGCCATGAATTCTCCATACTGCCCATAAATTAAACAGTGTGTTAGTGAAACAAAGGAAACAACAAAAGTCGAGCAAATCACTGAGTAATTCAGATTGACCTTGAAGGGCTTTGATTAATTGCTGAAAACCAATAGTAGACAGCACTGCATATATTTTTCCTGTGGTCTTAACTTTTACTCCTTCTTTTGCCATTAGTTTTCCTTTAGTGTTACTTCAAATTTGAGAGTTAGTGAAGTTACTATGGTGAGCGCAATCAAGAAGAGGAGAGAAGACATTGAACAATAATTTCAGAAACCTCATTTTGAAATCAGTGTTAATGTGACCAAGTTTCACTTTGCATATGAAACTTGATTCACAAAGATTGTACCAGTGACTGTGCCCAGTGACTCTGCTCACGTTTTACATATCAAACATTCACACTCAGCTGACTGGAAATAGACTGACATGATTTTGCAGAATCCATTTACAAAGCAGTAAATGTCTTCATATAGTTTTCAAACAGGAAAGATTTTTTTAGCCACCTTGTTTTACTTCGGAGGAAGTGCAAATGATCTCTTCCTATGAAGTACTGCAAGGAGATGGCTGCATGTCCTCCAGTTGAGAGAATTTAGGGCTTGTAGGGATCAATCTGCCAAAAATGCTTAAAGAGTATAATTTCCCTGGCCGTCCAGTCATCATTTCACAGGTATGCTGCCAGCTTTATAGTTTATTCCATGTGCCACATACAGAGTTACAGAGAGGGTTATTTTTTGTCTTTTTGCTGACAGACAAGGATCAGTAACAGGAAAATCAATGAACAATCAATTCAGTGAGTAATAGACATAGCCCTTTGGGGTTGTCAGGAATGGGGCAACTGTGCTTCATGGACTACTAAACTCAGAGAGCAAGAAGGCATGAAAGTATAGTCTATTCTTGTTGCCATGAACAGTACCAAAAATAGCAAACTGCAAGAAAGGAAGCATTTAGGAAAGAAATGGATCATGAGGTCAATGGACCAGCTAGCACTGACCTTAGTAACTTTGAATCAGATCTGTCAATAGGAACTGTGCTAAAAGGCAGTGTATAGAATAATATTTCTTCTTTAACCACTATTCTCTGTTTCAATACTTTCAACAATACTGAGTTTTTCTCATCATAGAAGATAGAAAACTATGTAATCACTGTGAGGAAATAAACTATGGTCTTTGGAATACCAGCACAGTCATTAAGTACCAGCAAAAGTGATGTTTTTGGGTTTTTTTTCAGATATCATTGTAGGGATTACATAATGTGATTGCAGTTTATTACAAAATGCTTAGGCTAGTTTATAAATGTGAAGTTTATGACCATGTAACTAGAGGAAATGTTCATCCTAATAGAGTAACAGAAAATAACAGAAAACATTTATTCCACTTTCTAAATAATGATTCTGGTTAGATACTTTGGTATAAGTCTAAATGAGCAAGTGAGATTTGAAGTAAATTACTTCAATAAAAATCAGTTAAAAATATGTATATGCATAAGAACTATCATAGTTATAACCAAATATAATATCCATATTACTCTGAGTTTGCTTGCTCAAAATCCCTGTATTTTACTCCAGAATCCTTATTAATTCTGATAGGACTGTTAGTCTTTTAAGTATATTGATACATTTATCCTTATTTAGCATTTTTCCCACCTTTCCTTCGCTATCAGATTTGTTCTTTCATATGAGAAAAGCTACCAAATTATCACTTTCAGTTCTGTAGTGAAGAACAACTTTGGTTTCTGCTGTTCTTTCTTAAAGGACTAGGAGGATTTTAAAAGCATTCACTGATAGCCAAGAAGATAAAATCATGCATGTACGCTCAATTTGAAATTTCTTTCTGAAGCTGACTGTGTACTCAGTGATTTGCCAGTATGCTTGATCAAAGTTTAAGTTATTCATTGAAAGAAGAGAGAGTGAAGTTTAAAAGTTTATTCCATTTATATGCATAAACATTTATATATATATATGTACTTAAAATTATATATATTTCTGAAAATACAGTAGTAGTAATTTGATAACCAAGAAACTTGTAGAGTGTACTCATTCTATAAGTTATCTATGGGTTTTGTCCTTTATTCTCTGTTCATATGGTAACTGTATTTCTGCACTTGATAAATATTGTTTAGTTTGCCAGGCTCTTGCAGTTCATTGTTTGAATTAGCAGACTGGCCATTAACTCACAAAATACCACTTTTGATCTGTGTTCAAATAAATAGAAGTTCTGAAAGGAAAGCATAAACAACAAATAATGAAAACTAAAAATATTTAGTATTAAACCACAGATATCTCTTAGTGAATTAATAGTCTTCTGAAAATGTATTTAAAATATTCTTGCCCCAGGTGACTGTAAGAAGATGTATAATTTGAATGATGGATAGAAGTAACATCTAGGTATTTCACTATATTAATTCTTTTGAATTAGTTTTGAGAAACAAATTTTTGAATTATGAACAGTTTCATAAAGCAAGAAAGGTCTGTCCCTCTGTTTCTGTTGATACAGTCTTCTCATTCTTTAGGGCTTGCTACATCACACTCATCTTTTATAGTTAGTTTAGTTCTTTATATTAGCAATAATTACTAGTTTGGGTAAACGCTTTTCTTCTAGGTGCAAAAAGGGAGCTTTATGTTCTCCTAGAGCTTTATGTTCTCCTAGAAAAATTAAGAACAGTTTCTTATTTCATTGCCTCTGTTACTAAAAGCTGATCTACTCCTTAAGCTACAGGAGCAGAGGCCAGTAGTTCCCTTGCAGGAAGAGCTGAGCTCCCTCCATGCAATTGGATTTGTAACACTCACACAGCAACAAGCAATTATCCCGCGACAGGGGTCACCGTGAGAGATAAGAGTTCACACAGCAAAACACACCCGCCTCTTTTTAAAAATGAGATAAGGAATAGTTCCAGTGAGCGGATTATGAAGCCAGTCTGTTAGATTTCATGATTTTAACAAGGGAAAAAGTACAGTGTATTCCCATCTGTCTGCCTTCTATAACTCGTTGATAGGTACCTGAAAGTGTGCACCGTACCTGCGTCATGTCTGGTACTTTACACCTGCACTAGGAGCCCAGGTGGTGATTTCTGGGGGCAGCAGAAGGTGCTTCACAGGAATTAGGATTTAAGAGCTACAAATTTCATATGAGAGAGACGCTTGTTGGAAAATTATAAATGTGTTTTCATTTTTGCTTTTCTTTTTCTCTCCAAGCAAGTTCTCTACAAACTGTGGGTTTTGTATGGCTGCCATCTGCTGAGAAAATCAATAGAGACCTACCACTTGTAAATGACAGGTAACTACATCAAGGGCACTGCCTAGGCCAAGCTGAGTTGTCAAAACCAAAATTCCCACAGTGAATTAAAAAACTAAAAGTGATGTACTTCTTAGAGAGCTATCTAAAAGGAAAAAATTCCAAATTGCTCCAATTTGCTCCTGTTAAACAGACTCTGGGTTTGCATTGGAAAACACAACAAACAGATTTCACTGGCATTTTCATGCTCTGCAGGATTTATAGCTTGGTTTCTAAGATATGCATTACATAAACAGAACTGGACAGCGTCTGTGGAAAGGGACCTAAACCTCATCTTTGCGATCTGTTTTTCTAAAAGCTGATTCACTGCCCTCTCTCCTTACTCTGAGTTTTAGCTGATGAATTCTACAAAGTGTCGCAAGAAATCAAAATGCACTGAATGATCAGAACAGTGCAAATACATTTCAACCATGAAGTCTTTTAAAAACTTCACCCTAGAAATTTTCAGAGTTTCATAAAAGCCCTATCATTTTATAACATTGAAGGAATAGCCTTTAATCTGGGATGAAAAGAAGCACCAAAAACAAGCATTCAAATGTCATGGGTCAAGCCTTCTTAATCATTGGTGGGTTTTTGTTGGGTTTTTTTTTCACTTGAGGGGGTATAAAAGAGAGGTTAAGTTTTAAAAGAGGTTTAAAATAATAATGTCTTTATGATTTTGGAGACTTGAAGTTCGCTTGGATTACGTATTCTTTCAGGATTATCTTTTGCAACTCCAATGAAAAGAAAACAAAAAGTTTAAATGAAAATGACATGATAGTCTCAAATAATTGTTGGGTTTGGTCACTAACTATTGTGAGATTCTTCATAAAATACTAAAAGCTTTTAACATTTTAATTTTTTGTTCCACATAAGCTACCTTTCAGGCCCATTCGGCCACTTCAAAATAAAAGTCCTCTCTGGCTGATTCACTCAGCTGTCCCGTTGACATTTTCACATTTAACCTCAAAGACCTGTAAAATCCTTAATGAAGACCTTCCTTGATACAATAGTAACATTGCTGTCTTGAAGACAAGTGGGCTATACACCCATGCACTGACATTATTAAATCAACAACTTAATTTTTCAGCTGGCAGATAGAGACCCAAGTCTTTGGGAGTTACTCTACTGGGCCTATCATTTTTAAGAGTAAATAGGTTATCTTTCCGCCTTTATATTTCAGATGTTTAAAGGATTTTGAATGTGTAGTTCTCTAGGGGAGCTGTCTAGAAAGTGTGAAGTTTATTATGTTAGAAAACAAGCAAGCTGTGATGATCTGACAAATGAAAATTCTCCCCTGTGTTCACTGTGTTCCCTTGTCCAACTGGTTTCATGCACTGTTTAACAAGGCATCAGCCAAGCCCAGCAAGACAGGAGATACCTGAGAAACACTCACAGAGTCTCCAGTGCAAGAACTGAGATTTCCTGCTAGACATGACATCTTTATGAAAGTAAAAAAGCAATTTTTAGTACAAGGAATCTAGTTCAGTAAACTGTGACAGACATTCAGATACTCGGCTCATCTAATTCAGTTTGACTCTGCTAGAGTCAATGACACTACATCAATGTACACCAACTAAGCATTTAACCCAGAAGGCTGAAATCATGAAAAGTCACTTCAGAGATAATACTGGCAACTTTTGAGAATAAATATGCTTTTCCATTCATACTTGAGTCTGCATTTAGATGTCCACTCTGACTCGTGCGTCTTTTGCGATCAAACTGTGGCTCCTAGTAAGGAGAGGGTGGTGAGATGACTGCCATCTTTTAAATTCCTTCTTTAACCCTTCTCAGCTGAAACCTCTTCAACTCAAGTACCTTTCTTTTGCCTCTTTCCTTCAGATGCAAAATAGAAATAACATGAAAAATGGATATGAGATTTTGAAAATCTTCCAGCCTTCAGGTTTAAGTGTGGTTTCAGACAAAGCATTCCTCGGTGTTTGAGGCCTCCCCAAATCCAGGAAAACCCAACTTTAGGCGTGCTTAGCTGTCAAGAAAGGATTTAGCTTTATGATAGGGTACTTAAGATACATTGACACATCTTGTATCTCTAGGAAGGAACAGAAAGTGATTATTTGAAGGTAAAGAAGATAAGGAGGGAAATAAACATATAATCAATTACCAGCTGCTACTTTAAATGATTGGCTGAAGAGGGGAAAAATCTAATTGACTCAGTAACCACCTATAACTGAACGGTATTTATGCAGTGTCCATGGAACAGCATGGAATTGAGATGGTCAAGCCCACACTAGCTGGAGATCAGCTTCATGGAAAGCAGTGATAAACAGCTTTTGGCTGAGCTCTTGGTTGAGTTCTTCTGTTAATTTAACAGCCAGGTCTGGCTTTATTATAGTAAATAACATACTCATTAACATGTTCAAACTCTCAAGAAGGGATGAAGAAGACATTAATAGCTGCGAAGTGTTTACAGTAAACAAGTTTACAGTAAACAAGCTCAACTGAAAATTTTGGTGCATTCCTGCACTGTATACATAGTGTGAAGGCGTCTGCTCAAAGCAACCTTTAAAGAGTGTGATCTGGGTGGAGCCTAGGACAGGAGGGACTGAAGACAGAAATTCTGATTCTCGTATAACTTGGCAAGAAGTATGACATATACTCCTGTGTGGCAAGATGGGCAGCAGTTCAGATGTTGTTTGTTGATATAATTATAGCCAATCGGTTTCCAATGCTGTATTTGCCTTTATGGTTTTTTTCATCACTGATTCTCTAAACTACATTTTTGGATCCATATCTGAGATAAAATCCAAGGCCAGGACCCTCTGTCCACTAGGACACCTTGAAAGCCACTTGTTGATGAAACCTTCCTCAAAGAGGAAATACTCAGATAACTGAAAAACTAGAGCTGCTTATATCTTAGCAACATATATATTTATGTCACAGAATCACAGAATCATAAGTGTTGGAAGAGACCATCAAGGTCATCTAGTCCAACCATCAATGTAACACCGCCATAATCAATTCTAAACCATATCCTCAAGTGCCACATCCAGACACCTCTTGAACACTTCCAGAGGCAGAGACTACATCAGTCCCCTGGACAACTTATTCCAGTGTTTAACTATTCATTGAGTGGGGGTTTTCTTCTAATATCTAATCTGAGTCTCCCCTAGTACCACTTGAGGCCATTTCCTCTCATCCTTTCATCTGAGACATGGCTGAAGAGGTCAAGTTCCAACTCACTACCTCCTTCTTTCAGGGAGTTGTAGAGAGTGATAAGGTCCCACCTGAGCCTCCACTTCTCCAGGTTAAACAACCCCAGACTAAACAATGCCAGTTGCCATGTTCCCAGACTATGTAACATATGGTCACATATGTGTCTATAAACATACATATGTTACAACACCCAAAGAATAGAACAACAGATCTAAAAGAATGTTCATATTTTCTTGAGCCTCACCAATTCCAGACTCTCAGAATAATTAATGGGTGCTGTGAAAGAGCATGTAGTATAGCTCAGACTCCATGCAGATGTGTTATCTGCAATTGGACCCACTGGTATAGAATCACTTAAAGAAATGGTCTAAAATCACAATGACATTTTTAGAGTTAACAGATAAGGTAGTGTGAAAGCTCTTCAGACCCTGGCTTGTGCTCCTATGCCACCACTAGTTCCCCATGTGGGCTTCTGATGGCTGAGGTGAACAACTTTTCTCAGCAGACTAAGGAATAACAGAAAGCATTTTTTTTTCCCATAAGTATTAAGCACAAGATTGGATGAAACACCACTAGATCTCCACTATGATCAAGGTTACAAACATGCACTACTGGGTCCCCAGCACAAGAAAGACATGGACCTGTTACAGTACATTGAGAGAAGGGCCTCAAAAATGATCAGAGGGTTGTAACACCTCTCCTATGAAGAAAGGCTGAGACAGTTTGGATTGTTTAATGTGGAG
Organism: Chiroxiphia lanceolata; assembly: GCF_009829145.1. NCBI lineage: Eukaryota > Metazoa > Chordata > Aves > Passeriformes > Pipridae > Chiroxiphia > Chiroxiphia lanceolata. The sequence goes on along the minus strand of NC_045642.1, from coordinate 20,827,859 downwards.
AGGAGAAGACTCTGGAGAGACCACACTGTGGACTTCCAATATAAAAAGGAGGCTTATTAGAAAGATGGAGAAAGACATTTTACCAAGGCCTGTAGTGATCGCACAAGAGGCAATGGTTTTAAACTAAGAGTATCTTTCTACTGGATACAAGAAAGAATTATTTTATGAAGGTGATGAGACGCCGAAATAGTTTTCCTGGAGAAGTGGTGGATGCCCCGTCACTGGAACTGTTTAAAGTCAGGTTGGATGGGACTTGAGCAACCAGATCTGGTTGAAGATGTCCCTGCTCATTGCAGGGGGGTTGGACCTGATGATCTTTAAAGGTCCCTTTCAACATGATTACATGTTTACCATGATTACATATTCCCCATGATTACACTATCTCACCTGTGCAAAATGCAGATTATACGGGGCTCTTTACAATAAGGAAAAAACAGAATATTGTACACAAGGCTATTCTGTGCTCTTTCACAGGATTTCATAAAAACATAATGTCCTTACCTCAGTGTTAATTCTTTAATTTCTGTGATTCTAGTTTTATTTTCTGGGGCAGAAATCAAATAAGCAAAGGCTTCCTTACATCTCATTAGTCACTGACACATACATGTAACCATGTGGGTGTGCCAGTTGGAAATCCGTTGAGTGATTTACAAGTGTCATTTATAAGTATGTCCATAGATATAAATTTTATTATCACTTGCATGAATATGTTATCCAACCTACTTTTATTTTTTTTTTATTTATTTTGTTTAAATGTATTGCTCCTCGATCACTGAAGTGAAGCTTAATTAAGTAAGGGTCTGCATCCTGATTACCATAATTACTGTGCATTATTATAGCAGCTCATTCACAATAGCAACGTTAAGTGGGTGATAGGGTTTGTCTCCTTAGTTTCCCTGCTTTAGAGGCTTACAGACATTACCCATTCAGAATCTGTTCGTAGCAGATATTTAATAACCAAGGACTCGATCTTGTTTCTATAGGTCGTTCTCTTTCCTTCAAATGAATATTGATTTCAAGAAATGCAGGATGAAAGCTGTATCTGAAACATGAAACTGATTTTATTTCCTTCAGTTTTGAAGGAGCTTTATATTTTTCTTTGCTTTATACTACTTTGTGAGAGGAAGGTTTCTTTGCTTTTTCAGGCTACAAGTAAAATAGATGTTAAGATGTTTTCCTGCATCACTCTGGAAGGGAAAGCAAGTGATTAATTCAAAGCATAATAGCAATAGCTTATACTTCTGTACTAGCTTGCATCTTGAAGGATACCTATCCCAAAGCACTTTACAACCTAAATAAAGCAGGAATCATTAAAATTCAAGATTTGCTATTCCACAGGGATTGTTATACTGTACCTTAGTGTTATGTGTACAACAGTACCATGGTTACAGCAGCTACCTAGAGCAGAGAATAGTGAGCTTTTAATGATAGCTTTTTTTCTTTTCTGTGGGTGTTTAACAGATCAGTTTTCTATAACTGAAATGTATCCCTGTTTCAGGTAGAACACGTTACTTATTCCAAGTCACAGAGAAACTCTAGTCAACAATTTAGAGGATATTTGAAAAAACACCACAACCATTAGAAAACATATTAAATTTGAAGAAAACAGAAAATGATTGCCTGTGTTGGAACAAGACACCTGTATCTAGAGTCAGCACTGTCTTGTATATAAAAAGTGATAACTCATCTTTCATATTGACAAGTGGTCAAGGCTTTTGTTTTAATATCTAAGTATTAAAATATTGACTAATCTGAATAACAAACTACAGTAACCTTAATGAATTACACACACATACAACACCCCAAAATTTCCCTTCCAAGCTGTGACAGGTCAAATCCTGCATTGAATAGGATCTTTTCTATTACCATATCACTGTTCATCATAGCCTATCTCTCAAACTGACCGGAGCCATCACGTGTTTTCCAGTAAAAGAAATAGGTTTCAGGAATAATAATTGTCCTGAAAAGAGACCTTAAAAATGTTGTAAAATGTATAATAATATGTTGAGAGAATGAAGAACATTTTAAAAATCCACTGGAAGAAAGGCTTAGAACTACTGGACCATTCTGAGATCCCCATACAATTGCTTGCATTGTTTTAAAGGTCAGTATATGAACTAACCAGCTCTTGTCACCAGTGAATGATGAAAAACAACTGTCAGAACCTTATGAGCAAAGATCTATTCATACTATAGGGACTGGATCCTGATGCAGCTTTTATATCATCAAAATAACAGTAATGCTTTTCCCCCCACAATGATATGTCACAGTGTGGGGAGGATCCGTAATGTCACCTGATTTTCAGACAGCCTCATGATCCACTAAGCCAAACCAACAAAATGATCTGGAAAAGGTCAAAGGGTATGGTTTCACTTCCAGCAAAAACAAAAGAAAACAAAATGAAACAAACAAAAAAACCAAATTTGGATGTTCCATTAGATCTCAATGAAATAAGAAACAAAGCTTTTTATCAATATTCAACACATTTACACTAAAAGGCATTGAAAGATAAAATTTAGAGGGCACTGACCAGCTTTACTAGACAAACATCATTTTTAAGGGAGAGAAATACACCTGCCACTCCAGAAGTATAATACTAATGTCTCCTGTGTCTTTAGCTGATTGTAAGCCTCTAAATCTTCTGTTAATTCACTGAAAGAATTAATGCAAGATGTATAGCACCTGGCTATTTGGTTAGTTTACAACTGTATTAAATTTTGGTTCCTCAGATGTATTGGTTTAAGACAACTGAAATTAATTATTGCCCCCTGGTAGGTCTTAGCTGTAAAGGTTTTTACACTTTAGCCTGGTTAGGACCCTTGCACAGTATTCATAATTTTCATTATTTTTTCATTTTTATTGACATTATTTGTGCCTCTTCCTGAAATTTTCCATTTGCAAAAAACTAAGTTGACATATACAGTTATAGATTTAAATAATACTTTGAAACATACAATATGCTTTACCCAGATCTGACTATACTTACCACTTTGTCATACATTTCAAAAGAGCAATTTGGAGGAAAGAATAAATCAGGACTTCAGAAACATACAGTACAAGTTAAACAAAACACTCTCTTTAAATAAAAAAAATCACATTTATAGAGAAGGAAAAATAGCAGTTAGACATCCTGTTATTAAACATAGCTACATTAATTAGCATTCCAACTAGAGTAAGTAAGAAATTAATAAGATCAATAAAGGTTTCTAACATATCAACTGTTTTGCTAGCGTCTGGTTTGGTTCAATTTCAAGCTTAGGCCCTAATTCCACCAGCATTGCCAAAGTCTAACACTCATCAACATGGTGAGCAACTCTGCTGATTGGCCGTTTTAGTACTCTGGGAAGAGGCTTTTTAATAAAGGACAGCAATTTTCCAACAAATTTTGTGTGGTTTTTTTTTAAAAAAATCTGAATCAATAAAGATTAATTTCTAAATTATTCTTGAACTGAAATACTGCAGATTGCTGTTGGAAAAATGCTTTTGCTCACACCTTAACTCAGTGACAAGAGCCCCAGAATTTGGAAAGAAATGTGTTTATTTGACTTTCTGTAAGCACTTGAACGCCTCTTTGCTTCTTTGCATTGCCTCCAGTTTTCAGAAATCAGGTTGCAGAGAACAAAGATTAATGCTCTTGGATGATCTGCGGTAGCTCTGGTTTTAGACAGCTCAAAGTGAATAAATCTTTGCTATTTATAAAGAAAACAAAAGATTAAAGGTAAGCTGATTACTGTGGCCGCAAATGAGATACACTTTTGTTTCAGCAAATCCTTAAAGGAACACAGATAAACCTCTGTCGCTGCTGAAAAGTGAATATAACTAGTTACCTTGTTTATCTCATAGAGTGGTTGGAGCTACTGCTTCAACTATAGCTATTTGTCTTGAGAAACATGGTGTGCACTGATTTAAAACATTATTCAGAATTTTAATAATGCAACAAGTACTGACTTCTCTCTCCTCTATAAACAGCTTGAAGGTATCTGAAAATTATGAGAATAAAAGGAAAACATGCCACCTTCTAATGATGTCCCTGCTTGTCTAATTGTTCCTTGATCCCTCAATCTACAAAATTAGCACTGATACGGGTCATGCCTCCAGGCAAACATGTTACACTCCGTCCGCTATTCTTCACAAGAGTGTAGTTATCTGAGTAGATACATCATGCTGGGCACCCCTTCAAGTTCTGTGAAATTGTACAGGGGTTTTTAATTTGGCTTCTCTGTATTTCATTAGGAAACAGCCTTCTCACTCACATGTTGTTTTGTGAAGTTGTTTCTTTTTGCATGCAATGAAAAGGAGGTTTATTTTCAAAGAAATTTAACACAAGATCTTTCCTGAATTTTACATAGCATTTCACTGAATTTTTAGACAGTTTAGCACATCTTTCAGAAATCATCCCAGAAAGCTGTTTCTGGTACCATCAGGGCTAAATCCTGACCTGTTCAGCACTTCAAAATTGTGTGGTATGAAATAGAGGATAAAAGTAGGTTGCAAATGATAAAACAATTTCTAATATGTCACATTCTAAAGACAATTTTTACAATTGCATTGTTTAAATTTAGTCATATATGAGTTTTCCCTTCTGAATATTGTCCATCCAGCAGGGCAGCTGGAAGTAGAAGATTTGCAATTCTTGGTTCATTATTTGTTCCTTTCTACCAGCAGGAGCACTGGCACAGCAAAACACTTGTGCAAATACACGGGGTACTTCCTTCTGCTGCTGCCCTGATGGTTTCTGGATGTCTCTGAGGAAGAGTTCCGGGCTTCCTGAGGTGTCCGTCTGGTAAGGAGCTTTCACCTGCTACTGGTGAAAGCTGTCAAGCAAAGGGGGAAGGGGAGCTTCCAGTCCTCCCTTCCAAGCAGAGAAGAAAGACAGAAGAGGTGCAACAGTGAGGGAGATGTCATATGTGTTCCCAGCCCTTCTGATTCCCACAAGTCATTCTTCTGGCTCCAGGAGATAAGATGGGATATCTCTTCATAGAGCATTCAAAATTGCAGAAAAGGCTAAGCTTGCTCGTTTTCATTTTGTAGGCACAATACTTAGAAGAGTTCTCAGTGACCATGTTCCAGAGCTTTGAGGTCCAGAAGTGGCCAGGGGATATATTTCTTAGAGTGCTTATGAAGGATGAATACACAGTCATGTCTACATGATCTGTATTACACACACATTTTATGTATGGTATAATTGCATATCAATACATCCTCAATATCCCTCTGCAGGTTACATTACAGATGGTACATTCAGAATTCGAGTAAATTCAGTGTGGCATTCAATTTTTTAGAAGGAAAGACAAAAACATAACTTTGTTATATTCTCTCTTCAACAACTTCAGTCAGGTTTTTCTGTTGTTTACTAGTGTTTGAGACTGGTTACAGTGTGCACAAGGAAGAAGACATCTGCCTATTGGATTTTGTCTTTTTACACTTCTTTCTTTAACACTTATGCCACATTCATCACCACTACATACATTCTTATCATCGAGGAATAGTGACACACTATCTCAGCTTTGTCAAACAAACAAAGCAAAGTTATATGTTATCCTATTGTAAACTTCATAAAATATGATAACACCTGAATGCTATGAGATATAATTCAACTTATTTAAGTACCTGCAAAATGCTAGTAAATAACTACTGCAACAGAAGACCGATAACTGATCCTGGAAATTCTGTACTCATAGGACCATATGGTTAGTCCCTTTTTGACAGGATGGCAGACATTGTTTCTTCACAAAGGGGAATTCTTACTGTTCCTGAGCTGTTCTATACTGCTAGGGCTTGAGGAGGGAGGGAGGGAGCAGGGAGCTCACTCTAGCATGGCAACTCATGGTTTCCATTCATGGTCTCACAGGTAATGAGAAACATTGGGTTATATTGGGTGTAACTGTCTCGCATTGTAGGTGCAGATATTAAGGATAGTGCTTGTAGGAGTTAATTATATTCATATACAAATGTAGGCAAAGAGCTCACATGAGGATAAATACTGCTATCCTAGGACAAATAAATGCTTGGTATTCATAAACCATTAATAAAGGTCACACATAAGTTTATTTAACATTCCTGCAGATGCTTTGCCTCTTTCTCAAGATCTATTAAAAAAACTTCCATCCGCAGATCTTAAAGAACTTTCATAATTAACTAATCTCTGTGAAAATACGTATATACATATGTATGGATATATGTAAATATATGTGTGTATATATGTGTGTGTGTGTATATATACATATATATATATGTATCCTCTATTAATGGTGAGGAATTTCAGAAATAACCAGATTAAGTTTGTGAAGGAGCCAGATACAAATATCTTTTTTTTTTTTTTTGGCTGCTAGACTGATGTTCTGACCTTATTTGGATCTGACAATATTTAGGTCAGCATTTCAAAAATATATCTGCTTACCTCTGAGATTACTACAGTCACAGCAAGGTAATGATACTCAATTGTGTTTGTAATGCCCCTAAAGAGAACGGACATTCTGCTAACTAATTGGCATTTACTAATGATGAACAGAAATTTCATTCCCATTTGGAATCATGTAACTTCTCAAAGTGATGCGTATAGCATCTTTGCAGGTTTATCAATAAATTTTTGCCCCTCTTTAATATGACAATGGAAAAGATTTCAGGCTTTTGAAACAGCTACCTACTTTGACTTCCCAGATGATTTTGGGGTGAATACATTACAAATGCAACTTATTAAAACACACATGTATTAATGGCGACCACTGCGTAAACTGCAAAGCAGCTATTATCACATAGTACAATTAAATTCCTATTTAATTCACGTAGATCTTCCTCATTTTGCATACCAAGCATTTCTGGAAGTTAATTGGCATAAAAGACAGGGTAAACTATGCACAACAAATTGAGTGTGAAATAAAGTTAATTTAGATAAAACCCAATGTGAAAACTGCTGTTTCGGCAATATTTGCAAAGAAGAGAAGTCACCAGCACAATGTTAATGTCGTTGACTCTACACTGTGTCATAACTGAGATTTCAGTATTGCATTTATATAAACCCTAGTTTGCAAGACTCTCTTTTGTGCTCATTATATAAGAAGCCGTGGAAACTACTTAATGGAATGTTACTGACAAAAATGAAAAAAATAATAAATTTTAGCTATAGGAAGAGTTTTTATTTAATAGATAGTTTGTAGGAGTGATTTAGTCTTGTCAAATCCTGACAGCCTCCTGAAGTTAGTGTTTAACTGTTGTTTTCAACATATATATTTTCATAATAATTAGCATAAAGTTAATTAACTAATGCATTTTAATGCATCTAAGTAATGCCATAATTCCTCTAGAAGAATCACTCCAGACAACTGGGAGGGAGGTTTTAGGAAAAATTTTTTATTGTGAAAGTGGTGAGGCACTGGAAAAGGCTACACAGAGAAGCTGAGGATGCCCCATCCCTGCAAGTGTTCAAGGCCAGGTTGGACAAGGCTTTGAGTAACCTGGTGTAGTGAAAGGTGTCGCTGTTCCTGGCACAGGGATTAGGACTAGAATGATCTTTAATGTCCCTTCCATCCAAGAGATTTGATGATATACTAGTAAAATGCGTGAAAACTCACTCCATAACAGCTAATATATTTAAGCCTATTTTTTAATATAACTATTAAAATATACAAGATTGCTTTTACAAGGAATAAAGGCCAGCAATGAAGGTTTGCATGCAACTGGATATTTAGATGCATTTCTTAACAACTAATTTTTAATTTGTTTTTTATGGTGTAGAAATCAGCTGGTGTTAGCACAGTGTTATGCTTTGGCTCCTTACTTCTACTCTTTAACTTCTTGTGTCTTGCAATCTTTCATCTGCATTTTCATTATCATGCTATTCTTATTAGCAAAGTCAAAACAGAATTCCCAGGTTTTATTCTTGAAAAAAGAAACATCATCAAACTACTTGATTTCAAATAAAATGGGTCTTATAATAGATGAAATGTTTGATATTGTCCTTCCAAAGGATTTGAAGATCCACCTATTAAGAATGACAATGGATAAGAAGATTAGTGAGATTATTCTAAAATACCTCATATATATATTAGTCATGGAGAAAAATGTATTTTAAAGTACTGGACTACAGAAGCTAAATGTGCACACATTGTGTAGCCCATCACTACAAAGTATCTTCTACATATTAACACTTTATTATATATATAGTGGACTTTATAAGGCAGAGAAATACTTGAAGATAAATCAGTGAAAGTAATAAGTCTGTATATGTTATAGAGAAATGAAACACATTCATATTATATGCTACTTTGTATACTCACTATAAAGAAACAGATTAGCTGGTATGATTTTTTTTGTGGTCCTTTTTCCAGCTGGGTAATTGATCATCACTGAAGTGCAATATTTTTGTGCAATGTTTATGCTGACTGAGATGGTCTTTCTCAAACTTGCCTATCTGGTGGGAGAAATCATATTTCCTTCTATATGAAACTTCTTCCATGTCATTTTTCCCAGTTACATGGAGTTCAGCAGGAATCATGGCCTAATAAAGATGTTGACCCTGTGAGATGCTAAGCACTTTGAGAACAGGACTGAGAACCACATCCATGAAACAGGATTTTCAAGATCCCTCTAAAGTGCCCAATAAATCTACCGCAATTTGAGCATATATTACTATCGATGCTCAAACTACCACTTGCAGATTTGCAGTTAGTAATCAGGTAGAAGTTATTTTGATTACTTTGGTTGCTGGAATTAGTTTATATATTTGTATACAAGACCCTTTTCAGTGTACCATAAAACTCTGCAGGAATTCAGGCTGTAGTTGGTAGAAATTAAATTCCTCTCATCCGTTACTGAAAGATTGTTTATCAAGATGCTGCAGATGAATTAGTGTAATCCTTATCACTTAATATAGCCTAGCTTGATACCTTTACTGGAATTGGTTCTCAAAATTAATCAGCTTAGGAAACGTTAGGAAAGAGTAATGTCAGCTATTAATTTGCAATCTCAGAAAAAAAACCCAAACTTGCCCATGTAATACAAGAAGAAGGAGAAGAGCTGCTCTCTACAAGAACAGTCTTGTGATTTTTATCTGTACTGAATTCATCAAATGTCACCTATTTAAATACCTTGCAAAGATATATGAACTCTGACTGTTTGTTATGCTGCTTTTATTTTGGTGTAGGCAGCATCCTTCTTAAATGGGGATATATGTGTACAGGGTTTAGCCTATGTCTCAACTTCTTTTGAAATATCAATATTCTTTTCTGTAGAAAAGTGGTCTATCCAGAAAGGAATTAACTATTAACTTCAAATGTTAGGCTTTTGTTAAACTTTAAGATAAACTACAAAGTAGAAGCGTCTGGTTTCCTGTCAGGTTTTAAGCTACTCCTTATATCATCTGTGGGAGATACAGGTTTGTGTGTCATACTGCTTAAGTACCTTCAAAAGATTTTACTAATGTGTTTTGGGAAAGATTAATTCCCCTTTCAGCAATGTGCTATGATGTTAGGAACAGCCATGTCAAACTCTTCATTTTTTTACCTCACAGCTAAAGCTGGGCAGCCAGTTTACATCCTTACTGCTTGAATGAAATAATAGGAAATGTGCTAGTATTTTTCACTAGCTTGTGACTCATAATTTTCAGAAAATCTCTGTGTGTAATTTCTTTGGTGCTTCTATTGCATGCTCAGTGAAACAGTCCCCTGTGCAAATACCTCTCTATTAGGGCAGACTTGAAATGAGATTTTAAAGTATTGCTTGCATCAATCACGAGAAGAAGTTTTTGAAAAACTTTGAGTGTGGCTTAGTTTTTCCAGTGGGTGTGAGGACTAGGATTTCATTAAAAACATCTCTAAGGAATGATTACCAGGGCCTAATCACAGATAGTTTGAAGAAAAATACTTGAGGAGTGGTGGACACCTCAGAAAACCCCAGAAAGAACCAAATTAATTGTTACATTTTCTCCTGGATAATGCCAAATGGTCAACTGAGGTTCCTCTACCTCTGCTACCTGTGACGTGTCATTCAGACAGTGGGGAAATGTGAGTGCAAAATTTATCTGAGTAGGAATGCAAACAAAGATTTGGAAACAATCTTTGGAAATATTTTTTCCAAACAATATTTGGAAAAATATACTTTCTTGCTAGTTTGCAGGGAAAATTTTTCTAACAGGACTTCAATTATTTTTGTTTCAATTTAATATTTTAAATTCCACCTTGCATTCTTGGAGAAGATAAAACCAGATCTCTCCATTTTTTCTTTATGGTTCTCAAGTTCAAGAAGATATTTCTTCATTCTTATCTTCTGATTAGGAGGAACTTTGAGGCTTTTCCTTTGCTACTGTATTTTAAGGGAAGAATGATCCGTATCTTGCATCTATACTGAATTATTTTCCTAGAGGAATAGGCTGTTGTCCTAGATGATACCAAAGTTATTTCTTGAGAAAATGTAATTAACCTGTTTTGGGATCAGACATATCCTAACATGATTTGGAATTCAGGTGGAGAATGTTATTACTATTTTGCAGTCACGCTTTCCATTTCAGTATTTTAAATGACAGTGAGCTTAGGGTTTTCCTACTGCTCATACCCTCACTGTGGCTAAAAAAGAACTGTGGCAAACCCTATTGTCGCTCTCCTGAAGGAATGAGTATAACTTCTCCTCAGTTAATTCTTTTCTGGACATACTGCACTTCTGTTCCCTTTGACCAAATGTTGTGTTAGTGTCATCTGCCCCGCAAAGAGGGGCCATATGCAGCTGCAATGTTTATATCACACAGAGCCATATATAGGGAACTTAACAAACTCTGTTAGTTCAGAGTCTGCAATTAGGACAAGAGATGAGAAAATTAAGTGAAACATAACAGAAAGGAGGGATTGATTCAGGATATTGCAAAAAAACAGCGATGTTTGAGGACAGAAGGATTTGCAAAGGAGTTATTTGTTAAAGTGAATGTGAACTCAACCTTCAGGAAAGGCTTTCCAAATTAATTCTTCTTCTTGGGACATGCAGGTACATAGTTATCCAGCTATCCTGACTTTCCCAGCACAGTCCTGTCAGAACAATTTTATGGTGACATCAGAGAAGAGTCCTGTTAGAACAATTTTATGAGGGCATCAAAGAAGCTATGAAGCACGAAGGATGTTATAATAATCAAAGGAAATTTAAGGCAATGAAGTCCAGGAAATTATAAAAAATTCTCCATTTGTAGTTAATTATCTCAATGCAGGCTCCACAGCTGCCTTGCAGGAAATGAATGCTTGCCTGAAGAGCTTTACCCAGTTTTGTCCAAGCAAATGAACAAGAGTAGCAGAGAGTTTGGAGCAATGCCCATGACATAAGACTTTATCCCTTATTGCCAGGGCTTTTATCCCATCTGAGATCGAACAGCTTAAAAGTAAAAATTACTGTTTACTTGAGAATACAAGAATTTATATTGATCCAGTGAATGTGAATGTTCACAGGCCTTATGATATAAGAAAATAATATCCTTTTCTGTTTACAGTTATTGTTCTTTTGAGTGGCCAGCAGATTAAATATGTGAACTCACATTTTGAAAGCACATTGATCCATACTTAGCAATAACTTTCATGATTGTCGCAGCAGTACAGACAAAACATCTTTTAAGACTTCACAACTTTATTAAGATAACCTTAATGAGTAATTTTGCTGTGTCAGGATGATTGTCCACTTGCAAATAGTTACACCCCAGAAGCTAATGAATTCTTTGGCATTGAACAATGGTCCAGGTGAGCTATTGGAGAATACGTTAAGACAAAGTACAGAGAGAAGTCATGTTCATACAAGTATTTTTCTGCCCTTTAAATTCCCCTCATCCCCTCTCCTCCCGTTCAAGTGAAAAAAAAAATAATTCCAGACAAACTGATTGGACAAAGTGCAGCGTTAACTGCCTGTAACTGCATACTGGGACATTAGCAGGGATTTAATCCTCTTCCACCTGTCCTCTCCCAAAAAGCCAAGTGTGGAACAACCCCCTTGACCCTCACTATGAGGGAGAGCACCACGTCTGCATCAGTACAAGCTGTACTAGCAGATTGTGGGTTGTGCACACTGCAGAACAGGAGATTTCAAAGAAACCCATCAGTCACAAAGAAGACCAATATGAGGTAGGTAGAGGCCCTGATTTTGGCTCTGATGAATTGAAGTGAAGAACCATAAGCAAACTAGGTCCAGTAGTGCAAACATGAGTCAGCCAAGAGGACTGAGAATAACCACAGCTCCTAAAGATACCACAGCCTGGTAGCAACAGCTACAGAAACAGCCTGCCTGAAGGACTTGTCAAGATCAACTCCTTAGAACTCCTGCTAATGTCTTAGTCTAATATAACTTTAAGTCAGACCTATTCAGTCTGATTGCATTAGTAATCGCTGTGCTTCCAGTGACTTTTACTCATTCTGCAGTATATTTACTCCAAGACATGGAAACAGAAGAGTAGGATACAAAAATTATCTGAGTTCGGTTCCCTTCAATTGCCAGGGGTTCAGCTCATGAAAAGTGGAAGGGAAAGGGGCACTAGTGGCAGTAGGACATCTAATTTGTCACTCTTCTTGTACAACGATTTACTGTCACACACTTCCTATGGTTTTGACCAGCCCAAGTTGTAGGTTTTCTAGTATTTCTTACGGGAGATTATTTTACATGTTCATACAACTGTGATAAGAAGATTTTTAAAAAAGACTTATTTTTTTCTTGTTTTAATTTCAATCTCTATTCACTTATTTTTCACTATACTTATTATGCTTTCACTTCTGTGCTGACAATTTGATTTTAACATTGCCCACAGTGTTTTCTTCTTGTATGGTTATACACCATTGCTTTCTTCACTATCTTGGCTCTTATAACTCTTCCTTAACTCCTTCAGTCTGCCTAACTCCATACCATAAAATGTACTGAAACTGAATACAGTATGGGAGCTGCAGTAAATGGGGTTTACTACAGATGGAGAACAGTTTCTAACCCTGAGCTGTAGCATGGTTTCCTACTTAGTCAATTTGTTTCCCTGTCTTCCTCTAATTATGCACGTCATGTTTACAGTCCACTGTGAGACACATATATTATGAAAACCAGATGATTCTAAAATTGTTTCCCCATGTAATCACATTACTAACAGAAAGGTTTTAATATAGTGGTATTTTTTAAAATATTTTTGTTGTTTTCTCAAAAAATGCTTTGCAATAATCGTTTCCCATTCCAAATTATCCTGCTATAAACACACATTAATTGACTAGTTCCTTTATTCTTTCGTGAGAGACTTTATTTTGGCTTAAGGGACTGATTGCTCTGTTTGCTGTGAAATACTTGTGGGAATTTCATGAATTTCATCTCTAAGATACAAGACTCAGGAGGGTAATGTGAGTTGATTGCTATGATCAAAAGAAAATGGAAATCAAAGAGAGGAGGATATATTTGGTTTACAATACATCTCTGTTTTAAATGCTCTTTCAAATTAACAGCTAAGATTATTAATTAATGACTTCTGAAACACCTTTAGCATCAATGCAAGCTGCCTGTGGCTGTGAGTAGGAGATTCATACAGCAGAAAAGTGCAAAAGCTTTTCTTATTTCAAGCTGTCAGTTGGGCTATTCCATTACTGAGAATTTTCTAGGTTACATTAAATGTATGTAATGAAAATATTTATGATGTGAATATTTTTTTCAGTATGATAAGTGGTATGAAATTAGTGAATGAAAACAAAAGTCAAAAATAATGAATTTTTATAGAGTGGTAAATTTTTATACCGCTGTATTACTGGTGCTGAGTTTGATACCCACTTGAATCCTTTGACTAAGTCCATTAGAACTATGTCAGTCAAAATAAGCATAGTTTTGTTTTACTAGAGAAATAATAATGAATATTTTTTAAACTTTTCTTTTACTGATGTCTAATCTACCTCTATAAGGTGAAAGAGCCCTGTAAAATGGCAGCACACAGCAGAATTACATTGACAAATACTATAATGACTAAACAGGCAGAATTTGGGGTTGGATTTAATGAACAAATGAGATTTAATTGAGATGCTCAGAGTAACACATTCACTTTTCATTAAAGTGCTTTTTGTAAGTCTTGGATCCAGGCTTCATGTCTTAGCTGAAAACAGCATAAGTGTCTGTTGCAGTGTAGGATTTTAATTCAGTGCTCATTCTGAAGGAAGAATGACCCTTACAGTGCTTAATCGACCACAGCATTTCTCAAGAATGACCTGGGGTCATCTTGGAGGTCTCCCGTGCAAGTAGGAGCAATAATTACTGCTCACTGATTAAATGGAGTGTATCATTATAGACTGCAGTGGTCCTAGTCCTAATAGGCTAAGTAAAACAGGGAGGAAGATTCTTAATTTGAAACGTCATTGTATTTATCAAAACCAAACCAAAACAATTTAAGTTGTTCTAATGCTGTTTTCAAGATTAATTTGTACTCTTGGAACTCTTTTTGCTCTAGCCCCCTGTTCAGCTTCACAGTTGTGCTCTTGCTGCCACAGATAACCAAGGTCAAGGAATCTACCCCACGTAAATCCTAAACTTAACCTCTTTTTAATCCTCTGCCCTTCAAAGACCCCTCTGGCAGTGTAGGCTGTTCTGAGCCTACAATTATTTCACCACCCACATCAATTTATTGCATTCACTCCAGTTTGTGTGTTGTTAGTCAGTAAACCTGAATTATGTACAGTGACCTCTACAGAAAAGCCATGCCCCTGATTATTACAATATTCTATCTATTTTCTGCTAAACTTCTCCTTCTTAATTCCCTTGCTGAAGCACATTTGCCCTAGTTCAGTTGGACACTCGATCTCTCTGTAGCAGGCCACCACCAAACGATCAAGGGCCCCACTGCAATTACAAGTAATCCTACAAAGAAATGAATAAAGACTCAATTATGAAGCATTTTAAATGCAGACTGCACCATAGCTCTGTTAATACGTCACCCCCTACAAGCACTGTGAAATGAGATTGGAGATTGGGTCTTTAATACGAATTAGATTTCAGCAAGATCACTTACAGGTCTGTTTTTCCCCTTCAAACCAGCTCCAGTGAAAATTATGTGCTCCACTCATCGTTCACTCCTACTTAATTTGATTCCTTTTAAATTCCTAAGTGTCTCAGATATTTTCTGCAGATTATTCTTTAGCAAACTGAAGAGATAATTTTGGCTTATGGGTAGACATATTAGTAGCATAATAGTTTTGGTGAAAATAGGACCCTGCCCATTTTTCTGAAAATTGCTCAACAGTAATTTGGATATCACTAACAATAGCATGTGGAGATAGTTTGGTTTGGACCAGCTTGTAATTACCTTTCCTAAATGAACAGAAAAGGGGGTTCAAATGACATTTTTGTTCCCTTTCACAAGATCCCTTCTCTGTTCATGAATGGTATATTCTTCCCAGTTAAGATGTGGTATTAGGACTCAAGATGTCTATGGATGTGTTTTTGTGCATGGCTATGGTCTTGGTCATTGATCAAGTGTTTAACATCTAATATACAAAATTTTGCACTCTTTCAAATACAAATAGTAGTCATCATATTTTTGCCCTTACCAGTCAAATTTACTTTCTCATCTTACCTATCCAAGTTTAGCTTTTTAGGGTAAACACTAACAACTACAAAAATCACCCTACAATGAATTTTCTTACATATTTATTTTATAAATGTCTGCTCCAGAATGCACTGCTACACAGAAATGTTCTCATAAAATATTTGTTTTAAAGTAGTATAAGCAAAATATAGACTTATTTAAAATACTCAGAAAGGGTTTCATGGTTTCATTGTATACCTGTATATTTAACTTAATCATATGGATTTTATTTTATTGGATTTATAATTTAATGTATTCATATTTGCCAAGAAGGTAGATCTTTGAAGTTCTGAAAAGGGTGAATGCTCCATAACTCAGCTGTGTAAATATATAAAATTCTCCCTATGTCATGATCTAAATAACAAGCCCACAGTATCTTTTCACTTGTTTCTTTTCAGTCATCCTATATTTGCTGAAGTTTGAGTTCAGGATTTACTTGGAATTTTAATAGTCTTTGTGTAAAATGGAATTACAGGTGACTTGTTAGTGATATTCCCGATACAAAGTCCTTTTATTTCCTTTATTTTTATTTCAAGCACCGTTGTTTCATGTAAAAGAGGACAATTACTGTTGTGACAGCAATTTCTATTAGAAGGGGGGAAATTGTTATTATTGCATCTTATCGTATTATCAAGTTGAAACTTAGAATAACTTGCTGGCATGAAGTATTTAATTATTTTTTCTCAAGTGCCCCCAAATCTGTTCTTGTTTCTGCCTTAATGATCTAGGTTTTAACTCAGAAAAGAAACAAATACACTCAGTTCTTTAAATAAGTACATCATCTGCTTGTAAAGGACACCATTAATTTATCAGAATCCAAAAAGCTGCGAAACTACCACATGACTTCTCAGGTTGACTGTCAAACTCTATTTGATCATCTGTGCCAGGCCCCAACCTCTGCCTGTGTGATCCGAGGTCTTCCCCAAGTGTACGTTTACTGCTGTACTCATGTGTGTTGAGTCAACTAAAGGAATTTCTTCTTCTACATTTTTTAAAACAAAAGGTTCTGGTGTAATTGCCAGCATTTTTATTTCTTTTTTACCTTTGTGCTTTTTACCTCTTTGTTCCTTGCATATTTTTCACACACTCAACTCCCACATCTTGTTTTATGTAAGTTAGAAACAAATACTGAGGCTGCTGTGATGTCATTATCATGATAATCAGTACACCCTAGCCTACAGTTCAGGTCATGTTCTTATCTCATTCCTAAGAAACAGTTTCACTTAGAGAAGATGGTCAGAGTTTATACAAACAGGGACAAACACAAATACAAGGTAAACATAAAAATGTATGGGCTGTTTAGTTTAGTGAGAAAAGCAAATAAGGTAAGATACAATAGAGACATGCCAAATAAGTGACTGTAGTGGATCTTGTTTGCTCTTCCTGACAGCATAAAATAGAGCTCTCATCAAAAGAGAAGTTGATCTTTGAGAAGATAAAAAAATTAAACAATATAAAAGCATTGACTGTAACTCACAGCCACAGACAACTTTGTAAATCAGATTTTACACGACAATTACAGAACATTAAGCATTTATATGACCAGTGAGAACACGTGCAGCTATATTGCAGAGGAAGGCTCGCTAACCAGAGAAAAAACCACAAACCCTTGACTTATGCCATGAACTAATCTCTAAGTGAAAGCAGTTAGAAAAGTTCTCTATGGGCAGTTTATAGCATAATTGTTTAAAACTAGCTTATTGTCATCTCTTTGTGAAGCATCTGCTACTAGTACTGTCAGAAAAGGGATATTGGGGTTGGCAGACTGTTAGTTTAAGTCAGTAAGTTAATTGCTATAATGCTGCTGCTTTGTTTGAACTTCTAGATAATATGTTTCCTAACCACAAAGTACCTTTCTGTAAAAATGTTCATTGTCATAGCAACAGAAATAGGAGGACCAATTTCCTTTTTGAGTATTTGAGCAAGATCAGCCATATAATAGACTGTACTCTTTCTTTGTTTTTTTTTTAGTGTAGTCACTACACTTCTTAAAATGGGAGCTGAAGGTCATATATAACCCTCTGGAGGATGAGAGAAAACGTTCTTTGACAGGAATTTTACAGACACAGAGAGGAGATTTTTAGGAAATTAGAGCAAGGGCATCAAGAAGAAGAGGACCTGCAGCTCCAAAATCAGTGAAAATAATGCTCAGAGAACCAGGAAGTGGAGACACTGCTGGGTCCAAGGCACTGCAAAAGGGTGTCCAGAGGGGTCGTGCAGTTTGCTGCACTTCAGAAAGCCACTGAGACAGCTGAGACAATGGTCTGTTTACAGGGACACAGTGGACAAGAGGAAGATGGATTACAATTCCTTTTATTACTATTCTATCTTAGTTTCTGTATTTAAAAAGTTAATTAACCTTCCTTATTGTCCACTAAAACTGGGATTTTTTTGTTTTTTAGTTTAAAAGCTTTTGTATATTGTTTAGGAAAATCACTGCAAAGGTCTAAATTCCCTACACAGCTGTGTCTGACTTGAGATCACACCTCAAGACAGCCAAAGGATGATTTTCTCTTCCTTTCCTTGCTGTCAGATCTCAAACCTATAATCAAAATAGAAACCCGTCATTAGTCTTCTCTCAGATCATAGCTGGTGCTGCACTCACACAGGCACAAGCTACTACTATTGCAGGAGATCCAGGCAGATTGGATCCTGCAATATCTCAACCTGGAAACACATGACAGAAGTTGATTAAAACAATTCCTAAGTAGCTTCTTTAAAACTTACTGTGGTTTATCCACTCCTCAAAGGTGCAACACATTCAGACTAACACATAAACATGGCAAAAAGCCTGCATTCAGGGTGTTGTTTACACCTTTGTAAATTCCCCTCAGCTGAGCTATCTTCTGCATTGACACAATGAAAGCAGCTTGACTTCTCTAAAGCTTTTATATCTGAAACTTCCCTGTCAGTTCTTCTCCATTGTCTCCTCTTTGTCTGGGCTCCAGGAGTCCACAGTCCTTCTTTGGCACATGCCTTATTCTTTAAGAAAGGAGAGCTACCAAGCCCAGATGAAAGCACATAGGCTTTCAATTAATAACCCAGCTGTTGTTGTCATAACTCCTTTGATTGCTTGTGTAGGGGCTTTTACCTGAATCCTTGATGTTTTCTGCTAATACTGAACCTAAAAATACAGGTAAAACATCAGTTTCCATTAACAATGCTGTGCATTCAGACAGGGTTGCACCTAAAAATCATAAAGGTTTGCCACAAACATGAATACTTTCCTCATACATTCAGTTAAAAAGCTTGTTATTTGCTGTGTTAGAATGAAATCTTGGTCTTACTAAAATAGATGAGACCTTTTTATTATCTCTCACACAGCTGGGAGATCAGATTGAAGAATAAAAATTACACAAGAATGTTTTAAGACATTAATGTTTCCTTAAAAAATCCTAATAAGGAAATGAAAGGAATTTTCAGATTAGTATCAGTAAATTCAAAATGAGAACAGTTAATTTAATAAAGAATATTCCTCTAAAAGAGATAAAAATCAGATATTATAGCAACTAGCTACTTTGCAGCAGTCTAATTAAACTATGATGAAAATAGGATTTTTCAGCAAGCTTACTTGTGCTGTGCATTTTTTAAATACCAAAAATAACTATTGTCTTTCAAATAGATTAAATTTTTCATTATTTTTTTAAAAGTAATTAATCTGAAACCGTCTCTAAAATCAACTTACTAATTATTAACAATAATATAATAGGTTAGTGAAACATACTTGCCAAAAAAGAAACTAGGGTTAGATGCAATGTTTTGACTGTAAGGTTTTTGTGGTCTGAGAAAGAAAGCAAAAGGCTTTGTTTTCTTTTTACTACCAGGACACAAGAATCATCTTTAGTCTTTTATTTCTTGTGTCAATTTTAATTCAATTGTTTACAACTTTTATTTCATGCATTCATTTAAGAGTATCCCTGTTATTATGCACTAAGGTTCAATTATAAAATTGATGCAAATCCAGAGACTTCAAATGTTTCATAGACCTACAGCCCAGGGCAGATCTATTTATAGAGTGGAGCCACTTCCCCAAGCCTGTACCACCAAGTGCATCCTAGTTTGGGATTGCTGAAATAGTATCATCTATGTGGAATGGTAGTTGTTTTAAATTTCTTTCTTTTAAAGTTCCTGTTTCTTCTTCTTTGGAGGTTTTGTGAGTTACCTCAATCTGTAACAAACACAAATGAGTTTTGAAAGTATAACTAGAAAGACATAATGGAAAAGAATTTTTTGTAGTTTCTTTGTCTGTCTGAAGTGAGGGAGAAATAAGGCCAGGAATATTTATCTCCTGGGCCTCAATAATTTATTGTTTCCAAAAATATAAAATAAAACATCCCTTTCCATCAGGAGACTAATACACTCAGTTCTTTTCCTCAGCATCTATGACGTTCAAGAACTATCAAGGTTCCTCCATTCCGAGGAGGATCTTGATCCAAAAAGAAACCACAGCATGACATACTACCTTCTTGCATGAGACCATAGCTCTGCAGCAGACCTGCCCATAAATAGGCTCTCAATAAAAAGTTAAATCTGGAACAAAGGCAAGGGAAAAAGCACAGCATGTCTGCTGTGGTCACAGACTTCTATCTATCCAGTATCCCAAAATACAAGGCACATAAAGTCCTGCTGCCACTATTCAGCACAAACAATGCTACTGCTCTTGCACGGTTTTTTTGAGTTCTCTTGTAGCACTACTCAAACTCTGGAGCATATTCTTCATACTTTTTTTTCTACCACAGTTTTCCATACTTTCTTCACACAAATGGCCTTTTTGCATATTTAAGCCTTAATTTAATTCATTAATTCATTAACTCACATAACTTGCATCCTTAGAATCATGAAAATACTACACAAAACATGATGTCCATAGTTTGAAGAATTAAAATGTATCCTTTACCAGAAGACGTGTTTTTACACAGGTCAATGACTTAAATTGCATACAGCAATCTGAAGACATGTTCTTTCCCTGTGTTTGCTGTTTCTAACTAGGACAATATGATTAAACTAGATCAGAGAGTAAATTATGAGCCTAAGACACTGATATAAATCAGAAGTAAAACTCATGAAGTCCACACATTTAGATTTTCATTAAAATGGTGTGAGCTAAGAAACATGCCTTTACCAAGAAGTGCTCTCAGTACACTGAAAGCAAACAAATAATATGAATTGAGAGCTGAGTGAACAAACCAGCTGGTTTCCACAATGTATTCTGTCCCTGAGTGTGAGATGCTATTATTTCATAAGGCCAAATGTCCTTGGAATGGATGAGGCAATGACCAGATTTGGAGACATTCAGATAAATTGCAAGAAAAAGGTTGCTGGCAGAAATAGTAATTGTTTAGACAGATATACATCATTTTAAGCAAAGTATATTTTATAGTTTTCTGACAAGCATTCATTGTGTAAGGCTAATGATTGTTTTGTACATTAGTTGTCTCTGCCATAGAGATGTCCTTCAAGGCTCTGCTGGTAATTCTGGGCACTGCAGTTGTCCCAGAGGAACCTTCTCAAGTCTGTGATAGAAATACTCTGATCCACCCATACTGATTTTTCTCTGGTGTTTGTCTTTGCCACAGTGTTTGAAAAGTACATCAAAGAATGACCTACATCCCTTCATCATCAAGAAATTACAAGAAAAGTAATCTTTGGCATTTGGGAAATTGTATAACCCTTTCACACTACCAAAGTGGATGGGAGAGTAGTGTTCTGATTTCATACTATGCATCATGGATTTCTTTCTCTTGGAAGTCCATGATGGTATTGTATTTCTTAGTAAGACTTTGCAAACCTATGCCTTTATTTTTTCTTATTAATGCCTAGAGATGTGAAAGATTCAGCATTTCATGTTCCCTTGGTCTTTTACATAAGGTTACTTTAATGTGTGATGGCACAACTGAGATGATCACTTAAACAATGATCACTATACAACGATTTCGACTAGGCAGGAATTTAGAAAGGAAATAAACTGAACAGTCTGCCAAGCTATGTCTTCACGATTGAAAAAGTCTTTGGACTTATCCTTATTACTGCAATTATTTTTCTTTACAAAGCCTCTAAGAATCCTTAATGATTTTAATGATTTAAAAACCTGGCTATACAAAACAGAGAGCATATGGTTGTCAATGCTGCAGTTCCATTACAAAGAATGCAGCTACAATCAGCTGCATTTTTGAGAAATGGGTCGGTAATATCATAAAACTTACATAACACAGTTTTATCTTTCTTGTGTAGATTTATAAGGCCAAAAGGACCTCATGAAGACGTCACCTTTTATGCTGATCATGAATTCCATAAATAAAGCACAAGAACTAATTTAGATGCTTAAACTGAAGCCAGTATAAACTTGGAATGGCTGAGGAAAAAAGGAAAAAAACTAGTGTGGCTATAAATCATATTTGTTGTTCTTCAGCCTCCAGTGCAATCAGAAACGTCTGGGGCTCCTTAAATTATGCTCAGCTGCCTAGAGCCCTGTGGGTTAAGTCCTGCATCTGAAAATGCCGCGGTAGAAAAATGTCATGGCTCCTCTCTCCAGAATCAAACCAGGAGGAGACAAGACTCTTAGCACCATGATGACTCACCTTGGGAAAAGTGGTTAAAGAGGTAATCACTGCATTATGTATTTCTCTGCTTGTTTGTAGCATGCAGTTGCATATTCTTTAAGTAATCAGCTACATCTCACCCGGATTCTGTTGGGGTTATTCACAGAACTGTTGTCCTCATATTCCAATTACACATCTGGCATCCCATCCAGGGGAGAAGAAGGGATGGAATGAGAACATTATAAATGTCAGGCAGGGATGCAGTCTTTTGTCAGAGGAAAAAACTGAAATCCATGTGTACAGAGATATAATTGCTATTTAAATATGGCCAGCATTCTGGGTCAAGGTCAACAATGCCACTGTTGACTGTAGCTGACTTTTACACTGTGCACAGTAAGTCCACAGTTACTATTTTGATTTTATTAAGTTTTCACGTAATGTTTTGGTGGTAGTGGTGGTTTTGGGTTGGGTTGGGTTGGGTTTTTTACAGTGGAAAGCTTAATCCATAAAGTATTGATTGTTTGGTTGGGGTTTTATTTGTTTGTTTGTTTGTAATGGAGAGTATTATGCAACACAAGAGAAAAAAATTCAGATAGCTTCAAAAGGGATAAACATTTAATTTCATTTTCATGAAGCTTAAAAGTCACTTTGTAGGATCCATATGGAGAGGGGGTAAATGATGATGTATGCTCCAATTAGAAAATTCCAGGGAACCTCTTGGAAAAGCTGCATGTAACCTGAGTTGTGAGCTGAGAACCCCTGAACCCCCACAGTAATGGCATCAATCTAACTGCCTGGGAGACAGTGCAGTGTAGGGAGTGTCTGCTGCTAAAAACTTCAGGTACTTCCTTAGACAAGATTGGACAGAACAAATTTTGCTTTCAGAGCTTGGTAACTGTTACTGTTTAGGTAGTATCATCATTTAAAGGTGATCTAGATTTTCAGCTATACTGTGGGTATTTAAGCAGGTAGAAAGTTCAGAGAAAAAACATACAGAGGAAGCACTGCTGTTAGTCCACCAGGTAGAGAAGCACCTCCCCAAACCCACATTTATTTACAACTGTGAGGAGGTTTTGAATAGTAAATTTCTTTGAGGATGTTTTGAATAGTAAATTCTTGGATGAACTAAACAAACTATATCTATGTGTGTATATCTATATACATATCTATGTGTGTGTATATATATATATATATATATAAAAGTAGTATACATAGAGATACACACAGTATCTGAAGTTCTGCTTATTGCTCCATGTGCATTTGAACTTTTTTCTCCACGGAATGTACCACATACCATGTATTATAGAAGCTATCATAACACCTAGGGAAAGATCACACAAACTGTGAATTTCAAGTTCTTAACAGACTTATTGTTATAAATATACATTTTTCACCCTGAAAATTTTTTTCATGGAAATTCAAAAAGAAAGTAATAAGTATTTGATATGTCACATTTCACAGTTTTTGTTCATTTCACAGTTTTTGTTCATCTCACAGTTTTTACATCTAGCCCTAGCTTTAATACAGGGCTCAACTCTTTCTTGGAGTCACAAGCATCACCTCTGTCTTGGGACACTCACAGGATATTTTCTAATACACAAAGGGTAGCACTTTCAGGTATAAGTCAGTGTTTAACTTTTCACTCAAATCCGTATTGGCAAGAAATTTTCATCATATGATGATTGTACCCTACTGTATGAAAGCATGGGATATCTAAATCTTACACATGCTGATTATGTATTCACCTAATGAAAACACTCGCCTGGCTCTTATCAGCATGCCCGCTAGTCTCCCAGCAAAGTCATGAAAGAATGTAAAGGCTGCAATAATTTCTTTAGGACAGAGTTGCACTTGAGGCATATTAGTGTGAGAAAGCGGCACTGCCACTATTTTTTTTTGTGGATAAAAGATTTTCATCTCTGTGCCCATCAGCATGAAGCCTTTCAAAAGTCATAAATTCACTAAGAAAATAGTTGGAAATCTCTGAAACAGATCTCTATAGGTAAAGTGTCAACTTGTGCAGTCCTAACGTACAGCTCTACAGCCCTCCCTAAATTGATTCTTTTTAACTGTGCCAGTATTTGATGTACTCACCTGCGGTAGCTGCCACCACTTGCATTTTTCAAACAGCAAGAAATGTGTTACTAACATTGATATAATGCTCTATAAGGCAGTAACAGAAGAAGCTATGCCACAGGATTGTCAAATTAAGCCTTGCAGCTTAGGCTTCAACAGCAAAACCACAGGGACTCTGCAGCTGTTGTGCAGGAGGTAAGGCTGTATGCTGGCCTGGAAGAAGTGCATTAAAAAGGCCCAGGGAAGCAGAGGGGCCATGGCAAAGACTTCACTGTAGGGAATGCAAAAGGCAGATGTTCTCTTCCATTGCCTGCCAATAAATGAGTTTCTGCTAATAGACTTGTGATGCAAATGGACCCTTTTCCTCATGGACAGGTTGCTGCCATTCAGTGCTAATGCACACCAAATCTCTGTCCTTTAGAAAATAAGACCAGCACATCTGATTCAGTATCATGGAAGACACGAACTAGGAAAAAGGTTCTTGGTCTCTGCACACACCTAGATTCTGGCTCAATCTGTGTGTTGCTGTTTGTTCTCTTTCAGAGTAGGGGAAAAACAGTGTAAAAACCACACAAGTTTTGATGTAGGAACACAAGAAATAAAGCAAAACTGAATTCAAGACCACAGCCTGGATCTGATTGGAAATCATGGAGCTAAAGGGAGCCTCTGAGGTCTCTTCATATGATACTGTGTTTATTTCAAGTTTTTGTGATATTTTTAATACACCACTGGTTCATTATTTTTTCAGTGGCTGTGGAATGTAGTCCATACTGCTATAGCTCTGGATAGATAAGTGCCTTGGAATGATTGCAATTTCTAGGTAAGAGACTGTTTCCCTCAAAACAAAAGAATTTAAAAGGTACCGGGATGGAAATCCCTGTTACCTCCCATATAGTTCAGATAATTGTTCCTCATGGTACAATTTCTGACTCCTGCTGTTAATTGGTTTGTGCTCCAAAGCTCAACAGTTCTTGCTAACTGAATTCTACCTTATGTAATTGCAGCAGCTGTTTATATTTGATACAGTATCTTCTCTTCAAAACTGATTCAAAATTTTATGCTGTCATTTCTAGACAGTCTCATATTGTCGTAGGTACTCATATAATAACAGTGAATATCACTCTTCCTATTTTAATATAGCTAAATTTATAGACAATAAACTATACAAAGGAAATTTCTATTTATTGATACGTCTAAGCTAATGGTAAAACTTGAGTAAGGCAGCACTGCAAACAGAAAGGCCTTGAAATGAGCAAGTAGCAACAAGGTTTTCAGGCTTACTTGCCCTTGAGAGGATATTCTGTAGGTTAGAAATCAAAGCACAAAAGCAATTTTAAAATATGCTAAATGGAGAAGGATACTTTGATTGGATAAACTAAAAGAAAGATGTCTCTAGCTCGGCCATTTAACTGGTCAGCTAAGATTCCAGAAATAACCACATTAAAATTATAAAAATCAATACAATATTTCACAAGGATTCCGTGTAGTAAGAGCAAAAGCAGAATAATTTAATGCATGAATCTATATGATTAGCTATGATCTTTGGAATATGCAGCACAGATCCAAAGAAGACACATTTCTGATGAAAAGCACTGGATAGTCACAGTAGATATGTATACTTTGAGAAAAACAGACTACTGTGAAAAACTCCAGAAACTACTGTTATTAGCTAGATAAGTGAAGAACACCTGTCATGGCAACCTAATTCATTTAAATGGCAAGACATAAATACAAATATA
The DNA here is from genome assembly GCF_009829145.1 of Chiroxiphia lanceolata. Taxonomy (NCBI): domain Eukaryota; kingdom Metazoa; phylum Chordata; class Aves; order Passeriformes; family Pipridae; genus Chiroxiphia; species Chiroxiphia lanceolata. The sequence goes on along the minus strand of NC_045642.1, from coordinate 20,801,952 downwards.
ATCGAGGTGCCTCAGTAATACATTATTAACTTGAAGAGAGAAGTGACCTCAAAGGTTGGAGTTGCTTATGTAGTTCATGTCTTCACCTCAGGCATTCACCTCCTGAACCCCAGATGGTATAAATCAGCATAGACTAATTAGACTGAGGTTAGACACACTGATTTTAACATCTGCTGGGAATTTTGCCCTCTTCTTTGCTCTGCAAGGCTAACTAAGGAGGTTTATTACTTTATGTATCTGTGTTCCCTCTGTTTCTTGATGTTTTTTTTTTTTTCTCTGGGGATGACCTATAACTTGTTTTAATACCATGGTGTGTTTTTTGTGACTTAATAAGCCCAAGACTAGAGCTGAAGTGTGCAGTTCATTTAAAAAGAAAATCAGTGAACTGTTATTCTCCAGGAATTATCTCTAAAAAATATTTTGATGTAAACGGAATGTCTCAAATACAATCTTTTTGAAATAGAGCTATTTATTGTTTGCCTCATTTTGAGAGAGCTTTATATAATTGAGAACTCATAATCAAATTTTGTTGAAGTGAACACCTTGATTTTTCAAAAATACGTATTTTTAAAAAAATATTTTAACATTGGAAACTTTAAACTTTTTGTGTTGTTCATGTTCAGACAAAATAAACCCAAACAAACATCAAAACCAAAAAAACACCCAATTTGGAATTTCTCAAATCAAATAATTCTGGCCTCTGTATAAAGGGGTAGCTTTTTCACATCAGGCATCCTGCCAGGCCTGGTAAATAGTTACCAGAGTCATTTGCAAGTATATTTTTAAAAATAACTGTTGGTTAAAAACTCTAGCTCCAATAAATAAGATTTTCATATAAATTACTGATTACTTGAGTTCTTTGGATAATAAGTTAATATTTGCAATGAATTCAGGTACCAGTTAATTAAGTAGGTGACTTGACACTTCATAGAAATTTTTAAAACTAATATGCAAAACTAATATCTTTTTTCTTAACAACGACGATCAGCAAGTCCTCTATCTGCTTTTCCATAAATTCACTTTTTATCTGATCAACCATTTTCTAGAAGCTGAGCATTTCAAAATAAGTATTTTGACATTTTGGAGTTATTTCTGCAGGTCTTTTTCTACTCTTGTGAGTTTTGCTCATGGGTTTGCGTCTTGCACTGTTAAGCGTTTAAGCTTTAAAAGTATTCACAGCTGTACAAGAGTTGGAGCAAACAATCCTCTGCATTGAAAGGTTCCCATTACCTGGCAGACGGTCTTCTCCATCCCAAAAGAAAATGTAACCTGCCATCTTTATTCATGCAAAATATCAGGCAATTTGCTGTTGTTGTTGAAACAAATGGAATGATCACCTTACACTTCAAAAAATAGCAAAAATTGTGCAGTACTTTTCACCAGTGCTGCCACATTTTTATGAGGAGAACATTAAAAATACAACAATATCAGAACTGTATTTTTATTTATGAATATATTTCTATTTCACTCAAAAGTAGCCTTTCAAAGGTGTGTCTTTTACCAGGAAAATTTTTTTTAGATTATTTCTTTCAACATTTTTGTTCACAAGCAATCTCTGAAGTTCAGTCAAGAGCTGAGCTAATACCAAAATCACTTTTCAGTGAACATTTGTTTCAACAGCTACATGAATTCATGAAATACTCTTTCAAATTCTTTGAATGATTACTTCCCTCAAGCATCCATGTACTGAGTTTTATTAACACTTGCTCTCAATTTTTTTTTAAAGCGACACCAATAAATATGCATTGAGGATGGGTTTTTTTGCAATGTGATTTTAAAAAACTATGGCCACATTGGCTTAGTCTTTCAGTTATCTGAGAGACAAAGTGAGATTTTAGAAGTTCTTTTCACTACTAAACCAAAAGTTTGGTGATTCATTACCTAGTAACTGCCTTGGCATGTCATGAGTAAAGTGACAGTAACTGATTCCATATGGAAGGGGACAAGGGCAGAGGAGAGTTACATCAAGAAAACACAAAATTTACAGGTGACTGAAAGACGGTTTCTCTTTACATACACTGTATTCAGTTAGTGAAGCTCATCACATTTGTTTTCTCTCGGACTGACGATTCTGGCTATTTTCTTGATCATTAGAAAAATGGTGACTACAAAAATTATAGTAAGAAAGAAATATTCAGCCTCTTTTCTCTGTTAGTTACATATTCAAAGACTTGTAAGAGTCCAGAAGTAAAAAGCTATACTCCTATTCAACAGGCAGAAACTTGAATATGACTCCTTCTGTATCAAATGGTCATTGCCAGGAAAGGGGATCTAGAACAGGAGAGCAGTAGTGTCATGTATTGGGTACCTATTATTTCCTTAAGCATCTAAGATCTACCGAGACAATATGAGTGCAAACCTAATTGTTAAATTTATTGTATTTCATTACTGTCTTTCTATCAATCATATTGAACCTAATCCAGCTCTGTATGAAGTTACTGAAAAATTATCACTGACTTTAGGGGAAGTTGGATCAGGAAGCAATAGAGATGTCATTTAATGAAATACATGAAGAAAATGCAATCATCATTTAGAAACAAATCACATGCTATCTTAAATGTGATAAAATGTCTTTTAATTTCTGTTGGCATTCCTACTCACTTTTGCACCTGCAGAGACAATATTCTTAGGTCTAAATGATGTTTAGAATGAAGACAAAAGCAGAATGTCGACAGGTAAAGTAATTTGGCTCTCATATTGACTACAGCAATTTGGGTGGCCACTGCTGTGAATTAGATGAATGACAGCTGGAAAAAAAATCAGATCTCCAGCAATAAAAAAACAGTTGATATGAGAAATAGATCTAAAAAGCATAAAATATTGAAATGTTTGATTACATTTTACAGTTGCCTAGCAAGCACTGTTTTGTAAGTGCCGTCCTTAAAAAAAAAAATCTAACATTTCTCAGGGAACTTATGATAACTGTTCTCTTTTCTCATATTCTACACTTAAATATCTATGGATAACACTTGCCACACAAATGAACAAATGGAGCTTTAATGACATGGCACAGGCTGGCTAATAATCAAATAACAGTGAAAGAGTGGGAGATTAAAAAAAAAAATACACAAAACAGCTAAACCAGATTAAATTAACCAGCAATGGAAAAAGTCTGCAAAGGAAGCTTTTGCCCTGAAGGAGATCTGACGAATTACTTTCATTAAACCTCAGGTTACTTATAGTAAAAATCACATAGTAAGATAAAATATTGCTGGGTTGAAGTACACATCTATGTTTTGCTCTTTAAACCCTACTTTTTCAGTGCCAAATATGCCTAAGATGGTTGGTTTGAGAGGGGTGAGAGAAGGGTATGGCAAATGTACTTGGCAAATATTTAAAAGGTGAGCCTGTTTTCCCCAAAGGACATCACCTACATTCAAGGAATTGCCAGTAGGTTCTGTGGTACTAAGACTGCATTGCTGCACACAGTTACCTGTAACACAAAGGTCTTCTTAAAAAGTGCATGTCAAATACATGTATTGCCATATAGACATAGACTATATAGCTATAAGTATAACTATAGGTATAAATATAGATATGGATTATATAGATATATGGCAATTTCAAATAAAAATGCTATATCAGAACTTTTTACATCTGTAGATTTGGAAGGAGGAAATATTTTTTATAATGGCAACATATTTTGTTTCAACCTCATAAGAAAACTATCTTTTAAAAAAAATTAAATATTTTAATTCAGTCACTTTGATTGCTTGTATTTTATCTGATTGTGTAAAGACAGACAAAAATAAAAGCAGCTAAGCAAATATGTCAGGAATGTCTTCTCGACGTTTCCAGAACAACTTTTTCTTGCAATCTTTCTTGCAGACAATTTTAAAATGTTGATTTCTTTTTCCAGTGTTTGATAAAGAGAAAAATCACAAATTATGGGAACAACAACACAGAGTTCCAACAAGTACTAAAAATGCATTTAATATTGTTACTTACTTACCTCACAAGGTTGATGGGAGATTTTGTTAGATGAGGTTTCTCAAGCTCTGAAAACTGCCTAAGGAAGGGTACTCTTTTGTATGAACAAAGTGGTATTACTATGTCAGCTTCTGAAGCTGACACAGAGGTAACTCCCATTCCAACAGAGCCAATTTGCAATCCTCATCTACGTAACTAACTTGCATACACAGTTCTCCCCTTCAGGGAGTATTTTCTATAACTGTGTGGCTCTACTTATTTATATAGCTAGTAAAAGGTAAACCACATCTGTGCAATATGAATCACATTTTTAAAAAGTCTGTGTTGCTCAGGCTTTTCTCAGTTCCTTCAGAATGAAGTGCCTGCAGTAGTATCTATTGAGTTTTCATCTCTGGGGAGGGTCAAAGGTTACCATATAATTTATTTCAGCACATGTAGAGTAGAGGAGTGTTTTATTAAGAATATATGGAGGAAATCAATAACCCAGTCTTACCCAGTAGCAAAGGACAAGATCCCTATCTTATGATTCTGCCTCCCTGCATGGCTGCCTCAGCTTTCTAGAAGGTTGTAGTATCATGTTAATCATTCTCTTTTTGAAATTAGCAACATTTAATTTGTGTCTCAGACAGGGTTTCTTTGACAAATTTCACTTTTGAATGAGAAGGCAAAAAGAAAATTTATGGATTTTTAAGATGTGTATATATCATATGTATGCAAGTTAGTGAATGTACTATGGATGAAAATATAGTACATAAAGGCAGAACAGCAAATAAGTTTGGATTTTTCTTCTGATCTTTAGGGCTTCCATGCAGTTCTGCTGGCATACCTCAGTTTGGACTCACACTGATTTTTCTCAATTCCAAACCCATGCTTCTGCCATATTCTTCTCTTATTCAAAAATTTTTACCAGGATTAACACATGGCAGATTCAAAAAATAAAACCACACCCATTCCAATTAACTAGATTTTCTAAGTGCCTAACTGTGTTGGAGTTGAATATGTTAGCATCTCCAAGCATTCAATGTTAAGTTTTTTGCTAACAATGACCACTCACAATATTCCAAAACATGGATCTGTACAAGTGTTCAACATTTTTAGGTCTGCATAATTCATTTCCAAGTATTCCATAGTATATCTGGTCATTTAATCTGAGAAGGAGTAACCAGAAGCCCTGCAGCAAAAATTATTTACTTCATTGCTGCAGTTCATTTTCTGACCTCACTTTTTGGGGGGCAGAGTTGTGGGAACAAGCTGAGTCAAATGCACCTGCCTTCAGTTAATAAGAATCAGAAAGGAGTATTTCAGCCTTGACCATGTTTTGATAGAGTGTTGTGTTCTCAAAGCAGAAAACTACTTAATAGTCTGTATGATAGTGTGCATGGCTTATGCCATGATGGAAAACAATCACAGAATGGGAGTGTGCGAATGTGTGAAATCAAAATATAAGGTCACCAACATTTTGGGAATTTTAGATAACTGATTGGTAACACCAGGTGCTGTTTACCAGAAGAGGTTAATAAAAGGGGAATGCAGAGAGAGCTCTGCAGACAAATCCCAAAATTGAATTCTGTGTGTGAAGCCTCATTTCTTCATTGCCCATAGAGAGTCATTTGTTTGTTTCACTTATTTGGAAAGCAAAAATTATTTCATAGCAAGAGTAGATTTTAGCGGTAGTGTTTTCACTTTCTACTTTGATTTTTTGCCTATGTCAGTGTTCACAGGTTTTTTTTCTCTGGGACTGTGAGCATACTGACACCCCACATATAATCAAAAATGGACAGGGAACATTTGCTCCTGAAAAGTCATTTGTCCTATGTCATTTTGAGGACCTGTAACAAGTCAATAAAAATTATATACAAAGACTGTGTATTGTATATGACAATGCAATGGGGAGCCTAACATCCACTAACATTGATCCAAATAGATATAAACTTGTGTATGTGAAGGTCAACTCCTTAATGTTGTTATTTTACATTTCAGAGGAAATGTAAAAAGTGAATAAGGAAACCAATAAAATGTTCTTTCCTGTGAAAAAACTATCTGGACTGACATTTAAAGTAAGATTTGAAAGGTGGCTACAAACTCCAGAATATTAGATGATTAGAGGAATGGAACACCTATCCTATAAGGAAAGGCTAAGAGAATTCAGGTTGTTCAGCCTGGAAAAGAGAAGGCTTCAGTATGACCTAATTGCATCCTTCTAACACCTGAAGGGAGCCTACAAGAAAGTTGTAGAGAGACTATTTACAAGATCACATAGTGACAGAAGAAGGGAACTGAAAGAGGGTAGGTGTAGATTAGATATTAAGAAGAAATCTTTTACTGTGAGGGTGGGGAGGCACTGGATCAGGTTGCACAGAGAAGCTGTTGCCCCATCCCTGGCAGTGTTCAAGGCCAGGTTGGATGGTACTCTGAGAAACCTGGTCTAGTGGAAGATGTCCCTGCACACAACAAGAAGGTTGGAACAAGATGATGGGTAAGATCTCTTCTGACCCAAACCTTTCTACGATATCATGATTCTGTGATTAGATCATCATCCCTTGTAAAACATGCTATGTGCACCGTTTGCTAAAATGATGCAACTAAGCAAGCACAGCAAAAATGTATGTGAAATTTCTAATGCCTTCAATGACGACTCTTTCCAGGACCCCACTAATGGGGAGGACTTGTTGACTGCAATTGATATAAAGGTTATTCTTTCTCAATATGTTGTCAAAAGATGATATAAAGGCTGGTCATTGTGTTCCACACAAACCAATAGATCTTCAAATGCCTCAGGGATAAAGAGTAGGTTAGAGGAAATATCTATTTGATCTCTTTTTATATTTTTCAAAATAATGGGACATTGTACATACAACAGGATGAAAACCAAGTGTATACAATACAACTACTGCAACACTTTGTGAGTTCAGTGTTTGTAATTACTTGACCACAGTACATTGTTTTTCAAATTACACAGTGAAGGCAACAACTGTAATGATAACAAGTGACTCAGGCAGGCAGGTAATTATCTCTGCATATAGGATTAGAAGGTATGGGATGAGAGTCTCATGAATGCTCTTGCTTAAAGTCAGTTTCAAATATCAGCATATTAAGAAAAATTGAAAGCCCTCAGTTTATGTCTTGCATGTTTCCTGGGGAAGTTCTGAGAATTTTCGATTTTGATGTGGTTAATTTAGGGTCTGAGTGTGCCTAAGCACCTGACAGGCCCAGGGAAAATGAAGCCTTTCTATAACTAACTATATCAAAGCCATGGGCTGCATATTTCAAAAAAGAATAACACTTTACAGAGAGAGATTTGCTGAAAGGACAGAAGTAATGGGCCCCAAAAGATTTAAAAAGAATGGGAACAAAAGAAACAAAGTTTCCTTCTGACAGGTTACACTGCAAAATAAGCTTTCTTCAAGATAATGTTCCTGGAGTAGTTTTAAGAAACTAGAGAACCTCTCTTAGAACAAAGTCACAAGGGTTTATACAATTTTTGCAAATAAACTGGTAACTTCTTTACAGCACAGTTTATTCACAAGCATTGTATCTTGAACTGGGTCCTTTTTCATTTTGAGGATCCCTTGCAAACCAGAGCATTTGAGGGCATGATACTTGGCTCCTTAATCAAACTAGCAGTAGTTTGGTACACCCTCCAAAGGAAGCAAAGGCCAGAGACCCTTAACAGGGCCAAGAACTCTCTAATTCTAATTTGTTCTCTGAAAACACACAAGGGAACTGAGTGACACAAGGAGCATCAATGCATATGAGCTTGCAGCACTGATCATACAATTAACACATGAATAGCAGAAAACTTTTTCAATTCTCATTTATGAGGGAACAAAGAAAACTGGGGTTACAAGGAGTCTCATGCATACACATAACTTGACTTCATGCCAACCACTTTATTCCATAAATACAGCAGACTGAAGGAACCTTCTTTGAGCTCTCCTTACTAAGCAACTGGAAGCATGGCAGTGATTCCATTGAACTGGAATGCCTCTCAATGTTGCTCCTCAAGGCAGAGACACTTCTTAACAACTACAGTTTTTGGGTAAGTGATCAATATTACTCATAACCTTGTAATACAGCGCACTAAGATTTTGTCTTGGTAACTTTGATTCTACCTTGGTAGTTTGAATCATTGTTAAATCCTTTGAGCAGTACGGTAATAGAGCAAACCTTGCTATTGAACTTTGTTAAGTCATACTTTTACAGCATCATATTTCAATAAAACCACTTTTGCTGATGCCTTTGACAGTGGTTCTTCAAGCACTTTGAATTGCCCATTTGCAACAAATTGGCATAGTCGGCAGGATTCCTAAATCCAGATTCGTGACAGTGTAACTCATAATTGACTCTTTTGCTCTTTATATTAGTTTCTAATTCCAACACTGTTCATTTCATGTTTTCAAAATTTTAAGCATTAATTAATTTTTACAATTTCATCCCTCTGATACAGATGAGAAGTCCTAACACTGAGGATGGAAAACAAAAAAGTTTTTTTTTTCTAAATTGTGGAGAATAAAATGTGAACTATAATTGACCCACAAAGGTACCTTAATCTCCAGGCTTAAGTTTCAGCTGCAGGACAAGTCCTCAGAGACAATCTGAAACACTAGGATTTTTTTTTTTTTTGCTTTTTGTTTGCAAGATAAGTCCGGTGTTTGAAGTCCTTGAAAACTGTCCTACCCAGGTCATTGATGCATTTGGAAGATGCCCTAGAGCTGCACTCCATATCTCTGCCAGCAAGGCCATGGTAGGCACTGTGACCACAGCCTCTCTTCCTGTAAAAACCTGGAAGGCAAGAAATAGCAGGAGGCAGAGGGCCTTGTTCGGTACTTGTGTCTGGCACCAAAATCATAGCTAATAGAAACTCTGGTAATGCATAGTAATCTTTTTATACTGACACAAAGCTCTAATGTTTCACAGTCTTACATAATTTCTTGGAGTCATTATTACTTCCACGAAGAAAGGACAAGACATCTGTTCGAAGGAAATGCTGTCTGTGTGTGTATGTCTGTCTGGGTGCATACATACTAGGTGGTTAAAAATTTGTTCATTTATTTTTTAGATTTGACTGATAGCAAATATGCTTGAACCTTGAAAGATTTAATGATTGTTTCATTCCTCCTTCTTAATATTTTACCCGAGAACTATATGCCAGTATTATTTTGTCTTCATACATTATGTTTTATAAAATGACTAGCATTTACCATAGCTTCTTTCTTTGATAGAAATATTAGAAATATATTTGGATTTCCCCACAAGCCAACTTCCTAAGATTTTAGATTCCTTTTTGTGATTCAAATGAAAAGATAAAAACCAGTAATATCATCTTGTGTCAAATGATGAGACTGGAGGCTGATTTCAGGTTCAGAAACAGGGCACGTGTCCAGATACCCATCAGAAAGACCTACTGATGTGGATGTTGTCACAATTTGAAACCTTGCAATATGATTCCAGGGAGTCCTTAAGAAACAATAATGCACTCCAATGTGAGTTAAATTAACTGGACATGTACTGGCAGTGGCAATTATATTAATATATTCAAGAGCCCCTTAGGGCTGAAAACAAATAGCTTTTACCATCTCTTGAAAAAATATGTGATGCAAGCATGCAGTTCTTTGCTAAATCTGTTTTAGCAGTAAATTAAAGACTTTTCCATCAAACTTATATAGAGTAAAACTTCACTGACTTCAATAAAGGTATCCTGATGATGGGTTTAGATCAATATCTACATGACATTTTCCTGTAAAATATCTTCTTTAAAAAGATAAAAGGCTTTCATTCTAGTTCAGTATTTTTGCTGTTACTGAAATCCATTAACAGCCTTGGTGTGAGGGATTACCTCTCTTTCTACATTATTTTGGAGGTAGGACAGTCAGCAGAGACTATGCTAATGAACATAATGGAGCTAGGTGCTGTTTAGATCACGGTAATCCTGTAAAATTACAAATGCAGATGTCAACATTGTAGGAAATTATCTTGGGGTTTGACTTGCTTAGGATTTCACTATGCACTCCTTGATATCAGTAGTGAAAGTCTCATTCACCTGGGACCTTGCAGACCTCTGTAAGACAAATCCTTCTGCAGAAACCTTTCCAGTACACAACCAGCAATATATTAGAGAAGTATAGCTTTCAGCAGATAATCTATTTGAAGTGCACTTTAAAAGCAAAGGAGTGGTCTTTCTGGGAACATACTGAAAACATTAATTTCTTAAATTAGTACTTAGATGCTCTAGAGCCAAGGCTGATAAAAGTGCATGCATATCCTGTCTTCAGGGACGATTGAAAGAACTTTTGTTCTTCAGCAATCTGCTCCATCTTAACTCATTTCTATCCATGGTTTGGAATTTACACAGAACTACACTGATTCACACAAGTATTTTATTTTCTCATTGAAAATTTTGCTATGATTGTAAACATTTGACAAACTTTCATGAAGTTCAGCAGCGTTGAATTCTTGATTATGCCTGTATTCAGTCAAAGAAAATATAAGTAAGCCTAATCTTTATAACAAAATCATAAAACAACTCTCAACCAGAACAAAAAGGAAGATAATGATATTAGTAAAACTGATAAAGATACAGTCAACTGCTCTATCTGTGCTAGTTAAGAATCATACCTCTGGTGCAACCATACATATATATACTGCAGTGTAAGTCTGTCTTATGTAATCTCAGAAAAAACACATGATAAACAAGGAGTATAGGAAGAGAAACTGAAAAATTAAACATTCTTTTGATCTTAAAAGTTTAGTTGTACCTCTAAAAGTAACATAACAGATTTATGGAAATTGATGGGAACTCTGGCTTTCTTGTGAACAAGAATTCATCCACATAAAGGAATTCATTCTCAGAAATGTGCTTCAGGCATCACTGATATTATTACACAAAACTGAAAATGGAATTGCTGTCCACTGTGATGAGATAGATACAGTTAATGAGGGACTAATAAAGAAATGTTGATCTTCATTCTCCCAGAAAAGACTTTCTCAAAAACTTAAGATGAATGTTATGTATTCCTCTAGACCTCTCTATTGGATCAAATACACTGTCAGGAAAATTCTTGTCAATACAAGACAAAATTAGTAACTATTATTACTGTAGCCAAAATTCTCTGACAATAAAAACAAACAAACACACACAAAAGAACAAAAACCCAAAACTAACAAAAAACCTTGAAAACAGATGCATCATTATTAGAAAATGTATAGTATATATCCACTCCTCCATTCACCTATCCACCTAGCAAGGTAGCTAAATAGCCATCTATTTCCATGTACCTGTCTGTGTACCTATCCATGTATGTAACTATCTAAATACCAGGGAAAAGAATATCCCAGGCACCTGTAGAAGATTTCAGCTCCTATTTCTTACATGCCTTTGTACTGAGAATATGGACTGACATGGAGGATCCCTCAGCCCTCTTGTAGTATTTCTCCCTCACAAAAACCCCAGACTTATCCATAAACAGTTCTTTGCCTGATTTCTTAATTTGGTATGAGAATCTGGAGTTCTTGTTTTTATACTCATCTTGACGGCATACATGCAATCTGCCACAGGCATTGGGAACAAGTTTCTCCACCATCCATATGGATGGGATCAGAGATCACAACATTACTGACAGAGGAGCAAAAAAGGCAAAATATGACAACCTGTGAAAACATCTGTCTCACCAGTTTGGGAAAAAATGTGCCTTTCACAGCCAGCCAAACACTTCACATTCTGGTCTTCTGAAAAGCAAAACAAACCATATTCAAATTGTTAATTTAAAAAGTCAACTCACAGGCAAACCACACAGGATCTAATGCCAGGAGATGACGGGCAACACAGTATTTCTGAGACAGCTGGAGTATCAAAAATGTTCGTCAAGACAAAGTGACAGAAGGCTCTAAACCACACATAGAAAGACAACAAAGAAAGAATTTATCACAATCATTGCATTTATTTAGTGTGCATTAAGATTTCTAGAAAAGTAAAAAGAAATCTTTATGATTTGAGTGGGTGTCCAAAGAGACAATTACTGGTGTTGACAGATACTAAACTAAATTACAGACCAAAAGAATGAATGCATCTGGCACGGGTTTTTTCTCTTGATCCAATGCTTTTTGTCTTTTTGACATTATTAAGCATGCCCTAGGAACTGTCTTGCCGCTACAGAAACTGCTTTTCTAGCCTGTCCTGAATTTAAAGTCTCCCAGTATTTTCCTAGAAGTTAGAGGAGGACACTGAATTTTGTCTTTCCACAAGAAATTAAACTGAAGTGGGGTTACTGACTGTAATAACCCCCCCCTAATTATATTCTCTCTTCCAAATGTTTTCTGTGGTTTCAATTAAAGAAGTTATTAATTACTTCCCGTCCTGAAAAATGTTAGCAGTGCTGCTGGCCCAGAATAACTTCTGTGTTTTCTCAGTAGTATGTTTATGCACAAAAGTACTTCGGAATCCTGTGAAGATAGTCACTAGACAAATGTGCACTATGGTGGCTTTTATTATTTTTCAGCCCCAGTACTCCTAGTTATTTTTACTATTAGTTAAAAATTATTTATTTTTATAATGCCTAAGGCATCTAATAACTAAAATATGTGGTCATAATTCTAATTAAAAATATATCTTCTGTAAAATAGTAAATATCTAATGATTTTAAGATGTAGTGTGGAAGAAGTATCAGTGCATAGATTCTTTGTTATGACATTCAACATGCTGCATGTGATGGGACACTTCAGACTACAGAGTAGCTCCAAAACCTCCAATCAGCTGTGTTTCTGTCACCATCTAAATGATCCATGTTTCAGTCACTGTAATTCTGCAGTAAATTTTGGGTACACATAAAATCAAGTGATCATTTCAAAATTATGAGAATTTTAACTTTTCCATTATTTATTTAATCAGTTCACTTTTATTCTCTTCCTTATGTCTTTATGTCACACTTAATAATTCCTGTTACTCCTGGCCTGGATCTTCCATCTTAAACATATTACAGATGTTATCCATCTTCACTCAGACATACAGTAGCCTAAACATAATCTCTCCTCATAAAGAGATTTTAAAGACCACTAATTATTTCTTTAATTGTTCTCTCTGGCTCCATTCAGACATCACGGTTCCCTCTGACCTGTGAGATTTCAATGCAAAGATATCAGAATATGCAATCTTTATTGATTTTGAAACCAGCCAAAACAATTCAAGAAACACATTCTAAGGTGTAGGTCTGGAACATGAGAGCTGACATGTAACATTCACTGCCATGGTAAGACAGCAAGCGGAGTCACCTGAAACTGTACCGAGGCAGCAGAACTTGCAGTCGATCACCCTGGATAGGAATGAGCAAATTGGTTCTCTAAAATTTTAAGTTTCCTGTAGCAATGTCACTCTCAGAAGACTTGACCTCTTTACTTCTAATAAATTTAATAAGTAATCTGCTCAGATCACAAAGGTCTGATATCCTTTCTTCCTTGCATTCAGAGGACACAGTAAGCATATTATTTAATATGCTTAAGTGTATTTGCCTCACTTTCCACCTCTTGCTTCCTTACAGAATAGGAATTGGTCAAAATCAAAAAGGCTTGAAGAATTTTAAATGTGTGACTCCAAACACCTAAAAGTTGTTGATGACTATGAAAACTAAGGAAAGTTTGAGCACTTCATGAACTCAATCTAAGTGCTGAGGAATGACTGGTATTTCCTTGAAAATGTATGAATTATGTTTTATCCTCTACCAGCTGTCCTTACTGGCTTGACATACTGTCATCAGACAGAACATTCAATGAAAAGGCATTATAAGAAACAGTAGATAAATGTGTTCTGTGGAAACATTAACGAAGTATTTATGGTTTTGAAAAAGAAATAAGAAAGCAGGTAGCACAGCACAAAGGTCCAAATGGAGATGAAACAAGTGTTTAAGGTACTATTTAACAACAGAAGAGAGGAGATCCAAAATGTAGGGACCCAATCTTATTTGGACACAAAACTCCTAATTGGAAACAACAGGTGTTTAGGCACCTCAATATATTTTTGTATCTGGGCAATACTCTTAGGAACCAAGAGCAATCTCCAACAACGTGTTGACACATTCTGTGTGAAAGAATTTCTTCAGGCACATTCATATGAAATTGCATTTATAAAGTTGAATTCCTGTGAGTATATATGTTAAAATCAGATAAATGTTTATATACATTCATCCAGAACATGTGCCTTCCAGCTCCACTGCTCACGCAATAGGAACAGTCTGGAAATGTAAACTGTGCTAGGAAAGTTGCCATATAGAACTTCACCTTTCTGAACTTCTCGGACACCAGGTTCAGCCCCACCATCGTGTATTAATAACACATAATTTGACACTTTGTCTCCTGCCAACAGCTCCATAACAGACTTTTCAAATAATGGTTTGATACAAAAACTAAAATAGAAAATTTCCAAGTGGTTTTCCTCTATACAAAGACAATCCTATTTTTAGTTCACCGTAGTAAATCCTGGGGGCTTAGACAGACACCCACATGTACACAACCCCCAACACACACTCTTTAACTTATGTGCTGCATCCAGGTCTGAGATAAGGCTTCAGATTCCAGTTATGAGAATACTCAAAAGGAAGACATATAACCATAAATATTTTACAAAATTCAAATAAGGTTTAGGGGAAAACCAGATTTGCAATACATTTCCCTCTGGGCATTTCTTCTGTGAGCTGTACACATAGGGCCTCATATTTCAACTCTTCTAAAAAGAATGTACAAAATCAGTTTCTATAGAAAGAACAAATGCAGTGACATATTAAATGAATTGCACCACAAAAATATTCAATATAGATGTAATTATGTTGTGTGAAACATAATTAAGTGATTTCTAAATAATAGCTATGTAAAAATATCTATTAATTATGTGCTTGATCAGTGACAATAGAAGTGTTTTGGAAAATCAATTCTTAGTTAACTTAGACACAATAACTAAAGAAAATTTTTAATGTTTTCCCTTTAAGAAGGTTGGGAGTTAAAATGTTCACTGACATGGAAAGGCTGTGAATCCAGGCCTGTTTCCAATTAATTTCAGTCTTTTCTCTGGGAATACAATTAAACCTTATGATAGTATAAAAGTGGTGACAGTGAATAGATTTTTGCCACATAAACATTAAATAATTGATGTGTAGTTTATACATAAATATATCTGCTGTCTATGACATTTTGAAATCTTTATGATGCTGCTGTTTAATTATACAAAGGCATGCTACCAACATGGTTATACAGTAGAGCTTGTGACATGCATACATATGATATATTATGACACTTGCATGTATATCCAATGTATATACCTCATAAATATCAAATAAATTTTTCTCAAATGGTTCTTGTGGATAGCAAAACTGTTTTTAAAGCCAGATATGGCTTTTATGATAAACTGAGTCAATGCTTTTAAGTTGCTGCCATAATAAACCAGCCCATGTTAATAATTCATGATTTTCAAATACATACAGTTGCTGTCAAAGAAAAGGAAATGGAAATTTCTTCTCCTACAAGGCTAACAATGACTTCAGAATCAAACAGGTAAACATATCTCTAGGTAAATCTGCCATGTTGTGCTTCCTCCCCTATCCCACCTTTCATAACCACCAGTGGGGGTTGCGATTGCTGCAACCAGATTATTCTGGACTTTGGCAGGATGGATGGCAACACAGTAGCCAAGGCTGTCTGGAACAGTGACCTGGATGTCTTGCTGGTATGCAAATAGGAGTATAATCTTACTTCATAAGCAGAGGACAGCCCAGGCCCTGCTGAGCTCTCCTGCACATCAGCAGGCTGCATGCCAGGATCTCCCCTAGAGTAGAGACCCCTCTCAAGGTTACTTGAGGCTAAGAGATCCCTTGTTGCAACAGATCCTCAATAAGTGATTGAGAACACTTTAAACTTTGAAATCATAACTGATGTAAAGAATTTATTGTACACATTTATAATCGTATAGATAAAACTGTTGACCAAGTCTGGGACTAGGATTGGATCCAGTCATGCCTAGACTCCTCTTTGAGAAGTTTATAAAGCAAAGGGGAACCTTTCTGAACCCTGTGACTCAATGGAAGGGTCTCCCTGAGAGCTTTATCTGATTCTGCCCTCTATGTAGTAAATATTCTAGTGGACACTGCCATCGAATCTTGTTAAACCACTGTTTTATATGAATAAGGTAGATTGTTGCTTCTCTTGTACAAGCAAAGTGCATCACTCCAATTGTGACAAGACAAAAAGTAGAAGCATAGGCAGCTTCTGTGATACATGCAAAAGAAATGTTATATGCACCTGACAAAGGGAAGCCTGTAAAGCAAAAGTCCCATTTTTTTTCAGTACCAAGAAGCTGTAGAGCAAAAACAGGGCAAAAAAGGAATAATGGCTTCTTAGAATATTACATTAAGCTTACATGGGTTTGTCAGATATTCTTGAATGTCAGATTTGCCCCCATGGTATTTTACTGTACTTCATCCTATGCAATAAAAGCTCTAAGAAAACAACTTTTCAAGTACTACCATACAACATGGAATAATGCTTATTACATGTTATTAAGTAATTTTCACACCTCATAGTCAGGGAGAAATTGATGGGGGTTTTCTGTTAACTAAGTACTTTTAATGAATCAAATATACTGTCTATATCTGACCAGAGAAGGTGTGGATGTTCTCACCCCTGGAAGTGTTCAAGAAAGGCCAAGATAATATTCCTTTTGGAAAGTACAGTGCTCATATGTTAGGACATTTGAAGTATTTCTGTTAAAAATTTTGATCTAACTTTAATGATAATAACAGGTATAATTTTTGCTGTTATTATCTGTGAAATCTTTGGAAAGATTTACAGATGAACGGGTTACTCTTTGGTCAATGACTGGCTGTCAAATGGGAAGTATAATTACACCATAATTTATCCTAGTTTTCTTGACATAGAGAAGCTCTAAGAAAAGGATGTTTTTTGAGGCAATCAAGAAGCCATGGAGAATTAAGCTGCAAAATTCTTCACAGTTCTCCACTGTGAAAAACAGTACCTTTTGAAAGAACATGCCTGATTATCTTCATGCAGAAGGCAAAAGGCATCCTAAGATTTTTGACTCACGCTGGGTGTTCAGGAGATGACATGGTTTCTTACAGAAACAGCTTTAAGTATCTTTTCTAAGCTGCTATAAAATGCAGCTCCATTAGTGCTGAAACATTCCCAACAAAACTTCCCAGTATGGAGAATTTCAGACCAGATTCTTTTTAAACTTGATCAAGTTATGAAATTATTGAGCTGTGCAGTTACCGTGACTTTGAAGGTAATCTTTTATAATGAGAAGTATCAGAACTGCAGGCCTTGATACCTCTCACACACTAATATTTGCAGAGTAGAAAATAGTCTCTTTACAGTCTAGAGGAATCCACTAACTTTACGTGCTGTATATAAATAGTATTGTATTTCTCTGGCGTATGAATAGGAAGACATATATGCAACAGTTTAGGAAACCAATTGAGAGCTAAGGAAGCAAATTACATCAAGGTGTTCTGAACATGTCTGAAGGAAATCTCATATGCCAAGAGGCAGGGTGGTCAGCACATTTCCATGTGGTTTACTGTGAGTCATGCAAACACCTGTATGATTAATTGAATTCATAAGAAAAATATAAAGAACATTCCCTAGTTTGTGATCTGGAACATTGGATGGGAACAATCCCCATTACTGTGCCCTGCTGAGGGTGAAGTCTTCCAAAGCTTAACTTCTCTCTTTCAATACACAAGATTTGGGGTGAAAATTATCTTCCTTACTCTGCAACAACCTTACCCTGAGCATGACACCCCACTCCTCTTTTCTTCCACATGCTTTGACTTTTCACTGCGGTTCATATGTGTGAAGCCTTAAAGACTATCTTGGTTCTACTCTCAGCAGGATAGTTATAGTGTGTTCCAAATTGCTAAAGAAATGTGGACTATTGCCAAAGTAATAACCCAAACAACAATGCTGGACTGTATTTTAAGTGCTTCAGTCTGCAAAGCTTGATTAAAAGAGACAGGGCAGAGGTCCCTAAGTGTGGTGTTTCAAATATTTTTTCCATGATTAGCTGAACTTTTGCTGGCCCTGAAAAGAAGATTCTCATCAGATTCAAAACAAGCCTCATTAACTGTGAGGTTATAATGACTGGGGTAGATTAGCTTTTGGGTTGTTTTAAATAGTGCTGATCAAGATTAACCAGGAACCTGTAATTTAAATCACTTAGTTCAACCTCTGAAAAATCATTTTCAATGTACATACTACTCTTTATTTGAGAAACCAGGTCTGTAGAGAGGAGGTGCCCTTGAAAGATCGTGATGACCTCATGAAAAGACTCTGTAGCAAACTACTCTATTTTGCCCTCATCATTTATTCCAGGGAACACCATGGTAAAAACAAGGTAGCTACTCTTTCTTAAACAAGCATGAATTACTTGTTTCATTTGTATGTATGATTAAATTCACTATACCATTACTGTGAGTAATCAAAGGTGTGTATGCTTAAATATACAAAATTACAATATTTTTATGGATATAAGCATTACCAGAAATTTTACAATCTAGTTTGGAGGTTTCTGTGTAACTGGGATCCCATTCCCTTAAGAGCTATACAAAAATATAGTAAGAGGTAGCCCAGATAAACTCTATGAGCTAATTGAGAATTAGAAGAGGAAATCCTTTAACAAATAAATTAGCATCTTCAGCAGAACAGTGCTTTCAAGAGTTTTAGAAATGGGTCGGCTCAACCCGGCCAATTATTCTAATCTAACTGGAGCTGCTACTGAGACAGAGAACACAAACCTGGCCCTAGAAGATATATTCTGCCCATTCCCTTTTATTCAGTCTTTGCATAAATTGGTCTGATCCTTTTCTGAACCTGCAGATATTCCCTGCCTCTGCAAGCTTCTGTGCTGGAAAATTCCAGCAACTCATTAGCCACTATGAAAAAAAGGCTAGAAATGAATGGATGGGTGGATAGAAGCAGAAAGATAGGAATATACTTTCTACCTGTTACTACATTTTATCTATTTTAATAAAGCTTCATCTGGTTTGGACAAGTGTCTTTTAATTGTAGGATGGTGGCACTTGGGCTAGTCACTCTGCGTTCAACACAGCAGACCCTTCGTGACTATAAACTCAATCATATTTCCCTGCCCTTCTGTTATGCAAACTTTTGAAGAATCCCAGCCTTTTTAGGCTCTCTTTGTAGAGCAGCTGCCTCACTCTCTAGCTTATTTTGATTTCCCTTATCTATAGTCTCTGATTTCACTAGAACTGAATACAGCACTGGTAGTGTAGCCACGTTAAAGCTTTATGGGGAGGTAAAATTACATTTTCTACTTTGTTTTGATATCTGATGATATCCACCATTTTTTAACCATTGCTGCCCTCTAAGTCAATAGTTTTAGTAAACTGTCAGCGATGATTAAAAAATCTTCTAACCTTTTAACTATCAGTTTGAAGAGCAGCATCATGGAGTTGCATTTACCAGTGGTATAAATATTTGTTGGATTCTGTATCTATGTCATTGCCATTTATAGTAATGATACAATTTTTATGAAGAACAAGAATTGAAGTATCCTTCAAGATACTGTCTGCATGAACTTTTCCTTCAGAGGATTGCATATTTCCTTTTTAATTATTGCTAAGTGTTCCTAATTATGTCCATTTAGGAATAGAAACACCTGCCATTATGTGAAAGTTGAACTGAAGAACAGGTAGATCAAGAGTTGTTTGAAAACTCAGGAAAATGCTCAATCTTAGAAAATGCTGAAGCACAGGAATGCCAGAAAGGAATTAACTACAGTGTAAACCCTCCCTCTTTCTAATATCAGAAAGAATTCTAAACTTGTGTGCCAACTGCAAGAGCACTGGGACCAAGAAGGCAAAATAAAAGACATTTGGAAGTGTCTGGAATCAGAAAATGACAAAACTAATTCTACCACTGAGTTTTGCTGCGCCAAAAATGGACTTGGTTGACTTTTACTTCTGTAAAAGTGTGCATATTCAAAAAAAATTTCATATCTCAATATACGTCTTTTTGCTTACAATGTAAAGGACTTCACTAACAACAATAGCTTCTATTGCTATCCAGGAAGCGCATCTAATCAGTTTAATGAACTGATCTGCCAGATCTGAAAAAATACCATTTATAAATAATTTACCCCTAAGATATAAATTCATTCTATTTTCTGCAGTGAACTGCCTGGTCCAGTAACCATCATCATCTTCAAAAATCCCATATAATGTTAAAAAATTTGAATTATACTTCAGCACCTCCAGCCATTATAATAGTTTAATCATATTTCTCTGTTTTGTAGCCAAGTATCTATATTTCTTCTGTGTAAAGGCATTGGAATTCATTCATTGATGAGACAGGTAATAAATGAGAGAATATTCTGAGGTAATGACTACAATTCTCTTTAAAGGTCATCAATACATGAAAAATTATTATATTCTGTTAATGTTACTTTTCATGTTCTGACTGGGTTCCATCGCAGAAGAAAACAAAACCTGAGTTGCCACTCACTCTTTTATTAAAGAAAAAACAAAATAGCATTTGCCTAAGCAATAACAGTGAAAAATATTTTTCATTTTTCCTCATCAAATATACATTTATTGGATGATGTACACACAAACTGAGTGATATTCACATGCGTAAATGGTATGGGGAGAAATTCAGACCTCAGTAACTGGAATGTATGTTTGACATAAGACAACAGTGTTACAAAAGGCATCTGTCTTCTTCAGAGGTTTTCATTTTTCTGAGATAAAGTTTCTTGGATTGTTTCACCATTTTTTACACCTTAGCTTAAGTGGCTGTCAAGTTTAAGTGAAAACATAAAACTGCTTACTGTGGCATTTGGCTAATTAGCACCTTCAGGGGCTCACTGCACTTAATACAGCAAGAGAAGAAATAGTGTCATTTTCATTTTATGTTCCAAGCACAGACAGACCTCAAGAACATTTGGTACTTCATAATCCAGCAGGCTCCATAGCCTGAATAATAAACTACCACTTAATTAGGGAAGAGTTTAGTGCAAATAACTAAATGTGAGGAGTAAAGGTTGGTCCTTTTCCTCCTACATGGCATTTATAGGTCAACAGTGTTCATTACTCAAAATGAGTGATAATCCCTTGCCATTACTCTAGATGACTTTTGTCTGTACATCCCATCACATGTATTTTGCTTTCACTTTCAAAAGGATGCATATGTTAACGCAGAAGGACCACTGCCTTTTCTCCCACCATTTTCAGCATTAGATTGGTACCAAGTAACCTTTAGATCACAACTGGCTTGGTCCAGTTGGAAAAGGTAATGTGTTCCAGCAAGCCAATGATGACAGAAAGCATTTCTTTCTACTACTTCTACCTGCCTTGGAACAGAGATGAATCTAACATGACCCTGTGTTTGCAACCCAGCATGTCTATTCCACAGAACATCCTTGAAATGTTTTCTTCATTTAAGAAAAGGTATTCCGGTTTTCTCTGTGTGGAAAGACCAAACCAGCTGGTCTTTTGGGTTAATGTTTCCTTTTTTTTTTTTTTTAACCACTTTGACATCTGCATGACAGATCTCTTCTTTCTGGACACACAAAGCTAGGTATTATCTACATCTAGCTGCTGCACAAAGCAGAAGATCCAATTATCTGAAAAGGTATCTCAGCAGGAAAGATGGACTAGGATAGGTTAAGATGTCCTAAGCTTTGAAAAGGCCTTGGATACAGCATATAATTTAAATACACCTCCAGCACTTATATTTCAAACTTTTAGAGTCCCTTAACATCACTAAATCCGTTTAACCTACTGGAAAACTTTCAGGCAAAAGGAAACTATTTTGCACAGGAACTAGGAATGCAAATAGTTCCCCTGAAGAAGTTCAAGGAACTACAGTTCCTTGTATGATTGTTCTCAATTCTGTCCTTGCCAGCCTAGACAGAGTCCCATTTAAAGTTACGCCACTGCTGCTCCCATATCAGTTCTCTAAGAGAAAACTGTAGTTTACATCCTCAAAGTAAACTTCAAATAAAAATACCTAACTCTGCTGAACCTTTTCAGTGATTCACAAACTCCTTGGATGCTAGCTCTGGGTTGAAAATAAGTACAACATACTTCTAACATATTTAAGCTACTACTTGAAATATTTAATACCCCAGAGGATTTTATTTTCTTTTCCATAAAATATTGCATACCAAAATGTGTCAATATGTTAAAATTCGTACCCTGCAACAGATGCTCAGCTGTGTAAAAGAAATTTTCCTTTTCCTTTTTATATATAAAGAAAATTGTATGTATAAAAATTATATGGTCAGAACTGAACCAGACACAATGACATTATATGCATATCAAAATTTTTAAGTCTTGAATTTTTATATACCTTCTGTATGAATAATTTATACATTATACTCTGTATATGCACAGTCTGCAAGGAACATGAAAAAAATCTTGTTTTCTTCCAACTGTACAGAGATTAGTGTTACTTTAATAGCACTACATTACATTATTGGAATGCATTTTCATCTTTCATTTGCCTTCTGTATTTTTGGTTGGGTTTTTTTTTTATTTTGTTGCTAATATCATTGGAGGGAGAGAGGAGAAGTATATCATACATTATCTTTCTTATGAGATTAGTCCTAACACAGAGCATGACCTAAATATGTCTTGTAAACAAGGCAATTCATTTCTTATCATTCAGCGTGTTAAACAGTTTAGCTGAGATTGGAAACATTCCTTATCATCTCCAAAATAACTCATCTCTTATATTAAAAGTGTGAAAAGATGGACCTAATTCTCCCTTACTTGGTAACTCTTAATAAATAATTTCAGACAAGGGTTTACTTATTGCCACTAGTAGGGAAGTTTGCTTGTATTTTAATACCCCTTGCACAGATATAATGTATACACCAGTGAAAGTGAGAAAGATTCAATCCCAGCATCCTTTTCCTAGAGTTTGTGTGACTTAGGCTGTAGGCATACTTCCATTTCTGATTCTTGCTGTGCCAGCTGGAGACATTATACACTTTACTCCATCTGAAGTTATTCATCACTCTCTATAAATGGATTCTGTCCTTCAGGCAAGTCACTCAAGTTAGCCCAAACCACTTTCATATGGTGTTTATTCTAACCTGTCTGACTGCCTGAAATGTTCATTTTATTTCTTTTTTCTTTAGTAGAACTGGGGGCAATAAAAAATAGCTCTCAAGAACACTGTAGTTGATACAGCTGTTTACAGAGGGAATCTCTGCCTTATAGAGTTAGCAGTAAAATAACCACCTTAGGGTTTGTGAATGTGTCCTTTACAAAATTAAAATCTGTGCTTTTTATTATTATTATACATATTACAATGCTGCTGGAAAAATTTTGTTTAATTGCAGCTCTTCCTCTCCATTTCTAAGAGAAGATCTGCAAATGAATACTTTTATTTTGGAGATAGGAAACAAAAGACAAGTCATATTGCTTGGTTATTAAAAGGATCAAAATTTCAATCACTTCTTTGTGAAAATGTTTTCAAAATATGGTGCATTACTTATTAGGGAAAAAAATGCTTCCCATGTTGGTTTTCTGCAGGATCTAGTAAGTCTCATTACACCAGGTCACTCCATTTTTACAGCTGGAATCTGAGGATCCTGTATTATGAGGACTTGGAGGGGAAAAACAGCTTTTGAAGTATAAACCGATCAGATATGATATGTAACCTATGGGCAACAATGACAAATCTGAAAAGCCACATAATGCCATTTTGCAGTCACATTTATCATACAATCAAAGATCCTAACAAAAGGCTTTCACATAACTGAAATCTAAGGGAAAGGATGCTCACAGGTTTTTTTACTTATCCTGACTGAATTAGAAGATTCCCTTTGGGCCTGAGCTGATGTCATTAACATTGTCCTTCCTAAAGAATGGCACAGAATTTCAGTATTAATTAGTACTTCATTGATCCAAATGTTTAACTTCTCAGCTGTAGTTAAAAGTTAATATATTTACAAATTATTTTTTTTTTTTTACTTTCAATATGCAGTTTATGTGGCATTGGCAAATGCATTGATTAGAAAAAAACTAAAGACTTAAAAATATCCCTTCCCATGAGAATAATTGAAAAGTCTAGTGATTTTCTCTACAGATGGTACAGACAGACACAATAAGAGATTTTAAATACTCCGGTATGCATGGTAAATTACTCATAAACATTTTTAGCATCCAAATTCATAAACATTTTATACATGAAAATTAAAAACTCTGAGAAAGCAGGTCCATGTTGGACAATATGGCAGACGTGGCTAAGAAGAGAAGTGGATGGTTATCTATCAGACTAAGACAACATGCCCAAAATAGTCAGTGAAAACACTGAACTGGGTGTTATCAGACAAATGCATTATTCAGCAACTATTTCAAAGCTCTTGCTCCGACCATCTGGATGTTAGAACAGAGAGGTGAAAGCACAGGAAGTATATTACTATCCAAGGGTTTTTCTAAACACAAATTCCAGAATGCATTCTCATATTTTTTTATTGAAATCGATCCATTAAAAAGAAAAACAAAACAAGTAATCTTTTTTCTAGGAAGAATACAGCAATACAGAGTTCACTGATTCACTGTGAAAATAAAAATTCCCATTGAATTTTCTTCCATACTGTCAAGCTCTCTGAACACTGTCCCTTATCCACAGCAACCATCAGGAGAAATCTTCAAGTTTGCTTCTTCTGAACTATCAAAAATAATGGATGCTCTCAAGTAAGATAAGTTCCCTTTGATTTTGATTTTGCCTGCTAGGGTACCATCTGCACTGAGTGAATAATACAATTTTCTATCAAGGTTGTACTGCATACAATTGCCAAAGTATATTAAAGCTCTACAGAGTGAGTTTCACTATCAAGTAGGATCTTATTGCTCTGTACTGGTGGAGAAATCTGTTTCTTTTCTCTACAGTCACATTCTTGCTGTGTACTTTATCTCTTTGAACCAATAACCAAAAAAAAAAAAAAAAAAAGAAAAAAAAGATCACACTTGACCCTATCAGTCACAAAGATTGTGACACATAGGTGACCCCACTACATCAAATTACCTAATGATCATTCACTTAGCATGGGTTAATATATCAGCAAGGCAATTTATTCTGACCATGCTTTTAACCATGCCAAAGACTACGAGTGCAATAAATTTTTTAAGATCATTTGATTGTAGCATTTTTTTAAAAGTCATGTTTCCTTCTTAAGCAGTGCAGATCTCTAAGTTTCTTCTTTACCAGGTCATTTCACTAACAAACTAGCTTTCACTGTTTGATATGTGTCAGTACAAGTTGAATTTTTCTGCCACTAGAGTCAGATGATCAGAAAACCAAGTCTTTTCCAAAACCTAGACTCTCCCACCTCCAGGGAACAAAGAAAATTTAAATTTTCTTCTATTTACTGTACTAAATTTAGGGCCTTTATAATTTTAATTACATTAATTATAAACTTAAACATTCAAAACTTAAAAAAACCCTATCTGCTGCCTGTGGAGAAAAGAAACCGTAATGTGTTAGAGTTTGCTAGAGTCTGACTAATAATGATTTCAAGGACTGACAGACCAGCAGGAAAAAAAAGGACTGGTAAATGTCAAAGACAGATGAAATCACCTTATTTTCAGGATTTGTTAAAATCACGTTAACACAGGCATTTGTTTAAATAGCTTGACAAGAGTGTAATTAGTGATTTGGCTTTATGGGTGCATATTTTAAGATTAAGTCTTGTCTAGATTTCTTTGAATCTATTTATTTCAAATAGAAGTTGCCCCAGGAAGAATACACACCCTTAAAACAGAAGGCATTTAATAACTGCACCTGTTTTCATCCCAAGGAAATGAGACACTGTCTGAACAGTATCAACAGCTAGTGAGAAAGGTAGGTTGTGTGGAGTTTAGTTTTGTCTGTATTGTTTAAAATTCAACTGTGCCATTTTTGCATTAC
Organism: Chiroxiphia lanceolata; assembly: GCF_009829145.1. Taxonomy (NCBI): domain Eukaryota; kingdom Metazoa; phylum Chordata; class Aves; order Passeriformes; family Pipridae; genus Chiroxiphia; species Chiroxiphia lanceolata. Next base: position 20,776,089 of record NC_045642.1, on the reverse strand, counting down.
AAGGCTTTACTGAGACCTATAAAATCAATCCAGTGAAAATACTGTATAAATGCTTTAAATTCCATACTTTATACATGGATTCAGAAAAATATAGTATATACTACTAGAGCAGAGCTGTTAATCCCCCCCTCATTCAGAAACACAAATTGGAAGAGACCAAAGCCAGACTGCTCATGTTACTGCCACCATCCTTTAGTTTAAATCACTTCTTCCTCCCTCACTTTTCTTTTTTAAAAAAAGGTAGCCAGAATTATATACAGAAGGCCTTACCAGAGTTTTGTACAAAATATGTAGTACACAGTTCTGTGCCAGACACATCGTTTCTGCTATTCCCAAGTATGAAATTAATCTTTTCCTACAGTCACATCATGCTGGTTGCTCAGAGACATTCTGTGATTGATTCATACACCAACCTCTTTCTTCCACACTGTCACTTTTGGCTGATCAGCTCCCAACTTATAGCAGAAATTTCCTTCTTCCTCAGTACATGATCTTTCACTTTCGTACTATTATATTTGATCCCATTTGCACTACTGCCCTTCTTAAGGTCATACAGTTCTTTCCTCTTTTTCATCTCACCATTTACCATTAGCTGTTCTTCATCCTCACTGCAACACTGTCCCTTTATTTGGCAGTAGATTTCTCTTCTCACAAGACAGCCTCTTCTTTGTGACAAGCAAGAAAGAAATGGGTGACAAGGAGCAATACGAGGGAGATCATTCCACTTTCTTTCATCCCTGTGAAACTCCTACCAGTTCCCTGATGCTGAGATCCCTGCTTCAAAATTATGCCCAGGTGGCTTGCTCCACCTAACACCTGATTACTGTTGGAAAGAGCCGCCCTAAGCCAAGGACCTTGCTATGTACAGTCCCTGTCATTCAGAGCAAGCACTGAGTTTTATCAGCTTCATCAAAATTCCCTATGTTTCTTTTGGGAAAAACCTTCCCCTGTCCTGTTTGGTATCACAGAGAAATGGAAAGGAGGATTGAGGGCAAAGGAATTCCATGATACTTGACTACGGAGGCCTGAAAATAGAGTAATTCCCTTCACTTCTGTCAATCACAAACTCAATAACTGAGTTTATAAGAGCAGAGCAATATTTCTTGCTGGGACTGGAAGGATATGTTAATGTAAAGTGAGGCTTCTGGTTTAAGCCACCTAGAAGTATGTAGTGCATTTAAGAAATATGTAAACCTTCCAAGGATTGAGTATCTGATTCCTTACTCTTGAAGGACAGCAAATGTATGTAGGGCATATTTATACAACTGTATATGTTGTATATAAGCCATATTTGTATATGCCACATATATATACAACAGTTACTGCTGCCTCATACACTCACTGGCCTATGCTTGCATGCTGTTAGTAACAGGTAAAGAAAAAAACTACGAGGAATGACTTGGACATTGCAGAGAGTTCCACATTATTTTCCGTATGTCACTGTGGGAGTTTGTTATCACAATTGCCTCGTGAACATTTAAATTTTTTTGGTGTCTGTTTTAAGAGTTTATCTCTGCCAGCACCACGGTGATCTATTACATTCACCTCTATCTGTCCACTTGGTTAACTGTTTCAAACAATTCTTCATGATAACTGAGTCACGTTTTTCCTTAGAGGAGCAGGATTGGCATGATTATATTAGGTTACATTTACTTACCTTACTCTTTAATTAGGCTTTTCAGGGCATTCCCCTGAGGAAAATTACAATTTACCAAGGTGTAATTTGAAGGATTTTCCCTGGGTCCTGTTTCAATTGAAGGAAGCAAATAAGTGACTTTCCTATTTCAAGCACAGTTACCATTTTGAGGATAAATTCCTTTTCATTAACTCTGCTACTTCACACTTACTTCAGGCCTCTCAAATGAATATTCTGCTGTCCTAGTTGCTGAGTTGCTCCATAACTTCCTCCTCTGAGACTTCAATCTCTGTCAAGACCATGCTGTTATTTCCATTTAAAAAATGTCCTTGGAATACAAATTTCCCCAATGGCTTCTACAACAGAGACTGCAAGAAATTTTTTTCATCAGCTGTTGAGCTACTTCACTCTTTTTTTTAATTGCTCGCCATGTCACGATTCATCTTGGTGATCTAGAGGTGTCTTCTGCCATGCATGCAGATTCGTTGCTCCTAATGTGTTTTAAGCAGATGCCACATTTTTCTTCCCATCCTTAGCTCTCTCGATCTCTTAATCATAGAATCAAAAAATTGTTAAGGTTGGAAAAGACCTCTAAGATCACCGAGTCCACCGATTAATCCATGCCATGTTCACCACTGAAACAGGATCCTCAAGTGCCACATTCACATGCTTTTTTAACACTTCCAAGGATGATGATTCCATCACTTCCCTAGGCAGCCCATTCCAAGGCCTCATCACCTTTTCAGTAAAGAAAAGTTTCCCAATATCCAAACTAAACCTCCCATGGTGCAACTTGAGGTCATTTCCTCTTGTCCCATGATGTGTTACTTGGGAGGAGAGACCAACCCCTCCCTCACTTCAACCTCCTTTCAGGTTAAACAAATGCAGCTCCCTCAGCCACTTCTCACAAGACTTGTGCTCCAGACCCTTCACCAGCTTCATTGCCCTACTCTGGACATGATCCAGCACCTCAATGTCCTTCTTGTAGTGATGAGGGTCCAAAACTTAATACCAGATTCAAAGCATGACCTCACCAATGCTGACTACAGGGGAATGATCACTGACCTAATCCTGCTGGTCGCACTATTTCTGATAAAAGCCAAGATGCCATTGAGCTCCCTGGCCACCTGGGTAAACTGCTGGCTCATGTTCAACCGGCAGTCAGCCAGCAGACCCAGAGCTTTTCCACCAGGCAACTTTGCAACCACTCTGCCCCAAGTTTGTAGCACTGCACAGAGTTGTTTTGACCCCAGTGCAGCACTTTCCCTTGTTGACCATTGTAAAATTGACCCCAGCCCATGGATCGAGGCTGTCCAGACCCCTCTGCAGAGCCTTTCTACCCTCCAGCAGATCAACACTCCCTCCCACCTTGGTGTCCTCTGCAAAATGACTGAGGGTGCACTTAATCCCCTTGTCCAAATTATTGATAAAGATATTAAACAGGACTGGCTCCATTACTGCACCCTGGGGAACACCACCTCTGACTGGCATCCAGCTGAATTTATAGAATCACAGAATATGCTGAGTTGGAAGGGACACACAAGGATTATCAAGTCCAACTCTTAGCCCTGCACAGGACTATCCCCGAGAGTCACACCATGTGCCTGAGAGTATCATCCAAATGTTTCTTGAACTCTGGCAGGCTTGATGCTGTGACAACTTCCCTGGGGAGCCTGTTCCAGTACCCAACCACCCTCTGGGTGAAGAACCTTTTTCTAATATCCAACCTAAACCTCCCCTGACACAGCTTCAGACCATTCCCTTGGGTCCTGTCACTGGTCACCACAGAGAAGAGATCAGTGTCTGCCCCTCCTTTTTTCCTCACGAGGAAGTTATAGACTGCAATGAGGTCTCCCCTCAGTCTCCTCTTCTCCAGGCTGAACAGACCAAGTGACTTCAGCCACTTCTCATACGGCTTCCCCTCAAGGCCCTTCACCTTCTTTGGACACTCTCTAATAGCTGAATATCTTCATTATATTGCAGTGACCAGACCTGCACACAGTATTCAAGGTTAGGCCACAACATTCACCACTGAGCCAGTTTTTGAGTCACTGAACTGTGCACCCTTCCAAGCCAGGAGCAGCCAGCTTCTCCAGGACAATGCTACAGAAGATGGTGGTAAAGGCTTTAATAAAGTGCTTGTAGACAATATCCACAGTCTTTCCCTCATCCACTAAGCAGATCACCTTGTTATAGAAGGAGTTCAGATTAATCAAGCAGGACCTGCCTTTCCTAAACCCACTCTGGCTGGGCTTAATCCCATGGTTGTCCTGCACATACTGTGTGATGGCACTCAGAATGATCTGCTACATGACATTCCCTGGCGCTGAAGTCAGGCTGACAGGCCTGTAGTTCCCTGGGTTTTTCTTCCAACCCAAATAATCATTCAAATCACTGAAGATGTAACATATAGGTGAGTCAACGTGGCCCTAAAGGAATAACTGTCCATGCAGACCTGCTGAGCCAAATTATCCACAGGGGTCTCAAAAGTAACTTCCTTCAAATTGAGGATTTAAGTTAAGGTATACTTGTTAACCAAAGGATTCAGAAAGGGACTCCAATGTGACATACTGCATGTTCACTTTATATCTCTAGTGAATTTTTGTTCCCTCAATGTCTTAGCATAAGCATTCAGATACTTTATTTAATAGGATATTTTCAATTAAGATCTTAGAAAGAATCGAGTAGAGAGCACAGAATTTGACTCAGTGATTGAGATTTATTTAAGACTGTTGCTGACAATCAAAACCTGAAGGGACAACATAATACAGAGCAATGAAACAATTACTCTGTATTTATCTGTGCATGCCAGAGGACCACACCGTGAAAATTGTTTCACTTCCATAACACCAAATCAAATTTTCTTTCAGTTCATTTTTCTTTTTTCCTTTTTCCTTTTTTTAACTTTGAGATTTACACAATAGTTCCGGAAAAGAAACATTATGACTAATACTGTAAATATTGAGAAAATGCTATCTCCCTATTAAACTGCCAGTTAAACTGCCTTGCTAGCAGGTACACACAGTGTACAAACACAGTCAGGTCTTTATGTCAGATGAAAAGATCAACATTTAAAACACAACCAGGAAAGGAGTTTTTCCTTGCATACATATAGATAGGAATATGTATCAAGTTGCTTTTAAGTTATTAGACACAGTCAAATTGGATTATTCCAACATACAGTACATGGGATTAAACCTTTAACTAGTTTGGAAGATTTAAATGTCTTTTTGGGAATGCTTTCAAAGAAGGAGACAGAAGGAGCTTTCAAGGTTGTTCAGGAGACATGAGAAGGATTTTCCTAAGAGTATGAGCATTTTTTCATATGCCAAATATCATTCTTTTTCACTATTCAAAATGATCTGTAAATCATGTCATAATTAATTTTTTGGAATTTCCCTTACATTAGGAATGCCTATTGTGAATTACTGCTCAATTTTATTGGAAAATGCAAAATCATTGTCAAGGTCTGGTACAGCTCTCATGATTTATTTGGGGGGGAAAAAGGGAATTTCTCAGAAGAGTTGAATAGACATAACTCTGCTAGTTCCTTTAGCATTCCAAAACCCAGTTGTTGCTATCCTTAGATAGCAATATGTTAATGGTTTTCCAGATTTTGCCATCATCCATAAAAAATTGTTTGTATGCAGAAAATGGGCTCTAACACTGTGAGTTCAAATGTTTTACTCCTGAAATGGTGCCCTTATACACTGTCACCCAAAAACATGACTAAAATAAAAAGTCAAATGAAAAGTGTCAAATGTGACTAAAAAGGTACCCATAGTTAAAAGTGCCATTACAACGCTGCAGGTAAAACTCCAAGAAATATAATTAGCAAACTGATAGCATATATGTATGTGCCTTTGCACGTGCACACAGTGCACTAAAGCATCCACAGCTGTATGCAGTTCATTCTTAACCAAGTCTCCACTGCACTAGCAATTCTGCAGATGCAACCTGGATAATTTTAAATTTCTCCTTATCTCTTTTTCATATGCAGGTATGCAAGAAAAAAATTAAATCTCTTGCACTAGTGAAATGTAATTCAAATTTCAGTCATGTGAAGGAGAAGAAAATGTCTATGTTGGAGTATAGCATAAAGGAGATCAACAGAACAGAAATCTGGCTGATTTCAGAATTTCACTGGTATTCAGTATTTCAGTGAGGTATTGAGGCAAGTGTTATTAATTTCACATGAGGTGTGGCACAGCCACAGCTTTCAGGATTGATCTGGCATCTCCATGAAGTGCTTTTTGCATATTGCAGTTAATAGCACTATTTCTCTAAACTACTCAGTATTAATAAATATTAATGATTTGCCTCTTCATTGTCATTACATTAAAAAAAATACCTTGCCATATAATTTAGAATGTTATTGATTATAATGCCCCTACACAGCTGTGACAAATTTAGGTCAATCATTAAAACTTACATCCAGCAATATTTAACACAAGAGAACTTTAAGTACAAATTACTATATGACAAAAATAATTACAAACCTATGTCAGATAGAAGGGTGAGGGAAATTCCCATGATGATTACAGGCGAAAATAAAGTGTGGGTAAATTTAAGAAGTGCTCTTTTTATGCTTTTGTGAAGAAAATGTATGAACTTTATTTTTGTAAAGGAATTATCAGAAAAAAAAAAACTTTTCTGGTTTTGTTCAAATTAAAGCCTAGTGAGTAACCTATGTGAAGCCATTAACTGAGAAAGGTACAGATTCTCTGGTAAGTTCTCCTGGTATACCGCTAGCACTCTCTCCTTTCAGCATGAGCTTTGGTGACTGCTTCTTTTGAAGCTTCTGGAAGTCTTTATCCCTGAATATTTTTAGCCCTGGATTGGTCCAACCACTGGCTGCTGCTATTGTTCGTCCCACAATAACAATAGCAGCACTTGGTTGTGACATGTGATGTTAAGGCGTTTTACTACTGCTATACATACTTCAATTAATTTTCAAAACAGCCTTTTAGGTATTTTTTTTTTTTTAATAAGAAGATGAGATACAGCACACTGAAGTCACATATCCAAAGTTTATTGTCAACTAAGTACTAAAACTCTACAGTTGCTGGCCGTCTATTAGGCTTTTTTTGGGCTACGAGACCTGCTTTTCTAACCTTGCAAAAACCTTTCTGCAGAGATTTATTTTTCCTCGTTTCCCTGGGAAATCTTCTGTGGAAGGTATTGCAGACAATTCAACACTGAAATAATTTTCAGGGTTGAAAACTTCTTCATCCAAATGTTGAACAAGTCTACATGAACTAAGATATGCAAGTTTGTATCTTATAGGTAAAGACTGAGCTCCAGTGAAAGCAAAGATTTCTGAGGTGAAGACTGAGTTTCATTGAAAGCAAAAATTTCACTCTCACTCCATATTGTGAATGTGCATTTAGTGCTACACTCAGGTACAGTGTCATGCACCTCAAAATACACTAACTGGGCTACCAATACATTTAACTGTTGTGTGTTTGCAGGACTCTCATAGATGGACCAGACCTCTGCAGGAATTCTGAAACCGCCAGAACCACAATGCCAAATTCAGACCTCAGAAACTGCTGTTGAAGTTGCTTTGTTTGAATCTATTCACCCCTTACCTCCCTTTTCTATCCTGTATTGATTGTTGCTTTCTTTTGAGTTTCTTGAAATCTTTCTTCTCTCTAAAACAGACAGAAAAATTAAAGATGAATGTTTTCATTTAACATTAAATTGCACAATTTCAGAACAGTGAGAGGTTTACATTTTATTTACATACTTTTTTACATTTGTCACCAAAGAAGATGTCAGGAAATATTTTGCCTTCTGTAATGTGGAGACATGGGAAGGAGTCAAGAGGCCCCTCTCAGGAGGCCTCACTTAGAAAATAACATCAACCTGGATTTTTAGTACTGCAACCTCTTAAAAAAGATCTTCTGAGAAATGAAAATTCTGGTCTAGTTCAAAAGCAATTAAGTAGTAGCAATTCTATCAGGTCCTGGCAACAACCAGTCTGGGATCAGTTTCAGCATTCCTTGGAAGCAGCATATTCTCCATTTCCCGCTCAGCTGGATCTATGAGGAACACCACAAGAACATAAGTGCCTGTGTCGTTATTTGCAAGTCTATGAAACAAATATTCAATAATTCTTAAGGTACGCATATTGCAGTTTTGACCTTATTCCTACCTGATATTTAATGGCATCTCTTGATTGATCATCTAATATACATAGGAATAGAATCTCAAATGAAGAATTAAAATAAAATTACTCCCAAAGCAAACATAATCCTAGTCAATATTTTATAAAACCTTGACTTAAGTGATCATTTCATTTGCGTTCCTTTTCATAAAAGAAGATTTACACAACCTATGATGGCACTAACCTTTCCCTTGGATAGGTAGCACACCTCATATATTTAAGTAATTAGCTGATAGATCTCTTGAATTATCACCAGGAAAAAAAGCATGAAAACATGTCAAAACTATTTAAAGGGTCCATTACATGCACTTATCTGTCCTTATCTTGTTTTCATTTTTCTATTGATATGATGTTACGGTCATATTAAAATCTTTGGTCATTTCTTGGGAAAAAAAAAAGCTTCTCTTGATTTTTTACATTATAAAAGCAGAAGAAACTCACTCCTGCTGCAAATTAAGCATTTCTTTTACTGCACAAAAACTATTAAGGTACTTTAAAACTAAGTAGTAGATTTTGGTCCATTCTTATTCAAAATCTTACTTCTTGCTCTCTGTTCCTCCTAGCAATGACGTTTGCTATTCCCTCTCGAGCTAGATTAACTCTCACACAGAAGGCTTTAGGAAAAGACAGAGGTGGCCAGAGCTTAAGTGGCATCTAAATGGAACATTGGTCAAGTGCTGGCCCTCTGCACAGGGTTAATTTAGCACATTAAAGTGTATATTACTTAGCTGGAAATAGACAAAGAGTACAAAAGAAATCTTTTGGCTATGTGACTTCATACACTGTGATTTTGCTTGTAGATGTAGGTACTTGTAAAGATCATAGTATGTTCATTTGGGTTTTTTCTTCCTTTCATCTTCTGCTACTGCTTCATGTTAAGAGTAATCTATGTCACACTAGAGAGCAGATGAGGTGGAAAACAATTAATAGAATATAAAACAGAGAGCAAAGTAATTAGGTGAATTGTTTCCACTTAGATTATCAAAAGGAGCTTTGAATATTCAACTCTTTGATTTCTTGCATCTTTTTTGAGGCCTTTGTAATACAGTTTCAAAAGTGCTGTGAGGCCAAGGGTTTTTTGTACCTTCAGGAAAAAAGGTTGGAAAAGAAAGTCTGTGTGTGCACATAGCATGGGTAAGCATTATACAAACTTCCATTATTACATATATAGGCTGGAAAGCAAAGACATTTAATAGAGACAAATTAAATTTTTCAGAACAAGTACGCGTCATAACAGAAGCTCAATTTATTGTGTTTTAATTATGAAAGCTGGTTTATTACTTGGAAACATCAGTGATTCATAAAAAGATCTATCTGGACACAAAATGATGTTTGATTTTACTATTCTTTTCAGTAAATGGGCAGAGAAAAACACTTTTCATTTATAGTTGTAATATAATAATAGTAAATTTATTTTATAATTTTATTTTGAAAGCCTAGGCATAGAATCATGTATCTGGTGCCTAACCCTTTGGGTTCATTTAAATTAACCAAACATATTTCAGTGTGCTAGGTAATTTAACACATGCACTTTCGTCAACAAGGGAAAGCGTCATGTATATGTAATATTGTATTTTCAACCATAGGAGAGAGTCCATTTTTCCAGTAGCTGCTTAATGTTCTCCACCTAAACAGGCACAATTTTCCCCACACAGCTTATTCTGCAGTAACTGTAATGATAGCAAATTTTGTTTTAGCCAACTGTTTCAATATATTGTTTTGAGCTACAACTTTCTTCTGCTGCACCTTACGTCAAACAGCACCTGCCATACAAACATGCTGCTGTAGTGCTACATTAACAAACCTGATTGGGAACGCAGACTGAACACAATTTACTCTAAGTTACTCCTATGACCTTGAATGTTTTCTGATTTGGTTTGTACTCTACAGTTCAGCTCCCCTCAATCCCTTTGCAGGTTTTATTTCTTTGGTGAAATTAAATGCAAATTTGACTCTTCATATCTTCCAACAGTCTGAAGATTGCTTAATTTGTTATGTTTTTCCTTAAACTAGGCCATGCTTTTCCCCTCACTTTTTAATGGAAGCTCATAAGGAAAAGAGAGTTTACCAGCCCTTGCACTCTGGGACCAGGAAAGAGGCCAGACCAGCCACCAGCCTAAACCAAGCCTTTTATTTCTTTTTATATGGCCTAAAGGACTTGCACTAACTGAAAATACAGGGGCAAACCAGTGATTACAGGAACTCCCAGGGATGTTATCTCAGAGAAAGACACATAGGGTAGTGACAATCCCACCCAGCACTGAATCTGGGATATTTAAACCCAGGGGCTTGGACAGGTGTGGCACTTGTTATTGTAACGTTTTTCTTCCAGAGCAACCACTAGCCCTGCTTCTCGGGAGGTGCCTGGACATCACCTGAAGTAGAGAATAAATCTTTTGTTTTCCTTTGATTCTGACCTTTGCTTTTGCTTTATTAAACTGCCTTTATCTTGACACACAAAGGGTTTTTTTCCATTTTATTTTCTCCCTCTCTGTCCTGCTGAAGAAGGAGAGTGATAGAGCAGCTTGGTGGGCACCTGGATTTCAGCCAAGGTCAACCCACCACACAGCCTTATGTAACATAGAATCTGTGGCAGTGATTCATGGCTTGAAACTGAGTACCATCTGTGCTCTCAGAAACTCCCCTAGACAAGGTGAAAGGTAAGGCTTAACAGCTGTATCCTCTTTGCTTTCTAAAGTCCATCCAAAGCTGTCCAAATGACAGCAAAATCCTCACACTAATAAGATTGAGTCTTCCATATGTTCCAGTATCAATGAACTCATTGAACAACTGTCCTTAGTCTTGTCATATCTGTGCTGAACTAATGAAATGAAGTATGGTCCTGTTGCTCTCTCTAAAATACTCTAATCTCAGCCTTCACCCTCTGACTCACTCTGCAATTCACTGCTTGACTGAAGCTGCTGCCACATTCTGCATATGTCATGCAAGTAGCTCCTGTAAGAGTTAGAGAAGTCCTACTTCATAGGCTGTTCATAGGCTACTTCTATGAACATACTCCAATGACAGCCATTAGTGATTTATGTATTTTAATCAGTTCTCTGACCTGCAGAGTTCATAGAGGATATGTTAAATAAATCCGATTCACAATTGATCTTTTATTGCTTTATCTCTTTATACAGAAAAAAAGTTCAAGGCCAAAATAAATTTTAAAGAACCACAAAGCCCAAAGCTTTCCTTTTATTATCAGTAGTGGTGATTTTAACTTTTATTTTCCATAATTGCATAATAAAAAGAGAATATAGGAGTTCCACATAAAAAAGCAGTAATGTTTCTTTCAGGACTGTAAGAACCATTTTAAGACATGCATTGAAAATTAAGCAAATTAATATTGTTTTCAGGATGTCCAAGAAACAGCAAGACTTTGCCATTAATATTTCTAAGGGCAGTAAGAATGCAGCCTCATACTGCTAGTTGAAAATGTCAGTGAAGCTTTACTGGGTTTTAGGTTTAAATTTAAACTGTAACTAATTTACTACAAAAAAAAAATAGTAAAATCATTACAATACTGGAAACCTCAGGAGAAGCAGGTATTTCATATTCTTTCTTCTAGCATATAGCTGCCAGAGCAGCGGCACAGAGTATACTGCTTATTACAGCCAAGGCTGTATTTCCAATGGAGTCTGATATGTTTTGCAACACTGTTTAGGAGTGGCTGGTTCAGATTAAACTGTTGTTAGGGAAGATGGACCTGTGGTAAAGCCTGAGAACTGCTCCAGCAAACTAGTAAACTAGAAACAACTAAGAAGAAGAAAAAAGCAGAACACTGACCTGTTTCTGGACAGAGTCTGCCATTTAATTTCTCCTGCTTTTCTAAAACACTATTCCAAACACATGGCTGGAAACAACCAAACTTGTCAGTGTATTGGTGCATCCTTGAAATGTATATATGTGAAAAAAAATGGAGTGAAATTATCTGGAGAAGAAGAGTGAATGATGTATTTAATGGGTTCCTGGAGGCTATTATAGGTGGTGCATAGAGGTTTTGTTCTATGCACCTGAAGTATAGGTGGTGCATAAAGGTTTTGTTCTGTGGTCAGGACAGTTGCAAAGAAATGCAACTGATATGCCAACATGAAATCTAACCTCTTTTGTCTTTTGTTTTAGATAGCATGATAAAAACAGAGAGTGCTGCAGAAAAAAGAATATTAGAGAGCCAAAGGATTAGTTGCTAGAAATCTTAATGAAGAATAGAAATGGTGATACAGAAAAAAATCTTGGATCACACCTTGTTAGCGTAAAACTTGTTTTTATAAATAATGTTTGTTATGTTCTAACTTTAAGTTCCCTGATGAAGGAATTTTCTGTCTCTTCCTCCATGTAGCTGCTCTTCATCCAGATTCATTTTTCCAAAATATTTTCTTCACTTATAAAGGCACACTATACTAAAGGAAGTGAAATACTCCATTGATTAATGACATGTGAAAAAAGGTCTTTGTGTCCACTGGCTTCAAAAAACTCTGGAAATAAATTAGGGGAAACCACTGTCTCTAAATCATTAGTCATCAGCATGAGAAGAGCCATGAAACCAGCAGAAATTAAATTGAGGCATACTCCTTAGAGAAGAGATGAACAATCCTACAGTATTAATTGTGAGGTGGATTGTATTGTTTATTTGTTTGTTTACTTCTAAAAATACCTTTTTTTTAGAGATATGATTAAACAGACTTTGCACATGACCAATAAGGTAGAGTCTACTTTTTTTTTTTTGAGATTTTTAAACTAACTCTATGAAAAGAAAACTCCAAATTTGAAAATCTTACTTTTTGATACAAAAATAAAATTTTCAAATCATTTACTCAGGAAAAACTGACTCATAAAAATATGAGTCCTCTCAGTATTTTCAATCCAATACAAAATCAAGATGTACTGAAAAAATCTCATGGAAATGAGCTTTTCCTGACAGATTTTCAACTTTTATTTTTTCTCAAAACTGATCTGAATTACACACTGCTTATCCCTTCACCTTTTAGAGGTTTGCATCCATTATCAAGATTATGACTATGAGGTTTGCATTAGTACAAATCACTCTGCTAGGGGGTTAAGAACTAAAAGAAACACTAAGTGGAAGTGACCTATTTTCTTGTTATTGTTTTAGAACTCAGCCAGCTGGCATGGCCCCAGGTCAGACCCACCACAGACAATCTTTTCATTTGATATCACTGGCTGTGGTACTTCAGAGGAGATAGAGAGATTTCAACTCCTTCATGCTGCTTTTAAGCTTCTCTAATCATAGAATCATAAAATGATTTAAGTGGGAAAAAATCTTTAAGATCGAGTCCAACCATAAACCCAGAAGCACCAAGTCCACCACTAAACCACATCCATAAGTGCCATCTTAGTGTACTTCAAGTAGGAAAACAGATTAAGAACAAAATAGTCTAAAAAAACCTCTTTTTGTGTAAAAAGCTAGATTTTGACTAAACAGAAAAAAAAATTCACAGATCTTCCTCCACTTCCTTAACCACTTTTTAAACAGAGAAGTTTCTATATCCACCAAGCTTGTATTTTCATAAATTTTTTTACCCCATCTTGCATTTCTAATTGAGCAGGAAACTGATGCACATAATCTGAAAATTTATGTCAAACACAAAGCTAACATCCTCCCCTGTGAGAGGAGGATTCTTTGCTTACCATGTGCTACCCTGCATCATGGAGTCCCGCACTGAGAATGTACCATTAGCATCTGACAAGAAGTTTATTCTTTCTGTTCAAAAGAATGTCCCAAGACTGACTAGAACCAGGCTGAGATAAGCACTGGCATCTAAAAGGGGCAATAGCTGACAGTCTAATGGTCTCCACGCAATGCTCAGTGTTCCTCCTATTTGGCAATTGATTTGTTTTCTGTCAGATGCATTGATAAGTGAGACTTATTTGTCAAACTTGATGTTTTCCATAGACCTATCTGTTCCTCAAGATGTAGAGGACAAATAACCCATTCTAGGGCTTTGCCAGATCCCAGGCAAGTGCAGGGAGGAGTAGAAAATTACCTTTTCTCTTACTGAACTGAGATTGAGCACTTCTTTTTCCACAGTAGCCAGCACATTGCATTCTATCTCCTGTAGCACCTACTTCCAGTCCCTGAGTTGTCACAGAAGGGGTTGCTGTGTAGAGGAGGAAGCAGTATACAATATGATAGCTTTTTGGACCTGAAGGAGAACGATTAGTTTAAGGCAGCTTCTTATTGCCTTAAGCCTCCCTGATGCTCTGCTTCCTGCTACAACCGGTGATACTACAAAGCTGTGTGCATGGAATTCAGTGGTACAAAACAAATCCCTTACAGGAAAGAGTAAAGTAAAACAAATTCAGAATGGTAACAGAATAAGAGGAGGTACAAGTGTAAACATCCATGACATAAGGCTGTTGTTTGTATTCAGAGGGTTGTTAATTGCTTTGTTGAATACCTGAAGGAAAGCCCTGTCTCTACATGATATAAATTGTACAGCTGAACAAAGCATACCCAGCAGTCTAAATCTATAAGGAACTTAGTGAAAAATGATCTGAGAGAAGAAAAAAAGATGATGAATTGGATTTTAAATATAGAGTTCTATAACTGTCACCTCTTTTCTTTGATGAATCTCAGCACCAAAATTAATATTGAAAATTAAGGAAGTAATTGGTAAACCTTGTTATATTTAAGTGGTAGTATTTATTCAGACTCATGAGTGAGAGGGAGCTTTACACAAAGCTGCAGGTAAGGATAGCAAGCCGTCCTCCTCTACATGAGTCTCACTCTACACATCTGGAAAAGGATGTATGTGATCTGCAGGCACCAGTCAGCCAGTGGTAACAGCACAGCCAGTGTGTGTCAGGACCCGGTCATTTGCTGCAGGGATGTGTCCCTCCCTTCCACTTCTACCAAAGGGAAGTGGAAGACACCTTCCTGCTTGCCTGTTCAGATGTTGGAAGGACATTCCGAGAGACTGGCCCACTGGTCCTTGTGCTTTAGCTCACTTGCTCAGACTTAACCTGGGGCAGCCTTGTTCACACACCTCTTTTACTTGCCAGCTGGCAATTTGTGCAAAGAAGAATAGATCCAACAGACGGAGAAAAGTGAAACCACATCAAGAATATTGTCCACAGGAAACTGAGGAATTCAGAACCAATATGGGAGAGTCATGGTAATTGTCCCTGAATCTCTTGTGTCTCAGTAAAAAATCTCTTCAGAGGTTTCCTCTCAGAAAGTCTACTTGACAAGTATGTTATCAAAAATAACACTCTGCCACTAGTCTTTCCAGATGCTGTCTACTCGGGGTTTCCCAAACAAGTGCACTGAAACAGAAAAGCTCCTTGTAATCTCACGCTAATTTGCAAATTTCCATCTCTTCTTTTCTTACTACCTCTACCCCTCCACACACAGAAGAGTCAGAACACAGACAATGCAGCTGGGAAGTTGGACTTGGACCACATTCAGGAACCTGAGTGTGTTAAGGAGTTTCCCAGAGACCACTGCATTGAGTAACATCTACAATTTTACCTAAGACGAACTCCTGTACTGAAAATATTCTGATACATATGCACACAGTTCTGCTGACAAAAACAGGTCTTATACCTTTCCTAAAGGAAATATTGAAATAATTTCACCTGTATTAGATCAACATCAAGTATAAGAAGGAAAGTCTAACTGAAAAGCTAGTGTAGCTCATCAAGCAGGGGAGTGTACATAACTTGAGCTATAAATGCTCTCTAGCAATCACTTTTCTGAAGACAACAGCAGCAGGACCATTCCCTGGGGGCAAAAAAAGAGCTAAATGCCAAAATCGTTCACCCTAGGAATACCCTTGCTGCACAACAGAGCCCTGGCACGGGTACATCTCTGGACATCTCGCAGACAGCAGAAAACGAGTATAAACCTTCCATCTCCTCCTCTGCCGGTGGGGATCGGGGTGTCCCGGAGCCCTCGCCCGTAGGATGCTGCATTGGCGGGCACGATGCTGCCGCTGCGGGGCCGGTGCAGGCAACAGTTGCCTGGCAACTCCCTGCTCCAGCCACATCCTGAGCTGCTCTGCGCGGCTGCTCGCTGCCTCTTCCACCCATCCACCCACCGGTTGTACTTTAAGCAGGAAACAAGTCTTGCCTTATCTACAGCGGAGCCCGTTAAAGATTCTCAGTAAAAAAAAACTCAATCATCTGCAGGAAAAGAGTCAGGCTAAGACACACTCCTCCATCTCCCATTCCTCCGTTTTGGAGACAGTCATTTGAAACGGGGCTCCATGCTGGAACTGTGCTGGCATTTTCTCTGGAAACCAGAGGTGGGCAGCTCTGACCCAGGCCAGATAACTAATTAGAGCCACAACACAAGTAAGGAGCTGGGCTGAAATAACAGGCTGGGTGGATAAGCATGCAGTTGGGATTTAGAGTTAATATCCACTGGAAGAAATTAAATCTTGTTTGAGTGAGCAGATAGCTGGATCATGACGGGAAAGGGGGAGTTCAGCATATGAGAGCAGACTGGTGAATCATGCTGAGAAATTAATAGATTTTTACTCCACCACAAAAAGGGCTAAACACCTTCCTCTGATGAAATAGGGAGGCAACTGTTGTTAAAAATCTGAAAAAAAAAGAGAAAAAGAATGCTTAAGAGTTAGGAGGAGCACCATGAAACTGTGATATAATAGCATCATCGAATGTTATATAAAGATTTACTATCTACTAGACATGAAGCAGACTGATTTAATACAAACTTCAGTTTCATGTGACAGCTAGCAGATAATGACATATCCTGAGGTACAAGCATCTGAAACCTTTTTCAAATCACTCATGAGCCATCTGCATGCACGTCTCTCTGATGGATGTCCTGAGTTTGCCGTATTGCAGTTATTCTTTTTTTGTCTTTTATTCCTTTTCCTCATTCCACTTTATTAAAATGAGAAATCAGGTTACCTTTTATGAATTTAGACTTTTACAGTGATTTGAAAAGTTTTAGGAGTGGCTTTCTCATCACTTTTTCCAAAGCAAAAGTAATGTCCTTGGCATGTGGGTGTTTGTAACACCCACACACAATCCTCCCCTTGCTCCCACAAAAAGACCAACAAAAGCCAAAAAAACCCCAAAAAACCCAAAAAGAAACCTCCCCCCCAAAAAAACCAAACAAATAACCAACAAAACAAACAAACAAAAAAACCCCAACAACAACAACAAAGCCATTTCCTATGCAAGCACCTTTGGGACCAAATATTAAAAATTTTTTTACTATCAACTTTCCAAAAGAAATTGATTGAGATTCTACAGTCCAAGGGGAAATATCATTGCAGAGAGAGGTAAAACATTAGAACATTGAATGCTGGTGCCCAGAATCATTAGTAGGACCCTCTACATTGCAGTCTCTCATCTACAGGAGCACCTGTATTAGTGAGATGGTTGAATAATGTAATACTCAATTCTACTGTCCAGGGATACTAGCTTCTTAGTGCTCTGCATAAATTTTCATCAAGTACTTTTATTGAGGACAAGGCAATGTTCTGCTGAGTCTCAAAAGCAGAAATATTGGGCAAACTCTCTCAGATGGAGCTGCTGCTGCATTCTGCCAAAGTCCGGCACTGTTTACAGCCTTAGTGAACAGTGGGTTCCTGGAAGCTCCTTTCATTGAGTCACTATGACATTGGGACAGACCTTTAGTGTCACTTTCCTCACTTTGTAAAATGAGGATAACTATGTTTGTCTTCACCATGGGGCACTAATTAAAGTTAGTTTCTAAAGACCTTTGGTATTGCTGAGTAAATGGTAGAATAAGTTCTCCTTCATTGGATTTATTTGGTATTATTTTCCTCATTAGTTAGCAAACAGTGAATGACCACGTAATGTGAGAGATCCTGATTCAGCAAACTCCTTTGGCATTGCAAGGTCTTTAAGATCACAAGAGGTTTTATAGACATGCATGGTCCTATCAATAGGCACAAACACAACAGAGCTGTGACAAGCCAAAATGATATAGTTTCCAATTAGAGCCCAGAAACAATGCTCATCAGATTCTATATAATGACTTCACATGTGACCTTTGGGGACAGTTTGCTGCATGACTGCTGAGGGAATGTTACTCAGGGAAGCTGTGAAATGAATGACAGTACACAGAATAGAAATTGTAATTAGTTCACTGTACATTTCTCTTATGTGAATACCAAAGTTCAGCAATATCCATTAGTTTTACAGGGCCTCAGTTAGTCCTTCAACTGGTTCAGTTAATTATAATCCATATGATTACATTGCAGCTGAGATTTTGTTGATGCAAAATCCTGTGGCTTTTAAAGACTGACCTCAGAAGGAGAGCTCATGATTTATTTGCAGGATGTAGATAGCTGTACCCTGTTTAAAAAGCACTTGGGCACTTTGACAATGCTTTTAAAACAGGTTCTGTGAAGAATTCTAATGGAGCAGAGGATGAGGGAAACAGCATAGTCTTACATATCACAGACTGTGAAATACAGACTAAATTGTGAATTAATTGAGGGTTTGGGTGGGGTTTGTGAACTACTTCAAAGTGGTTTATGGTAACTAAAGTTATTCCATTGTGAAATATTGGTAGCCACATCCCATGTATATCCCACTGAAAAGAAAGTATGTTGTGGCCCCATCATATTTTTAAGTTTTTTCTTGCTGCAGGAGGTTTTGTGCCTTCCTTTATGGAAGGAAGGAAGTTGTGCTGCAGGTTGTCTTCAGCAGGTGTTCAGTTCACACCACAAGTAGAAGAAGTCACTTGAGACCTTTATGGTGGCCTTTATAGAATCTCTGAATTTCTTTAGAGCTTTTCTAAATCACACTGAACATTGAATATTTTGAAATTCACCTTTACCTGCTCAGCACAGTACTTTATTTTCTCAAGATACTTTTGCAGTGATGTTTACATTAATTCAACCAATTAAGGAAATTTCTGAGGAGTAGATTTTTATATTAATATATTTGTACATCTACAGCACTTCCATTTTGATTTTCCCCTTTCTTTTACAAACCCCTTACAACCTCAGACTCAAAAATGTCTGAAGTAGATGTGAGATCTTCTTTTACATATCCACAGTACAGATCCTGATCAGGACATCTAGGCTTTAGCTCAGCATAATTATTCAGTGGTATAATGTTTTCTTCTAAAGTGGTATTATCTTCTAGGTTGGTGTGGGATCTGAAGCCTGCAGGAGACCCCATTCTCTTACAGAATTTGAATTCCCTCTATTATTCATCTTTCAAGAACTTCTGTGGTTGTTAGCATTCTGAGACACACCTTCTGTACTTCACTCTCTACAGAAAAGCATTCTTTAAACAAAAGCCTTTTATACACTTACATTAGTTCAAAAATGAAGCTGCAATATATTAAATTCAGATTTTCAATTTCCCAGGGAATATAGAGATTTAGGCCTTTTACCGTCATTAGTCAGAGGCAATTTACACAACTGCTCTGTTGAGCAGAGATCCTGAGCTAGATGGGCACCTATATTTCAATATTAGCTTTTACATATGGAATATATACCAGGGAATTCTTTCCCTATCCCTCCTGCCTTACACACTACTAGTTTTCTTCTGTTGGAGAAGTGCACAAGAAATCTATAAACCCCATCATTTAGCCCTAGAAATAACCATTACATTTTGGTACTTCAGTTACTTCAAGGGTCTCACTGCCATCTTTGGGGAATTGCTTTGTAGAAGATCTCTAAACAGAATGCAAGGTTTGCCATTTGCAACAGAAGCAGCAGGAAGTGTACCCTTCTCTTCCCAAGTCTGGAATCAGGAATGACAACTAGCATAATTTAAAGCAGGTTCAGGAAGGCATTTTACCAATGAAAACCTCTCGCTCCACCCTGATAACTCCGTCATGATTCTTAGGCAAATGGCTTTTAATCTTTCTGTATCTGGGGAAAGAAAAAGAAGGTACTACCCAAGTATTTCTTTGTGTAACAGAATAGCTTACTTTGTTTATGTCTCCTAATACTTCAGCATGATATCAGTTTTGCTAATTCTTTAAACAGATGCACTATTTGTGCTGCCATTTCTACTGATAGGACAGTACTCCGTTTTTACTTGGTGTATCTTCCCTATGAAGCTGCTGGTGTTGGTGTCACACATGCCTGCTGCCTGTGGGAAGACAAGCTGTCTTCTCATTTTCATGCTATATATTTGCACATAATTGTGACTCCCATCTGTCCCAGAAAGGATTCCAGAAGTTTGATAAATATTTCAGTAGAACATATTAGTTTAGGGTTGTAGTTCTTTCCAGCCAATGTTCAAGTTCAAAATATTATACTCGAAAGACAGGAGAGGAGAGGAAAGTAGAAAAGTATTGCTTCACTTGAGCTGTGCAGGTTCAAAGGAATAAACTTTCTGTTGGTCTAAACTGTCTTTGACTGACTGCTAATCTTACTGAATCTGCCACAGATCTTCATGTTTTGCATTTGAATCTGTTTTCTGATTTTGATAGTTCTTAATTTGTGAAGATAAGCAACTTTTGTCACTATTCAATCTTTTTCAGGAAGATGCTATGCTAGGAACCTCCTATGTAAAGAAAAAGAGTCAAATTGTGATCTAATCAAAGCAGAATGATCTGTGTGTTAGCTGTGTCAGTTATTTCAAGTAGATCCCTCAAATCAACTGTTGATCAAAATGGAAGAATTTAAGGAAAAAAGAAACTTCATGGAATGTAAGTATTGCATTGTTTCCTGGGAGGCATTGCACTCCCTTGTGAGAGTTCCAGCTATCTGACTCTTGACTATTGGCAGTCAATTACAGTTTTACAGATTAATCTGCTCATAATTTTTTGCTGTACCCAAGCAGAGCAAAAGAATCATTACAAGTTAGGTGACTGGGACTGGATTTTAGAGAGCAAAAATGAGAAGTCACATACAAGTGGAACTGAAGTGGAACAGAGAGAATAAGAGTTCTTTGCCTGGCCTAGAAATAGCCAGTACTCCCACAGTACTTTATGATAGAGTCTATTGTAGTTCCCTACCCAATAAAAAATGAACAGTAAGCATAAGGATCATTGAGCTCTAAACCTTCCCAGTAGGTTACATTTAGAGAAACACACAGCATTTGCACAATCCCTCAGAATGTGAATTGTTGACCCACTGGTGATAAAGCTCTATGGCTTACAGGTGGGGCCATAAATTCAGGGAAAATATAGGAACCTGGGTTAAAAAAAAATAGTGCTAAGCATTGTCTACTGAACTGAAGAAAGGTTTGGTGATCTGGTGGCCTGCCTCTAAAAATGAATAGTATCAAAATACTTTGGGAAAGACAGACAATTTTCATACAGCATATCTATGTAGCACTGCAGCAGACAGGAGGTGAAATGAGTAAAATCCAGGGTTCTTCTGATTTGGTCTTGTTCAATAGTCCTGTTTCAGGCTGGAAATTGGACCAGATGACCTCCAAAAATCTCATTCAACCAGATATTCAGTGACTCAATTAAGCACAGAGACTGGATGAGCATGTCTTTGTTCCTAAGTAGGTCAATTAACTTCTTGCTAAGATGTGTGAAGTACAACAGCATATTTGCTGTGTTTCTCCTTTATTCATTAAGCACTTTAGAAGGAAAAGAAAAGCTTTTGTGGCAGTCACAGTGACTTTAAGGAAACTCACAGCCCCAGATCCTACCATAACTCTTTTAAAAACCTGCCCAACGAGGAGCACGCTGTCTTCTATAGACTGATGTTTCTAACTATCTATAAACTCTGTTCTGGTCACCTTATATAAAGCAGTTAACAAGAAAGAAGAAATCCTAGGCTTAACAGGTGTAATAGAGAAGTCAGTGACTGAATAATTACCAAGACAACTATAAATTACATTTCAAAGCAAAAATGGAAAGAAGATCAGATTCCAGTGCCCTGTGTTATATTGGAGCCTATCCTTCAACAAGGCCATCTTTACACCTACTTTTCCACTAACACCTCTCTGTTTATGTATCATATATTTGTATACACCAAGTTGTACAGTCATCTGACTTTAAAAATTTCCAAGTTTTCTTGCATAATGTCCAGTTACTCTTTTCTAAAATTTTATAATCAGCTTAAGTCTGCTAAATGATACTGATTAGACAACCTCAATGTCTGCTGTTATCTTAATTCTCTGTAGAGCAGACAACTTGCTTGAGGGAGGCTATAATAATGTGTCTCTACTTATTTATGCCTACTTGGCTTGCAGACGAAAACTTCCTAAGGTAACAATTTAGAGTCAGATTTTCAAATATTATGCCAACAGATTTGTAAGCTCATGCTTACCACAAGTTTAAAAAATTTACTGAACAGAACAGTGTTAAGGGAAGATCTTCAAAGGTAAAAATGAAACCAAGATTACGGTGAAAGACTTGATTAGAACTGCTTGATATTAGCTTCTGTTTAAGCCTTTGAAAATCTCTTCGTTAACAGCCTAATTCCAACTGCCAGTTGTTATTTACATTTGTGCCTGTTCCCCTCTGAGTGTTAGAGCAAATGTTCTATGCTGAGATCAAATAAATCAGAAGTGATAATTTTCAGGCAGGGCAGTATGGTTTGTGTAGAGTTAACTCACGTGCCTGAAGAGAGATTTACAGTTGTTTCATCAAAATTTTCTTTCATCAAGAATGCAAGTAAAGAGCTCGCAAAGAGAATTGCAAAAAGGCTATGTACAGATTGCCTGTTCATTCGCACTGTCAGCACTCCTGGTTCAGTACCCTGTGCCAAACAGATTTGGAAAGGGCAAGTAGCTCTGCACCAGACTGCCCTGCTCACAAAAACTTTCTACTATTAGGAGTTTATTTCCATCATTCTGTCAAGCAGAAAAAGTAATCCATACGCAGTTTATCATCCTCTGGAGACATTATAAGTTACCGTCTAAACATTTTCACCATATCTAACACTACACAATCAAGCTGCAACAGCAATGATATCTGAAATGCACAGTAAGTAAGATTCAGTCAGATAGTAGCTGTCTGAGTTCCTACTGCTATTTATAAAATGCTCTGACAATAAAATACACAGTAAAGTTCTGATATTTCTCCTCTGACGGTGTATGTACAGCTGCCAATATACCTACTCTAGATTTCCTTTTGTTATTTTTTACTGTAGTTCTGTTCTGGTGTAACCTTGAAAGGTTCAGGGTTGGAGTCAAATAGAAGTCAATTGCTAGTCATTGGATAAGTTATGTCTAAATTAAAAGATGATCTAGACAAAAATTAAACAGCCTGTGGTAAGATTTGTATGCAAATAGGTATATCAATACATTGTATATTCAAACAGTATTCATCAAAGCAGAAAGATGAATAAACACAACTATCTTCGTGCTCATACACAAAAAGTAACTTATTTAGACCAAGAAGACGTGGTGCAATAAAGAGATTTATTGTGTGACTAAAATGAAAATTAAATTCCTGTTAAAATATTTATGTAAATGTAACTAAAATGTTCTGCTTAGAGATAAATCAGAAGGCCTTTGACATTTCACGGAAGTATAATTCCAGCATTCTTCTGTTGCAAATTTAGTGCTTACAAAATGTTAATGGAAGTTCACTTTTCAGGACAGTCTCTGCAGACTACTTTTGCTCAGCCGGTGGTAAGGATTTGCATCTGTATTTCAAACATTCTTCTGTCTCATTACTGGCTTCTTATTTCTTTGTGACTTATATCTCTATAAAATCTGGCTTGCACTATGGGGAATAAGATTTCAAAAAGGAAAATTCTGCATAATGTGAACATTTATCATATCCTTTCTTGTTTCCTCTTTAGACTTCATTTCTTGAGAGACTGGATGAAAGAATGACAAGGCATGCTTAGTCAAAAATTAAAAAAAAAAAAAAAAGAAAAAAGAAAAAAGTGTCTTTTCTAAAAATTGAGCACTTTAAAAGTGTTTTAAAATATTGGGGTACTTTACTCAGATATGATACTCCATGTTAAGTGGTAGCATTATGTGTACTGTTACCTTCCTTTGACTAAACTGAGATCTTTAAATAATATATGTACACTGGGAAGTACGTTTGCTTGGGTAAGTGTTAATTTGTAAGAGTTGTAATCAGTACAAATTCAGTAAGTGCTTTTTGTAATATGGTTGAATGTAATGAATTGATTTGGCATTTATGCAGATGTCACATGCAATTTTAGAGCTGTTACTCTGTAATTTTGTAGCACTTAATAGAAATTATGGTGGTGGTAATTTTGTCAGTATAGGTAAGGGGCTCTTAGGGCTTCTCTCATAAATTTCCAGCTTCCTCTTTTCAGGTGTTTATGATATAGTGTAAAGTTAAAACACTCAGACTAATAAAATCAGGTTATTAATCAAACCATGAAGAAGAGATGGGCCCAAACAGCAAAATTTTAGGCCTCTAGTTTAAGTAAAAATTCTGACAGTTTCGGTTCAATCTTTTATAGAAGCAGAAATTCAGATCTACATTAGGGTTTTGGAACCCTTCTGCCTCATCTTATGCCCCTCTGCACACAGCACACAGTTTTCCAATGCAGTGGAATAATAGCCAGAGTTTGCTAGCCAGAGCTGGTCACAGTTTGGATTTCAAATGCTTCAGCATCTCTTTCAAAAACCTTTTTCTTTTTGATCACTATAATACTCCCCACTTCTGCCATGGAAAGGAAATAATATGTTTGCACACTGGAATTCTTCTTTTCCTTGAAGCAAAAGTATTGAGGGAAAGAAAACATCTATTCAGATCGAAAAAAGATCAGCTACAAAAATAAAAAACTGAAGTTATACAATATTTATTCTTGGCATTTCTAACCTTTAGCTTTTTGGCCTGGTGTTGCAGGTAAGCCAGAAAAACACTGGGGGGAGAAAGAGGAGGATTTCACCACATTTCATTTTACTGTTACCATACCTATAGACTGCATTACCTTCAGATCTTATGTGGAGACTAAGCTGTGCAGCACATATAAGCTCTTAACACGTGGCCACCTCTTTGTGCCCTATACAATCAAGGTTCTGCAGAATAAATAAGATAATTTTATAGCTTGTGATGCACCAGAAGATCTTTTATATCCACAGCAAAGCAGAGGAAATGCAAGATGTTCTACACTGTTCATGCCATGCATTTCTATCCTCAGTTGGAGAACGAAGTAAATAATTTAGTTCTGCCATCTCTTTTGAGATTAGTAACCAATAAGCACTGAACAGCTGAGGCTAGAAAGAAATTTCTGATGCATTTTACACACTCCACCAATCATTAAATACCAATTTTTGATTTAGTATCAGCTTAATTGGAAGCTTTGTGAAAGCTGTGAAAGCTTTTCCACTCTATTACCACTCGATAGAAAAATAAACATTATAGGAAGTTGCTGGAAATCATACATATACACACATATATTTCTCTAGTACAAAATAAAACAGTTAAGGTTCTCCTGAAGTGCTGTTCTGGTTTGAAGTGGATTGTATGTAAACTATAGTTCCAGAGAGAAGCACGAGTTTTATAATTCTTATTCTATTTTGACAGCACAGGTTTGTTGCACCATATTTACATGAGATTTTAAATGTGTCCAGACTAAACATTAAGAGTACAATTAGTTTGAGTGTAACCCAGAATGAAACCTCTTTTCTCGTAATATTCAAGTCTGATGAAATATAGTCAGCTTCAGACTTTAAATATTATTCAAACACCACTCTACTCATGTGCTAGCAGTACCTGGCCCTGGATGGAAATAAGCTATGCAGCTGTGTGCCATTTTTCCTGAACAGCTTCATGGAGAGTCATGAGATATTCCAGCACAAAAGATTTTGTCAGGCTGTGACTGGGGAGTTTCAGCCAGGTGAACAACATACAAATGTGTAATTAATATTTACCGCTATATAATAAGACAAGAATTCAGTAATCTCCAATAATGTTTTAATTCAAGCATAATTGGTAGATGTAAAAAACCTCTGCAAGAAGAAATGCTGTACTGTGCTGTTCACTAATCTTCATTTATGCCACTCAGAATTAAATTCTTTGTTGTATAATAATCTGCATTTATATTTTATGTTATTTCCAAAGTTAAATTAAATTCTACCAGGGATTTTAATTTTACATCATGTTCTGAAGAGAAAAAACAGACATGGAATTATCTTCCTTCTGCTGAAAGGTCTGTTACAGAGAAATACCTCTCTATGGTAGAAATTGCTCAGGAGAAGGCAAAGGAGTCTCTTCCTCTGTCTTCATCATTGTCCTCCAACATCTCCTTTCTGGAATATATCCTATGGGAAAAGTCTGAAAATATTGAGAATTGAAACCTGATTTCAGTTGACACTGTGGTAAATCTGGGATTCATCGTTTGTCTTCAGGAAAGGGTTTGAATCAATCATCCACAGGAAATTTAATGAGACAAGTAGCTGAGCATAGTCTTTTTCAGGTTACAACATATGGGACAGCCCAGAAGACTAGCAAACTGCCAGTGTGTTGGCTGATCTCTTCAGGGAAATATTGGTCCAAGCTCAAAGAGAGATAAAAGTCAGCATCACCTGGGCTTTTCTGGTAGAGGAATGGCAGCAAAGAACAAATGCAAGAAGCATTTCTCACTCTAAAATTCATACTGCTTCTAATCCTTTGTTGTTTCCCCTCCATTTTTCTGAGAATATGGAATTTTAAGAAGGTTTTATTCATCTGGACTAACACTTTGCTCTTCACCTGACCCATATCCTTCAGGAATGTGAATTCCCCCAGTGCATGATCACTGCAGCCCAGGCTACTTCTGATCTTGGTGTCACCCATTAGCTCACTTGCACTGGCCACTACCAGGTCTAGTATTGCTTCCCCTCTGGTAGGGCTGTCTATTATCTGGCTAAAGAAGATATCCACAGTGAGTTCCAGGAGTTTCCTGGATTGTCTACAGCTTTCTATGATGCTTTTCCATCAGATGTTAGGGTGGTTGAATTCCCCCAGCAGGTCAAGAGCCTGTGAGCACAATGTTTCCTGTAGCTGGAGTAAGAAGATTTCATCAATAGGCTCCCCCTGAATATATAATGAATCCAGGAAGTTCAGAACCATGTATGGGAAATAATAATTTCAGAGCTGTTTGATGGATATCATAGGAAAAATGGAGAGAAATTCAAAAATATGAACAAGTATCATCAAGGAAAGTATGACTTACAGCTTCAAGTACGGAATATTCCTGATTCGTCAACACAGGGAGCTTCTTCTCCCAGAACAGAAGACCAAGTTAGGAAAGTGGTAATCATTTAACCAAAACAGTTAAATACATGGACCAAAAATAGTGTGGTTATGTTCAGAAAACAGAGTACACATTAGAATGTCTGTCTTATTACTGGCTTGACATTACCCTCTGAAATAAAGCAGGAGCTTTAATTAAAGTTGACACAAACCCACTTAAAGGTTGGTGTCATTCAATCACTAGTGCTATTCTGTGGGATAAAACTGAGCAAGTTTTTCCTGTTCATATGCCTAAATCAGATTAACTGAAAGAGAAAGAGGGAAAAAAACTCAAACAAATATTTTCTTTTCAAATGTATTAACACCTTTTGCACTAAATGAATTTAAAAATCAAATAAAATAAAGCCAACCCTACAAAAGACCCTATAGAAACCAAAAGCAAAAAACTTTAAAACATCTGGTAATGAGAAATTATGAACTAGATTCTTATTTCAAAGTTAAAAGCAAATAGTTTCTTACACTGCTTTCAAGTTGATCAAACAACATTTTATATGTTGTTTATAATGTTTGCTCCAAGGTAGCTATGTTCTTTTCATGTATCTAAATCAAATATAATTATATGAAACATCTAAAGTAAGAATGCTTTTCAGTCTTAGTATACATCCAAAACTGACACTTAATAGGCTTTATAGAGGATTCCAGAACAGATCATAGGGTTTAAATGATAGGTGAGCATAGTTTATTCAGAACAGTAAGTGAGGAAAAAAAGAAAGGAATTCAAAAAAAAATTCCTAATTTATAGAAAACTAAGAGGTAAGCATCCTGAATGTCTCTGTGGGTTCATTTTCTGAGTGCATCATAACATTTGAAATGAGAAAAGGTTGAATTTAGAAAAGTACTGGCTCTGTGAATTAATATTATGAGAATGTATACCAGCAGTATGGAGAGACTTGCACAACTAAGAACAGGTTCATTAGCAGACAAGAGAGGGCGGCAAATTAAAACGGGATCAGAGTCAAAACAAGAAGCCAAGTCAGACAGCCGACTAGAATCTACAAGTTTCTTTGAAAACTGTTTCCTTACAGTCAGAAAACTGATTAACTGAAATTTATCCAGAAAATAGCTTTTTCCCACAGGCAGAAGTTGTAGTTGACATTTATTCAAGATTAGTAACCAAAAATATAATCTTTCAGCACAGTTTCTTTATCATTTCATCCATTAGCTGTTGAAGGTAATTGGTCTATTAGTACTGCCAGATGGAATTCCAGTGGGGAATAGGAAAATAATTCTTCTTATATTTACTTCTGCAAAGGCATGCATGTGTTGTAGAATCATGATCCCTATTAAAATACACAGATGTCTTTGTATAGACTTGTCTCCTCGGTGCAGTCTAAAAGAATTTATATGTAGTCTGGGACAGTGATCCAGGTTGTTGTCTTCTATCTTTTCAATGTTAACACTCTAGCTATTTGTCACCATAATTTTGAACCCAAATACAGAAACATGGAATTAGATTTTTTGAATATGTCCTGTCAGACCTTCCTATTTGAGCTTTTATGTCTTCTTTCTATTATTCATGTTGAATAATATGTGGCATTGAAAACAAATTTAGTGCTTTTGGAAAAAAGACACCACATCTAGATGAAGGAAGAATAATTTTGACATTGCACACATGCAGAAATAAATGTCTTTTCCAGACTGAGCTATTAGATAACACCAGGAAAAATTTATCGATCTTCAGAAAGTAATGTAAAATATTTTAAACTAGTCATTGTTTTGTGCTTGTGAATCAACCGCCAGCATGATCAGCAGTATATTGTGATAGAGTAGTAAATGATCTACAGTTATTTGCTATAAAACATTTTAAGTCTTTCATTAGCTTCTAATCAAGATTCTTAACATTTGAGATGTATCCTTTCATGTTCAATTCAACCAAGGATGTCAGTAAGGCACTGGAGATGCCCTGGTATGTCTGAGATGCCCACAGCATTCTGGTGACACGGGATGGAAGCCATACAGCTTCCTGGAAAGAGGGCTCAGGACACCCCAAGGCACTTCTGGTAGAACTAGAAACCCTTATTTAGGCAACTGATAAAAGCCTCTGCAGTCCTTGGGCAATAAGGCACGAATCACTCTTGAGCTGCCACTGGATGCTCACTGATATGTCAATGAATTCCTTATGTTCATTTGGATTCCTGTCTGTTCATGTTCTGTTCGTAA
Source organism: Chiroxiphia lanceolata (assembly GCF_009829145.1). NCBI lineage: Eukaryota > Metazoa > Chordata > Aves > Passeriformes > Pipridae > Chiroxiphia > Chiroxiphia lanceolata. The sequence continues at coordinate 20,747,004 of NC_045642.1, read as the reverse complement.
AAATTACAATTTCTTTTGTGACAATTCACTGAAAGTCACAGCCTGACAATGAATTCACATATTTCCTCATGCAGGCAGGCAAGCTGTCGGTTGAAACAGGCCTTGAATTCTTCCATTTAATCCAAATCATTTTAATAATTACCTCTCACTCAGCTTTTCATATTTAATTTAGATTTTAGCCTCAACTTCATGTCACTCAAGTGTTTCCTTCAAAGAGAAAATATCTTGCTAGTAAAAGACTATTTTTTCCTCTTCCTCAAGCTATAATGTTCTTTAGGTATTTCCATAATCTGATATTCTGCAGCTAATGTTCATTTACATATCTGTAGAGATCGTGGTAGGGAATTGAACAGAGCTTGCAGCTAAGTCATATATTTCCTTCAATCAAGATGGAAAGAAAATTGATTGTAGGATAAGGTCTATTGCCAGTCCTCAGAACTATGCCAAATACATGCTGAAAGTAAATGGTTTCCTAATTTTGATGTATTCCCTCATCTGTGATAGCCGATACTCTGCTCAAAGCAGCCTGGAAAGGTTAGAGGCCACCTGTCAAGTGAAGAGGCCTATAATTGCTACTGTATTACACTAAAGGAATCTCTGTGGCTGAGTTCTTTATAATGCACAGCAAGTCACATGCCTCCCTGGTGTAACTCAACTAGTATGTTCATTGGCAGAGGGGAATTTTTCATCTGCCATCCATGATGATAATCACAGATGGTGAAATTTGTGTTACTAATAAAGAAATTATAAGAGGAATATATGCCATTTATTACAAGTGTCAGTTTAAAAGGCAGCACATATTACAGTAATATATCATTTCTTGACCCCAAAGTCTATTTATTACTGTGTATGCTAAGAAAAGACATTTCTATTCCTTCAGGCTTTCGTAGCACTGTGCCATTGATTTTAACATTAAATATGATTACTTAGCATTTTGCTTCTTTCATATGGCCTGCTGCCAAAACGTTTTTATTTTTTGTGCTTAAAATGAAGCAAATCCCACCACATATTCTAAAAGCTTAGCTCAACTTCTTAACCTGGATCTAAGGAATCCTATGTTCTTATTTTTTATGCTAGATTGTTCAAGCTTTAAATTAAAATTGTATTGCAAATGAATGATTGCATTCTCTCTCTTTGTTCTCAGAAAGGGACTGCATCATGGAATCTAGAGAGACAGCTCAGGTCTTTCGGGAGCTAAATCAGGCAAATACTTCCTCAAACCCTGGTTCTCCTAGGTTTGGCTTCCCCAGCTCAGGCCAGAGGAAAGGCAATACAAGCACTCTACATGTACTTCACAGCAAAATCACTCATTAACTTCAGTCTCTTCAACAAAGGGTCATTTAATTTCATCATTTTGATTTTGCAACATAGTTGAATTAGGCATGGTGCCTCAGCATATGGCAATAATAGGCAACATCATCTTTAACTGATAAAGCAGGTTATTTTTTCCAAAGTAATTTGTGCCTCTGTGTGCATCTTGGGTAGTGGATTCATCTGTTTGTGATTTCAGATATAAGTTTTGCATCACTAGTTCATAGATAACCTCCTCCACCTTATCTGCTGGAAGGCCTTTGAATCAGTTCAGAGTCAGCCAGAGTGATGTAGTGGCTACTTATCTTATTTGTGGCTGCCTGTTCTGTGGAAAACAAAGCCATACCCTCTTCTCCCTGATAAATCTTATAAATAGATAGGCCCATTCTCTGAGGTGTTTTATTGAAATCCTGAGAACAAACAAGATTACAGATCCTGAAATTCATATTGGAGAAAGCAGCACTAAAAATTAAAAAAAAAAAAAAATCACTAGTGGATTTTTCCGTCACTAATTACTATTTTGAGCAAACCCTTCATCAGCCAGAGCTCTCATTTCAAGGAGATCCTCAGGATCTGGTGTGAATCCATCTGCCCCAGGAATGTGATATATACCTAATTTTCAATATGACATGATATATTTGGGAAGCGGATTACAATATTAGATATTACCTTCATTGACTTTGGGGGAGTTTTTTTCACTGAAAGAAAACAAAACAAACAAGAAAAAAGTATCTGGGTACTTGTGCATGTGTTTACATATGTCTAAGATGGGTTTACTTATCCGTTTAACTTTAAAGTTACCTCTATACTTTGCTACAAATTCTGCACTGGATTTTTCTCCTTAATTTGGTGCTTTTCAGTGCTTTAAACGTTCTTAGACACTGCAAAATGATTATAGAAGCCTCTCTTTCTGCTGATGTATACCTGACGTATTACAGTACACAGATATTCCCTGTATTATGCACTCAGGAGGAGGGAGGCACTGCAGGCAGAAGGAACTCTGCCCCACCAGCTCTTGGCTCTTCACGCCTTTAGAGTGGAGGCATCTGCATGAGAGTCCCACAAACACACTTCAAGTGCAGCTCAGGTAAACTGTTACCTTGCTTAGGGACACACACAGCTGATACTAAATTTAGCAGTTCAAAAAAGATCATGTGCTTTGTTTTTGCAGAAATAATTTGAGTGTCTATTGCATGCAAATACACTGTATATGAGCAAGTAGAGATATGTGCATGAAAAAAAGGAGACAAAAACTTTGCCATAGACTTTTGACTGCATTCTATGTGTTTATGAACTTATTTTCTTAATACACATCTGACAAGAGTATGTCATATTCCAGATCAGGGAGTCTTGTAATTCCTCTACACAATTTTTAAAATCCTCTACTTCTATTACCTGCCTGCCATTCCCACAAACTGCAATTCTTCCCTTTTAATTCTTTCTTCCAAAGAAAGGAATCAATTGCTTCTCTGAACAAAATACTCCATCCTTGGAGTTCTGCTAGGGTTATGAACCACTAATCAGAACCGGTAGAGCACTGAGATTAAAGCAGGTGTGACAAATCCTTATCACAGAATAGTAAAATGGGTAAGGTTGGAAGGGACCATAGTGGGTCATCTGGTCCAATCTCCTTGCTCAGTCACTGTCCTCTACAGCACATTACTCAGGATTGTGTCCAGACAGCTTTTGAATATCTCCAGTGTCGGAGGCACCACAACCTCTCTGTCCAATCTGTTCCAGTTCTTGGTAACCCGAACAGTAAAGAAGTTCTTCCTCATATTCAGGTGGAACTTTCTATGCATCAGTTTCTGCCCATTGCCTCTCATTCTGTTGCTTGGCACCACCAAGAAGAACCTGACTTCATCATCTTAACAACCTCTCTTCAGATATTCATAGACACTGATGAGGTCCCGTCTCAGTCATCTCTTCTCAAGTCTGAATAGGACCAACTCTCTGAGTCTTTCCTCACCAAAGAGGTGCTCCAGTTCCTTAATCATCTTTGTCTCCATGCATTGGACCCACTTCAGGAGCTCCATACTTCTCTTATAATGAGGAGACCAGAACTGGACACAGTACTCCATATATGGCTTCATCAGGGCTGAGTAGAGGGGCAGGATCACCTCCTTCAACCTGCTGTCAATGTGCTTCCTAATGCACCCCAGGATACCATTGGCCTTCTTTGTCACAAGGGCACTCTGCTGGCTCGTGGACAGCTTGTTATCCAGCAGGACTCTCAGGTCCTCCACAGAGCTCCTTTCCAGCAGGTTGACCCCCAACCTGTACTGGTGTATGGACTTATTCTTCCCAAGATGCAGGACCCTGAACTTGTCTTTGTTGAGCTTCAGACAGTTCTACTCTGTCCATCTCTCCAACCAGTCGAGGTCCTCCTGAAGTAATGCACAGCACTCCGCGGTATCAGCCACTCCTTCCACTTTTCTGTTATCAGTGAATTTGCTGAGGAGGCATTTGCCCCTTCATCCAAGTCAGTGATGAATAATTTAAACAATATTGAACCTTGTACTGAGCCCAGTATTGAACCTTGGGGGACAACACTGTTGAAGGGACTGCAACTAGACCCCGTGCCACTGATTACAGCCCTCTGGGATCTGCCGTTCAGCCAGTTCTCAATCCATCTCACCATCCACTCATCCAGTCTGCATTTGGTGAGCTTGTCTATGAGGATATCGTGAGAGACAGTGTCAAAAGCCTTTCTGAAGTCAAGGTAGACAATATCCACTGCTTTCCCCTAATCTGTCCAGTCAGTTTTTCCTTTGTAGGCGGCAATCAGGTTGTTCAAGCATGATTTCACTTTGATGAGTCCATGCTGACTACTCCTGATCACCTTCTTCTCTTCCACAGGCCTCCAGGTCTCCAGGATGAGCTGTTCTATCAGCTTTCCAGGGATGAAGATGAGGCTGATTGACCAGTAGTTCCCTGGGTCCTCCTCCTTGCCATCTTTTAAGACTGGGATGACAATTGCTTTCTTCTGGTCATCAGGCACCTCTCCTGACTGCCATGGCCTTTTAAAAATGATTGAGTGGTCTAGCAATGATGTCTGCCAGTTCCCTCAGCACTCATGGATGCATCCCATCAGGGTCCATGAACTTCTGGATGCCAAGTTTGAATAAATGGTCTCTAACCCAATCCTCCTCGACCAAGGGAAAATCTTCCTTGCTCAGTCCTTGCTCCATACCTTCTCCCTGCTCTGCTGGGGCAAACATTCCTGAGGGCTGTCCCTGGTATTAGAGACTGAAGCAAAGAAAGTGTTTGGTATCTCAGTCTTTGAAACCTTTGTTGCAAGGGTCCCTGTTCCACTCAGAATCAGGCCCCCATTTTCCCTAGTATTTTTCCTTTCATAATTGACCTATTTGAAAAAGCCCTTGTTGTTATCCATCCCTAGCCAGATTTAATTCCAGAGGGACATTGGCCTTCCTTGTTGCATTTCTGTGTACTCTGACAACATCCCTATATTCATCCCAAGTGGCCTGTCCCTTCTTTTATCTCATTTGTATCTCCTGCTTATGTCTAAGCTTTTACAGGAGTTCCTTACCCAGCTGTGTAGGTCTCCTGTTCCTCTGGCTCACTTTCTTGCCCATGGAGATGCACCATTCTCAAATTTTTATATAACAATTGTTTCCAGCTTTCCAAAACATGAAGTTGGGCTAAGAGTAGAAGAAACTAAGATAGAAACCTACAAAGCCAAGGAAAGATATTGGGAATTTCATTAGCAGATATTAAAACGTCACTGATATTATTGCTGCATTTTGTGTCTGTTAAATCACTACTTTTTCTGACAGACACACATATAAATATGAAACCAGCCAGACTATCTGGTATTTTGTTTAAAAGTTTTTGTCCACAGTGTGCAGTGGAACATGCTGAACATGAATGTGGCTCGGGCATTCACACTGTGCAAAAACATGACAAGTTATTACAGTCCTCGCATTCTCAGTCTGCTTTGTCTTTAAAAGGATAGCAATAATCCTCCTTTTCCATTTCTGAGCCTTAGATTTAGGTAATAAGCTCCTTTTGGGTATGGACTATCTGTTAAATTGTGCATGTTCAACACTGTCATCTCTACTGAGACCCATAGGCCATATTTCTAATAAAAAATAATAATAAGACAGTGTATAACAGGCTTATCAGTAGTTTGGGCTGACAAACACACACCTTCATACTAACATTATTCCTTACAAGTAATGTAGATTATTATATGTTTATCATGCCAATAACATGTCTAAAATATGATTCATCCCAGAATTATATAGATAAAACCTTCATATCACTCTTCACAAGGTTATATGTTTCATATAGATAGATGTAAAAGCTATTGTTTTTCTTTTTGAATTTTTCATGACAGTTTATGAGTTAAATCCTATATTGCACAAAATCTCTTCCTGGCAAGTGGACAGTAAAGAACCAAGCAGGTGGCATTTTACAGACTTATAGGATTCAGCTTCTGAGCCTACAGTCAAATGAGAGATGAGAGCAGCAAAAAGGCCTGGTCTTCTTTGGCAGTATTATAAATGGATAGAGTTACTCTCTACATGTGAAATTTCTTTAAATCCAGAGAGAAAATCAGATTAAAGGCTAGCATAATTCTTTCTGGATGAAATCACATTCTGCCCATAGAAATTCTATGTGATGGATTTTTATTGCTGAATGCTGCTGTACAGAGACATTCAGCACTGGTACCATTTCAGGGGAGGCATCTGAAGGCAAAAGCATTAGAAGATGGTGCTGGGCTGATATAGCCCACCCAGAGTCAGTCTGTTCTCTTCAAAACTGCTTCTCATGTATAAGATAAAAGGCTGCAGAAAAAAAAATGAAGCTTCAAGAATTATTCCACTTAATAATAAGTCAAGCAAAACAATCATCTTAGAGGATTTTTTTTGTTTGTTTGTTTGTTTATCCCACTGAAGAAAGTGAAAAAAACAGGCTGAGCTGTCAAGACAGTAAACTGGAAAGCTTAGACAGACTTTGGAAAAGTGAGGTATGGAAAAATTTTGCCCTCTATTAAAAGGGTTTTATCTTTAACATTACTCATTGTTCTTTGTTGAGTAGAAAGAAAATGGTCTGAAATTTTGCCAAAATCAAAGTCCTAGGCATTTGAACTGTGCAGATAGCAAATTTCTACCTAAATTGTTGGAAAAATACTGTAATTTAGAATATACCAAAAAGCCTTGCTTACTGTAATCCAGAAATCTTCACCTCATGCACATATTGCATATGATGTCAGTGATTTTTTTTGTTTGTTTTATCTTTAACCAAGATGTTAAAATGATTTACAACAGGGCTTGTCTTTCTATTACAGGCCTATATAATACAAGGTACAACAGATGTACTATAATGTCACTAGGTTCTAAGAATAATGTGAATGTCCAAACTTTATATACATAAGGATCTCTTTTAGTTTATATGTCTAATTAAAAAATGAATATGCTTCGGAAAAGTGGCAGAAGACAACAGATAATGGACTAAGACTTCTAATTATTACCTGCATTTTTATCCTATTTCCCTCCAGAGAATAGTAAGGATGATTCACCAAGGACAAGTCAGTACAATCAGAGAAAATATCAGCTGTATATAATTATATATACATATACATACATATACATATATCTGTCTTTATTTTTGAAATTTTCTTCTCTAAATTTGCAGAGTAAAGAAAAACAGTCAGAAATATTTCAGAATATCACAAGTTTTCCATTGCTAGAGCTATGAAAATATATTGACAAAAATATTTTAGGAAAAGAACAGTATCTTTTTGAAATGAAAACACATCTCCTGTGGAAATTTTGATATGGACTGGAAATATGTTCTTTATGACTAAAAGTACAAACTTTCATTTAATTGAAAGGTTTTTAAAATTGTAGAGCTTATTTTTTTTTTTGCAATAAATTGTATGCATTTCAAATGGAAAATATGTTATTCAGATTTTAGCATGGTGCTTTTGTAGCTGGCTCTGGCTCCAGATTGGTCTTGTACTGTATTATAGATGTTTGACCTGAAAGGAGCTGCACAAGGAAGTTAAGTAAACAGCAGTTATTTTTTCAAAGAATTTCAATGATGACTTTTACCCTACTCTGTTGTGTGAAAAAGATCTGCTCATTTTTATATAACAACATGAAGCAAATGAAAAAAATTCATCCTTCCTTCTCATCTATGAGCTTGAACCTGAAGCAGAAATCATTACAGACCTGATTTTTCAGCTTATATTCACAAGAGTGACCCCACTATTGTAAATAAGGACTACACGATTAATGCCCATGTCAGGAAAAAGAATGTTTCTAATCATCTGTGTTGTAGCCACTCAGAGTGAAAGTCTCTGCTGTATACAGTGGTGCTTTCTATTGCCTTCCTTTGCATTAAGCAAAACCCTTATTCCCACTGTATTTATATTTCAGTCATCATTTGCTAGTTATGTGGCAACATATTCATCTGCCCTCTTCTTACAGCATTTAAAATCAACAAGGGAAGCGATCTTTCAAGATGTATTAAAATACAACCCCCTTAGCAGCCATCTTGCTATACTTTAGGCATTTGAATAAAGGATGATTTGGTATATTATTGAATGCAGGCAGCTAAAATGGAAAAAGGAGAAGATGGATGTGCCAGGACACCATGGACAGCTACAGAAGACGGACTTAAACACCTGCTTCTTTCTGCTTAGCAAAAGCCACCATGGAACTGAGGAGGCAAAAAGGACCTTTCCTTGGAAAAAAATTGTGTGATGAGTGAAGTATCACAGGTGACAAGGATCATTCCTTGGAAGTGTGTCTTTCCTTCCAAGGAGACGGCAGGTAAACTTCTGAGGCCAATTCCTAGATTTCCTCCCCTCTCCCTCACCACCAATGAAAAAGAAAAACAAAAAGGAAGAAAACACAACAAGAGAACAAGGCAACCACTTCATCATTGTTTCTTTCAGTTTTTTCTTCCATAAACTAATAATGACATGGCTGACAAAATGTGTATCATATGGCATGTGAGCAAAGCTCACTGTAAGAACCTCTGATGCTTTGTTAATGAAAGACTCATTTAAACCTTAAACTGTGCATGAATAAGGAAATGCATGTTTCATGTCAGTAGAACATGCTGAGCTAAACACATAAATAAAATCCTCTACTAAGGGAAAAAAAAATATCAATTTTGACTTGGTGGGGACTTCCTGTGATTACAAGGTTTTAATTAAGATTTTATGGTATTTGGTCTATAGCATTTTCTGGCGCATCTCCGAGTATTCTTGCTTGTGAAGTATTCATTTAATGCCTCAACTCTTTCACCATCCTCTGTGACTTCAGTTCCTGCTCACTCTTGGAATATTGCAAATTCTTTGGCTTCTCACTCACTCTCACAAGAGCAATAAAAACCTTTTCAACCTTCTGCCATTTCTGCCCATCAATCAAAATTACTTTCTTGCTGCAGCAGCTGTACATTTTCAAGTTTATTTCAGTGCAGATGACAGCATTTTGCTGAATCACTTGCAGGAATCATGGGTTAGTACACTGTGTCTAGCAGGGAAAAATCACTTGAAATCAACTCCATAATTTTTCAGTGACTTAAGTGAGTTAAGCAGTTCCTAGTAGCTTATATGGTATTATGAAAGAAAAAAAATGCTGTAAAAATGTGTAGTATTAAACAAGTGCAAAATTACAAGACTGCATGAGTATGCAGTTGATATAAGCAACTTGCTGTAGTTCACTCTCTCTTCTTGAAGGCTAACATCTCTTTGCTGAGGTGTTATTTATCAGACCCCTGTATTGCACCCGAAAACAACCTTCCTCAGAAGAATCTAGTACTGGTCTTTTCATACTTTTCTTCTGTAACTCAGGACGCTTGTGTTTTGGAGCAGGAGATAAAAATTAACTTCTGTCCACAGGGAACAGATATTTTATGCATCATATAAGCATAAAGAAGCATGTGATACAGAAGATTTTGTTCAGAATGAACATGACACAGTGATCTACAAGGTAGAATTTCTGTTCCAATAGGACAAGAGATTAATATCCATGAGGAGAATAATTACTACCCATGCAACTCTGGAGATAAATTAGTAACAGCAATTACCTCAAGGGAGTGTGATTTGCACATTGCTTTAGATTCAGTATAGCCAAGTATTTTTCATCTTATGACATTGTAGTAGTCACACTTAAAGGTACATTAAAACATCTGCTGTCCTTGATGGTGTCTCCAATGGTTCCATGTAGCTCTTACAAAAATTAGTTCAGTGTTTAAAGAACTTACTTATGCCCAGTATGGGTCTTGCCCACCAAGTATCACTCACAATATCTGAGGACCTTAGCAGCATACTTGGTCTTTTTCACAATTTCACATTTATTTCTTCCCTCCTCTTGGAGAGAAAAAGTTATAGAGATGTACTTACATGTATTTAATTCCCCTTTGTAAACGTGGATATTCACAAATAATGAAAAAGCTTTTTGCTTTATTTTTTCCTTCTGTCAGAAGTACCTATAGTGCTTTAAGTCCACCATTTGGATTTTTACATTGTTTTCCTTCTTCTTTTCTTTCTCCCACTCCTGCACCCTCCCATTTAGACAAGAATGCAACTAAACAATAAGTTACCAGTGATCCTTGAGCAGTAATGCAGAAAAGTGAGATGAGCTCAAGATCTTTTATGCTGTCAAAGATGGAAAAGTACAAGTAGGTCTCCCTTGTGCCTGATACTTCTTTACTTAGTTGCCTATTCTTTAGGAAGGTGATGTAAATAAAGACAGGTAGCAGTTTTAATTCATTACAGCCACTGATGCATTTAGAAGGTCAGACAAGCAAGCACAAAGGATTACCATGTGCACTTGCAAACACTCAGTAGCCATAGGTCCACTTCAAGCCAATCTGAGCTCCATTCTCATCCTTTCAGTTCTTCAAATGAAAGGCAGGCATCTCCCCTGTTTTGCTGTCTTTATTAACAGTCAAAAATGGTGTTGCTGGTGCTCTTAATATTTCTGTGTTCTTATCTAAGATACCTCAGATTCTTCTGGAAAAGAAAAGGCAGAGAAAGTATCCTTCAGGTAAAAAATTGAAGCCTTATCTCTAGTATATAAAGCAAAGCCTTGCAACCTCTGTCAATGGAAGGAAAACACCTTTATCCATTGCAGGATATGTAATGAAGTAAGTATTCCTTTGCTGACCTTCCATTATCTGTGGCAGGTTCAGTGTATGCAGAAGTCAGCTTCGGAAGAGAATTTCACATTACCAGACTGCCCTGGGACTCAGTAGAGATTCAATGGCATCATCCACACCCTTGTGAAAGTCTTGCTTTAAGGGATGGCCCCATGTGTGGGTCACTGTAGTGATTTTCATACCTGTCACTCAAGTGCTGTGTAGACTTAGCATTAGCAAACAGGAATAAATAATTTTTACTAGCCATACAAAGAATCACAGAGCACCAAATATTGGTAGAGGCACCACGTTCCTAAAATACCTAACTAGGTACATGGGTGGAGCAGAAAGTCGAGGAACATTTAAATTTATGACAGAAAGGATAAGGAAGTGAGAAGTCAGTAGCACAGCCACTTCCTGAGATGCTAACCTGACATGAGTAAACTGACACTCACTTTTCAGATTAAGGGCTTAACAGAAACTGCAAATGGCACAACGTTAATCTTGACTTGAGACAAGGATAGTAATGAAAACGGGAACTGGATGAGACTTAACCCATTCTTCTAGCTGTCTTAAAACTGTAATCTCAAAATCCTCTTTAGATGATGGAGTTTGTAAGGCTGGAAATAGTAATTTCTAATGGCATTTTACATGCCATTAAGAATGTGTATACCTCAAGAGAATGCCACGTCGCAGCCTTTTTCCAGGCTGAAAAGTACTTGGGATTACTGTTATTTTGGACATCCTTCTTATTTTATCTCTTTGTCCTAAAATGTAATCTGTTTCTGATCTTTGCTATGTATTTTTTTATTCCTCTTGGTACAAAAATGTCACATTATAAAAAAGAATAGTCTGTTCAGGTTTGTTCTGTTCCACTTCTCTGAGCACTCAGAGCTTGATTAACATGCTACCAAGGCAATGAGACTTTTCCCAATGACTCTGATGGGAGCTGAGCTGGGCCCTAAGTCACTATAGAGCCACAACACCAAATTCATTGGGACAATGGTAAACGTTCTTGATTCCTTCAAGTGCCCTAAAGCTCTTCATCCAGAGAGATGAGACTAAAAATAACACAGAAATGCTGAGAATCTTTTAAGACATCTTCCAAAAGATCTGTGATTTGTCTTTTCCCCCAAAGACAAGAACAAACACTGCCACATAGCCTCCCATCCAGCAAGTTTTCAAGCTGTAGATGTCTTGCTTCCTGTTCTTAGAGAGTTTACTTCCCCATTTGTTCAAGCAAATTTGTACTGGAACCATTTATAAAGTTTCAAATACTCCCACATTTTGCACTGCCATCTGACTCTGCCCGAATTTTGGGGTTCTTCCACCCCTTAGTGCTTCCCAGGGCTAAGCACCTGCATGCAAGAAAGCTGTAGTAATTAGCTTCAACATATACTTTCATGCGTCTGCACAAATCTGGCATTTGCCAGAAAAAACTTTGCCAGGTCTAATGTATGGGTAAAGAAATGATGGGCAAAGAAAAGCTTTGAAATAATAACAAAAAGATTTATTACAGTATTTAAAAAATAACACTACAGCTTCAAGCACAGAATACCAGCTGTTGGTTGATAATACAAGTGGAAAGTTTTAGTAACTCTGAACAAGAAAAAAAGAAGCATCTTCAAAATAAAGATATTCAAAGTAATTAAATTCTATTTTAAATATATAAATGGTACATGTCTGTTAAAGTGAATTGGCAGTGGGATTAAGGTAATTCCTGAATTAACAGCTTTAATGAAGAAGAAGAGTGCATCATTACATTAGATCTGGAGAACTCAAGAGGATTCGTAGTGGGGTAGACCCATTTCAGATTCATGCTTCTGGACTGGAAAAGACTTCATGGCATTGTATCAGCAACAACCTGCTAAGGAACAGAATGGAAATCTGATACTTCATACACAAAAACATCAACATAAAATCTCATGCTAAGGTTTAAGTTCCTATAAATACTTTCCAGTTTTAGATGTGCCTAAATTTCAGGAGCATTCATAAAAGAATATCTGTGTTGTCTCTTTTGTTTTGTAAGAAATTAAAACCATGCTTAAACTAAACTCTGTGGCCAGAAAATTAGGTTGGTTTTCTGCTTTTTGGTCTATCTTGTGGGAAGCTTTCTTCATAAAAATATCTTAAGCTATGTGTATTCCACAAATCTTGTTTTCAAGTTCCTTTACATCCTATGGAAAGATTCATCTTGTCTTCAGCATACTAGCATACTATGTTCAAAATTTATATTCTAGCTAAAGAGTATGATGTCATATAAAGAAGAAAAGATGTCTTCAGTCATTCACTTTTTGCCCTTTTTGCCAGAGGTATTCAGACAATGTGGCTAAAATACCAGATTATTGTTTTACTAGCATATGTGTTTCTAATAGCCTTCTTTGGGAATAGGTTTTCTAGATCTTCCGTTTCTAAAACTTAAAAACATCCATCTGTACTCCAAGGACAGTGAGAAACCCATTTTTTTTCTTCATTATTGGCATGTGCAATAATGATTGTTGTTTTCATACTATAACACAGATAAGGGGACACACTTGACTAAACTGTAAAATCTGTGAATTAAAGGATTCTCCCCCAAATCATCTGTATTTTTCTTACTGTTCTTATTTATTCATTGATGCTTTTTCATTTACTTAATATCAAACTTGTTAAAGTAATCAAAATATATTTATCTACAGAGAAACAAAATGGAATCTTATACAAATTACTGGAGCAATAACATACCTACTATTTACTTCAGAATTAAACCTCCAATGGATTAGATGGAACTGTTTACTATTTTGTGCCTTGTGTGTCACTAAATGCACCTGCAAGGAAATTTACACAAATGATTGGCCATTGTGTTTTTGTTTGTTCTGTCAATAAGTAAACTGTAAATGTATTGTCAGAATATTTCCCAGTTGTTCCAGATGACATCACTGCTGGAAGGTTGCTTGTCCGGTCCAATGGAAATAAGTAAAGAGAAAGAAACATAGCAATGGGATTCCTGACTGAAGTACTATGCAAAGCCAAACTACCACCTCACCATTCATAAATAAGGCTTCTGCTAGTTTGTTATACAATATTTTTTTCTTGTTTCCTTGTTATTTTCCTTAGGAAAAACAAAAATACATTTTGGAAAATTTCTAAATACATTTGACAAGCAATTGTTGAACTGCATGCCGGATCTTTAGGGATCTAATGATCTACATTACAATGAGCTCATAAGGACATAATTCCATACAGCTCTTTTTACACTCTCAAAAAGGAAGGAGCTTTAGCTTTAGGTAAAGTGAATCCACTAAGCCCTTTATTTCATAGCAATATTTTTTAAAAAAGTGAATAAATAAAAATGTATTTATAGGATTTTTAACATGTTGTTTCCTAATACAAAAATACAGTTGTAGCACAGTCAACTAGTTAGTGACCCTGCTAGCCTGATAGCCTGCATACGGGTCTAAGACAACCATCAGACATACTATATTCACCAGAAACTATCCAGGTAGTGTCTTATAGCTGGATTCATACTCAGGTTCCTATTGCAGGCTGTTTTTTTCATGTTGTTCCTTCAGAACATGATTAAAGTCAGCTCATTGATGCTAGAGCAGTGCTATGGTACCAAAAAGCATTTTTCCAAATATTGACTGGCTTTGGCTCTCCTGCATCACAGCAGGATGTCATGGTGGAGTCTCAGTGCAGGTACACAGAGTATACCACCCTTTACGTCAGAAGTTTTGCATTCCTGCAGGTTTACATAGGAAGGATTGAGATTTACTAGGGGAAAATCACATCTGATGAACCTCGGTGTATCAAAAGGAATTCCACCAGAACACAAACTGTTCAACAATCAAATCTCCATAGGAGCCCAAATCAATCTAGATTTTGCAGATTCTTCAGTGCCCATTAACACTAATTAAGTTCAGGGATGACTACTTGCAACAAGAAATAATTCTCTTGTAATTTGTTATGATAATTAAAAAACTTAAAAGACAATTTATCTGGAATTATCCTGTCTTACTTCAAACCTGGAGGTAGTACAGCACTGGTGGTACAGCACTGGTTTGATGAGTCGGTTATTGAACAGAGCATGGCAAAACTTACAGAAAGTAATACCAGCATGAAATATCTTAAAGGGGAAGGTGTAAAAGCCACCTGCAGACAAGCCAAAAATGGAAACACTGGATATACTGCTCAAGCTTCAGCAATTAAGCAATATCATAGACCATGGTCCAATTACTCCAAACAAGAAATCTTTCTGAAAATATTATAGTGAAAGAAAAAGTATTTTACAAAGAAAAAGGGTAAAGGATAAGCCCTTTTTCAGTGAAAGTGTCACACTAAACAAGCAATTATTCCATTGAGACGCTAAACAAAGTCATCAATTAGTATTTCATAAGGCATTATGCGTACTGTGAACAGTCCTTCAGTTGCAAATTTGAGGGGCATTTATTTATTGTTCAAAAAGAAAGTATGCAATTCATCAAGTAATAATGATATTCAAGAAAGAGTTGTTTTAACCTTGGTGCCCTGAAAATAATTGTAGTAGATTAATCAGTATTTGCCAGTGACACTGAATATCCTCAATATTCAAATTGTTGAAGCCGGATCCATATCATGAACCTTATAATACATTGAAGTCTAATAAAGTCAAGTGACCAATATAATACTGAGATTATGAAGAAGAAGGTATTATGGAAAATACTCAGAAAAACAATTAACACACATCTGTGTGTGAAAAATGCATGTACTGGCTCTGGTTGGAGTGGAGTTGAGTTTCTTCACAGCAGCCTGCATGGTGTCCTGCTTTGTGTCTGGGGTTAAAGGCATGTTGATAACATACCCATGTTTTGGCTGTTGCTGAACAGTGCTTTCACAGCACTGAGGCCATTGCTCTTTCCACTCTCCCTCCACAGCTGAGGTGGGCAAGAGGCTGGGAAAGACCACGGCTGTGGGCTGACCCAAACTGATCAAACAAATATTCCATATCATATGATGCCATACTTACCAATAAAACCACAGGCAAAAGAGGGAGAAGAGAGAGGGGATGTTCAAAGTTATGGCATTTGTCTTCCCACTGCCAGTGCAAAGTAGCAAATGAACTAATCTTTTTGCTTTGCTTGTGTGCTCAGCTTTCGCTTTCTATATTTAATCATCATCATCTCTACCCACAAGTCTTCTTACCTTCCTTATATGTTCTTTCCCATCCTGTGGGAGATCAGAGTGAGTGAGAGGCTGGGCAGGTGTTTGGTGGCTGGCCAGGGACAACCTAACCCCATATGATAAATTCTGAAGATTAATATACTATCAGCCATCACAAACTAAGAAATGAAGATTTAAAGATTGTTACAATTTATTTTTAATGGATACAGAAATAGAAGATTGCTCCTGGAAGTTAGCTGGGTTACATGATTGACAGCCTAATTCAATAAAATTTTTGGCTGAAATGCTCCCATGAGACTTGGAAACTTTCCCTCACCTTATTTTGACATGACATACCAGAATTAACAGTAGAATATAGGACTTTCCAGCACTTTCTTCAGGTCATTTCTGTCACCTCTTTATATTTTCAGACAAATCTGAAATGTTCTTTTCAAGAATTTCTCCATTACCCCTGCCTCTTGTCTCAATTAACACAACTGGTACAGTCCATTTATTTAGTCAAGAAAAAGACTCACAAGAGGACCTGACTTATTTATAAAAATAGGTAAATTACTTGTTTTAGTTGCATTCAGTATGAAGCCCAAAGTTGCTGCATCTCTACACCAAACTGAACACTACATAAACCAGAAAAAAATTAATTAACAATAAAGTATATTTATAAACTTTAAAAATCAATGAAGAGAGTACTCAAATCTCACACAAATGTACTAGTAAATAAGTGTACAATAATAATATCTTTTTGAGATTACTTGTGTTTGAAACATCTGTAAGAAGCAAAAGATCAATATTAAAGATTTCCAAAATGTAGCTTCTGCTTTAAAAATGACAGTCAAAACAATCAGAGATTGACAACTCACATATCTACACCAGGAAGACAGCAGCAGATTACACACTTCCCACTAACTGCAAGTGGTGTTTGCTTCATAAAGCTACTACTCACCAGGTCGCAATAAAATGATAAGCTGTTTTGGGCTTCAGAACCAACACATCCCAATGGCTATAAATAAGAAAGAAAACTTTGAAGACAGTGGTACAAATGCAATTTAAAATTTCATCACGTGTTTTTTAAATAATTTCAAAATATCTCACTGCATGAGAACAGAAAGATTGGTCATTCATCCAGAACACTGAAATGGAGTGTAGAAAATCAGACCAATTTCTACCACCTATGCGGTTTCTACCACCTATTTCTTATGTGACCTTAATGTTTCTTCAGTTCTCCTTTACATATGTAAAGTGAGTGTGGAAAAGGAAGCCAAAGAAGAACAAATGTATTCATGTCTTCAAGGCATCCAGTTTCTATCATGATAGAGGCCACTTAGTAGGCTGGTATCCATCACATCTATTTTTTCTAAAAAAACAGACATTCAAAATATAAATGAAGAAGAGGTAATCAAAAGATTCACTCAAAGTTAGGTTCACTTACCAAATGTGAATTAGTTTAGTTTTGAGATTTTATGTCAACTATCAGTGTAGGAGTCCATAAAAAATTTAGATCTTGGGTTTTCTGCTCTACTCAGCAGAGTTGAGATTATGTTTTGTTTCTAATTTCTTTTTCATAGGGTGAAAACAAGACAATAATAACATTGCAGTCTTCCAAAAACACCCTACTAGGTATTCCAACAAACTATCATGATTCCGTGCAGCAAAGCAAACTTCTCATTTGGTCCACTATTTACAATTGCTGTTGTTGTTGGATTTGCTCTGTAGATTTTTTAATTTGACAGTAGAGTCTGTTTTCAGGATCTAAATGGGGCAAATATTTTCATCTCATTCTAATGGTTGTCTGGCAGTAGAATGAACAAATAGAAGCAGAAATAGAATCAAAAACAGACTGGTCACCACACAATCAAAAAGACTAATCAACCATTAGCCAATGTGCAGAATTAAAGGGCACACCAATTGTAGTATTAAAAAAAAAAGGAGGGGGTTTGAAAAAGTATATTGTAAGAACCTATGTGAGATTCTTTGGGGTAGTTGAGACTTTACCTAAAGTGAGGTAATATTCTGTGTAGCCAGGAAAGACTTTCTGACTTTTCAAGCCAAGATAAAAAATCTGCAATGAAGAAAGACATCAAGCAGTGTTCCAGCTAAGCTCATAAAAAAAGTTCAAGATTGCACAGCAACATGAGCTCTGGCTCTCCAAGAATGGGCAATGATTGCAGAGAGTGAAAATGAACATACCTTACTCCAACTTGGAGGGTGAAATGGGTTGGAACATTGTTATTTGTGTACCTGCTGAGCCCATGCCAGTACAGCAATAAAAAAAAAAATTATCCATTGTCAGTGCATCAGCATCTCAAACTTTCATGTCACTTCTTTCACTGCTCCTGGTAGGGATTAGATGATTTCAAAAGAGATGAAGAAATGGATTTGCAACAAAAACAGTAACCGTCAATGTGTTTGGGGGTCCTTATTTGGTCCATTTTCTTTCAGTGAAGTCTATGTTTTTAATTATAATAATCTATCCAACTGTGCTCCTCTTTGGAGACAAGAGAGAACAAAAGAATTTGCAGAAATAAGCTCTAAAATCTAGTTGTCCTAACATGTACACACAAAAGGCCGATTTTTCATTGCCTAATACACTGCACAATCATCTCTGCATAAGTAAAACAGGTATGAAATGCAACCACTGTCATATGAAATCATCCTCTAAAGGTCCTCCCAGCTAGGAATTACTTAAGGAGGAAGATGTTCGTTTCTGGACTGCTGGTTGACTTTGCATTACAAATCTCACTAACCTGACTGCTACTGAAGCCTTTGAAAACATTCCCAAAGGCCCATGATCATTGTGAATAAACCTAAAGACCTCTAAGACTTGAGAGGAGAAGACTGCTCCTAAGAAGGTAGGACTGGAAGGGATGCCTCTCTTGGCTAACCACCATTCCCACTGTTGTAGGTACCCTTGTCATACATAGGTCATACAGGCTGAAAAAGGAGAGGAGTGACTTTTGGGGTCCAGAGAAAACACATGGCCTTTTCCCAATCTCCTCCAGCCCTTCTTGCATCTCAGAAACTGCTGTCCTGCAGGCATTCTCATATAAGGTCCTGCTGTACAAGGGTGTTCCCATGCCCTCCATCCACATCCAGTGATCTCACAGTGGCAGAAGCCACTGGAAGTATCCATATGGGGCATATTTTGCTACTGGGGGCATATAGGTTCTTCCTATGGATATTGCATGCATCTGTCTATTTGGAGGAAGTCAGTGAGATGAAATACAGAGAGCATTGAGGTTGTCCTTCAGGTTCTATGGATTACTTTCATTAGGTATTTGGTGACAGTTTTAGCAATCTACCACATGGATTCATCCAATTCCTGGTGGATTGTGCAAATCACCTCCATTTTGTGAAAGAGCACACGTTCCCCTCCTGCTGTCTCCCAAGGAGCTCTTATAGCTGTTTTTTTCCAGTTCCTGGGAAGAATACCCCAGAGAAGAATATCTCCTCCAGTCCCTTGCAGCTGGTAGTGGACAGTCACTGTGGGCCTAGTGGGTACTGATGGTGGTTTGACCCTGGCTGGACACTGCTCAGAGCCCTGAACTTATTGTGCTCCACCTTAGAATCAGTTCAGATTTTTGTTTGCTACTCTGTTTGGAAACATGAAGTTATGATGAAGTCCATCATAACCAGTTTTATAATCATTGTTTCTGTATCAGTATCATCCTTTAGCTTAGACAGTGCCTTCCCTACTACAGTGTTCCCAACAATGCAGTTGTAGCCCATAAATATATCTCAGATCTTCATTAATGTTCTGATGCCGTATAAGTCAAGTCTGTTAGTGTCTCCCCCTACTTGCTGAAGAACTGTTGAGCATGTTGTGAACAAAAACATTTGATATTTAATTATGGGTATTATTTTTTCTTTTCTTATCAAAGTTAGTTATTCCTCTTACTGATGGTGGAAAAGCAGCACAATACTCCTGCAGATAGGAAAACTTTAAGTTAGTTATTGCCCTTCATGAGCTGTGATGGCTACTGAACATCTTGTATCTTTTAGCAACTGGAGTTGTTTCTGCTGTTTTAATCTCTAAGGTTCAAATGCTACTAAAAGCATATATGTACATTTGATGTCTTTCTCTATTAGTGAATTGAAGTAGGAACACCCAATAAAACTTGAAATACGGATAAAGTTAGGGAGACACTATGATTTTTTAGCAGCTCATTAACAGTTTAAATGACAGATCAAAACAGAAAAATACCCCATGTCCATCAAGTCAGTGGGATGCCACGCTGAAGTTAGTGATGTCCGTGAATTTCCATTTTTGAAGAATTGAGCTAATGAAGTGGGTAAACAGGGTAGAATATCCAGAAGAAACTACAGAGGAAATTTAACCCACCAGCAAAACACAAGTATCCAAATCATAATTTAACCAATTTGACTAGAACTGAAAGTATTTTCATACCTCATAAACCCTACAGAAAGTTGGCTTACACACCTAGAGGCAGCAAGGACCAGGATAGCAAGTACATGGTATAAAGTTTGCTAGAAGGAAAGAACGCAGCCATTGGGAAGCAGCAATGTGTGTGTCATTCAAAGTGAGACCTTCCCCTCAGTTCTTAGCTAGACTCTGCTTAGTCTGCAGCATCAGACTTCAATGAAATTAAAGTTTCTTTGGTCTGAGTTAGAATATATGGAGTTAGAATATATGGAGGGCCTTGCTCATTCCTGGCCCTGTTGCATCACTGAGAGTCTTTGATGGGCTGGGTACACCACACAGCTATGAGCTACAGAGCACTTGGCTCTGAGCTCCTCCAAACAACATGTGCTACTTAGGGAAGGGGAGTTTTTTCTCTGCCTACTTACATTTTAATCTGATGTCAAGATTTTCATCTATATAAAAACATGCTTAACAGCTACATATCAATCAGCAGCAGTAAGTAGGACACATTTAGTAGTTATGACTTCTGTTACAGGAAAGAAAATCCAAGAGGTCATTCAACAGCACAGCACTGATGGCTATGCAGAACTCCAGCTCGTCTTCCAAAAATGAGGCTGTAAAATGGAATATTGATTAAAAACGTAATATATACTGCTCTGGTTATTGAAAGTAATACAAAAAAGCTACAGCATGTCTGTTTATAACTGCTTCTGTATCACAGGGGGTCCCCCTAATGGTTTATATTTGTGATGTTGGACAATTAGTTTAAAATATGAGATTTTTTACTTTATGTTCTTTATGTTTAAGAGGAAAACATTTTCATCTTGTGCTATTTTTATTGCACTAACTGACCATTAGGTATTTAAAAATCTCTTTTTTTCAAGACATGACAGAGCACACCTGTGGTCACTGACCCATCCAGCTGGAGTAAGAACAGACACAGTTAAGAACCTGCACTTCTTTCCCTGGGAGTGATGCACGTACTAACCGCTCAGGCATTTACTTCTTTAAAATGCTGGGTGCCACCTCATCCTCTCAAGAAGAAAGATTCACAAAATTTTCATTTAAGGGAAGAATCCTACAAGGACTCACTGAAATTATGAATACAAAATATGATTGATGGACCTTGTGAGTACAGCTAGAAAACACTTCCACAAAATAATAGTCAATAGACAATTAATATTCTCCTCTTAATATCCAGAGACCTCTGAAACAATAATAAAAGCGTAAAACAATAATTTTGTGTGAAAACAATAAATAATATGTTTTTACCTCTTGAACAGCATTATTGATTTTTACAGGAAGCATGCCAAACTTTATGGGATACTTGTTTGTGAGATATATGTGGTGGGCAAGGAGGAGTTATATATACACACACATACTTCCTAAAAAACAGTCATGCTAAATTTTGTATTGGATTTGCCTTCCTGTAGTGGTTTGGACTTTGTTTTCCCCCAGAGGATAAGAAAAGTGGTAGACCCCAAGGGGTGGAAACCCCTGGAAGTTTTGAATTTCTGTCCAATGAGCGCTCCTGCAAAAAATGTAAACATATCACAACCAGACCGGAAGAGAGAAGTTGTAGTTTTTGGGGTTAGAAGAAGGTGGCCATGTTGTGAGCCACGAGGAAGGGGCTCTGAGCCCCACAGGGGGGGGCTTTGGCCCCCCAGCCCCAGCTGGAGCCTGTGGGGACCTGGAACAGCATAATGCTGGGCTAGGTGCCTATAGTTATGCTGGGAGATGTTTTCTCCATCGTGGGCAGTGGCCGTGGCAGTGGCCGGAGAAAGCAGCAGCCAGAACTGAACCGAAGAAGCAACAAAGACATGCAGCACCAGAGAAGGGACTCCTGGACGGAGACCTGAGGGAAAGAGAGTCAGCAGCTGAGTTCTACAGAGTTCTTGGGGGTAAGAACTGATACCAGACCCCCCAAAACTCCTTTGAGACCTCCTGGAAGGAGGAAGTTGATAGACTCTTACTTGAAAGAGCCTTGAAGTGCAACATGCACTGCAGAGAGGAGCTGAGAAGCTCGGACATCCTGAGAGCTCAGCCAGGACGGTGTGGGAGGTTGGCCTTGAGGGCCCTCCCTTGCTGCAAGCTACAAAGAAGCTCGCAGCCTGAGACAGGGCACAGAGGCCCTGCAAGGAGCTTGAATCTCCTGAAGATACCAGACCGTCACGAAGACCCCCTGTGCTTCGTGATATGACGTGGTGATACGACCTTGTCTGGGGTGACGAAGCCCACGGAAGACCACTCGTTTGGAGAGACGAGTGGCCGAGGGGGATACCCCCCTCGTGTGTGCTGGCAGAGATCCAGCTATCAGCTGCTACAAGAAACAGAAGAGAGAGAGAGAGCCTGCTGCCTTAGAAGATGCTGCTGCTTAGTGACTGCTACTCTGAAGAAGCTGCTGCTCTGAGGGACTGGAAGGGATCTGTCCTTCTTTCCCTCCTGGACTTTTATTTGGAGGGGAGAAGAGATCTGATCCATTGTAAATACTTATGTCATGGTAGAGATAGTTGTAGTCGTGTGTATAATGTATTGTAGTATTTATTTGTATAGTCATTGTAATACATATTCCCTTTCCCCATTCTGAGTCTGGTTGTGTTTTGTCTGGAAAAAACCCATCTCACATTGGGTTGAGATGTGGGAGGGGGGATGGAGCTAGGGAATTGGAATTTGGGCTATCTCAAACCATGACACTTCCCAAATCTTTTTCCGGGTTATTTTTTATCAAAAAGGTTAGTCTTACCAGATCTAGGGCTTAATATTAGTGTGTAGGTCTGAAATTGTTTTGAGTCTCTTATCTCTGCTTATTTTCTACTTTCTTTTTTACCTGCTGTGCTTTTAGATACCTTCAATTTAGAAACAACCAAAGAACTGTTGTCAGTTTCCCTTAGGTGAGACAGATTAGCCAAGTATTTTAGTGCAGTTATTATAAATGTTGCTATACTGTTAGAGGAAATTACTAACAATTAGAGGGAAAGTAACTTAAATTCCAAGAGCAGTATAAGTTTTAACCTTTAATTCTCCATTCTTTTATTACACTATAAAAGTCACAGACTGAAATCACCAGTTATATCAGTTTATCAGATGAAGATGTCTCCCTGATTTCAGTTACTAATAGGCCTCCTCTATGAAATCTTGAATCTAGAGACATTTGTCTATATAGTGATGTATTAGAGAAATAGAGTTACATAATGAGGTTCTTGAAGAAAATGGTTACCCTTCCCCAAACTGCAAATAAATTTGTTTTTGAACCCTGTTCTTGAAATAATTTTGATCCTTTGGGGTTCCATGGCATGGATTTTCCTTTTAGCTTTGTTACAGTGAAAATAAAAATTCTGCCAAGCCTGAATTAATTAAAACTACCGTGATCCTTTAAATTATTACTGGTAACCAACAGCTTCTCATGTTTCACTTATATATTTCAAGTCAGAAACAAGTATACAGTATGGAACAGGCCATATTTTTTAGCTCTTTTCTTTTCTAGCTTTATAGTGTCAACTCCTGCATCCAGATAATTCATGACTGATAATAGAACCTTAAAGCATATGGCAAAATTAAGTCTCAAGAATGGCAATATGATTAATTACATAATAGAAAGATGAGGCTGCCTTCATAGTACTGATTTTTAAGAGGATGCACTGTCAGTTCATTTATTTATACTAGATAGTAATTTTCATGTTTCCCATTTTTTATTACAGTTATTTTACATCTTAAATATTAACTTGCATTGCTACTTTGTTAAATATATTTGTTCACACTCCAAAAGCTATGGATTAAACATTGCCATATACACAGCATAATAAAGAATTTTTGGGATACTTACATATAATCATCTTACAATAGAAAAACTTTACATCATCAACAGTATTATTATTGCTAGAGAAGGAACTGGACTTTCGAGACTTCAAAACATTGCTGTTATTGAGTAACTTTCATCCACAATGTTTTTTTTACACTACATTTAATATTTTGATAACATGCCCTCCTTAAGATACACTGAAGAAAATCAGCTAATCAGAAATTGAGAAGATATTATTTTAACAGCAATAACATTGTGACTCCTGTGTTGGAAGGCTATTTTACCATCACTTGTGATGATGCACACTGTAAACAACCATGATATTTAGTGAGATTCCACAAAAGCTCAAGGATACCTAGAGGGAAAATAACCCCTTAAAACCATGATGAATTATAAGTTGGCAGAGAATGCCTGTGATTCTTGTACAGCTACTACAGAAAAATCTTGGAGGGAAGAAAATATTGCCACAGATCTCTTAACAATATGTTTTTTGAAGACTTCAGTACTTTTGTGTCATTTTTGGTCAGATTTCCATATTAAAATTGATTTCAACCACCTCTTTAATGCATTTATATATAGCAAAGATCACTACCTCTGAGTCAAAGGGGAAATGAAACTCAACAAATTTACAGTGTTAAATGAGAAGTAGATCACTCGAATACAATACATCTGGTGTGTTTCACAATAAATTGCAACTTGTAATAATTCCAGTTATATTCATAAAATGATATTTCATATTTAGGTACCATTATAAAAGAATATCACTGTATTGTAGTGAAATAGAAGCACTAACCTATATTGTTGTGAAACCATGGTTGTTCCCAGTAAAGTTTCACCTCTGGCACTGTAATAAATATCTGGGTTGATCTGCAGCAAATTTTTGTGAACCTTCTGAACAAACATAGCACCCACTGTTGTAGTAGAGTTTGCAATAGTATTTGATATATAAGACTTTCCTCTCACAAATTTTATGCTGTTCCCATTTGATAGACAGCGACAAAAGGTTGTACCTACAGCGTCCTGCAATAGTCTTCCGGTGATGGCCATAGGGACAAACTGATCAGCAGCAATGGATAGGTGGATTAATTACTACAAGGCCAACAATGAGAAATACTTTGCAAAAAGCCACTCCTGTTTAGTATTGGCTGCAAGAGTTTATTGCCAAGTACACTGCTGTAAAAACATGTGGCTATGCACAATGTTGGAGGCATGTGGTTTTTAAGACCTCTAAATTCATGGGTATTAGTGATGAGAGGTCAGTTTCCCACCACTCATGGTCATCATCACTTTGATCCTGTACTCTTTCCAATCACAAAACCTTCATCTATTTACACACCTCTTTTGCTGCATTTCCTGCACAGCAGAAGCCAACTTGCCAGGGCAAGAACTTCTGTCTGCCAGCTGCCTGTAGCAGTGTCTGGACCCCCTCTCTGACTAACCCCTCCATATCTCCAAATGTTGGAAGAACTGACCACATTGTGTTGTGCTTTACAGAACCACATCTAAAAAGGGCTGGAGCAGTCCAGTCTTCCTGCCTTGTCAGGGCACTTGTCTCAGGAGGCAAACACATCCTTCTGCTATGAAGATGCACAACAATCATGTAGTCCAGCAAACATGCCAGTGGCAGCAGAAAGAATAGTCCTATTAAAAGCATCTCATAACTGGAATTCAAGGGTAGAAGCTGGACTAGCAGCTGCACTACAACTTTACAGTGCCAGTGCTCTGTCCTACCTATACATCTTTCCACACTGACCTCTGGACAACACAGAGCTCCTGGTGTCCCTGATAGCTCTGGAACAGGGAACCCAGTGAAATGAAAACACTAACCACTACCTGAGGCTCTGTCCTGCAGAGCTCTTAGCACTGTGACATCTCCAAACAAAATTTCTCAACCTCAAAAATGTCACAAAGATGAAAACATCTTAGAAGGTCTCAGTTATGAGGGTTAATGACTCATAGAACCTAAAGAAATATGGACAAGGATTTAAAAAATCAGTCGTCCGGCAGAACAACATAGATCAGTGGCACAGAGAAAAATAAAACCATAGAAATGTAAATATTTAAAATCTTATTCTGCATGCTTATTTTAAAATGGTTTATTAAAAAAAAAATCTGAGAAAAGAGCTTATTGAAGTGCACATCTGTATTCTCAGTGCTGGAACAATGGTTGTAGTATGAATATAAAATTTTGATATTATGCTTCCAAAGAAATCTCTAAGTCAATCATTATATTCCATGTCTTTCTAGTCTTTAGCCTCTGTTTGGTAGTTTAGCAGTTGCACTGACCTCTATTGGCCTTTGTGAGATGATCAGCTTGTTCCCAACAAAACTGCAAGCAGAACATTAATTGTCAAAAAATCATCATACCTAACAGTTGCTATAAACCACAGTTTCAGATCATGATCCAAAGGTTTAGAGATACCTTGCTTATTTCTGGTCTCCAGAAGACATTAATTTTTCACATGAAATCCTCTGTTTATTCAGGCATATTGTATAAGAGCTGTTTCTAGTTGCTTAACACTAGGGCTGGCTTTAAGTACAGAACAGTAGGCACCCAGACCAACAGGCTGCAAAATGACCCTGGTCTCGATGGTCCTTGCCAGCTCCCTGCAGCAGCTGCCACTGAAAAGAAATATCTTAGGACATGGTGAGTGGTGAACACTAGGGTTCCCTGCTTCTCATAGCAGAAGCATGAAACAATCTCCTCTTCCCCCATCCTCGACTCCTGTCCAAACATACCCAGAGCGTAAGCCACCTTCGTCTCCCACTCTTGCAGGACAAAATTCCAGGGAATTCTTGTGTGCACTGTGCCTGGTATCGTTCCAAAGACAGCAGCATATTTTACAAGATTATTCTGTATATAAATATGTTTCTGAATTCATCCTTCCTGAAACGAAGATATAAGAATCTTTTGGAGATTTTTCGACTTTTATGAGCTGTTAGGAAGAGAAGTGGTCAGAGACATGGAATTAAAAGCTAAAATATCGTGCCTGTTTCTAAAAAAACTATGGAATTTTCTTTAAAAATTAATGCTGTAATGTAGTACAAAAGCCATGGATTTGAAAATAGCAGAGAAAATTACATTTAGAAAGTGATGGGGTAAATGTTAGATCTCTTGAAATAGAACATGAATGAATTGTCCATGAGACACAAATTGAGCATATCTCGACACATACCTCCACATACCTCTCTTTAAGGCATGCTTTAAAATTAATACTCTGTGTAATATATAAGGTATTGACATAATGAGAATCAAAGACTTTGAAGACACAAACAAAGAGGATTGATGCATCTCTGTCCTCTTGCAGAAGCAAATTAGTATATTTTAATGTCAGAGGAAGAATCAATATGAAAATATGTCCTTCCAACTTCCCTTAACATCAGCCATAGAATTACATCTTTCCATGGATTCCATGGAACTCTCCAGTGAATAAGGTGCTATTCAACAGGCATCAGGGTGGTAGTCTGTGCTCCTCTTCAATTAGGCTAAACAAAGTTCCTGTCTGACCCTGCAACATAGATTTACCTTTAAGAAAGTTAAATTAATCATCCTTTATCCACTGCATCTCTCTATAGATACTTTTAATTAGCATGTTTCCCCTTGGCTCTTCTCTTCCTTTAAACTTCTCAACATGTTCTTGATGGAACAATTGGTCTTTATTAATGTGTGACAGCTTAGAGCTGCTGCAAGCTGTTTGCCAGATGTTTGAACTCTGGTGAACTGCTGTTCACTTGTCAGACTGGCAACGAGGAGTGAACAAATATCACACTATAAAGCCTCCCCCCTGAGAATTTCAAACAATTTCTAGGGCCAGAGCCAAAGGATGCTGAGAAAGAATAAGGTATGTTCCTAAAGAGATCAGTGAGCCATGACTTTTCTAGAAAGGTAACTTTGTTTTTTATTATCTGCTGTGCATGTGACAAAGTCAAAGGCTGAAACATCAGAGGGACCCACTCTACAGGGAGCTAGAGGCTTTCACAGATTCTCAAGTTCTTCATGGACTATTAAGTAGAGGAGGGAATAGAAGTAACCTGGTTACTGTAAAGCATCTCCAAACAGGCACATTTGACTCTGAAGATGTTACTGTCTGTGAGCAGAAAAGGAAGCAGGGTCTTTTGTGAAGTATCTGCATTTTAATCACTTGTTCAAGGGGAAGGGACAGAATATAAGCTTTGTTTCTTCTTTTTGTTGCAATTCCTTCTTCAGATTTACATATAAAATGCATAGGGGCAAATTAAGCACAAATCTAGCACTTTAAATTTTGAAAGTAGGCCCCCAATTATATCAGTAAATAAAGGGCAGATGCTAAAATGTGTTCCACCAACTCTGCTAATGAAACACACATATGTGCCCTGCATGTGACCATCTTATTGAAGAGCTGCATTGACTGCAAGAGTAGGACCATGTCCCATCAGGATGTGTTCGTAGTCCCAGTCCAGGACAGTCTCTCTGATGTCAGCTGACTGGCACCTCCTAGCTAAACACACATTTGATTGGTTCCATTATGACATTTAAAATAACTTATTTGAGACAAGCATCTGTACAAAAGGGATGGATTCTTTATATAGAGAAGACTTAATGTGGTTTGGGTAATCCCAGTACCCACTTTTTATTGCAAAAAAGATAAAACATTGTTTGCTGTGTGCCCCTAAAAAGCCTCAAGATTGTTAAACAGACTGAAATCACAACAGTTCAGTGCCATTATTTAGTACTAAATGTACCGCATTACATTGTTTATCCTGCACTGAAAGACACTTGAGCAGGATTATATGATGGTTGTCCTATAGGGTGCTTATGGAAACAAAATGTACCTCTCTTGAGTTTATGATAGTAAACACAAATTTTCTTTAATATTCAGCAGTGATATAAACCTAAAGCCAGTAAAATGGACTAATTATCTTTGCTGTACTTTTTTTTTCTTTTTATTACAATTTCACTGCAGGTTCCAGATAAGAGAAAGAAGATGGACTAGGAAGTAACAAGCCCCTTTTATGTATAAATAATAAAAGAAAAAAAATTAGGAAACACAATGGTTAGTAATTCTTCCATGAGTGTATTCTCTGTCCCATTTTATTTCAAAGTGGAAGTCATATATACTGACAAAGCAAGCACTATTTAAATTCGTATATGTGTGTGTGCGTGCATGTATGAAAATATCTTTTGTAAAAAAGTGAAAACAGATGTAACACAAAATGGTTTTGAAGCAGGTTATTTTTCTTTTCATGATTTGCTCCTAACTGATTTAGAATAGTTTTTGTAGCAATCGCAATGTCAGACCGACAGTAATGTTATGTGCAGTACATATCTAAGAAAACAGAGGCTGTAGAAAATTGTGGACAATATGGTGACATTTGATTTCACAGTGCAAATGAAAGGAGGAAGATAACTTGATTGTGATTGCCAGAACAGAGTTTTGCTAAAGCTGCCATTCTTAGTGTTCCTACCACGTGGAACACTTGAAAATGCTTTCGTACAAATTTGAAGGAAGAGAAAGTATCAGCAGCAATTCCTTGCAATACTTTCATGTCTGGAAGTCCAACATGCAGAAAAGACAAAATGAGTGTGCTGAGCCTGTAGCTCCTCTTCTTCATGTGCAATCACAGAATCATAAAATCATTGAGGTTGGAAAAGACCACCCAGATCACCAGTCCAACCTTTGACCTAATACCACACTGCCCACTACACCTGATCATGAACTGCCATGTCCAGTCAGTTCCTGAACATTTCAAGGGATGGTGACTCCACCACCTCCTTGGGCAGCCTGCACCCTTTCAGTGAAGAAATTCTTCCTGGTCTCCACTGCAAACATACCCTGGTACAGCTTGGGGCCATTTCCTCTTCTCCTGTCCCTAGTTGTCTGGGAGAAGAGGCCAACCCCCACCTTGCTACAACATCCTTTCAGACAGTTGTAGAGAGCGACAAGGTCTTCCCTGAGCCTCCTATTCTCCAGCTTTGTCACTCGAGTCATCCCACCACATTTCCAGGATGGTGACTATGTCAAAGCTTTTCTGATGCACAACAGCTTCCAGCTCCTCCTCTTTGTTACCCATATTGCATTCACTGGTGTAGATGTACTTCAGTTGGGCTATTGATTTCATTCCTGTCATACACATGCCACTCCTAGGCTCATCTCTAGCGAGCCTGGTCTTATTCAAGGCTCTTGCCCCTTCAAACCTAGTTTAAAGCCCTGTCAATCATCCCTGCCAACTCACGGGATAGAAAGCTTTTCCCCCTTTTAGACAGGTGAACCCCATCTGCATCCAGAAGCATGGTGCCATATAAACTGTCCTGTGTTCAAAAATACCAAGATTACACTGATGGTACCAGTCTTTAAGCCACATGTGATCATGTGGGTTCTCCTGTTCCTTTCGACCTTCTTCCTTGCTACAAAAGGGATTGAGGAAAACACCACCTGTGCTGCTGTCCCTTCAACCAGTCATCCCAGTGATCTGAAATTGTTTTTGATTGCCCTAGGACTTCTCAATCTCATCACTGTCAACCTGGACAACAAGAAGAGAGTAAAAATCAGAGGGCCAAATCAGTCCAGGGAGTCTTCTAGTAATTTATTACCTTGTCTCCAGGGAGGCAGTAGAAAAATCCCCAATGGAAAATACAAATGGCCAAGAAAGACTTCCATCTTTAAATAAATAAAAAACCACACACATTTTCTGAGTCCAGCAGATTTTCCAGTGTCAGTCCCTAAGCCAAGTTTTGGAGCTCTCGTTCTTCAGTGTTTACAAGCTATCCACAGGTTTTTTTATGTTTCACTAATGATGAAAAATTGTTTTCACATCTTTCTAAAGAGCTTCTATACTGTTTAAAAGTGAATAAAATTCCATCCAGTTATACAAGATATGATTGAAGGCTTTTGCCTTTTTTCTCATAAAGTGGACTACTACTATGAGTTCACTAGTCCCATAAACCCTTGATTGTTATAATTTCCCATGTGATATCAACAAAAATTACAAATGAATCTACAGTTTCACCCATCTTGTGTCATTATACCCAGCTCAATAGATTTGACTTATCTTTTCTCTTGTTCTCTCTGAGTAGAAATATTGTTTTCTTATTTTATCCACAGGCCCTCTTGAAATCAGCACTAACTCCTAGATTTCTGCACAATGGTTTTTCTGTGCTGATTGATTCTCTTGAAGTTCTTTCAGGTTATTATTTTAGAAAACAGTCTTTTACTTTTCTTACAGTTAAGAAGATTGGTCCTTTAAAATCTTGTTTTCTGATACTTTTAATTAGTGGAAGCCTGGTTAGCAACAATATATAGCAGGGACAAGATGTATCAGAGCAA
Organism: Chiroxiphia lanceolata; assembly: GCF_009829145.1. Taxonomy (NCBI): domain Eukaryota; kingdom Metazoa; phylum Chordata; class Aves; order Passeriformes; family Pipridae; genus Chiroxiphia; species Chiroxiphia lanceolata. Next base: position 20,715,953 of record NC_045642.1, on the reverse strand, counting down.
ATAAATCAGTAGACAGTATTTTCTTATGAGTTTTCATCCATTTTTATTACATATCCTTTGGTACTCAGATTTGGCTACTATATGTAGAGCCTTGTTATCTGTGCTGTAATTGAGAGTCCCCCTACAGATGCACGTAGCAAACCAGAAGAAACTGTGTGTCGTAAATGAAGTAATTGTGGTCTTCCTGGCTCAGTCTTGGTTTTGATATAATTTAAAGGAGTTTAAAAAACATAATATGCAAGGCTTCATTTGATAGGGAAGAAGTAATAATACTCTTTAATTGTAGTATTGTTCTGCAGCAATAGTACTGCCACAACGCACTGTATTGTGTCTTTTAGAATTATATGCACTCTTGCAGATAGGATGTATACATACAATTAAACGGTAAGTATTTTTCCTCTTATATACTGGAATAACCAGGATCTGATATTTCATCTATATATTGAAAATTCAGATACCTGAGAGATCAAAGCCTCTTTCATGTGCCGAAGTATAATAAAAATAATTCAACTTTGCTGACAATTAAGGCAAAAAGTAATCTTAACACATGCTGCTGAATGCCATTTTGAATGGTATTTTTCCCCCTTTTTCCCTTGTGTTAGTGAAAATTCTGAAACAGTGCATTCATGGTTTTAAACTATAGTAATAAAATCATTTCATTTTGGAAGAAACCCTTGCAACATATGTTGTGGAATAGCAAGTGACATTTTCACACCAAAAAGTGCAACCTTTGGACAATATAAAAATGACTTTAACATGTGAATATATCTGTTTATGTTATTCTCTCCAGCACCTGAGAGTGTGCTTCATGCCTGCTGGTATGTATGCAAGACATAAGGTTTTATCTGCTATATGTAATTTGTTATCCTTCTCATTTTTCTTTCAGTTGTCATGTCATGGCACAATCTCTACTACCCCTTCATTTTAAAACTCCATAAAACACATCTGCCGCAACCTGAACTGTCTTACAATGCCAAGGAAAGAAAGATGATTATCTGTCAGCAATTACAGTCTGATTCTGATGCTTTCCCTCCACTCTGCTGCGAGAACCAAAAATAATGTGAAGCTGTCTGTACGATTAAGCAATCAAGGATGATAAGCAATCCCATATTTCAGAACAGCCAGTGAAGTAAGGGGATATGCAAGGAAATTCTAATCAGTATAATTCTAAGTTTCGCCCCAAACAGACCAAGTGAAATATAGTCAACATATAAGCAGGACTAATACAAATAATGTCATGCTATAATTCTTTGCTTATAAAATATTTGTTCTTATATGGAACAGCCATTAATCCTATCATGTTATGTACTACCTGTTGCATCTCCCTGTGAGGAACACAGTGCTTTCTTCAGCTACTTTGGCCAGAGGGAAAGTCTTGGTAAAGGGCATAACTATTTTGCAACAGTTAATTTAAGAAGCATAAGCATGAGAAACAAGTATGGATTTAATTAGAATTGAGTGAAAAAAGGAAAAGTAATAATGTAAGTGGGATTGCCAGACCAAGAGGAGGACTGGTACTGCTAGACCAAGAAGAGGGAAAAGCTTGAATTTTTCTTAATCAGATTCTGAGACATAACTGTTTTGAAGGGTTTCTATCCACATAGGAATAATATGTCACAGTCTGAGACTGAGACAAGAGAGGCACTGCAGGAGCAAAGTATTAGCAACAAAATCTTAGCATTTGATGCTAAAGGAACAATTTTAAGAAGCGGTTACTGAGTTTTACAAAACTGTGAGTAGCTTTCAGAATCTATATTAGAAAACTGGGATATTTACACATCTTGTGTGTACACATCTCTTTTGAAAAGCCTGTATTGAGGGAAGGGGTGGGTGTACAAAGCAGAAGGCAATTAAACAACACCAGTTTAGCTATTTGACATGTCAGCTAAAGGCAAAATTATAAATTTCCTTGATAAGTATTTCAGCAAAAAGTGGTAACAGGCAAATCAAACAAGAGAATCTGCTTGGACTTCACTGTAGGCTTTGACAAAGTCCTTTGTAAGACATGGAGTTATTTGATCAGAGAAATCACTGAGTAAATAAGTACAGAATGCTAAATTAGACTAGATGTCTTCTGCCATGAAAATGTAACACAAAATAATTCAAGGACAAAAAGGAACGTTTCAATGTAAAACAGAGAATTATTAGAATTAGAATAAGCCATCACAGATTTTAAACACTTAGATACCTAAAATTTCAAGCTAAGCAATGTTGAATGCACACAACATTTTCTATGCTCTGATTTTAGTCAAGAACTAGCGAAAACCAGGAGAATTTCAGAACTCTAATTAAGGTAAGTAAATTCTTATAAGAACTTAATCAAGTTCTATGCCACATTGAAAGAATAGAAGAAAAAGAGTTGACCAACAGGAAAAGAAGCATGTTAGAAAGAATTGTCAGAATGAGTCTAGTATTTTAACAACTTCTGCATTACCTAAAGTTATTTAAGCAAAAAAAAATGTCAATCACTGAAGAGAGATCAGTGAAGGTCTCTACTGAATGTCTCTACTGTGAAGCTGTTAAAAAAGATTTTGACAATAAAACCCACAAGGATTATGATTAAAAATAAAGCTGCAGTGACTTCATAATATAGATCAGTGGTGCTATTTCACCTTTGTGTAGCTGCCTTCAGTCTGATCATTCCATCTGGAGTGAAGAGATAAAAACAGATGCACCCTAAAGAACAGTTCAGTGTAGGTCACTGAGAAGATCTTGAGTGAGGGAAGGTTGGGATTTATAGGAGGAGTCACATAAGGGTATGTATGGAAGAGTCAACTGTTTTCAGGATTTTCAGGATCCAAGCCACCTTGTGCCAGCTCTTTAAAGCAGGCTGTCAGTCCTGAGAATAAATATATTTTTAGCCATTACTACGGCCTTTTTCCATTTTCCAGCTGTTGTTTCACCTCATACTACTTGAGATGTCTTATGTGAAATTTATCATGATCTCTTTGGCTATTCTGGGTACTACTGCCTATATATTTGCTTCAACAGAAATACAAAAAAATCAACAGAAGCAAACTGTCATTTTTTCTCAGTCACTGCTTGTCTCTGCACACTAGCTTACATTTTAGTCTAGACTTCCTGCCAATCTTAATGGTCACACTCTGGCACCAAGGGAAGAGCAAATCTGGCAGAATGAGAAGCTGCAGGAGCCAGTTTACCAGCAGGGTAGAGAATCTACTGTGGTTCTAATTGAAAAAAACATCCTCATTTGGGCTTTTGCCTTCCCCATCACTCTCTCCCTCTCTCTGTTGGCTTCTTGTTAAGTTCTATTGTGTTTTGCCAATGCAGTCATCTTATTCTCCAGATATTTGATTTACATAATTGAAGCAGTCCAGCTTATTTTAGGAAAATTACAACTTTGTGGAAAAAAATAACTTATACAGCAATTATAGCAAAGATGTTCTGCTTTGTGTCAGACACAATGAAATTAGTGGGTTTAAAAATTAAGAACAAGGTCCTCTTAGCACTCCTTGTCATTTTTCAAAGAAGAATGAATACTCTTAAGAAACAGCTTTGCATGTTAATCACAGTGGCTGGGAACATTTCTTGTTAAGATATACGATGTTTGAAATTATTAAAGGAAATATTGAAGGAAGGAAATTGATTTTTTTATAATAAAATTTATCTGTCATTCTGTAAGACAAGTTTCGACTATCTATGTCCATTGAAGAAGACTGTTGCACAAAAAGTCACCTACTTTACAAGAAGAAATGTCGAGTTCATGTTGATTTCATCTAGGATTTATGCAAACTATTGTCAGCAAAGGAAGCAAGATTCCGAGTGGCTTGGTTCTCATTAGCATACAGTTCCTCTGTGCACAAAAGGTGCAATAACAACTGTAAAATATGTATCACAGGAAACAAAAAAACCAAACACCATAAGGTATAAATAAGATGGTGTTGCAATGCACATTAGAGACCACACATATTATAAAGAAGGCTAATGTGTGCTGGCAGCCAAAGAGCAACAGAGTAGTAGGAATCACGGAGGCTAAGCTAAATTTATACTTGAAGATAATTTTAAGGTATCATCTCTTTCTTTTAATAGTGAAGACAAATCCACCACTTGCAATTATCCACTATATCCACAGGAATTTTTTCCCACTGCTACATTTTTCTTCCTAAAACAGGTTTTTTTTTGGATCCAAGTCATTCCATGTAGGCATTTTAGGAGAAATAGTTGTCCTCATACATCACTCTTCAGAAACTCCAGGTCATACTCAGCTAAGCTGCAGAATTTATTCCACACTTGCAGAACCCTCTTAAAGAAAACCTTATACACCAGGAACACTTGAGTGTCTCAGCTAAATAGCCAATTAAAAAGATTTTGCTAATCAGCACTCCTTACAAGATCATCTCAAAGCTAAGCTGAAATGCTGAAAGGTCAGTTCATGTCAGAGATGAATCAACTAGTTCATGTTATGTTCGTATCCTTTCCCACAGCAAAAGTACAATGCAGCCAGTGACATTAAACAGTACTATGTATTTTACTGGCATAATGCTCAGCAGCCATCATTTCCAGTGAAAAAGCTGTTTGCATCTGAAAATTAACTCTTTCCCTGTAAAATCTGCTAAAAAATTTATACAAATAATCTTTATTTGAATAAATAAATAAAAAAACTAAAATCAAACCTAATTTCAAACACATTCATTTCTATATGTCTGTATTTACTTCCCTTATAGCTCCTTGTAGCTTTATGAAAATTAATATAACTTTTTTTTCATATTTTTTTTCCTTTTTAACAACAGAGAAGGCTTTCTTTAGAGGTGCAGGAAAACCTCCTTGATGATTAGAAATCTTTTCTTTCAGCAGCTTCTAGAAGTAGTTTCAAGTTCAATCCAGACAACACAAATGGATATCAGGGATATCAGCTATCCTTGTATCTAACTTTATGCAATATATCCAGCTTGCTATTGCCTGTTTTTTTCCTCTTCATCAGTAGCCATTCTTAAGCCCATGGGGGTCAGCTGTAGAGGGAGGGTATATTGAAAACATGTCAGAATCTAGCCGAAATGCCCAGTCTTTTTCCCTTTAATTCAATTTATGATTTCACTTTTCTCCCATTTAAATTGATTCAATTATTTTTATGATGAATAATACAGCGTCCATACTATAATGATATCATTACCTAATTAGCTTATTGGCTAAAGAAAGATGCTACTTTTTAATTAATTAAGGAGAGAACACATATCTCTCTGAAATGAAGGGTAAAACATATTCTACTCAGAGTGGTTAATCAGGTATTTATTGACCTTCTAGGTACTACTGCATAATGTACAAGCTGTAAAATGCACTCTGTTTCAAAACACTAACGCAATCATAAAATTACTTCAAATTGAACTGAACAAATTGGCTCCAAATAAAACCAAAGCTGCTCTGTTCACACGTTTCCAGGCTTACAATGTACTGCAAGTTTTGATATGCAACTGGGAAAGAAATATACGTATATGTCTGCCACGGTCCGAGGGGAGGATGGGGCCGTGACAGAGCACGGATGGGTTCGGAGACAAGGTAGGGGTGCAGATGGATCCTTTATTGAGGCGTGCACGGGATTTTTTATCAGCTCAGGCGGGAAAAACGTTAGAACATGCGGTGGAGCATGAGACAGACAAACGGGGAACAAATTGGGATAGGAACACAGGCAAAAGGGGAAGGAATGTGGGAGGAGCCGGGGAAGGAAAGGGCGAATGGTGGCTGTCTCCTCTCTGCAGCTTCTCCGGCCAATGAGACAGGGAAGCGGGGAGGCAGGGAGGCAGGCGTGCCTGGGCACACCCGGGAAATATAAATATAGGGGCAACATACGATGTGTATATAAACATATAAAAACTGTAAAGTCCATATAATAAAGTCCTGTCAATTGCTGTATATCTTCCTTCATGCCTGGAACTGTTCCCATCCTGAATCTTGCTCCTTCACATATGTCATTTGAAAATGACAGTATAAAATGAAGAAGATGAAGAGAAGAAAGAAAAAAAAAAAAAAGAACTGCTCTATCTGTATTTACCTGCTTGTAACTAGGCCAACACATAGAAACAAAAGACATTATCTTGGGAATTGATTGACTTTGTGTTATGGCTGCCTGGGCTATACAAATAATTTGAGACTATTTTATCCAACACATAGCTGAGCTATAGAAGTTAGTGTTTCTGTAAACAGTTTTAAAAATAAAAGTCAACCCAAATAATATATTTTAAAAACTCACCTGTAAAACTTTAGAAAAATAGCTTAAAACATTGCTGAAAGTTCAACATCACAGGACAGAAAGAAGGGGGCAGAAAAGAGATCAGGTTTAAAAGATAAACACAGATTGGATGAAGACCTTAAAATATTTACCTGTAACATGAATAGAATATATCCAGTTATTGGCCCCATTTGTTCACTAGCAATTACAGACAAAAGAGTAACCAGCACTTCCTAGCTAATGTCTCATATTAGCCACAAGGAGAGTATAAACAGCAGATAGTTTGACCTTCACTGTCTCACAATCTTGTCCTAGTTTGTCTTGCTGAGCCCTGACTTTGCAATTTAGATAAATATTTAATCTTGGAAATGAGTTTTTCGTGTTTGCATATGCAGTCCACTGAATATATTTGAGATAAATAACAACTAAATAACAACTATATATTTGGGATAACAACAATATATTTGGGATAAATAATATAAGAACAGTGTATTTCGGACAAATAACAGTTAAATAACAACTGTATTTGGGATAAATAACTAAATTTTTGTTCTCCCAAAGTAGGGAAATGTTTGCTTTATATACAGTATTCTTTTCCCTGGTAGTTCAATCAGCAAAATACAAAGCCAGCATACATTATATATCAGCTTCTGTCATTAGGAGTTAATGACAGGTTATCCAGCCTTATCTGGCAAAAACTAATCTCATGCAAGTGTTGTACACAGTGCAGAGATGTCTACATTCAGTGTTAAAGTATTTGATGTAAGTGGATACAACCTGGTGACATATGGTTTAAGGTCTTTTTACATAACCTCCTTCTTGCTGATGCATTTTGAAAATAGCTCAAGGGGGACAATCTGGCTTAGCCAGGAAGTAAGTTCTGAAGTTCGATACAAATCCTCATGTTTACCCCGTGAGCACTAAGCAGTTTGATTTCCTGTCTATCTAGTGCTGATTAGTGTTGCAAAGTGAATACAATGATAACTCGACATTGCAAAAAAAAAATTTCAACCTAAAAGGGCGATTTATTCGTATTCACTCTTCGTGCATGCTGATGTCTCTTCACCTCTCCCCACTTGTTCTGTTTTACTCATGTGACTTTAACAGCAGTAACTTGGGGGGCAGATGACCTTTAAAGGCGTAAGAGGGGATTCCACTGTGCAATTTATCACCATCAAATGACAAGGGACATGGGGAATGGCTGTATGCAATTCTTCTACCTCTAGTATATACAATGAGCTGATCATGTGTCTGTAGTTATTTGAGCCAGATTACTTATACTGATTCACTTATATAATGTGTAAAGGACAAATTATATTCCAATAACTTTGATAACTTTTAATACCCTTTCTATGATTCTCACATTATTTTGACTAATTTTTTTTTACAAGAGTGTTTTGTTTATAGACTTAGTGAACAACAACACCTGGTGACTAGATTTTTGTCTGAACTTTAAACTCTCTCCTTGTTAGTGACACACAGCTAGATATTAGATTACAGGACTTGTCAAATTCAAAGAAGCCTTGAAACTTTAGATACCAGAAAAAGAAAAATCTGAGCAGCATCTAGCACCAAGTTCTAAATCCTTGTGAATCAACAGCCTGGGCATAAACCAGTAGCACCTTTCAGCATAGCACACCATTTCTATGTCTCTTGCATGCTACCAGTAAAAATGAAGGTTGCATTTTATTTCATACCAGATCTTATTGAAGGCATGACGAGCTTCCTGTTTTTTAGCTTTCAAGTTAAACAGTGAAGGAAATAAGTGTATGTTCCCTTTAACAAATCCAAAATTGCATGGTGCATTGCAGATTTCAGATACAGTTTATACACAGTGGTAGTCAAACAAAGCCGAATATGAAGTCAGAAATGGTTGTACAGGGCCGATACAGCGGTAACTTGGCACACAGTTAACTTACAGGATTACTACACTTTTCCATGTGTAAGTCTATTTGCTTTCAATGTGTAAGATTGGGGTGAAAATTACAGGGCTTTTCAGGATTGTAATGTGATTTGTATTGCATTATCATTTATAATAGATTTCATTAACAAAATGTTATTCCTAGCTTCCTCCTAGTCACAAATCCATATGGCACTCATATCCACTTACAGTGTAATTCTTTAAATGTGATCTTTTTCAGTTAGGTTTTTTTTCGTTAATCTTATCATGGGAGATCCAAACTGGCATACGCTTCACATACTTTTCATCGTGATAGATATTAAGCTTTCCTCAGTTAGATCAACCCTGGAGAAACACCTGTATTATTTACTTCACCTAACAACTTCACAGGATATTCAGAACATCTAGAATTTAGTAGGCAATCAATCATCACAATATAGGTTTCTAGCGCCTACACTCACATTTTTTGGAAAACAAACCACAATTAAGTTTCTCTGACTATTTGTTCCTCAATTTCTTCAGGGTTAAAATAAAAGTGAGTGTGTATGTCTACTTCAAAGAGACTTGAAAAGCTGACAGCTGCAGACCGTGAGTGAACAAGAGGAGATTTGAGAAGAAAAGTGCCACAGACAAACAAGTTGTCACTGATAATTGCTGAGTTACAATACAAGTAAAGACCTGTGTGCCAACTGCATTTGGAAACGTTTTTATAGAGCAAATTCTAAATAGGCAATAACCCAAAGCTAGTCACTGTGCATAGGCTGAACCATCCTGTCTTTGAGACATGAGTCATAATGTTCCTTTTGAGAGTTTTGCTGGAATGCCATTTTGAAGAATAATGAGATTTTGACTTGCATCCACACTTTAAAAAACTCTTAATCCTAATTTGGGTTAATCTTTCATACAATAAAGGCGTGTTTTTAGCACCAAGATAATTATGTTGATTTAAAAACTTATTGGAGATAAAACAGAGCTACCTTTTACCAGACTTTTAGCAGCTACATTAATGTAAATAAACTACAGTTCCTTCTTTCTGCTAGAGTTTTATATAGATTCACTATTTTGATGCAACAAATTGTATTAAAAGTTCGGTGCAAAGATAAGGTTTTACTTTTCTCCAGTAGAGATAATGTTTAGCTACTGGCGGTTGATGTCATTAAGCCATAAGGAAAATCATTTCACATCTCTGATGGATGGTCTATCTCTCAACTAAGTATAGATGTGAAAAGACTTGTTAAAAACTGCAGATAGGTGTAAATTTGTATTTTTCTAAGCTGTTTCTTAGTGAGTTAGTGAGTCCCTAAGTTCTCACTAACTTAGGGACTGAAGAGTCCTCTAATGCAAGTTACCACACTAGTTAAAAGTAACATCACAAACAACTTTTCCCTGGTTTTTCCCTTCTCTTTTTAAGAGAAAATATGTAATGAAAGATTTTATATAGAATATCTAATGAAAGAACTGATTAAAAAAACCCCAAACACAAAACTGTTTAGGAAAAAAATAATGTATGCAACTGGTTAATAAAGTACAGAAGAGCTGCAGCTTGACATTTAGATGTCATTAAGTATCAAAGATAACATACAAATTATCTAGGCTCACAGACAAGCTCAAATCCAGCTTGTGTATATAATGGTAATATAATGAGAGGACACACTATTCAATGAACTGTACTGTCTGATGCAATTCAGTTCTGTTTCTTAGTCCTACCTTACAGTATCCATCACTTTTATTGTTAGTGCTACCTACTATCATGGGTTTTGTATAAACCATAAAAGATCACAATTGAATTATCCTATTACACCAGCTCCTGATGCTGATATAATGTTAGCAATGGTAACTTCCCATCAATTATTGCCTGTGTTTTCAGGTCTGTAGAATTACCACTAGTCACTTGAATTATGCTCATGGTAATTTAAAAAAAAAAATTAAAAAGGCAATAAAATACAAAAACTTCTTCTACAACTTTTTAATCTTATAAAAGATACAAATTCCAGATAAATATTTTGCAAGTTAGTGATATAAAGAAGGATGAAGTGACTCATTAACAGACAATACGGGATAAAAAGCCATTAGATAGTGTTGGATTCTGATTCATGAAAGTCCAAAAGGAATACACATACATTTTCTCCCACACAAGAAGTTCCTAAAAGGGAGAGCTACAATATGAGGAGCTACATAACAGTAGCTAACTGAAGACCCCAAAGAGATAGGAACCCCATCTTGGGCTGTGGGAACCAGGCCCCAAATGCTCAATGCTCCCCAAAGGTTGATAGTTGTCATTACTGGTTTTTTTTAAAAGTAAATGCCTTTTACAAGGAAATACCTTACTGACTGACTGCAGAAGCAAGTCTAACCCTCTGCATTGTCCTACCATCAGTTTATTACCCTGTTAGAGCTCTGCTGGTTGGGCATAGGGCTTCTCAGCAGATACACTCCAACTGCCCTGATTACATTACTGGGTTTTCCTCATGTTCCCTTCTCTCATTTTTCTCTCCCCAAATAACCAAACCACCTATTTTTGTTTTATTCTCAGTGACATCAGCTTGGCTGATTTTACAGCCTTGTTTATTAATTTTGGACTCCCAGAAACCAGCAGTCTTTTACTATCTTTTGACATTCGTCACCCAAGGGTAATTCAAGCACTCCTCTTTCACTGTCTATAAAGTCCAGGAGTTTCTCTCACTGTTGTTCTGTTTTTGTCTTACCTAATACAATCTCTTTGTGTAAATATAAATTTATTTTCTTTAAAATGCACGATATGAGAGATTTACTCTTGTTAGACAACACTGGTAGGCTACCAAACTATAGGCTAAAAAATGTGGTTTTCCAAGAGTTATAAGAAGTAACCGATGAAGAAAAAACAAGTGATCATGCTGAAGAGAAGGGACAGGTGTAGGTCCTAACAGCACTTTTTTAAAAAATTACTTAATTATTTTGGCACAAAAAATGTGCTAATAAAATCACTGCTGGCACTGATTGGGAGAAAATGTCAATACAGAATAAAATTGGAATATCACAAAAGAAGAACTGAAAGTCCTCTGCAACTAAGTATAAGATAAAATGACAGCATACAAAGTCCTGCATGCAGGAGTAAAAAAAAATTTCTGTTATATATTAGAAACAAATTATCCATAGATAATGGGGTGACAATGAGATACTACAGTGATTCAGCTGTAATAAGGACGATAGCTATCAAGAATGCTTTGGGACAAAACGTTTCCAGTAGAGACACAGAAGTTATATGTAGTAAAGGCACACAGAAAAATGTTTATTTTAGCAAATTTTGTATACTGATGTTCAAGAATGATAGGTTCAGCCTGCAGAAATTCAGGGAGGACTATTAGGAGCAGGAGATGGCTGGAGAGCAGAGCTTGTGAGTCTGACTTAGGAGTATGCTTAGGTAAAACAAAGACTAAGAGAAGATATGATTGCTTTATACAGATAACTGTGGGACATAAATGCCAATGTGAGAAGAGAGCTGCTTAAGCTGAAGGATGTAAACAGACCATGGAGCATGGAGCTGTTAACATGCTATGACTAAATACAGGCTGGAAGCGAGAAGCTTTCTAGCCATTAGAAGAGTAAAACTCTGGAATAGCCTATTTCTACACTATCGCAGCAGCAGAAGCAAAACCCATATTTTGTTACAAGAGAAGGCTGGAAAATGTTCTGGACCATGGCTGTCTGCAGTGGGAGATTCATCTGAAATTGTGCACCTGTTAGCATAAATTCAGTATGGGTAAAACCTTATCTTTGCTAGAATGCAACACTGCACTACAAATTTGTCCTTGCCAATGAAAGAAATAAGTGCTTCCAACAACTGGTGTGAGTGTCCCTGTGCTGAAGTTATTGCCCAAACCAGGTAAGGAGCTGAGCAGTCTGTGTGGATGCTCCCCGAGTCACTGCAGGCAAAAAGTGCCAGGTCACTTTAAATTCTCTCACTGATATACATTGGCTCATTTTGCCTGAAGCAATTTAGGGAATGCTCATGAAAAACACTTTGCTGGCAGATTCAGGTGACTAGCAACAAGAGGTGGCAATTTCTTCCACCAACATAGCTGGATCAGAAACATCACATTTTTCTGCATCTTGTTATACTCGGTCACAAAACTGTACAACTGCTTATTTTGGACTCAATTACATCAGTATAAACATACCTATGCTAATATAGTTCATTCCCAAATGCTTTATTCTACTAGGATATACAGTGATATAAATATTTCAGTGAAACAGTGTCCTTAACCTAAATGGTTATATTGGGTTAAAAGTTATTTGTAGACGAAGCCTATAAGAAGCAGGCACCATCTATCTACTGTGTTGTTCTGACGAGATCAAAGCAATAGCAATCGCATTACACTGAAGTCCTGACACAATTAGCAAGCATGTTGAAATGAAAAAAATTCACTTTAGTGCCCCTGAAAGCTTTATTGTAGTTAGCAAGTGTTCATTTTCATAATAATATAATTGGAGTAATAGAAAATTTCAGGTAATTGCTGTTGTTGTGACCTTGATCTTTTAGTAATGAAATTAATGTAATTGCTTCTATTTTGATTCTTTCTCTTTCATGGGCAGATTCAAACTTTTGAGGAGAGTGATAAGAGCAATGGTGCTACTTTTTTTTTCTTTGTTTTTTTGCACCTCAGTTAGTATATAGAAAGTATTTCTTCTTTTGATGAAGTTCTGTTTTGGTTTTGGGAGCTTTTCTCTTCAGTTTTTTCATATTCTAATTTCCCACATGGCTTGTAAGCCTTTATGCAACACACTCTTTAAACACTGTTGACAATCTTGAAAACCAACACTATTAAAAATCTAAGGAAAAAAAAATCAGATAATTTTGTTTAATGATAAGTATCTTATAACTTCTACAGCAGCTTTTGTAGATTAAGGAATACCTCAGATATTTATTTCCTCAACAAGATAAAAATGCCTGAAAGGGGTGTGTGTGTGTATTTATTTACCTTTTCACACAGAGAATAGAAGGTTCAATGTCATTAGGACAGAAAATGCCCATATCCACTGTTGGATACAATCTAGTAACATGGAAGACTCAAAAAAAAAGTCTTCAGCACATGCCTGGGGAGGAGTTTAAAATAAGGACATGCAAATTCTTTTCCACAGCACTCTGGTAGACTTCAACAATTTCCACCTAGGACTTCTTCACCTACCTGTTTTTATATTTAGCTGTTCTTACAGGCTTTTCTTCCATGAAACTATTAATTCAGTTTTTGAACCTAAGTGAAAATTAATCCATGACATCCTTCCTCATACTCAAGGAGTTTGTACCTCAAATACACTCTCTTACTCTCTGACTTGAAAGGACCATGCCATGTCCCCTAATTCTAAAGCCATTGAGCAGCACTTTCCAATGCACCTTCAGGACCCTATGGACCTCTATGAGATCCCTTTCCCAATGACATGTTTTCCATATGATGTATGATAAAATAGAACCAAAACCTCAGAATTTTGCTTTCTGACTGTGTTCATAGTGACAACGCACCCACATTTGGACTCAACCATTTTTTATTTGGCTTTAAATTAATTTCTTTCCTTTTGTTTTCATTTTAGGTTTCTGTTTGTTTTATGTCCTGTCTCCTCAGGTTAAGATTTCTTTCATCTTCTTGACAATCTCATCCATTTCTCCATCACAGCAGCAACAAGTAACTCTGAGGTTCCAATCTGCTAGAACATTGATTCTTCCAGATAGATCTCTTGGCCTTGGTTTTCAAGATTACAGGATTAAAACCCCCCAAGTGAAAGAAAATTGAGATCTATTTCATACTGCCTGTGTATTCATTCACCTGCTGTCAACATAGCTTCCTCATCTTTAAACTCTTTTTTTTTTTTGCATTGTGTTAAAGCAAAATAATTATCTTCTTTTTCTTTCTTTTTTTTATTTATTTTTGGTGAGTCTTTTTTATAATCAAAAAATGCTCAGAGATGGTGAGAACTCATACAACCAAATAGAGAAGTTAATCAAGGAACAAATGACAAAAGCATATTGGATGTGCAAACAAACCTTACTTGGCTAGTATCCCTAAACTTGTCCTCTTCACTTGTCAGTGAAGTCAACAGGAGTCCACACACAGCACAGCTGTATGGTTCCCATTCTACCTGTTTTCTATAGGTATCAGAAGGGATGCAGGAACCCAGACCAAAACAAAGCTGCCCCAGCATGAAACAATCTCTGGATAGTAAAAGGCTAATAACTTATTCTTTGACAAATAAGAAAATGTCTTTCACCATATCCAGCCAACTTCTTTGTAGCTAAAATATTTCTTTGAGCTACTGTAAGTTAGTAGGGTAGTTTAACAGCCTCAGTTAAACTGAGTTAAAACTCCAGCATGAACTTGAGTTGTAGGGCCTATGATCTGTGAATGAGTCCAGGATGGAGCAGAGATCCACCTGCAGCCTGTGGAAGACCTCACGCTGGAGCAGGTGGATACCTGAAGGAGGATGTGACCCCATGAGAAGCCTACCCAGAAGCAGGTTTGCTGGCATGGTGAAGACCATGGTGAGATAGGCTGTTTCCCTGAAGCTAATGGAGAATCATAAGGTGGACTTCAGCAAGGGACCCCTTGTTGTAGCCAAGCTGGGGAAAAAGGAGGAGTTCATTGCCCAGTAGCCTGGACCGAAAGAATATATACCTTGGATATACCTTTAAACTGTTGTAGCCCATATTTCGAGTTTTGTGTTGCAGGAATTGCTATAACAGGAACCACCCAAAACAGTCAAGGAGAAGCCGTACAAGAAGCAGTGCGAGCGCAACAATGACTCAACCTGAGCTGGCTTTGATGTCCATGCAACACATCACCTCTGCTGTCCTGGACATTTTGGGGACATTTGTGGACATTTTATGGACATTTTTCAGGGGTGGACCTTAGATTTAAGGGAACAATGTCCCTGCATTATATCAAGGCATGGGAAAGGGAGGGATAGTTAATGAGATTGTTTTGAATACTAGAGACCTGGGCATGATGTAAATGGTAAAGAATAAAGGGTGGAATGTGCTGGGTTTTTTTGGGGTGCTGTTAATTTTCCCCACAGTGGCTAGTATAGGGTTATGTTTCGGACTGTGCTGAAAACAGTGTTGATAATAAAGAGATGTTTTGTTATTGCTGAGCAGGGCTTACACGGAGTCAAGGCCTTTTCCGCTTTCCACACTGCCTTGCTGAGGAGGAGTTGGGGATGCATGGGAAGCTGGGAGAAGACATAGCCAGGACAGGTGACCCCAACTGACCAAAGGGATATTCTGTATCATATGACATCATCCTCAGAACACAAGGAGGAGAGAAGAAGGAAGAAGGGAGGACGTTTGGAGTTATGCCATTTGTCTTCCCAAGTCACCGTTATGCACAATGGAATCCTGCTTTCTTGGGGATGACTGAACACCCAGTTGCCCATGGGACATAGTGAACGAATTCCTTGGTTCGCTTTGCTTGTGTGTGTGGCTTTGGCTTTACCTATTGAACTATCTTTGTCTCAACTCACAAGTTTTCTCACATTTTCAATTCTTTCCTAGATCCTGCTGGTGGGGGAGGGAGCGAGTGGTTGTGTGGAACTTGGTTGCTGGCTGGGGTTAAATCGTGGCAACTGGTAAAAGCTATTTAAAGCCAGTTACTTGCCCCTTCTCTCTGCAAGCTGATACTCCCATTAACAAAGAGCCCAGGATCATAATTTATAAAAATCTTTTTATGAGTTTATACTGTAAATATTTCCTTATATACTGAGAACTTTATAGGAGTATACTAGGATGTATATAAGATTATCCTGTGAATATATTCAAGTGTCTGTCTTTGCTCATCTGTATGTGCATGTTCAGTCTGAGTTTATAATCTAAGCCAAGCCTCCTTCTCTTCAGTAGCTTACTCACTGCATATGGAAAGAGCGCAGAGAGAAGACAAATGTAATAACCCAAATACTAACTGCCTTCTACTTTTAAGGTGCAAGTGGAAATCGTTCAGTAAACAGATTGAAAGCTCTGAAGCTATCTGGAGGACACACTCTAGCCCAAGGGAAGCATTTTGAAAAGCCCATATAAAATGGTAAGGCTTTTGTAGAATCCCATCAAGGAAACAGTTAAAAATAAACTAACTTTTCAAAATCAAGGTTACTGTGAGACCATGGATTATCGTGATGGCAGCCACATCCCTTTCTTATTCTGATGTTGTTTTCTGCCTTGATTCTGTTGAAAATCTCTAGGGCTTCCTCAGTCAAATATCACATAGTTTCTGAATACTTTTTCTGTCCTTTTTTCCCCCTATTAAGTCCAAAATTCTTGGCGCACAAGCTTTCTCAGCATTCTCTTCTCCCTGTATTCCCTTGTTATTCCTTCTTCCTACACTTCCTACATTTGTAGGAAGGATAATATCTTTGTGGCTTTCCTCACTCTTCTTCTTTCCATTACTGCCCTCGTGTGGCATCAAATTCTACCTTCCCCAAGCATGTCAAGCAATCTTCTTCAGCACACTAAGAGCAAAACCAGTCCTTCCAGCTCCACAGACTGTTATTCTTCAGAGACAATAGAAGAGACACAAGGGTGGACTAAGATCTCCTATGCATATTTGGGTTTTAAAGAACCAAACACTGCAGAGCTAGGGTTGAATAGCACATGAATAGCATGCCTAAATTCCCAAATTCTTCACTTGGTTTCTGAGTTCCCCTTGAACAAGTAATGCTTCCATTAATAATTATGGAAAACTTCCAAAAATCACTCTGAATTGAATGAGTTTTAAATGGCTGCAGAATTTGGTCCCAGTGAGTGGAAGAAAAATAAAATCATATCATTAACAGAGGGATGATATATGATCTGAGCCTTGGGAAGAGCGAACAGCACAGAAAATTCATCAGCATTAACAGACCTGGGAGATACAGCTGGATTTCTCACATATGCACAGCAATAGCTAGTGCTCTTAAATCATGAGGGTTTACGACACCCTACTGAACAAGCAGGTAAATCTACTGATCAGAATTGATTTACTGCTGCCATTTCATAGAAGAAAAAGCTCAAATTCTTTTGCTGATGAAAACAGACAGAGAAAAAAACTGCACCAATTTTCAATTAATTCTAAGCTAAATGATGACAATGAGCAATGTGAATATTTGTTTTCTGTGTAGTTTAATCCCTGATGCACTTTTTGTTTAGTTACAACATACCTCAGATAGGCATGCATTAAAGCATAGTATGAGTTTTAGTAGTTGTACTTATGTGGAGAGAAGTATAATGTGGGCTCTATTCCCCTATACCATACTAGCCATGGGAAATTTGTTTAGAGTTTTGTGCATCTGTTGCCTCAAAATGAGCATTTTCATACTCATTAGGGATATGTCTTAATGAATGAACTTCTGCACTACTCAGTTGTTGGCTGGTTTTTTTCTGGTACAAATCTTGCCCTGTCTGTGTGCACATGCTCAGCAGCATGTTCTCAGATGATGGGAGAATAATGTGTCAGATCCTCCCCTGACAGCTCTATGAGCCCTGCACGTGCTGTTTGCCCAAGGCTGTATTCTTTATGTCAGCAGAAAAATACCAAGAAATGGCTTTTAGGAACTATGAAGCAAGAAGAAGGATATAGTGTGGGTGTAGCTGTGCATCTAAATATGCAAAAAGAGTCAGAAAGGAGCTGTTATCTTCATTAAACACTGAAAAGCTAGGCAAGTAAGCAAAAATTCTTAGGAACCTCCAGATTATGTAGATCCTATTTTGCTGTTAGAGATGGTATCTGAGAGGACTAGGACTAGGCCCTCTGTGTACTATTAACTTTCTGTATGACATTAGATGAACTATTTGCACGTTTTTAAGCATTCATCCAAATTAGCATACTAAAATGCCTCCACTGAATTCTACCTCCTTTAGTAGAAATACTACAACACTGCCATTTCTCAGGCTACAAAACACTGCCACCTTCGAAGCTGTTGCATAACCAGAGGCAGAGGACCACATATGCCACTCTTTCTCATCTCATATCCAGCTTAAATACCTATCTGCACAGTTAATTGCCAAGTTATCCAAAAGAACCTGACCTATTAAGCTAGATGATGTGCAAAAATATGACAAAAAGCCAAACCCCCAGAGAGCATGCAACGTAGGATGAAATGCAAGAAACAAGAAAAAAAATTGAATGTGATACAGAAGAAATCTACAGGTGTGTGTAATCACTACCTGTGCCATAAATGGTTTGTCATATCAACTTCGTGATTAGTATAAAAATTAGAACAGAAACAACTGCCAACTAGCCATCTTCACTGTTTGTATGAGCTGCAGATACATATTCTTCACAGGATTATATCTGCTCCTCACACTCTTGCATTTTACACTTACAAAATCAGAGTTCTATGAACATTTCAATAATATACAGTATTATCATTCTTTATGCACCCAAACATTTGTGCACTTTTGCGAATGAAGCATATCCCTGCCTTGATGAAGATTTGATCTAAAACCTAATTAAAAGGCTTTTGCTGATGAAATAATATCTACTCTTTATTTGCTACTTTGTTCATAATATTCAGAAATGTGGAAAGCTTAATATTTCTGATGTTCTAAGAATGTTCACCTTGAATCTAGGACAAATTTTTGGATTTTTTATTTAATTAGAACCATGCCCTTAATGCACATTTGCAGAAAGAATAAAATGCAAAAGCATCAGAAAAATCAAAAAGTGACAAAGGAAGAAAAAAACCGCAAGAAAACAGAGAAAAAGGAGGATTTTTTTTTAATTAATTCAGTAATTCTTCATCTGTATGCTCAGTTTCCACTTATGACAATGCAAGGATGTGCAGACACATTGCTTAAGAATTTTACATGCAATTTATACTAATCAGAATAAAATTTAACCTGAATAATAAGAATGTCTTTCTTTGAGGAGAAAAATACTTAATAAAACTCTATCACGAACACATTTAAAGTAAACAAACTAATTTTAAACAACAAATTAACTTTGAAAAGTCCAAAAAATTAAATTGACTGCTAAAAAAAAGAGAATTTTCCTGCCACAAAACCCTCACTTTCAGCTTGATTATGCTACTTTAATGACATCTATCTACATTTTAATCCCTGCTCAGAAATCTGCTGGTAGAATTAATAATTATGATCAAAACCCGTGAAAGTCCATGCTAATGATAAGATAAAGAACTCACTCCCAGCACCTACACTGAGATGCTAATCTTCCTCATTGTCCTAATCTACTGACATACAGGATTTGCTCTGAAATAAGGTCTTAATAATGACTAATCTGCCTATGAATGATTCTGCTGAGCAGAAAATGGAAGATTAAAGCAGGAGCTCCAAAAAACTAGCTATCTCTGACTTTCTCCAGTTTTAAGACCGCTTCTCCAATGTCCTCCCCCTCCCACCAGAAAATACCAAACCAAACCAACCCAAACCCCCCAAAAAAAACAACTAACACTTTTTATAGCTCCTGCCACCTTAAGGACACAAACCGACAGAGCTGCAGTCCCTGTCCGGCCTCAACTTGTGCAGGGGTGTGCTGGTTCTGGCTGCAGTAATTTTCTTCATAGTAGCTGCTGTGGGACTGTGTTTGGATTTGTGCTGGAATCAATGTTGATAATACAGAGGTGCTTTCCTTACCACTGAGTAGTGCTCACACACAGCCTAGGGCTCTTCTACTCCTCACCCCACACCACCAGCGAGTGGTCTGGGAGAGTGCAAGCTGGAAGGCTACACAGCCAGAACAACTGACCCCAGCTGAACACAGGGCTATTCCATTTCATATGGCATCATGCTCAGCATATAAACCTGGGGGAGGGGGGCAGCTTGGCAGGGAAGCCACTGGTCAGGGACTGGCTGGGCGTCAGTTAGTTGGTGGTGAACAATTGTTTTCATTTATGTCACTTGTCTTTAGGGATTTTATTTCTCCCTCTTTGTAATTTTCCTTTTCTTTACAATGTATTATTATTACTATTTTGTTTTATTTCAATTGTTAAACTTTTCAACCCATGAGTTTTCTCCTTTTTACCCTTTCAATTCTCTTCCCCCATCCCACTGGGGTGAGGAGTGAGTGAGCAGCTGTGTGATGCCTGGTTGATGCTGGCTGAGGTTAAGTCAGAACAAGATGCTTCTGGGTGTAAAGCTGCAAGCTGCAATTTATTTCAGAGCATCAACTCTTCAGTGGAGGTGTGTCAGGAAAGCCAAATCCCTTCCTTTAACACACAATTTGTGAGTTTGAATTTAGCACTTGCAGGAAGTCAGTGTCCTGCCTGTTTGTTTAACAAAGTTAATATTTGTGCATATGTATTTCACAAAGCAGAGGGAATGGAGAAAAAAATAAACAAATATTATTTTTTTATTTGTGTTTGAAATCTGCCACCAGAGAACAGTTACTTGAGCTTAGCAGATGTTTCACTATTGCAACTGACTTCCTTAGCCAGACAAGGCAGATTTGAATAAATGACCAAGGAGCTGTAAATTTCAAAAGTTTTTAACTTCAAAAGCATTAGGTACCTCCATTTTTGAGTAACAAACCTGGAACACTTGAGGGTCTATGTACCCTTTTGGAAATACAGAGCATAGAAAATCAAGGCCCTTTATATTCTATCCTTAACTGAGTATCGAAATATTGATGCCTTGTGATCTTATTGATGTTATTTGACCTGTGACTGAGCTGCTCCATTGATGCGGCAGATATCTAAAGGGCATCTAACACTGCAATCCATACAATGAAATGTCAATCATCAAGGACTGCACTTTTTTTTTTTTTTTTTGATGTAACGAGTGGGTCCAGAAAATTAAAGACATAAACATGACCCTGACAATCACCCTGAGAATCTGGCACATTAAATAGTTCAACAAGACCTGGAATTCTAATACAGAAGTGAAAGCTTATTTCATTTATCAACACAAAATTTGTATAGATGTGTTGATTTGAATGAATAAGTGGAAAAATAAGGTTTAATTAAAATCCTAAGGCACTTGGTTCCTTTTAAAAAATTCATGGCATTGGCTCTTCAGTGATTATTTAATGATTATGATTATTTAAGGCATAATTTGCCTTAATGATTATTTAAGACATAATTTGCTCCACCTGGTCAATTTGCACAGTAATGTTACCTGCTAGTGAGCCCTACCTTGTGCATCCTGCTTAGGTGCCTGTGTTAGGATCCCTTGTAAGAGAGGTGGGATTTTAATATTTACAATAATTTGTCAATCTCCATGTGTTTCAATGTGACTGTAGATGTTTTTTCTAAAATGCCTTATCCCAACTATAGAATAAGTCATTGCAAGTAGAAGAGGTGTAACACGATTTTGTTCAGCTCTTTAGTGTTCTCTTCTTTTTAGAAAATTCTTGTTACATTTTTACGGACAGGAACTTCTTTCTACAGAAAAGTGGTTTTTTAACCCTGTGTAAAGATCTGACACTTATGCCCAAGAAAAAAGGGGTAAATGACAAACACAGGCCATATGGGTAATACTTTTAGTGTGGAAAGATAAATAATGATTAAGATGTATTTTTCCATCTCCTTGAACAAGAGGCTTAATCCTTGGTGCTTTCCAGGCAAATCTCCTTTGCCTCAGAATATGACATAACTAAAACACAACTAATTAAATCCAGCTGTGGCCCCACATACTTCAAACCATGGTGGCTTTCTGATAGCGTCATCTCTCCATGTGATGCCTAAGGGCAAGCAGCTTTCTCCCAGACAGACTGAGGGGGATTTTCGGGATCTATGTTGGGTCTGAGATGCAGAAGCCTCCTCTGCCTGCACCAGGAGAGGAAGAGGAGAGCTGAGGGCAGGCTGCCTTCTGGTGTATCCATGCACTAGTGCCCCTGCAATCCAAGAGAGAGCAAAAATGGCAGCATCTGGAAGGAGGTCTGTAGATATGTATATATTTCAAGCTACATCTTTAGACGTATCTGTTTTAATCGGATTATGATGCCAAGATTTTCTCTCCAATGTAAGAGGTAGAGCATTAGAAAATCTTGTTATAATGTTGCACCCAAAATAAGACCTCTAAGAATATATTCATAATGACATTCATAATGGGGCTTTGTCCTTCACTGAGGGATCACTTGTTTTCTTGTTTGCAGCATATTGAAAATGAGGCAGAGCTGAATGCCCTAGCCCAAAACTTTCAGATAAGCTTTCTTAATAGTTCTTTAATTTTCTGAATGCATTTTACTAAATTTCTTCCTACTTGTTTACAAATAGAATTAATTAAAACCTGTAATAATCAGTGGAATAGGTATTGGTTTAGGTATAAAATGAGGTATAGAAGCTGAAAAATTGCTTCAGTTGACAGCATAGATCTCAGAAGTACTAGTACCTCTTCTTCTCCATCACACTAGCACTTCTCTGAGAGTGTTTTTAGTATTTTTCAACAGATATAAGTCATCAGCTAACATGTTTTTGGCTCTATCCTCCTTTCTACCCCACCCCACACTCCCCCCCTAAAAAACCCCAAAAGAACCCTTCCATATTGCCAAGTAGATGGAGTACCAGAGATTATATGGAATAGTTTAGGGAAAGGAAGAAAGGGAAGCTATAAGTCTGACTAAATGGCCATTTCCAAGCAGAGCTAAGCATTAAGTACTGATAGTACTGATAACAACAAGGATATCTACAACAGTATTGTTCCAAGCGGTTTTCCTTATAGACAATTACATGATGAAGCTCCTGCTTCAGAATTCCTCTATCGTAAACTGGGGCTTTTTGAAGAATGCTGTATCAGATCACACCAGATTGTGTGTAGGGTTCTAATGTAATCCAACAACAAATGTGCCTTCCTGCAGATGGGGACTATATTAACTTCATTTATTGTTATCTGCACTGTGGATACTCCTGCCCAGGGTGGGCCTTCAGAGATGATTAAGTAGCTTTCTTGTAGTTGTGGGGCTCAGGTAACTCTTCAGAACATCAGCACCCACTTCAGCAATGCCAGTTCTTATCCACTGTTCTTGTTAGACGCATCTCTCTTCCCAAACAGATTGAGACTCACAAGGGGAAATATTTTATTCAGGTCAAACATATTAATCATTTCAAAGTGATTTAATTTTGAGGATAGCTTTTACTCCAGGCAGCCTGATGTGCTCCGCCTTCTTGATTCTGTGTTACCTTTTCAGCCAAGCCCACAGCCAGTTTTGAAATTCTTCACTGATTATCAAGTGGTATAGTTGCACTGTTTTTAATTAAATGTATTCATTTATATCAGTGCTTCTGCTGGGTGTGCTGTGAGCACTGTGATCCAATTATTTCTTCATTGTAGGATTAGATGCAGCTCCAGACAGTGAGAAGACTAAAATCCCCAAATGTCTGGTTCCTCCATGAAGCAAATGAATGACGGAAAATAAT
This sequence comes from Chiroxiphia lanceolata, assembly GCF_009829145.1. Taxonomy (NCBI): domain Eukaryota; kingdom Metazoa; phylum Chordata; class Aves; order Passeriformes; family Pipridae; genus Chiroxiphia; species Chiroxiphia lanceolata. Next base: position 20,692,563 of record NC_045642.1, on the reverse strand, counting down.
ATGAATTCTAAGGTGTTTGCAAGACAAAAAGGAATTGCGTGTTTACAGCATACTTCAGGAAAAAAAAAAAAAAGTGGATTCCCTGGGTGTTTTTACTATCCAAAATTATATAAATATTTGAAATCTTTTGAATTTGGGGGTGATAGCTCTAGGTACCAGGAATTTGGCTACCAGGAGCTTGGCTGAAGCAATAGCACTTATTACTATCTTCAGAATTCTGGAAAACAGTCTCACCTCTTGTTTTCATTGTGTTCCTTTTGCATTTTCCTCATAATTAAGCTGACTGGAAACACTCATCTTTCAACAAAGAAAAGAAAGTGGAAATGCTGAGCATAAGCTGTGTGATCAGCGCTTTGAAAACTACCTTGATTCTGGATGTAACTGTCTATCAGCACAACCAATAGCCAGCTATGACAGTGACTTTACAAGGCTGTTTCACATTACCAGTTTTGTAGGCCAGCCACCTACTCATTCAGAAAATCACCATTTTGTGGATGCACAAAATGGGTTCTTTTGGATTCACTCGCTCTCTCATAGGTGTTACTGTTCTCACCACACTCTCACTGTCATCATTGCTCTGTACTTTCAGACTTGTTTGGCCAGATGCTCTCTATTGAATGCAGCTGGAACCACTAAAATAACCATGATATCAGGCCTCAACAATATTCCTGTGTTGTAGTATCATTTGTGTTTTTGGTAAACGAAAAGGAAAGGTTAGGTGGGTTTTCCGACATTTACATGAAGTATGAAACCACATATCTGGAAAAAAATCCAGTAAATGGCTTTAACTATAACACAGACATAACATAACTTAGGAATGTGAACTGCCAAAAGATTATTCACATTGCCCATAGACCATCTAGAAATTATTGATGTCTCAAGATGAAACAAGTTACTCTGCATGACACATATTTCACAGACTTTGTAATGCATGACTTTAAGCAACATTTTATTCAAATGTTACACCTTTGGCATGGCTAAATCATGATGAGTTTAGTTTCAGTTAGCTTCAGTTTTCCTTCTTGTTCTTAACATCTCTGATAGAAAAGCTGCTTGATCATTGTAGTATCTTGAGTTTGCGTGAATCTCGTTGACTTTTCTTATTCCTTGTAAATCTGTATAAATGATAAATATTAATAGCCATAAAAGTGTTTTTGGAGAAAAACAGCTTCAGATGGGTGGATGATATAATATACTTTCATTTCATTAGCTTCAATGAAATAGTGCTAATTTAAAGGCATTAAACATAGAAGTGCATGCTGATAGGTTTGTAAAGGGCCATCAGGCAGAGCTGTTGCTGAAATAGTTAACTGGCAATCATAGTAACTTATGATGGGCAAAACTAGAATTTAGTAATTAAAAACACTAAGTTGTTATATGGAGCGTTGGGTACTCACTTAAGCTGGATTTTTTTTCATGAAAGCAGCACTATGAGAATTAAAAATTTATATTTTGCACTAAAATTGTGTAGTCGGATTTGTTCAGTTGCTTCTTGTACTAAATCATTGCAAACATTTTTCAGAAATTTTTAGGCAAAAATATAATTTAAAAGCAACAGATGTGATATTTTTTTTCTCCAACAGTATCCTCTTGTGAAGGGCAGCCTCTCAGTCTTGTGAGGCCATGAAATGTTCTTTTCCATTTGCCTAGGTGTTTTCAAACCTTGGGGATTCTTATCTCTGAGTCCCAAATATATAGATTATCCCTAAGACTCATAAATTTAAGACTTTAAGAATTTGCAGGAGAAGATGTGATTTCTACATACTAAAATTGACAAAGCAAATGAAAGCAATGTACTTTTTCTGTACAGATCATGTCTGTTCCTGTCTGGATTGTTCAACTGTTTCTTGGTTATGGTAGAAAGGTGTTAAACCACTTTGGTCACTGCTAATTTGCCACCTGAAGAATGATGTTATTGAGGAATACATTTAGAGCAGGTAACTGGGTGTGCAGCTGCAGTGTGAGCTGCATGTTGTGCCCTGGGTAGGGGGAGTTGTTTGGAGCCCCAGGCAAGGGGCTGTGACCTGGCACTGATCATTTGGACCACAAAGGGCACAGGGACCTGTGGCACTGGTCAGGGGTTGGCCAGTCACTCAGAAACTCTGTAGAATCCAAATAAACAAGAGGACCCCAAACTAAATATCACCATTGGACCAAGAGGCACATATAAGGAGCATGAAGATCATGTGAGGAACAGGTCCAGCACACAGACTATGAGCATGTAAAGTCCCAGGGATTCCTTTCCTGAGGGTCCCTCCCCAGAGGCACCAACTCAAGCTGGTTTTGTGTTGCTGTACCACAATTAAATTACTAAGAGTAAGCAGACATCTGGGACTCTGCTGTGGGAAACCCAGGGTCAAGCTGGTAAGGAATCCTTGTCTGAGTGGGGCATGTAAGGAGTGGCACCTGTTGAGTTACCCAGTGCTAAGGGTCTTTGGTCCCAGCAGTGAAAATCTGGGGTGATGCAAATGCGACTGTCAGAGTGGCTCCTGGATAGTCAGACAGGGCATTTTTCTTAACAGTCTTATTCAATGTCCTCAATGTTATTAGTTGCCAAGTGTTCAGGATTCTGGATGCATGTGACGAATATTGTCATTTAGAGTAATTCTAGTCGTGTAAATTTCCACAGTGGAAAGCAGAATCTTTAATGTCCAGTACCTTGAGCTGGAAACAGGCAAAGGCTTGGAGCTGTATTGACTTTGTCATTCAAGGATTAATGTGGCAGCACAAGTTTAAAGCCACTGTGAATTTCAGGCTAACAGCTGATAGTTTTCTTAACAATCAGTTTAAAAATCAATCATTTAACTATTAGCTTGAAGGACACTGAAAATTAACACCATAGGTACCATAGGTACCCCATTTACATGTTTAATTGGATTAGTCTCCCGACTTTCAGATTCCAGTAATTAATTTGTCTGGCATTTCTTTTCAGATAGCTAAATGACTAATGGATCCACATAATACATTTTTATATTGAAAAATGAATTGTTCTTCTGCACTGTTGTTCTGCTGCTGTACGGCCTGTTGTAGAACAAACATTGCTTCTTGAAATAAGTTCGTGTTACTGCCCTAGTTAAAGGAAAAGGAGGCAGGGTTTAGCAGTAAGTGGGAGTAACCCAATTAGGTATTCTATGCCACACTTAATTTTTGATAGAACTTCATTTGCTACATTGTGTTTCTTTGTTCTACCAGCCATGTGGCCCAGGGGGAAGGGGGGAAAGCCTGTCTACCAGCCTGTTTTTGTCCTAGGAGTGGAGGGACCAGGCAATATTTCTTTGCCTTTGTTGGTTTAAACTGTTTTCCTCTGCATCTTTGCAGTTACTGCTATTTCCTTTAGTAAATTACCATATTTACTTACATTTCACCTTGTATTACTTATACTTCACCTATTTTACTTATATTGTCCCTTCATTACTGGAGGGGGTGGGAGGAGGAAAAACAGAAGAGGAGTGACTTATTTGGAGTTCTAGTTCTCCAGTGGTTGTCCAAACCACCACAACTACTTAACATAGCAGTGCTTTAAATTTTGGAATAAGTGATTTTATATCACCTGTAAATGTTTTTCTAATTTCAAGTAACTTACTCAAAGCTAATATGAAACCTATTGTTTCATATTAGCCATTTTTAGATCAAGAGCACAGCAACATTTGTTAAATTGTATTCTACAAAAAGCATTTTATGTTTATTGGTGGCTGCTGCTGTTAACTACATGTCTACCCATATTATTGCAGGGGAACTTCTAAAAATCTGCATGTTAAACTGAAACCTAACTGCATGACCATATCAGGTATTAGTTTTAACTAGAGGAACTGCACAGATGTCAGCTCCTGAGCAGTGTATGTTGTCACATCCATGGTGGCTATGAACTGATAAAACCATTAGTTAGTGACTGTTGTGTGGCTGCTACAGTAGTTCCTGCTTTAGTTCTTATTTTTACTTCTTTTACACCAGTATATTCTTTCATTAATAGGGTATACCTAGGATATGCTCACAGACAAAATACCTCTTATGGGTTCACTGGTGACTTTGTCTCCACCTCCGTTTCAGTTTTCCAAATCTATTCCAGTTCCTTAGTGTCTTTGGGTTACTAGATGAGTAACAGAAAAATGAAATCAAACATTTTTATAAGTGGTATGTATTTAACAGGCTAAACACTTCTCTGGCACGTTTTTCTAGTGGTATTTTTACATTTCTTATTATTACTGAACGGAAGATAACACTGGTAATAAGTCTAACAGATTGTTTTTAATACTGGCAGAATGAAAGAAGACATAGGACCCAGGATATATAACACAAAAAATTGTATCTTCTAAGATGCATTGAGGCTACAAGCTTTGCTAGCCAGATTGTAATGCTTTATTAAAAAAAAAAAGTAAATAAAATCCTCAACATAAACCAAACATTAGACAGTCCCTCTGGCAAAGGGCCAAAGCTGAACTCTTAGAGGAATACAAAAAAATCCTCTTACACGGTTTTCACAGGGCTTTGGGCTTCAGCTCTTAATATATTGCTACTTCCAAGATAATTTCCTTGGGGGAGTGTTCTGGTGTCTTTACCAATACAAAATTTCTGTTTCTAAAAAGAATTGAAAAGGCTATGATTCTCCACAATCATAAGTGAACAAGATCATTTCCCATAGGATATTTCAGGGTAAAAGCCAAGACAGCAAACCCAAGAGCAATAACAGCATCAGAAAGTTGAGCTAATGTTGGTAATTTTTTAGTGCAGGCATTTCTATATTTCTCCGGTTACTCAAAAATAAGCCAAATCTCTATAAAACACAGAGCATGCCAATGTGGTATATAGGAAAGGCTTTTTAATGATGATTTTTACCTTTGAGTACTCCTATTAGGGATACTTGATGATATGCAAATTCTTTCCTTTCTCTTGTGTAGGCAGCTGAACCTAGTAGCCCATATTCAGCGCCCCATTCTTCTTCCAAGGGACACCAATCATTTGACGTTATCTAAATTAAACTTCTGGAAGTTTCTTCTAAACAGAGACACTCACTGGAAGATGTAACACCTGCCGAGCTGCTACCTGCCCTTCACTGCAGAGATAGAGCTTATAGTAGGGGGGAGATACAGCTGTGAAACTGAAAATGGCCTGGGAGTATGAGCCCAGCAGTGAAACTTAAACAGCATTTTCAAGCTGCTTGTAGTCCTTTCTTAGTAGAGCAAGAAATGTGTGAATACCTGAGTGGTGATCACGCAACTGTACAGGAAAAAGCTGTGACCTCCTTGTCCTCTATGTGAGCATCTGTGGTCAAGCTGCAATTTTGTCTGTTGTAATTGCATTTTTTACTATTTTCCCTTTATCAAAACAAAAGCCAATAGAAGCTGAACTAGAACTTTAGAAATCTGATTACTGTGGTTTATTGATAAATATCATAAATAGTCATGTTCGGGATTAAAGATCATGAGTTCTGAAAATTGATTTAATAATTTTCTAATCAATTGTAATAAATGCTGTTGGATGGTTATCTGAGCACTTCAGAACATACCTATTTAAATGTAATAACTGTTCCTAAGCAAAAAAGAGTAGAAAGCAGATGTCAAATCCCTGATTTTTTCTCTGCTAAAGCAGAGGTCTTTGTGAATCCTTTAACATCAGTAAAGTTGAATTTGGGTGAGGTGGAACAAAAAAAAAGTAGGCTGAGTGCCCTTCCTGCAAGTAGTGAATTGGCATTGATGAATGACCCACATAAGCTTAAAGAGTGGGTTAATAATTTGAATAAAATATTCCTTCCTTTTTTTTTCCTTTATTATGAAGGGAGAACTTTTAATAAAAATATGGATGGCTTCTTTTCCTCCAGTTTGTCTGTTCTATCCCATCATTACTTTGTGTTGGTGGATTAGAAGCTCAATCAAATCTTTACTGTTATTTAAAATTCACAAGAAGTGAGGGACCACTGTCAAAATTATGTGGATATTTTGCAAAGATGTACTGTATAATAAAAAATGAACCTTGCTCTGAAGAGATACAGCTTACGTGAAAAAGAAAGATAAAGCCATAGCCTCTATGCCAATAAGGCAAAGAGACAAACAAATGAACTCCTGAAAGTCAGTGAGAGCTTGAGCAGTCAATGTCTTCATGAAGTCGGCTTTAAATACTCCTTGTTTACCTTCAGCATTATATGAGAAACAGTGAAGTGGGTTCCAAGTTAGTGGGTATGTTGATGTGGTGGCAAAACTAGCTTGGGACCTGAGAGTAGTGTAGCTCTGTAAGCTCTCTAACAGTTCTTGCTGTTTTGGGCACAGTGCCAATACAGGCATTGTGCAGCTGTATTGCTTCCAACTCCAGGGCTGCATCACTTGGCTCACTAGATTGGGAATCTTGTGTGTTTATGTAGTTTAAACAACTCTTAAATTTTTTACAAGAGGAAAAAGAACGGCACTCAATTCCTAGGGCCCAGACTAGTGTTGCCACTGTACTCATTTCATTGCTTCCTTCACTAGCCACTTCTGTATGTAACATAATTCTGCTGGAATAATTCAAAAGAAGAAATTATTATACATTAAATAATGTATTTTGCTTAAAAGATTGCTTAAATTTGTATTCCTAAAGTTCATACTTTTTTTTAAGATATGTTCAGCTCAGCCTGTACTAATGTCTCGATTAGTCTTTGAATTAGTCCTGTTTCAGCTGGAGGGAAGCAAAGGCAGTCTCCTTGCAGCCTCTCCCAGGCAGGCAGTTTGGCTCATTTCCTCACACTGAATGTGAGTTCTGGAGGAAGTTCAAAAGAGGTTCACCAGGGCCAAAATTGCAGTTAAACACATGAAAAAGCCATAAATCCTGGAAGGATTTATTTAAGGCATCTTGCTACTGTACTCACTGCTTCCTGTGTGTCTTCAAAATCATGTATGTGGTAATCTGCTGACAAAACCAAGCTTTACTATTGTCAGTGCTTCAGAATCAATACTGCAGCAGAAGAGCAAGCTGAGTTCCCCCACACCTCATGTATCATAACCCCACCAACATCTCAAGCTCTGTTTCCACACACTGTTCCAGGTGGCTGATAATGATGAGGCAAGGGCTCAACTTTATTGGAAATCACCAGAAGGAGTGAGGTTGCTGCACTGACACATCAGAAATGTTAATTCTGACCTGAAAAGGAAAGCAGCATGATGGCATGGCTAATCCTTTTTTAAACAGATTTTTGTCTCTCATGAATTCCCTGTCACAAACAGTGCATTTGTTTACTTTCTGATGAGATTTGTAACCTGAATCAATATTACTCCAGCCTTTGCTCAATGCAAGAATGTAAATACTAGTAAACACAGTGTGAATCATTTGCATTCCCAGAGCTCAAACAGTAACAATTTATAAAGAGAATCAGTGACCTTCACCATTTCAAGCCTAACCCTTTTCAGTTATGAAGGAGTAGTATTTTGACATCTGCATGACTGCGTGTCTGAAATAGGAGCGATGTGGAGTCCCTCTGCAGTCACCAAAGTTTGGTTCCTAGCTACTATCCAAACTGGCAGGGACTGACACTCTGATGTCCTCAGGAGACAAGCTATAGCTGCACGTGGGCAGAGTTCAGCCCCCACCTCATTCCTGCTTGCAATTCTCATAGCTGAGCTGCATTGGCAAGAAGTGGTGTGAGATGGGGAATACTGTGCTGAGGAATGTAAAAGTTGAGGACTTCCAGCAATACAGTCTCACACATATAATGTATTTTCAGCACTTATACCATTCTATCTGCCCAGATAATCCTTGTTGTGCACTGTCCTGAAACAGTATTATTCTTTCCATGAGTTTATTCTGGTTTTATTTCATATAAACTGTCTCGCTTTAGGGTTAGATAGAATGGCTTCAAAATTAGTTTGTAATTGGCTTCTGTGAATCATTGCAATTATGCAGCACAAATGACATCATTCCTCAGCTGGAGAAAGTTCAGCAGTGTTTTGTGAGGAAATACTTTCCCTCTTACTAAATTCATCAGTCACACAAAGCCTGGAATAATATAGAATACTATTAATAAAAAAAATTTCTCTTTGCACTCCTACATAACATTCACTTCATGATTTCTCTGCAACAGACTTGCTGCGTGGCAGTTTGCACACACAGTGCAGTTGCAATGGTTTAGCTACACCTCAAACCTAAGCTGTGTAGAAGAATACTGCTTGTTTTGTGCTTACAGCCTGGATTCAGAAGTCTTGTTTCTTCACATTGTTAATTCCAGTCAGGAGGATCAACCAAATCTTAAATGGGACCAGTATCTGTGCTACACTCTGCAGTCCCTGAAGGCCCAAAAAGGGCATGCAGTTTGGAAAGAAAGGGACACTGAAAAAATGCAAGATCAGAAGGCTGGAAACAGTTGCAAAGACTTAGAATTTTATATCAAGAGAGAAGATGACAGTATTTTGCCTTAATATCATAAAACTTCATTCCAGAAGAAAGAAACGTAACACCCACATATAGGTAAGTGTCCTTAGCCATTAGAGTTGGACTATGAGCAAAGGTTAGACCATAAAGCTGGAAATTAGCTTTTCCTGTTTCTATCAGCATTTGATAGCACCATTTTTAAACTTAGTGGGGGGAAAAAGATGTTTTGCTACTGTGAAAACCCTTGGAATGATGTAAAGTGTACACAGAACAGTGAAACATTTTGTTAGGTATATGGAGGAAAGATGTGTCTCTAAATGTTTTGTCACAAACGTGATCCAACACTGAGCTGAAATAGGAGAAAAGTCATTGGGATATTTCTACCCACATTTTAATATGTTCTCACAACCTTCACTTTTTAGGCCTATCTGGAAACTGTAGCATTAAAATTAGGAGAAAAGACAGAGAAAAAAATTAGAAAAAAAGAAGAAAAGGTAAACAAAAGGTATGTCTGTAAAATCTATTAAGATACCTTTCTTGAAAGATTTTCATCTTGGGTAGAGAGGACCAGGCCAGATGGAGGCTTGTTTGGACTGCAAAGAATATATGATCATGACTTTGGCTTTGGCACTGTTATGCACTTGAATCCTGTTTGTACATGGAAACCCTTAACTGATGGTGCTTTAAATGGAGTTAGGCTTTCTAATGGAGACACAGCCTATATATCTAGTGAGTGTGAACTATCCACTGCTGATCCATATGTTTTCTGTAGCCCTGATACTAATTAACAGTGTGGTTGCTTTGCCCAAGATGAGGTTAGGTTAGTGGAACAAACTTCCTTCAATATTCAGGTGATGCTGCAATTCAAAAGAAACTTTTGCCTGCTGTTCCTTAATGAAGATCTACTTCTTTTAAGGCTGATCAGGTTTTGATTAGCCCTGGCAGGCTTTAGGGGTAAATCCTCATATAATTCAGTATTTCATAGATAGATCTATTTAATAGCTGCATAATATATATATTTTTTTAAAAGGATAGAGTAGATACAGGGAATTAAATTATCCAGAAATCTTAACTCTTGTTGAGTCAGTATTTAGCCAGATTTCTCTGTGTTTAGGCTTACTGCAGCATCAAACCCTTCAGGAAAAATCTGAAAGTAGCTTGCAATAAAACTTCGGGAAAGTTATTTAAAGGAGTTAAATGCACCCCATGCGGTGACATTGAGAAAGTTGTCCAGGATGCGAAAAGGGGCTTGGATTGATCCATGTTTTCTTGTTCCAGCCTTTTTCATTCAGACTCAAGATCTGGAGGTCCAAATAGCATAAACTCACTTGTCAGCAGGAGGATTAGCTCCCAAGGTTGAATTCATTTGGAGAGCTATGTGAGAAGTCATCTTGATAAAAGTCATAATAATAAATCATATTCTTTTGTGATAACATTTTCAATCGTTATTCAGAGAGCCAACCCTGTAGGGGCTTTTTGTGTTTAAAGCCTTTTAAATGTTTTTAGCTAATCTTTATTTTTAAAAAGAACATGCTCTCTGTTCTGCTGTGTGTATTGTGTTTGATCAATGCTTTCTTTGTGCCTGAAAAGTGGAAAGTGTATTTTTCTTTGTCGTTTTATTATTTTAATCTGCTACATGGTTAGAATTTAATACCAAAGAACATCATAAGTTTTTATATTTAAAGTAACACTGCTGTTGGGGGATTTTTTTCCCCTAAGTTAATTTATTGCTGTTAAAAAGTGCTAGACTGGCAGCACCAGAGATGATTACAAGTGAAGCCTTACCCACTTTACCCCTCTTTACATCTAAGATCCAGATGAATAATTGAAAATACAGACAATAGGACTCTTAACTTATCCAAACTGAGGTCCATTATTTCCAGCCTCACTGAAGAGGAGACTCTGGTGAACAATGGATTGGGAAAGGGATTTCCAGAACCCTGCTTAACCTTCATCAAAGAATGTTAAATTTAAATGCCCATGTTGCGCAAGTGAATAATGCCTTTCTGTTGCTGTGTTGTGTGCTTTACACTTTGTTTTCTTCCCAGGAAAGTGAGGTCATGCTATAAGTTCATTTAGGAGTAGGAAATGGAGGATAAGGACCAGTGAGATAGATTCACAAAAGAGGTCTGGTTGTTCATCACAACATGAAATTCAGCTGGTATAAAAGTCCACACACCTTACCCCGTGTGTACTGAAAACTTCCTTAGCCATGTTTCCAAATGCAGCTGCAAATTATGATGAGATTCTAGCAGAGTCCCCAGGGTAGTTTCTCGCCCTTGTGCAGTTTGACACTGTGGGAAATGACCTCAAAGGGGTAGACAGTGACTTACAAAAGTGTGTAAATGATACAAGAATTTCACAGAATCATAGAATATCCTGAACTGGAAGCCACCCACCAGGACCATCGAGTTCAATTCCTGGCCCATATAAACCACACCATGTGTCTGAGAGTATTGCCCAAACACTTCTTGAACTCTGGCAGGTTTGGTGCCACAACCATTCCTCTGGAAAGCCTGTTCCAGTGCCCAAACACCCTCTGGGTGAAGAACCTTTACCTAATATCCAACATAAACCTGCCCTGACAGAGCTTCATGCCATTCCTTTTGGGCCTGTCACTGTTCACTAGGCTAATAATTTTTGTGGTTTATTTCTTTTACAATGGTAAAAACCATTGAAAGGGCATTCTATGACTTGTAAATTCTACATCTGTAGAAAATTTTCAAATCAAATCTAGATGTCTTACCTTTAAAACATTGCTCTACTTCAAAGAGGAATTAAAGAAGTCGTTACTATGATTTGTACAGCTCAAACAAGAGGCAGCAACGCCCATTGGTAGCTCTGCAATTAAAGAAAACTGCTGATTTTGCTCAAGGTTTACTCAAAGGGTAAGAGGATGTAAGTCAAAATGGAAAGAGGGAGAACATATATGAGTTTAAAGGGAAATTTTGATTTTACCGTCAAATTCAAAATTGAGCTAATTAAGCTTCTTTATTCTTAACTGATATATTATTAACATATTTCTATTTTAGCTAATATTTAGCCAACCTGTTCATGTGAATTTTTCATACATGTGTCTAGATACCCTGTTAAATTGATCTTTGGCCTCTGATGATTTTTGTTCTCCCTCCTGAAATATTTCTCAGTAACTTTCCAGTATTGAAATTCCCAGAAACTAATGAGACATTCCATGCACATCCCTGTTCGATGGCATAATGCCTCCAGTAATGCAAACTAAAATTACTCAGTTGATGACTCTAATTAGCTGTTAAACAGTCCACTTCAGTTCTTTTTGTAATTTTCATGCTCTGCTCCTGCTGTTTCTTATACCCTTAGTTTTCACTAAAATATGTACTGTTATACACTTGTTCCTGAATAACTGTATACAGACTTTAATCAAACTGACATCCTGCACCAAAATTGCATCCATTTTAGTTGAACAAACCATTTGCTGAAGACTACATTTCTGCTCACCCACCTCAGATCTAGTGGTTGTTTGGCAGTATTTGATATAATGAAGAATGGCAAAATTAAAAACAAGGTTCAAAAATTCTCAAGTAATTCTTGAACTGCTCCAGCATCAGTTTAAGTCAGTGAAAGGTTTGCCACTATTTTCAGTAAGAGTTAGGATGATTTCTTCTGGTACAAGATAAAGGGACATTATATACAGAATTTGAGGCATTCCTCCCTCATAGAAAACAAATAGAAACTGTGCAATAGAAAACAGTCTAAGTCTTATGATGAGCAGCTGAGGGAACTGAGACTGCTTAGCCTGGAGAAAAGGGGAAACCTTATCATTCTCTACAACTACCCAAGAGGAGATTGTAGGGAGGTGAGTGTCAGTCTCTTTTGCCAAGTGGCAAGTGCGTGATAGGACAAGGCAAATGGCCTCATGTTGTGCTGGGAAAGTTTATACAGGATGTTAGGGAAAAATTCTTTACGGAAATGGTTATTAAGCACTGGAGTAGGCTCCCCAGGGAACTGATTGAGTCACCATCCCTGGAAATATTTAAAAGATGTGTAGACATGATGTCATGGAATTGGCAGTAGTAGATTTGTAGTTGGATTCAATGATCTTAGAATCTTTTCCAACTAATGATTCTATGAATCCATGTTCTATGATTCTATGAGATGAATTATTTGTGGCAAGCTTTTTGTACTCTGAATGTCTGTTCGTTCCAGACACAACTACAATTCCTTCCTTTGATAAAATAATCTGCCACAGCTGTTCAATCAGGAATTTACACTGCAAGCCAGAAAAGCATATGAGCACATTTAGATACACAATTTGTTTTGTGGCTGTCAATGGAAATTACATGTATACATGTAAAATTAAGTGCCTAAATTTCTGGACCAGAGCCTAAAGAACAATATGCAGAAAAGCTTCTGCTCCATGACTATGCTTTTATTTGATGTACAGTAACTTAGTACAGGCACATGAACACCTGCATATTTCACTCCCCCCACAGACTGCAAATATAAGGCCAGTAGTACATACTGAAGAAGAGTTCTTTTATGTTTGATTATCCTACTTATGAAGGAACTTTAAAAATCTTTAAAATGTATGGCTGGCAGAGTTTGAAATACTTACGGCTTTCCATAAGAAAAATGACCAAGAGGACTGCCTGACTTTCAGCTATCCTGCTTCCTCCAGGAAGTCCGCTGAGGCAAAAGATGCATATTCAGCTCCTGGGAAAAGTCAGCCAGCTGAGAGCAGGATCCTCAACCTAAGCATGGAAGCATCTTAAGCATCCAGCAGAAACAGCCTTAAGGTCAGCCTGCCCTATGGTAGCAGACAGCACTGCTAAGAAAAAGCCAGGGACAGAGCTGCAGCTCTCTCTTTTTCTTCCTCAGCTGGTTTCTTCTAGACCTAGGACAGCTGAGACCAGGCACTGGGGCAGGTCCCATGTCCCTTTCTGTGCATGCTCCAGAGCAACATTGACCCAGCACTTTAAATGTCTGTATTTTGAATGTAGGAGATTAGAGATGCAGGCTGGGGAGATAATGCAAATCCTTCTGAGAATCTATTTGAAAACAGGACTAAGCTCAAAGCACTGAGGAGCCAAAGCACCTTATCTGAGGTGTTTGCTTCCTTGCAAAGAATCTTACAAAACATGTATGTGGTAAGGGAAAGGTGCTTTAGATTCAAATTCACTGAAATCAGGACAAGACATAATGTTGTGACCTGCTTAGAGATCTTACCTCTTTCGTTGACCCTAACTTAAAAATTTCCAATCTTTAATTTGAAAATTCCAGCAAAGTTGCTAGCAGTTATACCTGAGTAGCATTCTTCAAGCCTGTGCAGGCTGACTGAGATTTTTAAAAGAGGAGTTATTGCTTTATGCCACGTGCTTATAATCCCTAATTTAAGGTTTCTTCACAGGAACTAATTTTTTAACCCATCAATGAAAATAAATAAATAAAGCTGTTATTTAATGAATACCTGGCAAGCACAAGAGGAAAGATGATGCATCAAAAAACAGCTACTTATTGCTATTCAACTAAATGAAAAAAAAACCAAAGTACTCTCCTGGTAGAGTACAGTATCTCCCAAGATCTACTTCTATCCAAATGTTTATACAGAGTAAATTGTACCACCTGTTAATAGACCTAACTTTCCAGCTTCCACAGAATATAGTCCATTGCATTTTTTCTGTGCAAGTTATCTTATGGGGATTGTGTCATTCCCCAGCATTTTATCACCCCTAGTGTATCCTGAAAACATTTCTCTGTACTTTTATAGCCCTTTTTTTCCTAATCAGGGATGTTTTTCTGCTGAAAGTTATGAACTCTCCTGCTGAGAATATGAGAATACACAATGGTGCTAAGCAACTGAACACATGCAGAAATGGTCAAGGCAGCATGTAATTGCAAGTGCATGCATCACTTACAGGATTTCGCTGCAAGGTACTGTTCTTTGGCTTTTCCTGGCACTTAAAATATCCATTTACAATAATAGGCTCTTTATAATATGAAATCCTTCAATTGTTCCTCAGATTTACTGGCAAAGCTTTAGGCTGTACTAATGAGTTGCTTCTGGCCCAAAAATCACATTTTTAAATTAGATGACTGAACTAAGACATCCACATTGTCGTTTCTGATTTTTTGTGCTGCCTAGTTACTGCAAGAAACAGTGTTCTCTTGGGTCCAACATCACCTTCATACCCTGCCACTTGCTGTTACCAAGTCTGGTGGTGAAGGGGTTATGTCCCTCTTTAGATCAGTTCTGTACATACGGACTTCTGCATCTTTTCATATGTGGAGAGAAGTGTATAGTGTTTGCCTGGATTGCTCCCTGTCCCATCCTGTGCCGCCTGGAGAGGGTTTGAAGTGACTTATGTGCCATGGCAGCACACTGCAGGGTGACAGAGAGCATTCACACCTAGAAAAAAGAATCAGACCCTCAGTTGTAACACCCATGCAAGGGTCAGCCCTGTCTGGTTTTGCTGGTCAACTAACTTCACTGTTTTTCATCTTAGAAGAGAAGTGAACGGTGGAGTTAAGGACTTTTTGCGGATTATAATCTGCCTCCAGGTGCAGAGCCTAAGAATTCAAGAGTCTATGCAAATCAAGCATATCAGCTGGTCTCAGCAGCCTCAGAGAGACGCAGGGGAGGGAATCAAGCATTTCAGTGGTGTTATTTGTACCCACAAGGGACAGTGGATATAAAATCAGGGGCCTCAGAAAAACTCTATACACAGTTAGATCCACAAGAGTCGCTGGTATCATGTGTACTTGATCTGCAGCACAGAGAGTGCATGGGAATTGTAGAGGATATGATAATTCAGATATCCAATTCAGATTCTCTAATTAGCCATTTTCATAACGAAACTCTAACAGGCCCATTTTCATAATAAATCTCTGTGTAATAGACATTACCCCCCTCCCCTTGTTCTCTTAGTAGGATGAGCAATTATAGCACAATTGTGAGAGAACGTTACATTTCTGCATATTTTGGTCAAAGCTATAAACCAAATCAATTATTCCAAATTGTTCTGAGCAGAACCTAATTTTATTACCTACTTGTCAAGTACATCAATCAGATGTAATTTTCTTTCAACTTATCTTCCTTTCTGATTAGTCTTTTGCAATTATCCCTACTTTAAGGAGTCCATTTATGTACTGAAGAAGGGTTATATGTGCTAGTGACTAATGTGTTGCTGTTAGCAGAGAGGGATTATCTTATTTTGGTCCATTACTCAAATTTAACATATAAATTCCTTGGGTTTGAGCATATTGTGTATAGAAATGACAATGGCAATTTACAGTACAAAGGGCTTGTGCTCTTATGCAAAGCTTTGATGGATTTCTTTCCTTCTATTTTTAAATACTCAGGAGAGCAGAAGCATTTCAAAAGCAGAAAACTACAATGGACTCTGCATTTTAATTACATATGAAATTTAAACAAAGTTGAAATGCGTCACTCAAGTAAGACATCTACACATATATAAAAAAACCACAATAAATCACATTTTTCTCCCAACTATGATAATTATTTAAGATTCTTTATAGCAAAAGAAACAAATCCATTTCTCCTCTTACAGATGCATGACTTACAAAATTTGTAATGAGATAACATAGTCTGTTAAATGCTAGGTCTTTCTGAAAGCCACTCTAATTCAAGTCAGCAGTGGCTGTAAACTGTTTTCATCTAATAACCATTGAACTGAGAAATGTCCTCTATTTCCCTGCTTCCTTCCATCCTAGAGTTTTGACAGGCAAGCTTTTATTTCATGGAGAATGACACAATTGACAGAAAAGACGAGGTTTTGACTAACTCATGGAGACTTATGCAATATCTCCAGATTAACAGTAAAACTCAACATATCTCAGTTTCAGAATTCTTATTGTAAGTGTCATATGTCTCAGTCTTTGCCATATTCTGAGAAAATAAGATATGTAATATTAAAAGTGGTAGGCTATTTCACAATCCTGGGTGAATAATAGATGAAAAGAAATCTACATTTCCATGAATATTCTCTAATCACCACTTTACCATATTCCTGTGAGATTTTCACTGATACACTGTGAGCATGGGTCAGGTAAATCACATACTAAGTAGTTGTGTTGCTGATGATCAGATCAAGCAAAGCTGAACACTGCACTCCTGCCATCTCTCTGCAGCACCTCTGAGTGCCACTTGAAAAAAGGGAACATGCTGTAGCTGTGAGGAGGACACAGCCTGGCATTTAGCACT
This sequence comes from Chiroxiphia lanceolata, assembly GCF_009829145.1. Classification (NCBI taxonomy): domain Eukaryota; kingdom Metazoa; phylum Chordata; class Aves; order Passeriformes; family Pipridae; genus Chiroxiphia; species Chiroxiphia lanceolata. The sequence continues at coordinate 20,676,035 of NC_045642.1, read as the reverse complement.
GGCCCTCCAGCTGACAGTTCCTGTAAATATTGCACAGAAAGCCCAAGTTCTCACAAGCAATTCTAGGTTTAACTGTATGGAGGAGCTGAGCAAATCAAGATGCAGAGGAACCCATACTGTGGTTGACAGGCTATTGTTGGTGCTTAGGCTGGCTCAGGTTCCTCTCCACCACGCAGAGTGAGCAAGCAGGGCACAGTGCTGTGCAGCAGATGAAAATACCAGACACCAAAATTCCTGGATATATAAGTTGAGGGTTTGAGTTCTGTCTGGTTCACAACATAGTTTTGCTTTCAGGTAGTATCATGTGCCAGAAGACTGCAGCTAGAAAATTGCAAGCTCCAGATAACAGGCACTTTAGGATGCAGATTAGCTTTTGATGCAGTGACTGACCGAATCATGTAAGCCAGCTGTGCAGCAAAGGAATGGAGCATCACCAGTATCATCCGGTATGGGGAAATGTGTCCTGTAAAGCTGTTATGCTTCACTCTCCTTTTCTTACCTTCTCTTCCTTATGTTGACTATTCAGGTTCTTAAGGCTTCTTGTAGGCAGAGTGACACAACACAGCAGACAGCTAACCACCATTTTGAGTGCCTGTATGAGAAGGGAAGGTCAGGAGCAGATCATGGAGTTATCTGGAGAAATGCTGAAAATGCTCATTCACAACTAGGATTGTGCTTAAAAGCTAGTGTAACGAACAGAGACAGAAGCCTGACTCTCACAAATGCATATTGTGGTTTGCTGCGATGTTGTCTATCACAGCAAATGACTTTCAGGGTTGTTTTGCTGCTAATGAAACCTTGTGAGGCTAACCCCAATAAAAAGTATCCTCCTTAGAAAAACAGCCGCCACCAAATCATAGCAAAAGTTCCCATCTGCTTTTAGTAAACCTCAGCTCTTCGAACTTTCCTTCATCAAATGTAGCTTGTGGTCTGATGCTTCAAGTCTAGCATCAGCACTGGAGGACTATCATTTGCCCTGAAAAGACTTGTGCAGGGATAAAATAATAAGAGTCATTCAGGGATAGCTCTTCCTTTTCATCCAATTCAGATTATAAACACTTAGGTCAAAACAGGGAATGAATTTTATCCTGATTCTACCCAAGGTATAGGTAAAAAAGCCTTTTATCTTTAGTTACAAATGCATCTTTATATAATATACAATTATTATAGTCACGTTTTCCTATCTGACTATATAGTTCCAAAAGAGCAATCAGAACCGAAATTAATACCCGGGAGAAAAAAACTTATGTCTCCTGTATTCCTAAAGGACAAATTGAGTTGTTAATCTGATACATAAACTAAAAAATGGCATTTTAGGTGTTCCATTCCTTCCATACAAAGCTGTACAATAACATTTACTTCAGATAATTATTTACATCTCTCCCTTTGGTAGGGACTGGACATCCATACCAACTGAAATGCATATATTTGAACATCCATCATCACAAAATTCTGAGTGAAAAGTACAAGTTCCTTATCCCCACCTGATCTACTTGTCTTAACTTCCTTTTGCTGTTGTTTATATTTCTTTCACCTGTCTTTAATTCATAGTTTCTGGTATGAATGGTTCCTGCTAAATTCATTTGCTTTGTTTTATCTCTGTTTTTGATAGTATTTTCCCAGTTCAACTTTGCTGCTACCCACCTACATGTGTATGGATTTAGCAGCACTTTCCAGTCTATCAGCTAAATCCTAGATGATAGAAATCTTTCATCCTGTAAGGGCTTCTCATCATTTGATTTGTATACCAGCACATGACCCAGAGAGAAAGCTGCTGCTGTCCATGGGTGGGTAGGCGGGAAATCTGTGCACTTTCTGTTCACATCCACCTCTGCAGCAGAGCAGTATCTCTCCTGAGCATGCATTTAGCTGCTATCATTCTCAATGCCTTCCTCATAAATAAGGTGTGCTGTTCGTTCACATTTCACCCTCCCCTTCCCTTCTTTCACTCTACAAAATGAAAATATTTGTACTTTCTTGTACAAGCATGATTTAACATGTACATTTCGTGTGCTGACGGTGCTACCAGGTAGAAAATGCCAGAAATGTTTAATTCTAGGAACTGACAGAATATTCTCTTCCAAGTATATGAAACTATCTGGGAAACCATGCTGAAATCTGAACATGTGATGGAGCTTAGGTTCCAGACAATCCATCTTTCTTATACAAATCTTGGATGATCTGACAGACATTTTGCAATAAGTAGCGCATGTAACACAGACAGAACTGTTTCATTTTAGTTCAGTTGCAATTAAGGTAATAGGAGAAAATTATTCCATTGTATTTCATGTCCACATATGTGGAAAAACACAAAATAATATTTTTTCTCTACCTACTTTTCTAGGAATTTCTCTACCAAAAGCCCTTACTGAATAATCATTGGAGCCAGCTGAGAATGGGCCTATGAACTACTCCTCACTAGTCTTCAAAATATGATGTTATTTCAGCAGTATGTTAATTCTTACTCCAAATTTTGGCAGGCCAATTTCTCCTTCCATCCACCCTAAGCAGGGGGCTGAAGTTTGCTTCCAAAGAGATCTTGGAAACAGAAATGCTATCACTATCTGAAGTCTGATGAATTGCAAAACTGGAGTTTGCTTCACATTTTACAAACAACACATGCATATAGAAACTTTACTGAGTTAAACTGAACCTGACTAAGCTATTCATAGATGCTGTCACAAATCTGAACATGAATTTCAAGAGATAATCTTTCTGGTACCTTTTAAAGCTGTCCAAGTAAACCATTTGCTGGAGTTTATTTTTCAGAGAACAATGAATACATATAGGTGGTGCCATGGCCTATTTGCTTTTGATATTGTGTAGTTACAGTGACAAGTGACATTTCTGTTATGACTTGAATTGTTGTTGTCAAATCAGTGAATTAACGGAAGTGCTACACCGCCAACAGTTACTGAAGGTGTAGCTGACAGCCATCTGTCAGGTTTTGATACTGATGCCGAAAAATGAGCCTTGGAATTACATAATGGTTATTGCTCCTTTGAAGTGCATTTTTTGACTTAGAATATCCCAGCAAGTTGCAGGGGGGGATGAACAGATGAAGTGAAAACCTCAGCTAAAGAGAGAGGCTAGATTTTTCTTGGAATATGTCACTCTGAGTCCATATTTGAACTGGTAAATGCCAGAGTTCCGGGCAATGACAGCCTAGTAAATAACAAGTGACCCACAAACATGAGGTCTGGAGCAGGGAAATGAAAGCTGCAAAATGAGAGATATTTATGGGAGGAGGAAAAAAATGTGTTTTTTGAAGAGCTTTGACTCTATTATTATGGGATGTGTTCTTTATCTGAAGTAAAATAGATCTGGTTGCTGAGAGTGTGCTGTTGTGTAGCTGCACTGCAATTGCCTCATCTCAGGTGGCAAGGTTGAGGAGAACAGCTCACAGCACAGAAATATAGTCTGTGAACAGCTGGGGTGTCTGTTGGGTTGTGTGAAGCTGGGGAAAAGCTGTGTAGAGAGAAGGTCAGCGCTGGTGGGAGTCAGTAATCCATAAGATTACTGACTTGGGAGTCAATAATCCATAAGAATCAAAAAGCAACTAGGACGCTTCGTAGAAAGGCTGAAAGGGCAGTGCTCAAGGGGCAGTCCAATGCAGATTCAGGCTTCTGAGGACAGGATGATCCAATTTTCAAGAGTTCTAGAGCTGAGGGCCTACAGGAGAAACCCCTAATCTCTTAAAATGAAAGGAGAAAGTAGCTAGTTTTGGCTGAGGAGTTTGACAGAAAATTTGAGATGGTCTTTTTCAGTAGACTATCTGATTTGTGATCTGGAGGGAGGGAATTCTTGATAATTCAACATTTCCTTTTCTTCTGAACAGGCAGGAAGAAAAGTGTACATGCATTCCTAAGCTTTCAGCGTAATTGAAGAGTTATTTAAAAGGTCTTTGTTCTCTTTTTTAACTCCTCGTAAATAAATATTTTTTCTTTTTTTTCAAACTAACCAGATATCCCATCTAGTATATGGCAAATCTCATTCCTCTTCATCTTACTCTTATTTTTTTCTCTTGGAGTCAATTTACCTTCCACATTTGCTGTCCTACCAGTTCTATTTTTTCCTATCTGAAGAGATTTTTATATTTTTTTCATCTTCTTTCTGTTTCTCTTTTTGATTCCTGAAAAAAATCTGTTTCTGATATTCTGACACACCCAGTGAAAGAGAGGGTGAGCTAGCAGGGGTAGAAAGCTGTGACTGCCAGTAGTCCTGTTCCTGTTTCAAGATCTAATGGCAGATCTAGATAGCTGCTTCACCCCTGCCTTCCCACCAGTTTCCAGAAAGGGAGAGAAGAGGAAGACTTCCAAAGATAAGTGGTTCTGCACTGGGCTGTACATAGGGGTTGGTAGAGAAGGACGTTGGAACTTCAATATACTAACACCTAGAAATCAGATCCATGATTTACATATGCCATCTTATAAGATTTCATTTGCCAACTAGCCCAGAATGAAGCAACTAAGCCAGTACTTGAAAAAAAATATTACAGGCTGTTTCTGGTAGCCTCAGTCGGAACTGGAAAGTCTTAAGATTTGAGACAACCATGTTATTAAATGAAAATTGTCTGCTTCCAGCCTTGATTAACATTTGGCCTTGATTAACATTAATGCCTGTGTACTTCTCTGCTTTGTCTGTCTAGAACAGTCTGCAGTCAAACCTCTGTAAACTAATAACAAAGTTGGAATTTGTGCCTGTTTTTGTGTAAATTAGGAAAGGAAATGGCAGCATTTACTCAGTTATAGTTATAGCTTTGAGATTTGCAAAGCACATCTGTTGTCAAAAGAAGACTGGAAAGGTTGAGGAAAACATTTTTTCTATTTGTTAAATTGTTTTACTGGACCCTTCAGGGAGCCATTGAGTACTTGCATTAGGAACAAAAAGAGCCTATTTAAAAAGGCTTGGACTAAAACTCTGCCTGCCATAGCAACAGGAAACAAAAATCATCAAAAATCATTCTGCAATGTGTGCTAAAAACAGAAGCAGCTCTCAGTAAAATCATGGGTATTACCTGGAAACTGTTCTGCAGATATACCAATAAGAACTTCTATACCCTACACATAGACTATATCTATATGCTAGGCAGATTGTGGGTTAATCGTTCACAAAACTAAAAAGTACCTTTTGTTGTTTAAGGTTAAGCATTCCTGTGGACACTGTGTGAAATACAGAGAGCAAGTGAAACAATATCAGAAGAGTGCAGCTTCAGTATGTGCCATTCACATGTATAGGACCCGAGGCAGTAACTGCACCTGCCTGACTCTCAACCATCCTGAACACTTTCAATGTAACTCCAAGACTTTTAAGATAGTCCACATCAACTACAAGTCATCTTTGCTTTAAGTGTAACAGGGAAACTTTTTCCTCTTCTCCCTCCACGTTAATCAACATATTATAGGTGATGGCAGGGAAGAAGTGTACAGTTAATCAGAACCAATAGGAGTAGATATTAGCACTGATAATACTGGCTTTCTAAATGTGTATTCTTTATCTGTTGCATTTTAGTTTTAAAATTCATGCACACAGAAACAATAATAGAAATGTAATAACATAGATTAGTTTAATGATACAGAATTCTTCCCTAAGGGATGATATTCCTCCATATCAGCATGTAAGAAAAGCAACATTTCAGTGCACAAGCATATAGCTGACCTAAATATAGAAAACTATTTGTGCCTATTTGCAAAAGACTCCCTGAAAAGCCACAGAAAGTATTCAAAATAGGACTGTTATTCTGCCAGCCAAGGACTAACATTTGACTCTTCAAAGCTATTTTATTGCTTAATTCCCACTGAGATGAAGAATGATGCTTCCATTTCATTTCTGAGTGTATTGACATGAACAAAGTCAACAAAGAGATGAATTACATTTTTGCAATAGCCTTCAGGTCATGGGTTTTATAATAGGAAGTACACAGATGAAGCTGAACGTAAAAGCTGAATTCTGCTCTTTTAAATGTAGAGAAAAGCTTTTCTCCATCATATAGACATAGGTAAGTGTGAATGTTAGTAGAGTATAGATAGAGTTGCTTGGAGAAGTTGGTTCTTGAGTGGCTTTGCTGCCATAGCTCCAGATGATGGTCTGCTATGCTTTACACTGATCCTCAGCATTTCTTTCACACTTTGACTGCTGGGCTCCCCAGTACAAGAGAGATATGGACTTACTGGAATGAGTTTAATACAGGGCCACAGAGATGAGTAAGAATCTGGAGCATCTTTGGTATATGAAAAGGGTAAGTGGGCTAAGACACTTCAGCCTGCAAAGCAGGAAGACAAGGAAGCCTGATGTACTCAGCACTGCTGAGGTCGCATCTCGAATTCTCTGTTCAGCTTCAGGCCCTGCACTACAAGAAAGAAACTGAGGTGCTGGAGCGAATCCAGAGAAGGGCAACAAAGCTGGTGAAGGTTCGGCAGCATGAGTCCTGTGAGGAGTGCCTGAAGGAGCTGGCGTTGTTTAGCCTGGAGAAAAGGAGGCTCAGGGGAGACCTTATCACTTTCTACAACTACCTGAAAGGAGGTTGTAGCGAGGGGAGGATTGGCTTCTTCTCCTAGGTACCAAGTGACAGAACCAGCAGAAAAGGCCTCAAGTTGCACCAGAGGAGATCTAGATTGCATATTAGGAAAAATTTCTTCACTGAAAGAGTGGTCAGGCATTAGAACCGTCTGCCCAGGGAAGTGTTGTAATCATCATCCCCAGCAGTGTTCAAAACAAGTGTGGGTGTGTCAGCTGGGGGCATGGGTTTCTGGTGAACATGATGGTGCTGGATTAAAAGTTTGGATTTGATGATCTTATAGGTCTTTCCCAACCTTAACAATTCTGTGATTCTATATATAACAGTTCAATGCCATCTTTGTGCAGTTCTGAAGGGCAGTGGACTTCTGCTCAGGTGTTCTAATTATTTTAATCTGATCCTATGAACCTGCAACTGTCTCTAGTACAAAATCTGTTGCTGAAGGGAAAACAGCAAACTAGGGATTCCTACACTGCATCTATTGGTTGAAGATGTAATACATTAAAGCAGAGCAGAGATGCAATCGTGCAGCAAGCTATTTTAAAAACTTTAATGAACCATTTAAAACAAACTCATTGCAAGGTAATTTAACAACACCACTTTTACAATTAAATATACTACTTAAGCATGCAAATACAGCACATTAGTCCCATGTCAGGATAGAAAATGAAGTGAAACTGAAGGGATTCTGATACATGAAAGTCATCTCAGTAATTTCTCATCAGTTCATGGTGCTCTTAAGCGGCATAATGAAAGAATGAATTGATTTAAACAACATTTTCTTGGAGCAATGGGGTTTGCGGAATTTAATTAACTTGATGGTTTTCTGTAAGAGCAGGCCTGCACAGCATTATGTTATTCTTGAAATTAATTTCTTTTCCTCTCCAGAGTTATTTCTGTTTTGTTTCGGGGTTGATATTTTCTCTCTTACCTATTTTGATAACATCCACTAAGGACTTCTACATTTGTCACTTCATTATAATAAATAAAAAATGCCTACTCGGATCCTCATTATCAGGTTCCTGAAGACAGGAATCAGCAAGAATTCTTCAGTTTGTTTCTTATAAATAATGATTTCTTTATTGGCATTAAATCCTTCTCCTTTTTTCTCTGTTAGGGAATATGGTGAAAGAGAGGAATATTAACCAGGATAATATAGACTCAGATTGTGCAGGCCTATCAAGAGAAAAATGCTCTAAGTAGTGTTTTAATGAACAGGAACACGGGATCTTTCAATAAATCTACTTAAGTCATAGTTGAGAGCAGTCGTGGTAATACTTGCAGTATTGGTAAGAGGAAATACGTAGGTAAGATAGGACTCCTGTATTTGCCCAGGCAGGACTTTAGCTCTATAAGACATCTAAGAAACTATAAGACTCCTAAGAGCCAGATGACAAACTGTGTTACTTCCACTGCTAGTACCCAGCTAATGTATAATTTGATATTACAGCATAGACTGTACACTCCCATCAGGAAGGAACTCCTACTGGTACAAATAGGAAACATGCAGCTGACTCACAGGACCTTTCACTATCAAGTACCTTCCCTCTGTTTTATAATTTCAAACCTCTATTGCTTGTAAGAAGGGAGCAGTTGAGCACGTCAGTTCTCAGCCCAGGAAAAAATTTACGTTTTTCAAACTAGAGAACGAGCAGTCGGATAAGAAATGCCAGGATATGCTTGTAAAGACCATGTGTAGATACGTACTGTGGCTCTTTCTCTTGTTGTAAAAATAAACTAACTGAAATGGCTGATTGTAACAATGATTGCCAGGTATTTGGCCTTTCACTGAGACTTGCAGACTTAGTATTTATAATACTTTGAGAAAAGTAGGTTTAACACTTTGAATGCTAATGTAGTCATACCTACAGTGTTTCCTTAGCTTGTTATCAAGAGTTGGTTTCTACTGAGTTTCTTCAAAAATCACAGAAACAAACACAAGAACACAGCAGGATGCTCTGCTGAGTTGGAGCAATGAGAATTAGTTTCTTTAACTTACTTCTGTTATCAAGGTTCTCTCACTTTGTGTCACTTTGTTCCCAAGGAAAAAGCACAGCCTGTGTTTCACTGACCTCCAGATCCCTGTGCCCTGGGGAGGAGGGTGCTGCCAGGCCCAAGGTGGAGAATCCTTGTTTGGTCTAGTCTGCACTGGGTGCTGGACTCTCACCATCTGCTTTTCCTTGGTTTGACTGGCTGCCACAACTTCCACGGTGACAGCTCTTCTGTTAGTGCAATTACTATTGCACTACATATCCAGAGCCAGAGAACTTGACCATCTTGTCACAGTCTTAAAACCCCAGCAGGGCTTCTAGATCAATACTCAGAGATGCAGTTTCCTTCTGTGCTTACCTCTCGCAGCTCACAGCTCTCATTTTTCTTGCCTTCTTGGTGCAGCATAGACTCCTTGTTCTCATCTGTGTAGCAGAGTTCAATCCCTGTATGGGCCATTCAGTTAAGAGATTAACTTGATGATCCTTGTAGGTCCCTTCCAATTCAGAATATTCTGTGATTCTGTATTCAATAATATTTTTTAAGCACTGCCTCTTCCTTGTGAGGAGGTGAAAATGCCAAGGAGGATATGACAAGTTATACGCTTATGTACCTTAGTTCTTTTTTAAGCACAACAAGACAATTCATTAAGTGACAGATACTTCTTTTTCATAATATTTTCCACCTGTTTTCTATATGCTATAAATATTAGAGTCCTCTTCAAAATGCCTCTACCACATTGATCAACCTTGCACATCAATAGCAAGCAGCCCAGCTGCCTGTTTCCTTTAGTTCACCTTTTTAGACACTTCATGTTTCTGTGAGAAATGTTTTCTCTCTGAGATATGGAAGATGCTCACTTTCCTTGCAGAGAAGCTTCCTTTGTCAGGAATGGTCTCTAGAATTAATTATCTGAATAATCTAAGTAGCATGTATCAAAGGACCAGATGCTAAAACCTCCTAAATTGCAAAGCCCTGTTTCATAGCATCTCATTAGAAGCATATGGTTATGAACAAAAAAACCTAAGCCTTTTTTTACTGTACCTTCCTGGCAGTATCATATATTTTTAGCATTTATTCAGGTCTTTCTTCAGCCCTGCTTCAAATATAATGTGATATTTTGGTACCAACAATGAAATTTATTTACAAAGAAAATCTAAATTCGTTGTCAGTGATTTGCTTTTCTTTTCCTGCAGATTTCAAGCTCACAGATTTTAGCAGGATTTTATTGAAGTACGGGAGGCCAAGTGAGTTGCTCAACTCACACATAGGGTCAGCAGCTTTTCTCAAGGTTAGAAGTCAGGACACTGCTTGCTTTGCACATCAGGGACAATTATGGTTGTGTTTAGCTAATGGGTCACAATTCTTTTTAGCCATATTCCAGTAACAGATGTAAATTTATGAGTTTCATTAGGGACAATGTAAGTTGAATCTATGTGTCCAAAGGCAGAATATGGCTTGTGATTTGTATGCATCAGATTTGATCAATAAACTCAACAGGTACAGTTTCTCCATAGTTTTACTCTTTTGACTTTTGCACAGTTACACCAGAGGTAAATCTGTCCCCCTGACAACATCTAATTAGATTAAATATTCTGATCTTCACCAAAACATTATAAAACCTGGGTGTTGGTGGTGCTGTCACTGGCAAGTGTAAAGGAACAGTCTCATGGATGTGGTGTGTGGTAGCACCTTGGACCACAGAGATCATTCCAGCACAGCTGAATACACAGAGGCCAATTCCCTGTAAGTACTGGTTGAAGAAGGAGTACCACTGCCACTTCTCATGCAATCTGTGAAGATTTTCCAGTATATATCCTCGATTCTCTTAGAAGCTGAGATTTAGGCTGTTGTGCACGAACATGTCTGTCCTCTACTTGATTCGAACATAGTAATGTTTATTTTCAAAGTGGGTACACAGATCCTAAAATTGTGACTGTATTAACTGTTAAGTATAAAAATTAAAAAGCACTACAATTATATCTTCCACAAAATTGCAGAGACTTCTTCTAGTATAACTTAATGTCTAAATATTTGGATGCTGGAGATTTTTTAAACTTATTCCCAAGGTTTAAGAGATTTTGTTAGTCAATAAAGCTATATCAAATACAATTTTACAATAAACGAAATGCCAAATTCCCTGTTTATGTTCACTGCTGCTACTCTGTTCAGTCCACCGTGGCAATAGCGGGAGATATGGCCAAGAGTCTTTAATTAGTTACCTTTTACCATGTAGTACTGGGGCTTAGTTGGGTTTTTGAAAATAATTACTGGCATATATTCAATTAGGAGTTCTGTTTAAAAATTTATCTTATACCACGGCCTTTTATTTTTCCAAATAAAGTATCTGTTTTAATGAGTGTTTTGTATCTGCTGGAAAGCACACCCTAATCAAGTAGGAGTTCTTATGCAGACAGCCTAGGACCAAACAATAACAACAATAAATTGCATTCAATGAATTCACCTCATGCAGAGGCTTAACATGAGACCTAGGCACAAGACTTTCTATAACTGGAGGACAGAAATGGAATTTAAGTAGTTTGCATGATACTCCTGTAATAACCCTCTCCACAGACCTGAATTTGATGCATAATGAATCTTATTAAACAAATGTCATGCCACAGTACTAGCATAGATGTGTATCTAAAGTATCTAACCTCTGCTGAGATCATCAGTGCTGACACAGGCTCTGTACCTAATTCTGAATCCTTGACTCTTAAGCCTAACAAGAGCAATAATTTCGGAAGTGTGAATTTCAGAATGATTCTTCTCAGAAATCATATTGTCTGTGTGGCTGTGGCAAATGTGTCTCTCATATTCTTCAAGAAGGCAATTTTAAAGATGTAGGAGCAGGCTGTTCCCATGTGCCAAAAGATGAGCCGGCAGGGAAGAAGGCCAGCTTGACTGAAGAAGTGAGAGATTTGCCTAGAACTCAGAAAAACAGAGTGTATTACATTTGAAAGAAGAGGCAGGAAACTCAGGAGGACTACAAGCATGTTGTGAGTTTGTGCAAGGAGAAAAATTAGAAGGGCCAAAGCCAGTTAATCTGGGTACTACTGTAAAAGACAACAAAATTGTTTCTATAAATACTTTAGCAATAAAAGGAGGGCTAAGGAGAATCCATATCCTTTATTGGATGTAGGGGGAAACACAGCGACAGAAGCTGAGGAAAAGGCTGAAGTACTTAATACCTTCTTTGTCTCAGTCTTTAATAGCAAGACCAATTGCTCTTGGAGTACCCGGCCCCATGAACCAGAAGATGGGGACAGGGAGCAGAATGAAACCCTCATAATCCAGGAGGAAATGGTCAGCAACCTTCTGTACCACTTGGACACACACAAGTCTGTGATGTCAGATGGAATCCACCCAAGTGAACCAAGGGAGCCAGCAGAAGAGCTCACCAAACCACTTTCAATCATTTACCAGCAGTCCTGGCTCACTGGGGAGGTACCAGTTGACTGAAAGTCAGCAAATGTGATGCATGTCTACAGGAAGGGTCAGAAGGAGTATCTAGGGAATTACAGGCCTGTCAGTCTGACCTCAGTGCCATGGAAGGTCATGGAGCAGCTCATCCTGAGTGTCATTACAGGACAACCAGGTGATAAGACCCAGCCAGCATGAGTTTGTGAAAGGCAGGTCTGCTTGACCAACCTGATCTCCATCTATGACAAGGCGACCTCCTCAGTGGATCAGGGAAAGGCTGTGGATGTAGTCTACCTGGGCTCTTGTATTTTGGAGACAAGGAAGGCCCCTGTACTTGGCATTGGTGAGGCCACACCTTGAATCATGTTCAGTTTTGGGCCCCTCCCGACAAGACTTTGTTGTGCTGAAGTGTGTTCAAAGAAGGGCAATGGAACTGGTGAAGGGTCTGGAGCACAACTCTATGAAGAGTGGCTGGGGGAGCTGGGTTTTTTTAGCCTGGATAAAAGGAGGCTCAGGGGAGACCTTATCCCTCTCTACAACTACCTGAAGGGAAGTTGTAGCAAGTAGGGGGTCAGTCTCTCCTCACAGGTACCAAGTAACAGGACGAGAGGAAAGAGCCTCAAACTGCAACAGTGGCAGTTAAAATTGGACTGAGGAAAAGATTCTTCACCAAAAGAGCCATCAAACATCATAAAAGGCTACCTGGGTGTGCTGATTTTGTATAGGGCCAAGTTAATTTTTGTCACAATGGCTAGTATAGCTTTAACACAGTGGAAGCATGCCAAGGTCATAACCAACAGATTGATAGAGGGAAACCATCCTTTGCTACCAAAAAGGACTGTCATGGTTTAACCCCAGCCAGACACAAAGTACTATGTAGCCGCTCACTCACTTCCCCACCAGTGGGATCAGGGAGAGAATTGGAAAGGAGAGAAAACTCATGGGTTGAGATAAAGACAATTTAATAGGGAAAGCAAAAGCCATGCACACGAGCAAAATAAAACCAGGAATTCTTTCACTACTTCCCCTGGGCAGGCAGTTGTTCAGCCACCCCCCAGGAAAGCAGGGGTCCATCATGGGTAATGGAGACTTGGCAAGACAAACACCACTCCAAACGTCTCCCTTCTTCCTTCTTCCCCCTTCTTTTCATACCGAGCATGATGACACATGGTATGGAATATCTCTTTGGTCATTTTGGGTCACCTGTCCCAGCTATGTCTCTTCCTCACTTAGGGACATTGTTTGGTGGTGGTAGACTTGGCATCACTAGGCTAATGTTTGGACTCTTTCCTAAACAGAATGATACTATGATTCAGTGATTCTTACAGGACTACCCTAATTTCAAAGGCTTCTCACATATTCTCATATGAAGTTGTTGAGAGTGTTACATTAAGCCTTTGGTATTAAGGAGTACCAGCTACAACAAATACAGAGAAACACAGGATTTTCTGTTCTGTAATAGATCAATGAGCCATTTCATTTGTTATCCTTCCTCCAGCAGCAATCTGCACCAAATACTGTAGAGAAAACCCTCTTCAGAGCATGTGAGCTGACAAAGTTCTGCTGAAGCTTTCCTGAGAAATGTAAGGCTGCTAAACAATAGATTAGGTGTCCTTAATAAAATGAAAACTGCATCTTTAACAGTTACTACATCAGCTTTCCAGCATAACCAGTTGTGATAAAAATGTAAGTGATTTGTAGTGGAAAGTTACAATATCAGAACTCCATACTCATATTAAATGCATCCATAGTATTGTTCCTGTCGCATCATGATTTTTAAATACCAGAGATCTGCTGATGATTATACCAGAACTGTGATTCATCTGGTTTTTATTAAGCAGCATGAGCCAGACCAGTGACTTCAATAGCTATAAAATAGGATCCTCTTTGAAAAGGCCAATATTCTTCTTGTTTAACTATGTCTCGGATTTTAGTCAAACCATGACTTTGTTTGTTTCCTCTCTTTGGGGATTTTTTTAATAACTTTGAGCTTTTGAATAATGAGGCTGGCATAAATTATTTTCATATAATCATAGAATGGCTTGAATTGGAAGGGATGTTAAAGATCACCTAGCTCCAACCCTCTACCACAGACAGGGACACCTTTCACTAGACCAGGTTGCTCAGATCCCCATTTAACCTGGCTTTGAACACTTCCAGGGATGGGGCATCCACAACTTGTCAGGGCAACCTGTTCCAGTGCCTCACCACCCTCACAGTGAAGAATTTCTTCCTAATGCATAATCTAAATGTAGTCTTTCAGTTTTAAACCATTACCCCCTGTCCTATCACTACGTGGTGGTGTAAATAGTCTCTCTCCATCTTTCTCGTAGGCTCCCTTCAGGTACTGGAACGCCAGAGTTAAGTCATCCCAAAGCCTTCTCTTCTCCAGGCTGAACAATCCCAATTCTCTTAGCCTTTCCTCATAGGAGAGGAAACTGTCTAACCATCTTGTTGGCCCTCCTCTGGATTTGATGATTCTTTGAGCTACCTGTAGGGTAACTAGGCTTACCTGAAACAGTAGTAAATACTCTGAGGCCAAAATCTATTGAAACTATCAAGTACTCTACTGAAAAATTTAAATCAACTTCCTTCTCATTTAATCTTTTATTATTTTATGATTTTATGACTTTGGTATGGCTAACTTTAATGAAATTCTTTCTTTGTTCTTTGATCAACTTCCTTCATTTTCAATACTCATTTAATCGTACTTTTCTAAAATCATCTGTCATCTTCCTGTCTGTATATTCCACTCAAAGTAGAAAAACCTTGTCAAGATACTGTTTGGTTGGCTTGATTTATCAGATTGTGCACCTGCAAATCAGCAATGAAAGATACAGTGATTCTCAATATTTTAATATCACCCCAGTTGATCATATGCTCAATTTTTCATCAATTTATTTGTAAGCTAAACGAAAGCTCTGGACATTCATTACAGCAGCACCTTCACTTTGGTGAAATATCAGCAGATGGTGTTATTTTCACTGAATTGAGTAATTTCTCTCAGTTTGCCATGGCTTTATGTAAGGTACATCCCTCGGACAAAAGTCTTAATGAGTTTGCTACATAGCAAACCAGGAACAGGGGGTAAAATACCAATAAGTTTTTCCACAAAAAGGGAGTTTCCTTTGTGATATGTCAGGTGACAACAACACATTACACATATTCTCTCAGTTTATCTCTGTGTTATCTCTACCTTGCTCTTAGACCTTTGCAAAGTAGAATTCACCTACCCAGTGGGCTCAGGTCTTTGAGCCATCACTTAGGGGAAACAGTGCCAAAACTCCTTCCCTTTGCTTTCCTGTTGCTGAGTTTCACAAGCTGATGCTAATCTTTCATTGAGGACAAAAGAATAAAATAAATATCCCTTCTTCGAGTGAATGAAGTGTGGGTGGCTTGGTTTGAGTTCAGGGGAGCCAAGTAATGGCCAAAGACTGTGTATAATGACAAGTGCTTACACAAATACAACCAACTAAAATCAGTTGGCTTCAAAAGTCCCTACTTCTCCTTTGAGGTGTGTTTGGTGTGTAGTGATAATAATATTTGGCTTTTCATATTTATATGTTACTGCCAACAAAAATGAAGAAGTAATCATCATCCCTAGATATATGCAAAAGGATGATTCATTGAGGCATTTTGCCATAAAGTAATGACTATTGTGAAGTTATTAATATTGGGATTTTATAAGTCCAATATCTTTTAAGAAGAGACTTTGTGGCTATTTCTCCCTCACCACCTTGTAAGCTTAAAACCTTTATTTGTAACTGAGATTGTTTTTAATAGCAAACAATTACATTAAGAAAAAAATACAGCAATAAATGTTGGAACAAATAGAACAGGAAAATGTTCTCATGATAATGATCAAAGCGTGCTGCTTTTCTCCCAATAACTTTTATTAAAATCAGTATTATTTACTCTTTAAATGACACAAAGTCCATGCCTTTTAACACATTTGTTAAATATTTGGTAGTACCTAGATACTGTGACCATAGGCACACAAGAGAGATTGGTCTTGTTCTGTCTGTTTCCTAGTCACAGCAGTAGTCATAGAAACACAGCACCAAAAGGGAAGTGGAGTCCATTCTCCTATTCTCACATGCAATCACAGTATTCAATCCCATTCATCAAACCCCATTTTAAAAGTGGTTTCATTTAATGAAGTCAATTAGGAGAAGAGATGGATGGACGGATTACAGAGATAGCTGCAATTTAACCTTTTCTGGTTTAAATCTTTTCAGCACAAGGATTCTTTTTCCCCCCTTCGCTTTCTTTTTTTCTTTTTCTTTTTCCTTTTTTTTTTTTTACCTAGGTTCCCCAGTGTGCCTCTGCTTCCTCCCTGGGTTTGATTCTTTATGCAGAAAGAACAGACTGGTTATGAAACCCTGAAATCCTTTCAGGGTCTTAGAGAAAGAAGGCATGCTTTAGAGGAACACAATCCCTTTGCAGCCAACAAAAAGATCATTTTGTCATTAAGTGATTTTTCTCTGTTGTTTCAGTAGCAGCAACCATCAATCAAATTCCAGGAGTATAAGAGGCATTAAGAAAATTGGTTCCTTTTATACCTGTATTTGTGGTCCATTAATGAACAATTAACAGCCTTTTCCATTTTCTTTAAAATCTGTACAAATTTCAGTGACACCAAAAATTACATGGGAAAACCGTTGATTTGATTTAAAGAGTGTTTGTGTTTAATATTTACAGATTGCCATGGCTGATGTAAAGCAACTTTTTTACCTTCCTGATGCTAAGTCAGACTCCCAGCAAGAGGTTTCAGGGTGTTGGTATTTAGTCCTAGGACCAAGGAAAACAAAATTTCAACCGTTTTAGAGCTCAACCTGGCATTTGCTCTCTTAGCAGAATTCAGATAGCTAGATTATGGATTTCTGGTAGCCTACCATGCTTTGTGTAGAGTGCTTTTGAAGTGCTGCCTAATGTCTCTTTCAGGCAGATTAGCCATTCCAGAGTTTCTCCAGTATCTTGCCAGCAGGCTTGGGTAGGGTCTGGTTTTGGGATGCAGGATTCAGTCTCACAGAGAGAAGGAGATTGTGACACTGAAATACAGTTTAGGGGAGCTAGAACAGCAAATCAGTTTGGAGAGCATACTCCAAATACCATACATACCACTTTATTAAGTGGTTTGTTAAAGAGGACTTTCAGAGAACACATATGGATTTGGAGGGTTGGATCTAACAGTTCTTCAGAAGGGGAAGAAAGCTTAACCCACTAAACCTGATAACATGAAATGTCCAACTATGAGAACGTGTTTTCTATAATTCTCCTCCCAAAGTTACCTAATTAGTTTTTGGCTTCTCTTGTTTAGCATTTTGTTTTTCTTCATACCTTAACACTTAATCACAGTAAATGGTATACATTGGTTTGGTTCTCGGGCTACTTTGAAAACCTGAGCTGCCTCATGATTATCAACTCTGAGCTTAAGAATGATTTTTGGTCATACTATTGCCTGTGAGACCAATTTTTTTGACACAGTGGCACTCTCTTGGAAACTCAGTACTTGTGTATTCTTTAGAAAACTAGTGTAAATGTGTTTTATCAAAAAAAGTCATGAAACAAATTATTTCTCACCAATTTATTAATATGCAGCCTATTAGTGAGTAGTTGACCAGAATGATATCCTGCCACTCTGTGTGGTGGCCACTATGAAATGCATTTTGTGGTGTCAGCCTATTTCATTAATAAAATACACAAATTATTACAATAATCATAAGAGAAAGGAAAATTGCATATTGACTGAAATTGCAGACTCAGGCAGAAGACAGGGCACACAGGAGATAAGTTTAGACTTCTCTAAAGTGCCATCAGTGGGGTGAGTTCACGGCCCATCAAACAGGAAAATTTCAGATTGTTAAAGTACTCATGCCATGAAGTACTTATGGGACATATCTAGACAATTTAATGCTCCAGGATTGCTGCACAATAGCTTCTCCCAAACAAATAAACTCAAAAATGAGGAGGAGGGTTGGGAGGAAGCAATAGAAATTAACACAGTGAATCACAGATGTGATCTCTTATGTATGAGTGAACATGATGCTCAGACGCCCCAGACCACCTGTTAACTTCCCACTGCCTTAAGTCTCAGTTGCTGGTCCTTCTCTTCTATGTCTTCAGCAAAGAGATGACTCCTTCCAGGTTATGCACAGATTTGATTAGAGTTCTGTTTTATGAGTATCCTACTAGGAAAGAACACTAGGAAATAGCTAGATTACAAAGAGGCTTCTTTTTTTAAACAGCACGGGGACTGGACATTTGTGCGTGTACACAAGAGAGAAGACAGAGAAAGTTAGAGTAAAATACAGAGGAAGTCAAAGTAAAATACTGCCATGTAAGTTCTCAAACCCTAAAGGAGTTATCTATCAAAATTTTTTGCACACTTTGTCTTGCTTTGTGTTGCAGAATTTCCTGATGTAGTCTAGACCAGGCTCTAGAACAAGGCTTGAATTTCCTGAAGCCAACACGA
The DNA here is from genome assembly GCF_009829145.1 of Chiroxiphia lanceolata. NCBI lineage: Eukaryota > Metazoa > Chordata > Aves > Passeriformes > Pipridae > Chiroxiphia > Chiroxiphia lanceolata. The sequence continues at coordinate 20,657,631 of NC_045642.1, read as the reverse complement.
AATTGGCTGCTTTATAGATTCCTCAGCAGAGTTGATGAATAACTTGTGCCTCATTAAGCCATTTCTGCTATGCCACTGCAACTACAAACCTCAGAAATGAAGGTGCAATGTCTACACAATGTCTAGCACAAAAACCTCCTATAGTTTATGTTTGCTTTCATCCACTCCCCATAACAGCCCACACATTTCTATTGCTTCTTGTATCACAATCTTAATGTTACTGAAGTGAATTCATCAATGTTGTTCATTGTTTTGTTTGCAAGATAAAGCCAATCGGCAAGCTACTGTTAACCGAATTTATTTGCAAGAGGTATTTTTCAAGCAAGGAGAAATTACAGCAATTTTTCATCATTAATTTTTGTTAATAGACATGTGTTCGTTTGTTGTACCTTGTAAACAAGCCACTACATTAGCATACTGCTAAACTTAGGATGCTGTTTAATGTCCTCATTTTATTCTGTATAATCAAACATTTTTCAAGAAGCCATGACTAATAACCTTGAGGAAAAGCTCTTTGTGAATTTTGAAGAGCCAAGAAGCTGAGCTTTGGAACCAGTCCTGAATATTATAAATCTTCACCTATATCAGAACCTGAGCAAATGCAAAGTGAGTTATTGAGGCAACCTAGCTTAGCAAGATTCTAAAAAAGGATTAGACACATATGAATACTGTAAAAAAAGCTTCTGCAGTTACAGTCAGTAGGATAAAATTAAAAGGCCTATCAGCCCACATGCTTCAAAGCATAAGCCGATCACAAGCTTGAGCCAGGAAGAAATGTCCTCTCATGGGAATTATTTTTATCTATAATGCCATTACATGCATTATAAAACTCTTAAGGTACTGATGAATCAATCATTGACCACTATTGAGAGACTGCAAACTAACATAGAACTAATGTCCATCACACAGCTGGATAAACACGTCGTCTGGTAGGTGAGCAATTGGTTCAGGGGTCAAGTACAGAAGGTAACAGTGAATGCGGTGACATCAGACTGGTCACCTGTCACTAGCAGAGTTCCATGGGGTTCCATCTTAGGCCCTGTGCTCTTCAGCATTTTCATAAATGCCTTGGACACAGGACTGGAAGGGATACTAAGCAAGTTTGCAGATGATACAAAAGTCGAAGGAGGTGTTGACTCCCTCAAAGGCAGGGAGGCCCTGTAGAGAGACCTCGACAAATTGGAGGACTGGGCAATCACCAATTACATGAGGTTCAACATGGGGAAGTGCTGGATTCTGCACCTGGGATGTGTGAGATCCTGGATTCGAATCTCACTCTCATTACAGTCTACAATTTCCTCGTGAGGGAAGGGGTCGGGGGCAGGCACTGATCTCCTCTCTGTGATGACCAGCAACAGGACTCAAGGGAATGGTCTGAAGTTGTGTCATGGGAGGTTTAGGTTGGCTATTCAAAAAGGGTTCTTGACCCAGACGATTGTTGGGCACTGGAACACGCTCCCCAGGGAAGTTGTCACAGCACCAAGCCTGACAGAGTTCAAGAAGCATTTGGACAATACTCTCAGGAACATGGTGTGACTCTTGGGGATGTTCTGTGCAGGGCTGAGTTGGACTCCAGGATCTTTGTGGGTCCCTTCCATCTCAGCATATTCTGTGATTCTGTGATCTGGTTTTGATACAAAAATTTCAAAATACATAGACTTGAAGAGTAACCAAACCAGTGTTTAATGAAAACTTTCAAACAGGAAACTAAAAACACTTTTAAAGGAAAATAAGTTTCAGTATCCTCACTTAACAGATTAGGAAATGAGACCAAGAAGAGGGAAGCAACTTAACCGAAGTCACAAGTCAAGCATGGTCAAAGCCACATGTATCCTGAGTCTTCTGAGTCTTACACCGTGCTCATCCTTTTGGGCCTGAAACTGTTGCTTGGTCATTTCAGTTCAGTTTTTCTTCACAATATTGTCTTAATGCAAGTTCTTCATGAATCTGTTTAATTGGAAGAACTCTGAGTCAGTTTCACAGAACTGTCTTCACGTAAATCATTTGGAGTCATGTTTGAAGATCTATTTAGGGATTGCTGCATGGTAAAATAGACTGTCATCACTTTAGCAGAAAAACATTGCCATTCTTGCAGTGGAGATTATTCTCCCCGGAGCAGAAAAATTTCTCCAATTAAAAGTGATTTTCTCTTATAACAACTACTCCACTGTCCTCAAATATGTGCGAAGAAATGGTGCTTGGGGCTGGGTGTCAAGATAAGAGGTTTCTCTCTTTTTGCATATGCTCTGGGACAGGTTGGGTCCACTGGGCAAGGAGGCTGAATGCTGGCCATTTGATCATGAGCCCTATGTTAACCTGTGCATTGCCACTGTTAAATCTCAGAGGCTGTTTCTCCTCCTGTTGCCACCTCTCTCTGGTCCCTCAGGAATTCTTTTCTCTGCTACTGAATCTTAGTACTGAAAAAGAGTAAAGGAGTGTAAGAGGCATGTGATATACAAACACAATGACTAATTGACAAAGCAAACACTTATTTCATTTCGTATGAAAGGGAAGAGATTAGTTCCTTTCTAATATCATAAAAAGGACATGGCAAGACATGGAGGGAAAAGAAAACAAAGAGAAAGGCTAAGATGAAGAGCTATGGAATAAATGCAAAGAGGCAGATCAGAGGAGTATTGATCATGGGGAAAAATCCAGTCATAACTCCAGAAAGGCCTTAGATTATCCAAAGTCCCTTGTTTTGATCATATCTGTTGCTGCTTGTGTGAGCTGTGGTTACTGACTCGGTGGTTACTCCCCAGCTTTTCCACAGGATCACAAAGTGACAGAAACAGGGAATCCAAATAAGGCGTAGTAGTTCCCAGTCCAAGGAAACACTGTCCACCAATACTGCTGTAGTTTTGACAGGAGGAGATCTCATAAAATGGTTGGACTCAAATTTTCTGTTTTCTCTGCAGTGCAGAGTTTATAGTTTTTCTTTCCAGTTGGATCTGTCTTCCTTATGTCCTCGTCCATTTGTCATCCACTTTGCTAGGGACAAATACTGGCATATCCAAATGTGGATAGTCCTATGCTTAATCCTGTTGAAATAAACATTAAAAATGCCATTCATGTTTAGAATGCTGGATTACGGTACATGACATGGATCAGATCATCCTCGAGAGTTGGAACTCTTGAGCTTGCCAAAACCACAGCTTTCTAAGTGCTTAGGTCATTCTCAGTGTGACAGGTTATAACTTCAATGGCAGGTTCTTGGTGCTTTTGCTCATGTTACATCTAATAAGGATTCAAGGGAAAAGCAGGGACATGACTCTGATTTGGGCTCTGCAGCAAATCTGGTAGCTGCCAGCACACCTTCCACTGTAAGACCTGGCCTCCTAGGAGGCCATCATGCCATGAAGGAAATTTAACAAAGTATCTCCCGTGACAGCCGTTAAGAAAGTTGTCTGGTCTTATCATGTCTGAGCACTACAGAGCCTGGCTTGTGTGTAGTGCTGCAGTGTAGGTGATCTCCTTTGTATTTTGAACACGCTTATGTTCTCATTTGTCCTTGCTCTTGATAGAGTCCTAACTACTTCAAGTGTTCTTATCTCAAAGTCACTGAAGTGACAATAAGTTTAAGTATATTTCTTTTCAGCTGTCCAAAGGAAAATACAATGACAATGTTATGTTTATTGGAACATTGATGTCAAATCAAATCATTTTGCCCAATGAACACTAAATCTGTCATTTAGTCTTTAAGCATCAAGAGAGACAGGAGAGAGAAAAAGATCAAACCAAGGCAAATTGAATGAAGTATATCAGCATTTAAGTTCTGTACAAGTCAAGGAAAAGAGACATTTTATTTTATGAGATTTGTAAATCATTTTATGTAATGTTTGATATATAGTATAGGAATTAATGTCAGATTATTTATGAAAAACTAAATTAAGAAAACTGGATGTAAGTCCATCCAGGCATGTAAGGAGGGATGATTTGCAATGTAAATAAGAGAGGCTTATCAATGATCTTACGGACCAAAGCTAATAAATTTCTAATTTTACAATTAGTAGCACCTTCCTAAGGACAAAATAGATTTGTTCCTGCTTTTGCAATATCGCCATTTACACAGTGTGCAAGGACTAGCATACTTCTTTGAAAGTCATCTACTATAGAACCCTTTTTCATTTGATTCTGATATTTATATGTTATCCCAGTGGCAATATGTTATTCTAGTTTTAACGTCATCATTTGATCACAATATCCAAAATTGCGGGTGAAAACTAGTTACACCACTGATCAGTTGTCACATCTCTGTGGTGTGGGGTAAGCAAAAAGCCTTCAAGTGCAACACAGCAGCACATGAGAGGAAAAAGATTGGAAAAGATGCAATCTGTTCAAATGTAGATCCTCAGAAGACTCTTCTTGCTGCTGTTCACACATTCGAACAGTGTCAAAGAGATGCTATTAAGTACTTCTGAGTATATTTCCCCCTTTTTTTCAGGTTTTGGACAGTATCAAGTTCTGTCAAAATAGCTCTACTTAACATAAATAAATACTCAACAGGGTAACATGAAATCCTGTCACATAAAAGCATTATAAATAATACATTTTCCTTTAAATATTTTAATTTGATTAAGGATATAAGACAGACAAATCATGCAAATGCTATTCAATAACTAGTTTATGTCTGTCAGAAAATATGGAAATCAAAGGGTTCTACTTTAAAGCATTCTTGCATCATAGTTAATCAGGATTTTTATCTTGCAGATCATAAGCTCATATATATGAGTTGACTGCTGTGCTAGGACATCACATTAAAAATTCTTTTTGAATTCTAAAACAACTTGTCAACCTGCATGTTCTAGTAGTAAGTGCACAGTCACTTCAGTGCTTTCTCTGATGTTGCCCATTTCCTGTCAAACACAAGGGCAAATTTCAATCATGAATTAAAACCTCTATGTTTGAAATCAATCATGGAGCTATTAACAATAGTGGGTAGTGGCAGGCTATTCTACTTTGCATTTCTAAAAGCTCTTTCTCTCTTCAGATCTCAAAGGATTATTTTTACAAATGCGCATTAGTTCAGCTTCACAGCATATGGCCTCTGTGGCATTGTCAGTACTGTAAAAGCCAGGTAAAGCATGGCACAGAGAGGCTGTGTGTGCTATAGGAATCAGAAGTGTTACTGGCCACAGCCAAGCATCACCTGAATGAGAAAAAAAGACAGGTTCATCAGGAGAGTTCATTCACTTGGGACAATGCTGCACTGAGTAGACTTACCTAGAAGGAGCAGAGTTACTCAGCTGCTGAATACACTGCAGAAACAATGAGAAGCCAAGCTCTCACTTACAACAACTTCATGGCTGAGTGAGACACCCAGGCAGGCGCATGTAGGTCTGGTTCAGAGTGACTTGTCGAATAGGCCACTGTGGAACTTGAAAGAGACTCTCGAAGTCATGAATCATGATGTCCTGTTTAAACAGTAGAACTGCTGCAGATCTCTAGCACGTGTTATTTTGACAAGGACACAAATACAAAAACTCATGTCTTCCCTTTGAGAAAAGAACAAGGGAATTTCAAATGGCATTTGATTAGGTAATGAAGTCAGAAAACACTATCCTTCAGTTACTATCTCATTTGCAACAATGAAACTCTATGACTAACTCTCTGGTAATATAGGGTTTATGATTAATTTTTTAACCGGATTCAGTTTTGCTACTTTACTTAACCAGGCCAGGAAATGAGATTACCTTTATTTCTAAAGCCTTTGTCCATAATAATACTAATTAGTTGGCACCAAATGGTATGTATTGTCATTAGTTACTGTAGTGCAGATGTGGCTGGCTCTGTTAGCACAGAGTCATCATTGTCTTGTTTCTATCTTTAGGTGTCTAGATCCCAGTCCCTTTTGCAGGACTGAGAATGCCAGTATTTCCAGGGGTCTGTTGAACTCGAACATTTTCAAATCTTTCTGGACAAAAACAATGGGAAACAAAGTATCCAGAAATGCAGAAGTTATGTTTTACAGAGTAATGATGCTTTTTCTTGCAAGAAAACACCAACAATCCTGCTGATGGCAAAAGTGCTGCATTAAGGAATCTTTGAAAATCCTTTTAGAGATAGGCAGTGCTACCTGAATTACCACAGAAGAGGCAGGTTTTGCTGGCATTTCTTAGGGATATTTGTGATCCTTTATTAAGGATCTTGTTTTATTATAGCACTGCTGCTGTTACTTGGAATGTCCAAGTTTGCCCATCAGTTTAGCAAAAGCTTAATGTTTAGTTTTAGAAAGCTTCAAGTTTAGCAACCATCTGACAGCTTGTACTGTTGTATTCCTTGTTCACAATACAGAAATCATATTTCACTTTTGAAATGGAGTAATGACTATGATGGAAGCCCATATAATCTCCATGGAAAAAAAAAATCTCTGCTCAGACACATGAGAGTTTATGCAAGTACATAGAAAGTAATATTTAATTGAAGCTATTTTATCATATGGGCAAGGCTTAAGTTACATGAAACCCTCTGGGAAAGGATTGCTGTTGATAGCTGGCCAGCTTCTGTTATGGAGCAATCTAGCTTTCAGAGATTAATGAGAGTGCTAAAGCATTGGTAGTGATTTCTTTCTGAGAGTTTATTTTCAGACACCTTGATCTCTGTCATATTTTTGAAATACATGTGAAAAGTAATACCAATGCCACAGGCAGAAAACAGCTATCTCCTTACTGCAGATATGTACAAGCATAATAATACTAATTAGAGCTTTGCAAAGATCAGCATTTCTTTCTGATGAGGATGTCCAAGCTTGAGCATAGAGTGCACCACTATGTCACAAGTTTAAAGGAGGGTTTACTCAGGCAATGTCTTCATGGCTGTCTAAGATAATGAAGCAAACTTGGCTAGAAGCTTCCTCTAGACAGCTAGTAGTCTATAAGCAACAGAGAAAAAGATATTCTCAAAATATTCTATTAAACTATATTTTGTCTCTGAAATGCTGAGATGTTACTATTGTGGAGCTATTGATAAAGTTCACAAAGGAAATCCTTCTACTGCTGCCTATACACTTAGTAATGAAAGAAGTGCTCTAAAACCCTTCTGAAGAATAAATTCTTAACACTAAGAATTGCTGGCTGTGAAATCTAGGTGCTCCCATTCTGGTGCCTCTCCAAAGAGTTTAACAGTGAGTTGGAGGTTGAAAAGAGGCTAAAAATTGTGTCGGAGTGAAAAATATATTGAGTAGAGACAGGTTGTGATAAGTGTATGCCAGCTATTCCCTGGTGACCCTCCTTGAGGGACCACAGACAAGTCTGCGCTTAACAGCCCTAAAACTGAGACAAAACACAGGGCAAGAGACATATTCATAGTATTCCCATTATAAGATCTCTCATGAGAAAATGGGAAGCAATAAAGATCTTACAATAATACTTTAAATGCTACCATCCATTTCTATTTGAACAGGAGAATGTGCCTCTGTGTTCTGGACAGATGGAATTAGCAGAAGTTGTATTGTATAGATATCATATCATCCGACATGTTTGCTTATGATTGTTATTGTCAGGGCATTTTTATATTAGGTGAAGGCATTTTTTCAATTTTTCTTAAGTACTAGAATAATACTTTCAAAAAAGTCTTCAAATATATTCAGGAATAAAATATGATCAATCATCTCTGTTTAGGCAGTTACATAATAACATTTAAACTTTTGCTTCATAATCATGAACTAGATAACTTCTGCCCATTTCTCTTTGGAAGCATGCAAGAAATTGGTGTTAAGAGCTTGGGGGAGAGGCACAGCTGCATCCTGTTATATGGTGTTTATAGCAACAAAATTCTGTGTAAAATGAATAAAAGATAATTCAGTGCATATGTCACTTCTGAATATGGTAAAGGCTTGATTTTATATTTAGTTGAAGCAGGCTCCTGGTGACTGTCTATTGTCACAGTATTAGATAAGAAGAGAGAGAATGAGTGACTCTTTGAATGTGACTGTAGTAACAAGGAGAGCCTGCAGTCATGTCTTGTTAATTTACCGAGGAGAATGTCACATTTACATTTCAAACTACCTCACGGCAGAGCTTCCAACTCGCAAGGATTATCCTGAGTTTTAAACCATCCAGACTGAGGTTTCATTGTTTATCCAGACTAATCCTTCACTTCACCTTTGCTCACTCCCTGTTGCCCCACCCACAGAAATAAAAAAGAAAGAGAGCCCTCTCCAGAAAAATCTAACAGTAAAGGGAGTAGCCAATCTTGCTGAGTAATTATGGGGTGATTCCTCCAAAAGAGCAAGATGAAACATCACTTTATTATTTTCTTACTTTCTCTCCCTCCCTTCCTTCTCCCCATACCCACCTCCTTACAGGCAGGCATCAAGGGTAAATTTTCAGTGTGATGTGAAGGGATTTAACTGTGCAAATCCTATTACTGCTATTAATTAGAACATATTAGCACAGCCAGCCAAAAATGTGCACCTTTTTATGTTTATCTGCTTGCTCTCACTTCTTATCCATATCCTGGCCCTGATTCTGATTTCTCAGTGGTATTTACCTATGTAGTACTAATGATCTATGGGAATTATTCCTGATTTACATGAAAGACTTTCTTTCGGCTCCCATCTGTGACATTTATGCAGATGCACCAGCATCTCCTCCATTATTCTGCTTGCTTTCTTTTAGCACCTTTTAAGGTATTTTCTATATCATTCACCAGAGGGAACTATCAGCCCAAATTTTCACGTCCATTTTCCACTGGCTTTATTATACAATGTTGTATAAAAAAACCTTGGTCCTATGGCTGCTGTTTTGTTGAATTATTTGAGGGCAAAATTTCAGGACGTGCTTTAAATGTCAAGATGCTCACAGATTATTTTCCACAGATTTTATTTAACCTTGTGAAAATAAAGCATTGATTTATTTATTTGAGATTCTAATGAAAGTACATCTAGTGACTTCCTACCATGAGAGAATTGATTTTTGCTAAGGTGTCCCTCAGAAAATCTCTCACTTACAGGATTTTTCTTACTGTCCAACTGGATTCAGTATGTACCCTAATTCTGTGCTTTTCTACCAATGCAACATTTACAGCTGCACTCAGCTGAAATGGAGCTGGGCCAGTGACAGATGTATTTGAAACTCCTGTCCATCACAAGGAGGTTTCTCTGAGAGTAGCCTGTGCTTTTATGTGGCACATGTGAGACACTGGATTATTATATTAAATATTGGCTCGAACCAACTAAATTTGGGGGGGGGGGGAAGAGAGAGGAAGGGACAGGTCAAATTTCATGAAGGTGAAGCGATGCCCTATCCCTCACACCTCAGTCCCTTGGAGCCTCCTTGGGCAGCCCTGGAGCAGCTGTCAGTCACTGGACAGTGGGAGCACTGCCCCACACCACACCCCAGAGCCCCTGACCAAGCCCCAGACTGGCTGGTACACCAGAAGTCCCACAGCATGTGGCCATAGAGGGGCCAAAGGAAATAAAAGCAGCAACATGTGCTCTCCGTACATTTGGATCCTTCCATATTCTGGACTCCTGGTACCTCAATCTACGTTGGTGGTAGTTATAATTCTCTCTTTTTCTCTCTCTTTCTCTATTTCTTCTTTTCCTAATCTCCTTTCTTATTATTTTGGGTAACTTAAAACTGGATGGGTTGGATTTTGCTAAGTTGTATGGGTTAGCATTGTGCTAAGTCAGTGCTTTGTGGAATGCTTTATTTTGACTGAAGGTTGCTCTTTAAACTTCAAACTTTTGCCAAGTTCCCTTATTTTCTAAAGTTTACCACTAAAAGTACCTCCTGAGAAAATGTGTGCAGAGTCTTCTCCCTTGTGCTCTCTCAAAGTATAAAAGAACTGAAGGCCCTTTTAAAAAAATTGGCAGGTGAATTTTTGGCGCCTTGTATACTTTTAAAGGAAAACCCCTTCAATGAGCTTGTAGCTCAGAGCCTGGGGTCTTACAGCACCTGAGTAGCACCAGCTCACTAAGGGCAACGATTTGTATCAGCCTCAGTCCTGAAGTCAGAGGAGGGAGACATCCACCATTGCTCTCCTTTAATCTCTGGTCAAAGGGCTTTGTACTAATTAAGCTTTACAACACCCTTTAGAAGTGAGGGGAAAAGCACTATGGCTGGACTGTAGATGAGGGGGAGAGGAGCCCAGTCAAATGACTTGGCAATAGAATCAGCCTACAGCAATCAAGATGACAAGCCACAGCTTGAGCATATCTTTTTTGTTGCTACTTAGAAATGCTTCAGTGAAAAGAAAAAAAATCTGAATACTTTTCTACCATTTCTTTGTAAAAACCTAGCCTTTCCCAGCCCTGTTTATTTGTCTTTTCACCTTACCTTATCACCAGGTCAGAGGCAAGAAAACCAACATGAGAATTTAGGTGATACCAGCCTTTTGTGTCCAGAAGTGACTTTGCAGGTCATTTTGCCTGCTTTCAAACACAGAAATTTCAGCACTGTTAAGTAGCTGCTACTGTTAACCAGTAATGGATGAATATCATTTATATTCTCCTACAAAGAAAGTGACATTTTTCAGCTACTGTACCTCAAAACTTCTGATTGAATGTGCATGAGTCAGTGCAGTCGGCAAGACTCTGGAACAAGGTATGAAGGTGAGAGCAGGAAGCAAATAAACTTTACAGCAGCGGTTTTTAGCACTCCATAGAAATCTTCTTTCTTATTTGTTCTGTGAAGGTACAGGTGTTTTTACAATGCTGCTTTTCATCTGCCTGCTAAAATTTTGGCATCTAATTTTTTTGCTTGCTAACTGTTAAGTTAGCCTGGTGAAACAGAGAGCTAAGTGGTACTCAGGTGTAACTGAAGGAGCTCAGGAAATTCACAGTACTAAGAAAGGCCCCAAAACCAAAATTCTTTAAAAAATCCTCACCCTATATAAGCCCATTCAAGCTGTTTAAATAGATAAGCCCAAGCCAAGCTGGTTATTCTGAGTGAAGAGCAAACCTAGAAATGCTGCAGTCAGAAAAACTGGGAACTTAGGTCTGGAGTAGTTCAACATTTCAAATGCAGCCCAAACAAAGATTTAACTCCCTGTTCTGTCCTGGGCGCTTGCTCCCCTGTGTTGCTCACGTGGCAGCAGTGCCTATAAGGCCTTACTTGAGAGACAAGGTGTGGGGTTTCCAGGCTCTGACTGACCCAAGTCTGCCTTCCCTAGGGAGAAGACAACACAAAGCAAGGGGGCAATGTGATAGTGGCTATAACATTATGACAGGGAGACCTCTGCAGCACCAGCCAACAAGGCCTGATTAGCTTAAAGTGCCATTAGCACTTCTCTTCTGAGAAGCGTTTAGGTAATACTATAAAAATGGGCAAAGAATGCAAATCCAAGTTCCGCTACATCCCAGGTCGTCTCTTAGCCAGAAGTGCTTCATGGAGGTGAAGATAAGCGTTATCATTTTCCAAGTAATAATTACCTTATTAATTAGCCTGTCTCCTCATTCCATTCCTCAAGATCATATTTACAATACTTCTTCAGTCCCACAGAGGATTTTTTTTAATTCAGATAAACTTTTTTGAATATCTCCTACAATATAGCGGGGACAAAGAGGTTCCAGGGATTTAACACACACTTTTCATTTGCAGCCTTTCTTCACTGCATTTCAAAGGCTGTGCTGTACACTGTGCTCCCCAGCACCCCTCACTGTTGCACTAGGATGATGGTTGTGCTCGTCTGTGATGAGTGCATATCTTTTCTCAGCTGCCTCCCAGATGGGGGAATGAAATACAGCAAATGGTATGATGGAACTATGGTCTAACTGGAGCATCCCTTGAAATGAGGAATTACAGTGAGGAATAAGGAGGAGGGGTTCACTTATTGCTTCCATCAATAGGAATATTTCCATAGATTTTTTTTTTCCGTAGAAAATAGGTAGAAATAAGCAAGTAGGCTTAGGCCCAATCTTAGACATGTGCCAATAAAAGACAGATGTTCTCAAAATATATTGTACAATATATTTCATCTAGTTATATAGTTCATTGAAAACAAAAAAAAGTAAAGCTGCCTAAAAGACATCATCATATTTCATAGGCAATGAAGGTCACTGTAAATGAAAATTTATTCATCAATATGCAGCGACCAACCAGGTATTGCAGCAATTTTCTTGTATTCACAGATGCTGGTTCCCAAATTCAGCTATGCATCACAGGAAATGAGAGATGTTCTTTTCAGGGTGCTTAATTGTTTCTGCAAGCATGTTTACCACACAGGAGAAATTCAGTAAGAAAGTACAACTCCTATTTTTTTCCTGTTCCATTTGGCTGTTTATGAGATAAATAATCAGGATACATTTATAGCTTAAGGGACCGATTTGCCTGAGATGGAATAGTTGATTGTATTATTGTAAAGAAATAATATGTAGTATCTCAAAATAATTCTACCTCGTTGCTCTCAGCTCACTAATGCATAATATTCCTTGCAGAAAGAACAAAATTAGACCAGCACCAATCTGAAACGCCATTTTTCAATGACACCTCTTTCATTTATTTTATAAAAGAGGACTATTTTACTAAACATATCTATCTATTTGTTAATACAACATTGTTGTTTTTCTACAAATGAAATGCATGCAGTTTATTTTATTCCTTCATATTAAATTTCAACAAACATTTGAGAATTTCATTTTCCTAGGCTAGCTGGGACAGAATTAAGTATTTTCTATGCTACCGTGAAAAAGAACTATCCATGCTTTTTGAGACTGTCAAATGTAATTACAAACTTTCAGACTTTTATTTTATTCACCTTAATTTAAGTATCTGAATATACCAACATGACTGTAAAACATACCTCACTTACATATTTATAGCAGGTGATATGTTCTTACCTCTTGGGTAAGAACATGTTACCTTCTACAGTTATGGGGAAACACAACATCAGAAATCAAATATATGGAAGAGTTTTCTGAGTCACAAATAGCATCTCTAGTCAGTTCAGTGAAACTACTAAACTGTTAATGTAGCCGAAAACAATAGTTCAATTTTTCTTCAACTCTATGGGACTGCACTTATGAAAAATTGCTGATGTTACAAGAGTGGAAAACCTTGTGGAAGAGGACCATATTTGAAGTATAGGATTTACTGGTTCCTATAGTAAGGGATAATTTAATAGCAAGCTTTGGATATCGCATTAAAAGTCACTGTTTTGGAATACTAACACAGAAGGGCTAGGGCACTAAATGCACACAAAAATGGCCATGGAGTATTAATTATGCTCGAACATAACAGACTTGCTATGGAGTTTGTCACATTTTTTTTTCTTTTCCAGAAGAATTGTGGATATTATTTGAAAATCTACCTAAAACAGTTTTTAGAAAGAATGAAAAAGTGAAATAGAAGAAATCTGTTCTGAAACTTCATCAGTAATAAGCACAGGTGTGCCTCCATAAGAAGCAGCTATTTTTTGTATAAATAAAATTAGCTCTAGTGTACCCAACCTTACCTGGAGATGCCTAGCACTACTGAACTCTTCAGCTTTATTGACTTAGTGCTTTCAAGACAACTTGCAGCTCTGTCTAAATGCAGCCCTTTAAACCAAAATGAATTTCCTTAAAGTATTCCCAGCAACAAAAAATGCTCACTACTTTTTGCCCGACTGACTCATCCTTAGTAAGAATTTCCTTTAACCTTAAAAGGAAATATAACTGAAATTTTATATGTGCTTTTCCAGTGGCAGGGAGGAGACTGAAGGGATACAATTTTATCTTCTTTTTTAACTAGAAATATTTGGCATCAAATATTGTCTTCCATCAAATAGCACAGTCGCTCTGATGCAAGTCTGAAAAACAGAGCCCACAGTACTTGATTATGTGCCATCTTTTGCCTTCCAGTAGTATCTTTCCCAGAAGTTAAATGCCAGAACCCTGGATCTTCAGTAAATGCAACATTGCCAAAACTGAAGGAGACCTCCATCTGTTTCAAATGGGTTTTTCCTCACTGTGGAGTGAGAGAGAGGAGCTTTCTGAATAGCTCCTGCTACTTCAATACCAGATTCACCTCAGCATGGGGTAAGGAGGCTGGGGAGTTTTTGACAGCAGTCTACCAGCTGCTGCTGCCACCTGGCTTTCACAGAACCAAGACTCTCAGGCAGGGTGGCAGGATCCAGAGCAGGTCGGGTGCTGAGCACTCCTTAATTCCACACCACCAGCAAAAGTTTGGTGTAAAGAGAGCAGCTCATACCAATAATGTGTAGGCAGGAGAGATTTGATATCATGATGACTTAAGCTGTGGTTCCCCAGGCATTGAATCAATATCTTTTACTGGATAAAAGTCACTATCCCACATGCAAAGTCATAAACTGGTACAAAGACATTGTACCCATTCAAATGTCTATTGTTGGTTTGTTCAGAGCTTGTTGTTTTTTGGGTTTTTTTAGTGTAAGGGAATAATTATATTTTATGCTACATCAATTCTCTCCTACACATTCGCTATTAACATGAATCAGAGCACTGGTTTACAGTGCTTGGCTTTTCACAGAAATTACAGCTAATTTTTACTGGAGATGCTATAGTAATACACACATCGAGTAGCAGCAAACATGATATCATGGGCTGAATTCCACCTATACTGGTGGTCTGGGGGAACACGTTATTTCAACATTCAAAATCGAAAACATCCATATATCCAAAAATAACTGGTGAAAAATATTTCCTAAAGGTGATCACAGTGCTTGTAAGGAGGTGACAAAGACAGGCAGCAGCTGCTGATCAGCACAATCTGGGACACAGGTGCATTTCCAGCTGAAATCTTGGTGATGGATTGATTATGTGTAGGCTGCTTGTTGCTTTTGCAATCTCTTTACAAGGTGAACATGACCTTAGGTATCTGTTGTTTGAGGATAAAACATCCTTAAAATTATTTCCCACACATAATGCAGCACTCATTTTTCCCCCATGGAGGAATCAACCCACTACAAAATTCTTACAGCCCAACTCACATCTGGTGTTGTAGCTTAATGACTTCTAGAGAATTAAGCTAGTTTGCACATTAAAAAATCTTGCCTCTTCCCTGTCTCTCTCCGCTCCCCCAAAACAATCTCAAAACATCTTATTTGGTTGCTCAACAAGAGAATAATAATTAACTTAACATGTACTGAAGATATTCAGCTTTGTGAGTTCTCAATAGGAAGCCTGGTTTGCTAGACATTGATTCCTGAGGAGTGCTGATGGTCGAGTAGCATTTCTGGTCTCTTGGGCATCTTAGTTGCTTTTTATTGTTTCAGGCCAGAACACAACAGCTGTGTTTGACCAGACATAGGGGTACCAGGATTGCTTTCATGTAGATTTTAAGTCAGCAGTGGTGGGGACATGACACACACAGAGGCATTCAGCCACAATCCAGCCCTGCTCAAAGGCAATAACCATGGTAATAATCTCAAAGTTCAATAACCATGCCAACTGGGACAGGCTACTTTGTCCTACAGCAAGGCTGCCTTTCCAGCACTGTTGCTCTCCATGTTGATTCAGGCAGGCTTGGGAGATAGAGGGGCAAAGTTGTTTAAACTTTTTTATCTCACTGAAACTATGTGGTGATTTTTTTTTCCTCTTTTGTCACTTTTTTCCACCCATGCTCTCTGTGGGAAAATATACACATAGAAAAACACGTACATTTGCAGTACAAACATTTTTCTGGTGACAGAAGACATCACTCTTTTTACTTTCCTTCTGGAGCTTTTAGTCATTCCCTTTTGGCTATAATCTTCCTCTGCACTTTTAAAAGAAGGAACATGCAGAGAAAAGAGCCTCCACAGTTTCACAAGACGCAATCAAAATTTTCTACTCTTTATAGATTAAAAAAATTGCTTCATTGATTGAAGATGTAGGCCACTGTTGGTCAAGAGTCACTTGTTCTTCTGTAGTTTGTTTTTTTCTACGTGACATAAAATTTGTGAATGAATGAGAATTTTCATTCCATGTTGAATTCTACCACTGTTGGCTTGAAGGTAGATTTGTAGTTTTGTCCCTGGGGTAAGATATGGCTCTGGCTGCTTTCATCTTCTGAGCTGCCCAACTTTATTTAGAGTGTTACATTCTTTCTGATAATTTTCCAGAATACCTGAGGTTTTATTAGAAACAGTAAATGTGTAGGAAGAGGGGATTCCAGTTAAGTAGTCTTAGGCTGTATTACTTGTATCTTAGCCAAGATGCTTCCCCTGACTTCTGTTTTGTGTGTAGTTTTATGTTATGTGAGATCTATTTAGTATTGCAAAGCAGTAGGAAAGCTCTTGGTCATTATACAGCAGGTCTTACTTGAATTTCATTTAAAGTTTCAAAGTCAGCTTCAACAGTTGGCATTATTATTGATCCAATGTTGTCAGTCTGCCAAAAGGAACTGATTTGGCAAAACAGATATTTTTCACAGAAATAAAATCTTTCACCTTTTATGGATTGTCAGCTGATTCCTTTCAGATGATTAATAATCCACTTGTTCTCTTGAACATTTTGACATATTTGCAATAGCACGGTTTTGGCAAATATTTCCTTCTTCATCTCCCATGTTTAAACACAAGACTGAGAGAAGAAGCAAAAGGAAAAGGCTAATAAACTAGGAAAACTAATTATGTATCCCTGGTTGGGATTTTTTCTCATTTTAGTTCAGAAAAAAAAAAAAAAGGAAAAATTTCAACGTCTCCCACTCTATGATGTTCCTGAGAGACTCACAAAGTGTGAGAAATAATAAACAAATATTAAAATGATAAGGAAAAAACCCTGAGGCAAATCAGAACTTCACAGAATTATAAAATAGAACTACTGATAACACAGACTTTGGGAAAACCCAAAACCTTGTAGGACAACCTACATTCTAGGCAAAAAAAATACTGGTCAGGGCCAGACTGAGTTAATTCTCCTGAATTCTATGTTTTTCCTATGAGCATGTCCTTCAGCTAACCCATGAGTTGTGCATCCTTCAGTTTACTTCAGTGAAAAGGATCTCCAATTCCAGCATTTAATGGCGTAGTATTTCTTTTCCTGTTAAGTACAAAGGGTGTTTGCCCAGTGGTTTTGATCATTCATCTTCAGGGACATAGGAATGACTGGCTTATCTACTTCAGAGTAATTTAAATGTGTTGCTCATGCTGTTCATCCATGTTTCACCAAAACAAAGTACATTTTTGCAACTAATGTAATAAGAATCCGTTAATAAATACTGAAAATGGTCAATTCTTGAGTTCCAATTTAGTTGTATCTCTTGTGTACACTTTCACTTGGTCTGCCTTGAAATAGCAACCTGTCTCTGTTGTACTTCTCTGTTATTGCACTTCTAAGCATTTTTCTGGCCCTCTTGTGAGAAAAAAATATACTATTTCCCATAGAGGGATAGCTTCATGGGCTAGGGAGGTCCAGAGCATGAAGTCAAGGGAAACTGTAGTGGGGAAATTGGCATACGTTGTGCCCTTTAAAGGCAAGTCTGGTGCTGATTGGAGTTTGTCCTATGCAGAATCACAGACTTACAGAATCACAGAATATGCTGAGTTGGAAGGGACCCACAAGGATCATCGATTCCAACTCTTAACCCTGCACAGGACCATCCCCAAGAGTCACACCATGTGCCTGAGAATATTGTCCAAATGCATCTTGAACTCTGTTAGCCTTGGTGCTGTAACAACTTCCCTGGGGAGCCTGTTCCAGTGCCCAACTACCCTCTGGGTGAAGAAACTTTTTCTAATATCCAACCTAAACCTCCCATGACACAACTTCAGACCATTCTCTTGGGTCCTGTCGCTGGTCATCACAGAGAAGAGATCAGTGCCTGCCCCTCCTCTTCCCCTCACAAGGAAGTTATACACTGCAATGAGATCTCCTCTCAGTCTCCTTTCTCCAGGCTGAACAGACCACATGACCTCAGCTGCTCCTCATATGGCCTCCCCTCAAGGCCCTATATCATCCTCATTGCCTTTCTTTGGACTCTCTCCAATAGCTTAATATCTTTCTTATGTTGCAGTGCCCAAAACTGCACACAATATTCAAAGTGAGGCTACACCAGCACAGAACAGAGCAGGACAATCCCCTCCCTTGATCGGCTGGTGATGCTGTGCCTGATGTCCCCAGAACACAGTTGTCCCTCCTGGCTGCCAGGGCACTGCTGACTCATATTCAACTCACCATCGACCAGGACCCCCAGGTCCCTTTCCAGTGCAGTGCTTTCCATCATCTCATTTCAGGGTTGCCCCATCCCAGGTGCAGAATCTGGCACTTCCCCTTGTTGAACCTCATGTGATTGGTGATTGCCCAGTCCTCCAATTTGTCGAGGTCTCTCTACAGGGCCTCCCTGCCTTTGAGGGAGTCAACACCTCCTGCAACTTTTGCATTGTCTGCAAACTTGCTTAGTATCCCTTCCAGTCCTACGTCCAAGGCATTTATGAAGATGCTGAAGAGCACAGGGCCTAAGATGGAATCCTGTGGAACCCCACTCCCATTAGTGACAGGTGACCAGTCTGATGTCATCCCATTCACTGTTACACTCTGAGCTCAACCCATGAGCCAATTGCTCACCCACTGCATGATGTGTTTATCCAACTGTGTGCTGGACAGTTTGTCCAGAAAGATCCTGTGAGAGGCAGTATTGAAAGCTTTACTGAAATCCAAAAAGATTACATCAGCTGGCTTCCCTTGATCAGCTAGGCGGGTTACCATTTCATAATAGGAAATCAGATTTAATAAGCAGGACTTTCTTCTCATGAAGCCATGCTGGCTGTGACCAGTGACAGCATTGTCTTTCAGGTGTTTTTCGATTCTTCCCAGAATAATTTTCTTCATTACTTTCCCAGGCACTGAAGTGCGACTGACAGGCCTGAAGTTTCTAAGGTCTTTCTTTCCCTTCTTGAGAACTGGGACAATGTTTGTCAGCTTCCAGTCAGCTGGGACCTCTCCAGATTCCCAAGACCACTCAAAAATCATCAAGATTTGTGATGACATCAGTAGACCTTTGAGGATTCTGAGAAGAATCTCATTAGGCTCCATAGATTTTTAGGCATACAGCTGGAGCAGTAGATCCCACACAATTTCACAGTCAGCTGGGAGTTGATCATTCTCACAGTCATGGTCCTCCAGCTCAGGGCATTGAGACCCCTTTGGTCCATCATCCGTGTTGAAGACAGAGGCAAAGAAAGTGTTAAATACCTCTGCCTTGTCTCTGTCCCTGTTTATGAGGTGACCATCCTCATCCTGTAACGGGTCGATGATATTTCTATACTGCCTATTGCTATTAATATGTTTGAAAAACCTCTTTTTATTATCCCCCACATTTCTGGCAGCTTAAGCTCCAGTTGGCCAAACAAATTTTCTCCCTACAGTGGCAAACAGCATCTCTGAATTCTTCTCATGTCACTTGACCTTGCTTCCACTGGGTACACACCTTCCTTTTCTGCCTTATCTCCAAGAGAAGATACCTGCTCAGCCAAGCTGGCCTTCTGCCTCACCTGCTTGACTTCTGATATTTGGGAATTGGCTGCTCAGTATCTAAGAGTTCTGGGATGGGCTTGATCCTGAATATTAGAGATTGGCTCTCCAACAATCATCTCACCACTACAGATGTTTGAAACAGTGGATAGCTGCCAAATGAATGCATTTAGTGTATACAGTAGCAACTGTATGCATATTTAACAAACACTGAGGTTGTTTGGTTGTACTGGTTGATTCTGACAAAGCTTTTTAAGATCCTTAAAGGAATGTTGGATAATTACAAAGTATGGTTCTATGAGATGGAGAAATACTATTAGTATTATAAAAGCAAAATGTGATATTTTGCTTGCTACTCTTTAGGGATAAAATATAATTCAGAATACAACCAATGTCTTTATCTTGATCTAAGAATTGACTGGATCTCCCTGCACTGAATAGAAGATGCATTTTCTTATGACTACTATTGATGAACGACTAAAGCAATCTTATTTTCTACAGGCAAAAATCTACAAGTTCTCAGTGTAGGATTCAATAATGCCTTAGAATGCTCTGTCATTTAATCATATCATGAAAGTGCATTGGCAAAGTTCCTGACAGTGAATATGAGTATCTTCATGCATAGTGAACACAATTTGGGATAATTTTCAGAGCCAGGTATGTAATATTCTTCATTACTATTATACTGTGGCACTTTCACTAGTGCTAGGGCAGGTTGCACTAGGTATTCAAGAGCTCAGTACCCACCATTCATCAGCTGTAAATACCTAGATTTTTTTACCATTGCAGCCAAGTGCAATACGCAAACAAGCATTTCTGCATATCCCTAGTTAGGAAAAAAGTTCATAAAATAGATCCAGTAATAACAACAACATCATGTTTAAATTATAGTGACAAGAATTGCTTTGTAACATTTTAAAACCCTATAACCCACCAGGAGCTTAAAGGTCTATTATGGTTAATGAGGCTGGTAGATGTAGTAGTATTACAAGAACAAATGAATAGATATATGAATCACAAGAACAGATTGCAGTCTTAATATTTTTTCTAATCTAAACTGAAGCAGTACTTCTGTAAAGAACATCTATCTGAATGAAACCTAAAGTGCTGGCTTTGGAGTTAAATTATAGGACAATAGCTGGACATGAACCAAGTATTAAAGGGCAATTAACGTTTGAAATCCTCTTCAGGGTTTGTTCCAATACGCCTTGAAAAAATGCCTAGTAAAAGTATTTATGATAGCTGTTTCTGGCTCCAATTTTACAAGTGAAATTATAAAAATGGATTAAAGTTCATTCCTTCTGCCCCTCGTTGTTCACCTACCTGAAACGTTAATGTTGTATGACTGAAACTCTCTTTTTCGTATTATTTTGAGACTAAAATAACCCAAGTGCAGTTTAGCATTTCCAACGAAATGCTGTTGCACTGAGCATATCCCCAGAAAGTCATCCCATCTTGCCTTAGTCTTATCAAATGAGGGACGCCTGGTTCTTCTACTACCACAGGCCAGCATCACCCTCCTTACAGATTCTTGCCCCACCATGAGTGGTGCTATACAGGAGGGTCCATCTCATGCTGTTTATGTCCAAAGGGCACTGAAATGTGAGTTGTTGTGGCTGCTGATGCCTCATGGCCATACATAGTTGGCACAGAGACAGTGAGGGATCCTCTCGGTGCAAACACAAGAGCTCTGGAATTTATTTGGGTGGCACATTTTCTTTTTTTATATAAAAAGCTGGAGAAACATTAAAATTTTTTAATCAGTGTAATCTGGCTCCTTCAGTGCAGAGCTGAGTACAGCAACAGAAATCCAAGAATTCACACAATTCAGTATATTGTTACTTTAAGTAGCATTGTTCATGTTGATTAGAAGATCAGATCATAACTATTATCCTGCCTGTCCAAGATTCTTGATGGATAATAATTACATTTGGTCATTTTGAACGGTGGGCCTTCTGTAGGATTGTAAAGAGACAACCAGACCTGTCTTTTGCATTTTCCCATATGTTTATTGAATAATTTCAGGGGCTTATGCAAGATATTATCTCGAAATGAGAGTTCTAGCACAACAAGGAAGTTTGAAAGTAACACCCTGACCTTACACTTTGTTCAGTCAAGGAGATAAAAGAGCACATGACGTATTCAATTATATTTAAGAAGTTATATGTAATTCTCTCGCCCATGATTAAAAATTATATTGTAGAAGTAGCGACAATGCAAAGAAGGTCAAGAAAATGACACTGTGGAAGGATTATAGTCTAATATATAAGAGAGGGAGTGACTGAGGAAACAAAATTAATTCTCTCTGCAAAAAGAATGTCTCAGGGGAATATGAACATAGTCTATAAATATTTCCAAGGAGATAATACAAATGAAAGAAGGGGATTATTAATACTATCACAAGATGGCTGCAAAAGAAGCAATGTCCTAAATGTAAGACAGGAAAATTCTGTAACATCAAAGATAACAAATAATTACGAATAGACAATCTTTATGGGGTTAAAACCTTTCTGGGTGCTATCTTCAGTTCACAGGGAATCACAAAACTAGCTTAAGCATGTCAACACTCCCTACCTCCTGCTGTCAGATTAACTGCTATTGCACCAAGAGGACCTACATAAAAAAATCTCTTCATAACTACAGAGATTCCTGCAGAAACTGAAAGGGCTATGACCTGAAGTAGCCTGACACAGGTTCCCTATAGTTAAAATTTTCTAAATACTTGTACAACCAATGTTCTCTTGGCCCTCCAGACCCCAGCTGAGGGAGCACCTTCAGCACATGGCAGCTTTTCCAGGAAGTAGTCAATTCAGCTCAAAGCTTGGCATCGAGCCATGGGAGTTCCCATAAATACACATCCCCCATCTACATTGGTGTTGTCCAAAGCCTCAACTGCTATGATTTTGATCATCTCCTCATTTCCGGTTATTTTAGGAATTTCTCCCTGCCTCTATCCCGCACTCCAGCCTCAATCAGCTTAAATACCTTCTTTTAAAACATTGTATTTATTTACATTTCCTCTTAAAAATTAGGTCTCTTCTTGAAACTTTCCTCTACATGTGTTTCAGTGGAGCCAGTGCTCCCATTGTATTTTGCCTCCTAAATTCACAGACTAATCAGAAAAGCTGGCTATGAGCTATCAGTGTTGGTATCATGATATTCTGCTTTTATAACAGCACTTTTGCTACTGTTAACTCACCCAGACAGGGCAGATTTAATGCCTTTGTGAAGTCTGCGAAAAAACTCCCACTGACCTCAGTGGGAGTTGCACTCAACGAGTGGCCTTTTCAGCAACTCCAAGGGCATTTATTCACCATCTTATCTGAATCAAAATCCCATTTCATAAAAAGGAAAAAAAGGGGAAAAAAATGCTGATTTGGGTACTTTGAGGATAAGAGTGTTTGAAGTACAAATGTTAAAAATCTAAATACCTTCTGTGAGTAAACAAATTTACATTAACATGAAGGGGGAGTTTCCTATTAAACTGCTGATTTTAAAGAGAATCTAAAATCTTTAACTCTTAGAGAAAACTAAATTGATTCTTTTTGCCCAGTATGAAAGACGTCTTTCAAGAACAACAAGCCATAATTTTTTGTAGTAGCTTTTAATAGCATAAAGAGAATTCTCACTTCTTACATGTCACTAACACTGGCTGGTATAAGCAATAAAACAGAATTAGAACAGTCTTCATTATTCTGTTCTATTCATGCCTTTCTATTTCTTGAGAATGTTGTACCTCAAGACTACAAAGATTTTGCTACTTCGCTGTATGTCTGTGTTTCAGTACTCACCCCCAGTCCCTCACCAACCAGTTTCCAAATTCCAAATCATTTCATCTAGGTCATGTCTTTTACTTCAACGGCCATGTTTGGTTTTAGACAGTGGCTTTTGCACTTTATTTTAGTATCCAGTGCTGCACTTGTGTAAGGACATCTGAAGGAATGATGTCCTTCATCATTTCCTTCAGAAAGGGAAGGGCACAGTGCTCCACACACACTGCTTGCAGGCTTGGTCCTCCTTATGTCCTCCTCAGATTGAGAAGGGAAAAGGGAAGTGGAGAGAGCCCTCCCAGAAAATCCTCCTGCTGAAAGCTCATGTTCCTGCAAACTGCATTTCCATAAGACACAGGAGGCTGATCTATGGATGACAGCCTTGGACTTCAGGCATATCAGTGGCACCTTATCTCACTTTGGACACCTGGGCTGTGGATGTTGCTCTGAGATCAAAGCTCCAGGATGCTTATGTTCCTGGTGCTCAGTAAGGCTTAAATATTGAGTTCAATTTTGGAAACTGCATTAAGTCTCATACTTTGACAACTTCACTCTGTCAATCCAAAACTCTTATTTCAACTCCAAAAAGAAAAGAATATATGGAGACTTAAAACACTATCTTGCAGTGTAAAGATATTTTCATGGTATCAAGAGAAAGCAGGATTGTCCATGCTTATGTCTTAAGCCCACTGCATGAGTCTCATTATGTATGTTTTTATTGTTAATTGCTATCATTATTTGAAATATTTCTTTGCTTACAACAGTAACATAATTGCAGGAGTCTGGAAACTGAAGAAAAATCTATCTGTGCATCAGGCAAGCTGGTGGGGCAGTACTTCCACCAATAACTCAGTGTCAGTCAACTAATTCACTGATATTTTTACTATCAGTCTCTTTTTAATCCCTTTTGAGTGCTAGGACACCCACTCTGTCCCCCTTCAGGGACTCACACTTTCTCTTGACTCAACCTTTTCTTCATAATAAGATAAATAAATAGTACAAAGACCAAAGATGAAATTATTCAATGAGAGTGAATTTGTTTTTTCATACTCTTGTCCCCAGATATTTGTTGCTTTTCTTCTGTTAAATATTTATACTGTGATGTTGAGAATGAGAGTGCTTACAGATTTTATTTCTTTTAAATAAAACCTTTGAAAGAGTACCCTGCATCCTCAACACACAAACAATAATAGTAATACCTTGACTAAAAACTGTGCTGAGGGAGGAAGGGCTACCAAAGGCAGATGTTGAAAAATAGCAGTATAATTTAAAAACACATTTTAAAAATATCTCCTGGTTCACAAGTTACTGCCTTTCCTTTTTTGTCTTTTTCACCTGCATAAATGAGTCAGTGTTCAATCCTTAGGAAGAATAGCATGTATGAAATAGCAAGTGTCAATACTGACACTGATTTATCTGATAACTAATGTAATAATGTTATTATTACATAATAGTATATTGCCCTGATGTAATGCTTATAATCCTGAAGGATACTACAGTGTTTTGCTAACTTGATATATAAGAAGTATATGTTGGCAAAGGATGACACAAATAGGTGATCAGCACTGGTTTGAAATGGTTATAACACAAATTGTTCTATTTGCACCATTTGTTCTATTGTTGTTTCACTACAGTTGTTAGAAAAAGACCACTTCAGAAACATTTGAGATAATTTTAAGTAATTACATGAGAATTTTTCTAACTCAAGTAAAGCTGAATATTTCTATAATTTTGACTAAAAACAGCATATCTCAGCATGTGTCAAAACATCCTTTCTCGAATTCTTTTTTTCACTTCACCAGTTACATGAAATTACATTTGTTGGTTTTGCCCATTCCAGAGTTCAGAAGCAATTGCTAGCAAGTTGCAATTTTCTCCTCTCAAAACAGATACAAATCCTACTTTCTGGCCCACCAAGGCAGTGAGACAATGGGCTTCAAAGTCATGTCATTTTTATGGTTAAGAAATCCATTGCTGACCCTGGGCTCCATATGCATGGCTTGGGTAATTGTTCCCCTCTAAGGGGAGAGGAAAGACATATTTTCTGTCAGACAGACTTTTAAAAGAGATGACAGGTCCTTGAAGCTGCTCAGGGGGCTGGAATATTTCACTCCTTGGTATACCGATGGATTCTGGAAAGATAGAATTAAGTAAATGAAGATATTGCTTTGCCCAACAACGATCCATGAAGTACATGTAGTAACTGTTTCGTAGTGCACAAACACCCAGCAGCTTAGGGAAAGAAGTGAAAATGATCCCACATTAAGCCAAAAGAAGGAAGGCAATTTAGGATTTTGACATGTTTAACAGCAGATGTGATACACTAGCATGCATCTTTCCTTGCTTCTACTGAGGATTTAGTCATGTGGAAAGTAACCTGTCCCTTGTTGAACACATGGGGTTAGGAGCCCCAATATGTGATGGAGGATGCAATGACTAAAGTGACCATTAATTGTAGGGGTATGATAATTTATCTCGCTCAGACAGGAAGTTCAGTACTTTCAGCAGTACACCAGACCCCATTCACTATGCTGCCCTGACACAATGACTCTTGAATTAATTTCTTGCTTTAATGATATGCGTAGCCACATCAAATCCACAGTGGCTGCAGTTTCGGCAGTTAATGTCAAAGTACAGTCATGCAATCAGAATATATTTTCACAGGTGGATGTAGCCACAGTCTCTGAAGACCAGACTTAAGATTCACCAGTTTCATTTATAGAAGGATGCTAATCACAGATTTCCAGCACTACACAGGTAGCAGCAATCTCTACTCCACTTACTTATCCAGCTGGATTCTGCTTAAAATTAGTATTATGTAACATCTTTAATATTATCTGAACTCAAATGGGCTGCAAAATGATTTGCCAGTACTGCTTTTAGTGTGGCAGTAACGCCCATTACGGGCAGTGTTGTGAAACCTTGTATTCATTTCATTGATAACAATATGCTTTTTAGACAGTATATTTCTGCAGTAGTTAATTACTACCATTCTGAGGTGGTTCATAAAGGTATTTAAATGGGCTTTTGCAGTGTAGTACCATCTCAGGAATGTGATAGCCACTCAGAACCTGACCACCTGTTGTGTAATGCTGCTTAATTAAGTATTCCTCAAGTGTTTATTATTTAATAGCTTGTGATATTTAAATTCTATCTGATCCATGTTGTAATGCTTATCATTCATTAAAAGCAACGGGAGGGAAAAAAAAAGAAAGAAACAACATCAACAATAAAAAATGGAGCTCTTTAAGAAGACAGTGCTAGGTGGAGAATAACACTCATCCTTGATCCAAAAGGAGTATTATAGGTTGGGATTTTCCAAGTACAAGACTTTGAAATAACCCTAAACAAAAAACATGCCTGATAGCAAAATTCTATGGACATAAATAACATAGTGTGAGTTAATAAAGGAAAGTACCTTTGCAAAGTCCAATGCAAAGGTCTGTAAAGCTACTAAAATCCTGTATATTTCATGATCAATATGTGAAGCCTGTTTCCACAGGCATGTTTACACATAGTTTCCTATTGAAGGCTCCCAGTTGTGGCATTCTGTAGCTGTAAGCCATATTTATGTGCAGTTCTGCTAATCCCTGGTCCCAGGGCTGCCTGAAGTCTGTAGAAACACTTTGCCTCTGTAGACAAGTCCTTGTAAATCTCTCCTTGTTGAAGGATTTAGGTCACTGATTGTCAATACCAGAGATACTTCATAAAACAATTCATGGAATAATACAGCCTTCTCCTTCTCCCCTTTTCTGGCTGGGTTGTTATACTAGATAACCTTTTAATTACAGTACTCCATTTTAATTTGACTCCAGAAATGGGGGGGGCGAGGGGCGGGGGTGGGGAGAAAAAAAGAAAGAAAAGGTCCTTCCGCAATTCTATGCTTCTTTCACACATCTGCTGCAGTAAAATAGTCAAGATTGATCGAGGTTGGTTTGTTTGGTTGTTTGATTTGTTTTTTTTTAATTTTGAAATACTGTCTTCTGTGCTATAAACCAACATGTAAGTCCCAGAGGGAGCTGGGTGAGTTCAGGAATTGTCAGGCTCATAGATTTAGTACCCAGCAATTTCTGGTTTCTCAACACACCTTCACTCCTTAACCTAAGCAGGTCCACTTTTCCAGAAAAAGAAATGCATGCCAGGAAAATTAAATTGCTGTTGCTGAGGTATTAATTGAGCGGTTTCTTTAGCAGAAATTAGAGGCAGTTGTTGCTAAAGAAAAAGTTGGAAGCACTGAAGATTGGCTGATGTTTCGTGAGAAGGACATTTAGCACTGCTACCTTCACCTGAATCTGTATCAGAGGCAGCAAGGTCCCAACTTTCCTTGGTGTCCCTGCGCATCTGAGCGTGTTTGCACAGTCTGAAGCAGTATTGCACATTTAAGTATCACTCTTGATTGTGCCAAATAACTGGAAACTTGAACTGCAGAGCAGGACTTTGTTACTTAGGCCTATCTCCAGTATAACTGCAACACAAGGCCTGTTAACAGGAGTGTCAAACTAATGATTTAAAACAGATAGATGATTATGATGGATATGTTGGCTTAGGTGATCAGACCAGCTGAATGGTGATCACTCCCCTGAAGGAGTGAATGATTCATATGGTCTAATATGGATTAATTTATATGTAAATTACTTGGTAATACTGCAGCTTCTGTTTGCATTGAAGAAAGAAAAGCACTTTGTGGTGATTACAGGAAGCTTGGTATTATAAGACTGTGCCACCTCTGTTTTAAAAGCCTACCGCTGATATCCAGAGATTCACTTTCTCTAATTCATGAGAGCAGTGATTTTCACAGTGTCTAACCTGAGCCCACTCATCTAGCCCTCCTGTTTGATGAATGTTTTCCTGTGAAAACAAGAACTGACAATCAGCAATACATATTTTTTTTACAACTTGTTGAGACTAAGTCATTGTTTCGGGACACACTGATGATTTTTAGAACATAATTCTCATCATGCAGTCAGGCATCAAATTGACATGCTAGCTTTTGGTTCTCAAACTATTTAATCTATTTTATAAGAAATCGTTGTATGATAATTTTTTTTACTGCTTCCACCAATCACTGGAGATAGTCCTTTTTCATATGAAAATAATACATTGTTCAAAATGTCAGACATTTTAGGTATGAATACTGGACTAAGACTTATGATGATAATTTTAGCTATATTTTTACTTTAAAAAAACGCTTTATTAGATGATCCTGAAAGGATCCTCAATTCCATCAAAATAAGTATGACCTAAGTGGAATTTATTCACAGGAATATAATTTTTTTTTTCACCAGGTTCTAGCTCTTGAGGAAAATGAAACCTTTACTTTTTGCACCATTTCTGAGAGTGAAGCAAAAATATTAATTCTATAATGACAGTATTAAAAATATAATGCAGCAATAGTTTATTTTTCACTGTGTTAAGTTTTAAGGACATATCAGGGGTTTTTTCCAGTTTTTTTCTAGTGCCTTACAAAATACAACAAATTCTCTGATTGTTATAAATTGAAATGATCTTGTTGACTCCAGGGTGCTTTTAATTTTTAGTGTGCTTTTACTCCCTAAACAAATCTCCAGTGGCTATCAATATCACTATATAGATATTATTTGGCACAATTAAAACAAAGATGTCACTCTATTGTCACTAGAGTCAATAACCTAAAATTTATCTTGAGATTTACGAAGAATATACTAATGATGGCACTTTTCACAGCCTGGTAGTGCAGTTTTCCCACTCTAACCTCAGGCACATGACAGAGGTCCCTGGATTGGAAGCATAAATGCCTTTAAGCTCCCCTTTGTCAACAAAAAGCAAGATGTTGTCCTTGCACCTTTCCTCAACATGAAAAAATATGAACTACTTTTAAAAAGACTACTGAAGAGAACAGATTATATTCCTGGGTCTTCCATGGACTCTCCTGTGCCTGGGAGAGTGTCCCGCCTGTAGCAAAATGTGTAACTGGAACACAGTTTCCCATCAACATTGATATAGCTGTGGTGCTGCCAGCACACCTCTTACTGCAGGGTAATGATGATTATCATAATCAGAATTAAAATCAGCTTTTCTTTCAATTGCTCAGTGATGTGGGATGAGAACTATGTTATTAGAGCTGGGGCTTGGTAATTGTTTTGAGATGCAGCTTCTGGAGAGAGAGGGTAAAATACAGTCTGTAATGCTATCTGCTCTTGCCAGTAGGATCCAGCAACAAAAGGAGAGCTAAGGAGAGTCTCCATTCTTTACTGAATGTGAAGGGAAACATAGTGACAAAGGGTGAGTTACTTAATGCCTTCATTGCCTCTGTTTCTAAATAGCAAGACCAGTTGTCCTAAAGGTACCCAGCTCCTTGAGCTGGAAGACAGGGATGGGGAGCAGAATGAAACCCCCATAATCCAGGAGGAAATTGTGCCTGTTGTGCCTCTTAGACACACACAAGTCTGTGATGTGAGATGGGATGCACCCAAGGGTACTGAGGAAGTGCTCACCAGGCCCCTTTAAAACATTTACCAGAGTCTTGGCTCACCAGGGAGGTCCCAGTTGACCGGAAGTCAGCAAATGTGATGCCCATCTACAAGAAGGGCCAGAAGAAGGATCTGAGGAGCAACAGGCCTCTCAGTCTGACCTCAGTGTCAGGGAAGATCATGAAGCAGATCATACTGAGTGCTATCACACGGCACATGCAGGACAACCAAGGAATCAGGCCCAGCCAGCATGGGTTTAGGAAAGGCAGGTCCTGCTTGATCAATAACAACGTGACCCACCCAGTGGATGAGAGAAAGCCTGTGAATGTTGTCTACATCAGTAAAGCCTTTGACACTGTTTCCCAAAGAATTCTTTGGAGAAACTGGTCACTCCTGGCCTGGATGGGTGCACTGTTTGCTGTGTAAAAAACTGGCTGGATGACCAGGCCCAGGGAGTGGAGGTGAATGGAGTTACATTCAGCTGGCAGCTGGTCACAGGTGTTCCCCAGAGCACAGTGATGAGGCCAGTCCTGTTTAACATTTTTATCAATGATCTGGAAAAGGGGATTTAGTGCCCTTTCAGTAAGTTTGCAGACAACACCAGGTTGGGCAGGACTGTTGATCTACCGGAGGGTAGGAAGGCTTTGCAGAGGGATCTGGACAGGCTGGATCAATGGGCCGAGGCTGACTGTGTGAGGTTCAACAAGGCAAAATGCTGGTCCTGCATTTAAGTCACAGCAGTCCCATGCAGTCCTACAGGTTTGGGGCAGAGTGGCTGGAAAGCTGCCTGGCAGAAGGGGACCTGGAGGTGGTGATCAACAAATGGTTGAACGTGATCTGGCAGTGTGTCCAGGTGGCCTGCATCAGAAATAGTCTGGCCTATAGCAGGACTAGGGCAGTGATTGCCCCTCCATACTCAGCACTGATGAGGCCATCTCAAATCCTGTGTTCAGTTTTAGGCCTCTCACTACAAAGACGACATTGAGGTGCTGGAGTGTGTCCAGAGAAGGGCAACAGAGCTGGTGAAGGGGTTGGAGCACAAGTCTGTGAGGAGCAGATGAGGGAGATGGGGTTGTTTAGCTTGAAGAAAATGAGGCTTGAGAGGGTCCTTAATGTTCTCTACAACTCCCTGAAAGGAGGTTGTAGCAAGGTGGGCGTCGATCTCTTCTCACATTTAACAAGTGATAGCACAAGAGAAAACGGCCTCAAGTTGCACCAGAGGAGGTCTGGATTGAATACTGGGCAAAATTTCTTCACCAAAAGGGTAGTCAGGCAGTGGAACAGGCTGCCCAGGAAAGTGGTGAAACTACCATCCCTGGCAGGGTTCAAAAACATATGGAATTGGCATGGTTTAGTGGTGATCATGGCAGTAGCTTAACAGTTGGACCTGAGATCTCAGGGGTCTTTTCCAACCTTAACGATTCTATGATTCTCTGAAAGTTTCAACATCTCCCAGTGCTTTGTTTTATATTCCTCTCTTCCTATCAAAAAAGTCTGAGGTGGTTTACTGACAAACAAAAGTTCACGCGTTCATTGCAGGTGCTAGCTTCAGCTAAATGTCAGTTTATACCAGTTGTAAGTAACTAGAAAACATTACCTGTGACAAGAACACAAGTATCTCAAATCTGATTAGATGTATAAGTGTCTGTGTGGATTAATTGCCAGAATTTCTTGTGATGGATTTGGCAGAGAGACAATTTCTGACATGAATAACAAAAAAAAAAAACCCTCCCTTGCTAAATAGTGTAACGTCCCTGGAATAACATATTTCTTTACCCCTCCTGTCCCCCTCTCACCCCATCTCCATTTTGAAATCCTTTTAGCCTTACAGTGTTATTCCTTCAGTGTTAAATATGACCATTCCTTCTAGGCAAGCTAGTTTTTAAAATTTAGAGAGAAAAGATGTTGTACTCCCATATTTTTGCCTACTTGAAATTCATTTCCTTCCATCTTAGTATATCACGTCAGTCTCAGGATGCAGCAAAGAAGACAGTTCTCTGCAGTGCTGCCCTGAAAGGGCAGCAAAACAGGAGGGCCTTGCCTGTTTCTTTACCTTGCAGTAGTCCTGGAAAATAAAAGTATCTCGTGCTGGTCACAAGGAGTGGGGGCTTGGTGTGGGGCATGGGCAGTGCTGGCAGTGCTGCCCGTGCCAGAAGCTGCTCTTGTTGCTTCAAAGACTGCCATCAAAGGCTGGATCCCACAGCTGCTGGAAGAAGGACCACCCCAGCATCCCATAGGGCTTTCCATCCATAGATCTTATCCGTCCTTGGCTTCTCAGTCTCAAGGCAACAGAAATCAGTTGTTCTTACATTTGTAAGCCTGAAGTGTCCCCTGAGTAGACTTTCCGCAGGATAGAAAACCGCTCACCTAAAAAGCTGGCAAGACCCTCATTATGGGCCCATCTCTATGCAAACTTTTGCCTGACCCTATAAAACACCAATCCAAACACAAAATAAACAAACCTTGCATAAAGTTTGTCTATACAGTATTGACATGGATGCACCAATGTGCTGTCCATTCTTCTTTATCCCTATAAGCCGTTCATTTTCAAGTTTAAGAACATTTTGCTTTGAGAAAGTGAAATACAACTTCTGAATAGCTCTACTGCAGAGTAGTTAATATTGGACGTTTTTGTCATTTAATTTAATGCTACCAAGTCCTTCTCATTTCTCCACATTCACCTCTCTCACGCACAGAGAGTGCCGCTCTCTCTCATTCCAGTCTTACAGCCTTTGAAATACACACCATTAAATGGATACTGTCATGGAATTTACTCCTTGCAGTTTGTCCCTGAGGTTTGTAGAAATGAAATTTTCATTTTTATAGCAACCAGAGTTTGGAAGGCCTTCTGTGCATCTTATGCTCCCCCTCATTTTTTAAGAGAGGGACATGTAAAAGCTCTATATAGTTGTGTTTTTCCTCTTTGGATTATTAGAAGTCCACAGAGAAGCTAAGCCATTCTAAACTTCAAAGGGTCCTACCTTAATGAATAAGACACAGCACATGAATAATGTTGGCTACATGGAGCAGAAATAAGGACCAGTGACACTACTGCAAACGATCTGCAAACAGCAGTATAATAAAATGAGATGCAAATGAAAGGACTTCTGTGTTTTGTGTCTGATTAAATTGGCTTATAGATAAAAAATATAATGAAGTCATAACTTCGTAATATCCTGTGACAAGAAGACACTATGCCTCTTGCAAGAAGGCCAAATGATGTGCATTTCTAAAGTGGTAAGGCATTTTGGAAGACACATATGCAGAAATGCAGGGCACTGTCACAGGAAAAAGCCTTTTAAAGGTCTAACTAACCATGTAAATACAGATGCATACAAAGTTACTAGATCAACACTTCCTATTATAAGCCACAAGGCTTTACTTTTTAGGGAATGCATCCCTGAGAACTCCTACTGCAGCTCCAATTTTCAGGTCCTTGCCCTCAGTAGAATGAGTATTGAAATGTTATTACTCTCACGAACATGCATTTTTGTTGTTAAAAAATAAAATTTATTCTTGGAATATTTCAAAATTGCCTGGGTTTAGTGGTATGTGGTTTTGCTATGTATATCGATGCATACTTTATATGCATACACCCAAGCACGTGTTTTATAAACAGCATAGTAGCTTGAATGCAAATTTATCTTTGTTTTTTTTTTCTTATTTCTTCTCACAGGCTAAAGTGTTTGTTTATTTACAACTTGGTGCCTTCTGATACTTTTTTGTCTTTGACCCCAGGCCTTGTAAATTTGTAGGGCATCAGTTCACCCCTTTGATATGTGTCTTCATCTATCTCAGCATTAAAGAGAAGTTGGCTGTGCAGGCAGGGGAGACAATAAGCTCTCTATTTTGGCAAATGCCTCTCTTGCACTCCCTGGGAAGACTGTGATATATTCTGAGCCCTCTGGATGTCACAAGCTAAGTAGCTCTGACAAATGAAACATAACAACAATCCGACGTAAATTTCATGAAGCCACTGGTAATGTTCATCTTCCAGCTTTGTAGAAACACACTGAAACATAGAATGGCTCCTCCTGTCTGCTGAGGAATAGTTAACAAGCTTGAAAGAGATAAGAGGAGGAGGATAGGCTAGACTAAAGTTGTCTCTCCTCTGTACCTGAGTACCAGTGTGAAGGTGGGAAATACTTTGAGCTCTCAGACAAAATAGTCATCCTTGTAGGCAGCAAGTTTGACCTCTAAGAGCTTATACAGCAGCTCAGCTCTGAAAAACAGATAAAAATGAATTTTGCCATGTGAAAGATTGAGCTCAACAAACTAACTGCTATTATCTGGGGAACAAGTATATTGAAAAGACATTATACCTCTCTTCCCAAAAATTGCTTGAACTATCTACTGCTGTGCTGTGCACTTGAGAAGACCATAGACACAACTGCACAGCACACAATTCATTACCCAGGTACAGCACATGGTGAAGATCCTGCCTCTGCTTCCAAATTCTAGGACTTTGGCCTGGTGGCAGCTTTCTGCCACAAAGTTTGATTTAGCTATCTGGACATACTAATTCAATGTGATGGCACAGAAAAGACCTAATTTTGATTCAACTTTACTGCTTCAGATCAGTAAGATCTTTGTAAGTGATGTTACCTCAGGGCCAGGCACTCAACTTTTTCATTCTCCTGTGTGAAAGTGCACCTAGCCCCAACTCCAGGCTCAGCTGGAGTCAAGGGGACAGCTCTGAGTTCCCTCACCTTCAGGGAGGAGCTGAGCCTGGGAAATACCTCTAACCACAGAGCACTTGTTGAGTTTCTCCCATCAAGTTTGCTCTCTCCGTTCTTATATCATTTCCTGCCTCTTTCTCCCCTCTCCTCACCACCTAGAAAAATTAATAAAAAAATAGAAAATATATGGGGCAAGAAAAGGAGAAAAATAGTGATTAAGTTTGGAATAATTGAAAACTGTCTTCCTATCGGATCTACTATTAAAATTAAATAATAAATAAAGCCTACCTTTGGTTAATAGGACTGCTCCAGGAGCTGTTTGATAAACATGTGGTTTGTCTGTGCTGTATGACAAATCTCCCAAATGCTTTTCTAAGGACTGTATAAAAAGTTCCTTTATCTGCTTAATAATGTATCTAGATTTAACCTCTCCTTTGCAACAGGCAAAATTAAACTGAGTAAATCTGTCTTGGGATATGAGCCTATTATTAATACAGATCTTCTAACTGCGCGTTAAAATACAGCTGTGTTCCTTGACACATTCAGTTCCATTTGCATTATGGAAAGCTAATGCATTACCTTGGCAATAAAAATGCATGGCCTTCTGAAATGAATGCATTGGTTGAATAAATGAATGAACAAATGAATGGATTCTGCCGGTTCTATGCACCATCTCAATGCATTGCTCATATGCCCTTGCTTTTTGCAAGGTTGAGTAATATAAATTGTCCCATGTTCAGTAGCTCATTTTGCAAGACTCATAAAGAGTAATAAACTCACAGTGAATTTACCATTTTACAGACAGCTTCCAATGCAGAAATCCATTGTTTGGTGGGGGTTTTGTTGGGTTTTTTTGTAAGGTTTCCTTCCTTTTAAGGTGACAATCTGTTTAAATAATTTTACTCTTTTGCTATAAAAAAATCAAAGTTCTCAGAAACCCCTGTAAATATTATTGTCTGTGCTTCACAAGCTCTGCTTTCAGTCCACAGAAAAGTTTAAGATATTTCAGCAGCTCTGTTCCAAGCTGTGATTATCCAGGAAACAAGAAATGAGTCACATTTACTGTCTAATGTTCACTGCATGTCATCTTCTCAGATTCACTACTTAATTGCCTGTTGACTTCCTATGTTTCAACATGTGTCCTCAAGAGCCTTGGAATGACTCAAAAACATAATGCAGTGGGCCATACTGATGTGCAACTACTGAAAGTGTATTAATGGCCTTGTATATACATCTCCATACAAAGCTCTAGCTGACTTCAACAACCCACTTGACTCTACAGATGTCAGGGTAAACAGATACTAATAAAAGACCAACTATGTGATATTTGTCTGAGCTGTAACTCTCAAACTGATTTTAAAGGCTACAATGGCTGGCAGTGTGAAAATCTCACAAAAAAACATCTACCCTGGTTTTACTGCACTGTTCCTAAAGGAACAGCTCAGGGCAAGCTGCACCCAGAATTCCATCTTTCACATGCTTTTACTTCAAGAGATGGGCCTCTACAGCTCTGCAAATGTGCAACTTTGGTGTTTCCACCACTGTTGATTAAGGCATCAAGCAGTAACTTCTGAGGGTTTTGCTAATACTATGGCAGGTATGAGACAAAGTGGTGTTATATCTCTTATGATTTCTAACTGCAACTACATCAATAGGTTTGTATTACTTCTGTAGTGAAACTCTCCAGCTAGGCACTCCCCAGAGAGTCACAAGATCTCACTTTTATGTGCCATGAGTACCAGGAATAGTGTCTTTGCTGCAACACTGCTTCCAGAGAGATATGCTATACTTGATTAGTTTTTTCAAGGGTTGTCTTTTACTTTGATTACTTATTTGAGCTTTGCCCTGCCAGTTCACAATTAGCAACTACTTTTCCTTTGTTTTTCCTATGTTGCTTACCCAGAAGGTATCCTTAATCCCTTACCATGCTTACATTTTTCACTTGTTTTTCTTAAGAAGTTATGTTAAATTAAACTGTATTAGCAATCAGATGAGAAACTACACTACTAATTAAAAATTATTCTCATCTCCTCCTCAACTCTGTTGAAGGGGACTTTTTTTTTCTCTGCCATCTGTTAAAGAACAATTTGGTTTCTAGATTTTATGGGTGTTTCCAGTCACAGCCATGATTTGTCAATGGCAAGTGTTAGGCCCAGCTATACCTCTTCTGTCAGTTTATTGCCTCAGTTTCTTTGCTCATAATATTCAAGCATTTCTTGAGCACACTTAGAGATTGCAGGTTACAGTAGAGGGAGGGAAACCAAGTTATATCATGGCATCCTGAAACTGTATGTCTAAGTAGTCTCTACATCAATTCAGACTATCCAGCTTTCTCTCTCAAACTACCACTTTAGGGAAAGGCAAGCTACATAAAAAGCCGATAGGGTTTCATGTTGACATGACTCCTAATTGTCAATGCCTTGTCACCTGGAGGCAAACACAGAAGTAGGCTTGATGTTCTGCTTTCCCATGCCATTAATCACTGTCACAACAAGTTGCCCATTTTGGGGGCCATTCCCAATCCTCCCCTCAGATCATCCACAAACCAGACTTAGCCACCACCTTCAGATTATTCTTCATGCCATGTAGATTCTACATTATCTGAAGCAAAGCCTGTTTTTATTATATGTATACATGCAGGTAGTAATGCACTGGATAATATAAGGGGTCTCTTCCTTCCTTCTTTCCTTCCTTCCTCCCTTCCTCCCTCCCTGCCTCCCTCCCTGCCTCCCTCCCTCCCTTAATGCCTTCCTTACAGCTACGCTTTCCTTATATATTGCTATTAAATATAGAATAAGCTATTCTTCCTACCAGAAAGAGTTGTCTTTACAGAAATAGGTCATAGCTTCCCTTACAAAGTGGGTCTTTGTTGATTGGCAATGTTTTTGCACATTTGGCTGTACCTCGGCACACATCACAGTGTGAAAACAGTGCCAGCACAAAGGCTGCCATCCTCCTCAGACAGTTTTTATTTTTGCAGGCCCAGATCACAGAGAAATGGGCAGTGGGATTTCACTTGCCTTTTGTCTGCAGAGCAGCTTCCAAGGCAACACAGTAGTTGTGCGCATAAGGGCTTCTCTCTCATTTCCCAAGCCTACATGACAGTCGGCTGGGGTGGCACATTCATGGAACAGTTAAGGTCATAGAATCATTTCATATTCAACCATTAACCCAGCATTGCCAAGTCCACCATTAAACTATGTCCTTAAGTGCCACGTCTATATGCTTTTTAAATACCTCCAGGAATGATGGTTCTTCCCTGAAAGAACCACTTCCCTGAGGAGCCTGCTCTAATGCCTGATCACCCTTTCAGTGAAGAAATTGTTCCTAATATCCAATTTAAACCTCTCCTCGTGCAGCGTGAAGCTATTTCCTCTTGTCCTACCACCTGTGACTTGGGAAAAGAAACCAACCCCCACCTGGCTACAACCTCCTTTCAGGTAGTTGTAGAGAGCAATAACATCTCCCCTGAGCCTCCTCTTCTCCAGGCTAAACAACCTCACTTCCCTCACCTGCTCTCCTATGTTTTGTTCTCAGCTGGATTCTGGGAGCTCAACATTTCGGAGAAAAGTCTGTGGAAACGGTAAATCAATCCCAGTCTTGTCAGTGAGCTGCATGTGAATAGGAAAGACTATACAGCACTTATTTTTATACACCTAGTTTGGACCATACAATGGCCTTGGCTGGACAGTGAGACGGACAGGAGTGCAAAATATGATTTATCAGCTGAAAACTGGATTACAAAACCACAAAACCCCTCATGTTTGTTTTCTGTGCACTTTGTGTTCCCACACTAACCCTACCCATCAGTGCCATTTCCCAGTAACACTTTTTACTGAAGTTCTCCATCTGCTCTACCCACCCACCAACTCTCTCACAATCTCTACACCCATCTGTCCTTACATCACTGTGCCTTTCATTGGACTATATCAAATATAACTATTTTCCAGTAAGGATTAGGACTGAATTTCAGTCCTCCCAATTCAGTTTTGTGCCCATAACTACAGTTACCAAAGTCCCATTTCCTTTTGTGAGTGTTCCCTTCTTTTGAAGTTAGAGCTGGATCTGAGATAATGACTGAAAAAGTAGCTGAAAAGTGTACCTTCCCTTCCCTTCCCTCCTCTCCGACCCTCTCCAACCCTCTCCGACCCTCTCTTCTCTCCTCTCTTGCCTTCTCTTGTCATATATTCCACACAGTAAAATGACAAATCTGGGTTACAGTGTACCTTTCTAAGCACCTAAATCTTTGCTAGAAAGCTGTTACATTTCTTGAATAATGAACAATCTCTGACTAGTAAAATCCAATACCACATCTTTCACTCAATTGTAATTAGAGCATAAGACCCCTTGTTTTCTAAAAGGATGGATTGGGGTTTAATTGATGTGTGTAACTGTTTATATAGCCCACACAGCATGCTCCATTCCACACTTTTCCTTTTGAAATAAGCTTTACTCCATGTAGTCTTCAAGTGACATACAGGCTCTTCAACATAGGCCTGCCATCCCTGCATCCAAAGGAATGTGTCTGATAAACAATATTGCCTATGACAGATGGGCAGAGCATTAGGACAAGAATTGCCAGCAGGTTGAGGGAGGTGATCCTGCCTCTCTACTCAGCCTTGGTGAGGCCACATCTGGAGTGCTATGTCAAGTTCTGGGCTCCTGAGTACAAGAGAGACATGGAACTCCTGGAAAAAGTCCAACATATGAATACAAAGATGATCAGGGAACCAGAGCATCTCTCTTACAAGGACAGGCTGAAGAAGCTGGGCCTACTCAGTCTCAAGAAGAGATAACTGAGAGGGGACTCATCAATATTTATGAGTTTCTGAAGGGAGGGTGTCAAGAGGATGGAGCCAGGCTCTTCTCAGTAGTGCCAAGCAGTAGGACAAGAGGCAAAGGGCAGAAACTGATGCACAGGAAGTCCCACCTGAATATGAGGATGAACTGCTTTGCTGTGTGGATGAGCACTGGAACAGATTGCCCAGAGAGGTCATGGAATCTCCAGCACTGGAGATACTCAGGATCTATCTGGATGCAATCCTGTGCAATGTGCTCTAGGATGATCCTGCTTGAGCGAGGTTGGACCATGTGACCCCCTGTGGTCCCTTTCAACCTTATCCATTCTGTGATTCTGTGACATACTGCAGGCTCACCACCCATGGAGAAGGGACATAATTGTGCACACTTACCTGGTGTTTTTACATTGTGTACTGTCCCTGGCTTCCTTAGAGATAAGTAGGGCACAGTGTAGGGGGTTGAGTGGAGAGACTTGT
This sequence comes from Chiroxiphia lanceolata, assembly GCF_009829145.1. Taxonomy (NCBI): domain Eukaryota; kingdom Metazoa; phylum Chordata; class Aves; order Passeriformes; family Pipridae; genus Chiroxiphia; species Chiroxiphia lanceolata. Next base: position 20,618,106 of record NC_045642.1, on the reverse strand, counting down.
TGGTTATTTCCAACAATTAGTCAGTTTGGGAGGTTCAAGGAAATAGTAATCTGATTATAAATTGCAGATGGCCTTAGCTGCAGAAACATTGCAAAAAAAAATGAGAAAGAACTTTCTGATCTTACCAGTAGCTTTGTGACAACATAATTTTAGTGATTCCATTTCTGTTCATGATTTACACACCAGTCAGTACTGTCAGATAAACCATCACACAGAAGAAATGAAATGAAAAATCCCAAGGTCTTTATCATGATTATTTAACAAGAAGTTTTTAGTAATTGTGATACACTGTGGAAAATCATAGCATTCAAGAGTCGACACAAGCAGTTCCTTTGCACCCTAACAAGAAAGAACATTGTACTATGAAGTATTATAGAACATGTAAGAAATCAGATGTCCTGACACCTACTTGACCCAAACTCTGTGTCTTTATTCATGATTGCCTAACTCCTTTTTGAGACAGAAATATTTTTCAGTGGTTTCTGTAACATTCTGTACAATTTCAAAGGGAGGGGAGAGAAATATAACAGTAGAGATACACATTAGACTCTGAAATCATAGATCTTTTTAGTGTCCTTAAAAGGGTGAAGATTTTTAACTAGTTGCAGATCTGGCTTCACTCCATAAAGAGGAAAGAATCCTGTGACAAACAAGGGTGGTGAACTGACATGTGTTATGACCTACTTATGCAGGATAAGCACAGAAGTATCCTTCCCAAGCGATCTTCTGAGATTAAGATTTCTCCCCTCTGGCTCTGATTTTCTTTCTCCAATTTGGAGACTGTGGGGAAGGTCAACCCCTTCCTATACCCCTTATGCCTAGGAAAACCTAGTTCCCTCTATTATCTCCTCTGTTTTTCAAAAACATGACTCCCAGCATCCCCTACGATTTGATCCAGTTTTTAGCTTGGAGGGAAGGAAGATGATGAAAGAAGGAACAGGGCCATTTGACATACAGCCCAGTTTTTTATACCGAGCCCTATTCACAATAGGGTATCTGTCTGCACCTTTTGCCGTGTCGGCAGAACCTCTCTAAGAGAGAGGAAGAAAAAACAAGGGCAATAAAACTGGAAATGCCATTCATAAAATTTCCTTTTTATGTGGATGCTGCTATATAGGGTATTTCAATCCCTTCAAAATCAATCAGAAAACTATTCAAAACAATAAAGGAATATGGCTCAATTTCTGGCTGTAAGATAAATGACATGAAAAAATGTTCTGAAGCTAAGTGGAAGGAATAGAGACAGTATTGGTAATCTGGATAGATTTGAACAGAAAGAAAAGGGACTGAGGTATACAGTTATCCCTCATAGACTGATTTTAAGGCAATTGAAGGGATGGAGTAAAAAAATATTTACCTGAAGCAGTTTCTCTTTTTCATAGCAGACAAAAGAGAGATAATTGAAATAAAAGTTCATGAAATAAAGTTTTATTCTAGTATTTTTCACTATCATTCCTAAAGAAAAAGAAAGAACTGATGGGAAACTATATCTCAAAATTCACATGGACCACAAATTTTGGAATAAATACTATGCAAGTCTAGAGTGTAATTATGCTATTGTACATGATGATTCAGTTTATAATAGACATAGTAAAACATTATAAGATCAAAAGTTTACACATCAGAAAATCACCAGAATTAATAAACTATATAATTTATTGGTAATTAAATTAGGAAAAATCACAATACGTTTACTGAGTAGAAGATAAAAGAAACTAGCATTTTTCCTCACTGTTAACCTCACCTCCATGAACTACATCTTATTTGACAAAACATGCAAGAAGACAATGAATACCAAAACCAAAAAGTGTAACTGTATAACCAAACCCAGAGGCTGTTCCAAAATTTGCTGAGTAGAAATGCCTAACTGATCTTTAAATTGCACCTGTTAAGCTCTCTCTTAGCTCATTAATGCAGATATGAATCCCATACATAGCTGGGTTCATTTGTACATCTCTGTAGCCTTGTTATGAAGAGTAGCTACTTGATCCAGATGGCTCTCTTCCCCCTCAACTCACCTGTGTGCCAAGGGAGAGCTAAAGAAACAGCCCATCATCCCCTGAGTCTGAACATAAGGCCTTTGGGTGCACCAGCAGGCAGGCTCTCTGGCTGAGAAGCTAGCCAGTTTTGGAAGAGTCCTCGAGAGAAACCTGAAAAAAAAAAAGTGTAGCAACTGTAAGAATGCAGTATAATTAAAAATTACAGGATTCAGTGTGCCAAATTGGTTTGACAAAATTGAACAAAGAACAGAGTATCAATAGACATGAATCAATAAAGGATATATTATGGATTTTCATCCATAAATATATATACCTCAAATCCCTTTAGATATTTTGCCCAGAGTGAGTGAGAAGTAGATTCCTTGAAGAGCCTTCTGTATCCTAAATATATAGAATAATAACTGAGAAGAGTTTAGATGCAGGTTAAGAGTTATTCCAAGGAGAAGGATACATAAAGAAATAATGAGGTAAACAGGTCTAACTTATAAAGTAGGTATTATTGGATGCTTTTCTTTTGAGAACTGTCAGGCAGCGTGGATACTCATGAGGATACTGCTGGGAAAAGAAATGAACCAACAAATCTCTGCAGATTGCCAGAAGCAAACAACACTTAGCACTATTGTCAGTACAGTTTCTCCCTTGTTACTTGAACAATAGTTCAAAATTATGATTAGATACAGTTGAAACAGCCAGTGTACACAACAAAAGGTGTGAGAGAATGCACTGTTAAGAAAAAAACAATTAATTAATTTTATAACAGTGAGGTGGCCTACAAAAGGCAGCCTTCAGAGTGTATTTAAGGTGAATATGACCTTATTCTCTAATATGCACAGAAACCTTTGAGATACGTTAACTTAGTGATGACTGTGAGTGCAGGATATGTAGAATTCTTTAACTCATGAGGGGAGAAAAAAATTCATGAATGACTTTTCCTGAAAGGATTTCCTTGAGTCTTGAGTCCAAAAAGGAGCTGATTATAAACTTCAGACCCACTCTTTGACATGAGCCAAGGTGACTTTTGTTCCTGTTCATCCACATGCAAGCTGGTTTAGTAGCTACTTCCTTACTAATGTCAACTAAGTCCCCAAAGCAAAGACAAAGCAGAAGATATGGGGGTTTCATGTGTTTTTCATGTGTTCTTTTTCTTTTTCTTTTTTTTTTACCATATTAAACAATAAGCTATTTAGGGAAATTATGAATAAGATAGTTAAAAAGGAGACCACACATATTCTTAGTGACTGAGAAATACATAATTGTAGTTAATTGTTTCCAAGGTATGTTTTGCTAAAAGCATAGAATTTCCAGTCTGTAATACACTCCTATTCCGTATGTAGCACTTACTTTTCTGCTAGTGATGCAGAAAATAGTTCCTGTTGTCATCATTTCTAGCTATTGTCAGTTAAAATAAGGAATTGAACTAGGAAATATTTCTATTTCTTAGTATTTTTTTTAAAATTATGCATACAAAAGTTTAAAACTGTATCCTTTCCTGAAACATGAATAATGTGTATAAGTGATTAGTGAGATTTAATACTTTTACTTTTGCATATTCAAAAGTATCTTAATTTTATCACAGCCATTGTGATAGTCTTTTCCATAAGGGGTTTTTGAGAATACTATCTGAAAAGGGAGCTTATATCTGAATGGCTGAGTATAAGATTTCACTCTAAATAGCAACTGTGGAAATAAAAAAAGCAAAGACCATGTGAGGAATTCTTTTTTGACTTCCTCTAGTTGCAGCTTTATGACTTCTGCTCCAAATTCAAATTAAATCAGTCAAATAAGATTGCGTTATATTTTTCCTTGCCCCTAAAATTAGAGTATGTTTTCCATATATATGATTTATTTCAGATTTAAATGAACTACAAAGACTTTCAGAACAAGGTACTGTGCATTTCAATGTAGCAGGCAGCATATGTTGAATCTCATAGAATGGCAGCTACCTCTGTAGACTGCCTAATCCCATAAATTTAATGGTTCAGCCTACAGAAAATAGGATCTTAATGGTTATATATCTATAGGCAGAGATTCATGGTGCTAGAAAGGCTCATTCAATCATCTAGGTGGACTTTCTGTATATTGAGGGGCTCTTAAATTTCACACTGTAGCCCACAAATACAGGAGTAAATATATAGCTAATCATCTTTATCACCTATGGCAATTTGTAATGAGCTTCAGAAACCACGCCAGCGGAGCCTGCAGTGTACACGGGGGAGGACTGCCACGGCTTCTAGGACAGAAGAAGTGTATCAACCAGAATGGATGCTTCTCTCTAAACCTGTTTCTTCAACCTCACTTTCTTTTATGCCTTTGCTTCTCTCACGTTAAAGTCCAAATGTTGTGGACCTGCAACCATGAGAAGTTACTGACATACAGACTAGCTTCTTCTGTAGCCTAACAAGCTGTAGCACTTGAGGCCAGAAGTGGGGGGGGAGGGAAAGAGAGTCAGACACTATAGGGAGAGAGGAAGATGGCAGGTCCATGTTCCTAATGGTGTGATTTTTTGAGATTCAGATGGCCTTCATTAAGCCTAAACTTACTCATGTCTGCAAAGGCTGAAATTAGCTAATCACAGTAAATAGTAAGGCAAGTAGTGTCAACACAGAAGAATTCAGGGAAAGCTCCTGACTTGAAGGTCAGCAGCTTTACAGTGTAAATTCTGGAGCTGGCAAAGAAAACATGCCAGGTTTAGAGTGTAACCAAGAAACCTAGAGTCTTTTGTAGCTGACTTGGGGATGGACCACAGATAAGTATTGAAACAATTTGTGCTCGTGGCTTTATGTGTGTGCCTGAGGGTATAAGCATACCATTCCCAAAGATCACAGCACACAGCAATTCATTAGGAATTCATTAGAAATGCAACTCATTGAAGACAATGAGTTGTCTTACCTTTTCTACTAACATGCACTGCAGAAATGGGACTTAGCAGAATGAGACATGGATATTTGCTTTAAAATGTTGTAGAAAGGTTTTAGAAACACATACCTAGATGTGTGACACCCTAGAACAGACTAAGATTTGCTAAACTCAGCCTCCAGTACTTTTTCTGATTTTCAGGCATAACTGGCCCATTCTGATTTATACGACTGTCCCTATTGAGACAAGTATCTGTGTATTTGACTCAGAGATGAGATATTAATTCATAAGGTCCCTATATTAAATACATATGCTATAGTGTTTTCTGTCACTACAATGCCTTTTTCTTCCTATTTTGCATTCATTTCCCTCTTTCATTTATCTTGCTTTCCAGATAGTTGGTTAAGTTAATGTATTTGCACTTGGCTCATGCATTAATCTCTGCAAACTATATGACATTTTGCATACTGCACACCTTGTCATAAATTATTACTTACTTCATAGTATGTATAACTCTGCATTTCCAACCACTCTAAATAAAGGTAAAGCAATGCCTCAGCGACTGGTGACTCACAAAATAACATTGACAGAAGGAAGCCATTCACAAATAGAGAAGTAATGAAGATTTCTTTTCAATCTAATGGGCATTAGGGAAAATATTTTAAAGTTCAGCAAGTAGTTTTGAATTTTAATATGTAAGTTTACTAACACAACTCCTAGAGCTGGCCATGAATTCTAAGAAGGATAAGAAAATGTCACTGCGCTATGAGATAAGGAGTCACTTAATCTTCTCTGTCTTATTCCTTCCTTTGTTCAATTTTCTTTTATTAACACAAGAACAACGGGTTTCTTTAGGTCTTGAAGTATTCTTATTTATCTGTCTTTGCTGAAGTTCAGTTCTGTAGTGAAAAACTAACTAGCTGGGGGTTCACGTAGTGTCTGTCATTTCTTGCTGTGATATGAAACAAAACGAGGAGCTTTTAATATACGCAGTGAGGAAGGTTAGATAGACCTCCTCTGCTCTTCAAATAGGAGGCACCGTGCACCACTCCCTGGATACAAATTACCCCAGCGTAACTGAACATCCCTCTGGAATTGTGGGATCTCACAGTTTGTCCTCATCTGCAAGACAGATTTTCTAGAATCACACCATGTTCCAGTGGGAAAAATAAATAAATCAACAAAAGTCATTTTATAACTAATTTAAAACCCTTCCTTCAACAAGCAAACAGAAAGTTGTATTCATCCTCACAGTCTTTTATCCAGGCACACAGTGGTAAAAGCCAAAAGTTGCAAGCAAAGCCATGAAGCTTTCAGGACAAAAACAAAAGCCTTTCCTTCTCATCATAGCTGCAGTAAGATCTGAAATATTCCTAATGTTCAAATGACTACTCTCCTGTCTGATTTCTTGAGCCCTGTGCTTACACCATTGTCTGGAGGTTGCTGTTTCTGTTTTCCACTTTGTTGAATTCCCACAAAAATATTGTTGAGTGAATATAGCTCTTGTAGAAATCTGCAGCTGTAAGCCCAGAGATGTTCAGGTGGTTGCAAAGCAAGTTAGCTAGGAGAGTGCTCAAAGCTTTAATTTTGGAATTAAATTGTAGTAACAGTAACAAAAACCCATTCAACACATCAGCTAGTAAAAGAATGTCGTATGAGATCTGCAATTTCAGTTGCAAGTTTGTTGATGTGCACACCCACTGTCTACTTTAGAGTCTTTTTTTTAATACCGGGAATACATCCAGATACAAGGCAGGTGTATTAAGACAGATGTAGTGTAGGTCGATACTAGCAAACTTAATACTTGAGCAGTGAAAGTCTAGTTCAAAAAATAAGTACAAGTCAGTCCTTCCTGAGAGCAGAAGACTTCTTGAAAAGTTGAAGAATGCTCTTTACCTGCTCTGACTTCCTGGATGTATTTTCCTGTGTTCTCTGTGATACACTGAGACAGATACACTGCCAAGGTGTGGGATAAATTTGGCAAGCCCTTGCTCCTCACCATGTTGATGCAGTGGCCTTTCTTACACTTGCTTCCCTGAAGGAATGGCTGTCCTCACAAAAGGTCTATTTCCTCCTTTTCTTAGTTCAGCTTTCAAATACAATTGTAACTTTATTTTATTCTGTGGATTCTCGCCCATAAATTTCTTTTTATCTCAGAAGTCAATTACATCAGTTAATCATAAAGAATCTGGCAACATTATGTGATGCATGTGTGGGGCAATATATAAATATCAAATCTTGTTGCTACAGACTAGAAGGGAAATGCTGCTTATGAAATATGTTTTAGGAACTGAAAAGGCCAGAGTATTCCTAGGCTGGAGTTTACTGGTAACTTAAGTGCCCTTATCCCTGAAAGTCAGGTGACACATATGCTTGAATCAGAGCTGTGACATTTGCAATTATTTTCAAGCAAAAATATGTGCCTCCAGGGATAACACTCAGAGAAAGCAAAAACTTAGACAATAGACTTTTCTTTCTCTCTGTCTTTCAAATGTTTGGAACAGCTACAAAACAGATTGCCCAGTGATCACAGGATAGTAGAGAAGAATAAAGTGAGATAATCAGGATAGCAGAGCCATTGTCTCCACTAACCATTTTCTAGACTGTGTCACTTCCTATGAGGACAAACTAGTTTTAGTTGCGGGGTAGGCTGGACAATTGCATTTCCATGGTCCTGTCTGAGCTACTCATGCTTTTATGATCCACTCTTGCAGAACTGAATGGGGAATCTCACCCTCTGCCTCTAAAAGAGCTTATATTACATCTGAAACCCACACAGTAAATCCTTTATTTGATGTACTTCATGAAAGCAGGACTGTTCATTCAACAACTACATGTGATGTTCACACTTTTTCCATGTGCCGTTCCTGCAGAAAAGAAAATGTATGTGGTACTATGGATTTTATTGTTTGTCACCATCAAACCTTGACCAAGCAAAATATTATCAGGGTAGGAGAGTAAAGATACATCAGCTGTGAACTAGTGATGAGAGTTAAATATCACAGCCTCTGTAATTTTCTAGCCCTCAGTCAGTACCCTACAGTGTCTGATGTTACTATTTATACCTACTATATTTCTTTTCAGCATCTTTCCCTTGCTGAAATACTTCTAGCTGCTCAGTGGAAATAAATCTGCACACCAATGACACCTTGCTGGGCATCCCAGGGACTTAAGACCTTGACTATGAAAATGACACTGGTACTGTCTTTTAAAAAAAGATTGGCGGAAGATGCCTCAGAAGACCATCATGCCATTACTATGAAGTGCCAAAAGCATATGTTTTTCAGAGTAACTGGCAGATGTTTGGGCCTTTAGCACTTGTTTGAGATTAGCAAACTATTATTTTACGTATGTGCGAGGGGAGAAGACAAGAAAAAGCCAGCAAGAATTTTTTAAGGGTCTTACTAATGTCCTTCTCTCTAAATTACAAATGTTTAGATATTTCTCTGCACTTCACAGATGACAATTTTTACAAAAGAGATTTATCATTTTCTTACTAGTAGTGTTTTATTTTATTTCTATCAGTTTCAAACTCAGGTTTAAAATAAAAACAGAAAGATGGAGGTAAGCTAAATCACTGAGGCATAAGGGTGGTGCATTTCTTTGCCTTGTGACTGTAAGCAGCTGGGCCAAGGGCTCCTGATGAAATTCATCTGGATTGTTAATCTCCAGCAGTGTAGGCTGTAAAGCAAAAAGCACAGAAAGTCACACACAGTAGTGCAATCCCAATGCACTATTGACAGGTGTTGGGCAACGGGGGACATGGCAGAGGCTAAATAGGGTGAAATGAAAGAAAAACAGCACTGAGTATGGGAGCTATCATAGCATTTCTGAGGCAGGGAAGATGGTAAGTTGGAAGAAGTTTCACCAGCAACACAGAAAGGCTGCTCTTAGGGTGGGTAATATGATTGAAAGATTAGTGACTGCGTCAGTCTGCCCCATGGAGACAGTGGCATGGGTGGCAGGCTTGGCTCATGTGCAGGGATTGAAATGGGCTCTTTACAGTTCCAGCTGAATTGCTCAAGGATGACACATTTCAGAAAATTCATTACCATGGCCATTTCTTCTTATTTATTTCTCTTTTTAAAAAATATTCATAGTAGAAATAATGATCTAACTTATGAGCCGTTACACACCTGAAAAATAATTGCATGGCACTGAAGTTTTCTCTCTCAATACATTTTTGAAGGCCTCCAGCTTGGTTTTTGGATGCAAGGAGAGGTAAGAATGACCAAGGTACCAAACTCCTGATTATCAGTTGTTGGCCAGTTTCCATTCCAATTTTTTCCACTTAAGCTAGGCCTCCTGTGAATTAAAAGAGAAGACATGGAATTGTAGGGCTCTTGATTTTCACCCTGGAAGTATACACCTAAAAAGGGCTTTAGACACAGAAAAAAAAACCATTCCATTTCTCTGTTATTGCTGCATCAATTACTTCAACATATTTTCAGCAGATTTAGGTGGCTTTTATTTACAGTAACCTTACCAGCAGCATGATCAAAATACTTGTTTAATTCCTTATATTTATTTTTTGCTGGCCTTTGTGAGCATGTGTTGCTCACAAAAATCAACCTATACCAACCATTTTGAATGTACTTGCCTATACTTAGCATGAATCTAAGCAGATGGTTGAGTGTTGCTTACTTGGAGTGCTTGCTCTCACACTTTGGCATTTGTTTTTTTTTCATTTTAGTTTACCTTTGTGTCTGATAGAATTAGGAGAAGGGAACAAAGACAGTATAGCATTGTTTGTTAGGTGAAATAACCTGTATTTTTCTTTTTGCTCTATAAGAAGACTAGATGCGGAGTTGAATCCAAACTCTTTAAGGAGAGTCAGAATAACCAGGGAGCGGCTGATAACATGTCTAGACCTAAAAAGCTCAAAAAAAAAAACCAGAAGGAAAGAAAATTCAATTCATTTTGTGTTGGTGAAATGGAAATCAGATGAGCCATGGCAGAGGCACAGAGAAGGATTTGTCTGCCAGGGCACAGAGATCATTGAAAGCAGAGGAAAAACCATGGAAGACCGTGGCTTGGGAACTGAGCTGGTGGAGCTGCAACAGCACACCAAAAGCAGGACAAATATGAAAGGCAACAGCCCCAGAGACTTGAAATACTCAGCAGTGTTGCCTTTGTAATGTAAGTACTCTGCTACTCAGTCTGCCTCTGAAGGGCCTTCCTGTCAGGTTGAACAGAGAAGAAAGCCAGAGGTGACCACACCAGCTCTGAGGGGTTTTGCACTGAGAGCTGTCCACGGCCACTGAACCTGGGAACTCACCCTTACATGTGCCTGAAACTTTTCCTGCCAAGAAAAAGTTTCCTTCCATTTCCCTGTAGACATTTAGGGAAGCTTACATTTAGGCTAGAGATGTTTTTGAAAGAGAGAGTTCAGGGCTAGCTTGTTTAAATAGTAAAGCTTTCTTTTGAAAGGGAGAAACCTTCACGGTTCCCAGTTTCTCTCTATATGTGATGGGTAGAGGTGTTTATGATCCTAAGTGCTCCTCTAAGGCAGGTGTATTTGGGTTTATGGAACAAAACTAAATAGTCATATCTTTTTCCAATACCAGCTACATTATTTCTGCAAAACTTAAATGTATCTGTGCTTAGGATGCATGCAAATAATACAAAAGTGGTAAAAAGAAAGGAAGAAAAATTATTTTTCCTATACCTTTCTCTCTATTTTAAGAGAAAACATAATCAGTGCTACCATGTACAAGTATAATATTCCCTGGGTAAAGCAGCACTCTACTCCATCTATCTATTTATTGCTCAGTAAATGAATTTGGGTTGGGTAAGTGCCGCAGGAGAGCTGCCCAGGAGTGGTGCAACATTGCCACCGTGTGCTCCGCACCGAGAATTGGTTTTACGGTGTCAATACAATTACACTCCTTTTCGTGTTATTTTAGAGAAATGGAAAAAGATTAAGGGTAAGTAATTTCTCCCCAACAATTTTTTCTTTTTTATTGTGTATTTAGATACTGGGAAACAATGCCTGGAGCAGTGCCATTAGTCTCTTAAGGGAGTCAGCCAGCAACCAGCACATTTGGGAGTCTCCCATTGGTCTGTTGTGGGGCACAGGAACCGAGTTAGGAATTAATGATCCCAGAGCTAAATTCAGGAGCTGAAATAGATCAGGGGTGGGGGTTTTTTTCTAAATATACCGTATTTCTTTAATATTTTTTCTGAAACTGTCAAGAAACATCTTTCCTAGAGTAATCCAATGGAAATCCAATGGAAATCACATTCTAGTCACAGTGGAAACAATTAGCCATACATGATTGCCCTTAAGGATCAGTGACATTTTCAATCACCTTTGACACAATCTTTCATTTTTTTAGAGAGATTAGGTCTTGGCTAAGTGTGATCCTGATCTCAGCACTAGCAGAGTTCTTAAATGACCTATCTTTGCCTTTCAACAAGGCAAGAATGTATTTTTCCCTCTTGATGAAGAAGGCTAAACATTAAACACAGAACCTTAATGCAATCAAAATAAAACCGTGTGAAGGCATACTGTATTTTTAGTAGTTTTCAATTGAGAGAACTAAAAAAGTACATAAATGTATGGCATCTGTGATGATAGAAAAGACAAATTTAAATAACAAAAAAGGAAAAAGATTATTTTTTTTTAATGATCTCTATTGACAAGAAGGTGGAGGGCTACATTGGACCATTCATGATGCAAAAAGCAAGTATGTGTTTGTACCAGCAGTGTGGATACATTTACTGACTACACACAGTTAATAAAGCCTGATCATCATGGTCAAGGTCACAGTCCCCAGTTGGTCCAAATGATTGGCAGCAACCAGCTGGATTCAGGGAGGGGCAGGTACTGAGTTGGCCCCTTCACCCTACTGACACCCTCGGTGAACCACAAGTAGATTTTAAACCTATCCTTGAGGAAATAAATCTTTACTGAATTAACTGGTGCAAATTGCACCTCTCTGTCTAATGCGAGGTAATGTCATGCAGCCATTCTGGTTCCCAGCTTTGCCATTCTGGTCAAAATAAATATTTCTATTGGTACACAAGCCTAGAGAGCGCATCTGACAGCACTTCTTGCATACTGATGTTTTTCAGCCCAATTTTGTCACAATTCAAAATGCTAATTATGAAACCTAAGACCTCTAATTAAATTAAATCTCTAAATAATGCAGAACATTATAATAACACTAGCTCAGGGCATACCAGTCCTGTGGTGCAGTGCTCAGAGCCATGACTTTGAACCTCTGAAATACATTTTTAGTACACACTTGCCTTCACACTGCTGCTAGAAAACTTCCTATCCCATCTCAAGTCTTTCCATAACCACATTTTGCTAGCTTCCTTTTGTAAACAAACCCCTCACCAGCTGGCCCTTCTCTAAGAAATCAGAAAGAACAGAGAGCAATCAGAGTATTGTTCCTCACTTGTACAGGTTTTAATTTTTCATTGTGTATGGCCTTGAGACAGTAGAAAAATGTGTGATAATATTTTATTTGAGTTTAGACAGCTATGAGTGAATTCATAAGACATTCTCTGGTGGTGGAGTCTTTTCTTTATTACTCAGCTCTTGGATATTTGATTCTATAGCTCACCAGAAAAGACCCAGCACACCTCAGTATGAAAAGCATGGTGCAGGCAAATATATTCCCAGCAGACAAGATCCATCAGGGAAAGTGACATGACCCAGTTGTGCTCGTTTAGCAAGACAAGAACATGTACTATAGCAAACAGACCTATCATGAAGATCCGTAATATTATTTTCTTTCAATAATGTAATGTAACATCATTATAAGAACATGCATTATTTGTTAAAATTTGAATGTGTTGTTTCTCATATTTAGAACATTTGAATTAAAATTGTAATTTAATTGTAATAAATTGTAAATAAAGTTGTAATTTAAAAATCCTATTCTCAGCAAACACAACAAATGTAGTTGTTTTCAGCTTGATGCAAAAATTGGTTTAAGAAGCAGCTAGTGCAGCAACTACCAGAGATGCTACTACAAATTTGCTATCAATAGTTCATAGCTGCACATGAGTTTGAGGATTGTGTCAGTACATGGCCAACAGGGAATCACTTCCGCTCCTCATTTCAGGACAAGACCAATAGAAAACACATCTGAAGCCCGAATATTCCCAAGGTAGGGGCTGTCTTAGGGTTTGGGTTCAGTCCCCAGTGGGGTTACAGGCTCTGAAATTTAGCTTCAATTTTTCCAAATTTTTGACAAGAGACATTTCAGACCCTTCACTGAAATCGGTTTTTTGTTTATTCCACTTAGCCTCTCCTATTTTCATGTCACATGCTCTGCAATCAATGGATAATTGCATCAACCCAGCAAGAGCATGAATCGCTAAGTGAGCAATATCCATTTTCAACGGGACAAAAATATTGGTGTAGGTCCACTCAATTGTTCCATGATACAATTTAGCACTGCTGTATCATGTACTAAATTAATTAAAAGACTTTCCTTCCCGTCAAAGGTATAATCAAGACAATTTGCTTCCAAACATAATCAGAAAACTATGCAAGGAAAGCTTTGCAATATGAGCTATTTTTTCATGTGGAAAGTTAATTGATTTTCTATCACTTTTCCCCTCTGGGATTCAAATGAAGCTTTACAAAAATTGTTTCTCTTTTATGTGTAATTGGTCCACTTGAACTTTTAGTGCTTACTTGAAACTAGGCCAACAAAGTACTTCTTTTCTCCCCTTCTTCTGAGAGATTGTATCAACAATCATTTAAAAAAAAAAATTACCTAGAGGTCACAGAAAACTCCAGAGTACTTAAAACAATTAAATTTGTAACAGAGAAACTTTACTGTGAGGTAGAATCAGTTTCCTCTCCTACTGAATATATCAGTAATATATCAGCAAACAATGTTAATAAGATGGAGGTGGTTTGAAGAAACACATTTTTGTTTCCTCAGCGCTTGGCACTAAAGGAAAAATTCCACCTGGGAAAGAAAGGTTAGGGAAAGTGAACTGAAAAGCAAAACTGAACACTCAGTTATACCAACAAGTGCTAATCAGCCTAGGTGTTGGTATTCTCCCCTAGACATTCCTTTGGGGAGGACAGGGTGAAGCAGGATTACATGGAGGTATGTTTTGGAACAGAAAATTAATAAAAATTACATTCTCCTCTGGGGAGCCTCTTGGTAAGCTACAGCTCCCTGGAAGTGTCCCAGAGAGTTGGCAGCATTATACAAGAGCCCAGCTAGAACAGACAGTGTGTGTCCTGTGTTTGCTATGTTGATTCTGATAGAGCTACAGTGAGACAGGAGCATCCAGAGGAATTTATAGTCATCAAAAGACGGACTACTTTGAAGTTGACTGAACTGAGTTTTCCTCTGAATTATTTCAACAAGCAGCACCTCCCTGATTTGGGTAGTACAAATATTTCATAAAAATAACAGCTTAACTCAATATCCATCTATTCAAATTGACAGATGGCCAGACAAAAAGGTTTCAATGGCCTCTTTATCTCTCAGTACAGAGAAGGTTCCCTTTTCCTGCTGAAAAATGTAGCAATGCCATACCTTGTTCTCTGTGTATTACCCTATATTATATTGATTGCTCTATAGTAGCAGTTGAGACAAATAAAGGCGAGGAGAAAAAACTGTAAAAGAAGCATGCCCTGAAAATATAAATTAGACAATGCTTTTGGATTCTGAAAAAAAAATAGCTTCATTATTCCAAAGTAAGATCAAATTGATGTCATTTACTTCAGCAAAGAGATCAAGGCTGAGCAATGCAGTCATGAGCCAAAGATCTACATATAGAACACAGGTTTTCTCAAAGCCCTGATGTGGTTCTGATCCAATATTCCACTTCAAAATTCTAAGTTAAATTGCCTTCTTAAGAGCAGGGGAAAAAAAGCCATCTCTCCTATCTTACTGTGCAATTGTAATGCAATGAGGCTGTTCAAAAAAAGCAGAATATTTAAATAATATATCACTTCTCATTTTTGCAAATGCTGGCAGTGATGCTTCACAAATGGAATGCCAGCCTGTGTACAAATCAAGAGTTGATAGAGATGCTGTGGAACTAAAACGATCAGACTGAACCTGCAACAACAGTAACCATCCTTTCTTCCAGTATAAGAATTGGAACTCATGACAGTGACAATCTTAACAAGTAAAATTCTTCAAACCTCAACCATTCATTCTCTTGTACCTTAATCTTAAAGAGAAAACATTAAAGAAGTCCAGCTCCTGACTGATGCACTATTCTGTTTCTGTAGTATATTCTCCAATTTTGTTTTCAGATTTCTTTTAATTGACCTCTGCAAATCAGCTCCACCAGCTTCCTTTTGTGGCACTTGCAGAGTCTAGTGTATTTAAATTTCAGCAAGTTGTTTTTCCTAAATTTAATATTACTTAATTTTATATCATTCCTAATTTCATTGCTTCTGTTCAGAGCACTCCAAGTCATGTTTTTTTAGTATCATCTTTGAAGGATGACTTTGATTTGTTGATTCTGGGGCAGCGAGTGAAAAATATCAAAAGAATATACATTACAAAATTACATTTTGGGAAGTATAGGATTACAAGCAGTACCAAACAAACACTCATCTGAACACTTGTGATCAGAGCCTAAGCCTGTCAGTAAATGCTATCAGTTGCAAGCACCTTGTAAAACACACCCTGTAATGAACACTAACTATACCCTTGAAATAGTAGCGAATTGAATTTGATTAGCTTGTTTGCCAGCACGTTCATACATGTGGGTTTGGGGCCGCAGTGGGGAGAGGTGTTATTCAGCTAGCTCTTTTGACAACCAAGATTCTCATAACAAATACTGCAAAAGAATCAAAAGCAAGACATCAAGCATCACATTTGGAGCACAAGTAATGTTAGGCTGCTCAGCCAACCTCTTTTCCCACTAACTCTCTTCTTCCTCCTCTCAGCAGAAAGATACCCACTGGGCCATTGTTTTTTGTACAGTTGACATTACTAATGTTCATGAATGGCAAATAAATCTGTGGAATTCAGAAAATGTGTCACAACCCAAAACAAAGAGCCTTAAATAGATCACAATTTTGTTGCGGGAAATGCTGTTCAGCTAATGCAAGCTGTCAGTATTTTTGACAGTTTGGATTTTGAAATATGTTAGTTAACAGAATCCTTGATGGGCAGCGGAGCTGAAGTGTAAGTAGCTGATTTAAACAAAGGATATTTGGAATTAAATTTTCATTCAATAAGAAAGCTGACCATTATTTGTATTTTCCTGATTGCTTGGTTTTGACAGCTTTGCAAATGCTCAGCTTGAGCATGAAATGTTAACCATGCTTTGATGTTTCATGGCCCAAACAACAGCCTTCCATATTTTTTACTTTAAAATTTTATCCAGCAGGAAAGTAGCTCATGAGATTAATGTAGTGTCTTGTCAAGTTCTAGGAAGTTAGTTGCAAAAGTGACGTAGGAAAGACAAAAACAAAAATAAGGAAAAGAGGATGAAAAATGCATTTCAACATTTCTCTCTCAAAGAACAAATGTGCAATCTGCAGCAAATCTAAATGGCAGAATCAACACTTCCAAGTAATTGGGAGAATTTGTCCTCTTGCTAAGTTATTCTGAGGAGCATAAGCAACATAATAAATGACACTTGCTTTTTTCTAAGAATTATGCATATCATACAAATTTTATACATATTGGACAGAAAAGCAGATGGATTCAAGAAAACTTATTAAACTTAGGGCTTACTTGCTGCAAGTACACACCTGCTCTCCAGAAACTGCCACCAGAATCCTCAACCACAAAAGCCACATAAGAACAAACTCTGTTGTAACATATGAGAGAATGAGGCTAAAGCCTTAATTTAAGGTGTTAGCACTGCCACAAAATATACTGAAGAATCTCACACAAGTTTTAATGTCATTTTAGTGGCTCAAGAGATAACTGTGTTGTAAATCCACATGAATTACAAAATCATTACACTAATTTTTCAATTGGGCATTCAAAGACTCTCTAGAATTGCATGAAGTCAACAGAATACTTTAGTATGGTTCATTCTCTAGAGAAATATAATTTTTTATATAAAATATAATACCACTCTATCTTTAGAGTCCTTTTATCCATTATCTTCCTATAGAGTGTAGTTATTTCAATTGTCACATTCCATTGGTTCTTTTTATATAGGTAAGTCCCTGACTGCTTTGGGTTTTTTAGTCCAGATTGGTACTATATGGTTGCCACAGAAATGTTTGGTTAGAGATCTTTAAAGTAAAGTAGCTACTTCCCCAAAGTTTGGGAATATTCAGATCAAAGAGGGCTTTGAATATAGAGAGAGAGTTTCCACAACCTGAAATTCAGTATGAAGTTAGATTTGGGGATTTTGTTCAGATCTATCTTTGCTTATTATTTTGAAACATTTATGCAGAGATGTACTGAACAATGCACCACAGAGTATATAAAATTTAGATCGTTAATCAGGGAAATTTTACTATCTGTCCTTTCTGGAAGTGCTGTAAATGAGACAAATATTTCTGCATTTTCATAAGGCATTAGAATTGATTTCCATTTAACTGTGAGGTACTGCAATTGCAAATAAAGTAGCTTGTCTATAAAAATGACAGCACCTTTTAACACTTGCTTTTCTTTTTGCAAATTTGTTGTAGACAAGCACTGAAACCATCTCCAGTCTAACTTGTGGTATTGCACAGATCATACACCTGCAGTATTGGCTTACAATATCTTGCCAGCAAAACACAAGGTGTCAGCTCCAACAGCCAGCAATCACCAATTTACCGAACTCATCATCTTTTGAGATGTCCCACTACTTAATACGATTACAGGGAAAACTGTCTGCCTTGTGTTCCCAAGGGATGGGCAGACACTTAGCACCTGGGAGAATTGCATGCACCCACGACTGGCGAAGACAGGCACCTTGCTGTGAGAGGAGCTCCGGACACAAGCCCTCGTACCCACCTGTGCTAACTGACACCCGGCCACAAGAAAGTGCTCTGCGGTGGGAACCTCTCCGCTACCACAGGCGCCTGGCTCGGCAGTGCAGGAGCTCACCTCCTGAGGCCAGCAGGAGCCCTTCTCAGGGGTTTCCTCGCTTTACTGGGAGGCTTGAGAACACCGAGCTTGACTTGCAGCCCGTGAGGGAGGGCAGTGAGTTGCCTCTTCAGCAAGGTCCCAGAAAGTGAATGGAGTCTAACAAATCTCTGGCCCAGCCCTTATCAGTCACTACTTTTTCCACTGCACATCTTCAGGAGTATCACATTCACGATGGCTGTAACACAAATCTCTGCCGAACAGAGGTGAATGGCCACACTCAGCTAAACTATTCAGCAGGCTGGAGTATGTCCGGAGCACTAGTACAGCACTGCTGGTTCGGCTTCTTTGGTCGGTGTAACTGAATTGTCTCACAGCCTCTTTGCAGGGCTGTGAAAATTCATACCCTGGTAAGAGCAAGCTACTGCTCAGACTCCCAAGTAAAATTAAAGGTAGAGGACAGCAGGATACAAATCAGCCTGCTATCCAAGAAGACACTTTCATACTAAATATATGTTTACCCACACTATGATGTACATGAAGTTGCTGAGCAACTAGGAATTTGGTCCTATTTACTTCTGCATTTAGTGTTGCATCACAAAGTGACAGCCTACCTTTATAAGAAAGTGTATGCTTTTACAAAGGGTGCCAGATCTTTTTAAAACAATTCCAAGATAAAGCAAAGTCCACTTCCAATCCTTGGCAAGATGCAGAGGGAAAAAGAAAACACTTTAAAGGAGGTCAGAATCTTTAGCAGTTATGTATGTAATCAAGTTTCGTGCTTTGAACAGGACTTGCAAATGTATGTGATATTTTTCATAAAGCAAAAAGCAATGTTCTAAGCATACATTACTACAGAAACTCCAAAATGACCTGTGCAAAATTAGCATCTGAACAGTTACAAGATATGTCTTTTACATTTCATTTGCACTGACTCTTCATTGAAATCTTTCCCCGTAATGATAATGGGCCATACACATAACTATATATTCAGTGAAGTTAAATCAGGAATTGATTTGGCTCCATATTCTTTCAGTTAAGACTGTAAATACCAGGCTCCTGTCTGCTCTGTATGAATACAAATGGCCTCAGTGGAGTTCTGCCAGTTTATAGCAGCAAAAAATGAAGGCCAGAGGATCAAAGGATCTTTTCCGTAAGCGCAGGGATTTGTTTCTGTGCCATCTTTTTCAAAAGGTTCTGAATTATTGGGTGAGTACTCTCCATACTAAATCATTTTCTTTCAGTGGCACTGTGTGTATGCAAGTGTATAAAAGGATACCTTTGTTCATTAATACAAATATATTTAGAACCATAACAATGTCTGAGTCAGACTTGTCTGCATCTCTTTTCATTTCTTCAATT
Source organism: Chiroxiphia lanceolata (assembly GCF_009829145.1). Taxonomy (NCBI): domain Eukaryota; kingdom Metazoa; phylum Chordata; class Aves; order Passeriformes; family Pipridae; genus Chiroxiphia; species Chiroxiphia lanceolata. The sequence goes on along the minus strand of NC_045642.1, from coordinate 20,598,908 downwards.
TTTATCTTACTCTTTCACAACCATTATCTCACCAAATAATTACTGTTACTTTTACACCCACAAGGAGTATCTCTGTGCATTAACAATATTCAAGCTTTCACCAGAACCAGCCAAGGAAACAACCCTTCAAATTCCTGCCCTGATGGAAGGACTATTTTACTTCCCATAAAACTCAAAGAGTTTCCCCCAATACCTGAAGATCCATCAAGACTGTGGAGAGAAACAGTCAATATCCTTCTGGTAACACCAAAGTAAGCAACAAGTTTAATAAAAAAAAACCAAACATTTTCTGTAGATAATATCTACCATAACCAGTCAGATAAGCTCCCTGACTGATATGGATGCACATCTCTACTGCACTTTAGACATCCATGAAGTCACGAATACAAAGGGATTCGAGAGATGCATCACATAGCCTTCACGGGTTCACCCAATGTCACAGATTTTGCAGTTCCTCATCAGTGTGGTAGGGAGAAAACTGTTCCCTACTGCAGCGCCCCCTAAATCTATCCCAAGAATCATTCCAAGTTTCCTGTTCAATATAAGAGTTTTGCCTTTAATTCTTCTGCAAAACAGGAAAAATGTGCAGAAAAACCATAAATACGAATGACAAATGTCCCTTGCCAACCCCTGCTGGAAATATTAAAAATTAAAGAGAACAGAAGCTACAAAAGGAAAAGATATATATTATTCAGATTTCAAATCACCTCACAAACACTGAAACAATTCCAGGTAACTAACTCCATGTGCAAGTATAAAATTTAACATGCACATAAAGTATGTTCTTAAAAATGACAGCCTGGTAATGGAGAAGAGGAAAATATGCCTCCTCTGTGAAGGATAATCAAATGAAAGGTATAAGCCAAAAACAACCACAGGAGCAGGCCAATAAAATGTCATGTTCAGAAAATGTAGCCTGCACTGCCTAATCTTCACTGTGATATTCATGTCTGTTAACAAAGAGCAAAAAATCTAACTCATGAGTGGTGTAAATGTAAGTGAATTATCCCCATTTCTCTGTGTAAGATGAATGTCACTAAAGAGTTCCAATTTTGTTGGGTATTCTGCAGCAAAGTGCTTCTTTATATCAAACGAAACCATATAATGACTATACTGAATGACACTTATGGAGCATAACAGGTACTCTGAACATTTGGTAAGAATCATCTGCCTATGAGAGAAGGAACTGAATGGCTGGATGTATCCCTAATGTACAGGGAAAATTGATAATGAAATGAATAGAAAATTCACTTAAGAGATTCCAGAGCCAATTTGGCCTGAAGAACATTATGAACCCCTAGACAAGTCTTCTCATTGACTCTGCTGGGAATAGGATTCCCACAGGACCAATCTATTGTTTGTGTGTCTCACACCTTTCTAAAAAAGAACCCCACACAAGAAGCACCTAATTCATCATTCCACAAAACCACAAAAGTTCTCTTTTATGGCTGATTCTTTGTCTGCAGGATAGCAAATTCTGTACACAGAGGTCTCTCAGACTGAAGGTTCCTTACATTATCTTTGCTATACATATATATTTTAATGAGGTTGTCTCCCTTATTTTTCTGTTGAGGTTTTCAAAGGCTGATCTTGCTATCATTATACAGCACTTCTCAATTTCTTTCTCACAGATTTGCTCATGGAGCTCTTCCAGAACTTACTTCTTCCCATTTATACACACATTACATGTGTCTTCCAGATGAATTAGTAAATAGATCTGTTCCGAAAATTTTAACTGAATGTTTCACTGGAAAATTCCGTTTGGATCTAAAGCACTTAATTTAAAATACCTTGGGTTCAACAAAACACTTCATTGAGTTATAATAAATTCACATAAAACAAAACAAAAACAAAAAAAAAGTTTCAAAAAAACCCAAGCAGAATCTGCTACACAGCCAATTACATTTCAAAAAGCATTTTAACTACAGCACAGGCATCTTTTTGAGTGTAGATGTTAAAAAAAAAAAATCTCATTACCTTCTACCACAAGGTCCTGTACAGACCAATTTTTCTATACAACATACTTGTAATTTTATATCAGTCTCCTTAAACATCTTCTGTGAGACCTCTTTCTTTTCTGTTTTTTTCTTTGTTAATCTCACCCTTAAATTATATCCCTCTAATCGAGGTAAATGTCATTCCTCAAAAGAAATGCTATTCAGAGCATAATTGTGGTCTACAAAATTACTGATCCAGAAAATCTCTCCCTTGGAACACCAAAACACCTTTCTTTGCTTTTATAAATTGATGCCAATGAAGCAGCCAACTGACCACAGAGATTTCATCCACAGTCTTTAAACAGCTTATGGTTTGGTGTCCTGTCTGTCTGCTCAGGCACTCTTCCCATATTTATCATCATATTTATCACTTCAGAAATAATGGACATAGGCCAAGGACAAAATGTTGGTCAGTAAATTTTAGTGAATGCAGTTGTACCAGAAAATGACCAATAATACAGTGCTGTGATGTTAAACCAACCTCTACAGCAAAGCTTCTACAGTTAGCTGAAAAAAAAAAGAATTCTTAACTTTTCATAGAAAGTGTACATACTACCTTGCATCAGAGATGCACACTCTTCTTTCTCACCCATGTAGCTGACCTTTACTCAACTCCAGTTTGCTGGCTTTCAGTGATGCAGAGTATAAGCTATAAGCTGGTATTTAAAATCATCTGCTGTAAAAAACAGTAAAATCTTACAGCCTTTCAATGCCAATTCCTTTAATGGATGAGATTGCTATTTTTTCCTCTGTGTGGAAGGGTTTTTTTGAGCAGTTACTGTTTTCATTTTAGGAGTTGTACCATGTCAATTTTGATCGACACAAAAAGTTTATTGGAAACCGAAATATCTATTTCTTTGCAGAGAAAAAAAAATTTCCCAGATTTATTCACTCCTGTAACTCTGTATATTTAAGAGAAAGAGCTCAAGGACTGATTCGTCAACTGCAAAAAAGCTCTTAATTGCCTTACTGAAAGAATTAGGTAAAAGGCAGCTTGCGGTGAGGGGAAACAGTTTTCCCCCTGAAGTTATAAATGGTAAAACCCCAGGGGGTGGTGACCCTTGAGGTTTTACCCAGTGAGTGCTTTTGCAAAATATAAACATGTCACAAGCAGACTGGAAGAGAAGGTAGTTGTAGGTTGTTGTTGGAGAAGTAGCCATGTTGTAAGGCCACCAGGAGAAAGGACAGGAGCCCCCTGGGGGGCTCTGGACTCCAGCCCCAGCTGGGGGCTGCAGGGACTTGGAACAGTGTAAAACTGGGCTAAGTACCTGTAGCTAGAAAGCTAAAGAAGTTTTCTCCACCGTGAGTGAGCAGACAGAGTAGCAGCAGAAGCAGTGGCAGAACAGCACTGGCCACAGGAAAGTGGCAGAGAGCCAACAGATAAGAACTAAAGAAGCAGCAGAAACAAACATGCAGCGGAGCAGGAAGACACAGAGTTGTCTGAAGAAAAGAGAGCCAGCAGCAGAGAGAGAGAGAGTGTTTGGGTAAGAACTGAACCAAAAACCCCAAACTCCTTTTGTGACCTTTCCTAAGTGGAGAGGGTGGACTCCTACTGAATGGCAGTCCTAAATGCAGCAGCACTGCAGAGAGGAGCTGAAAAATCTCAGGCATCCTGGAAAGCTGGACCGGGACGATTAAATGAACGTGGAAGGGGTGACCTTGGCCCCCCTCACCGCTGTTGCCAAGCTGAGCTAGCAGCCTGAGATCGGAGCACAGAAGCTCTGACAGAACTCTTGAGGTAGATGCCTTCAACTGGAAGCTCCCCAAGATGTTCTGACTCAGGGGTGAATCCCCTGAGGAAGGGACCTTCATGGGATGTCTTACACCCCATGATAAGACGTAGTGAAGCGAGTTTTGTCCCTGCTACACAGTCCACGGAAGAGAAGGCCCTCACTTGGAGATGAAGGGCCACGAGGGCTTGGATACTCCGTTGTGTGTACTGGTAGAGATCCAGCTACAGCTGCTGCATGAGAAGAAGATAGATGCCTGCTGCCTTAGAGACATTGCTGCTCTAAGAGTGGAGAGGGATCTTTTCCTTCTTCCCTCCTGGACTTTTATTTGGAAGGGAGAAGAGATTTGATCCATTGTAAATACTTTTATGTCATGGTAGAGATAGCTAAGATTATATATAATATATTGTAGTATTTATTTTGTATAGTCATTGTAATATATATTCCCTTCCCCCCATTTGAGTCTTGTGTGGTGTCTGGAAAACCGCTCTCACACTGGGTTGAGATGTGGGAGGGGGTTTGGACTAGGGAATTGGATTTTGGAGTTCTCAAACCATGACACAGCTTTAGGATCAGCTTTGCACTAGTCAGGAACCAAGTCAGTACAATAATAAGCAAGAGTAGCCATCGTGCTAGTCTGAAATCCACCATCTTGTTTTGGTCACTCCAGCACACCTATCCTGACCCAATACAGACTCCAAGGCACGCTGGTAAAATAAACAAAAAATCTCAGGGATATCATTTACTGACCAGGCAGGTAAGAACATTAAATAGGGGTACAATGAAGAGCTATATTTTTCCCATAAAAATGTCATTTCAACAGCCTGCACAGAACGCCTTTGACTTAGTCTTCAGCTCATGCTGAACCCGTTTTCTTCTCTTTAGACAATTCTTTAATGGCCTTCAGCTCAGCTTCAGAGAACTTAGGGGTCACTGCCACATTGTCATAGTCAAATTCTTCATCAAGTGAGAAGGGTTGAACATCATCCCCCAGTAGCTGTAATGAGAAAAACCAGATACATAAATAATATTGCTGCAAGTGATAATAAGGTAGCTTAAAATATAAACTTCTAATTAATATTTAATTAAACTATTTTTTCTGACTCTAACGCTCTCAGCTGATTAAGCTCTTTTTAAGTAAAAGAATAAATTCAATTATTCAATTTGACCTAATTTAAGCCATTTAATGTGCCCCATTTGTACTGTACTGTATCTGAATGAATATCATTAACTAATTTTGCTCAAGGCAAGGAATCTAAAAACCACCCTAGCATACATCTATTATATTCCTGCCACTTGTAGCAGCATGGCTGTGGGGATATGGACATGTTATGTGCAGCTATGTTAAATTTCAAAGACAGATTCCATATCCTTAAAATTTGGACTAGTATTATGTAAAGCTTCAGCATACATGCATCTGATACTAATGTAACATGATTTCCAGAACACAGTTTGAGCAAAGGAAAGATCTGAAATGAGCAAAATGACACATAATCAATTTTCAGACTCCAATAATTTCTTTTCACCATCTCACAGATATGCAATTGGCTGGTTTGTATTTCTTGCATGATGAACATAAGAATCTTACTGCATTTGCCAATATGTGCCTTGTTGACATATTGTATAGCATTTTATTGCTTCTGGTTGAAATATCTTAGAATAAACACCTTGCCTATAAAATAAAATAATGAAAATGAATAACTATGGCAGGCCCTATGCTGATAAGAAACTGCAGGGGGCCACAACACAAAAGGTTTATGGTAAGCAGTTACATAAAATGAATTTCAGGGTAACACAGGAGACACATCCTCACTACTAAAACTGTACAGGAATGCTCCCTATCCCATGAGAAGTCAATATAACATGTCTAGAAATGTGTTTCAAAGATTTAAGTACTTCAGCACCAAATCAGCAAAAGATTTAAACGTATGCTTATTTTTTCAAGCTTCTGATGAATCCTTGGTGAAGCCAGTGACTAATGACATATTGAAATTGAGAATACACATTTTTTGTTTGCTGACAGGCAGGAAGAACAGTCAGCATCTTATGGTGACTGCTCAGTATCCTGCACAATTTGATGTGACATTTTGTAAGAATTGGCATTGACACAGCTAATGCCACAGGCCCGAGAAGTGGTAGCTGGATTCCTCTCTGGTAGCCAGGCACGTGATAGACACGGCAGAGAGCATCTGAGTAATATCTACCTCCTTTATTAATAAATTGTAATGTTGCCTGAATGATCAGGAAACAATTATTTGGGTTTGTATCATTTTATTAATCATCTGTATTGCTTAATTTTCTAGGGACCTGTTTTATACTGGCTTAAACAGATGATGGAGCATATGAATCATACTAGCTGCAGACCTGTAGACCATGGGCATTTATAATGGAAAAAACTGTAGATAGAGTTGGCTTGGAAAACAGCATTCATTCTGCTTGCAATTATTATGTCCGTGGACTATCCCAGGTAAACCATCATTAACTTTTATAAATAGCACATTTGAAATATGTTTACATGAGATAAAGCCTGCACACAAGCTTTCATTCCCATTAAATCGAAGGTCAGCTCCTTGACCTCCACACCATATTCATGTCCATTTTCATCTTTTTCACAGGCAGACACTCCTGGAATTCTTTGTAAAGTCAGTAAGGTCACCAGTAAGCAGGTAAAAAGTTGTACCACCAATAAGGATTCTACTACCTATCTTTCATTTGCAGAAATCCAAAACACTCTTCTAAAATACAATGCAAGGCACAGACTTTTCATTCAGTTTGGTTTTAACAATATTTGTTACCACATTGTGCTGGTTTTGGCTGGGGTAGAGTTAATTTTCTTCACAGTGGATGGTATGGGGCTGTGTTATGAATTTGTGTTCAACACGGGGTTGATAATACAGAGATGATTTTGTTATTGCTGAGCAGGGCTTGCACAGAGCCAAGCCCTTTTCTGCTTTTGGTACTGCCACACTGGTGAGGAAGCTGGGGGTGTGTGGGAGGTTGAGAGAAGACACAGCAGGGACAGCTGACTCCAACTGAACAAAGGGATAGTCCAGACCATATGGCATCACACTCAGTATATAAAGTGGGGGGAAGAAGGAAGAAGGGAGGACGTTTGGAGTGATGCCATTTGTCTTCTCAAGTAATTGTTACATCTGATGGGGCCTTACTCTCCTGGAGGTGGCTGAACACCTGCATACCCATGGGAAGCAGTGAATTAACTCCTTGTTTTGCTTTGCTTGTGTGCACAAACTTTTGGTTTCCCTATTGAAGTGTCTTTATCTCAAACCATGAGTTTTCTATCTTATCCCCTTCTGATTCTCTACCCCATCCTACTGGTGTGAGAGTGAGTGGCTGCTTGGGGCTTGGTGTCTGCCTGAGGTTAAACCATGACACGTATCTATAGGTAACTAAGCTAAGACGAGTTTAAACTACAGAAAGCCTTCATACGGATTCTACAAAAGCAACTCTATTTTCCTCTACCAACATAGTTACAGAAAGTATACACACATTCCCTATGACCTTGTGCTGACCTTCATGTAATTCCAGGAAACATTTTATGTAGACATAGCAAAATAGTGGAAAAACTTTTGTTTACAAAACTTGACCTCAAAATCCTAACTGAAATTAGATGCCAAAACAGAACATACCCAACTTCACCCCATTAACAATTTTTCTGTTACCCACTCATTTCACATTTGAAAAATTTGTCCACACTGCATATTTATCAGTATGCTCCATCTCTCAAATGAATACTCAAAGCAGTAGGGATTCTTTTTTTGCTTCTTCTCCTAAGAAGCCATTCACTTCAACCTTCCTTGTAGACAAGTAATCTAAAACTTTTATACTACAAACTGAAATTTTTATGTATTTCAAAAGGAAGACATCTTACAATAGAACACCAAATCCTCTGAGCTGATCAAGTTATTATCTGGTTATTTTGCCTAAGGAGCTGAGAGAAATATGTGAATTTCAGGTGTCTAATTTAACATCTAATTGAAATCTTTTTGAGAGCTCTCTGGGAATAGAATCCTGCTCTAATAGAAAACTGCCAGTTTGCTTAAGATTGCTTCTGTGATTTACTCTCCGAAGGAAAAAATCACTTTCATTTACCGTTTCTGCATTTCCAAATTAAAGGGGGGAAAGAATGTAATAATTATATTAATAACTGAAGTATTTTGCTAGTGGCTGTTTTATGAAGTAATATCGTAAATAAAATACCTTAAAGTTGACATTTTCAAAAGTCTATCAATAACTGGCAACTCAGTTCTTTTATTAATCTGAGTGAAGTTACAGTTAACTGAACAGCCTGTCTCTGTCCTCCTAAAACTTGTATTTCTGTGTAATTATGGCATCTATGATTCACTTGGTCAAATTATGCAAAGTATGCACATACACTCACCAGTGATTTCATTGCATACTCATAGGAAAACTCACTAGTTCACTGACAACAAATTAAAAAAAAAGCTGGGGGGAAGGCATGTATGCTATGATCTATATAAGCTTAACATATACTGGGGTACGCAGGAGAAAAAAAGTTTGTCTTGAGCTTGAGGCACTGGACTGGAAGTCAATAAATCTTGTCCAGTTTTCCACTTCCGCTTCATCATTCTGGACAAGTCATTCAATCTTTGTGTCTTTACTGGCCTCTGAGAAGACATAACTCTTCCATCTTCTTTCACTTAGTCAATCCTGTCTTTAAGTTCTTCCATGTTCTTGTTGCATTTATGCACAGCACGTAGCAGAAACAAACCTCAGTTGAGGCTATCAGTAAGACCTTAAACCAAAGAAACTCAGTGGAAGCCGTATTTTAGGTGATAGATGCTGCCATGCCACAGATAAAGATAAAATGACAGGCATGGTATATACTTTTTTGAATGCTGAAACTACAGACCAAAAGAAAAGGGAGAATAGAAGGGTAGAATTCTTCTTTCCTAATCCCAGCCATATAAAAATTAGGTTTCTAGATTAAGGTAGTTAATTAGCAAAAAACGGCCCAGCCAGAGCTTGTAGATGGAGATATACTACATCTTATGACAAATGCCTATAGCAAATGGGATGAATCACTTTATGGAGTTGCTTGTCTCTGCCTCCTGATGACTGAAGGACTAAATTAGACTGCATCTAAAGATGAAGTTGGGTGAGATGAATCCCACTTTGAATGCAAGTTTATATTGAGTGGATGGAAAATATGCATCAACTGCACTCATGTGTATGCAGGGAGGGAAATAAGAACAAATAAAGACCCTAGGAAGCAGGCATTAAGACATAAAAAAAGCTATGATGTCCTTTATGAAAGACAGTATTTAGTAGAAATAAAGGAGATAATAAATTCCTGGGTAGAGAAGGAAAATGTTCTATGATAATGTACTTCAATCATCGAGTGCATGCTGGTTCAAACTGGGACCATGGGAGGTCATGTATGCTGCTCTGTCAATACTGAAATCCTGTAATATGTGTATATCTAAAGTGAGGAAAGAAAGATGAAGGAACATTGGTGGACAACACAAATAATTTGCTGGGTCATTCACCAAGCCACTTCCTAACAGCTTTTGACAGAAAAACATTTTCAGGCAGACAAGTTGTTCTCTAACAATTAGCCAGGTTATAAACTGGGTCTTAGCAGAGCTTCATTTTTCAAACTTTCCCCAGCAATACATTCAGAGATACATACCTTACCCTGAAGTGCCTCACAAGTATTTCCACAGCGTAGACATTTGACATGCTGCTATTTTTCATACGGTATAGTCTTCCATTCTCTAAGAAAATCAATTAGGCAGTCACATTCTGTTGCCCTTCCCTAACAGAGTTGTTTTGATGGACAGAGAACAGTCTCATTTCAAAGCAGAGATGTCTCCAGGGAAAATATTTTTCCCTCTCTAAACTAGTTCTGCCATGAGCAATGAAAGACTTAATTTTCAAGGCAATGACAATTTGAAGCACTGAGGGATTTTCAAATGGACCAGTTCAGTCTTGACAGTTCTAAAAAATCAGGCCACAGTTATATTATCTAAATGAAGACACAAATATGTTTATAATTTAGGTAAAAAACTGCCTTCATCTTAAGTAGCCTGGCACCAACCAAATGGTTGTGAAAATTGCAAATCCTTCTTCTTGAAAAATGCAGCAACTCTTAACCAACATAATAATACTCAGTTTCTTTCATAACCTAACTTTTCCTCAAATGGACATGAATTTTGCATGCAGTGAGATCTTTATCTATTTTTCATGAGATATAGTTTAAAGAATCATATGCAGTCCTTTATGAACACTGCAGGCTGCTACAACCCGCCTTCCTCTTTGGTTTTATACAGAAGTTATCAAATGAGAAAGCTATAAAACCACATTCTAGGGGTTTTTTTTGTTCTTTTTTTTATTTTCTGTGCCAATGGATATATCCCGAGGCAAAAACCTTGAATTATGTCAATCCTTAGAGAAAAGAGTGAGTATTTTTATTCACAGAATGGTGGGCATCAAAGCTTAAGAGGTCATTTTAGTACATCTACTTTTTCCCAAAGCAGACTTGTTCCTTATAGTAAAGGGTTTATTGCAAGGAACTAAACACAACTGAGCTCAGGACAGGAGGCACCATATGCACTGCTATAACACCAAACCTTCATTGGTCATGAGTCATTTATAAACTTGATTTAAGCCTCATGGGAACATCAATAAGCATATGAAACTATCAAAACTGGCCCATTTTAGCCAGAAGCTAACTTCAGCTTCTAGCACAATGATCAGGCAGGGGAAAGGAGTGGTGAAGAATTCTCTGCAATAGAAACATCCCCAAAAGTTAATGCTCACACTGACTATTTGGATAGGAAGCTTAATGACTTAAAATAAGCCTGTGAGCAATCTACACCTTCTGTTGCAGTTTGAAAAGAATTGAAATTCTGAAGGAAAATGGCAATTCTAAATTAAAGCTTGTATTGACTGTGTCTCACTAAATGCTCACAGTCCATAAAGCAAACCTCTCCATACCAGACCTAGACAACGCAGACTCTCAGCAGCATCTTGCTACTACTCATTTCCAAGGGAACAAATCTCAATTCTGACCACAATATATTTTAAACCCTTTTTTTTTCTGAACTGTCATGTTAAAGGGACCATTCACTACCTCCTTGTTGCAGAAAATGGTTCCTATATTAAGCCAAAGAGAACTGCAGAATACCATGAGATCACTGAAAAATTAAATGGCCTATCATTCTGCATAAGTAAGGATTTGTTAAAAGGTCGGGAAGTGCAAGAGTTTACTTGAATATTCTGTGAGTTAAATAAATTAAATATTAAAAAGCCCATATAGCATTTGAAGTATTGAAGTACACATTTTGAAAATGTAGGATTATATAGTAGCAGTGTGAGAGATAAAATAGAGAGTTTATCTCAATTCTTAATGTATTTAAGAATTCATTATCAATTTAAAAATCACTAATATGACATGTTAACTCACAGTGGTTCCACACACTCCATCTAGATCCCTCTGTTCTTGTGGAAATAACGTTAGAAGGTAAAAGGAAAAAAAGTACCCCAAGCCCCTACTGTTTAAACAAAGAAACCTCATACCTCTTGGGGTCTGCTGTCCAGTGGCTGTGGAACTGACAAGTTTCTGAACTTCAGTTGAATAGGCTTATCAAAAATGGGTGTACAATAAGTCCCTGTCTGTTCTACCTCTCCCGGAAGAACTAATGACCCTGCTGAATAAAAAATTGTCAACATTAACCTTCCAGTTGACATATAAATTAGCAAAATCTTGTTAAAATCTTGTATTGCTCAAACACAAGCAGAATCTTGTTAGTCAAAGTGTGCTGTACTTATTGTTGCATAAGCTATCATTAAAACAGATCCATGCAGTCCTGAGCTACAATCTAAATAGTAATACTATACTAAGCAAAAATCAAGGTAGGTCTTCTTTCTTGAGGACGCTGTATTAAAAAATCTGGATGTAGATGCTCTTAAACTCAGAGAACACCTGGGATTACACCTATTTCATTCATAACAAAGATGGAAAGTCCTGAACAGAGATGTCTGCAGTATAAGTTATAAAATACCTCATCTGCCATTGACTAGCCGAGTAGGCTCATTCATTTCTCATCACCTGTACATTGGGCATTAAGAATCACTGCAAAGCATCCTAATATGACTCTCCCAAAACATTAAGTAAAAATACTTGGTAGAAGTACTAATATTCCCCACTACAGTGCCAGATGACTCTCTTGTCCAAGGATATTTCATTGATGGTTTTTCCTCCCTAAACTTTCCAAAAAGAGGTACTTGAGAGGACTTCCCCAAATCTGGGATAGAGCAACGTGACCTGTCCATGCAGGCACGATTTGGCCCACAGTTCACAAATGCACAGCCTTTTTGAATTGCTCTTCCTTTACAAACTTAAGCAAAACACTGGGAACAGTGAGTTTGCATTCTGTGACAGATCAGAAGGATATGCCTTAGGTTGAAAAATATCTTTTAACATGAATCAATCTCAGCTCTGCTACAGCACAGATGCATCCATCTTGTCTCAGTAATGTTTTTATGAAAGAACTTAAGGGGACCATATGTCTTGCAGTTTAGTCAAAGAATTATGTAAATCTATCTGCTATTTTTTCCATCTGATACACAAGTATCTTTACAGTTTTACACTACATTTACATTCCTCTTGAAATTTCAGAATAAATTTTCAAAGCATTGCTTAAATGTTAGTTAATGGAACCAATAAGAGGATACAGAGATGCAGGGTGGAAAGGATGAAGTTACTATTTAACTCTACCTGCACAATTTTACCAAAGTAGTGGAGTTATGTACCTCTCATTCTTCTGTGAATCTGCATTTGAAAATAATGATTTCCTAGCTAGGCCTTTGTAAAAAAATCCATGACCAAATTCTTCATTGAGCTTTCTTCTGGGAATAGCGTACTGTTTCAAAGCCAACAGGGTTTGGAGTTGCAAAGTAAAATGTTCTTTTAAAAGGAGTTGAATTAATTCCCTTGGGTATTTCATTCCCAGATTTTTGTTTCTTGGTTCATATTCACACATAAGTGGTTTCATTTTCATACCTATTCTCTTGGTTGTGTAGGTCAATCTCTAGCCACCTATGCGCTTTCAGTACTTGTTCTCAGCATAGCATCTGTTCTGATTCTGCACCAGTTATACGAGAAAGCTTCCTGTAAAGGACAGTACAGTCCACGGGTATCTATGTCTTCACATGCTCTGCAGCAACTTTTTTCATAACTTGTGTCAAAACTATTTGTAGGACAGAAGGAAGATGAGAATGCTTATTTAAAGACAATGGCATCTTCCAGTATTGTTTCAAACATGCACCCTAAATCTAGACTCTCACTAAAGTAAGGGAAGTCTGGACATGAAGAGGTTTGTATCACCTCCTGATATAAACACTGATTATTTCTGCACTAAGAGCTTCTCCCCCTCAACAGCCCAATCCAGAGAGAGAAGACGAGGAGGAAGCACTGTTATGCAACAGTCTGGCAATGGCTCAGAAAGATAACTCTTAAGAATTAGGACAACAGAAGGAAACTTATTTTTGCTTTTAGCGAGAAGTGCTTGTCATACTCAGAATGTCAATTCCACTTTTTAAGGCTTGTTAGAAATGCAAATAATGTTCAAATTCCCTTCAATCACCCCGTAAGAATGTAATCAACCTTTGTTTGCCAGTAGACATGCCAGAAATGAGCTTTGTCTCTCTCTATCCTGGCTGTGTGACAGCATATGAAAGTCTAATTGGTAAATGCTGCTTTCCCTGGTAATGTTTAATAAAGAAACTCCTTCAGAGAGAAAAATTAGAGAGTTTTGACAGTCCTTCTCAGTGGGAGAACCCAAAGGAACTCCAGGCTTTTGTAAGTTCTAGCCAGTACCTCACAGCTTGTTTAGGCTGCTGCTACAGCACTACTGGATGATGATCCTAATTAAGCTGCTAATTATGTTCTCTGTGGAGGTGATTAATTAGCAACAGGAAAGCCTTGGATACTGCCAACGGCACCATATATAGAGATAACTGAACAGGCAGTGATATCAAAAAACTGAGAAGACATTTTGAAATGCACCTCTCATATCATGAAGAATCAACTCCCTGGAGGATATAGCAGTGAACACCAAAGATTTTACTCAAGTCCAGCACACTTTAATGATGGCACATTTGGAAACTGAACAATTCTCTTTAGTCCCTCCCCCCTCAAAACCCAGAAAGTGATTATTTAATCTGTCAACAGTGCTGAGTTGGACTTTTTGCTTATTGTGTACCATTAATTATAGGTATAGAAAAAAAATCTACTGGCACAGGTCTGCTTCAAACTTTCAAGAGTAAAGAACTTCAAAGTCCTGTCTATATCTTTAACTTTATGGTAGCCAAACAATGCCCAAATATATATGCACTGACACAGATTTTACCACTTTCAGACACTACATTTCACAAAAATGCTGTTGATGGGCAGCTGAGAAGGGAGGCAATGATAACAAAAAAAGCTTAAAAGCTAAATTTTGCAGTCTCCTCTGATTCTCATGCTTCAGGCTGTTAGTCCAAAAGAGCTGCCTAGCGTGAAATCACCTCAAGGCAGTGCTAAATGGATTGCAGAGACTGGAGGAGAAAAACAAGAAAGGGATTCACCAGCTGGGGGGAGCCCCGTACTTAGAAAAATCCACCTAATTTAACTCTGAATCCTCTTCCTCAATCTGACTTTTCTGGAGGTAAGCACAGACTCAAAATATAAATGAAAAAGGCACGGATTATGAAAAATAACAGATATTGATATAATTTGCCTAAAGAATTATTTAATTAATCAATAGCTATGCTTGGCCTCAGCTTCAAAGTAACTGAGTCAATTAGGTTCTCCTCAGCCTCTGTGGGGTTACAGACAACCAGGACCTTGAAAAGATAAATTTGCAGTAACTCAGTGTTCCAAGCTGAACTAGGATGAGACTCTGACACCCTTGCCTATGCAGTCTCACCCATATATTTAACTAGTCCTGTTGTAATTTTAATTAATTTAATTTTCATTTTCTCTTGTATTTAAACAATAGCACACTCCAGGTCTCTAGATATGCTTTTTACATATTTTGTACTTTATACAAATATTACCTGTTATTACCTAACTACCCTTCAAGCCCTGCAGCAAGAGATTTGTAACCGGACCTGGAAAGGAATTCTGTTGATCAAACACAGGGCAACACAGGCACTAAGTATCCTCCATCTATCCCTGGAGAAAGCTTGATCATCTCTATTGTTGCCTTAAGCAACTTACAGTTACAGATTAAATGCAGTGAGAAAGAGCGATTAAACAGTTCACCATACACACGCTGTCTCTACACGAAGCATTAAAGCTATGGTTTATAGTTTAGGGCAACAATTTTACTTTGCCAATCATGGTTTACTGTGCCAAAGTCCCACAATGCAAAGCACTGCCCTGGTTTCAGGCTTTCAGCCCAGTGATGTCAAAGAAAAACAGCCACAATGAATTTGCATATTGGCCAACTCCATGGGCTGTTTTTTTCATTTGTAAGAAGCAGCTGCATGCATTCACACCTTAAAAGACATTGAACTTTGCAAAATACATCAGAAAAAGAAAAAAAAAAAACACTAGAATGGCTCTTCCAGGACCATTTCCCAAAAAGCACTAGTTTATATGAGATATTTTAACATCTATTTTCTATCATGCTTTTCACACTTGTCAATTTTGAGCCACTTGCCCCTAGGTGCAAATATTTATTATATTAATGTACAGTTGCTAACTTAGCTAACTGAACTGCCCTTTAAAGCTAAATGAAGCACAGACATAAAAGCTTGTGGCAATTACACTAGCAAGGTATGATATTTTTTACTGTGTAAAAAAAGATACAATATTTTTAGCTTGTTTTGTCAATATGAAGTCTTAAATCAATCATTTGTTCTGACATATAGGTGGCAGCATTTACAAATGCCAACAAAAGAATGTCTTTCAAATTTGTGTCACACTTTGCTTCATTTATAAACTAACTGGAATTCTTCAGAATTAATCCCTATTAAGGTGGTCAGTAGGGATATTATTTTAGATTACTTTATTATTGCAAACAATAGAAGTGACACCATTTTATATTTTAAATCGCATTTTGTTGCTATGGTTTCTAAAGGAGTAAAATTTTACCTCTCTTATTACAAAGCCTTTCAAGTGGATTTTGACATGTAAGACAACCATCAAGCTATAAGTGCTATTTTCTGCACTTAGGAGTTAAGGGGAAATTTTTTACCCTGACTCAACAATGATCTCCACCAAAGAAGCCCCAGGCAAAACCCAGGCTGTGCATTTCCCAGGTATAAATTTCGATGCTGTTCACTTCCCTTACAGAGTTTAAAAGGAATTATAAGTGCCTGGCTCAGCAGTGTTTCCATGCTGTAAAATGCAATCTAAATGCTTAATGATGTGATGAGTCTTGTTGATACAGTTTCTTTCTGCACTAAGGCAAGTCTGCCTCTGATGAAGTGTGTTTTACTAGGGGTTTCTAAACTTATCTGACTGATATTTACTCTTGCACACACACAAATACACAGAAATGACCCAAAAGCTGGAGAAAGGCAAGGTCTGTCATCATTCCGAATGTGATGAGCTAACCCCAAGCACTATCAGAGCTCTTCTTTCCTCACAGTTCCACTCAGTATTTTAGTGTTGAGCTTAATTCTCAGCAACCAATTTGGGGCCCGTTTGGAACTCACAACATCTAACCATACTTTAATGAACTAGATATAGACAATTATCATTTCATTACGATACAAGTGAAATTTTTATGCTTACACCAGTAAGCTCCAGGGTCTTTTTAACAGATATTACTATAATTTAAGGCATAAACACAGAACAATGGTCTATGAAGGGAAAAATGGGCACATATGAACACTACACTCAAGAGAAATCTTTGATGTCTGTACCTGATACAGCACTGCTGTCTTCCTACGTTCTTTCTGAAATGTCCAGGTTGAAGTAAGAATATTTGCTGTAAACCTGACTTATGTTTATTAGGTTTATTATTTTCTTATGAGATACTAGAAGTCTCTAAGCCCTCTGACTTCATAGGAATTCTGCATAGACAGAAAGACTAATCAAATCTTTACTGTAAGAGTGGACAGACCAATCAAATGGCAATGAGTAAGAAACCAAGGATCAAAGTCCTCCTCATTAGCAGCTTCTATCAGTGACCTCAGGCAAATCCCTTAATCTGTGTGGCTTGGTTTCTTTACACAATCACACGTATAAATGAGGAAAATTAATTTAAACACTAAAAGAGTGTCAATTCTGGTGGCAATAAAAACCACACAAGGATCTATGATAGACAAATAACTACAGACATTAACATTTCATTTATTTTTCAGAGGTGGGAGAGTTAAAACTATTATAGACATTCAACAATTCAACACAACTCAAAATGCTCATACTTGGAACTCTTAAAGAACTTCATTGTTAATTCAAAATCAGTCTCATCTATTTTAAGCCCAGGATGGAATCATTTTAATAGGTAGGGACAACATTTTCATTAAATACTTCCACTTTGCAGAACTGTCTCTCAGCACCCAATCGCTTTGTAAAAAACTTTTGTAATCAAAATAATTTCCATACAAAACAGAAGTGCAGGAAAATGCAGAAATGTTGCTAACAAGAAGTGTTCTGCACTTCTAAAAATCTTGACAAAAATAACTGTTCACAAGGACACAGTTTAATAAATATTCCTTTTAATTTATTTTCTCATTACTTCTTAAGAGTGAGGAAATTAGTATTTTAATTTGGGGAATTGGGGCAATGTGGGGAATTTTCTGGCAATAGAAGAACTGAGGAATATCATCACTTTTAGTTCTTTAATTAATGTTCATACTCTTGCATTCAAAGAAACATGTTCATGTTCATAATCTTTAATCATGTTCATACACTTGCATTCAAAGACAGAAAATGACAGTGAATTTGGAGGGGGAAAACCTACCACTGCATGTCTCTTCATCTGAGTCTATATCTTCCCAATCTAAGTACTTGTCCACCTGCTGTAAAAAACCCAAATTCCAAAATAGATTAAGATGTATTAATTCCATTCCTTTTAGTACAACCTAGAGCAAAGTAAAAATGCATTAAATTGTCTGCTTCATCTTTTCCATTCTCCCTTGCATTTTTCTAAGAATATGAATTTTCTTTGAAATGTGTAACCCAAAGGAAATACTTTTAGGTACAGGCAAAGAATTGCTTCCAAAATTGCCGCATATCAATGTAAGTGATGGGAAAGAAGCTGAAGCTGTACAGCAACTTTTTCAGGAACTCAGTGGAAAGATGGAGAAGTAAAATATTTTCATAGGAAAAAGATAAATGATAAGTTATTATGCAATTTTGCAAGTTCACTTCATATGGCACAGAGACAGTACATGCTATAGGCAAACTAGAGCTTGATCGTTCTGTTTTGACATTAATGGTGAACTGATTGGGAAGTAAAAAAGCTAAGAATAATTAAATTTCTAGTATTTCATCTGGGACATTGCTCTACTGTTTTTTTTGGACTGATCTTCCTTGAAAACAGTCTAAACCATCTAAAAGGTACCAAAAGAAAAGGCATTTGTCATTTCAAGTATCACTTTGAATAGATGCACAGGGTGAAAGGCCTTTACCAGCCTATATGTAACTAGTGTTACCATGGAGGATTTACTATATGCACTGAGTTGTCTGCTGTGTTTCTATGAAGTAATTAGAAATGCTCTTAGATCATTTTTTCCAACCTGGTTTGACAACATTCGCATCAAGAGTTACATAACCTTTACACTCTAAAAGTACATACTCACTAATATTTGAAAAAATTCTGGATTTCTCTCATTGTTCTTTCCCACAAATGGGAAATAAATACATCAACAAATTGCAAGTAATTTATAAGTTAATAAAGCAAAAATCAGTCATGTTCTGATCATAATCTCCACTCTGAAAAAAATCAAAGAAAACCCCACCTTCGCTCTTTGAGACAGACTGAGATTCTTTCCATCTGATCCACCAGCTTTCCAGCTCTCATTCATCACTGTCTGCAGGTAGATAGGCAGAAATACCTACATGTACAAACCAGAACCAAAGTAAGTCAAAGCTTGTACTGATTTACACATACAGTTCACAGAATCACAGAATGGGTAAGGTTGGAAGGGACCACTGAAGGTCACCTTGTCTAACTTCCCTACTCAAGCAGTGTCCCCTAGAACACATTACTCAGGATTGTGTTCAGACAGCTTTATATATGTTGTATATAAAAATTTTTAAGAAGTGAATGCAATGCTTCTGAAAATAAAACGGATGCAGGTATTTCCCTGAAAACCTACACAGGACCAGACTGAATCAATTGGAACAACAATGCAAGTAACCATAACATGCCTAAAAAGCAGCATTTAGAGGAGTAGCACTGTTTTCAGTAGCAGTTTTTTCCCCTCTTTCCTTTCCTCAGGGCAGGCTTAAAGATCACAGTGGTCAATTTACCCCATTACAGCCTCCTCCTGCTACTACACTAGCAATTTTTCTAATGCATTCTACTATCACTGTATTTGTTTCTTAAACTGCAAATGTGGCAAAAATGTGCAGCCATGTCTGAAGCTTTTTTCCTTAGATACAAAGACAAGCATTAAGATGTTCTATTACAAAAAGGATACTGGAATTCACACATTGCTTTATGGGGCAGAAAGACAATTCAAAGTGGCTAAAGAGACCCAAAGACAGACTATCCCAATGAAGCAACACTATACTTCATGAAAAAAAAAGTTAAAAAGAATCTTGTCATTATTATTACACAATTAACTGACAGAATGTGACTGTTTTAAAAGCCTTGCTTGATTCCATCTCAAGTGGAATAGTCCTAGTGGGGAGGAAAATGGCATTTTGTGCTCTTTGACTGAGGCCTGGCAGGCCCACCATTTGAAGACCCCTAAGTGTGTTGCTCTGTGTATTGCACAAAAGGACCTGCTACTTCTTTTTTAATAAAAACGTTAATGAAGGGAAATTTTGAGTACAGGCTAGATCACAGCTTTGTCACTTTGTTCAGGTTCTTAACAAGTTTACTCAGATTTCCATATCACTCTCTCCAGATGATGTCTGTTGTTTTCCTGTCCCTACACGTTAAATCCCTAATCTCATATGTTTCAGAAGACTAAAAATGCCTCTGGCCTGCCTACTGTTTACTTAGGCATTACTTCAGGTATCTGAAGTAATCGAGCTTCGGTAACACAGAACTCCATACTTCCTAAAATCTACAATAAACAAAATAAATCTCTACGTGCTGGGATCCATACTCTCAAGATTTCTTTTCCTTTTTGCCAACCTCTACTGCTAACTGCAATCTTCAGCAAAAGCATCACATGGCTCATTGCAGGGCACCTTATTTAATAGTTGGATTATGGCAGCTCTTCAGCAAGGCAAATGCCACCACCAAACACGATCCCTGCAGGTGCCTCTCTAAGCATTAAACACTTACATAGTATTTTAAATATTTGCCTTGAATCAGACAAATACCACTAGCCCCTAACATTTGAACAGTGTATCTCTTCATATTTTCAACTCTTTGAATGTGGTGCCTGTCCACTTGGACAGTTGTAACTCCTTACCTCATTCTCATTTGGCATCTGTGATGGAAGAGATACCCACATTTCTTTGCTTCTTTCAGGTGAGCCATTCTGTTTATTTCTGTTTGATAATTCAGAAGTAGAAAATATTTTTCTTAAGTAGTCCACTTTATTTCCTTGAATTGTCTTCTCCTCTTTCTCTGCAAGGAGAATCACACCAGGTCAGATAACATAAAGCACTACCCAAGAAAAAAGAAAAACATGTATTTCCTTAGATCTAATATTGACTTATTTTACACATTCACTTTCCCTTTCATGCTCAGAGCTTCCATGTGCAACACAAAAAAGTATTTTGCAGCCCTTATCATAAAACCGAATATTCATTTGAACTTCAAGTGCATGGAGTATCACCTCCATACTGAAGACTTAATTGTCTCAAAAGCTTATGCAATGTACAGAAAAATTTATAAAACCAACCAAGAGCTGAAATACCCAGAAAAGCAAGACAGCAGAATTATACCTTAGCTTTTATTCTAAAACTTTATTTAAATTCTCTCTCAATTCTGGACAAAATGGCACATAACATGTGCGCCCATGTCTTCATCTGACACTGCAAACACCAATATATATGAAGAATCTCTTCTTTGAGACACTACTATACACCAGTCCAATGGCAACTGCACACAGCTATTTCAGATGTACACTTTTAACATTAAAACCAGAAAACCTCCCTCATTCCCCAACACCAACACACACTCCCAACACTTATATCTCTAATTGTAAAAGTCCATCAATGATGCTTACATGGGATCTGTGCTTACAAAATCACTTGACTTGTCAAGGAGATAACTAATCAATGATGTATCTTCTGACCAAGCACAAGAAAGGGCTCTGATGTTGATCATAGTACAGAAATGATCTGGGCCACAAATGGAGTAATTCTTACACTTTCTACATCAGCATCTTGGTATCACCCTATTTATACTGGCTATTAGTAGGTTCACATGTGAACCTCACAACCACTAAAGCAAACACCCATGTTGTCTAGTATAGAAGTGAGCTTTGGCAGTTCTTCTCAGAGCTGGTACTGATACTGGCTGGTCCAGGGTCAGTATTCACAGAGCTCCTGGGTGTCCATGGACACCACCACTAGAACCTCCACCACTCCTCCACCAGTCCAGGGCTGTGTGATGAGATGCACTGACAGGTCCTATAATTCAGCTCCTGTGTCTTTAGTTAGAAAAACACCTCGTTTCTTTACACAGTGCTGCTTTCAGTGTTTAACAGCTATAGAATGCTCAGCAATCTGAGGGGAAAATTTTGCAACTAAATACTTTTTTATTGGGATCAGACTAACAAACAGCAGTATGCCAGTGATCCTTCATTGCCAAAAGTTTAGGTCCAGAAATTAAGGAACCAATGCAGATGTTCAAGCAGGGTTTGTTCCCTTAAGAAATTCCTTTGGTCTTGAAAGACAGACTGGAAAAAATGTTTTGACAGTGTATTTTCAGAAGATCAGAATAACTTCTCTTGGGCTTATTTTATACATCAACAGTGGCTAATTGAGTCCTCACTGAAAATAGGGAAGTATTCAGAAACAGAACTGAGTATTTCAATGATAATTTTTGACATCTTTCAGACCTTTAACAACTCCTTGGACAACAACAGCAAAGTTAAGACAACTATAAGAGCTTCTGACTGTCCGACCAGCCAGGGCCCCAGGGCACAAAGGCTGGTGATCATCATCTAGGTGATCATCAAATGAAATGTCAACAGTACTGGCTGGATCTAGGAGCTGCTTACAGATAAGTATGTGCATGGATGTGTGGATTTCCAAATCCATGCTGTATAGTTGGGTTTTTTCCCTTCAACATGGCAAAAAATACAGTAATCATGGCCAAAATAAAAACGCAGTACTTTTTCTTTTAAAAGTCCCATTATCAAATATGGAGCAGCTACAGGACAATCAGTTCAAATAAACTTCACACCATATTCTCTTAATGAAAAACAAATGCTCATTTAATGAAGTTTTTTGGGTTTAGTTTAAAAAATCCGCTTTGCAACAACAAGAAACACAGCAGTGCATTTCTAAAGCATAATTATATGTTACAAGCGTTGAAGCAATTCTTGTGGAGAGTACTAATGATGCCCTTGGGGTTACTACACTGAGCCATACAGCAGAGTTCTTAATACCCTGGGACAGCTCTGTGCTGCCATTACTGTGACACAAAGAAAGAACTGGCAGAATGGATATAACCTGAAGTCCACACTCTTATATAAAGTAGGGTTCATAGAAAGAAAATTGCACCAGACCAGAGCAATCTAGCAAACAGATTTTAATGTTCACATCACAGATGGATTCTCTGAATAATTCCTAAATCCCAGGACTCTGTGACATGTGGCTTCTCCCCACTTTTTTAGCAAGTACTTTCCTAAAACAATATTTGGATACAGCAGTACATATGAGCAATCTCTTCCTCCTACACACTCTCTTTTTCAAGCCATGGAAATGAAGCAGCATTTGACAAGAAACCCTCTTTTAAATTCTTGACTGGTAAAATGGTTACCCACTATTTGAAGAGACTTTTACAGTCACCCTACTTCATAGGAAGAACTAGATGGCTATCTCAAAAAGCTTCAATTTTTTGTTACTGTAGTAGTAAAGCATGGATGGACATCCTGTTTTATACAAAGAACTTGCAAGTTTTATCTTAAAGACTGACAAGACACCAAAGGATATTAGTGTATTTTAAGTGTATATTGGTGAATTACTGCAGCCAAACATCTGCAGACCTATAGAGTAACGAGGGACTGAGGACCCAGTATCCTCCCTGTCCACACCAGGAGCATTTATGTATGAGAAGTGATAAAAAGCTTCCAGAAGCCATACAATTTTGTCAGCCAGACAAACAGAGAGACAAAAGAAATCATCACTGGAATGATCAGCAACATAATTCATGCAGATGACAGACTCTGAACAAACATGATATTCCTGTACTAGCCCGTGCTTATTTTGGATACCACTGTGGTCATTCTTCTGGGATATAAATCAGATCATTCTTCTTGAAAATACAGATTCTGAATTTTCCAAAGAAAATAATATAATTTTTAGCATCAAAAGACCTATGACACATAGTTGGGTAGTTATAATTAGGCAGTACATATGAGCTGACAAACTTCCTTTATTAGGTTATATATTTTCTGGACAGCTGAGCTATTGTCACAGCTAAAAAGCTAGATAGATTAAATGAGCTGGTAAGAAATCAAGTGCATTCATAGTCTTTATGTGCCATTTACCAACTCCAGACTACAGCTAGAAGCATTATCCCTTCTCCTAAGAGATCAGTCATAAACTTTTGTCAGAAACCTTTTTCTGGTTAAGACCATTGCAGAGTTATTGGGTTACAGAATATTAAACATTACTTTTGATGAAACATTCCAACTGCAATATGATACTAAATTAATGACTGCATGTGAAGAAAAATTCAGAAAAAAAAAGTGCCTAAGCAACCCAAAGCAGTTGTTAAAAGCAAGTCTGCAGACAGAATATCAACTATGCAACCATGAGCACAATGAGGCCATGCCATATAAATTAAAGGGGGGGAGGTAAATTAAACATTATGTTGCTAGCCTCAAGTACGGTACCTCAGGACCAGTGAGATCCACCTTCAGATGTCCAAAGTAATTACTGACACCTACAGCTTCCCAGTGCATATATCACTTAACTGGCTCCCTCAAAACAGTTAACAGTCATGATCTTACAAAATATTATTAAAAACAACACACATAAGTTATTATAAAGTTAAGGAAACTACAATCTGTAGTAGCAGACAAATATCACAGATGTATTTCTTTGCTAGTGTTCTGAATTTCAACCATTTCTGTTCCCATTTCTGAAAAGGAAGGAAGGAAGGATCACATTCAAGCCAGCAAGCGAATCACTCTGCCTTTCCCCTGACTAAGTGATAATTGACTCATTATTCACAGTCACAGCTCTCAACCTGCCAAGATCCTTGTAGAACACCGGCCTTCACAACATGTGACTTAAATCAAAAATAAGGGATACAAACACAACAGAATGTAGCAGAGGAAGAAAGCTGAAATGATGGAAAGATTCACATATTCATCCTGCAGACAGATTTTGTCTCACTTTTTAGACAATTTACTGTCTGTATCTTAAAAATGAAGTAAGAAGCCAACCTAGGTCTCTAGAAAAGTATATCTGAGTCTCTCAAGAGAAGTATCCATCATAATGGTGTGTCACCAAAGAGTACGGTGCACACTTCAGAAACACGTTTGTATCAGAAAGTATATGAAGCTTGAGAAATTATTTTGTCTCCTGCTATCTATCCTCTATATTGCTTAAAATTCTCTTTGTCTTCCAATTTGGAAGGGAATCTTTTGAAAATGTCCACTGATCACTCACATCTTTCAGAGAATATTGGATCACAAAAGTGGAGAAGAGAGCTACCTGTATTATCAGGAAAAACTTACTGTCAGTGTAATCTGTTAGATGACATAGTAGTCCCAGAAGAATGATAAAAGTCTCATGGTCTGAAACATTTCAAAGCCAGACTAGACAGAGCAATCAGTAACATAACATAGAAAATCTGGCTTGGGATAACACACTGCACAAAACAATACAAACTACCAGATATTTCCCACCTTTTTTTCAATTGAATTAATTCATTCCAAAAACAAAAACTGGTTGAGAATTATAAACAGATCCCTTTAACTATATAACAACAACAAAAAAAAAACATACAGGAAAGCTACTACCATAAGTTCCACCTTACTTTTTTATCTTCAAATCCTGGACTGAGGGCCAGCAGAAGGCCTGTGAATCCCTTAAATCCCTTCCAAGTTATGCTTTGATGAAAAACCTGGGATTCAAATACTACAGTGACTTTGTAGAGGACTCCTGAACAACGAACAATTTTAATCAGAGCAGCATAATAACTGTCTTGAACAGAGGTCACAAGCACAAATTTCATGTTCATTCACTATCTCCATTCTTCAAACCCATCATCAGCAAACAACCACATTTTAAAACAAGAACAAAGACTCACTGAAATGTTTCCAGAACATATCACTTTGACATGTTCACAAGGTGGTAAAATACTGTAGAAGTACCTGTATTTACCTATTTGTAACTATGTAAACCATTGTACCGCGCTGAGTTCATCTACCCTAAATGACAAGCTGTAAGAGGTAAAAAAACGAAATTTCAAGGCTTAAAATCCAATTTGCTGGGAAGATAATTTTTAAAGCCTTCTATCAATTTTTGATAACTCAATCAAAGCAGCCCCCAGATTTTCTGCAGTAATCCAACCAAAACTTCCAGCCTCCCTCTGCTTGTATGTTCTCCTGCTGAGAATAGAACAAAGTGTTTTGAAGTTACTTAGCCTAAAAAAGCCTTTCTATGTTCTCCAGATATCTTACTGTTTCTGTGTATTTATATGCATAAATCTCTGTAAATCAATGCAGTTTGTCCAAGTTTTCATCACAAAAACTCAAAGTATCCCATACAGGAAGTACCTGGAGGATTTCAGTATAAGGGTTCTATATGTCTGCCCATAAGTAAGAGCAATTCATGGGCAATTCAGGCACCTAAATTTCATCACATAGTCCTGTTTTAGGAGTCTTAGGGCACAGCCTCCTGCTGCCACCCAAAGAAGCAGGCGATGCGTCATAGACAGTGTGTCATATCTGCCCACCCTCAGCACTTGAATTGGCTATCCCCTAACTACCTGCGTTCCTGTAAATCCCATTCCAATCTTACTCCACCAAAATCCTCACTAATTTCAATGACAGTGATCTCACAGTAGCACCGAGGAAGCAGAACTCCTCTGTCAAACTTGATCTATACAGCAAAGAAAATAACTTGACTAAAATACTTGCCTAAGTGTGCAAGTTAATGTTTGTAACACAAAAATTCAGCTCGTGCAGCCTTTTTGTCTAAGCTCTTTGATCTTATCTTGATTAAATAACAAATTAAATAACGAATAATCTGCAGAAAGTATTGTTTAGCTTTTTTTTTCCTTCAAAAAAGGTCATTTTTACTATAATCAGTAATATGGCCTTGAATTTTTTTCTCAGTTATGCCAATTTTTAAGGATATCTCACTACACCATGTCCTCAGCTAGGATAAGTCCATGGAGTGGGACAAGTAATTTCAGTGGGATATTCCTCACCTGAAAGGGTCTCAATTGTTACTTTTGGTTGTTATTTTTGAATATTTACTATGTTTAAAAATCAGTTAGGAAAGGACTTTTCTTGTGCGTGCTCCTTCAGGGGAAAGATGAATGACTGCTACTCTCAAGTATATTTCAGCCATGCTCACATGCCTGCTCTAACCTAATGTACTACAGTAATACTTCTCTAAAACCAACTGAACTCCTAATTTTCAAAAGTTTAACTGTTCTTTTACTGTATCAATCTCTCTCCCTTTTTACTAAATGGAACCTATGTGTTCTGGTTTTATATAGTGTTTATCTGTATCAATATCTATGTCTCTGTTGTGCTTTAAATAGTCTCAGTGTTAGAAAAGGGGCAATATTTCTTGTTTATACCTCATTCACACCAACTGATCATTTAAAAATAAGTATGATTCTTCCACAGTTCAACAGTGTTTTTGCTGGATACCTTCTCCATTTGAACACTAATGTAGTCAGTCACTTGATAATTTCAGTAACCTTCATGAGCAAAATCTGGCTTCTTCCAACAGAGGAAGATGAAAAATAATCTTAAAAAGAATTCAGAAAACCATGAGAGAAACACTAGAACAGATCCTCAGTGGATATTAACCAGTACGGTCCTATTAAGGGAGCTATACCTCTCAGTATACACCAGGGATCAAGTGGTACCTATCACCACCAAGCAATGCCAACATACTAGAGCAGATTTCTAGTTCTAACAATAAAGAGTGTTTATGTGGTAGGGGGAAAAGCACAGCTTTCTAAAGGCAGAGGCTGTACAACTGATAGTATTTTGTAACTATAATTTGAGAGAGTATCAGGATACAAAAGCTGTAACACTTTTTCCAGTTGATAAAGGTAGGCCTGCTTCCAATAGCTTCAGAAAATCTACACTGTCCTTTGCAGAATGCAAATACTGTTATACTTCATAAATTTCATTTCAGGGACAGTTTAAGAAGAGCTTTAAATTAGACAGTAACTAATTGGAGAATACTATTTCAGTGTATAACAGCTCCAGACTTCTGAGTTTTGGCTACACTAAGCCATACTTTGAAGCTTAGCTAAGAAAAACAGAATGTATTTGAGTTTATTTCTTAAATAAGCACTGCATTTGTTGCACTTGATTTTTTTATTTTTTTTACAGTCAAAGAAACCACAAATGTGCTTAAAGTCATTCTCAGTACAAGGAAACTACATTAAATACATATGTGTGGGGAGCACTTTAAAAGAGCAGGAGATATACTAAGAAATCAGGGCAGAATCAATTATGAAAACTTTCTGTGTACTTGCATCCTAGAAGAATTCAGCCCTAGTAGGCAAGTAGACAAACGCTGTAAGAAACAAGTGAATTGTATATAATTAAAAGCATCTGACATCTCCATACAAAGTGTTCCTTTCTTAACAAATAATGTCATAAAAAGATTATAGCAGGTGGGAACAAACTAATAAAATGTCAGAGAGCCCAGGAAAATGCTTGATTTTAGACATTATAATCACAACATTAAAGCATCCTTAAAAGGTCTGGTTTTGGTTGTTGTTTTTTTTTTAAAGGCAAATACCTACTTTCTTGAAATTAGGCAATTGTATTTGATTTTATACTGAACACAGAAAAGCACTCAATTCTATAAAGAGTTCAGCACTAAACTGGAAGCGAAGTTACTTGATTTCTGTTTCCTGATTGTCCTGTTAAGTCACTATATATAGCTCTGATCTCTGAAATTATTTGCTCTGCGTCATTTCCACATCTGTAAAAGAGAGCTTCCTCACCTCATTGCAATGACATGAAACTAAGCCCACAGCTGCAGTTAGCACACTTCGATGCCTTTCAAGACAAGGTGATGAGGTACAGCAAGAGTTCACTCTGTGTTACTGCTTTTTATAGTACTACAGAATTCAATCACTGTCAATATGTCACTATATGATGGAACCTTTATCAAGCCATCAACAGCAAAATCACAAAATATTTCCCTTTCCTACATTCTAGAAAATCTAAGTTATACAAGAGAATGAAAATGCTTTTTTTCTTTTATCTGAAACAATCTTTAGAAATTGTTTAATAATAAAGACATCACAGAAAAAAACCCAAAACTGCTATCAGGGAAGCACTATTATTGAAGGGCTGACCAAGTTTCCAAGAGTCTGTCCTTATCTGGTGCTGCCAGTGAGCTACTGTGCAATGAACACAAGTCATTTCCCTTTTTTTAGGCATATTTTTTTTCTGTCTATACAATGGAGATGAAGTATCTTGCACAGCAAATACCAGGACAAAAAATATCCATAAAACAGATCAGCCATTATTATTTCAAAAATAATCTATTAAGTTTGCATCTCTATGTCTGGGTTTTTTCCTACATTTAGGGGCTCTGTATGATGTTTGATTTCATACTATATTGAATAAAGGTTACACAGAGATAGGTACTGAATTTATGATCAATAGAAAATTGCAAATTTTGTCTCCCAACCAATTCTATCAAATGCTCCAACACAACACATCAATAAAAAGCTCTGAATTGACGCTGTTCTCCTATTTCATGCCCTGTTTAAGTTCCGTGGGGATGACAGATTAATTTAATTAGTTTTATTGAACTGTCTAGTTGCTTTTATTGGAAAATACACTCATAGGCTGAAATTTCTCTTGGGGTTAGCATTGTCCTATTGGTCCATTTTTAAAATTAAAGTGAATTTACTGTCATTTCTTATATAGTTTTCTGCTATGCTTTCTGCTGTGAAGACTCACATTTGTAAAGTGTCTCCACTGACACTTATACAGGAAGTTGAAAGCTTTTGTTTTTCCTGAATGTGGTTAATGAAAAAAAAGCAGGAGACAGCTACCATCAAATGGACTGTGAACTGAATACATCGCCCAGCTTTCACTGGATGTTGATCACAACACACAAAATGGCTCTTGCAGGCCACCTGGAAGCAGAGAAGTGGTCAGTCACTTTCAAACTTCCTCCACTTGACAGTTTGGTTGGCACAGAAGCACTAAAACAACAGCACTGAGGCTATGAAGTTTATATCCAAGGTTTCGTTTGCTTAGATGGGTCTGATCAAAGTCCTTGGACTTCAGCCAGGCAGTGTGAGGTGTATAAAACAGAGTAAAAGGAACAGCAGGAGTGGAATTAATTTAATTTCAGTGGTCAACTGCCCAGGACTATGGAAAAAAATACAAATTTAAACTTGGGTTTGGGTAAGAATTTTATTAATGGCAACATTTTTCTATGCAGCTGACTGATCCAGAATCCTGTATTTTCAGAAGTGGGAGAGGAGTAACTTAAAATCTAGATGAAGAATTTGAAGCCTGGAGGATTTGGGGTGGGGTGGGGGTTTCTGTAGTTTTTTTGCAGATGGTCAAATGAGATATTTTATGCTCCAGTTAATTTCCCATTCTTCCTCTGAGTTTAGAAAAATGAGCAGATGCTGCCTTCTAATTTTGGACATCGTAGTTCTCTCCACCAGATTTCAAACAATCTTCCTATGATTTGAACTCTTTTGTACTCTGTGAGAATTTTTTTGAAGGTAGGGTGGGGTGTATTTTCATGAGATGTTCTCCGAAGTTGTTCTAGGAAACGTGTAGTTCTGAAGATACCACTCATTGACCACATCTACAGAAATCTGAATCATCCAGTTTTTTGTAAATCCAGCTCTTCTGAGGTTTCTTCAACTGCACAATCAATAAATCAGTCTTAAAATTTTTCTCCGTACTTAAAAAACATAGTGGAGTTGTGCAAACTCAAAACAAAAGCCAGTTAACTGTTTTGTCATCGAGTTGTTTTTATACTCAAAGCTAAAAGAATAAACTAACAAAAGTAAATATATAACTTGGCATAAGCATAAGGGGGTTTAGGGATTCTAAGAACAGTACACATGAATGTATTAAAATAAATGACTAAAACACTTATTCCTCTTACCAGTATCTTTGCTCTGACTTCCCACAAGAGGAGGTCTTCTCTTTTCCAGATGCAAAACTTCTGCAAAGCTTGAAAAATGCGAGCATGAAAAATTTCATCTTTCTGAATCTGTGCTTTAATTGCTAAATTATATTCCCGAGGATTCACCAGCCCTTTCACCTATCTATTCATCTTGTTATTATCCATATGACAAAAAGCACACTTTGGATGGTATAAGTAGGAAAAATAAGAGACTTAACTAGAATCTTAACCTAGCCCTCAACTGTCCATCCATTACAGAATCAATAAAAAGGGGTTAAAAATTTTCCACTTACAAAGGAAGTGCTTTTTAAATATTATGTATTCAAGATATATAGGTCATGTTCTGTTGGAGCATATATGTTTTAAATGCTGAGGTCAGACTTTTAAAAATACATTTATGTATGTTTATCCATGTTCCATCAGATCTGTAGATGTGAGGTAAAAGTCTTACTATAGGATTTACTTGTCAATTAGTCTATGAACTCTCATTCTCTCACTGCACCAAGCACAATTTAAGGAACAAAATCATTGGGATTTTTTTGAATTTTAATCAGGAAGATTAAATTCCCATATCAAAGATATAATTTTATGGTCCAACTAAGTTATAACTTATCTGTGTGATAGTTACACCATACACATGTCATGATATCTATTATACAGAATTTAGAAGGACTTATTTTGACTCCAGATCTTGTTCTATATGAACTAAGAGAATATCTTTTCAAATATAGCACAAGGAAGAATGGAAGTAGTCAAAGGTCACGGATTCAGACACCAAAAAAACATTCTAAAACTATGATTTTCTTGATTAGGATATTAGCAGTTCATAAAAAGTCAAATGGAAGTCAGGAACGTAAAAATTCGTTAACACTCTTTCCCATATTTATAAGAATGAAACTATTCTCTAAGCAGAAGATCCTAATGTGTTCACAGTGGGTGACTCCAGGCTATTTAGCTCTTTTAAGCTAGGTCAGAACAGTCAAGGATGCTTGGGTCTTTATATCAAGATATATTCTTTACAGTATTACTGTGTGCAAATGTAATTTATGAAGAAAAATTAAACAATCGTTAGGGTATCAGATTCTTAGGAGATGCTGGGGAAAATATCCTTGCAATCCCAAATATAGACCTAGGACAAATTCATAACCAAGTGAAAATCACCTTCTATAAATCTGTTTCCCTGTGAAATCAATGGGATTCAATTAGTTTTGTGTGTGGGTCTTCTGTTTCCAATGTTATGACAAACAAAAATCTATCAGATGACAATGTTTTCCAACGATTTTTTTAAAAGACCTCCTATATATTTATGCTTGGTTATTTGTGTATACAAATAGCTATCTCCATATCTAATTAGGCAGGACTGCAAATTCTCACATTAATGCTCATTGTACAAAGATTTGGTGTGGGGGTCAATACCACTATCAAGGCCAAATTTAGAGACGTAATCTGAAAACAGTAAGATTTTTTGCCTGACAGTAACCACAAATATGTCCCCACAGTAAATATCTGATCTCATTACACCAAAGTGAAAACTTCTGGATCCTATTACCAGGTAAGTTGCTTTAAAAAAAAAAAAATTAAAGGCAAATGACTATTTTTCAAATGCAAAATTAAGAAACTAACAATGTGATATTTTATAAAATATTTTGCACTGTTCTGATGCTAAAATGCCTTATGCTTTAAGTGGAATTTTTGCAGGACATTAGTTCATAATGCAAACTAGCACCTTGAGTATTTTTAAAGGAAAATGAAGGTAGGAAGAAAACAAGCTGAGCTGTTTAGTTTATACCATCATACCTGCATTTCTAAGCATTTGATTCAGGTAAAGCTCTACCTTTTATACAATTTTAGTGGCAAATGCTATAGTGACAATGAAAGTGACTGAAACACATGCTGAAGCTTTTTGCAAGTAGCATCATGATAAGCAGCATGCTTCTACAATAGCAGCTATCCCCAGTGTATCAATCATACATAAGAAGACCACAACCGGATTTTCAATCTTCTTATCTCATTTCCCAGTGTCTCCTTGCTCTTCTATTTTTTACAGGGAGGAGAGACAGAAAGTTGCCACAAGATTATTTCTGTGGCAGCTTCAACCCCACCCCCCAATGGTTTTCTGCTCGGTGTCTGTGACTGACACTTAGTTCTGCCTGAAGGACAAGGACAGGACAGACCTCTGAGTGCCAATCAATGGAGCATGCCACACGATGTATTGAAAAATACAGTGCTTCTGTAATAATATGAGAACATCATTTTTAGTGCAAAGTGGTGGTAAAGAGATTTGTGAGTAGCTTGTATTTATTTTTATGGCACCAGACTTAACATGGCTAAAAGAAATAAACCTGAGCTACAGAATTCGAATCCTGTAATTAAGCAATGCTGAGATCAAGGTTAAGCACCACCTTTTATTTCATCTGCAGAGCATAAGACCTTTTCAGCCCAATCATCTAATCTGATGTGCCTTCATCCAAGTTACCTATTAGCTCGGCACAGAATGGATACAGTTGGGTTAGGTTGGAAGAGACCACAGTGGGTCATCTGGTCCAACCTCCCTGCTCAAACAGGGTCATCCTAGAGCACAGTCTGCAGGATTGCATCCAGCTAGAATCTGAGTATCTCCAGTGAGGGAGACACCACAACCTCTCTGGCCAATCTGTTCCAGTGCTCAGTCACCCGCACAGTAAAGAACTTCTTCCTCATATTGAGGTGGAACTTCCTGTGCATCAGTTTCTGCCTGTTACCTCTTATCCCATTGCTTGGCACCAATGAGAAGAGCCTGGTTCCATCTTCTTGACATCTTCCCTTCAGATACTTATATACATTTATGAGGTTCCCTCTCAGTCATCTCTTCATGATGCTACACAGGCCCAGCTCCCTCAGCCTGTCCTAGGTGAGATGCTCCAGTTCCTCAATCATCTCTGTCACCCCTTGTTGG
Organism: Chiroxiphia lanceolata; assembly: GCF_009829145.1. NCBI lineage: Eukaryota > Metazoa > Chordata > Aves > Passeriformes > Pipridae > Chiroxiphia > Chiroxiphia lanceolata. The sequence goes on along the minus strand of NC_045642.1, from coordinate 20,565,584 downwards.
ACCCGCACCAGGAGCTCCATGTCTCTCTTGCACTGAGGAGTTCAGAACTAGACACAGCACTTCAGATGCAGCCTCACCAGAGCTGACTAGAGGGACAGGATCACTCCCTCAATCTGTTGGCAGTACTCTTCTTAGTGCACCACTGGCTTTCTTGGCCACAAGAGCACACTGCTGATTCATTGATAGCTTGTTTTCCACCAGGACCCCCAAGTCCTTCCCCACAGAGCTGCTTTCCAGCAGGTTGGCCCCCAGCCTGTACTGGTGCTTGGGGTTATTCTTTCCCACATGCAGGACCTTGCACTTGCCTTTGTTCTGCTCTGCCATCTCTCCAACCTGTCAAGGTTCTTCTGAACGGTAGTACAGCTCTCTGGGTCATCAGCCACTCCTCCCACCTTTGTGTTGCCAGTACACTTGTCGAGGATGCATCTGCCCCTTCATCCAAGTCATTAATGAATAAGTTAAACAAGACTGGTCCCAGTATTGTATTCTGGGGGACACCATTAGTGACAGGCCTCCAGCTAGACCCTGTGTCACTGAATACGACCATCTGAGCTCTGCCGTTCCGCCAGTTCTCAATTCCCCTCAGTGCCCACTCCTCCAATACACACTTTCTGAGTTTATTTACGAGGATGTTGTAAGAGATGATGTCGAAGGCCTTGCTGAAGTTGAGATAGACAACATCCACTGCTCTCCCCTCATCCCTCCAGGTAGTTGTTTCATCACAGAAGGCAATCACATTGTAGAAGGTAAACACATAGGCATAGCACAGCAGGCTAGTGTTAGTAAACCTGTGAAAGTTTTGCACACCCCTAATCTCGGCCATCTCATACTATTAAGTACTTTAATTAGGCTCCTCTCTTACGGAAACTTTTCAAGCTAAACAGTGCAGGATGTACTTAGGAAACATCTATCCTTCCATAGGATAATTCCCTCACCGCCCTAAAGCAAGCAAAACATGGTTACTCACCAGTACAGACCTACCTTAGCAGTCTGTGAACCAATCTAAGCAAAGTTGTCCTTAGGGTTCCCACTGCTGAGCGGAGAAACAAAAGCATCACAAGGATTTGCCTAAGGTCACAAAGCAAGTAAGAAGCAGACAAACACTAGATACTACTGTTTCTCCTTTTACCTTCCCTTCTGTCTGTGATTTCTAAGGAGAGATTTGGGAAGTTACATACCTTTCAAAAGACAGGTGAATGTATTTAGAAACTCTTCATGTGACTGCTCATGGCTGTTAATAAATTGATCAAGGATGCTGTTCTCTAACAGTTGTTCTCCCATGATCCTCACCTTGAGAGTCGAACAGGTGGATTTGCTTTAGTAGGCTGCTTCTGCAATAGAAAGAGAAGAGCCATATGTATCTGCAGGCAAAAAACAAATCAACTGAAGAGTCCCTAATTCACACAGATGGGCAGCAGAAAGTCAAATTTTTCTTCTCTCCTAGTGAAGTTCTGATCTTGTCAGTGAACTTTACACAGTTCCCAAAGAGTTCAAATGGACAGAGAAATTTTAAGTACAAAGGGAGAAACTTCAATCATCTATGCCTGGAATTTAAGACCTCAGGTAATATGGGTCACAGAAGTGCCATCTTCTCTCTGTGGTGTTCATTCCCTCATTTTAAGTTGTTCAGTCTTTCAACTCCTGCCTTCTGTGCAGAAACAGCAACAACACTCACTAGCATGTTGTGTTTAACAACTGAGACATCTGTACATTCAAAACTTGGACTGAATCCATCATTCTCCAGATGCACTGCTCACTGTACCATCAAAGCCACTAACCCAGATTTTGAACAGCATGTTAAATCATGATGGCATGTGTGTGTATGCTGAGACAACACACAGGACAGGCGAGTATGGTGGAATGGGGCAGCCACACATGAGGACCACTCTCGAGAAGGGAACAAATTATGAGAGCTAAGGGAAACCCACAGAGGCTTTTCTGACTTGAGAGTCACACAGCAACAGCTTTCCAGCCGATCTTCATCACTTAACCAGCCTCTACAGGAAGTAATGGCCCTGAAAGAGTTCACAGTGAAGTTTGCTGAAATTAACCTTGGCCCTTACTTATAAAAGTTGTGTGATCCTAAACAGTTACTTATACTATTGATTTTTGATACACATGGGTCCACACTACTGTAAGCAGAAAAACACAGGTGAGGGCATGGACACACATAACAGGCACACTGTCTCACAGAGTAGTAACTTAACTAAAAGATGCAAATGATCAGTTTGCATACATAAACATGATCAAGATGCAAAAATGCATTATACACTAAGTGCTTGATTTGCCTGTGTTCCTCTGTTTCCTCTCTTGATTTAACATAGCATTAAGAAGTTGATTTTGAGGATGAAAGCTTAATTCTTCAGCAAAACTTAAAATCAACTACACTAAGGAAAAGCTGCCAACATGATTTTAAAGTTATATAAGATCTAAAAAGAATTGTTCAGAGCCCAGCAGGAAAATGAAGGATAAATTCAAATGTAAAACTCTAATTTTGTTGGATTGCCTGCTTGTAAGGAAGACTAATGTTCTGAAGATATAAAAATACACGCATGTGTGCATGACCTAAAGTTTAAGTTTTCTGATGTTTTACAAAAATCAAATCAGCATTAATCTCTCTGTGAACTGACCAAGCAGAATATAATTCACCAGACTCTCAGAGTGATTTATGTATTACAGTGGTTTGAGAGGGAAGCAATGTCTTCTATTCATCATTATGGCTAAATTATTAAAATCATTGTTTAAGGTAATTTCATTATATGAAATAACACAGTGATTTGTAAGGCTACTGTAAAATTATATATATATATATATTTAATTAAGAAAATGTTAATAACAAACTTTTGTTTTTCTTTGGCATCTGGTGTCTAGGATCTCCAAGCCCCTTCTAAATACTAATGAAATAAACTTAACAATACTCCCATGAGGAAAAGCAAACAAATATTATTCCCAATAACAGATTAAAAAAAAGGGGCACCAGGAGTTTAAATGACTTGAAAACAGATCAGTGGAGGGCTGACAATAAAGCTTAGATTACTTCATTCTAAAATGCTCTAGGAAACTAGAAAATTAATATGCAATTAGGGGGAATAGTTGTATCCTTAACCAAGCTGAGACAGTTTTCTCAGTGAATGCCATGCTCTACAACCACTGGATCAGCAGCCTGAGATTGAGCACCCAGACCAGGTGGCACCAAAATTACACATCTCAATTCTTACTCTGCCATGCAGCCTCTACTTCCTACAGAACTTAGGAAACTTCACTCCAGATTTTCCCTTGCACAGCTGTTATTGAGGTCTACAGAATCATGTCCTCATGGAGCAGAAAAATCAGCTAGGTCCTAATCACACCTTAGGTTCTGTCAGAAAAACAGCCATTCACTCAAACAATAGAGAAGAGAGACTGGCAGCTGAAACTACCTGTCCCCTGGTTTCAATTAGTTTGAAGAACCGCAGGGCGCTATAGCATCACCCTAAATGAAAGCAAGCACAGAGGATGGTATTTGGAGAACATCTACTATCCCTGAACATATGGTTAGAATGAACGGTACAATAGCGTTCAAAAACTTATCTCAACCTACCAAGGTTTTGGTATTTTTAATTTCATTTTGCTTTTCTGCTGCCTCCCACCTACTTTATTCCCGAGTCTCTCTTAAATGAATACCACGCTGTGTCAGTTGCAGAGAAGCTTTCTGAAGTGAACAGCTGAAACCAGGACAACTAGAAGACTCTCACGTGTGCTAAGGAGCTCACCGGTAAATTCTACATAAGTAAAGGGCTTCAGGAATCGCACAATTCACAGCCTCAAGGCAATGAGTTCTTTAAACTGTCATGAAAAAAATGTACAATAATGGATTGGAATCCCCACAATTTATAAAGTGGATACAATGACACCACTAGGAATGAAATCACTGCATTGTTCTGCTAGAGAGTAGCTATTATTAAAATCAAAAACTTACCCTATTTTTCCCAAAAGGCATCAAACTAACTTGGAGGTTTCAAGGTAAGTAAGGCAAGGATATCTGATCCTTTCCCTGTGCTGGCTTTGGATAGTTTTAGAGTCAAATATCATTCATGCATTCAAACAGCAACTATGTTTTCTCCTTTTGCATTTCACTCCTGCTCATCCACCCAAGTAACTTTAATGAGGTTTCTTGAGGTAATCGTTCATTAAGCCTTGCTGATCATCAGCAGATAGTGCAAAATCAATTTTATTTCTCAAAATGCAGTCTTCTTTCCAGTAGTTTAGAACAAATCAGAGGTCCCTGTATTGAATCACAGAGGCAGGTCAAGTGAATATTAGCATGATTTCAATTATGCAGTGATTAGTTCTACTAAACAATACAAAATGCAGTGAAATATAGGCTTCCTGGTTTATGCTGCATTTTCAAGTGCTTTATTATGTTTCTCTTAAATATAATAAAGGCAGTGAAAAAAAAATCAAGATTCTGAATTTTTAAATGGAAGGAGCAGTAAGCTAATACTCTCTACAAACTCAGTAAAATCTCATGTAATTTTATTTTTCTGGGAAAAAAAATACCTCACTAGCATTTCTGGTATAGGCTCAAGTCAGGTTTTCAAGCTACGAATTTGCTCTCCCAGAATTCACTCTCAATTTTAAAAAATAGGGTTATTCATAAAGTTTTTTATCAATCACTCACAGGTTAATGAGAAATACCCACTAGGTACACCTGTTATCAAGATTGTGTAATCTATGTCTGCAAAAATGAGACTAAACACAAAGACATTATTTTAAATCTTACACTCTGTTACCAGAGTACCTGCTCAATCCTTTTTCCCCTATAAACCCATCACAGTAATTATACCTGTCACAACTAGCTTTTTTCAAAGGGGTCTTTACATTTTTCAGATCTAAGTAACCTCTCATAAAAGTAACCCTAAGCAACAAGCATTTCTGAAACATCTCTCATCCATAAAGGTTTTACAAGTCAGTCTACACAAAGATCCTGATTCTGGGGACTCTCTTGGGCTGGCTAGTTCAGCAACTAGCTCATAGTAGCTGTCATAGTGATGAGGTGGGCTGCTAATGCAGAAACTGTCTCTGAGGGTTGGCTGCTCACATAGTTTGGCAATACCGCAGATGTACAGGCAAGTCTTAAGAGTGCAATAAACTGTCAGGAGACCAAGTACAAAAACAGAGATGCTTCCTGTTTACTAAGGACAATGAGAAAGCACACTATGATTCAGGACATTAGAGTCCCCTCCAACCTGTTCCAGAAGCTATGTAACAGCATGATGTCTCCTACCAAAAACCCTGTAACATCCCACTCTGCCCTCTAGGCAACGGTACTGGAGAGGTCATCCCACGTAATATATGCACTAGAATACTTGTGTAAAGCTTGCTCAAGAAAACTGGTTTAGTCACACAAAATAAATGACCTAGGTCCTATATTGTTAGGTCCTTTATTGTTACTAAAGTAAACTCAACCTGCAAGAGCAAGGACTAGTTAATTTTGGAGCAAAATTATGTGATTTCCACTCCTTGCTGTCTTACTGCTGTTTACCACATTAGTTAGTGATGAAGACTCTAGAGGAGTATGGATTTGCTACAATATTCTTACAGCAATGAAGAATGAGATAGTACCTTTGCAAAAAGAATAAGCCTGTATCAGATGAGTGCAGTAAGAATCAATTTAAGCCTATCTAGGTGCTGGCTCCTCCCAAAAAAGCCACCACCACCACCTCTTCCTCTTCACCCTTAGGTTTTTCACTCTACTTCATTTCTTGGCCAGACAATATAAACTTCCAATATAAAACCTGAAGCTAAACTGAGTAAATCCATAAATTGTTTTAAATACACCTTTCCTGATCTGCCTTACAGCCATACGATCGTGCCTGTACAAGCAGACAGTGGGAACACGCAGTGAGAACAAGGGAAGGATGCAGGATTGCCCTTTTGGCAGCCTATCATAGTTGTTTATGCAACCGTGAAAGCACAGCCTCATTAGGAACACTCCTCACAAATGGCTCAGAAAGCTGTGCTTCCTCCACACTAGGAAACACAGATGTTACCAGGGCACTCCTACACTCACCACAGCTAGAGCCAGAGCCTGGAGTGTAGATCATCAGCTCCCATAGTGCAAAGAGGCAGGCAGAGCTGGAATTCCAGCCTGTCCTTAACAAATTCTTGTTGTTAGATATGGACTGCTACCTTAACAAACATTCCAGGATAGTGCTTTAAAAGAGGGCAAAGGGAAAGGAGTGATTCTGGAAATTTACAGAATATTCTGAGTTGGAAGGAACCCACAAGGACCATCGAGTCCAACTCTTTAAGTGAATGGCCCGTATAGGGGATTGAACCCGTGACCTTGTAGTTATTAACACCAAGTTTTCAGCAACTGAGCTAACCTCAATTCCTGCTCAAGAAAGACATAAAACATTTTCAGTCAGCAGAGGAAGGTTACCCTTTTTCCTGAAGACAGCCAACCGTTTCCTTCTTGTCTAGACATCTGCAAAGCTACAGTTGCAAAACAAAGCCCTCCCTGCCCTATTGTCCTGCCTTACTTTCCTCCCTCCTCCTCCCTGCTACCCACACCACCTGTGGGAGGCAGAGCTCCTGGAGCGAACCCAACAGTAGCAAGCTCTGCCCATGAGCAGGTGCAGGTCAACTGAACTAAGGGAACAAACGAAAAGTTTCAATTGCAAAGGAGAAAAACTTTCAGATGAGGTTCCTTCCAGCATCTCTCAATTCAATGTGATCTACAACAGCTAATCCCGTTAAAATCACTGGATGTTTGCCATTGCATTCTGCAGGAGGCCTTAAGGGCACACAGTTAATGAAACAGCAATTTGTGTGGATGGGAGCTGCATCTGCTTGCCTAAGTGCATTACTGAGCCTGAGAGCCAACCTCCGTGATAGACAAAAACATATGCTTCTCGTGCCCAGCTCATATGAGCTTTTACATTTAAGGGCTTTAATTGTAAGCAAGCACATTCATGCTGTTTGATTTCAGTGCTAATATATCAGTCCCACACCTGAGCAGAAGTTTTTTTAATGAATTTTCAGTGGCTTCAAAAGCACTGCACCCTTTAAAGACCATCTAGAGGCCTATGGCAAGGGTAATGTTTCCTCCAAACCGCAGCAGCCACTGCACCCTGGAAGATGATCATCCTGGATTTGACAGTCAACACACAGTTGGATTCAATCAGCTATTTTAGATAAGACCTCCAAATAAAACCCTCTCCCTCACATCTTAAATACTGTTTACTGTTGCTTTTAGATGAGACAGAAAATTGAAGACTGTAGGATGCTGTATTCCCCATGCCCTTTTTCACAGGTTTCAGCCTGGGTGTCCTGGCTAAATATCCAGCATATTTGCATTCTGGCGGGCAAACCCTACACAAATGAGTAAGGCAGCCTTCCATTTCCCTGCTGAGCTGGAATGCATTACTGCAACCCACAGGAAGCCACCTACATTCCAGCTCAGAGATGACTCTGTTTTACTGGTAGAAAATACGTTGAAAAGCCTAGAAATATCTCAATGCAATTTGGAATGACTTGGGATGAAGATGCAAACCACATATTATTTTAAGAAAAATTAATTGTAGAAAATCAAGTGAAACAAAGCATTTCCATAACAGAGAGCGATCTGCTGAAAACATACTACCTATGTCAATGTTATTAAAATAGAATTTGGGAAGGAAAAGTTTATTTATTCATTTTCACATGGGTTCTCTGCCAGTTGAATTCGGGATACAAATCCAAGATGTTCTTGCTATGACCTGGACAGTTTTGAACATGATTTTCCTACCTTGTAAGTACATTATTCTGAAGCTACTTGCTGCAGCTTTTCCAAAGCACTTCATCATTTACAGTTACAGAGACCAGCTTGGACAGACCATGTCCTCATCCAAAACTGACATGCTGTAACGAACAAACATTAATTTCTCCATCTTCTCAACCAAATTAATTGGAAAAAGAATTTCTAAAGATAAGGCATGTCAACCAGCAGAAAGAGAGTAAAATGAATGTAAAATATTAATGTGACACAATTTGGGGGTTGGATTTTTCACTTAAACATTTGTATCTTTTTTTTTCCAGTACATCTTTGATCACAGACCCAAACAAGGGTCGGAGTATGTCAAACACTTAGATAAGAAGCTGTCAAGTATTATTTAGGCCCTACTGAAAATAAATGTGAACTGAATGCCTTTAAATTTGGGGAAAGTTCTTCAGCATTCAACTCTGCAGTACAGTCTCCTTTCATCTTTTTTCAGTAAAGAAGTAAAAAGCCTATGGATGCTACAGAGCACAGTGCCTTAGCACTGCTGTATTTCAGATGAGAAACATCACCACATCCTATCTGCATTACAGTTATTCAAAGTCTCAAGACAGTTTTCACAAACATTTGGTATGTTTGTTTTGCTGTACTAATCAAATTCCATTTCCTTCTATTTCTATTCTCACAGCAGTTTCAAATGGGAGTTGAGATATTTCTAAAATACTGTGCAGCAGATGTTGTAAGTCAGGAGTGGGTGAAGTAGGGCCAGGAAAACAAAAGCAGGGAGCTATGAAGAGTGAATTGTTTTCACGGTTTTTCTGTTTATTTGTTGTGCTATGTTATGCAAGCGGCTTATCCTCTGTGCCCCAGCACTGCTAGCTATTGAAAGGATATGTTCCCAGAGGACTTCACAGAGTCTAATTACTTTTTGTTGGAGAAAAGCACTGTGAAACTGATGAAAAATGGCACAGAAGGGTGCAAAGTTTTATTAGTCTTTTAAGGTCTGATCAGAAGGCCACTGAAGTAGAAAAAAAAGACATTTCTAATTACTTTAGTGGACTTCGAGTTGGACTTTCAGTCAGCCCTCACTCACTGAATTTCATGCATTTGTCATTTACTTTGGTCTGTTTCAATGTCATTGCTTACTCAGGGCAGAGCACTGCTGGGGAAAGAAGCAGTATGCCAATCAGCAAGAGTTGTTTTCTTTTACTAGCTATTAAAATTATTTTTTCTTTTAACTCAAAATTTACTTTAAATTACGTTTTAAATCAGGACTGAAATATTCCAAAAAAGATCACAAGGTTGGCAAGTTTAGCAGTACAAAAAATTAAACCCTAAAGAAGCGTACGCTGCGGACATTTACAATCTAACTAAGAGACATCTTCTGTCACTCTAATCTTGTTCTACTGCAAAGAGTTAAAGCTTCTGGAGGCTGGTGGGTTTCTTGTTGTGCCACCTAAAGACAAGAGAGGAAAGAAAAAAAAACAGTCACAGCCTGTTAGCCACAGCAGATCGAGTTCTCAGGAGCATATCTGCAAATCAAGCAGATAGATTCCCCTCCATCAGGCTGTCTCTCTTTGCCACAAGCCCCCTGCGCTGTCAGAGAAGATTCCTCAAACTGCTCACACTTGAATCCCAATTACACAGAAAGATTTTGGAGGACGCAAAAAGCCACTATCAGCCAGGTATGTCTAAATTACTGTTTTGCCCAAAGCAAACTTGGTTGATACACTCAGTATATGTTTGGAGAAATAATATATAAAAAAACTCCTTCCTTAAGATTGTTTATGGAGGACTTCAAAGCTCTCTGAGTGTCTGGATATGATTTTGATTGTGGAGAATTTGGAAACAGCACTTGCTTTTTAGGGGTATGCTTCTCCATTTTGGAAATGAAAAAGCAGATCAGTCAGAGAAAAAGAATACAATGCTGCCAAATAAATTTAATCCTACCATAAATATTTGTGTTCATGTCAAATTAAAAATAATTGCAAACTAATGAATTTAATGGTCAGCAATGGGCATATACCAACTAAGACTCCACGCTACCCTGCAATCCATTCTCTCAGTGTACAATCAGTACTGCTCAAATATCTTATCTTTATGTAAATGAAAAAAGGTTCTTTGGGTTTGCTACAGTTCATAAGGTCAACTCATTCATCATTCATTATTTGCCAGCATTCAAATTACTGTGAAATTATTAAAAATACGGTACTTTTAACGTTAAAAAATATGAGATGTCACACTAAACAGCAGCACTGATTACTCATTGTTCTCCTGATTGGAATGTTTTTGTTGCCTAATCAGGTAACAGGCAAATCACATAGATGAACAATTTCAGAGCCAAAAAGGACAATAAGCTTGGGAGTGACTCAGCGCCTAAACGTTGTAATCTAGTGACATTTTATAAACCCTAGATTTATAAAACCTGGAACACAGAACCAATGGGAAACCTGCCTTCCATAGCAGAAGCTAGAAGACAAGGAAGAATATCCAAAGGTATATGAAATGTCACTTGATGTTCAGGTGACTGAATCCTAACCCTTGTTTCTAAAAGACATTCATCCTGTTCTCCATGAACACTTACTACAGTTCCTGAAATGATACACCACACAAAATTGTAACTATATCCATCTATTTCCATACTAAGCACATTTCAAATTACATTTGCTTTTAAAAAGCACCTTCTCTCTTCATTTGATCCTTCTGTAAATGTATCTGCCAAGGAACCTACCTAAATCTGAATTCCTTGTAATCTTGTCTTGCCATACAAACAACTATTACCCCAAAAAACCTGCTCAAAATACTGTTTGATTTTAAAATAAAATAGGGAAGAATATTAGTTTTCTTCTTTCTGTTAGCTTAGCTTTTAACTCAGGTCTCTACTGCTTCTCAAATACAGGCATTACAATAGTAATGCTGAGATTCTCACATATTTGTATAATCCTTGCAGCTTTACCTTTTATAAAAACACCAAATATGATGAAGCATGACTCAAGTCACCATAACTGGTAATTCCACCCTTCTCTATTTATTTATCTTCTTGTAGTGTCTTTTCCCCATAACTTGTGATGCACCACAACAAAGGCATCTGTTTCCCTCTGCACTAACTCTAATGCTAATCCGACTCCACGGTGAAACAGTTTTGAGCATAAAACCACTGAAAACACTTTAAACTCTGCGGTTATGAGGTTAGAGTTTTACCTTTTGGGTTCCCTGAAGCTGTTCAGGGTCAGACAAGCCCAAAGGAACCAGTGGTATTGGAAGGTTAGAGGTGGAGGTCAGCATAGCCAGAGCAACCACACTATGTTAACACACTGTAATTAGCATGAAAAAAACACAGAAAGCCAAAGCAATTCCAGCAAGTGCCTAAGAAGCCATGTCTGTCAAAAATCTCAGATAAATATTCTCTCTGTTACTGACTGAACTGCTTGCTTATGTAAAGTTCAAGAAATATTACGAGATGACAAGGAGGAAGTGTGTTTATGTGCTTATTTACTTGTATCTGTCAATCTCACTTTTTAATAATTTTCACTGATCTTAGACTTCAAATATAAACCAGCAGTCAAATGTAGAACACTAGTGTTACAAAATAAAGAACACTAATTTGATCATAAAGAACACTAATTTTCTTAAGGCATCTTCAGTATGGAGGACATTTTACTTTTCTAAAGATCCTGTAAAAACAAAGAAATAACTAACCAATATGAAAGAAGAGATAAAGGACATCTAATCCAGTAAACCCAATTTAGTGCAAGCTCCTCTGACACCATTTTTGAATCCTTGTAAGGAACAAGCAGCAGAGATTCCTGTTTAGCATATCACCTGAAGGTAAATAACCTGGCAAATCTTTCTTCATGCATAATAAGAACAAAACCCGCTGTGTGTACTGACATGCTCAGAACAGGGTTCACTAATTTAATTAACTTATAACTGAACTTACAGTGCAGTACTTCTGAAAAGGAATCTAAATATAGAAAAAACTACTACCTTCAGGGAAAAGGCATTAGGACCGGCACAGTGAACAGAACTTGACCACAATCTTTGGATGATTCCACAACATCCAGTTTTGTAAGACAGCTATTCCATGGATTGTTTTTCAAACGGACTCAGTAATGGCTATACCTACTCTGTCTATGTGCTCTGGCCTAAGCACATCTCACTTTTGAAAGCATTCCATTGCAGATCCATATTTTAGCACAGCAATTTGCACACCAGTTTGCAGGCAGGCAGTGCAGGAATATGGTACGACATGGTAATTTGATGTAGTCGGTGTCATCAGTTCCCATGTTTTTACAGTGACTCTTCCTGTATGCAATGTTGTTCCCGATTCCCCAAGATCTGATGTCACATAACCAGAAGATACTGATCCTTCCTTAAAAAAGAAACCCTCTGTGTCTTGTTTTTGTTATTACAGCAAAATGAAAGGCAGGAACAAGGACAATATGAATCCTAAAGATTTCAAAACAAGGAATTACATTTTAAAATGTAGAAGGATTTAGGTTTTTTTCCTAATATTTAGTTCACACCTTTAAATTTTGGGGATTTGGCAAAGGCTGGGACAGAGAACTTGGACATTTACTAAAAGGCATGTCTCTGCTGTCACCATAGGACAGTGTCAATGAATAGGCCAGTTATTTCCCTCCCTGGTGCCTGTGCTCTCCAAAGCTCTTTCAGTGTTATTACCCAGGCTGACTACATGAACTCTTTTAGGTTTTTGAACAAACAGGTTTATAAAAGATACCCCTTGAAACTTACTCGTGAAAGCATGAGCAAATAGTAAACGTGAAAGATAAAGAATTCGACCACACATCGAAAACATATCCCAAGGAGACTCGCAAGCCACCCAGATCTGAGTGGACTGTTCAGCACAAGTGTGATTCACCCTGGCACTAACAGCCTCTGCCGCTTCAGTGATACCTGCACGGTTAGAAACAGAGCGGGCATCGCTGCTTCTAAATGTATCCAACAAATCTTAATTTTTTTTTTCCCCCTTGTAACCCTGCAAAACGTGTAACTGAAGTTTGCACTCGGCTGTGCACGCACTTCAGCCCACTGGCCACAGGACACTGGGGCACATTCCCGGCCAGTGACCTGGAAGGGCGGCAGCCCCCCGATCTCCTGCCGCTCCGGGGGAGCCGGAGCCGCTCGGGACGCGGGATCGGGGGCGGCGCGGGCAGACGCGGTTCCCGCAGCCCCCGGGCGCCCAGGCCGGGGATCCGCGCCCCTTCCCCGGGCGGCTCCAGCGCGGTACCCCCGCGGGACAAACAACGGGCAGGAACCAGCCCGGCTTGCGGCATCGCCGGGGCTGCTCCCTCCGCCCCCGGGTGCCCCGGAGCCGAATCCCGCCGCCAGCAGAGCGGCCCCGGCCCCGCGGCCACACTCACCCGCCGCCAACCCGCTCCCCCCGCCGGGCCCGATGCCCCACGCCCGGGCCGAGCCAACCGGCGGCCGTGCAGCCCCGAGCCGAGCCGAGCGGCCCCCAGCCGGGCAGCCCAACGAGAACTACCGGGCCCAGCATCCCGCGGGGCCGCGTTCCCAAGGGAGCGGCCGCGCCCGTCCCGGGAGGTCGCCCAAGCGTAGCGCTGGGGGCGCATCGGTGTTCTCCGTGCCAAAAGGGCATAATTTGTAGAAAATCCCGCATAACTGGCACACAGCTCACGTTTGACTCATCTCTTTAGTCCCAGGAAAAGGTGTCTTTTCGGTTCTCAAAGTGTGAGCTGAAGCGCAATTTTAATACGATTTATTCAAGTACTGTTAAATAATTCTCGTAGGGTGTAATACATGTTTGATCTGTTTCTTTTTTTTTTTTCTTTTCGAAGCCACAATATGGCCCAGTCGACAGATGAAATGTCACTGCAGATGGTGTCAGCTGTCAGTAACTCATCCTTGCTTCAACCAGGCTTCTCTCTCCTGAATTTTGATGGGCATGTTTTCTTTTTTGGGCAGAAAGGATGGCCAAAGAGATCCTGCCCCACTGGTGTTTTCCTACTCGATATAAAGCAGAATGAGCTCAAAATGAAACCTGCCGCCTTCTCTAAAGACTCATGTTACCTTCCCCCTCTCCGCTACCCTGCTCTTTGCACACTCAGAAACAATGCAAAGTCTGATGAGTACCAGTATATCATCCATGGTGGTAAAACACCTAACAATGACCTCTCTGATAAGATTTACTTTATAAGTCTGGTAAGCAAAAATAGCAAGAAAATGACGTTCCAATGCATTGAGAAAGACCTGGGTGGAGATGTGCCTGAAGGTAGATATGGGCATACGATTAGTGTAGTTCATAGCCGGGGAAAAAGCATGAGTGCTATATTTGGAGGGAGATCGTATACTCCTCTTGCACAAAGAACCACTGAAAAATGGAACAGCGTAGTCGACTGTTTGCCATCTGTGTTTCTTGTTGATTTTGAGTTTGGATGCTGTACATCATACATGCTTCCAGAGCTTCAAGATGGACTTTCTTTCCATGTTTCAATCGCCAGAGATGATACGATCTACATTTTGGGAGGCCATTCACTTCAAAATAACACCAGGTGCCCCAACTTGTACAAGCTAAAAGTTGATCTCCCACTGGGCAGCCCATCTGTGACCTGTACCATCTTGCCAGGAGGGATATCAGTGTCAAGTGCTATAGTGACTCAAATCAGTGATACTGAATTTGTCCTTGTCGGTGGCTACCACTCCGACAACGAGAAACGGTTGGTGTGTAACACCATAGTTCTGGAAGACAGTAAGATAAAGATTGTTGAAAGGGAGAGCCCAGAGTGGACACCAGATATTAAACACTGCAGAATATGGTTTGGCTGTGATATGGGCAAAGGGTCTGTATTGCTGGGCATTCCAGGGGCCAACAAACAGTTAATCTCAGATGCAAACTACTTCTACATTTTGAGATGCAAAGGAGAAGAAGAGGACAAGGAAGAAGAATTGACAACACAAATTTGCAGTCAGACATCAAGCGAAGACCCTGGAGATTCCACTCCATTTGAAGATTCAGAGGAGTTTTCTTTTAGTGCTGAAACCAGTAGCTTTGACATTGATGATACTGACACTTACAATGAGGATGATGAAGAAGATGAATCAGAAACGGGCTACTGGATCACCTGCTGTGACAGTTGCAATATTGACATTAACTCCTGGGTCCCTTTCTATTCGACAGAACTCAACAAGCCTGCAATGATTCTGTGTTCCAGCGGGACTGGCCACTGGGTCCACGCGCAATGTATGGATCTCTCAGAGACCATGCTTCTACATCTCTCAGAAGCAAATGTCAAGTACTTCTGCAACAAGCACGTTGACCTTAATAAAGGGCTACAAACTCCCCCAAAGGTGGTGCACCTGAAAAAGCAACCCATGAAACCATCGCGCAAAAAGAAAACCATGAAGTTAGCAACGTCCGCAAAAAAGTCCTTTCTTCGGAGACTGTTTGAGTAGATTTACACTGCTGATTTGAATTCACCTGGGAGGAAAAGAAATCACAGTCCAAGACAGTAATGGTTGAAGCAGGGTGGGTTATTGGAGCTTGGAGAGATCTTGTTATTTCAATTATCTCAGTGTTTCTCTTACATTTCAAAGCTCATTAATTTATTCTGTCTCTTATGTGTATTTTTGTAATCTCCAGATAGGAACCCCTTCACAGAGGGAATTGTGCAAACACACAGTCAGATACTGGTAACTGTATGCTGTATTTTATGCTATAACTTACACCCCAGTAAGTTTAATGCAACTGCTGGTAGGATGAGACATTATCCCATGTACTTAGTACTGTTAGCATCTGTCCATAAAGAACATTATGTTACCCATTTTACTTTTTTATCTTAGTAGTTTTAGAAATATTTCACTTACTTTATAGTTGCATTAGTCCAATTTTTTGTTGGTGTAATGAAATAAAATGAGACTAATTACTCTGATCTTAAACAAAAGTAGTGGCATAAGTCCCTTGTGTCAGAAATAATGAAATATTCAGGCACTGAAGGTCAGTTTTCTTCAGGGAACTCCATTATGGAAAGCTTACATGTGGAGCATTTAATGCTGGATAATTAATTTTTTATTTTGAGAGGTATTGAATGATCATATGTCAGTTTTGTCTACAGTTGAGGAATATCATCTCACAGTATAAATCAAATTTCTTTTTAAAGGTAGTGTGCTCATCAACTGCTTTGTGTTTGTATTTTAAAAAATCTAGTAAGCTAATAAAGTTTTTAATAAAAATGACTGTATTTTTTCACCTACTCATGGGGAAATCAAACATAAATCCCCAAGTTTACAAAAGGACAGCATGTATGCTTGGGAGATCCACATGAAGCCCAATAAGGGGGTCTAGCTTCACAGCACTCCATGCTGTGAACTCCCATCGACTTTAGAAGTAGTTCCTTCTGATGAAGAGGACTTTTATCATTTACTCAGGTCCTACACTACCCCTTTCCCTCTCTGCTTTCCCAGAGTAAACTCTGTAGAGTGTGAAAGCTTAGAAGTAGCTGTAGCAAGCTGTAGCTCAAAGTGATCCTTTGGGCCAGTGGAGCATTGTGAGCGTAGAAACAAATGCTGTTGGCTGTTCAAAGCATGAGGAGAAGATTAAATTCAGATTGAAAAGGACATTGTCAAGGTTGAATAGCCCAAGAGTTTACTAAGTTTTTTTGTGGATTCTTTTATTGGCTATTTGTAAAGCCTCATCATTCTTGACTTTTATTTTTATTACTGCTCCAAACATCTTTTCAGAAAATCAATACCATCAGCTCAACATTTGTGAGCCAACAATAATAGCACAGTATTCACAGTCCAACTCTCATGCTGGATCCTTGAATAAAAAAGAAAAACAGGAGCGGCAGTAGCTGTCAGGTATTTGATCACTGTGAGCAGACCCTGAGCAGCCACTCCTTTACAAAGCAGCCTGTGTAGCACAGTATTTCTATCAACACAGATGTATATCCACAGTACTTCCCTTAAAACCTTACCAACTCCAGTCAACAGCAAAGAAAAGTAAAGGGCAACTGTACAAAATTTCCATTTCCAACCTTTTCATGTGCTGAGGGAGGTGATAATTTGGGTTGAGCTTGTAAATGGGAAGTATATCACCCTGATTCCCTTTTCAACATTTTGATAGGGGTATTAATTCATAGATTTCAATGCCAACTTCCCATTTCCTTTGTCATGCTACTTTACATAAGCTCAAAGTATATAGTGCTATATGTTTTTCCAAGGAGGAAGTTAATATCATGCCCATGTAAAGTCCCTTCAAACCAATGACGTTTGGCAACATCCTCTTTTGTAGGTTGATCAGAGGTGTTAGTGAGCTGAATTGTCATGCATGTTCGTCATGGACTTATTTACATCAAAAAAAATCCACATCATCACAACACCAACAAAGAGTGACAATATACTCCTACAACAAAACTCCACCCTTTATTACTTTGCCATTTTACAATAACAGGACTCCCCACAGTTATTGAACTCCTGGGCAGTATCTAGTCTGAGTTTTTGCCTGTTATTTCTCCCAGTTACTGTCATTATCTCAAATTCCACAGACAGCATATTGTGTGACAAATTTGTCTGCTAGTGCAGACGAAAGGATGGAAACATTTTCTTGAGGTAAAGCTTGACACTGCCTTAGCAGAAGTGACATTCAGCCTGAGATAAAGCCTGGTGACTCAGGCACTGGTGTTGTGGTTGCAATGTGTTGGGAGCTACTCTGAATTTCCGGAACTGCCTCATGCAGCTTCAGTGACTCCTTGAGCCCCTGGGAGCTAAGAGCAGGTACACTCAGCATGTGGCAAGCACAAGCACACATTGCAGCCCCTTTCAGTTGTTACCTGAGTTATTGTTCTTTACTTTAACACTGTGGCTATGAAAGAACAACTCTCACTCAGACTTTATGTTATACCTCATTGGGCCCATAACATTAGTGTATTATATTTTTGAGCTGTGCTTTCTTAAAATGTGTGGTTTATTTGAGTAGGAGGGAGAAATTGCTTGGCTAAACCATGTCCCAGCCTCACAGTGAAGGGCTGTACAAGCAGCATTAAATCACAGCTCAAACACTGTAGTTACTGCAGAAAGAGGAAGTTGTAAGTAAAATATAAAACACTTGAAAGCACTCGAACATAAAGAGATATATGAACTTCAGCCTGTAAAGAAGACACTTGACATAGCATTCAAGACTGCAGAAAGTACTTAATTTACTGAGTCATGTACTTTAAAAGCATTCATTGTCTTCAAAACCAGCTAATCAATACAAGATGTTTCTTGCTCAGGCAGGTTAGAATTAGCAGATAAAATGAAGTAGATTTGAGTGTAGAAATAAATCTCTATTGTATCTGCATTCAACTGACCTGTGTGTTTTGTAACCACAATATACAGCATCGTGGTTCCCAGATACATTTTAGTAATACTGTACTTCTATTATCAGCTTTTATGAGAATAATATATGGATTTTACTAGTATTGAAAGGTGCTTGGACCTTGAAGTACCTGATTAATCTACAGCAAAGGCACAGCACAAACTTTAGTGGTAGCACTAAAACATGTCATAGTTCAGAGTGACTCATTGTACCAATAGACCATTGGAATGAGTGGAAATAATGCAACTGGGAGCCTAAAGCAAAAGGAAAATATTGAATTCAGATTGAAACGGAATCTGTAAAGTTGTTTACTCCTAGACCCTATGTATTAAAGACAAAAGGATTGCCTTACTTCTTTTTTTTTAATCATTGATGGCTATACCTCCCTCCATATTTGATTTCCCATTCTATTCCATTTCAAACAAGACTTAACTTTTGGGAAAGCCTTGGGCCTCTGAAAATCAAACTCCAGTTGTTGTCTCTACTTTGAAAATTGTGACACCAGAGCCCATTTTTAATTTGAAAAAAGCAAGGCAATAACCTTATAAACTTTCTGATTTCTATACACATATCCATATCCATATACATACACAGGAAAAACAGGGCACTGGCCACTGCCACAGATGTGCAGATATTCCCTTGTCCACTTGCTCAGAGTGCCCATCTCCAGAGGAAGAGCTGGGCATTGAAAACACATCTCTTGACCTCTCTCCTGATGCTGCTAGAAAAGGTGCTAATTCCTAATATGTCTTTTTGTATCATGAACAATATTAAGCTTGATGCAAAAGTAGAAAAGCTCCCTAAACACTTAAGGAAACAGAGTTGCAGCTGGTCAGCTGTTGGAAAATTATACCATATTCAGTTCTCTAAAACAGTACTCTGAAGAAGAGCAGGGACAGGCCTCATTATTCTTCATCTGATCCCAATAGGAATACATGGAAAGGAAAATTCAGTCAGTTATTACAGATTTAGGAGTAAAGGAGTTAAATCATTACCTGAAAACTCTCTCAGGCTTGTTTTTTGCTTTTATATGAGTTCTGGTTTTTTCCATCCAACATTTTTTTTTTATTTGAGGTCAGATGAAAAAATAAGTTGGTGATATAAAGTGCAGATATGAGATGTCTAATTATCTGATTACACAAGGAAATCAGGTAGCTTAATTTGCTCATCATTAGTTCCATCCAAACCAGTTTGTTTACATAAATCTTTTAACCCAGAAATATCATTGTAGGGAAGAAAGATTTTTCTGAAGTAGAATAAAGGTTAATTTCAAATAATGAACTGAAAGGTAGATTGGAACTAATCTTTACAGCTCAGTCTCTGACAAGGAGTCAAAATTTGATGCAAAGGATGCACAGAAACCAGTAAAGAGACTTAATGTTTCATCATGTAGATAACAGTGCAAGGCTGATTTTAGATAAAATCTGGGATGGTATTTTTAAATGAAGAAAAAGGCATTTACAGACTAAATAAAACTGTGTTTATATCAGTTTATTTTTCTGTCACACAATTGCCTGTGAGGAAGGGTGCTGAAAGTACTGCTGAGACTCACAGAGGAATCTTCATTTGTGTTAATTTAGTGAATTCCAGAACAGGGCTGGAATCACAGCTGCCTCTGGGTATTAGAACAACCTAACTATGAAAAACATCCAGAATTTGAATGAAAAGTAAGACTGGTACCATGAAATTATGTGCATCATTGAAAAACTGTTAAGAAATCAGAAGTCAGAAGCATAAATATTTATAAGACCTTTATTTTAAACTGAATTAGGAAATTAATTAGGAAACTGTAATACATTAAGATAAAGTAAAATTATGAAACCATCAGTGAGACAAAGCAAAGAACTCAATGTAATCAGAAATTAGGATACTGTAAATATCTAGAGTTTTTTTCTGAACTACCTGACTAAAAGTCAAAGTTGATTTGCTTTAAGGCAATAGAATTATTCCTGTGAGAAAAAAAATATGATACAAAGATCATGGCTTCTAACATAGTTCACATCATTTCATAACATGGCAATTCACAATACAAAGCCCTCGAATAAAACAAAACAAGAAACATAATGTGATTGTATAAAAACTACAGCCAATACAATTTCATAACAATTATTTACCAATGGTAATTACCAATGGTAATTATTTACCATGAATTACTGAAGGATTTGTACCAATTATTAATGTAAAAAAGAAAATGTGGAGGTTTGAAAGAATACTATGAATAGAAGTGTCTCCATATTTCTAAAGCCTCTTCAAAATCAGAAAGCTTAACAATAGGCTGCATAACCAAATGATGCACCTGTCTGCAGTCAGGATTTGTTTGCCCTCCGATGCATGGCTCAGTGCATGCAGCATTGTTATTTTAGCTCTGTTTACAAAAGCTTGTACTTGAAGGTACCTACCCTTTCAGTACTGTTTGTTCTAATGAGCTCAAAATTCTCAACTGATTTACAGAAGATGTCAACAATGGGGAAATAGAAGATTAAACTAGACTCAAATCTGAAAAAACAGAAAAGAAAAAAAAATAGTAGTACTTCTCTGTGTCAGCTATCCTGCCCAGAGCTGGTAGGATGTGAAATGTGTCTTTATGGCTTAATAATATTTCACAAAAGAATACTTTCACGTCCCACTGCATTTCTCTATCCCCATCCAGGTTTTGTTCAGTCTGATGAGTTACCCCAGGATATAAGGCTTGTCTTAAGAAATCATACATGTAAGGATAAAACTTACTCAACCCTTTTGCAGATTGTGAGACAAATCACTTGCTGTTACATCAGCAGCCTGTTAAATTGAATTTGGAATTTGAAAATGTTACCAGAGTCACTGAAATTACATGTGCAAAATTAACAAAGTCTGGTCTGTCATTCCACGATACATATTCATTGTAATGGATGAGTTTGGATTACGTGGGGGTGAAATTCATTCCTATGCAAAAGGCAACAAAAATTATATACACCACTTAAATGGAGTGAAAATCACCATGAAATGAGTTGAGATTGTTAAACAAACCCCTAATTTATTCAAGCAAAGTCAAAGATAAAACATAAGGTAATACAGTTGTCCCAAATACACATAAAGAGAAAAAAAAAAGTATGCAACTATCTGTATAATGAAATATATGTTGACCAAAAATGAAAACTGTATCTGCATTTACTGCTAAAAGATTTTCTTTCTACCTCATATTTATACTCCATGGGAAACAGATGTATTTGTGACCTACATTTATTGGTAAAGAATAATACTTATGTAAAACTATTTGTTATGCTATATGAGAAATATTTGTTTTCAAAGAAATTTAAAAAAAAAATTAATCTAGAAATGAACAGTCAGTAAGTGCAGATATACAGATATACAGGGTACACCATACAAAAGATGTTGTAGTCCTTATGACTGCTAAGAAAAAAGGCCTTATTTCCAACTGCAGGTTTTGACATTTGTTTCTTAAATGCAGGTTTGACATTTATACTACGTTTAAAGAAACCATGTTAAACTAAAATCCTAAATTACAGATTACTTGTAAAATAGTATTTTAATTAATAAAAACCAAAAGAAAGGCATAATTAGAATAACACTGATATTTGTATTAATTACTGACACTTAACTCTATTTTTCATTGTCCATAAATGGTAAATGCCAGACCCCCAAAGAAACTTTACTATGAAACGAACCTCAGACCATTAATCCTTTAAAGTTTGTTGTTCACTTACACTCAGAAACCAACTTCTGCCACATCAAAATGAAAAAAAAAGGCAGATTCTTTTAGATCCATGCTTTGATCGTTTCCGCATTTAATCTTGTTTCAGAAATATTACTCCAATCTGAGTAATATCTTAGCTACAGATGCAAACCTGAAAGGCCAGATGATTTTGGAGCATCTGAGGTACTTGAGTGTGTTTCATGAATATGTAATTGAATTAAAGTAATATAATTTTAGTATATGATTATACTAAATATCACTTCAGAGAGATAAATACCAACTAAACACTGAGTAATAGTGTAAAATATGTTATGCAGAAATTTCAAGACAGTTCATTACTTTTTAACTAGTCATGAAGGCAACTATCTTGAGGTAAATAGATATAATTCCACTTTTACATATTTGGAAAATGAGGCTGTGAGTGTGTTATATCCCAAGTGTGAAAAAGCTCCATGTCAGATACAGTTGGAGTACATCAGCAGCAGTCAGTGAAATATCCTACTGGCATCTATCTTATCAAAGTAATAAACATCATCTGACAAATGGGACTGCTGTGACTAAAGTCACTTGGTGAAATTGTGGGCCTGCTGGTATTAATGATGATTTACTGGTGACTTCAGTGAGGCCAGGAATTCATTCAATATAACTATACTAATACAAATTGTACTATATACTGAAGTAACCATAGAAATCTAAAATGCTCATGAAGCAGTAAGCTACACAGCAGAGCTTGAATGTGCTTTGTATAATGAGATAACCACAAGGCACTGTAAATCCTGACTTAGGAGAACAAGTTTGCATTTTAGAGTAAAGAGGCTATGATAAAAATATATT
Organism: Chiroxiphia lanceolata; assembly: GCF_009829145.1. Taxonomy (NCBI): domain Eukaryota; kingdom Metazoa; phylum Chordata; class Aves; order Passeriformes; family Pipridae; genus Chiroxiphia; species Chiroxiphia lanceolata. Next base: position 20,542,979 of record NC_045642.1, on the reverse strand, counting down.
TTAAAAACTTCAGCTACCTTTCCTATATCTTCATGTAGTAAATTAGCATGGCGATATCACCATCTGCTCCTAAGCAGTACTACAATATATATGTTAAATAATATTTTTAGAATATGTGAGATCAAAGTTTGCATCTTTAGTCAGTATTTTATACAAAAATAACTGAACTTGATGCCAAATCAATTATCCAAGTGTCTTACTGATGAATCCTTACTTATAAAAGCCAAAGAACCATCAATAAAATAATCAAACCCTCTTGAAAAGTAAATAGCAAAATAGTTCTAAAAAGTAAAACAGAACAAACAGCCATCCTCCCTTTTTCAGCAACTGTCTTAATTCTCCAGAAACATATTCCTTCCAAAATCATACTCTCTATAAAACCTTGTTTACTTTGATTTTATCACTTAGAAAAAACACTCCAAGACCAAAACAAAACAGAGACCCTTCTTTGCAATTTGTTTCTGCTTTCATGTCATTTAACAACTAGTAAATGCACCAGTGCATTGTCTCTTGGAAACTCCCAACAAGCATGGCATTTATTAAACTCCTCTCAGCACCTTTGATAGGGAGTGTAAAAATTATCATTTCAGACTTCCCTGTATCTCTGCAGATCTGAAAAAGAATCTGCTTCCTTGCAGAAAGACATCATTACAAACCCAACACCAAAGGTGGTTTACATTTAGAGTACTGCTGAATCATTTTTTCCCAAGACCTCTTCTGGCAAGGAGTCACCTAAACTATCCTCTGAATCAATGGTGAAGCTCTGGCTTTTTAATGTTTTATGAGCATTCATGAACTTCTGGAGGTACTTAGAGGTATATAGCCAGTGATGCTTCAAGACATCCTCCATCTCATAGAATTTGGACTGCCTGGCATTCATTTTTCGGAACCTCCTAAACAGTTTGTTTCCAGACTCATTTCCTTCACTTGCCCAGGCCCCTATGGATCCATCTCTTTCAATGATTTCAGGAACATGAGCAAGTGTTTTGTGGAAATAATTTGTAATCTTGCCTTCATATCTGTACTTGAACTTTGTAGATAAGAGCTCAGCAAAACGCTGTGAATTGTAGCTATACTGGCACAGCAGTTCTGGGCACTCCTTGGCAGGGCATGAGGAACGCCACACTGGCTTCATCTTCAGATAGAGGTCCATTAGTTCTTTTAGGGCTTCATGCCTTTCCTCACACTTTATTAATTCACATACTGCCTCTACTGCCTCTTTGGACATGAGCTTTCTAGCAAAATTTCCACTCATCTTCATCATAGGCTTCAAGTTCATCTTCTTCCTGAGGTGTTTGTCAAGAGTCAACTGCCACCTCTTCCTCTCCTCTTTAGACACATCAGGATTCTTGTAAAGTTCACCAATCTCCATCTGGAAAATCCTGTAGAATTCTGTTGCATTGCCAATGTCACAGTGCAATGCATCTATGGAGGGAACAGTCTCAATAAAAGGTTTGGCTGAAACACCTTTCACTCTGTCACGGAGTTCATCAACAGATTCATGATATGGGTTGGACCTCCATATTTCATATCGCTCCAGATTTTCAGCATGGCTCCTGGTTATGGAGTGGAAGACCAAATTCTGAGATGCCTCCAAGCGGGTTGCATCACACAGGGTACAAATGTAAGTGGAACCTGAGGCCTCCAGCCCTTCCACTTCCCGCACAAGTTTCTCATCATATCCTGTACCCCTAAAGACAAATCTGAATGTTCTCAGGATGCCTCCCATTTCAAGCAGCAGTTCACTGTTTTTCATAGCCTCTCTTTCTGCTATGAGGGGGCTCAGGATTGCCGTTAGAGTTTCATGATCTGATTCGTCAGCCAGCATAAGGCACAAGGGCTTGCAACACAACTCTGAATTTGGCTTTACTTCCTCAAAGATCCTCTTGCTTTCATTCCCATGTGCTATAGCAATGTTCATAACTGTGAAAGAAAAGCGAACAGCCTTCTCTGGGACAGCAGGCCCACTTCCATGCTTCTCACTGACATCTCCCATTCCATCACAGGACTCTTTTATTACCACAGTGAAGGGACCATTCAAATAGTCGTCCAGATATTTTGCTTTCATGCCTTCCAAGATCTCCTCCTCCATGTCCTTTAAGGCACAAACCAAGGCTGCATCATATCGAAATCTCTTCGCAATTGTGTCTACTGGGTAGTCATCAACTGAGAGTGGCAATCCTGATAGACCATCTATAATTCCTACCTCTGTATTAGTGGATACATTTTTCAAGGGAGGTTTCCACTCAAATGGGTGATAACCTGGTAGAAGGGCTTTCTCAGCAGTGCGAAGAGCGTGCAAGGGCTGGAATATCTGCCTCCCAGTGACAGCTTTTACAGTTCTATACATTTTATGGTACTGGCTACAGCTGAGAAACGTGTTGACTCGGATTGCCAGACAGACAGCAGGATGAAGTCCAGATCCCCTCCCTTGCATTATAGCCTCCAATTCATCTGCTTGTCTGTGTTCATTTTTTGCTCTTAAAGCTAGAAGAAACAAAGTCATGCATACAGCCTTTATATCACCACCCTCTTCTTTCTCAGCAAAAGCCTTGACTTGACGTTTCAGTTCCCTTAGACGATGTTTCTGAGCTCTCCTTGTCAAAGATAGGAGATGTTGCCTTGGTCGGCCACCTTTATTTATGTAGCTATAGAGCTCTCTATCTTTCATCTCCTTGTGGTTGGAGAGGTGTTGGCCATATTTTCCATGCAAAATCTCTTCATCACATTCCTTTACAGGGCATCTTATACCCAGGCTATCAAGGATGTTCAGGAAGGATTTCACTGGGGTTACCAGATCAGTAGGGAAGCAAGGATACCAGCAGGAGGGGCAATAGCTGCCCATAACCTTGATACATTTAAGGATGCAAGTTCTGCAAAACAAGTGTCTGCATGTTGTTTCCACTGGATCTGCCAAAATATGCTCACAAATCTGGCAAGAAATTGATTTAATGAAATCTACTGGGTAATCAACTGCAAGCAGCTTGGTACTGAGATGTATATTCTTGCAGTTGACAATCTCTTTCATTAAATTTTTGTTGTTTATCTGTGCCTGGTTCTTTACACCTCTGTTTAGTCGAGCACGTTCCACAATGGTCTTCACACGTTTGCTTTGTTGTACACTTGATGGCTGGCTTTTTCTCTTGAGCCCTCGACTGGTAGTATGGCATACATCACAGTTTGGGGAGTGAGGTTGCCACTCCATCGTGCTGTTCCTAGGAAAATATACTTCACATAGGGTATTACTGTATTTTCTATGGATAATACTCCAACAGTTGTGACAAAACCGAGTGGGATGGATTGTATCAACATCCCCTCGCACATCAATCTTGAAAACCTTAGCAATAAGATCTGGCCAAGAGGTTGCTTTTTTTTCTTTCTTTCTCAGAAGACACAGAGTTTCATCATCCACCGGCCCATGCACTGGATGAGTTCTCTTGTAGCAATCAGTTTTAAATGAAACTCCACAGATGCGACAAAGTTGTTTCAGATTGTTCTGATGAACTCTATTGTCTCGTGTTTTCATGTCATGGGCCTCTTTCTCAAGTGCCTGCCTATTGCTCATTAACTCCATCTTTTCTTCTCTTGACACTGCTTCATCTTTATGCAGTATGATTTCTTTGTTTGAAGAAGCAATCCCTTCTGCCTGATCTTTGTTTATGTGCTGCCTGTCATCAGAGGGCGTTTTTTCAAATGATCGCACTTTAAAGAGTTTGAATTTCCATTCAGAAAATTTTGTATATGGATGCTGAATTTCTTCAGGTAGATCCATTTGAGATGCTACTGACATCTTCAATCTGACAGAAACCAGACCACCTGAGAAACAGAAAGATGTAGGTTAGCTTATTTTCCAAATTAACAATAATGCCATGGGTTTTAATAGAACAGTTCTAATCACTTTAACTGAGAAATGCTTTGAAAGTGAGTTACTCATCCAAGACACCTACTGAACTGAGAGGCTCCAACAATGTTGACCATTCAATATCTCAGATAAGTACCCAGTTGTGTTTTGACTTTGATCCTGATGCATTAAGTGTCTATTAGATCACCAATCTGGTATAAATATCCAAATCTGCCCCCTTCCTTCTTATGCCTGACCGAACTTACCGTAAGACAACAGAATTAAATTCTGAAAGTTGATGATTTTTTTATGTGAAACTGAACTCTATTGGTGTCTGAAAGGTACAATATTGTCTGTCTCGTGCTGTATTATCTAAATCAGCAAGACCATTCCTCTCACACTACTTGTTCTGAATCTGATCTGAAGTGTCTAATACATGCCATTCCACATGGGCAGCACATACTACTCAATCCCAGTGTAAACTTTATTCAGGCTCCAGTTTTGTAAGGTGCTTTAGCCTGTGCTTAATGAATGTGAGTAGCTCCATTAAAGCAGGAAGAGTGTATCACCTATTGCTGCAAAGCACTACAGTTCCCTGAACTCTAAAGGAGATATGGAAATGTATACTGGCTGCAATTTGATGTAGAGAAAATATTTATAGATTGTACACTACTCATCTGTTTAAGTACCCTGCTGAGAACTCTCTCTGTAAGGATTACTGGTACTGGAAAGCTGAAAATGTCTGTTTAAATTTGACCCCAATTTTAGCTTTCATACAGGTGCAACCAAAAGTAGTATCAATGTGGTTTCCATGGAAATATGGTGTGTATAAAAGTAAATACCAGACTTTCACCTCAAACACTGAAATTTTTTGCTACTGCATCAGCCTCAGAAAATAAAATTGTGTAGAAACAACAAGAGTAACTAACCTATTTTCTGTTACCTGGCTGTGAAAAGTGCACAAAGTAAACAAACAGTATAGAGAAAATTCAATTTGTTTTCTGATTTATTTTGTTTTTACTGATCCAATTGGTGTGAGTAATAAAAATGAGGAAAACTGCATATTAAGGCAATGTACTAGAACTAGAAATCACATAGGTATGGCTGTGGTTGCTTTAACAGATTATATCATCACTTAGCAATCCACATAACTTGCTAGAAACCTTAGTTCAGTGTCTTTTCAGGAAGTGTCCTTCATAAAGAAATACATCCAAGTCATGGTCCAAAGTGATGATGCCCAGGGTGTTTCTGAGATTATTTCATTTATAACCTTTTGATAAAGCATCATTTCAGCACAGCCTTTCAGAGTCCATTGGGAAAGGGACTGCATGAATTAATTAAGTTCCACATCCACAATGACATATCAGTATGCTTAGCTCTTTCCTGAAGAGCTGAGATTTACTTCAAAATCTTTCATTAGGCCTTGGCAACTAAAATTTAGGTCTGTTTTCTTCCCAGCTTCTCTTCATTCCATCCCACTGAGAACAAGCTGCCCATATGACTGCCCCCATCTGCACACATTGTTCCGTCCAGCCGCCTGTGCTGGACTAAATATCTCTGTCTGCACTGCAGTCCACTGCTGTCCACCACCAATCCAGCCCAGCAGCATGGTTGCTTGTATTCTGCTGTTCGTAGTTCTGTGATGTGCAGCTGTGCACAGATGTATTCAGAGCATTACTACTGCCTCACTGTCTTGGCTGCATCCTGTGACTGACTTGGTCAAATTTATCCACTGAGCAGCAACCCATTTGCCCCTGAATAGCTCTGTGTTCCTACCACTTGCAGAGTAATTGAATAGCTGGTTGCCCTATACTGTTCACAGATCCTTTTATTCTACATAGCACCCTATGCAATTTTGTGTAATTTCACCATCCCCAACAGCACCTTCAGAATCTCTTAAATCATGAGCAGTTCCTCTTCTGAGTGGCATCTAAGTCATTGTAAAGAAACAGCCAGCACTGAGTACATATAGAGCAAAATATTTAATACTTTCTTTACTCTTCGAACTCTTTGAGTAAGTGCCACTGCAGTGCCATACTCATCTCCAAACCTATGACCTGACCCTTATTATTAATCACCAACTCAAATGAATCAGACAGGGTTTACTCCTGCTAAAGAAAACTTTAAACATAATTTTTTTGTCTCTTTCATTGAACTTGTTCTGGAAGAAATGAATGACAAAGAAGCCCTCTCAGGTCATGTGATCTTTGCCTTCTGCAGTAGTTAATTGTTGCCAACAGGCTACTCATCAAACACTTTGAATTGCCTAGCTCCCAGGCAATGTTGAATTCAGCAGCTCCCTTAGGAGAGCTAGAAATATTTCCAGTGCTAGGAATATTTCCTGCTATTCATGCTACTCATGCTAAATTTGCCTGTGTTCTGTTATTCTAGTTGGGGGTCACATCTTTTTTCTCACTGCCTACCACACTCAGATTCTTATGGAGGGAACCCCAGGCATGAATCTCCTGCCACGGTTATTTAATCAAGTCAAACAGCTGTGTTCAGTATTGCCTCCTTTTATCTTGAAAAGGGAAAAGAAATCCCTTTTCTCCCCAGATCACAGTATTTCATACACTTCTGAAGACAAGCAAGTTTGCAACACTTTTGTTCACATCAAGGAAGACCTTGCTTTATAGAAAGTCTCTCCAAAATGTACAGAACAACCTCAAAAGTGACAAAGCATGTATAAAATAAAATCTTGATCTGCACATTACACCAGGAAAAGGAACCAACACTAGGATGTCCTACAAGCATCTGGGATGCTGTCATTAATACTACTAGCCTACCTTCAGCTTGTTGTCAGTTTGTAGAGCTGCTGCTATGTCTGCCCAGTTTGTTCCAAATGTCAAGCTTGTTTGCTCTCTCATGCATGCTCTCACTCTTTCTGTGTTCCCTCTGCTTTTTAAAGACAACGTAGTGCTGTTTATCTCACTTATCCTTGTCCCTCTGTGCTCCCAGTATGACCCTGGTGCTAACCACAGCTTACTTGAACTAAACACAATACAGAACTCTCAAATCCAGGTGGCACCTGGCAATTTATGAGGCTTAACCACAAAATTCATATAAACAAGGTCGTCTTGTGTGTGACTCCTGAGCTCTGAGATAAGTATGCAGACTCTCTCTGAGGAGCACCTGCACTGTTTTTTAACACAAAGATTTGCATTTGGCTTTCTTCTTTATAGGTTCATAGCTGGTTTCTTCACTGTTAACTCTTAGAGAGCAGAATCTAATCTCTGGCCACACTGGTGTTGCACATCAAAGCTATTTCATTGAAGGTCAATGTCCCACTTCCTCAGGTCAACAGCAGCCAAGCCAAGGGTGAATTGACAACAGGGATCACAAAATGTGTTTCTTCTGATACCAGTATTTAATTTTCATGGATATTGCCTCTTTGGTGGTGTATGTCTGGGGTATTGAAGGCCCTGGGCAGGGAGGACAAATCAATAATATGGAAGTTAGCTATATACATATTGAGTAACTGTTAGATACTTAACCAGGTATAGGCCATACATGGCTACAAACAGAGGCCAGTAGAGTTTCTTTCCTGGAGAAGCCCAAGAAGACTCAGGCTTAATTTCCACAGAGCAACCATCTCAAAAACTGACTAAAGTGGAAAGAAACCAAATTTTTTCATACAACAGCACCCTGAAAGTTTTCAGTCTCCACGCATAAAATTGTGCGAAAATTCTAGTGATCCATCAAGTCCTTTCAAATGTGAACATAAGTTCACACTCCAGAAGTAGGAATTTGCAATAGTTGCATAACTACATAAACAGCCAAGCATTTTTCTTTCTTGGGAGACTCTGTGATCCTGCAGGACTCAAATCCATTTTCAACCTGCACTCTCTTCCCTGAGAAGTTGGCTGAGGCAGGCTTTGATTGCAGGTCAGGATCTCCCAGCTAGTGTGCCTCCTACCTGAAAGCATCTGATGTCATCCAGAAGAAAAATCAGCAAAAGTTGTACTATTTGACATTTGCTATATCTAAAAGAGGTGAGAGGATTCCCACTCTATTATCTACTCTGATGTTACAATACTTTCAATTTTTAGAATCATAGAATCTTTTAGGTTGGAAAAGACCTTTAAGATCATCAAGTTCAACCGCAAACCTAACACTACCAAGTCCACCACTAAATCATGTCCCTAAGTGCCATGTCAACATGTCTTTTAAATAGCCACAGCTATGGTGACTCAACCACTTCCCTGGGCAGCCTGTTCCAACACTTGTTCAGCCCTTTTCATGAAGAAATTTTTCCTAATATCCAATCTAAACCTCCCCTGGTGCAACTTGAGGCGAGGCCATTTCCTCTGTAGAGCAACCCCCACCTTGGTGCAACCTCCTTGAAAGGAAGATATTTGGAGAGAGCAGTAAGGTCTCCCCTGAGCTTCCTCTTCTCCAGGCTAAAACACTCCAGCTCTCTCAGCTGCTCCTCACAGAATTGTGCTCCAGACCCTTTGCCAGCTCAGTTGCCCTTCTCTGGACACGCTCCAGCACCTCAGCATCTTTGTTGCGGTGAGGGGCCCAAAACTGAACACAGGCTTGAGGTGAGACCTCCCAAGTGCTGACTACAGAGGGGCAATCACTGCCCTGGCCCTGCTGGCCACACAATTTCTCATACAAGCCTTGGTGCCATTGGCCTTCTTGGCCTCCTGGGCACACTGCTGGCTCATGTTCAGCTGGCTGTCGAGCACCTCCGGGTTCTTTTCCACCAGGTAGCTTTCTAGACATTCTTCTCCAAGCCATTCTCTGTGGCGGTTAGTGTCACAGGAATACTGGGAAATGTAGTTACTGATACTCTATTGCACATGCTCCTTGAGGTACTTGGATGTGATTGCCTGAGGATGGTTTATTACCTTTTGAACTGCCCATATAAGATGCTGTTGTTCTCAGTAAAGTTGGTTCAGACGCTTGGAACCCCAAGCATCGGGGTCCATGCCCACAGTGCCGTCAATTCCCATAAGATGATGTCTTGGAGAAGTGGTTAGTCCCTAGTGTTTGTGCCACATGGGAGACCAACAGTTCCTACTAACTTGCCAGAGCAAGTAATGTATCGAGAAAGAAAATAATTTATGGAATATGCAATGCATGGAGAAAGTAAAAAAAGTTCAGGTATCAAACCCTCATATCCTTGCTTAGATTCTGATACACACAAAACCCTAATGTGAAATAAATCCCAACCAGAACTATCTGAATGGGATTGTCAGGATAAGATGGAAAAGAAGTCATAGATGTCATTCCAGGCCAAGGCAGAGTGGGAGAAGGATGTAATGTCTGAGGCATTTATATACCTCTGAGAATATTAGCTGGCTAGGACCTGAGCTTAGCTCTTCAGTTGTTTTGCCTGGACTTCCTATCAACCTGCCTATTTTTACTATTCACTCCCTAGCATTTGGAGAGACCTTTTCAAAAAAATATCAGATCGGACTGCAATACCAGATATCAATCAAAATCACTCTCTGCAGTCACATACTGAATTCCTCTCTTATCTTGAAATGGCAGGCACCACTCCCTGACAATACGCATTGTTAGTTAAGGAATTTCAGGGCTCTTTGAGAAGTTTAGCAAATCTCGCCCTCTGGGGTGCTTATTCAGAACTTCACCCAGGTAGCTGGCTACCTGTACCATTCCTCCAGGAGCTCGAGTTCGCATGCAGAACTGCACTGTACAGGCATCAGCTTCTTTATCAAAGGAACCACATGAGCATACATAAGCTTAACCAAGTGCTTTATTTTCAAGTACCCAGGAAATCACCTTGAAAAAATACTGTCTTGTAGGGATACAGCAGGCAACTAAAGATTTTAATTTATCTCAAATTGCTACAGCTTTGGATGTGTTTTATGTCCATATGAGCACAATTGCTCATACAATTTCAGCTGCACAGATCCAGTGCTGGAAAATGTTTTTCCTGTACCACTGGCACCACCGAGTGGAGAAAAGCATTTTTGCATTGCTTTCGCTTACAGCATGGGCATTAATATATGACCAGGGGCCTAAGCCATACAGATTTGGAAACTTCTCAAGAAAAGCATTTCATTTAAACTTGGAATAAAAACTCCAGATAAGTTCCTTGAATTCTGAATTAAAATAGGCTGGACTGCAGTGCTCTGGGCACCTTGCCAATTAGTAAAAATAGTATTTTTTTAGTCATGGAAAACCCTCCGTCTAAGGATATTTGTTTTACAAAGCTCCATAATGATAAATTTCCTCATTTTACAGCTAATGAAAAGAGCATACAGTTTGATCACTCGGCAGGAGAAAAAGGATAGCTCTGAAATTCAGCTAGTTGTCCAGGAGAGGGTCCACAAAGTATTTATTTGTCTATTTACTCTTAATATCATTCCTTCTTTATTGTGATATTTTGGAGCCCTGTGTAATGGCCCAGATATCTCTCTCCGCCCTTACTCTTAGCTTCCTGGCAGATCCTAACAAGAAAGGTAAATATGTTTTGGACACAAACAGTGCTCGGAGGGTTGCATTAGCGTCTGGGATTCGCCTTGGCTCCAGCAGCACCCTGCAGTCTGAGAGCTCAACACTCGGAGGGAGACAGGCACTGTAGCGATGGCACCGGCCACTGATTTCCAGCTCCCAAGGACTGTGGCGTGTGGACAGAGACACTGAAAACCACTGAAAAAGTGGTTTCACAATCCCTCCACCCCCAGCTTATATCCTCCCAAACGCTGGGAACAGTAGTTGTTTTTTTGGATTTAAATGCGTGTTAATATGAGATTCTTGCCAAGAAAACTCTCCGATGCAAACAACCGATTTCCCCTCGTTCGTTTCTAAGGAAATGAAGATGTCTGTGTGTTCACACTGTGCCGGTATTTCACTTACAACTGGCCGCTGTCCAAACCCCCGGGAGAGGTTCCCCCCATCGCTCGCCCCGAGGGAGGAGCGCACCCGGCCTCAGTCCCTGCAGGGGTCCCCAAGGGCCGGCTGAGGTTGAGAGAGGAAATTATTTCTGATAAGAGTTTGTTTAACAGAGAGAAACGGCTTTTTTGCGTATCCCGAGCCCTTTACGCACACACCACCCCCACCCTCTCCAGCTTTCAGTGCCTCGTTTTTAACAGCGTTCACAACGGAGCCCAGAAAAGCATCCTGACGGCTGTTCACAGAAGCCTCAGCAGCGGACTAAAGGCCGGCACAGCATAAAGATTCGATGCTCACACAAACACCGCTGGTGACGGATTTATTTCTTTTTAAGGGGCGGGATGAGGGCGGCACTGCCCTCCCGCTGCCCTGGCGAGGCGGCCCCGCCCCCGCGTCGCTGCCCCTCCGCGGCGGCAGGAGGCGCTGCAGCGGCCGTGGCGGCTCGGGCGGCCCCTCTCTCTTTCAGCCGCCGCTCCGACGCCTCCCGAGGAGAAGCGGAAGCGGCGGCGGGCGGGGATCGGCCGCGGGTCGGGGTGAGTCCGGACGGGCCGCGGGGGGCGGCCGGGAGGGCGGGGGCTGCGGCGGGCCCGGCCGGCCGTACGTGGAAGCGAGGGCCCGGCCGGTCGCTGGGAGCGGGAGCCCGGCCGGCGCGGGCTTGTGGCGGCGCCCGGCACGGAGCGTTTCCCCCGCCGGGCCGGGACTGCCGGCTCGGGAGCGGAGCCCGCGCCTGCCCAGCCCCGCGGAGCCCTGCGGCCCCTTCCCCGAGAGCGGGCTCGGGGCTCGGAGCAGGGCCGGGGGTGCCACAAGGGGGGCCTGCGCTAGGGCAGGGCGGTGATGGGGCTGAGGCGCCGGCCTGCGCTGCTCCGGAACTGAAACTGTGCCGCGATCTGAGGCCAGGCAGCCCGGGCTCCGAGATACGCTGGTTTACCTGGCTGGGAGCCTGGCTGAAATGACCTTGTGTTGCCTCTTAGCTCCCCATCGCACTGCGGTGGGAGCGTGAGCAGCCCGTGGCTCTCGAGTTGTGGCCCCGGTTGTATCGCGCACATCAGCTTAACGTGGGCTCTGTTTTTCCCAAGTGAAGTGAAGATACAAAGTAAATTCTTCGGTAACACGTTAAAGGATAATTATCAAGATTAGTTACTATTTCTAAAAACGACAGCTGTGTTTTCTAGTAGAGACTGGCAGTATTTTATATTTAACGGTAATTAACACGAGTAATAAATTATGACTTCAGTAGTACTTTCCATCAGTTTCGTCTGGTTTAGATAGGTCACGCTGAGTCTTTTCGTACTTAAACGGAAATCTCAGTGTAGGTGGGAGGAAAATGTTCTAATTATATCCCTTATACCTAGTAGTTAAAGCTTGCCGAAAATATTTCTCCGTGTTTGCCTCTGACCGGTTCTGTATGCTGCAAAACTATGAGCTGTGTGGTTTTTGTGTCTTAGATACCATTGACTGAGTGATAAATACAGGGTTGATTTGAAGTTTCGGTGAGGGACAGGTAGGAAAAGGAATGGGGATCATCTCCCATGCATTTTACGCTGTGTTCACCAACTGTGTTAACACTTGCAAGCAAACTTGCTCTGCCTTTCCGTTGTATGAAAAGACCATAGAACTAGTCCTTGTAGTAAAAGAAGGAAAAAAACGTCATGCTGATAAAACAAGTTGTATTATTTTGTATATATTGCTTTGGGTATAAATCTTCTGCATATTCCACATTACCTTCAGCTTTTCCCAGCTGGTGAAGATTTGTGAAGCTCAGTCAGACTCCGTCGAATGGCAACCTGTCAAGACAGAAATAGCTTTTTTAGATTAGCTAAGCAAATACGAAAAGGTTTTAGATCCAGTCTGTGAAAACTGGTGATAAAAGATTCTGGGTATAAAGCATGTCAGAAAGACAGTGAAAGTAAATATAAGGTGGACTGAAAAGGAGAAATGTTTTAATTGTTTCAGAATGTCTGCTTAATTCACTGTTTGTTTTACCAGTCTCAGATTGTTTTACTAATGCCAGATACAAGGTTGTAGAGGTAGATGGTAATTAAATCTAGCCCTGAGACTGTACCTAGCAGAAATGACATTTGTTTGTAGCCATGCTTCTCCCTGCCTCTTGAAGTGCTTTCTGCCCTGGTATTTACTTTGTCCCCATTAGGCAGCATCTTAAAGTCTCTTCAGATCTTTTGAGGGATATAGAAAGGCACAATGCATATCTCAGTGTGTTCTCGGTGTAGGGAGAGCAAAGGGAGAACAGAGGCCAAAGAGCAGAGTCACTGCCAAAGTAAAGAATTAAATAGTATTGTTCTTCTCACTAACAATGCTTTCCTTATATTGTTATTCTCAACAATTCTCAATGGATTGTATCTAGAAGTTAATAAACCGAAGAAAGGTTTGGGGGATTTTGGCTTGGGTTTCTTTTTTGGTTATGGGAAAACCCAGGGAATATTTTGGTGTTAAATACAGTATAGTATACTTCCACTGCTCACTAAAATTAAATTTGTTTTGACATACCTAAGTAGGATAAAATATGAATGTAACTGTGAGTGTGCCACCATCTAGTTACCTAAAGTAACATTCAAGCATGAAAATATGTATGTGATTAGAGCCTGACAGCATTCTCTCCAAGTAAAAAGAAATCACCTGGAAAATTTTGAAACTCCCAAGAGCTGCTCTGCTTTAGCACCAGGAGCTCTTGATAGTGTCTAATGAGCTCTGAATGTTGTTCAATTCTGTTTGCCTCAAACAAAAATTCTTCTGTGAAGTCTTCATGTTCGCATGGTAAGTATAGTGGTTATCCAAAAGACTTGGAAGTCTTAGCGGGTACTGCTATTAGAAAAAAAAAAATTCTTACCTCAACAAAATATAAGAAACCAGAATTTGTTTTTTGCAGTTACAAGCCCTGCCCAAATCTCTTATTGCTTTGACTTGTCTAGACATTTGATAGCTTTTAAATGAAAGTGTTTTATGGTATTAATTAAAAGGAATTTGCATAATTTCATATGTTCTGCCTGGATGAGGCCACAGTGATGATAGTTACAAACCTCATAATGGAAACACATGGTGCTTATCAGTTGTCAGTAGACCATTAATTACTATGCCTGGGAATAAGTGTTGCAAGTATTGCTCCATAAAATTATCCAAAGTCACTCCACTGGTCCGTCAATCTCATGACCCAGAAATCTGTACATAAAAAACTGTTCTCAGTGAGAGAGAAGAAGAAAAGAGAGGAGTTTGGCCAGTTTTTCTATCGATGTGGTGTTCAAGGCATTTCCCCTGCTGGATGTCTGCAAGCAAATTAATTATGTTTGTGAACTTCAAGTAAGAAAAAGGATTTGGAGTAGTCCTCTGTATTGATTTCCTTATTTATATGGCTAGTCAGTGTGAATTTTCTAGGAAAGGGCATGTGGAAATTAATTGTATTCAGTACTTAATGATTAATATTAAAAGTTTTGTATCTTATGGAAAGTGATACTTTCTCTGTACACTATTCTTCACCTTTGCCAAATGCTCAAAGGTATTGTTTCATATTTCAGTATAAATAGGATAAAATGCCTAATTTTATTTTCTCCTTATTACTCTAATGATAATGTGATTTTCCAGGCAGTCTGAAGATATCTTCTGATACCAGCAATATTTTTTGATTTAGAGGAATTTCTGAATTAATCCCGTGGCTCTCTGGAGCATGAAAATCTGTAAAAGTTCTACCTAAGCGCCATATACTGTGGGACTTGACAAATCAGAGTACACAGTTTTGTTGCATGCGTTAATTTAAAATATGGGCAGTTTAAATTCTGTTGTGAAATCAGTGTTTTGTCGATCATAAGGTACATTATTCTTGCAGGAGTTTACTCTTCTGCTTTGAGTGTGCTAGTTTACATCAGCCTAATCACTTTGTAATGCAGCAGTCTAAATAGCAGTATAGCACCGGTTATTTAATGAAGAAAGGGTTCATTATGGTTTGAAGTTGGAAGAGTAGTATGGGGACTCCCTGTAGTCTTAACTGTCTTTTCTGGGGCATGACAGCTTGATCTTTAGGGCATTCCCACATTTCTGCAGCAGAGGTAAGGATCAGGCAAGTTCTGTCCGTTACCATTTGGCCTGGAAAGCGCCTCCCTTTCTGTTGTCAAACAATACAGCTGTTGCCTTGGAGAGCGAAATCCACCTTTGCTAGCCCAAGGACTGGGTACCTCGTGTGCAAGCTAAAGCCTATTATCTCTCTACCCATCAGGTGTGATAGGACTTCCTAGCTTTAGAAGAGGGTACTTCAGACACATTACCAAACACAGTTTAAGGCTTTCTCTGCCTGAGAAACTTCACTCTAGCAAAAACAAGAATTACCATATAATGATCTAGTTTAAGTTCCGTTGTTCCTGGATCTGAAAGCTGGCTGTTGGGCAAACAAAAAAAGGTATAGAGAGCAGTCTAGCAGAGTGTTTAATGTATTAAACTACTGAGATGAAAACAAAAGAGTAAAGGCTGTGGTATACACAAGGTATAAGTTAATACTTGGATATTGTTGTACTTGCATTTGACTCAGTTTTGTTTGGCACAGAGGAAGAATACCAACTATTATCAATAGGAAGAAAAACTGATGTGGGTTTTGGGAGATGTTAGTATAGTTTTGGGATATATACTAGTTTGAATTTTAAAATCCATCCTCTTCCAGCCAAAGCATTTTTAAATTCCCCAAGGGAAGAACATGAAAAACTGCTTCAGTAGGCTCACAAACTGATGCTCCACCTTCATTGGGGAAAAAGACCTATCATTAAACATTCAAAGTATGCTTTTCTGTAGTCGTTTTGCACTAGCACTGCTCTGTTCAAGATTGAATCTGTTCCTGCTCTTGGACGGTAAAGTAACTGACATAAGAAACAGAACTAATTCCTACTACAGTAGTTAGAACTCACAGAGGAATTGTTTTAAACTATGCTGGAGTAATCAGATCTTGGTTAATGGTCAGAGTAACAGCAGTATGCATTTTTATTTGAAAAATTGTGCCTTGCCCCACACCTATAAATATGTGTGGAGGAAAGACTTCTTTCACAGATAAGATGAAATGGGTAAGAGTAGTAGAGGAATCCTGTCTTAGAGAAAACATGAACAAAGTTTAAAATCTGGCTTTTAAATCACCTTATTTAAGTTGCCTCTTTGTGCCTGAATTTCCAAATTTAAAAAGAGCCAATGATATTTGCGCTTCTTTTTTTGCACTTGGTCGTGTGCTGACAAAAAGCTTTATGTAGAAGTGGAGTATATCACTGAATAAGGGGATTTTTGTGCGCATCTGGGATGTTGACTGGTTGCAGTGACTCATTCATTAGAATGACTCTGGTATAGGAGTTTTGTTTCTGTAAACTGAATGGACATACTGCTGTTTCTGTAGAAACAATATAAAGGGGTAAAGAGGTCAGCTAGCGTTCAAAAAGTTCAAAAAGTGTTCAGCTAGTGAGATTATACCGACTCAGATCCTGTTTTCTTCCTTATAAGAGCAATATTTGAAATAGTATGGGTTTTTTCCTAGTAACAGCCCAAGAGAAGAGTCACACACTTCTTTTCAATTAATGTGAGAACTGAATTTGGGTAAAGTTATTATATTTTTCTCCCCGCGACTTCCTGAATTCCTTTGTCACAGGGATATATGTTCCTCTTTCCTTTCTTAGTCTCAATAAATGTACCCTTGTGGCTTAGATTTATGTGAATTTTTCAGTCCTAGGCTGGCCAGTAGATTCTAATATCCTGCATACCAGCATTCCCACTCCATTGACCCAGTTTGGTTCCTGTGATTTTTCATGATATGTGGACTAAACATCCTCTGCAGCAGTTGTTAAATAAGTTATATTAGTTTAACAATGGAAGCAAGTTGGGGTTTTTCCTCTAGAAAGATCTACTGATGGCACTCTAAAAAAAATCTCTGTTACAAGGCATCTTTATAAACATTGATTCTTCTGCTTCCATTCTAAGTCATTGGGAGAGTTGCTCCCTTCATGGGATTAAATTGATCATGACCTGGCTGAAGCTGCTGGTGAGAATGTACTGGGTGTTTATTGTGTATTGCTGTTGTGCTTAGTAGCCTTGATTAATAACGCCTGTTCTGGGTAGATAATGTATAGGGATAATACACTGGGGTGGAGAACAGTAGAAGTGAACATCTCTCCTTGAGTGCAGTTCCAGGCAGCTCTGCTGTAGAGTTATTTCTGCATAAAGTGAGCACTGCTGACCTGTACACTACAGCTCAAAGCTGTCAAACTGCGCTTTGAGGCTCTGTACCTTAATGGTATTTTGGAAATGTCAAGAACGTTGATCTTCAGATACTTCTCATACCTCTACATATCTCAACAATATGGAAAATTACATATTTACAGAACAAAATAAAAGTTCTGTTTTGATTCTAACTGTAGCTGACCTAAATATGGTAACTTTGCCTGTGTGGTTTTGTTCAGTAGATCTACCTTTTTTTTTTTTTTTTTTTTTTTTTAAGATCTGGATAGCTGGGGAATAAAAGCTCATGCAGTATTACCATGGACAGTATTGCCAACTGTTTATCATGTAGATGGCCTAAAGCACATTTCTGTGATGTTGCATGTGTTCAAAATACATTTCCCAGTAAATGCTAGTTGAGACCTTGTTTGATTAGTATTTCTATTGATGTAATCTTCAGGTGTCATATAATAAACACCCAAGTAAAACTACCTGTCTGTCCTCCTCCTATCCATGAACATTTTGTAAAAATGAATTGTGATATTCAAATTCCGATAAAGGCAGGAAAATTTTTACATTTGTGAGCTTGTGCTCAAGGTAACCCTATTCATTCTGCTGAGCCCACCGTCTGCAGTTGTGATGCAGATGAGCAATCCTTATACTTTAGCTCTTGATTACATTTGCATCCCTAATATATTTTAAATGATGCAATGGTATTACAGCGAACTCAGTAAGTGAACATTACAAAAGACTTTGCCTATACTGCTGTGCAAAAGACAGTCAAATCTGAGGTTAATGGACTTGTTTTGCATGCCTGGCTCCATAACCTTCAAATTACTCATACTGCCTTGCAACTGGTGGTAATCTCTGTTTTTCAAAGAAATTTCATTTATAGAAAACTAACCAAAGTAGGATTCTGAGAAAATGGTTATGACCATTGCAAAATCAAGGCAGAGGAAAATTTCTTGGACATCTAGAACTTATATTTGTTTAGATCTTTTTTTTAAAGCTCCTTCCTTCAGTGTAGAAACACTGGCCATCTGTTTGGGGATACCAGCACTTTTTCATTTCATACCTATGAGTTCAACCTGCTTGATGAGCAGTGTTTTAAAAGCAGGCTTTAGTATGCCATTCACTGCTCTTCAGGGAAAGGCAACTTGAATCTTCTGTTATTACAATCATGTCCGTTGTCCTCCCTGCCAGCTAGACTAGAAGAGGCAAAGGAGAGCAAGAACTCTGTTTGAGTGCTAGTAATTTGTGGATAGCTTTTGAGCTGTGGAATTATTATCCTTATCTCATGTGTAGCTTTTTACCCCATTGAAAGTCCTGTTGGGAGTTCCAAAATGTTATCAGCAGTGCTGTATATTTGGATTTCATTTGCAGCAGAGCATCTGCTTGGTTTAGGTACTTGGACTTGTATTTTATTTGTGGACCTGCACCTAAATTGATTTGAAACCTATACTGTGAATCGCTGTAGACAGAAAATGTTAAATAACATATATATACTGCAAGGAAAATATGGAATTGAGCTATTGTCGCCCAATAAAACATGATTCTGTACAGCATTTTTTCATGCAAAGTCTATTTGAATGCCTTCGAAGTAAATAATGTGGAAGGGATAAAGAGATGCTTTCAGTAGACATAGCAAGGACAAAGAGTATTCCCCTTTTTACAGAAATCAGATGAAAGAGATTACAGAAAGGGGTGTGTGATTGTTTGTTTGAACTGTACCGACTGGATGCAGTGTTCTCACCTATCTATCACAAGATAAGTTAGAAAGATAACGGAAACTGGGAGAAAACCAAACCAGTGATTTCGAGTAGAACCAAATCTGTAACTGTTCCAGTGTTTCTGGTCAGAAATAAATTTTGCTCTTGACTTGAAAGGAAGGTATTTGAATATTTTAAATTAATACATCTTTTTGTCATCTTGCAGTGCATTTCTGTGTAGCACTTGATTAGCTACTATGAGCTTGCTACACAGTGATAGCAGTTGTGGAGCCCGAGACGTGGAAAGCGGCTGCTGTGCAGCCATGGCCAGTGCCTGCAGCGCTGGAGCCAAAGAAGACGGCACAAGTGTCAGCAGTGGGACTGGAAACCCTCCGAGTTCTTTCACAGAAGAAACACAAGGATATGATGTGGAGTTTGATCCGCCCTTGGAAAGTAAATATGAATGTCCAATCTGTTTGATGGCTCTTCGGGAGGCTGTGCAGACACCATGCGGACACCGTTTCTGCAAAGGCTGCATTGTCAAATCAATAAGGTAAAAGAACATTTGTGGAAGCTGCTTTTAAGAAGAAAGTCACTTACCAGAGCAGTTTAAGGTCAATGTAAACTGAATAGAACTGGCCAAGGGTCCATTACCAATGAGTGCTAATAGAACTCTGGAAATTTATAATTCATTAAAGATGCTTTCTAATAAACACTATATATGGACAAAATGTCATGAGTTTGGAGGTTTCATGAGCTTTAGATTTTGCCATTTATACAAATTTATCCAGGTTATGAATCTAAAAACTTGATTGATTAAACTTTTTCTTTTTAATTATTATTTCAAGGAGCCAAATCCTCCAAATAAAGTCCATTTTTTGTCCAGGATTATGAAATCTGTATTTTGCCTATGATTGTTTCCTTTAATAACTACGGGAAACTACAGACAACATGGTTTCTTGGTGCAGATAAGGCAACTCATGCTTTCAGTTCTTCACTTGAAATTAGCTGCTTTCTTGTTGAGCTGGAAGAAAGAATGTGATGAGGAAATAGTCTTGAAAAAATCACTGAGACAGGAAACCAGGTGGCATATGAAAGAGTGGGAACAAGGTATGAAGGCAAGACCAGGCTGGGCTTATAAAAATGGATGAAACAGCAAGGAGGGCAGAGAGTGCACATGTCCCACATGTGTCAATGAGTATTGAATCACATTGATAGAAGGCTAGATATTATGCTGTAGGATTTTTCCTTCTCAGCATAAGCCAATTTTTTTTCTTATCGACTGCTCACTTAGCTCAAATGTCACTTTGGTAGGAATCTATACATTTAATTCTGTGTGAGCCGTATATATAATTGGTTCATTTCTAACCTTACTTTGCACATTTGTATAAAGATCATTAAACTGTTTTCAATGTTACCGTGTTTCTCCTTGGCATTTATTTTTAGCATGAAAAATGGACAGTGCTTTCTTGATTGATTTTTCATACCATTTGTCCGTAGTTCTATTCCATTTCTTTTTCTCCATTGTCCATTATTTGTAGCTCACTAAATGAATAGTATGCCAGCAGTGTTGTTCTCTAAATACAGTATTTTATGTGTTTTGTGGGCTTCTCTGTAACTTCTGCTATGTAAATTCTCAGGAAGAATTTCTTTGTGGAAGGGGTTGTTAAGCATTGGAACAGACTGCCTGGAGGGGTGGTGGAGTCACTATCTCTGGCAGTGTTCAAGAAATGACTGAACATGGCCCTGAGTGCCATGGTCTAGTTGATGAAGTGGTGATCAGTGAGAGATTGGACTTGGATTCTTTTTTATAGCCTAAAAAATTCTGGGATTCTGCCACTGTTGTATCTAATGCTACTGTATTTTTTCATAGCATACCTTTTGGGTCGAGGAGGGGGAAGTGTTGGAGCTGAGAATGAGAAGACAAATTTAATATGCACTCCCTACTTATGATAGTGGATTCTTTCTAGCTAGCACAGAAATTTGTGTGCATTTGCAGCACAGTTCCTGTTAACATCAGTTTCATCAGTATTTCTCAGAAAAGGATGCAGAAAATGCAGAACACCACCAGTGTTCACCCATGACAAGTGACTCACCTGTGGATTCTGCAGAAGCAACTGCACCCAACTGCATCCCTTGGTGGTATACGTTACCCAGGTGCATGGAAGAGGGCAAAAAGCCCCTGAACCTGTCAGCTTTGACTGTAATCCAATTCCTTAGACACAAGCAGTTGGCTTCACTTTCTGGCCTTTGCTTTGCACATTCCAACCCAAATTCTTTCAAGAGGTTAATGTACATAATTTCATGAATGCTTGTAGGCATTACAAGACAGTTGTAGTGGTAAAGGCCATTAAATTTTGAAATTCCTTACTTGCTCTCTCTGAGCTCGCTCTGTTTGTTGGCAGTAGCAGTTTTATATTCTTCTTTAACTTGGGTATTTCTGGAAGAAAGAAAATAAATCTTTGAATCTTCTCTTGAGATTATGATGTCTATAGATTCTGAAGGTAAATCACTACTTAAATATAGTGAGCTTTAGAAATGTCTACTCGGCAGTCATTTCAAAGACAACAGAATTCCTACATTGAAAACTGAGGGGAAAATGACTAAAAATTACCAAAAATGGGTGTCTCATTTCCAGTCTTTCAGATCTTTACAAGCTAAAGCAATCTTGTTTTCTAATCCTTATGCTTCTGCTGGTGAGCTGCACAGTTACAGTCATTGGTTAGAATTTACAGGACTGAATGAGAAACTACAGTGAACCCACGCTCAGAACACATCATCTCCTAGCAGGAAGATAAATTTCCTTCTTAAACCCCAGGCATGGGAAGTGGTTTCTCTTCCTTTTTAAATTTACAGAACATTTGCTCTGCTCAAAGTTTTAGATCTCCAAACAGTTTCAATGGCCAGAAGCTTTTGCTTCTTTTACACCCTTTGCTTATTTTACTTCATTTCTATAAATAGTGCTGACTTTTTCAGTGAATACTAAACACAGGTTGAAAGCATTTTTTTCCTTGGAGACTATAGATCATCACTGTAATATTTCAGTTGTTTCATTGATAGTAAAAGTTTTCCCTCATTCCCCAATGAAATCTGTCTTTGGAGTGCGGTTTGAGTGAATGCTTGTGAAAGCAGAGCAGACAGTGTAAAGTGCCAGACCTCCCTGAATCCCTGAAGGGCTGAATGCATGCTTAATTGGTATCCGTGGATCAAGCTATTGATTTGGATTATGTAGTGTCTACAGAACAGTATTGATTTGGAGTATGTGCTGTCCACAGTACCATATTGATTGATGTCATTGAGAAGCTTCTATGGGACAAAAATGAAAATGGAAAGTGATTTTTACATTCTCTAAGTACTGGTTTTTTTCATTAAGTGATTGTCACAGCCTTTATTTGATCACAAAAAAATTGCTCCTGTTTATTTCTCACTTCCCCACTGTTTAGCTCAAGTGAACACAGAGATTAAGGATTTTAAATAATGAAGGATGTACAAGCATTTCTTGAGTAATCACTTCTTGTAACTTAGACAAGCAATTATAGTTGTTCATGTTGAAGTTGTGGCTGCAACTAGAAAAAAAAATTGAAAACCTTTTAAAAACTGGACTCTTAAAACTTACAGTGTGAGGCACATGATTAGACCTGATGGATTTGATCACAGTAAATATTTACCTCCCAGAAAGTCTTGGCATCTTTTTAAATAAAGCTGTCTGAAATGCTTTGAAGTGCTTTAAGTCATGGTAGAGGAGAAGCTTATCTAAGTAAATACCAATACTGTTTTACAAATGTTACTGTAAACAAAATACTCAATTAGAAATTTTAGAAGAACTAAGTTCAGGTGCAGTAGGTAATTAAATTTCACTCTAGTCTTTCTTCTCCTGTATCTTTTGTCAAAGCTGACTTATTAGGGTTTTTAGTAGAGCTTGCCAAATCCCAGAACCTCTGTTTATCAGAAAAGCAGAATTGTGAGGGGGGTAGCAGGGAAAACTTTGGGTACTAGCAGTCTGTCAAACAGCTGGCATGGCTGCAGTTAAAGTGTATGCCAACTGTTTCAGCTTCTAGGCTAAGCCATTCAGTTGTTAAAATCATGAAGCGGGCTTTTTCTGCAAACAAAATTATTCTGGCTATACTCTTTATAGGAATATTCATTGTACTTTGTAGCAGATGGTTGTTGTTTTACATGTACTGTCGTGGGTGGCAGAGTCCTGTGTGATAAATAATTCTAGCACAGGAAATCCTTCATTGTAATGTAAATCAGAACTGAGGTGCATAAACTCAGTTTTGTGATAGGAAATGTATGGCAATGTCTTTGTCTGATGGTGCATCTAAGCAGCATTTTAAGCACAATCCTCATACTTGTAAATAATATTTGAAGCCTGTTTAATATACTACAGTGAGTTATTGCTCTTTGTTTACTATACTTTCCTACATTGGAAAATTGCCATACATTCTTATTTTACCCTTTGTCTGCTATTATTTAAACTGGAGAACTGGTAATCATTATTTCACATTATTCTGTTGTTGGCTGTTATTATACATGATTAGCTTTTCTGTGTAGAAATAAAGCTGCTGTCTTATCAGCAGGCTTACTGGGCGGTCTTTGTACTCTACTGAACAGGGTGTTTGTAACCAAGTTATACCTGTGAAAACTGATTTCCTGTAGGTTGCAAAGTGAGAGAACATTTCTGGGTTGTGCAAAGATCAGCAC
This sequence comes from Chiroxiphia lanceolata, assembly GCF_009829145.1. Taxonomy (NCBI): domain Eukaryota; kingdom Metazoa; phylum Chordata; class Aves; order Passeriformes; family Pipridae; genus Chiroxiphia; species Chiroxiphia lanceolata. Next base: position 20,519,669 of record NC_045642.1, on the reverse strand, counting down.
ACTGATCATAGCTCTGAAGCAAAATGGCAAGCTGGGTATTTTCTTCCACTTGTTTGGGAGTATGACTACCAGGCATGTGGTGAGCTAGCTCTTACAAGTAAAACCTGTGAAAGGAAGTTCATTGCCTCTTTTTGAGGTCTCAGCTTTACCTCCACTTCCTCTAGCGCATTGCTAGTGGAGTTGCTGAGCAATTATTTCCTTTTCCAACAAAGAACATAAATTCCCTCCTGGTCTCCACAGCCCTCTAGGTTCTCCTTCCCCTCATGCGTGCAAGCAGTGACAACGATCTGGCCTTTGATCCTTGCACCACAAGTGGTCTCTGGCATTTTTCTGCCTCATGTAATTTTCCATTTTATTGCTGTTTCCATTAGCATTTCAGCTCAGGGCTTTGATCCCTCATGCCTTTTTAACTGCCTTACTTAATTGTGAATCAATATGTTGGCGTACTGCTTTCAGAATGAGCTGATACTGGAAAATTTGATGGAGGCGATCCCTTTTTTTACTCTGTTTCTAATTATTTTTGTGTTTAAATGCAGATATACAGAACCTGATGAACTGGAACTTTAGTTACCTTGTGCAAGTTGCACGCATCCATGTTCCACCATAACGTTCCAAACTTTTGCCGGTTAGCATTTCCAGTCTGTTTGCTGTTAAAATGGCTTCAGATGCAACACTCAGTTCCAAAGCCAGTGTAATTTTCATAGTTACTAGTAGTTTTCATGTCTGGAATTTTTCCCTCTTATTTGCTGTATAAATAAACAAATTGAAGGATAACCAACTGTTCAAATAGTTGTACAACAAAAACAGCAAAATGAGCTATATGAGAAATAATGACAAATAGATGAAGTAAATCTGGAAGAAAAGAAAATTTTATTTTTTCTCTCAGCTGTGATCACCTTGGATGTTTATAAAGTGTGAACGAAATTGGAGAAAGTCCAAGAATGTTTAAAGAATTGTTTTGAAATAGTATGTGAAACATACTTTGATGTTTGAGCTATGTGAAGTATTTACACAAGCAGGACTGTAAGTTCTTAGTTTCCTTATGTCCTCCTCAAGTTTGTTTCCAGAATACCTAACATGGCATTTGTACAAAAAAAACGTATTGAGTTAGAAAAGGGCTGCAACCCCAGTCATGCCACCTCTAGTGAAACTGTGTGTTGTCAACTTTTCTGGTGTACCTTCGGTACTTTCTGGTCATTACCACATAAATGCCATTGTTTTCAAAGACTTTCTTACTGTGTTATAACTTGGCCACTAATATCTTACTAGTGTAAAAATATTTTGAAATAAAGGCTTGGAAATCTCTTGGAAATATTAGAATATCTTTTTCCTTGCTTTTCTGCATTATAGAGATGCAGGTCACAAATGTCCAGTAGACAACGAAATTCTGCTTGAAAATCAACTTTTTCCTGACAACTTTGCTAAACGGGAGATCCTTTCGTTAATGGTGAAGTGTCCCAACAAGGGCTGCAGTATGAAGATGGAGCTGAGGCACTTAGAGGTGAGAATTAGTTTTGAAAATGTGGAACCTGTATTTCATGAACAAGTAAAAATTCAAAATAACTTAAAATAGATGGTCATACCTGGTACTCATTTATGCTGATTCAACACATTGTTCTTTCAAGACTATAGCTGCATGTGTTTGGTTTTGATGAGTCTTTAATTGTAGGTAGGTTATTCTCAAATGAACATCATAGTGCATGAAAATTATACTAATGCAGCTTTCTGTTTGGTATCTTTCATGTTTGTGCTTTGATCAGTTCTATCTGTACTTCACACAAGTTTCTTAAAGTTAGTTTAATATTCCCTCAAAGTAGCTACATATGTTAGTTGAAATAATTACTTTGCAAAATAATATTTGCAGTTAAAAGGATAAACACAAAACTAAATTTTTACCTGAGAGCCTTCTTAAAGCTCTGAATACGTGAAGCCCTGATCTTAGTAATGGGACAGTAATGGGCTGTTAAGTCAGCATAAGAGTATAAGGATTTCTTTGCATGAAAGAAAGATTGGGATTTGTTTGTCTTGTACTGTGCTTTCCCTTGAAAACAGATGAGATGATAGTACCTGTTTGTAGTATCATCCCTCTTCTGTCCTTTTGCAGGAACACCAGTTACAGTGTGAATTTTCCACTGTGGAATGTCCACAGTGCCAAGGAACCTTCCAGAAGAACCACTTGAAAGAGCACATGACCCAGGAATGTCCGAGGCGTCAAGTGTGTTGCCCAAACTGTGCCACATCTATGGCCTACGAAGATAAAGAGGTACTTAGCAGGAGTCTCAGTTTTTCAATCTTCATTCACATGGGTTTGCTTGTAAATAGAATATCAGTTAAAAAAAAAAAAAGGCAACAAAGTTTTTGGTCTAGAAGAGCACTATCTGCTGCTGCAGAGGTGAGAAGGTACAAACTCAGGATATTAGCCTAGAACAGGAAAAGATGGGGAGAGATTGTTCTTAAATGCAAACTTATTGGGAACCTTGTGGTCTGAGGAGACTTGTGAAAGAACCATTGATTTTTGGCCACCAGAGAGGCTTGTATCTACTACCAAACGAATACAAAAGGCAGTATGTACATTTGCTTTACATTTTATGCCTGGGAGAAAGGATATAGCAGGAGATAAATCTTTTGGGGGTCTCTGCTAACACACAAGACCACGATAATTTCTGAATTCTTCTCCTGGTTCTGCATTATTTTGCTCATGCAATACCAAGGACAGTACTTTCCTTTTTCTGTTTCCTTTTCTTTATCTCTATATAGATGTGTTTTATCTCAAGGACTGTTAAATTTTATGAAATTCATATTGTGAATTGTCAAACAAAAGTACCTTGTATAGCTCAACAATTAAAAAAAAATCTTTAATATAGTTCCGCTGCAATTGAACATGTATTTTAGAAACTTCTGGTTAAATTCAGACTTCTTTGGAGCGTAAGAGCTTTAGGAAATAAAATATCTGCAACTTTATGTAGCTCCTGTATAAGTCCAGGAAAAAACGGTAATAGAAAACATACTGTTCAGAGTAAGGGGAGCGACTTTTTTTCACAGTTGCATACAGCTAAATGCAAAATTTGAAATGTAAATAAAAATTTGATGTTTGATCAGAGGTGATTAGCCCTCTCTTAAACTTTGTAACTTTATTGATTCTTTCTTTCCTCTCTTTTTTTGCTTGATCACTAAGCTTCATGACCAAACCTGCCCACTTGCCAACGTGTTTTGTGAATATTGCAACACTGTGCTAATCAGAGAGCAGGTAAGAGACTACCACCTTCTGTGTTTAATCTGGATCAGATGTTTTGTATTTACATCGCTTCTTTAATATGAATTTAAACTTGGAGAAACAGTTTGTCTACTAGCTAATAAATCTCTACCTGTCTCTCTGTGAAAATGTCCAGTACAGGTGTAATACTCTTTTAAATGCTGTTCCAGCTTGCAGTTGCAGTCTGGTAAGACCTCTGTAGGATTTTTGGCTGCACATCACATTATTTAGCTGTACTGCTTCTTGACAGGGGACATACTGCATGTGTTTTATATTGAATAGAGGTTAAAAAATGGGCAGAGAGTGAGAGTATTTGTAATTGGAAAGCCACTATTGGGAAGTAGCTATAAGTAGTTCACTATGAAACTGCAGATGCTGACAGGCATTCTGCTTTGCATTACTATTGTAATAGCCATTATTATTTCTTCTATTCAATAATAACTTCATTGACAGAAAAATGATAAATATTATTTGATATGCAGCCTATCCTTGTTTGAATGGGATGGCAACTATGTTGAATATCATGTCAAATGATATTCAAATGATCATGTCAAATTGCCTAAATACTCTGAAAAGCAGGATTGAGCTTAGTAATAACAAAGGCAAAAATGTGTTGTTAGGTAGGATAATCAACTGCAGAAATGGGGAACAGAGAATGCTGAATTTGCTAATGGTTTAGATTTAATGGCTGACCTGTATTAACTTGTGTTCTGCTTCATCGTGATATTTAAACAAGGCAAACATATGGGGTTATATAAACAGGTATTTTACCTGTGAAACCTAGAATTATCCTTTGCTCTGTTTAGGGCTCGTAAGGCATCAGCTGAAGTTGTCATGCTTTTGAGATGGGGGTGGATAGGGTGGGTCCAGAGCAGTGAGATGGCTGGATCTGGAAACTACAAGAAAATTGAAGTAACTTGCACGTTTTGAGGAAGAGGGTAACGAAGAGAAATACCTTGAGTATGTGCAAGCAGTTCTTCAGAAAGGAAAGAAATGGACTGTGATCTAGCTTGAGGATAGGCTAGCAGTGAAAGGTGTTTGGTCTAGCAAGGAAACTCAAATGCTTTCTGATGCCTGATGTAAGAACAAAGTCAATGAATTGTTAAAGGGCATAGTAGTAGGATGTAGAATTTTTATCATCAGCTAATATTTTTGTTCAAAACTTCCATATTCCTTTGAGAAATTATGTAGGTATAAACTGATGTGACTTTAGGTACAAATTCAGAATCTATCGGGCTGTATCCTTTTTGGATGTTATAAAAGCATACTCTTGATGAAAAAGTAATAGCAAATCTCATTTGTTTTAGATGCCTAACCATTACAACAATGATTGTCCTACTGCCCCAGTGCCATGTTTTTATAGTGCCTTTGGATGTCCTGAAAAGGTAAGTCTTTTATCAGAATCATATGTTGCAGACCTTCTGCAGGCATTTGTCTGGGGCTTTTTTAATGCGTTTTCCTATTCTTGTCTCATTCACCAGCCCAAATCCTCAGTGATTTGTGGGTTTGTCTTTTTTTGTTTTGATATCAACAACTACATGTTGATACATTGTCTTTCAATATTGGCTTTTCAAATTTAAAAACTGTGAACTATATGCTTGATGAACTTGCTTTTATTAGTCCGTGACTGACTGTTTTCTCAGCTTTCACATCAATAAAGTAGCTTCCAGCATTTCTTCCAAAGTTGTGGCCAAATACACTTGTGGCTCTTAGAGTTCCATGAAGAAAACCAATTTTATTAAATTCTAAAGTTATTAAACTGGGTACTCTTACTTCTAGTTGTTTACTACCTCTTTGTAAAAATGGATCTTTCCCCTTCATCGTTTCCACATCAATTTTCATACACCATTTGGTACAACAGAACATTTTAGCAAATCAATGAAGGGAATACAGTACTAATTTAAAGCACAGAAAAAAATACTAAATATATATTTATCACTAACAGTCTTTCACTACATCTTTGTTTTGAGTTGAACAGTGTTATTGAAAGTGTACACCATAATTAATGATGGTTTAATAGGGAAATAATTACTTCTACGAAACCTGAGTCTTTTTATCATGAATGCTCATTAACAAGAAAGTAACCCTGAATATACACATAATGCTTGCCTTTGGAATATTTATCAAGAATGTTTTCAGTATAAAATACTCCATATTTCTTCATATCTTGTTTTTACTTTCAGTTGCACAGTTTGAAATACACTGTTTCTATTTCTCATTGTATGTACTGCTGAAATGCCTCATGACTTTTACTCAAAATTGTCTCCATTTGAAGTGCAGGTTTAAAATGTTATTTCTGGTTACGTTTGATATGTTCCTAATGCCACATCTCTTAAATTCTAGATGCAAAGGAATGAACTGGCACGACATATGCAGGAGTTCACTCAGGTTCACATGAGAATGATGGCTCAGAGTTTTCAAAATATCAGTGTCACTGCTACAAATCCTGTACCCTTCATCAACGGCCTACCCTTTGAGCCTGCCCTCTTCTCACATGTGTCACGTGCCACATACGATTGTAATCCAGAAGTTGAAAACTTCAAAGAAACTATTCAGCAGTTGGAAGGTCGTCTGGTAAGACAAGATCACCAAATCAGGGAACTCATTGCTAAAATGGAGACTCAGAACACTCACATGGCAGAACTCAAACGTACTATCCGAAGTTTGGAGGGAAAGATCACTGAAATGGAGGCCCAGCAATGTAACGGTATTTATATCTGGAAGATTGAGAACTTCAGCGGACTTCAGAAAGCCCAGGAAGAAGAGAGACCTGTTGTCATGCACAGTCCTGGCTTCTATACTGGAAAGCCTGGGTACAAGCTGTGTTTGCGCCTGCATATCCAGTTACCGAATGCTCAGCGCTGTGCTAATTTTATATCTCTGTTTGTCCACACTATGCAAGGAGAATATGACAGCCATCTGCCATGGCCTTTCCAAGGCACGATACGACTTTCTATTTTGGATCAATCAGAAGGCCCAGAAAGGCAGAATCATGAAGAAGTAATGGAAGCCAAGCCAGAGTTACTGGCCTTCCAGAGACCGACAGTTCACCGCAATCCAAAAGGTTTTGGTTATGTGACTTTCATGCACCTGCAAAATTTGAAACAAAGAACCTTCATAAAGGATGATACACTTCTGGTGCGCTGTGAAGTTCTAACGCGTCTAGATTTGAACAGTGTCCGCAGAGAAGGATTTCAGGCTCGCAGTACAGATGGACCTATGTAGCCTGTAAGTCTTATCCGGAGGAATGGAACCACTAGTTATGTTCTTCCACCACAAGAGTGCTTCATTGTAAATATAGACTGCGTTTGTAAAAGATCATAGTTACCAACATAGTTGATCTTCACCTGAATGGAACTTTCTTGTTGCTGGTTTATTTTTTTCTGTATGAGGTCCTGTATTTAAGTATTTGGTATGGTTCTCTATTAAAATAATAAGCTACTTTTGTAGCAAGCTAACTAAATGAAGTGTTGTTAACCAAAACTTAACTGCCTAAAGGAAAATCCTGTTGCAGAACCTGTACGTCTTTGGTAAAATGTAAGTCATGTTGAGAAGTCCTGTAAGTCTTTTCACCCCAGTGCCTCAGAATAGATACTGTAACAGGGAAATAGCTAAATTAGTAAAGATGAGGAATTTTTTTGTTTGTTTTTTACAGAGCTTGGGAAAGTTGAGACAGTTCCTATATTGACTTATCTAGAATTTTGCATTGGTTATGCTTTTCTTGAAATCTGAAGTCAAGACTTTGCTTACATCACCTAGGGTTCAGGTATGCTTTGGCCCTTCCCTTCTTTGGAGTTAGCTTCAGGAAGGGGCATGTTGATGTACAGTTGATGTTAGTATTTCCAAAAGACATGTGGTAGTGTTGTGGAGAAGGCTAAATGACTTTGAGCTGAGTTCACTGAAGAAATATTTGTAATATGGTCTGAAAGTGCCTCCCTAATTCTCTTTACTTGGATAAATCTTTCTGTGTGTGCTCTAGGCCCAGAATGTCAATCACAATTGACAAGAGATATAAAAGTTTAGCATTTGAATGAAATAGCTTTGTGCTGAGATACCCCCTAGTGCTGAACATTTTTCAGCTTATGAGTGGATACATGAGCAAAGGGATGTACTAACTAGATAGGGTGATGCAGGATGCGTTTTGCTATTGTTGAAACCTGAATTTGTACCAAAGCTGAACTTGTGACCTGCATCTATTTGAGTGATTTCTTGGTGTTGTGCATGACATATGACCTATGTCACCTCCTATGAATTCTCAGTGGGCAGCTGGCCATATCAGCATCCAACTGTTCTGGGTATTTCCTGTCCCTTTAAACAATAGAAGCTGGGCCACTCTCAGCAGTTTGGAGAGGAAGGAAAACCTACTAGTTCGTGTGAGGAAAAATTGCAGTCCTGTTTGCTCTTGGGAAGAAAATCTGGCTTCCATAGTTACTCATTTTTCAAACACTAGATTCATGAGCTTCCTAATGTTGCGTGTATTATTATTTTCTGTACTGACTGTATGCCACATAAACGTTAGTTTTGACCAGTCAAAGCTGAGTAGTTCAATTTCACTGGTGCTAAAAATTTTAACTTATCATGGTGCTGATAAAGTTCTGAATCTTGTCTTTAAAGGAGGGAAGAAAAAAGTTTTGTTTACCCCATAACCTAAACAGATATTCTGATACAGAAGAAAGAACTAAACAATACGTAAGCATATGCGTATTATTTATCCATGCTAGTGAGGTAACCTAAAGACTGCCACTTAAAAAATTGTAAAGAGTATTCCAGCTATTTGACCTCATCAAAGCAGTACCATGAGTATCATCAGTGGGGAAAGGGCACATGCTTAGTACATACACATATATACAAGAGTAAAGAAAGACTGCTGTAGTATATTGATTTGGGAGGATACTCTGCCTGACTGCATGAGATGTAAAAGTTCCTGGGCCCAAGCTACCACATTCATCATATCCAGATGAGTAAAACTTCTTCTGGAGATAGAACCTATTAGATGAGGGATTGTGTTCAATGGAGTGTTGTCACTGCTGAAACATGAACTTCCTGGCTAATGGTAAATACAGTTGGTCATTGACAACTTCAGTGTATTCTCTGTGATTAGGGAAGGAGTGAGCATATATTACTCAAAATAGGAAAAGATCCTTGCTTTAAAATTGTGGGCTTAAGCTTCTTAAGTAGTCTTGATGATGAATAGCCTCATCCTATTAGCTTTATTGTTTCAGTGTCTTCAGTTAGAGAATGTCCAGTTAAACCATTCTTAACCAAGAGCTGATAATGTACATAGCAGTGCACAGACCCACTGTATACAGAATGTGCTGTACACTAGTTCTCCATTTTCAAGCTATGTTAGTTATACTTATTTTTTTCAAGATGCTCAAAAACTGCCATTCTCTCCTTTTTTCCCCCCCTTCTCTTTTTTTCAGGGGGTGGGGGGCAGTCAGAAGAAACTCTTGTAATTAGAGAGCTTCTTCCTGCCCTAGGTCCTTTCTCAGCCCTAGTGGTAATAATAAAAATGTCCTTGCTCTGTGTTCACATTGGTTATACCCAAGATCCACTAAGTGCATTAACACTTCCTTTGCTTTTGAAGATTTGCATTCTGAATGGAATTTTTACTTTGAGCCATATCTGCGAGATCAGATGTACTTTGCCTCTGAGGAGGAAACTCAGTTTGGTGGCAGAGTTTTAAGTGATTCAGGTTAATACAATAGCACAAGCCAATAGGGAATAGAAGGCTACTGCATGTATAGTACTGCATTGGCCACAGTAATATGAATGCTTTATTCACTGCTGCTGTTCTACTGGTTTTGTATTTTTATATTACCCACTAGAACTCTGAGTGATGTCAAATTACTGTAATGACAGAGTTTTACATGCGAGACTTTCAGTGCTAATTTGCTAAGTATCAGTTAGATCTTATTGTCATAAAAACACCTTGTAAATGTTAATGAAATATTTATTCATAATATTCATGTACTTGCTCCATTTTCCTCTTTCCCTTTTCTCCAGATCTCTTCTTTTGAGAACTTGTTTTACCACGGTAGATTGAGGTATAATTGCTAGAACTGTTTAAATGGAAGCAGAAAGGTGTGCAGCATTGAGAGTTGTCTCTAAAACAAAACCGAAGAAGAATGGGAATTTAACCCATTTCCTGTGTAATTCATTCAGCAATGGAGTTCTTTAGTTCTGTAACTCAAAGCTTTGCAGCATCACTGGATCTCAAGGTGATTTAAAAAGTGGCTTAGCTTCTTTTCCAAATTTCTGTTGTCTTTAATGTGTCCTGAGTCACCCACTTAATATGTGTATTTGCAAAGCTGCTATGGCACAAATTTATCAGTGATAATATATCACAAATATATTACCTTTTGCCTCTGAATGTCTTCACCTGCAGGGCAGGGAAAATTATTTTACTAAAAATAATATGTGTGATGTATATGTGGGAGCTCAGATAATGTGAGATGTATAGACTTGTTTTTTTAAGTGGTCTCATGATATGTCTGGTCATGTTTGCTATCAATGAATTAAACTTGCTGATGAAATCAGAGATGGTGACAGAATAAATACATTTATGATGGATTTTAAAGATTATTCTGGGTTCAGTGTTAAAGGTTTATATTGGTTTGTGTTTGAACAAAAGGAAAGTACTTCTATTCCCTTTGATGTATTGATTGATAATTTAATATATTTTGTAATAGTGCACAGCAATATTTCTGACAGAACTTTAAAAAATAAACTAAGTAAACTGTGCACTGCATGTTGCATCTTTATTTGTATGGAGGGCTATTCAAAAAGTTTCACTGATACAGGACCTCTGTGGTAGTTTCTCTGTCTTGTGGTTTTCAGGTTGGCTGTTTTTTAATGCAGGAGACCATGTATCATATAGCACCAAGAAGGCAACAAATATTTCAAGGTAAAAATTTCTGGCATTTATAACAGGCATGGATAATTCATTACTAGAAGATATAGCTCATGTAGTTGATAATAAACTAAATGTTCTCATGATCATCCTGTAATTTAAGAAATCTGAAAAAAATTGCACACTGTCACCTTGATGGCCACATCTACTTGCTTGTTATATTTGTGACAAAAGTAACTATGGGTTGAAGCTTTGTTCCAAGATACTCAGAGCAGAAACCAAAGGGAGTTCCTCTCTGAGTAAGAGAAGTAAGTGCTTCATTGCAATCTGCTGATTTATCTCAACCACAAACATTCTGGATCTGTTTTTTAACAGCATCTGCAGGAAGGGATATTCCAAACTTTCAAATTCTGAGTAACCTTAATGGTATTTATAGATATAATATCTAATGCACTGCGGTTAATGTCAAGTTAATTATGACTTTATCTTTCATCCAGGTTGGTCCTAATAGCTTCCATGAGTAATGGATAGGAAAGTATGATCAGCTACCAGTTATTTGTTTTGCTAATACATCTTTATTGTTTCATATTTTGAGGGCACTAAAGTCTTCTTTTGATGAGATGAAGTAATAATGACCTGTTTTTAAGCAGGAAAACTAGCTGTTTGCAGATGCACCAGTGAATGGAAAGTCCACATGAAGAAACAGAAGATGCCAGCAATATGAAAGTATGTTCACACCCTTGTAAATACAAATGTCTGTGTACCTGTACCTTTCTGAAAAAAAAATGACTGAGCTAGATGTGGACCAGGATATTTTGACTGAATATGTTATTGGACAAATACCAGTTCATTGCAGTGACTTCACAAGAAGAATGTGTTTGTTTTACCTAAATCCTTGCTAGTGCCAAACCAGTTGCTCTGCTGCCTTGCTCATCCCCAAAAAGCACTAGCCCAACACTAAAGGCTGTTCCATCTGGAAAGAGAAAACTCCCTGTGCCATTCCTTCCTATATTATCCTGGGTGAGTACATGAGTACACACAGTGCTAGACTTCAGCTGTTATATGCTGTGTTTCTCGCTTAGAAGCTGTGACTATTTAGCCTGTTCCAAAACAGCATTTACAGAAGTCCACAAAACTTAGTAAATTAGCCCTGAGTGTACTCTTAGCATATAGAATAATTACGAGGCAATAGAATGGGAGGTTAATGGACCAAAAATGGTGAGTAGGGAATCTAGGCCTGTCTGGATGAAATGAGTAAGATGGCTGATGAATTCTGCCTGTTAGTCATCCTTGATTAAAAAAAAAAAAGCCAAAGAAACCCAAACCCACACTCATGCCACTCAGATAGGAAATTGTTATGCTGGTAAAAAAAAATTATCAAAGGAAACACTTCAGTGTCACGACTGTCTCACCCTCACCGTTTGCCCATCACTGGGTCTTTGTCTGTTCCATCTCTAAGGAGCAGCTTGACCACGCTGGACTGAGTGGACCCTGGTGCTGCCACCACCCTTACAGGATCTGACAGTCTTAGTGACCTGAAATACCAAATGCTGGGGTCTGTGGCCTTCAGGTCTTTTTCCTTTACTGGTTTTAAGTTTTTTTATAATTAAACCTAACCTCCTTAATAAGTATATATGTCTCTGAGCATATAGGCAGCTATATGCTTAAGTTATTTTAAGTTGCTTAAAGCTTGTCAGGGCTCAGGATATGTGAAAAGTTGGTGTTACTTCTGCAGTCTTTTCCAGTTTGCAAACTGCAATAAAAACGCTAGCCCACAGACAGAACTGTCCTTGTTCTCCTGTCTTTCCTTTTTTTTCATTTCCGCTTGCATGCAAGGAAGCGGAAAGATTCTGTAGTAGTAGTCGTCATATCTTGAGTCCCTCCTCACTCATATTTTATCCCAAGCAGAACTGTTGCTACCACTTCTCATCTCTTCTAAAAGATTGTGATTTTCTCTGTTTAAAAAAAAAACAAAGTTGTAAAAGTTAATTTACCTTGCTATTATGTACTGAAGGGGTGGCAGATAAAGACTGAGCTACAGCATCATGAAGATAATCTTTCTGCTCAAATCCTGGGACCCTACTTTACTGTCTAGTCTTTCGGTGATCATGTTCTTTGAACCCCCTTGTTCTACAGAAACAACCATTTGGGTTGTGCAGCTCTGAAAGGCTCATTTTGATTGGGGGTTTTCCTCTTGAATGGAGTAGGAAAATTCCTAGACTGTGTGAGAGGAGGAGATTGTGCAACAGGAAAATAATTTCCTTGTTAGCTGCAGTCCCAGCCTTGACCAGTGAGCCTCCTTTTCCTTTTGGTTTGTGCTCTGACTGGTCTCTGTGGCCAAACAGCCCATCCGTGTTCCTGAGTTTAGTGATTTCACCCTGCTCCTTTGTCCCAGTCAGGTCTTTGTTGCCTCCTGGATCTAGCTGCTCTCCCACCAACTGCAGATGTTTATTCCAGCTGGTGCATTGCCCCACTCAGCCAGTCACCCAGTGATGAAGGAGGAGAAAAGCCCTGGTCTATTCATGGTCCTGAAGATCCTAGCTGGTAGTTTCTGAGGTACCAGCAGGTTTGACTTAACTCGGGCAGACCTGGCAGGTGCTAGCCTAGGGCAAAATGGATTCATAGACCAATACCTATGTTTTCTGGTGTCTTTTGTCCAGAAGACACTACTAAACAGTGAAGGGGACAAGGCATAAACAGAGCAGTGTTTTAGCAGTTGGGTATTGACAATTTTGGAAAAAAAGCCCGTCTTGCATTCTCTTAGCTGATTAGAAGCAGAGGTGATAGCATGCTAAAAACTCTGTGATAAACTATCCAAAAATATGAGTCTGTGAAGGTGTCGTGTGAAGTCCGTGAGTCTGACTTTTTAAGTTCTGCTACAATATGCTTGAATTAGCATTTTTATTTCCATTTTGGTATTCATGTATGCATGCACGGACTTGTTTCTCTCCAAGATTTAACATTGTTTCTGTCGCTGCCTTTCATAAAGTGGTGATTTCAGCCAGGTATGAACTTGGGCTTTGCTAACAGGGTGTTAAGGAGCCGTGGTGCTGCCAAGGAAAGTGACACATACAAGTTTTCCTAGTTTCAGTATCACACCCAGGTGTGATAAACTTCACCCAGTGTGGAGTTTAGACTTGCCTAAGCAGGTGCGTCCAGTGTGATTCACCTCCTAGAAACAAGTCCTTCAGCCTGAGTTTCTTCATGCCAAAGGCCTTTTATAGGCGTGTGCCTGTACTTATCCTTCTAGCTAAAAGGCAGGGAAAGAATCAGTATTTTAAATTCAATTCAGTGATCTGTACAGAGTGTGGATTTGGATCCTCTGGGAATGGGAGGGGTTAGGCTTTAAATGGGTAGAAAACATAGGGATCCTGAAAGGTAAGTGAGTACTGTTGGGAAAAGGAAGGTCAGACCACCAAACACCATGACCAAACAATTAGATAGCGGGACAGTGATGAATGCCCACTGTGGATTTCTTGTTTCCTTGTCCACTGCTTTCACCAATGGAAAACAGGGTGTGAATGCAAAAGAGCCATATTTTAATCTCTGCCTCTTTCTGGCTCCTATATATTCTCAGTCCAGCTGTAATAGTCTCAGATAAATATAATGATAAACTCAATTAAAAATTATATCATGTATATAAAAAGATTTTTGAAATAGTAATATAGTATTTATTTACTGTATTAAGTATATACAAATGTAATTATAAATAGATCATATATAATACACTGAGTATCTCTATAAAAGTAAAAATAACAAAAATTGTAAGCTTTAATAAAGATAGCACCAGTCTAGTCCAACTGTCCCCAGGTTTTTGAGACAGAACTGTGGATCCAACACCTTCACAAGTCCTTACCAAAATGAGAAAGAGGGTAAAAGCAAGGGTAAGCAATTTCATTACAGAATTGTAGTTCCTCGTGGTTCCTTCAAGCTGCATCTCCAATACTGTGTTCAGTTTTGGGCCCCTTGCAGCAAGAAAGACACTGGGGTGCTGGATGTGTCCATAGAAGAGCAACGATGCTGGTGAAGGGTCTGAAGCACAAGTCTTATGAGGAGCAGCGGAGGGAACTGGAGTTGTTTAGCCTGGAGAAAAGGAGTCTTGGGGGGGACCTCATTGCTCTCTGCAACTGCCTGGAAGGACGTTGTAACAAGGTGGGGGTCAGTTTCTTCTCCCAGGTAACAAGTGACAGGATGAGATGAAAGTTGCACCAGGGGAGGTTTAGATTAGATATTAGGAAAAATTTCTTCACTGAAAGGATGATCAGGTGTTGGAACAGGCTGCTGAGGGAAGTGGTGGAGTCACCATCCCTAGCAGTGTTCAAAAATGTGTAGATGAGGTACTTGGGAACATGGTTTAGTAGTGGATTTGGCAGTTCTGGGTTAAGGGTTGGACTTTATGATCTTAGAGGTCTTTTCTGACCTTAGTGATTCTATGAATCTATACATGGAATTTTTGTTTTGGTCTTAGTCTTTTGCTCTTTGGGGCCCATCATTACAAATATTTATTTTCAGCCTAGACCTTCCATACCAGTCTATGTTAGCTCATTGTGTTACTCCACCTGCTGTGGGTGCAATACCATGTGCTAGGCTTTCATCACATGCTGTTTTCCTGCCTCTCCTTCAAGCTGGCACCCACTTTCCACAGAAAAACCCATGCATTTTCTCCCCCCCTTTTTCAGCAATTAGTGCTATTTTGGTCTGGGGGAAAAAAAGCACAAACTCAAGCTGCGTTCCTGTTGCTCTTGATCCACCAGAAAGGCTATGTGGATGCACTTTCACACTTATGTTGTTAACCTCAGAGCAAGCAGCAACACAAAAATGTACAAAACCTATTCTTCTCCCAAGCTTTGATCTCCTTTTACACACAAATCTATGTCTTGGGAGATAGTGTGTTTGTGTGTGTGTATTTGTGTGTTTATTTGCCCGGACTTTCAGTTGATGACTTTATTAATTCATTTGCTTGTCCAGTTTCCCAGACACCATTTCTCAAACCAGGACCCCAGTGTCACTGTTCATCACTGAGTGATGGTAAGTAGCACAGAAAGGAATGTCTTTGAAGAAGCAATTCTGATACAAAGCAAGATAGACACAGGATGGGTTTTTTCCCCATTTGCATTGTGACCATTAACTCTTAGAGCAGTCTACGCCTGTTGTTACACTATTGATTGACCTTCAGATATGCAAGTGGATCTGCTACTGTTCACTTAACCATCCTATTTACTTGCTTCCCTTCACCTTCATGAGGTAAACTTGTATCCAGCTGCAGGCTGAATCTTTGACGGGTCAATGGGTAAATTTGCCCTGTGACAGAGTTCCCTGCTGTTCAGTGACCTAAACAATTGTCTTCGTCCATCCAAGGCTTTAGCAGTATGTTTCTCATGGGCTGTTTTCTAACAGAGCTGCCATTTTTGGTATCTGTTATCTGTGTATGAAGAAAAAGAAGCCTTAATGGCAAGACCACATTAGTCTCACTTCCACCCTTCACTACTGCCTGATAGGAGACAGGTTGAAGTGATATACTGAGTATGGCCATGGCTGTTTCTAACCCGAAAGCTTCATCTCCTGTGAACACACCTTGCTTTCCCCACAAGCTGAGCCAGGGGCTGCTTGTGATCCTAAGCACTTGGAGCCCTTTCAGGCTTGGCCCATGGGTTCTGCTCTACTCCTCCCAAAACCACATTTTCTGCATTAATACCCTGTTACAACCACCCTAGCACTAAGAAAATTAGCCTTCCGAGCCACTTTGCACCTCTGCGCACGGCCCAGGTTGGGCACAGCTCCTGAGCTGGATGCACCACATCACACCAGTGTGCACACAGTGGACACAGGGGGTGGGGGGTGCCCACTGTCCCAGACACAGCCGAGGGGAAGGGGGGGCTGGCTTGCAAACAGAGTAAGAGACAGGGAAGTGGCAAAGGACAAATTTGCTTTCCTCTTAGACTCTCAAAAGCCCGTTTGAGGCTCCCCCACTAAAGGCAACCCCAAACAAGCAATATAGGAACAATACGTCTGCAAAGTGAAAATATTCACTCCCTCAAAGGCCTAATTCTGCTCTGCTAGTCTCTCCACAGCCTCTACAAACAATAATGTCTGCCACTGAACACACTTTTTATTTCATAGAGAGCTGAGCCTTTATAGCCACTGCCAATCCAGAGGAGGGGTGGAGAGAGGACTGCTGCTGCCCCTTGAAGACATCACTGGCTCTGTAAGTCAATCAGCTAATCATGACAATTAGTCGGGGAAAAAAAATGAGAAGGTGGGAGGAGTACAGATCTGGAACAATTTCCTCTCTACACTGTAAACCCCAAGCAAAGGAGGATGGCTATATGGATGCAGACAAACAGTGGATTAGATTAAGCATTGGGTAAAGTCAAAGAAATAAGCTTTTGAAAATGGGCCTTTTTGTTAATTTGCCTGACAAGTGTGGGTGTCTTGTTCACAGCAGCTTACACATTTTGATAAGCTAGGAGGAAGCTTACGGCAAATGCTCTCAGATCTCATTTACTTCAGCAGTTACTTTGTTTTCAGTGAGCAGGACTTTTAAAAAGACTAAAGGACACTCTTTGATGGCAATGACTAGATGGTGGCAGCCACATTTTGCTGCAGTTGTTAAAGAAACTCTCCTGTCCAGCCATCCAGGAGCCACTCTGGCAGTCACATTCCCACCACTTGAGTTGGGACTGAAGCCCCTTCGCATCAGGTAGCTCCAGTGACCCAATGGGTGCCCCACTTGACTCCACACACGCACCACACTCACACAGTCAGACCAGGTTTCCTTACTGGTTCAACTCTGTATCTCAGACATCTCATTCTTTAAAACAATTTAATTATGGTGCAATTACAAAATAACAACTCGTGCCTCTGAGGAGGGATCCAGCTCAGGCTTTTGTGAAGAGTCTTCAGTCCCGGCTCAGATGGTGAGAGTGTGACTCCCAGAGTGGCTCCTGGATAGCTGGACAGAAGTTTTCTTAACACGGTGCTGTTGAGGCTGAGCTATCGCATTTAACCAGAACTATGGCTGCAGCAGGCAGCATGTCTCCAATCTACCGCAGGGCTTTCGGGGAAGAAAGTTGTCTAACATTTCAGAGGCAGAAGAGAGACTGATGAGATCCAGTGACAGGCTGAATGGAGGAGCTCAGAGCAGCTCCATCTGCACTGCCAAATGCAGTGCTGCCCAGCCACCACTATCTTCTGAAAAAAAAACAGGATGGGGGAAAACCACTAGAAATTCCCTCTCCCAGGATGGGGGAAAACCACAGGAAATTCCCTCCCCTCTCCCCTCCCCAGCACTCACTCAAACATATAATGGACAGTGGTTCTGCATCCTCAATATTTGAAGTCCCAAAATGCACATCAGAACTCCCCTCCCATTCCCACCATGGGGGGTGAGGGGAAAGAGAAATTATTAGAACAGGGTGTTTCTTCTAAATATAGTGCATATACTGCTTAAGGGGGAATTTTCACATGTACCATCACTTCCCTCCTGCAGAACAGCCTCTCTCACCTCTTATATATGACCACACAGTAAATACATAATCCATTGGCCTGGGATGCGTGCAGACAAAGACAGCGGGTTTAGCATAGTCATAATGAAGCTGTCCCTCAGAGATAGTTATGTAGGAGACAAGGCTGAACTTGTTTCTGCTCCAAGAACCATTGATAACTTTGTCAATAAGCATTTAGTGTGAAATGGATTAAAAACCCACAGTGGAGAAGAGGGCTGGCTTACTAATAACGGGTGTAAATCAGTCTTGGAGGCCTACAGGGTAGGTAATTTATGGCACAGAGTCTGTGCTTTCTCACTGGTATTTAACATACATAAATTCTGTCACTTTCTAGGTAGTCCTGTTGCAGTACTAAATTGAATCTGAGCATCTTGTAACTGGTCTGTCTGCTCTTTGAGAAGCCCAAGCAATTCTCACAGAACTAATTCTTTCAGGTTAAAAAAAAATTAAATTTTTTCTATTATTTTAGCAACTGCAAAAACTCCTGTATGTGAGCCAGTGCAGCTGACTTCATAAATTCCGAGGTCAGAAAGAATGGCTCTCTGACTTCAATCTATTTTCCAATGTAGCAGAAGTTGTTATTGTACAGTCTGTAATAATTATGCCACAAGAATTACAAACAAGCTCTTGGCATAAGCGAGAGTTAGCTTTGAAGCCTAATGACAGACACTTGAAACAGCAAGTCCCTAAATATTCCTGCAATTTATAACTACTACAAATCTGCTCTGTACCATTGTAGGTGCTTAGGGTAGGTGAGATCCTTGTCTTTTAGTTTAGTTGTTAGTTTTTGGAGATTTTTTTCAAGGAATCTTCTTTCCTTTTGCTCATTAAAAAGCTTGATGATCAAACTATAATTAAGCCTCTACCCTACCTTCTATTATACCAATTATTTGGATAAGGATTAATGTAGTCAGCTATTTCCTTTAACTCCATATATGTCTTCTTCATTGCTCTCTCCCATACATTCTTCCATACAGGTGAGTCTCCTACACACAAACCCATATTTGTTGCCCAGAGAGTGTGTTGGCCAGACACAGCCAGCAACTACTGATGAATAATGACAACTTTCAGTTCACTTTTTTCTGCACTGGAATTGTTACTTCTTTTCATCATTTGGGTTGGAGAAATGCACCCAAACTATTCATACATCTCTGCTGCCACTCCTTGTGTACTTAGGACAGCTTTCACAAAACCTGGAGAAATGCTTGGGGCAGGATTTGTCCCTTGGAAGGGATGAGCTTACACACAGGGGAGAGGTAAACTGGCACAACAATTATACATCTGCTCTTCCAGATGGAAATAATGGTTGGATGTAACTAACAAGGGTACTGCAAGTATCTTCAGGTGCAAGTAATGAATAAAGGGCAGCCAATTCTTAGGTGGAACATGGCAGCTGTATTACAGCATGCAATTTTAAGCACCATACTGATGAGAATGTGCTGTACCTTTGCTGCTAAGTTGCTTTAACAGCTGGTATTTCTGTTTTAAAGCTTTCGTTTATGTAGTTGAGTGATTGGTGCCCTTACCTGAAGCTGTTGGGATAGCAAGGTGAAGAGAAAGCACTCTCCAAATGTGTGGAAAAGTGAGAATATCCCATTTAACCTGCTGTTGTGCTACCAGATCCGCTTTCCATGCTTGAAACATGAATAGGATGACTAATTACCTCCCCTTTGCTCAGGGAAATACCAAATACCCCACTCTTCCCACTTTTAACTAAGAGGAAATTTTGCAGCAACTTTCCTATGGAGCATGTTGACTGTGGGCTGAATTTCCAGCTCATGTACCCCTAGGAAACTCCCTGGGCACCGTGGGGCATCTGTACCAGGGTAGGTCTTGCCTCCTCACCTGCTTTCCCGAGTGGGAAGCGGTGCTTGCTCTGCAGAGCCTGTTCCAGGTGGGGAAGGGGGCGGCCAGGGAATACAGCCAGACTGGCCTCTTCTGGGAGTTTTGATGCCTAGTTAGTGGCTTCTTATAATGCTTACATTTCTTACAGGAGTAGGTGGTTTACCACAAAGGACAAAGAGGATGGGTTTTCCCAGCCTCCTCCACAGCCCCTTGAAGACACGTCACTGACCAAACTGCATAGGGGATTGGCAGAGGTATGGAGAGGGCTCCGTGAGGAGGGGCCCCAGCCTCATGAATGGGTAGGTGTCTGCTACATTTAAATCACTGGATAAAACACAATCGCTTGCTTCTTCTGGCTGCAATTTTTCACAGCTGAAGAGATCTTTATCTGCCTCCAGATTCAGTTGAGAATGAGGAGAGATACTCGCTTTCACTTGTATTGCCCCTATTCTTAAAAACCACCCTTCTTCAGCCTTTTCTAAATATGAGAAAGATCCAT
Source organism: Chiroxiphia lanceolata (assembly GCF_009829145.1). NCBI lineage: Eukaryota > Metazoa > Chordata > Aves > Passeriformes > Pipridae > Chiroxiphia > Chiroxiphia lanceolata. Next base: position 20,499,714 of record NC_045642.1, on the reverse strand, counting down.
CAAGAGTGGGAGTTTGAGTGTCATGAAGGCCTTGCCTGCAGCCCTCTGCACTGGCAGCATTTTTTGTTCTTAGCACAGAGCTTTCAGTTCTGGTTCTGGCAACTCGGTGCAAGTCAGTCTCATCAACTCTGGCTGAGTTTCTACACTGCTCCCCTCACTGTCACTGGAACACCCTACACACACAATACAGTGTGTGTGCCAGGACCAGGAGTCCTGCTGCTGGTATGGGGAAGGCTGAGAAGGAACAGGGAATCCAGTAAGGGAAACCTGCTACTCCAAGGCTACAGCACGATTAAGAAATTCATATAAGTAAGCACACTATAAATACCACAATTTGTCTCTCACTAGACCCTCAGTTTCTCCTCTCTGGGACACACAGGCTGCCTGCAAAAGCCAAACATTTTCAGTCTGTTGACTCAGTTGTAAGTGCCAAAAGGCCATTCCTTCCAGGTGAACCCATTGCCATTTGGACTTAAAAAGAAAGGGCAATACCCTACCTCAGCATCAGTTCAAACCCTGCAGTGTTCCCCCTGCTGCCATCAGTGACAGCACTAAGACCTATGCATTTCTTCTGACTGAAACAAACAAACAAAAAAATAAACCAAGTTGCTGCTGACCTAACCAGGGACTGAAGAAGCTCTACTTGCTGGCAATAAAAACATGCTGCTTACCTATGGGGAATGTCAGGAAATGTACTAAGAATAGCTTTCTGCTGAGGTCCCCCTCTGTAAGCTTATGACAGAATTGTATGGGTAGAGAGAATTAATCGCTTACCTTAAGGAGACTGAGTAAAAAGAGAAGACAGACTCGGTCTTGATGAGAAGTGACTTACTCTAGGTAATTATCAAGGTAGAGGGTAACAGACTTCAAGAGGTGGTGAGAGAAATCCCTTCTTCCCATTCTGACAGTATTTCCAGGAGGTTTTCTCAAGTTGGTTACCATAAAGGTAGAAAAGACCTGCCCTGTGGCCCTGGCTGTGTGACACAGTGAGCAAAGTGCAACCCCAAACCAGCCCCCTGTATCCAAAATGCAAGTGTTTCTCATGCCACAGCTCTGGCCCAGGGACTGTGTTAGCTTTTTGCTTCCAAGGGACTGAGAGCTTCCTCAATGGAGAGCAGACACTCAGTGCTTAGTTGCAGCCTCATGCTACCATCATGGTAGCTGCAGGGCACAGCTTTCAAACCACTTCCAGGTTCACCCAGTTTACCTGTAAGAGGTCTGCATGTGCAGAGCCTTGTGCAATCTCACATGGCTGTAAAATTGGTACTTATAACCATATACTTAGTGTGGCTTACAGAACAGGTTTTGTTTATTTCAGCTTACAAAATAAAGCCACCAGCTTTAATTCTGCCTAAAAAACAAAACAGCTGGGGAAGTGCATGATTCAGAGGGCCTGGTGCAAATTTTTGCAAAGTAACAGAGACAAAACCAATATAATTCAAATTATACATATGTGTAAAATTAAAGAAATTCAAGTTAAAATCAGGACTAACTCCTATTAGCCCTAGAGATGATCCAACAATATGTCAGGAAATAAATAAATCATTCTAATCAGCATAAAAGAGGGCACTGCTCACAAATCCGAATGGTTTGGGTATTTACAGAAGTCAAATGGAGAGAGGAGAAACATAAAGAAGAAAAGCATTCATAAGAGTGAACTGAAATGCTGCAGGGTGATCACTTCTCCACATGCCTCAATGCTACTAAGAGAAGGCTTTAAATCACTGCAAGGGGCAAAAGAAATTACTTTTGAGCAGGACACCTTCATTTACCCCACGCTGGAGGGACTGTACCAAGGTGAGACCAGCATGGTCTACTAGGTTTGGCAGTTGGCACAGAGGTTCTGAAGGTTCGCCACAGTCCATAGCCATCCTGGGGCAGAAGACAACAAATAAATTGGCCTGGTCAGTCAGTCAAATTTATGAATAGGAGAGTAATTTATCCTATAATCCATCTGAAAGGAAGATTGCTTAAAGCCACATCTTCCTGCGGCTTAAAGCCGCATTCCATGCAACTGTGCATGCTCTGAGGAGGAGGCAGCCAGCACAACTCAAGCTCTGTTCTTCAACATGTGAGCACAGTTGGTGATCAAAACATTTGGTATTTTCACACAAAGGCCAATTAGGGTGCCTAGCAAGGAAAAGTAGGCCCTTTCAATATCTCTTTCAACACTTGCAAACTACAGTAGAAAAAGCAACAACCTCATTTATAAAGATGGTGTGGCTTGTGCTCATAGCTGGTATTTCAGGTGCTTTGTTGCCAGATAATAATGCTAGTCTGCTTTCTTTTTGCTGCACATGCTACTAAGGCCAAGTCCTGACAGGTCGGTACTGTACTTTCAGAGCAGCCAGTGGAGCAGAAATGTTTAGTGCCCAACAGAAGCAGGGTAAACTCTGTAGTTAATGTCATAGCAAAAAAACATCCTGAAGGCTCATCTTAACCTTCTGTTTCCTTGTCAAGACCTATTTATTTAGAGATTCAAGTGGTAGTTTTGTTATGTCCACATTTTTAATGGAATTTGACATTTAAGGCAGCATTTCAGTTCACCTTCAAGCCTGTAATTACACTTGCAAATCTGCTTAGCAAGACATCAGCAGAGTATCCCAAGGGACAGCTTGAACAGATTGGTTCTGTTCCCATAGAAGCAGCATTTGAGTACCAAGTGATGCTACAAAGCAGACACTGCAGTGCCTGCCACAGACACTTGCAAACTGGACCATTCCTAATCTTCAAAATAAAAACAAAACCAAGGACTGCAAAGAGCCCTCACTTTATCTTAAAAGCAATACTGCAGTGAGTCAGATACCACTGGAGGTCAGGAGTACTTCATGAATACACCACTGAGACAGGACTCCTTTCTACGCCTCTTTGGTTATCTTTGGTCTCATGAAATCTGCAAGTGCTAGAATTACCAGGGTAGCGCCAAGGATGAAATCTTGTTCATCACCTCCTGGTCTAGCATCATGATGGCCCAGTGCTGAAAAGCACCTTTATGTCTCTTGCACAAATGCAGACTCTGCCCAGCATCTTCTTCCCAAAGGAATCCATTTAGTTGTCTCTTTTCATTGCAGCCCTATCACCACAGAAATTTTGAGACCAAGTTGATGCCAAATGCCAGGATGCTCAGGATTACATTTTACACCCAATTTACACACCCAGCCCTCCTTTGCGCAGTTTATACCACAACCCCCAAGTACAACTGGAACCAAATAAAGTACATATGAAGTACTCAGCTCAGACTCCATGTACACTCAGTTCTCTTCAGGTCTGGGAAAAGAGTAGGTCTGATTTGTTCCAATTTGGTCTTTTCATCCATGCCCATGGGAGGCAAAGTGAAGGATCTCCTTCTCTCACAAGCCGCCTCAGCAGATCTTTCTGGAGGACTCAAATGGTTTCATCCCTGAGTTCAACTTTAAAAGAGAGAAATGCAGTCCTCAGCATTCACTACACTTGCACCAGAACCAAAGAGAACATTTAGCACAGAGGTCTCTACTGCAGGAATGAAGAGCAAATAAGCAGCACAACTACGAAAGATGGAGAAAAGCAGAAAGAGGTCAGTTTGTATCACACCAAAGAAACAGAAGGAAACCTGATGACAAAAGGTTTATACTAGTAGAGGGAGAAAGCTTACAGAAGATAGACTGTGCTGTTAAACAGCAAAACCATTGCAGCCCTCAGTGGTCATTTGGGAGCAGCCTGGTACCTCCATCAACAATGATCCTAGACTGGTAAAAAATCAAATCTAGAGAGCATTCTCAGACATAAGAACCCTTGAGGCCATTTCAATGACATGAGCAAAATTAAAATTTTTCTTTTTTTTCCCAGCAAGGACGACACAACACTTTGTCCAGCTTAGTGCATACAGTTCTCCACTCTTCAGCAAGACTTTTTCTAGCTGACCGATGTGCAGTTCAGTTCTGCAGAATCTTGCCTACTTGCTGCTGCCACGACTCCCTCTGGCCCATCGGCGATACTGGGCTCACTGGAGCACTGCCTGTGGCTGAAACAAGTGGGCTGCAGGAGGAGGCACTTGTCAGTACTGTCTGATTCCTCTATGACCATTCCTGTGTGCATCATGGAGGCCATTGCCAGGAGCTGGATATCCGAGTGAGCATTTGCAACGGTGTGGCGACGGATGCTACCACATTTCTCCAGGTAAGCCTCACCCTCCTGCTCTGTCAGTGGAGTCAGAGCCATCTCACTGGGCTGCCGGGTCGTCACATGAGATGGATAATTCAGTACATCAGTCTTAGGACGGGATCTGGAGTACCGTCTCTCTGGAAGAGAAAAAGGAAGCTGGAATGGTCAATAGCGCACAGATGAAGCGTTGTTCCAACTGCTAGGCCCTCAGGGAACAGAGAGAATTCAGTGTGCAGCTATAGTGTCCCACCTCCTTACCACTGGAAAACAGTCAGGTGCTCACTGGTTCATACTGCTGGGGATTTGGAAAGGAGATCTGCCTCTCCGTCAGTAAGGAGAGACCTCCTGTCCTGCTATAAGGCAATGGTGCTGGTGCCTGTGAGAAAAGTGAGTCAAAAATCACAAGTGCAACTAAGGGACTTTCTTGAGCATCCCGGTGATCTCCTTCCTTATCCAGGGATGAGGACTGAGTAGGAGCTCTCACGTGCAGGTTCACTAAAATGACTGAAAGCAAAGTGGCACAAGTCTCCAAAAAAACATTCAGAGAGGACTTGAGTTGCCATCCCTTCCTCTGAAAAATTTCTCTCAGGACGTGCCATTAGCTGTTGTCAGTGTGAAAGTCCTGATGCTTACACTGCCTCTCCATCTGCCTAGGTAAAGGCCGTTCTGCTGGCATTATCCCACTGTATTTTTCAAAGATCATGAAAGAAAAAGAAAATTTCATCCACCTTACAACATGTCTGGTTTGGGTGCTAGACACAGAAAACACCTAAGAGTGTGCAGGAGCAGTCCACAACAGCCTGGAGTAAGGGCACAGGAGAGAAGGACAGCACTTGGGGAGCAGGGATAAGGCAGTGACGCAGAATTGATGGGTATGGGGTGTACGATCTCCTCAGCAAATCATTAAGGGGAAATAATGCCTGGTTTAAAACTCAGACCCAAGGCACAGCCCCCAGCCTCGTATCATGAAGTGCTATTTCAATTCTGATACTGAAAACTTTTAGAAAGGTAGGGGTCAGACTTTGTGCCTTGGCTCACTCTCACTCCTCTAGCAGGTTGAATCAGACAATACGAATCAGCCAGCACCTGTTGGCTTCCACTGCTGTGCAGCATTGCCATGTGATGTTAAACACCTCTTGTGGTCTATCTCCACAGCAGCTGATAAAGCTATTCTGTACCTGTCTCATTTCTCACCAGTTTCACTGAAGTGCAGGGTCTCATTTCATAAACTCAGAAGGCTTTAAACCATATAAAAGGCTTCCACCAAGATTGGTGAGCATAAGAGAGAGAGTAACAAAACGCAAAGCAAAGCACTTATCACTGAGGTTATAAAAGAGTTTTGGAAGCTTGCATCAGGAACAAAAGCAGAAAACAAACTTGATATTGTTGCAGGGAGGCACGGGTGAGCAGCCAAAACTCCACCACTGGCAGCAGCCAAGCTATGACAACACTTCACCCTGCTACTGCCAGTAATACATTCACTCAAACTGGGTCATTTTTTTGCTTAGGAGTATGCACAAATAATTTTTGAGGCTGGTTACAATGCATATACTCTTTAGGTTTCATCTGCAGCTCAAGCCACAGCAAGCTGTAGTGTTGAAGGGCATTAGGACCCAACTCTTTCAATGAAAAAATATCCACAGATGATTCTTGGGCAAGAAAATTAAAATCCTTTCTGATGAGAACCAGGTGAAATTACGCTAAACCCTGAATATTCATTTATTGCTTTACTTTACCCCCCCTACTTTCTTGACCACAAAAGACAGTCTCTTAAGAGAGTTGTCATGCATAGTTTAACCAGACATTTTATCTCTATTTTGGTGCCTTATGACAAGGAATATAAACTTGGAAGCAAACTCAGATCAGCAGTGATGTTAGGCTTAATATATCAGGAAATAGGGTGGATGTTTTATCTTCTCTCCTATCCCCAATATAAACATTGTTTCTTAGAAAACAGGATCCCTTCAGCATGCTCCATCCTTACAATGCAGGTTACAGCTAATTTACACAGGCAAAGCAAGAAGGGTGCTAACAGAAAAGCAGGTGGGAATATTGTTCTCTACAATTCCCCTCTGTGAGTGGTCCTGTCCCCTTTCACACCTATCCCTGCTGTGCTTCTCTCCCACCTTAAATCAAGCTTAAGATACTACTGCCTCTTCTCTGCTGTGTTGAGTTCCCAACAGACATCTGGCGGGTTAAAGTCACCCACAAGAACAAGGGCTGGCAATTTTGAGACATCTGCCAGCTGCTTGTAGAAAAATTCATCACCCTCATCATCCTGGTGGGACTCCCACCAGGATATCAGCCTTGTTGGCCTTCCCCTTGATTCTAATCCGCAGGCACTCAACCTTATTGTTACTGACTTCAAGTTCTACAGACTCAAGAGTCTCTCTAACATAGAGAGCCACCCCTCCACCTCTCCTACCGTGCCTGTCCCTTCTGAAGAGCTTGTAGCCACCCATGGCAGTCATGTGAGTCATCCCACCAAGTTTCCGTGATGGTGACTATATTATAGCTTTCCTGCTGCACGATGGCTTCCAGCTCCTCTTGTTTGTTACCCATGCTGCATACACTGGTGTACATGCACTTCAGCTGGGCTGCTGATTTCACTTCTAACTCTGGTTTTCACCCATAAGCTTATCTCTGGAGAACCTGATTTCAACTCCTTCCCCCTTCAAACCTAGTTTAAAGCCCTCTTGATAAGCCCCAACAACTTACAGGCTAGAGTCCTTTCGCCCTTGCTAGATGGATGAAGCCCATCTGACTCTAGCAGGCTGGGTACCATAGAATTTGCCCCATGGTTCAAAAAACCAAAGTTCTGCCAGTGGCACCAACCCTTTAGCCACCTATTGATAAGATTGGTTTTCCTACTCCTCTCCTCATTCATCCCTGCTACTGCAGGAACTGAGGGTAGTCCACTTGAGCATCTGTGCTCCTGTCCCATTAACTAATCAACCCAGTGCCTTGAAGTCCTTTTTAATTAGCCTGGTACCTCTTTCATTGATGTAATCTCTGCCAGCCTGGACCACCAGCAGCAGATAATAATCAAGAGAGCTGGATTAGCTCAGGGAGTCTCCTACTAATATCCCTCACCCAGGCCTTAGGAAGACAGCAGACCTCCCTGTGGGATGGGTCTGGTCAACATATAGGGCCTTCAGATCCCCTCAGAAGGGAGTCGCCTACTACAATGACCCTTCTTTTTTTCTTTATAGCTGTGGTTGTAATCCATCTGGTAGATGGGGTGCAACGGGAGACCCTCCAGACAAATCCTCTTCTTGACTCTCTTTTACCTGACTCTGTGTGTCCGGGGCCTCATACCTGGATGCGTGATTGCCCAGCAATCACAAGAGCAAAACTCTTGAGCCACAGTTTGCCTAAAGTGATGCCATGAGTTTGTTACAGGTACAGGTTGTCTGAGTCCTGGTAAGTCCTTCTACCACAAGACCATCTTTTCCCCTATGCTTCAAAGGCATAGTACAAGACAGGTTGTGTGTCTCCAGCTTGCTACAATTTGTGTCGAAGCAAAGGCTAAAGCTTATCAAAACAGAGGGAGACTAGAGCTTTTTTCACTTCTTCTATTTAAATCTTCTTGACTATCAAATCACTATCACTATGCCCATTAGCAAGCCAGTCTCTTCTGGCTGGCCACATGTGCAAGCAGAGCTCCTGAATCAAGTATAAAGAAGTTTCCCACTATAAGCATGCTGTTCCTGAAGTGCCTGTTCTCTTACCTAGACCCACTTGTCCATAGTTTAAACACAGATCTGTAATTACCTTATTTTTTTTTAAACGGATCCTCAGACCAAAGGAAGTCTCCATGCAAGAATCCCTGTAATCCCTCAGAATTAACATGCAACAGTTCTGCAGTTTGCAAAGACTGGTTGATGCAGCAGTGAGCATGGGAATTCAGGCAGATGAAGCAGGGTAGCAAGCAGGGACAGAGAGTGGGCAGCAAAGGACCAGGTGCGATCTCTCACTGGGCTGGAGGCAGTACCGCAGTCATGGACCAGAGAGTTTTAAATCCAGTCCATCTCCAGAGAGAAGAGAGACTTTTCAGGGATGTGTGTCTGTTTGTCTGTGTGTGTGTGTGCGCATGCAATGGTGGGACACTAATAGTTCAGTCAGTCATGGAAAATAAAAAGCCCATCACAAAAATCTACATTCAGAAATATTAACCAGGACCTTCTCAAGGGTGTTTTAGACTTTGTTTTCTGTCTCTCACAGAGTCATGCACTGTCTCCTTTTCCAGCACAAATGTGCACTGCCTCACATTAACCAACCTGTGTACCCTAATAATAGCTTCTGTAGAATGTGCATGTCTTACCAAGTAAGCAGGTGCTACCAGAGGAGCTGTGATCCTCACACAAACCTAAGTATGGTGATACCACCTGCTTGACCAGTTCTTCCAGCTGTAGGTAGCCCTCACTGGGGCCAGTAGGCTCATGGACACTCTGAAAATCAAACACAAAAAGTCAACATTACCCTTAAAAGATTTTTGGGTAAAGCCTTTGTCTGTCAAATATCTCTGCACTGGAATATCCCAACCATTCTGGTAGACCATTGGCAGCTGAGAAGACCAAATGGAGGTTTGTGTGCCATTCAGGTCAACATCCTTGTTCAAGTCACAGTCATAACCTCATGAAAACCGAGGAGCCAGCTCTTTTTTCTGACCAAGGGACAGGAAGGTTCAAGGTATGCTCACACTGAGGATGTGCACAGTGTACTGCAGTGATATAATTACACCAGGGCACTTCTACCAGGAAACATCTCTTTGTAGAAAAGCCTTAACACACCTTGGGCAAAGTACTGCTATTTTCCTAGGCAAGACTGCAAGCAAAGCACCCTCTGTGCTTACAGGTATGAAGATGACAGATAACACTAACCAATTTAACAGTAATTTCAGAAACAGTTCAAACCTAACTTCCTGCAAAGCCTCAATAAGCTTTTTTTCCTCAAATGTGTTGCTTTGAGACCCTCTTTGCTCTCAAGATTCTTTTATTAAAATAATATTTCTGGGAAATTGAGGTATCTCCCACTGTTATAGTCTGGGTCACTGGAACATCAGAACAGTGAGAAATTATACAGAACTAGGAGCTTAGCCCCTTTGCAATTATGATTGTGTTTCAGAAAGTTTCATTCCTAGACACTCATTACACTGGAGAAGAAATAAAAGCCACCAACCTGTGTGGTGCTGTCAACACGCTGGAGGGAAGCGTCCCTCCTCACCCAGAGGGACCTTGACAGGCCTGAGAGGTCCCTGTGCAAACCTCATGATATTCAGCAGGGTCAAATGTAAGATCTTTCACACGGGTTGGGGCAATACCAAGCACAAATATTAGGCTGGGTGGAGAATGGATTGAAAGGAGCCCTGAGGAGGAGGACTTGGGTGTGTGTTTGTGAATGAGAAGCTCGATTCTTTTCTGGACTTGCAGTCCAGAAAGCCAACTGTATCCTGGACTGCATCAAAAGAAGTGTGGCCAGCAGGCTGAGGAAGGTGATTCTCCCCCTCTACTCTGCTCTGGTAAGACCCCACCTGGAGTTCAGTGCTCCCAGCACAAGAAGAACATGGATCTGTTGGAGCAAATCCCAGAGGAGGGGCACAAAGATGATCAGAGGGCTGGAGCACCTCTCCTATGAGGAAAGGTTGAGCTGGGGTTGTTCTGCCTGGAGAAGAGAAGGCTTCAGGGAGACCTCACTCTGTCCTTTCAGTATCTGAAAGGGCCTACAGGAAAGATGAAGAGGGACTTTTTAAGAGGGCATGTAGTGACAGGACAAGGGGAATAGCTTTAAACTGAAGGAGGGTAGGTTTAGATTAGTTATTAGGAAGAAATTCTTCACTGTGAGGGTGGTGAGTCACTCAAACAGTGATGTTCCATCCCTGGAAGCGTTCAAGGCCAGGTTGGATGGGGCACTGAGCATCTTGATCTGGTGGAAGCTGTCCCCGCCCATGCCAGGGTGGTTGTATCTAGAAGATCTTTAAGGTCTCTTCCAACCCAAAGCATTCTATTAATTATTCTATGAACCCAAACAAGTAATATGGCATTTTACAGGACTGTCAGGCTGAGCAATATAGAAAAAGATTAAACAGTTGGTGTACTTGGCTGTATTTGGAGTGCTTGGAAAGTAATCTGTTGAGGTCAGGATAAAGATCTTCTCACAGAAGATCTGGGTCTCTTGGGAGAGGCCTTTGAAAGATGTATAGCATGTACTGACAAAAGGTATTTCTCCTCTCAAGGGCACTGCCTAGCATGCCAGCCAGCCAAGGAGCTGGCATTGGACAGCCAGAAGCCACAGCTCATTCAAATTCCACTATCTGTTGTGATGGAGACTCACACTGTCATTGCAAAGCTGAGAAATCAGGAGAACTAGGGTACAAAGAGGCTTTCAGAGAAGCTGGGAAATGAAAATTTATGTGAAGAAAGAGTCCTGAGACTGTTCCTAGAGAGGGAGGAGAGTTACCAAGAAAATACAAACACCCATCTCTTTCAAGGCAACATCCTTACCTATTTCTAGGAAAGCTCAGGACGTCCAAATTCAGCTCTCATTTCTGCAGTTACTACTCCCAAATAAGCACACATCAGTTCCACTTCATCACACCCTCCACCCTCCCCACTCTCTTTTCCAGTGCTCATGCTAGTTCAGTGAGGTCAAGATAGCCAAGTGGAGTCAGACAAAGAGCAGAGGCTCCCCACCTGCAGAATTAACAGCATCTGGACAATGGAAGCTGGAAGCTTTGTCTGGACCAGAGGAAGAATTTCTTCCAACTTTACTTTTAGTAAGACCAAGTCTCTGAAGCCAAGTAGAGCAATCTGACGGATAGTCAACTCCTGACCCTAAAAAACACAGAAGACAATATCTAAGAGTTGATAAAGGGATGTGCGAGCATTGCACCAACACATGTATGCACACAGACAGGAAGGGTCTGTCCTGCCCATTGCTGCTGTGGCAAAACACCCTCCAGTCTCTCAGGTTGAGGATTCACAGTATTCTTTGCTTGCTTTACTCTCAGGCTCTGTCTCACACAAATTCTGAAATAAGCATCACGTCCTCTGAAACACCACTAGGTTTGGAGTGAAGCCAAAAATGGGCCTGTGTTTCACTAAAAGACTACATATTCATGAAATCCACTTGCCATCCAATTTAGTCACAAACGTTCAAAGTCCAGGCTGGATGTAGCTTGTGCTTTTGCCATTCAGAGCTGAGAAACCAGAGAAGGTTTGGTAGGGAAAGAAGTTGGTACAGATTGTTCCTTAAGTAAGTCTACCTGTGGTCTATATTGGATTCTCTTTTTGCTCAGTATCTGCACTTCAGACCTTGCTGATATGACAAAAATCCACAATTTAGTCCATTACAGATTTTAGGATTTAGGGTGGGACAAAGCTAGCCAGACTGCTTGAACTAAACATCATTTTAAAAAGCATCAGCTTCAATATCCACTGCAATGCATTCCATGTCCTCACAGTTACTTTTTTAAAATCAACAACACGAGTGAGCAGATCTAACGGATGATGTAATATTTCTCAGCATATTTAAACACAGACAAACTCCATTTGGCACTCTGGTGTTACCATCTTTCCCGATGCTATGCTTAACATCTGAATGACTTTCTCTTGTCCCACTGCAGCTTAACAGCAGAAATTTTCCTCCCAGCCCTGCCCAGCACTCTCCAGCCTGAAAAGTTTGCCTTGTTCTTCTCAGCATGTTAATCTCTGCCCCATGGTCTGTTTGGGAATCATTTTATGATCTCCATAACACACTCAACATGGCAAATATTTAGCTGGAAGGAATTATGAGCAGTTAAACATTAATTCATAATAGGTTTAATGTCATAATTAACAGCATCATCAATATGTAAATATGAATTAAAGCAAATAGTCTGGAGGGTAGCTTGGATATAATAAAAGCACTTTGTGGTTTTAAACCACCACGGTGTGTTTAGAAACACGGAGGTGTAGTTAAGACCAGTATGTATCTCAGAACTGTATTTCAGCAACTGCAAACTTTTTATTTATATCATGCAGTTTAGTCCCATTAACTTCATACCCCATTTCAAAATGCAAACATGTTTCTGTGCCAAAAAAAACAAGATTTGTTATTCTTTTTTCCACATCAATAGTCACAGCAACAGCTGCAACTATATAAAAGCCAGTGACCTGTTTACATAGTTTCCCTCTGTACAGCAATTTAACCAACCTGGTGCTTAAAGGTCATATTTCTGCAACAGCTATGAGAGCCTCAGGTTTAAACCTAGCTGAGATAGGAAGTTACTTCTAGTTACTACCTTTGGTAACATACGCTCACATATTTGGCTGACTTAGTTTCATTCTGAATGGGCAGTTGCTGGGATCAGAGAAGAACGCAAGTAAATAATCATGCTGACATTTGCAAGAAAGGACAGGGAACCAACAACAAATTGACTTTCTCATCTACCAGAGTAGCGTGCGAAGAACTGCAGCTTGATGAAGGACTTGTTGGATGAGCTGTCTTCACATGTTGTGACACACCACATAAATGGTTACATACAGTTCCCCATTTCTAGGAAAAGTCCAATCTCGTTATTAGAACACTGGTCTGGGATAAGAGTAATTTCTTATATCTTGTTGCACTTGCAACTGTCCCTGTGGTAGTCTAGGGCAGCTTACTCCAAGTCAAATTCTTGGATGTATTTAGGCAGCTTAATCCATGCATTTGTGTAGAACTTAAGGTGCCTACAAAGCTTTAAATATGCTGTCTGTTACCTTTTAGTTCTTCATCCATAAAATGGCAATAGTTGCCTAATGTTACAGCTTCTATGATATATTTTGAGTGACTTAGATATTGTTACAAGGGAAATACAGCAAAAAAATTGTGCTTTCAAAGAATGTCAGTGCCCCATAGTCACACTTTCCCCACTATAACCAAGTTACTTCCAAAAGCTGTACCCACAGTGCTGTAATTTTTGTTCAATTTCTGACCAGAGACGTTTCAATAGCAGGGGAGTAGATTTTTCTGGTAAGTGGCAGAACTCTTAGCATCAATGGGTATGACACACAGCTCAACTGTTTCCACAGCACACAGATAGCTGCAGTGCAGACAAACCCCTGCCTAAATAGATTAGGTCACTCCCTCACTGTGAATTAGTTGCAAAAGGAGAGAAAGGGATGGTATTATAATTGCACAGTTTTACCTGTCAAACACGTACCTTTAAGCATCTGCAGCAAAGAAAGAACAAAAATAAACACAGTAGAAAGGTTAGTGTCTGTCTTTGCAAAAGTCCTTTCTCTTTTAGGATTAGAGGAAAAGGGCAAGCTTTGAGCTTTACCTGCTGCCTTTCAAGCAATACAAGGGAAAAATAATTTTAAAAGGCTTTGGAAATAATGTCTTGTGGAAGAGGTAAAAGTCAAGAGGAGGAGACTAGCATTTCCAAGAACATCATTCTCTGCATGAGGTACATTTTTCTTTTCCTCTCATGGAACATAATTAGGCTGCTCATATAGAAACCCTGACTAAACCTACATTAAAAAATGATACGGCTCAATACTTCTGATGGGATACTCAGCTTTCAAAATACTCAGTGTAAAAAGGTCTTACATAAAATCTTTCATTCATCTTTAACCCATAGATTTATGTGACCCCTTATTAAATCCTCAAAAAACTCAACTGAAGATTACCCAAAAGCACAAATGGGTTATAAGCCCTCCAAAGCAATTAGGGGTGAGTTAAACACATTATCTCCTGATCTAGTCTTCAGATTTGTCCCTCTGAAGACAAGTTGTTAGTGCTGTCATATGCACCAAGAGTGCCAGCTACTTAAAAATGGAAGAACTATAAATGCCCAGAGCTTCAGTCTGGACAGGTATAGTCCAACAGTTTCAGTGTCCAAGCTTAGCTAAGCACAGACAGAGGGTAGACAAATGTGAATAAATTGAGTCCAAAGCACTGTGCTTGTCCAGGAGATTTTAAAAGTCCTTCTTACACAGTTAATGCTGACTTGGACGAAGTCTGCTTCCTCTCAGATTTAGTTTAAAGGTTTTGACACCTATTTAGCCACTGGCCAAACAGTGCTGCCGGCAGAGAAGTTTCCATTTGCCATTAGCAAGCACTGCAGTTACATTGCTTTACCTGATGGAGTTATAATTAAGATTACCTGGACCGGGTAGAATATTGCCTGAAGTGTAGGCAGAGTCTCTGTAAAATAGTGATCCCAGATTTCAGACAGGACATCAATGCGATCCTCACCTACAAAAAAAAAAATCAAGTTTGATTTTCCAAATACTCTGTAATTCCCCAAATAAGACCGACAATCCCACCCTTCTCTTTCACAGTTTCTGTCTAAAACTGGACATTGCCCAGCTGAGCTTCACCTTAGCTGGCAGAGACACAAGGCTGCAACCATAAGTTGTTCTGTCGCTTACTGTGAAGAAAACAGCTCTGTGCAAAACATGAGACCAACTCCAAAAAAAGAGTGAAGTCCCTCTTCAACTGGAGGTTTTAAATCCACAGCAAAGGATTGTGCAGTCTCACCGCACGCCCCACTAGTGGGGGAACAGCCACACATTAGCAGCTGAATCTGAAAACCAGCAGGTCACAGCCAACATCAACCGATAATCCAACATCATCCAACTGAGTCAGCAACTAGGTCAGGGAGACAATTTACAAGAGCTGAGCCCCCTCTGGCACCCACCAACTATTAAGCAGCAATCAGGAACCTGACAAGACACAAACCCACTGTGCTTCTCTCAAATGTGGCATTTGCGAAGGTTCCTGAATGGAATTCACTTGTAGCCCTTCATATGACTCCAATTCAAACAAACATACCCAAATGTAAGTGGGTACTTAAAATCAAGGCAGACTAAGTGATTCCCATGACAAGAATACAACTGTGATAAACTTATGCTCGTAGGTTTGTCTTAAAAAGCTGTGTGCTCCTCAGCATTTGGGCTCAAAGCCTCTGAGTTTTTAGGAGATTTTTCCCATCCCAAAGGCCAAAGGTTTGCAGTGTTATTTTAGATACATCCCCAGAAAATTCAGGTACAAATACAGACACAGGTTTAAAAGTACAAGTTTCTGACAAAAGGATTTTCCAGGATACCTTTCATAGAGCCTTAGCTGGAGCTTACATGCAGTCAAGACTCAAGGAGCAGTAATGGAAGATGGACACTCAAGACAGATTTGAAGGCTCAGTCTCAAGGTGACTAAAGGCCCCTCATGAGGAACTGGAATACACATAAAATTGCAACTCAAAGGAGCCTTATCACTCTGTACTGAAGTGCTTTCCCCATCTGGGGACTTCAACATGGACTTTCAACAGGCTTGCCCATGGGTTGTGCTGTTTAGGACACAGCCAGAGAGCAGAGAGCCAACAGGACTAGATCCTCCAGACATTTCACTTTGAGCAGAGAGCCCATCAAAAACCACAGAAAGGTTCAAAAGGAGGCTTCACTGTGTCAGGTATGACTCTGGCTTCAAAACTGGAACTGCAGGCAGACAAGAACCCACCCAACACCCCCATAACAGCTACCCATTAGCAGCAACAGCCAAGTGTAAGTGAAAAAGACAACAGGAAACAGAGTAACTGAATGTTTAAATTTTTTCCTCCTCTGCCTCCTCCCCAGGACTGCAATGCTTCGCTGTGTGGAGACAGAATGAAATGTCATAGATCACTTCTCCTTCTGAAGGGGAAGCAGGAACGGTTTGCTTCTTCAAGAAATCATAAATCCTACAGGTGTTGAAAGAGATTCTGACAGATTGTATAAAAAAAAATCATGTTAAAATAAGAGGCTGTGACTGAAAAACAGACATAGTAAAACATTGCCATGCCCTGCAACAGGAGCATTATCCTGTGTCTGAGTGCTGGGGTAGTAGAAATTTTCCGGGAAGACAGAGCTAACTGAGAAGTGCGTACAAGAAATTCTTGTTGCTGTGACCACAGGACCTGCAACAAGCCTACACGTTATAAAAGAAAGGTGCCCATGAGTCATCTACAGAGATGCCAGCCTGCACACAGGCGAAGTGTCTCCAGTATCACTTTAAACCAGAGACAGAAAAATGAAGCATTTGAAGAGGGTTTTGCTATCTGCCTAGGAAATCTCATCTTACCCAAACTACTTGAGCATCTGCAAAATACTCTTGGGTAGCTCTCAGCCTATTACAGACTCAAACTTAATTTTCCTAATGCTAAAGCAGATAATGGAATAGTTTTACACAAATACAGAAACCAAGTCTATGATAAGCTGTGCAGCACTCACTCTGAAGGTCTGTGGCAGGTCAGGTACCCACATCAGAGAAAAAGCAGGAGTCTACCTTTTTTCTTCCCTTACAGGGCCAGTGCCAAAGGAGCATGCACCAAGCAGGAGGCTGGCAACTGCTTAACTCCTCCAGGGACCAAATCCTACAGTCTGCCAGCTGGGTGAAGTCATTTAGTGAAGAACAGTGCAGAGGAATCCAGGACCAGCAATGATGTGAGATTATAAGCGTCTACTGGCATTTAATGACCCACATACAACAGACTGGTGATTAGTAAGAGATCTTCCTACAGGCTACAAAACTGGGTCAAATCAAACAGCAGCTTAGTTTTGAATAAAGACTTGCTTGCTTTGCTTGAGCAAACAGTTACTAAGTGTGACCAACTCCCCACTCCAACAGAGCTGCTGCATCACGCTAGCCTTGGTCTACAGACACTGTGCAGTAGCAAGTGTCTGTACCCCAGTGGTTTGAACAGAACTTCATGCCTGATCAACCTCTTTCCTGAAGGATTTCATTCTCACCAAAGGGACCTTTTTTTTCTTTAAATGTACACAAAGCTTGACAGTTCTCTAAAGCATGACAGAGTAACTAAAATTGTGCTTACATCAAGCTGCAAATCACATTGAGAAATAAAAGGCAGAAGGCAGTTCCAAGCAGTTTTGCAACAGGATCCACGTCTAGACCAGAACAACTTTGAGCTCAGATTCAACTGCCACACAAAACTCACATTCCTGTTCTCATGATAAAGCCATGGCTGGTGGGAGAATTGTGGCTCTGTGGCTATTAAAACAGTCCTCCATCCCTTCAGCTTCACAAGGGCTGCAGTGCAACCTGGCTCCTGAGGGGTTGAGTGACACCCTACTACAGCACCAGAAGGGGCTGTACAGTTCCCAGACACGCAAAACATCTTGTCTGACCAAACATCAAAGCACAACTCCTTTCCAAAACAGGTTTACTACTATACTTGCCTTCACACAGCTTGACCTTCTCCTCCATAAATAGCAAGCCTTTCGCAAGGAGCTGGTTCTGCCAAGAGAGAAGAGAGACATGCATTTGCCTTTTCTGAGATCTATAATAAACATATAAGAATGATTTTTTCAGATGTTATCCACTTTGCATGCAGTTATCTAAAGGTTAGGCATATTGTAGTGCCTTCCTCCAGCTCTGGTCTCATTGTGAGTGCTATACATTCATTAATCCTCTTTTGTTCAGCTACACATGAGAACACAACAGACACAGCAGTTGAAACACTTGCCAGAAGTAGGAAAGGTCACAGGGAGGGAATCAAGAAAATAAAATGGTTCTTACCGTAATAGTGCAGCCACATAAGCTATCCCTCAGTCATATGATGGAGGTGATCAAAGGGCCAAATGCTATGAAAATGTCCCCCTCTCTTCTTCCCTTGTGCTAGCTCATTGTTTGCTTAACTGCACAGTAAGCCAGTTCAGTTCTCTAATATCTACTTCTCTATTCCTACCTATTCTATTTCCGTGAAGCTATTTCTTTTGCTATATGGAGCAGTTGGCTTATCTCAGTATGCAGTCCCAAGCTGCAGAAGAACTGGCAGGAGCTAGTCCTTCTAGATAAACTCAACTATCATGGACCAGACAGGTCAAGATATCAATATGCCTGTTTGCAGCTCACAACATCTAAATGTCTGATTAGATTTTTGTTCCCACTTCCCCAAACATAAGAATGGTGCAAAAACAACACCTATCTTTTTGTTCTCCCAACAGCACTAGGTGAATCAGTTATCAAGGTTTGAGAATCCCAGAGAAAGGTGCTGCAATCACAACATAACACACTATTACTGCATCCTAAAAGGTACAGTCCTACTACAGAGATCATACTGGTAGAGAATAAAGCCTTCTGTCCCTCTGAAAGAATTCAATATCAGGGTAGCACACAACGCTCAGAGACATCTCCCCCCTAGTTCATCATACAGCTTTTGCTTTTAATGGGCAATCAGGTCAAAGTTCCACTTTTGAACCTTCTATCAGCTGAGGAGCAAGACATATTTTTCTTCAGTCCTGGTGGACCCTGCTGTCACACCACTGCCTGGACACCACCGTGGCCTCCTGATGAGCTGCCATATTGCATCCCTGCCCTGGCACTACTGCTCTGGGTGATAAACCTGCCTCCTGTAACCATATACCAGGCTGGCTCATCCATCACACACACAGAACCAGGTAACCAGGTAAGACACCGCAAGCACAGAGAGCAGCACACCTCTGCATCCTCCCTTCAACAAGCAGGAATACAAAACTAGAGTAATGTTGTAGAGTATAAATAGAAGGAAACATTGTTCTGTGACATTCTCAGCCTGGGAGAGCCTTTTCAACTGGGTGGTGACAACAAGAATCAGTGAGCTAGACAAATATGTTCACACACTGAAAAAAAATTGCAACGTTCCAAAACGTTGCTGGCAACAAATGGAAGGTGATTGCTCTGCGAAGATTCTCTAGCTGAAATATGGGCTTTGGAGGGAAACATTAAGTTGTTGGGATCTCCCTTCAGATTTTAGATTTGTTCAACAGAAATAATGGACTACACATGTCATGCTCTGGACAATAACAACAAAAAATACTTTCCAGGGGAAAAAAAACAATGTGAAAAAGGAGGGAAGAAGAAATCTGGAATGAAAAAAATCATAATGTGAAAAAGAAGTGAAACCCACTTACACTGTAGATGTTTTTTTGTCTGAACAATAACAGTGTTGGAGTGATATTGCACTTTAATCTTTCCAAATGCTTTCAGTTTATTAATAAAGTATTTAATTTCTTTATTTTTCAATCTCTCATATTCTGCAGGGAAAATTTACAGCTGGTCTTTGATACTGTGTCATTTTAAACTACTTTATAATAAAAAGTATACACACACACATACACATGTATATATATACATATATATATGTGAGGGTGTCACCTTATTTTTTTTGTGTTTTTCTCAAGAAATATGAATTCATTTTCTACCTGCACTAGAACATTAGGTTTCAATTTACATATGTTTTCTGAGCACTGTGGCTACAGTCTTTCAGATACTTTGCTTAAAAGTTAGTATTACTGATATTTTCTACTTCCAGAGATGGTTTTTTTTTTTTATTTTAGAGCTATGTCAGCAACCAAAATACACAGTTGTACACAATAATGAACAGTTATATCTGTTAAATATATATGTTAGTAGTTAAGAATTTATAATGTACCTATGAATGTATTATCAGTACTTCCATGTGCTAAGTAGATTGCATTATCTCATTTTTGAGGTTTCTTCAAAAAAAAGTGTAGGTCCCTATAGTTACTACAGGTGTTTCACTTATCTTCTCAGATTTTCCCTTTTCCTGTGGAAAACGCTTTAAAAAAACCAAAAAAACAAAAAACCAAAAACAAACAAACAAAAAAAAACCAAACCAAAAAAACCCCCAAACAAACAAAAAACCCACCCCAAAACAAAAACAAAAAACCCAAAACAAAACAAAAAACCAACCAAACAAACAAAACCCAAAACAAAACACTTCATTTCCCCTTTCCCCATCTTAAAAATATCTGGAAATTTTACTTATCCATCTTTTCTGCTAAAGTCACAGGCTTAGAAATTGATTCAATCCGAATATTAATACTTCAGATCAAGCCAGACAGGCAAATTGTCATTAAAAAACCCTATAGGGTCTGCTGACAAATCAATACAACCTATACGTGCAGCCACAGCAGAGGTCTGTATCAGAGCTTGTCTAGATTACAAGTCTTATTTTGCTGCTGCATCCCCTCTTGCCAGAGGCAGCCCAGAGGCACAGAGCTAAGAGGATAAATAAATCTATTTGCAAGCAAGGCCAGATAAAGACTCACACCAAGTAAGCTTGAAGGATGCATTTATTTGAAAAAGTTTGTCTACCACCTTTCATCTCTTTCCAGTTACAGCTGAACTGTGAGCTTGGGGAGGCAGTTATTCCCTTCCCTCCCCAAATCAGCTTTTCCTGGCTCCCCAGGGTGAAGTCCTCACCCTGCTGTTGGGACACCACAGGATGTTATAGGCTCATTGTGGGGGGTGCAAAACTGCCCTTACTCCTGCTAAGGTAAAGGATGATGTGCAGAGAAACAAAGTCTCAACGTACATGTAGTTGAGAAATTTGGAGAGAGTGTTTTGCAGCACATAGAAGTGAGCTTGTGAAATCTCACAGGTTGAAACCCTCGTACTTTTCTCAGTGCAGAAAACCACAATAGCTGTTTCAGGTATACCACTAACCAGAGCAGCTAAGGGAAAGCCTTTAAGTAAGTTTTCAAATGCCCTAAGTTTTGAAAGACAGGCTTCAAAGCTAAAATAGTCACTTTTCATTTGTTCCTCAGCAAAGACCCTCCCACAACATACATGTGCTTGCTACTCCTTAAAGTAAGCTGTGCTCAAATCATTGGGAATCAAAAAAAATTTTGAAGGCAGTCACACACCACATTGTAAAACAAATACACTTGGTAATTCCTTCCTTTTTCCTGGCACGGGTATTTTCCTCTTTCCCTGCCCTGTTAGAGAAATTGAGGCAAGTTTCTCCATTCATACCCAATGGAGCAATTCCAGTTGCCCCACCTACTCAGAAGGTGGGAGCTGTCCCAGGCACAACTGGGGCTACTGTCTCAAACTGGCAGTGCCAAATACCTTCTCCCTCCCTCTACCTTGTCAGGAGATGGTCATCCCCAATGGGGGCCACGGAGGCCCTTCCTCTGTGCACTCCCACTACACTCTGGGCAAAATGGTACCATCTGACTTCGCCTGAGGCAAATAAGATGTTGACTGTCAAAAGTGCTCTGTCAGCAGCCTGATTGTGGTGACAGCCTCTGGACAGATCCAACAGGAAGGATTAAGGGGTGACAGCCCTGCCACTAGCACAGCTTACTCTGCTGTGGGTGGTGTATTTAAACAGAAGGGTGCCAAAAAAACAGCTAAGTAGTTTTGGCAGCAATTCCACAGAAACCATCAAGGAGGTTCAAGCCATCAAAGGCAACTTCACATCTTGTCTGAAAGCCATGTCTGCAACATAGCAAGGTACAAATTAATTCTTCTGCTAATAAAAAATAAGCCATTATCTTTGGGAGAAAAAAATTTTGCACAAACACCCATTTAATGATGGACAAATTTTGCTTTCTGGTCACGTCTCCAAGAAAACATACCCAGTATGCCTTTTAAAAGTTACCTTTAAATTAACACATTAATACTAGTTCATCAAGCAACATAAGTTTGGAACAGAAGAAAACTCCAGAACATATTAAAAATAATTGAACTCAATTTTGATGGTTGAAAAAAATCAGTTTTTCTTCTGCACATTACAGCATTTCTTAAATGCTGCCCCGTTTTCTAGATGAAAGCTGAGGCTCTGTGTTCTAATGCTAACACACACTTTTACAGCTTCTACAAACACATGGCCACTGTTTCGTGGATAATCTGATGTTAATTTGAGAAAGAAGACATCACCCAAACTTACTTGGAAAGTATTTTCTACAAAGTTATTGTCAGTTGCACACATACACCTACCTGTTTCACAAAATGCAAATTTGTGTGAGCTGCAGTAGCTCATACCTACAGCACTACCAACTCCCCATCCTTTCTTTTTTCTCCAAAAAGAGAGAAAATAGTGACAAAAGCAGAGAGATCACTTCAATACTACGTGGAGAAGAGATTGCAAGATAAATACAAAATAACACCCCAAAATTACTCTTAGAGCTGGCTTTGTTCTCAACAAATTTAAAAAAGGCCTAGTTAAAGAGAGAAAGTGAAGCAAGGAAAGTAAGAGGGTCTGCACACCAGGCAGACCAAGTAGGCAACACTGCTACAACCTAGAGCACAACATACCAGCCAGGCAGCAGCTACGGGAATATCCCACAGCCAGGCCCCCTGACTCTGCACTGTGAGTCACTGCTCCAGGTGGGAGTCCTGCTTAGCCAGGGCATGGCTCACTGTCCCATGCCATGCTTTGAGAGATTCACACATGTCTACAGAGTTAATGTGAGCGGGGCCTGAAAGCATCTGTCCCTGCTGCTGCTGCCACCCAGGACTAGGTCCTCTGCTCGATAACAGTGAGGAGCTCCCAGGTGACCCCATCCATGATAACGAAGCTGGGCAGTTGCCCAGAGCTGCTCCATGAAAACTCAGTCCTAGACAGTGCCAGATGAAGCAGAAATAATTAACAGACCTGCACGAACAGAGGTTCCCAGCCAGTCAGAAGAGAAATACAATAATAAAGACCAGCTTGACCCAAAAGAGTATTGCAGACATACGGCTGAGCTCTGCAAATCACAAAAGTGTGAATTCTCTTCCTTGTGCAGCAGCTGAGCTGCTGCAGCCTCTGGCAGCAGGCATGAGACAGCATTTGGCCAGAGAAGAGCTAGTGTTGCCTGTATTTAGAAATAATCTATACAACTATTTCCTTGCCTTGCTGCGAGACAGGTAGACATAAAAACCTGGCATCAGGAAAAGATACATCACACACACCAGGTTTTTCCCTTTGACTAGGCAGACACATGGTATCTCCAGCTGTTAGCTAGGCTTTACAAAGCAGCCTTTCAAAGGAGACAGCAAGCATCACGAGAGATGCTGGAGTCATCTCTCCAGGCTGGAGTCCCAGAAAAACCTGCAGCAGGGACCTAAGCAAAAGCTTTATGGTGCCACAGTAGAGGGAGGAGTGCATATTTCCCCCTCCCACTGTGGCCACCTTGCACAACTGGCAAACCTACAGTGAGAGGGACTCTGACCCACAGAATGGTTCACCAGTTCCACTTCTAACTGCCCCAAAGGGAGAAGATAAAATCCGTTTAAGCTTGGATCCAGGCTTGCCTCATCACTAACACTGCTTACTTTTCAGCTATCCATTATCATCTTGCTATTTTGACTTTGCATGATACCCCACAACGTGTGTGCTTGCATGTTGCAGTTTCTGTGGCTTCGCATACAAAGAGAAAGCCAGGTCTAATTCTGAGTCAGGACTTGCCACCTCCGGTGGCTCTCCATTGCAGCAGGCTGGAAATTATATAACAGCTTGCTTCTGATTTTAAGACATCAAAGCTCTCATTGGGTTAAATAACGGAATACAGTCCACTTACCATTCCTCACCTACCACCTCTGACAGTGCAGGAAGTGGACATAGGCTGAAGAGGCATCAGCTCTGGGCATTTGACTTTCTGCATTTGCAGCCTGTGTGTTCTGGGAGAGGTTACAGTGCCTGAGAAGGGATCAGGTCTCTCCACCTTAGGAGGAGACAGTTAATATGCATAAATGCATTTGCTTTTTCCCCTCCTCGTGAGTTTCAAGATTACCAAACCCCTAGAGAGTGAAAAGAAACAGTTCATCTTTTCCAAAGGCTTTGTTTCAGGCTGTTTGTAGAATCAGGCTGATAATGCATCAATTTATCAACACTCACTAGTTTTATATTTAAAAAATTTTCTCCACAAACACAAGGGTCAGAGAACAGGAAAACAAAGGGAGCTTATCTGAAAAATTGTACAGCTGCACCAGAAAAGTTCCAATCACCAATACACCCTGTTCCTTCAAACCCCAGCCTCTTATCTTCCATGGTAATAGGATTTCTCCATGTTGTTCAGCTGACCACCAGCAAAATAACCCAGCAGCAAGAGCAAATGGGGACCTACTGGGTTATTGAACAGAGAGGTGAGTGCAAAGTGCCCCTTTTCAGCAGCAGGAAACTCTTGAATCAGTTAATGGGCAAAGTCAGTACTGAAAAATCTGGAGAACAAAGCCCTGCTCTAAGGCAGATCTGCAGCAACTACTGCAAAACCCAACTATCTAGCATTTACACTCAGACTCCTATCCAAGATGGATTGTATATATAGGAAGATTATTAAAGCAGCAGATCTATAAACACAACTCTCCTTCAGAATGAAACATCTGAGTTTGCACTGAAACCCTTAGAGGAATTATATTTCTCTTTCAAAGACAACAGGCTCACTAAATCTGGTATGGTGATGGTTTGGTAGCAGAAAAAGACTGAACAAACTCCAACCATTTCCTAAACGTTCTTTTAGCAATCTCAGGCGCTAAAAATGGTTCATTTGCATGAATGTTGATGAAAAGGACTTGTGAGTAATCAAGTCAAGTTGATCACAAGGGTAGTTTTGTCTCACTAAAAAGCTATGTTCCATTTTAGTCTTATATATTCAGTGGCTAGAAAAAAATGTGCATGTGTGAGTTTATAAAATACACATAACGTAAAATCATGAACTCTTAAAGCAAATGTGATTTTAAACATTATCTTAGTGACTCCTGTTATAAGTGCTGTGGCATAAGAAATGGAAAACATTTGTCAGTTTATCATATCTAAATATTATATGATTCAGTTAGTTGCTTTAATTGCTGCTAGGATGTTTAAAACTGCCTGGCTAAACAGATAGCATAACCTTCAGGGTCCATTTCAACCTAAGAGGACAGAAAACTTGGTTCTTGGGATAGCTTTCAGAGGGCTTTAACAGATGGAGGAGGAACTCACTGCCAAAAGACTCCACTGCCCATACTGGTGACCCACTCCCAGCACCTCCCCCATGTCAGAGGTGATGACCACAACACGTCAGAGGAAGTAGTTGAAAACTTCATTTTTTTCTTTCAAGGTTCCTTTTCAGCCAAATCAGCAGTTTGACTCAACTCTGCTCATTTTGCTGGCACAGTATTGCTGTAAATCCACTGGCATCAGCAGTGAAACACAACCCATAGACAAATGAAATAATGTTGTCAGCCCTTCTTTGGCACGCGAATGTTCTTCATCCACTCCATTGCCCTAGGATTTCTGAGGAAAGATATTCAGGAGGGAGTGATAGCTTTTATCACTGCCATGTGCTGTTAGTCTAGAATCAGAAGTCTGCATCTTACCTCACAGAGCAAAAAATCTCATTTCTAACAATAGCCTTTATCTCACAGTTTGTCTCACGACTTGCCTGCACTAAGAGTTTTACTTCAGGCTAAGTCTGATGGATGTCAAGTTACTCCTTGTAACACTGAACAAAAATAACCCAGAAATTAAATTTGAGT
The DNA here is from genome assembly GCF_009829145.1 of Chiroxiphia lanceolata. Classification (NCBI taxonomy): domain Eukaryota; kingdom Metazoa; phylum Chordata; class Aves; order Passeriformes; family Pipridae; genus Chiroxiphia; species Chiroxiphia lanceolata. The sequence goes on along the minus strand of NC_045642.1, from coordinate 20,474,331 downwards.
GCCAGTGGCTGCTGCCAGACCCCTCTCAGGCTCTAGGAAACGTCCTGCCACACAAGACCAGCAGCCGCCTCTTTGCAGTAAACAACTTGTACAGAGAGGGTCTGAGGAAGTGGAACGTAACTACCTCTGGGGTAGGAGTTTGCTTCTCACTTGCTGGCACAGCAGGGGATTTTTTTAAGTCTTGTAATCTAATAAATCATGTAATCTGATAGGAAACAACACTAGTCTTCTTTTTCCTCCTTTAAGCTGTTAGCACAGTACAAAGCAGCATCAGCCGCTTCAGAAAGTACTGAAATTTTCTGTCTCTCTCTTACTCAAAGGGAAAAAACCCTCTTGTTTCCAGCAGCATCTTTTGCTACACTGAACAAATTAAAACACTGAAAGCCATCAGTGCTTTCTCAAAATCATCCAACAGGCTTTCATGTGGTTACATGTCTGTCTATCTGGACAGTATCAGTAAAAGGCAACAACACTTACACCTGTGATTGTTCAAGTCTTCCCTCATGCTTCATATTTTGCGTTTTTAGAAGTTGCATTTATATTTGCGGGACTAAAAGGCAAAAAGTACCCAGGTTGATTTCCTGCTGATAGAAACTTCCTTCTCTGTGCCCCTTCCTGCCTCCAGGCAGCTGTTATCATTTCTGTGTCCCTTTGCTGGCCCCTGTTGCAGAAAACCTAATTTTGAATTTTTTATTCTAGAGAAAAGGGATCCCATCTTCTTTAAAAAATTCAGGTGAATTCCTTCTTGATCTTGGCAGGCTACTAGCAGCCTTTCTTAAGTGTAAAGGAAGATTATCCTTAATTTTGCACACCCCCCCATAAATATGGTTACTCCCAAGGCTATGTGGCCTGCATTTAAAAATCCAGTACCTCCATCACCTTGTGTAGCAAAACAAAAATGAAACACGTAGGCTACATGCATGTGAAGAGTTGTCCTAATTTTTTTATAGGCTAAAAAGCTGAAGAGAGCAAACCTCAAAATAAAGCAAGGAAATCATGCAGTACCTGAAAGTAATCTGTGATGAAGGACCCAAGTTCACTCTTCAGCAGCCGTCTGTAGACAAAAGGAATGCAGCCATGAAGTAGCAGCCATTGCTGGTCATTTCTTACAGGTATATCTGCACTTTATTACCAGTAATACCAAAGATATGTGAGTATATGTGAATGTGTCGTTTTGGCCACAGTTAGACTTCTTTTAGTTACATATATATTTTGCAAGTGCCCACAAAGGCTATTGTCAAATTTTAAAGGAACAAAAGAGTTTCTCTGAAGTCTACATGCATCTAGAATAAGCAAAAAATAACCCAAAAACATTTACCCCTTGAACGAACAGAAAGCTGGGGAGAAAATTTAAAGTTATTTAGATTGAAATCCATATTTTTTTCTGCTTTTTTGTTTAAACAAAGACATCTTTCGTTCCACTGAAGATAGCATATCTCTCTAATGTTGTGCTTCCTTTTCTCTTGGAAATAGAAGGTGGGAGCATAAGGAGAGGAAAAATGAAACAGAAGCTGCAGCTTTCCCATGACTACCACATTTCAAAAAATAAAAGAGAAGGCATATTTTTCAAGAAAGAGATTCTAGAAATTTAACAAGAGGTGTTTTAAATACATGTGGGCAGAAACCATTCTAAAGAAATCTTTCTAATTGAAACTGTTGGCTTTTAAATCAGGCTGTGATAAAAGTTTTAAATTCTAATGCATATTTGTATTTCAAAACACCAATATAAAAATCAGGATTGTCTTACATCAGAAGAAGCATTAAAAATACAACTTACAAAGTTCAGTACATTTGCACTTTCATCTTTCAGTGACTGAGCATAAATTCTGCCTAAAACTTAAAAGTCACCCAACACTTTTCACTGCCAAACATCGTGGATTTTTTTCTGTTCTAAGAGTTTTGCTTTTTACCAACATGAAGTATAATCAAGAGCGCTCAAAAATAGCATTTGAATCAGTGACCAGTTCTCAGGTTGGGTTCTTACCAACAAACTACATCACTGTTTCCTAATCTTTTCTCAAAGTAAAATTTGACCGCAACCTTCCTCCATAACCATTTCCTAAATGCTTCTACGTTTATTCGCAGGCCAACATGGCTCTACTCTTTCTCTCCCACAGTGGTAATATTCACCCATCCAAACCAAAGCACATTTCTATTTCTATGAGATCAACAAACCAAATAAATCTTTGGGGGTCCATTTGCCAGAAGCTTTTCCATTGGCTTCAGCCAAACCCAGCAGGCTCTCCATCAGCTGATTGACAAGCCTAGCAGGACTTTGCCTCATGCAGGTAGACCAGCAACCAGAGGCTTGCACCTCAGAGAAAACCCAGGGGAGGGATCTTCTCTTAATCACAGCCTCCTGCTTCCTGAAATTACAACTTGCAGTGGCATTTTTTACATTTCCTCTTGCTGTCACAACTGACTTTCAGAGCAGCAAGTGCCAGTGACACGGTATCAAATCACAAGGAGATAAAAACATGGTGTCAGTAATCCAGAGCAAAATGTTACCACCTGCTCATCTCCTGGTCCTGTCATTACTGTCCTCTTTTAAAACTCTCCTCTGTTTCCCAACGTCAGACTGAGCACTGCACAGAATCTCAGAGTCTCTTACTGCATTTGTTAACTACAACCAAGGAGCTGAACGGAGAACTACAAAAAAAAGGAAAATGCACCAGCTCGACCTAATGGCACACAAAAGCTGGCTGTCTGACAGGTCTGGCTTTTTGCCCAATGTCAAGCTGGAGATTCACCTCGCACACACAAAGCTAACAGTATGTTGGGAGCTACACCAAGAACCACAGGTGCAAGGCTGCAGGTGTTCATACAAACATAAATGCAGATGCACGTCCTTCACTCCTTAGATGGACACTAATGAGCTTCTTGAATGTTAAATGGTCTATTTAAAGAATGACATTTGGAGATGTAACCAATGCTCAGAGCACCTGCAGGAACATTACTCATGTATGTCAAGGTGAGTGCTTCCAAGTATTGCTTAGGAGTGCATGTCTGTGGAAGAGGGCATTTCCCCTTCCACCATCAGCACTGCTTTCAAAGGATGCACAGCTCACAAAGAATTTCCTGTTCTTTGCCTGACTCTTGACAGTCTAGATTCACTTCAGTAACCAACATGAGGCATGGTTCAGCCACTGGGGCCAAGCCCAGACCACGCAGCAATTCTGCCCTTTGTACTGCCTCCCTGGAAGGTTGGGGAGGAGCACCTGCCTGCACTGTGGGGGTACAGCAGGATGCAGCCACAGCCATGGGCAACAGATGGACAGACAAGTCATGAAGCCCAAACCCAGTCCCCAAGTCTGCTAACAGGCTGTGGGTTAAGGTATTTCCCAAGCCTTATTACATTTGTTTTTATTGTCACACCCAGAAATAGACATCCCATGGAGAATTAAGACAGCTCCAAGTACTTAAACCTAACTTGAGGACTTCTGACCCAAACACACCAAAGTATCATTAAAGTATGAAATGCTGCCCTTGCTCAACTCTCAAAAGGAATTATATTAAACTTTTCTGGTTTGGGAGCAGACCAAGTCGGACAGAGTCTCCTGCACTGATAACCTCATTTATTTTGAAAGTAGGGAAAGGGGTAGTTTAGAGTGCTGTTCAGTATATGCTTAGCTCAAATTGCCATTTGAATCTTGGAGTTCAGAAAAAAATGCAATAAGGGTGGAGGGAGGGTATACAAAAGGAGAAGCAGAGACAGCACTCCTGATGAATGAATACGGATGTAGTGGTAAAGACAGGGGAGAAACCTACATCCATGAGCCCTGACAATACTCCTCTTAGTAGCACTTGGAACCAAGGCAAGAAAAAATTGTTCTTTATCTACTCTACAGCCCTATCTATTGCTAATCAAACTTTCCAACTAATCAGAATGAAACCACAGATAATCATGAAACCTACCTTTAAAAGAAAATCATACTCATAACCATCACTAGCATCAGTGCCAGAAAATGTTTGCTAGGGTTTTAGGTTTTTTATCTTTAGGGTTCGTGTTTTCAGGTCTTGCTGTGCAATTATCACGTGAAGATTAACCTGTTAAATGCAATGCTGTGGTTTGCTTTAAACACTCCACAGTTCTGAGAAGCTTAGTTTTAGAAAAGAGATGTTACTATCTTCACAATTTCCATGATAAAAATATGAAAAAATAGCCAGAAGAGGTGTAGTCCCCAGGAAGAGACAAAATCCTTATAATTTAAGTCAATAAACAAGCTGTCCTTGTTAAAGCTACATATCCATGCAAGTCAGAGAAACATTATCCAAGTACCCCATGCCATTCACTTCACCCAATAGCAAGAAAGAAGCAAGTTGGCCTGAAATCCCAAAGCTGTGCTTAAGTTTGCTTTGACCCCTGCTCCTCCCACCAATATCCTCTAACTATGGTTCTGTAAGGGAACAAACCCAAGCAAACACCAAACAAGCAGCAACAAAATCCCTTTTCATGCATTTCAGCAACCTACCTGATATTTTCATTGAGGGTGTAAAGTTCATTGTTTTGCAAGCCTCCTCCTTTGAACACATTTATCACTGCTGTTTGAACACTGTCAAAAAAGAAATGAGACAGTACAACATCCATAAATAACAGCCAGCAGTATCATTTAACACAGAGCACAATGTGAGCTAGACACCAAAAGCAAAGTAGTTATAACCAGGTGGAGAAGTTAATTGCCCTTAAATACTTCCACTCTTTCTTGCCTTGAAATCATCACTTATTTCCTACATCTGTGCTGGGAGACAGAGCAGAATCAACCTCCAGTTCTGTCTAGAGTAAGCAAGGGAAAGTTGTTAGAGGGACACTGTTCATGCCAGATATGTCTTGAATGCAACTGTTTAGGGGATCTTTGCTGTGTGCTGCAGATTGATTGCTATGAGGAGACACAAATTTTTAGTAATATCTGCCAAACACATCACACTACATTATGCAGCGATGCTAGCAGGAACCACCCAATCTGCAGCATCTGTCAAGACCCTGGCTGTGCTGGAAGACGTTCTGCAAGCGAGCATTACCTAAGTCACACCCAAGCTTAAGCCCTGTTAATGCCTATAAGAAACTGTTTGAGTATCTTCTAATCCACACCTCTCTCACCAGCATAGAGGAAGTCATAAAGTGACAGCATATAAGGTGGCAAGCCTTAGCAGGTCTAAAGGCTTGCCTTGGCTAATAAGAGCAGGTGTCATTCCCTTAATGGACATTCCCTTCTGTGGGCCAGTTATGGCATCTGCACGCTTCACAGACCTCAGCTCACTGTCATGCCACAAAACTGCAGTGGTTTTACCAGGCCACTTTTGTGCAACATTGATAAACTGAGCTGGGTCAGCACGAGAGAGGGGTCTGCAGAGCACAGAGCAGGTCCAGGTGGCAAAAGGTGGGAACACCCACTTTTGCTATCAGCAGACCATTAAATCAGATCAGGACACAGGACATCTCAGCCTTCACTCTTCACATTGTTTTCTCAGTTACCATTGCTGTATGACACGCACTGCAGACAGGATTTGGTTGTCAGTAGGAAATGCTGGTAGAAGCCACAAGCTTAGTAGTTTTCAGAGGAACTTGACTGTGATAAAACCTTCATAATATGCAAATAAATGTCTCTGTGAATTAAGAAATCGACATTTATTACGGTATGAGGAATATATTTTCCTAAAGGATTCTTAAAAAATGCAACTGTTAACAAAAAATAGTTCTTTACTTCAAGACAGTACCACTGAACAGCATTGGCCTAAACCAACTGAACACTACTAGCTCTAAATTTTTCACCTCCATGGATGCTTTCAATACCAGCAAAATTTAGGCATGCCAAAAATTCAGGCATGCTTATAAATAGACGAGATTAGCTATAAATGGTGTGAAGCACAAAGATAAGACACACATGGCCCTTATGGTGGAGCTGCTGCAGGGGAAGAGCTCAGCCCAGGTAGATCCTGCTCACCTGTTCCAGGCAGAGTTGGAGCTGAGCTGCATAGCCTGCCGGGCTGCCTGGAACCGAGGCAAATCACTGAGGACAGGGGAGCTCATGAAGCGAGGTCGGGGCCTTCTGAAGGAACCCATCCTGTGGAACTGGAGAGCAAAGGATGGAGCTGTGGTGAACCCTCCTTTCATAGGGTCAGATGGAGTGGAGCAGGACCATCAGACAGTCTCTCCTCTTGAAGGTCCAAGAATCAATCTCAGCAATGTCAATGAAACTTCAAACCCAAGGACTCAGTCAACAGTAAAACCAAAGAGTCAGCCTTGGACCAGCAGTTCCCCACAGTGTCAGGTTTTGACATGGGCATGGATTGCATTATGATGAAGAAGCTGAAGGAGTCCTGCAATGCAAAAAGAAAGGAAAAGAGTAAGGCAGAGAAGAGAGGGATGAAAATATCCTGTGCCATTAACAGCAAGTTTGGGCAAATCTTCCAGAGTTCTCTAGCAGCCCCATTTCCCATCTTGCTCCTTAAATAATGACCCAACACAACCAGTCAGAAATACAGACATGATCTCTCTTTTGATTTCAATTTGCAGAGATACAAGAACAGAGATGCCTAAAGTCTTCTGACAGAGGCACTTTATATAAAGATACATTTATATTTGAGTTATATTAAGCTGCAAAGGGAAAGCTTAAATTCAGAAATGTAAATAAGTAGAACCTTTAAAAAGAGTTAGCCATTTAGTCTATATATAAAATAGTAGTAGTTGGAGAAAGAGAAAACTATTCCACTAGAAAAGAATAGAAGATAAGCAATGGAAGAAAAGATGAACAAACACAATGCTTTTTTTTGAGAAGTGTTGTGCAAAGGAATAAATCCACTTGTTATCAGTTCACTACAAAAAGAATACGATGGAGAGCTTTTGCAAATGGGTTCTGACAAACAGATATTTTGAGAGTAAATATGACTTTTATGTCTGTGTTTTTTCTACAGTATGAGAAGTAATTGCTAGGCCAATTACGAAATGCCTGTATTTTCCACTCTGATCATCATCTTCATGTAGATGAATATGCAGCCCCAAGTAAACCACAGAAATAGAAGAAGTGATCTTGGATAAAAACCACAAAAAAACTTTGGCAAAGCTTCTGTACTTTGAAATCTTCCCATTTCAGATTATTACAAGCCGTAGCTGTACTTGGCAGTTTGGAGAATGAGTTGTGGGAGGCAGGAGAGAGAGGAAAAAACCTAAAAAAAATAGTTGAGTAACTGAACTGCACATGAAAGATGTAAGGGAAAATCTTCCCATTTCTACTACACCTTCAGCATGAGGCAAAAAGAGAGATGATCAGGCAAATAAATGTTGTGTATCTGCACAGTGTTTCTAATTTGACTAGCATTCAGCTCCAGGAAACTCTTTCCACTGCCCAAACTGTAATTAACTCTTACATGTATGACAACAGCTTTCTTCCCACCCAGCCAGCCCCATTTCACACTGAGCTCACTTTGCTAGCCCACTTCTCCATGGCCTTGTCAGATTCTGGTCAACCACCACGAAGCCACCTCAAGGCTCTTGCTGTGCCACAGGCACCACATGCCCTGTCAACAGGGAAGTTAAAGGAGAAAACACTGAGAAACCGTTTCATTTTTAGGCACTGGAACATGTGGTACTATCATTCTTAGTGCTATTCAAGAAATAAATATGGTTGTTATTCCCTCACTAGCTAAATACAGCTTTCAGAGATCTCTGTGGAATTGGAACATGACTACAAATGCAACTTTTTTCTGTCTTTAGACAACTCCTGGCTGTCTTCAGAGATGACAAAGCCCAAACAGTCTTTCGTAAAATAAGCTTAGCCCTAACTGGTTTTGCTTGAAAGGACAGCAATCTGTTGATTCTATGGCTGCTCTGTTCCAATTACAAAAAAAAAAAAAAGTCATAACTTTTAGAAATTAAGAATAAATGTAAACTAGTACAACCAAATCATCAGGATCTTCTGTGTGCATTTTTAAGCAACAATTCATTTGACATTGCCCACACATTTTCAATCTGTCAGCAATTTCTCTATTGACAACAGTAACCACATCAGGAATCACTAGAGGAAAAGAAGCTACAGCACCTTGGAGAGCTGAGTGCAGGCTCTTCTGGCAACGGATCAAAAGGTGTCCACGAGGCAAAGTGCAAGTATAATGGCTGTCTTTGTTGCAAAATAAGAACTCGTGCCATTGTTTGTCATCTACGAGTCCAAAGCTGACAGCCTGAGGAACTGAATGAATGACAGCTCATTTCTCCCAGCATCACTGTCAAATTTGTCACTTAATAATCTTTACACATAGAAACATTGAATGGTTTGGGTTGGAAGTGACCTTAAATATCCTCTGGTTCCAATCCCCCTGCCATGGGCAGGGACACCTTCCACTTTCAGAGTTATAAAATGCAGTATAAATGTTATTTTAGATCATTTGTAGGCATTTAACAGGTCTAGAAAGCAATGGTTAAGATGTGCTAGCCCACAGCTGTGTCCTATCACTATTCCAAATGCCATAAGTGCATACAAGCATCTTCCTCCCCAGTAGCAAAATGATTTTATAAAGATACATTTATATTTGAGTTATATTAAGCTGCAAAGGGAAAGCTTAAATTCAGAAATGTAAATAAGTAGAACAACCTCTGTGCCTTAATATAAATAAAGTAAAATCTGTGTAGGAAATTCTTTGGCCCATTCTGTGCAAGCGGTAAAACACCACAACCAGGAAGGTTTCTCCTGAGCTATGAGTCTAAAAGATTAATTCCACACAGCAGAACCACGGCATTACACCAGGCCCCACGATGAATTTTCTGTACACTTCTTACCTAGGGAATGTGCTTAAGTTCATGGAAACATACATGTCATTTTCCCTAATATCTGTTAAAGTCACCAGGACAGATAATAACTAACTTTTGTCTGAGGAGTGCAGATGAGAGACCTCTCTTCCCCCTTCCTCCCCCAACCAGCCTGCAATGCCGTACTATGGTCAAGTCAACCTTGCTTGAGGACCTCATTAGGAATTTCAGACAATATCTTCAGCTTTAGGACCTGGTTCAGAGTTTTATTTTCATTTTTCAGGACTCAAATATACAAGTCTCTCCTATCGTATCTAAACCCAAATCTAAATCTTATCTGACTACTAAATGACAGGCACACCAAACTGTTACTTTGAAGGCAGGCTAACCACCAAATGGCATCCAAACATAACTGGCCCTCGTGTTATCAGAACTGGAAATGCCAAAGTCTATGAGAAAGACCATCCTCTCCCCATGCCCACGGCCTACTTAAATTATTTTCAGAGTTCCATAAAGCTAAAAGTAACAGAGCATTTACTAAAAAAACAGACTTTTGGCACATAAAATTTGCAGATACTGAGCATCCAAAGGTCAACAAAGCACCCAATCAAACGCTTCCATCATACCAGATTTTCCTTTCACAGCAACTAGTTTCCACTGAAAGTTTTCCCCGAAGCAAGGCAGCCTTTTTAATAAAGCTTCATTTTCACTGGAAGGTTGCAGTAGCAGTTTGTTGGCAATATCTGTGGTGTGCATTCTGCAGTGTGCAATTTTTTGGCTTTTTACTTGGGAGAAACTACCCCTGTGGCGAGAAAGGCATTAACATAGTTATAGGTCAGTAAGAAGCCCTCATGGTATTCAGGCTATTTTAGCTATTGGGAATGAACAGTATTTAGCAAAATGCTGAGTACAGCAAGGAACAATTTTCCTTTTCATTTTACTGTGAAAACTCTCATAGAATTATGCAGAAATGCTCAACAACACTGTTCTCCTAGAGGCTTTCAGTCCAAATTCTTTCACATCTGCAGTCTACCCTTCCTAAGATTAAAATGGTTTAGAAGAGCACAAAATAAAACCTACTTCTAATAATCACAGTCGTATTATCAACCACAGAACTAGAAAAAGCTTTCCAGAGAAGCAATTACTTTTCCCCTTCTACACAGAATGATGGGAGACACCAGGATACAGCATGTTCTAGCCACCAAGCAACACTCTCACATCGATTGTAAAAGATATAAAGAATTGGAGACTGAAGTACAGCGACTTCATAAAACATATAGCCACACCAAGATAATCTTTTGCTGCCATATGCTCCAGCTGCTGGGATAATTCTTTAAATGGCATCAGAGGATTTCAAACTATTTGCCAATTGATATATCCTAAGCCATACCCCACTCTCCTCATCTCACTAAATGACCCTGCACATCTTTTTTGGTAAGACACTTTGTCATGAGTGAGTCAAAGAGGTAGGTATTACTTTGCCTTCCCTTCCAGTTGTCTTACCCCCAGTCTTTTTTTTTCTCTTATCTTTGATCATCATCTCAATCCAGCCACAAAAACCCTCTAGATCTCTAACAAGGCAGATATGTCATCTGTGTAAAACTCAGGTCTTCAAGGGAGTAAACTCTTCAAAGATGGAAGTCTGTGTTCCCAACTGAGGGAACACAGTAGGACGATGAGTCAATCTCACAACAATGTAATTTCATCCACTAGTAATTCAACACATCTGAGTAAACACTTCTAGGATTAATCTGAATCTTTAAAGAGAAGAATCAAGCATGAAGACAAACATGGATACAGACATTTACAAAAACATTACAGTCATGAAGCTAGGAAATTTTTATTGTTTGTTTTCTGTTAGCCATGAAAAACAACAGAGAAATCATTATAAAATAATTTCATGAATAGACTTTTCCCTCCCAACAGACCATAATATATCTGACTGTCTGCAGGAAAAGCAAGATCAGGTGCTACACCTACTTTGATCTCTCTCTGCTAAAGAAAAAATAATGCAAAGAAAAATTTGGCAGCAATTCCTCCAGATTATGAATCTTCGTGATAAGCTTGGGCCAAACAAGCAAAGGGCTCATGGTAACTGAGATTTAATGAAAGAACAGACCTTTTAAAATTCTCTGATATCTTCTCTGCAAGACTCAGAGCAACAGCTGCTAATGGAAGTGACAGGGCAGCAACAACTACAACTGGTTTTGCTTCTTGGAGGAAAACTTTCACCAACACTACTTCACAAAAAATTCACACCAAAAAGCTGCAATTCAAAAAGTAACTCTAGAACAGTTGGCAAAGGAAAGGAATAGTGGAGAGTGAAATAAAGCAATAGAGAATGACAGGTTATCCAGATATAACTGATGTTTTACCATTTAATTTTTTTCTGTCTTAAAACCAGCCCCTTCATGAAGAAAAATATCCACTTGCTTATATTTATCTCTTTTATATGCTTTGTGCAACTGTTACATCAATGACCTATGACTACAAAATACACAAATTGGATACTGAAACATGCATCTAAATTTTTTATAATGATTTTGAGTGTGGAAAATCATAATCTTTAGAAAAATGTTCCACTGTACTAGGCCTACAGATCTATAATGAGTGGTTTCATCCTGCCTCAGACACAAAAAGTATGCAGAGAACTAACTAGATTCTTGTTAGCTGATTCTTCTTCCAGCCCAGTAAGTCCTTAACAAAGCGTGTGATTGGCAAAATTCTTGATTTGAGTTCAACTTACAAGATCTGAAAACACTATTTTTTACAAAAATCCCTCATTTATTTGCTATGCAGCCATACTGAAAAGTGGAAAAACAGCCCACAACCTATAACTTGAAATCTTCTAGGTCATCACAATTACGCATGCACATGCATGAACTTAGTTTATATTCTAACACAGACAGCATTTGCAATTGTTAAATTAACAGCATATTCAGTTCCTCTTATAGCTCCCAATTGCTCAGTTTCTTAAAATTAAATAAGGTCTACTTTTCAGAAGGAGACAAGATGATCAAATTGAGATTTTTTTTTTGATAACCAACGAAGGTTCTTTCTAGTTAACATTGATCAGAAGCTATGTCTTAGATATATCTCAGAAGTTTTTGAATGCAAGAGTGTAAAAAAGTTTGGAGGCAGTCTAGGGCACAGTCTCAAGGCATGACCTCATCCTTTCATGCCTTCACACCTTTGGCTATCTGACTCATGAAAATTTTAGTGCTTAGTCCACAGTCTGTCAAAAACAATACGAATCTAAATATTGGTCTTAATATGGTTTGAATCAAGTCCTGAAACACCATGAAAAGTGGTGACACTTTGTCTTGTGAGCAGCCCCTCACATCAGGAAAAGTACATCTTCAGGTGTGCTCGTGCTAGCACCAGGAGCACAGCCCATGCTGAGACATTCCCAATTCGGGAAGGCAAATGGAAGAGTGCAAAACCAGACTTCAGGTCTGTTAATCTTGTCAATAGGATTGATACTAGTTGAAAACTTTAAAAAGAGCTTCTTCCACCCTTAAATTAGTGCCACTTGTTTCTGAAATCCCAAAAATCAGCTCAGAAATTTTGCAAGGGGAAACTCTAGTGAAGCTGTTCTCATCTGTCATCTTAGCCTACCTATCAGGCCATAGGTAGGCTAAGAGTCCATGTCCCTACTCCTCAGCACAAGGGCAGGATCCAGATGGGAAGTAGGTCTGTGCTCCACCTGCACTTCATTTGTCTGTGCCTCAGATGCTGTCCCCTGGGGGAATGCAAGGTGATTCCTCAAGCTCTCCGTACAGGTTACACAGGACTTCAGCCAGCCAAAGCACATTACCTGCAACCCCATTACACACCTCCTGCCAGCCCCTGGGTGGCCCCAGCTTGTGCAGTACCAAGTGCTGCCAGGGTTGCCTGACTGCCTGCCCCACATCTCCAGCCTACCCTCCCCACCCTGCACCATGGGAAGGCCCCGAGGGATCCGAGGCAGGCTGAGCCACGGGCAGATGGGCCACTCGGTTCTGCAAACACTTCTTTCATCAAGAGCTCATGAAGTTATACTAATAAGAGTAAAAATAATTACCTCAATTTTCTGGCTGAGGAAATGAAGATGCTAAGCCCGTGAAGTGACTTAGCCTGGTCTTCCACATTGCAAGCCAGGATCCTATTCATCAAACAAAAATATCCTTCTAAGGTGCTTTAAAGAAGCTTTCAAATTACTCCATGGAGTTGGAGAGAAAAAAGGATTAATCTGATCTACCTCTCCTTTCCTAAGTTGGTTCAATACTAAAAGGTGTCTATTTTTTTATTAGTATTATTCTTTTGCTGGGCTACACCACCACAAAGGTAGCAACTTGATGCCCCATAAATAGTCCAGAGATGTTCTACTGGCCCCTCCTATCTTTAATTAAACTTCATAGATTTTAACTATAGTAAGTAAAAGAAATGATATCAATAGATACGGGAGAACAGTTGTCTTGATACAAAGTGTTCGTACTCTGGTATGCAACCATATATCCAACAATTTTACTGCTACACTTTGACTACCCAAAACAAGACTACCCAAAACAAGATCTCACCTTCCTTATCTTCCTAGTACACCCTTGTCTCCACAATAGAGACCCCAGTATTCCTGTCTTCCTCCCCCATCTTTTGCATATTCCCTCTTCAGATTTGACCCATACCACACGTTTATTTACAAAACATCTCAAACAAATTTACAAACAGATAACAAAGCCATGTAACTTCTGTAAAGAAAGTTATCCACTCAGTAATGCTCTGAGTTTCTGATGTTAAAGCAAACCTGAAACTCAAAGTGAAACTCTACTTTGAGCAAGAGGAAATATATGACAAGGGGGGAAAACCTTTTTGTATATCCCACCATAATCTGAGAACTGTCTCTATAATTGAAAGACCCCTCCAATCCCTTTGGAGGTTATGGACAGACCAAACTAAGATTGCTACTTCACATCTATATACATGATAGTACAATTGCTCATCAAAAGATGTAAGAAATCAGTAATAGCACAGAGCAAGTCAATTCAATGTGAACTGAAGGGTTCCGGTCATAGGAAACAACACACAGAAAAATAAATAACTTGTAATATAGGAGTAGCATCTAAGACAACAAAGTTATTTTGTTTTCTACCATGGATTTTCTGTGTTATTTCAAAAATATTTTTTTATTCTTAGGACTCATCATTCAAAAACAAAGAATATTGTTATGGCTATTAACAGGCACCACATGTTTGCAAAACACTCTGATATGCTTGGATGGAGAATAAGGGAACACCTCATTAGAATCACTTAGCTGACCAGTATGAAGGCAGAGACAAATTTGAATGAGATGCACTAACAGCTGATTTATCTGGTTGAAATAAATTATATTGCCTGAATAAGCAACTACCACACCAAAAATGTAGCCATGAAAAGCAAGAAGCAAAAATGTAGCAAAGGTTCAGAATCATAAAACTGATGTACTGATTTGAGAAAAAAAAATACATCTCTTTGGTAAAATAAGATGGATAAGAAGGGGGAAAGAGGAGATCTATCACCATTTTTTGATTACTGAAAGTATTCAGATATTTTAGATATTCCATAAAGTTGTATCCATGACAGCTGCAGTAACAATCCTTTCACAATGGAACACTGCAGTGCTGTCCTAATCCACGACAGCTAGAACAGATTCTTTTAAACAGCAAATTTATCTGCACCCCTCTTTTGAGTCTCATCCACTAAGACACAGCAGATTTAAAATCACCATTGCTTTGTCTCCAATTCTATATCAAGGCTTTACTCAAGCTCTTACACTACAAAACCCTCAACTGATTTGATAGCAAAACAGTACTCTCAAGATCTCAGGCCCCCAGTGCAGTGGCCTATGTTATTTCCAGATCTACTAGTCTTAAACTTGCTTGATTACCAGATGATTTTTAATCAGTACAGCTAAATGGGAACAAGCATGAAAACATGGAAAAAAAGTGATACACACATAAATCATTATTTCCTTCCACTGGCAGGAATAGTGTTTAATAGCACTACTAAGTGTATCCCTACGGGAGAAAAACAGGTCAGGAATGTATTACCTGAGTGACACAAGTATGAGTAAGCTATCAAATTCTTTCTGTAGAAAAGGCCTTTGGATTGAATTAACAAATATGTTTTTAAACCCTGAAAGTAACTTAGCATTACACTCCCTTCTAAATTTCACCCGTGCAGGAAGTGATAACCCCTACAAAACAGCCATTCTTTCAGCATGGGCTCTAAATATATTTCCACAAAGCTCAGAGAAACTTTATCCTTTTAGACCACTTCTTCCCTGGTCAAATGCAGTGAAATTCACAAACAAATTCATAAAACTAAAAGAGAGGAACAGACAAGCCACAGGAATGCTTTCTTGAAGGTGGTCACACTCCAAGTTGCAATCAATGGCTCCTTGTCCAAGTGGAAAGCAGTGACGAGTGTTGTTCCTCAGGGGTCAGTATTGGGACCGGCACTGATTAACATCTTTGTCAGTGACATGGACAGTGGGACCAAGTGCACCCTCAACAACTTTGCTGATGGCAACAAGCTGTGTGGTGCAGTTGACACCCCGTAGAGAAGGGATGCCATCCACAGGGACCTTGACAGGCTTGAGAGGTGGGCCCATGCAAACCTCTTGAAGTTCAACAAGGCTAAGTGCAAGGTGCTGCACCTGAGTCAGGACAATCCTAAGCACAAATACAGATCAGGCAGAGAATAGATTGAGAGCAGCCCTGGGGAGAAGGACTTGGGGGTGTCAGTGAATGAGAAGCTTGACATGACCCAGCAACGTGCAATTGCAGCCCAGAAAGACAACCATATCCTGGGCTGCATCAAAAGCAGCACAGCTAGGAGGTTAAAGGAGGTGATTCTCCCCCTCTACTCTGCTCTTACGAGACCCCACTTGGAGTACTGCGTCTAGTTCTGGGTCCCCCAACACAATAAGGGCAAGGACCTGCTGGAGTGAGTCCAGAGGAGAATCACAAAGATGATCAGAGGACTGGACCATCTCTCCTAACAGACAAGATGAGAGAGCTGAGGTTGTTCAGCCTGGAGAAGAGAAGGCTCTGGGGAGATCTTAGAGCAGCCTTCCAGTACCAAAAGGGGGCTACAAGAGAGCTGGAGTGGAACTGTTTACAAGGGCATATAGTGATAAAGTAAAGGGGGAATGGCTTTAAGCTGAAAGAGAGTAGGTTTAGATTAGACATTAGGAAGAGTGAGTACTGTGAGTGATGAAATACTGGAACAGGCACCCAGAGAACTTGTGGATACCCCATCCCTGGAATTGTTCAGGGTTAGGCTGGATGGTGCTTTGAGCAACCTGGTCTAGCGGAAGGTTGGAAGTAGGTTATCTTTAGGGTCCCTTCTCACCCAAAACATTCTATATTTCTATGATTGTATGTGAGGCAGAAGCATGAAGTGAGAGAAAAACATAGTTTCAGAAGTAAAAAGGTCATATCAGTCTAAATGGAATTACATGTTTAATTTTATAGGAATGTTAATCGGAAAGCATTCAGGATACATTTTATCAAAATCAAACAATAAGTCAGCAACTGCAATTACTTTCAGAACTACCTGTGCTGCAACTAGAATGACAACCTATTATCTTTGTGCTTTCTTGCACTTCATTCTTATTCCTTTTTGTTTGTTTTTTGTTGTCACATTCCTGTTGTTGTTATTAAACACACAAGTATGTCCCACATTTTTAACCCTAGGGCTACAAAACATGGCAGTTAATAAGCTGCTTATACATCACAGCCCATCCTCAGCCACCTCTAGTATAACTGGAGTTTTGCTAAAATCCTCAGTACAATCTTCCATCCTCTGAGCTGCACTTAAGCCCATCTTGTGTAGTAAGAACGGGTTGTTATGCTCTACTGAATAAGCCCTGGAACTCAGAACATAGTCAGTCAATGTATATTTATGCTTGAACTCACATCAGCAGAAACAATGAGTACAAAAGGCCATACATTATGGAGAAAAATAGCCACAAATACCTCTGGCACCTAAAAAAGTCACATGAAAACTGAACTCATTGAATATGAGTTACAAAAAGGATAAAATTCTAGTACTTATATGTCTTCTACTTTTAAATCTTTGACGATGCATTCAAGTCCCATTCCTCCACTCTTTCCATAAGAATGGAAGCTACACCAAATAAAAGGTTAAATATCTCACCTATTCTGTGTCTTTGGTTGTTGAAAATTTAAGGAATTGAAATTCTTCCAAAAGAGACTTAGTAGTCAGTAAACATTACCTGTGTTCCAGCTGAACTTTGAAAGTGAACCTTGAAAGTCTTATCAGAGTTTCAGGTGATATCAGACAGCCCATAAACACACTGAATAAAAGTAATTACAAAGAATTTTATCTTGAAGGCGGAAGACAAATGCGAAACTGTCACCTTAACTCTGCTGCAAAATTGCCAGAAGGAAATATTGCTATTAAACTGACAGAGCAAAAAAGACTCCCATAAATGCTTGAGTGCACTTGTACTTCCCTGTTCACCCTTGGCACTTCCAACTTACAGGTAACATCCAAGTAGAGCTCAGTGCAGCACACCTTACCTGACTTGACAGCTATTTCAGTAAGAGATTCCAGACACCCCCATCATAGAGAACCACAGAATAATCCACCTCTGGAAAAGTTTCTTCCTAGCTTCACCAAAAAGCAGATGTGTTTTGACCCAAACCCAAGAACTTTCCTTCCTTAGCGAGAATGCCATCCATTGTTTATGAACTGAGTATCAAGAGCATACATTGTCTTACATTACTGTGAAATTTGCATTTCCTTGGGATCTGAAGTTTGCTTTTTCTTGTGTCTTGGAACACAAGAGAATATTTTCTTTTTTTTTGGTTCAGGACTCTGGTAGCAGCCCTGAGTTCATGAATGTCTCCCATGTTACAGCTAAAAGAAAAGCTACATGCCTTCTGCTGGAATCTCTCAGCACTCTGCATCTTATGTGACAGGTCAATCAATCACTATGGTCTCTCTTGACTGTAAAAAATATAAGTAGCTTTAATAGGAGAAATTGAATCTAAGCAGAAAAAAAAAATTGAATGCAAATGCTTTTACATCACCATTCTCCACTTACCTACATAGACATGTCATTAAGTTTTCGGTTGCTACCACAGAACAGGTTCTCAAATCTAACATCCTTGTCATGGCATAATTTACTGCACAGATTTTCAACTATAGATCACTTTTTTGTTAAAATGCTAACAAAGTTCTTCACAGAGGTCAGAGGACAGAATTTTACCCCCAGCTATGTGGTTTTCAAGGAAGTCAGTTCATTAGTAAACCACAATGTCTTGTCTCCTCTGATTTAGATCTATTCTGTTAGGGGCTACTGCACAGTTGGACTGTGGTATCTGTTTTAGAAAAAACCACATAGCCTGCATATCAGCCTCTGTGTCTTGTGCACGCTGCCTTACCATGAAATATGATCTATGGGTATATACATTAAATATGTATGCACATACAGCACTATATGCCAGATGCAAACAGGTCTTGCATGCTGATCGAGGTATCGATGAGTTCTGCATAACCAAAACCTTTCACACCACAGAATTGCAGCATCACCTATAAATACAATCAGCACTTGTTTCTGACAAACAAAAAGTCCCACTAGTCAAGACAACCCACTTACATGAACAAACCATCATATGATTGGAAAAGGTAAAAAAAAATAGCTGTGCTTTGGACTATTCAGCATAGACAGTCAGGAGCTGTGTTGACTGGAGTTACTGCTGGAATGACATGTGGCTGTGGCCGATGTCCCACAGAGAAGATGATGGCAGGACATGCGTTTGGCAGTTGCAAGAATTGATAAGTAGATTATGTCCACGAAAATGGAAAGCACTGTAAATATTCCTAGGGCAGAGAAGCTCCCAATGTTGGGGAAAGACGGGTGGCATCACCGTGGGAGAAAGGCCCAAGAGAAGAGAGAAAAGAGTGGAGATACACTTCACTTCTTTAAACAGGTGGCCATCTACTCTTATGGCTTTTGTCTCCTCTTGCAGCAGCTACGTGCTAATTCAATTTATTCAGGAAAAAGATGGGAGAAAAAGCTCTTGCCCTTCACCCCTGGTTTCAGAATTATTGCGTCTCCTGGGGGGAAGGGTTAGACGGAGGCATTTGGTTTGGAAATGACTCACTCGGTAGCGCTATGGAGCCGGAGGGTCTATTTTTAATATTTTTAAATTGAGAACTTACCCAGGTCTTATGCCAGCGCTGTGCTCCAAAGGCACCGCCGAGCGAGGGGAGCCGGCCCAGCCCGCTCCCTTCCGCAAGCCGCCCCCCGGCAAACATCCCCTTCGGGCCGCCGGCGGCATCGCCGCCAGCCCCGCTGCCCCCCGGGCCGGGCCGCCCCGAGCCCCCAGTCCGAGAGGGGCCGGAGCCCGAGGTCGCGGCTCGCACTCACCCGGGGCCGGGCTGCGGAGCGGGAGGCGGCAGCGCCCCGATCCCCGATCCCCGATCCCCGATCCCCGCGCCCCGCGCCGCCTCCAGCCGAGGGACGGACGGACGGACGCGCTGCCTCCTCGCCGCGATCTGGCGAAATTTGCCACCCACCGGCCAGGATTTTACACTTCCTGGCGGCTGGCCAGCCCTGGCTTCTACAGCCTGCCCCAGACTGGCTCCTCCCCGCCGAGGCAAGAGCCGGCCGGGTCGGGCGGAGCGGGGGTAGCCGCGCTGCCTCCCCCGGCTCCCATCCCACTCCCGGTGGGGGTAGCCCGCACCGACCCGTCCTGTCCCGTCAGAGCCAGGAAGTGTAAATTCTTCTGACCTTTAGCCAAAGAAAGGGAAGGGTAAGGATGGAGGAGCTCCGGAGGCCCTTCCCGGGGAAGGGCGGCCAGCCCGGGTCTCACGGGGTGTTCCGTCTCCCCCCGCCGCACCTCCCCGGTCCCGCGTCTCGCTGACTCGACCGAGAGATGCTGGACCTGCCGCCGGCCCCTCGCAGGCCCGGCTCAGGGCGTGGAATTTGCCTTCGCACCCAGCTACAGATAAAGAAATGGGTCGTGCAACACGGGGAAGGGGATGTGCCGTTTAAAGATAGGGCTTCTTTTATTTTGGTCTCATGGTTCAAGGTTCCTCTGGTAGCCGCAGCCCTGTGCAGTTTACTCTGTTCTGCTGTCACAATCTACAAGCAGGTATTGGACAGGAAACTGCTGAAAAAAAAAATCACTTGTTATTCGGGGTCCCTAAAGAGATTAAAAGCCACAATTAGCTGCAGTCAGGGAGCAATCACATGGAATATGTAAGGCAAACAGTTATGCCCACTTTTGGAGAGCTACTCATTAATTTAAAACACTAAAATTTTTACATGTTTAAAGGAGACACACCAAATTTGTAAAATAGTGTAATTTTCTCTAACTGTTTAAGAGCTTACTGTGAATTAGTTTATCCGCAATACCGGTGATACTTGATGACCCAATGCACTGCTTGTTAAGAGAATTCAAATCATAACTTTACAGCTGAGTTGCATCTGGTCTTAGAATGAGAAAAGTTAATACTACTATGGAACCACTGTGTTAATCCATTAGCTCATGCTAGGATCCTTTAACACTTTTAAGCTGTTCTGTAGATATCCACATCAAGCTTAGATGAGAACAGTTGCTGGATGTGTTTGTGGGAGATGCATTCTCCTTTTCTATCTCTAGATGTGTAAAACAAATACTCAGGTACTGCCAACCTTAACCGCTGCCCATTTCTACTACTAGTTATACAAATAGGATTTACTATTATGAACACAAAATCAGTGCCTGGGGTTTGCAGACAAAACACTGCAAGCTGTAGGAACACATACAAAAACACAGTTCCTGTCCCAGACTCATGTGGCATATGATGACAATCGATACTTGTGCAGCATATAATATCTATTAATTTACTAACAATTAAAAGTGCACATTGTCATTCATTCTGCATCTGCTTTTCAAGCCAACAGTTACTTATTTCTCAGAGACAGCACTGCTGAAGCGAAGTTTGAATGGTGATCTCAATCTGTGGCTCATGATACAGCTGGGAAGTGACTGTCACTGTGGTTAGATTGACTGCAAAGCAATGATGTGATTTATCATACTTGAACTGTTCTCCATGGGCCAGCAAAGACCCTAAGGAACTTGCAGGTGAAGAGAACGGTGACCTGACATAACTGTTCAGGTGGCATGCTCCATCTGGGAGAAATTCCTAGGTTTTCTAAAAAACCCCAGAAAACACCAGCACACAAACTGGAATCTTTCCCCGAATTTTAACTCACAGGATTATGAATCAAAATTTGACAATACATTCCAGGTGTGGGACAAATTCCTACACATGGAGACTTGTGGAACTCCGGGTTTATGAGGGGGAAGCTGTTTGCCATTTGGTTTAAGCTTCAGGACTACCACTGAGGGACATCATTGCCACAACACGGACTTACTGTGACCATCCTGATGTGTGGCTGGACTCCCACCTGTGGGAGAAGAGGAAGGAAAAAACTGAAAAGATCCCCACCACCAAACCAGGAGGAAGGGGGAGGTCCTCTTTGATTTCCTCATTAGGAAGGAGTGAGGCTTCTGTGAAAAGGAAATAGTCTTTGTCCCTTGGAGTGAGGGCTCCCAGTTATGCAGGAGAATAGGTACTGGGAAGACTTTAATATATGGCAAGAGCAGACAAGAAATACAACTAGAAACACTAGCCCAGTAGAAAAAAATAAAATATTTAGGTGGGATTCATTTTACCTAACTTTAACTGTCTGAGTTTATGCAAAACACCCCAAGCTTTCGAAGTTAAATAACGTAAGTCCTGCCCTAAAGCTTGCCCAAGTGGAATAAGATTGCAGTGAAGGGATCTGAAGAGAAAAGAATTATGTTTAGGTTGACAGATGAGAAAACTTACCTTTAATTGCTCCTTTTTCCCTTTTAGTTTTGATTTGAGAAAAAAAGCGAAGAATATGGTTTTCAAAGAAAGCTCCTCGCCTTACACAGGCAAGTGATAATTTATAGATGTCTGCTCTCTGTCCCAAAGACAATACATTGTGCAAAGGCACTACTGTGTGCTTTGTGAGAGGAATGGGCTCTTCTGTGGCCTTGTTCTAAGGTGTCATCTCAGACTGAAAAGCAGGCAACTGACAACACCAGTGATGTTGCTACATTTATATAATGAACAGATACGTGAAAAATAGCTACAACCTTAATTTTGTTTTTGACATGCTGCCTTAACACCACACATCCTCTCTGTAGCACGCTCTATAGCAAGGCTGAGCACACACACGTCCTGCTCTCACACAGCCTGCTGTTCAATACAAACCTAACCACAAGAGTTGTGACTAACAGATGTGACCTTTTATTACTTTGCTTATAACACACTTGATGATGGGACAAACCCACAATGTATCGCCTTTGCTTTGGCTGTGTGATCCAACAGGTCTTTAGCATCATGTCTTCCCAGAAATGAGTTCTGGGAAAAGACCCACAGTGTGGTCTGTGAGGAGGGCAATGAGGAGAGTCATCATTTCTGAAGAGCATTCCTAATTCTGGCACTAATTTTCAAAGAGCTGAGGGCTGCAGCTGAACCAGGCTATGTTTTATTCTTATCCTATCCACAAGGATCTCCTGCTCTTTCATCTGCTAGGACCCTATCTGCTAGGATAGCCAATTTACTCCATCTGTCCAGTGGGGGGGGGAGGAGGGGCAATCAAGAAAAAGTTGACTCTAACTGAAGTGGATGATTTTGACAGCAAAGGCAGTAGCTACACTTGAGGTTGCCTTGCATATTCTTACAAAGAATGTGGGGCAGACAACTGAGGATAAACTGGGAGCAGCAACCACCTATCCCAACTCAGACAGTGAGGACAGTCCTCAGCAACATTGTGCAAATTATTTAACAATGCAATTCATCTTTCTTTTGGGACTGTAGTGAGAAAATTCCATGTATTGGTGATGCTGTGAAGCTTAAACAACTCTTTCAAAGAGAATAAAAAATTTAAATTTTTCTTAAGTTGTCATTTAATGTTCATTTTTATAGTTTCAAACTTGGGGAGGGGAAGGGAGGAGAAGGGAAGGAAACACCTCCAAGCAGTGGGGTTGAGGATACACTATTCTATCAATTTTACAAGTCAAAGCTCTGGCATGAGTTATATTCAGGAAACAAAATGTATTCCTACAGGGAAAAATGCAGCTACACTACACCTGTCAAAAAATAATTAAAATCCCAGCTACTCATAGGGAAGACAATTCTCAGAAGCTGTAATGCTGAAAGAGACCTAAAACAGCAGGAGAGCAGGCGGTAAATTAGACAGACCCATAATTTGACATGAAAAGAGGGGAAAAAAAAGGCAGAAACAAGAAAACAATGGGATAGTAGAGTTCATAAACAGAAACTGTAGCAAAGGCCTCTGTTACTGGTATTGTAGTGTAAACTCCCTGGAATACTGCATTCAAACCTGAATATCTTCTCATCAAAAAGACATCAGCAAAGATAAATGAATTACTAAAAAAAAAAAAAAAAAAAAAAAAAGAAGTAATGAGGATTGATTTAGATTCACTGTCATATGAGTTGAAAGAGCTAAATACAGATGTGCATGGGGTGTAGGACACAACACTACAAAAAATAGGCACTGTGAGAGATCAATTATTTTGGTTCACGGAAGTGAGAGAGTTAGTATTGCGAGGCAGGAGAAACTAGTATGAAACAAGGCAAAAAAAATTAGGATGGGTACTCTTACAATGGCTTGGCTGTAAGATCTACTGCCTGATGGAGAAGTTGCTCTGGGACACTTCTTCTTGCAGTATTTTAAATAAGCACAATACAGTGTTTATCCCTTGGCCTACCAAGCACAGTGGGCTAGTTGATCTTTTACAGAGGAATTTTCCGTCTCTAATTTCTGTGTTTCTAAAGTTTCCTCCTCTGTAGAGCACTGTTTGTCACATAAGTGGCAAACCTCGAGGAGAAGACAAACAATATAGCCCACAGGGAGAGATCTAAACGAAGAAAACAGCTAAAGTATGTTTGTGTGTGATACTTTACAGTCACACCACAAATCATAGCCAGGCAAAGGCAGTGGCAACCAGTATTCCTTACACTGACCTCTGCTAGAAACCATAATACAAATGTCCAAAGGTCACAAGCAAGCTTAACAGACTGTTCTTTCCATCCTCTCGCTTTAAGTCTTCCTATCCCACTCCTGACTTCATTTGTCTCTCCAGCATCTCCATCTGCTCCATCTGCCTCTTGCTTTTCATCTCCAGGGTCAGTAAACTGAATCTTTAAATTCAGTACCTGGAATCCTGTACATCCATCCTGAATTCTCATCAACCTCTTTTCTATACAGGGAGCTCGACCTGACTGTGCTTTTGGGGGCATTGGAAAAAGACAATTGGACCCAGTGTTGTGTTGATTGCACAGTGATACCATCCTGAGAGTCCAGGAGAACCTCACTGTGTGCTCTTAGTGTAAGGAAAGCCCTGAAGAGTAGCACTGCAAGTGTCTCTGCCATGTGCACTGCCTTGCTGGGAGCCGGCTCCATGGGGCTCACTGTCAGGTCACTTAGGATCTGTAGCCTGTGCCAGTGAAGAGGTCACTGCAGTAGGTAATTTGGGCGAGGTGACCAACAGCTCAGTTACCAGCTGCGGAGAAGTCTGACATTTCATATATCAACTGTTTGCTGGCACCAGCTTTGGGTTATATTGTCTTTCAAAGCTGCACACTCAAAAGAACATGCACATGGCATGAGACCTATTTCTTAAGTTAAACAAGTGATTCACTAGATGTTAGATGACTCTTACTGGTAAATGAATGCCAAATCATGCTGTTCTAATTACAGGAGGTTTCTAAGGTGCCTTGCTTTACTCATTCCTGACTTGGTGTGATTCATCTCTTGGTTTTCAGTCTACAATTTTACTTTTTCTACACCTCTCTTGCGGACCATGCTATGCTCTGCAAGACAGAAGCACTCCAACACAGTGAAAGCCACTACCAGGATTAGAATTCGCACACTGAGAAAACAACAGGCTTTCCTCTTTAAAACAACTAAATGCATTTGGCACCATCATTTTGATGTTGCTCTCAGAGCCAGCTGAAAACCAACCTATGTGAATGCAGCAGAAGTACACATTTACCTCCTGAGCTGACTGATACAAGAATTGGTTTAGTCAGGGGCCAAGAAGAAATCATCTGTTGTATCAGAAGTTCACAGTAGCTCTTCCTATATTTATATACAGAAAGAATGTGGGAGAGACTTGAACCCTCCCAGCCATCCTGCAGTTAGTGGGATGATGGGCAGACATGCCTTTTAGTCTGGAAGCAGGATTCTCATTTGTTGTTGTGTAGCTTATGTTACTGATTTGGCACAGTTGCTGACAACTTAACCTTACCTCTCAGGGGTGACCCTGCCTTCTTTGATAAATGGAGGAATGATAGAGTGCAACCAGGTGCCATAGTCTGAATTTACAGGTTTACAGATGGATGTTTATTTACTTGTCTGCCCTTGACTTCCACTGTAAATATCCTGTTGTTTCTTCCAGATATAACAGTGCTGATCAAACCCACTGGAAGATGCCTTTACTAGCTAAAGGATCTTATTTTGTCTGTCCGAGAATGTGGTTGTGCTGTGAGGCACAAGGCTGTGGAGCCACAGGGGAGAGAAGAAAACCAGAGTTTATCTGCACAAAGAATGGGACTGGTGGAATTAGTGAGTTTTAACTTGGTAACTGTATGCTTCTTTCTGGAGCAGTCGAACTCTTTGAATAGACGCTCTTGTCTTGCATAGGAGCATCAGTGACTTCTGGCATAGAAGTGATGAATACAGTGAGACTGTACTGTAGGATTAAACTAGGGAGGCTGAGAAGGCTTGGTGGACAAGTGTGGGCATTTGAAATGTGGGCTGCATTTCAATGTACAGAGTAAGGTGCAAATACTAGAATATTCATGGCTTGTGGCAGGTATGTGGATGTTAGAGTGAAAGACAGCTTTATGGAGTATTCCTCCATGTTATCAGATGCCTCGGATCCCAAATTATCTATTTGTATCACATAGAGCCTTTGTACCACAAACACATCATAAAGCAGGAGGAAGGATATAAGATGCTAAAAGTGCTACATAAATGAAGATGTAGACTGTATATCAATCTACTGCATAGGAGGAGTCTTTGTGCTCTTGAGGAATTTCACTTTTGATTGTCAGAATAAATGTATTTAACTAAAGAATCACATATGCACATGTTCAAATGGCTTATGAGCAACATTTTATGGTGGCCAAATGACTGTGTGTAGAGACACGCTCTCCTCCAGTAAACCAGCATGGGTTTCTGAACACCAGCTGTGGAATCTGTCTCTATGGCTCTGTGTTTGTGTGGAGGACAGTCAAATCCCAACTATGCCAATATGAAGCTGGGCAAATTGGTTTGACACATCTCCAGTTCTCAGAATTTTTCTCAGTCTCTCAGGTTTTTGATTTATTTTCAGAAGCTCTCCAAGGAGACTGCTCTTTATGTGGAACTTACCATTCTGCCAGGCCAGACTGGAATTTCAGCCATTCATAAAGGAAATATGAGGTTTCGTGTGTGTGCATGTGTGGTGCCAACTCACTAGAACACACACAGGGACAACACTTGGGCTTTGCAACCAATAAAATTCAGCAAGTAAACCAGCTCACCTCTTTTCCTTCATGTTCCCTCTTCCTCCCTTCCCCATTATTTTCACACCCTGCTGAAACATATGAAATGGCAAAAACATTCCAAGTTAAACAGTTAAACTCTGGATTATTTACCGAATCCATGCACACTATGCCCTGGGCAGGCACCCTTTCTTCCATCCTTGCTCTGCAAGAGAAAGTACATCTGCCAGGCCATGGCTAAGGAAAGGCACAACCCTGAACCATGAAGAAAGATAGCTCTAGTGACACCTCAGCAAAGCGATGCCTGGCTGGCACTGCATTACTTCCCAGGCCAAGAGGTCTGGGACAAGGTACATAAGCAAAAAGCAACAAACTGTGGTGTTCCCCTGCAGCTGGGGAACCTGCTCCATGAAGGGACTCTGTATGAGGCTGCACACAGCCTAGCATACAGGATTGTTCAGTGAGGGAGAGGTGGTGTTCAGGGCTAGGCAGGGGATTTTGGAAGTGAGATGCAAAAGCAAGCACACCTACGTGCTGACTGACAGATCCATTCTCGCCATGAATTATCAACCTGTTTAAAAATTAGTAGTCCTATGTGGTGGGTTGACCTTGGCTGGACACCAGGTGCCCACCCAGCTGCTCTATCACTCCCCTTGCCAGCTGGCAGGGGACAGAGTAAGGTGGAAAAACAACTCATGGGTTGGGATAAGGCAATTTATTTAAAGCAAAAAGCAAAGCGGAAGCTCGCGCGTGCAAAAGCGAAGCAAAGTGAAAGATAGTAGGCTTTATTCTCTACTTCCCACCAGCAGCAATGGTCAGCCACTTCCGAGAAGCAGGGCTTCAGTACACTCAGCAGGCAGCCATTGGAGACAATAAATGCCCGCCTTCCTGCTCCTTGCCTTAGCTTTTATATGTGAGCTGACACCACATGATATGGAATATCCCTGTGGTCAGTTTGGGTCGGATGCACTACTTGTGTCCTCTCCCAGGATCTTGCCCTTGACTGAGGAAGGAATGTTACAGTGTTGGTGCTGTGCTCAGCAGTGGTCAAAGCACTGGTGTGTCACCAACACCCTTCTAGCTGCCGATGCAAAGCACAGCACTGTGAGGGGGGCTGTGGGGAAATGGACTCCAGCTCAGGCAGACCCAATACATCCTACCACTAAGAGAGGCTTGCTTAGTCTCTTGCTGTCTAATTATACAATTGTTACGAGCAACTGGAAACAGGAAACTTGTCTGACTGCATAAATCTGGCTCAGGTAGGCTAGCAGGGATCCCAGACAGCTTGCACTGGGTTACTAGGCAATGTAACTTATTAAGGGCCAGAATGGGTCCCTTTAGCTCAGTTTTCTCTCTCCTACAGTAGCCAAACATAGATGCCTTAGGCGGACCACAGGAACAGAAAAAGCATATAGAAAGAGGACTTCTCCCAGTCATTTCCACTACTATTTTCACCTATATTAGCTAAGTTAAAGGTAGCAAGAGGTGCTTCCTGCGGTTCACTCTTCCCCTACAATTGCAGATACCTTTGAATATACTTTCACATCCATGTTTTCCAAAGTTTGTAAGGAGCAGATGTCTTCTTGCTGGAGAAAACTCCATGGCATATGTTCCTGATAGGAGGTAAAGAGAAAGAACAATGTTAACATGAGTTAAGCTATGTTGCTGCCAAATACACAGCCTGAATTGCAAAGTCAATGAAGTCAATTCTAATTAGCTATAATCTGATTCCATATTTCTCCCATCCCTACACACAGTGGTCATAAAATTAACCAAATAAAAGTTTTCCCTGTTATAAATATGTAAAGGTTTAAAGAAATAAATTAAAATAAATAATAAATTTATTAGATTTAATAAATTTAATAAAAATATTAAATTTCTGTCACCTCTATTAGCTTTGAAAAAAGGTATTTTGCTGACACAAACGTATTTTTTTCATCTGATGAAAATTGCAGTATGCAGCAGTGCTCAGGATATGCACAGGATACAGACTGCCTGCACATACCTTCTTGCATGAACCTGTAAGCAGAGAAAAGAGGACAGAAAGAACCAGGGTTAGCAGCTGACCCAGGAAGATGTGGAATTTAGTAACTGTAATGTGTTATTACCACTACAATGAGCTTCCAGTGTTTACTGTACACATACAAATTGGTGCGCAGGGAGATGGGCTGTCTGAATAAATAAACAGAAAAGGCCAGGGTCCAAGTCAGACTGAACAATAGACTGGGGAGAATGCAAGACTCCTCTTTAGCTGGACTTCCCTCCAGGAAACCCAACTCATACTAAAATCCTCCTGTATCCTGTGCCCTAGTCTGGGGGTGTTGACTCAGTTCCAGCTAATCATGTAAATCGTATCTGCAGAAGGAGGTGAGTGCAGGCTACTGGATGCTACCAAGAAAGTATTCTGAAAGAAACCTCCCGGCTCTAAGATGGAAGGAGAGTCAGCCTCAGTAGTTTGAGAGAGGCAAATCTGTTCAAGTGCCCCCAAACATGACTGTTTCTTTAGTCAAGTAGCTGATCATGCATCAGACCCAAACAAAATTAAAACTCCTGTCCTGCCTCCTTATCTTGAAAAATGAAAATGGTTGTCCAAATACAGTGATTCTCATAACTCCAGCAGAAGGAGATTTTTAGACTCTGAGGCTCCCACTTCAAGACAACTAGGGCTTAAACTGTGCAGTATTTGAGGCTTATCTCTTTGGATTAGTAAGTTTCCTAAACATGAAGCTTCTCCTCAAGACATGAGAAACTAAAACATCCATTTTTCAAACTGTGGCTTTAACATGACCAAGAGAAAAAGAGAACTGGGAGAGGAAGTTTCTAGCTGAGAATCAATATGCAAGACCAAAACTGGGCAGTAAGAAACCAGTTTCTCAGCTTTTTGCAATTAACAGGCCAAATAGTGGTTGAGGGGAAAAAAAAAAAGAAAACAAAAGTGGGAGGCTCTGGAACATTTTATACACTACTAGTGTTTGCCAATTTGCTCAACAAATAAAGCACCTGACATCCAATTAATAAAAAGTTGTGATTTTAGAAAAATAAATTGCATGTTACAATCACAGCTGTTTTAACTGGGATTTTAACTGGAGTACTGATGCTGCTCTCTGACTTCCAACAGTCAGAAATCAGCAAGTATTCCATTATCTGGACTCTTATATTTTATGGATTGACAGTGGGTCATAGTTCACAGATAGATTAAATTGATTCACACTGTTTTGGAGCTTGTAATAGTGGTCTTGAAAATCAAGGTAGCTACAATCTCTGCGTGCTTTTGTGTTTTCTCTCAGAGCTCCTTTAATATGCTGCATGTTCATATCTGAAGCTGGTTAGGTCACTATACTTGCCTTTTCAAAAACAAAGTAAAGCTTTTTTTTGGAAAATAAAT
Source organism: Chiroxiphia lanceolata (assembly GCF_009829145.1). Taxonomy (NCBI): domain Eukaryota; kingdom Metazoa; phylum Chordata; class Aves; order Passeriformes; family Pipridae; genus Chiroxiphia; species Chiroxiphia lanceolata. The sequence goes on along the minus strand of NC_045642.1, from coordinate 20,444,617 downwards.
GAGATATTTTCAACTCTTTCAGCAGGATTGGAAGTAGACTATTCCTATTCTTACATTTCCTGTTCCAGGAAGGAAACAGGGGTTTAAAATTTTTGTTACTACAGACTTTTCTTTCCTAGTTGAATAAAATCTGAATCCGTGGTGATACTGAAAGAGTTATGCTTCCTGTTTGCTTCTGCTTAAGAAAAAAAGTTCTAGTATGAACTGTTGAAAACGCAGCTGTAACTAATTAACATGCAGCCTTCCTCAAACACTGTTTAACATTTACTTATCAACTGAAGTCCTTACATTGAACAGTATCTTAAATGCCTTTCCTTTTAAAAATGCAGACAGGAAAATTATCAAGGGTGCTATGCGTACTCTTTGTGTTCTACTATAAGAAACAATTTTTGTCTCGGACTTCTGCCTCAGTTTATTGAATTTGAGCATTTCAAGAATGTTTCCAAATGAAATGTAGCTGGGAGGATCCTGAGTATTTAAAAATCACAATGAATCTTATAATAAAAGCAGAGGCAAATTAGTTAAAATCTAATTTGCGTTACAATATGCTGATTTTACCTGGACATGGAATTCTTTATGCAATTTCCTTTTTGTCCCCTCCTCTTCCTATAGTTACTGTAATTTTGTGTGCTGACTCAGTTGGCACATTCCAATCTGGAAGGGGCTGCATTTTCAGCAACAACTGAAGTATTTACCAGTTGTGTAAGCTGTGAAATATTTTAGAAACTATAGAATAAAATAACATCTTTTCCTCACCATCACCACCATTTACAGCAGTGACAAGTACCTTGCAGTGATATTGTGTAAGCACTAGTTCACTACTGATCACAGTCTGCAGAGGAGCAAAAATTTCACTTGGTCAATTTCATTTATGGGCAAAATGAAAGCAAAAAACTTAAAAGCTTAATTTGCAGCAGGTCCTCTCAACTCCTCTTAAAAATCAGGTCAAGTTAAATCTGCATGGTAAGGTCAAGTAGACCAAGAATCTGCACAGTAGATGCTCTACACACACAGTTGATGCTGAGGATCTGACATACACAGTATGCATGTTCCAGGTTTTTTTTAATTCAAATCACCTTCATTTGGGTCTCCTGGACTGAATGCCTACTGAAGTCTGAGCATGTTAGGTACACTGCTGGAGAACATTTTCCATTTTAATTTCACTCAACAGAATCTAACCCCTCCACTCAAAATCAGCCCCTGATGCAAAATGAAACACAGGCAATAGAGAGATCAGGAGATTTGCATCAAAAATACGCTTCTGCTCTAAACTAAAACACTAGTGGAGACACATCACAAGTATTGCTGTCAGGACTGCTGCAATGGCTGTGCTCTGTCCCGTATTTACGTCACTTCACTGCACATTACAGCCACAATGTAGAGAAAAGGCATCACAGACTGACACTTGGTTTTGCTTTTTCCGGACTGGTACATGAGGTGCTACATTTAGGTACATCTCCTGAGGTGTAAAGTATCTGTACTTGTCTAAACTATGACAGTTTGCATCTGAAGGTATGAGAATTCATTCTGCTTCATTTCAGGACACACTGACTCAAAACAGTTCGTGACCTGTAGCTGCTTTACTACCAAAAACCTGTGTTTGTGTTGCTCATTTAAGCATTGTTTTTACTGCTGGAAGAAATTTTTCTTGAAAGTAGTGCTTCAGCTCCATGGTATTTGTGTCACTGCATAATGAAGTTACATAACATTACATCACTGTGTATTGGCAAGATATCGCAACATGAGGATTCAGGCAGCAACGCTCCCATGTAGCACTGGCATGAAGAGTTACAGGAGAAAGTGGAAAATCCTTTAAGGCGTGGTTTACACCACTGTATTTACACTGCCCTTTATAATCACAGGTTTGTACAGTGTGTGGACAACTGAAAAGATAAACTCAGCCACCAATGTCCAGCCCTTCTGTTGCATGCACAAATTCCCTTTCTTAACAAATCCTCAGCAAACATGTCATGTCACAGGAACACCCTGCTAATAAAACCATGTCTGCAGTTGTCTCCCCCGAGCTCTGGTTCCCCAGGCAGTGGCCCTTCTGCCGATAAAACCTGTCAGATTGAGGATGCACAGTTTGGGTGAAAACAACAAAGTACCCCAGTGACAGGGCAACATCAGCAGCTATAAAGCAAGGGATGACTTCCTAAGGCTAATGTTAGACTCGTGATGATTTGGTTTACCCTTCCACTAAGGTAATTTTATAACCTTTTATAATTTTATGTCAGAAGAAGGTGTTTTTAACAGAGAAATACTTGGGAGCCTGATTTAAACAACAGCTATCAAAACAAAACAAATTCTAGGTTCAGTTACAACATTTTTTTAGGGCTGTGGCACTTCAGTAGCCCTTTGATTCAGCCTCTGATACGGTGAGGCACCATGAATCACAAATCAGTTGATGCTGATCTGTGGCATTGAACAATGTTGTCATTGTGGGGACAAGGAATGAAGTTGGATTGTTTGCTGGATGTACCAGTCAGTAGGAAACAAAACAACCAGCACACCAATGCTTAGATGCTCTTCTCAGCATGGCAAAAAATTCAGCTAACTCATCAAATTGTGCATCTTGAGAAGTCAGGATTAAATACAGCATGTCCTAAGAGGGGGGGTTTTGTAAGCTCCACTTTGCAGTTCACTGAGAGGAAAAGACCATAAAACTCCACAGCCATAAAATTCTGAATTAAAAAAAACCAAAACAAAACAAACAAAAAACCCAAACCAAACCAAACCAAAAAAACAACTAAAACAAAACAAAACAAAAAACCAACCAAAACAAAAACAAACAAATAAACAAACAAAAAACCCCCCCACACACAAAAAAACCCAAACAAACAAAAACAAAACAAGAAAAAATCAACCAAACAAAAAAAACCCCACAAACAAAAAACATTGAATTAATAAGAACTAATGGGGTACTTAGTACATAAACACGAGAACTTTTTGGTTTCAGATTTAAGCAGCCAGCACAGAGTACAATTCCCATCTTTGCCAGGTGCCTCTGTTCTCCTTGCCTGTGGCACCTGTTTCTGTTGTTACCCTGCCCTTCTCTGAACCAGACCTGCCAAAGCTCACAGTCACACCACTGACAGCTCCCTCCTGCCATGCCACAGCTTGGTTTGCCACAGGGTCACTGCTGCTGCTCTGCATCCCTTGGAGATGCAGAGATCCTGGGCACAGCACGGCATGACCACGTGGCCCAGGACAACACAGCCTGTGGAATCACAAAAGGACACAGGAAAAAAGCTTTTCTTTGTTTTCAACTCCAAACAGCACTTCTGTCATGCTTACCCCTCTGTGCCCGTCAACATTACAGAGTAACGGTCCCTGCAGCTCTGAAAAACATAGAATCATATAGGATGGTTTGGGTTGGAAGGCACCCTAAAGAACTTTGCGTCCAGCAACCCCACTGCCATGGGATTGGAACTAGATGATCTTAAATGTGAGAGTGGTGAGGCACTGGAAAAATTTGCCCAGGGAAGGTCAGGTTGGATGGGGCTCTGAGCAACCTGATTAGTGGAAGGTTCCAACACCATGGCAGGGTGTTGGAATGAGATGATCTTTAAGGTACCTTCCTGCTACTAGGGTCCTGGATGGCCCAGGGTAAGTCAACAGTGGTATTTCTGCCTTGGCCACCCTAACTGTGATCCCACATCACTGTCTTGCACTTCCTCATGCTGCACTTACCTGGACAGAGTTCACTGACCAGATGTTACCCAGGAACACTCACCCTGGTAAGTATGTTACATGTACAAATGCTGCTGAAGGGTCATTCTGTTTAGTGCTCCATGTTGCAAGAGTGCTCACTGTAAATCCCAGCCTGTTTCTGACTGAAATAGTCCCAATGTTACCAAAAGAAATGCAAATTTTAGAGCTCCATTACTTTCAAATAAAGCTCATTATGTTTCCATCCAAACCACTCCTTTGGGAATGGGAACTGTGAGTTACAATGAACGCACACAAACGGTTAGAGGTATTTTTTCTAGAGAAAGTTAGTATTAATTTCTCTTATACATGCTGCATTTACTATGTAATAGATGACAAGCACTGGGGATGAAATCTGGTTTGATGTATTTTGCATAATCTGGTATGATTTCCTTTATATGAAAGCATAATCAGCTTTGCTCTAAAGAAAGTTTATTGGTTTCTACTATTTCGCATTTCATTTTTATTTTATTGGTAAGAGACAGGTAGAGGGCTAGTTGGAATCAATTAACTTGTGGCATAATGTTTCACATAACCATAAACTGAAGTATTAATGTAATTAGGTAATTTCTGCTGTTCTGATGTGAATAGAAATGCAAGTATAACAACAAATCTAGCACGTCTCACAGTAGAAAATATGTTCTTAGTTTATGATAGACATCAAGTAAGGAAACTGTGTAATTCCCTTCTTAGAAGGGACTAAATATATATGAGGGCTTTTTAGTATTGACACAGTCATAGGAGACTCATTAGAGCTCTTATTCCGTGTGTCTCTGTGCAAACACATGCACACATACATGCATATTCAGAGGCTGTAGACACAACTGGCCAGCCTCAGCAGGTTCAAGATGCTGACTGACACCTCTTGCCTCCATATAATTTGAGATAGGAACTTCCATGGCAGAGAGGAGCAGTAGTCCACAGCATTTGTTGCCTCGTACACCCTGGTCACTAATATCGGATATTTTACAAAACTCCACAGAAGCCAGTATAAGCTGCCAACTGCAGACTTCCTTGAGAGGCTGGCTCATGTCCTGAAATTATAAATGCACAAACACAGCTGTATTTGTGCCAGTTCTAAAAGGCCAGAGGCAAAACATTTAATATACATTTATATGGATATGAAACACCCCTCTGGGGATGTACTACTTGCATGCGTGGAAGTGAACAGTGGCAGTAGCAGATAAATAATGAAAACGTCAATTATGTTTTAAAGAGCCTTTTAATAGTTCATAGTGATTTTAATAATAAGGGGAAGGAGAATTTTGAAGCATTTATCCTGACACTTACCCTTATGATGACTTGGTAATTTAAGCATGCAGTTGCGATGAGCTACAGCTCTACCTCTTGGAGAGAGAGAAATAATTTATAGTCCAGTTTGTTAGTTTTTACAATTTTGCTCTTCTGCTTTGAGGCATTACTAGAGACTTTTCTGAGTGTATGGGTTATACCTCCTCTTTTCAGAGTTTTAAGCCACCCAAAACAGAGAAAGAAACTGCTTTTGATCATTATCTGTTGCAATTATATGTGTGATCAAGGCATTGTTGAAATAAACCGGTGCTTTATGATTTTATTACTACTTCTTAGCACCTAAATGTGGAGTGCTTTGAACTAGCCAGCATATTAACAAAGAAAGAAAATGCAATCGTAGCTGTAGAGCAGAAATAAGGCCTCTCAAATTGTCATGTCGAACCAATATAAGGCAGCAATTGCAACAAAAGGATCCTGGATGGCTCCAGTATTTCCTTGATAATGGGATATGAATCCTTTTGCCTTACCAAGATGTAACTTAAATTAATGGTGGCTGTTCTCTTGCCTATTCTCATACAAAATGAGCTGACAGGGTTCTTGCTGCTGTTCTGGGTCACAGGCACAACCTTACAGCTGTCCTTACCTCCCAGCTCTGCAGGCAGCCTGAGCTGCAAGATCAGTGACAGGATGCAATTGCCTGAAGTACTTCAGTGCCCGAGGCTACCTGGATCTGCCACTGCCCAGGCTGCACCGACAGCCCTGCACATTTCACACATCTGCCCTTTAGCACAAATGTAAACTGAGCACATGCACAGCTGGGTGGCTCAACGCTGACCTCTCGATGCAAGAGGATGGACCAGTGAGTGAGTGGCTTCCTGCTGGGAGGCCCCTGGCACCCAGTGGTTAAAGGCAGGCAGTGCAGAGGACAGTGATCAAGTGGTATTTAGGCTGTGAAAGAGCGGACGGGAAGCAAGAATATTTAGCAGACTAAAAACGGTTAGGCAGAGATCAAAGGTTGTGTCACAGCAACATTGGATTGTACCTGCAGTTGACTATAATGGGCGGGGGTGTAGCAAGACTTTGTAATGAATACAGAATATTAGACTGATTAAATGTTTCTACAGCTAATTTCTTCACACTGGTATCACTGCAATTTCAGAGCTGGTCCTTGATGTTTCAGCCTAAACCGGCTAGAAGTCACCAAGATAGCCTGAGGCCCTATCAGTGCACAGAAACTTCTCCCCTGCCAGTAATGATTCCCAGTAGTAGGTCTCACTAACTTCTTGCTACTGAAGGTAAATTCCTCTGTTGGAAGAAATAAATCATGCAACTGAAACATGCGAGCTTGAGGCTTGCTGTTTTACATACTATGTCTCGAAGGAGATCTTTCTGGCAGCTGTTATCAACCACAGTTTTCCAAAGAGCTTTAGCATATTTGAGCTCTCCCTTGCTGCCTTCCCCTCCATATTGTTGCTTGCATAGTGTGGCAGCTGCCTTCAGCAGCTGAAAGGGAAAGCTGGGAGCCCACGCTGGTGATGGCTCCTGCTTCGTTGTTCAGCTTCAGCACGACTACATCATGCTGAGAGACACTGACATTCAAAAGGAGAGTGGGGAGGAAAGGCTTGTTTACTTTTTCGCTTTTATAAGAGAGATTAAACATCTTGCTTTTGTCCCTGCTGGCTTACTCCTTCTGTCTCATCAGAACTAACTCTGTTATGATTTCAGGGTTGCAAATACATCAAGGAAAACATTTTGATGTGTGCTTTAATTTGCTTTTAAAAGCAGAAGCAGTTCCATTGATTTATGTTACACCGAATTTTACCCCAGGAGTTTTGTGGGCATCAATGAATGGTTGTCACATCTGGATGAGACCTTAAATAAAGACAGTAGTAAAAGACTGGTGTTGTGCTTAGGCCAAATACTTTCTGCTCGAAAATACTCTGCTTCTTTTTGCCCCAGTGATACCTTGCAGTTTGGACACATTCATAATCTCATGAACTGGCACAATCTGACCTGTCTATCAAATTTTATAGGGATTGTCTTGCAGCAGGGGCCAAAGAAAGTTACCTTAGATGAGTTGTTAATGTGCAATGCCTTTTTTATAACAGTGTTAGCATGCTCACTTTCCAGTTTTAATACAGACAAGTGTCCACAGACGTACATAGCACATGGAGAGTATCTGTTACCAGAGAGCCTCACAGATCACATCTGTCAGCAGTGGTCTCACCTGCTAATTTGCAGTCCCCTTTGAAGAGTCTCAAGTATCAGCAATTCAAACTGAAAAGGCACAACTGCTTCAGCTGGGAGGCCAGGGAGGAAGGAATACTGTCATCTGACAGACGATTGAGAACTGACACTGAAGAGTATTAACCACGTGGTTTCGCTCCATTTCTTAAAAAATCCTAACAACAAAAACTTGTCAAGATTACAGCTCCTTAGTGAGTACAGATGGAGCCAAATGCCACAGGAGTGCAAAGAGGAAAGGTCTTGATTCTGCATTACATGCACTTTGTTTAGCCACTACAACGGGCAACAGACTGAGTCAGACCAAAATTGCTAATCATGCCTGTGATGTATCCTGATGTATCCTGCTCTCACTATCCCAGAGTTAATGGCTTTCACCAAGAGAAATAACTGTAGGAAATTATAAGATGAAAAGAGTCTAACACAGACAAGTCCCTAAGGCAAGGATTACATGTCAAGTCCAGTGATCAGTACAGAACCTTTCCCTAGTAGTGCAGACCAACCAGTTTATCTGAATTGCAGTAAAAGGAAATATGTGTCAAAATGCTGGATGCAAGAATCTTGCTTTCATGCCTGCAAAGTTTTCTAAACCAATGCACATTCAGAGATTGCTGTCAAGTAGTCTCATCTGTATAGTTTTTTCAATATTTTTAACTGCTTGGTTATTTCAAAGAGACAAACATACTTAGTGCTTGCCTAATGCTCTCTGTGTGAAAATCTCTAACTTCTTCACAAAAGTAGATATAAGTAGTCTTGCTCAGGAGAATTGCAAGAGCTGTGTCAGGCAAGCTGTGACAAATGTTGCTGTAGCGTCCTGGGAAATTTTAACTCCAATTCACTCTCCCTCTACAGGATACATCTATCTCTGCAGCAGGACTGCCAGAAGGGAAGGTATGCCTTATGCTCTATCACCCCAGTGCCATGTCTCCTGTCTAACTGGCTGAAGACTGAGATGTTTTGAAGTTAATGCTTCAGTCTGCACCACAGTGCACAAGCAGGCTTTTCTCCTGCTGACTCTCCCGTGGAGCTAGTAAGGGCTGGCAAGCAGACAAGGGACCGTTTGGTAATCATGTACCCTGAAACTCTGCAGGGCTTACCCACAGACTGGCTTAGCACAGAGCTTTTCTCTTGATCACCACATAATCTACGTCCAGTTCAATGAACACATACTTGCTGTCATATCTCTACTGCATTAACTTAAGAGTTAAGTCCTGCTTCTTCTAATTTGGAAAAGAATAAGCAACTTTATTACTAATATTGCACACACCCAGCAGGGAGCAGTTATAGAGTACAGCCCTGATTTGCAGCTGAAAGTCCTTAAGGAAGAGACCATTGTTCTGCACCAGATGCTCCAGTCAATACTGGTTTTTCCCCCACTACACTCTGGGGAAAAAACTAATAGCTCTTCCCATCAAATCCTTAATATCCCAAGGATTTCTCTCCCAGAGACCCGTGAATGGACAAAGTGAGCTAGAACTGTGTGCTTCTTTCCCTGGAGAATTGTAGGGAAACTAAATTTATTATTTCTTTTTCTTCCTCTCAAGGAAAAACAAAAGGGAAGGAAAAAAAAAATAGGAAACAAGAAGAAAAAAGGAAAAAAAGAAAAAAGGGTTCTGTTTCAAATCAGTTTTGTCAAGTCACTTGTTTGGGTTTTTATGCTTATTTTTTACCTTGAATATATTAGGAAGAGCAAGACCGACTTTTCCTCAACACAAAGGTAGATTGATTTTAGGCTCTCACTTTAGTTGATGGACTATAACTAAAACCACATTTATGCTAAGTATTTATCTGTCACTGGAGTTATGTAGCTGTGTATAAAAGCACTGAGTGTATTGTACATTGACTTACCGGAATTCTTTCGCTCAGCTTTCCAATTCTTGATTTTTACCTTGAGGTATCATGTAATTTATTCTGTCATGATAGATGACTTCTGTTGAAAATTGATACTTCGTATGTGAAATGCAGACAGTTCTTTCAATGCCTCATATACCTCCTTCTCTTTTTTTCTTTTTCTTTTTATTTTTTTAATAAAAAATAATTGTGAGTCCATCTCCATCAGAAAAGGACAAGGGCACACAGGCAACTTACCTCCTGATATTTTCCAGGTAGGGGGATGCATTAATCTCTCATAGTCCAGCAGAGAGCTGTGTATATACCTGACAACAAGGGAATTTCCCCTGGCTATGACTTGCCAAGTACCAATAGATACAGAATACAACGACAATTTGTTATTTCAAGTGAAAAGGCAAATGAAGAACTATTCTTGTTCTGCAAGGCCCAGGAGGTCCTCCACTCCCACCAGAAATCCGCTACCCAACCCTTGGAAGTCAACCCTTCTCACCTTGCCTCCCTTCTCACTCATGATTCCCAGCTAGGATCCCTAATCCTTTCTCCCCCCATGAAACACCAATTCTCAAGGGTTTTTTACATCCCTGGGAATAGAGATCACAAACAAGAACAGCAGACAGCACACACCCGAACACACATTCTCATATACCCACATCCCCATGTCCAGGAGATCCTGAATTCAGAAAGTTATCAAGGGTATTTAAGAGTATCATAGTCCAGAAATTGCTCACGCACCCAGCTCCCTGCAGTAGCTGTGTATTTATTATACACACACAGCATAGAATCAGAGAATCATGGAATGTTAATGTGTTAGAATGGACCTTAAAGATCATCTAGTCCCAACCCACCCTGCTGTGGGCAGGGACATTTCCCACTAAATCAGGTTGCTCAAGGCCTTATCCAACCTGGCTTTGAGCACTGCCAGGGTTGGGGCATCCACAACCTCCCCAGGTAACCTCTTCCAGTGTCTTGCCACCTTTACAGTAAAAAATTTCTTTCTAATACCTAACCTAAATTTACTTACTTATTTGTCCTATCATTACAGTGGTAGGAGGGAAGGAGGGAGAGCAGGAAGAAAGGAAGAAAGGAGGGAGAGGAAGAAGGAATGGAGAAAGGGAGGAAGGGAGGAAGGAAACAGAAAAAAGAAAAGAAAGAGAAGAAAGGAGAAAGAAGAGAAAGAAGAGATCTAACCACTCACAAAGCATTTTACTAAGCACTTCAGTTGGCTTCTGACCATGAGCTACAAACAGTGTTTCAAGTTTGATAATAAATCAAACCTGTCATTATTTCTTCATGATTATAAGGCTCCCAGAGTGAGGAAATTGCAACAATAGGAGGTGGACTGGAGAATGAATTCAGTAGGATGCCAGCTGTTCTTACTGGTAGGCAGCATCTTTGTTCTGAGTGCATGACTCATAGGTAAATGCTCTCTCTTGCCACACGCTCCTGTGATAGTTAGCAGTGACAGTTATCTACTTTCCCCACCCTACACCCCCACTCTTTGATCCGGCGTGGGTCTACTCCACAGGTTGTTGGTGGATCTCCGCTTCCCTGCTGACCTCCATGGGCTGCAGGGGCACAGCTGCCTCGCCATGGTCTGCACCACAGGCTGCAGGGGAACCTCTGCTCCAGTGCTCTGGAGCACCTCCTACCCCTTTTTCTCCACTGATCTTGGTGCCTGCAGGTCTATTTCTCTCACATATTCTCACTCCTCTCTTCTCTGGCTACAACTACATCTGCGTAATAACTTTTTTTTTTTCTTCTTAACTATGTTATCCCAGAGGCACTACTGCCCTCACTGACAGACTTGGCCTTTGCCAGTGGTGGGTCTGTCTTGGAGCCAGCTGGTATTGGCTCTTTTGGACATGGGGGAAGCTTCTAACAACTTCTCACAGAAGCCACCCCTCTAGCACCCCCCAGTACCAGAACCTTGCCATGCAAACCCAATATGCTAGGTATGGATCAACCTGATTTTAGTAAAGTTTTGTAAAGTCATTGCTTTAGAAAAGTTCTGAAAAATATGAATGTTCCTCTTCCTCATTTAGATATAGCATTTCAGAAGTTTTACTGTTTAGAAAAATTCTGCTTACCTCTCACTGTAGAAAATGCCAGTTTTATTGGTTTGGGAAAAAGACAAGCAGGCGGATTATAAGAGGTCAATAATACAATTACAATAATAAGTGATATCCTGTGAACAATCCACATTTCCTTTAGGCATATTTGCTCATATTGTAACAGTGTTGTTTTTTTCACTGTGCCTTCATTCTGTTTATCCTTTCAAAACCTCTAAGCTTACTGTTGAGTTTAATAAATGCCCACATTTATTAATGCAGGATGTTATATTATACAGTGAGTACTATTACCTTCCTATCACTCATGACAAAAATGACCTACCTTGATTCATCTGAAAATTGAAGTAGGGTCAAGAGAACATGATTCAAGTTTCCTAGCTCATAAACCTCAACCTCTAACCACTACCCCATGTTTTGTTTTGTTTTTTTTTTTTTCCCTTTGGAATGCTATTGTTTAGCCCACTAACTGCAAACCTTTCATTTTGGAAATAAAAAATTAGGATCTCACCATTCTTCCCTTCACCTTCTTGTCTGTCCCAATGTGTAGCAGGGAATCAGTTGCTCTGAGTAAGCCCTTTTCCCTGCCAAGCTTGGGGAGCTCAATGCAAGAAGCATTTATGTGTTTGTGTTTCACACCGTGTAACAAACCTAGGCAGACTGAAATGAGAATGGGGATGCTGTGACAGAGGCGGTGATGGGGAAAGCTAGTAAATTACCGATGCCCTGGGACCAGATCTGCTGGGAACCACGCAAGACAAAGGGAAGACTTTCTCAGAAAGAGGACTTATTTTAATTCTTTACAAAGTGAAAAAGATGCAGTTTGCTAAGACAATGGTCCGTATCACTGCAGCAGTGCCATGATAAATCCTTTGCCTTCAGTTCCCGCTGGCTGGAAATAGCGCGTTTACAGTTAAATTCTACATCCAACGTAAAGATCTGCACTGCCGATAAGAAACAGGAGTAGACCGGAGGGAGCAAGCCGAGATGTTCAGGGCTCGCCCCGGTCCCCCATACCCCACACCCGCCCCTGGTCCCGCCGCGTTGCCGGCCCGGCCCGGCCCCGCCCGCCCCGCTGACGGCGCCGCGATGGCGGCGGGCGGGGCGCGGCTCGGCTGAGCCGCCAACATGGCGGCGCTGCGGGACGAGGAGTTCGCGGCGCTGCAGAGCCTGCTGAAGGTGAGCGGGCCCCGGGCTGCGGGGGGACGGGGCGCCCGGCCCGGCCGCAGGGGCTGCCGCGGCTGAGCCCCCCACGCTTTGCTCCCCGCCAGGCACCGTCCAAGGACGCCGTGCGGCAGCTCTGCCAGGAGTGCTTCTCCAGCCCGCCCGCCGCGCTCCGCCCGCTGGCCCAGCGCGCTTGCCCCGGGCTCGCCGCCGACCCCGAGGAAGCGGAGCAGGTAGGGCCGGGCGAGGCAACCGCGGGCCCCGGCGGGAGGGAGGGAGGGAGGGAGGGAGGCAGGCAGAGCCGCCGGGAGCGGGGCTAAGGGGGAAGGCGCCAGGAGCGGCCCGCAGGGGTGGCCCAGCCCTCGGGAAGGTGCGGGCTCTGCGGGACCGCAGCCGCTGCTGTAGCGGGAAGAGCTCGGTAACGGCGACCCTCGGCCCAGGGCACGGTCCCGAGGGGCCGCACAGGGAGGCGGGAGGGAACTGGCTGAGGCTGCGAACCAGAGGGCAGCGGGGACCTCGGCTCCCTTCCTGCTAAGGCTGCCAGGCCGTGCTTGGATGACCGAGGCCCTGGCGGTGTCGGTCTCGCAGCAGAGGCTGTGTCTCTCCTGGCTGCTAAAGGTCTGTCCTGTGCTGTATGTGATGCTTTTCAACCCAGCAGAGCCCTTTCTCCTCTTCCTTTCTGACAGCTGGTATCTGCTTTGCACAGCCTCACTAGGCATGTCGTGTACCGCGGCTTGACGAGGGCAGAAGATATCCTCTCTCTTTTCCCAGAAAACTTCCACCAAAATCTGAAAAACCTTTTGACAAAGATAATCTTGGAGAATATGTGAGTGCTACCCACTGCCATTTCCTTTCAACTGAAGAGTTAAAGGCTTTGCATGTGGTTTGATATGTGGGTATTTGGCAACATGCAAAGGCTTGTTTCTGTGAATTTCGCATGTCTCTTAGGAATAATCACACAGGTTGGGATGAGTAGAGTTGAACGAAATATGGCATCTGAGTGGAATGGCAAACACAGCCATGAGCACACAGGGTTTTCCCATGAATTTTGAAATGGACATGGACCTCATTCCTGTCATGCAAAGGCCCTTTTATCCTAACAACTCACTTGTGTGGTGGAAAAATGCTACAGATGACAATAAAGCTTAGAGGGCTAGATTTCAGCACTAGAAAATCCAAGTAGTATCCAAGTGCCCATCCACTTGCCACCTTGGCTCAGGTGTGGAGGTATGTTATAGAGCATATGTGAGATGGTGGCAGAGGAGGGCAAATCTGCATCCTTGTACAACTCAGTGCTTGGGAGCCCATTACTTTGATAAAACCGAGGAGAAAGGTACATGCCATAAGTGAGCTGCACTTCCAGAAGAACCAATAGCTGGTCACCAGTTTGCCTACCATTACCCACCAGTGACAGCCTTTTCCTGGCACTCAGTAGGATAGTCAGTCTCTGTCCCCTGCTTACCGCTGGTGACCCTTCTGTCAGGGATAAGCCACACTAAGTGCTTGCCCTTTTTTCTTTTTTTTTTTTCTCAAAACACTGTTGATACTGTTTTTCTCCACTTTTTCACAGCTCTGCTTGGAGGAATGAAGCACAAGCAAGTCAGAGTAAGTAGTAGTTCACATCTTGATGGAATTGATGTTTTCTGAGGTCATTTCAGCTTAGAGTATAGAACAGTGCATGGTAATGTAGCACAGGGTCATCACCATAGGGCTTAGATAGAGCTGTAAGATTGTGGCATCGCAGAGTTTAGCAGAAGCCAACAAACTTGTATGCAGATCTGTATGGCTGTGCTAAATTGTTTCTAGCTCTCAAGCAGTTCCATTTAAAGCTCAGTCTGTGGCTGCCTAGCAGGGCGCAATGTATAGCAATTATTTGCAAAACTTTTGAACTGAAGCACTCTGGCTTCCCCATTCACATCATTAAGGGATGTTCGTATGCAATAACTGCACTGTAAAGGATATATATATATTGGGGAATACCTTATCCTTGCATATCTAGTCAATCCTGTGCATTCTTTCATTTTCATGCATCAGTAGGTACACTGCATATATTTGTACCTGCTTTTTCTTCACCTTTCTAAACAGTGATGTAATTAAGAAATGCCAGCTTTAACAATAGCAACATGGCCAATGAGTTACATCCCAATTAGGTGTTCTGTGCAGCTACAACATTTAGTTTTCTCCCCAAGAGGTTTTCTTTACAACTGTAGCACTTAGAGGCTTATAACTGAGAGCTGATATATAAGAGAGTACTCCAAGGTCTGCATGGATCCTCTTTAGCCTTTCCTTTACCTGCAGAGGAGGTAATGTCCAACAGCTAAACAGTATTGGAAGACCTGGAAATACATTGTCCCTCAAAGTTCTAGTTGAGTATAAATAGGGAGAGGTAAGAAACTATTGCCTAATGCTAATACACTAGTTGCTTACACTAAACAGTGTTACCAAGGCAGATAATGCTTTCTCCTGTATCCTTAATGCTACCATGTTTTGGAGGAGATGAGAGCAAGCATGACACACCAGCATAACACACTGGCTATGCCTTCACGACCCAGAAGCAAGGCTGGCTGTGGGGCTCTTAGAGCACCACCCAGGAGCTCTGCTCAGATGCTCATGTCTTTGTATTCATTAGATGAATATTTAACACTGTTGAAATGAGATTGTCTTCCAGGAATTGATGGATTATTTTAGTATTGTGTTCATGAAATATCTGACATACATTACATAGGAACCAAGGCAGTGCACCAAGGCAGGCATTCCAACACTGATCTGTGTTAACATAAAAAAGTGAATGGTTTCCTGACACTCCCAAGCCACCAGCAATCAATCTATGCAAATTAACATAAAAGGCTAAACAGATGCATTTTATGTTGTTGCAAATGCTGCCAAGTGCTGGCCCTGGATGTGAACTGGAATGTGTTCCAAAAGCAGGAGCATGGCAGCCAGTTGTGCACTGCCCCCTGAAGGTCTGCACAGGGAAGCAGCGGGAGGAGGGAGAAAAAATTCTGTTAGGCAATAAAGCACAGTTAGGAAGCAACCTGAGCCTCTGGAGTCAGTAGGAAGGCTAGCAATCAACCCCTGGGGAGGAAATTAGGCATCCTATGATAGACAGAATCCAGACAGGCTGCAGTTGCCTACTGAGACAGCTCTTTTCTTAGCAGCCAAGATAGACCCGTCCTCATTTCCTTGGGAGGGCTCATGAGGTCTCCAGCCCTGAGCTATTGGTGTCAGTATTATAGCAGACTGTTAAATGGTTTCTGTTAGGCTGCATGGAATTAGGATGACATTTAAAATATTTGTAACGAATTGACAGGACACGTGAAAATTGTAGTTTACCAGTACATTTGCTGTACTGCAGGATGCTTTGGTTCACAGGCTGAGTAACTTGAAATAGCATGTTTTATACTGCTGGATTTTGAGAGCTTTCCTATGTGCTTGCTTACCAGTTTCAAAGCAGAGCAGTAAGCATGCAGGTCCCAGAGCAATTCCTGATGAAACACTTGTTGAGTGTTGCAGGCAGCAAGGCAGGGATGAAGATGTAGAGAGGACATCTTACTGCTCTCCTTCTCCCAGCTGCTTTGTGAATTGACCTATGCTTCTCTTGCACTGTGCTATCATTGCGTGTAATGATGGGAGAACTCCTTTTGTCCTTCCGATGTCATGAGAAGGCTGTCAGAGACTGGCTTATTTCACATTAAAAATGATGTGAAGCAATGTAGTAGCACTAAAGTTGTACACTTCCTGGAGCCAGAAGTGGAGCAGCATGTACATGGTCCACGTGGTCACAGGCTCCAGGGTCTGGTATAATCATGTGCTGCTGGGCCCAACAGACCCATTTGTTTAATCCCTCAGTCTCCCTGCCTCGGCTGGTCGACATGGACTGGAGGGTGGACATCAAGACGTCTTCAGACAGCATCATAAGAATGGCAGTCCCTACTTGCCTGCTTCAGTTAAAGGTAATGTCAGTGGCTGTAAAGGACCAAAATAATCAAGTCTGACACCTGCCTTGCCAGTGGTAGTGCAAACCAGTTCAGACAGGCATCTGGTGCTTGCCTTTTGCCTGCTGGGCAGTTAGACTCAGAGATGATATTTGAAATGCCATAGAGCCTGGGAATGAGGCCTCTCATGGAAGCTTTTTCTTTCAAGGGAGAATTTTCTGTGCATGAGAATGCAGAATTCAGCATATTTGTTCCCAATCACCATTGTTCTCTACAGAAAAAGAGAAGATAATTTATGAAGTCATTGTCCTTTAATTCTAAACACTCATCAGCATGTTTAGCTGACTTCATTAGCTGGGAAATTACTTTAGATTACTAATAACTTCCTTTACTGGCCACATCTATTATTTGGGGAGTATAGCTAAACTTATTGCTTATGTTCTGCAGTTTTGGCTCCCCCCAGCCAGTATAAGTGGGATGAGTGGGTTTCAGAGGATCAGGAAAAAAATCTAATTTCTGTGTGTGGGATGGGGTTAAGTATCCTATGTGGTATCTGCTAAGATGCTTTTGATACAGATGTGGCTTCCTGCCGCAAGTCTCTTCAAAATTTCCCAATACTCATGGCAGTAGATGCTCACTGGTACTCTGTCAGTGGGAGTGCACTTCACTAGTGGGGCACATAGTTTAGAAAATATGCTGTGGTCCTTGAGGATGGAGCTGGATTCCAAATTTAAAGCATTTTTCTTAATCTGCCTATTAAACATTGACTTTCGTAGTGGTACCGGAAAAACATGTAAATGAATTTTTAATACAACTGATGTCTGCATTCCTGTTTTAAGATTCAGGAAGATGCTGCCTTATGTGGAAATAATCCTGTTGTTTCTGCACTGACTGTGGAACTGAGTAAAGAAACCCTGGACACTATGTTAGAAGGTCTAGGAAGGATTCGGGACCAACTTTCTGCTGTTGCAAACAAATGAATACTCAATGGCACGGATTCCAGCAGCAAGGAAGGGAAGTATTCTCTACCTACAGCTCTCGTATGTTGCAGTCCAGTGTAACACATTATCTGTTTTAGCAAAACAAAACTGAAGAAGTTTCTTTATTGAATTAATGAGATAGCTTTTGAAAGCTAACACTCAAATATTCATTTGGTCTGATACCAAAAAGTGCTTTCCCAATGTATTGTTGAACAAAAGCTGTTCACCATTTCAGAAGAGAATTGGAGGGCTCAGAGCTGGGTTTAATCACAAGGATTGTAGCTGGAAAGAGGAAATAGTTGCAGCCAGTGAAACAAGTGCTATCCCTTTGCCCCAAAATGAGAATCTAAAAGGCTCAAGCTGGTTAATGGGCTGCCTTCCAGTATTAGAAAAAGAGGGTGCTTCTCTCTGGAATGTGCACGTACTGAGGTGCATGCTAGATGTAGCACTCTCTCTCTCTCTCTCAGTGAAGCACAGCCATGAGGCAGATTGTTATTACAGGATAATGCTTTGAAACAGGGCAATTATGCACATTCCCTTCTGATCAGCTGCATAGCACCATTTGTGAAATGACTAGTCTGAACATCTTTAGCAGGAACTAATTACCTCCTTCTGTTTGACAAGAAAAAAGAGAGTTCACATAATTCACGTTGGGGTTTACTGGACTCTGGGCTTTCCTTTCCTGCACAAAAAGCAAACTGGGAAAGTAAAGAACTGAAGGCTGTTGTCTGTACTGTAGGAAACCCTTCTGTGGTAATATGTGCCTATACTTCTCCAAAGTGTTCTGTTGTTGGTGTAAATCTTCATTTAATTAAAGAATGAAATGCTAATTGATTTTGTGAATCCTTTTCTGGAAGAGATGTCCTGGGTTACCTCAGCCTCTCTGTGATGATGCCAAGTTTCTAGGCTGGTTTAATGGATGTGCATGTTTCTTGCTGAAGAAGGATCTTTTGTTTCCTGTTCAGATTGATTCATGTTTTACTGTCTTCTCTTCATTATAATACAGTTTCAGGGCACCTTTTTCCATGGGCAGCAGCTCTGTGCAATATTTAAGGTGATGACCCTGACCTAGAAGTTTATAAATATATGTGCATTGAGAGTGTGGAGGAGTTAAGTGCAGAAAACCAACAAAATTAAGATTCTTCTTTATGATGGCCTTCTCTAATGCTGCAAACTAGAAGTCTGGATCCAAATGCTTTGTTTATGGCAAAGTCCCACCTGTCATATAACATTTGGCTCTACTTCAAGACACAAAACATGTCTGTTGTGTTTGGAAACATGAAATCATTCAAGAAGTGTGCATAAACTACAGGAACTTTGTTAATTAATTTTATGCATCCCCACAGAGTGCAGGCTTAGAGTATAAGTGTAAATGAAGCCTGTGCCTTTAAAAGATAATGATGTAGTGCAGCTCGTGCATCAGGATCAGCTGTATGACAAGTCACTTGTTAATGTCTACTTTGAGCAAAGATAATAAAGCTTAGTGTGGTGTCAGGTATATTTCATGTATAATAGGGAAATCTGAAAGGAGAAGATGGATGTTTAAGAATATGTTCTGTAAGATTCAAGCTGTGAAAAGCATCTGTAACAGACTGCTTCAGTTTGAGGAAGTTTTGTTGCCTCTGCAGCCTAGCCTTAAAAAAATCTCAAATAGGTTATATAATACTGTTTTAGAAGGTAAGAATCACCAAGGAGGTAAATAATGCAGGATGAAGTACTGTAGTGTTAGAGGAGCTGAGGAAGTTCATACACAGAGGAAGTCCTTGAGGTAAATACTAAAGTTATAGCCAAAATGTACGGTCTAATGGAATGAAGAACTGATAGTTGCATAGAGTTCTCATGTAAAACCATTATACAACTACAGAATAGTTGTAAAGAAAAAGAAAGACTTAAAACTGAGAAGGCTTATCCAGTGTCAGAGTGGAGCTATCTGCATGTAGCTAAAAGTTGCTTGTTGAACTGTAATAAAGGGATGTGCCCCCTGGATCAGAGACATGACAAACATGGCTTCAAGGGGTATATCTCAAGTCATTCTGAAATAAGGTGCTGGTATTTTCTAGCCCAAGATTTAGGACGCTGTGACAGCTTGCCTTCAATCTTTGCCTAAATGGTTAGGTATTTTATCGTTGGTTCTTATCTCCTTAGCCAGAAAAGCTGAGACTGCTCAGAAAAAGGTGTATAAAATGAGAGGCTGAGTAGGACTCTCATTACCCAGCCAGCAGGAATACTTCACATTAAAGTCCTTTTTACAGGGACTGCTACACAGAGAATAATATGCCTGCTGCTCTCTTAAAATCAGTTAGATTTTCATCCTCCCTCCACATATTGCTGCTGTTTGGTAGGGCTAGCCTAAATGTACTCGTCTCTTCTCTGTTATCAGCTTGTTATTGTGCCAACACTGTCTTCTTTTGTTTACTTCTTTCTTTCCTTTCCATTTTGCCTTCATACTTATGAAGCAGTGAAATCCCTCTCCATTTTCAATGGCTAAGCCTTGTAAGCTCTACATACTGTGCCTTTCAGAATCGAAGTGGCCATTCTTTACTCAACAGTTTGCATCTCTCTTGAACGGGGTCACCACCACAAGTCTTCCTTTCTGGAGAAGAATTGTCCAAGGACATTACTAAAGAACAAACTGTCATAGTATGCAAATCACCTGAATTTACTTCTCCCAGAAAACCATAAGCCTTCATAGTGAAGTGGAGTATTGGAGAGTATTTGAGTATTTGAGTATTCAGTATTTGAGAAATAGAAAATATGTACACTATTATCAAGTGATAATTCAGTTACAGTAACCAAAACAATGATAAATTTATTTGTAAAGCGTAAGTATGCAAGTTAAATTCAAGTTGTAATTTCACAATTCAGACATTATATTGGATCTGACTGTTTAAAAAGCATTAAAAACATTAAAGCTTACTTGGTTTTATTCAAAACAATACAAACAATGCTTCCTTTTATTGCAAGAAAATGTGTACTTTAGGGTGTCCAGACTAAAAATTGTATAGACGTGATTGAGAGCAAGAAAAACTTCAGAATAAAATGCTTTAAGATTCCTAGCTTCAACTTCAATTAATGATCTTTAAACATGGATTTAAAACAGTAGAGGACAAGACTCATGATGGTTTGGTAAAGGTATAATAACTACTGTGTATTTAAGTTTTGGGTTTAATATGTGAAAATTACATATTCAAGCTCTTCCAAAACTACCATCTGTACAAAGTTTTTGTTTATAACTGAAGTCTTACTATTTCACTTAAATCAAGGTATTTCATTACTAGTAATATGGTTTAGAATTGTTTTGACCTCAGTTAAAAATGTTAGTTTCCATTTTTTTAGTATCTAATTTTCACTGAACATAACAGAGTTTAACAGTATATATTGAACCACCTGCCCAAGTCACGATTGAAGAAGGCTTTTTTTGGTAACAAATCTAGGATAGGTCTCTTTTTAAATGAACTTCTTTCTTAAAAATCACAACAGTCCACCTTAATCTCCTTTGCTAGGTACTAGGAACTAGTTACTCGGGTACTAGGAATGACGTACCTAGTGGTGTAATTTCTTCAGCTGCTTTATAACTACTTGTTCTGAGTCATAATAGCCCCTACAGAAGTAGCCAGTTTAATAAATTCAGCAGTCCTTTTCATATACCCCTCAAAAGATTCATCTCACTAAGCTGTAGAGTGGCAGCACTTGCAGCTGAGGAATCCCACCTCCCCAGACCCTTTTCCAATGTTTTGACCCCCTCGTCAGAAGCTTTACTCCATGACACAGTAATTACATCATCATATACTTTCCCCCTATGGAGATGTTGTGCAGGTAGTTGCTGATTTTTCGCTCTGCTTTTAATGTAAGAGGTTAATGATGCTTGTGACATTTGGGCCTTGCTTATTGAATAACTGACTTTTCCAAGGTGTGAGTTGGTTAACGTTATGTGAGTTAGTCTCCAGTTGGTTTACCACTTTCCCACAACCAAGTCAGGAATATCACTACACTAACACAGCCCTGTAGCATTACAGTGCAAGACCTTGGCTTACCCACTATCATTATTTGGCAATCCTGCCCAGTGTTTTCATCAGCTCTCATGGTTCACATCATCTGGCCCCAGTTTGAAGGCATTGCAGCTGCACTACAAACACCAGTGAATTAAACCTCACAAACTACAGCAGGGACACTTTTGTAACAAGGCTGATGAGAATGTGCAAAAAGTCCTGAATTTTTTAGTTACACCTAAAAATTTGTAGATATCCTTAGAAGCCTCACTGTAAGTATCAGTTTTTGAAGTGACATGTAACTATCTGTGAAAACTAAGGTGTCTTACTGTGACTAGACAGTAATTAGATCAACTGCTATATGCTTTATAATGTCCCTGAACTCCACAGGACATATGTGGCAGTGGCCAAATGGTCCTTGCCCTTCTAATCACATAAGAACCTGACTGTTGCTGTTCAACACTATAAACCTCTTTCCTGGAGTTATTAATGCCTATGAGTCTTGTCACTGACGTTGCTGCTGCTGAAGTACATGTGAAGTGTATGACAAAAATACCAGCACTGTGTACCCACCCCATGACATAATTCACTGTCATGTTTTACCGAGTGTCACAGGAAGAAGAGGGACCACAGCAGGATCAGAGCTGGCATTGCAGGCCAACAAGAATATCCCAACAGAATATCCCAAGTTGGAAGAGACTCACAAGGATGGAGTCCAGCTCCTGGCCCTGCACAGGACAGCTCCGATAATCCCACCATGTGCCTGAGAACGTTGTCCAAATGCTCCTTCAGCTCTGTCAGGCTTGGTGCTGCCACTTCCCTGGGGAGCCTGTTTCAGTGCTCAACCACCCTCTGGGGGAAGAACCTTTTCCAAATATCCAGCCTAATCCTCCATAGAGAAAAAAAAATTAGCTTAGATTCAGCATTATCCTAGTTTGCTAAAACACTCAAGCCTAGATGTCACTGTCTTTGAGAGAATTTGGTATAAGTTAACCAGTTAGCTGAATATTTCCAGATTGCTAAACTGGGACAGACTCCATTCACATTTAGGATTATTTTTTTAACATAGCATGTTTTATTTTAAAACTTTCTCGAGCAGATTTAAGAGAAATCGTGGAAGGAGAGGCAGTGATGGCAACTAAGTTTGCTTTGTAAATCTGCTTTTAAAACTTCGTTGGTTTGAGGCATCCTGGGGCTCCTCTCACCCCCTCTGCAAAACCAGAACCAAACTCTTCCCCAAGATCCTGAAAACCCAGCAGAGCTGGGAGAAGGATGATGATGGAGGAGGGATAAAAAGGAATGGAGAAGGGCTCTGCCCGGCCTGGATCTGCCCAGCTCGGCATGGCTCAGCACAGAACAGCACCTGATCATCTCCTGCCAACACACTGCAGCATGTGTGAATGAAAGAAGAGTGAGAATGAAAGGAAGAAATGAAATAAAAGAAACATTTCTGAAAGCGTAAATTCCTTTTCCCCAGGAGATGGCGAGCTTGGTCTCCCATTTCTATTCTCTCGCCAGTTTCTCGCCAGGAACCAGTAGTCTGGGCTGTCCTCCTAAGAACTGGGAAGCAAACGAGTGTCCACCATAGTCCAAACAGAACAAAACCAGAAGGGCAATATTATCTGCTGGTTAGCAAAAAGTCTCTAAACTGCTCACATATTTGTGGGCTGAGGCAGCTCAGCGCATTTTAGGCAAAGCTGGCAGAGATGGAAGTAGCAGACGGTTTTCTCCAGTGTGCCAGTCATTCAAAGAAGTAGGAACTCTTCCTTTTTTTTTTTTTTCTGTCAGGTTAGATGCAATGTCCTCTGGGGACATCTTTGGCACCCAGAAGGGAAAACAAGGGAAAGAACAGTATTGTGTTTAAAGGGATGCTGACAGTTTGGAATGTTTCCAAACCAGTCTATCTCAGACAATGTAAGTTGTGCATAGGTTTGTCTTTAAACAGCAGTGAGCAGGACACTAAAAATCACCTCTGGAGAAGGAAGTAAGATAGGGTGAGGGAGAGTTCCTTCTTTCCCAAGCATGTTAGAAATCAATTTAAAACAGTGCACCAAGCATAATGGCATCCTGTGCAATGTACATACAAATTCTCTTGTTGCTTTTTCACGCACTTTTGCTGCTGCTGTTAAAACAAGGCTTGGGATAAAAGCATTCCCTCTCCTCCCTGACCCCTCTGCACCCCCACCTCCCAGGAGGCATCATCTTGCCAGCCTGGGAGGGAAAGTGCTAATGCACACTAGTAACACTGACATACCACAAAGCTGCTGTCAAATATGCCAAGTAAACACACTGAACAGAGGCAGTTAAATAGCACCCCATTTGCATCCTTACTCTCTTCTAGCTACCATTCTCGTAAAGCCTGGTTTGGAACAAAAGTAGGTATGGCTTTTTTTTTTCCCCCTCTAAGGAAGACACAATTTGTCAAGTTGACAGCATCCCTTTATGCTGATGAGATAGTGAAGGTTGAGTGCCAACTAGCAGCAGAAATATAATGGCATCCATTAGAGCTGTTAGCTAGAGTTGGCCAGTGCTTTTGTTTGTAATTTAGAGGGCTATAACTCAGCCATGCAAATAAGATGCAGGAGAAACTTCATACAGAAAATCTGGACCTTGCAATGGGTTTTTCAGCTTCCTACCAAAAAAAAAAAAAAAAAAAGAAGTTTGCTTTGACATTCCACACTGTGCTGCAAAGAAGTGATAAGAAACCTGGATGAAAAGACTGCAGTGTACCAATGCCTGGCCTTGCACTGACAGGCCTGACTGGAAATGCTGACGTCTTTACAGCTGTATCAGGGATATAGGTCCAGGGGTGTTCAAATCCCCATTCTATATCACTAAGTCTTGAGACAAATGGCATCTTCACTTCCAAACAAAGCCCTACACAGGTCAGGAAGGCTCCCTAAGCTGTGTCTCTACTCCACACAGTGGCAGGGCTGTA
Organism: Chiroxiphia lanceolata; assembly: GCF_009829145.1. NCBI lineage: Eukaryota > Metazoa > Chordata > Aves > Passeriformes > Pipridae > Chiroxiphia > Chiroxiphia lanceolata. Next base: position 20,420,488 of record NC_045642.1, on the reverse strand, counting down.
TAAAGTTCACAGAAGGTTTATGACCAGAATCAGTAAGTTACACACTGTTCAAAGTATTTTGGTTCCTTAGTGCTTGGTGGCATTTAGGCACTGGGGCCTCATTCCAAGCCTGTTTCTGCATTTATCTCATTTTTATGCCTCTGCAGAGACATGACCATTACTTTCAAATGTTCTTTTATTTCAGTCCACTAGTATCAGTCAGTATTATTCCATGCTCTAAGCCAGAATGACAGAAAATCTAGAAAAGTCTGAAGTGGATGTCAAGAGACAACTGCTATGCTTTTGTATCTGATGACAAATAAATAAAAAGAAGATCAGAGTGAAATAAAAAAAAACACAAAAGCATGACTTGAGTGCACTGCATAACTCAAAGTTATGAGAACTGCATTTAGAGACTACTTTTTTTTTTTTTTTCCTCTCTGAAAAGAACAGCATGAAAGTATACTTGGCCATCTGTGTATCAGGATGTTTTCCTTTTCCTGGGCACAGATGGTAAACTTCAAACATCACTATCACTCTCATCTCCCACATAAGCCCTATAAGGAATCTTATTTACAATTTCTAGCCATTCCTTTCCAGTGACCTCATTTTTCCCTTTGGTGCTGTCTTAGAAGTTCTGGCTAATATTAAAGGCACTGAAATAGACATGTTCAAAGCTCCCTTGTGGGTGTGGTAACATAGTTCTCAATAAAGCAAAGACTCTTTAAATGAAATAAAAGCTGGACACATTTTTGCCTTGTCCTTAGGCAAGAAAAAACCAAAAACCTTTCCTATGCTTTAAAAAAATTAACTAAAATAGCTAAGAAAGAAAACTAATGAAGGTGCACCTTCATTCTGTCTTCTAGTTTGCACACCACCTCTCTAGACTGCACATTCTCTGAGGCAGAGACCTTGTCTTCACAGCCCCATGTAGGAGACCAACTCTGCCACAGTACCCTCATCAGTAACTATATGGATCCTGTCCCTTGGTTGTCATGCATCACCAAAATATTTCAGGATCAGATTTCTAGTTGCTTGACACATCAGTGGTCTTATCTTTTCCTAGATAAGTAAGGCTGATCTATGCAGTTTAATGGGTGGATTGTGTCACCAGTGACAGCTTATAGAAAAATGGTCCAACTTTCAGAGGTGTGAAGTACTTTCTTTGGAACTTCAGATACTTCTGATATATTTCTGATAACCCTCCCTCTGAGTCCATCCAATCTGCAGCGTCAGAAGAGATCTCAGTACAACTTCCTCCAAGAGAAGTCATTGTTGTGGCATTTTTGGTTAAAATGTCTTCTTCCTCTACATTTCCATTTTCTTAAATCATTCTGTATCATACATTCTGTCATTCTCCACTCCAGAGCAGACTGCACTCTGGCATTGAAAGAACACTACACTATTTAAAATATTCAATAATAAATGAAAAGTACCAAAATTTTAAAAGAATTAGATAGATTACACACAGGCTGTCCTAATGCCTTAGTTGAAATGATGAAGACAGCTATGTACTAGCCTGCTAGTAACTGAAAATGAACTTTACTTTCAGGTGATGAAATTCAATTAATTAGTATTTCCCTAGAGAGGAGGAAAAATCTTTGAGGATGATCACCGCATACAAAATAAATATCCTGGTCCCTGATTCTATTCATTCTTAAGTACAGGCTACTTATTCACATCAGCAGTGTTCTGGGGAAGGAGTATCACCTAGCATAGGGCTGGTGCAACTCTGGCCCACAGCCTGGTTTTGCTTAGACCTCTGCATGCCTTACAAGAAATCAAACCTCTCACAGCTCCTTGGCTGCAGAAACATAGAGGGCCCAGGAGAGCAGCTGCAGCTCTCCAGGCTCCACAGCGTGTCCAGCTCTGGATAGTGTGACTGTGTTTGTTATTTAACAGCAGAACTGGAGGCTTTGATGTCACCTTTGGGACCCCAGTAAAATTGAAGCAGGTAGCCTTGGTGGGGGTGAGTGTAAGGCCTGGAAATGCAGACTCCTGAGCCAACTGCTTGTCTCTGCTGTGACTCTGAGCATTTCTCTTTACTTCTGACTTCCTAGCAGGTAAAAAACCTAGGTTATGCCTATTTTGGGGCTGATGGAATAATTAACTGATCCACTGGGCATTAAGCCTCTTGAAGTGTGTAGGTAAAGGAACTTATAAGCTCACTGAGCATATTGCCAAGACAAAGGTGACAATACCAGAGTATTGTGTTCCCTATGACAGAGAAGGCTGAAATGATTTTCTGCTGCCTAAAAAGAAAACAGTATTTGGCAGAATTTATCTCTCTCTTAAGTTCCTCAGGAGCACAGTACCACACAGCTCTGAAAATACAACAGGGTTTGATTGCTAAACTAACACCTAAGGCACTATAACAATGCTCTTCAAAGGAATCATGTCCTGCTGGGGTTTATAGCTGATTTCAACTCTTCACCTCTCCCTGACCCACTTTAACAGTGTGTCCTTCTAGTTCATTCATATGAAAGGCTTCACAAGGAAACTGTGAATGGAGACCACGATGAAACACCAGTTCATCTGTTTGTTTAGGAAGAACCCCCTTTGCTTTGTCTCAATTCCAATAAATTGGCAACTATCCAGATGATTTCCCTGGATACGCTCCCTTCCCTTCTCCACCTCTCCAGTAGGATCTTGTCCCTTAGCCTTGCCTCTCCTTTCATAGAGCTGCGACTGGGAAGATGAATGGGCATGAGAAATAAATTTCATGTATTTAAATTCCCTGCTGTGTGGAGCACATGTGCATGCAGAGTGAGGAAGGCACTTCCAAATGAATCAAGCCTGGAAGATTCTGATTGACTCACTGACATGAATTTAATTTTCATACCTAATGTCCCTTTTGTCCAGGGTGTTTTGTTTTTTTGTCAGGGTTGCCTGGTTTCCAGTAATTTACTGTAAGATTTGGTACAGAACAAATATGTCCTGGAAGGCAGTAAAACCTCGCAGGCCTTTAGGAGGTCTGCAGAGCTTGCAGATATCAGGGATGTCTCATGGGTGGAGTGATGATATATCACTCAAATAAACCTGAGATGAAGCAGATGCAGTGAACAGTAAAGGGGCCTTCAGCCATCCTAAGTGATATAGAAATACAGATTTTTTTTTTTTTCTGAAATCAACCAGGGACTTCATCATTGCCATTATTGCCTTATTAACTCACTCTTATTATAGAATTTATGATGTTTGGACATCCCACACCTGACAGTGAAATACCTGCAATGAACTAGTTATGTTCAGGTGATGTCCTTTATTTGGGCTGGCCCACAAAGAGGTTTGTGGGTCTGTTACTATCCCCTCGAGATCTATTTTACATTGACTTATACAGAAAATGTCAGAAGTTCTTTTATAATTATTAAACAGCCTCTTAACCTGTGCTTTTGCCTCTCTTCCTCCCCTTGTACCTCTCAGGAGTGGTCCACCAGGAGTCCTCTGAATCTGCCACTAAAAAGATCACTTGTCCCTGGAGTCCCTGTCATTATATACTACCTTTGTATGACTACACAGTCCTACTCTACTGTACTTCTGAAAACAAAAGTAAATCCAACCCACCTCCACAGATTCTCCCTCCTTACCCTCCCAGCTGTTTTTTATGCTATGTTAGCACCTTCCTGTCTGGTTTGGAGCACATTCTGAAGGGCAGGCCTGCTGCAAGGACAAAGGACCGGGGCTCTCTGGTGTTAATCTGTGACATGACTGCAGGCAGCACAGGGCTCTCTATCCAGTCAGGTGCTGTTACGAAGGCAGTGACAGCATCGATACTGCTCCAATGAATACAGCTTACCTTTTTTATTTGGTGCTAGGACCATTACAGGGGGGAAAAAAAAAAAAGAGAGGGAATGAGGCAGGGAGGGAAAAGATCAATTTTACTATGCTCCTTGAGAGGAACCAGACCGAAAATATTCACCAGTCAGCCTAGTGATGAGAAATGGCAGACTGAGAGTGACCCACACCATAGACTTATTTTAACATGCATCACCTGATTGCTAGGTAACCTAACTCTTGTTAGACTAAGCAAAACCTTGGATTTAGAAGATCAATACCTATATTCAGCTGAAAAAACAGCTTGTGTTAAAAATATATCTCCTAATTCTAGCCTGAAAGGCTAGATCCCCAAGCCATGCCATGTTTAGAGTATGTAGTAAATGCACCTGGTCCTGCTGATTTCAGTGCCGAGTTCAGTCAGCTGTTCATTGAGCCAGGCTGAGAACAGCAGCAGGGAAAGTAGCAGTTGGGAGGGGAGATTTGAGAACAGACAGTGCTCTAAACAGACAATTGTCAGCCAGTATTTGGAATTTAGCAGGCAGCAAGCAGAAAGGTCTCCAAGTAAGAGAATTAACTGCTGCTTAAGGACTTTGTGCTGTAGCTGCTAGCTGACAACCAAATTTGTGCTGAATCTGATGCAGCAAGCTTTAATCCTGCTGTGTTATCAACACTGTATATTTTCAGGCTTAAACACTCCCACTAGATAAAATGTCCTTGAAAACTTGCTGTCTTTTTAACTCCCAACACTTTACTTGAAAACATAATCCTAAATATCACATTAACCAATGGCCACAGCATCCTTCATCCACCCGGAGACCCTCTTTTATTTGATATCTACCATATAGTCACAATCCACCAAAGCAGGCCCAGAAGTGCTGTTAAGAGACTCTGTGAAACAGTGCTGAAGTCAGATGACAGATTGCCCTAAAACTACATATCCTGACATTCAAGGAGACAGCTAAAGTAGCAATATTTCAGGAAAGGCAGTCTTCCAGAAGGGCAGAAAGATGACAGGGCACAGTAGAGACATTGTCATATTTCTTCATCTGATCACAAACTGAGTCTGATTGCGAATGAATCCCTAGAGAGTAATTGCATTTTATGGTTTTAAGATCATGCAAATCTCAGGGTTCATCTGCACACAACACAGCCCACTACCTTTTAACACGTTATTGCATGTCAGCTGAGCCACCCTAACTCACCAGTGCCTTCTGCTTCCAGTGCCTGAGAGCACACACAGCTGCACTGACTTTAACTGCAGCCATAGGCAGGTCAATGCCTTTCACCTTACACTTACTTTGTTCAGACATGTCAGGTCAGGTTGCAAATGCCAAAGTTAAGGCCATACTGTATCCCCTTCTGAATGGATGGGGCTAATCCATCTTATCCTGTGCTTTAAATGTGGTTTAAAGGCTTAAATGTGTTTTGCAGTGCAGCAAGTAGGCCTAAAACCATGAGATATGCCATGAGATACATAGTGAAGGGATTTCCATCAGATATGTTGTGAGACTATGTGGTGAAGGGATTACCTCAGCATGATAGTGGGCATGATGGCCTGCTGATGGGGTGATAGGTTATCAGGCTGGCTGGATGACCCTTATTGCTGGAATCGTGACACTAACAACACTGATGCACCAACATGTCACGGTTCTGTTCTACCCTTGCACAAAACCTCACACACTTTGTACTCTCTGTTTGTGTAACTCTTGATATCCCTCATTTACATACAACTTGCCTGCCTCCCTCCCGTGTCCCCCACCATCATTCATGATGGCAATAACAGGATATTTTGACTACAGTCTCACCTCCACTTCTCCCAGAAGTGTAAATGGCATTTGAAATCCGCAGTGGCAGAGGAGGAGAATATGACCTCACCTTGAAGACAAGTCAGTGGGCTTGCTCCCCTCTCCTTCAAAAAACAGTGACTCCTCTTTGGTAAGATTTGTGTCTCTGACTGCACTGGAGTATACATGGGAACACTTGTACATAGCACTATACATTTATATTTTGCAGGTCTAGTGAATTTATCACTAACAATCTCACAAGAAGCTGTAACCTGCTGCTCCAATAAATTGCACTGTTTGCTAGTCTGTATTCGTGAAAGTTCTTTTGAACTCAATCAGACTTACAGTGTCATTGGTAAACTGCATTATATGTGGATCTGTGATTGCGATTGCAACCAGACTTTTAGTGTGACCCACAGTATTTGTGCATCTGGGATCTTAGTGAACATGACCAGCCTTATAGTGCTGAAATGGTCATTGTCAGAAATTAAACCAAACTGCATCAGCCCCTCTGACCTCTAAGGACCAGCTGGAAAGCAAGGGGGTTTATTTTCTGCCAGCTTTCTATACTCTCAATGCAACAGCTAGAAAAGGATTCACAGGAGATGGACCCAGTCAAGCATCCATTCACATGCTCTGCAAGTTTTCTGAAATCAACCCCTGAACATACCTTTGTAATCAATGTCTATTCCAATGGCCAACTTGGCTCTGAGCTCTACAGTGCTAAAGAGAAGAGATGAAGTGTAATTTTGCAGTGTGAGCCACCAAGCTCCCTCTTGCAACCGAGGCTCCTTGGCTTACCTGGACAATCACAGTGGTGAGTTGGGGATGTGGCTCACATGCTAACATTTCCTCTTGCACACTCTGTCTCCTTCTGAAGATTTGCAGCTCTGTGAGCCTTGTCTATAGCTCTTGCCTTGCAGACAGGCAGCAGTCTTGAATGATAATTGGGGATCATCACCTCAGCAAGCAGATCTCCATGGCTTTCATCTCTGGCTGTTGTGCCTTCAGCATTTTCAGAAGGAGCCCTAGAAAATCAAACATAATGGTATCAGCATTTAGGGCAGGGAAGGGCAGGAAATACAGAAAAGTTTTTATGAATCTGGAATGGGAAAGTTGGCGTTTGGTACTTAAATAATGAGGCTACCAATTTCAAGATAAACTCTCGTGGGTTGCTAAAGGCCTCTAATTAATTCTAACACTCCTCTCAGTCTCATCAGCCTATTTTCCCATCTGTTTCTTCATCCAAATGTGGTGCTGTCCCCATTGCTTATGAACCCTGACCGGGACACTGGGGAATAGAGGTCTGTGCCCTTATGTAACTTCTGCTGACAGACACAGCATCCGACCTGAGCAGTACATGGGGCCTAGTTGTAAATAAGTGTTTGACACAACCACTTCCAGCTTTGTTTATAAATTAATTATACATTACTGAGCAAAGTGATGCTCAGTCACGATCTTGGATTCCAAGAAAAAGACTGACCACAGCCAAATCAGCAAGAAAGCAGAAGACTCACACCTGCTTATGACATGATCAGCAGGATGGACTGATGCTGGGATTTTCACCTCTGCCTGCCAGAGCTCTCACCAGACAGACAGATAAACAGGACCCTCTGATCTGGGAGTCCACAAAGCATGTTCTGTCCCTCCTTGTGCCATCTCAGTCTGAATTGCTCATTTGTACATACTACACAGTGAAAGGGTTAACTTGGAGAGAGTCCCTCGATACCCTACCTGATGGATATATATCAAGTGACCCCTCTGGTCAAACCTATTCACTCAGACCAGAGGCTGCTTCCTCATTAGCAATGATAAATTCAAAGCAGACGGGAAAACTGCTCTATTCTCTGATCCAGCTTTCAAAGCCCTTTGATTTCAGAATCCCTCGGCTGCTCTTTGACTTTTCTTGCCTGTCAAATTCCCTAGCAAGATTGATAGGGTCTGGACAGGAGGATGTCAGCGCAAATTCTGGTACTGCTCATCTCCCCTGCCAGATTTCCTGCATCTGACCATGTTAATGGCCTCTCTCTCCTCCTTTGATGTTAAGACCATTTGATTTCTTCCCTATCCTTTCTCCATCACCTATCTCCATCAAAAGTTTATTACAATATTTTGCAAGGGCCAGTGGCTAAGTCTTTACCATGCCTGCATTACTTCTCCCACATACAAACTGCTGCCTGCATCTCACCAGGTCAGGCTGAGAACTGCTCAAAACTAGGAAAAGCTTCTTTAGAGAGCAGGTTCTTTTTTCCACACCACAAGCTGAAAGACGTGAAATAAGGGTACATTTTGAAAGGACAGCAAGATAGCAACCTAAGTACTGATGCCTGGAGAAGACTCCACAGCAAGTGCAGCACCAGGACAGAGTCAGTAAACAAGCAGTGGTCAGAGCCATAGCACAGCTTGCAGGAATTCTGGCAGGTGGGTGATGGAGTGACTTGGGCAAAAGGCACGTGCACTGCCACTTCTGAGGACTCTTTCCCTCAGCTGGCACAGGACATTTCCTGAAGCCCAATCCATGCCTTGCTGCCTTTTTTACGAAGATATTTTCCCGGTCCCCAGCCTGGATGTGAACTTTCAGCCAATTGTTTCTCATTCCACCCAGATGGTGGGAGATCAAGGGATTCCCTCTACCCTTCCTGCAGCCATTGAAGTCTCATGTCCCTTCTTGCAGCTCCTGAGGCTGCTTGAGAGGGCCCTGTGAAATGAGGGGGCACTGAAACACTGATTTTCTCAAGGTCACCCTGGGGAGCAATCCTTGCCCTGAGACCTTGACACCTCATCATTCTTCTGCAGGCTCAGAGCCACCTGCCTTCCCCCTGCCCCTTGCAAGAGTCTCATTTTAGCTGCTGCCATCCTGCCTCCTCCATCCCATCCTGCCCTGTTAAAATCCTCTGAGTTATTACTACCCCTGAGAAAGGAGCCATTTCCACAGGCTGAAACAATGGGGAGCCCCAGTAGGGTCTTCCCTCCTTCCCTCCCTGCCCTCAAAACTCTCTTGAACAAGGCAACACTGACTGAGGAGGCTTGGCAGGAACCCCATCCACCATCCCAGTCCCACTGCACACGGAGACCAGCTCTGCCAGTTAAGCCAGCTGCTACATTCCAGTGCACCATTTCCACCTTTGATAAGTAAACTCCTGTTTCGCTATGGAGATGTGATCTTGGTGGCAGAGGTTTGTGGTCCCTATTCCGCACTCTCCTCCTGGGCGCTGCAGATGTTGCTGCTCCTCACCCGCAATCCAGGTCAGGGAGTCATATGCCATCAGAGGTCATGAAGAAACACTCCTGAAAACTGGGCAGGTCCTAGCCATCCTGGAGATGTCCTATCAGGCCCTTGCTCTTCAGGAAGACGACAGAAAAGTTTGTCTAAGCAAGGCGAACTAAAATGAGGTTTAAAAGTTGTGGCATTGCATAGAAACCTCTGGGAAAGTCTAAGTATCAATCCAACCTCAAATCAAATTAATCTAAGGTTTTGACCTTAGGTGCTGGCCCAAGAGTCTTCCAAAGTCAGGCAAAATTCACTTTTAAACATCACTGTGATGACTCCCTGCTCCTTGCTAAAACATAGCAAACATACAGCTAGAACTAATGAATGGCTGCTGGGATGCCTCAGCCATCAGGGCAGTTGACAGGCAGAGAGGAGAGGGGTAAGACAGAAACATTTCCTTTGCTAAGAGCAGCTCTCGAGGCACTGTCAGCAGGACTGAGCTTATGATGCCCACATCAGCAAAAAGCTGATTCTATGTAATGAAAAACAACCACGTGTTGATCAGGTTTTTGACAAGACACTTATGCCCAGTTCTTGATAATCCACTTTTTTTCCTCAAAACTATTGTGGACAATGCATGTAACACAGAGCTGTGCCAGTGGTGTACTGAACATGCATGAAGTGTTACAGTCTGAAACACATCCTGCACTTCTAAATCCCTCAGATGCTTTCAGAGATCTCTCCATCATTATCCCTTTCAGCTGAAGCGAGTGCACACAACTCAGAAGTTGAAAGAGCAAGCTGAGATCCAGGGGTCCTGTCCTGCCTCACACAGCAAACCCTGTGCTCAGGCTGTTTCACCTCTCTCTGCCAATGAGGTCCACCAGGTAAAAGCACAATCTTAATTTCTTCCTAGCCTACATACAGAAGCTGAAAAGCTTCAGTTCTCTGTAAGGGACTGCATAATAGCCTGCACAAGGATTTTAAGGCAGGACTGGTAGATGGATGTTTCAATTTCTCTCCAGAGAGACAGGAGTGGTTGCATGCACACAGAACTGATGTGTGTCTGCATGAGAGGGATCTGCTTTTGATTAAGTTACACATTTATTATTCACTAAACCTAGTACAAGGCACAAAGTGACACTAAAATTTCTCTCTGAGACTGAGCAGCTGCCACAGTTGTTAAGCTGGGCCATCAGGGTACCCACAGCTCCTACTTATTTCTGCTGTGGGAGATGTGATCATAACAATTTTAATGAACAGACAGAAGGAAGCGGGAGGGAAAGAGAACTTGCCATACAGCAAGGAGAGGTGCAAGATGACACTCAAAGACTGCAAAACTGTTGTTTGATGATTATGGAGAGAATGAAGACTGCTTTGCTGTCCTTCTCCTTTCAGGGTGCAATCCCAGGCACAGCAGAAACAAGGAAGCATTTTGTTCACAGCAAAAAAAAAAAAAAAAAAAGCAAAAAACACCAGTCAAGCAAACAAAACTGATTTCTAGTTCAGCAAGTTAGAAGACAGAAACATTTGGCTGTGTGTTAATGAGGCTGCTATGGAGACTTTGGCCAACAGAAGAGCACAATTAATTTTTGCTTAAAGTATCAGAACATCAGACACCAAAATACCAAAGCTTTGGAGATGTGTGTGGCTTGGATACTGGTTTGCTTATTACCTCCATGTAGTCAGTACAGATGAGGCAGGGGGTTACTCTGTAGTTAAAGTGTACTTCTAAAAGTCATTCCTTTCCTCCCAGCTTTGGTAGCTGGGCCCAAAACAAAGGTGTCACCTCCCCTCTTCCCACCCTAAGGGACTTCCTCTTAGTTTAAGTGAATCACTTGTAACTTCCCAAAGTGCTCAACATCTAGATAACTGCTTCCAGTGCCATGGTAGGGGCCAACAAAGGCTGCCATGAACTAGGACAGGGAAAACGGGTGTAAAGCAGAGACATTCTATTGCTCCAGCAGCAGAAGTCTTTGGGAGGAGCAGCAATAAAATCAGCTTAGGGTTTCTCCTCAGCATGCAATCTCGGGGCAGATTCCACTTCCTATTTTTACTTTGGACTTGAAATAAGTGAATTATTTGGTTTTGTCATTCTGTACCCCCACAGTAGCTTATAAAGCCTTAGTCATAGTGTTTGTAAAGCAGTCAGTAATTCCCAGAGAGAAAGTATCACTGAAAGGCCAGTTAGCAGCCTCAGCCAGCTTGCTGTCATGGAACACAAGGGGTCCAGAGACAGGGTAGAGGGACTAGAAAGAGGGTAGTGACGAAGCAGACAGCCCAAGGGTCATCCTTCCCAGCCCCTTCTCTTTCTGAGGAATGCTCAGCTTGCCACGATACAGTTTAATATTCAGAAGGTCACAGTTTCGACTTTTGCCTCAGGGCTTCCAGACTCCCTGGCACAGCATTTCAAATTACATTAGTTTGGGAGAGAGGCAAACAAAAAAAGTTATATTTTTCTCCCAGGCATTGCTTAAAATAGAAAGCAAACAAATGTCATTGCTGACATGCACAGCCCCGGAGACAGCAGTGAGATGCACAGACACAGACAGACGCATGCGACTGGCCCCTGTGCTTGATCAGGACTACAGTTCTTTAATGATCAGCCCAACATTTTCTGGTTAGAAAATGTTTTATTAATATCAGATTATGGAAGATAATTAAACAGCTTTCCACTCCCATGCTGGGCCATTTGGTGAACAACGTGAACTGTAGTGGTTTGCTCTCAGTTTTCCATCACTTTCTTTTCCATAGTCTCCCATGTAATTTGCTCTGTCTGGCTATTTCAAGGCACATCTTTATGACATCCTTTTACTCTGTTCAAATCAACATCTGTTTGCTTAATTAGCAGTCTCACTTGGGGGGCAGGGTGTGTTCAGGAGGTCATTCAACATTGCAAAATTAAAAGCTTGGAACTAATATTCTTCAACTAGAAAATGATAAAGAGCTGTTCTTTGGCATTTTCTAGAAGCTTGCCTAAAAGCACCCAGTGACAATTTCCTGATAATTTTCCCTTTACTTTTACCTTAACTGAGAATCACTGGTTTACTTGCAGACTAAAGAAGATTAAATGCTTCATACAGTTCAAGGAGAGGTTGCTAAATAATCAGGCTAATACTCCAGGGGTTCACTTGTTTATCTGAGTGCACAGCTCTCAGCAAAGAAATGTGATTTTACTGGACATAATCCCAGTCCTCCCAGAACCATCAGCCCCTTCTGTCCTGCATTCAGTTGGGTCAAATCTAGCAGACAGTGCTCTAGGCCTCCAGTTCATAGGCCAGCAATGTTTGATTAACGAGTGAGCTGCCACACAGCTTATCTAGAAAGATGCACAATGCCATAACATAAATGGGCATAAAGAGGCAAGTGTTTGTCACCCACAGTGCCAGTGTCACACAAAAGACAAAGGATCATTTTTCATGTCTCTACCAGGGAGTGTAAGCTTGTTGGGACATGATGACAACTCACTGATCTTGGAAAAATATGTAAGTAATTTGTTGTTCAGCTAGAGGGGGAGCCATGAATTCAGGTTCATGTGTTCATCGCCCCTTTTTCTGTAGCACAGAAAAACAAGCCCTGCCAGAGAAGGACAAGTCCTGCCTTGTGTTTGATTTTTGGGTGATGAGGGTAGGCTGCAGGGGGAAAATGAAGATCAGGCAGACTAGAAGCATGAAGGGTCACACAGTGATTCGTTTATTCACTGGGCCATTAACTCAGCAGTAACCATCTGAGATGTTTTATTGGTTTAGAACCTGGATTTGAAAGCTTCTTCCTTTAGTTGTGACTTCTAGACTCACCAGACTACACCCAAAGCTATAATTTCCCACTGGAAAAAACAAGACACTTGAAAAACACAAGCACATCATAACTAGTGCACTGCTAATCTGTCTGAATCCAGGGTCTTGCTTACAGGGAAGTACCCTACCCCTTGCACAGGCTGCTGACCGAAAATATGACTGTTAGGACGAGTGGTGCCTCAGATGCTGGGCATGCCTGCTGTTACCAAGCCAGTGCTGGTGTGCTGCTAGGAAGAGACTTTTCCAGTCTGCCACTTCAGAAGAGGGGTGCTTCAGGAATAGTATCAGAAACAGTGTGGCCCAGCAGGACCAGGTAAGTCCCTCCGTACTCAGCACTGGTGAGGCCACGCCTCGAACCCTGTGTTCAGTTTTGGGCCCCTCATGGCAAGAAAGACATTGAGGTGCTGGAGCTTGTCCAGAGAAGGGCAGTGGAGCTGGTGAAGGGTAAGGTGCACAAGTCTAATGAAGAGTAGCTGAGGGAGCTAGGGTTGTTTAGCCTGGGGAAAAGGAGGCTCAGAGTAGACATTATTGCTCTCTATGGCTACCTGAAAGGACCTTCTAGTTAGGTGGGAGTTGGTCTCTTCTCCCATGCAACAAGTGACAGGATGAGAGGAAACTGCCTCAAGTTGTGCCAGGGTAGATTAAGACTGGATATTAGGAAAAATTTCTTCACCAAAAAGGTTGTCAAGCTCTGGAACGGGCTGCCCAGAGCAGCAGGAAGTTGAAGAGTCACCATCTCTGGAGAAGTATTTAAAAGATGTATAGATGTGGGGCTTAGGGACATGGTTTAGTGGTGGACTTCACAGTCCTGGGTTAATGGTTGGTCTTGATGAATTTAAAGGTATTTTCCAACCGAAATTATTCTATGAATCTAAAACCCATCATACAAGAGGGTACAAAGCCCATATAAGATGGCCTTATCTCAAATTGTGATAAGAACCATTGCCAGATGTTGGGCTGTGAAAATATGCCATAAAAGTTCAGAGATAACTTTAATTCCTTGAATTATGTTCCATCAGCAGGGCACTGTAAAGCAGTCACGTAAGCTGAAGAGAAAGCAAGGGCCAGAAGGCAGTCTTCAGACTGAGCATGCACAGGAGCACCAAACCTTCACCAAAGGACATGTAAAATAAAGCTGACAGAAGAGATATAACCACAGGCACAAATAAAATGCAAAATTCTTCAGGGCATCTTAATAAACTCTCAGACTGAACAGAGATAAGGGCAGACAGACCCTCTGGCATTTTCCTAACAGTCAGAAATAGTGAGGGAAAGCTCCCTCATAGCCTCAGAATCCTTTGCAGGTGACTGATGGTGTGAAGTCACCAAAGTCTCCAAAGAGTACAGAATAAGCTTGTTTCCAGATAACAGCTCATGGTCTAATCCCTCCCTCCCCTAATTTCCTCCCCCTTGCCTTTGGGCCTGTAACATTCCATTTGGTAAAGATGATCTTTGCTGCTTCTGTTTAAGGGTATGTTTGGATCCTAAAAGGTGGTTTAACAAGTTTCAGACAGACTTACTCCTGGGGCTGCCATAGAGGTTCAGCTACCATCCTCAGTCACTGGGAGAAGGCTGAAGCCCTGAGCATATCCAGATCTCCCCTCACATGGATTCTGCCTTGGTGACCTGAAAAATAAAAATCCTAGGAATGATTATTTTCTTAAAGGCTCTTTCACTTCAGAAGTAGGATAGTCACCATCAAAAGTCCAACCAGCACAGCTCAGCAGGACAAGAGATGGACCATTGGCTACAGGTGATTATAGAATCAGTCAGATCAGACTTCATCCACTGAAATAAGTGCCCGTTTCCTCAAAAGGATCTGAAACCCTTAGGTGTGCCTGTGCAGGCATGTCCTGTGTCACTGAGAAGTGATGGATTACTCCTGAAGCTGCAGGTGCTACCCAGCACACAGTGCAGCAGGATTAACCTCTGCCTGTAACAGGGTTATAAGGCTCATTACCCAGCAGCTTAATTACCCATCGACTTCAGCTCTCATGTGAGCTGGCATCTCACCACGCATATCCCCAGGTTGGCACAGGAACATCCCCAGGAAAAAAAACCAAGAGCAAAGACAATTTCTGCCTTAATGGGATTAGCAGGCAGCAATGTTATTAGTTCTCCAGCTCCCTGTCTCCCACTTCCTCCCCAGCCAGGGCCTCATCCTCCTTGGGTTTTGCATTCAGTCCTTTGTCCAGGTGTCACATCACACCTTCCCCTCACAGCCCAGAGCAGCTCAAAGCCCATCTCGTTGGGCACAGTAAGTGCTTCCCTACACTGCACCTGCCTATGCTGGAAACAGCTCCTCTGATTACTTCATCAGATTAATACAGAACATGCTATCAGCACATTGGCAGGCTCTTAATATCTTTGCTGAGGCCTTTAATGGCCTCAAGTCTTGTAAGGCATTTCATTCATCTGGTGACCGACCGCCAGGTCCTACCGGGGTGCTCTCCCCCTGCACCCCCTTCCTCAAAGCAGAGATAAGAGCACAGCTATTTTAAAAGCAGGAGGTGAGATAAAAGCACTCCCTTCAGTTCAGATGCTGCTGCCATTCCATAATTACCTTCATCTAAATTTTCAAAGGAAGAAAAAAAAAAAAACAAATCCCAAAATCATTTCAAATCACTCTCTCACCACATTAGTCATCTCATTCTCGATATCAATATCAATAAAAGAAAGTGGGGACTTAATTATTTTCTTAATAACATTACCCTTCAAAGCACTATCTTGAGCTATTTTTTCAAATGCCAGCATGAAGGCAGCCGGGTTGCACTCCTCTCTGTAGTTGCTTGTATCACTTTGGGCTACCTATACACTCAGGGTCAAAATGACATTTCTCCCTCCTATTTCCTCCCCCTCCTCTCCCCAGTTCTGTAAAGCAAAAAATGTGGCAGCCATCTGACAAAGTCTTCCTTCAGCACCTGTAGGAACCTGTGGCCCTGCCGTCCACCCACTGCAACTGCAGTTTGCATCTTTAAACCAGCATTATTTACAGCAACCCATTTCCAATACACCACAGCTCCTTATGGGAGACACAGTCCACATATTCGTTAACCTACAACCTTCCTTTGTGAAAACCTACAGAAATACACAGCTTGGAATCTTATTCTAGAGCAAAATCGTCCTCCATGCAAAGAGCTATACAGAATAACTGTTTCAATGAGTCTGAAAAAATAATAGGGCAAACAAGTCCCTAGAAGTTAGAAGAAAACAAGGAATTAAAATATTTGTTTATGTTTTTGATCACCACCTGAATTTCTGCAAAGAGAACTTGAAACAGTTACCTGCAAGTCAAGACTTACCTTTTTTTTTCTTCCCCACCCTAAATCTGTAAAAATTCTGTTAAATTGAATGGATTTGAAAGATCACAAATGTCTGGATAAGACAGCACTACTCAGTGGTCAGGAAGCTGGATCTTGGAAGATGCAGGTTCTGTCATTCCTGAAACTCATCTTTATGTTTCTCCCTGTCTCAGGTATCCCCTACTTAAAAAACAGTGCAAATCTTCCTCCCAACCTTAATAACAGATAAAAAGAAAGAAGAGTAACAAGAGTGATTAGTTACTTAAGAAACATGACTTCAACAAAGCAGCCAAAGGATTTCTATTTAGCTTCCTGAAGGAAGCTGACAATTGATCTAGAATGATTTTCACATATTTCAGGTAACAGATACCAGACAGACCAATTCATTCTACCAAACCCTTTCTACTGTGAGTGCTGCACTTGCAGCTTCACTTGGGCTTACGGTGCATTTCTACGTGAATTTCTAACCCTGACCTGCAGTCAGCTCCAGAGATCGGCTTTGCTGATGAAGATCTGCTGCATCTTTTTGTGGCTTTTTTTTTTTTCCGCTGTAGAAGCTCAGGTATGATTTTATTTTATGTAATCCATGTCTCAACCAGTATATCTAACACAACACCTTGAAAATGGATATGTAAGCCAGCTCCTTTATTCCTGAAGCAAAGCACTCTCCAAATTCACTTGGGGTAATTCGTTGGTTCTGCTAACTCCTCTGCTCTGCACAGGCTGCCAAGGGAGAACAATAAATACAGCAAAAAATGCATGGAGAATTTTGGGTCTTGACTTTGCACCATGTCTCAGTAAACAGAAATTATCAAAAGAGCAGCCAAATATCAACCATATTTCCTTAGTCTGCAAAGGCACTCATTGTGCAGCATTTAAATATTTCTTATTCAGGTAAAAGAGCTGGAACACTTAAGAAATCTCCTAAGGAGTTTTTTATATACATATATATATACACACACACACACACACACATATATATCTCAAACAGCCAACCTTGCTGTCCTCCCTGTATCCCATACACTCTGCAAGCTAGTGCTACCTTGGATGCAGTGTTAGGCAAAGAGTGTTTACTAAGGTAACTGTCACAAACAAACGAGAAGAAAAATCTACTCTGTCAAATGAGGTGTTGTTTAGGGCTCCCATGATCCCTTGCCACAGTCAAACACAACATCATACTTCAGCACTGTGCTGCAACATGACTCCCATCTGTCAAGGAAATGGCAGGTATTTCAAATAAATGTAACTAAGATTCATTCAGTCAAACTGATGTGGCCAGGGTGCCCTCCAGAAGTGAGTGGGTTTGGGTGAAGCTGAGCTGTTACTCCTGTTCTTACACAGGTGAAGGTTCTTGTACTTTTGTGCTAAGAAATGATAGTGGTTTAAGTCTGAAGGAGTTACAGGCTGTGGTATCAAACAACGAGATATGAAAGGTTTTACTTCAGGGTAACTGATAGGAATTAACTTTAGGTAAGAGCTACTAGGAAAACAAACAAAAAAAAAAGCCACCTGTAGAGTGGCTGTTGGAAGCATACAGGAAGTGATGGTCCCAAATCAGTTCTCAGTGAATAGGGGTCTTCTGCATGGTATACAGCACCAAAGCAACTGCACTGCTGAAACACTTAGTACCCATTCCTGCAGAAATGCTAAGGGTGTGACCAGCCCCCAAACTGCTCTACCTCTTCTCCAGTGGTACCCTCAATAAGGCTGTAAGGAATACTACTGGGATTTTGGGAAGCAGAGAATCATGTTTCAGTTTATCTATTCACAGTCTGGTAGATAAACAGAAGAGTTAATTCCCTAGAGAGATCAATCCAGTACTTTTCCAAAGTGCTTTATGCAATATGCATACCCTCAACTTCACTTTGAAAAGCAGAACTGTGAATTTCCACATGGAGACGTCTTGTTTTCAATTAATAACAGCACATCATTTTGGACTACAGCTCTCCAAACAGTGAAAAGCTGCTTATTTCTCTCTCCAACAGATAACTGAGGCTGACTGATCAAGAGACTGCTTACAAATCAGCAAGAAAAGAAGCCGCGCTCAGAAACCACTGCTGCCTACTTAATTTTTAAGGTATAAAAATTAAGATCTTTAAACAAATCAAAGCAGAGAGAATAAAAAAGATTAATCAGGGAGCTTAGCTGGAGAGTATGGTATTTATTTTTATAAGCAGCTGTTTTCTGAATCAACATTTCTCAAGCATAGCTCTTGCTGGGATGTATCTGAACAAGCCAGCTCTGAGACCCCAGCATTCCCTCCCCTGCAAAGAGCCCATTGTGACAGCCTCAACAGCTCCATCTCCCCTGTGCTGCTGGTGTGAATTCTGGATCCATAGCTATTTTGGGGCTGTTTGCCAGCATCAAACAAAGGTTACCATCTGAGAATATGGGCAAGGGCATGTGATTTAATTAGCGAGGATAATGGTAACACTGGCATGCCTTTGCAAAGGTAGCAAGTGGAGAATAGTCATGGAAGAAAAATACGTCAACCCAACCTCTCATATAGATGCAAATATTTAGATGTAACATTTGAATCTGTTCTCCTTAGTCTGTTAAAGTAACTTTATAACAATAGTCCTTTGAGTGACTTTGATAAAAAGAGTGGCTACGATCCAGATGTCAAGTGGGCCTGGACTTCATGGGGCTGGACAGTTCCCATGATAGTGGTGGTGCCTGCACCAGCATCTGCCAGGGAAAGAGTCCTGACATGGGACTGCAGCCAGACACACTGCCTCCACGAAGCATCTCAGCTTGAATCTGGCTCACACGTCTGACACGTGGATCACAGACCTGGAGATAGAGATGCTGTGCTGGGAACCTAAGTGGTGGGAAAGTGGCAGGCAGAAGTGAATGCTGAAGGCCCTTTGACTGTGTTAGTAAATCTGTATACAGCACAGAGCACAGATCTCTGCTGAAGCCTCTAGAGCTTTGCAACAAAGCAGAGAACAAAACACCGCTGGTTCAGATGCCTTATCATTGGTAGTACAAACAGAATGGCAAAATGAGAAATTATGAAATTAAGCGATTTTCATTTGTATAATATATTTTTATACATGCAGGTACATGTGGGTTTCCCACATACCTTTGTTTTAAAAACATATTTAAAACCCACAAAGATTTAACAAAACTTAAAATGGAATGCAAAAGAAGTTGTAAGAAGCCTCACGTAGGAGGCTATAAAACTAAAACAACTGAGGCTTCATGAGGGGACATGCTCACTTGTGAACAGCATTAAAACACCAATTTTATTCAGGAATACAGAATACATTTTTGAAGATTTCCAGTTTACAAAAGTTTAAGACAAGGTTACGTTTCAACATACAACTTCCCTTAAAGCGTTTAGATAACTTCTCCATTTCAAGTTGACAAAGCCCCTCAAATCAGAAGAAAAAAAAAAAAAGGACAAATGAAGGCCACTGTCCTGTACTGGGATACATTAAGGCAGAATCCAGCACAGTATTCAAATTCTTTCTGCAGTCCACATTTTAATCCATGGGTGTAATATAACCTTGTGTTAATAAAAAAATACTTCAGATCTATTAAGAACTGCAAGAAAAGCCCTTGTCTTACAGTTTTAATTACAGACATTATATGCAAAGTAACTTCCAATAAGCAACAGTTAAAGACAGTACTTGTCATCTGATCATCACATTAAAAATACAGCATTAAATTTATCCTTCATTTATACAATTTTAAATATTCATTAAAAATCAGAATCAGTGTCCCTCCATCCTTTTCATCATTAATAGTTTTTCTTATCTGCTAAAACCATTTGTCTTTCCTAAGACGCCTAAAAAGTAAAGAGCACAAGATTAACAAGCTGCAGCATTAATTAAAATAAGAGTCATCTCTTTCCTCCACTCAGTTTCTAAATCTATCACAAGGGCCCTATTAGCTGTATCAAAGTGAAGTGGTGTAAATAAAACCGATTTGACTTAAAAAGAAAGTAAGAATGAATGCAGAGTTATTTAAAAATTGCAATGCAGTCAGTGTTGTTGTGTATGTCACTGCAGAGAAGAGCCAAGAAAATGATTCACAGGCTCTCTTTTAAGAGCATTACTGCCAGTTTTCCATTTCCAATACCAGAGTTAAACAGTAATTTGCCTTACAAGGAATTTCAGATTACTATCAAGCAGAAACATTAATGGCCTAATTTTAAATATTCAGCACTGATTTCAGCAGAGGTTATAGACACTCAAAACTCCTGAAATTTATTTACTTGTTTGTTTTAAATAACCTTATTTCCAATAGGCTAATCCACATTTCTTTATTTACCTCAAGTAGTCATTTCTTCAAATTCTTTTGTTCAAATACATTAATAGCTGTGCTGAGGAGGACTACTCATTCAGTACAGATGTGGAAACAGAATTCGGTTCTGGAAGAAAACTTTAATTGATGTTACTTTTGGAAGAATGGGTCTTTGAAATAACATCCACTTGTTTAAATATTAAGTAGAAAAGAAAGTTGTTGGACAACTAACCTCAAACTAAAAGGTTAAGAGCAACTGCAAACAATAGGATGATCAATTCCAATTTTACCCACTATTGAAAAGAAATCCTACCATGTGGTATTGGATGAACATTTAACTTCAGCCTAAATGCTGAAAAGCTACTGATTGTCAATGAAATATTTAATTTAATCAGCAGATTTCCCAAAGATTCCACTGATTAGTGCAGCGTAATGCTGTATTAACACTATTAAAAGTGACATATCATAAACAACTCCCGTATAATACTACAGCAATTTCCAAAGCAACCAGCTAGCAAACCTGTTCTGCAAACCAGAAAACTGGAGTAAGACCAAGCACCCCAAGTTTTAGCATGTCTTTTTGGAGCAAGGTACTGAACTTCCGTCATCCTCAAAGTTCAGTGGTCCCCATGAATAATAATGAAGAGGAAGACAAGATTTGTTGCTCTTTTTGGATCTCTAGACAATGATATGTAACAACACCCAGAAATGTAGTTAACAGCCTCCCAAATCAACATTCAAACAGAAAGGCACGATCTCCTTTTATAACTTGTGTTCTCAAAAACTAGAAGATTCCTATACAAAGATAAATACTCCCTTAGCTAGAAGGGAAAATGTCACACCATTTAGAATGTTTTTTTCTTTTTTTTTTCCTCTGTAAAGTCCTAATGGACTATCTTAATGCAAAAGTTACATGAATATATACAACCTGAAAGAGTATTTTTAATATATATATTTGTACATATATAAAAGTGACTGACACAGAAGGCAGAGAAGCAGGCTATATTCACTCTTTTCCCACTTCTTAGCAAAGCAAGGCAATGTTTTTCAGATGCCATAGGCACAAAATATTTGGTTTGAACACACACTGGTATCTTAGAATACACATGGTGAAATGTAATTCCCCATGGAAGGCTTGTTTGAGGGATACTGGACACAATGATTTAGTTTCATTAATACAGCCTTAGCCACCTTTAAAATAAAAAAGATATCTATTCCAATGAAACTACTGCAAACTCTTCAATGGTATGTTTTCAAGTCCAATATAAAGTTTTTAAAATTGCAATAGAAGAACATCCAAGGTTAATTCTGATACCTCATTCTGATATAGCTGTCTTACAAAGGCCAAATATAATCTTAATGAAAGGCAAGAGGGACAGCAGGGCCCAGTGGTCACAGGAGACATCCCTACACCTGCCTGTACTATTAACTATTCATGTACCTGAGTCTGATGTACCTGTAAAATAAACTGTCTGCTATGTGACAATGACAACAGTCTGCCTACAATGTCGGATGGAGTCATTAATAAGCCAAATCCTGCTTGGTGAAGAGTAGCATAATTAAATGCTTGAGTTCCCAGCAAGGATGAAATCTTACCCAATCTTGTACATTACATTACAAGAACCTAGGAGCAACAACTTCAACAAGACTTCACGACAGGTTGCGATTAATCTGCTTCCAAAGTCAGCCAAGCCCATCAGCATTACAATTCTCCAGTACTTCCCCCCACATCATCTCAGTCCTGGTACCTGTGCTTGTAAATCTATCCAGCCCCTGCCTCTTACATAACATGGCAGCAGACCTCAGAACTGGAAATGAAAAAAAAAACACCAAAAAATTCAGGTGTACGTGTGGGAACTGAGACTGAATTTGAATCGTTCCCCTACCTACACTCCAGCTCAAAAATTCTTGGGTTCTGAACATGTAACTTTTGGGTGAAAGAAGTTACCTTAGAAAGATGGGAAAGAGGAAAGCAAGAGGTGTGGGCAGTCTGCTTCCTTCATTTCCTTGGAACAGCAAAGGGTGCTTAATGGCACGGTTCTTTTGCATAGAAGGAGTGGGAAATGCAGGATAGACAAACACAAATAATTTTTCAAGGCAAATTTCTGCCTGGACAAGAGGAAGGCACTGCATTGTTTTCTGTATATGGAGCACAAGCACAGCACTGCAGTGGCATTTAAACTCATGGCTTCTTCCCTCTTACCACTCTGAATACCCTTACCTCTGAGATGCTTTCACAAGGGTGATTTCAATAAGGTGCACTGAAACACACTCGACAGGAGATCATTCCAGGAGTTAGGACAAAACAGACATAAATAATCCTGGTTTTCTGCAGAAGTTAGAATTTCAACCAAATGAACATGAATAATGCAAACTCTATAAAAAATGAGATCATCAAAAATGAAACTTTGACAGTCTAGAGTTCTTGTGGAGCAGCGGAACTAAACCTATTGTGATGCACTACATACATACCTACACATAATATTACACATGTATATCCATGCATGTACTTACACACACTAAAGAGAGGGACAACAAGCCTAACACCTTCCACCACGTGACCTACTTTCAGATATTTTACTGATAAAACAAACTAGCCATTGAACTTAAAGCTTTCTGTGCTGGGTGTTTGCCTCACACTGGTTTTGGTGTTGAAGATTTAGCTTTAATAATTCAGGTGTTTTCTTTGTTTTGTTATTTATTTGTTTTGTTTTGTGGGGTTTTTTTTAAGAGGGAACACATGGAGTAATATTGTTTTTCCACACAGGAAAAGAAATCTTAAGCTGTGTTTTTGAGATGCTTCAGTGCCTCTGTACTCAGCCTTGAAGTCTGACAGATAAACCTTTGTGGTGTTGCTGAGACAACCCATGCAAATCTGGCCTAGATACCAGCATCTGTGAAAAAAACCTTGTTTGCTCAGTTACAGTTGTTGCATCCTTACAAGCTTAAAACTCCTTCATGGTGGGAATGTTCCAGGCATGAAGAGAGGGGTCAAGTAGGACACCTGCAATTAGAGCACTGCCAGGGGGCTGGCATTGGACATCAGATCTCCAAGCAGAACGACTGCCTCACGTGCTTCATTGACCACCAGTTGGCACCAGGCAATAAGAAGAAACAGCTCACATGTTGACAAGATGGGAGGCAGTTTGAAAACAAGAGTCCTTCTGGCACAGTTCTTGTGTGGAACTTCTGTATATATTATACACATAAATATATACATTCATATACAGTAAGCAGTCCAATAAATACATCACATCAGTTCTTTTGACACAGTACTGATGTTTCTCTTACTTGTCTGAACCAGAACCTGCTCACAGAAATATTATGGAGAGTTGATGTGACTCCAGGTTTAGCCCTCTGTACTTGATGAGCCCAAAATGCTGAATTCAAATACTAACTTAATGTGAATTCAAATCAAGTCATCATTCAGGCACATGTCCCCCTGAAACCCCCTGAAGCCACTGCAGACTAACTCATACAGACAGAGTAAATGCCTTCCTGCCCGTCCCAAACACTGGAGCAGTTACACTTCTCTTTCAGCGACGTGGTTGACCAGAGAATTGCTCTGATCTACTGTCCTCCCAAGAAGAGTTCTGTGGCCATCCATGCTGCCATGGATGTCTCTTGTCCAACTGTCGGATGTGCCCAGAGGACTTTCTGCCCTGGGGGTGTCTGTGCTGGCCAAGCTTCCTGTCCGAGATCGGTAAGGAGGAAGATCTGGTTGATTAGGGGATTCAGATTCAGAACAATAAGGTGGTGGAGGGAGGTCAAACCAAGGTGGTCTGCTGTAAGATACACAAAAGAGTAAGAAGTTACTGAAAACAGTGGTACAGAAGACAGCACATAGTATTCCAATTATGAAAGAACCAAACAGTACTTCTTAGTTTTTCAATTATGACACATATGAGGAGATCTCAGACCTGCCTGTAGGTAATTTCAAAATATCCACATCGTCCCTGGGAACCCAGGTTTCTGGTCAAGGTGCAACATAACTAATTACATCCTGCTTAACAATCCACACTCTGAATTAGTACCTCCAACAAAGCTGGCTCAAAGACAGCTGCAAGAGGTAAAAAATTTTTCTGTATAATATTTACACCAGAGAAAGCACTTTGAAAGAAATATCGTAAGTGGTGGATTTACACCTACAGATAATGATGTGAACACAAGACTTAAGCTCCCAGGAAACCTCCATTAAGTGACAGAGATTAATGGCTTAGAGTCTACGAATAAATAACAAACTGAATTCTCCACACCGACAAATCACTTCTGCTGTCATGAGATCACATACAGAGTAACTGCTAAGTAGCCACAGACAAGATAAGTACTGCATTCAGGAAAACTGTTCTGTGGTTCTGATAGCAAACAAATAAAGGGACTGAAGGGTTGAGCAGATTGATAACAGGTCCTGGGAGCAATTAGCTCTGAAATTGCTGATGGTTCATATCAGCTCAGGTGAGAAACGATTACAAGCTGGACAGCTGCTCATTTAGTTGTCCTTACTAATGAAAAGAAATAATTATTATGAAAGTCAACATTAAGACAAGGGATCTGCAGCCAAAGGCAACAGAGAATAGGAATGTAAATTTATTATTCTTAGATCCCACAGTTCATACTAAAAAATACCAACATGGTGATAGTGAACAATCTGGATCATTAAAGTTTGTACCATACCCTTTTTATGAAGGGAGGATGTCAGTCTAGGATTTTTGTTGGGAAAGACTTTACAGAGAGAGATTAAAATGAAGGTTAATTCCCTACAAATAAAACCAGTGTCATAACTACAAAAACATCAAAACCATCATAAGCCAAATCACACCCACCCACCAAACTTCAAAGCACTTTCAGCTATTTAAAATAAGAACAGTGCTTTACATTTCAGAGTCCCGTTCTTTTCTTCTGTTGGTAAAGTAGTGCAGAGCAGAAGAATGATACAATTTCTTTACAGAGGAATTGAAGAACTCTCTCACTCTTATATACTTACCATATATGAACAGGACTGTTTTTTTTTTAATGCTATGACCTGTAACATAGCTGGTTTTTTAGCAAAACTCCAAATTCAGTTTTCATGTTTTGACTCCAGACTAGCATAGGATATCGATACTAGACAAGTGATACATTCTTTTGCATTTTCCTACCATCCTCAAAATCTCTACTACTAACAACATGTGCTAAGAGAACCTGACTTAAAGTTTGCCTCAAATCCCTTCAATATCAGTAACAGTAAAAGGACCTGAGGACCATGAATTTTTCAGATACAGGAGGAGCTCAAATTTACCCTGAAATTTCACCCTATGCATGCAACAGAAGTGCAACACCAGAATTCTGTCAAAAGCAGTAATAAGAACAAGTGGGGAGCAGCAGCACAGCTTAACAGAAACAGAGTTACCTCCTGCACATACCTTTGGTCGAGCACAGCCTCCGAGTAGGATGGCGGGGAGTCCAGGTCCACGGGCCTGTGGTAGGCCTGGTTGGACATGTACTGTATCCCGTTGTTGACGTTGTAGGTGACGCTGCAGTGGTGTGGGTGATCCAGGACCACCAGCCGGGACAGCAGCACAGGGTGCTGCAGGCGATGCACGGGCAGCGTCATGAGATTGTTGCGCTTCCGCTGGTGGTGCAGGACCAAGGCAAGAAAGGCCACCACGAGTACGAAAATGACAGAGCTACCGATGATGGCATAGGTAATACTAGGGTAGTAAAGCAGCTGGTTTTCTGAGGTCACGTAGTCTTGGCCACTGCCTGCCTCTGTAAGACAAAAGGAAAAGGAAGCCTGAGATTTGTTTCAATATAAAACTGCTTTTGACCTGTGCTGTGTTTCCTGCTAACACACTGTGCAACAAAAGCAGGTTTTCCTCTTCTGTCTGGATTGTGAAAGATCGGATTTGCATGCATGCAAATAGGAGATTGGCTGGCTGTCCCTCGGTCCATCCTCACTCACAGTTAAGTGCCAGCACATAAACTATTAGGCAGAGACAAACTGAGAAAGAGAAAAATGCACACCATAGCAGGAAGCATGTGCACTATTGTGGGAGCATCTCCCCATCCCTACCTATCAGTCATTAACTTTTGTTTCCAGAGGTGAGAAACCCAGTTCAAGCCATAACCACAGTACCTCAGCTGCACCTGACAAACCACATTAGAATCAGAGATGAAGAAGGCCTGATATCCACTTTTTTTATTTTACATTCCCCTGACACCATTTCAGACCCAGTTCACAAGGTCATGCAGTCTTTGAG
Organism: Chiroxiphia lanceolata; assembly: GCF_009829145.1. Classification (NCBI taxonomy): domain Eukaryota; kingdom Metazoa; phylum Chordata; class Aves; order Passeriformes; family Pipridae; genus Chiroxiphia; species Chiroxiphia lanceolata. The sequence goes on along the minus strand of NC_045642.1, from coordinate 20,394,151 downwards.
TAAGATTTTCTTTTTTTGGGCAAAAATTTCCATTTCTGTGCAGGCCGTAATTCCTTATGGACTCAAACAGGCTATTCTGACATTCCTCGACCTCAAGAAAAACGAGAGGCTGAGTAAAAAGCAAAGCAAACCAACCCAGCCCAAAATCCACACAATTACAGGAGCACGATCCATCCAAATTCTTAATTTCCTACTGCAGAAGGCTGGGACAGTACATCTTGATTTTCCTTTCTTTTCTCTATCAACCAAAACTGCTTTTTCATCATTCAGAATTGCAAGAGTCACTAATATATTTCTCTAGCAACAGAATAATGAAATAAATATTGACTGTGTTCAGCATAACAGAAGAGCTTTCCTCAAGCACCCCTTGTTCAGAGGGATCTCTCTCAATATTTGATTTTGGTAGTTCACTTCCATGGTTAAACAAACCACAATTTCTGGCATCACTAAAAATAACTTCGGCATTAGTTAACAAGATAATACAACATAAAATGGCAAATCCTTTAAACATCTCTATTTTAAAGCATAGATATTTAGACACTGGAACAGGTTGCCCAGAGAAGCTGTGGATGGCCCATCCCTGGAAGGGTTCATCCAAAGCCAGGTTGGAAGGGGCTTTGAGCAACTTAGTTCAGTGGAAGGTGTCCCTGCCCATGACAGAGGGTTGGAACAGGATGATCTTAAGGTCCGTTCCAATTCAAACCATTTTATGATTCTGTGATTATTGATCCTGCTACCAACTATGAAAACTAGCACTCAAATAGATGTGTTTTACTGATGATGCCACTATAACCATAGACCAAAGCTCTGCAGGACAGCTACAAGCCACAGACTTTGATTGATACCTAGTGTAACACCTCAGGGAAGACCCTTACTAAATTTATTTCTCCACACAACTGTGCTGGAGAGAAAGCAGAAATCACTGTTACCAGTCAACAGTAGGTCTCTGGTTCACTCAGCAAAGTGAACAAAGTCTGCATGAAGAATGTAAATCAAAGCAGAAGGGAGGAAGGGAATTGACATGCATTAGTAATTTTAATTACAGCTCATCACATATTACTGTGCCTCTTTTAATAAACCCTTAAATTCAACAGTTGAGAAACGAATTCAGGTCACGTATCACACAGGGAGTATAATGACAAGCAGATAATTTTTATGCAAACATCAACAAGTTTATTTGCAAGGGCTGATCCATGGATGAATACCACTACCTGCAGTCTTTAGTGCAAGGAAGGTAAATATATTATGACATCCCAGTAAAACACCACAAGAATCTCATTGACCTTGGCTCACTGTTTACAGTGCACTGGCATAAGACTGAAACCAGTATGGCTTTGCAGACTTGATGAGACGTAATTAGTTACTATGGGATCATTCTGCAGCACAGTCCTTTCCCTTTATAATCTCCATCTTACTAAAAGGGAAGAAAAATGAGAGAAGTATGTAAACTTCTTTTCTAAACTTTAAAGGTTATCCACCTGTTTAGGATAGTATCTCCTACGTCCTGCACCAAACAATTCCACAAATCCAAACGGATTAACCAGACTGCTGAAGAAGTACTTTGTCAAAAGTCAAATGGGATCCGATGACCAGTTTTAGGACAGTGTGAAAGAAAACATCTCTTTTATCTGGTTTTACAGTCCTTTTCATACAACAACCACACATATATTGTGCAGAGATCTGGGGTAAATTTGCACTTAACATGCTGGTTTGGAGATTGGAATTACCGTGGCTAACGAAACATCATTTATTTACCAGTAACTATTATTGTTCAGGTTTTTAGATCCATTCCTTGTATTCCCATTTACTTCACTGTCTCTCTGAAAACAAGAACAACCTAAGGGCATGCCTACAGATCTGTGTGGAAATCGATGAACCAGAAGCAGAGCCATGAAGGCGCTGTTTTGAATAGTGCTGTCTGGTGCACTCTTTGAACCAACCAACAGCAATAATGCATTTGGGATTGGAATTAGTATCTCTAACAGTCCAGCCAATTCTATCCCATGTGACTTTAACATGAAGCTGCACTGAGGAGTACTGAGATTCTTCCTGTGAAGAATCTAGTTTATCTGCTAAGTGCTCCTTCTTGTGCGCCAGGCAGTGTTGAGTATTTGCACAGAGAAACTCTCCCCATTCAAAGAATCCAGCTCCCTAAACATGGATAGTCTCTATAACTTTACAGGAATAGACCATACCAAAGATGGAGTTCTACCTAGAGAGATTCAGCTATCATTGAAACAAAGTCTTATTCCACCACAATAACAACCTTATGATAAGTGGGACTTCTGGTCCAGGAAGACATAATCTTATGCTCCCTTAGCAAACTATGCTTACAAGTATGGTAAGCATACTTGTAAACTTCTGCTCTGGTATAGTTTGTACTACAAAAGACCAACCTCTTTTCTAGCAAAGTCAGTAAATCCAAATCTGTACAAGATGAAAGTAAAACTACCTGAGCCTATCAGCACTGCTTGGCTTGTAGCCCTGGAGAGGGCACTGTCCACTCAGGGGTAAAGAAATGAACTGCCCTTAACAGTATTCCAAAGTAATGCACTCACAAGAAAACTGCTCTGTGGCACAGTTAAAACAGAAGTAGCAGAACTATGAGGCAGTTTTGCATACAAGAGGCTTTTACATCACGTTTTTGCTTCATCTTACTAAAGATTTGATCATGTTGAAATGAATAACTTCTTACAGTTCCATAATAACATTCTGTTTTTTTGTAGAGCCTGGTAAATATACAGATGTGTATAAAGGAATGAAGGGTACTGAGCTGAGACTGCCTGAGGAACCTCTATCCATTTTATGCACACTCTATAGGGAGAAAGTGAGATACAGAAAACACCTTAAAACTTTCAGCTGGACATGCACGACTAAAGGAAACAAAAGCCATGACTCTTTAGCTCTGCTCTAGTAACTTTCAGCAAATGTTTACATGTGACAGAAGTAACTGAACTGAATTTCTTGATAATTCAGCTATCCTCTCCCAGGAGAAGCAGGTATTATCCAGGCAGGTTTAAAAAGTTCCATCTGCTGTGCTACTAAGCGCAAAATTCACAAAAAAGGTGAGTGGGCAAGCGAATTTAATTTAAATCCATGGAGTATTTATTCTTTTGTGCTTCCCTCCCCTCCTTAAGAAGATCTGTTTTCTAATTGTGCCACATATAAACAGTTTATCAATGCCACTTATGCCTATTAAATCCTAGTATCCAGGAAATGCTGAATTCACAGATTAGAGATTTTTGGAGTGTAAAAAGCTTTGTGAATAATTTAAGAAAAGACTGATAAAGGAAATGTAACGGGCTGTGCTCAGAGTGCTATTTTATTGACTGTGAACAAATCTGCTGTCTCAAAGTTTAATAAAAGACCTGAGAGTAACTGCATTAAGTCTGCCAGACACAGGGATGAGAGGCTATTATTTTATCTTTCACAATCCTCTGCTCAAGCCTGGCTTTTCACAGTTCATTGGAGGAAAAGCTTTTGAAATACATAATCTGAGCAGACATCTGTAGCCTTAATGAGCACGAGTCACGGTCCATCTCCAACAAAGATGCTACTGTAACAACACATTTAAATTCCAACCGGTAAAGTGCAGAGCTGCAGCTTGGAAGGGTAAAGAGAACAAAAATCAAATACAGATCAGGCAGAGCCTCCGCACATTATTTACTTTTTGTGCTTGGGGTTCCTAGGGCATCCTAGGTCTCCCAAAACTCTTATATTTCTCATCACTGATGATTTTATGTCCCACTAAAACAAGTCTTACACAGATTTTGTGCACTGAACTCTCAGAATGTTCTTTATTCTAGTGATGTCCTTTCTAATCCAGCTATGTTTTTTCCCCATTGCCCTTCTCAATTACAAACAAGATCCATCTCAGACAACACAGAACCTTGACTTCATGAAGTTTCATGCTAGTTTACCATTGTTCCCCTCCCAAAGAAGCTTCACAGTCCCTTTAGACACCAGAGACAAGGACTTGTTTTCAACTGCATTCCAAGTGTGTTTTTGCTCTGCTTTGGCTTTCTCTGTTTCAGGCACGGAAGAGAGATTCACTAATAGAGGTGTTACACATACTGAAGAGACCTTATCTATGGGAATTGGCCAAAGGAATACAATATGAATTCATCTTTGCTTACCAGGTCCTTGGTAAATGGATAAATTTCTGGGAAAGCAGCAGGATGAAGTTCTTTCCAGGTATGCCTATAATGGCAGTGGCTTCACATCTGGACAACATGTATCTGCACAGATGTCCTGTCTTGAAATCCCCTGTTTAACTCTCTGCTAATTATGAGTGCCCCTAATACCCACAGACCAGAACCGCAGCAATCAGAACAGTCTTTGATCTAAGAAGTTGAAGCAAAGCGTGGATCTATTGCTAGTTCTTGAAGTCACCCCTCAGGTAATTTTCTCCACATCTGCCTGGCTCTTTGCCCTGCTATCCCCATCTGAAAACTAGACAGTGATGTTCCTGGACTCTCAGGATATTCTCCCAAGCTCTTTTGTACTGACAAGAGCTACATTTTCCTCAAAAATCTAAGTGTTTCAAATCTTAATCAGAAGTCTAAATACCAATGGGTGCTCTGTCTTTCAGATGACTGAAAATATAGTCATGACCTTGCCTGCATAAACAGAGTAGGTCATTTTCATATGGAGAACTTGTTACTCACACATGTATATAATTTTTTAAAAAATCACAATTGGTATTAGTGTTACAACTTGAGCTTTAAGCAATGAAACAGGATTTCTCTGTATAATGCACTTTTAGAGGCTCTGAGCAAGACGATGGCCATTGTTCCCAAGAGTGCAAAGCTAAGCTAAGACTTGGAACTATATATAGTTGTAAGTCTATACAAGTAGCCAGCAAGATAAAACTCAGGACAGTATCAGTCAGCAGAATTAGAAGCAGTGTTAGTATGTCTCATTCAGTGCATCAGAACGAGTGCATTACCCGTGCCTTCCTCCCCACACTTAAACCCCTCATCCTGACCATGCGCCACAAGAGCTGCGCTTTCAAGTCTTTGCAGCTGCTCCAAAAGAGCAGCTGAGTCAGCCTGAAGATCAAGAGCTTCACCTCTCACATGCCATCCTTTTTTATCTTCTGCAGGGTAGGATAATTACTCCATGCACTTCACACACACACACAAAGAAAAGGAAAGCAGCAAACTGAGCAAATAAGCAGAGAACTAAGAAATACTTAGCAGTTGTCATGGCAACTAAAGTTCTTAAATTAACTTGGCAGCAATGTAAAAACCTGCAAAGCCAAAATCTGCCATAAAGTACAGAAACAAAAGGTCCAGGCTTGGCAGCTGGATGGAGCCCAAGGAGGAAATTAAAGTATTACTCAAATGTAATTCAGGACCACTCCAGCATTGATCTGTGCAGCATTTACTGGACATGTGATAGCCCAAAAGAACAGTGGTGTACTTCAATTAATTCACAGCCAAACACTAGGCCCCAGAGCAGAGGCAGAACATAAAAAGAAAGGACCTTCTCATAATAAAGTCGTCTTCTCTAAATAGAGAGGTTCGGTTACTTCTTTTTTTCTCCTCTTTCTCCTTTGTAAATGGAGGGTCACCATCAAGGAGCCTGCCATGAAGTTAGTTACTATACACTTCTCGTAACATTTTATGACAGGAAGATGCCACTCAGGAAGAGCCTAGTGCCCAGAAAGCTCTAGGGGCTTCCACTACTATTGGCCTCTTCCCAGCCACTACATCAAACCTGCTTTGCAGAATGAAAATCTCAAGCCACTAAAAGGCTCTTTGGTAGACCAAGCTTATAAAATAAATCAAGAATGTGCTTCTAAGAAAGAACAACAGTATTACCTTCACAGCATTAACATGCTCTTAGTGCTCTTGCCAAGACATATGACAACTACACACCTCTCAAGACTCTAGTCCCAGTTCAAGCAAGGTGCCTAAGCTGGAGATAACAGCCGCTGATCTTGTACCATAGCCTGCTCCTTCCCCCTAAACTCCCAAGAGAAATTGCAGTCTCACCTTGTTCCACTCATAAACAGTATAAACTGCATAAAACGTCCAGGCTTTGTGTCTTTGGTGGCCGTGTGATCCATTGCATGCCATTAATGACTAGTATAGGATAGTCTTGAAAGTCTTAAAACAAAAAAATGTTTTAATGGAAAAGTTAACCAAACTGTGAAATTCAACCAGCAAGACCCAAACATACTCAGTTAGTCTCCAATATTTAAACAGCAATGGCCATAAACTAAAGCACAAGAAGTTCGACCTCAACATGAGGAAAAACTTGTTTATGTCGAGGGTGGCAGAGCACTGGAACAGGCTGCCCAGGGAGGTTGTGCAGTCTCCCTCTCTGGAGACATTCAAAACCCATCTGAACACATTTCTTTGTCACCTGCTCTAGGTGACCCTGCCTTGGACTAGATGATCTCCAGAGGTCCCTTCCAACCCTAACAATTCTGTGACTCTGTAATATCAGCTTTATCTTCACTTCTTTAACTAATGGCATACCAAGTACATTTTCTGCACTGGCACATTTATGTGCAAGTGCACCGTCCTGTCTTCTGCAAAGGTTAATTGGAGCTCTGAGGTAGGTAAGAGCCTGGACGTTGTATCTGCTCCCTGCTAGCACAGAAGCATGCTCTACCTTCAAGTCAAAAGTATGAAGGAAAACAGAATTTTCAAAGGCCATGAGCGCCTTTGCCTTTCCTATTCCAGTCTGAGCGTCTGGAATCCAAGTTTCCATGGCATACTCCACTAACATTCCTTAGAATCATTTGAATATCTAGGAGGCGGAGAAACCCAACAAATCAAACCAAAAAGTAAACTAATTAAAATGAAAATCAGCAGATGAAATGCTTGTGTTTTTATCATCTATCAACTCTGAAACTAAATTACACATTGCAAAACTGTTACCAGTTTATCTTGAGTGATCTACACGCCTGAAAAAATGCAAGTTATTTCAATGGGAAAAGCTGAATGTGGGATGCTGTACAGGACAGACGGATGAATTTCATTTTTATAGCATTATTCTGAAGGCTGGTAAGAAGAGACACATACTCAGCTAGAACGTGCACATTAACTTTTTACTGGATGCCGATGAGTGCTCTGGACAGCTTGTGCACAAGAATAATAATATTAAGGCTTGAAGAGATGCAGTGCAGGGTTTGTGGAGCCTGCAGAGTCAGGTATACTTGGCAAGAAATACTGTTTAACTGTGATTGAGATATACTATAGTGTAAGTTTATAATTAGTTTATAAATTTAGTCTAATCATTCAAGTGTATTTTAATGGCTCTGATTTTTGAAAAAGTGCTAGTACAAAGTCCTTGCCCTGTCGTATATTACTATTACCAATCCTACTTTTTTTCTAGAGTTGTGAAGAAGAGATTTTGTCTGATACACAGTACACATAGCTTTACTTGTTCAAGATAGTGTCCTAACAATTTAGAAACCATGAGCAGGTTCTGATCTTGCATAAAAAAAGAATCAAAACAGCAGAGACAGACAAGACCTGTCAATCTCCTTCCTAGGGTCACATTTCACACCATCCATTCATACCTACTCAATGTCCCTTCAATGACAGCTTTTAGGAGAAGAAATAGAAGAAACCAGCAGCAACTTCACTCCAGCAAGAGCCTGCAGGCTACCCCCTGGCTCTAGGAAGCCAAAGGAGATGGGAGTGGATTTGGGTAGACGTTCAGTCCAAACCAAGATGAAGCACAATACCTGGTTGCACCAGAGAAAGCATCTGTGCAGTTACATCATGAGATGCTTTGCTTATTAAAGTTATTCTGACTTTGCAGTACCATTGTTTGACATATAAACTAATGTTTCCTTCCAGCTGCAAGCTCTATAAACTCGGAGCAAACAGCAAGAAAGTCTCGCCAAACAGTGGCCTCAGCAGCTTCATTGTGTTCAGGTTATACCTTCAGGAAGGTCTTAACAGACATTGTACTTGGTTGTAAATCAAACTCTAAATTTTTAATATTATATATATATATATACACGTGTATATATATATATATAAAGTGTAAAATACAAAAGCAGAGAAGACAGCACTTGGTTGTGAAAGTAACTACTGCACAGCCCCATTTGGCCTTCCTGTTCACAAGACACAGACTGTCTAATGCCAGAGAAAGAGAGGGAGAAGGAAAAACAGAGAAGTAAATGAAGCCAAGAGAAGAAAAAGAAAAAAAGCTACATTTGAAAGCTAGTGTACATAAGCAGGACACTAACAAGCATCTGGAAGGCATTAACACCAGGAAAAAGATAAATTGTGCTTTTCATCCTCTGATAAAAATCTCACTTGATCAGAAAATATGACACTGAAAATAGTAAGTGGGTGGGAAAGATTCAAAGGCTGTGGCTGCCAATGGCTCATTAGAAAATGGAAAGCTTTTCAGGGGAGTCCAAAAGATTCTGGTCTGGATCTGATACTATTCAGTAACTATCTGAATGACAGAAAATGCTTATTCAGCTCTCTGTTAGGCAACATATGAACCCTGCTAGACAGGATCAAAATTAAAAATTACTTGAAAATAGCAGAGATGCTCAGGATCACAGGTATTCTGGTGTCAGCAGAAAATAGCATGTTAACTGGCAGTGAAAAATACAACCCCAACAGTATTCAGCTATAGCAAGGTGTCTGCTCAAGTATTTATCCAGCCTGGGACATCACACTTAGAAAAAAAAGCAAATATGAATCAGAGCTTGGTGGAGAACAACATGAATTATCAGATGTCCATAAGACACTAACTATCAAGAAGGGTTTTAAGAATGAGGTTTGTTTAGGCTGAAGAAAACATTGCAAGGAAGCTTTTAATATTTTTAAATACAGAAGTTTGAAATGACAATCAAAACAAGACCTGCTCTAACAATAGAAACACAGGGCTTTTGAACACTGCAGAAAAGTGCCCCAAATCACTAACATGAAGATCACAGTTTCACTTCATACGTCTAATTAATTAGAGCTGCTACCTTTGTCTGTGAATTAACAGTAGTAGCACCACATCCCTCCATGCCCTTAGATTTCCAGTCACCCTGACCACCCTGATGGTTTTATCATAGGGACCCTTTACGTCCTCAGGAGAGTTTCCCAAAGTTTTTCCGAAGAATATAAAAAATCCTACAAATTTTAAGTATCTACAATTCAGGTTAAGTCTGAAGTTCTTACCCCCCAAAGGCAAAGCACCACAACAACTTGCTATCCCCATGTGTAGCTCTGGTATCAGATGCAACTTGCTAAGTGGCAAGGAGAATGAAGCACTGGAACAAATCCTCTTGAGCTAACAATGGTCTAGATGTCTTGTACCCCGAGACATCTGATAGTCCTGAATGTATATACTGGCCTATAGTCAAAAAGAAATAGCAACACTTTAATCCCTACCAATCAAATAACCCAAAACACCACATAAACCCCACATTTGGCTTCACCAAGCCTGTCTTCAGATAAACAGGAAAAAAGACCAAAACCACTCTCTAATAACGAGGATGGAGCTCCTCCTTTAAAGAATCTTATCTTACTTTTAGTATGATCCCATTCTACTGCCAAGTTCAGTAGGAGTTCATACTTCATTGACAAATCTATAAATTCTATAAGCATTAGAAACTAACCGTGTATTCATATAGGAAGAAGGAGTTCATCTCCTCTAATGTGTAGAGGACACTTGGATAGCTTTCCTCTGTGGATGGACTCTGCATAACATTTCAGACATAAATCAAGATGTTATAGTACCTGGGACTTTATCCAGAACCTTCATTCCTCTTTTTGAAATAGGCATTATAAAAATTTTGGTTTCACTTCAGCAAGTTTTCATATAAATAAATTAAGCAAAAAATATCTTTAATTACAGAACGAAGAAAATTGCTGCACTTGATGAAAGGTTGTTTATTCAGCAATGACAAACACAGCCTAATGAATGTGAGAGTGCCAGATTTTCTTCTTGCTGAAGATGGAGTCTTGTTTTTTGTTTCCAGAGAGATTGTGGAAACATTTATTTTCCCTTTGACCCTGGCTGACTGACTGAACTAGTCATACTGAATTGTGCAATTCTTGACATGAAAAGCATGTGTACAATGAAAGAAAGAAAAATGTATTTTAAAATTTTTATTAAGAGGTAAGAAATATAATTATTAATCACTGTGTCAAGATAATTATTGTATGCAAGGACAAATGAAGAGATTTTTGGTGGCATACTTATAGTTCTCATTCTGCACGAAAAGACTTGAGGCAAATAATAATGATTAGTACAGCTTAGCATAGTTTAAAAGGCACTGAATTAGCTAATGTGTCACATGAAAATGAACCTTTATTGACAGAAGCTTCATCTAATATATAGCAGTGGTAAAGAAGGTTAATAGAAAACTGGTTTATCATAAGCAAAGGATATTAATCGTATCATTGCGTGATTCTACAAAATCTCAATGAAACCATGTTTGAACACTGGCATTCTATTCTGTCCAGCTTATTTGAAGACAGAATTAGGTTGATGAGAGAACAGCATGAGAAAGAAAGATGATGCATGGGGGAAACAGGGCTTAAATATCAATGGAAAAAAAGTATGATTTGTTTAGTCTTGAGAAAAGATTATTAAGAGGAGATATGATTGAAGTATTTATAATAGCCATGGGTTATAAAAAATAAGCTCAGTGACTAATTTTTAGATTACTGGGCAGATCATAAACTAAAGGCTAAAGGCAATAAGGGTAAAGGGGAATAGATGCAGGACAAATTTACTGAAACACTTTTCAGTAAGAAGAGAAAATAGGTAAAATGATGTTTCATGACTATATGTAAACAAAAGATGAGTGACTGTATAGAGTATGTGGTGGAGAAAAGCTACTAGGGAGCATCAGTTGTAATAGCTGAGACATGTTTTTATTCACACACCCAAGACCATCTGCAACAATTTTAGAAATCATTCTTAAAGCAAAAAAGGTCAGTAGTTTACCCAATCTGAAACAAACTGAAGGAAGAAACAAAACCATATACTACCACTCCTTCATAGTACAAATGCAAATGACTAAATATACTAATTCTTTCATAGTGTTATTCCTTCAAGTATTTACAGACAAATCACATAAATGTTATAGTAATTCAACAAGATAGGTAAATCTCTTCCATACCTAAAAAAGCAAGGCTTACATTAATAAAACAATTCACCTAAAGTTGCAGAGCTAAAAACTGTCATCTAGGCTCAGAAATTGGGAGTTCTTGGCTTCCATCAGCCAGACCCTCCATCAGCTCTCCACATGTGCACACACACACACACACATACACTTTAATGAATCATTTACTTTTTCTTTACTATCAAAGAGGCAGTAGCTTTATCGTTTTACTCGTAAGGTGCACTTAATTATCCTTGAGCAACTCAGTACTGTCCTCCCCAGCACTCTGTGGTATTTTAACAAGCCATCTACAGTGTTCACATATTAAAGATGGAGACTGACTTAATGAGCTTATGTCTCAGTGTAAAAACTTGACTAAACACAAATTAGGAAAGAAAATTAAAAAAAAGGACCAAATCACACTGGATTCTAGACTAAGTGGAACATAGCAAATATCTAGAAAATATCAAATAAAACCCAAACCAAACCACAGACACACACTCGATCCTCATAACGCTTTGCTCCCTTTACAAACTATTTTTCTTTAATTTTTCAGCTAATTTTGTTTCCATAGATAAAGACCCCATAAAAAAAGACCTTTGGATCCCAAAGGCCTGACTCTGATCTTAACATCACTGTATACAGTCATCACTCTTGCCTTGTGCTTGATGTCTCCTCTGCCTCATGCTCACCTGTGCAACTCTACATCTTTCTCTTTGAACATTTTAAATACACAAACAATAAATGGTGCAATTTGCTGTCACTGGGCTTTTCACAGAAGTTTCACAAGCTGTAAAATTGGAACATAATGGTTACCTGTGACTCATAAAGTGACAGATGACCTGGGAGACCTTTACCTAGGAAAAACAGATTCTAAAATGCAATTTTCTCACTCTGGGGTGTAACTACTCTGCCTTGGGAGTGTCACAGCAGTTTTGAAGGGATTAAAACAAAGAGCAGTCTCCATAACTGAGCCAGCTAAAAGTGTCATTAAATACAATTGCTTGCCATGCTTCCCTTCCCCAAACAGTCTCATGCATATTCATCACTGTAATTACAGCAGTAGAAACCTCCATGACTAATTATGCCATGCTTCTCATCTTCTATATGCCTGGAATTTTTTACATAATTACTGCTGAAATTAATTGCAAGTTACTTAATTTTGCACTTTGTCCTTTCAAGCTGAATTGAAAATTAAAATTTTTCCAACCAAGTCATTCTTGAAAGCATGGTGCTTTTACCTCAGATGGTGCCATAACCGAAATGGTCATTTAACGGTTTTTAGTAATAGAGCATAGAGGAGTACTATCAATTTTATAATTTAAAACAAGAGCACTGCCCTAATACATATTTACTATATGCTTGTTAGTTGTACACTCTTCAAAGAATATTCAACCTGCCCACTGAGACACAGGTTACTATATCAGTCCCAGTTGGCTTCGGTTAAGCTCAAACTGGGAATTTTCTTTGACTGTGATTCAAGCACTGTGCCTAATATTTCAAGGGTAGCTTAATGATTTTGGGTGTCCAGTCCTACAACGGATTTTGAAAAAAGTAACAAACATTTCCTCCCTTGAGAGGCAGGGAAAGAAGAAGAATCAGATAGGAAAGCCAAAGTTTGACTTGGTATAGAAAAATAATTGCCTGAAAATATTTGATTTAGCCCAGGAACACATGGTCTCCTCATTTTCTAGGGCAGTCCCTGTAGTCAATGGTGCACATGGTGATTTATTGATTTGGAGGTGCCTTTAATAAAAGACACTGTACAAAGCAAAATCTTGTTGTCTACTACAAACTATGCTGTGACAGTAGATGCAAGATGTAAAACCCCTGGATGGGGGTCCCAGCAATTTCCAGAACACAACTGGTACTCAAACAGGACCAGTAACACACCTCAGCAAACCAGAGGACATTTCAGAGGTCAACACCATATAGCTCCATGTAAATCAATCCACTATTAAGGTTATTTTCATTTAAACTTATGTCCTTAGTACCTTATAATGGTGGCAATATTAGCTTTTCGACCTATTAAAATAATTCATTACTGTTTCAAACAAAACAAAGTTTGTATTTCAAATACCTTTTCTATCTTAACTTCAAAGGTTCAATCCTGTTGGGTTTAATGAAATTTTATTGTTTTCATCTGTCAAGAAATCTAATCAGCTAGTAAATTTTTGGAAGGACAAGAATAGTTTGGTAACAGGGCAGTTGTTCTTTACTCCTCCAGGCTCTATAAGTCACTTACCTAACTCAAAAGATAAATTTTCTCTTATAATCTTTCAAGGCTTCACCACAAGAACCAGAGAGAGTGAGTAGCAACAATGCAAGGTGGACAGCCTGACTCATTCAGGAAGCAAGTTCCTCTCAAAATATGTCTTTTATTTAGCAACCTCTCCATGAGCAAAACATCACTACATAAAGGGAATAAACCACGTTTATAAATTCTGCAAAAATTCCTTTTGCTTCAACAGGTCAAAAGATCTGTCCACAATAAATCTGTCACAAAGATCCCCAGTGCAGGCTATTTTGTCAGGAAGGGAATCATTACTGCTACCTTGCCTTTCACTTATCTAGAGTGAAGACTGGTGTCCTCAAAGAGCAATAGGCTGAAAAGGAACACCACAGGCATGTCAACAAATGAGACCTTCCAAAAGACTGGTAGGAGCAACTACATCTGGAACATCTATAGAGTATTTCAAAATCTTATTGCAGCAAAAATCAGATCCCAGATACTTAATCTTGTCATTCGTGTTGGAAAGTGCTTATTAGAGCACATGACAATAGTGCTAAAGGCTTGAGCAATACAAAGCAGGGCACAGGGTTAAAGCTGTCTTGGACCACAGCTACAGAAAGAGACAGAAAGGGACTTCCTATCATCAAATCAGGAGGAAGTGTACATCATAGTCACCAGAGTAGGTATTATAAGGAAAGTGGGAACTTAATAGCCAAAACTACTGAGTGAAGAGCACATGATGAGTTCCCAAGGTGGACGGGTAATAATTAAAAAGGTAATCAAAAAGAAAAAGCATTGAAAATCAAGAACTCAAGAATGTCAAAAAAGCTCTTTCAGCAAGTGTTGTAAAGACCTATGAGTAGTGATCCCTTGCCAGCAAAGCAAATGAATACAGTATTTCTTCTGTCTCAGTAGACTAAGAGCTGCTGAACCTGGAAGCCACGTGTGTATTATTAACTAGGAGGTTCTGAACAAACTAGACTGGTACATTGGCAGAGAGCAATGACTTCTGTTTTACAGATAATTTGCAACTCAATGGGGAAAATCCCTACTTGTTTATCATGTCCAATTTAAAACTGAAGTAAAAAATAAATTCAGTTGCATACTTTTATAGACTGACTATAGTTAAATATACCTCTACAAAAAATTGCAAAGCTTTTCTAAACAAGTTAAAATTTTCTAAACCAAACAAATTTTTTTCCTTCATTTTGCTAATGGCTAGCAGTAGTGTTACACAGATGTATACACAAAAATACAAGGAATGGTTTGGTGTGAAATTCATGAATTTTTTCGTACTCTGCATCTTTATCTGATGGAAGTCTTCTATGCCCTAATTCATAACTCAGAAAACATATGCTACAAAAATGTCATGCTACTGCAGACATCCTATGGATCTCCCTATGCATACCTACATAGTACATGAAGAAAGATTTCTAAAACCTAAAAAAAAACCCCAACAAAAAACAAAAAGAAAGAAGAAAAATCAGATTCTGTCAGTCTTGCAAATGTCAGTCATTTATCTGAACTACCCCACCACAATATTTCTCCTTTAATTAAACATCAAATCAGTCAAGTAGGCATGCAGATTTAATTACTGCTGGGGTTTAAAATTAGCTTATTTCCACTTGAAACCAGTGAAGGTTAGCAGGATGACCTCAGTGTAATGGAAAATCCTCAGTCTGCAAGATGCTGGACAAGAATTTGTCTCTTATGGGACAGTTTAAATATCATTCTCACTAACAAAGCTCACAAAGAAGTACTGGTTTAACAAGTTTAACCCAAACATACCTGAGGTCTATGGCAACTGAATATTTGATAGAAATAAATCAACCTGTTTTAGGGAAATAGCCTATTCAGCCTCAACTTTGTCAGCTCAGTGAGGGTGGACCTGACGTAGAAGTCCACAAAGATCTTCATGTTTGATTGATACTTTTCTCCTCTGACTCATCATTGTCACTGACCATTTCATTCAGCCACCCTAGAACAGGAGCCAGGGGTCTGGTCACTTGAAGTGAAGTGGTCAGAGCTCTCACAGAGGATGATGGATGGTACAGGAAAGGGGAAAGAAAAGGGGAAAGAGGAAACTTAGGAAACAACTTTGGGACAGAAGCAAGAGTGGAAGTGAATGAGGGACAGAAGAGTCATTAAGGCAACACAGCATCAATTCAAAGTGTTCCCCATCAGACAAGGGAGTGAGGATTGTCACCCTGAGCAGAGTCTCTGCAGAGCTTCTGGTTCACACCAGGGGTTTGGAAGAGACCAAGAACACACCCACCATGACGATGGTAAGAAGTTCTGTTCCCTCCTGAATTACATCCTAAATGGACTTCTGTGCTAGCTGTTGGCAATCTGAAACCCACCTCACTGATTTCCAGAGCACTGTGAAGGAAAACCTGTGTACATCTTCGTTCTTTTCCTGCACGAAGATTTTGGACCAAGAATCTCAAAAAGCCTATATGTCAGATGCAAACAGTGATTCTGGTTCTGGGCAAAACCCAATCAATGAAAGCAATTGATTGCTTAGCAATATCTAATTAGCTGAAAACGGGACAAAGCTGCTTAGTGGGAAGCAACTACAGGCATTTGTATTTATTAAAAAAAAATCAAGTACTCAGTGAAAAGCAACTGAGAAGGCAGCTGAGAAGGTACTTAGTAATACAGTCATCTTGCATTTAAAAATTGCAGATGTTCCTGAGTATCTTTGTAACCCTACTCTAATACTCTGTCTAGACAAAAACCCCATAGAGTGTATAACATATGACACTTTCTACATCCTCTGTGGGGATTAAGTAATAAATCAGGTTTTCAGACTCAGAAAAATTGCATTCCTGTGAAAGTGAGTTGCCAAATTTCAGTAAAGGAAAGGTTTTCTGCCTTTGGGAATAAACCCATGCTGCTTTAAGGATGAGTATCAAGAGACTATATCCAGGAAAATAATTAAACCAGTTTTGAAGTAACAGAATCTGTAGAGATCAAGGAGAAAACAATGACATATTCTATGCTGCACATCCTCTTTTTAATGCTGCATCTTACACAAAGACTCCAAACTTGACACTCATTGTACAGAACAAATATTACGCATGGTCTTCATTGCATGCTAATTCTGTAACAGAAATGCAGCATTATGACATTTAACACAAAATCAGTATTCTTCTATTCTCCTCTTCACTAGCATCTGATAGCAAAGGAAATTGGGGTTGTGTGATCTTACCTGGTCAAAGGAGTTCAAATCCATATTCTTTTATCTCCCCAGAGTTACTGAACCTTCCTAGGCTGTAGGTTGTGGCCTAACAGAGTTTACCTGGGACACAGGAGATGCCAATTCTGATCTCTTGTCCAAGGACTGCTTATGGTTTTCTGTATACAGTGCAACATATAAATACATGAATCATATTTAAGGAGAAGAATGGAATATAGAGCTGTCTCCTCCCATCCCTCTTTCTCCACCTTACCAGCCCAAGGACTCTCCAATTCTCTCCTGCAAAGCAATAAAACATAAAGAAAAGAGTGTTTCCATCCAAATAGCCTGAAGCTGCATGGTTAAAGGCTCTCTCTTAAGGTGTTTTGCTCTTGATCACCTTAGGATGAAGGCAGCACGGTGTTCCATACTCTCAGACAAGATGTAACTAACTACGACAGCAGATGAGAGGGAAAATCAGCCTATCCTGGGTCTTTCTGAGCTAAGTGGATGCAAATGCTACATTTTTGGTGGAACTTAATCCTGTTTGTGTATGTGAGTCCTCCACCTTGGGAGTCTTTGGGAAATGAACTGCTGCTTAGAGCATCCCATTCAGATACAGGTGTGAAACCAAAGCCAAATTGCCTTGTCCTGCCCAAATGGAAGCAGAGACAGAATACTTCAGCTGCATTAATCTAGGTCTTTTATTAACTGTTTGCTACAGCTCAGTGGCACAGATCTTTCAAAAACACTCATTCTATTGTCTCCACCATTATCATCAGTGTAGTTCTAAATTATGAGGGAGAGATTAGAAAAAAACCTTCCTTTCTAACTTTATCTTTGGCACAGTTTCTTTGCTGAAACTCTAAACATAATTATTCAATTGCTTATTAGTTGCTTGCTGTTTCACTTCTAATTGGATACAGAGCATTTCATTTCATGAACTGCACATCCTTACCTAACAATCCTTTATACTGCAATGCATTTTTAATAATGTTCTGAGCGAAAAAATATACTGCAGTACACCACGTAAGGCCAATACTTTCTCAAGTAAAGGAAATTTCCCTTAATCTGAAGCCCCACAGATCAACTTCATCTGTTCTATTTACTTATACTTAGTGAATGCATGCCACAAAGCATAAGCATTTGCCATGGCAATGCACTCAGTTCTAGGGCTTCTGGTGTGTGATAAACATTTTAAATGCTTTATGCAAATTCCTTCTTTTCCAGCACAGGAAAGCTTTATTCAGCCATACTATACCGTGCATTTTTAACAGTTCACAAGGTCACTTCAATAAACCCTAACTCAGACTGAATTGCACAGAAATAATCCGAGGCTCTGACTTTCCCCTGTAACCAATGACACTCTTCTAAAACACAGAGTACATGTTCTTTACTATTTTTCTTGGTACCTTATTGTAAACCAGGTATTCTGGAATTCTCCTTTCCCTCCAACAAATTCCTGATCATTAAAATGTCAAAAAGACACAAACAAATGCTTTTGGCTGCCAAGGATAATATTTCAACCTAGGCTGAAAAGCAGGAAACAGAAGATAAAGACCTGCACTTTTCAAGCCACAACATGTCCATGGATAAAGTCTGCTGTTCATTACTGAAAGCCCTTCTGTACCAAGAAAACATGCCAGGTTCCCTGTTCTCCAGTAATATATGTACATGTATAAAAAAAGAGAACATATTTGTTGGGACTGTATTAATGTTTACTTTTGATTGCTCTGGTCAAACAATTAAGCTGTTTTGCTGACTAAAAAAATTAACTTTCTCCCCCTTGCAGTTAATACAGATGCTTTTCCCTCACAAAAAAATATGTTTTTCTGTAGGACACCCAGAGCTGTGAGTGCAGCTTTGCTCTTCTGCCTTGTGGTTATACTGTGCATCTTAAATCATACACCATTTAAGCTAAAATAATGTTAAGCTTATGATCATGTCGGTTTTTAAAAGCTAATGATATGTGCTACTTAAAGCAAACTGCAAACCCAGTGGGAGGCATTATAATTAATACAGTTTGTTCAAAGAAAAACAAATGCAATTCCCCCTCATCTGTCAGCCAGCTGTACTGCAACCTGAATGCAAGGAGCACAGAACAATAAAGCAAGCCTGTGAGAAAATCAGACAGAATTGGGGCTCGACAAAGAACAGTAAGAGTATAAGCCAATTGCACCAATATGAGGTAGGAAGATTCGAGTTTTGCTACATCTATTTAATAAATATAAATTTTCACCATCTGCTCTGGTTTCAGGGTTATCTTTTGCAGCAGAGATTAGCAGACAATTTTGAAATGCTCTCCCCCAAGGAGAGCTCTTCAATTGTACTATAAATTATGAGAGCTTGCAAATTCAAGCATGGAGGAAAAGCACAGTAAAAACATGGGAAAGAATAAAGAAAAGAGTTTACACAGCCGTATAGGCCATTGGAATTTCTCTCCAGCCCCTGAAGACACTCCCACACCAATCAGTGGCCTCCCATTAGCCACTAATCTAATACTGATTTTAATCTCCTTTACACAAAATTAATTACTATAATACTAGATGACTTACTACCCATTTAAAATGGAATATATCATATTGAGATCAGGTCCTTAACATTTTGACAATCTTAATAGTGATTCCCCCAGAGCAACTGCTCTTGGAGAATTCAGCTCAGTAACATCTACAAAGTCTTTTTTTTTTTTTTTAAACAACAACAAAAATTGTCAAGACTGGCTGTTCTACTCATAACAAATACTGTCACATCTATCAGTACTTTCATGCTCCAATCTTAGCATGGAGCTTCCAAGCACTTGCTGAAGCTTGAAATGACAGAGACGTTTCATTTCTTGCACTGACGCAAATGTAAATTTATTAACATGCTGTACTGCTGAAGTAGGACAGCCTCCATCTGAATGAGAAACCAGTCTGGTGGACTACAGGTTAGCTAATAGGTAGGGCACGTGGATAAGAACAGCTATCCTTTGGTAGAAATCTATGTAGATATTGGTAGGGACACAGTCCTTTCCTCTCCTGCTGAGACCAAGTGACCCAAGAGCTGTCAACTGAATATTTAAATTGAGGCATGTATGTAAGGCTGAGTTTAACTTACCATGTCGGTACCAATGTATTATTGGGCATGTCTTCACACACAAGCCTGCACAGCTTCACTTTCCTTCATCTCTGGGCTTCATTTATGACCAGCACCTGTTTCTATCTTTAAACTATCAATACCTCATTTTGAAAAATCAGGAAAAAATTCAACCAGGTCTTCTCTGCACTATATATAAAATTCACCAGGCCATGAGAAGAGTGATTGCAAGAGGGATAACATCAGGAACTTTGCTCTTAGCCCACTTCCCCTCAAAACACAGGGACTGCTAGTGTATGCATTTCATCTAACTGGGTTAAAAGGAAATGGGTGGGTAATGACATGCACTGCAGATCCACTTAGAAAGCAGATGACTCAAAATCTGGCATTCATTAAGTTTTAAATAATTTTTTTTCCTGCACTGTTTCTTCTTCTTTCCTCCCCTCATACCCCACAGATATGAAACAAATCTAATTTATCTACGTCCCAAAATTTCTCTAGGTACAATACTATTTTTCAAGCAAAAGGACAATTCTAAGACCACACAACCCAGCGGAGGTCAGGATGGCATCCACTAGCACCCAATTAGGTAAGTGAGTAAGTGCTGCCACCACCAGCACCAGATCATCTTCTCAGAGTTGATTATCACATTGGTCTAATTTTTGCTTAGCTTAGTATTACAGAGCTGTGTATATGATATATACATCATACTCATTTGAAAGTGTGACCACCATGAAAAAATGCAATGATAGATAACTGCTTTATTGGTTCACTGACTACTATAAATTGTAACAACTGTTTCAGACGCTGTTCTCCTAACCTGGCCCTTCCTATTTAGAAAATCATACTCTTTAAGGGAATGTTTTCGCCTCACACAACATTCTGACCCCATTTTCTGGATTTTCAGCTTGACTGGTCTCTTCTTTGAACTGACAAATTTAAGTAGTAGACACTGTATCTACATCACATTTATTAATGAAAGAATTATTGATATCTTTTAAATTTGGGTAACCTGAGGACTGTTTCACTTGGCTATCCACAGAACTGAAACTGAACAGAAGTAGCTGAATGAGCAGCACTGAATACAGAATTCACATCAGTGAACTGTATATCCCACATAATATTTATGTGATGTGGGATTTATATCAGTTCTTTTCAGTACGTACAGAAACATGTAAAATTCAGAACTGTCTTCAGAATGGTAAATGGGTTTAAATTTTTATGGTTTAGAAGTATCCTTTCAGACTCAAACAACCATCAGAAATGCCAAAACAAAATGGTGCCTTCTCACATTACAGATTATAAACAATAAACAAACAAGAGCTGTAATTTGTCAAATTGAAGGGGGAAAGGAACATATTCATACATGCATCAGCTTCAGATTGTCAAAAAATCAAGAAGCAATAAGCCTAGTACCTCCACAGCATTTTTGTCATTCCCCAAACTCCAGGAGGCTTATATGTTGTAGCTTTGGGGGAACAGAGGATGGCATGTACAAAGACTGTGTAAACATAACCATTATGAAGATGCTAACAAAGAGATTACTTTCCAAGTAAAGACTCTTGGTAGAACACCAGATGCTTCTTCCTGATGTTAATTAGTAACAGTAAAAATCCTCCCCCACCTCTGTAATAAAACAAAAGCCACTTCACCAAATGCAAGAGCCTCATTACCTTCTCTGTGTTATGCCTTGTTTAGTTCATGTTTTGGCCTTCATCACTGATCTATAACAAAAATTCCTCTCTTTCTACATCTATTTCCAAGAAAAGCTGCCCTGAATGATCATGAAGTCAGCTTTTGAGGAAGAACACTCTGGAAACACTTTTAATTGCATTATTTCAGTGAGCAGTACCATTCTCTTCCTGATAATTAGTGGATTTAATTAATAAAGACAGTCTCTCAAAGAACTAAAATCTGCCTTTCTAATGCACACCAAGCTTAATTAAAAAAAAAAAAACAACCAAACAAAACCCCACATAAAATCAGAAAGGCTTCATGGGAAGCAGGGGATAATATACCTAGAGTCATTAGAATTGTATGTCAAGATTACAAAAAGGATACCTAAGCCCTTTATCCTCTCAAGAGACAAAAATTATCCATGTAAGGCAAAAAAACCAAAAAACAAAACTAAATCAAAACAATGGGAAACAAAGAATAAGAGACAAATTATAAACTTCCATTCATCATTATTTACTGGCACAGCCAAGGTAAAAGAGTGATTTAATCATGTTCTGATATTCTGGTACTTATATTTAATTACTGGACTAATTTAAATGAAAATGTAAAAATATAAAAAGGGATAAAAACATTTGATAGAGAGATTTAGAGATCAAAGTATTTTGATATCAGAATGTAAATGCTTATTTTGCAAATATCCTCTTATCACCACATTATTTTTTTTATAACTCTAAAGTGTTAGCTTCCAGGAATTCATAGGTGAAATGGGTTTTCAGTATTAAGCTGTCTTCTTGGATTAACAAGGCATAAAAAGAGTCATGCTAAAAACAAAGACAAATGCCTGTAATCAAACTGTATTGATCAGAAGGGGAACTACATTTTTTCTGCTGTACTTCAAATTGCTGACTGTTACAAGTATTTTCCACACACAGAAAAATGCCCATTTCATCCGTGCAGAGATCACACAGCTGTTCTGATAGCAGTCTGGGTAATGAATTATTAAAGTTTTTTGGGAAGCTCCACACACACAAGCTCCACATTGCTACTAAAATAATCTTCTAGGAGAAGGACACTTTGACTTGAACTGCAAACATACATCAGGATCCACTCAAGACCACCCTATTCCAAAACACTTTGTTGTAGGTGCTGTAGGGAACTGCATGAATTAACTCTTAATCTTTTCAAGAGTACATCCAAAGGAGAAATGGATTCCCAGCTTCTTCCCCAACAGTGTTTCAAGTGAACTTGTGACATTATGTTTCTGCCCTGCTGGATACTAAAAGACAAGACATTAATGGTTAGTGTCTTTTTAATATCTTTTTACAAGGGTATGTAGTGACAGGACAAGGGGGAACAGCTTTAAACTGCGAGTACATTGAGATTAGATATTAGGAAGAAATTCTTTATGGTGAGACACTGGCAGAGGTTGTCCAGAGAAGTCATGGATGCCCCATTCCTGGAAGTGTTCAAGGCCAGGTTGGGTGGGGCTCTGAGCAACCTGGTCTACTAGAAGGTGTCCCTGCCCCTGGCATGGGAGTTGAAACTAGATGATCTGTAAGGTCCCTTCCAACACAAACCAGTCTATGATTCTATGATTAAACAAGTGATCAACAAATAGTTTATATAAATCTCCATCTGTACCCTCTGAAGATAAAGGAAGCACTACTGCTATTTTAAAGTTTTTGGAAAAAAACTACTGAGACAGAAACTTGCTGTAAGTCACATAGTTGGATCACAGATAACCAAGGAACTAAATTCAATCTCCCAATTCTTTGATTAGATGGCCCAAGTGGTAAGGATGCTTTCTTTGATCTTTACCTTTATGATCGCTGGTGACAATTATAATGTGTAAGGAAACCTTTAGACAGATCATTCCCATATTTGCACTTTGTCTACAACAGCAGAAAAGTATTTTTAAAAATAAAAATGGTATCTTTCTTGATCTGCAAAATCAGTTGCCAAAAATGCAGATCCTCTTATTAACACCAAGGAGTTCAACAGAAGGAATACTTCCACAGAGTAATCACTCTGAATCACACTGTTAAATGAGTAACTAAATGTCAAACCCCCTCCAGCAGCTCTCTTTCTTCTCTGGAGGACACTCATAAAGCCAAGCTCCACAAATACTCCTAGAAAATGCTTATTCCCTAGGAATATGCTCTACCATAGAGGAATCATTGGAATCATTACAATATCAATAAACAGCAGATTAAGATCACAAGACATGGCACTTCTGAGTCTGTTGATGCAGCAAAGGGCTACACAACCACAAGCAGCTGGGATGTCCTCTTTTACTTTTGCAATTGGGATATACCACAAACAACAATAAATTCTGAAGACATAATGGACCAGAAGATTCAAGATAAGGGAATGACATTAAACATCCTTCTTGACATCTCTGAAGATTAAGACAGCTCCTGCTTTCAGGTGAGGTCTATTTCAGCTCAGGATAGTAATAAATGAAGCATGCAGTGAGTATCTGCTCACATATGGGGCTTCAATATCCTTCCCAGATTAGTGACATTCTGTTGAGCCACTGCAGCCTGAAATAAAAAATACCTGGTCCACGTAATGCAAAGTGCTTCTTTGGAATAAGAAGTTTATTAAAAACAAGTGCCTATATCTGAAGACTTTACGCTGGATAGGTATCATCAGTCTTTCTTCAGCTGACCTAAACTCAGTGTTGCAGCTAACAACAAAAATACTCGTCAAATCTGTACCTCTGACTGACAGAGCAACACACATCCCCAGGATTACTATTCTGGAATCATGGTCTCAGATTGATCCTATCCACAGGCACAAGGCTGCTTGAAAGAAGACAGTATTGATCATCAATGCCCTATCCACGGGCATTTTAATTCTTTGGGGTTGAGAAACAGGGGGTTTGTTTGTATGGGTGGTTTAGGGTTGTTTGTTTTTACAGCTACTGGCTACTTTTAGAAGTTCTACTATAGTTCAGGGCAATATTATTCCCATGGATCAGGGAACAAAAGAAATGGAGGGTACAGAGACAATCAGAGTCACAGGATTTGCACAGACAGCTATCACAGAGAATGCAAAGAATTTATAGTACGCAAGGATGCAGCCACAAAAAGGTGAATGTTAACCTGATGTGACGCCAAAGAAATAAAATTGACTGAAAAGAACGTATTTGACACTACATTCTCTGGATCATTAACAATGTCTAAAACTATCCCTCGTCAGCAGCTTTCCTTGACATAAGTGATCCATTCTGTAAGGCAAGTCAGCCTCCCACTAAATTCCAATCAATAAAAAAATCCACATGATAAGTAACATCATCTCTTGGCAATTTAAATAGTCAGTGCTTTGAACATCTCACTAAGCATTGTAGTAGGCAAACTAACAATTAAAGTGGCAGAAAGCTATGGAGGTACATGAGGGGGAAATGCAGCGTGCAGAAGCCTGAAATACTTGTGTTCAAGTTGCATGTCAAAGTGCTTCTCAAAAGAACTTCATTTACACAGCTGGTCTGAAAAATCATGTCAATAACTATTTCCGTTGGAAAAAATATCTACTTGGCATACAAGAATCAATCACATGATTACATGTTAATAGACAGAAACAGAACGATCTGAATGCATCTATTAGTAATGGGAACCAGAAGGGAAAACATTATCCACTGGAGTGACAGAGGCAATGGCAAGTTATTCTAATAAAAAAATCAAACATATTATTCCAGAGTTTTCTATGTGTTGCCCACAGAAGAATGATCTTCCCTTTGCTCTAATAATTTTAAACAAAAAACAAACTCAGCACTTACATGATACCATTAGTAGCAAAACAGAAACAGAAATATAACTAGCATAAGTGTGGCATGGGACAATTATACAGAAGGCTGATAATTCCCGCAGAGTCACTGTAACACACCAGAAAAACTCAGCCACAACACAACCCAGAGCTGACTTCTTTATCTGTACTACAGGAACACAGAAGCTGTTGAAACAGGCACAAACTTACTTAGCAACAGCTGAAGACACTTCACTCTTCTGTGACAGAGGCCATGTAGTTGTCAACATAGAAAATTATACACAACTCCGACATTCAAGTAGGAAGTTTCTAATTTTAAAGGTTTATCTTGAGAAAGGCCTAGCTCAATTTTTATACAGCAAAGTGTCTGAAGTGGCCTATTTTCAAGTCATAAAAATACGATGAAACAGGAATATTGACAGCAAAATATCTGGGGCAAAATATGGGAACTATTCCAAACATTATTTCAGCTTCCAAAGCAACTTCTGTAGTGGACAAGAAGCAAAAAAATGTTTTGCATGTTAAAACTCACAGTGTTGAGTTGAATATGAATGAACCACATTATGGAAAATGAAACCACCAGCAGAAGAGATGCTCTGGATCTGCTGATCCTTGGAATGCATGATCGTGCTCAGTTGCAGATGACAGGAGACTTTACTACTGACAGGAGACTTTACCACTTTCCTGACAGTGAGATGGCAGCTGGAGAGATGCCTGTGATGGTTCACTTCTTCAGAATGAAGCCTTATTCTTATCACTATCTGGCTGGAAAGGTCAGAACAACAAAATGCAACTCATTTACATTGCTGGTGTGAGGATGAAGAGAAGTGTTCAAACCAGACTGTGCTGTAAAGACGTTGCAGAGATTGAGTAATAATCAAGTTACTTCATTTCACCCTAAGCTTAAAGTCACATAAAAGTGAACAGATTTCCATATTTTAAAAAACTGACACTCACCTCTAGCTACATACATAATTTATTCAATATTGTGCAACAATCAAACTACAAGTCTAGTAGTGCGAACGTGTTTGTTCTCCACGTCCTCAGTGTAACACAGACCTGCAGAGGAAAGTTCTTTGCCAAATGTAAAATTCTTTATTTAGCAGGCGAAATTCACTTCCCATCCTGAGTAGCAACCCCAACTAAGGGACAATATTGGTAAAACCACACTTCATTGCAAGCTTCCAACTTAGAATTCGTGGACTGGCAACCTTTTAAGGTTAATGACATGTTAACTAACGTACCTTGAAGTATGATCTTGAACCATCTGCCTATTCAATCCCTCTCCCCACCACTAAAAGCTAGAAGGAATGTATTTTCACGGAAGCATGGGACAAGTTTGTGTACTCTGTTTCCAATAGCATTTGACAGCACTCACAACATTTTGTACCACACATTGCAGCTTCAGAGAAGTACACTGTTCTCTCAGTACAAATAAATTCTCCCATGTCCATCCCCTGTTCCTACAAGCTCCTGCCTGTACAAGACTACCACCCACAAGTAGACTTTAATGAGCCTTTTTTGGTAGGTGAACTACCTGACATGGGAACCCCCACAGCTGTCCCCCTGCCAGGAGAGTTCCAGGCAATGGGGTGTTTCATGGGACGTTCTCTTTTCCCTGATGTTGGGTCAGACATGCAATCAACAAGTACATGAGGCCTCCAGATGTAACAGGAACAAGGCTCTGTAAAATATCACTCTCCCAACAAACATTTCCAGTGTTGTGCTAGAAAAAATTAGGGAACCAATACTAATATTTATTTTTTTTTAACCAAATAGAAATTTTTGTTCTGTGTATTTTTAAATGGCCTCATGACACTCACATATTCTTTAGGAAAGCCAGCAATTACACAGCAGCAATCCACCAAGCCTTTGTGCCATGCAAACAATGCCACGAAGCACACTTTGTCTCATTTGGCAGACACCACCATCAGATTGTTAAGATTTGTTTGTTTTATATTGTCAAGTTGCTTTAAAGTCTTAAAGATTAATTATAAATCAAAGCAACATGACTCTTTTTCAACAGAACAGACAGTTATACCTAGCTTTTGTGGATGCATCTCATGCAGTTCAATAGACAGACACCGATCCTCATGGCAACTGTGCAAGTTAACAAAACCACATTTACATAACAAGATTGTGAAATAAACTCCTGGAAACCAAGAATTTCGAAGTTAACAGTCAGCTCTTTGTCAGCGTTAATGATGTGCATACTTGTGTGCATGTGAGTGGGCAACAATCATCTGCAAAATGAAAAAACTGCATTAGCAATAAATTTTTTCTGTGTCTTGCTTGGGTTGCAGATTTAATTACTTTTTAATACAGGCTTCTTGTCTGAAAAGGGAAATAAATACATGGCTATAGAAAATGAAATGTATCCACAAAACTTTATTGCTTTAGCTAAATGGTTATTTTGAACTGTTTCAATGTTTTGAAAGCTTTGTCTTAAGTAATCAAACATCACTTTAAGGAGGCTGTTTATGATATTTATGAACATAATGGCTACAGCAATTTATTCTCAAGCTATTAGCTCATCGGGTCTCATGAGTCAAACACAGGATTAGGGAAAATGAGTTTCCCAAGATGCTTGTGACAGTGCAAGAGAGGAAGAAGGGGAAGAACAATGCTACTGCCAACAGCAGAAATATGAACGTAGCCAAGTGCTCACTTTTAATAGGAACACTGCCACACCACCATGCTAGAAGATTCACAATATTCAAGGCTTTATCTAATATGAAATCACAAGGTCCTCACTGAAATACAGTCCTGTATTTTAAATGTCAATATTTGATTTGCAGTTTGTTGGCATTTTTCACAGCACTCAGATTGCAATTTATCTTAGTCTGTGCCCTATTGTCCTCAATGCAATTCCTCTGGAACCAGAAGAAGTGCCAATACCACAGCACTAAGCATTCATGGAGAGCAAAGCAGTTTTTCTGTGCAAGCTCTTAGGACTCCCATTTTGCCTTCTGGACTTTCCTGAGCAAGCCATTGTACTGAATTAAGCTTTTGCTAGTTTGCAAGGAAAAACTGAAAGTAGGATGTAC
Organism: Chiroxiphia lanceolata; assembly: GCF_009829145.1. Lineage (NCBI taxonomy): Eukaryota > Metazoa > Chordata > Aves > Passeriformes > Pipridae > Chiroxiphia > Chiroxiphia lanceolata. The sequence continues at coordinate 20,366,087 of NC_045642.1, read as the reverse complement.
CAAACACAAGACAGACTGAACAACCTGAACTTTGGAAGCCTGTATGAAGCATTTTAAGAATGTGTATTTCAAGCAACACAGTACAAGACGCAGTGGTAGGTTGTATGAAATGATAGTGAGTCTGCAGAGTGGGAAATTCACTCTGTCATGTAGAAGCAAGCGCTACATTAACACTAAGGTCTCCTGCTGCGGTGACAGTTCTCCCTCGATGAACCAAACCCGTGCTTCATTTAAAGCCCACTTGGGCAGAGCAGAGGTGGCATCATAATTCATAACAGTAAATGCTTTTAAATGACAACAGACAGGAGTTTTGTCCTTGCAAGGAATGAACACTCACAACCTTAGCTAAGCAAGTGAAACAAGAAAAAGCAGTAGCTTTCTCCAGGGCTGACATAACATATGGCTAAGGTGCAGCATGAAATCAAGAGGGAAAAGACAGGTTGACACTCTTCTAAAAATGCATTTCCCTTGAAGATTGCAGACATTCCTGTTCACACTTTACTGTCATAGAACACACCTCTTTCCTTTCTTAGACTGCACAGTGGTAAAGGACCTCATCTCCCACATATACCTCTTTTCCACTTTTCCCACTACCACTTCTCCACCAACAGAACTAAAACCACATCAGCCAAACAGCAGTTTTACCACACACTATTTACCACCAGAGGTGGGAAAACTGACCAGGGGAAGGGTGACACCAAACTGCCAAGCTCACAGGGTCCAGCAAAAAAATGAACTTCTCATGCCACTAAGAGACACTGTTTAACAGGCTGCATCCCTTTCAGATTGACCAGAAACCGACAAATAAGCTGGTGTGGGGACAGCACAGCACTTTCGTCAGAGAGAGAAAAGCCTTCAGAAGGACCACTGCAAGCAAAAACCTCTCCTTTTCATGTTGTACAATAGCTAATGTACTCCCACATTTCAGCAGAGCACCCCTGCCTCAGCAAATGAAGACCCCTGAACAACTGCCTGCACGTCCAGGCCCTCTGCTTGAAGGGCAAAGGAAAGGCTTTTCATCAGAAGTGAGACAGGACTGGTGCACCACTACCAGAGAATTAATGTGAGCTGGAGCAACAAATGATAGAATGAAAACACTTTTTAACAAGCAGTAGCAACAACTGGGAGTTTTAAGAGATACTGGTGGAGTGGAAGAAAGAAAAAGGAGGACTTCACTACTGTGGCCAAAGAGATCCCACTTTCTACATTGCTGAACTCCCTCAGACAGCTTCTGATGTCTATACACTTATAGACGTAGAAGTTTCTGTGTGACGCTCCAGCAGATTCTTCCAGCAATGGATTTTAATGAAGAGGAACATTCCAGCTGCATAGAAATAAAACAAAGTGGTGCAGAGAACTGAGGACTGAATGGGGCCTGCACAGCATCCCTGGTTGGGATCTTGGCTCTGGATGGGGTTTATATTCCCTGTGCCCAGTGCCTGGGCAGGTTATGTTTTTTCTTATGGCCATGTACAATGGGGACATATGCAGCATGGCAAGATGTTCCATACCAGTACAGAAGATACATCTTCCCTCAAGCCTTCTCCCTCCCTCTTCCTATAATAGGCTTGGCCATGTGGCAGTCTGCAAAAAACCTCATCTCATCTGATGGGATGTTCTGAAAACAAAAAAAATATGAACAGTAGCTTGCACAGTTCTGGAGAATGTAACAGCCCACTTGTACAGTCAAAAGAATTCTAGAAATGTCATTTTGAAGCCTCACCACAGAAAATATCTTTAAAATATAATTAAGCACAAAAGAGTCCAGAACACTTTCTAAGCTAATTAAGATACTTAACAACGTTCTTAAGCAGGGTAAGTACTTTGAAGCTGCATATAAACTTCTCTGCAGAAGGAACTGCCAGAGAAAGCAGTATACATAATGCTCTGAAGAACAAGATCCCTCAAGTTATATTACCATTTTTCTATACATGTTTATAAAACTATATTAATTATATCCAGGTATTAAATGGAAACAAGTCAGTAAGTGGAGACATTTAAGTACATAGTAAGCTGTGAGAGATGCTGTTTCAAAGCACAGCTGTCTTCTTCCTCTTCTTCTTCTTCTACCCTCCCATGTAAGGACTCCTAACCAGATCTGTTTTCTGGATGCTTCACACAGTACTTGGCAAATAAAATGCTTTGCTGCTGCCTGAAATCATCGTCATGCAGCTTGAAAGTGCCTCAGAAAACAAATACTGTTGAGCACTTGCTGAGGGTGCAGCAGAGTTGCATAGCAGCTGGACACCAGGCACAGTTCCCCCCTCCTGCAGCGGGCCTGGGCCATTCCCTGTGCCAGGACCCCCCTCCCCTCCCTGCTTATCAGGGCATCTCCATGCTGACCACTAGTAACTGGATCTTACCCAAGGAACAAGCAAAATAGGAAGGGGGAAACCCCCAAACATTTACACCCAGGACCACAAAATACACTTTCAGCCTGAAACTAAAGGTAAACTATAAAGGGCAAAAGAATGGTTTATAAATTGAAATCCAGCAAAACCAGAAACAGGTAATCAATCCAGCTGGATTGAGGATGGATTCATATGATTTACCAGTCACTGACTGCGAAAATCAACCTCAGTCACTTCCATCCATGGAGAGAGAAACTAATGCCAAGAAAAATGAAAGAGAATCCTTATTTGATCATTGTTTGGAGTTCCAGAGATCAAAAACGCCCAAACAGTATAATAATTAATAAAAAATGAAGTCATAACATCTGCATACCTCCTGCACTCCTCTGAAATGAAGCACCTATGCAAACACATGAGACTCGTGGCAGGGGGAAAACTCGCAACAGATAGAATGCAGAGGACAGAATGAGATCAGGACAGGTTGAACCACACACAAAATGTCAATAAAAAAAGGTTGATGTTTGAAGATGAAGCCAGAGAGCAGTAGTTTAATAACTTCCTAATGACAAAATGGGCCTGAATGCAGCTTGATCTAACCACTGGAAAAGTAACAAGCCAAAAGACAAGCTCAGAGCTACATGATCCTACCTCTGGACAATGAGACTCTTCTTTCAAGAGTTATTTAACAAGACTCAGCAAGAACTGGTCCACGAGATCTTCATTAAAAAAATGCAGATAGGATGGAGTGTTCATTAAAAGCTGGGAGCACATTTACTGTACCACATCAGCCAAACAGCAGTTTTACCACACATCACAGAAAGAGTGGAAGCAACCCAGTGTAGGGCAGAGTTCTCTAATCTCAGCATCGGTGTTCACCCACGTCCTGGGTTACAAAAAAATTTTGGTATCCACCTTTTCTCCAAATATGGCTTTTTGGTGTTTTGCCTTCTTTAAAGAGACTGAACTGCTAATGATTAATGATTCAAACATTCAACCACCTGCAGTGACCACCCAGGTGCTGTATCAGACTGGACTACTGGTGCTGATGGCTCAATCAGCTTTGTGCTCAGCCTGTAGGCCGAGTATTAAACAAGATAAGAAAGGAAGCAAATCCTGCGAGGTGGGGTAATGCTTCTTTTTCCTTCTTTTTCTAGATGACTCAGCTGTGATAACTCACACTTGTCCTGAAGGAATTCATCTCTTCTTGGTGATCCATAAAGGACTACAACCATCACTTTGACAAACGAACACCGAAATCACAACAACCAAGTCCTGTCTCTGGATCCAACCTGTGTCTTGTGGGTCCTTCCAGTCACCTGGGGGTCTGCAGCCCTGCTCGAACTGCTTGTTCCAGCACTGCAGCCTCACTCCAGCACCCCACAAGCACCAACCGGTACTGAATCCCAGCTATCCGTTGTTTCCTGCCAGTGCTGACTCTTCAACTGTTCCTGCCAAATTTTTCTGTGCATGGGGGATGTGAACCACGTGGAAGGGTGGACATCTGGTCTCTGTGCTGTGGCCACGTGTGTTTTTCCGGGTGGGGAAGGCCGGCTGCTATCTCAATTTGGTCCAGTGGGCAGGGCTTGGGAAGTTTCTCCTCATCAGTTGGTTTAACCCAGTTTTATCAGTATTGTTCTTAGCATTCCTCCTGATAAAGAGTTATTTTTCACTTACATCAGGGTGTATTTGGCCTCTCTCTCTGTATTGGAGAAACCAGAGATATTGAATCTGAGGGAGGAGACTTATGTCCAACGTCTCTGCCCCTTCCAAATTGTCTCAAAGTGAGACAACCCACAACAGCTCAGACAATTTCACTACCCTATCAAAAGAAATCAAAGACCTAGAGAGTTTGTTCTGCTTGCAAAAGAGAAAGGAAAGGTAAAGGTTAGAGTCACTCTGTACCTGTAATAAACGACCCACATTACAGACTTGTGTAGAGGCCCAGAAACCACATAGGCTACATAATACCCAAAGAGTTTTACCTGGCTTTAGAGAAGAGGTGAAGTTAGAACAGGAAAACTTTTTGTGAGAGCTGCAGGTACAATAATTGCCCAGAAACAGTAATTAAATCCTCACAGCCCAAGGCCTTGAAATTTAGACTGAAGAAAACATGGCAGAGTGGTGCAGGATAGGGCAAACTGAATTGTCAAGCCATAGAGATCCTCTTTGAAGCCTCTAACAAGGAAATAAATGAAAATAAATAAAGACTGTGTGATATCTTCTAAAGTCAGAGTTCCTTCCAGCTGGGAGAAGTTTTGCTTGTATAAAGTTATCTGTGGCGCTTCATTATTTCCCTCTTTAAAAAAAACCACATTGACTTTACATAAAAAGAGTGATCTTTTCAAATTTGCCTAAGAGCACAGAACCTACTAAAAGTCGACCTTACTTGAGCATCTATCTGAACAGATGCTTTGGGAAAAAAATCCACTTCATAGCTTTTGGCTTTCTTGTTGGGACATAGCCATAGCATACTTAAGAGAAACACATTCCTTTCTCACTGTGAAAAGGGCAGAGGTGCACAGCACCCTCTTCATTTCCCTGGCTCTCTCACTGTGTAGTAAAAGTAGAAGAGAAAAGGGTATAGCAAAGAAAAGAAAGAAAAAGGAAAAAGCTAAAGCAGCCCCTCCTAACTACCAAGAGAAGACAGAATATGTTGTAATTGCAATTCCAGAGGCAACTGCCATAAGAGTAATATAATGGTTTTGGAGAGGCAGTCCTGCAAGCCCCTGGAAATGAAAGAATTGAAAAAGTCTGATTAATTTTTTTCCCTCCCCTCTCTTCAATCGACTTCCAGAACCAAAAATTGCAGCAAAGAGCGCAGCAGAGAACTCCACCCTGTTGCACATGACAAAGACTTGTGGCTGAAAAGCATCTAAGACACAGGGGAAATTTTTCTCTAAAGCACCACTCACAGATCTCACAACAGTGAGGAATACTTCCAGACAATTGCTGTCAGCAGCCTGCAATCAACCCAGCTGCAAAGGCTTCCTCTCCCTCCTCCCCTTTATCATGTGAGTGGACAACAGTTCCTGCTCTGCACGCCAACCTCTGCAATGCTGTGTTTGCTGCTATGTGCTGTGCTTGGCAAGGGGCTGGGCAAAGGGTTGCCCCCAGTCTGCACTCCAGAAATGGACTATTCACCCGGTTCTTGTGGAAACTTCCTCCTCTAGCAGATGTTTAATGCAGTAAACTTCTTTCAAGACCAATCCCCCCACCTCCGACTGCAAGGGCTTGGTTCCGGTGTCCAAGGGGAATGTCCTGCAGCCAACACACGCACCTTATGTCAAAAGCATCAGGACACTGCTCCCACCTAGCAAACCACAGGCAGGGAACTGCTAGCAGCATCAGAGAAACTCGTGACACACACTGTAAATCAAGGCCATAAAATACAGGCAGTACAAATCATATGGTAAAATAGGCAGAAAGGAAATTCCTGCTCTAACAGCTTTAGCACAACCGGAGTAGAAACTGACTCCTTTTCTCACCTGATTGTGAACTGCACACACCTCTAAACTTATATTAAATCTCTGTTGAAATTACCATCAAGAAACACACAATTGCCATGAATACTAACAGCTGGCAATGTTGTTGTAGAGGACCTCTGTCTGGCAATCGTATATGAGAGATGTGCTCCATAGATGGAACACAAAGGATTGTATACCCAGTCTTCTCAGGGAGATGTATGATTTCTCCTGCATATGGGTTTTGAGGGTTCTTTTGTATTTGTGTTTCAAGCCTAGATGATCTTCTACCCCTCCAGAGTGACACCAGAACAATGTTTGAGTAGCAGAGATTTACCAGAATAGGGCAATAAAGCTTTGTAGTGTTTTAACTGTAGGTAGAATAGTGAAATCTTGGTATGGCTTAATGCACCGTTCCTCTTATTTGATACCTCCAGAAAAGCCAAAAACCAACACATAAAGAAAGAGCATGATACAAACATGCTGAAGACAGAAAGAAGCCAGAAAGAACAAACAACAGAAACAAGTGAGGAAAAGCCCCCAGTGGCTTACGGGAAAGAAGGCAATTAAAAAAAAAAAGAAAAAGGGGAAAAAATAAAAAAAAGAGGGGGAAGTACAAATTTCTTTACTTGAAAAGTTTTTACAACAAGGTAAAGTAGAGAATATGGTGAGGGTGAAATGATGATTGAAAGAGTACAGAAACAGGAGAAACAGGTTCAGTATGTTTCCTCTACTCTGTATTTACACCAGACTTTCTGGAAAGATTGACCACATTACTGATGTACAGATAAGAAAGACTCAGACCAAAAGCATTCCTGTACCTTCCTGGGAAATTCATTATTTGAAGGTTAACTCATTGCACAGTGTTTTTCCATGTTGCTTGGTTTCCACCTCAGATGGGCCATATAGCTTGCAAAGGCATCTGTTGTGACATCTCTCCAAAATGTAGGCTCACAATATCATGTCTGCACGTTTCCTCAGGCACCTCCAGCCAGCACTCCTTCACATACAGACTCTTGAACTACATCCACCTTGGCCAGGAAGGTACTCTCTGAATATTTTCTTGCAATTATCAGTCATGCCTAGAATTTAATCTCATATGGCTGCCAACTAATCATCAGCTCTCTGGGATTTACATATCAAGGGGTGGAAAAGGTAGTCTGGAAAACAAGGGAGAGACCAGAAGTAGCTTCTGCAAACACTGAGTGATTCAATCACACTTGTGCTGTGTGATCAATGAAAAAAGCAAGAATTTGGGCTTAGGAATGTAAACCTTGGCAGATAATTAATCACAAAACTGATCATGTGTGGACATGAACAGCCAGTTACCACCATCTCAGTCTTAATTATACGAGCTGGCTCCCACACAATAGCAATTGACAAGACTATGGCCAAGTGACCCTTTCATAAAATGAAACTGAAAATTTAAAAAAAAAAAAAAAAAGGAGGAGCATGGGTTATGCCTCTGCTTATGACCTCCATCCCCTATTTGCATGCCAAGCTCTGCTCACTGCCACCAGGTCTCATTTTTTATCACAACAGTTGCTTTCCTCCTTTCATACATGCTGTAGCCATGTAGCCACCCTGCTGTCTGAGGCCATCTCTGAAGAACCTCCCTATCTAACCTATCACCAACACACTTGTTCCGATCTGGTCAGACAAATTTGTCTTTAACAGCAAGTAAAAACAAGATAAAAAAAATCAGCCTGAAATTTGTTCACTTTTGAATGGAACATATGGTCTTCTCATCCCCCTTTTCCTGGTTGATCACAGTCATCCAGTCACCAAACAAGGATATAACTTCCTTCACAGCACTGTTTTCCTGAAGTCACAGGCTTTTTGTTTTTTAGTTCTAGAGTGTGAAAAAGGAAAATTAAATTTGACAGTCACTTACTGTAAGGACACTCTCCCATACAATATTCCTACAACTATGGGTTCTCACAAGTGTCAGTGCAAACCACTTTGCAGAGCTTCCATTTAATTGCACATAATGTTCCCTTCCTGTCAAACCAAGACCAAGTCACCTCCTTGCAAAACAGCCAGCAAGGCTCCAGCCACCATGGACTTTAAAGTGTGAACTGACACAACAGTTCAAGTTTTGGTTCAGAAAACCTCTGAGCTCTAGAATTTGTGCTGCAGAAGGGCAGTCCTAAGTCTTTTCCTATAAGGGTAAATCATGAGCACCATTTGCCATGGAAAAATCTGCCTCAAAAAGTCTAAAAGCATTTCCCCCACAGCCATCAAAATCAAGGCTGGTGTTTGCTTGCTATTCAGCATGTAGGAGGCAGAGGGAAATGATGATCTAAGAAAAAACAGTTGAACAAATGGAACAAGTTAGGTTTTAATTCCCATAGGTTTTAGTGCAGCGTAACACATTTCCTAACCTCTTAACAAAAACACCAGATCCTCAAAATTACTTCCACTTAAGAACTAGTTGGTAATCTCTGCATTTACTGTAGTGCAATAACAGTATTAAAATAAATGAAGCCTTGAAAGCTGCTGCTTTGAAACTTCAGAGGATGTAATTCAGCACCAATGACCTGATCCCACAGTGACTAGCTGGTGCACTTCAGGTGACAGATAATATTCAGAAATGATTCATTACATTTATTTTCTTCAAATGACTATAATCTTTCATAAAGCTTTCAAAAGTTAAAAGTTTGGTATTTTTCATATGTAAAATAGAGACCAGGCATACAACCCCAAATGCCCAAGGTCATTTACTAGGCCAGTAGCAGTGAGCATCAGGCAGCTCCACCTCTGTGCTCAGGGCATGTCAACAGGCACTCCCAGTGTCCCTGTCCCCACCTTCAGCCATGTTAGTGGAAACAGTACTTACCCAGTAGGGCATAGGTACAAACAGGACTTCTGCACCCAATGCTTCCCACTCAGCAGGTTGTGACCTCCCTTAACAGCCCAAACCTACCTGGAGGTCTGAACTGAAATGGAATAGAGATGCTAAACGCACTTTATGGCACGTACCCTCCACACTCCTCCCCCTGCTTGTTTTCTGGGTTTTACTGTTTGCATAGACTCTATATTACAAATAAACATAAAATTAATTATTCATCTTTTAATTCCCATTGCATGTTGATGTTTATGTAATTGAAAACCATATAATTGCTTTATGTTTTTAGCATCCCTCATAAATATGGATTTTTAACACAATCCTTTACAGCAAATTAGCACCAAAAATCTGGTAATGTGAGATGGGAGCATGAGTTAATTTGGCAAGCCCAGGGAACAGCACAAAGACTAAAGACTGGTGTGATGTCTCTCCTCACTTTACAATTTTCAGGAGGCAGAAGAAAATCCACTGCAGTACCCATCTTTTCCAGAAAGTCTGATCAGACTCTGAGACACAAGTTTTCATGCAAGAGCAGCAAAGAAGGAAAAGCTAGAATTCAACAGCCTCATCCTTCACACATCTACAGGTACTGAAATGCCTGGCTGAGGATGAATCTCAGCTTAATCTAAAGCATGGCAAGAAACTTTCTTTTTTGTAATAATCCACTTTCTTATCAAGTTTCATTTGCTAGTTTTAGATCAGGCACTATGAAATACCATTCTCTGGAACTTTGGCTGGCAACTTGCTTGGGTTTTAAAAATCACCCTGAAGCAATTTATGCTCCACAGTGAATACAGCACATATATGGTATAGCAACGTGTGATCTACAATAAAGAAATAAATACCTTTAGCTTCAGCTGCAGAAAGTTGACCTGGCTGGGACCAGCATTTGGAAGGAGAGGGCAGGAAGATATAGTAAGGTCTGGTAGATACACTTTATATTAATACCACCTCAGTTGTGAGGTATCCCCCACAATTCAGTTTTCCATACCCTTATTTGTCCTATAGGATGATACAGAATCCTATTTTCCATAAGGCAGAGTGAAATTGTAGCTATGCTAGCACAGTGAAGTAAAACCACTTAGAGAAAAAACAGAATTACTCTAAGCAAGGATTTCTCAAAATAACAGACACAAACTGCTGAGGCCTATTGAGGTCCTGTACTCCTGGGATCACCTACATTTCTGAAGGCAATTCTGCATTTCTAGCTGCTCTCCTTCCTACAAACCAAGTGCATCACACCAGCACAGATTCTAGCCACAGGGACATCTGGCTGACCCGGAGTCACTGCATTTATTCTTGTTGAGCAAATGTCAGTAAAACTTTTCAGCTGAGCTCAGTAGCCCTGCTCTAGGGGACTGTCTACACTGAAAACATGCCGCTTTAGGTCAGTCACGTTTACTAAACTGCTACATCTGAATAGAGACACTTTTACACCTAGTCATGTTGGCTTTGCTTGTGGCTTTACATTTGGGTAAGAACACACATACAAGCTTTGACAGAGTTCACATATAACAAATTATTCCCAGTTATAACTGAAGTTGTGAAAGATACAAATTTTAACCATGTGCAAAACTAGTTTCGGCTGGGGACAGAGTTGCAGCCTGACATTTTAGGAGCCACATCTTCCAACTCTACTGTTGGCAGCTGCAGGAGGAAAAAACCACAAGAAAACAAATAAAAAACCTACTCCAAAGTCTGACACATGCGTTGCTGGGATCTGTTTTTCCCATGCACACGGGTCTGAGCAGCAAAACTGGTCTTCTAGTAAATTCCACTGCTGCACAAAAGACCCAGACTGACTCCTAAAGAGAAAGAAAGGGACGTTGGTGCTCTCTGCCCAAGTCCCAGTGCAAGCTGCTGAACACAGCCACCTTCCTCAACAGTCCATCTTGGGAAATCATTTCTAACTAGTGGTTACAGATACAACAATGTCAGACCAAGATTTGCAAAGGCACTGAAGCATAAATTAACCTCCAGTTAATGCACACAAGTCTAAAAGCCAGACCTAGGCTAAAGCAGTATCACTTACCTAAGATTAATGTCAATAATCAGGCTAAACAACAAGGTTTGCCATTTGACTGAAACTGCAGGGCTGATGGTGGGAGAGTCGTACAGACCAGCTCCCAGCCGGGCTTGAAAGTAGAATTACAGGTTGCAGCAGGTTAGTCTGATAAATGAGGGCTAGAACTCGAAACAGAAGAGACAGCCAAGCTAACTCCCACTCTGCTAGCGAGAGTGGCTCTTCAGTACTTAATGAAGGAAATAATATGGCTCTTCCCTGACGTGTTTGTTATGACAACCACCATTTTCCAACAAAAAAAAGGTTGTTTCAGTACTAAAACTATACTAACAGAAGTTAAGTTTCATTTTAAATATAAATGCTTTAATAATTTTCTACAATAACCGTAGAAAACACACTTGGTCACCTTACCTGGAGCTGATTTTGTTTTACAGCAAGTCAAAGATTAACATCTGGGCCTTTTATTTGGATTCTCTCCATTGACACCAGAAAGACTGAGGGCTGGCACCTACAGTCCAGCAACAGAAGCCTTCTGCACAATTAAATCACACTGACATCCATGAAAAGTTAATGCAATTCAGCAGCCAGGATGTGTCATGAATGCCAATACATACAGTGTACTTCAAACACCTACATGGCGCCATAAACTTTTGGAATATGTATTTGAAAGTAACTGATTTTCACTAATGACAAGTCAAGAGATAACTTAATGAGCCTCAAGATCAATGGGGAAAAAGAATGTCCTTTATCTTACACTTGTCTTCCTCTAGCATGACATTTTATCACCTGTTTTTGAAGTTTTGAAGCACAGGCAATGAAACTGGATATTCAAGTCATCACCCCTTTCTGGAACTGCTAATTAGGCATAAATGTCACAAAGTGAAGGCTAAAAATATCTGGACACAATCGCTAAGAGCTCATATTTCATCTCTGCATAGGTGAGAAAATCACATGCCTTTGCAGGCTCAATTCCCAGCTCTTCTCATCAGCCACTGGCTGAAAGAAAAGTATCTGATACACAGCTACTCCCTGTTTTTGTAATTAGCCTGAGAATTGCAATTTCATTCTCAGCAACAACAACAAAATTTAAAAATCATGGTATTACAGCAAGAATCCAATGAGGTCCTGTAGTCAGACCAGCACTTCCATCATGGAGTGAGCTGTGCCTTGAGGGAAGGCTACCATCAGCATCCTGAAGTATGTCTGTGTACAGAACAGGCTTAATAGAAGGTGCAGGCAAGACGGTAAGTGCCCCATCCTTACTATCTCCAAAGAACTGCTTTCAGGTCAAGGCAATTGTTGCTAGATCCTATATTTCTTCCTTTTTATCCCTGATAAAGCTGTTGGCAAACATAGTGACTCTCAGTGACAAAACCTCATCTAAGATTTGACATAGGTCTTAAAACTGAATTTTACAGTAGCCAAGTCATCACCTGCTGGTAATCTGGAGCTTCAAGCCATCAAAGGTGGGCTGAGTAGGAGATCAGGTGAAGAGTATGGACACCTCCCAGATCTACAAACACCCTTTTAAGTAAGTTTGTTGTCCACTGAAGACCTGAAGTCATTGCTTGTCTATTGCCACATTATACTGTTCTAAATAGAACAGTTGCTCTCCAAACAGGGGGAGCGTAACATTTTGGCAACATGTCTTTTATTATTCTGCCAAAGTGTCTGCAGGAGCAACATGCTGGTCTAAAAGAAGACTATTCCTCAGGTATATATGCCAGTTCTGCAACAAAACCTTGTCATATTCACAAGCTCAGGGAGCTGAGAGATGTCGCAACTCAAATCCACTTGTACCAGCTGGCTGGAACTCTCCCTGATATTCCCTGATATCTATTTTAAACTGCTTTAATTCCAAAGCCTCCATGCAGAGTGAAGTAAGAGTTCCTCTCTCAGTCTCGCTCAGAACTTACCATGCTTCTGAATGAGTCTGGGCCCGTGTCCAATAATGCCTGGGTTATCATCTGCTGTTCCTACCCACTGATGAACAACCCATTTCACAAATGATGGATTGGCCGGGGGGGCAGCACAGACAGCAGAGTCCACGTGCTGTCGAAATCAATGCACAGGTTGACTTACCAGTCACTCAAATTACCAGTACCAACGACACAAACATCTGCCTCCTGTAGCTCACCTCGCCCATTAGTCTCCATGCAGATGGATCCATTTTTTTCTTGACAAGTACTCTCTCAAATAAATAATCTTATGAGGAGAGAAAAAAGGAAAGAAGAGGAAGCCTGGATTCAGGGACTAGAGGAACACAGGAATGAAAGAAAAAAAACATTTCCATCTAGCTAGTGTTATAAAAATGGGATATTAGAGAGCTAAATATGCTCAGGTAAAACCTTCATTTAACAAAACATTCAGTGACATTCTATTTGCATCCTTCCTTAAGTTTCTGCTTCTATTCAGTCTGCCTCTGAGTATTAAATTCCTGCTGCAGGCTGAATCTGGGCTAAGATTATGCACAATAATTTTGAGTCGAGCTTCAGTGTACAAGCTGAGTCAATAATGAGCCAAAGAGAGACTCAATAAAAGGAAACGTACGCTGCCAGGATCACACTACAAAGCTTTGGGATGTTTAAGTGATACCACAGCATTTGGGAATTTCAAAATTTTAATTTACCATGTCCAAAGGGCTAGTTAGAAGTTCCTTATGGAGTCAGATGTTCTGGGAGCTATTTGTGTTTCAAAATTTAGGTTTTGTGGTATTTCATTGAAATTTAGAGTACGTCTGTTCCACTTAGCTGTCAATTCTAAAATCCAATATGCATTGCAACACCATCATGCAAACGGTAGCAATGGCCATAGTGCTTACCTCTACAGCCAGTCTGCTTCCAACTTTTTCTATACCTTAATCCACAGAAATTACCATTACAGAATTCATATTATCACCTAAAGATTAATTTCAGTAAGTCAACATTTTGAAGGGTTTTCCACTTATTTGACACAGGGTCAGAATTTTTTTTCATATGCTGACAATTTTTATACCAGCAATTTATATATGCCACAGAGAAAAGGGCACTTTTAAACTCTGTATGCTTCTAAATCTGTTTTAGAATACTGGGGTATATAAAAATCCTAATGCAAATTCAATGAAAAGATATGCAAAAAATAAAAGAAGGAGGTACCCACATGGGCAACAGTGGACATTACCAAATACACTGTAGAAAGATATGGCAAGAATTAACTTCTGAACACTTCCAAAGTGTTTGGTTTATAACCCAACTGCAACGGTACTGTTTACAAACAACTGCAGAGCTAGAATTTCAGAAACATTACTGAAGTCAAGAGCCTCCCTCTACAGCAGCAGTCAGAGTGAATACAGACTAGCAGCAATAAAACTCCCTTTCCTAGGCAACAGGGTTAAAGCCAGTGAAGGTATTTAGCAAACTTAGATGGAAAGAAAAGAAGGACCATAAAAGGAAAACACGTTTGAATCAAAATATCCAGTGTGCTTTTGTTGGTATTAAAGCCTTCTAAATTCTAAGTACAAAACGGAGGAGAAACTAATGAAAGCAGCACTATGAGGACACTTTTAGATAAAACCCCACAATTGAGAGAATAAATTAAATACAGTCCTAAAGTTGAATAAATTTCAACAGTTGTTGGAAAATATTAAGAAGGAGAAATTCCTTTCCAATTGAGTGGATGCCTGTCACAGAACAGGAAATCCCCCCAACAACAGCCAGGCCCGTGGAGTACACCCAGAGCAGATGCTATGAATGATTAGCACTGTCGGCTAATTCGAGGCATAGGGAGAGATCTTAAGAGTGGTAAGAGAAAGAAGTGTGTGGAGGAGAGGAACTTTACTGAATTAAGATCCATTAAGTACAAAACAGGAGCAGAAATTTCCAATCACTGCTGGTGTTAAAACCAGAATAACGCCCTAGAAAGAGTAATTCATATATTCGACTCGTGGATAATCCAAGCAATTATATCCTCCATCCAATCCCAAAAACTGAAGCATATGCTTTGATGGAATACACCACATTCCAGCCAAAGGGAAGTATTTGGCTGTACTACTTCAATGCTGGAAAACTGAGATGACCAAAGTTTAGCTGGAGTGGGATTAAAGGAACAGCCCTGAAATTTATCATGGCAGTAACAAGAGCTACAAATAATTTCTGTCAGGAATTAGAGTAGAATTCTTTGACTTGCTGCTAAATTGTCACTGTTTAATCTGGCACTTTCCCCATGACATACAAACCTTTGTAAGACATGCAACACTCAGTCACAAGCGGTAAGGAGAAAGGAGGGCAGGAACACATCCTGCAAAATTTGATCTTCCTCTCATTTTCACAACTAAATCCTGGGGACTCTGTCTCCCTCCTCTCAAATGAGTGATGCTAGCACTTATGACTGAAATTAATGCTTATAAATGTACTTCTTCAGGCTCATCCCAAATTGCAGTATGCTAGTAAAGCTATTATTCATCAAGGATGGCACATTTTGAAGTGTTCCATGTCAAAGCTGGGTCAGTATATCTTTCAACAGGAGGTCACATTCCTGTTTTCCTAGCCTGCAGAGTGACCCTTCTTGATTGAAAGGATCTTTACGCATGGAGGAGTATCTGACACAAACCAAACTGATATGCTACTGGAGCTTTCCAGTAATGACAGCAGGATAAAGGAGACCTTTGAAGTTCATGGAAGAGTAGGAAGAGGTGGTAATTTAAAAAGCTTGTCAGTATACCCAAGAGCAGAAGGAGAGCAAAGCATCAATTAATAATTAACACTTCTATTTCACATGTTATCACAGTATCTCAAACCAGTTTGCAAACATTGATTAAGTTTAATGACATGGCCCTGAAGCAGACAAGCATGGATGAAGCTCTGCTCCTACCAGCCAGGATGGCACTCCAGGATCATTTTGTTTAGCTGATCTATGCCCTCTTTTCCCCATCTGTTAAATGGTGATAATGACACTATCATACAGTGGTTCAGAAGCTTGGTGACTTCTAAATCAACACATTTATAGATAGAAAAATAGCACACAAGGGCAATCTCACATGTCAGACTACACTCAATTACACTGAACTAAAGCTACCACATTTGATGTGATAACATAGCCAGTGGGAAGAAAACCCTCTATCTTCATTTTATAACATGTTATAGATTTGCTTTGTTCTGTCCCCAAGTACCCAGAGCACTTGAGTTCTAGTTAATGACCAGGATTCTTGGGTACTATGTTAACATTGTAATTACAGTAATTAGATCTGCTGTAGAAAGAATTGTGAGAAATTAAAGACTGTCCACAGTAGCCTCTAACTCCCAATTAACACAAAGTAGTTGGTGTGTTTGGAAGCCAGGACAGACATACCCATAGCTGAAAACTCCAGAAGTAACTGTCATTTACATTGAGATGGGAAGTTGAACAGTTGAACACTGTTTAATCATTGCTTTGAAAGACAGGTATGCAAGCATCATCCACTTCCAGATGGTGAAATGGCAATTCAGGGAGGCTCTGAGCTGCCAAAGGGCAAACCCAATCACATCCCACAACCAGCATTATACTTTGGGAACTCCTCATTCCCAACCTCATACTCAGATTTTTTTTTTCTTTAAATAAAAGAGCTCACAATCCATGGATGCTCTTGTCTTAATGAGAAAGAGTTCTTTCTTCCTTGTTTGGCTCTCTTTCATATATAATCAGAATTACTTTGCTTAACCCTCTTTCTATTCTGACATTTTCAGGAGGACCAAATATAGAGACAAGAGTAAGTGCTTCATGAAATACAGCTCTTTTCTTCTCCTGCGCCTCACAGTCACTTTCAAAAGCAGATTGTCATGACAACAAACAACCTGGAGGCAATCCAGCCAATTAATCTGCAAAGGAAGAAGTCATCCCAACCTTGGAAAACAGCACTGCTGCTTTAAGCTTCAGAAGCTAAAAAAGAGAAAGAAAAAGAAACCCAACACAAAACCTTACCACCCACATTAATCTTATTATGCTGCCTTAGACCTGCAGTGAAGAACAATTTGTCCCTCGGCACGTGCTGGTCCCTCACCAGCCCTTTCCTCCCCCATCCAGACAGAGAGTAGGGGCAGGCCAGACCCCCTCTCCGAGGCTCTGATCCAAGGCCAGTTCCCAGGGTGTGATATAGCTCAGCACACAGATGCCTTACCAGGATGACCCCTTCAGCCCTTCCATGTGGAGCCACAGGAAAGAGCTCACAGGTTAGGCGGAGGAATGACACAGAAGAGATTGTCACACACCATTGCTATAAACCTTGTTTTATTGGCATTGCTGTTGCATGTCTTCCCTCTTCCGCTGTGAGTTGTCAAGAATATTTATCACCATGTTAAGCTCAGGATTGTTTTCTTTTCCACAAAAGACTAAATGATCAGTGCAGCTATATATTAAAGTCATTCTCCTTCAATTTCACTCATTACTTATTCCTTCATACCCTGCTCTATCTCTCTTCACATGCCCTGCTTTCTTTAGGCAGAAGCATATCACACCTCCCCTGAAGATATCCAGCACTAGATGTAGACTTTAGCATAGGTTAAAAAAGAAAAAAAATTAAATCAAAGACTGTGTTTTGAGATTCTCACAAGATTCAATACACAACAAGTTCCAAGCAAAAATCTTCTTCTGCCTTCATCCTTTACTCTAAATACAGAAACAAGGAAGGGTAGGAATAAATGCTTTCACTGTAGACTTGTCCTGCAGTGAAACATGCCTTTCAGAAAGTAACTGAGCAGTGAGGATCTAAAGTTTTAAGACTACACAAGATTTACTCATCTGGTAAATAGACAGATTCACTTTCAACTGTACTTTTACTATCAATCCCCCTGGGTCCAATCCATCTTGCAGAAGTTACTAAATGGATTCCCAGCAACTTCAGTGAGCACTGGATCACAGATTATAAGCACTTCCTGCAAAAATGTGTTTTTAATAATCTGAAAAAGATACCAGTCTTCTGAGCACTGAAAATGAAATGTATGCATGCACACACACACACTCTACACACTTCATTATTTGCAGAATGAGGAAACCGCAGCTCCAGCCAACTTAGAGCAAGCCAACAGAATCTTATTTTCTGCTGAGCCTGTTCCATGTTAATTTGAGTTGGAATATCATTGCAGAATAGAATAAAAACTCTGTGCCTACCTTGAGGGCTTTCGCAGCTTTCTTCATCACTGTTGTCTTGGCAGTTATTTTGACTGTCACACACAAAGCTTTTATCAATGCAAAGACCATTTTTACAGTGGAATCGGGCAGTAGAGCAAAGCAAGGGATTTGCTGCTGCAAAAAGAGAAAGTGAGATCTTTCATTAGAAATTCTCTTACCCAGGCGGTTAAATAGCCCACAAGCAATCAGTGACAACAGGTCTCAACTCAACAGTTGGAAAGTCTGCTGAATATGTGAATAACTTGGCAATCAAACAACCTTCCCTCTAAACAGGGAAAGCTGAAACTTCTAATTCGTGCAAGATTTATTACAATTAGCAAAGATTTACTCCACCCACAGTTGTGATAAGCCTTCTGTTCATTTTCATGAGAGCCCCAATCATGATCACTGTTCCACATTTGCTCACACTGAAGACATATGGACTTGAACTGCCTACCATAAACACCTCCTGTCGATTCCTTCTTCAACAAACTCAGTTTAGTTTAAGTTTCATATTATCGGACAATGATCCTGGCTGAGAACTGCCAGGCAGTGGTTTATTTACCTTGCTTCTGTTTTTTTCCTCCTTCCCCATTTTCCTCACTATTTTGAATTGATACAATGGCACTGCTGAGATCTCTCAACTTCTCATTGTTTGAATTTCAACTCCTTTTTAAGGGTAATATACACATTATAGTAGCATCCAGAAAATCCTTTCACATAAGGCCCACTGTTGCACAGAGAGCAAAAACAGAATGGTATTTAAGCAGACTCATTTAGGTAGAGCAGTCTTCTCATTCGTGCCAAACCCAGCAGTAAGATGCTCTAAGATGCCATGCCCATTTTTATTTAAAGCTTCAAGCAGTGCAGTTTTCAACCCTTCTAGCAGATTACATCACACCTCAATGCATCTCACTGTCAAGGAGGTTTTCTTGATACATATTTCTCTTTTCTCATTTCAACCCTCTACTCTTAGCTATAGCCCAGTACATATAACTACACGTTCCCTCCTTGAACAGTGTTTGCACCCTTCATATACACCATATATAGCCTTAATCTCCAACAGTCATTGCTTAGCCAAGATATGCATAACTTAGCTGTTTTTAATATCTACTCATAAACCAACCTCTCTTCCTTAATCATTGTTGGTACTCTTCTCTGACTCCCAACAGTTTTTGGTAATGAGGTGATAAACTGAATGCAACTTTCCAAATGAAAACCTTAAAAAAGTTGTTTAGGTGCCCTGTCTGCTTCAAACTGCTTCTCTGCCACAATAACAAAGGGCATTTCAGTTTCCAAATACTAACTGGCTTCCTATTTTTTTATTCTTTAAAGTAAGAGCTGGATTTAAAGAGTCTTTTAAAAAAATATAAAACTTTAAAGTCTGCCCTGCATATAACCTGCAGTATATGTAACCAACACTCCCAATTTCTCCAGCTTCCCAAAAGCATGTTTATCATGAACATGCTAAAGCTCCTTTGCTTTAAAACTGCTGCATGCTTGTATGCCATTGATTTTTGAGGTCACCTTAGGGCCTACATTGTTGTTCTTCATAAGTAGCGACTGACATTCAGAATGCTAGAAAATACCAAGAGTATGCTTAAATGGCATAAAGAAACGGGGAGATCAGCAGCATGTTATCATCAGCTGTAAAGTCCCGTTGGAGCTACACACTACAAGCTCACAGGAAATTGTTTCATTCACAACAAACTTCAGGAGCTGGTGCACCTCCAGTTGAGACCTGCTGCTTATCAGTCCACTACCTCAAGGGTACTCAAAGTACTTTTGTCAAAACTTTTTTCTAGTCCACTTGTTTAAGCATAACCCAGAGGAATTTCCTTAGCCTTCAATCTTCCTCTAGCTTCACTTGCTCTGCAGAAGTGCTACATCACTGCCACAGTCTTCCCAGGGCTCAAACCAGACTCTCTAGGCCAACAACAGATGGCACCTTAAGAGATATTCATGCTGTGGGGGAAAGCACATGAACAAGAAAGGCAAGTCCTCCAAGAAGCAGACAGTGATAGATTACTGTAAAGATCGCCCCTTTTGTTATCTTTGAAAGTTGGTGTCTGTTGTCCTCCTCCTGACCTTTAAATGTTATTAAAAAGAAATACTCAGCAAGCTCCAACAAGATAGCGAGCAAGTAATTTCCTGCAAGCTTTTACCTACAGACCCATGCTTTTACCAGCTCTTGATAATAACAACAGAACTGC
The DNA here is from genome assembly GCF_009829145.1 of Chiroxiphia lanceolata. Lineage (NCBI taxonomy): Eukaryota > Metazoa > Chordata > Aves > Passeriformes > Pipridae > Chiroxiphia > Chiroxiphia lanceolata. Next base: position 20,346,072 of record NC_045642.1, on the reverse strand, counting down.
TGGCTTGAACATAACTTTTCCTTACTGCTATGATATATCCCTGCTAGACTTACAGATACAAAAGGATCTACATAGCCACATGCACAGAGTTTAGCCCAAGTCAAGCAGTACTTCAGATGAACTCTGTGCTGCAACTTCCCTGCAAGTTGCTGAACAGCAGCTCAGTCTGAGATTAGCTCAGTTGGTTGGAGCATGGTGTTAATAACACCAAGGTTGTGGGTTCGATCCCCATACGGGCCATTCACTTAAGAGTTGGACTTGATGATCCTTGTGAGTCCCTTCCAACTCAGAATATTCTGTGAAGTCTGCGCATTGGCAGGCATGCCTGCCTCCAAAAACCTCCTTCTTCCAAGAACCTGTTTCTCAAAATATGCCATTATTTGCTTTTTTGTTGTTTGAGAACATGTATAAACAGAGACACCTAAACGTACTGATTAACAAATACATCATATTCTTCAGGCAAACAAAAATGGAACAATTCAAAGTGATACTTAATATTTGCCCAATTTGAGTTACATTTGAGTAGAGGGAACATGTTCAAAGCAAACATGAAGCTTAAAACTCATTCAAAAGTCACAAACTCATTTCAAAGTCACAAAGAGGCTTGAAGTATCATACAGGCATTATATGCAAAGCAAGAGTGAGCTGGACCTTAAAAAAAAAACCACAACACAGACTGATTTATAAAGTGAAAATACAAGGATTATGGGGGTTGTAAATGATAGGGAGAATATTTGACTCAGAAACTAAAGGCTATCGAATTCTTCTAAGTGGTATTAATTAGCTGAAAGAAGCAGCAGTGCCCTCACTCACACACAGACCCACACTTACTGCAGTTCTCCTCATCGCTGCCATCGGGACAGTCCTCGAAGCCGTTGCAGCGGAAGCGGCCAATGATGCAGTGGATCCCACTGGCGCAGGGGAAGAACGTGGCACCACATTTGGATTTGGCTTTCGCTGGGAGAAGATAAGAGACAGAAGTGAGCAGAGGTGAGGGTAACAATTTACAAAGGTCAGAGATGCTTTTGTAGCAGTACAGTTTAGGGTGCTCTATGCAGCACTGCTGGCACACGTTAGGTGCCTTCCAAATTCCCTATGGCCTGCTTTCAAGTACTTTAAGTATATTTGTGAGATTTCACCTGCTTGGGTTGAATTTTTTCCAATTTATGCAATTTCCAGAATGATTGAAACATTCAAACTTAAAACTAGTCAAATGGCCTCTCAAAACAAATTTAAATTGCTCAATGCTTTGGAGTACCAATATGTAAATTTGCCAAGCAGGTACTCCTAACAGTCCCCCGAAGACCCACGTGAATTTAACCAACATTCTACATTGGAGTAAAACTATAAACACAGAGGGTCGCAATTCCCAGAAAACAAGACCAACTTGACCTCTTTGCATGAACTTCTGTGGTAAATGTCACTGGCCCAGGCACAAGTCCAGGAAACAGACAGGTAAGCCAATCCTCAGGTGGAAGACAACAACCCTCAGAGACAAAGGTCTGTCTGGACTAGTTGTAAACCCCCACCACAACCTATAGCTCTATGTCATGCTGAGTCCACAACCACTAAACAGCACCAAAAGTCTCGATCTTGTACATCACCAAGCTTCTCTTGCTTGCTGAGAGAAGCCAAGCACTGAAGTGCCCAAGAAAGACAGAGATAATGAACACTGCAAGAAGTTCTAAGAATTTGGGATCTGTAGGCAAATTTGGACAATGACAGTTACAGAAAGAGTAAGGAAATATCTGAAGAAGAAAATGAGGAATACAGAGATATCAAACAAATTAGTGTCTTTGTGAGAATAAGAAAGACAAGAGACACTCATGGAAGTATGTTTCAGGCTGCAAAAGTCAAACTCAAAAAAGACAATGCTATAATTAATACTGCCTTTATTCAGTATGATTTATATAAAACTGAGTGCAAAAGGAACATGAGTTATATAAATCACATCTCTTGCTGCAGTTCTTCAGGACAGAAACTACATCTATTTCACAGCACCAGCACAGCTGTTCATGAAACACCAAATGCTAACAATAGCATCGAAATGTGTTTAACAAATTATTGCAGAATCTCATTATGGTCTCAAGTACTATGCATTTTTTACTTCACTGCACAGCAACTCTTTACAGCAAGAAGAGAACACTGCCCTTAGCTACAGTGATGCAGATGCTTCCACCATGATGTCCAGGGCAAGCACCAGCTAAGTCTTGTGGTACCACCAGCCTAGAAGAAAACAACTCCTAAAGTAAAAAAACCAATTTTACAACAAGAGATGTGGTTACATTTTTTTCTCCCTTTTTCTTTTTCAAATTATCCCACGACACAATGGACCACATCAGAAGACACTGAACTCTTCAGAAAGTACACTCTAAAGCAAAGGCAGTCTCTGAAGAAAGAGTATGCTGGTAACTGCAGGAAGGTGCGTATGGTATCATGTGGTAATACCATGCACAGACCAGTGATGACAGAACACCAGAAAAGAAGCCAGATCCATAGCTTACAGGCCTTTGAGTAAATGTTTCCTATTCCTTCCTCAAATCTACAAGATGTGTTTACAACTCACAGGTTTTGAAATGTGACATATCTGGGGATAACAGCAACATGCAATTATTTTATGTGGCTCTTGGGCACATCAGCACACCAACCTGTGCTGTTTTACAAGGCCAGGACAAGGTCAGAGGCAACCAGAGTACATTAAGAAAGGAAGTGTATCCAACAGGGATAAACAGTTTTAGCATTCCTTTGTAAGGAATCCTCTCTTCCAAGGTTAAACACTAAGTGCAGCTGTAGTAAAGCCTTCTTCCATCACTCAACAGAGTGCATACAAACTGTTTTAAACCACAACTACAGTAATTCTCATTTGATTTAGTGTCCTCCAAAAGCAAGTTCCTGCAGTTCCTCTCTTATATGTTTTTTGTCATTATACCAGTAGTTTTTACTTAGAATTATGAAGTGTAAAATAGGATGTATCACTGAATTTCACATATTCAACTAGCACTTTTTCTGAAGAGTATCCAAAGTCCACTTGGGGAAAAGAAAGTGAGCCATTACTTTGTAGGAAAACAGGTGATAAATTACCCTGAAGTAGCTGCTGTACTTCACACTACTAGCAACAGAAATCCCTCAGCCAAGACATCTGAGCCCCGGCAATTCTCCACACAACTTCAAAGAGCAACTTCTGTGTTGAGAGTTCTGAGGTAGACTGATCTTAGCTAAATAATTCAGTAACCACAAGGACTGAGGCATCATAATACTCCCAGTCTTTAAACAAAAAGCAGCAAAACAACCTCAGCAACAGATACAGTGTCATCAGAGCAAGCAGTCTGTACTAACACTAAGAAGCCAGACAACTGCTGCTGGGAGCATGTGGTAGTAGCATGTATGTGAAGAGTTGCCCAATGCTTCATGTGTTGGGTTTTTTTCATTTGCTGTTGTTTTTCTTTCTATGAAAGCTAACATCTTCTTGAAACCATATAGTGAATTTACATTTCCCAGACCCAATGACTGCTTCTGGACATCATCTTATTTTATAGGTGTATTTTGAGCCAGAACAATTCCAGGAAGGGAGAAAAAGGAGAAGTTCCAAGAGTTTCAAGAGGAAGAAGAACTAAGAAAGTGGAAAGCAACTGTGCTTTTGCTTCTGTTAACATTTACTGGATCCCATTTCTTCAAGCAGGCTTACTTCACTCATTTGAGGTCTGAATTCAGAGGCTATCCTTTATCCGCTCTGAAAACGCTGACAAATTAAGGTTTCCAAATTATTTATTTCTAAAATTTCTAACATGGACCATCTCTTACTCTTGCAGCCTTACTCCTCCTGGCAGACTTCAGACTGTGAATTGTCAAAACCTGAGCCTCTGGCTCTGGAAGAGCAGAAGTCATGTGCCTGCACTTTCCTGATCAGAGCTAGTGGCGGTGAATGCTGCAAGAGCTCAGTTTCACACTCTCAGGTATTCTGGCCCCGAAAGGTGAGAAGGCCCAAAGCACATCTTGTGCATTACACTGAGCTACCAGAGTAAAGCCATAAGCAATATTTAATGTTTGACCACACCTGGAAGAAAAAGATGCTGGAATGATCCAGAACAAAGTCAAGTTTCTGGAAAATGAACTCTTTCTTCTGTCCAAAGCATACGGATACCCCATCAAGAAGAGGGAAAATCCATTCAGGACAATTATTTAATGTAAGTATTACTTAGACAGCTATATAATTTTAGTTCAATATTTTCTCCCCAGACCTTTTCCTATCTCCTCCTCCTGAGTGAGCAGCCAGAGAAGAAGCAAATTCTGTTTTCAAATAACTGTTTATCAAAAGAACACATACTAGTAACCAGAGACCAAAAACAAACAAGAAACTAAACACCTTTAAATCATGTCTGTTTCCTTTCTATATAGTCCACTGATTTTATTTCTTTTTTAACAAGGGAAGGAAAAAATAACAACCAAAACCCAAATGCAATTCTTCCTATTTGGAATAGGCCTGATACATACACAATCCAACCCAAATTCAAACCTATACTTACCTAGGAGACCCTGCAAATATAAAAGAGCATTTCAAATACCATAGTGATTCACTAGTCACACAGGTAGCCATTTACTAGACACAAGTCTTGCTCCCAAACAGAACTTAGTTTTCCAAGTTCCAATTCCACATACAAAATGCATTTCTCATACGCTGCCCATAAATGCAGGAAAAATGAGAAAACAGTAACAGCTTAGTCCAAGTCACATCCTTTGACACTGGAGAACTCCACTGAGGAATTCCTGATTTTCAATTTTACATTTTTTTTGTTCTCTGATAGAGTTTTCCTGAGGTTTTCAAGCATTGTTTGGTCGGTGCTCATAAGGTTCCTATGGAAAGCACAATCGTTTCTTCCAGAGCAGAAAGGTACCTTTCCATTCTGCAGTGATCTCTGGAGATACCCTGAACATGAAGGGGCTGTCCATCTTCTTCAGGTCTTCAGCACCTCATAGGTAACAGATATAGACACCAGGATCCTGACTGCCTATAGGACATTCAAGGCATGTGCTGCACTATTCCAGCATTCCTCTGCAATTCCTCCTCCCACTGCACGACTGTTACAAAAAGAGTTTTCTTCTCCTTTGATCATCACTGTGTCTCCTACCGCACAAGTTTCAAGTTTTCAGGCAAATCTGCATGTGGTAAGATTTACGTTTACCCAAAAGCAGCCATCTATTCGGCTCCTTCAGTGATGTCAGCCTTGAGAAGCTTTCAAGGACAGCATTACCTCTGCAATCTATGTTCTTCTCTGTTACGCTTGGTTGAAATGGGCTCAGGATAATAAAAATTACTGGGATATCAGGAAATGACAGAAGAGAAGTGAAAAAGGACACAGGCACATGTGGATCATCTGACCTTACAGTATTATAACTAGCTAAAGCAAAGAGAAGGGAGAATTTGGTTGTTTTTAAAGGAACTGGTAAGTCCTCCTGAACCCAGGTTTCCAGAAACCAAGAAACTAAGAGACCACACACTGGAGGGGCAGGAGTAAGGGCTGATGGACATATTTGAAATACATCAAGAAATCACACAGCAACTTACAAAACTGTGTCTAAAGAAAGGCTACACAAATAGCAGATCCAGCCTGGATTCAATACAGCAAGTACAAAAAACACCCCAAAAAACCACCATCCAAGGCATTTCTGAACCTATGGCAGAAAGGATCAATTCCATCCAGTTTCGCTCTTCATTTGTTACCTAGTCATGGCAGAGGCAATCCAAGACTGGGAAATTAAGATGAATCTGTACTGACATTTCACAAAACAGAACTGCCATGGTATTTAAAATTATGGTATTTAAAGTATAAGTGTCAGTGAACTACCATGCACTTGAGAAACCTCCTCTAGACTCCATTGCCCATGGGAAGAAATTGCTCTTCAATAAAATATTCTTCTCATCTCCTAAAATTCAAGCAGGAAGCAAATGGTGAAGATGGTGGCAGAGAACTGCTGGCCACAGTACAAGCTTGCCAAATGTTTCCTCCAGGTTGCTTTGCTTAAGTTCAAGAAAACTATTTTGGCAGTTGTAGGTGTGAGTGCATGAAGTCACTCCTTATGCTACACAGAAACCGATCCTCTCAACCCTCTTCTTTAAGTGCCTAAAAAAATAGTAACTTCCCATCAGGACCAGTAGTACACTCCACTGAAGATGTGACAGTTTGCAGGCACAGCTCTATGGCACTAACAGAAAAACATTTTACTATCTTTAGGGTGCTAAGTGTGATCCAGTACTATTTTTAGAAAATTATAACACATTATTTCTCAGCAGAGATGCACAATAGTAAGGGAAAAGAAACCAGATTTGGCATATACTGTGTATAACTTTATATTGTATACAGATACCCCCCTAAATAAAAGCATCTTTGACACTCTTGGCCACAACAACTTCAAATCTGAATAACAGGTTACAACTGATCTTCTGCGATGGGCAGGTGATTTACTTTCCCTAGATGGAGCAGCAAAGACATCAAATGTGTTCTATAATTATCAGTAACAATTACAAGTAAATTGCAGTTGTGATCTATATATTTGAGGAATATAGCCAGGACAGATGCTGTGGCCCAACTTCTTGGAAAAAAATTTGTCATATGTAACTCTAAGTAGATAGTAACCAACAGTTTAGATATCACAGTAAAATTTTACTGTGACCCACTGTAGTGCCACAATGCTTAAACAGAAGCATTGCACATTTAGAACAGGTTAAGTTTTTTCTTACAGAAGCCAAGACACAGTGTTGTTAATGAACCTTTAGGGAAAAGAATTTCTGACTGAATTGTTACTGACCCTTCAGCCTCACCTCTGTGCTGGGAAGATCATGGAATAGATCCTCCGAGAAGCTGTGCTAAGGCACCTGGCATACAAGGAGGTGATCTGGGACAGCCAAACAACACAGCTTCACCAGGGGCAAGTCCTGCCTGACCAACCCAGTGGCCTTCTGTGATGGAGTGATTGCATCAGTGGACAAGGGAAGGGCTATTGATATCATCTCTCTGGACTTCTGTAAGGCCTTTGACACAGGATCCCCCACAGGATCCTTCTCTCTAAACCACAGAGAGACAGATTTGACGGGTGAATTATTTTGTGGATAAGGAATTAGTTAGACGGTCAGACTCAGAGGGTAGTGGTCAACAGCTCAATGCTCTGACGGACAACTGTGACAAATGGTGTCCTGCAGGGGTCCTTACTGGGACCAGTGCTATTAAATGTCTTCATCAATGACACAAAGAGATTGAGTGCACCCTCAGCAAGTTTGCTGATGACACCAAGCTGAGTGGTGCAGCTGACACACCTGAGGGACGGGATGCCATCCAAGGGACCTGGACGAGCTCGAGAAGTGGGCCCATGGGAACCTCATGAGGTTCAACAAGGCCAAGTGTAAGGTGCTGTACTTGACCTGGGTCAAGATAACACCCAGTATCAATACTGCCTGGGGGATGAATGGACCAAGAGCAGTCCTGCCAAGAAGGACGTGGGGTTGCTGGTGAACGAGAGGCTGGACATGAGCCAGCAACGTGCACTTGCAGCCCAGAAAGCCAAACACATCCTGGGCTGCATCAAAAGCAGAGTGGCTGGCGGGTTGAGGGAGGTGATTCTGCCCTTTACTCTGGTGAGATCCAACCTGGAGTGCTGTGTCTGAGTCTGGGGTTCTCAGCACAGGAGGGAATTGACCTGTTAGAGTGAGTACAGAGGAGGGGTACCAAAATAATCAGAGGGCTGGAGCACTTCTCCCATGAGGAAAGATTGAAAGAGTTGGGGTTGTTTAACCTGGGGAAGAGAAGGCTCTGGAGTGACCTTATTGTGGCCCTTCAGTAGCAGAAGGGGACCTACCAGAAAGCTGGAGAGGAACTATTTACAAGGGGATATAGTGACAGGACAAGAAAAAACCAGCTTTAAGCTGAGAGTAGATTTAGATTGGATATAAGGAAGAAATTCTTTACTGTGAGGGTAGTGAGGCACTGGAATAGGTTTTCTGCAGAACTTGCGGATGCCCCATCCCTGGAGGTGTTCAAAGCCAGGCTGGATGGGGCTCTGAGCAACCTGGTCTACTGAAAGGTGTCTCTGCCCATATCAGGGGAGTTGGAACTAGATGCTCTTTGATGTCCCTTCCAACCCAAACCATTCTATGATTCTATGACTGTGTTGCTGTTGAACCAGCTAGTCCACAACCCTAGCATTTCACACCTAGTTATAGTGAACTAGGCACTTTTTACTACATGCAAAGACAGCACACAACAAGCACTCAACATGATGTGGCCAGTAGGACAAGCCTATTTCCTTCTTTTAACTTTACAAATATTTCTATTTTGAAATATTTCTCAATTATTTTGCAATCTGGACTGAGTAGACAGGATGTATCAAATACAAGAGCTCTCATTTTTAGACAACCTACAGTTAGGAGTAAACTGCACAGAACTTCAGCATCTTTGAACTCAAATTGTTGCCTTCGAACCTCTCCAAGTAGCAATCAAGCAAAATAACTTTAAGCTGCTTCACAGCAAAACGTCTCAACCGAACTGATGATGATTTATTCAAGTAATCAAAACTTGATTACTTGCATGTGACAAGAGCAGTTCTCCTGACAGAAACTGTTGTGTGCAGATGCTGCATTACTGCAGAGCCACAAGCATTTTCCTGACTTTGATAATGAACCACCTTAAAGTTCTCTGCTGTTGTTAATTTAGTTTGAGAGATGCCACAGCTGCATCAGACAGACTCTTTTGATGCACGCGTGGCAAGGTGCAGCATTTCAGTAACGGCTTTACATGAAAGAGTTAAAGGTTTTAACTTTAATTTACAAAAGAAGGAATGATTTTACAACACTTTATAACACAAGCAGGATGGCACCAGGATATGATGCCTTTCACCCCAAGAACTGCTATAAACCCTAACTGTTAAAACTTAGTTATTTTGGGTTAGTTAATTGCTGTTTGGACCCTACAGTATTTTCAGTTTAGTTCCCAGTGGGAAAGCCACTGCAACCTGCAGTCACTCAGCTGCCTCAGCACAGATGGCAAATGCACCACTTGCTGGCTCACAGAGCTCTAGAACAGGGCTGTCTTGCAGAACGACACAGAGAATCACAGAATCATAGAATCGGCCGGGTTGGAAGGGACCTCCAAGATCATCAAGTCCAGCCCCACTACCACCGTGGTTACCAGACCATGGCACTAAGTGCCACATCCAGTTGCATCTGAAAAATCTCCAGGGATGGAGAATCCACCACTTCCCTGGGCAGCCCATTCCAATGGCTGATTACCCTCTCTGTAAAGAATTTCTTCCTAATATCTAATCTAAACCTCCCCTGGCAGAGCTTAAGACCATGCCCTCTTGTCTTACTGTTGATTGCCTGGGAGAAGAGACCAACCCCCACCTGGCTACAGCCTCCTTTCAGGGAGTTGTAGAGTGTGATGAGGTCTCCCCTGAGCCTCCTCTTCTCCAGGCTAAACAGCCCCAGCTCCCTCAGCCTCTCCTCATAGGACTTGTGCTCAAGTTCCTTCACCAGCCTTGTTGCTCTTCTCTGGACCTGCTCCAGCACCTCAATATCCTTCCTGAACTGAGGGGCCCAGAACTGGACACAGTACTCCAGGTGAGGCCTCACCAGCGCTGAGTCCAGGGCAAGAATCACTTCCCTGGTCCTGCTGGCCACACTGTTCCTGATACAGGCCAGGATGCCATTGGCCTTCTCGGCCACCTGGGCACACTGCTGGCTCATGTTCAGCTTCCTGTCAATCCCAACTCCCAGGTCCCCTTTCTGCCTGGCTGCTCTCCAGCCACTCTGTCCCCAGCCTGTAGCGCTGCAGGGGGTTCTTGTGGCCAAAGTGCAGGACCCGGCACTTGGCCTTGTTGAACCTCATCTCGTTGGAATCAGCCCAACTCTCCAGCCTGTCCAGGTCCCTCTACAGAGCGGTAGAAAAAAAAAAAAAAGGTTGTCCTCTTTGACTGAGCACACAGCTTCGGGAGGGACACACATGGAGTGTTGAGGGAGGAACAGGACACCCGCCTAGCCAGCCAGTTCAGCTGAATCAACCCTGGCGATCAGTGGGGTGACAGATGTTGCAGCCAGATCGCCCTCACATCCTCTGTTTGCTTTTTCCTATCTCGAAAAAAGCTTAGCACTTCGAGTTGCATTCCCAGTATAAAATCCACCCAACAGTCTACTATGCCAGAACTTCTCCAATTCAAAACAAGACAGCTATTTAATGTAATGAGTTTTGATACAAAACACAGACAACTGCAGGGCATTCACTGCACCTACAGAAAGCCCTTGGGTCACTCTTTCCTTTACTCCCTGTTTAACCAGGCAGGTGAAACAGTTGCTAGTCATAAACTGCTAATGTAAACTCAGAGAAAATAATCCTAAAATCTGATTTATTTTAAAGGGACTAATTTTATTTTTTTTAAATTAGTGAAATTAGCCCTCTAGGAAACATCAGAGGTTGCCTCCAATACAGAAAACTATCAACCAACTTATGTGGGTAGTATTTACACTACAGTTAACAGTAAGAGAGAAAGGACAACGCTAAAGTAAAAAAGCCAATGGATTCTACTGCCTTGAAGAGAAAACTACTTTCTTCAAAAGAAAAGGGGAAAACCAAATTACTTCACTTTGGAGCTGAATTATGAGTCAGTGGCCTTTACCTCTGGACAGACAGTAAGGCCTTAAAGTAATCTTCCATGATCTAGGAGTCTATGTTTCAGTCCTTCAAAATCATCACAAAGCAGATGAGATGTCAGAAGAGAGCATAGACAAAAATCTTGTTTTTCAGACATTCAGTAAAGCAATTTCTCACTAAAAGAAGTGTTTTAGAAGTTACTACTCCCTAAACAACCCAAACAATAATATCATACAAAAGGACAAATTCGAAATCAGCTGTTGCACCACACAAATTAAGCACAACTTCAGAGTTGTTAAGTTACTCTGGATGAATACAGGCAGGACAGAACACCAACCTTAAGGGATTTCAGTAGCAGAGGCAGCCCTCCTCAGAGGACATCTGCATGCCTGATGGGCTACAGTTCCTCACTCCATCCTGGGATACTACCTACCTGATCTTTTTCTTTCAGTTCTGCCACTGATTCCATCCAACTGTTAAACCTGTCTGAGTCCAAGCTCTCCAACTGAGGTATTTTCTGACCCCCATCAAGAGGATTAAATAATTAGCACCACAAACCCTCTTGATCTCCTTGCATAAAAAGCTATCAAACATAAGCAGTTATTACTCTTGCCCTTACTCATGTGTAATTGAGCTTCAAATGAAACATTCACCATGGTCACTTAATTACAAATTACTTATTTTAACTACTAAGTATTTGGTTGCTTAATCATGAGTGAAAACAAGAGCTAATTCCAGTCTGATATTCCAAGTTAGGGAGTCATCTGAGTAAGTGACAAAAAGATCAGCAGCTGGCTTACAGCATCTTCCCAATTAATGCAGACACTCGTTTCAGGTGTTGCTTAATATTCAGCTTAGCTTAAGAATTCTGATGTTTGTTACCTACCTGCAAGAAATATTCCAGGTCAACCAGGAAATGACAGGAGGCAGAAAGAAACACAAAAGGAGACTTAAAAGCACTCAGTGATTTTAAGATGTGAATAGAAGAACAGAAGTCCAGAGGTATTCCATGTGTATATGTGCAGCTACTACAAAACATACAACTACTTTTATTGAGAAATTCCTAGCTTTCTGCTGTATACTCTAGTTATTTAGGAAAAGAAAAGACATTAGCTTTTTATACAAATTATAGTGGATTATAAATGAGACAACTAAAGACTGATTTTGTGGAGTGTAAGATTGTTCCTTACACAACACCTGACAGCTGGAATCCTAGCACATGACGATGCTTACTCCATTAACATTAATACACAAAATCTATTTTGACTGCAGCTTTTCATAGCCATGATCCTTCCAGGATGTGAGCTCCGTACAATGCTTCTCTCTTCCTAAATTCTGGCCCTGCTGTCAGATTTTCTCATTCCATATATTAACACCCCCCCCCAAGTAGTCAATATAAAAAATAATCCCTATTTATAGGTTTCTTATAAGGAATCCACCTGTCTAGAAGAGGCAAGGCAATCTTTGGCAAAGGCTGTCCAACTCAGTGAGCAGGCTTTAAACTGAAGGACTCGGGGTGTGAGGTCCAAAGTGGCAGTGCTCACTACATCACATCCAACTGTGATACCGAGATTCTGTGATTTCTTACAGTCCTGTACTTTCTCTGTAGGCATTTAAAATGCACTAGATAGAGAGGTAGTGTAAGGCAGGGCACCACAAAGGTAGGCTGTTAGTCCTATTTACAAGCAGAGTCAAATTCCCAGATCATACTCTCAAAAAAATGCCACAAGCCTCACACTTCCACCATTTCACATAGACTTTAGCAGGGACTCAGAGTTATGAAGCATTCAAGTTGCTGTAATTATACTATTTTAACATACTGCTTTTATATTTATCTCTATGCCTTTATCTTGTTTGTTATGCCTGCATCACTCTCTTCATGCTCATGGGGGGTAGCTCGGTTATTTCCATCAACCATTCACCTGTCTTTGGATACATCCATTTGCAGCAGAGGTTTGTCATCATCTCCAAAACTACATGCAGACAATGACCAAAGTTCACAGCCACCCAAGCCTCTTGTGAGTACTGTGAGCCTTATCACAGCCACTCTACAATTCCGAAGCAGCAGACACAGATTTGATGAACTAAAGACTAGAGATGCAGCTCTAGTACTTTCAAATTGTGTTACAATCATAAGGTAAAATCCTCAAATGTGAAAAAGTTATTTGATGTGATTTTTTGGAGGTTTTTTTAATATTTTTTTAAGCAGCAGGTTGCTAAATCACTTACTTGCAAGTATTCCTTACTTGCTTATTTATCTTCTCCAAAATGTGGTGAGCTTTGATACACCACCACTTCACAGCTATTTAGTTTGCACTACTATCAGCTTTTAGCTAGCAAGAGAGAATACAACTTACCAGACACCAGCAATGGAAATTTCTCAAAGCTAAAAGTGCACCTGGCTAGCAGCAACAGATTGCAGCAGGTGAGATGCCTCCACCTTTACACTTGTTGCAGGACCTTAATCCCAGGAATCTGAAAGCATCTCTTGAAAATATCACCCCGCCCCTCATCTTCTGTAACATTAGCCTTAGTCAACACCGTGCTTTGATCGATGCTTTAAGAATAATTTTCTGGGGCCACAATATACTAAACAATTGAAAGTCAGTAATCTTTACTGATGGGTAGGATTAATCCTGCCCGGGTCTTGGCCCACTGCTGTATTTCTAGATCTCAGCTGGTTTAGACAATCTCTTCTGAATTAAGCAGACATTTCTTTTTAACAAAACACTGCATCTCATTCTTCATTGCACTGAGCTCTGCTTGTTGAACAGAAAGCCTAGTATTTAAAAGGATAAGAGCCAGAGTTCCTGTGCCCTTTGTTCCTGTACATGAAAGCCATTCATTAGACTGACCCTGCTGAGAGGTTAAACCCAAGCAAAATATCTTCAGCTGTAATAACTGTACTATCATAATAAGCAGTCATTAAATAGCTTATAGAGATTGCAGAACTCATTGTCTCTACAAGACCTTTTCTCTCTGTCTTTTAAAGTGGCTTCTAGATCTGGTTACTTAGCAGTGTGGAAGTAATGAATTTGACTACTCTTGCAGCAAAATGTAACGCAAGGTGAGGACACATCTAAATTCAGACTGTCACCAGAACAATTGGGATTGTCAGTAATGACCATTTATGAATAAATTTTGTCTTTGTCTCCATTGTAATTTTGGCACTTACAAAGAGAAAAGCATGGGTACATAATGTGCCTTTAATATAATATCAGCTTGTAAGCTTCGTGTAGAGCAGACTCAAAGTGCACTCTTGATTCAGGGCAAACCCCATGATTATTTTTTTAAAGCAACGCACAGCAACAAATCCAAAGACCTTCTTCTAAAATCTACCCTGCATCAAAGAGGGCAGGACAAGGTAGTCTGACAGTCCTTATCTGAGGCTTCCAGACTTATGACACGGCTTTGAAGCTGGTGCGGCCCCCACTCAATCCACCTCCTTCCTACTGAAGCCCACACTAGGCAGTGTAGGAGTTTTTGCACTCAGGAGCTTCTCCAATGACAGCCCAACTTCCCCAGATATAACTTCAGTTTCAGTGGGATTTTTTTCTCTTTTAAATAATTTCCAGCCCTCTGATGCTGTGAAGCTTTTAACACATACTGTTCTTAAAAACTACTTCTTTTGTAGAAACTGGATGCCATTGTCAGTCAAAATGCACCTGAAGAAGAAAACCTAGCTAATCCACCTTTGTCCTCCAAGAGTTTCAGTTTCCCAAATGAAAGGTTTTAGAGCACAGGAAAATATTCTTCACACAATCTAGGAAACCCAGGCTACTAATTGCAGAGCGTGGGTTTCATTTAGCATTCATGTGAAAAGACTCTTTATATTTCATCCCTGTTTGTGTGTAACTGATCATTATGAACCCTTTCCCGCGAACTCTCCATTACCGAACGTGTCAAGCTGTGACACCTGTTGCAAGTGAACACCAGAGGGAGCAGTAAACATTTGTCTGGTAGGAAATTTTTATATTGGAGATGGAAAAAATAAGGAAAGCGAGGCACAGCAAACCCTGGAGAAACGTAAAAATGATTACTGTGGGCTGTAATTTCAAACTACAATATACTGCTAATCCAGCCTAACTCCCCACCAGTGTAGGGTCAACAAAGAGTTAGAGAAAGTGTGCAGATACAAACACTTTGAATGAGGGAAATTTAGTTGTGCCACGTCTCCCAGCCCGTCACTTCACATCCTGATGACACCAGAAGATTTACAAAGTCTTCTGAGACTATAAAGCATTTATACAAAATGCTGTGTGCATTTAGACGGATTAAATGGAAAGGCAAACATATCCAACGTAGAAAAGATAAGACACGGAACGGAATCTGAAAAAACAGATCATGTTTATTATATATAAACACACAGCTCAAACTCTACAGGGTAAAACCAAGAACAAAGTTTAGACACATAAGAGAAGATGAAATCAGAGATTAATACGCAAACATATCAGCAATGAACAAGTAATTGCAACACTATCTCAAATATTATTCTACTAACCTGGCAAAGAGTTAAAAATGTTTGCAAAACCAGCATGGTTACAACTGTAACAACACCGATCAGAAAGCGCTCCCACCACACACCTTCATCCTTGCACTACAGCATGCAGCCTACCAGACACAGGAGTTGCTCGGGTATTTGTCACCAGGATAGGGCCTCAGGGGCTCCAGTTCCCTGATACAGAAACAGAAATGGTCTTACCAGATCTGCTAGACACCTGGATTAAATTGGTTTCTCAGACTACCCAAATATGAGTCACAGTGCTCAGGACCATGAGAGTGTGTTGGTGTGAGACTGCAGAAAATCTTGGCTCACCCCACCATGCTGAGTGCAACCCAGCATCATACATGTGTATAATGTAGACGTTATAAAATCTTCAGTTCTGATTGCACTGGGTTCCCTGCAAGCACATGTGTCTCATCTCAGGAAAAGAGACAAAGCTGACCTTTAGTGGAAGCCTGTTTGGCAGGCGGCTTCAATACCTGCCTGGGGAATCCTTATTAAAACGGACCATTTTCATGCAGCACTTCATTTAATGAAGACATTCTCCCCCATGGAGGAGACTTGCCCATAAAGACTCAGTCTGAAGGACAATCGGGGAAAGGTCTGATGACGATGGATTGTTGGTGATGAAACAAGCTTTTTATTAACACAGTTCCAGATGTTCCTACAGACCATCTCTTGCTAGCCAGTGCAGAAGTGTGTTGGCAGCACATTCCTACAAGCACGGATGATGCCCTCTTGCTCAGAGGGCTCATCTATATACTCCAATTACAGCTTTTAACATTGATTCAAAAACCTGGTTTACCTTTATGTTCGTGTTGAATGAGTAACCATGACAACTGGAAACAGAAACACATGCGAAAGAGAAGTTTCTAACATGAGAACACACTGCCCCAAGGCTATCCTTGCGTAACATTTTTTTCTAGCCACAGCCTACACTCTTTAGCCCTTCAATTAACACAGTTAGTCACTGCATTCACTGCGTGCCACTATCTGCTCATCGCTGAACGTACAAATCTGGCACATAAGAGATGGCTCTCAGAAGAGCAATGAAGGAAAATCCAGGCTCCTGGGTATTTGGTATGTCTCTAATTCTGGCCGCTGTCATGCCAGGCACTTAGCGCGGATGATGTGCCATGCTCTGAATCCCCACCATCTGCTGCTCCTTAGCTGACAAAGGCAGCACATGTCACCTCCCCACTAGCTGCTGCTCATTACTGACAACAGCCATTCTGTGTTCACAATGTTCTCTCTGTAATAATCTAATATGAAGATGTACAAAGAGCAAAGGAAAAAGGAAACAGAGATGACAGAGTAGATTATAAGCTTAACTAAGAACATTAGCACACTCTTAAATCTCAAGAAGTGAATCCTTCCAACAGCAAGATGCGGTTCTTGGCCCCAAAGGAATAGGTCAACAGGTAGGTATAAAGGTCAGCACTAAAGATAATGCATTTCCCTCAAAATGTTTTGAAACATGCGAGCACCCATTTCTAGGCTCTTTCCATTTAGGTTCTCTATTTTGTTACATTTTGGCTTTTCCATATCGGATAACAGTAAGAATTGAGTGGCTCACAGCATGCAGCTCCCAACCTGACCAGGGCAAGCACTAACCCCAGGTATATATAATGCCTGGTGGTATGCAACCAGTGCAAGATTTAGGATTTATGCAATCAATACCTATAAGTTCCCACTGAAAGTCCTGTTGGTAAAGATTCTGCATTTGTCAAGAAGAGCTTGCTTCCATTATAAATCATCTACATGGCTAAAAAGCAGTAGTAGTAGTAACACTTGAAAAAAACGTGCATGACAGATACTGGATTACACAAGCTGATGAGCAACCCAACAGATGAGAACCAGAAGAGAAGGGGGGCGATGAACTACAAAAGAGTTCTCCATTGGCAGATACATTGATGATGGTAGATTACTCAAACTATAGACAACTGGAAGTACTCACAAAACATTCACATTGCTATGGTCAATTAATTCTTTTTCAAGCTCAATAAGTGGCTTAGAGGAAAAACAAAAGAGATTCTGCTTCAAGCAGTAGTCCTTCTTTACAACAATGTGGAGTCACTGTCTCAGCTTATTCCCTCCCTCCTATGCCTTTCCTTAACCCTCCTCCCTAGATAAAACCAGATAAAATTTTTCAGTCTTCACATCACCATGACAGAAGGCAAGAGTATGAGAAATGTTCTGTGCAGTAACAGCATATAGCCAGCCAGTGTGGGAAGTGTTAAACTGATCACAGGGCAGGGCATAGAGAAAGCACAGAAGATGACAGACAGTATGGATTCTGGCAAGTCTGGGAGATGGAGAGAAAGCCCACAGGCAAAGGGACATGGTTAAAAACAATGTTCCTGCAAAGTAGGAGACAAAAAAGGGACAAAAGGAAGAGAGGGAAGAGACAAGACATGAATGGACAACTTGCAGGTAATTCTGGTTTGCATCTTATTTCTTCCTCACACCCAGACTATCACTTTTCCACTCACGGGCCACAAAAAATGAGAACCAGACCACAAGTTTAAAGTTCTCCAAATGTTTGAAGGGGGACAGACAGGATGAGATCCTACAGCAATGGAATTGATAAAATATTGCTGTACATCCACATTCAACTATAAGACAAACCAAAAGAGAAAGACTTCCCACATAACCACACACGTGTGCATGAAACTGCCTCAGTGAGCATGCCAAAATACAGCATACTCGTCTCTGCAACAATACCAACCTACAGTACCAAAAGAATCCTGTAACCAAGCTTCTGTTCACACACAAACACTTCTTAGCAAGTCTAACACCTTTCAGTGTGAAATAGTTACTCGATGAGGAATCACAGGCAAAGCAACTTAAGAGTACAGCTGAGAGTAGAACACACTGGGAACTCAGCCATCTCATGCTGCTAATGCAACTCCTATGGCTTTGTCTCCACTTTGCTCAGCTACTGCAAAGCAAAATCACAGCAAAAAACAAAGGACTAATTTTGCTGCAAGGTAAGTTTTAGAAAGTAGAGCCTTTAGATAGAAGAAAGGTAACAAAGCCTAGCCTAAAATGATTAAAAAAAAAGTTTTATACCTATACAGCTGCTTTTCAATGCCTTATCTCTGAGCTAGGAACAAATCTAACAACAGATTTGGGCTGTATAAGCCCATCCAACTTTTGATTACTTTATGATGGAAAAGACTGGTTGGTAACACTATAGATTTGGAGACTCAAATGAGCACTATCTGCATTCTGTTTTGGCTTATCTGACCTGTCAACAGCAGGCTAGCATAGGATAGCACTGCTCTCCCTGCAAGTCTCTTTTCTGTGCTAATTTTCCATTTGTGAGGGTCATCAGATAGCAGATAGATGTATAGCAAGAGGAAAGAAGAGTCTAATTATCTCCATTGACTTGTGTAGGAACAAAAGGATGCTCATCCAGAAAGCTGGCTAAAAGTATTTAAATAGAAAACCCGACAAAGGACAATTCTGCAGAAACTTAAAATTCATGGTTGCAGCATAGCCTAGATCAGTGAGGTTTATTTCAGTCTGTCGTGACAAGAACAGCTCTTATGAACTGTCATTTTACAGCTATTTATATTTTATTGTCAGTTACTATGTTTATTACTGACTGTAATTCAACTGATTTTGGTAAGGAAATTTTTGAACAGTCACAAAGCATATTTTCCTGTTACTGATTCTTGGATAAATACCCAGTACAGCCTTCATTAAGAAAATCTTCATTAAGATTAATGCAAATCTTCACAAAAATCGTCTAATTGTATCAGGTGAAACAAAATTTCTGCAAGGCAGATGATGACAACACTCTTAGAGACAGAAAAACTCCTGGTTTGCATCCTATAAATACCAAGAAGTGCCATCATTCAGCTTGTTTTAAGAAGTAGAAACAGCACACCCAAAGTCACGCCAGCAGTCTATTCAGGAGTCAAGTAATAAGGAACCTGAGTCACACAGCTGTTGTCATCAGGAACATCTCACTGAAAGGTACAGGTTGAGCTTTGGATATTTTTATTGTTGCCAAAGCTCCCACCAATATAAATTCTGCTAGGGTTAAAACAGATATGCATGACAAAGATCAATCCTAATAACAGACCCATTCTTTCCTAAGATGTTAACATTTAAGTAAAAAAAAAACAGTTAAATTAACCTGTCTTCAATGTTGTAACACTAGCCTGATGCCTTATAAGGACTGCAAAACATTAGATATTTCATAGAGATACTTTTAATGCTTTAGAAAGTGAGCAAAGCTCACTGGCTTAAAGCAGAACTATATATGGAGATTTCCACAGCACAGTTATTAAAGCCCCCTTAACTTAAAAGGGATGGGTAACTGGGATTAGAGGTAATCAAGTTAAAAAAGCAAGAGCATTTAACAACACATGGTATTTCTATTCAGGTAATTTGAAAGAAACTTTTCTTTTTTCTTTTTGCTCCATAAGGAAAGTTAATGATATCTTGGAAGCGTCCTGGGAAAGGTAAGCTTCCTATAAATTCAGTTTAAGTGTAATGAAAACCTCTGTAAAGCATACACGTAAAGAAACTATGTTGGATACCAAAGAACCTTAAAGACCTGAAATAATAAAGCCTGTGCATTTTTTTCTAACAAGATCTAAATTAAACTGGCATCAGTTGTTACTTCCCTAACACACACTAGAGAACACACCAGTAACACTACTTAGCCAAGCCTTGTGATATAAAGCATGTTAAGGTCACAGCAATGGTCACTTACGGCATTCCTTCTCATCACTGTCATCAAAGCAGTCTGGCAGCCCATCACACTGCCAGGACCCTGGGATACAGCGTCCATTACTGCACATGAAGTTTCCAGGAATGTTGCATTCATTTGTGAAGTTATTCCCAGGCAACAGTTGGCTGTCTGCGACAAATGAAAGAGAGGTAAGTTTACAGACGATTTTAACAAAGGCAACAAAAGCAGTCTCTGAGCAAGCTGTTTCAGAGGTTGAATGGAGATGAAACATGGATCTTGATCCTAGTTATTTTGTCATTATCCTATCAGCATCCCGAGCATGGTACTTTGGTAGCACTTTTTTTTTCCTAAATTATCATTTTACTTGTTCTTCATTCTCACACTCCATTTTGCAGATTTCCCTCCTGCTATTTTCTTTCTAGGAACGTACATGCAGCCTTCTATGTATACTCAAGTCAAAGCAAAATTTGTTTAAAAAAAAAAATCTCTTCTACACATGGTCAGTCTAAAGAAAAATAAAACAGATGAGGCCACACGAACTCAGCCCTATAGTCCCTTGCTTTTGTCAGATTAGTACTTAAATGGCAGAATACTTTGTTATTGCTGTTGCTACCCAAGGGCTATGCACTAGGTAATACACTGCATAATTCATGATAGGTTTTCAATTAAGTTTTAAACATAGCGCTGCTGATCAAAGTTAGAATTGAGCTTCTTAGTGTTAATACAGTCCCCTGACATACATCTGTCCACAGGCAAGTAAGGCATTTGGCCAACTGGTGGGGGGTCAGTAGCAGGATACTGGAGATAAGAGAACAGTGAAAGAGAGAAATCTAGAGATTTGCCTTCAAGGTTAAACACAGCTCTGATCAGTCATTTTAATCTACTGTTTTTCTCACTTAGTGCATTTTTTCTGGAACGCAGATATCACAGAAACACAAACTTCAGTGAAGGAAGACAATGACAGTGGTTTCAATAAGCACCAAAATGGCATCACCTGTTGCTAAGAGGAGGGAAAGCTACAAGACAAGGCAGAGAATGGGAGAACTTGATCAGGCAAAAAATCAGAAATACAAACCTTTCCCAGGTAAGGTGGAGTTGTCACAAAAATATGTCCCTCTCCCCCCCAGCCAGCCTACCTACCTTCATTGTTCAAAACCAGAAAGAACAAATTAAGCTGACACAAAGCTTAACCATTTACTTCTCATTTACCTATTTTGAGGATAACCACATTACTTTTGGAACTCAAGGGGAGTGGTAGAGCTGCAGTTCCCTCCACTGCCCCCCCTACACCAGCTTGCTTCCTATTGCTCTTGGAGTCCAACTCCTTCCTCTCCCCAGGAAGGCCTGAACACCAAGGGCAAGGAAAACACTACTAACACAGCATGGTGAGTGTCCCACTCTTCAGTCCTGCACAGGGCACAGAGCAGATCACAACTGCCAGGATCAGCAGTTTAGGGAATACCCCTTCCTAGCTCATTCCTGCAGTCCCAGGGAGGAATCTGCTTTGTACGGGCATCTTTGGAGAACTCATCTGCCAAAATAACAAGCTTTATAGCATGATCAGAGCATGAGGCTTTCTAGAAACTCTTGAATCAGCCAAATGATTCCCTTCCTTCCCCAGAGCGTTTCAAAATGCTCCATCTCTGACACAGGCAAAACTGCTAAGTTTCACATCGCTATTTCAAAGGACACGATAGGAATGCTTCAGGGAGGTAGTTTCTTTAAGCCTATGTCTGCCCCAAACAATGTATTTCCTCCCAAATGTTATTTCTTGCAAATGGCTGATTCTCCTGGGGATGTTTCAAGAATCTGCCAGAACAGTGCAGATGCCTTAGCAGAAATCTGCCCTAAGCTGTTAAAAGACAAGGTAACTTGGAAAAAACAAAAAGGTGGAAATAAGGTCTTTTGAGGCAGGGGGGCAATCCGAGCCAGTGGCCACACATCCAGAGCCACTCATAAGTCTCCTGCTTAAAGAAAGAGTGAAAGCCACCAAAAAGCATGCCCAGGCATGCAGCTGGAAATTAGATGTCTTTTAGCAGCTTCACTCAAACCTCAGTTTCATTCCCTGCATCACTCGAAAAGCAACAGCTTTCCTCTCCACACTATTACAACCTACAGCACTCTGGAACAAGCTCAGCTCCAGCCCAGTCAGGCAGGGCCTTCACTGCTCCCAGCAGCTCCTGGAGAAATGCTATACCCAACTCTGCCTCATGCCCTAGACCCTAAATTTAAATCAGCAATAGCAACAGTCTGTCCTTGGATACTCCTACCATGGAACACTGAACAGATATCTATCAATAACCACTGCCAGGCTACTACTGCCTTACAGCCACCACTGTTAACTAAGTTCCGCAGTTCTGTGTTCAATCAGCAAGGGCTTTTTTGTTGTTTATGGTGTTTTTCCCCTTACAACAGTAATGGAACACATTCAGATCAGTCTTTGTACCCTTGATGTGTACCTGGTAAGTAACGACCAAACAAAAATCACCACACTCAAACAGCTACAGGGTGAAATATGGAAAGATATGACAGAGGTGAGATATCTGGGTATTCTTTGCAATGTAAAGGTTCAGTCAATATAGCATATATCAAATTAGTTATAAAGCCTCTAAGAGCTTCAAGAGCAGAATATAACTCCCTTCTCTATCGTCCCCACGATAAATAGCTTTCAGGTCAGTAGGGTACCACTGTAAGACTTTCCTGATAACAGTCATAACTTTTATTAGAATTTACAAGTTTTGAGATACTACAAAACTGAAATGTCCTAAGAATAAATCTCTGATATAAAACAGAGCTTTTCCAAGCTTGACAAGAGAATTGGAAATTACCAAGGCTTTTGCCCTCTCAGAATCTAAGCAACCAGGCAGTACATTTTGGCAGCAACATCAAAAAGATGCCAATCTCATGGCATCTCTCTCTGTTGCTTTGCACTACCTTCTTGTCTAACCTGATACTTATGCCTCTCAACCAACCCGCTCCACTTCCACACAGAAGCAGCAGTTACCCAAAATCAGAAATCCTGCTGTGAACACTTAAGTGTGACTTCTTCATGACTTAGGCAAGTTGCTAGATAAGAACCAACACCACATCCCACAGCTACCTGCTCCAAGCACAGAACTGTCTTCTCCCACCAAGTATCACGATGTTCCTGAGAGAAAACAACTGGATGCATCTCAAGCACTTTAACACTTCCTTGTCAGATCTACTGATGTTATCTTGCCTTAGAAGCTTTAGCCATGATGTCCACACTCCTTTAATGAAAAAATTTAGACCAAGCTATGTAATTTTGGAAATTTCTAGAGTTTCAAAAAGCAAAAAAAACACAAACAAGAAACTATCCCCCCTAAAAAGTGCTATCAAGTCTCTGTTACTTTTAACAACTCCTTTAAATAAATGCCATACTTCTATCCTATTAACTTGAAGCAACAATCCAGGAGCACGTAAAAATTTTATTTGTTACCCAGTAAGTTGTTTGTTTATAGGATTTCCTTTGTTATACAAATAAATTTATCCTCAATGTTCTTTTAAAGCAAGGATGTATTACTAACTCTTTCACCAAACAGGAAACAAAAGATAGAGGCAGATCAAGTTACTTGCAGACAGCCCTACACAAGCTTTGCTGCAGAATGGGAACACAGGAACTCTGACTCAATCCAGTTTTAAAGCAACAGATATTTCTCTTAAAACATGACCTTCATCAGCTGCTAGGAGAGTTGCATGTTACAGACAGCAACTTGAGAGTCACAGTCAACACATCTAGAAACTTGTTTCATGTATTACTCCATGCCCAAAAAATCCACTGGTGGATAAAGAACTGTCAAAACAATGGTACATGTGGAACTGTTTTAAATTGTATTGCTCCTTTCTCTTCCCTCACTGTGCAGGTCTCTTCTAATGGATTTAAAATGATCCTCAAAGAAATCCTCTGTGCAATCATCATCTCCCAACCCTGCCCACTCAGCACACAGCCCATTGCACGACTCTGGGATTTGTGCACACACAAGGAGGAGCGCTGTTACAGACACACACAAGACAGACATGACAAGGACCAAACCAGATCATCTTGTTCGGTTTTATAACAAGGTCCATAAAGATGTCAGGTTTTGTGTAGCCAACTTGCTGCACTGCCTGTTGGCAGGGGCAGAAATTCCTTCAATCTGGCAGAGCTGGCTTTCCAATAGCTGACATATTTACCCTGCAGCCTCTTTGACTAATTTTGAATTCAACCCAAATATGAGATACACGGATGTGTTCAGTTAAGTAAAGGAGGAAGGAAAGAAGAGGAAAGCAGTCCATTTTCACTGCAACACATTGCTCACTTTAAGCAGCATACCATCTGGGTGAATAAAAAAAAAAAGAACTCATGTTTCACCGTGAAGGGGACCGAGTAAGGAAAATCAATCTGTTTTAGCAGTCGCTTTCAAAAATGTTACCATTTAAATATTTAATATTCCCTGAAAAAGAATCAGAGAAAAATAAATAAAAGGACAAGTCATACTGAGCAAACACTTTACACTGTATTAAGAAAGCAAGTCAAGGATATCTTTCATAAAACCATATTTTACCTGAAAGCACTCCAGAGAATTGTGCACATTACAGAACAGATCACTACTGATAACACAGCTGCCTTTTTATCAGAAACTATAATCAGTAAGAACAGGCAGTCACCCTGGCCAAGAAGGTTTTGAGGAAGAAATACAAGACACTTATGTGTTCGACACCCTCATGAACAACGCCAGTAGCTTCAGCCTCTTGGCAAAAAGGATCTATCACTAAGGATGAACCACGAGCTCTTCACCACCAAACTTTTGGCATGTACTTTGCAGGAATCATGGGATCTTCACTGGATACTTTCAATGGATCACTGCTTAAAGTTTTTCACATGTGAAGAGAATTATTTTGATCCAGGCTGGTACGTAGCTGTTAGGCTGAAGGGTTACTCATGATACTTTCCTGTCATGTGATGTATGCATTACACTTCATACTTGAATTCATTTTTTCTTTCTGCTTAAACCCTCGCCAGGTTTGACTTAAGCATATCAGAAATCCATTCTACCTGTACTGAAATCTGCAACATGTTGTGAAAACAAAAGGAGAGAGACTAGAGCAAGTCAGTAGCTGGAATTTGCAGCCATTAAGATGGCATCAAAACGATATATTTTCAATACACATCATAACTAAAGAAAAGCGAGCAATATCAGCAGACTTGAACAAACACTTTTTGATCTTCCTCCATCATCTTAAAAGACTGCAAATAAGTGGCACTAAGTGACTGGTAGGCTATTTCAGGATTTGATTCCTCAGAGAATGCAAAACTATTGCCAAATGCTTACATTCAGGTCCAGATGCTTCTGTAAATTTAGCCACTAAGGACAGATGTTTCTTATCCTACTTCTTTATGTTGACGTGAAGCATCTGACTCACTCCACATCTACTCTGTAGAGATCTACTAATGCAGGTGATGCACCCAGAAGAGGAATTCAAAAGCTGAGCATGAAGAAACTCGAAACATTATGCCTTGCCTATAAACTTCAGTTTAAAATGTGCATGCACAAACTTCACTGGCAAAAGAAGTACATTGTCAGCAAGATAACACCAGCAGAATTAAGGTAGACTTGGCTTAACACTCACTACACTGAAACAGAAGGCAGAGACGATTTGTGCTTATAGGAAACATCAAAGTCAGTTCTTGTGCAGCCACCCAAAGAGACTGGCAACAAACTTGCTCAACCTCTTTTCTACACTAATGCACACCCACTAGTTTTCAGGAAAGAGGAAGGTGTCCGTACTGAATTCAAGCATGCAGGGCATACGAAGACCACTCATTAACAGCACCAAAAAGGTAAGGAAAATACACCAATGAGGACGAAGTGTACTCTCCATATCTTAAATAAACACCTTTCACATTACCCAAAAAGTTGTTTGCAGCTGCATGCTCCTAAGCGTATCATGTCAGTTCCCATAAATCTTTGTCCTCAGTTTGCTTTGCTTTCCTATGCACTGCTGCAAAAGTATCTTGCCAGAACAGAAGAGAAGCATGCCAGTGCACATTCAGGCTGGCTTTGGGAAGCAAAGAATAAGACAAGCTCTCTCTTGCTCTGCTGTGAAGCCTCTGAGAACACCTAAGCCATCTACCACAAGTGAAGGACACCTGCCAGTGATTATCTGACAACTTAAATCCTCTTGAACAGTTTTAATCCCTATCCTCCCCATCCTCATTTAAACTGCCTCATGATTACATTGCTTATGCTATATCAGAAGTTATGAGGGCTATTTGTAAAGGCAGACTGATAGTCCCACTGCAATATAACGGCTCAAAAATGTTTCTTCACTGAAAGCAGCAGATAAATTAGTGATTATTTACGGAACTGCTCACTGATTAGGTTCGACTTCCCCTCCCTCAGTTTTTCAACCACTATCCGTGAGATGCAATATATTTGGTATCCAGCATTTTCCAGATTTAAAATGGATCAGTCCTAGCCAAAAGATCAGAAACTCCTGCACTTACTTCAGATTAAATACTAAATATTACTGAGGCAAGTCAAAGCCAATGGGAAACCCCTTTTTTTAAAGCACTAAAAAAGTATAGCTTCTTTCAATTAAGACAGAAAAACTATTGTGGCAGGGGACACTGACCACTGTCTCATGCCCATCATTCACCCATTAATTCCTCACAGCAAAAGCTGCCTTTATTGAACTGGAGATCAATTAATACATCATGGTCCCCACTATAAATAACACAACATGCACCGAATAAATATCTTTTGCTCACTATCTTACAGCCTCAGTTGAAGTAATTGGCACATTCCCTATAGTAGATGGCTGCATTACAGCACTTAGCCATGCAAGTGCCTTAATTAAACATAATCTTCTAAACCATTCCCTAATAAACAACCATTTGCTTTTTCCTTGCAACAACATGTGCAGAAGTGAGCCGAGGTGAACAGGCTTACTTTAATCCTGCAGCCTCCATGGCTGGATTCTATATTTGGGGAACAGGGCATTTCACTAAAGCTTTCACATTTGCTTGTCTCAGCAGCAGTGCAGCTGCTTGAGTACACACCAAAAATACATCTCCCCTAGGTCTGTGGGCTCAGCACAGTTAGTGTGGTGGAAGAGAAACAGGTTATGGGCCATTAACACTGCAGAGTGAACACAGCTCCAAACTACAGGTTTAAGCAGAAAAAGGAGGTAAAGGGGAGGAGGAAGGAATAGTTTAGATTACTGAAGTGGGTGAATCTTGAAAGAGAAGCATTCCTCAGCAAGAACATCAAATGGAGATTATATGCTGTTCTTATCCCAGCTAAAGCTACCCAGATTGCTTCCTTAAAGAAGAAGGAAAGACAAAAACATCTTATTTTTAATACCTTTGAAGGATACCAACCATACCAAGTTTTAACAAGGGTAAGTGCTGAATTCTGCACCTGGGACAGGGTAACCCTGGATGTAGAGACAGACCTGGGAACAAGACACTGGAGGGCAACACTGCCGAAAGGAACCTGGGGGTCCTGGTCGATGGCAAGTTGAATATGAGTCAGCAGTGCCCCGGCAGCCAGGAGGGCCAACCACGTCCCGAGGGGCATCAGGCAAAGCATCTCCAGCCAGGAGAGGGAGGTGATTGTCCTACTCTGCTCTGCACTGGTGTTGCCTCACTGCGTGCAGTTTTAGGCACCTCAATATAAGAAAGAGTGAAGAGTGTCCAAAGGAGGGCAATTAAGATGGTGAAAGGCCTGGAGGGGAAGCTGTATGAGGAGCAGCTGAGGTCACTTGGTCTGTTCAGCCTGAAGAAGGAGACTGAGGGGAGACCTCGTTGCAGTTACAACTTCCTCACAAGAAGAAGCAGAGGGACAGACACCAATCTCTTCACTGTTGTGACCAGTGACAGGACTCAAGGAAACTTCATGAAGCTGAGTCAGAGGAAGTTTAGGTCAGATATCAGGAAAAGGTTTTCACTAAAAAGATGGCTGAGCACTGGAACAGGCTCCTCAGGGAAGTGGTCACAGCACCAAGCCTGACAGAGTTCATGTTTGGACAACGCTCTCAGGCACATGGTGGGATTCCTGGGATGTCCTGTGCAGGGCCAGGAGTTGAACTCAATGATCCTTGTAGGTCCCTTCCAACTCAGCATGTTCTATGATTCTATGACATGCTGCTATAACATCACCCTGAGGAAAACATTATTTCTGTCTTCACTAACAGACAAAAGGATCTTTGCACAATAACACAGAAGACCTACAACATCTTGGGGCAGAATTTAGATTTCATTATCCCGGTATCTGCTTTAGCAATACACTTGCAACGAGGAGTCAAACAGGAATGTTTGCATCAAACAGCTGTAACTAAGGAAAATTAAATGGGGAGTAGGGGTAAAGGAGGAGATAACAAGTTCATGTGTCCCATCGCACTACTCTCCCGAAAACCAGGCCAAGCTGACATTCTGCCTGGAAAATACTGAGATCATGCCTGAACTGTGGCAGCAGCAAGACTGACTCTGATTCATTCAGTATCAAATTTAAAGGAATACCATACAACAATCAAAGTGATAAAAAAAAAAATCCATTTAACAAGTGCTGTGGGGTGGTTTTGTATTTCTAACAATTGGGAGGGGCTAGGTTTAAGTTTTCTCACATGATACTCCATTTCAATAAAAAACTTACCTACCATTATTAAGTTTTCTAATCACAAAATCAGAACATTTGCTTTCAAAGATCAAAGGTTTTAAATTGCTCTTTGAGACTTGTTTCTGCAAGGACTTTTTTTTGCTCTATGCAGATGCAAAAGGTCATAAAAGGCTGCCATTAACCACATTTTCTTGCTTAAAAACATGTACTGAATTACCTGCACTTAGGGGCCTTCAGAGACAATGGGTTAGCAAACTCTGGGATGTTCAGCCTCACTAGCTGGGCAAATTCTTTTAGGTCTTAAACACAATGTAAGAAAAATCCCACAGTTGTTCTGTCTGGAGAAAACAACTGATTTCATTATTAGTTTATTTCTCCACATGCAAGCGGTACTTCAAGCTGTTGTGTCATACAACGACCACTTAAAGCGCCGCTCAAATGAGAAGTAATCACAAGGACTGACAGCAATCAAAGCAGTCAGCTGTGAGGCTGTGAAAGTCAGTGTTAATTCTCTGAAAAAAATAATTCTGTATTGTCAGTTGCTCTAGGACCATTTCACTATGGTAGCAGTTACAGTATGCCATAACTTACAGGCATAAAAAACACGGAAGTCCTTTGGAGTTGGTAGCTGATACTGGACACATTACCCCTCTTTACATCCCAGCATACAGAAACAACAATGCCCAAATATGCAGCCGTACAAAAACATGGAAGGGGAGCACCTCAAAAAGGAAGAATGCTAATCTCACCCCTCAGCAGGATGTTAAGGAGTTATCATTTTGCCCCTTCTCCAGTAAGTAGTCACTCAGCACTTATAGGAATATTTAGTATTTCTGTAGTCTTATGTCCCACCACACACCTAGAATCAACCTCTGCAAGCAAATGCAGTTTAAGCAAGAGCTACATGTTACAGAAAGAGAAAAACAAAAAGCTCCCAAACAAACTATAAAGAGAAATTATTAACTGATAGGCAAAAGAACGTTTCCGCCAGTGAGGAAAAAAAAGCCCAACCAAATAAAGAGACAACCTCTGCTCCTCCAGAGACCTTAGAGTCCAAATCCATATAATGATGACAGATCAGGGACAGAAGCACTACGTCAAACTACCTGCTGCTTTTTGTACATAGCTTTGATCAGCTAAAGGTGCATGTCCGCAACAGCTGAAGCTGACACAAATCAGCCCCATCTTTCTTCAACCCTGGCTATAAATTCCTGTCTTCCCTCACTACTGTCTTATTGCATAAACTCCACCACAGGTGAGCAGCAAGCTTTAAAAAAAGTTAATCTAAGAGCCTGTAGTTCTCAGTGCTGTCTGAATCAACTCATCACAAAGTTTCAAGAGCATCTGCCATCACAGAAGAGAGAGAAAGGAACGTACATGCCCCCCCCAGATTAAGAACAAGACAAGGACTGTAGTCTTTTCTCAGGCTAAACCAGATAACCTAAAACACTCCTGCCATTTCCAACTCCAGCAGACATCACTTAGACTCATAAAGTTGCTTGTCCTTAACAACTATGCCACAATTGCTTCTTTAAGCAGCAAAGCAAAGTTTTTAAGAGCACTAATTTGTCTTGATAACTGTATATCAAAGTTTTTCCCCTTTCCAGTAAGGAAAGCTGCATGTCAGAACCAGACATGCCATGCTGTGTCCCAGCAAACATGTAAACAGTGAAGGCTGGTATCCCATTCCAACATCTTACTGCTGTTAAGGAAATGTTCCTGCCTGATCACCCAGGAATCACTCTGGGAGTCACACTCCCATCACCAGACACTTTTACTGTTGGGACACAGGTGGCTCCAGTAACCCACTTGTCTCTCTACACGTCCCACTCACACAGTCAGACAAGGTTTCCTTACTGGATTGACCCAGGATTTCCCACAGCAGAGTCCTAAACCCCTGGTTCCTTTAAGTAATTTAATCATGGTGCATAACACAAAACTAGCTTGAGCTGGTGCCTCCGGGGAGGTACCCCGAGCAGAGGAATCCCTGGGCTTTTATTCCCTCACAGTCTGTTCTCCCTGATAGTCTGGGGTCTTCCTGCTGAGTCCTCATCTCCTGCTATGTCTCCCAGTGTCCAGTCAGGTCCTTGTGCCCTTTGATGTGCAAAGGGTTCAGTGCCAGGTCACAGTCCCTTGCCTGGGGCTCCCACCGTCTCTCCCTACCCAGGGAACAACCTGCAGCTCCCACTGCATCTGCACACTCAGCTACCTGCTCTAAATGTATTCCTCAACACTGGCAAATGACCATTTCACAGGTGTGCTAAAGACAGAATGTGCAGGGCTCTGAAAGCAAACTCACTGTGTAGGCATGGTGGAGAAAACAAACCAAGATGAAGTTATGGTAATGGTATCTTCCCAATGACAGAGATGGTAGAGATATCTTCCCATCTAGAGAGTTTGCATTTAGGATCTGACTGCATGTCAGTATAGCACATCAGGAGGGGAAAGTAAGCTGTGGTACTGGTAACAAGGGTAGAACTTGGACTCTCTGACTACATGAAAAGGTCACACCTTGAAAAAAGCATGCAAGACACAGCTGTGATGTGAGGCTCCACAGAGGAATCAAGTCCAAGAAAGGCCAGGATACAAGACAGAGTAACAAAACAAAACATCAACAATGTCCTTAACAATAAAGAAAAAAACTCATAACCTCTCACTCAACAACACTGAGCTAATTTCCAAGCGTGAGGAGATTGATGACAGATAACCATGATTTTAATCTAGACAAGACACAGATCTGAAGACTTCCCTACCCTAGGAAGGCAACTCAGTTCTTGCTTTGAAGTCCTGCCCTAAGAACAAAAAACAAGGAGACCAGAAACCTCCCTCATGAGGCTCCTAAAAAAATCTGGAAGAGGAACAAGAATGTTTTTCCAAACAATACACTGCAGCAACAGTTAAAATTAGGAGAAGAATTACCAGAAAACAATCAGAGTCAAGGAAAGGCAACAGCTCAAGAAAAGGAAAGTGACTGTACTAGGTGCTAGTGACAGCACATAGCCAGTGAAGATGGGATTACTATTCTTAAACAGAAACATTACCTGGCAATAGACGATAACCTCTTCAAATTGGAATGCAAATCCAACAAAGAGATAAGACTGAAAAGAGGGCATACATGAAGATCATGTGAGTTGAGTGACAAAACATGATCCAAAGAAAACTTATAGAACTCAATCTTTTAAGAGGAAAGGCAACTCATTCCTCACCAGCTGCAATCTTAATGCAGAACTGGACACTGCTAGAAAAAACAATTTCAACATAACAAGCTAAAACAGAGCCTTGATTTCAGAAGATCACCAGGTTGGGTTACAATCAGCCAATTTTCATCCATGAAAACATGACAAGCCATGGGGAGGCCACGGCAACACCCTTTAAACTGTTCAGGACCTCACACCACTCTCCCAGTATTTTGTAGATCACTGCTAACATACCGGTCCAATTCACCAGTGACCAGCACACACATCTCTTCAAATGTAATGCCCTAGGTCTATTTGAAGAGATTTTACCGTTAC
This sequence comes from Chiroxiphia lanceolata, assembly GCF_009829145.1. Taxonomy (NCBI): domain Eukaryota; kingdom Metazoa; phylum Chordata; class Aves; order Passeriformes; family Pipridae; genus Chiroxiphia; species Chiroxiphia lanceolata. The sequence goes on along the minus strand of NC_045642.1, from coordinate 20,314,093 downwards.
TTTGGAGTTCAGAATTTTCTTTTTATAGAAGACTGCATATTTGCCCTTTTCCTGTAGCTCTGGTCACACGTACTCCACTAGGCAAGCCTCAAAGAGAGTTACATGGGGGCAGAGGATGGGGCTCAGAAATGACAGATGTATACAAGTAATGGTTATTTATCTGAAGTTGGAAATTTCCCATAATCACTACCAGAGACCTAGAAAATAATCACTTCAAGTGAAAAATAACAGTTTTTATAACCACTTACTTAAAGTGTGATTTTCTCCCATTCAAACTGAGCTCTTTGATGTGCTTCATGCAGTTATAATAAAAATTTATACAGAAGATAAAGTGACTCAGTGTTTGCTGCACGGATTAGATTGCTGCTGCTTTCTGTAAGCAAAGCAAAACCAGAAAAATAAGTGGCATTTGCATTTTGTCAATAGGAAACATGCTGTTAGGAAGATATATGGCAGGGATTATATTGAAGTGAGGGGCTCATTCTTTTCACAGGAGTTTAGTTTCACCTTATCTGCACTTACTCATTGTACCAGAAGGCACAGCCAAGAGCAATGATGTTGTTCCATTGCACAGAATGAATACAGTGCCTCCACACAGAGAGGACATTAATGCGGGGTGCACAGTGTGGGTGTGCAATCTTACTGCAAGGCACTGGTGACAGATTCTTTCCAGAAAATACTACCACAGCAAGATACCATCCACATACCACATATTCCAAACTGCTTTCAAGCTAGTGGTAAAATCAGGGGGTTGATTGCAATATAGGTAATCTTGGATTTCGGTTTTTTCAACAGTTGCTTCGTTTAACAGCACAGTGAAGAGTGAAGAATACTGGAATGAAGATAGACAGAGGAAGATTTAGCAAAAGGCAGAAAAACTTCTCATGTGTGCATGAGAAAAATGAAGTTTCCCCAGGAGCTGTGGAAGCACCTCTGGTCAGGGTGTCTGAAAGGGCCACACAAGGAACAGTCTAGAATTTAGTCTAAGTGGTGTACCAGCTTTCTTCCTTTTCCCAATTTTTGTTTCTCTTTCAACTTCTGATATTCTGTTTCCTTTACTTCTTAAAATCCTCTGAACAGGTTCTAAAAAAAAAAAAAAAAAAAGTAGCACCTGCTTTTTTAGAACTCTATCCTGTCTCAAAAGAAAAAAGTAAGTTATGCCACCCTACTCAAAGTGCCCGAGAGACAATAAGTCTCAACAAGAAGCTTCCCAGTACACTCCAGTTAAGAAAGAATAAGCATTTATATACTTCAGCCCCTAATCCAAATATTTTGGGTGTTTTACTTAAGCCTCCTGCAGCTTCCAAACCTGGATGTGTTTTACTCAGATGAGTCAATCCCAGGAACTAACTCTGAGCTAACAAAAATTAGTAAGTTTCTGGTTAAATACAAAACCACTCTTGCCTTTTAAAGCTTCATTCAACATTTTTTGCATCAGGTATTCTTCCACTAAGCCAAATCAAAACTCAGGAGACCTCTAAAACTTTGCTGTAACCCTATGCATCATTTTTGTGGTAAAACAAACGGAAAACTCCCCATTCCTCCTAGCATCCATCATATTTATGTATGCTACAAAGTGTACTTTCTGAAGAAGATGGGGCAAAGATGTGTCCAGACAGAGAGCCCCAAACTGACAAATGCTGGGAGGGCTGCAGAGCAAACAAGGGCTGGGCAATCACCTACAGAGTCGCACAGATGGGGATCAGAAGAAACAGAGATCATCTCAGGAAATGCATGAAAACTTTCATAACAAAACAAAAATCATAATATCTCAGTAAACCAGAGAATTCAAGATGCCCAGGCAAAAGACATGTATTTTACCTATTCAGTAATAATTTTTTGATTCTCAAAGTTCATATTACTTGGTTCCAAGGCAGGATACATTTGTTTTCACACAAAACCCAACCCAAAACTTAGGATGCACTAAGTTCATAAATTTGCCAATCTTTTTTCCAAGCTTCTTGAAAAGCAAATATTACTACTGCAGTGGCACCTGAGACTGGCCACAAGGTTCTTCAGTGCCTTCATAAGCAGTAATGAAACAGCAGTTCCAGCATGCTGCCATTAAGGGTTAATTTTAATTTTGAGTCTTGTTGGCTTAGTTGGCTATTCCCATAAATACTAACCCAGCAGATATAATTGCAAAGCAGGTATATTTGGCTCCAGTCACTCTTCCAACTTAGCAGCAACTAACATTTGAAAATTGCAGGGTGTAAATTTAGCATAGTGGGTCTCACACATTATGTTTTTACTGGTGGAGACTGTATTTGATTAATGAGAATTAAAAGAAAGATATCACACCTTATGAAAGCTTGTCTATTTTCTTCCTCAAATCTCTGGAAAGAAACAAGAAAAATCAAACTGTTTTGACTTGATAATGACAAAGACAGTGCAGCTCAAAACTATGCATTTCTGTGCTTCAACAGTAATTTTTTTCAAGTTGATGAGTAGAGAATTGCTAGTGCCAAGCAATGCCAAGACTTCTGCCAAGCAGCTATCAAATCTAGGTAAGACGACAAAGCAAGAAGGGACATCTTTGGAATACAAGGACAACTTGAACATATTTTCTCTGTAACAACCATGTTCAACTGGCTGGCTCTAACTGACTCTCCACTACTACTCACACATTTGCACCTTCCTTTCTGTCCTTCCCACACATTCCAAGAAGTTCATAAGACAGTGAAAACTCTATGTAACAGATATTTTTAAGGACACTTTGGTAGGTAAAACAAGAGTGCTAGACTGACAGCCACTGCCATCAAAAGAGACTAGTAGTATAAGGCAGACAGGCATTAGTCAAGGTTTCTCCTACTTCACTGAAGTGTGCAACGAGCAGCAACAACACAAAGCAGCCTCCGGCCTTGACATTTCCATGAGCCAGTGTGTCAGTGCATCTGATGTTATGACAACTCTAATATTCCTTGGCAGAACAATGTCTCAACCCACTCGCAGTCCATACTGGCTGCTGCTCATTTGGGTTTAGATTTTGTAACCAAATACCTAAGCAGACTTACTCCAGACTTACTAAGATGTCCAATCTTTCAGCACCAGAGCCACTGCCACATATGCCCTCTCTTTAAATAAAAAGGTCCATATTTAAAAGAACAGGAATCTTGCTGAACATTCAAAACTCGTTTTTCTCCTGGAGAAATCTGAATTGAAAACACTTGGGAACAATGAAGATCTTAAAAAGGCACCCAAGATTCTTAACAGACTCATTTCTCTAATTTTGATTCCCAGTTACTGCAATGATTTCTACCTTTCTTAAAAGTCAAGCTGACACATTTTGTTCAGATCTTCTGTCAAAGAGCTGCAGTCACAGCTCCCACCTTCCCAGTTGGAAAGCCCAGTAAACTGCAATCATCCATACACTGAGGTTTTTTCTCTGAACCTACTTCCGTAAGAGGTAAGAGAGCTCTGAGGTAAGAGAGCTATAACTCTGGAAAATTAATTAAACACTTCAGAAAGATCTTATGTACTTTGCATCAGAAAAGATGCAAAGTAAATGGGAAAAAAATAAATTAAAAGAGAGCAAAGACTTTTCTTCTACAAAACAAGTAGGAGGGGGCTTGTATTTAACACAATTATCTTCCCTAAATTTTCCCTTCAGTTTTATTTCCCAATACTGGCAAGTTACTGGAGTATGTGGAGATCTGTACTTATGCACAAAAATCACTCTCACAAAAGCAAAAAATATTTGGTCACGACAAATCCTGTGCTTACATCATACAGACCACGAACTTGGAACCACTTTTAATCTTTTTATTACAAACAAAAAGAAATGTCACTATGCTTCAAGATGTTTCCAAAAAAAAGGGTGCTTTCGTCTTTATTAGCACTAATGCTTAGTGCCACCCTGTCACAGCAATTCAACAGGATAGCTATACCATCCTGTTAGCAGGAGACATTACACATTAGCAGAAAACAATAAGCCATACTGTCTGGGACCCAGGATAAGCACCATCATGAGACTGGTGATGTCACTGGATAACCTGTGACCTCATATATTATACAATATATCAAGCTGTTCTGTTTTCAGAGACCCCCATGCAAGTGCCTCCCAGACCGAATCATTGCAGGCAGACCTTTGTTCATCAGTATGTAAGAGGATGCTCATCATTCATTGTAACATAAAAGTAAACTCCTTGCATTCAAGAAGTAGAAGAACTGAGTTTCGTGAAAGACATCGACAACTCAGTCACATTCTCCTCTTCAAGTCTGGAAGAAAACCTCATACTGCTTCATGTGGAACAAGACTCCTGTGACCCTACGGACTAGCCTAGACGAAAGAGGATAGCTGACAGTCAGGAGAGACTTCCTTCAGAATATTTCATCCATAATTTAGCTGTTAACAACCATGTAACTGGAGTGGCTGCAGGAAAAATTAACTGCTATAGTGAAAGTGCTTATCTTTAATTGTGTTTGCTTTCTACTTAAGCAACAGGGCTTTTCTTCAAGGGTTAGCCCCTTTGGAAAAGAAAAAAGGTATGAAGCTCAACTAATAAATACACTTGCTTTAACTTCCTTTTTAATCACTCAAAAAAGGCTGAACATGATTACTATATGTCTTTTCCACTTTGGTCAGCTCCTATGCAATTCATTTTCACATATTCCATCACAATACAGTTTATAACATAGCAAAGACCTATTTATGCCCTTGTTGCTTCACTGCAAGTTTTGCATACGGGTGTTTCTGATTCAGGCAGCTAACACAAAAATAGTATTACTTTTGACCATGTACACTGAGCCATATTTTGTGAATTAGCTGAAAGTATAAAGGGAAAATTAAGACACAGGAAACACAATGTAATGCTAAAACTTGCCCAGGAGCCTAGCACCAAGCAACTTTGTTCTTTGTAAACACAAGCTGTTAAGTGTCCTAGACCATATTCCTGTTTCATACTCAAAACAGATAATGCGGCTCAGCCGGAAGCACTTAATTATCCATTAGCTCTTTGCACTATGGCTGTGTTTTCTCCAGATTTTCCAATAAATAAATTTAAAAGGAATACCCTTAAGTATTGACAGCATTACAGGTGACTGCACAAACAAACTTAACTGAAGTGTTACCACCACCAAATAACACTCGCTCATTCCATGTGTGAACTCTAAAGGTCACGTGAGAACGTCTTCAATGCAATATCCCAAACGCAGACATCCTCAAGCTGATGATGAAAGTTCTTGCTTCCTTTTGCCTTACACCATCACCAATGTTACTCATATGATGAGCAATGGTACAGAGTATCCTTCAGCAGCCTGGAAGCTCCATCCCAAAGGCAGGAAGACTTTCCACAGAGACTGCTACCAGCAAGGTAATTTTGCAGTTTCATTACTGTCATAATTTGAGGAGCCATTAAAAATTGTTCAGTGTATTGCAGAAAACTCTGTCCCTGGATGACATTCTTCATCACACTCAGACACAGCAGATTGTCACATCGATCACAGCGACTGCCAGAGACGGGTGACACCACAACTTTTCCAGCATGTCAACGTACCTTCAGAAGCACCCTGGCAGCAAGAAGCACATGCTAACAGAGATGCTTTGAGATCTAACACTTATTTAGCACAAAAAAAATTTGCACGGCAAGATGAAACCCACAGTAAAACTTCAAATGTAGAGACAGAATAAGCTTCCTTACCCCAAGTATCGCCCAACCAGAACACAAAACTCATTGTGACAGCGGAAACTGAAACCCAATTATTCCTTCTCCATAGGTCTGTCCAAGTCTTAATTCTTCCTCCTCTTGCACCAGTTTTATATCAGAGCTGCTCCACTGAAGCTCTTAGAATCTCCCCAGAGAAAAGCATAGAATCGAGCATTTTTTTTTGTGGAAAGGAAGGTTTAAGCCACGGCACTCAGACCTTAAAAACACTGTTTTCACTTTCTCAATTTGCTGCCTAGAAAGGTCTACAATAATTATTTCCTTGAGACATTAAAGATACCATTTAAGAACATAGTGTGCAGGTACATTACTGTGCAAAGCATCCTAGCTGTAACTCCTTCAAGTCAAAACTCTCAGTTTACTAACAACTCCTCCATGGAAAACCATTCACTCAGAGTAATAGTATCTTTTGTATCCTCCTCTTCCCCCAAAGAGAGGCAGAGTGACTATGGATAGAACAAAGTGCAGCATGCTGAAAAGATTAACTTCTTTCAGTTTTAATGACATTTCATAATTTGAAATTTCATTTTGAAACCAGCACTTTTTAAAGGAAGTTTGCTAACTGAAAGAACAATGCAGTAGTTTTTAGGGAATCCCACAAAGCAGCTGATGGACATTAACATTCCTTCTAGTCCAGTCCCTTTAATGAAGTTTAAAGACATCAGAACACCTTAAAACAAAACCAACAAAGGGTGGCTGAGCACTGGAGCGGGTTCCCCAGGGAAGTGGTCACAGCACCAAGCCTGACAGAGTTCAAGAAGCATTTGGACAACACTCTCAGGCACATGGTGTAATTCTTGGGGTTGTCCTGTGCAGAACCAGGAGCTGGACTTGATGCTTGTGGGGGCCTTTCAACTCAGTATATTCTGTTATCTCTGAGAACCAAGTTGTCAATTCATTTTTATACTCATAGTGGTTTAAAACAAAAAGTTAACACACTGAAACATATCCATTTAAGTTCTTTAAAGAATTAGGACACAAAGCCCCAAAAATGTACAAAAATAGTAACCAAATAATTCTTGATATGTGTTTAAGATAGAACTGAATCCATTTGGAAGTTATGTAGGTTCAGACCAAAAAAACCCAAAAACCCTCCACATCCACACCCACCCCAAAAAACCAAACTATACATTTCCCTTTTCCCATTTCCCTGATCAGAGGATACTATGATTAAAGTTCTGTTGTAGCTAATTACCTTTGGACCTTAACCTAAGAAAGCGGATGAAAGATGCTTGCAGCAGCCCTAGGGGATAGGCTATACAGACAAATGATTAGCCTTTCTCCACCTTTCATTTCTAGATATATGACACTGTAATAATGCACTGCTTTCTAATTTCTATTTTAGTTTGTATCTAGCACAGAACAGAGATTACCCTGTGCTAATAAAAATAAGCATCACATATTTTCCAGGACATCTATTTTAAAGTTCCCCTCTCTAATGTCCAGAAAAGACATATGTCCTACTCCACCCTGGGAGACTGGCAGCACTTACTTTTTTGCAATCAGGAAACACCGGAAGAACAACCTAATAATTCCAAATCCTTACCTCTGCTGATACGATTGAAAGTCTGTTGGTATCATTCCTCACATTAAAAAGCAAAACATATACAACTGTCATCCACTCCAAAACTATGTATTCCCACTATGATGGAAAACTATCAGAAATAACTCACGTGTAATTCAAAGTAGGGAGATAAAAGGGACAACAGAAACAGCCTTCTCAGACAAGCTTACAGACAACAGCATCAGAGAAAAGCAGCAGATCTTTAAGCACCAGCAAGAAGAAAAGACAGCAGTGTAGGAGTAGTCTCTCTATTTGAACAAATAAGATAAGCAGAAGTGACAGTGCCAGTGTGTCATACGTGCAGGGCTGAGCCCTCCAACTTCAGCCTGCCTGCAGTTCAGCCTTTTCCAGACACACTGCTGATGCAAAAGGAAACCCCATTCTTTTTGCAAGCTACTCCAATTTTATTGTGGCCCGAAGGCAAAGCATCCATGGAGGAACAGGGAAAAGGCACGTGGACAACACCCCCATGAAACATTGGCAAAAGTAGTGAAGTGGAGCTGACAGGGGAAAATACCATTTCCTTGTGTCCTACTTACCAAATCAATCAGAAATCAGCTCCAGCAATTAAGTGGTAATGAATTATTGATGACACTCACTTTGGGGAACTGAGCACTTACCAGCATTTATGAAACTAAAGAAACTGGGGTGGATAAGAGGCCATTCTGTGTAGGGCACAGACAGACAGCAAACAATTTCCCCGACCTTATACGTTGCCAAGGATCACCATTATCTCTAGGATGTTATCTTAGTTCTGTTTGTACATGATCATATATCATCATGATTTCTGTTCCACTCTACCCACTCTACTTCAGAGAGGCACAAAATTCAGTAATTTCAGTAACCACATCCTACTACCTTTTCAGAGGTAGTAGGGAAAAAAAATCTGCTCAAAGTAAAGGACAGTAAAATTGGAGCCAGAGAAAAACCACTTTAAAATGTGATCTACAACATATGTTCAGTGGTAGAATTTGCCCTTGAGAAAGCAAAGAAGGTACTCAAGCCCTACTATTTCAAGATACTTTAAGTCTGTGCATAGCATGTCTTTGAGTCAGCCAACTTTTTTGCTAATGCAAATATATTCAACTAGAAACTCAGCAGAAAGCCAAGGAATTCAGTCTTGGATTTCAAAGACTCTCGTCAGCCACTCAAGGCTGTCAGTAATACCACACAGGAACATTTCCTATCACTAACATACAAAACTAATCTAGGAAAGAGAACTCTACTCCTACTACACTTCACACCTGAGCTTTCCAACTGATGCTATTATCTGTTTGTACCATTAAAAACCAAACAGATACAAGAGGACATGAGCATTTACTGCACATTACTCTCTATCCTGCCCCTTTCCAATTTTTCATCAAGCTTACCAAGCAGACAGCCCTACATATTGTCTACATTTACTGAAAGGTAAGTCTCACGCTTCTAGAACTTTCACCCTCAACAGCTGTTGCCAGAGTTGAGGCAGACACAGATTCAGCTTTACAAATTAGCAGCCAGCCATATGTCACCCAACTGGCATTAAACACCACGATGACACTTCAAACACCACAATGGTTAAATGCCAGTGTGCTGCCTCCTAGTCAGCTCTCCGACAGGAATATTGGTGACATAAGCTCCAGGAGGAGAAGATTAATGTCAGTACCTGTGACATAGTCCAGCCTTGCAGACAGGATGCCTTTCAGGAAAGGGCAGCTTTCTGTGTGGAATTTGAGAAGACTGGAGACAGGGTTCAGCCCTACCACAGACATCTTATATGATCATATTACTCTGCTTTCCTTGGCTTCAGTGTTCCTTATCTGTTAATGACTACTAATGCACTCCTATCCCATGGGAAAACTGCAAGCATCCATAATTTATGTTTCCATGCTATTCAGATGCTGGGGAGATGGGTACCTGAAGATATATATTGATCAGTACTTTGCCAAATATATAAACTGTTTTTTAAGAAGCATCATAAAAAATGCAAAATATTAATATTAAAGTCCATCCATGTATCTTGAATCATCTGATCATTAAGGTGGGGAAATGCCTCTATGATCATTGAGTCCAAACATTAATCCAGCACTGACAAGTCCACTACTAAATCATGTCTCTAAGCACCATATCTACACATTTTCTGAACACTTCCAGGAATGGCAATTCCACTTCTTCCCTGGGCAACTTGTTCCAATGCTTGACAACCCTTTCAGTGAAGAAATTTTTCTTAATTTCCAATTGAAACCTTCCCTGGCACAACTTGGGGCCATTTCCTCTTGTCTTACTACTTGTTACCTGTCTACCCACCCTTGCTACAACCCTTTTTCAGGTAGAGAGCAGTAAGATTTCTCCAGGAGCCTCCTTTTCTCCAGGTTAAACAACCCCAGCTCCCTCAGCCACTCCTCACAGGACTTGTGCTCCAGACCCTTCACCAGCTCCATTGCCCTTCTCTGAACATGTTCCAGCACCTTAGTGTCTGTCTTGTGATGAGGGGCCCAAAACAGAACAGAGGATTTGAGGTGTGGGCTCACCAGTCCTGAGTACAGGGGGACAATCACTGCCCTGGTCCTGCTGGCCACACCATTGCTGATACAAGCCAGGATACCATTGGCCTTCTTGGCCACCTGGGCACACTGCTGGCTCATGTCCAGACAGCTGTCAAACAGCACCTCCAGGTCCTTTTCCAGTGGGTAGCCACTTTTCCCCAAGCCTGCAGTGTTGCAAGGGGTTGTTCTTACCCAAGGGCAGGACCCAGCACTTCACCTTGTTAACTTAAAAAAATGGGCCTTGGCCCATTGATCCAGCCTGTCCAGATCCCTCTGCAGAGCCCTCCTACCCTCCAGCAGATCAACACTCCCACCTGACTTGGTGTCATCTGCAAACTCAAATTATTCCTCAACAGTATAAAGGCAAAGTTATAACCAAAAATCTTTGAGCAGGTATGCAGCTAATACAGTTCAAGGATTCCAATTACAATACAGGTAGACCCACCCTGTAACAGATGAAACTCCAGTTTACCAAACTCCTGTCTGTTCAACTACCAGCTAGACTCAGTTCACTCACAGTGACTCTCTGATCCCCTGGACCTAGAAAGTCATTTTACATACAGAATTAACTGCCCTCTTATTTACACTCAGAGAGTCTCAATAAGAACACCTGGTACGGCGTTCATTTCTGTTTTCCTTTTGCACCTATCCTTTTGTTTAATGGTGGGGTGTGATTTGTGAGAGGAGAAGGAAACAACTTGGGAAGCTTGTTTAAAAACAGGTTATGAATCTGTACACTACAAAGTATCCAAAAATTACCATGCCCTGGAAACATGCAATGACTAGCTCTTGGTACACCTGCCTACACCTAGGGTTTAATTTTGACGCTCACTCAAACTGTTCTCTAACCAAAACATTTACTACAACATTTCAATAACACATTTTTTCCAACACAAGAGGCCAACACAGTCCTTCCAAACTGAAGTAAACAACACTGGAACAGTTACTAAATCTATGCCGAGTTCATTTTCTTGTAGGGATGTGCAGTAGCTTGGAAGACTTGTGTTTGCAAACACCCGCTTTCAAGGGCCAGATTGGCAAAGGTGCAAAGACTGCTCTGTTTCCTCAAGGTCACTGCTCCTTTGAGATATCCCGTATCAGACATGCTTCCCATCCAAAACAGAGATAAACACCAGACATTTCTTTAGAAGTCAAGATCATTTAGAAGTCTAAATCATGGATTCTTCACTGGGTAAAAAAAAGTGGCTGGACGGCTGGCCAAGTGGGGAATGGAGATACATCCAGCTGGCAGACGGTCCCAAGTGGTGTTCCCCATGGCTCAGTTCTGAGGCCATCTTTATTAATGATCTAGATGAGGGGATCAAATGTCCCCTTATTCAGTTTGCAGACAACACTGAGTTGGGCAGGAGTGTTGATCTGCTGAAGGGTAGAAGGGCTCTGCAGAGAGATCTGGACAGTCTGGATCCATGGGCCAAAGCCAATTATGTGAGGGTCCTGAGGAAGCTGGGGTTGTTTAGCCTGGAGAAAAGGAGGCTGAGGAAGGAAACCTTACTGTTCTCCACAACTACCTGAAAAGAGATTGTAGCAAGGTGGAGGTCATTCTCTTCTCCAATGCAACTGGTGACAGGAGAGGACACAGCCTCAAACTGTGCCAGAAGAGGTTCAGGTTGGATGTCAGGAAGAATTTTTTAAGTGAAAGGGTGGTTGAGCATTGGAACAGGCTGTCCAGGGAGGTGGTGGAGTCACCATCCCTGGAAGTACTCAAGAAACAACTGCACGTGACAGTGCTATGGTTTAATCGACATGGTGCTGTTCATTCAAAGGTTGGACTAGATCCTGGAAGCCTTTCCCAACTTTGATGATTCGACGATTCCACATCAGTTTAATTTTAACAGGATGTGATGGGCCTTACACAGGTCGCTGGGACACAGGCCCGAAGGAAGTTATGTTGATCACTTCAACTGGAAAGTTTGTTCACAACAGAGGTCTGCCTAATTTTGCAACTACCGATGAGCAAACAAATGAGGCGCCAACGCTGCAGGGAAAAATTAGCTAAACCATGCTTTACAGGTTGAACAGTTTGCCCATGAGACTACTCACAAGGAGCAGTGGCAGGCAGCAGGTCAGAAACTCTGGATTCAACCTCAGTTAGGACAAGAATATCCTGCCAATGATCAGAACTGCTTTTTGTGTTTTCAGGTTTTATTTGACTCAGCTAATTGGCCATTAAGCTTCAATACAGTGGACGTTTATCTACAGATAACACAAGGAAATTGGAAAGTAAGCAGCCTGAGGCTACCCTGAAGACTGTTAACCAAATAGCGAGGCAGAGCTCAATTAAAACAATTCATCAGAAAACCTATATAGTCCATTGGCAGATTTTCAAGGATCCCATTAGAAATTTTAAGGATGTTCAATCTGATTAGACACCAAAATCTAACTCATGCAGAAGTCATAAATAAGTAAAGAGCCTTTAACTTTGAAAGCCTGGAAGTTACCAAAGCTGCAGCAGGAAGAGGCACTGGGCATTTACCCTATAACTAATATGCACAGTTTTGCGTTGGAATCCGAAACTTTGCTATCAGCAGAGAAGGAGCTGATGAGATTATGTAGCAGGCCATGGACAGGAGGAGCTAGGAGAAACTCCTTACTCTGAGGAGCCTCATTGCAAGACTGGTTAACATTCAACTAGATTTGATTGTCCTGTCTCTTCCAGCAAGATATGGAAAGACTTTGTGATGATGTTATCAGACCATGTAGAAACCCCTTTGTTCTCTTCCCTCCATGTGGTCCTAGCTAAGGGAAAATATTAACCACTTTTGTAACTGTAGCAGAAAATTGTGTAATCCTCTAGTTAGCATGATCCATCCCCTAGTTAGCATAACCCATCCTCCTCATTAACTTGTCCTGCCCCCCAAGACCCTTATATTGCGTTTCACGTGTTCAGTAAATATTCCAGTTTCTACCCCCGACCTGGGATCGTGTAGTTTTATTGGCCACTTAGTTTTGCCTAAGAATGACAAAAGCTTTCTATAGCATATTGACAAGAAGTGAGACTAATGAAAAGGTATAGCTGTGGAAACCAGTGTCATCGAGTACCCACTACTTTTGGGTGAGCTCTGTTGATGTAACTAAGACACACTTTTATATGCTACCTCAAAAGAGCCTACATCCAGGACCTCTGGAAATGACTTCATGAAATGTCTACTAATACCTAAACTGTTGGAAAGGACAGGCATTTCAATCACTTGAAATTGCAGTGCAAATAGGAAATTACACCGTAAAATATTTTGTTTCCCATTTTATGAAAATTTGAAGGAGGAAGAAAAATGGCTATTGTGCTCTCAGCCTTAATGGACATATAATTCAAGTATGAAATAAGGTCACTGAAGCTGTTTTGGCTCTTTTTTGAAAAAGAAATGTTGCCATGAAAAAAAATTTTCAAAAAAATCTGATGCTGTAACCAATTTTTAAAGGCAAAAAAACCCCTTAACACACCCTACCTCAAGCTTGCAATTTAGAAGACAACACTCCTCATAGAAGACTTTCAGGGTACAACTGGTACTGCCAATTTGTATTGTTTATAAATCATCGTCCTTTTTACCTTCTCTGTACTCTGTTAATGTTCCAGACAGACCACTTAGAACTTTGGTCAGAAGCACACTCCTGATTTGTTCATCGCACACCATAGGTCTTTTTTCAGAGGAGGAAAAAAGAATTGGTTCCTGAAACTTACTGCTTACAGATAACAGAGGGAGGTCCTCCATCTGACTGCAAAAGGACAGATGTTTGTGGTTTGACTAAGAATGCCTAAGCTGAAATATTACAAGGATTCACTCTTCTCCTACCTTCACCCTTGCTGATATTCAAAGCCAGCATATCCACAAGACTGAAAATGCCTAGCAAGTGGAGGTAGATCTCATCTTTTAAAGAAAGGACTACCAAGCAAACATTTCTTAGAGAATGTAAATCAGAATTCCAACAGGACTCGATTTAATGAAGAGTAAGTTTAACATGCAGAACCCTGGTTACCTTGTAAAGTGAAAAATCTGATCCTTTACAAGTTCACAATGTGTTGTTTTGGTTTTTTTTTTTTGGTTTTTTTTTTTTTTTTAAAATTCTACCTGTAACTCCATTCATGCTCTCATTTCACTCACAATCAGGTATCGAAATTCAGCTAGCACTTTATTAAGACATGTGACTAACATGAGCCATATGGATTGTTTTCCTCCCTCTCCACCTTCTTTCCACCTTTCAAAAACTTGCAGAAAGCTAAAAGAAGCCTTTTTTGAGTTTGAAAGACAGCAATCACCACAAACACACTGTTGTTCCTCGCTAGTCAATTCTTAATTATGCCTAATTAATTTAATGACTTAGTGTTTTAAAAGTAATTGAGCAGTAAGCACAGTTTCTCCAGACTTCAGCATTTCCCAAGTGCAATCTGCTTTCTGCCAGCCTGAGTGCACCTTGATCTCAGGATCTGCACTGTGCCTTTCCAGTTACCTGAACAAACCAAGATGTTCAGGTTTTCCATGATGCCAAGGCCTTGAAAACACATGTTTCTTACTGTTCATCAGATCATGGAAGATTTCGTTCGGCATCCCAAAGATCACCCATCCAAGATCAGCATCAGAGCCCCAAATTCCCCTGGTTCTCCTCAGCTGTTCTCCTCAAGACAAAATACATGCACTTCAGCACAAGCAGCAGTACTACAAGTTGCCAAGTCTTGCCCTGCCTTAAAAAAGGGAGAGAAAGTGCAAATTGACAAACATATGAATTTTCACAATAATATCAATTTGTGTGTCTTGATCGTGCTTCACATCTTTGTAAACCTAAAACTCCTCTGAGGAATCTTAATGACTTTACACTAACAACAACAAAAAGAAAGGAAAACTAGGAATACTTGAGTAAAAATCATCATATCAAGAAAAATCTACTTATCTCACATCAAATCCATACCAGGCAAGGCAAGGAGCCTATAAAGGCTAAGAGCAATGTTTTAAAATGTAAAAAGATATGTCTGGTATTTGTAGCATATAGCTCTAGATTAAAACTAGGGTAGCACTCATAGCAGCAAAGCAAGATGGGAATAGAGTTTGTGTCCAAAAAAATTGCTTAAACAAGTAAAAGGGAAGTGAGTACAGTGAGGAAAGAAAGAAATCTTGCCCAAAGTCATACTGTTGTTCAGTAATACAACCTGGAGCAGGTCTTGCAGCACTAAGACTCTGAACAGCTCTGCCCAGAAGAATACAAGTCTTCAGCTGACACATATATGGCTGGCAACTGTGTTCTGTCTGGAGCCATAAGCATCATCTGACTCGTTAACAATTGAAGTAATAAATTCATCCAAAATATATAAAGCAAGAGAAAGGACTCCAAGGAATTAAGGAATCTGAGCACAAAGTGATACTTAGTAGCCAGAATTCACATCTTAATTTTTAATGGAACCTCAACCTACTTGCTGCAGTAACATTACTGCATTTTATCAAAACTAGAGATAAATCCTCATAGGAAAACGTTACTTAAAATCGAACTTTTCATCCAACAAACCCAGCTGTTTCAAAATAGACCAACATATGCCACCTCATCTGATGTACTTGGTTTCCACCTAAAATCCACCTGAAATCTTCAGTAAGAGAACCTTGAATCAGGAGTCTCCCCCATCACATTCCCTGGGAGCCAACTGGAATCTATCTAAGCAGATGAAAGGTAACAACACCAAGGGTCCGTTGCAAGGTGTGACACTTAGGGATTTTCTTTAATGTAAATGAAAAAAATAATCAGGATCCCTACTAAAGGAAAAAAAATAGCACTAAAACCTGAAAAATTGTATTTTTGTCCCTATTGAAACAAACTATTTCATAACACAACAGCACGCTTCAACCATGTTCAACTTATACACTTCCCAATCTTTAACAAATTAAGCCTCACAGGCTCCCCCAGAGATACTAAACCCATTTTAAAATTGAGACCTCCTGGCTAAGAGGACACAGTACCAAGACCTCCCCAGATCTGCTGTGAGTTCATCAGTGTCCAATCCTAAACCATCCCACTTTTTAGCAGAATTTCACAGCCAGATCACCACCTTCCATTCATTACCTCACCTCTTTGTTCACTGTGACATGTCACATACTGTGACAGAGGAACTTACTCAACCATTTACACATACACAAAGAGCAGCTTTGCTTGATATGTTTTAATTGTGACAAGTTCACAGCTGTCCAGCCCATCACAGGAAGGAGGCTTAAGGATCACAGAGAGAAAAGTTATCACCAGATAACCTCTCACAACTTGCTTCCATTTTCATTTTCATCTGGGCCCTTTTGACTGTCCACCCACATGGTTCCCCAGTCTTTCAACACATTTTTCACACTAAAAGAACCTACCTATTATCTCTCTCAAACTTTCAAAGAGGACATATTTCTATAAGCTGTAACTAAATTAAGTATCTGATTCCATAAGTTCCTTTGCAACCAAGAAATGAGTAAGCGGGTATCTGCATAAGCAGCTGAGAACAGAAAGCAGAGAGACCAATGACTCCATTTAGAAATGTCACTGCCTCAGCATTTCCCCTGTGCAAATTAAAACACAAACACACACACCAAAACCAACTAGCATTACACCATCTTCTCCCTTAAAAGGACTTCTCTGTCCTGATATACAACACTGCACGCAATGTAAAGTTGGCCTAAAATGCCTTTTAGTCTGACAGTTTCAGTAGCTCAAGAGGCTGCATGAAAAATCTAAACACGTGATCAAATTACTGCAGCTTGCAAGTTTCTGCATGTCAAAAAGCAACTATCTGGACACACACTCAGTCCATGCAAATGCAAAACCCCACTGATCATACAAGTTAGAAGTTTCATTTCATTATCAGAGATAACTAATTTAGTTAAATGACTTCTGCAGGGGTATCTGTCAACGTCTTTTTTTGTTTGCTTTTTCTTAAGCTATTTAGTAAATTTTAATCTTTGTTGTTGGTTTGGTTTGGGGTTTTTTTTAATATATATGTGCTCTCCTTCAAAAATTCTCCAGCAGTCAGTAAATCTATGACAAACTAATTATATTAACAGCTGAGTATACAATTATCTCCAGCTATGACCTATTTACATTTCAGGCAAAGGGCATTCTACTCAATGTTTCACTTGAGAGATACCTTAAAATACATCATTAAAACTGGTTTTACTTGAAATATTCCATTCTGCATCTTAGCATAGCCCATTATGAGATCCTGCCAGAGCAGAAGAGTTATGCTTTAATACTTGAAAATTCAAAACCACCAAAACCCAACTATTGAGACCAAAGATCTTTCTCCTTCCTCATTTTCAAAACCCAGCTGATAATGAAACTGTTTTCAAATACAGACCCTGAAAATACCAGCTGAAATACTTATAAACAGAGTGCCTTCTACAAAGGCACCCCTAGCTTCAGTCTGCAGCAGGCAAGACAACTGGACAGTCTCCAAGGCTTCCTACCAATTCATAAAACTCATCAACTTCCACAATGCACAAGATACTGAAATGGAGAGCACTGCTACCATCAAAACAGATCTCATGCTACAGATTTTTCAGGTCTACTCCATTAGTGCATTTCTGCTTACACAGACAGAGAGAGTAACCACAGAACAGGATATATCACAGAAACTATTCAGGTAAAATTTACCAGCTTGTAAAAATAAATTAAAATTAAAAAATACAAACAAAAACTCGGAAATAAATTATGTCTCCGGGTGATAAATTAATTTTGTATTAGGCCTTCCTACACTACTGCCCTGAAACAGAGATGCTTGAACCACAGCTCATTTCATCACTGCTGCCTAACAAACCATCATCACCCTGTTACAATTCTACCAGATTTAAGCAAAGAGAGCCATTTTATTCCTCACCTGGTAGATAACTGGCATACAAAGTAGGATGCAGGTTCCTGTTGCCACAATAAAAATATTACAGTATCACCAGGTAATTTCTGCATCAGAGGTATGGAGCTTGCTGGTCTCAAAATGTTACTGGTATGGCAGACTAACTTGCACCCTTGCAACAATTTATGTCACATTTGTATGAAAGGTGCATTTTTACTATGTGTCTTCTAGTTAACGATATCCACCTCCTATCACAACATGTGACTGCAACAATGCAAATATGCTTCCACCCTGACAACTTGGCAACTGCAGACTCCTGTTGTGGCAGAATGATCCCAAGTGATGGGATGGCTAGAAGCTCCTGAGCCCTGCAACTCCCCACATCCAAGGAGAACAGGAATCTACTTAAGTCTAGCCAAGGACACATCACTTTCCCTGACATTATTCAAAATCCCCCCAAAATCATCCTCTTCTTACTTCATACCCTGTATGAAAGCAGTACTTGCAAGAGCAAAGTCTGACAACAGCCTCAAACATCAAACTTCCAATAACCAGGAACTGATTCAAGAGACCTTGTCCGTGGGCGCTGGCTCCTGTGAGAAATCCCACCTTTTCCTCAGCACGGATGTGGAGCTTTGCATTGAAGTTAGTACTTCCTGGCTTCTCTCATCATGACCACTGGCAGACTTATATCTTCAGCAAATATCCATTGTTTGTAGTTTATCATCTATTTACCCCATTACTTTTCCAAGTTGGAATTCTCGTAACTTGCCAACTACACAAATCCTTGTCCATCTCTCTCACACACTGATGGGCTGCACACATCCACAGCTGGCTGGTGTGCCGAGAGAGACAAACACTCGTTATGAAGACTACACTCAGTTTAAGAGTTTTTAAGAGGATTGCCTCAAAAATACAAAACAGATCTACTGAATACACAGTACAGACCCAAGTATCCAAGTAGAGAGTGGTTTTCTTGCTCTTTGCTTATACAGCAGTAGAGTGCAGTACTCAGCGGTACTGAATACTCCTCCTATGAGTACATTTCTTTTCAGCAAAGAAATTCTACTCATAGCAATACCTCTGAATGTCAGCACAAATGAAGACTCACGTAAGGAAATAATGGCTATTTCTCCACTACCATGTGGAAGTTTTAAGGTAGCAGACATTACACAATGCAGATTGATGTGGTAACATGACACTTCAAGTAGCTCCTACCCCTGCTTGATTTCAGGGGTGTTCTGGTTTTTTCCAAACTTTTGAGATGTAATTGCAAAATGTGATGAAAGCACTTGTGTGGCCCTGCACATTTATGCTGTCTGTGGAACAGGGTCCTGATTCTAATACTATTAAACCAAAAGACTGGAGGGAACAAGACACTGAAGCCTCCTCCTAATACAGAGCAAGCCGAGTATATTTTAACAGGTATTATATGTACATTATTTATATGACTTATGCATCAGAAAGGTCCTTACACTGAACTGTGACAACTTGAGATGATACTCAGGAGTTCCAGTTATGCACTGCATTCTGATTCTCCAGTCAGTTGAAGACTGACACTTTAAAACCTATTTCACAGTTAAAAGATGAAGGTTTGTAACTGTGAGAAAAAAATCATAATGTCCCTTTTCCACTCACTTTGTAATCCTACTTTCAAAAGTCGCTAATTTACCTAAGTGCTTATGACTCCTGCCATCATTTCTGTCCTTAATGGACAACATACAGGTTGAAGAAAAAAAACCCCTAAATTTATGTTCAAAACAGAGTTCATTTTTTAGGGACCATTTACATTTTATCATTTTTTCAGCTAAAATGTACTTTCCATTCTCTGAAACAATCCTTTCCAAAACTCAGTATAACTGTGTGCACATCAGCTTGTATTACCTCATACAAACAGTAGAAAAAGATAAACATAGATGTGTCTATTCTAACTAACAGACCTTCTTCTACATTAATTTAACCAGAAAAAGTTGTTACAGTCTGAGCTGGTAATGGGAATTCTTGCAGGACCTAACCTACATCCAGGAACTCCTGGGTGGACACTGAGCCAAAGTAAATTGCTGGAAACAGGGGCACACTATGACTTGTACAGGGCAGCAGGAGGGAATCAGAGCTCAGCCTGACCTGCTTATACTGGCAAGAGTATGGAGAGATGAAAGAAACTGGGTGTGCATGGTGTGTGCACTACCTAAGAGCTTGATGAGACTTGAAATGAGGTGGGGACTAGAAGAGGAAAGCAAGGTAATCAGGGAGCTCCTGTGCAGGGAACAGAGGCTAAAACTCCTGATCCATAGTCTCTTGCTGATCAGTTATCAGTTACAATTATAAACTGAAATTAAAACAGCCTGGTATAAGTTCACATCATATATATCATAACAAGAAAAAAACCTTTCCCATGCAGATAGGGTCCTCCAAGATAAAAAGCACTATTTGATCCAACTAGAATAACACGAATAAAGATGCAAATAAAAGATCAAACTTTCCCCTGCAAATGTTACTTCTGCAACTCCCTGCAGTTACTTCTGCATGCTAACAGAAAACTGTTTAGACAGGGACACTGTACAGTGTTTATCTTCTGTTAACTGAAATGCATCCCCAGGGTTTCAAGGTTTCTGTATTCAAAAAAGACCCAATAGGAAAAGAAATATTTTCAGGAGTTACCAGAAGTGAAATTCAAAACAGAGTGAAGGCCAGGCAGAGACAAACTAATGCTCCCGGTGGGAAGTTTGCAGGGGTGCCAAAATATACAGAGGAAGCAACATTTAAAAAACAAATCCCCAAAGACCCCATATTTTATTTTTCAAAAGACAAACAGAACACATGAAAAAAAAGGTTTCAGAAAGTTCTTTGAATCTGCCCCAAAGTAAGCCAGAGCCTCTGGTTAAGTAACTGCAAGAACGTTGTGCAAGAATGGCAGTTTTGCAGTTGAGAAGCTGAGGTACCAACTTCCATACAAGAAACAGGTCTTCTTGGTCACTGCCCCCAAGCCAAGGTGGAACAGGAACATAGGGTGTGGGGTGGCTGGGAAACCTTCATATGTAAAGATAAGCATCTTGTAGATGGGAACCCTCCATGCTAATCTAAGGGTGGTATTACAAGCAAATACATTCAACACATGGAAACATATAACTTGCTATGAATAATTAGGTGAAACTTTGGCAGTAGTAAAATGGAAATTAATAAGGAAGAAGGTAACACAATATGGATAAACAAAGCTGTGCTTTGCCTGAAGCGTTCCAAAAAAGGAACTGCTAAAATAGTTTTGCAAATACACCTAAACCTACACAAGACTTATGAAAGTCACAGTCGAAGTTTGCAGTTTTGTAATTTCAAAACAGCAGCAAGTTCTATAATGCTTCTCCTCCTTCCTACCCATCTATACCAAACTCGAAAAAAACTTTTATCAGGGAAGCCGTGAAACTTACCAGTTCTTCATGACAACAAATAGTCTTAAAAAGGAAAACAAAATAAAATAAATTGAGCTTGATAATCTTGAGTTTTAGGTACTGTGTGTCATCACCTCATCGCCAAGGCGTGATTCGGAAACAAGACACAGCAGCACGCAGCCAGGCTACTTACACCGTCTGGAAAAGCGCCCGCAAAGATCACATTGCAGAAATAATTCACACCTGCAGCAAAGCTGCACAAAACATCATCAACTCGCCGACTTTGACAGGCATATGCCGACCGTGGCGGGGGGTGGGGGTGGGGAACAGTTTCTATAAAGACGAATATGAATAAAAAGTAGGAAATCCCCATTCCGCACCCCAAGTGAAGCCGGGCAGAACCCGAGAGCTTCCCTTGGGCACATCCTGCCGCGGTCCCACCGGCGGGGTTGGCTGCGCCGCCTCCTCCCCGCCCTGAGCGGCCTCGGGAAGGGGGCCCGGCCCGGGATGTACCGGCGGAGCCGCGGCCCCTTTGGCGGCTTCGACGCCCGGTTCGGCCCAAGGTCGCCCGGCCCTAGGTCCACCCCAGCCCCGCCGCCCGCTCCGGGCGCCTCGCCCCAGGCCGGTCCCGCACAGCCCGGCGGGGCCGGGACCACCCCGAGCACGCCCCGAGGGGCGGGAGGGGACGAGCCGCACACGCCGCGCCCCCGCCGCGGGCATCCCGGGCCGGCCGGACCGCCCGGGGAGGGGAGAGAAGGGGAGGGGAGAGCGGCGAGAGCGGCCCGGGGAGGGGCGGCCGGCGGCGCCCCCGGCCCGCCACGAGCCGCCCAGCGGAGGCGGGGGGCGGTGGGGAGGCCCCGGCGCCCTCCCCCGCCGAGCGGAGCCGCCCCCTCGCTCCCGGGCAGCGCCCCGGGGCGCCGCCCCCGCCCGCACTCACCCGCCGAGCCCAGCAGCAGCCACAGCAGCCACATGGCCCCACGCCGGCCGCCCCGCAAACTTCAGGGCTGCTCCGCCAGTGCGGCCCGCCGGAGCCTGCGGCGGGAGCGGCGGGGCGGGGGCCGGGCCGGGGGAGGGCCCGGGGGCGGTGCCGCCGCCGCCCCGCCCCGCTGGGCCGTCGTGCCCACCCGCGGCTGCCGCCCCGGCCCGCCGGCCTCGCCGCTGGGAGCCCCTGACAGCTGCTGCCCGTCGGACACCTGTGGCCGCTTCTGAGGAGCGTGCAGGGTTGTTGGTGGCATTAGCGTGTCATACAACCAACTCTCCGCTTGCCGTGCGGCAGCGGGCAGGAGCCCTTCAGTAACACCTGGAAGAGTTTGGGTCAGAGCTGCACCCCTGCGGACGGGCTGCACCGTCATGAGGGGCATAAATGCTCGCTCAACCCCTTCTGCAATGAGAAAGGGGTATGTTGCTCTCAAAAAGCTTCCCCTTAACTTCATGCCCTAACCAGAAGACAAGAGACATTTCCATGGCCAGTCAATCACAGAATCAATTAGGTTGGAAAAGATCTCTAATATCATCAAGTCCAACCTATGACTGAACTCCACCCTGTGAACTGGACCATGCCACCAAAGTGTCACACCCTGTCTTTCCTTAAACACCTCCAGGGACAGTGACTCCACCATTCTCCCTGGGTTGTCCATTCCTCTGTCTAATAACACTTTCTGTGAAGTTCCTCCTAATGTCCAACCTAAACCTCCCCGGACGCAGCTTAAACTATGTACTTTCATCCTGTCATTAGCTGCTTGGGAGAAGGAGTCGACCCCCAGCTGGCTACAACCTCCTTTCAATAGTTGAAGAGGGTGATAAAGTCACCCCTTACTCTCCTCCAGGCTAAACAACCCTAGCTCCTTCAGCCACTTCTCATAGGATTTGTGTTCCAGACCCTTCACCAGCTTTGTTGCCCTTCTCTGGGCTCACTCTAGCACCTCAATATTCTTTCTAAGTTTAGGGGCCCAAAACTGGACACAGTACTTGAGGTGGGCCCTCTCCAAAGCCAAGTACAGGGGAAGTTAACACAAATAGAAATCAGAGCTAGCCTGTGAGATTACTATCCTAGTAAAGCTCTGAAATTCAGCATCTGGAAAACTGAAATTGGATTTTCAGTCTGGGGGCCCAATTCTTACCTCACTTGGCTTCTATGGGAGCAGGAGTGGGCCTTCTTTTAAGGAACATCATTTTTCAGTATATGATGACCAGGAAGAAACCCACTTTACTGAGTACCATTCTGCTTTCATGGGAAAATCACAGCCTGTGCATTAAGTGGTACCTTTTGGTTGTAAAGTATTCCCCTGCATGTGTGTGAAGTACATAAATAGATCTGCATGTGTATAGAATAAAGTTTAACTCTCTAAAAAGCTTGCAGCATGTATTTAAGAGCTGAAGAGGCAGGCTTAGTGCAGAAGGTATTTTAGCTAAGAATTAAAGCCAGTTTATAGCAGTAAAAAGCTGCCAAATGATTTCTAAAACTGTGCTCAGCTAATCTGCACGATAATACGGTTTTAAGCAGAATTCTTACAATTCATGTTTAACATAGAGGAGCTCGAGACTTACTCATAAGGATTTCACAGCATTTGGAAGGATGAATTTAATTTTTTATTTAAAATAAGTCTTTATTTGAATACCTAGCTTTTAGCTTCTGTTAGTTCTTCAATGGTATTTTAACCCTTGATAATTAACTGTCACACAGAAGTCAGCACAGAAGAAAGGGTCCAGTGTGATTTCTCATTACCTTTTGGGTGTTGAGTTACATGATTAAAAGTGTAATCCCTGTTAACACAAAGATGCAGGGAGAACAAAGGCAGAGAAACCTCAGTAACTTCATCAGGGAAAATGGAGCACGCAACATTGGCTGCTCCCAAGCATGTCAGAGAAAACTGATTAAACCTTCTTATCTGGTGTGACGTCTGCCAACAAACTCCCAGATGCTTTGCAAACTACAGGTGGTTATTGCCTGTGGTATAGGACACATTGAGGGATGCAATGGGAACAGCATTTTTGGAACATGCAAGACTTACCTACCATGTAGTTTAGGGCAGAGACCAAAGGAAGGGAGAAGAAAAGTCTGAGGTAGCTAGAGGAGGAAAAAACATGTGAAAATAAAGGAAAAAGGGGATGAAAGGGACCAGTCAGGTCTAGCTGAGCCCTGTGTCTGATCACCACAGCCTATCCTATATTCCAATTAAATCCTGTTTCTAACTTACGTGTATGTGCGCTGTCAATTCTGCGTGGGTATGTATGAACACTTCAAACTAGATTAGACAATAAACAAGCATGTGTAACTGAATGGGACCAGAGGTCCTCAACTGACCTCAGGTCACCAATATTTGATTCACTTTACTCTCATATGAACTGCCTCCATATAATCCGAGTAGATGCCTGGTTATGTCCCTTGAAGCAAGATGTGACCTCAGCTCTGTTGCAGACTTCATGTGGCCTGGAGCAAGCCAGTTTTGTCAATCCATGCTTTGACTCTTGATTAAACTATGGGCCGTCTACACCACAAAGATAAAGGATAAATAAATAATTTCAGGTTGCTCAGAATATGGCTAGATTTTGAAGGGCTACTAGTAATGCAGACTACCAGCCAATAATCAGAACAAACAAGGAATATACTCTGGAAAAAAGATTATTTTCTTGCTTCTATTATCTTCATAGTAAATGATGCTGGAGTTATGACAAGCTGTGCTTGGCCTGTGGTTTTGGTAGGATCCATTACAAGAAATCCACTTTTCTATCGTTGTGCACTGTGGTTGAGAGCTAGAAAGAGAAATTTTCTTCAGAGCCAAGCTTATCACAGAAGACTCATTTGTATTAGTACAAGATCACAGAATTACAGAATCACAGAATTGGTAAGGTTGGAAAGGATCACTGGTAGGGTCATCTGGTTCAGACTCCCTGCTCAAGCAGGGTTTCCCCAAAGCACGTTACTCAATATTGTGTCCAGGCAGCTGTTGAGTATCTCCAGTGAGGGAAACTACAGAACATCTCTGAGAAATCTGTTCCAGTACTCAGACAGCCACACAGTAAAGTTCTTCCATATATTCAGGTGGAACTTCCAGTGCATCAGACTCTGCCTATTGCCTCTTGTCATATTGCTAGGAACAGCCAAGAACAGCCTGGCTCCATCCTCTTGCCCCCCACCCCGATATATAAATACAGATACATTGATGAAATCCCCTCTCAACCTTCCCTTCTCCAGGCTGAACAGGCCCAGTTCCCTCAGTTTCTAGTAAGAGAGATGTTCCGGTCCCCTGACCATCTTCATAACCCTTCGGTGGACCCACTCCAGGAGCTCCATGTCTCTCTCATACTGAGGAGCCCAGAACTGAACACAATGCTCCAGATGTAGCCTCACTAGGGCTGAGTGGAGAGCAGATCTATTAGCCAAAGCTTCTGGCACTTCCTTCACTGCTCTAAAAGATGTGGGATTTTGCTGCTGGATTTGAATATACAAATGTAGCTTCACCTTCTGACCTATCTTGAAATGAAATCATCAAACATCTCATTTATAAACATCCCAATCTCCTGATAATCAAACAGCATTTAATAAAACTGCATGTAATGGCAGTGTTCGCATCGCTCGTGTAGTTGCACATTTCCACAGGAAGGATGGAAAGCGGCTTCAGGGAAGAAGTAGGGACAGATGTAATGGAAGTTCTGAGGAGGCTGGGGATGCCCTGTGTGAGCGCTCTCTTGTGTGGGTGACAAGTGAGGTGTAAAAGGTACACAATTTTTGTCTCTATTCACATCATAGCTCTATTCTGTCCTGCCTAGAAATGTCATTGGGGCATATCTGTGAATAACTCAGATACTCTTTCAGTAAATGGTGTGTCAAAGTTTGGGCATCTGAGGACAGTACAATAGATGTGAGGATATCTGGCTTTGGCATAAAGTTCTCTCTCCATGTTACTGTGTTGCAAATTTAATCTTTGTACTGCAAAATCCACCACTGGGATTGTGGGATTTTAACCCTTTTTGGTAACATTTTCTTTTGAGAAGTCCAGATGAAGGATAACCAGTAACATAGAGGGTTTCCTACAGAAAACATTATCCAGATGTTTATTGAAACTAATCTCTGCCAGTTATTAACATAAAGATTGCCAGTTTTTAGGCTTTTGTAGACCACAGGATGTCTTCAACTCACACTGGCAGACCTGCTAGTTCTTACCTGGGGGGACAAAGGATGATTCCTAAGCACACTGCAGAGGATCTGCATCCTCAGGAGAACCTGACCTCTCTAGAAGGTACCAATGCTTGGCATGTTGTAAGCTGAAGCTCAAATTTTTCATTTCTTGTTTCTAATCAGCTTAGTATACAACCCATATTTAATTTCACAATCTTTCTTATAAGCTAGAAGTTGATTTTTTAGGGAGTTCACATTGGTTTGAGGCAAAAGAGCAAAATGCAATAATGTCTCTAGATGCAATCTAAATTTGCTGGCTTCAATCTGTAAATAGTGCTCTGAAAAGAATTAATTCTAGTAATTTATATGTGTCATGCCCAGTGACAGGAATGATAATGATGAAAAGTCAAGACTGTTGTAATTAAGGATAAAAATCTGTAATAATATATTGCAATATTTTGTATATGACTGAATTGCCACTTAGCAAGCTGGAGTGGAGTTTGGAGCTGTGCTTAGCAACAGCTTTTTGAAGGATTCAAAATAATCAAATTTTTAACATACTGCAGCAAAATGATAAATGTAGATCCACATACATTTATAAATTTGTCATCACCATTAACATCTATCAAGTTAAACAGGTGTATTAATATTTCAGCCTACATCCATCTATCCATTAGAATTCATCTGGCTTTGTAATGTTGTGTTCTTTAGCTATGCATCAAGCTTGAAGCTCTCCTGACTGTTGCAACAATATTCTCTTTGGGAAACAGAGCTGGAGATCAGTTTTTAAAGGAGGAGTCATAATAGGCATTCAGATTCCCTCAAATTACTCATATGCTTCTCTTGAAACATCTTAACATGTGAAAGGCTATTTACTGTATGCATTGATGTGGTCCTCGTCACTATGTCAGTTTAAAACAAAAGGATCAAATCAAAAGCGAGGAACAGTTCTCAGACATATGCAATTACATTGGCAGTCTTCTCAAAAAAAGAAAATTGAACCATAATGGAGCTCAAAGAGTGCAACAAGCCTCCTCTGAGCTCCAGAGCCTGCAGTGACAGGAAGCACCTAAGCAAACTTGTTCACCTTTCCTTGACCTCTAGGAGTACCAGACTTGAATTCAGGCACCCACTCAGTTGTAACCTGCCTCTGTGTTCCCAGGAACTCACTCCTCACAGCTTCCTCATGACTGGTTAATACTCGGACTGGATTCTAGAGATTTGAGCTGCTCTATGTTCCGTGTGCAAAAAGGTTTAATGAGTATCTAGAAGGAGTATGATATGATGGACCAAATCTGGGATGTACTGCTAGTACAAATTAACTTATCTTAAGTGTTAAATCCTCTTCCTCCTCTCCTGCCAGGCTGTGGGCTCAGCAAGTTAGAAACTCTTAGCTCTACAATAGCCACTGGCTTTTCTGTCCTAGCGGAAAGTGAAGGCCCTGAAGTTCTGGCCCATTCATTTTCATTTCTTTCTTTGCACAGTCTGCAGAGGGCCCCCTGCTGCACAGCTCCCATTTGGCCTGAGCTGCAGCTGCAACAGAACTCTCTGTTTGGGACTCAAAAACCAGAGATGAAAAGGCTTGTGAGGTCAATTGATCCATAACCTGGGCAATGTAGGATTGCTCTCCATTGCACAGTAAATCTTTACATCCCCTGCCTAGGTCCCTCTTCCTGACCCACAGTGAAAGGGCTGCCATGCTGTGTTCCAGGAGACTACCTCATACTCTAAGAGTGTTTAATCTTTTGTCCACTTTTTCTGGCTCCTCACTGCTTGACTTCCTCCATCTACCTCCTCTCTACCCTTTGCTTGTGGTTTTGGGACTGAGGCCAAGTAGGGGGCAAAAATCCTTCTACCTCTTTTTTTGTGCCACAGGCATAACCTTGGGCTTCACGATCTCAGTCCTTTAGTGCAATGGGATGCTTTCGGTTTTGAGTTCTCCTGTACTGCCAAAGCCATGGTAGAAGGCTGTAATGTCCTCGCAGTAGCAGCATTTCCTAGGGCATAGGTGACAGCAGAGTAAGGGGCTTAGCTCATCACTCTGCCTAGCAAAATAACAACTTGAGAGTATTACTGGGTGATGTCTGTGTTTTCCCTGTTAACACAAAAGGTGCAGGATCCCACTCCTCATTTGTATCACTCAGGTGGCACACAGCTGTTTTGCCTTGTATACATTTTACTCTGAGCTATGTTAAATTTCAGCTGGACCATTTTCAGAGCAGTTTTCCCTCTCTCAGCCACCACCACCCTCCAACATATGTGGTAGCACCAGTCTGTCTAGACTATTCCATAAAAAATTGCATCCTTTCCATTTTACCTATTGTGCTGGTTTTGGATGAGGTAATTTTCTTCACAGTGGCTAATATGGGGTTTTGGATTTGTGCTGAAAATACTGCTAATATAGAGATGTTTTTGTTATTGCTGAGCAGGGCTTGCACAGCACCAAGGCCTTTTCTGCTTCTTGTATTGCCCCACCAGTAAGGAGGCTGGGGGTACAGAGCTGGGACTGCTGACCCCAGCTGACCACAGGGATATCCCAGATCATATGACATCATGCTCAGCATATAAAGCTGGGGAAGAAGGAAGGGAGGACATTCAGAATGATGGTGTTTGTCTTCCCAAGTCATCATTAATGTGTGAAGGAGCCCTGCTTTCCTGGGGATGGCTAAACCCCTGCCTGCTCATGGGAAGTGGTGAATGAATTCTCTGTTGCTTTGTTCATGTGTGCATGGCTTTTGCTTTACCTATTAAACTGTCTTTACCTCAGTGCATGAGTTTTCCACTTTTACTCTTTTGATTATTTCTCCCATATCACTGAGGGGGAGTGAGTGCAGGGCTTAGCTGCCATCTGGGGTTAAACCAAGACACCTCTTTATAAATGTACAGATCAATTAGGCAGTTCTATAGTTACAGTTCTCTAGCTACAAAGCCAGATAGAGTTCTTGTTTACAAGCTCCTCACCCCCCACCCCTCACCCAGTCAAGTCACAGTTTTATTATACTTGATTTTCTGAGTACTTGTGTTTTCTGGAGGGATTCATTAGAAATCCTTTGCATTTGATGGGGAAATGCGTGGGTTTAATTAAAAATGTAATTTGTTTCTCTTGTGTGAGTTTTATTCATTACCTAACATGTCAATATTTTCAGCCAATGATTTCAAAATAAGTAATCATAGACAGCATGTAGAACAGCAAGATGATTATGTTATTCCCAACATCTTCCGATCACCTCCTGGACAATTAGCATATCAATACTTTCCACTGAGGTAATGGGCAGTGCGTGAACTTTCCAGGCTGCCTCCAGAATCTAAAGTAGATGAACACAACCAAACAGTGTTTGGCAGTAAAGTAGCTAATCAATAAATGAATGCTGGATCAATACATATCCCCTATATCCACTAGAAGAACCACAGTAGTTTTTCTCCAGCTGTCCCTTTAAAGAGGTTCTAACAAATAAATAATAAAAGACAAATTGACATTTTGATAATGAAAATTTGCTATAATTTGCAGCAAAATGACATAAAACAACATCATGTGTGTAAATCCCCAGCTAAAGTAAAATATTACACCACCTGTGGCATCTATGCCATCTGAAGGTCTGAAAGTTTAACTCCTGTCTCTGTTTTAACACCTGTTTTAAAAGCAGAGTGTCTCTCTTTTGCTCCAGGTAATGAAAAATTCACATCATGAAAGCCTCCTTTGAAGTGCATATGTGGGAATTTTTAAAAAATATTTTCACAAAATATTTGGTGCTATCTCACACTGATGCCTTTGTATACAGGGTAGAGGAAATGTAACCAGAAGCAGGCAAGTATTAAAAACACAAGGTGGGAGGCAATGGAGTAGCCAGGATCCTAAAAGCTTCAGAGAAAAATAAGCCCTAAGCTAAAACTGAATTTTCCGAGTGCCAGATCTTAAATTAATTCTTTTGGAATTGAAACCCTAGGTACTTAATCAGACTCCTTTAAAATGGTCTTGACCACAAAATTACTTTGTTATTACGTAAGAGGTGAAGGAAGGAATGCATCTTATCTCTTCTAAGCTCTCCTGAAATACAAGGCAAAAAGATATCAGAAGAAGATAATCTATATGGTGTTTGCAGTTCCTAACTGGAAACCTGGCTGGTATTTGAAAAACTGTGATTTAAGTAATTTTGTGTTTGCTAACAAGGGTAAATTGAATGTTTGCTTACATTAAAATGTGTGCCTAAAATGTTGTATTTTTAAATGGTAATCTCCATTTGGAGTTTGTCCAAAATTCAGTCTTTTTAATGGCTAATGTTCCTCAAGCTGTTCACAGATAAAGTCCTCCTAAGCACCCCTAGGGTTCATCTGGCTTTTTAAACGTCTGCTTCAAGATGAGCTAAATTCCCAGAAATGCCTACTTCTCTCAATTAAATGCGAAAGAAGCCCACAGTGTCTGGCTGCAGTGGAAACTGGAAATGTCTGGAGCTTTTACAGAGCCAGAGCCAGCACCCTGTGAGCTGCAGCCCTCCTGAGGCAAGAGTGGGTGCTTAAACTGGGGCTCAGGTCACTTCTCTTGACCCTGAGCTACAGCCATCAGTAGTGAGTACAGCAAGAAGTTGGCACCCTGGGAAGCACAGGAGGCTCAGAAGAAATATATGACTCACACAGGAAATTGTCCTGGTTTCTCTGGTGTTCAGAAGTGTGAAGAACTCACTCGTTATTTCAAGAACCCTTTAATGAAACATCATTTTGGGTGCACAGGGAAAAGGTGTGGTGACTCCAGCTCCCCTGAATGAATCTGTCCCGCCAGCTCAGTTGTCTCAGCTTGACTGCCCAGAGTATAGACACAGATATAGTATGGATTTAGACAAGTGTTATGACTTAACCCCAGCCAGCAACTCAGCCCCACAGAGCTGCTTTCTCACTTTCCCAGTGGGATGGGGGAGAGAATCAGAAGGATAAAAGTGATAAAACTAATGGGATGAGATAAAGACAGTTTAACAGGTAAAGCAAAAGCCACGTACACATGAACAAAGCAAAACAAGCAATTTGTTCACCGCTTCCCATGGGAAAGTGTTGAGCCATTCCAAGGAAAGCAGTGCTCTGCCACACGTAATGGTGACTTGGGAAGACAAATGCCATCACTTCAAATGTCCCCCGTTCCTTTTACTTCCCCCAGCTTTATATGCTGAGCATGACATCATATGGTCTGGGATATCCCTGGGGTCAGCTGGGGTCAGCTGTCCTGGCTGTGTCCCTTCACAACTTCTTGTGCAACCCCAGACTTCTCAGTGGTGGGGTGGGGTGAGGAGCAGAAAAGGCCTTGGCTCTGTGTTGGCACTGCTCAGCAGTGTGGAAAACATCCCTGTGTTATCAACACTGTTTCCAGTACAAATCCAAACATAGCCCCATGCTAGCTACTATGAAGAAAATTAACTCTATCCCAGCCAAAACCAGGACAATAAGGGGTATGATTCTATGATATTTTTATTATTGACTATTTGTTTGTTTGCTTATGATCAGCGCAGTGTTGGACAGGAATAAGACCCCAACTTGCAATGGGGAGTTGTTCTTATTTTACACAAGAGAGCAATGGCATATTGAAACACTCACTTTGATGGTTTCCCTTGTCTGCAGGGAGTGCTCAGTAAAAGCTTTCTGCTACGTCTGGATCGACATAACTGGGATTGTTGGTCCCATATGAATTGAGACAGGAAGTACTGCAGTACAGAGATGGTCCAGATAGGAAAACAAATGTCACTGACAGACAAGATCTAATTTCAGCATTAGGCTAACAATGTGACTGATGCTGAGCCAGTAGGAAATTATTATGGCCTAGATTAGATTAAGCATGCAATGTCAGAAGAGCCCTTCTCCACCCCTGCATGCATCCCTGCCCTTCCCTACCACTCTACAGAGACCAGTTGGCCCCTTGCCTCTCTTCCATCCTGCTCTTGTTAATACAGGTAGCTTAAAAAGCTGTATAAGCAATTACAAGTTCCATAATAATGTACTGTCATCCACCTTCCCTCATCCTCACCTAAAATCTCATTAAAGAAAAAAAAGAAGTAGGAAAAAAAAAAAAAGTAAAACCTTTCTGTATGGAAGTCCAAAGTGACTTCTCTTATGCATGCATTGGTATTTATTTCACCTGCTAGAAGCACTAAGGGCTTTTCAGGTCCAGAAGCTGCTGGTAGCATCAGCAGGGCCAACAGCAAAATGAATGACTTTTGCCACAAACCAGAATGGGATTTGAACCCTAGCAACTCCAGTCACATCTGAAACTCTCCAGCCAGAAAATCCCTCTGGCCCAGCATTGGACAACATGTCTACCTCAGAAAAAAAACTGTCCAACAAAAAGAGCAGGTTTGAGGTATAGTAAAGGACAGCTTATGTTTGTGAACTGTTCTTTCCTGCATCACTGATTAGGAGAGAAGTCACCTTTGCTCATACTCCAACCAGAGTTAACAGAACACCATGCAAAGCCACACATCCACACATGCTGGTACACCAAAATGAATCTCATGTTACGTATGGGGACGGCCAGATATCAGGTAAAGGACTGACTTTAATCCAGCTGACTTCAAGCGACACTGTACAGCCTTCATGGATATAGGGAAACACCACAGAATCACTATTAGAAGCTATTTCTATCACGTAGGCTTAGCACCAACCCCCAGCACAAAAGTGCAGAAGAAAGGTAGCAATTTAACAGGAGGTATAGGAGCAGATATAGCAGAATACAGTAGTGATCCCCGTTTCTTTGCATGTGGCAAAGATCAGGTGGATCTGAGTCAGCTCTAGTGGCCAAGTGTCTCATTGGTGTGTGTCAGAGTTGAACTGAAAATAAAATTAAGTTTTCACTGGCTTGGGATTTCATATGAAACCAGTGCAAAAATAGATCTGAGAACAAAACAAATGCCAGTGGGTTCATTTTTCAGAGGCTGGTGCTAATGTCCATGAAATAGCTTCATTACTGTTTGTATTACACTTGCAGCTTTGCATGAGGTGTTGCACAAATACTTAGCATGGGCTTGTCCTCCACTTAGATGGCCAGTGGGTTGAAGTGATTTATTTGGTAACAGCTGAGTGTTTATTTACTCAGTGTATTGTTAGGAGCCTCTTAAGGTTGACTAGAGCGCTGTATAGGCATTCCTTTGGGTTAACTTGTATAAATGTAATGATATACGCAGGGAGTGCTCCCCTGAGCTTGCAGAAGTCAGCCCCTAGTGGAATGGTTAGAGATGCTGGCTTCTGAACTTGCTGAGATGGCATGAAAATGAGATTTATCTTTATTAACCCTCTTTTCAAAGCTTCATTTTTAGTCAGTCAATTATTTCCAAGTTGGACCTTTTTAATTGCTAAATTGTGACTCACACTGAGATTTAGCAAGTCAGGTTAAGCTGGCCTGAAACCAGCTAAGAGGTGTAGTTTAAAAGATATCTGTCTGCACTCTAATTTCTCCATGGAAAAAAAGAAAGCTCCAGCTTAGAAACACATTTGAGTATAAGCTTCTGTCCTCTAAAATGGATGAGTAAAGAAAAATAAAGTCAGGAGAATAGTATGGCAAGCAGAGTTGGAGACTCTAGAAGAGGAAAACAAGTTGTAAAAGTATTTTTTGAAGAGTGAGAGGGTCATAGCAATAGCCTTAGTCTATCATGACAAATTTCCTGTCTTCATCACTAAGGCAGGAGGACCCAATTTTTTTCTGTTCTATACAGAGGAAGAAGGAGTTAATGAATTGATACCACATCAGGTCTGTTAAGATCCTTTAAAGCAAATGGTAAGTAAACAGGAAGCCAGGCAACAGGAATGCTAAGAAACAGCTATTAACATCAGGCAATCTAACATCTTCCAACTTCCGTCTGGCATGTTTATTACAGACAAGACAACTTCTGTCTGGCATGTTATTACAGACCTTGCATCAATCCTGCCCCAAATAAAATATAAAGAGTTAAACTGATGCTTAGGGTCTGCCCTTTTGTTATGAAACAGGGGTTAGAGTTTCCAAATCATCCGTATCAGAGATGTATGTATGGCCTAAATGCAAAGACAACAATGGCACTTAAAGACTTTCAAGGAATCCTTCCAGGAGAGAGATAGGCTCAAAAGACTGCAATATTACATAAAAAAAATTCTTTCCTGCAGCATGTAGAATTGAACAAACTTCTGCTATGGCATTGCTTTTTACCCTTAAGTCTTATCTCCTCTTTTTTTACTTTTTTTTAACTACTCTTTTTTTTTTTTACTTCTCTTTTTTCTTACCTGTACCTCCCTTTTGGCAGTACTATCGGGGAATTCTTCATGGCATCTGTGATTCATATTTAACAACGTGTTTTCATGAGTGTCATTGTAGGGAATCACTGAGGACTATCCCTATGGGAAGCATCAGAGAAATACAAAAGCAGGCACCTGGAAAAAAACCCAACAAGACGGCTATTAAAAATAGAGAATACATCTTTGAATTTAATCTGCATTCCCACCAAGAATGGGAAAATAATTTCACACTGTAAGACTAGCCCAGAATATCTTTGCCTTGGCAAAGTACTGGTGTATTGGCATCCATTTCCAGTGTGAGTTGTATTAGTTGACCAAGAAGATATCCTATTCCATTCATTTTCCCTTTTTTGAGCCAACAGCATCTCATTGCAATTGTTTCCCTGCTATTCTTCACCTGTTTGGATGATTGTTTCCCAAGGTGCTAGCCCTGTACTCAGCCCAAAAAAGTCATCACTCCCGACTGTGACCTCTGTACAATGCTGCTATAACAAACGTGTTTGCAAGTGTGGTGCAGTGTCTGGCTATTTGCCTTAGGTGATGAGACGACCTCTCTGTTTTTGGGGAGGCAGACAGCTGCCTCCCCCCCACAGCCAGTTGGTGTTCAGTGGGAGATCTCAGGTGGGCAAAGTCTAGAAATATGGCAGAGATAGGTCCTTCCCTAGGGAAGGAAAGGGACCATGGGGCAACAGGCTCTGGGAAGCACCCTGGCTCTGGTTTTGCTAGCCTAGGCTAAGTACCCATTCAGGGCTTCTTCCCCTAGAGCTGGACAATCAAAGAGGTTTCCAGAGCGGAAAGACTGGTGTCTACTGTTAGTTTGCTGGGGCTTCATGTCACATTGGGGGCCCATCAGATTGGACTTCTACTGCTTTGACCTGGATTTCACAGATGAGAGGCTGCATCCTAGTCCCCCAGGCTGCCCCATCCATGCTGTGGTTGGCAGTGCCTAGCAGCCTGGCACATGTTAGCTGGATGCATTAGTGTGTTTATACATTATGAGTGCCATAATGTGGGGTGGCTGCTTCCAAGCAAAACAACCTTGTGGCCCTCTGCCTGCTCCCTCAGCTTGCAAAGCCTGCTAATAACGTGTCAGGGGAGCAATGAAGGACTCCTGTCCATGCCTGGGCCTTCTGAGGCTTCATCTTTTGAGGTGGTACGTTCTGGGAGAGGGGAAAGGTGCAAGGGGGGGGGAAGCAGGGACTAGGGTAGCCTAGTAAGTCATGCTTGGCCCCATGGCCACATCACCCCAGGCAGCGGGCAGGGAGGAGAAGCTGGCAGCTGGCACCAAACCTGCCTGCACTTTGTCTCACAGGACTTAATATCCTTCTCAGTCTGATGTGTCTACATATAAAGCACTACCAGTCCTCCTGTAACAGGCATTATATTACTATAAGCATTTATCTAAGGCATCCTGGACCTGTAATTAGACAGCAGTTAAGGTCAGACAAGTGATTAGTTAACAGTAGTTCTCTGGCTCGGCTTACATGCCTTGTTCATCTTCATTCAGAACAATTTAGTTTGCTGACAGTCAGATAAATTTCTGCTAGATAATTCGGAACATTTGAGTGTTTGGCCCTGAAATGTTTCACAAAATTACCAAGTTGAAGAATGTGTTACTGTCTTCCTAGAGAGCATTTCCCCCAGCCTGCCAGCTCCAAGCTCTGTGTCTTCAGTCCTACCCCATGATACGCTGTGCCTGTATGCACATGCACTAGCAAAAATAAATGGCCATAACAGGGAGGAAAAATACCATCCTTGATTTCATATCCCATCCATGGTAATTATTTTCTATTCAACTTTATGCTTTTCTGTCTTTGTATCTCCCTCGTTTTTGCCTATCAGCCTTTTCCAGTAAACAGAGAGCTTGCAAGGTTAGCAGAGAGTTATATTTTTTTACTCTGTGAAGGGCAGATCAGCACATTAAATTACTGGACATGTACGTATCTGTATCTGCTCAGAACACTGCACCAACAGCACCAACAGCAGGCAACCCAGAGTGCTCTTCAGCAAAGCCACTGCCCTCCAGTGCCCAGGGGAAACAGTCCAAAACATTTATACACTAGATCCAGAGTCCTTCTGGCCTTAAAATATGCAAAGCTTCAAGTAAGGGAAACAATCCTTTTGGAGCAGAAAGGCTGTCCCCTAAATGCAGCTCATGCCATTAGAAGACAATCTAACACGGAGTACTTGGATTATTGCACAACTAATACTTCCACTTTTAAAATATCTTGGCCAAAAACCATTGCAAAAACATGTTAAAATATAGTTTGAATACCAAATACATTTCTAGAGTTGTATTTGCTTTTTCTCTCTCTCTCATTGCACTGTTCCACTTTTCTGAAATGTGCTAAGTTCATCATCTGCTTGTTGCATCAGGTATGTATTAAACCCATCCCTGCTCTGCAGACATACTTCTGCGAGATGAGCTGGGGCCTTGCAGAGATCTACACAGAACCACCACAGAAAAGTCCTCATGTCCACACTGGACTACCTGCATTCGGAGAGGATAACCATCCCTCCAGCCACAGGAAAGCAATCCAACAGCTAAATCATGGGACTTCAAAGCTTTCACTGCTTTGTAAATCCTGAGCACAGCAGCTGCCGGATATTGTCATGGTGAGCAAAACTGATCAGTCTCATTTAATCATGTCACACTTCATTTGTGCCACAAGTGTCAGGAAGCTGATCAAAACAAGGTTAATGGGCTACAGTGCATCACAGGCCAATAATCAGATTAACCGGGCAGTTGCCCAGTTCCTGGCCATGATTATATTCACTCTATGATACTGCTTTTAACTATTTGTGACTGGGTTGCCAATCTGGTATTAGAGGTAGGAAGGACAAGGCTAAGAACCCAAGGGAAATTAGTTATTGCTAGAGATTAAATGAGGCTTTCACAAGGTGAAAAATAAAAATTGACAAGAAAGATATAGAAGTATTTGCATTTTCACTATTCATTTTTTATTTAATATTGTGAGGGATATTTGTATGGACACAATCATTTTTAAAGTCCTGTTATACACTCAGCAGCAACCCATTAAGCAATCTGTTAAAAATAAAGCCAGAGAAAATGAATGGGGCCTTTTCCTAGTGTTTTATAAGTCATAATAAAACAGGACCTTTCCTTTGACACCTTCCTGGTTATTCAATTTGAAAAGCATTTTTCTCAGCTCTCAGATTTCATTGCTACATCATCAGCTCAATGGGGACAGAGCATAAACTGTATGGTGTCAGTGCAGCTCCAGGTCAGGTTACAAATCTGCCGGGTCCTGCAGACTAAGCAAGCAAAGAGAGTGATGTAATTTGAAAAGAAACACAGGTCAGTCATGCTAATGTCCCTCCTGCCTGGCATCAGCCTAAATGCTGGGTCTAGGTGTACAGTTGCTATGGGAAACAGCAATGTAAGAAATACAAAGATTTTAAAAAGACTGTGTTTGAAAGCCAGTGAGATAAATAAAGATACAAACTCTCCTCCTCACCCTTCCTTCAGTTTTTAGAGGGAAAGTCACAGGATTTCCCTGAAGACAGTAGGTCAAGCACGGCAGGAGGGTCCCAGAATGGTGGTGCCCCTCTCACAACATGCCTCCTGCCAGCAGTTGGAGAAGCTGCTGTGCTCTTCCCTTGCTGTTTCTCAGGCAGATGAAACAGAGAGGCACAGAATCAGAGCTGACCACCCACCTTACACCATGAAGTACTTTCCTTTTGCCAAAACGTTAATTTAAAGGAGAGTAAAAATGGTCCCAAGTTTGCACAATATATAATTAATGAAAAGGTGTCAGATAATTAAATTGTTTTATTATTTGGGAGTCTGACCTTTTCTACACTGAGATTCATATTCTCTCGCTTGGTCTGTGTTCCTGTGTAAAGTTAGAGAACTGTTTCTCTTCTGCGACTCTAGTTTTACTGTCTGTAAAATGTATTTGATCCTATTATGATATGAAGCCTTACTATGCAAACAATTCAAGCCACTCCAAGATTCATGAACAAAGCCCTGACTTTTCTTCAAGAGCAGCTTTGCCAACAGGCTCCTTCAGTTCAAGGTCTCTGCCTCAAGAAATTAAAGCATTTAACACAAACAGGAAGAAGTATTCCTCTATAAACTTTACTAGGCCAGTGAAACACAGACCCAGACCAAAGAACAGGGCCAGGCTAAGCATGAGGCCAAAATGACTGGAGATCACAGCAGTGTGGGCTTTGCACCCTGCACCCCAGCCAGCAAGAGGCAGGTTTGCACTCAGCCTTGCCTAACATGGGTGCTATTAAACTGATGAGGCAAAAACACTGCTGGAAATTATCTTAACAGCACAAGAATTGAGGAACCTCCAGAACCCAGGCTTATCCAAAACAGCCACAGCTGCTGGAGCATATGCTCCTGGGTGAAGTCAGGCCATAGGCACTTTACATTTTGAGGCTGTCAGCACATCCTTTCCTGTCACATCCCCTGGGCTCTCCATCTGGCATACACCTGTGTCTTGCTCCTGGCTCTTGGCAGTGCAGATGCCTGAATACAGGAGAAGCCTTTCCTTCAGTTGGTTCAGAGAGGATGAAAAATTGTTTTCTCCCCTGACTTCCAAGTCAGAGCACCCCTTACTCCAACTCAGGCAAAATTACCTTGATTAATTTAAAAAATGTAAGAAGTTGCTGTGAGTTATTCTGGTTGGTTTTGCCTAAAGAAGGACAGGAGTGCTCACACAAACCAGTTTGCCAGGAGAGCTGGTGAATGGTGGTAGCTATAGCCAGAGGAGGTACCACCTCTGGCTGGCACAACTGGATCAGCAATAGGACTTGTGGCCATAGTGGTCTGCCTGGCAGGAGAAAACTTGCTTCTTGTCCATTTTTAGTACAGGATATAGGTTCTATCCTTGGAGGTGTGTGGAAGAGGCACAGTAAATCTGCTCAGTGAAGCATAGTCTCAGTGTAATGGTTTCTTTAATGCGGAGCTGGAGCAAAAGAAAATACGGCTGAATGAGAGACACGCCCTGAGATTCCGAGTTGGCCAGGGAGGGTGGTACAGGCCTGTGGGGACTGTCTGGGGAGAAAGCCGATAATGGGAAAGCTTGCAAAATCCAAACTTAATCTCTTGCGCTGCAGAGAACTAATCCTCGTGCTTGACATTAATCTTTTCATTGGAGATATAACACCCTTATCTTCCATGTTGCTGACTGAGCCAGAAAGTAGGACCTGTGGTCTTTATTGGCTGGATATAGAGCTGCAGAAATCCTTACAGTGACATTGTCTTTCCTCTGGGTCTTCTTAAAATTTTGGTATGGACTGGGCTCCCTTTGACAACAGCCCGCCTTTGCTCTTTTTAAAGAAACATTCCCATGTGTAGTCCTGATACAGGCCCTTCTCTTGACATAAAAAATCTCACTTGGCCCAGCAAGGAAGAGGCCATTGGCAAGTAAGACTGTAACAACCTCCATGGCATCCCACTGGATGATCTCCAGAATTGGAGCTGGCTAGGAGCAGGTATGACTCTGGTCTCTTCCACAGTCTTGTATAGGGCATCACCTGGAAGGTCCTCACAGTTTGGGTTTACTGTCATAAAATCAGTACTCATGTTGCAAATGATGGCAGCCAAACTAGCCTTGAGGCAAAGCCTTGTTTTTGTCACAGCAGCAGAGGCCAAACAGCTTGACCTACACGCAGCGCTCAAGCCAAAATGCACTGAATTTTCTGGTCTTCTGGACCAGGGCTATAAGTTCATCCTCCTCTACCTCTTTCTGACCCACAAGCCTTTCTGGAGAATTTTTGATTTCTCCTTTTATCCACCAGTTGCTTCTGGTTTTGTTGTTCTTACTTCTGTTTCTTTAAAGAGAGAGGCTCTAAGTGAATACAACAGATTGCACAAGTGCTTGCACTAACCAGGGCCTTGAGGCAGGGATATTTGGATGCTCACCCAGCATTTCTATAAGCTGCAAGATAACATATTGGCTTCTATGGAATCAGGAAATATTGAACTACATGGTGTGGGATAAAACTTAAAGGATATAATCCTTCATTTATCAGCAGCCATGTTGTGGCAGAGCAGCGCAGCCTTTCCAGTGTTTAAAAGCAAACTGTGAAACAAATCTGAATGTATATGTCTTAATATGCATTAATTGCAACTAGAATTAGACTTCATTGGACTGCCAAAGCTATGAACACAGTCAAAATCGTCAGGGTTTCCAGATAACTCTAGGATTTATGAATAACAGAGAAACAGGCAGTAGCAAGGGAAATAATCGAAGCTCCTACACATCATCGATTAAAACACAAGGACTGCCCTTCAAGGAGGAACTTTGCATCAGGAGGCAAATATATTGGCTGCTCTCCCAAGCTGCTTCTGGCTCTGACAGCAGCGATTCAGGACATATGACTGCGCTGACATAGATAAAAACAAATCTGCGTTTTCAGTCTCTCTACAGTAAAAAATCAGCCCAGGAAGGATACATGTCTTAATTAACCCCTTGGGAACAGAAGACAAAAGCAAATAACAAACAGAATACTGCACAGATGGAAAGCATTTTGACTGTGAATCCTTTGAAGGCAGGTGGTTTTCTTGTTTGTTTTCACACAAAAGAAAAATTCACCTCTGTCTGGCAACCTAGCAAAAGGTCACACAACACTGAAGCCCTGTTAAGAGTACAAGTTAAAAAGACCCAAAGCAGGCACTGTGAGGATTTCACCTACCTACTGTTGCTCTTCTGCTGGCAAGAATTCCAGCTGTGTGTGGGTTGCCGCTTTGCTACACAGGATGCAGGAGCAGAAGTGAATTATGACAAGTTGACACCACTATTTCCTTTGAGAAACAGATGTCCATATTTGACATGGCTTGAATCTCTTGCTTAAAAAATGAGAGCAAATGAGCCTATTTGAAGTTTGTGCAAGCAGGTGCATGTTGCCCTTCGGCTAAACACAAACACTTGGAAAGCACAATTAAAGCAAGAAGAAAATGAAGCTGGTTTTTCCTTTGCAGTTCAAGCACAGGACACCTGTGTAGCGGGGAAAGAACGGAGGCAGAGAAACAAAGAGGTGTTTATACTGGGCTGGCAGACATGAGAGATGCTCTGCTTTTTCCTGAGCCACTTCTCACCAGTAGAAGAACCCAGAGCTTGATCAGATCCTAGCGGACTCCAAAATGGCAAAAGTCTGTCCCATTTGCTTCATGGAAACCGAATTTTCTTCTGAGATATCTTCTAGTTGATTTTCCATAGAACAGAAAAAAAAGCTTTATTCTTGGTGGGGGAATTCCTTGGCCTCATGGGAGTTCATCTGTTGGCAGTGCTGCTCAGCTCACATCACATCAGAGTCTTATTCATGGATACCTGCATAGCACTCAGGGGCCAAGCAAGCTGTCGAGTCACACAGGAAGGCTGCAGCAAAATCAGAAAGGTGATTTTGCTCAAATAAATCCCTGTCATCCAGCTGCTCCAGCTCTTTCCTTCCCCCACAACAGGAACAGCAGCAGTGCCTGCACAGGATGGCCACCACAGTGGGTCTCCCCCACAGTCAGATGGAGTTGAGTGCATGTTGTACTCAGTAATGCAACTGTGCCTTAAATACTGCCTTAAACGTGTTCAAAATAACCTTCAGGAAGAGGTGCTGGCCACCTGCCCATAGGGGTGAGGACCTTCCTCACCCCACCATTCTCTGGATATCTTCCCCTGCAGACAGCCAGAGCCTGGCAAACTCCTGCCTGGCATGCAGTGTACATGTCACTGGAAAGAGCTGTCTGCCTTCTCACAGAAGAGGATATGCCCTGCACACACCTCAAAGAGGCAGACTCTGTCAGCTTATAAATGTGTCCTGAAATTGGTTGTAACTTCAGGCAAGAAATGTAAATCCAATGATCATACACAGGTAGAAGAAATACTGCCTTAACCCCAATGCCTGATTACAGGAAGCAGCGCTCAAAAATTGTTTCTTCCTCTCTGTTTCCTTCTTATTCCCTCTCTGACCGAAGCATGATCCCTCAGCTAGTCTATCCAAATCACATTCACATATTTGCTCCCTACTAGTAGAACCTCCTTTTCATGTGAAAAGGGCACTGAGAAAAATGGCATTACTTCAGACAGTTGGGCAGGTGTTGGCAATGGGGATGCAAGGGATGCAAGATGCATCTAAACAAAATCTTTAACATAATTTTAAATTCCCTTGGCTGTAGATGTTCCTTGTCTCTAGCAAGCTTCTTCCAGCACTCAGTGGCACATCCACAGAGGCAGGTTTTGAGATACCTGATGGCAGCCCAGACCAGATGAAGTGCAATAGTGAGGGGCCAGAGCCACACAAGCAGGTCAGGGAGGAGGTACGATCACCCTGGTTGTCTGTTGAGTTCACAAGCTCACCACCAAAACATCATTTTGGCTCCAGTGTTCATTGAACCTGTGTCCAAATTGCCTGAAATACCATACCATGCAGCTGTACTCCATTTATTGGCAACACTTGGGCTCAGAGGTTGCCCCTCTCACCTCATCGGGATCACTGATGAGTGCCTGCCATGGGTTCTCTCTGTTTTTTCACTCACAGATGAAACACAGCCACTGGGGACCTGCTGAGACCAGGAGTTTTCCTTGACACAGCCTTCTTGGGGAGTGGGCTGGTGTGAGGTGGCAGGACACAGCTCAACATACAAGTGTCTCATCACCCACTGGCCAGAGAGTGCAGCTGAAGAAGAATGGCCTGGGAGCTCAGGATGGGAACACATACATTGTACACAATTTACTCTCTGGCCTTCTGAGCTGCTTTGGTTTCTCCACTGATGTTTTTATTCAGACAGCAGCAATATAA
Organism: Chiroxiphia lanceolata; assembly: GCF_009829145.1. NCBI lineage: Eukaryota > Metazoa > Chordata > Aves > Passeriformes > Pipridae > Chiroxiphia > Chiroxiphia lanceolata. The sequence continues at coordinate 20,271,007 of NC_045642.1, read as the reverse complement.
AGGAGAATAAGGCCAGCTCTAATAAGGTCAGCTCATGCCTGCAAATAAGAGTGATTCAGAGAAGCTGTCCCAGAGTAGGTCTGAATGGAATAAATATTTATGAGCTAAGATGCAGCCCAGCCACAGTGGCTGAAGGGTGTGCATGCACATACACAGAGGTACACACTACCTTTCCTCCTTTACTTTCTGGAGTCATTTCCAAGCCTTCCATTGCCAAAGCTGCTGACAGAGGAAGCAATGCCTTTCTTCTCCTTTAACATAGTTTTACAGTGACTATTTGCCATGAGAGCAGCTATTTCCCAAGTGAGGCATAGAACAGAGGAAAATTTTCCCCATTATATTGCTGCTGCAAACTTTCTTGGTGTCACGGGGGAGACTGGGAGGCTTAGACAAATTTTATTTGAGAAGCCATCTCATTGAGCTATGAGGTGCAGAAATAACTCTCTTGCTTTCAAAACTCCTTTTCAGAGAGGAGCTTAGGTATGGCTGGATCCAATCTTAGCCTCAAATTTTGTCAACAGTTTAAATTTAAGGAATTATAGAGGTGTGATTGAACCACTTTTGTCTTGCAGTTTTTAGTGATGGCAAATAAGATGTATTTATATAAAATTAATTATTTATTATGATGAATAGACAAATGAACAGACAAAATATCTTAATCAGAATTATTTACTACACAGTATAAAAGTTGAAAACTATTAGTAGTGTAGTACAAGATAGGATAGTATAGTACACTATGTCAAAGCAATTACATTAAGGCAATTGTATCAAAGTTAGCAAAAAGAAACAATCATTAAGTAGAGATTGACATAACTCACCACACAACAATTGCGGGCAGATCTCTCTTTCATTTAACCCCTGGGAAGTAACCATGAAGAGGCGACCCTGCTTCACAGGAAAAGCTCCTCACATTTCAGGAAAGTATGTAGAAGAATCTGCCATACAAAAGTTGGACTGGGCTTTTACAGTTATAAAGTGTTTGACTGCCAGACGCATATCTCTAGGCCAGATAGCAGCTTATCTGTCAAATCTTGCTTCAAAAAGCAGGATGTGTGTTTGAAGTTTGGTGAACCAGGCTGGTTGTAGCATTAATTCAATACTAAAAGCAATACCATGGTGTCACTGGTAACTCACCATAGATACCTTGCATTGTTTGGATTCTCTGACTAGACTTTAGACTATCAAGGCAGAGCATCCTGTTCTTGGGAAGATGCTTCCCATTCTGTCCTGAAGCTCCACCTCCCCAGTATACCAAATAACCGTCAATATACATATCGAGGAATCTTGTATGTGTTGGAAAGCAATCAAATGCCCTTTGAATCACACAACAGAAAAAAGAATCTTTTTGAAAGGAAAATTCTCATGCATGCAACTAGGAAGCAAACTGCAGCTCCATGTTAGTTATCTTGAACTCCTTGGCCAGATCCATAAAGGTCACCTCAGGAAACAGGAGCCTGGAAGGCAGCAGCCTCAAACTAGGTGGCCAAACTGCCCTGCGGTGTGCCTACTGAAAACTGCTGCCACTTAGTCCCTGGCTTCTTTGCATCACTGAAGCATCACTAGAGCTAATTAAGAGCAAACACTGTGGTGAAATGCTTTCTGCATTGACATATGGCCACCATAAGCAATCCAGAGCCATGAGCTCACCACATGCTGCTGACGCAGTTGTGAGCTAACAGCAAGAGCCAGGACTGACACCAGTCCTGGTTTAACTCAGTGTAGAAATGGCAATTCCCCACAAAGCTCCAGTGAGTTGTCTTCTCATCTGACTTTCATTCCTATATCCTGTTGCTAAATGAGGCACATGTAGGCAACAAAATCTCGGTAGCTCGGCAATCTTCTCCTGCTGTAAATAACAGCAGCCTCTTTTGGTAAAGTGCCATCAGCCAAGCTCTTCAACAAGCAATACTGGCAGGTGTGTTGTTAGCCTATCTGTAGAGGAGGCAAAATTGCACTCAACATCTCTCCTTCATCCCAGAAAAAGCCTGGAGTAATATCCTGTGCCATCTGACTTGCCTTCATTAAGTTTTCTCTCCTGCTTCGCACTGCACAGTTTGTAAGGTAGGTTGACTGCGCAAGACTGAAACTAGTAATAAATATATCACGTTGAGCAAATAGGACACACAAATTGGACGGAGTAAGAAACCTCTGTGGCACTAGGACTGACGAGGGACCTTTGCAAGGCTGTTCTTCACTGTGACAGCAAGAGCCTACAAACTACACAGGTAGTACAACAGTGGATATATAGCATATAAAATGCTCTTGTTCTGAATTTCCTGAGAAATCTTAAATCCTTGAGCTCTCTCTCTCTCTCTCACACACACATAGGGCAGTGCTGATTATCTGAATGAGAAAAAAACCATTATGCATAGACTCTAATATAATTTTCAGTGGGAAAAGTAGATATTATAGCAAGCTGCTGTTAGGCCAATAAGAATTTAACTGAGGATATATCATATGAATGTTGTTGCTATTCTTAACTTTTTTTACTTTTTTTACAGCCTGACTTGTGCTGCTTCTCCTTTACCACCTAAGACAGCCCACACAGCCCTGGCTGCAGCAGAGCAGCTAAGGGGCTGCAGCTAGGCCAAGGCAAAAGTAATGTCTGGTTATGGTCAGGACCTTCTCTAAGCTCTCGAGAAACAGAGAGTTTCCCTTGGTTTCCTCTCCTGCTTCTCCAAACAACTCTGATCCTTCATCTCATGAAATAGGCTTATCTAATAAAGCTATCATATTGTATATAATGACGAGAATCAACTCCAACCATTCTTATTTTGCAACCTCTTCATATTTCCTCTGCTGGTGTTGTGCCAAGTATATCTACCATCAACAGGTGACGTTTACTGGCTCAGAATGAACAAAGTTACCTTTCCTTCTCCAGCTACTTCCTAGAAAAAAACCCAAAACAACAACAATTTTAAAGAAGAGAAAGAGAAATATAATACGTGTGGGCAAGTGACAAATGTAACTGAAGTAAGGAGGAGGAGTGCTCATTGTTTCATAAAAGTCACCATATGTTGTGTGGCTTCATTACTCAAATCTTGTATGTGCTTGTTTGATGATTTGATCAGCTGTTGACTTCATTTCATATTGCTGCCAATTCGTGACTTGGTTCATTTGATTTGAGTTGTATCCCTAATCAAGGATTGTATTTTGCTCATTTTCAGTTACTTTAGTTACTAAGAAAAAAAAAGGAGTCAGCTTTAGAGGTATTTCTTATGATTTGTGTGTATGTGGTTATTTAGTTTGCAGTAAAGGCTAACAGGAAAACACAGCCCAGAGCCCTATTGCCATGTCCCCAGAAGAGCAACCCACCCACTGGGTACAGGCATGGGCAACTATAACATTCTCCTTCTCCATCTTTCACAAGTTGCTGGGACATTTACTGGCTACAAGGCAAGTATTTTGAAGATTACTAGAAATATAACAAAAGGACTTGATGGGCCGCCAAGGCCAGTTTCCTGCAAGTCCAGGTAAGCATATTTTGTAATCCTCCCTCATACACTTCCCATGTAAACTTACTGATATGTAGCTTTCAAAAGTGACAGCATTGTCTCGTGGGAGTTATGTGCTGTTACCTATAAGCAATGGGTAAGATGATTTCTTCCCTGTAAGTGTTTTAGAAAATTTACATGAATAGATGACAGCTCAAGCTGTTGCTCAAATCTAGGCATCTTTTTCTACAAGAGCCTTAATGTCAGACAAAAACTAACAGAGCTATGTAGCATCAGTTCCACTTCTGCCCTTGCTACCCATGACAGCCCGTGCCTGGTGGACAGAGACGTCCGTGGTCTGAGCAAAGCTCACCATGTGAGCTGGGGCAGGGTTGCATTTCACAAAAGGAGTGAAAGAGGAGTGTTATTGTACAGACTGTGACACACAAGTCCATATGGTTTAGTGCAATATGTGGACATGATCCTGGAAGGTGGTGAAAATGATAATGCATCCTCTGTGAATCTGGGCCATTCCATATTTGTGTGGTTCAAACCTGGACTCTGAAGAAGAAGTCTTGATGGCTTTTTTCTGTTTCCCAGAGAGTGAAGCAGGCTACAAAGGATATGAGGAAACTCCCTTTTTTCTTCTCCATATTAAAGTAATTGGCCATGCTGCAGATGGTACCAGTGTCAAAAAATATTAGTCTTCAATGAATAATAGTAGCTCCATCCCTAATGCGGTGCCCTTTTGCAAGGGCACAGAGCAGAGCAGTAGTGATATAAGATGGCAGCACAAAGTGACAGAGAAAACCTGGTGAAGAATAGCTGTGTCTGGACAAGCTGCAATATATACCAAGGGAGCATTTACTCTTGAGATTTTTGTTTTCTGAATTTCAGATCAAGATGCAGAAAATGCATTAAACACGACTGTCTTTCATGTGAATGCGCGTGTCTGTGAACACACAGTATGCCTGGAAGTAGAGAACATGCAAATAAGAAATCCTCCCATGATACACAGAAAAGCAGGCAAGAAACTGAGATACAGCCACAGCGCCCAGTGTGCGCTGCTCTGCTCTTTGCTCACCAGCTGCTTTTGAGCAAATGCAGGAGACTATAAGAGCTACATACCAAACAGACCACACACGGCTCAGGGAACAGCGCTCGAGGCATAGCCTTGGTTACTCATGGTTACTTAGCAGTGGAGAGAAAGAAGTCAGGGGAAAGTCCTCTGTCTGGGAGGTGGTGACAGGCAAAGGAAAGGATGAAGAAGCCAAGCTGTTGATTACACACACACACATATATGGAAAGAAAAAGATGAAAAAGAGAGAGAAAAAACAAAGATATGAATATGGATGTGAAATGTTGGGAGAATTTGCATGAAGGTTCACAAACTGAAAATAAATCTCATTTCACTTGCCCTCTCCCCTCTCCTCATTTATTCACAGGACCGTGCTTTAGCAGCAGTAGTGACGTCGATCTAACACAATCACACAGCCTGCTTGCCTGAAATACCGCTTGCCACCATAGGGGAGCTGCAGCAGTGCAGAGCTTAATGAGGCCCACAACTCCTGTAAAATGAATTCCAAAAATGGATTTTTTTTTTTTCCCTTAAGGCAGCAGGGATACAGTCTGCTCTAGATTTCTGATCATACCACACACCTGAAGGACAAAACGATCTGAGCAACAGAGCCTTAAACTGTATTAATGACAATTAATTTCCAGACCCCAGAAACAATACAAGGCAGCTTTTTAATTAAAAAGTTTGAAGATGACACTGGTAGAGAAAGAGAGATTTATGACCTGGTTTCTGTCTTCCAGAGGAACCAAGCATCTGCAGTAGCTACTGGGATTCATAGGTGCCCAGCACCTGTGAAAACTAGGCCATATTTGTCTTGTCTGCTCTGCAGATGGGGAGGAAGCCACAGAAATACACTTTTTATTTAAAAATCTATTTATTGGAGTTCTTTGTAGGACCTGTCAGCTGACGTATTTTCTCCCTCTGCTGGTATTCCCACAAGATCCAGAACGGAGATGCATGGGAAGGGTTTACTCCACACTCTTTAGACTTGCAAATTACCTTTCCTACCCTCTTTCTTATAAGCTGACAGCTGTCCATATAATGGGTGGTACCACACAGCCCTTCCTCCTCCAGGAGGCAGGGTTTAGCTTGGTAGGACCCTTCTTTCACCCCTGCTTCACTCCCACCCAGGAGGGACGTATTTTTTGCCCTAGTAGCTCCTTGGTATCCTCATAATTCCCCATTGCTCACCTTGATCTTGCAGAAACGCATAATCTCCTTAAGCTGTGAGCAGCACCATGGCTTTTCCACCATGGCAGCAGAAGTGTACAAGTAGAACTTCCTCAGAAAGGCTGCAAAAGCCATTGGAGCAGTACAAAGGCCAGATAGGAGGTGGGAGCAGGCCGGTATCTCAGTGGATTAAACATGTGGAGAAGGTCACATGCAGATGTGGGTCTAACCCAAGGTGACACTTGTGGCAACAACAAAGTCGTTGCCTGAGTCCACTTTGGAGATTCAGGAAGACTCCAAAGTCTTTCTGAATAAAGCGACTGTAAGGCATTGGTCCCCCACTCGCCAGGGCCTGAGTCACATTAAAAAACACAACCCAAGGAAACAACTGTCTGACTCCTCTCCTCAGACTTGTTCATTGCCTCCTGCAAATGCTACCTCAGGGTATGCATTTGAAATCCTGTCAGGGACATCACTCTGCTCCAGCTCTGAGTACAGCCAAGTACAACCACTACATTGCCAAAGCTTGTTACCAGTTTGATAAGCTTTGGTTTTTACAGGTCAAAGGCTGACAGAGTTTAGCTTCCAAAGGTCCTGGATACACCCTGCTCCCTAGATCCAAGGTTGTCCCCTCTGAAAATGCAGTGGTTGTAAAGAAGGGCTTACAATAACACAGCCCAGGAACCCCAGAATGTGTTTTTACACTGCAGGGGACAGCAGGTTTTCAGGTTGGCCCCACGGTGCCCTGGCCTGCACAGGAGATCAGAATGGGGACTTCCAGGTTGAACAGGGTGCTCTGGGTTTCTGCTGCTGCTCCAGCAGTGCCCTAGGCTCAACATCCAGAGTCCTCCAAATTTCAAGGAGGATGGTAAGTTCCTGCTGTCTGTCTGCAAATGCTGTTTATTTATGAAAAAAGCTTTTCCATGGAGCTCAAGTGCTTTGCTAGTGGCCATGACCTGTCTGTAGGCCTACAAAGACCCTGCCAGCAGCAAGTACACATGCTGAAAACCTGCCGGCATGGTGTCTCCCTAAATGAATATATTTTCTTGGGAAGCACAAAGGTTTTTGCTTACTGTGTATTTAATATATTTTGCTGCTGAGAAGAGTATAAAAAAAAAAAGAAAGGAAATTAATCTCATGATTTACTCTATCACCAAAATGACTAAGAGACTGACTACTGCTGTTCTTCCTGTTAGGAGAGGGGGCACAATATTTTCAAAGTGCAGAGCTGATAAACAGGCTACTCCTGACCATAAAACCAGTGACACTTTTTTCTTTTTGGCCCTGGCATGTGATAAGTGTGGCTGTCAGACCCCTTACAGAACAGCCATAAAAGGCACCCTGAACCCAACAGATACCGGGCAGGAGCTGCCTGCCAGCTTCCCTCTTGCCCGTGCACTCTGCTGCCCACCAGCGGGATTTGTGGCTTTGGAATTTCATCCCCTTGACCCCGTGACATACCTACAACAAACTAGAGTGGCATTGCAATTCCCACGGAAGAAGTATCTATGACACCTTTTCTCCTGCCTCACCTCTTCTTAAAGTGGGAGAGAAATTAACAGGAGCACAGGAACACAAGAAATGGGCAGGCATGTGATCCAGATGCCTCTGATTATCTCACTGTCCCCCCACATCGTGGCTCCTGACCAGGAGGGCAGTGGCCCTCCTTATATTTCAGTGTACTCGGAGGTTTAATGAATGCTGGTTGATGGCTTGCTACTCCTCATCCTTTCCCTTCTGTTTGGGTTCACACTTCATTAACTGATAAATGCTTTTCCTTGGGGGATCATACTACTTCTTCATTTCATCCCAGCTCTTGACTGATTTCCAGTCTACTTCATGCCTGGCCCTGGGAAAAAACAAAGTTATTATAGCCTGGATAAGCAGCCAGGGCAGGAAATCACTATCAGAGATGAGATACCATCATGTTTGGCAACTAATGACTGCAACTTCAGAAATTAAAGAAGTCCTACAGTACCAAAGGGAGCGGCACCCATGTGAGTGTCAGTACAGCCACCCTCTCCTGCCAGTTCTCATTCCCTGCTCTCCCAGTGTTTTTAGCAACTCTGCATGGCTGTACCTCAGTAGGAACACCAATATCCATCACTTCGCTTCCCTGTTTTCAGTCGAGCAGGCAGCCAACTCTTCTTGCTGGGAAGGGCCTTGCTACTTTTCCTGCCTCCCACTAAAGATCCATCAGGATGCCTTAGCACACCTCATGCATCAGTTGTTCCTTCAGCTCTGGAGGTGTCCATAGGACTGTTTGGGTCTTTTATTGGAGAGGGCAAGTGCTCAGCTACATTTTCTGCCTTGCTTTTCTCGGGGTCTTGCCAGCAAGACTGATGAGGAGCCAACAACAAGATGGTGGGGAGCAATGTGGGGAAGAATGTCCACCGTGGCTCACACATGGTGAGCTCTCAAAGCTCCAGCATCAGGTCTTCCTCATCTCCCTTGTTACCTCCCTGCACGCAGTGGGAACCCAGCCTTTCCACAGTCACCAACAAAGAGGTTGCAGTGAACTCGAGGAGGCCACCAAGGCTGGATAAAAGTGTCGAGGCCAGTGATATGAGGTTCCACAAGGCCTAGTGGCAGGTCCTGCACTTGGGTGAGAACAACCCCATGCAGCCCTACAGGCTTGGAGCAGAGTGGCTGGAAAGCCGCCCAGTGGAAAAGGAACTAGGGATGCTGGTAAACAGCCGAGGTGAACATGAGCTGGCAGTGTGTGCCCAGGTGGCCATGAAGGCCAGTGGCATCCTGGCTTGTATCAGCAATAGTGTGGCCAGCAGGACCAAGGCAGTGATTGTCCTCCTGTACTCAGCACTGGTGAGCCCACCTCAAATCCTCTGTTCTGTTTTGGGCCCCTCACTCCAAAAAAGTCATTGTGGTGCTGGAACATGTTCAGAGAAGGGCAATGGAGCTGGTGAAGGGTCTGGAGCACAAGTCCTGTGAGGAGCGGCTGAGGGAGCTGGGGTTGTTTAACCTGGAGAAAAGGAGGCTCAGGGAAGACTTCATTGTTCTCTACAACTACCTGAAAGGAGGTTGTGGTAAGGTGGGAGTCAGTCTCTTCTCCCAGGTAACAAGTGATAGCACAAGAGGAAATGGCCTCAATTTGCACCAGGGGAGGTTTAGATCAGATATTAGGAAAAGTTTTTTCACTGAAAGGGTGATCAGGCATTGGAACAGGCTGACCAGGGAAGCAGCTGACTCACCATCCCTGAAAATGTTCAAAAGTGTGTGGACGTGGCACCTTGAGGACTTGGCTTGCTGGGGTATGTGGCAGTGCTGGGTTAATGGCTGGACTTGATCTTAGAGGTCTTTTGCAACCTTAACTATTCTATGATTCTAAGACCCAAGTACAGGGTGATGCTGCTGCTTCCCCATAGCCTGCTTCTGCCCATGGCTGCATTCCCTGTCTCCTTGCCAGCAGAAGCAGAGGATTTATTTCTCACATTTTTGCAGTGGCTGCTGCTTCATGCCTCAGTTTCCCCACTTAGAGATACAGAGGATTTTTATTTCTCCTCTGGGATGTTTTGCCTCTTTGCTGCAGAGCTCTTGGGGACAGGAACCATCTGCTGGCATGTCTCTCCAGGGCCACACACAGTGGTGCCCCACAGGACCTGGCTGCTAATAGTAAATAGGGCTTTGGAGCCAGTTCAGACTATAAATTCACATTAGCACCAGGGCAAGACTGCACACAGCAGACAGAGCTGCGGTGGCCCCGGGTGTTCACCGTTACCCTCCTGGCGATTGCACTCCTCGGGTATGTGAGTGTGTGGCTCTGGCAGCTCCCCAGCCCTGCCTGAACCACATCAGCATCCCCTGCTTCACCCTCTGCCACAGAGGAGGATGGGCTGCTTACCCCTAACTAGGCTGCTTTGCTTTAACCCCCTTGCTTTTTGCTGAAACCCCTCTGCCACAAGGAACCGGACCTGCTCTTTAAGACTGTCTTTTCTATAGCTGGAAGATAAAGCCCTTTTTTGGAATATACTTCAACAGAGATTAATTAATAATTTTCAGTTTCTTTGGAGTTGCACATCAGGGAGCTTGTTTCTTTTTTTCCCCTCAAACACAACGTGGGTGGTTTTTCTGCAACAAGCTGGGGATGGGAGGAAGGCCCTTATTTATTTACTTCCCTATGGAAAGATCTCAGCTGGTATTAGTTAACAATCCAATTTTGTGGCAGGGAGATAATATTCTGAGGGAAGGCGCTCTCTCAATGGCCTGAGCTGGGGCATTTACCCTCCCCAGTGCTGCTGAACAGAGAAGCAGCAAGGAGATACCACAATTCCTCATGGTCTCATCATGTAATGCACAGAGATAAATATTTTTGCCTGTAGCTGTGCCATTTGGCTGTACAGAAAAGACAAAGCCACCCAATGCATATAAGTCTGCTCAGTACTGCTGCTCTTTTAAGCCTGGGTTGGTTTTTTTTAAGCTCACTCAGACTACTGGAGCACCTTAAGGGGCTTGAAGAACAACATTCAAATTTGGACTTTTCCAAAATATAAGGGAATTTAAAGCTTTAAAGTGGCAACATTTGCATTTAAACTCTGAAAAGGCTGGGATCTCTTTTGCTATGTTCTCTATAACCTTCCAATACACTGCCCAGTGTTGCAAAAGGAAAAGGTGACCATAGCCAGTGTTTTTCACCACTCATTGCAACGTGGTAATGATCAAATAGCAGGGTGGGATACATCCTTACAAATCCATGCAGTCTAATCCCACGTCCAGCAAGCCACATTCTTGTCTTTCTTTGAACTTGATTTTGTTTCCATTGTGCCCTGACAGGAGTATTTCCCATTCAGAGGAGGTCAAACACAGTCTTTTCAAGTCTCAGCCCACAGAGGATTAAATATTTGGCAACTCTAGGAACAGCAGGAGCTGGGCATGCATGTTCCCAGGCAGGATCCCAATCCTGTTCCCTCCCAGCTTTAGTGGGTGTTTCAGCCTGGTTTAGGCACTCAGTCCTCTGCTAAGACCCTGAATTCCTGTTCAGGAACCAAAACAAATGGCATCATCTGCTTGGGCTGCCTATCTCGAACCAGGGTTTCTTTCTCAGTGGGTCCATGGGAGATACCTATCCATGGGTAGGCAGCTTCGTAAGGAAAAAACAAAGAAAGAAAACCAACGCCAAAACTAGTTTTTAGACTACAACCACAAAGAATAAGGGTGGCAGCTCTGAACATAACATCTTGATACCTCCAGAAATGCATGGTCTGATCCAAAACAGAGAGCACAAAGCTTCAGCAACTGCACTTAAATGCCCCACAGTTTGCTGCTTGCAGCATTTGTCTTACAGGTAGGCAGGCCAGACCCTCTGAAGCAGTGGAGGAAGCTCATCTCAATTCAGTCCTGCCCCAGGAAGGAGATGAACAGAAGCATTAGACAGAAAAGAGAAGCGGCAGCACCAGCACATGCTCCTCTGTTTTGCAGTCAGCCCCATGGATATGATTGCACTGCAGGTCCTGCAGACCCACCCATGCACCATGGGGCTCACATAAGAGCTCAGTTTATGGCAGCTCAGGACTTTACTACTTTGGGTGTATCCATCTGCAAATACCTAGCTGCTTATAAAGCCTCCCAGCTGAAATGTAAAAGCCTGTGTTAAGTAGTCCAGGAGCATGGCAGCTGCTAAAGACCAAAGGTTTTCCTTCAGACAACTTGGCATTACCATGTCTTTTTTGTTGCAGGCCCAAACCTCATTTCAATTTTCCAAGAGTAGGACCTTCTATTTAATATTGCCTCAACCTGCTCCCCTCTCAGGCTCTCCTCCTTCTTAGCTTTTAAGAAGCAATTATTAAACTTTTGTTTAGTCTTGGGAAAAGCTGAAACAGTGTGAATTTATTCACCAAGGAGACGTGCACACTGTGTACCCTGGCTTTTCCTGAATTGCAGTTGTGACACAGGCTGCCATCTGCCTTTGGAAAACTTCCAGGGATGCCTGGCATCCTTTGGGTACAATGTGAGTGTGCCTTAGAAAGCAGATACCAAACAAAAGCAGGAGCCCGGTCAGGCTCCGCTTCTTCCCTCCACTATTGATTGTACCAAAGCATGTTACAATTTAACCCCTCTAACTATCAAAGTTACATTTAATAAAGAATTTGAGAGCAGAGTTCATTTAATTGTGGTGAGAAGCTGCTCTAACACAGGCACAATGCTACAGATATATGGGAATGTTATATTCAGAAATATAACATTCAAAAACACCTGTAGCACAGAAACGCTTATGACTTAGGTGACTGGGCACCAAAAGGACAGGTGAAGAGTTGCATCCCCTTCCCTTTGCTACAGATTCAGGCCAAAGAGCACAAGCTTGTGGCTTCAGGACTAATTAAGGTACTTGTGAACCAGCAATTAAAGGCAGATGTTTATACTAGTTTTTTTGCTGTTGGCTTTTAGAAATATGTCTGCTAGGAGAAAGTGGTCAGCCTTCCCTATTACTATTTACTTCTTTCCCTGATGGGCAGTTGAGGGTACAGACAGCAAAAATTTCTTCTGAGAAGGGGTATTTGTTTATACTACTCTACACTTATCCTTCAGAGCAATGGATAATCCCCACTTTCATCTTTTTAAGTTTTGCAAGTTATAGAAAAACACGATACACCAGCCCTTGGAAAACCCTGTCCAGGGCTTGGTTTACAGATGTCTCCAAGAGAAACAATCATGTAATTGTAAAGAGTATAGGCTGGGAAAACATGTTTCTCTTGTTTCCTTCATCAGTTATTGCTCTGGCCTGCTTCTTGCTAATATCAGGATGAAGGCTTATTTTAAACTTAGAAGGCTCTAAGCAGAAATAAAAGCTCTAGAATTTTTCTTTTAATTTTACTTTTAATACAACTTTGAAGAGAAGTAAAGGACCTGAAAAATCTCAGCTTAAGAAAACCTTTACCTGGCTGGGCTCTCATTCTCTAACAAAGCTTTGTTTAATGGCACTAGCATAGGGTGCATAAAGGTTGCTTTCAGGCCTTCCTCCTTGCCTGATGGAGAACACTGTATGAGGTGGGAGCTGTGTGAGAAGGAGCATGTCTGTGAGATGTTTTGTGGGGGTTTTTGCCTTGGAAAACATAATTCTCTTGGCTCTGATCTTGTGTCAGCTTGCATTTAATTCCTCTCATGTGAAAGCAAACCACAGAACAACTGATGCAAAGTTGCCACACAGGGTTATCTTCATGTGCTTGTGTCCCGGCCCACTAGAGGCGGCGCGCAGTATTCACAGATGTTGTACTGGGGTGGTTTTGTGGTCCTCTGTGGTTTCTTTTTTCTCCAGCTGCCTGAGGGGAAAGAGTATGTTTCTCATCCTCCTTGGCTGTAACAGAAGTGGAGGCAAGAGTGACTCCTGTGCCTGGTGTTGTTCTCCCTCTGTGATCAGCTCTCTGCCTGCCTCACAAACAGCAGATGTAAGGAAAGCTACTGCCAGGCTGCACGAGATGCACTGGAGGCACTAGAGACACAAGCAGAGTATTGATTGCTGTAGCAGATGATGTCTGTGACCTGGGAGAGCCACTACCTATTAGGGAGATAAAGCACGCAGGCAAGTTTCAAACAACAATCTGGCTTTGAGGTGATTCAGAACAGTACTGCAGCTCTGTCAAGTTAAAATTGCAAAGTTCATCAGCTCTCGGGCTTCAGGACTTGAAGTCATCCACAAGCTGGAGGCAGGAAAAATGTCCCTTTGAGGAAGCTGCATCTTCCTTCAAAGCAGCCTGAGCTATGGGTCCTGCTGGCAGGATGGTACCCCACCTGACCCATTGGTCTGCTCACAACAGAAGATGGACTTTGACGAGCTGTGAAGCAAAACCATCCTTTCCTCCTGCTACACAGCATAGGCTGATGTCAGGGGAAGCTCCTGGCAAGTCTGTGATTTCCCAATACCACTCTTGGTGGCAGGCTGTGCGAAGATGTCTGGTAAGCCAGTGCCTGAGCCTGATCTCCTATCTCCCTCTCCCACTCTGTCATGCCAAGTACAATCAGGGCTCAGTCGTGCTGCTGCTTTTGGATTAAGACTTGTCTTGTTTGGTTTTGGCATCTTTTCACACCACTACATGTCTTTATCAGCCCATGTTCACCCCTCTCAGTGCAAAGTACTTCACAGCCTTAGAAACCCAACTATCTTCGTGTTCACTGCACGCATGTGAGAGTCACCAGAAATCACAACAACGTAGATACCGCAAAATAGCCTTTATCTCTGGCAACTCCTGCCAGCTCGCTGTGCAGGAACCGGTGTGTGAAGCAGCACCACACAGCAGGGCTTGCTGACTAGCAATGGCAAATAGCACACTGCATGTACATGCCTCTGCTCCAATTGCTTCCCTGCTGTGAGTCTTCTTATATCTATAAAGGGTAGAGAGGTATCAAATGATAAGTGCAACCTTACATTTGTATACTTAAATCAACCAAATGCTTTCTAAGGAAAGAGGAAATAAGGAACACTTTGCATCCTTAAATCTCTTTGTTTTGCCGGAAGATTTCATTATTTAAGGCTTAATGAAAGAAGGGGGTGAAGGCTGTCAGCCAGCAGAGCCCTCTTGGCTAGCATTCAGCCTCCAGTGCCTTAAAGAGATTTGATGTGGCCATCGGCAGAGTGTCAGTTCCTATTGTAGTTATATCCAAAGCCTGGCAAGGAGGGATAGAGAGCAGGGGAGCGCCTGGGAGCTCAAGGAGCGCATACAGGCTTAAGTGAGTCCTGCAGCACTGTAAGTTCAGGATCCAGAGTTTCACCCAAGGGCACTGAACTCACAATGAACTCAAATGCTATCAATACCAGTGGGGTTGCTCTTGTTGCACTGGGCTGCAAGCACAATCCCCTCTTCCATTGCTATAGGAAAGACAATATAGAGTCAATGTACAATATGGTCTTTTTTGCATTCCAATAAAATAGATGATTAAGAAGCATAAGGTTGAGATAAACCCCTTGCTCAGGCCCACTCAGACTGCAAGAGCAAAAGCCAAGTGATACCGTTATGAGGGCAGAAATGTTTAAACCACATTGCAAGGTTGTTACTGGGTCTATTTTAGCAGTATTTCTCCCTGTTTCAACTTCTGTCATCAAGGATATGTGCTGGCATACTTTATTCATTGTCTCCCTGAACAGACAAGTCTTCAACTTTGCACCAGCGTCAGAGTGTCTGGTGAGTTCAGAGAGCATAATAAGCTGAAAGCCAGCACCTCTGGACAACCAGCCTATAGACACTAGAAGCACATGGGTTCTCAGCGCAGAGCCAGAAAATACACCAAAAAAAAAAAAAAAGAGACAGAGAGAGAAAGCCCCCAGATTTGCAGGTTTTTTGAAGTAATTTCTATGAAAAGGCTTGTTTTGCCCTCAAGAGTAAGTCCACTCAAAATAATCATGATGTTCCTAATACTTCAGTCTGATGGGCCCTTAACATCCTTCTGAAAACAGTCCAACTGAAGTGGCGCGGTACCATTCATTATCTAGGACATGCAAATCATCTTATGCTTTGTAAAATCTATATTATGAAGTAAAAGCTTGATGCAAACAAAGCCAAAATAGTAGCTATCATCGAGGTTGAGGTGGTGGTGGTAGTGGTGTTCGTTTGTTTTTAAAGAGAAAAAAGGTTATCTTTACTTTCCAAGCCAGAGGAATGGCAAGTGTCAAAAATGGATAGTTCTTCAGGATACCAAAAGCACCTAAATGCACACACAGGAATATCTGTACAGGCAGGCAGAATTACCTTACTGATACTGGTTTTAGTAACTCAGGCACAGACTAAAAAATAAAGAAACAGAAGAAAAAAAGGAAAGAAGAATTACAGCCCCCTTTCAGAAAAGAAATTATATATCCTGGTCTCCATCTGCTGAAGAATGTTGGGAATCTTTCTAGTCTTTCATTGGGAAATGCCCTATGATAACTTTAACTGAAAAAGAATTGAATAAAATGAGGCTGGACATCAGAATCTGGCCATCAGATCCTGCAATTTGATCTGCTGTCTCTTGTCCCATGTGTCCCATCTTGGCACGAAGAGAGGTCTGCTTAAGGGCAGCCGTCTGTCTGCTCCACCTAACTATAGCACAGGAACTGCAATTATCAACATTTGCATTCCCCAAATTCCTTTGCTGATCTCCACTGGGATAGTATTATAGTTATTCTTTGTTTGCAAATATACATACTTTATCAGATTAATTAGCTGGTAACTACATTTAAACTGAAGCCACATGACAAAATCTTGAAGTTTTTTTAAGAAGTCACGTTATGATAAAATGACCTTCGCTCTGTAAGCCTTGGGCACAAATGACTTGTGCTCAACAGATGGACAGAGGGATAAAGGCTAAATGTGAAATCAACACAAAAGCTTACAGAGTAACGTGGGTTACTGTAAAACCACTTTTCTAAAAAGCTGCTTATGCTCTTGGTTCCATTGTACAAAGAGAGACACAGAGATTGATGCTGGAATTATCTCTAAGGCCAGCGTCATTCTAAGAAGTGGTAAAAATATTTTTAAACCTTCTACAAATAACATACCGTGTTCTTCATGTGTTAATTTTTTAGCAGCCCAGATGCTGCTTCAATGTGACTGCTTTTCTGTGCAACCTGTGTGATTAAGAACTGAGCAAGGATGAGTTTTATTGGGGTAATTTTTAAATTAAGCCCTTAAGTATCTGACTAATTTTGAATTCAGTGTGACTTAATCTCATGCTTTACCCTAAGTACCTGCTTAAGCATATGGCTGAAGTAGGGCTTAGCCAACATTGGTTGATCTTTGCCATACCCAGAAAGGTAAAAACCGCACTGGGCATTCCCCTCTGGTCATGGTGAAATTAGAAATGTGCAGCAAAACACTGAAAGAAAAGCCTATTGCTAATAACTGACATTTGCCCAAAAGTGTATTTTCATCTCAAACAAAGTTTGCCACATTGCATTGCTGTTTCTGAGACTGATAGGCTGCCTGTTGAAGAGGTGCTCATTCACTCAGGAACAATTAATTGGTGACACTGGCAATTATGTCTGTATTGATCACCTCAGCTTTCAGGTTCATTCAGGGGTAAGCAATAATGATATCACACCATGCTCTCTAGTTATGACAGGACTTGATTTGTGGTCTTTACCAAAATGAATTTGAGTTCAAATCAACAGCCTGAGAAGCTAAATGAGCAGAGTGTCTCATAAGATCTGCAGAGAGGTGGTGATAATCTTCATTGCAGTGTTCACATTCTGTGCATGTGTTGCAGTTTAACCTCAAATGGCAGCTAAGACTCACGTAGCTGCTCACTCACTCCCCCCAGGTGGGATGGGGGATAGAATTGGAAGGGTAAAAGTGGGAAATTCATTCAGCACTTCCCATGGGAAAATGTTCATCCATCTCCACGAAAGCAGGGCTCTGTCATGTGTAATGGTTACTTGGGAAGACAAACGACATCAAACATCACCTCCTTCCTTCTTCTTCTATGGTATGGAACATCCTTTTGGATAGTTTGGATCCTCTGTCTTTGCTGTGCTCCCTCACAGTTCTTGTGTACCTACTTATTGGCAGAGCGTGGGAAACTGAAAAGGCCTTGGCTCTGTGTAAGCACTGCTCAGCAATAAAGAAAACATCCCTGTGTTATCAACACTGTTTCCAGCTCAAATCCAAACATAGCCCCAATGCTAGCTACTATGAAGAAAATTAACTCTATCCCAGCCAAAACCAGCACAGTGTGTTTGCAAGTTTAAGGTGGTTTTTTTAGTGGCAATATTTAGAAGAAATGCTCTTTTTTAGCAGAGAGACAAAAATATATGTACCTACATGAAAGACTGCAATGGTATAATGGAATGGTTAAGATCTGTGTGCCTAAATGAAGTTGTATGGTACCATCTGCGGGCCAGAACCACTGCACACTAACAGTGACCAAACTTACTATGGCCAAGTGTGAATTACAGGGTACAGACAGATTCATTTAAAAAGTGGCATCACTGTTTTTCTTTCAGTTTCTCCTCCTTGGTATTGTCTACACTGTGAGCCTAGCACAGCAGCAAAGAAATGTGGAGAGGAGCTTGGTGGCTGTTCTGCTGAGAGAACATCATTGCACTAAGCCCAGGCTGAGGACTCCTGCAGCAGTGGTCAGCTCTGTCCCGTGCTTGCACAGCTCCAGCACACTGCAGTTGGGGTTAATGGACAGGTTTCCATGCTCCTATGATAACAGCAATAACCTGAATGATAAAACCTGATCACTGATCCTGAAAACAGGAGAGCAGGCCACTTGAGGCTGTTATCTGCCTCCCTGGCTTATTCAGTATTTCAGCAAGCAGTGCAATGCAGGCCAGGTCAAATCAAATCATAATTCAGTCCAAATCTGAATAATGCACCAGCAGTGCAGCCTAGGAACAAAATGGAAACAGTGTGATTTTCATGCTCAAGGTCTAAGACAGCACTGCGTAGCCTATGGGTACCTGCTGTGGCAATCAGGAAATATTATGGGATTGAAACCAATACAATGAGTAAACCAGAAACCCTGGCCTTGGTCTGTATAAGTCATTGCACTGTATTTAATGTACTCGCTGCTTTCAGTTTATAAGGTGATCTAGACAGTATTAAACAGTAAAAAAAATTAGGAACTTGCCCTGAGAATACTGCTGTACCTCTTTACTGATAACTGATTTTTACAGAGTGTTTCCAGATCACAGTCTTTAGTGTTAAGCAAATTTTGATGTAGAGGAAGCTGAGTTGTTTGATCCTGGATTGAAAAACATTATTTTCAAAATCTACCACGATATCATAAAGCTAAACCTAATGAGGAAAAAAAAAAAATCACAATCAGGCAGATGACGAAAAACAACCAAACCCACAAAATGCTACAGTATACCCAACAGGCTGTGATGCAATCTGATTTTGCAAGGAGAGAGGGGAAGATTCCCCCCAGAAGATTCCCATATAACTTCAGGTTGTTCCAGAAACTGAAATGAGAAACAGCAGTATAAAAAGTTGTTAAACTGTACATTGTATGCAAACCAACTGACCATTCCTGTAGGATCACTCCTTGACTTCAAAAGATGCACACAGAGCTTGGCTCTGCCCATCAACTGCTTTAAACAGTAAGTGAAGGGTATAAACAAGGTATATACTGACCCTTGCAAAGCAAATGGGAGAAAGCCTGAATAATCTCCATGTGTATAATCGTCACTGCAAAGTTGGGGCAGTACTTATTACACAACATATGCATTCCAGCTGTAATATATGTCTGCAATGTAACTCACCCACCTAACACACAGACAGGAAATAAGGTCTTTTCAGTGTCTGAGTGTAACAAGATAAAGCTGCTCAGTTTAACCTTATCAACACCAGAGCAAAAAGAAGCCCAGACAACTGTTCCCATGCTTAAGGCATCTTGCTCCATCAGGATTTGAACTGAACCTAAGCTGATGGATGTTTTTACGTTTTGGCAAGGAAGTAAAATGGCAGGTCCAGAGCCAGCTTCTGATGGTGAGATATTCTGTAGTCAAACAGAATAAACCTGTCTACTAGCCACATCTCAGCACTGCTTGGCCTCACACCTTAAACAGAGAGCATGATCATTTATCAGGTTTAGTCTTTTCATAAACTAGAGAAAAATTCTCATCAAACATATCCAGGAAGCTTAAAGGGACACCCAAGAAACTGTCCTGACAAGTGGTTCTGCTGGCTACATAGAACTAATCCTTTCAGATAGTTTTACTGAGCCAAGGAACATAAGCAAATGAAACTTACAGCTTCCACACTGGCAGCGTTCCTGTGCCAGTGGGACATGATAAGAACTAAGGGGTCCAATCAGAAGATGCTGTCTGGCACAGCACTTGAAAAGACAACAAGGCAATGAACCCCATGGGATTACATGTAGAAAGCCAGTTTACAAGGTTTGCAAGTCAGATTTGCAGGGCTGGACTCCAACGATACAAGCATCCCTTTAATTTCAAAGCTCATCTGATGCCCTAAAAGAGGGGAAGTTAGCCTGGAACCTCCCGAGACTCTCAGGAGATGGAGCAAGGAAGGTAAAAGTGATCATGACCACTGCACCTACCCAGAACTTTGCACCTAGGGAGTGCTCCCTCTATCAATCCTTGCTGTGGGAGACAGCAGGTGGGACCGCTCCCTGGCCTGTCACATTTCACCTATACATGGATGATTTCCTCCCCCACTCTCTGTACCACCTTACCCTTGAGAAAGAGGGAGAGGATTGCCTTCTGGCCCGCCCTGGAGGGCTTGTGTCATTACCAGGCACTTTATCATGAGAGCTTGTGATGGGGCTGGTCTTTAGTCCTCCATCCAGCCTCCCCTCTGCTGCCACCAGTGTGGAAACAGATAGCGATGCAAAGTGTCTCCCTGCAGATATGGCTGGGAGCCCATGGCTTTTTGGCTTCTTCTCAAATGGGTCACTTCACTTTGCATAATCCTTTTACAAAACAGACTTGGAAATTGTAGGAGTATGCTGAGTTATTACACAGTAATTCCAGCAGCATCTCTCAGGATGTACTAGAATAAATTGTTAACTATACCCCTGGTCTTCAAAGACCATTTCTACCTCAAACCATTTATTAATCTCAGCTGCACTGAATTATTAAACTGAAATCCTCACTTACCTCCATCACTAAAAATACCAGCATGGCTTTTAGATCTATATTTCTACCTTTTCCTGTAATGCATTCTTCATTTTAATTACTGGCATCATATTGGCAAAGGTCAGTGCCTTATCTTTGCAGGGTATTTGTCAATGTAAAAAAAAGGTTGACAAGTGCATAAATCATCAGGTGTGACAAGCAGTGAATTCCGAAGGAGAATTATGTGGAAAAAAGATTGTGTTATCTAGGTGAACCAAAGACCTGTCAAAGTGAAGCAACAGGGGAGAAACATCATCTGCTTTTCCTGCCACAGATGTGCATTGTGCAAGACACTATTCTGGTGTTCATTCTTTTCCATGAAAGGGAAAGAGATCTTTTGCAAGAGTGGGTTTGTGGACTAAAAGGATAACAAGAGCTCCCAGATAAAATTTATAAATGAAGAAATCAAGATTGCATCTAATCAAAACCACAGAAGACATCCAAACAACAATCCCAACCCAAAGTAAGACTCAGCTGTCTAATGACACCTAACAATGAACTACTGCAGTCCTCCTATTGCCATTACCTTTTCTGATTCAAAGAACATATGCTTTGCCATGAAAATCTCATCTTCAGGGTCTGTCAGTGGTCTAGCTGGTGGAGGCCCACCATACAAACTCCTCTGTATCAGTACACAGGAGCTATACCTCACTCAGGAATGTTAAAAGTGTCATCAGTGTGGCCCAATCCACTTCAGAGCTTCCCACTGACCTGCCAGCTGGTCAAGGCAACTAGAAGTGTCTCCTTATGAAAGAAAAGGGTTGTTTGTGACAAGGGGTTGCCGGCTCTGTTTGCTTTTCTCTAACCAGAAGAGACACTTTAAAAAAAGACAGCACACACTGTCAGGCCAAACACTGGTGTTTGTAAACTGATGTCCTAACCTTGGCTGTTAGCCCATACTGAAGCCTCTCATGCTACATTTTCATTTTTGCTACCCTGGTCAGCTGCCTGTGCCAAAGTCGTTCCTCTGCCTCGATGTGTGCACACACCTGCACACCAGCTGTGACACCTCACAGATTGAAGGTATGGGCACTGCCTTGCAGGAAAGCTGGCCTTAGGTTCCCATGTAATTCCTGTCAGCTGATGATCAAGAATAATTATACCCAGTATTCAGGTTGGAGCACATGTGAGGAGACAGTAAAATGCCCAGTACTACATCCTCAGTATCCTAAAGCTAAACACAGTAATGGGCTTTCTTCTTCAGGGAACAGCAATGCATCCAGTCATCATCTTTTTAAATTCACCTCCACCTAGTAAAAAAGAGTAATTCTTTTTCTGTCTAGTTGCTTTCTTACATCCGTGCTTTCAGCTTCATTACTTGTAAAAAACCTGAGACCAACAATAAATTCAGCAAATAAAGTAGAAATGCAGGGACATCTTTGGAAACCACACTGGATTTTTTCCTTACAAGACAAATAATGTATTACATCATATCTCTCATTCCTCTTCTAACCCTTATAATAAGAAAAGACAAACACAAGCCAACATCTGATTGGGTCAAAACCTTTTAACTGACAGCATATGTGCTTGTGATTATAAA
Organism: Chiroxiphia lanceolata; assembly: GCF_009829145.1. Taxonomy (NCBI): domain Eukaryota; kingdom Metazoa; phylum Chordata; class Aves; order Passeriformes; family Pipridae; genus Chiroxiphia; species Chiroxiphia lanceolata. The sequence goes on along the minus strand of NC_045642.1, from coordinate 20,249,219 downwards.
GGTGATATGGAAAGTAGTTTTCTGGGACCTCTAAAACCAGAAGGATGCTCTGGAGATGATTTATATAACGGTCCTGTTAGTTTTTCACGCTAATCTGGTGCCAGCTGGATATACAGCAGTAATCACCCCTGAGGCTGAACCATTATTGCAATCTGCAGAGCAAGAATAGGACAGGATGGGAAAAACAACTTTCTCTTGTGCCACTCCCAATCAGCCTCAGTTTTGACCTAGGAGCTACATCCTTCAGGTATGAGAAGGAATCTTAAACTTTCACCTCTCTGGAGTTACTGGATTTCCTCCATCATCTGTGCCCTTCAAGGGTAGATCTGGAAGATTCACTGACTCAGCTTACCTGTTGCCTTGTTATTTAGCATCAGGTGGAGAGACTAAATTTTGATAAACAGATATAATCACGTTTCCGCAAATTCTTAAACTCCAGCTCTGGCTCTTCTCTTCTACAGGAAAAAAAAAACACAGGAGAAATGAAATAGACCTTGTCCCACATACAGGGACAGTCCTCTCCACCCACCAATACACTGGGCACTACACAGAAAGGGTGTCCTCCAGTGGACTGCTTTTAATTTACTGCATGAGGGTTAACATCAGAGTCACACTGAGGAACCAGCTACCAGAGCTGCTCTGAACACTATCAGAAATGCCTTCTTTTGCTGGGTAGATCTGCCTCTTATATGCCTGGTACCCGTGATATGCTCATGAAAGCCCTGTGTTTTTATACTGTGCTCTCTTGTCCAGTGTCTGCATTTCTATGTGGTTCTGATGAAAGCTTCAGTTTGCTTCTCATTTTAAAAAGGCACAAGGAAAATCAAAACACAGCATGCATGAAGAGCAATATCTGCAGACACAAAGTAGGGGTGAATTTTCAAGGACAATCAGTTGATGATTCAATACAGAAAGATCCCCCTTTGCAATTTATAATGCTATTGAAGAAGGTGAATTTCATTTTTATTAATGAAAATGGCTCCTAGTGTTTATATATGCATTAACTATCTCACTCATTTTCAATAGTCACCATTGCTCTACAGGAGCAGAGGGACTACCTCATCTTCCAGACCTTGCTTCTGGTACAACAAAACTAGCTGGGACCTTAACATAATGTAGTTGGTCAACTCTTTTCAGTTTATATCCCATCACCTTCTAAAGCCCCATCATTCTGTGCTGCTGGTGTTAGAGCCCACTGCAGTCCTCAGAAGTGGTTCTCTGCTATTCAGTGCAGTTGGCTTTTGAATGAAACATGAGGGTTTTTAACACCTCAGGAGGCTGAGCATGCTTTAGCAGCCCAGCTCCAGCCTTACACACAAGGACTGCCCTTTAATTTCACTTAAATAAATTCAGTGTTGTTGGTTTTGCCCCTGCTCAAAAGGAGCTTAGTGGGAAAGTCAAAACAGATCTCAGCCAAAAGGAAAAAATAATAAAGCAAGCCCATAAATTAAGTCAAGCAAGTGTATCCTAGGAACAAGAGAGAGCTCATGCAGATGAGGCAAACCATGCCATGCATAGAAAGCAAATCCCCACTGCTGGTCCTCCCTCATGCCATTCCAAAGAAGCAAATCTCTGTGCAAAGTGTTTGAGAGCATTCTGGAAACAGAGGGGCCCTGGAAAAATAGTTAAGAAATAAATTCCACTGTTTGATGGCATTTGTTCCAAAGGAGACAAAGTGTCTTTTGTGAAGCATGCCCACCAGAAGACTTGCAGAGTTTGAACTGCATCCACAGCCTGCACTGGTATTAGACCTAAAGCGAGATCTTATTGTTCAACCAAAACAGATTAAAAAATCTGACTAATCAACTAGGACTGAGCTGCATTTTTCCCAGGATATGAATCAACATAATTATAAATTTTAAAAATCTATTAGCATTATTATTGCAAGAAGAGTACGACAGAAAGCAAGAAGGGGTAAGGTGCTTAAACACAGTGAGGAGATTATCCCTAGACTCCAACAATAAGCCCCTGCTCATTCATCATACAAAGTTATATCAAGTCTGTAGTATTGTCTGCTAACTAGAATGCATTAGGTAAGGATGAGATTTTTAGGGGGAAGTAAGCCCCTTCCAAAAATCCCTTTCAGTTCTGAAGGGTTTGGAAACCTAGCTAATGTAACATCTTACAAAACCCTCAGCGAAACACCTTCATGTTTACTTTCTTTGCTCTGAAACTCTGGGAAGTCAACACAGACAGATCACACTGCCTTATGTGCCGTGCGAGATGCTGTGGGATTGCAGTGTAAAAGCCAAGTCCAGGCTGATTTACAGATATTGCCAGGGCAGGAAGAGCTTCATCAGCAGTGGTCCCAGAAAAAAGGCAGATCCCTGGAAGCATCTAATCCTCCTTTGGTAAGTGAAGTGCAAGATGCCTATAAAGTCTCCCTTATAGCCAAAATCACTGTCTCAGCAGGGTCCATTAGCAGAGGGTGCATCGTCATCACTGTCTTGCCTTTCTCCTGGGAAAGAGAAATGGCAGGGAAAGGATGAGCTCTGTAAGCAAAACAAAGTAGAGAATGGGAAAGAGCTGAGAGACCAATTAAGCCTTGCACACATGTAGGCTCCCTGCATGGCAGCTGACCTACAAAGGATATTCAGTGTCGACAAAGGGCTGCACATTGAAATGATAAAGTAACCGGATGCAAAAGCAATGCAGCATGAAGATGTGTTGAGGGGGGGTAGATTACCCTCACATTAACTCTGTTATAAAGAGATGACCAACACCACATAAATCAAAGCAGATATATTGGCATAAACACCCAGATTCAACTCTGTTGTCTTGAGTATGCTTGGTAATAGTTTCCAACACTTTAAATGGAAAATAAGAAGGCAGTTTCCAGAAAATATCTTTTATTGTATTTGCAATTATGCAGCTGGGTGAAGATGGAAGAAAACTTTCCCTGGAAAATCCAGTTCACCCACCACCCCATGGAAGGCAGAGCTTAAGTAGGCCATCACCACCTTGCAAGTGCTGGGGAATGAGTCTGTTTTGTTCCTTCTTCTCCTACAAACATTCTTGCTTTTTCCTGTTGGGAAGAAGGCAGTGAGTGACAGCTGGGAATGGAGTAAAAGAGGCAAATGTGGGCTTGAAAACTCACAGTTCTGTGTTTGGCTTGTTTGCAAGTGAGCACTGAAGCGTGTCCCTAGACAGACACATCATGGTGAGTGAAAGGAGCTCTTTTAAGCATAATAATCTTTTATAGTCTATCATATGAGAAGTAATCTGAGTTCAGATGAATGATTTTTCAACCTATTACACTGGCAGTAGCATACTTCCCAATCTTCCCCTTATTAAGAAACACTTCCACTCCTGCTTCCTCCTCTCAAGCCAGGGATATTGGAAGGATGAACCCTCCAAGACTGTTTACTTCCATGGAGATCTTTAATAAAAATGCAATGACTGGAAATTGTAAAGATAGAGCAGTCTGAGGAACAGGAAATTTAAAGAGACAAATATGCAAAACTCCTCAAGATGCTGCCAAGGCAACAATTTCAGAAGGAAAACAATGCTGAGTAACATAGTTTCCCCTAATAGCTGCAAGTCATTCAGCAAATCTGAATTAAGTTCACACCTCTGCTGTTTCTGCATGGCTTCACAACAGAGGAATGAAATCCTTTATCAGTAGGACCAAAAAATCCTCAAAAGAGGGTAAATATTAGAAGGCCACAAAATCAGGGAGCTTGCAGATGCCCTGCAATGATTAATAGGCTCACACATCTCCCTATGCCCTGGCTCAGCCATGCTGAGCTAATGTTTGAGAATTTCATAATCTGAGCAGCCCCTTTGCTTTCAAAGACATAGCCTCGGCTGTCCAGTGATTTGTCCAAGAGACAGTTAAAATGAGTTTGGTTTCTTCTTTTCTTCCTCTCTTTCTTGAAAACATCCTTAAGGCAGGGTTATTGCACAGGGCACTACCTAATCTCTGTATTCAGTAACACATTGTACACTGAAATATAGAACAACTGGATCTTCCCACTAAGGAGAAGATTAGACGGAGAAATCTGTTACAAACAAGCAGGACTAGCAACACAAGTGGGTGATGGGCTGATAATAAAGAATACTGCATTACTGCTAGGAACAATTCAGCAGCAAAAAACCAAACCAAACCAAACCAAACCAAAAAACCCAAACAAACAAAAACCACCGGGGAGAAAAGTAGCGCACACAGACACAGGACATCAGTAGGAGCCTCCCAGAGTGGCATCCTGGCTTCAGCAGCCTGCATGAATCCATGGACCAGCCTGGTTTCTGCTCAGCTGCAAACACACGTGCACAACTACATGCATCTACATGCCTAACTAAGACATGCAGGGGAAAGGAAATGGAAACTAACAGGAGTAAGAAAGGTGCTTGTAAGGACAGTGTCCCAGTTAACATCTGAGAAGTGGGCTGACCAATACCTTTTGTGCTACAAGTGTAGTTGCAATTTGCACCCTTGAAATCAATTTCTAATTTGTAATGACAAATTCATTTGGGTTTTTTTTGATGCCTGAATTTGGAGTCATTGTAACATGCTGTTGATGCAGCCCTGGAAGCTGATGCCTCATTAAGCCTTAAAACAGGCACCATCTCCCCCCCTGCAAGAAAGTTCTGTCAGGGAGAGTTGGGTTAGGTATCCAGGACCTTTCAGTTCTTAGTCTCTCCTGGGGCAGCTACCAAGAACTGATAAATGTCACCCAGAGTGCTGGTACAATGGCTGTGTGCCTAATAATACACCAGGGACTTTGATGGTAAAAATCAAAAGTTCTGCAAAACAGATATTGTCCATCTTTCAGTCCCTTCCATTCATGCAAACTATGGGTAAAACAAGCTGTCTCTGTATGACAACAAAACCCTTCAAAGCAGTTTCCCTTAGAACACTGGTCTTGCTGAGAAAGGCTTTTCAAATCACTACAAAAAACATAAGCTGAGATACTGAAGCATCCTGCTGTCCCGCCCTCCAAGTTTCCATAACCTGTCCTGTCCACTCTGCCCTCAGGGCATCTGGGGACACAAGGCATGGAAACCAGACAGCTCTGCCTTTGCAGTTTTGCTGGGCTTTTTGGCAGAAGATTTAGGAGCACATTAGCAAAGTCCCAACACAGCACTAGAGATAGGGCAAGCACCCTCATTTCCACTTTGCAGCAAAAGGGACCAAAGTGACAGATCAACTGACCTTCTAAAGCCACAAACCATGTCAGTGGCACAGCTCAGGCTTTGCTGTCCTGGCAAGCAGCTCACTCGTCTTCAGTAAGCTGCAGAGCTCAGGAGAGATCAAGACCCAAGAGGTGTCTTAGTCCACTGTGGGTGATCATGTGGGGCTACAGCACAATACATTCTGGGTAAGGGACAGTCATATGGTGCACAGAAAATATTGATTGCACACCTGTATATACATTCAGATCAATATCTCTGTGCAGCATGCTTCTGCTGCAAAAAAAAACCTCCCCAGTGTATTCAAAACTGTTCATATCTAGTAACTGTGTGCACAGAAAGGGTGCTAATTGCTGTTCCACTCATCAGTTACAGTCCTACTGCTGTAGAAAGTACATTCAACATGAAGCGAATTCATGTTTAGAGCACAGAGCTACTCCCAGAAACCTGCTGCATTTTAATTACCATCTGGATATATGTGGGATCCTCTGTTTTACAACCATTTCAGTTGCCTTTCCCACTCCTTTAATATGGAGATTTCTATTGTCAGCTATATCTTTTAAGGATGGTGGCAGCACTGTGAACAGGTTCTTTGCACACACAATGGCTGCAGGCACGACTGCAACAATAATGAGTGCTGAGTCTAAAGAAGGGTCATGAGCAGTCATGAGGGAAAGCTCAAGGCCTGTCCTCAGCAGTTGTGGTGAGTGGCAGCAGAGTGACTTACTGCTCCACCAGGGGATCTCAGCAAATCATGTCCACTTTACAGCATGTGCTGAAATTTCCCTGGCATAATTATCTTCCTCAGTGTCTGTCTTGCAGCCCATCCATCATCTGAGAGGCAAGGGGGAGTGGAGAGCAGAAAAACAAACGCAAACACTCAACTCACATTTTATGAGTTGGGGTGAGAGCAGAGGGTGCGGTGACAGTACTGTGGGGAGCTTCTCCAGTGGACAGGGGTAGAAAGAAAATGGAAAAGGTAATAGGGCAGTGCTGAGTGAAGGAATGCAGCTGGGGAGACAGAAGGCCAGCTTGGTCATTTGTGAATGAAGCCTTTGTCTTACAAGCTTGGGAAGAGCATCTCAGGGGCCATCACCTCCAAGGCAGCTGGAGTGGAAATTCCCCCATTCGTTTAGTGGCAAGCCTTATTTCAATCAGCTTGTGTGCACTCTCGATTGACAGGCAACCCCGAAGTAGAAGTAATGGACACAGAACCAAAATCTCCCATGCCAGTCACACACTTCAACGCTCATATGACAGTTTCACTTTGGAGACTATGCCTAATAAATCTACCAAATTGCTTTTTGCTAAATTTCAGCCAGGACTAATCTCTTCACTTCTGTCAGACAAGCTGACCTTTCTTACATGGATGTGTGTGTGGCAGCAAGGAAGAAGCTTGAGCAATTTCTTCCAACAATACAAACTTTTGCTTTCCACCTGGCAATTCAAGAAGAGATCACCTCTGGTCTCCCTCTCATCTGTTCAGATAAAAACTCTGACCACAGACATTAGGGTTAACAGAAATCCACCCGTGTGCTGGTTCAGCTATATACTTATGTAGCACTCCTGAACACACTTGATTTCCTAGTTTTGGCTTTGTTCAAACACCGTGATGTTTGGTACAGTATGACTACAGACCAAAAAAATCAACACAAAGAAGAGGTGAAAAATTCAAAGAGGAGAATGTATTATTAATCTTTCAGAGAAGCCAAGCAGCACCAATGACCCTGTAGGAAAGAGAGGAACTTCAGGTTCAGCAATTCCATTTCTACTAAATAATCTGGGACATTTTCGGTGTGATCCTGTTGGAGGCAGCAAAAACACAGATGTCTGAAAGCAGATGAGCTGTTCAAGCAGCACGTTAACACTTCAAGGAGCTCTCAAAGCTGTACTACACCTTGCACGCAAATAGGAGAGTGGCTGGAATGATAACACGTGTGCCACTTGTCAGGTTGTCGCTGGGAGAGGCTTCTTCAAGGACAAGTCAATAATGAAATCACTTCTTACACCCCCTGAATCACTACTATTATCTGCCTTCTCATTTGTTAAGGGTTTCACATTTGCTTCGGAAAATTCAGATTCTGTCACCTTCCCTGATCACAGTATCAGGCATGATTTACCAAGGAAGCCAGATGAATTTCTTCTGAATTCTTTCTTATTTTAGTGTCTAATCAGTATCAGGAAAAAAACCTCGAACCACACAAATAGCTGTGTTTATTCTTACTCTGTAGATGAAATGCAAGCTTGGTTTCATGAATCACTTACACATCTTTGTGTAAATACATATGATGCACATACGAGAACATTCCCTGGAAACAAAGTCACTTTACATAGAAGTACAGAAAAGCTATTTTTCCACCCAGGAGCCTGCTGCAAGTATTTTTTAAATAGGATAACTTGTTCATCAGTTATGCTGAAGGGCCCTTATGGAGATCAGGGGTATTAAAACACCATACACCACAGTCCCTCTCCCAGAGACCTGACTCCTAGCAAACAGCCTCGAGAAGAAGCCTGAAAGGGGAATAAACAAAAGGGCCACTTCCATTTCACAGCATTTGTAGCCAAAGGTAGAGCTGCCTTTGGATAAAATTTCTAATTTCAGCTGTCTGTATCTCACTGTCCAAAACTTTGATGCCAGTGGAGCAGGGATGGCTGAGGGGGATGTACACTCCTTGGCTGCTGTAGCTTATTTTCAGTTTGTGCAGTTTCCTTTTTATCTGTGTTGAAACAAAGGGCTGTGGACTAGAAATGTACCCCATTTAGTAGTTGTTTTAGCATGAACCTCTGGCAGGAGAAGGGCTAAGGCAGCAGCTTTTCAGTCTCCACAGCTAAAATACACTGCAGTTGTTAACTGGGGTCTGGAGATGGGACTCTATGTCCAAAGCCCCCATCACTGAACATCCCTCCTTAACTTGTTCTCTTGTTGATGGCTATTCAGCAGTGCAAATGATCATAGGCAACCTGACTTCCAGAGCTGCTTTTCATTTAGAGGGACAACCTCAAGTGGTAGACTGTCCTAACCATGTTTTATTAACATTCACTTGCCTTCAGAGGTAAGAGCCTGCCCAGCACAAGCAGCAGAGATGGTGAGTGCCCACCAAACATATCTGTATGAGCCTAAACTAGCAACTTATTAATTGCATTTTCCCTATTTTAATTCAGAAAGGAACTACAAAAAATATGCTTCAACACATAGCAACAGCATACTGCAGCAAAAGAATAAGATAAAATAGGAAAAACATATTAAAGTCACTTGGAATAGCAGCTACAACATGACGGCCTCTTTTTAAGGAAAGAGGAGTGACATGATACACACATTTTTTACATCACTGCGCGTGCTCAAGTAAGACCTTGAATTGTCTGATGAATGTATGCTGAGTCTTTGGTTTATAAATGTATCTCATTTCTTTTCTTCCCTGCTCTTCCACTCCAGGCCTATAAAAACTACGGCACCAAACACAATTTCCTCTCCTGGTTTTTATTCATTCTTAAGAATGTAGATTAGAAGCTGGAAGCCAAGGAGACCTTGGGATGATTTTAATTGCCTGCAGTTCCTTTTGGAAAAGAGGAGAATAGACATGCAAATCCTCGATGAAAGACAGATGGATGGCTAAGGTCTACTTCACTATAAGCTGCTGCAGCAGAAACATGATATGTGGCAGCACTCATTTAAGCACACACACAGTCTTACCATCTCCTCTTAAATACAGCCAATGTTAGAGGCTCTCCATAGCTGGACAGCAAGTTCTTTGTATGAGACTATGATGTGCATGCAGATAGCAGGAAATTAATTAGAACTGGACAATGAGAAAAGAGGGGATGAAAAGGGCAAAGTTCCCAAATGAATAATTTCACAGGTTCAGCAACCATGCCTGCACTCCTGCAATAATGCACCTCCAGCTTGGCCAGGAGGAATTTTTCCTGTGACACAGAGCATCTTCACTTTTCTTCATGCTGTGTCTGCTACAACTACTTTCTTATTATTATCCAGATTTGCAGCTCACTGACAACCAGAAGGATGTCGCAGACTCCTTTCATAAAAAATCACAGGAAGAAGTCAGAGATAACAGGCTGTCTCCCAGAGGCAACCATCATCTCTCATTTTAAGCTGACATTGTTTTATGCAACCATCCTCTTGTTCCTTGTCCTAAAGTTTACAAATATCTATAAAGCCCTATTTCTCTAGGGTCTGGATAACCCCTTGCATTTTTTGCATTAGCTTGGTTGTTTACTTGTATCTGCCTTTGCGGGTCTGTTCCTTCTGTCGTGTTCTGCTGAGGAGGAGGAACTGCTCGGTGCAGAAGGACAAAGAGGAAGCCAGAGTGGTTGAGACCTCAGTTTGACAGGCTGGCACATAACACCAATCAAGAGCGGGAACTATTCTCTACTAAAACTGTCACTGCTGATAACACACAAAACATTTCCTTTGAGGGAAGTTTTAGGTAAAAAAGCAAAGTATAGAGACCAATATCTTTGTGACACCATGACTTCTGAAATTCAATTAGACCCTTGACTGAAGGGCTGGCAGTTCAGTAGACATGTGAGCAGCATGTATGCTTAGTGGTGCTTGTCTAAACCAAGGGCACTGCTTCTCCTTTGGATGCTGCTTCACCAAGCACATGAGGTCAATTGACTGACTCTTCTTTTGGATTGCCAAGGAAAAGTAATTACTCATTGTTTGATTCATAATTAAAAACATTTTATAAATTCATGAAAGAGCAAATGGTTTCACTGTTGTAAGAATAAGCAGTCACACAGTGTCATGTTTAAGTTTTTAAAGAAAGAAGGATACCAACGAAGATATTTGACAGCTCTAAAAAAGGAACAGGGAAAGTAAGTTATATATGGACACTAATGGATTTACAGGAGACATTTCAGCCTCACAAAGTCTCTGCAATTTTTTAATGAGATTTCTGTTCTGCTCCCAGTGGAACAAGCATTGAGAACATACCCAAGTGGTGCTTCATCATGGCAAGCAGCAGAAATAGGAGGCATATGGCAATAGAGACAATGAGAGACAATATGATTTTTCTCAACAAAAAGAATAAAAATGCTACTAAGAAATTATATTCAAACTACTTACAGGGGAAAAAAAGCAAAACCACAGACATCCACAGGAAGAAATTTGTATCCTATTTGACTGCTGTTAATGCAACTCAAACATAACAGCCAGTGTACTGAATCTACACTTTCCAAAACGGGACCTGGGCAGGAAAGCTAGGCCCTATAATTCAATTAATACACACTCAGAAAGCAGCAAATGGATGCTTGTTGTTATTAATCCCTAAAGTCAGCTCAAACTTCTGTAGTTTCAGTACATTCCTAGCACTGTTGGATCATTCAGTCACAACGAGCAATTTTTAAGATCCAGGACTTATGAACCCAGACCCTAGTCCACAGTAAAAGACCATGAATGTGTCACTGCCTAAGAGCTGCCAACAGGGACACTGAAAGAACTGGACCCTACCCCAGCACGTGAAGTGGACAGCACAACTTTGCACTGTCCTGTGCACTGTGATCCAAGCTATGCAAACCAGTTCAATAGACAGTGCATCAGTAGCATGGATCATTAATAACAGTTCACAATATGAAGAAGACACTGTCTCCTAAGCATTACAAACCCCTAAACTGAGGCTGGACCAGGAAAAATTGAGAGGAAGCAATTCATTTCCCCAGGGAACGCAGGACCAGGCTTATGAAAAACCTCTGGATATCACAGGGCTGGGAATCTTGACTTCCCAAGAGTGTCTACAGAGCATTGTTATATGATCAAATATCCAAATACTGACAGTACGGATATGATGCCAGCTGCTCTGTGCACAGAAAGAAGCCTCAGGTGGGCTTGCTGAGGAGCTGATAGAAGTTTTTGGAAGATACATTAGAGGGCAACATGAAAGCATGCTGGAATTGGACTTGCACTGCTGGTGTTCATTGTTCAAGGGGACCAGAGGAGACAAAAGTAATCAAAAGCCCACATTTCTGTTTTTAATACTACTATTTTGATTATTTATTATTGTTTTGGTATGTTAAATAGATGTTCCAGGTAAAGCTTTGCAGACAATATGGATGTTAGATCCTTTTGTGTTGAGATTGGCTACCATCTTTTCAAAGTATTTACAAAATACTACTGAACAGTCAGACCTCTTGACTCTTTCCTATTTGTGTTCTGTGAACCACCATATGGATTCCAAGGCAAACCATACAATATACCTATACTACTTGATTCTTTTCATATTATCACAGCATCTCACAACATGACTTCAGAGCCAGTGAAAGCCATCATTCCCCCCCTGTGCAACCTGTGCAGGAGTGTTTTTAGTCATTAGCATTGAAGCTGCATTAGCACAAGGACCACTGCCACATTTAATGATCTGAAACATCTTTTGTGCCACTCATAAAAGCAGAATCTTCTTGTAAGGGCAGATTCCTTTAAAACAAGCCAGCATCCAGCACAAGCATGAAAGCCTTCAGTTCGTATCACAGATATATATAAAAATCCAAAAGTAAAGAGGAGAGACTGGAACAGTCCACAAAGCCCTGCCCCATGTGTTCCTCCAGTGGCTCTTTCTGCTTTGCAGCACCATGTAACATTTCACCACATTGTCCATGTCAAGCTCATTTGAATTCGTTCTTGCTGCTTGACAGACGTGACCTGCGAGAAGCAGCTGACAAGCAGTTGTTTCATTACTTCATGAAAGACATATTTTGTCTCATTCTAGCTTAATTTTTCATAAGAACAAGAATATGCTGTTCCAAACGTTGCACTCAGCATCTTGGAATTATGCTTTTTATCAGGGGCATCAGGGCCAGCAGAAAAATGAACTATTACACAAAGACAGTGTCTTTGTCCATTTCTACGGTCTAATGGAAAAACGCAAGCACTCAACTAACTGACTGATTGATACTGTTGTTCTTGTAATATCCAGGACCCTGCTATGTTTCTGGAACAGACACATGACCAAACTGTTCTTCTGAATCAAATGTCAGCCTACTTGATTTCTAAAAATGGTGGAAGTGACAGTGTATAAGATGATGCTGTGCCTGCAGTGCGTTAGAAGTCACTTTATGGTAAACAAAGACATACTAAAGCAAGCTTGTGCTTTAAAATGGCAACAGAAGCATGACTTGAAAACGTTATTTCTTTGGGTTGTTAATTTTTACCTCAAAATTGTTTTTATTTTAAAGTGCTTTGCCTGGAAAAGAGGTTGTTCTTTGCTAAAACCTTAATATTTGCATTTCTTCACAGGAACAATCCCCTGACTACCTTAAAGCAAACAGTGAACACATTTCTAAGTTCATTTTTCTGCAATCCTGATTCCAAATACACAGCAGCTGTAGTGGCCCTCTCTATCAGCTGGACAGATAGGATTGCATTTGCCCTTTCCCCAGCTACATCACATTGGCATCTTACGCTACAAAATACAGTACAGCTTTTCAAAAAACATATTGCACAAATTAACCTGATCTTTTTCTGCAATAAAATAATTGAATTTTCAGACAAAACAAATGCTGCAAGTCTTATCTGGACCAAACCACAAGCATTAATGCCTCACTCCTCTCTAAGTTATGAGCCCATTTTCCAGCAAAGTGGATTATGTTTAATCCTTACGTGAATAACCTTGTATTTGGTACCATGACATTTTACAATATTTCTACTGCATAATCATCAAGGTCATCCAATTCTTCTTGCCCAGTATCTTGATCTTTTATTGATGTGTCTCACAACTTTGTGTTGATCTTTTATTGATGTCTCACAGCTTTGTGTTGTGAGTAACAGAAAGCTATTCCATTAACTCTCTCTTTTCTGAGCTGAAGTCACTAATAAAAATATTAGGCAAGATTGGTCCCCAAATCACTCCATGATAAAATCTCAATAACCTTCCTCCAACCTTCCTTCCCTTTACATTATCACTTCCTGCCATATCCTTGTTACCCAGGTGCTTCTTCTACTTTCCAATTGCCCTCTTCTCCAGTTTATCTAACTCCCTGTGAATTGTGCCATGAAATAATTTCTGGTTATTGCACTTCTTTGCCCAGATGATAATTTCTTTCATTACTTAAAGGTACCATACAAATTTGGCACAATCCCTGAAAACCCTGTGTAGTGTTTTGGTCGCTCACCGAGATGAACAGCTCTGGCACAGGGTGCATGTCCTGCAGCAGCACCCCCACAACTGAACAAGGGTGGGAAGGTATTGGCTTGATCAGGTCCAGCCCAATCACCTTTCCTGAACAGAACAGCAAAGCAGTTTCTTAGTTTTGGAGCTTCACTGACATTACATTTAATTGTAACCCATCCTTACTGCATCGTGCATCTCCCCCATCCCCTCATTATTTCCTCGCTTTGTAATTATTTGATTGCAAGATCTTTTTTCTATTTGCTTTATCTTCCGTTGCTTTTGAGTCCAGCTCAAGCCAGTTTTTGACAGTTCTTACTTTCTCTCTAGGGAGCCATGTGAAATTTTCTTCTTAGTTTTAAAGTTTTGTGCTTATTTAAGCTACTTCATTAATTTAGACCTGGGGCCTAAAAATTCTATTTCTGCTTTTCAAAACTTTTTAATGTCAAAAGTGGGAATCACCCTCTGGGATAAGAGTAATGTTAAAGCTGAGATTGTCCAACAACCATGTTCACTATAGTTTAAACATCCACCCTGAATAAGAATTTTCTAACTTAAATGCCCCAAAGACTGAGAAGAATAGGCAAAACTCCCAGAACAAATCCCATTCATGTTGCTTCCTCATTAAGTATCACATTCTGATATTGTTTCAGTCTTTGAGGTTGAACAGTTGATTGTCTCCATTATTAATTCTTCCACTTTCTCTCAGTGAGCAATGAGGAGCTCCATGATTATCTGATAAATAAGTAGTACATTGGCTCACATTAAAGACAGGAATGCTTCCAAGGGATCCCACGTAATGAACAACAATAACAAAAGATGGCAAGCACCAGGAATACTTTTTACTACTAAATACACATTGGAATAGGAAAAGCAGAAGCCAGAAGGTTACAGTTATTGTTTGCTCGATAGCTGTGCTCAAATGTTTGGGAGCTCACACCCATTACCATGACTCATTCACCATTTCTCTTCCAGATACACTGGACAAAATGGACAAAGAGGTATTTATGTCAAAGTGAGTTTCCTGTCCTCAGAGGGCTTCTGACACTGCATTGCACTGGAGTAATGAGGTCTCCATTTAGCCAGGGAGCTTGGGACAGACCCTATGGCTGCTTTCTGTGGGGTGCTTCCATACAAACCTGAGCTCTGGCAGCTCTCCATCACTTCTAATGGGTAACAGCTCCAAGGTCAGAGTTAAACTGTCTCGAGCTCTGTGATGCCCCAGGCTCTCAGCCTGCTCTTCTTCAGGCTCCTCTGGAGCAGTGAATTCAGCGGAGATTATTTTGCAACAGCAAATGACTCTTCTGACAACTCACATTCCAGAGTAAGCAGGGCAGAAAAACTGAGCAGTACTTTTTTCCACTATTAAGTATCCAGGAAATGTATTTAAGAAATTAAGAAGGTGGGTAGCATTTATAGGTAAGTGAAGGATAGAGTACCCTATTTCGTAGGCCCTCAGAAGAGTAGGAAAAAAGTGCCACAGAGACATCTGGATGGTTTTCAGGACTTGAGTGCTTTCCACCCAGGACCATAAATAAAAAAGTAGCACTGCAAAAATTTTCCATTTCTAAATCAGACAATAAAATCACCTACTCCCAGGACTATTAGATGCCAGAATGGAAAAAGCTACAACTTCATTTTTAATAATTATTGATCAAAACTGAGCTGCAGTTACGTGCGACAGTAGCTAGGACAGAATCCGTAGTGCATGCCTGCAGATCAGCTCTACTACAACTACAAATGGCACATCCAACACAAAGTCCTGACACGTTTGCAGGCACAAAGCTGAGATGCAGCACAATAACCCAGGCCTCATCCTGTTGCCCATATATCCACAAAGTCCTGGCCCTGCATGTCCCACAAGACAGCTGGTTAACATGCCCGCTTGCAGGAACCAGCTATGCTTCTCAAAACACATATGCACTCCCACACAGCTGGAAAAAGCAGATGACACTGAAACTGTTATACTGGTCAAATCCTAACATTTGCTCAAAAACCCAAAGCAAACCAGAATTCCCACTGTGGTCAAGTGGACTCTTGTACAAACACAGCTAACCAAGGTCTTTCAAACAGGGACTATTTTCCTCTTAGACCTCTAACTCATTTCTGGAAGCACTTCTATAATTAATACTAATAAATTGGAATTAATACTAATACTAAGACTGATATTTTGGAAGCTGCCTGGGCAATACAGGTGCCCATACACTTCTGTTTTTAACGAGAACTCAACATCCAGGTGTCTTACAATCCTTCTCTGTTCCCACACAGCCCATAAATGCAATTCCTTGATAATATACCATAACTGCTTGGCACAGTCCCGGTATGGAGACCAGGATGGTGACCCTCCTCTGTAGCAAACAGGTTTCTCCAAGCCTGCTCCAGGCAGACAGGACTGGAGTGGGAGTTGCCACTCCCAAGAAGCTGGAGCAGAGCAGGATTCTTCAGCGCTGACTGGCACATGCTCTTGCCTCCCTAACACACACACTCAAGCTGGAGAATATGCTCAATGAGCCACTGTGCCAGCTAATGCAAAGGTTTTATACCAGATAGAACAAGGGGTAAATGCAGCTTTAAAATGGAAAATATTTTCTCCTATACAAACATGTATGATTTCACTGTAGAGGGTGATTTACATTTACTGCTTGCAGAGTAAGTACTACACATTTCTTGCAAAATACACATTTCTTAAAAAGAGAGGATCATTTAGAAATTGTTTAGAAAAACACCTCCCTTGAAACTATGTAGGGTATTTCAGGGTAATGTCAGATTTATCATTTCTTTCTCATCTTCAGGGGAGACTGGCCACTCAAGGATTCCCACAACCCATCCTCAAATCATCCCCAGATCCAGTGATGAAGTGTCAAGTCCCCAGGCCTCTTGTAGTGCAGTTTCCTTACTTTAGTTGGACTTATCTGAATACAGTCACAGCAGGAATTAAAATAAAAAACTTGCAGAATAACTAGAGCAGGTCTGTGATCCAACGTAAGATTTCAGTTTTTCATTCCCTATACAATTTACTTTTGATTGGACAAAAAACATAGTACAGTCCACCACCTCAGTGGGCTGGGGACAGAGTAGATTCATTACCATAAATGTTCTTATAAACAGATTCTCAGTTTGGTGCCAGCAGGTCACTCAGGTAGTTTGCAAGACTTGAGCACCATTGAGTTTTGACTCTAGGGCAACACGTGGTTCCTGGCAGAAGCAGCACCAATAGTTATGCTGCTGTCACTGCACTTAGGAAATTGTCCTTCACCCATGTAGCACTGGCCTTGTGTTAAGAGAGGATGCAATTTCCCATCTGTAATCTCCATAAGCATTTTCCAAGTGGCACTTTGATGCCATGTGTCTGAGTACTGATGCCAAATAACAACTTAAATTAAGAGATAACAGGGCAAACACTGGCCTGTATATTGGATTTCTTTTTTTTTGCCTTGCAATGTAGCACTGCATGCAAAAGTTCTGTACCACAAGTAAATCATCAGCAAAGAGCACTGCAGTCACAGTCTTACAGTAATCTCTCAAGGTTCAGTGTGCCGCTGCTGCCTGGAAGGTGGAAAATTCAAGTCTCCTTCCACAACAAATTGTTTCCCCATCTAACTTCACATATGTTTGCACAGTCTGCCACTGTTTCTAAATTTAATTTGGAGTTGATTCTTGGACTCTTCCAAAAAAAACCCAACAAACCATAAAAACTATCCATGAAAAGAATATCACCAAGGCTTATACAATCTCCATCTGAAGGTGCAACTTACCTGAACTTCAACTGAAGTAATTACTGAAACATTAGATAGGAAATGGTTAAATTTTCCAGGAATGGTTAAATAATGAGCCAGGAACAAAAGCTATAGCAGCTTGTATGATCAATCTCCACAGCTCTGCCACTTTACACAACAATACTGTAAGTTGGAGGGGGGGGGGGAGATCATGAAAAGATAACCAGACTAAATCTGTTTCCTTCACTTCTACTAAACCAAAGAGAAAAGTGTTCCAAAATTATAACCTTCAGATTCTGCTATGAAATAAGACATATGGAAATCTTGGCACCAGGGATTGATTTGACTTAATATGCTAAGACTACATAAAGAACTGGCCACTGGAGATGGGGAGTTTATTGTCCCCCCTTCTCTTCCAGCATAGACATGAAGCAGTAGATTTCCACCTAACACAAGCAATAAAGGGCAGTAGCACCTATAAGAGCTTATCCATAAAGGAATATTTCAAAATCAACTACGAATCTATTTCTGAGGTACAACAATTATTTTGCTTTCACTCCCATCTGCACACTCCCCTTTCACATTAAGAATTCCTCTTTGCAGTTAAGCATCTGAAGCAATTATGCCTAAACCACAAGGCAGCCTTCTTGGTGCGGAAGAAGAGTGTTGATCGCAGCAGGGGCAGAATAGTGGTTTCAAAATCATGATTCCCAGCTAACTGTCTGAACCAATAAACCTCAGGAGAAGCCTTTCTCCTGCATCAAAAATGTAAGCAGCAATGAACCTACTGGGTGTCCCCTAGAAACTGCTGTCATGTACATGCATATAAACACAGGGGTCAAATTATTTCTTTCAAGGTGATGCAGAGATTTCATTACTTTGAAAATGACAGAATCCAGTGGAGGTGAATCTTTATTAGATGGAGTGGTCAAGTGAAACACACTGTTTTATTCGTGATGAGATCGTGACTGCATTATCAAAAATGCTTACGGGTTTCAACTCAGCATTTTCCCTAACTTTGCTGCTCTGGTTTAAACTCAGTCTCCCGTTCTTTTGTTTTCCATCCTCTCCCTCTTTCGGCTTCTGAAAATGAAACTGGCCAGTTGGAGGCCTGAATGCTCAATTTAATGACTCAGTGCTCTGGACACTGACCCGAACCATGGTGTGAAGTTCCATTTATTCTGGGGCCAGCCAGATCTGATATAGTAAAATGGTAGCAGACTTAGTTACCAAGACATCATGAAAGAACAGAGAAGACTGAAAATCTAGGACAGAAATCTGGGAATTGGGGCTTCCACATTCTGGTCCTTCCTGCAGCTTACTCCATTAATGACCCTCAGCTTCAGCGCTGCTGTTTTCTCAGCTGACTCACAAGACTGTTAGGAAACTTGAGTAACTTATGTGCTCAGTGATTCACAAAATAGCTTTGGCAGATTTCCAGAGCCACCTGGAGCACTCAGGTCTTCAAAAGTCTTGGAAAGCATCAAGAAATGATGTGAGTGTGTGGTATGTAAAAACTTGCATGTTTTTCTTTTGCAGTGTGATGGCCCAGCAGAACTTGTGTTAAAGTAGGAGACTTGCAGAGTCATTTTAATGCCTCCCTTTGGCACTCTTCACTCTGCACAAGCCCTCTGGTCCCCCTGTGCTTCTCTCCTTCTGTACCCTTCACACACACACTGCAATTCACATCAGCACTTGGAAGTTCAGTGCTATTTGAACTCCAGACATCTGCCACCAAATTATTTCTCTCTCCTGGTTCACTGAGCAGACATTCTGTATCACTGAACTACAGAGTTTATCCACTGACAACAGGCTGATCATGGCAGGCGCCAACCTTTCACAGCTAAAGTGCACTTATGTGAGTGGAAGAACCCTGAGCACTCTGCAAAAAAAGAAAGAGGATGGTTCTTCTGATAAATACAGAGAGTTCCTTCCCTTCCACATCTCAAAAAGACCCTCAAAGCAGGCATCTGATACAATAAGTGGTCCACTAAATTGAGCCAACCACTAAATGACAGTGAAACACCACTGGCACAAACAGATGTGCCTGTTGTGTATGAAACAAATTGATTAAGGTCCATGCTGTCACAAGGAATAGCCAATCCATCCAAAAGGGCTGCTTGCTAATTTCCAGCCAGGAGGAAGCTTCCCCACTGCGCAGGGGATTATGCAAACCTGAATATACAGGCACACTTTTCCCCTGCTCCCTTGGCAGAGTCACGGGTGTACGGATACTGCTTCTAAGTGTCCCTTTACTGATTTAAATTAGGGAAAAAAATAATCTAAAGTGTTCATAACATCTACATGAACACAAAATGAATTCATCATGATTGGCACTATTACAATGAACAGCAAATCCCTTCATAATGGCAGGACATTTAAGAAGTAATGTGCTGCTGCCTCCCTTGTCTATAAAAGGGATGATAAGGAAATGGTTGCATCACATACTTAAGAGGAATTCAGCTACTGGCAAGCTGCTGCTTCAAAAGCTCAAAAGAGAAATACAAATGCTTGTGGGTTTTAGCACCTCAGCTGTGAAATTATTGTTGCTCTGTACTTAATGGATCTTTTTCTGTCTCTGAATCTGAGCCATGTGGACCACTTTCCAATGCTGAAATGTTCCCTATCGGATACTTCTTACTGCCTTATCCAATCTCATTTTCAGGACATTTGAAAAGAGAGGTTTTCAACCATTCCCTTGGAAAATTTTACACAGTCCCAGAAGGGCTGAGTTGAAACAGGCACCTGTAACTGAACCCAAATCTCTTTTATTAATTTGTTCATCTACAATCAGACCTAGATCTGAAAGACATCTAAGGCACGCAAGTTTCATTTCCACTGTTACATCAAACCATCCAGCAAAGAGCAACTTGATCTCACTGAAGGCAAAGCACTGGTTACTATCAAGCTCATATAAGTGCAAAAAAATGTGAAGGGAATGTACAAGCATGTACATATAGACTAGTAAAGCCAGAAACATTTCCTGGGACAGATATCCAGATCTCTCCTGAAACTATGAGTCTTAGGTTCACACTCTGAAACCCTTGAACTCTGCTATTGAAAGCCCACCTTTATAGGTATCTCTCCAGGAAAGGTACACCAGTAGGGCAGGGAGCGCGCAGTGCTTGCACCGTCACATTTCAGCAGCACACAACTGCCTTCAGAACAAAAGGCAGGGAAGATGAACAATTTCTGCATCTTTCTGTCTCTTCTTTTTCTCCTCTTCAGATGTGGCAGGAGAGCATGGCTCTTGTGGGCACTCAGAAAACCCAGACAAAGACTTTCTAGGATTTCTACCAAGGAACAACAAAAGAAAGCCTGGGAAGAACTGCCTTGTGCCTGCATTGCTTTTAGATGTGTGCCAACAGGCTGGGGCTTATGCTGAGAGCAGTGAAGGGTGTGACAGCACTCAGGCATGAACGGAGCTGAGGTCAAGTACTCAGTGGTAAAGCTTTCAGCAACAGCTGTAACCAAATCACTCCACCAGCAGAAGCTGTGTCAGCCCTTGGTAATTCCCCTTTTCCACATTTCTATGATCGCAGATTATAAGCATCTCAGGTAGCTAGCTATTCATCAGAACAACTCAGGGCAAAAATACCCAACAGGAAGCAGAGCACATGGAAATTGTTGAAGTAAATGAACGCAGCGCCGCTGAAAAACAGGTGATTGTTTAGGTCAGTACCACCGGTGCTGATTTTGGCTCAGTGCCTCCAGCATATTATGGAAATCAGCAGGCCTTCCCTATAGAGGACATGAAGTCAGCTCTCCTGTGAGACTCTTGGGTTTATTAAACACCCATGATCCACAATAAAACATCTCTTTTTCCTACTCCTCTTATGTTGTCCCTTACCTCCTCCCTGTGACGTAAAATTCTTTTTTTAACACAGACGGGCCACAGCAGGGAGATGGAGTTCATTGTAAGATTGTCCTATAAACTGAAAAAGAGCTAGAAACTCTACTTTTTTTTGTCCTTGAAAGGAGAAGAACCATTTGCTGGTGCTGTCTTAAGATGATGCTCCTGAGAATGCTTTGACAGCAAAAGCATTTATAACCTTGGCAATTTTATAAAAAAAATTAAAAGCTCAGATGCTAGGAACAAATAGGTTTGAGATCTCATACACAAAAGCAATCTCTGTTACAAGTGTCATTAAGCTTCTAGGAAAGCTAGTGGTGTTCATGTACAAGCTGCTTTTGGAAAGAGGTAACTAGGGAGAAGTTGTTCCTATGCGTTTTTAAAATGTGACACCATTTACAACCAATTTCACAAGAATTCAGTACACTAGCTTGAAAACATTTCATATTTATTGCAGGGTGCTAATACAAAAAAGATTCATTCAGCAGTTCTGCTTTTGTGTTTTCATTTTGCTTCAACATAAATTTTTTTGTAGAAAATTGTCCCACTCCACCCAAGCTGTGCACCAGGCCCAAAGAGACACTGGTGTATGTTTCTGAAAAGGGAACCAGAAAGCAGCCAAGAAATTCACTTGCAGGTTGTGGAACGGTTGCTATTGCTCAATAATATACAAAATTACTGCCATAGTGAATTTGTGAGAAAGTATCCTGCTTCCACTTCAAGCCCTCCTCTGTTCACCTGAGAGCTCTTCTGCCCTATCATTGTGTTTATCTGTTTAGACTGTAAGATATTTAACTTAAATAAGACACCTTTCAAAAAGTATTTCTTTGGCATAGGGACGATCTTATGCTCTAAACTTTCATCAAGTCCACCAAGCAATGTTCTCAGGCATACCACCCTTCCCCTGGCTCAAACCATAAATTAGTAACATTTAACACACAATATCTTGCACAAATACCTTAGGACATGACCAGGAAACAAAAGTAAAAGCATCACAATTCTGCAATTTGTTGCACCACTTCTACCTATGGTTGCATAAGAATAATATACAGAACATTATAACTTGGCATTGTCTAGCTCATAAGCAAACTGCATCAAAATATATTTCCTAACTTCAAGCTCGTTACCACTGTGCCAAGAAAACTTTCAACCTACATAAATTTGAAGTAGCCTTTACCTACTCCTATTTCTGCGTATTGTCTGACAGGTAAATGAGAGATCATGAAACCAAGAAGATAAGCAATGCTTTGTTTATTTATTGTAATGCTAAAGCAGTTAAACACACAACTTTTATGCAAGAGATGTTCTGGATTCCCTTGGTAAACTACCAATTACAATATATCAGTGCCTTTCAGGTAAAAATCAATAGTGACACTGAAGACTCTACCTTCTGACATATCTCCCTCTTTGAGGTAGAGTTAATTTGTGGTTTTAACTTCAAAAAATATTTGTAGACGGTGGTAGAGCTTGCTATGAAAGGTTAGCACAGGACAGTATGGACTGGACTCTGTTGTTGTTGCACATTTAGCCCAATGGCAGGGATCCCTGAGCCATAACTGAGATGCCTCCACACACCAGCTGTGTGGATAATAAATACCAGCTGGTTTGCCTCTGTGGCACTGGTCAGCATATCCCATGTTTTATGCAGCAGCAGGAGGCTGCACCTTACACCCTATGATAGAAGGGGGGAACTCCCAAGTCTTCCATGCCCTGAAGAGTTCAAGAGGTTGTTTACAAGAAACATAACAGAGGCAAAATCAAAACAGATGGTAGACAGATGTGAGCAGAGTCAGGAAGGGGAAAGCTGCCTAGAAATGTTTTTAGCAGTGTCACTTTCTGGCTTAGCCAAAAGCATCCCACAGGCACCAGCAGAGAGTAGAAGTCTTGCATAACCAGAAGAAGCATCTGCATCACCTACATGGTGTCCTAGAAAGGCCTGAATTTTCACACGTTCATCAAACTACAACCAAACCGACAGCACCTCTTTCCATTCCTCTGTATTACCACTTCCTCCCCTTCAAAACACAACAGGCAGTACCTGTACTTCGTGACAAGGGGCACAGACCTTGCTCCATAGGAGCTGGAGCACTACACAAACAGCCATTAATCTTAGGTAAGTTCTGGACACTTATTATTCATGTATGATAGATGGAGAAAGAGAAGCAGACAGCAGAGGGTCACGCTCACACTCATACAGGAGATAAGTGCCACTGATCTAAAGAGTGGTGCCAGGGGAGCTACCTGCCTGCCCATCCTCACCTATTGTGACCACTACTCCAGGCTACCCCCTGAATCCTGGGATTTTGCTGCTGATGTACAGCATTTGGACAAAGGAAGTTGGGCACAGGCTATCCACTAGCTATCAGAAAATAAGTATATGCCTTTTAAATGAAAATGAGTCCTATATGCCCTCACCAGACAGAAGATAATTTATTTGTTTAGGACAAAATCTTGAATATATCACCCTAGCAACCTCCTGCACTACGACCCCCATGCTAATCTTATTAAGAGAGAGGTTACTGGGCTCTTTGTTGGTGAACAGCACATTAGTAAGATCTCCTTGAAATAATCCCATCTCTAATATGCAAGGAAAATTACATTTTCCAGCGTAATTACTATGTCAGTCAATAACCCCAACTCCATCATTAATTGCTTTTCTTCAGATTCCAACAACTTCTTCTTAAGCAGTAAAACTCCAGGAAGAGGAAGGGGCAAGAAACCCAGGCAGTTCATCTTATGAAGTAAAACCAACAGCAACTCTGGGAGGCTTTGCCTGGTTGGAGCCTGTTGCTTAAACAGTGGGAGCTGCAGACATCCCAGCAGGTTGGTCAGAAGTAGGTCACTTTGTTAGGGCACATCCATCTGCCACATGTCCTCCCCATAACCTTTCCTGCCCAAACCATCTCGGAGGCAGTCCTAGGGGCACCACAGAGGCACAAAACAGAGCTCAGACCCAGCAGTGGCCCATGAAGCCAAACTATGCTCCCTGTGACCCCTCAAGTCTCACAGAGGTGACAGGATCCAGCCCAATTGCACCTCAAGAGGGATGGCTGAGGAGAAACCGTTGCAACAAAGGGGAGCATGGTATGTAACACCCACGTCCCTCTGCTCAGCCCTAAGCCAAGGACCAGGGCAACAACAGAGAGTTACAACCTGTTATCTTTTAGATAAGACACAGAGATCTGACCAAGAGAAGCTGCTTCCTAGAGAGTGTCTAACATCCCCTCAGGACAGGGCATAGGGAGGGTGAAGAGGGATGCTGCTGAGCAGAGTGGTGCACAGGCACCCTAAAACACCACCTTGTACCCACAAACCTTTGCAGCATAGCCAAAGAGAGGCCCCCAAATAACCACCCTACGCCATACTTACCTGTTCCATCACATCCCAGCAACCCACCCCTGAGTAAGGCTCACTACCTGACTGGTGCATTCCATGACAGGGAACAACCCCAAGAGCTGAACCCCTACATTAGCTTTCATCTGCTCTCTCAAGGTCTGTGTGCACCTATCTCTAGGCGTTCTCCTGGGCCAGAGAAACCAGTAGTTCCCTATATAGGCCTATTCTACCTGAACACCACTGTGGAGCACAGCTGGCTCTTTCCTAAGATTTTAGGACCAGATTTCCATGTCTCACAGGACTCCTCCATTACCTCACGCTGCGTGACTAAGGGCTGAGATACCCTGAATTGTTCTACAAAGATAATAGAACTAATGCTATGGCTGCCTCAAAAAAACCCACATTTTGTCTATCCCCACTTGCATAAACTGTGGGCAAAGGAGAGGTCATTGTTATGCTGCTCAGAGAAAAGCACTTGCCTCAACAAACTGACATAGAGGGACTGGAGGAAGGGAAGCTTATCTTGTTCAGCCTGGCTTACTCTGAAAGGTGACACTGAAGCAGGCAATGTTGTCACTGGTAATATCGATAAGAGCACCTAGTGCTGCATGGAAATCCCTCAAGCAACAGCAGCACTCCTCTGCCAATGGCTTTTGGCTCTCTATGTTGCTCGGTATTCCTTAAGGATACCCCCACCCCACCTCTTCATATGCCTGTAAGCACAACATTGTGTCCATTCCTGGGGAGTGGACACTCTGGAACAAACCACCCTCTCCTCAGTGCTGTTTTGGATATGTTCATGAGCCTGTTTTTTGCCATTAAGGGCTATGTGGGAGCTCAGCACGAGGCTGATCAGTACCCCAGGCAAAACAGTCAGTATTTGCTTGGCAATACCAAGGTGAAGATCAGAGTAGGCACAGCACAAAGCTCCACTCAGGTTTTAGCTACGGACCTGTTTAAAGCCCTCCGTATACTGTGGGAATTGACCACTGACACTATTGCACAGGTTTTCCATGAATGTGAAACATACACCATAACCAAACAGCCAAGTAGCTAAAGCCCCTCTGGTACACAGGACAGTGGCTGAAATACCAAAACAGGGAAGCCTGGCAGATTGATTCCATCATATCACACTACCTCAAACCCACCATGGCTCCCCAGAATGGAGCAAGGAGTTGGACTCAATGATTTGTATGGGTCTTTTCCAAGTTGAGGTATTCTATGTTTCTATGGGCAGACACAGAAGGCCCGGTGCAGTTGCACCAGCAGTGCGTAGAGTAAGTCTACACACCATGCATGTTCTTGGGGAGGGGCATCCAGACCACACCAGAGGAACTGAGTACTCCTGAGGTCTGCTCAAGGCATATTAACTAGGGTGCTCTCAGGATGTTAAAGAAGATGCTTCAAAGCCCAGATGATGTAGGCATGGCCTGAACATAGCCTGAACATAGCAGACTGGAAGTTGCTATTGGTTTCCCAAACCTGAGCTGCTTTTAATAAACAGTTAACATCAAAAAGGAAGATGGCCCACACATGACAGAGAGACTTGCATCGAGGCATTTAATGAATCCCATGCTTCCCTAGCTTTATGCCACATACCTGTGTTTTTTCACAAGTACACTGAAATAAAGATAATGCAACAAATTAGCAATGGACCAGTACCTGAAAAATGGAAAGAAATGGCTGAAGTAACACTCTTGCTCTTTGGGCCACAAAGTGTTTGGAGAAGCACTTTGTGTGTCAATGCACAGCAGAGGGTAAAGAATTAATGAAACAAATGCTTCAAAGCAGAGGATGTTGCTTAGGTCACCAGTGTGGATGCTTTACTCAGTGCCAACTATCTCTAATAAAAATGCTAATGTTAAAGTGAAAATAGAAGCCTGAATTGCCTGTTATGTATTCCTAGGGAAACTGGGAACTATTTTGATTAATTTTTGAATTTCACTGGTTTTACCTCAGCGTGAGAGGAATCAGGCCTTTGTTCCCGGTATGGGAAAACTGACCAGCTCTGCAACAGCAGAGTGGTGTTTCTAAAGCCAGGCTATCCCTCCATGAGGAGTCCTGGCATAGGAAACACTGAATGTCTGTGTTCTAGTAACTGCAAAGTGCAAAGATGTTATCACTCAAGTTTCCAATTATTTCATGCCCTTTTTTTGTACACAACCTACTACTAAAGCAAAGTATGGTTTATCCTGGGAACAGGAAAAGGGACATGAGCATTATATGGAGCCTGCAATATTGCTTTTTGACATATAACATAGGGTAAATACTTGCCCATCAAATCAAACAAACTACTTGCTTTTTCATTACCAGAAAGATTTTTGTGCTCCAGCTGGTAGAATTTTCCACAACATTTGCCATAATTTACCACTTTCCCTTCAGATTAAGCAGAAGAGTAAAGCCAAGCTGAACAGAAAGAAAACTCAAGAAGAGCAGAAATAGAAAAATGTTTCTTCAAAACAGGAAGCTTCCTGTTTAAACAGCCACTCTTCAAAACTATTCTTTACAAAACCCACTTTAAACTGACTAAGAATTAGTTAAATATTCAGTTCCAGCCACATCTGAAGCCATTTCTAATCAAGCTGAGACAGAAGATGGGCAGATGGGAAGACAATGGACAACTGCTCCCCAGTGGAAAAGCTAAGCTATTAGCTCAGTATTGGTCTGTGTAAGGTGAGCAGATTATTCTGGTTCATAATTTATTCTTCTGCTGGGATCCTATTAACATCTCATTACTGTGATGAAGACAGCTTTAGCTTGGCCTGGACTCCTGAAAGGCAGGGGTGCTAAAAGTTAGCACTTCCACTTTTGGAAGTTATTTTAAAAACAGAGATCATCCTTGATATATAAAATTGAAGTCTTTGTAAGTGGGGCTGCAAAAGCAACCCAAGGCCATAAAAAACAGAATTAGAAATCAGTATCAGCAAAATTTAGAGAACTCCATGCAGGCTCTGTACACTGTGTGCTGCAGCAGGGTGTTCAAGGCTCATTTTGTCCTTGTCAGTTTTAGCCTGGTCTCTTCAGCTTTCTCAGGGGTGTAAGTGATGCTCAGAATAATTACTAATTGGATTCAGGAAAATGAGAATGTGGTAAGAAAGTATAGTTTCTGGCATACCACAGTACATGAGCACTGACAACACAGAAATGGCTGAAGGATAACCATGCTATAAGATGAGCTATTTGTTATGTTGCAGAGAGGAGTGAAGATAAATGCCAAAAGCAAAGTCATTTCTGA
The DNA here is from genome assembly GCF_009829145.1 of Chiroxiphia lanceolata. Classification (NCBI taxonomy): domain Eukaryota; kingdom Metazoa; phylum Chordata; class Aves; order Passeriformes; family Pipridae; genus Chiroxiphia; species Chiroxiphia lanceolata. The sequence goes on along the minus strand of NC_045642.1, from coordinate 20,221,829 downwards.
CTTAGCCATTAAGGCAGAAAAATTGCCTTTTGCATTTCCAGAGGAGCTTTTTTCATGCTAGAGAACAGCAGTAAAACATAAAGCCACACAGAAGCCAACAACATAAGATGCAGAGAAGACGACCATGAATATCAAGGAAAAGCCGATCTCATGAAGGACACACACTAACAGCCATACAAACTTCTGACTCCAAAAGTTTAAACTGTAAGATATGGACTTTCACAGAGAATAGATCATGTAAACCAGAAGGGTGGTACCTTCTAGTTGGTGCCTCCTCCTACCAGAAGGAACCAAATGATCTAGTTCTCGGCCAGCACCAGATAGGCTTCAGCCTGCATAGACTGTGACTATGCTGAGGGTGCAGGAGGAGTTATGGTGGCAGGGGATGACTTTTCAGAATTTCCAGAGTTCTTTGGTAGGTTGGAAATAGCACAGGTCTCCCTGTCCAGTGCTGTTTAAGTGTACCTATGGAGTTAGAGAGCTTTTTGCAATTACTCCTTTCTCTGCTGCAGCAGGGAGCCTCACTGACAAGCTGCCACAGTCCAAGTAAAAAGGGTCTCATATATTCAGTTGCAAATTATTTCTAAAACCTGTTGCAAGGTCCCTAGGTGTTACTGCCTCTGATCCAAACTTTGCAGTAGTTTCAGCTATATTCTATTTGGAAGGCTTATATTTAACTTACAGAGTAGCTCCTGATTTTTTATTTTTTAAAGCAAGCTATATAGAGAAAGAACAGAGACTATATCTGTATATAGCATGCTTATATATAAATATATATGCAGTATATATATATGATTTCTAAGCTTCTCATTCTAGCAATTGTATCTATTGTATCTTTTCATATTACTACATAGAATGAAGAGGCAGAGATAGAAGGAATAAACCCTGACTATAATTGTCTGCAGTATCACATGGTCTGGGGCTGAAACAATTCAAACTGGTAGACAAACTACAGCTGCAATTCTTGCTGTTATTTTTAACTCATTCTCCCACTCAGGCTGTCTTGTCACCTCTCTCCGAGAAACACACTTAGAGTGAAAACTGCAGTCTGATAGTGTTATCAGCACCTTTGTCAACAAAATAAATTCATCTCCCTGGGATGGTGAAATGTGTGTCACAAATGAATGAGATTTCTGGAGTTCAGCACCAATCTACAGGGAAGTGTTAATTAGAACAGACTGTGTCATAAGGAAGCTCAACAGACACAAACTAATTAGCACCAACAAGTGTAGCAGGGCTGCTCTGCGGAGGCAGCACTCCATCACCAGCTTCTAAGAAGTTAGCACTCTTTCCTATTCCCTGGCTTTAGTCTCAAAATGGCATCAAAACATATGGCATCAGAGCAAGAGTCCCACAAGGATACAGCGGGAAGATCTGCTTTTGCTCCGTCACCGTTACCTTCATCAACTCTTTCTCACCACAGTATTCAACTCAGTCTATCCACAAAGTCAAAGATCTCCAAGATTTCATCCAGGTAGGAGAGGGTGGGTCCTCAGAAAGGTATGCTTCCCTCATGAGTCTCAGCTGGACTGGCAGTCTATAAATGCTATCAGTTTCCTTGGGGAAACTAAGAACATTGGGTGTCAGTGCAGAATTAAAGCAGACTGGTTCAGTGCAGAACAGCAAGGGGTTCTAAAAGTCCAGCAGGAATCTGGGAAAAAAAGAACTAGAAAGAGCCATTCAGCAGGTCAGCTTACGAGCTTACAGCTTAAATATTGCTGAGTAGCTGACATCAGTCAAGAAAAAAAATACTTCCTAAATAACAAATCAGATGTTCTTCAGATGAGTCCCCACTTTTTCCCAGATCCAACCTAGCAGATGGACTTATGCACAAGTCATTCTGTAAGCTGATAAATGAGGCTGGAGATGCTAAAAAAATAAGATAAAAAATAGAAAGTAGTCTGAAGCGTCATATACAATGCTCGTTTCTCACATTCCTGTGCTCAATAATTTCCTCATTTTTTAAGGGAAAATATTTCAGACAGAATATAGGTTATATATAATTCTAGTAACCAATGGGTCAGAATCCAGCAGGGTTTCCCCAGGTTTGTAGCTATAAAAATGAAAGTAATACTGCAAGCAAAAGAAGAGCCCATACCCACAAACACTCAGCTTGTAGCCAGAGGTGTCAGGTGTGCAGTCCATCAGAAATGACACAGAGGGTGTAGAATACATGGATTTGGTTACACCCACATAGTGAGAAACTGCTCCCGGCCCCTATAACTTTTCTTTTTAACACTACATGTCCACCAGTTCATATTTCCCTCTGCCAGCTCCTTCTTGATTCAAGCACACAATTCCTTTAATAAACACAACGTTAGAACTCTTTGGTATCTTGTTTTCTCACCTCTTTTGGTCAAGAACTTACGTCACCTGACTCTGAGAAACTTTTTTCTCCACCCCAGCCTAAGCATGCTTGACAGGCATAAAAGAATATAGTGTAAAAATTGGTTCCCAAATAATCAAAAGTCAAAGAACAGGGCCAGACAAAGCTAATGGGACCTGTCGATGTGTAACACATGCTAAGAACAAACCATTTCAGCATGATTTTAGATGTGTTTGAGCATTTTAACAACAAACACCTTTTGGTGCAAATTGGCTTAGAAGGTTTTACAACATTAATGCTGTGACCAGTCCCTACTGGCCCATACAAATTTCTAAAAGCATCTGCTCTCAAAACTGAATTTCAGATATCAAAGAAAGCAGGATTGGAACAGCAGGGGGGAAAAGTATTCTTGCCAGCGCTCCTCATTTTGGCTCTGCAGGCAGAAAAAAAAAAAAGAAAGAAAGAAAGAAAAGATTGAGAGCTTTAGAAAACCATTCTGCCTGAACCAAACACTTAGCAACAGGATAGTCTATCTCTTGCTGTCATTAGGGGAGACAAGACCTTACGGTCTGATGGCTGAGGGCATCATCCTTACATATGACTGGGTGAAGAAGGAGCTAACAGGCAGGCCAAATGCTTTCATTACAGCATTTAGGCAGCACAATAGTATATGATCACAGCAATTTATGAAGAATCAATATGTATGTACACCCTCTTTAAGATCTGCTTCCTTTCCTTTTACACTAGTAGAGAACTGGGACCAATATTATCCATTCACAGAATGATATGTTACCTGCTGCTACAGGAAAGAGCTGATCAGCTATCCATTGTGTACTGAAGCAGATGGTGTGTAAACACCAGAATCCTTATGGTACTCAGTATTTCAGAGATCTCATTTCTTTTTCATAGCAGAGTTTAAATTAAACTGCAAATGCTGCAAAACACATAGGGACAGATTCTTTCTTCTCACAACCCATTGCAATAAGAACGAACTTCAGTCAAGTGAACAAAAATAGAGGTCTAAAGCAAGTATCAAAAGAGAATCAATGTTCTTCAAAGCCATATATGTCACAGAAAGAATCAAGATTACTTATATCAGGAGATCATGACTGCATTAATTACACGTGATTTGCGCAGACTGGAGTTTGTACAATGGGCACACATAAAAAACACCATTCCCCTGCTCTCCACTGTTTTCACTCAAGGAAAAGCACAGGGACAGAACTGTACTAAGCAGGCATTGATTGTTAAGTACTTGGAGAATATGGGAGAATTATGTTACATAAACCAAAGCAGTCATGCAATTTAACATGCTTTGCATAACTAAGCAACTAAACATCTACAGCATACCTCAGCACAGCTCAAACCACTTCAAGCACTTGCCGTTGAGGCCAGCTGAAGTTTTGTGGACAGCAGTTTGAAAGACATTACATTAAGACACCTCTGCTCACAGATAACTTTCTTATTGTTATTTAGGTATTTATATGAACTATGACAATGTATATTACTTTCACCTCTTTTTGCTAATTCATCACCATCCATCAAGGCAAGGACCGAAATCTGGTTGTATATTTTCACATATCCTACTATTTTTCACCCTTATACTAGGGACAGGCTTGAAAAAGACCCGAGACAGAGAGTAAAATGCAAAGCCTTGTGGACAAGCAAAGAACCAGTTGGGTTCTTAAAAATGAAACCCCTTCTCTGAGACTATTCACCAGTCTGCTGCCTATGAGAGAAAGAATTCTAAAACCATGGCTTTCTTTTCATTATTATGCTGTGTCTTTCTTATTTCACTTTCTCACGCGAGAAATGGGTAAGGGAAACACTGTTACTTTTGTTTGTAGTTCATTTTAATTCTGAACTCAGAGGAGAGCACAAGTGAGATCCAGGCTTGCAATCCATTTTGTTGCTTTGCCTGTGCTACAACAGAGACACAAGCTTCAGTTGCAAGCATCACTGAAAGACTCACATCAATGGACTTATTTGAATGAAGAGGAAAAATATATAAAATATTTGTTTCTTCTACCTCTCCTCTAAGCACACAATCCATTCTAAAAATCATTTTCCTTTCCCCTTGAGCACTAAGAAGAGTAATCCTATGCATCATCAATTGCACACCCATGAGGGAATGTACCTGGTACAAATTTGCTAATACCTGACAAAAGGCTGTGTGTAGCATAAGGGAATCCAAATTTCTCACACATCTGGGGCCAGTTAATGTGACACTGGTATAACTACTCTGAAGTGTCTCAGTTTAAAGCCTGTACTGATTTGCTCCTTTGGTTTTGGAAAGAGCAGGCCAGCTCTGCTATAATCCTACCAACTTGCTTTGTCAGAAAGCAGGTCATAGAAGGTCTGTCTAACTTGACCCAACATGCTCTCAGTTGCTGATTATGAAATGAAATATGATGATGAAGTACACTAATTATCAAACTCCTGGGTAAGAATGGTGGTTTTTTAGTAAAAAATTGCTTAAAGTATCTTTTGAACTTACTGTGTAACACTGCTGCTATGGTTCCCTGCAGCAAAATGGATAATTGGGAGATCTCTGATTTGCTCTTCTCATCACACACACTGGGAAGAAGAGCAGAATAAAGGACCAACTTTTTCTTATTGTTTCAGACAAACGAGGAAAGTCCCCTCAGAATATTTTATTTTAGTAATTTGTTTATGGTGTGGCAACTTAAAAGGGCCTTGATGCATTGTATGTGATTATATTGGAAGAACTGAGATCATGCCTTGTACTAAAAATCAGATGGCCCACACGGTAAAGCCATTCATGATCCGAAAGCTATGACTCTATGGTTTCTATATAGTAAAGGCAGCAAACACCAGTTCTGTTTTTTCTCAGTACTCCAGGTTGTGCACCATTCCAAAGCGTAGAAAGTACTTCAGGATCCATGAAGTACTTATATTCCTTGTATTCTTTTCCATAATACATATATAAAATTATATATATATAACATAATATATTATATAGAGATATATAGTACCCTTCCATGATACCCTCTGACAGATGAGCAGGACAGTGCAACTTCATCTGGTACTATTCACAAATTACAGCCTGCACATAAGAGAAAATCCAGCTCATCTCATATAGCTGAAATGCAAAGTTGTAACAAAATACTTATCAAGTGATTAATTATAATATGTAATTACTTATAATACAGAAGTATCCAAGGTCCCGAAGTCCCAGACAAGGCATATTTTTATGTAAGTTCTATAAAGCCTGATTCAAAATCATAGGGACCTTCACACACAAAACCAGTATATGCTTCCCTAACACCTGGGGACAATCACTTGCTGCTACAAATTCTACTGTAGAACTTGCACTTTAAATGCAAAGCCCCCTGGTGCTAGCAGTAATGATTTGGATTAGCACTGCAATTCTCCCACTGCTAGGGAAATAAAAATCTCTTACTACCACTATCAGAGATTTCTGTGGCAACTCAGTGAATAATGGTAAAAGCAGCTGCAAAATAGCAAGTGAACAAAGACTACAGAGATATAATAGTGATCCAACAACCTTCCAATTCAGCTATTAAAGTGTCTGTAGTTCCTTTTATGCTGCAGGTGAATAAAAAGTGATTGAGCAGAATTAACCTCTCCCTAGAGCATTAAGAAAAGTTAAAGTTTCAGTTCTGACTTGCTGGGCTCTTTCAAATCCGAGTTTCTTACAACTTTTACTGAATCAGTGAACTGAATGTCCAATGAACTGAATTTCAGCAGAGTTGAGTTTTGGAGGACATAAAACCATTATGTGAATTAAAAGTGTATATATATTGAGATTATAAGCTTCCAGTTGAAATATATAAACCTTCAGGAAATATTGATACTGAACTGCAAACTCTGCTGGTCTCTCCCAAGAACCTATACAGTGCTAAGCATGAGAGGTACTGACCCTGCCTATGGAGCTTTGATTGACTGCATGAAAATTTGTTTAAAATCCACATGGAGACCACAGATATTCAAGCATGTGCACAGGCATTCTATGGGTTTAGAACTAATTTAAACATCAATTTAGGAACCCATGTTAAGAACAGGCTCCATAGCTCTGGCTTGGAAACCTGAAGCCTTGACTGACATGTGTATACAGCACTTGGGTTGCTTTATGATCTAAATAGAGAAATTTTCTTCACCTTGAGACAAATACTGAAACTATTCATAGCAAGGGTTTCATGAAGCTTTTGTTGAATGAAAGACAAAGGAAAACAAACTGATGAGTAAAATTATTAATGTGGAAAAGTCAAAGCTGTCTCAGGAAAAAACAGAAACCACATCACGGGTTTTTAAAGTTTACAAGGAAAATACCAACTGTACATTTCCAAAATATTTGGATAGGTTTCTCTTCTCCTTCCCACAACCACAGATTCTCCTTAACATCTTTGTGGCTTTGTTTCAGACCAGAACACCAGAGGTGTCATATGAGACTTATTTCAGGTGCATGAGCTCTGAAATTTGATTGTAAGTGAATTCTGGATGGCAGTTTATTGAACCCAAATCTTACCTACCCAACACTTACCAACAAAGCGAGCAGGCAATAAAAAACTATGAAAGCATAACATTTCCCCTTCAGGAAACAGAAAGAAAAACAAACACATTCTAGAACACATGCAGAAACCTTACCATAACTGAGGATAACACTGGGACATGTGAGATTTTCATTTGTATATACTGCTAGCTCCAAGGACAAGTTTACTAATGGAAGGTGATTAGCAGATATGTCTATTTGTGGAATAACAGGAAACCCAGTTAGTTCAAGCCATTAGTGTTGCTGCTCTCTGCAAAATTCTTTCACTCTGGGCAATCACCAACTCTATGAAGTTTAACATGGGCAAGTGATGAATTCTGCATCTGGGATGGAGCAACCCTGGATGTACGGACAGACTGCAGAACAAGACACTGGAGAGCAGTACTGAAAGGGACCTGGGGGTCCTGGTTGATGGCAAGATGAATATGAGTCAGCAGTGCCCTGGCAGCCAGGAGGGCCAACCGTGTCCTGGGGGGCATCAAGCACAGCATCACCAGCCGGTCAAGGTAGGGGATTGTCCCGCTCTGCTCTGCACAGGTGCAGCCTCACCTCAAGTCCTGTGTGTAGTTTTGGGTGCCACAACATAAAAAAGATACAAAGCTATTAGAGAATGTCCAAAGGAAGGCACGAGGATGGTGAAGTGTCTGGAGGGGAAGCCATATGAGAAGCAGCTGAGGTCACTTGGTCTGTTCAGCGTGGAGGAGAGGAGACTGAGGGGAGACCTCACTGTGGTCTTCAACATTCTCATGAGGGGATGCGGCAGGGCAGGCACTGATCTCTTCTCTGTGGTGGTCAGGGGAGGTTTAGGCTGGATATCAGGGAAAGGTTCTTCACCAGAGGCTAGCTGGGCACTGGAACACGCTCCCCAGGGAAGTGGTTACAGGACCAAACCTGCCAGAGTTCAGTGAGCATTTGGACAATACTCTCAGGCATATGATGTGATTCTTGGAGTGGTCCTGTGCATAGCCAGGAGTTGGACTTTGATGATCCTTGTGGGTCCCTTCCAGCTCAGGATATCCTATGATTTGAGTGAAAATTCAATACATCTCTGCCAGTGATATGTGATACAGAGTTAAAGAGAAAATTCAACTGTTCTTCATCCGTCTCACTCTAGGATATCCCAGTATCAGTCAGTGCAGAAAATCTGGGAAGGCAGAGCTTTAAAATACAGACTTAGAGCTCCCAAAAGTCAAGAGCAGCTCCTTTCTCCATGCAATCAGAATTATCAGTCTTACTATGCCTTCTCATCTGTTGTTTCCCACAGGACCTATTTTATTTTTTGTCTTCCTTAGGTTTGTTGGAATTTCTCCATATGTGCATCTGTGCCAGAAGCCAAATTTCTAGACATGCAATTTCTCAAAATGAGTTTAAGCCTCCATGTGAAGAGCTATGATATTAAGGGAGTTCAAGATAAGGCTGCTTTGTCCAAGTAAGAGTGTGGAATGCTCAAACCTTCATTGCTCTCTTTCATTTTTCTGCCAAAGTAGAATTTTGAATATAAAGACTTCAAATTAACAACTGAGTGAATCCATATCCAAAGTCTGGCTTGTATCAGGCAAGAAGGAAAATCCTTCACAGATCTACCCCTATGCACAGCCATCCAGGATCCAGGCAACAAGGAGAAAGCTTCGAGATGCACAGGCTATTGGGGATCTAGATGAATTAAGAACAGTGTCTGTGACAGTCTATTTTCTAGAGACACACCTGTAATATTAAATCTACAACAGTTTTTACTTTCAAAAAGCATCATTGCAGAGAAATGATTGAACTATAAGGGAGTTCTGAATAACTGTATATCCCTATCTCTCATCTGAGTTAAAAAAATTATAAAGCACTCTTTCACTTTTTATGAAGCAACAGCAACACTCAAGAATTTTATGTACAATACACCAGAAATCATGTATTAAGTGGCTGAAGACATTTGGCTTTTTGCCCTTCATAACCACTGACAATATGTGGACATCTAAATGTGATTGCACAACTTGTCCTGCATTATTACACATGTCATGGCTTATCAACCAGGACACTTAGTGGCATTTATGAACATATTTAATGCTGATACAAGCAAAACAAGGGTAAGCCATCTGTTCTCAGGTTTTACTTTAGGTTTGAGCCAGGCCAGTTCATTGAAGGCAGGTGTTGCATTGCCTTTAGGTTTCTGCTGATCAGATTTGCCACATGGACATGGAGTTCAGTCAGCACTGCCGTCAGAAAAGCAGCAGCCACTGCTTCCTGCAGGTTCTCGGGATGGAGGGTTTTCTGGTCCTCCTGCCAGACTCTTTATCAAACTGCTGCTGAATATATATTTTTGCATCTCCAGGTTACCTGAAGGTCTTAGGAGAGAAAAACCCCTTTTTATAAAGCCTACACTGTTCATCCTCAAAGAACTGCCTGGCTGCAGATAAAGTGTAACTGAAACACATAACTGGACTTTGGCTCCTGGATGTGGCCTCAGAATTGAGTCCATACCAGATCATGTCTTGAAGGGGAGAGTTTCACCCTGAAACTCATTCTCCCCTTCCTTGAGCGAATCATCCTCTTGAATGAGGATGAGGATCCTCTTGATCATCCTCTAGAAATGCAGCACTCACAGTTCCTGGGATACAGCAGAGATCCACTACCACATCAGAAGAATGCAAACCCCTGATATCTGTGCAGAATCCATAATATACCTGTGTTTCAGAGTACTTCTGAGTCTCTGCTCCTACTGAGAAGAACATCACCAAATGTAGAGACAGAAGACTCTGGAAAGTAAAAGAAGAAAAGATTCTGGAAAACAAAATCCCCTCTAAGAATTAATATATGACTTGAGACTGGTGGATAGAGAGGTGAGATAAGCTAAAGTGAGGGAGGCTTAAAAAAACTGACAAGGTCAATTACAGTTGCAACAGCAGGGTGGAGGACTATTTTCCCAACAACACTGCATCATTCCTTCGTTGCTTCAAGGCTTCCTACCTTACCTACAAAAAATTGTTTGGTGAAAAATTCATTTTGTTAATTTTTTCCTGGGAAAAGTATGTGAGTGGGTAGAGGCAGACTCAGTACCTTAACCAACAGAACTCAGCAATGTTCCTGTGGCCTGTAAGTACTAGGGTTTGTGATCAGACTACCTCAGATAAGACCGAACAGTAGAGCTCGGAAAAGCAAAGAGGCTTTTGGGCACACAAGTCGTAATTAAGTGCTGACTGAGTCTTTGAAAGCATCTTTCACTTTTCCAGCTGTATTTGCTGGTTTAATGCAATACATTATCTCTACAAACCTTGGATTAACTACGTCCATAGACTGTCACAACTTTCATAACACACCAAGCCAAAGTTACCAATGAACAAAACAAATCACGTTCAAAAATTGGATAGCAGTTACAGGTTCAGCATGCTCCTAAATTTAAAACTTGTCAAACTGACTTTCTTCCTTGTCAGAGTATATTCTACACTGGGTCATAAAGTTCCAGAGACATGAAGTTTAACATCATGACTGATTTTCTGGTTTCATCAGAGGGACTGATATGAATAAACAGTTTTTTCTTATAAATTAATTATTGCCCCCCTTCCCACATAAAGCAGAGCATGCAAGACTTGTAATACATGATTTCTGGTGTATTGTACATAGGTCTCTGTCCTAATATTTGTGGAAATGAAAGCATGGGGTCAGTGCCAAACTAAAACCCTTTTGCACTAGACTGACAGAGAAGAATTTGTCCCTGAATTTGACAGAGGCAAATTAAGAGTAATGCTGCTTACAGGATCAAACCATTCCTGAATACAGTGAAATGACTGCCCATCTTTTCCAATCTAACCTGTGTTACAGACACAGATAACTGGCATCACATAAATAAATATGAAGTTTTTAAAAGGTGCATTGAGTTGACAGAATGAGTCTCAAACCAGAGAATAAAAGGAACAAATTCATTACGATGGCAGCCAGTTCTGACATCTTTCATGCAGAAGATTCTACTAATCCCGATGAATATTCATTCTGAACAGGAGCCTGAAACACAACGCATAAATTCACACCTCTCAAATAGGACACCTTTTGGAAGCCATCAAAATACAACATTCTCCACACATTTTTCCACTTCGGCTTGTCCTTTGCACTTCAATTAATTAAATGTTATCTGCACATGGCTATATGTACATAGCAAAGAAAATCACTGTGTTCTCAAAGTTCAGGTCTCAATACTAGGACCACAGACTGGCATATGAACAAGAAGTATTCTTCTCCCACTAACACACACTGTTCGTGCAATACAACACTTCCTTGCGATATTATAATTAATTGCATTTGATGGCACCACAAATATTCTAGGGGAAATACAAGCACAATAATTAGCATTTTTTTAATGAGCAGTCAGTACCAGCTCCAAAGGTTTAGGGGCAATGCAGGCTCCACATCCCGATGTAGCCCCCAAAATAAAGCAAAAGTTCCACGGGTCTTCCCTGTTATCAGGGAAGCCTGAAGAGACAGACATTCTCGTGATCCAGAAGATCCTAGAGCTAAACTACAAATCATTCTTCTTCTCTGTGGAAAGGAGAATCTACTAGAGGAAGAAGATCACTAAATAACAATCACTGAAGGTGGGAACTGAAATTATGATCACCAGGAACAACTACAGAATAGTAACTACCACAGATGACCTACAGGACTCCACTATAACACACAAAAGGGGAACCTTTCCACCAAGAAGTTACCTGAGAGACATACTTGTCCTGCAAAGCAGGTGACCTCTGTGGAGCTGGTGGAGCTGGCCGGTTCTGAGCTCCAAGGAAAGTTTCACTGGCAACTGATGGATAATAATGCTATTATTTTCTCCTCACATCTAATCTAACTGTTTCTAATTTTATTGTGACTTCCTGGGACTAGATTCCATTAACAATTAGCACCATTTATTAAATGCCAACAGTTCACATGTGACAAGTGCCTTACAACATGCAAAGCAAACATTTCTGTGTTATCCGTGGAGGAAATGGTGGAAGACTTGAAGCACAGTTCAGGTTTTAAAGCAAAACACCGTGATGACTTCAAGCAAGTGGTATAGCACTTATTTGTAACACTCTTTCTACAAAGAAGTTCCTGTATAGACTCCAGTGGACAGATTCCCAAATTGCTCAACACAAAACATGATGAGCACTCTGAAACCTTTTTCAGGAGGAGAGCTTTCAGAAGAATCTGTAACAGGAAAGTTAGAAACCCTTTTAGCTTAGGAAGGCTTTCTGCCTAAAAGGTAACTCTTTCTCAGAGACAGTTTCAACACTTTTCCCCCCTCCGCATAGCAAGAGAAGTTCTCAGCCTCTCTCTCTGATATGTGAGAGGAAAGAGATAAAGTTTGCAGAAATGCTACAGGGCCATTGCGACCTGGGGAGAGTCGAGGTAGTGACTCTCTGAGGAACAGTGTAGCAGTGATGGTAAAGCCCGGGAGCGAACAGGAGGTTTGCCTTTTTCTCTCTGGGGCCTGGCACATACCTGACAGCACTGTCAGGTGTTTGTAAGTTTCTCATGTTCTGGCCTTTTAAATAAACTTTTGAATTCTTTCCTCTGCCTTGACATTTCTGGGGATACCTGCGTATCTTACTTTACACCCTTTATCCTAATCCCCGAAGGGGAGTTTCCACCCAGTGCCTATATACCATGTTCACCTTTCCTCAGGCAGGCATTTCAACCTGTCCTAAGAATGCAGTCTCAGATGCTCCTCTGGAAGAAGAGCAGAAGCTTGAAGAGGCAACAGCATGTCTTCTGGACTCTGTGATCTCACTCTCTGTGAAAAGATTCTCATATAAGAGGTGAGACAAGATGTGACAACGAGCTGAAACTTGGAGAGGCTGCTATCCACATGTAAGTGGTTGGAACAGGTTTGTCAGTATCTGCTTTATTTCACTGGTCAGAACCAGGCAACTTTCAGGGAAAAGTAACATGACTACAGCTAGTCCAGCGCAGTGGTGCCAAAATGGAGATCTTATTTTTCTTCATCATCAGAAGAAAAGTCATCTCAGAAAACAGGAATTCAGCCTCAGAAGGCTTTTTCTGTCAAGCCTGTTAACACCATCCTCTTATCTAAAACCCACTCAGCTAACTGCTGCTACCAGGCCCTGGTACAATATATTCCACATGGAACACCACTAAGGAAGCAGGTACCACCATTCTCCCTCAGTGAAGTTTGAGTTACTTCCATGGGTCACCCCACAAAGAGCACAGTGAAGCAATCTTAGAGAGTTTCGTGAGTTTTGCAAAGATACTTGAACTCAGGAAAAAGTTCACAGACAAAAGGAGAATGACCTTGCTTCAGAGTGGTTTTCAGTGCTCCTCTGGGCAGAGACTGTCTTTGTATCTTGTACATACAGAGAACATAGACGTAGCAAAATAGAAACTTTGATCTAATTTCCTCCTTTACCTATGTGCACTTGAGCTGTGCAGAGTATATGAGGTAAAATCTCATCTGTTCAGGATGAGATCCTCAGAAGGATAAAGGAGTAATAATACTGGGACTCAGTGTTCCAGAGAAAAGGACATCACCTCCCAACAGGGTCCCCTTCTCACTTTAAGACCTGAGTCACAAATGAAAGGAATATCTTTGTGTGAGCTTCTAAGAAGGTACTGAGAAGGCTAAGCAGTTTGTAAATGCAAAAAGAGGACTATGATGTTTAAATAATAGAATTGCTTCAATTAAGGTTAATGAGGAGATATTCTTCAAGCATTCAACAGTTGTGGGGTTTTTTGGAGGGGAAAAGAAAAAAATCACTATACTGACCAGTGTAACTGCTTTAACCATATTGTTAGATCCTTTCTCCTTGCCTGCTCCATCCACTCCATACAGTATGTCCTCTATGGCAGACAAGACGGGATGCAGTAACCTTCATTCCTCTACAACCCCATTCAATCTCAGAGTAGACCTAAAATGATCAAAACTACCTGCAGTCTCAACAATGATCTTTTCTATGTATGTTTGATATGTAAGTCAAAATCAAAATTAACTGCAAGAAGAAATTCTGGAAAAACCCAGCTGAACAAAAGTACCATAAAATGATCTCACATTGTCATCCTCAGAGATCAATGGCAACGTTTAACCTACCAACCTGCTCCACAGACCTCCTTTACCTGGGCAAGCACATCAGCTTACACCTCTAACAGTAGTTGGCCTTTGTATTGATCAGTGGGAGAAGGAATAAAGCAAACTGATAGCAGGATTTAAATGCACTAGCTACCAGCAAGTTCTGCAGAACATGTGCCTGCAGTGAAGTGCAGCCCTTCTCCTCCCATACTCCTGCTTCCTTTGAAATGCCATGAAGACCCAAGGAAAGTTGGGTCAGGCAGCTAATGCAGGCGAAAACTTGGGTCATTTTCCCTGGATCCCACATGGCAAAAGAGAGAAGGGAGAGTCAGGCTGCCAGTTCTGGCAGCAGAGCAGGCCAAGATCCTGGCTGAAGTACTCAAGGGTTCCTCTCTAGAGCGTGTAGGATACAGCACACTTTCTTGGGTACAGACTGTTCTGCCTTTCCTCCTACTTGCTTGACTCCTCCTGACTTGTCCCTTCTTTCTCTAACTAAGGTGTGGCATGTCCATCTTCACTTGCTCTGTTCCTCAGCAGGGTGGTCAGCAGTAAGTGATGGGATGGATGGATTTAGCCTTTCAGTGAACAGAAAACCCTAATGTTAAGCAAGAAAACTTTGAAATCACTGCTACATACACAAGATATGGATTAAAACTGGGCAACTTTGCAGAGAAGGGGAAATGGTCACTCATGACCCCAAAATCCCAAAACTGGCTTACAAGCTTTCAGGGCACTCCAGTTCATGGAGAAGGCAGATGCCAGGATGTGTTCACTCATTTGCTTTAATGTAAAGCAATACTCTCCTCCTAGTCCTGTTGCTGGAAAAGGCTGGACTTGTTTTTGGATGACAACTTAAAAATAATAACATGGTGAGATAGATAAGTCAGACAGAAAACTTTAGCCAAAATGCTTATTATTTGGTAGCATTATAATCCATTGAGAACTGCTTAGGACCAAGTGTTGAGGTGATCTTAATAAATGTACTACTAAAATTTCTTACTACAATTTCAACAGAGACAGAAAAAAAAATTCTTTGTAGGTCATGCTATGCAGTATCTAAAGGCAGCATCTTTGAACTGGCACAGGTTAACCCTGATTTATGGGAAAGGCTGGTACCAGCAGGTAACTTTCTACTCTACAGATTTGCTTTTAATTAACATGGCTAGATATTGGTGGATACCTGTGTGGAAAGTTCTTTTCAAAACTGCTCACAGGGCATATTCCAGTAAAAACTTGCCAGGGTCAAGGGTAGGAAGCAGCACACACAGGCAACTGAACTGGCATGCTTGCTGCAAGTGCACTTGTCCTATTAACCTGCCAACCTGGCAGGTACAAAGGCTCCGTGCCTCACCTTATGAGGCATGGATTAAAATGGCAGAGGAATTGAAAGTGTAGACCTAACAATAAAAATCAAGACAGGAACATCTTCTCAGATACTTATCTGAATGGTTGCTGTTTTGAAAAGGAGAGAGATAAGCAAAGGAAAAAAGTAAGGGGACATCCTCTTTCTGCCAGGGTCTGCCCTGCCCTGTCTGCACAGTAGCAATAAGTCACTGGAGCCCTGCCCCATCCAGATTTTAAAGTTTAGAAACTTGAAACAGGAATTTCTCCATTTGTTCTCAATAGATTTATCTGGCTGCCTTCTAAAGTCCTGGTCTGCTCCAGGGGTGATGCATTTTGTTATTCTTGTTTCGAGAAGTCTAATTAGGCGACTGGAATTGAGTGCCAAAAATACCCTCTCCACAGAGCTCTTCCCAAAATAAAACCTGATTACTATAAGTAAGGATCGTGCATTGAGAGAATTTGCAATACTCACACTATTTTCAGTCCAACTTTTCATTCATTAGGGACAATGAAAAAAAAAGTAGGGACCAGTCAGGTGAAGGTATTTCTCACTGGCATTTACTCATCAGCTAATTGTTTTTGGAGCTTCAGATGCTCATGTAACACATACCTGGAAATATTCTTTACACAGAGGGATAGCTGAATGTTTACACGTTTGCAATCTGAATTTAAAGTCTCTCTTGCAGGAGACACTGTATGCAGTCAGACTGCTGCAAAGCAGCTTCCTGAGAATTCGGGGAAATGGCAGCAATGTGACAGTACCATGTCTTACACTTAGAGCTACCTACTTCCAACACTACAGCAAAACTACTGTAACTTTCAACAACTTTTGACTGACACATTACTCACCAACTGCTGCATGGTTAAATTCAGCACTGCCTTGGAAATTAGAGAATGCTCCCACCTACAAGAAAATTCACAGAAAGAAGGCAGGCAGTCTTCCCACTTATGTTGTCTAAATGGGACTTTCCAGAATGAGAGCTAAACCCAATCTTTGTTAGGAAAAGTCTGGCACTGATGCCTTCCTGGAAAGGATCCATCTTTCTCATGTCATGGAGGAAAGCCCTCAAGCTATTGAAGCATCTTTTTCTACTTCTTGAAGTTCCATCCAAGTTTCATTGATTTATGAACAGCAGTAAAAAAAATGCAACTTGCTTTCCCTTGCTTGTATTCCTCAAAAAACAATGGCAGCCTGTCAAGTAATAACTGAATGTAAAAATAAAATATAAAAAATTGAAAGAGCTGTGTCTGTCCTGCTGAAGCAGTTCTGTTCCCCACCACAGGAGCAGGTGTCAGCAGCAGGTGAGGAGATGCCCCTTCTTCACCAGATCCATACCTGGCCTCACTCATGACCCATTCTGTGAATCCCCCATTGGGAAAGTTGTCTGCTGTGAAGGAGCACTCCCCCTTGGAGCCAAGGATCCCCTTCCTGCTCTCTGGATAACAACACACTCGCTGGTGGTAAGGAGATATTTTCATCTACAGTCATACCAAATGCCACATCCACCCTTATCTACAGTCTTCATTTACCAAATAAGATTGTGAAAAATGGTCTTAGCCCCTTAGTGGTCCAGGGAATTAATGAAGGGAAAAAGATCTCACGCTTTGTACAAAAGCCCTGAAAATACATTAAAGCCTTAATGAAAACAGCAGCACCAGCAAGTGATCAGGACATCAAATTCTACTTTGCTCTCAAACCAGCCCTACCTTTTGCAGTACCTTTTTTAGGTGCTCAAAGAGGAAAAGTGCAGATGGATAGTTGAGTCTCCTTGTTTTAGTGTTTTGTTTGGTTTTTTTAAATGTAGCATTAACAGTTCTGTTCAGTTTTAAAAAAAATCTGGCTGTGCAAAGGGAGGTTTATACTCAATTTCGTGCATCTTTAAGATGTAATCCTATAAGGTTTGAACCACTGTACTTTACAAAAGCGAAAGCTTTCACTCGAGAACAACAGGTCATGTAATACAAGGAGTGAGGCACAGAGCAGCTGCACTAAGCAACTGCAAGACCAGAGAGGACTCATCCACAGGCCTCCCCTCCAGCAGCGGTGCTGTGACACGATCAGTGCCGAGCAGCCGAGGGAGATGAAGGCACCTGGTATGAGTGACTTGCCCAGAGCCAGATCAAGTTTACAGCTGACAAGACACTTGAGTTCATGTCTCCTGCCTCTCACACTTCAATCTGTTGATTTGTAGCTTGTGCAGTTCTTGAGAGAGGGCAAGGGCAGCCTGCCTGCTCTTTCAGGCAACTGACAGGGTAGGACAAAATCACACTTCTCTATTGCTGGTCCAAACACTCATGAATGCAAAAAGCAGGCAATTAAAACCACATTTTCCCCTCTCAGCAGTTTCAGGAACAGTCCTTTACATATGTCCAAGTTCATCCGTTTACCATGAAGTTCAGTTCCCTCAGAAACATGTCTCTAACAATAGTTTAGCATCTCCTTAGCATGATGTGCACTTTACCTTTTGATGGCCACTTGCTTGGAGTGGCCAGGTAGATTGGCCAGTAAAAAGAAGGGTTAATGAACAGCAGTCCTTTTTCAACACAGCTGAAGAGTTCTTAATTTTCTACGTATTCAGCTAACATTTGTGTCTTGCTAGAGCATATCTATTTATTGAATATCTCAAAACACATTCTAATTTATCTGCTGTGAAATAATAAACCCATATAAGGAAATGATACAGAAACACATGGTCTAAGAGCAACTCTGCCCAGCAGGCTTGCAGTGTGATGTTGCCCAGCCACCATTAACACTCAAAACACTGACGTGCACATGCCAAACCCATCCAGTTTAACAGTGTGGAGTTCAGTGTGGGATTAGCAGTACCTAATCCCTGCTGCTCCCTGCTCTGCTGTACAGCAGCTGCAGCAAAAGCATGGGCTCCTGATCTGGCAGTAAGAATCTCTTCAGTATCTTTCCCACAGTCCCTACCATTCTGTGCTCTCAGCACCTCCCCACTACTACTTTCTTATCTCCTCCTTCCTTGGGTCTGCTTTCAATGTATTTATCCTTCTATGACACTTAATCTTTGTTCCCTAAATTTCAATCTATTTTCCTGTACATTTACCCTTAAGTCCACAAAATAGTGAGATGCTTTCCTCCTTCAAGCTTCTCAAAGAGCCAGAACTCTGACAACTTCCCTTACCTCTGATGGTTGAGCTAAAGTCCATTTATGCCACCTGAGGTAAGGTAATCCCCCCAAAGCTTCCTCTTCCTGCAACTCATCAGCCCCTTCATCTCCTTCCTGCTGTCCCACTCAGGTAACAAAAAAATCTTACAGCAGCCTGCACAATTACACCAAAATTTGGCAAAGGTCTCCTTTCTGCTTTGTCATTCCATAAATGGGATTATCATATAGTGCTTCTATGTGCCTGACATATTAATAGCACAGCTAATTATTTTAGATTGCTTCAGTCAGATCTTGCCAACCCTCCCCCCATTTTACTTAATGAATTAATCTCAAATTCATGTTAGCACATCTGGTATATTTTTGTAAGTGGGAACACTGAACAAGACACTTACTAATAAGGAATAAGTACTTGCAATAGTTATTCTTAATGAAAAATGGAAGCTGGTAGTGGTAGGAGTACTCAAGAGCTAATAATAGTGGGTTTAAATTACAGCAAGGAATATTTTAAAACAGACATTAGGAAATGTTTTTGAATGCTCAAGGTAGTAACAGACTTGCACTGACTTCCCAAAGAGGCTGATCACTGAAGGTTTGCACTACAAGGTTAGACAAACATCTGTTGGAAACAGCAGATACAAATGATCCTGCCCTGAGGGAAGGGCAGATTTTGATGCTCCTGGAACATCTTTCTGCCTGCATTTGTTCTGTTCTGTTCTGCTCTGGCAGTGCCAACGGGATGGCTGTGGCAGTGACTGCAACGTTCTGCAGTCACCCTGCGAGCCCCACCACCTCAGCTCCTGCTATCACTAGAGCAGATCTCTCTCACGTAAAACCCTAAGCCAAGGTCCGGAGCTATTCCCCACAGCACTGCAAAGTATGCAACACAGCAGCTTCAGCAGAAAGGAGGTGGTGAGTCAAAATCAACGCCTGAGTGAGGTATGAGCAAGGCAAGGCAAGACCTGCCAGCCATCCCTTGGGCAAATCTATCTGCTGAGACATCAAAAGCCCTGGCTTGCTGGCTAAGCAACCCCAACACAGAAAATGTACAAAAACCCCTCATATTGCAGATTGTTTATGATGTGGACTGGGGATGGGGATCCTGACTAGTCTCCACTGGCTGTTCTCGATCGCAAGAATATGAGTATGCACTGGAGCTAAGTTTCATTAGTGAACTTTCAGCCTCTCTGTGTGAGCTCTTTCTTCCCTGTACTTTAATCACATCATAAACAACTACACACCTTTTCCATCACACATATCCTAAATTAGCCCCAGGACTATCCAAGAATAACAGAGCATTTTTGGGGGTTTGGTTTTTCGGTTGGTGTTTTGTGGTTTTTTTGGGTGTTCAGAGGTGGTGGTGGTTTTGAACAGCTATCTTATCAACTGCTTTAAAAGTTGGAGAGAAACAAGTGCACTCCACACAATTACAGAGGAAGTGGGTTACTGGAAGTGACACGAGGAGCTGGGGACCTTCATGCACGCAGGCACTATTTTGAAAGCCAGATGTGGAATGTTTGTTCTGCTGAGAAAATCCATTCCCCCATACTGTGCTATGCCCACTCACTTTAAATTAAAAGACTTCCAACACTATCCATCTACTCTTTCTAGTCTCTGCTGTAGGACTGGGTACATAACTTCTTCACGGGAAGCACATTAGATTCCAGAGACTCTGTAAAACGTTGTTTATCATTCTGTAAGAATTTACTTCCCAATTGCTTTCTACCAGCAGTAGCATAAGGACTGTCTCCAACACACACTTACAAATACTATTTTAATCTCCACATTAAAAACATGACTCACCATGGCTTTTTCTCACTGCTCAGCGAACACAAGTGACAAAGCATTGGTGTTGATCCCAGTAGCAGGGCATTTTTAAATGGTGGAAGGCAAAAGGAGAAAAAAAATTAGCTCAGTTCTGATTGTCCCTGTATCTCCTGAGACAAGGACTGTTTCTGTGCCACCTTTTGTACGATCAAAAGAGTAAATCAGCCTGCCTTTGCCAGAACTCAGGGTACAGTCAGAAGGCAGGATAGCTAGCATGTGTGCTAGGCATGAAAAATAACAAGTGAGTTTAAGATCCTGAGTCACTGACACCAGGAGGTTCAACTCCTGCTGCTGCAGAGAGCCTGTGGAAGTACACCAGGGAAGGGACCTACATGGACAATGCGCCACTGACTTGATACCACTTGGGCCCCAGCGTTACCACCTGTAATGGTTTTGAGTCTAGGCCTTCCTTCCGGGCAACCAGGAAGGAAGTATTCCATCCTATTCCTTTACGTAATCAAACACATAAATAGACAGAGAGAGAAGCCTCTTCCCCTTTTCTCTTCCGGCGAGGTTTGGAGACTCCCACAGCCGGTCTCGCTCCTGTGGGGGAGCTGAGGCCTGGCCGGGCCTACAGGGCCTGTTGTTTCTGCCGATCCCAGGTCCGGTGGCGTGGTGGTGGCGTTTGGCGTGATTGTGCTATCTCAAGGAAAGTATTAAGGTTTTCTTTGGTTAGTTCTTTATTGAGTGTGTATACCTGTTTTGGGGTTTTTTTTGTTTAGTCTCTTTTCCCTTTCCCTTTTCTGTTTTCGGGTGTTGGAGGTTTCTTTCTTATGTGTATATAGTTTTTGTAATTGTATATAA
Source organism: Chiroxiphia lanceolata (assembly GCF_009829145.1). NCBI lineage: Eukaryota > Metazoa > Chordata > Aves > Passeriformes > Pipridae > Chiroxiphia > Chiroxiphia lanceolata. Next base: position 20,200,824 of record NC_045642.1, on the reverse strand, counting down.
ATGTAATATAAGTGTAAATATATTTATATATTGCTTTAGTGCTCTCTCTCTCTCTCTTATTTCGGTTCTCTTGGGTTTTTTTCTTTTCCCTTGGTTTTGCGGGTGGAGCTCTTGCGGTGGGGTTTGGAGACTTAGCAGGGAGCCAGCTCCAAACCACCACACCACCTCAGCTCTTTCCAAGTTTGACAGCTTATGAAAGACAGACATATTGTCCCTGTCATTTGCTCCTCCATCGCACCCATTCACTGCAGCCCGTGCTCCCCAAAGGGGACAAGCTGACCTCTCCTCCTGGGAGCTGCTGGCCTGACCTACTTTTGCCTGCAGGATAGCCTAATGCACCATCAACACTGATGCAGCTCAGTGTGATTTCAGAAAAAATCCAGTTATCTCCTCAGTACAAACACAGCCTTGTGGATGCTATTAGTGCCTTTTTTTTTTTTTTTTCTGTGGGAAATGCATTACTGGTCAATACAGTATGTGGACGAATTACAAACAGAAGGTCCTTCTGTTCTGCTGACACTATCCCTCACCCATTCCTTCTCTTCTGCATAAATTCTGCCTTGCAACTTAGCAGTAGCCAATTAAAGATCTCATAGCCAGAATAAGAATCACAGTTAGATCTTTATCTTCAAGTCAGGCCTCCTCAATTCATTAAAAACAAAATTCAGGGTTAAGTCTCCTCCTCTGCTTAATTCAAGTCATATCCTTCAGCCCAAAGGAAGAAACGAGTGTCAAATCCAACACTCAGACACTTTATCACTATTATCATAGTAAAGCTTTATATGCAGGCACTGAGGGTCTTAAATTAAATGTCAAATATTATTTGGCACCAGGAACATGAAGTATAGCCGCCCACAGGGAAAAGGAGCCTGACAGCTTTGGTCTGCTTGTCAAAACAGCAGTTGTCTCATTCAGCTCTTCAGGCAAAAGAACCACTATTTGCCAAACCAGAAGTTATCCGAATCAACTCACTGATTCCTACCAAAAAAAGGTGTTGGTGATGGTAGGGAGTAAGGGCAAATTTTTAATCCTATTCAGATGTTGAAAAGATTAATTTCTCCACTGGCAACACTAAAACAAAAGAAGATATAGAGATGTCTCAAATTTTTAAATTTTTTTTCATTGAGGTGAAACAAGATCAATGAATCTTCTCCCCTTTCAGCTTGCCTGTGTCTTCCTCACCAGTTAAACAAAATAAATGCCCTGAACTTACTTCCCTCTCAGCCTACCCAGCAACTGTTGCTGCCTATTTGAACAGCCTCCAGAAAGCCTGCCAGTTGAAGTCTAATTAATTGCTTCAGCATATTCATTTCATGTTTGTATGGGAAAACATATAATACGTATAATTGGAGACACCCCTAGTTGTTTAGCCCTCCAGTGGCTGGCACTGCAGCACAGCCACACTGCAAACCCTGCTTGGTGGAGGAAAAGGTGGGATCCTCTAACACAGCAACTACAGATGTGTTCAGAGCAACAAAGAACCCCAAAATTCCCAAAGCCTACAGCATTGCTGCAAAGGTACATTACTAGGTATTGCTGATAATCTTCAAGATTTTAGAAAATGCTGCACCAAATAGAGAAATTTTGCTTACAAAAAAGCAAAATAATTTGGAAATCAATAACTTTTTCTGTTTCTTCATCAAGGAACATTCTGTGCCCCCACAGACCAGGACTGCAGCCCTCCCTTTGTATGGGGAGCAGAACTAGGACTGCAAGCCGGAGAGGAAAATGGAGAAAACAGCAGGTCCCAACTGGCACAAGTGGGCACACATGCATGCCTAAACATGTGCTGGAAAATATATGGCAATTACATCTGTCTCCCTGACGCATCAAATTCATTTTAAGTGGGGGTCTGGTCAGACTGTAACACCATGGTCATGTTTGAATGTGCAGAGCCCAGGAAGAAGAATGACGCACAAGACACAGAGAGAGACACAAATGCATTCTTGACATTTTTTACTGAAAAAAAAAAAATCTTCGTCCACACCAACACAAGCACAAACTGGGAGCCTGCTGAAGTCAAGGACAGGTATATTAGCTGCAGGAGGAAGTGGAAGAGTGGATGAAAACATTAAAGTAGAAAATAAAACAAGTTTCCACTATGAAAATTCTGTTTCAATGCTCACATGCTTAACAATCTTTCTTCTCTCAGCCCGCAACAGAAAGTGCTAAAAAGGCTCTTTCCAGTATGAAGATTTATGAGTTTTACTGTCTGCAAACAAGAGCTGAACATGTTGAACTCCAGAAGGGACTCGGGACCCACTCTGCCCCATGGTCATGAGGCAAAACTGCTGTTTTCACAGCTCTTCAATTAAAGAAATAAAAGGCAATTTTGAGTATTTGGGGGGATGTTGGAATCCATCCAAGTCGTAGCAGAGAAAGGAGAAGCTGTGAGACTTGTAGGAGACAAAAGCATAAATTTTCATCTACCCTTTGCAGAGCTCTAACATTAATGCTAAAAATAACTACAGCCACCTGCGGGATTTCAGCGTTTGGATTAATCAAGTCTTACAGAGTTGGGGGCGGGGGTAAAGCGCTAGAGGAACAAAGGGCGGAAGGGTCTCAGGACCTGAGCGTACCGACAAGGACGTGGCACCCAGAGAACAAGCTGCCGTTTGTTCCTGGCTAGGGCAGATGTTCCATAAGGATTACAGCAGGGGAAGGAAGGTGAAAAAAATGGGGCAGGCACAAAAGCACATGGGTCAGGCTAGACCAGAGCTGTCAGCCTTCCCTAACCATAGTATTAAAGTTTAATTAGTCTGAGATGTTTTATAAGCCAGGATAACCTAGCTGGGAGCAGCATGTCTTCAGATACAACTTTCCTCCATGGCCTTTCATATGCCTAGCTTTGGCTTGCCACTTCCACACTTGATGCTACATAACTTCCACACTTGATGCAAACTTCACAAACACTAAAGTGTGCAACTCAGCAGCTCTGAAGGGCGGAAACCACCGCTGGGCTCCAAAGGAAAACAGACGGTGAGGGTTAGAGATGGGAAAGACCTGTTGGGGTAACTTCTAGTCACTCTAGTCTCTGTATTATGCTATTATTTTATCCTGTTCAATTCATATCAAAAGAAGGCAGCTAAGCTTCTGGTGTCTTCCTGAAGAGAAGATTATTGCTGACTTTGAGGTTTGGGACTTTTTTGTAATGTGCGATCCCTATTTGTTTTTCCATGCAATCATGAAAATCTTCTTGTACCAAATACTGTAATCTCAAGCCTACCAATATGCTTTATTTTACAAATATGTTGTGGATTAGAAGCCATCTCTCTTCTTTTAGGGCTGTTTATAAAATGGTACTACTAGATGGTGGCTTTGCCCTGCAGCTTTCTCTCTCTTGATGCCTCACTGGAAGGTCCAAAGCCACATCAGTTGATACTTCCACTTTTGGATTTTGGTTAATAAATTAGGATTTACATTAGCCGTAACCATTAGTGGCTCTTGCTCCAATGTCAGATAGAGGATCCAGTACTCCAGATATTGCACCTTCTCTCCTATTTACAAAAAGACCTTACAGAATGATTTGTTGTATTCACCCCTCCTGATCACATTCTCTGACACTGCATGAAAAGCTAAGAACAGCTTTGAGTTCTCTATGATGCTCCAGTGTGACCTTAGTTACAGCCTGGTAAAGTCTGGACCTTTCATGTGATAATTGCCCAAAGCCATTCTATAACAAAATCTAGTCATTAAGGTAAACGCTGGGGTAAAAATTCATTAAGTATTTGTCTGCAGTTCAGAGAAAAACAAACAAATAAAACACGAAAACACAGCAAACCCTCACATAACAGTTAAATGTTCATAGTCAGAAACTGAGGGTGAAAATACAACTTAATACTAAGCACATTAGAAGCCTGCTTTCTCTGGTTTTTTGATTGGCAGGTTTAATTAGAGTTTAATGCAATGTTCATACAGGCATTAACAATACACTGAACTTAGATCAAGGAGAATGAAAGGCAACAGCAAGCAAGCAAATGCTCAAACAAGCAATCACTTCTGTAACTTACTTTTGGGTCTGTGAACTTGAACTTTAGCCTTTCCACCATCTCCAGCCTGAACAGGTTCCACACAACAGGCTCTGCTCTGTAAGGATGGGGAGCAGAGGGCACGAGACAGCACTCATTTCAACTCTACAAAGCACAACAAAGATTCTCAGTAAACAATGGGAGGCAGCAATTCTTCAGCTTATTCTATCAGCCAAGTTGCAGCAAAACTATGAATACATTAGCCTGCCCTTGTGGGACTGCTTTTGTTCAGTCAAAAGGACCAAGAAAGAATGGGAAAAAAATGAAAGCAAGCATGAATTGGCAAAAGAAAAAAAAAAAAGGAAGAAAGAATAGCTGCCAAGTGAACTGGGAAACCTTCTAGAAAGAAAATTAAATTTAATTGCACAGGCAATTCATTTTTCTCATGGCTTTTTTGCATCCTTGTTAATGAAGTCAGGCTATGAGAGATGTTCCTGGATGCTGCACTGCCACCGCCAAAGTCAGTGGCTCAGGAGTTTGTGGGGGGCACTCACTCTTTGCAGGCACAGGTGTTAAATTTGCTTTTCTAAGACGCACATTGAGTGCCTGATGAATTAATACTCTGAATATCTATTTTGATTTATTTATAAAAGGGAATAGAGATTTTAAAAGTACTAATTAAGGAAGCAATCAAGGATTCAATCTTCAGGAGAGAAAATGTGAAGTGTGAGGCACTTAACAAATACCTGAAATATTTGTTTAATTTGCTTCAACAACTCCCTGCAAAAAACTGTTGCTCTTACTTGAGAGGCAGCAGCTTGTTGACAAATGAAAGAGATGAAGCAAAGTCTAATCAAAGCTTATTCAGGAGCATTTTCTGATTTCATCTACAGTATTTAACAGAACAGAATTTGAAAAATGTCCTGACACCTTGCTAGAGGGAGGCTTAGATAACTAAACCTTGATTCAAATGCTGACTTCCAAAATGTCAATTTTCGACCTCCCACCTAATCCTAAAGACACTTCAGTGTCTACCAACAAAACACTCTAAATACACTTTTTCCCTTCTCTAGCAGGGAGGAGACTGCCTAAGTCTCAGAGACCAAAAAGCTTGGCAGCAGCCTTGCACATTGTTTCCCATCTAATTCATCCACTGAACCATTCTTTTGCCTTTGCCACAGGCAGACCACATGTAAAACAAAATGAAGTAATGCTTTCACGATCCCCTTGTTTTGCATAGCCAGCACCCTTCCAACAAAGGTCAGGCTCAGATGCTCTCTGCTTCACAGACCTGAAGCCAGGTCCTCTCAAGGGAAGTGATCCAGCTCTTGGTCTGCTGGCCCCTCTGGGGCAGGACTCGGTATCTCCTTGTCTATGCATAAATAATTAGACCGAATACAGAAAAAGGAGATTCATTGCTGTATATTCCAATATGAACCAGGTGTTCTCTTTGGCATGGAAGCTTAAACTATATATTTCTCCTAAGCATCTGTCGACCTCATGGATCCACATTTTGGGTTTCCTTAATCACCTTCTCAGTAACTGTTCTCCATATAACAGGGGAAGCCTAGGCCCTAAATCAGAAGAGTAGTTGATATTACAGTAGTTGCCTGATAACTTCAGAGCTAGGAGATATGAGACTAAGGCTCTTTGCCAAATCTAGCCCCTCACAGATATCACTCTTGACAAACTCCCTCTTGTTCACACAGTGAAAAACAGGAAGAACGCTGGAGGTCCTTTTTGTGTTTCTGCCCAGTAATCCAGACCACATATTAACAAGACTACTGGATTTTTACATCAAGATGCTGTTATTTTTGCTTTATCCTGATACCACCTTCCACTACGGCTCACCAGGAACAAGAGGTTGCTACACCAAACAGGCATCATCTGCTATCAGGCACTTTGGCTCTTACCTCCACTCACAATGGAAAAAAAGAAGTGGTGTAGATATCCTACCTAACCATGGTTTCAACCTTCCAGGGACATGTCACAGCACTAATGAGGGTGGTCAATGCTAATACAGAAGCCTTCCAAAGTGAGTGTGGGGTAAAGACCAGGCTAAACTAACTGTACTATTGGAGACAATGAGAGGTGGGAAAGGAGATCACCTCCAAAGGGCACTAATGGCTTCCAACAACATAACCAACAATATGGGGATTTCTGGATGCACCTTGATTGACCCTAACAAAATTCCTTCTGATGCAGGTGAATACTTCCTTGCCATCCCACCAATTACCACTACCTCAAGACTCTTTGACTTCACAGTACTCATCCCACTGCTGAAGAGCCCTTCTAAACATCATTTACCAGACGGTCACAAACCAAAATGAAATCCTATTTCACATATATTTGGATTCTGGTGCACGGAAATGAATGAATTTCCTCTGCTCCTTACCCATCTTTCTCACTCTAAATCTCATGATGCTTCTGGAGTGCCAATCACTAGACTGCCTAGGTACTGCATCCTCCACTTTGGACAGCACAATTATCACTTGAGCAATCAGCTTGTGACATAACAAGCATAAACAGCAGCAAGAGATAAAAATCAAAAGCCACAATGTTTTCACACAGGTGCCCCAAGTTGCCAAGCAAAAGAAACCATAACCTTATAACAGATACTACGCTGGCAGGATTGCTTCCAGAAAGCAAGCAGCATCAGTGTCAAGTGACCTGAGAGACTGGTAATACTCAAGATGGAAGGCAAAATGATTTAAACAAGTCAGGAAGCATCCCAGTAGTCCATTAACACCCCTCTGAACTGACTGATAGAGGTGGAAAACAAGAACATTTTTCCCTTTTTCAAGAGACACTGCAGATACTGAACATGAAATCCAGAGATATGTGTATAAGTTCCACCTGACTCCAGCTTCAGCCACGACCTGGCTCCACTTCGGCAGCTCCGCAGCTTTGACCGCTGAGCAGCATGGGGGCACCCACTGCACTTTTGGTTTCCCTTGCTGTATGGCTCTTGTGCAAGATGAAATACTGTCCCAACTGGTTTGCATTACTGTTCTCTCTAAAGTAAGCAGTCATAAATGTAGTAAGTGAGCACAATGGCAACATGCAGGGGCACTTCTCTGCAGGGACAGGAGGCAAGTCCTTCAGGCTTAAACACACACTATAGACAATGTGATCTATCCCAGTGCTAAAAAAATCTTAGCCATTAAAGCCTTTCCAGCCTGGACAAAGCCAACAATGTGAATTATGCACAAACACTAATCCATCTTATTTGGCCTTTACTTGACCCACCCTCTCTTCACACAGCAGGAAGCCTACCAACTCATAGATGTTGATGCTCTCCCACAGAGCATTTCTAACTCATAACAACTTTACCTGGCTGTCCTCAGCCATAGCCCACCTCACACAGATGGTACAGCAAGGAACCAAGTACCTGGGAGGGTGTCAGCAGGACACATGATGAACACACGCTTGCTAGCTTATTTCAAGAAAAATTGTTCTCCGAGGAAGTAAAAGCTTTAGCTACCATGTATTAATCTTTTCACTAATGGAGATGGGAGCATAATGATTAGATGTGGGTATATATAAATCAGTAGCATTCAATTAATTTAACCTGCGTACATTATGATCTAAGTAAGGTCAGCATGGACTAAAGGCAGGTTATGCACAACTTCCAGGGAGTTGGGGTGGAGGAGGGAGCACTCTATGACAGAGAGGACTGTCAGTAATCTCACTGCAACACCAAGACCCCAGAGATCACTTTGCTCCAAACTAGACTCCAGAAAAGACCTTGAGAAGGTGAGGTTGTCACAAGGGCTCAAGCATCAATAGCAGCTTGAACCAAAGCACAAAATATAACAAGGGACTCTTGCCTCCTCCAAAACACCCCAACTCAGCTAGCCATGTTTCTCCCTGATTTTCTGAAGTTCTTGGTTTGCTTAATGCTAGAGAGAGACAAGGACAAAGAAGAACACAGTTATATAGCAATCTTGCTTGTATGAATGGGTCTGTGGTGTGACACTTCCCTTAGAAAAAAGAAAAGCCTTGATCTTCAGGAGCAACTAAAGCATTAAAGAAAGAACACAGCCTACTTCCTAGATGAAGACCTGAAGTTACATTTCTTCCATACCCCCAGATAATAGGTCTTATTTCTCAGAACAACTTTAATATGCCCAATTTCTACTGCAATCACAACAGACCCTGGGCACAAAACAGGAGCTGTTTTTATAAACCCTATGGAAATCCCTACTTTACATATAAAATATGCTAAATCATATGTTTTTCCCACCATCTAGCAGTTGGGAAAAAACCCTCATCATTAGCCTTTTTGCTAACACTGCCAGATGAGACAACACTTATGCTACCGGCACTACTCATGGTAGTCATCACATGGCACCAGCCTTTTCGTTATGGTTGGAAGCAACTTGAAGGCCAGAGGACTGATATTTTGCTGACAGACCCCCCTGAACCGCTCCACTCCCCTCTCTCACCAGCACCAAAGTAGGAGAGGAGCTTCCTAAAGCATCCAGCAGTGAAGGAACATGGGGGAACTGCTGCCTTCTTGCACAGATCGTTTTGTCTGTTAATGAACAATGTAGCTGTCAACTGAGTAATAAACTTCCAATTCCTGATGCTTCTTCTGAGTATCCTTCCTGCCCCTGTCTAGTTTAATAGTTTAAAAGCCTCCCATTGCTTTGCCCTTTTATTGGACTTTTAGTAATGCAGCCATCAAGCAACTTCTTGGGAAATATATGATGAAACCTACCAGGGTTACAAGGGCATCTTGCACCAGCAGGTTCCTGGAACAGCCCTCAAGCTGCCACCTGACAAGGCAGGACTGCAGGCTCAGCCACCTCCTGAAGTGACATGACAGGAGGCTGGAGCTGTTCAGAAGAGGCCGGCTGGGTGGCACAGACATCAAGGAAAACCACACTTCGGTGATTATCAAGAGCCACGTGCACAATTATTACTTACGCCAGGAGCTCCCAGCTGTTTCCCTCACGGAAAGCAACCATTGCCCTGGACTGGTGACATCTACCCCTACTCACACGGCAGTGTTCTGCCTTAGACCATCCCTGACCTTGCCTTCATGTCGTCCCCATCCGTTCTTCCCCCGCATGGCACCTGTGCCTGCCCACGGAGCGCGCGGCTCTGCGCGACCGCGGGTCGCTTCCCGGCTATTTTGGGCAACTGAGGAAATGCCTGATCAGTGTCCCCTCGCCCCAGTGGGATGCCCCACTGTCGCCACCGAGGCTCCCCCGCCCCACGGTCCCCGCGCACCCCCCGCCCGGCGCTCCCCGTCCCGCTCCGCCCCCGGGGCCGGGGGGGAGCCTTAAACCGGCGATGCCGCGCGGCGCCTCGGTGGGTTTGGGTTGTCGCTGGTCCTCGGCCCGAAGGAGTCAGACATCCTCTAAACGTGCGCTCCGCGGGCCCAAGTGCTTGGCGTCCCGCGATGCCCGCACGAACACCCACTCGCGCCCACACAGAGATCCCTCGGTGACAGCGAACCCGCTGTGCATCACCAGGGACTCGCTGTGGCTCCAGAACAAGAGATTATCGTTAATCTTGTTAATTATCACTGCAATTCGCGTGGTTTTTATCAACGATGTCTGGCCTGAACATCAGGCAGTGTAACAACATGCGCTGGAAGTCCTTTATTATTTATTTAGGGTAAATTCCTGCTGCAGCACCGCTACCCAGTTTGCTTCAGTTTGCTTCTTGCCGCTGATCGTTGTGTCCTCTAATTTTGCTCTTGCACAGCAGGGAATGAGGATGGTGCATTCTCCGATTGCAAAATCCATCAAGCAAGACTCTAGGGGAAAAATGGTCCTTGGTGGTGCCCTCTTTTACTGCACTAAACAAAGGCTACAGGGATGCTATTAGCTGTGCCACAGCTTTTCTGTGGAGTTGCTTGTTTCATGACAGCTGAGCTCAGGCATTTAATTCAGGTCCAGCTGGCCCAGTGCTTAGGCTGGAAGCAGCTCACCTTTTGCCTGCAGACAGTGAGCAAGCTGCTTGGGCAGAGCTGAAACGGCAGTGTCTGCCTTGTGCTTCACCTCCTTGTCTTACACATGGTCGGAGCTCACTCCCTCCTCACAAGCCACAGCAGCCAGAGCCAACCTTGCACCCAACAATACTGACTGAGTATTGGATGCAGAGGCACATTCCAACCCATGTGAGGGGAGTGCTCAGGACAGGGAGCTGTGCTGTGGCTCTGCAAGGGTAGATGGGTACAGGTGACTGCAAATGATGGTGATAAGTGTTTGAAGTGATCCATGGAGGTGGAGGTGGCCCTAAGCTTTTACCAGTGGAAAGTACAATGGCTGTGCTTTCATGGGAGTGGGCCTTGGCATTTGAATCCAGAGCTGCAGTGATGCAAACCTTATGCCTGTAAGAATTTATCAGCTTGCTTTCATACAAAATTGCATTTGCAGTCAAAATGCCATCCAAACCCAAATTTTAGCAGTGTCTCTCCCTGATGTAGCCGTCCTATGGAAGGCTGGCTGTGGGACATTTAGGGACGTGAGCATTGTCTTCTGTTCCTCTCTATTTTGTAATGTAATGGACTACCACATCTCCTTGGCACGGTCCTTAGGGGCTTTAGAAATAAGGCTTGTCAAGAACGAAGTCAAAGGCCCTAGAGAGCTGTCTGATGAGGAACAAGCAAGTTTTTATGTGCTCTAAACCCTCCCACCCAATTTCTCTGCTGCTTGTAGGCAGTCCAGCCCTTTCAGCACACATTAGTGAACATCACTAGCCTATTGGAAAAAGTTCTGGAAATGAAAAATGAAATGTACTCTATTTAGTCTTCAGTTAAGGAAGAAGAGTTTACTCCATCTCTCTAGGGCAACAAAAACTGGAGCAGAGTGTTAGGTTCATTGAACATTAATGATCTTTTTTTATTATGCTAAATTATTGCTTCCTTAACCAGCAATCAAATACAATAGCTTTATTAAAGCCTGTTTCAGTTAGAAAAATGAAAGTGCCTTTCTGCTGCAGTAGCTCTCATGAATGACAAAGGAGCAAGGGCCCTACAACGGAGTGATTGTTGGAAACAAGGGAAACAATGGTCCCTGCTGCTTCTGCAGATGTCCTCACCTTTCCCCTGCCCTGGTAACAGAGACATCGAGCTACCCAAAGGAGAAGCTAATTTCAGCTTCGTGCTCACCCAACTGCAGCTCCTCTGGCCCCCTGCACTGTGAGCCATGCCCTGCTGAGCAGCGCTCTCTCACCCCACAATGAAAAATATAAAATCTCCTAAAAAGGCATTTAACACATAACCCAGGTTGGAATAAAGTGTCTTGTTACAGCAATGAGGAACAAGCTCGAGCTGTAATAATACAATCCTGTGGGGGAAAAAATAATCTGAAGCAAAATGAGTCAATTTTGGTGCAAGTCTATGGAGGCAATGCTACACTCCTTAGACAAAATTAAATAAAACAGTTTTGATGGAGTTCTGTGGAGGTCACAGTCCAACGTAACTGCAATGGAAAATTGGCGTTCTGTTAAGTACGCTGCTGCTGAAAGGAAAGGGTATAAAGCCATGGGAAACACAATAGGTATAAAAAATAAGGTTGAAATTAACTTTTGAAATGGATTTATTTATACCACACCCCGACTGTGTCCCTCTCTGGCACTGTAGCACGCTTGTGAGATGACTGCCTCTTGCAGCAGCTCAACACTACCCCATGTGCTGTTCACAAAAACCAGGTGCATGGTCTCATCTGCTGCAAGAGAAGAACACAGTGGCTGAGGTGTCGTCTCCAGAAGTCCCTGAGCCATAACTGTGGCAGTGTGTTCCACTCTCCCTACCTGCCTGCCCTAGGTGCATAGGCAGCTTGACCCAGCTGGGCTACTCAGCAGTTGGGGATCCTTCGGCAGCACTCTCAGACATTCATCTTCACAGCACTCCAGCATGGTATTTAAAATGCCATTGTTCTGTAATCTGTGGCATACACAACAAATATCTTATCTGGGACACAGTTCAAATCTGAGTGGGTTTGGGTGGGAAATGGGAATGAACCATGTCATTTGCATGGTGGGAAGCACATGGAGGGGAGAGGCAGTGCTGGCAGAGGAATGCTGCTGAGCACATGGAGAAAAAGTCCAGCAATTTCCCCAGGGGTCAAAAGAGTTGTTTTATTTCAACAAGACACTTTTGAGCTATGGGAACTTCAATTTTAAAGTAGTTTCTCCCTTCTCCAATCTCTCTCTGTCTTGGCATCCGTGCCATACTACCCTCTGATGTTACATATTCTGCTTGAAATCTACCTGGAAAAGGGGAGGATCAATAGGCTCTCAGTTTTGCATCCATGGCAACACATACTTTACATATCATTTTATCCTGAACAAAGGAAAATTAAAGACTTGGGGTTTCAGGGAAAGAGGGGAGTTAAGGCAGCTGGCTTTGCCTCCAGGTGCACACTTGTCATATTGAATCCTTAATGCAGTGAACTTAAGAAAAGTGTTGATAGAGCAAAACTTGAGACTCTGTGAGAAGAATATGAATGCCAGGTTTATTTCCACTGACAGTACTCACAGTCTAATGCAAACTAGCAGAGCTATCACCAGCTCTTAACAGACAAGCATGTAAATAAGTTATTCTCAAAAAGTAATTATAGGAAAAAACCACCCAATACCTCACTCCAAAAAAACCCACAAAACCCCCAAAAACAAAATTAAAAACCACAAACAAACAAATGAAAAAAATCATAACAAAACAACAACATAAGAAACCACCAAGCAATATCAAACATTTATATTTTGGACTAATCATATTCTAAACCTTATTCTGACTTCTACTGGCAGAAGGCTAGAAAATCAGTTTTCAAGCTGCAATGGTTTAAGTCAAAAGAAAGCCCTTCCTGTGCTCCTGAACCCTGGAAAGTGTTGCTAATACTAGGTGGCATTTGTGATAATATTAGATTTGATATCTGATATACAGAAGCCTCACCTATGTCTGCTGATTTAAGTTCATTACTTCATCATAATAAAGTTGGTTTGGTTTTTGTCTTCCAAATCCCGTTATTCTGAATTTGGGTTGAACAGTGATTAAATTAGGTGTCAACAGCATAAAATGGCCTGATTTCCTTCTGCTGTGTCCCTAGGGTTTTATTTACACAATCACAGTATGAGTAAAATGCATAAAACCATGCATTTTTTGTATGGTTTAATTTTGCAATTATTTAGATCCACACTTTCAAAAGTGCAACTTCCTACACCAAAAGCAAGGCAGTGGAAAAGCCATTTCCTAGTTTTCTGTCTGTCCACATCCACATGAAATCCAAAATCTTTCCAAGTCATTACTGTGCTCTCTGTAACTGCACATGCCTGTGCTAATATATAAGTGTTGCACTGACTCCTCCAATCACAAATTTTCAAATTTCAAAGCTCTGCTTTTCCAGGGATGACTTGGAACCTGGTCTGCTATGAGGCTTCATGTGCTCCTGATAAGGCAAGGAGAATCCAAAAGCAGCATCAGGCCAGCTGGTGGGTGGGAATGGGCACAACTTGCTAGAAGCAAGTCCAGAGACAATCCCAGAGGAATCAGTGGATCACATCAGACCAACCACTGTGCAAACTCCTACTTGCACATTGCAAGCCTGGCACTCCTGTGTCAACAGTATCTAAGGAGCAAGAGCTTGACTTGAAAGGCTTCATTCACCAGCATAGAGCTTTTTCCTGGTCTCTTGTTAATGATGTATCTAAAGATGCTCTGTCTGGTTGCTAGCAAAGGCAGGCACAGAGACCACAGTTTCCATAGAAAATATATGCAGTTAATACAGCACTGTTGAGTAAAACCTTATAGATTTTACAGCATACTTTAAGGCTGTTTATTAAGCCATGTCTCTGGGGTCAGTATCCCAGAAGACAACAGATGTAGGCATGTGAGCCATTGATGTCACGTTTGTGCTCATTAAGAACAAAAAGATCCAGTCTAAATATGGGAAAAGAGAAATAATTCATCTGGATACTGAAAAGTGCCTGCAGTTGGGTTATTCCATTGAGTCCACATTACTGCCCTTCAAGGTATGTGTCACACAAGGACTCTGGGAAAAATATGAGACAGACAAAGATATCACAGCTTTCCTTTATTTACAGTTACCACCCTGAGGCTTTTATCTATAGTCTCAGGACTGTGTTACCTTTTCTTTACTCTGAAGCCTGCCTGGCATTGTTTGGAAACAAGGTGAGCTCTGCAATGTAGCTGTGCTGCTCCTGCAAGGGCAGCAACACGGACGGTACTGGGCAGAGGTATGGGGGAAGCCAAGCAGCAAGAACAACCTTTCTGCCAGTTCCCAGCAGCAGCATGGGCAACCTAAGCCGCCAGCTGCCACCTTGGGGGAAGTGGGTCCCCTGAGGGGCCACAAACAAGGGCCCCTCCTGCCCATGGCAGATGGTGAAGCCTCCCGCCAGCCAGCAGTATCAAGAGCACCTCAGAAGTGAGAGAGTGCTGCTGCCAGCACAGCATGGCTACGTAGAAAAAAACCTGGGCCCAAGTCTTGGTGGCTTGAGGGCAAGGTTTGCCTTAGCTTACATCCCACTTCAATGCCAGTGTCAGGCAACATGCTCTCAGTTCCTCTGTTCCTGTTTTCCGCTCTGTAACATGAGGGCAATAAGATACAGGCCACGAGAGCATTGTGATGCCTAACTCGTCTTTGTAAAATGCTTTGAATCCGTCCTGAAATGCTCTGCCAAAGTTCATAGCACATCATCAATATTACCACAGTATTTATTGTCTCTGAATGGTCCATGTCATTATCATTAAGAATGAATATTATTCTTTATTAGGCACCTATGTTATATCTTAGCTCCTTGGCAGTTGTTCAGAAATGCTGTAAATGCTTTTCTTGTATTTGCCCTTCCCCAACAATTTCAGGAAGATGTACGCACATCTAAAATGTTAGAAGTCAAAATTCTTTAATTTCTAATGCATAAAAGACTCCATCTGGCACACCTATATTTTTCAGCTATTATGCAAAGTGAGAACTGAAATATTAACAAGCTTTTTGAGTAATTCATATCAGGCAGGATAATTTTAAAAGTTTTTCAGTGAGTATACTTTTCTTTCTGAGAAGAAATTCTCTGGATGACTGTGAACGTACTGATAGTTGCTGGAATTGAAAGAAATGGATGGGTATCATTAAAATGACAGCAGACTGAAAAATTACAACGAAGAAAACACTTATTTGCATTTCAACATAAAATAACATGTCATGTGTTCTTTACCACCCTAGCTGGTGTTTCTGGGGCATTATGTGCAAGTATGGGCAGGTTCCTCCTAACACAGAATAGCAAGTGGAGGGAGCATGCCTCATGGGCAGGCAGACCTGTCTGTGTGTGGTATAAAATATACCGGCATGTGTGATTATCAGTGACATCTGAAAACTTGAAGAAAAGTGTGGACAGGAGCAAAAATTATCTAGATGGTAAAGAAAATGGTAAAGAAAATGAGCTGAACATTTTGAACAAGGCATGGGGTCAATACACTGAAGTTCTCTTTCCAGATAATAAGGATTTAAGCATTTTGAATGTCGACAAGTTCACTGGAGCATGTTCCTTCCTAGTGGTCAGACTCTGTGGTGTCTCTTGCAGAAGCAGCTATCCCACCTCTATGTTTTGGCAGTGCCCCTGTTCCAGCTTTTCCATTGGCAAGGATCAAGAACCTCAGCTGAGCAGCTCACAGCTGCAGCCTCACCTTGTGGGACATGTCTCCCTGCTTCCTGAAGGATCCTTCTGCTTTTGCTTCCCAGCTCTGAGGTCAAAATCTGAGTTTCAAGAGCAGCTTTAGCTGCCAAAGTGCTGAGGATGATCCTGGCAGGGAGAAGCAAGACAAAACCTTGCATTAATAAATATACAGAAACATCCATATTTTTGCCACTTGGTACCTGCTAAAAATCATGTGCTGGGTTTCCCACTTGCATTGGATGAGAGCTGTGCCTGTCCCTATTCCTGGTCCAAAGCACAGCTGGTGACATGGCCAGCCAGAGCAAAGAGCTGTGACACGGTGCTCATGGCAGACAGGTTGACTGCTCCCAGTCTGGACGAGCCCAGCCCCATCCTCTGCACCAGCTGCCACTCTGCCGACACCGGATTACACTGGGGTTAGTACAGATCTTGCAGCTTCATGGGCCACCTGTTTTGATCCTGTCTGAATATGATTGGGTTGCTCTGTGGCTTAAACATCTATTTTCAACTCAAGGGGGTGGGAGGCGAAGGAGGAGGAAGGGAGATGGCTGTGCTGGGGCTGATCCTCAGGGTTGTCTTCTCCAAGGGAAAACAAAATCTCTCTAACACTTGCATTCACTAATGTCATGATTCGTATAAATTTCTGACACTGCAAATGCATCTGTGATCTACATACTAACCCAAACTGTCCATACATTTACAAGGCATCAGTACATCACCCATGAAGCAACCAAGGCTTAGCTCCATACTTCGGTAAATAACCTATCTGTCCTATGTCTCTGATCATAGACAGGTTTCCTGATGTCACCAAAAGCACTGTTAAGACAGATGGGATTGACATGCTGTTTAATAGGGAGTAGATGTCACATGAAGCAGTTGTCTACTTTCTCTTCAGCATAAAGGAGCTAAACCTGACAGTTTCAAAGAGAAAAAAAAATTGTAACCTGGTTGTTAAAATTCACAAGGAAAAAAATCCTAAATATCCTCTTTTATTAAATCTATGAATAATTTTATTATTTTTATGGAAATAGTTTCATATCAAGGAATAGTAATTGTAGAGTCCAGAGAACAGTTACTGCACTGTCCTGATTGTGTAGGAGAGGCCTAGAAAATGAAACTGCCTGGAGACTCATTACTGACAAAAAATGCCTTGTTTATGTGCCTTGACTAGGAGGAGCAACACATAAGTAAAACAACTATCTGGACTATTCACTGATAAGTCAATTACATTTCTAATTTATTTTTAATCATCTGAAGCACTGGTAGGAACCTAAGGAGGGGAAATTAAGTTTTTTCTTAAAGAAGAAGAATGTCTCCTTCTGTAGAGATATTCAAAAGCCGTCTGGACACAATCCTGAGTAACATGCTCTAGGGGACCCTGCTTGGACAGGGAGGTTGGGCCACACAGCCTCCAGTCTTCCTATCTTATCCATTCTGTGATTAAAGAAAAAGAGAAGACAACCCAGGAGCATCCGTTTAACTGTATCAGCTCCAATGACTCATCTTCAGAAGGTCAAATATTCATCAGCTCCATAATAAATGACAAACTGGTAAGAGAACTGACAGTCATTGATTGTGGTCCATTGTTCTACAGCTGACAGGCACCTGAGGAACCTGATTAGGAGCTCCTCCGTGTTGGCTTGAGCAGATGGATAAATGACTGCACTGGGCTCTGTCATATGAGATTTCAGCAGCCTCAGACTCTGTCATTGGACAGCATCCCATGTAACGTGTTGTGCTGGTCCCCAGGCTGTTTCTGTCACCCTCTGCCCTGTGCCATGTTGCCAGGAAGGGAATAACTCAATGCTATCTACTAACCAATTTAATGAGCCCTGAAAGCAGTATAGCTGGACTCAGTGTAGCATTCCCAGTTTACTTTTTTTCCCCTTCTTTGCTGCTCTTTTGATAAATTTCTGCACAGGTAATTGTTTTTATGAGCCAGCAGATGACAGCCTCATTTCTGACACAACCTGAAATATTTCTTGCTAGAGGAGCTCATAAAACCTCCTATCATCCTGACTCTCACAGCAGGCTCTGGTTAGCTGGGCTCCCAGCAGTCTGCTAGGTTAGTCGACAAAGAAAGGAACAAGAAGCACCACTGTCAGTCCCCCTGGTCATTTCTAAAAGAGGGATGAAGCATATCTCTATTAATACTCATTGTGGATATACTCATGACCAGTTTTTGCATCCTAACTGCGGGGAAATTCATGCTCTTACCCCTGCAGAGCAGTAAATCAGAAAATATTTTAGAGTGTTACTTGCATTTAACAAATCACAAACAGGGCCTGATTTTGATCTCTGGTGGCTACCAAACCAACTCCACTGGGCAGTTGCCTTGCTGGATAGCTGATATGAAAGGAAATAATATAATTAATATCCTCCAGATCCTTGCATACAGGTTCATCCATAAACTGTGCCACCTTACTTTGCACTGCACTGTTAAAAAATAAAAAATAGCTCTTTTTCTGATAAGCAGTTCCTGTATGTTTTTAACAAAAAAAAAAGGAAACAATTACCCCTCCTTAACTTGAACAAACTAAAGGGTATTGGAAATTTTGGAGATGATGAAGGTGACCCAGTTAAACTAAAGCAAACTGACTAACTGCAGTCATTTAAACAAATAAATTCCTTGCTCATCTACAAGAATTCATGTATAGCTAAAAAATATTCACAATAGCAGCTTCAAACCATAGTTTATTAATGCCCTTTCCCCCACAGCAGGATACAGAAAGGAAACTGGCAAGATAGGCACATTAAAAAATGATGATTCCTCTGATTGAAACATATGATACCAGAAATACACCTCCCTTCTTTTATGCTGGGGTTGGAGATACCGATAAAAAACATGTTTGTTCCTTACCTCTTTACTGGGCTGCATTCCTGTGTTGGTATTACTTGAGGTAAATGCCTGTCTGTTTTCACAGCAAGGCATTTTTAAAAATTCCAGCCATGAGGGGAGGAGGCTTTTGGCAGAAGAGGGAGTTTAAGGGAGGGGTAGTTGGTGGGGAGCAGGACATGGTGGACACAGACACTTAGAACAGCTGCCTTTTGCTTTCTGGGAAATACTATTGGGAACAAAGCCCTTCAACTACATTTTAGTTAAGGGAAAAATGAGCTTCAATTCAGTCCATATAGACCAACAGTAATTTTAACTCCTGCACATGCTTTTGGGGAACATAAGGAGCAGTGAGTGGCAGAAGTGAGGGGTCCCTCCCAGCCTTGTGCCTCACCCAAAACCACACTGATCCCAAATGTCTGTGAATCCTCACCATCACACAGCTTCAGGTGTAAGCTCTGAGGATGCCTCAAAGTTGATGGCGTGCCCTAGTCCAAATAATTTGGAAAAACCTGAACAGTTACATTCCTGGATATTAAGCTATATAATGGATTTTATGGCACCAAAAGGGAGCTTTTTAGTGAACTGCTCACAATTCAGAATGGGGAAAGTATTTAATGAGTTTAAATAATATTGAATAGGTTGAATTAAATATGGAGGGCAGTAAAAGTTACTTACTCTTGCCCAGCTTGCATTCTGTTTGTATTCCACCTGAAATCCCCTTACCTGCATATATGTCCTTGGGATAGGAACTGGAGGGGTCTGTGTCTTCAGGATGTCTGCTCAATTTTCCCTGCATCAGCAATTGCTACATTTTGCAGTCAGTTTTCTCTTCTGTTTGCTTTCTTGCAGAAATGGCACAAGTACCACACACACAAACCCCCACAACCCAAACCCCACAAGAAGTGGTTGAATAGCAGAATGACACAAACCCCAATCTATCTGCAGTGTCAGACCCTCTTTGTTGTGCTGTTTTTGTTCATCCTCCAGTAATCCAGCCAGAGCTCTTTTCCTTGAGTATAGCACTGGCTTGCTTTCAGATGGGATCGGTCTCCTTCACCTGCACAGCTCCTTTCACACCTGCACATAGCAGCAGTCCCAATTCATGCAGGCTCGTGTGTTCTCTCCCGTGAACTCATCCTGCACTGGAGCGGGCAATGGAAAGCCACAGCACAAGAGGGTGTTAAGACATTACAGGTATAACACCTTGTTCCTGCCCCATACTCAAAGTACCCTCAGATTAAAGAGTCCCTGAGGGTGGGACTAATAATGTTTGTTAAAACACCAGTTGATTCTCAATAAAACACTGTTTGCAGACACGAGCCATGCTGTTGGGAAATAACTTCTGCTCAGACGAGTGTGCATTGCTTCAGAAGGGAGAGCTACATTAGCACCCAGGATAGCAAGGTAAAAGGTTTTCTAGGTCATGGAGAGTCACAGAAGCTGTGTGGGTGCCCGGCAGGCACTGCTTACTGTGCAGCCCAGCCCGTTCTCCTGGGAGCTTTGCCACATTTAACCCAGGGAGCACAGCTCTGAAGGAGTGATTAAATGTCATGCTGCGGTTGCAAAGTAGGAATAACATGCAAAATGGGATTAAGTCTTAATATAATCTCATATCTCATAGTCCTGGACCACCTAGTAATGTCAGTGAGAAAATTCTAAGTCTTATTAACATTAAAAAAATGCATCAAACTTCAAAGGGAAAGCAAACCACAAAAAAACCATGCTGGTGATTTCAAGAGCATGCTGTATGACCAGTAAGTCAAAGTGTAACTAACTATATTTTCACTGTCTTCCACTGGCCTCGAGTTATTTTCTCAATCTTTGAACGGGCTGACTCAGCCTCAGCACGGCAGCAAAGCGTGGCACCAGAGGTCAACACAGCTCCATCCCCAGGGCAGCTGCTTTTGTGTGAGAGGTAAGGGGACTCTACACCTGGGATGAGCTTCCCAAGCTGTGAAGGACATTCTCAAAGGAAAACCCACAGTGAAAATAAATCCTGACTGGAAATTACTTCAGATGCAAGCAAACAGAAGCAAAGGGAGATTTGTGCTGCAAATGCCAGTCTTGCTTTTTTTCACCAAGTGGGAACTCCACTGAATTCACGGGACTTCTCTGTCTGGTGCTCCACTGCAAGCACAGTTTTGATACTCCTTAGTTCTCAGAAACTATGAAAGCTGTCCTCCCTTCACACTAGTAGGGTTAGAGGTAATGTCCCAGTGACTATGAACTCAAGCTGGGAGAAGCAACAACCACCTACCCTACAAGACTCCTCAGATTCCAGTGAAAGAAAAAATCTGGGGAGGCATTCTGAATTTGAGTGGAGAAACATGAATAGGAGACTGAATGTAGAGCATTTAAATTAAAATATTCTCTCTACATTCTTCTAGGGTTTTTTTTCTATTTTTTTCCCCCGATTCTCATGTTATCAGTTAAGCACCTAGGTCTTCTCTGAGCTGAAAACCAGACCATCTGTCTCGCATCTGGGACAGACAGCAGGCTGACTCTCCCACCCAGCCTCTCCAGATCTGTGCAACAGTCCACACCTGGCCAAGGCACCAGCACAGCCAACCTTGCTAAGCACATCCTTCACTGAAAGCCTGTGAAAAGCTGTGGGAAGTGCATCTTTTAGTGTTCTGCTGAGTGAGGTCTAAAGCTCTACAGCCCCATTCTGACACAGGTTGCACAGATGATTCCTTGAGCCTCAGGCAAAGGGCTGCTGAGCTGCCGGCAACACACAGCCAGAACCACACAGCCAGAACCGCACAGCCAGAACTGGCCAATCCTACTATTGACAACCACCTTCTACTCACAAATTCCAGGTCCTGAAGTCTTCCTGTTCTCAAATAAGCAATGGTCTTCCTTGCCTGACCAATTACTGTAACTCAAAGGAAACTACTGGAAGTAGGCAGTTACATGAGTGCCATTGAAGTTATACTATGTCAAGTTTACAGCTTCATCCCTCGGTTCTGCGGGAAGACAGTCAAATCTAAGACAACAAATATAGATAAAATGGCGTGCAAAAAGTGTACCAAACCACTAATTTACAAAGCAGTGTTTGCTTTAAAGAAATCACACAAAATAAAGTAAGTTTGCCTTAATCTAATGATAATTCAAAGCTTTTTCTGGCCCAGAAGATGATTTCAACAAGAAGAATAAGAGAGCAATGAAGTAAAGTATCATTCTCCATCTATGCTAGTTTCTCTGTCCTTTTTGAATGAACACGTTTCCCAGGGCACTGCTTCTCTAGCACAGCATGTCTAGTTTCACACCAACCTAAAACTACATCATTTTTGAACACGTTACTTATATATAACTTGAGGAAGTTACCAGTCACCAAATAGGAAATCATGTTTCTTCTTGAAAGGGGTAATTATCTAGGCTCTGGCTCTAAAGACATTGCAAATGAGATTTACTTCCCATTAGCCATCAAAGCCACAGTTGTGCCATAATTATAAACCTACTTTAACAGAAATGAAACCTTAGATGCTTGTGGCACAGCAGTTTGCTCTTCACGGTGGTTTAAAATGTATGCCAGCAGTTTATTATTTAAATGCATTTTCATGAGGTGAATGCGACTGTACTGCTGTATTTCAGTCACAAAGCAATGCTAAAGAAGAATTAAGAATTACAGTTAAATTGTGTATTATCATGTAAATGGCAAAGGAATGTCACATGGGATTCTGTGCATTGTTCGTAGAGATAAATGCAGTGAACTATAAATACAAGTTCAATAGAGAGCCTTGACAGTTAAGCAGCTGAATGAAAGCTAGTCTTGGAGGCTGCTGGGACATTTTGAAATAAATACGCATACATACAGATGCAATACCTAACGTATCTAATTAATCAACCATTCATTTTGGAGGTGTTTTTTGTTGTATATCTCTTGTCCTATTAAAAAACCAACCCACAAAAAACCCCCCACCCCTGCTGTAAGGGGCAAAGACAATTGTCTTTGATGTGAAGTTTAATCTAAATAATGAATATTAATAGACTGAAGACCTCCTGCAGGTATGAATGTTCAGCCCTCCTTGAGTTCATGGGAGGGTTAGTGCTCAACACTGAAGACAGTGCCTACTTGAACAGCAGCCACCAAGAACACTGCTGTCTTCATCAAAAGAGGTGCCTGTCCAGATGTAGAAGAGATTATGCTGCTGTTTGATTACAGCAGGAGATATACTGGCATTTAGAGTTTAAAAAGGATTAGTTTATTCTTTGTCCTTATTCTGGCTGTTATTTTGAGCTGTACAATGGCCTCTTCTGTGAATACTGGTATATGCAAAAAAGCAAACAAGAGCTACAAATATTTTATTTTGTATGCCCACTGCTACTGCTTCACCCTACCCAGAACAGAACTTTTGTAGGGGAAAAAAACTCCACCAACTATTTCAGCAAGACTGAAAAGGTTTCCTGTTCTTCAGTTCGGCCTCCATGGCAAAAATAGCCAAAATGGGAAGAAAAAACTGAGAACCAGTATAAACACCCACTGAAAACAACCACTATCTCTGGAGATGCTTCTGGTGCAGTAACAGCTGACATCACATGTACTGAGAGGTTGGTATCCAGCCCCAGGACCCAAAAAGGCTGAGGGCAGCTAGCCCACATAAGCTCTATCAGTTTGCTGAAACTGCTACAGTTATCTCAGGGCTAGGCAAGGCACTTCATTTCAGGTTTTAAAAACCAGACAAATGTCTATTCAGCCGAAGTACTCACATTACTTTAGCCACTCAAAGAGCTTTTGCCCTTTCAATGACACAACAGTTAGGAATGAGAGAGAGAGGAGAGTAGTGTTTGAAAGCTTAACTCTACCCCTCCTTGCCTCAGAGGGAACAAGTAAAAGTTCATTCAGTTCAGTGGAGTGAGAAGCTGGAAGGTGGTGGCCTCCACTGCCCATCAAAGAAGGCTGAGGAGACACATGCTTCCCTGTCAAAGCTCAGGAAAACATTCAGTCCAAAGGCAAAACATTAACACACTTTACTGAAATATCAGTTTCTTTAGTAAGTTACAGCAAAACTTATGAACATATATAATGTACATAAAAAGCAGACTTTGTAAAATAAAAAGGTCTTCTTCTATAAAAAAAATATTAAAAAGTCAAAGTAAAGTGCATGTAACAGTTTTTCGTCCGCTTTAACTATTGTGTCAAAGTCTTAGCACATAGTATTTTTTAAAAATGGGAGACCTTCTTGTGCCACCCATTAGTCAGTTACTTTACTGGTCAGATGGAAGGATGATGGTGATGATTACAAACAAATGCTTAAGAATCAAAACAGTTTAAGTCGATGCAACCACAACAAAAACTAAGAGCTAAGGGAATATCAGCTTCCTATACACTTCTCACCGACAAGATTTAACAATCAGTGGAAAGGTTCACTCTCGTTAATCGGTAGGAAACAAGTTTCATAAATAGGGCAGTTTTGCTAGTTAGGGGCTCCCCTATTGTGCAATCAGTTCTTGGTCTATCAATATCAACATTTATACTTAAATATGCCATTGTAAAAGAAAGAATATATAAAAAATGTTTCCACCGGCGTCCTTTGGAAGAGGTACTCGACCCCAATCCAGACAAAGACAACAGTTTTCCTATGGGGTTTCTTACTAGGGCAAGTGCACCCAGAAAGTTAAGGAAAGTACTAAAGATGCTGAACCCTCTCATGTTTTTCAAACTCCGGGGGCAGAGTCCTGGAATGAAACTCGGCCATAATTATACCGATTGTGCTCCGCATCTTCAGAGATCTTGACAAACGCGAGTTAATCGCTCCTCTCGACAGCACCGGCAGGCAAGTTGCCCGTGATTCCCGCCGCTCCCGGCGGCCGTTCCCGTCCTCCGCAACCCCCCATCCCCGGCAGTCGCAGCGATTACGGGGCACCGAGCACCGGGGTGGCACGCTGGGTCAGCTCCTGCCTTCGGCAGCTGCCGGGGCAAGTCCCGCTGCCTGGAAGGAGAGGAAAGCTGAAGCTGTCGCCGCCAGCCTCCGCCCGGCCCGGGGCCATCAGAGCACGGCGGCCTGTGCGCGGCAGTGGGCGATGTGGCGGTGCACGAAGTCGACGCGGGCCTGCAGCAGCTCTGCCTGGCGCTCCGAGAGGAAGCCGAGGCGCGCCCAGAGCGGCTCCCGCGCCCGGTACCGGCGGCGCAGCTCGGCGGCGGCGCTGCGGCGGCGGTGCAGCTCGGCGACTCGGCGGGCCGTGCCCTCGCGGAACACGCACACGGAGCGGAGCAGCGGCTCGTTGTAGGGGTCCCACATGGCGAGGAGGCGGTAGCCGTGCACGAGACCCGCCTCGTTGTCCATGAACACGAGCCCGCCGTCGGGGGCGCGGAGCAGGTTGCTAGTGGCACGGCGCATCACCCGGGGATCCCACTGCAGGCTGAAGAGATTGCTGACCAGGCGGTCGAAGTTGGCCGTCAGGTAGTCGAAGAGGATCAGATCGCTCCACTGCACCAACTCCACCAGCTGGGATGGAGGCAGCCGGCCCAGCTCTCCCGCCGACAGCGGCTGCAGCCGCCGACCGGCGCCCGCCTCGGCGCTCCAGGGTGCGGGTGCCACCACGGCGGTGAGATTGTCCACCCAGCGGGTCAGGCTGACCACGGCGCCCTCGGCCCAATGCGAGCCGCGCAGCTCCTCCCGCACCGGCTCCCACTGTCGCCCGCGGGCCTCCACCAGGGCGAGGACCATGGGCGGCAGCCGCTCCTGCATGCCCAGCACCCCGGCCAGGTGGTACGAGAGCGCCTCGCCCTGGATCTGCTCCGGGTTGATGCCGTAGCGGACGCAGGCGCGGCTCCCGTCCGACAGCCGCGCCAGCCGGTTGGAGCTGCGCCCGCAGCCGCCCCGCTCCAGCGAGGACACGCGGGCGGCGCGGGCGGCCGAGAGCCACGCCGCCGCCTCCTCCGCCGCGAAGCCGGGAGGCACCTGCTCTTCCAGCTCACGGCTCCAGAAGATGCCCCGCTCCACCGGGGAGGCGGTATCGGCCGGCGGCAGCGAGCCGGTCACGGCGAACCGCTCTTCGCCGCCCCGCTCCTCCTGGCCCGTCGCCACCTCCGGCACCGCCAGTAGCGTCCGGAAAGTTTTCTGGCCGCCGCCGCCGGACTCGCCCCGCGCCGCCGGGGAGCCTCCCCAGCCCCACCGCCCCGCGGGGGACTCCGAGGGCGGGAGCGGCTCCGGCTCTGGCTGCGCCGCCGCTTCCCGCCGCAGAAGCACCGTCCAAAGCCCCGGCAGGGCGCCCAGGAGCAGCAGCCCCAGAAGGGGCAGGGGGCCCGTCGCGGCCCGCCTCGCCCGCCTCATCCTCAAGCCGCTTCACGCCGCTGCCGCGGGACACGGCGGCGGTGCAGCCCCGCCGCTCGGCCGCTCAGGGCGGCGCTGGCGCATGGCCACGGGCCGGAGCTGCCACCCAGGGAACGGCGGCGGGAGCGGGGTAGCCCAGCAGCAGCCCCGCGCCGTGTGCGCCCCGCTCCGCCGGCGGCCGGGGACACGGGCACCCGCACCACGTGGGGGAGCCGAGAGGGCGCGCCCGGCCCGCCCCGTCTCCCGGCGTGGAGCTCCGCTTAAAGCGGCGATGGCGGGGCGGCGGTCCCACCCGCGGCGGGGCGCCCCCTCCACGGGGCACAAGGGTCGGGGGTGGCGCGGGGGCCGCTCCGGCCGCCCGCCCGCGGGCAGGGAGCGCGCTGCGGCGGGGGCGCTCGGCCCGCCGCGTCCTCCTCCCCGCTGCAGGCAGCACAAAGGAGCCTGCCCGCCGAGGGAGGACAGCGGGGAGGGGGAAGGGAGAGGCGGTGCGCAGCCAGCAGGGCCGCCCCCCGCCGCCGGTGCACGAGATTCCGCGGAGCCTCCGGGCGCGGCCGCGCCGCCTCCCGCCCACGGCCGCACCGAGAGGTCGCGCAGCGATCAGCGGCACATCAGCACCCCCTCCGCTCCACCGCTCCTTCGACCCCCAGTCCGGTGCTGGGGGCCGGGAGTGAGACTGGGAGCCGGCAGGGGGTTGCACAAAGGGATCGTTCACGTACCAGGCTGTGCACACGCGTACGAATGCACACCCGGACACGCACCTGTCCGCCCGGCAGCGTAACGCCCGGGGCCAACGCGGGACACCGCGCCGTGGTGCCGGGGCTCCCTGCCGGGCAGGGCCGCCGCTGGCCGCGGGCGAGGCGCGGTGGTGAGAACCCACAGAGCATCACCTCTTCCTGCGCCTCCTCCCGCTTCGGCGGCGGCAGGTGGCACCGCCGCGGGGCCCCTCTGCACGGAGGGCAGCGCCCTTCGCGTCCTTACACACTGGGATATGCGGCGCGATCACGCACCAGGTGTGTCACGGAGCGTGAGGACCAGCTTTTCCTGGCATTTGAACTTTCTCCAGAGAAAATTTCAAGGCTGCGGAGCCGGCGGCAGGACGCTGTCCCACCCCACGGATTATCCTTCCCGAGGAAACCATAGCCAGCCCTTCTTTTCAAGTTTTGTCCCGTCGAGGTCTTTGGAAGAGTAGCTATTTCTTTATCCCCCATTTCCATTTTTCTGCCTTTCCAAGGCAAAGAAGTTCAGCTCTGCCCTTCCTGTATTTTTCTGGGGACCTCTCTTGGGAAGAACACATTTGTGAGCCGCGTTAGATGAAACACCTTTCCCTTTTGCTCTCAGTGCCGTGGCTATCCTCCGAAGTAATTATTGGAGTTGGATCAGTGTAGCAAAACCAACACACGCAGAATCTTAAATACTGCAAAAGAAAAAAAAATCCCTTTCTCATCTCCCCAACTCTTTCTGCTCTCTTGAGATATCACAGCAACTCGTATTTTTTCAGCCACACCACTCTCTTCCAGCTTAGATGAAAAATAATTTGTTTTCTTTTAATGTAAGAAATAGGGAATTCTTTCTTTTGCGAGATTTTGTTAAAAACATTCAAACTCTCCAAATCCACCTTAACAACTTACATACACAAAGGCACACCGTAAAAAACAAACAAACAAACAAACAAACAAAAAAAAAAAAAAAAAAAAAAAAACCAAAACCAAAAAAAGAGAGAGAAAGACTCAAAAGCAGAAGCCGAATTCCGTCTTTTGCCTCAAATTCCCGGGCAGTGAGCAGCGGGAGCCTCCCCCGCCGCTCCGGGCGACCGTGTCGCACCGGCGCCTCCTGCCGCTCACGGCGCCGCCCTGCAGCCACTGGCGGACCGGTGATAATGATAATAAGAAATAGTCACCATCCTGGCTTTCCTCAGATGCAATACCAGCTGTAAAACATTTCTCTTGTTGACCAGGAATTCGAGTCTCATGCTATTCCGACCCTGAAGCCTCATTGCCAGATGATGCTTTACACTTTCACCCTTTGAAAAGTGTGAGGTGAACACCAGGTGTGATTTCTGCACTTCACAGTGGTGAACAGTACCATTACTATAAGCAGGAGGCTTTTATCCAGCAGTACGCTGATATTTTTACCAAAGAAATGACACAGAATTGCCTCTGTTTGCTGTCACTTTACAGCTTGAAATAGCTTTAAGAAAACTCCTAGCTTGTTGAAAAAAGATTGAAAGCAGAATACTAATTTTATTCTGTATGTAGGTTGGACACATATTTTGATTTAGGTGAATAATTTATGTTTCTTTCAGGGTGAGTTGTGCTTCTATTGAGCATCCAACTGCCAGTGTCTGTACTGGGAATCCCCCCTGGAGAAGTACCATTGCCATGGATAAGGACACTACGTTTCCTGTTATTGAAGTACATATAAGCTCCAAGTGATGCATGGCATTAATTTCAATTACAGCTTGTCTCTTGTAAGCTAAGCAGTTAATCAACAGGCTATACTGTGGCTACACCCTTAAATCAATAGCTGGGAAAACATCACCTCCCCCAAATACTCTGCCTCCTAACTACACTATTTGGAAGGAGTACAAGCCAGAGTTTAGCTGAGCCATCCCACTGGCTAATAGTCCTGCTTACAAGCTGCAATATTTTTAAAACCAGACGATTAGTAAAGGGTTAAACATCAGCCAAGCTGTTCAATTTACAGCATGTTAAGCATTCCTGAAACTGTGATCACTGATATATTTGGGTCAATCAGATGTCTTGTTACTGCTTTGCAGACATTGCAATGAGCAGCTCAGAGATAAAGGAGAACAGTTTCCAGGCTTCACAGCCCTGTACTGGGGAAGGGAGAGCTGGCTGCTGTCCAGACCCAGAATTCTAGCAAGTAAAAAGATAACAAAATAATTTCTGGCTTCCCTATGTTGTTTCTTATATTAAGTTGATTTTAGTTGCCTGGCAAAGCTAGGCTCATAGAATACCTAGCTGCTGGTGTTTCACACTGATTTTAGCCTAGTGAAGCCTTTGTTCTCCTCATTCCCCTCCTGACCCGCCAGTACCCAGTTTCTCAGTGATGTGGGGGAGTTGTCATTACAGGCAGCGATTCCTCCCATTGAAGGCAGAAGAAACAGGAGCTGAACAGAGACTTGAAGATTTCTCCCCTGCAGCGAAAGTTATTTTGCATTCAAGACAACTGTCAAACTCTAATGGGCTTTGATAGGATTAGAATCATGGGGAAACAGATGGGGACTTTACTTTTCTGGACACTCTACCTATGCTGGCAAGAAAGGCTGGCAAACCAGGCACAGAGTGAGTCTCTATTACACCAGAGCCTAAAATGATTAACAACTCCAAAGCACTGAGAGATCTACCAGTGCTTCCCAGGGCAGGAGGTAGCCTCCTCCCATGGCTGGAGCTGCAGCTGGCAGAGCTTGGGAGGACTGTCCCAGCCGTGAGGAGGCACACTCTGGCTCAGGCAAGTTCTGGCCTGTGGTAGCATTGCATATCTTCATCTGATACTCTCCCATAGCCCAAGGCTTCAGTACAATGCCTCCACCCCCACCTTTCAGAGGCATTGCTATGAAAGTTATTTCCCAGCATAGGTTTTTTTGGACTACCAAAATTAGCCCCCCCCAACCCTTCCCAGGCTCATGAAGTTTATGAACGTTTCTCTCCCTTCACTGAGTACTGACAGACACTTTCCATACAGCATTGGTTTTAGTGTAAACCCAAAGCCACATCTAACACACCTCAATGCCAAGTTACTGAGGCTGGTGACTGCCACATTAAGCTCAGCAGGGCTGTGAGCTCCTTTCCTGGAGACTGCAGGAGGTGAGCCTGAAGGCTATTGCTTCATGGTGATGACTAGCACAACACAGGAAGTTCTTCATTTACTCTGAACTGGGATTCAAGAGCCCAGGGTGAGGTGGGAATAGGGTCCTTTTACTCCAGTCCAGCATATTTTTTCTACATTTCGTTCTCCTAAGACTTTTTATACAGCTTGTTCCTACTTTGAGTACTTCTCTAGCTCTATTTATACTCTTTCTTCTTTGTCTGTCAGGTTAGCAAATACCTCTGTTTCTATCCAGGATTTCTTTAACTGTCCCTGAGCAGCTTGTTCCCACCCCTGTGGAACCTTTGGTTCCTGGCAGTGAGCTGGTGCCAGTGAGCTCCCACACTGGTGATAGTCATTTTTAAAGTGCCATCTGAGATTGCTGTCAGGAGAGGAGCATTGAGTACATGGTACAATGTACCTGCACCCGTGGAACTGGGGTCTGCCCTGGCAATGGGAAAGCACTGCTGCAGAGAGGCTGTAGCAAAAGTATGCCCCTGTTTCCTCAGTGCTGCACATTTGGGTCCCTCCACATTTCCTCTCTTGGTGTTTTGAGTCACTGGATCAGGGAAAATGGTAGTATCAAGAGCCTTCCATCAGGACAGTATCAGTTCTCCACGTGCCAGTGATCTACACTGGATGATTTACAAGGCTCCTTTTCTGCTGATGACAGGTTCCTCCCAATGCAGCCTCCCTGGTGCCTCCTTACTTTGGTGGTGAGAGCATCTTATGCTGCCCTTCTGTGCTGCCTGAGCTTGTGGCCTCCTGAAGAAAGGGCAGCTTTTGCTCAGAGCCCCTTGTCCATATGGCCTGTGTGTTTCAATTCTTCCCTTTGCAAGAAAGTTACTGAGGCTAGCTGGCTTGGGGGGGGAAGAGTTGTGCCTGCAAAGCTACCTGGTACAGATGCATCAAGACAGTGCTACTGCTAAGACAGCTTTTTTCTCTTGTAGAAGGGTGAGAATTTTGGAATAAACTATACTGGCAACAAGTGAGTGTGCAAAAATGTTACGTGCTTAGTGTGACTAAGTTATTTCCACACTAGGAGTGCTTGGTACAAATTTTTTCAGCAGCATAGCCCATGTATATGCCTGACTGGCTCTGTCAAGGTGGATTTGTGTTTCTCAACCTAAACCCCATATTCCTTATGACGAGAGATTCCAACAACTGAAGGGCATGATTTATAGCTGGTTGTGACTGGGGGAGGGCTGAAGAAGATAAGGTGCTCTACATTTCATAGCAGGGAGGTGAACATTAGCAATCTTACCCTGCAGGCATGTTGGCAATTTCTGGAAGTATTTACAAACTTGTCTCAGCCTGGAATAGAGAAATATGGAAGCTTTTCTATTGCTTTGACTCCATAGTTGATTTCACAGGAAAGCTCTCAGACATATGTGACTCTATAAGGAATGGGGGGGATTGTTTTGGTTTTATTTGTTTGTTTGATTGCTTGGTTTGGTTTTTGTGGTTTTTTTCAATCTGAAGCACCATGCAGAATATGAAACTAGGCAATTCAATTCCTGTACACAGAATGGATCCTATCTGCCCTGTATTCTGTGACTCTCTACTTTTAATATCAAAGCAATAAATGAGTAAGTACTTGAGTTCTTGTGCCTGGTTCTTGAAAATGTTCGTAAGACATGTCAGGTGCCTGATGATGCTGTCTTTTAGGTGAATTGTTCTCATCCCCATTAAATGTGAACAGAAAAGATAGAAAGACTTTTGTATTATGCTCAGACTGATGTTCTCAGGTCCTTCAACAAGCAGACTTTGCGGAACTGTCATGAAAGAAATATATTGAAATGATAGGTTAGCAGCATCCATTATACAAATACAACCCAGCCTCTCCAGACAGCTCATGATTAGGCTGTGAGGATTTTTCATATAAGCAACATCAGGCATGATGCTTTTCATGGCTTAGGGGGGATATCCTTGGCTGATCTGAACTGGCAAAGCTGCATAGTGGTGAGCTGCTCACTGAAACTTGCAGCACGCACATTAGAACAGTTCTGGGAGGTCTCTGCTCCCTGCTCCCTGAAATACAGTCCATTCTGGAGGGAAACACAGTAGCCATTTGTGTCCATTACAAAATATATATATATATATTTATTTTTTTTAGATCGGGAAGTAAAGAGGTTCAAGACTTCTTCAAATGAAACTGCTGAGGTGATTTAGGGAGAGAAAAGGTAATTACCACATGAGAGAGAAATAATACATTAGGTACGAGCCTCTGCTTTCAAGTAGGGTCTCCTGAAAGATCACACTCCACGGCCTATAGTATTTATATCATATATATCAATAAGTTTTCTTCTCTCCTTCTTCAGCCTGCTAAAATATGTGAGTGAAGAGTATTGTTCAATACAGTTCACAGTAATTCTAGGCACCTGCTCTGATGTAGCAGAACAGGAGAGAGAACTCCAAATTTGATGTCTTTCCAGAAGGGAAAATGTCAAACCACCTTGATAGCAGCCCATAGACCTTCTTTCTTTCTGACCCCTGCTGCAAACCGTGAAATTTTACTAGAAAAATAGGTATGATTTGGAAAGATACTGCCTTTAGGCAGAGAACCTCCATCACCTTCCAGTAAGCTGTGCCAGGGGTTAAATGCTCTTACTATTAAAAATATCATCCCTGTAATGTGTTCTCCAGGCACTTAGTCCTATGATGGGCCCAGTTAAAAACTGAGATGGACCAGATTTGACTAGAAAAATAAGGCCAAGCTAAAGGCAGAGTTACTATTGTCACAGGAAGGAAAAAAAAAGGTCATAAAATTTAGCTTCTATTGCAAAAATGCACTTTTGCAAAAAGGACACATCTTAAACTTTTCAGCAAGTCCTAAAAAGCTGCAGCTTTTGCACTGCCAGTGAAACTGTTCTAATTAGTCTTAAGGTAAAAACCCCAGCTGTGCCAGTGGAAAGCCAGCTGTTCAGTTCTCTCTAAGCAAAGTAGAGAAAAGGACCAGCTTAAATAGCAAACCTAGTTTCCAGGCCCCTAATATCTTCTCTCTGATGTGTTGCCTGGAGAGGCTGCTGGATTGTTTCCAAGGACAGAGGAGCCCCTTTGGCTGCCAAATGTGCTGAAGGGGGAAGACACAGAAGAAATAAATGTATAAATTCCCTGGACATTTGCTTTTCTTCCCCCAGCCTCTTCCCTTCTTGAAGGTGTTCTCTGCCCCTGCATGAAGCTGTCAGGTGAGGCAGCAAGAAATGGGGAGCAGTGTCCCAGTCCCTCTCCTTTGGCCCATCGGTCCTGTCAGAGGAAGTCCTCTCTACACTGTGCCTGCATGGCACAATTTGTCAGGTCTGTCTCTTACCCACACCAGGGATTCCAGGGAGCCCGTAGCTTGTCCACAGGGGCATCCCTGGCCTGACGCTCAGGCACTTAGGACTGTACAATGCCATGCAGTGTACACATCAACATGTGCAGCATCCTGTGGGCTACAGGATGTGACCTCCAGCCACATATGGGGAGAGAATTCACCACTGAGGACAAGTATGATTCTGTTTCAGGTGACAATATAGTCTTTTGCATCAGGCCATGCTGAGCCTCTCTCCTCACTTGTGAGGGCTCTTCCTTCTCCACATTCTCTTGGGTTTTGTTTTATCCAATTTTAAGTGACTCAGATGATGAGATTTCCACTCTGCTCTATCCAGCAGATGTCTCTGCTGGGAGAATTGACTGTGGCTGCATTACCTACTGTAATAGTTTTTCTGCACATCCCAGCTGTTGGGATCAAGTTATTGACTGACACTCTCAGACTTCAAATGAGAATAGGGTATTCCTATTACTGCTCTTCTGAGTGGTGGGGTGATGAAGTCATAACATGTAATTCAAGGGTGATCAAAGGGGACTTCAGGGCTCTGGGACAGTTGATAAAAGAACATGGAACACAAGTTATTATCTCAGTTCATCAAGGCCATGTGCAAAGTGCTGTACCTGGGTCAGGACAACACCCATATCAATATAGGATGAGGGATAAAGGGATCGAGAGCAGCACTGCTGAGAAGGACTTCGGGGTGCTGGTGGATGAGAGGCTGGACATGAGCCGGCATTTAAGCCCAGATAGCCACTCGTATACTGGGCTGCATCAAAAGCAGTGTGGCCAGCAGGTTGAGGGAGGGGATTCTCCCCCTCTACTCTGCTCTTGTGAGACCCCACCTGGAGTGCCGTGTCCAGGTCTGGGGTTCTCAGCACAGGAAAGACATGGACCTGTTGGAGTGAGTCCAGAGGTGGGACATGAAGATGATTAGTTTTCCTCCTATGAAGGCTGAGAGAATTGGGATTGTTCAACCTGGAGAAGAAAAGGCTCTGGGGTAACCTTATTGTGGCCCTTCGGTAGCTGAAGGGGCCTAGAAGAAAGCTGGAGAGGGACTTTTTACAAGGGCATGTAGTGACAGGGCAAGGGGGAATGGCTTTAAACTGAAAGAGGGTAGGTTTAGATTGGATATAAAGAAGAAATTCTTTACTGTGAAAATGGTGAGGCACTGGAACAGGCTGCCCAGAGAAGTGGTGGATGCCTGATCCCTGGAATTGTTCAAGGCCAGGTTGGATGGGGCTTTGAGTAACCTGGTCCAGTGGAAAGTGTCCCTGCCTATGGCAGGGGATTGAAATGAGATGACCTTTAAGCTCCCTTCCAACCCAAGCCATTCTGTGATTCTATGTTTTTGTGATATCTCAATGTACATAGGAACAGCCAAATTGTCTGAAAGTAAGCCAGCTGACCCTGGATGTGGTCTAGCTGCATTAGCCATGCTTCAGGTCTGAGTTCAGAAGCCCAGGTTCAGGTTTTTAGCACACTTGCATGATTAGCCTAAATTAAGACTCAAATGGACTTATGAGTTTGTGTCTCTGCAGCTTCAGTGATCCATACACCACTGTCCATTGTGCAGGGAGATGTTCCCTGTCAGGACTCTTACCTCTGACAGGGTGCAAAGCAGGAATCCAAAGACACACACACACACACACACACACACACACACACACACACACATACCCCTGGGTCATGAAGGTGTCCCAGTTTTGAAGGTCCCAGCTCATGATTTTTCTGTGATTCGGTTGATGACCCAATCAGGGAAAATTGAGAATTTTCCCCGTTGTGCCCTTGATATCTTAATGTGATGCATTTAAAAATCTAAGCTTTATTAAATGTAGCATTAACATTCAATAAATGTCTTATTGATTACATATTTACTTAACTGGTATTTAAGTAACCTTCTCTTAGGGAATGAATAAAGAGTCAGAAGCAAGCGA
The DNA here is from genome assembly GCF_009829145.1 of Chiroxiphia lanceolata. Taxonomy (NCBI): domain Eukaryota; kingdom Metazoa; phylum Chordata; class Aves; order Passeriformes; family Pipridae; genus Chiroxiphia; species Chiroxiphia lanceolata. The sequence continues at coordinate 20,166,019 of NC_045642.1, read as the reverse complement.
TAGTTGTTACATGTGATTTAAAAGGAACTGGAAAAGTACCCTTCTACTTTCAAGGACTACAGTTAGGAACTGAATCTACCTTCTATACAAGTGCCATGAATATTTTTATATTCAATAAACTCTATTAAAATACCATAATGCTTTTGTTGAATCAAAATATATTTTAACACTAAATGAAATCCCCTTTATCTACAAACAGGAAAGCATTCCAGTTTCTGCATAGCTGAACTGGCCCAAAGCAATACTTGGTTCCTCAGCCTGCAAAGCCTATGACTGCCACTAAACAGTGCAGCAGTAGGAGTAACACTGGTGAGTGGCGGGAGCTTTGGGCTGTAAAACTGCAAAATAAAGACAATTTATAGCTCTACTGTAGTTAGGTGGTACATCCTCCATGTGCTTTGGCTGTCAGGAGGGCCAGCCATGTCCTGGGGGGCATCAGGCACAGCATCACCAGCCAGTCGAGGGAGGGGATTGTCCTGCTCTGCTCTGCACTGGTGCAGCCTCTCCTTGAATATTGTGTGCAGTTTCGGGCACAACAATGTATGAAAGATATTAAACTCTTAGAGAGTGTCCAAAGGAGGGCAGGGAAGATGGTGAAGAGTCTTGAGGGAAAGCCATATGAGGAGCAGCTGAGGTCACTTGGTCTGTTTAGCCTGGAGGAGACTGAGGGGAGACCTCAGTCTCATTTTATCACATTTTCTGGTGAAGGGAAGAGGAGGGACAAGCACTGATCTCTTCTCTGTGGTGACCAGTGACAGGACCCAAGGCAATGGCCTGAAGTTGTGTCAGGGGAGGTTTAGGTTAGATATTAGAAAAATGTTCAGAGGGTAACTGGGCACTGGAACAGGCTCCCCAGTGAAGTGGTCTCAGCACCAAGCCTGACAGAGTTCCAGAAGCATTTGGACAATACTCCTGGGCACATGGTGTGACTCATGGGGATGGTCCTTTGCAGGGCCAGGAGTTGGACTCAAAGATCCTTGTGGGTCCCTTCCAACTTAGCATATTCTGTGATTTTGTGATACACCTCGTCCACCTCACTTGGGAAAGAGGTGCTACTCATCTTCCTCCAGGTTTAGGAGTCCTGGCAGCTGATTAATGAGCAGTGTAAGAAGCTTTGTACTGTGCCTGTTGTACCACATGCTGCACAAAGTGTGTCTTACATCAGGAATGATGTAACACAAAAGCATAAGAGTCTCTCCCTTAGCCTTTCTTCCATCCAATAGTTCGGCAAGACAAGGAATGAAGTTGTTACGTTTCTACAACTGGCCCTACTGCATTTCCCCTCTGTGACATTGTATGAGACATTTAGCTAGCCAGTGCCTTGGTTTCTCCACTTGCAGAATGGGATGTTGTGAAGGTAAGTTATTTGATAATATCAAATATCAAATACAGGTCTTTTAGTTCTCCTTGAGAGCTAGGAAGAACTAGTGGACACTCAAGAAAGTCAACACAGTAGAATTTCATGTAACTTCTGTTTTCTGTAGGTCTGTGTCCTTCTCACTGATGTCAAACTGAAGATTGGAAAAAACCAAAACTTTTGAGGGGCAAGTGAGCTTCAGTGTCTTCCAGACCAGCTACAATTCATTCAGTTTTCATCCCTGCTCAATTTCCCATTTTATCACATTTGAACTTCTCCAGTATGTGGGTGGAGAGGAAGAGCAGCACAGACATTACAGAGAAAAAACTTTTTCCTCTGGGAAGCTGACCAACATTTTTGGTTTAATTTAGCCCAGTTTTCTTTCAAATGACTTTCTGCCTTGCTGTTGAACTTTCAGTAAACAGTTTAGTGAGAGTCATAAAACTAATCCCTCAAAGATGAGAAAAATAAACATAGTCATGAGTTACTGAAGCGAGCTCTCTCTTCCTCCTGATGTTTGTTAGGCATCACAGGAGCTGATTTTCCACTGAGTCACAAGAAAATTGTGCAAGGAAATAACAGGAGATAGCACAAACAAACAAAAGCATCATGAGGAAAGTATATATATATGTATATATGTATATATATATATATATAAAGCTTTCAGATGGATTTCAAGAAACATCTGAACTTCCTCAAATATAGAGTGGCAGTAGAAATGTGGCTTAATGTAATCTGCCCCACAAGAAATGGCAAGTTGGTGGTAGGGAGGAGATGAGCTGGTGCTGGGTGTCACTGGACTGGAAAAGCAACTGCATGGGCATGTGTGCTGTGTCAGCCTCCCTGTTCAGATCATCAGGATCCTCCTGTACCCCTCTCTGGCTTCCTGTCCTTACCTTAAAGATTGTCTTTAAGTACTGCCTTAGGATTTTGAAATCACCAGTGCAGGCATTACAGGTCCCTTCACAAACTCTATACCTGATGCTCTATTATTCTGGAACAGAACTAAGTATAAGAAATACATTGCATTTATCTAATTGCCCTTTTACACAGTTCCTCAAATTAAGCATCAATAAGGAGCAATTCAGCTTTGTAGGGGCTGCATCACCATGAACCTCCTCAGCACTCTCTCTGTTCTGCAGTGTTATGCCCCTGTATGGAAGGCAATCTCAAGCCATTATCTAAAATGACTTTTGGTGCTTTCTCCTCTGCCTGCTAAGAAAAAAGGACGAGGACAAAGCCTGTATGAAGACCTTGGACCTTCCTTCTGTATATCCTCTCACCAGGAGCTGGAGCACTCAGTCCCACACAAGGACTTTGAGAACTTCCTGTCTTCTACTGCCAAACCCAAAGAAAGCACAATATTTACTAGGTTAAATATGCAATGTGAAGATGATGCTCAGGCTCTGATTTAGACTACAGCTGCAACATGCTCAGATGGGGTCATGTTATGAATTCTGCTCAGGAAACAAAATAATATTTAATGTGCAACACCCATCTTAATTCCTTTATTATCTTCAAACATCAGGGTTGAGCCTGCTCATGGTCAAATGCTCTGAAATGTCCAAAGTTGTTTAGATGCTGACTATCACTAAGAATCTCTACTGTAATACAAGTTATTCCATGATTTATTGGTTTTAGTAGGGCTCAATGGTCAGAATACCAACCTAAAAGTAAACAGCCCAGCTCTCTCAAAATTTGTCTATATGAGACTTTTCCCCCATTCTGGATGCCAGGAGGTTGAGAATGCAAAAGGCACATGAAAACAAAGCATTTTGAGCTAAAAGGAGTCACAGAAATAAGGGAGGTCAAATTTTTTTGTGACTAAGCAGAAAAAGAACCTGGATCGTACTTCTACCGTATGCAGCTTGCACAGGATTTAGATTCATAGAATCATAGAATATCCTGAGTTGAAAGGGACCCACAAGGATCATTGAAGTCCATCTCCTGGCTCTGCACACCAAGAATCTCCCAGCCCAAGAATCACACCAGGTGCCTGAGAATATTGTCCAAACATGGTGTTCCAGTCCCAACTACCCACTGGGTGAAGGACCTTTTACTGATATCCAACCTAAACCTTCCCTAACACAGCTTCAGGCCATTGCCTTGGGTCCTGTCACTGGTCACCACAGAGAAGAGATCAGTGCCTGCCCCTCCTCTTCCCCTCACGAGAAAGTTGTAGACTGCAATGACGTTTCTCCTCAGTCTCCTCTTCTCCAGGCTAAACAGACCAAGTGACCTCAGCTGCTTCTTGTATGGCTTCCCCTCAAGACTCTTCACCATCTTTGTAGTCCTCCTTTGGACACTCTCTAAGAGCTTAATATCTCTCCTATATTGTGGTGCCCAAAACTGCACACAATATTCCAGGTGAGGCTGCACCAGTGCAGAGCAGAGCAGGACAATCCCCTCCCTTGACTGGCTGGAGATGCTTTGCCTGATGGCCCCCAGGACATGGTTGACCCTCCTGGCTGCCAGGGCACTGCTGACTCATATTCAACATGGCATCAACCAGGACCCCCAGGTCCCTTTCCACGGTGCTGCTTTCCAGTGTCTTGTTCTGCAGTCTGTCCGTACATCCAGGGTTGCCCTGTCCCAGGTATAGAATTCAGCACTTACCCTTGTGAAACTTCATGTGCTGCCCAGCCCTCTGGTTTGTCAAGGTCTTTCTGCAGGGCCTCTCTGCCTTGAAGGGAGCAAACAGCTCATCCCAATTTTAAGTTGTCAGCAAATTTACTTAGTATACATTCAAGTCTTGTGTCCAAGTTGTTTATCAAGATGTTGAAGAGCACCGGCCCTAGAATGGAGCCCCGCAGAACTCCACTGGTGGCTGATTGTAACCCTGTTTGCTATAACTCTTTATGCCCAACCCATAGACCAGTTGCTCACCCATCGTATGATGTAATTATCTATCTATGTGCTGGTCATTTGTGTTTGTGGCTGTCACTGTGGGTGGGAAAGTTAAAACCACAAAACCAAGACCAATCCTCATGATGAAAGCTCTAGAAATTGGGATGTCAGATTTGACATGAAATAGTGAATGCATTCTGTGCACAAGTGCACAGCGTCCAGAAGTCAAAGAGAGTCAGGCACCAGCTGAGACATTTCTTGGATCTCAGAACCTTTGACACTCTGTATTCTTGGATGCAGTTGACTGTGCTGTCAGGAGTGTATTTGGCAAAAAGATGATATCATCTGGGATCTGGATCTTTAAAATAAAACAGCAGAAGATGGAATCAATCTTTGCTCCAGGAAAGTTGGTATGAGTTCCCTTCAGGCAGCCTCAGTAGAACAGTTGTGCTATTAAATTTCCAAGATGTTTCTATTGGTGGAAATTCAAACACAGAATTTAGCTTGTGTATTGACTTGGCTGGTGAGGGGACAATTAGCTGGGCAATTAGGTCGGGCTAGTGAGGAGGTAGGAACAAAAAATCATCTGTAGTCTGTCTTGTACAGAAGGGAGCTCAGGGTACAGAAGATGTATCCAGGGCTGCCCCTGCAACTGACTTACACAAGGGATAAATCAGGAGCCCTGCACTAACAAGAAACTTGAGCCGAGGATTTCCAGTGTGCAGTTTCCATGCACGGTTGTATGTCTCTAATCTTTGTGAAAGTATGTCTGTCATGGATCTTTATTTAGGATCCTCTGTAGGATCCTTTAAAATTCTCTGTAGGATTTTAGGTGCAGCTTGAGTTTTCCCCCTCTCAAGACATGGTTTGATTTTCATAGGAAAATTGCTTGGGTTTGCATCACACTTCTCATTTTAGTCTCATAAAAGGTTCCAGGATTGATCTTGGATTTTCTTATCCTTGAAATCCATGAGGGCAAAGAATAGAATTTGCATGAAAAAAGTGTTCAGAATTAAAAAGGTACTGTATGAATGTTGTATTTGCATAACATTTTTACTCAAATTTAATTTAATTTTGCCATTTTTAAAATTATCTGCATATTTAATGTAATTTCTTGATACATGGCTAGCATGCACTGCTGCTTCCGATATATTACAATATGACATAATACAGTAGCTGAAATATTTTATTATTTTAATGTAATTTAGTGAAATGTATAATGTTAATAATTAGCAGTAGCTGTTACTTAGAGCTAGTTAAAGCTTCATGCTATATTCCCCAGAGTATTTTATCTTATTCTTTCAATCTGTAGTGCACTGTAACAGATTGACACTTTGTACAGCGTAAATAATTTAAGTGCCAGGGTGAGTCAACAGCAATGATTTGCAGAAAGCAGCGTTAACACTGCGGTAAGAAGTAGTTTAATATTAGTGGTACTTTGTCCTTGGCTTGTGTTTTCCACCCCTATACCAGCAGAGACTTTACTAAGACAATTAAACATCCATTCATTACTTCTGTTTTCCAAATAGGCAACCAGAAGCTCAGACCACTGCAGTGATTTCAGGGCAGTTAATATCTGGGATCTGTGTTCTGTGATTCCTACCATATCTTTTTTCACCTTGATGTTTTCTAGGGTTTTGTGGATGCTTCAGAAGTCCAGGACAAGATGCAGCACTGCACTTGTACTATACCCAGCCAAAATTTCCCTCTGGACTCCCTGGTTTTCAGAAGAAGACAGTTCATGTCAGGTGGCTCAACTTATCTCTCCTCTTCCAGCCACTTCTGGTGTCTCGAAGGACCCTTAATCTTGCTTATCCCTGAGTACCCAGGGCAGATTTGATTCCAGTTCTTTGCAGGATGCAAAGGTGGGATGTAGTAAATGAGGGGCCTCTAGTGGCACACTTTGCTCTGTGTCCACTGCATGCCAGCAAAGACCTTAGTGACAACAAGGGACCAGCACCACTTAAAGGGTTAGCTGAGTTTCTACAGTCTTGGCTGCAACTGAGCAATTTATTTTGCCTTTGAGTTATTGTATTGTTGAGTGAGTGACACCATCTCTCAGGTACGGCTCAGACCAGGCCCTTATGTAAAGGTCAGCACTTCAGGTGGGGCATGCTGGACTTGGACTTGGAGAAGTGAGATGAGATGCACAGAGATCTGTTTGCTTCTTCCTCTCCTCTCTTATTCATCCTCAGCTGTGCTGCTATTCCTAGACACAGGGACCTAAATCTGAGCCACAGGCATTAACATGGCTTGATATTTTTATAGCAACAAAAATGAGTTCCCCTTTAGCCAAAAGTGGCTGGAATCCCAGGTCTGGAATTGTGCTGATGGGGTAATGTCTGGAAGGAAAAAAAGTAGGAAATCTCCAACATGGAAACACTAAATGCTATGGCAACAGAGGAGCAACAAACAAGGCTTAAAGACACAGGCTCAGCATTAATTTAAGCAATGGGAACTAGAAAGAGGGAAATATCAGCAGTTTATAATGCTGTGTTTTATCTGGGATGAGAAGATGGGATCCTATGCCCAACAGAAAGGTGTATGTGCTGTAGGAAGACAGACAGGGAGCATCCTGCTGCAGTCTGCTGGCTTTCATCAGAATTTCTTCTGGCCACTCAGCTGACATTACATGTGAGTTGTTCTCACATTATCCCTTTTTCCTGAGCCTTCTTTCCAGTCATGTGCTGTAAATACAAAGGAGGGAGCATATCTCTGTAATTTGTTAATCCAGTGATAGGAGCTGGCTGTGCTGCTGCTGCCAAACCATCTGCTCTTGAGTCATGGAGAGATTCCTCCCTTCCCTGAAGAGCAGAGATTTTTCTCCAGTGACATCTGACTTGCCCTATTGCTAATTGACAGCTCGCTGTTGAAAATGATGTATGTATTCAGGATGTGCTGGTGTTTGTTCCAGTTTATCCTGGCCCTAGTGACGACACTTCACAGGTCTCCCTTCAATCCCTAAATGCTTGGCAAACAGATAATTTCCATACATAAACCTCCAGAGTTCTATCCAGAGTAGCCCAAAGGAGGTTTCTCTTCTTTCTTTTATTTCCTTTGTGGATCTGAATCTCTAACCATCATGCCACAGTAGTTTCCAGTAAATATCTGGAGAGGAGAGACAGGGAAAAAGTAGTCTGAAATTGCTCAGTGGAAGGCAGGGGCTTTTGAAGGCAGGACACAGGCTTTAGCTCAGCAGATCTGAATTTATTGTGTTTGCACTTCTGCAAATTCCCTTGAGATCCCTGACAAGGCATGCCCTTTCATTATGCCTTCAAGCTCTGAAGTGTCTGTGTTAGAGAGACCATAACCCACTTGGGTAAGAAGTCTCTCCCTGTGCATGCAGAGCATCTGCCACAATGAGGCTTCAACCTGAGCTGAGACCTGGTGAAGCTACTTCCATATAAGCACTGGGTGAACTTCTTGTGTAAAGTATTAACAGGCTGGTTCCTTGCAGCACGTTCCATTGCAAAGCTCAGTGCCTGGATTTCCAGGCTTCTATAGTTCCTCCTCCTAATGATGTATGTATAATAAGTTAGAAGTCATCTTTGTGAAAGACATACTTTGTAAAAAATGGAACAAGTTTATCTGTTTTTTAATTTAAAAAAAAAACCAACATCACAAGACTCTGCTTGTCAGCATCCAACAGCAATGACACCTGAATCTCAGGCAAGTGACTCCATCTCTTTTTCTTATTCAGGTGCTCTGAGCATATATTTCCCAGACTGGCAGATTTTCTCCTCCTGTAAGGTGATACTGTATTTCCCCACTGTCCTTGCCCTTACCCCAAGGCCCTTGCTGTAAGCCTGTCCCAGGCTGTAAGGATTCATACGGAGAAGACATATGGCCTGAACATCTGCTGCTCTGATGACAGGACAGGCTATTCCCATACACCAAGACTTCTGTGGGCCACAGTGTGCATGATGTGAGCTGTCTGTGTGTGTGTGTGGTACACGATGTTTGTGCAGCACACTACTCTGAGCACTGACTACAGTGCAGCAAATCAATGAGAGTCACAGCAAACCTGTCCTCTTTAGTGATGTTTGTGTGTCCAGGCTGCTCAGGGTTTGGAGAAAGCGTGTGCCAGGGTGGCAAGAGGGGATGAAAAGTAGAAGCAGTAGCATCAGTGTGAATTCCTCCCTCTGAAGATTAGACTGAGGAAGCAACTTCAGCATGTTTCACAGGGCAGGCTAAACATGTGGGACAGGAATACAACAGTGGTTATTTCTCTCCCACTATCTACTATTTGATCTTGGAATAGTTCCTTCATTTCTTGTTGTATAAGTACCCTTTTTCTATAATGATAGGATAAGAATACCCTCCTTTGTGAAGTCCTTTGATATCCAAGGAGGAAAAATATCATATAGAAGTTACAGATTATTAGTTTTGTCAGCATCACAGCCATCTTCCTCTTGAATAAAGTCTCCCCTTTGTACAAAGAACATCATTGTTGAATCTCTCTCTCTGGTGTCACACTGAAATATATCTGCTTTCATTGTACAGGAAGAAAGAGAGTTGTGTTCCTTCATTCAAGGACCTGTTAAACTTCTCAATGTGTGTCCTGGCAAGGCATCAGGAGAAGAGGGTAAAAGAGTAAATGAGAATAATGACAACCTTCTTCTTTGGCTTCTGTCTCAGTGGATTTCTGCTCCCTGAGTTCCAGCAATTTCCAAGTTAAAAAAAAAAAGCAGTTTATGGTTTTCATTATTTCATCCGAATTTCCTTAGAACTGGGGCCAGGTACATTCCAGACAAAGGGATCCTTTTTGACCAAACTTCCCGGTTTCAAGTGTGTAACATTCATCCTACGCAATCTTGTGTTTCAGCTGAGCACATTTCACACAGCTATGTTCAAGACTAGGACTCTTGTATTACACCAGCTTTTAGAGGACAACATAGTGCAGTGCTTTCATCTTCACTTGCCTGTCTATTTGTGCACACATGAACAGCTTCTGTCTCTGTTAAACTCTGGTAGGGTACTGCTCAAGGCACGATGGGAATCCCAGTGGCACTACTTCCTGACGCAACCCTGGTACCTATTGTGTGGAGATAGAACCCAACAGTTTTGAAATAATAGTGGGATCAGAGGTATTGTTGTTCAGATGAACATCTTTTGAAGACTGAAAGATTTTTAGTTTTCACTACATCAGCTGTGTACTTCTTGTATCTGGAAAGCAGCCTACAGACCCAGAGCAGGAGAAATCAGCAAACCCCTAGAATTGTAGAATCATTTGGGTTGGAAAAGACCCTTAAGATCATTGAGTCCAACCATAAACCTACCACTGACAGCTCCACCACTAAACCATGTCCCTAAGCATGATGTCTGCACACCTTTTAAATACTTCCATGGTGATTCAACCACTTCTCTGAGCAGTCTGTTCCAATCCCTTTTGGTGATGAATTTTTTCCTAATATCCAATCTAGACCTCCCCTGGTACAAATTGAGGCCATTTCCTCTTGTCCTGTTGCTTGTTACCTGGGAGAAGAGACCAACCCCCACCTCACTACAAACCTCCTTTCAGGTAGTTGTAGAGAACAATTAAGTCTTCCCTGAACCTCCTTTATTCCAGGCTAAACAACTCCAGTTCCCTCATCTGCTTCTCATCAGACTTGAGCTCCAGCCCCTTCACCAGCTTCTCTAGACACGCTCTGAAACTTCCCTTCTCTGGACACGCTCCAGCACCTCCTTCTTGTAGTGAGGGACTCAAAACTGAACACAGGATTTGAGCTGCAACCTCACCAGTGCCAAGTACAGGGGAATGATCACTGCCATGGTTCTGCTGGCCACACTATTTCTGGTACAGGCCAGGATGCCATCGGCCTTCTTGGCCACTTGGGCACACTGCTGGCTTATGTTCAGCTGGCTGTTGACCAGCAACTCCAGGTCATTTTCCACTGGCTTTCCATCCACTCTGCCCCCCGCCTGTGGTGCTGCCTGGGGTTGTGGTGACCCAAGGACCTGGCACTTCATCTTGCTGGCCCTTGTGGTGCAGTGAGTAGGCTGTCATTGGTGTCAGAGCTCAGAAAGGGTGGACATGGACTGTCAGGCCAGCTTGAGCTATGACATCCTGGTAAGAGTTAGACTGAGCTTATTTGAGCCCAATTCAGTTCTTTTCCCTACTTTTGGAGATGATACCAAAGGAGGAACAAATAGGTCCTTGTCTTTGTTTTCTTCTTTTAGCTATAAAGAAAGGCTGAAAGTGTTTGTATTTTACAGATATTCTGAGAAAACTTTTCAGCAGATACCTTGTACGTGAAAAATTCAGATCTTGTCTCTACTCTTTTTCTTGATACACACTCTGGACAGCTTGAGAACTAATAGGATTATGATATCTATGATAAAGGTATAGCACAAATAGCTGAGAGAAAAAGTAAATTTTATCTAGGCTGTTTAAAATTCTGGGTTTTGTTAGTACATGTTTAATGCAACCCCACTATAGGCAGCTGGAGAAAAAAATATCAATTTGCCGAAGTGTCATCTCAGTCTGATCTACACAGTCAATACCACAGATACCTGTGCAGTTTTACAGGAAGAAGCGGTGAAGATAAGCCTTGACCTTTCTGATGCTTGAAAGAAAAACAAGAGAATGGAGGTTTGTCAAAGGGAAGAAAATGTCCCACTTTTCAGGCCTTTTTTTTTATTTGTCTCAAAAAGAAACAAGAAGAGCACAGACTCACCTTGCACTTCCTTTTGCCATTTCACCTTTCTGCTTCCCCTTATAGCTCAGGAAATGTCAGAAATGAGCTGCAGTCAAGGCAGAAGTTTCTGTCTGGAGAGTCACCAAATCACAAGCAGCCCAGCTGTGCATCTCACCCTCAGCCTTAAGAAGCCGACCTTGCAGTTGATTCTGGGCTTGAAACATCCCAGAATGTTTAAAACAATGGAATAAAAACAAAACAGCAATTGCTCAGACAGCAGGGTTTCCTGGGAGCACTGAAAGTCCTGAACAAGGACACATCAGCCAAACAACCATTACTACCAATTGCTTTGCGCATCTTGTACAAAATGACACAAAGGTAGAGCTTTGTCAGATGTTGCCTTACGGTTTTTCAACAAGGGTAGAAAGTGGTCAGACCTCTGCCTTACATCCTGTAGAAATTTGCAGTATTGTAGAGAATTCCAGTGAAAGTACTCTTAGAATGTGCTATGGAGTTTGCTGTCCCACTGGCTCAGCACCAATTTAGTTCTGTGTTTCATAAATTAAAAGTTATTTTACACAGCAGGTAAGATGGGTAAATCAAAGGCAATTTACAATGCTAAAAGAATCTCTCTCCAATAGTGAGAATCTCTTTGATGACCAGTGACAGGACGTGAGGGAATGGCATGAAGCTGTATCAGGGGAGGTTTAGGTTGGATATTAGGAAAAAGTTTTTCATCCAGAGGGTGGTTGGGCACTGGAACAGCCTTCCCAGGGAAGTGGTCACAGCACCAAGTCTGCTAGAGTCCAAGCATTTGGATAACACTCTCAGGCACATGGTGAGATTTCTGGGGCTGTCCAGTGCAGGGCCAGAAGCTGGACTTCAGTGATCCTTGTGAGTCCCTTCCAACTCAAAATATTCTATGATTCTATGAATAATGTGTGCCCAAGATTGCCCCAAATACCTGTCTGCCAATTAATACTCAGAACACCCATGTGCAAATTTATGAAGAGTCAAAAGAGAGTATAGCAAAGGTAAATGCCTTTCCTGAGAAACCCACTATCTAGATATTAATCTTCTATAAATACATTCCTAATTCTGGAAAGCTACAAAGAATAAAAGAAACAGAGATGCTTTTCTGTGAAGGCTGAAATTAGATGTTCATTTCCTGCAACCTCTAGGGAGATCACATTTATTTTATTGAACATTTTACCAACACTGGGAAAATACTCTCTTTTCCTGAACATTTTCCCTTTGTCATGTTGCCAAAGCCTTACAGAATGATGAATCATTCTTTACTGACAGTAGTGCTATTATTTCTCATTTGTAACATAAGCAGTATTTTTGGTGCAAAAATTTCAGACACCTTATACTGATGTTACAATGGGACCTAGTGCTGTGTATTTGAGCATATGAGAGAGAAGGGCATGAAGCAATAAAAAAAATTATTCCTGTGGTAAAATTAGGCAATGTTCACATTGATCAATCATACCAATCATGCCAATAGGGCTGCATGTGTACTTGACAGTAAGATCCACATTGTAAACCACGGAACTGCACAGGTGAAGACACAACTTCAGCAGGAACTATCTGATGCTGCAGTAGATGAGAACAGTGATAGCTGTGCTGATGCTGTAAGGAGCTCTGGGCTCAGAATAGCAATGGGAATGTCAAGACAAAAATCCAATGAATTTGCAGGAGAGTAAAGCAGTGGGTAGAGGGTGGGTGGTTGTCATAGCTTGGTAAGACTTCCCTTCAGCCCCTTCTGAGGTGCCCTATAGAAGGACAGAAATAAGTTTAAACTAAAATGGCTGAGAAACAAAGTCTGTGGGTCAAAACTGTCTGAGAGATAGGAAGAAACAGTAGGAACAAGTTTTTTTTTTCCTCATACCCTAACAACATAGGTGTAGCTAGGTGTTTAACATGGATGTGAATCCATATGTAGTTTAAAACACATATTAAAAAGTGGTGAGCTGAGATCTAGACACTTGTGGCAGGTAGCATAAGGTTAAGCTATCAGTTCAGACCAAGGAAAGTTTATGAGTAATTTCCAAAGAGTCCTAGCATAGTTTAAGGAAGAATAAAGGGAAGTAGACACACAACAAGTAGAGTTCAATACAAGCATCGGAAGACTAAGTTATCCCCACACTTCTCAGTTATAGGTTAGTTGCATCAGCTCAGGCAAATGAGGTGGCCAAAGAGGTGGTGGCTACAATGGCAGCTGCATCTCACCAAGCCAGCAAGTATGGACTGATCAAGGGAATGATGCAATGCTTTGATCTAATCAGTGGGATCTGACTCCTGAGGGATACTCATCTCATCCCAACTACTGCATTTCAAATGGATATTGTGGAACTAAAGGATGGTGAGGAAAAGGGGAGAGGTAGGGTAAAAAATACTAAACTGGTCTCTTACTGGCAAGTGAAAAACTGTAAGCATTGTCTTGCCGAAAACCAGAAACTTGTGGAATGAAGAAAATGTTAGAGAAGTATAGTTTAATCGTTTGTCTTGGTTTTTAGGAACCAAAGCGTAATTTAATGAAATAGAAGGTGCAAAATGTAGTTAGATCACTTCCACCACATATTTCTGGGAGCAAAATCTTAGCAAGTTTTAAAAGGGTATTAAACATATATATAGATGGCAAGAGGTAAAGAGTATAATTACTAAACCATAAATGCTTCAGGAGCTGAGTTGGTCTTTATTAGTGGAGAACAAGGTAAAACTGTGAGCTAGAAAGGTTATCCCAATGAGTTTACTGTTTTTATCTGTTGAAGTAATAAAGTCCTGGTCATTTCTGGAGGCAGAACGCTATACAAAGAGGATACTTAATCTTGTCTGGCCTGACTGTGTTTATGTGACAATGTTTCAGCAGATCTATGAATCCTGGGCCTGAAAGAAAAGAAAAGATTGAGGAGTGAGGTTTCTTGGCAAAGCATTTTGTGGTCCGATAATGAAATAGCAGGGGATACTTCAGGTCAGTCCTGAAACGCACTGCTAGAGCCATCCAGTAATAGAAGTCATCCATTATCTCTCAAGCACAAATATTTTGAAAGGAAAATTTCTGCAAAGGCTCGGAAAAGATGGCTGGCTCATCATTCTGATGAGATTTCCATAGAGAAGTTACAGTATTTGTAAGGTTGCCAACTTTTAAGCAATCCTCTCTCAGCCAGTTTCTTTCTTTCCCTCCTCTCACTACCAAACATGATTAGATCATATTATCATATTATGTATTGCCTGCCAAATTTCATATCTAGTTAATCATGCTGAGCACTGTGACCTTATAAAAGAATCTTAAACTGATTAAACTCTTTACTGTGTGCCTACATACAGGAAAAAAAGAAGTCTCACCAAGTACTCTTATTTTTGAGTACTATTTATTAAGGTATCTTGATTTATGTTTTCTTCCTCTTTTTGCAGTTGATATGTTGTACTTCAAAGGAAAGGGGCTGTAAAAGAAAACAGGGGTCCACCCTACTTGTGATTACATGGAAGAGGAGGATGGCGCAATTCCAAATACACTCCAGAGAGCCAGGAATATGCATCTTATTGTTCCCATTTATTTGTTTACAATGAGGCCCACATGGCTTATTTTGGTTGATAAAATCATAAAACATTTAAAGCAGTTAATCTGTGCTGACCAGTAAGGCTTTGCTCTGCTAGAACAGCAGAGCAGATCTGGCACCAAAGGCCAAAACTTGCCATCCTTCTGGCATGTTTACTTTGCAGAAGCAGACAATATTTTGCTTTATGATGAATGGCTACCCAAACCAGCGTGCTCTGTCTGGATTCGGATCAAGGTGGTTTTGGATTAAAAATACATGAAAAGAAACCTAAACTGAATGTCAATGGCCAAGAGATTCTTTACACAGAAAACAATGACTGAATATAAACAATGGTGTTACGGACAGTACTAAATATATGGGGAAAAAATTCTACAACAGTCAATACTTTTTCAGCACAAACTAAAAATTCTAACTGGATCCAAGACCAGCTCTTCTGAAGCAGATTAAACTACTCAAAGCAGACTTGCTGTGTAGGCTTTTCTTCCCTTGTATGATTTTTCGTGTTACAGTGCAATGGGAGTTCAGGAAAGTCTCAAGGAGCATGAATAGATATAAGAAATTTAAATCTATGCTGTCATGAGGCACATGTTCTTGTAGTTTCAAGACAAAGATAGAGAAATGCGGATTTTCTAGCAGGACAGAGTGCAATGGAATAGACCATTTCTTTCTTTTACTGCTCAAACTTGTAACATTAAAGGCCTGCTGGAGAAAACAAAAATTGGTCTTATTTCTTTTCTACTTCTTTTTATTGCTTCTCTTCTATGAAGAAATGTTCAAAGTAGTAAAAATCAATACCCTCTCTGTCAACTTGCATGCCACTGAATGCTAAAAGCCAAGGGGAGCAACAATGGTGTAGTAAAATCTATTACATTGTTTCAACAACTTTTTCAATCTTTAAAGCAAAGCAGCAGTGTTTATTTCTAATCCTGGAGGCTGCTACATAAATATTTACTAAAAGCTCTGATACACCAATTAACAATATATGTTGAAGGCTATCTTATTTAGAAAGTCCTGTCACCCTTCCAGTGTCTCTGTAGTGTTATGGTGCTAGTCTCTTGGTAATCCTAGTGACAAATCTGGTCTGATGGAATCTATTTATTTTTATTTCTTGTACAAAGCAGGCAACACACTGCAAAATGAGAGCCTCATTCCCGTTTGCTGCCAAGGGCAGCAACTGCAGTATTGACAGCAATGCTTCACATCTCTGGAGGTGAGGAACATCCAGCCATCCCAGGACTTGTACAGAAAGCTTTCCACATGACCTCTGACATTGTCACTTCTCCCAGTTTCAGTAATGGCTACCACTGGGATCTTTAGGCTTCAAAAACTTAAAAGAGCGTAATTTAGACCCACTGAATTCAGTGGGACTACAGATGTAACCAAAGTTTAGCACGTGCTTAATTCTTTACTTGGTCAGAGCTTAAAATATCATTGCAATCAGTACTGTGTAGTATCTTCATGGATGTTTTAAACAGAGATCTTATAAGCTATACAGTCTTCTATTAACTTGAATAAACTTTTTAGTTCACTTTTTTGTATATATAGTATTTTTACTTGAGTCACGGCTCATAAATCTTCTAAATCTCCTCAGTTTATATAGTTATAAGTAACAAAACTAAACTAAGATGTGCTTTTTGTGGCACTAAATACACAGAAGGAGATTTCCTGATACAAACATATCCTACTACTAGCTGAGCGTCAATTCCTGAAAAGTGTGACAGTTAGTGATTTCACAGATGCAAACCAAATTCTCCCATAGGAATTATGTCAGGGCCGTGGGTGGGATTTGTGCTTCCAAATTACACACAGTTTAAATATTGAGGGACAGTATTTAACAACAGATGGTCTTTCTGTTTCATATCCCAATATCACTGCCTAAATAATAATAATAATAATAAAAGTATTAGGACACTTTTTTTTCCTAAGTTTTAAGAGAAGCATCATTAGTGGTCTGGCATACCAGAATTCAAAGAGGATAAGGATGACATGGAGAGCAAAATATGTGGAAGCAGGATCACTGGGATTCTCAGCTGGCACATCAGTGTTTGATAGGGCCACTTCATCTATTAGTTTGAGCAATCTTGCTCTCTTTCTGAATAATTACATTTTTTTTGTCTTGGTCATCCTTTTCAGGTCTCTCCCTTTTTGTCAAGGTCAGCCAAGTCAATCAAGGGAGAAGTATGAAAAACCTAAGAACTGATTAGCGTAAGACAGTGTTAAATGATGAACAGCAGAACACCCAAAAGACGCATCAGGAAGATACATGGTGTGTTTCTGTACATTTCCCGATTATGTACTTTTATGACATGTAAAACAACTGCATAAAAGGTGAATGATTTTGTTACTCCTTGTTATCAAAATTTGATTGTTGTTCCCAGATAAACATTTTCACTGAATATTCCTAATTGCATTTCAGCAAATTTGACCTACAGGGACAGAGAAAGTGAGCCTTAACTTCCGTTTTTATGGGGATCAATGAAAGAAGAAAAGGAGATCACAAAAAAACTGTATTTCAAACTAAGATCTTAATTTGGTAGACACCACTGCTCAAGTCTTACATCACTCCATTATCTAACTTCAATGCAGTTACAGCTTGTGTGAGTCATATTTTCAGAACTGCTATACTTTTACATTTCCAGTTTGAAAAATCAGACATTCAGCACCTCTAAAAAGCTGACCTTTCACCAGTTACTTCCCACAGACATTTTTCTGACATTTATTTCATGCACACATACATCTGACCTGACTTCACACTGCAGTGCTAGGCTGGCCTTCTAGGTGGAACATGGCTAGGTTTCTGTCCCAAAACCTTATTCTCTTTTTGGCCTCCATGCTAATTCACATGTACCCAAGACCATAAAACATAAGGTCAACTTAAAAAAAATTAAAACAGTTCCTAATTTTCTGTGTCTCTGTTGTTTTGATGATCAGTTTGAATTTGCTACATAGTTAAAAGTTGTATTGATTAACCTAGAAAGCCTTATTTGTTCGCCTACAAAGCAAAAATGTATATCACAAGAATGACTGAATCTACAGCGTTCATTTCCCCATAGGGAAATAAATAATTGCAGCCCTCTTTTATTATCCCCTTAGAGAGTAATATCAGTGTCTGACTGATTGTTAAGCAGGATTTAATTTCAAAGTTTTAATTTCAGTTTTAATTTCAAACCAAATCTTCCACCTGTTTCTTTTCTTATATGTTGCTATGGTGAAGATCATCATAGACTGTAAACAAAAGTGAAACACAGAAGGATCACTTGAAAAAACATACAGACAGATTAAGACATGCAATAACAACTGAACAAAAGCATGTTTGCTTGTTAGGTACCATTAAGCAGTCATGTTTTTCTGGCCATATTGTGCTGCTTACCTGTCCAGAAATATATTCTGAATAATAAACTTTAAACTGTCTCAATTTTCCTGACAAAATCTTTCTAACAAATATGAGCATTACCATTGTCATTGCATGCCCCATTAGGTCAAGGGCTGTAACATATGCTGGCATTACAGCTCCTAGCTCTTTTGGCTTCTATTTTTCGCACCCATTTAGCTCTCCTGGACTGTGATGCTTCAGTCACTGAGGATTAACATCCTACTGAGAGATAGGAATAGTTCACAGAGCTCAGGCCAGAAGAAGCCACACAAAGTGCTCTTGCCTGTGTAGGTAGGCTGCCACAATTCTAATGTGAGTCATGAGTGCTGGATATTGCATTCACACATTTGGCAGAACTTGAAGCCCAAAGGGCAAACTATACTCTTGATAATCCTAGGAACTTATAAAATGTTCCTGAGATGTTACAATAAGGTCTGGGATTTATTTTAAAAGCTATATTTTACAGGTGAACACTTTATAATCTCTCCTCTAAAAGGACCATCCCCCATTTGACAATAGTGTTTTGAAGGGAGGAGTTAAATATTAGTGCTAATCTTTCATTAAGTGCTCTTGCTGTTAATCCTAAATTGCCAGGTCGGAATTTAATTTGAACTTAATTTCCCTCCGAGATACAAGCCCTCTGCAGCCTCTCAGTGGGTCCATTTTCCTTTACAATGTCTTTCCAATGGTTTCTTCATATATTGTTTGAGTGGGATGGGTATTATTGGGCAGTCACTAAAGTTCAAGATCTAATTCCAACAACCCTGTTGGGAGTATGTTTGATTCATGATTCAAACTCTTTCTTTGACAGAAGATTCCTCTAGTTCAGTGGGAATCCTGCCTGTAACAGGAGAGAGAAATTAACTCCAAATGTTCTTGTAAGAAGGATGTCCTGTGGCAGCATCCAATCTGTAGTAGCAGAAATGAATAACATTGAAAATTAGAGATTTCCTTCTAGCAGGATCTCTGGAGCTCTGGAAGATCACCAAGGCCATTTGGGATAGAATCATCTAAGCAGAAGTCACAAAAGCAGAAATTTTTCTGGCAATGTTCCAATAGCAGAAACAAGAGATTTCTGTAGTTTGAGGGGGAATTAAAAGTTCACTAAAATTTTAAAGACTGAAAAAAGTTAATTTGTATTTCAAGTCCAAATAGATTTTATTCAGAACTATATATCCATCACTAATTAGTCTTCACTGAGTTCTCTCAAGCAAGACAGTACAGAGCTTCGAGTACTCAATGGTGATGAAGCTACTGTGTTCCACTCTGGACCTGCCACTGTTTCAGGATATGAACCTCAGTTCATATCTCTGCATGTCAGTTTTCCCCAATATAAAATGGCAGCATTCTTTCTGTTTTTGCAGGTTGGACCACACAGCGTTTTCAGATTTAATGATAGATTATTAGAAACCTGAGCTAGTGGTATTAATTACACATTAATTATTCACTCAGTGGTCAATTATTAATTATCAAAGGTCTTGTTTTACTCTAGGTTGAAATGGATTGTTAAGTACTTGGAAATTACTATTAAATTATTATAACTCTATCAATTTTTGCACCACTCTGTTTTACAACTCAGTTTCAGTGCAATGTACTTTTCAAACCTGTACTTCCAACAATAAGATGGATACAAACATTGAAGCCAAATGCTACAGTGAGATTCCTCAGCAGCACAGACACATGGTTAAGAGCTTCTAGCTTTCTTTCGTGGGGGATTACATACAACCTGAAATATTTGGCTGGTGCAATGTGCCTGGCGTGGTCCCTGCCTCTTAATAGGAATGCAAGAAGTGCATTCAAGGAGCATTTTGTAAGTTGCCCAGAGTCATTCCTGGGACTAAAGCTATATCCCAACAGACAACCCATGTAAATAGGCCATGTGCAAACTTGTGGGATCATGACTGAATTCTCTTGTTTGGCTGCCGAGCCATTCTCTAAGGAGGCAGTAGATCCACCCACTGAACTGATTTGCTAGATGCCAAGCTAAGTTAAGCACTGCAGAGTAATGTTGTGTGATTATATTTTCTGGTTGCATAACTACCCTCCATCAGAAACAAGAAAGAAAAAAAGATGTAATAAATCTACCAGTTTTACCCTTTAGCTCACAGCTCCATAAAACAGAAAAGACCACTTTTCCACTCTAGAAGAGAAGATGTCCCTGCAGAGCTGATCCTTGCGCATGACAAAGACACAACTTCAGCAACTCGTTTTCTGCCATGTTGAATGTCTCACCACAGGAACTGACTCAAACAAATAGTTGTGGCCTTGTGGGTATATTTTCCCCAGTGGTTCTGGCCTTTATTAAACCTCAGTATTTGGTCCTCTATGTCTGGCCTTAACACTCACTTTGCCTGTGTTCAGCCTCATTAGGTGCTCTGGGATTTCCATTCACTTTATGTACCAAACCCAGATTTTGGCTTACATCCTCATGAAACACCCCTCAGAGATATCTAAGCCTCAGATATCTGTAAGCCAACTTTCAGTCCAAAAAGGACTTACTAGGTTAAATAATTTAATTG
Source organism: Chiroxiphia lanceolata (assembly GCF_009829145.1). NCBI lineage: Eukaryota > Metazoa > Chordata > Aves > Passeriformes > Pipridae > Chiroxiphia > Chiroxiphia lanceolata. Next base: position 20,145,722 of record NC_045642.1, on the reverse strand, counting down.
GTTATGAGAAATAATGTCTAGAAAATAAACTAATCATGATTCCACAGGCTTTAAAATAGCTTTGTGTTTCTTTCTGAAGATGTAAGGGCTCCCCATTTTCACTATTTTTGTCTGCTTTTGGAGGCCTCATTTTTTTCCTCTTTTTTTTTTCCTCCTGCCACTGACCAGAAATGGCTTGTTAGAGGAACCCAAAGCTGGAATTAGAAAGGAGTTTTCAGCATGTATATGAATGACCAAAAAGGAGCAGGGGGCCAGCAAAGCAGGGTTTCAGGACTCTGGGCAAGAGATGCCCATCAAGGGCTCCAGGGAAACATAGTCACTGACCCATAATAAGGTCCAGTGGGACTTGGAGAGCTTTGATGGCCTCCTCCTGAGGTGACAAGTACCCAGGGCAGCAGCCAGGGACTATGTGCGATAATGGTTAAAATCTTGGCATCTGTTTCAGGTCTTCTTATATTGACATTCTCAATGGTGGGCTTGTATCAGTGTTAAGAGACTCAGAGAAAAAAAGATTATCATTAATATTTTGGTATTGTTTTACACGGAAGGTGCCCAAACCCTACGAAGACTGTTGACAGTGTAAAGTCAATAGGTTGGCAGACAGACAAGCCTAATCTAGAGAGATGTCTGGATAAAGGAATTCATCCCATGAAAGACCACCTGAAGGCGTAATGGATTTTGCACTGCAGTAAACTACTCAAGGTTTCCACTGGCGACTGGTCTCAAATTTTTGAGGTTGCTCAACATGCCTGAGTTTTACAAACTGCTGTAGGTGTTTGTTAAAGCTTTTGAGATTCTCGAGTCTCTACTCCAATGCAACTGCAAATATTTCAATTTTCCCCTCTCGCAATATATGTAAATTTTGAAATCTTGCTACAGGAATTAAATTGAGAAAGTCTGACTTAGAGGTATAAAATGTGTCCTTTGGAAAGTATTAAAAAATTGTACAAGAAATATATATAAAAAATAAAGTATACTGCTATGAAATACATGTTAAACACTAAAAAAAAAATCAGTAGCATGTGCTAATAGAAAAGGCAAAACAAAATATTACACAAAGATAAAATCTCAATTAAATGTTCTCTTTTGTTTGGATTAAACATTTCCTCAATATCAACATGTTCCCACAAAACATTTAAATTTTGCCAAAATTGCAATCCTGGCAGAAATGGACTCTGTAAAAAGGTTTTGACTAGCACAAGCACATGTGTGCCAAGTGATTCCTTTTGTGTTTTGTGGTTTTCATTCACTGTGGACTGAACTTTTAGTGAGCCTCATTCATTCATCTGCCCCATCATAAAAATGCAAAGCTATTTTAAGCACGTCGTAAAGCGGATCATGTCACTTGGCCGGGCTGCCCAATTGCGGAATCATGGGCCAGGAATCCCTCTCTGCACCCACCCCACACCCAGCCTCACAGCACCCGGGGCAGACACCAACCCCTGCAAGTCTAAAGGTAGCAAGTACAAAGTGCCTCCTTCTGGGGACATCTGCAACTTCAGGTCACCCACAGCAACTGGGATGGCTCATATGGATATTTGCATTTTTGTTTCTCCTACCTTAACAATATCTTTCTTTACAGAATGAAAATTGCTATCTCAGAGCTGAGCACTAAGCCAATAAACCCATCACAAAAGGGATCAGTTGCCAGAGTCCAGAAAGGGTTAAGGCAGCAGTTGGAGAGGTTTGGGGTGACGTGTGCTTCTGGACGCCTGAGAAGTCTCTTGAAGGTAGTTCCCCTCTGGTGAGGATGGGAGCGTGCTGAGGTCTGAAATCCGAGATCCCTCGCAGCCTGGAGCTGGTGAGGTCCCAGTAAAAGCTGTTTGCCTGCTTTCCCTTCCTGAGCAGTCACACCGCTGCACCGGCCAGGGCAGTATGGAGCGAGCACCCTGGACACATGTAGGACTCACTCTTCTCCAGCTCCTGCTCATCTCCTGCCTGCCAAGAGGTACTGTAAGTGAGTGTGTGTGTTCCCGGCATGGCCGAATGAGTCCCTTTCCTTCAGCGTGTTCAGAGGGGTTTGATCTCATGCGCTGTCATGGGAAGTAGAGAGATCTGCAGGGATAATAGAAAGAAGGGGCTCTGCTTTATGAATGTTTTTTCCTTGTCGGCATGGAGTGTGTGTGTGGGGAGGTTTATTCAGGAATTAATTTTGGTCAAACTTAATAGCCTTAAAAAGAAACAACTGGCTGAATTTGTTTGCCAATGGCCATCAAGAAAAGGGTATGCAATCACTTAGCTTATTACTCCTTTTATTTTCTCAACACTCAGTGCTAAGGAAATGATGATAAAAAGAGGCATTTAAGTCTCTGAATTGTAAAGTGTAATTTGTTTAGTTTGGCAAGACAGAGATTTTTCTCTCCAGCCCCAACACCAAGAATGAAGGCAAGGGAGAAAAAAAGTGAAGAGAAAAAAGAAAACAAAACCCACACATTGTTTCCAGTCTGGGATTTAGTTCTGCCAATATTATTCTTTCAAAGGGGAAGCCTTGTTAAAGCAGAATGATCTTTTTTATATTCAAGCCTCACTCCCTTTTCTGCTGAACCAGCATTTATGGTTTATCTTGATAAGGTTGAGCAAAAAGCATTTACCGTTGAGTGCACATTTGCTGTAGTTATGGCCACGAACATGGGCTGTTTACACCTGGAGGTGTCTGGACCTGCTTGCAACAGCTAGCTGTCAGCATCACAGGCTGCTTCCTTGGGAGCTGCAGCCCTAAGGACTGGGAGGTGAGGTGCCCTCAAATCACCCACCCTTCAAGCTGCTGCAGATTTCGGCAAGGTAAGTGCCTCTTACCAGGAGAGCTGTCAAATAAGCAGGCACTCGGATCTTGATGACTATAAATAATTGGTGTCAAGGTTGGTGCTTCAGAGCCTGCTGCACCAGGGGCGGTGGCAGAGGGTCTGCCTCTGCAGTGCCCTTCCCTGCTGACCCCTGAGGACACAGGGTGCAGTGGACAGTTGGTGACCAGTGTTGTCTGCACACCAGGCTGGCCATCACCACCTCAGCTGTCCTAGGAGACTGACCTCCTGCCAAAATTTGCCCCTGGCTCACAAGCACAGAGAGTTTCTCCCCACCTCTGTCCCACATGCACTGATTTATCCCTGTGGTGGCCTGTTCCTCGGCCATGTGCCGCCTTGCACACTGGCCAAGGGAAGTGGCTCCATGGCATGTGCTGGAGGGGCACAAACCCAGCCCTGTCAGTGGCAGAGCAGCCCTAGGCAAAGGCTGTGGCTGTCAAGTAGCTTGGTGGGTAACAAATCCCTCCTGCTGCAGGGGCAGCATGTCTGTCTCATGGGGAGAATCTGGTCCGTGGAGTAATTGGGCATCAGGTCCCCTTGGCAGCAGTGACAAGGCGAGGCAGGAGGAAGGACAACTATGGGCAATGGGACACAAGGGCTGTGAGCCTTGAAGGGTGGGTGCTGGTTCTCCTGACACTTCCTCCTGCACCAGGAGCAGTGTGAGAAGAGCCTCAGGACGCATGGAGGTGAGCCGTCTCCCTTGCCCGCTCCCCTTCCTTGCCATGCCTCCACTGCCATGTGGCTGGTGGAGCAGCTGGTGGGCATTTCCCCAAAACAAGTCTGGCAGCATGAGGGGAACAGGAGCTCCCCTCAGCCACAGCGGGCGGGGCTCCTAGATACAGGGGAGCAATTCAGAAATGCAGTGGCCTTAACATGTCAGGGCAGGTTGGAAAATAGCATTTTTCCTCCTCCCCACAGATGTATCCAATTTTTATCCACATTTATCACACCCAGTTGCACAGGGCCTGCCTCAAGAGTTGGGGGTAGGAGTCAGGGCAATCTGGGAATTTATTTTTTGGAATAAACTTGTAGTGCATGTGACTCATGTTTCCTTAAAAATATATGTGTGTTTGTGTGTGTTTCTGCCTATCTAAACTCTTCCCAACCTCTCCTCCCTTCCCCCTCCAGTCTCTGTCTAGAGAAGGGAAGGCCAGATGCACTCAGACGCATCCAGATGCATTCTGTCTTAGCAAATGGGTTACTTCAGTTCACATGTTTAGGTTCCTAGCATGGACAAAGGGAAAGAGACTTGCTTTTTGTTTTGGAAAACAAGCTGGAGTTACTCACTCTTGACCCTGAGACCACCTCAAGTGGCTCCCAGAAGTCCCTGCAAGCCTGCCAATGCCCAGGATTTCTCTCCACCAGCCCAGAGGGACCCCTCACCACCACAGGACTCTGCAGTTGCTGTCAGCAGCATGAGCTCCCTCGGGGAAGTGGGTGCCCCTTATTCTCCTGCAAGAGATGGATGTGGTGTAGAGGCAAATGGGGAGGAAGGCCACCGGGCAGGGAGGGAACTTATCAGCAGTGACAGAGGGCTGGCACACTGAGGACATTTTCAGTCCTTGGTTAGGACTGGACTACACACCTCAGGGGAGCTGTAAGGAGTAAAATTTGAAATAGAGGCTCAGAGGGGTTGCTGCTGTCTGTGTGGACTGTTCCTATCTGGGCAACTGCAAGTAAACTGTCAATATGTTCCAGGTCTCGCACCACTATAACAGGCAAGCCCTCAGGACAGGTCCAGCACCACTCCTCTATGTTTAGGACATGAGCACACTCTCATGTTCTCTGGTAATGAATTTCAATACAGCAGCTGCTTCTTCTCCACAGATTTCCAAAGATTGTCCCATATTGCAGAAGTCTAACCTCATCAGTGCTGTCACTAACTCAAAAGTTCTACATTCATTACCTGTTCCTATTCCTTGTCTTTCAGTACAGAGAAAACAAATTCTCTTCCTGATCACACTACTAGAATATTTCTGGTCAGAACAAGCTCCTCTATATCAGAAAGAATCAAAGTCTGAAGCGTAATGTGGCAACCTCTGAGTTTTAGCCTTATCTTGGCTATTTTTCCTGTCATAGCTTTTCTCGGATGAAAACACAAGGCCCTGGTACCAATAATATCACAAATGCCAGCTTATAAATACAGAGAAGAAACTGAAGGAGAGGGATGTTTAAAAAAGACAGTTGAACTGATGCACATTTATTAAGTGGCTAAATTCAGCTTAGTATTGTACATTTCCTCCTGTGTCCTCCCAGTAGCTTTGATTTTTTTTAATAGAAATCCTTTCTTTCCCTCCTCTTCCCCCTTACTACTGTGTAAAGCATGCAATATGGGCAGAAAAGGATGCTAACTGACTCTGTAGATGCAGCAGTCTAATTTTTCAGCAAAGGTTTCTGACTCATAAAGTAAGTACACTGAGTAAAACTAAAAAAAGGATGTATTTTAGCTCCTTTCTTAATTAGCCCAGCTGCTGAAAAGAGTAATAGGTACATAATTTCTAAAGAGAAGCAAGTGGGTTTAGAGACAGCATTATCCCTTTCATCCTCTTAACACATCTAATAGGTAAACAGACATAATTTGCACAATAGTTTATCTGAGGTAAAAAGGTTAACAATAAAGACCTGCACTTTTCTTTATTTTTAATGGTTTGGGGTAGATCATTTCCCAAGAGCCCCAGTGAAAGTCTCTTTAAGGGAATGTCTCTCTTCCCTTCCAAGATTTATTCCCCTTGGCCTTACTGAAATCAAATGGAGAATTTTACTGCTCCTCACAATGGAGCCACAGTTTCACCCCACGTTGTGCTCAAAGCATTTCCTGTTGTTAAGATCCACATACATGATACCTGTGGGGTGAGGCCCAGTTTGCTTATCTATGCAATGACAGTAGAGCTGAGTAAGAAAGGAGCAGAAAAATGAAACAGACCTAAAGAAAATGTAAGCTCTACTAGGTTTCACCTCTGTTGAAGCCATTTTTTCTTTAATTAGAATGATTCCTTTCAGAATTATTACATGGTCAAATATTCCCTAATAACAGCCTTAAGAAATTGCTCCTTCAAATTCAAATGTTCCTTTCTTCTTCAGAAGGCAGTTGTTGTTGTTGAGCAGGATGCTGAAAAATTAAGATGAAATCAAATACAAAGGGACATGTTCTCATCTGAGTAATTTTAAATTGGTTAAATAATCAATTTGAAAAACTCGTTGTCTACAAACTCTAATTCTAGAGGTGTATCTATTTGTATCTGCTCTTATTACACTGCATTGTTAATGCAAGTGGCACTTTTCAAAGCAATTTGAAATAATATTTCTTTAAACTTAAGCAGTATTTTACCAATGTGCTCACGGATAAACTGAGGCATGGGAGGAGAACTCACCTTTGCAGAAAAACAGAATGGACTTGTAGGATGGGAAGTTCCATCATTGCAGACCAAGATGTGGATGTCCTTATAAAATATTTTCTTCCATCTTTCAGGAGTTCTGAAAAACACACGTACATCTCTCTCTCTCTCTCTCTCTCTCTCACACACACACACACACACATACAACTCTCTCTTTTGGAGGACTCCAGAGCACATTTAGGTGGCAAACTTATCGTTTCCCCCAGGTATAGATGGAGATGGCAAGCTGGTTTTCTGCTCAGTCATCTGATCCCTCCACATAGCAGCTAATGTCAGCACAACCATAGGAAGTGGGAATGGGAAGTCAAGGAGAGAAGAGAAAAAAGTGTTCCACCTCAGGAGAAGCATGGGATTATATCAGCTTAAAGTGAGTGTACGCTGTAAAAAAATCCCTTTCTTCCAAAGTGGAAGACACAAGAGATAATTGGTGTAATTAGGCTTGTGCCAATTCACGTTAGTTCTTAGTGAAATAATTTTCCCAGCTTTCAGACCTTTGGAACAAAAATCCCTTTCTATCTAGCAAGGTATCTATGATTGACAAATTCACTATGGCAAAAGATTAGTGTGCTGAAGCTGACATTTTACTATGATGAGCTGACTGACCCACTCCTGAGGCACCAATGTGCTTGTGAATCTGTTCCTGAATCACTAAAGCTTTAAGCTTGATCTCAACCCTGGGTATCAGGAGAGGCAGCAGCATCACTGTGGTGAATTGCCTTTGCAGTAACTCAGCCCTTGGACTGACACTAACAAGTGACCGGGAGCATTGCCTCTTACTGCTGTCTCACAAAATCCATCACTGACAGCCTTTAGGATCTGACATGTGCTATAGGGATTAGGAGGTCTTTCTAGGTGCAGATGTCAGTGAAAAGCATGAATGTGTTGTCATCTGAACCTGAAAATGTTCATCTCCCACCTCACAGCCCTCCTCATGCTGGACTAAAGCATCAGGTGAAACATTGTATTGTGCTCTGCCAGGCTCCTGAGCCAAGGAAGTCTTCCTTCTGGCACCTGCCCTGGAGGTTTGCATGCTTTCCCAACACAGCTATTTTTTGCTTGGTTTCCATGGTCTTGAGCTGCTTCCATGTGTGCTGTTTATGCCTGGATTTAATGGGCTTTTCTTCCATCATTAAAATCTCATAAATTAATCCACTGTTTATTTGCCTGTCCAGAGTCTTGTTTGTTCTTTGCAGCTAAATATTTTGCATGGGTTGTCAAGCAGCTTCTTCCTGCTTGTCCCAAAATCAGAGACACACTCACTGCCTGCAAGCCAGACTGCCTGTTTTGGAAGATTATCAAAGTAAAGCTCACAAAGCACCCCACAATTATCTCTGCCACAGCTGGCCAAGGCCTTGCTTTCAGTGTTTTTTTCAGCCAATAAATCTTTCCCCACTTTTCTCTGCCTCCTTCTCTTCTGTTTTGGGGTAATGATGGCCAAGTGTGGGTGTGGGAGCTGCCAGTGGTTACCCATCCCCAAACACATACGGAGGAATGAGGTTATGCCTTTGCCTCCCTGGAGCACAGGCTGAGCTCAGCCACACAAACAAACACTGTTTACATGCAAGTGGCTCTGTGCATCTCCCTTTTAAATTTCTGAGGCAAAGGTTTTATGTGCCTTTTGTTCAGTAGCCTAGAGATATTTAAAACAAAATCCCCAAAACAAAAGGGATTCCACCATTATTGAAGGGGTGCATAAAGTCTTCACACAAATTTCTTTTAAGAATAGATTCTGCAAAACTTCAAAATAATAATTTCATGATTTATGTGAGGAAAATCCTAGAAAAGGCCTCTTAAAAAAAGTCTCAAATCCCCATATTTCCTGAAAGGGAATTAAATTGTCAGTAAATCAAAAGACAGTCTATTTCCATTGTCTCAGTTGAGACAAAGGCAAGAAGTGAGGAAACAGCATTTCTAGGTGGCAGCAAGTTTATTTTTGCAAGTCATTTAAGGGACAAGATCTGCTCCCATCTTAGCACTAAACATTACCTCAAGGTCAATTTATGTTACAAATACACACATTCAGTCCATCAAGAATAAGTGTGGCATCTGCTTTTTGGCCCTGTTGTGAACACAAACTCTACGTATAAATATGCTTATGGACACATTCACACTCTCTTACCCACATACAAATACATGTGCAATATTTTAGGGAAGAATAGAGTAATTTAGGTGAAAAGGAGCCTCTGAAGGTCATTTGGTCTAGCCCCTTTCTTGGTGCTAACTTGGAGGTTGTGTTGCTCACAGCCTTATCTTTTCCAGGTTTTGAGTTCCTGGAAGGATGGAGACATACTTTTGTCACTCCAGTGTAACTCTGCCTATGAACATTTGGATAATTTTATAGATAGCAATTTCTCTTGGATAATTTACAGCTACAACCCAAATGAATATAGCCATTTTATTAATAGGCTTTAGCAATCTTGAGAGAAATCAGATTTCTAGCTTGAGTTAGGAAAGACGAGAATTTAAAGGAAGCTTTACAAAAGCTCTGAGTGTTGGGTACTTATTTAATAGTCAGACTTTGCAGAGTACTGCTTCAGCAAGGAGTGATACCCCCACTCCCATACACTAGAGAAACAGCTATTTTCTGTCTTGTATAGTGAGATGTATTAAACTAAATGTCAGTTCTAATAAGATAATTAGACACATGTAATCAATTTGCTCTGGAATCTGAATGAGATACAATTCGTAGATAAAAGGCTTAATTAAAACAGAATAATAGCCATAGATTAAGAAGTCCCAGCTTGGCCAGGTTGATTGACTGCTGTTCTGGGAATTAGAATGTATGAGTTTAATTCCTGTCTCTGCTCTTGTTTTTCTCTGGGACCTTGAGCAAAGTCACTTCACCTCCCTTGTGCTTCATTTTCCCATCTGGAAAGAGGACTTTGTAGAGTATATCAAGATCTACAGGCAAAGGCTATAAAACTGCTGAACACTAAGGTTATTTTGATGCAAGATTTCATTATTGGAACAAAAAATTACAGTACCTAATTGAATGTCAGAAGAAGCTTTTTCCTTTTGAAATGATTATAGGGGCAGAGAAGGGGAATGGAAAGGTTTCAGCACAAAAAGCAGCCTCGTTCCTAAACTTAGAGCAGTGACAGACTCTCCCTGGTCTGTACACCAGGCACAAGGGAAAAGCTCAGTTCTGAGAAGCACAAAAGGCTGAATTTCATTTCCCAGGCAAAGGAAAAAAAGTGAAGGAACAGTTTGGTGGTCCCTTTTTTAATAAAGCCAGTAAAAATCATTAGGGGGAAAGATAAGCTTTCAGGAACCAGGTTTCATGAGGTTATGGAGAATCAAGCGAGACAGAGCAGCTAGGCTCAGTAGTAGGGAGCTCCAGCAGGCACAGTGATTAGGTTATCAGGGACAATGAAACAAAAAACAGTTGTGTGAGAAGGGAGCCAGGTACAGGCATGCATTGGAGTGCTCCGCCTTAAAGACATATTGCTTGTCGCAATGACAAGGCAACCCCGTTACTCAGAGTTTAATACACAAGGAAAAAGGTTGTTATCTAACCACAATTAAAAAAAAAAAAGAAAAAGAAAAAGAAAAAAAAGAGGAGGATAGAGGGGATAAAAAGAGCTGGTCTCATTAAATTTCCTTCATGTCTCATCTTTCTAGTCTGCTCTCTCTCTTTGTACCATCAAACTCCATGAAAGCACTCATCAGGCCTGTCAGCTAGTTAGGAGGCATGCTGACAGCACCGTGCACTCATTAGATCTTACTTTGTAGAATTTAGACAGCACACTGGTGAGGAAAGACAGGATCTGCATTTATTGTGGCAGAGTCACAATCTGAGGTTGTTTCTTAAAAGAGTAGTTCCAGCATAGCTTAAGTATCATATGAGGTTATGTTAAATAATAGAAAGATGTTGCCATATTAGAAACGGTATTTGACAAAATGAACCTTCAAAAATAATGAAAAATCTTGTTTCCTTTGGCAGAGAAGCCAAATGTAACAATGCATGCTTCTGAGTGAAAATAGGGAGCAAAATTAGCAAAACCCAGCCTCAAAAGGGGCTTTTCCTGGTGGACACCCTGGACTTCAGGAGCAAATTCACAAGTAGAAATACAACCAAAACATACTGTCATAGTTTAAATAATCTATACTATACATGATGCCATAAATCAGTCCTGCAATCTGAAGAAACTTTCTCATATGATGTCATCCTCTGTGGTTTTTTAAAACTATTCTTCTCACCACAGAGGGGGGAAGGATTGCAGAGACAGTGGACATATTCCTTCCCTCTGGTCTTTCTGCCTCCTCTGGCTGGCAATGCAAAACTGCCTCTGTGTTCTTCAGACAACCAAGCCACATTGACATTTTGGCCACATGTTACCATGTAGTTTGGGTTTTTCTGGGCTGAAGACTCTGGCCAGCCTCATGCCATGCATGATCTGACAAATCACTGAATAGATCCTGCCAATCCTCATCAGATAATGGATTATTTCCATGTGTCCCCCTCTCTGTTCTCTGCTTGCAGAGTACACAGTGATCAATGAAAACTGCCCAGGTGCTGAGTGGAATATCATGTGTCGGGAATGCTGCGAATACGACCAAATTGAGTGCATCTGCCCTGGACAGAAACAAAGAGTGGGCTACACCATTCCCTGCTGCCGGAACGAGGATAACGAGTGTGACTCCTGCTTAATCCACCCAGGTATGTTTATGGCCATACTGCATTCACACCAAATCTTTGGCCAAGGCATCAGCACATAATGGTGGATGCTGGGCAGGGGAGTGGCGAGGGCAGGCACATCTCACTGAGGCATGGGATTGCCCCACATCTCCTCAGGAACTCCCTCTGCCACTCTGCTGACAATAGCAAGACACTTGGCAGGGTGACATTGCTGCCAGACAAAGAAAACACTTCATACAAGTAGTGTTGTCCTGAGGATGTCTTAGGCAGGTGTGGGAGCTGCCAAAGGGTGGCATGGTAGCTGGCTTCACACCAAAAGTGGGTTTTTGGTGCTCTGGGATGATTTTCATCCCCAAAGCAAGAAGAGAGACAATTTGGAAGTCCTGCTAGCAAGGAGGAAAGAGAAAAGTGAAAGGTGAAAGCAAGAGGAGATACGGCCAGGTTAAAAGACATTAGAATCACTTAGGCTGGGCCCAAGTGGCACCAGCATCCACATTCAGATTTCTGAGAGAGGCGTTTACAGTTGGAGCAATGAAATTTAGAGGTTTGGGCAAGTCAGACCAGGAGTTTGGTTCCAAGTCTCTCAGCTCCCTAGGTTTTGGGGGTGGAGGTTGGGTGTGGTTCACAGTAGGGAAGCTGTCAGCACCACAGCAATCACTAATGTCATTGGTATTTTCTGTGGAAAAGAGAGAGAGGCTCCTCCTCTTCCTGCAGGACAATCCACCTTGGCTTTCATCTAACACAGTGGCTCTCCTTTTAGGCTGCACCATTTTTGAGAACTGCAAGTCCTGTCGCAATGGCTCCTGGGGAGGGACACTTGATGACTTCTACATCAAGGGAATCTACTGTGCAGAGTGCAGAGCTGGCTGGTATGGCGGGGACTGCATGAGTAAGTGTCCTACATGGGCAGGGAAGCATGTCAGGGACAGGGATTGGTGGGACAGAGCCAGAGCCGTGCTGTTTCTTTCCAGCTATTCCTGTACAGTGACGCTTGCAAAGGGCACAAGCAGAAGTGGCCAAACACAACAAGGCAGTAGGCAGATCTACAGTGAGGAAAACTTTTCTCCCAGTGCTTGTCTGCTAGGGATAGGTTGGGCCCCCTGTCATGGCAGGTTATGACCCTACTAAATTTCTGGTTTGTTTTGGTTTATTTTTAAACATTAACTACTGTGACTCCAGAAATTTTCTGGTGTCTGCATTTCTTGGACATACTTCAGAATAAATGCTGAATTTATGCTCTGATTCCCCAGAGCATAAGCATAAATATTTACAAGGGCAACAGCTATATCAAAGAGCTTCTCTTCTGTCCTCCTTCAACCCTTGGACTGAAGAACCAGCCCCAAGGAAGTCATAGTACTTCCTCTCTCTTTTACACAGCTTCAATGCACTCCAGGGCAGTTCCAGAAAACAGTGTCTTGCAATTGCTGACAGTGTCATGAGAGACCAGGAGTGTTTCAGGCTCTGGTAGCAATATCTAAAGGTTTTGTTCCTGACAGTGTACAACAGCTCCTGCTCCTTAAATTTTGCTAAGTTGATGGTCTCAGTGCTGTCTTCAATAACAAGTTCCATCAGCTAATTTGATACAGTTTAAGACTGGTTTTTCCTTTACCAATTTCCCACTGGTGAAGGTAGAGCTTTCTTTAAATTTTTATTGACTGTCTCTTTGTTCACATTTCACTGGAAGGGATGAAAGCAGAGTCAGCTTTCCCTACTCTGTTCTGTTCATTGTTCTACATACCTCAGGCTTGCATCCTCTTAGTCATTGATTTTAAAGTAAAAATTCAACTTGCTTTCCCAACACAGCCCATGACCATTCAGGAGGTGAAAGCATACAGAATAAAATCATTACTTCAAGCAGCAGAATGTGGGGAATCAACATGTTTTGGCAACAGAGCTAACTCAACCTTGATGCTTTGGAAGTTGATCAACTGAGTCCTGTGCCATTTATGGTGTGATTTCTGATAGCACTGTAATGTCCCGTTTGCTCTAGGTCAATACTAGAGCTCCCGTGGTACTTTTTATAAAAGCAGAGCCAAGAAAGAATCTTTAACTTCTGTAATATTTCCTCCATCTGCCTGAGTATATTGGTTGCCTACATTAGATTTCAGTCTGCTCTCCCTACTTCTTTTAAAGCAAATACGCCCTCACAAGAGGTCTATTTGGACATTTTTGCAATGTTAAGATTTTGGAGAGCTTTATCTTTTATTGGTTTTCCTACTACTCGCTCTTTTGAGGGAAGCAGTGTGACACTAAGGATGTGGTCTCTTTTGTGTGGTTCTATGGTACTTGGTAGGCAGTGTAAGAAGGTCAGATAGTGCTGTTGCCTCTTCCACTCTTAAAAAGGCGACACGGGGGGCAGTTGTGATTCCAGCACACTCCTGAGCTCCCCTGTTCTGGCTCTCATGGCTATCTCACTTTTGGCCTTGGCTCAGGCATGCAGAGACTGCATGTCTGGAAAGCAGCCCTATAACCATGGTGGGTGCTGGAGTGCAGGCTCACAGTGACGTGGCTTGGGGTCTGGAGGGTGGCCAGCGATGAGCCTTTGAACACCAGCATGCACTGCTGCCGGAGCAGTGGGCATGCTAACACATCACACTTCGGAGAGGGAAGGAGGAGGCATCTCTCTTTGGCGCCTGCACACAGCATCACAGCTGGAATTTTGCAGCCAGCCCTGTGTATCTTGCCAGCGGCAGAGTGACCATAAATCCCAGAGACACAAGGAAGCGCAACCACAGTAATTAAGGGACGGAATGTGTCCTATAGTGCCAATGCCAGTGCTGACAAGCACACGGCCGGCCCTGGGGACTGCCCGGGGCACGGGCCGCTCCTTCAGGTGAGACCGGGAGACGCGGCAGGATCAACTCCCGGCGCCCGGCGAGTCTGCGGGCGGAGGGAGCGCCGGGCTCTGTCTCCCTCTCGCGGGGCGCGGCGGGTGTTACCGCGGTGCTCCGACTGCCGGGGCCGACGAGGAGGGCGAGCACCGCTCCGGCTCCATCCCTTCGCTCCCGGACCGCCCCCAGACACTGCTCGGGTCCAGCCCGCCCGGCCCGGCGGGGTCTCCGCTCCCCTCCCACCCGGCACCGCCGCCGCACGGGCGGGAGGTGGCGCCCGCCGGCCCCGAGGAGGCCGCGCCGCCCGGCCCGCGGCTCCAGGCGGGGAGAGCGAGGGGTGCGGAGAATCCTGCGGGCGGGATTGATGCCGATTTGATACTGTACGGGGTCAGGGTGGTGGTGGAAACTGGCAGGGCTTGGTTACCTCAAGGGGAGCAGTGAAGCCTAGCCCTGTGTCAGTGGCCAAGGGGCTGGCTGCAGTCTCAAGGGAAGGGTGAGCCCCTGGGAGCGATTTCTGGGAAATACCAGCAAAAGCAGTGAGGTGCCTGGAGGGCCGTGTCAAGGAAGCAGTACCATGGGATGGCGTATGGGTCTGTCCAGTTTATGCTATCTGCTGGCATAGCTGGATGCATGGACATGGCTGAAAACCCTCCAGAGGACACCAGACCATATGGTAAAATGGTAAATGGTACAGGGTAGGCCAAAGGATGTTATTAGGAAAAAACCACACTGACTAGAGTTAATTGGACACCGGGACATTTTCTAATGGGACTTCTGTTGTATTGAATTATCATGCCCTAAAAGGTACATCAGACACTAAAACCAGAAGAAAATCAACCTGTAGAGCCCTTTTCTCTGTTTGAAATGTCACCTGAGAGCACATGCTCCATCAAAGCAGGAGAGTTTTCAAACAGGTGTCCTGAGCCTTGTTGTCTGAATGTGGTCCCTGTGATGAACAACATCACTTGCAGTTTTTGATACTTTGTGAACATTAGTGTTTCACATAATACTAGTGACCAACAAACAACAGGTAAGGACAAGTTTTGACAAGTGACAGCTACCTTCCTATATCAGCCTTTTTCTGAACACCAGTAACGTTTCTACTCTCATTCTCCTCTGCAGTGCTCTTGACCTTTGAAGGAGCCTCATATCAAAGATGTAGCACTCAAACAGCAGATAATGAGTTCTTACCAGAGGTCGTCTCAGGACCTCTCCCTCCATCATCCCACAGGTCTCTGTGGGCTACAACGCAGAGGTCTCCTGAATTTTTTTTATTCTCTGTTAGTAACAAGCTTTAGAGGAAATCTTACTGTGGCCCTGAAAGCTGCCTTTTTTCAGGAACAGGAACGGAACAAGGATGTTGGTACTCTGCCAAAGTGGTTTATTTTTTTGTAAATGAGGCAGAATTTGCCAGCATTTGTGTTTATGATGTAAATTATTTTTGAGAGCTTTCCAGGTCTCCTGCAGATTTAGAATGGGAAGAGAAAAGACTTCTTTTGATCAACATATGATTGAACTGTTGGTCTGAGGAGTGAGCCTAACTTCTTCTAGAAGGTCTGGAGATAAAAGAGCATGGATTTGATGTGACTGCAAAGGTGCTTCACATGCAGAGACGGGTGGTAGCAAACCTGAGAACGTTCTTTTGGAGATAGTCATTGAATGGCTCCTCTTTAGTCTCTGGACCACCTGCTTTGCTGGCCAAACTTACTTCCTTGGCGCCAATGTTCAGAGAGTTCAGGCTGTACCGCAGCAAACAGAGGAGTGTGTTTAGTATGCCATGCATACAAGTATCTCTTTGCACCAGTTCTTTGGCTTTCTTTTGTTAAAGGCATCAAAAACTCAAAAGCCCTTCACAACGAAAGGGAAACTTTCTTTGAGGTGGTCCAAGCCCCCTGTCAAACCCTCTGAAGATTTCTAGCAGCTTTGTCTCAGGTTGTTTTTGAGTCAGGAGCCCAATGGCAGCACAAGGGCCCGTTTCTTGCTGTGGGAAGGAGCATTATCATTTACACCACAGCAGATCCTGCTGTACTCATTGAATCCTAATGTGGTTGCTGGGCACAGTCATTAATCCTTGCCTTTTACACAGGGAACTAAGCAAGCCACAGAGGAGGATGAAACACTTCTGAGGAACACTTCTGAGCAGGGTTTCTGTTTCCTTGGGTCCTGCTTAATTAAGGGTAACTGAGGGTAAATGAACAAAGGGTATTTCATTTGAACAACACTTTCTTAAGAAGAAAGAAGAGTAATTGACCTGCAGTTTCATGTTTCCCCATAGACCTGATGCAGCAGTATTGATTTCTAGACGCTATGATCGATGGGAACGGCAGATGCTTGGTACTTCACCAAATCAGGTCACTGTCACCCTTTTTTTCCCTAAGGAAGGAAGGGCCTAGGGGCAAGCATTAAAACCCACCATTTCAGTAGGAAACATTCATCCCGTATTACTGGTTAAAAGTTTAGGGTTCCTCTTGGGAAAGAGATGGAAGCAGCAGGGCTTTCTGTTGGACTAAAGAGGTAAAAAGAAGCGAGAGAATTGGTGTGGAGGTCTTTTTGGTCATTTGACTTTTTGCTTATCATCTGTGGTGTGCAGACTATCAGAGTCTCCTGATTTGGTGATGCTGTTAGACTGAATTGCAATTTTTGGCTTACAGACACAGGCTCATACCTCAGCAAAGTAACAGAAAGCTTACCAGGGGATATAGCCACGTGCAAGATTCCACTTGGAAAAATGTAGTCAGGAAAGTAGAAACTGAGAAATTAGCTCTGTTTGGTGTGTAGTGATTTAACTGTGCATTTTGCTAGCACTTGCATGTACAGATCACAGTAAGCTCTGCAAAAATCACTAAACAACTTTTCTTCTTCTATAGAGGAAAATACTATTAGACATATTTTATAGCTGGGGGAAAGGGAGAGGTTACTGAAGGTGAGAGAACTCTCTGGGCTAAAAGTGTTCAGCATTCAAGATGAGGAATTAGGACAACTATCCCTGGACAGCTGCCTAAGGACAGCTGCAGGATAACCATGAAAAGATATTGCTTCCTCAGTGTGTGACCTTGTCTGCTGTTTGTTCAGCTCATTGTCCTCTGATGGTTTTCATAGACTGGGCACAAATGACTGGAGTACTTCATTTTATTCTGTTGATGCTGGGCACTGAAGTACATTTCACAGTATGTAAAGCTGAGAGCAACACAGGCAGAGTGGGTCAGGTGTAGAAGAAAGGTAGGAAAGATGGGGTAAGGGCTGTATATTCAATATGTGTTACACTGAGTAATCAGTATTAACACTGATGATGGAGGGGCTGTGATGCTTATATACCTCATTGACATGGTGGTATTAACACGTAAGGATGATGTAGTGAATCCTGAGGACAAAACTTCTACCCTGGACTTCCACAGGGCCGATTTCGACCTACTCAGAAGACTGGTTCAGAGGGTGCCTTGGGAAACAGCCCTTGAAAACAAAGGGGTCCAGGAGAGATGGACATGCTTCAAGAAGCAAGTCTTCAACGCACAGGAGCAGGCTGTCCCAGTCTGCTGAAAGGCGAGCTGGTGGGGAAGACAGCCAGCCTGGCTGAACAGGGAGATTTTAAAGGAAATTAGAGGAAAAAAGAGAGCTTACCAACTATGGAAAAAAGGACTGGCTACTCATAAAGAGTTTAGGAATATAGTTAGGTCATGTAGAAAGAAACTCAGAGAGACAGAGGCAGAATTTGAACTCAGTCTAGCCACTTCTGTTAGGGATAACAAGAAGTGCTTCTACAAATACATCAATAGCAAAAGGAGGGGCAAGGAAAACCTCCATTCTTTGTTGGACATGGGGGGGAACATAGTCACCAAAGGTGAGGAAAAGGCTGAGGTGCTTAACACTATCTTTGCCTCAGTTTTCAACAGTAAGAGCGGTTGTCCTCAGGACAACTGGCCTCCAGAGCTGGTAGACAGAGACAGGAAGCCAAATAGCCCCCCTGTAATCCAGGAGGAAATAGTTAGCGACCTGCTGAGCCACTTGGATCCTCACAAGTCTATGGGACCAGATGGGATCCATCCTAGGGTGATGAGGGAGCTGGCGGAAGAGCTCACCAAGCCACTCTCCATCATTTACCAACACTCCTGGCCTGCTGGGGATGTCCCAGATAATTGGAAGTTGGCAAATGTCACACTGATCCACAAAAAGGGCTGGAAGGAGGACCCAGCAAACTACAGGCCCGTCAACCTGACCTCAATGCCTGGCAAGGTTATGGAGCAGATCATCCTAAGTGCAATCACACAACACCTACAGGATGGACAAGGCATCAGACCCAGCCAGCGCAGGTTTAGGAAGGGCAGGTCCTGTCTGACCAACTTGATCTCCTTTTATGATCAAGTGACCCGCCTGGTGGATGAGGGGAAGGCTGTGGATGTGGTCTGTCTGGACTTCAGCAAAGGCTTTGACACCATCTCCCACAGCATACTCCTGAAAAAGCTGGCAGCCCATGGCTTGGACAGGGGCACTCTCTGCTGGGTCAGGAAATGGCTGATGGCCGGACCCAGAGAGTGCTGGTGAACGGTGCTGCATCCAGTTGGCGACCGGTCACTAGTGGTGTCCCCCATGGATCAGTGTTGGGCCCAGTTCTTTTTAATATCTTTATTGATGATCTGGATGAGAGGATTGAGTGTACCATTAGCAAATTTGCAGATGACACCAAGTTGGAGGGGAGTGTTAATCTGGAAGGCAGGAGGGCTCTGCAGAGGGACCTGGTCAAGCTGGAGGGATGGTCTGATTCCAGCAGGATGAGGTTCAACAAGGCCAAGTGCCAGGTCCTGCACTTTGGCCACAACAATGCCCTGCAGCCATACAGGCTTGGGACAGAGTGGCTGGAGAGCAGCCAGGCAGAAAGGGACCTGGGGGTTTGGATTGACAGGAAGCTGAACATGAGCCAGCAGTGTGCCCAGGTGGCCAAGAAAGCCAATGGCATCCTGGCCTTCCCTGGCCAGCAGGACCAGGAAAGTGGTTCTTCCCCTGTACTCAGCACTGGTGAGGCCACACCTGGAGTGCTGTGTCCAGTTCTGGGTCCCTCAGTTCAGGAAGGATATTGAGGTGCTGGAGCAGGTCCAGAGAAGAGCAATGAGGCTGGTGAAGGAACTTGAGCAGAAGTCCTATGAGGAGAGGCTGAGGGAGCTGGAGTTGTTTAGCCTGGAGAAGAGGAGGCTCACAGGAGACCTCATCACTCTCTACACCTCCCTGAAAGGAGGTTGTAGCCAGGTGGGGGTTGGTCTCTTCTCCCAGGCAACCAGCAGTAAGACAAGAGGGCATGGTCTTAAGCTGTGCCAGGGCAAGTTTAGGTTGGATATTGGGAAGAAATTCTTTACAGAGAGAGTAATCAGACATTGGAATGGGCTGCCCAAGGAGGTGGTGGATTAACTGTCCCTGGAGGTTTTTAAGATGAAACTGGATGTGGCACTTGGTGCTATGGTCTAGTAACCATGGCGGTGTTGGATCAAGGGGTGGCCTTGATGATCTTGGAGGTCTTTTCCAACCTGGTTGATTCTATGATTCTATGACAAACATGTCTCCTCTAGGAATACATCAGCTGTTTTCCTCCCTCCTTGTGAAGGACTAGAAACTGTGATGCTAAGTGCAACAGCTCCTTCTCTCATTCTCTTGCTCACTTGATCTAATTCAAGTATTCACTGTAGTTTTGCCACCTTCCCACCAGCTTCCTCAGCATCAGTGATTGCACAGGTCAGCATAGGCTCCATCAAAAGTGTTCTAAGCTGGAGTGTCAGCCAGGTGGGTGGGCTGGCTAATTAATTGTGAGGCAAAAGCTGTAAGAAATGGTTTCATTGGGCTACATTGCAAACCAGGGAGAAGCAATCAACTAAAACTTTTCTAGGGCTGCTCTTAGCCTAAACAGTGCTCCAGTATAGTCATAACTCTTTATGACCATTGTGTGGCTGTCCTATTATTTTATATACTGCCTTGTGAGAAGGTGTGTATCTTCCTAAGTCATCCTGTCTTCTCGTTCTGGTGTTGTTTCTATGTGTATTTTCTTCAAATGTCTCTTGCAGGTCCCTCACACAGATTTTTTTTCTTCTTTTGCTCCCCAGGGTGCGGGCAGGTTCTTCGGGCTTCTAGAGGTCAGATTTTGCTGGAGGGTTACCCACTGAATGCACGATGCGAATGGACTATCCGTGTTCAAGCTGGATTTAACATTGAATTAAGGTGGGTCATGTTGACTTTTAGCCAGCACTGATTTCAGGTGGACATTGGGGCATATGGATAACCAAGAGCCAATGAGGGTCAACAGCTGTAAGCTCTGCAGCACTGAAGGTATAGCTACCACTTTGCATTTGGTACCTCAGTTCTTTCCCCTGGTCTAGCTTGTGATGGGCAACCACTGGACAAATCATCAGTGCTGTGCTTTCAATTTCCATTTAGGACAGCTGGATGCTAAGGAGAGTTTCTCAGATTTTAAGCTCAGTGTAGCTCTTTTCAAGACCTTTATATCAGAGAACCCAACATTTTCTGAAGACAGTACCAGGTACCAGGCTGAACTACGACATTCTTTGATGAAAAGCTGTAGGAACATTTTAATATGACATCTCATCCAAAGAGAGAGTTGCCCATGGGACCTACCTTGCATTTAGCCTACATTTTCCCTCTCTTATTTTTCTTTCACTTATTTTAGCAGGCCTGTCTTCTGCCAGCTTCAGTTATTCCTCTTACCATTCCTGTGTCTGGAGGATGTGATTAGTTCTGCAAGTCATCGCTCTTCTGACCTGTGTATGCTTAGACTTACTAACCTGTTCTTTCTGACCCAAGCTCACAGTTTTTGATTGGGTATCCTGCCTAGTGCAGGAAAGCCTCCTGTTGGACTGATTTCACGTGTGTGTAGCAGGGTGCTCACACGTGCAACAGGAAGTGTGGCAGCGGGTGGTATCCAAATCCCACTAGTTAATATGAAAAAAAACAGTAGCCAAACCCTTCATATCAACCCCTTTCACCAACTTTGGAGCCCAGGAAAAAGAGCTATGCTAGACACAAAAACAGTTGAAATATGTTTAAAAGGTTTGAATGTGTTCCTGTATGTTTGAAGAGAGACTTAATAAGAGGAAGATGACTCAATTGAATAGAAAAGAAGAGCTTGTGGCTTTCCCACACTAATGAACTTTTTTTCAGACTTGCAAATGTGAGCCTATTGTGTAGTTATGAGCAGCTGCAACTAATGCCTGGGATAGCATTGTAACCTCTTGACTTTGGAGAAATGTGTAGGAGAGACAGGAGCAATGCTGTGAGGAGAAGTTTTGTGTTCTCATGACACAACTTCACATCAGTCTCAGCATGCATGAGTTTTACCTGCCTTGTTTTTAAAAGGTGTTGAGGTGCATGATCTGCACAGCACAAGCTCAGGGAGCTGATTTTTTTTTCCCGTTTCTGAATAGGGCTTTGTCAGTTGTAAGGCTTAAAAAGTGCTTCAGGAGCTACAGGTGTCACCCTGTCTTCACTGTTACAGGGGTGGGTGTGAGAGTGGAAATGGATCCTGTGCATGCACCACTACCGAATGCACCCATCTCTGGGTAAAATGTTGACAGCCAGGTGGCATCAGGCACAAGGTACGAGAAGGGGAGAAAAGGCTATTTTTACAAAGGACACTAGATTGAAGAGATGTACAGTTAGCAGATGTGCTAACTCTTTTGAGAAATCAGACCTCCATTGTAGACCCTGAGGGCCACCCGTATGCATACTAGGAAGATGTGTCACATGAGATCGGTACAGTTCATTCTATTTATCTTTGCTGTTACCAGAAAATGCAAAACTTTAACATGAGGAGCATCCTGCAGAGACTGCCTTTCTCTTTCTCCCCATGTCCAGCCTTCCTGCAATCAAACAAACACAGTACTAGGTATCTCCTTGATGTAACTAAATTGTTATATTCCAACTGTGAAAGTCTCCAAGAGGGAAGCCTGAGCTACCAAACTTCTGTTGTAAGCATCTACATTCATCTGAGTTGGGTAGTGTTGGAGAAGCCTAAAGCCCTTTGCATAGCCTGATGATGAGTTTAATGTCTGAATGTCTAAAAATCCCATCAGATGACACAGTACTTCTAGGGAAAGACCAGAAACTCTCCTCAATGTCCACACTTAATCCTACCACCCTGCAAGTTCTGCAGGAGGCACAGAGGAAACCTTCAGGGCAAACACAGAACAGGAGGACCTCACATAAGGTACCTCTGTGTAGAGTGTTCTCAGAGCTGACCATTGAGGTATTTCAGCAGTTAGACACTGTGGCAAAGTGGCACAATAAGCCTACAACTTCTCTTTTAGGCCATTCCTACACAGAAAGGGAGGTACAACTAAGCTAGCCACCAGAGCCTGCCTCCTGAGTCTACCATCCCTCTTTCCTTCACTGCATTTTCATACAAACATGCTGATCCCCTCTGTGGGTGGTAACTGCTTAAAACTGTAATGCACAGCCAGCACTGTGCTGAATCAGCACAACTGCTAACAAAAGAACTCTTTTCTTCATTCTGTCTGTGCATAAATCCTGTTTGCTGCCACCCTGATGGCTTGCAACGGCAAGGATGGGTACACTGGGATACAGAAGGTGAACAAAGTGGTTGTCTTTGTTTACATAGAGCAGGAAGAGTAGAATTCTCAGGAGCACAGATAAATCTTCCCTTGCTTTAAACTGTGCCACTCAGTCCTTTGGAGATTGGTTTAGAAGAGCTGTTATGATAAATAGCGCCCATATTGCGGTGGTAATTTGTTTTCCCTGCCTTTTTTTCCCAGCCTTGTTTTGTTTTGGGATGTGATGTATAAGCTCCCTCAGCCTAAGCCATGTCAGGGGTGTCATACCACAGCAGAAGTAGCTCAGAACTTTCAATCTTTTTCTTTAGTGTCTCAGCAGAGAGTTTTAACTACTCCCTTTGGCTGGAAGCTTTCCTTAGAGGGGTTGGTGAATGTACTCACACTACAGACACTGATGAAGTCAAGACAATACTTTGCATTTTGTATCTGATGAGCTGTTGCATGAAATTAGCATGCTTATTTTTATAATATCCAAGAGAGTTATAATTACAGTTTCACTGGTGAGGGAACTGAAATTCATTACATTGCCTGCACCTATGATTTAAACAGCAATAGACCTCATGGTCTGTAAAGGGGCCTGTCAACTGGGCCATAGCCAAGAGGTTTTTAAAAGCTTTGGCAGGTTTCCTGACCTGCCAAGTCTGAGTCTTAATCATGAGATCCCATGTCATCAGTACAGTATATCTGCTTCTATGCCAAGTTAAATAAAATGCAAATCAGAACCCCTATGCCTTTCACATTTTCCACTCTGTTTTCCTCATTTTTTAATGCAGAGAAAACAAACAATTAAAGAGAGTATTCTGTGTATGGTTCTTTCATTATGTGTTTTCATTCTGTGTGAGTATGTCTTGATATTCTTTGTTCAGGGATGCACTTGCTAGACACAGTTTACCTTTACATGTATAAACAATACTGCTCCCAGTAGGTAATGGACATTCCAGAAACTTTCCTTTTGTACTCACACACATACTTAATTTTAATCAGAAATGCACCAGGTCAGAAAACCAGTAAATATTTTTTAGGATTGGGTTTCAGGATAAACTGTAGCCTGATAAGTGTAATAAGGATGAATGGGTTAATTTATATTGCTCTATTACTTCCATAAGGATAGATCCCTGGGGTATGTTTCAACAGTGAAAGAATGTTTTGAAGATGTAGTGTATAACCTGATACCTGTGAGGATGTCTATGACAAACCTGACAGAACTAGAATTCAACTCATGCATTTTATGCAAAGCTAAGTTGAATTATTGCTCTGTGATGCATATTTAAAGCAGATGTGGGTTTTTTTCTTGTTCTACATACCATCAGATGATTTAAAAAATGTGAGGCTCTGCTCCATTGGTGTAGTTTCCTACAACTGTTCAGTCATTTCTCTATATGTAGTCTACTCCTGATGCTCTAAAACTAACCATATGACCTGAACAAAGATGACTGAGTAGAGTCAAAGAAAGGTCATTTCACATAACATGGGGGCCTCCTTAACATGGGGGCCTGAGTCCCGAGATGAGAAGTTCAGGAAATAGGCTCTGCAACTCTCTTTCCCTTCAAACTGTGAGGTCCAGCAGCAGATCCAAAATTTTGTCTCGCTTCTTTGGTGTGCAAATGCAGTCTGCAAATCAGTAGGCCCACACTGGAATAGGCAGTGTGGGAGATATAGCCTAATCCTAAGTACACGTTTGCAGTGGTAGGGGTTCCTAGGAAGACTGAGTACATAACAAGTTTCATCTATAAAATATCCTACTGAACAGTAGTTACACGGTCTCTCCCAGGCCCATATCTTCTCTTTTTCTGCTGTGCCAAGGCTGATCCCAGCCTCCCTGGCCATTGCACATTCTCCAGAGGCACTGGGTGTATCTCACTCTGTTTCTCATTCATATTCTGGTAGGATGCTTTGGCTCTGGACCCAACTGAATTCAAATATCAGTATATAGCATGGCTGTTAATGAACAAAAGCCTCACACAGTGCCTGGATTGAAGCTAGAAAAGACAGACATTGTGGGAAAAGGCTTTAAATATTTCCTTTCTGCACTAACCCCTGTGCCTTATTTCTGCTCTCAAAAGAAGGGCAAGTGCCAGACATTGAGGATTTACTACCATTTTGCTTTCTAATGCAAAATGTGCTGTAGTATTTTGATTCCATTTCTCTGGCTATTTCTGCTTCTCTTATATCCCCAAGCTTTCTTTGTATCTCTAATTGCTGACTTCTGAACAACACAGTGTAAATAGCTTTTGAACCTTGTTATTTGATGCTACTACTTTCAACTACTTAGAACTTTATTTAGGGGAAATAGAGCAATTTTTAGCAAATGGCCATGATAGAAATATGCCCCCTATATTGTCTTACCCTATATGAAAGTTCTGACATTGTATTATGGTTAGAAACCTGATGCATGTGAACAGACTGTATGACTTCAATTTAGACTTCACTGTTCTGACACTTTATTATTCTCATGGAGAAACTGTATAGAGTTGAGCTGGCTTCCAAAGATCAAAATGCAAAAATTGAGATGCAGTGAGGGAGACTTTATGTGGTTAGGGACTTTTTGATTCATTGAGAGGGGTAGGCACTAACTTAGCTAAACATGCAAATAAATCATATTCAGGGTGCACAGGTATGCAGTCTGACTGTGTGTCCTTGTTCCCCAAGATTTTCCATGCTGAGCCTGGAGTTTGACTATATGTGCCAGTATGACTATGTGGAGGTCCGTGATGGGGACAATTTGGACAGTCGGATAATAAAGAGATTCTGTGGAAATGAGAGGCCACCTCCAATCCAAAGCACTGGGTCTTCACTCCATGTCCTCTTCCAGTCTGATGGATCCAAGAACTTTGATGGATTTCATGCTGTCTTTGAAGAAATTACAGGTAAAATAGTCCAAATATGGAACATGCCACTCATTCTCATTAATTCAATTTGACTAATCTCTTTCCCTGTTTTGCTTCATTAAAAACTTTCATGCTGTGTTGCCAACAGCAACTTACATAAAGTCAGTGTGGGGAAGATCCAAAAGCTGTCAGATGGCATGTGAATGTGAGGCTCTTCTAAAAAAGACTGAATTCTTTCTACTTGTGTGAAGAACAAGCACATCAGCCAATAGAGAAAAGCTGCTGTTTTGTGTGACTGTTCAGTTTGAATCGAAGAATTAAGAGCACAGAAGGAAATAGAGGAAGGGGCATGGGTATCTGCAATGGCAGAATTGCTCAATGCTGTATACAGGAGCAGAGTCACTGTCTCGACTACCAAAAACCTGATGCAAAGCCTCATGCCCTGACAGAACTCTTGTGTTGGCTCATGTACCATTAGGGCATTAAAAAAATAAAAAAAAAGGCTGTACAAAGGACAAATTATTTTCTTTAAGAAAAAAAATAAAAGAAGAGGCATTTTCTATTCTGTAGCAATCTCAGTGTTATGAATGACAGAAGCAGGACTCCAAAATTACTGGTTTTGTTACTACTCAGTGCTTGAGTCTCCTACATTGCTTTCCATAGTTTCTTTCTGACTACAAAATAGCATTTAAAGTGTAGCTGGCTCCTCATTTTTCCATTGCATTTGCAACAGCCTCTATGCTCTTTCTGGATCTTCCTTGTTTAGCTATGTAAGGAATTTTGGTCAAACCTATCCACAGTACTCCTGGCACAGAAGGTTAATCAGACTGTGCTGCTTTGCCATAGATAAACCCTGCAGGATCTCTGACTCACCATAACTTGCCTTCTGCACACACTAGTGACCCACATTTCATGAGGTCATCCTGGGTATATCTGTCTCAGGAAATTTAGTTAGTTTATATAACCCTTATATAAATACACAAACCTACAGAGGATCAGCTCTTAGCAATGAGCAGAAGTGTAACTAGCAATCTGAAATGTACATACTTCTGGATGCAGCACCTATGCCATTTCTTAGCCTGCCCTGTTCTTGAAATGTCACTTTTAGTACCTGCCAGTAACATAGCAGGAGCAGTTAGCTATTGATAGTTTGCCTGGGCTTACAGCAGGAGAGGTGACATAGAACAAATGAGTGTGGCGTGGGCTATGTTGCATAAGGGCTGCCTACACTCAGGGAACTAACATTTTCCATATGGTGCAAGCTGAATTGGTTCTGTTTTCCCTGCCCAGCAGGGAACACTTGGTATTCGAATATGGTTGAGCACTTTATTTCCGCCCCATTTTTAGTGGTAATTATTCTGAGGCTGTGAGGCTGCAAGTGTGGTAATCCACATAGAGCACGTTGTAAAGGCCTTCTTAGAGTTTGTGAGGAGGTCTTATTGTGCACTTTATTATGAGGCTGTTCTGGTCTAATGTGTAGCTGCAGTGAAAGGCTTTTCAAACATTCCCAGTGTCTTTTTATGTGAAGCATTAACCTGGCCAGCAGGACCATTTAAGGCAAGAATACAGTGTTCATGGGGCAGCATAGAATTGAAAGCGAGGGCAGCACAGGACCGAAAGCTCTGGCAGCACATTGAAAACTGAAGCAATTCCCTTGAAACTTTCCTCTGTGCACAGCACTGTGGAAGAGCCAAAGTCCCCAGAACAGATTTCACAGGGCTTACTAGAGCAATTTCCTATGCTGCAGGTGAGAGCAGCAGCAGCACAAGTGCTTACAGGATGTGGACCAGGCCATGGAGGTGATCTGATGTCCCCAGCACCTTAGTGGAGTAGTGGAGAGGACTGAAGAAGCATTTTATGCTGCCAAAAGTGAATTCCTTGAATTCCTTCCCTTTCTGGCTTCCCTTCCTGTGAGCTCTGTACTGGCTTAGAAGTCACAGCTTGCTGAAACAGGGGTGCTGACTGCACAGATGTCACTGGTTCAACTGCCAGAAAGGTTTTGATTGATACAAAATAAGCTGCAAAGCCTGTATCTCCTTTAGGAAAGGTCACTCCATGTGTAGTTATTAAAGGATGAAACTACACTACCTGCTGTGCTGCCTAGTCTGGGGCAGGTGCTAGGTCCCATCCCATGCCAAGTGTGAAATGGGAACCAGTAATTGGCATGATTGACTAGAAGTCACTCAACAGAATTCAGATGAGAATCATGGGGGACCAGATGGGGAGCCATCAGGGTCTCTTAAGGATTAGTCATACGCTGGATCCAGTTAGATGAAAGCCTGTTACTGACTTTCAATAATAACACTTTACTTTTTGTACCCCTAAGCTAGCGATCTTTGACACAACATAGTGGATTTAACCTTTTATAGTATTGTCCTATGTTGTTTGACTTAATCCAGGAAACCAAGACTCCTTAAAAAAGGAAAAATATTTAGTGCTCTTGAATATCAGGCATTTTCAAGGACAGTGTCTGACAGTATCTGAACCTTATCCTTGTCCACTTGACATGCTTACTTTTCCATAATCATGAGGCAAAGCTGTGGCAAAGACAAAGCTGAAAGTTCACTAGCTTCAAACCAGCAATCACAAAAGATCAGTCTGTACAGTCTTTTGCTTCTCCTTCCCTTTCTCAGTGATATTTTACTTTAGTTGGATACAATAAAATTGCCACATATATATTTCATTTTAACAAATGAATTACTGTCTTTAGTCAGGCCTTAGTCTTCAATGAGACCTGGAAGATATTTGTTGTCCAGCCATGTATGAATTGCTCTTACATCACCACATGAAACCTCCAGAGTAGTCCATATGTGGCATCTATATATTTCTTGTCTCATGCCATCTGGATATAGGAGACTTCTCCAAGAGAAGCTACTCTGAGGTCGGTCCATATGGTGGCAGAGTGACACATCCTGGCACATGGGGGCTTTTCCTGAGGTGGGAGACGCCTGAGCAGGTCTCGTGGGAGGTGCTGAGGAGACCTGCACGTTGCCAGAACAACCACCCTTCTGTGCCCCACCATGCCTATGCAGAGCAGCCGGGGGGTGTGC
This sequence comes from Chiroxiphia lanceolata, assembly GCF_009829145.1. Taxonomy (NCBI): domain Eukaryota; kingdom Metazoa; phylum Chordata; class Aves; order Passeriformes; family Pipridae; genus Chiroxiphia; species Chiroxiphia lanceolata. Next base: position 20,117,614 of record NC_045642.1, on the reverse strand, counting down.
AGCAGGTCATGCAGTGCTCGGGTGCACAGCAGGGGCGAGTTCCTGCTGTGGCTGCAGAGCTGAGCCCAGCCATGGTATCCACTCAGCAGGGAGCTATGTCCTCTGCACATGCCAGAAAGGAGGTGGTGACCCAGGCAGAGCTTCCCCAAAAACATGGAGCCATCCAGGTCTGGCTGCAGGGAGGGCCAGAGCCTGTCTTTTTTGGCTCAGTCATCTCTTCCCACACTTCTTAAGCAGATTGACTGCAAGACAGGGACTGGGAAAGCAATGTCCCTCCTGCTGTAAGAGAAGATCAGGGCTGTGACCTCCTGAGGAACCTGAACATACCACCTCATCATAGGACCCCCAGGGTGGATTGCTTGTGGTTGCAACACTCAACAGTTGGTACAGGCATTCATTTTTCTTTTTAACCAAAATAATCATGGAAGGACAAAGATGATCTGTAAAAGAATTGGAATGCAGAACTTTCTAGCAATTATTATTTCCAGGTTTAATGTGTGAGCTATCAACCATACTTGGATAATTCTTTAAGATAGCAAGGAATATGTTCTGTAGTCAATGTGAACTGAAACTGAACTCAATTTCTGGTATGGATCCAGATGTGAACTTTGCTGCAGAGTCTTGTTTTATAAAGATAGACTTGAAGCAGGACATCAGATCCTGAACTCTTCAGGTGTTGGAGTTACTTGAATCTTAGACTAGATCTAAATCTTGAGATTTTGGGTCTACTTTCTGTCCGCTAAAACCCACACTCGATTTGGAAAATAATCTAAGTGGAAATTATTTTTTTTTTCATTTTTGAGATTAATTTATGTTCTTGTCCTGGTTTCAGCTGGAATACAGTTAATTGCCTTCTCAGTAGCTGGTGCAGTGCTGTGTTTTGGACTTTGTATGATAACACACTCATGTTTTGGTTGTTGCTAAGTAGTGCTTGCTCTAGATCAAGGACTTTTCAGTTTCCCATGTTTTGCCAGTAAGGAGGTGCACAAGAAACTGAGAGGGAGCATGCCCAGGACAGCTGACCCAAACTGGCCAAAGAATGTCATGCTCAGGATATAAACTGGGGGGAGTTGGCTGGAAGCTACCATTCGCTGTTTGGGGAGGGGCTGGGCTTCAGTCAGTGAGGGGTGAGCGACTGTGTTGTGCATAGTTTTTTTTCTCTCAGGTGTTATTTCTCTGTCTCTCTCCCTTTCAATGTAATTATTATTACAATTATTGTTATTATTATTATATTTTATTTGGTTTCAATTATTAAGCTGTTCTTATCTCAACCAGTGAGGTTTAGTTTTTCTTCCTCAATTCTCCTCCGTACCAGAGGAGGTGGGGTGAGTGAGTGGCTGCCTGGTACTTGGCTGCCAGTTGGGATTAAACCATGGCAGTCCTACTCACTCATCTCCCCTTAGAGCAGCCATCAAAGAAAGTGTGTGTGTGTTATTACACAGTGGAATTTGCTGATATTAATTGCACAGTTGCACATTCTGATATTAATTTATGGTAGTATGTACAGTTTGATGTGTATCACTGTTAGACTTGTTGCATGCAAGAGCTTCTCCAGAAAATTTAGGATCATCATGACCATTTACAGCTTCCTGAACCAAAAACCAGAGAAGTACTCCTCAGGGACAAAGCAACTTCCAAAGTCTAGAATTACAAGATGCAAGACCCAAAAAACCCGCCAGAACCCAGAACTTATCCCTAAACTCTGGAGTGAATGGCAAGAGAAATGTAGTTGCTATTGTCTTTAATTTAGGCTAAACATTATTTGAGCTTGGTGTAAATTATTTTTCTTCCTCAAACACTTCTTACCACTTGACTACAGTTAAAGGAAAATGGTAAAAGTAATGGATATTGGGTAAATTACTACTCACCCCTATTAGATCCCTTCTCCAGTAAGCAAGAGAAGACAACTTTTTGACATGCATCAGGCCCTTTACTCTGTCTTCCTAACTTTTAACCAGAATATATAATTTACCCCAAGTCACAACCACCATGAGGAAAACCAGATAGGTGCCCGATCCTATGAGAGACCATGAATGTTCTTGCTTTTGTTTTACAGCTTGTTCTTCATCTCCATGTCTTCACGATGGGACGTGCATTCTAGACAAAAGAAGTGCCTACAAATGTGCCTGTCTGGCTGGCTACACAGGGAATCGCTGTGAAAACTGTGAGTACAGGCACTAGTGTGTATGACCAACCTCCAGGGTTGTCATTGATATAGGCCCATTAATTGTTACGAGTGTCACTGATGTGTAGGGTCAGGTCAGTCATACTGCCAGAGAGCACACTGAGCTTCCTCTGGCATTTTCAAAGACAGGGTGCTTGCAGTTTTCCATTGAATCATTCTGGAGCTTTATGTCTAGTGTAAAAGTAAAACAGAAGTGGAACTAAGGAAAAGCACACAAGAAATCTTGTAGGGAATTAGCCTTATCAGACAGAGATATACCTGCCTGCTGTTTTCCACTGTGTGGATCAGCTGTTCTCTACTAAAGGCACATACTCCAGCTGAGCCCTGTGCTTGATGCTCTAGTCAGAGACAGTCATAGGAAAGTTGTCTTCCCCCACAGCCACCTGAAAGGTAGAATTCTGGCACCATAAATGACAGAGTCTTGGGATCAAAACAAATGAAGAAGGGTAGATTCTGTCCATATCTGTGTTGGTAGTTCTCACTGTCCCTATAGTCATACACTCGGTTTTGTCTGCAAGTGAATTGTAGAAATAATTGGGTTTAAATCAATTATCTGTTCCAGTGATTTACTTCATACATGAGCAAATGTCTTCATCTAACAGGGCTTGAAGGAGCAAGAAGGAGTAAGAATTGTGCAATATATGCCACGACAATGACTATATCATCTGTACTAGCTGAAAGGAGCATGCTGCAACATTAAAAGTCCCTGAGCTAGACCTCCAGCTGACCCTGAAGGATTTCAGTGATGATGGTGAAATATACTTGAGATCATATTTGGCCCAAGACAGGAAGCATGGCTTACTGCTGTGGCATTACTCTGGCCACAAAGGCACACAATGCCTTGCCTGCTAGGAGAGTTTTCATTTCTATGTCAGAGGAGCCCATATACACCAACCTATCTTTTCCCACATATGCTGTTGTCAGGAATGGATTCATCCTGGAATTTCTTTTATTTCATCAGGGGAGTTAAATCATAGTGACATGATATGTCCTTTCATGGGTCATTTTGAGACAAAGCACCCTTTGATTTCAGCAGATCCAGAATTACCTCATAAGGCTTGACTTCCCTCCCAGCAGATCAGAGGAGAGGTAGTTTTATATTTTCTATGAGTCTGAAAAAATTGTGGTTCTGAACAGCATGCCTCATTCTGCAGATTGCACCAATTCCTGGTATGTGTTCCATAGGGAAAAGGTTACTGAAAATGGAAGGTTCCTGACCTCAGGACAGAGAGTGGCTGGCTCTTCTGCTAACAACCTCTTTCCTGAGAATAGTTGTTTAGCAGGTCATTTAGGGACTGAAAACCCCCGAGCTCTTTGCAACTGCTCAATGGGATTAGTTCTGTTCCTGCCTTTAGAACAGGGTTAAAAAAAAAAAAAAAAAAAAAGGAAAGATTCCTATCTGGTTCAGAATGAACCTGTATTTCAGATTAATTACATTTCCAGCAAACCTCAACCCTAGTTTTGGCAGGCTCTACACTACGGTCAAGTCATGGAATGAAGCTCATGTTCTTTTACTGATTTTCTGTAACACACAGCAAAAAGGGAAGTTGGTAAAAAAACCGATAGGATGAGACTTCTGTCATCGTAAACAATGAAGGGTACAAGCAGTAACAGGATGAAAGGGAGAAGACACTTAAAAATATAGACAGTAAGATTTTTAACTTGGTAGGAATCCTATAGTTTGATTAGTGAAAGAAAATTTAGGTGAATCAAATTCTGTTACTGTTGTGATGTTTGTGGCTGTGTGCTTGCCTTTTGCTTAGGCTAGGAAGTATTGTTTTCCAGCACCTATATTGCTGCTTTCCATAACAGAAATAAAGGTTGACTTTTTTTGTTGTATATGAATAGCAAACCTCACAGTGGGAAAACATCATGGCAATTCTCTGTTTTTTCCATCTTCGAATAATTTTTTTTCTTAAGATAGTTCCTTCAGTTTTGCCAAAAGGTATCCTAAGTATTTTCCACTGTATGGGGGAGAAACGTCAGAAAGTTAAAGTTTGATTCATTTTTTAAGAACCAAAGGAAGAACTGGGAAAAAATATCTATGAGTGTAATTCTTTAAAAATTAGTCATGTAGTTTCCTGAACAGCACTTCAGTTTAAATGTTAAAGAGAGATTGTGTCATGCTCAGAATCTTTCTTTCTTTCAGCAACAGTGTTGTCGTGTGAGGTGGAGCCAAGGGAATTAAATTTATTTCTGCAGAAAACAGTCATAAAATATTTGCTGTTGGAGCACTGAATATGGCTTTGGACACTGTAAGACTGATTTTTTTCAGCCTGGTTTTCTTGGAGCAAGTCAGGTGCAATCCCATTAAAGTTAATGGATGAAAAATAGATATAAGAGAGAAGAAAATTAGAGTTCCTTAATGTTAAGTGCCTGTAGAAGCTTTGTGGTGGTGCAACAGAAGGTACCCAGAGTGATACAAGGGTTTTAAAGAAATCCAAGGGACATACTTCAGATGAAGGGAGATTGGGGGATTATCTCACTGAGGAATAAGTTAAGGCCAATTAAACAAATTTACAATGGATATTTCATTACAGAATCAGAAATTTTGTAGGTCCCTTACCATCCCAATGCAGATGTGTCTTTTGTCTGTTACTAAGTTAGTTTTAAGGATGTGGGAATCACTATTGGAATTATTATTGAAATCACCTTAATGAGATAACCACAAGGAACCTCTTGTTTCCTCTGTTAAACTAAATTCCATCTATTTACAGGATGGTCAACATTGGTCAAACTGCTTTCCTAATATTTAACCCTAATTGCTCTGTCACGATTTGCAATATTAATAAAATAATCCAAGGCACAGGTTACTTATAACTAGCAGTCTCTCTCCTCTTCCACTATAGCAACCAGGAAATTAACTCTTTGTTTACAATTTAATGAGCTAATACAGTGATTTAAAGGGTTTCAACAACATGAAGTGCAATATAGGCAAGTATCTTTCTAACAGCTGCTGATATGTTTTGATCAGTCCAGTTTCAGAGCAAGAAATATTTTATAGAAATATGTCTCATTTCACTCCAAATACTGTTAAAAAACCCAAACAATATGAAATTGTAAACAAATACCAAGCTTTTTTCTTCTGACCAAAACCACAATAAAGACAAGACTTAAGTACAGAAAAAATACCTTCTTACAGATAATATGTGTTGCTATCATGGTACAGTAAGTAGAGAAAACTACTCCCTATTTTAAATACTTGGCTTTTTTCTGACCTTAAACTTAATTTACAGTATATCTGCATACCCCTCCCGGTAACCCCTTAGCCATGGTGACATGATTGAGGTAAAACTCAGGCTTTTCTATTTGACCTCTGTAGATTTTAATGCAGTCAGAGGCACTCAAAAAACCCACAAAATCAGATAATCTTGTTCTTTTAGCCTGCAATACTGTGAGACAGAGTGGCAACTTCCTCAAAAGATGCAGGGGAAAAGTAACCAGCTGACAAGTGCACATCCTGCATGCTAAAAACCATCCACTCCAGTATCAGATTGTCAGTGACTCTACAGTGTGACAGCTACTTGTTGATCTCAAACTAAGAAGGGTCTTTTGCAAAGTCTCTATGTTGAGTTTTCCTGCTGAAGATGCAGCTGTAGAGAGATGGTATTGCTGGTACCCCATAGCACATGCTCTTGCCCTCTGCTTGTCCTCCTCCTAGGACAGGGTGTTCTGACTCAAGTCCTCCTAGAGCTTGCTGGCCCCAAAGCAAGAGACCTTGACCTCATCCTGCCCAGAAATTTCCTGTTACCTTTATTTCTAACAAAGCCAAGCAAACTAGGGTTCCTACGCACATAAGAAGAGCTTTGCTGAATGGGGAATTCAGGGCTGAGATCTGATTTCCATTTTTATTCTGTTTCTTGCTTCTGTCTGCCAAGTAGAAGAGGTTTGCTCTGCATCCTAATGAAGAGTCTAATCCAATTGACTAAACTGTATAAACTAACTCCTCGCTGTAGCCTTTGATGTTGCTAGGGCTGGCCTTAGTGTGTTCCAACAGGCCTCTGAATGTAGCTTTCAGGCCCTTCCCCAATGATTATATAATCCACTTCTATCCTTCCTGGCCCCATACAACTGTGACTTGGGTTGGTTCTTGGGGATGCGCTCACCCTTAACAGAGTGACTGATATTTAAGACAGGGAGAAAGCATTAACATCCCACCACCACACCTCACCCCCTGTTCTGCTGTGGGAGAAATGAGCCCAGCTGTCAGTGCTTGGCATAAGCTAGACAGAGTTTTAAACTCAGCAGAGTCTATGATGAGGCACTGGGGAAAAGTTCTGGACATTAAACCTTGTTTTCTTACCTACCATGGATGTGTAATGCAGAGTCTTCTAAAGGAACACTTGCAGGTTTAATTTTGTCAGAAAGATTCTCAGTAATAGATTTCAAGGAGTGTCATAATCACTGGTATATATTGGGCCATTTGCAGCCCACATGTGTTAGACCATGCCTATGCTGCATGATTACAGTGGAGAACTTAATAATACCCCTGATAACCTGATAACCAAACACCTCATAACCCCTCAGTTCTTTCTTTCCACTCTGTCCTGGAAATCAGTCCTATTCCCGTTGGGAAAATGATCCAAATAGAAATGTGACTCCTAATTTCCCTGCTCCTGGGGCTGCTATTGGTTGGTGGGGAGCGGTTTTTTTTTTGGGTGTGGGGTTTTTGTTTTGTTTGGGTTTTGTTTTTGTTTGTTTGTTTTGTTTTTTTGGTTTGGTTTGGTTTGATTTGTGTTTTTTTGTTTGTTTGTTGGTTTAGCTTAGTTTTTCTAGTGGAAAAATAGCTTGTACAGGGATGAAGTTCATCCCCACTTCTGTCAAGGTGGCTCTTTTGGTGGCTATGCCACAGAGATGAGGTTAACGTCACTCCTTCTCCACCAAATTTTTATTGTCCTCCCTATAGGCAGATGTGTATTAGGGTGGGAAATAAGAACTCAACTCCTCCTGCTGTCAAAGCACATGTATACCTGGAGCTGCTAAGGAGTAAAGGCTAGTGGCCTTTTTTCACTATTACAATCCCAGGGTTCACCTACCTTGAGACCCACACACTAGTGAAAACCTTTAATTGCAATATGGCAGTTCTCAGGTTTTGCAGGCCCATTAGGGGGTTACAGGCTAAATCTGAAAACAGCACCATCCTTTGGCCTGTCATGCAGCAACTCTGTAGTGTGAACACAGTCAGGATGCCCTCAGAGGTGGCCATTCTCCAGAACCTTCCTGGAACTCCCTCTGAGAGGACATGTAGTATCACTCCCTGTGCCTCGAGCACTGTTACTTGGTAAAACTGATCTTTGTGGCCAAGACTGTTCAGGACTGTTAGTGCAAACAGAGTGAGAAAATCCTACAGTGATAACATGGCCAGTGTAGTCACACAGGAAGCTTCACTCACCCACGTATCTCTCCAAAGCCAGATACTACAGTCCTTAGAGAGGTTTTTAATGTCATCTTCAGAGTTCAGTTCTGGTAGCATAATGCCCTCTTTTGTTCTACTGAGCTGATGAGAAGAACATTGTGATGTTGCCTAGAACGTTTGCTAGAATGTTATTATTACTTCCCCATATATACTCACTGCCCAACAGTGTACTCCTTTCCAGGAGGATCATGTGTTTACAAGGCAATCTGTATTGTTTAGTGCCTAGTGCATGAATTTGAAGGGCTTGGGTAGATATGGAGGTAGAGATTTCTGCTCCCAGTTTTCACTTCAGTATATTTCCTGGAGATTTATCCCTTGGTTAGAAGGATGCTGGAACTGTTCACACAGAAACTGCCAAACCACCAAACATGATGTCTATTGTTTTAAGATAACCTAACATCAATTTCAGGTTGTCTTAATTTACTGAGCAATAAACTAAAGCTGTTCAGCTCCTGCTACAAAAATAGCCAAGAGGCCTCATAGGAGGACGGAAACACCTAAGAGAGAAATGATGTTGATGGCTGAGGATGGAAAGCAAAAATCTGAAGCAACCACTAAACAACAGTTGCTTGTAAATTAGCCTGCAGAAAACTAGTCCCTAGGAGTGGTCTTTCCTTCAGTTTGTCAATATGACTGTTGGATTGGATAGGTCATGCAGTCTCTGGGAGGAAGGTGCTCACACCATGTAACAGTGTTTGATCTCATAATACTTTTATAATGTTTTGAAACTCTAGTGAGTAAGTGTTGCTAACAGCAAGGCTGAAAGAGACAGGACATCTGCTTTACTGACAACTGCTCTTGTCCCTTTTTATTTTCTTGGTGTCAATTAACTAGCCATTTTTTTTTAGTTTTTCATGAAGTTAAACATATCTGGTAAAACCCTATGGTATTCTGCCCAGAGCATAGCTATCATCTAAACAAATAAAAAATTGTCTCTTTGTTAATGTCTTTATCCAGGGCCAGACCTACCACAGAAAAGGAGTCTTTTCTAAACTACATTAAATATTTCATAAGGAATCTCCACTTACCCTACCCCAAAACAATACTGAACTTTTCCTTGGTCTGCTAAGATGCCTTAGAAATAAAACCATCTGTAGGATTCTCCCTGGTATGACTTGCCATGTGTAAGGATGAGTGTTGGACCAAGCTGCATTCCAGGTATTTTTACCCCCTGGACGGGCCAAAGATACTTTTCCCTGTCATTTAATCACTGAGTCATTTAGGAGACTAAGTCCTTCTGGCAGGCCTGCTCTAATGTTGGCATAAATCAGCATAGAATAACCGCATGCAGGCCAAAAACCAGCTTGCATCACTGGCACGCTTTAAGCTTAGCCCATTTTTGCAAAGGTCAAAGATGATGAGGGGCTGGTGTAGAGTTACAGAATATTCTGAGTTGGAAGGGACCCACAAGGATCATTCAGTCCAATCCTTAAGTGAATGGCCTCTATGACGAATCGAACCTGGACTTTTTTGTTACTAACCTGCTCTAAACCGACTTCTAAGTGCTGATGGAGGTGTTTTCTGCTGCCTAGCTGAGAGAGGAGATTTAACTTTTGGTTTCTGGAGCTAGAAGAAATGGAGAGAAAGGCCCAGAGTAGATTCTAGATTTGGATCTCTGCCTCTATCAGGCATTCACATTGTTGGCCAGCTACTCCCTTACCTGCTTCATCACACCTTCCTAATCCTCTTCCCTATATATTGGAGCCCTAGAAAACAAAATACTCAACTTCTAAAAATACTCTAATAGTTTATAAAAACCATTGGTCTGTAAACCAACAGTGAAGCTACACCGTCTTCTTTAGAATTCCAAAAAATCACCTCAGAAAAAGGGACCTAAACCTCTATCTCCAATTCCCAAAGCTGGTATTTTACATAAACCCCTCTCTATTTTTACTGTTAAATTGTCAGATAACCATCACGCAAGCTCCAAAACAACAAGTAAAGTTAATAATAGCCCCCATCCTGTGACCAAAACCATCCCCACTCCACAAGAACAAAACAGCTCTACCACTAAAATCCAGTCGAACAGAAAACATACCCCCACTATCAACAGCAGCCATCCCAAGCTTTCAGCATTCAGTAACCCCCCCCAATAACTACCTCCAAGTTCTAAAAGACCCACACCAAAACAACCAATCCCACCAAGCCTCTGGAAAAGAGTCTGCCACTAAAGACAAAAAATAAACAAAACCCACTGTCATTCCACCTGAATTAACCATAAACAACAGCAATGACACAAAGGAGACCCCCAAACTCAACAAACACCCACCCCCTGCAACAGACGCCAACAGCAAACCTACCATTCCATAATATGGTGAAGGGTTAGATGCAACTGCTAACCTTCCCAAAACAAAGCACAACCCTAAGAAAAGTAAAAAATAGGTCATAATAATTCCTACTTGGCCTCTCTCCAAGGTCTATGGCCTGAAAACATATCATTGTAAGCTTCAGCTACAGGAACCCACCCAAAATACAATTTTTATTTTTTTCTTCCCCCTCCTACCCTTCTGCTCAGTCTTCTCTGCAGACTACTGATATACTGTTGGTAGCTTCTGTGGTGTAAGCATAGTCTGCACAGGGTCTTGCAGTTCATCTTTCAACTGCTTTGACAGTTTGCTGAAATAATCAACATGCTTAAACGCTGACAGTTTCGTTCTACTCTACTCTACCTACTCATTACCCCCTCACCTACTCCCCCCCCCCTCCCCACCTCCAAGTTCATTAAAAGGCTTTGTTCCTCCTTGAGGATTTTACACTCAAACATCTCTGAGGCAAGCTACCTTACACACTTCCCTTTGTTGTGCTCAGGGGAATGGATTTCATTGTCTTGCACGCTGTTTGCAGGTGATACAAAACCCTGCCAAGGCAGAATGGCCCCAGGCGGTAGGAATGATGACACAAACGACCAGACAGAATTCCTCCTGTTCATATCTTATGGCTCCCACTCTCCTCCTTGGTTTCTTCAAGAGCTCAGGAACTGCATTTCACAGCCAACCAAATTGCCCTGCTACTTCCTCAGTACTCTCCTGCATTTTAGTTCCCTTAATTTTCTTTTCCCTATACTCTCATCCCAACACTTGGTAATTTCCATCTCTTTTTCTAAAATGGGCCATGCCTGATCTTCCTTTCTATATGAAATTCAGCTTGGATCCCCGCAAAAGGCTGAATGAACTATTCTGTCAGCCATGCTAGGGTGAATCTATATCATTAAATATTATTTTCCTGTTACGGTTAATACACATTCACAAACATTGTTTCAAAGCAATATGCATTTCTGTAGAGTGTCTTTCTCATCCAGCATTGTTTGGGCTTGTCCCTGTTTATCTGGAAAGCTGACATCTCCACAATGAAACACCTCAGGCTTATTTACTCTCTCATTTGTAATATGATATAATAATGAGCATATCCACTTCTATCTTGCCCTAGAATCTTCCCCCTGAGCAGACAGTGCTCTCCTCTGCAGCACGATACTGTGATGTTTTCCAAGGGACACATTAGGGAACTTACGATAAATATTGGTTCTTGCTACTGATAGAGAAAGTGAATGTTGTGGATCGTTAGGATACAGCATCCCAGCACAAACAGGTCCAGTTGTATAATTAAATAGGCCATCCAAGTACCGGAAAGGTTGTATCCAGAGACACAGCTTTCTAAGGGCTAAGAACAATGCTGATAAAGATCAAGTGGCTAATTGTAAGCAACAGCCTCCAAATTGCCTCCGGATGAATAAATCACAGTGAGTGATCCAAGCATATTTTCACATGGATACGGTCTCATTCACAGAGGCAGGGAGCTGGAAAACATCAGGGGCGAATTCCAATTGGCTGGAAGGGAATGAAAAGATCTGGATTTCAGTAGGGATTACGTCATACTTCAGTGTAATTATTCCTAGCCAGTGGAACCACTGTAAAAGCAAAAAGGCCCAGAGAGCAGGACTGGACACCTACTGTCTCTGGTTCTTTGGGCTGGTTGATCAGCTGCTCTTGTTATGATTTCCTTTGACATTTCCAGTACTAATGTGAGGACTGGCAAAATGCAACGAGAGGAGATTTGAATTTACAGGATTCTTCCATGGGGGATAAATTAAGGCCAAAGATCTTTGTAGTGAATAGTCTGCCCCAGTAATTCTGCATGAGCTGTGGCTGGAGCTGGGCATGGAGCTGGGAGAATGTGTCCTAGGACATCACAAGAGGCATGAAGGAAGGTAAACAGTTTCTTCCCTTTTGAAGCACAAGTGAGTGAGGGCAGACATAGTTTATCAAAAGTCCTCCTTTGCTAGCAACCTAAATGGATGTTACTGCAATGCAGGGAAGAACTTTTGGGGAATAATCCTTGTTACCCCTTCAAAACTTGTATTTGATACTGAAGGCCAAGGTCCTGAGTGATGTTTGCTCTTTTAGCTATTGCAATCACCACAACATGAGCGTTTTTGTGGAGCTGGCCATTAGTATCTTAGCCTTGGCTAAGTGCCTATGATAACACAGAGGTTTGAGGTACCTCTGAGACCCCTGCCTAAAGCCTCACCCAGTCATTGCTGAGTCTGTGGTGACAGGCATAACCAAGCAGAGCAGTGCTGCTTTGATGTGTGGCTGTAGTTGTTCAGAAAATGCTGCCATCACTGTGAACACTTTTTATGACAGTGGTTTCCATGCCCTTTCCTGTACAGGATCTACTGTGGTGTTTGCATGTATTTGTTCTCTGCTACAGAGTCTTGCTTTAAAACAAAATAATTTTCAATCCAAACCTTAGCACTCTTGGCTTTCCTTGTTCACTCTCTTCTAATTTGTAATTGTAAAAGCTGCAGTCACATTGGTTTTTTACCTAAAGTGCAGAGCTTGTCAGCTCCAAAAAGTAAAAGTTCTGAGTGGCAACAAAGAAGACAAGCGAGCATTCTAGACGACACCAGCCCCCTCAGATATGGCCCGTGTGAACACACACCACCCCCAGAAAGCATTTTCTTCAGAATTCTGACCAAGACCACCTGTCCTCCAAAGCTGTTCAGCTCCCAGCAGTCTGTTCCTGCTGTGGGGGAAGATGATCACATTGCTAAGCTAATGCCATTGAGCCTCTCTGGCTCTCATTCACATCCAGCTCTTGCCAGAGTCTGGAGGAGAACAGCTGGGCTGCTTGTCACTGTGTGGCTTCTTAGTCATCAGTGCTCTCCAGCGCAGGAGCAGTGGGAGGTTCAAGGAGGTGGTGGCAAGAGTGTTAGTTTCCTTATGCTGGATCCTGCAGTGCTTGATACCATTTATTCAGGAGATCTTGAGCTGAGAATTGATTTTGAGAGCAGCATCAGAAGATGCCAGGCTCTTTCCTGAGTATAACTACCATCACTGTGAATTTAGCTCCTTGTAGGAACAAAGCCTTTGCTGAAACAATTGTAGGCTCCGGCAGAGTCACAGAGAGAAGGACATTTCCTCCACACTTCACACAGCTTGCTCGATGAGGCATTACAGGACCTCATGAATCAAGGTTGCTGTCAGCGGACTTATGATGTGCCCATGATTCCAGCATGCGGAGAACCTTGAAGGCAAACAGGAGCCAGACAAGAACAATAGGACTCCTAAAGCATAAGTCTGGAGTCAGGGTTCCTGCCTCCGTGTGTGTGACCTAACAAATGCGGGTTTGTCAGGCCTGAGCACAGAAGAATGCAGAGCCACACTGCACTGCCTCAGGATGGCAGAATGGCCTGATGCCTCCCAATGTGGACTATTTTATCAAATCCATTGCCAAACTCGTATGCTGGTTTGAAAGCCCTGCACATTGCTTACGAGAAGCAATAGAAAAGCAATTCTGAGCGCTTTGAGCCGTGGCCTCCAGGAATCTTTCACCTCATTCTTTCCTAGAGGATACAGCTATTCTAAAAATATTTTGACAGCCAAGGTCCTTATGCTTTTGGCTAAAGTTAGTCTCTGTGGGCTTATGTGTTAGGCATTAACCATCTCTGGGCTGCTATGCCGAGCTGCAGAAGGAGGATGTCTCAGGAGAACCATCTGAGTCCTCCCCCATGTCAGTTCTTTTCTGCCAGCAAACCCTGCGAGAACCTGAGGGTCCTCACCTAGTGGATACATGCTGCGGAGAGAAGGGATCAGCACAGGGATAAATGGTATCAGAGATTTACATGGACTGACAGAGCTCATGGATCAGGATAATAAGCTCTATTATGAGTGAAGACAACAAATTCTGTAAGTCTGAATTCAGAAATGTCCCATATGGGACTTTGAAAAGGGCATCACAATACCCAGCAGTAGCTGCTAAGCTTCTGGTGGCTGGGTCCCTCTTTAACTCATGTGCTTTGTGTTCAAACATACTGAACTATCTGCTCCCATATGGCTTCATCACCTTTGAACAACACACTGCTGCTGAGAATAAAGTGTAGATTCCTAAATGGTAAGACTATTTAATGCTGCACAAAGTTGGGTCAGTTTAAATATAAATGTAGTAAGAATATCAGGAGATGACAGGACTGTTAGCATTGCCACTTACTCAGTGTTTGCCTTCAGATAAATCATTTGATATCTCAGTGCTATCACTTCCCCAGCAGTAAAATGCAGACAGATGCTAATTTTATAAAAAACATTGGAAAACCAGATTACTGTTATATAATGATACTCAGGTAGTCATGTCATCAGACTTGCCTTCTAAACAAAACTTAAACCATCAAAAAGAATTTGGTCAAATCAGACTTGCAGTCCAAAAGTCAAACATGATGGGATTTATCGCTATTGACTTCAGCAGGCTTGGCTGTAGGCAGCCTTTGCCAATATCAGTGAGCTGTATGAAGTGTATGTAGGTGGAGCTGGCTAGGAGTTTTCTGTTAGAATAGTTTCATAGCAGAAATTTGTATTTTCTGCTGTATTCTTATTTAATTTTTTTCCTTAGAGAGAAAGAAAAAAAAAAAGTCACTTCCACATACTCTACCTATTGTGCTCCCTCTAGCAACAGCATCTTGGAGCCATGTTCCAGGGCTTCCAGGTCCTCTGGCTCCAGAGAACATGTTGGCCACTGCTGTAAAGCCAAGAAACCCTGAAGTTCAGATCCAAAATCCTGATGCTCAGGATCCCTGTGCAGGTGTTTTTCTGGCTTAGCAACTGCTGTGACTTTTAGCAGCATGCAGGGTCATGGTAGCATTCACTTGAAACAGAATGTTATTTTGGCTTCCTCCAGACAAAATGTCCAGTCTCTCAGGAAAGTTATTTAAATTTCTTCAGTTTCAGTGTCTATTGGGCTTTCTCTGACAGCCATTAGATGGTTTGACTAGGATGGTGGCACCAGGGGTTCCAAAGTAAGTCCGTAACTCTTTTTCTGCGGAGGAAATATGCTAGGATTTGTTACAGCAGAAGCTGCTGTATTCCCCTGCTTGTTACAAGTGCAGTTTCTGTGACCATTTTCAGTGTTTGGCCTCCACTGAGCACACCAACAGACCTTATGCAAAAGCAGTATTACAAGTACCTACAAAAGTTCTGGGGCCCCCAACACAAGAAGGAAGTGGACCTCTTGGAAAGAGTCCAGAGGATGGCCCCGAAGAGAATCAGAGGGATGGAGCACCTCTCCTCTGGAGACAGGCTGAGAGAGCTGGGGTTGTTCACCTCAGAGAAAAGGCTCCAGAGAGACCTTATAGCAGACTTCCAGTTCCTAAAGGGCGGCTACGAGTGAGCCAGAGAGGGACTTTTCACGAGGGCATGTAGTGATAGGATGAGGAAGAATGGCTTTAAGCAGAAGGAAGGTGGATTTAGGTTAAATATCAGGAAGTAATTCATTACCATGAGGGTGGTGAGACACTGGAAGAGGTTGCCCAGAGAGGTTGTGGTTGCCTCATCCCTTGAAGTGTTCAAGGTCAGACTGGATGGAGCTTTGAGCAACCTGGTCTAGTGGAAGGTTCCCTGTCCATGCCAGGGAACTAGATGATCTTTAAGGTCTCTTCCAACCCTAACCATTCTATGATTCTATGATTGTATGATTCTATAAAAAATGCTCAACAGAGCTATACTACATAGGCAAAATATGCTATATACATCAGCACAAGTCAGCCTAAAATCCAAACTCTGATTGAAAATATGCAACAAGATAAATTTCTTTAGCAGGAGCCATATTAAAAAGTTTTGTAAGCAACTTAAGAACAAAACTCCATAAAATTACAAGCTCTTGCACCTAATATTTCAGGGAGAGAAAAAAAGAGAAATATAAACCTTTTATTAGTACCGGCAATGAGAAATGAGATTTATTTCAGGCATGCAATATTATTGAAAGGTTGTGCAGAATTTAGAGATAATAAATTATATGTGTGAGGGGGAATATATTATTTAACAAAGTGGGTGAAAGGAAGGCAGCAGAAAAAAATAGTGTTCATTATTGAAGGGATCCTGGGACAAAAGCAAATGATAATTCCATCAGGCAGGATTTGAAGGACATTGAAGAGAGAAGAGTGTAGCTCAAGAGATCATCTAATTTATCTCACTGGTGATAAAATTAGCTTGAAAACTATTTCTAAATGGCACATAATTCAGATCTGAGGAATGTCTCTTACACATAATTTAAAAGGAAGAAGTATTTGCACTGTTATTATTAATAATGGAATATTTTACTTAAAAATTCAGGAACTTACTGTTCCTCTAGTCAAGTTTTCCTCATATTGAGGAAAGTTATTTGAGAAATGTGGAGGCATTTTAATGTTATGGTACAGAAATTGTTTTCTTTTTCCCAAGACACCAAATAAGAGGCAAGAAGCACAATAAGTTTTATCAGGAATGTGTGAGTTTGTGATATAGACACTTGAGGCAGCTCTGGTTTTTATTATCTGACAACTGGGCTGCCACAACTGAGCATTTCTGCCAGAGGTATGTGTAACCACCTTATCATATATCTTCCTACTTTGCTGTCTTATGTATGGAGCTGTATCAAGCCAAAACTCACCTCAAACCCTAAAGTGACAAGGGTTACCTATATGCCTGTACAGTTTAATTGTAGAACTTCCCAGGAACAACGCTGTGTAGCAAAATATGGAAAAAATAAAACAAACAAAGAGAACTATTTCCATTCATAATGCATTTGTTAGTGTCACCCTGTTCTCTCCAAAGTCTATTTTTTTTATGCGGAATTTCAATTTTCAAATGATGAGACTCATATAATTTCCACTTACATCCTATTATGCTTTTCTAACATTTGCCAAGGAGACTTTTTCTTGAGTAAGAATTACCCTATTTTTCATTTTATCCTGCCTGAATATACCTCTTTGTCTTCCTGTAAACATTTTAATGCATCCTTTCTGGTTTTAGCTTTTTGATTATTGCAGTTTTTAACTTTTCCATGACCAGGGTGATCATTCTTAGCTCTTAGTCACTCTCAAGATTACATTTCCCTAACATTAATTTCACCTTTCCCTGAAACCTCTCTCATTTTCCTATTGCTTTCTAGATATAAATTCACCAGAATCTTAATAGGTCTGATGACATCCCGGCAGGAGGAATGGGATCAGCCTGACCCTCATGGAGTCTCTGGTTGCTCAGATATTTTTTGGCAGACCTTGAATGAATGTCTTTCATATTTGGCTGTCCATTGCCACGTCATAGTAGAATTTTGTAGACACCTGGTCCGTATTCTGGGTTCCTAGTGGCTTTGGTCTGACAGGAAAGTTCAGGGATTGAACCCTGCAACCTGAAATCCTGACGCTTTTAGTTCAGTTTTGGTAGGGCTGTCTCAAACTTACATTTTGGGGTAAGTATTGCTGAATTCATGGTACATTTCATGCATAATTCTGTCTGAAGTTCTCTACCTTGTCTTCTGCTTCTTCCTCTGTCTGCTTTACAAAGCACATGGAAAAGTTAGGCAGTGCCTGCTATTCAGAGGGCATTGCACTAACACTAGGGAAATTTGATAAGGCCTTTAGGTAAGATAAGATCTCTGGATGCCAGTTCTTTCTTTAACCACTGCTGTGTCATTGAGAAAAGTCCTCTCATGGGTTATCAAGACAGATTTTCCTACTCCTTCTTCTCTCGTTTTGCTATGGACAAGTAATGCTGTAGCAAAACAGAGGATAAATGGCACATCTAAATTGCCTCAAAGGTAGGAAGCCAGAGTCACAGGGCAGTAGGAATGTTTTTTGATTGTTTGTTTCTTTGTTTTCCATGTGGAGCAGGGCAGTCTAACTAGTGGCTTAGGAATGGTTCAAACTCATGGAGTGCTGCTGGAGAGCCCACCACCTGCTTCCCAAGGAAGTGCTGTCCAAGCAGCTTCCAGCCCTGTCTGTGCTGTAGCAGTCAGGCTAGACCAGGCACAGATATAGCTCGGGCTGGATACAAGGTGGGATGGGGATGGTTGTGGGTGAGTGAGGGCTATGAGGGGAATCCTGCCCTCTCTGGACCGATAGTCAGAAGTACTCAGTAGATGGCAGGATCAGACCCATCCTGCCTAGGCAAGGGAATCTAAAATCAATCGAACACCTTAGAAACCTTAGAAACTGAAGAGAAGTGGGTGAGCTCAGGTGGTTGGATTTTATGGCTAATATGTATCCAAAGGGTAAGGGCAAAGATAGGTATGAATGACATTTACAAAATGTTCTTTCCTTTTTTTTTTGACTTCTGAGAAATATCTGTTGGACAATTGGATGTAGTCTTACACCAGAAGAGAATGTTGAAAGACTTCAGTAAAATATCTCAAACAAAGGAGGCTGTCCTAAAATTCAGTGGAATACACTGCACATTCTGAAAGATATAAGAACCAGTCAAAATCACAGTCTTGATGGGAAGCTATCCACAAAAAGTTAAGATGAACTTGGATGAAGCACACAGGCTAGGATTCCCTTCATAATAACTGTTCAAAACTCCATTGTCTGTAAAGGGAAAAGGTGCAGAAGAGATGCCTGAAGCGTACTACATGAAAGGGATAAAAGGCAAGTCAAACTGAAGAGGAAAAAAAACTATAGAGCTCAAACCAAAGCAGTAGAAGCAAGTACTAGAGTAACTGTATGAATCTTTCAGGCTAGATAATATCACTGAAAACAGAGAGCTCAGCTGTGGTACTGAAATGCAGAGAATACCCCAAGATTCAAAACCATATTTAGCTGGTAGAGAGAACAAAGGAACTTAACAAGATTATCTGAACTTAACAAAATAAATGGCGTGGCTGTGCCTCTAGTGGCAAATTTTAAAGAAAAGGACAGAAGATGAGGGAAGACCCTATGTTACAAGAGAATGGACAAGCAGTAGCTAAAGGCATGGGTAACAAAAGGGACACATCTATTAATAATACTAAGCTGTTTTACCATCAGAGAAACCCTGCAGTGGCTCTGTAACATAAGTGGCTATGAGCTAATGCTTGTGACATCCCTATGATGAAAGGGGTGCTCTCATTTGTCAGATACAGCAGATGAAGCAACCTACCTATGACCACAGTTTTTTAGCTATGATTAGATCTCCTGACCTTCTGCCTCCATATCCTCTGTTCTAGGTCATAGTTCAGTACTAAATTAACCTGTGTAGGAAACACTGAATTTACATAATAAATTAAACCAGAGCTGTTCCAGCTGGCTCACACGTGCACAGAGAATCTAAAGAAAGTGTGACAACAGAACAAATCAAAAGGACTAGAAATGAAATAGCTTGATGAGTTAGGAGACTGAACAAGAACAGATACTTATAAGTAAGTAAGTAAGTGTGGCTTTGTGAAAATTTTCCAGGATGGATCTAGAACACAAAAGTTGTTCTGCAGAGTTGAACTGGACCACATGCAAAACAGAAAACCTGTATTTATGATAAAAAATAGAACTCTGAGTGATGAAACAGATGTTTCATCTAATTTTCTCATTTGACAAGCTGAGGGTGACTTTACATTGAAAGAGAGAAACATAAATGCAGGGAAATGGATTGCTGCACAGAGAAAGATATGGAGGGAGTGACTGGGAACACAAAGACCATGACTGCAAAGATAAGTGTTCTGAGAATTTAAAACACCTAGAAAATCTATGTTCCCATTATTTCCCTTTCATTTATCTATGTGCTTGTGTATACACATATCCACCTATATGCATGTATATGTGTCTCTATTTTACATGAGAAATGTCAAGGGCTAGAAATAAATTCTGTTGAATTTTTATCATTATTCTTTTGCTGACAATGATACTGATGCCAAACACTTGGAGCCAAGAGGAAATGCTGAGCTCCCCTAACGGGATGTGTTTTCTTTAGGAGCACTGAGTCCAGGCCCTTCTCTAATGCTTAAACATTACACAGTTTTTCTTGCCAAGACTTGTGCTCACTAGTGCACAAATGATTCTTCCAATTCATTATTTGATGTCTTCCTTATGTGAATATTTGAATGGTCCACAATCCATATAAACAGATGTATTTGTGTGTGCTCTGTGTAAGGATTACAGGGCAGAGGCCTTAGAAAAGTTTTTTCTCTGAAAGTGTAAGGATTGAAATTTGGCTTCAGGTTAGCAAGCAATTAGCTATGAGGCAAAACAGAAAAAAATCAAATTCTAAAAGCATAAAGTAGGGATTGATCTCTTTAGCATTCATCTATGTATCTTTAGCGGAGTATTACAGGTCCCAGGTAAAAAACCTATATGCCTATCTAAGTTTTGCACTGAATCCTTTCTCATGCAGTTTTTCACAATGAATGGCCCAGGCAAAGAGAGACAAAGAGATGGAAAACTTTGTGTATAATAAACCATGTGTGTCCTACATTGCTGTGAATTCTATCTACAGAAATACACATATGTAATTTCTACATACAGGAAATTGGTCTTTAAAAGTGACTTGGAGAAAGTTAATAGGGCATGGACATTCTCTGTCTCTATAACAAAGAAATTACAGCATCAAATAAAATTATCAGGTGTCAGGCTAGAAACAAAACTAAAGAAAGCAGTGCATTTTTCACGCAGCCCTTAATCTGTAGAACTCATTACTACAAGGTATTGTGGCCACCAAGTATGTAGCTGAGTTTAGAAAACACTAAGACAAATAAATGTTAAAAAAATATCACCAGGGTATGTTATACCAAAAATACCATTTTAGTTCTTCTAGACCTTGAGCTTCAGAATTCTGAATGCTGACAGAATATGCCAGGAAAGTATCCTATATGCTTGCTCTGTTTTTATATTCCTTCAAATCTACTCTTTACCACAAGTGGACAGGTTTCTGTGCTGGGTGGACTTTTGTTCTGATTTAGTATGGTTGGTTTGATGCTGTCAGAGAAATCTTGCCTAATCTAATATTTACTACTTGCAGTAGTTATATAGACCATCATCTGTATTTCCCCAATAAAGTGAACCCTGTGGAAAGGGTAAATATTCCAGTTTAGTAAATATCAAGGTTCCTTTTTAATGTAATTATGCTAATGTTTGGTCTATACAAATAATGATGCTTTAATATTTCAGCGATGTTATCTGCAAATCTATATAAAAATGTAAAGAATTTGAAAGAATTTTAGTATAAGGTTTTTAAGGATCTAAATTTTTTCTTGACCAGGCATAGTAGTTCATTCAAAACCACTTTTAAGATAGAAAGTGCTTCAAGTACTAATACTTTGAAAAAATGATCCCTAATGATTCAAACACATGCACATGATCACGTCACACTTCTGAGCAATCCCATTGAAACTAATGGATCTATATAGGCTTTGAAAAGTGACATACATATATATAAAGATCAACATATACCAGGCTTTTAATTTTTACTCCTGTGTCCATTTTAATTGGTTTTTCAATGTTCTAAATATAGAATCATCCTAACACAGTCCTGTTTTTGTAATAAAGTGGATTTTTTTGAAATATCTGAACTGTCAGTGGTGATGTGTAGGACTCCAGGTGCTCCCGCTCATGGTATTGTGGAAGGAGATGACTTTAAATACGGGGCCCAGGTTTACTTCAAGTGCAACGCAGGTTACAGCTTAAAAGGCAGCCGTGTTGCCTACTGTCAGCTTGATGGGATTTGGTCATCACATCATCCTGAATGTGGTAAGGTCATTTTAAGTTTTAATTCTTATGAAATACTTTGGCCGATGTATGCCCATGAAACTAGACTATTCAATCTCACTTGAAATTTGGTAGATCTGTGACTTAACATGTTCTTTTGTCTTCCTGTCTTTAAGAAGCAGTAGGAATTTTTATTTTACTCTGCGGAACCCAAGCCTGCAAGACTTCTTACATAAAGGTCTGACTGAAACATCAATTGACTGAAAACTAATATCCTCAAAGACTTTAGGCATATATCCTTTTTATACACAGATTGAAAATGTCTAGGACCAAAGCCAAGTGAGGGACATTGTGTAACAATGAGTAGTTATTTCCATTATTATGTATCCCTGACACCTTCTCTGCAGAAATCTGGTGCGCTCTGCGGAGGTCACTAGGGGCTTATTCTGTGAAGGCTAGACCCTTATGTCAACAGAATTCCCATCCTAGAGAAAAATGGATAAAAAAGAAACTTCCATTCATTCTGACTCTGCAAGATGGCATGCCTACCATTCACATTGATACAGCTATGAAATTCCAAGCCCCTTCTTCTCATCCACAGAGACTTTTAATTTTTCTTTAGTTGATTTGTATGGCACAATTTCATTTCCGTATTCCAAAATAATTTGTATCAATTGAAAAAATGCTTTTACAAGTGTGTTATGTCAAACAATGTAAATTTGCGGGGGGAAGCGTTGGAAAAGATCTGTATACAAGTTCATCTGAAAGAGCAAGCACTAAGCATTCTTCCATCTAGAGAGAATGTCTCCAGTTGCAGTGAATGTAATGTCAGGACCATGCTAAGTCCCTGCTGCATAATGTTCCTGGCTAAAGACCTATAGAAAGATCTGTCTCTAGACTTGGCTGTTACTGAAGTGCTAGGCGATGTAATTTGGGTTTCTCCTTCCCAGATGTTTTCTCTTGTTTTTAATCTATCAAAAGGTCATAAACCTGAGCTTAGGGAAGAAGACAATTACTCTTCAAATTACTGAAATAAGAGAAGGTCTTAGCTGACCTATTTGGTCAAGCTTTTGGTACATTTGGAAACATGTACTCCACTCATCAGATGATGCCCTCTAGGCTAGCCATCAGTGCAGAAAGCAGCTTGCAAATAAAGCATTATACTGTGGTGCATTCCCTGTAGTCTTTAGCTGCTATCAAGTTATCATTCACTTGCGGTTCACAAGTGAGAGAGCCTGTGAGGTACAAAGAAGGAAAACGAGCGAAATTAAAAGGAGGCAGGGCTCTGCTTTTCCTTTTCTCCTGGTTGAGAGGAAGTTCAGACATCCTCATTGTTTACTGAATAGGACCTGTGGAAAAGTATTTAGGTACATATAATAGCTTTGAGCATGTACTAAACCCATAAAGAAAACACAGAAATGTATGCTTAGCTTGAATTTACTCAATGTTTAAAAGCATATGCTCTTCATTAGACTTGCAGTGTTAGGGTTACCTGTGTGTTAGATGCTTTGCTGAGTTGGGCTTTGTCTGGTGGCATGAGGATATGGGACAGGACAAGGCCATACCTTTGCACTGTAATTGTGTTAATTTCAAAGTGATTTAATAAAGGTCTAAGTGCTTTGTTATATGTTGGTGCTTTTGTGAAGTGAGGCTCAGCAGGCAGCCAAGTCTGAAGCAATGATATGAAAAGGTCCGTTCGGGTCAGTTGATCTGTCTCAGTCTTCGGCCCTCTGTAAGCAGAGCAGCACCAACACCAGCTGTCTAAACTGGGTGTTTGCTGGTTATCATGCAAGGAGACATCAGGCAGACGAATTAAACAGAATTGCACGTTACTGTCGTCCTGACAAGAAAACTGAGATGAAATCCAAAGGGAAAAAATAGTACCTTGTCACATGCTAAATAGAAAGAGCAGAGTTAAAAATACAGGGAAAAACATCTACTAGCATCAAATAGTCAATCCCGATTAGGCCAAAAATTAAGTTTATTGAGAGAAAAAAACCCAAACCCAAACCCAACAAGAATTAAAAAGAAGGGGAAAATACTGGGAAGGAGGAAGTAAAAGAGGTTTTATAGGTAGAACATAGCATGAGTAGGCTTTCCATATTTACTTTTTAGTATCAATAAATACATATATATATTCTCTTTCAATTCCCATATTTCCCTGGATTATTGAGATCTCTCAGTGCTAAGAAAACAAAATGCATACATTTGCATGCATGCAAACATAAAAGTAAAATGAAGTAGTCTAGTTTTATTATCCAAGTCCAGTGAAATATTGAATGTACAGAAGAGGGAAATGAATGACAAGGGCCTATTTCCTGCAAATAGTTTAAGTATAGCCTTTTATGTTATTGAAGTAGCCTTGTTAATGTTAGTGGGATATTAGCATCATGTAAAGTCAAGGTTCTTTTTCAGTTGTCAGCTACTTCTTATGGTTTTAACAATTTGAGAATTTTTAACAATTTAAGAATCTTATCCTTTCATGAAGACTAAAGTATGTATTATAAACAGACATCTCTATATTATAATTTCTTCTTTAATATTTGATATTTTCAAAGACAGAGATCCCAGAAGGGTCTTGAAAAGGCATCTTTAATAAACTGTAGATTGTTTAGTAACATGAGAATGAAATGCCAAGCAATTTGATGGGTGAAAATAACGTAGTGAACATGATAAAATGGTTACTATCTTTTTCCCCTATCATTAGTTCTAGATGAAAAAAACTGCTCAGATCCTGGTGGCCCACTCAATGGCTACAGAAGAGTAGTAGAAGACACTGGGCTCTTGAATGGACGCTATGCAAAAATTGGCACAGTCATTGCTTTCTTTTGTAACAACTCATATGTTCTTAGTGGGAATGAGACAGAGGACCTGCCAAGACGATGGAGAATGGTCAGGGAAGCAACCAATCTGCATAAAAGGTAGTTTACAACTTTTTTACCACAACTCACACAAGCTGCTATGGTTTTACTGGATTTTGTTTAATATAATTTGCACTCACCAAACAATCATTTTTCTAAGAATAAGCTGTCTGACTGGTACCTGATACTGAGATAGGTAGTTTGTGAGCCCTAGTGGCTGCTATACTCAGACAGAGAAGATGCAATGATTCCAGAAGATTCCATCTTTAAACAGGGAAAGGAATGTTCCCTAAACCCTTATTACCCCTATTCTAGGATCAAATTTGCATAAGATCAAAATCAAAGAAAATCAGCAGGGAATTGAAATAGAATGAAATGATTCGTCTCATGAGACAGTTGACAACAATCAGTTGCTGTTCATAGTGAACAACTCTCCTCTCACAATCCTTTTAAGACAATGGGACCAGTCATGAGTGTAAAAGGCCAAGGCTGTAGATTGTCTTGAAGATTTGGTTCAGAAAACCACTTGAGGACATGCTTAAACTATCTGTATTCATTAAACACTGAATCACACCTTTAAATCCTTTGCTAGAAAGGGAATTATGCTATTGACCTGGAGCTATTATAACTGTTTATAAATCCATGAATGAATGAATCAATGAATCAATGAATTGGGCTGTGGAACTCCCAATTCATTTTATCAAAGCAATCGTTTGACACATATTTTAATGGATTTTTTGAAAATTGAAGTAATGATAATATAAGGAAATACATCTGTCTCCTGGGGAATTTGCTTTATTCTGTTATTTTAGATGAAAATATTCACCCCCTGAAGAGTATAATCATCTGTAAAAAGCATCTTTATTGATGTTTACTGTGATAGTGACATAACGGTTAACATATATAGTAATCACAAAGAACTAGATATTGTTCAATCACACAGAATACAAGTGTTCAGGCATACAGATAAAATCCATCCTGCAAGGTTTCTTTTCTTCCACTCTGTGCAGTAGGAGGGAGACCCTGGCAGAGTTATTTGAACTGATAAACCTGAATATTTTATCCTATTCTAAAAGTAAACAAACACAAAACTAGTAATCCTGGATCTCCCTTCTGTTATTTTATACCTGTTCAGGTAATTCTGAGGTGTTCTCCTGAATCAGTCTCCAGTTCCTTCCATGAGTACACAGACTCTTAGAAGTCTGTAACATCCTGCCACCTTTCTCTGTATGCCGAGTCACTGGGATTAGCTGTGTGGGGCTACACAGATAGAAATTAAGTATTTTTGTATATAATTCCATTGTTTCTAAAGTTTGCTCAGATACAAACCCATCTGCCATAGTGGTGTAAATCTGGCATTCAGACACACTGATGGAAAAATCCTCCTCCATGTCTGAAAGTGCCAGTGCAGAAGGTGTTCCGTAGCTTCCGCTGTTGTAAATGGGACCGATTTGCGAACTGTGGAGAAGTATTCTTCCAAGGCTTTAGGTTTTAGGGTCTGTCTTTATTTTAATGCACGTAACTTAACTGCCTCTTTTCTTAATCCAGTCCACTATAGCTAGTGAGAGGAAAGGTTGGAAATGTGCATGAACCATAGCACTTGAGCTGTGAATGTGAAAAAGTACTGTGCAACATTATATTTTTTCTAGCCTGCAGAGAGCCAAAGATCTCTGACCTGGTGAGACAGAAAGTGCTTCCAATGCAGGTTCAGTCAAGGTGAGAATGCAATATCTCAACTACAGTTTAAAGAAAAAATGTGATTTCTTTTTCCTTCCTCTCCTTTTCACTCTGTGTATTTAGCCTGCCTGAGCAGCGATTCCTACAAATGCACTGATAACCAAGCAATGAGAGCTGCTGGGAGGGGAGGTCTGATTAAGCACAGGTTGAAGCTGCTGGAGGCAGCCAGGAAGAAATGCACAGATAGAGATGTGCAAACTACAGGGTGATGCTGGAATTCTGCTTTCAAGCTTGTGACAGACTATGAGAACAGTCTGAGCACAGTTCCTTGGGCTAATGGTGTGTGTGTTAAAATATGAACATGTGCCGTCTTAGTGAAAAAATGTGCAGGGAGAGCAAAAGGAGAGAAGGGAACAATGTAATGTAATCTGCAGTGTAATCTGCTCCCAGTAAGTTTCACCATCCAAAGCAATATGAGATTGGGTTGAGTGTGGGCATGAGGGAGAGGAGGAAGTAGAGTAGGAAGGGAGGAAGAAATGAAAGATCAGAACCTTCCTGGTCTTACTCTTCTGATGATTTCCTGAAATAAACCCAATCTGAATTAGTTATGTTCAGGTTCATTTTTGTCCAAGTAGTAATTTCTCATTTCAGGGTTATTTTTGGCAGTACAGGACTCATTTAAATTTAGATGCAGTGCAAGAGCTTCCTCATCTTTGTTCTTAAGAACAGTCATATCGGGTCAGAATAAAGGTCCAGCTCAAGCCATATCCTGTCTCTGGCAACGGCCAGTAGCAGATACCTAGAGAAGGTTTCAGGAACAAGGCAAGCATGCACTTCCCAAGCACTCTCCCACTCTCCAGGTCTGTGATGTATGACTGTAGAGATGTCCCTGAGAGGCCAACATGAGGCTTTAGTAGCCATTAGGAGATTTTTCTTGCTTAAATTTCTCAATTCACTTGAATACAGGTCTTTTTATGCTAAATGTTTCAGATATTAACACCGGCTGTGTGAGGGCACATACATGCCCCCACATCCACAAGATGCCATGAGATGATGCCATCTCATGTTTTTGGGCTGTTTTTAATCCCCTGAAGTAGAATCTCCATTTCATAGGTCAATAGTGAGGCAAAGTCTGGATTGTGCAATATTGCAAGTCACATGTGAGTTTGGAATGGGACCCTGGCAGTCTAAGCATGACCACAGCAGCTCTCATCCTCCTTCCAAAATACAAGAAACTTGCCATTGCTCTTGTTCTTAGTAATTTTACTTTCCTGTTAAGTATTGTCTCACAGATTGGGTATGATGGAGGTGTCTGTGTCTCTCTGTGATAAAAATGGAATTGTCATGAGAAAAAGAAAAATTATGTCTTTTCTGGATGCAGGCAGTACCAGATATCTCAAGGGAAACTAATTTCCTGCTGAATTTTCAGACATAAATAGGTTTTTTTGGATATGGGCTTTTAAGCATTAGAGCAAGGGACACATTCGAAGGGATAAAAATTTAAGTATGACTGTAGTCAAGCTTATGGATCATATCTAGGCTGGTGCATATATTTATTTTTAATTATTATGCCATGTTTCAGCTAATCAGTACAATTTCTAAATGGAAGCTTAGCGATTATGAAATTATGAAATCTCTGTGGTGAGGCAATTATCTCCATTAATTGCTAAACCAAGCAACTTTAGCAACATGATTTAATCTGAGTCAATTCCT
The DNA here is from genome assembly GCF_009829145.1 of Chiroxiphia lanceolata. NCBI lineage: Eukaryota > Metazoa > Chordata > Aves > Passeriformes > Pipridae > Chiroxiphia > Chiroxiphia lanceolata. The sequence goes on along the minus strand of NC_045642.1, from coordinate 20,089,850 downwards.
AATACTGCCTATTAGAAAGTTCACTAGAGAAAAGATGTGCCTAACTTCTCCCTAGTGAGAATTAATTACAGCAATTACTTCAGGTGTAATTTCTTTATTTAAAAATGGTATCTCAGCCCTTTTGTGAATGGCAAAAACTGTTCCACATTCAGAGACAACTGATTGCAATTCAGAAACTGTAAAATGAAAAAAAAGGGAGACACAAAGAGCAAATGTATAAACATATGTGTATTTATATACGTGTGTATATATATATATATATATATATGTAAATGAGAGCATTGCTAAACTCTGCTGGAATGATATTTTTGCCTTATTCTTTCACAAGTAAACTTCATATGCTTTTTAAATGATACTTAACACAACTGGTGATAAAGTTACAGTAATGATTGCTTTTATAATATTACAATTATTGTGTTCTTTGTGCCTTGAAACAGAGAAACACCTTTGCATCAACTTTACTCTTCTGCATTCAGCAAGCAAAAGCTTCAAATCTATCCAACCAAGAAGCCAGCACTGCCATTTGGAGAACTGCCCCCAGGGTACCAGCACCTGCACACTCAGCTCCAGTATGAATGCGTTTCTCCTTTCTACCGCCGCCTGGGTAGCAGCAGGAGGACTTGTCTGAAGACAGGAAAATGGAGTGGGAGAGCCCCTGTGTGTATTCCAAGTGAGTCTCCAAGGGAAAAAAAAAATGCACATATCACTTGGGTGGATGAGGGAACATAATGTGTATTCATCTTAGATATTTAGGGAGTCCCAGAAGTGTAGGCTGCCTATGCTTCCAGCTGGGAGAAAGAAGCGATAAAGTTTGAAGGATATATGTGTCGTTTCATCCACCAGTAGAACTTGTGCAGTTGATGGTAAAGTGATCTTTCAGCACTGTAATTTACCATTAATTTCTACCCTTTCATTGAGCAAAAGGTGTACTGAGTTTTTCTCCTGATTCGAAAACACTTTCTATATTCTTTGGCACACAACTGACACCACCATCAAACTTTAAGCAATAAAGTGGAGAGTTGGCAATTTTAAAGAGGCTCTTCCTTTAACAAACTCTGCTAAGGAAGGGTTCATATTGCGAACTCTAAGTCCAGATAAAATCTTATCCAGAGCTAGTGAACAAAGTAAGTTAGGGTAGGAACATCAGAAGATTTGGTAAAACCCAGTACTGCGAAAAGTAGATCTTAACAACAAACAAATTTTTATTGTTCTTGTTTGTGGTTTTACTTTGAGATCATATCATGTATTTTGAAAAGTATTGCACTCAATGTTTTTCACTATGGACATGCCCACACTACATCCCAGGAAAAAAAGTGTCCTAAGGGAGACTAAAAAATGCAACCATATGATGTAACTCTTTCACTGGAAGTAAACATTTTCTAATACAGGGGATTTTACTCCAGGTCTGACCCCGGGTAACATACTTCTAGAACAAGGCAGAGCTTTTTCTTTTCCCCAGGATGACTGATGATTTAGATGCATTTGCTTCAACATTCTTGTTGCAAGACAAGTCTGTTCTCATAGGCATGAATTCACCTGTGCAAAGATTAGTGTCAGGAGAGGCCTCACAAGTACTTTGTGACTGCCTAGGGTGAGGTTTAGTGCAATGCTTTATGGTGTTTTACGATAAACAAGAATCAGGGATGTTCTTTACATTTCTTTATGCAGTCATCTCATTATAATGCAGCTCGATAAGGTTGTTGTGAAAGTTCACCTGCTGAAGTGCTAAATCCATATTCCTACTTTACTCAGGAATTCAGAGAATAATGGAAAATTTGATTTATTTTTTTTTTAAAGCTATATAAAATACTCCTATAATTTTGTAGGTCAGATATAGAAGTTAATTAGACAACTGTCCCTCATGCTAGTCGTTGCAGTTTAGTTTCTTTTGGCACATCCTAAGAAGGAATCAAGAGTAACATTCAGATTCTTTGGCGGGGAAAAGGTGTCACTTAACTTTTGTTTCATGTTTCCTCAGTCTGTGGAAAGGCAGAAAACATCACACTTCAGAAGATAATGACCTCTACCAGGTGGCCCTGGCAAGCAGCAATCTATCGCACGGCCAACGGGGTGAAGGAGAACAGTCTGCGGAGAGGGGCCTGGATCCTCATCTGCAGCGGGGCCCTGGTGAATGAGCGCACGGTGGTGGTGGCAGCTCACTGTGTCACCGACCTGGGCAAGACCATCGTGCTCAAGACAGCAGAGCTCAAGGTGGTTCTGGGGAAATTCTACAGAGATGATGACAGGGATGAAAAGACCATCCAGAACCTGCGGGTGAGTAAGTCTGATGGGAGTGGAAAATGATGAGCACAGATAGATACTGATCCCACCTGTCTTGTATGGGGAGAAAAAGTTTACACTTCGAGCAGTGTAACTCTTTTACATGCAGTTCTTCAAAATGCATATCTAGAGAGGCAACTGACTGAACAGCCATGGCACAAGAAGGGCACATGCTGTAGTTCATTAAATTCCTCAGTGCTGTCCAATTCATACATCCACCCTCTAACAGAGAACATGAGGAAAATAGCTCAGGTTCTGTGAGCCATAATGTCTTGAGTGATGTTACCACAAAAAAAAGGAGAGGAGATGCCAACTACTGTCAAAATTGATTAGCATAATTTATGAGGGAAACACTTGTGCTCTAGATCCTGGTTTGATGCCATGAGCACATTTCACTCCTCAGCCCCAAGGCTGTATAGCTCTAAACTCAAAAGAAGTTTATATATGACTTCAGCTCCAAAAATAGCACCTTGGGCTCATGTAGTGGTTTACTTTTTTGATGTAGAACTAGAAAGGCTGAACTTAAAATGAGGAGAAACACAGCAACTTTGGGAATGTGTGTTTCTTTTGTGTGTGTGTGTATGTGTGTGTGTATATGAGTTAATTAATGGATGTTATCCAAGAAATCATAATTAACTTGATTCTTTCTCCCCTGCCCCCCTTTTTAGCTTCAGTTTCTTTCTCTAATCCCAGCTTTTTCATACTTTTCCTGTAAGAATATATATATATATTTTTGTACAGTATTTCCTTATAGGAACCCTGTCTGTTCTTGTAGCGTTTCATTAAGGAAATGAGCAGTAAAGGTTTGGCCCCAATATTATGTAACATATTACTATATCCTTTTTTGGTGGGAAGATAGTTGAATTTCAGTAAGGTAGCATTTTAATTCAAAGCCCCTCCTCCATCCAAAATCTACAGGCTGAAGGTAACATGGCAGGTAAAACCTTTTTTAGTAAACAGTGGAAAAACTTGAACTGCGTTTTAACTCCCCATTTTGCTGATAATGTCCTTGACTGCTTTTGATTAAGAAGTGTCTCATGCAATAAAAACTGTCCTGAAATCCAAGGCAAAGGAAAAAAAAACCAAGTCAGAAGATGCTCGGTCTCTGCATGTTTCTCATTTGAGTGAACACCATAGTGAAAGAACAGCATAGGTGAGGGCAGAGGAGAAGCGGGGATAGAGGAGAAATATGCAAAATAAACTAACATGTATTTTAGTAGTATGGAAAGAGTGCTGCTGACTTGCCATTCCTGTTAACTCTACAATTCTTCCGATTCTGTTTCCTCCCCAGATTTCTGCCATCATAGTGCATCCCAATTACGACCCTATATTACTTGATTCTGATATAGCTATCATAAAACTCTTGGACAAAGCCAGAATCAGCAGTCGTGTTCAACCCATTTGCTTGTCATCTACTCATGACTTGACGACATCCACAGAGGATTTGAAGATAATGGTTACTGGTTGGAAGGTATTGGCTGACATTAAAGATCCCGGATACAAGAATGACACAATCCGCATGGGAGCTGTTCAGATGGTGGATTCACTGTTGTGTGAGCAACAGTATGAGGATAATGGCATACAAGTCAGCATCACTGATAGTATGTTCTGTGCCAAACAAGACCACACAGCCTTTTCTAATATCTGCCCTGCTGAGACTGGTGGGATTGCAGCCATAACTTTGCCAGGAAAAGCATCTTCTGAGCTAAGGTGGCACCTGATGGGATTAGTGAGCTGGGGTTATGATAAAACTTGCAGCCTAGGACTCTACAGTGGCTACACCAAAGCTCTTCCCTTCAAAGACTGGATTGAGAGGAACATGAAATAAAAATCTGTGTCTGGAAATGGCATTTTATAATATAATATCTCTCTCAGTCTCTGCTGTTTTAGGCTTCTCATCCCAGTGATGAGACACATTTGGGATAAGGTTAAGGTAGACAGCCTGGTAAGTTGTCCTAGGATCAGGTACTTCATCAGGCTACTTTCACTTAACCCAGGGCAGAGGGTCTTAGTGCATGAGAAGTTTTGCTATATTTGGTCTTTCTCCCCTGGTGGGAGGACAATGCTCCTGAGTCTGACATAACAGAAACAGGACAGTAAACTCTGTCTGAAATTAATCTGTAGTGTGGAGTCCCCTAGAAAAATTGATGGTGAGCCTCTCCCAAAGATCTATGTGACTGAGTGAATTAAGAGTCTAGAAAGAGTAGCCTGAATTCATTAAGATGGATGAGCTTGTTAGGGTATGTGCTGTCTGTATTGCCATTACAATGTAATCTTTTTCCCTCCCAAGTACTTTACACATTTAAATAAACAATGGTTTGTTTTTTTAACCTACATACTCATGTCTGACATTGTTTAGATTCATTGTTGCTTTGTCTGTGTCACACACTAGGAACTCTCTACTTCCCCTTCTGTTTGCAGGTGACTCTCGCTTGGGACACTTCAGGACTCTAAAAGGCAGAATTAGCAAAAAATTCAATGACAATATAAATAACAAGATTCTTTTTTTCTTAATAGATCCAGCGCTGCTATTGTACATGAGCCACTACAATGAAATGTACAGGGGAGTTCTCTTCCACCTTGTATTCTAAATAGATGAAAACACGAAATGTATTCTAAATACTTTTTTTCCAAGTGGATTTCAAAGAACTATAAAAGCCTCAGGAAACTTCTAGTTTCCATCAGTTCCCACACCTTTGTGGCAAAACTACTCCTCTGTAGCTCTTCAGGGTGAAGACTAATGTCCAGGTCTTACACTTAGCAGATGTTTTTCTTGAACTGAGGCTGAATTGTTTGACACCAAAGGGTAACATTCTCCCATTGGGCACGTTGGCCAGGGGAGACACTTGGGTGTCCTCATGGTCCTTAGTCACTGCTCTTTCACCAAATCATTTGCTATTCTCTATTCAGTCATGGCTAAAGACTAGGGATTAACCCTAAAAAAAGCTGGGGAGAAGAGACAGTAATGATTGTCTCCCATCAATAATGACTCCTTGATAAGTTATATATGACCATATGACAACCTGGAATTTGAAGAACCTTCAAATAATTACAGTGCCCGAAACAGTTCACAGCAATAGCTGGATGTGAAGGCTGGGAATCTGATGAAAGGATTTAGTACTCTTGCCAAGAAGAACTCCAATCCTGAAATCGTGTTCTGCCTAGCCTATTGCATGGCTATGGCAATTGTAAGCTAGAAAGTCTGATTTCAGCTTTGATTCTCTGATGCTGTAAAATCTCTTTAAGAGTTTCTTAGCATTCAGTAGTTTCCACTCACTTTTGAATCTGAAAATTGCTGCTAATAGGACAATTAGTATTGGACATCATTCCATGTAATTTATTTTTTACTTTACTGAGCAAAAATACTTAATGTCTTATGCTTTTGCACTTTTCTTGTTTTTGCTGACAACAGGACCAGGTAATTTTGCTTGAATCATATACTTTAAAAGCTATAACCAAGTATATTGCTTCTCTTTATCTTGTTTGTCTGTCTCCTCCTGCCAGGAGATTATGCTTGGCTGACAAATTGCATGGCAACAACAGCAACAAAAATTCTGAATTACATGTGAAAAATATGACGCATGTCATTCCTCTGCTGGGAGGAACATGTGCCAGTGAATGTGTGGTACTCCCCCACTGACAGTATGGGTTAGAGGAAATTAGGTGTCAGTTTTGGAGAAGCACAAACTTGCAGAAAGTCAACATGTGTTTCTTCCTAACACTATTGACAAAGAATGAAATGAGAAAGCTCTTCCATGATTACATTAAATGACAGTCTCTACACTCTAAATAATAATTTAACTATCTAATGATAAACAGAAATTATAAAGATCTGTGAGCTAGTTCTTTTCTCAGGTATGACACTATGACAGCATTGTTCTCCATAGCATTATCATTTTCCACTGTTATAACTGAGAGAGAAGAGGTCCTAAATGTTTTTCTTTCCTTTTAGGATTTGTCCAGTCCACACAGATCTGTAAAGGTCTGTTTTAATTACAGCTTTAGCCCTCACTCTTCTCGTTTTACTAAAGATCAGCCATGACTAGTATTTACCAATCCTCTAACTCCTCCTCAGTGTTGAATCCCATCCCCATTTGGCTTCAAATCACTCACAGATCTGGCAATGAATAGCTGAAAGTTTCTGGGCTTGGGCAGCAACAATATAGCTGTTCACTGGCTGTATATCACACAAAAGTACATTCTTGAAGAGAAACTTGTAGGAATTCATGGAATTAAAATCTCAGGAGGTTGCTACAGCTGTGTAGGCACAGCACCATTCAACCTTCCTTCTTTTTACAGTCATGATGCTCTTCAAAGAAAACAGAAGCAAGAAAATGGCCAGACATCTCTCAACCCCAGGATTCAGATTTTACCATAGTCCTTTATAGAAAGAGGACTTGGTTGCAGCATTTGCTTCTACTTCTGGACCTCAGTGTTTGAATCCTAGATTCAAATCTGGCTACCTCTAAATGTAGACATGATGTTTTATTTCTATTATTACGTGCCGTATGTATTCACATGTACAAGTGAGCAGTCGTATCAACATATCCAGGCACCTGTACCAGTGTCTAGTATTCCCAGGAATTACAAGTCAGCTTGCCCATCCTTTCTCTCAGGCTTACCCACAATAGTTTCATATTCACAGCCTGAGCAGAACTGTGCAGGGGTTAGCATCTAATTCCAAAAATGAGGAAAAATAGGGATGAATATTTGGGAAAAAAAAAAAAGCAACCTGTGAGTTGGAATCACTAATCTCTTTGATTGCTAGGCTCTATTTTTAAGTTGTAAAACTACTTCAAACATCCCTTTATAAACAGGTGAGGATTTGTGCCATCTGTTGGAGAAAGGGTGTGAAATAGCACAACATGGATAGCAATTCATTTTCCTTCCAAGGAAAAAAAGCTGTGGATTCTGGAAAGGCCATAAAGATATTGCTATGGAAAGGGGAGAGCAAAACACTCTCTGCATTCTTGTTCGCTCCAGTGGATTTATACTTCTTCCTTTGTATGTTTTTTGGGCTGAATTAGATTACTTCCAAAAGGCTGGGTGCTTAGCTGAAAAACAGCACTGAAAGGAAATGGACATACTGAAGTACAAGGTCTTTTCAGACACCTTCAGTGACTCTTGTAGAATTGCCCTTGTAAATTGTTTCCAATGAAAATCTACGTCCATGGTAAGATTACAAGAAAAAAATGTGTATTTGATTAGGACTTGGGATTGCGCACAGGCTGCATTCTGCCATTTTTAAGGGCAAGTACTGGAATTGGCTTGGTTGCAGGAAAGGCATCCTGGGGGAGCGGGAGTGGTGAGCACGGTCAGGCCGGCGTTGCTCAGCTGCGCAATCCCTGCAGCCTCACGGCTCCTTATCGTGCCGGGGAGCTTCCCGCGTGGCCGCTGGCTCTCTGTGCCATCTCCTTGGTGCAGAGGAAACAGGCTGTGGCTGAAATGTTTGTTCCCTGTGAAACGGAACATCAAGTTGGTCAGACTTGGATGGAAAGGCACCACTGAGGTCGGCAGGCAGAGCCTCGGCTGGGGTCACCAGAGCGAAGGTGCGTGGCAGCTTCTCGGCGTGCCATGACCGTCCTGTGCCCCAGCACAGGAGTGCGGGTATCGAACAGGACGAGAACTTCGGGCCCTACGCTGCAAACACGGCCAGGCCAACCCCCGGGCCCACCGCGCCGCGGACACGCGCGGCGTCCCCGCCGGGGCGGGGCGGCGCTGCGGGGCGAGGCGGCCGCGGGCGGTGCAGGTAGGGACGCGGGGCGGACCCGGGGGAGAGGCTGCGGCCACCGACGGGATGGCGGCCGCTCCCCGGACAGGGCAGAGCCCCATCGCTCCCGGGGCTCCCGAACCCCCGGGGCCGCCGGCGGCAGGTGGGGCCGCGCCGGCCGCACCTCCCCGGCAGGGGGCAGCACCGCCCCGTGCGGCCGCACCGCGCCCTGCGCGTCCCTGCGGGCGGGGGGGGGGGCTCGGTGCTGCCGCGGGGGCTGCCCCGGCCGTCCCGGTGGGACAGCGCGGCGCTGGGAAGGGCAGGGCGGCCCGGGCCCCTCGGGAGGGTGCTGCCGCCTCGGCCCAGCGGGGCAGGTGCCGCGGCTGCGGGGGCGCAGGCGGGGAGGCGGAGGCGCCCCTCGGCCGGGCGAGCCGCGGGACCCTGCTGCCGCCCGAGCGCTGTCCGCTCGCCGGGTGTCCTGGGGGTGCGAGGGGACAGCCGGACACCCAGAGCGGGAGTGAATGTGTCCGTGTTTGTGGTCTTCGCGTCTTCCCGCGCCTCCTGGCCGGCTCCCCGGAGTCCCGGCGGGCCGAGCCTGCCCCGGGGAGGCGGTGGCGGCCGCGCCGAGCGGGGCAGGTCGCGGTCGGCGGCGCCCGGCCCTCCCCCTGCGAGGGGCTCGCCGCCCCCCCCGCCGCTGCCAAGGAGCTGTTGGGGGGGATTTATAGGAGTAACAACGGCTCGTGATGTCAGCCCGTGCCTAAAATAGAGAGGGATTGACTGCAAATCCACGGCTCGAGGGCTAAAACCTTCCAATCCAGCCTCAGCCAGCGCCGCGCCGATGTGAAGTCGCCCCCCACCTCCCGCTCGCAGCCGCGCACACACGCACACGCTCCCCGCGGCGAAGGGAGGGCGCCGGGGATCGCAGCCCAGGTGCCAGCGCCTCCTCGCCCCGCCGGCCACTGCTGGGCGGCCGCGGGGCACCGACAGCCTGCTCTGGGACGGCGGGGTGGGGGACAGCCGAGGAGCGGAGCTGCCGGATCCTAGCCCTGCGGAGCCCCCAGGATTACAAGGAATTGCGTGCTCCTTCCCAGACGTGAAGCGAGGGTTATACCAAAGAGCCAACCTCCGTCGCGCCCTGCTGTCCAAATTAATCCCTTGGACTCTTGAGAAGACAGGGGGTTTTTCGGAACCATGGCATCGACAGAAGGGTGAGGGGGACCGTCTCTTGGGTGGGAGGAACGGGAGGATGGGGGAGATGCCCGGCATTGTTCTTTTGGTAACAGTTTCCTGTCATCTGCTTCATTGTTAATCCTTGCCCCTCGCCATTCCCTAACAGAATAATTAGGGAGCGAGAGGAAACGAGAAGCAGACTAGCCACATATAGAAGAGGAAGAGGGGAGAAAGAATTTCAAATATGAGCCACTGAAAAGGTCTTGGTTTTCCTCCCATCACTTCTTTATTTAACCCCTGGAGGGCAGATCAAGCTTAAACCACCTGCCTGAAAGAAGAGTCCTAGTGAATGGTTAACTCAAGAGGGAGGGGGAAGCTGTTTCCTAAATAGAATAGTAATAACAGTAGTAGTAGTAATAATAATAATAGTAATTATTATTATTATTATTTCAAAAAGAATCAAGGACCTGTCCCCCTAGCCATCCCTTAAAAAGGCAACAAACAAATCCAACTTCTCCACTTGAGGAGTTGTGCAATTTTGTAGTTCTGTGCCAAATGCGTTACAGTGCTAGCAAGAGAAATGCTGGGAAGGGCAAAGGGTTCTACAAGAAGCTTTAAAGAAAAGCTAACACAGTTCAGCTCTGGTAGTGTGCCTCAGAAGGAAACTGTTCTCCCTACCCATGCCAGGATTGCAAGAATCAGTCACTTCGTTGCTCTCTGATAAGGTTGGAGGCTTCTTCAGTTTATAGAGTAACTGGTAGTAGGAAAGAAAAGGTTTCTTTGATCTCTGCTTGCCCTCTTATAACACTAGCTACTATTAGACTGCGTTTAGTGTGAGCCTCCTCTTTATCCCTGGATGTTGTCATGTTGTATCAGCATGATCTGCTCTGGATAGGACTCTTTGAGGACAGAGTGCAAAAGGGAGCTCAGTTTATATTGCCTTTGTGTCTCAGGTTGAAAGACTTGCTGAGTTGATTTAAATAACCCGACACGTGTCTGGGAGAGTGTGCACACGAGTGTCCCGTTACCTGGTCAGAAGAAGGAACTGACTCTCTGTGCAGTGGCCCCCAAGCAGTTGGCTTGGGAGGAGTGGAATGTTAGAAAGTATTAGTTTTGGTTGCTTTAGAAAAAGGACTGACAAAGTGCAAATCTGTAAGGCTCTTCTGGCTTTTCACAGGACTGTGACAGAAGTAATAAACTTACCATTTGCTATTACTTTGCCTTTGCATGGAATGTCTGCGCTAAATTTATGCGTTTTTGTTTTGGTAGCAGCCCAGTAATTTAACCTGCCCTATACAGCATTTCCTCTGACAATGAAATCACTTAATTAGATACTGTCAACAAATGATCAGAGCCATGAGGAAGACGCTCAGAGATGGAAGAACGAGCCTACATCCATAGGGTTGCAGCTCTGCCCCTTCTGTATCCTTGGATTACTCCAACTGTCATTCTCCTCTGGATGCTGCAGTCACCTGTCTTTGTATTCCCACATAAGGTGGCTGTAGAGATCTGTGCTTATTTTGGACCAGTGGAAGAGTGTGGGATTTGTTTTGCAGGGGTTTAATAGAAGGAGACATGACAAGAGATGGCTGTGTTAGAGAAATGTGTCAACTTTGGATAAAAGAAGTTTTTAAATGTGTCTAGAAAGAGAGGTACTTTTAAAAGAAGTTGGATGAACACACGGGCTAAAAGAGATCAGAGTACCAAAACCAAAAAGGTTTCAGTGGATGCATGCTCTTGCTTTCCTTACAGAACAGAGCTAAATTGTCAGGATGAGAAAAGAAAAGGTTTAGGCCTTGCTCGCAAACCTTTTAGGAAATTTACCTAGATTAAGACAAGCTGAAACTGTTATTTGATGTGATTCAACTAGTGGTTGGTGATAGCTGAAGGAGGTATGGAAAACAAGTCAAGTGGGAAGCATTTCACTTGTCAATCGCTTTTTACCAGTGAGAAGCTCTTCCAAAACTGAATTGTCATCTTTCTCTCCCCTCAAGTAAAAAGCTGAGGACAGAGATTAGCTTTCACTCTGGTGTAAAGGTCAGCAAACTGAGGCATCATAAGGATCATCGGGGAAAGTGAACATTGACTGGACGTTGTTCAAGAAGGCTTTCCACCGGCAGTGGCACAATGTGAGAGCGGTAACAGAGAGTGCCCATTGCTGCAAGCAGAGTAGTGTATCTCAGACACACACAGGTACATTGGAGAAAGACCTGCTGGAGGTGGGGACAAAGGTATTGTGTCTGTTGGCTCTTGGGATATTCAGCTACATATGTTAGTCGACATCAGAAATATATAAATGCTTTGTTTTGTGGTGATAAAACTACTCCAACCACAGTCATTTTTTGCAGTGAGTTATTTCTCCTCTAACAAGGGAGCTTACATAAAATCTCCAAAGTGAGGATGTCAGGGATGTGACAGGATACTTGACGGACAACAAAAGGCATACGTACACAGAGGAAGGTAATTCTGTATTCCATGGTTAAGAAATAGTGGTCACTTAAAGCTGGATTTTGCTAGGAAAGATTTCCTTGTCTGCGCCTTTCCAGTTGTTATTTCCTTTTCTTTCAATGTCTTGTCAGGTTACGCTTATCCATGTTTGGAATTTTGCTGCACAAATCTTTCTGTTTCAGGAGGATGGTGGACAATGGGAAACTTCAGCTGGTAGAAAGGGAGAAAGGAAGTGTTCAACAACATGGCAAAATCGGACCCATGCATCCTCTGAATCTGTCTTACTGTAGTTTCAGCTAGTGGGGTTTTGGCTGACTGTTGAATACACTGTCTCTATCTTGACGGTTAAGTCTTTCTTTCACAAAATCCCCAATACGGATCTCGTCACTGAGTTGGGTTTTTGGTGTTTAGTGTGTGCTGAAAATGGAAAATAGCTAGTTCAAGGAGGAAGAGCTAGCACCGAGTATTGATACTGTTAAGGGTTTCTTGGTTTTATGTTCTCTGTTTAAACGTCCTCTGCTGGCCATGACTGCAGGCAGGGTGCTGCTGGGAGATCTGACCTTCTTACCTGTGCTGGCATTGCCTTTCATGAGTGCTTAGTGTGGTTCAAAGACCCCACAACATTAGTTTATATTTGCAGGTTGTGGTGTATGACATAGGGCTCGCTATGCAGTAGGTTGATCTATGGAGATTTACCATAGCAGAGCATTTCAGCATTTCCATTGCTTTTACAGGGTTTTGATAGAACCTTAAGGTTAAATGAGATTGACTCTGATCCAATTGATGCCCATGTCTGCCTTCAGACCTTTGAGCAAAGTCCTGAACACCTTGCTTCGTGTGGTTTTATTATGGCTCTCATCTCACTTCAGTGTTACTGTTCAAAAGGGAAAAAATGCAGTACCTTGCTACTGATTTGTTTTGTTGGTTTTTGTTGTTTTTGCTTTTTTTTTTAATAAAACCCCCACAGATTAGTGTAACCTAGAGATAAGGTTTAGATGTTAAATCAGCTTTATAACTCAGATATTAAACCTTGAGTATTTAAGTTACATATTTTACTTATTTGAATGATGCTGATTTAAATACTCTGAAAACCTAGAGATGTGTTTGTATTTTGTATGCCTCTAAAGAGTGGGAGTTTCAGGTGTGAAGTCTGGATTTGGGTCTGTTCCTTCAAGAATACAGCCACTAGGAGACACTATCACTGCATCTGTAGTAGCAAATTAAACAGAGACAGAGGAGGTGTCTGAGCCTGGAGCTCAACCCTCTGTGTGCAGGTCAGCCTCAGAGCAGCCCACCATGGTCTGGCCAGGCACCCCTCTCCCAGTCCACAGGTTAGGGAGTCAGTGTGGGCCAGTGGGCGTTCCCAGTGGACAGTTTGGATATGATCACCATATTTTGGAGAGTTTAATAATACTGATGTGGGCTCTTCCATTTCCGTTTCTCTCAGTTCTAGAGAATGGTTCCAGGGAAGGTCTGTGGAAAGCCCAGAGATTTTGCCCGTATGGATGTGTGGTACACAGTTAACAGGCAAGTCTGGGTGTGCATGTGGAGGCACCCTGCTACAGAATGAATCCTGTGAAGTGGAATAGTCTGAAGCATTATTATGTTTTATAGACAGAAGTCTGGGTAATTGCTTAGCATTGTGGTTTGACTAGTGAAATAGTTTTAAGTGCTTCTCAGTTTTATGTACACTTAATATAAATGGTGTTTATGTAACATGAAATGGCACAAATGCAGTGCTCCTTTTCTGTTCAGAGTAATAGATAAACCACATGGAAACTATAGAGATCCCTGCTCTGGTATTTGACTTTATCAATATCTCACTTAAGAAGAAAAAAAAACAAAATGAAACAAAAAAACCTGATCTGTGGTCTATTCCTCCTCTCCAAACTTGCTTGTTCATACATCCTATTTCTATAGATACTCTATCTTCATCCCAAGTTGCATTGTCTCTGAAGCTACAGTTGCAGCATCATCAGTACTGTTTGTCAGTGCTACTGGATCACCAAACAATAAAAGTTTGGTCCAGATCAGGGAGCATATTCGGTTTCTCTAAAATTAGCCACAGCATATAGTATGGAATTTACATAGGTTTTATATTAGCTGTAGAAAAATGGTTATTAGTCAATTCAACATAAGTTAACACAGGAAGTACAAATAATAAATACTTACCTGGCATCAAGCCCTGTGAATGCAAGTTAAGCTGTCAACATTTTTTGAACAAATTTGAACTTTAAGAATTACTTTACTACACAGGATTATTTTTTTAGTTATGCAGCTGTGGTGGGTTTAGATCTTGGAGTAGGAGTTATAAGCCATTTTCTGCATTGTCAAGACAAAGCCTGAAAGGGAGATTGCCAGCATTTATTATGCATCTAGCCTGGAGACAACAGGACACACCTAAGTGAGTCAGAAAAACTAACTTTGCATTTCACTGTAGGGTTCAGGCGCCTACATAGGGGAGTGGGGTTTCAGGATCTGACACAATACATACAACAAGCACACCCACAGATTTCTTGCCATCTGAGTTCTTATTCTGTAATTTACCCACAAAATTTCTCTACGTGGAAACTTGATGAATTATTCTGGCACAAATGTTTAGATATTTCAAAGGATGAAATCTTACAAGTGCTCTTGCTGTTATTTTTATGCAGGATTTGACCAGCACCAACATAGGATAGAGATGTTTTACCCTATGCTCTTAGACATTTTTCAGGACAGATGGGGAGGATGTAGCCTGTTAATTAGACATATCAGCTGTGGCTCTGACCTCATTTCACTGTGGACAATTGCAAATCTCGCATCAATTTCAATGAAAGAGAATTAGGCTTTTCAGGAGATAACTCATGTTCCTTAAAACCAACCTAATGACACGATAGTTCTCATGGCCCCAGCCTTCAGTCTGGCCATGAGGTACACTTTCAAAAAGAAGTTGTCACCTAGATGTAGCTCCATTTTTGAACATATTCAGTCCTTTTATAGACACACAAGAATTAATATACTTCTTATACGGTCTACAGGGAATTATTTATTCTGAACTTTTAGGAAAAAGCACGTTATGGTATTGGATTAGATATACAAAGCCTAAAGGGAGATCATCCTTCCTTAAAAAATGATTAAAATTTTCAAAAGACTGTCTTGCTGTAGGTTTCTGTGAGATAAACACATATGTACAAGAACATACATGCAGATGTATGTGTTCAATGCCCTAAGACCTCAGCATACGAAGCGATACTGTATTGCTATACTAGCAAATTACTGCATTTAATTTTCTCTTCTTCATTTTCCTGTTTCCCCCGATCTACAGGCTGTCCCAACCAAGATCCCTAATAACTATAAATCTGTGTTTAAAGGGTCTCAGTTTTTTGTTTAAAAAAGGCTTTTGCTAAAGCTCTATCCTCTCACCTGTGTGGCAGTGTGGTTGGCATGGGGGGTTCTCTCTCCATGCAGATGACAGTGGGAACACTGGGACTCTGTAAGCAGGAGGGTGCAGAGCCCACACTAACATTGGCCTGCAGTATTAGGCTATCTCTCCAAAGAGCTGGCTTCATACAGAAGCAATCTGTGTGCTTGGGAGAGGTATGGAGTGAAGGCACAGTGCTAACAAGGGGGCCTACATCTGCAGTACCTTCTCATAATACCTTTTCATCTTGTGTGATTTACATCCCTTTCCTCTGCAGAATGTGTTGCAATACCTGCTATTTAGAACACTTAATTGTATGAGTTCTTGAAAATGCTGGCTGGGTGTGTCAAATCCATCATCTCTGTTATTGTCCATCTGCTAATGAAACTCCTCTCTCTCCAACTCAGTACAGCAGTTCACACAATTTTAGCCTCGAGCTCATTAGTTTAAAATGCTATTTCCAGAGGCAACAAGGAATAAAAGTAAGTGTGCTTTTATATATTTAATCCTACTTCTGTATTAATTTAAAGCCTGTCAGTATGCTTAAAAGTCTTAAGACAATTAACTACAATACATGTTTTGGTGCTTAGGAAAGAAAACAGACTAAGTTCAAAGATCATCATAGTTTCTAACTTTTATCTTTAACATATTTGGTTCCTGCATAAGCAGTTCCAAATTGGGTATTCTCATAAGGAAGAACATAAAAGAACCAAGGCATAAAAGAAGGCAACTTGCAGGCATCTTTAGGAGAACAGCGTCGAATTAAAAAAGATGCAGTATTTCAGGTTCACTGACGTGTCTGGGAAATCAAATTAATTGAAGCATTTTAAGTAAAATATGATAGAATGAGATTTTAAAAATTAAAAACATTTAATTTTTGTTTTTCAAAAACAACTGCTTAGTTTCAGCTTCAATTTAGAAGACTAAAATGGTGGGACCTCCAATACAGAGGAAAAGATTTTGCTATGTATTACGGAAACGTTTTGCGTAGACTAAAGCAATATTTGTCTTTTTTTGTGTTTTGCTCTTTTTAAATTTTTTTTTATTTTGCTGACAAACTCAAAACATATCTTTTCTTAGTGTGACTGCAACTGATCAATTTCCTGGCTTTTTAAAAATAAAAACACCAAGTTAAAAATCAGTAGTTTTTCCAGGCTGCTCTCAGCTCTGTGGCTTTTTTTACTCTTTATCAGCATGAGTTAAACTCTGGGCTATTCCTGTAAGCATTTAAATTTATCGAGAACCATAGAATCAAATATGAGTTTGGTTTGGAAGGAACCTTTAAAATTCATCTAGTCCAAATTCCCTGCAATAAGTGGAGCCATCTTCAACTAGATCAGGTTGATCAGAGCTGAGTCCAACCTGACCTTGACTGCTTCCTGGAAAGGGGCATCCACCATGTCCCTAGACAACCTGTTCCTGTGTTTTACCGCCCTCATTGTAAGAAACTTCTTTCTTGTATCTAATCTAAATCTACCCTCTTTCAGTTTAAATGCATTATCCCTTGTCCTATCACAACAGGCCCTGCTAAAAAGTCTGTCCCCATCTTCCTTGGAAGCCCACTTTAAATACTAAAAGGCTGCAATAAGGTCTTCCTGGAAACAGGAGAACATCTGGGGGCTGAACATCCCCAGTTCTCTCAGCCTTTCCTCATAGGAAAGATGCTCCAACTCTCATAATTTTTGTGGACCTACTCTAACTCTATGCCTTTCCTGTGCAGAGGACTCCACAGCTGAACAGAGTATTTCACGTGGATTCTCGGGAGAGCAGAGTTAAGGGGGAGAATCACTTCCCTTGACCTGCTGGCCATGTCTTTTGATGCAGCTCAGGATGGGTTTCTGGGCTGCAAGCACCTAGTGTTGCCTCATGTCCAGCTTTTCATCCACCAGAATTCCCAAGTCCTTCTTGGCACAGCCGCTCTCAAGTCCTTCTCCCAGTCCGTACTCATGTCTGGGATTGCCAGACATGGGGCAATCCCAGGGGCAGCACCTTGCACTTGGACTTATTGAATCTCATGATCACCTTTGAGATCATTGAGTGCAGACATAAACCTACCACTGCCAAGTCCACCCCTAAACCGGGTCCCTAAGTGCCACATCTACACATCTTTTAAGTACCTCCAGAGATGATGACCCAACCACTTCACTGGGCATCCTGTTCCAATGCTTAACAACCCTTTCTATGAAGAAATTTTTCCTAATATCCAATCTAAGCCTCCCCTGGTGCAGCTTGAGGCTATTTCCTCTTCTCCTATCACTTGCTACTTAGGAGAAGAGAATGACCCCCACCTGTCTACAGCCTCCTTTTAGGAAGTTGTAGAGAGCAATAAAGCCCCCCCCAGCCTTCTTTTCTCCAGGCTAAACAGTCTCATTTCCCTCAGCTGCTCCTCACAAAACTTGTGTTCCAGCCCCTTTACCAGGGGGCCTTCTTTGGACTGCACCGTTTTTGTTGCAGTGAGGGGCCCAAATGTCAATATACTCAAGGTGTCATCTCTGTTTGTTGTCCATCTTTTCAGTCCTTTGTGGTTTCTGTTTTGCCTTTTTTAATAATAATTCTCTTGCCCTGTCACTTGGCACTGGTGATTCATCTAGGGTCTCTATGAAAACAGCCAGTTGAGATGAGGTTATGCCAAGTCTCTCTGCTTCAGTACTGCTCTGTTTAGTTTGGAGTAAAATGTTTCTTCTTCTCTGGCTGCATACAAATGCATTTCTGATTCTGTCTTCAGCTGGTTCACTGGTGTTGCTTCCAAAACTTCCAAGAAGTATTGAGCCTTTTTTTCTGTCAATCTCACAGCATGTTAGTATATTTTGTGGTGTTGATTTTTGCAACTGCAGTTTTTCAGTGTTGGTTTTTAATACTGGTAACCATATCTAGGTGCAGGGCCTGCTTGCCTGACTCTGTTCAAGGAGCATCACGTTACTGCCACTACCAAAGTCAGGGTCCTTGAGGCTCATCCATGAATTGAACTTTTTCTTATTCTGTGATAGCTCATTATGAACTGCATCTCTAATAAGAAGATAATGGACAGGACCTCTGAAGCAGGTACTTTGGGGCAAATTTAGATTTAATCAATCATCTCTTTGGCATCTTGAGAACAATCAGTGATGTATCAAAGTGTAAAATCTGTGTGAGTGAGAAGATGGTCAGTTTGGTACTAGAACACTTAGAAGATTAAAAGTAAAACCTGCATTCAAACTGACACTTGTCAAAAGTGTAAATACATTAATTTATTTCTTTACATTTATCCCAGGGAAGACAGGTAAATAGGTCAAAGGGGAGTTACATCACCTGCTAGTTTACATTTCTCTGTGAATCAAGTTAGTTTCACTTAGCCCTACTGCCAAAGTTATGCCTCACAACTGACAGTGACTGCACTTCTGATTTACTTGTGGCCTCCTCAAGCCATACCATGTGGTTTCCAGATGGTGGACTTCATCTCCCCTGAGGCAGGAACCCCTGGTGTTTGCCTTTCCAACTGTTCATTGTACTTTCTGTACTGTCATTTACCCAGCAGCTGAATTAAGGTTGGATCTTGGAGATTTGCTCCCTTGCAGGGACAATGACAGAGATTAAACAGTAAACAAGTCACGTGCACTTGTAAGCTTCTGACACACTGCACATCATTCACAAAGGCTGTTTGGCAGGTGCTGTGAGCAAACCTGTTCATTCCTACTCGTTTGGACAAGTGTGTTTCATGCAGCACCCTCTTAGAGGGATTGACTAACACTTTTGGTATATGTTTCCAATCTGGAGGAGCAACGTGACCAGGGACCAGTTTAGCTCCTGAAGGTGGTGTAACTGTATTAGCCCAGCATTGTATCCAAGCTAATGACTGCCTCTTATTCCAGCTAATTATCTCGGGTGCAGAAGAGCACTAGTATGGATGTGCCAGGCTAGCACAGAGGCAGACACAGATACCCTTTATATAGCGGGTTCAACCCATACAGAGTCTGAAAGCCTGTTTCTCAGTCCAAGGAAAAAATATCAGTGTTTTTTCTGAGTATGAAAATTAGGACCAGCATTTGTGGGTTTTACAAACCTCTAACTGTCTAGGACCATGGCTTCTTTAATTAAAAAAATACCAACACATGCATAACATGTATCTGGGAATATGAGAGTGGACTAGAGGCTCTTCAGAGGTCCCTTCCAACTTTAACTGTTCTGAGATTCTGTGCACCACAAATACATAGGATACAGCCATCTCCATGCGGTGTCTTCATATCCTAGTTCTTGGATATGTCTGTGGTGCCATGTACTGCTGGCACATCATCCTGTAATGTACGCATCCATGTTACTGATTTTTCATGAGATTGGCTTCAGGCTATGTATGCATGAATAATAGTCCAACCCAAAAGAAATGCTTGGTCCTGATAAGTCCGCACTATGGTGGTTACTATGTGAAGAGCCTTAGGTTTGCTCCTTGTATTGGATCTGGCTGAGCTGGAGTTCATTTCCCCACAGCCCCCCTCACAGTGCTGTGCTTTTCATTGGCAGCTAGAAGGATGTTTATAACACACCGGTGCTTTGGCTGCTGCTGAGCACAGCACCAGCACTGTAACATTCCTTCCTCAATCAAGGACAAGATGCAGGGAGGGGACCCAAGTAGTGCAGCTGACCCAAACTGACCACAGGGATATTCCATATCATGTGGTGTCAGCTCAGATATAAAAGCTAAGGCAAGGAGCAGGAGGGCGGGCATTCATTGTCTCCAATGGCTGCCTGCTGAGGAACTGTTATGCGTACTGAAGCTCTGCTTCTCAGAAGTGGCTGACCATCACTGCTCATGGGAAGTAGAGAATATACCGTGTTATCTTTCACTTTGCTTCGCTTTTGCGCGCGCGAGCTTCCGCTTTGCTTTTTGCTTTAAATAAATTACCTTATCCCAACCCATGAGTTGTTTTTCCACCTTACTCTGTCCCCTGTCCGGCTGGGAAGGGGAGTGATAGAGCAGCTGGGTGGGTACCTGGCGTCCAGCTGAGGTCAACCCACCACACTCCTCTAGTGCATTTCCTAGTGTAGCTTAATCCAAAAGTAATTCAGTGCATCTGCCCCAACACAGCTCCGCAGTGTGAACCAGAGCACAGCAGGTGGGCATCTTCAGGAGGTTCACTCCAGAAGCTCACTTCAGACTAAATTGCTAATTTACCCTCAGTTGGTTACTGATATGCCTCAGGTAAGGTCTCCCCACTGGGCAGGTTCCTGGCAGGCTCTTGTCATCCTGTGGCTCGTCATCCGCTGGCTACTCATGTGCGTGCTGGCAGCACGGCTCCTTTTGTGTCCACAAGCTGAGGTTCTGCCATGGCCTGTTCACTTGCCTAAGTTGCTAGTGAACAATACTTGGCCTACTCACCACAAGGAGCATGGAGTGGGGCAAAGCCTGGCTGGAGGTAAACCACAGGTTCCAATTACACAGAATATGGAGGCTTCTATTGCGAATTCATGCCAAGCGTGCAGGGGGTTCTTGGCCTCATACTGTGGCAGAGGCAGCATCCCCAGTGTGTATGGTTTAGTACACTTCCTTTGAGGCAGAAAGCTATCTCATTAATTAAGCATCTGGTCCTTATCTGTGTAAGACCTACTTTTGCTATAGTAACTGAGAAAAGACTTGTCCATAAAAGCGCACATGTATATAAACACGTCATCCACATACAGGCATGCGTATGGGAATTAATTAACACCTGGCTGCTATTTATATCACAGCAATTTAGGTCAGGAAGTGAAAAACAGATCAGAATCCTCCACCCGACATTTTAGGAGGACAGAACAGGCAGATTACAATGTCCCATGCTGGAAACTGCCAGGAAATACTATTCCTATTGACATAGAAGTGCCAGAGGGATCTTCACAGCTATGTAGGGCAAAGGCATACAAAACCTGTCGCACTGTAACACCAAAGCACTCAGTAGGAGGCTGCCTGCTTCCAGGATTAGCTGTTGCCCTTCTTGCTTTCTTTCTCGTCCCATTTGCGGGTGTACGTTCCCTGCTGGTCTGCTGAAGGGAGTTCCCAACAACACTTTCCAAGGGGAACCTGGAGAGGACCTCCTGAAAGATATAGTAGTGGGCTCAAAGTTAAGGGCAGAAGGGCTTCGTAGCAATCGCTGTCTCTTCAAGTGAGTTGCTGGCGTGCCTTGAGGAGGACATTCCTGTCTCCTTTTTCTGGGAACGGTTTTGTGTCACACGGTGGCACCCTTGCAAACCAAATAAAGCTTGAACTCCCACTGCAGCCTCTCTCAGGGAGGTCTAAGGGGTCTTCACTCTCACTCAGTAGCTGAGGCTTCCATGTCTTTTGGATGTTGATCCCCTAATTGTGTCTGACTTCAAATCAGTGAGTAGGTAGAAAGACTTACTGGGCAGCAGGAAACAGATAAAACCCACAAGGAAAGTGTGGTTGTGTAAGCCCCATTTTTTTTAGGTAGCCTGGCAATAGACACAAACTCATAGTGCAAAGGGTAAAATCCCAGTATGTTGGTTGGTATTTATCATATTTATTTTTGCTAAGGCACTTCTTTTTTTCCTCAAAAATATTTAACAATGGGGTGTTACTATCAGAAGCAGTTAAGGATTTTGTGAAACATAACACAAGAATATATGTAGCTAGATTCACACTGAAGGAATCCCATTCTGGCCACATGGATTCTCGACAGCTTCCTGGCTCAGGCAGAGGTGTTGTGTTACCAAGTTCTCTTAAACAGTTGTTATTTTGCCTTTTCACAAATGAGGTATGCTGCTGAGTTTAGGTACTTCAGTTTTGTAAGCCTCTGCATCTTAGGAGATCAGTCCACTTGAGATATTGCTTTTTGTCACTGTGCTGTCCAAAAGCCTGGGCCAAGGATCTCAGCCCAGCTGTGCATTAACTCTTACATACATTTATTGTAGAAAGACAGGTAGTTGTCTGCTTTGGACAACTTACACTCTCTTACAGAGCTCCAGCAAGCTGCTGCAGTGAAGGTATGTCAGTGTTTGTTACCAGAACCTCTTTGTGTGCTGCATTTTTCTAGCTAAAAAAAGACACCATCAGTTATTATGGTGCTTTGATTTAGGGGCCCTGGTGATGGTAGGAGTAAGGTGGAGTCCAAAACCAACTCAATTTGTAGGTGTTATTTATTCGCTAACCTACATATAATTCAAAATATCAATGGTTAGTTAATCTATATGTATTGTCCACATTAGGAGAAAATAATGCATTTTTCTCTCTTGGGGGAGTAGTAAAGATGTAGTCTTAGAAAGGCTTGAATGCCTGTGTCTTTATTCCTGTCCATTTTAAACGTGCTCCCAAAATATTCTGTGGAGCCAGCAAATGTAGCCTTAACAATAAAAACATGAAGATAATAGTATTTAATTTGTGAAATTTTCTCCTGTGTCTGGATCACTCAGTCTAGCTTTGCCATTTGCTTTGATAAGTGATTTTCTGCTGTATGTCATGCTGTTCAACCTGCATATGAAACTTGTTCATTGCTCAGACTTCTTGACGAATTGATGAAATGACAGTGCAGGATTGCTACAATGAACTTGAAAAAATGTTAAGTGACAGTTTAATTCCACTGGGTGGTAACAGTTCATAATATTTTCTATTCAGGCTGTGCATTGAAGGTACAAAATCACTGTGATACCTGAATCAGTGTAACAGCCATCATATCCCTCCTCCTTGTGAAAGTACAGGAGGATTTAAGTAGTCAGCACATCTGAGATTGCTAGGCTACTCCTGACAGCCATAGTCTGCTGAGTGCTGGAGATGATGAGAAGAAAAGGCTATAGCTCTCACATTAAAGCCACTGGCTTTATTTCTGCAAAGGGAACATTGAACACGGTCACTTGGAAACTGGTCATTGCTGATGAAAGGAACCTGGCACAACAGGGCATGGGTTGAACAGGGACATCCAACTGCAGAAACAGCAGTTGGTGCCAGGAGGTCAGACTTGGCCTCAAGGCTGAGAACTGAAGAGGGGAACATATATTAATTACCATCTTGTACCTGTGTGTTAATCCCTGGTAATTACCCTGGGTTATGCAGTGGCCATACATCATCCTCCAAGTGAAGTATTTCCATAATTTTGGACACCATAAGGACATCACAGGAGCTGACATATTCTATTGCTTTGTATTTCCAAGGAGGAGAGAAAGTAAAGAGGAGGAGGATTTTAACTTCCAGCAAGTTACCTTCTATTTATACTCCCTCTGCCATCAAGAAAGATGATCGTTTTGTCAGCATATCTTCTCATCCATGATACAGCAAGAGTGGTTACATTGAGCTGTTATTTTTCCAGTCTATTTATTAGTAATGCTACATACCAGTATGCCTAAGATGTGCTTCTTTGAGGCTAAAATGTTATGTACAGGAAGACTAATGTCTCCTAATTTATCTTCCTGTGTAAACAAAGAAATCAGTGACAGTTTACGAGAAGTACTCTCGTCTTTATAGGTGGAAAGTTAATCTGTGAAGTTTGCTCTGTGTCACACGGCTGTGGATAAGAAACGTGTTCTGTTACCATGGCCAATCAGATAATGCAAAACTATCTGTCTCCCATATTTTTCATCCCAGGTGATTTTGGTTACACTTTTGCTGCTTGACTAGAGCAGAGGGGCCACATGAGGGGCTCAGCTTGCTTCTTTGTGTGCACTTGCATTGGCTTCCCTCCTCTTGTGAAAATACCATGTTGTCTTCAGATTTGTTGAACTGTTTGGGAAAGCTTAGGTTCTCCTTTTGCTTTCTCTCATTTTTTTTTTTCAAGCTGAATCTTAAAATATCCCAAAACCTGACAAATGCAATTTATTTTTAGAGGCAGGCTGCCTTTCTCAGTGCTGTTTCTAAGCACTGTTGTGAACTGATGTGTTTATTAACAGTGGCTGATTTGTAAACCTAGGCTTTTAGACATCAAAAGTACATACCTGAAGGATAGAGAGGACATTTTCCAGTGATGGGAAGTACACTAGTGCCAGATGTACATCAAAATCTGGAATGGAAAGATCTTTATTGGCAGATGACCAGCTTATTGCATTTCGCAAATCTTCCATCACTATCTGTTTTGCTGGATATCGCAAAAAAGTATTCAGGAACAGGAAAGTCAAAACCTATCTGAATCTGACTGTGTCTTTACCAGTTTCCTGGAATAATGTGTCATGTTTCAACATGTAGTTTCTTCCTCATAGCTCATGCTCGTGACATAACTTCAGATTCTGCCTAGCAGGACAGAGTAGCAGGAAACAGAAAAGTTATTGTAGGAGTTGATTAAGCACGATAACACACTAGAAAAATATTTGTTACCTGACAAAGTGTAAAAGAACAGAAGTGTGTTTTCTTGAAATTGGCCATAAACAATTATTGTGAATGGTCTTCCTTGTTTAAAGCAGATGCTTACACACCTGCTGAGACATGGGAGATGTTTTTACATACAGACACATACTAAAAGAAACACCTTCAAACGTGCAGTCACTATTATGTCACTATTATTATGTAAGGGTAATCTGCTACTAAATTGTCAGGTGTCTGTAGGACACAACTGACGAACATGACATAGTTGAAAATTGTCCCAT
Source organism: Chiroxiphia lanceolata (assembly GCF_009829145.1). Classification (NCBI taxonomy): domain Eukaryota; kingdom Metazoa; phylum Chordata; class Aves; order Passeriformes; family Pipridae; genus Chiroxiphia; species Chiroxiphia lanceolata. Next base: position 20,065,308 of record NC_045642.1, on the reverse strand, counting down.
TTGATACACTGCAAAATTTACATTAAAGTGAAGAGGGCATAGCTATCACTTGGTGTGTTTAGGTATTACTGACCTCAAACCATTTCTTAATTTCTTAAAGTTTTATTGAGAAATTCTGTTCACCATGTCCCATGTTCAGTGTAAAAGAAATATTTGGTCTCTGGAAGTGATCTTCACAGTCCCCTCCCAGTTTAAATTAGAATATTCTAGCAGGTGCTGCAATTTTTAAACCTTTACAATAATTTAGACTGGTTAGTGAATGTACTGCATCCTTATATTGTATTTCCTCCTCAACATTTCCTTTGTTCAGAGCCTCTGGAGAAGATGGTATAGGAGTTGGCTAAGCTGTATCTGTATCTTTCAGTGTCTTCTTGGGTGAATATCCTTCTGTCCACTCTTAATTCCCTTTGAAATACTCAAATTATGTATGTGAAACAGAAAAGATTCCAGATTTTAGCCTTAAATCTTGTCCACTTCTAAAATCCTTTAGCATAGCTAACAGTCATCCCTGACAAGTTGTTCCACTGTTAGTGTTTTCAAACCATGAGCATTAACTTGACATAGTGATTCATATTTGTTTTTTTCAAGACCTATGATGGACAGCTAGAAAAATTGCAGTAAATACCCACTGTAAAAGAAAATATGTCGAGTTAACTTATCTGTTTTTTGGACAATGCTGAATATGATTTCATATAAAAAAGCCCACTCACAACTCAGCAAGGGTAACAATCAGTGACTCCCCTGGCAGGGAGAGAGACCACCTTTGTCTTACTGTTCAACATCGGTAACAATGGTTAGAAGTCTCTGACTTTATCTGTGGATTCCATATCAATGGCACTACTCAAATATATTTTAGTAGGTTTCAAATCAATGCACAGGCATACATTCTACATGAAGATCTCATATTTTATAAGTTTTGTTTAAAATGCCTTCTTCCAGGCCAGTGGGATTATTTATTATGAGTGTTCCTGTGCAAAAATGAAAAATGATAAGTTAAATTTCACCATCATGTTATTATTTGTCCATAACACTTTTGTTATGTTTAGTTTCTTTTTTTTCCTATTCACTCAATCCACATACAAAGTGGAAGTTTCCTACAGCTTATTTAGTGCCTGTGTGGATAGAGCTTGTATCAAAGACTCTACATGCACTGTACTTTGACGGTTCCCGGCAGACTCAGTAAACAGACTCTCTTGTGTGAGAGTGTATTCTCAGTAACTGTGAGTGCAAATATCCACGCTCATGTAGACATCAGTGTTCACGTGCAGTGTCCCACAAGTTTGCCCAGACATTCTGGCATGCCTTAGACCTGAAAATTTTTCGCTCTCAATATTTTGAATGGATCAAGTAGTGACAAAAACTATAATAGGATTTAACAGTTTTGGCTACCTGGTCTCTTCTGTTTACACTATAAGCCTCTGTGTCATATTTTTTCTTCAGACTATTGGCAACAGTTGGTCACTTGAACTAGAATCAGACTTGATAGTTGCTAGAACTAATCCATGTTACAAATGTCAGGTCTTAATTGAAAAGGAAGGGAAGAAAAAAGTGCATTCTAAACAAATACTTCTTTTAATAGGTGAAAGGTAAGTATTCTGCCTGTTTGTTACATTTTAAACCTTTACTCATTGCAAGAATGAATAAAAGTTAATTACAAAGGAATGCAGGGAAGGTGGTGCACATTTAATTGCATCTCTCTTGGCCAGCTTTGCGTAGGCTGTATGGGTTTGCCAGTACAGACTGTTCTGATTATTTGCCCGTGTTCTGGCAATCACTTCTCATTGGTTATAATAGTGGAAAATTTCATTTCAAGTTTACTCTTCCTTCAGTGAGACTACTGCTAGTGTGGCTGGCAGGAAGAAAGCAGTGTCAGTGGAACAGGCTGGTCTTTTTGCTCAAGCACAGACTTTCATGGAATACATGATATGTGTCATGCGTAAATTCTAATGCTTTTCTGGATTACCTGTTATCTGAAAGCCTTTCTTTAGAAGTCCTTCACAGCTGCTCACAAGCATGCTGGCACTCTGTCTGGAAATGTATGGGCTTGCCTACTGTGAAGCATGCTGTTTGGCTGATGGGCTGTACACTAGCTACTAGCTACCCTGCACTAATTCCTCACACAGATATGATTGCCTCAAAGGAAAGGGAAAGTATCTAACTATACCTTGAAAGTGTAGACCCAGTATGGTACCTTTGCCTGCACCTCAGTGGATTATTAGTACAGGCAAGCCTTTAGAATTGTAAAGGCTTTCTGCCTCCCCCCCCTCCCCCATCACAGCTTTCAATTTACTGTGAGTTTCAGCAGCTTTGTGTTCTTTGGCTGGGTTCTAAACAGGACTGCCCAGATGAGACCAGGAGATGGGGTTAAAGAATTGATTTTGACTCTGCTTTTTTCTGACTACCAGCTAGCAGTACAAGAGATACTCTGCAAGTTTGAGCCTGGCAGCTAATAAAACCACTGGATGTTATGCACAAAATGAATTTGACTCATACTTGTCTTAAAAATACCAAGTCAGAGTCACAGGCCTTTGCATGTTGCAGACTTTGCCCAGTTCCCTTGTGCTGTGGGTGTGAAAGGAGCAGGACACTTGTGAGAACAAGTAGTGCACAATTGCTTGTGACTCTTAGGGAGAAAAAAAACCCAAAACAGGTAGAGCTCTGTAACATATGGTATGCAGAAATGGGGTTAAAAAGCTAACTTTCTCAGATCTCCCTTCACAGGGCATTTTGTTAACAGTAAATCCTGCTATACAGTAAATGCTGCCTTACAGTAATACATAACCACGAGGGCACAACAAGGCTGTATGGGAGGGTGTAATTAACACTAAAAAAAAGATGACTTAAAAAAAACAAAACAAGCCAAGTAGATGCTTCCCTAATGAGGCTGTGAGGAAAATGCTCGCATTCAGTAAGTGGACTTTTTTCTTATGAAATACCATAAATAGGCTAATGAAACTCCATTTAGGAATACACCGACAATATGCCTTCCAAGTTGCAGTTGTGAAGTGACATTTTTTCCTGCCTTAGAAAAATACAAACCTGGAATTCAATTCTACCAACAGATGGAGAGCAAAGATTCACTGTATTAAACAAATAGATGAATAATACTCAGATCTTCTTTATAATACAAAAATCACATATTTTGAAATTTATATCTGTGATTTTTTTCATTTGCTCCCCGAAGCAGAATGGAAAGGGATTGGCGGTTTGTATCATCAAACCCAGCTAATCACATTTTTTTAAGTGGAGAAAGACCAGTCTTTGCTCCTCGCTATTTAATGCTGCTGTATCTGGATTTAGGGTAACATGCTGGTAAAACACAGATTGAGATGTGGGGGTGGGTGCTTGAGGTACAGAGAAAGCTAGGTTTGGTCAGAAACGGAATTAGAGAGCTGAAACTTTGTTATTGCCTCTTTATACAGTTAGCCTCTAGGTGCAGATCTTTCAAACCCTTGCTGTGCTGAGATTTCTCTACCTGTTCTCTGGTCTGGAGTGATGTAGGGCAGCACCAGTCAAGGAGGGTTGTGCTGCTGCATTAGTCCAGTGCTGCAGCTGAGCTACTGTGCCTTACCTGTCAAATTAGCCTGTGTCTGATATCATGGTAACCCTTCTGGTCAACCTGAGCAGGGGGAGTCTGTTTCTACCTGTCTTATGCTGCTTGAGCCCTGAGAGTCAGTTGTGGTGCAGCAGCCTTTCTGCAGGCTGACCCTAGAGCACCTTGCATGGTGGAATAGGAAGGACATGGTTGTTGCAGAGCTGAGATCTGTTCTCTGTCAGGTGTTCAGACAAGAACCTGAACCCAAAGGCCAACCTGCCAAACTAAAATCCTATCTAGACCATTAGATACCATTCTTAGGGCATTTAATACAATACTTTTAGTGTGGATAGTCATATTCTAGTGCAACATAAGAGATTATGAATTAACTTTTACCTGTTACTCACTTCTTCCTACTACCTTATTCACAGCTCATCCCAAATATGTGCATGCCAAGCTTCTCTTTGATCTTCATTTCCCTTTTAGATCTTATCATATGCAGTTTCTCTGAGTTTTGTTTCTCTCCTAGCCTTAGATTTTAATCTGAACTGTAGTTACCTGATGGCTTCACTTCACGCTAGCATGCTTGCTGTCACCTCTAGGTCAGAGTGAATTCAGTGCTTATGAATGATGCTAAATGAGCAATTGAGAAGAATTTGAAGTTAGCATTTGTCCATGAGTAGGAAGGTCTCAATATTGCCTCAGTACAGTCTTTCAGAGAGGCCTCCAAATGTACAAACATCTGATTTGTGTAAGTTTGAAAAATCTCATCCTACCTCTTGCAGGGAGTGAATCCAGTCCCAACAGACTGGATCCTTTGGATTCTCCCTGCTGTGTCTACCACAAGTAATGTTTTTGTGGTTTGTGGGACTGCTCCCTAGGAACTGAAATCAGTCTTTTTACATTTATCACAAAACTGCTGTTAATGGTTGGGCATTTTGGTCACAGCTGAGCCAGCCTGGACTGAGTCCAAGGATGATCCCAACTCCCCTCCCTTAGGCATCCAATTCCACTCAATTGCAACACCAACACCCTCCACTATGTAAAATTAACTCTACCTCTCCCAAAATAAAAGCCCTTATGATATTACAGTGTGCTGTTGCTCTGTCCATCATAAAGGAGCTGCCCTATTAGAGAAGCAAGGCTGAGTACATGCGCGCAACTCGTGCAGTAGTGAATTATGTATTGTTAATAATAATAATTACTCCAAGCTTATAAAAATGGCCTAACCTACAAGACCCCCCTTTTGAAATCATGGTCAGCACCACAGAGCAAACTGTGTATCTGTCACCATTCGTCCTGACTTGCTTTCGTGCTCCCGGGAACTGCAGGAGTTGTGCAAAAATGTGACACAGACCTTTCTGGACAAAGGACCCAGGCTGAAGTAGTTCTGTCTTCACACTGGAGGTGGTTGTGTGAGTGCATGTATGCTCATATGCAACTGGTGCTCCATTAGGAGAAATAGATCCTATTATAATGTGAACATGAAACCCAGCAACTCTTTTCTGGGAAGTGCAGTGAGACAGAAAAAGGAGTATTTATTGTTGCTTTCTCTTAGCCAGGTGACTTTGCAGACAGTGAGATGTATTATCTGGTTGTGTTCACTGGTCATCACTCTACTGACTTCAGTGCAGTTCTGTCAGTTTATGTCAGCAGAGATCTGACCTTCTGCTTGCCTGAAATTTATATAGAAAATCCATCATTCAGGCAGTTGCAGGCTGTGTGTTTTATGGGGCAACCTCAGCTGTAGTGTATGCACATCTACCTACCTTTGTCAAGACATAGACTGTTCATGTTCAAAGCAGCCCAAATATGTTTTTATGAGTAGAGATCCCAGACATTACTATGGCAACCTAATGCTGTCAGTAAATTATTAATGGTTTTCAGCAGCAGAAAATGCAAAATCCTATTCCTGATCGCTGTGCATTGTGGTGTCATGTGTTTTAATGAGAAAATAGTGCAAGACTTTTGTAGCACTGGGATTTCACAGTACAGTATGTAAACTATTTTTCTTTATGTATTTTTCTTGGAGCATTGTTTTCTACTCTGAAGCTTTAAGCAGCTCTAGCAGTTTATCTAACTATTAACAGACAGAATGGGTTATGTTTAAAAGGGAATTTTTTCCGCTGAACTTCAAAGTTCCAATGCAGAACTCACTTGTTTTAAATTTTGTATAAAAGATGCCTTCTGAGATTTAAAAAATTACTATTTTAAATTAGAATCTAGGTGGTTTTTTGACCAATACGTATGTAGGGAAAGACTGTGGTGGTCTAATTTTCAAAGGAAATAAAAGCTAAGCTGATGAGCTCTGAAATTCTGATTTTGTACTAATAATGAGAATTTTCATAATGGATTTTACTTGCTCAGATCCACCCTCTCCCAAACATACTTCACACATTTTCTTTTATAAAATTTCCTGGAAATTCTTTTTAGGGTTTAGTATGAAAATTGTCATGAAGATAAGAGGACAATTCACTTGGAAATGAAACATACCAGTGGTGTGATTTGAGGGCAGAATATTTTCCATCTTTAATATCAAGATCAAGGTATACTTCTGGTATCGGCAGAGAGAGCAGCTGTTCTCTAGAGGGTCAGACAACTACTTTAAAGCTTACAAAACTTGTTGACACAATGCTTGCTTTTTCAAAAGGCTCTTAGTAACTTCTGTTGTAGGACTTTACTGCTTTAAGACTACCTATAGATGTGATCATGCTTATCGATTTTTCTCATGTATGTACCATCAGGTTTTTTTGGTTATTCAGATTTGTCTTTATTCTTAGTCTTTACTCACTAAGGGATTTGATTGGTGGCTCGCAGGTAAGAATTAAATTTCTGGTAATGTTGAATATTGGTTACAAAAATGGCAGAAAGTCTTTAAAATGTGATTTAAGAAACACGTAGGTATTAACCTCTACTATTCATGGTCTATGAATATGCTCTAGGAAAATACAGATATTTAACACGTATGCCAAGAAGAAAATTCACTAGATGTAGTTGTGCTTGAAAATACTGGGAATGTGATCCTAAATTTATTTGTTGAAACAAGTAGATAATTGAGTACCTGTCAATCACAAAATACATTTTTCCCACCTCGGACTAATATGCTTCTCAAATGGTCTGTGCTATATAGGTACATTTTCACGTTAGATCTGAAAGGGTTGTGTATGGGTCTTTCTCTAGGCTGCTGCTCCTGGCTGGAGAGAGATCTTTCTTTCCCCACTGGGTAGCTCAGGTAGGGTGCTGTGCGTAGCTCCCCTCCTATGCCCTGTGAGCAGGGACTTGTGTCTTTGGGTCCATTTCAGAGCTTGCTGTAGGGCTCTGCAACTTAATCAAAATCTTCTCCTTCCGGCCCCAACTTTTCCCTTTGGGATGTCTGATATACACAGACATGACTGTAGGCTGATCGTTATTGTTGGGATCTTTATTAGTGCAGATTTTTCCACAGCTCTTCTTGTCCTCTCTTGACACTCCAGCTAGGCTTTGATATGCAGGAATGAGACCAAAGACAGGTTTTACAGAATTTGAAATCCAAAGCTGATGGTCTAGGACAGATACTATAACCTCATCAGCCAAACAGACAAGAGCTGTATCTGCTTGGCTGTCCATCACAAGCCTTTAATGAGTCCTTTGGAAAAAAGATAAAACCAAGAAATCAGTAGTGTAGGATGCCTTGCTTTGCTGAGACACCTGGCAGGTGGCATTGATCATTTCTAGGAAAAGCAATAAACTGAAGAGTAGGCAGCTTTCTTGCCAACTGTTCAAGCCAGATCATGCTTCACTGCAACTTTATAGAGGTAAATGTGTGATCCCATTTCAGAGGGAATGGGAAACCTCAGCTGTTCAGCAAAGCTGGGAGCAGATCAGGCCAACCAGCTGACCTCAAATGAGTGGCAGCACAGCAGGCTTCTTGGAAAAACTTGTAGTTCAAAGCACAGACTCCTGCTCTTTGTCAGGTTTTTGTTAGAAGTAAGTTTTCTATACTAGCCTGACAAAATTAGAGGGAGAAGCAGAGCTAGCCTTTGCTGTTATTGCCATTGGAAGGAGAAATAATGATTTTAATGTTTTATGTAAGTTACCTGTGCTTATCTAAGGACATTCTTCTGCTGGGCTCTGAGCTGAGATGTAGTGCTGCAGGTTGAGACGTGTATTTTTACCATCAAGAAAGGAAGGAAATTAATTTGCTTGGTCCTCGTGTGATATAATCAGGAAGATTCAGATGGGGGAAAAAAACAAGGGAAAAATGGGCTTGAATTTACTGAAAAAAATCCAAATGTATACATGTATTTATGTAGTAATGACAGGATTCATTAGACAGTTCTGGAGATTCTCAGGGGAAGCAGGGAAGGATTAATTCCTTAAAATTTTAATGAGCGGACCGGACAAACGACTAACATATCACAAGGCACACCCACCTGAATTGCCCAGGAAGTGCCCAGATGGCCTACTAGATATTGTATTTAGAGTTTTATTTTAGAGAAGAAAGGTCAAAATACCCTATTGGAAATTAAAAAATATCTAGCCCTCCTGTTTTTTTCTCCAGTGGGATCCTGTTGTCCCCTGAGGTCTTGGGACCTTCTACCACACTCTTTCTGGACATACTCACCATACACAATAGGAAGGAGAGTGCTTGCTTATCTCCACCATCTGCACTACTGTCCAAAAGCCATCTTTTAGTAGAAAAAAAATATTCCTTCTCCATGTAATGTGCTGTCTGTGGTACAGAATGATCTATTTACTAAGGCCGAGGAGTGGGCCTGAAATGTAATCCACTGAAAACTGGACAGCAAGGAGGAAAAGAGGTGGCCTGTGGGGAATGTGTGGGGCTGTAACATTAGCAGTGGAGTTGTCCTTTACAGATATTTTAGCTGTTCAGTAAGCCCAGATAAAATCATGAGTCAGGAATATTCAAGACAAATCCCTCTTGCTTGGAACTAAAAAAGGAAACATTACAAATCAGGTTGCAAAAAGCAAAGAAAAGAAGAAAAAGATAAAGTAGAAGAAAAAGAAAAAATAAAAATCAGTAAACCTTCCTGAAAATCCACAAGGCTTGGGGACAATATGTATTTTTTGCCTGCTCTGTGTTTTTACCATTCAGCCCACGGGGGCTGGCTGTAATAGACACGTACTCGTTTGGACATAATCATTGCTTCAGGACCAAGTTAAAAATAGAGAATTACCAGAAACCCCAGAAGTTCAGATTGTAACAAGAGCAGTGCTGCTTTTTGCTCTTCTCCACCAATCCCTAACACTTGTGTATTTCCCTCCATCCTGCAGCCAGCTTAGTCATCCCTTGCAGACAGCTGATGGCCACTGGGCTCTCTCAAGGGTAGCACATGTTAAGCCCTGCCCCACTCATCTGACTTCCCTGTAAAAACTGTTAGGGGGACTGGCCAGAGGATTTATGAGCCAAAATTTATGCCCCAAGAAAGGCAAAATGCTACAGCTAGAGTCTCATTTAGAAGACTTAGTCAAATATTTGTAGAGACATTTACTTGCTTTTTCAGGGCGTTTCACTGCTCAGAGTCCAATAAACATCTCATACTGAATAGTACATCTAGATGTCATTTCACCAAAAATTGTGAATTATCCACTGTTTTCTTGTACTTGTATCTTCTTAGTTCCCACTGTGAAATGGAAAGGAAATTACTTAAGCATGGGGCAGAAGAGTTCAAGCCTGGTTTTGCAATGCCTCCTCTTATAAGCAGTCCCTGTGAGATTACTTGGAAGAATAAAGGCTGCATTCTTCCTGTCTGCAGAGCATATCAGGAAGCTGAAGCCAGGGTTTTTTTCTTACTGAAAAAAAATCAGACTGTGGTCTGTGCCCTGGGACATGGTGAAATGGGGAGGTGCCTGCCAGAGCTCCCCTGTTTTCCACATGGCCATTACTGCAGCACAGATGAGGAAAACATGTTTGGTTTTCTACCTCTACGCAGTTGGGAGTAGTCCAAGGTCTAGATTGTCACTTCGAGGACAGATGGAGTTGGCTATTTGTCCTCCTCACAACTCTTTCGTGTGTGAAATAGTTTTTCTTGTACCCATAAACACATACATACATGTTCTGTGCACGTGACTGTGTATTTTGGCCTCTGGGACCTCTCTCACACTGGAAAAATCCCTCCTCATTTTTACTGCATGATGGCCAAGTGACCCTTACCTTTATGCCAACTGCGTAATCATACCATGATGTTTCCCAGTGCAAGGGAAGGGTGCACTCAGAATTAGCAACTACAAGGCTGTGAGCACAAAAAAGATCTGTCTGTGTGTCTCTCCATCCCTCTCTGTTTCACAGGTTCAGGCTGTGGAATTGCCAATCATAAACTACAGGAGAAAGATTTCAGAGACTTGATGGCCTTGGCACTGATTCATTATATAATGAAATTTAACAATAATATATCTCAAAAAATGCACCATTCTGTAAACTGAAACTTTCTTCTCCCTCAGCTGTTTTTTCCCAACATCCTATTTAGAGAGGCTAAGATAAAAGTAAGAAAATCTGAGCAAGCAAATCTGATGCATGTTTTCCTCTCTCTTTGAGATACAGTGAATAACTGCAGACAGAGCTAACAAAATCATACATTGTAGAGCTGCTGAAAAATCATTATAAGAAACAAAAGACGACTAAATGTGTGTGGCTCCTGCACATTTTCCAGGCTGCACTAAGATCCCAGGGAAGTGTTGCACGTCATGTGGTTCTTTTCTGTGTCTTCCTTACCCTCTTCTAAAGGTAGATATGAAAGAGGATTAATTGGAAAAGCACTTGGTGTCATCTTGCTCACCACCAATGTAAGGTAAGATTTATCAAGAGATCAGCCTAGTCTGTGGTGCAGCAAAGATTAGTCAGGCTTTAAAATAAAACTCTTTGGAAAAAAAGTTCACTAAAAATAAACTGTCATGCTTTCATCCATTAGTAGGTACAGGGACTAGAAATAGACATCAATGCTTAAAACAATATGGAGTCACAACCATAGAATGAAGAAACACCTGTCTTATTTTGAGATGTGTTAAATATGAATTTTAATACCCCTGCACTGGGTGGGGTGTGGTATCCTGGGTTTTTTAAGAAATCAGAAATTCTACATTATTTTAAATGTTTAAATGTCATCCTGTTATTAAAGAAGCATGCAGATAGACTTGTCAGTTGGAATCTTCCCATTAATGAACATCACTGAAATTTTTGGTGCTTAAAAATGCATTTTTATTTGAATAGTGACACGTTACTTTACATCCCAAACAATCTTGGCACCACTGTTAGGGACTTAGCACATCAAATCTGGTTCACAGAGAGCACCATGACTCCACTTCCCAGCACAAATGGTAGAACACATTCACTGTCTTAGGCAGACTGATAGTAAGAGATTAAATGCAATCAAGCAAACAAAGCCCTTTGATCATAGTATCATAGAATGGTTTGTGTCAGAAGGGACCTTAAAGATCATGTAGTTCCAACCTTTCTGCTATGGGCAGGGAAGCCATTCAATAGATAAAGTTGCTCAGGACCCCATCCAACTGGGCCTTGAACACTTGCAGGGATGGGGCATCCACAACTTCACTGGGCAACCTGTTCCAGAGCCTCATCACCTTTACAGTAGGGAGTTTCTTCCTACTATATAATTTAAATCTCTCCTCTTTTAGTTTAAAACTGTTCCCCCATGTCCTATCACTATCTGCCTGTGTATAAAGTCGGTCTCCATCTCTGACTGGGTTTTGTTTAAACTGAAGGGTCTGTGAAGAACATCCCCAGCCTCTGCAGGTTAATTCTGCTGAGTAGAAGAGTTTTCGTAACACCTAACCTTAGCCTCCGTTTCTGTCTCATAGAGCAGCCTATTTCATAATAGAATGCTTCTCTGACACCACTTGGTGTTATATCTTAACTTAAATACCTAGTTTTTTACTGGAAGAGTTATGTTTGTTATATTAAAACTTACAAGAGATGCAGTTCAGGACTCAGTTCTCACTGTACAACAACAGAATAAAATTCTATTTTTGTTCTGATCATGATAAAGTTATCAGTCACTTGGGTTTATAATATGGTATTTTCATGATGGTGTGCTATATTCAGCATAACCTATTTCCATTTCACCAGCATGGAAGATTTGGGACCTCTCTTGTGGAATCCTTCAAACAGAACATTTGTTTTGTGAAAGCTATCTTTTTACATCTCTTCAGAGAGCCTGTTCTAACTCCCAGATCATAACTGGAAATTATTTTGCTTCTTACTGAAAAATGTCAAGATGTCTTTGGCAACTGGCCTCACTGTGTTCTGTGGTAGTATTTATGTGTCTGGCACCTTGGACCAAATGAAGTGACAGTCGGTTTTCTGCACCTCAGTGTAGTCTTTCAGAATGACTGACTGGCCTTTGAATAGAGAAAAATGAGAAGTGGACTTTGAAAGATGGAATCAATCACACTGTTCCATGAGTCATGAGGTGTTCTACATGCTCACATGAGGGAGTGTTGTCATTAACACAGTAAGGCCAGTGATGTTTTCTTTCTAGAAAATCTTACTTTAATTGCCTTTAGACCTTTTAGTACTGGCTGCATTTTGAGAAGAGTCTTGAGTTGAAACATGATGATTTTCATTGTGAATGAGGTGACAGTGTCTAACTCAGTATAAGCTTTTGCAAATTTAGGTGGCATATTCTGTTTTTCTAAGAACATTTTATTTTTGTTTTTCTGCTTAGCCACAAATGGGATTTAATTAACAAGGCTATCTTAGTTGCCTCTTTGTTGTCCCTCTGTAAAGACACCATTTGGGAAGTGTAATTAGAAAAAAATAAGAATTTAATACATCTGGATTAAACCACCCTTCTTTTTGATGAAATTTGTCCTAGAATCCTAAAATAAAAGGACAGTGATTTGTCAAGTATGTGGTATAGCATGAGAGGAAAATGTTTAGGTGATTATCCATTGGCAGCTAAGTAATCTAACTGAGCAAACAGCAAAGTTCTACGTTGTTGGTCACTTTAGTTTTATGGTGTTTTAAGTCCCTTAAGCTGAGTGGTATAACAAAAACTGAAAAGCAGGAATAAAGCCTGAGTGGTGACTCTGGTCTAAGAGTACTTCCATTTTCATTTAATGTGCATTGTTGCAATCCCAAGAGTGAATTCAGTGAGCTGATGGTCCATATTCTCACTGCAGCTCTCATTTGACTCAAGTATGAATCTCTGATGCAAGCCTAAGGAGAATTAGACTTAGCAAAAATGTACTTCTCTAAGGCTGGTGTTATAAACCCGAGGGTCAGATAATCCATATACTTTTTCAAAGGACAATGTTTTTAAATGTTATTGCATGAGTGAAATTTAGATGTCTGTTCTATGAAAAATGCCTATGTATTATTATCATTGCAACATAGTTCCTGGGAATCATTTCTGATTTTTATTGGAGTGGCTGAGATAATGCAGCTTGAACCAGGAAACACTGGATGGGTTGTTATGAAATAAAGTTACTAAGAAGTACCTAAAGTTTTGCACTAGGTTCTCACTATTGTGTCTAGGACTCTGCTTTGGAAGAGAGCACCTAGATATATAAGGAATGTGAGTCCTAATATTTACTTTGTGAAATGAATGTTGCCTAGAACTGATGTGAGTGTCAAATCCAGGGGAGTAGGTTGAGACAGAAGGAGGTCAAAAACAGGGGAAGTTGTTCTTAAAAAACATCAGAAATTCTCAACAGCATATAATGATGCCTTAGCATTTTCCACACAGGTCTTTAATATTTGTTCTCCCTCTCAAGGCAAAAGGTGGATAGCATGAAAAGAGTTTGGATCCTGATTTGCAGAGATCATATCTGTGCAGTTCTGAGGCAGTTATTTGTGTCATTGGCAGGCATTCTTCCCCATTGTCTATGGGAAGAAAGTGGCAGAAGCCTCGAGGCTCTGCCATGAGTCTCGAAGCGTTTGGTGTGGCATTAACCAGTTTGAGTCACTGCATTGAGGGGGCTCTGGCATTGTTTCCCAGTGTGTGTGCTGCTGGCCTTTTCTGCCAGGGAGCCCCTTCAATTGGATTTGCTTATTGAAGCTAAAATGAAACACCAGTGAAACCTCTGTATTTCTACAGTGGCCTTCAAACACATTTCAGCCTCTTAACAGTGCTGTTGTGGGCAGCATTGCATTCATTTACTGTGCTGCCAGGTTAACAGAGGTACAGAGAAGTTTGGCAAATCACCAAAGTAACACTGAACCCATGACAGACAGAGTCAAGGACAAGTCTAAAGGAGTTATAACTCTTAAAAATGCTAGTGAACCAATTCATCATTAAGTATCTTATCTCCACTATTGCCAATAAAGTTGAGATGGCTTATTCCACTATAAGTTTTCCCTTAGAAGTGCCAAATTGTCCTAATAGTTGCCAATAGCATTTATATCCTGATTTAAATTCATAGTAGAAGGAAAACACTGATAAAAGAACTGGAGTGTGTATCTTTATCAACTAGCAGCTATCTTGCCTCCTGTAAAGCAGTTGGTGACGCCTACAATGAACTGGCTTCAGTTAGGCCTTTGAAACAGTTGCCAGGTATCATAAAATTCTGACGTGTGTTTCTACTCCGAGATCAGCCTTTCTGTCAAGTCTGCCGCACAATCCCTTCCTGGGTGGTTGGCAGTTTTTCACAGGGTTCGTCAGTTGTGAGCTTTTGTGTTTTGTTTTGTTTTTCTTTTGGCTGGATTTAAAAATGTTAGGCTGATGGGCAAAGCTATCATTAACCTTAAAGGAAAAAGGATATGACAACAATGTAACTCCTCTGCTTTTTTCCTATAGCCATTGTAGCTGTGCCTTTAAAGCATGTCTGTCTAGAACATGGAACTTAGCTTTTTCTTGGACTGATTGTTTTTATGTCTCTTCCAAACTGATGGCTATATATATTTTTAATAATAAGTTTTTCAGGTTCTCATGAACTTTGTATTTTTTAATGAAAAATAAATTAAAAAATGCAGAAATCCTGTTTGTTTTTAAAACCCACACTGGGAAGTCTAGAAAGAAAGAATGTATCAGCAAAAAGCTACAACGAAAAACACTTCTAAAGGCAAATGTTTTGAATGCCTGCACATTGCATGTGTAAAACTAAATAGGATTTTTTCAGTGTATGTGACCTTCTCTTGTTCTGTTCACAAGAGTGCTCCCTGAAACAAGGTTACTATTCTTCTGAGTTCATTTCAGTTCATCCTAATATTGCATGCTTTGAAAATAAATCTGTTCCTTCATTTGGAGTTAAGCTATACATTTGCAAGACGTCAGAGGGTATTCTGCTTAAGGAAATAATTAGTTATTTTTTTGACAGTATTATATGGGACCTTTTTTCCCCCAAGACATTGCACATCTATTTTCAGTATCCCCAAAAGGAGTTTGCATAGCAAATTATTTCCAAGCTTGAGTAACAAAAGTTCGGAGATGGGAATATTCTTTGATGACATTGCTGACCCTGATTGCTGAAAAAAAAAAGGCTTGAAGCTCCCCTGTACAGTATAGCAATACAGAATGATTCTTTTTTGTATTGCTTGAAAACTTCGTAACTGAGAGAAAACTGAGCTGAGGAGTGTAGTCTAAATCTTTGGAAAAGGTGTCAGAGGGAGGGAAAGAATGGATTAGTATCTGTGAGATTGTAGGGAATAACTTCCATGGTAGGCAGAAACAAAATTGCTGCTCTTAACAATTTTTGGACAGAGCTTTATGTACTGAAGCCAAAAACATGGAAGGGGATTAAGAAATTGAATTTTTTTACACATTCTTACTCTTTGTTGTGTGCAAGAGGGTGCTAGGGCACAGATGCACAGTAACTGCAATCGTAACACAGTATTTAGGACGAGGGCAAGAAATGAGGTGGAGGCTTCTCTGTTCCATGTATCTTCAGCTTTCAGTGGTTTTCATTAAAAATGTCAGATATTACAGTTGCCATCCTATGTAGCTTACTGAGAAAAAACCCAATTGCTGAGTGTGAAAAAATGTGAGGCATAGCCAGAGCTCTGCGCAGTCTTCTCACCATCACTGTCAGAGAGAATGGCATGATCTCCAGATGTGCTTGCATCTGTTTTGTTTTGTTGGTTTTTTTGTATGAGATATAAACTCAAATCTATGGCCAGCTGCATTGCTGAACAACTGAGGAGAGATTGAGCATAAAAGCAGAAATGACTGAGTGAGATTTATATCTACAAAAGCAGAAATACAAGAGATTGTGAATAAAACCATCAATAAGTGAATGAGATTTGTATCTACAAAAGCAGGATAGCTCCTTCTTCCTACTCAGGTAAATCTCTTTCCTAGTATGCAGCTCATTATTTTCAGAGCAAGGAGCCCACATCCTCCTATCAGACAGCCCTGTGCTTTGCGTAGTTCCTCTAAAAGTCGCACAGAGACAAGGCTATCCCCCATTAACTTTAATATGGTTTGGTTCAGGTTCAAAAGCGTGGAGTCTTAGACGAACAGAGGAGATCTGGGTTCTATCTCAATTTGTCTAACCTTTAGCAAGCACCTCATGTTGGAGCCCTGCTGCTCTAGGTGTTTGTGCAGTTCTGGAGAACTGTATCCGAGGGAAACATGCTCTGGTCACACCTGTAAGAGATGCATGACATGCTGCTTTCTGCACCTGGTCATCTCAGTTTAGTGGCACAGAATAATGGGAGGCCTTCATTCAAGTCCCTTCCTGATTCCTTCGAAGAAGCTACTGCTTGCAAAGAAGACACCTTGTGTAACTACAGCTTTAAATTTTTCATATGATCATTGTCATGCAGCTGGTTCAGAAGGCAAATCAACCATGGTCTGGGTCATGCAGCACCATGATGTGCCTTGGAGGGCAGGACCATAATACTAGCCCTGGATGGCATAATCTGAGATACTCCTATAGTATTTTAAAATATATCGACTACCCCAAATCCCAAACAGTTTTCTTGGTAATCATCAATTCTGATTATTGTGATATTAAGTTACTTTTCTTGTCTATAGCCTTTTATTGGCTGTGGAAAAGGGCTCATGAGACATCTGCTAAAAAGGGATGTATCCAGTGATATTTGAATGAGCTTTAAAATAATCTGGGTCATGATAAGTAACCAGAAATCTTACCATCTCAGACAAACCCAGATCATGATACCATTTCTTTTGTACAGGATCCAGCACTAGGAAGCTGCACATAGAGCACAGTCCAAGCACTTGAATCTCCACCTGCTGAGTTCAGTCTGTAATAGTTGAGTGTAAGGAAGATCTTCCAAGGTTCCTGTTCCTTTGGAATCAGAGGTGAAACTGAGATGAGCGTGAGCAGACATGTACAGAGTATATCACAGAGCAAAAGCATCCTTGTAAAAACCAGCTGTTTTGTCATCTTTTCATCCTTTGAATGAACCCACAGAAGTCTGTAAGAGCGAAGTATGACAGTTCTAGAGCTCACCAGCTCTGGACCCGGGCAGACTCAGATTTGAGATAGTTTGCATCAACTCAGAGGTTCCAGGGGCTCTAGCAAATTATTGTGAAACAGCAGTTGTTTTTCTCCTCATGTTTGTTTTTTCTGTTGTTTTGAAGTGTGAATCAAGGTTGTACCTATTTCTCTATCAGTAACCAATCAAGAGAAGAATCTGCAAAAAACAGCAGCTAAGCACAGAGAGTGACCACAGTGAGTGCATGTTGTTTGCTGTCTACTAACCTTTATCCTGAGTGCCAGTCATAGATGCACCTCCTGAAACATTAAAACAGGAGCTAAACCAAAGCTACTCCCATCATAAGAACATTTTGTTCACTCCAGCACTTTTAATTGCGCAATAGTGCATGCTTTGTGCCCCTCAAAGATTTGAGGTTTGAGTATACCCTCACGCAAAAAAGCAAGTTTGTTTTTGGGGAGCTTTCTCCCTTGTGTATTAAAGTCGAGTAAGAGGAAGTGTCCTTCTTCATGAGGTCCTGTCCTTATCTTTATAAGTTAATAGTTCCTGTTAAAATTTTCCTCTTTCTCTTTTCCTTGTGTACACTCCTTTTATGTCTGAACGCAAAGTTATGAAACTGGAGTTAGGACATTCACATGCATTTACAAAGAACAAAGGTGGCATTCATTCAAATTGTTTGTTTGCTTTCTTAGTTTTTCACTTCTTTATTAGTAATCCCTCATTTTAAGTCTGTATTCAACACATCATGCTTGACTTTGGTTACAGGTTGCTTGGCAGAGGTACAGCAGATTCAGCTGTTAAAAACAAAAAAAATAATTCACCACCTTTTTATGACTGGTTGCCATTAGAATAAGAATGTTAATTCAGACTGTAGAGACATTAACGTGGAAAACTCCAGCGAGGAGCAGGAAGAATTAAATACATGAGCACTGTGAGACTTCCAGGCAGTGTAGGACCAAACCAGATTCCCATCTTCCTTCAGACCTATGCAAATGCTGAAACCCTTGCTAGCTAGCCCTGTCACTTTTCCTACCTGAAACACCACCTCATACTCTAAAACTACTGGGGTGAACGTATCTCACTTGTCATTAGGCGTAGTTTCAGGGTCATGCCTCAGTAAAAGGTTAATTTTAAGAGCCCCTTTGTGCCTGCTTCTAGGTGAATGGAAAAGGAAGAGGAGGTACAGGTGGGCTGCTGCTGCTGCTCCTGCTGCTGTTTTCTTGTGTAGCACAACGGGTGTCTCACAGCCCATGCCAGAGGAGACAAAAGGGAAGAAAACTGGCTGCAGAGGAAAACAGACTTTGTATGACTCCAAGGCAATAGAGTTGCAGTGCTTCTGTAAGACTTTTCTCATCGCTGCAATGCCTTACATTCTCTTCTAGCAATGGATTTTAAGAATAAGCTCTCCTGCCCCAATAGCACCTCACATGGGCTGATGTGAAGAAGATGCATATTTGCTTGTTGAAAATGGCAACAAACAAGAAATGTCTGGTTATTAATTCTCTTTCCTTCACATGCACATTTGCTTCAAACCACTGTGCTGGAGCCATGCTGAAATCCTTGGGAACTGGCAAATGAGAGACATCGGGGCAGGCAATAGTCTAGCCAAATTCTAGTGTAAGCTTTATGCTGTGGTGCATTTTCATGACACTCTTCACACTGTGTTGAGAAGTGTGAATGTTTCCATTGTCAAGATTCCTCTTTAGAAGTTTTTTCCCATTTTACATTGAAGGGAAGTAAGAGAAGCATTTCATGTTTAAAAAGCCAAGCACACATGGCCTGTAGGTTGGGCTGCTGGACCTACAGAGGTGGACAAAAGCACACAATGAATAGAAATATTGAATGCTGTTTTTTTAAACTCTAACTGTTTGCATTCAACACAATCCTTTTGCTTCACCTCTCTGTAAGAGATATTTGTGAAAGGAATTGCCTGCAAAAAGTCAGGATCAAGTATAAATTGTAAGAGAGATGAGGAAGCTTGAACATAAGATTGCAATTTTGTGTTGTCTGATTTTCTTGCAAATGAATTTTCAACTTTCCTGTCCACAGTCAAATACTACTTAAATATAGTATTACATGCTGCTTTCTAGCTCATGCTTCTGTGAAAAAATTCCTAGACACTTCACTCTGCATATGCAGAGTTTCAAAAGCTCTTTTGAGAACCTTCAGGGCCTAAAGCATTGCTGCATTAAAGAGTCTTTTCTAACACGTATGGCTTTAATATTTCTCCACAATGAAAGATTTGGCTGGGGAAAAAATGTTCAAAGATGTGGACATGTGATATTGTTTATTGTATTACTTATCATTTGAATTCTTCAATTTGTTTGTTACAGATGATCAACATGCTTATTGGTGTACTTTTGAGATATTAGCATTCATTTTTATGTCTCTTCCTGAGTTAATCTGGTTTAACAACTTCTAAAATTATCTTTCTTTATGTAACAATTTTTGTGTTTAGGCCTGCTAAAGTTAATCCTGACCAATAGTGACAGTAATTCTTAAGGCTGCTAAAACTTTTCCACTATTACGTTATTTTTGTTTCCTTATAGATTTGGCTTTTGAGGGGAAAAAAATTTCATATATTTTATGTGCAATCATATATATGGTTGTTCATAATAAATATCTATTTTATATATATATATATTTTAGCAAGAATAAGCAAAATCAGCAGCTGTAATTTTTTTTTTCTTTAGTATGAAGATCCACATTTCACTTGTGTAGTAATTCATGTGACCCCTAGTCAGGAATCTGAAGAGTAGAAATTGTAAATTACTGCTAGTTTAACTTCTCTCTGAGGGTATACACTGAGGAATGGTGTTATGAGTATGTATCCTGGCAAGCAGTGATGACATGTTTGTTTTGGTTTTGCATGTTTGCATTTGGTAGACCTCCTGGGATTTTTCTTTCTTATATTTTATTCAAAGAACACCTGAAGGGCACATATATGTTGCTTTATTTGTGTTGAACAACTGATGGAGTTATTATTCAAAGAGAAAAGCATAAAATGGCATTAATAATGTTGCCACAAACTAAAACATAGGGTGTCCAGTATTCTGTGATGTTTCATTTATTTGTCATAGAGATATGGCCCAGTGATGAAGGGAGTCTAAGAAAATCATGGTAATTTTGGGAATCTGATTTTACAGCAGATATTTAAACTGCCTGGAGAATCTGTGTGAGAAAGGAATCTGTAAACAAAGATCTCGGGGCATGCTTGCTTAATCAATCACTTCAAACTAAAGTCAGATCAGAACTACCCTGGCTGAATTATCAAACTGTCACAATGTGTTATGCTCTTGTCTTGCTGTAGTAGTTGTAATTTGGGTACCCAGATGGTTTCCCATTCTTCTTAATAAGCAAGGCTAAAGATCATGTTATATCTTGTGATGGGAAGAATGAATCACATTATGGAGATGTCCCTTATGGAGATGAAAATATATGTGGACCTGAGGTAGCCAGAGACCTTCATCTTAGCATATTTGAAATGGAAATATGTTCCAAACTTTCACTGAATTTTTCTCAAGCCCTGAACTTTGACTACGTCCTGAATTAGGAGTAGATAGGCACTCAATTGAGAGAAAAAGCCCAAGATAATTCATTAGTGGGCTGAGGCCTTAAAAAAATGGTATAAATATGTATTTGTCAGTGAGTGAGAGGTAGCAGCTCAGAAAATAAATTAAACATAAGGAGATTAAAGGGGCAGGCAAGTGAGAGACTAAAAAAGAGATGTACTGACCTTGCTTAACTTGGAAAAGCTAATTAATAAAGAGGAAAAACACAGTTCAGGATTCATCATGAAGGTTAGCTTTCTTTTAGGTGATGCTTATTACAAATCTCGGGCATTACTATACAAAATAATAGTATGAATAGCTATTATTTCTACTAGAAATAAGTGAGTCTAGACTGTAACATTCTAGTCTAGTGACTGTGTAGAAAACCTGTGAATGATTTTGTTCTTGGACTCTCTTTTAAGCAGAAAAACTTCTCATTGGGAAGTGTGGAGGACCAACCTTTTATATTCCAAGGTTAGAACAAAGGGAGTTGAAATGTCATCGTTGGCACACACATGAATGAAGTAAGGGACATCTTCTTTTAATTAGACAGTGTCCATCTTAAACAGTTGTAATGACAATAACACTTCTTTCATATAAAACTGGAAACAAGAAGAGATACAAAACAAGTAGATGTTTCCAAGGATATTGAAATGAGTGGCAGAGGACTAATTTATACAGTAATGGATACCAAGTGTGTTATTTTACCCTTAAAAACTGTGGTAACATCCTGTTGAATTTTCCCAACCCTCCCCTTCTTTTATGCTGCATGCAGATAAACACTAATTGAATGTAAAAACAATACTGGATTTAATGTGTTTGACAAAAATGTGTCCATGCTATAAAAATACTGTGTTAACAAAGCAAATCAACTTTCCATTTAATGAGTTTAAAAGTAGATTGGCTGCTAGTGCAGGTGTGCATTTCATCATACCAGGCAATCTGTAACACACTTCCTGCAAGTGCAGTAATAAGCCAAGTTGGTTTTAACCCAAGTGATGTGTAAGAGAAGGGAGAGCAATCAAAATGTTTTTTCTTCTTCATACAGACAATACAGGAAACTGTGTAACAGGTTCTGGCATTCTGTGGACTTTGACTTTTACATTATTTCTGTAGTGGATAGTCAAGTTCCACGTTTTTAGAGATGAATAGCTAAAAGAAGGAGAAACTGAGAAGATTTTTATTTGGTAAAATTATACAGTCAAAATGCACAGGTCCTATATTTTCATTCAAAGGTGGGATTTCATACATGAATAAAACAAGTTAAGGGTTAGGATTTTGTAGCTTTGCTCTGTTGTTGTATACTTTCACACTTTTTTGCCTATACCACGTGTATTCACTCTTGCTGTTCGTGTTTCATGTTTATTTTTAAATATAGATGAAGAACATATTTTCTCATCTAACACCTATGCATCCTGTTATAAATAACCCCTTGCAAAACACCTGCGAGTCACTATTTGTGCTCCTAATAAATTAGCAAGCAAGGAAGTATTGAAATGCGTGGAAAATGTTAAGGGTATAAAATTTTTTGCCTTAGTCTTTGCCATGGAAGTGATCAAGCTACCAAAACTGAGAGCTAGAGGCAAAAATGCAGAGGACATTAGTTGTCGTTCTCAGTAGCTGCCTGGTTTGTGCTGGGAAGGCCTGTAAGGTAACTTGGGCTTATGGCACCAGTAAATGTGGTGGTGTGAGGTGCTATTCAGTGTTGCTTTGCCCAAGCCTCTGCTGCCTTCTGCAAGTCTGTGCCAGCTCTTGAACCACTGTGGGCAGTCAGGGGGGGTGGTGTGTCAGGAAAGCTGTAAGGAGTGCACCTCTGCCATAAATAATAATTTCTAGCTCCTGTCACTCTAAAAGTGGACATGTCAGATTACCTGGGTCATTTTAGACCAGTCTTCTCTCCTCTGAAATGAAGCCCTTTTGCTGTTCCGGTTACTAGAAAAAACCACAGCCTCCTGCATCAGTAGAAGATGTTTTTTTAATTAAGTATTTTAAGCTTTAGTTGCTGAAGATTTTAAACCAGAATAATGAAGAAGGAGGCAGAATAGGAATAAACACAAAGTTAAAATAAAGTGAATTGTATTATAAAATTATTTCATGTCACCTGACAATTAAAGCCCAGAACAGGAAAACAATAGCGTGTCCCCAAATTTGTGTTAATCTGGGCCAAAATTTGAGCTTCATTAAGTTCTTAGGAAACTGGATTTTGCTTTAGCCCAGTTTGCCTTCTGACACTATATATTAATACATAAGATGCTTGTTTTAGAAGAAATTCATTTTTTGCCAGCAAAAGGAATGCCCATTCATCTCCAGCAGAGTTCTACTGTGTAGCAAAAAAGGAGAAGAGATCTTTCTCTTTGTAAGTGGTGCCATGATGGCAAGGCAAAACCCTTCTGAAATCCACTAGAAGTAAGACTTCATACCCTGCCAGGAAGGCTGAAGACGGTATTGTTTCCAAGGGACTTTACTGCAGCTGCTGGGGAGATTTCACTGCATACAGCTGAAACAAACTGTACTTTTGCACCTTGAAAGTTCAAGCAGACCTGTCAAGAAATATAATAAATGTAATAATTATGGTAAGAGAAGTGATGCATTGGTTCTGGTTTAAAAGTTCTCAAATGTCAGTCTTATACACTTCTGGAAAATTACAGTTACCTGAGTTCTGGGAAGCCTGCCCATGCATGCAGCATGGCACAGCTGGAGTTTCTCTGCAGGTGGGGGAACAACAAGGAGTGGGGAATGGCCAGCTGCTGCTGTGGAGGAGAGGAGTGGGGACAGATGAAGGATACAAGACTGAGAGAGAAGTTGGTTAGAGAAAATGCTGAGGGCTCCTCTTCAAGCAGTTAATACTTCGGTATTTTATCTGGGGAAAATATTTTGATTTTGATGAATCTGCTGCTTTCCATCGGCTGAAGGAGCTTGCTCATCATTTTTGGGGATGGCCTCAGTGCTTGTGTAAATGTCCTCAAGGACACTTGTGTATTTTGAAACATTCTTTGACCGATGCCCAGTGAAGGGTGCAGTGGCTGAAAGGTCACAGGAGACATTTGCTGGGGTAATGACCTTTGGTCACTTACAGAGCAATGGCATGATATTTGGGCTGTCCCAACAGCTTAAAGAAGCGTTAACAGCAGAAAAAACTGAGTTAAGGATTTCAAGAATTGCAAGACTGACCCGTTTTTGTGTTACAGTAAATACAACCATGAAAATTTATAGTCATTAGAAAGTAGCAAGGTTAGTGTATGAGACTTGAGCTGGGCAGAGAGAGAGAGGAGAAGAGAACCGAACATAAATATGAGGTAGGTTCAAGTCAGTGACTCCATGATGCCTGAGGAAAGACACACAAATGCACAGTCACAGATTTTCATTCCTAGAGCTTTTCAAATATTTCAGTGGTACAAACTGTATGCTTTGATTGGTGTCACCTGTTAATTAATCTGGCAGAAAAGTATCAGAGATTAAACAGACTTGTTACTGCAGGGCATGTGGAAAGGGCAACAGAGTTTTAAAGAGCATTTGAAGAGAACGCTTCTTCAGTTAGATTGGTTGTGCAAAACAAAGTTTCAAATTTTCCCACTTAAATCTGTATGCTAAATACTTAGCTGAAGACAAGCAATTAAACTAGCACATACTATGTTGTTTGCAGGGATGCAAAGCTAAATCGTGTACTCTGTGGATTTTTAATATCAATTTTTTCACTAATCCAAAGCACATACATGTGCTGTAAGGTACTATAAAGCTTTGCATCATAACTTCAGCACATGATTCTGTTGATTTATGCTTGTTTACAAATTTAGCCTAACCTGAGCATTATCATGCCCTAGGACATGGACACAACTACAGCATTACTCGTCCATCTTATTTTTAGTGTGTTTATTGTGGCTGCTTCCTCACTCTGTTGGTTTGAATACATACAGCCATTATTCATAATTTAATCATTCTTTAGGCATTGGTTGTTTTCAGTTTAAAACTCTATTGCAAACTAGCTATTTTTTTACAAGAAGTAGCCTGGTAAATCCTAGGGCTGTGTTTTCCTGTGGTTCATTGGTTAGGGACCAATTCAGTCAACCAGATAAACATGTACTTCAAGGACATGTGTAAGAGCTGCTGAGTTAACACACAGCTGTGTCCCAGGAGATCTCTGTTCATTATATTAAAAGACCAGAAGATTGTGTTTGGGTGTGACATGCTGTAAAGTTGTGTGCCTTTCCTCTAACATTGGCTCAGGGACAGGCCAGTCAAAAACTGAGTCGTCCTGCTTCACACAGTTTTACTATCCCATTTCAAACTCACATGAAAACATCCATTGCTTAGATGGTTAGTGGTAAGGGCTTTTTTTATTTCTTGGAAATAATTTCCCCCAAAAGTGAATGAGATTTTCCATAGCTCCAACTCTAGGTAAACATTCAAGTGACTTTAGTAGAAATGTCAGTAAAAACTCAATATAAACCTTAGAATTTATCTCATGGGAGTTCATTATTGGGCTTAGACTTTATTCCTTGGACTGAAGCACCCTGCCATACATCACCATTTTGCTGGACGTGATGTTTACATAATATGCTTTGGAATTCACCATGGAAAACATAGACATAGTAAATGTGGTTTGGATTAAGATTGTTCTGCAATTTATGTTGGCGATGTAACTGAGTATAATTCAAGTTAAAACTCTGCAAGCTTTCTACTTGTATAGCACGTTCTGTAGAGGTTCCCAGTGCCATCTCAGGCGTCTCTCCTTAAGCGATCTGTATTATAAGTTTCACAAGGAAGAATGGGGAAAATTGCTTATGGTGGCTCCTTTGTCTAACTTTGTATTGAAAGTTTCTTGCAGTTTATGTCTGGATAACACTTGAAATCCATAACCCACAGACTGATGAATACCAGGGCAGTACTTTGGGGAAATATAGTGCTACGTGCTTGTCTTACAGTCCTGTCCTGAGTATCTAGAGCTGGTCACTGTCAGAGATTTCATACTGAGTTAAAAGAGCTCTCTAGTTTCACCTGCTTCAATTTTCATATTAAAACATTAGGGAGAGAAGCATGGAATAATTTGGAAAATTAACCTTTATAGATTACCAGTAAATTTGAAAAAAGTTAAGTTTCCGTGGTTGAATTTGTCCAAGGTTAGAAAATCCATCCTAGTTTTCCGAGAAGCTACTGTGTCCTTATCCAGTGAGAGTAGTTGTATCATGTGGAAAATGAACTGTTGCAGCTCACATCAATTTCTTTTTGGATAGAAAGATTTGTTTTCAACAGTTATATAGTAACCATGCTGCTCTGGGTTGAAGTGAAGCACCTCCCTAGGAAGACACCACCAGCTGAACAGTGGTAGTTCAGGCAAGACTGCCAAAAGTGGTGCTGCAGTCCAGTGGACAAAACTGAATAAGCAGAAAAATAAAATATTTAAGAAAATGCCTTGTTAGGATAGAGACTTATGAAATGCCAGAAATAGTCTTGTTCCTGCTATCCATGAAATTCTTTCAATTCTTTTGCATCTGTAAAATGAGTGTAAGCAGACCTGGGGGAGACAGGCAGATATTTTGAGGGCACGGTACATGCCCTGAGGGCATCACATGTGTAGAAAGGTAGAAAGAAACACAATTATCCATCTTCAGGTCCATAATCCTAAATATACCCTTCTTTGTGAAAGCTGTTTTGTACTTATGAGCTCCCACCTTAATACTGTTGGTTTTCGGGTCTAGTTTCTTAACAGACATCTCTGATATGTTGATAAGGAAGGAAAAATATAAGCAAATCACCTGTGCAACCTGTTTATCTGAATGTCCATTCCGTTTCATACAGCCACTAGAATAAATTATTAGTCTATGTGAGCGGGAAGCTTTTCCCTTCTTTCACAAGATTGTGGTCACAGAGTGTTTACTACTGTTTTTCATTTGGTTTAAAGGTACAGTAGGAAAAAAAGGTTCAAAAACCCTAATTACAAAGGCACATGAGACAAAGAAGATGCTTAACACTGGGTGAAAATTATTACTGCCTTTTAGGATTTCCTCTGTAAGACATCTTTTTGATTCCAGCAGATGGCATACACTCTTCAAAGCTTGCTGTGTATGATCATAAATACTGCTCCAAGGATCACCCTGAGCTCTACAGAGAAACTGTATCACAAGTGGTTCTGTTATGCTACACTCGATTTCTGTAATCTCTTTGACATACTACAGGAAGCTTGTATGTCTTCAAAACTAAGTTTCTTTGATGTTTGGGGGCCCAGGCAGAGTAATTTTTGTTGAGATGGCTTCCAAGGAACATGAGCAGAGTTTGGCCAAAGCCAATTTTGTTGGAGCAATAGTTGTAATTAAAGTAATCTGAATATCTGACTATAATAAAAGTGTATTGGCATAAAAAGGGAAGCTGGCACTCTAGGTAAAAAAAAACCAAACAAACAAACAACAAAACAAATAAGAGATAAGAATGACTAGAAGTTTCTTGAACAGGATGTATTTTAAGCTAAATATGCCATATGGTGAGGCAAAAAGCTTAAAATATCTTTTCTTTTTTCTTTTCAGCTTGCAAGACAACATTGTGCTGGTGACCAAATACAGTCTTTTTATAATGTTATGCTGTGAGACCTCTGCACTTTCATGGAGGTTTCTGGCACTCAGAAATTGTAGTGGTAAATTATTAGCTTTATAGTTGCTTAAAATTTTATAGTTAACTTAAAAAGTTAGAATAACTGAGAAACACTATTATCTATAGTCAGAGCAAAATTAATATCTTTTAGATAGGAGCAAATTGGGACTTTGAGTTTCCATGCACTAATCCAAATTCTGACATTTTCTGCAAAGTTCAACTTTTTCTTCTGTTCTTCTTAGTTGTTGCTCTTTATGCAAACGGTTTCTGACTCTACCCACAATAGTTTCTGGAAGAGAAATTTTCCCCACAGGAAGCGCTGAGGAATGTTTTCAAACAGAATTAGTGCTGGATACAATGTTATGTGCTGGCTCATTGACAAACATCTCATGGAAATGAATGCATTTTTTTAATGCATTTTTAGTTGCTTTTTGTTAGGTTATCTGAAGCCTTGCCGAACTTGGATCTATTTGTGCCCTTTGCAGGGTTTAGAGTAAAATACTGAAAATGTGAAAGGTCAGCTTTCTCAGCCCTTAGCCTGTGAAAGGTCAGCTTTCTCAGACCTTAGCCACTGGAAGTCAGAGAGTAGCTCTGGGTTTTTGTGTTTTGGTTTTTTTTGTTTGTTTGTTTGTTTTAATTTCAATTTTAATAGTTTTTTGAGTGAATGTGCATAGCAAACCTAGCACTATTCAGTCACTTCTCAGAAAATATGCACAAAGTAAAGGGCTTTTAGTACTTTGAGGAGCAACTAGCTGGATATATATATATCTTCTAAAGCATACTGGAAAAGAAAGATGAAGCTTTGGTGTGAGAGGGAAGTTTATGTACTGAGAACCAAGATACCAAGAACATCAGTCACGGTGGGATGGGCAAGGAGGCTTTTCCTCATTTTTGTTATTTTTTTAATGCTCATTGACACATATCATACTTTTTTAAATAAATGGTTAATACACAGATTTGGTGAGACAATAAATTAAGCAATCAAGATTGGGTCTTTTTATCCCTAATGGTGTCTAAATGAATGCTAGTAACTGTGTTCAGATTCAGTTAAGATTTGCTTAATTGTAGAGCTCTGATGTGCCAATTCATCCATGGGAGGTTACACGGCTCCTATAAACTTGTTCTGTGTGAGTGATGTGGTCCAAAATCACTGGTATAGCTGCTTGCAGTGACAAACTTTTGAGAATTTATGGCAGGAAAAAAAACCCATTACTCAAGAAATAAATTCATAGGAGAAATTACATTTTGTTTCTCATTGTTATAACAAGTTAAATCTTTCTATCTGTCTCAATCAGAACTCCTTGATCAGTGCCTCTTTCCATGAACTACTCTGAATTATACAACCGCCCCACACACACTTCTACTCCTTTTTGTCCATACCCAATATGTCTAAGAGCTGCTATGTTTCTGGTCTTTTCACATTCTCACTGTCTTAATCTTTGCTCAGTGCCCTTGAAAACTGCACTAATCCCCAATAATTCCATAGGCTTTTTGTTTGTGCTACCTGGCACACCCCGAGTAGAAGCAAATGCAAGATCATGATTTTACTTGCCTCAGAATTTCTAAGGATGTAAGTACATAACTTTTTGCATGAAGTACACTGTTATTGTATGATTTGCCATAATAATAATAATAATAATAATAATAATAATAATAATAATAATAATAATAATAATAATAATATGATTCATCCTTAATTCTATTACTCTTCATCTCAGCCTCAGTACATAATTCTGGGGTAATGAAGCATGCACATTCCCAGGTTGTTACATCACTATAAAGCCCTATCAGAAAATTGACAGATATTCCACATGTGCATCACTACATAAATAAATTATCATCTTTATGGTAGGTATTATACTGTATTAACTTTCTTGCTTTAGACTCTGAATGATGCATAGAATACAATCTCTGTAGATAGAAGTGCACCTTGTTTACTCCAAAGAAACAAACTAGTAGCCTTTCTTGCACATAGAATTGATATTCATTTAGTCTGAAACACAGAGTAAATTTGAATCTTTACCATGAGTTGGTAGGATTTCCTTTTTTAGGTTAATTAGGCTTGAAATTTAGGATCAGAAGAGCAGAGAAGATAAATGGGCAGAGACAGAGCTTCACATAGATATGTCAGTGTCATATTTAAAGAATAAAAGAAGTTTTTGAAAAAAGCTTTATGTCTAGATCCTCATCTGGTATGAATGAGAGGACTTGGCAAATAGGAAGAATTATGGAAGTTTTTTCTTTGTCTGTTAAAGTGTGAGCTATATCACAAATTCTGTCTTCCCACAAACAACAGCTAATCTCTACCAAGGCAGTCTTATTTCGCACTGGAGATGCTCACAAGGAGAGGAGCACAGCATAAGTCTTTGGTTGCTCACTCTGCTTTGTACACTGGTCAGTGCTTGCAGGAACGAGAAACACTTTTGGCTCTTTCAGATATTTCTACGAGGAGTGGATTTCTGATCAATAAAACATTTTTCCTAGTAGAGTGTAGGGGGTCTTCCTTGCCAAGTACCATGGAAGACTACAGGACACTTGTCTTGAGTGAAGTTAGCTTTGTTCTTAGAAACTGCAACTTAATCTCTTCCTGTCAGGCTTTGTCATGACACTAAATCAGAAAATCAGTTAACTCACAAACACCCCAATACACACTGTCTTTGAGATGTTAAACTCAGGTTTTCATAAGGCTATGAAAGGCAGCGCTTTGTGGGATTCCAAAGCCTCTGCCACTGCATGGCTGCCAGTTGGAAGGAGACTGTACAGCTTCCCATGGCTCCCTTCCATCAGACCCACCACATGCTGGGTGGAGAGATGGTGTTACAGATCTCCTTTTTGCAACTTACTGCAGAAATTTCTCTCTCAGCCTTTCAAAGACATATACTGATTGCTTTCTCCCTATCTAGCTGGCACTTCCAAGGCATTTCTATGTATGCAGGTACATACCTGTTTTTGTAAAATCCAATTATCTTTTTTCTAACAAAACCAATGTGATTCAATGTGATCTGTTGGCTTCAAGTGGTTTGTGGTGCAGGGTTCCATAAGAACTGAACTTTAGTTCCCAATCTCTCCATAGAAACTAATTTTCTTTTCCACATAGCATGCCATAAAATCTAAGCTGCAGTAAGAAAAATCTTGCACAGGAAAAGGCGTTATCCATCCCCTGCAGTCTGTCTAAAGAGACTTTTGAAAAGCCATGTATGTGGACATACACAGGATGCATCATTCTGAATAGAAAATAATTCCTTCCTGCCTGGCAGATCCATCATCTTTACTCTGCTTTTTTTATTTTTCAGGTGTATTGCTGCAGCCCAGTTAATACATAAGTCGATACGTTAGTCAGTCAGATATAAGGAAACCCCAGGGGGAAGAAAAGTCTCTCTTCCATGGTGATATGTATTCATGGAAAGGCCTGGATAGATATGTAAAAAATGATCATGTTGTAAAAAATTTGTGTCATGTTTACTTCATTTTCCTTGGCTCCTGCTTTCAAATGGTCTTTAGACTTTCCTCTCTCCACTGGACAATTAAGCTTCCTGGGTCAGATTTAAAAGCTGGAGAAACTGTTAAAGGTAGCATTTAATGAGCAGAAATCTCCTGATAATTCTAATAGGATTTTAAAAATGCAAACAAATGTAGTGTAAGTTCAAATATTGTAAAATCATGTAGGTCATAAAGAGTTGTTTTCCTAAATGATCTCATGGACAAATACTTTAAAAAAATCAAAAGAAAGAGGTAGATGTAACTGGTAACTAATTCAGAGTAGACCACCCTTCCTTGCGGCATCACTAAGGATGCTGCTGATCAGCTATTTAGATATACAATTGTAGCATTCCACCTTTATTTAGGTTGGAAAAGGCCTTTAAGATCATTGAATCCCACTGTTAAACCTGCACTGCCAAATCATCCACTAAATCATGTTCTTAAGTGCCACATCTACATATCTTTTAAATATCTCCAGGGGTGGTGACTCAACCACTTCCCTGGGCAGCCTGTTCCAATGCCTTTTGGTGAAGAAATTTTCCAAATATCTAATATAAACCTGCCCTGGTGCAACTTGGGGGAGTTTCTTCTTATTCTATCACTTCCAGCCTGTGAGAAGAGACCAACCTCCACCTCGCTACGACCTCCTTTCAGGTAGTTGTAAAGAGCAATAACTACTCCCCTGGGCTTCTTCCTCTCCAGGCTAAACACCCCTGGCTCCCTCAGCCACTCATGAGCCTTGTGCTCCAGGCCTTTCACCAGCTTTGTTGCCCTTCTCTGGACACCTTCCAGTACCTCAGTGTCCTTGCTGAGGGACCCAAAACTGAAAGCAGCATTCAAAGTGTGGTCTCACAAGGGCTGAGTACAGGAGGATGATCACTGCCCTGGTCCTGCTGGCCACACTATTTCCGATACAAGCCAGGATGCCACTGGCCCTCTTGGCCACCTGGGCACACTGCTGGCTCATGTTCAGCTGCTGTCGACCAGCACCCCCAGATCCTTTTCCTCTGGGCGGCTCTCCAGCCAGTCTGCTCCAAGCCTGTAGGGCTGCATGGGATTGTTGTGATTGAAGTGTAGGACCTGGCACACTACCTTGTTGAACCTCATAAAATTGGCCTTGACCCATCGATCCAGCCTGTCCAGATCCCTCCACAGAGCCTCCAGCAGATCAACTCTGCCACCCAGCTTGGTGTCATCCACAGATTGACTGAGGGAGTGCTTGATCCCCTCGTCCAGCTCATCAATAAAGATGTTAACCAGGACTAACCCCAGCACTGAGCCCTGGGGAACCCTACTAGTGACTTGCCACCAGCTGGATTAAAATCCATTCACCACCACTCTCTGAGTCCAGCCATCCAGCTAGTTTTTTATCCAGCCAACAGTGCACCTACCCAAACCACAAGCAGCCAGTTTCTCCAGGACAATGCTGTAGGAAATGGTGTCAAAGACTTTACTGAAGTGCAGGTAGACAAACAGCATCAACAGCCTTTCCTTCATCCACTAAGTAGGTTACCTAGCCATAGAGGGAGATCAGGTTGGTCAAGCAGGACCTGCCTTTTCTACCCATGCTGGCTAGTCCTGATCCCCTGGTTGTTCTGATATGATTGTGATTAAACTCCCTCATATGATTATGTTAAACTCACAGAATGTATACTAAACGCTAACTCAGAGGAAACAATGTGTTTGTAAATTGTTCCAGGGAGAAAAGTTCTTTTTCCTGCTGCAAAAAGGCAAGTCATGCTTCAGGCTGTTGCTTGTAATGCCAGTCCCTAGAACAAACCATTCTACATAGTAAATTACTAAATCTCCACTCGGAATTCATTAATGTCTTACAAATAAGAAGAAAAAACCTACATAATACAGTTAAAATTCAATAGAAGGGCTTAGTGGCAGCAAGCGGCTTAAAACCCTTGTTAATGCAGACTGAGGCTTGTGTTTCTCTTGCAGACTGAGGCTTATGTTACTCTTGTTTGTAGTATTTTATGTGTTTGTTTTTGCTTTTTTTTTTTTCATTTTTGTGCAGAGGCTGAACGTGACTAGAATATTTTACTGATGTAAAATGCTATTACGTAGCCACAGTGATGCCAAAGCTAATGCATGTTTTGCACAATAAAAATATTTTAGCTGTTTCCCCTGCGTGTTCTGTGATATTGTGACTGTATATAATGAGCTTTACCAGCTCCACTGTGGTCTGAAAAATATGTATAACCTAAGAAAATAAACCCCCATACTATAGCATGTGCTAGGGCACAGTGGAACAATATAGTCACAGACTGTCTCCCTAAAGAAGCTCAGCAGCTGTTGTTGTCATTTAATTAATTTAAGTAGCAGGCAACACTATTTCAACTCAAACTAGAAGTTTCTTGGTAACTCATGCTTGAGCCCTAATTTCACAAGAGCTGTGGCAGACAGTTCGGACTCCTCACATCCAGCTAGTGAAATCCCTCTTGTCCTGGTGATGTTCCATGTTTTTCTAGTCACTTGTCTTTTATGGACCAACCAGAGTAGATCCTTTCCTACATGTGAGGTAGGAGTAAGCTGATCATGTGGGGTGGATCAGATCCGTACTCCCTCTCATGAACACAGCATGTAATCCTTAATAATCGGTGTTACACTGTCTCTGCAGGGAAAGGGAAAGACATACAACCCTGATCCATGCCTTGCTGCTAACAAATATCCTTCAGGGTGTATTAAGCTCTCATTTACTCCCATGCAATCCCACTGATTACTAGGAGGAGCTCTTTCAGTGAGGAGTCACCAAGATTACTGTGCACCAAACTTCATCCTAACATTTTTGCCATGGCTTTTCAGCTCCAACTACTTTTGGACCACCTGACTGAGTACTAGGGAACTGGCAGGAGGAGATTTGCAGCCCATTTGCTTTTTATTCTAAGGTCAAGAAAGCTAGATCAGCTTTCTACACCCCTGTCTTTTTTTTTCTCCTTAAGAAGGCCAACCCTTCTAAGAACAACTGCACTTCTATAGCTGCTGTTTACTCATTGCTTCAGAAGAGAGCAGTGTTTGGTTTGACAGCAAACATGTAGCTCAAGAGATGTTCTTAGATGCTTAAGCCTGTTTATCCAAGGTTGTTTTCTTAAGAATAGCTCTTGCTACCTAGATTGAAGTAATTGCTACAAAACAAAGCAGACTTTTATACTGAGAATACCTGCTTGATTAATTGTCACAGATGAAATGACTTGAGCAGATTAAACAGGATCTCTGCTAATTTACCTTGTCCCCAGCATCTGTTTTCATGAGCCCAGTTATGGTCTTTGGCTACCTTTTTTATTTAGATGATTGGTTTTTGGGTTCTGGTCTGTAATCTGGGTTTATGACAAGCTGGGTAAGTACTGGGGAGATACAGAGTTCTTTACCTGTAACTGACTGAACATAAAAGGGCTTTGTCACTCATGCACTGTGTAAATTGTTAACCCTTAACTTTAGTAAGGAAAGGAGTTATATTTGGTAGCCAAGGAAAAGCAGTTTCCCCAGCCTTTTAGTCCTAGAAACTTCAGTGGGAATACAGGAAAGAAAGAAGCATTTGAAAAGATAAAGGGCATCAGACTTTTCTAGAGGGAGCTAAGAGAAAACCTAAGAAAAACACTTGGAGGAAATAGGAACAAAAAATACCAGGGACCTTGGTGCTTCAATGAATTGCTTTCCTGCATTTTGACACATTTTGTATAGCAACCAGGAAGACAAGAAGACTGCAGCTTAAAAAGTGTAGATAAATAGATCATCTCATATAGCACTGTATATCTCACATGCAAAACCAACTGTAAATATTTAGATAATATACAATCAAATGCTTATGAACAGATTTTTTTTTCTTGTACTATGTGCATTCTGTGGGGATGAGGGACAGTAGAAAGAGCAAGTAGCTAACATCTTGATTATTTAGGCAAGAAATTGTTTCTTTGCTTAAAAGGGAGTAAAATTGAAGTTTGATTCTGATACTGATTTCTGTTAATTCACTTACATAGCACCTTGTCAGAGAAGAGCATATTTGAAATCAGTGAAAATACAGAGTGTGTTCACTTTGGGGCATTACTCTACTAAGATGAATAAAAATCAAATCTCCGGGGCTCAAAGGAGTTCCTCTCTTTTCTAGAAAAAAGTGCTGCCTCAAAAGGGAGAAGAGTAGGTGACACTGAGCTAGGAAGAACATCATATAAATTATTCAAAAGCTACCACATATACCTAGCTCTTAGTATATGCTGTTTCATATAATCTCCTGTTTCATGTGACTACACATTTTCCAATATTTGGTTCATTTTTTTATAAGTTCTGTCAATGTTTTCAAGCACCTGTAGTTAGTAGAAAAAATTATCATCTTTGAAGGTCTCAGTACTTAATATTACACTGTGGACCTCTTTTGGAGCTTAGCTCTTTGGCTGCTTGTCACAATGACACATGAAAATAATGAGCAGAATCAATTTATGTCATTATGTTCTGGCTTCACTGTAGTTAGACTAAAAGATGTTTTAGTTGGAGGGGGTTTAGGTAAGCATTCAGAATGGTTCCTTTGTTTGAATAGCCATAGAAGCTCAGTGCAGTGGAACAATGATTTATTTAAATGATTTATTTAACTAAGGTAATAACTTGCATGTCGGAGAGATCAGAGCTGCGAAAATGCATTCTGCACTGTTTTGTGATATATACTTAGCTACAGAGGTACCATTAACACAGAGATATATTGGTGATGTTCAGTTGTGTAGGAGTGGCTCTGATGATTGGTACACTTCTGGCTTTGTAGTTGGAGTCCCAGCACTGCCCATGAGTTGTGCAGTAAACACCTCTTCCTTCAGCATGAAAATCTGGAGCAGAAGAAAGCCTTATATGTATTTAAGTCCCTTCCCTGCATGCTTTAACATGGCACTGTGGCCTTCAGGGTATGAAGAAAGCTGTTCATGTGGGCATGCACTTTCAGTGGCAGACAGATCAAGGAGACTCTGATTCATATTTTGCCCTAACTTACATCTGTGCATCTTCCATTGCCTGAAATAGGCACTTCTTGCAGTTAGGTCATTATATGACTGCAGGTTTCAGGTGCAAAAAGTTCTGCATTCTTCTAAAGCTAAAAATAATTTACAAGATGCAAATAGAGGCACAAAACCAGCACAAGGAAGGTGACTCAGTCCATAAGACAAAAGTTGATTTCTGTGAATCTGAGGATAAACAGATTTTTATCTTCTAGTAATTGGATAGAAGATTTCTGGTGCAAAATTTTGATTTTGTCATGGGCTACACAAGAATCCTTTTCTTAACCTTCACAGAAGGTTTATATTTCACTATTGTTTCCCCTTCTCTCCTCCCACAGCATTCTCAAAAGCCTGGAACAATGCTTTGTCTCTGGTCTGGTGATAAATATCTTATTTCTGAGAGCAGTGCTAACTCCTTTGTGGTGCTGTTTTTCATGTTATTATATTCATCTGTCACACTTTTCATAACATAGCTGCATGGTTAGTGCATTTTCCTATTGGGTCTTTTTCTTTAGAAACCCCATACTCATCAGAATTTCAGTCTATGCTGAAGGTACACTTACAATCTTGAAGAGCTGGAGAGTCGTAAAACCCGTGTTTTGCACTTGAGGGAAGCACACAATACAGTACTAAGTTCCTGGAAATTTAGGAATGTCTTTAAAGACCTTTGTGTCCTCTTTTCCTTCTCTTCTCAGAGGATATTTGGATATCTACATTTTACATGGGTGAACTTTTGAAAAAGGTAGTTGCTATCATGCAGAGGCTCTGTGTTGTTTGACTGCCTCAAGCAGGGCTGGCTTCTATTTGGGCTATAATCCTGAAGTAGCCACTGCAGCTGTGGTAGTAAGTCCACCTTCACCTCCCTTCATGAGCCTTTGTATGCTGACAAGGCTTGAAGTGGAAGGGGATCTGGCCAGCAAACACAATGCTGTCACTTAGAAATGGATGGCAGTAGAAATAAGGCTTGAATGCAAGACCAGGACTGGAAGATGCCTTCTACATGGGAGGACTTACTTTCAGCAATGGTGTAAGGGGAATGATATGCTTCGTTGTGAATTGGAGAAAAGCCCCACAGCTGAGGAAGTAGATATTTATGAGTGGCTTTCTCTTAGATGGTATGAAGCTATATGCATGGTGTCAGGTAGAAAAGGGTCCAGGAAACCAAACTAAAATTAGCCCAAAGTGAAATCATCAAGTGCTTCTGTTTACTGATCCATTCTAGTTCTGCCTAATTATTTGCTAATGGAAGAGACTCTAAGGTTTTCTTTTTAATTACTTTCAGCTGTCCATAATTCAAAGTTTCAGAGGAATATATAATTAACCTGTAGTGAATAACAGATCAAAACAAGTTATATATTCATGTTCAGAGTGCAAGTGAAACTAGTTGTAATCCCCAGTTGCAAAGTTTGGATCCCAAGTTCCTTGGGTTTTTGGCACACTTCCACCAGTGAGTTCATGGCTTTGTGGCCCATGTGCATGAAAACTGCAGACACTGTCTCATCTTTCTCGTAATTCCTCAAGTAACTGTTAATGCACATTATCCTCTGGCTAATCCTTATGTATCACTGATACTTGCATTCATAAGTCTTCAAGAAGTAGGCATGCCTCACATTTGAGCTGTCTGAATGTGGACTGGTGTTCTTTGTTATTCCAGCAGCAGCAGCACGTCTCATTGTGACCAGCACTGTGAAATATTTTTGAGATTGCAGAATAAAGATTACAACGCTTGGAGGGTTTTTTCCCCTTAAAAAAAAACCAAACAAAACTCTAATACATTTTCAGATGGTGCTACTTTTTTAACAATCAAATGTATTGGAATGAAATGCAATGTCAATTTGAAAGGGAAAATCATGGAAATATTTATATCAAAATGATTGAATTCTTATTACAGTCTAATCATAACTTTCTGTTGAAAAACTTCACAAACACAACAAGCTATACAATATATGAAAAAAGAAATTTTGATTCATTGGGAATGGCTTAGTATTGAGAACATTGAAACCTTATATATCTTTTCAGACCCGTTTTAGGTCTGTAAACTTCAGTCAACTGTTGTAGAGGAAAATTTTCTAAAATCTTGTCTTAGTCTGGCATAAGACCAGATCTCAAAAAATATATTTTCTGGATAATAAAAAACCTGTTCTTTACCTATTTCTCATATTTAAGTAGACAGCCTTAACTTTTAGGGGAAATGTTTGATTCATAGTATTCTGGTATTTTTTTCAAACACATTTAAATACTTTGCATACAAGGGAGTCTATTGCTAACAATTTCTCAGGCATTGAGAAAGTTAGAGGCATGACTTCTG
Organism: Chiroxiphia lanceolata; assembly: GCF_009829145.1. Taxonomy (NCBI): domain Eukaryota; kingdom Metazoa; phylum Chordata; class Aves; order Passeriformes; family Pipridae; genus Chiroxiphia; species Chiroxiphia lanceolata. The sequence goes on along the minus strand of NC_045642.1, from coordinate 20,027,513 downwards.
AAGTCCTGCAGTCCTGTATGTATCACTTACTCAAATATAAACCAGAGTTAGTGAAAAAAATTTTTCCTCTAACCACTGCCAATTCAATAAAACCAAAGGTTTTCTTAGAGAATGCATAGTTTTTGACTAATTTTCAGTGGCAGTTGTTCAAGTCTCATTACAACCAAGTTAAAAATATTCTTTTGACCTCAGCATTCTGATTACATTACAATAAAATATTAATGTTAAAATTAAATGTTTTTGAAAGATTAAGCAAAATGTTCTTGAATGCTTTATTTTGCATATAAATCCTCAATTTTAAACTATTATTCTGAATTGGAATTAAATAAGGTATTAAAATTTGCATTTTCCTGCTAGCAGAAACTTTGTTGTTCAGCCATCTCTCCTACTTAAATAAACAGCCACGGTCTTTGGGGAAACTGAATTTTCCAGCTCCAAACCAGTAGTTTAGTCCATGGAACATTTGGAATGATGTGTCCAGTGAATTAATTTTGTTTACATCTCTAGCATTTGAGAAATAACTGCAAAAAATACCATAAAGACTACACCTTTAAAATGCCATAAAGGCACCACTGCCATTTCAGAGACTTCTTCAGAGCAGTAAATATGCAGTGTTTATGAAATGTGGGAGGCGATGGATTATGCGTCAGATTCCCCAGTTATATATGATGGAAGCAATCCAGACTTTCCCCTCTCTTTTGGCATCTTGTGCTATAACTTTTACTTGATTTTCACTTTTTATTCTAGTGCCAACAATATGCCTAAGCAAGTAGAAGTCCGGATGCATGAAAGTCATTTAAATCCAGTGGAGCACAGATCTGGGAACATATGTGTGCAGTTCTGCCAGTCACTCCACAGGAATCTGCTCCTGACTCTTACTGTGTTTGGTAAGCTACATCCTCTGGTCTGGACAATCTGTGTGTATCTGTATTTGTTCATGTAGCACCACAGTCCCTGTCTGTGGTCATCAGCTGTTCCAGCTGAAAAATGCCCATGGACATTGTCGCTTTAAGTCAGGTGTGCAGGGTGTTACTGACACAGCATGGAGCAAATCCACACCACAGAGATACATTCTGTGTCTGGTTTGAATGGACTGTGATTTCAGCCCCAAAGCCAGTCAGATCAATGTCATTCAGTAGAACTAAATGCACTACACATCTTTGCTCTCAGTGATTTGGAAAAAAAAAAAAAAAAAAAGACAAAAACTTTTTAAAATTTCCTTTCCTTCATCTTTTATCTCTCAGTTTACACTCCACTGCTTTTAAGTTTTGTCTTCCCTTTCTGTAGCTGTAAGCCAGCACTCCATGATCTCATCCTGAATATTGCCTCTGGCTTTAGCAGCTTCCAAATACAGAACAGTTTGACATTTTATTGTGGTTCACTGGCTCTTTGCCTGTTTCTTTTTCACTGGAAGCCCAACAGCCAAATGCAGCAAATTTGTAGACATATTCTTATTGTGTTATTCTTTGAAAGACCAGCTGCAACTGATCTTGAGCTGCAGATGTCACGTCCATATTTTCAGCCTGCAAAACTCCATACTGTTGAAGTGTTTGCTTAGAGTCATCTTTAAAAGGTACCTGATGCTGTTCCAAAAAAAGTTTTAAATACACAGGTATTTTTCATTGTATCAAACGGATACTTCAAAGAGTCATAGTTGCTGAAAATCATAACTCAGGCTTTGCTACCGAGTTTTATTACACTTGAGATGTGGGCTTGGAATCAGGAAAACAAAGGCATCCTGGATGTAAACATAAAATGCCCATTCATAAAGGCCATGTTATGGAAGTAAACATGGCCTTTTTTTCCCCTAGACTATGCTTTAACAGCCTCAATCCTGAAAGGGAGGTTTAGGTGCTATCACTGTGGAAATCTACATAAGAGATGGATGAAGGGATTGTTTGTGATCTGAGAACATTAGCACAAAGAGAAGGATGCAGACCATCAAAAGAACAGAGTAATATGTGAGTCCTAAGAATCAAGTATTCTTCAATGATATGTGCAGTATTCCAGATCAGGCACTCTGTCCCAAAGTGCCCCAAATGCAACTTCAGTGTATTTTCCTTACGGGACTATTCTACCTTACCTAAACCTGCAGGGTTTTTCTTAGACTGTAGAACAGCTACTCATGCTGACCCTGTCTTCAAGTGGTACCATTCCTATGTTGAGAGCTAAATGTTGTACTCCGAAGAGCTGGATCCTAACCCTGACTCCTCTGTCAGTTCTATATGGACTTATATAAATCACTCCACCTCTTGATGCCTCAATTTTATTAGCTGTAGAATGATTATATGAATTATATTTGACTATCCCTCCCTTCCAAAGTCTGTGTTGTACCAAAGATCAGCTGCCCCGTGTAACCATTTTTCTTCTGGGCTGTTCTTCTGGATAATCAATGCACATTCAGCTATTCTTAAGTTACTTACCTGCTCTTTTTTGTTATTATTTTCCCAGGTGTTATCCTGGGTGCAGTGTGTGGGGGTCTTCTTCGTCTAGCAACACCTATTGACCCTGACATCATCATGTTAATAGCCTTCCCAGGAGATATACTTATGCGGATGCTAAAAATGCTGATCCTCCCTTTAATTATCTCCAGTTTAATCACAGGTAAGATCTATTAGCCATAAATACTTTAAGATGCTTTCTACAGATATCACCTTGTTTGCTTTTTGTGGTGTAGGAAGAACAGTAGTGTGATCCTGTCAGGTGTGTATTTTAGAATTAATTTCTGAATAACTTAGTTGGTTTTAATATGTATATGCTCCAGTGAATTTCATTTCAAACACACGCACACATACTACTATTAGAAATTTCTTAGTATACCGTTTGATATAATTCCTGGATTGGACCTTGCAAATAAGATGGCATAACACTAGTAAGCATAGCCTTCTTGAAGATGTGGTGTCAACCAGACCATGACCAGTTTGCAGCAATCAAGGGCAAAAAATGGTTTGATATCTTCTCTATTTTTCAATGCCTACAATGTCTGCAATTAGATGGGATCTTAAATGGTTCTCTATAAATTATTAGCAGTAGATGCTGCTCACATAAGAACTATAGGGAGAATCTGTCTAGTGGTGAGAACTTCACTAGAACAAAAGTAAGTACCTGTAGGCAGTCATTAAACTTTGAAAATTATAAAGGTTTTTATTTTATAATTATTGAATTGGATATTGAGTATCAATATATTTGTTTGTTTCTTAAAATAAAACACCTGCAGGACTGTCTGGTTTAGATGCTAAAGCAAGTGGCCGACTGGGCACAAGAGCCATGGTCTACTACATGTCCACCACTATTATTGCTGCTGTGCTGGGTGTGATTTTGGTTTTAGCCATCCATCCAGGGAATCCGAAACTCAAGAAACAGCTTGGTCAAGGGAAGAAGAATGATGAAGTATCTAGTCTGGATGCTTTCTTGGATTTGATCCGAAACTTGTTCCCTGAAAATCTAGTTCAAGCATGCTTTCAGCAGGTAAATCCTTCTACTCCTTGGTAAGACTCTTCACATCTTTCACTTACCAGGACTTTCTGTAGAGTTAATGTCATTGTTTAGGTGAATCGGATGATGCAAAGAGGAATACAGGTCTGAAGTCTTGAGCAGGTAAATGAAAGAACATTATTTATAGCTGCTTTGGTTGTAGTTGTTATTTAAATTCATAGAGCTTTTTTAAAGAAGATGATTTTTGGTTTTTTATTAAGTAAACTTTTTTTGTGCTTTTTATACAGTATCTGTGGTCATGAAACCTGCCCTGGGGCTGATCTTTGACCCAGGTTGAATTAGTTGCAGAGCTGATGGTTCTGCAGTGCCCTGTTTGGAATACATGGATGATATTCATTCCAGCTGGTTGCCAGCCCCGAAATACAACCTCTCTTAACCTCTAATGCTTTGTTAGAGTTCAGACTAGGTGGAGATAACAGAGCCAAGTGGCTGACCACCCTACAGGTGGCTCCACCACACCAGGTTTGGAGCATGCTGGGAAAGAAAGATGCTTGCCCCATGTGTTGCTTGCTCTGTAAGTAGATAATTAGATGATTTTATCTAAAAGCTTTTCACCAATGCCTAATCAAAACAGCTTTACTTTGAAAGGTAAAATAAATGAAAAATGTATGCTTCCTAAATTCTGCTTAAGCATATTTTTGGTATGTAAGCTGCTTTTCTCCTACAACTGAATTGCTTGGAAGTAATGCAGACAGGTTTTGGTTTCAGGGTTGTTTTGGTTTGTTGTTTTGGTGGGGTTTTTTTGGGTTTTTTTTTTGATGTAACAGGATTTGTTGTCAAACCTGTTTTTAAGTGTTCCTTTGTGAAATGGCATGGTTGCTGGTGCTGTGGTTATGGCCAAAGAATAAAGTGAAGAGGGGGAAGGGAGAACAGGCCATGGGGGAGTGGGAAAATGGAGGGTCATCTAAGCTGCCAAAAGGGCTTGGATTGCTTCACTTCTTACATGGACTTCCACATAAAAACACATAATCTTTGGGGATTTAGAAAGAGAACATTCTCAATATTTCCAAATCATCATGGGAATGTCAGTCATGTGGTCAAACTGTTGGTGGCTAAACATCACATGTAATGTGAAATGTATTTCTGCAAAATTAAGTGAGGGAAAGCAGGATGCTTATGGTTTTTTTCTTCCTTCCCCTTGTTTGAGCTGTGGAAGAGAGAAGAATTAAATTTCTGGTCACTTGAAATTGATCAAATATCTCAACAGAGGGGCAAAAACCAGTGGAAAGTAGAATTAAGCTACCTTTCTCAGATAGTTTTCTTAAAACCTTAATACTGTTTTTTCCGTGTGTGTAATTCCAATGTTCAGGTCACTTCTCTAGTTATGGATCACCATTTCCCTGATTGTTTTTCAATTTAGTCAAAAAAACTTCTGAGATTTTTTGCTTTCCAAAATTTGATTTTATCAGATTCCAAACTAATTGCTAGTGAAAACCTCTGCCACAAAGCCACATTTCTTTTGCAAAGTAGGTCACGCTCCTTTCTAGATGGAACTTATGCCTCTCTTAACCCTTAACTCCTCAGTAAGGAGTTAGGCTTTACTTGAATCTCTCTAGGAGGAAAATTAACTCTTTTTAATGGTGTCAGCATATATTTTCTCTTCCTGCATTTATACAGTCTCTTTCTGTAATCATTCAGTGTTTCTAGGTTGCCTTAGGAGGAAGAAGTGTTTTGCAGTAATCCTGAGAAGAATGGTTCTGAAGGGTGTGCAGCAGTGCTGCTGTACAGTGTGTGTGGGAGTTTAATATGCCTTCCACTGTGACCGGGCAGAAAGTGATGAAGAGATTCAGGTGCAGTTTTGAAACAGTTCATTTACAAACTGGACTCTGAATCATCGTTGGATTTCAATCTCTCCTGAATTTTAGTATGGTCCACTAGAAAGTTTTAATTTAAAATGAAAATTGCTATTCCAGCAGAGATAAGACTTCATGTGCCATGAAAAACCATGACACTATCATCTCTAAATATGACTATGACATTTTAGTGGTGTTTCTAGCCTCAGACATTGTTGTCAGAATCTAAGCTTTATATTAGATTCAGCATTTTTAGTGACCGTGGCCTTGTGCTGGCCTTGTGCAAAGAAGTGCTGAAGACTTTTTACTTAAGTGACTGTAGTGGAATTTGAGAGTGTGTATAGTTTTAATTTCTGTGACTCAGTTCTTACATTCTGAATACCTCACATAAAAAAATATTGTTGACAGCATCCTTCAGATGAACTCTGACAAAAATATAAACATGCAAGAATGTTGGATTGTTTAAGGACAACCAAAGCATTTTTCTTGTGCAAAGCTACATAGGCTTTCTGTCTATATCCTCCTCTCCAGATTTAAACAGCAGGTTTTGAGAGGAGGGATGTAAGATATTTTAAAACCATAAGGTTTTAATTATATGGATTGAATCTGGATCATCATCCATAGTACTTCAATCTTCATCTCAACAGGAAAGAGGTGCAAGTGTACTTTCGAAGGCTAATGCACCGTTTCTCTTGCCTTGCTCAAACATGTTTCTAGGAACAAGAAAAGTAGGGAGCAGGTGGGAAAACATGGCAAGGCAGTCACAGTGTCCAAACCATTTTGCCTGTCCCAGAGCCATGAAGAGGCAGAAAATGGTGAAGATGTGAAGTGGGAGGAAAACATCCCTTCTAAAAGTAGCAAGTCACAGATCTCTCTCTTTCCACTCCCTCCTCCCTTTTTTTACCTAGCTGTAAACTCAAGCCGTTTTCTCCACCTAGCATTCCTTCCCAGCTTTCCCTTGACCCTGCCTTTCATGTGCCAGAAGGGTCTAAATCCATTCAGATGCTGATGTCTTCTTTTTATGAGGTGGTCAGATTTCTGTCTGGGAGCACTGATAATTTTTCTGTTATCTGTCGCTCACAATATTTTAATTAGAGAGCTTGAGGGACTGTATATTCCATTTTGAGCTCTTGCAGTCAAGAGCTCAAAAGCTGTAAGAGAAGTGTTGGAAAAGTCTTAAATTTTTGATTCTTAAATTTTTGAGCTGGCCAGACCTGAATAATAAGCCTTACTGCAGAGTTGCTGCCATGACTGATCTTAGATGCTCTTACCTTTGGTGCTGAACAAATGGTATCAACATGTAACATGCAATCTGTGAAGCACCCTTTGTGAACCATCTGGACAAAGGAAATAACTGTCTGTAAAATGTTACACTGTAGTAGTAAGGAAAGAGTATTTGCCATGCTTTTCACACTAGAGTAATGAAGAAGACCCCCAGAACTTTGTAACACTTTAAACTATTGAAAAATAAACTTATTTTTGGAAGAGGGATAAGAGATTGTGGAATGCCGTGTCTAATCCTTTAAAAATATAGTTTCCTGGAATTTCAAGTGCGGACTGTTTTTATTATTGTTTCCTTATTTACCATATGGATTGTATTCAATCTGTTTCCATTCTCATCCTCCCTCTTTATTGCCTTCAGATCCAAACTGTCACCAAGAGAGTGCTGGTGCCACCACCCATTGAAGAGCCACCTAATGTCACTGATTCTGCTTTGGCTATGGTGAATGAGACAGCACCACCAGAAGCCCAACTGGTCATTAAGAAGGGACTTGAATTTAAGGATGGCATGAATGTCCTGGGTAGGAAAGTTTTTTGCCTGTCAAATATGTATCTCATATGTATGACACAGCTTTTTGCTGTGACTGATCAGTGTTGTCAGATCTGCTCTTCAGTGCAAGTTTAGTCTCTCCAAATAATCATCAAGTGTTATCACCTACTGGCTGCCCATTGGTCTCTGAGATGAGTATATCACAGAAACAATCAAGTGGATTGTTCTGTATTGGCAGCTTTGCAGTTATGAGTTGGAGTACAGTAGCAAAGCATGTAGGAGGTACCCAAAATACCCTTTCATCCTAGAAGAAGCCAATCTAGACTAATACTAATGCATATTGGCAAAACAGCACGGGGGAGAGCTTCAAGAGCCAGTGCTTCACACACCCGCTGATGAATTTGAGCTAAGTTGTTTCCAGTAGGTGTCTTGGGCATGCTGAAATAATTTGGCTTGAGGCAGAGCCTGAAGTGAGAGGTGGGGTGTGAACCACACCACCCAAGAAAAATCCCAGAAAGGCTTGACACATCTCTGAGTCACAACTCCCTCCTCCTTTCATCTTGGCTGCTGACCTTTGCCAGCTGCAAATGCCATCAAGCCATCTTGTCTGGACAAGCCAGCAAGTGGGGGAGGTAGGAAGACTTTGCCTATCTCCCACCCTTTCCTGAAACAACTGTTCAGACTGGGGCAGGAGCTCACGGGAAACAAATAGCTGGCACGCCACTTCTATTTTCTCCTCTGTGCCTAGAGTCACTGTTTTGTCAGCCCAAAGAGGAGAGCTCCTCCTTCGACTTTTTATTTTCTGGATGTGGGTGAAGTCAGTCACAAATTAGCTCTCAATTTCTAACCTCATTGGCACACCTACTCTTGAAGCTACTCTGTGACAGCATGTCCACAGGGCTGAGGGCGACGCCTGTGTACTGTCCTCAAAGTGGGACAGTATGTGGCAGTACCTAATCTGCTGCTTTCTCTCACCACTAGACCATAACCTTTTATGGGCAAGTGGCCCTTTACAGACTCCTTACAGCTGATGAACAGATCCTGCTGACAGTGGCTGCTGTGTCTGCAGAGCTTCTTTAGGTGTTGGTGAGTTGGTTGGCAGTGGCTGCTTTGCTTAGACATAGGGGAGATGGTAGTATCAATAAGCTGGTCTTGTTTGTCTATGAAGCAGCCTGCTCCACAAGAGCCACTGTGTCCTGCCTGCCTTCACGGCTCTTCCTTGCATTCAGCATCTGTGGGCAGAGGAGTCACTTGCTTTCAAAGCTGCGAGTTGGCATTTTGCACCATGTGTGAGGCAGAAGCTCATTGCCTCTGCTGTTACCCTCACCTGCTTTCCTCTCTCCTGAACCTTTACTTATGCATTAAAATGAAACAACCATTCTGACATGAGGGATGCACTGTATCACTATATTTAATGCTAGACTTGTTTTGTGTAGGCTCTTCATGGATAAGAAAAGATCTAGAAGGCTGAATACAGTTCCTACAGAAAATAAATATACAGTTTAGGGGTGGGATTTTCTGTGGTGTTTTGACCAATGACTCTCAAATGTTACAGAGTTTTTTGGTTTGGTTTGGTGTGGTTCGATTTTGAATGAAGAAGTGAAAATGTTGGGGAATTGCCATCCAGTTTGCATAAACTGTACAAGCCAGGCAAATTCCTGCAAATATGAACCAATCTTAGTCTTATGACTAACACAGCAGTTCATTTGGAATTAATGAACAGAAAAACCTGCCTACTAACATTTTCTGATGCAGATTCTGAATTCCAGGAAGTAAGTTGGTATCTGAAAAGCTTTTAATTATTTCTTTACGCTCTGCGGCACACAAATATATGCTTCACTTCCCTATTCAAGTGAGTCAACGGAGATAACTTGGTTCTAAAGAATGACTTTACATCCAGGAAATTGGATTAAAAAAAAAAAAAAAAAAGAAAAAATCTGGTTACTAAATCCAGTGTGAGGGTATGGAACAGCCTGTCTTTTCCCAGCATATTTGTAGGTCAAATTCCCTTCTCTTGAATGCTTTTGAGTCGTGGTAGGTTTTTCCTTAGGAATTTCCCTGCTGTTTACACATTTGTTAAATACTGAAGTCATATCATGAATGAAAATTTACCCTCAAAGGATGACAGAAGATTCAAACCATCTGTCAGTATCGATTAATAATCTGACTCTGGCCACTGAAAGTTGCTGGATGGAAAAGGTTAACATTGAAGACACAGCTCCAAAGTAATACATGACAGATGCACTCTGTTGTTTTTTCACACTGATAGTCCAATACTCCAGATATTCACACCTTAGCATTGAAATTTAGGAGCCAAATGTTACTCGTATTGAATGCTATGATTTTGTATCCACTGATAGCCTGTTCCAGTGAAATTATTCTGTTTATTGGGAGTACTGTGGCTAAGCTTAAAATGCAATACTTACCTTCTACTCCTACCTCCAGCTTCTTCATTTAACTGGAATACTCCTGGACTGCAAAAGTTATGTTCAGGGCTACTTTTGCCTTTCCCTGCACTCCAGGACTCACTAGACTGTAGTTTGAATCTGTCAAGGGACTTTTGTAAAGCCTGAGAAAAACACTTGGTTTCTAGTAACTGTTTTAACAACAGAGTTATGATATAGCAGTGTGTTACCTCTCCCATTCACCAGGGCTTATGAGTTATGATATAGCAGTGTGTTACCTCTCCCATTCAACAGGGTTTATGAGGTTTCTAATAGTTGCATGGCGCTGAGAAGATTATTGTATACGTACTTTTTGATGATCAGGTTAACTCAGGAAAAAAACACCAATAAAATCATAGCTGGGCTGTGAAGTTGGAATTTAGTAAAATATTGAAGAATCCAAGATGTTCTGAATTTGATTATGGTAGCTGAGAGTGAGTAAATATTAAAAAAATCACAATACATGTAATATCCTATAGTTCTGAAATCCTGTGTAATGTGCTCTAGGACAACCCTGCTTAAGCAGAGAGGTTGGACCAGATGACCTACTGTGGTCCCTTCCAAACGCACCCATTCTTTCATTCTGTGAAGTCTCATCAGCATGTAGTATCAAGACATTGACTAGGTGTAAAAAACTCCTAAAAACCATGGGCTTATGTGCCTTTTTTTTTGTCTTGCCATTTTTCCTGATAGGTTTGATAGGATTCTTTATTGCTTTTGGCATTGCTATGGGGAAAATGGGAGACCAGGCCAAGATGATGGTGGATTTCTTCAACATCCTGAATGAGATTGTAATGAAGTTAGTAACTATGATCATGTGGTAAGTTTGAAGTCCTAACTTATAGAACAAAAAATGATTTTAAGGAAACCCTCATAAAACCTTAATATAGCATATAGTGATCACAGTTTGTTAGTAAACAATGTAATTAGTTGACTTTTTAAAGCCTTGACAGGTATGTCATAACCACAGCAGCAGTATTTCTATTTAGTGAGGATTATTTGATACCCAGTTTGAAATATTTCTGAAGATACTCTGGTCTTCATTTACTGAAGTACAAGACATACACGTAGCAGCAAAGGCCTTCGAATGCCACATTGGTTATGGAAGTTCATTACACAGAAGGACACCTAAGCAAGCAAGAATGCCTCACATAAGAACATCCCAATCTTCCTGGGAGGTTAGCATAATCCCAGGATATTACCTTGGAAGTACAATTACAAAAAAACCTGGACACACACACACTATTTACTGTTTTCTGTAATAAAAATATTTTACCACCAAATAACATTCCAGTAGTTTTCAGTGATGTGTAGTCCCTCCACTCACAGTTTCTGCAGAACCTGTGTCTTACAACCTTGCTGTAGTGGGGTCACTGGAATATATCTGTCCTGTTTTCGAAGTGTACCCATTCATAATAATGGGACCTGACTTAGAATTGACTTTACCAAATTAAGACTGAGCCATTGTTTACTTCTGGTAGGGGATTTCCCCTTTCTTTTTTCTTTTGAGGTGTTTTTCCAAGGACTTCCCCAGAGCTATTTGTATGCAGTGCCAAGCATGGCCATATCACATAAAAACAATTTTTCAGAACATAAAAATGTGTTGGTATGTTTGGCATTGTACTACTGCATTTCATATCTCCTAGGTCTCTGAGAGCAGAAATAACCACTCCAATACAATGAATGTATCATGGCTCATTGCTGCCTGTGATTCCCTGGTGTTCCTGGAAGTGATTTCTTGAGTTACAAGGCCTCTTCTCTGAAACTCTAGATGGGTACAGTTTATAGAAAAGAGGGCAGGGTGCCTGAAGCGCGAGTCTTCAGCATCATCAATTGTTTCAAAGGGAGACTGTTATGCAAGAGTGATGCAGATAGTAACAACAACGTGGAAATGTGCAGAATAAAAGAAAGAACTTAAAGCAATGACTTAAAGCAATAACTTAAAGCATTACTGTTATACTTCTGCTTTCCTGTAGATGATCTTACTGCATAAAACTACAGTTGTTTTTTATTCACGAAGCTTTCAATATTTGCTTTAACCTGCTGGTCTCAACTCTAGAGAGAGAGAGTTTATACTTCACTCCAGAAGCTAGACTTTACTCTTACTTCACTTAGCACCAGCTGGTAGACCCAAGACATAATACCCTGCCTACAATATAAATTTTCTCTAGTAGTCAGTGTTGTAGTGGCAGGAAATCATTCCAATTTCAAGAAATTCACTGTAAATATTAATTTTTTACTGATTTGCTTTTTGTTTCTCTTTTCATGAGAAAAGGAAATTGATGTTGGGAATTCCACTAGTTTGAAATTGATGTTAGGAATTCCCCTTGTTCATTTCTGTCTAGAATTTTAAAAGAATTGTGGCCTGAAGCAAGGGTTTTTTATGTGTCTTTATAAAGAAAAATGCACTTCTTTATGCAGAGTTACATTTTGTTTGATTTATGATTTCTCTGCACAGACAGCTGTAACTCCCGTGGCACCTACAAACCCTCAGGAGCATGGCATTGCTACACAAGCATAAAACAAATCAGACATCTGGCTCTGACAGTGTGTAATTCTTTATAAGAATTGTATTTCGTCAAGTTCACTGAAATGTGGCATTGTATGATAATTGGTATAACAGCTGGCCTTGCATTTCAAGTGATTGAGGGCTTTCCATGTTTTGGGCACATTGTTTGAGAGACCATGAGATATTCTAACAGAAAACAAGAAGCACTTTTATTCTGAAAGTCAGTTTCCTTTGTATTGTCTTTAATTAAGCATCCGAATCACTAATCACCTTTGAAAATATGCATTATCATTTATTTTGAAAGAGGTATTTTTTTTCTCTCCACATTACATTACTTTCTCCCAATTTTTATAAAAGAGATAGAGAAGGTGAATCTCGCTTAAAATTATATAATGTACTAACTTTTACCAGTGCAGGTATATATATATATTGATTTCTATCCATGTACTTTCAAGTATGTTTCACTATAGCTGATTATCAAGTATTTTAAATAATATCCATTCATTTCAATTTTTTTTTGTTCCCCATCTGTGCTACCATTATCATCCTATTCAAAAGTTCCATTTATGTCTTCAGGGAGTCACATGATTAAGGGGACAAAACCCCTACCCAAAGTAACAAAAGGACATAATTAATGAAGAATCCATAAACTAAAAAGCATTTGTTCAAATTATTGAAAGAACATAATGGAAACATTTGTAACCTTCAAGATATAAACAGTTCATTCCAACACATAGTTTATCTCAAGTAAATAATGCAACTCCCTGAAACCATATAAACAATAGTTTGTAAAACTTATGTACTAAGAACAAATCTACACCACTCTTTGTAATGATCCAAGCCTGAGTAACATTGTAGTATGCTTGTACAATGTTATTCCAGGATGCAAAACTATTCAGGAAATGCATATTCCATTTGATGGGATGAAAAATTAAGTAGATGGGGAATTCACTGGAGATGGACATTATTTTTGAAAAAGATGTGAAAACTACGCGTTGAATTTCCATTCAATTCCTGATCTGCACCTTGGCATTGAGCTTCAAAGCTCCCTACTCTTTCTCCAGTCTGTACTATGTTGAGCACGGTTTTTAGGACTACACTGCAAAGACTAGTTCTCTCTATGCTTGTTTTCTTTTTCCAGGTATTCCCCTTTGGGTATTGCTTGCCTCATCTGTGGAAAAATCATTGCCATCAAGGACTTAGAAGTAGTTGCTAGACAACTCGGCATGTACATGGTCACTGTGATTGTGGGTCTTGTCATCCATGGAGGGATCTTCCTGCCTCTGCTCTACTTTGTGATAACAAGGAAAAGCCCATTTTCATTCCTTGCTGGGATTTTCCAGGCATGGATCACAGCACTAGGCACAGCTTCCAGGTACACTTGAGAAATACCAATGTGCTTTATTTTCTAGCCGATTATTAGCTGCTGTTTAGACATAATACATCCGCTGTTCTGACCTTCACTACAAAAATCATTTTATGCCATTGAATAAAAACTGCTTTGAATCCAGCCATGTTGAAATAAATCAAAATACCGCATGTCTTCAGGATTTTTTAAAGAGGTTGTAAAGCTACCTTTCTTTCTTTTCTGGTATTAACCAAATGACTTGTGCAAATTGTGTTAACTCTGTGCTTGTTTTCTCAGCCAGGAAAAAGTGATAATTCTGTTTATTTTGAAAGCATGCTAATACCAGTCTCATTGCATTCAAGAAAAAAACCCAAAACCAACCAAAACCAAACAGTGCTAGGTTTCGAGAGAGAAATGAAAAAACTTCTCAGTTTGTTCTTTCATCCATTTTGGCAGAGTAATGGCACTCCATTGAAAAGCTGAACATTTTAGACTTGTTCTTAATGCACAGAACAGGCACAACAAAGTGTGGAAGCAACATAGCTCTCAGTAATACAATAAAATCAAAAATTGGTGCTTTGCATCAGGGCGGTTAGTAGATCTTGTATTGAAATTATTTTTCAGTTAAATACCATATCTTAAAATGTTTTTCTTCAATAAATGTTTTATTTCTGAAGAAAAATTTATCTTCCATTTTAATTAAAAAGTTGAAAATCAAAAAGGCAAGTTCAAAGCTGACCACCAGAAAATTGAGCACTCTTGATTTCAAGAATACCTTGGAAGAACTGTAATTCGTCTGCCTCTTTGGGTCTGCTCAAAACCACTGTGCTGAATAACTTCTCCCCTGATGAACAAGAGGCTCTGGAAGGGCCTTAGTGGTGTGCATAAATGTCTGATGGGACAGTGTAGAGAAGATGAAGTGAGACTCTCTTCAGTGGTGCTCAGTGACAGGAAGAGAAGCAGTGGGCACAAACTGAAACACAAGAAATTCCATCTGAACACAAGAAAACTCTTTTTACTGTGATTTACTATGAAGGTGTGTGAATACTGGCACAGGTTGCCCAGAGGAGTTGTGGAGTCTCCATTCCTGGAGATACACTAAACCTGTCTGAGCATGGTCCTTGGAAACCTGCCCTGGCTGCTCTTGCCTTGAGCAAGGGGGCTGGGATGGGTGACCTCTAGAGATACATTCCAACTGCAGCAATTCTATGGCTCTGTGAAACAATATGAAATTATAGGAGATATAGTCTGGCCAGAAGTTTTAGTAAATCACAATTTAACTAAGGCTTTTGTTCATTGAAGTGTTTGAGTTTCCGCTTCAACAGTATTTTTTGATGAAGGTATCGTATTTTGAGGAAGTGAATGTAATAGACTGAAATATTCCCACAAAAACAAAGCACTGTGAATCTGTGCAAAGAGCTGTTCCCCTCTTCCAGGCATCTTTTGCATCTTTTCCTATCCTCCAGATGTATTTCATGTCCTTTCTTCCTGTCCTCCAGTGGTACAACATGGTTTGTATCTTTTTGCCCAGCTTTTTCAGTCCTTAATGTCATACAAATTTCTCCCTCTAGAGCAAATTCGCAATCAAAGGAATTTAAGACTTGTCCCTGTACTCATAGGTCTGTCTGTCAGAAAACATCTGGTACTTGTATTTTTCAACAAAATGTAAGAAATAAATTGTAAATGAGTCTGAAAAATTTATCCACGCTCTCTCAAGCTCTCATGCTGCTTCAAGTCATGTTCATGTTCTGGCCTCAGTCCCACTTCCAGCTAAATGTAGGTTTAATTAAAAAATCATCTAAAAAAGGCTTGAATCACAGCAGAAAGTGGATGTAGAAAATGTAAACGATGGTAATAGTATTTCTGACTTTGCTCCCTTATGGGTATGTGTTATATTGATTGTAATTATGTTTTCTTTACTTTTCTACTTTCTCTCCTTCAGTGCTGGAACATTACCTGTCACATTCCGGTGTCTTGAAGA
Organism: Chiroxiphia lanceolata; assembly: GCF_009829145.1. Classification (NCBI taxonomy): domain Eukaryota; kingdom Metazoa; phylum Chordata; class Aves; order Passeriformes; family Pipridae; genus Chiroxiphia; species Chiroxiphia lanceolata. Next base: position 20,012,172 of record NC_045642.1, on the reverse strand, counting down.
AAATCTCGGCATTGATAAGCGCGTAACAAGATTCGTTCTTCCTGTTGGAGCAACTATTAACATGGATGGAACTGCCCTTTATGAAGCTGTGGCTGCCATCTTCATAGCACAGATGAATGGAATTGACCTGGATGGAGGCCAGATAGTTACTGTGAGGTCAGTTCAGAAATGCTCCTAGGCTTTGTTTCTACAGACTGTAAAATGTGTGTGCTTTGGGTTGGATGTTTTCTCAGCTACTGGATTCACTATAAAATCCATGGATTTTTAATAATGATATGCAAATGAATGTTTTGTACATAGGTCCTGGTTCTGTGGTGACAGGCCTTTTCTATCATTTGCGGCTTTGATGCACGCCGGTGTTGTTTTACACACATGGCTGCCATGGTTTAACCCCAGGCAGCCACCAAGCCCTAGGTGGCCACTTGGTCACTGCCCCACTGGTGGGATCAGGGAGAAAATCAGAAGGGTAAAAGCCACAAAATTTCTGGGTTGAGATAAAGGGAATAATAGGGAAATAAAGATAATAAGGAAAGCAAAAGCCACACACACAAGCAAAGTAAAACAAGGAATTAACTCACTGCTTCCCATGGGCAGGTGGGTGTTCAACCACCTCCAGGAGAGCAGGGCCCCATCAGGTGGAACTGTTACTTGGGAAGACGAAAGCCATCACTTCAAACGTCCTCCCTTCTTCCTTCTTCCCCTCATGACTGAGCACGATGTCTTATGGTCTGAAATATCCCTTTGGTCAATTGGAGTCATCTCTCCTGGCCTTGTCTCCTCCCAGCCTCCCATGCACCTGTATTACCCCTCCAGCATGGCAGTAGGAAAAGCAGAAAAAGCCTTAGATCTGTGTAAGCCCTGCTCAGCAATAACAACGTCTCTATATTAATCAACCCTGTGTTCAGCAAAATCCAAAACACAGCCCCCTACCAGCCACTGTAAAGAAAACTAACTCCACCCCAGCCAAAACCAACCCAGGATACAATGTCAATTGTAGTATGCAGCATTCTCTGTCCAATGCAATGCTTATTTTTTAGTGTAGAGGGATGCTACAAGTCATATACTTTCTAGAATGTATGTGTTTATATACACCGAAGAAAAAAGTGTATCTAAAATATCTGTCCATGTATTTATGTTTGCCTGTACTTTTTCTGTGACTTTGGTGAACAGACAAAACAAATGAACTGAGAGTAGCCCATCCTGATGGTGAGATTGCCTGTGGCATGGTTTGGATACTCGCAGACCTTTTATCTCTAACCCAGCAAATATTAACTGTAGTCTTTTCATATCAAATTGTCTTATCTAGGACTAAACTGAATATCTGTGAGGACAAAAGAAAGTACCCATTAAAAAAGGATAAGAGTGATTGAAGGCTGTTTACTCTAAGGGAGTTTAAACTTAATGAAGACAGCAGGTCTAACATTTTGAATAGTTAAAATGGAAACCGCAAGTGAAGGCTGTCAAGTCTGCCTTCTTCCTGTAGTTTTCACCCACACACTTTTCTTTTATTAAACCCTTTTAAGTCTAAAGAAATTCCTGCAAAGGGATATCTAATTCTATGTTTCTTGCCCAGCTATACTAGCTCCACATTTTCCATTTCTTTATTTCCTGCCCCAACCCCTGAAATAGTAAAACCAAGGTTTGTAAAAGGTTCAGGGTTGCTTCTAATAAAGGCAGATGCTAGACCTGCATGATGCATATTTGTTCCTAGAACTAAAAACAGACATTTCAGAGATGCCACGTACTTAACTAAATTAAGACGAGGAATTTCAAGTTAGGAATCTGCTATTGTCCAAGGGATTTGGTAGGCTTGAACCTGAGTTACTCCTCTTCTCCCCTTCTGAGACTGACCAATTGGCTCTTCTTGATCTCACCATTTCAAGGCTGATGTAGCCAGCTGTGATACTCACATTTACAAAGCAGGCAGCAACTTTGGTCTATCTGTACAAAAACCACTGGGTGTCCTCTTCATGCAGTATAGCATTTTTGTTACAGCAATATGACAAGAACTATCTCTTGAGGAGACAATACAAATGAAGTGAAGGTTATTAGGTTTTAACAATCCACTTTGTGATATTGAGAATATTCAAATGATCCAGACATAAAATCATGAAGGCTTAATTAGCCTTTGACCAGTCATAGTTACTTCGTATTGGTCATGTAGTTCCTCTGATTTCCTGTATTTTTTGGGAAAGGTTGATCTTGGAAATTGTAGCTAAGCCAGATTCTGTGTAGTCCTATACAATTCTAGCTTTATTCCCTTCCACATCTGTAAGTGCTGCTGTGGGAAGGTTGGCAGGAGCGTTTCCTCACAGAGCTTGGAAGCAATCCCTCACCAGTTTAGGCTGAAGTGCCTGAGGAGCTGGCATTGCATGCAAAGCCTGACAGCAGAGCAGAGCATCCTGCCTGCATACCTGCTGGACCTATCTGGGTGTTTAGCAGGCCAAGTTGCACTCTAACCCAAACACCTGACAAACACACTGCACCCTGGATTGTTAGCTGGATCAGATCGAGCCAGCCAACGTCTGCCAGCTCTAAATCAGGCTAATATCCTCACAGATTAGTTCTGTGGCTAATGGTCCAGGATTTCCCCCACGGAGTCTGTTCTCCCCTGCTTCTGTATTGGAAGCACTTTCAGATTTGTTGGGTCCACCCACGGAATTGCAACCATGTTACTCATCTCTATGTTTAAAAACACAGACATAACTTTCTCTTTCCTCATTTCTTATTCCTTTTTCCGTCTCCTTTTGTCCACTTTTCCTTTATACTTACCCTCCCTCTACCTCTTGCTCTCCCTCTTCCTCTGCCTTCCTCTCCCCCTCCCCCTCCCCTTCCCCTTCTCCCTCTCCCTCTCCCACTCCCTCTTCTTTTTCTCCTTCTCTTCCATGTTTTTCTCCCCTTGACTAGCTCTCTGACAGATCTGACAAATTGTCCATTCTTCATAGGACTGCCCAATGATGTTGATATTTGTTATAGTCTGTGTTGTATTTTTACAAACCTTTGAAGCTCAGACATTCACTTTACTGACCTTCATCAAAGTATAGAAGGCAAAAACAAACACAGGTTTGGATTTATGAAAGAATCAGATCAATTTTGCTTTTTCATCTAGAGTGATTCGTATCTAGGCTTGGTACACCACTGGCTTATATTTTGTGAGTTTTGGATGCTGGGACTTTTATTCTTTTGTGTTTAATAATAACCACTTTCTCTCAGCCTTTAACTCACAATTCAGTCTTCAAGTAACATAAATAAACAGAAATTAACCACCCTGAAAACTCAACCCATCATCACCAAACTTCATCATGTCTGGATGATCAAAACTCAGAATTCAAAACCCTGGATGTGTTGGTAGAGCTCAGAAAACACCAGGACACAGATTTGAATGTCATAACTAGCTTACAGTACGTAAAACTCCCAGACAACCCTCTTACAACTCTCAGAACAAACCCTATAGATCTGGCCTGACCTAATAAATATTTTTAGAGAAACACAAGAGTGAAAACTATGGCCTGAGCTTTCTGTGATTTATCATATAGTTGTTGTTTTATGGGAAGAACTCATTAAAAATATGACCTTGCTAATGATCACGTGATTTTGCAATGAAAGTGTATCTTCAAAGTGTATCTTCCTGCTTCTCCCATTTGATTTTTTATTTTGCAGTTTGACTGCCACCCTTGCAAGTGTTGGAGCTGCCAGTATTCCCAGCGCAGGACTTGTCACTATGCTCCTGATCCTTACTGCAGTGGGTCTCCCTACCCAGGATATCAGTTTGCTTGTTGCTGTTGACTGGCTTTTGTAAGTTGTGCTGACTCCACTGCTTTGTGCAGAAAAAGTAGTGAAGTAATGCTTGTCTGTAATGCTTTTCAGCCATTGATTTCAAAGAACTATAAGACTCTCCTGTACAGATAAATCAAAGGAGGAAAGGGGCTATTCAATAAAGTAGGAGACACTGAAAGCAGCTTCTCCACCGTTACAAACTATTAGAGAGCTGCTGAAGTCAGTTTCTGTGAGCCAAGGGTCTTCTTGTCAGACTTGTGAGCTCACACTTATATGTTTTCTTCTTCCTAAGTATGCGTTTCCATCACTCAAGAGCACTTTTCTGATCTTTGCTTTCATATTTCTGTTTCTTATAGTTCTGGTCTTAAATGAAGGACAAATCCTGAAAATGCAAGTTCCATCAGGATTTTGTCAGCAAGTTACAGGGTGATTTGGGCATTTGTAGTATCAAATTTTTTATACTCGTAGTGGGAAAAGTCAGTTTCTTTTCATAAATAAGACGGTAAAATACCTTTAAGAAGAGTCTGTTCTAGTCAGGACATAAACTAAAGACAGATAAGAATGTGAACTGAAAGAAAGAAGGTAATTCTCTAGTTTTGTTTTACTGACAGATCCCTCAAACTGGAAAGACTGGCTTTCATTTCCAAGGACTTGAGATCAAAGTCCTTCAGTGCCATTGCAGGTCCTCCAACAAGAGCGAGCTAACCCACATGTAATTTTCCAAGGCTTTTGGTCTTCAGTGTTTGAATACAGAGGCTGTAAATATAGACAGAGGATATGCCAAGCCATGTTCTTTCTCATTTCTTTCTTTGACATTTGACAGCTTGAATATCCTTCTGTCACCTGTGCAGAGCTGAAAGGAACTCAGTAGTCCTCTAAATTGTCCTGGGCTCTTTAGAGACTTTCACATTGCCCTGCACTGCTGCAGCACAGTATATTCTGGAGCCATCTCTCCTCTAGTATTCTTTTACGTAGTAAAGACACTTGTTTTTGTCATTCCAGCTATGGTGCCCAGAAGGGGAGGTGTAAGTATAACTGTACTATTTGTGCATTTTCTCCTACACTAGCAGCTTCAGCTGCCTGATTCTGGTAGCTTTCAGTCTCAGATACACAACTAAAATTATGCAAGAAGAAATAACAGAGTTGAGAATGTGAAGTCAAAATACAAAAATGATTTTCTATAATTATCTTGTGGCTTATTGAGAAGAACTCAAGAACTTAGTCAATCCTCTGACATGTATTTTGGATCTACTACTAAATCTGTCACTAAAAGTTTTAAAGAATAGAATGCAGCTCTGATTTCTGCTTCAGGGAAAAACCAAAGAGGAATTTACAGCTTGAGGAGGCAAAGGGAAAAGTTGACTTACATAATTTATATATAACTGAATAGCATGATAGCATGATGCAGAATGGTGAAATGAGACAGGGTTCAGCTGGCAGAGTACAGCTGGCATAGTGAAAGATGTGATATTCTGTGGGTTTATTATATTTATGAAGTCATAGTTGAAAACAGGAAAGTGGCATGGGAATCTGCAGCTGGGAGGAAGAGACAAAAAATGTATAAAAATATATTTTAAATATATGCTTTTCCTGGCTCTCAAAGTAAGGCAAATAGGTAGGTTTCTGCAGCTGGTAGGAGGATGTGCAAAAGGAGCCTGTGGTTTGTTTGGGTTTTTTAGGGAAATGTCTTTTTAAAATAATCCTGTGCACTGAGAAGCTCTACCCACACCAGTAAGCCTCAGAGACATAAGTTTATCAGCAGTTCTGATCCACTGGTAGGTGTTGCATTTCATTCTCAGGTTCAGCAGCATTGTTCCCACTGTCTAGTCCAATCCTCTTTAGGAAATAAAAATTTCTGTACTGTGGAGCTGTAGCTGTGATGAATGTATGTATAGGAAGGGCAACAATTCTGAAAGAAATATTTCAAGGTGTATTTCCAAAATAAATGGTAGACAAAAGAGCTTTCAGCCCAAACAGTTGGTTTTGGATCCTTCTGGCCTAACAATTAGCAGTGCAATTGCAGTATGATTCAGAATTGAAAGGTAAGGGGAAAAGAAATAAAAAAGAGATTGAAAGCTCTGTGTCATGCCACTAGTGCTGCAAAGTCAAAACATTGTTTGTTGGTGGAGGTGTTGTGCTTATTAACCTGTGTTCGACAAGTAACAGCTTTATTTTCCATCTTCAAGTGGCTGCATTGTGGTAGCCCCTATGATCTAATGAGCCATTAAAAATGATGCTGCTGACATTCCTATTTTAAGAAATGGCACACAAGCCAACTTTTGAGCAAACTTTTGCACACATAAACCAGATCTAAAGAATATCTGAAATGAAATGTCATTAAAAAGTATTTTCTTTACTTACAAACCTTGTCTTCTTCCATTTCTTTAGACCATTAAATAATATTGCAGCAGTATTTCTAACAGAATGTAGAATAGAAAGTTAATAAAATATTTAAGACCCAATTCCAGCCACCCTTCTGGAACTCATGTGTAAACGCAACCACCATGTAGAAATATTTAGAGTAGCTCTTTTATAACATTTGAATTTCAGATAAAGAAAGCTTTTAAAAAATTCTCTACTCTATGAGTTTTTCAATATTTCTGCTGAAAGCAAATATCATAACATCAATTGATTTTACAATACTACCACCATCTGTAACTTTGGTCTTACCAAAACCAATTTTGCATGATTTGCAATTCATGGTATAGCACAAAGACAACTTCTTATCAAGTCCTTAAACTTGGCACTCTGGCCTTCAAAAGGTTTCTGTAGTGACTTTTCAAGTCTCTCCAATATCTAGAGATTAGGCTGCTCAACCTTTCTCCCTCCCATGCATACATACCCAGCGTAGGCTCTTTCACCAGGCAAGTTTACCAATATTTCACAACTCTTACAGTCTCTCAGTTTAAAACCAAGCACAACAGAGCAGTGACATTTAATAGGTCAGCAATCAAATGCCAACAGATGGAATAAAACCAGCTTACTTTGCTCTAGCCAGAAGCTGGGTACTCTCCAGATGTGAGCTGACAAGCTTAGCAAATATCGGTGGTACCAGATTAGTGGTATTTTGCAATAGAGAGGAATTAGAGAAAATTAGCTTGAACAGCTTATCCGGTATTTAAACCTTCATTCAGTACCTCAGAAAAAGATTGCTTCAGTTCTGACTCTGTTCCTTGACTTAGATCTAAATTCAGACTGTTCGAACCTGGTTGATGTCTGGATGTTATGAACAGGGTCTACTGCAACCTTCCTCCATTTACTTTGTTTACATGTCCCAGTGTGCCTGGAATTAATTGATTGGTTTGCGTAAACAAAAGAGTAAGTACAGTTGCCTTTGTTCTTCTTAGGGTGTTCTTTGGCCCAAAAGAGGTCAGTGTCACTTTGCTGTTGATTCCTGACAGCTGAGACTTTGTCCTTTCTGTTGAAAGGAACTTGTTTCCTTTGGCTCATGCAGTATATAGCATGCTCTACATCAGTGTGCAGTTTGTGTTGCTGAATCTCTTGGCTAGTGGTACACATATATGAGCCCGAGTATATCCTCAAATGACCCTTTCAGAATTTGAATTATGCCTCAATTACATTTATGTACTCTCCATCTTGGTGTTTTGGCATCCTATACTACCCTCTGTCATCAGCAGATTCTTTCAAAATTCAGCAGGTGTTTTTTTTGTGGAACTATATTGCTGGATTCAGTGTAATTGATGGCCTTAATTAAAATTCACACTCAGAAAGTCTTATTTTCCTATTCAACTTCTCTGACCAGGTTTAAAACACTCTTCATAGGCATGGGATAAGAACTATATGAAGCATTTAATTTATGTGAAGCAAAACTGGAAGGATGTTTTCCTCTTATAGATTTGTTTGTTTCTTTCTCAGGGGGATTACTGGAGAGGTTTTTTACCCCCTGCATATTCTTTTGATGCAAAAAAAAAAAAAAAAATTAACTACTTCAGCTAAGATATTACACCATGAAGTCCAAGTATGTAGGCATGCTAATGTTGAGAGGGAGAGGAGAAATTTGAATGGAACTATAGTTCCACAGCTGAGAAAGGCAGATTTACAAATGTTTTAAAATGGGCTCAAAAGATTGTATGGCCACGAATAGGCATATATAATGAATCTTTATCAGTTTGGGGTTTACATATTTAGCTCTTTTTTTCTCAGTGTTCTACAGGAAAAGGAGATGTCACACAAATCTGGTACTAGAAATACAAGAAAGGTTTTAAAATTAATCACTGTCATGGGAAATGAGGTCTTACATACTGGCTTTTCTGTCATTTGGCAAATGTCCGCACTGTTCAACCTGCCCAGTTTGTGTAAATGAATCTTGATGAATGTACTTCTGAGAATTATTCAGTGTAATCACTTCTCTGACCTGTTTGACATAGCTAGACTCAGTTGCTGTAAGTTGCTTTAAGTTGCAAACCTTGGTCAGAAGGGTTTAAGGAGTTTTATGTTTAGTTCAGATATGAAAAGACAAATTAGACTGTAAACTATTTCAACAGGTGTAATACAGCCTACCTGCAGTAGGAAAGATAGCAGGACCCATCTCCCATTTTTGCAGAATTTTGGGCAGGTTTGGGGCAGAATTTTGAAATCAGGGAAAATGCACAACCATGAGTTCACTGTTGACAGATAGAGCCACACTAAAGACAAGACAGCAGAAAGCTGGCATGTCTATGCAATGAAATCCTGTCCAGGAAGCACCAATGAACATATTTGTTTGAAATTAAGCATGTTAGCCTTAGTTGGCACCCTCCTACGAGGGGCATTCGTTACTGAAATGCTGTCACAGGCTCATTATTTTGTAGGCCATGACCTATATTTGGTTTGCTCATATGCCAAGCTCTGGCATGGAGTAGCGTGAATGGGCATGGTGCCACACTAACAGATGGCCATCTGTAAAGATGGTGCCAGGAGAGGAGCTTCAGTGGCCTGAGCATTATGGAGATATTTCATGCATTTTTGTTCCCCATAGTTTGTTCACTGAGAGTAAGGGAGAAGCCATTTGTTAATTCATACCAGAAAGGAGAACAGCTCATTAGATCCAAAATCCTTTTCCCTGGCTGCACTAAGGTCGGCGCTCTGATTAAAGAAAGGGCAGTGGTATGTGGACATTGAAACCTCCAGCTCCAGAAGCAGGCACTGGAGAGATCTCAGTCAAGCTGCTCTGCAGTTTGGCTGTGATCTAGCACACATTCTTTGCCAAACTCCACGAGAATGAGCAGCTGGGACATGGGAGGTTGAACATCCTCGCTGTCTGAACAAGTCCCCTGGGATAGCAAGCTTTTTTCTCTTCCCTTGAAAGCTCCCATCTCTCTGTTCAACAGATACCTTAACTTCCTGAAACCAATGCAGTAACTGTGACAGTAACAGGGCTGCCATGCCCTACTTTTTCTTCCTCTCATGCCGTTCAGCCTCTGCCTTTTGCTTCTTTTATAGGGACCGGATGAGAACGTCAGTCAATGTAGTGGGGGATTCTTTTGGTGCTGGCATTGTCTACCACCTTTCCAAGGCAGAACTCGACACCATTGATTCCCATCATAAAGGGCACGAAGACATTGAAATGACCAAGACTCAGTCGATCTATGACGACATGAAAAATCATAGGGAAAACAACTCAAACCAATGTGTTTTTGCAGCTCACAACTCAGTCATGGTAGATGAGTGCAAGGTACCTTTCACATTTATGGATATTGAGACATGTATATAGCACTGCATGCTTTATTTTATCTTATTTTTTAACCTGCATGTATTTTTCAAATCGTTCTGCAAATAACAATGTGACAACAAGGTTCATGAACCCCAGACATTTTGAATGTGTTTGAGCAGTTCAAAAGATGGTTTTTTTTGCACTCTTCTTAAAACTTGTCATTTGATGGGAAAAAATCATGTACATTGTTTACATATCAAAAGGCAAGATACAGCGTATTATGGGATATGCCAAGACGCAGAGAATGTGGCATCACCTTCTATGGACATTTACTTAATTTTCTATGGCAACACAGAACTTAATTGCCAACCCAAATGAAGGATAGCTGCAATTCAGATACAGCTGTTGTCACTTGCTGACTGCCTTCATGATATGCTGTTCAGAGATCGACATGTTGAATGCACTTTAGCATCAGAATGCTCCTGCACTCATACAGCATGCTCATGCTTCGCTTCGCACATCGTTCCTTCTTGAGTCATTAAGACACAAACATTGTATTCTCTCTCTAATCCTTGCTGTAACTAACGTGGGATATTAATAGTAATAATAACATCTTGATCAGAGTAAAGTGAGCTTGGGAAACTCCACCAGTTGAATGAGAAAACAGTTGGGGAGATTAGTGGTTAAAAGTTCACAAAGAACCCACCACTAGGATGGGGCAGTTTAAGACCAGGAGAGAGCCTTTGAAAAGGAGGAGAAAGAAAGTTAAAATAAGATGGAACCTTTAATTTCATCGTCTTTTTTTTTATTTAATAACACTCCAGTCTGATGCTGTACACTGTCTTTGAGACAGTGAATTTGCCAATTGGCCCACCTTAGCCAATTATCCAAAGAGATCCTCTTGTATCTTCCAGTTGCCACAACTGAGACAGTATCTAACTGTGAATGACTGCACTAAGTTCATTAACTCACCATATATATCAAAATATAAGTCCTATTCTGTCATTTTCACTTGTCTCTAGCCTGGCTGGAAATGTTCTTTAGAATATTTTTTTTCCTTATGCTTCATTCTTGATAATGTAGGCCAAACCTGAATTGTCAGGGGAGAAAGTAATGCTGAATTCAGAAAAAAAACCAGCTTTCATCTTCAGTTTTTCCCTGAATCTTCCAAGGTTTCAATAAAATGATTTTTTAAAAATTAAAACATACATTTTATTCTGACATGGCTCTCCCCTTTCTCTTCTGGCCCACTCTTTTTCCATGAGAAAAATTAAAAAAATAAAATCTGAAGTGGAAAGAGAATACATGATTACACAAAATCGAAAATTGCCATTAATTTATATTTCTCAAAAAAGGGAAGGACACAAGAGATTAAAATTTGAAGGAAAAAAGAAACTCTCTGAAGAGAAAGATAACATTTGATAAAAGCTTTTTTTTCATTAAAAATAAGCATGTGCACGCACCTCTTTTTCGGATAATTTCCTTTAGAATTTTTGGAAAAGTGTTTTTGAGTTAAATAGACTATGCTAATTTCAGTAAGTTTAAGACAAATTAAGCTACCATATAGCAGTCTTGAATCACATTCATGGAACTGAACATTGATAATTTTGTCTGCTTCCAGTCTCTCAGGTTTGCACAGAGATCCAAGTCAAGTTAGAAAGTTGATGCAATCAATATTTGCTAGACTTTCTTTTCTCCTTCAGTTTCTCTTATCATTTCCCTCATTTGAAGCAGTAGCTTGCCTCAAAAACATGGATTAATAGTGCACTATGTCATCCTAAGCACACCCTTTAATTAAAGTTTTGGACCAAGGATGTATGAGCTAGAAGTGTTTTGTCCTTTTTAACCGTTTTAGGCTTGCTCTGCTTGCAATCTCATTTTGCACTTTTAGACTCATAAAAAGAGCCAGTCTTTACTGAATTGAGCACAAAACTGACTTTGAGCAGATCACTTCTCTTGTCGACGTGTCTGTCTGCAAGCTACCAAAAGGATGTGTTGTTATGACCTAGTTGATAAGCTATGCTGACATCTGCAAAATGTTTGGATCATGTTGAAGTACCTGTACAGCTCCTAAGTGTTAGACTAGCAAAGGCAACAGAGAATAGGATTTGGGGCTTCAAAACAAGCAGTGGTTAAATTTGAAGAGACATCTCTTCATCCTGTCAAATGCACTGGTGGGTTGAAAAGCATACTGCAACTCTGGTCAGGATATGGAAAAGCTAATCTACTAGCATGTCCTTTCTGTTTACTTTCTGTAATATACTCCATGTATAACACTAGTACTTTATAATTTTGCATGGTCAATGTACATAATTAATAATTAGTTTACCTTTATATGGGGGTAGAATGGTTGTTATTGCATGATATTTTTGTATTTTTTTTATTACCACATTTCACATGACTCTATGTGATTTTCATTTCTGAATAAGCTGTTCATTCCTGTATTTGCATGTTTCCCACTTTCAATGATCTAAGAAAAAGCTTGACTTTGTTTCAAAAATCAGTGCATTTTGTCATGTTTCCATGTCCCAATGCTTCCATGCATCCAGTTTATCCAGCATGGGGAATTTCAGCTCTGTCTTTAAGTTTTCATTTGAAGCTGAGGATGTTAACTTACAAGGTAAGTTAGGAAAAAGTAAGCCATCCATTTAGAATTAAATGAAATATTTTCTCACATTATAAAGATCTAGATCACTTTTGTAAAGTTAAATTGACATTTTACCTTTTTAATTTTTTTAAGTCATTTGGCTGGAGAGATCTTTCTTGAAACATGAATTTATTTATAGTGATTTCTGGAATGCAACGTACAGTGTTTACTGTGAGTACCAACTCAGGTTGGTAGATCACTACAGATCTACCATACTTAAACCTAAAAATATTAGCACATATCTTTACAGAAAAGAGCAAAGTTTTGTGGTACTTTTTGTGAGACAAATATAGCATTACTATGAATTTTTGATCTGGCTATACTCAAAATCTTTCACTGCACTGTTACAGTGGTATGATGAACAATACTTTCACAATATGTCTTTTCTTCCATTTCTTTAAAGGTGGTGTAATTGTAGGTGAGTTAGTATAGATACACATCTATGATTATTCAGACCTTGCATATTGTTCATGTCCTTGCATCAGTTATGCAGCTTTGCTAAGGAATTCCACTGAAAAAAATATGACTTTCTACATTTAAAAAAAGTAATCTGTCCTTGAAATAACCCAGAGAAATCTATAAGAAATGGAAAGGAGTAAATTCTAAAATATTTATTTAATAACATTTTTCTACTGCTAATGTTTTCTAGTCAGTATAATAAATGAACAGGAGTCTCAGTATTTGGCAGTGTTATGAATCCTGAATAAACCCTTATATAATAAGTCGTGGTGTATGTAATTCCTGCAAATATCATGATCTTCCATACGAAACTCATTACTTTTCTTATCAAAGTGCCTTGGTCTTTAAGTCGGTTGTTGATGATAATTACTTGCAGGTAACACTGGCAACCAATGGCAAATCTGCAGACTTCAGTGTTGTTGAAGAAGAGCCTTGGAAACGTGAAAAATAAGTGAAGAAATCCCTAGCTGCATCTTTAATAAGCCCTGGAGCTATCTTCTGGCAGAAGATATCATGATTAAAGAAGATTTCTCTTTTTTTTTTTCTATTTAACATCTACAATTTCTGCTTACTTAATTTCGTAAATGAAACTTAGCAAAGATCTCATCAAATCATTGTAGTGTCTTTGCCAAGCAATGATCCATAACCATCTGTCTCCCTTGTGTTACTGTTTGGATGATGCAGCTGGAGAATACTCCATGCAGTGCAATGTGCTCTCACCCAATTTCCCTTTCATTCAAGACACAGAGAATGTAAATGCTGCAAAATGGGAAGATCAAAGTGCCAGTACAGTTCACTACAGGGACTCAGGGTCACAAATATGAGAGAAACATAACACCACGTAAGCCTTCAAGTGTTTTGGTGACTCTTGTGGCATACCTGATCTGTTTATCACTGTATGGCTAAAATATCTTTTGAAAATGTCCATAATGATTTCTATTTCTTTTAATAATTACAAGCACTGTACTTTTGTGCCTAGTTGTACTTCAAACTGACCTTAGATCCAGGAGCAAGATTAATGTATAGAAGTCAATAAGTTATCCCAGACTAATAGTTAGCATCAAGAGAAGACCTTAGATTTGTATGTGCATGTGGTGTGTTTTTATCAGGTGTCCCAGGGCAGGTGCAGCTTTTATTTTATGATGGTGCAATGCTCCTTTGGGACCACAGTGCATCACATAATACAAGGCAGTATAATTACAGGGGTGGTAGTTCACTAAATCTGCCTGATGTGCAAAACCACTGACTCAGTTATGGCATTCTTAATCAAAGTAGGTAGTACCTTAATGTTCACCCTGCTCCACTGATCAGAGGGATTTCTCATGTGAATGAGACTACTCCAGTAAGGTACTGCTAAGATTGATTTTGGATGTTATGATTGGGTACTTGAGCTACAAACAAATTCTGAATCCATTATTCTTAGAGAATTATTGAATGTGATAATCAGTAGCATTTGCTATGAAGTGAAAGCCATCTTTCAAGTATATCATGTTTCAGTGAATGGCTAAATCCTGAATTCATTGCTAAACCAAATTTCATATAAAGTTAATAGATTTTTGTCCAGGGTTAGGACTGAAAGAAGACTAAACCAGAATTTCAGGATTTAATGAATTTACATCTCTCTCTCTTTTGCAGAGTAATAAGTCATATAACTCCCTAATGGCAAAGAAATGTTTTTTAGAGTACATGGCATCTGAACTAATGAGATGGTGTTTTGTAAACAGATTATATCTGACTCATCCTGTCAGAAGAAATTACAGTTACAATAATCACCCTGTGAAGTGTTTTTAAAGGTGCTTGTTAATATTCAGCAATTTTAAGATACTAGTGAATGCCATTATACTATTAGCAATGTTCTATAGCAAAGCTGAGCCACATGGCCTTGGAAGGCTCTACTCACAGAACAAGCTTTCTGCAATTTTGGGAGAGCTCTCGGAAGTTCTCAGAATGAATCGAAATATGAGCATATGGTGAACTTAAAAATGGCAGTAAACAGAGTTGAAACATTTATGGAAATAGACCACTCAGGTCTGTGCTCAGACCTGTCATAGGTTTAAACAGGAATAATGTGTTTAAGTGTAGACTGATATTTGGCTCTGTAGAAGCTATTAAAATATAAATATGGTCTGCTTTTGTTCATCTGCATTCATATAAATATCTCTGAAAATGCACACCAACCTGAGCCAGCTAAGGCTACTTGCATGGTTAATAATGTGCAAGATCAAGTCCATTGTCAGAGTATCCCTCCTTTAAGCATTTGTTGTGGAATATTTTTCTTACTGTTGTATTTTTGTCATCACTTGAATTCCATGGCTACAATCCTAAGCAAAATGACCTATATAATTTAACACATATTGAACCACTGTGAATTCTGTAAGCCTCTAACATGTATTAAAGATGGAGACCTTTTCCAGAGGCCTCCTGAAGTATCTTAAGGATTTTTTATTTTTTTTGGTGAAGGATGGAATTGTAGGTTATTCAGAGAAGTGGCAGACAGATTCTCTTTTCTTCAGCCATTGTTATCAGCATATCCAGAGTTAACCTATATCTAGCTACTGCTTCTCCCCATTAGCTTTCACTGGGTTATGTGCCAGAAATGTGCCTAGGATGGTGTGTAGGTACTGTAAAATGTTCCCTACTCTGAGGGTGCTGGCTCACATCAAGTGAAATTTGCTGTGACTTGGGTGGTAGTTATATCCAAGAAAAACACATAGCGTTTACCCTGGTTTATATCCAGCATTCTTGAGCTGTTTCATGGCACAGCTCACCCCTTAACAGATGATTTTTCATCCTTTTCACCATAGAAGTTTCTTAGCAGTAGCCACAGTGATTGCTTACCTTTAAAGTAGCTTTAGAAAACTGGTCCATATACTTTTAACTGTCATTTGAAACTGTTTAGCAGTTGGAAACAAACAGGAATGTCAGTAACATGTGACTAGGCAGCTCCACAAAATTACATGTTGAGAAATGCTTAAAATATGCTTACAGTTATCCACATGGGATGTATTGTCCTTTGAAGAGTGCTTCTTTGGATAGAGACTAGGGAAGGAAGGAATGCAATAATAGAGAAACCCCACCCACATATGGAAGAATAAATTTAGGTCTTTTGATAGGATTAGAATAGCAGACTGTGATTTTAAAATAGTAATTCTGTAGATAGAGTAACTCAGGGATTTTTCAAAAGATAATTATGATGGTATTTCTCTATTTAAATGTGGATGTGGGAGAAGGAGAAATGTTGGGATTTTTTACTCGTCTACTTGTAGCCTGACTGAATATTTAATATAGTGTTACTCCAGTGCAGCACTGTATTAAATCATCAAAAAGCTTTCCACTTCTGTGGGAAAATGTAACTCACTCTTGGCTTTCATTTCTCGGTTTGCTCAATCCACACGAGGCTGGGTTGCTACTTAACTAAACAAACAGAAAATAACCAAGGGACCATCCACTTCAGTTAATACAAAGTTCACATTTCAGCAGGCAGTGCTGGTTACTTGCCAGCCTCCTTTTACTTTCACCAGGAGTGTCGATGCATTCATTTGAATCTGGCAATTTTTTTGTATCTGTTCACAGTGCTGGGGTGGCAAAGTTAAAGGAAAAGCACAGTGGAAAGTGATTTGTTTTCTATGTAGTTGAAATTAACATTTCTTTGTACATTCATCTCATTTGCTGCTCTAGCAGTTCCCCCCACCTTTGTCTGTGGAACTGCAATATCCTTTGGCCTTTGGATTGCTGACAGCACACTGGCACATGGAAAAGTCTAGACCAGGCAAAGACGCAGCTAATTGCATACTAAATTAAATACATGCTTATGTGTTTGCTTTATTCATTTGCTGCTGAAGCGAGGTTGGCATTCTCTTAGTATCTGTTCATTGAAACTAAAGCATACTCTATGTTAAAATTATGGGAGAGGTGGAGCACTTTGACACTGAACTTGTTTCTTCATTGCTTCCCTTGGAAGACAAAGGCTGCACCAGCCTTTTAAGAAACGTGTATGGGTCTTATACATGAAGATGCTTCAAATAGGTAGGGGATAAGCCATTTGAACTGTATTATGAGATGTGCTCTTTCCATCTGAATTGGTGAGAAACTCGGTATGTCTTTGAAAAATTGTTTGCAGTGGTAAAACCTGTGCCTGCAATGCTTTGATTATTGGACCACATGAAACCCCACTGAAATCTGTGGAAGTCACAAGCTTCCAGGAAAAGTCAAGTCCCTTCCTGTCTCTGTTAATTTATAAGACATTTCACAATCCCGTCCTAGGGAATAGTCTTTGTTTGCTATTTATAATGAAGTTGATTCTCACATCCAAAAAGATATCTGCCAAGATGCTTCTTTTTTACCTAATTGTTTCTGTGCTACAAGTCCAGCACTGAAATTAAAACTCAGCACAAAAATAAGGATCACTATCATTACAGTTTTTTTCCATATCTTCTCTAAGGTACAGCTGATCTCTGTTTTTTCTCAAAGCATGTGGAATTCTAGACTTTATGCCACTTTTAAAGTACGAGTAATATAGATTTCTGATTTGTTTTCCATCACTCCCAGGGTCATTATTTTTCCAGCAGTAAACACTCAGAAGAGCACACTGTTCATCTGAGAAGTGACAGCATTAGCATTTGAACAAATTTATTCTGGTGACTGCCTGGATTTTCTTTGCTTCCTTGCCTTCACTTGTGTTATTGCAGCCTTGTTGTAGCAACACAGCAGCAATTGCACAAATCCCCATAACTATAGGTAGTATTAAACCTCACCTCTAACATTCACTTCTGTAATTATCTTCAGAAGGGCTCTGAGCTTTAGTATCAGGCTCAGAAGAATCCTTTTGTGGAGATGTAAAGGTATAACTGTTTCTCATTTCATTAAGTTCCATTCATCTATTTTTATTGCTGCATTTGAATTAATTTACAGAAGGATAAATAAGGGCACTTTATAAAAATGTACTGTAATATTATTCTGTTATGAGCCTGAAGACTGTCCTTGATTTTTATTACTGTGACTTTTAAAGCCACAATTATGATATTTTTCATCTTAGCTATTGTGATAGGTGTAGAGTCCATTGAGACAGTTAACCTCGGCTATAATTCACCATGTAACACTATATAGAAGCTCCTGTTCCCAGCAGAAAGCATTCTTGGAAAGATGAGTTATTTTCTTCTCTCCAATAATATTGATGACTTTGAAGGAAAAATATTTACCCCATTTCCTTTGTCTAAATAGTGATATATAGAGTGTAGTTTCAAGTACTAACAAAAAAAAAGGAATCACGATACTGAAGTGTCAAAGAAGGCAGTCAAGCTGTAAATGCATTGTTCAGCTTCGCCATGTAATTTTTTAAAATGCTGTGTTCTTGCTCACAATTTTCCTGAAAAAATGTATTTAGTGCACATTCCTTCCAAAGTCGTCAGTCTTTCTTCCCACATAGGCGCGAAGGCTGTATCTCTCCATGGTCCTCAGACAAAGCACAGACTCTGCAGTTCTGCACACTTAAGGCAGGATTCTGGGCAAAGTCCCCAGGAACTGGGGACTGTACAATGGATGCCTCCCTCATTTTTTCTTCCTGATCATGTTTTATGTTAAATTGAAATCTGCTGCTACGAATGAATCAAATTGCTGCTGATGCCCAGGTGCTGGTAATTCTTTTACTTCTCTTATGAGTGGGCTCCCTGGCACAAGGCTCTGAGGAACCTTCCCTCACATGTGCCCACCGTCTCAGAGACATCTTCCCCTGCTCAGGGGAAACCTGGTGGTTCCCCACTGCCAGGTTGATACAAATCCTAACACAGATAAAGTGGTTGTGCAGTTGCAAGTACGAGTCTTACAAAAAAGCCAGGTTCCAAATATTGAAAAAACCTAGAGCATATGACTGAGCCACTTAGTAGGTCTCTACTAGTCCAGGATGGAAATAACTGACAGACTAATGTAAGATATGGGGAGACAAGAAGACTTGTGAGATTTATCACTTCACCCAACCTTTGATCCCCTTTCATTTCTAACTACATTCTGCTGCGGAGCCATTGCTGATCCATGCTAGAGCATCCATTCCTTCTTGTCTGATTTTTCAACATTCAGGAGTCCTGCAACTGTTTTTAATGATGCTCTGTGGCATATATCATTGCATGAAGAGAAACTGGCATAGGCAGCATCACGCAACCTGGATTGTCTGGTACCTGTATATTGCTTTGTACACAAATAATATAGTTTGCAGGGATTTTTGTATCATTCTTTTCCATTCGTTTTCTACAGTTTTTTGGAGACTGTATGCAAACTGTGCTTGCACATTGATGTTGTAGTTAGTATTGTAGATTATAGCATTTCCATTTTGATGGTTTGTAAGGATTTGTGAGTTCCTGTGCACTACACATTGTCCTTCTTTCTTAAAGACAATTGCGTACACTTCTATCCAACACATCCTGCTCCTTAAATATACCATATTTCCTATGATCTGGTGTGAACTCTTGCTTGTAGAATGCATTAGAAAAAGCTGAATATGTATTTATAGTATTAAATATTATATGCTCAACACTGATTTAGTTAAGAATAATACAGGTTTTAGGGGTTTGTACTTGTTCTCTGGAAACTACAGTGTAGACTGACTTAAATTACCTAGTATCTGTAATTTACAGACACTCAAATATTTTCTTATAATATTTTCTATGTGATTATATAAGGTAGGGACATAATTCTCTAAAGGTGATCTGTACCTTAGAACAAAACCAGTTTTCATATGACATTTAGGATCAATGAAATATTTCTGTGTTATGTTTAGTGACAATTTATAGACAAAGCACAAAATGCAAGAAGAAAATAGGAATTTCAAGATGTCCTTAAATGCTGCAGTTCATTATGGAACAATGTTATAATAATCTAATCTGAGCAATCTTCTAGGTTGACTGTCTTGGGCAATCGTCCCTCATTGTAATAATTTTTCTTGATGTTACCTTTGCCAAATCCTGCAGTTCTTTCTTAGGCCCTGATAATGTATATTTGATTGACTCAGAATGCAGTTTTAGAAAAACTGGAGATCTGAGGAGGCAAAAAATATGTTACCAGGTACCCTGTCCATCTTGCTACAATACAGTGTGTGTGAGTTCAGCCTGTGGAAAGAGTTTATGATCTCACCACCTACTTTTGCCTTCTTGAAAAAGGACCAATAGAACCACCATGGGACCAGTGTAATTGGGTAGCATCCATATAAATACCTCTTGCTTTCTTATGTATTTTAAAGAGAATAACCACTATATTTTTCGACCCAGATGACAGTTGCTTCTCATTTTGGTCATCCCTTCCCATTAGGCAAATACCTGTTGGCATTAAGGCCGTGGCTATAATAATTTCTACTTAATAAATAAGGAACTGTTTTTAGAGGAATAAAAAAAAAATAATATAAATATTCATAACAACTATATAACAAAAAAAATCTTCCATGGCCTACTAGCTCTTTGACTGTGATTCAAAACAAAGCAAACATTGAATAGCAAGGACTGCTGTCTCAGTGTGACTGATACTGGGTATCTCTTTAATGATTAAAAAATCTATGGGGCCATGTTATTCTGCTGAGGTTTTGGAGCCTGAGTTTCTAGTAGATATATATATGTAGGAAGTGTGTTGATATACCCTTGTATTTTAATCTTTATTGTATTTTAAATCAGATGTAACAGGTATTATCTTAATAGGAATCACAGGTAGAATAGTGCTGAGTTACTAATAGCTGGAAAACCCTATTGATACAATTTTTGACATTTTGTTGAAGCATGATGTCCAGTGCCTCTCTGCACTTAGTGTAGATAATGTAGCTATCAACATGTAATTTCAGTGAAATGGTGTATACAGTATGTGTAGCAGTGCATTAATTTAATTTAATTGGTTTCTATGTGTTGAGCCATAGTAGAAAATTAGACTGTGTTTTGAAATTTTGTTCTACTTTCTGTTTTTCATTTGTATCTGGGTTTGTTTCTTTTTGGCCATTCAACTGATTAGGTTCCATAGCTTAGTAACTACTTTGTCTGTCTGTTATGGAGTATCCAGTTTTGATAACATTCAGAATCATGTATGCAGACAGCTTATTGTAAATATGTTCATTTTAGTTTTCAGCTATCTAACCAGTATGGTGTGTGTTAGAAGCTGCATGTGTGTAGTTCTCTGGCAGTAAATGAAAGTGATCCCAGCATAGATTTCCTGCCTTGTGAATGCACTTGTTATGACATGTTAATGAATTAATGTTCACATGAAGTGATAAGTTTTGTTTTCTTCGTTTGCTTGAAATGTTTGAACTCTTTATCACCAGAAGTTTAGTAAGTCACTGTTTAAATTGGCACAATGAATAAGGGGAAATCCACCTAACTGCATTCCTGTTGGATGCCCTGGCTGCTTTTGGCTCTGTGCAACGTTCAGCCCTTAGTCACATCATGGCATCATAGGATCCCTTTGAGTCATTTCCAGTTTCTCCTTGACCACAAATGCCAGGAAAGCAGTGCAGTCCCACGGCTATGACTGGGCAAGCCTGCAGGCAGCAAGGGGCTGCCAGTTCTGTCCAGAGTGCCTGTGAAGTCCAAGTAGGAACCTCTATTTCATCCCCTTAGCAGGAACAGTCTCTGAGAAAGATGAATACGCTCAGGGGCAAAGGGGCACTGTTTCTTTCACTGTTAAAAAGGGATATTAACAATTATTGGAAAATAAATGCAAAACTAACAGCTTCTCAAGCTACTGTGCTTGTTGTATAGGCCTGTTATCAGAACTATGTTTGATCATAAAACAGACATATGAACTACAAAGTCGGTGGCAAAAATCTTCTGAAATCAGGGCTGCAGTTCAGATCTATGAGAAAATAAGGCCGTATAGAAAGAAGAAGCTGATTCGTTCCTAGATGCCCTGGACCTGGATCTCAGAAATGTAATCATCCCCTCTAAGCAGAAAGAAATAAAAATCAGGCCCCAAAGCACAGAATCTATCTTGCTTGGTGAGTCCCATCCTGATGCTTCAGGATGAATTGCATGCTGGAGTACTGTGTGCTACCTATTCATCATCCCTTGCCCCTTCTTTAAGGTGACCAGACATGAACTGGAAGGTTTTGTGATCTTTCACATAAAAAGGATAAAAAGGAAGAGGGACAAGATTGGTCTTTTCTTTACATTCAAAAAGTTCTGCAGATTTTGAATTTACATACTGTACAGAATCTGTAGCAAAGTTTGTTTAAAAATTAATGAATGCAGATGATAACATTTCTCCCAACTCTTGGTTCTATTCTTGTATATTGTAGTTGGAATGCCTTGTAGACTGATTCTATTTTTGTAGTTCAGATCCTTTCCTCTTTACAAGGATTGTTAGTCATTTGCTTTTAATGCTTTCTTATGGCGTGAACTGATTTCTGTAACTTTCATGTATAAAACAAACTAGACATTCTTTCTATACTGGAAATATAGTCATGAATATAATATTTCACTAAGTGTTGTACCTCTTATGTACATACATCAATAAATGTTGATTCATAATTTTCATCTGTGAGTTTTAATTTCAGCCTGGGCTCAATATGGGAATGCTTTGTGTAGGAGTTTAAATAAAGCAGTCTGGTGTGAGAGGCTGGCTGTCCTGAAAACTACATTCAGGGTAGAAGATGGACCTGACTTTGCCTAACTGTTAGAAAACCTCACCCTTCACTGTATCCTCCAAATATTCCAGGATGCCAGCTGCAAATGAGCTCATTTCCCAAAAAGGCCAGGGCTCACTGGCTACAGTTCTTGGCAATGAAACCAAAAGAAGTGAAAAGAGATGTTAGAAGAATAGGAGAATACAAATCAGTGGCTGAAGTTGCTTTAGAAACCTACTTCCCTCCCCTGGCTACAAAAAAATAAGTCTCTTATTCATAGTCTTTCTAAAAAAAAAAATAAATAAAGCCTGTAGCGGAACTTCTGGAGTACTCTGTAAAGAAATCAACACTTATTTAACACATAAAGTAAGAGATGCTTATGGAGCAAACCATGGCCCTGTGGACTGGCAGTTGCTAAGTATGGAAAGAAAGCTCCAACATTTATGCATGCTCAGAGTAGCAGACTTTACGGAAATAGCATAACTACCGTTGTGTGATAAAGGCACATAACCGAAACCTCGGCTGTGAGGATTAACTGTATGCACAACCCTGGCCTTACTTCTTCTTAATCATCCACTTGACAAATTTCCAAAGAAACCCAGGCATGGCAGGAAGTGGCTTTGGCAGCACCTCAGCTGGCGATCTGCCCTCTTAGTCAGTAACGAACTAAGTCCTGATGTGGTGCTACGAGGATCTTTGGGCAAAAAGTAAATCTGAGGCCCCGGCTACCTGCTGCCATTTTGATACCATGTTACTGCTTTCTGCCAGAGGCAAAAACGCCTTGATCTGGCCTCATCAACAAGTGTTGTTAATAAATGCATTCTGCTGATGTAAAATTCCCTGCTTAAGTTGGTTCGTGATCCCCCATCACTCACATATTTCATGTGGACTATGTATGTTCAAATTCCTTCCCTAGAAGACGGCTATTCTTCTGTTACACATCATGATAAAAGTTGAAAATGAAAGGCCCGACACGACCCATGCAGGACCCTGTACAATTATATGAATGCAATTATATGAAGTTGTCCCTTCTGAAAATACACACTCCAAAGGCTGATTCTCTAAGCGCTTGCAAGCCCCTTGTGTACCCCTTTTCCTCCATGTCCTCAGCCTTAAAGCAAAAGATTATTTCAGGAGTGTCTTTTTATCTGAAATGTGTCCCTCTCTACAGGAAAGAATCTACTAGAAGGTGCTATAAAAGACAGTCATGAATCATTGACTCATATTAAGAGATATTTCTATATCTCCTCTCAGGCATGAAAGAAAAACTGAGATAACACTCAGGGTTATTAAAACTCAATCTTCTCCTTTGTATTAGATAGTACATGTAAACAGGACAAGGTTATGAAAGAAACGGGTGGCCCCAACGTACAGTGCTTTAGGAGAAAAACAACATTAAAAATTACACTCAGTTGGGCTAGAAAGAGTTATTTGCAGCAAGGACTTATACTACAAGAATGTACAAATACCCCAGCAGGGTTTAGTGCTTCCGAAGCTGTGCAGAGCCCCGTGCACGCACACAAAACTGAGGCAGCTTTGCAGGCTTGGCAGATGTCTGTCTACTGTCTCACATGTACAGCATGCAGTGAAAGTAGGAAGGAAAACAGACTGCATGCAAGATCAGGCCTTGTGGTTGTGGTGGTGTTAGCAGAGCAGGCAGGTTCTGTGGTGATAAGCAGAACGTGTCTGTGTAGACAGATAAATTACAAAGCTGACTGTCACCCACCAAAACTCACAGGGACAGGATCTGGAGGAACAGGACCTCACACTGTTGATGGTGCTTCTGTAGCACAAGGATGAGTACTTAGAAAAGCAACATAGGGTCTATTTTACACAGTGTTGTGCTCTTCATTCTCACTTGTGACTGAACTAAAAATGTTTGCTTTTCCTGTGCTCATTGTAAGACTAATCTATCTCCATTTGTCTGTTTTCTTACTGGGGTGCCAGAAAGTGCTCCATGGACCATTTTCCCGTGACCCATGGGCACCACTTGAGAAATGCTGCTGTGGAGATGTGCAAGTGAGAAAAGACATCTGACTCCCAACTCTCTGAAGGGACAAGTAGAGAGACCAAGCTAGGAAATGCACTCAAAATTCATTCCATTGTTTCACTGAGGTTAGTGGTATTACCTAAATTGAAAAGATCACACAAGCTTTGTTTCTGAACCTCATTTCTCCCATTTTGACTGGTCTGTAACCAACAGGCAGGCTTTATACCTATCCTCTTCATGGGCAGGGGTGAAGTCACCCTTCTTGAACAAAGGGCAATTTTGTTTTTTAAGTCACTAGCTGAACAAGAAGCCTTACCTAGAGTTTATTTCAGACTTTCACTTGACTAATTAAAGATGAAAATGAACTACAAAAGAACTGTAGGGAAATACCCAACAACTATGAACTTGACTCCACTGGTGAATCTGATGACCTACTGCTGCAAAACAAAACATGCTGAGTTGAGTGGATGATTGTGAAACAGTTTTACAGTAAGACAAACCCCATGTGCTTGCTCACTAGGATACAGATAGACAGTACTTAGATGTACCTTGGCAATGCTTGAACAAAGCCAAAACATAGAATAATTTATGAATCTGAAAACTGAAAGGAACCCAAACTACTCTGTCCAGGGATTTGCTCTCAGGCTTGTATCACTGACAGTGGTCCTCCACGGTATGTGCAGGAGGCCTATTCTCTCCTTTGGAGTGCTGTTGTCAGCTGAGATCACTGTGGCTTGATTATGGGGCTCAGCTGTGATGGACTCACCTTAGGTAAACTCATTCTACAGGCTCAGGCTGAGAGCTGCAGAAAATTGTCTCCCTGAGTTAGCTACGGTAAGGTGCTGCTAGAAATCTGCAGCAGCAGCCCTAAACCGGATGTTTGCTTTTAAAAAAAGTAGGCTGATTAAAAGCGGTGAATATAAACTCTTAAATTAAAATACTGAAATTCCCATCATGAGGCAAAACTTACCCAGTTTATTACTGTCTGTTCTGAGAAAAATGGAAGTGTGGAGTCTCAATTCATACAAAAGAAAATGTGTTCATTGAAAATTACCTAAGCCTTTTTTTTTTTTTTTCAGATTAAACCAGGGGAAAAAAACCCTTTTGAGTATGTGGTGCCAGAAGCTAGATGATGTGAATACAAGTAAATTTAGATTTAAAGCTAAAAACTCTGCTGTACCAGAGCCATTTGGTACCAAATGATACAAAACCATTTATACAGTTCAACATGGGACTATCAAAATGGGCATTAAAACTGACCCCACCATAATATGACTGCCTGAGGCAAGGCTTTCAGATGCCAGGTACAAAATTTACAGCCTCCAGAGAAGTGAAAAATGCCTTATCATATCCTCCTCTGTCCTGAGTTGCTCTGGGAGTTAGAAGGACTTCAGGACAAGCTCAGCAGACATGAAAGTTGTTGGGTGCACAGAGCCTCTGCCTGAGAGCCATATGCTCATTTACCACTGCCAGCCTACATACCCCTAACTTTAACTGTGCCTCAGATTCAGCACCAGAAGCAAGCAGCTGTTGAGCTAAATTCTAAGTTAAGTGGGTGTTTCAGTGAGGCTTTTCCTTAATATTCTGAAAAATGCTTGAGGGTTTTCCAATAGATACACTTATGTCATCTTAGACTTGAATAGTCCTATTTTATTGTAAATTTGCACATACATTATTTTCCAGTGGCAAATAAATTACCTGTAAGAATTGCATTTTAATACAAAGGGAGAGCTGTATTATCCATTAGGCATGAAGAATCTTCCCCCCCCCAAAAAAAAATTGACCAAAAAAAAGTAGTTTTGCATGGTTAGATTTTGTCTGGAATATTAAAACTAGCTGAAACTATGTCTGTTCCTTAAAAAAAAATAATTCTTATTTGACAGTCCTTGTGGACTTATTTTTATCCAAAACTTCATAATTTTTTTCCGAAAGAAATCATAAAATTAAAGACATTCACATCAGTGTTCAATACACAGCTTTTTGTTGCAGAGAATGTATGAAAGTAGGTTTCATCCCCCAGCTTGTTCATCCAAAACCACTTTGCCTGTAGAGTAGGAAGTTTTAATAAAAAACCTGAGACTCCTTGAAGGTGTCACTCAGATAAAATCTTTCTAATTCTTGCTGGACCCATCCAGACAAAATCGATAGAAGGCTGTGTTTAAAGCATATGTGAAGCTTTCACTGCCTCTGCTTTACTTGTGCTTTAACAATCGTCAACTGTCTTGAGGTCAGGAGGGCTTCTTTGATGGTGGATTCGCTTCTTCAATTTCAGCTTTTAAAAAAACTATGCAGCTATGTGAAGATCCATATCAGTCCTGCACTTTCAAAACAGGAAGACAAGCAAGAAGCAAAATGTTCTCGAAATCTTGCCATTGCTAACCTTGCTCAAATGGGTGAGAAAGGGAAGAAAAAAAGCACAGTCTCTGCGCTGTACAAAAGACATTATTACTCATCTTTGCTGAATTTGTGCTTTGCCTCTCACTCCTCACTGTCACAGCTGCTTGCTCGCAGCATGGTGTTGGTGGATGCCAAATGCAGCATGGCACAGCAATAATGAGAAATAAGCTACCAGGGGAAAATTATTCAAAATCACTTTGCAAAGGAGATGGTGAATGTAGAGGATGACTTGGAGGTGGGGGAGGTCCACAGGAAAAGGCTAATTCTTTTTTCCTTCTCAGAGCTGTGAAACATTCAAGTGCCAGAGGCCTGGGAGTGTTGAAGGTACTTTCCCAGTAGTTGTACAGAAATTTCACTCTCCCTTTACTTCCTTTCCCATCAGTTGTGTCCTCCCTCCATCCCTGATTCCCCAGAGCTCCAACCCCAGAACAATTTTTCACAATTCTTTCCACTCTTAAGAAACCGGTCACCCACTCCCACACAGCTGGAACTGCACCCAAGGTAACAGCTGTTTTCGTGCCACCTTTTTGTCCTTCTCCCTTCCACAGAGAAAAATTAGACAGTATCTGTGGTTACTGAAAGGGCTGGTATTTGACTAATCAGATCTCTTGCAAAGACTCCAGGGGAGTCAAACCCTTGAATTGTTTAATAAAGACTAAGAAATAATTATTGTCTAATGGCCTCATATAACTTAAATCCATTAACTGCCGACTTACAAAATATCTCATAATCTGTATAAACTGAGACAGTACACAGCTTCCAGAGGATTTAATTTCTTTCCTTCATCTACAGAAAGAATAATTAGGACCAGCCCTGCCCAGAATGATATGCACTAAAGAGACACTTGGTAATTGTCTCCTAATAATATTCCAGACAACATGCTTCAAACTAATTAGTACAGAGGCTGATGTTGTTGAAAAGGGACACACAAAAGACAGCCATATCATGTGAAAAACTGCAAAGTCACAATTTTGGAACTGATATTGTGGTAAGAGTTTAATATCCACACAGGTAGACATGATGGCCACATACCCTTTCTCTTTCTAAGATCTTCAAGAAAATACAGATGAAACAATCACTCTGCATTGCTTCATGAAAAAAATTATATTCTTATAAAACATAAAATCTCTCTCTTGAATGCGTCTACTGCTTTAAACAGTACTTCCATTGGTCTGGATTACATTTATTTGAAACTTTTCAAGACAAAGAATTAACACAAGCTGATCACAGGGTCTGACCTCCTCAGCATCTTTAGAAGAGATCCTCATACTTCCTAGGCACCAAGGATAGACCAAAACCCAATTTGTCTGTCAACACGCTGAAGGAAGGGTTGGGTGCTGTGCTCTCTAAATGCTGTTGGTTCAATGAGCCAAGAATAGTCATGCAGGTCTTAGTGGGTTGATCTTAAATTGAATCAAGCTGATGTCTGCTTCTGGGGGGAAGCTGACTTGACCACCAACTCCCAGAGCATCTGTGGAGCCTATGGAAGGCTGGTAGAGCAGAAAAGGTCACATAGCATTCACCTCGACCTGGCTTAGAATTTGCAAGCAGAAAAAATTGTCACAAATACTCAGCATGATTATCCTGCTGAATACTTCTTTCCCGCTAATAGCTGGTCTTACTGTTTATCCTCAATGTGGAATCAAGTTTATTTTGGAAGCTTATTTTACAGTTCAATGTGTTTTTAGCAATACTATTGCTAGTTACAATTTAGATATGATATTTTCTATCATTCTGATTAATCTGTTAAATAAATATGCAAATATATCAAGTGCTCTGTATAAAAATACATACACACAACAAACAACCCCTCATATAATAAAATCAAGATTAATAAAAATATGTACTATATTACACATATGAAACGTAGTTTTGAAACTATAATGAAACAATCACACATGAATCACAGGACATAATCTAAAAAGAACCAGCATATATAAAATAATGGCAGTGCCTCTGTAAAGACAACTTGAGCATCTCCCTATTTAAAAATATATAAAAAACCCAACCAGTGTTGTCTGTGCATTTATAGTTGCTGAACGTAAGGTAAACTAGGAAGAAGTTTGTGAGATTCTTCATTCAACACCTGTGTAGGGAGATGAATAACATCACAAACTTTTTCTTTTTCTAAAAGAGAAATTTAGGCTCCAAGACAATGAAATATCTCCTTTACATTAAGACCTATATTCAATTAGGACTTAAGGAGAGGAATAATTCTTACTCTGGATCTCTATACTTAGTGAAATGAGTACCTAACACCAGTTTAAACATAACCTTCAACAGAACATTTTGATTTGTAATGACAAATAGAAAAGCTTGCTTAAAAACATTACAGGGATTAAACAAAAACCAATGCACTGTTCATAGATGAAATATGCTGACCTACATAAAGTCAGACAACATCCTATGCATATTTTAAAACCTCTGCTTGTCTTGGGACCTTTTGCCCAGGTGTAAATTGCCCTTAGAAGATCTGCCTGCAGATACCAGGGCACTGAGCATCTCAGTGAAACACATGGGAAACTGCTGGAGGACTGCAATTCAGAAATATAATCAACAGTCTTGTGCTTTATGTTCCAGTAAAGATCAGTGTGAGCTAAAGTTAGTATTTAGCCAGCTCAATACTCATCCTCCAGGCTGTTTCAGATGGAGAACATAAAATAAAATGCTTTAGCAGAACAGTTTCAAAGACAGATGCTATGGTCAGTGAACAGGAACACTTGTGTAACCCTGCTACAGGCCATCCCTATCCAGCAGCTGACGCAGACCACAGGTTGCAATTACTTAAATTGTTTTCACTTGCATTTTCTTGGGGCAGCCCAATTAGAAGTTATCATTCCAAACTACTTGCTTAAAAATAGCACAGACCACTGGTAGTAAATAAGATTTTTTCTGACAATTCATATCAATATAATGCACAGCATCATAGCTTAATACAAATACTTTACATAACAGACACAAAAGGACAAAACACAAGCATATAACAATGCAGCTTAGCTACTCTACTATATTACATGGCTGGGAGAGTTTCCTTTCATTTTCTTTGACCTTTTCTGTAGCATTTGAATTTCTGGTACCAATACGTAAGCAATGTTTCTTTTTAAAAAGCAGATGGAAAAAATGTAGATGAAATAGAATTCTGAGGAAATTAGTGAGATCATAGAAAAAGAACTTTTAAAATATCAGCAAACTGGTACGACATAATAATAATAAGGGAAACAATTTTACTAGGCTCAGCATCTCCTAAGTAAAATGGAATAAAAAGTAAAACATCTAAGATAGAGACCCATTCTTCAGGAATAAAATACTGTCACCTTCCCTAATGATCTCCAAATGCTTGATTTGTGCATGTGTGCTAGAGCTGGGGTCATTTTGTTTCATTCATTATCTTAACTAACAGACTCATTAAAAACATGCACAAACTTGGACCAATGAATGAGGGAGGGAGAAGAGCAAAGAATATCTCAAAAACTCAAAGATAATTGTACAGGTTGCTAGGATGATAAAGTATAGAACTTTATTATGTATCAGTTTGCATTTTCATCTCTTTATTACCCCTCCCGAGAAGACTTGCTGTATGCCCATAGTATCATTTAAAAATAGAGATAAATAAATTTTATCCTTCTGGGTTTCCCTCATTGTGGACCAAGCCACACATAATTACAAAATGTCACTTTCTGTTTATAGAAGCAGATTCTGAATGCACCCTCTGCTCTTCCTAGCTGGAAGGCATTTCTGAAGGATTCTCATGTTTCAGACATTATAGAGCACGCCTTTTGGGTTTAGACTTGATTGTCACTCTTGACATTTTTTCCTCATTTACTCTTGTATCATGGCGAGTTTAGTACCTTATATGTTTCTAAGATGGAGTGACTGGATACTTCTTAAGCTCCACACAGCGAAGACCTTCCATCTGGGGAAATAATGACGTAAACTTGTATGCCTCCCAACATCCAGGACAAAGTGAAAGTCCTCTGTGTAGGGACTGGGAACTGAGAGCATTATGCAACTCTTGGGGCATATTTCAGAAAGCACATGTCAATTTTTTAACCCTGGCAACATTGTAAAGTGATTAAAAAGGAATAAAACTTATGTTTATTTTCAAAAGACATCAGTAGCACAGTGCATCTGTGAATTCCTGTTCAAGTTCCACATGATTTTGATTTCCCCAGCCCTGATCTACTTGCCAACATGGTACCATTACACTCCAGTCTTCATGTCAAGGTCCTGATGATTTTGTGTTTCATTAACAGTCATAAGTTCATCACATGCTTGTGTTCGGTCATTTGACCGTTCTTTATGAACCAAGTGCACCATTTCTTGTGATTTGCTGATGTCTCCATTTAATGCACTTGACTTCCTGTCCTCCACTGCCCCTTTCCCATTGTTAATCACTAGCTTTTTCTTCTGCCCACATCTAGAAATAAATAAAAATAAAATAATATTAATAGAGACTAAGAGAAATAAGAAAAAAATTGAACATCAATATTTAGGAAAAGGTGATTGGAAAATAAACTTGTGTCTGCCAGTGCAGACTTACACTATGCAAAGTGCAAAGTTTCTCCATATCACGTTTCAGTTTTGAAAGTATCCAAATGCATAACATTTGTCAGGAGCTCACTTATCCAATTTATATCTATTTTTCCTACATATAGGAATAACATTCATTACTGAATGCCAAAATTCTTTTTCTAACCTTTGAATATATCCACATTTATGAACTTTGTATATATCCCACTATAAGGACATACCTTTGAAAATGCATGAGTTCTCGAGGGAGTAGAAAATTCAGATCAAGCTCTCACCTCATTATACAAAACAACTCTCTTTTTCTTTCTATTAGCATGTCAAGCCTAGAAGCCAATGAGCAGCAAGGAAATACGGAGCACTACTGCTGCTATCTGCAGCACAGTTCCTTATGATGTTAAGGTAGGAAATAGGTACTGTGCCTTTAAAGTTACACTCACTGCAGTGATGCCCAGTAAACTTTATATATATAGCTCTGAATGAAAACACACACACACACACACATTCCTTTAGAAAGTCACCAGTCCAAAACTGATGCACCATGGGCTGCATATTCTTCAATGCAGTAAGAAAGAACTAGTTACAGCTCTCAGGTTTGCTTCAGACTGTTAAGATGATTCTATGGCTACACACTGTTGAACATCTTACTTTTCCTCAAACAGCCTTGTGTTTGAGGAAACACTGAATATACAAAGCACAGCTCTCCTAAGGGGGACAATGTCTCTGTGAAGTTGTACTTTTAAGTGCTTCTTCTTCAATGAAGCATATTTTGCCCGAATTACTAATTTGGCAGTTCAATTATACTATTATGCTTCAGAAATACTATTTTTTTCATGCTTATTTTTTCACTTTCATAGATGAGGGTTATTTTATCTGAAATACCTCAGTTCACTGTGCTAATGTTACACACACCCTCGGGAATGATTTCCTGCTCTGTAGCCATAAAATGCCAAAGGACACCAGCAAGGAGCTGTGGAGCTCCAAAGCCTCTTCAAAGAGCAGCTCAGAGTGCTTTGCAACCAACAGACTAGGAAAAAATTTGCTCACTATTTCCTGAACAAAAATCTCCACATACTATATGGTTACTACTCCAATAAAAAAAAGAGTTCAAATTCAATATTCAAGTAGCATTCAGTAGTCACTCTGTTAAAGGGCTCAATTTTAACATTCAAGTAGCAAAAAGCTGTTGAAGACAATCGAGAAGTAACCTCAGAATAGTCCCCAGAGAAAAGAAAGCTGTAAGAACTTTATAGCCCATGCTTTAGGTTAAGGTTTTTTCAAATTTCCTGGCTAACTTAGCACAGATCACTGCACCTTTTCATTGCTCAGCTTCTTCATCTGTAAAGTAGAGTAAATAAAGCTATTGAGAGCTCTGATAGCAGTGTTAGAATATATCCTTGTGACTGCCAGCTATGATACTGACTCTTGTTTGGGAGGAACAGACTAATGATAGCAATTGTCCAATACAACCCTCCAGACTGTACACAGACAACACTGTTAATGGTGGAAGATTATACTCAGCTCATCCTGTGGTTGCTACTGTCTATGTGCATCTCACAGTTTCTCCCTCAGTGAACAGGATTTTCCCATTAATAACTAACAGATAGAGAATAATTTTCTGTGATCTATATGCACTCAATTTCCATTTCCAAGACCAAACAGTTTATACAGCTGTTTATACAGCTACTGATATCAAATGATTCCATGTGAGTGTGGAGGCTGATGTGTGACCTGTGCAGGACATGGTCACCTGGGCTCTCACACCCCAAGACACAGAGCATTGCAGAGGATGCTCTTTCCTGCATTATATTTTTCTACTCTTTGACCAAGCTTACCTTCTCCGACTGTTAACAGCAATGCACACTGCAAGAATCAATACAAGTGCCACAAGAGCAGCCACTATGATCAACCATTCTATAGGGAGACATGAGAGAGGGGGGAAAAGCATGTTAATGTATCTCATGTAGTTTTGCAAGAATCTCATGTAGAACTACAAGAACACAATCTCTTCTACTTTCATTTAACTGTCACTCTTTTCCTGCTTTTCATGGATGTTTGTTCATTTTACAAAGTGTTTCTGTGTAAGTCAAATAAATTTTCATCATTCAGCTATACACAGGCCAACTCAGATTAAATATCCCATTGTTGTTATCACCCGTAAGTACTGGATTTTGGTGGGCATAGGTGAAGAGGAGCTGTATGACTGACTTACTCCAAGAGCAAAAGAAAAGGCTTAGCATGACACACCTACAAGAAGGAGAATGATTTCTAGTACATTTTTAGTAAAGGAGGTTTCAAGACCTTCCCAGTAGCCTCTTCTCTGCTACCATTATAGCCCTACTACCATTACAGAAGGAGGTCCTCTACAAAGAGCTAACTGCTTGATTTTGTTTGTTTGAAACAGGTCTCCCTTGTTTAACAAAACTCTTACACTGTATTTGAAACAAATTTCCACTTCTAATTAGTTAATTATGATTAGTCTGTGGTGAAAAACTGATAAGCATTCTTTTTGTAGCGTGGTCTTCTTATATCTCCCCTCAGTTTTCTCTGAAAATGATGAGTTCTTCAGAAGGTGCTTCAAAGGTTACCTTTCCAAAATTCTCTGTATGCTCTTCTCCATTTTTTCCTATGTGAGTTAGCAATGCCTTGAACTGAACACAGAGCTTCAGCTCTGGACTTGCTAGGTCTAAGTAGAATGGGATAATTACTTTCTCTGTTTTAAAAATTACTTTATTGCTAATATGTCCCAGAATATATTTGCATTCTTTTCCAACTGTATCATGGTGTCGGCTTCTTTTTATTTTGTTTTATTCTGCAAACTCTATTCTGCAACACTTGTCTCAGCCATCATTTTTACTGAACATTCTCATGGATACAATACTGTGAATAGATCTTTAACGAGATTTGCCTGATTTCCTATCAATTCATAAAAATATTTGAATCTTAATCCTATTCTCCAAATGCATGGTTTCTCTCATCTCAATATTGCTGGAAAATTATATGAGTTACAATACATTCCATTTTTTAGACTACTAGTGAAGTGCTGAATATTATTTGATTCATAACAAAGCCTGAACAATTGTACTTGACCTCATTTTCATCTCTTACTTTAGTTCATATGAATGCAATTCTCTACTTATATTTTTAAAACATGATTTCAAAAACCTACCTGGCACACGGGCCGACCTTGGCTGTGAATCTATTTTTGTTGTGGCAGTCTCTCCAGGGAAAGTAGTGGATTCATAATGTCCCTTGCGTGGTCCTTCATTACCATATATGCTAGAGGTAGAGCCTAAGACAAGAAAAAAAATTATCCATTAAGCCAAATATGCTTAGCGAGTATTTAACAGCAAGGTACAAAGACTATGACTTTCACAATTAAAAAAACATATTCTGGGAAGTTCATGCTGAAGCAACTTATAGTACAGAAGTATTTATACTGAAAACTATTACATATAAGTATCATACTCATCTGAACTATGGCTAGCTTTAGTATTTTGAAAAATAAAAGTCATGGCTTTGCCCTCTTGTTTCCCTTATATGTTTCTTTTTTTTGGGTGAATCAAAATGTGATTATGATTGCCTAGAAATTTTCTGAATAAAATATAAAGTGTTGGCAACTTTTTGCAGAGGCTTTTGTCATACAGGTCAAACATCTTGTCTGTTCCATGGGGAAAACAGAATGAGAAAAGGAGAGAGAGAGAATTTTAGTTTTTTATTTAAACCTAAAAGGTTTAAATGGAGAAATTTTGAAACTATTAATTCTATTCCGACACAGGATCAAACTGAATGTTAAAACTCTAATATTCTCATTAAATAGAATGACAGCTCTCTGAATGGTTGTAAATTATCAGCAGAATATAGATACAGTAATTTCATTTGGGACTACTACTTCATTATCACTACAAAAAAATATATTACAGATCTCCACTTCTCTGAATTCTTCTAGAGTCTTACAGAGTAAATTAAGCACTGACTCTAATCAGCTGTAAAGTTCTTTTTCTTTAACACACATTGGAACTCATTTCTATCCAGCATTTCTGATCTCCTTTCCTAATAACAGCTGGCAAATACAAAACCAAGAAGAATGTTTTTCCCCTCTTGCTTTGCCAGCAAGCAGCTCGTGAATCTTCCAGATGTTTTCATTATTTTTATTAACAAGAAACTTATTGACTGGTGAGTTGTTTGGTGATATCTCACAACAAAGGACAGAGTAATAATTCAGCAGCTAAGGGTCCTGATCTAGTGTCAAAGAAAGCTGACCAAGAGGAACATACTGACTTGTCTACCCCACATCTCAACAGACTCTTTAAGGTGCTTTATATCATCCTTGAAAAATTCCAGAGCTTTTCCTTCACAAAGCCCCTTAGAAAGGCAGTAGGACATTTATTAAAATGTGTGTGCTTAGAGAATGTGCTACATTTGCTTTTCCCCCGAGCACCGAGAAAAAGCAGGATTCAGTTGAGTCCCCTGCTGTTCTGTCTCTGGGAAGGTGCTTGCAAGTGGCAGGGAGGGATCCTCAAAAGCTCTCTGCATTTCATTTTGGTAACATACTAGGGTTTTTTTCTTTATGGACACTTATTTTTGGGGTTCCTTCTGTGGACTGATTTTTTATTCTGTGGACACTGGGACACTTAGTGTGATGTCAGACCACAGCTTAAACACTGCTGTAGAAAAAAAGCAAGAGAAACAAAGTAGTATCGTATATCAAGCCATCCGTCTGTTCAGAGAAAGCCTTTAACTGTAGCCTGCCAATACATTCATGAATCTTTTCCATTCCATTACACCAATATGAGGCAACATTACAAATGAACGAACCATTCAGTAAATAATTTTTTTTTAATGAAAATGGTAGTGTCCTAGTAATTCCCTTGTGTTGTGTTTTTAAAAAGCACCAAGAGAAAGTAAACGAAAAAAGGCAGAGTTTTAGGAAAACAGCCTTTTGCCAGGGCACTGACAATGCAAAGATTCGATGCGGAAATTCACATTGAAAATTATCTTCAAACCAGTTCTTACATGTTCTATGTGCTCAAAACAAAAAGGTAGCAAAAATCTTTTCATAGTGTGTAATGTCTGCACATAAAATTAAGGAGGCAGCTTGGATTAATTGAGTGAACAGGACCAGAGAAAGTCAAGAAATGAGCTTGTTGAAGTAGGAAACCATTATGAAAAATAGATTTATCTTTCCAATAAAATTCTATCAAAAATATATTTTGCATTTATACTGCTATGCCTATGTCAAAATACTATAACCAGGCATTTTTGACAGAGTTGAATTTACTGGGTTTATACAAAATTTTTGGAAAAAAAAAGTAGGCCAAGTTCCATCTCACAATGTATTAATTAATTATTAATAACAGAATTATCTTTAAAGCGTTTGCTGTATAATGCTGTAAAAACATAGGTACCTAACCTTCCTTATGTGCAAAGAGTGTCCACAGAGCATTGGCCAAATTCTACCCTGGAATGGTTCCACTAACTTCCAAGAAAGTGCATGAAAACAGTGTTTGGATTAGCAGCTTTTGGAAAAGAAAAAAAAAATCCCTTACGGTTAGGATGATTATTTGTATGGAAACTACATTTGGAAATAAGGAAAAGTCCCTTAACTTTGCATAGAATTAGCATGTGACCACACATAAAAAAGTACCAAAGGATACATGTAGTATAATAAGCAAACACTGTTATTGTTAATTGCACTAACTTTATCAGAAGAATAACCCTTTAATAAAAAAAAAGTTGTTCTCAAATGAAATGTCCGTTACAGTCCAGTAACAGTAAAGAAAGGCAAAATGTTATCACAAATGTATTGGCATGAGGAGAAAGTTTAGACTTCTTCACGTCAATAACTGTGTTACCACACACTGATAACACAAGGTTATTTGCAAACAACTATTTACAACCTTTTAGCAAATACCCTTCATGACATCTTATCAGCAGGTTATAAACAATAGCAAACCCTCAAAAGGAAATCATACTATAACAACAATTTACAATTACGGTTAGTACGCACGGGCTTGGACAATAGTCATTATCCACAATTAATAACTTACTGACGGATAAATTAAAATGTTCATAATTCATTGTTCTTACTAGTAGTAAGAGGGGTCTGCAAGCGGTTAAGATGGTCTTCAGTGTCTGGAAGAATTGCAGGTATCCAACCGACATGGGAACCATCTGTGGTGTTTGCTTGTTCACTTTCCCTTCCAGGTGGAGTGCCAGGTGCCAGTGGCTCCTTGGTTGCTTTCTCTTCGTTAACATCCTCCACAGACTCTGTGACTGGCATGATGGTGCCGTGATCAGCTTTAAAACGGAGCACTCACACAAAACCACCACCCATATTGTTTCCACATTGTATTTCCATATTGCACCACAGCAAGCCAGAAAGCACGTCCACCTTCCTCATTCAAAGCACAGAAGGGGGGAAGAAGACATGAAGGCCTCTCCTTCTTCTTCCACCCTGTCACTGGCTTCTGAGAGACCATGAAGCATCACATCTCTGCTCACCATGTTGGAGCAAGACATTGGCTACATGTACAGATCCCAGTGACAGATGGAGAGGGGAGA
The DNA here is from genome assembly GCF_009829145.1 of Chiroxiphia lanceolata. Classification (NCBI taxonomy): domain Eukaryota; kingdom Metazoa; phylum Chordata; class Aves; order Passeriformes; family Pipridae; genus Chiroxiphia; species Chiroxiphia lanceolata. Next base: position 19,974,572 of record NC_045642.1, on the reverse strand, counting down.
CCTTGAGGAGAAGAGACCACAGCAGCAAGAACCTGACCATGTAACTCAGCAGTGAGAGGCCATACTGCAGCCAGACCTGTGTCTGTCTTTCCTAGCAATCCACAGGTGAGGAGAAGTAAGAAATTGATGGCAGAATATATGGGACATAATTCTTCTATGATTGCACTGCACTCACCACTGGAACACCTCTCCCCTATGATGGTGCTGCTGCTGAGTCACAGGAGCAAGTCATCTGATTAACCTACCAGAGCACCTCCACCACACCAATCATGGTGCCAAAGCATATGAAGCCTGACCCCACTGATGCACAAGAAAGGAAGATGAGGCTGGGGATTCAGAATCACCAAAGTGAATGTCTGGCAGAATAGTTAGCAGGTCACCCAAAAACATGCTTCAGCAAAGGACAGAAACCACCAAGTGTACCAGTAGAGAGTCCCTTACGCCTTGTCTACAGATCCTATTACAGATTTTTGCATTGCAAGTCCACACTAAGAATGTAGATCTCCAGGATGAGAAAGATAGGATGAGAAAGGAGTCAACTTCAGAAGAAATAATGTCTCATTTCACACAAGCATGAGAAATGAGTATGATCCATTATTCTTACTGGTACCTATCAGACGAGAGTCATTACCAGCTTTGATTATACTGGCAGTGGTCTTGTGGAGGACTTCATCCCTGGGGGCATCTGTGGGATTTGTGATGCCTTCAGAGCCATGTCTTGATCCATTATCTGAAGTCAGAGGTGGTTGAGTTGGATCTTTGTGGTGGGCATCATCAGGAGAGGTAACAGCTGTTACCATGATGTGAGTTGCCCATGCTTCCTGGGTTATATCTTCTGTTTCCAGAACATCAGTGGAGGCTGTGACTGTTGTGATGATGGCTGAGTTAACTTCAAAGACATTTTAAAATGTCTACCTTACAAATTTTTTCCTCTTTATTTAATTTAGCAATCTCTAGTCTTTTATTTATTAGCCTATGTAGAATATGTAGTGAGAAGAAAAAAAAACAAAACCCATAAGCAAAGAATATCTTCTGTATATGTCACGCATTTTGGGTTGTCTGTTCCTTCACTAACACCCTAATAATAAAGTTTAATATCAATTTAAAATTACACTACTGAAAGTTATCGTCACTAAGCAAAATCAGAAAATGAAATATGCATTTACAAACAATGCAGCCTGAAGTGTTAGTTTTGAAAATACCTCACAAACACTACTTAGAAGGGCAAAAATAGTAATGTTATTTTCCTAATAAAATGAGTATAAGAATTTCTGTGGTTACACAGGAATTATATTAGAATGGCTAAATTTAAAACATTTGAATAAATTGCTAAATCATACTTGCTTTTTCATATTTGCAACTGATCTGTCAAATCACATAAGCTTAATAACCAATGAACTGTGAAGCTTTACCGAATCTCCTTCATATTTAGAAAACAGGAGTAGGGGGTAGAGAATACAACTGTAATTTAATCCATAAACTGTATTTTAATTCACACAATCTTTAGCTTTCACAGCTCTTTGGCAAATCCTAAATGTTGTGGATTAAATAATTCTGATGAAAATGGATTTTGAAGAAGAAAAGGGAAAGCATAAATGCTAATTTTTCCATAGAATTTCTTTTTTAGAAAATGTAAGAGACATGCAAAAACTTCCAAAGCCCTATGATGTCATAAAAATAAGTAACATTATATTGTCTTATGTGAAAAAGCAGTATTTTGAACTCGGGTAATTTTAATTGGGTAACATGTAGATCTTCGGAAACTAAGTAGAACCTTGAAGAACTACATGAACAAACTCCAGTAAATTATTTCAAATTTTACAGTATTAAGAGAATATGTGGAAATATCAAGACCAGGAAAAGTCAGACATGAAAAGACATATTTAAGTTTATGAATTATTTACACTACTGGCCACTTCCACAAAGCAACTGCTTTCTCAGTATTACCATCTACTAAAAATAAACCTGAGAAAAGTCAGGGGACATAAGACACAGGGCATTCAGGGAAAAAAATATCCTTAAATAGGGAGCAATTCTTGTTGGGATATTCACATGCAACAAAATGATAAAAATATTTGCACTGCAAGTTCACAACAAGAATGCAGATCTCCAAGATGAGAAAGACAGGGAAAGGAGTCAAGTTTCAGAAGAAATAATGCCTCATTTCACACAAGCATGAGAAATGAGTATGATCCATTATTCTTACTGGTACCTATCAGACGAGAGTCATTACCATCTTTGATTACACTGGCTGTGGTCTTGTGGAGGACTTCATCCCTTGGGGTATCTGTGGGATTCCTGATGCCTTCAGTGCCCTGTCCTGGTTCATTATCTGAAGGCAGAGGTGGTTGAGTTGGGTCTTTGTGGTGGGCATCATCAGGAGAGGCAACAGCTGTTATGATGGTTTAATAACAGATGACTTAAATATAGATTATTTAATCAGCTGTGAATTCCATCTGTGTGCTGCTGTGGCCTTCCCATTCCCATCTCATTCAAGTCTCCTTAAACCACTGTTACCCTTTTAGCAACACAAAAAGATAAGAGAAGGGAGACCTGTCCCGTACAGGTCTACCACTGCTCTGTTAAGGTTCTCATGAGACATTTTCATTTGCTCATCCACTTTTTTACTTAATAAAAAATATTCCCAAGGACAGTGGACACAGGGACATAGAGACAGCAGTCATGAGGATTCCCTGACCTGTGTCCCAGGCCGACTACAGAGCCACAACTTCCGGGACACTGCCATTTGCTGTTACAGCATATTTTACATTGCAGGTATCGATACCGACAATAAAGAACCCTTTCTACAGTCACAGTCAAAAGTTACTCAAGACACTGTGAGTGGTGACAAGTTATAATTCATTGTTCTTACTAGTAGTAAGAGGGGTCTGCAAGCGGTTAAGATGGTCTTCAGTGTCTGGAAGAATTGCAGGTATCCAACCGACATGGGAACCATCTGTGGTGTTTGCTTGTTCACTTTCCCTTCCAGGTGGAGTGCCAGGTGCCAGTGGCTCCTTGGTTGCTTTCTCTTCGTTAACATCCTCCACAGACTCTGTGATGGTGCCATGATCAGCTTTAAAACGGAGCACTCACACAAAACCACCACCCATATTGTTTCCACATTGTATTTCCATATTGCACCACAGCAAGCCAGAAAGCACGTCCACCTTCCTCATTCAAAGCACAGAAGGAGGGGAGAAGACATGAAGGCCTCTCCTTCTTCTTCCACCCTGTCACTGGCTTCTGAGAGACCATGAAGCATCACATCTCTGCTCACCATGTTGGAGCAAGACATTGGCTACATGTACAGATCCCAGTGACAGTCTTCAGAAGGAGAGACCATATCATGTTTTTAGCACATTATTTTAATGTTATGAATAGTTATGAATAGTATGTTATATGAGATTGCATCATGATTTTGTGTCATGCCAGTTTTGTAAATTTGTTTCTCCCATCATTCTGTGAATCAGAGGGACAAATATTTTGATAAAATCTGTGAAAAGAACACTGTTTCCCCAGATGAATATTCACAAATAAATGCATTAACCTGCTGATATACAAATATACATAAGTATGAATTCAACTTTAAGATAAAGATAGTTTGGCAGCACAAAGTAATATAACTTATGTAATGATCTGGATGCAATTTCACAGCCATCCTTCACCAACGAATGGAAAGTACTGAAAGTGGTGTTGGCAAGGAGAGGACAAATGTTTTATACAGAGCTAAACCAGAAAACTTTCATCTCACCACCATCCAGATGGAGTACAGAGAAAACTAGTCATTCTACGACTTATGTTGTTATTTTAAGAGATTAGTAATTATCCCTGTCTACAAGTTTATGCAGCATCTTTCCAGGACAGGCCATCCGAGAGACAGAAGTGATGCAATACACATAACTGACATTATTAGTAGTACCTGTAGTGGAAGAGTCTTTCTCATGATTATTCCCTCTGGAAGGAATAGTTCTATCCATTATAGCAGGCCGTGTTGCATATTCCTCTCCGTTGTCCCAACCTGGATATATCCATGGGTCTTGCATGGAGTCATTCTGTTTGGCCCCATGGGTGGAGACCATAGCTGTTATGATGATGGTGAAGCAATTACGAACTCAGTATATAAAGATCCATTTCTCATATTAATCTCCTCTTTGGTTCTTGTCTCTATGACAGGCCTTGCTCACATGTCTACTACATTTAATGACAAAGAGGAGTAAAGTAGATTTGCTTCTCATCCTGGTTTATGTTTAGAAAAGCTGCCTACTCTCATCAGTAGGACCAGCTCCTTCCTCAAACCAAACATACGCTTTTCAGAATCAAGGTATCTTATTGTTTTTCGAAAGTATTTCTCTGAATCTTGCTGTTGACTTTGTTTTGGTTGAATATCAAACCAATATCCACTGATTCAGAACTAAGAACCTCAAAGGCAGAAACAAATGCAAGGATATGCATCAGTAAGATTTTAATCAGAGAATTTGAGTGCATTGACTGGATTCAATTTTTCCCCCTCGAAATTTCACTGTTTTATTAGTTGCAGCATCTCCAAGAAAACAAACGAGGAAGTATGACAGAGGGGAATGCTAGCACATGCTACAGATTTGTGAACAGTGCACACCCTAGATAAGACAGCATTCAACTGGAGAACATTTGATATTGCAGTTATTTAGAAAAAACTTATCCATATCAATCAATCTGTAGTTTTTATTAGATAGTCATAGCAAAAGAGTACCTGAATCTTATAGGAAGCATAACCCTCCTCAGCCCCTTCAATACAATAAGAAATTTGTCACAGTGTGTTACAATTTCAGTTGCAACCAGGCCATTAGATATTGCTATAGTAGTGTAGTATAATGTAGCATAGTGTAGTATAGTGCAGTGTAGTCTGGTAAAGTATGGCACAGTATGGTGTTTACATATATATCTCTATCTCATATTGCACTGTACTGCATCACCAGATTTTTTAAGGACGGTGATGACATATCTGGGCTTGATATCTTAGAGGAATGTGGACTTAGGCACTACTGAAACAGTGAGCTACACAAAACTTTTGCTATTAAGATTAAATTTAGTTGAATGAATAGAAACAGCATCTAAATTATGTTTGTTATATACTTCTCTTCAAAGATCTGTATTTAATGATTTGCAAGAGTAGATGACTGTTGGTACCACATCTGTCATTAACTAGTAAGCTTGGTACACTCACAGGAACAGAAACTAATATATGCCAATTTTCAGTTACTAGCTTTAAGATATAATTTGGTCTTTTATGTTTCAATTGATTCAACGAATGGAAGAGAGAAGCCTCTTTCTTATTCTACGTTGTGCTTTGTTTTCTTCCCTTCATCACCAGTATCACACTATCATAGTTCAAAAGTAAGGTGAGTAGATATTTTAGATAATTTTTTTTAGATATAATTGCTATATTAACAAAAACTGAAAAAAGAAATCCTTGCAACAGGGGAGTGAACACAGGTCCTAGTAAATGAAATATACAACAGACATTATTAAACCTTCTCTGTTTCCTACAGATAAAACCCTGGTAGATAGCTTGTTAAAAGCTTGTGACTGCATGAGACACAACACAAAATGTAGGAGACAGTTATGGAAGGTTACAATACTAAAGGTCTTGACCTGCAAGTCAAATAGAAGAGAAGAAAACACCCAGGGACAGGTCTGAAGAATAATTAAAAATTAAAACTATTTTTTAATAATTAAAAGTAACATAACATCAGAATTGTTCAGGGGTATTCACAGAATCTGTCCTATGGCCTCAGAATGCAAAAATATTAGTTAAAGAATCCTAAAATTAAACCTTTAGAAAGACTTGATAATTTACTAAAATGTGACCTGTAATATTACCTGTATGAGAAGATTCCTTTTCAAAATAATTTTCACCTGCAATAGTAAATTCATGTTGTTCAATACTCGCCGTGGTATTTGCAGGATTTTGTTCTTGACTGATCCCTCCAGAATGAACGCTGTATGATAGTGGATGTTGGGTTGGTCCTTGATGTTTTTCATTTTCACTTGTAACTAGTGCTGATAAGATGATGATTGAATCAATAATGATCAAAATACCCATCATCAGTCATATTATTCTCATACCATGGTTTAATAACAAAGGTGCCTGGCTTTTGTGTTCTGGCTTTTTCTTGCTGTTGCGTTTGATGTGAAATGAAAGATGAAAGAAAAAGAAGTCCTTTGGAAACCCTATGACACAAAACCATCACCAGGATCAGAAGAAGATTTAAGTGGGCTAGAAAGGATCCCAATGACCAGTGGAAGAGAAAAGATATTGGAGAAGCAGCAGAAGAGCACATAGAAACAACAGCTTACACCTCTATTTCATATTCATTAATACTAACTTAACTGTTGAGTCTGTGTATTCTGGGTTTTTACAGTGAAAAAGTGGATGAATTTTCTCTTTTGAGTTAATATCTCAATTACACAATTACAAAGCTGGCTCCAAGGAAATTGTAATTTCTTCTGAGACTGGAAAGATGAAATAAGTAGGTTCATATATTCGAAGTTGATAAGCATACTTATTTTGAACTCAATAATAATTAAAGCTCTTACTCTTTAATTTGCTCTTGCTTACACAGCACAAGATGCAGTCAGAAAGAAGCTGAAGTACCACCACCATAAGAGGTTTTCTATTGAGTATCGACAGGTTTGGAAAAGATACATCAGAAAAACCTAAGATGAGCACTAGAACTCAGGTAGAAATATATTTGCCTTAGGTATCAAAAATTTCCATGAGTGATATATTAAAAGTAAAGCAAAGGTCCTTAATCAGAGCATGCAAAGAATGAGCTGGACTTGTTATATATGCTAAGAAACCAGCTAGAGAAACCTATGCTACTTCCCCAAATGGGAAAAACTGGAGAAATATTTATTTTCACGTTCAGGCAATGAAATATTCATATAGAGAGCACTCATGAAAATGTAATCCATTCTTTTTAAATTAAACCTAATATATCTGTATCATCTTATAAAACAAGACTTAATATTAACTAATGTATGAATATAACTGATCTAAAAATAGGCCACAAATAAAAGAAAGTTACCACAAAATTTTTTTCTGGGTGATTACAGATCTTGTTCTAATGACAATTGTATAAACCTTCGCTGTTCAAAACAAGCTCAGGACCAGAAAGATACAGCAAAAATAGCTTGAGAATGCGCTCTGTAAGCCTTTGCCTACAGAAGCTTCTAGCCTTGAGTGCTCTGGTATCTCAGCAGGCTACTGCCACGAGCACTGGTAGCAAAATGTTCACATTCATCCGGAGGATGAATTTTGTAGGAAAATTTCATGATTTTGAAACACTAGCTCCCTTTTATGTCTTTTGTCTTCAGATTTTACAACTGAAAATTTTGAAATGGAAAAAGGGATTTTTTTTTTTTTTTCTCACCGAGGTTGGTCACCAGAAGTTACAGTCTGTTCAGTTCTATTTTGCTACTGGTAGTGCAAATATAAAAATACCAGAAATGTGAGGAAAAGTGGCAATTAACCAACTTTAGCTGCAAAAGATAGACTTGGAACAACAGATAGATGCCACCTCTGAGGGCTCTAGTACAAATAATGTAAAGGCATTACACTGAACTGAGGCTATTTGTATGGGAATTACGAACAGTTGCACCATGAGTGTTACATTTTTGTCACAAATCTGAATATTATCTGAAATGCTTGATTCCTTTACCCCTGCTAGGAGAGCTAGGATACTGCTCCTCTTCATCTGTGAAGGTGGGATTCCAATGATCTTGTGTGGAGATTTCCAGAAGTGTTTCGTGTTGTGAGTCCACAGCTGTTGGGACAATGGAGGATTGAACGCTGACTATGCTCTAAGTCTACCACTGTTCATGTGTGCCATAAAGGTGATGGAAAATGGAAATTCATGTATATCCTAACTACAGCCTCTCCACTCTTTTTATCAAATCCCTTTACATCAAACCAGTTCTTCTTTTCTTTGCATTGGATAGACACAAATTTTCCCAAGACGAATGGGGAAAACAAGCAATAGAAGAATAATGTATAGCAGAAGTAACGTAAAACCATTACAGCAGTTATAGACATTTAAACTCATGTTTGAAGAATAATGCTGGACCTAAGGAACATGGTAGATATCTCAATAGATGCTTGCTAAGTACCAAGAAGTACTCAAAAAGTACCATACTAGAATATCCAGCACTGAGCTCAAAAGCAATGAACAGTAAAAAACTGATAGCGCCTTGACAACCAGCAGGTCACTAATATCAGTGAAGAAAGTTATAATACAATTAAAAAGATAAAATAAAACTTCCACAAGAGTCTATGATCAGAGACTGCATACACTTTCACCCGTGCAGCATGCAGACACTGCTAGGCCATAGAAATTATTTGGAATGCAATACACCAGTGGGATAAGTCACCAATGCAGAGTCTCAAAGATAAATAAGCTAACAGCAGAAATACCCAAAATATAGGCAAAAGAATAAAATGCCCCAAAGCAAGATGATTTGATGATTTTGTAATTTCTTCTAAAAGCAAAGACCACTGCTGAAAAAATGTAAATACTGAACTGTCTCCAGAAAAGTCAAATGCTTATAAACAGTGATTTATAAGCACTGTTGAGTAAATAAGAGCACAAACAACAGATACATTAAGATGTACTTAAATTAAATAAAATTAGAGAAATAGAACAGACTGTTATCTTTGCACAAATAAGAGCATTAGAGTATAGTCATCAATGGCAACTTCTATGCTAAAGCCCCCTCCCCCAGGCTGGGGCCATTCCCTGGTCTTAAAGTCAAGTACCAGAGTGTGTGCTTCAGTGGCACACAGCATTTGGCTTTGATCTTCACATGTGGTGGTTTTCTGGTTTTCAGAAAAAAATTATTTCAGTTATGGATGGCTTTTGAATTTAGAAAGAGTTATCAGATGATGACTGTGGGACTATTCCTATCAGGAAAATAAAGCTATGTATTAAAATACCTCAATGATCATGTTGGATCATGCCTAGACATCTGAGGTCACAAAATAAATGAGGTGATGTTAGAAGACAACATGGGAAGAGTGTAGAAGGGAGCAAATATGAGACTGTTTTGTTGATAATTCCCAATGAAAAAGGCACTTAGGCTTTGGTCTTCTCAAATTATGCCTGAACATCTCCTTCCACAGACAGGAAGTAAGGTATTAAATAGTTGTAGATTATATAAAGCATGAACTAGAATTATTTTAACACTTCAAAAAAATTCATAGAAAGAAAGATAAGCTTTTTTTCTTCTTGGAAAATCATGAGTGAATGAAAACATTTGAATAGGCATGAAAATGAGGTGGTAATTTTAAGTAGTGATAGAAGAGATATTACTTTTATCAATATGGAGCTCAGATAATTTTTTCAATCACAAAAGAGATATTTCTGAAGGAACAGATGATGAGGAGATCATCCAATTTTCACATAATACGTGTGTGGCAAAGGAGGAGGAACATCAAGTGTGAAAGGAAAAAAGAAGAAAGAAACCATCCAAAGAGAAAGCAAGTTCCTTACTCGTACTTGGAGAACTCTTGTCCTTGGCCACACTCCTGCTCCAGCTGGGAAACAGTGTGGGGTACATCGTCTCCTCTGAAGAGTCTTCATCATCTGAACCATTGCCACTGGAAGTCACATCTGCTGTGATGATGTTAAATCTGCCATGAAGCCCTAAATCACAAGGCCTTCTGTTGGCAGCATTAAGGCTTTCTTGCCTCCCCTACATGTAGCCTTACAATTACAGAGGAGAATATACAGAACTGTGCTTCCCATGGTCCATATCTCCTCCTGGCCTTTTCACTCAGAAGGGATGCACCACTTTGCCACAACCCTCCTGAAGCTCCCCGGTGTGGTACCCTTTGCATACTCACAGCATTAACCATACTCTATCCTCTTCAGCCCCTAATCAAAATGCCCTCTTAGCATAACATTCTTTACCCTTGGTTGCCTGTGTGGCTTCTTGTGTCTTCTCTCCAGGATTTGACCACCACCAGTGGTCTGGAAATGGATTCCACCAAGCTTGGGTGGTGGCTTTCACTAGGTCGTCATGACGAGGCCCTGGAGCTGTTAAGACATGGCCCATTTAACCAAGATCTTGTTATTATTTCTTGAGAAGCACTTTTCCTCCAGGAAAGTCAAGTCCACTAGCACCAGCACCCTGAGCACCCTCATGCCACAGAGATGGATGTGAGTGCAAGGCGAATGTACGAATCCATGGTATCATTACATTCCTCAAACACATCGCTCGATGCAAGTGCTTCTGGCAGTCCCAGGAAAGAACACAGTGCCTTGAGAGCAGACATCAAAAAGCCCTGTGGGTTTTCTCTAGCCCTTCACATGCCATAAAGTTAACGAGCTCCTCATAGGCTTTGACAGGAGGAGAGAGTAGATAGCCTTAGGCTCCAGAATGAGGAACATCCACCAAGATGACATAAAATCACATACAAAAGGTGAAAGAAGTAGCCATATCAGGCAAAAAGGTGACCCACAGATAAGCACATCCAGAGAAGCAAACTGCTCTGCTACTGAGAACCCCAAGAAGCCAATGCTGTCAGAGACCTGGGCTCAGAACTGCCGCTATTGAGTTCACGCAGAGGACACATGCACTCCCCTTAACCTGATGCTGTCAGCTAAATCCACACCAGAAACACTTTTCAGAGTAGGCATCAGCATAGCGTGAAGAGAGAGAGATGCAGCTTTATTCCTATCACATGACCAATGCACAATATGTTCTCAGATCAGAGCATATCAAATAATCAATTCCAGAGGTTTGTGACAGGCATTTACAGATGGAAAGAGATTTCTGCTTACAAAAATCAGAGGAATCTACAGTGTTTTCATCCACTGTGCTAGGCAAGCCAAATGGGTATTGGATGCAAATAGAACCAATGTGCCACTTGTAAGAGGTTGGAAATTCCCTCTGAAGAGAAATCAGTCGTTGAGATACAAAAACCAACAAGGAAAGTCCACAAATCTAATGTGGACAAGACAGCAATTGAATAAGCATCGGAAGGTGGTGCTTTTAAGCTATGGACCACAAATGATTTAAATGGCTTTTTCATGTGGCATGGGAGAGGTGTTTGAAAAAGGGCTGATGAGAAGAGAATCCAATTTTCACATAATACGTGTGTGGCAAAGAAGGAAGAACATCAGGTATGAAAGGAAAAAGAAGAAAGAAACCATCCAAAGAGAAAGCAAGTTCCTTACTCGTACTTGGAGCAAACTCATCCTTGGTCACACTCCTGCTCCAGCTGGGAAACAGTGTGGGGTACATCGTCTCCTCTGAAGAGTCTTCATCATCTGAACCATTGCCACTGGAGGTCACATCTGCTGTGATGATGTTAAATCTGCCATGAAGCCCTAAATCACAGGGCCTTCTGCTGGCAGCATTAAGGTTTTCCTGTCTCCCCTACATGTAGCCTTACAATTACAGAGGAGAATATACAGAACTGTGCTTCTCATGGTTCACATCCTCTAGCCTTTTCACTCAGAAGGGACTCACCACTTTGCCATGGCTCTGCTGAAGCTGCCCCAATGTGGCCTTTAGATGCATTTTGGTACCCTTTCCATGGTCACAGCACTAACCATGCTCTGTCCTCTTCTAGCAAAGTGAGCATAGTGTACTGACTTGAAAAAATTTTCGTCCTTTCTCCTACAAGTCCTTCTCGTTGGAACAGTCTACTACTAAACTATTTCCAAACAGGAAAAATGAAAAACTCAAGTACATTCTTTATATAATGACTCCCATACTCATCCTATACAGACACGCAGAATGCCTGTGTGGAATGTGAGCAGTGTGGACAGCTGCTCTATTGCTATCACATGAACAGTCCATGAGAAAAAGCCCAGTACTTTGTTTTTCCCAATTGCAACACATAGCAGCAAACAGCTGTGAAATATACTACACATTCACCCCCTGCTCCATTTAATGCTTCCGAAGCTGGCTGCTCTGGTTTCTGCTTATTCAGTCCCTAATCAAAATACCCTCTTAGCATGACATTCTTTACCCTTGGTTGCCTGTGTGGCTTCTTGTGTCTTCTCTCCAGGATTTGACCACCACCAGTGGTCTGGAAACGGATTCCACCAAGCTTGGGTGGTGGCTTTCACTAGGTCGTCATGACGAGGCCCTGGAGCTGTTAAGACATGGCCCATTTAACCAAGATCTTGTTATTATTTCTTGAGAAGCACTTTTCCTCCAGGAAAGTCAAGTCCACTAGCACCAGCACCCTGAGCACCCTCATGCCACAGAGACGGATGTGAGTGCAAGGCGAATGTATGAATCCATGGTATCATTACATTCCTCAAACACATCGCTCAATGCAAGCGCTTCTGGCAGTCCCAGGAAAGAACACAGTGCCTTGAGAGCAGACATCAAAAAGCCCTGTGGGTTTTCTCTAGCCCTTCACATGCCATAAAGTTAACGAGCTCCTCATAGGCTTTGACAGGAGGAGAGAGTAGATAGCCTTAGGCTCCAGAATGAGGAACATCCACCAAGATGACATAAAATCACATACAAAAGGTGAAAGAAGTAGCCATATCAGGCAAAAAGGTGGCCCACAGATAAGCACATCCAGAGAAGCAAACTGCTCTGCTACTAAGAACCCCAAGAAGCCAATGCTGTCAGAGACCTGGGCTCAGAACTGCCGCTATTGAGTTCACGCAGAGGACACATGCACTCCCCTTAGCCTGATGCTGTCAGCTAAATCCACACCAGAAACACTTTTCAGAGTAGGCATCAGCATAGCGTGAAGAGAGAGAGATGCAGCTTTATTCCTATCACATGACCAATGCACAATATGTTCTCAGATCAGAGCATATCAAATAATCAATTCCAGAGGTTTGTGACAGGCATTTACAGATGGAAAGAGATTTCTGCTTACAAAAATCAGAGGAATCTACAGTGTTTTCATCCACTGTGCTAGGCAAGCCAAATGGGTATTGGCATGCAAATAGAAATAAAAGTGACTATTACATATGGATGAACAAAATCAATCACAGTCACTGTTTGAGTAGGTTGCTCTGATAACTTAGAAGGGTATTTCGTTGATCAGTAACAGAGTTTTACATCTGATTCCTGGCACACCTACAGATGAATCATAATTTATTAGTAACAAAGAAACTTTTTTCATCCAAGAGACGAAGTTGATGGCAAAGTGCTGAGAGTGTATTAATCTGGTCCATTAACTTGATGCAGAACATCACCAACAATGTCTAAATCCAGAGAAATACCAAAAGGGTATTGTCTGAAGAACAAGGAGCTGTGAATATTGTTCATTTCAAACCCATAGCAAAGAAATCTTTAGATTAAGCCAGATACCTTTTCACAAAACTTTAACTTTACAAATGGTGTGTAATATAGATTGAGAGTCACACGGTTTGTTTCTCAGTTTAACACACTATAGAATTAGATAGATATATTTTTAGCCATCTGTCAGAAGATATATGACAAATAGTGTTCTTTACCTATTTCTTAATTTTCTGCTTTCCTATCTGTGGGATTTTTCCCTGGGAAATTAAACTGGATACTCCAATGAGCCTGCAGCGCTGTGGAATCTAAAGAGCAGATATTGGGGTGCAGCTTCATCTTCTTTTTTTGATTGTTCTCCATGTAACTTTCTCCTACACTACTGAATATTTGATGACTTCTCAGAGAGATGCACAGCTTATACTTAACTTCTTTCTGAAAGGACTGCTAAGTTACTGATTCATTTGTAATGCAGTAAAATTAAACTAACTGAGTCTCTTTGGCTTTAAAGTGGTGTTGCTGATGTTGCTAAATCTATCAGAAAAGCTCAGGTGCCTTACTTTCATAAGTTTTTTTTCCCAGAGAACCAATCTATCAATCCTAAACCAGTAAACAATCATGCCAATGCTATCACTTCTGTGATACACATATATCAGTATTGACATATTTTATTACATTGCTTTATAGTTATTTTGATCTTTTAAAATCTTAAATACCTCTAGTTTTCCCTCTGTAAAATAGTCATGCCCATGAGAGAGAACTGTTAGCAACAGGAAGGGACATATATATCTAGAATCAATACATTTGATAATCAAGGAGTAAAACAAAAACAGAAAGCTTTCCTGCCTGGAAAAAATGCACAGGTTTTTGCAGTGCATACAGAAACACCTGTACGAGGAAACACTAAGTCACACATGCATACAAAAGCAAATACATATGAAGGTGGAATTTCCTCCACGCTTCACCCCCTTACAGGTAATATTTTGTAATAAAAGCTCTTGCTTGAAACAAACGCCAGAAAGTTTTCTACTTTCTTTCAAGGTTTGGGGTAAAATCAACCTAATATTTCTTTTCTTATCTACATATTTATAAGCTATTACTAACCTTCACATCCTCTGAGACAAGATGCTTGGTTTTAGTGATTTATGCCTTCTAGCAAGGCTTTTGCTGACTGTGTAAAACAAATGATCATTCTTACTCTAAATACAGTGACGAGGGCACCACCCTTCCAAATCACATAGACCATTTGACCATCTATCAGCAACCAACAGACAATCAAGCAAGTTCCTCACTTTCATGAATTTCCTTGGTGGGGGAAAAAAAAAGAGCCAGTAGGAAGAAACTTTCACGTCTATCAGTTCGATCTTTACTACAACATGCCTCTGTAGATTTCCTGTGTGTAATTAAAATGTTCTCCCTTTAGGTTCACTTTATTTTCTGGGGCAAAGATCTTTATCACTCTAAACTTAAGAACTAATGTGAACATATGTACATTACTTCCACTTTAACATGTGCAAGATGACTTCAAAAGCTTTTTATTTGTTGTAGCTGCTGTGCATTACATATTTCATAAAAACATCACAAGCAGTTTTTCTGATTCAATAAAGTTATCTAAGGACAAAGCTGAGAAAAATTGCTAGTGTTTTTTGATTCCTCAAAGCCTGTGGAGCCCCAATTTTCTCTCATGCATACTGCCAACAACAAGGGTCAAATTAATTTTTGCAGTGCACAATTGGAACCATATAAAGGATTGCTTTGGTTAGCGAGGCCATGTTTTTGACACAGATTACCCACATTCACAACCATAAATATATTAGAATAACAGAGAACTTTTATCCTAAATTGACAAAAATGTCCTTTTCTACCTCAGACATAAATTGACTTCAAGTAACAATTGGTTGTACTAATTTGTGGTGCCTCAGAGAGCAAACAGGTGTGATAAAACAGCAGTGGAAAATATAAACCAACAATCTCTCTGAGCTCATGTATAAGCATTGAATTAAACACACTGTAAATGATTTTGTTCCCACTGTCCCAGAGAGTGAAATTCATTTCTGACTTAACCAGTTTGTAAAGCAGTGTCTTTCAATGTCTTTCCAATATTTGAAATGTTGTATACCTCACCACTTACCAGAATGCCCTTCTGGAAGAACAAAGCAATTTTAATGCAATCTATATTTAATGTAGTTGTTATGAAATGTAAATCTTACTAGTAGTAGCATGATAATGTCCACCATCTTCTTCATGGAAATCATCAGCCTCTGTCCCGAAAGAGATGTCAGGTGATAGAGATGGAACTTCATAATCTGTATGGTGATGGATAAATCATTATATTTCATTAGTTGAGTTAGCTGAGTTGCAATGCAGTATTTAGGAGTACTTCAGTTATTCTGTCCTGCAAGCTTCATCCCTTCATTTATTGGTCCAAGAGAGGAGAAAGATACAGACTAGATTCCTCTCATAATTCAACCCCGCATAACCTTACTTTACCAACATAGTAAGGATATCACCTTACAGATTATTTCAAGAGGAGTATGTATTACAGTGATAATGAATATTCTGGCAGTGATCTGTTCAGGTGATACAAGATTTAAATGCTACCTGTATACCATGTGGACAGGGATTCTAGAGTAATGAATGAAGCTATTTGTATTCCCCTCTACTGAGATATATTCTGAGATTTAGTCCAAAAATTTATACTCTGCATGCAAGCAGAGTTGATAATAGCTGTAATGGCAATCAGTTAAAATACACAGCATACACCTCAGGGAATGGTTCTGATCCTAGTTCCTTAGGAAAAAAAATGTTAGGATTTATCATTCATGATGCTAACTATATGGAAAAACAAGCATAACATAACATGAGTATACCGCAAGTGAAGAGTAATTTTATAATCCTAATGCTTCTGCTCTTTTTTTTTTATTTTTAATTTCAGTATATACTGAGGATAGTGATGCAAAATACTGTTATCCTTCACTGGTAAGTTACGGGTGATTTGATAAATAGCCTGTAGTCACACAGTAAACCTTACTGTCCTTAGAGGATGACTTGTATTTGTATCCCTTAGGTTCAATTGGAGCTAGTCTTTCAGACTTCAGATAATTTCATCCACACAAGAAACATAAAAGATGAAATAAAATATATAGAAAAGAAGATGGTGTTTCTATTTGGTAGGGCTTCATGAAATTTGAATTTGGCTTTACTACCTAAAAGAAGTTATTAATAACATTTTAATTTGACATATCTATCTCCCTAAGCATTCTCTAATATGCCGTAGTAAGATGATGTCCTAAAAAATCTCCTGTATTTATACAAAGAGAAATCTCTTCTATTGTAAACTCCTCCTCATTCTTATTATTTAATGTCATTTCATTTAGAAAACAGATAAGAATGTTATCCTTATCTCTACATATGCTTCATACTCACATACAATCAAAAAAATGCTTAGAAATTTAGAATGCCTCAGTTTTCTCTCAAAGACATACATTCTCTCTTTTTTTTCCCTCCTGAATACAAATTAGAGATGGTACTTTTCAATTTCTCATTATATCCTTTAACTATCAAAGTAATCTTTCACTCACTTATATTAAAGGGCAACCTACTGTTCTTACCATAGTCTTTTCCAGGAGTTCCTTTTCCACCCCCTCCAGAAGTGTGGTCTGGCAGCTGTGAGACTGGAGTAGCACTTCCATAATATGAGGGGCTGGATTTCCTGATGGAGGTATCCATGGGAGTTGTCTCATGAGTTGATCCACTACCTACATTTTCATCGTCTGCACCTGAAGTTGAGGACTCTCCACTGGTATGACGTGTGCCATCTGCATTATAGCGTGAGCCATCTGCATTGTCAATGACTGTGGAAAGAGGGAATTAAGCAGTTAATATCAAGGAGCTACATAGCTATATTTCAGTAATGCTAAACAGTTTTAGTTCTACAACAACAAAAAAAAAATAAAGAGAAACACTTGTGAATTAATACCAGTTCATCCATTTTTGCCATCCTATCTAACCTGTCTAGATAATACTTCACTAAAAACTTCACTAAAACATGTCTAATGTATATATGCTAGTTTACATATTTCTCAAATATGTAGGGACAACCCTGCATCACTTATTTCCATCAAACAGTTTGGTTTTAACATAAAATCTCGGCATTTGTAAAGTCAATCAGAATTTCAGAATTGCAACAAATAATTTATTATGAGCATTTTCTTCCACTTCCAGCTGCTTTTCTAACAAACAGCTCAAATGAGATGTAGAAAGGTTGTTGTCTTAAGCCAAGTCATATGTGTCAAAGAGATATTATCTGCTCTGAGATGCTAAAAATGTCAAATACCTATATAAAAAAGTGTTTGGTAGCACCCTGAAACAAACAAAGTTCCATCAGATTTAGGGGAAAAGAAGTGACCAATTGTTTTAATTTCTGTTGAATGTCTCTTAACTTCTTTTTCTTATGTTTGGCTTGATTTTTTAATGTCAGTAACTGTTTATGTAAAAAAAGATAACCAGATACTAAAAACTGAGCAAGTGCATGTCTTTCTAATCAGTACAGTACCTATTTCATCTTGATTACTGAGGAGAGAAGTATCTAGTTTTTCGACTGGCTCACACCCTATGTCCCTTGTTTCTGTGAAAGAAGGAATATAGAAATTATTAATTTGAGAAAATGAATTAAAAAGTCACATGTATATCCATATTAATGGTACATAATCACAAAACGTCAGCTTCAGATGAGGACAATTGGAAACAAATTTCCAAACAAATATTATTCACTGATGTACCTACTTTCCCTTTTTGCTCCTTCCGAGGTGGGACACTTCAGTATTGTTAGTTCTGTCAGCTAACAATTAGATTCTCCATTTCCATAGCCATTCCAGAAAACAGTTGCAGTCAATGTCAGTTAAAACAGCCTTATGACCCAGTTTCAATGCAGGCAGCCCCATTGTCATGATGGAAGTGGCAACTCTAACCCTCTCTTACTGAAGAGACTGTCTTCTCCATGGAGGGCTCTGCACAGGCAAAGCTTGCCTTGGTCTGGTGAGCACTGCTTCCTCCAGTGGGCTGAAGTGCCACATCTGGGACCAGTGTGTAAGCTACCTGATCATACTGCTGGAAGGGAATAATACTTGGGAGGAGTTATAAAACTCTGAGGGCAATGGATATCACTGTAGCAGCAGAATAGCCATTTGTGAGTGTCAGAGGATGGCAGCTCACATACTGTGCCAATGCAAAGATTTTTAATTATATGACTACTAAGAATGACATCAGAAAATGTCACTGCCACCTAAATCATGAATGATTTTTTCCTACAGCTTTCTGTAACAACTGTCTGTGAATGTCACTATCTACTGAAACTCGAGCCACTGGAAGTTAGTCCAGATTTTATCTTCAAATATTGTGTTCAGCATCTGTCATGGACTACCTACATTTTCCTAATAATTTAATAAAATATTTCTATCTACTAAAAAGTTCAAAACCTTAGACGAAAGTGGTCTGCTTCTGACCCACGTTGCTGTCTAGCTGCCTAATGTCTGAATGGAGATTTGCCTAAGCAAATACTGAATGAACCTACAAACAGGAGAGCAGCAGCCATGTCCACGGGCCTGGGATGGCCCTTGCTGCTGCAGGCGGCAGCCACTCCTAGTATTTCCGAACACAAGTAACTGCTTTTGGCTACAGAAGCTCATGTGCGCATGAACAGAAGAGCTGAATGCCAGCACTGACAACAGTTGTGTCTTTCAGATTTACTGCACAGTGGTTCAGTTCACTAAGCCGTTATAATGAACTGTTCTGAAGCTACTAAGTTATTCCCAAAGGCAGAAAAAAAGTTTAGGTCAAAACACAGTAATAACAAAATGGATCAAATTCATTGCTGGCATGATAGTTACACTTCTAGAGTTTGAAAAAATGTATTTCTCCTCAGCTGAAAAAGAGATTATGTTTGTTATAGAAGCCTTCATTCCAGTACCTTAAATAGGAGATTACATACATTATTTTTAGTTAATCTATTTCTAAAATACATCATAAAATCACCTACATACCTGTCTCATTGTAACAATATGCATCGTACCGACCAGTTGTATTCGCTGGAAGCTTGTAAATGCCAGTATGGTTTGCTGCACAAAGATGATACGGTCTGATTCGTGGGATAACAATATGCCCCACTACAAAACCATACCTGTGAAGGACAGAGGTAAATAAACCATATTACTAACTATAGCAGATGGCACCTCAAACATGAAGAAGCTACAAAGAAGCCATAATGTTTTTAATGCGTATGTATTTATGCATACTTTTTTGTTCCTTTTTCATTCAGGTGTTCCTTTCCCACAGGTAGCTACATCAGTCTCTGACCACTCAACACTGTTTCATAAGTAATTTCTAGAATTTAACCCATTTAGCAATTGATTCCAGAGCAAGGCAGTGAAAGTGAGGGAAGCAAGTGCACTTTTTGTTCAGTGGAAGGTTGTATTACCTGACACTAAAGACTGGATTGTTTTTCCTTTAGGGATTCACACTTTCGTTGCTTTGACATAACATAATGCTCAGTGACATTCCACACAGAAATGAAATGTTGAGGGCTTAATTTATGGTACCTGAGCAAACTTTAAGAACGATTGTAACACATATCATTTTCTGCAAAAACTGACAACTTAGTAAAATATTCAAATACACCAGTCATTCATTCACAAATTCTGAGTCTATCTTTCAGTTGAACAATGTGGTTATTGTGTACAGAGATCACATATTTCAGTGAAGACTGTAGTTACACTAGGTATAATACATTATTACTATTTTGCAACCCTGTAACAATTGATTCCAATGTATTTAACTGGGATATGTGATAGAACTGTAATAAGAACTGGGGCTTGATTTGGGTTTTGTTTCACTTCTTGAGAGGGATGATTTGTCATGGAGGAGTAAATGTCATAGCTTTGCAGTTTTTTATCTATGAACATCATTCCAGTTACACGTCTAACGTGCAGATACTTGTAATTCTGAAAGTCTCTTGTAGGTGGAATTATAAATTACTTTACACTCCCAACTGACACCTTCTAAAATATTATTGACCTATTTGTGTTACATTCTGTTGATTCATCTTATTCACTCACCATTTGACATGTATTTTGATGATTATATACAGTATATTTTTCCTGTCCCACTCAAGCTTGGTAAGAGCTAAGGCTTACTGACAAGGACCTCTAGCACAGGATCAACAAATGAAAATAAGAGGGAGGATTGGCCAGGAGGAAGAAATCCTATCTGTATGCCTTACACATCCAAATCTGTCCTCTGGTAAACTCTGAATTAGGGAAAATTGTAAAATTAAAAAAAACCTACAGCTCCCCACTGAAAAAAAAATAATCCATCTTCTTCTTTCAATTAGCTTTATATTTTAACTTCAGAAAAAACTTTCCATATTGCAGAATACTCATAATTGCTAGCACTAGAAATCTCTATCCCTAGGCATTAGTTAGGATTTGATCTCTACATATTATGTAGTGCTGGGCAATTCAGACTGCTATGTATGTTCATATGCCAATGTCAGAAAAAAAGAACATGCTTACTATGTTATGAAGGATTTTTCCCTCAGAGTAAAGTACTGTTTCTAGTCTTTATGTGGTACAATTTTAAATTACACCCACTTCTCACAGAAGAATCCAGCAAGAATTCTCTGTCCACTGTTCCCTGACAATTTTGTCCACATCTTTCACCATCATAATACTTGTGAAAATGAACATCACATGCTGTCATCAAAAGCAGTGCACAACACTTTTATGTATAAGAAAGTTTTCAAAGCACTGTGTATAGTAAGTTTATTATGTGTTTTTTAAAGCAAGATCACATGTTCATATAGTCTGACGTATTTACAGACCACAGGATTGTATCGACTCAATTAGTGCTTGAACAGAGGGCATCCTTAGGGAAAATATTTAATCTTGATGGCACTTTTGTTACAGATTTTGTTGGAATACATCATTACTTATAGAGGGTAATTAAGTCACTTGACAACCTGGTTTTGGGTTTTTAATAATTACTATGTCTGTCTTCTGAAACTTTTCCATTCACAGATTATAAGGATGCACTAATACTGTGGCCATTTTTTCATTGGGATGCCAAGAGTTCATCCCTCATGGTGCCACTTGCTGCTTTTTACTGTTTCTTGACAAGACAGAGTTTCATATACCATATATACCATCTTCAGTCTTTGACCTTACGTTAGGTCCTTACTTATTACTCATTACTTATTATCTTACTCATTACTCAGCGATACAGTATGATCTGAACATCTTCCTGATTAGTTTATTATACTGTCAATGTTTTGTTACCTTTAGATTTTATCTGTGAGAGGTCATGATTTTTTAAAAGATAAGTGGTAAAAACTATATGCATCAAGGACTTATTTATTACTGGACCCAGAACAAACATACACATGCACAAAGATGTTTTGTTCATTACACAATATAACTTATTTAACTGCTATGACCATCTTAACATCTATAGGAAGTCAAATGTAATTATTACACTATAGCATGAATGGATTGACTTGTCATGGTATCTCATTTTTTCAAGAATTTCTTTACCTGCAAGTTTCAAATCCAAGTTCATGAGCTTTCTTCAGCTGTTCTAGTGTTGCCAAGGTACTATTGAGAGCTCTGCAGAGTTTGACTGCTTCAGGTCGTGTGAGACTGTAGCGACCATTTTTCTCAACATGAAAAACTCCTCCGTATCTGCAGCTTACATTGAATTCTGTTATCAAAGAAAAAGAAAAAAAAGGTGTTACAAATTGTTAGACCTAATGCTTCACTGAAGACATGGAAATTGTTTATTTTCAAATATAGTACTTTCAATGTAAACCACCAAGAAGTAGCCGCTAACAATTCATTCAGAAAAAGCACTACCACTTTCAATCATGTTCTTCATACTTCCCCTCTTTGCACTGAGGCACAAGCCAAATCTTTAGCCTTTCCAAAAATAGCAATACAACATGTTTTTGTGAGATATCTAACACTTTTAACATTCCATTAACAATAATGTGCAGACGATACACTTTGTGAAATCTTGGAAGCCACACTGCTGCAAAACTAGGTGAATATCAGATGTACTTGAAAGTAAAAAATTTCATTCATAACAGATTTTTTTAAAGATGAAATGGAGTATAATAAGAGGTTTTGTGATCATTAAGTTCTTTAATTATCTTATTGTGATCCCTTTACAGTGTATGAATTTATATGTCAATCCCCAGTTTCAGAACCAGTTCAAGTAACATGTTCCTATTACGTGCTAGACAAAAGCAGAAAGTGGTTTGATTTTCATGATCTCCTTGAGATAAGAACTATTCATGGTCTATCTGAGACAAAAACTAAGTAAGTCTGAACTAGAACAACATTATGTTGTTAAATACTCCCTGAAAGATAATCTTTAAACTCTTCATATTCAGCCTGCTGGGGCAGATAAAGAAGTGTCAAATACACATTATATAAGAGTTCACATGAATGAATTTCTTGCCACCTGTTCATTCATCTGACAATATTTCCCTGCATTTTGAAAGGCTACTTCTTGCTGAGTTCATGCTCTCGCACAAACATCTTACTGCCAACTCATGTCAGAGTTTCAATATGTACTGCAGTGTTCATTTAATGTTAAAGGTTATCTTGGATGGATTTTAACTCAATAATACTGTAAAGGTTTGCATATGGAAGTAAATTTCAATGGCAAACTGTATGAGGATAAAATTAAAAAAAATAGTTTATACAGTTACATACAATTCATTTTCTGGCCACAAGCCTGGCAAACCTGAACAAGCAGTATTTGCAAAGCCTGAGTGAGGGGAGCACCCCATCCAAATTATTAGAGACACTGAATGAAAGGCATAAGGGCTAGAGACTCTGAGGAGATCATCCTCCATTCATCTTTTTTTTGGAAAAATACTGCCTACATAATGCAACAAGTAAACTGGGGAAATGGCATAATCCAGGGAAAGTCTGTGACTGATAAAATGAGAGAAAAAAAATAAATATTAGCTGTCATCTTTTTTAACAGAAGCAGCTAAAAAAGAGTTAATAATAATAATATTACCAATAACAATAACAGTATGAATAAGAACAATCATACACATGGAGAAAAATCAGGGAAGAACAGGACACTTCCAAGCAATGTGAAAAGACTTTGCTTTTGCCCCACCTTTCCCTCTAGAGAAAAAAAGCAATTGCAACTCCAGACCAGAATGACAACAGCAAAGCACACTTAATAGGAGTAACCTATCATTCCCAGTGAAAAGAGGAGTACGACTCATTTTTATCTTATTTTTAGTGGAAGTTCCATGTGCAAGAAAGGGAAAAATAGACTAGTCTCCAAATATTAAAAGGGCGTGTTTGTACCATCTATTTGAAAAAAAAAAAAAGACATATAATAACTGCTTTTCTGAAAGACCTGAAATACAATTCATACACATTTGCATTGACACATACTATGTGAACAAGTAACTTTCCCAATGTTATTTTTGCTTGACAGTCTATTTTCTTCTATAGTATAGATGTGAAAGCAAATGATGGTAAATAAGGCATGCACTCTTTCTTCAATTACTTTTGTTCATTGGCAACCTGACGTTATTCTATGTACAGTGTATCTACTAAGTGTGAACTGCAAAGAACATTCCTTTTCGTAGCTCACAGGAAACAATCAAGGAGATAAAACACCAGATCAAACCCAGACTGTATGATGTATGAGAAGACAATCATTATTCATGTCCAATAGTATTGATGTTTGCTTGACCAAAGGAGCTCAAAAGCTGTGCATCCAATCTTGAATACTTTTACCATAGGCAACAAAATTAACCATTATGGTTACTTGGATTGCCTTTCCCCAAAAAGAATGTACAAAGTACCTCTGCTCTCTTCCCCCCCAAACCGCCCCTTCAGTATTTTGGCTGAAGAAAAAAATTTCAATTTAGACAAAATCAATATACATTGCAGAGCTGTTTAACAGCCTTGCTGGTTACAATTCTTAGTGTTTGTATTATCATACATTATTTAAAAAAATCAAGAACACATAATTTTTAGTTCTGTAAAATTTATGCAGTACTAACATTCTCTCAAAATGCCTTTTTGTTTGACAGAGTTGTTTTCTTCTTCCAGGGAAAAATAGTTCTGCAGAAATTTCTCTGATGACAGACATGTCATAAGAGGTTTTGAAGGCAAGAATGAGGAACCTGTTTGGCAGAGGACACAAAAATACATTTCTCTTTCCTGGGGGACGTAATGTCCTGCAGCAGAGGTTAGTTTCAGCAAGTTCCCATACGTGATTCTGAAATTGTGACAGTGCTCCCCACAAGTGCCAGATGCAGATGTGCACAGCACTGGTCCTGGGAATAGTTGATGGACTTGAGACCTTCTGTGGCCACACTCCTGACTGAACACCACCACATGTTGAAAAGTCATCACCACATATGCACAGTGTCACAGATGTAGTCAACAAAGCACAGGATGCAGATTCCAATAGATATTTCCTTATAACAGCACAACGAATAGCTGCTCTGCATAGAAGGATGTGGCCCTTCTGCCACTCCTTGGCTACTGCTATGGGATGGAGCAGCTTTTGCAGCTGCCATGCAAGTGGCTTCTACTTTGCCTACAAATGTTTCATATTCAAAGACCGACATTATCTTGGAAGTTGTCCAGTCAGTAGCTGTATTAAACATAAATGACCTAGACAAGAAAAAGACTTCTCTTTGGTTTTTCCTTCTTGATTCTCTCTTCCCTGTAGAACAAAACAGGCCGAAATTTGTTAATAATGAAACATATTCTGTGAAGTCCAAGACTTAATATTATATTTGGGGATCAGATCACAAAGTTCTGTTTGATTACTTAAAAGTAACAGGCTCAGTGTTCTTGGAGATAGATTTGCTTGAGACATCAACACCTTTTCTGATAACTTTAGGCTAATTTCTGAAGAACTGTGAAAGCAGATACCACATGCATTGGGTGGCATTTGATAGCAGTTAATCCTATAGTCACTGAATCACAAAGTGAAGTTCACTTTTGTTTAGAGTGAGTTCATTTAACTGTCATCAAACCACAGTTTTAAACACGACAATATATGCTTCATTAACATCCAGGTACTCAGTAATAGTCAGAATTCCACCGAGAATCAGTTCCTTAGACTTCAAGAGTTTAAAAAATGAGGCTTATTTACACAAATAGGCTTAATGGAACTACTTGTAGGCTACATGCCTATGCATGTGTACATTTTTCATGGAAATGCTTAGCCTGGATCTACAGTGTACATACTGCACACCAGGACACTTCTGGGAAGTATCAGGCTTATTGCACATGTGCTGCCCAATCGCACTGCATGCCCACACAGGAGGGCCAAAGCTCTCAGGAAGCCTTGCTCATGCAAAATGAGAGATCACGTGGGTGTCCAGGAAACCCCAGGCAAAAATGTGGCAATCCAATTCTCAAAACTGGGTTTAAGGCCATCCAATTCCTTGGCACTGTGCCCTAAAGTAATGCTGAGACAGCATGTTTGTTTTCACTTTGATGATTATCTTCTACACCTACTATTAAAAACGTACCATTGCTGTAGTATAGACACTCTGTTCATGAAGAAGTGAATACAGAAAAAGGACTATCACAGTACCTAAAACTCACACAGTATTTCACAGTCTAAGCCAATTGCATAAATTCAACATCTAGTTTTTGAAGACAGTAATTACTACATTTTAAGAATGACAAAATAGAAATGCAGAGCACACAACCCAGACCTGTCTGGTAGCACAGTATTTTTACTTTATAGTCTCCTCATCCAGACCATGAGGATTCTTAACTGAAGTAATGAAAAAACTTCTAATCATATCAATAGAAAACTTAACAAAAATAAAAGATGGAGTCTAAACCAAATTGATACCTTAAATTCTTTTTCCCATGGTGAGGCTTACAGACTAATTTTGAGTTAAGGAAGAAACATGATCGCCAAAACCAAATCTAAATGCATATTCTATCTTTTCCAATAGTGCAGGAAGATCAAATCTATTACTTTTTATTGATGTTACTTAACTGGCTTTAACACAGTTATGCAAAAGATGGATTTTTGCTTTGTTTCGAGAGACAAGGCAATACAATTGTGTGACAAACTATTACTGATCCCTTTAACCATTTTGAAGCTTAAAGGAGTGATTCAGAGTGGACTTTCAGTGACATCTCAAACAGCACCCAAACCTTCCCTCCTGCCTCCTCTCAGAGCTGTCCGGCTTTGGGTGCTCTCAGGCCATGATCCTTCCCTGACATCCACATAATTTGCTACAGCTGTTTAATATAGCTCTTTAAAACCCAAAAAGTACTAAACATGTCTGAATTGTCATCATCATTTATCTCATCCAGACCATGAGATTGGGTGACACAATCCAAAGTCATGGAATGTCCCTAAGTCTGTGATGAGTGTTATGGGCATGGAGAACATTAGCTTCCACACAGGCCATTTCTCTCCATCTTTTCTGGGATTTCTGATGCCCTGTCCCAAGCAGCTGCATGCAAACCTTTCTCTATTGGCTATTGCCATTCACGCAGATAAACCATGTTCAATTAATACTTGTCAGCCAAAATCACTAACTTTAGTTCCCCGGACAATTTGCTAGCTAGAGCCCACCGATGGTATAGAATCATCTTAGGCAAACTAAAGAGCATTGTCCTGTCATGGAAGTGTGAGTTACACCCTGATTATTAATATAAGAGGCTTGTTAGAAACTGTCACAGGAAGAAACCAGGTGCAATTTCTATTTCCACCCTGATTCTGCAACCCTTATGCATAATGAGTAACACTGACTCATGCAACTCTTCCCATTGGAGCTCATTTTCCATAAAGATTTTTGGTGTATGGATATTTCATGCACTGCTCTGTGTTTTTCATTGTTTTCAAGACGATACCTAGGAGTTTCATTCTGAAGGTGGATGATGTCTTATATTTAAAAAAAAAAAAAAGTTATTTTAACAACTGCAGAGATACATCAAAGCAAATGAAGTGGAAGATTTGCAAAAACCCTGCCCACTGAAACGACAATGTGTAGAAGAATACGCGTTAACAGACTTCTTGGTAAAACCGCAGTCTGAATCGCATGGCAACGAGGAAATGTTACTGTGCCGTTTTCATGGGGATTTTCCTTTTCAGTTTGCGGTTCAAGATGATTGATAAGTCACCAGGATGTGATAAACTGGGGCTGACAACAGGGACCGAACTAGAGGTTTCACAGTGGATATAGTTTTCATTTGTTTGTTTTAATAGAACATAGGATTTACATTTATTATAAGAACTTAGTTCTAAAGCTTCAGGCAGATACATATGGGTAAATGTGTCCTTATAATTACAGATTATTTAATCTTATGCTCCTGAACAGGAACAACCACTAGCTTAGCACTGATATCTACATTTTGAATATTATCACCTGCTTTAAATGCGTGTTAGTAATGAAGTAGAGAAAAGTGACATATTAGAAACAGATGAAAACCTGTTTAAAAAAAAATCCTAGTAACTCCAGGCAAATCTAGAAATTGGGTCATATGAGTCCTAATATCTGAGGAGGTCTGGACAGTCCACATCTTATCTTTCAGTTCAGACCTATCTCCAGTTATGCCTGTTTTTTTTTAATTGTTTCTCAGGAAAACTACTTCATGGTTAAATAAGAATGCATATTTTACTTCTTGACTTGAGGAAATGCCCTCTGAATACAAAATTTCCTATGGGATGGATTCATGAGGCATTTCAAGATCCAAGAAATTTTGTCAACGTATACACTAAGTTAGCCCAATTACTGCCATTTTGACATCTGTGAGAAATTAAATGTATAAAAAGTATCATTCAGTGATTACCTAATGCACTACAATACACATGGGCCTGGAAGGCATTATTATTTGCTGAGTATTCCACCTTTTTTTAGAGTCTATTACTAAAAAACTTCATTCAAGCAATTCGCAGCCCAGGCAACTGTAACAGGATACAGAGACTTTCGCCTTTATGTCAGAAGTTGGACTAAAGCCCGAGTCAGTGATGAAAACCGCTGGATAGCTGTTTGCTAGGTTATGCAAAATGATTCATTAATCCCAGCCACAGTCACTAATAGGCACGTGTCGACATCATTAAAACACACCTATACTTGAATCCCTCAGGGCTTGATGAGGAAAGGAAAATTGTGCTGGGAAAATAGGACTCAGGATGATTACACACTGATCAAAATTTAGAAGTCAAATTCTGCAAGATCCACGTGAATTAAGCAAACTTGTGTCTGTGCAGCTGCAGTCCTTTACCATCCCAACAAAAAAGAGTCAAGGATCAAGCAATATGTGTAATCATTCAGTGTGGCTGGGTGCTGTTTTTTGTTCTCCCAGTTACAATATTCTTGTTCTGTCAAACACCATTCTCTAAAGAGTAGATAAACAAATCTGGAAATAGGCCACCTACACCACAAGCAAGGGTCTTCCAAATAATGACAGTGAAAGTAAGTATTTACAGGTTCTTGGGATTTGTCTGATGAAATACTTTCTTTGGAGTATTGCCAAGTTGTGAAACTTACAATGATTTATAGGAAATACATTTCCAGATTTTATGAGAATAAAACACTTTTTTGGCTTTCAAAGTACCCCTTGTGGATATTGAAATTAAACAAAATAAGGGGTTTGTTTTTCAGTTTGAAACTGCCTTTCATTCTGAAACTAAAATAATTAGTTCACCCAAAATAAAATGAAATAATTTAACAAAGTTAAGTTCAAATGTTTACATGGTTGCAATACATATAGATAGTTTAAGGAACCTAGACCAAAGTTTCCCTCTAGAGTTTTTTAAAATGCCTTATTTTCATTTCAGTTTGGCATAGAAAAACATTCTAAGCCTTGAAAATTTTAATGGGACAGAAAAAACCCACATAACTATATCCCTAACAGATAGCCGATATTCTGGGAGAAGAAAATTCTCCATGCACCTGGCTTATTATACAGTAAAGTCCCAGAAAACACTTTAAAAGGAATTTACCTGCATGTTTGCAAGGAGTTCCTGCTATAAATAGAGACAACATATTCTTGGTGGTTGGGTGTGGTGACAAAAAAAGTGAAGATGACTCTCCACAGATCCAAAGGTATACAGTAGACCTATCTTTGAAGTTGTGCCTAAGCTGTTTCTACTACACAGTTATATTTTAGTACCTAGTGACTCAGTCTGAAAAAGCAAATAAGAGTGTAGCTTCCTCACTTTTCTGGGTGCTGCTAACTTCATAAAAAGTCATGAGACAGCCTCGCTAACCTTGAGGTCCAAGTGGATGGCTGAAGCGGGTTTCTTCACTGAAGAAGAGAGATGTGGCTGGAGGTACACACAGAGGCCAGACAGGGATACACTGCAGTAGAAGGTTCTCCTTTCTCCACCAAATGTTAAGATGCATTCCTTACATTTCTGCATTACTTCTGGAAGTGCACAATGGAAATGGGATGTGGGACAAAGCTCAAGCTGTTGAGCTCCTTCTAAATTGTTGTTCTCAAGGAATCTGCCAACTGGTTACCAAAGTAATTGTATCTGTTTACTGATGGGCAAAAATCTTAAATCTGTCAATTGATAGCCCTCCTCTTAAATCTCTTAATTTAAGAAAATGGGGGTGGGGGTGGTGCTATTTATAAATCAAGCATTCATAGAGTCACTCAAAATGCAAGAAAGTACGAGAAATATGCTTCACTCCTTATCGGTTGCTGTAGGAAGACAAAAGCTCTGCTAACGCCTCTTTCAAACATACTTTATCTGCTTGGCAACTGTTGTTCTGGTAAACATCCTGAGTGAGCCTATACTGTGTCATCACTTATGATAAACTTCCTTGCTGATGACATTAATATTAGTCTTTTTGTAATAGTTTCACTCAGTAGGGAGTTGAAAGTTTTCAGACTCCACTAGAACATGGTACAGCTGTGTAGCACCTCAGGGGAAAAATTGCAGGCAGTGAAATCATAGTCTGCAGTTAGTTATCTGATATATCCCCCTCAAAATGATGAAAACATAATCATCATTGTCAATACTAGGAGAGCTTCAGGCTGTACAATGAGTATTCTAACCCCAAAGGCTGAGTAACAAGGACTGTGAAGAGAATCAGTTGGATCCGTTCCACACAATCCAGGTGAAGAAACACATATGAAACAAGGCTGGTGAATAATAATTGAAGCCTGATATTCATTGTTTGACTGATTTAGTTATTTGGGATAAAAACAGTTGACAAAGAGAGTTTCTCAGCAGACAGATCCCCAGCCTGGAGCTCAAAAGGGCCTTATGCCTATTTCCTACTTTGTCGCCTATCCAATGAAAGAAAAGAACCTCAGGAATCTTTCCAAAAGCTCTGAAAGCTAGCCAGTTGAAACAAAGATAACATTGCTCTGGTAGGCACACTGAAAAGAGGAAGGCTGTTAGAATACGCCTCACAATGTAAGACATGATCTATAGAAGTCAATGGTAAAGTTCTTATCCTGTTTTAAATCAGTGCAACCTTCTGATGATGGAAGACAACACTGTTACACCCACTGCTCCATCTGGTTTTTCCCTAATACAAGAAGGGCAGGGATCCCATGGCCTGTAACCAGAATACCTGGGCAAGCAGGCAACTTCTCCTGGAATTTTTGTGGCAAAATGTTTCAATTTTCTGGACTCTGTATAACTCTATCCATCCATATACTAGAGTTTCAAGAATCTTGAGATTTATATTGAAAATGCTGACTAACAAGTAACTTTCCTAAGATGTATGCAGGTTATTTGTACCTTAAGCTACATGTACAGTTAAATTTATTCAAAAATTTTTATAGTCTTGGTTTTGAATCTTTTACAACTGCTTTAGTAAAAAGATATGTTTAATAACTAGAGTTTGGAATTAACATTAGTATGTATACAATTCTGATGCTACCACAAGTATGGTAGAAATAATGATATGCCTCTGGTTTAATATATTTTTCCCATTATTTTTTTTAAAGTTTATTTAAACTTAACAATTCATGAGAGGCAGTGACAATTCACTTGCCTGAGGGAAGAATGAGAAAGCAGCATTGGCAGTGTGGCCTTGATATTCTGTGATTTCAAATACTTCATTCAATCTCACATTTAGGCAGTGGAGATACATAAAGACAATGCATTACAGCTTGTGTGCAATCCTCCTTGAACAGTGATACATTATTGTCTCCCAAAAGTGTTGGAATCATTGTGAAGCCAGTGCTTTTGCTGTGATTCTTGTTGATTCTAATAATCTTCTATCTTAATAAGCTATAGCTGGATTTCACAAAACAATCCAGAACTAAATCAATGTTTGAATGGCAAATGATACAATGGCAGACCTCAATTCGGGTACAGTGAGTTTTATGAGATTGGCTCCATTTTGAGCAAGAGTCAATTTAAATAGCAAATCAGGAATATGCCACCTTAATAAACAGAAAAACCTATAGTTACTAATTTATTATTAATAAAGCACAATATTTTTCCCTCACAAAGGGTATTACTTACTTCACAGAATATTCTGAATTGGAAGGGACCCACAAGGATCATCGAGTCCAGCTCTTAAGTGAATGTCCCATACAGGGATCAAACCCACAACCAAGGTGTATTAGCACGATGCTCTAACCAACTGAGCTAATCTCGGGGTTAGGCATTACTTACTTGAAGCAAAATTCATCAAGTTGTTTGTCATGTGCACTAGACAAAGCATCTGTCCTGGACATAAGAGTACAGACTGGGTGAACAACTCACTAAGAGCAGCCCTGATGAGAAGGACTTGGGGTTCCTCATGAATGAAAACCTGGACATGAGCCAAGTTGGTGTGCTCGCAGACAAAAGAGTCAATTGTATCTTGGGTTGCACCCAAACAGTTGTGGCCAGCAGGTTGAGGGAGGTGGTTCTCCCCCTCTACTCTGCCCCTGTGAGTGAGACCCCACCAGGAGTTCTCTGGGGCTCCCAACATGAGAAGCACATGGACCTGTTGGAGAAAGTCCAAAGGAGGGCCACAAAAATGATGAGAGGGCTTGAGCACCTCTCCTACAAAGAGAGCCTGAGAGAGCTGGGGTTCTTCAGCCTGGAGAAGAGAAGGCACTGAGGAGGCATCATTGCAGCCTTGCAGTACTTAAAGGGGGTTTATATAAAAGAGAGAGAGAGACTTTTCACACAGGAAGAGAATGATAGGACAAGGGGGGACAGTTACAAGTAAAAGAGGAAAGATTTAGATTAGATGTTAGGAATAAGTTCTTTACTGTGGGGGTGGTGAGGCACTGGAATGGGTTTCCTAGAGAAGCTCTGGATGCCCCATCCCTGGGAGTGTTCAAGACCAGGTTAGATGGTGCCCTGAGCAATGTGATTTAAAGAGTGGAATCCCTGCCCATGGCGGGCGGTTGAAACCTCATCATCTTTTAGGTCCCTTCCAACACAAACCATTCTGTGATTCTATCATGTCTCTTAGAAACAGCAGAAGTAGCTGACAAAATGTGGAACCACTTTTCCAGGTGATCTGCTACAAGTCATTGTGCATAGATCTTATTTGTCTTTCTTGAACAGTCTAAAAGTATGTCTTAGACACATCTCGCTATATGATTGCCTGGAACTGCTAATTCATTGACTCTTAAAACTACTTCCTCTGGAAAGATGGGAGATATTGGGACACCTCACAGTACAGAAATCAATTCAAGATACCCAGCAAGTAAGTTAAAAAGTAGAAGACAGGATCATATTAGTCATGTTGCCATGACTATCAGTGTGGATATATTTGTATCACTTCAGGGGTGGAAAAAAGGTGTTAATACATTGCCTTGAAACTGCTGTGAGTCAACAGTAATATGATGGTGACTGGTGTCAATAAAGCGGCATGACCTGAGCACTATGAGTAATAAACTCAGAGAGATGACTGATACTGTTAAGAAATTCAGTGCAAGTCTGAAAAAAATTGTTTGTAAGGGTTTAAAAAATTAGGAAAATACCTACTCTTACTCATAAAGAGCATTTTCTTACACAGACTGTTCAGCTGAAGTAAGGATTGCATAGCCAGACTCAATGATGGATTGCCAAACAGTAACGAAAGAGTTTCCTGTTTTTATGACAACAACGTTCAGAGAATGCTCTGGTCCTTTGTGCTCTTGTTTATTTCTGATCCAGCAGAATAATATTTGCACAAGGACATTTTTCTTAAGATTAATAATAATGCTTCTTTCAGTTGAAATAGCCCTGTATGTGAAATCATACCTGATTTCTGAAATTGAAGCAAAAGAGGCACAAACCTTGTTGATGAAACACCAGCCTGGCACTTTGGAGAAAATGTTCTGTTTACGGCTACATTGCTTTCTCTCTGTTTCCCTACCTGTGAGGTTGGGATAAAATCACTGACATCCAATGGGCTCCAAAAATCACTAATTATTATTTTCTGCTGTCCACATGTTTTTCAGGTCACTTCTTTCTCAATAGTTTTTACTCTGTTAAATAATAGACTTCAAGTTTTAAGTTCTATGGTAATTTAAACCCATTAAGCCTGACTCCAGCTCTGCTGAATGTGTTGATGAAACCCACTAGATAAGGCACCAGTTCCCTCTAGACCGTGTGATATTTATGTGAACTTCATGCAATGCAAGAAAAAGAAACACTACACAGAACAAAATTTCATCAAACAACCCTCTATTTCTGAAGTGATACATTGAGAAAGCATATGATATCAAATCTCTTTCAAGAAAAATTCAAGTCCTTCTTCTACATTAGTAATAAGAACGCAGCAGGTGACAAACAGAAGGAATACATCTCAGACATACTTTGGAGTCAAAATATGTGAATGTTTAAGGTGCTGTAGGATATATTGAGGAGAGACCACTGTGTTTTGTTACTAATGCCCACCTTGAGCTTTGAAGATGTGGATGTGTATCATCAAGTAGATGCTATCAATAAACACTTTTATAGGTTATTAATGGATTTAAGTCTTGCTGAGCCCAAGACTTGCGATGCTGTGGCTATGCTATATTTATTGAATAGGATTGTGACAACATAGAAGCATTTGAAGAAAATAACATTGTCTATACTTTATTTTGAAGGGTAGCCTAGTCAGTTAGAGGTTTTTGGTTTGTTTTTGTTTTTTTTTTTCTCCTTGCTCTGTAAAAGAGATTAATTAGAGAATTTATTCATTTGCAAATACAAAATCTTGGCTAGAAATTCTACTGATCTCTAAGGGCACTATTGCAACATTTTACCACTCCTGAATTGCTCTGTATGTAATATATTGTTTACTCTACACTAATTTACATAGTTCTGGTACCCACTGGCATGTGTATAAGTAATTTTAGTTGTTAAAAAACATAAAAGGAGAAGCAAAAAGATCTCCAGCCCCAGAAAGTTATACAAACTACTTGTTATATGAAATACCTGGATTAAAATATACACTCATCAAGGCATTAACAGAAAACAAATTTAGATTCAGTCATGGGTCTTAACAGTCTCGAAGTCAAAGGATATGCCTTCTCCTCAAAAACTGGACAAGTGGGTTTCTCTCTAATCCACATGAACCCACAGAGACAGAAAATACTATCTAGCACTTAGACCTAGACATTCCCTGAAAAAAAACGCCTAAATAACTGTGCTGATCTTACCCTTCTATGATGCTCTAAAATTGCCCCTGCTTAACTGTTTTAAAAAAATACTTAATGTTGCGCTCTGTTCAGTGTGAACACAAGCAGTATCACAGCTAGATAATGTGTGAGACTTGGCAGGTCAAAGAGATGTTGAGAAAATAAAACAAAACTACTGTAATCTTTTCCCACCCAGCAAGCAGCCAGGAAATAGAGCCATAAGAAAAAAAAAAGAATGAATGGGACTGACTTAATAGAAATGTCAGGAGACACAAAAATCATCACACACACTCGTAGGAGAGCTCTGTAACATTTTACACCACAACAATGAGCAAATGGATACAGGGTTTTCTGAGGCAAGCCACAAAAGCAGGAAAGAAACTAGGCAATCACCATGGGAATGTGTCTTACATGCTCAAAATGTCTGCCTGTTACTACTTTCAATACAAGGATTGTTAGTTGGATAACCACCTGTCTAAAACCTATTTACTGATGAACCGGAACCACAAAGTATGTCTTCTCAGGGGGCTATAAAATCATTTTGTTGCATTCTGGAAAAGAGGAGTTTAAAAGTTTAGTGCTCAATATGCAATCTCAAGATGGGTATTCTTATTTTCTGTGCTAGAAGAGCTTTTGCTCCTCACAAGATGAAGTTACTCTTACTAGTGCAATGTAAGAGTGCTATTTTTTTCATACCAGTCTTACAAAATCACTGGATGCTCATGCCCTATTAGCCTGATGTTGAACAAAATTACAGTGTGCCACACAGCACAGTAGGTTGAAATAAAACCTCCTAAAAATAAAAAATATGCATGAGTATTTTCTTGTCATTCAAGTCTTCTCTGAGACCTGTCTCTTGAAAGAAGAATGTGGTTGTTACATTTTATTTTGCTCGAGAATTCCTAAGCTGATGAGCAGAAGTTCTACTGCATCAAATGTATACAAGTTTCTATCACAAACACAGGGTGACAAAAGTCTATCAGATTTATTAGACTGCTTCAGTCAGATGTACCAGAGAGATGGAGATGTATTAGTGGGGAAAACAGTAAACAGGTGTGAGAACTAGAAAAAGTTGTTAAAAAGAAGATGTGGGCATTTGAAAGATATACCTGGATACACGTAGTGGCTGCACAGTAATACTGAGCTTGATATTCAAGCTTCTCAGGACTTGTAAGGTTCTGGCCACAGGGCTTTCTGGCATTGTGACCAGATAGGTGGCCCACCTTCAGGTTAGAGACGGTGGGTCTATTCTTGGATCCTCCCCTGACTTGCTAAGTCATTTTATGTCTCTCAGCATTTTGCTTTCCCAGAGTATCAATCCTTTATGTACAAATACCTCCAAAATGTCAAGAAGACAATTGATATTTATCACTGGGAAGTATTGATTCAAACAGTAGAGAAACATGACTAAATTTAAGGCACCATTCTTCAGTTAATTATTAAATAGATTTTTAAGTTCTTGAACCTAAAGAAGTGTTAAGTTTGACAGTAGGGTAAAAGATGTAAGTCAGTTCTCATTTGCCAGACAACTTCAAACATTCATAATCATAAAAAGACTAACCTTGAATAAGAACTTTCTAAGGAAACTCTACTTTGCATTTGCTGTTGTCTAACAGGAAACATTTGCTATTGAGTTGAAAATAGCTGCCAGTCTTCACTGCATATATAGATAGCAAACACACAATTAAACAGGATAAAACTGTCAGAGCAATAAAGGATGTTATATCTAATTATTGCAGCGCTGCTATGGGAGAAATTGATTCAAACAAAATACAAATTATTTCACTTCCATGTTCTAAGTGTTCCTATATACCAAATTTATGCATAAATGATCCATAGGAACAGAGAACAAACCCCTACATCTATAAATATGAAGACTCATTGAAAAAAGAAGCTTTTTTTCCCTACACTTACATGCCCTTGCAAATGATGGAAAAGGGAAAGGACACTTAAATTGATGGAAGACACTTAATCAAGCAGAAGGAGCCAAAATAGGGAAGTGAGTGAAAAGAAAACAGTAATATATGTTTAGGCCTCACCCTCAGTGTCTTCGCTATTAATGAATCATAATTAGAAAATACCACTTTCCCTTGAACCTGCCCAGTTAAATACTCCATATTCCTTGCGCAGAATGTTTTTCCAGAGCACCGGGATGGAGTTGGGAAGACCTGGCTGTCCTTAGCAGTGACATCTTGTACCAATACCTCAGTCTCCTCATTCTGTGATAGAGACACTTCACCTTGTCTGTAAGATGTGAGTTGGCTGGTGGCAAAGAGTAGGTAAATCACTACCATCACAATCTCCCCTACAGAACTGTTGGACTATTGCACTTTCATGCAGAAAGAGCATCTTCCAGCCTGCTTGGTCTGTTTTGAGTAGACATGTGGGCTCTGTCTGCTCTCTGAAAGCAGCTGCAGCCACACTGCTCTGGCACGCAGGATACCAGTCCCTTGCTGATAAGCCTCCCTGGTGGCAAGATATGTTCTCTCAGAGAGGCTGCCAAATTAAGTCTGATGCTTGACTTTTAGACCCAATTTGGATAGCAACTTGCTCGCTGCCTGGACTGAGCTAACTCAGGTCTGCCCACAGGGTTCTGGGTGGCCATAGAACATACACTGAGCTTCAGTTAACCTCTCACTTCTGTATGGGAATCCTGCAAGAAACTATTCATTACAACTACCCACACATACCACACCCTGCTTCTTTACAGACACCTATCCATTAACAAAAATAACAATAAAAAAGCCCCCTAGGGAAATACGCTTCTGAGAACCTGTTTTGCTAACATGCTGTCACTGTGAGACATACCTAATTAACAAAAGCTATGCCACAGCAACTTTTTTTTTACTATTATATATTCTGTCAGAGGCAAAATCTTATTTATGAAGGCAGGTATTTAGAAAAACAGACATTAATTGTGTAGTTGATGATTGCAAGCTAATGCCTTTTCCTAGGCAGCTGTCAGTCTGTACCCTGGCAATCTCTTTTATAGCTGTCTCACACTGCTTTTGGAACAGTAAGTACCATTAGCAGAAAGAGAGATGGAAGTCTTACTACAGCTGCTGTGTGTCTGACTTTTTTCTTTTTTTCTTTTTTTTAAGATGCAACACAGTCTCTTAAAGCTTCTAGCTACTGAGCTAGGTCAGTCATCAGTAGAAAAGAGAAAAAAGCGAAGCAATGTATTTTTCAAACTCCAAATGTAAGTAAAATTTGTATCTTCCCTGTGATTTTTACTTTGAATTGGCATACCATGCTTGTGCTTCCATGTTAGTAATTACTAAAACTGTAGATTGTTCTTCAACTCCTTTTGGTCATTTTTGTTGGGTTGGTTTGTTTGATTGTCTGTTTTTCTGTTTCACAGTATGAGAATTGAACATTATTTTACTGAAATAAGATTGCTGGATTATATAATGTTGCCAGTGTTGCCATGCAGAGGAACTGGAAAGTCCCAAAGCCAGTGCTTACAAAAGAGAGTACAATTATGTTCTTAATTGAAGACACAGACTCAAAAAATGACTGCAGGTTTCGTTAGGCAGGAAACAGTCACGGAGGCTTGAACTTTAAATTGAAATTAGCTGAACTTTCAGTCTGACTGGAAAGATTCTCCAAGGAAAACCCCTCTTTCTCTCCGTTGCCATTTCACATTATCGCCTGCAAACTCATTCATATGATGAGCTGCTCTGCCGTCCCTTGGGTGGGGGCAGCTCCAGCAGCCGCGGCAAGGGAGGAAAATCACAGCCAGCTGCTACTGATATTACTGCTGATGCACTGTGGGGAGGCTTGTGATTGAGCAGGGAGGAAACAGATAAACAGTCAGGACTGACACAATCCTCTCTGCCACCACTATTGGCAGCACCCATAATGGTCACTGATAATTACAGTGTCTGATAGCTTTGAAATTATTATTACCTCTCTGGGAGCGAGAGACAACAGCTGAGGGACTTCTGGTCTAGTCTGGAAAATGATTAGCAGCTACACCAAACTGGCCTCACGCCTACAATGATGGATAACCCATCAAGAATGGTCCAAACCACCAGGTATATCACAAAGAAACCCTGACAGGCAAAGGCAAAGAGCAAAATAGACTGTGGATGTGAGTTTTACATGGTAGCAACTTGGAAGTTTGAACTTCTCTAGTTTAAGAATTCAGTTTAATGCTGAAAAATTAAATCTGATAAGCATGCTCTCAGATACCAGCTGATGTTAAATATGATGTGTTTTGAACACCATTAATTGTTCCAGTACAATGTTGTATTGTTTTCAAAGTAGGCAAGATTACTGTGGTGGATCATGTTTGTTTCAGGATTATCCTCTCTGTGAAGTTATATTTCACAGGCAACTATGTACATTTAGCCTTGGTCCTGGAAAAAGCAGGAGAGTTTTGCTGAACTCCTTCCCTTGCTCTCTCACATAGCATTCTCTTGGGAAAAAAAAAAAAAGACCAAAACCAAACAATGATTTACCAATAACAAAACACATGTCATATCGTCTTCTATTTCTCAGCTGTATTTTCAAACATTTTTCCCTTCGTTCTTGAACAGAAATATGAGGCAAGAAGACCAGAAAGCAGATAGAGAAGCCTTTTTACA
The DNA here is from genome assembly GCF_009829145.1 of Chiroxiphia lanceolata. Taxonomy (NCBI): domain Eukaryota; kingdom Metazoa; phylum Chordata; class Aves; order Passeriformes; family Pipridae; genus Chiroxiphia; species Chiroxiphia lanceolata. Next base: position 19,935,136 of record NC_045642.1, on the reverse strand, counting down.
GCATCTTTGGAATTCCAAAAAACTTTTAAATTCTTGGACTGATTAATTCTCTTCTTAAAAGCTCTACACTGTTTTTTCTCTGCTTTGCTACAGTGCATTTTACTACCAGTCAACTACATTCAGAACTAAAATTATCACATCTTTTCAACAAGTATTTTAGCAGTAATGACCTCATGGTGTTTATCCGTCTATCATCATCTCATCCTGCTGGCACATTCTTAATACAGTAGAACCTAATGCATGTATAGGTGACAAATGAATAACTGCAATATTCATACTGTCTTAAACTCAGGCCTATAAAAGTCATGGGAACTGTTCTGAAAAGAAAGATATGCCACGTAAGGATGAACATTTTGTTTAACCTTGGCTAGAGTTACTAGTGGTTTTAAAAGCATTTACTTTGAAAAGTTCTTCCTCAATTGCATGATGCTATCTGTCCTCATAAGGCCTTTCTCTGACTTCCTGTTTTCAAGGTAATGGCTCTTCATTGTGGTGAAGAACACCAGTAACTAAAGAATCATCAAACATTTCTCCAAAGACTGCAAGACAATCCTCTGCCATGGTTTGTTGGCTCTATGTGGGAGAGTATTTCAAGGAGAGCTATAGAATCCTTCCACTAAACAATGATGGAAAGGTCAAGTGAATGCTAATAAAGTCTAGTTACTTTGTAGCTTTGGGAAAACAGCCAAGATACACACTGTAAGGACTGAGTGAAAATAAACTAGCACAAAGAGGTTCTTCAAACTGCTTTATTTAAAAATTTGGAGGATAGATACATAAACCAAGAGGCAGGCAGGTCTCCTCCTTTGTGACTGACTGACAGCTATAGCAGCACTGCCTCAGAGCCTTACCTTGTAATGGGACTCTGGACAACCTCTCCAGCGCTAACAGCTAAGCTCCTCCCTCCCACTGGTAGACTCATTCTCCCTCTTTCCATTTCATCTTTACTACTACTTCTGTTCCAGTTTCTTCCAGTTTGGTGGTCAAAATTGTAGGATTTGCTTTATGTTAATCAAGGAACATTTTGGGAGAAACATTTTTACAAATACGTAGTGCTCACTGGAGAAAATGAGCCCCAGAAACATTCACCAAGATGTCAGCATCTGTATCCTCCTGGATTCAGACTTCTTAGACAATGAAAATCAAGCCAACACCAAGACTACACCTGGCTCATGTATCAGTGACAGTATGGTCACAGCAGCACAGAACTCAGGATGAATAAGTTTTTCAGCTTTCTCTGCATCTGATTTTTCCTTCTGTAATCATGTTAGCAGTAATACCTGGTCCTCTTTAATTTCATGAAATTCTGTACTAAAAGAATCAAGATTCCAATTCAGGAGTTTCCCAACAGCAGTGACTATTAGTCTGTGATACACAGTAAAATTACTGGCTTAAAAAAGGAACCACCACCATCAACTGCTGTTTTGAAGTCCTTACTGACTGCAAAGTCGTGCTGGAATGTAGCTCACACCAACTAAAATATATTGTAGCTATAGTCTAATACTTTACTGAGCCATTAAAGAAACATATACCCCACAGGGGTTTATGTTTCGTTTGACATACTTTTTCTAACTATGCTGAAGACTAGGTTATGGGGCTTTATGTTATGCCTCACTGTAAAAGTGCATTACTTCCAGAGTCAGTGCAGACCCTGATTCTTTAGGACATTCCAGGCAGCATGTAAATTAACAATCTGTTGAGCAGTTGGTAAACAAATAATTAAAATACTTATATAGCACACAGACTTGGACCAAGCTAAGGTTTTAAACACATCTCTGACATACTTTATTTGTATACAGTAGTCCTTCCTTGCTCTTAAGGCATTGTCCATATAACCTGATCTTAGCAAGAACATTTTGATACAACAGACACACACTTTTAGACTGAAAAGCAACGAGGGTGCTTCAGCTATCACAGATGCACTGGGAACTTGTTCACTCTGACACACCCATTCACAGCCCGCCAGTGCTGCAACCATTATAGAAGTATCCACTGCTGCTCAAACAAATTAGATATATATTTACCATACACACACGTAGCCCTTGGGTGACAATGGACAAGAAAAATGTATTTTGTTAAACTCCTAGAATTGATGAGTAGAAAAATAATGTAGAAGAGCAATTGTTATCCCCAACCACAAAATGCCTTGAGGCACTTACAGTCACAGTGAGAGTCTGTTAGAAGTATGGTCATTTCCCTAAAACATGGTTGAGCCTGCACTATGTGAAATTTTAAAAGCTTTCTGTCCTTTTGGACACAGAATTTTTATTTTTTTTCTGTATTAACATTTCATTTTTAAATACAAATATTTGAAGCAGATAACCAAGCTACAGTAAGTTAAACAACTGAATTTTGTGGTCACTTCTAACCCCCTTTGTTCCTAAATCTCATCAGTCAGCTCTAAAGAAACCTTAGAAAGTCAGAAACAAGCATGTTTGGCATAAAAGCTCGTCACATTTTAGTCACAGATCACTGCAGTTTTGCTTCTGTTCAGCTGTGTCCAAATTCAATATGTATTAGCTGTTGGTTCAGCTCTTGTAAACTCAAGAATGCAGTTGTTGTGTGCTGGGGGGGGGGGGGTGTTCACCCCCATTTTGCCCTTCCCCACCTTTTCTCCATAGTCTGAAATGGAGCTGGGAGAGCAAACTAAGTACGTTAACAGCAGTCACATTGTCAAAATGAGCTTTACCAGAGCCATTCCAAATTCCCTAAGGTAGTTCTGTTCTTGAACTTCACTTTAATGATGTACAATTTACTTTTTACAGATCTGGAATTGCCCTTTACAAGCAATACACAGCTTTCTGTGATTGTACAGACCAGCACAACCGAGAGTACAGTTCTAAAGCATCTCTAGTAACACTCAAAAATAATAAAACTATATAGATGCAAGAAAGCTGTTAGTTACGTAGCAGAAAAGCACTTGCTGTCTGAAGCATAAACTTAACATTCATAAGTGTTTTCATTCATAAAAAACTTACGTGTTTCTGCTAGACAAAGCTTCAACAAACATAATCCAAAAGTCGCCCATAAGGAGAAGTTGGCCATTGTTTTCTTGGAAGTGTTTTGCAAAATCCAAAGATCCTTGCAAGCTGCAGGAAGAAGAAAAGCCCCGACGCTTGTTAAGCCCGCAGTCAATGAGTCTGAAGTTTGCTGCACTTTTTATTCTGATTCAAAGGAACTGAAGTAATGACATAACTGGGAGGGGGAGCTCCATCAAAAGTCACACCCATATTGCAACAAAAGTTACCCAGCAGTAGGAGAAGGCGGGGAGGGGGGGGGGATGTGGGAGGGGAACCAGTACTGACTAAGCAGCCACACTTGAGTTTTAAAGAGGCACTAAACCTCTTCTTCTCACACAAGTACATTCAAAAATTATACTTATTGTGCTTGCAGGAAAAATTGTGTAATCTCTCCTGAGTTAGCTCAAAAATGCACTGTTTGTTATGAGCTTTCCCTCCTTCGTTTTAAAATCTCTTCATTATTGCAAAAAAAAGCATTAGAGATTATGAACTCCAGCAAAGCATCTATAATAGCCTAGATTTTTCCCAAAAATATTATGCTTATTTAGTCCCACCTCACCATTTTCTTTTTTTTTTTTTTTTTGCAGGTCAATTTAGACCAAGTAAAATGCCTGCTCTACAATGAAGCTTTCTGCAATATTTTTGCTAGTTGCCAGAGGACAAACTCATGCAGAAGGTAAGTTAAGGCAGTTCAGTCTCCCACAGCATGTCCCACAGGCTTCTCTTCACAGGCTGCTCCAGCAAGAGTAGTAGATAATGCCAGTGCCAGCAGTGATACTCAGGATTAAGGTCGATATTTTATTGTACTTATGGCATAGAAGGAATTATTCCTTGTATTCCCAATTCACAAAGCAGAGAAACAGGATGAAAAGGTATGACATCTTTGATGTTCAGACAAGGTCTCAGTTCCTGAGGGACAGATGTTCATTGTAGTGTGGGGTTTTGCATGACTCTAGATGCCACATGAAGTCCCTCGTGAAAACCCCAAGGCCTCTGCAGATAAGCAAAAGGGGTGTCTATTGTGTGCCTTAACGATTTCCAGTGGTGTCTCCACGCACTGGCCCCTCCTCAGAGCTGCAGAACTGCAACAGTGGTTTGTGTGCCGTGGAATGAGGGGTTTGTCAGGGATCACCAAAGCCAGCACATCTCACCTTTAACAACCAACATGTGGCAATGACTGACAGCCAGTAATGCTCTGATTTCTGTTTCACTTGCCAAACTTGGAATGAATACTCCTATATCAGATTAACATTTTGTCGATCTTCCCACTTGAAAGAATTTTCTCATTAATTTTTAATCTCTGTGAACACAAACAATGGAAAAATACAGATAGGTCTTTCCAGCCACAAGTATAAGAAGTTCACATAAAGAAGTTTTCAGGACTTTGCCTTTTCTTTGACTTTTGACTTAGAGATGGCTGGCTATCCTTTCCTCAACCAGCCAAATTTTTACAACAGGTTCCAACAGGTTTTTCCTACAGTTCTAGAATATCTGATAGACAAAGTTAAAGTGAAAAATCTTTCCTTAAAACACAGGGGAATCTTTTCATTAAGAAGCTAGCAACTTTGAAATTACAGATAAAACCCATTTTCTTTAGTTAATATACTACTCTTTCTTTTGAAAGAAATGGCTTCAAAAGCAATTAAAAAGCAATCTCCTATATACCTTAGTGTTTATATTAGTGGAAAGAGAAATATTTCTATGAATTCCTGTACATTTATATCTATAAATGTTTTGGCATGAAAATACATAAATCAAGTTTAGTGGGACTTCAAATGCTGGTGCACAGTTAATAAACGGATGAAACAGAAGAACTGAATATTTAATTAAAATTTAGATAATTTTGAGTCTTATTTCTGATGAACATAAATTACCTCTCTGTTAATGTCCTGTGTCTATAATTATAGAGAATTAAAAAAATGAAACATAATCAGTACTTCTGCACGTGTTTGGCAGATGTGAGTGGTATTCCACTTTGGAAAGACTCTGTCTTCTTTGTTGCCCTATAAAACCGGGCTAAGATTAGATGCATTTAGACAAGGTGCATGAAGGTGCTTAGTACCCAATACAAAAGGAAAAGACAGATGTATACAAGAAAAATAATTGATCACGGTATGTCATTTCATGCAATAAATCACAAAAATAGTAATGAGCTGTATCTATATAACGTAAGTTTTTCCATTTCACATTCCATCTGCCTGCTTACACATCAACCTGAGAAACACATTTGCATTCCAACAAAAAAATGACAAAAAATACTTCCTTCTTTCCCACCCAAACATGGTCAACAGATGTTGGTCTGAGGTAGACAGCAGATCAAATTTAGCCTGGCTGTAGGGCCTAATGCTACCAAGAAAATTTAGTCAAAGGAGATGTACCACTCTGGAAAAAGTGGTTTGGGGGTTTTCGATTGTTTGTTTGTTTGTTTGGCTTGGTTTGGTTTGGGGGATTTCTTTGTGAGAAATATATAACTTTTCTTTTAATTTGGGATAATCTTAATACATAGGAATAGAAAAATCTAAAGCAAATCTACAGCTGAAGAAATGCAGCACAGCATAATTTTAAGTGAGCCTATTAATATAGTTAAATATTTGAGCTTTAGGAACGTTTTTACTCCCTTTGTAACAAGCAGCTAAAATAGTGGCACCAAAAATTTGTAAAATAATTAATGGTACCAAACGAATTAAGTTTTCAGAAGAGAATGAAACAATAAAACTAAAAAGGATAATCCCCTATCATTTTAAAAAGTGTTTTTCTGTGATGACTTTGACACATTGAATACTGAATCTATGATGGCACAATATAGTACAGCAAAGCCAAAATAACTCATTTGTGATTTTATCACATATGTGAGCTGTAGTCAGCACTAATTAATTTTGATTAAAAGCTTATTAGGGAGTACGTGTTGCAGCCCTAGAAAAGGAACATGCATAGCTTACAGTGATATAAAAAGACATTTTTGTGAGAATTCCCACAGAGGAGGAAAGTTTGGCCTGGCTGAACTGAAAGACCAAAATTCCACTGAACTCAGTGGGGCAGCCTCTCCCTGAATTTTATTATGTGGACAGACAAGACAATGAATGTATCTGAATGAATCTGTAGTTATGATGGAAAAAAAGGTACCAATGGAGATTGATTTCACTATCAAATAGGAACAACTGAAAGAAGGGTAGAATGGAATTCTGTTTCTGTGAACATAAATGGCATTTCTCTTATGAAAACCAGAAATTTATGAAAAAGGAAGCTCATAATTTGAAATATTTTTTCTATTATTAGCAGAAATACTTTTTTTTTTTCAATTAAAAAACAGTTTTCTGAACGTATTTTGGTAGATATTTCAAGCCTGTTATGGGGAGTTGAAGAGCATAGTCTTGGTTAATATAAAAAGCACAGATCTCATTAGGTAATTCTGGTCATGGCCGTGCATATTTTGCATAGACTACAGGTGATCTGTAAGACTGGCTGAAAATCAGATTTGGGGGAGCAGGGAGGATTTTATACCCACTTATCTGTAATATCAATAAAATATGTTATTTCTAATAAGATTTCCTCCTTGTCCCTAGACTGCAATCTCGTTTCCTGCATTTCAGACTGGATTCAATTTCAGACTAGATTTAATTTTCATTATCAATCCTGAAAACAGGTTTTGTAATGGAAACGGTTGTAAATGCTTCAGTGTGGTAAACCTTGTACTGCACACTTTTCTTGGGCTCTGAGAGCTGATGGGAAGGCGTAAGAAGAGCCTGTGCCGGTTTAAGCAAGAAAAGCTGCTCTTTTGGCTGGAGGGCAAAGCACTCCTTTGGGAAGTTGAGAGCCCGGTTCTACTCCCATCAACCTTTTGTTCCTAGATGTAATTTACAGCCTGTGTCCTGCAGAGAGTTAGGAAGATGAACAATGGTTCCTACTTGTTTACTTCTAAAAAAGGCAGCAACCCAGATTGGCACCTACCGTGTGGATTCATCAGCCTGTTTTACTGGTTTGCCCCAGATCCCTAAACAACTCACTAATCCAACACAGGCAAAAATTAACAGCCGGAATCGCTCAAGTAGGCCCTAGGAAACACTTTGCAGCAACGTTTCTCCTGTGGCAGACCTTGTGGCCCCATCAGCTTTCTTGCTCCTAGCACCACCCCAATGCACGTAGTCCCTGGCTGACCACATCTCCCAGCAGTGCACAGGCAACAAATCACAGTGCCAGTCCCCACTGGCAACTTTAACACCACTATACCCAGTTAGTTACTATGTTGTTGCTGGAGACTGAGCAGGAAACCTGCACACAGCAGCTGCCACCAGCTGTCCAAGCGTGCAGCAGAGACACACAGAATGCATTAGTGACATTTGAGTCATAAGCAGCTGCGTAGAGGGCTGGGGGTGGGGGGAATACAGGGGAAACTGAGGGGAGAAGGGAAGACGTTCTCTATAGGTGGCTTCTGTCTGTGTCCACCCCTCCTTCCCCCTGGTAGGCCTTCCCAGCACACACCATGCAATAAGACCCTGGGACTGATATATCTGACCATGAGCTGCCATCTTTGTGCTAAGCATTCTCTATTCCCACTTTCATTTCTTTCGTTTGCAATTACACAATAGGTAAATCAAGCTTATCCTAAGCCATCTCTGGGATATACTGTTTCTCTCCTCCCTCACTATCCTTCTCACTGTCTTTCCATTTTCTTCCTTTTGATTTTGCTTCTTGATGTCTACTTTGACTTCTCTCTCCAGTCATTTCTCCTTTTTCTTAGACCCCATCCTTTCTCATCCACTTGCCCTTCTATGCAGTGTATTGGAATTATTAAATAAAACATTTAAAGCCCCAGAGGAGCAGGTGAGCTTTTCAAAATACAAACATTCACGAAACTCAGGAAACACTTCCTATTTGCATAACCAAACAGTTAACCGTAACCTACAGATAAATACTTAGGGGCTCTTATGCCTAATATGGACCTTCCTGGAGCTATTCAAAGTCAAAGGAGGTTTTCTACTGATTTTGAGGAATTTTGAAGGAAGCCAGCTGTAAACAGTGTTTGGTTGAGTCCCAGCATTTATGTTATGATAACTCTGCATACTGCGCTACAGGTTTCCCCTGTATATATATAATCTGAGGATAGAGGGATTACATCAGATTTATAGGCACTGATAAAATATTTTCCTTTCTAAAGAAAGTAAACCCCAAATTTTAGTTGGAACAATTTCTGTTCACACCAGCTCTGTTTGTACCAGTCTTGACATAGCCACATTTGACATAGCCACATTTAGACTGTGCCTTAAATGTAGCAGTGCGGGAATGAATACTTAAGCCTACCTTTTTCACCCACAAAGAACACTAAAACTAGACCTTGCCCGTATATAAACAGAAACTTACTGGATTTCACTAGGTCTCCCTGTTAGTCAGTTTTATGACCCCTGTCAGAGGTGGAAGGGAAGGAAAAGCATCCTAATTTTAGACCATAATAGGCATGTTTGTTTTTGGAGGCAAAGATTCTGGCTGTTTCCAGTGTCGCTCTAGGAGGGAAGTTGCAGGTGTGTGCACATCATAAGATGAACAGGGTGACGAGACTGACAGTGCTAGGTTCTCAATTGCTAAAATATCTGGGTAAAATACACACAAAGCAGTCTACCCCCCCCTTTATATTGATTTAGGGAATGCATTGCTGCAGCAGTAGCACCTTCTTCCTCAAATGGGCAGTCCTTTTGCCTTGGATGTGAAGACATCAGCAGCAACCAACATTTCAAGACCCTCTCCCCCACAAATTTTTTTTTTTGTTAGTTATGAAGGTTAAACATAGACAGGAATCAATGACCTTGGCTCCTCCTGGTGCAACAGCAGCAGCTTGTTTCCTAAGGCTTGATCCTTTCTGCCTGGGCATACCCAGACAAAGCCAGTACTGCTGTCTCCTTGAGCTCAATGCTAAACAGGGAACCTGAGGAGATCTCTCAGGTCTGAATGGCAATAAGTTCCCCTCCTTGGGTAAAGAATGTGTAAGGCAGGAAAATCTTGCCCCCTGCCCTGTTTTCCCTTTGGAGCTTAATTTCTGAGCCCTACATAATATATGTTGGAATTGTCAAGTAAAAAAGCCTACGACTTTTGAGGGAAGTGTAATCTATAGTGTAAATAAGCAAAGAAGGTAATTCTGGGTGACTGCAGGCAGGAGTTTTGTGTGAGGCTGGGACAGAGGCACAGAAAATAGATTTCATAGAATTAGTGAGACAGAAACTCTGGTTTTGTACATTTCCATGTGCCTGAATTTCTGCTATAGAAATAGATGAGGAAGGAGCTGAATGCTATTACAACACAGTGAGTTTTTCTTAGAAGTAGGATTTGTCACACTAGACTGCACATCCACTGCCTACTTAACAACTTGGTTTAACTAATAACATTTTAGATTTTAAAAATAAACACTCATTTGGGATATTATTACATACTTGGTAAGAGTTCAGTTATGGATTAAGTTTCTTTCATCAGAAAGAAATTCATACCTAAACAATACAGTTGTGTTTGAGAATGTTTCTCTGTTACTGGCCAAAACCTGATATCACTTTGGTTTATTTGCTTCATCTTTTCTTTAAGAATATCAAATGACGATAACTAACCAAATTTAAGGAGAAATATTACCATGATTATGATTTTGAAAATGTGCTTGCATTCAGTTGCAATCCTTTTGGGTTGCCTTTTTAGGCAATGTTTGTTGGACGTGTTTGACAGGATCTACCAGCAAGAGATATTAACCAGACAGAAATTCTATACAGAATAAAAGCAGAAATTCAATGTTTTATGCAATTGTAAATTACAAAATTTGTACTATCACGGTATTTATATAAATACAATAATCACCAAATTACACAGTATCACATAATCATAATTGCTAAGCAACTCCATATCCCCATATCATCTTCTAGTTCCTGAATACTACTTTTTCAGTAATTTGTGATTCACTGAATAAAAAACATTTGTTCAGGAATTCATCAGATTCTTCAAAATAATGCATGTCTAAAATATTTTCAATGTGTTCACGAACAATTAATTTGCAGAAATGTACAACTGGCAATAAGTAAAGTATTATGAGTTATTTGTTCACTTTTAAAACATTACTTATATTGTCTAAATATTTTACTGAAGTGTTGGAAGAATTAAGCAGGTCATGTCTGAACAGCTTTTTGAACAAGTTGGATCTGGAAAGCTATCAAGACTCCTTCAGACGTTAAAGTTTCAGCCAACTTGCACTGAATTTACAAGAAATTGTCTGTGTCTGAGTCATCTGAGATTTCAAAGACGTGATATGAGAGCAAACTCAGTGATATAAAAATGGATATGAGAACTAGCAAAAGAATCTGTAGTTTATCTGCTGTCCATTGTATCTGAAATCTCATCAGTAAAAAGTCCCTCTTCCTATCTTTTGCAAGATACATTAAGATAAAGAAGTTTACACACATAAAGATTTAGCTGGGATTCGTACTCCACTCAGTTTGTTTTCTATAACCAACCCTTCAATAATTGTTTCAATAATTTAATGAAAATTTTCCCTAGGGGAACTGGTAGGAGAGGCAGAGATAATAGAAAGAATAAAAAACTGTTCTGTTAGACTGATAGATCTGGTACCAGAATAAACTCTGCACACCACTATATAGCAAGCAGGAACTTCTAGCCAATACCACAAAAAGAGTATGACACTAAAAAGGTGTTTGAGAGTCTTGAGACAAAATGGAATGTGTTGAGCGCACTCCTGCAAAGATTCTTTCCCTTATACAGAAGGAGAGTCACTGTTTGGTATTAGCTAGCCCAGGATGGATAGATCTACATCATCAACTCTTACAAATGTATTACTCCCTAAGTGATGAATTATACAAAGCATATCTCAAGGGGCATAGATGTGAGATAGACAGGCTATGAATGTTCAAGAGTCTAGTTCAAATACAGATATGAGGATACTAAAGCTTATCTCAACTATGTAAGGATTCCTTTTTAACTTCTCCCTCCTGTATTCAAATTCAGTTCTTCTATCCTAGTCTAGCTAGTTTTTCCTCTCTTCTTAGTCACACCTTTCTGTACAGGCAGATATCTGAAACTCAGTTCACATAGTCTAGTCTTTGCTAAACTTAGCAATTCCAGAATAGTTTGCACGTTTTCTAGCTTTAAAGAACTAACTGAAGCACTCATAGAAACCTGGGAAACAAAAAAGTAAAAAATACACCCTACATCGGCAGTCACACGTGGCCAGAAACCCTTACTAAATGCCTCAGGAGGTTCAGACTGCATCTCTCAAAAGATCACTTATTTCCTTCCACGGTATGAATGTCACGTAGAGGGCAGAGCAAATCCTTTGCACAATATTGTTGTGTGAGAATTTCAGAGAATAAAATATAATTTTTCTCTAACTGCAAATAGAGGTTACAGTGTTAATTGTTTGGGCTGTGATTATTTGAAATAGAATGCAACCAAGACTATAAAACTAAACACACCTATAAGTGAGTAAGACCAGAGTATTAGATTCTACTGGGGTTTTCGTCTGGGATGTGGAAGTCACAAATTTAAGCCCTATACCTGCTATAAATATTTTAACCACAGCTGCTAGTGGACATTTGGTCCCCTTACTGTCTCCCAAGCATTCACATTGAAGGGAGATATTAGGCCAGAGAGAGAAACTGAACCTATGGCTCATGGCTTTGTTTGACACTCCTGTGGGAGAGTCAAGGTCCTCCTTTCTTCAGGGAGTAGGCAGTTTAGCATGAATTTGCACATCTGCAGAGCAAAGACAGCTCCAGCTTGCTGTCAGCTGAGCCTGCTTCAGAGCTGAAAACATTGTAGCCTCAGTTGTTTGGCATTGCATATGAGCTAATTAGCCTTGCAGATAAACTTAACCAGCCAGGACCAGCTACATTCTGGTAGTGATCTATGACTTTCAGGAACTCATGTCTTTACATAGCTTGTAATTACATCATGTGGAAGTACCAGCTGGGTACATCTCTTCACCCTCTTCTACTGTACACTGAAGTCATGTCCCTAGTCGCTTGAGGTGAACTTACCTACACAACACAGCTCATTGCAGGATTTTAGTCATAAATCACCTGTAAGACTGCTTGTGGCCTGTCAGATAAGAAAGAGCATATCAAAGGAGCTATCTGTGCTTTCCCCACCTCCCTACTTCTTTCTTTTGCAAGACTCTGCAGGATTTCAGATTTTGGTGGTATGGAATTAGGATGAAGCGTAAATCAGTAACAGATTTAAAGCCTAAAGTCAACAGATTCTAAAGCCTTTTTTTCTTTTGGCCTTTTTGGCCTTGCCAAATAAATTCTTTGCCAAGCAGGAAGTCTGGCCAAGCAAGACTAGGAAAAATTCCTCCTGAGGCTCAACTGGAGTAAGTGGTAAAATTCAGACAGGAAAAAAATGAATCTGAAATTAGGAAGGTCCTGCTCTGAGACCAGCTACATAGTGGAATAGATTTTGAGAAAATGCTCATCCTTGCTGAATGATGGATGAGATGAGTAGATCTTTTAACTATGAGTTAAACCTAAGAGAATCCCACATCTCAAGTGGTATACTTGAAATATCAGACACTGAAACCAGTACTAGGAATTAATCACATCATGGTAGGATTTGCCACTCCTCAGAGACTTCACTGCCAACGAGGTCTGCTTTCAGTCACACAGCTTTCAGCCTGAGACTTCACTAGTAGATCCCTCTGTTTCTTGGAAGGCAAATTAATTACTTTATGGGAAAGAACATTTGTACTTTAAGCTATCTCATCTCTAGTCATGTCATTAACAATTTAACAGACATGCTGGGTTTTACATTTCTCAAGAATCCATTTTAACATCCCTGGTAGATGGGATATTATCAGTAGGTAACCAATTACTAGGTGAAAAATTAGGAATAACCTGAATATGAATTTATGACATTCATTCATAATAGTCTCTTACTCTTTTACTCCAAAAGAAACACTAACTTACTTGCACTTTTCTCTACTCAGTGCCTTGATCATGGAAAGATATCTCTATGTTCTGGGCTGTGCAATGCAATTACAGCCTCACAGGATCAAGATTTTAGAATAACTTCTACTCCTTCGCAGATTCAGTAATTGCTTTTAACACTAGAAAATGTATGCCTTTATGCATGACTGAATTGAGAATTCAGGACACAGACATTGTAAAGAAAAACATATATACAAAAAAGAGTTCTTGTGAAGAGACGTATAGTGAATTCCTAGGTCAAGTACACTCTCATTGCTATGCAATTACACATTCTTCAGTGATTTCCACACTGAGCTATTACTTTGCAAATAATACTTGCTTTTTAGAATGCTAGGCAGTTCTAAAGGAATATTGAAAATAATAACTGTTCAACTTTGACCCGTTTCAGAAAATGTTATGAGTGGAGTGGTACAGAGGAAAAGAAATTATACATGAGAGGGACACAGGATTTGAAACAAGGGGACAAGGACTGGGCTGAACACATTCTTTTCTGATTAGCATTATTCTAATGTTAGTGAATAATTTCTGAGCTGCAGCTCAAAACCATGAAATATATAGTGATCTCTTCCTCTTCCATAAATATGTTAGTAGAGTAAGGAAAAAGCATAAGATCTATCAGGAGATATGTTTTTTGTCACTGAAAATATCAAGTCTACAAAGACAGAAATCTGAAGCAAAATGTACTTATATAATTTCCTTCAGATGACTCTTTACAATACTCATTCATGTGCATGGTTTCAGCTATGCAATACTGAAGCATCTTTATAAATCTGAAAGCCACAAGACAAGTTATATAAAACTGGGGAATAAAGGGGAGTTACAGGAGAGATTCACATGATGGTGGCTCCTTTGCCTTTCTGAGGCAGTACTGATTTGAGATAGACCACAGAGTGACACAGCAACACTGGTCTCAGCCATTCTTTCCTGTAGGCAGAGACCCAAATTCAACAGATGTTTTTGGTCTCAACTGTGCTTTCCCTATTTCTAAATAGTCCCAAAATGAGCCAGAGTTTGGTCTTATCTGCATTTAGTTTTTGGTTCCTGAATGTAAAAACTTCAAGATGGAGTTGTCCTCTTAGATGTAGAAAAGTAATTTCTTGATTTGAGTAGAAATTCCTTTTCCATATCAGTGTAAAAATACTTTTTCCCCCAAGACAAACACCATTTTTGACAGTTTGAACCCTTTCAGTATTTTGATATCTGGGTACTATCTGTCAGCCAGTCTTCAAGTTTGTGTGGAAAGTAGTCTGAGTTCAAATGTTTAGCCTGTTTGCAGAAAAATTATGACCAACCCAAACAGTACTCAGATGTACCTCTCAGTGACCTCCAACTTAACAGTACAATAAAAGGGGAATAAGATGCAAATCAAAGTTTTAGAAATTTGGTCTGTTCCATGCTTAAAGTATTAAAATCAAAGAGCTTGATTTCCCTATTTCGGTTGTAAAGTTTAGCTTTAGTTAAGAATCAAAACCTATCCCTAAGGCTGAACACTTACCCATGCAGGACAATGTTCGGTAAATCAATGTTTTATTAGGTAAAATACTATGTTGACTCTTCTCCCTGTTTATACCCTAAAGCCCAACAGATTTTAGAGGGGAAAAGAAATTCCAGAGTCTCAATTCTATAAATCTCAGCTTGCTTTCTCTCTTAAATCAAAGACACATGAGAATTTGCATCTCTGATGATTGCTATGAGGTGGAAAGAGATGCAAACCAGAGAGGATATGCAAAATAGAGGAAAGGTGAGCCTGGAGAGAATTCAGAAATCTGCTGCAAGACATAAAATCTCAAGTCAGATACAAGCTCTAGAAAGGAGACATAAGCCATGATATGGACAGAGAACTCATTTCCACCCAACAATTAAGATTATGTTGTTTCAATCAGTAATCATTTGCATGTAACCACCTCCTACTCACACTCATTCTGAATAAACAAAAATTCACTTATTAACTTTATTTTTTAATTTAGCATAAAAGGTATTTGTTTAATTTTTTTCAAAATTTTTTAAAATGGAATCTGTGGGCTTTATAAATAAAGCCTAGTTTTCAAAAGAACGAAAGCTTTTTTCTCAACTTCCACCTTAGTCCAACAATTTCTTTCCACTGCATGTGGCTACATGAAGAGTGATGGAAAGTCATAAATAACCATGCCAGGTATTTGGCAATGAACTCTCTCAATTACAGTAAATAAATTGGACACCCGATGAGAAGCTGCAGAACAGTGTGTTATACTAGGGATTTTTTTGTTGTTGTAGTTGTTTTTTTTTTTTGGGGGGGGGGGGGGTGGGGGGGTGGTTGTTTGTTGTTTATTGGGTGTTTTTTAGCTACAATTTACTTTAAATTTGAAGAAGTTCTCAGAATCTCCTTAAGGGAAATAAGGGCCTTAGCTATGCAAGTAGATTACACAAAGTACCAAACTGACCTTCCAGGATTGCTTGGTTTAGATATTGCTCTGTGTTTCTGCACATTGCTATGCTGTTTGAATTCCTATGGAAATATTAATAGTGTTTCACTTTTGTGGAGACATTTCTTTTAAAAGGAGATAAACTATAGCAGAAATATAATTTCTGATTTTGTTGTAAATGTCTATCACATTAAGTATACTTTAGAAAAAATACAGTTGTGATACCAGGCTTCTTTGTACCTATTTTCATTTTGACATGCAAATGATGGCTGAAACCTCTATATTAGCGTGTAGTCATCCAAATACACTTGTATATGTCCATATATATTTCTAATACTGTATATATTTGTGTGTGTGTATGTGTGTAAAACAAGAAACTTTATGAATCACCCATCACCTATTTAAAGAACAAAACGACAAGAAAAACAAAAAGAACAATATTATGTGAAAAGGGGATTCCTCAAGGACTCCACCCAGAGGGTGGCTGAGCACTGGAACAGGCTCCCCAGGGAAGTGGTCACAGCACCAAACCCGACAGAGTTAAAGAAGTATTTGGATGATACTCTCAGACACACAGTGTGACTCTTGGGGATGGTCCTGTGCAGGGCCAGGAGTTGGACTTGATGATCCTTGCAGATCCCTTCCAACTTCTGTGATTCTGTGACTCTAGTAAAATCCAGCTATGGCATTAACACAAATCACAGAAACACTTTTCAGTATCTGTTACAAATCCTGATTTAGGATCCTGCCAACTATGCCAACTTGTCATGAAAGAGTGTGTTAGGGCTGCTCAAAGAATCACCATCAAAGGTATAAGCAAAACATGTTTTAATATAATCTTATAAAAATGTGACTTAACAACGTTTGATGGTAAGGTTCACTACATGGATGAAGATTTTAGCATTGATTTAGAATGATTTACACAAAGACAAAAGCTGCAAAAGTGTAAGGGAGACCCTCTCATTGAGTCACGAGGATCAGAGTAGATCCCCTTTCTTTCTAAACTCCTGATGGAGCTTAGTTGTGGCTCAGTCCAATCTGTATAGCTCAGAAGTGTGGTCGAGGAGTTATAACAATAAAGTGTTTATTTCTGCCAATGACTCAAAATACAGTAAAATAAGTTTTCCTTTATAACACCACATTATGGCATTTCTCTACAGTCAGAAACCGAGTGTTTAGCAGAATGGGAGTCATGGAGAATGCCCCTGTGTCTCAAGGTCCTGTCTTTGCCTCACTAGAATCTATAATGCCACAGTAATGGTACTAACTATAACAGAAGCACATGTTTGGAATGCTTTTCTCCTTTTGTGCAAAATCTAAAACCTGTATCCTTGTGCAGTGTCTCTTCTTAACAACTCACTGAAGAAACTTCTGACATCTCATTATTTTAATATTCGAACTTCCCCTTTCTACAGTCCCTAAAAGGCCCTGTTCCCCACCCCCACTCCACTACAAGTAATCTCATCTCTTTCATCACAAAAAGCAACCAACATTCTTACCCAAATTTAAGAAGTAGGTATCTCATATTTTTTCAGTCTTTAGTTAGGTTTTATAAAACTCTTGAATCCATATAAGTTTTCTTTGAAAAATTCTATAAGATTTTAAATAGAAGGTGTGTTTGACAGTGAGCTACCCATATTCTCTTGTTTTGTCACACAGTAAGCAGCCCAGCTTCAGCATGTGGTAATCCTCAAGAAATCTGAAATGACTGATAACCCATTGTTGCAGGTACAGGATTCAGGGACATGTTCTGTCACATTCCCTCTCGAAGGCAAGTTCCTGTGTCACTGTACAGTCATCAATGGCTCATGATACTGGCTTATCAAGGCCCTTTTTCATACTCCAGGCAGCTTCATTTATTCCTAACTGCTGCTCAGAAGATATTGATGACTGCACATATTGTTCAAACAAAAGTGCTCAAAAAAAAAAAAGCAATTCCCAAAGAGAAAGACAATTGTTTACCTGGTAAAGAATTTCTAAAACACAACTCTTTACTACTTTTCATAATATCACCTTGTACAAGAATTTTTCAGCTATACTTCCATCCTTTCAACAAAGGCACAATTTCTTTTTAATCCGTTTTACTTATTGGACAAAGGAGAATTATGTCAAAAGAGAGAAAAAAAGGAAGCTGAATTAACATATTATTTGAGAGAAACTTCCTGCCCAGCCTGTTGCCCTTTTATCTTACTGATAAAGTAAAAATTAAAACAAAGAATATTCTTGCATGCCCTCACTTTTCTTTAAAGATCTACTTAAGAGTATCTTTATGACTGGTGACACTTGTAAATATTATTTAATAGTATGAGACTGGATCCCTACTTTATCACCATGTTCAAAGTAATATTTTAGGAAGACAATTTTTTTCTACTTCACTTTCTCTCTGCACTTCAATGTATACACATTTACTGTATTTGAACAGAATACATGGTCAGAGAGGGAGTTACTGATGCTAGTGAGATTATTTCCCCCCTCACTTAGCAGACTGTAAGACACATAGTCCCAAAGCAGCAATGACTGCAGCTTTTCCACTACCAATGAAATTACAACCAGAATAAAGGAATTTCCTTTTCCATTGCTTACAATGTTCTTTCATTTAATTTATTATTTCCCCAGTTCTTCTGCCCTAAAACACAAAACCTGAGCACAAACTATCTATTTCCCTCAGCTCTTTAAGCAAAGTGGTTACCACCCCTCCCAGGGATCTCTCAGCTTAGAACTCTGTATTTTAAAGAACTTTGAAGTTCTAACCCAGAAATTGAATTGATGGAATACTTATAAGCATATGTGTTTACATTTATGTTCCCATTTATAAATATTCAGATCTTAATTGAAGAAAATATTAGATTAAACAGGAAAGTAAAGCAGTGACAATCAGTGCAGAGATGTTTATGTCTAGCCTAGTACTTTCTCCTTCAAAGGGTAGGACTAGATAGTAATCTGTGCAATGCAAACAAAACAATTCCTCCAAAATGGATTTTTTAATTTGAAGAGATGTAGTTAAAATATTTATTCATCGGTTCTCTCTTACTGTGTTGGCCAGAGAAAGGAATTTATATTCTACTGCAATTAGAAATAACTGGATAGGTCACTGTTGCAAAAATCCTTCACAGTTCTCTCTTACAACAGCACTTTCAAGGAGGAGCAATTAAATGATTTTGTGCTCTATGCTGATGCATGTGGTCTCATTTGCTTGAGAGGGACTGTACATAGTGACAAATAATTTCACAGCATTTGAGAAAAAATTTCAGACTTTGAGGCTTGATGCAATCAGTGCCCAAAGGGAATGACAATAAAAGTAGAGAAGGAAATGAGTAACACAGAATATTGAAAATATTCTTCTGTGCCAGGACCAACAGACTAATTTATATGTTTAAGCCACATTGCTTTGGACATAAGCAGATACATGAAATTCAAAAATGAGCTTAAGTAGATATACTGATTTGCTCAGAAGATTTGAAGATGCACTGGAGTGCTCACAGGAATTTTGCTGGTTTGTGCATATTTATCTCCATGGAAATAAAGCAAAATATTTGTACAGGGACAGAGGAGATCAGGGGTTTATAAACAGTATTATCTACGTAAATACTAATGCAAATGGTAATTTGACAATCTTCATGCATTTTTCCTACCAGCCTACATTAAGCAAAACTCTAAATTATTTCAGTGACCAAGAATGCAATAATTATTTTGAAAAGTCTCAGGAACCAACCTGGTACTTCCACATTAAGATGTCCTTGGAGTTAGCTGGTATGTTCCTAAATAACAATGATTCAAAAATGCAGTATGTTGTCCACTGAAGCCCCTGATAACCTTTCTTATACTAATTTCAGGAATAACAAAAGACATGCCAGTAAAAGTTTATTTAAGTCAAAACCAACAGGTTTTACAGGGAAATCTGATGTTTGCACCAATTCCACCACACATTTTTTGATCTCAGAAGTAAAGTGGTTGCCACCCAGAAAAAAGGTTTTAGTTGTAAGATACTGCAGTTACCCAAAAGGGCAGGAGCAGCAGAAGTACTGCTTCAAAGTAGCTCTCATAGTCTATATGGCCATATTCTTGCCTTTTGATGATGAAAATAATCTCTACTTACATGCTTGATTTCAGGGTTTCTATATTTCTTCTTCATATTAATTTATACGACTTTATTTATTTTCACATCACTTGATGCATTCAAGTGAATGCAGAACGTCTTGCATCTCAGTCTTGATATATCAATGATATATCACTGCTGATTTTTGGTCCATCATTAATTACATCTGTTGATCATATTATATTAGCTTAAAAAATTTGTTCATCTTTAATTGTCACTGAACTAAATATTGGAACAAGGGAATAATTTTTCATAAAGCCAAGACCATTAACAGGAGCTGTTCTGACTGTCTTTTCACATGACATGAAGAAAACTTCGTAAAATCAATTAAGCAGCCTCATCTCTTGTTTACAAAGAAAACATTGTAGAATTGACTAAAAATGAAATTTGCTTAAATAGAGTAAATGCAAAAATGAATTCAGTGTATTTTTAATATTCACTAAGTAAAATACAATGTGAGAAGGAAAAGATTGTTGTTTTTTTTTTCTTCCAGAACACCTTTTGATGTCTTATAAGTTTTTACCTATAATACAGTTACAGATTCTTCATTTTACATACAAAATGGACAGCAATCTTATATTTTTAGTCATAGGCTTCATTAATATTATTCGAGTAATACATATTTTATGCAACACCGAGTGTGACACTCATTACAAACTAAATCAAAATTCACACTGATTGTATCACCAGGGACAGTAGTGAAGATGGAAGGAAGCCAGCCTTCATAGGCTTTCAGATGAGCCTGAGGAGCAAAGCCTTTGAAGCAGTGCTGGGTGATTACTGTATATTACTGAGCCTTACTGCAAGATCAGTCAGTTTACTTGATGAACACAATATCAATCCCTTGGTTCTCGGAGCACACACCACCACTATTAGTTACTTTCAGAGAGTTAAATGAAGAAACAAACTCATATTGAGGCCTCTGTTTAACCAGATTGAATGAATAAAGAGGAAAATGAAAGCGGTGAATAGTTTGTTGAAGACCACTTGACCAGGAGAAGAAAACAAAAAAAGCAAATACAGATGCATTGTGAGAGGTCCACTCATATGAGCCTTATTAGAATGAATGTACATGAGCCCCAGGCTCAGTAGTCCTACAACTATTGAAATAGCTAGGCTGTCATCCAGGGTAAAGGTCCAGGTAAGGCTTTTTAGCCATTTCTTTCAATCTATACTGTCAGAACTCCTATCAGTTCCCAAACTAAATCACAGAATCACAGAATGGCTGAGGTTGGACCTCAGCCATGGCATGGGCCTCTGGAGATATTAATTCTAAACTCCCTGCTAAGCAGGACCATCTAAAGCCAGTTGTGCAGCATCATGTCTAGACAGCTTTTAATTATCCTTGAGGATGAGAATCCACAACTTTCCTGGGCAACCTGTGCCAGTGTTTTGTCAGCCTCACAGTAAAACAGTGTTTCCTGGCATTCATAAGGAAGATCCTGTGTTTCAGTTCATGCCTGTTGCCTCTGCTCCTATTACTGGGCACCACTGAAAAGAGCCTGGCTCTGTTGTTGTTACTCTCTCCCCTCAGGTATTTAAATAAATGTGTAAGATCACCCCTGAGCCTTCTCCAGGCTAAACAGTCCCAGCTCTCTCAGTCTTTCCTCACAGGAGAAATGCTCCATTCCCTTTACCATGTTAGTGTCTCTTCATTGTACTCTCTCCAGTCTGTCCATCTCTCTCATACTGGGGAGCCCAGAACTGGACACAGCACTGCAGTTGTGCCCTCACCAGTGCTGGGCAGAGGGGAAGGATTACCTCCCTCAACCTGCTGGCAATACTTTGCCCGATGTAGTCCAAGATACCATTACCTTCTTTGCAGCAAGGTGCCCTGGTTTCAGCTGGGATGGAGTTTATTTCTCCTCAGCAGCTGTTACAGAGCTGTATTCTGGATTCAGAATGAGAATAGTGTTGATAACACACTGATGTTTTGGTTTTTGCTAAGTTGTGTTTGTTCTAAATCAAGGAGTTCTCTTATTTGTTTTGTGTCTCATGCTCTACCAGTGAGGAGGTACACAAAAGAAAAAAAAAACAGGCAGGGACCATAGCCAGGACAGGTGACTTGAACTGGCCAAAGAGGTACTCCACACCATAATGTCATGCCCAGTATGTAAACTGGGGGAATTACCCAGAAGGGGTAGGGGGAACAATCTGGCTTCAGGAACAGGGTCTGGCATCAATGGGTGGTGAGCAATTTTATTGTTCATCACTTGTTTGGGGTTTTATCCTTTCCCTTTTACTATTATTATTATTATTATTATTAACTTTGCTTTCAGTTACTGAACTGTTCTTATCTCAATCCACAAGTTTTACTTTTGATTCTTCTCCCCATTCCACGGGGATGGGGGTGGAGAGGGGGATTGAGTGAGCAGCTGTGTGGTGCTTAGATTCCAGCTGGGCTTAAACCACGGCACATGGGAACATTAATGCCTCATGTTCAACTTGGTGACCACCAGGACCCCCAGGTTCTTTTCTGTCAAGCTGCTTTCCAGATGGAAGACCCCAGAAAACAAATATTTTACATCTAACTATGGATCATTTACACAGCCTTTTTAATAAATTTTTTTTATAATAGCATAATCCTGGGCTCTTCCATTGCAATGGATATTTATTGCACAAGTTTTGGAACAAAAGAGCTGGTACCTTTGCAGCAATGAAAAGGCATAGACTCCTTGCACTGGAGGTTCAGAATGTCCATCTTGGTGTCTGATTTACTGAGGAAGACCATATTTAACTACTGTAGTTATATAATATAAAGCAACTGGTGAGTGTAAGCTTAACCATGCCTTCTAGTAGACAAAATAGCTTTCAAATGAAGATTCCAAGCAGTTTCCAGTGCTCTTGAATATGACTCAGGACCGCTGAATATGACTTCAAAAATAACAACATATTTTGTAATTAGGATAGAGGTATGCTCTTGTTGACCTAGTCCACTCATCATTTTCAGAATTTCATTTATGTTGCAATTAATGGAGAAAATATTATGTGGTCTAAAGGTCAGCTTAATCCTACCTGGACTATCAAACAGTGCATCAAGTATCTACTGCAATTAGTCTTTAAAAGCTACCAAGGTTTTGGTCTTGTTGCTATGAAGCAGTCAGGGAAAAAGAATTTTATGGTTAAACCCTAGTAGTGGGAAATTATGGACTCACTTCTAACAAAGTGATGATTATGCATTAGAAGCAAAGCTAATACTTCATTGAGCAAGACTTTGAGCAAAACGAAACAGCTGAGTCCATCTGGAAGAAGGTACTAGTTGAAGTAGAATGGGAAAAAATTAAAATATTTACATTTGGAAGGAAGAAACGGAATGTAAATATCACTGTGTAAATTTTTGGTTCCAAAGATCCTATTATCAAATAAATAGGAACGAAAAAACTCAGAAAAACAATAGTAGTTCAGATGTAGGTGTTTTCTAGGGCTAAATTTATACCATGAGTGTACCACAATCTCATTTCCAGTTCGTTATCAGTCATAAAAAAAAAAGGAAATACATATCACTGTTTGCTCTTTGTGGGATTCAGTTTCCTGTCTAGTAAACTGTTCTCTGCTCACAGCTGTAAAATATTACATGCCTCTGTACTAAAATATAAGGTATAGGCCAACCATGTGAACTAGACTGCTCTGTAGAATGGACCTGTCTGACCATGTTTTTACTGCACCATGTTTTACATAAACTTCATTGGAAATGGATTTATATTCTAGTACTCATTAAAGAGGAAAATATTAAATAACAAGTGAACCAAAGAAAAAAAGAGTCATCTAGAAACTTTCCCATGTACTAATGACTCCCTTTTTACAGTTACTTTTTTCTGATCTCTCAGTCAGATTTTGTTTCATGTATGTGCTGTGTCTAAGTGTGAAATCTCTTCTGTTCATTTTCTCCTTTGTATAACCTACTTTTGCTGAAGTGATTCTTACAGATCTCAACTCTACGTGCCTCTGTGCTGCTGTTATTGTCAAAACTCAGTACCAGCTGCTAATATAAGAGCTGGATGGTCTCAGCTCTGTCCCATACAACTCTGCATATCTGTGGAAGACATAGCAGATTTGTTCACTTTAAAAGCCAATGAAAAAAGGTAGCAAAGATCATATTAAAATTTAATCAAAGAGATTGACAAATCAGTTTGAAAATCAATACCGTCATTTTATTAAAACATGATATCCCAGATTAAAAACATTTTCAAAGTATTTTTGACTGCTTTTATTCTTCCAGGCCTTCAGCAAGTACTCAATAAAACTGTCCTTAAATACCGTTTATGGGAAAGTAATACAGATCAGATTTTTTTCCTGCCAGCTACTGAAGCAAGCCACTTCATTCATACAATTAATCTATTCAACTGAAACAGAGATGATTTAACTAAAACTTTTCCTCTTTGACTGATTTCTATGTTCCAGTTCCCCTCCCTTTCCTTCCCCTTTTCTTATTCACTCTCTTCGATTGTTGAATCCACTAAAAAATTATTGCAAGAAATGTCAAACTTAATATGTTATGTATTTGAGAACATAATTCAGATGGTTAATTTTACATCATGTATTTAAGTTTAATGTGATCTCACAGAGAACTCTCTTATCTTGAACAAATTGCTCTCAGTTTTTAGACTTCCCATTTGTTCAGCTGAAGATTTCTGTGGTTTGTAAAGCTGAACAGAAAGAACCAAACAAAAGGAAGTTGAATTACATAAAGGCCATTTGATTCTACTATAAAGAAAGCCAAGCCAAGGAGGCAAAAAACTCATGAGATTTCCTCTGAAGAAACTACCTTGCCATAGCAACCAAAGGTTTTTTAGAGCTAACAGATGAAAATGTCAACCCCTGACTCCTGAAATTTGGGGTATAAATCCTACCACTGCTCACATGCCTCTACACAAAAGCAGCACTAGAATTCAGTTTCTGTTTGAATAAAATTCTTAGCAGCAACTTAAAAATGCTTACAGCAGGCAGAGCAATAGTGATACACCTGAACAGCCATGTCTTCCTCCCAGGTTTCCATGTAGAAATGCAGTAGATCAGAGTCATCAGAGTGATATCACTACAGTCTTTCCCATCCTGAGAACTAATACTTTTTCCATGGAGCACTAGTAGGAGTACAAAGATGCAGCTGAGATTTAAATAATGGCAGACGATGTTCTAAATCAAGATAGAGAATGCTCCAGCATTCTCTCAGTACTCCTTGAGTTTTCATGCAAATGCATGAAAGAGCTGTTCATTGTATTGGGTGCTGTGCCAAGGAAGAAAATAATAAATGTTTTTGACCTTCTGTGGTTTGGGACTATAACACTTACGCTAAATCTCCCCTTGACCACAACAATGACCTCCAATGTGCTACTTAAAGAGCATTGAATCTTCAAACTGTTTTTTCCTCTTTAGTGCAGGAAAAGAGAAATACTGCAGAATATGTTCCAAGTTAGAAATTACTAGTGGAAAGTATTTCTATCTCTATCAGGTCTGATTAAATGGGATTAGATTATTAAGAAGCTGACAAAGGAAAAATAAAGCTTTATGCCACATTTTCAGTTGTGCAGTACAATCTACATGATCTTCTGTAACCACAAGCTGTCTGAGCCTCACACTTATATTGCCCTATATTAGCCAGATTTTAATGACTATGCTTGTGAACTTCTGCACTTACAAATTGTTTATGCAAAAATATAAACTATATAAATTAAGGATGATTATCCCAAAGAGGAACACACTATAATGTTCTGGCAACAGATCAGAAGTTCTTTGCCACAGTTGCATTAAACCCAAAAAATTTTCTCCTCTGTCCAAAAACCCACCCAGAAACAACAGAGGGTTAAGGTTAAGTGTTGAATTTTTAACATGTAATTATTGCTCTACCACATCTCTTAGACTAGTGGGGAAACCTCCAAAATTCAGATATGCTTTGGATTCCAGTGAATAGTATTCCAAATAGTATTCAAATGTATGACAAAATGTTCTATTAAAAACTATTGTAACTGTATATCAAAAGCAAAGGTTTCATACAAAAGTCCTTCAAATAAATGATATTAAAAATGTGTGCAGATCAAGACTATAAAGTTCTCTTTTAACAACTGTGCAGGAACACAGTTTGGAAACTAGAAACCACTCCCACTTCCGGCTCATATCCATTGCTGAATTTTTTGAGTTATCCCAGGCTTATTTCAGATGGGTAAGCAGCAGGAAATAGAACTAGCTTTTAGGTTTTACTCAGTCTCTTCTTTGGTATTTTGGGGATATCTACACTGACAGTTTCTTTCAAGGATTCTGTTGCTTTTGTCTTCACTGCATGTATGCTCCATCACTTCTGGGATGTCTTTCAAAGTGACACAATTAGGTTTCTGCCCAACAGAAAACTACAAGTAATAGCATAGGCATCACTGGGATAGGCAATACTCTAATAGGCAGTATGAGTTAAGATTAAGATGTGCCTTGCTCCCCCTCACTGGCTCTTCTCACCTGTTAATACTTCTAACCTTGTGCGTAGCTCTTTATACCATATCTGGTTATATGCAAATACATGCCATCAGTCCAAATTCACACAAACATGATCAGTGATCAGATGGCATCCAACCAAGAAACGTTTAAAACTGGGTTTAGAAACAGCTTCATGTGACATAAATAGGCCAGAAAGGATATGGGCAAATTCTTTCAAAAATATATAATAAACAATTCTATCAACTCTTCTGAACTTGAAAGAGTGACTGAAGGTCAATTTTAAACCACAACTTTTTACTTGTACTACAAAGTAGTAAAGCAATCACTTTCGAAATAAAACCAACAAACATTTCCATGTCTGAATGCAGCATCTGTAAGTATGATCAGATCCTACTGCTATGCAGATTTGTGCAAAGAGTTTAGGCACTATTTATAAATATAAACCCACTGAAGTTACAATTGTAGCAACTTTTATGTTCATGAGAAGTATATTCAATTTATTTTTGTGTCCCTCTCACTCAGTATAGTCTAACTCAATGAAATTGACTTGCCTAGGTATTAAAAACAACTGACTTGAGGAGGTTTTCCACAAAAGAAACAAATTTTTTAATGAAGAGTAATATACAATGAACAGACTGGAAATTTTTCTTACTGCATTAAATCTTCTCCATTTAGAAAAGCCTGTGAGAATCAGATACATCATCTGCAAGCACTTCATTTTCCATTCCTCAATTGTTGCCACGCCTCTATGGAAACACCATATGGTCCTACCCCCAGTCCACTTACTAGAATGGTAATCAGAGACAAAGAAATGGAAACACTCTTTTTTCATCGCTGGCTGAACTGCTGCTCTTATTTCTTCCACTCTAGTTTAATCATCACCTGTCACCCAGGAATACCCTCACATAGGGTTTGTATCTTCCAAAGCAAAGTAAGATGTAAAAAAGTACTTTCTGAGCATTTACATGTTGACCCTGATATATTCCTTCCAGAAAAGAATGACATCATTTTAGTTGATATTATGCATGCTTCCTATGGGAAAGTTTCCCATGGGCAGAAAGTTGAAGGCTTAGATTTATCATTCAAAATCTCTAAAATGGTCACATTTTGTGAATAGTCTCCAGCATTTTTCAGAAAATCTTAAGTAGATAGATGAAAAAATGAATGAATTTTTGACACAGCTTTTCTCTTCCCAAACATATACATTTATTTACTTCTCTTCTATAAAAATTATCACACTGAAACCTGAGGAATCTCAGGGGTTTCACTTTCACAGAGAAAAAGCAAGTTTCTTGGCAATTAATAATCTTTATGAAATCAAAAAATGTTACTTTTGCAGAATTACAATGCCTTGTAACAGTGAGGCTTTTTTTTTTCTAACTTTGAGTTTGAACACGGACATGAAGACATCACCAGTGAATTTAAACAATCTCTGTGCTACAGTACATTAAGTGAAATATCAGAGCAGTTGAGCCCAAGTACAATGTTCTGTACTACCTCCTGTTTATCTATCTTGCATATTTCAAACCTCTTCACAACCATCCTAGACTCTTTCTCTTTGATTATATTTTCCTACATTGAAGGGATTAGTGCTGTGCAATTCCACCGCTTTCTCATTTTCTGTCATGCACAAGTCTCTCCTCTATCCAGCACCCACCATAGCAGAATTATGCAATCTCCTGCAAGTTTTTTTTCTTAAGTGAAGTGCAGAACAACAACCAATAATGAACAATTTACTTTCCTAGACCAACAATGTATGTATTTTAATGTTTTCTATTTGACATATCTTTATATGCACTATTTGCACAACAAAATTCCAGGCAGACAGCCACTCCAGATAAGCCATTAACTCAGACACTAAGACTGGCAACCTGTCTCCAAGTGATAATGTACATACCTGCACTAAGCATACTTCAACCACTCAGAGCAGCTATGTTGGTGTAGAAAACCCAGTCATTTCATCATCTGCGTAGTTTATGCTTGGTGATTTCTTTTGCCACATATTGACTTCTTGTAGGAGTAAAACAATATTTCTGATTAGGAAATGGGGGGAGAAGGAGGTGAGTAACAGTAGAGTACTGTAAAATTAAATACCTAGTTAATGCTTGAGGATGGGCATTCTTTACTTGTAATTTAAATAAGCTCAGCAGGATGGCATTTTCATGTCATTCCCTTTCTCAAACTTCGACCTATGCAGTTCTTCAGACACAGCAGGCCAGCAGTTCTCTGAGGAGCCAGTATTTTGGCAGTTTATAGCATATAAAATGGTGACAGGCCATTTTGTCTTTATCTTACCTTTCAAATAAAGTAAAATGAAAAGGGTTTTTTTACCTGCAGGATTTTCCATAGTATTGATAGAGGTGAAAAAAAGAGTAGTTTTTTCTTCTTGGCTACTACTGGAAATGCTACTTAACCCACTAAATTTGTGAATAAGTTCGCTGCTGTGCTCAGAAAGATGAGTCTTGGGAAATGTTTATTGAGAAGTGTGTTTATATATGGAAAAGCTAAATAGATCCTGCATTGTAGATTAAGGTAACTGGAAAAAGGAATCAGAGACTACCTCTTCTAAAAAGATTGAATACACATTTAGACTGCAAGTTTGGAAAGATTTTGCAAGTTTACCCAAAGCAATTCCCTGTTCAAACAGTCACTTTGGTACATAAGTGACCTTTCATGTTATTATGATCTCTATCTTAAAACTCCAGTGAGTGCTATTTCTAATGAAGGGCTCCTCCAGAGCCTTCTTGGTCTCATTTTCAGATTCCATAAAGACAAAGAACCTCTGTCTCTTTGATCATGTGTTCCTTGGTTTAAGATGTCATTTTTTGGTCCTGGTTATCCTCCTTGTTCATGTGCAGAGAGCAATATCCTCTTTTCCACTTCTCTTTCTAAGCCAAAGGATGCAAATTCCTTCTGAGCATCCGGCTTGCCCTTAACCTACTACCATTACTAGAAATGCTCTGAATGACATCTCCCAGGACTTTTGGCTTTTCCCATGGTTGTATATCTTGTCAACAACTGATAGTTGTCCATTCTCTCACCCAAATTTTCTGCTTTCTAAGCTGCACTAATTGTCCACTACCCCTGTGGTAGTGACAATTCAGAGTTGTTTTGTGATTAGTCTCTCCATTAAATGCTTTTCTCTACTGAACTGTTGAATTTTATGTCCCTTCTATTACTCCAGTACCCAATGCAAATGAGCCTTCCTGTATGATGTTCCAGTTCTACCCCATGATGAAAATAGATTACAATCTTTGTCATCATCTGCCCTACCCTTCACTTCCAAGGTGTTTCTTTATCTCTCTTCTCCTTTACCAGATTCTTCTCCACTTTGCATTTTGCACTCATTCCCTTCTTAATGGATAGTTTCTAATGTAGCCCTATATATGATGTGTTTAATTCAAATAAATCAGACTCTCCCCACTGCCAAACAATTCCCTGATTTTCTAGAGAAAAAGATAAAAAAATTGTGTGGCACAACCTTCTGTTTGCAAAA
Source organism: Chiroxiphia lanceolata (assembly GCF_009829145.1). Taxonomy (NCBI): domain Eukaryota; kingdom Metazoa; phylum Chordata; class Aves; order Passeriformes; family Pipridae; genus Chiroxiphia; species Chiroxiphia lanceolata. Next base: position 19,905,737 of record NC_045642.1, on the reverse strand, counting down.
TCATTGTTTGAGTGCATACTTGCTTCAATTTTGGAGTAGTCTTGTCCTTCAAGTTTGCTCTTAAGGCTTTCCTCTATTTCAGGTTGAACTAATGCACCTACAGATATGCAGATATATTCCTTCCTCTCTGTAAGTGCTGATAAAACATATTTGTGTCTTTAATATTAACCTGAGCATTGTATAATAAAAAGATGTAACTCGGCCTCACGATTTTTTGCATGCTAGCTAACTAGGAAATCTCTGAAAGAAGGGGATGCTGATTTAGGGTTTGAATCATACAGAGAAATAGCTTTACTCCTGATCACATCCTCACTCCACTGAACATTTTTCCGTATAAACTTTTCAGTTTATGTGGCTAAAGGACCTCTTGGAATCTACTTTATATGTTCTTAACAAGGTCTGTCTCCACTGGTTTTTTGTTGAGTCTTACTGTAGCCATATACTTCATGTCCAAGACATGGGGTATTTTTGGTAAGCAGATAATTTTCCATTCATTCCCAACTCTCCACTTATGGTAACATCTCTTTGGAGGTACCTATTATCTATTCAGGTACAGAATGCCTTAAATAAGTTTCTCCTTGCATGAGATAGGAAATTCTGACAGTTCCACATTTTAATTAAGCAAGTGTCAGTGCTGTCTACATGCAAGATTCTCAGCTTTCCTGCTCAAATAACTTGACTAACGAATCCCCATCCATTATACGAGAAAATTATTTTGTTTTCTATCTCCAAACTGAAGTCCTTATTCACAGATCTTCTTTTGTTTATCTTCCCATTAATTTATAGCGAATGAAGCTGGCATAATTCAATTCACAAGTATTTTCTGTGATCAACTCTTCTATATTATCTTTGTAGCAGATTTTATTATGCACCTAAACCAAGCTAAATAACATCACCCCTTTCTAATTCAGGGAACAATACATGAAGAAATATCTCAACTACCAAATCTCAGAATTTCTTGGGCTCATTATTGTAAGTAGCATTTATTTTCTAACTCTTATCAAGAAAGCTAAAAGTATCAGTTATGCAATTTCCAAAAGCATTTCCTAACACCATCAGAAATCTGAAAACATCTATACAGGTTTCAGTATTGTCCTACAATAACTTATCTTACTATTTTAAAATAGATTTGATTTAAATCTATTCTACTTAAGCCATACTACTTCTTTTTTGTTTGCTTTTGTTTGTTTGTTTATATCTGATCATGTCCTGAGTGTGTTGCATTCTCCATCTGTCAGCTAAATGTAAGTGTTTAACAGTGATTTTGTCAATGGTATACCTCTCAGTACCAACAGTCCAGTCATGATTCTTATTCCACCACGTTCCTCTTATCCTCAGCCCGTCTAGTTTCATTTCCCCAATCATCTCAGCTTCCTCCATTGCGTTACCAGGCTGCCGTGTTAGTATATAAATATTTGGTTTCACGCTCCCCACACCCAGTCTCTGAGGTTACATGGAGTTCCTTTAGTACCTATACTGTTCCCTGTTCTCATCTGCATATTCCCTTTGCTGTCTTTCTGTCCAGTGATCATATTCCTTTGCATTCTTTTTCATACTTATTTACTCGATTTAGACTTTTGGTGAGTAAACACTAAGCCTCGAGATCATACATCTCTCCCACCTTCTCCCCTTCTTTTAAAATTTCTATGTCTCATTATCATTGCAGATTTCTCCAGGTAATTGGATTGAAGATGATTTGAAGTAGGTCACTCATTACGTATTTATCTTTTTTTACACAGTTTATCAGAGCACAATCTATAATAAGTAATATAACAGTCAGGAATGCAATATATCGGCTCTGCATGAGTGTTGAGGTTACTGGCAGAAAAACATTGTGGTGGCAGGAGTCTATAAAGCTCAGATATAACAGCAGAATATCCAGTTCCAATGTTCGAGCTGGTTCCTGATCTATAATTTTTAGACATATGTCTAGTCTTATTTTTTAAGATTACTTTACAGCATTTTGCAGTCTCATGGTTATACTTCCTCCAAATTTTTCAGCTCATTAATTCTTATAGCACTTCCTTTACATCATAGTAAATTCCTCTCCTTTTTTGGCATTCATATGTGTCAGCTTTTGCAGACTGTTCTCGTGATTCCCTCCGAGCTGTCATTTCACATTTTCCTCCAAAGTCCAGACCACAGTAATTTTTATTGTCGTGCCTTACTCAAGAATTTTTGCAATTTTTGTGAGCCTTAAACTTACAAATAATATTAATCCTGCCTCACCAAACAAGCATTACCTAAGATAATGCTAAAATTTTTTTCACTGTCATATCTATAATTTACAACCTCATTACTGAATGAAGCCATAGAATTGTAGAATTGTAATGCTCTTCATGCTGACAAGTGACTTAAGCACTACTTGATTGTGTCTCCTGGCTTTAGTCATGCATTCTTTCTTATAGTGTAGTAAACCTTTTGGGGATGAGGAAAGATCTTCTTCTACAATGTCTCTGCGTAGTGCATCACTACATTAGGGGAACCACAAACATTAACCAGAAAAGAACATACAGGGACTGCAATATCTCGTATGAATGTAGAACATAAAATATTGGGTTTTGTTCTTGAGTTTGTTTGTTTATTTCTTTTCAACTCCTTGACATGTAAAAAGGTAGCAAAGGTGGTTTGGTACCTACAGAAACCAAGAAAGCACAATGAATCTCGAACAGTTTGTTACTGTGCAATTATCCAAGGTTTCTAAATTTGCACTTCAAATCTCAAAACTTGTTCTTATCATGAAGTTCTGAATAATTATCATAATGAAGGTTGAAGCACAAATATTAGGTATCTTAAGGAAAAGTAAGTCAACACTGGTGTGAGAAAACTGCCTTCGGCTGCATTTGACAAAGGCCATTTGGCTTAAAAAAAGCAGGCTTATGGACTTGCATTAACCTCCAATTGCAGTGCTGATTTACAGATTAAGAGTTTCAAGTTTCTTAGTCTCAGAAAAAAGACTACAAATAGCAACTAATTTTTCTTTGCAGAGGCATTGTAAGAGGGAGAGTATTAGAAAGGGCCTCTTTGTCCTTTTCTCACACAGCATTTTTTTAATAAATTTCCTTGCAGTTTTATTACTGTGCACCCAGACCTGGAAAGGCAAATTCTAAGATACCGTGAAGTGTGCACTCATCAGCTGTGAAAAGACAAATGTTGCATCTTGAATTTTTTTTCTTCCAAACAAGTCCAACTTTTCCTTCATGGTCATAAAACCAGATTTGGTATATGCCTCTCTGTGAATGTGATGGAAGGAAATATAAATCCTTCAACAGCTCTACATAGACTCTTCACCTGGTAGAGAACTGGGGTTTTGTTTGTTTGTTGTGTGTTGATTGTTTGTTTTTGGTTTGGTTTTTGTTTGTTCTGCTTTCAATGAAGAGGTATTCTTTTGGCTTAAAAGTCATGGCATAGAAACTCAGTAACCTAATCTATGGTTTGATGTGAGCAATAAAAATTAGTTATGGAGAGAAAGTAAAGAGTTGTGGGAGAAAGGGAGAGAAAATAAAAAAGAAGAAATGTATGAGAAAAAGAGAAACGAAAGAAAAATCAAGGGGAGAAATAGTATGAAATCTTTCCAGTGATTTTTAATACTGGAGTACAGTTAGGTACAAATAACTGTGCAACAGATACCAGAGCACAAGCACTATAAGTGCTATTGTATATTTTACTTTTTTTGTTATGAGGGTGTACAGCTCCCTCTTGAAATTACTTGAGGCAATTCAAAGGAAACATTGGCTACTCACAGAAATCCTAAGAAATCTGGACAAGTTCCAAGACCTTTTTTTTATCTTTGCCAGCCATTTTGAAACAAAATCTACGAAAGGAGGGTGAAATCTGGAAATCTGGCTCGTTTCCTCTACCTGTATGTTACAGAGCCTTGCAAGAATATTTCCCTTTTCTTCCTCCATTCAAGGATCTAGCTAATTTTTTTTTGTGAAGTATTTTTAGGGTGTGTTTTTACAAAGAACAAAAAGCACTAAGAAAATGACAAAGCATAGCTAAAAGAGAATAAAAAATTTTATATACAAGGTTTAACTAATAGCTCTCTATTTTTGAAGGATGCCAGGCAGGGCTCAATTTCATTTCAATATTGTAGATCAAGAAAAATATTTTATTATAGTAAAGAAAAGGGAAGAAAAGAGGGAGATTCAGGACTGGCTATACAGGGAAGTGCCTTCCAGTGAGGAAAGAAAATCCTTAAATAAATAAGTTTTAAGGCTCAGAGATTGGAAATAAAATACATAGTCCTATAATTTTAGACTATTGCCTTGGTTCCACATCAGTCTTATGTAGATAGAAGCATAGTTCCATTTGCTGCTGCCTTAGTAGCTTCTATTGGTTGCTCCACCTACTAATGTAACAATATCTATTTTAAAAAATCATACTTAAAAAAAATTTAAACAAAATTTTTCTGGGAGTTTGCTATGTAAGATGAATTTAAGTTTTGGAAAATTTTTATAGAGAATAGTTGGGCTTGCTTAAAGCATAAAAAAATTAATAGTTTATTGTTTTATTCAAATATCCATACTTCTAACATGGTTTATTTCCCTCAGTTCTTCTAACACCCACAGACTTTACAGTTTTACATGGAAATGACTGTTGCAACAGGAGTATGCCATATTCTAATCCTGTGAGTGCTGTTAAAATTCTGAGTAACTACATCTTATATACATCCAGTGGCTCTTTGCGGCCTCAATTATCAAATATTCCACCTGCACAGGGTATGACCAAGCACAGGGTATGACCAACACACAACTATCCCTGAAACTGCCGAATTCCATGTAGCCACACCAACTCCAGAGAAATAAAAAAGTTTCCAGAGTTAAGGATAGGACAAAAGTTGGCCTAATATGCAAGTGGACTGCAAAAAGAAGCATGTTGAAAGACCTGGCAGGGAGAAAAGCAGACCCAGGTTGATTCAGAAAGGAAACAGGCCAGAAAGCAAGAGGGAAATTGCAGTGTAGCATAAAAGGAATAGAAAAGCTCAGCTCTGTGTTGAAATAAATAAAAATTGCAGCCATGTCCACATTCATACCATTTCTCTGAAGACTTCCCTTTCTCCTGCCAGAAGCAATGTCCCAGTGGACGTACAGTAAATGTGTTCCAGAAATATAGTCACTCTACAGTGCAGCCTCACTGTCAGCTACCACTCCCTCATTTTTCCTCTAGTGATGGTCTGATTCTAAGCATCAGCCTACCACAAATAAGCAGTACTGTTAACTAATGCAAAGACTGTGAGAACAACTCTAGTGGAGAAGAGAAGGTTCCAGGGAGACCTCATAGCAGCCTTCCAGTACTTAAAAGGGGTTTATGAAAAATAGGGACAATAACTTTTTACACAGGCAGATAGTGTCAGGACAACAGGGAATGGTTTCAAACTAAAAAATTTAGATTTAGAGATTTAGATTAGATATTACGAACAAGTTCTTTACTCATTAGGTGGTGAGGCGCTGGAACAGGTTGCTCAGAGAAGTCGCTGCTGCCCCACCCCTGGAAGTGTTCAAGGCCAGGTTGGATGGGGCCCTGAGCAGTCTGTTCTAGCAAATGGCATCCCTGCCCATGGCAGGGATTAGAACTAGATGATATTTAAGTTCCCGTCCAACCCAAGCCTTTCTCTGATTCTAGGAAAATGAGGAAATACCAGCATCCATTGGTGTATAATCATAAATCAGTCTTAATGCATCAGTTCCTCTGGGAAGGCAGGAAAGCTCTGAAGTAAAAGTGATTTGTGTTTGTTGCACACATAATCCTCATAGAGACTGGGAGGTGTATAGCAGTTAGACCAAGGGACTGCAAGAGAAAAAAGGTGTGGTCAGGGTTGAGGTTAAAGGCTAAACTGAATTCCTCTCTCTGCCACGTATTTTCTGTCAGAAACTGGAGAAGTTGCTTGAATTAATATTTATTTTTTTTTAAAACAAGTGAAATCTGCATGTTAACTTCTGGGTGTCTGAACTGCAGCTGCAGCTCCAGTAAAAAATAATTTCATTGGTTCACGACTGTAAGTGCAGTTTGAGAAAGCTAAACTTTGAAGGTATGAAATTCAATCTCCTCCCACACATTCTTAAACAAGACTTCCTGCATGTCTCAGTTTTGTCAGAACTACACTGTCTCAATTCAAGCTAATTATTTCTTTTAATCATAAAACCTCCTGAAGGTGATAAGATTTGCTTGTCTCAGGGGCCTTTGTATAGACAAACTACTGCTTTTGAAGCATCCAGGCACTATAGCAAAACACAAGTCATCTCAAAGCACATATCTTCTTGGTCATCAGACACAGTCCCTAAACACCAAACATAGAATAATGAGGTATAAACAAAACACTGAAAAGATGCTTTTTAAGTGAGCACTGTGTCATGCAGTAAGTATGTCCTGCAGTAAGGGGTCCTGGGAGGATAAGGACAGAAGGAAGCATGTGATCATGCACTGAAAAAAGGAATTGTAATCAGATGTGTGAAGAAGCTAAAACAATGGAATTGCAGATAAACCTGCTTCTGCTATTTCCTTCTTTTCAAATGTTTGACTTTGTGACTGTCATACTGTTCTCTTCAAAATTTATGTCTATATAATTATCAGTTTATTTCCTTTTTTATTATATTTCAAGTGGTTTATCTAATTGTTTCTTATGATACTTAGTGGGGCACCTAGGGATATCTATTGTCAGGTTAAAGACAGCAACAGTGGGGAAGCCAGCAAATAAGCAACAGGGAGAGAGAATGATGAGTTTTAAGCTATTGAGATGAGCATATTCATATATGACCAGTAAGGGAGAGATTATAAAAAACACCCCAAAATCCCCCATTTTCCTTATTTACCAAGCTCACATTTGAGCAAAACAATCTATACCAGTCAAACTGGCTGCATCCTCTAAGAACCTCTTCCAACAAGATAGAATTGAACGGACATCACTTTCATACTTTGGAGCATCTCTCACCAAAAAGCTTCTTATCTCCCCCATCTTAAGCAAAGTACATCCTCTTACGAAAGGGCTAGAACTACTCTGCCTGTTCTCAACCATCTACAGCTAAGCTTAGAAAATTCTGCTGTGATTTTCTCCTCCAAAGACCAATTTCACTTTGAGACACCACTGCTGGGCAGAGCAGCAGAGACCCTTTCGAATGAAAATACCATTTTAATATCTCAGCTACATTTTTTATAGACAGGATCTGGGCTCTTTAGAAAGTAAATGCAGTAAAAATATTCCTCCTGTACTGCTCAGTATGAGGAAATCCTTGACATTTTCCAGTTCCAGCCTCCCGTATCAACTGGGGAATATCCTGATACAATTAGTGGTTAAGTTTAATCTTAGAGAGTCACATGGAGTGTATCATATGAGCCAAGAGAAAGAGAGAGAGAAACTAAGGAAGGCTCTGTAGACTATTAATAACACAATTTCATCTGAGTGCAAATCAGCTGATGGTTACTACACCAGATTCTAACAGCTTTATCTTAAACTGAGAATGGGAAATTACGCCCAACTGGGAAAATCCTAACTTCTGCAGGTGTTTTAGATGTTTTCCCCCTTAATTACCATCCACTAAAGGCAGATCAATCAAGTTACACATTGGTAACAACTCTCCCAAAACATGAACTAGTAAAGACACCTATGATACAGATTTGAAGTTTTAAAGAAATTAAGGAATTAGTCTAGAGAACCATCCAGTGTAATATCTGGTCCTTAAGTGAGCAAGATGTGCCAGTCTGATAGGGAAGAGAGGGAAACCTGGCAATGTATACTCTTCCAAATACCAAGAATCAGTCAAGCTATTTATCTGTTCTAGAGCTCAAGACTACTCATCTAGTAATGCAATTTCTAAAGTACTGTTCATGTGAGCAGGATGAAGGGCCTTGAGGGGAAGCCATATGAGGAGCAGCTGAGGTCACTTGGTCTGTTCAGTCTGGAGAAGACTGAGGGGAGGTCTCCTTGCAGTCACAACTTCCTTGTGAGGGAAGAGGAGGGGCAGGCACTGATCTCTCCTCCGTGGTGACCAGTGACAGGACCCAAGGGAATGGCCAGAAGTTGTGTCAGGGAGGTTCAGGTTGCATATTAGAAAGAGGTCCTTCACCCAGAGGGCAGCTGAGCTCTGGAACAGGCTCCCCAGGGACGTGATCACAGCACCAAGGCTGACAGAAGTGTTTGGATGATACTCTCAGGCAAATGGTGTGACTCTTGGGGATGGTTTTGTGCAGGGCCAGGATTTGGACTCGATGATCCTTGTGAGTCCCTTCCAACTTGGCATATTCTGTGATTTTGTGTGTGGGTTTTTTTCTTAATTAAAAATCTCTTCATATTCTAAGCTGCCAATCCAGCATTATTCAACAGAAATGTAATTAACATAGTAGCCTCTAATAGTGAAGTTCGCTTTCCTAGTAGGTTCACTTTCCATTCTAGCAACATTTTATTTTTTTAATTTCCTGATCACTATGTTGCAAGCACCACCAGTTTTGCCTCTTTAAGAGACAGAAATTTTATTTTAGTACCCTGCATATTTGATAGCTAATGATTCACATGATTTTGCTGTTACCTTTTGACTGACATGAAACAAACTAACCTCTTTGCTATCCATATCAGATATACTGTATAATATACATTTCAACTTTAAAAGTACCAAGTAAAACACCACAAACCACATCAATTTAATTTTCTCTATCTACCAGTTTTACAGAGCAATATTTGTTATATGGGTACTTTTAATGGACAATTGCCATTTATTTGGCAATTTGTCCTTCATCATCGATTGACTCTAACTTCAGGCTACATTTAAGGATAAATTTGTCATTGCAATACAGCAACTGATTGAAAGCATATTGTTTTGACAATTTTTTATTTCAGATGAATATGTGACAATTCAAGGAAGAAGAACACAGTGACTTGGAATCTGATCAGAGTTCTGGGTCCTGCGCTTAAATGCAAAAAGATGTTCATCAAATAGTTACAGCAAGTTAGTCATCAGCATTCTGTATGCAGTTGATTTAATCCTGACTAAAGCCAAATGCACAGCCAGATGGGCAAAAAATATGGAGAGCCCTTCTCAGAGTAATGGGCAGGATGCAGAGAATGAAATAAGGTCCACCGTTAGTCATCTGCACCCCAAAACTTCACTGCCCATTATTCAACAGCTCCTTATTCATGGGTGGTGATTACTACATTTCCATGGCATAAACCTCCTCTTCCCAGTCACACCCTGAGCTGTTTTTCTCACAGGGAATAAGCCACAAGCAGGTTGCTTTGCTGCTTTTCTGGTTTCAACAGTACCTTATTTTGTAATGCATTATGTAATTATTGCTTTTTTTCTGGCTGTTCCCGTAATAATTTCCCAGTTAAAGAAAAATTTAAAATAATTTTCCAAAACAAGTTTATGATGCAATTGAGCGGGAAAAAAAGAAAAAAGTATGTAGAAAAAAAGCGATTATTTCCTCAAGTGCTAAAGATCCTGACTGGTCTTTTTCCACAGCAGAATATTTTAAAATAAAGTTTGCTTTACAGAAATACAAAACTAGCCCCCAGATACATGCATAGACATTTTTGTACCTGCAGTTCCTATACTATTTTTTCCCATGTGCTTTCTGCGCCCTCTTGTAGGTCTGTACATTGTTTTCTGGCTTTCATCAGCAGATCAAAGTATGCGGTACCCCCCTCAGAACAAAATCCAGGGTGATATAACTCTTGCTTTACTCTTCCAATTACCTATTTCCAAACGCCAGCCAAAAGTGATCAATGAGTCCTAGAAAAATAGAATCTTAGATGATGATTTGCATGCAAACTTCTGTGGAGATATTAGGCATACTATATTTTTAAACAAAAGTAAATAAATACAGAAAACAAATTGCATATGTGTCTTTCATACAGAGTTGGAGTACAGAGGAGACAGGATTAGAGAGTGCTTGATCCAGTGAATTAATATTTCAAAAGCTGATGTTTGTCAAAACAGTGTATATCTGTTAATTAGGACCTCTCTGTTGTTATTTTTAATCTTGACATACCTGCAGTTCAATGCCAGGTAGATATCATATTACTGTGTGCAGTTGCAATTTCTGTTCCAGTTTTCACAGGTGTTTGGTTCATCTGATTTTGTGCAAATATATTGTGTTAATAAAAACATGAAAGACTCCTAGAATAGAGTAAGTATTCTAAAGAATAATTTCTTTAAAAATTTTGTAAGTACTTTAAGATGAATCCAAAGCCCAAAATGCTCCTGTTTGCTGCAGCAAGAGCTGCGCTTGCAAGCAGGAAACTAAAACTAAAGGCAACCCAGCAAGCTGAGGCATGTTACTTCTTATGAGCTGGTTATGGTGATCCTGTAAGAGCAGCATTAATAAATGAGAAGTTATTAATTCAGCTGCCTCTGCCTGCCGTGACGCTGAGAAAACCTCCTACTTTGTAACTCCACACTCAGGTCACAGGAATGTTTACAGTATTAGCAATAGATCAGACTACCCATAAAGACAGCAGTGGTCTGCTGGCCTTTCAGCTTGCGTAACTAGGTTTTCCAGAGATGGAGGAGACATTTTTAAGCAATTTCTATTAAGGAAATTAGTGTTTCTAAGTTAACAAGCACCAAGCCTGGGGAATTCCCTGCTGTTCGGTTTCTGTACAGTAACTCTTACTCGCTTCAAGGCAGTCAAGAGCCATTTCACAAGTACTTAGGCTGAGATTTACCTGAAATTGAGAATTAGAACAAGCACTGCTTGTATACTTCTTGAGCACACTATGACTATAGCAAACAGATAGATTTTTTTTTGTTGTTGCAGAATAGTTACCTAAGTGAAGCAACAAAGCCAGTATTGTATTTAAAAATCAGTGTCTATGTTATCCTTAGAGCCATTTTAAGAAGAGATATATTTTTTTATAAACATAGCTCTGCCTCACTCTCATTTTTATATTTTCAAGTGACAAGGGTTTATCATTGTCCACTTACACACAAATCATGTGGACAGTATGCAGGTGAGATTTTTTTTTTATATTACCCACAGGGATTTTTTTTTTTTGGCTCTGATTTCTATCAAATGACTACTGCGGGCTTAATGTTTCATAAACAGGAGATTCTGCCTCTTCTTCTGTTAAGTAGCACACACATCAACATGCACTTACACAGACACAGCTTTCTACTATAAACTTTTCCAATAAAATTATACATAGATAGAAGTAGATATAATATTGATTTCTTCAGATCATTTTTGGTAAAAAATTCTAGTTAAGAAGTTTCCAGAAGTTCAGTGAAAATACCTAGGACCATATAGTTATAAAAAAAATAATTTCGAAGTAGACAACATGACAATAGACCACCTCATATTTTTATCATATCAACATATAAAAATCTTTAAAATTTACTACTTATGACTTATTTATTGTGATACGAAGTTGTTTTTTCATAAAATGTAGTTTGTATTACACAAAGAAGTATTCTGACTTTGTTTATGGAGCTATTCTGTACCAATTTAAGAATTATTTTTGCAAGCAAAACCAACCAGAAAGTCCTCTGAGAAAGAGGAGTTATCTCTTCCTCAGTGCACATCCTTCAACTTACTATTGGGAAAAAAAACTACTGGTTTGCTAAATTGCTCTATTTCTCAAATAGTACGTGCATGAATAACACTGGCATGGCATACAAACCCTGTATTTATTCAGGGTATTTTCTGCCAGTAGACAGACAGACCAAAGCAATAGTCATTCAGCATCACATTCTCCAAGCTTATTCAGAAGATAACCAGGCACCTTTGGAAAAGACAAGACAGTTAACTGACTCAGTGAAAATTATCAGATTTCCAAAAATTGTCTCCCTGATGTAATAGAAATGTCTTTAAAAGAACAAATGAGTCATGTTGCTATAGCAGGACAACGTTTGCGTGCATTGTAGCTATGTAGTATAATCATGGAAAACTCTGTGACAGGGATAATCATTCTCATGTAACTCATGCGTGCAGGCTTTGCTATTATCTCAGTCCAGCTCCTCACAATCCAAGACTTCTCTTGGCTTTACTGGCTGGGAGCTACCACACAGAGTATGGGACAGGTTCCTTCACTGACACACATCTCATCTCTGGCCAGGATTATTTCACTCAGAGAGACAGACAGGGAAGCCACGGTATGCTGCATTTCCTGTGGCACTTTCATATGTTAACTACTCTATCGTTATGCTTAATAAAGAACCATCTGTAGAAAGTGGCACCAATCATTTAGAAGACAACATTTTCCCCTTCTCCCATTGAGTATTATGACAGAAAGGAAGAAAATAAGATATTTACACCTTTCTTTTGCAGGAGACATTACTTCCCTCTGAAAAACATGCTGCAGGCAGAAGGGTTATGTCTACTTTCCCTGATAAATGCTTGGCCCTTCCTTTCTTTAAGAGTTGAAAGGCAGAGCACTTATTCATTGTTAAACAGCAAAACCAAGAAATGTGTAACTACATAGAACCAGACCAAAACAGACTCATACAAACCAGGAAGGATTCAGAGGGCTCTCAACTCAAGGCTGTGAATGCCAACAATCTTATCTCAGCATTCCATGGTTGTGTCAGTCAATTGATTTTGGTTTCTGCTACTGAATATGCTTGGAAGGTCCAATTGCAAAATATACTGAGATCACAGGAGCTAGAAAGTTATCAGATTTCTTATCATTGATGGGAAATATTAATTACTGTCCACCCAGTACTTACTGGTAGTAAGACAATTCTTATTCATAGGAAGTAATGATTAATAAGGCATAGGCTTATTCCTGAGAACCATGACTCCAGGATGCCCTTCCACATGATATGGGTAGAGATAACCAGGTGCCAGTTTAACCTCTGGTCTATCTATGGCTTTTTTACTGGAAGGGTGAACCCTTGTCAGAAGCAAGCACTGATCCAAGGTCTCCTGCTGTCTGAGCAAGTCTAAATGTCAGATTTCCTCTCAGAGAAATGCATACTGAAAACACCACCACTGAGCCAGAATCCTGACTGCAAGGGCAAATGGGCCTCCGAACTCTAGAAGAGGGTTTCTTACCAGGTATTTCAGGTTTCCATGTACCTCAAGTAATGACTAAAGTAGAATTCCAAGCCCAGGAAAAAAAGGCACCATTTAAGAATTACTTCTCTACTTGCTTCTATCATTCTGTCTTGAACAACTGGGCGGGCTTCCAGCCAATTCTCCATGTATTGCAAGAAGCTTAACATCTATATGCTCCTTTTTATATCTGAGACTTCTGTCATTAGCTTCCATGATGTTCAATAATTTTGACAGTCCAAAAGACTAAGAAATCTCAGGGCATGAATTAGGAATATAAAGCATGCACCAAAGTCTCTCTCTTCCTTCTGAAGGAAACAGTAAATTGAATTTCCTTGTTTGGAAGTGCATATTCTCCCAAAATCTGCAAACCGGAGTGTTGCAAGTCAAGAGGTGTCTTATTTGCCTCTTCATAATGTTAAGATGCTGGATGCCAAGAAAAAATACTTCTGCATTCAAGGTTCACCAGGCAAGGCCATTACAGTCATAACAAAAACCTGATGAAAACCTGTATTCTTCCATTATGTGCAGCTATCATTTACTCCACAAGATTTAACTGGAGTGAGAAATCTCCTTGCATGCACCTCTGATCACAGCCTGAGGAGCGTCACATCCTGTTTTCATGACGAGTGGGTTCTTCCTCTTTATATCTTTGAGAAGGACAAAAAAAGAGTTTCTGAGCCTTGTCGGCTGCTATGCAATACTCTGTTTCCTTCTTCTATATACACATTTACTGGCAATTTCAGATGAGAAATCAAATAACATCACCAAAGTGTAATCTGATTTGTATGTGATAGACCTATTACGGCAGCAGAAAACACAACATGTATGCAGACAGGCAACAACAAATGTTGCATTACTGTCCATGTCTAAAAAGTAGGAGAACTGAGGCAGCACATTTCGTCCTGAAAATGAGTTCTGTTTGCTAAAATGCAGCTAGTCCAGCATGACATTAAACCAGTAGAAGTATTAACTTATCTCTCTTTCTGGGCCCATGTTAATAGTGAGCGGTAGTCCGCATTTCAAATAGTTACTTTCAAAGGAGACGTGACATGCATAAAGAGGAACTATTAATGTTCTACTTTCTTTGCTTATAGCAAAACTTCTTGATTTCACTCAGCTTGCCTAACTTTCATACTATGCCAGTCTGAGACCTTTCCTTTCATAAAGGAAAAAAAGTATTCTTCCATTAAGTCTTTAGAAGTGTCTCCACATGATCAAAACCAACACCAAAATAGAAGGTCCTAAAAATTAATTTACACAAAAGATCTTACAGTATCTGACCTGTTGAGTTTGGTGTTGTCAAGAGATGACCTGTTCTGTGTACTGAACAATTTATAGCCTAGATCACCATGCATGAACACTACAATTTGCTGAACTGTTAAAAACCAACCCCAAATCTAGATGACAATCCAAATAATTTCTGGACAAAAAGACTGGTGTTCTAAAGAGTTTCTGCCATTCAAACTAGTGGTTGTGATAATTCTGTCTTTTTTTATACAATGCGAGAGATTCACATAGATAAATTTTGGAATGAGATGTCACAGCTGAATGGGATTACTCTGAAAAAGGTGTACTTTATAGATACTGTTATATAGGCTGAAGTGTGAGCTAGCAACTTGTACAAGGTATGAATTGAAAAGGAGAAAGAAGCTTCTGTAGCAGAGGAAACCATCAAACCATATGAGATTGAAAATTCAGTTGCTGAACATGGAGTTTGATTCTCAGAGTTTGTTTCTCAGAGCCAGCTGCATTTAGGGAAATATAATGTTTTTCACCTTCAGAAGAAACTTATACAAGAAATTCCCTGAAGCGGAAAGAAAGCCACACACCTCCTCAGAACTAATCAGGGGAGTTAGCTAAGCAAACAAATTTCATTAGTTATCAGACTATTTTGGATATTTAAGTCTCATGAGCCAGGGTGTAATCACTGGAAAATTCCCACCCTCTCTCCACCTCCATGTGTAACTTTGAATAGATTCCTCATGTGTCATGTTCCTGTTTTACTTTAGCTCACCTATCATACCATAGTACTGAAAACAGGACGCAGAGGTGAATGGTTATCTCCCAGGTTAAATTGCTAGACTGTAAAAAAGTGACTGGAGTTCCCGTCCTAGGGAGCATAAGCTCTCTGCACCTGAATATTTTTGTACTCAGAAAAGACTCTGCAAAGATAACTTAATTTACCTCTACGCTCAGAGCTTGGAGGACATAGAAGAAACTAGACAGAATACTGGTCTAGAATCATGTAAGTGAAGGTCACCCACAGGTTTTGATGAGTCTGTAGAGCTGCCTGCAGATCAGCAGGCAGATCATTGCATCAGGCTTTTAACTGGCACCACGAGTGAGCTGCAATACAGTGGAAGGCTGTAACCATTTCCTGCAGGTCAGAATTAGAAGAATAGTGATTTGAATGAGAAGAGCTTTGCAGTTCTGCAAACAGGCCCAGTTGTCAGGAACCAAAAACAGGTGTCAGAAGAGAAGGTAGAGGAGAGAGCATAAAACAATAACCACAGACTTGTATGATCAACTAGATGGGAAAACACCTGAAGCTGCTGTAGGGTCACTGTGGCTAACTTGAAGGCAGCTGCATTCACAGCAAGTTGAAAAAACTTGTTTGTTTTGCACCTGCCAGTGGCCTCAAGAGAAGGAGAGTGTAGGCCTGAACTTTGGGACTTTAACACTTTCACATTTGTATCTGAAAATCAGTAATTAAAAAGACACCTTGAAACAATTTGCTTTATAAAAATGTGCCTTAATAACAGAAAATCAATCAAGGAAAAACACTACTCTGACTGAAGTGTTGCATAATAATGCATCCAAAAAAAATTATTCTATTGTAGACTAAATTCACCCTGACAAATAAATATGGCAAAGAAAACAATAAGGACTGTAAAGTAGATGCTTTATTAGAAATATTTTTTCCAAAGCACACTTGTGATATTAGATCACTACAGCAGATTTCTGAAAAAGATGTCAACTGTGGACTCAGTCCTTACAAAGGGAGAAAAGTCCTTTTAGTAGATGGTACAGTGCTGTATTTTGGACTCAGTAGGAGAATGATGCTGACAGCAGTCTGATGTTTTAGTTGTTTCTGAAGTCAAGACAACATTAAAGACTGATACTCAGCAGTTATGGGCACAACTTGAGGAAGACCTTTTTGCATCATAATCCATCCCACACTTGTGTCCTTGTTCTTGAAGAAGTAGTACCTGTCCAGGAAGAGGATGAACTCCTACTATAATGCCCTAAAAATGACTTTGGATTTATTTTGCCTTTTTACAGGGACAGTGCACTTGGCAACTCAGTGTATTTCTTCTTTCTTAGGCCACTTCGGTGTGGCCTAATATTTCTCAAATGACCTTTTCAAATCTAAAACATAGCAAGGCAGAAAGTAACAGCATCCTGAGTTTGCTATACCTCTGGCTTTTAGAAAAGAGGTCTAATGCTAAGATAAAATTAAACTGGTTCTAGTACACCAGGTACACATAGGTAATTTGGGTAAAAATAAAACCCTTCATTTTTTAAGTGAAAAGATGGGTACATTATAAATGGATCTCTGAGACTAAACTTCCCATCTACTAAAAGAGCATATAGGAAATGAATACAACTGTAATTTTGAAAGGCTCTGTAAAAGATGATCTGCAAGGCTGACATTCTACCAGGAAAAGTATTAAGAAAATACTGGAACTACCAGAGGATGATCTGGAATTGAGAACAGTTTTCTGATTTTGGTAAAGCTGCATCAAGGGAGATTGCATGTGAAAGTTAGAGTGCATTGAGGTCTTCAAAAGCTGCATCAAAAAGTGATTCATTACTGGGAGCAGCAAAGGCCAGAGCAGTCCCACAGGAACTGAAAATGGTGGGCAGAGCCAGATTCTGCTTTTAGCAGAATGACACTCCCAGGCAAGGCAAGTGATGTACCAGGTACAGAGTCCATCCAGGGTGTCCATCCAGGTACAGCGTCCATCCAGGAGCAGAAGACAGAGCCAGAAACAAGGCTATAATATACATCCAACAGACATTCCAGGAGACAAGCCGAAGTCTGAAGCCTGTAATTCACTTTTCTTAAAAAATGGCTTTTTGCAGTCTGAGAAGCTTCATGAAGACATTGTTATATAATATGCATAATTTTGGAGCTATTACTCCAGGTGAGGACTTAGCTCAAAGTAACATGCCCAACAGGATTATTTTCTGCATCTTTTCTCTGCACTGACTTCTTAAGTCAAACTGAAGCTGCTCCAAGGAAGTGTACACCCTCAGAAATCTCACTTAAGCACTCTGAAAAGGGTGGTTTTCCATAAGAGTGCTTTTCTATTTACAACGATCATGTCTCTTGATAGAGCCCTCTAAGGTCTTCAGCAATATTGCATTTATGATTTATCATGGTTCCTTTGGAGGTACTGTGTCATCACACAACCATAAGATCCGTCCAGGAAAAGGTTTATAGATGCCAAAACAGAGAAAAAGCAGAAAACTGCCTCAAAGAAAGAAGGTAAGGAAAGATATATAGGAAAAGAAGATGAGGCAGTCTGAAAAATAAAACACTAGGTACACAAGGCTGGCTGGAACTGGAAAGGCTGGCAACAGGTATGACAGGTAGATTCAGCAAAGCAATCTGCAAACAGAGGCCTTGTGGCTAGTTCCATACAAAAAAAAAGTTAACTACAGAAGAACCATTCTCTGGTTGCTTTTGGCAGAAATGTGTCCCTTGTTCTGACTTTTCTACCCCTGGTTTCAATGACCCCTGAGTAGAAGACTGAGTTGATAGCTCTTGCCTTGTTTTAGTTGCAGTCAACAGTCACAATGCTGTGGTTGATTGCCATCTGTTTACCCAGCAGGCACAGCAAAGCAAGTTTCTGTTCTTTCTGGAGTCTATGAAAACTGCAGAGAAGATCTTGGTGTTTGTAGGTCATAGTGCATTTGTGTCGTTAGAAACTGGAAATTGCTAGCACGCCACCAAACACGTTGGCATATTATAACAATTCTGCTGCTGAGACAAGAGCAATGACAGCACTTTTCTTTCTTAAAACAAAATGTAAATAATTATTCAGTGAGATGCAGTAAGATTGTATTAAACAGTAGAGATGAGGCATATTATTTATGAAGCACAATGGAACTGTTCTCAAGAACATATAGTTGTGTTTACCCACTCTCTAATACACTGCTGTTTTTTCTTTAGCTTACTCACTGCCACAGGAATTTATCTTCTGTTTTAAGGATAACGGTTACTTTGGTGGTTTGGCAGAGGATCTAAATGTCAAGGATGGAAATCCTGACTTTCTTAAAGTTTCAGGATAGTAAATGTTTTATTCTATCGTGTGCTGGAGATAAAAAAAAGGCCTGTGGAAAATTCAAGTCACAATAAGAAGCAAGTTTTTTCCAAATCTAGGGGACAGTTGTATTACAGGCTTTGATTCCTGTTTCTTTCTCTCCACAGTGGAACTTGAAAATTTATGAGTGATGTATCTATATCTATGCCCATACTTAATTGCAAATGACTCTCATTTTCCAACCATCCTTTTCTGCATCACTCCAGCTATCATAAGGTAATACAGTAAATTAGTATGTGGATTTTTTTTAAACAGTCTTTGGTATCACCAACTCTCTTTTTCCTACGTCATTCTGTTTTCTGTCCCTAGTGTAGGTATATTTAGACAGTTTTCCACACCCCTTGATGCACTCCAGAAAACAGAGCTTACTTTACAGTAAATTACACTGAACTTGCTTGGTGAAGTAGGTGCTACAAAATATTTTAACATCAAAATACGAGGGCACATCGGCTTAAAATTCTGGCAGATTAATGATAAGCAATACATTGTTGAAATGCAACCTGAAAAGTTACAATGGTTTCCCAAGTTCCAAAAAGAATAACATGTATTTAGCTACTATAGAGAAACATTTTTTTTCTCAAGTACCCACCCTACTGTTAATAATTCTGAGAAGAATTATTGTCTTCTCTGTAAAATCCAGATTATATTTTCCTCCAGCTGAAGAGCAGTAGTAACTTCATAAAAGAATCTGCCATACAGGGTGTTGATGTCTGGATAAGAGATTTGACTCTCTCAAATGTCAGAATTGAATAAAATGGCTGGAGAAGATAAAGGCAGAAGATCTTTGAAGTACTGTGTTCTCATGGTGAATACACAAGCAGACAGCAAATGACACTACAGCAAACAACTTCTGCCTCTGTTCACCAGACCTGTTCTGCTTCCTACAGTGCCAGCCAGTTGACCTGCATTTTTTATACCCATCTCTAATCTCTGGCATATGTACCTCTTCTTGAAAATTCCATAACTCTCTTAGCATGGTCTCCTTCTGTAACCTCCTGTCTCACTGCTCGCATGTACTCCCCCCTCCAGACAATTTATCTTCCTTGGAATATAACAGGAATTGCATTCTCATCTGTTCTAAAAATCACACCAAATTAGAGACTTAATTACATTACTTTGAATTACAATAAAGTTAATTAATTGTTAATTCTTATTCCAAATAATCAGCTGGAACGGTACTGGGGAAAATCCAGTGTATGGTCTTTTATAGCTATTCATTTGCCTTGGTGCTTAAGATCAAAGGCATTGGTTTGATGATGTTCTTGGTTTAAGACAACAAAGCTGGTGTGTTGTAATCAGCATCAACATGTACATGCATCTCTTGCTTTTTTCCCCTACTGTTTTCCTGCCATAGTGTCAGCCTATTCACTAAATAAATGTTTTATTGTGTACATGCAAGGTATTTAGATGTCTACCTAATTATTCTTAGGTTTTGGAAAGTGATGTATGCTGGAAAAAGTCTGTATACTTATAGTAGGATTTTTGGTTTTGTTTATGTGTAGGTTGAGGGATTTTTCATTTAAAAAAACCAAAGAATGCCTACGGAAAAAAATAACTATATTTCATATTAATTTACCATGTAACGCACTTACACTGAGGAGCACTATTTAGTTTTTATTTCTACTCTAAATACTCAGTAAAGGAGTCCAATTGTCCTGTTGGCTGGATGTGTTCAATATGAAATCAGAGCACACTTCTTATTTACTTCCATGCATTTTACCCAGCTTTAGTAGCAGTTATGTATTTTTCAGTTCCTGATTTTCAAAAATTTCTGTATCTTCTTTAACATGCTTCAGTAAATCCCTTGGTAAGCACATGGTTAGCAGGCAGTCCTTGGAAATCTGGAGTGATACTATGTTTGAAGTTTGGAGTTTCCTGGGCACCTAAACTTAAAACTCAACAGTCATCTGTATACATCTAGTTTTGTGCCAGGACTTACTAGACAAGTTTCCTCCTCTTTGCTTCATGATCCAAATCTCCAAATTATAGATAACAGTAGTTGATGCTGAAGATGGGATCACTTTTAATCAAACGTAAAGACTAAAGTGTCTCTTTCTGTTTCTATTTCATTGAAGTTCAGTTCACTGCTATAAATGATCTGAAACCTATCAGAAAGATAATAAAATCAAGTTGTTCTTCAGTAAGTGCTTTGCTTCACAGTATGAGAGTAGCTTGCAAGATGATTTCTTGCCTTTTGCAGTGAAAGTACAAAAGTCCTGTAAAAAAAAATTCAATTTAAACAAAATAATCTTTCGTGTTCCTTCTCTAGAGAAACAAGAAACAGCATGTCAAAAACCTAACAGTTTTTGGTTTCTGTTCATGCTTACCTGTGATGTAACTCAGCAACGAGAGTTTGTTGTTTAAATGCCAGCTTCAGTGTTATTTTAGACACCTTTTGATATCCCACCTAATCTCTAGCTACTACTTCTGAAGAGTAGCTATTGTCCTCTATTCTTTTAGCTTTTCCTTTTCTTTTTTTTTTTTTTTTTTCAACCAGATGTAAAGGGCCACTACAATCCCAACATGGGACCTGAAGGGTAAAAAAAATAAAACAGTAAATTATAAACCATGCTGGCTTCAACAGTGTTGTGTTTGATATATCTCTCAGTGAAGAGTCGCTAATAAAGTGATTTGGCAACAGTCACAGATACTCTGGTCTAAAATGTAAAACATATTATGTTATTAATGAGTCCTGGTTTAGTGAATCTTGAAGAATTAAACCAGTTTACAGATGGACAAAGGAATTCTTTTGAAGAAGTGGCAAATCCTGCTGGATTGCAAGAACGGTTTACAAAGGAGGAAATAAAGTAATCTTAATACTTCCTCTTGCTTCACAGGCTTTCAGTAGTTAGCTCAAAACAAACCATTCAAAGAGTTTTTTCTGGGTAGACCAAATGACTACATTCACACACATGTATATAGAAAATAATCACCGATTTTTACTTATAGTTGCTGCTTTACTCACGTTGCAGAATCTGATAAAAAAGTGAAGATAAATATCAACCAGTTTTTGTCACAGTGCTGGTAAGCAGAGAAGATAGCTTCAAGGAAAAAAAGCACCAGCAAGGATTATTCAAAACCAGTGGGAAGATGACTTAACAATTGAGAAAGGATAGCAACCCAAGCTTGCAGAAAAGGAAGCAGCAGGGCTGTTCACCTGGGATTTTCACCTTAAGTATATGATTTACACACTGGCTCAGTTCTCAAGACTTGCATCCAACAAACACGAACCAAGCGTCTCTAGATCATCCCAATCACAGTCAGAATAAGCTCAACACGAGGAATACCCAGCCTTCACATTTACGATGGTGGAGAAATTGTTATCATTTAAGATACAGTACAGGCACACTGCCTTTATATTTTCCTTTTCACAAGGAAAATATAAATCTGATTACCTGGTAAAATTTCTCTCACCTTTAATCTCTAGAATCTTTATATAATGTCCCCAAGTAGCTGAACTAGATCATAGAATCGTTTAGGTTGGAAAAGGTCCTTAAGATCAAGTCCAACTGTACATCTACCACTGCCAAGTCCCACAGTAAACCATGTCCCTAAGTGCCACATCTACATGTCTTTTAATACCTCCAGGGATGGTGGTGATTCAACCACTTCCCTGGGCAGCTTTTTCCATTGCTTGACATCACTGATGTAACTCCATTCACCACCACTCTCTAGGCACAGCCATCCAGCCAGTTTTTTACTCAGCAAACACCCATCCAAGCCATGGACTATCAGTTTCTTCATGAGAATGCTGTGGGAAACAGTGTCAAAGGTTTTACTAAAGTCCAGGTAGACAACATCCACAGCCTTTCCCTCATCCACTAAGCTGGTTGCCTTTTCACAAAAGGAGATCAGGTCAGTCAAGCAGGACCTGCCTTTCACAAACCCATGCTGGCCGGGCCTAATCCCCTGGTTGTCTTCCATGTGCCACATGATCACACTCAGGATGAGCTGCCCCACAACCTTCCCCAGCACCGAGGTCAGACAGACAGGTCTGTAGTTCCCTGAATCCTCCTTCCAGCCCTTATTGTAGATGGGCAACACTTTTGCTCACTTTCAGTCAGACGGGACCTCCCCAGTGAGCCGAGACTGCTGGTAATTTTTTGAAAGATGCTTCAGCTTTCTGCTGTGTGATCAGTTGTTTTCTTTGTCTTCTCACAATCTGATGACTTGAAAGACATGAGACTGAGTGCCAGGAGACCTCAGACACATGAACACAAAGGACTGTTTCACTGACATTTCACAGTATCACTGGAAGCCAAAGGCAGCTTTTTAAGATGTAGTTGAAGCTGCTATCCTAATCTTTTCAGTTTCTCTCTGTGGACAGAGAGTTCAGTGTACTTCTGTGAACAGCCTGAGTACTATTTTAATTTAAGACTAGTTTCTGTATTCTGTATTTTCTATTTTCATTTCAGAACTCAGTATTCTATTTGCATATTAGCAAGAAAACAGTTACTAAGGAAAGGACAGACAGAAATTCATAAAAACTTTAACTCTTTCTGAGAAAGTTTACTCCTCACAGGCTTCAAAAAAAGTTGAAGTTTACTTCCAAGTCCAAATATGCTTTCATTGTAAAACAGTCTGTTTCTATAAGGATGTCAGAGATAACATAAGTTCCTAGTAACTCATGATGAGGTGAGTCAAGGCATTCTGGGATTGTCGGAAAAAT
Organism: Chiroxiphia lanceolata; assembly: GCF_009829145.1. Lineage (NCBI taxonomy): Eukaryota > Metazoa > Chordata > Aves > Passeriformes > Pipridae > Chiroxiphia > Chiroxiphia lanceolata. The sequence continues at coordinate 19,882,751 of NC_045642.1, read as the reverse complement.
TGATTAAGCAGTGCCAGATAAGAAATTCTTCAAATGATTTAAACAACTGACACAAAGATGACTTCTTATTTTAAAAGTGGTGGTCAGTACTAAAATAATCTTTATGCATACACTTTATTATTTATATAAATCTACATCTAAAACAAAACTTGTGCAATTGAATATCTTTGAAATGTTCATAGGAATTCTCATGAAAACATTTTTATGTATAGATATAATCCACAATTTTGTGAGAACATCAGTGTATTTATAAGTGTTGTGGTAAACTAGGCCACCAATTTTTTCAGGACACTGAAACTAATTTTAAGTGGAAAAACAAAGAAAATTGAGTAAAAGAAAATTAATTGTTGTTCTTATTTGGTTTAGAGCCTCCAAAAAGGCCATCTTTACATTTCCTATCATTGGCGACATGGGCACCTACTCCAGAAAACTTACCTAGCAGTTGCATACCTCAAGCAAATGAAATTGCAATCTATAATTGTTTAATATGCTCTTCACTTATGAAACTCCAGCCAAATATTCTAAAAGACCACAAAAATAATAGCAAACCACATGAAAACATTTATTTTTAGTACCACTAAAACTTCAGAAGAAACTTCTATAACTTCCAGAGTCAAAAAGAACACATTGTAGAGTTTTTATTTAGAACTTGTGGTTGCTATGGGAAAAAAATTGTCACTTAACAAGACAAACCCACATTTTTCTGTGTTTAATTAATCTGAAAACTGAAAAAAACCCCAAAACAAACAGTCCCCATCCCCACAGTCATTAAGTATGCAAGAATCCAGAGTTTGTTTGTCACTGAGTTCTCGACAGTTACTGTTTTCCTGTCCAAATCTCTCTTTTGTGTCACTAGTTAGACAAACTGATGTCTCAGTGGAGCGAGCATTATGGTTACTCAGTAGGGGTAGTTTGTTTTGCTGGTTGGATTTTTTGTTTGTCTTGTTATTGTTATTTTAAAGATGGCATTTCCTGTGGCATTGATGTCTGTCTAGTCAATTCCGAAATTAAAAGTAAATTGGCAATTACCATCCACGACTAGTTTGATATAAATGGTATATACACACACACACACACACACACACACACACACACAACTAAGCTGGATATAGTGCACATCCACAAGGGGACAATCACTGCATTAAACAGCTTTAAAATTAAACCAGACTCAGGTTGAGGAAAGTGCAGAGAAAAATAATGGCTTAGCCTATGCCTAAATCAGTCCTAACAGCATATGTTTTCTAGAATATCCCTTTCTGGACTGTTAGACTTATCCACAAGTTTCATGAAGTACTCTGCAACAATTGTATGTTTTACTTGTTTAGTTCATTGTCTTTTTATTATTTAACAAAAATAAATATTTAAAACCTCTCCAGGCGCACTGGACAAATTATTTTCACAGTACTCTTTCTACCACCACATCCCCCAAAATACCATGATGAGGTGCATGTAAGGGAAGGCTGTGTTCTCACACAAAGATTGCTTCATAGATCCTTCAGGGTCTCTCTCTTAGCCAAGAGTAATTGCTCCTAGCTGTCATTGCACCTGTCTCATCACTTGTGTTTGAGCAACAGATGCAGTGTTGCAATTAGTTTCTTCAAATGTAATCAGGGCAGGTTTCTCTTAGGCCTCCCTCAGTGTTGTACCTATACACACATACATTGGCACACACACATTAAAGCAGAAATGTTGGAAGTCTCAGCAGGGGAATTCAGAAGCCTGCCTCTGTTCCTCCTGCAGCCTGAATCTGAAAAGCTTTAACAAAAGTGGCTGAAATAGCAGCTGGCCCCTCTTTACCAGTCTATCCCGGCATGTACAGAGGTTACACACGGGCACACACACACACATGCAAAGCATGTACCTCTTTTAAAAGAAGGTCCAAGAAGTAAAATCCCCTTTTTTAAATGCATCACAGAATACTAAAATTTTGAAGTATTAATTCCTTCAGAGTATGCCTAACCCAATTACATGGACAGAGGTCATGCTTGTACTTTATGGCTTAAAGATATCCAGGCACTCCTGGATAATCAATAAAATAGATATAATGCCTACACAAAGAAAGTTGAGTTCAAGTACAGATGAAGAAGACTACTTTCTTTTGACTTTCTTTTTTTCTACCCTGCACAATAGGGATTGTCTTCAAAATTAAAGAAGTTTTCCTGCAACTGCCCAAATGTAGTCTTTGGCTAAAATGCCTCTCTCTCAGCTCAGATCACACTTAATATTTAAGCCATGTGAATAATATTTGAGATAGTCCTGACAGCTCACCTTGAATTATCACATTTCTTCTCCTTTATTAATTAGTAGTATCCATTTCAATAACAGGGCCTGGACCCTCTCTTTATAGCCTCCACCTGCAGCTGTCAGAGTAGCTGAAGCCTGTCAGATAGCATACAAATATATATGAATAGCAGCCAAGGATATACCTTACAGAATTATTTAGGATAACTTTGCATATCCCAAAATATTTCTTCTGCTCCAGACTGGGAGTTGCTCCGAATTGTTAGCCCTTGTTATAAGGTTAAGACACCACCTGCTTTGAACACTGTGATAGCTATATTAGGTTCAAAATAGGAATGGAGAGAGGAAAGACTACTAAATATTTGGGGAGAAATTAATGTTACTTTCATTTGAATCTGTGCATTATTTGTAATATAAAGTGAATAGTAAAGATGCTCTAGAATCCTTGCCTAGAATTCTAGAATAAGCGAGTAAGTAATGTATTGCACTCAGAATATTGAGTGAAATTTACACTGTAAGCCAGAATTCTCAAACTCTGGAAGAGTGTAAGCAGAGTTCCTTTCCTGATCAACCAAGGGATCTGTTACAGTTCCTATTCTCCATGCAAGGAAGAGGAAACAGAGTACTACCGTCTGCTGAAACCTAGAAAAAGTCAGTGCATGCTGCTTATGGAGACTGGGACATGACACAGCAAGTATGAGCATCTGCACAAGCAAACACCCTCCACGGATATTTAAGCTTACAATTTTTTTGGCAGAGAAGAAATTAAAAGTGTACTGAAGTTTCAAAATGAAACATAGTTATTTTCTTAAGATAGGCAGCTGAAACAAGGAATTAATTGATCACTAGGTCAACGGAGAGTATCCTACAAGGTTCAATTGTTTGGATCCCTTGCCAAGTGAAGTGAACAGTGTGTGGTAATGAATGTTACACAGAAAACACAAAAATCACAAAAATGTATGAGAGGAGAGCTCCTGCTCTAACAATTCAGCATATTTTTCATACAACAGTGAACAGAAATAAAATGTTCACAGCTGCCCTTTCTTCCTATCTAGGTCTAGCCCATGTGAGAGAAACTTCCAAGTTATAAAAGAGAATCTTCCCTTGATCTCTAATCTTTTAAGGAGATAAAAAGTGGTATTCATTAACACAGCATGAATCATTTTCCTTACTACAGGCACTGAACAAACAGAAAAGTCTGTCATTTTCCAGCTCGTTATTTCTCATAATGACACAAATGTTTAACTTGCCAGGTAGGACCACTATTGTGGAGCGAGGGAAGAACAATATGGTTATTGTATCGGAATAATTATCTACTATGATACTTTAAGTTCAAGCAAAATTGACGTAAAAGGGAAGGAGTGCAAACTGAATTCAAGCAAACTATGGTGGTTTTACACTGACACAGGTTAGGCAGATTTTGTGAAGTAACTGTGCAAAGTAGCCAGCCAGTCAAGCTTCCAGTAACTGATTTTCACCTCAGTTTAATCAACACACGTGATTTCACCCAAATCCTAGGTTTCTGTGTTTCTTGGAACACTTACAGATTAGCATGTTTCTACACATCTCTACCAGGCTACCATGAACATCCTCCTGCTTTACTCAAGCAGGACTACAAAGAAAAAAATCCCCAGAGGTTATAAGTTTAAAACTTACACTTAACTAAGAACATGCTGAAAGGTACTTCCAGCTGATTGGATTTTTTTTTGTTTACTCTCTTATGGATGCAATTGCCATACTGATTTAAGAGGAATCTACTCTCTATGCCTTCAACATTTTAAGGACAAATGGAACAGAACATCATTGAATGAGTCAGCAGTGTGTCCTGGTAGCCAAAAGGGTCTGCTGTATCCTGGAGTGCAGGATACAGTATCAAGCAGAAAGATAAGCTACAGAAATTTTATTTCCTAAGAATATATTGCAGGAAAAAAAAATCCCCAAAAGTCAAATATTCTGACAGTGTAATTAGGGATTAAAGTGTGACATAGAGTTCAAGATTTGTCAGCAACGACAAAATCCAAAATAGCTACCCTTTATTTTTTTCTAATCATGCGTCCTGCAAAGGAAAATGATATAAAGATATTAAGTATCCTAAAGGCACACATTTCCAGTAGATATTAGTATACTCCTTAGGTTTTTTTCTAAATTACTCAAGAAAGCAGATATCTTCATCGTATTTTTAGCTTACCTTAGCCTGACAGGAGACATTTGAAAGAATAAAACATAAAAAGCTATATTTTTCATCTCTGAAATTTTTACTTCGAGGCAAATTTGGTTCAAGAGTAAGCATAACCACCACATATGATTCACTTTCCAGGACCTTTTACCCCAAATCACCAAGAAGATACCAAACATTTAACTTTCATCTGCATGGGTACGTATTTGTTGTCTTACTTCTGTTTCAATTGAAGATGTTATCAAACAGCAATCTTACTCTGAATTAACTAGACCTGACTGCTATCACATGTCTGAATTCCATACATTTCCTTCACAGGCTGATGACTGATGAGTCATATCCATTTCAACTGACAACGCTGGCAAGCAAGCAGTTGTAAAGAAACTGGAATTCAAGCCTGTATTAGCCCTCCTGAGATCTGCCCAGTTCAAAAGTTACAAAGGTTTATTTAACCTGCAGAAGAGGCTGCATTGTCTACAGGGAAAGCACAATGGATGTCTGAGCACCCACACAAATGAGACAGGACACACACGGCATACTTACATACAACAGCGCCTTCCAGTGGCTAAAAGCAGAAATAAAATACTGACTCCACTATGAGAACACACACATGTAAAAACTACAGCTGCAAACATCAGCCACACAGCCCTTAACTGTGGGAGCAGGACATACAACGCTGGGGAGCACACAGCACCACTAGAGCACCATGTACAAAAATGAAAAGCAGTATATCAGGTTTTAAATTTGTCTCCAAAATCTACTCTTGGGCAGAGTAGATTTAGTTATGCAAATAATGAGAGCTTCTTGTACAGTAAGGAAAACATATAAATTGGGTTTTTTCCCCAAAGTAATATGGGATTGACAAAAAGCTTTGGAAAAATTAACAGTTAATCATTTCAAATTGCAAATTAATCCTCAGCACCCAATCTTTAATACAGTTTATCAGTGATTAACTCCTGGAAATACAGAATGGGTATGTCTGTTGCTGCACAGTAAACTAGATCTGGTAATCAAAATCTCTCCCGACTGTCAGATTAATAATCTATGAAATTTACAATATCAGAACAAGCTAAAGAAAGTAAGCTCATTTAGCAAAAACTCTCAATGCAGTATTAAATACAAATTTTGTCTTGCAATTAGCTTGTTACTTGTTGAGCTGCTGCCATAATTAAGTCCTACAAATCATTAAAAAAAAGTACTTGCACAAACCAGAATAAGACAAACTCCCACAATTCTACTGACAATTTATATTCTCATGAGGTCCTGTAAACACAGTTATTTCATAACAAATACATACAATACGTAGTTCCGTATTTACATATAACAAAAATACCAATTGACTTCTGTTAATTTAAACTTCAGGTCACTGCACTTGAGCCTCTGAGTTACAATTCAATATAAACTGATGATGAAACACTTTCTACTTTTATCTATATCCAAAACATGCAAAGAACAGCATTAATCAGCAAATATTCACTGTGCAAAATCTGACCTTTCATACTGGGACCTCCATGAGAACACTGCTGGCACAATTAACTTGTGTTTTTTTCAATACTTAGAGGGGGCTTCTAAGAAAGATGGGAACAAACTTTTTAGCAGGACCTGTTACAATAGGACAAAGGTAATGGTTTAAAACTGAAAAAGGGTAGATTCAAACTAGATATAAGGAAGAAGATTTTTGCAATGAGGGCGGTGAAACACGGGTTGTCCAGAGAGGTGGTAGATGCCCTATCCCTGGAAACATTCAAGGTCAGTTGGACAGGGCTCTGAAGATGTCTCTGCTCATTGCAGGGGAAGCTGGACTAGATGACCCTTAAAAGTCTCTTCCGACCCAAATTATTCTATTATTTCCTTTTAAATTCCATAAAGTTTTATTGAGTTTTTCTTTACAGGCGAGATTGACTTTCCTATGCAAACATGTGCCATTGGTACTAAAAGTTTAAAGAAATGTAGTAAGTTAACTTTAAAGTCTTTTAGCTTTACAGTATAAAACCTGGTCATTACAGAAGACTAAAAGCATGAAACTTAAGTGTTTCATATTAATTCATAATTTAAATATTTTTAACTGTCCGTTCCCAGCTATTTACTCCTCTATACAGAAAAACAACCCTAAGTATATAATTGTTATCTATGTTGTCAAAACAGGAAGCAATCTTCACCAAGTTCAACATAAGGCAAGTCGTATTGGATTCTCTATGTTGGCTTTCAAGGTCTCCAGAAACTTGGAAGCCAGTTCATCATCCACCACTCGACCATCACTTGAAAGAGTCACTGTCATCCGCTGATGCTGTTCAAGTTTCTCATTCCCTTCTTCATCTTCCACAATCCTGAGCTCTGGTCTTGCTCGGCCCACAGCCAGGATGCAGGCCTGAGGAGGGTTTATGACTGCAGTGAAACCACTGATGCCAAACATGCCCAGATTGGAGATACTGAATGAAAGAGAAAAGAGTTATCAGTAACATCAGAAATTGCATATTCCCTAGAAGAAATAATCTATATTCAGTGAGTACTATGATCTAAATCTCTTCTAAGGCAAAACCCATTAAGTTAAAAATAGATCTGAACTGTTGTCATTTGAGCATGTTTAGACTCTCAAGAGTTTGGGATTTTTGCAATTACAAATAATGCACGTTTTTAAAAGTCCTGTTTCTTTACAATGATACATTCTTGCACAGCACACGCTAAAGGCAGAAAGAAGGCCAGCAAAGCGATGACTTTAAATAAACTTTGCCTATCCCTGTTCCAAGCCAAATGTCTAGAGACTGAATCTCACAACTTCAAGTTAGAATGGCTGCTGATATCCACCGAGTGACACAATTTGGGCATCTAGGTATCACTCAGGCACAGGAAAGCATCATTGTGCCTTTCTCCCCTGAACATTTCTGTCTGTGTCACCAACTGTGAAGTATATGGTATACAAGGAAAGGCTTGGACTCTTTTGTGACAGATTGTCAGTTGAGAAAGCTGACACACCATTTCCTCCTTTGGGTTATAATTACGGCAAAGAGTGGAAAAACAATTAAACAGTAAAGAATCATAGAATAGTTTGGGGTTGAAGGGACATTTAAAGGTCATCTAGCCCAGCTTCTCCTGCAATGAGCAGGAACATCCTCAACTAGATCAAGTTGCTCAGAGCCTGCTCCAACCTGACCTTGAATGTTTCTAGGATGGGGCATCTATCACCTCTCTGGGCAACCTGTGTGTGATAAGTTGGGACCCTCATGGGACCAGTGCTGTGTAATGTCTTCATCAGTGACACAGATGGCAGGATAGAGTGCACTCTCAGCAAATTTGAAGATGACACCAACCCGAGTGGTGTGGTTGACAAACCTGAGGGATGGGATGTCATTCAGAGGGACCTGGACAAGCTCAAGAAGTGGGCTCATGGGAATCTCATAACGTTCAACAAGGCCAAGTGCTAAGTGCTGCACCTGAGTCATAGTAAACCCTGATATCAATACAGGCTGGGGGGTGAACTGATCAAGAGGAGCCCTGAAGAGATGGACTCGGGAGTGCTGGTGGATAAAAAGCTGGTCATGAGGCACCAGTGCATGCTCACAGCCAGGAGGCAAACTGTATCCTGGGTTGCATCAAAAGCAGTGTGACCAGCAGGTCAAGGGAAGTAATTCTGCCCCTCTGCTCTGGTGAGACGCCACCCGGAATACTGCATCCACTTCTGGAATCACAGAACCAGGTTGGAAAAGACTTTTAGGTTCAAGTCCAACCATCAACTGGCAGCACCACCATGCTTGCCACTAAAACATGTCCCTAAGTGCCATATGGACATGCTTTTTGAACACTTTGAGGGATGGTGACTCAACCACTTCCCTGGGTAGCCTGTTCCAGCACTTGACAATCCATTCCACGAAGAAATTTTTCCTAATATCCAATATAAATTACTCCTGGTGCAACTTCAGGCCATTTCCTCACTTGAGGCCATTTTCCTCACCCATTACCTCACTGCAACCTCCTTTCAGGTAATTGTAGAGAGTGATAAGGTTCCCCCTGAGCCTCCTTTTCTCCAAGCTGAAGAACCCCAGCTTCCCCAGCTGCTCCTTGCAAGACTTGTGTTTCAGACCTTTCATCAGCATTCTTGCCCTTCTCTGGACTTGCTCCAGCACCTCAGTGTCTTTCTTGGAGGAAGTGGCCAAAATTGAACACAATATTCAAGCTGTGGCATCAGCAGTGTCAAGTGCAAATGAAATTAATCCGAACCAAGATAATCGCTTTGCCCTGATACAAGACAGTGTATGTCTGGCCCTCAGAATCATCAAATGAAGTTTCATCCTACGTGAAGGAAGACTTTAAAAGCAATGCATTAAAACACAGTGGAATAGTGAGGATAAAACAGTTCTGAACCCATGCTGCATGTATTAAATGCTGCTAGAGAGTTTTACCTAAAAGATCCTCCCTGGTACTCTTCCGGTAACAGTTTTCCATCTCTAGCCTTCTTTGCTAGAGCCTAAGGAAAATGAAAGAAGAAAAAGAGGTAGAGAAAAAAAAATAGCGTGTTGTAATAGACAAATTCTTTTTACTTCAGTAAGACATTTTAAGTACCATACAGACATTAAAAAGTCATCTGCTTTTGGATTTAGGGAAGCACCTCAGTGACACTGTTGTATCTGTAATAATATGGCAAAGAGACTAGCACACAAAACGTATTTTCCCAACAGTACGGGCTGTTCAATAAAAGCTGTTCTCTCATCTTACAAAAAAAAAAAAATATTGCTCCAATTTTCAAAATGGAACCACCATTCTCCCTAGTGTTTTCAGATTATCCAGCAAAATACTGATGAGACAAAATCACAGTATTCCTCTTAACAGACTTGTTTAAAGAAACTGACATGTACCATTTCAGAACTTTCTACCACAGTGAAGGAATGTATTTCTTCCAGCTAAGTATTCAACTACCTTTTGAAGGCTGCCTTTAAGACCACCCTTTCTGTGATCCCTATTTAATTTGTGAGACTTCTAAATGCAACTGAAGAAATGTTCAAATACAGCCCAAGAAGTTCATACTAGGTTCTAAGATAATACCAGAGTTTTACAAAACTTTTAAATTCATAATAAAGGTGTCCAAGTTACAAGGACACACTGCATTATATTTTAGGTTTTTACTCATCTCTGAATAATTAGTGAACCAGAAGACAATAGCCATGGGAATAACATACACACAATAGGGTCAATATAAGCGTAATGCATTTGTGCAATTGCATTACTTGAATGATGAAAATATGGTACAAAGATGTACATGAACTGGAAAGAAGTTAAAATTAACATGCAGCAGAAGAGGACATATAAGCAGTTACACAAAGGAAGTGCCTGCCAAACTCTCAGGGAGACTGATAGAGAAGCAGCTGCACTTTTAGTTTGTGCCTCCCCCATGTGCATGTCAGCTACATATTTATTTCACTAATTCAGTGAAGAAGTGAAAAGCAGAACTGTGTTAGTGTGGACACCTGCAATCTATGTAACCCAGTGTCTTTTACAGTGAGTAGTGTGACTTATGTTACACATATTCCATTTGAAACAGAAGGATAATGCTCATTTCATCATGGCCATATTAAACATGATGCAAGATTGCACTTCCATCATGGGAACTACAGGACACTGTGATTTATGATAGGAGAGGTTTTCAATACTGCACAGTATTACAGGTATTGGGAATGATAAGGAAAGTATGACATACTTTACTTCTCATAACGCTTTTCTTCTCATCATTCTATCACTAATCTCAGAACAATCTCAGCTGACTGTCCTCTGCTGGCTATTATATTAGTGAAAGAAATTGTTTTTACAACACATTCAACATAAAGTAAGCAATACGGACTGGAAAAATGTTTAAAACATCCAATTACAAGTGTTTTGTGGTATGACACAGCTTTTTCTGCTACACACAGACTAATATGATTTCTGTAGTTTTGGAAAGAATTTACACAGCGCAGTGGTTTCTAGTCTGGGGACAGTTTTATGACCTTGCAGCAGTTTTATGCCCATTGCATTCCTCAGATGCTGTGGGCCTTTGATTAGCACTCATTATGTGACAGAAAAAGGCTTGTGTTGGGGCATTGCGTCGTTCATTGTACTTCTGCCTGTCACAAAATGCTCCTTCTCTGTCTGGCAACAATGGCCACAGATCACTCTCACTGGCACCTGGTCTAGGCAAAGTACTACTCATTAGTCTGAGGAGTTTACTGTTATCTATAGGATGACATCCTCAACTGAATCGCATATTGAAAAAATGCAGACAGAAATAGGTTCCATAATATAATTGTAAAGAGAGTAACACAGATACAAGCAAATTTCTGGGAAAGGGAAGGGGAAAAAACACCAAAAAACCAAAATCACAAATTCAAAGACCGGAAATACTACTGAAATTAACATTATCTAGCTTTAATGAGGATTATACAAACACAATAACATAAAATTACAAAAGTCTGTACAGGTTTATTTTTCAAGCAGTCTAGCCATCATTCAACTAAATAACATGATGACTAACGTATTGTTAATTAAAAATGGAGTTGCAAAATTAGGAATAATTTTGAAGTATAAGTAATGCTGACACTGCTTTAGACCCACTGCCTTTGCTATTACTGATGTGTATCTGGGTCACGCTACATTTTCTGCTACAAAAAACAGTGTAACAACTGTATTCCTCAGCCTACTGCACATTTAAGACCTACCTTTGCAGAGGCAGCAATTTCTTGTATTCCCTTGGCAGCAACATCTTTTATGATTGGTGTAATGAGACCTCGGTCTGTTGCCACGGCAATAGATATGTCAATGGACTGCAGCTGCCTGCAGCCTTCTCCATCCCAGGTTACATTCACATCTGGCATTTGCTAAAAGGCAGACAGGGAATAAAAAAAAGAAGAGACAGCTGTTCAAAGAACAACGGTGTAATCAGCTGTTAAGAAAAAGGGTATTAAGGCACATAGTTATGTACGGGCATTCACCAAATTAATTAGCTTGCCCTTATTTTATTTAAATTTACCTTGTCAAAAAGCATGAATGTATGCTCCAGAAACTGAAAATGGCAGAAATGGCCAGAAATTAACAAAAAAAAATTAAAACCCCCTAAAATTCCTTCATTGATACCACCCTATGGTTTCCCAGCATGTAAAGCTTCAAAGCAGTGCAATTACCCAAAATAAATTATGTTGAATCAAAAAGCATGGAAGTGGCCATCCTACTATATCCAAGTGTTGTTTTCCACTTGTGTCTCAAGCCTGACTCTCAACAAAACAAGCTACAAACAGAATATGCTGCAGGTACACGCACTGTTATTCAGATAAGGTTCTCCTGAAATGCATCCAAGCTTTTTTTGTGTGAAATCAATTAAAATTAAGATGTTTACTGATAATTTCCATGAGTTTTTTGAGTTTATCATGTAAAGCTGAAACAGCTCAGGGGAAAAAATATCACAACATATAGGTGAAGCCTCAGGTAAGCTGGTCATAGATACTGTGAAGGAATTATTTCTAAAAAATCCAAGATTAGTATTTAATGACCTTAATGAAATTACGAATTTGGAAGTTGACTTCCTAGTGAAGAATGTATTCCAGAAAAAAGCATGAGAGGGACATATTATCAAAAGGAACTCTACTATCTATCTCTATCAAAACTAACTCCACTACCTATCTCTGTTTATCTAAATTAACTGCACTCCTAGAAGAAGCAGTGTGACAGTACCTTTGATTCCTATTCTTCAACACGAGAATGTATAGTTAAAAAAAAAAAAAGTATTAGTACTACTCTTTGGAAGCTGAATAAACTTCATAAGTCTCACAGTACACACACTTGTAAGATGCCCTCAAGTAGGTGCTGTACAACTATGACTATCTATATAAGGCATTCAAAAGAGATGTTAGGGACAAAGAGTTTGTCAGTGCAGCAATGGAAGACTTACTTTTAAAAGACAGTTGCTATAGGAGCTATTGTTACTAAGCCCAACCACTTGAGGATAGCAGCCTGGAAGCTTTAGCTCCTTCCTCCATCCCTACTTATGCCTCCTTGTTCCAGAAAGACAGAATTACTCTAATGGGCTGTCATCTGGTGGGCCCACTGGCACATTCAGAAAATTCTGGCTGTCAAATGGCAAGACCAAGCCAAACCACAGAACTCATAATTGGACTTGTGATCCTACAGGTGTGAGGGAGAAGCTTGCCATGTTAAAGAACTGATACAAGCAGTATCTTGACGTGTTTGCCAACCAATCGTGAACTGTCAAGCCAGCTGCAGTTGGCTCATTAAAGCTAGGAGAGCATATTTTTCATTGTTCGGGAAGAAAATATTAATAAAATATGGACTGAGCAGTGCCCAGAAAAGAGTCGATAAAGCTGCCTTGAATTTAAACTTGCAAATGCATTTACATCACCAAATTTCAGGGTGGGGAGGTGCATATGGAAGTGAATTTTCTTTTTTTAAACAAGTAGCCCACATCTTTTTCTGAAATGATGACAGAAAATAGCTGAGACATGAGCCTGATCATGAACTTGCTTCCTGATATACTGAGTTAAATCTGTTTGGGTTTTTTAAAGTTATTATTTTAATAGTCAAACAAATGTTAGCATAGATTTGTGACAAAGCAATAGGATAGAATAATTTATTGATTACTTCCATATCGACACAATATTAATGTCCCCTAAAAAACAATCTAACAACCCACTCAGAAAAGAAAACACATAACCTAATATTTCATTCCTCTTGCTCTCTGCCTCCTGTTCCTTTCACTTCTTCTCTGGTGCAGAAATCTGTCATCCCGTGCTCACACTTAGCAGTTCACAGTAAATTCTGGATGCCACCATTTTCATGTAAGGTTTCACTGGGCCACAAAAAGAAGCTTCTTGCTATGTACACATCTAACAAAAGCACAGCACACATTTAGCCCCTCCTTCTGTTTCTGGTGCTGAGTAACTTGTGGAGTTTTTTTTTCTAGTCTAGCTAACGCCCAGAATTTCTCTCAGGCACTTACTTATGAAACTGCCTAGTATCCTGTATATTTTCTGTCCAGATTGCAATTATACATTAATCTATAGCTCTTACTATTATATGTTACTATTTAGAACAGGTCGGACTAGAAATTTGTCAAGTCCATTCAAGTCCAGCACTCTCTCCTAATTCCATACATCCATGAGAACAGGAATAGTTCCCCAACTTAAACGTAACTTCCTCCCTCAGCTTTTAAATAGTTAAAAGAGTAGCTTTCAGAAACGGCTGCTCAAATGATGCACTGACATAGGAAAAGTCTAGCTTTTCTAGGCATTTATCATATACTAGAAGGTGCCATCACTGTGCATTTAAGAAAGTACAGGAAACAAATTCATGGCAATACTAAACTGCTTCAAAATCTGCATTCCTTCCTTGTAACACATTAGTACGTTGCCCTGATGACAAGGGCAAACTCCATTGGACAGTTTTAAGGATCAAGTGTGTGTCCCCCTTAATTATCTTTCTACATTCCAGCTATTAGTGATCACTAAAAGACACTATTTCGTCCTGAATCTTCCTGGCTTTCAGGCTGGTCAAAGCTCCCCCCTATGACTTAATTTTAAAATAAGTGCAAACTGAATTAAAACCAAACCCCCTTCAAACACCTTCCACACCTAAGTGAAACCATAATGGTTCTTTCTTTTCATAAGTTTGGTAATAAGATTAATTTTACACTATGTTTTCCAAGTGATTATATCTGAGACAACCTGGACTAAGAGGAGGCAGTTCCAAAGCATGGGAGTTCTCCTAAAGAAGTATCTCTGTAAGATTTTAGTTTCAAGAAATTAAGTGGTACTGGGAATGCTTTCCAAGCAGAGCAATGGACACAAACTGGAAGGCAATGCATCCAGGTCTACACAGAGAACACACAAATAGCTTATGGTTACTGTAATGCCTCTGTAGCTTGGCATGGATTAAGGAGATACTAATGAAATTTAAATTTTAACTTCAGGATGTATAACAATCATTTAATTTTTACATTGACAAAGGGAACAACAACAATTCTTGGCAATGAGGAAAGACTGGTTGCCTGAAGAACTTTTATTTCAAAACAGGTGTCATTGAACATGCCATCAGAATACATCTGAGGTATGCACAAGATTGGTATAAGACTTAGATAAATATTTGTTTATAACTGTAAGAGAAATAAGATGCCACAAAGAACAGAAGATTTGACCATTGCTTTAGTCTGCTGACAAAGCAACTACCATTATGTGCAGCTGTTAACTATAGTATGTGGACCTCTACTAAGAAGTTCTCATTTTTTTCAGTTCACAGCAAAGACAGTGCAGAGAATTTTATCTGGATACCTAAAAAACCTGACAATAAGCAGTACAGAATTACCAACTTTGCTATGATCACATTCATATCTCCACAGAGGCTCACAAAATACTTTTGCCTCCTTGGCACTTGACTATCAAAAATACATTTTAAAAGTCAATTATTTGCTTACCTTCAGAGTAACTGCAGTTGCCTTGATAATAAAATCATTTACAGATACTTTAATGTCATCTGCAAAAAGAAAAGGAAAAAAAAAAGACAACACTTATTGCTCTTAAGATTTGTTTATCAGTACTCAAGTTTTGGCATCAGAGGGAATGAAGATACTAGAGAAGCAAAAACAAGCAGTGCATTTTTGCAACAGTTTAATCCAGCTTTTCTGTGAAGAAAAATTATCTCCAAAAAAATCTGTAGCCTCTGCAAGTAGTTTAGGAGATAAGTGAAGGTGCGTCACGGTTTAATCCCAGGTGGCAACTAAGCACCAGGCAGCTGCTCGCTCACTTCCCCACAGCGGAAGGCAGGAGAAAAACACAAGAGTAAAAGGGAGAGCTTTCCTAAAGGGTTTCCACAGGTTTTGGTTTAGTATCTTCAAGAACCATTAAATTAGAGCCACTTCCTGTAGATAATACTAAATTCAGTATATTGACCAAATATTTTTAAATATAATAAAAATCATTTAAATTCAGAAGATTATGATGTAAAGCAAAGAACTTTCATTCAGGATTTTTACCCAACTAAATATAAGTTCTAAAACAAAAAGACACTAAGGAAAACCCACTTCTGTGATATTTTGCATGAAAATGAAGTACCTGCCCGAAGAGTGTTCTCTTGAAAAATTATTGCTTATTTTTTTTAAATGCATGTCATACATACTTTGCTGAACTGAGATTCGGGAAAGAAGATTCTAGTTTGTAAAGGTAATTTTGAAACTATTAAAGCATCCTATTGCATAGTGCACTCAGCTGATTTTAGTAAAAACAAAACCAAAAACATTTTTAGCCAAAAGAAAGTAATTTTCTTATTATATCTTAAGCTCTAAGAACTTTTTCTAAGTAAGTCACTTCAGTGAACAGGAGCTGAGATAAAAAGGGAAAATTTAACTTCTTGATCTTATACATAAGCATTTCTGTATAAATAAGACACACTGGACACATGAAAATTGGAATTTACACCCACACATATATATTGACATTTATAGTTTTTAATCTAATTCTCAGTGTATATTTAAAATAATTTAGTTTTCTGTGGGACAGATTTCTATTCTAATAGTTTAACATAAGCTTTAAGCACATATATAAATTTCAGTGAAAGAGATAACCCTGCTTCCTTCACACCAATACCATTACTTTGCCTTCTAGAAGAATTTACCAAGCATTGACTGGCATGTACTAAAACTCACTTTCTTTGCTCACCATGGATAAAGTCATTCTCACTCCTAATTTGAGAAGGATGCATTAGCTTTCCTTTCCCAGTTAGTTCCACAAAGAGGTCAGCAAAACTAAATTTTGTTATTGTACCTAGAAGTACAGAGCATGAACGTGTTTTAATTTGAAGCTTCCCTTATTATCTTTCACATGAATAATTTTAACCATTAAGAAGTAAATATTGCTGCATCTGGATGGAAGGAAACAAAAACCTACTGGACAATGTGTAGTCCTGTGCCAAACTGCAGATGTCTACAGAGTGCTGTGTTAGTTGGCAAAGTAACACCTCTGTCTTCCTATATCTTATCCTAAAAGTTGTCCAGTTCAATAATCACAGGGAACTACAGCTTGAGTCCAACACACAGAACACGGAAAAAAATTATTTGAATGCACAGTCATCTGCCTATGCAAAAATCTACACCTCCTGGGGAAGTTTAAATAAACAAAACAAACTATTCATTAGTAGCACATGTTATAGTGAACCAGTTAAACTACTAACCTTTAGCCAATTGTTTTCTTAATTTCAAAACAGCATCAATGTTACAGTCAGCAGCAGCATATGCATGAGGTATCGTAGTTTTAGACTCTGTTAATCTCTTAGCAATAACTCTTCGGATGTTGCTAGCTGGGATTTCTGTGAATGTGCCCTGAAAGAAATCACATGCTGGATATTAATTATCAAGAGAGCAAACATACTTCCCCTCTGCTGAAACAGTACTCCAGCATTTATGTGTTACCATCAGTGACTACTGCTCACTTAAAACATCCCCTAAGTATTCAAAAGCGATACATTCCAACTACTGAAATTAATATGATTAAGACCATTGAGTGTTCTGTTCCTCCTAAGTGGGATCAACATAACAGATTTTACACAATAGTTTCATTTTACAGTATAGAATGAATCCTCTTTCAAAAAAACAAAAAAAACCCAACCAAAAATCCAAATGTTGAGGCATTAATTTTCAACCAGAGTATATAAGCACTATTTTATCTGCCCAGACCTGGCATATTGCTCAGATTATACTTGGTTTCACTTAAAATATAATAGAATATTTCCTCAGTAAGCTACTGCTTTTTCAGTTCCATGAGTGGTTCCTTAAGACAGGCTTTACTGTATCTTTTTTGTTATTCTTCTTTCTCTTTCCAGATACATTCAATAATGTTTCAATAGCCAGCTTCTTCACAGAAGCAAGTCAACTTGCAAGAAATCTCTTGAAATACCAGTGACTACAAAAAGCAAGAAAATAAGTGATTCTGTAAAACATTACTGTGTGTACCTAATTTTTAACACGTATCACCTGAACATACAAGGAGCCATAGAATCCTAAGTGCATACTGAATAGTCCTCAACACACAACAAACTGCAATATGTTATGTTCCAGTGCAATCATGGAAATGTTTTATTCTGTAATGGAAAAATATCTAAGTTTGAGCTTCTGTGTTCTTTGTTTGGTTCCTTGTACAGTGCAAAAAAAAGGCAACATTTTCTGAATATTATGAATCATAGGTACGTTGTAAACTTCAGCCTAAGAAGATACATCAAATCTAGTTCTAGAGCCAGAAAAATTTCACAAAAGCTTTTCCATTTCTACTGATGCCTATTTCAGCAAGTCCAGAGAAGAGCAACGAGGCTGGTGAAGGGACTCGAGCACAAGTCCTATGAGGAGAGGCTGAGGGAGCTGGGCTTGTTTAGCCTGGAGGAGGCTCAGGGGAGACCTCATCACTCTCTACAACTACCTAAAAGGAGGTTGTAGCCAGGTGGGGGTTGGTCTCTTCTCCCAGGCAACTATCAGTAAGACAAGAGGGCATGGTCTTAAGCTCTGCCAGGGGAGGTTTAGGTTAGATATCAGGAAGAAATTCTTTACAGAGAGGGTAATCAGACATTGGAATGGGCTGCCCAGGGAAGTGGTGGATTCTCCATCCCTGGAGGTTTTTAAGATGAGACTGGATGTGGCACTTAGTGCCATGGTCTAGTAACCACAGTGGTAGTAGATCAAGGGTTGGACTTCATGATCTCAGAGGTCCCTTCCAACCCAGCTGATTCTATGATTTATTCTTAAAAATAATTTCTGGTATTTCTAACACTTCAATTTAACATAAAAACTGTATTTAGGTGCTAAAGTTTGCAACATCACTCTTCAAAGCAATCACTAAGCCCTTTCCTTGCTCACTTCTTGACAACTCATCAGTGGGCATTTACATCTTGCCGGAAAGCAAATGAATGAAGTACAGTAAAAATAAATCATGATTCTAGTTTCTCCAAGTTTGAAAATACGCATTCACATACTGATCCTGTAGTGATTGAGGGAAAGAGAATATTGTTGATTTCCAAAGTAGTGGCATCTTGTTTGGGGACTGAAATAAAACTGCTGCCTCTCTGACTTTTCCATTTCCAAGGCCTGTAGTGTAAGTTTTTCCATGGCTTCAATTTGCAAGCTACACAAAGCACTATGCAGGCCATAATTTCATGAATTTCACAATTTGAATTACACTGCTTTAGGATCCCTGAAAATTACTAACAACTGCACATGACTGGGCTTTCTAAGGCCATCTGGGTGGCCTTAGTTTCCCCTCTCTCTCCAGTTCTAGAAATCTCATAGAGTTACTTAAGCAGCCATTGCACTATTCAGCTGTAGGAATGCTGAAATCTTAACAGGAGTGTTACCAGAGCAGCAGGTTGTCCTGGTGTGGAAACTGGTGGAACCGCTGGCCTTGGATAAGCAGCTGTTGCTGGCGAAGCAGAAGGCACTGCAGCAGGCTGGAGAGGAGCTGGAGAAACCATAGGTTTCAGTTCAGTGGGTTTACCCTTCTGCTTCTCTTGCAGAAGTTTGAGAGCATCCCTGGTGATTAAACACAGTGAAATATTGACAACAAAGAAACTATTTAATAAGTCCCTAAGTATTACTATTCCATCACTTATTTTAACTAATTAGCCACTTCTGTACATTTAAATTTCTGTTGCCAAAACAAACATTAAGAAGGTGATTATTATTAACTGATATTAATTTTATGTTATTTTTGTAGTATCTTCTTAGTATATTCTCATTAACTTCTATGAATAAAAGGGCTTGAATATGCAGTAACAGAAAACATTTGTGTTAGAGAAGCATAACAATCATCATTAGTAACTGTAAGTGTACAAAGTGATTTGTGAATTGCACTAACAATTCTTCTAAATAAGACAGTACACTTATTCAGGCTATAAAGTCTGAAGTAAAAGCTGTTTCATCTGTCATATTTGTAATATGAATTTAATGTAATTACTTAGTGCTAATTGAAAACTAAGTAATAAATTTAATCACTCATTTCTCTGTACCCTTCTGCCATACAGTCAAGTACAGATGGCAAACAGGTCCATACTCCGTAAGCCATGTGAAAGACAGTACCACACTAGAGAAAAAAAGCCAAAACCTGGGTAACATCTAAACAGTCCCAGGTGTGGTTGAACCTTGCCTACTCTATTCTCCCAGGATTTCATAGCTACCACCACAACATTTCCCTCTTTTGGGCACATTATGACAGATATGAGTAACTCCCATCTTAAACCATGATACTACACCTACTGCAGGTACACTGTATTTATAAAGCAGCATGCTCCATAAATTGGCAGAGAAAATTAAAAACAAATTAAAAATCAGACTCTTTACAACCCTACCATGGTTTTGAAACACAAGCCATAAATACTAAATAAAGCTGTCTAATTTCAGTGGACTACTGTTTGAGTGAGAGTCTATTCTTGAGTTACAGTCAAGAGTTTGTTATTAAATTTATTCATTAAATTAAATGTAGAAAGAACAAAATCTCTGAACATTATGTGTTCTTAGTTCTTCTTAAAAAGTAGCACTCCAGCACCAAGAACTGAAAACTGAAACGCTCTCTATGTTCTACATACTGCATTTTATCAATTGCTGACTTGCTTCAATTTATTTTTAGCTCAACAAATGATTTTTTGCTTCAGGAAACAATATTAAAAATAGAAACTGAGCTCAAGATATAATTTGACATAATTAAAAGTTGTTACTTGTTTTCCCATATTAACATGCTAGCCAAAATTTGTTTTAAAATTAAGTGTTTAGTATTTCACACCGCTACTATATCAGGGAAAAAAATTAGATTTCATAGAATAAAAATCATTCCCTACCATTATAATTTGAAACAAAAAAAGTAACTGCGTGACATAATGCAACTTTTTTAGTTAACACATTAGAAGCTACAAAAAATTACTTAAGGGTTTTAACTTCGCAGTCATAAGAGAGACCATCTGGTTTTGGTAGCTTTTAGTGTGTTAACTGAAAAATGTATTGCCAAAATTGAGCTTATTTTTAGAAGATTCACTCAAGACTTTTTGAAACTCATTTGTGAGCATTGCATACAAATATGTACAAAATATACATATATAAAAATCAAAATTCATAAACATTTGTTACACATACATATGAATAGACTTCCCTTCCCCCCCCCCCCGCAATTCCACACCATTTAACTGATTAGGAAAAACAGGTACAGCAATGTTATGACTGTCATGGTTGCAATACTGCAAGCCTGAATATAAGTAAAGTTGGAGGAGGCATCAAACCAAATAAGATTAAACAGGTTTTAGTACAAGTCAGGCAAATAGATACTTTATTAGAACTGGAAAAGCAAGGGTTGGTCACATCTTTCCAACAAGTCTATAAACTTCTAACAACACAGGATAGCAAGAGAGAATGATGAGAGAGAGGGAGGTAACAAACATGAAAGAGCAGTCTGCTCCCCAGAAAAGATACCACAGCCAAATAAACATTTATTAAACAAAAATATGCCTTACCAAATTGTTATTATTAGAAGTATGCAGATTCTGGCAACTCTGTTACACTTCAGTTTACCACTACTCCAGAAGTGTATTGTCTTTTATAGAGTCACGTTAGCAAAAATCCAAAAAACAGTGACAGTAAACCGAGTATTTTGCATTCCAAATATACTTTGCTTGAAATGGACAATTATACGGACACCTAAAAATCACTAAGAATCCAAGGTGCAACAAGAGATGTACGGATTGACACAAGCCTCCTCTGGTGGCAGTTACTGTTACTAAACTGTCCTCATCCCCTCTCATATGCACATGTCTTTTCTCAATTCCTTTAAGATATCCTGGAAGAAGGAAAACGGTGAGAAGAGAATGCTACACATCAAACTTTTAGGAATCAGACTTATTGCCCTATTACCATTATAGAAGGAGCTCATTCCTCCATAATGGCAGCTGACAAACTGCACACAGCAGAGATCCTGCTGTACCCAACACGCACACATGAACACGATCTCCAGAAAAACAGCACTGCATCTCTGCACTGTGCTTTATTTGCAAGCTGAAAATGTCTGAGCAGAGATCCCAAACCACACTAACTGAACAAGAGCTGGTAGGAAGGCACTGATGGGAGGAACACGGCCTCAGAAAAACACAGTTCTTTGTAACTAGCCTCCCCACTTTTTCATGGCTGCATTTATAAATCCCTAGATCACTAAATAGGATGGGAAAGGACAGGAGTGGCCTGTAGCGATCAATTTTAACATAGCTCCCCCAAACACAGTGTCTGAGCTGATGAGTAGAATCTTTGCACGGTACAATCTTTGACAGAATTAGTGAATTAGTCAGTACTGACCCACCAGTTTTGTAGTATGTTTTTGAAGAAAGCAAAGGATTTTGCTTAGAAATAATAAAAAAAAAGCTGCCACTCCTTTAAAAAAAAACCACAAAAAACCAACAACAAAACAAGCAAGAGGAAGACAACTGTAAATCAACCTTGCACAGACACATAAGAAAAATATAAATAAATAAAAGCATATAAATAAATAAAGTATCAGCCCACTAAGGAAGCAGATTGTGGCAGAGAAAGCTATTAAGTAAAAATTCCTATTGTTATTAAAAATTTTAGAGTGAGTTGAATTTAAAGATAGAAAGTCAGGGGAAAGACTCTTGCTTGCTTATGTAACTCACTATCTTTCTTTGTTTATTTTAATCTGGTGAGTGTAGCAAAGGAAATACCTCCCTGAATATCTGTAGCAGCTCTCTATAAAAATCTGCACACTTTATTTCAAACTAAATATAATGGCAGAGTCTGTAGGCATATGAAAGATTAACCCCATTTCAAAAGAATGGTTAAAAACCCCCAGGCATTCTGTACCTTAAAAAGACATTATGAAGTCAAATCTTTCGTATAAAAGAAAGCAGTTTTAAAAAGAAATTATTTTGCTAGATAATTCTCATAGCTACAGAAAAATCTTTGCTACATCTCCATGACAACTAGGAAATGTTAATTTACTAGCTCAAAGTCCTAGAGGGTTTCCACCTGCCATAGTCTTGTTACACACCACAAATTACTGTTACAGTTACATAATTAAGAAGAATTATCTCTGATGATTTCTGTTATACAGGATATTATATCTATTCAATTCCTTATTTTATCTCAACTCAGGCAAAGATCATAAGAAAAAAAAGTTTTGAAAAAACTGTCTGCTTTTCTGGGTTCAATTCCAAGTTATACTAACTTGGTCCTGGTTGTCTTTGACTGGAACTAAAACAACAGTAGCCTGAAAGGTCTGTGTAAGAGAATGATGGCATTTGTTGAAAGGAATAATTTTACTGAGAATGAAAATATTTATTTCTGCCAAAATCCTCACCTCCAATAACATACACGCTCATGTGAAGATAATGCATCATTTCAAGGCTAAAGGCACTGGATCTACCGTCTTTTTATATACAACTTCCCCACTTAGAGGCTTGACTGCCAATGATTACAAGAGAACACTCAAAAAGTTTAATAAACTACTAGAAGCCTGATCATAACAAACCACAGCTTCGTAAACAAACATTCTTTAAATCATAGACAGGGAAAAAAGGGAGAAAAACAGAATTCTGGAATTGCTTATCATTACACTTCACTGCTCTCCCCAGTCTACTAAAAATGGGAACAAATGAAATCCTGACAGATTTCATAACTGAACTTCAGTGAAAAAAAGCAGAAGATCTGAAATCCCCAAGAGTTAAAGAAAACACACCACTGGTATTTTATTTTGGCTCTGTATGCATCTTGGAGAAGCAAAATACTTGAGATACACAACGGTAGCTCACAGTGGTGCTTAGGAGTCAACAGTCATCATTAGGCTGAGCTGCAGGAAATGTGACAGCATTACCACACAGCTAAGGTGGGACATAAAAAATATTAATGTTTGTTTGTGGTTTTTTTTAATTAAGGCTTCTTAAAATATTTCCTAATCTATTCTCCCTATCTTTTCATTAGGTTTTTCAGATTTAACTAAGCCAATCCACAGGAAAAAAAAGAACAAAGACTAGGCTTTTTAAATACATTGATATTAATCTCATGGTGATTGCTCTAGTTTCAAAGGAAGAAATAAAGAAATATGGGGTTGTAGCTTTACCAAAATATCTACATACTCTTTAGTGAAGATTCCTCGAGGCCCAGTAGGTGTTACATTGCTTGGATCTAGTCCATGTGTTTCCAGAATGTTGCGAGCTGCAGGACTTAAACGAACCCTAAAGACATGAGGGGAAAAAATAAACTATTTAAATAATAAGATTAACTTATTTCATTTAATGTACATCAAGAGAAACTACATTTCTGTCTGAAAGCAGAAATGTGATTAACTACAAAGCAGAGTACATAGCTACAGAGTACCCAATGCACCTTAGCATGACTTGCTTTCTGAAATGAGGAAAAGAGCCAACATGTAGATATTTCAGAATTCTTAGATACAAAAGAAGCAACATATTCATAAAAGAATAAATACTTGGTTTCAAGTCTTTCCACAAAACCTCCAATTCATTATTTCCTAAAGGAGACTGTATTTGCACCTCATTGAATTTTAAGAACTGTCTATTAAGCTCTTACCAAAAAAAGGCAGGTCAAAAATGATCACTTGGTTCTGAACATGCGGATACATCTCTAATTAACAGTTGCAGTGAGACATCACTGTCTGATATTCTTTGGTAAGACATAATCCTTTCAAGGATCCTTTCAGTGGATCATCCTCCTACTACAGGTAAGGCTTGGGCAATGACCTCAATTAGTTCTCTTTCACTTGCATGAGAAAAGCCTGAATGCTGCCAGCACTTAGTAAACAGAATAAACCAGATTGAAAAGGTAATGAGGTTGGGGGGAAAAAAAGGAAAAAAAGAAAAATCCCACAAACAAGAAAATACAAAACTTCAAACTACAAAGTTTACATAACACATGCTACAAAAATTAGTTTCCTATCTTTTCTTTAACAGGCTGTAATATCACAGCTTTTGTGCTATCACAATTCACTGCAAATAAGGAGTGATAAATCCAAACAAGACATATCTTGCAAGATGAAGCAGTGATTTATAGATTATTGTTACCTGACTAACCCTTTGGAGCTGACTCCCTCTCCAGAATGTTTATAATGCTTAGAGTACCTTAACAGATTAAAACAAAACAAAACAAAGACCACATAAAGCCACTCTTTTGAGTTTTTCACATTTCACTGTTATGAAAATTAGAAGAATATCAAAAATACAAGAGCTTGGAA
Source organism: Chiroxiphia lanceolata (assembly GCF_009829145.1). NCBI lineage: Eukaryota > Metazoa > Chordata > Aves > Passeriformes > Pipridae > Chiroxiphia > Chiroxiphia lanceolata. The sequence continues at coordinate 19,858,091 of NC_045642.1, read as the reverse complement.
GGGTTTTAGAGTGTTCCATTTGTTTGGTTTTTTTAAATCTCCTAGAAATAGAAACAGGAAACCAGTTATAGATACACTGAGCATCTGATGCATAAGCATTAGTGTCCACCATATATTAATACAACTTCTTCCTAATTGTAAGTTTAAAATCCTTCATAAAGCAATTGCACGTCAGAATAAAAGTACATTTTATTCTAATAAAATTATGTTGTTTGAACTGACTTATTGGGCTTACAAGCAAAGAAATATTTTAAGCATGCAAGCCTTATAATCTCACACATACTGAAACATTCTTAAACTAACAGCCTATTACTTGAAGTAAAAAGGGATTAAAGACTATTTTTGGTTCATGTATACTAATCTAACAAAGAGTTCCATTTCATAACAAACACAGAAACCTACTGCAGTTTTCCAGGCTGAGGTTCCAATTTAGGAGGAGCTGCAACTGAAGGACTTGCAGGAGCTGAGGGACGTGCAGGTGGCGGTGGAGCCAGGGAAGATGGATCACTATCAGCAGCTGGTATTTCAACTTGCTTCCAGTCCTGTCCTTCCTCTACCAGCAGACCAATTAGCGAGCCCAAGCGTACATTTTTGCTTCCTTCGTCCACCTAAATTTAAGGCGATGAGAACATTAAGTTACATAGTGTGCTGCCTACTCTAGTATGACTAAAAATGGCAGATGTGAAAGTTTCGGGTGTGCTAATGACAGTTCATCAATAAAATATATCCCATTTTATTCCTATTATTAGTAAGATGACTCAAGACTGAAATGAACTATAATTGCTATTATAAGGTTAGGAATATTAACCTATGTCCCCAAATTCCATACACCTCAAGTCAGCATTCAGAAATCAAAGTAAGTTTTTAAACACACAGCCTTTGCAGCTCCGAACTAGAATAGACAAACTGTTACAATTTTGCTTAACTTTTCGTCTCCTGGATTTTTGAGTCACTGCTTCATTTTCACTATTCACAATACCAAAAATCCTCTGCATAAATCTCAATGAACCCAAGAATCTCTGATGTAGAAAGACCTGAAATAAGTAGAAGGACTTGTGGGCTCTGATGGATGAGAAACTGGACATGAGCCAGTGTGCGCTCGCAGCCCAGAAAGCCAAACCCATCCTGAGCTGCATCTAAAGCAGTGTGAGCAGCAGGCTGAGGGAGGTGATTCTGCCCCTCTACTGGTTAAACCCCACCTAGAGTGATGTGTCCAGGTCTGCAGTCCTCAACACAGGAAAGACGTGGACCTGTTGGAGCAGGCCCAGAGGACGAGCCACATAGATGACCAGAGGGCTGGAGCACCTCTCCTACCAACACAGGCTGAGGGCTGGGATTGTTCAGCCTGGAGAAGGGAAGGTCTTGGAGAGACATTATAGCGGCCTTCCAGGGGCTTATAAAAAGGAGGGGGAGGGATTTCTTGGATGGGCAGACAGTGACAAGGGGAAATGGTTTTAAAATTAAAGAGGGCAGGTTTAGATTAGATGTTAGGAAGAAATTCTTTAGTCAGAGCATGGTGAAGTACTGGCATAGGTTGTCTAGACAAGCTGTGGCTGTCCCATCCCTGGAAGTGTTCAAGGCTAGGTTGGATGGGGCCCTGAGCAACCTGATCTACTGAATAGCATCCCTGCCAGGGAGATTGGAATGAGACGACTTTAAGGTCCCATCCAACCCAAACCATTCTTTGATTTTATGATTCTATTACTGTCTGTACACATAACCAAGAAGAGTCAAAAAGATGCTAACTTTGCTGACAAACCAACAAAGCATAAGTGACCTTGACAGGGAGAAAAAACTGGAGGAAATTAAGTGCACAGTGAAATTAAGTTCCCTTGGAATTGTTGCCACAGCAGCATAGTGCTTTAGTCATTAACACACATAAAATAAAGTAAATGTTTATTGCCTCCACTTTGGAGAAAAATGGACAGAACTTCTGCTGGCTCATTCTGCAGTGGAGTTTTTATACAAAGCAGCTTCAGTTCATACTAATTCTCATTTTGGTCACAAATGAGAAAATGGTCATGGATATTAATGTTAAGGAAACTTCCCTGTCTGACTATCCAGGAGCCACTCTGACAGTTACATTTGCTCCACCCCAGATTTTCACTGCTGGGACTTAAGCCCCTTCGCATCGGGTGGCTCCAGTGACCCAGTGGGTGCCCCATTTGATTCCCTGCACACCCCACACAGTCAGACAAGGTTTCCTTACCAGCTCAGCCCTTGGTTTCCCACAGTAGAGTCCCAGAGACCTGGATTCTTAAAGCAATTTTAATTGTGGTCCAGTAACACAAAACCAGTTTGAGCTGGTGCCTCTGGGGAGGGACCCCAAACAAAGGAACCTCTGGGCTTTTATATTCTCACAGTCTGTACCCCTGATAGTCTGGGATCTTCCTGCTGTGTAGTTGGCTCCTGCAGTGTCTGAGCATCCAGTCACCCAGCCAGTGCCCCAGTGCCACAGGTCCCTGTGCCCTTTGTTGTGCAAAGGATTGGCACCAGGTCATGGCCCCTTTCCTGGGACTCCCTTTCCTGGGTTCCCCCCACACAGGGCACAACCTGCAGCTCACACTGCAGCTGCCACGCCGTTATGTGCTCTATATGTATTCCTCAACAATCAAATACAGTTCTTAAACAGTCATCATCTGTTTTGTTCCAAATTGAACTAAAGTATTTTAGGAAAAAAAGTAAATCAGTGTTAATTTAAGAAGCAACTCTACTGAAAGAATAATCACCATTCTGACATTACCCTTCTAATGTTTCATCCAGTTATTTAATCTTTTACTGCATTTTACATTGAATCAGATGTGATCATTAAAAGACCCATTCAGACAGAAAAGGAATATATATGCATAAGTTTCTATTTTACTGTTAGCCTGCTCTTTCTTAAATCATACATACTTAGATTATACAGTCAAGAAAAACCAAGAAAGCTTACAGAAATTCAATTAATTTAACCTAATGAACCTCCTATCTTTAAAGGTAAAACCCACAACTTTAGACAGACAGTGTGCTATTTTGAGTCAGTCTTCCATACAGAATTCCATCAAGATAGTTCAGAATTGTAGTTGGAATTAAAAGACACAATTTTTTTTCTTTCATTTCTTTTAGGAAGTGAGTAAAATTCAGCCAGATGCTAACTCAGAGGCACAAAACATTCTTAATTTCTCAACTACATCATATCTGAAACTCCTAAGTGGCCCTTGGAAGGACAGTCTTTTCAATAAGAAATCATCTCCCCATCCACAAACCTGACACAGCTAATTTTATAAACTTTACACAAACAACCACTGAATACCAAATACAGTGCAAAAATATCCATTGGATAATGCAGAAAGACTATCAAGGATCATATCTGAGCTGGAGAAGAAAAAAAATAAAAAAATTTTTGAATTTATTGGTCTCCTATTATTTGTTTTCAAAACATTAGGTTTCTTCTGTACTTTTTAGGAGACTGGAATAAAGGCCTTTCTGTTCTGTACTCTAGTACTTTGGCCCACCATCTCTAGATCCCTGGGATTAAAGAAATCCATTAAAGATTGGCTTTGCATAGTGATCTGTTCATGTTCCTCCAATAAAGCTGCCTCTCTCCCTTTAATCTGAAAGATATTATAGTTACTTTCCACTTCCTGGCAACTCCTTCTCAGACTCAGCTCTTGGCATAGGATTGTGGTTGGATGATATGGATATCTTACCTAAGGAAATTTTAGAATTTGTAATGCATTTGTAATACAAGACAGGAAATGGAAAAAAACACAGCTTCTGAAATACTAATGTTACTTGTAGTTATCATGAACTACTATTAAAGAAAATTGAAAAAAAAAATCGATATTGGAATTTGCTATTTTTTTCTTAATATTTCTCTAGGATTAATTTGTTAATACTTTTGACAGAGACAATGCCCATATCTCCTCCTCATATAATTTAATAAAGTAGTGTCTATAAATGCAGAATAGGTTGCACAAGTTTTTTGTCTAGGCTATTAAGTGCAAAATAATTTTTTGGAAACATTCAAAGCTGAAGAAGACAGAATTAAAAACAGTGAAAGCATTACTAAGCAATTATTTAAATAACTACAGGGAGATTAAAAACAGATTAAAAAATACATCTGATGTGAGACTTCATCCTGGGACTGCAGAATAGATTCTCTGAAGCTTATTATATTTGTTGCTCCACAGTTGAAAACAAAACCTCAGAAGTTTCAAGGTGCTATAAAAAAATTGAACATCTGGGAAAAAATACTCTAGCACTGGAATTAAAAGAAGGAAAACACTTACAGAAATATTACTTCTTAACATAAACTAGTGCTTACATGCAAGTTATCCTGTAGAAATTAAACACTAATGACAATTTCTTGTAAATCCTGATAGATTTCACTTGCAGCTGAGTTCCATCTTATACCACCTCTCCTCCCTACCCAGCCCTCCACTTATTTTGATGCTTTGATTTTTGCAAAGGATGCTGCCTTTGCTTATACAAAAAAGGAAGATGCTAAACAGAACATCAGTTCTTAAAAGCTGCTACATGGGATACTACCCTCCCTCTTCTGTTTTTGCAAAGGGTAACTATGCAAATACATGCTGCTGTAAGAAAATGCAACTGTAGAAGAGATAGGCAACCTAATATACCAGTCCAAAAAGCTTTTGTGATAACAGCAGAAACAGGTGTCTCACTGTGCATAGGGCAGAATTTGCTAGGAACTAGTTCATACTCACACTCATTCTGCTGTTTCCTAAGTAGTTGGACTGCAATTAATATCAGTATATCTAATATATATAATTATGCAATCCACACCTCTCGTGTAGCTATTCTCTAGATGAGATCTCCCTGATCAAATTACATAATATTTACTATAAATACACATCTCATTTTTATTTTATTTCAAGTTCTTCCAAATCACCCTATTGTTTAATTATTGCCGAGGGAGAGAGGAAACAGCTGCTATACACCACCAGCATAGAAATGAGACTGTTTAGAAAATTTCAAAGTCAAGAATTTGAGAGAGAAAAGCATAAGAAACAAAGACACAAAATGTTAGTCCTCCCAAGTAAACCCTGACGATGGAGCCTTGAAGCATAAGGAACACAGACTATAATTTACATGTCTTCTTTTCTTTCAAGTGAGGCATACATTAGCCTTTAAGCACCAGGAATATCTGGAAAACATGTTTTGGAACAAAAAGTAAATTTATTATTTAAGATCATCCACGATTATCTGCACAATTTCTAAAAGGGAAAAAGAAAATATATCCTTGTTCTTGTTGGAAGTGCTACAGGCTAGTTGACAGTTTAAGCCTTCACAGGACACATGAGGGAACTCCACAGATTTGAATATTGTTTGGAGAAAATTTTAGAAAAGTGGTGAATATTGAAAGGGAGGGTAAATACTTACTCTGCCTTTATACACAATTAACAATACACTTTAACTTCCCTCCCCAGAGATAAGAAACTTGAAAATATTTCCATTTTACATATTTAATGCACAAGACAAAGTCTCCCTTAATTTTTAAGCATCAAATATGAGCTTTTAAGAAATGTAATATTTACGTCTACATAGCAGCCGCAACAGAATGCTACAGAATTACGGCCCTACCCTTCTTAATTCTGATGAGAATTAGCATCAGGCCATTTTGAAATAAGAAATACTTTTTTAAAACGTTAGAAAAGAGAAGGAGGAGAAAACAGGAAAAGAGACAGAATTTAACTTGTCTTTTTAGATCACTGTATGCAAAGCACAGTGTAGGACCTGCAAGCAGACCTTAAGCAATCTAGGGTTAGAATCAAGTCCTCCATCCTGATCTCTCTTGTCCAGTTGTTACTGCTTCTGTCTTGGTACAGAACAGGATTTAAAGCCAAACATAAAAAAGGAATCCAAACAAACTCAGCATTATCTCTGTTATATATGCATATAAACATCAATACTCCCAAATTATTTTCAGAGAACTTCACACTCATCCTAGTTCTCGTTCTTTATATTAAACTTAATCAATCTAATTTTAATACAGAACACTATTAACTCCAAGAACTGTCCTCTGGGTCAGCCCATGTTGTATAATGTTCCACCCTGAATGACTAGCACAAGATAATCTAGCACAGAGACCACACATTCCGGATAAAGTACCACCCAAAATTCCACATTCCAACTAACTGATTGTGACTTGTTTTCTGTAACTCAGAGTAGAGATGTCATGAACCACAATATTGCATGAACATAATTCGTAAGGTGTAAAACATACAAAACAACATAATTCAATCAGGGTAACTGAAAATCCATTACATACATACCTAGAATCACGTGCTATATACCAGCTGTCTGGTACATGTGCGAAACAAATAGAGCAATTAGTTCTCCCTAGAAACGCAAGCAAGTGCATTATTTTCAAAGCTGAGCAGAAATTTAGCTATCTAAACTAATTGTTGAGGAAATATGCTAAACAGCAGTCTAAAGAGAAGTTATATCATCCTATCCAGACATGCAGAATTCCTACCAGTATTTTAGCCAATATGCCCTCCTCACTCGATTCCATGGTAACCACTGCTTTGTCCGTTTCAATTTCACACAACGCATCTCCAACATTCACTGTTTCACCTGAAAAATATAACAGAACTTAAGGATACTTATCCTAAACTTCTTTTCAGATTATAGAAATAAGAGATCTAGCCATATAATATAGTCATTTTATATTCTTTAATATATTTTAAAGGTAGTTGCTCCCCCATGGTTTTTAATCATATTGCATCTTTTCTTTCCAAATAAAACTGCCAAGATTCAAGAAACACAAACTGCTGTTATGTGTTCCAAATACTGATGTTTACAGTAGGTTTTCCAAGAGAAAGCACACACACAATGAAATTTATTTCCAGAACCACATACTCAGTAACACTGCCATGAATAAAGTACTGACCCTTCCATATTCATTGTCAGCCACCAGATAGAGCAAGCTATTTACAAATGATTAAGACAATGGTCACTGGCAACAACATCTTTAAGTATCACAGTTCTTTAACTAGTATCTACACTACTAAAGACATTTAAATAAAAACGCCAGGAATTTTATTCTCTTTGGGAAAGCACATCTGAAAGCTTGTTTAATCTCCTATACAGTTAAAAAAGGTCTTTTAGGAACATACATACTTCGTGAAATAAAAATATGCACAAGTGCTAGAAATTGCTTTTGCTACATTACACAAATCCATGATTAATTCTGAAGCATATTCTTCTGCTGCTTTTGAAGAATATCTGTATCTGCTAGCAGATGATAAAGGTATTAAGAGTCTGGATTATTTCAACAAATCAATACTGACTAGATGGCCAACATTAAAACTCAAATTACATTAAAAATTTTGAGGCAGTTGAACATTTTGACCTCCAACAAAATACAACTTTTTTCTTATAGAGACAATACGTGGAAGCTTAAAACACGCCTACAATTTTATATGAAGTAAAATTTAAATATTTCCTCATTACCAGAAATGCTGCAACTACATTACTGATCTAAGCATTTAGTTGAATCCCTGACATCGCTCCATTGTGCTTAACCATCAAAACAAACCCAGTGCAGGTTGCGACCTGTATTTAGGTAAGAGACAAACACTTTTAAAAAAAAATATTATTTTCTGTTTTGGGACTACATGAATTAGAAGGGGAAACTTAGATGTTGTATGATCCTTGTGATCTCTGCAGTAGGAAACAATGGAAGCATTCAACATTCAGTCACTTACATAGTTTTTAAGTCATAAATGTTCATATTACAGAAATTGGCAGAGAAATACATAAGGTAGCACCTGATCTCTTTAATGTAATAATCTAACAGCCACACTGTACTTTGCAATAACTAGAGCATATACAATTTATATGAGGAAGTCAGAACTCCAGGCTCTACATTAGTGTTTTAATTTCACTGGATCATTAATTCAAGAAGCCCATATATCAGCTCATTAGGCAAGTACTTCTTAGCTGTTAAGAAATCAAATTGTTGGGCAAATTCTGTAATCTACAGAGCTGAGATTGGCAAGCAGAAAGGAGCTTAACTCTCTATCTTAATCTGCGATCAGACTGTAAGTGTTCTGCACCATTAAAAAGAAATCTCCGTGCTAAGAGACCTGCTGCAATACCTCCAGCTGTGTAGACAGACAAAGGAAATACTTTCATCCATGTGTTTGTCACACATGACATCTCTTACCTTGGGTACCTGAGGTAGTTCACAGAAAACTAAGGATTCCCTTGCATAGGGAGGGCAAGAGGAAAAGTCTCCAGATAACCAAATAATCCAGTTTTCCAGTACTTTTTTTGTTTTCCTTTCATCGCTGCAGCCATAAAGTGGTCATAAATTTGGAAGGTAATTTATTAAATGCAATTTTAAGAATAAAGCATTCAAGTCTTATGTGTTTCAATACCCAAGTGCAATAGAAAGGATCATAGTTATTTTCAGTAGAGATTACAAAATTTGCTATAGCTCCTAATCAATGCCCACTTTGATGTCAATTACAAATCAGCTTTCTCAATATCTAGGATTGGAAAAAAATACTTTTACAGAGCATATCTTTGCCCTTACACTTTAAACTGAGAGAGCAGTATTTGCAACAGAAGTTGCCTGAAAAATCTGAGGGGGGGTTCATTTGCCTTTTTTTTATTTTTTTTTTTAATATGAGTTCTTACAGCTAGGCTGAATGGTCAGGATCTCTACTGAAGCAGAGTTTCCCTCTGGGAGATCACATCAAATTGGCATTCAATAGCCTACATGCTCTGTTCAGCTACTGACAGACAAGTATCCAAGTCACAGGATACAAACTGCATTCCTTAATGTACTCTTTATAAATGAAATCAGAGTCGACTGAACATAGAGACTGAACTCCCTGGAGCTGATGTCTCAAAAGGTGGCAAGAGTTACACTGCATATGGAAGCTGCTAGCACTGTTGTACATTCTATTTCCTGCCCACAATAACAAGAGGATTTTGGTCTCCTGGGCTGTCAGTCTATCATCTTTCATCAACATTGAATGCATACATAATAAATACAAGTTTTTAAAAACATATTTTTAATCTCTGTGAGAATGACTTTATTACCCACAGGAATCAATATGAAACTGCATTAACAATGAGAAGGAAAGTAAATCTGTCAATTAAATTTAGTGCTTTTTCTTCTGCAGTACTCAAATCATCTGTCCATCCTGTGAAACTGTAAAATGAAAACATCTGATATTCACAAAAAGAATGGGAAAAATTATCAAAACAGTATTATACTGACCCCTTCTGGTTATACAGTGGGAAAAACATTTCATATGGAAGTAGCTTCCTTCTTTCGATTGATTACAAAATATTTATTTTCTTGGATATTAGATTATCAAACATTTATATTCAGCAATGCCACTACTTTTAGATGGCCAGTTCTCTGGAGGATTAAGTAGTTAAGAGCATCCCTTACAGAGAGGAGGAGTACAAGCATTAAATCACTTTGCTATTTTCTTCAAAATTTATCTTGAGCTTTTTTTTAATGTTGTCATTATGTTTATTTTCCAGACTATTAGAGGAAAAAAAGATATTGATAGGAATTTATTTGGTCACAGATGTGTCCAAATAAGACAACATACTCTATTCAGTTTTGGGGGTTTTTTTCTAAATATAAAGTCCAGCAATAAAATACTAAAATAGTTTTCTCTCAAAGTCCAACCATCAATTAAGATTTTATTTTAATTAACTAAAATAGGTGTGAAGCTTTTTTGCCTTTTGCATTAGGGTAGAAGTGTAGTGGAAAGACTGAGAAAAACCATTGTATGGCTTTTGCATCCTAACACCTTTTTTTAAGAGGAAAGCTTATTCATTCATGTTGTAGAGCAAACAGGAATCTACTTCAACTTCTACCATGCTCTCTTTGCTTTCTTTTGCAATTTTGAATGCTATAATTATTGTCAAACAGGTTGCTGTTGATTTTTAATGTCTTACAATTATTGGAAAGTAATGAATAGAAAAAGGACTTTGGATCATTCCTTTCTCTCATAATCTTGGACTCAATTAACTGAAGCTTCAAGTTTCAAGAACACTGGTGCAATTTCTTTTAATAGACACAAACTGCCATATCGTTACTAGTAAATTCTGCAGAAATTCTTACTGGAAGTTTCATGAGCAAAAGGTCACATCCACTACTGGAAATCTCCACATTTGGAAACAGGGTTATGAAAGTAATTTAGATTTTTCTATCAGCTTTAACTGTAGACTATAATTAAGATATTAAACAGGAAACCCTGATAAGCAACTATAAAAATACCATATCTTTCATGGTATTTCATGTCACAGCAGAAAAATGAAACAGAGACTCTCCTCAAAGTCAATGGCTCTCAGACTTTTAAAGTAAAGGATCAGCATGACAAAACTGGGAATTAAAAACAACACACCCACCCACAGCATGGAACATCCTAATGGAAACTTTTAAAAAAATATGATCAATACAACCTTCTGGAAGGCAACTAAAGGAAAAACATTTCAGAAACAAACAATTTCAAAGCAGGTATTGTTCAAGATGACAGCATCCATATAGCAAACATTTTGCTTCAAAATACTCATCCATAACCAGAAAGAATAATCTTATTTTTACAGAATACATTTACATAGCTAAAAAATTATGAAACATGGACATAGAAAATGCTGTCTTACCTTCCTTTTTTAACCATTTCACAATGTTTCCTTCTTCCATTGTAGGAGAAAGTGCAGGCATAAGAATTTTAATACCAGGTGTACCTGCAAAACAAGTACATGGTTATCCAGACTAAATACTTTTTCAGTATAATTATTTTCTCAATTAACTGTTTAACACAAATGAAATTAAAATTGCATGAATCTTAAAGACAGAACAAAAGATTCACTATTATGCTCTTTTTTTTAAGCTTACATTCAAGCATGCCCTCCAAGGAGCACAAAGGAAAACAAGGCACACTACAGAAAGAAATGGAAATTCAAGAACTCTGAATTCCTAGACCTGAAGTTTTGCTGATCGTATCAAAATCCACCACAAGCACTACATCTTTCTTTCTCCTATCCTGCTCCTCCTCCTCCACCCAGGCTGTGGAATTTTTTCCCGATTAAAGCATATCTTTTAAATTAATAAATCCTTTGTGATCCTAGTACTTCAGGCACTTATGATCTGCCTCCTTCATTGATATTTTCCAATGTTTATTTATACTTTTTACTAGTTAACTATATCTACTTAGCAGAAATTGCCTAATTTCAAGTTTCAGTGATTTTATCTTATGCATCTGCTAAAAACCTTGAAAAATTTCTCATTAGTGTTTCTTCTCACGGGTGGGTGTCTACGGAGAGAACAGGTAAATTCTTAGACTTTTTTTCCTTTGACAAGCCAAATAAAAAGATCTGAAGAGTCCAATATATTTAAGCAACACAACAGCATAACCTCTTTGGCCCTGCAACACTCTGCACCAGACACAGCCAGTGGGCAGGTCACTGCACTTTGCCAGTTGACTGAGCTGGCTCAGTAAACCCACACACAGAAACAGCACCATGTAACAGCAACCTGCCTGCCATGTTAGTGGGATTCTTCCAAGGGCAGAGCTCAGGAATACAGCACATTCCTTGGCTTCGTAGCAAATTACATCTCTTGTCACTTGATCCGCTACAGCAAAGCAGTAGTCTGACATTAACACAAGGGATACTACCTTTCTGAACTTCCAAGAATAGTTATGATGCCAAAAGAAAATATCTTTTTAGGTACAACTTTGTAAAAACAATTTTTCAGTACCTGGCTCATTTTTGAGGCTCTTTTTTAAACTATTACGTCTGAATCTGTATTTAGTTAGACAACAGAAACAGACACATAGAAAGTACGTTGTATACAACAGCAAGGTTCAATTCTGCTTCATATTCCCTTCTCTCTAATACCTATCAAGAAGGGTTATTATCATTCAATAGGAAACAACACCACATTTCTCCCAGTTGCTATATTGCTTAGAGCAAGCAGAAACAGCTAAAAAAACTTCAAAATTAATCCTTTTTAATTTTTCTTTTACTCATTATCTGCTTTACAGTTCAAAATTCTTCTAGTTCTTCGTTGTTCTTTTTCTTCCAGAAGCTGTGCTAAGGTCCATGGAGGACAGGGAGGTGATTTGGGACAGCCAGCACGGCTTCACCAAGGGGAAGTCCTGCCTGACCAACACAATGGCCTTCTGTGATGGAGCAACTACATCAATGGACAAGGGAAAGGCTATGGGTATCATCTCTCTGGACTTCTGTAAGACCTTTGACATAGTCCACCCCCAACATTGTTCTCTCTAAACTGGTGAAATAAGGATATGATGGGTGGACTGTTCCGTGGATGAGGATTTGGTTGGATGGTCGCATCCAGAGGATAGTGGGCAATGTCTCAATGCTCCAATGGACATCAGTGAAAACTACCTCTTGGGGTCCTGGTGGATGAAAAGCTGGTCATGTGCCAGCCTTCTGGCTCACAGCCCAGAAGGTAAACCATATCCTGGGCTGTATCAAAAGCAGCATGCCCAGCAGGTCAAGGGAGGTAATTCTGCCTCTCTGTTCTACTCTGGTGAGATCCCACCTGGTGTACTGCATCCAGCTCTGGAATCCTCAGTACAGAAAGGACATGGATGTGTTGGAAGGGGTCCAGAAGAAGGCCACAAAAATGATGAGGGATGGAACACCTCTTCTATGAAGAAACATCAAGAGAGTTGGGGTTGCTCAGTCTGGAGAAGAGAAGGTTCCATGGAGACCTTATTGTAGCCTTTTAATACTTAAAGGGAGCTTCTAAGAAAGATGGAGACAAACCTTCTAATAGGGCCTATGGCAACAGGACAAGGGGTAATGGTTTTAAACTGAAAGAGGGTAGATTTAGACCAGATATAAGGAAGATTTTTGGTGAAACGCAAGAACAGGTTGCTCAGAGAGTTGGCAGATGCCCCATCACTGGAAATATTCAAGGCCAGGTTGGATGGGGCTCTGAGCAACCTAATCTAGCTGAAGATGTCCCCGCTCACTGCAGGGGGTTGGACTAGATGACCTTTAAAGGTACCTTCCAACCCAAACCCTTCAGTGATTTTTTAAAAAATGTGAAATGGAAACACTGTAGTGAACCCCTAATGACCTAAGCAGCCATCAACGATCTCCACATTTTAAAATGCACCAAGAGCAGAAAGGGAGTAATTTACCCCCTAGAGCCCTCTCAGACAGCAACACAATCAGGATCATGCTCCCCCAAACACTTGTATTTTGTGGAAATCAGCCCAGTTGCATGGATGATGTTCCCAGAAGACTGCATGAGCAAATACACATATTTTTTGTCTCAGATTTATCACGGTACTTAAATGTTTTTCAGTTTAATATTACTCAAGACTGGAACGTTTAGAAATTTATCCAGACAATGTTCCTTGTAATGCTGACAAGTCCCATATGAATTACCTTCAAGGATTTTCTTTAAAAAGTTTATTCTTGCAACCTCTCATCTTGGACCATTACACAAAGAAATGAACTAACATTAAGTATGTGAATGCCTATCTATTTTCATTTTCCAAATATAGTTTTGTACTATTTGAAAAATGACTGACAAATTACAAGCTAACAATTGACTTTACACTATACGTATTTACTCATAAAGAGTATTAACAGACAGCAGCAAGCAGAAAAAGAATACATTACAGGATGCAAAGAAGTGTTCTCAGTTTCACTGGTCTAACTCGACAAGTCTAACTTTGACAATCAAAACATTATTTTGAAGTCATATCTCACAAATATCTAGGACTGCTGAGAACTAGTGGATAGAATTCCCAGAAAAAAAAGTGAAAATAATCCACATTTTTAACGAGGAAAAAATTAATTTTTAAACACAGTGGTTTACATGTTTCACTTCTACGAAGAGCCACTTGATCCATTTCCCAGAACATGTTTCATCCTTTGGCATAAGTACAAAACTGAGCAATAAATTTGTGCAACTGCAACATTTTCCCTTCAATGTTATGAGCAACTACCACAAAACATGCAATCCATTCTGGTCCTTTGATCAAGTCAGGAGAGAAGATTCAGCAGCAAGTACCCATTAAAAAGTCAAAAAAAAAAAAAAAAAGGATACAAAGTAGAAGCGGGAATTAAAAAAAAAAGTTAAGGCACATGTCAAGTCTGAAAATGAGAAACTGCCACTTTCTCTACTGCCACTTTCTCTACTATTGTGCCCTACAGCAGGACTGATAACTGTAATGGAGAAGCAGAACTCAAACTGACCTAGGTGGTCTCTGACTACATCTTTAATAGCCAGTGCAGCTGTTAACAATCTTCCTGGGCACTTAACTACTTATTACTAACAGTCCCACTAAAACAAAATCATGCCACACAGAATAAACCCACTTGACACTACATAAAAACTGCAAAACCTCTACTAAATGGGAATTCAGACAAATAAAATGGTAACTCAAAAAAATTCTTTCCTTCATCCTTCCTCAGCTTTCCACCTTCTCCAAGAAGGGATTCAATGCATATTTAGGCTGTATATCAAACAGTGAGAAGAGCAGGGCTTTAAGAGAAGAACAGACCAGTAGACCTCTATCATTTCCCATAAATTACAATCTAAGAATCCCAATGACAGGGAATTTTGTATTTAAACTTACTCAGTGTAACACAGTTTTATTACCTCTTCTTGTCCTCTTTTTATATGGAACCAACTACAGCATTTTCATACCAAAAAAGCCTGCAGTGAACTGAAGAGAAATGCTTTAATGTGCCCCACAGAGAGGTATTTCATAACCTCCTAATTCATACTCTGTAGTCAATAACTGAAACATTTACTCCAACTTGACACCAATTCTAAGACTAAGATACATTAAAAACAAATGAAAAATTGACAGACCTCTAACATAAAGAGGTCATTCTATTTTTTCTATTTTTCTTCCTTCCCTATGACCAACAAACTAGGAATTCCATTTTGAATTAATTGTTTTAATTATGCAAGACAACTTTTCCTCTACCACCACCATAGACAAGGATAGAAACACAGACAGAAACAAAACATTAAAGTAACACAACCAAACTAGATCCATATGAGCCAATACTTCAAATGGTGGTATTTTCAGAAACAGAAAAGAGAAAAAAAATAAAACTAGTGCTAAAATAAAACTGACTTAACTTTAAATTCTCAAACTAGGAACCAAGAGTGAGTTTTATGTCCAGAAGAGCTGTAGTTTACCAGAGAAAACATGAGTTTTCTTTTTGTTTTCATTTTAGAGGCCACAATAAACATTTAAGAAAGACAATGTCACCAAGATATACACCACCTTGAAAAGCTGTAAGGAATATTAGAAGGGTTCAGAGAGGAAAGACTGAATGAGTTAAAGGAGTGATATATCTGCCTTAAAACACAAAAGCTTACTGTAAGAAAGTAAAAAAGGTTTCACTCATTTCCATATCCAATTTAGAAATTTAACTCCAACTAGATATAAAATACAGTCACCACAAAGATTGCGTGGGAGGACTGCAGACAAGACGTCTCTAAAGAGTTAACAATAATTTCAAGGTAGGTAATCCTGCATTGGGCAAAAAGACAAACATATTATATGAAGAAAGAAGCAAATTTTTTCTAATAAAATTTGAAAATAAGTAACACTCATTTCAAGAAAGGGATAGACTTCCCTATATCACACACAGCAGGTTTTGCAAAAGGAAAAGGTTTTCATACTGCAAAGCTGCAAAAGCAACAAGTGCTGGAAAGAAGGGAATACTGAGATCTAAACCACAGTCATTAAAAAGTCTCTGAACTACTACTGAGTTTTATTACACAAGCTTATTTCTTTAGAAGTGCACTTAAAACCCAAAGAGTTCATGCTCAGCATCACACCAGGACCTCATAACAATGCACCTGGTTATTGTTTAAATGTTTTACAACTTGTAACTTACAGATGAAGTAGCAAAAGATTACATTTCATTTCAGCATCCAAAACTCTTCCCACATCTCTCAGAGACAAAGGAAAATATGGAAGGTCAATAGATGATCTGCCTGATAATTCTGCAACAAAACTCCTGAAAAACACATCTTGAAAAGTTGTTGCCATAACCTCACACCTTGATTCCTATGTGGGAATGTATGCTAGACATGCAATTAATAAATACAAACTCCACTTCTCTGTTACATAAAAAATAAAAAAAGGAAAAAATAATTACATAAAATACACATTCCATGCCCTTCTCTAATTAGTTGAAACATTACCTGAAAAGTAAGAGGACAGAAGTGTGGTGGAATCTCCAAACATGGACCCAAAAAAACACCAAAAAGTTTCTTTTTTTCAGTGCTTAGCTATACTTAAAACCTAGAAAACACTCCCCTGTTTTCCATGGTAAGAACTTTTCTCCTTGTCCACAAGAGAACATTTTCATATTTGAAGGCCTAATCTCCCATCACTCCATTTTCCTCTCTAGATTCCAACTCCTTCAGGTGTTTTTACCTTTACTAATTCTCACTTCTCTCTGCAGTTTCTCCTTTCAGCCCATAGGCATCCTAATGCACTTGCAGTGCCACCGGAGACCAAACCAAAGAGCACCCTGCCAAACAAACCCCTCTCATCCACCTCCCCATCACTGCTGCTCAGTTTCTGCCCAGTATCAGCGGCCTCTTACTCCAACACACACCGGGCAACACCGGGCATTCATAGCTCCCTGTCCTCGCACAGCCTTCACTTCTTGCCCAGTTCAGGACGAACTGCCTCCCGTGGGAGGGACCCCAGGTTGGAGCAGGGGAAGGACTCCGACTGCTCTACCGGAGCAGCGCCAGGAACAACCCGGGATGGACTGACCGTAACCCCCATTCCCGTCTTCCTGCACCGCTGGGGGTGGGAGGGAGTGCTAGAAGAAAAGTGTTTTTAAGATTTGCTTCACTTTCCATTATCCTGCTCTGATTTCGACTGGTAATAAATCCAATTACTATCCCCGAGTCGTGTCTGCTCTGCACACGACAGCAGTGGCTGAGTGACCTCCCACTGCCCTTATCAAGGCATGAACCTTCTCTTATACCCTCTCTCCCCCGTCCAGATGCGGAGGCAGTAACAGCGCGGCTGCGGTGGGTGCCAAACATCCAGCCAAGGTCAATCCACCGCAACAACCCGCCCTCACTCCTCACTCCCCGCCGCAGGTCGCCGCAGGCACATCTGCAGCAGGGCAGCCATCACGGCGGCCTGTCACTCACCCAGCAGCTCCGGGGTGCCGTGCAGGTGCCTCCATCCCACTCGTCCGGCGACGGGGAGCCCCGCGCCCAGCGCCGCCCGCCCGGCCCGGAGCAGCCTCAGCGCCCGCTCCCCGCTCAGCCGCAGGGACGCCGCCATCTTTCCGCTCCCGGCCCGGGGCTGCCCCTCTCCCTGCCTGAGCAGAAAGAACCCGTCCCGCCCGCAGCCCGCGATGCCGCCGCCTCAGCCCTGCGAAGCAACGGCTTCACCGCCCCCGCCCGCCCCGCCCGCGGCACCAAACGCCCCTATTGCCCCGGGCACGAGCAAACGCCAACCGCAGGGACACCCGGGCCCCGCCCGCCCCCGCACCTCCCCCGGCCACTGCCGCCGCCTGGCCCCTCCGTCCCCCCCAGTCCAGGTCGGTGCCTGCGGTCAGGGGATGTCCGGCGATCCGCAGGCGCCCCGCGGCGCCCGCAAGAGGCCCCCGAGCGAGGACCCCGGGCCATGGCCGCCGCGGCGGGAGACTCGGAGCAGGTACCGGGGCAGGGGGTCCCCCTGTGGTCTCGGGAGCGAAGCGACCGCGGGGGCCGGGGCTGCCCGTGGAACCACCGTAATTAGCCTGTGCGCCTTCGTAGTTGCTAATTGTTAGAGAGGACCTGGGAGTGTTGGTGGGTGACAAGCTGACTGTGAGCCGGCAGCGAGCCGGCAGCGCCCCGGCGGCAAGCGGGCAATGCAGCCGGCATGAGCTGAGCGTGCTCGGCCTCCAGTATTCGAGGACTAATGGGCATGAAGTAAAATGCAAGAACTTCCACCTCAACATGAGGAAGAGCTTCCTGACGTTGAGGATGGCAGAGCACTGTAAAGGGAAGTCGTGGAGTCTCCCTCTCTGGACACATTCCAAAGCCACGTGGACACGTTCCTGTGTCACCTGCTCCAGGTGACTCTGCCTTGGCAGGGGGATTGGACTGGATGATCTCTAGAGACTTGCAGAATACAGTAATTTTTTTAGATTTGACTGCTGAAAATTTTCAGTGAATACTTCCACTCAGTTTCTATTCAGAAGTTTACCGGCAAATTTGTTTTCTACATAATATTTAATGGTTTTAAAAATTAGTCACTTGTTTTAGTTCATGGAAGTTCTTGGAGTTTTTCTTCATAGCTAACAGCATGTATAAATTTAGGCTAAGATGACAACTGCATAGCAACAGAGAGCTAAACTGTTCATGTTAGCTGTATCAGAAAACTACTGGGCCAGATTCTGACTGAGAGATAGGAAGGAAGACATAACCAGTGGCACCTGTACTTCAACTTATAAATCAAATTTTAAAGTACTTCCAACTGAGATTTGACAAAGAATAATCCTGTTGAGTTGCCAACTGCTTTCCCATGTGTTCACTCCCAGGCTCATTAGAGCAAGAACCATTTTTGTAGTTATGGGAAGTACTGTCATTTTTATTATCGGTAATTTTAGATATGAAATACAGTAATATTTTTATTTAGATAGTTTATGGTTATCATCAACATCTACCTATCCTGGAAAAATGCTGTTAAACTCTGTGAATTGATTTGTAATCCTGGAAATCTACAGAAAAATAGTAAAAATTTCTTGATTATGTTTATTCTTGATAAGAGGAATTTCTGAACTTCTAGAAATTCTTTTTAATAAGTGAAAAGCAATTATGTTCTTCCATGGATATGAATTTTGCAGTAAATTTCTAGATTCATCAAACAGGGAAAATATGTAACAACTATAGGAGTGTTATAATCTAGGTTTTGTTATGGCTGTGTACATTTAATTAAGAATAGCAATATAAACCTGTCAAAAATAGAAGAGACATAATTTTTTTTCGAAGTGAAAAAATACCAGTGTATTACGTAGGTTAGAAATAAAAATGAAATACAGAGGATGTAATTTTGAGTAAGAGTCAACACGATACTGTGGGACTCAGTTTTGAGACAGGTGAATAGATAAAAATTATGTACAGCCATTAATTGTGTATAAATAAATCAGAACAACAAAACAGGGACTCATAGGTTACACATACTATGTGCTTTTATTTGTAAACATATGACACATGCATTAATGTTTTCAGTTCACAGTACATTTCAGAGTCATTAGTATTTGAAAAATGTTTCACTAGTCAGAGTAAACTTCATTTATCTTATTATTTTCAATGACAAAGAGCTGGAAAGTAGTGGCTTCATTTTCAGTTGTGTGAATGGGGAAGATCTCAGGTGGGGTTTTTTCACTGTTTAGGTGTTTGCTTATTTGGCCTGGGGTCTTTTTTCCTTCATGTATGCTTTTATCTGCTGTCCTAATTGTTTCAGGTAATGTGAACTGATGAGAGTTCAGTTCCTGGTTCTTGACTTCTTCATGAGTTTCCAGGAGTGCTGGTTAGAGTCTCGTTTCTATTGCTTCAAATGAGTAAAATGATGATTTTTTTAATATATTAAAAGATACTTTCAATAACAGAAAGGAAGTCAGAGGAGGCAGGAATAGCATCTGAACTGAATGCCAGTTTACATGAAACCCATACAAGAAAAAAAGTGTTACTGAGGTAGTGTAGGTGGAAATATTACCCCATCCCTGGGAGATAAATTGACATAAATACACCTTTCTGTTTCTCTACTTTTAATTTCCTGGTTGATGGGTTCAGTCATATCAAGATCTTTGTGAAAGCACATGTGATTTTTATTTTTACACTGGTAAATGGGGAAAGATTTTCCTTCTTATTCTCTCACAGAGAATAAATAAATTTCTTTTATTTCTAAAAGAAATACTCAAGACAATATGTAAATGCATAAATTCAAGCACGCAGAATGGATTAAAGTAGCATCTCACAGCTTTCTCTGCGATTACTGGTTACATTTATCATATAAATGATTCCAATATTAAATTTTTTTTGTTTTCCAGTGTAGTACTCACTTATTAAAGACCACTACCTGTGAGGAACAGCTTTCTTAGCTGTATGTGTTCAGTGCAGAATCATGTTTAGGATTTCCAATAAATAGTTTTGGCTTGCTTCTGGTTTAAATTAACTATAAATGAATCTCTGACATTACAGATACCTTTGGTTAATATATAGATACAGATTTACTCATTGATGTAATAAACAATGGAATATGGAAAAATTAAGAACTTTTTTTTCCTTCTGAAAGAAATGTTAAAATAATGCAATTTACCTTCTGGCTAAACTGCATGTGAAATAACCTCATATTGTAAAAATGTAGGAATATGAAGTTCACAAAATAATTTGCCTATATTTTCTATGCTATTTTTGACTGCTGTTTAAAAATGTACAACAACTAATAAAATCTGTTCTGCTGAAATTTGTAAATCAAGCAAAATAAATTCACAGAAAACATAAATTACTGTTGTACGGCAGTACGAAAGTACTACTCCTTTAAACTCAGTTTCAGAATTTAAATTCTTAGGTTTGTGGCGTATCTGATGTTTTTTTATTTATTTCTTTAATTTATTTTTAGGATAAGTTACATCCAAGGAATCTTATCCCAGAGCTTTGTAGACTGTTTTATGATTTAGGCTGGGTAACAGGAACTGGTGGAGGAATCAGCTTGAAACATGGGTAAGTAATGATGAAAGAGAAACAATGTGATGGTTAGAGAGGGGCTGGCTGCGTTTAGTAGTTGGTGAGGGCATTTCAGTTCCATGAAAAATGAAAGTCAGGAGTGAGCAAGAAAGCGGAGGGGGAAATGAACAGTCTGTCAAATTTAACCATATAGAAGGGAGCTGACTGGTCTGGATTAATCACTGCAATCCCTTCAATGGAGAGAGACAACTTCAGAGAGGGACTTTCTTCTGTCCTTTTCCTATCTTTGTTTAAGGTAGATGAATTGTCTTCAAAGCACAATGCATTCCCTCTTTTTCATTTCACTGACTATGGAATTTAGAGTGGGTTACACCAGGCACAAGGCTTTCAAATGCCTGTGGTTAATTGAGATCAGTCTCACCCTAGACATTTTGCAGGCAAGTAGTTTCCTTTAAGCAGGAGATTACTATTCTACTGAGGTAATAGCAACAATTTTTGGTGTGAATCTGCTGCTAAGAAGCACTGCTTTGTGTTTTAATTTGCTTGTCTCCCCGAATTCATAATTTCCAAGCTTTTGTGGAGACAGGGCTCCTCTCAGTGGCCACTAAAAAAAGTTCTCATTCTGCAAAATGCCTTACACAGAGCCTGCAATTCTGTCCCCAGTCACGGGGTTGTGATACTAACTTGAGAGTGTCTGACTTCTCATTTTCTGATATACACTCTCATACATGCATGCACAGCCATTGCTATTCAAATATATATTATATATATATATATTTATATATGGGAAGAAAAGTTTCGAAATGCAAATATTTGTGCCGTTTGGACTTTGTGGAGGTCGTTTCACCTCCCTGCTTGATTTTTGCCAGCAAAGCAAGAGCAGTAATAATAATGTGAGCAATGATAAGAGGGTTATTTTTTGTTTTCAAAGCTATCTATGGAAAGATCTTTCTAGCACTAATTTGTCATCAGTAGCTAAATGTAGCCTATTTTCTTTGTCATTTCAGTGCATCTCATGTTGGTTGTGGCAAGACAAATGGCATTATCAGAGAATTCACTAACATAGTAGTATAGTTTTCCTCAGCAGTTTTGTTACTTGGTTGCTCAGACTACACCTATATAAATACATGTTTTAGTTGATATCAATATTGTACATGGTCTAGGAATAGTTATGTGTGTGTACTATACTGCTTTATATCTACAGTAGCAGTAGCTTTGTTTCAAAATGAGTAGCTATAAGGCAGAGATCAGACTATCTTAGAATTGTTACATAGGAAATAGTGAACAATTACAGTTTGATTCAAATACAACAACTGGTTTTACCACCTAATCCTAATCAGCATCACTCATGTTCATATCAACTATTCAGAAAAAAAAATGCCACTTTGGACGTGGGTTAACATATAAAAAGTGGATCTAAAATTCGTTGTCAGATATCTTGTATTTTGAAGGCTGTATTTCATCATTAGAGTTTCCCTTTCTGGTTAAAAAGAAAAAAGTCTGTTTTTAAAAAAAAATTGCATGTCTTTCATTGGTAACTGAATCACCACTTGATTTCCCCATATGTTGCTCTCTCAGTCATCTTGCTCATGCAAAGGACTAAATTAATGCAATGTTGGCAGTGTTAATTCATGAATGTTAAAAATTACAAATATGATAAAGCTACATTTTTATGTACTTCACAGACATTTTACCCCTATGGATATACATCATCTTAAGAGTTTTTATTTTTGGAAGAGTTAAAATCACAGAATTGTTTAGGTTGATACAGACCATTAAGATCCTCGAGTCCACATAAACCTGCCACTGCCAAGTTCACCACTAAAACACATCCCTAATCACCATGCCTAAAGTGTTTCGAACACTTCCAGAGATGGTGAGCCAACTGCTCCCCTGGGCAACCTGTTCCAATGCTTGATAACCCTTTCAGTGAAGAAACTTTTCCTAATATGAAATCTAAACCTGCCCTGGTGCAACTTGAGGCCATTTCCAATTCTTCTGTTGTTACCTGGGAGAAGTCTGACCCCCACCTGGCTACAGCCTCCTGTCAGGTAGTTGTAGAGAGTGATGAGGTCTCCCCTGAGCCTCCTCTCCTCCAGTCTAAACAACTCCAGCTCCCTCAGTCTCTCCTCATAAGACTTGTGATCCAGACCCTTCACCAGCTCCATTGTTCTTGTCCAGGAATACAAACTTCTCATGGTCTGTAGGAAATGTATCTGTAACTTGACTAATTATTCACTAGATGTCTCTATGCTCCTGAATTTACTATGTGACTGTTGAAGCCAAATAGTGATTACAATTGAGAGAGATAATCTAGTTGAGGTTTTTTTGCTAATAAGGAGAATAATTCAGGCACCATCTTAAAATAATTTTAATTTAAATCAATTTTTGTAGTTTTTGTTCATGTAGACCTTGCAAGAAGTGATGCACTTCTACTTGAATTTCATTTAATTTCATTGTATCAGTGTTATCTCTTTATCAATATAAATAGATATATAACTGCACAAAAAACCTAAACTGCACAGTTAAAAAGTAAAGTATTTATATTGAAGAATGCTACAGATAATTATTACTGTTTATAGGTAGTCTGTGGATTTTTTAGTAATAGTTTTGTGACTTACTTTGTCACAGATCAGTATCTGCTTGCAATTTTTCATTTAATTTTTATTCTGAATTCTGGGAATTAGAATTTGAATTATTGAAGGGAGAGGCTTTGGGTAGGAAAAATAAGGCTGCACTTCCTACTTCCTCTTACAAAGGTGAAAGTAGGATTTTGTAACCCCTGCAAGTTAAAGATTTTATAGGCCCTTCTACAATTTGATTCTATTTTGATGACCATCTATATGTCAATGTATAGAAGGTGCAAGAAAGTTCTTAGGGGCTAGATTTGCTATTTCCTTTTCAGTGGATCAAGGGCTCTAATGCCTGTGCAGTTGGAAAGTCATTGCTCAGCTGTGTTTACTGATTTTCCCCGTCTGCAACTTTTCACAGGAATGAAATCTACATCGCTCCTTCAGGAGTCCAGAAAGAAAGAATACAGGTACGTTAAGCTGTGCTTTTACCTCAGAGCTCATCCTGAAATACAGGAAAGTGCCTTTGGTTAGAGTTTCACTTTTTCTTATGTAAAGTTGGAAACTTGTTGCGCTGTTGACTACCCTACTGAAACAACTGATGGTTTCTCCCAGTACTCCACTACCATAGCAAGCCAGTATGTGTTTCAGTGGCCAGTGTATATTAGTCTTGAAGATCTCTTTGCTTTAAATAAGCACAAAACTGTGTGAGATTTGAACTCAAGTGCAGCTTTATTCTTTGTCAAGCTTGAGTATCTTTATAGCTGTCTGGCCACAGTTTCAAGTTACTCTGGCACATATATAAAGAAGCATTAACACCTCGTCACTGTTTATTTTCATTTGAGTGATTACAAATATTTTTCTTGATAGTCTCAGTAAATATTTGGGCTCTCCACATGAAAAGGTGACCTTGTCTATCTGTCTGTTTTACAAAAAAAAACCCAAAATGTAAGTGAAGGGGAGAATGGTAAATGGTAACTATTTGATGACAGCAGGAACTCCCCCAGAATAGCATAATATGTGGAAAGGATTTATCATTTCATAGATCTGAGGATAAATACTGAGGAGTAAAAGGAATCCCTTCACTGATAGAAACGCAGGCTTTAGCAGCAGTGTTCGGGGATATGAACAAGTAAGGCAGGCAGAGGTACATAAGATAACCATGATGGTCTCTTCTGTGCTATCAGTAGCAGTGGCTTGACTGCAGTGAGTGAGGAAATCTCTTGCAACTGTATTTTCTGCTGACTGTTAAAATAACATTAAAAAAGAAAGTTTTATTACTGCCCTGGACAATTCTTGTAGTATTATGAGTATCTAATTGATGCAAAGGTACCATTCATGTAAAGCTACTAAAAGCAAGGTTTAAAAAGAAGTAGTTCTACAAGTTGAATAGATTATTTGTAAGTTTAATTTGTGTCCTTTGTTGACTCTTTAAGTGGGGAAGGAAAAGTACATCTACATTTCTTTTTTTTTTTAAATCAGTTACTACAAAAATTAATTTCCATTACACAATGTCATTAAGTACTATTAGGAGCTAGAATAAATGTACATTCCAACACTTTTATAAAGTTAAAATCACATTCTTTATTAAATATACGGTGCATATGTATTTGTTTCCCTAGAAGGAAAACAAAGCTATTCAAGTCATCACAGGTCAAAATAGTTTCTTCATTCTTACAGCCAGAAGATATGTTTGTTTGTGACATGAATGAGCAGGACATCAGTGGTCCTCCACTGCACAAGAAGCTAAAGAAAAGCCAGTGCACACCTCTCTTTATGAACGCCTATACAATGAGAGGTATGTAGCAAATGTTTTTAGTTCATCCATGTCTGAAACACTGTAAATGTACATCCACAAAATTGATATTCAATACCATATTTTTTATACATAGAAGTTACGATGAAATAAACATGAAATTGTAAAATAAATTGATTTGCACAGATATATATACAATGGAAGAGAATCCGTAGTAACATCCTGTCAGTGTCATTTACAATTTACAGTTTCATCTTCTTGTGTAGCTATTCCTGTGATCATCATCACTGATTTTTAGTGCAGTATATTGGTAGGTTGTGGGGGGATTTACAGCATCTTTAAACCAGTAGTTGCCTGTTCAGCAACTATGGTTTAGATCCCGTTGCATCCATTGGGTGAGATTAACAATTATGAATTATGAATAGGTGAAAAAGGTATGAAACTTTTCTCTTGCAGGTGGACAGTAATAGTGAGCTTTTGATGTTGTGTAAGATTTACATCTGTTGTTTTAGAAAGGATTTAGGAAGTCTCTTCAAGACTTCCTGCACAAGAAGCTTACATGTGTACCTGAGGAATGGCAACATTGCAACTTTATAAGTAGATTATAATTAATGTCTGCCCATTTTTCCATCATGACACAGTAAGGTAACGACAAATGTTTTTTCAGAGAGTCAGTAGATAATTGAAGAAGGCATAAAAACTAAGTAAAAGTCTCTGAACTTTCGTTTCGCAAATAAGTTTGGGAATTCTTTAAAATCTCAGACCTCTGATAAAATAAATAGTGTGTTTCAGTCATTGCAGTATGTAAAGAAATGTACAAGTAGTGTTTCTCCTTGAATTTGTACAAGTAGTTTGTCTCCTGGAATTTGTCACTAACTAAAAGTTAACACTAGTGTCCTAAGACAATCCATAATTATCCTTTATAGGTGAGTAATGATCTCATATCTTCATTTAGGTTGCTGTATATTTTTTCCTCTAATGCAGTAGATCACCATTTGCTAAGAGACCCAATCAAAGGAAATTAATCAAGTATGTGAATAAAATTTTTCTAATAGATACATTTTTAAATTAATTCTAAATTTTTTTTTCTTGTTTTTGTGTTCTTAGGGGCAGGTGCAGTGATCCATACTCATTCCAAGGCTGCTGTTATGGCTACCCTTCTTTACCCAGGGACTGAGTTCCGTATTACCCATCAGGAGATGATAAAAGGAATCCAGAAGTGTACTTCAGGAGGCTATTACAGGTATTTCTCTATATTTTAAGAAAAGAGGCATGATATTTGATCATTTGTTTTCAACAATACAAGTAGATGATGAGTTATTCAAGTTATGTGCATTAAAGTGTGTAACATAAAATGTTAGGAATAAGAAGTAAAAAGACCTCTGGAATAAATGAGTCATTGGCTTTCTGTAAGGTCGCAAGCCTGTGGAAGAGATCTGAGATAAAATCTTGTAATGTCAAGGCTACTGTGGTCTGTTGAGCTACAGCAACAAACCAAATAAAGAGCTACATCCTGAGATGTTGACACATCTATACAGTGTTAAGCTGAAACTGGAGCCAACCAACATTAGGTTGCATTGATAGCATGTGAAATCTACATTTGGGTGGACTTCACATATCACTGCCTGTGCTAGTTTAGGGCATGTTAAGAGAGTAGAGGATTTCAGATTTTACTTGACAGAGTTTGAAAGAGAATTCAGAATAAACAACTCATTAAAGATAATGTTATTACTTTTCAAGGATGAGCTCTGAGGTAAGTGCTGAGTTATTCCAAATTATGTGTGATGGCTTGTTTTGAGGTCTCCACCCACAGAGTGTTGAATTGGGATCTGCAAACAACATTTATATAACATGTGACAAGTAGATGAGAAATTGAAATGTTAAATTCCTTCCACTTTTTGATGTTAATTTTTGTATCTAACTATTGCCCTTTGGCAAGGGAGAAAGCCGTATGTGATTTTATGCCCAAGCACATTTTGTTCCATTTTGGTTAACTTGCCAACCTTTACCTTCTTGTCAGCATTAGCATGTGCATTTTTAATGTGGCAAAATACAATCCCTTGTGTTGAATTTTCTAACAACACTAGTTTTAAAAACATCCACATCAATTTTCTATTTTGGATATGCATTTTGAACTCTCAAATATTGCTAAATATTAGTCAGGAGACATCATATTTTAGTCAGGAGACATAATATTTATCAGGTTCCATATCTCCAAGTTGTCTGGTATCACCCTGTTAATTTACCAGAAAAACTGAAGAAATCAAAGCTTCAGATTATGTGGTTCATAACCACATATTTATCCATACTAGAGCGATTCCACTGTCTTGCCTCACACAAGGGTCCCCATTGAATTCCAAAGAAATTTGATAGTAGAAAATGGAACCTTTCAAGAAAGGGATTGAAAGTATGTTGTTTCTAATTGGAAGCTATCCACGAAAACACTACAGATATGATAATCAGAAGTATTTTTTTGCCTAAATACGACTCCAGTGATGCCAGAGTAATTTTCCCTTCAACTTCTGTAGAAGGAGAATTAGATCAGTAGTAAACAGCTTTGAAAATCCAGACTATGACAAGGTATTTTAAATTAAGTTTTGACTAAATGTAGGCTGCTTATATTTCCATAAAACTAAAGACATATCAAGTATTTAGCTCATTCAGAGTCTTCTTGACATTTTATAGATACTAGTTTTTGATAAAAAGCTTATGGTTATCATTAGGGATCAGTTATTTATACCCGCATCCAAGCTCATGTAGAAAGCAGAACCTAGGAAGCCAATCCATTAGCTCATTTGGCCTCAAATCTAGTTTTGGTGATCAGTATATATGAGTCAAACTGCAAATGGCACTTAATTTTTTTCATTCACTATTTTTATAGCTTCCTTGAAAAAGTATCAGCATTGAAAACTGTAAGGGATGAGACTTTAATTTTCTGAATATTTGATTTGAAGTACAAGCTGTTGCTTTGGGGTTTTTTACCATTGCTTTCTTTCTGTGTTTTATAGAAGTAAGTACTACTAGCATCCACTCATGAAATATCTAAGTGATCTCAATGATAAACCTGAACCTGAAGTGGGGACTTATTAAAACTATTTAAACAAGTTTCTGCCAGTGTTAATTAAGGTTCAAACAATGCCAAATATCCCAGTCCTCCTTCAGAAGAAACTCTTAGGCAAGTTCCACTGAGTAACATGCATAATCTTGTCTTTGGAACTGGGGTTCTGAGGCTCTCTTAAGATCACATGTAGCCCACCAATGACTCCATCACAGAGAATTTATTTTTCATGTGTTGACTCTACTTTCTATTTATATGCCTTAGAAGGACAATCTTCCAGGGGCTTTTTGGACTACCTGAATTAATTTTTTTCTGCTCTCCAGCAAACAGCTTCATTTCCTTCTTCATGATATGATTCTTTTAAATAATTTAATCTGAGGTAAAGCTTGTAGATGATGCCAATACAGGATGGAGAGTTTGAAAAAATTGTAAAGAGACCCAACTACAAAGTGATATGTGAATAAACAGCTACACCTAATAGATTAAAGTGTTATTTTCTTTTTGTGCCTCAAGTGTAGCTCAGGTATTGCCAGCATAGTATGTGTTTGGGAGTGAGAGATGTTCCTGAGAATTCTTATGTTACAGCATGACTCACAAGAGAAGATATCATTAGTGCTGAAAATTTATTAACATCTTTACACAGTCAAGGGAGAATCTCTTTCATAGGGAAAACTTCATAGATCCAAGCGCAGGGTTTTTTTAAATACATGAACATTCATTTTTCTTTCAGATATGATGATACACTAGTGGTTCCCATTATTGAAAATACACCAGAAGAGAAGGATCTCAAGGAAAG
Organism: Chiroxiphia lanceolata; assembly: GCF_009829145.1. Classification (NCBI taxonomy): domain Eukaryota; kingdom Metazoa; phylum Chordata; class Aves; order Passeriformes; family Pipridae; genus Chiroxiphia; species Chiroxiphia lanceolata. Next base: position 19,829,210 of record NC_045642.1, on the reverse strand, counting down.
AATGGCACGTGCAATGGAAAAATACCCAGACTCCTGTGCTGTATTGGTCAGACGTCATGGTGTTTACGTGTGGGGAGGAACATGGGAAAAAGCCAAAACGATGTGAGTACAACTTAGCAACATGCTGTCTTTTGCTACTATACCTCAAAACCTTAGTGAACTTAATGTCATGTGTATTTTCAACCCATTGACAATGATTTAGAACATTAAGGCCTCACTGCATGTATGGGGAGCTTTTGGGAGTGGGTTCATCCATAATTCCAATGCTTGCTTTTTCTTTCATATCAGTATTGGCTAATAAGGTTGCCAGCATTTTCCTTTCATATGGACAAGTCCTTCCTCATATGAAACCTGCAGACAATCCCTGCTTTTATATGACACCTGCCAATACTGTTTGTGTAGCCTTCCCTAGTACCAGTTTTGGAATTTACTTCATCTGCTGATAGAAATGCAACAAAAATGCTGGGCACTTTCCATACCACAGTGTTGGAAGTAACAGTAATAGAGCTGTCCATTCAAACTATTGCATTGGTGGTATAAAGCTTAAGGAAGGAAAATACTAGTTTTCATAAAACATGGTAAGACTTGAGCCTTACTAACATTTCACTTTTTTTCCTTATTGATATTAGGTGTGAGTGTTATGATTACTTGTTTGATATCGCAGTGCAGATGAAGCAGCATGGGCTGGATCCTTCAAAACATCCAGCTGGAGAAAATGGGATCTTGTAAATGTCAACAACATTTATATTCAGGTGTGAATTTATCTGTAAAGATGATCTGTTTGGAGGGAGGGACTACAGATGACACCATCACTTCAGTCTTCTTTCCCACTCAGGAAACTTCAGTATTGCTCATCTTCCCCCAGTCTGCTTTGTTACCACTGCAATTATATCTATGCCTGAAATAATGCTCCTTTTCCATACAATGCAACAACAAAAAAAATGTATTAATAGTCGAGTATGTTCTGTCCATATTTAGCACATATTTACAGCATGGAGTGCAATTGCTTTTTAAAACAAAACAGTATCAAGCATTACCAGTAAAAGCAGTGGACTAAGAATACCCCAGCCTAGTAAAATAATCTATACAGAGATGCCTGAACACCCACAGTTGTTCTTCAGCTTGCAGGATCAGGTTTGATATCAGTCCATCCCTGGTGTTACTTGTATGGTGGATTGGTTGGAGGTTTTTGTGGATTTGATTTTTTCCTTCAGCGGACTTGGCTGGTTGCAGTTAGAGTTTCACTGGTTACTGTCACCTGTTTACCTCATGCAGCGAATTACCTTGACTTTCTGTTTTCTAGTGTAGCAATGATCGGTTTTGAAAGTTTTCATAAGAAATTGTTCAAAGTAAAAGCACATAGATAGCACAGATAACATGAAGGATCCCTGAAACAGTTCTCACAAAAGCAATGTACAGCTTGGTATGGCAAAACACAGTGGTAGCATAACACTTCAGTTTGAGACACCTCTTCCTGAAAACGTAAGCAAGTTAAAAGATTCCAGTACAGAGATTATAAAAGGACTTCTTGGCCAAAGTGGTGGTGTAATTAAACAGGATAGGCTAACTTGTTGCAGAGTTGTCCTATCAGATAATCCACTGCACCCACCACGTTTTCATCAGAAGAAATGACGCATGGTTGCTCAGGCTGCATGAGCCCAGAGCAGACGGGGACTTGGATCATTAGCCTTTATGCCCACACTGGAGGACGAAGCAGCTGGACAGGAGGCTTCCTGTCAGTGAGTCTCTGTGTTAGCAGACATTTGGAGTGCTGCCACTGCATACAGTGATAAAGACATGCTGGCTGCCACACCTGCACAGAGCTACCTCATGGCCCGTGAGAACCATTCTAAAATTACACCTCAGCCCCTACAATTGAATAGGTTGGGCTAACGTAGTGGCATTAATATTCCTTTGCCTATTTATTCTGACTGAATGCCTAATTTTAGAATATTTTCACTCTTACCTTGTTTCTCCTGTGCAGGTTTCTTACATGGTGATGGGAGTTCCAGATTTCAGCTCATGCTGTTGAAGCCAGAAGGGGGTGCTGTTATACTCAGGGGATTGACAGATGCCAGCAGGCGGTTTCGACTGTTCAACGAATCCAAGAAGAAAAGGAGACTTCAAAACAACTGAATTGCTATTTATGAATCCTGTCAAGTGCTACAGTAGGAGGAATGAAAATTGAGATGCAAAAAAAAGATTTTGAACAACTATGGAGAACTAACATGACATTTTGTCTGTGTGCCTTAAAAATGGATATTTCAACAATCTGCATTGGCTGATCCTGCTGTAAATCTACATCATTTAAGTTGTTATAACTCTCTATTTCCAAAAGTTATAGTAGCTTTTATTCTTCAGGAAAAAAGTGAGGGCAACCCCTTAATTAGAAGTTAATAAAGTTTAAAGCATTGTTTGAACTGTGATTCCTTCATGCCATGTTCATAGGTGTTTTTTTTTTTAATTAAGCCTGTAGCATATGTATTTTTAAATTCTCCTAATTGTCATTATAATGAGTAGGAAACACATAATTTTATAGTGTGTATTTTGTAGTTATTACTGAAAGACTGCTCTGGGTCTTGTCTGGTTTTTACATCTTTACATTCCTTCACTTTGAGTAAGATTTTGTTTATTGCAACTTTAAGACAGCTTTTTATGACCTCTGCTTAGCCTCCCTAAGGTAGATTTAATCAAAGTGCTCATTAAAACATTGTATTGCATATTTATGACACAGTGTCTTTCAAGATCTTCTGCAGTGGCTCCCCAGTGGCCTTGAGTGTAAGCCTTGAGTGACCAGTTCTCTGATTGAGCGTTGAGACTTTATTCCCAAGGGTGAATTGAGACAGGGTAAGCACTGACTGACCGTGTTCTCTGCTAGGGGCCTTGCATTCCTGCCACTTTCCCCTACATCATCTCTGGCACTTCTTTGAGCTTCCATGAGGTTAATTAAATCTTCAACCTAAAAGGAAACTACTGTGGGAGTGGGGGATAGAAAATTACTAAATTGTTTCCTAATAAGGCACTGGTAAAATGTTGAATCAAGTCAAAGGTGGGTTCAAAGAGATCCAGAGCCAGGGCAAAAGATGAGATGGCTGATACTGGAGATGGCAGACAACACTTTCCCCTTTTCATGGAGATGACAGTTAAGTTCAATGTCTTGGAAATGTTGGACATGTTTGTCTTTCCCTACTATACATAGTGCTGTACCTGCAGTGTGCAATCTTTGAGCCTTATTGGGGGGGGGGTGACCTTGGTTATTGTGAAATAGTGGTTATCACTACCTTATTGCAGGTTGTATGTTTATCAATACATTTTTTCAGTATTAGACACTTGTTTGTCAGTGGTAAATATTTGAACTGCCTGATTTCTGCAAGTAAATTCCTGTGGTATTCTGATGATGCTTTCAGAATAGTATAATATATAATTGTATAATTCCATAATACTAATGTTCTGTAAGTATAAAGAACGTATAAAGCAGTATATTTACACTTAGTATTGGTTTGTTTTGCATGTATAATGACAAACTATAAAAGAACATTCATGAGGAAAGGTTTTTTTGCCAAATATATTCCTCTAGGGTCATGTTAATTACAAATATTCACTTTCTCATCCAGCTCCAGTTTGCCACTCTGTAGCCTTTCTAAAATTTGTGTAAAACATCCAATTTCTATAGTAGTCAAGAAGTTTTGTCATATAGGATTCCAAGATGTTTGGAGTCCCATTCAGTGATATAGAACTGAGCTAAATGCACTCTTCTCATGTGAACTCTCATCAAAGAAATTAGTGCCTTTACAGCTTTGGTGGCTCATAAACTTGTGAAATGATTACTGTTTCCTGGAGTGTTCAGAAAGCTCCTCCGGTTCAGATCCAATTATGTAGAACAAAAATAGGAAAATTGATCATGTGATTTAAAACTTCTAAGCTCACATAATGTTTAAGTGTATATCATTTTCTGATGTGAATTGTGGGCTAATAAGCCAGATATTTTTATACGTTTGCAGGAAAAGCTTGATCTCCATTGAGCCGATTATCTAGGTTTAGTATCACCAGATAGGCTTATGTCAAAATGACATAATTCCCATTTCAAGTGGCTCATCCAAAAAGCTAAGTTCCAACATTTCTCAATAAAAGTAACTTCCTACCAAACATCCTGTTTGCTTTCCAAGAAGGAAATAAAACTGCAGAATACAGCATCTTGAAACATTAAGAGATAGAACTCGTAACTTAGAGTAAGCAGTTATGATGCCCATATATGTTCTGTAGTGAAAGCTGTAGTGCCTGAACAACTGGCATCCTATTTGCTTTATCTCTGAAATTGCAATTTAAAAATTAACATTAAAAAAGCTCACTGTCTAATGGAACAATACAAATACGTTTGTAACCTTCTTCTAGGTTGGTTTTTGCCATGCTTTTGGGGCAAATAGGTTTGCAACAATTTCTTGCTGTTTTACAGGAGATGGCAAATTGGCAAAAAAATCCCTGGAGCACGTTAAATGGATTACTATTTTATCAAGCAGCAGAAGAAAATACCCAGTTTGATATTAATCCTTCCTAATTTCAAAATTGTTAAAAAAACTCTGAGCAGATACAAGTTTAGGCATTCCTATGGAAGAGAGTTATCTCTAGAGATTTGTAAGCAATAAGGAAATTAGGAGAATGCTTCATTTTTCAAGTCGCTTTGGACTTTCATTTAGGTTTGGTTCTAAGGAGAGGTGAACCCTTGCAGGTTTTGTTTTTGTTTTCTTTGCCTACTTGTTAAGTGAAATTTAAGTTGTGCATTACAGACCCAGAGCCCTCTGAGCTGAGAGACTTTTGTAGCAGAGTGTGTGGAGGTGCCTGTGACTGCGCTTTGCTACCAGCTCTTTAAAGCTTTCATAGAAGTCGGTGGATCTGTATATTTGGCCTAATTTCAAGCCAGCTTCATGTTAAAAGCTGTTACTCCAGAAGAATACTACCCAACATGATTTTTAAAAGAGCAAATTTCTAAGTCCCTGAATCTGGAAAAGAGCTGTCAGGCAATTATTCTGGTACCGCCCAAGGTTTTACTATGTAAATAAGATGATAAATCAAATCTCAATATTTTTTGGTTGACATCATTAGCACAGGGTCATGTTTCTGCTAAATTTGAGTGCTAGGGGTTCAGCATACTGAGTGCACCATTGCAAAATTATTTTGGAGGTGAAAGCTCGAGTGTAACCACAACCATTGTCTGTTTCTTAGGATTTTAATCTATTGAAATCAAAAGCATTTCCAAATATTAATTTTTTAATCTTTTCTATAGTCTCAAGACTTAATCTAGCATCTACTAGATTTTGCTAGAACAGTCAGAAGAAAACTAGTGACTGGCTAGTGCTCAGTACAGAAAATGGACTGAGCAGGTTTGTCTAGGTGGGATTTAATGGGGAATCGTGGAAATTCACGTAGTCTGAATAGCATTTACAAACATTCTCCCTCTATATACTTGCATATGTGTGTTGGGTTTTTTTACTTTTAAGATACTGTGCTATTGTACTAGCAAGTTTCTCTCATCTATGACAGATAAAATTACAGGTTTAATCTCCAGAAACCAGATCAACAAGAATTTTTTTAAATAGTTAAACATAAATTCTTGCTCTTTAATGAACCTCACATTAACTCCGATTTCTCTGATGGTAATTTCTGGTAATTACAAACAGAATACACTGGATATAGAAGAAAGAATAGGTCTTACGTTTAAAACAAAGAGCTGGAAGTCTAGATTTTGTGGCTGATCCAAGTGTTACCTTAAGGTCATGCCTTGAACAGTTCACTTTGATGGGAATTTCAAAAGAGCTTGAATGAATCAGATACTACCCTAAATCCCACTGGAAAGTTAGGTGCTTAATTTCATTAGGCTCCCCAAGGATTTAGCTGTCTTTGTTTCAATCAAGGAAAAAAAAAAAAGGTCGGTGGGGATCACCCTGAGTACATATCACTAGCGTATACCAGTTTGTCCTTAAATGCTTAACTGCTATTTCTTTCCGTACTAGAACCCTGTAGTTTTAAGAAAAAAGGTTACATAAACTAATTTCACCTAGAAGAAATTTTAAAAAGCAAGAAATCAGGAACTAAGCTCTCCTGCTTACTCAGATACATATTAATATTACCACAAGTAACACAGCACAATTTTTATGACTTCAGTTCCTCACTTCTCAAAGGATACCAGCTAGCTGTCTTTCCAGATGAAACATCTCTTTTAAGATGTCATTTTTAAATTCCTGCTCTCCAGACAAAGCAGGTTACCCTCACAGTCCCCATTTCAGAGCAGTTCCTGAAAACATCACTGCAATATGTCAGTAGATTACCTGGGCTCTGCAGGTTGCTGTGCATGTAACACTAATGATTACATTTCTTTTGTCTTTATGCTTCATCTCATTGCCATGTTTTATTCAGTTTCAGTCCTGCTTTTCTATAAGATTGTCCCCCCTCCCCTGATTTCCTTACAGTCTTTGAAACCAAATGTGAACTTAGTACCGTTTGCATTCTGATTGAACTTTCAAACCCAAGAATATTTTTGTGTTAGGAAACATCTCTTTCCTGATTCATCTGCTATATCCCTGACATATCCAGGCATGTCCTGTTATTCTATGTTTGCAAAATTTTGGTACTTAAAACAGTTAATGTGCCTTTTGTATCTCAGACACACTAGGATTTTGCAAGCGTCTGTTGACTGCAAGAGCATATGAGCAAGTATGAGACTGATTTCCTGTTAAGGAGTCACTACATTAAAAGGATATTTGCATAATCATAGACTAAGATAATGTAGGGAAAACCCCTGAGATCATTCTGATGCCAGGATTAAGCCAAGCCCAACATGTAATTTATTTGAATATATGAAAGCTGCTTCTTATCGTTCACTTCTATCTCAAGTCTCTAAGCACTTTAGTTGGCAGCAGCAGGCTCTAACTCCTCCTGGGTAATTCATTATCCTCAACAACTGTTAAAAGGGTTATTTTAAGTTTAACTTAACAGTCCCTGCAACTTAATTAATACAATAAAAAAATTATTCCTTTTATGATTTTTGTCATGTGTTCAAAATCAAGCTACCACATCTTCTTGGGTCATCATTTTATTTGATGCCCTCGCCTTCAGGTTATGATAACTTCGGAAATACTGCATGCACCACAAAAACAAGGGTTCAGGACTACACCTACAGAAAACATAGCAAGTGGGGTTTTTAACTCGTATATAAATGAAGAACTGTCCACATAGGAGTTTGGCAGAAGGACCTCAAGAGAAAGTATATTAGCAATTAAAAATCAAGGCACACAACAGTGCTGTTTCTGAACATCTTAATACTTAGGGCTGGAGGTCTCTGACTTCCGTTTTAAATTCAGTTGCATGCTTTAAGTTTTTATTTGGAGAATCTGTCACGCTTGTCACCTGGTACTTCCTTCAGTTAACATGCTTAGTGGCTTATGTCTAGGGGGCTGTAGTGGTGTCTGAAAGGTTTGGATTTTTTTCACTCATCTTGGATGAGTAAGTTATTTGAACCCAAAAGTCTAGTTGCCAGGAAAAAAGAAAGCAAAAAATCCCAGGGCTGCTGTCATGCTCGCTTGCCACCGTTTAAACAAATGGGGATACAAAGAGATGTGGAGGTGTAGCAAGAGGGCAATTGTTTCAGAAACAATTGCTGTTTCTGAAAAGTAATTGAAGGAGGAGAACCCATTGAATAGCATTTCAGTGACAGCTCAGTCTATCAAGCCTCAAGCCATAGCACAAGAGGGGAGTAACATTTTAAGTGAGTGAAGAGCAAACATTATGATTCTTTAATTGTAGGAAAGGCAAGAAGAGAGAATGCAATCGGGGTCTCAGACACCTAAATAAGAAAGCATCTAGTAGCAGTGGTGGCAACATTAATAGAGAAGCACAGTTAAGCAAATAGGATGATGATCTGCATCTATTGCAGTTTAAGCACTAACACAACACTTCCACTGTCTTAGAAAATTGTACCGTATTTCACCATACTTTAACTATGATTAAAACAGCACAGTTCTAGTAGCCTGAATAGTTAGTTCAATATTATTAATAAAGTATACGTGGACAAACATTGTCCTGTTTGAAACTTCTAGTCATCAGTAAAGTCCAGATATTTTAAGTAGATTCCTACTAGATTTTGGGAATGCTAAAAGCCAAACTATCCCATACTGAAAACTAGGAACTAATTCTGTTCAGACCAGAAGAGAACAATGTCTGATCAAGAAGACAATAGTGTAACCTGAGTATAACCCTTAGTGCAACCCAAAACTCATATTGCACAAAATTAATTACCAAATAAAATGAAATGACAATACATTGCAACCTCTTCACATAGGGAGACAACGGACTGAAGACAGTCATCTCATCTATATTTAATTTCTCTCCCTACTATATAGTCTATGTTTAACTCTAACTTGATAAAGATTCCCAAGCTGCAACACTGAGACCAAAATTGTGGCATTATGCCATACAACAGCATTATGCAAGTCATGAGCTCTCCCTAATCATGTTTCTGTGTATGTGGAAATCTATGCAGAAATCTATATGAAGAAATTTATCAGAAGGCTTAATCTCTGGGGGAAAAAAAAAATCCCGAAACTACTTTGTTTAATTCCTTTATTATTAATGATAGGCCATTCACAGCTTAACTTCCAGAAGTCCTCCGAGGCTCTGTAATGTTCCAATCTGCCTTAGCTGGTTTTTTTCCCTCATACCATATTCAGGATTGATCCTTACAATGCAGGGGATAGTTTTACAAAGAGTTATTCATGGAAGAAGTGTCCACACATGAGAACTGCTTCAGGATGAAAGAAGGAATACAGAATATTCATATGCGATAAAAAACTTCCATTGTGAGCACAAGGAATGAGCACGGGATTCCTAAACAGGCTAATACAGTGCAAATGAATAGGAAGGGGCATGCTAAAAAGCCATGAATAATAAGTGTTAAAAACCCAAAATCAAAGTAATACAGCTGGGATCACTAAAATGCTGCTAGCCAGGAGAGGTTAAAATCAGCATAGTGTCATGGGTTACATTTTTACACCTTGTCAGCTATGCACTGAAATTGTGCTTTTCAATGCTACTAATTAATTAGATGAACTAATTCCGTCTATAGACAAAATTCTCATTATTTTCTGTGCTTTTTAGTCTTAGTTTTACAAGATTAAAATGTCAAAAAGGCTAAGATGGGGCCAGAGATAATTTCACCAGGACAAATAATGTAAGTAACTGAATCCTTCCTTGCAGAATTCTTGTGGGTTACGTCTTTGGTCAGTTGGGGTCAGCTGTCCTGACTGTGTCCCCTCCTAACTTCTTGTGTACCCCCAAACTCATCACTGATGGGGTACGAGGAGGTGGCCTCCATTTTATCTAAGCACTGCTGAGCAATAACAAAAAACATTCCTGTGTTATCAACACTGTTTCCAGCACAAATCTAAAATACAGACCCATACTAAGTACTATGAAGAAAATTAACTCTATCCCAGCTGAAACCAGCCCAAAGATTAAGGTGTGATTTCCCAGTAGGGTATAAATCAATTCCCGTTCGGAGAAGTAATATCAGGTCTTTGACTCATCTGATCTGCCTAAGCTCTGTAAAGGTTTTGTACTTCCTTATTCGTCTTTCAAGCACTTATAGCTTGAAAGTGCTATCCAAAAAAAGAGGAGGTAGGTTTCTGATGCCTGTAATGAACTGCCTTGTAAAAATTTTGTATTCAAAGGTACAAAAAGATTTATATTTTTAAAATGCAAGCTGTATGTGAAGTAGAATAAGGAACCAGTAGTATGCAACATGAACAGTAGGTCTTTAATCTTGAGCCATATTTGAGTGTTAGAACAGAGCAGATAGCAGCCTCCTCCTATTTGAGAAATCTCAACCTAAATCCATTCCTAAGCACTGTCTTTGAAAAAAAATGTAACCAGGGAATATTTTTTTTTTTTCCTGAGGAGAAGGAAGTACCAGCTCCATCAAATTGTATCCAAGGCAGTTATTCAGAATGATGAAAACCCGGTACCTATTTGTAATGAGGAGGTGCAACCAAGTTTCTCCCATCTCAAGAAAGGAGTTAAAAATTTAGTTATTCTAACTTTGGAGGGAGTACTTTCATTCCTTTTTGCTGAAAATGCTGTGAAACTATTCACTGACTTGGAAAGAAGTAGCAGTGGGACCTATGAATCCTCAAGCAACCAATAGATCATTTACATGGGAAAGGGGAGTCTTGAATTTGGTGTTTAATTTATAGATAAAATCTCGAATATATGTCACAATTTTTTTTAGCTTGAGCTAGAGTAAGATGAGTCAGCAGAAGGAAGTTAAAGTACTCTCACTCAGCAAAGCTTTTGTCATGGGAGATGCAGATATGAAGACCCTACAGCAGAAGAAGGAATTAAAATGTACTGGAGATTTTTGACTGAGTGTGATTTATATAACATGGAACAAAAAAAACTACTGTTCTATGTCACTTTGTTGAGAGAAATGTTTTATTCAGGGTCTACCCCAGATGTCCTCACACCCTCCAAAGACATGTCAAGATTTTGGTTCATGGAAGGGTTTAGGTTTGATGTCCATGCTTGGCTATTCAAGGCTTTTGGTGACTCTAGGAAAAAATTAGATGACAAGGGAAAAACCTATGGATTGGAGATCTCTAATAGAATTACTTGAGATGCTTGAGAAAAGTCCTTGATGCTTGAAATGGAGGTTTGAATAGGCACTTTAGAATAAATCTAAAGAAATTAGCAATTACAGCTTCCAAACTTCCCTTTCAACAAAAACCTCTTCTGCTTTCCATGATTCTTATAATCTTCTTTCCATCCAATCATTCATCTCAGCAAATTTTTCATTTTTCAAATTAGTAATCTTTAATAAACACACCCCTGTAATTTGCATTGATAATCCTTTTCCCTAGAAGAGTGGGTGTTGCTGCAGGAACATGTCCAGAAGTTGCTCTCCAACCAGTTACTACTCAAAAAAACACCATGCCAGTAGCTATTATGACTCAATAATAGATTGCAATCTCTTGTTATGTGTTAATATGGGATAACAACTCCCTTAGAATTTCCATTAATAATGAAGCACCTTAACAAAATACAGACAGAAAAACAGCTACCATGAACTTCCAGTAGATACTATTTCTGCAAGAGATCTCTTTATTACATTAGCACTCAAGACACTGAATCCCAATCTTCCAGACACCCAGAAAAAAGGATAACAGACCCAATTCAATTGCTGACATATGTAAAAATGAGTAAATGCATTTTTATTTTTATACAGTAACACAGATAAATCATGCCTTTGTGAATATGCTTTAAATGCTACATTGTTCTTACTAGAAAGGGGTTAAGCTCAACTAAAATAAAAGCAGAAAAAGCCTTTGAATGTGTTGTATCAAAGGAAGGGAGTTTGTTGTACCCATGTAACAATGTCATTGGTGGAGCCCTCTAGTCTAAAAGAAGTGGTTTAATACTGATAAGTTTTTATCTTGGAATAGGAGTATCCACTTTAGGATTTGAATAAACAACCTCTTATTCATATGCTGCTTTATTTTGATAGTGTTCCTTATGTAGACCAAACATGGTTCTTTTTGTTGACATGCAAGCATAAATGCTAGAATCCACTGGGAAAACCTATTGATTCAAAACTGCTTTCAAGAGAATTGACCAAAAAATAGCTTTCTCTTTAATTTTTAGAAAGTCTAAAAGATCAAATTTTCTCTTTTATCAACCAAATATTCATTTCCACATTAGAAACTTAGAATCTAACTATTAGATGTGTTGGTAATTTAATTTCCATTCCCATTAACTGAAGCTGATTCTGTCTTGATCTCAGAACTAGAAGTTTAGGTTTGGAGAGTTAGTCACTCAAAGTGACATGACAGCAGTCCTTTTGCTTTGTAAATGAGATAGAGCATATGTTTCACCATGTAACTCAAATAACCTGCCCTTATCCAAATCATTTGCCACACAGGAGGACCACAAAACCAAAAAGACTATTTGATCTTCATTTATACATGTCAATCAAGTAAGTCTTTTCTTCCTCCTTCTCTCCCAGTTGCGCATCTTTCCCCATTGGCCTGCAGCAGAACATGGGTAAAAATAAATAAGGGCACTTACTTGATTTTTTCCATTTATTTTTTAATAAGTTATTATAACAGTTGTCAGTAATGTTTAGAGAGGTAGCAGGAGCGACATTTTCTTGCTGTGTTAGCTTGGGATTTTATGTGCAAACTTTCTTCCAAAATATCATTTTGTTTAAATACCAGTCAGTTACATGATTACTGGAAAATAACAAGTGCTGAACATGTTATCTTGAGTTAAACAAGCAAGTTACTGCCATTGCTGATAGAGTCACCAAATAATTAATTTTAGTGGGGATTTGTTTTCCACAGTAACTATGCAATTAACTTGTGTGTTTAGTGTTATTTCAAGATGGGTGTACTGTTCAACTTGCATGAGTTATGCAATACAGGAGTTCTGTAGTTGATGAAATGTCCTGTAACCTGAGATCATTGTTACTGAATGGCTGGAAAGGTATCCACTCAGCAAAGTGGCCAGGGGTTAGTAACCACAGAGAATGAACTGTTCACTCTGGAAAAATATGAAAGAAAACAGAAAAGAAAGAGTACGTGGAGGGAAAGGGTGTGTTAAAACCAAAACCGAACCAAACCAACAAAAAACCCAAACAAAACAGAAAACTAAACAACACCCCCACAAACAAACACCACCACCCCCAGCACAACTGATAGTCTTGTATCAGTGTGACTCAGGAAAATTCTGTTTTTTCTGGATTTTACTAAGGCTTTTATGCTGTCCCTCACACTATCCTTCTGGACAAGTTGTCCAGCCATGAAGTGAGTAAGTTCATGGTGCACTGGGTCAAGAACTGGCTGAAGGGCAGGGCTGAAAGGGTTGTAGTCAATGGGGCCCATCTGGCTGGCAACCGTTCAGCGGCAGCATTCCTCAGGGTCCCATTTTAGGGCCAGTCCTGTCCAATATAGTTATCAGTGGTCTGGATGCAGGATTTGAATGCACCATTAGCAGGTTTGCTGACTGTACTAAACTAAAGTAAATAACAGTGCTCTTGACTGTCTTAAAGGAGAAGAGGCCTTACAGAGGGATCTAGGTAGGTAGGAGCTTCAGGCTATGATTAATGGGATGAAATTTATCAAGTCCAAATGCTCGATTCTGCACCTGGGATGAAGTAACCCCAAGTGCAAGTGTGAACTGGTAGAGAAGTGGCTGGAGAGCAGCCCTGCAGAAGGGGACTGGGGGTGCTGGCTGACAGCTGGCTCAATAGGAGTCTGCAGTGTGCCCCAGCAACCCAGAGGGCAAACTCCACCCTAGGGTGTATCAAACAGCATCACCAGCCAGTCAAAAGCTGAATACAGCATCACCCTGCTGTATTCATCACTGGTGCAGACTCATTTTGCATATTATGTACAGTTCTCAGCCCCACAATTCAAGAAGGATGTGAAGGTACTCATATGTATCCAGAGAAGGGAAACAAAGCTAGTGAAAGAGCTTGAAGTAATGTCGTACAAGAAGGGGGCTGAGGACTTTGGCTTTGTCTAATTTGGAGAAAATGAGGCTGAATGGTGGCCTCATTAGTCTCGACAGCTTCTTAAAAAGGGGAAGTGGAGAGGCAGGAGCTGATCTATTCTCCTCAGTGTCAAGTAATAGGATACATGAGACTGGTTCAAATCTGTGTCAGGGGAGATAAATCCTGACTTGATATTATGAAGCATTTCTTTACAGAGAGGGTGGTCAAACACTGGAACAGGCATTCTAGGGAGATGGTCAATGCCCCAAAATTGTCAGTATTTCAGAGGCATTTGGACACTGCCCTTAATAACAGGCTTTAAATTCTGGACAGCTCTGAAGTGGTCAGGCAGTTGGACTAGGACTAGATGGTCGTTGTAGGTCCCTTTCAATTGAAACATTCTATTCCTATTCCTATCCTATCCTATCCTATCCTATCCTATCCTATCCTATCCTATCCAATCCTATCCTATCCTAAATGATCTCAAGCCTGAAAATATCTGGCTTCCTTACATGGATTAGGTCAAGACACTGACTGGCCAGAGCCACATTTTCCTTATCTGTGAAAAAGGGATAAAATTCCTTTCTGCTATGCTTTGTAGATTGTGACCAACATAGTATGACCTCATGGTCAACTGTGACTGCTTAACTACTGTTAATAAATAAATATAATACTGGGAGAAAAGGAGAGGAATATGAAGGAGAGAATAAAGGAAAGAAAAGAAATGAAAAAGGTAAAAGCAAAGTCAAACATGACAAAGACTTTAAGATGTCAAGGGGACATTAAGAAACACACACGAGAAGAAAACATTAAGAAAAACATGGGGTGAAGGACTTAGAACAGAAGTATCTAAAGGGCAGAAAAATAGCAGAGCTTAGAAAAACATTTACTTTATAAATATAGTTGATAACAGAAAAAACAGTGGTTGTGTCATGAAACAATGAATACTCTGTGGCAGACCATCAGTTTTCCCCACAATGAAAAAACAAGTTTCCTTCCTCTGTAGTTGCTTGCATTTGTCTCTGATGTAGCCAAGCATCCTGGACACTTCTGAGGTGAGAGCTCCACAGTGCAGAGATTCCCAAAGAGCAGAGTAGGAGAACCAAAGTACTTGCAGAGAAGGGCTACTAAAGAAAGTTGCCTTGAGGGCTACTAAATTTAGTACTAATTAAAGTGGCTGTTTAGCAGCTCTGTGGTTCCAGTCTTCCAAAGGATGGTCAGAGATGACTTTTACAGTTTATTTCTGTGTATGTAGTGCAGCTAGCACATCACTCCTGATCCCCTGGAGCAAAGGTGATTACTTTTCTTCCTTTTCTCTCCCTGTGGAAACTTCCAAAGTTACCAGTTCAACGGAGTTTAGGCTTTTGTTGGTTTCTCTTATTCACCTGTACTGGCCCAGATACTGAAAACAAACATCAGCCAGCCATGATTGAAGTGATTAGGTTTAACTTTCATTCTTAACCTTTGTGTTGATGTTGACTCAGCTCATTCATCCTCCCTCGAGCATGATAAAATTAATGCCATGCTAAAAATAAGCACAGGGAGATGGTCCCAGAAGTTCTTGAGGTAGGGAATGGCCAGGGACTTCAAGCTCAAAATATTGGTGTGAGCTGTAGAAAGAGAGATCAAAGATGGGAGAAAAGGCAGCAGCTTTGAGGAGCAATGTGCTGGAAGAAGTCTTTCATGCCTGGCTGGGAATTAATTACAATTTTGGCATTGAATTATCTTGATCTCAACAGGATCCTGTTGTTTTTGCTAGAAACCTGATGGGTATCCCAGAAGTTTTTAGAGGATTGTATTTTTGGTTTTTAATTTGGGGAGGGGGAGAAGCTTGAGGTTTTGTTTGGTTTTTTTGGATGTGGGGAGGGGAGACGATTAAATAAAAAGAAGAATCCTACTTTGCAAAAGGATTAGCAAAACAGTAGAGTATTTGCTAGCATTCCCCCCTCCCCAGAATACTGTATTATTATGAAAACATTACATTAATGTTTTCTAAAGTGACTTCTGCTTTTATTTGTCGGTGTCTCATTCCACATGTCCAGTACCTCTGTTAATTCACACAAACTCCTTGGTGCATGAGCTACGCATGTGAGACACCTACAAAAGCTACACATATGTTTTGGTTCAAAAAAGTGATCCAGTGAGGTAGTGTCTGTAACAGATTTCTTGAAGGCAGAATGTCAGCTTCAGTCAGCTGAGTAAAAAGGTTCAGCAAAAATAACTTTGTTTTATTCCCAGGGATGGCTAATCAACAGCCTGGGAGCAAAGTCTGGTCCCCAACTTTTAACAACTCCTACAGGTCTGTGAAATGGAGTAATCAGGCCAGCTAATTTAAAAATACTGATATGTGGAGTGGGGAAGGGTGAAGACCGGGTCTTGAAATTTTTACATAGTTACTGCTGCACTGTGCAGATGCATCTGTGTCTTGCTCCCTTAGGTCAGTCTAAGAAGAAAAATGACACCCAAGCATCAAGAAAGTCACTGTCCTCAATTTGTGCAAACAACTAATAGAAACAGTCCTATAAACTGGGATACTCATATACAGCATGCATGTATTTTTCATACAGGGCAAATATATAAAGGAATTATTCCTTACTTGACCTAGGGAAACACCACACCCATTCTGCACACAATTACATCTTTTATGTTCTGCATGAAAGAATATACTGCAAATGAATCTTAGTGCAAAGTTTAAATAAAGAATTACCAAGTAATAATTAACTCAGTCTGTCATTTATTATGATGAGGCACTAAGGTAAGGTCAGTTTCCTTTAATGCATTTCAAAGAATGTACTCATTTTAGAACAGGTATGACAAGTTACACAAAGTTCTCAAAAGACATAGTGTTC
This sequence comes from Chiroxiphia lanceolata, assembly GCF_009829145.1. NCBI lineage: Eukaryota > Metazoa > Chordata > Aves > Passeriformes > Pipridae > Chiroxiphia > Chiroxiphia lanceolata. The sequence goes on along the minus strand of NC_045642.1, from coordinate 19,812,827 downwards.
TCTTGGCTTAGTGATGTCCTGTGCATTCATTCTTATTGCCAGTTTTGACCTAATTATTAATATCACAGCCATGGTGACATGCTAAAAGCTCAGTCACACTGAAGTTATGACCCAGAACTTTCACCTGTAACCTCTTCTGTAAAGTTAAACTACTGATCTCATCACTTCTGCAATGAAATGCTTTTCATTGCAGGACAAAATATATTAAACTGGTTCAAACATGAGGACTCTCAGGTTACATTTTATTCTTAAGCTCCATTAATGTGGGAGACTTTCTGGGCACAGGTGGTCAACCAGAAAACTAATGAAACAGACCTAAGTATGGACAAAATATTTTTCTGTATACTAAGGAACATCCTACAATGGAAATACTTTTTGTTCGAACTTCCAAGTCTGGATGGTGTTTTGAGACCAAGCTGTATAGACTTACACATGCACAGTTCCACAAATCTAATAGCATTCTTCCATATTACTGGGCAGGATTTACCTGGTGCTGAGATTCTGTTGTGGCACCCTTGTGCACTGCAAATCACCTACTAATGAAGTCTTATTTTGAGATTTTTGGGTTAGAGATAATGATAATCTTATGAAGTTACTATTTACTATTTATATTATAGTTGCACCTAGAAACCCCAAATGAAAGGATTTAGTTTAATTAGGTGTTTTGCAAACAATAATAAGAAAGAGTTCCTGCATCAGAGATCTAACAGGGTTCTTATCGGACAGGATAAAAGTGATGGTTGAGAGAGATAAACAAGGTGGGAGTGGATTGGAAAGACTGCTTTACAGTTGTAAAGCAAACAGACTTCACTACAGCTCACTACTTGCCTAACTGATGGGAGTGGTTCACGAGCATCACAGCAGAAAAAGGTTTTGAGAAGGGATTTAGAGGAGGATAAGGCATCAGCTTTATGGATTTTGGCAAGGACTGGTTTCTGCTGCTAGGTGCTCCAGCAGAGAAAATATTTAAGACTTCTGTCTGTCACTGAAAGAAGCACAGCCGCTTGAGAAGTTACACTAGGTGACCATCCCTCACTTTAAAATTAATTGACTGCTATAACCTATGGTGAAAGATGACTTTTCTGATTGACTCAAGCCCATTTAACATCTATAAACCAGAAAACAGTTTTAATTTTCATCTCCTGTGAGTACATATAATTATATCCTCTCTTTGTTGTTTATCCTGAAGTTAATCATGTTTCAGTAGGGCTCAAGTCCAGAAAGCATAACTGTATGTTGAAATGCAAATTGCACAATAACCATCATCATAGAATTACAGGGAAAATTGTGAGATTTGTTATAATATCATATGGCTTTACAGAACATTTTAAACAAATAAAAACAAAAAATTATTTTATGAAATAGAAAACATGACCTAATTTCACAGAAATCTCAAGCCTTTTCCATTGTGAGTTGAACAAGATTGTTTCTTTCCCACTTACTTTTATGCTTTCATTGGAGACAATTGCAGTCAGTGTTAAAAACAGTTATTTGGGAGTAAATAATAACGTATTATTATTAATGTTATCTGATTTATGTTGCATTAAAATAAGTATCTAAATTTAAATCAAATTAAACTCAAGAATATAATAAGCCACCTGTCCTAAAACTGATAGGTGTGCTACTGCCAGCTTCTTGCCCTCTGTGCCCCACTCCCACTGACTCTCCAGGGTCCCTTGATGCTACTCTAGGTTTGACTGTTCATCCATTAGTTCCTCATCCCTGGCAGGAGCCTCCCTCTGCTGCCAGTCAGGAACTTTTACTCACCTAATTGCCTTTAACCACAAACTTAAATCAAGACCAGATTTGTTGCTTAGGTTCTATTTACTGATGTAGCACAGTAAGTAATGAATGAAGTGTGATGCTGGTCAAGCTTTCAAGCAGGTGAGTCAAAAAATTTGTATGCAAATCTGTTCTCCCCTGTTCTTTAATTACACCTAATCTGTTCCTTTTACATTTCTTCATGTATTCCCTACTGCTTGGCTTCTGTCATCAATCTGCCATGCATTTGTTCATTGATTAGTGATTTATCCATACAATATGCACCCATGCTAACTCCAACCACTGTCTGCACCATGGGCTCATGCTTTTAAATTTGGTTATTTCCCAGCTTTCATGTTCTTATTAAAAGACAAATACAGACCCTTTGATGGACTATAAATAACCTGCTAAATCATTTCTAAATCATCCCTAGCTACCAAGTCAACCTCTCAAGCACCCCAGTACTTCAGTTGCACAGTTCCAATAATAAAGTCTCCTATTTGTTTCTAGGCCTCAATTACATTGTTTTCACTGACACCTATGAAGTCTTATTTCAGGAAACAGGAAAATTAACCACAATCTCTATTTACTTACATCTACATAGAATAAATCCTAGCTAGAATTGTTAAAGTACCTGGCACAGATTTAGAAACATAATTACAATATCACAGAATCAGTCAAAACACCAGCTGCTCTTTCTCTCCTGTATCTCTTCCATCAGCTACATATCATTCATTATTTAGTGAGAAGATTCAGTACAGATTAAAACTCATCCTAAACCATATCTATTATTCAATCATATCTTTACCTTGCTGCTATAGTTAAGCGTGTCTTGGATAATCTTTGAAAAGAGGCTATGGGGAATAAGCAAACAAATAACTTCTAAAAAAACCCCATTAATGTCGTTTTCCATCATGTAGCTCAGATTTCTGCACCCATGGCACAGTTCTGCCACTTGTACTGCTCAGGAACTACTTTAATGTAATTTTGAGAAATGTACTCAAGAAATCTTCCTTTCTCAGCACGTTGAAAAACAAAGAATTAATCATCCAAGTAAGATCTACTGCAGTAAACTCCTACTGTATACAATTATCTGATAGGTAGCAAAAATATTTTCAAAGGTCAATAGAGATGTGGAATGCAGAATTAAATACTGATTAATCAGGATAGGACTGGTAGTTGATACAAGAGCAGGTTAACCACCAAGTGCTGTAAATAATTACTACTCTTATAAATTTAACATCCATGAGCACAATAAGAGAGACATATGTTTAAAAAAATGGTACATTTTAATATACATGGATTAAAAAGAATTCAACAGTGTTCTTCCAGGCAGTCTGTCAGGCGTTGACTACTGCTCACATAACAATTGGGACTCCAGCAGGTAGCCTCACAGTTTCACCTAGGACACCTAAGACACTTTCAGGCCAGCCAAGATATTCTTGCTGATCTGATCTGAACTTGCATCTGATTGCATTTTGACTGTTATAAGTCCAGAAATGCAAGAAGGAAACAACAAGATTTTAACTGTCAGTTAAATATGGAAGGAGGTTTCCAGGAATGTGTATTCTGTACATTCACTTTAGATGCTTTTCAGAGGGTGGGAGTCTGGAAAAGAATGCCCAGGTTAACATTGCACTAGCAGGATGAAAAATAGGAATAATGTATTGCGTCAAAATGCATATCTGAAAAACATGAATGCAATCCAGAAACCTTAGTAAATGTCTGCTACACTAAACTAGATTAATACAGCCATTGTATGTGATTTTTAAAAAATAACTTTTTGTGAACTATTGGATACATCCAAGGATACATGTTCTTACTGTTTCTTTTATTAGGAAAAACTTTTTCTGCAGTGGGATTAATTATAGCACTTACTTGTAATGTAATTTCCAAACTGTCTAATCATTCTCTGCATCAGCATAAAAGGATGTACTTTCTTACCATTTGATGGTGTAAAAGTATATGCAAACCTTTCTTAGTAACATTAATAAAACCCTGAAATCTTGGTGTAACTAAGTATTGGAGTGCGAGAAACACTCTCCAGGCCTGCAGCTGGACTATGTGCTACAGATCATCTCAAGGGACTGAGAAATTTGCTTGATTGCTTGCCTGGCTGTTTGACTTTCTCTCTAAAGTTGAGCGACATCTCCACAAAATCCAGGATTCCCTTCCACTCTTATTTTTTTAAAGTCAGCTAAAAGCTGATAAATATCTGTCAACAAGCAAATAGCAATGTGAAGCTTTGGTATATCAAAGGGTGAGAGATCATAGAACAGGCATTTGTCTAAAATGCAGCCAGATTTTCCGAAGTGCTCAAGGATAATTTTTTCAAGTGCTCGGCATCCACCTCTATAGGCAAATTTTCAGAAGTGCTCAAAGCCATGCATGCTAAAAGTCTCTAAGAATGCTGCTGGTTGCTTTGGTTCTTAAGATGAAGCCAAGTTTTTGAAAAGCCTGTCCTCTTTGAAATATTTCTGCTAAAGGCTATTCCAGTATCCCTAAATTATTATTTTGGATTCTATGCATATCTGTAGATCTCTAAAAAAGAATCCTATTGTAAACCTGATATTTTGTTAAATTTAAAATAAACGCAGTTGCTTTGGAACATAACTCTTTCATTTTGTCGTGTTTGCAATGGCTTCCTAGACAGCCTTTGTATGAAATATGTCCTCCTTGTTTTTTGGAAACTTTATATCAACAGGGCATATCATTTTTTCATCACATCTGTTTATAAAGCAGGCATGCTATTTTGTTCCCTGTACAAGTACATCTATTGCTGAATTAATGCCTATTTTCCCCACTACAAATACTGTGACTTTTACCTGTTAATCAAATCCCTGAGATCAGCTCAATTGGTTGGAGCATGGTGCTAACACCACCAAAGTCATGGGTTCGATCCCTGTATGGGCCATTCACTTAAGAGCTAGACTTGATGATCCTTGTTGGTCCCTTCCAACTCAGAATATCCTGTGATTCTGTAAAATCGTTCCATTGCTTTATGGAGCACTGCAACTGTATTTCACTAAACCCTTAACTCTGAATAAAATATGGAGAAGAGTCTCAGAAAACAATGCTAACTGCTGCAGATATCAGTAAGAAAATTCAAGAAACTGGAAGAAAACCAGATTAGGACTTGAAAAAGGGTCAAGTGGAAGATGTTACACTTACACAGATATGTACAACTCTACAAAAATAGAATGGAGAATGACTGTTAAGAAAACAATTTTGAGTACATGGAGGCAGGGCATCTGTCTAAGCACAGGCTGCACTTGAGTAAAGATTATGCTGCCACAACAAAAAAACGAGGGACTGACATCACTCTTGGATGTGTAAAGCAGAGCACAGCCTGACACATGGAATATCTGTTCTCAGTGTTAGTAAGACTTCAGTTGGAATACTGAGCCTACAGAACTGGGAACCCCACTTCAACAAATACAGCGTTTGAAAGTGACATAGAGGAGAGCAAGAAGAGGCAGGGGTCTTCAAAAGACTGCAAGAACTAGAGCTTGTTAGCTAAAAAAGAAAAAAATGAATCGTATGAACGTTCACTCCACTTGCTGTTGCAAAAAGGATAGTATTATCTCTTTATCAGTGACACATCCGTCTGGGAGTAGCACAGTTCCAAGGCGATAATTAAGTCTGCCAGAACTGTGAGATATAGTGATATATTTCAGGGAAGGGCACCAGTAGGTGACTTAATTACCCAGTGCCAATGGAGATGAAAAAGAGGAGATGGAGCTGGGGAAGGCTCAATTCCTGTTCAGCAGTAAGAATGCAAAGCAAAGAGAAGAGAACTGAGCAGGAAATGGGGTTTTGGTGAAGAGTTTCACCACTGGGATCTGAAAGTGAATCCCTTCAGAAGATGTCACCAAGGGGATCTGATGTAGGTCTCATGACCAGAAAAAGAGTATTTTTTGTAGAAGATTTCATTTTTCATACAAATCATGCAGAAAGACTGCACAGTGTGACAACCAAGGTCATGTAAAGTGAAATATTTCATCAGACAGCAGAAACTTTTCAACATTTTATAAAATAGCTCTCATAATATGACCAAATTCTAGAGTGTTTTAACACAAGCACTTTAAGCATGCTTTCTCAAGATGTTACTGCAAAGACTTTTTTTTTTTCCCCCAGGTTCAACATGTAAACAAGTTAACAGTGGACTGGAAAGAAAGAGAGAAGGTAACTTGACAATACTTAGTTGACCCAAAACTGGAGAAGACTGTGCTACCTTTCAGAGCTCATGAGATACTTTTCAGCTGCTGTTTCTGCTAAAAAGTGTTTATCAAACATAAAATGAATCCCAAAAGACTACCAAGTACAATATTAGTTTCTGACTGGGTGCAACAGAACAAATATTTAAATGAGAAAAAGACCACAAAGACAGGTTGGGGAACCCTTGTTTTTGAGGGCTTTTGAGACCCAGCCCAGCAAAGACTTGTCCAACATGGTCTGCATTCATAGTTCTCCCTTCTCTGAGATGGGGGTCAGCCCAGAGACCTCCCAGAGTCCCTTCCCACCATTACAACTGTGTACTGATCCTATGGATTCACCTTTCCTCGAGGCTACCAGTCTTGGGAGTGAATTTTCTTCCAACTGGAAAAGAAATCCATTTGCAAGAGAATGCTGAATCCATCAGTGAGTACCAGGAGGGTATTGTCTGGGGTAAGCATTTCATGAATACTTGACTCTGAAAGTGTGTCCATGCACAGACATACGTGTGGACATAGGACAGTGATCAGAGGCTGCATTCAAAGTTGGAGGCTCTCCAAGGCTCAAGTGTCCATCATTTAAATAGACTTCGATGAAAGATTAAAAGAAATACTCGTGTATTGCTTGGCTCAGAACACCCAGGAAGGAGAGGAGCTATCCTGAATCGCCTGTGGGAATTTACGACTAGGAGCAATGGGGTAAAGTCAGGTAAAGAAAAACAGTTTGAACATCAGTAAAATTTCCTAACTGTGAGTGTTATTAGACTGGAATAATCTCCCCCAAGGGAAGCAATAAAACCAACATCATTTGCATCTTTGCAAACTAGACCAGACAAAGCACTGGGAAATATACTGTGGGGAATAATCCCGTAAAATTATTGCACTAATTTTTCTCATCTATTCTTTCTTCATAGGATTGCTTCATACATGGTATGTGCCATACTCTTTTTCCTGTTACTTTATTCCCTTTCCTGTGGGCTCAGTGAAAAAACCCTGAAGGAAATTATACCATTCTAACCAAAAAGTAATATATTAAGTCAATTTGCATTTTTATTAAAAAAAGACATATTTTCTCTTTAAAATATAACCACTGATAGACACAAGAGCATAATATCTAGGATAATGACACACTTCAGTACACTAGGCAATTAGGTTTGCCTTTAATTATTTATTGTTCGACATGCTGCTCATACAAATACTCTGTGTAACAGGAGGAAGTCAGTTTGACCTTAATTATTGCCTGTAAATAATTCCTGAATTGTAACTAAGTAGTGCTTTTTAAAATGTAATTATTATAATACCAGAGTTACAGAGTTCATTGATTTATAATTACTTAATTGTTTATATCCATTTAATCACAGCTGTGATAGGTTCATCTTGCCTACATGCACTAGCCTGGAAACTGAGGAATTAGAGCCAAGAACTTGGACTAGCATTATCTCCCACAGCTAAATGGCTAAACAATCATTCTAATCTGGTGAAGGTTAGTAGCAGTCATCAGATGGCTGATAGATTGTGGGAATTGAGCTGGTCATTTCAGTACATATCCTTCAGAATAACAATGAGGGGAGAAGGGGATACAGAACGTAAGTACCTCCAGGTTCTTGAGCTCTCACCAGGTGAAAAAGCTAGACAGACAAAAAGCTACTTTTTTGTGAGTCTGATTTTACACTCATGGGGTCATAATGTACAATGAACTATGGACATTATACAGTAACCTTGCTGCTGGGAAACAGAAAACCCCTAAATTATGAAATTTTCCTCTCCACCTGTCAACACAGGTATCTAGTTGTTTGCACACTTGTACGCAAGGGAGAGACTTATTTCGCTTCTCATTACTTGCACCTTAACATGGTAAGAGCGTTTCACAGAGAGAGTTCAAGCCACACTGTTATGATTTAACCCCAGTTGGCAACTAAACCCCAGGGAGCTGCTCTCTCACTCCACCCCAGTGGGATGGGGGAGAAAATCAGAAGTGGAAAAGTAAGAAAACTGGTGGGTTGCCATAAAGACACTTTAACGGGTAACAAAAGCTGCACATGCAAGCAAAGCAAACAAGGAATTCATTCACCACTTCCCATCTGCAGGCAGGTATTCAGCAATCCCTGGGAAAGCAGGGCTCTGTCACATGTCATGGTTACTTGGGAAGACAAATGCTATCACTCTGAACATTCCTCCTTTCCTTCTTCTTCCCCCAGCTTTATATGTTGAGCATGTTGTCATAAGGTATGGAATACCACCATGATCATTTAGTGTCAGCTCTCCTGGCTGTGTTCCCTCCCAATTCCTTGTGCATCCCCAAAACCACTTGAAAGGGGTGGGGCAAGCAGAAAAGGCCTTGGCTCTATGTAAACACTGCTCAGTAGTAAGGAAAACATCCCCGAGTTATCAACACTGTTTCCAGCACAAATCCAAATGTAACTCATGCTAGCTACCATGAAGAAAATTAACTCTATCCCAGCCAAAAGCAGTACACACACACGGTCCTCTTGCCTTTAATATATTCAGTTCTTTTTCTACCAGTATCTGGTAATCACCATCCAAACCACAATTACATGTATTTCTCTGTTTTAGAGGGAAAAAAAGATACATAAATAATAAAGCATTTTAAAATAGTCAGCACAAAACACTGTCACTTAAATTGTAAGTCCCATCTATCAGAGGATTGGAAAAGCCAACACCTTTCTCAACCTCAGTTTCAAGAAAATAAAGATCTACATTTTGCTGTAAAGATCCTACTGTATTTTGCTCAAAAGGAAGTGGTATTTAGAAATAATCATGTAGATTTTAATAGCATTAAAAGTTTGAGTTGGTTCAAGTAAGGCTTGGTTCAAATCTTTTGCTTACAGTGTAGTCAAAACCAGCACCTAAGAAGCATGTTAATTATGTATGTTATAGAAATAGATCCTAGAAGAAACGTTATATCTGTGATCTGACCACTCAAATAACCATGCTAGTTGTAAGAGTATTCACAAAGCAGGTCTCAGCAATAAGAGATTATGTATGTTCTCAGTATTAATACAATTCTTTTACTTATAAATGCAATATATTTTGAAAGCCTGAGAGAACTTGTTCTGTGTTACACCATTAAAGAAGTTTCTACTATGAATTTCTTTGGAGAATGCCCAAGACACTGAAGCTGAGAATGAAGATATTTGTGCAAGCTATACTTGTACTTCAGGGGTTAAAGCAATTAACCCTTTATGAATGTGATGACTGTGTTCCAATCTCAAGCTTTCCTAGTTCTTTTCCTAGTGTGGTGGGAAAATAAATACCACCACAGTTCATCTCAATTTCTGCACTCCTAAAAAAAGGAACATTAATCATGTAGGTTCACCAGTCAGGTTACATCTAAATTCCCCATGGTAAATGAGACTAAAGAAATGCAAACTATTCTAGCCCTGTACAATCCAGATGTAGTGATAAGGCCCTGCTTGTTATTATAAACATTCCACAGCAATTAGGGAATTGTGGCAGAATCCTAAATCTATAGGAAGAAAATCAGATTGCCTCAAAGTGTGGTCCTGTCCCATCATGTGACTGAAAATGTAGGATTATGTCAGTGTTTCTTGTGCACTTTTTAATTTATAATTGAAAGTGGTTTTTTCCAGCTGTCAGTTATACAGTTGCAACACAGGTCCTTGCCCTTCTGTGTACTCATAGTCATACAGGTTTTGCAGCCAAACCCTGCTCTCAGTTCTACCTGCAGAGACCTATTCCTCTCAGTCTGTCTGTGATATAACAACAGTAGCAAAGAATGACTTGCTTAAATGTAAGAGCCATCCATTCCCAAGTGTTGATTCCCTTCAAAATGTGATAAGTTTCTCTAATCTATTCTGCTTTTTCAGATACGTGAAGAAGAACAAGATAAATTTGGAAGCTCTATAGTTTGAGTACATGCACCGAGGTACTTTAAAGACCTCAATTTCAGAGATGACTACTTGATAATAAAAAAACCAAAACCCCCATCACATCAAAACATAGGGACTGTGAGCACTGAGAAATAAAATTTTCCAGGTCTGTGGTAAATCCTCATACTGGGATAAGTTAACTAATAACACCTCCCCCAACAATTCCTAGTAGAAGTCAATTACTAATTCATCTATGATTTTTTTTTGCCCTGCTAGACCAAAAGGACATAGCAGTGAGGCAGTCTCCAGCTCTGTTATCAATCCCTGCTCCAATATTTAATCTATATCTAGGAAAGTCTTTCTGATTCTCCATCACCTTGTCTAACAAGGAGAAAACCTATTTTCCTCACCCCATGTGGGCAAACAGGTGTAGGTAGGGTTCTGCACCTGTACCCTCTGTAGTAATTGTGTGTGTGTAAAAACAATGAATATATTGAAACACTCCTCTATTGATGGTCAGGCACATCCTTAAAGATTGCTCTTCCATAGGAGGGAATCAGGTAGAGTGAAAGCTGAAGGGGTGTCTGCAAATGCACACAGAAAGGCCAGCAAGAGCATGTAATACAGTCCTAAGCTTGTGTATCGTGTCCTAAAGAGACCTGCTCTTTCAAACTCATCAGCACAGGCTTGTTTTTTTTTTTAGAAACATTACCTATACTTAAAAACAACCTGTGAACAAAAAGTTACTAATTAAAAAATTTAAATTATAGTAGTACAAACAAGGTAGGGCCTTAGCTTTTTCAAGCATTTGTGTACATAAAAAAAAAGACAGCCACTACACCAAAAAAAGTGTGATCAAAGCGTAAGACTAATTTTCATAATTGGCAGTCTTACTTGAGGACACCTAATACCAAATAAATAGAAACACCTCCCTTTGCTTCACCGCTCACTTCATCCTCTCAGAGGGGAGGTTCTGCAGACATGACACCCAATTCATACAGGACCTACATACAGAGTCTAACACATTTTTTACCCTCTTCTAATTGAGATCTGTAAGTAGTGAAATACAGACTGGTGTTACTCCAATTAAGTACATCTGTTTCCACCCAGAATTGTAAGTAGTGACATACAGGTTGGTGTTACTCTTAATTAAGTACACCTGTTTCCACCCAGAGCACTTTTCTGTCAGCTTGAAGGAACACCTAGGACTGGCAGAACAGACGCCTTGAGTTAGCACAGAAGTCATACATGCTGACATGCATAATATAAGCAGATTGTCCCACTTTTCCACCCACTGAATTCTTGTTGCTAATCTAATTAATACCCTCTGATTATTTCAGATGGTCACTTGGCAAGCGACAGCAAAGATAAAAGGCTTGGGTATCTTGTGACGCTTACCTAGGTTTTAGCTGCCCCATTTCCAATATCTTTTTTTTTTTTTTTTCCTTTTTCTCTTCTCCTCTATCTCCCTTGTTACTGTTCACCTCTCGCAAACATGGTACTTTTGTTTTCCAGCATTTGGGAATATTGAGATGCAAAGAACCTGGTTGAATTGGAACCCAAATATATCCTTTCTTTTTTTCCCCTACATTTTTCAATATATCACCTCTGTTCTCCTATGTGTCCCTTCCTTTTTTGCACCCCTTCTCACTTCTCCAATACTACCTGGTCCTCATTTTGCCTGTAGGCTTTTCATACAGCTCTCACAAACTCATCCACCACCCACTGGTACAATGTTGATCTAGAGATGACTGCTAGGGCTGAGGGCCATGCTGGGCTTGGTATAATCCACAGAGCAGGAGGATGCCTAGAGATGTTGCAGGCTGAATATTTAAAGACATGAGGAGTGAAGCAAACAAGGAGCATGCAGGTTTGGTACAAGGTAAAATACTTGTTTGCTTTATGTTTGTCCATTTTTATGCATTCTGGGAACAAATAAGAGGAGCTGAATAGGCAGGGTGATGGCTCCTTTGCCAAGCATAAAACGGATATGTTTTCCCCTCCTCATTCTCCTAGTTCTTCACCTCGAACTGAGGCTAAAAAAGCCATGAACAACCATGGTGAAACAAGCAGGAAAATTACTAGGTTTTTTGTACTTGAGATAATCTAGAAGTTTTCATTTAGCATTGACATATTTTCAGTAATGAGAGAACAGAAACACAGAGACACACACACAAAAACCAGCTCTCTTTCCAAGAGGAGTGATATACCAAAACTCTGATTGTTAATGATAGTTAAGTAGTATGGGTCTCACAGAAGAGGATTATTTTCTTTAGAGGTAGAAAGTGAATCAAGCAGTGATTTAAAAATCACAATGTTCTGTCATGTGAAAACAAGAAAAACTGCACAGACAGAAGAACTTGGGAGCAACGACCATCTCTGCAGAATGGATTGGTTCATGAAAAACTGAGGGCATACCAAAGAAGGTGAGTGGATCAGAACTACTTTGAATGCAATCCTGGTGTACGTCAGCCTTTTATATCCACTGTTCCTATGCTCTTTACAAGTGACTCATCTGCATTCAGAAAACACTGTCTGCATACCTAACATTATTCTTATAATACATCTGATTCAATTCCACCTAACTCAGCTGGAAAAAAATAAAGAATTTATGAAGACATCCCAAAAAGTTAAGTAAGGTCCACTAAGTGAACACAGGGAATAAATCCAGTTATTAGATTTTTTTAACCTGAATTTCCCACAGCAAGAAAACAGTCATAGTATGACTACTCAGGTTTGTATGAAAACATAGCCCTTGTGTTATAAAAAGTTCTCTCCTTATTTAAAGAAGAATAGTATAGCTGTGTATTTCTTTATGCAAACTCTACTGTAGTAGAGCAGAATTCTTCAGCAAAAAGTCCGTAGATTTAAAACTCAAAACTGTACCAAGCCCAATATTAACAAAACTCTTGTTATGTTGGAACAACATGCTGCTGGTAATAAATAGAATAATTGCATTCAATCAGGCAGAAAAATAAAGACAGGGCCCTGAATTCTTTATCAGCATAGGACTTAAACTAGCTCAAAAACACTCCCTTGCTATTTGCACCATCCCATTTTCTCTTTGGGAAGTCACTAGAGGGCACCATCACCTACTCAATCTTGCCTGCAGAGCAGGTCAGAGCTTTCATACCCTACCCTCCAGGACCTACGATGTTGTCTGTCGGATTGTGCTCTGCAGAGCTCTAAAAACAGCTTTCCAGTTGTTCCCATAGCCCTAGCAGAGGCAGACCTGCAGGGCATCATGAAAATGGCCTACTTTGGATTACAGTAGAGAGGAAAATCCAGGAGTACTTTGCTCTCAGCACCCTTTAACATTCAGCACACTCACCAGAGGAACATGAAGCACTTTGCTCCTGGTTAGCTCTGCTTTGCAACCACACCTGCACAGCAGCTCCCTCTCAAATATCTCTTAAAAATGGCACTACTAAACAGAATTGTCCATCAACTGTCTAATACCTTCTTTATAGGACTGTTTGTAAAAGCGCTCACGTATCAACTTTTCCAAATTGTCCTGACAATTGTCCTGATAATTTGGAAAGACAAAGTGCTGAATATAACATGACAATATGATTATCTTTGTTAGACCCAGAGTTAAACTGGAGTGATGTGGGTGTGACAGGGCCATGAGACTCATGTTCCCCTGCTTGTACCCAGGGATGGGCACACATGCTGCTCATTAAATGCAGAGTAGAAGAGTTTTTGTCAATGAGAGGCCTCACAGGATGCATTTTCCAAATTAATTTCCTCTGTAGGTGGAGAGCTGTAATATCTTGAGAAAGGCCTTCCTCCATCAAGGGACTTGGACAGAAGCACCCCTTTTTTCAGGAAATGATGGAGTTGAGAGAAACCACGGACAAGCAACGCATTGGCTTATTGCATGTAAAATACACCTGTCTCATCAGGGTCTTCCAAGTGCAGCTTTGGACCATTTCCAAAGCCTGGAGCAGTGCAAAAAGCACCTGAATTTCCAGTGTTGGAAACACCTGTTATACAAGAAACAGATCTACAGGTCACGAATTGTTCATTGCATTTTGATTTTTACCTGGGATTTTCCCTTCAAAGGGTGAGTATTTGGAGCTGTTCTATCCAGGCTGACTCCCAAGTGCATACTACAGTTTGGAGGGAATAAATAAGTAATAGGTGTAGAGCACCCCTACCTTGTGCTATGAGCATTGGTGTACCTGCTATAATGTGCAAGACAGAAGCTTTATCAGCTCTTTTAGCAAAATAGATTGTATGTTGCAAGCCCGAGAGGAACTGAAAGGGACATTAATATTTATCACTAACGTTGTGGAGGGGCAGTACTATAAAAGGCAAGTAAGGTAAGTGGGTAGGTAGGGAAGAGAAAGAAGGGGGAAATTAAAGAGACAGTGTATTCAGATTGAAGCAAAAACAATCTTGTCAGCTGCATTCTCCAAGGCCTGGAAAAGATGACACATTTGTATTAGAAAAATCAATGAGGTGGACTCAAGTGGGGTCACAGTTTTGGTAATCAGAAACTCCAAATCTGGTTAAAAATCTCTGTGAACATTTCATGTAACTTTCCATGATGAAAATTATCAATGTTTTCATGGAACATCAAGAAAAAAATCATGTTAGAGTAAAACTTACTTTTTTCTATATGTACTGAAAAACACATGTTTCTGTGGACTGGAAAGCTTGGCTCCTACCTGTCTGTAGGTGTCTGTGTACAGACAATGGGAGGACACCTGGTGATTACTATTCACTAAAGCTCCTGTACTAGGCAAAGGTACAGTTCCAGTCAATCTAACAGAAAACCACCCATTCCCAGGCCTACAGCTCTTACTCACAAGCCAGCATTTAGATATGCAAATAACAACATATTGTTATCAGCAGTTTGTCCAATAATATTTCCTTTGTTTCATCAAAAAGGCGTATCAGTTCTGTACAGTTGGCAGTGAATATGCAAAGAGGAATTTGAAAAAGCAAGACCAGCCTGAACAGCAGCCTCTGCCAGTCTGATTGCAGGCATCGCTGATGTCAGACAATGCATCAGAAGGTTAGGGTGCTAACGACTTGTTGATGTGTTTGACATTCTGCAGCTATCTCTTACCAGGTATTTTCACAGTAGGTATTGTTTTTATAGATGTTTCCCTATTACTCATGAGCTGGAAGTGTCAAGGGAAAATTTTGAAAACAAGACAAAAGCTTGAAGGGACAGGGAAGAAGTGAGAGAGAAAGCTTGTCTGAGCCCTCATATATACTTAGCTCAAAACATGGAAACGTGAAATACCATGTCCTTGGTCACAAGCATGTTACAGGATCAGAATATAGGACACATAAACGCACCTTCTCAGCTACAGTAATGTAATCATTGAATAGTTTGGGACCTTTAAATGTCATCTAGTCCAAGCCGCTGCAACGAGCAAGGGAGAGTCATTTGTTTATATTCATGTATACATAATCAGCTGTAGTCCTTGAACAGAAGTTAAAACATATTCAAAAAAAAAAAAGAGAGAATTTGAAGTAATAGATCCAACAAAATTGTCATCCTGAAATAATCTGGCTAGTTTATCTTCTTTGGGCTTTTTTTGTCTGTGTTTCCTTTGGAGATTAGCAAGACAGTTTTTAAAGCCTAATTAACTTTCTGCATGAAAACGCACTCCTTTCATTTTGGAGAATTAATCACATTTAATCTGCAGACACTAGCCATTATAAAAAATCTGTCTGTCCACTGTAACAACAAGATTATGAAAAAATAAATGGAAAGTGACATTCACATTAGCCTGAGAGTGTTTTCGGCAGTCATCAACTGGCTTTTCGAGTTACTATGGCTTTAACCCATCATCACTTTTTCATTACAACTACCAAGCAGTTGAGTAGGTTAGGTTGCCAAGTGGCTTTTTCAGGCATTTATTAGGACAGTAGTGTTTACGTTTGAAGTTATCAAGCCCCTTCTGAGTGAATTGCTTTCTTAAATATAGAGTGCCATGCTGCCAGCTAGGGACCAGCTCTGTTGGGCAGTTTTGGAGTCAAGGTTCTTTAGGGACAGAGGATATTCAATTGCAGATTCAATTGCAAATGGAAGAATCCATTAATGCGTTTTGGGCTGCATATCCGAAGAAGTTTGTTCCAGTAGTGAAGGTGCTGGAAAAAAATGGCGTATTCTTGCAAGGGACTTTGTATAAAACAAAAATGTGTGTATCTGTATGAGAAGGCAACTGAGTAAGAATACCAATGTAGTGAAATACGCCTAAGAAAGAGCAGGGTTGGGGCAGGGAGGGCAGAGCGGAGGGGGGTGGAGAAGAAAGATGAAGGGGGGAAGAAATAATTTTTCATAGACAAAAGGATTAAGAAGTATGGGAAATATTTCCATAACCCTGCCAAAGAGAAAGAGATACATTGTTGTATTTTGCACTTCAGCCAGAAGTGCAATCAGTACTTTGAAGAATACATGCAGAAATATGGCTGCTTAGGAGAATATGTGTTCTAGGGTGATTCATATCAGCTAAATAAAGGTAATTAAAGATATAAAGGACTGAAGCAGTAAAACCAGGACTGAGCTATTTAACCAAGTGTGACAGCTTTGCATGACTGATTATTCATGACCTACTCCTAGGTAGTTAAGAAACATAAAATGTGATTCACAATCTCTAGAAAGAAAACAAGTTATTTATTAAGAAAGTTAACTCCATGATGCTCCTAAAACTAGTATAAATATTTGAATTCCTGTCAATAAATTTTCTCCAAAATATGAATAAATACACCCAACCACATAATGCACATATATATACATCTATCTGTTTCTTATCTGGCAGTCAGAAGGTAGGCACCAATATATGCAATGCAAATGCTACTCCAAAAGCCTTATGCAATTAGTTATTATTTCTATCTAATTCTTACCATGTATTTTTGTGGAGATCAACTCTATCAACTAAAGAATGCTAAATAAGCAGCCCTTTAAAAAAGAGAAATGATCCACCAAATTATCCTCTGATCAGACTGAAAGGTCTCCACAGGTATGTAAGTGTGTAGTACACTAAATTATGACTGTAAGGTGCATTAAAAACTCTTCATTAACTCTTCACATGCAGTAATGTCAACTCATTTGATCCATCAGTTAGCTGCTAACACTGGGTGCACTGAAAGCACACGAACGTGGAGGGGTAAATGTGAGAGGCACTACTACACTATGAATTACCAGCTCATTGCACAGCACTTAGAAAATCCCTAATTATAGCTCACAAGTTCATAATGAATCAAACATATATAATTCTACAAAATGATCTGTTAATAAAAAAAACCTTAAACTAATTCCTGTTTATTCATCTGGGCATCACAGCACAAGAAGAGATAAGTGCTAATTTACATGTCATTTGGTTTTGTTTGTTTGTTTTTTTCAAATTTCCCCTCCCCCTTCTGCTGCTAAGAATGACTGTTTCTCTTGGTTTGTTGTGATTTTATTTTTGTATTGATGAAGTACAGTATATAAATATATATTATACAAAGTCATGCCATTATGAGCATGCATTATTATGAGTTTTTTAATTAAACACAAAACAAACACCAGGAAATTGCTATCAAAAGTATTTACCATAAAATAACATTGCTTGACTATTGAATGCTGTAATTGGATATTGCTACAGCTGCCAGTGCATTTGTAATGGAACTATTCAGGTATTACATGGAAGGAATTTTCCTGGAATATCCAGCTGAATCAAATAATAAATTTCACAGGCTAGCTTACACATCCAGTTTTTCTTTCAGGGTAAAATCATGGCACAGCTTCTTTGGTATCAGTTTTGGAATTGCACCATTATAGTTAGTTTTCCTTCATCCTATGTCACTTGTATTTTATCAAAGAAGAAAAAGATACTTTAATACATGTAAGCCCAAAAAAATCCCCAAACCACCTAAAAAAACCTCTACCCACCTCTAAACCCCCTTCATATTCATTTCTACAATTATTTTCCATCTTGTTTTTTGCTTCAGTGTCTGATGAATAAATTATAGTCATATTTTTTACATTCCTAGGTTTGTTCCATTTTGATTGCAACTACAGTTTCCAGGAACAAAACAAAGCTTACATTTAAAAATCCTCTCTGTCATATGATTATGAAAGTTATTTTTAAAAATGGAGTAGCACTTTATATGGTTGCCATTATATCTGACTCCACTGCAGCCTTGCCTGCTTTTCTTTGCCACCAATTAACAGTTGCAGCAAAAGGAAAAGAACATATTTTGCAAGGGACCTGCAATGGGATGTTCAGCTTTCTCTTCTTTCACTGGCTAAGGTTTTTGTTTCTCTTGGGGATAAAGAGTCATAATAAAGGCACATATTCCCATTTTCCTCCTGGAAATTCCATGGAATTTAATGTCTAACCTCTCCGAAGAACTTGAAACACTCTGTGCAGCTCTGCTACAGCAATATCATTCTTTTAAATTCAGTAGGATGAATTACAACATCCTACAAAAAAAAATACTTATGTATGACTTGAAAAGATTTGTATTGGACTTTGCAGGACTCGCTCCTTTCACCCATTCAAGACAACTTATCCACAGAGCTTAAATGCAGTTTTGAGTCTATGTCCTTAAAGATACTAACAGTTGTAACACAGTGTAAGTAAAATAAAGGCAGACCTACTTCCAGAAAAACATGCATAGTTATGCAAAACATAAATTAATGTTATGCTTATAGGATTAGATATGGAAGATACTCATGGAGTTTGTCTAAGCTGCCTCTCTATTTATGAAGGTTTGAAACATCTAGGGACTAAAGTAACCAATACCAAAGACAATATCTATGGTTTCGTGTGGTACCTGTTACTCGGACAACAGAGCTTCCTGTGTACTGAGCACCTGCTCTATATTATCCTCTAAATCTGCTTTGTCTCAAGAGATCTTTGTAATAGTAGAACAATTAGCCTCAGTGTTTTTATACTGCAACAATGTCAGCCCAAGAGAGGAAGATACACAATGCAAATGATGACCTGAGGTCTCGGGAATTTAATAAACAAAAACACCACATGCAAACTCTAGTGGGTAGAGATTCCTGTAATATGTATGAGTGCTGGTTTTAGAGCAAGCTGGAGTGATCTTGCTGGAATAAATTACTGCAAAAATGTGGAACATCCTTCTTTGACCTTCTGGATTCAGGCAGCATTTTCATTGCATGATAAAAACTGTTTGTGGCATTTAATAAACTCATTATCTGGTTCATATAGGTTCTCACTGCTGTTATTATTCTTTTGGTTAGTCGTAGTGCTAATAACAGTCTGCCAGTCTCAGAAAAGACTGGGTTTGTGGAAAAACAAACAAAACCCCCAAAATCAAAACCAGAACAAGTCACAAAGAATCTATGCTGGAAATGAAATTTTAAATTTTATTTAGGCGCAGGTGAGGGGTCATGTATTACTGCCACACACTCTTTCAAGGCAGAGTGAAATAAAACAAAAGCGAAAAAGCAACAGGCTTGTCTTTATCAGTGTATGACCTAGAGAGCGTAAGAAGCTGATACTCATTGCCCCTGTTTCAGGGCAGTTACAGCCAGACAGGTGTGGCAGCCCATCATGCTGCTAATCTCTTCTATCAGCCCAGCATGAATGGGTACAGCTCACAAACCAGAGTCCAAAGGGTGAAACTCCATTTCTCTGCTACCCAGAGAAATGGAGGCGACATTTCACCTGTAAGCAGGACCATTTAATCCACAGTGATTCTTGCCCTCCAGAACACAGAGGCCTCCTTGGATAGGAAATACAGGGAGCAGAATAAATTCAGCACTACTAGGGCAAGGAGCTATTCACCTGGCAGGAGAAAAGAATCTCATGTTCTCACCATAAAGGCCAAAACCACAGTGCTGCAAGCTCAGCAAGGGCTCGGCTGAAAAGGCAGCCTTCATCTTGGGGTGCTGAAGTGCCAGATGGTTTTGTTACCCCTGCTTCCCTAGGACTACAAAGCCCCCTCAGTTTGCGGATCCTGCTGCTACATCCCTGAAGGCAAACTAAACCCAGCAGTCCCCAGGACCATTGTACTCTCTCTCCCCATGCAGACTGCTAGGGAGGAGTAGCTAGTCCTAAAACATGCTGGGAACTGCTTGAGAAAGTGACAAAAAACGTTCCAGGGATGTTGTGAAAGTGCAATGGCATAAACAATCAAGCAAGGATGTTTCTTCATTGTTTAATTTAGCAGTCCAGATATAAGCACAGAGGCCACACGCATTTAGTTCCCATCAGAGATTTCCATACATCCAAGTGCCAGCTCTATGCAGAATGGACCATATCCACCTCTGCTGCCACCTCAATTATTTCAGCAGAATTATAAGAATTTGGTCAGGTACAAGAAACACTGAAACAATGCTGGTTTGAACTGTCTCAGTTCTTGAGACTTTACTAAAAACACCCACTGAAAGAGAGAACAGATATTGTAAAAGTTTTCATTATTCTCTCCCCTATCCCTGGTTAGATGTACTTTCTGAAGGGCTTCCAGACAAAATTTTTTGCTTTTTTATCATTACTGCTTTGTTTCAACTTGAAATTAAAACCAAAATATTAAAAAAAAAAGTTTGCTTTTAGCAACAGATGAATGCATAATGATCGAAAAGGTAAAGAAAGGGGATTTTCCATATAATCAACTTGCCAAAAGTAATTTTTCAGTGCAATTATTCTTCCCTCAATTCTGTCTTTTCTTCTTTCATTGAACTCACACTGAAATAATACTCTTAATCCTCAAGAAGCTTCAATATTTTTGCTGTAAAGCATTGCACAATTTGTGGTATGGACTAATGCCATGCATTAGCCATGAAGCAAGGTTTGACGTAGCTAAAGAACATCAAGTACAATACCACATTTTATCAAAACCAAACAGCAGAACAATGCACACAAGGCTCTCACAAATATACCAGACCCATCAGATTTCAATCTGATAAAGTCAATACAGAGAAGAAATATAGGGTACAGTTTGTCTTCATTAACACAGAAATAGGCACAGCAGTTCCACTCTTTCTGCAGTGTGCTCTTAACCCAAAAGACCTGGGGACCAGCCTCTTAGGCTGAAATACTGGGAGTTCAGAATTTAAAGTTCTGTGGTTTTTCACCAGAGCTCATGTCCCTCAGAAATGCCATGGAAGGGATTTGCCCTCCCACAGGCAGAAAGACCATGCAGCATCTTGGTTTCTTGGGAATGCCTCTCTGGAGACCATCAGCGAGGGATTGACCTTTATCCCCATCTGTGCCTGCAGCTAAAAGGGAGGCACCCACACAGATAATCAGTTAGCTGGTAGAGGCTTAACATCCATCCGTTGTACTGTGGTTTAATGTGTCCCTTGTAAAGAGGAAGAAATATGTTAAAAAGGAATGTGGGGTGCACCACAGTGAAAAAGTGGAGAGCAGGAGAGGATTGGGCTGAGCACTGGCCACAGGTGTTGAAGTGAAGTGTCTTGCCAGAACTGCAACACAGCCATCCCTCACCTTCCTGCTCTGGGTGTCAGCACCAGGAGCACCAAGGACACCAGGGAAGTGTCTCAAGGGCGTCCAGCAGACAGTACAGTGG
The DNA here is from genome assembly GCF_009829145.1 of Chiroxiphia lanceolata. Classification (NCBI taxonomy): domain Eukaryota; kingdom Metazoa; phylum Chordata; class Aves; order Passeriformes; family Pipridae; genus Chiroxiphia; species Chiroxiphia lanceolata. The sequence goes on along the minus strand of NC_045642.1, from coordinate 19,791,490 downwards.
AGACAGACCCCAGCTGCTTTCACCCAGAGCTTGCAGGTCTAGCTGTGTTTGCACTGAGCACTACATGGGCTAACAGCCAGGGATTTATCCCAGTTCCCAGGTAAGACTGGCTATTGGCCATGCACACAGTTCAAATACTACCAGCACTTGAGCAGGCTAAATGAAAGCTACCTTGTGTCCATCTGCATGTCCACCTGACATATTGTCTTATAACATGCATTTTCTACATTGACAACTTAGGTGAGTAATGGACCGACGTGTCTTTCACTGGGCATTACAGAGTAAAACAGGTCTGTTGTTTCAGTTTGTTCGGCAGGGTGCCAAGCAGCACCATGCAAAATTGTGCAAGCCAGTCCAACACACATCAACAACATCACTCTTAAAGCAGAGATCCACCTAGCAAAGTAAGAGATGAACACTGCTAATTAAGGAGCTACATCAGTCCTGGGCAACAGGTGAAAAATCACCAGGGACGCATTTCTGCTGCGCTGGGCACTGTGCACAGGCAGTTCAGCAGAGGAGCTGTGCTAATTTTGTGGCTAGCCTGCTTCCACAAAAGCCTGCACCCAGCCTGGCTGCTCATGATGACACAGGACACCCCAACGCTGCACCCTGCCCTGAGCCACACCTGAACTGAACCTGCTGGTTCTGACACAGAGGAAGCCTTAGCACACCACAATGATTTTCTTAAGAACACAGCTCTTACCACCATCAACACGTTCCTCACTCACTTTCTCTGCTCGTTTTTGGGGCAGATGCATGTTGTAGAGGGGCCTGACGGCACTGCATACCCCAACACAGTCTATGTTGGGCTATGCTTCTCTTTAGTGGATACCATGGGGTTACATTCCCTAAAGCCCTGTCCTTGTGGTTGCATTCTGGTTCATGCCTCTGGTGCAGGGCCTAGAGAGAGGAGGTATGGAAAAAAAAGCATTGACCCCCAAGGCTGAAGCCCAAATAACATAATTCACCATTGACATGTTTAACAAAAAAAAGATACATCCTCCACTGGTATGTTACACACATGGTGGTTAAAAAAGTTTAGCAGAGAGCGAAGCACTGGAGTGAAGGTAATTAAGGAAGCAAACACTGCTGGAACTCATGTTATGACTGGTTTACAGCAGAGCCAAGGGTTTTCCTTAGTTAAGTAAATAAGACACCAGTTCAAACTTCAATACTGCAAAAAGTCTGTCAGTGCACCTGACTTCGAAAATAATACTACAGGAGTGATTTGCCCCACCATGTTTTCTCTTTCAATTATGATTGAAGGCAGATAACATAAAAGGTAGGTTCAATTTTTTTAAAAGGAAGAACTTCTAAACTTTTATTGCATTTGCTATGGGCAAGGACCTAGTCTCCCTGAACTGGTTTTTTCCATGCAGTAACCAAAATGAATTTTTTTCTGAAGTCTCATTTTAAGGGACAGGGAATGGACATTTGATTATGTCATTAAAGAAGAAATGAACAAACACCATAGGCTGGTCCTATTTATGGCTGAGCTGTCTGATATATGTTATGGCTTGGATTGACATGAAACCGTTGCAACTCATAGTAAACTAAATAGGGACCATAAATGGAAAATGTTTAAAAGGCCATTACATAACTGAATAAATGAGCTGAAAATCTTGTCTGCATGCCTCTCCCACACACATTAGCTGAGGATGATAGTTTCACCTGAGATTGAATCTCATCTGTTGCCGCTATATGTATTGCCAAGCTACAGCAAATATTACTAATCACATATAATTATTTTTTAAAGAACACTGAAGGAAAACAAATTCAATCAGATAAACTGACTCCTTTTGCAAATTCACTAAGTTTGCTCTAGCATCACCACATGTAACATAGACAAGAAAATATCAGATATAAAGAAAACTACCTTTTTATATACAGAAACTAAAGGGGACACTTACTATGACACAAAGGTTTTCATTCCAAGTATTTGTCTTATCATCCACTTTTCAAGGTAACCATTGGATTATGCCACCAGCCACCAATAGAGCAGCCAAATATTTTGCAGCCCATATGGAAGAAAATGCAGGGTCAGAACACAAGGGACTCAGAAGGTAAAACCACCAGCTATGCTTTCCGCCCAAAGTCGAGTCCTATCACCTTTGGGAGTGTGCACGGCTACAGCCTGTGAGCCAAGAGAAACAAAATCACCTAAGGAGAAAACTGCAGCTGTTTTTGGGTACCTGATTAAAAGCAACCAGTGCTATCACTGCTGAACAAGCACTAGGGGAGGGGGAACAAACTTGCATGACCTAGAGAGACTCTGCAGCAAATGCTTTGGTACCAGCAAGTGCCCAGCCTCCACCAGGCCCTCACTCACTGCTGGGATTTTGTTCAGAGGCATCCGAAAGGCAACAGAGATACACATGTTATTGCTGGGCTGCTCTGCAGTGACTTGCACATGCTTTCCCAGATATTTCCTTGTGGCATTTAAAAAGTAGTGTCTTGCTGATATTTTCTTGCGAAAACGTCTCAAATGCTTGATCACCTATGCTTACTTATAAAATTCTTCCACAGCTTCAATTACCTCAAAAATTTCACCTATCTGCCAGGTTTTTGTTGAGACTATGTTCTTCTATATAATGAACAGAAACGTATCGGAAACAAGCCACAGGAATGTCCTTGTCCTGACGCTGCCTGTGTGGCCTGGAACAGCCCCTGTCTTCCCCTGTGCAAATGTGCAGATCTGCCCCCAGTAAAATACATTATTCTTCACCCGGCAAGGCTCAGTGGGTGATGGGTGCTGTGAAAATGGTCGTCAGGTGCTCATTTATCAACTATAAGTCTTGATTCAGGATGTTTGCTTGAAGTTCAAGCATCAAAGTGCATTGCTTGGCATTTCTGTGTGCCCCTTCTTGTCAGTTTCTGGGAAGGGTTTAATGTTTCTCCATCAGTTGTGATGACTGATTCTCCATGTGCCTCTACAACTTCATTTTACAACAACAAAGTAAATCTGTTATCAGTTCATAATTAAATAAATATTAATCTGGGGCACCTCATATGAGTGCAAATAGCCGTTTGTGAAGTGTTCTTCCATAAGCAACTTGGAATGCCTCTTAATTTTTATTTTTCCTGACATCTTCATTTCAGTGACAAATTCACCTGAAATCTGTATTGAAAAGTTACATCATGTCTTAGATTCTGTAAATGCAAGGGGAAACTCTAAATGGAAGATTTCCAGCTTCTGTGCCACAGTGGATTTACAAGGCTCTCAAAACACAGATGAACTATTTGGTATGGCAAGAGGCAAACCTATCAAATCATGGTTAACAAATTACCCACTTTCCAGAGAATCAAAATCAAAGTGTGTTTTTATTAGAAATTGAAAACCTTTGGGGTGTGGGATAACTGAGCAGTGAGTAATTGGGATATGAAATCTTTCATCTGCAGCAGCCAACTTCAAATCCAACCAAATCTTAACCAGTGTTAAGAAGGATTAAAACTTCTTACTGGATGGTGCCAGTGCAGTACCATCATCCCTGATGCACAAAGGTGGGGCATAAGAGGACTGTCATTTCCAGAACCATCTCTCCAGGCCTTCTCCTATATCCTGCGGTTGAGGAGGGGTAAGGCAGGAGCTGATTTTAAAATGATAATGAAATATACAGGCAAACCCTAAGCAAAATTTTATCTTAGCAGTTTCTAGAAATAAAACGTTTCATGCCAAAATATCATGACTGCTTCTGGTCTAGAGCAGGGGAGGACAGAGTTATTCACAAACTATAGATTTTTTTTCCCAGAATGTTGGAAAACAAGTGACAGAGTCTTAAATCTGTGTCATAATTACAAGCAGATAATTCTGCCACTTTTCCTAATTGCTGAAATCAATAGTCTACCCATGAAGTGAAACAGCAGTGCTCTGAGAAATTATATTTGTGGTAGCTCTGCTTTCTTTTATCTTTTAAATATTTTTCATTGACCTTTTAGGATTTCTGTAACTTTTTTTTTCAAGAGTAAGCATGTTCAAATGGGTTTTCTGCTCTATTTCCTTCATTAGTAATACCTAATTCTGCAGGCTTGTGTATTTAAATCTGCATCTATAACACAGGTTGTGGTCAAGATGCCAACTGTTCTTTCACATACATTTAATTTTCCTGGATGAACTGCTGATTCAAATGGACTTAATAAAGAAGTAAATAATTTAAGCATGGAAATGAAGCTGTTGAATGTGAGAGATCTTCTCCAGTCATCTCACTACTGCATACCAATGGTGCAGTTTAATCTCTACATCTTTTATTTGGTCTGATTAGGCATATCCCAATTCCTACTAGGCATCAGGAAGAGAGCAAGTTATCTTTAGAAGATAGCAGCATGAGGCTCAGTCCTTTCTTCCTGATATATCTGAGTCCCACATAATTTCATGTAACAGAGGATGATAGCACCAGGTGCCAAGTTATTTTAGATATCCCAAATCTTTTTGCTGTGGCCTGGCAAGTTCAGTAAGATGTTTCCATCTTCTTAACTCTTGGGTCATCATCTCTCTTTTGATTTTGCAAAAAAATTCTCCAAACACCAAGCTGAAGAGAGGCTTGTTCTAAGTAATAGAATTAACGTAGCAGTACTAAGTAAATTAGTGGTTAGCACTTACCTATAGTTGCTACAAACTGATCGGATATGACAGCACAGCCAGCATAGGTTTCCTTTCATTTTTTGCATAGGTTTTCTACTCTTCCTGGAGTGCCATACAGAGCATGCTACGTACCTGTGATGTTTTCTGCTGACTCTCCCAACACAGGCATTGCATATCCTGCACGGCCCAAACCCAAATGCAAACACAAAAAGCTTTCATTCACTACAGGTGGTCCTCAGATTCTCAGTCTTACTAGGCTGCAGACAGCCTTTTGTTACTATCTTCCTAAATACCAAGTATTACTCAGCTTAGAAGAACTATGTTAATGTATTTTGTTTGTATCAGCTGTATTTTGGATGACTAGATCTCCTTTTCTTGTTGCTGTGTTGATAAGGATATGGAAGTTCAGTGGTGAGCAAGAGTTCTCAGCTTCCTTTCTCTTTATCTGCTTACTGAGAACTCAACTGAAGACTAAAAGTGGAGAATGAAACCAGAGCATTAAAGTTTTGCAAAAGATATGATCTATACATGGTACATGAAAGAAGAAAAAAAAATAGCCTAAACTCCTTTAACTTATTCTGTTTCTTTTGAAACTACTTATTCCACATATTCACCTTTCACCAGTACTCTCCCACTGGTCAACAAGAAGAATGGCATTGGCTAAAAGTTCTAATTTTCATTAAAAAAAGCCAACTTGGCAGGTTGATAATTGAGCTTTTCTGACAAACCAGAAACGTTTATCTATTATTGTTGTTGTTGTGGTTATTTTGCTAAAATCTTGCACTATTCATTTACCACAGCCCATTTTCCACAGATGGGCAACTTTTCATAAGTATTTTTTTTTAGTGAACAAACAAAACACATCAAACCTTATTTTCTAACACTCCCAGCAAAAGCAAAAGCATTTCACTATGAGTGGGAGTGCTTCATGAGGTAGTTTAGTGCTTCATGACAGCTAAATGAAAGGAAAGAAGAACCTCAGCACAGGACAGCTACCTTTATCTGGTAGATACACTTGCATTCAGCATCTATTTGTATGTCTTTGACGAAGTTGCTTCAGCTCAAATCCACACATGTATACACACATAAGCCTCTGAAAAACACCAAATAGAGATTGACTTTATTTTCTCTGTATAAACAGTGTAAGGAAAATTATACTTCTGTTTCTGACAGAAAGATTTTGAAGACAGGATTGAAAGGTATGTTACTATACTACACCAGGATGAGCTACAAAAGTGTTATGTGCATACAGGAAATTTTTGTTGCATCTTTTTGTAGATAGAAGGGCAGTTATCTGCAGCACATGATGCTGCCACTGTAGGAGTATAGGCCAATCTAGGTTAATGCTCCCTACAATCTAATGAGAACAACCTCTCTTAATTCCTTTTAAAATTTGAACTTGCTTTATCACTCACCTGCAGGGAAACAGCACACAGTAAACAATTACCTAACAGGTTAGAGGTGAGGCTCAAACATGACTCAGAGCAGGTCATTGTGAACTGTTCTCCCACTTGTCCTCTGCAGCCAGTTTGAATTTTTCACATATTCAAATTTAAAAGGTTTGTCTATGCGCTGCTCTTCTGTCCCAGAAATGCCTATAATATCTTGAAAAATATAGAAAAAAGTAACCGAATACAACAGTGAAATCCTAGCAAAAAGGAGCTTTATGAATTGTCAATGCATGCAGCTTAGTCAAAATATTTTGAAAAATATTTCTTCCATAGAGACATTCTTGTTTCATCAATGCCTACATGATTCATGAAGACATATTGCAGAATCAGAAAAAGCCAAGCTGGAAGAGATGTAAGATCATGCTGGTTCATCCCTCACCCAAAGGAAAGAGCACCTGCACTTATGTAATTCCCTAAGATGTTTGTCTGACTTGTTCTTATAGATGTCTGCTGCTGGGATTCTGATCCACACATCACAACTCTCTTGTGTACATGTAACCTCAATTTTCACTCGCTATGGTTAAGCTTGCTGTTTCTCCTTTTGTCTCACTGGAAAGGGGAAAGGTTTGTCTTTTTTTCTGGCAATGTTTACATGTTTGAAGACTGTTACCTACTGTCTTTCTGCAAAATAACCCTGATTTTCTAGCCTTTCTTCATGAAACATCTTTACTAGACCTCTAGCCCTTCTTGCTGTACTACCAGGTTTTGTTTGCCTTTTTTTTCTCTTTTGTTGTTCATAGTGGTCGTGGTTGGGTTTGGTTTGTGGTTTTTTCCTTTGGTTTTTTTTGTTGTTTTTTTGTTTTTAATTAGCACAGTGTCCAAAGTTGAACATGTTACTGTATCTAAAGCTAGTCTTACTTCTGCTGAGTAGGCTGGAAGGGCACTGCTGTTATCTCACAGGTGTCACACCTATTTATATGTTCTCATCTATTTTTTCACAACAGCATTGCACTGCCAACTCGTTTTTAGCCTGTGATCCACTGCAATGTTACATTCTTTTTTTCTGCAAAACAGCCATCCAATAAATCATTTACCATCTCATATTTGTGCAACTTGAATATTTGTGCAACATATTGAGCCATTGATCTTGCTTTTGTCTGTCTGGAATGGCCTTTTACTTATTTACTTATCACTTCTGTACTGTGTCATCATTGTTTGGAATTTTCATCCCTTCTTTCAAAGGACTGGCTGCGTCTCCTGGCTGGCATGACCCACAAATTCAGCAAACTGTCTCTCTTTTTTCATAAGCAAAGTCCTTAATGAAAATATCGAATAGTACTCGGCCCATGAAAGATCACAGTGGAGCCACATTTAATTCAACTTAGTTTGAGTGTGAATCACTAATAGCCACTCTTGGAGTGCAATTTTGGAACTAATTTGGGTAGAGTTTAGAGTCATTTCATTAAGTTCACGTTTCCATACTTTGTTTATGAAGGCATCGTATGAAAGGTTAACACATTGAACCTAACACGTTCTTTCTCCTATTTATAAAGAAACGTTAGCCTGTCACACTAACACAGAATAAAATTGGTTGGATTTGTGCTTGGAAGTCCATTGTGGCTTTCATAGGTGTGTTGCAGATAAATTATTTGTAGCAATAGTTTTGGAGAAGCTGAAGTTACATCTCCTGACCTACATTTGCAAGAATGCCTCAGTCACCTTCCTAAATCATTTGAATGGATTTTGAAAAGACCAACTGATGTGAAACATTCAACTCATATTCCTTTACCTTTCCAGTTTGAAGTCTCATTACTTTTTCTTCTGATGTTTATTTTTGTGGGCATGCTGATCAGAAGTCCAACCAAGTTTCCAGTGGGAAAGTTTCAAAAGTTCAAAATGCCCTCACTAGTCAGATGGAGACTGTGAAAAAAGGAAAATAAAAGAGATCTATTCCAAACTGAAAAGTAACATTTTTTTACATTTTGTTATATTACAAAAAAAAAAAAACCAAACATTTTCATGATTTTAAAAAAAAATAATATGTTAACAATTTAGAAATTAGAAGTCATGGCTGCTTTTACTCATTTGCAGTATACCTTCAAAAAAAACCCAGCAACAAACAACCCAACATTAAAAACATTGTGATTAATTTAAGAAGCTTTTATTTCTTTGCCATTTTTCCCTGAGACACACATCAAGGAAAACCTAGTAGCAGGAATTTTCCACTTCCATACCATACTACATGTATCAAGATTTAAAAGCTGTGTTATATACCTTTGGTACCTAGTGTCTAGACTATTGTTTCCAGATGGTGAAATAAAACCAACAGGTCCAAAGTAGAGTTAAAGGTTTATGAACAAACAACTCCAGAGACCATTACCTGAGCTGTCTCACCTGTGGATTATACCGGTTCCTTTGGCAAACTGTTGCTTTCTCCAAATTAGTTCAGAAAATAAGGATGTATAATAAACCAGAAGGCATCGGAGAAACAGTGTTTTCAAATGTATCACACTCCAGAAATAATTCAATGAGAATAGGTGTTGCAGCCACATCTCTCACATCTTACCCATACATAATAAGCCAGCTTTGTGCTGCAATTATTTAAGGCATTGGGAAAGGATTTGTGTCTTGAACACAGCATGTCACACTGATAAACTGGAGAGTGTCTGAAATGGTTGATATGATCCACTACAAGATCCCTCCAAGTGACCAGACATAATACAGCACATTTTATATTGCTCTACACATAACAAATTCCACTAATAAGTAAGCACATAGCACTCCACAGAGGTATGAGCACACCAACTTGTTTACCCAAGCAGAATTTAGGAGAATACATTTACAATTACACTCAAGGAAAAAGAATTAAGCCTGAAGCTCTATTATCTTAAAACAATAGCTGGAGAAAAAAATCAGGACATTGCCAGTGAAAAAATGAGAGGACACATGCTGGAGTGATTAACAAGTTTGGACTTCACAGTTAGGATAATGGACTTTCTCTGGGAAACCACTCATGTATAATCACATGGGTACATTTTCACATACAGGTCATAGTTATGATTTACACTTTATTACATTTGGTAGATCAAAAACAACACACTTGAGAACATCTTAAGACAGTAAAACCTCAACTCTTTTACTCCTATCCCCTTCCATTGCAAGGCACTCTCAGTGCACTCACCTGCCTTTTCACCAGAACATGGCAGGCACGGGAGGATGGGCACTGTTACTGCAGTATGTTGACCTCCCTAGCTATAAAGAGATCTGCCTTCTGCTACCCATAGGCTTCTTGGACCATAGACCTCTTACTATCTCCTTACTACCTCGAGCTCTTTACATAGGATATGAAAGGATATTTGTAGCTACCTTGCTTCAAAGAAACCCATGCATTTACTCAGAGTCATATTTCTTTCCTAATCTTTCCTGGAAGGAAGTAGCAGCATCTACTCCTCACAGAGCAGTTTCTACCTCCCCTTTCTCTACCACCTGAGCCAGAGAAGCAAAGCTAAACTCCACATCACCTCTGTCTGACCTGGACACCACATCCGAATCCAAATGTGTAGTCGCTTCTCAGCAACAAAAGGGAGACGTAATTTTCTGCTTTGCTCCTTTGGAGAGATGGGTAAGCCCTGGGAATAATCTATTCAAAAGAAATTAATTGTCTATAACCAAGCCTTTCAGGGTTGTGATGATCCACTTCACTTGTGGTTTCTTTGTTTGCTTTTTTTTTTTTCAACCAAGCCCTTTTTATGGGCTGAGGAAGGAAGGTGAGGAGATCGACTGAGGAAGGAGTTGTGTGTGTCGATCAGAGGGTTTTTCTAAATTTGTTTATTTTTACTAGCTTATCTGATGAACACAAAGAGCCAAATTCCAAAAGTCTGAGATGGAAAAAAACATACCTATGTTTTGACCCTAACTATAGGGTCACAGCTATCCTGTCCCTCTGCTAGTACCAGATTGTTTTCTGCAGTTTATTTTCCATGTTGGTTTTCAGGGGATAGGTGATTGCTCACTGCCTCTGTAAATCAGCCTACTACTTGAGTGGGGCCTCAACCCACTTCCCTAAGGAGAGATGAGGTAATTGTCTCAGATATAATATAAGCAATGCAGGAATCCAGAGTTCAAAGGACTAAATGCATCACACTGCAATTTCAGTTGTAAACAGTTATAATAGTTTCTAATTCTAATTGTGCACAGCAGCATGTTGAGCACAGAGCAGCTTTGCTGCCCCAACACCTCCAGTTACACAACCAGCCCTTCAGAAGGACAAGTTGCACAGTCAAGAAGTTAATTCCAAATTAATCTTGCAGTTTCCCCTTTTTTTAATTATTTTCCCCCACTTATAACACATCTCTTTATCATTGTGATACACACACACACATGCACAAAAAAAATCCCAACCAACCTGAACTCCCAAACCCAATTATCAGTTGTTTTGATCCCCTTTCTTCCCATACTCCTTGAGCAGCCTGGATGTCAGAGTTTCAGAGATACCTGTGACTCATATGACCTCCTCATGATCCTGTGAGGACATTCACTGATGGGAGGCATCTTTCTCAAATTAGCACCCTGTGTTACTAGCTCCCCAGCAAACTCGACCTTGCTACTCGGCAGAGGAGGTTTACAATTCCCCCAGATTGCCACATTTTGTGTTAAGAGGGGTCCCCAGTTTCATGCCCCATTCTCACTTGTCTCTGGAGATCTCTGCTTTGCTAAACCACACAAAAACACTCTTAAGGCCAGAGAATCATCATAGCAAAAGTAAAACACAAAACTACTCATTAACATACAAAATTTAAGGAAAGGTGTTACTAATTTATATATTTATACACATGCTAGGTTCCCCACACACACTCCCTCTCCCTGTTCCTCTCTATGAAGCAGGTGATCACTTGAGATTTCACAAATTGGTTTACACTAATCTAACTGCAAATGGTGCTAAGGGGGTAGGAAAGTCATGTCCTCTCCTGTTCCTCTGACTGCAGGTTTCTAACTCCTTCCTTGTGTTGTGAGTGATGATCCTGAGGCCTTAGGATATGGAGATCTAGCAAAAAGATTTACCCTTTTTCATTTTGGAATAATTTTTGGATCTGTCAGTGAGCGGAGGCAGCCCATGTAGCAATGCCGGTGCCAACATCAGGCAACAAACAGGCACAGAGAAACAAGACAAGGAAGCCAGAGCTGTCCTTTCAGCAGGGATTCCAAGTCAGCTTGAACAGGTTATGACTAAATTTATCTACAATCAAGCTCAAGGTGTTTCACATGGTGGCTAAGCTGGGACATATGCTTCTGATTGGGCTCGGTTTCCAGCCTTGCCCTTGTCCAAGCTGAGGAAAGGCTTGCTGGTGTACACCCTTTCTGGGATGGGGGATCTGCTTAAAGTCTCTGTGGCTACAGGTCCCCAGCAACTCATAACCTTAATATCCAATCGAAATATCTGTTTTTGATAGCTCTCCCACAGTGTTGCTGGCTGTTCCAGTGTGACTTTTTTCTGAAACGTAAAGAGTCTCTAAAAATGCTGATGACCCTTGGGCGTAGCTGCATGGAGTTATTATCTTGTGAAACCATTTATTAAAGGTGACAGCAAAGCTTATTAGCTGACTTTGATCTTTACCTGAGTATAAACAAATGGGTTACCCATGCATAGTGAATTAAATTCTTTCTACACACCAGAAAAAATGTTTAAACACCAGCACATAACTTTTCATTGTATGCTTATTGAAAAATTACATTTGATGGAAATCAAGACAAAAGGCAGGTCTCATTAGAACTTTTCAGAGACCAAATTTTATGGCAACAGAACATACCTGAGATGAGACAGTCCTTGCTCTGACCATGGGACACTGAAAATGGGTTTTCCTATTCTGCTCCCTGAATCTGTTAGCGCTGGATTGCTCCTCACCAGTAGAAACACACAGCCCGGCATGTGAATGACTTTTCTTCACCGAAGTAGTAAGCTCAGGCTTTGGAGAGCTAAAGGGTGATTGTCTGCCTCAAAATTTGTTGCAGTCCTCCACATTTTCAGCACTGTCAACCCTAATCCCAGTTTTTATAGCAAAATTAAAGAACTGCTCCATGTGACATGCTACCACTCGTCTGCAGCTGCTGACAATGGCGTGTGTGAAAGGGGCTGATACACTAGGGTGATTTCCTTGCTCACTTGTACCAGCTTGGTCAGAGATCTACACAAGTGCATCAGCTTGTAAGGCCATTGCACAGCCTCTGAACTGTGGGGACCAGCAGGGCTGGGCAGGGTCACAGCGGGAGTCTAGTTGAGAGAAAAGTCTGGGGTGGTAGGAGGGCAAAGTGTGTCCATCTTACAGTGGTAGCAAAGTAATAATTGGATTAGCTTTATCGTCTAACTCAAAAGTTTCTTGAAAGTAAATATAACTTCTACTATCCCCTCACCTCCATACCTACGAGAAAAGTAAAAAGGGTCCACAAAACATGTGATTGCACGACAGCTGCTGAAAGCTCAATGAGTCCCCATGCAGAGTGCCCTTCTCCATTAGATGCCTTCTGGCATGCCAGTGATTTCAGTCTGAACATGCTGAAATGTTTCACTCATGAACTATAAAATACTGAAAAATATTGGTTTGGCATGAATAACTGGTGAATCATCGGCATTTGTAATTGTTTGGGGGTATGGAGCTTGGCTTATTTGTATTCTGGTTTCACATGAGAACATTGATATGAACAGCAGTAATTGAATCTGATAAGCTCTGGTGAGCCTTTCTGCAGGAGAGGAGGTATGATTTAGAGAGAGATATAAGAGTACAGAAGGAATTCTAGAAGGATGCACAGAGAGTTGCAGGTTGCCTCACATCACAACTCATAGATTTTATATACTCCAAAAATGAGTGATCATCATCTTAGGCAAAGCTAATTACCTGAGACATCATGATTCTATCTGCCATGAGAAGGATGAAATTCAAGGTGTTCCCCTCTCCCTTTTTTTTTTTTTAATTACTTGTCTGTCTATTTAAACTTTCTTTGAAAATACAGGAATCTTAGATAGCATAAGATTCCAGTCTGTGAGTCTTTGGTGGTGAATGTTGTTTCTCCTTCTGTCCGTGTTCAGGCACAGGCTTCATGGGATGGCTGTGTTGAGAAGTATCATAGTTCACAGGAAACTGGGCAAGATCAGACCTGTGGTGTGATCCTCCATTCTCTCCAAACTTCAGTGACTCACTGAGAGAGCCCCTAGTTACAGATTTGAGTTGCACTTTTAAATTTCCCCTGCTTGGCAAATTCACAGCCTATAGAGGGCTGGTTTAGTCTTAGCCCATGAAAGGTGATTCAAAAGATAGACAGACAAAGTCTGTTCTATCCCACATGTTCTGTGGGTAGAGCCATCAATGTTATAACCACAAAACTTGGGAAAAGTGGATGTGAGAAAAAATTGGAGGCAGAATCTGACAAATAGCATGAAAAACTGACAAGACTTAAAGAAGGTGCAGTCCTTTCTCCCAGATTCCTTCATGATATCCAGTGGACAGCTGTGTCTCAGCATCCTCATGGCAGCATCACCTCCAGGAGATTCAACCATCCCAATAATCTTCTGACCTTTCTGCAGCATTCATAGAAGCATTTGGGATGCATTCTTAAAAATCTTCACCCTACATCTGCTTGGCACATCTGAGAAATGCAGGAGATGAAGATGTACACTGGAATTAGACCTTTGTACACAGTGAATCCTACAGTCTCCAGGAACTGCAACCTGAATAAACACAGCACTTCTCCTCACCCATGGGTTGCTATGGAGCCATCCTGCAGCCTTTCCTAGTGGGCTGTGAAGAGCAATAATCTCCTTGCCACACAATGCTGAAGGTTGCATTATTGTCCAAAGCTTTCAAGATTCAGAAAGGAGCTTTAGAAAGCAGGGTGCAAGGCATTGTGTTCATCCTCTTAACATCCTCAGTTATAAGAAGGAGGCTTTCAGTCTTCATCCTCTGAAGGTCTCTTCACCACTCTTAGAGCGAGACGGGGAGGCTCCTCTGCAAAATTCACAAGATGTGTCACTGACACTGAAATTTATCCCCAGTTTCACACCTTGTTCCCAGAGACAGTAAAAATGCTAAAACAAGGAACGAAAAAGCTTAGGAAGAAGAAGCTACAGTTTGCCTACTTCAACATTACAGGTCATCATTTCCCTCTTCATTCCCTATGTTGAGACTGAATCTTATTTTTGAATTTCAAACCAAGATGAAAGCAAAGAGAATATCACACCATATTGAATACAGAAGGAGGAAATTCTTCAGCAGAAATAGTGTTTCAGTCATTTCATAATTAATTTTTTGAGGCACACAAGATGATACAGTGTACATAGACATATTGCTATAGTTTCTTCTTCTTAAAGTCATAATTAGACTTGTAAACACTAATTTAAGTTTAATTTTTGAAACCAGCCTCTGATGGAAAGACTAGAAATAGAGTGACTTGGATGTCATTAGCTTTTTTTGCACATACAGCCTTTGTATTTCCACACAGAACTGTTGGGTGCATTAAGACCTGGCCATCTATTCAGTCTCTTCCTCCTACTTTATTTTTTATTTTCCCTATTGTTTTCTCTAACATGTAGGTGAACCAAAGGATCTAAATATCTGAGGAAAGGGTGATGGTTGAGGGAAATTCTTGGCTTGCACAAATTTTAGGACTTAGACTACATTGTGCAAAGCTCCATCAGCAAGGGAGCATATGCTGAAAATCTAGATAGATAATCTGTCTTTCAGGTTATTATAATTAACCCACTTATACTTCTTGGAAGCTATTAGTATTGGTAACTCTTAATTACTCATCTCTCTGCAGTACCAGATTTCACTTACCTGAATCAATTCTCACTTGTCCTTGATGCAGACCTGCACACAAATTTGTATCGTGTTTAGATGTAGGTTTACTCTATTTACAGTACTCCTATTACTTATTCTCAATTTACATATGATTTGCAAACTCTGAATTTTGCCTTGAATTGTTATTTCACATGGCCTTAGATTGCAGCTGAAAGATGAAGTTTTCCTTGATTTTAAGTGACAACCAAATAAGCATTTTGGTTTGCTTGGGGATTTTTGTGGTTTTTTGGTTTGTTGTTTTTTGTTTGTTTGTTTGTTTTAATTTATTTATTAAATGTGCATTTGTTTACCTGTTTCCAAACAATATTCTCATTTGCCTCAAATATTGGCCTCAGCTTCCTTGAAACAAAAGCTCCAATGTTTACTGGAAAACCAGCTGTGTGCTTATTCAAAACTCAGTCTGAACTTGTCTGAAATCCAGTTCCAATTCCTTTTGAAACCTGGCTTGGGACTCTGAAGTTCTCAAAATATGATCACCCTTTCAGGACATGGGCCTCATTTTGCATTTTAAACATGGGTTTTGTGCCTGTGTTTAAAATTCAAACCTATTCTCCTATTAATGTGGGCATAATGTTGGAGCCCCTTGAAATTCTGCGTTCAAATACAGGCTAATTCAGTATAGACTGAATGTTTTTAGAACAGCCATCCTCAAACATCCATATACATAACTTCAAATGCAGTAGAATCATTAGCTTAAAATTAAGCACATTTGCAGATTAAAGAGTATGATGGTGTGATTTGCCCCATTGCAGTGAAGTTCTTGATTTGAGGTTCAAGCCCAACTCCAGATCTGCTGGCACAACAACAAGTACAGGTCACTGTGGCAGGCATGCCACACTCCACCACGTCATGCTGCCAGCCTGGGATACCAAACCCAGCAACCACAGGGGCTACAGGCTGGCTCATTGCAGAACCACACTCTACACTCTCACAGCCTACTGATGCAGCCACAGTCCCACACAGAGTGCAGATACAATCCACATGGGTCTACTTTGACTTTCTTTTAATTATAAGGATTTTCACTTTTTTTACCTCAAACTGCAGACCAAATCAGGATAGATGTTCCCTTTCTGTAGCCACCACTTAGATGGAAAAATAACATGAAGGACAAGATTTCATAGCTTTAGCTGCTTTGATTCAGTAAAGGAAATGCTTAATGTGAGTAACAGCATCCTTAATCAGCCCAGCCCTTGCACTCAGTTCAAAACACCTTGAAAGTAAAATCAGTGATGAAGTAAGGCCTTTGTCAAGTTAGCAGCCAAACAAGAAAGGCAATCTAGCTGTGTTGACATAATCCATTATTTCAGTGAGGGCTGTGAGACATAAAACAGGTTTGGAAATCCAGTATCTTCACAATAGACGAGCTATTCAACATATTAGTAAATTTAAGCTATTGGATTTTGTGGTAGTTACATCAGTCCTTTTGTCAATATTGAATATTCTTCAATACTGAAGAATTCATACTGGGTGCTTCCAATCTCAAGACACAAAAAGGAAAGATAAACATTAATCAAACATTTCTTTCATGAGTGTTTTATTTGAATTTATATAATATCCACAAAAATAGAAACAGTCTCTAGAACCATTTTGTGAATATATAATCTCCAAGCCGAGATTACAATGGCAATAGTGAAATATCTAGCTTGGGTTTGTTGCCACACGTAGACATTGAAGATGATGCTGTGAGAAGCAAGCAGGAATTATGCAATGTGCTGCAGAAAGACGAAAATTTAACTAAACATTTTAATGTCTATGTAGTTCAACAACCTACATACAGTTTATCAGGAATGTTTTTTGTGCAGAAAATATTGAGAGTGCTCATGCCAACACCTTTGACATTGTGATTTGCATGTAACTGTATAAATACAATATATTTTCCTATCTAGAGCTTTATACATATGAAAAATTATGGTACAATAAAAATCTATACACATGGTGCTACCAGTTCAGCAGCAGCTAACTTAAAGGAGACATCTGAAAATATGATTGCTCAGCCTCTGAAATATAAAGTATAAGAGCAATCAGAATGCTTTTTGTCTAAATAGCAATTTACATTAAAATTCATCTCTTCATTTTCTCCGTTTGCTTAGGTCTGATAAAAGAATCTCTTTGGCTGGTTGTATCTGTCCTTGGTAAGAACTGTAATTTTTAAACAGTCCTTTGTGTTTGTCTTAGGCAAAGGCTAATATATTTGTAAAACAGAGTAAATGTTGGCTGTCTTCTATTCCAACTTTGTGCTATTGTAATGCTGAATGACAAGTACCTAGTCTGAAAAGTTCTGCAGAGTGGAAACAGAAACTTGCATGATTTCCACGTGCTGAAAGATGGGACAGTGGAAGACACATTTATACTGCACCCCAGCATAAATCACTCTCTACATTTGTACAGTATGCTTCTAAATAAAGCCTTATATTTCAAAACCTTTAAAAGCAGGTTTCGCTACAGCTCAGCAACCAAATGGTGACACTCATGTATCACTGGTTCATTTTATCTCCCAAGAAATTTCATGAGAGATCAGGTAAAAAGCAGGTTTGTGAAGGTATTATAGTCAGTTGCTGTTGGATATACGTTAACCTGAGGTAAGGTACAACTATATTGCAGATCTGTGATGGTACCACTGATTTCAGATTTTCACCCAAGGTTGGACTGGGATGTGGTGTGGAGAGCATGGAGCAAAGGGCTACAAATAATCATCAGGTGGGGGGAAGAAATGATCTTAGGAGCAAAGTGAAAGTGCTCTCCTCATCTGGAGGCCTGATTCTTGTTATATGAACTACAAAATTATGGTAAAGGAAGTGGAATGTAGCAAATTAAGCTAAAAAGGAAATTAATTGAGTTGCGTGAAAGCAAGCAAGGCTGGCACAGTCAGTCAAAAAAAAGAAGAGACTGAAAGAAAAAAATGCTTTGAAGTACACAGGCTTATTATTTGATTTGTAAATAAGATGAACCTCTCTCCACCCAGGTTATGAAAAGCAAAAATTGTCATGTATGGGTAATTGATGGTGATGGCTCTGGCATACACAGTGTAGGAGGCGGTGTTACTGTTTAACATGCCCTACATGTGTAGATAACAAGTTAGGCTCTCATGTTTGCCTACAAATTGTTGCTAAGCACATTTTTATAACCTTTATATGATACTTCTGTTGTCTCTTGGTTTCATCTCTATTTCCTTTCAAGACAAACAAAAAATGGAATATCCTGCAACCTCCAGCTGTACCTTGCTGAATTTCAAGCTAATACAGATTCAAACCCAAGGGACTCCTGAGAAAATGGATATTGGACGGATTTAATGTTCTTAATCTTAATTTTTTTCTTTCTTTTTTTATCTTGGACTTCTCAGCCCTTGTTATTGTTTTCCAAAGTCCCCATCCCTGAAAAAGTGAGTTGGTATTGATCTTGGTTTTACCTCTGTTAACATCACCAAGAAAATCCTGTTTCTCAACTCCCACATCTCATGTACTCAGTGACCTGGTGAAGTGCTGCCTCCTCTAGTTTTTATTTCCCCATGTCCTGCATGTGGCTGGTGTCAGCAGGAAGCATTTGTGGAGAGAGAAAGAAAAAGCTGCCAATGAACATACTGTGTCTGCACAGCACTGCTAGAGATGAGCCCAAATACCGACCCAGATCTGAATGTCCCCAAAATCTCAATGTCTTTATGTTGACGGGTTTTTCTCCAACCAAGAATTCCAAACACAGCTGACAAATACAAATACAATACAGAGTTAGACCTGAGAAAAGCAAAGG
This sequence comes from Chiroxiphia lanceolata, assembly GCF_009829145.1. NCBI lineage: Eukaryota > Metazoa > Chordata > Aves > Passeriformes > Pipridae > Chiroxiphia > Chiroxiphia lanceolata. The sequence goes on along the minus strand of NC_045642.1, from coordinate 19,772,924 downwards.
GAAAACTAATATTTTACACGAAGGGGTTTTTTGCATTTCTCAAAGGTTTCTTGAAAGTATCTGTCCAAGTGAGACTTGACCTGCCAGGAGGATCATACAACTTGAAGAAACTGCAGACCACTTCCTCATGTCATGGGACTAACATATATTCTGCTTGCCCATCTCCTCACAGTTCTACATGGCATGGATTTGAATGCTTTAATTAGCAGTGCAAGAGCATGAGAGGACTATAAATATTCCTACTGGGAAAACAGTGCCTTTTGGTAAGTTTGCATAGTCAGAAAACAATCATCTTCCTTCAATATCTTTTGGTCCCCAAGACTGACTCCCTTCCTGCAGTTCACCTCCAAGATATTAGTTAAAACAAATAGCCCTTTTCCTGGGATGAGCTGGATACTCTTTGGAGATTAGGATACTCCATAGCAGGTAAGGTCTGGTCCTAAACTTCTGCCTGCAAAAGAAGGTCGCAGTGCTGGAGGTAGTATGGGTTCTCCACATAAATGCTGACAGCCACCTTGCTGAGCCACTGCTTTCTGTGGCTGTGATAAACCAACTGAAGAGGAACCCACTGTCTAATTCAACAAGCAGCTGAAAGCCAGCAAAGCATTAAAACACTCAGAAATCAGAGAAGGGAAGGAACAAGTAGTATTGGCCAATGAAAGCTATAAACCAGCTGACTATGGAAGAACGCTACTTGGCTCAGAGATGCTTTACTGTTTCCTCCACTTGTAGTGCCTTCCAAAGTGGATTATCATACTCCCTAAATGCCCTAGTATTTAGCTCCTTCCCTTTCTTTTCATGACTCATAAATCACATTATGCCTGTATGATTTAAAAAATAAAAGAGGAAACTTCACAAGAAGGGAAAAATAATCGTAATTCTATAATGTTAACTTATATCACAGAAACTGTGTACATTTTTTCCCCATACAGGACTTACTTCAAATAAAATAATTTTAACACCAATAATGATAATGTTCTTTCTTCCCGACAGAAGTAGAATTGTTTTTTCACCCCAGTTTGGTACATAAATATAAGAAAATAGTCTTTGAATATTTACATCCACGTGTTTTAAATGTTATTTCTTGATATATTTAATTCTCATTTTCTCTCCAACCACGGGCATTCTTTCCAAATTTATATACTAATCTCCGACCATCCACACGCTCCAGGATTTCTCTTTTATAGTAGTATCTGTTAAAATAAAAACATACAAGAAAAATTTAAGAGTAAATTCACCTGTAGTGCTAAAAGGCCACTGGCAACTGGACAATCCCTCGGCTGGTTAAAAAGTATTTTCTGTTGAGAGATATGTCTATACCTATATATGGGTATAGGAAAATGAAGGGAAAATGGAAGTCTTCTTTTTACTTCTATTGATTAGCTTCTGAGTTCGAAGTTCACCATATATAAGGTAAAAGCATATTGCTATATTTATACACACACTCTTATCCATGGGAATTTGTTTCCAGATAAGCAAGGATTTGAAATCAGACCAGGAAAAAACCTCAGCTTCCATTTAAAAGTACATTTTCAACTTCCAGAGATTATGGAAATATGCTGAAATGTTAAATCGAACAGGAAAGAAAGTCCTAACATAGAATTTGTAAACCTATTTTAGATAATGGCTCTGGGATATGACCAGTTTTCTGAACATTGCTGAAATAACGAGGTCTCTGGCCATTACTGGGCCATTTAAGCCTCCCCAGTTCAGTAGTAGGTGAACTTTTAGCTTTCTGCAACAAAGTTTCCTTCCTACTTTTGTTGTTTGGGTGGAGGGCAATGGAATGTATATATATATATAAACAACTGTTTATGTTATATATACTATAGTATATAGAAACAGGAGAGGAAGAAAAGACAAAGAAGAATATAATCCTACAATGTCAGAATTACTGGGGGAGATTCAGCTGTCAAAGAAAGCAAACTGATGCTGTTGACAAATCACTTTTAAACGTCAAACAGATTCTCCATTCAGCTAGTGTGTTTATGTGCTGCAGTCTTCCTCAGCAACCATTTCAGCTCACCTCATAGCCGGCTGAGTTTCTCATAAGTCATGCTGCTGTTGTTTTCTTCTTTCCCAGAGCTGAGCCACAGCTTCAGATTTTAAAAATCTGAAGCGCCTTCTGACCGGTCTTCCCACTTGATTAGTCCTGGGTTTTTCTCAGGATTGAGAAGAATATCTCGAATAAATTCCCAAAGATTGAGGTTCCTCGAGGGTCTGAAAGAGGAAAGGAGGGAAGGAGTGTCTCAGGAGCTTTCTGGGCTATAATTGCCATTTTTATGTCATCTGCAGAGGGTGAACACTCAGGAGGGGCAGGCCATAGCTCTGGGGTGCAGGACCCCTGTCTCAGAGATATATAGGCAAAAAGCACTGGCAGGCCTTACACTGAGGCTGGAGGTAAGTGTCAGCCTCAGGCAGTCTGAGCCCTTTGGCAGGCAGGTAGGAGCCCTGGCAAGCAGAGGAAGCAGAGTCCAACCACCCACTGCTTCCTTCTGCCTTTGCACTCTTTCTGCCTTGAAGAGAACATGTTTAGCCTTCCCCTCATCCATTTACCCATTTTTCCTGATACTCTTCTACAGCACAACATCTAACCTGATATTATTGTGTGGTACATGAAACAGCCAAGCTTACTGTGAAGCAGGCACTGAACCTCCATGCACTTAAAAGACAGACAGAAGGCACAGGAGGTGAAATGCATTCCACAAGAATGAGTAAGTAGAAGGTGTAGAGCGATCGGGGACAGTAACAAAACTGGCCAGCCAAAATTATATGTGAACAGCATATTAAAAGCTTGACAATGGTATAGAAAGGGCAAAACCAGATCTGCAAGTTCAGCAGATAGACCTCCCAGTTTAAACACAATACATCCCACAGTTACTATAGAGATGCACCAGAAAGCCCAGGTCAAAAACAAAAAAAAAAGATTAAAAAAATGCAACAAATCAGATGAAGTAGTTTATGAATGAAGAATAACAAACAAACTGACAAGGTTAGCCAGAAAGACAGCAGTCCTTTGGTCTAACTTCAAAAGTATGCAATTAGACCAAATTAAGAAGGAAAGAAGCTAGTCAAAGATGTGAAGATAACCCAAAAATGGTATACAGTGCAACATAAGTAGAAATGGATTTCAGTCAACTAATACAATATTTTTCTTTTGTTCTTGTAATTTTTTTCTAGAACCAATAACTAGCCTATCTGGACATCAGAAACATACTTAATGGTCATGATACAGAGAAGTATTGAAGAAACTGGAAACGTAGGGGGTTAGCCCAGACTGCCAATGTAACCTGTTCTGTATGCCAAGGCTGTGACTGAGTTCTTAGAATAGTAGAATATCTCGAGTTGGAAGGCACCTATAAAGATCATTGAGTCCTACTCCCTGCTCTTCGTAGGACTTCCTAAAACTGAGCCATACAACTAAGAGCATTTCCAGATACTCCCTGAGCTCTGTCAAGCTTGCTGCTGTGACCACGTCCCTGGAGAGCCTGTTCCAATGACTGACCACCCTCTGGGTGAAGAACCTTTCTTTATTGTCCAGTCTGAACTTTCCCTGTCCAGCTTCATTCCATTTCCTCATGTCCTACAGCTGGTCATCAGAGAGAAGAGATCAGCCCTTTTGAGAAAGATATAGACTATGAGGAGGGAACCCCTCAGCCCTCTCTTCTCCAAGCTGAACAAGTCAGGAGACTTCAGTTCTCTAGGTCTCTCTTCAGATCAGTCCTATCTAATCCTTTCATTAACAGTTTTATGATACACACAATAAAGAAACGAGATATCTGCGTGCAGATATAAAGTTCTAGAGTTCTGTTTGGGCAAATGACAGAATAGTGTAAGAAGAGGAGTCAGGAAGAGACATAATCTGGAGGCCGTATCAAAACAAAATGAAACTGAATACCATGAAATGCAGTGACGGACTAATATTAAGCTTTTCTGTTATAAAGAGGGAATTACACAGGACCATAAAAATCTCAATAAAGTACATTAATGGAACTACGTACAGAAATCACAGTTATGCTAACCTGTCTTCAGAGTCAGGTTGAATAAACATTACAGAAAACACAGGTGAGAGGAGTGGAAAGAAAGTCATAACAGAGGAGAAGAAGGGTGGCAAGACTGAGGGGCAGGTGCTTGCTTGGGATGTTGTGCATGAGAAGTTCTGCAAGGAGATGCTGAGCAGGGTCTGTGCTGGATGCTGCACCTGGCAGGCGCAGGTACAGGCATAAGCATGACTGTGTCCATGCACAGACCTTCCAGATTTAGTCCCAGGTCTTCCTTATCATTCCTTTACTTCATTCCACCAGCCCAGCTCAACATAGGGCAGAGGGGCTGGTTTCTGGTTGCTTCCCCATAAGCCCTCACTGATAAAAACAGTTTGAAAAATTTAACAATATTGAGTCACATATAATGCAAACAACAGTACTAGACAGTCAGATCCTTGGAGAATTCAATCACAATAATAATCCAGCCAGTTTTGCTTTCAAAATGATTCCTCTTCCCTTCCAAAAAGGATTTGCTTTTCATGTGTTTCTTTTTCCTTCAATCAACTAACCAATCATTATAAACATGAATGTTGACTTACTGTGCTTCTTGGTGTGGGACTTTGGGGTATGATCTTGCAATTTTTTTGCATCTGAAGAGTCTGCAGAGAAGGAAAATGAAGTCTATTTGTAAATTTGATTAAAGGCTTTCCATTGACTAGCAGGTTGAAAGAAATAAAACCACAAAAAAGAACAAATATCTCTTTTAAAGATAATCACTTTTCGGAAGGTAATCTAAGTGAGGAGGGAGAGTTTTGTTTTCTTTACTATATGTTAATCAGCACACTTCTCAAAGAGACCATTGATGAATAAAGAATGAATGCAGAGGTAAACATTTGGCTTTTGAAACCTAAATTTGATTAACAAATACCTCACCTCATGTTATGTGTGAGAGAGAGAAAAATAAGATGATCACATCTATAAAAGGAATCCTGAATTGTCCCATTATGTCTTAGACCTTTGCAGAAGCACGTATCTTTGGGGGCTTATTTGCTTCTGAAGAGATGATCTAATGTGAAATGTATGTGCTGGTACCAATGCACAGAACACCTACCTGACTAAAACATAATGAACTGGCAAAGCATTGTTGTTTGGGGGGGGGGGGGGGGGGAAAGGGGCTGCGCTAGTGGAGTTTTTGGCAGCTGGATGTGCATATATTTTTCTGTGGCTCAGAGCCATAGAAACAAGCCATTTCTCATCAATGGTACTTTATCACCTGCAGCCAGCCAGAGGAGGAGTAGGGTTTCTGGCACAAGTGTTTCTTCAGAAATGGAAAAAAAAAGTTCCGCCTGTTCATGACTGTAACCTACCTCACAGTCTGCACGTTCAACCCTCCCGCCCTCAAACCACCACAGCCTGGCTCTGCTCTTGTTCTTAATGAATAGCTTTCATCTGATTGCTCTAAGTCTCACAAAATCTGTGGGATAGTCCTGAGAGGGAGCCCCTTCTGTGTTTGGTTTTCAGCATACTTTGTCCCTGAATCCCATAAAGCAAAGCTTAAGGTCCCACGCATGTTTTCCCAGCTTCTATGAATGCACAATTATCATACTTTTCATGGAAACCAGGCATTTGCATGGGAAAATGACTCACAGGAAATGTTTATTTGCATAGAAACTTGTCAGATCTGCACAAGCTACTGCAATAACTGCATGTGAAAAGGTAGATGCAAAGTTATTCACACACTTGCTTTATTCATACATAACTGGAAACATCAACTGAACAAGTCCGTGGGGATAAGCCTAACCTCTACTATTCTAAGCCTGATAAATTACTGTCCTTGACCCCCAAGCAGCAAACGTGCTCTGAGTCATTTTGCCTTTCCATTCTCAAAGAGCAGGAACCAGCCTGAACCTCACTCATCTTGGAGGGGGGTGTGGTGTGGGGGAAGTAAAATGAAGCTTATTTCACTGCCTTTCCTCAGATTATGATTCCCCTAATGTTATTATATGCCTGTGGGAATTCCAGGTAAGGACTGCAGGACCCAGTTCTTTATTTGCCCTCATATAAATCCTTCTCATTTTAAAATCTCACAATTCGCGTGCAAATGTTTGTTATGCTCTACTTAGCTGGAGATTTATTCTTGGAAGTTCAGTTGCCTTCTGCCTACCCAGTGATTTATTCTGGATTTCAGCTGTGTAAATAGCCTCCTGCTTTGCCACAGCTCCTACATGGAGACTGTTTTCAATCATGCCATGTTAGGAGACTGGGGCCTGACAGATGAAAAGAGTTATGATGCAGTTTCAACAAAGCTGTCTTGCAAAACTTTTGACAAAAGGTTACACATTATTTGCATATGATTCAGGAATGAGCTATTTTTTTACGGGATATACAAATTTAGTTTTTACAGGAGGCTGTGCCCTTGGCGTGCCACCCTAGCTCTAGGCTAAGCAGTCAGAGGATAAACACACCATGCCAGGATCTGGACAAGTCCCCAGCCATGTCAGAGAGCTCTGACATCCTAGTAACCATCTATGAGAGTGGGTGGAGACAACAGAGAAAGCAAACAGAGTGTTTGGTTGGGTTTTTTTTTTAAGGTTTGGTGGTTTTTTTTTTCTTCTGGTCAAGTTTTCTCTCTTCTCCCTTTTGCTTTTGTTTCATATCCTCCCAGGACTTCTACCGCTTTCTCCCTCAGATCTCTTTGCTTAACAGCCTCCTAGGAAGAACCTGCCTTTCCCCCACACACACACTTTCTCACTCCCCTGTTATCTCTGCTCTACTCTTTTCCCACTGCCTTACTCTCTCACCTCCATCCCTGGTGCCTGCCCCCAGCACAGGGCCCACAGAGTGCCCCGACACATGTGACCAGAGTGGACTTTCACCAGGCACTACAGCAAATGGGTTTGCTCTTTCTTGCTCTTTAGCGGGCAGAGTGCAACTCTCCCTCATGGAAGTGAGGAGGTGTTCGGTGACCATCCTGCCATCAGCTGAGACAGGCTCCAGTGGGAGGCCCTTGTGCTGGTGCAGTTGGGCAGAGGGCTTGGTGCCTGCCCTATGGCTTCCCTGGGCCAACCCAAAGCTTGGCCCCAAACCCAGCTACCTACTCAGCATTAGTCACTGGCTCACTAGAGAAACACAGCCACTTCTGGGGAGGAATATGGCCCTTGTTTGCCCATACTACCCTACTATACCACAGAAAAGTGCGGTGTAGCTGGAATATCTCGTCTCTCTGACAGCAACATCTGCCCCTTTGACTCAGATACTTTAAAAGATATGTGGAGATTACAGACTATTTTATCATCTTTCTCTTGACATAGAGAAGAGAGAAACATTTCTTTAAACCAAGCTATTGTAATAATGGCAGCTAATAAATCTGTCAGAATCAGCATTGCTTGGTTTAAAATTACTGGAGGCTCAGACTCAATCCTGCAACAGAAGACCACAGAGACTATTACATGTCGGTAGCTCTGAGACAAGTGACAAACAATTAAAAATATAATTACAAGTTCCTTACCAGAAGATTGGTGACTAGGTGTCATCATGGAAATCTGAGCACGACAGAATGTTTTACTGTCCAATAACTCTGGGAATTAAAAAGAAGACATTTAAACTAGTAGCCTCAGACAACAACAAAACCATCTCAGAAATGCGTGAAGTGATGTTAGTTACCTACTGTGCTACCATAGCCACTGTCATACAGATAATTCTCTTCTTTCCAGGACACCATTAATGACGGATCTGAAAGTAAAGGACCAAAAGGAAAATCAGATCACTAAAAGGACATTTTTTAACACAGAGGTAAATATTAAGCATTGAGGGAATTAGGAATTTGCGAAAAAAAAAAAAAAAGAGCTGTCAAGGGAACCAAGAAGTGAAGGGGCTATGCACAAAATTATTTCCTTTCACTCAAATTATGGATGGGGTTTTGCATATTTAGGCAAATGTATTTACACAAAGCACCGACTTTTAGAAATAATGTAATATCCTCTTCCTTTTCCTGACTAATTTATGCCTGGCCTTGAAGGACATTTCCTGTGCCAGATCAACTTTAATTCTACCCAATCCAGTCCTGAATTCTCAGTCCCTCATAATTATGACAGTGCGTTGGTGCCATAGAGATGAAAGTGTTCTCAAATATCTACTAAAACAGAAGGATGCTTATGATGAGCATTTATTTCTGTAATGGTAGAACTCGAAAGTCGTCTCTGAAACAGAGCTTCATGCTTAAGTGCATAGTGAGAAACAACAAAGCCTCATCCTAGATGAAGGACCATTTTATTCCAGGCACATCAAGTCCCTTCCTTAACCTAAAAACCACCTTCATGATTAAAGAGGAATAGTCTTTAGTGACCTTCTGGTCATATGGATCAATATAAGCAAAAATATTGTCTTTATGATCTGTATGTTGATCTGGAAATTACTCTCTTCACAGTGCATTTTTGAGGTCAGAAGTCTTAAAAATCTCCTTTTCTTTTGAAACCAGGTCAGAAAGAATGAGATATAAAGTTCAGATCTATGTTACACCTAATTTTTCTCATGTTCATATAAATGAAATCAAAAAAACAAAAATGAGTTATAGCTAAATCATTGTGTTTGGCTGAGTTACCACTTATGACATAGGAATTTTGCAGGCGTGCTAACTAATAGCTGCATGTTTGGGCACCCAGATCTTGCGTTCCTACAATAGCACACACCCTTTGCTTGCTTAGACACCTGATCTGCCTAATGTTGCCTCTGAAAACAGTCCTTACCTAGCCAGAACACTGGGAGACAGCTTTCCTTCCCATTTTGGCCTCTTTCAGTGCCCATATCTTTGCAGCTGTGATGGTTTATCAGAATGAGGAAGGCTTCCCCTCAAAATCACCAGCCCCGTCCCTACTAGTTCAAAAGGAGTATGTTTCCCAGCAGCCCAATCCAGAATTCCTGCTCCTCCCCATGCAGAAAACCCACTCCCACCGCCTGTGATCAGCATCACCAGAGCCCCACTGTGCCACTCCTGATTCGGCATATCTAGGAGAACCATATATCAGTTAGTCCTTTCCTGGATGTGCAGCTGAGGTACTTTGCCCTGCACTGTGTGCCTCTAGTAGTAGTAGGAAGTAATATTATAGCAAGATCTCATAAATCAGGACTTAAAGGATTACTAGAGTTACCTCTATGGCAAGCAGCAAGGCTGCTGCATGAGCATCACCCATACTATGCAGGCACAGGCAAGGAGTGGATTGCAGATTACAAAGCTTGCCTGCTGCAAGGAGGTGGTGAATGGTGTCCCTGGCTGGGAGGCTGGGCTCCTACAGGTTAGTTGGATAAACTGGCTGACAGTATTTGTTGGAGATGCCACATGCAACAGATCTGTACTTGTTCTGCCAGGAGATATTAAAACGTGGCTCCTGAATGCACCCACATACAGAGAGGCTGGAACTAGAGGGATAGAGAGCATTTGGATATGGACAGGCAAGGAAAGACAGTGCTCTGGCAAAGGAACCAGGAAAATAATCGTGCCTGAAGAGGACAGTTGAACCAAGCTGAAGTTCTTTCTTCAGTGAAACAAAGTCCTGTGAGCAAAGGGATCTAGTAATGAAGACACTAGAAAAGAGATTTCAGTTTCCTTGAAACATATGAAGAAATTGAAATGTAATGGGGTTTTTTTCTCTCCAAGTTGTTTGGTTGGGAAATTTCCTAGTGTTTCAGACATTAAAAGAACTTAATAACAAAATATTTTTCTCTCCCTTTTTTTTTTTTAACTGGACATATTGTTAAAATAGTTGTCTTGAAATCTGGTGAATGAAGCATAGAATGAAGTCCTCTACAAAGTTGCATCATTGAGCACCGCTAATGATTCCAACTCTGACCATTAGTGTAGACTGCTGATACTGCAGGAAAAGTGACCATGTGCATGTGGTGTTACCCAAAACTTCAGAAGCAGATATTGACTAACATTTGTGTTACTTCTTTAATTCTGCATGATACACTTTCTGTTTTATTTAATGTCATTTTGATATCTCTCTCTTGGAATGAACAGTTTCCCCTTTTTGTCACCATCAAAAGACAAGTTACCCAACTGTCACTCACCTGTTTGCTCTGTCTTCACAATGACATTATGAGATTGGTACATATCACTACCACACTGGCCTGCAAGAAAGCATATGGTAGATAAAACCTATGAGAATGAGTACAGAAGAATCAAAGTTGTTAGCTACAAGCAGCAACTTCCACAACTAGCCAGAGGGCTAGTTTTGGAGCAGGAAACGTACCCTTTCCTCTTGGTCCATCAGAATTCTGGTTTAAGTCCTATCTTAAAATTTAACATTATAATAAATATAGAACTATAAGCAGAATAGCAAACACAGCAACTATGATCTACCAGGTAGGTCTCTGGGGAATGTGAGTGGCTTCTGAAGATCTCAGAATTCAGAGCACTGTACATGTGTCTCTGTCTAATATCTATTTACCATTCCATTTTAGGTGTGAAGGTTGCTGTAAAGCAGTTGTCCTGCTGTCCCAGCTGCCTGAGTGAATTCCTGCAGGCTCATACTACACAGATGTTCCCCGTTGATATCAAACTCCTGGAAAGGTATGCAGTTGGCATCCAGTTGGTTGGTGTCAAGGAGATGCTGCAGCCACTCCCAGACTTGAAACTTAGTCCAGTACTGAGGATGTATTTCATGCCACTGGGTTCCATAGAAGCTACTGGATACTGGAAAAGAGAATAGGTATTTATGGTCTCTGTCAGCATAATAGTCATCGACAATATGTCATCAACAATAAAGATCTATGGCTAATTGCCTTGGAAGTCTGCAAATATAGACACTTTTCTCAGTCCTTAACACTGACTCAGTAGCTACTGCTGGAGAAGATGTTGGGGGGGGGGTTTGCCTCAGTTTTCCAATTGAAAACTGGTAATTATTTCATTACATATCTCTTCACTGACTTAATTTTCAGGAATGAATTTAGTAGTGTTGGCTAAATACACCAAAATTCTTTGATAGGAGACATCTTACAGAAGTACTACTGAAAAGGGATGTGTGAGCCAGTAATTTTAGTGCATGAGAAAATGGAAAAGCCTTGCAAAATTCTCATAATGTGACATGGAGACTTTCTTTGAATAAGAACTTTGTAGGGATTGAATACGAATTGTGGGATTCAATCAAAGAAGGTTAAAAGCTAAGGCTCTCTCATCTTGCTCCACAGTAAAGCCTGTCAGTATGGGCCACAGCTTCCTGACTGACTTGGCATTCAGTTATTGCTGTAGTAAGGTAAGGTGGTTTCTGAATGTAGTTATAAAACTCATTTTTAGTTATGGAAGCTGCCTAGTTTTCTTCTTAGAATGAATCTTTTCTTGTTGATCTTTCAAACTGTTCTCAGTCATATGTCATTGCACGACAATAATTTACGTGTGCAAATGAAAGAAATTGTAATCGGGATAGGATAATTATGTAAGATAAGAGCAAAGGCAGGACTGCTTTGGTCTGCCCTCACAGAGTTCAGTGCAATTTATTTCTTGGGAAAGGAGGGCAATGGAGTATGTCAGGCAGAGGTAATGGTGTGATAAAATGTTCACAAGTGGACAAACAGTTTAAGATTGAGGGAATGAGAGATTACAGAAGGAGGAAAGACTGCCATGGCCTAGCTCTGCAGTAGTCCCACTTCAGGATATGGCACCAGTCTTTACCAGTCTGCCCTAGGAGAAGATTAACCACACAGCTGTGAGAAATGCTAACAACACTGTAGATTTTGTTAGAGGACCACAGGCAACAGAGTTGGCACATTTTAGGAAATCACCTTCCCCCAGGTGCCACTAGACCACAGGTCTCTTCAGTTGAGATACAGGGCACGATGCTAGTTTTCAGGTAAACACAAAAAAAGCATAGTTACTTAGGTTTCTTTATCAATATTAGCCAATAAGGCCTGTGTCAGTAACTTAGAGAGTTTGTAGGACTGTTTCTCATCCTCCTGTTGAAGGATTTGAGGAATGAGTGTGGAAATTATAAGAGTGTGGTATGTCAGAGACAGCTTTGATGAAACTGTCAAATATCCCCTAAAAAGGAGGTTGATGTGTATTCTTATCACTTCAGAAGGGTAAAGTAATTTCTGAGGCCACTAGAATCCTAATGTAAATGAAGATATTTTAGTGAGAGGAAAAAGCAGCTAGGTAAAAGTAAGTGAAGCCGTGAATTACTGTGCAGTCTGGTCTGAGATTAGATGTCCCTATCCCTCCAAAACTTAAATGAATCCTGACAAGTTTCACACTGGAAATTTGAAAATAGACCTCCACCATTTCCCTTCACAAAATCCTGTGCAAAGTGAAAGTCAGCCAGGACTTTTTTTCTGCATTACTCTGTTACAGACGTATCAGCACATTTATTAAGTACATGTTGATGTATTCCTGTGTATCTAGAAATTGCACACAAAAAAGAATAAGACTTTCATTGAGTGGGAACTTTCATTTTAAGTTCTGTTGCAGCATTATTTGGATTAGAAGGACAACAGCATTGTGTGTTTTTCTGCTTAGATTTTAAGGTTTACCTGTCCACTGAATAATTAAAAGAATTTTAAAATTATACCAAGTACTATATATATATAGAGAGAGAGGTTTATATATATATTTTTATATTGAGAGAATACATATGAATACATTTTTATAGACACAGACATATAATCAGAAAACAGCAAGAGGAAAAAAAAATATCTCAAGTCACAAGCTATCTAGCGCTCTAATGCCAGTCTAATTAGAAAGCTATCTAGTACTTTGAGTGGAAAAAAGCAAATACAGTAAAGCAGCAAAACGAATATTCTCCTGGAAAGCCAGAGAGGTGATTAGCATTGAAGAGTAATGCAGGTTCAGAGGAGGTAGAAGGGGTAAAGTAAGAGAGAAAGAATTTTGGACTGAGAAAAGAGAACTTCTGGCACTTTCAACACAATTTAATTTTAAGAAAAAGAACTAGTAAGGAACTTAACAATAAACTGGTCTGGTTTGCAAGTTCAGTTTTTTACTAAAAAAATAACAAAAGGAAATTTTTGTTACCAGGAGTGAAACTCCAGTGGATTAGTACTACTGAAAATAGTACTTGTACATGCTTAAAGGTGTAGCAGTCCCTTTCCCCTGGCTCCCCGTAAAGAACATGGCTCAGAGTGGCTGAATTGCTCCTACCATTGCATGTGGAATATCCGTCTGTCCAGGAAGGCTGCTGGTGGAGTAGATTACTGCTGGAATTGATACTCATTCTGCCAGCTCCTTCCAAAATCATGATCTGTAAGTGAACCAAACAGCTTGCTTAGTGAGCGGTGTCTAGTCCAAGAGGTAAATAGCAAAAAAAAAAAAAAAATCCTCCGAAGGTGAAGTAAGGAGGCCCATTCCATTTGTAGAAGATACAACTGAAATCAAGAACATGTTGACACAACCCCTTTTCTACTGCCACAAAATCTTCTTATGATAAACATTACCATGATTAATTTGCATATGCAAGAAGCAAGTTTCTACAGCTGCCCATCCATAAATGAATAATCTGTAATCAGAAAAGAAGCCGAATGAAAAGACAAGGCTCCTGACAGAGCAATACATGAAAACTGCCAAGCTTTGAGAAATGAAATACCAAATAGTTTTACTTTTTTTTCATTTTCAAAGAGAAATGTGATTTAAACATGCTTTTCTTTTTTCTTCTTTTTCTTTTTTTTTTTTTTTAAGGAGAGAGAAAAGACTTTTCAATAACTTCAAATCCCTACTGTCAACTACAAGCCATGCTCAGAAAATCCTTCACACAGAAGGACGCACATAATAATGCTCTAGGGAGGTAGTGTTATAGGGAATATCTTGTCAGTTTCTTATCTGATCTGGGTTCTTCGTAACAAATATTCCAGATCATACATTTCAGATCACCAAAAAAAAAATTACACAGTCAGAGCTCTTAGAAAAGAGACAGCCGTTGTTATAACAGAATTGATATTTTGGAGTGACACCACCCCCAAGACATCATTCCCTCTTTTAAGAGACACAAACTGTCTTTGCCATGTATCTTAGCATTAGTACCGTGAGAAAAATTGTCCTTTATTTTTTTATACTTAAAACCCCCCTACTTGTATGATATTTCAGAAAATGTCACGTACTTATCACATGCTTAATCATTCCAGTGAAACTATACAAAATTCCCCAATGACAGGTATTTCATGTGATCTTTCAGTGGTTGAAAGTTGCAAATTTTAAAAATATACATTAGAACCATAGGCATTATTTGAGATGTGGATAGTTATTTATTAAAGATTATAAAGGCTTTAGATTGTTATTGTTATATAAATAAAAACAAACACTAGCACACACACAAACAACAAAACCAAACCATTGTTCAAAAATATTCTCTCTGTCGAAAGCCACAAAGTCCATAAAAACAAAACATTAGACATCAGGATGGCATGTGCACGCAACTAGATTTCACCTTGGAATTAAAAAGATTATGAAATACAAAATGGACTTGTGAAGGTTAAAGCCACTAGTCATGGCTGTTTATCCACTGAGGCTAATGAAAAAGCTTCCATTGAGAGCGCAGCCGGACCCCCTACGAGATCATGCCAGCTTTTTGGTAGAAGAAAAGGAGACAACAAAAACACTTACAGCCTTGGTTTTAAGGGAACAGCCTGAAAACAACCTGGGTTGGTATTTTGCTCTGTCATTTAAAATAAATCATGTAACTTAAAAGTTACAAGTATCTCTTTCTTCCCTCCCATTTCTCTACCCCTCTATATATTTAGAACAGGATAGAGAGAGAGAGAGGTTACTGACAACTGCTTAAAAAGCGAAAGCCTTAGGAAGTTTATCACAGGGAGTGGTGTTTTACAGTATAAACTATTTCAGGGGCTTTTTTTTTTTTTTAGTAGCTAAGCAGAATGGCGAGATCAAACCTGGGGTGATTTAACAGTTCTTTTCCACTTTTTATTCTAGCCAATGTGTAATTCAGTGATCACTAGCAAGGAGAATTTAATTTCTCATGGTAGGTATACGGGGCTATAAAATATTAACTGTTTAGATTTGTATGATACATATTGTCCCACTGTGGCCAAATAAAAGATGACTATCATATCAGTCAGTACATTTATGTAAATTAGAAGAGAAGACATTTTTTAGCCCTGTATAAAGACCTCACTTAGTTTGTGAAGAAGAAGGTGTAAGGAAGGATTTTAATTTAATATAGCTATTATAAAGATGTTCAGCATAAAACATGTATATAAATTATATACTTGATGTGTAAGAACTTTTAGGAAATAATGCATGTTTGACAGCCAATACATACACTTCTGAGGTTGTACAGGTTGATGATGTATCAAGTTATTTCTTTAACTTTGGTTTTAATCATTAAAGATTTTTAGGTATGAATGAATGAAGTATTAATGAACAAGACCTTATTACAGTATCAAATAGAGGTAAGCTAGAATACCAGCTATTCTGGGAAAACTATAAAACTTGAAGATTAGCAAAATACACTTAGGAACCCAATTTGGTAAATTCCTTTCTTTTTAAAAAATTATAATTTGCACTTAATGTTCAGTTTAAATCTATTAATCCAAAGTCATATTTACAGAAGCCATCTCAGAATTTCAAGTATTGTGTTATGTGGTTTTGTATTCTGCAACTTCTGCGGTTTCTGGAATTCTACATAGTTTTCATAAGTGTTACTTTTGCAAACACAAATGTGTCTGGGAAAATGTGTCCGTATGAAATGAAGTTATTTCTATGTTCAAGCTCCTGTGCGATTTTGCCCTGAAAATTCAGTTCAGGTAAACTCTCATTTTTCCTTCTTCATAACTAATCAGGTGAATTTCCAAACCAAAAGATCCTATGACACTTTGACTTGGCAACTGAAGCTATGGATAGTTAAATAAATTAAATCATGTGTCTTGCATAGTTTTTTCACCACAGCAGTAACTAAAACCAACGCACATTAAAGATCTGAATAGAATCACTCTGATAGCTTTTCTCCTAGATTTGTGTTTCAGTTATTTTCCTTTAAAATTTCTCTCCCTGTCACAGTCTAGCAGACAATTGCTTTTCACAGTATCATAAACATCATTAGTAGTATTATCAGATAATGCGTATGGAACTTTCCCTAAAATTTAATCAATCAACACATCCCATCTTTGGAAGCTATATAGGTTATCTCAACCAGAATAACTTTCAGTATCAGCTGTAGGAACAACTATGTATGAGAGAGAGAATTTGGAATATGACATTAATCATAGAAACAGGACTGGATTTAGCTTTAACCCAAACTTTACTTTGTTCTGTGTATTACTCAAGGAACAGGTGTTTTAGTGTCTTGAAAACTGTCAAGTCACCTCCTTTATCTTAATGCAAGGGTGTTGCTTATTTGGAAGTCATTCTAGCACTTTGTTCAGGAGGTGTATAAAGTCCTACTAATATAACTTCCACGCCTTTGCTTGGAACCATACAGCATTATACTCAAAAACATGTATCAAAACTAAACTGTGATTTTCTTCATGTCATCCTGAATATGACTTTATTTGCTAAAAGTTCACAGAAGATTTTTGCTTATATCAGTGTCGCATCCCACACTTGGAAAGATTTTGAGTCAGGATACTGGAAGCAGTGTGTTCTTCATTACTTTAGGGCCAAATGCTCAGTTCTCCCTGGTGTACAGACAAACCTGGTTAAAGGGTGTGAAACCTCAAGGGGAAGGACATATAAGATGTTCAGGTTTTTTTTTTAATTATATTCCATGTATCAAAGTGAATGGTGGAACTAATGTAGCCTTGTTTCCTATGAATGTGTATCTTGTGGTTGGAGTCTCTAGTGTCTAGTAAGATGTGAGTGCTGATTGAAGTTTTTCCCACGGTTGGGGCATTCATAATATCTCATTGTCTCAAAGGAGTGAGCTCAAGCGTCACTCTTTCTTTCAGATCAAGTATTAGTGGATTTTCCTTCTATACTTGGCAGCCAGTTTTCATTAATCCTGTAAAAACTTCGTATCTCTGGGACTTCTACCCCCATATCAAATTTAATTAAAATTGGCAATGAAACTCAAAGATTGTTACAGGCCAAATGCAAAAGCCCAAACACAGACCGAATAACCACAAAAGCCTCATTTCCTCAGGAAACCATGCTAAAAAGGGGTTCTAGATGAGCTGAGATTTTGGAAAACAATATGAAGATCTTGAGGTATGTCCCTCTGCTAAGACATGGTACATTATAAATGAAAGCACATTTATATACGTGTATATACTCACATGTATTTTTATACATATACATATACACATACTCCGCTATGTCTGTGCACTTCAGGTGACTGTACACACATCTCCATTCTGTTCCACTGAAGAGGAGCTGTCTCTGGAGTATATACTTATAATGCCACTAGAAACACTGCACAGACACGAGAGGAAGCAAATAACACTTTACTCAACCAGCACAGTTAAATATAATTCTGCATTGGCTTTCAGCAAAATTCTTTCTAGAGTCATTCCTATTCGAAGGGATGAATCCATTTTAAAAAAATAATCTTTCACCTGTATTCAATATATCAGGTGGTACTCAAAGACTAAACCCTGAAGGCTTCTCTTAGTGGAAGCTCTCACTAGAGTCTGAAGAAGTGTTGGCCAAGTCACAACCAGCAACTTGGCAGTAACAGGAGGTCATTTGCTCTGCTCTTCTTGCCTTCCTTGACCACCTGACCACTCTGAGTAAATAGCAGTAATGGAAAGAGCAAGGAGCCATGGTCTGCCCATGGAGCAAATCCAGCATTGCAGAAAAACATATTTACAGATCCTTGAACTTTGAACACTGTATAGTGCACTCTATGCAAATTATTTTATTGCACTACAGGTGTGCTCTGAAAATAAGTGACTCTGATAGCCATTTCCACATTCAACCCAATAAGTCTTACCATCCATATAATGGGTTTCTCCTTTCTTTGAACCAGAATCTATCAAGAACAGCTCCTATTAAATGACAGGAAAATTCTGAGCACAGAATGAAAAGCAAATAAGCAGTACAGAGAAAGTGAATTAATCCTAAAGTAGTAAAAGTAGAGTGATTGTTCTAATATCAATTTGTATAGTTGCTTATGTCATGACTCTGAAATAAATTAAGGGAGCGAGGAGGGGGGAGCCCGTAGAGGAAGTGGCCTAAAGTCCTCTCATTTCTAAAGCCATGTGCTCTATGCAAAACACAAAAATTATGTCTAGGGCAAAATTGACTGAAACTGCTAAGCCATGACTCCACCTGTGAGCTATGTAAAGTCTGAGAGTGACTTCTAGCTGAGACAAGCTCAGTGCAGCTCCTCCTGGCGTGTCCAAAAGGGTGGATCTCTTTTGGCGTATTTACCTATGGGATTCTTCCCCATTTTTCCCCTTTTACCATCATGGCTGAACTTCAAATGTAGATTTCACCTGGGCCTGTTTTCTTTGAAGTGTGTTATGTACACAGTGAAGACACAATCCCTGCTTTTCAGGGTTTGGAGTTTATGGAACAAGTATCTACAGAGTATGTTAAATATTTTAGATCATTACTACACCTTGGATTACAGTCAAAGACTTAAAACAATAATCTAAAATAAATAATACCAAGTGACAATTGCAGCTGCAGAGTAACAAAATCTGGATTTTTAATACTTCTCTTGAAAAATGAAAAGATAGCTAAGTGGGCAGAATTTTCAAGACGTCGGAAACAAAGGACGTGTAAAACACAGCACGTGGACTTGTTTTACACACGCAGCTACTTTGGAAACATAAATGCATTGTACTTTTAACGTATATGATCAATTAGCTGCTTTGCATTCCAACCACCTATTTTACATCTCTGGTGGTGGTAAGGGCAAAATGAATATATGAATGTTGAAAGCCTGTTTGCATTTTGGTGTGAGCTTCTGTAGTGGGTCTTCTGTTATCTACTGTTATGGGTTTTCTTTTTCCTTTCACTTAATGTGTATTATTGCCAAGGCTTCAAGGCCTTAGTCTGAGCCAGTGTACCTATACATACAGTTATGGCTGACCCAAAAAATTACCCTATGATCTTTATCTGCCTGATTTGCAAAGGTCTCAGGTTCATCCTTGGTGTTTGTGCCAAACTCCCAGATAAGATATCATCCTTGCCACAGCTCAGTTTCAGATATGAAACTTTTCTGCAGTGTGCTAGCATCTCTTCTGGCCACATAGATCCACATGTAGCCATCACATACTGCTTTGTTTCCATACCTTTGGTTTAGTGGCTATAAAGCAGAGAGAAGCTCAAAAGAAACAATTTATTTGCAGGCGGATTACTCGCAGGGATTCGCTTCACAACAAAAAGCTCAACTTTGAACCACTTTGCTATGACCTTCAAAGTACCATTCAGATGACAGCACATACAGCTTGCCCTATTTGATGATAACCTCAAGACTCACCACTAATAGAATTGCAAAATCTTAGAGAGCTTTGAAGAAAGTTCATACAAAGAAACACTCTGATCACATTCAATATTTGTTGTAAAACATGCCAAGCATTTGATGCATTTCATTTTTAGTCCATCACATGTACCTTTGGGCCATAGTACTGAAATGTGTTTACTGAATCCCACTATGAGTGTGAAGTTCAAGGAATTACAAAAAAAATTTCTAAATAATCTCCAATATTGTTTTTATTCAGGATTCCATTTTGGGGCTTTGGGGCCAATCTTTTTCACTTCTACACCTCTCTGAAGTGCACATTCCTATGCTTCTGTATTTTTGGTGTATACAACTGTGGTTCATATGCATAAACACACCTTTGCATGTGCAAAACTGACTCTTGGTGAGCTTTCAGAGACTACACTGAGACCTAGATCATTTACTGTTGTGGGCTTTTGGAAAGGAAGAGTTTGGTTTATTCTTTTGTTTTCTTTGAACCTTGTATATTAAATGTATACATGAAGGTAAACTGAAAGACCAGAAAAAGGAAGATGAATAGAAAAGGAGTGTTTAACATTTACCTACATTACAGATAGGATCATGATAAACAAAATCAAATAAAGCTTGATTGGAATATTTTATTACTGAAGATATTATTTTCATGATGCACTACAAGGCAACTGTTGTAAGAGATATGTGGTGGTTGTTTTAACATGTTCATATGGAAGCTTCAAAATCTTGCATATATATTTTAACTAAAGAGAACCTTGGGTAGAAAAGTTAGGATCTAGATCTGTATCTGAGCAATCCCTCTGCTCCAGGGTTTGGGTTTGGTTCTTATCTCTCTTTTAACGATGTAATTTAAAGACAAAACCGTAGTTCAGCTTCCTTTTTGAGAGAGAACAAAGTTCACTTTATGAATGCAAAAAAAAAATTACTTGATGTTATACAAAGTCTCATAGGTTGTTTTTTTCACTGACCCTTTTTTCCCCAATAGTCTTCATATGAACTGACTTCAATTTTCAAGGCATTCATTAGTCAAATGAAAATAAAAGGGAGACTTTTAAAAGAGAGGGGGTTTGTTTGTTTGTTTTTCTAAACCAAAAGCAAACAGACTCGAGGCATAGATGTGTCTGACAGTGCTAACTACCAAAGGTTTGTACTTTTGTAAATTTTACCCATAGTCATGTTACCTTGTCACAGAAAACAGTGAAATGGAACCTGTCACTTAACAAGGATCCAGTGTTGCAGATCCATGCTTTCTCGTCACATCACAAGCTAGATGGGTGTCTTCTTGCCGTGCCACTAGTTTTTGAATATGAAAAAAGCAGGATCCTAATTTATTTTACTGTCAAAAACCTTATTCTCCTTTTGCAGTAGTTCGTGCACAGATCTGTACAATATTAATAAAATTGCTAGCCATAGAGTTAAGGCAAAAGTGTGTCAAGAAAAGGTTTTATTTCTTGTGATAGATGTTTGGTCATATTTCCAATAATGTATTATCAGAATTTTTGGAACAAGTAGATAGATTCACTAAAAACTGGCCAAAAAAAAGCAGGCTGCTTTCTTTTTTTATTTTTCAGAGTTGGCACTGCTTTCATTACTGTCTGTACCACCTCAGCAAGTTCATGATAATTTGGGTCAACCATTTTTTCCTGAATATTTAGAAGTCATTTGTCATAGATTCATCAGGCTAGCCTCAGGGATACAGAGTCTTGGAAACACAATAATGGGAAAAGCTCCCTTTGCTCTTTATTCTTCTTTCAGCACTTAACACCACACCTCATGGAACAACTCCACACCTCCTTTCATGTCCTTCCTATCTCTCTGGTACATCCTTCCTCTAAGCAGGAGCCAGCTCATCTCCCTAATCTCCTTTTGCTAAACATCTCTCTTTTGCTTATAATACACTAAATATACAAATGGCCAAAAAGCACTCTAGATGGCCCTTTAACTTGACGAGCCACACGTCTATAATTACGCATGAACCTCATCAGCTAACAAAATATTACCATCATGTTCTAACACCTTCTCCTTTTCCCTTGGCTCTGGTTCCCCAACCACTTCCCTCTACCTTCCATGACAGCTTCTCTTTGCATTGCTTTAAAGACTAACAGCATATTGAGGGAACTGTTTTCCATACTGCTAATATAGTCTGTGTGACTGTTCAGTTGTTAGTGAATAATGACAATAATAACAATAATAATTGTGCTTGTATTCATGTTTGGCTCTCATTAGATGCTGAATCGTTGCTGACATAACAGCTACTCAGATACGTGCAGCTGCAGCAGCCAGTATTTCATGTGGAAGTTTATTTTAACCACTATCACCACCAGCACTTCCCTTTTGTTATGGGGCTGGTCTGGTTTTCAACAGTAACAACCACTAATTTGCCACTTTAAAAATAAAAAAAGGATTGGGTTTTTTCTCTTTTACTTTTTGTAAACTCTGTTTCATATATGTTGTTTTAATAAAGGGCATCTGCCTGGAAACTGCAGAGTTCCTTTTTGGGGCTGGTTTCTGAGTGAGAACATAGGATGGAGACTCAAAATAGGGAAGTGTCTTGGGGAACGTGCAAATTTTCCCATTGGAATTACCACTTTTTACATTAATTGATTCACTCAATCAACAAAACAATTGTGTTTTTTTATTAACATGAGGGTCACAGCACAAATTAACTGGGACAGAGAAGCTGAAAATTAAGCATAAAGCATTTTATCCTAAACTAGGTAGCTTCCTGGGAACCTAACCCAGTCAATAGCAGTGTTTATATCTTATTACAACCCAGTGACTGACTAACCATAATCCAATCATGTTCTTTTGCTGACACGATAGCAAAAACATATTTCAAAGAGGAGATGTAGCAGAGACAGTGCTCCATCCAGGATGCTTGCTTACCCTGCATTCCTCTCCAAACTACCAAATCCCAAGGTGGGCATCTATTTGCAAAGGAAGGTGTCCCTAGGAAAGCTGTTAGTGAAATAGCTCAATGGAGCTCACTGAGCCTGTTTCAGAAAGCTGCTGTGAGACCATTACTTCGACTGCCCTTCAGTCTTGTGTGTTTGCATGGTGTTAGTAAACATTTACTTGGAGCCCAGCTGTATCCTTTTGGTTTCTTTATATTGCGTTTGTTATGAAAAGAATAAGAGCTGTCTGCTTTACTGCTGAATGTAGCAGCAGGCTCACTTGCCCTGCATGTGCAGGACTTTTGAGGAAGCCCCGTACCTCCCAGAGCCACATGGCACTGAGGCAGTACTTAACATATATGCTGTGGCTCGTTTATGCTCCCTGACTTCAACCAGAAAACGGGGGAATGAATTTGCTCTGCAGCCACCTTCTACAGGCAAGTCAAGAAGTTATGGGAAATGATGTCTCCCCACTTCTGTAAAAGCCAAGAATACCTTCCTTGTCTCCCTCTGACCTGTGGTTAGAGGAGCAACACTTCCGTGGTGTTGCTCCTTCTCACCTGGCACAGCAAGAGCTGCCCATCCTGTTTCCATTGATTTCTCCAGTGGTTGCATTAAACAACACAATGGAGTATTTATGTGTCAGTGTTAGGAACAGGTTATTAAGTAAAACCCACCGTAAATAGAGCCGTTAATTCAGTTGCTGGCATGGCTCTCTGTTATCTTCTCAATACCTCCCAGAGGGTATTAGTCTTACCCTTTCGTTTGAGTTGGCAGCAGAGTTATTTTTTTGCACCTGCTGCTCTACTCTGATAACAACACAGGTCAGCTTTGATTTGTTGGAATATAAACAAAAAAAGCAAAGCCTGGCATCTGCCTCAACAGCCGGGGCCGGTTTGACGATAGAGCTTTTCCCATTGGGTTTTGCACAAATGTGCTCTTTCAATTCTTATGTGAACTCTCTCCTGCTTCGTAAATAGTCCTTTGCTACAGGATAGCCTGATGTCAGAAAAGAGCTCAGCTTTGCCATCAACAGAAACCTCAACCGGTCAAAGTAATACACTGTTCTAAGACTGAAGCCAGAAAAGTTGTCATACAAAACACATAAAGAGAAATCAGACACAGAGGTTCCAAAATTACCAGGAAAAAGCTGTAAATTAAGTGTAAACCATAAAGGAACTTTCTTGAGAGAGAAAAAAAACCTGAAGGATTGGGAACGTTTGCTTTCCCCTATGGGAAAGCACTCCAGCTCTCACTCTACTATTTTACAAGAAAAAAAAAAATTGAGTCTATGAGACGTGCGTACTCAGCTGGGAACTGAGCTACTTTTAAGTTCTTCCGAAACTGCTGTAAGAGCATCTATGATGATGGACAAATCCCTGAAATACTGACAGCCAGAGAGCAGAGAAGGAAGAGTCCACATAGACAGAAAAGGCAATAAATAGCACAAAGCATAGAAATTAAGGAAATATGTCCATATTACAAATAGGAAAATTGAGGCACAGAGCTGAAATTATTCACTTAAGTCATATAACAAGTCAACAGAGAAGTCAGTCCAACTCATATCTTCCAGCTCAAGCTCCATTGCTATTCATTGCATCACATTTCCAGCAAATCTTTCAACATGCAGATGAGTTAGGTTGAATGTGGGTTTTTTGAGGACAGCTCGAAGGTATGAAGTAAGGGAAAGAATTCTCTACAAAAAAAGAGACTGAAACCAAGATTCTTCTATGCATCATGGCTATTATGTGACAAGTAGAGATTTGAATGATAAGTTAGCCATACAATTAAATCTGCACTTGAAGTATGAAATCAAAAAAGCTGCCCTTGACCTATGTATGACCCTGAAAATGAGCTAGAAACTCCTAAGTAGAGCTGGCTGAAATTCAAAATGTCTGTTCTGTGGAACTGTAGGTATTCCAAGAGGTTTTTCCTTCCTTTTTTTTTCTTCTCTTTTAATCACAACGAAAGGAATTTTAAAAAGAAAGTTCCCCGGCAACTGGGAATCAACTGACATGTAAAAACCTATATTCAAGTTGTCCAAGGATCAAAAGTGCAACTCAGCCTGTTATGTAGAGTTATTTGTAAAAGACAGAAAATGTGAAACATCAAGCTACAGTGTTTCTGCAAAAAGGCAGTAACGTTACCACAGAGCAGCTGCGTTGGAAGCAATAAACTTGCCTAACAAGGCTGTTGTGTACCAGGGTCACCAGGGAACCCTCTGCAGAGCCCAGCTATGGTAATCCTGAAATGCAGGCAGGCTCTGCAGACTACCAGGTCTGACTGCCTCGAACACCTTGGATGTGAAGTTGGTGATCCTGTTGCTCCTCTTTCACTGAACACTTGTATTCCTTTTCTTCCCCCTTATTTCTTTTATTTCTCTTTTTTAAATTATTTTTCCTTTTTTTTCTCTCTCTTTTTTTTTTTTTTGCCTTTTATTTAGTCAGACTGGCTGACCTGGACAAAGAAGTTTCTCTCAATACAATCACAAGCCTGTAATCAGTAAAACAGACAAAAATATCGTCTCCAATGATCTACCTTTGGCACAGGAGTGCCAGGTCTTACAGAAACTGCAGAGTTTGTGGCCGATCTCCAGCATGGAGGCTGGAGGAGTCAGAAATAGGAAAAAACCCCTTGCTTCCTTCAGTTTTATTCTTCAGTTCCCTTGTACAGGTATGTATTCAGTCTTTAAAATAACTGAACAGATTTCAAGAACAAAATCAATAAAAATGTTTTTGGACTATTTCAAGCAGCTATTTTCCTCAAAAAGAGATTTATTACCATGGAATTATACCTATTTTAACAATGTTCTAGGAAGGGACTGTTAGCAAAGATCCTTATAACAGGTATTTTCAGGTGCTGGGGATTTTTTTTCTTCTTTTCTTTTTACCTTTAATGATTTAATCTTCATTAGATTTTTAATATTGAACACGTGTCTTAGCATAAGGAAGGCTGATGCCTTGGTCCTGCTCCTTATAGTCCGGGGTTTGGGGAAGGGTAGCCCAGGCACACCAGCTCTCAGGCCATGCACATGTTCCTACCAGAGGAAACCTACTGTGGCACAGGGCAAAAGCTGCAGGCATGGAAGTCGCAGGCAGTTCAGTGTAGGACTCTTGGCATGAACAGCCCCTCACTCCACGCAAGACAATCATAGTCACTCGTTCATACCTACTGACAAAATACACATAGATGCCAAATTCCATTACTTTTGTATTTTAAAGGATTAAATCAGGAGCTATGTAGATTAGGAAACAAAATTGGCTGAAACTGGAGAAAATATTTGAACTCCTATTTTAAAAATATTGTAAGAAAGCCTGTACAGGAGATAAGGGATGTGCAAGTCTTATGAGGAGCATCTGAGGAAATTGGGGTTGTTTAGGCGGGAGAAAAGGAGGCTTATGGGACACCTTATCACTCTCTACAACTCCGTGAAAGGAAGTTGCAGCAAGGCAGGGGTCACTCTCTTTTCTCAGGTGACAAGTGACAGGATGAGAGGAAATGGCCTCAAATTGCACCAGGAAGGTTTAAATTGGATATTAGGAAACAGGCTGTTGAGAGAAGTGGCAGGGTCTCCATGCCTGGAGGTATTCAAAAGGCATGTTGATATGGCACTTAAGGACTTGGTTTAGTGTTGGACTCAGCAGTGCTGGGCTAATGGCTGGAACTCAATGATCTTAGAGATATTTTCCAGCCTAAATGATTCTATGATTCTACTTAGTGGAGGCTGTGTGAGTGTTGCATATTGGAGTTGGCTACAGGCAGACTAAGAAAATTTACTGGATTGACTCTTATCCAAAAATATTTAATCATTTGAGATTTTAAAGAAGGCAAAGAAGTTTCTACCTGTTGTTTCAAAGGATTACAGCTCCATCATTAAAAGTCTTAGAGAAGGTAAGGATATATCACTAAATGGAGGAAAAACTATGTCTTTTTCATTTTGTTCATTCCACTTTTGATAAGTCTGTACAGATATCTTACTCATCACCTATTAATTCAGTCTTCTAGAACTTTTTCATCTTCCTCTATCAGGACAGGTGCCTGGGAATATTAAGAGTCTTTTATGTAAGTACTATGTTAGATATTGCTGGAAAAGGGATGAGAACAGCACCCTGAATGTGTCAGAATTTGACTCCTTGATAAAGCCCCTCCAATCTATGAGACAATTGCTTAACCAAACATACTTTAAAAGTACATCATCAAGATGCAGGCTTCTAAACTGTTGTGTAATAATAATTATATGTTACAGTAAAAATCATTAAGAAAGTTTGGGGGTAATCATCGTATCACAAACTTAGTCTGATTCCTGACCATAACATCTTGGGCAGTTTTACATGGATTCTTTAATTATATAGCAATAAAAATTAGTTCCCTTCTCACTGTTAAATGAAAGAAATCTCAGAAGAGTTTTAAAAAAACCAAAACCAATTCTTCTTATGATGGCACCAGTAATTTGGAAAATAGAACATATTTTTACACATAGTTGCTTAATCCTTATAGACTTGTGGGGGTTCTGGCTACATCTAATTGTGAGCTGAGAAAATACTTCAAAAGTTTATGTCTGTATCCTTCCTCCCTAATAGGCAGGAACTTTTATTCTATGTGTTTAAGTAGAATTACTTTCTTTGCACCGCCACAAAGCAATTGTCTTTTATTACCCCATCTTATTGATATATAACCAGTGATTACTCAGCTCCAACTAGCTGTTTTGTCGACTAGTTCCCATACTCTTTCCTGTGAAGCACATTTCACAAGATCAGCAGAGGAATAGGTAATGATAACCATGTGCAATGTCAGCTTTTGGAAAGGGAGCCTTTGAGGGTTCTTCGTCAGAGGGAGACATGCAAAATGCCAAGTGGCAGTTGATTGCTCCACTGGTTACATGACTCCATGTTTACTCATTCTTGCCCGTCTGTAGACCAATGACCAACAAATGTCCCAAGTATTTTAGGCATTCTGTGAGGGATTTGGTGCAAACTACATCCCCAGTAGAACTTAAAGGATCTCTCATACTAAGACTGCTGATGACTTCCACAGAAACAAAATTAATTCTTACTTTTTCATATAACAGCTGTGAGAACAAATCCTTCTTTACTTAGCCTTTCGATCAGGAGCGTTACTCATTAATTTCACCATTGCCGAGTTTGCAATGTTACCTTTTCTTGAAAACTTGCTGAAATACTTCCTTGGTTCATCAGGGGCCAAAATACATGTAAAGCTGCAGAGTGTGCTGAAGGCAGGGACAGAGAGAGAGAAGCAGACCTTTGTGGTTCGAGATCTGGAAGCGCCCTTGAACACTGGGCTGGCTGAGCAGCTGAAGCCAGAGCACTTTTCTGAAAATGGTGTTAAGCTTCACCAATGTTCACAAGGCGCTTATTAGGAAGAAAAATTCATAAATTTATGGTTGAAATTCAATAGTAATGAAGCTGTGAGATTGGACAGAGACTTCACTAAACATCACAAATTAGGCAAGCAACAAAAATAGTGTTTCTATTCATTTCCTCATGTACAGCAAAGCCTTTATATTTGGTTCTACCACATCCTAACATTGTGTGTCATTAGCAATGACAAATGACAACTAAGTTTGTGACCCTTTTCTTTTTACGTGCTGTTTGCTGCAGGAATGTCCAGACCTCAACCAGAATACCTACTTTACAACTTACGAAGAAATAGATGAGAAAGAGAGCCCTGAAATACCACAGAAAACCCTATAAAGAATGGGCACATTGCCCTCAGAATAAGAAGGGGGCATTCATTTCTATCTGTATCTTGTTCTCAGCACACTGACCAATTTTTAAGTCAGACAGGTATGTCCTGTAGCACCCACTTTCCAACCTGTCTCTCTCTACACTAGGTCACATCTCCAGTTCACGGAGATGGTGTTCATAGTATTGCAGAAAGAGCTCGGGCACTTTTGGGGGGATTGAATCTGAACAAGTAAACAGCAATAGAAACCATGTGATTGTAGACTCCACAGAATAGATCCAGGCTACGTTGCAGTCAGTGAAAAGTTTTCCTGGTTTGGTCCTGAGACTAAGACATATTTATAAAGAGCGTATAAGGGGTGAACAAGGAAGGAAAGGTAAGCACTCATTCTGGAAAGGTACATGGCTCATGGGCAGTTCTCTGAGTTCACTGAATCAATAAAATCTTTAATCTTCTTCTGTGGGAATTGTACATAAATACACACTTCTTCAGCAGGTGTAGAATTCCAGCCCCAAAGAGGGTTTTGGTGCATATTGCTGTGGGACAAGCAACCTGCTAGCATGTCACTCCTGTCTGAACATAGATGCACCTACAGAAGTCCTCCCTTTTTTCCTCTCTAATCTCTCTTCATCTATGTTTCTGGATGATTTTTCATTTTTAGTTTGATCTCTCTCCATTGCAATTTGCTACCTTGCACCTCCCAGACAGAACAAGTATGGATGTTAATAAAATTCACCGGGAATGACAAAAAATTAAGGAAGTTCAATGGAAACCAAATTAATTTTTTCTTTGTCCAACTTTCCTATTGTCTGTTTCCATCACTGCTGAAAATCCACAACACCCTGAGTAATGTGAAATTACTATGGCAAAACCACAGCATATTCTCTCAGGTGACAGGAGTGTAATAATAACCCACGTTAAACAGACCATATTCTATTACCTGATCTTGCCATGACTGGGGTAATATATGGTTGTCACTCCATGCATTGCTATGAAAGGCTACCCAGTTTGTGCCGGGGCAAACAAAGCATTATTCTGCTCTGATACAAGAGCATTTAGTAGTATGAGTTGGGAAAAATATACTTTTTTACCATCCTTTACAAATTACACTTTGAGCCGAAAATAATGGAAAAACTACTTGCAAGGAAACATCAGCTCCACTAATGATAACTCACCTCTGCATGTAGGACCAGTGTTCAAAGGGGAGAAGGGTGTTTGGAGGATTGTGGCTCTAATAAAGCCTTGAGCACACTTCAAAAACCCCTGAACTGGAATTCCCAGTATATTGATTCATAATATCTCTGTTTAACACTGCTGTTCCTACAGACTCTGTCCAGTCCTGACATCCAAATTTCACAGCAGATGTTGAAAAACTAGAGGAGAACGTTGAAGTGATTAAAGGATGGCAAAGTTTACAGTGAACCAGGTTGAGATCCTAGAGGTTTTTACCACACTGTAAGTTTCTCATGAGAGAAGCCTTTGGAGCTTAGGCTACCACGGCTATCAAAGACTAGGCTAAGAAAAGACTTGTCCCCAGCTATCTATACAAGGAACAGAAATTTGCCAGCCAGGGACATTTCACACTAACCATGGAAAGACAACAAAATCAGATGGCTGAATGTTAAAGCTGGCCCATGTCAGACTGAAAATGAAGTAAAATATTTTTAGAGGAATCGTATTTAATTTCCAGGACACTTAAAAAAGTTCTGGTGAATTTCCCACCATTGGACTTCTACATTTTTTTTTCAAGATTGGAAGTTTTCTACAAGATAAGCTCTACTTCAAGTCATGTAATTATCTCTGAAAAAATCTGGCAAGTTCGATGTTGTTATTGCAACAATCACTTGGTTTTGAAAATTGCAAGGGCCAGGAATTAAACTGTCATTGGGATATTTACAAGAGAAACACATTAATCCTGTTGTTTTTCGAGTTTTGATTGCAACTGTTTTCTTTGGTTTCTTCATTTGCACTAAATATAAAACTGCTATATTTTCCAGTTCTGGTATTTGCTACAGTGAAAAATAGATGACAGGAAACTGGCTTAAACTGCTACCTACAAATTTGTTATCAAAACAAAACTTAAAGGAGTGGATTTTTTAATTTCACTGTAATTTTCACAAATTATAGGAAACACTGGTGCAAGTTAGATATGTTTAACAAAGTGTCATGCCAGAGAAGTACAAATAAAACCACTAAATGAAACTTTTACTTCAAGGTTCATTTCTGTCATTATGAAATTGTTTAATTGTCTAAAGAATAGGAAAGATAGGAAAGAAAGGATAGTTGGATGTACTTTAGAGGCAAATATGACATATATTTTTAGATGAAGTAATTCAAAAGCACATTACTGATATAATTCAATAACTTTATAATCCTATACACAATAGTTATGTGCTTAAAATGTCTCATGTGGTGAAATGCAAACATTTATCACTAAGTCCATCATACATATTTTACAAAATCAACATACATTTGCAGCAGCTTTTCCTTTACATTCACTTCTACAATTACTTAAACAACTGTGTCTATACCTTAAGGGGCCAGTTCTGGTTCTATTAAAATAAAATTACCATTGGAACAGAAACAAATTAAACAAGCAAAGACACTGCGGGCCTCACACTATATTTACCTACCCAATGCCTGAGCCGGGTTCTTTGTGGTGCTTTAGCTTACTTAGAAGGGACTAAGCTCAGTAGAACCCCCCTCACCACAGAACTGCCAAGAAACTGCCTTGAGGTTGAAACCAAGCCAAATTATAAATGTACTTTAGGATTTTTTGTTACAAACACAGTCACCATCAACATCCTCATCACCAAAAACAACAAAAATACCATAGTTGTAAAGCATCTCCCAGTTCTGCAACACAAGCACTTTCAATAGGATTGAAAGAGTCCACTTTTTTGTCCCTTGTCTTACTCAACAGATGATCACTGTGGCAGACTCAGGACCTGAAATATTATTAGCTACATTATAATAGAAAAGATCCTCAGTATCTAGCCCCACTCAAACATAAGCATAACAGAAATATTTAAACAGAAATTACAAGTTTTGACTAAGAAACCAGAAAACTTTATTGTAACGTTAAAAAGCCTTTTGATCAAATGAGCTTAGCTGCTCTTCCCAAGTGGGAAGGAAAAGGCTCAGTATGGTGGCCATGAGTCCAGCAGACAACTCTTCTCCTTTTTTTTTTTTTCTTTTTCACTAGCATTATTTTAAAGGAAGTAAATTTTTAAAAAAATAATACCTCAAACACCTTACCTCATTTAGCTGCAGATTCTGGACTGGAAATCCTTAACTGAGGCAATGGGAAAACTGTCTACAGAACAGTAGGTTGGGTAAGCACAGGTACTAGGTTATGTCAACTAAAGACTCCCAGGAGTGAAGATAAATGGATGTGATACTAATTTTAAAACATTTTGCTGAACACTCAGGCAGCCAATAGGGGAATTCCTTAGGTCACTTCCTGTTCATTTGATTGGAGCTGCAACGACAACAGCCAAGATGAGGTTGAGAGCGTTTGCATAAGGCCAGCTCAGTCCTAGGCATTCAAAGAGAACAGGTCTAACCGGGTTACACGCGTGGCTCCAGAACAAAAGAAAAACCTGGTAATGGATGAGAGATTGATTTCTTTGTAGTTGTTTTTTTAAGACCATCCCTTCTTTTTTTTTTTTTTTTTTTTTTTTGGTAAT
Source organism: Chiroxiphia lanceolata (assembly GCF_009829145.1). Taxonomy (NCBI): domain Eukaryota; kingdom Metazoa; phylum Chordata; class Aves; order Passeriformes; family Pipridae; genus Chiroxiphia; species Chiroxiphia lanceolata. The sequence continues at coordinate 19,741,281 of NC_045642.1, read as the reverse complement.
GGAGGTTATTTCAGGTAGATAGGGAGATCATAATTAGGATGGGGAGAAACGAAAAGCAGGAATGTCCTAAATTAAAATTAGTCTGGAAATAACATTAGGAGATGCATAGCATGGCAGGGAGGTGGACAAGTGAGCCTGTATGATGGCCTCAATTCTTTCTTTTATATCTTGAGAATTCTGCAAAATGCGTGACCCTGCAAAGGGGAGAGTTTATTGATCTTTCAGCTTCCCTGGGTATTTGAGAGAAAGTAAAAAACAAAAGATGAAAAAATCATGAGCGTGTGTATATGGGGTTGAGTACAAAAGTTCATGTCTATGCAGGTTAGCAGGGCAGAGAATCAGCAGATGTGCACAGTCCAAAGTTTCCTTGACCACATGTGACTTATCCCACCATACTGTAACCAGGAACTTGAGCAGAAAATGAGGAAAAATGAAAATATGAAGCCTCATCTCCTTTGCATTGTTTCACTAGTCAGAAAAGGCACCTAACATAGAAACAGTTAAAAATGTAGTAACATAGGAAGGTTCTGAGGTTCCATTAACTTGTATGCATAAAACACAAGAAGTGCAAAATATTATTATACAGTGACTGTTCAGTGGTCTGTGTGAAGAGAATTTTTTAGTCTTTGCTCAGTTTTGGTCCCAAGTTTCATCATAAATCTTCTCCCTGACAGATGCTGACAAGTGTTCTCAGTGCTAGATTTACCAAGCACAGGGAATGAATTGTCCTTCAACATCCAGAGATACTATTAATTATTAATCAAGGCTCGCTGTTGATGTAGGGGAAATATTCCACAAATATTATTTATGCTGAACCTGATTTCAAGATAAAAAATGGATCTCAGACTCAAGGAATGTCACCTTTGTTCCTATCATCCACACTAACACCAATTAAAAACTATGTTGCTTGTGTTCACATAGATAAGGTGCACCTGTGCACAAATGTTGCTTGGGAAGATTCACTTATTTTTCACCCAGGCTAGAGTCAAGTTCTGTAGCTTCTCACATTGATTCCTACCATCAAAAAAAGTTGTAAGATGTAAATGTACATCTTGGAGAGCAGTATTCTCTTGTAGGGTTAAGATTGTCACTGCAAACACCTAGATACCTTTGTGGAGTTTTGATAAGTAGGCCTAGCACCTATAAGATCTCTCTAAGCATTCATGTCACTGAGTCTAAGTATTTGCATACTAGTTCATGTCTTGGTGAGTATTTATACTAAAGCTTTTATCATCAAAATAATGTCTTAGCATCATATCAACATAAATGATCAGTCCAGAGCAGGAGAACAGGAAAAAGCTAAGAAGTAAGCAAAGAACTAGAAAGCAATGAAGAGCACTTCCCGGTAAGGATATCTTTAACAAGAAACCCACATCTTACATTGTCCAACTGAGCAAAACATGGGGAATTAACAAGTCACATTGAAATGAATCTCGTTCATATGCTGCAGAAGTGCCACAGGAAGATGTGACCACTGGATCCCAGCATAGACAGGGAAATCAGAATTTTCCTACTGCTAAAAAGGACGTTAGCAAAAGCAGAAGAAAAACGGTTCAAATATGGTACTGAGACTGGTATGTTACTTTCTGTTTGTGTGACTGTTGGGCCCTTTCTGTTTCAGCTCCTAAGGGCAGAGACAGCTCTGGTTGCTAAGACGCAGGATACTCCCAGACAGACAAAAAAGCACATTGTACCAACAGGTTTGGACAAGGTGAAGCTAGCTTGGTCGGCACACCAGCATGCATTATTTATTACTGTGCTACTTTCAAAGGCAGGGTGCCACACAGGGTGGTGGCTCCCTAAATTTACTGCCCTACCTGGCCAACTATGCTGCCCCCATGCTCCCAAGTATGCTTATTGATACTTACATGTGGTTCAGTACAGAGAGGATTACAGGTGGCTTTCAGAGACAGGCAGACCTTTCCCTCTGCATATCCTTCTTCAGCACTGCAGCCACAAAATTAACATGAATTTAGTCCCCACACAGTTCCAGGTGGCAGAGAAAACATTAAAAACTTTGTAACTAGGAACTAGAAGGCCACATTCACAGTATGGCAGAAGAGTCGGTGCAGATTCCCAGAATTAATTTAATTATAGCCATCAAGCATCAAGGAAATTACCGAAATCTGTCTAGATTCTTAAATTGGCGTCTGTTACTATAATGTCTTACATCTGATGAAAACAGAGAACAAATGTATGGTAATGTCTACTTTTTCATTAATATCATCATCTCTGTTTCATTTGTTAAATTCCAGTGGAATACCAAAAGGTGACTATAAGAAGCTGATATGTAGTTAGACATGTCAAGCAATTTGAAAATTCAGTGTATGATATTCCTGCCTTCATTCTGCAGCAAAATCAGAAGTGATTCATAAACTTTGATGTAAAATAGTACACTTTCTGTAAAACATCACTAGAGAAGCCAGAAGGAGTAGGACAGATGCTATTTCCAATCTGTTTTCTGTGTTATAGGCAAGTGCCACCTATCATTAAGGTTGCCCCTTACGAAGGCTTGCAGAACCTTGTAATTTTTTCTTCACAGTTTGCTGTATTTTTGCCCTTAGCTGTTGGGCCAAATTAAAATTTTCCATCATGAACATTTGCTTTGCAACAAAATTTTGAATAATTGTCATCCATAATAGTATAAGTTTTTCCAACAAATTCAAAAAGACAAGGACAAAATGGTGTTCCTTGTATTCATAGTAAGAAAGTTACTGCCTTTTCTTTGGAAAGCTCAAGAAGATCTATTTTAAAGAAGGACTGATTACAATGGGCTGTCAAGTTAAGGGTGTACTACGTACTATTACAAATAAAATCCAACCAAAATTAACCAGTTTAAAGCTCATTTGCAAACCACAAAATCACAGAATCGGTCAGGTTGGAAGGGACTACAGTGGGTCATCTGGTTCAACCTCTTTGCTCAAACAGGGTCATCCTCGAGCACATTGCACAAGATTGTGTCATGATAGTTCTTGAATAACTCCAGTAAATGAGACTTCACAACCTCTTTGGCCAATCTGTTCCAGTGCTCGGTCATCCGCACAGTAAAGAAGTTCTTCCTCATGTTCAGGTGGAACTTTCTGTGTATCAGTTTCTGCCCTTTGCCTTTTAACCCTCTTGCTTGGTACCACTGAGAAGAAACTGCCTCCATTCCCTTAACACCCTTCCTTCAGATACTTATAGACATTGATAAGATCCCCTCTCAGTCTCTTCTTCAGGTTGAACAGGCCCAACTCCGTTAGCCTTTCCTCATAAGAGAGATGCTCCAATCCCCAAATCATCTTTGTAGTGATACGCGGGACTCACTCCAGGAGCTCCATGTCTCTCTTGTACTGAGGAGCCCAGAACTGAACACAACACTCCAGGCTGAGTAGAGGGGTAGGATTGTCTCTTTTGACCTGCTGCCAATGCTCTTCCTAATGCACTCCAGGATCCCGTTGGCCTTCTTGGCCACAAGGGCACCCTCCTGCCTCACGGACAGCTTCTTTTCCACCAGGACCCCCAGGTCCTTCTCTGCAGAACTACTTTTCAGAAGGTAGCCCCCAGCTTGTACTGGTACATGGGATTACTCCTCTCCATGTGAAGGACCCTGCATTTTCCTTTGCTGAATTTCAGTTCTCTGCCCATCTCTCCAGCCTGTCAAGGTCCTCCTGAAGGACTGCACAGAACTCTGGGGTATCAGCCACTCCTCACAGCTTTGTGTCATCGGTGAATTTGCTGAAGAGGCACCTGTCCCTTCATCTAAATCAATGATGAATAAGATAAACAATGCTGGGCCCAGTATTGAACCCTGGGGGACACCACTAGTGACAGGCCTCCAACTAGACCCTGTGTCACTGATCACAACCCTCTGGGACCTGCCATTCATCCAGTTCTCAATCCACCTCACTGTCCACTCTCTCAGTCTACATTTCCTGCATTGGTCTATGAGGATATCATGAGAGACGGTGTTGAAAGCCTTGCTGAAGTCCAGGAAGACGATATCCACTGTTCTCCCATCAAATCATAGTCCACATAATGGATTCCATGATGAAGAGCTTTCTTATGCAGTGAGTGATCTCCATTTCCTGGCTTCGCATGATTTTCCTAGCAGCTAACAAAGGCTATTCCTGTGCCTTCACCAACCTGAAAAAGCAAAGTTTCCAGTGAGTTCCCTACTTGGTCTAGCAGCTACTCTCAGTACAACTGGCAGAGGTCTGCAGAGGTTTTATTCACAGGCTCAACCCACAGGATACCCAATGCTGAAACACCTACCTTTGAACATCATTCATTCAAAACTTCAAAATTGTACACAAAAAACAGAACTAAAAGAACATTATTAACATTGTGACAGGTTAGGAGGTACAGTACTTAAGACACAGACAGGAGGGTACTCATTCAAAGAGAAGCTAGCCAATACTATGCATACAGGGAGTGGCCCTGAGCTGTATTTGCTGCGCATGAATCAAACTTGAGCTGAAAACTTCTGTTCATTTCCTCATGAGTTTTCTTATGGTATTCATCCTCATGGCATTTAAGGTATTATAGTAACACATGTATTTATAATGTAAATAAACATTTAATATATGTACATTAGTGTGTTACATTATATTAATGCAGTAGCACTAATATTACAGCATTAGCACAAAAGCATTTATTGATCTTTATACTTCCCTAGTGGGGTAAGAAGGTAATAATTTATTGTCCCTCTTTTAATGGGGAATCCTAAAAAGATCAAGACAAATATGTTTATTAATTCAAGGTATCTATTCTGAGATGCCTAAACACCATGTATTTAGAGCACTCAGTATTCTATAGTTATGTAAAGTACTGAAAGCAGAGCTATCATTCATTCTCATTTCAGACCCTAACACTTAGCAGTTCTGTAAATCAGACTCTTTTTCTCCCAGAAAAGAAGGAAAAAGTTCATTATTTTTATAAAACATGAACAAATGGTGGTATTAGTCTAGAAAACAACATAAACATTTTGTCTGCATTTTTCCAAACATACTCAATCTCGAGCAAAAGTCCATTATAGTTCTGCTGATTGCCATCTGGACAAATTATAAGATAGTAATGATGAGGAGCTTGGCAATGGTCACAGGAGGATATGAGCTTTGCAGATAATCTATGAAGATTCAATTTTTAAACCAATACAGCTATGTATGTTAGTATTTCTTCACACACATCCCAGTCATCAAACAGACCCTATCTTTCTGTAAATTGGATCCAATAAATTGAAACTAGTTGAATAACAACTAGTTATTCAGTTTTCAATTAGTTTTCAGGATGAGATGTCCTGAAAATCCAGATATTCCTCAAGAGATGTATTGGGCAACCTGATGAACAAAGGAATAAAAGCTAACTCCCTCAAATTCCTTTCCCAGAAAGCCATCTGCCAACCAGAAAGTCGCAGTAGTAGAAGTGGCAAACACCACTTCTGTTCCTGGAGAGGAGCCCTCCATCTTGACCCTTTGGTCTCCTTTCCACACATCTCAGCTCAAGAGTTGGATGTTTTCTTGAAAATATCGCAGTAGGTTCTCTCATCATGGCAGTATAGAAAAAAAGGCAAAATCAAGTGTGAATCTGTTAATTTAAGGACCTGTAAGGAAAAAAAATTATGTAAGAATCTTTGGAGGGATCACTGCAAAACTGTCTCTCTCCCGAGAGAGATTCATGGGGAAAAAAATCCCATAGACATTTGCACTGGGAAGTGGAGTGGGGATAGGGCAGAAAGCAAAATTAGAAATATAACATGTTAAGTTTTCCACGGAAAAGATAAGGGTAACAAATGGCTAAAATGAACTGGCAGGGTAAATATGAATTGCTTACACAAACACTGAAAGAAAGAAGTGCAAATCCTGGAGATAATAGAGTCTTATAATTAATTATTTATTTGTTTTAATCTCCTCAGTGTGTAGGTCAAACTAACTCAATGTAACAGTGTTGCACAAACTGGTGGGAATAAACTTGTCTGAGAGATGGGGAGAGAAAGATTAATAGTAATAAATAATGTCTGTGGCAAATAAGAAGATATGGAGCAATAAGAAGACCATTAAATCCAGTGCAGTTTCAGTTATGTTTTGCTTCTCATTTGAAGGAAAAATGTTAAAAAGTTCGTAAGGAGTCAACACTACCAGTGAGCAAGAAACCATTTATAAGACTATTTTCTGTCCGTATGAACTGACAGTTCCATGGGTTTCTGTGAGGTTTTGACAATGTTTATCTAATAGCATTTTTTAATATATTTGTGTATACTGTCTTTTCAGGACTCCATAAAGTTTAATTTATTATGAGACTGTACTGACTGTGCAATGATCTCTCAGAGGAAAAGCTTCACAACTATGCAATAATGAGTGTTAAACAGCAAACAGGGCAAAATGACCTAATGAGTCTTTTCTATCTGTTGTGGTTTGAATCTCTTAGCAAACACTTTGATCCTGCCAGAATCAAAGCAAAATCATGAAAACATAATGAATGCAAACACAAAGTAATGCACAAAAACAAAAAAGAGGAGCACAAATACAGTGAGATAAAATTCTAGTTGGGCTCAAATACTTTTCCTGTCACATTCATAAACCAGGACATGATAAAACCATGAGAGCCAGGAGAGGCACAACCATTGCTGAGTGTTGCACTTCCCACTCCCCAGATCTGATGAATATAGAAATAGGTTTGTGCTAGGACCACAGAGATAGGAACTGGAGCACAGCTATAGGACCTAGAAGAGGTCTTGCGTCATGTGGATGCCTTATTGTTGTACTACAAATATAAGAAAAGTGGGGGTAAGCACTACAAATTGGTTGGTCAAGAGTTCAAATTCATTCCTGCACTTAGGTCCTTACTAGTGACTGTATTTCCCTATTGCATTTGATATACAGCACATATGAAACATTTTAGGAAACCTACATATGTGTAAATGGCTCCCAGGTGCTGAATGCTGATTTTTATGAAGCAGTGTGTCTTACCAAATTAAATTTTTTCCAGTTTAAGGGTGTTGGATTCCCAAAGAGCCCTCTGGGGTCTTTGTAAATCTAAATGGTTTGAAATGGTTTTTAAATTCCCAAATTTAAAGGCTGTTCAAAGAAGAGGATTTGGATTGAACTAATCTTCAGAAGAGACTTACAAGGAGCATGCATACTTTCTGTTATCTGCTGGGAAAGCAGAAAATTAAAAAGTAAGGACAACAGGATGCTAAAAGAAGAGATTGAGGAGCCAATAAAATTGGAATTAAAAGGAATGACAGGGCCAGTTATGTGAAAAAATGGAAATCGCACTCATTGTAATCAGCTACTTTCAAGGCAGTCACCCTTGTAATCTGTACAGAATGGGAAAATGAAGTAGACATGAGGAGTCAAGGGCAACCTTGGACACAAACACCCATGTCCAGATTCAGATCAAAAGCAGTTGAAGGGCAGGATGGCACAACATACGTCCTAACCGAGAATACAGAGACAGACAAGTTAAGGTGCAGAGTGTCTGACTGAGAGATTATGGATTTGATTAGTTATGAGGAATCTATGGTAGCAGTGCTTCTACCCTGGATTGCTCAAGTAAGAATACACCCAACAGAAACACAGGGCAGCACAGATATGTGGGTGACCAAGATCTTCAGCGTGAGCTTCTCACCCTCCACAACGTTGAAGAGTAGTAGGATTCTGTATGAGTGCATTTTCATGCATGTCTGTGTGCATGTGGGTAACTATTGCAGGAGAGGGGAGAAAAAAACTGAGAAACTTCTTATGTATACATATGTCTTGCTGCATAAATATGAGCCAAGTGCATTCAAAAGAGTATATTCATATATTTGGCAAAGATTATTAAAGAAGACTCCAAGATTTCAGCATTTAGAGTCAAGGAATGGAGACATCTGCCATAAGGAAGAGTTGGAATAGCTTCAGAAAAATGAAGGAAGGGAGGTCTAAGAACTGCATAGGTACAAAGGACAATAAAAACCCAACCCTTGATGGTTTGAGTTAGCCTTAGGAATCATACCAGAACTGATTTTTTTAAGGGCATCTCAAAGCAAGCAGCTACCTGCAAGATAGCATGAGGTGTGAACAATTCATAGGCTAACTTCCAATCTTCGTGATTATGAGAGGATTTCCTTGCCAACATCTGAGTAGGGGAGTGAGGGTTAACCCTTGAACATAGCTATAGCAGGTAAATCTTTCCAAACCAGTTTATCTCAGATCCAGTAACTACACAATGTTCAGTGCCTGTGAGATGCAAATATCAAGTTTATGATTAACTGTGTTAAAATTCCATGGAACTGCAAGCACTTTTATTTGTTTGTATAATGAAATTGAAACAATGCACCCTTTCCTTACTATACTTTCACTTTGCTAGCAGTTAAAAGGAAATCTTTCAGTAGATATATGTCCCATATCCTTATATGTCCCAAGAGTTTTCTCACATCCCTTACTGGGACATACCAGTACACCATCTGCCAGGGAATATGCATGTTCCATGCATGCATGACCAGGGGAAATATTGTTCTAAAGGAGATAGGGGATAGACTCAACAAGTATTTAACACTGACCTCAGAGAAAGCCGGCTGGTTCCCACTACAAATCTTGCACCATGGAGCAGAGACTTTTGCTAAGCAGGACAGAAATAAGACAGTGGCCTGGGTTATTCCTCTGGGTTCTGTCACATTCTTTCAGCAATTTGCCTCTCGAGGTCTTTCTAGTCTATGATGCTAATGAGGCTGCTCTTCTTGAAACACATAACATTACAAAGATGAATGCATTCCTGTTTGTGAGACATTTCAAGTTTCAGTGGATATATCTAGATATGAGGATTCTACAGAGTTAACTAGGGACCTCATAAAGGAAGGTCTTGGATATACCAGACTATTGTACTAACACAATGCTTACGATGCTAATTGAACCTGAGGGGAACAGAAGTTCAGTCTTTGTCCTTAGAGCTCTGCTGCATTAGTCTTTGAGAGGGGCTGTCCCATCTGATAGCCACAATATTATCCAGACACCTTTTACTCTGCAGAGGTTTTATTTTTCTAATCCTTTTATCTGGCATGTTGTTCCCAGATTAAATTATGTATACATCATTTTTGCCAGGACAAGGGGACAATTTAATTCAGCTCTATGGCCATTTGTGCAGAGGAGTTGCATCTGCCTCTTACAAAACAGGCTGCAAAATCGTGGAAAGGCACCATATGAACATCACAGGCAATGCAGTGAGGCACACTGGCATGAGGCTGGCACTTCATCACCCCTGTACAGGGTTACTATGCAACATTGCATTAGTCAGAATTAATTACTTGATTTATTTAGAAAGAAAAACCTTCTCCCAAGTTTCTCCCATGTGCTTTTTGAAATGGCTTTTAGGAAACTGGCATGGTGCATCTGTGGGAGGAAAGAATGAGAAGAATTGTAGTGACTTTACTAGGATTTATTCTGTGGCTTGCAAACTGGGCTCAGTGACCCACAGCAACACAACCCTGAATTTCAAAGGAGTGAGTCTCTCCTTGAACCGCTCCCTAATACAGCGAAAGCCTTGGAGCTGGAGTAGTGATCTTCAGGAAACTTCACCACTGGTCTCATGGCCTGCAGGAAATCTTTTCTATTACATGCAGACATATTAACAGGCAGCAATGCCTGTTGCAATCACCCTTCTGGTGGGAATCAGCCCCCCAAATAGTTAGGTAAACCACTGATTAAAAAGACAGGTGGCTTTACCATGCACCTCCACACACATATGCACATTGCAGAAATGTCTCTCAAGTGCATACCTGAAAGAAACATCTATGGAGCTGCCAAATCTGGAGGAAAGAATGGACAAAGCCTTTAAGTCAATGTCTGTACTAGGAGATTGCACCACTGCTACCAAAGCGAATTGGATATTCGGTCATTACTGCCAGTTACACAGTTTAGTTACGGGTCTTGACAATCTAATCTAATTGGTGACAGGCACGAGATGTGTAGATCTGATCATTCTTGTGGATGGACAGAAAGTGAACAAAAGCATGGTCTTGGACTCCAAGACAGATACACAGAACTTACAAATAAGAAAAGGAGAGGAGAGGAGAAGAAAAGGAAAGGGGGGGGGGCAAAGGAAAAGCAAGGGGATGGAGGAGTTTCAATTTCTGGACTGTATAGGAAATGGTAAAGTCACTTTCTGTAATTTTTTTCTTCACCATACACTTGGATGTATTTATCTGATTTTTATATTCATATATGACCTCCAGGGATCCTTTCAGACCTTAACCATTCTGTAGTTTCATAGGACAGTTCAGGGTAGAAGAGACCTCACCAGGTGTCTAGTTCAACCTCCTGTTAGAACCACAGCCAGGTAAGTGATCAGACCAGGTTGCTACAGGCTTTAGGGCTTTTTGGTCCCTCCAAATCAGTTCCTTGATCAGTCAGGTGAATTGAAACTATTATAACTACTATTATAACTGGTCTGTCATCTAGACTAGTTTTAAGTGTTCCTCAGAATGGTACTTGTACCTCTTCCTTCACAAGACTATTCAGTGATATATGACGTTCTGGCAAGAAGCTTATCCTAGTCATCTGGTTCAGTTTTACCCTGCTCATGTTCAGCCATATACTCCAGTTATAATCCACTGTCATATTCCTCTCAACGTGTCACTTCATCTTCTAAACTGTACATCATATCTCATTTCCACATCTCCAATAATGCTGTATGTAGAGGCACTGAGGCACCATGAAATGCATTGTCCATAAGGGTACAAGTAAAAAGAAAGCAGCCACCTGCTTATGTACAATTGTGTGTAGTAAAAAAACAACAGAAGCAAATTCCCCTGAAAATGATGGTTAATTATATGTGAGTCCAACAATTGTTAAATATTACCTTCAGCGTTTTTCTCTGCATAGCACAGTTGCATAAAACAAACTCCATTCCCAGCATCAGGTCTAATCTCTGGAAAATCAATAGTAGTCAAGGCAGGTAAGCCATAATACATTCTTACATAGATTCATCACTCGTTGCAAGATACAACGAGAAAGAAATTATATTAGAACTTGCAGATATATCAGCAGTCTTACCATTACAGACATTCATCGTGCTAACACTGTAACGTGAACTTAATGTGAATTTCTAATGACATAATTCTTCAAAAAACGTGTTCTGTTTACAGTAAAGAAACACAGGATATGTGTGTTAGTATCCTATCCTAAAATATTTTCATGTGCAAGTTTTAAGTCAGGAACATAATCTTCCTATGCACTGTTATTTAATTGTTATTATTAAAATAATGAAAAAATGAGGTAAGGGAAGAGAGACTGGTAATGATTTACTAAGCACGCTTTGGTAACTATTAATATGATTTGAGATGCAAGGTGAAAACCATGATCTGTGTATAAAATAAAGACTGTGTTTTAAAATCACCATCCAGATCAGATTTCCTTCACTTAGAATTGAGAATTAATATTATATATATAATTATGACTGAAATTTGTCAGAATAGAAGGGGCCATTTTCAATATTTGGAGGTGAATAAAAGCTACGAATTATACCATGTTCTTGTGTAGAGAGCATAGAGTTGATAGGAAGCTTTAAAATTATACCAAGTTTTTCTAGTGGGAAATATTTGCTGTTCACTTCTGACAGAGTGCACTCTAATAGCAAGGCAAGCAGATTCAGGAATTCACCTTCATTGGATTTTTTAAATGCCCTGTTAACATCGACTCTCACTCACAGTCATGGGTTTCACAGCCTGATGGACTGGGAGCAGAGGAAAAAGCCCAAAGAGTAAAGTAATGCTCTGATGATACTCAGTTCGGCCCTGCGGCAGCTGAACTTTTAAGGGTTTCATTTGCCTATTTAAAGTCAGCTCCTCTTAACTAATATCCAATGGTGTCAGTGCAAATAGCTACATCACCAGGCATTTTTCAAATTGTTTCAATTGCAAATTTTATAGACAGATGAGTCCCTTGCAGAGAGCTATGAAAATAACAAATATCTTATACAAAAGGACAGTGGCTCAGGTGACTCACTCCCTGCATAGAGGATGGAAAATGAAAGGGTAAGCCCTTGAATAAGAACTGACTGAGACCTGAGTGAGACCAGTTACGGGGATAATTAGCTAAAGTCTTTTCATTTATACATTAATGAACCAGAAGATCAAAGACTTTGGCTAGGCGTATAACCACGACTGCAACATTGTCTTGCTATGCAATAATGAACTCATTATTTGCTGCTTTCATAAATTACATGTGGTAGACTATTTTATTTTTAATACTGTATATAAAGCACAAAAACAACTACAATATTATTTTAGAAAATTTTAATTGCTAAGCATGCACTTTCATGTAATAAGCACATTCTTACTTTCAGTTGATTGCTGCTACCAATTCTATCCTTCCACTAGAAATTTACTGACAGGTGGCAAACCTTTTCTTATTTTGTGGAAGAAAGGGGAAAAAAGTGACCGAATGACCAAAGCAGACTTGAAGTATGTTCCATCACTTAAGAAAAATCTGAAAAATCTACCTCACAGGTAGGAAAAACAGATCAACATGCTAAGATTACGTAAGATTGAGAAAAATAAATATTCTAGCACTCAACCTCCCACCATCTTTTTTGTGCCAATGTGTTTCTGTCATTTATCATATTAGGGACAGATATGCCTGGATCCGTGATCGCAGAGTTGATGTTTAGCTTGGACGATTATGTATTTAGGGGTTGATCTTAAGAAATCTGGAGTGTATTTCTCTTACTACTGTAGACTTTCTGCAACACCATAGGCAGGTTATATGATATTTATCTTTCAGGTCCAGAGCAATAAAGCATTGTATCACTTTACACAGCTGCTGGAAGAATAAATGTATAGAGCTTCACAGTCTATAGTCAGAGAAACTTACAAATACACATCTGATTGAAACCTCCAGATAAAATCGCAGCAGTTCATGAAGGAAGTTGTTGGCTGTTACTATTGGCAGTAAAACATGATATAGAGAAAAGCCTTGTCACAAATGGACAAGTTATTATGTGGGCATGTTAGTATATGCTCTTTTAAAATGGCATAAGAAAGAAAGGTATTTTATCTGTTGGCAAATTTTCTCATGCAAAAAAGATATATTCACTTTTATTTATGACCCACTAAGAAGATCTGACACTGCTGGGGAGAAGTTTAAGCTTAGGCACTAAGCCATCCAGTTGCTACAGCAACAGAAAGCAATTATTCACTGCTCTGGGACATAGGGTAAACCTGACACATTGATTGCCATCCATCCCCCCCTCCCACCCCCTAAATTTTTTTACTTAATGATTTACCTTCAAGATGATGTCTAGATGATTCACAACTCAGATGAAAATAAGGGTGAGTGAAATCCCGACATCGAACAGTTTATTCAAAAGCTCTTTTTGCCTGGAAATTATCCACAAGGTAACATTTTTCCATGTGCTTCATTAATTTGAATTGCTCTGCAAACTTTTGTCAACCCCCACAGTTCTCACCAAGTATTCACCAAAGCTTTTGTTTCCAGTATGACTATTCATAATGCCTTATTCATCCTGTGACCTCAGTAATGTGTTATGGTTGTTTTTCTCCCTAACTGGATGACTTGAGAACCCACAAAGAACTAAGAAGGCTGCAGGAACACTTCCACTGAAAATCCTTGTGCATGTCAGAGCATGTCATTGCAGAGGTGCAGCTATATAGTTGTTTATGGTTTGTCCCTATTTCACAAACACTATAGTAAACAAAATGGCAAGCCAAATGCAAAGACCAGCAAGTACAGTCCCAGGTTGTTATTAAAATATACATTCCCAAAACTCTTTGAATGACTTCAAAGTTCCCTTGAGAAAGACACGGAGAAACTCATCATTGCTTCGCTAATATGCAGGATCTATACAGTACGGTTTTGCTGGCTCTTCTTATGTCCTAGAGAGAAAAAGTGATGTGACCAAGAGACCTTCAACTAGATGTGCTTCCCCAGGAAATGCTCACAGCCTCTGAAAAGGATACGTCAGCCATAGGAACTACAATGTCGCGGTGGGTGCCAAGGGGCACTGCCATTGCCAGTGCTGCAGAGTGCCTCATACTCTGTCTCTAAAAGTCTTTCAAAAGCATTTCAGAGGTGAATGAGACCTTGGTCTAGACATTGAGTTCTTTTTGGTAAACAAACAGTGTTTACTATAGTATCTATGAAGGAAAAAAGAAAAGGGGGAGCGAAAAAGGAGCCTCCTGACACCAAACATCCAAATCTAAATGCAGGGGGCAAAGTCAGAAGACTTGTGCCATCAGCTTCAAGGACACCAGATAGCGCTAGCCCAGCAATCGATACCACCCACGGCTCCATGGCAGGAGCAGTGCCCATCTGACTTGCATAGCTGCAGGCTTTCTGGAAAGCGCATTCTTCTTTTGTCACTTCAGCTCTGATAAACTCTGAATCATCATTTCCTTGGTAAACTTTGGGAGGCAGAGTCCTCTCCTTCCTCACTCCAGCTTTTGTAGCCTGCTAATTTCAGAGTTGAGACAGAACTAAAATGTTAGATTAACTTACCACTCTCTGTGTCAGTGCAAGACTACCTTCACTATATTACATGAGTCTATGAAACACCAAAAGCAGTTTCTCTCCTTAACTTTCAGCCCTTTAACTAGTGCTACTAGTTAAATCACTAGTGCTACTGCTGAACATCATGAGTCCAAATTACTCCAGCCCAGTAATGGAGCTATGCTTCCACTGCCCCCAGTTGGCTCGTGTAGGGAGGAGGCAGGATCTCTAGACCTGCCCCAAATCTTAACATTACCTTTTCTTCTACCTGCCCGTGTCTGAGACTGGTAACGAGAAAGATATTCATTCCTTTGGTCTCAATACAAAGCTAGCTGTCACTTTGAGTGCTAGTTTATCTCTCTCCACCTGTAATTAAAATGTCTAAGGAAGGGCAGCATATTCTTAAACTGCATACCTGTCTTGAGATAAAAACACTTTTTGTTGGATTAACTCTTCTGCATGCATACTGTGTGATTTGCATTCCTTTATCACAAACAACTATTTCCTGCAGCCCTATTGTCCCATCAGAATTGTGACTGTTTCTAAATCAATGTTCACAATGACCAGTCAATATCAGCTTGTCCTCTGACAAAAATCATTCCCAGAGACATGAGAATCACGCAGCTTTAGATGGGGAAGAAGAAATACATTTAACCACAAATATTATGAAGTTTTTTTTCTTTTGAGTAGTAGACCAGATGAGAGCTTAAATTCTTCTAATAATTTTCCTTCTCCTGTAAATGCATCCTACTATTATGGTAGCTGGAGAGTGAAGATGAGACAAAGAATCCTATTAATTGTTTCTGAAATGAGGGCAAACTTCTAGGTAGAAAAAGACCAAACTAAAGTAGGCTTTCCAATCCATACTAACAAACAGATCTTGAGCCATGACATTTACTGTAATTAATCCTTGAAGTATTTGGCACAAACACATGCAATGGCTCTACCGCTATAATCACAACTGTGGGAGTATATTTTTGCCCCTTTTTGCTTTAAGAGTGGATCTGTCTGTGAAGGTTATAGCATTTAGGCATTTGAAAAAACAGGGTACATAGACCTTACAACAGATCACATGATCCAATGCATCACTAAAACGTCAAGGAAAATTAAGCTCAGGATGAGTCTGTGCAATTGGTCACCATTCCTGCACATGGACAGTCTGTGAAGAAGCTATTTCTAGGATTGAGCTGCTTGACAGTGAGCAAAGCATAATGTTTTTTGATATTAAAATTAAATATCTGCACTTTCACATAAATAAGGCACACAGATAATGGAAAAGCATGTAATTTAAAAAAAAAGAAAAGGAAATTAAAATTTTTCACAGTTCAAAATTTTATTCTTCCATGAAAAGGTGAGGAAAAAGGGAAGGAAGCAGAAAGGAATTTTAGTTCACCTTTTTAGCAGAAGTCCTAACTGTTTTTAAGATGATTCTTGATCTGTGAATGGAAGGACGTATGTGAATTAGCAACCTTCAATAGGAGAGAATAGAACTCAACAGTTACAACTCTTGTTATAGTCTCACCAGGGTTTTCTTTAATCTTTTTAGTTCACTTTTGAATCTTCTGTTGTTACAGAGTCTGCAAAATGAATTATAGAGTTGCAAGATAAAGCCCAGGCATACCTATTCAACAGTGACTCACTGTGCAGCTTGAGCAAGTGTCTGTCTTATTTTGTGAAGAGGTGAACAGGGGAGTGATAGTTCTCAGCCTCGTAAAACCCTTCAAGAACTTCCTATGAAAACGACATAGCTCTGCCACTACAATCTCTTACCTGCCTCCTTCCTAGCCCGTAGTAACATAGTAACAGCAAAGCACAAAAGTCCTGCAGAAAAACAACTCCTACTACTCACCATGTATTTATATCAGGTGTTGGAACCCCCACCCATCTCTTCCTGACACTGATTTAATTATTGAGATATCTGGTAAGTGTATCTCATCTACAAGACCAATAATGCACAATCACTGTGGAGTGGGAGGTAGAGTGGGAACTGACAGCAAGCTAAATACATGGAGAGGGAAAAAGAAATAAAAGGAAAACCTTACAGCAAAATATATGCTCAATTATTCAGGAGTTTTTAATAGGAGATCCATGAAAAAGGCAGAGGTGAGGGCTGCGGAGGGCTGTGAGTAGGTGGAGAATTCTGATGGCTGAAGGATAGGACTGAAGCTGGATCTGTGGTGTCCACTAAGTATCCAGTGGCTGGATGCTTTTAAGGTCCCAGTAACATTATTTGTGGGTCAGGGCCTTTACTATTCTGTGCAGTATCACTCCATACATCTAAAATGACAGAGATAAAGTCATGGGACATTGTGATAACTTTTTATACTTTTCAGAGCTTTTAGAAGAGATAAAGATGCCTTTACAATATCCTTTCCTGCTGTCTTCCTGCTACTAGATAAAGTGGAAGTAAAAAGAGCTCTTTAGTGGCCTGCCCTGGGTGACCCAAACTGCCTTGGCTCTGCCTGATGCAAGATCAGCCCACAGCAGGGAACGAACGACCCAGTGTCAAGGTAAGTGCAGCAAGTGCTCTTGAAAACATGACATGTAGACAGTGTAAAAGCAGTGTTGTTTCCTGCTTGACTCACCCTTTGTTTTTAATT
The DNA here is from genome assembly GCF_009829145.1 of Chiroxiphia lanceolata. Classification (NCBI taxonomy): domain Eukaryota; kingdom Metazoa; phylum Chordata; class Aves; order Passeriformes; family Pipridae; genus Chiroxiphia; species Chiroxiphia lanceolata. The sequence continues at coordinate 19,724,219 of NC_045642.1, read as the reverse complement.
TGATATGTCATCCACTTGTTTACAGTGACACAGACCTAGTCTGGAGAAAACAATATGTGATTTCCAAAGAGCTAACTCATTCCATCACGGGTCATAATCCCACGCTTGATGGATACATCATGGCCTCTAAGAGTCATGCTGGTGTGTGGAATTGCACAGAGGATAACTAATTTCTTGATTTGCCTGTCTCAGACGGTGCCATAAAGGTGGATATGTGTAGTGGTAACAAAGCACTGGGCTGCACTGACACATTGTGATTGGACTCAGCTGCAATATCACAGTTTCATAACGCATAAGGTTTTGAAGAATCAAACAGACCCCAAACATCCTATAAAGCAGCCACACACAACCACAGGTCAGACCTGCAAAAGCAGCACTGGCCAGAGGCTGTGACCCAGTGCAAAGCATCCAGGTGCACAGTGTGGGTAGAGACAGAAAAAGAGAGGCAGAGGGCTGGGTATAGAGATACGGCCAGGTATTACTTGATGGGAAAAACCTCAGGACAAGGGAAGGAGCACCATCTGGTGGAAAACAGGTCAAAATTAAAAGCAGTGATTCTCCTGATCTTTTCTTTATCATCAGCTGGCAAAGAATAAAGGAATTACTATTGCTTTTAACTCACTTCGCACAACTCTGGGAACCCCTGACTTACTCTTCACAGAAGATCGGATCTGTCTCGCTGTATGCAATCTGTGAAGCTCATCACATAAGATAAAACTGTGAGTCTGGGGAGACTTGAAGTTTTAAGATCATTTTGATTTAAATTCTTGAGCAGAATTAAATTCAGGTGTGACACGCATTAAAAAAAAGATTTTACTTTACTTCTAAAATTCCAAATTTTCTAGATTCAACCTGTTGCAATTCTATACTAGCCCATACACATTCAGTGTTTTCTCTGAAAAAAATGCATCCTTGGGACTCTGTTTTTATACATTTTTAGGCATTATACCTCTCTGAAGTCAGATGAATCCCCCATCTTCATTTGTTACAGCTCTGAATTTCTTGAAAAGAGGGAAGTCAGAAGGATCAATGAGACCAAGAAATCCTAGTTACCTGAAAATTTGGATCTTCTGGCACAGTTCCCAAATCCCACATGGGCTGTGCCTCATAAATTCCCATAGCAGCACTGTTAACTATAGATATATCTTGTCTGGATTCTCTCCTGTCTAGTGGGTGTTGCAACACTAGATGTTGTCTTTTAGTGACAAACCTGAAGGCTCTCCTCTTATTCCTCATTTTGCCATTTCCATTGAACCTGTGGTGTCCTTGGGACTCATAGTCATGTGTTAGATAGAGTTAAAGCTGGCCAATAGCTGAAAAATATCCAAGGAGGCAGACAGGAAAGATGCACATGAACTTACACACACAAAATTTCTTAGGAAACAAGACTGCAAAGATAAGAAGGCAAATGTGAGCCATTAACCAGTCTGATTGTTTTGCAATGAATGGATCTCAGGCTAATGATTGCAGAGTACTTCTGCAAGAGTATTCAACTCAGCAGTGGAAAGATGCCAAACCTATCCGGTAAACAATTCAGAAGAATTAAGAGCAACATTCAGCAGAATTAAGCTGATGACTTAGAATCCAGGTCAATTCCAATGATTCTGTAATTTGGAAAAGAGAAAACATCTAGTAGGAGTTTCAGATTTTAATATTGAATCAGCAAACATCATTTAATATTTTTACAGTAGGGAAGATCCAAGGGACACCTGAAAAGAAACTCCAAAATCAGCAGCTTTCCAAATTACATTAGAAGCAGACTACCAAATTGTGTCCTCGAATGGGGTCAGTTTCTTTTCCCTACTTTGATTTTAACAGCATTTACCTGTCTTGTACTCTGTCTAGCCCCTTGCTTACTCCCCCTCACTGGGAAAAATGAGAAAACTCATCACTTGCAGTAAAGACAGTTTAATAGGTTTAATAGGTAAAGCAAAAGCTGCACACAGAAGCAAAACAGAACAAGGAATTCATTCACTGCTTCATCCATTGGCAGGCAGGTGCTCAGCCATCCCCAGGAAAGCAGGGCTGTGTAAAAGCTCCTTGGGAAGACAAACGCCGTAACTCTGAACATCCCCCCTTTTCTTCATCTTCCCCCAGCTCTATATACGGAGCATGATGTCGCATGGTATGGAACCTGACCAAAGGTGGGGTCAGCTGTCCTGGCTGCGACGTCTTTCAACTCCTTGTGCACCCCCAGACCACTCATGGCTGGGGTGGGGTGAAGAGCAAAAAAGGACTTTGCTCTAAGTGCTGCTCAGCAGTAACAAAAACACCCGTTATCAAAACTGTTTCCAGCACAATTACAAATATAGCCCCATGCCCAGAAGAAAGTTAACTCTAGCCCTGTCAAAACCAATGCTGTTTCCAGTAAAATTGAATGTTACACAGACAATGTTTAGTCAAATACAGAGTTTATTAAGATTGTGTTTGATAAAAGGACTGATGGTTCTACACGCTATTGGATTTGCTCATAAATGTTAATGTTATCCAACACTGCATATACAACATCAAATCTATTTGTAGCCACAGTCGCCAAAATGGCACTGACAAATAAATACATGTTTCTCCATGCTATCTATCTCACCCTCTCACCTTTGCTGTATACCATGCTGGGAACCACTTATACAACAGTAGCAAATGCACAAGGAAACAAGCATCTCTGTGTTTTCACAGTTCTGACAACAGACGTCTGCAGTCTTTTAAAATCTACCCTCTCCTTTTAGAGATGTTTCTTTTGCACTTGTGTGCTCCTTTACTAACAAATAAAGACCTCTGCTGGGTTGGGGGTTTTTTGTTGTTTTGTTTTGTTTTTTTTTTTTTAATGGCATATCACAGTTCAGTGGATGGAGTATTCTCTTGCCCAGATTATAATCTTGGACATCTTTTACTCCAAGAAACTATGTATCCATCCTGCCATTGCCACATAGCTTCACATATTTGAACCAGGTAGAATTTGCCACTATGTGATTTGCCCAATAATGCTATTTCATGTAATATTCTTTTGAAATTTATATATTTTCACAAAATAATTTGATTTTTGGCAACAGGGAATTTTTTTGGTGGAAAAAAAATCTGCCCTGGCAGATTCCTCACCAGCACTGCATTCAAGTACTTACGAAAAAATGCAATGACTATACTGAAAAAAAGTCCTAACTTCTGCCTAGGAACTTGGATCTTGTGTCTCAACAGGGAGTCATAAAGAGGGCAGTTAAGTCATGAGCTGCATTCCTCACTGACAGCTCTGACCCACTTGGGAAGGCAGTATACATGGCCTGTACACTTACACTACATCTGCCAAGCAGTAACTGCATATTCCAAGGAGAAATTTCCAGAGGTAATACTGAATTCAGACCTGGAGCCAATGCTAAGAGAAAAAAGAATTTGACTCACTTATTGAATCTATCTCATCAGTCCAACCTGCTCCTTGTTTCAGCCTTGGACCCATGTCTACTTGAGTACATTTAATGTACTAGTCTTGCTCCTATGCATATAATTATTGATTTCAGACATATATGTGATCTCATAGAGTAATTCTCTTTTTTTTGTTATTATTTTAATTTTTTTTAATGGAAATAGAATTTAAACAATCAACTTTTTCCACTCTGCAGTCAAACAAAAAGGCTTCATAAATAAACTCCTTTTTGGTTTAAAACTACAAAGACTGTGAGATCTTTATGTAATGATGTTATGGTCTAGATGAATATAGGCTACTTGCTAATTACGTTCTTTATTGAAATTCTCTGCCTGAAGTGAGTTTGAGGCTTCTCGATGCCACAAGATATATAATGCCTTCTTTGACCACTTTCTTTTTCTTCTGCTTGTTGTTTGGGGTTTTTTTATTCCCTAATGGTCAAATAAGAGGACTGGTTACAAAATGAGTCTATATATTTCATGTAAGGCTGCTGCAGACAGTCAGTTGATGCTTTTTGTAGCTAACTGAATAAGATGCATTGCAAATTTCAGATCAAAGTTCCATTTTGGGAAGTACTTATACACATCAACAGATAGATAGATAGAGAGATAGAGAGATAGAGAGATAGATAGATAGATAGATAGATAAATTGCAGACAGCATTTTAATGGAAGCATATGCAAACTCTTGGAGCTCTAAAACATTAACAACATCCAGAATGACCAGAAAGGAGCCCTTGCCATTGATAATTCTTCTCCATATTTTATCCTTGTTCTACAGGTGATTCTATACAGCACTTTTGAGGAAATTGAACTATCCAAACCTGCTTTCTGTTGAGTTTTATGAACACATTCTCTTCTGAAAATTTTAGGTTATGGATGGTTATTTTATTCATTTCAAGAATAATATTGCAATGTCAGATGAACCACTTCGATGATACCTACCTTCCTATACTTAATGTATATATGCATGTATCTTAAAGGAGTTATTTATCTCAATGGGAATCACACTCTAAAATTTACTTCATCATGTGCCTAGGTGAAGGAGGACCGCGGCCAGACTGGGCACTAAAGACTTTTTCTAGGCACAGTTTACAAATAAATGGATTGTTCCTGTTTGAAAATCGTAATGTCTATTAAAAATTCATAAAATGCTGGAGATACCTTCCAAAAGGTAATGTTTACAGATTTATATGAAAAAAAAGAGACAGCACAAAGAATATTGACTACTGACTAAAAAATGAAGCATGAGTGGTCTGTGTGACTGTAAACCTTATATTACTGATCATTGCAAAAGCACTACCTGATAACAACTGTATCCCACTCTCATATGCTGTGTCTAATCTGTAGGACAGCTGATGCTGTAGTAATACAGACTCTTGGTTAATCCAAAGCATAAATTGAAGATTTGAAAACACCATTCCAGACCCCAACAGTAAAAGTGTACAAACACACTTTCCTCATTTTCTTAGTGTTTGGCACACATGCAGGATGGCAGCTCCTCATTGCTCCCTGCCTCTGCCCTCACAAGGCACCTCCCTGGCAGCTCTTCCCTTACAAAAATGTACAAACACATACTAGAGCAAATGTTCTCAAAGCATGACAACTGATTACTATCTAACTTGGCCTTGGTACAGCCTGAGCATGTTAAGACCTGACAGTACTTCAGAGTTGTAAAAGGAATTGGATGTTCAGTGAGGACATGCCTTCTAAACTTCACTAAAAGTTGGTTTGGGAGAGAGTTGCAAGCCAGCATAACAGAAAATTAATTGATGGTAATAGGAGGAATACAGCATGTCACAATACTAGCTGAGTACATATAAAAAGAAAAACATAGCAATTGTAGCACAAACTAACATTGTACTTGTTAGCTCCCAGTTCAGCTTCCTGTCTCCCTGGCTGACCTTTGACTGTCATTTGTCTATTCAGGAAAGTGGCCATGAATTAGTTGTGTAGGAAGTGGATATGTATATCCTAAAGCATGGATATACATGGATATGTATATCCTAAAGCACTCCAATTCAGTGCTCTCTTGTAGCCTTAAATCACTATAGCCTAATCCTCAAGAATAAAATGATAATATGTAGCTTTCTTTTAGCAAGGATAATTTATCTTAGCCTAGCTTTCATTCTATCTTCTATCAAATTTTTGCAGAGCTCTAGTCACATACTCTTGTTTTCTGATCCTTTCAGAATGTGAGAGGAATAAGGAAGTTCAAATGTGAATCCTTTGTAATGACAACAAGGAAAGCCAAATGCTCTTTCCTCAGTGCCTCTTCATGTGAAGACCATGTGCATATTCTTTTGGGATGTGTGAAGGGTTAAGGATTGCTCTGCATGCACAACAATCAGCCATTTGTCTGCTAATCCTTCATGCTTAACTCCTGAAATGTCAAAAGCATTGTTTGAGCCAACAACATTGGCAGCATTAAGCCTTCTGTACTGCCCAACATTCCTGAGAAATAGGAGACACAGAAATTTCAATTTCTTTCTGGAAGCTGTCTAGTTAAGGTTTAAGTTCAGCTGGCTGCTGCACTGATACCTTACAAGGTCGTTTGAGGGAGAAATTCAACAAAATGAAACACTAGAAGAGCCTTAGATGACCTTTCCAAATAGTAATGGACGCCCACTATGCTTCTGTACAGCATGAATTATGTTACCCCTATGTTCAGGTTTAAAGTAAAACAAAAGGTCAAATGTGTGCATTTGTACAAAGAAATGCATAGCAAGACAAGAAGTCAAGCACAGGTGTCCTCATTGCTAGCTGCTCTTTGTGGTCCACAGGCTGTACTTAGAGCTGTTCTTCACTGTGTTACAAAGGAAATACATAGCCCAGTGAGCTTCCTGACCATAGTTTGAAAGGACTTTTGAAGCAACACTTTCTGCCAAGAATTAGTGTGCAATATTAATGGTATACTGGTTTAGAAAGAGGAAAGTCTTCCACTGGAAAGAGGCTTACCTATTTGACCTACCATCTAGACAGTCTAATTTGGGCACAACCATTGCTCTTTTCCTGTTGTATCTTCCAGCTGAATTTCAATCAGGATCAGTGAACATTTGGCCCTTCTATGTTATACCAGGGAAAGTGACAAAAGACTTTGCAGAAATCCAAGTAGTTACTTGGTTTGTCCCATTCATTTGCAAGTCTCCAGGAGAGCATGGAGTCTTGCAGGATTTAATGATTCTCATAATTAAGTTTTTCAACTAAGGCTGTAATGAGTATTTCCACTCTGTTTCTTATGCCTCAAGTCATGAACATGTCATGAGGTTTGATGAGTTTTAAGAGAAAAACACAAGAGAAACTTCGTACTTGAAGGAGAGAACTTGTGTTTCTCATACATGGACACAAAGGGAAAAGTTTATTTAACTTGAACTATGTAGAGGTCTGTGGTTGAGAGATGTTTTCCTTTCTGGTCACTAAAACATGAGCTACTTTTGCAGGCAGTAGCAAAGGCATGCAAAGGTGTGTAGCAACTAAGAGGTTACTTTTCTCTGCCTTTGAGTTTCAAGGATTTTGAAACAGGCTCAAACACTTTCTGAAGTTTCATGTTTCATTGAATCCCTTAATCCCTCCAATCTTGGCACCATTTCTCACTCATGCTTATATCTTAATCTCAAGTTTCTCACTTGAGAACTATATGGACCTATTGTTTAAACCTGAGGTTGTGAATGACGGTGCATCTGGGAGTTTTGTTAGAGATTTTCCAGCTGCTTCTCATGATTTGGGGGGTGTGGATGTCTGAGGGGGGGAGTGGTGGTGCTTGTTCAGTTGGGCTGCACATGAACGCTGCACGAGGCTGATCGCATCCATAGGAGCTCATTTTATCTTTACATGTTTTGTCACTTTTGTCACTGAATGCTCATAAACTAACATAAAAATAGTCATAGAAAGCAAAGCATCTGATGCTAAAGGATCAACGCCTGAGCAAATGTCATCAGCCCCTGTGGATTAGATGATCCTTACATTTCAGGTAGATACTACTCAGGGCAGCAGGCAAATTCCCTCTCAGCCTGCCTCACCTTCCCAGGTGTCCTCATATGGTAGGTATGAAGCACTGGAACTTCAGGGCCAGGCAAATGACAGTGTGGATGAAGGCCCATCCAGGTGGGAGGGGCTGCCCTAGGGTGAGTCAGTCCACCCCCCGTATCATGACGGCCTCAGTTAAGAAAAACAACGTGTAGATGTCATCAGTGACTCCCTCCAGAGAAGAACAGAGGGCCCAAAATGCTGACCAGGCCCAACCAATGGAGAAGTCTGCTGCTCCCTGGGGTCGAGATGATATGAAGAAACTCTTCAGCCTGTTGCAGCCCTCTGGTTCTTCAAGTGGGCAGTGATGAAGTCCCAACAAGAAGTCTGAAGTCAGTCAAGAGGGACCTCAGGGTCTTTGGCTGAGTGGTTGAAGGATCTGGAGCGCAAACAGTGTGCTCTATCCTGCCAGCTGCAGAGAACTATGGGGATAGAAATAGGAAAATCATACAGATGCATGCAGCCTCATCTGGCTCCAAATCTGATGTTACCAGCAGAATTTTGGGTTTTTTGATCACAGGTCAGTTTACATGACACTAAGATTTCTGGCAACAGACGGAAAAAAGGATCTTTGCTCAGGAGTTAGCAGGTAAGCCAGATTTGAAGAGGGCCCACTAGGACCCAGAATCATCCTGCCTCACTCATCATGCTGGAGGTATCCAAACCCATCAATATCTCCAAAACTTTACTAGCAGAGTGGGCTTCAGCCAAGTCTGCCACAGGGCAAAGTGCTCTTCAGTCCAGGGCTCTGGATGCAGGATTTGACATTCAAATTCTCCTTTCGCCTAAAGCCCCCACGTGTTTTACTGCTTATGAGATAGGCATGCTGTCAGCTGATATTCTCTTAATTAGTCTAATTAACGGAATTTCACATTGCATGGACTAATTCATTAAGTTGTAACAATTTGCTGAGCCAAAGAATGAGGAGGATTGCTTTTACACCTTATGGTTATAGAATCATAGAATGGTTTGTGTTGGAAGGGACCTTAAAGACCATCAAGTTCCACCTCCACGCCCCACCTCAGGCAGGAACACCTTCCAATAGACCAGGTTGCTCAGGGCCCCATCCAACCTGGCCTTGAACACTTCCAGGGATGGGAGCACTGACTTTAAAAAAAAGGGGGGACTCAAGTTTACAAAGCTACAGAATCTGCAAGGTGTGGAGAAAGGGATAACTTTGTTCAGACTTATCTAAAGCTCCATTTTCATGATTTAAGCCCTTCTAAGCACCTGTGAGTAGGAACAAAAAATTGGCCTCAACTTAAGAATGATTACATATAGTGTTCTAAGACATATACAGATTTGTTAAACCAAGAAACCTGTTGTGTCTATATATGTCTTTAAGTCAGCCTTTCATATTATCCCACAGTGTTTAAATAGAAAAGTGAAAAACTTTCAGGGTGCACCAAATGATGAATAGCACCAAACACATACAGATGACCATTCCCAGGTCAGAATAAATTTGAGATTCTTTACTTTTGGATCCTTGCTTTACTTACTTTTGCTTGAGATCCTTACTTTCATGTGGAGGTTGTAGTGAGGTGCACGTCAGTCTCTTCTCCCAAGTAACAAGAAACAGGATGAGAGGAAACAACCACAAGTTGCACCACGGGAGGTTTAGATTGGATACTGGCAACAATTTTTTTACTGAGATTTTCTTCACTGACTGTCAAGAATTGGAACAGGTTGCCCAGGTATGTGGTTGCATCACCATTTCTGGAGGTATTTATAAAACCTGTAGATGTGGTGTTTAGGGACATGGTTTAGTGCTGGACTTGGCAGTGCTGTGTTAACAGCTGGACTCAATGACACTAGAGGTCTTTTACAACCTAAATAATTCTATGATCTCCTACGTAGACAGACCTCTTCATGAATATTGGCCATCTGGACTTCTGAGAGAAATAGGCACTTTTATTTTGCCTTTTTTATGGGCCTTGTAAATTAGGAGATGAAAGGTATTTTTAAATGGTGATAATTTTTATAGCACTCAATTGATTTCTTCTGCTGTTTTCTAACCCGTAAAATGTCTCAGACTGACTAACCCTTTTGTTTCCTAACTCCTCTGAGGTTAGTCTGTAGGGGAATTCTCATCAAATTTCAAAGACACACCCTTGATTTTTCTTCCCTTTAAAAAAAATAACAGAAGGTTGTGTAAAGCATTTTGACCCTCATTTCTGGTGACATAAGGAAAAATAGTTCTCACTCCATCTGAAACTAGGAGGTGGCTACTGTAGTTAGAAGAGAAACAGGATCTAAAAGTAGAACCATTTCACCATCTTGGTAGTCTGAATTTCTGGTTAAGAGATCAATGTCTGTGGGAAGTCTATGGCCCTGCTTCCTTTCTGTCGAGCAGAAGACAGAAGAGAAAACAAGTTCTACCAAAATGTAGTAAATCCAATTTCTTGAGTTAAAATGTGCACAAAGGCTTTTTAGTGCCAAAGTGAATCCAGCAAAGCAGCCTTATCTGTAGAGAAGGCAAAACCATGCTGTTGGGCTGGCTGGCAAACCAATGTTTCCTTTCCAATCCATCTCCTGCTACAAATGTAAGGTGCTGTTGCCACCCAAACTCAAAAACTCGAGCTCTGCCTATTCTTCACCACCAAGGCTCTAGTCAGGCTTTGTTTTTTCTTGGTATTTCTGTCACCATTTTTAATTCTAACACTAAAAACATTCAACACTGGCTTCTCACAAAAGTTTTTTAGAGTAGAAAATGTGCAGCCTGTGAATCTTTAACATACAGTGACCATCCCACATAAAGCCAAGGATGTCAGTGGTTCCACCATTCTCAAACCCCACCCTGTTTGGTGGAGACAATCTTTAGGATACAAGGGAATGGTATCTCAGAAGAGATGCTGGGAACTTATGCTATGCTGCAGTCTCGTTTATACATGCTCCTACTTTTGTCTTCACTAATAGACTCTTCTGTCTCTAGTCAGTATAGCACTATCTCTACACGGAATTACACACACAGAAAAGACCCCCAAAACATGGAAAATCTGTACCTTTTCAGGAGACTGAGAAAACCTGTGGGAGTAGATGCTACAAAACTCAGCAGAATCCTGGATAACTAACTGTACCTGCTGCTGGTAAATGCTGAGCACCATGGCGCTGTCAGAAATGTGACATTTTAGTCATGTTTACTATGGTTTGGTCTGATTACATTCAGGTCGCAGTGCTGCAGAAGGTAAGCACAGTGAATTACTGCCAGGATCACTGATCAGCAGATCACTGCAGGAAGATATTGAGGCTTTTCATGCACGCAGCAACGTCAACAACATCTTAAATTCTGGGTTTTCCATTGGTCAGATCCACAGGGTCTAGCTCCTTGGGGAACTGTGCTAAGAATCTGTGTAAGCTACTCTCTTTGTACAGGACAATTTGATCTGTGGTCCCAAGGTTCATGCCATCTTGGCCCAAGGTCCCACTTGCTGGAAACTCTGGTTATTGCTCTGAATTGCACTGCCCACTGGCTGCCATGGAACAAATTCACAGGTATATGTGAACATCTGTGCCAATCCATTTGTCCGAGGAATATAAAACAAAATCATATCACAGGAGTATTTCATTCTACTTAATCATTCAGATTTTTGGAGCCTTGTAACTTATCCTCAGTGCAAATGTCAGGGTGAGGCTTCTGACAGTGATCCATGAGGTGACACACACCAAGGGAGCAATGGAATATTTAACATGTTTCATGCATGCCACTAAACCTTCAGATTTCTGTTTTTCATACAGTTTTTCAGATATATGTCAGGACTTGTAGGGAACATTTCTGCAAAAGAAAAATAGGGTTAATTAATTCAGTTGGTCCATCATTTGGTTAAGTAGGATGTCTTTTTCCAATAAATACTTTTCCAGGTAGATCTCCCAGAAATTTCTGCTATTCTGTGGAGAGTGGCATGATTCTGATTCAGAGGATTTACATGTCCAGGGGTGGAGAGTGGCATGATTCCGATTTAGAGGATTTACATGTCCAGAGGTGAAGACGTGAGACAGTGTGTTCATAACATCCTCTGCTACAATAGGAGAGTTGACCTTGAGTTTTTTGTTGTCTGTCAGTTCTGGATGGAGGAAACAGAGTTAATCTGGTTTCTCTGCTTCTGTAGTTGAAAGGAAAAAAACCTAGATTAATATTTATGGTATTATGATCCCCACACTTTCCACATCATATAAGTCAAAGTCTCTTTTAGGTCACTCTGATGATAGCGATAAAAAATAATAACAGGTTGTAAAGTGAGGAAATATCAGACGAAGCCGGTTTAATAGACTGTGAACAAAGTCCGTTTTAGCCAGTCAAAATCGGTGATGTATTTGGATCAGAAACGTCTCACTGTGGAATTTTTCAGTGTCCATTTGCACTCATCAGCAGCACTTCTCCAGTAAGTCTGAAAAGTTCTGTGACTGGCAATTTTATTAAAAACTGTGAAAGGTGGTGGCATGGACTAATCCAATAATAACTTCTTCCTGTTAATCTCAAGAGCTCGGTCAATTTTATTTAAACCTGCAGGCATTTGTTCATGAGCTGAGCACCAGTGCTCAGGTACTTCTGTGTAAATCAAGGTGCACAGCATGGACTGGTGCTGACTTGTGAATTCATAAGTGCAGAAGCACGTCTACAAGACTGTATCAGAAGAAAAGACTTTTTCCAGATCCTTGAGAAATGAGAATTTTTCTTAAATATCTTCATTAAGTGGCAGAGAAAGAAGAGGTAATTTCTTTTTTCTTTTTCTTTTTTTTTTTTTGCTGCAATTCTTAGGGTTATACCTATCACTTTATGTTCATGCAGCCTTTGAGATCCATTCTGTACAGTGCAGTAACTGCTACTCCTTATTTATACATTTACTGATGTTTACAAGGTTACCAACAATTTCCTGTCTGGATTATCCCACAGTTTATATGCTGCTTTATCAATGCAAAAGCCACATTGCAGGAAATCACACTGCTGCTTTGGAGAACATGATAAGCTGTTGCACAAACTTAATTGTTTGGTCTCATGCACTGTGGACCGGGTTTCTGAAAAGATCTGCCTGCAACATGACTGCCACAGCATAAATGCATTTTCCCCATTGATAGAAGCAATTCTATCATTCCATCATTCTACCATTTAGAAATTTGAAGAGAGAAAGATAGAAGAAAGGTAAGTAAAGAAGGAAATTAAAAAAAAAAAAAAAAAAAAAAAGAAACAAAGGGTAGAGAGATAATTTAGTTAGCTAAAGGAGAGCAAGAAGAGTGCAGTGGGCAGAAGGAAGGAGAGGTCCTCTATGGCTAAGGCTTTGCTAAACAGGAGCCTTTAGGCTAAGCTTCAATCGGGTTTGTCAGCCACCATCTTGTGTAACAGAAGGTAATTCTCCTGGTGCAATATGCTCTGAAATGGCCAGCTGGGACACTGCACCTGGGTGGCCCTCTACCAGCTCCATTAGCAGTGTTTCTTGGCATGGCCCTATTGCGCTGGGGAGATGAAATGTGGCACTCCCTCTGAGTCACTTCTTGTATTCACACCACACAACATTACCTTGCATCAGAGTTGCTTCTCCCCACAGTCATGCCTCACCACTAGCATGAGATGCACATGACAGCAGCAGGGCGAAGCTTATGAGGCACCTGTCAGCACAGTCATGGAGAAATAAATGCCTTTGCTTGAAGTGAGAGCACAAAAGAAAAGCAGAAAAGTAAACCAAAGGGAACCTGCAAGCTCCTGCCTCTGTTGTTTGTCTCATTTAATCACTCCTCCCTCCACCATTCCCCCGTTCCAAGACAATTCTGGTTGAAAAATTTCTGCAAATAAGCAAATCTTAGTAGAAAGCCAACCTAAAATGTTTAAAAGACAACATATTTTCAGTCTAGAAATAATAGAAATAGTATGTCTCAGAAGAACTGAGGTGTCATATGTGCCTAAATTTTAAACTCTTGCTGTTTATGCAGCTACCCTCAAGATACTACTATTTAAGATGGAGCTCTGGGGCACAAAAATATTTCAATCTAGTTGACCAAAACTATTCTTAATTTATATTTTAAAGAAGTATCATATTATGTTAGATGTACCCATTTCATTCTCCAATTCATTCTTGCTGCCTCTGGTGTCTCTGGTCTGCTGCTCCTAATCATACCAAGCATCCTATCCATGAACATTCAAATATCTTCATGATCATTTCACACCTTAAGGCAGCGCATCTGACCTAGAACCCAGTAGGTTTTTGTGGGTCTCAGAGGCACAGTGCTCAGCCCTACAGAGATTTCACCTGACGTAGGATGAGCGCTGTCCTTTCTCTAACACCCACAGTAGTCTGCTGCGTGACTTTAAGCCCATCACTTTTCTACATCCTGGTCTTTGCCAGATGCAAAAGGTGAGAATGCCAATTCCTCGGCTTTGAGGGCTCTGAACAAAATTTGATAGCCCCTCATACATGCTCAGGTTGCAAAAGAAGGAGTGAGACTCGCCTTAGTTCAAGTGCTTACACGTACCAGGTTTGCTTAGGTGGTCTGTAAGTCATGCTTGCATAAATCAACACTTTTAGAGAAAGAGGAAAAAAATAATATTGCCACGGTCCGGTGGGTAGGGGAATAAGACCACAACACTGCACAAAGGACTCCGACAAGGTAGAAGATCGAGGTGCAATGGCACTTTATTGAGGTAGAGCAGGGACTTATATAGGGTCTGTTTCAGAAAGGCTTGGTAACAGGGGAGGAGCATGGGATTGACATCTCAGGGCACAACAGGGTAGGAGAACTCAGGAAAGGAGGAGGAACTTGGGAGGAGTCGAGCATTAGGGACCAGTGGGGACTCACCCCGCACCGCGGCACTCCTCAGCCAATCAGGGCAGCATGAGCAGGAAAATGAGGGAGTAAACAACTTCTGGCGGGAAAACAGCTCTGGGCAAGCCCAGGCAAGTTCTGGGCTATGCAAGTAAATGGGGTTAATACAACCATGTGGAGAAAACACATCAAACAATGTTTAAAACAGGGTATGAATGAGCAAGTCCATAAAATGGAATCCCTTCACACATTGAAAAGGTCCCTCCATGCTTTAAAGTGTTCCCATTTGGACACAGGCTCCTCAGCACAATATGGGATAAAGGTAAACCTTCTGTACTTGAGTGTGTTTCTCCCCTGTTCCTGGGCTACTTTATACTGTATATTATCACTGTCATCAAAAGGAGTGTGTATAAGAACTTGAAAAACCAAACCAACCTGTTTCTAAGGTGTTCCATATATCACAGTCCTGTAGGTGGCTTTATTTCTAAAGTTCTGGGCTGTGCTGCTGTTGAAGCCTCCTGCTCCCCCTTGCTCCCAAGACCTACTTCTGGACTTAATTGCTGCATAAGGAGTAATCACCTACCTAAAAGTAAGCTCCATTTCTTTACTGAAGTCATTGTTTATAAAAGAGCTATAGGCTGCCAAAATGGTTTTGCTGTGACGATTTTATCAGACACTCAACGGATGCACTGCCTGCCATTCTCATTTGTGCATCACCAGTTTTCTCAATGATAAACAGTTGACTTTGGTTTAATGAATTAATGGTGGAGACAAGCATGGACCTCAACATCTTTTAATATGTTAACAATCTAGGTGTCTCACTAAATCAAAAGAGATTGTTTGTCATGTAAAACCTAATTTCTAGATTTGGTGAATCCAGCACCAGCTGGAGTAAAACTAAGAGCTGTAAAGCTCTCTTGTTGTTTGAAAAAACCTGATTGACTCTTCCAATTTCTATATCCCCCAAGTGTATTTAAGCAGATATGTGCATACATAAGCAGCACCTGCTAACGGTAAGATAATATTCAATACGGCCCAAACCAATATCCTGTTTGCATAAAATACATGAAAATATATTATCTTTTTCAATTATATTAATAATTAACATTTTTTCTGGAACATCCAGAGCTCTATACGGGAGCAGCAGTGTAAACTGCATATGAGTAAAACAGGATTTTTCCTTCCCAAATAGTTTTTGCTGCTTGTAAGGCATGTGGTCAAACCTGTTGGTAGGATTTGAAGCTGGCAGCTTTGCCCCACACCTGCAAGCCCATATGTAGTCCTCAGCAGAGACTGAGGCTGCCATTCCACTTCACAAGCTTAGTTTCTCAGCTTGGAGAAATAAGTCACCCCAACAATAAACTACAACATCAAGCACGTGTCTCGTTCCAAATTTTTTTTTTAAATCCAGTGACCTTGGATTTATTTCATACCCCTCTTTGCTTGTAACAGTTCATCTGTCTTCCCAGATATTATTTCTCCTTAAGCAAATCTACTTTCCTTGTTTCATGGATTGTGAACTTCATTCCAGACATTTCTTTGTGGAAAATCTTACATGTGGGGAGGGAGGTATAGAGTGGAGGAGATACTTTGAATAGGTTATCTTTGCAATCATTCTTAAATCATGCCTCTCCAATGATCTGCAGAGAGATTCTATTCTCTTCAAGATGGCAACTGGCTTTTAGCTGTTTATTTCTGCCCACTGAGTTTGCACTAGGGTATACTCACAGTAGGCTGCTCATTGCACTGAGGGGATTACAGTGACAGGAACTCTTTTATAAAGATGATAAACAAGAGTAAGTCTCTAATTTGTTGGTTTTCAGAAATACTTGGGTCAATACACTTGGAATGTAGTAAATATTGCTTGACTTCTTTCTGCCTGGTCCTGTGAACTTCAGAATTCTGTTCATAGTAAGCCTGTACCATCTCATTAAAGTATTGGAATTAAACAGTAAAGCAATTGCAGAAAGAAATTAAATATTTTATAGAGTATTCAATAAATTTTTTATTATATCCTGCAGCAACTTGGAACTGATTCGAATGTCATTGTTTTGACTTCATAAATTGTTTGTAAATAGATATCTTCCCCTGTGTGGGCCACTCAGTCAGAGGAATGAAGAAAAATAAGACTGGAACCATCACGAACTTAAATTCTGATGATTTTTTTATATCTGAGACCTTGCAGTTTCATATACATCACTTTGTATGAATTCTGCAAAATTCTGCATTGCTCACTGAATATGCAGTGTTCATCCAAATGCACAATTACACACATATGTATGTATGAGGTATTCTACATCAAAATATTTGGCAGAAATGCATAAAGAGTGAAGGTTTTTACCAGACTGACAAAATCTCTAAATATTGCCTCCCACATTCCATCCATAATAATATGATTAGGTGAAAATGTGGTGTCCTGAAGTATTACCTTACCACATATATGAATTCAGGGGACTCCTAAATGTTTCCATGTTCCATATCTCATCATTGCTTAATTTAGACTAAGATCAGCTTTTTCTTTCAGCTCTGGAGACCATGAAAACTTCAGAATGCTTCCCATTTCTTCAGTATACACAGCTATTTGGACATTTTTTGACTTTGTAGTAGTTTTAAATCACACATTGATCTTTAAGACCAGATCATGTTACTCTAGTAAACATTTCAGGTGTCTTTCTTCCACAGATTACCCAAGATAAAATTAGTTATGAAACACAGAAGCAGCTTAGGTCTGGAAAAAAAAGAGACAAAACTGGTTTAAGCAGTTCTGTGTGAAGTCTGAAAGGCCAGAGCCACAATTCAGTCCATGTATTTATTCAACAGCAGAAAGTCCATGTCCATTCCAGTCTGAGGAAATTAATGCATGTGTGCATGCATGATATATGAATAAGAAAATGGAATAAGCAAAAATTCTCTTCTTCTGTACTTGCTCTAGTTCCTATCATGGATCATGTTTTCCTCTGACACTTGTTTCTTTCACTGAAATATCACCAGTTAGTAACCACTTTGTTCTTCAGTAATCTTATTTTTTGTGCAAAAAGCTTCTTCCCTGAAGTGAATAACCATTTTTCTACATAAATTCTCAGTTTCTAATCACTTTTGAAAGCATATTTTTTTCTCAGACTTTGTTAATCTCCTCACACTCCAGTGTGGATGACAACTGTGGCAGTGTCTTACAGACAAAGTGAGTATCCTTATGGCCAGAACAACTTGCTCAAAACTTTTTTTCCAATGATATTATTAAGCCATAATGTTAATATCACGTATATGTTTCTAATTGGTTTATTGCTCACTCTTATTTTTATATCCATAGATTTCATTATCAAGTTCCTAGTAATGTGTCATTACAATCATTTTTACTGAAAATCTATCTGTAGTATATTGGTCATCTACCTTCTTCCTAAATTTCTCAGTTCCTTCACTGCAGTTTTCAGAATATCATCATTAGCTTCAGCTGAAGCTTAAATGACTGTGGGCAATGGTACCTCATAGAACTATATATACACAGCTAGGGAATAATGCCTACAGCCTTAAAACTTTGCTCCTTAATATTATCTTCTCATCTTCAACAAAAGTATTAATATCTTAAGGTGATGCTGGAGTCAGTAACTCAGAGCACATTTCTGCCAGACACAATGGTTTGTGATCCCCTGATGTCTTCGACAGGACTCTTTGGGACAACCAAAGATGTCTACACTGCCTGTGATCATCAAAGAGGTATGCAGACAGGCTCCAACAGAAAAAAGAAATTGTACAATGTCAAAAACTGAAAAGTGAATTCATTTTAGATGAATCATGCAGCAAAAAGGCTACAGATTCTGAAACTGCTGCTGAGCCTTCTGTTATATGCATTGTCTGCTCTGGTCTTACTGGCCTTTTCAAGCATATCACCAGTCAGGCCAGTTAAAGGTGCACAGGAATAGTAGCAGCTTTAGTTTTGTTTGTCATGCAATGTGTTGAACTGATACTTTCTCCTCTTATTTGAAAACATGATACACCTAATTCAAGCAGAAACTTTCAAAGGCCATTGTAGTTCATTATGAGGGGCTGAGCAACTATGGCTTCAGATTCTTGACTCCTTTTGTTTACTCCATGTGTTTGAAATCCAGAATTTCTCACTGAAAAGATACCCACAATACACCACTTCAGCTATAGAATGGAAGAGTAATTTATTTTGGGAGATTTATGGTTCCTCAAACACTCTGCAACTTTGTAATGAATAGTGGAGACTGGGTAAATACACACTAAGATGGCAAGGACTAGGATTCTGAAAGCCACTAGAGAACAGAACAGCTGTAGAAATGCATCTGTAATAGTGCAAGAGTTCCCCACTACAGAAATTGCCAATGTTAAGGGTGCAACGTTCTAACTGTGCATATGGAAAACCTATGCTTTACCAGGCCATGCATCTCATGTGGGGAATCCCTAATCTGTTTGAAGGAATTTATTCCAAATGTCCTGGTGTCAGGTCAGGTCCTTGTTCAGAAGCTTAAGCAAGCACTGCTTGTTAGAAATCTTCTCCGTTCAAAACGGTCGGATTAAATTCCTAAATAGTCCTGGCATTCTTCTCTGTGCTCAGGCTGAATCATTCAAAAGGCTCTGAAAAGGGAGGTGGTACAACCCACTCTGTTAATGAGCCAAACTTTTAGTGAGAAACAGGAAAAAATTACGACTCTATGCAAAATTTTTCTCTTCCAAAGCTATTTTTGTTCTTTTACATGAGAATACTGGTGGTCTTATGGAAAAGACCTTTCCTACCAAGACACATTTTGAATAATAACACTGATTTCCACATGGCTTCTGATGGTGCTAATCCATGACCACTGAGGACATAGTGTTTTGTTTCTATATCACTAAGTTTGACATATGAGATAGAATATAAATCTTCTTGCTTCAAGATGGTTTTATTTAAAGCCCTGCAGGAATTGAAATTTTTTTAAATCATACTGGTTTAATATTAGTTTTCATTCCATCTTAGAATACAGTCCTAACTTTCATTTAAAATTCCCAAACTTGCAGAAAGCAGTCTGTTTTAAAATTTAAACATGCACTTTTAAATACCTGATATGATTCATTCAAAGTTAATTTTGGATCCCTTCTTCTTTTACCTTGTTTTTTATTAAAGATCTGCCTGTTATTCAACCTTCTTCTGCGTCTTTAAACAAACAAACAAAACTCCCCAAATACAAACCACAACACTGACATTGAAATAATCCCAAGGTAACTTCTGATATTGGCATATACACGTTTGCCAAAGGCAAAGCAGCCCATCTGAAGCATTTTGACAATATATAACTTTATAAGGTCTGTGGTGCTACACCTGTGCAGCTCTGAATTCATCCAGATGAACAGTGGTGCAGCAGTTATACTCGAGCAATCATGTTAAGTTTAACTCCACTTGTAGCTAAGTGAAAGGCTCCCTTAGTTCTTAAGACACAAGCTTTATGCAACAATCAGGTCAGACTGCCTCTTGCCAAGGAAAGATGAGCTGAGGAAGTAATTAGCCTTTTCTGACCAAGGTAGGAGCTATGTTTCTTCCTGTACATGTTTTCTATTGCTCAATTCTTCATGCTTTTAGGCTTTCTAGGAGTCCTTTCTGGTTACAGTAAATTCTCTCCTGAATCAAATTTAAACCAGACTGAATTCTCTCATCATTTCTTCCACAGTAGCCAAGGAGTACATATAACACGTCTAGCACACACAGATAAAGCCACTACTGCATTGCATAAGCAGCCCTTGAGTAGAAAAGTACTTTGCTCTGCAGCCAGAGTAGAATGTAGGTCAGCCTAATAACATTCAACCTGCACTTTTTTCTGGTGACAGTAATAGGCTTAAGGATCGTGATCCCAACGTCTTTTGAAAACCTGTTTTGTGCTAGGTAGAAACAAAGTAGACGCTCAAGTTAAACAGAAGAGAAAGTGATGGCAAGACTGTCTAGAAAGAAACAGGTGAAGACAACTGATTTACAGGCTATTACTAGGCTTAACTCCTGTTCTAGAAAGAACACTATTATTTTAATGTATGAGCCCAAAGTAAGTTTCTAAAATATTTTCTGCAAAAGTGTGAAGAAGTTCCAGCAAGCCCAATCAGATACAGGACCCTGGCTTAGAGGGACTTTCATCTGGGACAGTGCAGCCACCCCCATGCTCCCATGGGGAGAACTATAGAGTTAGTTTGCCTTTCCATTCCCACACTGGTAATTTTACTGCTTTTATTTTCCGGGTATCAGAATATATCAGCATTTGTATCTCAGGGAATTTTTTTTAATACAAAGTGGAGGATATTAAAATTCGTGACACCAAAAATATTGTGTAATTTTTCATTTCTTCTCTATGTTTTCCAGCGCTTGGTGAAAAGGGCAAAATAATACAGAAAATTCACAGAGTCTCTGACTTCTAAATTTCAAACATTACGACTAAATTAAATGTCTTTTCCAACAGACAAAAAGGTGGACCGTGTTACATAGGAATGATCTGCCCACCTTATATTAAATCTGGACTACATATAAAGAGACCAGACAGTTTTGTTTTGGCTGATGGCAGTATTTCCCTCCACATATATTTTCCCACACATACTATATTAGCTTGCCTGCATATGCCATGCAGCAGTCAATGTATCCCTGGAAAAGTCTGGACAGCTCTCTTTCATTTGGCACGCATTCCTGAACCTACTTGAGACTTATTGCCTTCCACAGCTTCACTTGTCACCACCGATAAAACCACATCCCCCACAAAGTAGGAGACTCATTTTAGAGGTGTCACCTTAGCTAGGGAACTTCAATCGAGTCTCTTGACTGAACAAGCTCTGTAGTCTGGGAAGATTATGTCAAGAGATGCCATTCTCTGAGGGCTGCCCAACCCAGGCTCCATGAAAAGTACAGTAAGATAGTCAATGCAGCTGAACAGGCAGTGGAAATCACCTTAAAATGGTGGAATGGAAAAGGTCTGAATTCTGTGTTTTCTTCTGCACCCCCTGCTACCCAATCATCATCCTGTTTTAGGCACGATTCTGGTGTGTTCTTGTCACTAGGGGGTCTATTGGCCCTTATGTTTTTGTATGGTGATATGAAATTTTACCTGCCCCTTTCTTTTTCTCTAAAAAAAACCCCTGAAATCTTTCATAGACTCTATGTCTTTCGCTGATCTTTCCCTCCTTAGTGGCATAATACCTTGATCATGTTCATCATTTACAAGACAGGAAAGCTCCCTGAATTCTTTACTCTGATATGAGGTAGAAAAGGCATGAGCACATGCGAAGGTGAGGTGTTGGTGTCAGCACCTTTAAAATGCTCGTCATATACAATAGTACTTCAAGGGGCCATAGCATATTTTAAAAGAATGATTTGAGCCTTTCCAGAACCAAAGGAAACACAGAAACTGGACTACATGAGTGCTGTTCCATGAATAAAACATGCTGTGTTATTTATATGACAATACAAATCCTGCCAGAGAATATGATATTTATCAAAACAAAGTCAAAGTTTCAAGCCCAATGGCCAAAGTATTTCAAGGTTATTCACTGTACCTGTGGATTGGCAGAATAAATACTTCAGCTTTTCTTTCATATTACCTTAAGATAGGAAAAAAATGAGCAACTCAACACTCTTATAGATAGAAAAGTGAAGTTGTAGGTAGAAAAGGGAAGTTGTAGATAGAAAAGGGAAGCCATGACCTTTTCACTCAGCTGCGTATTGCACACAGATATGGGGAAAGGATCTAGACTGGCTTGTGGCAGCAGGTCACGGAGCAGCCCCTGAAACACAGGGCTGGATTTGTGCCCAGCCCCACAGGGACACCCATCTCCTGGTATATCTGTCTAGTTAAGGACATGATGATGTTCCAGTTTTCCTAAGGGGGGCTGGAGGCTGTTGGCAGAGGATTAAAAAAAAAAAAAAAATATGCCTGATTCAGAAAAGGATCAATTCAACTTTCTGCTTCTCTTGAGCAGCCTCTGAAGTTGGGATTCCAGTAGAGCTATATCCTAATTTTAAAACTTTTGTTTTTTACCTGGCAGAAGGCCTGTGAGCCTGCTGCTCCCAGCACTCCCATTCTCCCCCACAGAAGCCTTCAGACTCTGACATAGCCAGGTGTGTTCAGTCTGCAGGGCTTATAAAGTTAATCCAATGG
Source organism: Chiroxiphia lanceolata (assembly GCF_009829145.1). Lineage (NCBI taxonomy): Eukaryota > Metazoa > Chordata > Aves > Passeriformes > Pipridae > Chiroxiphia > Chiroxiphia lanceolata. The sequence goes on along the minus strand of NC_045642.1, from coordinate 19,701,907 downwards.
CAAGCTCCTCTGATTTTCCTTTTAACTAAGGAGGTGAATAAATCTGGGATTCAAATATCCTAAAGGTATGGGTCCCAAAAGTCAGACCCAGAGCTTCTGCCCACCTCTTGGCTTTGCTACAATGTCACAGTAGCGTCTCAGGGTTTAAAACACAGCATGCAGTATTACATTAATCCTATATGTGCATACATATGAAGATATTTATAGCATGGGAATGATTCATGAAAGCAACCACAAATTCCTCTGTAAACCTTTAGGAGTTGTAATTAAAGTAATTAGAAGTATTAATTACTTTACAGAAGCCATGCAGAATGCAAGATCCATATTACAGTTATTCTGTCACAATTTCAAGCCCTTCGAATTAATTTTACTGTGGAAACTCCTCCAGCCTATTTGCATCATTTTGCACTCTGAACTGGCTGTCTAGACAGACAGATGCTATTCACTCGACTTGCAGTGCTATCATAACCTACATTAAATTATTACAATTTCATATAAGCAATCCCTAAAATCAAATATTCAGGACTTATTTGAAAATGAAATAATAAATAATGGATAACTGGGCTAAGAAACTGTGAAATACAGATCAAGTGTAAGATGCTGTGGGACGTGAAAATGAACTAAACCTTTTCTGTTTTCTTCACATTACTTTCATTCACATGCTTGATTGCCTTTCTTTTGCTATTTACTGTTCTCCAACTGCTCCACTCCAGTGATACAAGGATTACAGATAATATATTCAAAATTAATTTAGAATCCTTAAAGATCCTAAAGTAAGGATCAGGATTGGATCCCTGTAACTGCTTAAGAATCTCAACTGAGAGAAATTACTAATCATCCTTAGAATAGAAGAAAATTGAGTAACGAATCAATGAAAATAATGATTCCAAGATGTATACTTGAATTCTGTTTTCAGCATTTGAGTTTCTTCTGAGTTACAGGATCTTTGAGAGACTGGGATGGAGCAAGGTTGTGGAGTGACTGAGACATCAGTAGGACAGGTAAGACTAGGAGAGATAAGAAAGACTAGAGATTGCCACAAGAACAAAACAGCTCTCTGGTTTAGGTTGGAACTGCTCTGTGGGACTGACTGGCATCACTTTCTTCCACCCAGTTAGTGTTCATATATCATGTCAGAGAGGCCATTCAGAAAGCAATTATTAAATGCAGGAGATAAGGATGTTATTAAGGGAATTAAAGAATTCAGAGCTGTGAAGAAAATCTCATTAAGAAAATTAATTTTTTATAGTCAGTAGAGAGATTGAACACTTGGCAGTGAACGAAATACATATGCTCATGCATATCCACCTTATAAATTGCACCAGACTGTGAGGAAAGACAGTATGTAGCCCAGTAATGCAAGACATTACTACAACATACTTAATAACCAAACTATGGCTGCACAAGCAGGCTTAAGTCTAGCTTTTCCTAATTTTGTATACCACACTCACAGCATGAGTTAAGTTTCTTGAATGCAGATTTGTATATGCAATGCATTTATTTATGTGTTGTGAATGTAAATACTCGTTTAAAAGATGATACTGTTCTAAAAAAGCAGACAACTCCCAGCCCTGTGAAGATCTGATTTTCAGCCGTAGAGATAATCTTTACTTGCTTAGAGGAAGGAGGGACGGAAGACTGCAGGAGTATTTTTCAACAGACAAGGAGCTGAACAAAAAAAGACTTGCTTAATTGTAAAGAAAGGGAGAGAAGCTGTCATATAAACAACGGTAAAAATGAAGTGCAAAGGGACGAGAGGGAAAAGAAACAATACACATGAATCATAAGATCAGAGACATACAGACACAATGCCACGCATAAGAAGAAAATCCCAAAAGTTAAAAAAAAAAAATCCCCAAACAACACGAACATAGTCATAGTGGGAAGGATAAATCATTTTTGCAGCAGATGAGTTGAAAAATTATTTCGTCATTTTGCAGCCTGCATTTTCTACATCCGTTCTAAGGTACATTCACAAGCAATGATGCAGTAGACAAGGACTTGGCTTTAGATTTCAGTCATAAGTTATTCTTGTGAAGAAAATAACTGAACACTGGATTATGTTTTTCCCTTTTAGGCATTTCCTTTTTTACTGATGCGGAAGTAACAAAGCCACCAAACAAGGACTGTAAGTAAACTTATTTGTACATGATAAGCTCCATTCAACAGGAAACACTGTATTCAAACATCAGCAGTATGTAGCAGATGAAGAGAGAGATTTCTAAAACAAAAAAGAAGGGCCTTTGCCTCTTTAATGTTCTTTAATGCTGAGGCAGTTTTGACATTTTAGAAGCACTGCGCAGCACTAAGCCAAGAAATTATTTGACTGCACATCATGGAGGGGTGCATTGCATGCATGCACACCATGTGCCAAACTCCATATGTCTGCAGGATCCAAGCATTTTGAACAGGGCATTGAGAAAAAACTCATGTTTTGTTGTACCGCAATACATGCAGTTGCATGCTAATTATTCACTTAGAATCACAGAATCATAGAATGATTTGGGTTGGATGGGACCTTAAAGATCACGTCATTCCAACTCCTCTACCATGGGCAGGGATGCCATTCGCTAGATCAGGTTGCTCAGGCCCCATCCAACCTGGCCTTGAACACTTCCAGGAAGAGGCCAGCCAAAACCTCTCTGGGCAACCTGTTCTTTTGTACTGATGTAAAGTGCTTCACCAACCTCACACTAAAGAATTTCTTCCTAACATCTAATCTAAACTTGTCCTCTTCCAGTTTAAAACCATTGCCCCTTGTCCTGTCACCATCTGCCCGTACAGAAAGTCCCTCTCTCTTCTTTTTATAAGCCCCCTTAAGGTACCAGAAGGCCACAGTGAGGTCTCCCCAAGGCCTTCTCTTCTCTAGGCTGAACAATCCCAGCTCTCTCAGCCTGCCTTCATAAGAGAGGTGCTCCAGCCCTCTAATCATCTCGGTGGTCCTCCACTGGACCAGTTCTAATAGGTCCATCTCTTTCTCGTGCTGAGAACCCCAGACCTGGACACAGCACTCCAGGTGGGGTCTCACCAGAGCAGAGTAGAGGGGCAGAATCCCCTCCCTTAACCTGCTGGTGATGCTGCTTTTGATGCAGTCAGGATGCATTTGGCCTTCTCCTCTCTGAGCACACAGAGTTGGCTCTTGTCCACCCATCAGCACCTTGAAGTCCCCTGCAGGGCTGCCCTGAATGACTAATCTGAAGTTAAGGTGATTTCTGCATATAACAGCACTAGCAGCTTTTTCAGTAGTCACATTATTTGTATCACTTCTGATTCTCAAATTTTTGAACTGAGTTGAAATAAGAGTTTAGCAATGCTGGGAAGTAGGCTTTCTAACTCCTCATCCTACTGTCTCCTTTTCAAGGCAAGCAATGTTTGTTACAATCTTTCACTTGAAACACTTAAAATTACATGAAAATTGCTTTTAAAACATCAAGTTGAATACTGTGTCAATCAGTGGAACAGAAGCTATGAATGACATAAACTTTGCAAGACGCTAAAATGTACTAATTTCTGGAGTAAAAAATCCAGATTCTAGTGTCATAGGTGTTTGCATGACCTGATTTATTTTTTTTCTGGAGGAAATTATTTGAAGGCAGCTCCAGCAAGGCAATGAACTAAAATTTTGAAAATTACATTTAGGTAAGTGCAATTGGTTTGTGAGGATGACAATAATAAAATGTACTGTAAATACTGCCTTAGTACTTTGGCATGCATAAGAAAACATCTACTAAATATCTGTCTTCCTCCTGTTCAAGACCTACAGAATTCTCATTTGTGGGGATTTGTAAGGGATCTGCTCCTTTCTCCTGAGAAAATGGTGGCATCCTGAAATGGGAAGACAGGGGACAAGGCATTTTTCGTGTCATTAAATCAGAAGCTCTGGCAAAGATGTGGGGACAAAGGAAGAAAAATGACAGAATGACGTATGAAAAATTGAGCAGAGCTCTCCGGTGAGTTAACGGGCAGCAGTATCCCTCATTTCATTTGGCTTCTATTCCAGCATCCATTTTTCATAACTGTTATGAAAACTTTGGGGTGGGAGGGAAGGATTGGGTGGGTGGTTATTTTCTTCATGTTTTTTCTTTAGGTCATGAGATAGTTCCTGGCCTCCTTTGCTTCTGAAAAAAATCCATAGGGCTAAATAGAAAGCAGTATAGAGTTGTAACTGCTGATGACAACAAAGTAATCACACTTTATCTCAGTTGAGAATGTTACACTATATTTACCAAGCAACCCCCCAAAAATTTCTCTTTTTGTTGTTCCAGTAACACTGATGGTTTCTTCTCAACTGTGATGACCTTGAGGAAAAAGTACAACAAATCAAAGATCACAGTTCTTTGTAATTCTTGCATCTTTCAAACAGTGGAAGGCATACTCCAAGGCATGTGGGAAAGTTTAAACCTGTTAAAAGTCTTGAGAGCAATTTAACAGAAAGAGAGGAGCTCTCTGACTGTAAAGAACACAGTGATTCACACACTGTTCTGCTGCCATGAAGTCCACGTGAAAAACTTCTCTATTGTGACTTCTGCTACTACTTTGTCCATTGTTTCTTTTCTGGTTTTCCTCTGCAGTTACTATTATAAAACGGGCATTTTGGAACGAGTGGACAGAAGGCTGGTGTACAAGTTTGGAAAGCATGCCCATGGATGGCAGGAGAACAAGATGTGAATTTCCTCATGTTTCCTTCTCAGTACAGAATGTGCCACATCCTGAATTATAAAGCTGCAATGGATACTTGAGGGAGAGTTTTTCTGCTCCCTTTCTCCCCTCTGTCAGTCTGGTTGAACTCATTGCAGATTGCTTCAGAAGACAGACTAGAGCAACAAAAACAGCACTTGAGATTTGGAGTTGTCCTCCCCTTCATGATTTCTGCCAAGCATTATCTCTTGTACCCCTTTACTGCTCCTCAAGAGATTAGGATTAATGTTGATGTTTAAACACTCCCTGCCTCTCTCTGTCTTAGCCAGTATGTCCACTGGGAAGTATTAAATTCTGCCCTGTTTCACTGCCATTTAAAAGAAATTGTTTAGGTACATCTTCCAGTTAGGTTCCTATACTTTGGAGTAACATGGAAAATTTTCCTTCATTTCATAAGAAAAACACTTTTCTTATCCAATGTACCCTAAACCATTGCATTACTCAGATATGCTAGAATTCAATATGTTGTTCAAAATGAGCAATTCAGTCCTCTATATTTATCTGGATTTAACTGGTCCAGTCAACTAAGTTAACAAAGAGAAAAGACTATTCTGAATTTATCAAGCAGCTATCTTCCTTGCCTATTGATGTCATCTGTGCAATTATATTAACCTATATATACTTGGTATATTTAGTTTTTTGAGCCAAAAAAGAGTTTGCTGCAATTATTTATCACTGTTCTTTATGCTGTATTGGTGAGTTGCCATTGTTCACATGATATCAGTTCTGTTATATAGCAGAATTAATATAATTTTTATTATAAAGAATTTTGATGGAAATATTAACTCCTCTGAAATCCAAGGTCACTTTTTGCAACTTTGCATCCATAGAAGTTTGAATTTTTCTTCTATTAACCCTCATGAAAGTGAATTCATGTAACTTTTGCATTTGGAAGAAGCAGTTCCGGAAAGAATATAAGCATTTGCTGAAGTAGATTAATTTTAAAATGCAAATTATTATTTGTGGCAAGGTTTTTATAGAACTTTCGCCCACATCTATACAACCATATGTTTAATTCTTCAAAGCAGCCTATAACATACAGTTTTACATATACCAATAAAAATTAACATGCAGTAAGTGCCCTCAGGTGCTCCCTACCTTAACTTTACAATAAGTAAATTGGTTGGAATGAAGGATGATATGTGAAAATTCAATTGTGCTTTTTGAAAGCATCATAGTCATTTGGTAGTTATTACGAACATTGGTTTTTACACATTACAAATTTAAGCAACTCTAAATCCATCAACAATTTTAGGCTAACCACAAGTGGCTTTCAGGGAGTTTTGATGGGGCTCTGATCTTGCTTTCCAATGGATGTCTTTGCAGCATGTTATTCCACATAACCTGAGTTCATTGTTGAGTTCCTTTGTTCTTTAGCCCTAAAAGTCTCAGAAGACTGTGGCCATGTCTGCAATAACAATTGTGTTTTACAGAAAGCATTTGATTTCAGAACTGGAATTATGCAATTAAGTACTGCTGCAATAACATTTTAGGTTGGTACCTCACTACACTACTTAGTGGGGAATGGCTGCGATGGCTCTTACTGACTGTACAACCTGCATCATGTCCTGACTTCATCTCTACCCATCAAATGCTGCAAAATTCATATTAGAGATGATTATCACTGAGGGTTCTTCTGAAAATTATGAGTCTATGGATATCTTCATCTTATGCCTGTTTTTCAACTATTTATTTCTTTTTGTCTGCGTAAGAGCTACATACATTCTTCTTGAAAGATAAATTCCTTTAAGATATAGATAGCGTATAAAGGGCATGCTGTGAAAAATGCTCAAATTTTATCACAGCACTATTGCAGCACCTATTTCCCAATACAACACTATTACTTTGCTAAAAGAAAAAATCATTAACCACAGACAAAACAGGGACATTAAACTCCACATAAAATTAGTCTATAAGAGGACATAGAACTGAGGGATGAGTACTTTCAAAATAAGATTTACCTCCTAAAATCATAGAATCATAGAATAGCTTAGGCTGGAAGGGACCTTAAAGATCATCTCATTCCAATCCCCTGCCATTGGCACGGATGCCACCCACAAGATTATGTTGCTCAGGGCCCCATCCAACCTGGCCTTGAACACTTCCAGGGATCCCCATCTTCTTTGGGCAACCTGTTTAGTGCCTCATTGCTCTCGAAGTAAAGAATGTCTTCCTATTATCTAATCTAAATCTCTCCTCTTTAGTTTAAAATTGTTCTCCCTTGGCCTATCACTATCAGCTCTGCATAAAGTTGTTCTCCCTCATTTTTGTAAGCCCCATTTAAATACTGAAAGGTTGCAGTGAGCCTTTTCTTCTCCAGACTGAACAATCCCAGCTATCTCAATCTGTCTTTGTAGGAGAGATGCTTCAGCCCTCTGGTCATTTTTATGGTCCTCCTCTGGACCCCCTCCATGTGTTTCTTGTGCTGAGGACTGCAGACCTGGTCTAGTGGAAGGTGTATCTGCTCGTGGAATGTGTAGCTGCCCATGGCAGGAGGGTTGGAACTAGATGATCTCTAAGGTCTCTTCCAACCCAAACCACATGATTCTATGATTATTTACTGCATGAGGGGCTGGGTCAGACAAAACAGTCAGGGAGACTCTCCCATTGAATCACGAATTCAGAAAGGTCCCCCTTGTTTTCTAAACTCCTTCTTAGAAAGGAGTTTGGGTGCATCTGGATCCAATCCTAGTCTTGGACTTGATCAATAGTTTTTATCTCTAGGATTATAAATATGCACAATGAATCCTTTACATATCTTTCAAAGTTTAGTGTGCTATCAATCACTTACCCAGAGTCTGTGGTAAGGAAACTCTCAGCCAGAGAAAGTTTCTCAAGGAAACTCTTGAGAGGCTCCCCTGCTCAAGGGGAGATCCTGGTGTGCAGCCTGATGATGTACAGGAGAGCTCAACTGGCCCTGGGTTGTCCACTGCTTATAAAGTAAGATTATACTCATAGTTCCATACCTGCCAGACATCTGGCTCACCATTGGAGGCAGCCCTTGGCTACCACATTGCCATCTGCCCCCAAAGCCAGAGTAAACTGGATACAGCCATCACAATCCCCACTTGTGATTATGGCTTAAGTGAGAAGTAAGGGGGATGTGGGGGGTGAGAGGTAGGGGGAATGGGGGGGCAGGAGGGAGTGACACCACCACATGTGTTCATCTCTTTCTGTGTCCCTTTCTGTGTGGCTCTGAGCACTAAGTGCCATTCTGTGTACCTCAGGGTCCTCTAAGTGCCCTTTGTCACAGCTCAGGGACCTCCACGTATTCTTTCGTTCACTTTACACCCCTCACTATCACTTTCTGTGCAGACCCAGATCTTCAAAGTGCCTCTTATTGAGACCAATGGGCTTCCTTGGGCCTTTCTATGTGTGCCAGTGTCTGTGTGCTTTTCTGGGTGGCCTTGGCTCCTGACCCTACCAACACCAAGCTTCTCCCCTTATACCTCTTCCTAACAGTTTTCCTAAACCACTGCCTCACTCTAACCGGATTCTTGGTCCAAAAGACAAAACCTTCAGCTTAGGACTCCCATAAAGAAGGGGCCGGGACTAATAGCTGTTGTTGCCCTTTGATGCTTACTCACAGCCCCAACCAACAGCAGAACTCTCTGCTTGTTCTGACACCTAGTGATTTTCCATTTTGGAGCAATGTTTGGTTCGGCGTAGTGCCAGGGTACATTGAGTTTTATAGGCAAGTGCATCACTCCATCTAGTGGTGCTATGAAACAGGGACAGTGGGAGACCAGCAAGAGCCATCTGTCCCGGCAAATTTGGAGTGGGAGCAGTGCCTGGACATTATCAATTTTGGAGCTGAGCTCTGCCCAGAGTAAATAACGTGATGGTGCGTTTAGTGGGAAGGAAAGTGCATAACTTCAGTGTCGGTTGTGCAGTTTATAGTCTTCAAGGGGAAGGTAAGGGCCAACAGTTTTCTGTCTGTGTAGTCGCTGGAGGTTTTCAATTTTGTAGCTATGCTTCTAGGTAGGTGCATTATTTCCAGAATTATTTTCTAAATAAAGCATCCCACCAACACTGGGACTGTATGCTTTCCTTCCCACTCTCATGTTTTACCACCACATACTCTCACTCTGGACAGAGCCCTGCTCTAAAATTGGAAAAGCTCATTGACTGCTCCCACACTAAAGGTGATAGGACCAAAAGCTGTTGCTGGCCCTCTGCTTCCACTTTTAATGCCCCCAACATCCCTTCCCCCTCACACTCGGCCGTGGTCCGTGTGCCCCCATCCGCTGACAGATGAACACTTGATCCAGCATCCAAAAAGGTTTTGAAGAGTGGAGAAAGTGTGCTCAGTGGTATCAGCCCACCTCACCTAAGTATAGGTGGATGATTTAGAGAAGGTGACTGGGTGTGCAGCTACAATGTGAGCTGCAGGCTGTGTCCTGGGTGAGGGAAAACAGTGAGAGATTCAGGCCAGGGACCGTGACCTGGTGCCGACCCTTAGCACAACAAAGGGCATGGGGACCTGTGGCATAGGCCAGGTGACCTGGCACTTACGGACACAGCAGGACCCAATAACACAGCAGGAAGACCTCAGACTGTTGCATACACAGACTGTAAGAGTACAAAATTCCCAGGATTCCTTTTGTGGGGTGTCCCTCCCTAGGGGTACTATCTCAAGCAGTTATTCTGTTGTTGCACAATGACTAAATTACTCAAAGGATCCAGACATCTGAGACTCTGCTATGGGAAACCGAGCATCGAGCCAATAAGGAAACTTTGTCTGATTGTGTGAGTGTGGGGTGTCCAGGGAGTCAAGTGGGGCACCCGTTGGTCACTGGAGGTGCCTGCTGTAAAGGGTCCTTGGCCCTAGCAATTACAATCCTGGAGGTGAGAGTGTAGCTGCCAGAGTGGTTCCTGGGTAGTCAGACAGGAAAGTTTCTTTACAAGTACATTTAGATGGGAAGGAAAGACCATAATGACGGAGTTTGTGGTGGAATTTATAGGCTGCAGGAGAAAGTGAAGTCCAGAAACAGCTTTCTGTCCTGGAAACTTTTATGTGGGAGCAGTCGCTGGACATTTTCTGGTTTAGAGACAGTCTCTTTCCAGAGTGATCATGTGTGATGTTTTAGTTTACAAGGAAAGTGCACAGTCCCCAGTGTTGGTGGTGCAGTTGATAGCCTGTAAGGAGAAAGTGAATGCCAGCAATAGCTTTCTGTCCCGGCAACTTCCATGTGGGAGCAGTGCCTGGTGTTTTCAGTTTCTGAGCTGGAATCTACCAAGAGTAAATAACATGATGGTATGTTTAGTTGGGAAGGAAAGCACAGTGTTGGTAGTGCAACTTACAGGCTGCATGGTGAAAGAGGAGCATCAGCTTTCTGTCCTGGCACCCTTTATTTGGGAGCAGTTGCTGAACTTTTTCAGTTTTGACATGGGCTTTGCCTGAAGCGTAAGAATGCGACAGTACTTATTTTGGGAAGGAAAGAGCGTAGCCTCTAGAGCTGGTAGTGCAGTTTGGAGGGTGCAAGGAGAAAGTGCAGATCAGCAAGAGCTGGCTTTTACCTTCCCTCGACACCTTTCAACAAAACCACTAGATGGTGGTATGTGTCTGCCTAACAATCTGAATGTACCTTGATGCTTTCTCGCTGAGCAGAAAAGTGCAGCTCCAAAACTGGAAAAGTCAGGTGAATGTTCCTGCACGAAAGGAGCCAAGACGGAAAGGTGTTGCTGACCTTCGGTTTCCCGTTGCAGCCTATAAATTGCATCACCAACACCGGAGCTACATTTCCCACTGAAATGTACTGTGATATTCACACACTCTTGACAGTTTGGTGAGAGCTCCACTTTGCAAGTACATCTTTCTTCACTCTGATGCAGTGAATCCAGGACTCGATCTCTTTTATTTTTCACAGCAGTACATGTAGTCAAAATAAGTCAATATATGGTCCTTTCCACTTTTCCTCTGGCGGCTCATCCTTCCAGGTCTGAATATAAATAATGTCTCTTGGTCAAAAGCTGTGGACAGCCACATCCAAAGGAAGGGAAGTTCCACTGGTTAAGATACCTATGCAAAGAGGACAAAACCCATGAGAAAGACAAAAGATAATTTCTCAGCATATCGTCACCTTTCACATGCATTTGATCACCTTTAGTCACCACAGTATTAATTTGATACAGTCTGCCACAGAGAATTTCAAAGGGGTTTTTTCCCCCTCTAACATGTGGGGTAATCTGGATTCATATTAAAGCAATAGATAATACATCTACCTAAATTTTTGCAATTTGTCTTTTGATAGTCTGATTCAACTTTTTCACTAGATTGTGGTTTCCAAGATGTGTGCAAATCCCATTAAACTGAAGGAATTTAGACGCTCCCCGAACCACCTCTTTGAAGAAATGTGGCCCACTGTCTGAAGATAAACCCTCTGGAATTCCAAATCTTGTAATTATTTCTTTTAGTAACATTTTTAACAACCTCACTGGTTCAACTGCTGTGGCAAGGGAAAGCCTCTGGTCATCCTGAAAAAGTATCAGCTAGAACTAGCAGATCCTTACTACATCTACGTTTAGATAACTAAGGTAAATCTATTTGCCATTATTCCCCTGAAGTTATTCCCCTTTTCAGCACTCCCACAGGGGCTTTCTTAGGATTTTAGGATTATTTACACAGCCGATTGGCATTTTACTGGTTGTGAGAACTTGTTGATCCAAAGTGTGTGATTCAAAGTTCGCAGGCAGGCAGACATAATAACCATAAACCCACACTTAAAACACAAAGAGTAAATCTATTTCTGTTATCTTGCCAACTGGGTTATCCCCAGAGCAGTGCCTGGGCAAAGGCACACAGGCAGAGACTCAGGCACTGTTAAACTTGGTCCATGCTAGAGAATCACTGGCCTGCTGTTAACTCTGCTTTATCAAGGGTTATTCCTAGCTGCAAGGTCACTTGAGCTATTGACAATCTGCCTCACCAGTCTTCTGCTTTTAACTCGTTCCTCCAAACAATGTTATCCACCAACACTCAGAACTTGTTTTCTTTTTTGAACATCTCAGTATTTCTGCCAATCAATCTTCTTTCATTCACGTATTGACACAGACTCATGTTGCTATTGTTACCTAACCATTGTTCCAGTTCTGTTGCAAATACATCACCAAACAGAGTCAAGCTGATTCATTATCCCTGTGGTTGTAACGTCCAGCATAGCTGCATCTTTCTTCCCATTGTTAGACTTCTGCTCATCCACCACATTGCAAAAGAAAGCATCTTTTAAATCCAAAACAGTCAAATAAGTGTTTGCACATTATTTGTTTGGGGTTTATTTGGTTTATTGCTGTACCAGCCTATGTTCCTGAGAACGAGGCTTCTTTACTGGTAATATAGAAGTATTAAATTCAGGTTGATGCTCTCTAAACAGCATTCAATTACCATATCCAGGATGTCATTCTCAAGCTCCTCGGTGGTCTGGTTCATTCATTAACAGATTGGAGCCTTCCATGCCTTTTTTTTTTGTGAGATTTGTAACTGTACAGAGTTTTCTGATAAAAGTTATTTGAGCATTTAACTTGCATAATAAATCACATCCTCACAATGGAATGTGTTGTTCTGGCACATATAGAAACTCATGTGTCAGTTTAGTATCTCCAATTGTATACTCCATGAGTTGCAAGAATGACTACAAAGCTCTTTTTCCCATTACCCCAACAATCAGTATTGTAACTCAGTGGGCCATTACAGCTCTTACTTACTGAATGTGTGGCTCTACTATTACCAAAAATCTATTATTTCATTCCCTAGTTTTACTGGAACTAGGGAATCTGCTGAGGATGCCCTGATGTTTTCCCCCAGTTCTGTTCACTCCTTGTCAAAAATCCTCCAGCACCATAACATTTACATTGTCTAATTTACCCTTCCTGCCTACACACACACACTGATTCAGGCCAAAAAAGTATTTGTGGGGAATGTGCCTTTCAGACCCCAGCTCCCTGCCCATTCCTCTGTTTGTCTTAAAGGTTCCTGTATCATTGGCCAAGTATGTCCTTGTCACTTCCCATATGCTCTTCATTTTTATCTGTATCCTCTTTATCTATCCCTACCCCGATGTTACATAGGGTAGAAAGGAGGGAACTAACATTTGCCTTTCCTTGCCTTCCCTTCTGGCTCATCCCTTCTGCAATGTACAGTCCCTTGCCTTTTTTCATTCCTTCTCCTCAGTATGTGGCATCAGCATAACTCCTCCCAATCCACACACAGTGGCCTGCTTCCCCCTTGTCATCTACTCAGCCACCAACGACATCATCAAAAGCTGCAGAACCCTCTTTCTGCTCCCACATAATCACAACAGAGACACCAGTGACACTGCAAACACCTGCCAAACCCATTCATATGCAAGCAGTTGTTATGTCAGCTAGGACATCACAGGATGGAAAAGCACATAGCCCCAGTGTCTGAAGTGCAGTTTATAGGCTGTATAGAGAAAGAAAAGGCAAGTAACAGCTTTCTGTCCTGGCATTTTTTGGTAGCAGATGCTGGATGTTTTCAGGTTTTATACTAGAATCTGCCAAAAGTAAATAATGTAATGGTACGCTGAGATGGAAAAGAAAGCACAAAGTGTTGGATGTGTAGTTTGTAGCCTGCAATGTGAAACGAAGGCCCGCAACTGCTTTCTTTCCAGGCACTTTTGTGTGTGAACAGTCACCAGATGTTTTCAGTTTTGGAGCTGCAATTGTGTTAGGTTAGAGAGACCCAGGGTACACTGCACTAGGCAGTTCCTTATCCCCATTGAGTTGTGTGGATGGGTGACAGGGGCAAGGCAGAACTCAGCAGCAGTTTTCTGTCCTGGTACCTTTTTTGTGGGAGCAGTCCTTGGATGTTTGCACTTTTTAGCTGGGCTCCTCTGAGTATGAAAGCATATGATGGTTCTTGTAAGTGGAATGCAATTGCATAGCCCCAGTGTTGGTGGTGTGGTATAAAAGCTGTAAGGGGACGGTGACAAGAAAACCTTTCTGTCCTAGTACCTTTCCTGTGAGAGCAGTGCTGGAGATTTACAATTTTTAGCTTTGAGTACTCAGTACAAAACACACCATAACATTTTTTCACACTCAGCAGATTACAGCTCAAAAATTGAAAGTATCCAGCTACAGCTCCCACAGAAAACCTGCCAGTACAGAAAGCTGTTGCTCACCTTCTCTTTCCCTACGCAGCCTATGTACTGGACCTCAACACTGGTTCTAGGTGCTTTTCTTCCCGATCTAAATGTACATTTTTTCACTCTTGTCAACAAATTTGAAAACATTCAGTCACTGCTCCCACACAAAAGGTGGGAGGACAGAAAGCTGTTGCTGACCTTCATCTTACCCTGGCAGCCTTTCAACATCACCTCCAATACTAGGGCCATGTACTTGTCTTGACAACTAAAGGTATGATCACATTCTTCCAATCTCACCTGAGCCCAGCTCCAAACCCAAAAATGTACAGGACCTCCTCCATACAGATGATGCCAGGTGTGTTGTTGGCCTACACCTTTCCCTGGCAGCCTTTCAACAGAGCCACCAAAAGTGGGGCTATATGCTTGCCTTCCCAAGGTTCATTCAAACTCTCTTACTCTTACCCCATCAACACTGGGGTCTTGCTCTTGCCTTACCAAATAAAGATGCCATCACATCCTTTCAATCTTGCCAGGGCCCAGCTCCAAATTTGAAAACATTGAGGGGCTGCTCCTACACAAAAGGTTTCAGGACAGAAAGCTGTTTCTGGCCTTCACCTTCCCTTTGTCAACAGCACCACAGACACTGGAGCTATGCACTTGCCTTTCCAGCTAAAGGTACCATCACATTCTTTCATTCTCCCTAGAGAAAGCTCCAAAATTGAAAACATCCAGCAATTTTTCCCACAAAAAAAGGTTCCAGGACAGAAAGTTGTTGCTGGTCTTCATCACTCTATTGCATCCTTTCAACATCTCCAATACTGGATCTATCCTTTTGCCTTCCAGACTGAGGGTTCCATTACACTCACTCTCACCAGAGCCTAGCTCTAAATTTTAAACATTCAGGAGCTGCACCTAAGCAAAAAGTGTGAGGACAGAAAGCTGTTGCTGGAATTCACTTTCCACTGTTTTCTTTCATGCAATTCTAGGATCTCCCTCTACTGCTGAAGGCAAGTGGAAACTAACCAGATATTACTTTGATCTTGTTGCCCTTTGCCTCATCCTTCTCCTTGCTTCTCTAAACATTTCTTAATATCCTCAGGGGTGAGGGGTAATTTCTTCTCAGATTACCAAAACACTGGGGGACATGAGAGGTGTCACCCAATATGAACCCTGCATGACTGGATCCCACAACTGTGTGCAGGATTACCCTGCTTGTTCTTTCAGATTTTCCTGCTCTCCACTATCTCCCATCCAAAATGGCATTTCCTATTGGAAGCCCATGTGTCATACAGTAAGGCAGTAGCGGCCCTAGTATGCATGAGCACATAAATTCTGGGAGTCCACAAGTAGAACAGACAGGTAGTCAGATGGCCATGTTGCACCCAGAAACACACTCAGAAATCCCTGGGGTGCACAGCAAGGCACTCTAAGCAAAAAAAGCTCTCAGAGGTGCCTCTGGAAAACACAAAAATTCACTCAGCAAGAAGAAAGAAGGGCAACCAGAGATCCTGAGAACAGACTGAAAAGGTCTACCCACATAAGCAATGAGAGCCAAGGATCTGCACAGAAAGACACCTGGAGGCCCTTAGGCAGCACAGAAGTGGACACAGAAGCACATGTGCTATACAGAAAGGCATCCTGAGGCTCCCTGGGTCCAACAAAATGCACTCGGGGACTTCTGCATTGCCTTCGTGTGTTGACCTGGAGCATTTGAGTTTCTTCTGAACAACTCTGGGGTCTCCATGAGCCTTCTTGTTCATGCCAGGGATCTCTGAGTACCTTTCTGTGCATTCAAGGGGACACAGCCTGTGGCCCAGGTGCCTCCAAGTACCTTTCCATACAGCCTGCTGGCCACCAGGCTGCCTTCTTGTGTGACCCTGGGTTCTCTAGGTGCCTTTCAGGATGAACCAAGCGCTTCCGTGTGCCTTTCTTTGCTCCGTAGTGGCAATGATATGTTGTGTGCACTCCAAGAGTCTTCAAATGCCTTTATTTGTATCTGAGGCCTCCAGAGGCCCAGAGTTCTTCAAGCGCCTTTCTGGCCACCTCTGCTCCTCAGTAGCACCTTCTGTGCAGCCCTAGGGATCTCCTGATGACCAGGGCCCATGTAGGCTTTTTTGTGCACCCCAGGAACCTTTGAGAGTGTTTTAATACATCTCTGAGGCTTCCAAGTAGTTTTCTTTCTGGCCCCAGGAGTTCCAAAAGCCTTTCAGATAGACCCATAAGGCACCCATGGCCTTTCTGTGTGTTCCAAGGGTCACTGTGCACATCTCAGTGAGACTTTTGGGCCTTTCATTGCTTTCTAGCAGCTCCCAAGCAATTTTCTGTATCCCAGGGCCTCTGAGTGCCTTTCCGTGTGGTCCAGGATCCTCACTGAGCAGTTCCCAGGACAATGTTGTTGAAGAGAAAGGACCAAGAGATAGGAATGCCTGGGAAGATGCCCTAGGCATGCAGCAAGTAAAGTACAACAGCCTGAGACTGCCACAGAGCTGGCTCTAGCGCTTTGCAGCACATGCCAGTCTTGCTCTTCCCATTTTTAAAGCTCGAGAGGTTTTGTCTTTAACGTGTGATATTTTCTGTGCTATAGTCAGCTTTGTTCAGTTAAAGTGAATCAAATGTTCCCGTGAACACTTAAGTACTTCCAGGAAGTAGATAACTAACCAATTCCTGTAGTCCATAAACACACCTCAGTTTAATAAGTCATCAATTAAAGGAAATTCTTGCACAATTTTTTGCCTTTGGTGCTGAGTCTGCATGTCTCACCGGAACTTTTTCAGTACCTCACACTGTTTTGCTTCTTGTCCCTGTAACTTAAATATATATATTTTTTGGAGAAAATTATTTCTGAAAATTAACTAGTGGTAGCATCTGGTAGAGAAGAGTATTTCAAATATCAGACATGCACCAAAAATATGCATTCTTTCACTTTTTGTCTCATTTGTTACTCTAATTAGTTGGGTTGGTGGCCTTTTAAGTTGAAGCACAGGTCCCACTCTCTATGGTTATATAGCAATCTAGACAAGAAAACCTAAAAGCAGACTTTAATACAAAAATTACTGCTGAAAGTACTTGTTTGAGCATGGATGTCATTTAGATGGAAAGCCTGATAATCATAAAAGTGAGAAGTTCAAATACTGTATTTTGTATTAATGCTGCTCTTATTTTTACATATCACACAGCATGTTAAGGCCTTGGTCTCCTCTGCAGCAGCCATCAAAATGAAGGTTCATCTTTAAGCACATGAACAATACCACAGAATGCACATGTAAATTATTTGAATGCTTTGTTGGATTAGAGCCAGGGACTCAATATCTCACCATATGGACTTCTCTTGGGAAGACTGAGGATCTGGAACTGGTTTTAGTTCTGTCCTTGATAAGAATCCGTCACTGAAAATGGCAAGGGCCTATCCCAAAAGTCACACAGGACTATGCTTATTTAAATGTAACCAGGATGCAGGTGTAGTAAATACAACTAAGAATTTTACTGAAATGCTGTGGATACTTTAGGCTGTGTGTCCATTATGGGCTGTAGCCTAGAAGAGCATGGATGGGCTTAAATCTGCTACTTGGCATAGTCAAGGCAATCAGCTGTCAGAGCCAGGATGTCAGTAGGTTAAATTAGCAGTCTTGCAGTGAGGGTGTGAATCTTTCTATAGCTTTTTCACCCAGCAAACTCACGCATTTCATAGAGTATCATGTGAACAGTTCACCCTGGGTTCCCAGGCCTTGCCACACTGTGTCTGTAGCTAAGAGAAATAAGTGAACTGAATTGGATTTCAAAGGAAACTCCATCAAATTGCAGATATTTCCTGTCATTTTAATGAAGATAAAATGAATCACTGCAACTTTCATTAGGCTAAATACTTCATTTAAAGATTTGTATCAGTTCTTCTCCTAATTGACTGTTTCATTTTTTCATCTGCTATATAGATAGACTGCAGATTAAAGTCAGAGGACCAGCTCTAACTCCCACAGCCTAACACTTCACTCACATTGGAATAAATGGACCTAGCTGTCCTGCAGTCATCAGTGGGAACAGTGGGAACAGGCAGGCAGTATTTGGCCATAATCAAACATCACTGGACCAACTTATCTGTGGAGGAATCCATCTCATTTAATTTTAGGTGCCTAAGAATTACTTAAGAAAGTGTAAGATAGGTGTTGGCTCCTTTCTTAGGCCTGCAGAGTCATTGTAATGCCTCTGGGCCATGTTCCAGCTGACTTGAAGAGGATATGTTGCCACTACCCACAGGGGGACCTGGGATCAGATTTCATGAATTAAGTGTCAGAGAGGCACCATGAGGTAAGACAAACTGTCATGACAGCAGATTGTGGCAACTGCCTGGATGATGGAAGATTTTCATTAAACTGAGCTGTTTGGCCTAAAGAACAACATCTTGGCTTTACATACCCTACCTTTCTAAAGTGGGACATTTCCCATTTTAGCCTTCTGAATAATCTGTGCTTTCTCTTTCTGTGGCAGAAATCATAAACTCCCCATGTACAAGAAAGGACCAGAACCCTGTTAAACCAGTGCAGGCTATGTCTAGGGCCTAGAAAAACCTAGAGACAAACCCCTGCCACCCTGGACAGCCCCCAAGAGCTGTGGCACCAGCAATGATGCTTTCTCTAGTAATTTTACCAACCAAGCAGGTTACTTCATTTTCCTTTTCCTTTAATTTGTGTGAACAGCTTAAGCAGTTGTTAAACTGCTCCCACCATGACTGGTTGGTATTTGGTGGGATTTTGCTGAACAAGATGTGATTGAGCCACACTTGTCCACCTTGTCTGTCAGCAGGCTGAAATGTAAACATCAGCGTAGGCGATAGTGTCCTAGTACCAGTATTTACAGAGAGAGAAATAAATAAGTTGCTAAACTTCCAACCATGTATCTTGTCCAGTTCAAGAGTCCATTTTGGGCAAGGATGCCAAATGTTTTTGTGCCTGTGGCCTTCTTTTGAAAAGATAGTCTGCTTGAGAAAGACTCCCTCTATTTGTCCTCACCATTTGTTTTTAAAGGCTAACTCAAAGGTCTCCACTGTCTCTTGACTGCTGCAAGAATGTGCGTGAAGCAGGGGCAGGAGTGGATAATGCGTCTACATTTTCCAAGTAAAGTCAGGTCTTATATCTGATATGTACCCTAGAAGTTCACTGCCATATGATAGCACACGTGCACTCGCACATGCCATAATAGCCATGCCTGCTTCAGGTAAGGAGTGTGGCCAACTGACGGCATCCCACACATGAAACTCCAGGAAAGGACGTCTTTGGTAGGTAATGGCCCTTTATGCAACGCTGGAATCCCATTACATTAGAGGGTGACATTTTCACCAGAAGGCTTCAGGTACAATGTGAAAGGTCAATCATGAGCTCACAGGGCTAATGATATTATCAATAGAATCACTATGTATTAGAGGAGTATTATGAAGGCATGCACCCTGTGGAAAAAACAGAGATTTTGCAAGCTCTTCTCTGTTGCATTATTATTATAGTTTCTGAAAAGTAGTGATGGATACAGTTAGAAGCCCCTCTACAGAAAGCTATAGATGAAAGGGAGTGAGGGACGTTAGCTAATCTCCAAACAGTCCAATCATATTTGCATCAATATCCATGCTGTTTGCACACTATCACAAGAAGTCCAGCAAAACTGCACACTTTTATCTCTGGAAGTCATGTCCAGCACAAATCCCACGGTAGGGGTGAGAACTGCAGATATCTGTGAGAAGCCTGCATTGCATGGGAATTTTTACAAAGATAAACATGAAAAAACAAGCAAACCCCTTCAGCTTTCAAAGGGGCTTTATAGAAGCACCTTCTGAAAAAGTATGAGAACAGAGTGACTCTGCATTTAGCTAATTTCCAAATGCAGAAATCAAGAATTTTTAAACACATCTCATGCTGGGTTTTTAAGAAGAGTGTTGACCTCCATGCAGGTATTCCTCTACTTTTATGAAAATGATGAAATAATAAAGGATCAGTTACAAAAATTATAGAATGAAAAAATTAATCCATAATTTCCTTCCTGTTTCCAAACAGATGAGCTAAAATACTTCCTCAAATGTAGAAGAGCCCAGAAAAACGAAAAAGTCAGACAACATAAGATGCACTGCTCACCTAGTCAAGTCCTGCTTGAAAGCAACAGCTTCAAAGGTAAGAAGAAAAAATTTTACAATGAAAAAAAGTAAATGTCTGTTCTGGGTAGTTTCGTTGGATTAAACCCTGAAGTGTACGTTTTCCAAGGTATTTATTTATTTATTTATCTTAGCAACAGTCACATGATGGCAGTGAGACCTATTTTCTACTGAACATGTTGCACAAAGTGCTTGTTCAATAACATATGCAGTTGATATTTGCACACTAAGGACTGACACAGTTCAGTACCTTGCCAAGTTTTCAAAGTGAGGATCACTTTGAAATCCTGAATCAAATTCAGGACTCATGAATACAAGTACATTTAGGGACCTAGTATTATGGTCTTTTTAAAATTGCTTCATTCAAGAGCATGTAATTTTCCCCCATGTATTATTTCTTCAAAGTCATTTTCACGTAATTGTTTCTAAAACCAAAATTTGACTGTATCAAATTCATTATTCAAATCATATTAGCTTCCTAGAAGCCATATAAAATTAGTCACTGGCAGAGTCATTCTCATTTTGCTACAAATATTAGGCCTGCATAAGATTTGCTGAAAAGTACCACACCACTATTTTTATAAGCTGTGCTAGAAAGCACTCTTTCCTTGCATTCTGTAACTGATGTTTTTCACTATTCTTCATTTTAAATCATTCAGAAAAGTATAGTCTTTAAAGGAGAGGTGCAATTGCAGTCCCTTCTCTGACCAATTCAATTTCTTCTATATTGTCATATAGAAGATGACAAACTTCTCAGCCCTATAGGCTTTTAATAATTCCACATACTCATGGCTTTCTTATCTTAACCATTTCCCCCTTGATCCTAAACTGCAGGTGATATTCTAGACATCCAGCAGGCCATCTGTGTGATTTTTAAATTCATTAGTTTCCCAGGCACAAGTGCAAACTAGACTTGTTCTTACAGATAATGAGACTGCGAAGCTCCAGCAGGGAGAACATGGGGCTTTTCAGTAGTCATTCCCTGGCTGACAGCATTTTGACCAGTACCCTGGCAGATATGGCTTACCTAGGAAGCTGACCTGCCTTCATGTTAGTAAATTGCCCACAGAGTCGTGTATATTATAATTCTTTAGGTCACAGAAATCTTGTTTATGAAACATGCTGATGATCTGTGCTTCCAGTCACTTTTCCTTACCTGTTCTCAGCTCTTTATGTG
This sequence comes from Chiroxiphia lanceolata, assembly GCF_009829145.1. Classification (NCBI taxonomy): domain Eukaryota; kingdom Metazoa; phylum Chordata; class Aves; order Passeriformes; family Pipridae; genus Chiroxiphia; species Chiroxiphia lanceolata. Next base: position 19,680,798 of record NC_045642.1, on the reverse strand, counting down.
GTTATAATACCTATTTTAGATACATATGGGAAGCATTTGTGCTTTGTGTATGACCACAAAACTGAGCAGAATTACACTGACTAGAACTACTCAGCCACAGATATGAACAAAGTCCGCTGGATGCTCACGTCACTTCAAAGACACCGGCCAAACAGCAGCAAAGGGCTTGTGCACTTGGTTTGCTGTCTGCTGTCCATCCTGATATGAGCTGAACTTAATGTTGGCAAATGGGTTAGTCAAACATTTTGCTTTCTGTAACAATTTTTATTACTCATTAGGATGGTTTGATAAACACAAGGTCACTAAATGAGACTAAATACTTCCTTTTCTCCAGAAACTGAAAAATAATGCAGTGCTTTTCTTAGCTATTTACCACCAGAGCCAATCTTTCACCTGCTTATATTTAGGTGAAGAGTACCACAAAGTTCACTGCCTTCTGCATGAAGCGTAAACCACTTCTTCCAGACTTGCTTTGCTTTTAAGCATGTAGATACATCAATGATGTGATCAGGAAATATTAAATTATATAAACATAAAGACAACACATTTTGCCAATTAAGTGGGGAAGAAAAACAAACATGACAAATCGTTTGCTCTTGGAGAGGCTTGCTCATGCAGGAAGAATAAATACAAACAGCAGAACAGAAGACTATAGAACAAAACAACTCCCAAAGTAACTTTTGAACCTGGCATTTCTTCAGCCTTTAAGCAATTTTCCTCTTTAATAAGGCCTTAGTGGTAAAACTAGCCATTGACTTTGCTGATGTTGGTGTCAGTTTCTGATGGAGTGCAGGGAAAGGCAAAAAAACCATATCTTGCTTGATGTTAGAGATTCCATGGCAGAGGTATGGAATATTTAGGTTTCTAATTTAAGCATTTATGAGCATTTATGAGCATACTGTTTTGGCAGCTACCTATGTTTCCTCTCTTCCCAATAAGGATGAAGATTCAAAATGTCATCAGGGACATCAAAGGCATCAAGGCACAAAAGAAGCCAAAGGGGAGGAAAGTGAATGTCAGAATCCTGCAACAGCATTCATATAGGCAGAGCAAGGAACTAAAATATCTTCATGCATTAGCACCACGAATTCACAACAGAGCTGTGATATTTGCTGCTGCAACAAGCACACAGGCACACCAGAGTGTCTCATGGTGAAGAAAACCAGGTACTGAGGGTGTGGAGGGTCATGAGGCCCAACAGCCATGGCAAGAACAACACACAGAGCATCACGCCATGCTGGACACCCGCCCCCAGCAGCAGCCTGCACACCACTGCTGCAGATGAAGGGTGCCACTAGTAACCTGGATGTGAAGGGAGATTTTAAACTGCTTTCCTTCCAGTACAAACACTGTCCATACCCAAGCTGCCCCACACTTGCTTTCTCATGTCCTGATCCAATTTCTGAAGGACTTTTCCCCCTTCTAACCCACTCAGCACTCTGCTTTGCTTGAGTTGTCGGTACTATAGAAGTTAAAGGAAAAACATCACAAAAAAATTATGCTTTATTGTGGCTGCAAATATAAAAAGATTAGGAAATCCAATAGAAAAGGTACAAAGGTGGATTTTAATCATATGTGTACACGCAGCTTTGACTGAAGATGAGACTTGCATGCACTGCAAATCTATGGGTCTTTAAAATCTCTTGGTTATGCATTATACATCTGAAACAAAGTCTAAGGATTTGAGCTCATACTGCAGCCTGTTTATGGAAATCTACCCGTGTGATTTGAGAGAAACTATAGCACAGAGACTTTTTACTTTAGTATAAACATTATAATGAAAATGAGTCCTCTTTCAGAACTTTGAAGGTTAAAATATCTTTATCTTTCCTGACACAGTGGTTGGGGAACAGTCTTTATAAAGAATAGCACTGTGGATCTTAGTTTGATTGCTGTGACTATGGTGTTCAACACTGAATACTTTATCTGGTTTAGTTTGGAAATAGCTCTGAAACTGATATTAGATACTAAGAGAAGCTTGATGGGGGCAGGGTTGGTCTGATCCAAATTCCCTGTATTTTCTGGGAGGTATTCTGAAATGTAAAGCAAAAAAAATCACAATGTGCTAGGTAGAATGGAAGAATATGTCCTCACACAGCTGTACTCCTTACTAAAGAAGGTATATCTGAGTGAGCATGACAAGTAATAAGGAAAATGCCATAATGATGTGAGGATGTGCTTCAGTCACCTAGGGATGAATTGCTGACATTTGAAGGAAAAAGGCTACACTGACACAGTAATGCCATGTAACCAATAGTATTCCTAGTGAGTGTTGCAAGGCTTTGAGGTTTTGTTTTATTTTATTTGTTCAAAACCTATGAAGAAAGCGGAAGGATCTTTTAATCCACTTCAAATCTTTTAATCCACTTAGCTGGAAGCACATGGTCTTATCCTGTGCATTCTTCATTCTGTCTAAAATGGCAAAATCAGGTGAAAAAAAGGGAAGTTTTTCCTCCTTACTTCTCACTTGCACAGATAAGTTTTGCACAGCCTTCCCATGTGCTCTGCTTATCTTGAACTACGAATAGCAATGAAGAAGTCATCTGATATGCTTTGACTGGAAATTAGAGTAGCAAGAAATTGAACTCACTTCCTTCATTTTAGACTTAATCTCTAAACAGCAGTTCAATTTCCTTCAAAATCTGGGACCAGTCTGAGAATTACAGTAAAGCACATAATCGGTATAACAGAAATCAAACAAATAGACACAAATACTAAATACCAGAGACCCTGCAGACTTTGGTGGGTAGCAAATAGTTCTGCTTCTCTACAGCAGATTGCAGTAGGAAGTAGCACTTACAGTATCTGTGGCCCAAAATTCTGCAGTACAAACCCCTTCAGTTATGGCTGACATTTGAAACTGTTAAGGAAAACTATGCTATCAGTTTGAGATCAACTGTTATTCTCAGTAACAGATTTTCTATTGACAGGAGATTATTTTAAATATTTTGCAAATAGACACAACAGTATCTTTCCAAAATTATCTGCCAGATCCTCCAATGTGAACAAACAAACATCTAAATAACTTTCCAAATAATCTTTAAATAGACCTTTAGTCTTTGCCAGAAATGATGGTGCGTATTTTCAGGCCAGAGTGTTTTCTTTCTCAAAGTTTTGCAGAGTTAAGGGAGTGCCATAAACACGACCACTATTAGGTTGCAACATTCACTGTGGCTTTTTCTAATATACAGTGACCTTTAGTATTGTATTTTTTACTTGTTCCCTTACCTTAGAAAACTTCCAAACTTTCAAAGCTTGGCCAGGCTCCATGTTGCTACTGTTAACATAACCTTAGGCACATGTTGTGAGGCTTGTACATAATGTCCTTTATACCTGGGATGTCATCCATCCTCTCACCTTCAGGATGGTATCAAGAGATCCATATTCCTCACTCAATGTGACTGTGAAGGACAAAGTCAGGAGTCATAAATATGCAAAGTAAGAGATAAGAAGTGAAACACCAGAAGGAGAGAAATGAAAACCATGAGATCTAAAAATCTGCATATGGTGCAGATCTGTCACTTGCTGTGGATGTTCCTACCAAATAGCCTCTTGGGCCAAATTTCTGGGTGGAGGATCCCTTACAAACTTGCCCAGAAGGGCTATATCTTCTGCATGTCACAGCAGTACTTTCCTTTTGGTCTTCCAGGTCAATATGTATTAAAAGTAACTTGGAGAGACAGTGAATCGCCTGGAACACAGAGTATGCAGTTGTCACTTAATTTCCTTTGCACTCTTCTGCTAAAGATGTTCAGGCATTTTAGGAAATCTCAGTGGGGTGTAGTCATGGTTATTGAATTAAAAATTTAAACTTTCCAAGAAAACTCAGGTACCTGCTAAGTTGATGGATATTTTGGTCTGTAGTGTATTAGACCTATACTTATCAAATTCAAAAAGATATTCATTAGTGCTTGTGTTCTCTTGGTCCCCTGGTCATCTCTTTGGAGGCAATGTTACAGTAGATAAGACTATCTCCGTTGTTTAAAATAGTAACAGCAGACATTGGGAACATAACCGTGGCCATGGAGAATTATTAGAGCTGATTTCATTTCTAAAGCAGTAATGTATTACTTATTGGTTAAATGGCACCTGCAAGTGTTCACTTTCCAGGCAGACTGCAAAGCCTAGTTAGTTTGACAGAGCACAGAAAGGTACACTTGTTTTATTTGGATTTATAAACTCCAATCAAAACTTGTGACATGTTCTGAGTTATCATTTTGCCATTCCTTAAAAACAAAATGCTTGTCCCACTCAGGAAAAATGAATAAACTATAAGTGTTCTAAAAAGGGTATTGTTTAGAAGAAGGGCATATTTATTTTCCCAAAACATCTTTCTGCTGTTGCAATCACAGACACACACCATATGTTCTGTGCTAGGTCTGACTGCCACAGGGTAGTCTGACAGCCCTGTTGACAACTCAGTCAGGTTAGTAGTATATATTTTATCTGGTTAAAAAAAGCAGTGCAAGGAATAGCAAGACACTGTTCTGCTTAAATATCTGTTGAATTGCTCCCGTATCTTCATGAGAAAGTATTTAAGAATGCCAGCCAAAGCATTTTTAATAAAGCCTGCTCAAAGTATGAGATATTACTATGCTGACAGAATTTGGTGTTACTCAAAATAATAACACTGGATGAGATGGTTGACTCATACCAATAAGGACATGGGAGACAGGAGTGGTCTGAAACATGTAAGAAAAGAAGGATGTGGCAAGGCATGCCCAATATGGTACATGGAATCACTCAGTGATTTTCACTGGTCAGTTATGTGCACCACATAGTTTTGCAACACTGCTGACTCATATTCAACTTGCCATTGACCAGGACCCCCAAGTCCCTTTCTGCAGGACTGCTCTCCAGCCTCTTTTTCCCTACTCTGTAAACACAACCAGGATTGCCCTGTCCCAGGTACAGAATCCAGCACTTGCCCTTGTTAACCTTCATATGGTTGGTGATTGCCCAGTTCTCTAATTTTTCAAGGTCTCTCTGCAGGGCCTCTCTGCCCTTGAGGGAGTTGACCACTGCCCCCAATTTGCACAGTTTTTTGGAGAACAAATAAAATAACACTTTTCCTGCCTCATCTCTCTAAAGGTAAATGTGGCCATTTTGTGAGTCTGCACAAATGTAAGCGTGTACACTGTCAGTGCCCTGAGGATAGTCTCCCTCCATCCTTCCTGGGCTTTTGGCTGCCAGACCTCTGGGCCTCCTTAGACACAGGGTGCAGGTGTCTGGTCTTGAAATGAGCTGTTGGGAGAAGTTGCTCTGCAAGGTCCCAGTGGGACTCCCTGCTTAGCTTCGGAGTAGCTTTTAAGCAAAGGGTCTCATTCTTGGTGCACTTCTGCAGTTGACTTGCATCTGGTTGTTTTCCACCTTCACAACTTTGGACTTGCCTCATCGCTGAAGACTTGTCTAATGATGTGGTTGACCCCGTTTGCTGTCACAGGACCTGTCCTGCTCATCTTGCTCAGATGCCATGGAAAGGTGCCCTTGTCAGGGAGGGTCCTACCTGGCCTGCTTTGCTCCGCCCCGTGGGTTCCTGGCAAACAAACATGCATACACTTACCTATCTAAACAAAGTTACACTTTTGAGCTGTTCTTCATTTCACTTTCTACCAGTTTGTTTTGCCACTCAGGCTATCAGTGGCTGTGGGATGTTGACTTACCTGGCCTTACATCCTAATTATGGAAACCTTCATTTTTTAGATACCATGGGAGAAAACAGGAAGTGAAAAAAAAAAACAACCAAGTGGTTTTGGTCCTGTATAAAATGAAACTACAGCGATGTTTTCACTAGCAAGCAAATTGGGAAAATATCTGATCAAGCACATATGACTGCACCCATTAAATTTGTGCTCTGAAGGTCTTGAATAATTAAATTCCAGTAAGTAGAATAATAAGAGAATTGCTTATCTATATTAAAACTGCTCGACAAAAGCAACTTGAAAAACCAAAGTAATTAAAAAAAACAATACACCAAAACAGAGAAACACAAAATCGCACTGGAGATAACCAGGTTTCCAGACCAGATTCAGATTTAGGGTATAGTACTTTGCCAAAAAAGTACCATGACACCATGTCTTAAAAAATAGACAAAAGTAAAACCAATGAAAGATATGTACACTGAATAAGAAAAGCTGCTACAAAGATGTCATGCTGCATGTACAGAAACCAGGCAGTCTTAAAGGGATAAGATAACCAAATATATTTAGTTCAAGAATTACATATCCATTGTAGTAAACTGATATTATTTCACTCTTACAAGCCACAGATAAATGTGACCTGTCGTTGATTATTTCGATTTCTTTGGATTTTAAGGATCAGAATTAATTACTAGAAGTCTTACGGCATCAAGCACATGTGGTCTGCGCTGATGATACTCGTAATTTTCTTAGAAATTATAAATAGGTCAATTTTAGGGGAGTTAACTTTGCTGAGCAGTGCAAGATTGCTACAGAAGAACAGGCTTCTGATGCAGGCATGCAGATGACTGCACTTACAGCCATGAGAGGCAGAATCATCTTATACCCTTAGCTGAAAAAACATAGTTAGCAGAGGAGATAGAGCATTTCAGCAGTGCATGCTCTCATAATAAAAGGTGTGTTCTGATTTGGTTGTTCTTAGAGAAGTACCAAACTTTCTTCTTGTGGGTTAATGGGTGAACAGAGTCTGACCTAGATGTCACTGTCAGGATCACTGGGAACTACTCAATAGGATTATCTGTGAGGTTTACACTTGCCAGCTAAACAGAGCCAAGTCAGGTTTAGCTAAGTTGCAATCATCACAGCCTTATGTAATACAATACCTTTCATGTCTTTACTAAGGTTATCTGCAGGATACTTAATCATGTTAAAGTAAGCACTCTGTCTTGATGCTTCATAATCCATGACAGCTTGCACAATTATATGGAGAACAAACTAACTAACACCGACATATGTTCTTAGCTGATTGGTCCAGTCCTGATTTCATATGCAGTTGAAAATGTTGACTGGAGACTAAGATATATAAAAAACTACTAGTAGAATGAGCAAAAGCAGACTTGTTGTTATTTATATATACATGTATTTCAATAGTAAAAGGCACCTGTAAGATTAAATAAATATATAAATCCCTAACAAGACATTTTAGACTGCCTTTGTGCATAATGAAAAACATAGAGACGATTTTTCCTAAGTAATTAATTACCTTCTTGAAACTGTCTAAATTACATTCCTATCCACTATAGCTAAAAATATGTAGATATGAATGCTTCTACTGGGTGTAGATGGTGACTTATTCTTTGGGTTTTTTCTCCTCCTGCTAATATTAATAGATCTAAACCCCTCTTCTTTTCTAATTTTCGTCTTGAGTTTTTCTAGGCTTTATGTTTCCTTCTAAAAGAATAAAACCTTAAAATTGCATCATTAGACATACAACATTAGAAGGGGAAATTCTGACCAGAAGTGGGTTTTACTTTTCATTGACACTGCATCTTTTTAAGGGTAATGGAAAGATATAGCCTGTAGTGTCGGCGCTTCTGGATTCGGTCGTGTTTGTTTGTTTAGAAGCCTTCTGCCACATCCTGGAAATTTCAGCAGGCAGAAGTGCATGGCTGGGTGGGTTTGCACACAAGCGAAAAATGTAGGAATCCCAGCTCTTACTAGTTCGAAGGAGAGACTTCATACTGACACCACTACAGCCTGACAGGCCACAACCTCGTTTTGGGACACAGCGGTCTTCTAGCTGTTATGATGCTGAAATCAAACAGAGCATCAGATATTCCAGCTCTGAGCTCTTGGAAGGGATTAGTTTATTACAAATTCAAAAAGCAGTAATTTTCAAATTTAGTGACATTTTCCTTAGCAGTCCCTTCACAGCACTGCAAATACTGGCACTTTGCACCTGCTCTTCTATCTCCCTAATCTGAGCATTGGTTCAAAAGAGAGAACACCCAGCTAGGGCTTCTGAGTGGGAGAAACCAGGAGCAAGGGCTGTTGCGTCCCATGCCTTCCCTTGGAAACTCCACACCTACACCTGCACTTGCCCTAAGACCTAACCCTCAGCCTTCCCAGCGCCCAGGAACCTATGGGAAAGCCATTGCCTTGGGCTCAGAGAAGTAGCTTAGGGTTTCCAAATCTGTTTTCCTTGGCAGTCCATTCATAGAATCATAAAATCCGTAAAAACCTCCAGGGATGGAGAATCCACCACCTCCCTGGGCAGCGCATTCCAATGCCTGATTACGCTCTCTGTGAAGAATTACTTCCTAATATCCAACCTAAACCTCCCCTCGCACAGCTTAAGACCTCTTGTCTTACTGATAGCTGCCTGGGAGAAGAGACCGATGCCCACCTGGCTACAACCTCCTGTCAGGTAGTTGTAGAGAGTGATGAGGTCTCCCCTGAGCCTCCTCTTTTCCCGGCTAAACAGCCCCAGCTCCCTCAGCCTCTCCCCATAGGACTTGAGCTCGAGTCCCTTCACCAGCTTCGTTGCTCTTCTCTAGACCTGCTCCAGGACCTCAATATCCTTCCTGAACTGAAGGGCTCAGAACTGGACATAGTATTCGAGGTGTGGCCTCACCAGCGCTGAGTCCAGCGGAAGAATCACTTCCCTGGACCTGTTGGCCACACTCATCACCAAAGTGGTCCCCCACGCGCAATCCTCTCCCAAGGTGCACATTTCGCCCCGGGTCCTCTCCTCGCAATCCCTGGAGCTTCATTCCCGCGGACGGCTGAGAAACCATAGAGACCGTGGGACTCCGTCCCCGCTGCAACCCCAACACTACCTCCCCAGCCCGGACTTCCCCCAGGTCTGGGAATGCTTCCCTGTATCCCTGCCCCCGGCTTCCCGCCGACCGTTCGGCCCAGCCCAACCCAGCCCGGCGCTCCTCTCCGGCGGCACCTCCCGCCCGCTCTCGCTCCGCCTCCGCGGGGCGTGCAGGGGCGCGGCCGCCGTCCCATCGCTGCCTCCCGAGCGGCCGCTCCCGGCCCGCCCGCCCAGCGCCGCTCCGCGCCCGTCCCCGCCGGGCTCTGCAGGTGAGCGGGACGGGGCCCGGCCGCCGCGCTGGGGCTGCGAGCACCGGGCTCGGGCGGTGTCAGGGAGCGGGGAGGGGGCGCGGCGGGCCCCGTCCCTCCCGTGTCCGGCTGATTCACCGCGGGCCGCCGCTCCCCTCCCCCTTCAGCCGGGGCGCGCCTTCCTTGGGGCTGAGGAAGGGCCACATTGGGGCCAGGCGGACGGGCTCGGTCGGTCCGGTTTCAGCCTAATTATTGTTTCTATTAGGTCGAGCACGAAGTTGTGTGGTGCCTGCGCCAGTGTGCCGGGTGCTGCTGTTAAGCGGGGCTTGTCCTTGCTGGAGAAAAAGGTGGAAACGCAGAGAAGGTGGTGGGCGCGGTGCCGAGGCGGGCGCTGGAGAGCCGTGGAAAGGCGCGGTGTCCTTGGCATCCTGCTCGGGATTTGCCCGTGGTTTGAGGGCTAGTGCCTTAGTGCCGCAGATGAGGGAGGGGATTGGGACAGGGGAGCGGCGTGACACAGGTACACGGGGAGACTCGCTAAATCTGCGCCGCCGTGTCAACAAAGGTGACACGGGTGACCCGCAGCTTCGTGGTTGTGGCCCGTAACCCGGAGGAGTTTCACGTCTGTAGAAGTGTGCACGCGGCGCAGCATCACTGGTGGGTTTTCAAGTGTGTGGAAGCGAAATAATTGTGTGTATGTGTGTATGAGAGACTAGTCCATATTGCCCGTGCGATTCCAGCCTGTGAAACCTGTAAAAGCCGCAGTCAGTGCAAACTGCGTTCGAGCTTCACATCGAAAACGTAATACTTTGCTCAAGGCATGACAGGTTTACTGTAGGAGGACGCTAATTAGACTTCTCGTAAAAGATAGAGCAAGATTTTTGCATCATTTCAGAACTCCCTTTTCTTGCTTCATCTTTGCACAACTTCGGTCTTTTGCGCTATGTTCTCTGGTTTAAAATAGAAAACTCAACCTAAAATATTACTTCAGTTACAATCCAGTTATAACAGAGCTGTAGTAGTGTTAATGAAAGTGTAACAGGAAGTACCTTTTTTGGAAAGAGAAAAGTGCAAAGTAGGATCAAGACAAACATCTCATTCTTCCTCTTAACCTGGCAGATTGTCAGCACTTAGAGGGCAGTCGGCAGTCTAAGGGATGTTACAGTACAGAACGCTACTCATTTCCTTTTCACGTGTGTAGGAGTGTAGCACTGAAAATGGAGATCTAATGCCTTCGTTCTTCTTTCATTATGTTTTCCTGAGTGTCTGACGTGTTCAGTTTCCAGATCTGCAACCTCCTTAATGCGTTTTCTGACCATTGCAAAGGGATGTTAAATGAAACAATTCTTGTGGGCGTCAGAGGTAATTAGCAGGTTCTTTTTGTTGTTAGCATATCGATATAAACTAATAATTACCATTTTAAAATAGCACAGGTAATATTGTAGGTAAGTATTGTGTGGATCTCTGTTAGTCTAGGAAATGTAGATTTACATGATTGCACAGGTATTGGGATCTGTCATAGCCGTGACTTAGCTTGAAAGTTGATCTGAGGGCTCTTTAAAATTCCGAGGTGTTACAGCCTTGAATGAAGAGCTTTTCCCAGGAAGAAGTCATTATTCCTGGCTAAACAAAACTGTAACCTCGAACAACTGAGGCTTTATAGTGCTGAGAACCAGAATGGAAATTGTTCCGTTGCACAAGCTGAGTAACACCCTTTTTTGTTTCCCCTCCTAGCTGTGAGATGTACTCCGCTTCTTTCATTGCTCGCGGTGCTTTTCCCTGGGAACTTTTGTTTGGCGCTGGCAGCGCCTTCCCGGCGCGCGTGGAAAGGCCTGGAGCGGCCGGGGGCGCGCGGGCGGCCCGGGGCGGGGCTGCGGCGGCGCGACCTTTCACCCACTTCTCGGCAGCGGTCACGTGAGCGCGCCCGGAGCGGGGCGGGGCGGCGGGAGCGCGCCCTGCGGCGGGAGCGCGCCCTGCGGCGCTGGGGAGGGACCCCGGATCCCCGCGTTGGGAATGCAGGGGGCCGGAGACGGAGCAGCGCACGATCCCCAGCAGCTAAACCCAAACGCCGACTCTGGAGCGATCGGCGGCTCGGTGCGCACTGGACAGGGAGGGTGTTTCTGCGATAGGCAGGATGTTGAATCTCGAGCCTCTTGTTGAAAATCTTGGGTAAAAATCGACTTGGGTAAATGCTGGTATTAAAAAGACAAGCAAACAACCCTTCCCACCCCACCCCCCCCAAAACCCCAACCAAACAACAAAATTCCAAACCCGTGTATTTTTAATATTCCAAACCCATTGTCTTTGTCGTGCAGTATGCTTCATCATAGTCCCGAACTCCACATTTTCAGAAAAACAAGATCCAGATGACTGAAGAGCATCCCTCTTTCTTCAAGTCTGGGTTAACTTTAATATGAATGAGCAATTTAAATATTTTTGCGAAAGGTTTGGAACAGGTTCTTCGGTCTTTCAACCTTATACAGGGTGAAAGACCTTATTCAGGTCTTTAAACCTGGTACAGTAAAATGTCATTGAACTACTGTGAGAGCAATTAATTCAGTTTGCTTTTGGTCACCACACATTGTTGTCCATCTTCCAGGATCTCCTAAGTCCTAAAATGTGACATCTTGTATGTCTCGTAAAAGTCTTGCCATTCCAGAAATATTTGTTGTCATAGAGAATAATTCTTGTTTACTGCATAGAAGCTCATTAAGTTCAAAGGGAGAGAGAAGGGATAAAACTTGTATAATCTAAATGCCTAGGTATGTCTTTTATAGCAGTGAAAAAGAAATACCCAGATCTAGAGCCTAGTGTTTGTGGGGTGGGGGAAGTTTCTACATAGTATGATAACTGTGCAGTGTTTTAGCAGAGTATGCTTCTCTGTTACTCAGTAAGATTATTCTGGATTTCTAGAAGGTCAGAGGATGTAGTTTGCTGGGGTGTGTACAATATAACATGTAGTGCAATAGATACTAGAATGATGTAAGAGGCCTAGGAACAGTATGGTGTGTCCTACCTAGTACAGGGGAAGATCCCTAGAAATAATAAAACAGTTATACGTTTCTGTTTTGATATGAAGAATGTTGGTGGTTTGTGTTTGTTGAGGGGTTGGGGGGGGATTGTTTGTTTATTTGTTGAGGTGTACGTTTTGGAACCATCTTTTACAGGAGCGTGCTATTGGGAAGAGAAAAGAGGTCATAAGATCGAGAAACTGTAGGGATTAATATTTCTTTGGGATAGCCTAGTAATTAACACATTGTTTGCTATAGCCAGTCTCCTCTACTTTGCCTGTATTCAGTTTGATCAGGTGAGAAGACAGTTTACTAACTTTCTCCCAGAAGTGGTGCCAGTGAAAAGTCTGTTCTGTGAATATCTTTCCAAGAAACTTCGATGGCATCTGTGTTGAGTCTAATGGGAGTTTAAAGCCAGCAGGCAAACACTTGTTTGGATGTCTTAAAATGAAAGCTAAAACTAACATTGAAGTCTGGCCCCTGAGATACACTCGCTTGTCACGGTACCTAGTGGTCACAAGCTTGAGCTCTCAGAAATGACTGAGTGGGTAGCAGATGAACTTTGTCACTCCACAGTTCCTTACCATCTCAGACATGTTCAGTGTAAATGGTTTCATACAGTGTAATGGAAAATAGTGTTTGAGAACTGCTGTCCATGACTATTTTCTCCATTGGCACCAATTTTTCTGAAATCATTCCAATCTGATCTAGTCTGTCTGAGCAATTGAAAGCTGTGTGTGAATTAAAAGTTCAAACTGCTTTTCTGGACTTTCTGCTTGAGAGCTATGGCTGACTGTTTGATGTTGCTGTGTAATATCTGTTAGGAGCTAGGAGCATTGGCATGAATCTGCCTCTCAGTGTGTCCTACCTTCAAGATCCCAACTGCAATGAGCTTCTGGAACAGAAGATTTGTGTGTGACAAATAGATCTCAAGCTGGCTTTTAAGGAAGAGATCTATTCATGTATGTTTACGTTTCATTCTTTGGTCTGTTAATTATTCCCCTCTATCCACATATACCTGTTGCACCAGTTTACCACTTGGAAAGGGGATAAAGAAATGGGCCCAAGATTCCAAGGGAGATACCTGCAGAGGGTAATGAATATTCACCTGCAGGTGATCTTGGAGAACTGCTGAGGTCAGGACACAAACTGTCAGTGGGACAGCAGGTTACTGCAGACTTCTTAGCTGTTCTGATTTCAGACTGTCTGCTGTGGGTGACTTTTGCTGTACCTGGGAAAATACATGTGTTCAGTTCTCCACCTTGTCTTGAACCACAGCATTTGTTCATTTTTTTAGATGTGGGAAATCCTTAGAGACATTTGCAATTCCAAGAGACCACAGCTGTCAGGTGTAGGTGAGGGTAGGAAGGACTGGAGCCAATGATGAGCAATAAGCAAATCGGAGAACTTGTCAAAACTGAAGTGGCATGAGAACACCTGCCAGTTTAACTTTGTTTTCATCAGATCAAGTGATAATTGATTGAATGCTATGCTAATTCAACTTTTAAAGGAGGTGATTCTTTGGTTTCTGTTTTATTTCTATGCCGTAGTCATTAGGTTCACCTGAGAAGCCCTGCTGAGTGAATTTAATCCACATGACTAATTTTTGCGTGGAAATTATTTGGCTTCACTCCTTAGATTTCTCATAATGATTTTGTGTCTGTAAAATATGATTAGTCATTGTAAGATAGCTGAGTTATTGGTAAGAATTGAAAGCAGCAAGTATCCGTGTTGTCTTATATGCTGAAGCCTGATTAGATATTATTGAAGGTTATTAGGTAAGAAAGCTATTTAGAAATAGAAGCTCTCAAGTGAATAACTGTGTCTTGTTAATATTTCTAGTAAGTTCAAAAGTCAGCACCTCGTGGAATGTCACATGAGCTATGAATAAACTCTGCTCTTTCTGAGGCTTTGGTATCTCGATACCTTTTTGCGGGAGTGCAGTATATGTAAAGGTGGCATTAGCTAATAAAATATCCAAGAAATAGATATGAGAGAGACTAGACAGTCTTTTTGGTCATATGTTTAAATGTTTGAGCTGCATATTTTATACTGTTTACTGAAGATTTTGTAGGTCCAAACCTAAATTTCCTTTGGAAGTCATAAAACTCCAGACAAATTTGATGTTTGTTTAGTTTTCCATTGAACTGAATGCTTTTTCTTTAGCTTTAGTTTTAATTTTGTTCAGCTATGCATCAAAGGAGCACCAGGAGCACCGAAAGCATTTTTGGCATCGTTTTGGCATTCTCTGGTTAGCTGCCTTACTTAATCAAGCCTCTTGCATTAGAGCAGAATTGTGGCATTTGAGTGACTGCCTCCCCTCCACTGTCTGACATATGAGTGGATGGCACCTTGAGTTACTGAGTCAGCGCTGGATGCTGCTGTATAGCACATACTTTAGTGCCTGAAACTATTGCATTTGTAGCAAACTCCATGAAAACAGTTTACTGAAGTCATGTCAGTTTTATTATTGATAATACAGACATTTTTAATTTGATTGGAACAATCAATGTTTTGTCTAGGTAGGAATATACATGTAACATTAAATTTCAACCTTATTTTTTGCTAGGAGTTTGTAGAGTTTCCCACCATATCACTGCAATATACGTGGCACTTAAGGTCAGCTCCAGAAATCTACCTCCTGCCTTCAGACTAGCTATTGAATATTTGAATATTTGACTGCTACTACCAATGTAGAATTTCAAAGTATGATGTTCATTTAAAGTAACTGAAGCACAGGATTTCTTGTTCAGGCCTTAGTGCTCTGAGTTTATTTTTTAAAGCAAGTCTCTTACAGAAACTCCTATGTTAAACTTCATAAAGCATCTCTGCTATGTTAGAACTGTATAAAAAAGCAGGATTGATGGTTCAAGCCCTTAATCCTCTTAGTGGCTCTTCACTGAACTCTCTTCAGTAGTTTAATTTCTCTCATTGGGAAGCCCAGAACTGGACACAGTTCTCAAGATGGGGCATCACCAGCACTGACTAGAAGAGAAGAGTCACCTGGTGGCAACAGTGCTCCTAATGCCCTCTGGGATTCTGTTACCTGCTTTTGCTTCAAGGGCACCTTTCTGGCTCATGTGCAGCTTGCTGGAGCTTTGCTTTCCAACCAGTCAGCCTCCAGCGTGTACTAATGTGTGGGTTACTCCTCCCCAGGTGCAGGACTTTGCACTTCTTGTTGAACTTAACAAGGTTTCAGCCTGCCTGTTTCTCCAGCCTGTCAAGGTCCATCTGGGTGGCAGTGAAAACCTTTGTTTTATCAGCCATTTCTCTCAGTTTCAGTACAGGGACTGGTAAATCCATTTGCAGTTTCTTCTTTTTTTTTTTTTGCCATCTTCAAACTTTTCAATATCTTTGACAGCTGCTGCTTTTGCATCAAACATCTAAAAGGCTGTCAGATTGAGAGACTTCAGAACCTCTGCAGAATTCAGACACACTTGTTGAAGGTTACAAAGACAACTACATTTACAAAATATTTTGGAAGATTCTAACCCTTTACGTTTGTGTAATAAGAGACTCTGCTGCGTGATGTAAGTATTTGATACACTTTTGGTTTGGAGAACCTTGTTTGCATGAGTGTTTTTCAACAAAAGCAAAAATAAGCAACCTTGATCATCCATAGATTTGCATCCACTTCTGGGGTGGCTGTGTAGGTCAGTGTTGCCATTTAACTGTAGCTGGTAGCAAAGTGTGGAAGTAAAATAACATGCTAGCAAGTTACTTGAGGATGTTGGCACTGTCACTGTTGTGCTTCACTGCATATCAGTTCATTGCTAGCACATTACATAGGCAAAGTCAGCTACCATAGGGTAGTCTGAATTATTTTGTGTTGGTGGTACTGAAGGCTTGGACCAGTATATGACCATCAATAACTGAAATCTGAAAAGAAATTCAGAGTAATGCATGAGGAGATTGGATAGACATCTCAGTGTTTGGAATTCTCTTTTTATTTAGTATCTGATATGAAATCAACAGATTTGAGCATAAGCAGTTATTTACTGATTTGTATAAAACAAAACGCGTTCGTATTTTTGGCTTTTTTAGGAGAATAGAAAATACAGATTTCCATAATGATAGCTTACACAGCTGAGAGAAAATATTTGGTCACTGTCTCAGCACAAACACAGCACAGATGTCTTAATGTTTTAGTACTGGCTCTGATTTCATTAAGTCTGTCCTCAGACTCTTGGAATTCGATGATCTATCCTAAAGTGTCAAATTATTTTGTCAAATAAACATACAAAGTAAACTTTTGAGTGTCTGTTTTCTACCAAAAGCTGTAGCAAGCTCACCTTCTGAAGGGAGATCTTATCTGTGGGCAGTAAAATACTGGATAAAACTTCTTCAACGTTTTCAATTTTTAAACAGGTTTCAGAGTTGAAGTGTTTTACGAGAACTTGTGAGAACTCCAGAATTATTTTCCAGTTCTCTGTGGCTGCTTTTAACATTCAAACAGTAACTCTTACTGCTTTGCATGTTAATAGAAATAGGTTCCCTCCCTGCCCCGCTTTTCTCTTCGAAATAAACTGTTTTGGGGTCAGACCAAGAGTTTGGGATACTTGCTTGGTTTTCCAAGACCTTCTTAGTTTAAGGTGTCTAGCTTTAAATGGAAATTTTAATACGGTTTTTAAGTATGTTTGCTAATTAAAATTGGGTTTAATGTACTTTCATCTGATATTTCTCTCTCCTTCCCATCTTGAAAGCTTCCTTAAGCAATGTAACTTTAAATGATTTAGTATCATATTTCTCAGCAGTCTCTATTTCTTTTTGAAACCTGAGTGCTAAGCTAAAATTTGAAGTTTTAACTTTATTTTTATGAATGAACGAAAAATTCTTCAGGGGCAGGCTTCTGTTATGGTTTGGTTGTTTACTTGTAAGCTTGCCTCGTAGGAACTTGGCAGGAGTCAGAAGGCAGAGTCCATGTGATAAGATGCTTCTCATTGCTTTATTGGTGGTACCTTGCACCTGCATGAAGTTATGAGGACTTCCAGGTAATTGGGAATTCAGAACTGCCATATACAGGTTAATTCTGAATTCAGAGCTGCCATCGTACATGTGCTGCTGCAAGTCTACCCACCATCTATGAACACAGTGGTTTGGGTGCCAAAGACGTACGTTTGAGAGCTCTGACAGTATGAAACCTGTGTGTGGTGGTATGTAGCAGAGTGCTCAGAGAAACTGTACGCAGCAGGCATTGCTATTTGAAGAAAACTGTCAGTCCTTGATTGTCAGAGTAGAATAATTGGAGAGAATTGTTTTGTGAACTTGGTTTGGTCACTGACAGTTGTATGCCCTGCATATAAAAGCTAATCTATAAATAGATATTAAAAATCTATGAGGACAGGGTCAAACTAAATTGTCGAGGTAACTTGCAAGTGAGAGTTGTAGAATTAAGTCTCTCATCAAGGTTTTAGCTATTCTGGATCACGTGAGTAAGACTTCTCTCCAGTTTTCCTCCCTGTTAACTTACCTCCTTTCCAGGAAAAGGAGCTATAGATGTGAAAACTACATTTAAATAATATGTGTCTTTCCGGATGTTTGAACTTCTGACATGGGGAAACGGCAGGGTTCTCTCTGTTCCAGAGGAAGAGGAAATAGGGGGGAAAAGTGGATTGCATGAGGCAAGCAATGTATGGGAAGCAAGTGTTTAGGATGAATTCTGTGATAAGAGGTGACATCCTCTTAAAGCAGAGGAGTTGCTTTTTATGAAGTATAGGTGGTGACTTAACTCTTTTTAGCCCTATTACTTTATCCGTATAAAGCTTATGAAATCTACAGAAATTCATACTCAGTAGCATTTCCAAAAGTAACCACTTCAGGAATTAATACCTTGTTTTGTGCAGTGTACCATAATACATTTGTATCGTGGCTTGGTGTGTTTTAAAACGTGCATGGTAATTCTTTCACTGTCTTTTAGCCATTGTGTTCCGTATTGTGTGATTCAGAGAGACATTACCAACCAGGAGTAACTTCTTGCATGCCTGACTTAAATGGAAGCATCCTGCACATGGGGCCTCTCTTAGCTTCAGATTTCCCAGAGTTGAGGCTCTTATCTCCTTCTGTGACTGTAGGAACATGTAAGCCCTAACACAGACAGTTCAGTGTCGTAATGTCCTGAAGTCATAAGGTCTGTCAGTTAAACGTCGGGCTTTGTAGTATAAATGTCCTGAAACTGCAAAAACAGCAGCCTGAGGATGCTTTATGCATAGGAGTGTAGCAGCATAGTTTTTCAGACCATCACGACTTGGGCTTGTAGTGTGCTCTGTGTTTCTTGACTTAAAAGTGACATCCACATAGCAATAACTTGCTTACAACAATGGAAAAAAAAATTGTGCTAAGTTTTGTTTGGCTCAAGCAGAGGTATGAAAAAGGAAGAGGAGAAACATCCTGCAGCTGTTACAGCATGTTTGAATTGAAGTAAAACCAGATAAGAGCAAGGAACAGGCACCTTTCTCTTTAAATAAACAGGAAAAAAACCCCCAACGATCAATAAACCAAATTTCAGGGGCAAGGGGTGTGGTTTTTGAAGATATATTAATATTACTGGAGGACACTGAAAGGAACGAAAATAGCCATTTCAGATTACTTTTAGAATAATTGTGCTGGATTTTTTTTTTTTTCCTCTTTGAGTAAGACTTGGCCAAAACTGCTAAGAAAGTCAAAAGCTGTGTTTATGGCTCTCTGCTGGGAACGAGGTCAAGTAGCGTATGCCATACAGAAATATGTTGCAGATTAAATGCCTCGAAGTTAGAAGAAGCCATTGTTCAGTGTGTGTTAGCTGATGATGTGGGTGCTGCCTTAGGAACAGTGGCAAGGTCAAGTTTAAAAAGTCTAAGGCATGCGCCTCCGGCCTGTGCCCTTTTACCTACTTTCCTTGCAAGCACGTGGCAGCGGGAGGAATGCAGCAGAGGGGGAAGTGTACAGCGGCTTATGATTTAAATTCGCCTTGAAGGGAGGAAAACAAGTGTTCAGAGAACAAGAGACTTCAGGAAGCCTTTGGTATTCATCCATCGTAATTCAGGGCGCTCTTAAAGGCTTATGGTTTTCTTAAGTAAAGAAAAAGAATATGAAAAGAAACAGGCCATTTTATTGTTCACATCCTAAGGTCAAGCAGTGCAGTCCTAGAACTGGACTGTATTTGTTTACTGATTCGGGGATTAATTATTGCTGGATAATATTTTTTTCATTGGGAACGAGGAATATTTTCCTTACTGAAGCGTGTTTAATTTTATGAGCATGCTAAATTTTAATCATTAAAATGTCAGGTTAATTGTTCACAATTAATGCTATTTATAGTATTTTTATGTCTTCAGCAGTAAAAAGCATGTGCCTAAAAATGAGAGTTCCTGAAATTCTTTCCTTTCAGAAACAGAGAGGAGATTAATTACAAATTTCCAAGCTGAAAAGTCAGAGGGAGGTGAAGGGTAAGAAAACTAGTAGATCTGGTACTTAAGACACTGGCATTCTAAAATACAAAATTCCATGAGTGAACTGCAGAACCCCTGTTGGCCCTTCTTGAGACAAATTCAGGTGCCTGATTCTCTGTATGTGGATATGGTTGGGGTCTTATTTGTGTCTGTGGGGTTTTTTTGATCTAGTCTTAATAGTACTGCTAACATATGGTAAATTCTTAACTTTGAATACTTTCCCCTTTCACAACCCTGTTGAACCCAGGTCATACATGTATTACTGCTGCCTGTCTCTGTTTTATTGCTCTGTTGCAGTTTTGGTCTCAAGTCAGCTGGTGCTGAACAATTTAAATGAATGAATGGACAGCTGACTTTGATTTCCTCATACAGCAGGGCCCATATAAGTAGTTGTTAGTGACTGAGTCATTAAGTACTACAAATTGCAGTTGTACTAGGGCATACTGGCTTGTTTTAAAGCTTTCTAAACTGATCTTCAAAGCCGATTGGGTCTTTGTTTGTCCTAATCAGATGCTGTATGCGCATCGATCAAATTACCTACTATCTGTAGGATTACCATGAGCTTTAGCTACCCCTCTGGACACAGAGAAGCCTGATTCCCTCAGAACACGGCTTCTAAAACTTGAGCAGTGGCTGATGGATTTGGAGATCTGTGAATTACCATCAGCCAACTGTAGCAGTAGTTGTATGCTGAGGTGGATCATTGCAGGCTGGTCTAGGGATAGGCACTTTAACTATTGCAGTCCCTGTCTGTTGGTCAGCAGCCTTACTAGATGATGTGTAGCAGCACTTACTTTGTTCATATTTACCTAGTATCCTTCTCTTTTATTTATTATGCATTTGTTTCCTAAGCCTACTGTTACTGCTGCATTCCAAGTATTTATGTTCCCTAGTTGTCTACTCATACACTTTTGCACCCGTCTTTGTGTTTCAGAGGACTTTGACATAGTAGAAAATTTGCAGACTAGAGGAGCAGCACTACAGTCATAATAAACTGCTTTTGAAGTGTCCCAGCTAAACTGCGCTGGGTTAGTCCTCACATACCATTCAATAGAGGATGACAGTCTATCAGAATTTCCTCTACTCTGCATAATTTTGATTTTTGCAGTTATGTGCCAATCAGAGCTCGGAGCCATAGGAACTATATAATGTCTTATTGGTGTGAGTAATCAGCTTCAAATTAAGATATGAAAAAATTTCAGTGAAAGGTATGGCCAGAAGCAGCTTTGATTTGCTAGCTGAGGCGAAAACTTTAGATATCTTTTGTTTCAAAAGGATGAAAAAAAACCATTTGCTGAATCACCTTTATCATTAAGAGGGAGATGCTCTGTAGCCGTGATACGCTTTTTCCAAATATTACGGCTTTTTCTGCTCTGCTCTGATATTTTTTTTTTTTTTGTATTGTGTATATGCTCAATATTCAGCTTGCTGCGGTGCTGCCAAAATGCTGGAGTACAGGAGGTGTTTTTGCTTCCATTTTCAGCTGTGGTGGATAGAAGAGGGGTACCTTAATTAACAAACCGGACGGCAGACCGAAGTGCAGGCATAGTCTGTAAGGAAAGAGGCAAGTACTGTATGTAAATTTTCCTACTTGGAAATCTTCCCCAAAATTACGGTGTAGAATATATCTTTCTAGAAAGGGCTAGCTTCTAGTTTTGTTGAATGAGAAGGAAGTATTTATTTTTTTCAACTTTGTTTTTTTGACAGAACTCTCTGTGAAAATGGCGGAAGCATCAGGCTGTAGCTTTTCAATTACAGTAACTCCAGATGGGATTGACTGCGAATGAGCCATGAGGCACTCAAACAAATTACCTATCTGGTGTCTATTCAGGAAGAAAAAGTTCATCAGACTTCAAGGTATGCCAATTAGTCAAATCCACTAAACCTGAGGGTTATTTAATGCTTATAGATTTATTGGAGTTTGTTAGGCAAAACTTTTTTTTTTCCTTTATGGCAAATGAAGTTCCTCATTGTGAAAGACTTGTGTAGGTTTTAGTTAATACAAGGGATACTGAGGAAAATAGCACTGAGTAATGTTGTAAAGACTGAAAGAGTACATGTTTTGATGTATTCTGTGGAAGCAAGATGAAACATGTAGGAATTAATAATAGCTTTAATTGACTTAATTCTATTCATAATGCATCATGTAATTAATTTTCTTTTAGCTTAAGTCAAAAATACAACTAGTTGTGATTTTCAATGTCATATCTCTTAGAGGTACAAGACTACACTCTTTATTTTGGCAAAGAATATATAAAATCAAATTTGCAAATTAAGGAGAAGGTTTGCTGTTTTCAAAAAGTTACCTGAGCATCTGTCTTGTACAACTTATGCTACATAGTATTGTTTCCGATGAGGTCTTTGATATAAATCCATGTGAACTTACTGTTTTGTTCATGAGATTATAAATGATAAGTATCTGTTTTGTTACTAGCAATCTACATAAGCTACAGGCTATCTTCAACATCTCTTTCAAAAACATAAGCATGTTAACAACAGTCTTATTACAATTTTCATATAAAGCTAGCTATGAGGAGGACCATTTAAATTATATTAAAAAAATATTGATTCTGATACTCAGTGTCTTGTTCGGTAAGAGAACTTAGAAGTTCCTTTAATTCTTGTTATTAATGTGACAATTTTCTGTAGTAGTCAAACTTAACTAAATCCATTCCCTACTCCTGAGATCGCATATGTAGAAACGTTGGATGAGCTTAACTACTTGTTTAGAACTTAAAGAAAACGTTGGATGAGCTTAACTACTTGTTTAGAACTAAATGACTTAAATGTCTTTTCATGGTAATATGAAGTCAACCACTTTGGTATGAAAAAATTATGTGAAGGCTTTTCTTTCCAGAATGGAATTATCACCGGCGTTTATCCTGCTAGCCCATCTAGCTGGCTTATTGTAGTTGTGGGTGTGATGTCAACAATGTATGCCAAAATTGATCCTTCCTTAGGAATTATAGCTAAAATCAACAAAACACTTGATACAACGTAAGTAGACAGAAAAGTTACTTTTCCTCTAAAGGGAAATCGGTTTTATTTGCAGATACTGTTAAAGCTATTCCTGTTTAAAATGTATCAGTTTTGGGATCTGTGGTTGTGACAGGGTAAGCCAAATAAATAGATGTATGAAGGTATGAAATAGGTAAGTTGTTATACCAGTATTACTGCATTGTTTTCTGAGTATTTGGGAAGCACATTTGGCAACTTTTGTGGCCTTTGATCTTGATGCATGAAAAGGTGTTTGGAAAGAAGCTTATGAAAAAGGGGTAAGCAGGCATAAAGCTTGTGCAATGCCTGCCTGTAGTACCATTAAACTTAGGTTTGCCATATCAACTTCTCTTTGGAACTTAAACAGACATTAACTGGCATGTGGTGGCTTTTGTTTTAAATAGTGGCTACATGTCAAACCAAACACAGAACATCGTGAGTGGAGTATTTTGGCACTGGGCTTTGGGTTGCCCTTATTGTCACAATGCGCTACTCTCTGAAAATGCTGCTTTCCTATCATGGTTGGATGTTCTCTGAACATGGCAAGCTTACTACAGGCACCAAGTGTTGGATGGTAAGGATATGTTGTCTTCCTGTTTCATCTTAGCTTCTGTCTTATTGGTATTCAAAGCCATATTTTTTTCTCTACTTCTGTTTTCTGTATCATGGGACAGGAGGCTGTTAGGCAGCTATTTCTACTAGTTACTGTCACTCTTCTAGTGCTGTAATTAAACTATTTTTTCTGGCCTTATAGAAGGAAGAGTAAACACTTCAAGAATACTTCTAAATTTGCCAGTGCCTTGGGACCGTGTGACTGAAATACGTACTTTTTCTCTGTGTGCAAGAATTTGGCCTGCAGCACCAAAGAATCTTGTCTTCACAGAAAGTGCTACCCCAATTCTTTGTTGAAACGTTAGGATTTCTGGTCATCCATTATAAAACTATTCTTATGCTTGAAGAAAATAATATTGAGTGTCCTTTCAATTGATTTACTGGTATGCCTCCAAAACAAGTTAGAGAAGAAGCATAAGGTGGAGGTGGCTTGTTACGCAGTTTTCATACAGGGGTAAGATGAGAGTGCTGTGTCTCCTGTGGATTATCGTGGTGCTTTGGAAAAGGATTCTTAAAGGATATGATAGGAAATGTAGATATAGGTGCTGCAAGAGATGAAGTGGGGTTTTGCTGCTTGGTCTAAGTTGTTTCAACTCACTTTTGGCAGTATCGTTGTAGAAATAACTGAAGTACCATACTATGATAAAATTAGTCTCTGCAGCCTCAAAAATTAACTGGTGTGCGTTAACCTAAGCACGTGTCATGATTTACTATGAAATATGTTCAAGGACAGGTATCCAGAATGGTACACTAAAATAGAACTTAATGTTTGTCTGTTACAAACGAAATTTCTAATTGATGGTTTCTCCTGGAAGCGGTATCAGCCTCGTGACTTGAATTTGTACAGTCCAGAGGCTCGGAATGGTAAGGTTTTCTGTCAATTGCTTGAAGCTCTAGCTGCCTTGGTTTTCAGCATGTCCTACCAGATATTTTAAAGCTCTTAATATTGCCTTGTTGAACTTAAAAGAGTATGAACTGTAATGCTACTTACCATGCTTTGTTGCATATCGTATTTATAAATTTCTCCTATCATATATGTTGCATATGTATTTTGTTGTGTATTATATATGTTTTAAGAATAGAGAATGCTAAAGGTGTATGCTCAGCAGTCTCATCTATACTTACTATGAAAATTTATTTTAAGATCTTATTCTCTCTTTAACTAAAAAAAAAAGAGAAGACTGATCTTGCTAGTAAAACGGCTCCAACTACCTTAGCTTTCCATATTTTTATAATAATTTTTATAATATGGTTTTCTGTTCAAATAGTTATGCCAGTCAAAAACCTGAGCTCTGATTTCAGTCACAGTACAACATGATTTTCAGACTGTTGGAAGTCTGGGAACTTCCAATGAACGATTTCATCTTCTAAGTCAAATTTCCTGTACCAGTGGTAAGGGAAAAATGCAATTATTGTGCAGTTTTAAAAAATAAATAATATTTTAATTAATTAAAATAGTAATATCTGTGAACAGTGCAAACATATGCTAGAATGACATTATTTGCTGTGCTGTGTATGAAATCAGATGTAATGAAGTGTGTCTGTCTGTCAATCACTTTAATGGTCTCAAACTTTATAATTTTCTACTACAAGTTGCTTAAGAGGTAATACCAATGAAATCTGTTTGCTGAATTTTGTCAGTTGAGCAGGTATTCTCTGTCTGAAGGTAACTTTAGCCTTTTCTGACTTAAGAGTTCTGGAATAAAATTGTCTCCAAGTATGGAATCAGATTTTTCATATGGAAAGCTGAGCTTTTTCTTTCCCCACTGGTTTCAAATTTATCTGTCATGAAACACAAATAGATTTTATTGGGCCAATCACTGTGGTGCATCTGTGTATATCTGATGGCTCTGATACAGATCCATTTGCAGGAGGTCCTTTCTTGC
Source organism: Chiroxiphia lanceolata (assembly GCF_009829145.1). NCBI lineage: Eukaryota > Metazoa > Chordata > Aves > Passeriformes > Pipridae > Chiroxiphia > Chiroxiphia lanceolata. Next base: position 19,655,881 of record NC_045642.1, on the reverse strand, counting down.
TGGTAATACTCTGCAATTCTTAAGAGTTTTGTGCTGCTTGAAATAACCTCCTCTAGAAGTGCTGATCAAGGAAATTGAGAGGGAGACCAGGAGACAGAAGGGAGAAGTTTTCGGAATTTAGTAGTGAAATTACATCCTCTGTTTTCTTCTGTCTTTAGTCTGTTGGCTCATATACAATATATGATGTAATATATTGGACCAAGATTTAAAGGTTCCACTGGATTTTTGGAATAATGCTTAACCTCACTTTCATGCTGAAATAGGGTGACACTGTCAAAATCCTTTCATGTGTAACCTAGAACTTGCATGGTTTAGACTTTCAGCCTACTGTGTGCTGCAGCTGAAAAGTAGTTGTAGACAGAAATGCTGCTTCTGTTTTCAGTCTCCTGTGGAACACAGGAGGTGCTGTAATATCTGAAGCTAAGTCATCTCTGGCTTTTTTGTTTTGGGTTGTAACACAAGCATGAGTATAATGCTGGCATGCTTGCACAATTTTATATGTTCAAATCATGTAGTAGACTAGCAGAGATATACTTATGCTTGAATTAATTCCCTGTGATATCAGTCCTATTGTTGATGTTGAGCTATAACTTTGGAAAACATTAACTCATGATACCAAAGCATAATTAGTATTTTTGAAGGTGGCTATAGTTACCTGGAAACCTTGTAGAGTGACAGTCTTGATTCCTGTTTTGAAGTGCAGTACAGGTATTTTTGTAGTATCTACTATGTAGCATAGTAAAAGATCAAATGGTAGACTTGTTTTTTAATCTTTACAGAGGGGAACTATATGAAGAAAGAAGTGCTAAGTAACTGTCTTTATTTTCTACTGAGATCAAGATGTGCCATACATAAAACAGCAGTATTGTCTAATGACAAGAAATTGACCGGAAGTCAGAAATTACTATAACCGTCTTTGTCTTCCACTGACTTATTGTTTAACCTTTAGGAAGTTAGTTTCTGTCAATGCCTTTTTTATTTGTGAAACGGTGATAAATATCCTAGTCTCCTAAATTTAGTACAACATAATTTACCACTGAAGAGAACTGAGTTACATTACAGTTTTACTCTGTAATTTTTCTTTTGCTGCAGCTATAATTTGGGTGTTTATTTTTGCTTTTCTTCAGGCCCTTGTAAACTGTTCTCAGGACGTAAACCCATGTTTATACAGTTTCCAGACATCTTTTACCACGATTGCCAGTCCAGCTGTTAAAGACACAGTCAATAGGGTGTGTACATTCACTGATTTATTTTATTCAGTAACACTGAATCCATATTTAGATGGGGGGGGTTGCCATGTCTTATAGAAGTATTGCATGGCAGTGTTAATATTGTGTGATGGATTCAAACTTCTGCATAGAAATTAAAATAAAGGCTGTGACAAACCACTGAAACTGGTGACAGTTTGAAGCCAGTGTAATTCATATTGGATGGCATGAAGTCAGTTGTTGTAAGACTGTGCCACAAAGTGGGATTTCCAGGGTTTTGGAGCATACCACTTTTATTGTCTTCCACAGGTTGAACAGGTAAATGTGTGTGTTATGACACACAGCCTTACAGCAAAGTGTGTAAGTATGACAGTATGTCACAGAAACTGAAGGTTTCATTTTTAGAGATGAAAAAAAATCTGTCTGTATATCCTCCCCTCTTGAGTGGAAAATGTATCTTTAGAAAAGTAACCTCTTCCACTTGTGGTTTGCTGACAAATGTCTGGAAAAGTATCTTATTTTTTGAAGTTTGCAGCAGATGTTTAGAAGAGCATACACTCTTATTTCAGAAATGTCGTATTTGCAGCCTCGTGGGTTGAGACTGGATAATGTTTATTTGCTGTTAAAATGCTTTAGTAGAAATGGTGAGAAGCTACTTATTTGTTACTGTACTGATGCTGATTCTTTTCCTGTATTCTAGTATCTGGAATCAGTTCGGCCACTAATGGATGATGAAAAATTCAGAAGAATGGAGGGTCTGGCCAAAGACTTTGCATTTAATTTGGGACCAAGGCTTCAGTGGTATTTGAAGCTAAAATCCTGGTGGGCCACCAATTATGTGAGTGTATAAATAGAAAGCTCAATTGTTCAAATGACATTATTTGTTCCCTGTTGCCCTTTTTGGCTTAAACTTCATTATTTCTTAAATGCAAAAGAAGGAAATTGAAACTACCTAATATTTTTGTAGAGTATGTGTGAGACCACCTGATTTTGCACATAAATAATTTGTGTGATTTGGTAAACAGTGTGGTGAATGGAACTTGAAAAAACGAATCCTTATTTTGTGTTTGTTATTCTGGAGCAGATGATTTAGCTTTTGCTGTTAGGATTGCTTTTGGGGTCTGTTTATTTACTTGTTGAGCTTGATAACTCAACAATGGGTCTGGCTACCCAGATAGTTTAGAAGAGTCATTTAGGCCAATTTTGTAATATAGAGCAGCTGAATCATATAGAAGAAAAATAAAGAATTGTAATAATATTGTTGTTGCTCTGTTCTTTCTTTTTTCTTTTTTTTCTTACCAAAAAGAAGATCCAAACCCCAGCATCATAGTGAGAACTGTAACGTAATTCCTTTGTGATATATTATGAAGCATATATCTGTACCCAGTAGCCTAAGCTGTCCTGGCAAAGGCTGCAATGCATTCAGGAGATCTGATACATTTTAAAATATTATCTTGAGATCATGACTTCTTTGGAACCTTATCAGAGACCTGCAGCTGAATTTAACTTAATTCTCTCACTACTTTTTTTGCTGTTTTCCCTGAAGTTTGACAGAAATTAGGAGGGTTTCTGTTGTTTTTTTAAGTAGGGAGGCAGATTAGAAGTTTCCTTCCTGCTTCTGTACGGAGTGTTGTCTTGTGGAGCCATTAACCTAAAAACAAACTGTGGAAATTATGAGATTTTACTGCTTTTGTTTTCCTTCCTCCTTCAGGTTAGTGATTGGGGGAGAAATATCTACCTTAGAGGACGTGGACCAATTATGGTTAATAGTAACTATTTTGCAATGGTAGGTAAATACTTACAAACACCTTATGTGTCAGGCACTAACATTTCTACCAGGTGTCTTACTTTGTGATATCCTTCTGCTTAGAAATCCATTACCATTTAGTATGTAACATTCATTTTCCTTTCTTTAATATAGTCTGCAGCCAACGCCTTCACGTACATTCCGGTGCCTTGAGTACTTGAAGTACTTTAAGTACATCTGTCTTAATAACAAACCTAGCACATCTGCCACTTTGGCAAACTCATACAGTAATTTACTTACATGGTTTTGTGCTTATTGCAGCAAGCAGTCTTTCAAAAGCTCCATGTAAAACTGCATGGGTAACATAGTTCAAAGCAGATGTGTGCTCATACATGCAAATGTCTGTAAAGGAAGTGAAAAAATATGGTCTTGGATCAAGTTTTACGTAGCATTGTCTTTTCTGCTGGAATGATTAACAGCTGTCATGTATGTTTTAATCCTCATGCTGTTTACGAAGATAATGACTGCTGAACTAATTCAAGTTTCAAGTCATCAACTCGCTGCATTAGTGCATTCCATATCTTTTGAAGCCTTATATATATTTTCCAGAATAAACTTTTAAGAATGTGGATGAAAAGTACTGTCGGTGGTGTTTTCCAAATAAAGTCAGGTAATCACTAACTTATGATTCTTATATACTTCACAGGACTTCCTTTCTCTACGTCCCACAACCCTGCAGGCAGCTAGAGCTGGTAATGTTATCCATGCCATCCTGCTCTATCGGAAAAATGGACAGACAAGAACTCAAGCCAGTATGTATATCAGTTTGAATGGCTTTTGATCTCTTTCCAGTCTCTTTCCAATGACAAGTTGATCACTGTTCAGAATGGGAGAGGAGAGGAATTCTTATTGTTAGAACTGTATGTAAGATGTAACTCATTTTTGGTCCCATGTCATCTTTGTTATCTCTTCAATTACACGCAGGCACAAAATAGCAACTATCAAAAACAGGATTCTGTCATGCCAAGTAATTGCAGTATTTGAAGTTAGCATCGTCATTACCCAAAAGACAAACAGAGACTTGTATTTGCCTATGTCAAATATTCTGTATAACTGATATTACTGGTATGTGTTAAGCCTGTAATGGTACTTTTGAGCCACTGAAGGATGAAAAGTCTGTGGTACCATGTAGTGTGAGCACATGAGGTTTTGGGACAAAGGACTGGAGGCCTCTTGATGCCAAGAGTGGGCCATGGGAGCTTAAGCATAGATGGTGATAAAATTCTGTGTTGCATTAATTTCTAGGTATCAAAGATAGGCAAGGTAAATCCCATCCTGAGTTTCTGTTATGCCCAGTGGCTGTGTATTGTAGTGAACAAATGTTGTGGAAACAAGTAGTTTTGTTCAAGATCATGGCAAGGATGTGATTAGTTTATGTAACTACAAATCTGAGAAATGTGAACTTTTGTTCCTACACAGCTATAAATAGTTTTAAAATAAGAAATTAAGGGGTAATGAATGCTGCATGTGTAAGTTTTGCATCCAGACCAGCCATTGAGAGGTTTTTTGGATTTGAGATGCTAGCTAGCTTCAGTCATCCCTCCTGAAGAGCAAGCTTTTGGTAGGAAGGAAAAAAAATAGTGCTACTGGAATGTCCTTGGAATCTTCCATGTGTGGTTCAAGGAAAGAGGATAAACAGGGAGGAAAAAAACCAAAACTGAGTTGATGTATTATAAATCTTATTATTCTGCAGCCTGTCTTTAGTCAGATCCTTGCTATTTTCTTTGCTTCTTTAATTTTCTAATTATATTTGCAAAATTACATTTTAATGTACATTTGTCACAGATTCTTCTGATGGGATCTACTGTTCCACTTTGTTCAGCTCAGTGGGAAAGGATGTTTAATACTTCCCGTATCCCAGGAGAGGAATCAGGTAAGCAAGACCAGATGAGGAAAATAAATACTGTAATGGAATTCAGGGTTTGGGGTCTTTTCTGCCAAAATCCCATTTTTCCACATAAGGATCTGACTGACACAAGTATACATCAAATACTGTATTCCAAGAATCAGGAGTAGTGAATTGCTATAGAGTGCATAGATGTTTTTCATATGTTACTCCCTCTTACATTTCAAACTGCCTTTGAGCATGTTACTCCCACTCAACTACAGAATTCAAAAAAGAGTTTCTAAACAGACACAGGGATGTGCCCATTCTTTGTCCCACATTTGCTGTACTGTATGAAGTTGGACAAAGGGGAAAAGTGGCATTGGGTAGTGGATAAAGCAGTAGGTGCATGTGTTGGATAATACTTTGCTCTCAGTTCTGCTGCTGCCCTTTGCTAGTTTATTGAGAAATTTTTTTCCAGCTGTGCCTCAGCTTTCTTTTTCTGCAAAGTGAAGACAAACACATCCCTGATGTAATCCCTGTCACAAATTAGTAGTGTAAATGGACAAGCAAGGTTTTAAATCTCTGTTGGACATCTGTAGTGTATGAGCTATTATTATGTAGAGTACTTCAAGTACTGAGAGTGCACCCCTTGCCCTTCCCTATCCTCAGTAAAATACAAGGTATAAATGGTTTGCATTTAGCTTTGGATTTGGTGTTCTTTTAGTTTAAAATGAGTTTTGCATAAAAGTGTAGAAGTGGCTCATTCTAACTACGACCTGATTAAAATACATTCTGTGTGTCTTAATGATTCTCCTCAGTTTCTCCTGATTCAAGTCTTTCAAATTAACCTACAGTCAGTATCATAAAAATTAGCTTATTTTTCTCCTAAGCACTTCACATTTTCTATTTCACTTTTCCATTTTCTTTGTTTGTGTTTTTCTAAAGGGCAAAAAACTTTGTCATTCTGTATGAATATGTGAGTTGCAAGGACATTTTTCCCACATTCTCATGAGTATCTTGATTTCTTGCCCCCTGATTTCAATTTTTCTATGTATATTACAGTTCCTAAAGAAAAAAAGGAAAAATCCATAGCATGTCTTCATATTAATTGATGGTAAAATCTTATTCTGTCACTTGAGCAGTTGTTTCATCTTCATAGTTTTTAGCAAAACATACTATGGGATGACACTACTTCTAAGAAGGAAAGGACCTCCATGTCTTTCCATTCCCATTTTTTAATAGGAATTCCATGCAGCACGTTATGTACATCTTCAAATGTACCTAAATGGTTTCTTGGAGTAGCAAAACAAAAGGATTTTTTTGTTTTGCAACAAAGGTGTATTCCAGGTGCGTGAATCTGTATTTAGGCCTATATAAGTAAAGGTGTCTAAAGGTAATTGCCAGGGTTTAACAACTGTTGTGAAGTCAGTTGTTGATGTAGATGACTGGTGATCTCAGTTTTGCTTTTTACATTCAAGAGGTTGTCTTTTTTTAGTATGGACACATCAGGTACAAATAATTGCAGTGTCCTGACTCAGGTTGGGATTACGGAAAAACTTACCTCATTAGCTGATTGCTTTGCTGCTCTCCCAGCCCCCCCCATCAGGGGGATCTTCTCAATTCACAGCCCAGTGTGTTAATGCAGTTGACACTTGGAGTGATGCTTCTACCAGACCTGTAGTTGGCAGAAATGCAACATGGATAGCCAGAGGCACAATTAGCTCAGTGCTGCTTTTGATAAGTAGATTGAGCATACCTACCAAAACCTGATGGTTAACTGAGAACAGCCAAAGTAATGAACTCTTGTTTCTCAGATCTCTCAGAATCATGATTTTTAGGCTCAGCCTTTATTTTTGACATCTTTCTTCACCATCTCAGTAATGAAGCTTTTCAGATTCATAGGAATATAACAGTTCTTTTGGTGTAGTGAAGGAATTCAGTTAACAGTTTTCATCAGTTACAGGCTTTTTCTGTCTGTTTTGGAAACCTTCACCTGTGATTTGATACAATGCCTTCATGACTAAATTTTGGCTTATCCCAATTAAGCCATATAAATAATAAAACGAGGAAAAAATTGTGGTTCAGTTTTCTGCTTCACTGACATCCATAACATTAAACATTTTGACCATATATGGAGTGTTCACTCTGCCTCTACCAGGATAAATAAGGTGAACAAAACCTTATGGTACTAAATTTTGGGTCTCTTAAGACTCTTCACAGATTGTACCATGAGTTGTCTAGGACTTCAGTGGAGATGATTTAAAAGTACCTGTCCTCAGATTCATCTAGCACGTTCTTTTGCTGACTGCTTTATCAGACTACACTACTAGTGCTCAATTTTCAGATAGAAAAATGCAGGTTTTGTTGCTTAATACTAGCCTCCAGCATGGAAACTGGTGGTGCTATGTGTGCAAATGGTTGTCAGATCTGGGTATTTGACTGTTTCGTGCAGGAATATTTGTGATGAAATAACATGGGATGCTGAAATAACTAGTAGTGCATGCAGCAGGTATTTGATGTTATTTAGTGCATTAGTGTTTTGAGATCTCAGCTTTATTTTCACATAAGTGCTTGCAATTCTAGATACTCTCCAGCATGTGAAAGACAGCAAACACATTGTTGTGTATCACAAGGGCCGTTACTTCAAAGTGTGGCTGTACCATGATGGCAGACTCTTGAAACCCCGAGAAATTGAACAGCAGATGCAGAGAATTCTTGATGATGATTCAGAGCCTCAGGCTGGTGAAGAGAAACTTGCAGCTCTTACTGCAGGAGATAGGTACGGTGGTTATTTTTTAGACAAATTTAGTGCTTAGAAATAGTTACATAACATGCTAACTGAGTACTGACTTTGGAATTTTAGAATAGTCTGCAGTCAGTTGCTTGTGCATTGGTCACTTATTTGTATATTGCTAATGTGTAACAGTGCTTCAGTCATTTGTAACTACGTGGAGGTAAAGGAATTTTGCAGTGACAATAAGTAATATGGATTACTTATCTGGAGAAGTTGATTTAATTGTGGTAGTCAAAAGTGGTAACTGAAAGCTTTACAGTGCTACACATATTGAACTATTTGAGTTCAATAGCTTTATGTCTGTGCTGAGATTCATTGACATTTTAAAGAATATCTTAAAAATTATGATTGAGAATGAGAATTCATTAACTGTTATTCCATGTTCATGACTTGCACCTACACAATAAAGCAGTATGTACTCAGTTCTAGGTACAAGATCACTGAATGCAACTAAATTGTGGCAAACTGTCAAGTTGTTTCTGGACAAGCAAGAAAGAGCTGTGGATTTTAATATACTTATGTACTAGGAGTACTTCCTTTTGTTCACTTTCTTCTTTAAAACAAACAGGTTTTTTTTTCATTGGGAAAATCACATAAATTTAGAAGTAAACATGGTGCAACCATGTAGAAATTACATTGATCAGGACTTCTTTTGCTTCAGATTTGTTGGACTTATTTATTGACTTTTTTATAAGAGTCCAGACTTTTTAGGTGTTGTAACAATGGACATTAATATCTGTTAATTGCTTTCATTATGCATAGAAATGTTGAATTTCTGAGGATTAAACTTTGCACGTGTGTGATAAATTGAATTGGTTCCTAGGATTACGTTGTATGAGTATTTTCAGAACTTTTCACTGCTCATATAGCTTAAATGCATTGAAAGTAATTGTGTCAAATTCTGTAAAACTAGGAGGAATCTCACAGTGATCTTCAGGGTGAAACATTCACACGTTTATGTAATCTGGCTATAAACCAATGGTTTTTTTTACAGAGTACCATGGGCTAAAGCTCGTCAGGCTTATTTTAGCCGTGGAAAGAACAAACAGTCCTTAGATGCTGTTGAGAAAGCAGCATTCTTTGTGACATTGGATGACCTTGAGCATGGGTACAAGAAAGAAGATCCAGAGAGGTCACTGGATGCATATGCAAAATCATTAATACATGGCAGATGTTACGACAGGTGCAGTATTGCTTCTGTGGAAAATGCCTTCTCTTTTTTAGAATTTGGCTAATACATGTGAATCAGTGACTTACAAGTTGATAAATTTCAGAGTTCACAAATTGTTTGGGTTGGAATGGATTTTCAAAAATAACTGGTTCCAACCCCTCTTGGAACGGAAGGGACATCTTTCACTGCATCAGATTGCTCAAAGTCCAGTCCAACCTGATGGAACACTTCTAATGAAAAATGCACAACTTCTCTGGACAACCCATTCCAGTGTCTCACCACCCATTGTAAAAAATATTTCTGTTATGATGCATTGAAATTTACCCTCTTTCAGTTTATATCTGTTACCATGTGTCCTGCCGCTATGAGCCCTGGTAAAAAGGCTTTCTTAGCTTTTCTTTTAAGCCCTAAATAAAAGATATTGAAAGGCTGCAGAAAGTGTTCCTAGAGCCTTCTCTTCTCCAGACTGAACAACCCAACTCTCAGCCTTTCTTCATGGGAAAGTATTCCACTGCTCTTACCATTCTTATGACATTTTTCTGACCCACTCTAACTGGTCTGTGTCTGTATTTGCTGGGGACCCCAGAGCTGGAGTCAGTGGTCCAGGTGGGGTCTCACCAGAGTGGAGTAGAGGAGAATCACTTCCTTTGACCTGCTGGCCATGCTGCTTCTTAAGCACAGCAGGACATGATTGTCTTTCTGGGCTGCAAGTGCACGTTGCCAGCTCATGTAGACTTTTTCATCCACTGATATCCCCAAGACCTGCTGTCAGGGCTGCTCAATCCATTCATCCCTCAGCCTGTTGATAGTGGGCATTGCCCTGACCCAGGTGCAGGCCTCATATTTGGCCTTTGAACTTCATGAGGTTCAAATTTAGGTCTATTTATTTAAATAAAATGTTTAAAAAAAAAAAAGGTTGAGAACTAATGATTTGAATGTGAATTTTGGAGAGAGATGAAGTTACAATATAAAATGCATTTGAAATGTACAAAGCCATAAGGAAATACTGATTTCTTTTGTAGGTGGTTTGACAAAACATTCACTCTCATAATATTCAAAAATGGCAAAATGGGTCTGAATGCAGAGCACTCCTGGGCAGATGCTCCTATCGTTGGACACCTGTGGGAGGTAGGTGTTTAGTACCAAAAGGTAATGCAGAAGATAATGTGATATGTTCTGTGCAACAGTGCTGAAGATCAGCAGTTACTTTCAATCCCTTGCATTTATGTTGCTGATGAGTGATCAGGGGCCTATGTCTGTAGCAACTGTAGAATTTTAAAAATATCTCAAACCCTTGCTTAAAAGAAAGCTTTCCTTTGAAGGGCAGCATTTTAGTGAGCATAGATGTCTTCATAGAAAAGTGATACAGCTTCTAATCTACCGTGTTTATAATATTTTAAATCCATAGATTGTCGTCTCTGATATGCATTGTATTTTGTGTATATACGCTCCTGAAGCCCTTAAGCTTCCTTGTGCTGTAGAAATCTCACACTTACTTTCAAAATTTAAAGAAATTGTACAGAATTTAACTTTTCCTCTAACCCGTTGTTTGATCAGCTGCAGATTGATATGCAGTTTACATTATCTCTTGTATTTATTTGCAATGAATGGAATAAATGCACTTTGTCATATCTGTTCATCATGAGCTTAGTTTATTACTTGAATCCTATTTGAATTTTTTTTTATTTTATTTTTGAAGCTTAAACCCATAAACAGTTGCATGACTCAATCAAAACTATTTCATAAACATTAGTTCATTCTGATTTCATATGTATTTGTGCAAATAGGTCCCAGGTCTAACTTGTCCCTCCAGTAGTTTCCTAGTTTTATTGTAGAAGCACTTTCATGTCTGTAAGAACAAAAAAAAATTTTCCTTGCACTCTCTAAGGAGGGAAAAAAAGGTCAAACTTGACAATGCAGTTTAGATTGTCTCAATGAAAGAGACTTTTATTTTTTTACTTCTAGTGGGTTTTTAATTGAAACATTTTGATTAACTCAGTAGCAATTAACAAAATGCATCAGTGTAATTGAATAAATGTTTGGTGCATATCTGGTGTTCTTCCCACTCAGAACACAAATAAAAATGCCTTAAAATAAGAGGTAAAATTGAGGACTTCATTTGCAGTTGTTTTCTGTATTTGGAAGTGGCTTGTATATTGTATTTCGCTGTGTACTGAAAATAGGTTATATTGATTTCACAATGAAATCCTAATTCCACAGCAATATATATTGTGTTGCAATTCTGAAGTATCATTCTTTGCAGAATGTGATGGCAACTGAGTATCTGGAACTGGGCTATTCAGAAGATGGGCATTGCAAAGGAGATACCAATCCAAATATTCCTATCCCCACCAAACTACAGTGGGAAATTCCAGAAGAAGTAAGTACAGAAGAAGTGGTTTGAGGAAGAAGCTTCTCTTTTCCTAAGCAGTCATATCATTTATGTAATACTGGTAACCCTATAAATCAGCTATAAATTCCTATGAGTCCTGTAGGATGTGTAGGCATTACTCAGTTTACTTATGAAGTCAGGGGTTTTTTAACATCAAGCTTTCTTGGTTGGCAATATGTCAAAAAAAAAAGTGACTACCTATTTAAAATAATAACTGTATTAAAATTAAGTGTAAGTTGCTGAGATTTCGTTACTGTTGTCACAACAAATACTCATCTAATAGTTCCCTGAAACTACCTGTCTTTTTGTGTTCAAAATTCTGTATATGTGCCTAATAAGGTTTGTTTGGGTTTTTTTTTCCCTGAGTTCAGGACAAACTGCCACTGCTAGTTTTGATTTTAATTTTGAATAAAAAAAAATGGTTGATGATGTATTTAATTAGGCATGTATGGTAGCTTGGAAGTCATACAGCTTATTGCCATTCTATATCTATGGGTCATTCTTTTATGTTCTGGTGATCTAAACAGTTTTATTCTGGTGTTTTTTAAAGTGTTATTTTTGGATATACAGTGGCTTAAAACGTTTTTATTAGCTTTTTGAATTTTAACTTCCTGGCAAAAATAGCTTCTCTTCTTTCTCTAAAGGGAAATTATTTAGGTAGTGATCTTCCTGACATGCATAAAGGCAGCATTTCTTATTTATCAATTAAAAATACTTGCCATTGAATGCATGAGTGTATGCATATAGGTGTGTGTAATTATTTGTTTCTTTATTTAAGTGTCAGGAAGTGATTGAGAAGTCTCTGAGCACTGCTGTAGCTCTGGCAGACGATGTGGACTTCTGTTCATTTTATTTTGAAACTTTGGAAAAGGACTAATAAAGAAAGCAAAAACCAGCCCTGATGCCTTTGTGCAGCTTGCCCTGCAGCTTGCTCACTATCGGGTAAGAACAGACTGTTTCTGCCTTACAGAATCTCATTAAATTGGGTAAAAAATATTTGTGATTGAAACATGTGACTGGGTAGAGTAATCTTGTGCTGCTTGTGCAAGGTTATTAAAGACGTTCACTGGAAAGATAAAAACCCTAAACGGTTTACTAGCTGGAAATGACTGCTCCAAGGACACGTGGAGATTTTTTTCTTCTTCTTAGCTGGTCTATCATTGAGCATTTGGGACTTGAAAGAAGATAAGAAACTTCTAGTAGCTGTGTTTATAATCTAAACAATGTTATAGGACAACCCCTAACAGGATTAACAAAAACGCCTACCTGTGTTTTCTTCTGCTAGTTCACCTTTTCTGTAACGTGCTTTCAGGAAAAGGCCAGTATAGCAACATTCAGCTTCTGTTATAAACTGCAAAAGATTGAATATAAAATGCAAATAGTAGTCCTTGCTAGTTTGATTGTTCTATTAGTGTTTATCAGATCATGCTGCTAATCTTATTTTTGCCTTTATTAATTCAGATCGGAGGGCTAATGGTAGGCTACTAAAAACTTGAGTTTAATTTGTGGAATGATTCATATCTTGTGTGGTTAGCTTGGACTATTGATTAAGAAAGGGGGGCTTTTATTCTTAAACCTTTAAGTTCTTATTTTTCCCTTTTTCAAGGACATGGGAAAATTTTCTTTAACATATGAAGCCTCTATGACGCGCTTATTCAGAGAAGGCAGGACTGAAACTGTTCGTTCGTGTACTGTCGAGTCATGTAAATTTGTTCAAGCCATGGAAGATCCAACTGAAAGTGTAAGTCCATGGTGTTTGCCTTATACAATTGGGAGAGTAGGTTTAGATTGGATATTAGGAATAAATTATTTACTGTGAGGGTGGTGAGACAACGGAACAGGCTGCCCAGAGAGGTTGTGGATGCCCCATCCCTGGAAGTGTTCAAGCCCAGACTGAATGGGGCTCTGAGCAACCTGGTCTAGTGAAGTGTGTCCTTGCCCACAGCAGCGGGGTTGGAATGAGATGATCTTTAAGGTCCCTTCGAACCCAGTCATTCCATGATTCTGTGGTAATTCATAAGTGCATGAGTTACCACTAGACAACTAGTTACCACTAGTCCTCAAATAGTTCTTATACACTTGTAGTGATGCTTTTGTTTTTTTAGGAAGGAAGTGCAGCATAAGGTAATTGTCCACATTTTCTGTCAATACAGCAGAAATTCTAGGCCATACCAAAAGAGAATGGCAGAACTTAACCACTAGTTACAGTTCCTGAACTTTAGGAAAGTGTGATTACTTGTGAAAATTTTGTGACTTGTAAAACTCTAACATAGATTTGTAGAACAAGTAATTTCATACCAGTTAAACTTTCCTTTCTGAGAGGGAAGCAAGAATCATTCACTCAACCCGGTTCGCTTAACTGATTTTTCTTAACCTTTTTTTCATTGTTAGAATGAAAATAAGCTGAAATTCTTCCGGCTTGCTGCTGCCAAACATCAGCTCTTGTATCGTCTTGCCATGACTGGTGCTGGCATTGACCGCCATCTTTTTGCCTTTATGTGGTCCAAGTACCTTGCCGTGGATTCTCCTTTCCTTAAGGAAGTAAGTGACTTTTATTGGTAAATATTCATTACAGTAAAAAATCCTTTGTTTAATTAGTGTTTTGCTGTATCTGCTTTACGTACTTGTAGAACTCTGTTTTTTCTAAGAAAGAAGGTAGCATTTGTAGGTAGCATTTTTTCATATCTGCTGAGAGATTGTAAGTTTCATTTTGTTTGATGTATACATTTATTATATTTCAGTGAGCTTTGTAGTATAATCAGCTTGAATACCGTGTGCAGTTTTGGGCACCACAATATAAAAAAGCTATATTAAGAGAGCGTCCAAAGGAGGGCACCAAAGATGGTGAAGGGCCTTGAGGGGAAGCTGTATGAGTGGCTTAGTTTGTTCATCCTGGAGAAGGGGACACCTCACTGCAGTCTACAATTTCCTCATGAGGGGAAAAGGAGGGCCAGATACTGATCTCTTCTCTGTGGTGACCAGTGACAGGACCCGAGGGAATGACCTGAAGAAGAATTGCTAGAAAGATATAGTTAGTATTAAAAAAAATATTGTTTGCATGTGGTTTTTACATATTTTCAAGGCACACAACAGAGGCTGTGTGTTTTGTCTCAAGAACCTTTTGGAACTGTGACAAATTCACTTTAAGTTATATAAGCTAAAGGAGCTGTATATGCCATTAATGTCACAGTTTATTTCTGTGACAAATTTATTACTTAAACTAGATTTTAAGATTGGAGTTTATAAAAATAATTACATTGCACGTATTCATTTTTTCTGATTAATAAAGAATGACTTCCAGCTTGCCTCAAAATCTACTCATCTACTCACATTTGCCTGTTTGCTCTCCTAAAATGACTGGGGCTAAGTCAAGAATAAAACAACTTTCTACATATTGCACAGACTTTCAAGATACATATGTATTGTAGATATTTAGAAGCTTCTAACTTGATATAGTATCTTCTGGGAATTGAATATGGCTAGTAATGATCTTGTTAAAACAAGACCTGTTACACCTTATTTTACCAGGCTGTCGACCAGATAATCGTGTTTGAAGTAGCATTTCTATTCAAATTTATTTTTATTCTCTTTAAGAATTGGCATCACTACCTCCTATGTTATATCAGGACAAGTTTAACCCTTTCTTCTTTTAACCTTCTTAATTGTTCATTCTGTGAATGGGAACTGGAGTTATCCTTAATATTGCTTTATTGAGTGCTTTATCTTAACTAGTTTTTGAGAAGGTTGCATATTCTTAAACAGTGTGTTATACTTGTTTGCATCTCTTTTCATATCTAATGAAGGTTTTGTCAGAACCTTGGAGGCTGTCAACGAGTCAGACACCACAGCAACACATTGATCTAAAGAAGAACCCTGAGATGTTATCCTCTGGTGGAGGGTTTGGACCGGTATGTTTGCTAATATAAGTACCCATTGGAAAAGAGTTTTTAGTTTCAATATACCAGTTAAAAAATTTCAGATCTGTACTACCTTATATTGCACATCAAGGTGCAACTTACGCTTTTAAATGCATGTGTTCAATGCTTTGCCTTGATCTGGATGTGCTCAGCAAAATTTGTGTCACCTTTTTCTGGTATCTCGCTACAAAAATGGATTGTTCTTAAGGAATATGTAGTTACAAAATGTGCTGTGGGGCTCCATGGCAGAGAGATCTGATAAAAATGAGGTTTTATCATATTACCTGTGCCCAGAGCTTCTGTACATCGGACTGTCCATCACTGTGAGCACATTACAGTGACAAATGCCTCATACTTAAACTAGCTTTTAAGGTTGGTGATTGAAAAGTACTTATTCTTGACTTGTTCTCTGTATTTCCTGATGGATTAATAAATGTGTTCATCCTTTCCTTTAGATTAAAGCTGCTCACATTGTTCCTGCTTTCCTCTCCTAAGTGTGAATAGCGGCCCAAGTCAAGCATGGCAACTGTGTTCTACAACTTCTGTAGACTTTCAAGAAATTAGTGTATTGTTCGAGATATTACCAGCTGCTTACTTACTGTCATATTTTATGGGGATTTGAACTTGGCCATTGATGATCACATTGGTGTTAACAAGATCTATTAAGCAGACTTTATGGGGCTTTAAGACTGTTTTCAAAAACCATTTCTATTGAAAGAACAATGAGAGGGATCACCAGGCTGCTCTTTGTCACACAGAATTAGGGTGATAGAGTGTATTTTGGCCGATTTGTCAAGCTGGAAATGTGGGCAGTTTTTAAATTATTATTACTTATTAATCTTGTTTTTGATACAGCTTTCAGTAGTTTATGAAGTTGGAATGAGTTTGAATGCAGTATCAAGGCAGCCTAGCTATTGCAATACTGCTTATTCTTGAGAAACTGGCTTTTCCAGCAGATTATAAAGTCAGTATTCAGAATCCCCAGATGTGATCTGGCAATAGAATAAGGGTTTGGCTGCAGGAATTTCTAGCACTTTTTTCCTTTTGTTTTTGCTAAAGGTACATTATACTGATCCCTTTCTTTATTCCTTTAATTTCCTTCCTTCTGTTGTCTGCATTTCCAAATAACTCTGCTTATATTTCCCTGAATCCCTTCTTGTGTTCTTAGAAGAACTGTGCTTTTGTTTGCTGAAGTAGACAGAGATTCAGTGCATCAGCTTCTTGGTTTTAGGGGGTTTTTTAAGCATTCTGTAGAACTTATTCTGTAGTAGTAGTAGTGATGAGAAGACAATCAGACTGCTTGGCAGCAGTGGCAACAAAGAGCTGGAAGGTTGTGATCCTTTGAGTTAGGAAAGAGACAAAGAAGGGTGACAGCAGGATTAATTTGTGTTTACCAGGCGTACTTTGAATATACATCAGACTGAAACTTGGGACAATTAATGCTACTAATGGTGAAATTGGACAAGACCTCTGCTCATGATACAGGTGTTCAGAATCATATATTTACTGTAGAGTCAGATGACTTTGCCTTTGGGCAGGTTTTCATAATACAAGGCTTTTATACTCCGTATTTATGTATCTAATATTTGGTTACATTGGCAGAATGATCCCTTGTTTAGGTATACAACTGAACTATTTTATTCCTTTCTGCTTAAGCACTGAAGCTGTGTAGCTGCTTAGGACCAGACCTTGATAAGAGAACTCCTTGAACAACAAGTATTTTATTTCAAAATACCAAAGCTGGAAAATATTACAGACAACTATTCAGAAATATTAATTTCATACACTTCAGATAAGACTAGAACTATTCCTCAAGTGGAAATCAGTCTTCAAAATTATCCATTAAATATGGAGTTTTTGCTTGAGGAGAAATTGCAACTGATTTTAAAAACTACACAGTAAGACCTCTTTACTTATGTATAAGTTGATTTGGGAATGGAAGGAAAAAGAAGTTTAGAACTTGTTTTTCTCTTCTTTCTTCCCATAGGTGGCTGATGATGGTTATGGTGTTTCTTACATTATCTTGGATGAAAATTCCATTCATTTCCATGTCTCCAGCAAGTATCTTGTTCTGAGACGGTAAGGTCAGTCCTTTCCTATGGTTTAATAAATCTGTTCCGATGTCTGCTTATAAAACTGTTCTATTCATTGTCTAAAAAATTGTGGTAGAATTTGCAGCATACTGTTATGTATTCTTTCTCAACATATGCTGTTTTTCTGGGGTTTTTTGTCTCCACAAAAAATGGAACCAAATCATGAACCAAGAATATCATGTTCTCTTTCACTTATACTTTCAGCATAAAAAAACCCATATGTTTACCATGTGTAGTTCCCTGGAACTCATGTAAAATGACTTACTGTTTATGTGTCCCATAAACAGTAAGATGGGCATGTCTTGGTTTTTGTTATTACAGTTTTGCTTTGATTGTCTCTGGCTGCAGTTGTAGAGATAGAGTAAAATGTATGCTCCCTATTTAAATCTTTGTGGTTTAAATAATACTGAAAGAAGCTGGCCCATAAGTTGTAATCTGTGCTGAGAAACATAATTCCATCAAAATTTATTAGGAATAACACCCATTATTAGAATATAGTAGATGTCATCTATTCACTATCCTGCTGTTGTGGATGCCCTGCCGGAGTCAGATTCAATTCATCTTTCCCCTTTATATTTTTATGACTTTAATGAACATGTTGAGTTCGTTCAGGGTTACATAGCTGAACTAGTTTTCTTCTTTTGACCTAAACTTATCTGAGGGATCATGGTGCCTCTGGTTAATTATTAAAGATTAAGAAATACAACTTGTTTTTTTCATAGTTGACGTGTTCTTCAGATACCCGTTGACTTGTGCTTTACATTTCTCTGTATTCTTTTTACTTATTAGTCAAGTCAAGGTCCATACAGAAAGGAAGCATTTCATGTGTGTGGCCTTGATATTAGTAGGATCTTTTGTAGTAGGTCTTGTAATGTAGCTGAGAATTTATGCTTGTAATCTTAATTTCTTGTATCATTCATCTAGCATTTGGACTAAACAGAACAAGGTTCCTAGTTTGTTTACACTTAGAAACTGTTATTTTTATTTTCAATACTTTATGTACTTTTTCAGTAGCAGATGATTCATGACTCTGATAGAAACTCAAAAACGTTTTTCTGATATTTTTTTTTTTTCTATTTCTGGTCATTAGTCATACACTTTCTGAACATTCCTTTGTTTTCTGAAAATTAGCTTTTGCAAAATCTTGTATAAAAAAGCAATATCAAAACCCAGTGATTTTTAATAGTAACAGAAACCTACATATGCGTCTCATTTCAAAAGGATATTATCTCAGTTCTGTCTGTAGGAAAGTAATGCATAATGAAGAACTCATTAGTCATTAATAGAATAAACCTGGATACATTTGTATTGTATGTATGGTAAAAAAAAAGCTGAAATTCCCATGAGCTCCAAAATTACAAAATGTTAAAAAGTTTCTTCTTTTGGCCTAAAAAATAACTGTTGATTGACAGTAGAAGTATTTGATTTGGATTTTGTTTGTCTGTTTGTTTTTTAAGGATTCTCATCGTTTTGGAAAAAAACATCCAAAAAGCAATGGTTGACATCATGGGTTTATTTAACCTTGGTAAAAACTGTACAAAGTGAAACATTTCCTTGGTGCCAAGCAATCTCCTCTTGTTGGGATGAGAACTCTTCTGCACAGTGAAGTAGAGCAAGGTTTGTCAAACAGTAGCTGGCGAAGAACTGGTCAACACCTTCTTAAACATCCATTAAGACTTTAGCAGTGTATTAAATTTTTCTTTTTTTTTTCAGTAGTTTGGAAGAGTTTTTTTCCATAAAGGATGACTTTGAAATCTTGTATGTTTCTAGGGATGAAGCGTAGTATTAATGCATGAAGTCATGTATATTCTAACTTCTACAGTTTTCTCTTAATTTGTATACACTTGCTCCTTTTTGTTCTAAAATTAGTTTACTTCTTTCCAGAATCAAAGGGATAAACATACCGACCTTAAATACTAGAAAAGTTAGATTTGCTATGTATTAATAGCAGAATGTTCTTCAGTGTATCTGCTGCTTTATGTAAATGAGTGACAAACATTGTGGCTGTTGCCTTGTTTAGGTTTTTTTTTTTAAGAGGTAAATTTTGGAAAACATACCAAAAAAAATCCCTGCTGCAGCCCACCTTAACACACTAAGTACTATAAATTTTATGGTTTTTGAAAAAAACCTAAACAAACAAACAACCCAATCATTGGGTAGTAAATGTGTCACCTCATTAACAGATATCACATTTTTGATTGCTTACAGGCATGTTTGCGACACTGACCTTATTTCTGTGTAAATAAATGGACCTGTGTGCTTGTTCATGCAAGTGCCTTAGAAAAAACAAAGATCCTTAACCTAGGAAAAAAGCATATGCTGGGAGTTGATTTTACACTGTTTTAGTGGTGAAGGAAATGAAAGTAGTAGTAATGCAGATCTGGTTTTCAGATTACAAGTTAGGATGTATTTGGCATAAGGAGACTTGAATATGTTGCCATATGGTGCAGTTTGGTTTAAAAGTCTAATTAAATGCTCCCATCTTAAATATAAAGATCAGTCCCTATGAAGTGCAGGACTAACTTGTTTCAGATTTACAGATACTCACGTGTTTGTGTTGGTGAATGGTATTGATGGTCACTTGAAATAAGAGTTTGTGTCCCAGGAATTGTCAATTTAATTAAATGTCCTGTGTTGGATAGTCCTACAAAGCAAGGTTTGTCTGTGTAGGCAATTGCAATCTGCCTCCTTTCAGCCTGGGAAGGGCCACTGCTACATTGCCAAACCATCTGCATGAGAAGGGCAAACTATTAAAAACCATGGAAAAAACTCCAGAATGGGAGAATCGTGGGCGTTCTTAAACCCTTCCTGGGAGATGCCATTGATCACGTAGTTCTGACAGGATACAAGGGGAGAGGGGAAAGCTTTTCACTAAAAAAGAAGCAGTGATGTTTCCAAATGCAGAAATAAATGGCTGCTGCCAAATGGAATAACTTTGTGCATGATGCTTCTCTTCCACAGGCTTTATAGGTGTGGTAACTTTTTGCATCCCTGCGGTGTAGTAGAGTATACTTGTTAACACCACAATTTTTTTATTTTTATTATTTTATGTATAATACATGGTGGTTAGTAGTACAGTTAATGGTGCTCCAGAGCTGTGCTGAGTTTAAAAGGCCTTGGAGTGGATTTAAAACTTCTCATTAGTCTTTGAATGTTTTCTGGCCAGTATTTCTAACTTTCTGTGCATCCTCACGTTTATTTTTACTCTGATCTAGCTAATAAAATATGTGGTGGGAACCCTCAAAGATCCAAGATGCATACCTAAGCAACTGCATGCTTATAGAAATGTAGGAATCCACACAGGAATTGATCAAAGACACTCATTATTGGTTAGGGTACAGTATGTGGGAAAGGACACTTAGAAATAAGCCTTACTGTGGATGGCAGGCCTGG
This sequence comes from Chiroxiphia lanceolata, assembly GCF_009829145.1. Classification (NCBI taxonomy): domain Eukaryota; kingdom Metazoa; phylum Chordata; class Aves; order Passeriformes; family Pipridae; genus Chiroxiphia; species Chiroxiphia lanceolata. Next base: position 19,635,278 of record NC_045642.1, on the reverse strand, counting down.
CATTTATCAAACTACTGCAACAATTTTACAGTGATCTGTTTTTGGAGCTGCAGAAATAATGCACTGGGGGGTTGTGGGGTTTGTGTTGTGTTTTGTTTCTGTTTTTTTTTAATTGACCAGTCTGTGCTTAAAATTACCATTAGGGCGTGATAGCTTTTAGGATTTCTTTTAAAAAGAAAGGTTTAGATTTGACTCTCAGGTTTTAAGTGTTTCTAGTCTAATTGTAGTTAGTGCAGTTATCAATGCAATTTTACATTCTTGGAGAGTAACTATAATTGGCACAGAAAGCTGTTTATTGTAACTGTTTAAAACGTTTTGTGTTGTTAAATGTATCTTTTTAAATTTTGGAATAGATCATAATTCCTAAACAGATAATATTTCATTTCTTTTTCTTTGAAATGTCAGCAGCATGTAAATAAAATATGCTTTTTGGATGTAAATCTTAGAAATCCACAGTGAATGTAGGTTATTAATAAATAATTTAAATCATGATGTTCAATATTGTGTAAATACAGTAAAACTGCTTGGGGTTTTTTTTTGCTCAAAGCCATAGGAATGTAACTGAAATTGCTTAGATTGAATGAATCTTTCTAGTACAGTGTACTTTATTGTAAAGAATATGTTCATATTCCAGTAAAACTACTAATTTGTTACTAAACCTTGAATCATTGATTCTCAATTAGTGATTTAAGAGCTCAAAGTTGAGATTGAGTTGGTGGTAAAAGTGAGGTTGGATGATAATAAATTTTTCTGTTATTAAATTGCATTCGGAATTTGTGAAATACCTAAAATGTGTATTTTTCAAAATTTATCTCAGCTATTTCATAGCAGAAATTAGGAAAGCATTAAGTCCATTTGGAGGGTACCATTCTTCAGGATTAATTCTGTTCCCAACTGAATATTCTTAAAGGCTGAGCCTTTTGAAGGACTAGGGAAGAAGTGTGTGCCTGACCTGGAAAACATGGTTCTAATTCAGCCTTTCTACCAATTGTTTTCTCATGTAAAATATATTAATTTAAGATAGAGGGTTTTTTTAATCTTGTTTAGTTACTCTACATCTGTTGTTGGTTATTTACATCCAACACTTTGTCTCTATTTTCTACTTTCTTCTGTGACTTCAAAAAATGAAATAAAATTTCACAATTACCACTACTTTGTGTTTACTGCAATGTTTAACATCTTTTGTATCTTTTTCCCAGCTCCCTTGCTGCAGTTTCTGGACTGACAAAATCATTGCTGTTAAATCCAGTTAGGAACAGTAGTAACAGACTATTGAGTTGGTTTGAGCAATGATTTAAACATGTCTTGCTAGTTAATACGGAGCGTGTTAATGAAGAATTCCTCTTTTTTGGGTTCAGTAGAAGAAGAGAAACAATGTAGGTCTTACTTTAGATGAGCTTCTTTTCATGCGATCGGGATAACTGCTGGAATGTTTCTGTGAAAGTCTGTCTGCAAGCCAGTGGATAGCTGCGGTTTGATTTTTACAGTGACTAATCCATAGAATAGGAATGGTAAGGCAGTGGACAACTAGTTCAGGCACAGAAAGTTATTATTGTGAAAACGTTATTTGTCTAGTCTATAGATTCCCAGTAACTGAAAACTCCCATGGAATTTCATTATAACTGGGGGCTACTTTGAGATGGTTGATAGGGATTTTTTTTATTACCCTTTGAAGGTTCACATGCTGATATTTAAAATGGTCTTTAATTTAAAAAATCTACAAACAAACAAGCCAACACACACACACAAACCCCACCAAATTGTTTTGTGTGATGCCCTGTTTTCACAGCCATTTAGCTTGCTGCTTTGCTGGACATTGCATCCTTTGCAATACGAAAGAACACAGTGATTTCAATTTCACACTTCATCTCTTCAATACTTTTAGTTCCTGACTGTATTTGAAACACCTTTCACCAAGACTGGATACTGAAGTTGTAAATGAGTATGTTCAATCTGAACAGAAACACCATGGGAACTTTCTAGGCACAGAAGATACTGATTTTTATTTTTTTCCCTATCTTCCCTTTGCCTGTTTTTCAGGGTGGCAAGTATAAGATGAAAGCATTAGAATAAAAAAACCTTCAACTGTTAGGTGAAACCTCTGAGACGGGAGAAGGAAGAGTAGGGATATTTTTCTTTTGTTTTGTTTTTCCCTGACTTCATTGGCTGCAGACCTGGGGCCCTTGGCTTGAAGATTGTAACAAAAAAATTGATTCTGATTTCTTCTTGGATTAATTGTGCAGCACCTTATGGATGAGAGGTAGCTTGAAATTGTTTTGGATGTCTTTAGCTGCTATGTTGTTTTTTTTTTAAACACACAATATTTCCTAAAAGTGAAAACATTTAATGCATAAAATGTAAAGTCCAGGTTCAGTTTCTGCTTTCAAGAAAAGCATCTCTTAAGTGGCCATAGGTAGTGGCCTGGTGGGTTTAGTGTGTTTTCTAACACTGAAATCTTCATGGCATCGGGGTAACAATTCCAGCATTTACACAGTGATTTGTAGAAAGGACTCTTAAGGGTAGCAACTTGAAGCCAGCTTTTTCACAGAATGGTTGAGGTTGGAAGGCACCTCTGGAGGTTATCTGGTGCAACCAGCTGGTTGCCCAGGGCCACATTCAGATGACTTTCTGAGTAACTCCAAGGATGGAGACTCCACAGGCCAGGTGAAGCCAGTGTTTATTCCTGAGTTTCAATGTTTTGTCCTGTCACTGAGCACTGTGGAAAGGACCTGGCTCCATATTCTTTTACACCACTTCTTATCTCAAGGCTGCACAGTCCCACCTCTCTCACCCTCTCCCTATAGGAGAAATTCTCCTGTTCCTTATCATTTTCCTGGCCCTGCGTTGGCCCTGAGCAGCCTGTCCGTGCCTCTCATTCTGAGAGTGCAGAGCTGGACACAGTGCTCCGAGTGTGGCCTCACCAGTGTTGCGTAGCACTTCCACATGGATTAGGACAATTACCTCTGACTCGGGACCAGGGTCCTGGTTAATCTTTGACTCCTTGCAATGTGGGATAATTTCCAAGGGAATTTAAATAAACACAGAAGGAACAGCAACAAAAAAAATCCCCCCAAACACACCCTGGTTCTTAGGCCATGCCTGCACTCTGCCATTGCCCCTGCCTGGACACAGCATTCCAGCGTGGACCCCGCTCCGTTAACATTCTGGTGCACAGCTGTCACTGCCCACCTGGGGGAAGGTGAATTGCCTGGGGTAGAACCAAGGATGTGCCCTCTGAAGTGCCTGGGATGCCCCAGGTAGGACCTGTCACCTCCCCATCTGCTCTGGACAGAGGGGTGGGGAGCGGGAGGGCATCCAAACCCTCCGTATCCCTCACTGCACAGGCCAGTAGTGGTTGATGCATATGGGCAGAGAGATCTGAATCTTTGGAGAGCTGTCGTATCCTGGCCTAGTTCAGGGCCCATGGGAACCTTGACCCTCCCAGTGTTGCCTTAGCCTAAATCCAAAAATAGTAATGATGAAAGTACAGGTGGATATTGGCCTGTCTTTTTGGTGCGACCTTGTGCTACTCTGGGTAGAGGTGCTTTGGCTTGTGTTGTTGGCAACTGGCAATAGTGACATTGAGAGTACAGATAAGGTTTGGTCTTAATGCCCTGTGTCCCCAGGGAAGTGGTCACAGCACCAAGCCTGACAGAGTTCAAGAAGCTTGGACAACACTCTCAGGCACATGGTGTGATTCTTGGGGCTGTCCTGTGCAGGGCCGGAATTGGACTTGGTGATCTCTGTGGATCCCTTCCAACTCAGGATATTCTATGATACTGACACAATTTAAAACAGTGTTATTATAGCTAAGTGTACTACATGATAGAGGGTTTTTTTGACTACTAAAGCCAAATAGCGAAATTCTGATTTAAGTCTGAATGCTGTTAATGTGTTTAACAGTTACAAAGAATGCATTCTTACGGTAAAAGCAGGGGTTTTTTATTGGTATGGTGGCCTGTATGTTCTGAAAGTTAGATTCAGAACCCAAAAGAATTCTCCCAGCGTTCTGTTTTAAAGTTTCTCAGTTACATGTTAATTAGGGTAATCTTCAGTATTATATATATATGTGTTGTTTAGTTAAGAATATTTCATTCACTTTCAGACAGAAAAACTATTCAAAATACTGAAATAGGAGATTTGTCTTTGATAAAAAGAACAAATATGACCTCTTGATAGTCTTGCCAAAGACTTTGGAGAATCAGATATTGCTTCATATAAGATCAGTAATAACAGTGGAGTCGTAACTGAAATATTTATTCAAAATAGTCCTGTTCTGAAAACTTTAATCTGAAATTGCAGTAATGAATAATTTTGTTGGGAGTAGGATTGGCATCTAGTCAAGACAATAATTTATGCACTGTAAATCTAGGAGAGACTTTGTTAGATGGCTTTAAGTATCCACTTACCATTGAAAATCAAATCACTGTCTTGAAAGTCCACAGCATAAAACTTCTTGTGGGCTCACAGGACCAAACCCACTTGCTTAATGCAGGCTATCCATGTGTGGAATACCTGTGTGTCCTTGCATCTTTGTTGATGGCCAAAGAATATCTGAAGAAATCTCCAAATTCTAAATTTGCACTGTGGCTGGCTTCTAGAGGGGCACTGAGATTTCCTTTGAGAAGCTGTCTTGAAATAATTGAGCATACCAGTTGACTTCTTTTCCATGTAAATGTTTTGACAAACTGTGCTGGTCTCAAATTTAAAAATCCAGGGCATTGAAAAAAAAAACCCCAAAACTCACAAAAATCACTTGGTTGAAAAAAAGGTCTGATTTTCCCATGCAGTATCCCCCTGAGGTGCCAGGCTGAAGCAGGTGGAAGCTTCAGGGCTGCCTGTGCAGGGAACCTTCTATCACAGAAATCATTGCTGCACTACCTAGCCCAGTGGGTCTCCTGTGTCATTTCATCCTGAGATGCTTGAAGGGTGCTGTTGACAGTTACCTTGTTTGTTTTGGTTTTGTTCCAGGTTTCTGATTATGGTTATAGTTTAAAAGTATCTCTGGCTTGGAGGTTCTTTACAACCCATGCTCAATGTTATCAGTAGTTCTTTAATAATTGAGACCTTCAATCTTTCGACTGTTATAAGATTAAAGGACTGATGGACAGCCCTAGATAATAAATATGTGATTAAGGTGTAACAGTTGCTTTCTTCAAAGTCAAGTTGAAGACAATGAAAGTTTGTTAGTCTCTGTACAAGGAGCTAATAATAAGATTTAGAAAAATCTTTCCGACCAACTCCTCCTAGTATCCTTACAGTTTATCACACTGTATGCATGTTCCCTTAATCTGACCTGTTTCTTGAAGGTATTAGAACGAAATTCTGATCAGCTTATCGTTGAAATAAAGAAAGCTGATTGCTGGCTTCTACATTGCTTGCTTGCCTTCCTAAACTGCTGCCTATATTATATAAAGAGGAAGCACAGCACACACAGGTTGGGAGCAAATTGTCAAGTTCAAACAATCTAAACTTGAAACTAGAAAATAGTTGGTTTCTGTCTTGTTCCATTTTCTGTTTGTTTGGTTTGTTTTTGAAAATACAAATGTAGGTATTAAGATCTGTACCAGGACTGTATACTGAACAGAAATAATATTCAAAGTATATAATGCTATAATGCTGAACAGGCTGGCAGCATTTATGTGCTTAATTATGTCATGAAAATGTAACTAACTTCCCATTTTCAAGGTCACTTTAAAATCGGGGGTTTTTTTTCATTCATTTGGCATTTTAAAAATGAATCATTTAATATATAGAATAGTTATAAGTAAAAAATTCTCTTCTCAAGTGTACATATCATTCATAATTCCAAATGTACATAAGAATAAATGGTTTTGTTTTGAAGACATCAAAGACTCAAACTGAAGTCTGTTTTTCCCAACAAGACTGTTACAAATAACTATTAGTATTTCTTTCACAAGAATGTAATGCTGTAGTGATGTCAAATCTTTTATTGATGGTGCAATGGAGTTCTTGATATAAAACACTAATCTCTTTCTAAATGAGACATGCTTTATTTTGTGTACTAGAATATTTTGGTGATATCTGTGGTTTACCTCAGACTAGTGCTTCTGTGTATGATGAAATAGTAAGTATGCATGTAAGATTTTGTTATTGTTGGAAGAATCCATCCGACCACTGTATATCTAAAATGGGATTTATTCGAAGTGCCAGAGGGTAAAAGGTACTTTAAAACATTGTCCTATCTGATCTCTTCACAAAAGAAAGGAAGAGAAAAATGTTACTCTGTAGATTTCCAACACTGCCACTTTATGGAGGAAGGCAAAATAGCATCTGGAATTTTTGCCTGCTTGTGTTCCTCAAGGCTCAAGTCTGCTTGGCTCCTGTCTGCCACTTGCTACTGCTGGTTCCAGTTCAGGACAGTTAGGAAGAAGTCTTCTCCTGAGGCAACCTGAACACAAACTGCCTCGTGGGACTGCACCAAATAACCTTGAGAAGCTGATTGATTTTTGAGCTTCTTTCCCATGTGCAGTGTATATAAAGGACAGAGCTGACAATGCAAATCTGGCTTTAACATTAGCATTCCCTGCCTATGGAGAGATGTTCTTTGCCACTTAATTATTCTCTTAAAATGCTTGGATTTCAAATATAAATTCTTAAATATGAGCAAAACAAATTATACAAATTCAGGTGTTTAATTAAAGACTTCTCTGAAGGTACTGGAAATTTATAAACAGGTTTTTCAAGGTTGTCCATTTGGTATTTAAAGTGTGTACCGAGAGGGGCAAGGCTTCATCTGGAAGGGTGACTTCTGTGAGGATGACACTGTAATGAGTTAATAGATTGGCACAATGGGTGAAAAATTGGTTTTCAACAAATGCCAGTGGCACCACATCTATGATGGAATGCCATAACACAGTAGTTCATTTTGGAACAATCTGATTTATAAGTATAGATGAATTTGCAGTCCAGTCTCAGATGACTGCTTCTTACTTACACTAAATCCCAGTTATCCCCCGTCAAGTTATATAATTCCAGATGAATTCTTGTTTTACATAATTTGCTGTGACTATTACCTAACTTCTTCAGGCCAGTTAGATGATGCTTGATGGTGTTGGAGACACTGAACCCCATTGTAACTGTGAAGTATGTTGCTGTTCATTGCCATTCTTCAGGAATGTTTTTACTTGAAATAGAAACAAAAGTCATTCTGCCATTGATAAGTAAATTAACTATTCTCAGTATTAGGTTTGAATGCGATCCTCACTTTAAAGTACATGATTTATGCAGATAAATTTTAAAATTTATTGTGTTTGCTTGGAGTTTAAAATACATTTTAAAGTGCGCCTGTTAAAATTTAAAACTTTTTATTTCAGGCTGAGGTAAGAGGCAGTTAGTAACATTATTGAGAATCACCAAGACACAGCAATTTTTCAGAGTTCAAATGTTGGTAAGTCTGACTGCGTTGCACAGTGTGGTGAAGGACTCCAGCTGTTCACCCAGAAATTATTCCAGCTCTGTGGTAATTATATGCTGTAACTGATAGCAAAATTATATGCTAGAGAAATTAACTAATTTGTACCACACTAGCATGGAAAGTCCCACTTAGTAAGTGCTATATTAAGAATAATAAGGCAGTCCTTTCCTTGGACTCACAATCTAAATTTATCTAGCTACTTTTCATATACATATATATATATATGTATGTATATTTATATAACATGTTGCTTTCTAGTTAACTTCTGGAAAAAAAACCACTATGTGAAGATTGAAGATTGCATCTTCCAAAGGAAAAGTCTCAATTTAAAATCACAACTAAATAAATCAAATGAAACATGAACAGTTACAATGGTACGTTGAGTAGCTACAGTGTTAGATCTCAATAGGTGCTTCAAAAAGTAGGTTAAAATTAAGGGTCAAAAAGCAAACATCTTAATGCTCAATTCTTTGAGAGATTCCAGTCTGTGACTATAAAGCTTTATAGGATAGGTGGTATTCTTATGAAAGCCTTTATATCTATATACTTAGAATTACAGTTTCTTAGATTAAAACTAATCATTATTCATTACAGGTTGTCTGCCAGTGGGAAGTAGGTACTCAAATACTGTGTATAAACAGTTGGCATACAAAACCTAAAATTAGTTCCTCTAATTCCTGAGTATCATGACCAAAATAATTATCTTCAATTAGGGTCAGTAAAAATGAAAATTATCTCTAATCTGTCATGGTATATCATAGATTCTTAATATACAATTGCATGTGTTCATGTTCTTAAGCAGCAACAGGGGGAGATGAGCCAAAGGTAATGTAGATACCACCACTTAACATTTTACTTCATTTTATAAACGAAAAATTACTAGGCCCTCCAGTGCAATAAGAATGATGTAATGGATATGTTCAAATTGTTGAAAGCTTTTAATATAGAGAATACTTTCCATATAAAACACATTTAACACAAGCTCCTGCATACATTTGCATTTACCCTCGTTTGCCACCAAGTGCCACTGTTTCTCTATAAATGAAGAGCAGCATTGAGTGTTATGGGTACACTTTGGATTTGGAATTTAGAATGTCTCCATAATATTTAGAAAACTGTGTGAACTTGAAATGCCATCGATTGTTAAAAGAAAGTGGTTTCTGAGGTCCTGAAGTTAATGCTATTTAGATTCAGTAACACATTTTCATTTTAACAGCAACAGAGAATTTGAGTGTAGTTTAGTTTTAACTTATGTAAATATTTCTTTACCTAAATATAGCTTCCACAAAATATTATTTACATGCTTATTTCATTATTTATTACTGTAATTTTATGTGGTCTTTTATTCTGATGGCAGTGCAAAACCAAAGTCTTTTAATATTAAGCACCATACAAGCACAGATACTGCTCTCAATAGCAACGGGTGCTGTGGGTGAACATCTCTGAGCAAGTGCTCCAGGTGTGCACCTTGTTTGCTTATATTTGTCAGAAAGCATCAGAAGAGTAAACCAGGCATATTCAAGTTAAAGGTCATGTTCCTGTATAAAATTCAAACTGTCATTCATGTGCTGTAATGCTAGGGAAGAATAAGCTGAGAAGGAGTGTGCTGGCATATCTTTTTCAGTTTTTATTTGCTTGAGCTTTTGTCTTTTTTAAGTAATTAAAAGTTTCTAGGGACTATTCAGCTTTAGAGTTAAGATGTCCTTTGGTTTCTTGGGGTTTTTTTTCTTTTCTTAGGTGGGAAGGAATTAAATACAAGTTTAAGATTCATCTTGTAATCTTACAATGACCGATGTTTGGTTGTTTTTGCATAAGCTTGGGTGCTCATTTATTTTCTGCAGTTCCTCACCAGGAGTTACGCAAAGACTTACTCTGACAGCTATGGTTTTTACCATGGGTTTTTAGTAATCTTTTTTCACAAGTAAAGACGTCTGTTTCAGTTTCTCTCACAGAACTATGGAAATTTGTAAAATAAAAACTCAGGATAAACATGGTTTTTTGTTTCTGATATCTCTCTTATCAAAATCTTTAAGTCTATGGCATTTGAATCTAAATGTACTTAATGTCATAGAGTAAAAGCATCCTATGCTCAGATTCCCAGCTGACAAAATGGTGGTGGATTCTTCTATTAAGGTTATTTTCCTGTGTTTAGGTTTTTATTCTTGGCTATTTTTGCAATGAGCAAAACATTTCTCATAATCGAGCCATTTTTGTTTAAGGCCTGTCTTGTTAGAAACCCAGAAGCTTTCTTACCAAAGATTGGGAAAAGGAAACTAGGAGAAATTAAACATAACCATAACAAAGGATGTAATTGCAAGTGCTCAGAATGCCTCAAGAATTATTGTGAGTGAGTCAGGTGAACTTTTGTCTTGTCAGTTACTGCCTTAACATTGACTAGATTCTGTAACTAGCAGAAGCTAAAAATAATCACTTGCCTTCCTTCTTTACATTTCTCATCATAAAACTTTTTCAACATGGGAGGCAAAGTCTTTTTCGTGTCATTTCTTTAAAGAACAGAATCTGGCTGAAGTTGATCAGCTAAAATTTTCAGGATCTGGTGCTCTCAGCCAATCCCATGTTCCAGAAGAAATGAGAAATGATTTTCTGCTGATCCTTTTTTCTGTGGTATTTTGTTATATTGCAAAGTTATCCACAAATTGATGGGAGGACTGACTTGTTCATGTACAGAACATCAACCTTCACAGAGATTCCTTGGAAAAAAACCCTGTCTTGCTTCCTTAGTTGATTGATACCGATGGTCTTGCTGAGTGCCCAAGACAAGCACATCTAGAATATGTCCCTGGTGCTATGGCTCAAATGGTTGTTCAAATGTATGTTTAATTTAAGATTTATATAAATTTTATTCTAAGTATTCTACATTTACCTGGATAAAATTATGTGTTCTCCCATTTGCAAATGAATTGGTTGCAAAAATCGTGAAGAAAGTCCAGATGAATAAAAACAGTTGAATGTGTAAAACTACATGGACCTTGGAATTAATGAAGGGAACAGCCCAGTTTTGACATCAAACATTCAAAATGTTACCAAAACTGAAGAAAGATGGGTGAATATTTGGAAATAGTGCATAATTCATTGGTCTGACTTCATTAAGTGTTTGTATAACCCTTATCATAAGTATCTAATAAATAGGGACTAAAAGGACAGAGGGCTTATAAGCAAGGAGTCGCTTCAGATAGCATTTGCCTTTTTCTTTCTATAAATTAAAAAATACCTAAGGCTGAGACTGTAACGATCCCTTAAGAGTATAATATACAGAGTTCAGAGATATATGTAGTAGTTCTGCTTACAAAACAGCAGTTACTTATGTATCGATCACATAATTCATTCAACCTTTTCCCCCCTTAACTACTTTGTTTTTCCTTCAGTTTCTCTGTTCTTGAATTTTTCCACATGCAGGAATTCATTACTAACAAAACCTTGACCAAAGAAGTATTAAGAAAAGTGTATGATTAATGTTTGTGATATTCAATTAATAAACATGTTTATATCAGTGCTTCTTTCCCGTTTCTTCTGCCTTTGGTCCAGCTCCTGTCGATTTTATTTGTCTTGGCAATTTGGATTGTAAAATATTCCAAGAAGACCAGACTGTCCTGATGTTGTTATGTGTTCTAACATAGTTGTAGCCTAAACTCTGTTTTTGGTTGGTTTATAGTAATTTACCTAATAAATAGAAGCACCTGTTAATAAACTTTTAAAATTGATTAAAATATCTCTTAATTGATTTTAGGCAATGTTGCTCCAGGCTCTAAAATTTTCAGTTTGCCTACATGATTTTCTTTCCTTCTCTGCATCAACCATTACCTTGAAATTCCTATTTTATTTCCATTTTTAAAATACTTTATAATATATTTTAATAATTTCTGCTATTGATAGTGTATTGATGGGGTAGATGGTGCCAAGTTTTACCTCTACGTGAATCGCACAATGGGATGTTATATTATTAATGTACTAGAATGAGTTAAGGTGTTAACGACTGGTAGTTTCAAGAGTTTCTTCAAAGCAAAGCTGCTGAGGTGCCATTCAGGGAATCCTTGAAGCACTTGGCACTGTGTCCTACTAATTTACATTTAGTACCTCCTAGACCCTGAGTTAGCCTTTTGAACACATTTCGTTGTACGTGAGGCAGGATCTGAATGTTGCGTGCAGATGGAGTAAGAGGCTTGTTGTTTAACCTTTCTCTGTCTGCACCCGTTGGGCAGAATTGGCATAGTTTAATTATGTGGTGAGAATACAGTCTGCTATGCGATAAATGAGAAAAAACTCAGAAGCAATCTGTTAGAAGCAGAGGCTGTTCAGTGTAGAACAGTGAAATTCCTACAGGGAGGTATCTTACTTTAACAGTGTGGCTACTCTGATTCAGCTCTGTGCATTCCAACTCTCAATGGAGTTTTGCAGTTTGTCTTTTGAATTGTTTTGTAAATTTAGAATGGAGATGTTTCATAGTAGTTTCTTTTTCTCTGTCAGGCAACCAGCTCTATGCATGTCTTGGGAAGAAGTGAAAGCAATACATGTGCTTGTCTCCTGCTGCAAGCTGAAGAGGCAGAAAAAAAAAGATTACTCCAACTGTGTAGTTGAGCAGATGATCATGGAGGAGTTTGGGAGATGTTTACCACAGATCCTCTGTGCATAATTAAAATCTAAAGGATTGAAAGTTGAATAATGTTTAATGTACTATAAAGCCAAGAAGTATTAATATTGATATGTTACCCTGCTCTCCACAGTTTTGCTATTTAATGATTTTACTTTGATCTTTCATAGGAATGATTTCATTGACTTCAGCTGAATTCTTTCTGAATTATCCTGGTGTAAGTGAAACCAGCACCATACCTAGCATTTTTCTGAGTAACTTAATGCTGTACAAAGTTTAGTATATTTTTTAGTATATTTTTTACTAAAAGATTTTCTCTGTAGTTAAGACTTTCTGGGCTGATTCTTCAGTCTTTACCGAGACTTTAAAGTAAGTTTAATTTGAAATTACTTAATTGGATATTTATGTGGGTCAAGAGGTAGTAAAAACTGAGTAAGAATTTGCTATCTTCGTTTGGTTGTTTTATGAATTGTGATGCAATTTCACTGTAGACAAATCTACTAAGTTTAGCTTTGGGTCTTCTCTGTTTTGGCAACTTATTTCTGTTGTCTTCAGGCGTTGTATTTTTTGAAAACAGAGTAATGTTGTCAGTATGCTTGGTATTTAGTGTTGGGAAAAAACCCCATACCAGGGTTTGTTCAATATTATATTTGTTAGATTTATGAGCCTCATAAAGAATAGGAAGAAGATGACCCCCTCCTAGCTCGTACTGTAAAGTACAAGAGTTTGAGATTGGAAAATCTTTTATGTACATAGCATATAGGATTGAAATTTGCTGAATCCTACATTTGCAATCCAGTTTCCCCTAAAGGCTGGAGTTATTCATTTTTCTTATGTGGACATTTTCTCCATGAAATTTCTTCCTCTTCTCACTGTTACAATAGTAGCAGATTTTCTTTTCTCTAACAAGTAAACTATTTCCTGACATATTTATGGAAAAGAAAAAAAAACTAAAATGGTCATCTAAATGAATTGACAGATAATATAAAAATTAATGCTTTTTGGGTTAAGAAGTTATGCTAAGTTAAAAATACATTCTTAGGTTTTTTGGGCATTTATGCTTTAAATTGTAAAAGTATTCTCCATGTCATGTTGATACATGAAAAATTCTTTACAGCAGGTGAGATTGAATGCTATTTTAAAATTTTGTTTAATACAGGGGAGGGGTTTTTTATTACTGGGAGTTGACATGTAAGTGGATTGCAGTTTATATCTCTGTTTTTAACAACTGCTGCTGGACGTTGCTGAAGGCCACAGGGGAAAATGGATTCTCAAAGTGCTCCGTTATGGCACTATCTGTACATCTCAGCCATTCCTGGGCCCTTCAGTTCCTAAGATGGTTTCTCTTGGTTTTGGAATAAAAGCATTATCTTAAAAAGCATTTGTCCCCAGATAGGGTTACTGTGAGCTCATGAATCAGAAGAGCACACAGAGGCTGTAGGGTCGGTAGACACTCCTTAAGGAAGGAAAGGCTGAAGAAAAGCCTGTATTGCTAAATCATGCCTTGAAATCAAATCTTAGAAATGAAGTTACTGAAATTCCCAGTAGGGATGAGTTTTAGTAAGATTAACACTAGTAAACAAGAAACTAGGGTTAGGACTAATGACACAGACATGGATTAAAAGTAGAAATTAGGAATAGAAATTAAAAATTAAATTTAAAATTATTGAGAGGAATGGAAAAAAAATACATTTTGAGAGGAACTGTTAGAATTCTTGAAAAAACAAATTTCATGTAATACAATCTCATCTCCAGATGCATCTTAATTTGAATACACACATCAGGAGACAATGCCATAATATAAAATGTCAAGTTACTAAGCCCAAAAGAGAGATGAGCTCAAATGATGAGGAAAAAATGAAAATTAAGAAGAAAAATAATAAAATTTTGACTAGTCAAGTGGTGGAAAAGTAATATAGAGGAAAAAAAAATCACAAGGGATATTTAAAAGAAGTAATACAGAGAATTAAAATGTAATCAGAGTGGAAATGATAAGAAATTTCTACTGCCAAAAGTAAAGGGTAGGAGAGCTACAAATAGCACAATAAAGGAAATGAATGAAGAAGATATGAGGTACAGCTTTGAGCAATATCCCTAGGCCCTCATCTCTGTAAAAATGCTATATAATGCTGAGACTTTCTCTCAGGGTGCCAGCTAAGATGCCTTGAGGGAAGATTTCTGCATTTCTTATGTAAATTTTGAAGTCACTGTATAAGTGAGATGGGCATAAATGAAATTAATAACGGTTTGATAAAAAATACAAGGCACTGGAATATGTAAGAGTTTACACTGAAGTAACAGAAACCCAACTACAAGATGTAAAAAGCTGAAATTAATTATCTTTTTTCATTATAGAGAGGTAAAACTGCTTTGATTTAATATATTCTATATTTCAAATGGTATAAATTCAGACTGTAAAAACACTCCTAGGTGATGACTAGGATTGTAATTACATTCTGAAAAGAAAAAAATAAATACAAAGCAGTATTTGATAATATATCATGTAATAGACAAGCCTAGCAGAAGCAATATTTTTAAGTGTTAACAAACTGAAAAACTCTCTCAGAGTTATATATTCAATAAACAAAGCTAAAACTAGCTCTTACAAATTATGGTTTTTGCAGTCAGTAGTGAAAGTATATGAGAACAAAATTAGCACAGTCATATATTTCTTCCTGAAACAGTCAGGTAGGAAATATGTATCTGTTTTTGTAACTAAGTGTAACACTTCTGTACTAAAGAAAAGTTGGTTTCATAACAGAAGTGAAAACTGTTGTGGGGAAAAGGGCACCAGAAATCCAGTCCTGAGGATGTCAAGAGATTGACAGCTGTACAGAAAAGATGGAGAAGAAAAATTTTAACTGAATAGAATCAGAACATGTAGGTACTATATAAAGGGGAAAATAGCTTTTCAAATAAGTTTATGATTTGCCTCTCTGTTTCATTGAAGGATTTTCAAAATCGGATACTAATGAATGGAACTTCTTCAAATGACTTAATGTGAGCAAGAAGATCTAAGCAGAATTGCCTTCAGTCACTGCTGCTTCATTTAGCAAAAGAAACCATGTGCCCAGCAAATAAGTAAAAAGGGAAAGGATCAGTAAGAGATGAAGCATGGATAGCTCTCTATAGCAGCTACTGCGCTGTTCTTGGTTCTTCTTTTCACAGTATTTTATAACTTGTTCAACTTCTGAACATATGTATCAGGAATATATGATATTCACGTTTCTGAGGAAACTGGCAGGAATTTAAATGGGCATAAAGTCATGCATTACCATGAATTACTTACATTTTAAGCTTACAGATAAAACACAAAAGCCATTTTGAAACTGTCAATTTGTCAGTCTCATCTGAAAAGAACAGGTATGTTCATCTTTTAAAAATATGTAAGGATAGAGATTATTTTGATGGGTACAATTGCAAAGTTATTTAAAGCAAAAATTCTCATCAAATGAAAATTTTTCAATTTCAGGTTTTACCGACAGGCAAATCAAACGGTACTCTGAAGGCTTGGCAAATTGTAGTCAAGATCTTTGGTGCAAAAACCAGGGGTCAGCACATCAGGATTATTTCAGAGAGGTCTCTGAAAGAAGTTCAGACCCTTCTAGGAGGTCTCTCTTGGCTCATAATCATGGAGTTCAGCTGAAGGATGTTGTAATGTGGTATGTGAGAACTTACTGAAGGGTATGGATTGGTACAGAATAAAAGTTATGTGAAGAATGGAATTTCTCATATATATAAATATATGAGATATATATTGGATGAGAGAAGTGAAACACAATACAATCCACTCCATGAGATATTTACACAAAAATTGAAAGCTGCTATTTGATGCCTTCCCTATTAGGTTTGGAGTTTGCCCCTGCTTGATTACACCAGGTGCCATCAAATCTATTCAACTATTCTTAAAGTTCTTGGGGATTAAATGTTTCCCACATTCTGACAGAAGACCTCCTTCTCTTTTTACACTGTATGGTCCATTTGAGAAGCTAACATATATGGACAGAAGAAGAAAAGGGTGAACATCAAAAGAGCACAAATTTTGATAAAAAGCAGCATTCAGAGGAACATGAAAGCAAATGGAGATATGAGAGACACACCTCAGGAAGAGTTGGAGTAAAGTAACAAGGTGTAAGAAATAGCTTCTAATTCTGTATTAGTTTAGCATTGGTTTGAGGAACGGGGAGGGCAAAAAGAAAGATGTGAATTATATGGTGAATCAAAAGGTCCCCCTCAGTTACCAGTATTTGTTCATATCATACAGTTATAAAAAAGCTTTATACTCCTCTAGGGAATATTGGAAAGTATATTTTTAGTAGAGAGAGGAAGCTCTTTGTATTATGTTATAAAATGCCAATAAATCTCCATTTGGAATACTGTGTACAGTTCCGGTCATCTGTGCTCAAGAAAAAGAAACTTAATTTAGAACAGATGCAGTCCTCAAAGTCTCCTGGGACAAATGAGAGAATGGAGTATCTGTCTTTAGGTGGAGAGATCAAAGGAGTTTGATTTAGTCTAGGCAAATTAAGTCTGAGAGGACATATGATTCCTCTTTAAAACTAAATTCAGGGGATAAATATTAAAGAGGGATAGAAGCCATTAAAGATAAAGGATACATAGCACTCAAATTTGGACTGGAAAGTAAGTTTTCCTAACCCTTCAAAGAGTGAGGTTCTGAGATGTTCTTCCAGATAGGGTAGTGTGAGCCAGGAACCTAAACTATTTAAAAATGGAACTTCAAAAATTGTGTCATTAAAACAGATTTCCTGTTTACCTGTGGAACAACGTTTTGGGTGTCTATATATATTGGCATATTCAGGAGATTCTGAAAGGAAAGACAGTAGATTATGCCATTTTTCTTTGCATGAATCTCATACTTCAGGGCTTTTATAGTCACCTGTGGCACCTAGAAAAATGTTTCTCCTCCTTATTATGTCATTCTTAGAACCTCTAAGTACTGAACACTAACAGATGCTGAGGCAAAATGCAGACATTTTGTTCACCTGTGTGTTAACCTGTGTGTTTACCTTCTTAGAGATATTAAATAGTTCTGTTTAAAAGCTTAAACTTGAATTGGTCAAACACACTTTCAGATCATGAAAGAATTTTAAACTACATGAGACAGGGACTTTTTTTGGATGTTCTATTTTATTTAATGTTCTGCCAATTTAAAGATTTACTTGATGGTGATGCTCTCAGTTTCTGATTCTTTCTGTGGCATGGTACTGTTTTTAATCTCTTGATTCATGTATGAGAGAGACAAGAAAGTGCTGGGAATTGTTAGGGGAATGGGAAGTTAATGTTCCATGGTTTGTTTCAAACTGAACACAGATAATGCTTATTGTCAATAAGGGACTGGGTTTGAGGATCCAACCCTGGGTGCCTAAATTCCACACCAAAGAACTGCACAATAGCTGAGCAAGTAGAGCAGAAGAGCTCTGGTTATTGTTATTAGATCAACCTAAGTCTGCTTGTTGCCAGACAAGTCCATAATGATGAGGCAAATGTGATGTCAAACCAGGTATTCAAATCTGTGAGCAAGGATCAGGCACAGATATATCTATGAAGCAGCTCAGGACAGAGCAAGGCCTGAGCTTAAATACAGCTCTTGAATGAAGGAGGGAGGCCACCAACAGCTCTTTCACACAAGTCTGACCCAAGGCTACAGCTGTACCCTGTCAGAGCTGGCCTCCATCAAGGCAGCCAAGCCCCTGGAGGGGAGAAAGATGTTGCAGAGTCTGTTGGTGCATTGGAGTGGTCAGAGCAACAGGTTTATTGAGCTGTCCCGAGTTCTGTTGATTAGGCAGAAACCTGTAAAGCATCTATCCCTTTTTATTCCTCTCAAATAAACAGCTTGTCCCCATATTACCCATTTAACTCTTCCAGTTCTTTAGGGTTTGTGTTTGGGGTGTTTTTGTTTGGAGAGTGGCAGGGTGGTGGTGAGGGGTGCATTCTTGCTTGGGAGTTTTAGCCTTTTGTCAGTGACCCCAGTAAGTCAACATGTGCCTTTTCAGTATCTGTTCAGTCTCCACCCAAAGAGAATTGGGGATACTCCCTTTTCCTTCTCAGTATTTTTAATATAGAAATTTCTCCTTTTACTGTCCTATTAATATAGCCCCACATTAAGTTTGACTATTCCATTGTCTGCTGTATCTGATTCTTTCTTGCATCCTGTTGCATTAGCACTGGCCAGGTCTGGCCTTCTGAATGTATACCTTAACAATTAAAACTGCTGAAAGGGGTGAACTTTGTACTGATATAAAATTATTGTATTCATTACATTCTATTATACTGCATCGATAGTGGTAGCAGTAATCTCTTATAGGATGACTAAACTCTAATATAATCATTTAATCCCTGTGTTTAGGTGATTTTGGTTTAAGTTTTTCAGTTGTAGGAATACCTCCCCACACACCCCCCACAAAAAAAAAAAAAAAGGAAAAAAGGTATTGCCATACCTGTTGTAGTGACAGTTCTATGTATGTCATTCTGTAGAGCTACTTCTGATCAGTTGGTAAAGCTCATGAGCAACTTTGCACATATGGTTTTCATTCCAGCTGTTGCAGTGTGGCAACCTGCTGTGGCATGTTTTATGTTGCTTATTCACTATAATGCTTTTTTAAAATCATATAAATAAATAAGTAAACTATGTCAGACCTTCTGAGAGGTGCTAATAAGTAATAAGTTTACTAGTTATTTACACATTACAGAGAGAAATTATGTGGTTTGTGACTAAGAAGCCAAAGAGGGACTTTGGAGATCCAAGTTCATTTTTGCGCTGTGCCACATACTTCCAGGTCTTGAGATACTCACTGAATTTCCATGGCTTTTATTCAGGAAAATATTTGAATGAATACTGAATAATAAAGTCCATCATATTGTCAAGGACCTTCTTGAATTAGGACTCTTGGAAGTGGGATGGCAGGCCCCTACCACCACCTTGTTTTCAGTTATGAGTAACTCACCCGAAGTCTCTCCATATTTACTTCAGCAAGGTCTGAGTCAGGCTTTTAGAAAGAAAAAGAAATATCAGACCCTGAACAGGGTACCTCACAGAATGGCACCCTGAGCCCAGCTGGGGCCTCAACTATAACATAAATTATATGTATGGAAAAAGAAGAGGTGTATAGTTAATTTCCAAAACCTAGTAGCTATCCTGTAACTGTATGCCAGAATAATGCTTTCATAAATCTTCATTACAGAGTGGATATTTGCCATTCAGTATTACCCACTTCAGAGACCAAATGTGACTCATTATTAAATTACTTCAATCTGTGCTGATGTAGAAGCACCCCTGACACATCTCTTTGTGAGCCATTTCTTCAGAGTAATTGCATTAGTAATAGCCGATTACACAGCAATCTTATGTTCCTACAAAATTAAGGTAATTACTGTAGCTAAAAACACATCCCTCTGTATTCTGTCCTAGCAAGGAAGCTGGTAAAAGGCAGTGTAATGCTTCAATTCTTTGTAACAAGAGAAACATTAAGATATAATTACATTATTGATGTGGCGTAGGAGAAGTTTTCATATCTGAAAGGAGCATGGAAACAAAATCATAGTTTGAAGCTGTAAAATCCTAGTCTATAAAGGGGAAAAAAAGATCATTTGCATTTAGGTTCCTTAACAAGTATGGAGGAAATGTATTTGAAATACATGAATGAGTTTGTGTTCTGTACTTTGAAAGTGTTAGATATCTGTCTTTGAAGTCGATTTTATTATGCAAAAGTGCATTTTTCTCTGAACCAGATTATCCAAAGAAACCGATATGAATATATTTTTTTACTGAGCAAATAGGTATTAATTTGTTAATTTAATGGCAAACATCCTGAATACTAGGGTCAGATTCTAATTAGACTGTGTGCTATAGAATTTCATTTGTATTTTAATTTTCACCTTTCTTTTTGTCTTTGAGGGAAACTTGACACTTCACATTTTCTTTAATATGTTATTAGAAGTTTAATGTAACAGCTGAGGAGGAACAGTCAGGCCATTGCCTGTAAATATAGGTAAGGAATTAAAACCTAAATATTCTAGAAAGGATACTGAAAAGCTAATCTCTTCACAAGTATTATGCAGTGTCAAAATTCATAAACAGAGGGTACCACTAGGTCATTTGAGAGGGGCAGTTTGCGTTTGGTTGTGGGCTGATGAGAGTCTGTTGCATGACGTAAGTACTACTTGCAGATTTTGCTTTCTGTTGCATTAATGTTCCATGTTTGAATTACTGAATGCAAGCTGATGGCCCTGGAGTATATATGATATACAAAACTGATCAGAATAATATGGTGCTCCAAATTGTTTTGATTACAAAGACAAATTCTGGCAACTGAGTATGGATTGTTCAATTGACATAGCAGAATATGAGAAAGTGTCAGGTTAAGCTAAATTCCTTTTATGCAAGTGTCTTAGCAGCTATTATAAATAGTTGCCATCTGTTAGTAATATTTGTGGGGAATGAAGTGGCTCTTTTAAAGTGTATAAAAATGAGAAATCTTATGGGATCAGAGTAACAAGTTTAAAAACATATTTTTTGCAGGAAGAGAAATTACGGAAGATAATACTGTGTTTTTCTATTTCATTTCAAAAGGACTGGGGACAATGGACATCAACTTCAGTAGGAAGCTGTCCAAAATTACCTTTTTTTTCATATTCATGTAATTAATCCAGCCTCATTTGATTGCATACCTTTTCTCTTGTGTCTTGTTAAGAAGCCTGTTAAGATGTGGATACTGTCAGAAGCAGTCCTCAAGAGAGATTCTGACTGCAGGGAATATAATAACAATAATAATAATAATAAACAGATTATGAGAAACAATTGTTATGAGACCTATTTTTTCAGACTGAGAAGTTTTGAAGTTTCAAGCATCTTTTCAGTTTGATGCCTAAAGTATCAGACTGTGTGCTGCTTCACAGGGTGATCCTGAGAAACCCATTTTTTCAGTTTTCTGATTATGCACTTACTAAGTACTGGGAAAATTTAATTTAGGGAGATAAATACAGAATAGCCTTCTTCACTGGAAATGAATATGTGAATATGAAACATCATTTTTTTCTCTTCAGTAGAAATGAGTAGACTTTTTTTTTTTGGTCACTTATGTGTTATAACATTATTGCTTCATTTAAGAAAGGATTTATTTGCAGCTTTATACTGTTTAACTGAGAATCTGTCTTGGAGTGTTGAAAAATATTCCTCCTCGGGAGCTGTACTTGCAACTGGAGCTACTAGTGGGATTTTCATAAGCAAATGGGCCATCTTGAATATGTTGTTTTCTGCATTATAGTGCTGGGACAGGCAGCAAGGAAAGATTTTGCTTTCTGATGCAGGGACAGAATTGGTCAGTGAGTGAAATCAGTAGAAGTCTTTCCCTTGACTTCAGTCAGTTATGGAAGGCAGTGATCTTATATATGGGTCTTGAATTTTTGCAGTATTGCTCTTTTAGCAGAGCTTAAGGAAATAGTGAAAAAATCACCCAGTAGTTTTTCTCGCTTTGCTAAAGCACAGAAGATAGAACAGGTGTTAAAGAAGAAGCCACTGCCTGAACATTCTCCCACCATTCACGGAGTTGCCCACACACCACCACAGGCTTTAACTGCTGGGACAGAGTGCCTTTGCAGGGAACAGCTCCAGTGAGCCAGTGGGTGCCCCTTTTGTAAAAATAAATAAATAATTTAATAACATGGTGCAGCAGCAGGTCAGCTCAAGCTGGGTGCCTCCAGAGAGTGACCCTGAACAAAGAGGCCCCTGGACTTTTATACCCTCCCAGTCTATACACTCGTTTTTTACATGCCCTTCATGTGCCTTGCAAGCACCTTCTGGTCTAATGATGATTTTTGATATGGGGTCTTCTAACACCTTATTGGATTCTTTCTCTGTGTTTACACAGGTAGGCTGTTAACTCTTCTTATCTTGTCAAATTTCAGCTTCTGCTGATGGTTGTAGTCTCCTTGCCTTCTGGTATGTACTTCTGGTACACTAGCTCAGCCAGCAGAACATGGGAAACTGAAAAGTCCTGGATATAGAGTAAGCACTACTTAGTTGTTTAGCAACAACTAAACATCAGTGTGTTATCAATGATATTTGCATACTAAATTTGAAACACAGCACTGTACCAGCTACTAGGAAATATAGGAATGTTCATGAAACTGGCAGTAGCAATATCCATTAAACATTTCTTCAGATTTTTGAGCTCTGTTCTGACAAAGTTGGAGAAGAAAGCAAACCCTGTAAGTTTAATTGAACTAAAATATATGAAATAGTAACAGATGATACATGTTTGTTGATGATTTTGGCAATGGCCTTTTTGAAGGACAGACTTGCTACACGGTTTAACTTCTTTTTAAAAATAATGTGATCCCTTGCACACGTGGTGTTGTAAAAGATGTGTGTAATCTTCTGTGTCATGAGATCAAAAAGACTGTGTCTACATGGAGGCATCTCGTTCACTTTAGCAGCCTGAAATGTGGGAGTGATAGGCCCACGCACAGAGAGAAGCTGAATATAATCGTGGAGTTGAATGACTGTTGTAGTATCATATATGACAGGTTTTGGAAGGAAGCTCTTTGAGGATAGCAAAGATATGTTTATCTTGTATTTGAATAATGCTGTTTCCCACAGACAATTTTGAAAATTCTAAGGAGAACTGTAAGCTTTTCATTTACTGACATTGTCTCGTGCATAATGTAAGGAGAAAAAAAAGATGAGCCATATTAGCAAGTCTTTAGATTTCATAACTTTCAGATGTAACTTTAATGAGATAAAATGAATATTTATCTTGGAACAAACTGATTTAACACTTTCTGGTCTTTAAGGACACTTATGCTGTCATATTTCCAGTAGTTACATTCAGTTGACTTTTTTTAGCATGAGGAGAGGTTTGCAGCAAACAGCAGTAAAGCTTTGTTTTATTAGAAGCAGCTGATATATGTATTTTGTACATCTTGTTACAATGCTCACAATGTTCATTGGTGTTGAACTCAGGTTTTTTTAGTCTAAAGCCTAAATAAATAAAAACAAAAAAATGTATGTAGTCCCTGGGCATTCTGCTGAAAACAGTGCTTGGTACTGATGATTAATTTTCCTAACCAATTCTAGCTGCACTGAGAAAAAGTACTTTTCCCTGACGTAAGCAGGTGTTTGATTTTGGTTCTACATCTGTACAGCAGCTGCTGCAGATGTATGCCTGTCTATCTTACAAATCTGCAGCCCTGTTCTTGCTGAGCCTTGAAAGCAGCTCATCCCATACTAGGAGTTGAAAGCTTAACCTTGAATGTTCTGCATAGGCCAAACTGAACTATGGCGCTTTCTTTCCATTACAGTAAGCCAAGTGTAAGGCAGAGGTTGCTCTTGCAAGAGAATTGCTTTTCAATTACTTTGGTCTATTTTCTTTTAACCTTGCAGCAGTATCCCTATGGGCTAAGTCAATGAAACCAAACCTAGATGTTCATTTCCTCAACTGACTTTGTGAACATCCTTTATTTTCCCATTTAAAGCTTAGCTTCTGCCATTAATCTTCTGGTAATGATTATTTTTAAAGGCACTATTCTAGGAATATTCTGGAGCATATCTTTTAAGTCTATCTTTAGTATATTTATGTTTAATCACCTTTCTTGTACAAAAATGGGTTTTTTTCTAAACCATTGACCCAGTCTGCAAACTGAAACTCTCACAATTCTGCTAATTTCTGATGTTTCTCAGATGCAACTGAAGAATTAGGAATTATGCTGAAGACTCCCAGGTCTCTTTCTTAGGACTATTACAAATTCATTCTTGCCCTCATTGAAATAGTGGGAATGTAACCTCCAGAAAAAGTGGAATCTTCAGGTTGTGCTGTTGCATTGTGAGACAGTGGCACTTCAAAAAATCACTTCCCAAAAGTATAACTCTGCTTTATACTCATGGAAAGGGATTTTAGTGTTATAAACACTGAAGAAGTTCATCTTGCCATAACACTGAAATAATTCTTTATTTCTGCCACCTCGCATCATCACATGCTGTGTATGTGGTACTTGAAGGCACACAGAGGACAGGGAGGTAATTTAGGTCAGCCAGCATGGCTTCACCAAGAGAAAGTCCTGTCTGACCAACCTAGTGGCCTTCTACAGTAGAGTGACTAACTACATCAGTGAACAAGGTAAGGGCTAGATGTCATTTGTCTGGAATTGCCTTTGCCACAGTCCCTCACAACAGCCTTCGCTCTGAATTGGCCAGAGAAGTATTTGATAGGTGAACTGTTTGGTGAATAAGGAATTGGTTGGATGGTTGCATCCAGAGGGTAGTGGTCAACAGCTCAGAGTCCCCACAGACATCAATGGTGAGTGGTGAATCTCAGGGGTCTGTACTGGGACCAGTGCTATTCAATGTCTTCGTCAATGACATAGATAAAGGGATCAAGTGCATTCGCAAGAAGTTTGCAAACGACTCCAAGATGAGTGGTTAGGTTGACACACCTGAGGAACATCTGAAGGAGCCTGGACAAGCCCATGAGGACCTCATTAGATTTAACAAGACCAAGTGCAAGGTCCTGCACCTGGGTTGAAGCAACCCCTGGTATCAATACATGCTGGAGTTGAACAGATCAAGAGCAGCCCTGCCGAGAAGGACTTGGGGGAGTTGGTGGATGAGAGGCTGGACATGACCTGTTGATGTGCACTTGCAGCCCAGAAAGGCAATTGTACCCTGGGCTGCATCCAAAGCAGCGTGGGCAGCAGGTCAAGGGAGGTGATTCTGCCCATCTACTCCTCTCTGGTGAGACCCCACCTGGAGTGCTGTGTCCAGCCCTGGGGTCCCTAGCACAGGAAGGATATAGACCTTTTGGAGTGGGTCCAGAGGAGGGGCACAAGGATGATTAGAGAGCTGGAGCACATCTCCTGTGAGGAAAGGCTTAGAGAGTTGGGATTGTTCAGACTGGAGAAGAGAAGGCTTCAGAGAGACATTATTGCTGCCATCCAGTACCTTAAGGGAGCCTACAAGAAGCTGCAGAGAGACTTTTTGCAAGGGCATGTAGTGACAGGACAAGGGGGAATGGCCTTAAACTGAAAGAGAGCAGATATGCAGAAGAAATTCTTTGCTGTGAGGGTGCTGAGGTACTGGAACAGGTTGCCCAGAGAAGTTGTGGATGCCCCTTCCCTGGACGTATTCAAAGCCAGTTTGGATGGGACCCTGCGCAACCTTACAAGAACTTTCTTATAGCCATTCCATAACAGAATATATTGATTTGCATAATTTCATTTAGCACACTTGTCATATCATAAGCAATTTTATTAACATGCTTTGATTTTCTGTGATAGTTTAAATATCTATTAATGTTTTTAATGTCTTCATCTAAGTAAGCATATAATTTTATTGTTCAGGGGAGAAACTTTTGGATAGGCACAACACAGAAGTTGATTAAATGTCAAGCATTCTAAGAGGTGGTGCAAACGTGTAACCTTCCTCTTTGGTCCTGTGTTTTACTACAGCAAAGAAGGACTATAAGAGGACTTAAAAACCTCTGAGTGAGAACACATCAGTTCTTTGAAAAATTTGTGTTGTTTGCTGAGGATCAGATCATACACATTATGTTTAATGTTTTGATCAAGTGTTTTGTTTGAGGGGATAAGTTAAAAATTCTGGTTTAGGACATAGCTGAGATAACTTGTTGCCACAGAGGGGTCCCCCAGGTAAGCAGACTACTAAATATTGCACTTGTTATGGCGTATAGAGGGGTACTGTTGTCCTGAACCGAGTTCTTTCACCCACTGTGCAAGAAGCCAATCCACACACAGAGCCGAGGCATTTGATTTATTTCCAGTTCTGCACAGAAAGGGGAGCTAGGTGGCAAATCCACAAAGCTACACACAGGGCACACAAAAGCAGGTATACTTACAGGGTTACAACCTTAGGCTATTTGCATATCTCAGTTAAGTCAATGGGCTAAGTTGCTTTTGGCTCATCCTTCCCCCACTTCAATTTAGAGACATTGTGTCCCAAGGAATCATGGCACGTGCTCGGTGAGTAGATGTCTTCTTGTGGTCAGGGAGTACCTGAGTGAGGAGTGTGTTTTTTACTATTATAATGAACAAAAGTTCATTGCTAGGGCAAGTTTTCACCACAGAAGCTGTCAGAACTGTGGGTTTGTTAGCTCATTATTAAACATCCTGGATAAGATGGGAGTTACTGATTTTTGTTTACGCACCCCTCCACCCACCCACCCCCCATCCCCCCGTCAAGAACCTAGGCCATCAATTTTGTCTTCTACATGCCTATGGTTATTGTTTCCATTGCTTAACCTCTTTGTTCTTTATCTTGTTATTTGGAACGTTGCTCCTGGTACTCATCAGTATCTCTCCCTGAAGCGTTACCTTAAGCTATCCCTTTATTTACAGAAACCTGTGCTGCACTAGTGTGAATCATACTGACAGTGCAGTGTAATCACCTATTTCCATGTGTTTCAGGGATAATGTATGCTGATATACAAAGTGTCACTGTGTGCTGTGATGTCTTAACTGCTGCATGTGAAATTCAGCATAGCTTGCATTTTTGTTTCTCTGTTAGCAGATCTACCAAGAGAGAAAAAATAACACGATGAGGAAAACACAGGAATATCTTCCAAATTTTCCACAGAAGTGTTGTCTAGCTGAAGTTCTGAAAATGAAGAAATGAACTTTTTTTCCCAAAGATTGTCTGCCCATGCTTAGTGGCAATAATAATTCGAAATTTTTTTAAGAGAAACATATCATATGCCCAAGGGAAACAACTTCACTTTAACTAACATGAATGCTATTTTCCTAGGATCATTTTCTGTTCAGTTGTGCCAACTCTGAAGCAGCATATGACTCGCTGCTCTGCTTGAGGAAATTGTAGACTGTGATGAGGTCTCCCTTCAGACTTGTCTTCTCTAAGCTGAAGAAACCAAGTGACCTCAGCCACTCCTCACAACTTTTGCCCTTGAGACCATTCACTATCTTGGTTTCCCTCCTCTAGACACACTGTGATAGTCTGATGTCCTTATAATGAAGCACCTAAAACTGCACATAGTTTTTCAGGTGGGGCCACAGCAGTGCAGCGTAGAGTGGGACAATCAGGTCCCTCAACCGCCTAGCTATTCTGTGCTCGATGTACCCCATAACATGGTTGGCCTTTTTGGCTGCCAGTGCACACTGCTGACTTGTATTCAACTTCCCTTTGACCCCAGATCTGATTCTGGGTGGCTGCTCTCAAGCCTGTCATCCCCCAGTCTGTATGTGTAACCTCCATGTCCTGGAGAAGTCATTCCCTGGCAGTCTGAGATGAAGACTAGGGTGATGCAGATTGTCCCCTGCAGCCCATGGAGCATCCCATGCCAGAGCAGATAGCTGTGTCCTGAAGAAACCTGCAGCCTATGGACAGCCCCTGCTGGAGCATTCTCCTGACAGGAACTGTGTCTCTATGGGATATCCTTGCTGGAACAGCCCTTTCCTGAAGGAGTGCACCCCATGGAAAAGCCCTATGTTGAAGAGCATGAGGTAGAAGGACCAGCAGAGACAAAGCATTATGAATTGTCTGCAACCCACACTCCTCATGCCTCTGCACTGCTGGTGGGGAGAGGAGATAGAAGACTTGAGAGTGAAGTAGAGTCTGGGAAGATGGGAAGGGCAGGGGGAAGGTGTTTTTAGATTTGTTCTTATTTCCCACAATCCTACTCTGATTAATTGACAGTAAATTAAATTAATTTCCTGACATACATTCTGTTTTGCCTGTGATGGTAAGTGATATTCCTGTCCTTATCTCGACCAACAAGCTTTTCATTCTGTTTTTCTCCCTCTGTCTATGAGAAGAGAGAAGGACAGAGAAACTTGGTGGGCACCTGGCAGCCAGCCAACAACAACCCACCACACTGTTACTGCAAAAAGCCTCATTTCAAAGAGCAAGAGTTTTTGAATAATATATCACTTCTTGGTTTATCTTTCTGTGCATGATTTATAGAAATTTTCCACTCATCTCCTCCTGAGTTTCAGGACAGAATAGATACCCTGTTGTTACAAACACTCCAAAACCTCCTTTTTTCTTTCCTATCTTTTCTTAAGCAAACTGCAGTGATCTGTAACAACTTCTCCAAGCAAGCTCCCATAATGTCATTTCAGTCACATCTTTGATAATTTATTAAAAATTTAATCTCATTTACATCCACCCCACACACTAATGATAACACAGTTATTAAAGGAAATTGGTAGGATTTTTCTCAGTACCCACTCATAAATTCTTTTCTACCTTGTTTAGGTTAGTCCTCTTTTGATACTCTTAATGCTGTATTGAAAAGGTTTTTATTGTATTAGTCTGATGAATACAAAAGGAACATCAGAAGAGTTATAACAAAGGAAGACATAACTTTTTAAATTGATTTCTGTGAACTAGCTATTTCAGAGCATCTCTATTGGGATGACTGTTTCAGGACAATAAGAGCTCTATTAGCATAATGTAACACAATATCCCATTTATTCACTGGACAGAAGAAAAATGTGGCATTTACCTATACAGAATATGTTTTTATAAAGAAGGAGCTGAACACACCTTCATCTTCTTTAATCTGTCAGAAATCTTGTATCTTGAATGAACTCTGCTGAGCTGTTGTTTGATTTAACCTTTTCCAGGTAGCCTAACGTGAGTATGTATAGGCACAGTGAGGAATAACATTTATGTTAAAGGAGAAGCCACTGCTTGAGCGTTGTCCCACCCTTCAAGGAGTCACATACACACCACCACAGGCTATAACTTCTGGGCCCAGAGTCCCTTTGCAGTGGACACCTCCACTGAGCCAGTGGGGACCTCTTTCGACTCCTTGCTCACGCATTCACTCTCCAGTGCACTTCCTCCTTCTACAGATTTGACCCTGGGTTCCCAGTAGCAGAATCTCAGGCACTGGATTTATAAAAATAAATAATTTAATAGTGTGGTACAGCAGCAGATCAGCTTGAGCTGAGTGCCTCTATAGAGGGATCCAAAACAAAGAATCTCTGGCCATTATTATACCCTTACAACTTATGTACTCCCCCCCAAGCACTTGCGTGCTCTTCTTGGTCAAATGGTAATTTTTGGTCTGGGGTCTTCTAAACCTTATTGGATTTTTTTGTCTGTGTTCACGCAGGCAGATCATTCACTGTTCTTATCTTGCCAGGTTGCAGCTTCTGATGATGGTTATAGCTCTTGTTTGTGCTTCTGGTGCACCTGCTCGCTGGTAGAGCATGGGAAAGTAAAAGAGCCCTAGACTCAGGATAAACATTACTTATCAACAACCAAAACATGAGTGTGTTGTCAGTATCCTTCTCATACTAAAGACAAAACACAGCACTATACCAGCAAGCAGGAAAATTACTAACAAAATTAACTCTATGCCAGCTGAAAAAAAATCTGTGTGTGAGTTCACGGCTTGCAACCTAAGGTTTGACCAAATCCAGCTACTCATGCTGACAAAGTAAATTTAAGCAAATGAGGTATTAAATCACATTGTATTACAAATCTATGTAACTCATTTTACTTAAAACTTTCTTATGCTAAACATTTATTATCTCTCAACCTGTGGGCAGCTCTGTCCATTTCCACGTTCATCTGTTCACCCTGCCCTTGCTGCTCCCTGTCATACAGCTGTTTGAAAATAAGTAATTTTGCAACATGACAAGACTGAAGATTTTACCCACCCTGACAGTGTCTACATATACTAGGAAAAAAATAATCTTATTTAACAAGAAAAAGGATATATAAACTGGTTGTCAATAATACCAAAGGGCTGAACTTAGGGGGCCAAGTTGTTTGTGTTTTCTACGATCCCTGAAAGTAACTTCATGCTGTGAAATTCTGCGTTCTCATTGTCCAGTACTAATGTCTGACTCTGCCTTGGTTTATCTAAAAGCTGTTTATTTTTGCCCTAGCTTGTTCTGGTGAGGACTAGAGGGCCCTGTTCCAAGAAGCAGTCATGGAGATCAAATTCAAGTGTTGGATGCCCCACAGGCAGTCTAGTTTCTCCCTGTTCACATGCTTAAAGGCCACTGCATTTTTACCTCTTTTACAGGAAGAGGTACTGTAAACCTTAGAGTGGTTAAAACCATGGTCTTTAAATGGGTCAATGAGGTTAGAAGGGAAGAAACAAAGTTACATAATGATAATTAAAGCTTAAGAAAGAAAAAATGATTGAAGACAAACAGCATAGGTGAGCCCTTTTTAAGGAGAAAAAGGAAAAAAAGAAAGCCTTGTGACAAAGTAAATTAAATGCTGTCCTGTTACATATGAGAATCTCTTTGTACCAAGCCAAAAGAAAATTGCTGTGGGACAAGGTAGTGTGATTTATTTATTTTTTCCACTGACTTGCTACCTTCTGAAGAGATGAGAAGCATAAAAGTCACAACATTGCATAGTCTGTTTCTTCAGACTAAATGAACTCCCACATGAATGGACAGCAATTTATGAGTTGAGTCCTTTTGGTGAAGAGTGCATGAAGAGCATTCATTAACTGTGAATTAGACAGCTAGAAGATGAATGAACTATTACTCACATGATTCAATCATGTATTACAGACAATTGATGCAATCATCTTCTTTATTTGGTCAAGGATAAAAGGCCTAATTCTGATACTTTTAGTGGAGGTAATCTCTAGTCGTGGAAGTAGTGCCTTGACTTTACATGGAATGGTTTAAAAGTCTGGACTCAGAAGTGACATGGTAAAACATAAATTCATACTTCTCATTTTGTTCCACACAGCCTATGTAAAACACTGTGTGCTGTAAAGTCTGCCATGGCAAGCAGCGTTCAAGTGGAACATGAAAAGAATTACAGATCCCACATGGTTGCTCCCATTGATGTGAAATAAATTTAAAATAGCATTGCAATACTGTTCTTGAAGTATCAGCTTATAGTAAGTAAAACATAGTAATAAAATTGCTTGCTCACATAATAAATGATGAGTGGCATGATTAGAAATGAAGTGTCACTTTGCATGTGACATAGCCTTTATTCTGCCTGAATATAACACACCTCCATTTTCTGGAAATTCTTTTACTTCATGCTTTAACTTTAACACCAAAATGTTCTTTGGAGCCCACAGACATATGTAATGTTGTAAAAACATGTTTCTGCTGATTTATATGATTGATCAGACAATTGACTTATTCCCAGGACTGATAGCTGTCTCCAAGCCCAAGTGTCCAAATTTATGACTCTCTAAATTAATACATTCTCCTTATAGGAAATAAATATATATTAATAAATAAATATAAATATATATCTATTTTTTATATACTGGATTTTTTTCTTGTGCTTTAAGCACTGAAAATATGCTTTTTTTCTCTTGTGACCACTCAGATTATACAAGTTTAGCATTTATTATGAAAGGATGAAATTCTCAGATTGTCATATGACTTCAGAACACAAAACTTGAAACAGACTTCTAGAGACAACAAAACTAATG
This sequence comes from Chiroxiphia lanceolata, assembly GCF_009829145.1. Classification (NCBI taxonomy): domain Eukaryota; kingdom Metazoa; phylum Chordata; class Aves; order Passeriformes; family Pipridae; genus Chiroxiphia; species Chiroxiphia lanceolata. The sequence continues at coordinate 19,603,813 of NC_045642.1, read as the reverse complement.
ATAGCATCCAAAGATCTGGAAAAACTGGTGAATCAAAGGGTGCTACTTAATACTACATTGTTTGGATGAGTAAATATAACAGGTGTAAAACTGATGGATTGGTTCTCCCTCAAATGAAAGAAAGTGGTGAAGGGCCTTGATGGGAGGCCATACAAGGAACAGCTGAGGTCACTTGGTCTGTTCAGCCTGGAGAAGAGGAGCCTGAGGGGAGACCTCACTGCACTCTTCAGTATTCTCACGAGGGAAGAAGAGTGACAGGCACTGAGGTTTGCCCTCTGGGGACCAGTGGCAGCACTCAAGGGAATGGCATGAAATTGTGTCAGAGGAGGGTTAGGCTGGATATTATAAAAAGGTTCTTCACCCAGAGGGTGTTTGGGCACTGGAACAGGCTCCCCAGGGAAGCAGGTCACAGGACCAAGCCTGACAGAGTTCAAGAGGAATTTGGACATTGCTTTCAGGTACGTGGCATGATTCTTGTGTTGGTCCCATGTAGGGCCAGGAGTCAGACTTCAGTGATCCTTCTGTGTCCCTTCCAACTCAGGATATTCTATGATTCTATGAAAATAATTTTGCATTAATGATGTCACTCAATGACAATTAATTTCTCTTTTCTTTTGATGGTTTGCACTAGAAACTAGAATGAAATCTTATAGTCAGGAACAATAAGATTTTAAACTGACCTTTCAAAGAAACCCACTTTTAAATAGGCAATTGTCACCAAAGTAACATTGGCACTTCCAGGTGCAAGCTGTTGCAACCATGTCAATAACGATCACAGTCACTTGGGATAACACAGATATTGTTATCAGAAATAATTTGTTAACAGGAATCATTTTTATTTCCCCTGAGTAATTTGTTTTTCTGTATTTAAGCTGGTGTTCTGACTAGCTAGATATTATAACTCTCTCAAATAACTAAAATTAAAGGAAATATTCTCATGCATTCACTTGATGACAGATTTACAAGAAATCTTCAAAGTGAGACTATCACTAACAGAAAAATATACTTCAAAAGCTGCCCTATTACTTCTCAACACAATTGTTTTCCAAAGAGGGGACTACTGATGTGGTTTAACTCCAGCCAGCCACCAAGCCCCACACAGCTGCTACATCACTCCCCCACCAGCGGGATCAGGGAGAGAATCAGAAAGGTAAAAGTGAGAAAACCCATGGGCTGAGATAAAGACAGTTTAATAAGGAAAGCAAAAGCTGCACACACAAGCAAGACAAAATAAGAAATTAATTCACTGCTTCCCATGGGCAGGCAGGTGATCATCCATCTCCAGGAGAGCAGGGCCCCATCACACATAATGGTGACTTGGGAATTCAAATGCCGTCATTCTAAACATCCCCCCTTTCTTCCTTCTTCCCCTACTTCATATGCTGAGCATGATGTCCTGTGGTCTGCAATATCCCTTTGGTCAGTTTGGGTCACCTGTTCCAGCTGTGTCCTCTCTCAATGTCCCATGCATTTCCTCCCCCCCTGCCAGCATGGCAGTACGAGAAGCAGAAAAGGCCTTGGCTCTGTGTAAGCCCTGCTCAGCAATAACAAAAAACATCTCTGTATTATCAATCATGAGTTCAGCACAAACCCAAAACACAACCTGATACCAGCCACTGTGAAGAAAACTAACTCAGCACAAATCAGGACAGCTATAATCTTCTCTGTTTATAATGCAAAAATTATGACTGTTTTTTCCTGCATTATTTCTCACTGAAACATTGGTGAAGTACCCAGACAACCACTGCATGACTCTTGTGGGTTTTATTACCTAACTTTACTCCAATGATGTTCTTAATTTTTGCCATGCTAACGCAGTGTTCTATTAGAGGTTTTCACTTCCTTATTTCTAAGGGCATTATTGTTCTTTGTAATTACAATTCTTAGTAAATCAGGTATCTGTATAGAGTTAAACCTGTTCTGCTAAACACAGCTGAGCTTTTCCAAGAAGAGCACTATTACCACCTTGTGGTTATTTAGGCCATCTATTACACCCAGAAGAATAGTGCTCCAGTATACTGCAGCCTTCTAAATTGTCAGCCTTCTCTGCTTTATCCTTTGCTTTCACCTGGGTGCACAAAAATTAGAGAATTAAAACATCAAGAACAAACAGCCCCAACATCCAAAAAAAAAAAAAGATCCGAAAGGGTTGTGAGAGAGGGCATAGTAACTCTCTTGAAACATATCAGTTTAGTAACAGCAAAGGGAAAAATTATTCCCATGTCTGTGGTCAATAAAATAAGTGCTTGGAAGAAAAGGTGGGAAGGAAATTTCAGTTCTGTATCCAGAAATGTTTTCTAATAGTAAAGGACAGTGAACTACTCACTGACTAGTTTCTTGGAGGGGTTGTGGAGACTGTAACACTGGAGGTATTAAAAACAAGCACTCTTCTGACATGGTTTATGAGCAGCTGATCTAGTGGTGAACTAGGGAATAATTTAAATGACTTCTTGCATTTTTTTCCTGTCCACCAAATTTATGACTTGGGAAAAGAAGTCCCTCTGTGAGGAATTCCAGGAATTTCCTTGGTAAATTGGTTGACCTGACTGTTTGTTTATTTATTTATGTTAGGAAAGGATATGATGATTGAATAATTTCTTGTCATGCATGAATTGGCTTCTGAATAAAAGCAAGTTTTGTTTAGATTTTTTCCATAGATTTCTTCTGTCTCTTTTTGTGTATAAATCAATAAAGCTACATCTACCAAAGCTATGAGAAAGAGTTCCAGAAGCCATCTTCTTGCTTGTATTAGAAGTCACCATAGAAATCATCTCTTAACACCACTTTAGTAACTGTACTATATATCTCTCTCTAAGACGAGCCTAAGTCCCTGCTGATATACATTTACCTCCAAATACTGCCATTTAAAGACTATATCTTGATTTGTCATTGAAAAAAATAACCAGAAACCACAGGTATGACGCCTACTTCTGTCACTTTCCAAAACCTTGGCAGTACAGTGTAGCTTCCAATTTCAGCTAATGGGACTTGTCTCTGTTGAGAATAAAACCCCAAAGAAACACATAATTCAGGTAACAACATGAAGTCATCCTGTTTAACAAACATCTGCTCTTACATTATCTCTTAAAGATGACTTTTCAGCTGGTGTAAATCCATGTTGCTTCCCAGAAATCAGCAAAATGTTTCAGTTTGTATAATTCCACCTTCAGCACTCTAATTTAGTAGCAGTAAGCTACCAAGCATATGATTCTATCTATCAAGCTTCTTTACAGTTCACATTTCCAAATTTGAAAAGTCAACAAAACCCATGGAGTCATCAAAACTTGTAAAGCTCTGTCCATTGCAATGTTATTCAGATGTTTTTGCAATTTATACCTGAATTACCACCCTAATTGCTAATATTGCTTCAGAACTGGCACAACTGAATAGAAAATAAGCCTAGGAATAGAACATATCTATCCCCTCTGGTTGTGATTTTGCTGGGAAATGGCTCAGAAGGAAAGTGTCATAATACCAGGTAATGAAGAAAGATTGTGCATACAGGGATTTCTGGCTTTTGTCAGAACATATATATATATTCAGTGTTCATCTTTTTTTTTAATCCTTTCCTTCTTCTAAAGGAAGGTCCTTCCTGCTGCAAGGCATAGTTTTAGGGTTTTATGTGATTTTAGGATTATTAATCCTAACCTGAAGTGAAGGTTCTGCAAAAATTTTTTCCGAGATTGGACAGCATAAGGGTAAGATTTTCAGAAGGTGATGTAAGTCTCAATTTCTAGCACAATTTTAAGTGTTATGGTGCCAAAGTCTTATAATATTTCAGAGGCAATTCAGGTGATGTCTGCAACATCCAGTCAAGCTTCTCTCAGGTGTGGGGCCCCAGGCACTGCCACAGCACAAGCACACTTGACTGACCTGCCAGTGCAGGGTGTTCTGTGCTGTATGACCCATGTTGCACACTGGTTCAGAACTTGTAATTACTTTGCTATGGAGCTACCTTGATGTTTTCCTAGCAGTTCTTTTGGCCTTGAGATGTTGGTGAGTTCATTTTACTTGCTGGCTAACATCACGTTTGTGCTGAGAAATATGTAAACCAATAATAACAAATACAAAACTTTGATAGCATAAGTTAATAGTGTTCTCCAGGCTTTCACCTATAAAGGGAATTTATTTTGGCATCCTGAGACTGATAAAGTTGGATTTATAAGAGCACATAAATTCTTGCTTTAAAAATGGTTCATATTGCATATAAATAATTAAATTTTCAAATCTTGTTGGTAATTCAACACTCAACTTCCTCACATGGTTCCATAAATCCAGTCAAGTGTGTTTCTGCATCTCAAAATTAATTAACACCTCCAAAAAATGTTCTCAAATCACTTTTTCAAAATAAGGGATTAAAATCCTTTATTGCTTTGATTCTTCTGAAAAATATATCTCTAGTCTGTCAACAGATTTGATTCCACTGTGAATTCACAAAAGGTAATGTGGTAAAAAATATTAGGTGTTTTCCCCCATAAAGGAAAGTATCTTTTCTATCTGACTGAGGCAAAGAATAAGTACTAGAAGAAAAAACAGGTTACATCTTCCCTTTATCTGGTTAACAATATCTGGTTTATCAGCACTGTCACAAATATTAATTATTTGTAACTAGTGTGTTTTATGATAATAGATAGCTAGGGTGGGGAGAAGAATATCAAAATAATGATTAACATTAAACTATTATGTCTAATTAAACAGATGTTTGAGGGCTGTGGTGAACAATAAAATACTGTCTATAATGTACACTGTAAAAGGAATGCAGACAGAATGGTCTAAAAGGCAAAGAAAATTAAAATATTCAGGGAAAAAAAGGTGTTGCATAGTTTGAACTATATAAAATGAAATAAAATTTCACAGATGAGGGGATGCTTCTAAATAATACACAGACAGAGTATTATATCTTTACTGGTTAGGATTAGTAGATGGTTCCGAAGGTACCAAGTGACAGAAGGAATTAATAAACACCATGCTTTGCAGCAGATGGGAAGGACAAGTATTGTTTATGGAATAAGGATGAATATAGCTTTTACTTCTGAAATCATTTTTTGCATACGATCTGGTATTTGTTAATTTGTTTTAATAATGTTTCTCCACTGAATAAGGTCCAATCTTAATCGATATACTAAAGTGTACTTTTAAGGTCAACGGTACCACTACACTTAGTTTCACAGGTCAGGATTTGGGCCTCAGATGTTGTGTTTGATGAGCTGTGTTTTAAAACTCTGACTAAGTAGGTAACCAGCATGAAAGCCAAGCAGGCACAATTTGCAAAACTGTGTTTCGAAAAGCGGTACAAAAATGTAACATTAGCTGTAAAAACATGGTTATTTTTCCTGTCTGCTTCTACTTGTTCTCTAAGTCTCAGGGTCTGGGTTAATTCTGCTTGATTTGAAGAAGGAAATCAAAATGCCTAATTTAAAAGGTTGCTCTGTACTCAGAGCAGCACTCACACTGTAGATAGAGAGGAGATTCAGATCTTCTCTTTGCAGAACTGCCCTCTTCAGTTCCAGTGCCTAGAAGTGCCTGTGAAAAGTCCTAGAAGAAGTTACTCAATGTAAGTGTCCCTAAACACTGATTTGCAGGAGGGGTGCGTAAAACTCTCCCACAAATCTTTGGAGATTATGTTGAGTAGGGGTTTAATGGCTGCGGGGAACAGTCGATGTGAAAACCATCAGATAACTAGTGATTCCTGAATCTACTATCTTTTAGATAGAAGTCCAAGAAGAATAGGATAACCTTATCAAATTGCAGAAGGAGCTTGGCGAAGCACGGTGTGATTCCCCTATACTGTCATCTGAATAAATAGCAAGCAAAGAATATTCATTCTGAAAATATGACATAGGAACTCATACTGATGTAAATAATCAGAGCATCAGTTTTAAATCTCATCAAGAAATGCTACCTCTAATATTGATAAATGTAAATAGTAACCATAATGTTCATAAATCCGATCAATTATTTTCTAATAAAATGATTTTTAATGGAATAGAATAATTTCAAGGAAATATATTATCTCATGAACGTTTTGAAGGGGAAATTATAGAAACAATCCATTCTGAATTAATCGTGTTTATGTGTGATACCTAGTCAACATTTATATTAGAAACTGTAAAAAAGAAAAAACGTGCAATCTGAATGGTAACAGATGTTTCAAATTTCCCCTCAGACAGACATTCCATATGAGACTCATGTCTCCCAGCACTCAGGATGTATGATTTATGTATACTTAATTAGCAGGAAATCGGTGGAGATCAATTAAATTAGAAATACACAAGTTGAATCCCAAGGGAATTTGATAAAGTTTTGGACAATAATGTAGTGCTTTACAAGCAAGGAGATAAAATAGTTCTCATCTGCGGTTTAACTCTGACTTTTTGAAGCTCATTTCTGGGAGGTTCTGAGCGTGGCATATGCGCTGACAAATGTCCAGTGCTCTGAGGTATTAAAAATCTTAACAAATTGACATTTGTATACCCAGCTACTGAATCTGAGCAGTGGAGTGATCTGCGAGTCACAGTTTTCTGTGGTTGGCTGATGCTCTGTCCTCACAAAATTAACTATCAGAATTATTATTTGCATTTATTTAAAAATAAGTGATAGAACACAAAATAGTGACAGAACTACTGCACTGTTAAAGTACTTTGTGAATCGGTGAAAAATCATTTGTTCTGCTAATAACACTCAGCTCTAAACTTTCTTTCAACCCTCATATCTGCCTTAGACGTCTCCTGAGGTAATTTGCATTTTGGACACATTGCAAAGTACTCCTGGTGTCCATTTCTAAGCTGTTGCAAATTTGTGTCACATTCTGAAACAATGTGAGAATACTTTTGCCAATTTTTTCTGGCAGTTATTAATGAGTCTTTACATATACTATCTCATATCTCCTTGTCTTTTCTGAAATATAAAAGAACAGCTAAAGACATATTGGAGTCTCTTGTAAACTAACTCCCACCAAGCTTCTCTATGACGTTAGGAAGTTGGTGCATTAGTCAGGCAAAAGGGGTTGTAGTTTGAACCATGGTAACATTAAACCTGAAAGAAGGATTATGTCAACCCCAATATCAAGCCCCCTCAAACATCCTCAGTAATCTGAGTCCTATCTAATTTTTCTATGCTAATGTTGCAGTCTGACCTTTACATGAGTAGTCAGGTGGGAAAATACATGTGCCCTGTCAGGTTCCTAATGACTTCCTAATCTGAACAGACTGTTCAATGCCAGCTGTGCCACCAAAAATTCCCACTTTGATGCTGAACTGATTTGCATTTAAACAAGTTGTAATTAGACTACCTGACAGGTGAAACGCTGTATAAAAATATACTTTTCTTTTTCTTTGTTATGGGTACTATTCAGAATTCAGTATTCCCGTAGAATTTTTAGCCAAAAATATGTGATTTACAAATTTCTTTTGTAAGCTGGCATCAAATGTTATGCAGCTGAAGAAGCCCTGTTTAATTAATCCCTGGATCAAGTTGTAAGAGTCGTTTTATAACTCTGTGCACAAGAGTCCATAATTTGTTCTAAGAAACAATTTAATTAGACTTTTTGAGCAGTGGTTTCATTTGGATCTTGGAAGACTTTTCTTCCATGAATGTAACTGTTTCCTTTCATGGAGCATATGGCCTCCACAAAGTCCTGTGCCTGTCAGTGCCACAATTTCATCATGAGATGTATGGAAAAGACCCTTTTTTTTCTGGATGTGGGGTTTATCATCATTTATCATTTAATCATTAAATCTTGGGTTACAGGAATAAGTGAATTTGCTAAGCACTTCTAGCACAACATTTAAGACTCATCTCTCATCTGTTTAGTCTCTCTGTGTATGGAAATTATTGTAAAAATATTTGTCCATTTTCTCTATAGTTTTCCTGGTTGTACAGTGGTTTTTAACTTGTAGTGAGCTGTCCAGAACTGCTGCTGGTGTCAAAGATGGGAATGGTATAATTTCGTTATGATTCCTAACATTCCTTTTGCCTTTCTGACCACTGTTGAGGTTTAAAATAGCATTTTTAGAGGACTGTGTGCAATAGGTCTTTTTCCAGACACAATTTAGTAGCATCAGTATGCGTAGGTAAAATTAGAATTGTTTCTCTCTGCGTATATAATTTCTTGCATCAGCATTTAATCTCATCTTCCATTTATTGTCCAGTCATTCAGCATCACGCAAGCCTTCTGTTCATTGTCAGGGTTAAATTTGCATGATGGGTAATTTCATAGCACTGGCAAACATTACAACAAAGTTTTACTCTGTATTTTTTTTAATTCGGTTTCTGTCTTTAGTGCACGTATGTGTTTGAGCTAATCCTACAGAAAAGTGGGACATAATGTATGCAAAGGAGCAAATAAATTATACAATTAGATGGAAATTATTAGGGATTTTAATTATTATGTTCCACTAAAACATCTTTTTATTGTCTATTTGCCCCGTTGAAACTGATTGCTTCCAAGTTACGGTTTAAGGGCCATTTTTAATGAGATTTGTCATAAAATCAATGTGTGGCTGTTTACTTTGGCTGAACGCCAGGTTAATAAAATAATAACATTACTGAAATTGTGTAATTGATCCAGAGGAATGCCCCTTTATTGTTTTTTTCCCCCTTTGTTTTTGCAAAGATAAGAGATGTTAGAGAGTGAAGAAACAAGCTGAAAATTTTACCTGCCTCTGTATTTTGGAGTATTACCAATATGTGTTTGAATGCAGAAATTAAGTGAAAGTATGTGGACTGCTTTTGGTAAGTAGGTAATAATATTCTGGTTTCTATAGCATTTTCATATAACAGTGCAGCACAATGCAAAAGCTTGTGGGCCTCCCTGCTTACACAGTGCTGTAAATCTTCCTGATCCCATGAGTTTTTCATTATTTCAAATAATCTCAAATTTCAGAATTTCAAATAAACATTCCAACTCTAATGAGCTGACAGTACGCTAATTTGATTAAAGTAATAACTGTTTTCTACTTTTATTCTATTATTTCTAATTTCTTATCCTATTTCAAAAGAAAAGAAATTCAGTGCTAATGTGATGTTCCTTTTATTTGATCATAGATTGGGGTGCTCTGCCATAGAAAGATTGATACTGAGTTCTTCAAATGGATACCGGGTTTTACAGTCAATCAAAGTCCATGGAACTCAATGAAAATAATGGTCTTGATTTTAGTGAACTCTGCTTCAAGGTTACGGTAGGAAATATGGACATTACTAGTGAAAATGAGAGTTTGGACATTACCATATTAATGTACAGAGGTTAAATTTCACTCTATCCTTATTTGACATTTTTGGAAGCCCATAAATTTACCAAATCATGTTGGACTAGCAGCATACACACACTTTGTATAGCAGCATTGTACACTTTTATTACTCTTATAAAAACAAAAAGTGTAATCCAGTTTAACATTGTTGGAAGGGCTTGCTCAGAAGCTCTCTGGATCTGATGAAAAGTGTAGTTTGCAGACTTTGGAAAGTGAACATCAGATATGAGATCAGAGGCTGAGTTATTATCAGAGGAAGAGCAAAGCCTGACTGACAAGGTGGGACAGCCATCCAGGTTCAAACTAGACACTAGTGGATTAGCATTTAGAATGTATTTTGCTACACTAAAAGTGAAAGACAGATTAGGTAATAAAGGTCTGCAATATCTCTGTCAGTCTGTGCACTCCAGTGCACTTCAGCATTTTGAAAGAATGATATTTCATTGCTCTGTGCAGAGAGGGAAAGTCACCTGAATATGAAAAACCTTTCCATGGTTCTGTATCCTCTCAAACCTTTCCTCAGTCTTGATATGACATTTATTGTGCACAGGTCTAGCATTCTGGTCCATCAAAGCACTTTTGTATGGATTAAGCATGGATTCAAGTGCTTTGCTAGACTCAGAATGAAGCATCTCATAAAATAATTTTTTAATCTTGAAGCAGACAGAAGCATTTTTTCATTAAGGAGTACAGACCCAGTATTCTTGATGATGCAGGAATCCTACACATATGATTTGTATAAACTTGTACAGAACAGTTAAATTTGTATTGCATTAAGGTATGCTTCAGTCAATGGGCTGGTGTATCACAGGTGAATAATATGAAATTTCTTATGAACATGAGTTTATTTCACGTCTGTGAAAACATGAACAGGAAGTAATGCTTCTTGAAGCACAGAAGTACAGACAGATCTGTGACTAAAAAGATTCTGCATGGCAGCACCTTGAAGTCATTCTTTTTGTGTTATTTAAAGTACCCAATATATAGTATTTATGTTTTATTTTGCTCTAATATTGTGGAGTATTGGTGCAGTGTAATCTTACAATTTAACCTGGACTTTGTATTTGGTACATTGTGTGCTGGAAGATACTTAACTTTAAAATGAAACAATTTAGTTGCTCTTATTTTTATTTTATCATTTACCTACAGAAAAATTTTACCAAGGCAAAATTATACACTATAACATTGCAGGAGAAGGGGGAAAAAAAAAAAAGAAAAAAAAATTCAACAAACAAACCAGAGGGGAGAATGCCATTTACCATTTATCAGATTAATGCAAACAATACTTCTCAATGTCAGCTCATTTGCATCTTTTGTTTAGAATTCAGTCTAAATCTACACTGCAACAAAATAAAAATACATTCTTCAAGACTGGTTTGTTTCCTCTGGTGTAGGTAGCTTGTCAAGTGCTCCCAACTCTGCAAAAAATTTAAAAAAAAGTTAATTAGCACATATTTATCTTAGCAATTAAGTTATGAAATCCAGTTACAGTAGTATACATTTTTATTACATTTTTGTGCTCTCAACTATAACTTTGACCTTTTCATATTTTAATTCATAAACTCTTGGGTTTTGTCTTTTGAATGTTAATAATATCTTCCTGTTTTAATTTCACCTGTTCTAGAAACAGCAGTGATAGAACAACAATTAAATTATATCTGTTTTATTATGTCAATTGATATTGCTGGATCCCAGTATCTCAAAATATTTAACACTATTCAATTATGGCTGCCATCCTGCAGGCTGCTCTGTATGGAAGCATTTAAAGCTGGACGGAACAATTTTCAAGAAAAAGAGCTGAAGGCCACTTTTAGATCTTGCCAAGATACTTCTTAGGAATTAAAATATTGCCTTTATCTTGCAGAATAAAATTTATGTCTAATCTGACTAACTATTCCCTGAATCTGAATCCTATGAGTGCGAGTTATCCCCCTACCAAGGAACACCCTAAACCAATATACTTAGTGTAGTAAAGTTTCATTTGAGAAAAAATGTTAAAGCATCTCTACCATTAAAAAATATGTTTTTCACCTGCTAAATCAACAGTTCTGATTTTGTATGAGTTTGTACTAAACCTTGCCAATAAATACTGTTAATATAATGCAATAACACTGTGTCTTCTGAAACCTGGGAACATAAGAACTATCTCATGGAAAAGCCATTTCATATGATCTGAAGATTGGGGGTTTTTCTTGTCCAACTTAGCAGCTTTTTGCCCTCTCAGAGCTCATGTGCTTGAGCTCTACTTGTTTTACAACCTTTTTGTTGTGTTCAGATATTGATTTTACTTCCTAGGCTCACACAGTAGAGTAAGAGAATGTTTGGGGCTCTTTCTTCACAGTGGCACAAGAAACAAGCTACCTCATTGTGCACAGTAAATATACAGGCTAATAATCTACTTTATATACATATACATAAATTATTTCAGGCCCTTATTACTAACCATAAAGAGGTTTTGTTTCCGATACAAATTTGATGCAAAAAATACTGGGTTGATATTTTCAGTAATGAGAATTATTTTGCCTGGGTAGGTACAAATAACTCAGACAACAATGCCAAAAACTGATCCTAGATATGCAAAAAATGAACAGATCTCTTGAAAGTCTCTTTTAATAATGAAATTAAAACATGTATGTAACACACAGTTCCACAGCATACACTTGCCCCAAAATTGCTTATAATTTGTTGTATGCAAAAGTAAGAATACGGAAGTTACTGATTTATTGAATTGTCAACTTTCTGAGACAGAAAAATGCTCAGACATTTTCAGTAGAATAATTGTTTTCTACCCATTTTCTTTGCAACTATATATCATATTTGTATACATTTTGCAGACAATTTTAGAAGCCCTGAAGAGGTTTTTGAAAGCTAAAATTGTGTTTGTTTGCATTTTTTTAAAGCAAAACTAATGAAAACTCAGAAACATACAAGTTTTTTCTTCATTGAATTCTATAATAAGGTTACCATTCTTATAGAATCAGCTGTAAGCCCAACATTACAATTCTCATCACAATTTTGAGGCTCTACAGAGATTTTACTAGCAGCATTTTGAGCTATTTGCCAACGTTCATCTTAGCATTGTTGCAATTTTATGATGCACCTTTATTGTAGAATACATGCAAAAAGGGAGAGGTATTTCTTGTGCCACTAACAAGCGACCAAATGGTATAAGAATCCTGCTACATCAGATATTCATTGACCTGTGGTTTTGCATACTAGCTGTGTGTGTTCCCAAGGTGCTGTTCAAAATCTTGCACATTCAAATCTGTAGCAGACTGGTACACTCAGGGATACTCTTGTCTTCTCATACCAGAAGCTGTGAAAGGTTAAAGGGCATTCACTAACCTTTAAGATGCAAGTAAGTCAAAAATTCGATTACTGTACGCATAATGTTTTCATCAGAGAGTGGTCTTCCAAGATTCCCTATAAAACAAGTTGGCTGTCACTTAATGTTACACAGTAGGAAGATACATTTTATGTGACATCACGGCTAAGTTTATAAGTACCCTGAAAATAAGCTACCTGAAATGCCTTTTTCCTTAAAATCTTTAATGGAAAACCTCATTTCAGGGAAGAGTGAAGCCCCTTTAAGGGTGGTAACTGCAATTCTCAGAATCAAAACTGCCCAGCTCCGTATGCCATCGCTGCACAGCAGCTGCTTTGACCCCTTAATGGTCACAGTGTTCAGAGTTCTGATGCAGAAGAGTTTTCCTCAGTTCTCAACTCTCTCTCTTGTGTCCACTAACCTGAGACTGAAGGGATAAGGTTACATTTAATTGACAAATTTGTCACCTTTACAAAACAGTTAAAAGTTCTTCACATAGTCTGATTTTGTTCCAAATAAGCCTCTTGAGAGACATAGAAGTGATTTGTAGCCCAAAAGCTGGGCCTGGGTGTCTTTCTAAAAGCCCGGAGAGGTATGTTTTTACACAGGTATCTAAACCAATATACTCATCTCTGATCTAGTGAAAATAGGCCTTTTGATGCTATTTTAATGGCCTAATGGAGTCCTGGGAGCTTGTTATTGCACTTTGGGAGGCTGAGAAGGATGCTTTCTGTATCTGTTAATGCAGAAAAAAGAAAAAAAGAGAGGGAGAGGGGGGCAGGGAAGACATCTTGCTTTTTTCCAACAGGATGGAGAATTGTCCTGTATTAGAGAACAAATAGCAAGTAATTGCCCCAAGATTTTTAGTTCTCTGCATAGAGATGGGTGCCAGTACCAAGAGCCCATTATTACATCACTGACAATACTGTCCTACCGGATAGAAGGCAGACCGAGCTCTGCAAAACAAATTAAAAAAACACTGATGAAAGTTGAAGGGACACAAAGGTCTTTGGTATATTGAGAATAAGCATTTGAAAATGTATTTAACATGCTTGCAGCTAAAAGTCTTGTCTTCCAGTCTTTGAACTGACACAAAGATGTTGCTATTATTTACGCTAGTAATACTTGGATTATTTGAATTTTTCCTTAACTTTTTTTCCCCACCTAATCTGTTATAGAATTTTGTTATGGTTATTATATTAGTCGCTTTCTGACCCAGATTTTATTACCAATGTAATATTCATTGGATAAATATTTTTCTTCAGTGGCTTGGGCATACTGTACATGTGTATTTCTCTATACTCTGTGACTGACCTTTATTTCTGTATAGAATAAGTTAAAAAAAATTATGATCTTGTAATTTGAAGATTTGACTAATTATGCTCATGGATGGTTGTTTTGTAGTGATCTTTTATTTTTCTGGACCTAGTGTTAAGTCCCTAATACAGCTTGCAAGTTCTTCTAGGTTATCTGGAGAGCTTACAAATTTTGCAGCATTCCTTCAGGGAGAGAGCACAGTCCTTTGCATTAATTCTTTTGCAGCAATAATGTGTGTATATTGCCATTTTAAAGTGCCTATGTAAATAATCAGAAAAAATTAACTAACTAAAAAAAAAAAGCTTCCTTTTCAATTAAAATTAGATTCTGACTATCTTATACCCTTTTTTTGTTTGTTTTTGTATTTAAATCTCCTTTAGGTAGGAACTCTGTAATAAACTTCAGCTTCAAAGAAAACTTTTGATAAAAGAAAAGCATGAGGTTCATAGCAGAGGCACCAATATAAGTTTCCAGTCTAATCCTGACACGTTTGGCTGGGTTTACCTGTAATTGTGGAGGCACAACAGTATCTGGCAAAAGAGTTCCATAAACCTAAGAGTTCATATTCCTGTAAAGGATCCAATATATCCACTAATGGCAACATGTTGCAATGTGAACTCCATTGTTAGATTACAACTTTCTTCCTTTCACATTGTTTCTGACTGGCAAAATATTATTTTTACACCAGAGTTTGAAAAAATGGGTGCTTCCTTTTTTTTTTTTGGCCTTAAAAACAAACAAACAAACAAAACAAAAAACAAAACCAAAACCAAACAAACAAAAAAAAACCAAAACAAACAAAGCACAGCACCAAAAAACCACCACACACAAAACCACACTATGTACCAGAACTAAACAGACAGTCATTTACAGAATGTTAACAGCTAAGAAATGTATTGGTGTTACTCTTTCCTTTAGAAAGTACGTCTATGAGATAGTAATCAAGTACATTTCCTATATTTATGAACTTATTTAGTGTTAACTACACTTCCATTATGCTGGGTGTATTTAAAATAGCCTGCAAAAGCTCTGTCCTCCCCCACTAGTGCAGTGATGAATGCAATAGTACTCAAGTAAGTACTGTGGTCACTCTTTAACAGTCTAAAGATGAGATTCATACCAGCTCACTTTAGATGTTTGCAGCAGTTTTGGTTTCTCCTCAGGAGAAAGAAATAGGCTTTTCTAGAAGTTTCTGCATCTTATCCTGAAATAGGTGCTTAAAATAAAGCTAAAAATTGTCAGCTTCTCTTCATAAAGGAAGTCTAGACATACTTTAGAGGCTTGGCTTTGTATGAAAAATCCAGAACTAAGCTGCATCCTTTTCATTGATATTTACTAAATTCTGACATATGCAATATCAAAACATTATGTTGACTTGACTTCAGTTGCAACCAGATCCTCAACCTTTTGTGATGATAATCCACTTTACTTAAACAGTGGAAATCTTGAGACTTTATATTTTTTGAGCTTTTGTTACTGAAAGATGCCTTTGTCAACTCACTTCTTTGCTGAGAAAAAAAAAAAAAACCCTTGAGTGTCTAAGGTGACATTTGAAATACTTATTTGAACATATGAAAACAAAAAAAAAAAAAAAAATTTTTCAAAGCAATATGACCTATCATACCTTTAAAGCAACAAAGTTCTCTAAGTGCCTAGGAAAACATATCATGTTTTAAACTATGACCATACAAAGAACACACCAAATGGCCAAAAGTCACTTTTCTTCCTTTCACGTGTTTATTGGGATTTCTGTTAAAGTGCAGGAATAGCCTTGTATCTAGGTAGTCAGTTAATAGTAAATAGATTGCAAATCATTAAAAACAAATCAACAATAGTGGCTTTCAGATTTTTGTTACCTGCTTTAATATCCTCATCAAGCTGTATTTCACGTTTACCAGTGAAACCATGCTTATCATTAAAAGATCTGTGGTTATCTACTGCATCTGATAAATTAAAAAAAAAAAAAAAAAAATCAGAGGAGTTAATTACCTTAACAACCACCTTTATTATATTGCTTGCTTTTCATGAATTTCAATAAAAAGATCATGATGGGCAGTTTTGATGTACAAAATTACAGAGAAGCAGTTAATGTGTCATTAAATAAAATAACCTTTCTTGTAAATTTGTGCTTATGATTTATCTTGTTTACAGACCCAGACCTGTGCTACATACTTGCTGAAGCTATTACTGAATTTAGAAGAAATTGTAAAGAAAATGTAAGCCTGTACATCTGCATGTAAACTGGGAAGTTGTTTTTACTGTTCTCTCCCTTATCTGTAAGAAAATGTTGCTGATGAG
Organism: Chiroxiphia lanceolata; assembly: GCF_009829145.1. Classification (NCBI taxonomy): domain Eukaryota; kingdom Metazoa; phylum Chordata; class Aves; order Passeriformes; family Pipridae; genus Chiroxiphia; species Chiroxiphia lanceolata. Next base: position 19,587,625 of record NC_045642.1, on the reverse strand, counting down.
TTTGCTCAAAAGAAAACTGCAGGTAGTTTACATGAATAACCTTCAGAAACTATCTTACATGCCCCTGGTGCCTCTTCTCTCCCCCTTGCAATGGGCATTTCCTTTATCAGTAAAAGCTGATCAATACGACCTGCAACAAAGGATGATTCCTATTATCCAGTCTTAGATAAATGGCACATTTTCCCCGCAGTATTTTTTCCGATTTGCTTAGACCTGCTTCGAAGTAAATATACTTCCAGACATTTACAGTACCAGTTAATACATTTAAGATGCATAAAGCTTTTCTTTTTTTTTTAGATATCCTTAGGGTTAGCTGAAGAGAATGAAGAAAGTCATAGTAAGTGTCTGTAGTACTTGTCTATGTATTACTGAGACTGAAGATAAAGAAACATTGGTAATGACTGTTATTACATTAACAAGAACAGATAAAAGGATAAATATTTGAGACAGTTTAGCCCTGCATTACTTTTCTTATAATCTGCATTTGTAATCCAGTGTTCCTGTATTTTGAACACTTTTATCTTAATTTTTCACAGTCAGTAGTTTGCATGTTATTGTTTTACTTTATCGTGCTTTAATTAAAAAAAAGTAGTAAAATAAAGCCAAGTGGTGAAACAATTTTTGAAAAGATTTAAAGGTGAAACCTGAAATACATAGGAAAGTGCCAAATGTCACATCTTGTCATTCTTCCCTTGACATAAGATGATATAAGATGATACAAGATTTTGTAACACTTCCTGTGGTGAAGAATTTGTCATATGAAAATTACAGTCCAGAAGCACAGAGCGAGCAGAAACGTTTCTGGACATAAAGCCTCAGGTCACAACTCTGCTTTAGAAAAGAACAGCTGTTGTTTAAGACAATTCTATAATAGGCATGTAAGAAGCATCTAAACAAATATTTTCCCAAATGAGTTTCCTCAGCCTTCAAGGTTTAGATAAAATTGCTGTACACAGAGAAGTGAATAGCACACTACAGTAAACAGATTATAAGAAAAAGAAAAACCCCACAACTTTTACATTTTGATATAAAGAAGAGTGCCTCACTTACGTGGCCCGAGTAAATAACCAGCACTATTCAAAGTCCAACCCCTTTTTTCTTTTGCCTTAAAGAAAAAAATGCAAGTATGTTATTACGTGACCTACACAGTGTCAAATGTCAAAAGGGCATTCTCTTAGCAGAGTCTTCCAAAGGCTCAAAATCAAGAAAAAATTGTAAAAAAAAAAAAAAGTAAAACAAACAAACAAACAAGCCAATCATATTGAAGTAAATATTAATGGTGAACTCTTGCCCCCTCCCCATCTAAGTCTACACTTTTGCTACTGACATCCATGTCCATATGAAGATATGAACTCAGTATGAAGATTTCACACCATGTAAGTGAAACTGCAAATCAGACTTCAGAGGCAGAAATTTTGCCTTTATGCTTCAAGTTTTTATTACCACCTGACAGCCATCTTAACAGACAGCAACGCTTTCTTTTAATTGCTTAGATTTACAAGACAGCCTCTTTATAAAAAGAACCCCTATCTACAACCACCTTTTCTGAGTCAGATGGGACGTCCATTCAATTTTGGTCTACAAACTAGACACCGTTTTATTCACAGTATTTACTACAAGGGAGCCAGTACTTAAAATCTCCAAATTCTTAGCTAAAAAACCACCCGGTTTATAGCCAAACGTGTTTGAGTGCTGCATCTTCTGCAACTTCTATGTCTAAATACAGCGTATATACCTGCGAGGTTTATAGTTACTTTGCCAGCTGAGACACGGATACTTACCGAGAAAACCAGCCCAAATGTTTCCGAGAGGGTGGCACCAAGGATTAAAGACAGAAACAGGAAACTAGCGCACCTCTGCATCTGGAAAGAAACGGCACGAGGGTAAATGCTCTGCCTTCCCCAGCGCACAGGAGACTCCTCGCCGCGGGTAGGAAGCGCAGGTGAACCTTCCTGGCTGTGGTTACCCAGGCTCGGCACCCAAATTCCCGCTGGGAGAAGGGTCGAGAGGGGAGTACCTTGAGCTGGGGCGCGGCGCTCTGCCTCTCGCAGCGCTCCTCCTGACGTGTCCCACGGCGAGCACTCACTGCATGGCCACAGCCCCAGCGCGAAGCTGCGCCCACGCTCCGCTCCCGACGCCCTTTATGGGCTGCGGCACCGCCGCGCCGGGGGAGCCAGAGCCGCCCACTCCCCGCTCCCCCGCCTCCTCCGGGTCATTTCCCCCTCGCCACCCACTGCATTAGGAAGGGCAGAAATTACAGCAATCCAATTAGAGGTACTTGGAAGCACGACGCAGGCTGCCGGGAGCTGACAGCGCGGACAATTATCTCTTATTACCGCGGCTTTGGGCAGGCTGGTGGGCAGCGAGGGGAGAGGGGCTCAGATCTGGGTAGCCTGGCCTGCCCCTGTCGCCCGCTGCAGCTGCACGAGGGCTCGGGAGTGGAGGGGGGTAAGAAGAAAGTGTCAAGTGAATACAAATCGCTTTACAAATCACTTTAAAGTGATCACAGACAGGTACAGGAGCAGCGCTAAATACGAATGTCTGCGTGTGACGCTGGTGAGCAAGATTCACGGTGCTTGGGGTTTGCGTTTGGGAATACTGAGGACTTCACGCAGCTTTGCCCTGCTTGCGATCCCCGGAGCTCCCTGTGGTCCAGGCCACTCGTGGCCTCTGAAAATCCCTTTGACTCATGCCCCGTGCTCTAGCATCAGAATAAAAGGAACTGGCAAAACTCTTACTGTAGTTCCTTGCTGCTCTCTTATCTGAGATTGCACTTTTTTAAGATTATATGAGAAAGGCTGGGGATTCAGCTCTCTCCAGTGATTAGAGTAGCCCTGGCCTGTTAATTTACAACCAGTGGAGTTTCACCAATTTGCTTATCTTAGTTGTAGTTACAGCTGGCATTGGGACGTGCAAAATTGAATTACAAGACAGATATTCCAATATTAGTCCCTTTTTTTTCCCCCAGCCAAATCGTATTTGCTCTACAACAAATTAGTTTATTCACTAAAAGTCCCTCAAATTCATCTTTCAATAAGAAGAGCGTCACAGATGTTGCATAGAATAAGTTATACTTACAGTTCCTTTTTCTGAAGCTCCTTTTACAAAGTGTATACATGAATTTGAATGTGGAGCCAAGACAGCTATTGAACAATGCAATACACTTATCATTCACCACTTTAAAAGCAAACTTTTTTTTACTTCAGTGTAGCATAATATTCATAATCCAAGCAAGAAGCAGAAGCTTTGTCTTTTATTTCTATTTCCTACCCTCTTTTGTCAGGGGCAGCAGAGTTATAATACTCTAGCCTTGTCTTTGGGTTTCTGATCAAAAACTGCTTGGATAAAGTCTATTTTATGCAATTCTTAAATGTTAATGGACCTAAATGGGGAAGCTCAACTTCGTAGATTTTATTTGATACTTTTTATCATTTGCTAAGGACATTCAGCCATTACATGATCTTCACAATTCAGATTAGATAGATCTGGAAAATAATAATGTGATTTTTGCAAAGTGTTCTTTTCCTTTACCTTATCAAAAGTGCACTTTTGTCTGAAATTCTCTAGCTTTCAGCTGTTAACTCCCACAAGGTAATTTTTGAAACTTGAAGCTTCTTTGTGAGACAAAATGTTTTCTTGTGTTATTTGAATAAAACTCCAGAAGTTATATGAAAATATGTCAAATTTTACATTCAAACAGTGTTACAAAAATGTGTTAATTCTCTTATCTTTGACTACAGTTTTCTTCTTTGTGTCCTATAAAAAGTATTTAAACCTGCAGTTTTTATTCTGATTTTTCACCACAGTACTTGCACCTTCCTGTCAAATTACAGAGTAAAATGGTCTCTTTATCTCCAATAGAGTCAGATGCAAAATAAAACCTCTTTGTATACTGAAAGGCTTAATCCATCACTTGCCCATCATACTTTTTGTCTAAATGTATCTTTATGCTAGTGTCGATTAATAATTTTATCACTCATTCCTACAATTGATGTTCTCATTCCCTCAATTTTTCTTGTCAAGAATGCTATTAGTCTTTTTTTATTCCATAGGAATTTTAAATCTCACTATTCAGACAAAAGCATTAGTCTGAAGCCTGCCTCTTCTGGCTTGGCTTGACAAATGGCCATCTCTGTGACTACACGGTTTGTTTTTATTGAGGAGACCCTTCAATGTAATTGTTCTTCCACTGATTTATTTGTTGTTTGGTTTATTGCAAAGGCTTAATGCAGTTTGCAGTACCTGTTAGGTTATGCCCAGTCCTTACCAGAGATTCACTGTCATATAAACTCTCAATGAAGCTTATCTAAAATTTACTCAAGCCAATAGAACAATAAACATTGATAACAAAACTGTCTCTGATGTCTCTAAATTGATACAGGAAAGACAGGAGTACCATTGCCTGTCTCACACAACATGTTCTCTGTACATGTAACTTTATATACATGATTGTAACTGCATTTAAAAATAATTTTAAAAAAAAATCAACAGTGGAAAATACTGGTTTCAGCCAGAGACAAAAACTTTGAATTTTTAAGGAAAATATTATATGGATTAAGTAAGTGACCGTATTGAAACATTGGATTTGGGAAATAAAACAATTTCATTTTTGTCACTGGAGATTTTATTTTGAGAACAAACAATAAATCCTAATGATTTTACCACGCATTTAATGGTAAAAAATTCTCTTTTATACAATTGCTGAGGTAGGATGTCCCATTTAAATTTACATTAACAAAAAACATAAACTATCCAGAATGGCTACCTTGTATAGTATTCAGGAAAAACACTGAATAAAAGTGGATTTTGCATTATATTTTCAAAGGGTCTGGCGTTGCAGTGGCTCTCTTCACTGTTAAGCTTATTGAGAGATAATGAATGAAGCAGGAAAAGTGTGTCTGCTATTTCTGTTTTGAAGTTGTATAGCCGGGTTTGTTTTCAGCAACTCACCAATGAATAATAAACCTAAATATTAGAAACTACTGCAGTCACCGTGATGTCCATCTGCACAAAAGATGAGTCAGATTTTTTCTACTTCCCAGGCAACATCAAGTGTGAATGTATTGTTTAAGACCTTTCTCCAGTATGTACATGAAACCTCTAACATAACATGAACAATGGCAATGGATTCTAGGCTTGGGAGATAAGTTACCAGAAAAATTTGTCTCCCCTACACTGGAGTAATTCCAATGAAATATTGACATTACAGAAGGTAAGGGCTTTATTGGAGGAGTGTCATCATCCAGCTAACTAGAAATGATTCTTTGCAGAAGTTTGAAGACGTCTATTTTTGAACCCTATTCAATATTTACCAGGGGCTCACTAACACACAGTGACACCAATAATTTTGTTACTGTCTTTTCTGCATTGGAAACAATTTTAGCTTTTTGAGATCAGTGTTTGAACCCTGAATACAGAAATTTATCAAAACTGAGCATGGGAGAACACAAATGCAGGACTTTCTGTGGCTAAATCTGAGTGGGAAAGGCACAAATTTCTTTCTAACAGAGTATGGACGCTGACAGATCTGAATATCCATTCCAGTTGCCATCAAGGCTGTGAATTGCTTCACTAATCTAAGGATTTAATGCCATTTTGGTGGTAAACGAGGGTATTGTCACAAAGCCGAAAAGTTATTTAAAGGAATTTTTTCTGTTCAACAACATTACACCACTCCTCAGTATTTGCATCTCAGCCTCTCATTGTCAGCCTAAGCAGAGATAAGTTGAAGATGATACTGTTTGCATTTATCTGAAGATGACATAGAACTTCAATATGCAACTATAATTTTGACAGTAGTTTGCTCTTTAAGTCTTCAAGAAACCTCTTGATTATGTTTTCCCTCATATGTATAGAACTACTTTTTTCTTTAATGGATGTAGAGCAGAGAACATGTTGTTGTGTTTGGGGGGCTTTTTTAAAAATAAAAAGTAGTAATAAGGGTCATTTCCCTCATCCTTCCAAATCCTTTGCTATTGTTTTTTCCCATTTTCCCATTTTGTAGTTTCTATGAAATGTAGGCAATTTTCACTGAGTGAATCTGATGCACATTTTACCACCTCAGTGTCAAATAGAACTAAATATTATAGATAGCTTCTCAATGAAAGGCTATTTTCTGTTCTGAATTACACTGATATCAGCCAATAATTTCCTATTATTACATCAATCAGGGTGCTACCAGATCTATTATTCACAAATATATATCATTGCATCAAAAGCGTGACTGTCACGTATTAGATCATTTCGTGTTTTTTAAAGATGATTTTTGGTTCAAGAAGCATGGTGATTTTAGACCAAATGTGTATATATATGAAAAAGAAACCACAGAATAAAAACTTTAGGGAAAAATTCTGGAATTTAATTGCTGTAAACATCAATAATATTGTGAGAAATAAGAAAAAAGCCCACTTAATCTTGATGCCTGGTTCATAAAACTTACAGGAGAATAATGTATCCATTTGGTTAAAATTAGCCAGTAGGTTCAAACCTATCAAGGACAGATTTCTAACCAGTACAAAGACATAAGCTTCATTTCCTAAAGAAGTCACAGGCTCTCTTGATGACACTGTATGTGCAAAAAGAAATGAGAATTTGAAATATTCTAAGAAACACCGTTTTCAAGGGTTTCCAGTACTGACAGTGGTAGATCAATAGATTGCACACCCTACTACCATTCCCAGCCTGTGTCTCCCCAGAACACTTCTATTTGAGCAAAGTGGCTCTGTGCAGAAGCCTCACTGAAACTCCAGAAACCCACTGCTTCAGCTATTTTCTTTGTAGACCAAACAGAAGGATGATACAGAGCCACTGCCTCTCTCCAAAGAAAACACAGGATCTCAACTCTGTAAGAGGCTGAGTTTGGCTCTCAGTTCCTGCTAATATTAGAGCGCAGCTTCTTTGGAGGCAGTAAATCTGTCTGAGTCCTGCAACAGCTGGGAACCTCTGACTCAAAGGGCAGATTTAGGATTTATAGTTGCAGAGGCTCCTTTACCAAGTTCTGAATTCCAGTGCTTACCTGAAGGAAGTCGGTTTTTGGCTAAGGTTTCCATTTAATTCCTCACTCACCAGTGACCCTCCTTTGAACAGTAAATTCAGTGGAAGCTCACTCCTAACCTTTCTCAGGAAAATTAATGCCTACCCCACTGATGAAAATCATGCAAGCAACTACTGAGGTCACCAAAAGTTGAGAAGCTCTTCTTATTTAAAGGCAACAAAGATCCGAAGCAGTTTGTCTGCACCTCCTGCTGAATGTGAAACCATGTACCTATTATCATTTTAGTTACTGAGGTACCTATGTGAATAGCTCTGTGCAGATGCATCAAACCAATATGATGGGGTTTTTTCCATCATGTGAAATAATCTCTTATATTTTGTGCATTTTATTGTTAAACAACCTGAAGATTCACTGCTTTTAAAAAATCTTGTCTATGTTAAAAATTGTATTCATTACTTATTTGAAAACAATATCATCATGATTCAATTAGAATTTCTGTAGTGGCTTTGAAAGCTCTTAAAATGTGCTTAAAAAGCATAATGCAAAAGGTTCCTATTATTAAATTGTAGTTTTGCATTTAAATCACAATGAAAACAACGTTCTGCAAATATTGAAATATTTGCATGGGACTTTATTTCAGCATCACTAGATGAGTTAATTCTGCAAAATATAAATAATTACCACACATTTTCTTAAACTGTATTTTAGACTGGAAATTAAAATGGATTAATCAACACAGGGTGAGGCGGTTCCTACAGAAAGGCACACAGGAAGGGCTGTGCACACTGCCAGTTATTGGGCTGCTGCCTGCTCTGCTCAACCACAGGTTTAAGCTGCAAGCTCATGGTCACCCCATCTCGCTGCTGGCTGTGCAAGCCTTACCCAGCAGCTTGAGGTCTCCAGGTGATTAGAAGGGTTATTAGGCAATGCTTTGGAGTTGTCAGAGCATGGTGGTCAAGACCAGGCAAGGACTGCACTGCTGCAGCAGACAGTAATCAGCTACCTAGGTCAGACTAGTCTGGAAGGAGTGAAGGGCAGCCACCCAGACAGATCTTCTTTGCTTCGTGTAAGAGCAGCTGCTGTCCAGGGGAAGGTCTGCAAAGATTGCACCTCTCCTCCTGGGGTGGAAGGGTGGAAGCGAACGCTGTGCTCTAGTGGAGTCCCTCAGGCAGGAGGCGTAGGAATGCAAAAAGAAGTTAACAGGCTGTACTGTGTGAGGGAGTGGGAACCAGAGTATTATTTGAAACTTTGTAAGAAGAAATAGTAGTGCCCTTTGGCACTAACCTCTAAGGACTACAGTTTCCACAGTGAACAAGCAATACTTTGGAGAATGAGGCCCCATGGTCTTTGCCGACCAGTAGCAACAGGCTACCACTTCACACTCCTTCCTTGTATGTACCAAGCAGCAATAGACATGAAGCCTTGGTGGTGGACAATGACAATGAGCAAGAGTCACAGGGAGAAGTGGCACCAGCAGCACACATTAGAAGCTGCAAAAGGAAGCAGCAAGTGCGTGACTGCTGAGAGGCACAGAGGCTCCCATCTGCCAGCCTGCTAAACAGGGAGGAGCTGTTTGCTGCTTGCCAGGAGCCAAGACAGAATATCACAGAGAGACTGCCACAAAGGGTTTAAAGCACAGACTGCTCTCCACTGCTTCCTTTCTGTGTGGGCACCAATGATACAGTAAAGCAAAACCTGGGCAAGATTAATCAGAACTTCAGAGCCCTGGGGGCACAGGTGAAGCAGACAGGTGCCCAAGGGATCTTCTCCTCTGTCCTGCCAGTCAGAGACAAGGTGCAGGCAAGGTCTACACATCATGCAGATCAACATCTGGCTTCAATAGCAAAAAGGGCTTTGGTTTCTGTGATCACAAGACATTCTTTGATGAGTACAACCTATTGGAGAGAGAGAATCCATCTCTCTAGAAAAAGGAGACGAATCTTTGTTAGCAGGTTGGCTGATTAAGTGAATCACAATTTAAACTAATGAACTTGTGGGATTGTGTCCACAGCTGTGACACTTGCATGTTCATAATCAACATGTTGGATGTCTGCACCTACCAGGGTAGTGAGAAACACTCCGTCAGCTATCTCTAAGCACAAAAACCCTAAGACCAGCCATCTCAAGTGAATGTATACCACTGCACACAGTCTGGGTAACAAACAGGAGAAACTGGAGCTCCATGCTCAGTCAGAGTTATGATGTCATGAGAATCACAGAAATTTTGTGGGAAAAGTCAAATGACAAAGACCACAATGGATGGCTGCAAACTCTTTCAGAAAAATAGGAAAGGAAGAAGAGGAGGTGGTGTTGCACTTTCTGTAAAACAGAAATGTGAATGTATGGTACTGAGGTATGGAGACCACAAAAATTCTATAGAGTGCCTTTGGATCAAAATTAGAGGGATTGTCATCAAAGAGGATCTTACATTAGGTAGCCTCCCAATCAGGATGATGAATCAAATGAAACCTTACTTTGTCTGCCTAAGGTAGTGATGGGCCAACAAATTCTGGTCCTCATGAATGGCTTCAATAACCTGAATATTTGTTGGGAAAACAAATGGTGGTGCACAAGTCATCCACTGGGTTCCTGGAATGCACTGGGGACTCCTTAGTGGTGGACTTGCCAACTCAGAACAGTGCATTGCTACATTTACTGCTCACAAACCAGGAAGTTTTACTTGACAGCTTAACTACTCATGGTAGCCTTGAATACAGTGATCATAACATTGTGAAGTGTTGAGCACATGAAAATTCAGTAGTAGGACAAAGACCCTGGATTTTAGGAGAGCCAACGTGTGAGGGATTTCATTGGAAGCATTCATGAAGGGGAAAGGAGCTTGGAGTTCTTTAAGAAGACAAGGAGCAAAAAGTACAAGCAGTGCTGGGAGAAGTTTCATTTTGATACAAGAAAGAAATCTTTTATGGTGAAAACAATCAATCTCCCAGAGCCTTAGTGGAGTCCCTATCACTGAAGTCAAGTGGTCAGCATGCTAGATAATAGATGATTTTTTGAGATCCCTTCCAACCTGGACTAAATTAAAACAAGTGAGTCATCAAATTACGTTTACTAAAATGAAGACCCATAAGAAAACAGGTCAGTGCTTTCAGGGCTTTTACTTTTTAACAGGACACAACGCCAACTGCTTCATTAACAAGGATGTTGCAACATTATAATATAAAAAGCCTCACAAGTAAGCATTTCAGACATAGAACACATTCATAGTTATGCAAAAAAGAAATTTTAAATGATACTTAGATATCAAATATTTTCAAAAAATATTTTTATATTACATTCATTTAAATGTAAAAAGAAAATAGCATGTTAAAAGATAGATATTGAGCTACAAAATAAAATTTTGTAGCTTGGTTGTTACTGGGTTTTATTTTATTAAAGGACAAAATAGAATTAGCTGATGATATTACACAGCCTTCATTATCCTACTATAAATGCACCCAATTAGTCTTTTTCTGCTTTGATAAGAGATAACCCGTTCCATCTTACAGGCTTACCGTGTAATTTGAAAACGGGTTAGGGAAATTTTGGTGAAAAAGGCCTTCTTGTTGTCCTTGACATTCCCTATGAGATTTAATTTCAAGTGGACCTTAGCTTTCCTCATCACATCCCTGCATACTCTGACAACCTTCCCATATTCCTCCCGAATAGCCTGTCTCTTTTTCCACATTCTGTAAACTTCCTTCTTCCTTTCAAGTTTTGTGAGAAACTCCTTATTCATCCATGCACATCTCCTGCTCTCCTTTGCTTGATTTCTTATTCATAGGGAAGCATCAATCTTCAGCTTGGAGGAAGTGATGCTTGAGCATCACTTGGACCAGCTCACTTGGACCCCTCTGCCTTCTAGATCCTTAACCCATGGGATTGCTCCAAGTAGGTCCTTGAGGGGGCCAAAGTTAGCTGGCCTGAAGTCAAGGGTTGTAATCCCACTTATCTCCCAGCTTCCTCCATGCTGTATCCTGTACTCCACCATTTCATGGTCACTGCAGCCAAGGCTGCCCCCAGCCTTCACATGGTTAATGACTGGACTTGATGATCTTGAAAGGCTCTTCCAACCTCAGTGATTCCATGATTTTATGATTCTGTGTTTCCCCAACCAGTCCTCCTTTGTCAGTACGAAGTCCAGCAACACACCTCTCCTCGTTGGCTCCTCCACCATTTGTGTCAAAGCATTATCATCAGTGCTCTGTGGGAACTACCTGGGCTTCTGTGTGCCCATCTGAGCTGTTCTTCCAGCAGAGGTCAGGGTGATTGTAAGTCCCCCATGAGAACCAGGCCCTGTGACTGTGAGACTCCTTCCAGGTGATTGTAAAAGTCCTCACTGACTTCTCCTGATGAGGTGGCCTGTAGCAAACACCCTCAGCAGTGTCACCCACATTGGCCTGACCCTGAATTCTTACCCATAAGCTCCTCACTCGTTCTTCACCCACCCCTAGACAGAGCTCAATACATCCCTGTTGCTCTCTCACATAAAGAGCAGATCCACCACCTCCCCTTGCTGGTCTGTCTTTCCTAAAAGGTATGTAGCCATCCACGACACCATTCCAGTCATGACAGCTATCCCACCATGTCTGTAACTGCAATGTTACACATGGATCTCTAATTCCACCTGTTTATTCTCCACAATGTTGGTGCTGGTGTACAGGTATTTCAGAGAGGTAATTGATCCTGCAGGTTTCCCAGGAGGGGGGTGCAAGAGGATCCACCACAGCCATAGGCACCCTTGAGGTGGTTCATCTTCTGGATCTCATCTAGGGAGGCAGATAAGAAACATTTGTCATTTCTCTGGTTGGCCTGTCTTATTCCCAGTTGGGTGTGATGTGAGTGTTGCACTTTGGACTTTGCCCTTCATTTAAAGCCTGCTCACAGAGTTGGCCAGCCTCTGCCAAAGAAAGATCCCCTGGCCTCTTTTAGACAGCTGGATCCCACCCCTTCTGAACAGACTATAGTCATTGAAGAATGTCCTGTTGTCACAAAATCCAAAACCGTCACAAAGTCACAAAGCTGTAATATGTCTATTTTTTGCATTATATATCTATTTTTGGCTTCTCCCTTTCCTCTGATGGGTAAAATGGAGAAAAAGACAACTTAGGCACCAATACTTTTCACTTGTCCCACCAGTGCCTTATAGTCTTCCTTGATGGGAATCAAAAATGTCAAAGATGTCATGCACAAGATAGGTTAAATAAGATCCCTGTGTAATGGTGTTGTATTGATGAAAAGGGAAAGTTTATGAATTCAATTAAAAGACAGAGAAAAGTTTACATGCTGTTTGCATGCAGACTGTTGCATTGTAAAGTGCCTATTGTTTCCATCAGCTACAGAGGGAGACCATGCTTTTAATTTAGAACAGGATTTAGAGAATGTTTCCAGTTTAAGTGCATTTTGGGGCAATAAGAGAAGGCTGAAGGTTTCTTGGAAAGCTTTGACTCCAATCAAATCCATTGACTGTTACTGAAGCTTTGACATGTAGCTCACCTGTAGGGATCTAAATTAATGGCAAATAATTCCAATCATTATGACAATTTTTCGAACAATAAAAAAATGTTAGAAAACAGTGATCAATTTTTATCAGTGTTTAAGGAGGGTTGAAGAAGGTAGTGCTGGATTAACCTGCAAGAAAAAATGTTGAGGTTAGTTATTAGGAAAAACTTTCTAACTGTACAGTTAGAAAAAGAATGTCATAAGAAATATAATGGTAGAGGAATTACGTGCAGGCTTCTCTAGAGAACAGGTTAGGTGAATGTGTCTAAAAATGTGGGAGAAAAAAGCTTAAAATGAAGCATGCCATCAATCATAAGGCATAATCTGCAGTAAACCATGTTTCATTACCTTTAATAATGGCTGAAAGACTGAATTTCTTTTTCTTTTCATAGACTCATACAGTAATTAAATTGGAAAAATCCTCCAGAGGTCATGTAGTTTAGCCTTGGGCTGGTACCACATCTAACTAGATCTGGTTCCTTAACCAGCTGAGGTCTGAATATCTCCAAAGCTGGATATATTCCCCCACCTCTGTGGGGCCCTGCTCCAATGTTTGACTGTCTTCAAGGTGATTTTTGTCTCTTCCTGTTATCTAGTTGGAATATCCTGTGTTGGAACTTGTGTCTGCTGCCTTTCATCCTACCATTGAGCATATCTTAAACTGTGTACAGCTATAGAACAGAGGAAAGTATAAATGTTGCTAGTAGCTTCTGTGACTCAGAGTTTGTATGAAACAGAGCACATAGCCTTCATTAAACTCCTATTTTCCTAAGGGAAACATTAAAAAAAAAATCACAATTTTTGTATAATCAAGATGTTGCAAAAACAATAGCCATTGGATTTTTTTTGTCTTAACTGAAACCTGAATCTGGATGATAAGAAGCCCTTTGATTTAACTCTTGGGTACTCTTGAGTACTTGAGCTCATTTGAATGTTAGCAATTATTTTTTCCCAGTGTAATACAAAGTAAAAATTTAAAAGGTCACCAAAAGCAAGGCACTATTAAGAGCTATCTGTTTACAGACATTGGTCGTGGTTTACCAGAAGTCTCACTGCTTTGTGCGCAGCTCAATTATCTGTATTAGTAACTTAGATTATTTTTTTTGTTTTTTGCTTATCATCACTAATAAAATTACAGGAGGCATACTTTAAATCCCTGCTGATGATATATTTAATGGGAAGAAATTATTTTCTTTTTCTAAACTTTTCTTCACTGGAGTCAATCTATCGTTCTCTTCAACACAGAATATTGACAATCTCTTGTATTTACAACACTAATCCACCTAACTGTTTAAAAAAAAAATTCCACGTGTTGTTTTTCTTTTCGAGAAATGTTGTTTTCTTACCATCAACCCATGCATCATGAAGATGACCCCAGACTATCGGGAGCACAGACTGTGAGGGTATAAAAGCCTGGGGATTCCTTCGCTTGGGGCCCCTCCCCAGAGGCAGCAGCTCGAGCTGTTTGAGCTGTTTCTGTGTTACTGTGCCACAATTAAATTACTTGAAGGAACAGGTGTCTGGGACTCTGCTGTGGGAAACTCAGGGTTGAGCCAGTGTTTCTATTCATGAATGTGGTGCCAAATTTCAAACTATGCTTGTTAAAATGTGATATTTTCCTTTTTTGCTTGTAACAAAGGTAAGAAAAAGTCAGTAAATGAAAAAAAAAATGCTGGAAGATTGTGCATGAAAGAGCACAACACGTATTAGAGCTAGTTTCTCTTATTGCAAAGGTCCTATAGATACTGTGTGCATAATACTAGTATTTACTGCAGTTTTTGAAGACTAAGAAAAAAACCCTTTGCAGTGGCAGTTCTGTTTTTTTCTCACATGAACCTAAGATATTAGAATTAGCTAGATAATTGTCTTTTCCATGATTTCTGTCACCACAGAGATCTTGCTCTTTAAAGTGCATCACATTTTTCTGTCAGCTTTCACTGTATGGCCTACAGTTAGAAAATGACATTCATAGCTTATATAAATGAAATTTACTCATTTTGTGTATATTTATGGTTAGCTTGCTTATTTTATTAGCATTTTATTCCTGCATTAACTCCTATTTGAAAAATATATGTGATATTTAGGGAAATTTTAATGCTTTGAAAGACATTTCAATATATAGAGTTGTCTAAAATATTTTTTATTAGACTTTTGTAAACTAAGACCTTTGAAATGCAGTTGGTGTCAACCGTGAAGCCTTGTGAGTCATTCTGGGCTATTAAGAAGCAGACTCATCTTTCCTCAAGACAGCGTTTTTAAAACAAAGTACTAATTCATAGCATATTCAGAAAACATTAAATAGCAAAATAGTCCTCTCATCTGCAAAATAATCCCACTGTAAGCAATGTGAATTACATTTGTTTGTGTGCACTTCCATGTATCCTTGTCATTCTGTTTTCTAGATACCGTTTTATTGCTCTGAGTGATTCATTGGATATTCTCCATATTGAATTTTGCTGAAATAGTTCTCAACCTTTGCCTTTTTCTTCCCTTTTGTTTGTTCTGAACCTCTCCCTCTCCACTCCACTACCCCACCCTGCCAATGAAACTTCAAAAAGCTTCAGGGAATTGAGCAGGGCTTAGCTTAAGAATATATTAACACTGGTTAGGGGTGTGGGGTATAGAAATCTTGTCCCAGTCACACATCAGTTCTTTTTGAATAAGTATTAGCTTTACACCGAGGTGTTAACCTCCAACCCTCCTCATTAAGCAGTGTTTAAACAGATTTTAAAAAATAGATCCCTAAATTTAGAGTTCTAACTCTGTATTTGGAAACCTTAATATATTATTTGATTACCTGTGAAATATTATGTCTTTGTAAATTTGTGATGCTTATTCTTTGTGGTTCCATGTTTGGTTCAGATCAGATTAAAAAGTCCAAACTGTCAACCTATATCCAACCTTATTTAGGAAACATCTCCAAACAGTTTTACCGTGTAACACTCAATGAGCATTTATAATTCATGTAATTTAAAACTGTTACAGTCAGATTTAAGCAAAATAATCAGATTAGTGTTCCTCCCCTAAATATTACTTTTGAAGGAAATCCATCATAACATCTCCTGTTCTTCCTCACTTTCCCCTCCCTCATAGATTTTTAAGAAGACAAATCAGGAAGGGATTCAGTTCCCCTGTGTGTTGGGGTGCTGGAGTGTGTCCAAAGAAGAGCAAGGGAGCTGGTGACAGGTCTGGAACACAAGTCTTATGAGGAGTGTCTGAGAGGGCTAGGATTTTTCAGCCTGAAAAAGAGTGAACAGAGTTTGTACCTGAACAGTTTGTAGCAAGGTGGGGGGCAGCCTGTAGCCAGGAGGGGTCAGTCTCTTCCCCCAGGTAACAAGTGACAGGGTGAGAGGAAATAGCCTCAAGTTGCGCCAGAGGAGGTTTAGATTGGATACTAGGAAAAATTTCTTCATTGAAAGATTGGTCAGACATTGGAACAAGCTGGCAGCTGGGCTTTGATTCTGAGTGACAACCAATGAAACATTAAGCAACAGAAATGCAAAGCCAAGTGGCACTTTAAGTCTAGTCACGTTCAGTAAGAACTACCACGATTACAGGTTCACAAACAGTACGAGACACTACAAGTCTGGTCACACCCAATGAACTATCCTGGCTGGACTAGAAAGTTCAGTCATGGTCAATGACTGTCATACTCAGATACAAACCAGCATCATTTATTAAGCAAAGAGATGCAGGTTCTTACTGGATTGTCGATGATAAATACACTGCCCACGGAAGCACACGTGGATACTTAAAATATGAATAATGCATCTGGCAACAAATACTTTAAATTGCAAGATGACTATATAGCACTAAAAGTACAATCACAACACATGCCAGCACTCTAAATTTCCTAAGGAAGCACTCTGTGTAGCTGAGTGTTCAGGTCTTACCCAATAGGCATCCCTATGAGGGGAGGAGATAGGTACAACCTGTCAACTGTCCCAGGATACAAAGGCAGAATCTCCTCTGAACTCTCTCCCCACTTATGCTATGTTTGTATGTTTTCTTTGAGGGAGGGAAAAAGGTAAAGTTACAGTTGATGTAGTTTCATGTTTAGGTGGAGCTTGGGTACCTTTATTCGCTAGCATATATAGAGGCATGAAAACTAATACATATTTTCCTGTTAATGAAGCAAAGCTCAGCTTTCAGTAACTGAAAGCTGAGCTTTGCTTCATTAACACCGCTTCCCTGGGCAGCTGTGGGCAAAATACTGAAAAACAGAGTTCAGCAAGAGGGAGTGCATGTGTTGGCCACAGTTCATCAGGGACAAACTGTCTGCAAACCTCAGGAACAGAAACACTGAGAGATCTTGGGGTACCACTCCAAGGGAGACATGAAACGGAGAATGGAACAGCACTCTGGTGTTGTGGTCATGCTCTGTTGCAAGCAATGCAGTTAATGGGAACTATAGTATGGCCAGTCTTCGCGAACGAAGATTTGGGAAGGGTCTTTACCCTTCGAGCCTGCGCAGTGGATTTTTTTAGGTGAGACACAGTGTGCGCTGAGCTGAGCCCACCCTTTAATCCTGAGGTTCATCTGCCGGGGCCGAGCAAGCTTGGACGGTGGCAGTGAGGTCCTCAGGACGTAGGTTTGTTTAGAGTGACCTTCTCTTAGATGGATGGCCTTACAGGGCTAACGAGCTCCATCTACCCGGGGGACTTTTTCTCTGACCGGGAATCGAACCCGGGCCGCGGCGGTGAAAGCGCCGCATGGGAACTAAGGCGAAGGTATTTTGCCCACATCCACCCAGGGAAGTGGTGGAAACACCATCTGTGAAAACATTAAAAAAATGTGTCAATGTGGCAGTTGGGGACATGGTTTATTGGTGCTGGGTAAACAGTTGGACCTGAAAATATCAGGGGTCTTTTCCAATCTTAACAATTCTGTGTTATAAATTGCATTCACTGGTGTTGCTTTTTCAACTATGACATTCGCAGCGATGCAGCATATGCATAAAAGCACATAATTTCATAGTATATCTTTGTTAGGCTACCAACAACCATATGTGAGTAGAAACTGCACAGGAAAATTGGGATAAACTATAACTACTCAGACTGGCCCCTGAACACAACACAGAAATCTGTGGTGTATTCATGTGATGGGTATTATGAGATGTTGATGGGTGCAGGCACATGGAACAGCTCATCTGGGAATCCAGACACATGAGCTACTCCTCTTTAAGCATCTGCTCACTCCTTATCCACCCCTAGCAAGCATTCAAGCTGTAGCCTTTTCACCTTGCAGTGAGTGTTGGGTATGAAGCTACACCACTCCATGTACCTTGAACACAGCCTTGTGCAGGCTATATGGTCCTGAGTTCCCTCCAGTCATTCAGCTGTATGGCAGCCTTTCCCTTAAAACTGCTGTTACCCTACACCTGTCATTTTTTTGCTGGATATATTTCCTTTTCCTCAGTTTTTCATTTGTTCTTTTGCTTGGTGGTTTTTCCATTATCTATATAAATCTTCAAAGTTTGCCTGTTCTGTTGTGGACATATTCCTATTATAGATGTTCATTTTTACTCTTCATATTGCAAAAGTGAGGATTTGGATCCAGGTCCCCTTCAGGTGCTGTAAATCTCAGGAAATTAAAATGTCTTCGGTACAGATGAAGAAATACCTTTTTGAGCAATAACTTGGGATGTAAAGGTCAACAATCTTGGCACCAGTAGTGAACCCTCCTTCATTTTTATCTGAGTGAATTCCTGCAACTTATAATACAAAATGGGTTGACATTCCTCATGGCTATGACTTATAAGAGGCAGTATTGTCCATCCACATTGGCCTGTACTAGATACTACCAGTCAAGGTGATGGCTTATGACAAGGTCTTGCTCTGCATTTTCCATGAGTAAGCTTCACCACAAAAAAACATCTACAGTCTTGGTACTGTTCCATGATGAATGTCTGCCATTTGGATACATAAAAAGTAACAGATGACAGCTTTAAGGATTAGCTTTGTTATCTCCAGTCCCCAACATTGTTGTACCTATTCCCAGATCTGATCACACAGAAATCCGGAAATGCAATTGTTCCATCCTCAGTGTCATTCATTTCATGGCATGCCTGTTGGGTGGCTTATGCAATTAGAGAATATGCTCATGGCTCTGATCCTGAGTTACTTCTTGTATCCCATGATGAACAGCTGCCCAGTGAAGGATCAGCTGTGATCATTTCCTTTCTACTGATGGCTTAAAGGGTAGATCCTTTAGGCTGAGAATCATCAGCCTGATTAGTCTAATGGCTTATAACAAAGAGTAGCACCATACACAGTCTGAGTGCTCTACCAGCAAAGTTCTTCTGTGAACACAGGTGTATCATCAGAGTTAAACGTTCATCCAAGTGTAATAAAACCATTGACATTACTGAAAAGAAACTTGGGCTGGCAAATTCAGTTTTGTCAGAAGTCAGTGGAAATTCTGAGTTGCAGATGTCCCGGGACTGAAAGCAGACATGGAGCTGATGCAGTGGAAAACATAGTCTGAATGTATGCTCTCATTTTAAGGACAATTTGCAGGAGGAAACCAACAGGACACAGGAAAACCAAAGCGTAAGTCACCCAACCTTCCTTTATGCAACATTGTACTTAGAATCATAGAATCACTCAGGTTGGAAAAAGTGTCCAAGATCACACAGTCCAGCCATTAACCCAGCACTTCCATGTTCCCTGCTAAACCAGGTCACCAACCGCCATGTTCACACATTTTTTGAACACTTCCAGGGATGGTGATTTCACCACTTCCATGCAAAAGGAGACAGTGGGTCCTGAGGAGTTCCTCCACATCACTGCAGGATGAAACCGACACACAGAGTCACAGAATGGTTTGGGTTGGAAGGGACCTTTAAGAAACACATTGCTCCAACCCCCCAGTCATGGGCATGGACATCTCCCACTAGATCAGATGGAGCTCAAAGCTCCATCCAGACTGACACTTCCACATCTCAGTGAAACGTTTTCCAGTATCTCACTAGCCTTACCTGGTTTATGCCACCAAGGGCAAGCCAGCTTATTAGCCTTGCTGGCCTGTACTAACTTACTCTCTTTTCATCCCACAGCAGGAATTCACCAGCAGCCTGCATATAGCAGAGTCCACAGCTGATTATGTGACGTGGCTGTGCCACAGAAGCCTACACAGCATAAGCCACAGCCTCGCTACTTTCTTTAGCAGTACTGTTTCTACAAGAACTGTTGATGAACAGAAGAATAACAACAGCACAGAAGTCAACAACTGCTAAGGACTTTCTTTAAGACCTCTCAAAATTCAGCTTTGAACAGTGAATTTCTTGTCCAAAACAGGATTTGTAACAGAAGGTTTTAAAGAAAAATTGCAAATAGTTATTGTAAAACATGGAGAATATGATTTCTGATTCAAGCTCAAAATATCTACAGATGTAAATATAGGAGAGGTAAGTTTTGTCTCTTGAATCTGTTACTTTTCAAATTAAGAACTATAAATTTCTGAGATATTATAAAGTCTTAAGAGAAAACTACAAAGGGGGGAAAAGAAATCTTATTTTGAATTCTTGTTTCCAAAACGTCAACATGATTTTCATTTCTGTAATAGTTTTGTGAACAAGTGTGGATGGTGCAAATGCAATCAGCTCATAGTGCAGCTCTGTTTCATTTGCTATAGCAATTCTGAGTAACGTAATTGCATGATGACTCTTTTTGCATTTTGCTAATGAAATTATGCATACTCCACCCGTTGAAGATTGTATTCTGATATGCAAATTTTTACCTATGTCACAGACCAACAAACATATCTTCATATGACATAAAAAGGAGAAAATAAGTTTCTTGTGCAGATTGGAGTCTCGGGTTTTTTTTGTTTCCTAGATACCTTTAGCCTTATTTTTGCTGTACTCTTTCACAAGATTTCTTTTTGCATTGCTACCACCTAATGGTCATAATGTCTTGCCTTATCTCTAATGGTAGTAATTTTGTCTCACTCATGTCCAGCTTTCAGACAGAAATCATACAATAGCTTTTGTCTTTTTATCAAAAAATAAAATAGTAGTAAAATACTAAAATTACTGCCAGACTTTATCACTCATTTTTTCTATTTGCATGGTAAAGTCTTTTCTCCTCAGTGTTCCTGAATTTCTCATGATAAAGAGGTTTGTGATTAATTTGCAGATAGAATAACCCTTTTCTAAATGCATGCTACTCAATAAATGAACAAGCTGCTTACAGTAATTAAAGTAATGTCATGCTGTGTTCAAATTGCTTGTGCTAATAAAGCTAATTGGCAACAGCAAGCATTAACTGTGATTAGTCATATGCATCTAATGTCATCACCAGTGCCTATAATTTTCTACACAGAGGGAATTTCACATCTGTTTTAAATCACTTGTCTGTTGTCTGCATCGGTGTTCTTTCCAATATTATTGAATCAAAGACTGTTTTACAACAATAGATGATAAAAAAGTTGATTTTCTTTTTTTCAAACAAAGAACTGCATAGTAGAGAACAAGATAGGAAGCATTTCCAATTCACTTATTCTAAAATAAGTGCCTGATTTCAGTTAAATTAACAAATCTGCATTTTCCATCATTTGCATATAGTCTGATATTCCCTTCTACAGAACCTAGATTATTTGCAACAGAACATTCATTTACCCAATTTAGACTGCACACTGTATTTCCCAATAAAATGGATGAGTCAAAAGATCCATTTTGTATTTGTTTTGGAAATTTGCAAGGAATCATTATCAGGAAGAGAAGCTTTTGCACCATAAACAAACTCTTAGCTGTAAGTAGAACAATAATTATTTGTTCTATCGACCCAAAAAGGTAAAGGTTAAATTAACAAGAATCAGGGGGCTGAAAATGCAGCATTAGAGACCAAAATTTAACCAATAATTCATACAAGTGTTTTTCATAAGTGACATTTACTGGACCCCTCTAATTCACATAGCTTTCTAAGTTCTCTGTCCAAATGGGTACATTTTCCTAAAAACACAAAGTGTTCTCAAGTTCTTCAGCTGAGGTTTTTTCCTATGCTGAATGGAGTAACTATTTCATGTGTTAATATGTTTGCTACAGTTTTCAGTTTGCTTTATCCAGCTGCTTCGATTTACTGATCTATGTTCAGTTGATGTTTGGCCTTATGGCTCACAGCTTCATTGACTATGTAAAAATGTAGAGATTTCATATAACTGCAGGATCAGTAAAGGTAAACAAACCAACTTACACAGAGAGATGTCTCGATAAAAATAAAAAGGGAACATTCACTCCTTGAACAGCTCTGGTGAACTTTTTTTTTTTTAACAGCAACTTATCTTACTTTTTCCACTTCAGATTTCAGGTTTACAGCCATTACTCAAAACGTTCCCGAGCTGATTGCAAGTTCTTTTCTTTTTATCCCATTTCAGAATATGTTCAGGTCATGACTTTTTTTCATCATTCGTCATTTTCTAAGACTAAGTTCCAGATCTACTCATAAATATCCTCATAATGTGGGAATTTGACATGATACTACTCATATGCATTATATGCACCACTATGTTCTGACTCAATAGGTAATATGGTGGTAATATCAGTAATCTCACTCTTTCACATGGGAGTCTTAAGTTTCACAAACTAACTTATTTGTAAAAATATAAAGAGCCTGATCCTTACCCATATCAAAACATCAAATTCTTTATCAGCTTCAATTTCTTGGGTTGTTTCTGCTCAGATAGACTACAAATGGTTTCATTTTGTTGGGTTTTTTGAGAGATCCAGTATAAATCAAAGATCTGAAATCACATCTAGAAGTGCAGGTATTAACTTCCATGTTATCAGATGACAACATAAACTTCATGGTATCTTGTTCAAAAGATCTGAGTGACTTGTCTGTGAGCTCAGAGGAGAGTTATCATATGGCTTTTACCTATGCTTCTAAATTACAGAAAGTATTATTTAAGTTTTAAATGGCTTAGTTAGCAGTCTGCCCAGTGCTGAGAAGCCAAAGCGGACCTGTCCTGATTTTGGCTGGGATAGAGTTAATTTTCTTCGTAGCAGCTGATACAGTGCTGTGTTTTGGATTTAGGATGAGAACACTGTTGAGAACACTGATATGTTAGTTGTTTCTAAGTCCTGCTCACTCTAAATCAAGGACTTTTCAGTTTCTCATGTTCTGCCAGTGAATGAGGAGATGCACAAGAAGCTGGGTGGGAGCATGAGGCCAGGACAGCTGATCCAAACTGGCCAAAGGGATGTTCCATACCACAGAACATCAGGCTCAGTATAGAAACTGGGGGACGGGCTTGGCATCGGTCAGCAAGGGCTGAGTAATTGTGCTGTGCATCACTTGTGTTTCTTGGGAGGTTTTTTCCTCTCCCTCTCTTTTTCCTTGTCATTAGAGTTATTATTGTTGTTGTTATTATTATTATTAACTTTATTTCAATTATTAAACTGTTCTTATCTCAACCCATGAGTTTTACTTTTTCTGATTCTCCTCCCCATCCCCCCTGGGGTCAATGGGGAAGTGAGCAAGCAGCTCCATGGTATTTAATTGCTATCTGGGGTTAAACCATGACAAGTCCAAACAGACTCTGGAGATTTTTCATTTTTGACAGCTTAGATATTTTCACAAGTTCCCAATGCCTTTGTAATGGCAGCAGAATTTGTATTTTAGGAAACAGTCATCCTGTTTCTTGGGCACATAAAATCAGTAATCTACCTCTGTGAAATCTCTAAAAAAATGCTCCAAGCTTTTACTGGTGTATACCCAAGAGTACTCTGTATTTGGTTTTAGAGCTCATCATCATCATTAAAAAAGAGTTCACTCTTTCTGTCCAACATGATCAACTCAGGTATTTACAAACTCTGTCCAGGGTGCACCATTAGGGCTCCTAGTCTTGTGGATGACTGGGCATATAAGCTTAAAGAGAATGTTTTTCAACTGAAGATGTCAGGACCCAAGTTTAGATGCTCTTTGAAGTCAATACTACAACTGAAAAGAGACAGAGTGCGTATGATCAAATATGATGCAACCACAAAAAAATCCAATATTGAGACTGATTATGAAGAGAAGACATTCAGTTTGTAACCAAAGGAGAGATGGCAATGACAGGAAAAAGTATAAGTTGCTCATGTTTGCTTTCAGGGGTTTTGGGTGGATACTCTGCATCAGTTAATATAGTATTGTATTTGTTGTAATCTGCCTTCAAGAGGGTCACACAAGGAAGAAGTTCTCTGACATCAGGGCTGCCTATATAGAGCAGAATGGAGAGTAACTGGTTTTGTTACAAGGTGATAAATGTTACTTTGTACTACAGGAGTGGAAAACCATAAAAATAGGGCTTATTTTCATGTTAATAACAAGCAAGCATAGATTGTAATAAGGAATAAAATTAGAAAGTAAGTAGATAAATGTGATCTTTTTGGCAAACATGAAAAGCAGTGCCTCACAACTCTGAGATTCAGTATTACAAATGGGGCTGTGCCCTGTAAAGCCAATCCTAACAACAGAAATTGAACACACTTAAATTCAGATTTTTTAAATTACTGATCAGAATTGATATGCATCTGAGGCACTTGATTTGTTTGGTACTACTTTAAGATGTCATAGGATAGTTACTTAATTCCTTATAACTTTTCTAGTCACTGCTTCTCACTGCTTCTTCACGTTATCCTTCTCAGTTGGAATGCTTTATGGTTCTTGCCCTCACTCTGGATTCTATATCCTACAAAGTTACTTACCAGTTTAACAGGTAAGTAGAGCAGTAAGGGGCAAGTTAACCTGGCTGAGAAAGAAATGCAACACGCTGCTACTTATGTAATTGCTGTTCAGTGTCAAAGAACATCACTTAAATTTTATTTGTATTTAATGTTCTTCTGACTAGTAAGCAAGAAATCTGAAAGTATAACTCTGAAGGTGACCTTTCTCTGGCATTCTGCAACACAGACACTAAGTCACTCTGTCACAAGGATGGAGGAATGGGAGTAAGGAGTATTCTAGGGAAAGAAAAGCCAAACTATTTTTGTTAAAGGACTATCTATATAGTTCTGTTTTAGTTAACGAAATTACATGGTTACATGTGCCAGCTATTTCCCTAGGTTTTCCTGCTCTCACTGGAGAGGCAGATTCCTCCAGAGTATCATTTAAGATTTACCTAGCACAGCTCAGGAATGCTGCCTTCTCAAGTATAAAAAACAATTAAGTCACTTCTTTCAGACTAAATAAATATGAGAAGGTACTAACAGATGGGTACAGGCAATCTAGCTTTTAGATGCTAAAAATGCAAGTTAGTCTTACACAGACCAATAATGCTTAGACTTAATGCCAACCATACAATACCAGTCAATTACAAAAAGTGTTATCCTGGTCATTGTTAAAATGTGTTTTCTGCAGCAAATGTTTCACCAATAAGAAAGTGCCCAATTCTGACTAAATCTCAGTTTAATGACTTGTTGGACATTTTTAAGTGCATGGGGAGCATTACAAATTCCCCAGCAGTATTTCAGTACTACAGCCAAGACTGATGATTTTTTTTTTATTATTATGGAGTTAGTCTGCAGTAGTATGATGATTCTGGTGTATAAAACTTTTCTTGTAAGATAAAATTGTCCAGCTTTTCCTTCCTTATTCTTTTCTTCCTTATTCCTTCTACTCAGTCAGATTTATATTAGTGATTGCAGTGGGATAAATGTGCAATTGAGGAGTTATACTGTGCTGTTTATTGTGTGTGCTCAAACTGTGCAAAAAGGGCATTTTATCCCTTTACTACTTTTGAAAGGGGAGCTATGCCTTGTAATATCACATTAACAGCTGTCTGAGAACATGCCGCTACTGCTGATTCTCTGAAGTTGCAAACAGTTGTAAAACTTGATTAAAATAACAAAAGCTTTAATCTCAAACCCATTTAAGCATTCATATTTTTATTTAACAGCTGTAATCTGTTACAAATAAGTTTGTATCTTTTAACTAAACAAATGTCTTCCTTTAAAGATAGTGACAGTAGTAAAATATAGGAAATGCTTTAAAATCTTTTAAGTCCCTATAAAGTGGGTAGAAATGCATAGTGGGGAAAAAAATTACATGGATGGGGTGAGTGGTCATGTTTTCCCTTCTGATTATGATGCAACTTGGCTGTGCAGCTCAGAAGGTTCTGAAGCGTTGCCTTCTACTATCAAAGCCAATTGAACTTTGCTAAGGCTCAACTTTTGCAGGGCATGAGGACCTTGCAAATAAAGTCTCATGGACAGCCATAGGGACTGGAAATTTGGGGACTTGGCTGCCCCTTCAGTGTTGTGCATCATCTTGAGCAAGACTCTTCTCACTGCCCAGGACAGCACTGTCCTCTTGCAGCAAGACAGGCCCTTTTGCAATCTTAAAACAGGTAGGCTTCACTGTCCCAGAGAGGAAAAATACATCCTATTTAGGTTTTTACCATTTGGTCAGTTCTCGAGAAGTGAGCAAGGAAGGGGGCAGGGGGCTGGTGGGGGGGGAGAGGAGAAATAGAACAAAAATTTAGGCATTGATGTTCTGGAATTATGCTGTAAATAAGTTAAACTGAGCTATTCACACAGCATGTGACAGACTCAGAAGGTGAAAAGCAAAAAAAAAACCAAAAACCAAAAAACAAAAAAAAAAAAAAAAAAAAAAAAAAAAAAAAACAAAAAAAAAAAACAAAAAAAAAAACAAAAAAAAAACAAAAAAAAAAAAAAAAAAAAAAAAAAAACAAAACAACCAAAAACCAACCAAAACCATAAACCACCACAACCAAATACACCAAGGGAAACTAGGCTACAAGAAGTTTGAATCTAAAGGCTCAGCATTAGATGAGTTTTGGGTTGCTAAAGGACTTCAGAACAAGTGCTTTGAAGTTATTTATATTTCACATTACTACTAAAAATAAACAAAGTAGTTCTGATCTAGTTCCTTGTTGTGGCAAACAAAATGATTAAAACTGCAGTATGCTAAGTGATACCCAAAGAAAAGGTAAGTGTGGTTAATCATACTGTAGATGTGGTGATTTACTTAATCTTTGTTTTTTCAAAAATCTGATTTGCAGTATTGGTACCTAGTAAGCTAAGACAGAAGATGTAAAATCTTTTTTCTGCATCATTTAACTCTTCAGATATGGGGCAAGTTTTTTTATTTCAGCTAGATCTATTGCCTTGATTTATATAATATGTGGCATTTCTGAATTTTACACCTATTATCAGTTACAAACTAGACTACTAAATAAGTGTGCTTTTTTGATTGCCTCTAGTAAGTTACTTTATCCACATTTATTAAAAGCTGTCAACTAATATAACTAACATTCACCAGTAAGAGGCCAATTACTGTACTCAAAGCAATAGCAGTAGGAATGAAGTGAAATTCTAGTCTTTGTTACACAGATTTGCAGAGGTGTTTTTAATTACCTCTTTCAGCTTTAGACATATGTGCTTTTACTTATCAGCCTTCATCTCTATTTAACCTCTAACTTCTATGAAAAAGGAACTTTTATTTAATAAACACCTATGTCTTGAGTATGTGATTTTTGCAGTTTATTCTATCTTTCCACAGTCCCAGATCTTAGTTCTATGAAATCTTCCATAAGACATCAAGAGAGACTGCCAAATGCAAGGCTGGCAGGATTCTTAATGCATAGCAAGCAAGAGCTTCTTGTACTGTAAAATAATTCAAAAGCTTCAAGCATTTATCTGTCACCCTGTTTGTTAATGTCATCTCTTGACCATAGGAAAAAAAAAATCTCATCTCTAGCACTGTTACTTTTCCTTTATTTCTGAAAGAAATTATCCCGATAAAGAACTTGGACAAAAAGGATGGAGGCCACTTAAAATGAAGAGTATTAGGCAGTATTGATATAGATTGCGCTCCCTCCTTCACTTCTTACAGTAAGAGTGGTTTGTTTCAAAGTTCAAGTACTACACTGCAGTACATTTACTGCAGTATTTCATTGATTCCAGCCACTACAGAAGCTGCTGTGGCAGCAGTAAGGCAGAGTGATCCTTACACATATATTCAGTAAGCTGAAGGCCTAATAAATGCATGTCAGCTTAGCAGTAAGCCTCGTTACCTTTATTTCTACTCAACAGAAAAGCTGTAGCTAATAGAAAAGCTTATGCTTATTTTTGAGTTTCTAAGACATTCTTAGATGTTTGTAGCGCACATCAAGGCCATACATTGCTTATAAAAAAAGTTATCCTTGCACCATTACCCTTTTGTGCTCCGAGGTCAAAAAAGCGTTTCTGGTATGAAATCATATAGTGATTCATACAGTGAAGATTGTCAAAAGTGGCAGTATTCAAGGAGAGAAATACTAGTTTAGATCAAAACTCGAGCAAATCAGAAGTCCAGAGGTCATATTAAGTCCTACAGTCAGATAAGAGCCTGTGGAATACCTTGAAGATACACATGGTTGGGTGTTATGGTAGTCTCAAAAATAATCTTTAAAATTAATTACTAATTACTTTTTCAAACATGTCGTATTGTCAGTCATATCTTTTATGTGTAAATGAAGACTAACTCCACAGTCCTCATAACAAGTCTAGACAGAGGAATGTTTCTTAAGACAACTGATGTTAATGGAAAACTATTATAACCTTATAATTTTTGTCTAGCAGCTGCAATCATTTGAGCTTCTGAATCTTCACGTTCTAAAGGATCAGATTTCAGTAATACTCAGCCCACACCATCAGTATAAATTCTGACTTCATATTAACAAACTTCATATTCAGAGGATTCCATTATGTGTATTTGCTTCTTCTATTGCAACTCACAACTTAAATCCTTTCCCCTCATGAATAACCTGACACAGCCATCATGGCCATGAAATTATGGAAAGAATTGTCCCAGGAGCACAAGGCCATTCAGAGGTTCTTGTTTACAGCAGTCCATTAGAAAGACTTAACCTTCTTCTAGCTCACTGAAGTGCTGCAGTGACTAAGAAGAAATTAAGAGCTTGCTTAAGAACTTCCAGTTGCCTTCCCCTGCCTTCAAAGCTTAATTTCATCATTTACCTACTTTCTTTCAAGCCAGTATTCTGATACTTGCAAGTGATTATTTTTCACCTACCCATAACCTTTTTGCATATTTGTGAACACGAAGAATTTCTTGCTCCTAATAAATATGTTCCAGTGTAACTAGGTCATCTAGTTTCTGTACACTACCCCAATGCCGCTTTCTTTATTCCTTTCCAAACACTTGGCACAAAAATGCATTTGAAAGTAGCAGCTACTCCTCTCACTGAAGGAACAGGTTAGTCATTTAGCACATAGTCCATATTTCCTCATATGACAGAAAAGGATGTTGGAGAATAGCTCAAGTGGAAGAGCACCAAGCACCCACATGTGCAAATCACAGCTTAACATAACCACTGACCTGAGCCTGGTTTTACAATGGAAGTCCTTTTCTGAGTCACTCCATTCCAGATCACAACTGAAGACTCCCACTTGGATATGCCTTACCATACAAAGAACACTCCCTTCAGAGCTGGGTCATCTGCAAAGCCCTTTCTGTGCAGGTGCAACCTGTTCAGGTGACACTGGGATGGCTGGGGACAGGTCCTGCATGCATATCTATAGTCACTGTTCTCCGAACTTAATGCAAAAACAAGGGCAACTTGCTCCTCCAGCAGAGACCAGGAAGCTCCTTAAGAGTAACACGTAACCACTCGGGTGAATTTATTTCCTTTGGACTGTTTTCTGGATGCATCAGGCCACTCCTTAGAGCAGCTGAAGGCTTGTTCCACCACAGCCAAGAGACCCTACCTTTCTCAGCCAGGGTGTTACAATGGTTTACACTTGGGCAACACCAGATGCAAAGCTGCAGTCAACCTGTGAGTGTTCTCGAAGACAGTACTGGTGACAGTTGCTGAAGCAGACAGACCTCACCACTTTATCAGAAAGAATTTAATGTAGTATGCAGAACAGATTAACGGCACCAGTACAAGCTTACACTTTGGTTTACATTTTTGGGTGGACTGGACGGCAGTGATTCAATGATGACAAATATAAATTCTTGCCTGGGAAGCCATAAACATGTTAGCAAAAAGGCCTGATATATCAAGTAGTTGGACTGTGAGAAAATCAAAAAAATCATCTGACAAAAGCTAAGTTTGCCTCAGAAACCAAAGGCAAACTGGTTTCCATCAAGATACACTCAGCCTGGCCAGAGGCCGCTGACAGTGTCTATACTTGCAGAGACAGGAGCCTGAAATGCTTCAGAACGGGCTGTACCATAAGCAAAAGTATCTCTTTCTTCTTCCTGGTATTCTACAATTCAGTGCACTTAGGAAAAGCCCCACAGGCACTGCAGCTAGCCATGTTAAGAGAACATATCCTACACACTGATATGTATGCACACAGGTGGGAATCCATATAATTTATAATTTAGTAAAAGATTGTGTTAAGTGCTTGGACACAGCAATCACTATGAATTACACATGAATCATGTAACTAACACTTGAAACAATTTAGTTACTAGCAAGTCACCCACCACTTCCCAAGTACTTCAAACCAGACACGCACGGTACCAGCATTCGAAAGAAGTGGCACACTTCCTCAGCCCTTCTAGCTTTTCAAGCTACTTCATTCTGAAGGGACTACAGAGAAACAACAGGACCCCACAGTCCCATGAATATCTTGCAGTTCCTGATCACTGCCTTTTCTCATCAATATGCACTCTCTCAATATGGCTCACTCCAAAGCAGAGCCCTGCTCACCTGAAAGGGCACTTCAGGATAGTTTAGCACTGACTACAGAAGAACAACCCTTTTTAACAAACATAGCATTAAGAACAACTATTTCTATAAAGATATAGGAGGAAAGGTGCTGTGGAGAACTCCCAACAACAAAAGTAACAAGGTCGCTTGAGTTTTAGCAGAATCAATAGGTTTATCTTTGCAAACTTGTGCCTCTGTCTGATAAAATAACCAGTAGAAGACAGTCAATTCTTTGTATCTTTCATTTGAAAACACTGCAAAGAAGGATTTTCCCAACACTAAATTCTGTTTGGTGTAAGAAAAAGCAGGTTTTATTTGGAAAGTATGCAGTGTCCTGGCAAAAGAACCAGGTTAGTGTATTACCCAAGGTGAAACTGTGACAACCTTAGACAGCTAATTGGTGTAAATAAGAGGGGAATGGAAGCACCCCACCAGTTAAAAAGATAGGAAGAGTAGCACACACTGGAGTTCAAAAACAGACCCAACAGATATGTAACAGGTCTAGATTCCATCTGGAAAAATGAAGTATGCCTCCCTTTAGAATAAATCACCAATCTACCTAATTATCATCCACAGATCAAAGCAGTGAGACAAACAGATAAACCTTCCCTGTGCAAATGGGCAAGCTGAATCTCATGAGACACGAGTGACAAAATCTACTCAGCCACAGCTAGGCAAGATTTAGTTTTCTTACTCTGGATGGCTGTATGCCAACAGACAATCATGGCCTAAATTACAGTCTTCAGAATTCATGCTTTGAGACACAGGGAACACAGATCACAGGAAAGCACTCCACACAGAACTCTGAGATTGAGAATGAGAAGGGAGAATGCTCCTTCTGAAGGCGGCCCTAGAATCTGAATTACAGAATTTAAGCTATGGCCAGAAAGCTAAACTAAAGGGAATCCTACCTCATTTTGTAAGGTACTTACTGATTTACAGAAGACAAAAGTACGCAAGAAGTTCCCCTCTCCAATCAAAAAAACCACAAACACTAAGGCCAGACTCATCTAACACAGACATTCTGAAAGATACTACTAGCAAAACAGAAGGTAAAGTTCAGGTCTCGTTATTGCTTCAGCTCGTGGCAGAAGAATAAGCAGCACAGATTTCCCTGCAATATCATCAGGAGAAGTGTGATTACACACAAGTCATTAACCAAGACTAAACACAGGGTAAAGCACAAGCTTGGAACAATTTGAAACTAACAGCCAAGCAAGGTCTGAGCAAGTCCAAAAAACTTTGCGCACTGTCCTAGCTAAAGCAGACAGGAAGCTACCTCTGTTTTTACGCTGAGCATATATTGGTTTTAAATTTTATTGCCTTAGTCTCCCTCCATGCTGTAACCATACATATTCAAACAATAATGGAACAGAAGGATGCCAAATCCTTACCTGTTAGCAAGTAAAATGCAGAAACTAAAAGATAAACATTTAAAACATTACCAAAAAAGGCATGTTGCTGCTGCAATAACTGCTATTTTCCATTATGGTTTGGGAAACAATCAAGACACTTTTATAATGAAACTCAAAACACTTATACTACACTCAAGAGAGCACTATTTATTCTGAGACAGTCAGAAGTGATTAAGTCTATTAATAGAGCCAGTTATATACAGTAAATACTTCCTGATATAACTGTATAAGACATATGTCACAAAACAAAATAATCTCCAAGGATATTAATGCTAATTTAAACAGGAAGGTAAGTTTATAATGAATGACAGCAACAACCTGATTCATCTTCCTCACAAATCTTTTATAACTCCTCAGTGGATTTCACACACAAAGAATGAATGTCACAGTAAGTTTCCACAGAAGTATGTGGATGACAATACAGAACTCACTGTTTTCAAGAGGTAGATACAAGGCTTAATAGGTGCAAAAATGTAGACTTCACTCAAGAGCATGGTCACACTGGATTGCATGTGCAATGACATAATGAAATTGTTTTAACTACCCTGCTGTCTTCTCAGTGACTGCCTGTCAACTCACTGAATGGGGGAATGCTTGCTTAATTAATAGCAATGCTAGTCTAGATGATGGCTTATGTTTTTACTTAAATAGAATAATCTTGCTATAAATCTAGTACAGGGCTTACACTCAAAAATAATGCTTAGCTGGTCAAGAAGGCATGATTCATCCACTCTGCCAGGTGTGAAGAGACAATGAGCTACTGCATATGTATTACTGGTCTAGCCACTTTCAAAACACACTCCTGCTCGAGTGAAAGTCTTTTACCAGAGAGGTCCTGAGGGTTAAATCCATTGCCCTTTGATATCAACTGACATCACTATTCCTCAGTTTTAAGTGACTGCGCTTCCAGCCATTTCAAAGAGCACCGTGGAATGTGGCAGTGTCCAAGCCCTTCAAAATAAACTTATTTCATACCAATTGCTGCTAATTACACTGTAGGAACTCAAACCTATATGAAGGTATTACACTTTAGTCCATGTGGCAAATGCACTAAAATACCTTTACATAAAGAATACTCAAATTCCATTGCATGCAAGTCAAACTTGATTAAACAGGTTGGGTAACAGCCTTTCAGAAGGATTCTCCCAGTACTCTCAAACCTCCGTAAGGCCACATGAGCAGCATATCAACAGCAGCGTTGATAAAAGATGGCAAAAGGGTGCATGTGTATGTACACACACCCACAAATCCCCCACCACCACCACCAAACACACCTCCAAAGCTTTCCCTTCATGTTCAGGATTCCTTGTACAAGCAATACAGTTAGTGGGTAAAACGCACCCTACACCTCCTCAAAACAAGCTCATACTACATCAAATCTCACCTCCCACAGAAGCTGTTAAAATAAACAATAAATGCAACAGCAAGGGAGAACCCTCAAATCAGCTTTAGGTAAGCCAACCTAGTTTGTCTCTAATGCACCCTTTAGTTAGACAGCAAACTACAACGAAGGGTGAATTCCACTCACCACTTCCCACATCTCCACTCAACTCATATTACTCATCAGAAATGGAGTGGAACACAAAATATTCCCCTTCTTCAATTTTTGAGCTCAGTATGAACTGGATAGTGGACTGGTATGACAGTTGATTAACAGAAGGACAAACACTAGAAGACTGCTTAACTGCAGGCAACAGGGCTGAAATTCAATTTCAACTACTATGTCCTCCAGTTTTCATGGCTAGGTAGAGCTAGATAAATCAACTTGTTAGCAAGGGACAAATAGCTTCATTGGAAAGGACAGAAGTTTTACTCCTTAAAAGCATCAAACTTATGTCAACCAACCTGTTGCTAGCCTGTATTTGGAATTTCCACTTGACTGGAATTGATGTGTTGAAATGAGCAGTTTTGTTTCCTTAACTGCTTGTTCAGTAACAGATCAGAAGGTGACAACAGGACAGCTGCCAACCTTAGAGCTAACATACAAAATGGTTTTGGTCAAGCTGATCTGGAAGTAACTCCGAACTGAAGAAGAAACAACTTAGAAACTAACTGGATTCCATCAATAAAGTACAGATAAAAGGGCAACCACAGCTACCAAGTCTACCTATGATAATGTGGGTTTTGGCCCTCAATTTTCACACAAGTGATCAGTTTGTAAGAATTTCCAACGACGAGTGCACTCAACTTTGCAGAAAATCCAAGCGAGAAAGCAATAAGGGCAATGACATACATGTGGGTTTTTTTATTTCTGTATGCAATGTAATGTTTAGGCACGTTGCTTGGGACGCCTTCTAAAATAAATCATTGGCCATTGTTTAGAGTATCATTTTGGCTTTAAATACTGGTCAGGAAAACAAATGATGTAAAAAATAAATGAATATTACAGAAACAAAAATGGATTTGCATCTAAAAGTGCAGGAGTATTTTAACCCTTTCACCAGACAATGTGGCAATATACAGTATATTGCTTCTGTTTGTTTGAGAAGGCTGTTGGAATTTTACACTGACATAGAAAATTATAAATTACACAGAATTAGTTTCCATAATCACTATATATATACACAAACCAGCTGTGAAAAAACTGGTTTAGAACATACAAATGAAAGCCTCACACAGATCAGTACAGTGAAATTAACAATTAACATGCTCTGCTGCCAAAATTTGTATTAAAAACACTATTTACTTTTAAAATGCATGTACTGTAATTACATTAGCAGCACGGGCATTTCATTTACTTGACTTGTCTAAAAGGATTATAGCGTTTTAAATACGCAGATTGTTCTGAAATGTTCCATTGTATAATGCTTGGTATTGAAACTAAATCTTGGTGAACTGTTTAAAAGGCAGGTGAACCACTTAAACACAACAAGCCATGTGCACTCCAAATATTCTAGTGTTTCACCTGTAAGGTATTGTTTCAAGCAAACTAGACTTAACAGAACATATGGCTTTACAGTAACATCAATTTGTCAACTAAGCTGTTGCAATAAATACTTAAAATCTCTACCAATAGACTTACATTTTTTGATCTGTTTTGAACAATACAGAAAACAATTACCAATTAAAAAACCTGTTGTAAAATGTTGAACACCAAAAAATTCTTATTTAAATCACTTTTGTAAGCTAAAACAACCAAAATAACATTTATAGGGCATTTCAGTTTCAGAAAAAACATGAATTTTCTTTTTCTTTTTTACAAGGTGAAAAATGTAAGAAAACTGCTAAATACTTTGGTCACACTAATCGTCAAATAGTTATGTCTCAAATACATTAGATTTTTGTATTCACTTTTTTTATAAAACTATTCTTACAGCCATTTTAACTATAGTAACACTACTGTCATTACATGGGTAGCAGGATCTTATTTCACAGGCCCCCCGTTATTTAGAACAATACAATATAAACATACGCAAAAATTATTGGTATTTTTCAATGTGCAATATTTTTACACTTATGAATTTCTGTACAATGTCTTAAAATCTAGAATATAAATGTTGCTGGTCCTGATTCCTTGCGAAATTAGTGCAGCAGTGACTGGCTTCAACAGGGTCTAGATGAAATCCTCAAGAAATACTTAAACACCTGGACATCAGTTCTTCCTCTTCAGCCAAGGTAGCAGACATCACATATCATACAGGGCCATTAACGGATGCCTCTCCTAAATGGGTGTGTTGATCAGTCCTAAGAGGCCAAAAAATAATGTAAGTATACAAGACAGGTTCAAAACAAATTCAGGTAGATACAATAAAAACCAAACCAAAAAGCAATCCCAGATCATGTGTAGCATAACCCATGAACTGAAGAGAGGAAACATGTGCTAATAACATCCTAATCCCATTTATCTTCTGCAGTCCAGCATTTCTGGAGTCTTTATTGCCTAATTAAGCACAGCACTCAATTAACCGAACACACCACTGAAGTGTTTGATCTTCATTAACAGGGATACAAAGTAATCTCTAGAGAGGAGATATCTCCGAGAGAATCACTAATAAAAAGCACATTTCTGATACTTATCCAAATCTTATTCTGCAGGGTAAAATGTGATACCAGGAGTATTTAAGGTTGCACTGGAAAGTAAGCAGCTAAGACTAAAAACTGCTTTAGTTACTAATCTAATCTACAAACATCCATTTTACAAACACTTTGCATGTCAGTCCATTAGGATGAAAAGTTCAGGAAGTATGAAGGAAAATAGGGAGCAAACCTACAAAAGTGAAAACAGTAACAGTATATACATTTCTAGATAAAGAAATTTATTAGTGTAAACATAGGCTCAATTGCTCTGGACTAGCACAAAGATCAAATCAGAACATTAAAAATATGCAAGCAATAAAGGCAAAAAATTTCAACTTTCATCCAATGCAAGTCTACGGAATACACTTGAAGATTCCCTAAAAGAATGCAAATACTGCTTGAAACTACAGAGGAGAAAAGTTACCTGTAACTCCTGTTCTCTGATGGTGGACATCACAGAGAAGCCACTCTGGGGTCCGTGCTCTACATGCACATGACCAGCAGGAGCCCCCTAGCTAAGTCTTTGGCTGCTAAGCTATAAAAACACTTTTTAAAAAACACATGTACACATTAGAGAAGAGACAGCACCAGACAAAATCAAACACTTTAGAGAAACCTGGAAGGTAAGAAACAAGTGCTGCACGGACAGGAAGTGTGACTGTCTGCATGGCAGTCAGTGGTCCATGACAGAATAGGGCTCCTAGCAGAGATTACTCCTGCCAGCCACCAGCCAGAGACCTAGCTAGGGGACGCCTTCCACTAGTCATACATACATGGAGCCCCAAAAGCACAACTGTGTTTGGTATTTATACTGTGCTTACGAGGATCTACTGCGACAGCCACCTTTAGAGAAAGTACTGAGCTTTGCTGAAGCCAGCTGGATTCAATGAAAGGAGTTCCTTGAGACTTCCTGCAAGCCAAAAGCAATCCAACAAACTGCTAGCTCTGAGAGCCCTCTGTTGGTTTAGACAGGCATCTTTGCTCAAAAGTACCCAAAGTACTCAAAAGTACCCAAAGACTTCTTTCCTATAATTTAATGCTTATCAGCATTAAAAAATAGTCTTGATAAAGGCAGTACCTCCAGAAGAGGCTGTGAAAGAATTTTTCGGTTTCCCACTTTAAGTATACAGGGTTGGGTTTTTTTCTGATTAGAATCCACT
The DNA here is from genome assembly GCF_009829145.1 of Chiroxiphia lanceolata. Lineage (NCBI taxonomy): Eukaryota > Metazoa > Chordata > Aves > Passeriformes > Pipridae > Chiroxiphia > Chiroxiphia lanceolata. Next base: position 19,550,876 of record NC_045642.1, on the reverse strand, counting down.
TCTTGATCAAGTTCAAGATTCATGCAGAGCAGAAACTTAGTAGAAAGGAGCTAGTTACATACTAGCTCATAAACAAGTCTATAAAAACAGAATCTAAATTTTTCAAACATGCTTACATCTTTTTTTAGTCTGCATACAGTATAATCAGAACATGTATGTAGTAGAGTTCTGCATATCAATTCACTATTCTAACTTGATAACATTGTCACAAAACAGAATGTGGATATTTACAACTCCCTGCAAGACAAATACATTTTGATGACTCAAGAGTCTTAGAATCAACAGAAAATATAACTTGCGAGAATTTAATAAAATAGATGCAAGCACACATTTAGACTGAGCTAAACTCAATCTCTTTAGACCAGTCCTATTAGAGAAAACAAACAAACTGCTATTTAGAGGATTGAAAGCATCCTTGAATGCAGTTACCTCTGTTCTGGACTGCTGTTAGTAGGCTGAAGAGCTGAAGGGACCTCTTCTGCAACCTCTGTATTCTCTTCTACATATTTACAAGAAGGATCCTGCGAGGTAGACAATTTTCCTTCCTCACTTAAAAAAGAAAAAAAAAAAGTTATTTAATTTGTTTACTTTTTAAGTTTACTTATAGGGAATTTCAGGCAACAGGAGAAAACACAGACGGGTCTGTATTTCACATGCAAATGGATTTTAAGTTACGATTGCAACATGAAGGTCAAGCACATGGCTCTAGACTTTACAAACACCTAATGATGCACTGGTGTTTACATCCATTAAAATTTGACTGGATAAAAGGGCAGGAAATACAGTGATTGCAAATAAGATCAGAAAGGAAATAAGGAACGTGTGTGATGCCTGAAGTGATAACAAATCACAGTCATGATCCTTTACTATACATACCGATAGGATTTCAACACTCTGAAGCCAGAAGTATGCAAAAATGGAAGAAAGTATAAAAGAAATTCAAGATTCCCTCAGAAACTGGCATTAATAAAATCTGTCCATGAAACACATCAGCAGAATCATTACCATCTTTCATTTTAAACTCCCTAGTAACTCCACAGTGAATACAATATATGGGTTATGTGGTACTAAGACTGCAGCATAATCTATTTCACAAATTTCCTCTTGGAGACAAAAATCAAAGTTTGGTGAAAAAGCAGTACACTCAAACTATATAAGACATTACCATGTAACCAGACAGCCTCAAAAGTCATTAGCAAACAAATCTTCTGTTTTGCCTCAAAACCAAAGCTTTTCTGCCTCTCTATTCCACCCTCTTCCACCGCAGTCACACCATTATGAGTGCACTAAAATAGAAATTTGACCATATATACCTGCGAGAGACAGTTATAAGGTAGCTCTGAAGTAGACACAAACATCAACCTTATACCTCTGTGACAACAAATCTATTTATGCAAGAAGTGCCAATCTCCTCTGCTGGTTTTCCTCCTATTCTCACAGTTTTCCATGGATCCTTTAAATTTCAATGAATCCTTCTCTTTCCTCCTTCTACACGCAGAGCCTACAAAAATACTGTCTTTTGTATTGCAATCTCTCATCAAATTTCCCCATCTAATCTTCCCATCTCATTTGCCTTAATACTCTTTGTATTAATTCCAAACAAAATACTTGTCACCATCACAAGGGGCATCCTAATTTTTTTATTTTCTAAAGAGGTAGTCTCTTCTAGCATTCTTCCTTCTCGTTCTCTATTCTGAACTAAGTTCACAAATCACATTTTTGTCCTTTGCAGCTTTCCATAAATTAACTACTGTGCTTATAATGCTCCTCCTCCCCTCAACATTGACTTCAACATCATAAATTTTCTACTGACAGAAATCTAGATGAAGTTGAAGTCTGGAAGCATCCACTTTGCAAGGTAAACAGGCCAGAATAGGACCTCCTCTCGCTACTCTAACTGTCCCTTAATCTAGACTTTTTCCCAGCAAGATGATTTAAAAAAGAGCCACTTGAGCACTGACTCAGTATGAGGCCACACTTCTCTATCAGAGTAGAACAGTCTCTATACTTTAGACCTCATCTTTGAGCCTCCTTCTATGTTTCCTTAACATTTCCTTTCCAAATCAAGATCCCAGAGTCCCCACTGCTAGAAGTTTTCAAGATGCAGTTGGACAGAGTGCCAGATAACATCATCTGGGCTCCCTTTCCCACCCAGATAATCTTTCAAGGTCCCTTCTGACCTCGGTAATTTTATAATATCGCCTCCCTTTGCACATTTATGGTCTTTAAACTATGGTTCAAGCAGATAATTCCATGAAGGTAGGCAGGAACTGCCACCACATGCTGCCTCCTTATGTTAGTTTTTGCATCAGTATAAGAAGTCACAGAACTTCAAAGTGCACATGAGCTAAAGCAGTTTAAGGAGAAGTTTAAAGATACCACGGATAACTAAATCAAATTGAAAACATCTAAGAGTGAAGACCATATAAAAACACTCTCCAAAAGACAGAATAAACTGGAGAGCAGATGCATCATTTACTAAATCAGCAAGGCATGTCACATCAGTCTGCACACTGTCCCAATACTTCTCTAAGCAGTTTCGGTTCAATTCCTCTACTGATGCCATTTGATTTATAAGGACTGTGAAGTTACAAATGCTCCCCCCTCTATACTGAAAAACATCAGAATTTAAGTCAATCAGACAGTCAAAGGGATGGAAGCAAGAGTGACTGAAAGCTGCTATGTTTCAAGTTCTATTCATTTTGGATGGTTCAGGAATTATCTACTACCACTAGCAGGACAAAGTAAAATTAATTTAAATGACAGGCACTGCTAAGGACTAACACTGGAAAAGCTTTTTCTACTGAAATCAACTGAGTTTGGTGGTTTTTTTAGGCACCTTCCAAGACATACAGACAATTTCTTTTCAATATTTAAAACTAGAATAGAGACAGATACTAGGAAGTTATTCTAACAGAATGAGAAGAGGGTTGCAGGCCAAAATGCTAGTAGTATGTTCCAATTTGTTAAGATCAGGGTGGAGGCAAGATATACCAGCTTCAATTAATGAAGGCAAAATTTTTGCAGGTCAGACTGTTTGTAGTCTGTTTCCCTACATAAATATTTGCTACTAAATAAAAGACATTTGATCACTAAATCTAAGATCATAAGATCTTAGTAGATGGGATTAAGTAGACAAAACTGAAATGTGCTTTATTTTCGTAAAAGGATCAAAATGTTGATATATATACAATATGGCTAAATTCTATGTTATAAGACACTTATTCTTAAATCACGCACTTGGTATCAAAAGGCACCAAAATTAAGGAGTTGCTCTTCTGGTTATTCTAGAATTCCATGTGTCGTTGTAGTCCAGAACAGATTTAACACCTTGTGCATACCACCAACAGTCATCACCCCAAGTGTCTGACAAGCTGCTCTCAAGAGCAGTGCCTGGTTGGCCTTCCACTTCTGTCCTCCATCCTTCTGGATGAGAAGAATGAAATTCCAATCCTAATTCCAAATCTAAGAATTCTGTGCAAAATTTAAAAAGCTTCGTTTTGATGTTAAAAGAACTGTATAGGAAAATTGCACAATAATGTGCACCAGGGTCAAAAGTTGATTCAGTCTTCCACTAATAACCTGCCACTGAAACTAAGGCTTGATAAGTGAAGTCATATGTTACAGTAACTAAGTAGAAGTAAAATTTCAAAACAATTATATTGAATAGTTTCTAGTTAAAGCCTCAGGAATTATCACTTAAAAGAACTCTTTTTAATGACAGTGTTCCATCGACAGTGCCTACTTTACAAGGGGGGAAGACAATAAATAGGTATAGTTACCTTTTGAAAACAGCCGTTTCAGTTTTAGCATCTACAGTTAGGCTCAGTGTCTCCTTCATGCTGCCATTCATGACTGTTTCAGTTACCTTGTCTGCATTCTCTACATCATCCTCTCCATCTGAGCTGGCCTCCATAGCAACACTTCCTGGGGCTAGAATATAAGTAATTTAGTACATGGTTGGTTATGTTTCTATTTCATGAGCAAGCATATAAGCCAATATAACCAGAACAATATTTTTGCAGTTTTGTACACTTCTTGAATTCTTCCTTACAGAGAGAGTCACCTTTTTTTGCAAGTGCCACATAGATATAGAGAGCACATAAGTACTACTTACAGATGGCTTAAGAAAAAGCCACAGTCTGTAACTTTTTTTCATTTTACAGGCCACTTAGTGATTTAGACTGACAATTACTACAAGTTTGCCTAAACAAGACTTAAATAGGATTACAGAGAAAAATTATGTTTCTGTACAGCCAAATTCATGACTCAAGTCCACACAGTTTAAATGTGACCCTAAGTTTCTGAGTACAGACAATCCTTCGGGAAGTCCAGTCTCCCTGAACTTATCTGCACTTCTTGCTCTGTCTGTTAGCGATATACATAAAAAAAGTTCATTAAAATATTGTTGTCCTTTAACCAGTTCATACATGTAGAATAAAAAATTAGTGTGTGCATAGTGAACGTGGTTTGGAAAGGAATGAGTAGGAAGGAGAAATCTGAACACATTGAGGCTACTGGCCTGTTGCAACATTGGACAAGACTGGAAGCTACCACTCTTCTTGGGCATCAGCTCAGCTAAGCACTGACACAGATGAGAGGATTCTCTAACAGAACACACTTGGTTTCTGCAACGCTTTTCTGTTCATGATGTGCAGACTTTTCAGAGGTAAAGGTAACAGTAATAGTGGCTCATGCTTTGAATTGGAAACTATTGTAAATAGTGCAGAAATTCTTTGAAAAGTCATTTTCATTACCTGGCAGAACAGCAGCAGAACTAAAAAAGATGTCTCTGGAAATCTAAAATTTTAAAGTTCAGGAAGATCTTTCTCAGGTACAACTCCTACAATCAAGCATTTGTGAATGCAGTATACTTACCCTCTAGCGGTGTTGCAAGAGCAGTTACATTTGCACTCAAGGGATCACCTGGATCTGCGTTCGTTTCCATTTCCACAGGAGAATTACTTCTTAAGGAATCTTTTGAGCTTCAAATACAGTAAAAAAGCTTTAGAAACATTTCTGAACAGCAGAATGAAGTGTTCTTAAAACAGTATTAGTTCTCTATCAAAGCTCACTATAAAAAAGTTCACTAGACCTCTAGTGAAACCTAAAGACAGCAAGTTCGTAGGAGTCTTGGAAAGACGTGCTAAACAGAAGTTCAGTATTGCAAAATCCACCAGGACTGAGCTGAGGATGTTTGATGGTCATTTTATTCTGACTTGTTTGATTTGGTTAGTTTTCTAAATGCACTCTTCACAACTTGAAAGATGGTTCTCCGAGACTGCCAATGTAGTCATCATCCACTGCAAAAGTGATTTCACCACTTTATCATACATGCAGTATAGCTACAAGTTTTTCATTCTGAACAAACTCAAAAGACAAGATTTGGCCACTTGAAAAACTTCTCACCATTTACAGAATAATGGCTTTTCTATCCAGTAATGTGGCAACACCAAGTCTTCATTTTCTAAACACTTAATTTGGTTATCAATTTATCCGCCTCAAGCATAAAACAATACACTGTTTCACGTTGAAAAAAAAAATCAAACTCTTATATCTGAGTTGTTTTAATGCCCAGAGAGAAAAATCAAAAGCCAGATGTATAAAAGCAAAGTCTTTTGATTCGAGAAGGAATCAGTTCTTGATTGCTAATATTTGGCAACTCAAGATTTACATCTATGTGATTAGGTACATACACAAGACCAGTTACTTTCTGTGTAGAGTTCCATCAAAGACACAACAGGCATTATCTCAAGTGTTCTCAAAATAGTGCAGAACTGCCTAACCTAGTTATTAGAGCTGCACAACTACATGGGTTGCCAAAACAAACAAAAAAACCCAACAGAAAACCCCTAACAAATGAAATAAAAACCCCAACCTATTTGTTTTGTAACATCCATAGAACAGAATCATCATAGACATTTTGTGACCTTTACATTCAACAGTTCACGTTCAACCCTTCACTGAGTTCAGTCTACACTAAAAAATAAGCAATAAAAAGAATTACAGTCCAAATTTTGGTCAGAAACCAATATTAAAGGACACAAATGTTCATAAAACCCCTTTAAAACAATGACATTAGTATCCACTCATCCTAGAAAAGCCTCCTATGAAGTAGATCATACAAAGATACGCTGTTAGAACACATGGGACTGTTTGGACACTTTCCATACACTTCGTATTCCACCAGAACTTCACCAACACAGGCTTGCGTAGAGATGGACACCCCAAGGAAACCAAACTTACTCTGAATAACTCACTGTCTTACCTCAAAGAGGATGTGAAGTCAGAAAATGAAGCCCAGCCAGTTTCTTTTGCTGGCATAGGTGCTTCAGTACTCCACACACCAGACCCAACAGAATCCAGACTGGCACCATGTGCAGTCTCCATGGGTACATCAAAGTTCGCTGACCAGTTAGGTGCTGAAAAACCACCAAGAAGTTCATTAGGAAAAAAGTTTAAATAAAGAACATGAATGCACATATGCCTAACACACTGATTCTCTCTATGCACATTCCAAAAAGAGAAAGTAAAATTCCTAACAAGACTTCAAAGCACATGCAGAAAAATCCTCTATATCCTGTTAAAAAATGGATGTATTCTCTAAAAGGAAAATTCTGCTAGTAAGGCAGAATTTTAAGATCAGTAACTCAGAGTACTCTGCCAAAAAAAGGCTATGTTTATCTGAAGAACAAAACTAATAAATCATACTAGATCACAAGTATAATTCCACTTTATTCTTTAAATTAGCATCAACATTTGTTAACAGTTTTCAGAACTTATTTCTATAATAATGAAAATCCTAAGAGTTTTCATCCCTTTTTCAATTTCTTTAAATAATTTCTCATGCACTAACACCACTGCTAAGTTTCAGAAAAGTTTAAGGCTTTTTACAACTTAAAATATTTATTGGTATTCTAAATTTTGGAGTAACTGTGACTTAATAGCATCTAATTTAGGATAGGTCAATTCAAAATACTTCACCTACCCAAGGGAAACATGTTTTTCATTAACACTTACATACAAAAAAACAGGCTGAAAAGGAAGCTCTGACTAGCAATTAGAAATTCCAACCCAGGCAGATATGGGAGGAGACCCACATGGATCAAAACTTGTTTGACACACAGATGCCAACGACACCAATCTGACAAAAGAAAAGAAAACCCTTAACTTTTCCTTCTATTTCAATTTAATTCCTTACAGTCTAGATAAACACAGGGCTTTTACCTATAGACATTGCCAATTTAACTAAAGCCAGTTAAATCTTGACTTGAATGTGAAAACTTTTCAACCAATTACATCAGTTAAGATTTCACATTATAGTCTCCTGATGTGCACCGTTCGCACATGAAAACAGAACAATGCAAATTCACTTAGCTTCTGTAGGAAGTCTTTTAAAAGAGCATTGTTAGATGAAAAGTTGGACTGAAAGGCTTCCAGTAAAAATATCATCTTTCAGGTTTGGAGATTAACAACCTATTAGTTTTGCAGGCATTCAGCATTTATAAATGAGTACAGTTAGCCCTTCCCTTTCTGAGACTCCTCCTTTTTTTCCCCTCTTGAAGAGTGATAACATGAATTTTAGAAACAAAAAGTAATTCAAGACGTGTAAGGAATTCGAACTTCCCAACATTTGCATGCTCTGTTGTGAGTGGGAAAGACTACTTTAAGACAGTTGGAATAAAAACAGTAAACGAGGAAAATCCTACAAAATCGGTCTGCTAGATCTAACAATTTCCTATAACCAAAGCAGTAGGGAAAAAAACCTACGTACGTTCACTTAAGTCTACTTCCATTTTGTCTTCTGTATTGGTGTGCGACTCAAACAAGTCTTGTTTCGTTCCATCCTCTTCTTCAGAATCTGTACTTTCTTCACTGTCCGTACTGCCCGAACTTCAAAGACAAAGAGATAGTTTAAATTTTGCTTTTAGTATCAGACCCTGGGCACTAAGAAATACTGGAGAATTTGAGGCTAAAAAGAATTACAACAACCATTATTTCTGATAGATAACTGAGGTATAATTTTTACGTATTAGTACTCCCCTCATTTTTCTCTCAAAAAAAGAAGGTTTAAGGTTTTTCACTTGATCAGGTGAAGAGGCTTTCAACAGATACTGAGGGAGGCTGCAAAGCCCTGAGCTTTGGGGACTAGATGCTCCTTCCTCTCAGTGCATCTTCCTATGTCCACAACCACACTGGTACTGTAGATAAGACAGTGAGGTGTACAAAGGTACAAAGGCAGCTGGGTTGCCTTGTCCAAGGCAAGAATGGCTGAGCAGGTTTAAAAGCAGAGGGAAAGAATAAGCAGCAGGAGAAAAAAACCAAAAAACCTCAAACCAACAAACTACAGAAGTTGAAGTACATCTTCTGCAAATTATGGCTGGAAAATAAAACACTAGAACCATTTCCCCTCAAAATGGAAATGCTGGACAGTCTGTACTAATGGCCAGTCTGAACCAGAGGACAGGTACATTATTACAGGCTCCCTATACTGCTACTTGGATGAAAAACACATTTCTTACCTGGAACGCCTCTGGGACTCTGGTGTAAAGGCAATATGTTTTTCTTCCCAAATGTCTTCTTCATCAGAGCCACCATCATCAAACTGCTGTATCCGTTCCTTACAGCATGCCTCAAACAAGGCTATATTGCCCTAAATATAGCAAAAGTATAAAATACATATTTATGATTGATCATAAATGATTGAAAATATATGACTATTCCGAAGACAATCTTAAACATTTCTCTAAAAGCAGCAGAAAAACAGAATGTCTTAATAATTTAAAACTTCTCAAAAAATATTCAGCGCTGCTTGTTTTACTCGGCTACTAACAAGCTGAGTGAACCAAAGAACAGCTAGGAGTTTCCATCATGTTTAAGAATAGACAGATCAATGACACCAAAGACCTTTCCAGATAACCTGACCACCAAGTTTTCCAGCTTAATACTGATCACAAAGAACAAAAACAGTGCCTTCCAATTAGAAAATCTCATGATACAGGAATAAGGTAGGGTAATTATTTTCCAACAATTACCCATAAAAGGAGTAAATATAACCACCACCAAAACTTTGAGGTCCCACATAAGTTTAAGCCAGTAATTTTTGTGACAGTACTGGAAACACATACTTACACTTTCATTTGTATTGAGGGTAAAGTTGATGTCCGAGACGCGATCAAAAGAAACACTACAAGAAAAAAGCAGATGTATTCAATAAAACAAGATTTTCTATTATGACATGAAAATATTTCTCTTTGGTTTCTTATTTTCCAATAATCTAAAGACCAAAGACAGTAGTTTCCAACATAAAACAGTCAAATTTCACATAAAGGAGGCCTTGCACTCATGAGATTTTTCTAACTGTAAAATATTTTAAATAAAAGCACAAAACAACGCTACCTCTACACTACAGTTAACCATAGAGATGCAACAAGCCTAAACAAGCATAACTGAAATTACATACAGTACTGTTATGCACTGGAAAAAGTCTAGACCTAAAAAATGCCTAACCTGACATGATACAGCTCAAAGTCCTGCAAATATCTGCATTGTATTGCAGTTCTTACATATTCTAACTGATTTCACCACTCTATCTAAGGACCTTCTCAACTGGAAGGGACAAAATGAAAAATGTAATACCAAGTTCTGTTTCCTAACAAAAAAAGTATTTTTAAACCAATCACTGAAATATTTTTCCAAACATAAGACTACATCTTCACTTATTAAGCTATCAAGAAATAGAGGAGGAAAAGATACAAAACATTACCAGACTTGCAGAAGAACCAATACATTCTTTGCCTAGCTACACACAGCAGTGCATTCAGCAGAGCATGTTACTACTCTTCCTCTAATCTTCAATGCATTACAAAGTAAGGAGAAAAGTAAGTGGTCTAAAGGAACCTAAGTTTCAAGTGTGATTGAATTACTATGCAAGTTACCATCTGAATTATTGTAAAACAGTATGCAGGTAACTTAAAGTGTAATTGATTCTTGCACAAAAGGCATAACTTTAAAATAACTTTGTCTACAGCTTAATTCAAGTCATGAGTATATAACAGCGTATCTATCACAAATCTCAAGGGACCTCCTTACACAAGCAGTCATCTTTCTACCAACACAGGAGACTTCCAAGGGTATGAACTGAAAGGAATTCCAACTCCTATCCTTGCCAAAATCCACTTGCTTCTAAAAAAGTTAAGGAGTACCCTGAGTTACTTCCTCTATCATTGTATCTTAGTCTATAATCTCAGCATATTATGTGATGTAAAAAAGCAGCAATGCTTCTTAGATGGCACATACAACCTTTAGTTAGCCACCACTTACTCAACATGCCTTACAGAATAGCACTGACATTATTATAAAAATACCCTTCTAAAAACCATCTTGAAGTAATGCTTTTTACTCCTATCTGCATGTTCTTGCATCCCAAGCCATGAGGTATTACAACAATCACAACTGACTCTACTATCAGCAAGAACGCCCATTGTTCACTTTTCCCTTTATGGTACCAGTTTGCTTAGAACTGAAGAAAGATACCAGTTTTTGTAGAGGGTGTTTTTTGTTGTGTGCTGGTTTTTGCTTCGCTTGTTTGGGGTTTTTTAACCTGACTGAGACTGTTCTCATTTCCTCATCTTTTACCATATTTGTAGAAATAAGTCTTAACTGCCTTGACCTTATAAACAAAGGTAGATTTACAATGTCCTTCCTTACTGTCCCCTAAAGTATTCAGAGACATGTTGTTCCTGTAATTTTTTCCAGGAAAACTTAAAAGTAGAGATATTCATCTGGTCCAGTACATAGATTCAGCAAGGGAAAAAAAAACCCACTTTGAGACAGAAAAAGTGAAAATGCCCTAAAGCAATACCAGGTCAATGCAGAGTCACAGCTTTCAAAAGCAGAGTTATAATTTAGTTTTTTATTCCCAAGCACTGTGTTCTCAATGTTGACACAACTAGGACATTAGAAAGGAAGATAAGCTGTTACTTTCCTCTGTAAACTGTTCAGAGATGCTTCCATCAATGCACACAGATGGTACAAAAAGACAGGACTGACTGGTAACTGCCTCACATCGGTAAATGCTTCTGTTTCCCATCAGCAAAACCACAGCCAAAACCACAGTAATAAAGAAAATTCACAAGACTATAGCCAAAGCCAGTATAATGTTATACTCACTTGCCGATGTCATCTTGATCAGCAAACTTCTCATCATTGAAGCCAAACTGGTCAATAAAATTGGACGTCATTTGTTGCATCTGATAATCAGAAAAGGCCTGGCAACCCCAGGACCAACGACAGTGATATAATGATTCTAATAATATTCTAAAATCTATTTGCCCATTTTGCTCCAAAGAAATAAAAGTCTATCTAAACTAAACATAAAAGGACAGGAGAAGGATTTGTCTTAACCTTTAAATTTTGAATGGCAACATCAACTACAACTCTTCTTACATTTACTGACTTGAAAGCCAGTCTAATAGCAGCTTTCAATAAAAAAGTTAAATCTGTAGTTTAATCATATTAATCAGCACCTTTCCAAATGCACCCCGAAGAAACAGTGAAACAACACAGCATACTCTATAAAAGAAAAAGCTGTCTGTTCAAAATAACATGAAGTTATAAGTAGCAAGAACCCAAAAAGTAGATTTTATATAGATACTAAAGCACAGTTGCATATTTATCATGTAGTTCACTAGCAGTGTTAGTCTCAGGGAGACATACCAGCAGCACCTATTAAATATCTAGAAGACCTAAACCACTGAATATTTTCCATCTCAGTGCAGCATCACTGACACAAACGTACACTTTTTTTTTTAAATAAAGATGCCAGTGTTAACTGCCAAGAGATGGGAACATACACATTAAGGTACATGAGGCCATCTTCTCCTATCCATAACAATAGTTTTTGTCTCTTATTTCCCAGGACTATAAATTACAAATTATCACACATTCTCTAGGGACTTTTAATAATGTTATTTCCATGTGTAAAGTCAGTCAATGCTAAGATATTCTAGGGAATAAAGCTGTCATGTCAACGCTCTTGGTTTTTTGCCCCAGTAGCTGAAGGGACACAGTATGGTGGTAAAGTTGAACACAGTGAATATAGAAAGAAAACAAAAGAACGGTCAAAAACCCCCAAATTTAGATTAAGGCATTATGAAAACTGAAGGAAAAAGAAAATATATATAAAAGGAGGAGGTATACAGCAAGACAAACTTGAAAGAAGCAGCACTGGACCATCTGCATTTCTCCAGTTTAACTACCTGGAACTGCTGGGATTGCCTAGGCACAGCAGGTCACTAAGGGGATGCATGAAAAGCACAGAGATATTAGAAGATCTTACTTTCTCACTAAAGCTGCTACAGATAGCACCCAACTTATCAAGTTTTTATTCAGGTGCACCTTACACGTACAAAAGCACTTAATTAGATAAAAATGCATCAGATTTTAAAGCTTGAGCCACCACCCACAATTCAAACTTAGACAAGCAATTACTTATTATAAAAACTATAGAAGATGCATACAATACTAAAGCCAGTCCTAGACTAGGTAGTTACTACACAGCTGTCAGTGTGAGCTGAAAGATTTATTAGTAACCCAGCCAAGGAATGCGTTCCACCTAAGGGATCTATCGGCAATCTTGTGCCACATGGCTCCCACTCTTTCACCATCAGTGAAAGAATTCAAAGAGATGCATATTATGAGTTCGATAAGACACAGTTGTGTGCATGCACACATGTCATTTATCTTAAACTTTCTAGATTTATATTTGCTGGCAAGATAAATACAAGTTCCTTTGCTTTTTTTAAAAACATCTTAATTTACTCGTACAGAAAGAGCAACTTAAACTGTTAAAAGAATTCAACTCACCTGCTGCAAGGAAGAATCCTGTGAGAAGCCAGTTTCTTTAAAGTCGATTTCATCATCGCTGGAGGAGTGGATGTGGCAGGTAGTGACCTACACAAAGAAAGGTGGTCACTTGCACAGCCTGTGACAGACACTCAGGTACACTCGCACCATCTGGCTGAATCTTTAGTTGTGTATCAAAACAAGAAACTGAACTATTGATTTTTACCAACTGTAATAACACATAAAACAGACCCTGAAATATCTCCATGGCATTATCACATACATGAAATTAAAGATTCTGACTACTTCAAAATGACTATTTAACATAAAAAAGCCAGTCTTACAGCTGACAGTTATCTAAAACTAAACGAGACAAAACCTGAACCTTGTCTTCGGAGTTGATGCCACAGTAGCCACTGTTTTAAACAACAGTAATGAAAGAAAATATTTTTTTTGATGATATGACATAACTAGCGGGAATAGTTTGTTTGGTGACACTGCTACTTAAGCAACATGTTCTTAGAAGTACTCATTTTCAATCAGAACAGCACTCCAAAACTAGTTTTAGGCTGGGACAGCAATTAACTGAAGTAACACTAGCAGCAGCTGACCTTTAAGACACACTCTATGAGGGAGAACTAGTAAAAAGCAAATCTACAGAAGACAAAGTTTATACTGCAGTTTATACTGCACTATAATAAACTGCATTATTTTTCACACTCCTAGAATTTCATGCTACAGATTCTCAAGTGATGTCAGGTGGCTCACGGATTCTTCTTATTTTTTTTTTAAATACAAGTCTATTCGGAGGGAGTACTGAAACACATACAAAGCTTCATATGAGACAAGCCTGTATACTTCAAGGCACTTCTATGGCATTCCATACCATGACATGAGCTGCCCTAGATACTGCCACCCTCATGTGGAACATTTTGAGAGGACAAAAGTTAATACACCTATCCCTTCTACAATTGCAACTTGCTGTGGAAAAAAGACACTCAAACCCAAGTAAGAAGCTGTTTATTTAGTATTAGTTACTACTAATGAACAAGTTCATCTCCAGTAAAAATCTTGCCCTTACTACTGTAAAAGAAACAAGCTCAGGACTCTTGGCTAGACAGTACTTTCTCCTCAAAAATCTCCCTTTGGCACTCAAGAGGACATAAGAGCTTAGATCATAGAATGCTAAGGGTTAGAATGGACCTTAGAGATCATTTGGTCCCAACTTCCCTCACAGGTTATTTATTGAAGAATAAATATGAAAAGAAACTAACATTACTCCACTCTAATAAATAAATGATAGAATGATGTCAGGGAAAGGAGTGGGAATGTTCACTTGCAAAGTGCAGCACATAACAATTAGAGCTCCTCACTGTTCAGCCCAGTCACTTTCTAACACTAACACAGCACCAGCACTTCCCACAAATAATTCATTCTTACGTGTGACTTTTTTTGCCTCATTTCCTGGTAACACTGAGAAGGATTTCCTTAAATGAAAGGAACTACATGGTAATTCTTAAGGTAAACATGAACAGTTTGTCCTGGAGACTGTTACTTTTAGGCTTGGGTAGGTATATTTTCCTCACCTAGTCTTTAGGTATACCTCAGAAACTTTCAGTACCATGAGTAATACTGGAAGGATGCCACAGAGACACATGGAAAGTTACACAAAGTCTCTAGTAGAAACCTAGTATTACAAGCTTTATATCGTTCCTTATTGTACCAGCATCATTAATGCACCTTGTCTAAATTGAAAATCAACATTTACTCTATATTTGTTTAATCTTCAGCTAGGTAAGTGTAAGTAGGAAAGCCTAGGGAAATACTGCTACCTTCTACCAGAAGGACAATTAGCACTGAAAAAACAAAAGTAAACTTCCACTTCCTGTAAATTCTGTCAAGTGTTTTGGAGAAACTCTGAGACAGTTCTGCATGCTCACTTCTAAGTCTGCAATTACTGTTGTTACAGAAAATGTAACAAGAACTTGTCTGAAAGACAGTAAAACCTAAAGAGGGAGAAAGGGAGTAAAACTGATAAAGTGTTGATAGACTTACAATATAACAACTGAAAAAGAACAGTTTCATGACTGCAGAAGCAGCTCATTATACATGAACCCCAGAAGACATACCTTGCTCCATTACAGTAAAATAGCTGTCGCTAATCACCAAGTAACTGAAACACTGAGTACTCACAAGATCAGTTATTTCCACAGCATTCACACAGCCAACTCAGTGACATATTTTTTAGTTAACCTTACAGTATAAGGGTGTGTCAGAGCATTGTAAATTCAGCAAGTTGACTGAAGATCAAGTTTAACAGTAAATCATAGTTCTTTCATTCAGGTCAGGAATCAGTGTCTGATATATTTTGCTCAATGTCTTGCTTAGCACAGAAAAACCCTGAACCAAGTAAAGAAGTCTACTCATCTACTCAACAACAAGTATAAGACTAATTCATAGAAAATTAAGAAATGTGTGCTAAAGATCTTGCTCTAGGGACATTGAAAAATCTGCACTTTACATCAAGTGTATGATTTGTCAGATATAAACACTAGTTCTGCTAAGTTCCTGTTTGAACTTGAAAAGGATATTTTCATCAACTTGCAGAAGAGCTTGAACACTCAGACATACCAACTTGTCCAGGTTTATTTGCCTATGGACAAATCCATAGAGACCAAATCACAGATCGAAAGTACGGGGGACAGTAGGGAACAGTATGACTGGGAAGAAATACTGTGAAACTGTGCTTTCAGGATACACTAAAACAATAACCATACTTAAACCTCACTCAGCCAAACAATAAGCTGAGTTTTCTATGAGATCTGTCTTTTTATATCTCCTACACTTTGTACTGTCCATTACTGACTATCTTTGAACTAAATGCTAATCTCCTAGGTTCATGGGAATCAATCACACAAGCAGAAACAAAGCCTGACTTCAGAAATTCCAAAACCAAGTTTTCCAGATGGCATTTCAGACAAAAGAAATTGTTTTAATGCTTTGTATTTCTATTATACTGAAAATTGTGGAGTTTGGAGATAAGTTTTCAATTAAGTTTTACTGTTGTTACACCAAGTACATCTAAGCAAATGATTACATATCTAAAGAGCTCATTACTGTTATTTATTGTAAGTCAGCCTAAAATTCTTCCTCTTCACATAATCCTTCTCTTGGTCTTGACCAAGCAGTTTCCAACCAGAGGAAAAATAACATTAATCTACAAGCAGTATGCACTTCTTTGCATTCACAGGATCAAGAAAAATTGCTTTATGTACATCATTTGGTCCTGTCCACAAGTGGCACAGTTTCAGATGAATTTTCTATTGCTTCTACTGAGACCTGTTAGCATTATGCTCCAGTTACTATATTGAAATAGCAAATACAACAAACTATTCGTTTTATAGCCCAATTAATTTAGGACCAGCACAAGTTAATTAATGAAGGCACATGGAATGCACTGCATTCCTGGAGAAGTCAGGTATATTAAAATTCAAGAATTGATCTGTTGACATTGGAAACAGCCTCTGCTTATTAAAGTCTCCAAGTGACTACTCTTAAACTGTATGTTTAACATGATTACACAAAACCTCTTGGTACTTCTACTTAAGTTTAGCACTTTTCTAAAAGTGTAATCATTAAAGCTGCATGCAGAAGGAACGTGGCAGGTGCACAGGAGTATGCAAAGCTATGTGACTTAAGCAAGGTCAGTAACACATGCAGTAGAACACAGGTAGTATATTCCCATTAAACTTACATAGGGTCATTTACATCCTGTAGATAAAGCAATTAACACTAGCTCCTACACTTTTAGTTTGTACTCTTCAAGCAGACAGGAGCTTTCAAGGACACTAACTTGAAGCTGTAAAGAAGTCCTCATTCTTGGAGATTGTCAGGGATTACCTATTACAAAGTGAACTTCTGCATTATTCCCATACAAAATATTAATGATATGGCTTTAGTTGAAAAGTATACTAAAGAATTATCAGTTCCATAGCTCAGCAACTAGATAGATTTCTCATAAGTACATAGTATTTTGGAAGACTGACCATGCTGTTGACAAAAAGAAACCAGAGCCCAAGTAAAGTAGCAGCAATTTTCCTACTTTATCCATCACTACTTACCAGGTCCACTGTATTCCTCTTGTTAGTTTCTCCTAAAGAGCTTGTGCAGAATGTCTCCCATCGCTCTCTGACATCTTCTGGAAGCTCTAGCACAGGAAACAAAAAAACCCAAACCACTTTGATACTATCAACAAGGAAGCAACACTTAATTTTCAAATGTTTTCTTCCACTCTACCGAAAATACTGGTAAGAACAGATACATCCTCCTAAATCCATAAAGATTACTCCACCTAGCAAACAAGTCCAAATTAAGCAGGTCAGCATCTCTTTGCATCTATTTCAGGCAGCTTTGATACCATTTGAAAAAAAAAAATACTTAAGCATATGCTTCAGGACAGCTGGTTTTAAATTGAATGTTTCAGAAGTAATCAATCTTTTCTTATTTTATCCTTTTAATTTAAGTTTGATTAATTTCCTCAGCACTTGATAATGAAAGCTATGAAAACAAATGTAAGACCATTAATCAATACCTTTAATGAGCTGCTGGACTAGTGTACTGTTTGGCCCCTTATCTGTACTATGCACAATGCAGTTTGCTATCCTTGTCAGGTGACCCATGTAGCCGTGCCGTCTTCCTCCTTCAGCCCTGCAAGAGACAAAAGGAATTCAACTGCCCACACTCAGAGCAACTGTGCTGCTATATTCTGTTATAAAACACTCTACCAGAGTCAAGATGCCACATATGACTAATAGCATAGGTGTTCTTAAGCTAAAGAGTTGGATTTTAAAACCAAAGGTTCACAAAAATACTCAAGAATTTAAGGTATCAACTGGTGTCACTACCCTGAGCCAGTTTAGGATACTTAACAAGCACGTAAAGTACCAAGAAGGAAATGCAAATACTTCAATATTTGTGTGTGTATGTAGAAAGAAAAATGTACAGTATTATCAAAATAATGACCAAATTAGCAACAGATCCACAGTTTTTAGGAAATTTCTGTTGCTGAGAGCATTTTGCAAAACCACAGTACACCAAACATTCCCTCAGAGCTTTGAGCCCATGATCAAAAGGGAAAAGAATTCTTATGTGTGCTTTAGTATTTCAGAGCTTCTTAACATTACATTGAGCATATCAATTTAAGTTAGGACCATTGCTATCCTGAAATTTAGGAATGACATTTACATGTTTACCAAAGATAAAATTACAAAGCTATTTGAATATTTACGACAGAACTGCTTTGCAGAAACAGGAATTACCAGATGTTAGAACAGTGCTCTGAATACCTATTATCAGAAGACATTAGGGAGAGCATGTCTCCTACAGTTACTTAAAGTCACACTGCTTTTTTTTCTACCCTCCTCTTCAGCATCCTTATTTCCAGGTCAGTTACATTAGCCATATATTTACTGATTCACATAAGATAGGAACAGGAATGTTTGGGGAAGTGGAACTGTCTCAAATAACACACTAGCAAACCTGCAGCACTATCCTAGTTAGCTAATTCAGTATGTTGACAAGTCAGAACTAACATCTACTGTTCAGTATCTCCTGAGCCAAACGTATGAGCCTTCAGAGAACTGTTTTACCACCTCAGGTGATGACTTGAGATTTTTTCACCTGCTATAAAAAGTGTTTCAGATAACATTAGCTACTTGAAACTTATATCCTTTTCAATGCATACTTTTAGAAGGTATTCCATTGCTGAGGACTTGGCTTTTACTACTTAGGCATCTGAATGCTGCCCAGTCTGTCACATCATAAATAATTCTCAATTGCTTACTCGGGAAAAGTATTTCCTGTCCTCTCAAAACTTACAATATGTTTCTGCACTTGAACATGGGTAAACTTTAAAGATCATAGCAATATCTTATACATGGCAAGAATGACAACTATTGCATTCTCAGATGGTCAGACAGAAAAGTATTAGAATGCTACAAAAAGTATGAGAGAAAGCTTTAATTCAAATACAAACATCTAAGTCATTTCAGAACTGGTCAGATCACTTCTGAATTGGTTATACCTTCATTTCATAATTCAATTCTTATGTAGACAATTGCAGGGAATGAGAAAACTAATTACTCACTGTTTCTTCTCATTCATCTCCCATGCTTCAAGTATTCTTTCTATTAATTGGCACTTAAGGAAGAGCTGTCAAAAAAGCAAAATATGCTTAGTAGCAGTAAAATGGAACACTATTACACATTTACAGTTGATACTAAAGTCCAAAAGACAACTAAATTTATACTTCCATTAGAGGATTTAAAGTTCAGAAGCAACAGTCAGACCGCAGACAGAAACCTAAAAGCTAAACCCATAGTATTTCTACTCCTCTCTGTAAGTGCTGAGTTGTAGTAGCACAAAGCAATTGAAATAACTATTTTAATTCTTAAAAATAGGAGGAACTTCAAGGAAAATAAACAGTTGCAGCTCTGCGCATGTGCTCACTTTGGGGCAGCAAAAAATCTACTCTATGGCAGTTTCAGGTTTGACACCCTGAACTGATATTTTAAGTAAAAACAGAAAGATATTCTTGTTTGCTCTATACATAAAATAAAAAAGGGGTATATTTATATAAAAGTAACTGCTACAATAGCCTGGAAACAGGAAAATTCAAGAGATTCACAAAAAACACAACTCACATGTTTCAATAAGAGATTGTCCCCAGTGGAATCCTGATCTGTAATTGTGCCATTGTCCGTGCTTTCAAGAGGACTTGCAAGAATCAATGCAATACAGATTTCTACTTGAGTGTGCAGAAAGTTATTCCATGTATACTTAAAAAACATGTCCTGAAAAACAAATTCACCAAGGTTTATAAAAATCAAGATCTTTTCATTAAACATAACCGATTGTCTCACCCCACCAAATCATATGAAATGACTACACTGGAAAAAATTCTTTAGGTCCAACACTAAGTATTATTACGCAAGAAAAAATGTTACCTACAAAAACACTAATTCTTGTGCTTGCCATTATCTAAAACCAAGGGATACTATCCTAGATCAGAACAAGAACTCAGTTGTAATGGGATTTATTGCAGGTGTCACCAGTAATGCACTTTCAGACTACAAAGACTGGGACAAATGATGCGCCACACTTACACTGCTTCTGCTAGCTGCAGGCCAAAAAATCCCAGAGTCAGAAGGGTTGTTTATGACCTTAGGAGTCCTTGACAGATTTCTCTTTCTTGAGTTCACTTAACCTTCCTAGCACCTACAGTACCTTTTTATAAATGTGCTCCTCACTTGCATGAGATTCCTTACAAGATACTATCTATTTTGAACCCATCACCTACTAATTTTATTCTTATATTACAGAAAGCTACCTCAGATAATCTAGATGCAGTTTAAGATTAACAAGGCACAAGACAAACACTGAGGTTGAGACACAATAAGCAGCGTTCATTTAGTCATGTTCCTGCTTCTCCCCATTTTTTCTTTTAAACATGGGAAAGATTTTTTCCAAGCTTTATGCTTAGTTATTTTAGACTACTTACTAAAAAGCTCAAATGATTTTTGTCACTGGTAAAGGGAAATGAGTTATGGAAACATATGCAATGATTGGAACAGCATTAAACAATTTTAGTCTCATTCAAAGTACAGCTAAAGGTCTTCAATCTTCTTTCAGTCCTCCTAAATTAATGACATCCTCCCATAACTTTTCCTAACGGGCAGGTCTGCACAGTAAAACGTGCATTGTTTCAGGTAACAGCATGAAGCACCGAGGTTTATGTGGCTACAATTCCTTTTTTCATTATGTAAAATCTGCAACAGAAAAGTGAGTTTGAACCTCGTTGAATTTAGTTTACAAAATAATCTAATTATAAAAACATACAAGTATTCATAGCATGTATGTTCCCTTAGACAATGGACCCAGGAAAAACTTCGGCTACAATGAAATTAGCTATTTATACGTAAGTTAGCACCTGCCTGCAAACCCAACTGTGAAAAAAATCTGAGATGAAAACATTTCACTCATACTGTATTAATCAGTTGCAGGAAAAAGGGATTTTGGACTAAAACGATTTGGGGTAGAGACAGTATTTACACCTTAAGTTTGCAACTGCCTACTTAAAGTTTACATGCTGTTCAGAAACTAGTTTAAGTTCTACATGATTTGCTAGTTACTTTTCAATCAATACAAACACTTGAATTTCTTGGGTGAACCTAAACACAAAGAATACACCTGCTATAGTGGAAGCATAAGGTAGGAAGTACTCAAAGTACATCAGCAAAGAGCAGCGAGTTAACTGAGTTCATTGTGCTTTGAGGTTTGAAGGTGTACAAGCTTCCTTTATAGGACAGTGCTGAGATACCATCTGGTGGGCCATAAATTAAGTGAGGAAAAGGGGTTCTGAGGGAACAACTTAGATAAAGAATGAAAACAGCAGTGAAGCCTTGAACGTGGCTGAAAACTTGAGAACATACAAGTGAAAATAAGCTTATGAAGAAAACCACTTCAGGTATTTATAAAGGTGTTACAAACAAGAACCATTTAAGTGATCATAGAAGAACACTGACTTCAGATAGATTAATTTAACAGTAAAATCCAATCTTAAAAGTTCTTAAACCAAGCAATAGTAATCACAATACAAACATGCTGAAAAGTTAGGTTGGAAGATTTTCTGCAGTGACAGAAAAGTCAGACAAGATCCTAATAGCAATCTATAGAAATAAAGAAGACAGCATTAAGTTCTTACCAGTATTACTCCTATGCTGTTAAGTTCTATAAGCTCCTGATTCACACTGCTTGTATTCGTCTGCAAAAGGCTAGATATTAATCTAATCACATTTAAACGCGTGTTTCCCACAGGTGGATCCAGTACACCCCAGGTTGTCTTCATGACACTTTTCTGGAAAAGAAACAAGATAACATACATAAAACCCATTAAAATATTTAAAAAAAAAAATCAGCTCATCATTACTACAAACAATTGACGAAGTAGTGCTTAAAAATAAGTACAAGTAGTCCTTGAACAACTGTCTTACCTTCACACTGCAAAAAAATAGTTTTAATTCCAAACACTATCGCTTATTTTAATTCCAAAGACAGGAAGCACTAAAACCAGCCACATGAAAACAATGACTTTGTAAAAGTTATTGTTAACTACACACAGGATCTCAAAGGAGATGAAGTCTTCTCAACCCTGAATTAGGAGCTGGTTCCTAAGAAATGATTCCCACTAGTTGATCCCGCTATAGTCTACATTGCTGCAATATACACAAAACAGCTAGGTGGACAGTCTATAAATTTATCATAATGCCTCAGCAACCCTAACTTCATATACTTGAAAACAATTTCATTAAGCAACCAGCATCTCTGGTGTCTTACTCTAATTTTAGCTGGTTAACAAACCAGAAGTGTGGTCACAGTGCCAGCCAGTAGGAAGAATCAGCAGCAAATGTGAAATGAACAGGGGAATTCATAATGAAAATGTCTCCCTATCCTAAGACATAAACACATTTTGACAAGGAGACCAGTACTGCCTACTGTAACCCTAGATGTCATAGCATTGCCTCACTAGCATCAGAAAATGCCACCCTTGCATCAGAAAATGATGACTGACATCCTCTTAGCTCATTTTGTCCATTTCTCAAACCAGGCAAATATCTAAGGATGCTCATTTAACTAGGGTTCAAAATGAGCAACTTTACCAGCTGATTTATTCAAATGCTAAGTAAGTCCAACAATCAGAAATTGTTCAAGTACCTTATGTGACCCTGCTTTTACATAATATAGACCGGTACGTTGCCATGTTGTTGCACTAAGTATAAGATAGTTTCTTTGCATTTTATTACCTCTTTTGCATTCATAAACTGTTTTCATCTTTAACACTACCTTGACTCCCTATCAGGTATTTTCATACACCTCTGGTCTTCACGTGCACTTTGGTCCACAGGTCCCTCTTTGTTAAAAACTGGGGCACCCAGTTCAGGGTGCCATGCTCCAGCTGAAATTCTGCCGTGAAAATGTGAGTGAAAAATACCAATGGATCATAGGTATACTCCCTATTTACACACTTTTTATCTTTTTCAAGATCAAGACATAAATAAAGTTGCTTAAATCAGTTAAAAAGCCCAAGGAATTTAACATGCCTA
Source organism: Chiroxiphia lanceolata (assembly GCF_009829145.1). Lineage (NCBI taxonomy): Eukaryota > Metazoa > Chordata > Aves > Passeriformes > Pipridae > Chiroxiphia > Chiroxiphia lanceolata. The sequence continues at coordinate 19,527,870 of NC_045642.1, read as the reverse complement.
GGACACACAGATGTGTCATGGAGCTGGTCTACTTGGGTTCTGAGAAAGACCAGAGAATTGTGCAGGTCTAATGTCGACCATGGCAAAATCCTAAACAACTGAAGCATCCATAGTCTGTGTTTCCTCTCGAGATAGGATTTCCAAACAGAAAACTGGACCCAACTTGAGAATATACATATATATATATATGTGTGTGTGTGTGTGTGTGTGTGTGTGTGTATAGCAAATCTCTTCTGATTGCTTTCAGAAAGAATTAATTCTTCAAGACTACTCTGCTAATTAAACAACATTTATGCTGGAAAAGCAGATCAATTAGCATAATATGTTACTGTTCATTATTCTTATTTGTCTGAGCCAAGGCTCACAATAGGCTAGGAAGTAGCCTGAGCACCTGCCTGAAAGCTGTCAGACTAAGCTTTGTTTTTTATTATAATCTGCCTAAAACACAAGCATATAGTGACAGTCTTGCTTTAATTAATTTGGTAACACAAAGTTTCACTTACTTTTGGAGGCTCAAGTAGGAGCTCATGGAAGGATGAAAGTCGCGCTTTTATGGCTTCTAAAACACTTTTGTTGACAGAGTATGTGGAATTGCTCATGCCTGGAGGACAGATCTCTATATGGCCTTCAAACCTAAAACACACAAGTAGGATCTGATAACTAATATCAAAACAAGTTGTAAAACATCTTTGAAGTATGTAAAAGTATGTAAAAGGATGTGAAAAGAGTGAAGAGGTAAACAATGCCAAAACAATGCCTCACGTATATAAATTAAGTGTGAGGTAATGGCTGAACAAGATTTTCCCAAACACTAGCCTTAGTATTTTTAGGTTTATTGGTTTGAAATCTCAAAAATAGTTTTGAGATTAAAAATTACAGTTCTATTTGCTCTTCTGAGGCAGATGAATAGCTTCATTTGTCTATCCCAAACATAAGTTGCATGTACCAGAGAGATCTGTTCAGCAGTTTCTCCAAATGAAGTTGTAACAACATGACAAATAACTTTTTAAGAAGTCAATACTCACTCACTGCACTATACAGAATTACTCTATTCCTTGTATCCCGAAATAAACTGATGAAATGTAGTAAGTCTGATCTGTCAAGCGGCACTTAAACTAACTTTCAGAAAAAACTGTAGAAAGACTAGTCATATAGTTAAAGCATTGCAAAGCCAACCACAATCACTTGGTTTGTGTTTTTACTTTTGCATCTACAACAGACACAGAAATGGTTTGGTCACAAGTACATGGAAGATGCTTGCTACTGCAGGCATAATTCAAGTGAAAAAGTAACACTTACGTCTGTCGTCTTGTCTCAAGTAAGGTCAATAGTATTTGGATTGCACTGACTATTGCAGATTCATTTTTTTCTTTATGAAAAATATTAGACAGGAGCTGCTCTATGATTTCTTGTCTGAAAAGAAAAGCATTGGCATCAGGTAACACTACTTTCAGGATACAGCTGTTAGCAGAAGTAGCTACCATTTGCCCACATAAAATTAATATGGGGATAATAGCAAGAAAACCAGTAGCCATTCCAGGCTAGCAGGTATCACTAGGACAATCACTCCCATCCTCAGTGTCTCAATCATATTTTTTGATTCCTTCCACTGATCTAGTTTTTTGATCTGACCAAAAAAGAAAAGAAAAAAAAAAAAAAAAGGGAATTTTTCAGTCAGATCAAAAACCTGGTTCAGCTTGCCATAACAGCCACATAAACCTACAACAGCAAAAGGGAGAAGGGAGTACAGGAGAATCTTCTCTGGCAGAAACATACACTTAGATTAACTCAGAACAAGTAACAGAACAAAGTCAAAATCTTCCATGTTTAGTCTGCACAGTATCAAGCTGACCTCCACATGTGAGATCCCAAAAAATTGGGCAGCACAGAAAATATTTTAATAAGACAACTCCTTCCCCACACTACCACAAGGAAGTCTTCCAGATGGGGCTCTGCTTCCTTGCCCAGTTATTTCAAAGTACACAAACAGATGATGGGTAGACAAGAAAATTCACCTGAAAAGCAGCGCTTGCCATTTCTGAAGGTTTTCAAGTTCAAAAGTTAAAAACTTTTTTTTACAAAGTGAGAATAAAATCATAAATTCAAACCAACTTACTTCTCTAAACTTGCCAGCAGTGGATCTGGTTCTGAGCTGTTCTGTACTTGTAACATCTGGTCTCTGCTTAGACGAATAATTTCACAGAGTGACTGTGATGCATTTGAATGCCTCTGAAACAGAAAAACATCACTTTTCACTAGAAGAGTAACAAGGTGCTGGACTGCAATTCTTCAATTAAAAAAGGTGAAAGTTTCAACATTGACAAGAGTCCCTCCTACCCAAGAAACATTCAAGCAGTAGCTTTATGTCATAACTAAAGCTTAACAACACAAAAATAACCTTGAGACATGAGCCAAGAATCTACTTCCAGTATTAAGGTGGCAAAACATTAGAGTTGAATCTTCAAACACCAAGTATGCATAAGGCTTTGATACGGATCTCAAAAAGGGGGCAGGGAGGCAAATAAAACCACACACCCTCCCTCAAATGACCACACAGATACTGAAACCAGCTTACTGAAAAAAGCAAGCAGAAAACAGTAAAAGAAAAAGTTCTAACACCATGTTGTACAGCTGAACAGACAGACTCAGAGGAGTGTCAGACTAATACTTACATCTTCATCTTGAGATGGGTGTACAATTTCCACAAGCCGCTGGATAATTCTCTCCTCATTAAGCCACTGTAAAAGTGTTTGTGGATGTTAGAATTTTTTTCAAGTGAATGAATTCACAAAATTGAAAGTAGCCTTTTGACAGCTGCCCCAACTCATATTGCCAATACTTCTAAACACGGACTAACAATACTTCAGAAAAAAGGGAAAAAGTAAAATTAGTGTTTCTGAGCCACAGTAAAAAAGAAAGCCTTAGGTATAATTTTAGAATAAACTTTGATGTAAAAAACGTGTTCAGTAAGGTCCAAAACAATCTTAAAATTGCATCTGTTGGTTGTTAAGTTAGATATTAAAGACTGAGGAAGAGACCAGACATTTGGGTTCTAAGTTGCCCACAGCAGCACAGGGGTTTCACTGGAAAAGTACTGTCAGCTCAAAGCATACAAAAAAACCCCACAACCAAACAAAATCCCACACATCTAATTTCAGCACATTTAAGAAATAAACTTAGAAACACCAGCAGAAGATAAGCCATTTTACAGATCACAGGTCAGACAAAAATTCTGAGAATTTTACTTACGTTTAGCACTTCCTGCCGGGGCTGTGGAGGTTCTATGCAAGTCAGTAGCCTGAGCAACAAATCCATGATAGCAGAGGTCCCTATGTGCTTAATAATGAGGTCTACAAAATCATGCTTCCTCTTTAAAAAATCCACAATCTGGAAATTAAAAAGTAAGCTTATATTTGCTTCTCTGTATTTTATATGATAAATTACACCAACCACTTTTATTTTCTCTCTCCTACCAAACAGGCAAAAAAGATGAGAACTTCTGCCACTTAAAGCTTGCAGCACAAGGCAAGATAAAATAATACATGCATAGAGAGTAGCAAAACTGGCACAGGGCAAATCCATACTACATGCAGTATGTCCAGGGCCTGCTCTCAAGCCCAGCTTGCTGATCACAACCTACTTATAATTCAATGCAGAGTCAGTTTTTCTTTTTGATATGAATTACTCTCATCCCAGCTTAGTGAGCAAAGCTCAACACAGCAAAGCCTTAATATAATACAAAGACTATCTCAGGTTTGAAAGGCAAGCCATTGCAGCTGTTTGCAGTATTGGGCCACATGAATGGAGTAAAGCAGCATTTCTGAGCAAGGACTCCAAACATTTCTCACTTTGTTCTATAATAATTCTTCACACCAAGTCAAACCTACTCTCACTGATTCAAGTCATTTACCTTCACCTCTAACAGCAATTAATACAAATATCATCATACCATCACTGAGCTTAGCTAAGCCAAAAGGTAAGCACTCACACACTGATCGTATAAATAGCTCAGGCAAATCTGAATCAAATACATTTTACTCATCCAAGTGTACTTTTTAATCCTGTGCACAATAAGAAAGCATCTTCAGCTAGTCTGGAAGCTGAATGCTCTCTTTTGCCTCTGCTGCTATCCCTCAAACATGCAGTGTTAAAGCAGAACAGCACTTGTTAAATTGGGGAGTTTGTAAACAATTACCTGTTCTGGTTTTCTGCTTATCAGAATACTTAACACCTTGCTGAAGAAACTGGCCAGTAGAGGGTTTAGAGGAGATTCATTTAAGAGGAAGCTGTACAGTTTCAGGAGTAAGGATTCTTCTTCTCCCAGCCGATCGTTGATCTGTGAGACATCTGATGTAAGCAGCTCACACGATATGTTTGGGTATCTGGGGAAAAGACAAAAATTATCCATCACTCACTGTCATACTTCCAGCTCTGACTTCATAATCTAGTAAGGCTTCTGACCAAGTTTTCAAGCAGGGTGGGTCTGCAGCAGAGTCGCAAACTAATACAAGGTAACAAAACTGCACATTCAGCCCACAAGCTCTGTTTTCCTTCAAGAAACAGATAACTTTGCTCTTCAGTATCAACAGAACACCACTAAGCAAGTAGGGAAAGAAAAAAGCAAGCTTTTATTTTAAGATCTATTATAAACCCAGTTGTTTAAGTACTGATCTCTCATTTCAGAAGCCACTTTTTTTCAAAGAGAAAAAAGTTATCAAGGAGTTAAAGAAGACTGATAGTACTGGACCAACAGTCGGGAAGGAGAAGCGTTTCCCCCTTTCTAATATAACAGGGATTATATTAAAAAGGTCAAAAGGCATATCTTCAAAATTTTCTAATATACATGGCGATTATGTTGAAAGTCAGTAAACTGGTCAAAATCTGACAAAGTCTGCAAAACTAGTTAACACTGCTTCATGACAGTCAGAAGTACAGTTCAGAACATTGAGTAATTAAACTACAAAGCCATCAACACCAGTAATTTCCTGTATTTGACAGGACTATCACCCACTCACGCTAAGGGTCCTTTAGACAACATAGGCAGCTTAAGGTTTCTAAGTGAAAGATGCTTAAATTTCAGACTCTACTAGAAACACTTACAGGAGGTTTGGTTTACCAGAAATGGTGAAGTTCTGCAACTAAAAGTGTATCTTATTTCACATATTTTTTACACATCATTTTAAGAAAAAAAAGCAGCTTTCTGCATGGACAACATTAAAATAGGCCAGAGCAGTAGAAGTACTTTCACACAAATTGCCAGACTGACTTTTGAGTTTGAACGTTCTCAGCAAGCCAGCTGAAGTCATGGCCATACTCAGGAAAATATGAGCAATTAGACCTTAAGTAGACTCTTCCAAGGAGTACTACAGGTCTTCCAACAATCAGCTTCAAAATGTCTTACCAATCAATAAAACAAAGCTAATCACAGAACTATACTACCCAAAACGGGATTTTCATTCAACTATTTTATTAATCACAACTATAAGATCCTTCATGTGAGTCCTGGTTGGACTTTTTTTTGCATCTCCTTTGGACAGCAATTGGTTTGGACAACAAGCTTCCCTTTGAAAAATATGCAAATATTAGAATTATTTATTTAAAAAGTTCCATGAAGTCTCTTGAATACAAACTTAATCTAAAAGATAGCAGCATTGTACTACACACCAGCACACAGGGATTCAAAACACGCTATTAACTAAGTTAAGTTAGATCTCTTTCCACCCTCCAAATCTCTCCCATCCCAAAAGTTTTCCTACTTATATCGAATTTTTTCATCCATGTCTTGAGGTGGTTCTTCAATAATAAATGAAACTAAGTCTTCCAAACATTCTGACTTCAGCAGAAACTCTATAAGTTTGCGATTCTGAGCCTTGCACTCCTGCAGAACATCCTCTTCATCCATCAATTCCTTCAGTGTTACATCTTCTCTCTCTAGAAGTGTATCTATGTGCGATGACGAATGGAGATCAAATTTCCAAAACATGCTGGTCTGTATAAGAAGAACAGCAGTACATTAACAATAGCCATTATTCTAACATCCAAAGATAAAGTTAGGCATGGTTTTACTTACACAAAAGGAACATGCTAATTCATATTAAAGAAAAAATTATAACTTTGGCTTGCAATTTATAGAATTTGCTTTTCCCAGTCTTTGTTTTTAATCTATGATCTCAGATTCAGAACAACTTGCTCAGCAATTAATAGAGCTGGGAGAAGATAAAGTGGACAGTGCATAACTGCTCTACAGTATCACCCCCACCATTGAAAAAAACACCTACAAAGGAGTAAGCTACACTTTTAGGTAGCACGCATCAAAGTGCAGGAGCTAATTTCAACACTTATTCTCATTGTCCCTGTCTCCACAAACTTGACACAGGAGGAACAACAAAGGACAATAAAATGTGTTACACAAACATGTCAAAGGACAGTGGCCCCAACCACTGAAACATTTTAAGAAGCTGTTGACAGAGATGCATAAGGATGTGCAATTTAACCTTTTCCTACAAAATGCTTTGGCATCTCTGTGTTAATTCTGTTTCTCTAAGACACCTTGCAAACAGTTACTGCTGAGACAATTGTGCTATCAGAAGAGATTATATCAGTCTACAACATATCCAATAAATTCCTGCTTTCACCTCTCATTAAGCTCAATATAAGCATCTGTTTCATTCCCCTCAAGCCCCCAAAAGAGGGCTTTTACATGACACTTGACCTCTGACGCAGGATTAACTGGTCTTAGGTGAATACAGATTTTAAGTGGATTGAAGAGCTACTAGAAAGCAGTAAGAAAAAACTTTCCTGTCCTTACAATTGGAAGCAGCAATTAGCAAGACTTCCAGTATTCAGGCTTAATATTGAAAAGCTTGGTATATTCACCATGGAGAAGTTTTAATTGCTTTTAGGGTTTTCATTGTTGCTTTAACCACTACATACTGATCACATATTACCACCTTATTTCAGAAGTTGTAACACACACAACTGTCCCTAGATTACATCGCTTTCTGTTTAAAGATACAGGAGTCAAATAAAATCAACCAGGAAATGTAGAGAGATATTCAACTGCAGTCTCAGTACTTTTAATTATCTGAGATCTCATGCAAGTATTAAGCAGCTTAGAAGCAGAAAAAAAGTTTGTACTAGAAGTGTTAGTAAACTTACAAGAAGGGTTTAATACACCTGATCTCACAAATTAGCTTAAATCAAATTATACACTTGTTATGAAAAACATCAGCTTGTGGGTATTCAGGCTATACACAAACAAGTAAGCAAGTGAAAGTACTGCATTATTAAAGTCACAGGATATTTTTTCCTTGGGATTTTTAAGCCTCTAGAAAGTAGATCAAATCCCTCCCCTTGCCCCAATTAGTGAAAGTACCATCCTTGTAAGTAACCACTACCAACACTAATTTCAGATGTAAATACCTCTGTAGTGATTAACGCTCATTTCAGTAGTATTCAATGGATTTCTCAGTTACTTATTTAAGAGAAATTCAACAGTTGAAAATAGCAACAACAAAAAAAGAGGCATACTACTGCAAACATGTTACTGTGTTATTTCACAAACTGTCTCCCAGGAAAGCTCTTTTAGGGGGTGCTCCCTCAACATGTCAGGTGCCGGCCAGAGATTATTCCATCACTTCTCAACAGGAGCCCAGGTCCCTTGAAATAAGGAAAAATAAACAACATAAACTGTGCCAAAGGGAAATCCAGGAACCCTGAAGAGAATTTTTTTAGGCACTATCACTGGCAGTATTCTAGAATCAGCCTATCACAGTGTTGAATGGAAGTTTTAAAACCAAAACACATTATTGTTATTTTTCTTAGAGCCTACTGTTCTACCCTCCCCCCCAAAATCTACAAATTCTGAAATTCTGAATTATCATCATCCTTTTTCAAATTTCATTCCCATTAACAGAGCTAGAATTAGGCTTTCTGTCCACAAATCAAAAGTGTGCTCCTCCTAGAATTTCACTACTTGCAAATTTACAAAAAACTCCACAGGTCAAACGGGTTGTGTTACTCCCAGTGTTACTTCACTGTCAACGTGAGCAGAAAAACACATTTGGATTTAATGCAAGATACAAAAGACTACCAAATATGAGATATGCTCAAGAACAGATACTACAACAAGCAAAACAGTCCAGAATAATGTTAAAAACTCTCAAATGTGGAAAGAAAAAATGTGTTAAAGATGGTAAAGCTGTCTCATGCATTTGACTGTCTTTTGTAATTTCAGCTAGTTTTCCATAATCTCTGAAAGTTTCCAGTAAGCAAGACTGACATCCAGTTCATTACACAGTACTTACAAAAGTTTACATCAACTTGCTGATGCACAACTTATGAGAATTCAAGATCCTAAGTAACACCTAATATCCAGAAAAATATTGCTTTGTTTTCTTGGTTAATACTGAGAACAAATTCTTCTCTGAATGAATGCTGAACAACATTCCACGAGTAAACACTTGACTTATATCTGAAAGGAAAAAAGTAGTTCAACAAAGCAAAGAAAGCCTGTCAACTGCTGAGATACAAGTAACTGAAATTCTCACTTGTATTATTTGCTAAAGGGAAGAAATAAAGCTTAGAAACAATCCTTTCAGACCAAAAAATTGAATCGAAGTCTTCTGCCCACTACAAGGGAATAAACGACACCCTGTGTATTTTTAACAGTAACCAACCAGTCAGTGGTTCTTTCTAGAGGTGAAGTGCTCAAATGGCATCTCCACCAGAAACAGTTGGTAACAATTTTATCAGTAAGTTTCTCTGTAGCTTCAAGTGATAATAGCTGTTAAACACCTTTCCAGAATGTAGACATTCCTGTTTTCAAGCTACCAGACTAAGATGTGAATTCCACACTTAGTCAGAAAAGCATATGGTTTAATTTTGGACGTCTCCTATACTAAATCTTTTACAAAACAGATTAACAAGTCTTTAAGGCATCCAGAAGTCTTTTCAGTAAATAAGAAAACTAAAGTAAGCTGCTCATTTGAGTTAAACTAGTCCTATTTAGGTTAAACAAACATGAGAAACATGTGTTACAGTGAGTTACTTCTAACTTGGCACCTCATACTTCCACACTGGTAGCTGCAAGCAGACATGGGCATCTAGACCAGCTCAGAAGGAAAACCAGGAGGACCTCAGTAGCCAGCTGAAGGCTGTTTTACCAGACAACTATATATACATTAAAAGGCACATACACAGATCTTCTGGTAGGATCTTCACAGATTTTACTGCAATACCCAGGTTCATTTCTCAAGCAAGAGAAGCTTTGAGTGTCCCAGTGTCAAGCTGAAAATTTTGTAATATTGAGATTTTGTAATATTGTAATATTGAGAAATACTACTTACAGAGTTGTAACAAGAATTGTATTATAAAAAACCCAAACCTGTCATTTTTCTTTGAGTACCACCATATTTTCTCACTGTAGGGTTCAAGTGCACAGATGGGGGGGGGGAAATCAGTTACTTTTGCACAAACAAACCTTTCCATGACTGAAACACACCTTAAGTGATGTAGACTACTTCAGCAAAACAGGTTTTTACAAATCCTGTGTAGCAATTATCAAAAGACAACCTAGTTGTTGGATGCAAGAACCATCAAAGCAATCCTTGATGCCATCACAGGTTTTAAGACAGTCTTGCATTTCTTAATGATAAAAGCATTTCCAAAGCAAACAAGCCCTTGCCTCCTTAAAAACCAAGTAAGTAGGTAGGTTTGAGGAAGGGCAAAGTCACGGTGAAGATAATTTACCAACATTTTTCATGATAAAAGCATAAGAATTTATCTTTCAAGACCTTTAAACACATTAAGAGTTTTATTTTAAATGCCGAGCATGCCCTTCTGCCAGCTTCACATAACCTCAACTAGTTGCTCTCCAGGTCTACTTAGTTAGATTTCATTTTTGAGGGTTTTTTTTCCTTTCTCCAATCAATGGATCACAATAAGGACACTGTACTAGCACTTATGAAATGCTTATTTTGACACTGAAAGTGGATCATCTGTCCAAAACCAAACTAAGCATGAATGCACGTCTGAAAAATATTTAGAGCTAAAGAGAATTACCAGTGATCCAAAATGACAAAGACACACCAGTGGCTAATTTTTAAACTGCCTATTGCACCCAGCCAGAGCATCACCCTCTGTAAACTTGCTGTCTTCAACTGCCTGTCCTTTGCAGGCTGGAGCACAATTCCTCATAGCATTAAATAGCCCAGGAACTATTAAACAGGATCTGGAACTGAGAGCAAATAATGCAAAAAGAGAAGATAGCTGCATTCTAGCTTAAAGATCTGGACCAAAACAATTTTTTTCCATAAAGTAATTGTAATTTATAGCAAGACAGTTATGCTGTAATTGAATTTCCCACTTTTCCACTTTATGAATGCAAGAAAATCTTTCCTATATAGCAAAACACTTATACTGCTTCTTCTGCATTGAGTTCAAAGGAAAAATAAGGAATTCTTTATCTAATTTATCCTACCAAAATAGTATGGTTTTTAAGTAGTGTGAAGACTCTGCTCTTAACCATTCCTTAGTTTTATTTCTAAATATTTCAAATAATACAACAGAGTCTATACTTACCCAATAACCTATCTGAAATACATTTCTTTTCAATCAAAGAAGTGAGGTTTATTGAGTGTTATTAGCTAGAAAGATAAGGTGTTGGTCAAAGTCCATAGATTTAGTTACAGGACTTTACATTACACCCAGCAACTACAAAAGAATAAAGGCAGTTACATAGGAGAATTTTCATGCTACAGTCGCTACAATTCTTAAACAAAATGTAAGATCAATTTGATTTAGAATACAAGTCTCAAGTGAATGCAAAATAATATGTAGCTGTTTCTTCAGTGTCAGAACAGCCTGTTCATGTCACCAATGTGAGACACAGAAGAAATTAAATTTTGAGAAATACTCCATTACTTACATTATTTATTATAAGCTAGTGAAGTTTCAAAGAAACTTTGTGGAGAAAGGAGACAAGAAATGGTTTGAAATTATTAGGAATTAAATAGAACAGGAAATACAAACACTTCTACCTCAACAATTTAATACATATTTCTAATACCTCACAATTCCTAGTCCAAGGGCATAGCAAACTAGAAGAAATACCAAAAGGGAAACAAAACAAACAAACAATTCTTTCATGGAAGGTTAGGAGATCTTGTGCAGGCTGGCTGCACCTCTTGCTTCACTGTGGGATTTCTGGATGCTTCATCATCTCTCAGCCTGTTGGGCACAGGGGACTGCACAATAGGAGGTTATCAAGGACCCCTGATCCTCCTACAAAACTGCTGCCACTATCTCACCCAGAGGACCCCAGACATGGGATAAGAGCAGGCTGGAACTCAGGCACATGAGGGGAGGTAGAGGGAACCTCTGTGCCCAAGGGGCAGCAGCAGCAGGGAACAAGGGAGCAATCCCACAAAAAAGGGGCCCTAAATCCACCTAACCCTCCTCCACATTTTTGCACACTAGCTACACTTCTACCTACGTAAGAACAATAAATACACATTTGTGGATGACAAGTTGACCACAAGCCAGCAGTGTGCCCTTGTGGCCAGGAGGTGCATCTGGAGGAGTGTGGCCAGCAGGTCGAAGGAAGCGATTCTGCCCTGCTACTCAGTCCTAGAGAGGCCATATCTGGAGTGCTGTGTCCAGCTCTGGTCTCCACAGTTCAAGACAGATAAGGAGATACCAGAGAAGGTTCAATAGAGGTTCACAAAGATGATGAAGGGTCTGGAGAATCTCTCTTATGAGGAAAGACTGCGGGAGCGGGGTCTGTTTAGTCTGGAGAAGACTGAAAGGGGATCTCATCAATACATATAAATGTCTCGAAGTCAGGTGCCAAGAGGATGGTGCCACTCTTTTCAGTGGTGTCCAGTGACTGAACAAGGCATAACAGTCATAAATTAAAATGCAAGAAGTTCCACTTCAACGTGAGGAAGAACTTTGTTATGTTGAGCTGGCAGAGCACTGAACAGGCTGCCCAGGGAGGTCATGGAGTCTTCCTCTCTGGAAACATTCATGACCCACCTGGACACGTTCCTACGTCACCTACTCTAAGTGACCTTGCCTTGGCCAAGGGGGTAGACTAGATGATCTCCAGGGGTCCCTTCCAATCCTAACTAATCTGTAATCCTGTGACTTTTTGCTATATATACACACACACACATCATGTGCATACACACACATCCCCCTATTATGACCAAACAGCCCTATAATCAACAGCTTTGACATGCTGAAGTATGTAAGTCCAAACTAACATTTACTCAAAGACACCAAACCCCCAAAATTCAAGAGGTCGTAACTGTTCAGAAGTACAAAAATCAGCTGAAATCTACCGTCTGCAGTGAAATTGCAAGAGTAATTTTATACCAAGCAACAAGTATATCCTTGTCAATTCTTACACTATCTCAAACCACAGGTTAATAAGTGTTAATAAATACAAATCTTAATTATCTACATTAACTACAAATTAGTAGAGAAGATGAATCATTTTCTAGTAATTCCACATCAACTGCCAAACAATTACACATTTAAAATAGTCATCGGTCACAGAATTCAGTTAAGATTTTTCCTTTTCTGAATTCTCCCAATTAGCTTCAAAATGGTAATGAAGATATCTATGCACCAAGAAAAGCACACAGTTCCATAATAATATAAAAAGCAAGCTAAACAATGCCCAGCTAACCCGGAAGATACTTTTCCACTGAAACATGCAGTTTAGTACAAAAAATTCAATTGCAGAAGACAGTATTACTGTACTTCAGTATAATAACCTATAGTGCTAAACATCACTCATACCTAATATATGTCAGTTCATGAACACATTTGCTTTGAGAGTCTTCCAAAGAAGGCTGGGCAGCAGATATACTTCCTGGCACAAAAGCAAAACACTGTAAACCAAACAGAATATCCACAGCAGCGTGTCTAGCCAACCCTTGATTGTCATAGTGAGCCAAAGCAGGGTGGAGAAAGAAGACAGTGCAACAGCAGGATGGGTTAAAACACCAAGTCAGAACCAGTCAGCTAGAAAGTAGTCTGAAAAAAGCTGCAAGAAAAGGTAAGGAATGGCCACAAAGCCTGAACTGCAGAAGGAACTGCAGCTTAGAAGGCGGTAAATGTGAGCCTACAGAAATCAGGTGAGACTTCAGCGGACACCAGGGACACAAAAAAACTTGAAATTTAAGTGGTTTCTGTACGCTTAAGGATAAAGCCTTATAGATCTATTGCTGTAGGTGAAGTTTAATAGTTTCTTACCTGTTAAACACAAAAGTTTTTAAAAGTTAAAAAATCAGAATGTTTTGTATTCTCTCAGGCTCCTTGCCCATTACAGGGTATCCTGGCAACAGCAAAAAAATCTTTCAATCTACAGTATTAGCAGATTAGCAGGACTGAATTAGCATTGAATTAGATGAAGCAGATTTCTTCCTATAACGACAAAAAAAAATTTTATAATTTAATACTGTTAACATGTTCTATTCAATAGTTTGACAACTGCATGAATGAATACTAAGGATTGTTTTGCACCAAGTACAACACAAACAGAGGAAGGAAACAATTTGCTAGGAAGAAGTGTCAGTTCAGTAGAGCATACACTGAAAACAAATTCAAAAGCAGCTTGTCATCTCAAAGACTTACTTTTAAACCAACTTTAAACATTCCCTTCCAAGAAACTTCACTGCCTCACTGAAATGAAACTGCCTTTATAAATCTGCCCTTGACTGAAATCTAACACAAATCCAGACTTTTTTATAAACTATTAGCAATTTCCCATAACATGACATCTTCAGATCTAGAAGATCTAAAATACCCATTGCCAGAGCTTTCTGCAGTAAGTTTTATCCTATCCTCATAACTATTCTCTTATATTAACATCTGATTTATCCACAAGCCTGCGCAGAAATAAACTAACACACATTAAGAACACCAGTTATGTCAGCATAAGTCTACAAAGAATTCAGCCACTTTCAATTTGAAAACAGGCTAACTTGGAAAAAACCAATACAGACCACATATAGGCTTCCAAAGGAACAACCTGTATTAAGACAGTGTTCAGTCACCCTTTAAGAAAATAAAGTATAAATACTAGCAACTAAGAAGGGTAGTAGAATTAGTAGAATGTTTATTAACTCAGGTCAGTGACTACTCAGTATTTGGCTGAGAAGTATTTCTATCACAATTCGTCACAAATGCATCTTCAGCAAAAAAAAAAAAATCAAAAGCATTTCAAGTATCCTGTGAAAGAGAAGAATGATTTAACTTTACACCTTCCATGGTAAAGATAAGGAGTTGTGTTTTCAAAGCTGGTTTTTGATCTTTGCAGATGATTTAAGAGATGGCCCCTATCAATCTAAAGATCACAGAATCAAAGAACAGTTTGGGTCAGAAAGGACCTTAAATATAATTTCTCAGGCTATTTTAGTAACTAACATACACATGAAGTTTGATGTTACACATTGGCCATAATTCTTTCAAAGGTCACACACATTCTTCATCTGTAGACCTTCAGGTCTGCAGGTCTGATAGACCTGCCAACCCCTTGTGAGTCAAGTGATTAAGCAAAGCAGAAAAAGGAAACCAGCTACCTGCACTAAGTTCACTTTACTGAAGTATCCTAGGTCATTATTTCTGCATTTTAAGTGTGTACTTATGTTCAGAAGCAAAGCTCCAAAAAGGGAGAGAACATTACTTCCTCAGTTATGTCATGCAGAAAGAAAGAAGCCCATTTAGCTTAATGTACTTTCAGAAGAGTTTACACATTCTTAAGACACTGTCCACAGACTTTTATTGTTTGAACTATCCAAATGAAAACCACTTTTACTATTCCCCTTACAAGGATGTCTTTCTGTTATTTCTCTGCTTCGCTTTCTGCTTGAAAACTTCAGTGTCTAAATACCATTGTTTAGCACCAGAACAGCTGACTTCTGAATTCAATACAGTAGGATTACATAGTAAACTAGAAACACTAGTATAATCAAAATTAACAAGATACTTGCAGTGAACATACTATAGCATATTCTGTGAAGGGTGCTCCACTAGAAGCCTGCTCTGGTCAATGAGGACTTTTTCAGTCTGCCTCAGAATCTGCAGGAGTAGAGAGGCTGGTTTAAAGAATGACTTCCACTTAGTGGTACAGATGGTTTACTGGCTCAAACTGTTCCTATCTGCAGGATTAGGTGTTTCATTATGGATAAAGGGGAACAACAAACCAAACCAAACAAAAACACTAACAAAAAAGCCATGCAGCAATTCTTTCCTCAAAATAATAAGAAAACAATCATCTGACTGGATGAGGTTCAAGTCTATTTAAATCTGACTTTCCTATATCCAGGAATGGCTTACATTCAGCAATAATTCAGCCACATTAACGTGGCTCTGTCACAGAGAAGTGATGAAGGTATCATAATGGAAGGTATCAAAAATTTAAACCTGAAGGTAATATGCAAAGGCAGGAGGGAAGTATTGTCACATGTACATATTACAATCAAACAGAATACTGTGAAGACCCATCATTGCAACTAGGAACACATCCATGCTCGCATTTATCTCACATACCTAAAAAATAAAGCACAGCACAGCTACCCAAGGTAGGATCCATCTTCACACAAAATGCAACAGCATGGTAAAGTCTGTTTTAAGTATTATCTAACAAACTTTATTTACACTCTTTTAGACAGAGAAGTTAACCACTATGTGACCAGCTGCCATAAACAGAACTAAACAAACGTTATTAATGCCGTATGAACTGGGCCATGTCTACTTCTAAAACCATTCCCATGCATCTCTACTGGTCCAAACACTGAAAGTAGACAGTTGTCTCTGCTTATAGAAAAAAAATGCAGTATTTGTGCATCCTGGTAAAAAACTGCAAGAACTGCAAGCTACTGAATAGTGCTGCTCTTACAGTAATTCACTGCATGCATTCAAAACAGTAACTTATATAACCTACTATATCTGAAATAAAGTTGTTATATAAGCTTGACAAAACCACTAGCAGAACACCGGCATCTCTTCCAGAACAGTAAAAGCATCTGGACTGCAATTAATAATGGGAAACACAGGACACAGTGTGGTTTAGTTCTATCACCTCTTTAGGCCAGAACAAGAGCAAGTAATTATATATAACACTACGCTCAAGTACAAAATAGTAGATTTATTTCCGTTCTTCCACTGGCCCAGAAAGATCCCCCAGTGAAGTTACAGTCTAGCAGTACAGAACTGTTTAATGTTAAATTTAGGCAGAGCACAGAGAAACATGAATTTAAGACTCAGCATTGTTCCTTACCACACCTCTCCAAATGTCTGGTGAGAAAAATCAGAGTAACATGCACTCCTTAGAACACTCACATCTTAAGGCTTACTACAGACATTAATTGGGAAGATCTCTTCCCAAAAACTTTCAGTTAAGCAATCCCTTGAACAGATGGTCCTCAAAGAAACTTGGCCTGAAAGTGCTGTCCACAACCATGAATTTATAGGGTGAAGGCAGCTGAAGGGTGAGAAATCGGTGCATGTGACCCAGCCTATAATTCTAGTTTGTGAACTAATGAAGTTTATAGAAAAATCTGCATTATAACCAAGGCAATTTTTAAACACTAAGAAGCATCTCAGGCTAAGACTCACTTAAACTTTGACTGCTTTGGCTATCAGTTCCAAACACCTTGTTCAGAGGACACATTTGTATGCTGAAATGTCACCATCCCCACTCAGAATGAGGATGAGGATTGAAATTCCTCACAGTCTCTCACAGGAGTGCTTTAGGAAGCCAAACTGGCTATGCAAAGCAGCTCTGCTCTACCCCTTGCTGTGCAGTCTCCCTCTGTTGGCTCCCCAACACTGATGAAACTTCTGCCAAGACATTTCCAAGTGAAAAACCTACTTCAGAAGTGACAAATGCAGCTGGTAGAGGAAGAAGGAAAAAAGTTTTTGTGCCACGTCCACAGGCTGAAACAGCTCAAAGGGTCTGTCAATCACCAGGGCCAGTGCAGCCAAAGAAGAGGGAACATACCAGGGCAGTCAGAATCTGATTCTTCCATCTTTGCCTCAAATTGTATCATCTCAAGCCTGCTCAGATCGCAGAGTAAAAGTTCCCCTGAATACCATAAATAACACGTATAAGGTTGAATTTGGACAATTCAACACCAATTCTACTATTGTCTCAAGCACCTGATAACTTGCAAGGGTAAATGAGTCCTGAATTTCTGTACTACTACTCTGGAAATATTAAAAAAAAAACAGTAATACTGACTGACTGCTTCAGGAGTAAACTTTAACTTTTTTGTTTGAACATTTAAGAAACAGCTACTGTAACTTAAAGACACGGCCTTAAGTTCAGATGCCTGAATTTTACCAGAGGTTCCTTTATAAGCATTTATTCTATTTTGTTCACTAGTACTAGTTCAAAGAGAATATGAATTTGGAATTTTTTTTTTCCAAGTTCATCTTCCTTTTCCCCTTGCGGATTAGACTTCGAAAGTTGGAGGCAAATCAAATTCTGGGGCACATGAAAAATACACAGAGGTAGGAAAAAAGCTACCTCAGCAATTTCTAACCAGGACACCAGTGTTCTTTCTGTATAGACAGTGCATTCATGTCTGTTATTAGCTTTCTTTTTTTCACGCCAAATCTCAGGCTTGTTAAAAAGAATACTTAAGATCGTTTGCAGTTCAGAAGTGGACCCTGTCAATGTCCTGCCTCCTGACACTCCACTCATATAGCGAGCTACAGCTGCTGCCAGAACTGGAGTGGACTCTTGCATTAAAACAGCAACTTCAAAATTAAAACAAGCAGTTCTCAACTTCTTGCTTGTTTCTGGGACCTCAGGTAACCCTCACTTTCATTTCAGGTTACATGAACTGCACTAGTTAAAGGCTGTGGACAAGATTATCTTCCTGATTTCCCTCATACTAAGGTTTATAGAATCACTGAAATAACTTTTGGCAGCTACAAGTTCTCAAGTTCTTTTAATTAGGATATTTAGAAATGAGTCATTAAATGTAATATTACCCGTGATTTCTGTGCTACCATATCCTGCAAAGACTGACAGAACTAATCAACCCACCCTAGATGCATAGAGGCTAATACTCCCCTAATGACAGTATCATAAACATGCTTTGCTTTTCAAACTGGAAGTTGGAATCCCTGAAGAGTGTGCAGGTCCAGCACTATGAAAAGAAAAGCTGAAGATATTACCTCTTTTAAACTTTAATTTAAGCAAGTTAAAATAAATGTTTTGTTTTGATTGACTCTTGGGCAAAGGTTATTAACTTGACTTACCAAAGAGCTTAAGCCCCATCAATACATTTTTCTACAACCCCTTTATTTTCATGTTTATCAATACAACCCCTAGGAAAAAAGTAGAAAAGTTATTCCAATGTCAAGCAAGAGAAATAAAATACAGTAGCAGCACTAGGATTCAAGGGAAGTGATGCTACTTTAGCATATTCGCTTATCTAGATTTTGGGATCTGCATTTAGAAAAATGCTTTCGCGCCACATGGAATTTGCCCTAATTTACTGCTAATGTTATGGCTTCAGCTGAGCCTTTAACCAAGTAAGAACACACTACTTTTCTTCATGGAATATACTCTGTATATTCAGGAACAGTCTATACAACAGTTTCCCCACCACTGCAGATACTCCGAGGATGAAGGTAAGTACTTAGAAAAGAAAAATATTTTAATACATATGAAATATCAATTAAGTACTTGATGCCAAGCAGTTGGGTTAATGTATCACTCAAAGACTAAGACAACTGAATAGGGATTCAATATCCTCCACACACATTTTACCACTGTTTTTTTGTAATACAAAATGCTACAAAGTACCCTGCCCAATGTTATTTAAACAACAAGCACTAAAAAAGCATGACTAGCTTTACTTTCCTGAGAGACTAAGCTCACAAAACTAAGAAATACTGCTTTGAATGAGAAGAGTTCTTCAAGTCTCATCTAAGTAAG
The DNA here is from genome assembly GCF_009829145.1 of Chiroxiphia lanceolata. Taxonomy (NCBI): domain Eukaryota; kingdom Metazoa; phylum Chordata; class Aves; order Passeriformes; family Pipridae; genus Chiroxiphia; species Chiroxiphia lanceolata. The sequence goes on along the minus strand of NC_045642.1, from coordinate 19,508,906 downwards.
TTTAATGAATGCTTATGATTTTTATTTAGGTATATGCAAAAATATGTTCTAGAAAATTAGAAACCCAGCAAAATAATGAAATATCACCAGGAAGGCTTTTTGCATGGAAGTCTGAAGGGGCTATTAAGTTAATACTGCCTTTCTTTCCCCCTTCCCAAGCCCCCGGGCAATTTACATTTTGGAGCAAATCACTCCAGTAACCTGAGTTTTGCCATGCTGTGCTTTTACGAACAGCACACACAGCAATTACACCACATTTTTCAGGCACAGATGCCTCTGGTGTCTCAATTAAACAGACTTTTCCCTTCACCATGGAAATCTTCTATTTTGATGGACAATACTAGAAAAATTAAGATTGCCTAACAGAATAAGCCACCTTCTTTCAAGCGTAACACTAACCCTACTTTAAGAAAAAAACCCTGAAGTTTCATAAAAAAATGCCAAACCTATTGTTTTCTCTACGATCCTCAAAATAATCCTTTTTTTAAATTCTACTTCAATGCCTCTCTCTGGAGCATAAGAGGAGCACATTTGTTTGAGGGCCTTTCAAAAGTCTATCATGGTTGCAAGCGGGAAGTCTATCTCAGAGATTCAGCAGCATTTCTTAATAATACCATTTCCAAAGGGAGATTACTTAATTCTAAATTTTTACACTGAAGTGATCATCAGCTGTGCAATATCATAAGTGCACTAGTATGTACTTGCAAATAGAGTTAAAAAAGTCAATCAAGCAATATGCCACAGTTAAGGGAAACAATGTTGTTTTGGAATGACTTATTCTGACTGCCTATTTCCTCTATCATTTCCTTCCCACCCTTCCAAGAGAGGGTTACCACACAGTAATTTACCACAACACTTTTAGCATCCATTCCTTCCCTACAAGTTCCTTCTCTTAACTACCAATGTACCTGCCAACAGTTTTCTCCTGTTGCAAGAAGAGTCTCAACTCTCAGCAAGTGTTACTTTATTACCTAAGAAATACTGAACACAGAATGTTAAAACTAATCCAAAGGCAAGGCTCAAAACCGTACTGACAGATTAGTTACAGAAAACTACTGTGATACTTGTGCCCTATGCCTACTCAAGGGATTTGAAGAATGGAGTTTCAAAGAAACTAAGCCATTTAAAATGCTGGCTCAGAACTTAAAATAGCATTTATAACAGCATTACATGATAGAGGCCTAAAGAGGAATAGCCTGCTGAGCTGAAAAACTTAGAAATCAATTTATTTAAGACCTGAACTTAAGTCTTCTATTCTTTTAACTAACATTTAGGGTTCCATATAGACTTTTGCCAAGACAATCTTATTACCATTCCAAAAAGTCAAGTCACTACTGTGGCAAGTGGTACAGAAATTAACTTGGTTTGAAATACTTGAAAGTCTAAGACGAGATTTGATAGGTGGTTTAGTAGCAATAAAAAAAAAAAAAAAAAAAAAAGATTTTATCCCCTCTCTAACTTTCTTTATTTACAACTGTCAGTTTGCTTTAAGTTTTTGGGGGATGGATTCTCTGACTATTGCTTGCAGTTTTTCCCACAAAAAAATTGAGATCACGTTTTTATCTGCAAAAACCCACTACACATCCACCATTTTTACTTGCATTCTGCTGCTTAGTAATTCCATTACATAACACCATAGTTACCAATTCACATTTCCAGAGAATACCTTAATCTTCATGCTCAACCTTCACTACCTCCAATAAGTTTTAAAAAAAATTGACATTTAGATAACCTATAATCTCGCTTTCTCATGAGAAAGAGATCAGTACCATAGATATAAATTTTCTATTACATCTATAAATAACTTTATTCTTGGCTGCATGGGGCTACAACTTCAACATGGGAGGAAACAAAGCAATCCCACTGCATTCTGATCTCCAGCCTTGTGGCTAGGACTGTAAATTAAACTTCAGAATTCTGGAGTCCAGAGGAGGGGAAGACAGGACCAGTGTATTTCAAAGAAAAACAACTATTGTACAAATATTAACATCACTGCTTTCTGTTATGCCCTAAAAAGCAGCATGTTTCCTATAACAAAAAACACCTGAGGGTGTTTCCTATATTAAGATAAATAAATAAATAAACCACCTATGGGTTTTCCAGACTTTGAGTCTTTTTTCACAGACACCCTCATAGGTAAGAGATTCAGAATTATTCTTGCTTGCCTTCAATATCCTATCTCTACAATTCCAATCTGTGCAACTAAGCTCCCTATTCAGTAGCCAGGGCATTAGGAATTAATTTATATTTTTAACTCACATTTCTTCAAATTATAAACTTGCAATTTTGAAGCAGAGCATCCAAGCCAGGTGTGGCTGGTACTCAGTTCTGCTATGACAAAGTTCTTTGGGTTTTGTTCTCTAAATAAACAATACTTAAGTACAGCAGGAGAGCAAAATGGAACAGACAGCCACAGAAAAAAAAAAAGTATGTGCCAATCTGTGACTGAAATCATATTAAGACAACTGCACCTGGCACAACTACTGAGCAATTAAAGACTAATGGGTTGAGAAAGAGCAAAATGGCAATTTCGGTCCCCAGTCACACATCAGAAAAATTTATAAAAGCTTTTGTGTTATAAGTGACTCCAGAAGAGAGCCTTAGCCCTTAAAGTACAGGCAAGCAGCATGAGTAGACACTTTCAGTTTTTTATGTTGACCATTAAGAAATGCACACCTCTCATTAACGTTACCTTTACCATCTCCTTTATCAAACAAATTTCATCTAAACATTGTTCAGTGAACAACTTTTTGCTACTTAAATTTGGCTTGAAGCTGTAACAAAGAGCCCATCATCAGCATCAAGTACACACAGAGAAGGATCTTTTGATGAATGTTTGGTTGTCACAGCCAAGAGGAAGAACTAACTACTTCATAGGTAGCTCACTGTAACTTCTACAGCTGTCCTTCACAGACAGGAAAGAACACCTAAACGCCATTACCCCTCAGAGTTGCCATGAGCAGTGACAAACTCCTCCTTCATAACCACCAGAAAGAACGGAGAAAGACAAACATGGATGATGGGAAAGAAACCCCTACGGTGTTGCAACTTCTAAGTGCACTTCCACCTGGACTGTGTGCTGACCAATATCCACACGCAATGGATGTTGGTTTCCTATAGACAGGAGATACAACATCCTGCCACCACCACAACTTTGTTTTAGCTGTCTCTAAACTCTCCATCCTTTTCCAAGATGTTTGGTAGCAGCAGCTAAACTACTCAAATGTAACCAAGTACCTATTATTTTCTAAAAGAGTTAGCTCCCAGAGTTACTTGGATATCCGGCAAGTCCATCAGGACAGTAACAGAAAAAATAACATGAATTACTCCAGTTCAAGCCAGACCTAAAACTTCCAGCTGAGCTCTTTAGATTGGAGACTGGTCAAAGTAGTAAGCACATGCTAAGTAAGAACAGAATATGGAGAGCCCTACTTCTGCATATCACAGAAGGAAAGAGTTTTTTCCACCAAGACCTTACCTATGATTTTAGCCCTTATGTAACTATTAGTAATAAAAAAACAAACAAACAAACAAAAAAACCCCACAGCCAAACAAAAACACCCTCCCTCCTCCCCACCTAGTTTCCACTATACTTACACAGAAAAGCAAATAGCATTGTATTTTTACCATTTCTATAAGAGACTACTCTCTTATAGAGAGTATAACTACTCTGCTACAAAGATGCAAAAATCCTCCCAGGGGAGGCTGTGACTGATACTCCTTTCACAATGACAGCAGCACTGATGCAATATCATTTTGTAGCAAGACAAGCCTTTAGAAATGTCTATTACTCCCTTGTTTTCTGCTCTAATGCAAACGCTCAAACCAGCTACAGTACAATGAAAAAATGCAATCACACCTGTACTGGCATTGCCTACAGCAATACCTGAAGTTTTTAAATGTGCAACACCCAACTGAGGACTAGGGTCTTACGCTTGGCTCTTCTAAAGCAGCATAATGTACATTTACAGAAAGTACCTTTCTTTCTATTACTAGTTTGGGAAATGATGGGATTCACTGCAAAAAGCTACAGTAGAAGTTAAATTTGTACAACAAAATCTTATTTTGTATATTAGGACCCAGTCAGAAATCCTGCCAATGGTCACTCAAGAAGGGAACTTGCCCACTGCATAAAGAGGGCCTAGAAATCACTTTTAGTAACCAACAATCTGAATGCTTTTAGCACTGGAATATATTCTAGAACATATATAATAAACTCAGAAACTACTTTGCATTAAAAAAAAAAAAACTTGAAGTTTCCATCCTCCATCCCAACTATGCCTCATTACCAAACTGGAAACGATGTGGCCATTTCTCAAGCCTCACCCAGAAACTGCCTGGTCATCATAAAAAGGCTTTAGAGTTTTCTTCATGTACAAAAGCATCTTTTGGCACAGCTGACAAGAGGTGGCCTATGGTCTTCCAGTGCTCAATTTCTAGAAGGCCCAGTGGACACAGGACAGAGACCACTAGGCCATGTACTCCACCTCCTTGCAGATGCACAACTTAAGACTGTGTTCATTCAAAAAGAAACAGTAAGAATGTTACAAGGACACTACTCAACCCTCAAATCTCACTATGGGGCAATTTCTACTTGTGCATACATACATTTTTTACTCAATTCTGCCTTCTTTCATTCACATCTTTAACCAAATCCTCACTATGCATTTCACAGCTACTCAGCCGTTTTGCCAACACCTTACAACACATACCACCCCTCCAACAGAGCGTATTACAGCTTCACCAGTCCACACAGTTGCACACTGAGGTCCTTTTGGCATTTTTTTCCACTGCTGGTACACAACACATCACACAGATTTGTCATCGAGCATTTCCAGTTCAAGAGGAAAAGATATATCCACATTACAGGATTAGGGGATGACTACATAGACTAACAGCATAAAGACAGAAAAGTCAAAGGGTTAATTGAAAACTTTTTCACCCACTCCAAATCACATATACCACTTCAGACATGGTTCTTGGCACTTCATGAAAGTTACTAAATAAACAAAGGTCATGAAGAGTCTTGTATTTCACACTAACAGATTTTTTTGCCAATATTGTGTGAAAAACTATTCCATAAACAGACAAGGTTATAACAGCTTATACCAAATATCTTTCCAATCCTCTCAACTCAGTCTACCCCATTTCCTGAGAAATGTCCCAAACTAGCTCTAGAGCTACATATAACATCCAAGAGCAGAAAAACATTTTACTTTAGTTGCTTAGTAGCATATAGTTTCTAAAACAGATGCTGGCACACTGACACACTACAAAAACAATTATGCATGCTATGCAGTGCTTTCAACATGATGTTCATATTCTCTATGTATTTTCTGCATGATCTTTCAGGCTTGCTTCCCACCCTGAAAATACAAGGATCAAATGGGATCATTAGTTTCTGAAGTTTTTTTGCTCTCTTCCTCTAACTTAACAAAATAAGATCACACAAGCAAGATATTATTTCTCATTTACCCCTAGTTGTTTTATTATTGTGAAAAGTTTTGCGAAAAACAATGGTTCCACATCTTGCTTTTAGGATAACCCCATCAGACACCTGGTTTTCTAGAATCTGGATGCAAGATACTAACTTGAGCTAACACGCAGTTCCTAAGCCTGGCACATGAGACAGAAGAGCACACAGCAGCCTCAAGGATCACAGACGAAGGTGCTACTACAGAAGACGAATCTAGATGGCAGACAAAATGCTTAAGACATCCTACCTTACTACCACAACAAACCACTATGCTCACACCAGCACCTCTTCTGCCCAAGCTGAAAAGCCATAGTTTCCACCACAACTTCCAAAGGCCATAAAATAACCCAGCTATTGGAGAGAAGTGAGTGTACAAGCCTCCTACCTACAAAGATGATGGGTAGGTTCGCTGAAACGCTGAAGCTAAACTCGTGTCTTATTTCAACAGAGTAACACAGAGTAATCTGAAGTACCTGCAGAGTTAGGTAAATACTTCAAAGCTTTTTAAGCACTTTGACAAAACAGGACATTAATGGACAGAGAGTGGACCAGACAGTTCTTCAAAGCATTTCTCCCTTCTGACTGTTTCAATCCCATACTGGTTGGTTTTGAGCCAGCTCTCTAACATTTCATAGTACATGCATATCAAGCTTAAGCTGAGCAGAGAAGCAAAGCTGTTGAGCCATAACAATAGAGTTCACTCTCTAAACATCTGTTTGTACTAAAACTACATACACGATTGTCTGCTCTAACACTGCTAAATTCAGATTCCATTCTATTAATTCACTTGAATTTTACTCAGAACATGATCTGATTCTCTGAGTGGCGTACAGGCTTAAGTTAAGTGCAACATCTTAGTTAAGTGCAACACAGAAGCATTCTGAAGGAAAAAGTCTCTTTTGGTCACTTTAGCAAGTCAGTTGAAGTGAGCAGTTTGCAGGCAGTATTGTGCAGAGACAAACGAACTACTTTGTATCTTTAATTCCATGAGGAAATAACAGCTAGTTGATTTATATTTAAAAGAATCAAAAGCTGGTGCACTTTTAGCAGTTTACATACAAACCTAACTTGCTTGTAAAGAAGCTGTAATGCACTACCCTATTTAAAAGCATTCCTGTTAAACAGGTTGCTTTTCCGGAATTTCTAAACTTCAACTTTCACTTAACTCAATGTTTTCCTTAAGTTCACTGTAAACAGACCTCATCAGCAGTTCTTCTCGCCAAAACAGTGTCTCCCAGTAGTATTAGAAAACAAATTCCTTTAGTACCTCAGAAGGTGCAGGATTCAATACTGCATATGCGTTCTGCTTTTCACACAGAAAGCAAATAAGTGTCACCTATGTTCAAATCATATCACAGGTGAGGAAACAAATCATTTAAATGACTTCAACAAGTACCTAAAAATACAAACTGTCAAGAAAAATATGCAGGCCGGATAACACATTTGCATGATGCCTCATTAACGATTTACACATTGAAAGGTAATTCTGTAGTGTTATTTATTATTTGTGTAATAGTCTTGCACGCCACAGTTAGTCCATGCCTTACTACCAAAAACATAAATAACACAGAGATAAGTAATCAGACTCTTACAGAATGTCTGTTGCACTGAAAATAGACATTGCAGTTCAAATAACTGCAGCAATCTATCTGGAACACTGAAACAGGGACAATTCCCATCTTTCAGCTTTCCAGGAAAAAAAAAAAAAAAAATCACACAGGTATTTGTGCAACCCAAAGACACATTTCACTGTTAGAGTACATTTAGATTCAATCCACTGAAGGAGATTTTTAAACCTAAATAATACCACTAGCAGTCACACAATCTTTCATTTCTAAATTGTCAACATCTCACAAGGAATCCTTCCTAAAGCTATGCACCTACTCATAAGTTTTCTCCACTCTTCCACTCAGAATACTTTTTGAAATAGCAACACACCCATTCAAAGTATCCCACTGTTCTGACTTAAACACCGTTTATGCTGACAGAAATGATCTTTAGCCTCAATTACATTTATGTCATATAAGACAGAGTCATATGATGCTAGATAGACTATAACACTAATTCCCTCTTACACTTTGGAAAGTTCTTAGCAACCAGGACAAAACAAAACCAGAAAAACTGGTAGGTCCTAGGTGAGATTTTGCCAAACGCATTAAACAGCAGTTAAAGCTCACCCAAACACTGCTACGCTATTTAAAAAATTGTAATTCAGACAAAGTGGCCTGTTAAAAAAAAAATTAGAACTCAAAGGTCCCACCAAACCCCCCCCTCGGCGGAGGCCCTCGCGCAGAGGTGCTGGGGCGGGCAGGGCTCCCCCGGCTCGGCCTGGGCCTCCCGCCGCGCCCAGGCCCAGCACCCGCAGCCGCGCCCCGGCCGCTCCGGGCCCGCGAGGCGTGTGCGAGAGGCCGCGCACGACCGAATCCGCGACCCCCACAGGCCCCGGCCCGGCGCCACCCGAGCGGAGCCCGGAGCCCCCGCACGGCGCTGAGCAGGCGCCAGGCCCGCGCCGCCCCGGAGGAGCCGCCGCCAGAGTGCCGTCCCGCTGGAAGCGGCGGCGGGGAGATGTCGCCGCCGTCCCGGCCGTACCTCGGCAGCGCGTCCCCCGCCACAGGCCCCGGGTGCCTCCGCTCAGGCGGGAAAACCTCCGCTCGCCACCATCACCGACGCTCCAAGATGGCGGACATGGCGGCTCCGGCGAGCCCTCCTCTGCCTCCGCCCCGCCTGCCAATCACCGCTCCCAGCACCGCCTTCCTCCCCGGACCGCGCCTTTCTATTGGAAGCCGTGCTCAACTCGGCCACTTATTGGTCATCCGTGAACGTCAGTCACTCAGCTATGCGGTTGCAACAGGTTCCAATGCGGGCGGGGGCGGGCTCTCGTCTCCCCGTTGGCCAGTCAACGCAAGGGGCGGGCGCACCTCGATTCCCTCCTTCCCGACCTAGCAACAAGGTTACGTCACCCTGACTGATGTCCTCCTCGACCAATAGAAAAAGCCAGTTCCTTTTAAAAATAAACGCGTTCGCCCCAATCCGGGCCCGCGGCGCTCGGAGGCCGCGGTGGGAGGGGCGAGCGCCTGCGGGGGGGCCCGTCCCGCGGCTTTGCCCGCCGCGCCCCGCCATTGGCCAGTGCGCGGGGCCCCGCCCCCGGGGCGCGCGCGGGCGCCAAACTGCCTGGCAACAAGGCGACGGCGCGCGGGGGGCCGCGCGGGCACGGGATGAGGGAGGTGGCTCCGGTGCCAGAGCGCCCGCCTGGGGTGCGGGAGGTGCGGGGTCGGTGCCCGCCCCCTCCACTTAGCGGGACTTGGCCTTTTCCGAGCTTCCTCCAACGCCGCCGAAGATCCGGCGGTGTGTCTTCTATAGAGGCACAGAATCGTTAAGGTTGGAAAAGACCTTTAAGGTGATCAAGTCCAACCATCAACCAGCACCACCAAACATGTTCACCACTAAACCATGTCACAAAGTGCCATGTCTGCACGTTCTTTGAACACTTCTAGGCGATGATGATTCCACCACTTCCCTCGGCAGCCTGTTGTAATTCCTGACCACTCTTTTTCAGTGAAGAAATTTTTCCTAATATCCAATCTAAACCTCCTTCAGCACAACTTGAGACCACTTTCTCCAGTCCTGTCACTTGTTATCTGGGAGAAGAGACCAACCCCCACCTGGCTACACCCTCCTTTCAGGCAGTTGTAGAGAGCGATAAGGTCCCCCCCGAACCTTCCTTTTCTCCAGGCTGAACAACTCCAGCTCCCTCAGCCTCTCCTTCTAAGGCTTGTGCTCGAGGCCCTTCTCTGGACTCGCTCCAGCACCTCAGTGTCTTTCTTGAAGTGAGGGGCTCAAAACTGAAAACAGGATTAGAGGTATGGCCTCACCAGGGCTGAGTACAGGGGCATGGTCACTGTCCTGGTCCTGCTGGCCACCCTGTTTCTGACATATAGAATCATAGAATATGCTGAGTTGAAAGGAACCCATCAGGATCACCGAGTCCAACTCCCGGCCCTGTGGAGCACACCACAAGAATCACACCATGTGCCTGAGAATGTTGTCCAAATGCTTCTTGAACTCAGACAATCTTGGTGCTGGGACCACTTCCCTGGGGAACCTGTTCCAGTGCCCAACCACCCTCTCTGTGAAAAACCTTTCCCTGATATCTGACCTAAATCAGATCAAAGTGCTCCAGAATGGACATGTGTTAGAGTCAGGACAGGGTGCTATTCCTTGGCTTTGACAGGCCTCCTTGGCTGTCCCCCGCAGTGTTGCTGCCTGTGGCTGCAGCATTACAGCCTTGGTTGGCCAAACACTGTGGCAAGGTCCTTTACTTGAAAGCTCAGGTGACATATCTGAACAGGCAGCCTCTTGTGCCCCACAACTGGCAAAAAACACCTACAATGCATGTTGAGTGCCCTGTGTCTTAAAGGCATGAACTTGTTCTGGACAGCCAGGTTACTTTCGGCCTTCCCTCACGAAGCCTCCCCAATTACCTTTGCCCAAAACCATGGTGAACCCTCTGGCTGCTGCCCCTTCACCACTCAGGGCAGCCTTCCAGGTTTCAGAATGTCACTGTTGTGATAACATCCATGTCCCTAGAGGAGACCACCTGTCCGTGGCCAACAGCACATCGTCCGTAGGTGGCAGGTTACCATCAAGTAATTGCCTTGCCTGGTTTCCATGGGTTTTGTCTGGTTTTGATAGGCTTTTGACTGTTTTCTGCTGTGCGTGGCTCTTAAGAGCTTGGGGAGGCTGCTGATTGGAGGTGGCACCAGCAAGGCAAGGGCTGTAAACAATGCCAAGGCAGCTGTACTGCTTCCCAGACCCACCTCTGGAAGGGAAGGTGCTGACGAAGGGGGTTCTGCCTGACCCAGCATGGCTGTTCCACCCTTTTTATTGTGGGTTTGGGTTTTTTCTTAAAGTGTAGGGTTGGCAGTGGTGTTTTTCTATACAAAATGTCTGCCAGTCTGTGAATGAGGGGAAAGTCACCTAGAGCAAAGAGAGACAGCCTGTCTACGAGTTCCAGCTCCCACACCTCCAATCTTGTCCCCATCTTTTCCCAGTATAATAACAGAGCCAGGCAAGCCTGTTGTTGTCCTTGTCAATTGACACCATGGACTTATAAAACACTCCTTTTCTTGGAAGCTTGCTCCTTTGAGGCACAGTGAGAGCATGGTGTTAGCAGCTCTTCATCAATGTGTGTAAGCAAGTAGCTGAAGGGGGTATGATGCTGTCATGGCTCACCAAAGTCAGTTTTCCACTATGGTAATATTTGTCTTGCCTGTTATGAGGGTAGCTGTGCTTTCTGTGAATGGTGGCAGAGACCTCTCTTTTATAATGAGTGTCAATCATGCATGAGGTGATTTTTTTTATTTTAATATTTACATATATTCATTTTGATAGTTACTGGTCATAATATGTTTAAGGAGAGAAACAGAGGAGTGTTGTGGTTAAGGCAAGGATTTATTTGTTATTTAATTACAATGGGGAAAGAAACAACAGTGCTGAAAAGATAGTTTAGTGATAGGATAGTTCTTGCAGGCACCTCATGTAAAGCATATGAAAACTGAAGGGTAGTGCTGTGTTTTTTTCATATACCGAAGGAAGGGGAAAACAATACGTTTCTTTGACTTCATTATGAATCAGCATAAAGGATAAAGGAACTCACTTGTGAATAATGTATCTTCACATCTTTCACGTGCTCATCTGACAAAGTTAATCTCACTACGACTGCACTTACATCTTACTGCAAATCAATCAGCAGATCTGCTCCCATTAAACAAAGTTATTTGTATTACGAAGAGATATAAATATTGAGGATGGCGCTGCAGAAAGCAAAATCTTTTTCATCAGAGGAACAGTGAGCCAAGCTAGAAATGCGCTTAAATCTTGGTCTACAAGAGTAGGATGTTAATGGGAGCCTGTCTCTACAAAAAAAATCTTGTTTTTTGGACAAAGGGATGATATAATTGGTAAAGCTGTGCGCTTACCTATGTCTGTGTGTAAGGACTGCATTTTGCCTGCATATCAGAGGGAGTCCACATCTTCTCCTTCACAATGGTATTCTGTTCAAGAACATAAAAGATATAGGCTGCTTGGCGTTCCTCTAAATACAGAAAAATAGGTTAAGTTGCTTGCTTCTAAGGAAAAGGTGACTATGAGATTTACAACAGCTGTGAACAGGCTAACAGGGCCAGGCCTTTGTGCTTTGTCCAGGCAGTTACGCAGCAAAAACTCTTGCCAGCTGCTCAGGTGCTTGGTTTCATAATGCCCATTGCATAAAAGGCTGGCCCAAGTGTCAGCTTTGTTTTCCTAAGTCCTTCGTACCAGTTGACCAAGCTTTGGCTCCTATGCTCTCTGTAGGTATTACTGGTTCTCCCAAAGATTGAGTTGCAGCATGCTTATCCTACTTAGAGCTATCCTGGCACATGTTCCCCTTCAGTAGTATATGTATGGCACATCCTTACTTCACAAAACCTCTGTGAACAGAAACTCTCCCCAAGCCATGAGCCCAGTGGGTTGCTTCCAGTAGAAGGAGATTGTTGGCTGCTAGCTCAGACACATGATCATCTTATTCTGCCTGAATAAGTTAGTGGAGCTGCAGCAATTATAGATACATGTGATCTTAATGTGTCACAAACACATGGTAAAAACTCAGCAGCATGAAATATATTTGCTGATGCACAGAACTACACAGTTAGGTGTAAAACTTCTTTTTTGTTTTCATTTTCACACAAGCATATTTATTTAGTAAAATGTACAAAAAAAATTATCCTCAAAACAATCAACATGAAATGGGACATTGTTTCTGTATTCGTTATTTCAAGTGGTGCTCAGTCCAGAAAGGTCTCCAGACTGTATTTATTCCACATTTATTTTAGATGTCTCCGTTTTGTTTTCTTTCCTTTCACTGTGTCTGCTTTTGTGGGGGAGTTTTGTTTATGTCATGCCACTTGCATGTTCTAGCAGTTAGTAACTACACTAACTACAACAAATGGATATTTCACAATATAAAGTGTATAGAGGCAGTTCTGGTTGTGTTGTCATTGTAAATGACAGTCTGTAGGAAAAACACTCGAAATTTTATGCAGAGAGTTAACAGGAAAAAAAGGTTTTAAATAATGGATAAATGAGTGTATAATGTCAAATGGCATTCTCAGTACAAGCAGGTAGGTTGTTAAAAGAGTGATGAGATTATTACCTTTAGCAAGCACCAGAGTCAGTATCTGGAGAGGGGATTAATAGTTTGAGTGTAGAACAGCTACAACAATAAAATAGTTAAATACCTAGTATAGTTTCTGTAGACATAAAGTTTGCCTTCACAACTCAGTAGCGTTAAACTGTGTGACTGTTGACATGCCCTGTATCCTGAGCAAATGTGCCCTGATGGTAAGGGATGCATCTCAACTCAGAAGGGGCAGGATAATATTTGCACTGACACGTATCTGATTTTCAAGGATCTTATCACTGCCATCACAATTCTGGAAAGGTTTAGGACATCACAGGCCCTGTTTTTTATCTTGCAGAGTTCCTGTCCATATATTTCTAAATCTTGACTTTGTGTAATTATTTTTTAAAACTACAGCTGTCCAAGTGATACTACCATTACCACATAAGTTGTTAATGCTAGGACACTACTACCTCAAGATAGAAAGACTTAATGTCTACAAGTAGGATCTCAAAGCACTACTGAACATGAGGGGAAATGAGGTTGTGTGACTTGCCCAATGTCACACAGTAAGCTGAACCAGATGCAAGATAGTGAAATCCCAGTCCTTTATCCCTGGGACTTGTGTGCAAATCTGAAGACCTCCACACTATTCTTATACTTGTGATTAGACAGATCAGAAACAAAACCCTAGCCTGCTTTGGGTGGCTGTAGTATTTTATTGCTGGCAGGGAAACTCTAACTATTAGGCACAGTCTGTACCTGAACTTGATAGTGTTTCACTAAATGGGCTCTTGTTAATATCGCAAATGTCAGTATCTTAATTTGTGATGGCTGCTGCCTGGGGCACTTCCAGAGACAGCCGTTTTTTGATGGATTCCACTAATCACTTGAGTGAGACACTTCCTCAGCATAAAGTAATATAGGCAAATAAAAAAATAATCAGCCAGCTCAGTCACCATCGCTCCATCACACAATGCTGAGCTTATTTCCTCGCTGTGCACCATTAACCCTTCAGCCAGAGCTGCTGCTGCCTCCAGAAGCTGGTGGGGTCTGATAGGCCCCACTGCACAGATACCAAGGGGATCATTTGTTAGGGGTTGCTGTGACTCAGCAGCTCTGCCACACCTTCGAGAACAAGCTTGTCTTCCCAAGCAGTGGCACAGACTGCCAAGCCAGCTCATCCCATGGCTCTGCAATTGCTAAATGTGACAGCAGAGGAGGGGAGGCAGGACTGTACTCTTCCAGCAGCATTTCACCAGTGTCTGCTGCTGCTCCTATGTAGCCATAATGTCAGACCATGAGCACGTGGGGTGTGCTTCTACATCAGGTCTGCCAGGACAACCGTGGTCTCTCCCTACACACGTGTTATCTTCCCTTTGTCCCTCCAGGGCAGGAGGGACCTATCTGAGGGACAGATAACCAGCTTGGCAGTGCTGCTAAGGGTTATCTTCTCCCAGTTTGCCCAGCTTGCAGACTTGGGTTTCCTTGCAGGCACAGGGAAGCACCAGTGCCTGCAAGGCAATGAGAGCACCTGAACACAAGCCCGATGCTGGACATCCCCCCACTGCTGATACCTGGTATTTGATCACCTCAGGCATCAAATGAAGTCAAAGCCTATGCTGGTTGAGGTTCAGTCTTCTGAGCACTGACAAGTTACATGTAGGAAACAGACACAGAAAAAGTGGGGCAGTTGGGTGCCTTGCACCAAAGAGTCCTCATCTGTGTTAACACTGAATGAATATTTGTAGAGTAAGCCAAGACAAAAACACCTCTGGTTTAAACATAACCCTTACAAACCCCTTTATTCCTCCTGTAGTTCAGGAGAGAATAAAGCCTTCTAAAGAATTTTAATGATTTAGTGTTTAGCCCAACATCTTATTAAAATTGTGAAAACTAAGTAGCTTTAAGAAGAGAGAAGGAGCATTTCTGAACAATGACTTCATGGTTATGCTCCTGAGGGTGAACATGGATGTTTGGCTGCACCAGACCCACAAGTTAATCCATTTATTTGAAACAAAATGTTCAAATTCAGTTTTCTAATCTCATTTCAAGCATTGATCCTATTAGCATTTCTAAGGCAAAGCTGCTGGGGAGTAGGATAGGACCTCCATACCATCTCTGTGGCTCTGCTGGAAAGAGCACAAGCATGGAGGAAAGCTTTGGCATTAATCCATGTTATTTGCATTTGAGTGCTTTGCCATCCCCCTTACACCACCATGGGAGGGCTTATATCAGTATTGGTCATCCTCTTCTCTCCTCACATGTTTTCTCCCACCTATGCAACACTAGCAATCATGTTATATCACCTGGGAGCAAAAAGCAGACCTAACTTGCTAGCTTTGGTGACCTGTCAGCAAAGTGCACAGTGTGGGCCCAGCATGCAGGTGGGTGGCCAGGAGAGTGGGGTGGCAGCACAAAAAGCTGTGCCAACCCCAACCCTCTTGGTAGGATGGCTCTCACTTTTTCTGAGAGGATGCTGAAGGCTGGCAAGGTGTGTCAGCAGTATGGGCGAACACTGATTTCTTCCCATCCATTTTCTACAAGAGTAGAGGAAACGTGAGATACCGGCGAGAACAAGATCAAAAGCTGTTTGTGTAGCACTAGGCAATTGGACATAATTAGCTGGAAACTCCGGGTACCTTATTATGTGGTAAAATGGGTGCAGAAATGGAAGACTAATGATCCTAAACTTTAGGTCCTGGTGCTACCACTGATGCGAAGTATATGTAGGGTGGTTTCCCTTAAGCCTTTGGGTTATTTTGTCCAGATAAAAGGGTTGGATGTTTACAGTTTATCTCCCATCCAAACATAGCACTTAAAAATTATGGGGAACAACAGAAGACCTAGCTACATCAATTATTAACATCAGCAGCAAATTATGCTGTAATAATAAAACAGGTTGTGTACTGTAAGCAGAAGAAATAATGTCTATTTTCCATCAAGCATCTGAGGCTAAAACCCAAGTCTAGGGATAAAGATGAGCAGAACTTAATTTAATATCCGTTAAACACTCACCAGACAAAAGCAGCACCCAGAGCAGATACAGAGAAGTTACCTTCAATGACTATAGCACTGCTCATCTTTCTTTGGTCCTAACTGACCTGACAGGAGGCTGGCAGCACATTCCTACCCCAGGAGAGCTTGTAATCTGGTGGTTATAGATACATTTGAGAGGTGCAGGTTGAAATTCCTGTGGCGAAAGAAGGGAATGGGATCTTGGTATCCTGCAGTCTCATTAAGGCTGTTTTATAGCAGGGGCACCCATTTCCATTTATTTTCCCTCTGGCTGTGCTTCAAAAGAAAACATACCCAAGAACTCTTGAGCTGGGGAGGGTCCAGTACCCTGGAAGTATGCCTGGGACTTGGGAAGCTGACCAAACTGAACTCCTGGGGACTCAGGCCAAGTAATACAGAGTTTCTGCATCATGACTCAAGTGTCAGCTGCTCAGCCCTCTCAGAGCCCTCACAGAGATTTTTGACACCTTAAAGCTTACAGAACAGCTGAGCAGGAGGATTGCAGGATTGCAATTTTAGACTACAGTGTCTTAATCCCATTTCAAGTAGTTAAAATCTTTTGATATACATACTAATATGACAGAGGAGACAAGAGAGAAGAAAGCAGCTAGTCAAGTAGTTAAATACAGATGCTGGGAGAGAGGGAGTGTTCATTTTTCTTTTGCTTCATTAGATGTGCAACAGGTAATGTTTTTGTTATATAGTTACCTATTAAAAAAAAAAGTAACACCGAGTTCAGCAGTAGTGCTAATTACCAGCATAACCACATGACCACTCCAGTCTAATGATAGTCCTAAACCCATGTTATCTTTTAATAGCTAAGCTGATTAAACTAGCACAGGGGAAAAACAAGTTAGAGAAATTACCTTCATGGTACTTTTCCTAGGAAAATTAGGGTCCTTCCAAAGAATGCAAAGTGCATATATCGTGTCATTTCCCAACCAGCCAAGATACAGCTGCCTAGTAACTACTGAGCTCCTGAAACGGTAGTGTGGGACTGAAAGAGGTGGTAGAAACAGGCTGGATTACCCAGGCAAACCGGTGAACACAGGGTCATCTAATCAGTGCATGTCAGAGGCAGCAGTCACATCTTATTTTTACTTTAAGCTTTTCCTTTCTCTTCCCTTTCTTCTCCTCCCATTCCACCACGGAAAAGGTGTGACATCTCTCAAATTGGTCAAGATGAAAACTTGTACATAGTTTAAGTACTGCAACCTTGAAATACAGAGCCAGACTTTGGTTTTAACTCATTGTTCCACTGGGTAGGAAGGAACAAAGGAAAGAGATGTTTCCCTGTTTCAAGGCCAGAAAGGACCACTATGATCAACTAACCCATCTTTTGATAACTAAGATGACTAAATGAGAAAAGGAAAAACAAGGTGGAGAAATTACCTTCACAGTACTTCTAGGACAATGAAGATGCTTTCTTTATCTCAGCCTCATTCTCTTCCTATGTATCCTTACCTACTGCCCTCATGGTAAGGTACACGTATGCAAAGACGAGGAGTGATCACCAAAGGGATCAGTCTCCTAAAAAGTCTAAGTGATTGCAATTAACTGCAGGTGGTTTCCACCTCTGAGATTAGAAATGCCTTGCAGAGATCTCTTGACCCCACCCTCTCCCCCAAGTCTGGGTTTTAAGAAGCTGATTTAAATCCTATGCTTAAGGCTTTCATTTGACAGCTTCTTTCCAAAGAGTAATTTCACTGTTGATGTGAAAGAAATAGAAGGACATCAATGAGTAAGAGTTTTGAAATTGGGCTTGGAACATGCTATATCAGAGAGCTCTGAAGAGTGCCTGATAACTGCTCTGTGATACTCCCAAACAAATAAAAACCCCACCCATGTGTTTTCTGCAGCATTTAAAATATTTCAGAAGCTTCTCATTAACACTTTCAAAAATTTGTGAAAATTAAGAAATATTCTGTTTTCTGAACAAGTTGCCCATTTTTTTCCAACCTGAAAGCTCTTTTGTGTTGCAGTGAGTCCAACAGTTTGGTGTCAGGAAAGATTGCTGTGTGCTTTGGCTGCTTTTATGTCAATCAGCCTTTGTCCTCAAATTAATTTTTTTTCTGAATAAAAAAGAGACTATAAACATTGATTGACTCTACCCTGACCT
Organism: Chiroxiphia lanceolata; assembly: GCF_009829145.1. Classification (NCBI taxonomy): domain Eukaryota; kingdom Metazoa; phylum Chordata; class Aves; order Passeriformes; family Pipridae; genus Chiroxiphia; species Chiroxiphia lanceolata. The sequence goes on along the minus strand of NC_045642.1, from coordinate 19,491,137 downwards.
GGCTGGAGAAACTCACCTACCTTTCTGTATCTCCTCTCCTTCTCATCCCATCTGTCCTGACTCCCAGCAGCAGCCCCCCAGCATTGGATTCGGTTCCTGAGAAGTGTGATTGCAATTAACTGATCATATGATTTCAACATCTGAGGTAGGGAATGCCTTGCAGAGACCACCTGACCTGCTTCAGTGACACTATTTAAACTTTTTATATTAAGAGAGACACAGGCATACTGAGGACCACAACCTGAATTATTTGCAAGGATCTGTCTTCCAAGGACTCACAAAGGCATCAGCAGGAGTTAGTATTCAGTCTTGAGAGTCTAGGCTTAAATAATGTGCATAAGCCTCCTGCTGAGAAAAACGTGGAATTAAGTTCACATCTGTCTGAGACTCCTACATCAGTAATAAGAGAAATGATGCTTTTATTGTGTGTTTTTCATTTCACTATTTTTCTTCAGTATCTTCTCCTCTTATTTGACTGTATATATGTATATGCAGGTAAAAATACTTTTTTTTTTGGACAATCATAATTAATAGCTGTGTATGGTATGCTAGAGGAGCCACATGTGTACTTGGAGGATTTCTGTCAGGGTTCCAAGGCAATTCCTTGCTGTATTACTTGTCTTTGTTTGTATATTGGTGTAGTGTCGATTTTCAAGTCACCCCCCAGGCAGAAATAGGTGACCTACTTTTCAATCCTGGACATCTGCTAACTGTAGCCCGTCCCCCACTCTGTCCTTTAACCCCTTCTTTCCTCCTTCCTTCTATGCAGACCATATGTTGTCTTCCAGGGACTTGTGGCTGTCCTGCAGACTGCTTTAGGACCGTGGGGACTGCTCTGCAGCAACAGGCAGATAATCCAGGAGGCAGTGCTGAAGTGGGACTACACACAGGATATCAAAGGGGGTTGCAGTTCTGCTCTGTGCTACACAAGGTCATCTCAGTAGCATCCCAAAAGCCATCTGGGCCCAGGTACCAGCTGGAAAGTCCTGGAACACCTCACTGCCTCCTCACAGCTACCTAACCACTTCAGGGCTGACCAAAAGTTAAAGCGTGCTGTAGTCTCTCTGTTCAGAATTTTCCCTTTCACAGAGGCAGTGCCTCCTCCCAGAGCCCTCCTCTGTTATCACTACACTTATGAAGCAGACCTTGGGTGTTGCCTTGTAATCTACTTCAACAGCGGTTTCTGCTGTCCTGGCTAGGCCCTTCCTTGCCCTGTGTTAGACACATTCAGCTGGAGGCAGCAGTGGTGTTTGCTTGCATTGTGACTTTTTCAGACAGTGCCAATTACATGCTTTAGCTCTGGATGGTATAGTGGTAGTCTGTAAGGTTGTCCAGCCTCTGGCCTTGCTGCTTCATGGCATTTGCTGGTTTGCAGGTCAATAGTGACAAAGGATGAGGAAAAGGCTGAGGTACTTAATGCCTTCTTTGCCTCAATTTAATAAGACCAGTTGTTCTCCAAGTACCCAGCTCTTTGAGCTCAAAGACAGAGATGGGGAGCAAAATGAAGCCCCCATAACCCAGGAGGAAATGGTCAGTACCCTGCTACACCACTTAGACATACACAAGTCTATGGGGCCCCAATGGAATTCACCCACAGGTACCAAAGGAGCTAGAGGAAAAATTTGCCAAGCCACTTTCAATCATTTGTCAGTGGTCCTGACTAACCAAGGACCAAGTAATCCTGACAACCCTCTCACTTCACTGGAGGTTAGCAAATGTAACAGCCATCCTAGAGGAAGTGTTGGAAGGAGGATCTGGTGAACTGTAAGCCTGTCAGTCTGACCTTGGTGCCAGAGAATGCCATGGAGCAGATCACCTTGAGTGCCATCACACAGCACAAGCAGCTGTGGATCAGGGCCACAGCTGGGGATCAGGGCCAGCCATCAGGGCTTTAGGAAAGGCAGCTGCTGCTTGACCAACCTGATCTCCCCTTATGACCCAGTGACCCGCTTAGTGGATGAGGGAAAGGCTGTGGATGCTGTCTACCTCAATTTTAGTAAAGCTTTTGACACCATTTCCTACAGCATTCTCCTGGAGAAACTAATGGCTCATGGCTTGGACGGGTGCACTGTTTGATGACTGGCTGAAGCTGGCTGAAAACTGGCTGAATGGCTGGGCCCAGAGAGTGGTGGTGAATGGAGTTACATCCAGTTGGTGGCCAGTCACTAGTGCTGCTCCCCAGGACTCAGTGCTGGGGCCAGTCCTGCTTAGTATCTTTATCAATTATCTGGATGAGGGGATCAAGGGCACCCTCACTCAATTTGCAGACAACACCAAGCTGAGTGGGAGTGCTGATCTGCTGGAGGGTAGGAAGGCTCTGCAGAGGGATCTGAACAGGCTGGATCCATGGGATGAAGCTGATGGTATGTGGTTCAAGGCAAAGTGCTGGGTCCTGCCCTTGGGTCACAACAAGCCCATGTAATGCTACAGGCTTGGGGAAAAGTGGCTAAAAAGCTGTCCACTGAAAAGTGTCCAGGTGTGCCCAGATGTCCAAGAGGGCCAATGGCATCCTGGCTTGTAACAGAAATAGTGTGGCCAGCAGGATGATCCTCCACCTGCACTCAGCACTGGTGAGGCCACACTTTGAATCCTGTTGCGGTTTTGGGGCCCTCACTACAAGACAGACATTGAGGTGCTGGAGTGAGTCCAGAGAACGGCAACAAAGCTGGAGAAGGGTCTGGAGAAAAAGTATTAGGAAGAGCAGCTGAGGGAGCTGGAGTTATTTAGCTTGGAGAAAAGGATGCTCATGCGGATCTTATCAGCCTAGAGTGGTTGTCACAAGGTAGGGATGGTGTCTCTCCCAGATAACAAGTGACAGGATAAGAGGAAATAGCTTCAAGTTGCAAGAGGGGAGCTTTAGACTGGATATTAAGAAAAATTTCTTCACTGAGAGGGTGGTCAGGCATTGGAACAAGCTGCCCGGGGAAGTGGTGGAGTCATCATCCCTGGAAGTGTTTAAAAGGAGTGTGGATGGGGCAATTTGGTATATGGTTTAGTGGTGAACATGGTGGTTCTAGGCCAGTGGTTAGAGTCTATTATCTTGGAGGTCTTTTCCAACCTTAATGATTCTCTGATTCTGAGAGTGTAGTGTTGCAGGGTGATTCTTGCACACTGGCAAAGAGCAGACTCTAACCTGTCGTACTCAGGACCTTTGACTGGTTTTGCAATGCAAATATTTTTCTAGTTTTGTTAGTTTATGCACTGCCTTTATTGACTATACATCTCCTTTCCGACAAACAGCAGGGGGCATGTTTTGATCAAGAATATAATTGCTCTGTCAGACTCTGGGGAGCAGGGGAAGATGCACGGTGATTGGGAAAGAAATAATGCAGTAGAGATGCCTTTCACTAATTTTTTATCATAACTCTAAGCTGCCACCAAAAAGATCGATTCTCACTGGACAGTCCTGCCTCTTCTTGATAGTTATGGTCCAACATGAGGGGATGAGTAGCATTTCCCCTTGCAGCAGCACAGATGAATGTGCTCAGCTGCCTCAGCTTGTTGGATGGAGTGAGAATATGCCCATGCTGACACACTGCTGTTGCACTTTACACTTTTGGTGAAGTTTAATGGTGAAAGCTCACATACAGAAGGAGTTAACAACAGGGGCCAGGAGCAGACACTGAGTTCTAACTACTTACATGCTCTCATTTAAGCAAAAAGTTGCTGCATTCCCGTATGCCTCACGTACAGGGTGTGAGTTCACAGACATTTCAAACTTCTGATTTCCCATGCAAGGAGGAGGAAGTCTTCAGTTATTTCATTAATTAGAAAAAGAAAGGCCACCCAAAGGAAATCCCTTCCCTCTGGAAGAAGAAGCAAACTAGCACCAGAAATTTGATCTCATTCTTGTTGAAATAAACTCTGAACTTACGCAACTGATAAACAGCACAATCTGGAGCAGGCTTCGCCTGAACAGTTTATTTTCAAGCACCCAGCCCTGAGTCTAGCTCTTTCCAGCTCTGCCAGCTCCTGCAGCAGCCTTGGGACCCTACAGAATCCTACTTCTGTCTGTGAGGCCTGATCTGCCCATGAAGGGAGCCTTCACAACGACAGGAGGCTCAGCACAGCCTGTTGCAGGGAGCAAAGTTCAAAGAAGGGACAGTACGAAAGTGTTGAACAGGGGAATAAATGTACATTTTCTACATGGGAATCTGGCTTGACTTGGGATATATGCAGGACTTGATTTCAACTGGACAGAGTCAAGCACAGTTAGTTAATTCCCCAAGATTCCCTAGCACTCACATCTAAGCATATGTAGAAATTATATATCTAGAGAGAGACAATATGTGGAGCAATTTTATATATATAACTTCAAAAAAGAGACAGTGTAGAAGTGAGGGACAGGGAAGCAAACGTGTATATATATATGTGTACAGACAGATAGCTATCTATTAAACAACACCAAAGGATCTGTTGTCAGAACCGTTTAACACCAAGCAAGAGATGCATCATTTCTGGGTGTCTTTCTGTTTGAAATAAACTGCAAAACACGGGCTGCTCCAGGCCAAAAGATCAGGCTGTCTGTGGGCAGGTTGAGTACAGGCATATTTCCTATTAGAGACAAGCAAAATGAACAGTCTATATGAGAGAAATTACGTCCACCTGCTTTCAAACAGCACTCAGTCAGCAAACAAAAGTAGCTCCAAGTGTCTGCATTTACTCTATGGTTCGTGAGAAGAAGAGAGGGAAAGACAGACAGTTTGATAATTCCCTTTACTGTGATGCTTCTTCCTGGCAATGCTAAATCCTCTGCATGCCCCTGCCACATGCAGGTGTCTCTGCAAACAAGTGCTATAAGGACATCCTTTTTTTTTCCCCCCCCTAAAGATCATTTGTTCCTTCTGGGAATTTGCCTCTTCCTGATTCTCATCTCTGGATTTCCATACCTTCCATGTTTCTCTCCAAAGAAGAAAATGCATGGATAAACAGATTAATTAACTTAGTTCTGAAAATCTGCATAAGTCTCATGATATTAATGTTGAAATCAGGCACCAAACAAACTGCTGCCTCGTAGAAATGTTGCTTCCACTAGCAAAAAAAGAGAGGGTTGCTGTTACATTTTCTAGGGCTGAGAAAAGTTAGCAAAGCAGTAAAATGTTTATTACCATGTATTTCCAGAATAGGGCTTTATTCTATAATAAGAATTTCACTCTGAGAAGAGCTACACTCGCCATCAGCGTTTACTCTATGAAATCTAATGCAGGGATGGAGAGAGACGGGGCAGTTCCCCATTGAAAAGGGCAGCTCTGAAACTGAGTTTCCTTTGGGAAATGAAGTTTGGTGAGCAACTCTTCACAGCAGATGACTGTGCCACCTTGTGGCTTTGCTTAGTGCTAAGCTCTAAAGCATTTATATTTTACCATGGATGTTTCCCCATAAACATCACGTGTGGCCAGAAGGACTAGGGCAGTGATTGTCTCCCTGTGCTGGGCACTTACCTTGAATCCCATGTTCAGTTTTGGGCCCCTTGCTACAAGAAAGGCACTGAGGTGCTGGAGTGTGTCCAGAGAAAGGCAACAGAGCTGGTGAAGGATGTGGAGCACAAATCTTCTGAGGAGCGGCTGAGAAAGCTGGGGTTGTATGCTGTATGTGAACAAGCTCAGGAAACATTTTTTCCAGGAACTGGATAGCACTCTGTGACACATAGGTCCTCTGGCTGCTTACATGCCTTCTCCTAATTTTATGCTTCAGTATTTCCTGGATGCACCTGCTAGAACTGCAGAGCAAAGAGGTAAGAATGAGGATTAAAGCTCATGAGATGCTCACATCTCCCTCAGGATTCCTTGTCAGCCTTCCTGTAAGGGTTAGGATTAATATTTGGGTTGAGAAATGCAAAACACCTGGCCTTCAGTTTATTGTTGGCTCCTGTGGCATAATCAAGAGTTAAAAAGAAAGATTTATCTGAATGGGAGCTACCTTTTTTTTTTTTTTTTTAAGATCAGTTCTCAGCATTTAGGTTAGTATAGGGCCAGGGAATCTAAAGTTTTGAGAGACCAGATGCTTGCCACTATCAGTTAGCACTCTTCCCGGCGTCAGGATCCTACTCAATCAAACAATAAGTTCATTATTTCAATCTCTAAACCTTATCATTTCCCTGTAATTATAGGCAAAGGATAGACAGCTGCTGTGCAAGAGAAGCTGAGGGCACCTCAGCTCATGAGCTCTCACCTACATGAGCATTTCTCCCTACTCTAGCTCCAGGGAATCTACCAACTGAACTCTTGCCACTCTATTTTTCCCAGTACCTGAGCTTTTTGTACAACAGTCTACGATGCAGAAGAGAAGCTAATTCTAATGCTGTAGGCTATGTGTAATATGGGAACTGACAAACTTTTAGATACTGTGATTCCCAAATTCTATTTTGAATGCTTCTTATTTTTAGTGACTGCCTATGTACAATGCTTACACTAAAATGAACATAAGCACTAGATCTATTCCCTACAACCTAGAAGGAATTCAGATCTCTATGAGAGAAATCATCTAAGAATTAAGTCCTAATTAAACATGTAACAATAACCTGATAAGCCAAATTAAAATACAAGAGAAAGCATTGTTGCTGTTCTCCTGAGTCCTTCTTATACCCATCTAGTCCATGAGTAGTTCAGTAAAAAACATCACTCTCTATGTAATAGATTGTTTAAACTGTTGCTATCCCTTAAATCAGATTTATTGCCAAAGCAGCTCTGCCTTCAGGAAATTGTAACAGAAGGCATTAAAATAATTAGAGAAAGCTGAGATCCTGTCTTTACAGGCTGTCCAGAATATATATAAACTGTTGATATTTTTCTATCCCAAAACCCAACTCTAGCTTTAAGCCTACTATTCATGTTAATTGCAGACAGGAGACCAGTCTCTAACTGCAAGAGGAAATTCAAGACCTTATCCTCTCCCTCCCATACCTCTTCCAGCTCTTGTGTTCCATGAGGAATCCATCAAAACCCAAACTGGCCAGACCCAAGTAAATTGCTTGTCTTAATCTCCACTGTAGCTATGATTTTAGCCAGCTGATCTGTCAATCCCCCATACTATCCTTGCCTCATTTCTGCAATATATTCAGAGTCCAGCAATTAGCCTGGCTCATCAAGCCTTCATTTCTCAAACACTACCTTTGTCGCCAGTCCTAATTATAGACAGGGGCCCTTTCGTGATGCCTAAAACCACAACAGCATTGGCTCCTGTGCACACCAGCCCTCTTCCTATCTGCTTTCTGAGCAGATTCCAGCAACCACCTGCACTGGTCAATAGAAGGCTGTGTTGTGTAGTGCCCTGTGCTGTTCGCAGGGCTGTGGGCAGCCTGTTGCAGTCAGTCTCTCACGCAGAAACCAGAGAGCTTGTGTGTTTGATTGCCTTCCCTCACCATGTTCTACACAGCAGCACGCACTGCCTAAAAGGCCACCCCACCATCTCCTGGCCTCTCACTCAAAGGACAACCTGTGTAAAACCACTGAGAGCATAGGTGGTTGAAAAGCAAACATCTGGGGAGTACCTGTTCTAAAAAGCATTAGTATTGCAGGAAGAATTTTCTTCTTCCCATAACTCTATGTGGGCTTTTTGGCAACATGTAGCCACAGTTACCTCATTTTATTGGGTCTGGCTGAGATGAAGTTAATTTTCCCCATATCAGCTCTCAGTGCTGTGTTTTGCATTGACAGCTGCAAAGGTATTTGTAACACCCCTGTGTTTTGGCAACTGCTGAGCTCCCGCAGCATCAAGGCTGTCTCTCCAGCATTCTCCCCCTCAATATTAGGCTAGGGGGTGGGCAAGATCTTGGGAGGGAACATCCCCCAAATGACCAAAGGGATATTCCATACCATATGGTGTCTGCTCAGCAGTAAAAGCTAAGAGAAAAGAAGAGAAGGGAGGGCATCAGTCATTGATGACGTTTGTGTTCTGGAGCAACTGCCATGTGTACATAAGCACTACTTTCAGGGAAGCAGAAGGACATTGCCTGCTGATGGGAAGTAGAGAAGATATTTGTTGTTTTCCTTTGCTTCTGTGTATGACCTTTGCTTTTGCTTTATTAAACTGCCTTTATCTTGACTCATGAGGATTTCTTCCATCTTATTTTCTCTTCCCTTCATCCTGATGAGAAGGGGAGTGATAGAGCAGCTTGGTGGGCAGCTGGCATCCAGCCAGGGTCAACCCATCACACTCATGTCTAATTATCCTTTTTAGGGTCTGTAACACAGATAGCTTCGAGACTGCTCTGATGTGCAGCATTTCACTCCAGGTTGCTTTGAGGCTGGCATAAAGCATGGAAGGAGATCAGTATAGCTGAGTAGGTCAGGACCAAGCTTTTCCTCAGCACAGCTGTGAGTCACCCATGCTGTGACAGAATGCATTTCAACCACTTAAGCCACTTCCTAGTACATCCAGATGCAATTAGTTACTCACTTGAATCCTTGGTGATGCTGCACAAAATCAACCAAACACCTTACCTGCCCTGCCATGGACAGTAACAGCTGGGGCAATTTTGTACAAGATCAGGACCAGTGGATTTAGAATTAGGCACCCTTCCCTGTGACTGCAGGTTTGGTCCTGGGAACGTACTTAGGTTCCATTCAGACAATGATATATCAGAGCTTTATTTCCCAATTAACACATTAAGGAATCTGTAAATTGTGGGAGTGTAAGACTACAAAAATCCAGTCAGGCAACTGAGCAAGTTTTTCTGGAGCAAATAGAAAATACTGTCTCCTCCATTTTCAAAAAACATCTGGGATTAAGGCACTAGGGGAACAGGAATGTTAGGTGTGCTGTGCAGACATCTGTATTCCTTGTGTGGGATACATGTATCACACACCTCTCTGCAACCAGCCACTATGTCAGACAGGGTCCACTCCAAGAGGCAAAGTCCTTGTGCATCTTCTCAGGAGAGAAAGCCTAGCTACAGCCACAAGTTCTGCTTCATGCCATACGAAATCCCCAAAAGCTTTCTGTTCTTCTGGGTAATTTGGTCCCACTTTTATAACACAATAGGATGATGGAAGGCTGTACACAGCACAGGAACTTCAGATTACTAGTTTTTTTCCTACAAACTACAAATGCATCTTAATCACAGTGACAGTATAAACCACTAGGGTCAGGTTGTCATTATATGATGGCTCCAGGGTCCATTTACATTAAGCTTTATTAGCAAGGATAATGTGGATAAGAGGAAAAATCTCTTGACATTTTCTAGTTCAGTACAATACAAAACTGAGAGAATTTTGTAGGAAACAGGCATGTCCCTGAATTTGTATGCTAAAATTTTTTCTACTCTGGAAAAGGCCAAAGAAATGGAACTGGACATCACCAGGACTGCTGATGACTGTTCAGAAAGGCTTCATTCTAAGTTTAATCTAACCACCATGCAGGGGAAAGGATATCTCCATTGAAAATTGTTTTGACTTCAAGGTTAAACAGTAAATCTCACAAATCTGAGACCACCAATATTGACTGCAGAAATCAAGACTAAACTAGACCCATGAAAATAGTTTTCAAGTATGTTCACCACAGAAAAAGAGAAGCCACTAGTTAAAAGGTTTACTTTGACATCCTATAGCATTCATTTAAAAGATACCATACAATTAAATAGGAAATACAGATCAGATCTGGTCTACTCAAAACACTTGAGATCGTTCCTATGGAGTGTAACAATTTTTATAGGTCATGATGCTAACAAACTTGTGGTAAGTTCTTTAGCTAGCTAACAATTGTAATTCTAAAGGTGATTCATTTTCCAGTCACCCTCTTCACTCTTCTGCTCTTGCTGTTGTTGTACATTTTAAAATTTAAACCAAGGAGACAGCAACACTATCCATATCTTAAATAGTATCTAAAACAATCATGATATGGCTGGTTGTCTCTACTGTAGGTGATGAAACAGCTTTGCTCATAAAAAGAGCTGCTAACCAAATCTTTTTAAAGTATTTATTATAAAACAAAATCCACATAATCTATAGTACAAATACAGAGTCTGTTATCTGTACAAATATTTATACAAAATACCAGTTACTTCAAACAAGCCTTTGGTTTTGTTAACATAAAGAAACATTGCAGTTTCATGACCAGAAAATTGTTAACGTAGGATAATCTGAGGTGATGACAGCCTCAAAGAAGTTTTTTTTACAACAGTATTACCAAGTCGTTTGTATGCTAGAAGACTATGCTCGGAAAAATAATTGATAAAGACTTTCTGTAACACAATGAAGATTTTATGGCTCTGATGAAAATGGTGATGAGCTGAAACCAGCCTTAATTTAACCCCCAAATACGTAAGTATCAGTTACTGGAATTTATATTTTAAAAAATGCTACGTATTTTTGACAGGTATTGGGATTTCTGTTGAAATAGATATGAATATATAAATCAAAATTAACTTGAAAGAATGCATTTGAGAGAAATTCCAATATATTACAAATTCAAAACATGCATGCTCTAAAAATCTCCAAAGTTGTAAGCTTTCAGTTAGTTCTGCAACTTGTGGTTGTATGTTTTTTAACTGAAGAGAACCCTAACAATGATACAAAGCTTTGTTAAAACCAGTGGAGTACAATATACTTTTCTCCCCCTAGTTTATACGTTAATCTGTTTAAAATACACAAGGCACTGAAGTATTGGGTTTGGTTGTCTTTTGAGGTAACAAATGCTACAAAATGATACACAAATAAAGCTGTAATTATTAGGGTGTTTGCAGAATACACATTTTAATATAAATATAAAAAGATTATGTGTTGGTTATATCATAAAAATTCTTGGTACTCTTTGTATATTCCTGTACATTTACAATAGCAGCAATGGCGATACAAGTAGGTAAGTAAGAAAGCGGTCTAGGTTAGAGTTTTGTTTATGACGCCCTCCAAATTTCCCGTACAACAGCAAAGCAGTTCTCCTGCTTTCAACAGCTTTTGTTTTATCTCCACAGGCTGATGAATTCCATTTACAACTATTTACAGACTGCAGGATCTCGTACAAAGCAAACTGGAATATTGCTCCCTTTGTCATAAACAGCTACCCCAGGAATGCTGTCACAACAGTAGCATTATTCTTATTTACAGAGAGGTGCATCAGTGGGAGTACTTGCTTTTCAAAGGTGTCAATGTCGGTGAATCAGTCTGTCACTGTAGCTGTCAAACTCACTTTTCTCCTCTGATCTAAGCTCATTATCTGCATGTATTTTGTCAATATAAAATGACCATTTAGGAATAGCCATTGTGGTCTTCTATCCACCAGGATTCTGTGTTGGCTGGTGAGAACCTAGTCCCTGACTCCAGTGGTGGGCTGCAACAAGGGCTGTGGTTCATGCTGGGAACAGCCAGGATGTGGCAGCTTGCTGTCACAGGTGGCTGGGAGCACTGTCAGTGTGTCACGACACAGCATTTCGAAGGCTTTTGTTGTGGGATGCAGAAGACACGTCAGACTGGTTTCCATCATTCCTATCAGCAGGCTTAACATTGATTTAAAATAAAGTTTTCCTTTTTCAGTTTTTTCCCCACAGGGGTATGATCCGCTGTGAAAAGGCCCACAGCATAGTTGGCCAACCTCAAAATAAACAAATAAAAGGAAGATACCCTTTACAAAAACTGGAGTGTTCTAAGGAGGAGAGGTAGAAGACCTGACAGGATTGAAAATATCTATGTATATTAGTATTTCTTTTAACATGTAGTAAATCCCCTAAGCTGTTGAGCTAAACTTACAACAGCTGAAGAAGGGGAGTTTTACATATAATGATGATAAGAAAGTATTGCAGTACCTAAGGGAACAGCAGCAGAAACAGCAGACACCTCTCAGAATTTAGGATTTAGCCTTCAATGAATCTTCTACAATGAGCCAAATTTACAGTGAAGACTGTACTCATAATTCATAATGGAGTCATAACAAACATAGAAGCAACCAAATGACTGATCTGTAAACAGTTATCATCTTTGACAGTGGCTTGTCTAAGGCTCTGTCCAGGCATGGATGTTTACAAAATGCCCTTCAGCACTGTTAAGAGCAAGTATGTTACTTCCCATTCAGGGCTCCGTGCCAGGCAATCTTGTGTGTTATTAATTATTGGGAACATGCTTGCCTTCTGTTTTCATTTCCTGACATTAATGGATATCACTTGTGGTACAATTGTAAGCACAGCTACTCATTTGGACTGACTTAACATAAACCCCAACAAAATGACTGACATAAAAGATCTGCTTCCAAAAATGCTCGAAGCAAAAAGGACACACAACATTTGTGAAGTTTAACTGTGCACACTTGTAAAGTAGTACAGTATGCTTTAGAGGCTCTGATGAAGGGCAGCACAAGAGCTCTCCCTAGCAGAGGGATCTGACCCTGCAGACAACAGAGGAATGACATCACTCCAGCGTGACCAGCCCTCACTTGAGTGCTCCTGCTTCCAAATCCTTTTTCACTGCTGTGTACAAAGCTTCAGAATGTCAAAAGACCCAGAATCCAAGAGGCACCAGTTGGCATAAAATGGGGAGAATATGGTGAGTCCTAGATCTTGCATATGACCTTCTAGACACCAGATGGAGAACAGATCTAGGGTAAATGGGCCTGGAGATTTCCAGAAAGCCCATCCTAAGTGTATAGAACAAGTATCGAAAGAAGAGACCAATTTGTTGTTACTTTGAAAAGAATTAGAATTTTTAGGGAAGTGCTTGCACCCTTTGCAAACCACAGAAATGAAGGTTTATTACTGAAAATCAAAGCCATTATTTCAAAAGAATTTTTTTCTACTCTTTTTTGCCTTCCTCTTTAAAATATGCTGATAATGACACAATCTCATTTTTAGACATGGAGCATTTTGTATTGACGTTATCCTGAAGAAGACATTATTTGTCATACATACAGATTTAGCTTAATCTTAGACTAAATGCTCTTCAGTGATCTGTCCAGACAGGAGAAGTCTGAGTAAAACAGCTGGGATAGTGCTCATGACATTTCCTCAAACTCATCCGGCAATAATGAACAAACTCATTACCTCCACTGCAAATTTAAAGGTGCAGCAGCTGTTGACCAGTCCAGTTGAACTAAAGTCAAGCCATAATTCTGTGACAATTTACAGAAAACTTTCCTTGGAATTAAAGAATACTGCACTGTCAAAGATGATTACTTGTCCATTTACCTATAGCTCCACACTGCTGCTACACCTGCCCTGCAGACAGGACAAATTCTACAAAAGAGAAGATGAACAAGTGGCTGCTTTCATGACTGCACTGGAAGGCAGGTAAGCTGCTCTCTGCTAGGATATCTCTCCTTTAAATGTAAACAGAGTCAATCATATCATTTGTCCATTACCAGCTGCTCTGCAGACATCATTCTATACTACACTGTGAGTTGTTCCAAGTGCTAATATGCAGTCATAAAGGGCTTGGAAAATAGTGGTTGAAAACACTGATTCAAGTACTCACAAGCTCACACAGGTGTCAAATTACATGCACCCCCTGCAGGTTCTTAGGGTAGAACTCTCAGAGTATTTCAGTCCACTTTCTCACAGAAAACTTTTGCATTAATAAAACTATGCTTAAACCTTACAAAAATACAACTTTCCCCTCCCATATTTCCCATTCATCCCTGAACTTCTCATAAGTATTCACTAATTCCCTGCAACTCTTTCTCTCATCCTGATCCTATCTAAAACATAGAAAATAGCACGTATTTTCTATGTGTTAGCCTGAAAGCTCACAGGATAGAAACCATTAAGTACACAGTGAAGTTATTTCTGGAGAGAAGTCGCTCCTGTCACTCAAATTTTCTTTCTGGTCTTTTCTAACATAAGGAGTGCAGTAATCTACTGCACTCTACAGTGCAGCAGCAGTCTACAGCAATCAAATCTAGTATTTAGTATTTAAATGTTAAGATGCTAAATTTGTATACAATCTTTTTTGGAAGAGGCTTTTAATGTCAGTATTATGGAGCAATATGGGGCTTAGATTCTGTTCACCAAACTTCAGGTGCCTCAGAGGAGGGAATTTCTCAGCAAACATCAGCAGCAAGAGGCTACGAATGTTCAACTGAAATAAAAAATGTACACTTAATTTACCCCATTCAGCAAATGCTTCCTTCCTTCTGAACACTTAAGCTCCAAAAGGATGTGACTTTTAAGAGAGTTTAGCTCTCAGCAAGAATGATAATTTTCTTGGACTCAATTCCAAGGTTTGTAATAGGATACAAGTCTTCAGATGAAGTGGTTATGCTTGTTATAATTGTGGCTCTTAAAAAAGATCAGTGGTTTAATGAAAAAAAAAAATCGAAGTAATTTTGCATCCAGTGTCATCACAGGAATACAGGAAAATTAATGCAGTATTTCTCTAAGCTAGAATTGTAACACAAAACAACTAATGAATTCATTATAGACAGTGAATAGTTATCATGCAGAAAATTACATATGAGATGATATTGGACTACCAACTGCTGTAATGCAGAACAAATACCTTTTTATATGACTGTTGTGGTTCATAAAATACTCTGTGCATCTATATTCCTAATTTAGTTAATTGAAACACGATCATGTGAGAATTGCTTTTTTTCACCAAACCACTAGTTCAGAGATGTACCAAGTCACTCCAAGAGTAAACAAACTATGATCTTGCCCATCATGGCATACTACAAAATTACTAATCTTCATAGGGGATGAGGAAAGAATCCATTCTTAAACTCCAGTGCTGTATTCTCCCTTTCTGTACTTTTCTCTATGAAAAACCATGGACATCTTCTTTGTGCTTAATTTCTCAAGGAAAAATGTAGTGATAAGATAGTAAAACCTACTTTAAGAGCTTCATTGACAGCAGTCAGTGACAGCACAAATCCTATCCTTGAACTATACAGACAGGAAGAACAGATCTGGAGTAATAAACACAAACTAGATCACAACACTGTGGTCCCAGCCCTTCCACCACCACAACAAAGACCTCTCTCCCAGAGTTGTAGGGTTTCTCTGATGTGCTCTCAAGTAACTTGCTAAAAAGACCCAAAACCAAGTTACAATTTAAGTTCAAACAAGAAGTTTTCATTGTTGCCATCAATATTAAAGCTGTCAGAGGCCCAATGCATCTGTTATTCAGCAGCTGCAGAAACAGGTGCAAGTTTGCATATTCAGAACTTCCCTCAGATGTCCCAAGGACGCACTCACATTATCATTACCAGTGCTGAATTTATAAAGTGCCATAACAAAAACCAATCCCTTTTGCTACAGCAAAAGAGTAATCAAAGCAACAATTTATCTTCTGAATTTGAAAGGGAGTGATCCTAGCTCCCCCATTCCCAAAGTGGTTTTTTTGCTAGGAGTTGGGAACACAA
Source organism: Chiroxiphia lanceolata (assembly GCF_009829145.1). NCBI lineage: Eukaryota > Metazoa > Chordata > Aves > Passeriformes > Pipridae > Chiroxiphia > Chiroxiphia lanceolata. The sequence continues at coordinate 19,475,855 of NC_045642.1, read as the reverse complement.
GCACTTTGCTGATCTTGATGTCCTTAGGTTACAACAGTTTGTATTAGAGTTCATCTTTTGTATTTCAACACAAAGAGTAAACGAGTATTTGTCTTTTCTCCCTCTGTTCTTTTTTTTTCTGTCTATTTCTAAATCTGAATTACGTGGCAAATTTCTGTGGAATATGACTAAACTGTTTGAATGCATTTTTAATTTGAGCTATGCAGATACCATTTTCTACAAACACTGATTAAAACTCAAACAACTTTCCTCATGTGAATACAAGTGACAATTCCACTTGGAAAATGGACATTAAGAGATGAAGCAATTCTCTGATCAAATCAACACCGGTGAATATCTCAGAGACCTGGCACAGTGATTACTGGACTTCTGGGAAAAAGAGAACTAGCACTGTCTTTTGAGAACCAGCTGACTATTTCAGCCTCTTCCCAGACAGTCATCAGAGCTTCACAAGGAAGGATGAAGGAGCTTGGTTTGATTACATTTAAAATGGTGAGTCTGACCAAATCTGCAGTTTATTGGGCGTTTCTCTTCCCTTAAATACCACCTTAAACTTGACCTTTGCTCTCACCCACAGATCAATACAACTGCTTCTGCTACCATTCACCCAGACAAGTGGAGAACTGATCAGAACTAAACAAAGGTTTTTAGGACTGGTTATCTTATTTAACTTGAATCAGTTACAGAATTGGTCATGTGCAGAGTGGTACTGACATGAGGTAGGACATGATGCCTGTGGGTTCAGTTAAGCTGGAAGGCTTGGCCAAAAGAAGAGTTCTTTCAGTTCAATGCTTAAGCAAATGCAGAAGGAGGTTTAAAATTCAGGTCTTGGCACACAAGTTCTGCTGGCAAGCATTCAGCTCACTCGCAAACAGGAGCATCTAAGGGTTGTGATCATGCATGTTTTCTCCCAGTGGCGGTGAAGGGATGATACTGACATTAATTGTACTTAAATGTGTATTACTTCTCTACAGATAAACCTGCATCTTTCTTTAGACACCTCCTCCTCTCACAAGCCACTTCGTTTTTTTGTTTCACATTAATAAAAAGGACTACATAAACTTTGCATGTAAAAAGGTGACTTAAAAATGCAGAAAGTCTCAACATTCCCTCCCCAAATCCTTTGGAGACCGAGTCAGTTACATGACTTCAAAAAGGCAAATATGGCACAAAAGAATGGAAATTAAGTTAAAAAAATCAATTTTATAAATATTCTTCCTCTGTACAATTTTTCACAGCCCCATCCCTCCCACCCATTTTTATTCACATTTAGTTTTGTTTAATTCCCACCCAGATTTATTTTTAAATCATAAAATATATATTTTAAATCTGTTCATATTTTAAAATATTTACAGGAAAAGTTCCTTCTGTTGAGGTCATGAAGAGTCTGTACAAGGAGAGGGTGGAGGGGGATAGAGGTGAAAATAGCTTCGTTCCGTGGCAGGAGACGGAGGGCAACTTTCTTCTGCCGACATGTACTGACTGCGAGGTGTGGGAGGAGGGGGGTAAGGATCTGAGTCTGAATTTAAATCTATATAGTATTTGTTGGCCTTCCATCGACTGGTAGTATAGTCACTGTCACAAACATCTGTGCTGCATGGGGTTGTGGGTGGAGCTATCCCTCGTATAAGGTACGGCCTGCAAAAAAAAATAAAGAAAATAAAATAAAGCACATGCATTAGTTGCAATCTGAGGAAAAAAGAGATTGAAAATGAACAGCTCTGTGTGTTCAGTCAAGATGCCTGCTTACTAATACTATGTGAGTCTTAATTCAGACTTTCAGAGCAATCCAACAGGAAGTATCTGAACTGTGTTAAATTTGAATGGCATAAGTATCCTCAGCCAGCAGCACATTCTTCCAGCCCCCAATCTGCCTAAGGAGACCACCATGACCATTTAGCCCAGTCACTAAGAAATAGGCTTATTTATATTTTTATATATATATATTCAGGCTTATCCTTAAGACTTATCAAAGAGTTTTAAGATAAGCTTGAAGAAACGGACAGAGAACACCAACCTTCTCTATACAGGATGGTCAGTGACTGTTGCACAGCAATATAACATACATAATTTGAATGGTCATTTATTAAGAGGAAAAGGATTTTTTAAATAAAGTCATGTCTGAACAAGAACATATTACTTAGGATCTAAAATTAAAGGCAGATCAATAGAAAATTTGGCAAACCTTTTTATCTAAACTTTACCTGTATGATCTTGTGTTTGAAGGAATGTTTGAGGAATAAAACATCTCTGCATTATACAGGGAGCGATCAGTAGCTGGGGAAGGAGGTGGGTTCAAGATCTAGGAAAAAGAAGAAAAAGAAGTGTGATATTTTGGGTTAATTATACAACTTTATTTAGTTTGAAAATATTATTTATGCCTTGACCCTGTCACTCATCCTTATTCTAGTTTCCTCTCCTTGCTGCTTGGATGGGTTAATGCATTTTTAAAGATCAGAGTTCATTACAAGGCTTTACTTTAGACTTAGGTACAGTATAGGTCTTCAAAGTTCTCAAAGTACAGGGTATTTTCTTCTTTGCCATATCCGTTATTACGCTGGAAGGCTGGAGTAAAGCTGGAAATTAGACCCAATTTTGCTGAACCTCAGTGCACTTACTTGGACACAAGGACTGGTAGCATCCTCAGCAGATGCTAATGGGAAAAAAAGTATGTTTCACTCCCAGTCCCTAAACATACCCCCAGTCAATAACAGGGTCAGGAAGCCAAGTTCCTTTACTATAATAATACAACTCCACTCTTCCCTGAATGTTTCATTTTTACTGCTGTTCTGTAAACGTATCATTTTGGCACAGTTCACAGTGCAAAAAGCCTATGAGCTAAAATATAATTATAGCCTGCCTATGTGTGCATATACCTGGTTGCTGGTAACCTTCACACAAGAAAAAAAGTTTAGCATGATTCAGAATAATTTAGGCTTCTTCCTCTAGCAGGAAGCAGAACTCCTGACATGGCCAGCAGGACATTGGCCTAAACCCAAGAAGAATGCTTCTTCACCCCTTCCAGTGTGGAAAATTGCATCATTGCTGTTGATTGATCCTTGCTACTGATGTGACCATCTCGTACACTGCCTGTCCTGGGCATTCTGCCAAATCATGGCCTGCCACAGTCACCATCCTTCCTCTGTCTCTGCTTTTCTCCTATAATAATACTCTAAAATCACTGGAGTGGAGATCATTGTTTCCGTCTTCACTGTGCAGCAAAATGATTCCTGACCATTGAGTTGAGCCCATTGTTACTAATACTGACAAGCCCTGCATCCAGATTCATGTGAAAGGAGACAAGCTTGTTGCCAGGTGTGGGGAATAATGAGTAATTGCTCCAAGAGTATCTTCCAGAAATCCTCTTCCTTGGAGGAGCACTGCATGCTACTTTCGGATTTGCTCCTACTAAAACCCTGAGCTGCACCAATATCACTTCATGCTGAGATTAAATACAGCAAACCATGTCAGCCAGGATGCCTGTGGCCAGGTTCACATGTATATAAACTGGCATGACTTCATTGATTCTTTTCCAGGCTCTGTTCACTGAAGCATCTCTCATTAACACAAAGATGTGTAAAAACAAAATGAAAAAGCCAAGACAACTAGGTCCTCAGATCTGTCCTTCTGATTATTAACATAAAGCTGTGTAATCAGCTACCAGGCAGAACTCACCACAACATTTGGATTAAGCAGTAACTTTAATGTAACTTTAGCTTCCTTCTAAGAATCCAGCATGCCTTTCATAAAGGAAAGGTTGATATCATCCCTTGAAGGCCCTGGCTGACATAGCCCAGAGTGGAAAGCATGGAAGAAGAATTCCCAGCAACAGTCAGATTAGCGTAGGCCAAAAATCAAACGGAACAGTCGATCTTTTGGCCAACACAGATCCCATAGAATCACACAGGCAGATCAGCTCTTGGGCTTCTTTTCTCTTTCAGGCTTCATTTAAGTGTTTTTTTTGTTCATCCTTTTTAGTGTGGCACTGATAGTTCAATCAGGTACTAGCATGAAATTGTTCAGTTTGTTAGAGAGACACTGGTGAAGCATGAGACAGGCTAAATTAGAAGGGCTGCTGAGTTCCAAATGTTTGCTAGCATTGACTAGCTTCTTGATGGCTTCACAGAGAAGGCAATGCAAGAAGTAAGTAACTAATTTTACCTTATCAATAGATAAGCTCACAAGCCTCTCTTTTCCATCTTTGTCCTTCTTAAGGGGGATAGAGAGCACCTTTGTCACTTGCTGAAACACTATCAATGAAAATGCCCACATATAGCATAATAGTTTACAAGTAAACACAAATGCAAGTATACCCACACATTCATGTGGGCTCCTAATTCAATACTTCTGAAAAATCACCTGCATAGCTGGCAGATCATCTCTGGCAGCTTGTGTGAGTGTAAGAGCGAATGTATTGCTCAGGAGCACTAAGGAAAAAAAACTGTCATGACAAAATGCTGGCAAACAGTAACCTTTTTGTACCTCTCCTATGTATTCATACAGGATTTCCATTCTTGCTATACATCTTTGACTAAAATTCTGTCACTTCCAACACTTAAAAGCCAGAAATGGAGCTAAATTTTTGTAGCAGAAAAATGCAAGCAAAGCAATTTCTGCTTTACACTGCTGTACCAGTGCTTTCCCCCAGTGTATGCACTTGGTTTTCTGAATCAACAATTGACACTTTATCTAAACAGCCAGTCAAGCTTATTTCACGTGCGTTTGCATTCCAGTCCTGTTGCGTCTTGTTTGCCTTATTATTCCATGTGTGCCTGCAGCATTATGCAGTGCAAAATGTCACTGGGCCACTGACATCAGACTTTACAAGGAACAAAGGAGGTGGCATCTCCAAGGGAAGAACAGCAATGTCCAGGAAAAAAACAGCTGAGTATCATTCTAATAACAAAACATTTTAGACACCATAAAACACTGTATAATCCTGATGGACTACAACAAAGCCCTTTTGTGAAGTTCATCGAGTGTTGAACTGGGCCTCTATATCATAAACTGTAACACCCAAGAATAACAGTTCTTAACATTCTGTTTGGTAGCACAAATTTTCATCTTTCCTTTCTTCAGAAAGGAGGAGATACCTAACTCACAAGTACACTTTCAAGACATACCTGTGGGTAGAAAGTGGCTTTAGTGCTGGATGAGCTACTTGAAGAGGCTCCAGTAACATGGTTTCTGTCATACAGTGGGGCACCACTGCTTCCTCCCATGAGACTCATGGAGCTAATCATGGACTTTCCACAAGAGATGCCTGTTTTGAAACAGACAGGAAAACAAGGTTAGATAAACCACAATTTGATTTACCAATGCAAAACATAAAACAAATCCACAGCTTTGCAAACCCGTGCAATGATAATGGTTGTCACTTTAGGAAGAGTGTTTTATGCAAAAACTTCAGGATTACCATGAAAAACACTTTTTGTAAAGAAAACATCCCACCCTCAGATCACCTATTGTCTCACTGAAGCACTGAACTTTTCACAATCTACTCTCACCCTGATGAGAAAGGAATCTCCAGAACAGTTGATTCAAACTTTTCACCCAAACTGTTAACTAAGAAATTTTCCAATTAAACAAACTTAGGCATTTGCAAAAAAAAGTACCATACAATGCCCAAGGAAAACAAGCTAGAGTCCTTCAGAGTTTTCATTTCCATCTCAAGAAATTCAATTTCAAGTACATGAAAAACTGCAAAACCCAACTATTTTTATTGAAAATAATCACAGCTAAAATTGAAAATCATCAGAGACAAAAGGGAGAAAATCTGGATTACAGGAAAAGGGAAGAGAACATTCTGCGATCTGTTTTACTCCAATGTACACTTAATTCAGACAATTAATTTTCATCTTCTTCCTGCCAGACTATTCAGTACTAATGGAAGAGTTTAGTTTGGGAACTTTTTAGAATTTTTCTCAGATGCAGGAAATATTTATTACAATCAGAGTCATCTATTTGTAACCATCATTCATGACTATACATCTTTCTTGGAAATGCCATGCTATTAGGAACCTATGTGTTTTCTTTAGAAATAACATAAATAGTAATATTTTCAGCTGTTGTAACTTGTCACAGCAATATGGATTAAAAAAACCTCACAAATATGAATGAGAATCAGAATGACAGCTTGGTTTAGCACCTACAGAAGTACAGACAAAAACCACTGATACTTGCTTTAATTAAAAAAGCTTTACAGTGTGAAGTGCAATTTAAAACATCCTTGCAAAGATTTAACCTGCAATGATTTCATCCTCTAATTTTATTTCCTACCACAAAACCCTCTTGATAACCATAGTAGCATAAGTTAAGCAGGAATAGCTGACCACACCACTGAAGTCCAAAAAAGGCTAAACCGAAGTTGTATCTGGCTATCTTCAAAGCCATGGCCAGAAGAAAACAACAATTAGCACATCTCAAAAGCTTGTTTAATATGAAGAAGTGCCACATCTTTTCATTTGTATTTATCATCTATCTGATTTTCAGCTGACATGAAAAGCAGATTGCAGGCACTCTGAACTATGGATTTCTTGCCTGGCAGGTTTACAGGTGAATATTTACTTTCCAGCTTCCTGAAAAATATGAAGAGATATTCTTCCTTCTCATGGCTTTGTAGTTAAGAATTTGCTATTTCCTCTATGCAAAATATATTTTACATTTGTAAAATAATGAGGGACATCAATTTAAGTGCTTCTGGATTCTTTTCTGAATGTCCTGAGCTTTTATTTATACTTCAAGTTCTCAAGATGTCAGCATCATAGCTGCATGCACTTCCCCAAATGGATGCTTTCAATCCTTTGCAAGGTAGAGAAGCTTTGCAGTTTTACAGATGTAGGACTGAGACAGAGAGAGAATAAATACTTTGTCCAAAAGCAAACAGCAAAGCTGTCTCAGAGATGGGCTAAACCAAAGGGGATGTCTTCATTACACGTCAGGCAATGAGCAGCCAGACTACAAAACCCCACCCAGACTCCTTGTGTTCTTCCACATTTGCTGTTGTACCTTCGGTGGGGGAGGTTTATCTCCTACTTTTTTGGTATTACAGTAAGCTAAACTGCTACAGTAAACTAAGCTGCTTCACTTCTTTACTCCTCTTCTTTCCACTGTAGATTAATTTACCCATCCTAAGCAGACAGGACAAAACTGTGTAAAGACCTCTGATGGACAGGAGAAACAGAAGGACATCTGAGTACAAGACACAAAGAACAATTCCACAGAGCTCACACTAGGACACTGAATGACATATGCATTCTTAGTTTCCAGTACTGCATATCCAAAAACCATGAGCAGATCAACACCTAATTTCTGTTCTTTGAAAACTCCACAGCTAGCACTCTTAATGATCTGTAAAACTCAAAATCCAGACAATGTAATGGTACTGGTTAAATGCAAGGTCCTTAGCATTCTTACCAGTAAAAGTGCCGTGCTGAGAACTTCCTGGAGCAATAAAATTAAGAGGGACATGAGGGGTGCCACTGACATACTCATGTGGAAAAGGACTGTTGGGCCCAGCATAGCGCTGACACACCACTCGCTGGCAAACAAAGTACATTCCTCCCATGACAAAAAGTGACAGTATTATACCAATGACAGGACCGATGGCACTACTGTGTGGCTGTGACTCATCTGAGGCTGGCTTTGATTTTTCTGGAAAGAGAGGAGGAAAAAAAACAAAAGAGGTCAGTCATTAAACATGGAGCAGTATATATGCTGCTGTCCTGGAGCTCACGCAGCAAATCAGCTCAGAGTCATTCACACAGTGTCTTTAAAAGTATCTGCATCACACTCAGGCATATATTCTGATTCAATGCAGAAGACTTCCTGTTTCCTTCCCCCCTCCATAAAGCAGTATGAGCAAAGTACTCTCCTTTTTCTCTAGCAATTAATCTTGTAACAGGATTATTTGTCATCTTGATATAACAACAACCTATAAAGTTTCCTTTTCTTTCCCTTCCTCCAAAGACTATGGGTCAAAGATACAGGATGCTTCTTAAGTCCTTAGTCAGGAATCTGCTCTCTCAAAAGCCATTTGGACTAGCAATGACATTTAAAAAAATTTGAAACTTTACCAGTAGGGAAGCTACCATATATATTAAGCAGTGGATCTCTTCCTAGCTTATATAGGTCTTAAAACAGAATACTTTTCCTTCCAAAAATATGACTTGCTTTCAAAAAAACCCACCTTCCAAATTGTAAGGAAAACACAATCCAGAGTATCTCAAATACTTGTTATTCCCCCCCCATTATAGCCCAATGTTAAAAAATAAAAAGTGCTGCAGTATTTGAGACGAGCTACACATCGTATCTCTCCCTGATTATGGGTAACACATTAAAAATTCTTGCAGATAAACGTCACACCTCTGCAATGTTCTTCAGGGAAAGTGATTTTTTCCATGTGATTCCCACAAATAGATATTCAAAAAATGAAAAAATAAAAATAAACTTGTCCAAAGCCTATCAATTTTACGTGCTCAGTTTAAGCTATAGATCCCCCCCCCTTAATGAAGTTGTTAAGAGTGAAAGGGTTTATAGAAGATTCAAAACTTCCCTTCACAAAATTTTTCTCCAGTGGTTCTGTTTTCCACTGCAGTGGAAGGGAATGAAAAACAACTGAAATTTAAGAAGGAATATAAGGGAAATACAAATAAACTCTTAACAGCTCAGCATCAAGAACTCATTGCTATTCTAAAATCTTTATCTCTTTTCACACTTATTAGTGCATGATAGCTTTTATGTCAGCTAGGGTCCTAACTTTCAAAAAGTCAGATTAGTTCAGCTGTGATACCAGAAAAAAAGCAAAGCCAAAATGAAAACATGTTCCCAAATAAGCTATTTTAAAACACACAAATCTAATTTTGGTTAAACCTAGCTTCTTTTGAATACAAGATCCTTATCTAGGAGGTAGCAATCATTTTTATTCCCTGCTTGAGTTCTTTCCCTCAGTCAAGTGGGAAACCACTGAATGCTCTGTTCCACAATGAGACTCCAGAAGAGACAATTTCATGTCTACATAAAGACACATTTAAATAATTTAAGATCTAATTGAAGGACTGGACCCAAAGTGCAAACAGGAAACAGCAGCATTAAAACTGCAGCACAAAAGTTTGCCACGTGCACAAAGAAACTTAAAAAAAAAAGGAAGAAGTGACTTTGTATTATCCAGGGAATTAGGGTAACTAGGTGAAAGCTGAGAGGTAAATGGAAGATGTGGGAGAAGCAGGTTCAGTCTGAAATTTCCCAAACCTTTTGTCTCCATTCTTTTAGCCTTTGTTTCTATTCACCACTTGGGCTCTTTTCACCACTCTTATCCATGAAATATACTTTTCCTTGTAGTACCCACCATGAAGATGGAAGGAAAAACCAAGGTTGCCCTGGACCAAACCTGGTGACTCCTCCTCTCATCTCAGCAGTGGCACAGCTTCTGACACATGGTGCTTCAAAACCCGACAAGACTCTTAAGATGTTAAAACCTTCACAATCAGCTAAGGTTGGTCCTATAGGCAACATAAGTGCAGCATTTCTCTACACAAACCCTGTTCATAATGAACTACAGACAGATGTATTTGCTTTTATTCTAAAATGCTATGTTTCAAATATTTTGCTAAACCACTTGTGCACTACTAAATGCTCCCTTTATCTGTCCTGTTATCTGAAAACTTCATGCATTAGTCACCCCAGCAGTGCAAAAAGATGGAAACTGCAAGAGAGCCACAAGCAAGTGAATTTTACTGTCCACTTGGAACTGCAAAATAACAGACTGTCTAAGGACTATTACAGCAACTGCCATCAGTGTGTCTGTAACTTGCACATACCTACTACCATGAGAATTCAAAGTTAACATTTTTTCCCAGAAAACTCAAGGTCTCTCCTTATATTCTTTTCCCACCTCCACTTTAAGAGACTGATTTGTGGTCTCTTGTGGACACTTGTTCATTGCATGCTAGTTCCTCCAAATAATTAACCTCCAGCTTGACCCTGTAATTGCAGTGGATAGGGCTGCACATCTTTAAAAACCACCCCAAGCTTAGCAGCAGCTCTGCAACTTCCAAGGTACTGAGCACAGTCAAATCAAGTTCCTCTAAGTACAGATCTAAAGACCCATCTAAAGAAGGTAGTGTTGATTCACTAGGCTTCCCTGAAAGAATATTACTCTGCAAAGACCAGGACTCTGCACAGAGATGTAGGACATTATGACTGAACACAACACTCGAATCTCAAGAGAAGACATCTCACCACACATAAGCTCATCAGAACCATCAATACAATCTGGAAAGGAGTCACACTGTTGCTTCAGGAGGATGCACTGGCCACTTGCACATCGGAACTGACTGGGTAGACAAATTGCTGCACAGAAGGAAAGAAAAGATTTAGTACTGATAGCATTGGGAGCATTTCAGTGTCTTAAGAAAACAGAAATAAGTGAGACATGAAGGCACAGTGCATTTTATATTACAATCGGGCAGGCACCAGAACACCTGCTTTGCTGCTGTGGGAAAATTGCAAGTCTGCATATCTCTGAATCTTCCTTCTTGTTCTTATACATCCTACTCAGTGGGGCTAAAATAAAATTCTGATCCCAATAATCCCTATCTTTATCAAATCAGTCCTGTTGAGGCAAAACTGAGATCGAATCAGCAAGAATGTCTTACAATAACTAACAAAGTGTACCTGATGAACTGACATGTTAACAAAATGTAGTAACTTGACATATTATAAAATCTTATGCAGTCCATACTATCTTACGTAGACCTGTATGAAACTTTGCTAAATCACTGCTGAATTTCTTATCTATATTCAGGAACCTATGTCTCAGCAAAAAGGACTTGTATCTATATATTTCAAGAACAGTTAGAATCCCAAATGAATGCTTATGTTAGAACCACGAGTTCAGGAAAACTAATCTTACTATCACAATCTGCTTCATCAGATTTATCTTGACAGTCAATTTCTCCATTACATCGCAAGTGTGCATCAATACACTGTCCCTTCTCACACTGGAACTGGGATGCAGAGCATATGGGGCAACTGTCTTCATCACTCTGGTCATCACACTCAGGAAATCCATCACACCGCCATGCCATTGGGATACAGTCAATCTCTCCAGTTGCACAGGTAAACTGGTCTGGGGAGCAAGTTGGAGGTTCTGTAGAAAAAGAAAACAAATCATATTTGTATATTCAAATTTATCCCTTTACAACAAAGTGTGACATAAATTCAAATGAATACTCAATTTCTGATTGCACACCACATTCTAAACAATTCTAATCCCTGCAATTATATTAGCCTGGGCCAATTCTTCATCAAAAAACCTGACACACTGGGTTAATTGGCAAGGAATACACCTAAACCATATATCTACTTGCACAATATCTGTTTCTCTTTTTTCCCTATGGTTTCTCCACAAACAAATTCCTGAGTCAGATATGAATTGAAAAATATAAACAGATAAAAAAATATATGTAAAGGACTGTTACACATTAAGCTAAGTCCTCTTGCTGGAAAGTCTCTGAGCAACAGGTCAGTGGAGGTTAAGAGAGTAGTCTAAGGAGCAGATCTAATCTTATATTCTTTCACCACAAAGACAGAACACTGGAACTTGTGCACAGCCAATTTTATGTTTGTTAGACCTAACAAAGCTGAGACTTCCTTCAAATTTGACTTTTTGTGGACCCCAAGATCCTGGTATCACTCCATTCCACATCCATATCGTTAAGCTTAAGGTGCAATCATGCACTGACAGCTTTAAGCAGCAGCTACAACCCCATATAGAGATGCAACAATTATACTGTAATAAGGCATTCATAGTTACTTTGTTCAGAATGTCAGAAAGTAAAGATAATGCAGATCAAGAATCTATTGCAAAAAACACTCCAGATTCTTATGTACAGCAAGTTAGCACACACTTGTTCACCATTAGTATCAATGAAAGAAACAGACAATGTATAAGTCATTCAGTTGTGTCTCAGTAGCAACTGTTTATGGTGAAAATGAGAGGGACATCTCAAAATACCCCTGCTGCAAACAGACACACTTCCACTGCTTTCAAAAGTCGCTGGGTCCAAACCCTGTGATGTAATTGAAGCAGTTAACAGAGGTAGTCACTAGTCCCACAGCTGCTGTCGCCAACAATGCTCTAAGTAGATGCTTTACCACTTGGATTAACAAAGTACCACATCATACCCTCTCTGTGACAACAATATGAGCAAGATGGACATGTGCTCTGACACTGAATGGCAGCACTCCTCTGAAAACCCAATGAGCTTTTGTTAAGATTCAGGGTCAAGAATGGACTTGACAAAGAACACACCATAAAGAAAGCTTCTTAGATGTAACCAATAGCAAGACTTTTGTATGAGTATTTTTACTTCTGAGGGTAGTGTTAAAAATGCTAGAATTATGCATTTACATGCAAGCAATTTTTAAAGTGCTGGTGTCCTTCCTTTATTAGGGAGAAATGTTCAAGAACAAGACTCAAGTATAATCAAGAGCTTGAAAAACAAAACACAAGTAAAAATACAAACGTTCTTGGTTTTTGAAAACAATTACAATTTTTTAAGTTGGTCATTTATGATTATTTGGAGTGGCAATATAAGAACTACAAATATAGCGTGACGGTTGTAGGTAACATAAAGATGCAGGATACACATATTAAGATAATTCTTGAATTAAATTTTGATATGAGTGTGCTGTTTAGGTAATTCAACAGACAGATTACTACTTCTGCATGTAAAGCCACATTTAATGTTGCATTATGGTTGTACTTGGCAAGCACAAGCTTACATTTAAAAACATGACAAAAGTATTCATAAGAGTACATGGACAAATGTTCTCCAGCCAAGAAGCTAAGCTATTTTGAAACACTGGCTACTGGCTGTTACTAGGGCAGACAAAACAGGCTAAAAAGTTGTTGCAGGCTTAGTGAATGATTAGAATAAAAAAAAACAGACACTGAAATGGAGGTCCTTGAATTTTTAGATTTATAGCTGAAGATACAAAGGGGTGGAATGTAAGAGTCTCTTGCTGGCCTTGTTGTGCAACAACACTACAGCAAGAAGTATAATTAGATTGATCTGCCCTGCCTCCCCTATGTAACCACCACTACTCCAAAACCACATGGTGTGTTGTGGTCATGGGAAAGAAAACAGTTTATCATGGAAATAACTGTCCCATGAGAGGTCAGAGTTCAGCCAGAAAATGAAATCCACAGCAAAATAAATACATGGAAAGAAGTCAAGAGGACCAACAGAGCCAAATGATTTAAGATTTAATGCCTCCCAAAAAGAAACAATGTTTTGTTTTGTTTTGAATCCCCCCTGCAAGTGTAATGTTAACAGTTTTCAAAAATCCTGAGATTGTGAAATGGAAAGCTAGAGGAAATGTCTACCATGTGGAAAGAGGAGAGCTACCCTAATTAAAAAGAATTGCAATAGAGCCTACATTTTAGAACTAGTTAGTACAGTGTTTTGTGTTATGCGGCCAAATTAATTTGAAAGACTGAAGTATCATACTGTGGGAATCATATGCACAGTTTCTGCTGCTAGGTCATCGTGGGTTGAGGAACATCATCTTATAAGCACTTATTTAAAGTACAAACCTGTCACATCATACAATTATAAAAATCTCAGTAGAAGATAAAAGTATTTTAAAGTCAAACAAGAATATTGTGCTCACAATGAAAAGTCACATATTCCCAAAACCTGAAGCAGAAAACAGCTGGTAGGAGAATCAAAGGTAATTTAACAAGAGGCAACACAACACGTATAGGAAAACTGCGTAAATTCACATTTTGGATAGGAATGCAAAAATCAACTCCCATATTTTTGATACAAATTGATTAGCAGCACTAAAATATAACTCACCTCCACATGTTAAGAGATTCTGTAGAAGCACAAGGTGCTCGGGGCATGAACATCTTGGAGTTCCATCTCCTTTGGCAATGCAGATGTGTGAACATCCACCATTGTCACGGGAGCATGGATGCACAGCTGGTGAAACACACAGAAAAGAATATTACATAGCATAAAAGAAATTATAACTATTCCTAGCTTGGGGAAAATCAAAAACCACACAAAAATCACTTCTGTTTGAGTAACCAAGATTTTCCTAGAAATTATTAGGAAGATAAATGCAGGATTTTTCAGTTTGCTGCTCAAAAGCTGATCTACTACTTCATAAAGACTCCATTTCTTCAACTCATAGTCATATGAGCAACCTGATCGAGTTGAAGATGTCCTTGCCCATTGCAGGGGGGTCGGAACTAGATGACCTTTACAAAGTCCCTTCCAAACCAAATCATTCTGTGATTCTATGATATGTTGACCTCTAAAGGACTTCTGGAAAGAATTTGGGAGCTGAGGTGAAGAGAAATGAAAGGGCAGATTTGAGAAGGCTGCATTTACATCGTACCTAGACATTCCACCTGCATTTCTAGGGTGGGCATCAAGAATTAACATAAGTCACTGCAGAATGCAACTCCTAAACCCACCAGCAACTCTCCTTTAATATGCAGTGCCTCAACTTCCCTGCAACTCGAAAAACTGCAATATAGGCACACATAGTTTATTATTTTAAAGATAGGAAGCTACATGGTTGTGTTCCCAATCAGTTACCCAGAAGCACTGAGCATATGAGAGCTCCTGACAGAATCATTTTAAATGAACATTAGGTGGATAAGAAACAGGCACAGAGAAGGGAGGTCACTGTCTGACAACCCCAGCCCAACAGAGTACGAAGAGACCCAGTCTCTTGCCTGCTTATTCAGGCTGACAGCTGAGCATCTGCTGGAGCAATCTGTGAGGTGATACCCTGTGTTATTTGTGATGATGCTGAACAATGCATTCTTTACTACTGTTAAGAATTTCTATGGGGAAGAAACAGTATAGATAACATAATTTCTCTGCCAAAGTTGTTTTGCACCTGTCCAGGCTTCTCAGCAACCTGCTTTCACCTACACTTATTAATTTAAAACAGTGTTTGATTCATGAATTGCTTGCAGAAGAAGTACATGCATATACACTTACATGTGCATATGTATTTTTACTCCCCTGTTGCAACAGAAAATACCTACATAGAAGAGTTTTCAGCTGCAAAACAGGATTCCTTTCAGTGCGACTTAAAAGAAACAGTACCCTTTACCATTAAAAAAAACCCAAAACCAAAAATACTCATTTTAAATGAACACATGGGGTAAAAGTAAAACTCTTTTTTAAAGAGTATTGAGAGTTAAAGAAAAAAATTCTTGCTTCATTCAGTAATACCTCTGAAATATACAAAAATCAAGAGAAATGGCACAGAAGAAGAAAAACTGAGTATTGCGAAAGAAAGAACATCTGGGTCATGATTAGCACATAGAATCTACGACAGCTGAAATATTTACACTACCTTATTTGTAACAGCTTACCCACATATGCAAGTTCAGGTAATTTCAGCCATTACAGACAGTAATGTATGTGACACAGTGTTTGTTGTGAAATGGAATAATTTCCTCTGAAAATTGAAGCACTATACACAAATGTACACTCCCTATATAAGACAACTCACCACAGGCAACGAAGTTGAAAGAGACCTCTTTCTCCCACATTTTGTTTGTGATTCTTTTGTATTCCTGTTAAGCAGGAGGACCTGTAGGTTGTCACTTTGAGGAGTGACTACTTTAAGACGTTTCTGTACTCTCCCTCAGACCACAGTAACTTGGACCACTAATCCAGAAAAAGGCATGCATGATCCCTTTTAGAAGGGAGCACCTAAAACGTTCCGCCTCTGTTGGGAAATTCTACATCCACGGTACAATTCACTGTAGGAGCTTCCTTCCCATTCTCCCTCCCTCGCTGGAGGCTTTTTACATCATCCATTGTGCCGAGTCAAATCACTCATACTTTACACAGGAGTCTGAAACCCCTGGAGAAAAGGCAAGTACAATCCTTTTGTCTCTTATAACAGGTTTTTCCAAGACTTATTACTTGGTACTTACAAAATTAACAACCATAATTATAAGTAGCTTTTAGATTGTAACTAAGTGCTAGGATGTCACGTATTCTAGCTGTGCAGCAACACTCCTCTCAACAAGAACAAGGAACTTGTTCCTCCTTCTCTTCTAGGATCCCGACTGGACAACATGAAAGCACTCCATGGCTTACTAGAAGCCCACTAGGCAACATTATTACAATATTCAGGTGGATGAGGATTTTGAGAGACGACGACCGAGACACATCAAATACTGAAATAAACTCACAGAATTCTTCCATATCAAGCTCTTCCACAGCATGAATGCCTGTTAGGTGAGCAATCCGGCCTTGAATTCTAGTCCTTTTGTACCCATTCACTTTCTCCACTCTCTCAATCATTTGTTGCTGACGATCAATCCAATACAAGTGATTCCCCAGCACAGTGAGTCCCATGGGCTGAAGGATGTTGGAGTCCTCTAGGGTCACACGGTTAGCACCTAAGATCAACAAAAACAAAGGCTAATTTTACACCAGTTGACTTTTAAGTAATTTCTTTAAAAAAAAAAAAATCACAAAACCACAACCCAACCAAAACCAAACCAAACCTTTCAAACAGTTAGCTATAAGGTCATTGCCTTCATTTGTCTATGCAGACTAAAGTTCTGCTTGTTCAGTCTCATCTGAGGTAAATGCAACCAGCTGCCAAGTCATGAGGGCAAGCAGATACAACACAAAACACAGCTCATCCTTGCTTGGCTGTTCAGCCAGCCACGATCAGCCTCACGCCGGCGTGTTCTGTTATGTGCAACTGTGAGCCACCCCTAAAAGCTGATACAGACTCAACTCTTAGGCCGAAATTTTTACAATACATTCACACACTGAGCAGTTCATTTTGTTGGAATCTACAAGAAAGAGTGAAATACAACCAATCAGTTCCACTGCCATTACTCAAATAAAACACAACCCTCATGCAAAGCAAGAGCCTTGTCATAGGTTATGTGACAACCACAGACACATGATCACAACTCAAAAGCTCATATTCTACCAGCCACACTTCTTTCTTCACCTTCTCTTTTTATTCAGTAACCAACCAGAAAACCCAAACTCTAACTCGGTATGCTCTTAAATAGGAACAGTATAAAATATTCAGGTTTTCTGCTTTACAGAAATATGTAAAAATATGCTCTAAGCCAATGTGTAAAAATCAGGTCAAGTAAAAATGCATTTATTACTGCTTTTTACTTTAATTATTTGTAGTCTTAAACTGCATGATACTCTACACTTACTGGCATTTAATTGTTTTTGTTATGCTTTTCTGGGGCGAACAAGAGATTCCAAATTATTCTATTAATTCACAGAAACCATTTTGACCCTATGTGTGCCTATATAATTGGATATATTTGATTTTAAAAATGAAAAATCAAAACAAAATCCTAAATTGGTGGTTCTTCTGCTCTCATATTTCATTTTGGAATTAAGACCTTATGTCTGCTTGCATTTAAAAGATGTAAGTTTTTAATATCTGCACAAAATGAGATTACAGAATCTAGATAGATAATAAAAGTGCTATAAAAGCTGGATTCAACTAATTTGCTGCATAAATTATCTAGAGCTCAGCCAAGCATGAGAATGTAACATTATCGGGTCCTGTTAGTTTTGCACATAAAATTACCACCTGCAAAGTAAGACATAGACCTGTTAGCAGGTCCAAAGGCAGACTGAGAGAGCTGGGGTTGTTCAGCTTGGAGAAGAAAAGGCTCTGGGGAGACCTCATAGTGGCCTTCCACAGTACTTAAAGGGTGCTTATAAAAAAAAAGAGGGAAACTGACTTTTTACATGGGCAGATAGTGATAGGACAAGGACGATGATTTTAAACTAAAAGAGAAAAATTAGAAAAAAACATTGACTTTTCTTCTGTTTTTTTCAAGCTACCTTGATTTACTAAGCTGTAAACTCCAGAGAAAGAAAACCTGAAGAGTATGCAAACTTTTCAAACCATAAGGGGAAAAAAAAAGGGCATGGGGGAGGTGATTTAGTGGCTCCATGACTGGCAACATCTATTTAAATCTGATCTTGCAAGAGTTGCTTTCAGAACACAAAAAAAGTCAAATGGCTCTCTTGGAGGGTGTCAATTATTACAGACATTTATTCCAATTATATCAAAGACAGGAGTCCACCAGCAATTACTGTCTGTGACTGTCTACCCAGAACTGGCAATAGTGGAGATGAAAGTTACCAAAGTCAGCATCAAAGTGGGAATGATTATGCATGCAAACACTTTGCTGCAAATGTTTAACCTCATACCACATACCTGACAGGTCACAGCTTTCAATGCGCTTCAGATCTGCATCCACCCAGAAAAGCTTTCCAAGTTTGTTGTCAACCACCAGCGCTACTGGTCGGATCAACCCAGTTGTAAAAAGCACTTCTCTCTCTGTGCCATCAAGGGCTGCACGCTCAATCTTGGGGGCTCGCTCCTGCATGTTGGTGAAGTACATGTACCTGAAAACAAAGACACCAACCTCTTGACTGAGAGCTTCAGAGAGAGGCAACCCACCTCTGTGCACAGGCTCTACGATGTAAGTGGGAATGGTTTCACGGGTATGACTTGGGTGACTTTGCTCCCAGCTGCAAAGATCCAGATCTGTCAGCTGCAGAATCAAACATTTGCTAACTGACACATTGAGAAAGCCTGAAAGTAATAGAATTTGTCACCAGGCCATAAAATGCCTCAGCACTGCTGTGCTGGCAGCACTGCTCCTGCCCGGAGGTGGGGGTTGTAGGAGACAAGCACAGACTTTCTGCAACTCTCCTTGGGTAAAGCTGTCCCCATTTCTGAATCAAAGTCCAGAAGACAAAAAAAAAAAAAGAATGTCCACCTCCTCTTCCTTCCGTGTCACCTTCCTTCTCAGCAAGTAGAAGTTGCTACCAAACCTGAGAGGAACAAAGGTCACAGAAGAACAACTGAGGGTGGCATGTTCCTGATGTCTTAGTTCCATGAATTCTTTATATCTGGCTAAGTTGCAAACAAAAGCAGTCTCTGCCCTGAAAAAAAGGCTTGTGCATCCATACAATGAACTGGAAACTCTCTAAGGGAAAAGTCCACTATATTTTCAGTGGTGAATAACATGGGCAAACTCTCTAATACGGTGGGCTACATTACTGCATAGCCTTTCGTTATGGCACAAGGAGGGAAGGCAGCAGTCAGAACATGCAGCCAAGGGAGAGGTGGAAGGAAGGATTTCTGGGACCATAGCAGAAGTTCTTCAGTACACCGTTCACTCACTCAGCTCCCCCAGACAGTCAGAGTGTTTAGCATAGCTTCTCCTTCATTTTTATTCCTTTAATTTATAAATGGATTTAGCTTTAAATCATTTGAAAACCTGAGGGTTCTAGAGATCAACAAACCCAAATTCCCATTTTAATGGAGAAAGCAGATAAGCTTTTATAAATACAAACTATATCCAAGTGACTTAGTCTCAATAAGATTAGAATCTTTCCTCTAATCCCCCTCTCCCCACAACAGCTTTTGAACTATGCAGAGCACACTGGTATAAAATACCAGTCCTACAAATGCTCCAGATAAGAGTCTGTAGGTACTGTTGTATCCACACAGTTGTGAAATATTGTCATCCAACATCTGCCAAGCACATGGTAAGCCATTTAGTAAACTGGAATTTAAGCACCTAACTTTTTAAAGAGAATGGTAAAGGACCATGTCTGACACCTAAGAATGAAGTTACTAAGCACCAGAAGTGGAGATGGCATCTGCTGAATCTAACCAAAACTGCTTTGCAGCAAAACAAAATATTTTCTTCTTGTGGGAAATCACTCCAGTGCATCCTACCTGTTTCATAACATCAAGGCAGAACTAACTATAAAAATGTATAGAACATAAGCAGCTTAAGTGTTTGTTTAAATGTTAGAGTACTAGATTAGCAGGAATTAGTTGCATCATTTGAGAAGTTCCTTCTTTTCCCCCCTGGAAACATTTGTTTTATGATGACCAAGTGCCAGACTCCCAGTTGATACAGACACAATGTAAACTCTCCTGTTTTTCCCATTAGGTGGCAGGGCTGTGCATTCACACAGAGAACAAGATAAGGTGGTTTTACTTTGCTTTCCCCATCCAGGTTAGTTGCTCACACATGGTTGTGTGAACGCTGGAAAAGGAGACACAAGGAAGAGAAAGCTGCGCACCTTCAAAAGCCAAAATCGGACAAGCACCTACATCCTGAACAATTAAATATTCAGAAATTCTCCTTTTAAAAATACTTAGATGCAGCACAAGATTCACACACACAGAGCTGACATACACCCCAAGAGTGTTCCGTACGTGGAACAGAAAGAAATCTCACCCTCGCTCTGCATTCACTACAATGGCTCTGGGCCTGTCGTGGTCCCCTCGCAGCACCATCCCGATTGACTCGCCGTTCAGCCTGTGGACATTGACTGAATTTGTGGCCTCACAAGTCCAGTACAAGGTATGACTGTATATATCGATGCTGAGGTCATGTGGCTGCTTCTCCGGGTTCTGACTTTGGTTTGGAGTACTCATCACAGTGAAAGGCTGCAAGACAACACATGGGGAACAATTTCCTGTGATTATTCTGATTTTTGATTGAAGAACACTGATTGCACAGAAAGCATGGTTTACCGACCTGATGGTTCAGAAACACCTAAAACCAACCAAAAGGAAACAAATATAAGGAGTGAAATAATGCTTAATAAAAAAGGGTTTGATTCAAACTCTGGATTAGAGGGAAAACATCTGGACAAAATCCTAAGATTACGCAAAACTCCCCAGAAGGTGGTTGTGGGGACTTCTGTAAGTATTATTTATTACCAGGAGATAGATGAATGATAAAATCATAGCATGTTAAGGGGTTGGAATGGACCTTAAAGATCATCTAGTCACAACCCCCAATAAGCACATAAACCATTAGTGAATGTTTATGCATGGAACAAGCTTGAATGAACCAATGCAAGAAACCAGGGAGCCTTCTGGACAGATGTGCACTGTTATACAGTCAGTTAACTAATCTCTATCTCTTGCCAAAGCCTCCTTCCTTCATTATTTGTAGTGTAGTAGATACTTCTTTTCTTCAAGTCCCATCTTCTCTTAAAACCTAAAATCTTTTAACAAAACTTGGTTCTGTTTGCTTACATGTTAAATGGCTACACTTCTGCCTCACCCTCTACTAACAACATTACCTGCTTTCACTCTCATGTCTTCAGGGTAGAGCTTACAAAACTTGACATTATTGCAAAGTTTCTGGAGTCATTACCCTCAAACCCTTCCAACCTAACTCACATGCAATTCACTATACTTTTCAACATAGTATTCAACTGTGAATACTAACACAGACTTCAATACTTTATTTCTCTGAAGAGCACTAGAGCATAGAGAAAAATTCCTGAAGGGAAAAAATGTCTCTGTTTAACATCACGCAGGCTCCACTAGCATGTAGCCAGTCCCAATGCCATGGGAATAGTGATACCGGCGGCTGGACTCCCAGCATCAAAGTAGTCTTCAAAGATGACTGCCTCTGGTGACATAATATTGGTGAGGGGAAAGTGGTGGTTTCCTTAACTGTCTTAATGCAGTGCTCCCAATCCAAACACAAAAAGAGTACCAGAAAGAGTTCATACGGACCAAGAAAGCTGAAGACACCATTCCGTGCTCAGCTTAAGTTCAAATGAAGCACCCAACACAGCATCACTTGTGAAAAGTTATATTTCCACAATTTCATTTTAAGCACAGTGATATACAGCGTTTTTTATTTTTACATAAAGCTTTAACCCTATTTTGTACTGACAGTGTGCCTAGCAATAAAAAGAAATCATTCTTTTCCTGAAACCAAAAGTAACATTAACCAGGTATGAAATTTATATGCACGATCTGCAAACAGCACAATGTTAGTAAACTAAGTAAGTATATTTAGTGAGGATTCGAAAGTCAAACTTTTCAGGGGATATCTGTGTCTTCAAAGCTATGTGGCCAAGGTAAAAGAAACCACAAAGGAAATAAATCTCCACTGCTATTTGAATCTAGAATTACCAAAGAGAAGCTACACTAGAAAAACGAGCACGTAGCATAAAAAAAGCAAGAGCAAAACTTCAAAATTCATCCAGAACTCAGCTGCTCATCTCAACATATTTACTCCTGATCTTAAAAGAAATGGCCAAAAAACAAAGCCGTCATCTCTACCTTTAAAGGAAACTGTAAACCCTCTGAATTGCTAGATGCATGAAGAGACCAGCCCATTTCCTTCGATATCATGTCATACTGTTTAGATACAACTGCCCAAGAAATAGGAAAAGATAACTTGCCCATTCTCCACTTTGTTTTATATTCTTATTCAGATGATAATTTTTAAAGAATCTGTTACCTTGACCTGGGAATTATATTATGTTAACACATAACACTGCCTGGAAGAACACTGCACTCCTTACTACTGTTGTGTGAATATCGAGTGCAAAAAAGTAATGTCCCCAACACTGGAAAACCATTAAGTATGTGGATAAGCCATGCACATATACCTGGCACAGCAATCAATTCATCATTAGCTCAGGGTTTAACTACAGCTTGGATAGCTGAGGATTTTCATTCTGAAAGAGCTTTACAATGATGACAACATTATCTCAAAACCGGCATCCACATTTTTGATTTTATAATATGGTTTATCTGTCCCAAGTATAAACAGCGAGCCTGCCTTACTTGAGTGCCCATCCTTAACTACAGATTGCAATTCAAGGCTTATAATTTCTACATATAATGTACTCTATTCTATCCCACTTCTTCACGTATAAACTGAAATCACAATCCTAAAATAGAATATAAATGAATAAATGTTGACAAGAGTTTAAAACGATGATCCCTTGGTGCAGAGACTAGAAGGAGAAGGTCAAGCATAAAGTAAAAAGCACACAAAAAGACCAACCCAAAATTATATACAGGATCTAAACTTGCCTGAGTGCCATCATCTTTGGCTCTTTTTATAATATTCTGACGTCCATCCACCCAATAGATCAATTTATCTAAAGGATCATAATCAATAGCCTTGACGTTCCTCAGACCATGCATAGGTAGGATGATATCTGGACTTTGCTGATCATCTGGTATCATCCGGCTGATGGCAGATTTCTGGCTAAATAACAGGAAACTGGCAGGGGCTGAAACAAGCCAAAACAGAATGCATAAGAAAATGCAAGTCACAAAAATATATCCCCACAAAGGACAAAGAATATTTGGAACAAAATCCCAGAGAGACATTTATATTTACAATGAAAATTAAGATAACTCATAAAACTGGACATTTTTGCTATTAAGTTGAAAATGTTTCTTTGTGTACTTCCAGAAGGTAAATATGCACATCCTCAACCAGAAAGTATTTCCTTTTCATATTATAAAGTAACTGTGTTCCCCATGTGGAATTTAAGTAACACCAGTGACTGCAGGCAATACAGCGCACGGGTCCAAGCCATAAGCAGCCAATTTCTCCAGGAGAATGCTGTGGGACACAGTGCCAAAGGCTTTACTAAAATCCAGGTAGACAACATCCACAGCCTTTCCCCAATCCATTGAGTGGGTCACTTTGTTATAGAAGGAGACCAGGTTAGTCTGCAGGACATGCCTTCCAAAAAGTCACCCAGTTAAAATTTCCTTATATGCTACTGTGCAGGATGCCCAAAGCTTTGTTGGTTTATTTTTTTAAAATCAACAGTCCATTTCCTATTAATCTGCTATTTTTACTAGAAACTTAAATTCGTATTGGACAACCAGTCAACCAGCAGGCTTGTAACATCACACAGAGGGAGAAAACAAATTTATATGAATTTCAACTGCATCTGCATGTTGTGCAGACTACTTAGGAGTTTTACTGCATGTTATTTTTGCTGACTTTATTGAACACTTAGGAGAAAAAGACATTTTTTGTTGATAATTTCTCTTCCACACACCTACACACTTAGGTAAGGAGTGGGAAAGCTTCAATCACATAGCTGAATCACCTAGAAAGCACTTCTGGTAAAACAAGAAAGACCAGACTTGACAGCACTGTCAGTTCTAAGATCTGAAATACACATCTTCATCCTAGCTCACATCACGAAAATGGCTATAAAATTCCATACTCTATCCTCACATTTAAAGATCACTTCTAAAGTCAGAACCTTTGAAATGGACTTGTGACCCCATCCTGTTAAACACTTGGGAGCCAAAAGCACTGCAGAATATAGTAGCAAAGAAAAAGCCTTACAACTACAGTTCCTGCTGTTGGGATCCAAGGTATAATGAGCAGCACAGCCACACCTAAATCCATTTGGTATGGCAAGGCACAAATGACCACAGTGGCCATTATTTTGCACACAATCATTCAAGCCATCCTGACGTGAAGAATGGAAGACCAATATATCCATCACAAAATCCAGATGGCCCTGAATAAGTGTCCTGTTCTTCCCACTGGTCTTGTCTGCTCTTTCTATGCTGTGAAGGTTCCAGTCTGTCCAGTAGATGTAGTCACTGTATTGGGTCAATCCAAATGGATGAGGTAGATCATCTGCTATGATTTCTCGTTCTTGTCCTGTAAAAAGGAGGATAATCAACTAAAGGACAATTCCCATGATATAAAATGAAAAGTGTGACTGGCATTAAGAAAAATTTCTTCTTTTTAAAAAAAACCCCTCATTTCCCAAATCAGCATCATGGGATTCTTTATCAAGCAGTATCTGCTCAAGAGACAATGTAAAGGGTTTCATTCAAAAACCTTATCCTGATACCCTCTTGCCTACAGAACAATTTTAAACTGTGTCAGTGTATTGTAATTTAAACAAATACTACTTTATATGTCTCATGCTTATTGTCCCAAATGGACATTGGAAAACACATCCAAGAATACTATCAGCTCCAATAATCACTTAGGCCAATAAACTAATATGCATGAAAGAAACAAAACTTGAGATTCACAGTGAAACAGCTATGAGAAATTATGGTGTTTCACTCAAGAAACAAATCTTTCATGGTGCAATTTAACATACAGCTATCCCGAGACTTTAGGAAACCATTTGTTTGGCAGAAATCTCAATACTCCCATACTCAGTGGCTCAGTTCACAACATTCATAACAGATTTAACACCTTCTAGAGCATGGCCACTGCCAGAGATACATTACTGATGTAAAGTCTTACTGTAAACTGCCTTCCTTAACATTTTCAAGCATAAACCTCTGCGAATCTCTGACATCAAATAAAGATGTAGCCTTTATCAGCATCATCTCCTCCTGTTTCAAATGTCCAATGCTAGATTCTACAGAATACCTCATTTTTCTTCCCTTTGACTAAGACTTGAGAAAGAAGAAAAAACCCATAAACCAGAACATGAATCCATTTCCCTGTAAACCACCAGAACTAAATATAGAGGGGGTAACCTCCCCAGGTAACTTTTAGGAATTTGAATTTTCCATGTTAGGGGTACAGATACCATGCACACTCTCAGGTACTTCTAAGAGCAATTCTGGTCCACAGTAACAAATTTAGGGGAAAGACTCTTCTGAAGGAAGGAGGTAGCTGCATAATTCAATTTTCATAGTCAGTAGAAGGAGGAAAATCTCCCCGAAGAGTGATTGTTCTCCTGCTGGGTAATGTTTATAATGTCCAAGATTAAGCTGGAAGAACATTCATTCATCCACTTAGGGGTGCTTTATTCATCTCTGGTGGGGTAGATGTTTCTATCAGCAACACTCATTTAGATCTATCCTGGCAAGGACATTGGCACTGCATACCAAAGGCCAAATCTAATAACATCATCTTAACTGATGAGCTCACTTGCTAGAAGTCTACCTGCATCTTTATAACCTGCTAACTAAAAAGACATTGAACAACATGATAAAACTGAATAGGCACAAGTCTATGGGGACTGATCAGATGCATCCCAGGGTCCTGTGGCAACTGGCTGATGTGGTTGGCAAGCCACTCTCCAGGAAAAAGGAAAAGCCATGAAGCTGACAGTGACTGGAAAAACGGAAACATCACTCCTATTTTTAAACAGATAAAAAGGAAGACCCAAGGAACTACAGACAGGTGAGCCTCACACACAGATTTAATATCAGTTATATTGTTCAAATTTCATATTATTCAATTGCTTTACTACTGTCAGTGCATATTTCTGTACTGGCTGGTGTACTGTAACACTAGATTACCAAGCATATTTGATGACTCAATCATGCTTGTGTCCAAGTCAGTCCAATAGAGCCTTTGGTCCACATAATCAATAGTGAGGTCATTGGCACGACCCACTTTGTCCACCAAAGTGATGCTGTTTGTTCCATCCATAAATGCTCGAACAATCCTTGGTTTTCCTCCCCACTCAGTCCAGTACATGTATCTGCAATGAGAAGTGGAACAAAAAGAGCATATCAGCTAAGTATGATTGTGTTTAGCTGCATGCTTTGACTTCTCTAAATTTTTTCTTCAGCTCTTAAAAGAAACCCCACAACCCATGTGACTATGTGCAGTATCATAATATTCCTTTTTTAGAGAAAGGCAGAATAATATTTTTGACAATTATTAATTTTTCATTGTAACCCATGGGATTGTGGAATGTTTATTGTCTTTCCAAAGACTCCGAAGAAATGGAGCTGTATAAGCTGCCAAATAACTTGCCACATACAAGAATATGCACACAAAGCTTTGAAAAACAACAGTGTCCCTTACCCTTTAGTAGGATCAAGAGCCAGAGACCTCGGGTTGTCCAAGTCCTTCCACACAAGGACCTGCCTGTACTGTCCATCCAGGCGGGCTACTTCAATGCGATTGGTCCCAGTATCTGCCCAGTAGAGGTTCTTCCCCATCCAGTCTACAGCCATTCCCTCAGGATAATCTAGCCCAAACTCAATCACATGTTCAACAGAGCTCCCATTCATGAAGGCTCGGCTTATGGTCTGAAAAACAATCATGTAAAAATATTACAGCATTTACAGATACCCAACTGCAATAAAAAGGAATAATGATTACGAAGTTTAGTGTACAAAAAGAAATTAGTAAAAAAAATCAGCCATTTTACATTTTAAAAAATTAATTTACATAGTCAAAAAAGATACAGAAATTCTCGGGACAAAAACACCTGAATTTTCAGAAAGCTACTGGTTTCTCATGACCAGATCAAGACATTTTAAAGGGGTATGATTTTCAGAAAGCAGTGTGTAGCTGCAGATTCTTCCTTGACCCTTCTCCCTCTCTTCTATTTGCACACAAGAAGCTGTTTTTAAAATTATTTAATTCACTGTAATGTTTTATGTCTTAGAAACACATCTCAGTTTGGAGACATCTAAATTCAGTTGTTTCTCGTAACCAGTCACCTGGAGCACATTTCCTGATGCCATCTACATTTTAATTACGCACACTCATCAAAACAAGTCATAGGGCAAGGACTGCACACATATAAATAAGTCCCTCCGAACAAGGAGCACTGAAACAACAGCCAGGTAACTGGTAACTTGCAGGACCAATTATCCACCTGTGTTATCAACACTGAGCAATCGTTCTACATGCCTGCCAACAATTCAGCTATTGATTTCTTAAGAATTTGAGAAACGAATGTATAAGGGTAAGAGGCATTTTATATTTTTAAAGGTAAATGTCAAAACCAGAAATCATGTGGTATAGTTTTTGAAAATGCATCCTCATACAACCAGAGGCTGGAGGAGATCAGGGAAGTGGTGGTCACCAAAGGAAAGGGAGGTGACTATGGGTTCTGAAGTTATAATACCTGCTGCTAAGCAGCAGGATGTGGGGGACGAGAGGGAATGAGAACCCAGAGGTGCTGAAACAGACCTGATATGGGAAAATACAGTATGCTAGATAATTCAGGGCACTAAAAACAAGTAAAATGTTTTCCAGTTCTGCACAGTGTGAGACTGGGATCTACATACTTATGCAGGTGAAGTAATGTGTTTTCCACTACAAGTGGTTAAGATGACCATAACCCCTCTTCTCCACGTCCTTATGTGAGATTTATTTAGTAACTGTGTCTGCACTACACTAATTTATTACACTGGCACTCTTCCCAAAAGAAAGGTACCCACAGCAAAACCGGCACTGTTACCACTGAAGCACAGCCCTCATTAGACCTCACAGAGAGGCTGTGGAAACTGCACAAGCCCTTCAGGCTTTAAAATTGACCTTTTCCATATTATGGCTTGGGCACATTGGCAAGGAAACTTTGATTGCTCTTGGAAAACCTATTAAGAGGCTAAACAGAAGAATTTAGTTACAGTAAAGTGAATCTGTAATTTTCTACCACTACTTAATTCACTTTAGAAAGCAAAGTAACACTGATGAAGAGCACAACATACTTTAGCACGTACGTGGATGTGAACCAAATATGACAGGAAGTGTCAAACTTTTGGGGAACAGACTGAGAGAGAACTAGAGGCAGGCAGGCCCTTAACATAGAGTGGAGGACACTGGACAAGTTCCCTGGCCTTTTCTGTGCCAAGCTGGAGCCACAGACTAACAGCAACCAATCCAAAGTTCACTTGCCAAATGTTAATATTGAGTACAATTCTCTTTCAAGTCAAAACTGGAAGAAGACAGAAAGCTCAGGGGGCTGCCAAGTTCAAATTACTCTACTGTGTGACATGAAAACAGCTTTTCTACAGTAGATACATATATGGTTGCAACACATCCAGCATCCAAGACTTAGGCATTCGGTACAACCAGACGCCACTTTGGATTTTTATTTGAAGCGGGAAGATGCCTGTCATCTTACTGTGCATTCAGCAATGCAACTGTCTTCATCTCCAAGGGTCTCCTTGGATGCAATTCAATGACAACACTAGCAACTGCAGGATAGATCATGTAACGGAGACCTTTGTTAGATCAAAGTAACTGCTCTGTGGCTTTATACTCAAGGAATTCACATGTCAGTAATACCTTCAAACTAACATCAGTCCAATAGATTCTGTTATCAGAGACATCAAAATCCAGAGCAGATGCTTCCTTGACTCCAGTAAGAGGAATAGCAACATCATTATTATTGGTTTCAAGGGAAATCCTATGAATTGCTGCTCTGCTTGTGAAAACTAAGAAGGCTTCAGGAATGATGCAAGTCTTCATGTCACTCAACAGCTCAAGGCCAATGGGACAGGCACACCTGGTCTCCTGGGGTGTAAAGAAACACAAATGGCTGCAGCCTCCATTGTTCTCTGCACATGAATTAGTTCCTTAAAAAAAAAAACAAAACAAAACCAAAAACATATATTAGTGCATTGAATTAGTTCCTTAAAACAAACCAACTAACCAAACCAGATACAAATGCATTGTGAAGGTAGAGGGAAAAGAGAAGCACGGGAGGGTGAGCAGCAACACTATAATTTTTCAAAGTAAGTTAAGCCTCTGGGTTGTCAACAGGGAATTCTAAAAAAATAAACCACTCCGAATGGATTCTTTCCTTCTATCCAGGACTAACGAAGCTGGACCTATCCCTCCTACTATACAAATACCAGCTACAAACTGAACTTTCTTGTCTCCCCAAAGATTAAATTCAGTCACTGAAGGCAGATAATTAGCTGGTTATTTTTGGCCAAGTACTCCATCTTTGTATCTCTTTGAAACCACCAATTTTTACAAATGTTCAGTGATACAAAAGGGTGAGAAAGGAGCTGGATAACTGCAGTACTTTCCCCGATGTTTAATTTAAAGCTGAGAAGATTCATTAGCAGAAGCAGTTCCAACAAGATCACCACAATCTCACACCTATTTTTTTGTGTGATGGGGAGGGAATGTGGAGGAGAAAGTAAGGACCAACAGATAAATGACTTTCTCCATCTGCTGGAAACAAGGATTTAGGTACTTAAAACTGTTACCACACATAAAAAAGATCTCCAAGATCAGTCTCAACTAGGTTTCTTTTAATTTTCCCTTTTCAGGGCATACATATTTCAGACCGATGGCATAAGTTGCAGCTTGAGGACTTCATTATTCTTCAAGTACAGCTTCCCGAAAAGCTAGAAATCCATGTACTGTCAGGGTGTAATTTGACAACCTACTTTATGTGATTCCACTGTGACTGTTCTCAGTAATTTTAACAGCTGACCAATGAATCTGTTTACTGCTATGCCCAGACTCCAGTGTTCCACGTAATAGAAAAATCTGTGATGAACACGCATCTCTCATGAGTTACTGAAGCCAGGAGGTCCTGTGACATACTTGCTGCAGAATGCCAGCAGAGGACCTAAAACACTGACTGCACCTTCAGCAGATGCAGTGGAAGAACAAGGAGATCCAGCTGCTGATCCCATGCTAAAGGCAAGGTTTCATTGTTAAGATTTAGGTACAATTGAGGCATTAGAGTTAATATATGTGTCACATGCTTTGGGGCAACATTGTTATGGTGACTGACTCTGCCTATACTGCCCAACATAGTGAAAAGCATTCTGCTTACTCAGCATCACTGGGACTTTGCACTGGAAGAAAAGAGCAACAGAAAATGAAGCATTTCTATGAAAATAATGATTCCTATAGTGTAGACCCAGGGATAAAATAAAATTCTCACAAAAATACAAAGAGTGTAGTTGAAGCTGTGGAAGACTTATGCCCACTAAAAACTGGAAGCCCACACTTCTTTTGCAACACTGTATTTTCCCAACTTGACAAATAATAGGTGTGATTTTCCTTTAAAATTATTCAAATCAGACCACAGTTATTCTCATTACAAGTGATCAGCAGCTGCTTTACAAAAGCAAGCCCAACCTAGAAGCTCCTACAGAGCCATCCTATATCGTTCATGCTTACCAAACACTTTGGTAACACTTGTTGCTTTAAGGCCCATTAAATCTGGCAGCTGATCAATAATGATATCTCTGCTGGCCTTTATCTTGTGAACTCTTTCAATGCTTCGTCTCTGCCAGTCAGTCCAGTAGATGTAATCTCCCAGCAGTGTGAACCCAAATATATGCGGAAGCTTATCTTCTAGAAGGGTTTTCCTCATTGTTCCATCAACATTTATGACCTGTGGGATGCCCAAGAAAAAAGGAAAAAATAATCTTCTCTAATGTGGGTACAATTAAAATGGCAATATCAATCATATTTTGAACAACTGTTTTTATGCAAATACCTCCTGAAATTCCCAGCATGCTCCTTTCAAAAGAACATACCTCTAGGTTTGTTGAAAGTGAAATATATTGAAATGACATGACTGAAAGTGGCTTCTGCCATGCCTTCTCCATTGAAAAAAATCTAAGCAACTTGTATTTAACTTGCATCAGTTCAAGTCTGCAAAGACAACTGCAGAGGGAGTATTTTTTGGGGATGAGAGTGAGATTCAGGGGATTTTTCAACATCACTCATGTCTTGGTCTCACTACTGAACTCGCTCCTCAGAAACAAGGGATTGCTGCAGTGACCTTCAGCCCTCAATCACAGGGAATAGAGGCCATCAGAATTCTTTCATAGAACAACAAGGACATGTAAAATCTTTACTTTCTGAAATTTTGGGTATTTTATACCATAAAAAATTATGGTTTTTTCACTCTTAAGATAAGCAACATCTATAAAATGTGGAATAAGTATTGCCTTATATAAATTTGTATTTGTAAAGCTGCAAAGAAGACAAGATAGTATTGGAGATGGGATAAGCTCCACAAATATATATATACACACCCACTTATATGTACGTGTGTGTGTGTCTCTGTATATATATATGCTACTGGTTAATTATTTCATAACCAATTACTACAATGATCTTGTGCTACCCCACTTTGCTTAGGAAAAGGAAAGACATTCATATAGTCTGACCCTGATCAATAATCAGATCAATAATCACTGGGCAAGACAGGAAATTAAAATGCTGACATGTCACACACCTAAAGTCACCTCCACCTGCTATACAAACTGCAATCATCTTTTCAATCATCTAGACATCTCCTACCTGCAGCAAGGAGTGTGTATTTATAAGACCAAGGTAAAATATTTATCTGACAGACCCTGAGATTTCTCTCCATCCCACTGCAATTGGTAGCTGCAACTTATCTACATTATTTTTAAGGTGCTGCTTGAAAACTTATACTGTGAGTGGCATCAAGCTCATTATCATAGCAAAACCAAAACAAAACCCCAAAACTTAAGACAATTTATTCTGCAGCGTGATCCAGTCAAATCTCCATTTGTTGCTAGAAACTACTTATAGATGGAAAACTGCTCTGCTCTAATTTAAGTTACCCTGATCTGTGATTGAGATTTTAAATAGTCTCCTCTCTACTATTATTTGGAAATTGTTTATTCAGACTCATACTAAACCTGTACCTTACAGGTGATTAAGCTGCCTTCATTGTGCAGTGCTTCTATTGTCCTGTGCTTCAAGGCCTATGGTCATTTGAACAGCGTATTCCCCAACTTTTAAATTACTAACTGCTTGAGCAATATTTATTTCTTATAACTTAAATGCAATGTAAGATTAAACCATTAAATGC
This sequence comes from Chiroxiphia lanceolata, assembly GCF_009829145.1. Classification (NCBI taxonomy): domain Eukaryota; kingdom Metazoa; phylum Chordata; class Aves; order Passeriformes; family Pipridae; genus Chiroxiphia; species Chiroxiphia lanceolata. The sequence continues at coordinate 19,443,441 of NC_045642.1, read as the reverse complement.
CTAAATGATGTGGGCAGTCAAAATCATCCATCATTTGTACCACAACTTTAATAGAGTTGTAAGGCTCTGTTCATACACAATAAACAGCAGAAGCACCTACAATTTATTTTTTCAACATGACCAGTGACAATTACATCTTTCTAAACCAGCATGTGAATTTCAGTATGTTTACGCACAGACGGTAGATATCAAAATAAACTTAAAAACTAAATCTCCACTTTGAAATTTTGTAATACTTTTCAGATTTGTGATAACAACATGCATTTCTTCTGTGACACAGTTATATGGGCACAACATTTCCCTTTTAGAGAAACACAGATAAGATATGAATACTATCTGAAAAAAATTGTTAAATGCTAGCACACTGTATCCGGTTTGCACGGCAAAGTTTTTGGGGAGGAGGGAGGCTACAGGGGCGGCTTCTGTGAGAAGCTGCTGGAAGCTTCCCCAATGTCCGACAGAGCCAATGCCAGTCGAGTCCAAGAGGACCCACCATGGGTCAAGATCGAGCCCATCAGTGATGACGGTAGTGCCTCCAGGATAATGTAGTAAAGAAGGGAGAAAAAAACAACTGCCAGGCAGCATCAGCTGGAGGGAGGGATGAGAATATGTGAGAGCAACAGCCCTGCAGACACCAAGGTTAGTGCAGAAGGAGGGGTAGGAGGTGCTTCAGGCACCGGAGCAGAGGTTCCCCTGCAGCCTGTGGTTCAGACCATGGTGAGGCAGCTGTGCCCCTGCAGGTCATGGAGGACGACAGGAGTGCAAAGATTCACCTGCAGCCTGTGGAATACCCCACACTGGATCAGGTGGATGCCTGAAGGAGGTTGTGACCACATGGGAAGCCCATGCTGCAGCAGGTATCTGGCAGGATCTATGGAGAGAGGAGCCCACTCTGCAGCAGGTTTGCTGGCAGGACTTGTGACCCCACAGGGGACCCACGCTGGAGCAGCGTGTTCCTGAGGGACTGCACCCCGTGGGAGGGACCCGAATGGAGCAGTTCATGAAGAACTGCAGCCCCTGGGAAGCACTCACGTTGGGGAGGTTCATGGAGGACTGTCTCATGTGGAAGGGACCCCATGCTGGAACAGGGGGAGAGTATGAGGAGTCCTCCCTTTGAGGAGGAAGGAGCAGCAGAGACAATGTGTGATGTACTGACCATAGCCCTCATTCCCTGTCCCGCTGTGCCACTGGAGGGAGGAGAGAGAGAAAACTGGGAGTGAAGTCAAGCCCAGGAAGAAGGGAGGAGTGGGGTAAAGATGTTTTAAGATTCATTTTTATTTACCATTATCCTACTTTGATTTGATTGGCCATAAATTAAAGTAATTTCCCCAAGTTGAGTCTGTTTTGCCCATGATGGTAAGTGCTGAGTGATTTCTCCCTGTCCTTACCTTGATCCACAAGCCTTTAATTGTATTTTCTCTCCCCTGTCCATCTGGGGAGCAGAATGATAGAGAGGGCATTTGGTGAGGACCTGGCATTGCCAAGGTCAACCCACTACACACACGGGACATGCACTGGATCTTCCAGCTAAACAGCAGAGGTGACTAGTCAACCACTGCATCTTCTATCTAGCTGTGCTGTACACAAACATCATCACTATAACACAATCTTGCCACACAGAGTGCAGATGTCTTCAACTGCAGAGGAAAAGAACTTCATGAGACCTTTAAGACTATCTAGCAGACTATGTGAATTTGAACACAGGCTACAAGGTAAACCTCTGGATTCCTTCCAGACAAAAAGCCTCCTGCTGGAGACAATTAAAAATAACACGAGCATTCCTGCAAACTAAGTTTCAGGGGAGTTTTATCAATTGTAAGTTCATCAACTTACAATTCTTCTAATATTTAATGGAGTAGCAGAGACTGAAGATTAAGATCTTTTTATTTTGTTAAGCTAAATAGAGTACATTAAAAAAAGTCTATATTTGTGGTTAAAAGTCAAATGGCTCTACAATTATGTCATTACATCATGTCCAGGCAAACCCCAAATGCTCACTTACTTAGAAAACTATCAATCCCACAGGCAATACGGCAGGTTCAAAAGTTCGTCACGCATACTCAGGTGCTGGAGCCAAACTGGTGCCACACTAAGTAAACAAGACACCACTTCCCCTACAGCACTGCATCAGCAGGATGATGATCAATCTACCACATTTCCACCTGCTTTTACAGATATGGACAGCCAAAGTATAATTCAAATACTAGAGCCGCTGACTAAAATATACCAGCAAAGGTTGGATCCAAGGATGCAGAAACACACTTATTTAAATCCATGCACATCTGTGGATGTTGCAGATGACATCAAGCTGTTGAACTCCAGTAACCTCATGAGGTTCAACAAGGCCAAGTGCAAGGTGCTGAGGATGAATGGATTGAAAAGCCCTGCCAAGAAAGACTTGGGGGTGCTGGTGGATGAAAAAATCTACACGAGCTGGCAATGTGCACTTGCTGCCCTGAAAGCCAATCATGTCCTGGGCTGCATAAGAAACAGTGTGGCCGGCAGTCAAGGGAGGGGATCCTACCCCTCTACTCTGCTCTGTTTAGACCCCACTTGGAGTATTGCATCCAGCTCTGGGGTCCCAACACAAGAAAGACTGAGAGCTGGTTCAGAGGAGGGCCACAAAAATGATCAGGGGGCTGGAAGACTTCTACTATGAAGAAAGGCTAAGAGCTGTGGTTGTTCAGCCTGGAGAACAGGAGGCTCTGGTGAGACCCTACTGTGGCACTCCCAAATTATATGGCTGTTTAACATAGTGGGAATGGAGGTCCAAAATGTGCAATCAGACAGCAATAAAATGCTTAATAGTTTACCTTTTGGCTAAGAAAATGATGGAGTGTTTGCCCTCTCACTATGGGCAGAACACCAATGAACCCAAGCAGGCTTCCCTTGGATGCAGAAAGGGCAGCTCTGACTTGGAGGATTTTTCTATGCTGTGGCCAGTCGAGCCCTCTTAGTGGCAGTTAATGCATGGCAACAAGCAGGAAGTGATAACTAACCATGAGACTATCTTTTAGTAGCAGCCAGAGCAAAGGTTGAACAGTGAGCTGTCACATGCACTTCAGTATAGGCACATGTACATACTGTTTACTTCAGATTTTGCTGCCACCCATCTTACCAGAGATTCAGCTCTACTCTAGCATAGTAACTTAAACCACAGGGATGCAAAATAAAAATCTACAAACAGGCCTCACCAAAAACACAACTCCTTTCATTAAAACAGCACAGATAATAAAATACTGTTATTAACTCATCATTTAATATCTGCCAACCGCAGACAAAGGGAAGCCTTTAAGGTGCAATCCTTATAATTTAGCACAAATTGACTAGAATAGGCTTTATTCTACTCAGGGTTTTCGTTCTCTCTCTATAACTGATAAATGGATCTCAAAGGATAAATGCAACACTAAATCTGCTGTGCTTTACATACAAAACACCGAAAGCTCCCCTTGAACAGCGGCACACACTGAAAGCCCCTGATTAGTCTTAAGACTTCAATGACAAATCTCCTAATGAGGCACTGCCAAGCTCAGCTAAAATCTGCTGTGGGTAAAATGAAATCAACATCAAACGCCTTAATGAACTGAATTACACAAAAAACACGGTAAGGTGATAAGGTGTGATTTCTTTTTTTTAGATGCTGCTGCAATGTATGCAAATGATTTAACAAATATTTCTAAATATAACACTCAAAAGCTCTTGGCTCTTTGAAGAAGATTAAAGTAAAACAATGCAATTAAATTCTACACATCAGCATGATTCATGTAGTCAAGTTATATTTCAGGTGCATCTGTGAGAAAAACAACTATTCAGCGTAGATACAGGATGTCTTTTGACAGAACAACAAAGAGAACTCAGAGACCTTACTCCTATATTTCATTCATTAAGATAAAACAAAATTTATTTGATTGCTACAAAGCTGTAGTCAAATGAAAATCAATTCTTGGGCTGAGCTAAATTACTGTGTGAGCGGTCACCAGACATAACAGGTTCACAACAGTAAAATGACACAACACATATTTTTAGGAGACTCATGTAGTGGACTTGTGGGTCTGTGATTCTTCTCTTGTACATCTTGTGGAAAGCTACGTTTTTGTTGTGAGAGTGACTGAGAACTAGAACAGGTTGCTCGAGGAGGTTGTGGATTCTCCACCCTTGGAGCTATTCAAGAGTGATTTGGTCACAGCCCTGAGCAGCCATCTCCAGGCACTTGGACCAACTGACCTCCAGAGGTCCCTTCCAACCTCAACCACTCTGCGAATGGTTTTTAACAATTCTTACCAGCAGACTCTAAAACGGCATCTCAAGTGAAAAATGCCTAGTCTTCTTTGGCTGGAGAAAGAACTTGTGAAGACAAATCATGTGGGTGGCATGGAAAAGAAAACAGGGAAGTCAACAGGGAACGAAAAAGACAAAGAAGATTGGAATGACACAGAAAACTCTGAAGGGTAAAGAAGCCTACCCCAAAGAGCAAAGAGTGAAACAGCTGTGAGCAGTCTGTACCACAGTCTATATTCAGCTGAGTATAAGCCATTCGTTAACATTTCCAACAGCTGAAACAGAGCCACCTTTCATCGACGCTTTGGGATAAAAGTGCACTCTTTTTTTTTTTCCCCCCCTTTGTCTGAAGGGCATAAATGTCAGGCATGTAATGGTAGACACTGGCAAGCAATAAAGGGAACAATATTAAAACAAACAGTACCAGAACCCATAAATCAAAAAAGAAGAGATGGATGGACAACAGACATAACTGGTCATTTTCCACAAAGACTGCTTGAGTGTTTTAGCAAACTGTTGCTTCAAACACTTGAGAATTTAGAAAGCAGTTCCTCATTGTTGTCAGTAGTTTCTGTCCCCTTTGACAATATTTTGGCTACCTGATAAAAGGTGCCTCATAAATAACATTCATCAGGCTTCTATTGCTATTATATTTCATGGATTAGTCCTACATGTACTATTGTGGTTCTTCTTTCAGGCAACTTTTGATGATGACATAGATTTATATTATAATTTTTGAATTCTTACATTCCTTGATTGGTTGCAATTGCAAACTATCATCAGCCACCTACATTCACAGTAAGCTGTGTACCACGAAAACAGAGAATCAATCTATACAATACTGTGAGTGAACTGTGAATAACAATCTGTCCTTTGGAAATAGGTGTAGTGAGTGACACACTACCACCCGTTTCTCATATATTCTTTTCCTTTCTTTAAGACACATTTTCTCATTTCTCACTGTAGAATATGTCGTTTTAGCTTGCTGAAGACACAGCATGACAGGATACTTCTCTATGGCTACACAGATGGGTGATATTTTTACTCACAATACAAAAGCCACTCTGAGATGCTCAGCAAAGAAAATTCCAAGGAGGATTATTGAATGTCAGAACTCTTTTTTTGGCAGTCTTCCTTCACAACTACCTTTACAGCCTCCTGGAGCTAAAGCACAGCAGTAATGGCAAACCATCCCTGCTGCTTGGCTATGTCTTGCAGCTGTGGTGGTGGCCTGCTGTGGCTGGTAGGGCAGCCATTCCAGTCCTTCAGACAGGCAAAGCAAAGTAGCTGGTGTGTAATACAAAATTATAGCCATTGATAAAAGAGCCTGCACTCAAAATTTCCTGATACTCCTACAAGAAAACTCTCAACAATCGAGCAATGTCAGCTTCTTGATGGGACACTCTAAAACCTTGTTCCAAATGCAGTCAATCCAGTACATTTTCTTAAACACTTTGTTCTGTCTCAGACAAAGTAAAATCTACACTTATATATGAAGGTAAGACAGTTAAGTAGGGACATGCTAAAAAAAACCCCAAAAATCCAACCACCTATGAAGATGACAAATGCAATAGAGTATAAATCTACATGATAAAAAATAGTAGTTTATAGTGATTTCCCATTTTCTCTGGGAATAATATACGAAAAATACATTTTTATCCTTGTGCTCATATTATTACCATTTGAAGAGGTTATATATTTGCAGTGTTGATCTATTAATTTCTCCATATCAAATTACCATCCCACCTAGTGTTCTCTTAGGGCTTCCCAAAATCTTTTTAGTTCCAGGGAGAGTATTGTGTTTTCAGACAGACTTTTCAAAATGAAATAAGCTCTAACACTGATAGATGGATAAATTTGTTCCTATTGGAAAAGATGTGTTAACATGATTGTGATTTTGAACCTGCTTACGTTTTATAAATATAAATGTTCTCCACAAGTTACATCAGCCTGATATTTCCAGAACTTTTTTCTGCTTACAGGATACCAGAGGATTAAGGGTGCAGCTGGTTAATTCTGTAACTTATCTCTTATAAGGAGGAACTTGATCACATACTTTAAAACTACTTTAAAAAGTAACAGAAAAAGTTAAACACAAAAATCATTTATGGCAACTGGTGGCTAGACTTTAAAGCATGGAGAAACTACCAAATTAGTATTCCAGTTCTATTTTTAGGTAGGAGCCGCTTATTTAATGCACTTCAGGGAAATTTTACCTTCTGTAAATACTTTTTCACTCTCAAATGTTGACCGCCATGAGTTTAAAGGGGCATGCAACAACTCTGAAATTTAGCTAACACCCATTATGAAAACAATATGCGTTTCCAACTTCTAGGTAACTAGTCCGGGAAAGCTGAATTTAAACTTTTTACAGTAATATTTTTAAAACTCACGTATCTTAGTTTTTCTCACTTCTCTCCTGATTTTCCATTTCTTTAAATGGATTGGAATAATCCCCTAAGATCTTTACTTTCTCCTTTCCAAATCCAAACATATTCTCAACTTTACAGACAACTAAAAGTCTGTGGAAATAACACATCATATAAATATTTACTATGTTATACTGCTGATGATGATATTGGGACTGCAAGCACATTTATAAGGTGTATGTACAACATGGAGGAAAGATAAAAAAAAAAACCAAAACAGAATGAACTTGATATGAGAAAAAATTTGTGGTAAACTTTTGAGTCCAAAAAACAAGTCAGCAATTTCAGTAGCCAACTGGAATTTCTTAAAAAGTCAAAAGGATGCCAAAAATAACAGCTACACTTAATCTTGAAGCAGAAAGTGGTACCAGTACTGGTCAACCTTTCCAAGGAAAAAACTTGCATCCTGTCCAATATTACCATGCTAACATTAACTTATAATGAAATAAAAATTAAGCTAGATGTAGTAGTACATACTACTGCTATATTTATCCTTCTTGTTTGCTTACCTAAAAATACATAGATTTTAAATCTTTTGAAAATAATCTTTTATGTTAGAGACAATGAGACGTCCCTGAACAACTGATCGAGAAACGCTGGTCGAGTCATGACCCCCTCCCGTGGCCATACAATGCTGGGTCTCATGCAGTCAGCCTCTGTCCACAGTAAACTGAGATTAAGCTGCTAGTGTTTTGTCCAGCACAGTGGGACCTCTTGCTCAGAACTCAGCTTCTTACTCTTGCCTTGGAGAATCATAACATATTCTTTTTCTTAACCTCACCACAGTGCAATTATCAAAAGTCACTTGTAGCCCTTCACACCCTCTTCACACCATGCTAGGCACATACAGTGCTTCAAAGAGTCCAATAATGAATCCCTTATGCTCTAAGTCACCAGAAGTGTCACATATGTAAATTCCATTGGAAGTCAAAGGTTAAAAGAACAGACCCCAGATTAGCTGACATGTGCCTCTATTCATGGCACTACACCTTGAAGAATAGATGCTTTTATCCTCATTTATTAATGGAGTAGCCAAGTCTCATGTACTTTCCTTAGTTATTCCTCAGAAAGTGAATCAAAGTTCTCTCATTAAATATTTCTGTGAGAGGAAGACAGATGAAATAGTAACACACAACCAAAGGCAGTGGGCATTCAATGTCTCCTTGGAGGGATGCAGTAAAAGTCTAAGGAGTCCTGTATGCATTTACAAATGTTCGTTCAGCTCCTCATCTCATGAAGCCTCTTGGTCCAAGTAAACAGCAAATTCTGATCATGACTCCCTTCTATTTGTACCATTTATAGAAACACTGCACTGGACTAATCCAATAAATCCAGTCTTACATACTACCATGTAGTGTGTGTGTGTCAACAAAGCGTAAGCAAAAGCCGTGCTCAGAAACCCAAACTAGGTTGTCCAGTTAACTGGAGTATCAACAGCTGTACAGAGGCCAGGCTAAGATAGTGTGCTAACACAACCTCATTGCTAGCTCCTGCAGAACTAAGCCATGTAGTTCTGACACATGCAAGCCCTCTCACAGCTGAAACGTGCCTCCTGAAAGAACAGATAACAACAAGACCTCCTGCCTTGATAAGTTGCCTGCACTCCGCTGTCACTTGGGATAAGCAACAATATCTGTCATTTATCTAAGACACTATTAATATCGGTAAGTTATGCAAGGTAGCATTCAGAGAGTTTATCAAAAAAACATGATGGTCTCTAGTCCCTGCATATGGCTAAAAAGGTGAAACACTTAACTTTTGTCCAGCACAATCTTGATCTGCTCTCAAAAAAAGCTACCTTTCCTTCTCAGGCCAAAGCAAACAGACCCTTAGAGCTGAAGTTCAGCCCATTAAGTTTGCCATAGGAAACCAAGTCCTGCACAGCTGAAGGCCCTGTCTCCAGTTACTGTAGTACAGAATGTGTTTTGTGGTGTCACATAGGGAAGGTGCCACCACTTCTGCAGCCAAAACTCAAAGTCTCCTGTGGGGTAAACATAACACACGAAGATGCTCCACTATATTGCTCTCTCTTCATCAGTCTTCTCTGGAGGTCAGATCATCAGCTGACGGTCTGAACTGCCCAAAATGTTACATTTTTTATGTAAATCTCACAATTGATCTAACTGTCCCACCCCAGTTCTTAGAAACCCTTTTTGCCAGATGAGTTCGGTGTATTTTAAGAAAAAGGAAAATAACACCATCCTGATCTCCTGATAGGACAAGAGAAGCATAGGAAAGAAGCTGCCTTGAATCACCAAGCAACACTAAGTACTCCAGAGACTCAAGGGCCAACCTAACCCTGGATTCACCACACAACAGTGCCTCTCTTCCCATTCTCAGGTAAGTGAGAGCACTTGCCAGGTAGAATAGCCCTTCATGTGAGGCTAATCTGCAACATGTTCCACCTACTGAAAGAAAAACAAATAAATAGATAAATAACTTCCCCACGGTTCATATGGCCTGGTTTCACTCAAGAGAATATGAATTCTTCAGTCCACATCACACAGCTTATTTTCAATCCTTGGCCCTAGGCCTAATCAGCACAGAGTGAGAAGGGCTGAAGGCTCCTAAGAGTAAATCCAAGTAAGGTTGTTCATCAAGAGCTTCTTAGATCAAACCAATATTAAACAGAGGAGTCAAGAATTTAGCTGAAATTTAGGATGTCCTTTTAGCTTACAAGACAGATTCTTAGGGCATGATTCCCTGCACTCCCACATAAGTAAATAAAAGACATATATTTAGCATCTAGTGATAAGAGAAGAGCAGACATATACAACATCTTCAGGCAGTTAGCTACAGTCAACTGCAACTTGCAAGCTTTCATAAGCTGGTCTAAGATCACAATTAAGAGCTGTCCTCCAAAAGTAAAGTACCTAAGAGTCCCTATTATTTGAGGTTGAGCAGCTAACTCAGGTATCAAGAAGATGGTTTGGTTTGACAGCTCAAATATTAGACAAAGACGGATCCCAACGTGTACCCTCAAGTGAGGCACCATACCTCTCCAAACACTATTTCTCCACATGCATAAGATGTATAAAATTTCTCCCTCTTTTCCAAACCCTGCCTTGTCTGTTCAAACTGCTCCTCAGTACCAAAGAAAGGAGGCAAGCTAATACACCTTTCAGAGCACAGCTCAAAATCTGGCAGGCAGTGCTGCTCAATTCAGTTCAAGCAGATGCCACTTTGCTTCCGGCCTCTCATTCTCCTGTTCACCCTGACATCTTCTTGCCATGTCAGCACGACGACTTGTGTGGCAGAAAACATATCAGACTGAAAAATATAAACCTTTTTGGCTGGTTATTTTTCAGCTGGATCAGTTCCCTGCTCTGTTTTTCCACGTGGCTGAACAGACTGCTATGCCAGCCAAGACAGAGCAGGAACACACCATGAGAGAAAGGGCCTGGACTGCCTTCAGGCATTGATGCAAAGAACTTGTGTAACACCACATTCAGCAATGTAATAGACCCAGGGGAAAAGCACATCTTTACAGTGTGTCTCTCCGGGTAACACGAGGAGTTCTTGCCTTCTGACACAGCAGGAGTGATTTTATGCTTAAAATCTAAGGACATATTCTAAAATAATAAATATATAAGTAATTGATGACTTACATGTTATAGAGTAGATAATCGTACCTTAGAGGACTGACATTAAATAAGAAACAAATTATAAAGTTTGTGCTCTCTTAATCCTACGCATATGCCCCAAAAGCTCATATTTATTTGGAAACCAGCATTATTTGAAGACACTCAATCCCAAGTAAAAGGGGCAAATTACAATCTGTGCATGCGACTGAGTCACCCACAGGGTATGTGTGCAAAGCCAAGCAATAAAAACCAAGCCTTTTAATGAAGGAATTAGAGAGAAACATCTATCAGCTTAGAAGAGGTCAATGGCAGAACTGAAAGATGTTGGAGGGGTATTCACAGAAGTCCATTCAGGAATCAGATATCTAATATTAGAATTCATATTCTAATATGACTATAACAGCTGCTTCTATGAAAACAGTTACACAATCAAAGAAGTTTTCCTGAAAATACTTCTGTGTAAAAAGAAAAAGAAATCTTACAATTTTTCAGCCAATAAAAAATGAAGTATGGTAATTCAAACCATATTATTTCTTCTCAAGTTAATACCCCCAGAAATGTGTATGAAGATTTCCAGTTCCTTTTCCTTGCTTCTTAAAGGGGTATGTGAAGACAAGAAACTGTTCCCAGTGCAAAACTATTTGATATGCCTAGGGGAAAGTTCTTCCATTTGATTCTCCCCTTGCTTTCGATTAAGAGCTGCAAAAGTCAGTGTTGTTCAACAGACATCTATGACAAGTGTAAAGTCTTCCCTAGATGAATGTGGATCCACATATTTGAGAAAAGTGAAGCCAGCGTAAAGGTTAAAGATGCTCATTTAGCTCTCTTAACACAGCCAAGGTTATAAATTTATTACACAATTGCACAGAAACTTCATGATCATTTTAAGACACTGGAAGAGATGGTTCAACAAACTTTCTTACACATCAGCCTTTGCAGCTCATTCTCATTTCCTTCTTTCCCAGCAGATGCCTTCCTGTGGCTGTTCAGGCAGCAAGACTAAGGATTTGATTCAGCTTAAAACCATAAACTTTTCCTGTCCTCTCAGCTGTAGTGCTGTGGGATTAAAGTCCAGCAGAAGAAACACTGTAGGTAGCAAGGCAACCTAAGACTGAGCCACTGTGAGACTCGAGAACAGCACATTCTTCTCCTGCATTCCAGTTTCAAACTTTCAAAACAACTGAAGGGTGTAAACTGCTTAAAATGTGAGAAATACAGTAAAGAACTGTATCTATTGGCCATTACTTTATTTTTGTGGGTGTAATGCACCCTGCATCACATGAATATATTTTTCTTGATTACCCTTGGACAAACAGTCATGTAGAACTTGAGGCCCATGTAACACTACTTTTTCGTTTAGCCTTTTCCATAGTAAGGTCAATGATGTGGTCACTCTCACTTTACATGAAACACAATTCTACACAGAATGTTCCAAAATATGTCTACAGTTTCTTAAACCCCTTCTGCCGATCTTATGATCCCTTAGCTAAAATTAAATTCTGTATGGATGTTTATTCAAAGGTTATACATGATGTCTGGAGAATTAGGCTGACAGCAACCTTGTAAAGTTCAACCAGGAGAACTGCAAAGTCCTGCATCAAGGGAAGAACAATCCCATGGCACTTCCACATGTTGAGGGCCACCCAGCTGGAAAGTAGCTTGGCAGAGAAGGACCAGGGGGTCCTGATGGACAAGAAGTTGAATATGATCCAGCAATGTGCTCCTGCTGCAAAAAAGGCTGATGGTAATCTGGACTGCATTAGGAGGAGCGCTGCCAGCAGGTTGAGGGAGGCAATCCTTCTCCTCTATTCAACACTAGTAAAGCTCCTGGAGTACTGCGTCCAGTTCCAGGCTCCTCAGCAGAAGTGATGTGGACATGCTGGTGTGAGTGCAGCAAAGGGCTATGAAGATGATTAAGGGACTGAAACATCTCTCTTATGAGAAAAAGCTGAGAGAGATGGGTCTGTTTAGCCTGGAGAAGGCTCGGAGGGAAATCTCATGAACGTATGTAAATACCTGCAGGAAAGGTGTAAAAAAGACAGAGCCAGGCTCTGTTCAGTGCTACCCAGTGACAGGACTAGAGGCAATGAGCACAGACTGAAACACAGGTGATTCCCTCTGAACATCAGGAAACACTTTTTCACTGTGAGAGTAAAACAAGTACTAGCACAGGTTGCCACATCAGCCACTCTGTGATTCTGCGCAACTGCTGCTTTGTGAAGTCCTTTTATTCTAAAAAACAAGGAGAAATGGGTGCTTCCCACCTCCATATTTGTAGTCCAACTTGTACCCTGTAAATCCCTTCATGTTGTGGTCTCCAGCACATATGGAAAGTATTGTGAATAGACGGTCTGCCAGCTCAGAAAACAGCAACACTTTTATAAAATATGAAACTTCAATCCCAGTTTTGGCACAATTATGTTAGTAAGTCTCAAACATAACCATAAGACTAACAAAAAATTCTCTGCATTTTCTTTGTCTTTAGATTGATTTAGATTAAGAAAAAGAAAAGCTGCACCTTGGCAAATTTCAGAACTTCTAATTTTTCTTCTAAATTATACTTCATATTTTTAAGCAATAATAGGTGATAACCCACTCTTGAAATCTTATTTCTCTTCATTGTTCCCCATCTTTTCATACACTTGACAAACCATTTAGTTTGTCAGAATGCCTGCAGTATTATCACAGATAATACTCACAAGACATTTTGTCATATCTGTGTGATTTCATTGAATTAAAAAACTCACTGTAACATATTAGAAAAATGTGAGGAATTGTTGAAGTACTTGGGTAAACCTGCATGCCATACATCAGACCAGTAGGATACTTCATACAAGGCTGTCCTGGATCTGAAAGTAATTTTAACACTGTAATGAAATAACCTCTTGTCAACAACAGACTGGTACCAAAGCAGAAAACAAATACATTGCTCAGTACTGCATGGGTTCAGGAGACTCTTGTGATCTTAGTTTGAGACATTCTGAAATGTCACAGAACAGGCTACTAGTTAACAAATATTTCTTAGATGTATCACTATCTTTCTCTTCCTTTACAATAATTTTAGGAAAGCATTTGCATAGTCTAAGTTTGTCCTTCCTAGACCTTGTGGTTAATGAAAGCAAATTACTTAGCTGCCCTGTGATCTGAATTACAGAAAAGGCACGTGACTGGGGGCAGGGGAGAGTTTCCTAACAAAACAGCATGGCTCCACTGCCTCTCAGTGCCCTGTTCACTGCACTATAGGACTTATTTCCCCCAGTCTCTGCAGCTTATGCTCCTCCTCTACGCATACACACATGACCAATGTAAAAGTGTTTCTCCTCTAAGAGGTCTATTTTTATAAGGGAATAAACAACAAAAAAAGAAGTGTAACATCTGATTTGGTGTTGTACTCACTGTTTTCTCTTTGCAAACTGTAGCGAATAAGTATTCAAGCACCTTTTTTTGGTTGTGTAGTCAAGATGCAGTCGTCCTCAACATACCACAGCTAATACTCCACTCATTCCTTCAGCCAACTTTAAAACAAAGCAGCTCATAAAAAGGCTAGACAGTCTGTTTTAGCTACCTTCTGCCTTTTCATTTAAGAAGTCTGCTGCAAAAGCACACCAGATATTCAGAATGAGACACCGTACTGCATTCATAGTTCATGAGTATAACTCAATGCCTCCAGTCTCTCAGGGATCAAGTCCAGCTGGATAAAATGATGGCTGAGGTTCATGGCTTAGAAAACATGCCACCTACAGGGCTCTAGGTATTAGGCTCCCAGTACCAGCTGAAACACGTTACCGGGGAGACACTCCCCCTGCCCTTTACCAGAGCTCTCTGCCAACCCTGCATGGCAGTCAGTAATCTCTCATTTAGCAACCTCAGCAATTGCTAGTGTTTTTTATTTTTATGATAATCCCATGAAGTTTTCAAGTCTGCAAACGGACACAAATACTCAACTTCTTTTCTAAAGTTAGATTTAGGCTTTGGCTCAAAGGGCGGGGCCTCCACACTCGTGGAGCATTCTACCCCTGTTCCAAAAAGGGCTCAGCATTCCTGTTTTAGCTCTGGCTATCCTTTTAATCTCATACCTTGCATAGAACTCCTGGCTTTATAGCTGCTGTAACATTCAGTGGAAAGCACAGAATGAAAGGGTGTGTTACAGGGATGCGACCAGTCTCATCAAAAACCTAGATCCTTGGCTGTCTACCTCCACGTCTGGTTTTTAGTAGCTTTATTTATTTATTATTATTTATTTATAATGAGCTGAAAGGGATTCATTTCTATATACCAATTTACCATGTGCAGTATTTTCCACTGAAACACTCTTAGTGCCTTCACCACTGCTGATAGAACAATGTCAACGGGGAGCTTCAAGCCAAAGACCACCTAACAGACTTCTCCTCTGAAGTCTCTGAAGTTTTTCAGTTTCTACAGACTGAAAAAACAGTACAATTTCAACAGTGATATAGTTAATTTCAATCACCTCAGCTTTGGAAAGAGAAAGCTGACTTGTACGTTCAGAAAAAAGGATAATTAAAGCCACATGCATGTGAGCAGACACTTGGATGCTTTCTGCTGATAAATGCATTTGAACTATGGCTGCCCCAGGTCACATAAAAACGATCTGCAGACAGGCACATGTATCACACAGGGCAACGGAGCACCAGAGACTGAATCCCAGGAAATATCTTGCGCTACAGCTCCTCTATGTGCCAGTGTGTCCTTCCCCATAGAGCACAGAATTCTCAAAGTAGCTGTGAAGCATCAACAACCCCTTGGTAGTTTAGTGCCACTGTCAGTGGTACAGATGCACTTTTTTTTTTTTCTGCAAATCCAGGCTCAAACGAGACCTGGATAGTTTGCAGTCTCTGAGAGGGACCAGCAGATACGTGCTTCTTATTTTGGGGAGAAGAGGGGTTTTTTTACAGTTTATTGTAAGCAACACCCAGTCAGAGCTGTGGGACGTGACTGTGCTCATTTTGACTTCTGAGGGTCATGAGATCTTCTCTTCACCAAGTCACTGCTGCTAAGATCATGATCCACATTACCTCCTCAACAACAGTAAAAGATGGAGTTGGGTGAAGAACTTGTGTCCCAGCAGAGCTCAAGGGAGAGAAGCAAAGCAGAACCACGGCAACAGATGCAGAAGTGGCCAACAAAAATGAGCCTACTAGTCTGGCAGTTGGAACGTAGCCAATATTAAATGAACCTTGCAATCAAGAGCTAAATCACTAATTGCACTAGCAATTTTCTCCAAACACCATCCCTCCTGATCCCGCAAACTTCTGGCGACTCACAAACCTTCTGTTTTACTCTGTGTGTGGAAGAAATGGGATGCTAGAGTGGGAAGATTTCTTCCTTTGTTCCTGCTACTGGCCACCTGCAAGACTGAACTAGTCTCTTCCTTTCAGTGCCTCTGTGTCTTCCTCTCCCCTTTTTTTTTGTCTGTTTAGCTTTGGGGCTTGGTGGGTGGTTCCTTGGGTGTTGTGTATGGTTTGTGTTTTTTTGGTTTTGTTTTACAAGTTTCTTTTTTGGGGGGTGGGGGGAGGTGGTTGTAACTTTTATTTGGCGTTTTACTTAAATCTTCAGCTGTTGAGAGACACCAACTGAGAGGGAAACTTGGCTTAAATTCTAATATAAATATTTCAAGTGTTCTGGGTTTCAGAGAAATTCAAAAAATGTAACATGAATCCCTGAAAATCTTCAAAGATAAGGGCAAAAGGCAAGCTATAAAAAGCCATTTTAAGCCCCCATTTTTAAGCAGATCTTCTTTAGGGAGAAGAGCTATTACATGCATGAGCTGCACTGCCTGGGGCAATGGGACAAACCCAGGGTCTGAGTTTAGTAATACTAAACAGCCACACACTGTGTTTTCAGACTGTGACTGGCATTAGCAAACAAGAAAACTAATTTATCCATATCAGGAACTTTCTCATGAAAACACACCTTGAGTAGGGGCTGAGAAAGTTTCAGGATCTGGCTACATGTATGAGTGTGCATATGTATCAACACAGATATAAACATACTTATATATATTTGCATGTGTGTGCATGTATGTGCATGTGTGTGTTTCTAATACATTTTCAGAAATCCTGTTTCCTGTTGGAAGATTCACAGACCCAAATAACCCACCCATGGACAAATCAGTTACATATTCTTTATTTCTCAAGCCAAATTCTCCTGGTGATATATAATGAGATTTTACATTCTTTGTGCTTCATTGACTAATTAGACCAAAGCAAGCTACTCCCCCTGTCCCTCCCTTTTTGTAGTAGGGACTTTCATCGCCTGTAGCTACACAAGTGTGGTTGCTTTTGCCAAATACTTGGAGATACTGCTAATGGCTTCATTTGAACTCCACACTGCTGCATATTAGTATGGAGGAGGGTGGGTTGTGTATTTTAATCCATACTGTGATTGCTTTGATGTTGTTTGTAACAAGGAATATGGGTTTATTTATACATATCAGAGCTGTTATAGGAATTTGTGCTTCCCAAAGGATTAGATTTCCACTATCAAACAAAACACAGTGTATACTTAGAAGTAGGGGGAGGCTAACTAGAGGTCAATTTTCCACTCACAAACTACAGTGCTTAGCCTCTCTCTCCGTTCTTTCCATCCATGGATCCAAATACTGTACAGAAAGCTATCATTTATCCCCATGTTGCATGCAAGGAAACAATCAGGACACCACTACACACTGCTGTAGGTCATATGGATGGCTAATGCAGCATAGTAAAGTCACAGGATCCACTGCTGCCTCCAGATTGACACTGCCACGCACACATTTTATAAAAAACACACGAGAACTACCAGAAATAAGGAGCTACAATTTTTACATCCTTGACAGACAGTGCGTAAGAGGGTAGAAAGAACAAAGTTGAAGGGAAGGATTGGCTGAACACATTTTTAAAAGGAATACAAAAAATTTAACCAAGGGAATATGTATGGCTCCTGTTACTCTTCCTAATTCCAAATGCTGAGACCACAAAACTACTTTTTTCTTCCTTTGGAAGCTCAAAGCCCATGTACAAATTATTGCAGACTCTTGAAATCAGGCATTTATGCCAGAGGCAAAAATGAAACTACATCTCCACAATACAGAAAAATGATATCTCACTGCCAATCTCCAGGGACAAGTACTTAGTACCCAAGACAGAGATAACTGTTCCGGGAAAAAAACCCAAACAACAAACTCACCACTAAATGAAGTTTCTAATACAGCTCACATCCATGTAAATTTAAGCCTAAATGAGTGCCAGGTCTAACTGTGCAAAAGCCTGGAAAGTAAATCTGTCTTGCCAAAATGAGTTTTGCTTCCCAGCTATCATTTTGAGAGTGTTGCAGGGATCAATATCATTTCAACTTCATAAACTCCCCTTAGAATCATTTACTTTTAACATGAGGATCTTTAAAAATTACAATATCTGTCACTTACAATGGGAGAAGACCTTTAGAGAACACTTGTGTGGACTCTCTAGAGCTTCCTTTTCAGAAGAGATCTTCTTTGTCTCTTCTTATTTATTCAGTATTATGTTTTGACTGATTTAGTTGTTTATGATCGTTATAGTATTCTGGTGGAAAGAAATTATGAGGATAAAAGTAGAGGGGAAAGAAAGCAATGGTGTAACACTCCAGATCTGGTACAAAAGGCAGTTTTACAGACCTTTCAGCATCTTTGAACACAATCAGACACACTGCAGAACTACAGAAAGAAGAGGGCTCATAGGCACTATCATGAAAAACCCCAGATGCTCCTGGCTGCCAGAACTGTGCTCTTCACTCATGGGTGTGTGAGAAAATTGGTGCTTTCTTCTGACCCAGTGAGCAGCACATATTCTAAGCGCTCCTTAGGCACTGAGAAAGCTACTGCAATTTCTCATTTATTTAAGGAATGCAAATGTCATCTGAATAAAACCTCCCAGTACTGTTGCTGGACAGGACCCAACTGTATCACTCTCTTACGACCCAACTGACCAAGATGAGGTGGCACTGTGCCTCACTGGAGCTGAGGGGTAAGGACAGAAGGACATCCATCCAGTCCCACGTGCCTGACACTGCGATAACCCCAGCTGAGCACATCTTACCTGCTACAGAGAATGGCTTAAGGCCATGTCTAAGCTTTAGTTCCCAGCTCACTGCCAGCAAGGATGATGAGCCAGGTCACAAGGAAGCTGCCAAGAACCCTGTGTGTCAGCAGAGGTACAGACTCATGGAGAACTTCTTCCCCTGGTTTTATTAAACAAGGCTGAAAACAAGGGAGAGTATCTAAACAGACCAAAATAATTATTTTTTTACCCCTAGACATCAAGTTGATATAAAAGAACAGCATTTTTAACAACTGTTCCATGTGTCTATTGGAAACATATGGGTTTTTTAAGCACGAGGACATGGGATGAGGCAGCCACTGTGACTACGAAAATATCAGTTTCCTGTTTAAACTTGGGACTCTATTTAGATTTCATGGCTTATCGTCTGAGAAGTTTCTCTGGATAGAGGGAGGTTGGTTTGTTTGTTTGTATTAAAGATAAGATAGTTTCCTGACTGGGATCACAGTGTTTATATTTGTCAATTTTATGTCAACTGTAAGTAAAAAATTCAACTAATTTACTCAAAGACTGTGATGAATTTGTTCAGTACATCGAACCCCAATTCTTTTTATAAAAGAATTTGCCATTTCCACGTGAAAAATATTTCAAATTTTGGGAACGCCTGGACTACGCAGCTGTTATATAGTAAACTATTAGATACTCAAAGGAAATTCCTCTCAAAAAGGAAGCTGAAGCTGTTTTGATCATAACTATGAGACTTCCCATGACCTTCCATTGCCTGTATCTTAATGTCGATGTCTAAGTTCCAACTGTATATTCAACACGAGACGTTTTTTTATCCCTTGACCATGAACAGCTGGCACTGCCTATTCCATTGTTTCTTTAAGGAATTGTCCAAAGAAGCTGCACCATAGAGACAAAAATGATTGCAAAAAGGTGGGGTGAAAACTTTAACCCACTAATTTGGAAAGATACCAGGGTGAGAAGCTGACAAGCGATATGCATTTGGCTTGTCTAGTACTCACCTCTCCAAAGCAGAAGATATCTGAGAACTTATTGAAATTAATTTCATTTCAGTCTTTGCTGGGGTCTCTAACGGAGAAGCTCAAGTCCATTTACTTTAAAGCACCAAGGCTGCAAAAGACAGTAATTCTCAAGTTGATTCACCAATGGATTAGTTGCTCAAGAACTCACAGATGAGCAAAGACCTGGACGTTATCAGAATGAATTGTTCCGAGTCTCATGTGCTGACATAAACATGACAGGTGTTAACAGTATATAGATTCATAGGGCCTCTTCATCCTATGCCTCTTGTACAAATACTTGTTTTAGCATGGAAAAAAATGCACATTTGTACCAAGTTTAATTTGGAGAAAAAGGAAATTAACTCATAGCATAGAGTATTCTACTCCAATTTGGAGACAAGACTGATTTGACATGTTCAAAAACTCAGTCTGTTGCTCCAACACTAAATGATTTGTGGTTTATTATCAATCTGTAACAGCAAATTATCTTTGACTTCAGCCCATCTTTCCCCTCCAAAACCTCACTGACAATCTTTTATCTTTTGAGAATCATTTGTTATGTGTTTTCAACTTCTTTGACAAGATGGGATATTCACCAACAGAAGAAACTTCAACTTTGCATTGACAAAGCTGTCCTGTACTACTGAGTGCCTTATTATAATCACAAGTTCAAAGTTTCAAAAGCCAGGAAATAGATAATGAAGGCACAGACTGATGTAACCTTTATAATGTTCTTAAAAATGGTAAGGAACAGCTAGCATTGATTTTCATACATTGTAGCACAATCAACAGGTTACTGATAACTACAAAAATGAAAGGACAAAAGAAGAGTAGTTATCTTGCAGATCCTTCCCATCTCAGAAGACAATAAAAACCATGGTTGAGAAGCCCTTGACTACACAAGGATGGCATCAAGTGTGCTGGTTCCGTAGAACAAATGGATTCTTCTTCCCTGTGAATTGTCTCCGTAGTGGGAACAAACTGGTGACAGACAAGGTAGAACTGTCATGAGGGTGTTAAACTCACACTGAAAGGAGATCCTGTTCATGCATAAGCACCACACAAAGTCTACAGCCTCACATTCCATAACAGCACAACTACAAAATGTCAAAGACAAGGAGAAGAAGACATTGCTTTTGCTGCCTGTATGGCCGTGCCAGAAGCCTGTTGATAAAACAAGACAAAAGGCAAATGCTTGTACTAAGAACAATTTTGACATTTGGTCTGCTGCTGATTCCTCAAAGGCAGATTCACAAGATCAGAATATTAAAACTGTAAGTCAAACAATAGGGAGGAAAGAGCAGAGGCCAAAGGAGAGGCTGTGGCACTCTGCAAAGATGCCTTAAATCTCAGTTCCTGGCAAAAGTAAGTTTGCATTTATGTAGCATTTCACAAACCTAAAGTTACTCAGGCTTCAACAAGCTGGAAAACACTGTCTTCCACTGCAGGGGCACATGATACTGAAACATTCAACCAAAGGTCTTGCTGCAAGTCAGTACAAGCACAACCTACATGTGTCCCCTGGGGATCTACTTTATGCTGGAAGATTTCCCCAGTGCAGCTCTGCCAGAAACACCCACTAGCAGAGAACATCTCATACCGAAAGAAGGAGAGATGGTTCTGGATAACATAAGCACTCTGAGCAAATGACCTTCCTGGCTCTGCCATAGGCTGAGAGACATAACTTCTTCCACACTCCTAACCCTCCCAACTTTTAGACCTGGCTTGAGTCCCAAATCTAACCCTCTCCAAGCAGTTCATTTAACTGCAACATGTAATAATAATTTAATAATCTGTAACATAAGTAGGGAGCATCACTGCCCTTCACAAGAGGTCTTCAACTTCACAGAAGTGTGTGACACAAAGTTTAATCCTTCTCTAAAGGGAAATTACTTATATTTCACTGCCTCACAGGATGCTCTAGAAAGTTGCTGCAAAATACAGTATCTCCCTAAGGGAACAAATCCAAGGCTGGAATTTATTAAATCTCTGCTGGGCCAATACAATCAGCCTTTAAGGAAAAAAAAAACAACCAACAACAGAACAACAAACCCAAGGGTTTTGTAATTACTACTCTGGAAGAATCTTCATAAAGTTCTGGTTCTGACCTCTGTCACGTCCCAGATTCCCCATGGAACCTGGCATTAATTGCTTCTTCTTGTTGCGCCTAACATTTCAGAATTACTAAGGTAACATCACAACCTTAGGCTGGGCTTTGCCATTTTAAAGTAGGAGGGCAAAGCAGGGCAAAGGACGTCTCTTGTATCAGTTTGGACTAGCAAAAATTATATTCCCATAGCACAGCACAGCCTTCAGGAGTAACTTCCAATCTTAAGCACAAATTCACAGGTACAAGATTTCCCAGCTGCAGTGATTTCTACACAAGCTGTTGAGGCAGTGACAAGTTGGGTGTTGAAAATTTGCTTGAAATTATTTCTGTGGGAGCTGTGCAAACAAACCCAAGAAATTCTCTTTTTAATGCTCATGACAAATATTTCACTTGCACTTTAAAAAGACACACATTTCTGTGCTTTCAGTCCAAGTCCTGCTTCATGTTGCTACATGCAGGGAGTATTGGCTCTACATTCAGCTGTTGGTTGCGGCTTCTCTTTTAAGCATTTTTATTAATTTGATTTAATAATATGCAACCGATTAATATTCTGATCTGACAACAGATCTGGGTACTTCTATTATTTCCAGTGAGGATGAATCTGCACCAGAAAATTGAGCATTCAGAAACAGTTATACAATGAGATCAGGGAATATGGAGATTACCCTATGCTGCTATATGATGACACCATTTATTAGTAGAAAGCGGGGAACTATTTTTCCAAGAAGCATAATTGCTTTGCCTTCCAAAGAAAAAAACAAACACCTGCAAAATCCACTAATTCATTAAATGGTTCACAGATGTCAATCTCGAAATCATTTAAGAACATGGGGTCCAGTTAAATTCATACACTACTCCACACCAAGCTCTCTCTACTGGCACTGAAGGTGAGTCATGGGCACACCACAGGCAAAGTGGATGACACCAACTGCCACAAAGATGCACTGCTCCCACTTCTATAAAGTGCTGACAGTAAGAGGACCATATGTCAGGCTGGACAGCAAATCATAGAGAATATTCCTTCCTAAGGCCGGATCCTTATGACTGCATATACACACAAGGCACACCAAGTACCTATGAAGAAAGGATTTTCTGTATCACCTCACACAATGGATTCAGTGTCATGCCTCCAGATGTGGCCACGGTGAATAGGTCTTCTCAGTTATATATGAGACACAGAAACCTTCTGACTCCCACAGGAATGCAGCTGGAGCCCTAAGCCATGAGAGTTAACAATACTGCTGCCTCACGAGGTCAGACTGAAGAAGAGTAAAGCAAAGAAAGAACAAAGGAATGCACAGACGAATTCAGTTAAAGCAATATTAAAGTAAAAGGAACATTTTTATTTATGTCTTACATCACTGGAAAAGGCAATTATTGTCCACAGGTAGCACAGAATTTGGATGAGATAAACACTCGCTGCTTCTGGGTTAGGAAACCATCCCATGACAAAAGCAGAGAGGAATGGGAGGTAAACTAGTGGACTGACTATTCACACTGTTAGAGCACAGTTTTTAAAACACTCCTAAATTGCTATCTGAGTAAGGGGAGGGAAGCCTCAAACTAAACCAGATCTTTTGTCACAGACACAGGCAAAACTGATGCTTTGAGCTTGTTAATTCTGATTATCCAATAAATTGAAGATCCGTTCTGAGATGTTTTCAAGAGACAAGGGGTTTGAGTGGGGACTTTGCTCATGTAGATTATGCTAATTGCTAGGGACTTAGACAGCTGGACTCACTCTAGCAATGGAAGATGAAAACAGGCAGCTTGGTCTACAACCTTACTGATTTAACCAGTCTGATAAGGAGAAACCTCAGGGAAGGGAAACAAAAACCAGTTCCGCTCTCCTAGAGACAGATCTCACCTGCCTTCTCTCCAAGGACACAGTTTTCGTGACTAGGGCCTCTCCAGTGCTTCACCTGAGAGGTGACAGCAATGGGGTTTCCAGGCATTCAAAATAAGACTAAAATATTAATGATACATATGACAAAATGAAGGCCAGCTTTACGTTAGAAGCAGCTACCTAGATTCTAACGCTGTCCTTCCTGTAAAGTCTCTTCTTGCCTTAAATTTGCCAAAAATGTTTGGTATTTTATCAAGGAATAAAATCACACTCACAGCTAGGAGAAAGGTGCACTCCATGCTTGCCACCTATTTCACAAATTGTGATGTTTTACTTTTCATCAGGATATACATATAATTATTTTAAATATACTTACTATATATGTAAAAAGATCTTACTGATAAGCTAAAAAGAATGATCCAAAACTGCATATAATCATGAACTAGTGGGCAGCATAACTAAAAATAAGTCAATGCAATATTTGATCTAAGAAAAACTGTGCTTTTTTAGCTAGAAAGTAACTTCAAGTCAAGTGAAGAACTCAAAGGCAAGTCAGATGAGTAACTGGCAAAACATAGTCTGAGCAATCACTTGTCTTTCTAAACTAAGAGGTCTGCTTAAGGGGATTTATAAAAGTAAAACATCCCATGAAGTAAAGTCACTTCAAATTAAGAAGCAGAAAAGAAATTACTGCAAAAACATAACCTAAGAAAGGAAGAGTAGCACACAAATTTTACAACTGTGAATGGATGGTAGGTGACATCTACAAGGCAGCTTTCAATGCTGGACTAAAATCACTAGAGGTGAGGCAAGATGAAAAATAGACCAATGTGTTCTTACAATGGCTCCCAAGGGAAAGCAAAAAGGTGACAGAAATACCTACACCAGCTGCAAATACAAAAGGACAGCAGAGGCCTTTCATAGCTGACATCAGTCATACAATAAAGGTGACGAAGAAAACATACCCCAGATAGACTCCAGCACACAAACAAGATGTAAAATGACAAGGATCAAGATGTCCCAACAGTCAGAATCATGAGAAGGAAATGGCCAACTTGAATATATTTCTCAATGAAGTTTGTTCTTCACATGTCCAGCTATGAAAAATCCTATTGAGTGACACTGACCATCAGTTTTAAGCTAAAAAACTTCCAATTTAGAAAATTACAAATAAATTAAATATTATAGAATCTCTTATCTCCTTAGTCTGCTTGGTGACTACTTAAAAATTGCTTTCCTGGTCTTGCTGAAGAGCATATTTCTTTCTGTTTTTCCTCCTTTCTATTAGAAATGTGAACAGAAACCACATACTGCTCTCCTTATTACCTGTCGTTCACTGTTGCTCTCATTTTTATATTAGCACTAATGCAAAAGCCACTGCAAACCATGCACAGCCTAAGCTTTAAAAAATTAGGTATTTGTTAACCTTTTAATTCTTTTTATAAACAAAGGAAGAGAAAAACCACCCACCCCACTAGTAATCCATAAGTAATAGAAAGAGCAATGCAAAGAACCTATAGACCCATTCTCTAAAAACTATGAACAGGGAAAAGAAGACTATGAAAAAAGCTGCCCTTGCTAGTTTTTTGAAGGCAGAAAATGTGAAACAAAGGATCTGAGGAGAAAATAAAAAGCAGCTTTCAAAATAACACCACCCAAAACGCTGCTGTGCTAGGATGAAAAAAGGGGAAGGGGCATAAGAAAAAGGGAGAGGAGAAAAAGAAAAAAAAAGACGAAAATAAAAGAAAAAAGGTGGGGAAAAGAGAAAAAAAAGCCAATCCAACAGCTTGACTGTTAGAATCTTTAACACTGCCAGCTCACAAACCTGTCAGACATTTTCCTCCCATCTACTATGTTTCTTTCTTTAATTACTACAGTCCTTCTGAAAAGGGGAGGCAGAAGAAAAATTATGGCACTAAATTTGCATAACCGCACAACACGGAAGATTTATCAGCATTTTTTAACAGCCAAATCAGCCAAACAAATTGTCTGCAGGACTGCAACAGTAAGCTGTTGGAGTTCTTATCATCGGCAACATCACAAGTCTGTTGAGAGGATCACATCTTTTATTATAAAAATCAGTCACAATCCCCATTCTGTTCCTCGATCCCTAAAAAAACCCAAAAAACACCCACAAAAACCTGAGTGCTGCTAATTTAGCCTTCTCACTGAAGAATGAATACCAGATGAAAAGGGAGCCGACAGCTGGCCCTGAGCCAAAAAGAAAGCTTTCAGGCACAAAAATTGTCGACAACAATGTTTGTTCTGCGCTCAGAATTATTTTACATGCAACTCTGTACAGACGAGACAGGCATATCTGGCAACGCGGCTAAGAATATACATTTATGATGGAGGACACTGCCTTTTAAAAGGAGAAATAAATTAGAGATTAACGTCTTTTATGCAAGCTGCAAGGAGTAGAATTCCTGGAGCAATTCAATTCAGCTCAAGGAACAAGGTTTCTTTCAAAAAGTCACCCTTTAACTGGGAAGGGCGCTTCTTTGCAGGGAGTCTGAACTGAGAAATACGCAGCTCCTTGCTTTCTATTTATAGTCATTCAGGCAGTGAATAGCCTCATTCCAAATGCCACAAGGCATACTCACAACCTTTTATTCCAGAGACCTGATTTGTGTTTCATTTCAAAAAGTCCAGCCTGATGAAAAAAAAAAAAAAAAAGAAAAAAAGGGGGAGGGAGAGAAACGCATCATGCAACAGAAACACTTTTTTTTCCCTCCCAACTTTTCCTTTACGAAGCTGGTGCTGGAGAGTGTGGAAAAGAGGGTGGGAGTTTTTTTAGAAACATCCCTATGGGAAGGAAAGTGCAAGCTTTGGAAGCGCTGCATTTTTACTCATTTAACACTGAATGCTGGTTGCCCTGCAACTTAAGCAAGTCTGAGGGAAGGAGAAAAAGGAGTGAGGGGTGAAAGCATTTCAATTACTTGGCTTTGAAGGACCCTTCTGAATGAGAAAGAGACAGAAAACACTTGTCAAATGCAAGTTCAAGTGAAAGCCACTTCTGCCAATGAAGTGTGCAGATGGCTGTGGGGGTTCTGCTGAACCCTAACTGGGCCTCTATTATGTCTTTATTGCTCACAAAAAGGCAAGGGTCACCTTCAGTTTAGAATAAGTTAGCATCCTTTCCCACAGAATGACTCTGGTCAATCAAGCCAAGCAAAGGAAGTCCTCCTTTGAGTGACTGCTATCCCATCAGTGCACTGAAGAATTTTTAGAAAGGATAAATAGACACAAAAACCTTTGGTCTCATCTATACTACCGACATTTATCAGAAAAATTTCCCACCACTAAAGGCAATCTTGGGAGAACTAGGGTAGGCTGATGGTGGCTGTCATGTATGTCTGTTAGAATTCTTTCTTGTTAGGTCTGGATGATACAAGACCAAAAATAGTACTGACAGCTTTCAAAATTTCACTAATAAGACGTGGCATGAAAAGCAAGTTCTACACCTTTATTTTTAGTGTGTGTTCTTCAGAAACATGGGAACCTCAACAGGCCAGCCCATCACGCCAAGTCTCCTGTTTCTTACAGCATCCAGGTTCACAAGTTGCACAACCAAAAGTTGCAGAAATTTGTGCCAATAGGCAGCTGTAGTACCACCACCTGCTCTTCCAGGGTTGCTCAAGACCCAGCTGGAACTTTCCAATATGATGGAAAGTGGTGCTGTGGTGCTGTGAAATATCGTCACTAAGGCAGATCCCTTAAAAAAATGACCCAACAAAGCTGAAATAGAAGGAGGCTGGAATTTGTGTTTGTGGCACAAACTCTGCACTCTTCATTTGAAAAGCACAAACCTAAGGTCACTAAACACCAAGAAAGGGTGTGTGACATAGTCCCTAGTGGGTTCAAAGTAGAGCAGGAGAGGACTTTTTCCCAACGAAAAGTTAGTTTCCCAGTATGGTGAAAAACCAACCT
The DNA here is from genome assembly GCF_009829145.1 of Chiroxiphia lanceolata. Lineage (NCBI taxonomy): Eukaryota > Metazoa > Chordata > Aves > Passeriformes > Pipridae > Chiroxiphia > Chiroxiphia lanceolata. The sequence goes on along the minus strand of NC_045642.1, from coordinate 19,416,200 downwards.
ATCTGCTAGGGCATACTGTGCACATTGACAGAACTATTCCCAAAATATCAGAGAAACAAGTCTCTTTCAACACTGCTACAACACAGTATTCGTGGGATCACAACTCCTGGACAGTAAAAATCACCTTACCTCTAGGTTAGAGGTAAGCTGTATGGCAAAACTCAGCATTATTCTTGGAAAAGAACAGAAGAAAGTAGGAAAACAAAAGTATAAAAGGTAACAGTATTTAAAGGCAATTACTCATAGCTATTGGCAAACAACATAGCAAGTAATTTTGAGAAGGTTACCAAGTTAAAACCTCTCTCAACTATCCTACCTGCTAGTCTGACAAGGGAACTCAAAGTTACTCCAGTTTCCATAGAAGTCACCTTTTCCTCAGCAAATGGAAAAGATGCACTTATGCTGCACCAGAAAATACATCAGGTTCTCATAAAGGGGGGCTCATTTCCACACTTCATAGGTACACAAGCCTTTGTACCACTACATATAAAATTCCTCTTTTAAGTACAGGAAGCTGATCCCAGCAATGGAAGTAAAGCAGAATTCTCTCTCTAGCAAGTGGAAAAGGGTGATTTGATATCAGATAGCTTAAAATAATTCTTCAGGGAGAAAGGAGAGTCCCAAACATGTAAAACTCAAATAATTCTTCAACTTTGTAGTTTAATACATCCTCAGGATTTCCTCTCGATAAATATGGCAAAAGCTGCACATACAGAAGTAATTCCTGAGCACTCCACAAAGAGCAAATTTAGAAGCTGCCTGTCAGTCGCTGGTTTTTTAAGTTGCCCACTTAAAAAACTAGTACAAAACAATATAGTCCCTGGATAAATCCACAAGATTTACAGGTCTTTATGATAATTCAGCAATCCTAATAAATCACAAATGGTTGTAGACGAAAGTAACTTTATACTGGTACAAATTTGACTGTGGAAAGACTCAAAGCAGTATTTAAACTAGCAGCTGCCAATATTTGTGGATTTTTCACTTTGAAGCTAATGGATACAGTGCCAAGCTGGGCATATAAAAGTTTAGGAGAATCCCTGATCAGGACCATCCTATAGAGGTCCCTGCATAGAATGGTGATTCAATCAAAACATTATTTGAGAATTTTCTACTAGTGCATTAACTGCCATGACTAACAAAGGCCACATGATCTCCTGTATCATCTGCTGGGGACAAGAGGTCCATGCTGCAACTGCTTCTACACAAGGGAGTTTTGCTGCAAGGCTGGATTTGCTCTACTTCTTCACAGATGAGCATTTCTGATCATTTACAATGCTGAAGGCAAGGTCAACTAATATGAACCTTGCACTTGGAACAGAGAAACAGAATTTCTTGATGTTTTTCAGTTCCTGAAAATTGTAGAAAGGGATAAGAGAGCAGGCTAATCCAGCATCTCAGCACAGCTCTTAAGAAAAAATTCTCTTTACTACAGAAAAGATTTGCCTTTATTGTGGAAAATCCATTTATGCTCAACAGTAGCCCAGACAGCAGTCTTCACTTCAGACATGTAGCTGCCTTTTCCAGATGCATGGCCTGGACCATGAAGAAAAGACTGGCATCTTGAAATTGTAGTTAATTATCCGGGAAATTTCAGCTTAAAGAATTAAGAATGTGCTCATGGCACCACATGCTGCTGAGGAGACATGGTACAAGCCTTGCAGATGGAAGCTTCCACACTCCTGTCTACTGGGCTGCTTCATTTCAGCCCAAAGGTGATAAAGACAAGACTAAGCCTAGGTCATCATCTACCTGCAGAGGCACTCCCCATCCCATGCCATTCTATCCCATCCAGAACAGCAGAAAAAGAATTCTCTCAAGACTGCTGAAGAATGGAAAATTATATGTATCTCCAAGAGCACTACTGAACACAGGATCGAACTGGCCATGGTTCCTTTTAACAAATACTTTCTTCTTCAGTACTGTCATACCTTTCACTTGCTCAGGGCTCAAATCCAAGTTCGCCTGGTAGCCAACATTGAAAAGGAACAGGAGGAAATTCACCCTTTTAAGTTTATCTTCTTCCATTCAGTCAGTGAGCCTCTCTCCTCTGTGGACACTTCCTTACTGCAAAGGTTAGAGCAGAAAGGTGTGACAGGTCTGTTCTGATCTAAAGCATCTCATTTTGTGAACCTGGATCTGACTTTCTTCAACAGCTCCCACACTTGGTAACAGTCCTCTTAAAAGTAAACAAAGCTTATGTGGTGCAGGTATAAAATAACATATTGAAATTCCTAATTAAGCAGTAAGCAAAATACAGAGAACTTGATCTTTTAATTAGAAGAGTGGAGCTAGAAGGCTCTATGCTCTGAAACAGGATATGGACATTGTTTGTTGGCAGGTAGAGGACAGCTATATTTCTGTGTTCCAGAAAGAGGTAGCATCACACCAGGAAATCCTCAGTCAGAGTTCAGGGTTTAGAAACATGTAACACACCCAGAAGAGTTTAAATTAATTAGAAAGCTTTAAGATCTGAAATCACTCACCAATTTGACCTGCTGAACATTACAGGTTCAGCATCTCCGCAGTCTGTTCCCCACTACAGGCCAGTGTGTACAAGGCTGGACTAACTGCAACATTATTTCTATGATAGCAAGTTAGTCAAGAAAGATAATTCCAAGTATGCATGAGAAGAAAACTCTAAATTCTTTCAGCAGAGGAAGCTGAGACTCCACTAACACCCCAAGTCTGGTGATAAGTCCGACAGTGCAAGCAGAACACAGCCAAGAGGCAGATAAGAGAGTGGGGATTCCTGAATAAGAGAGAATAAAAGACCCTCTTCCCCTAGGTGCGAGGGCTTTCCTTCGTCTTCCTACAGGTGCACACCCCTCTGAGGCTTTATATAGTTTTGTAGAATTAGAATCTGTTTTGGTCAAAGGTACAGCTTTCTTCCCTCCCAGAAACTTTGTGTTCCAACCCATCAAAGTCCATCTGGGAAAAGCAAACATAACTAATTTGTCAACAGTCTTATCAAAGTCTGAGAACTGCCAGAACTCTGTGACAACATTTTAAGATAGTCTTTCCTCCAAATGACTTCTCCTATCCATTCCACAATGACTGTGTGGCTCCTGGTAAAAATCTGGTTCCAAGCTCACTAGTATAGATTATTCCCCTTCAAAACCTTAAAAAATAGTTGGTTATACATAGGTCTTTGGACATTGCTACAAATAAAGGTCTCGTGATAATGTTTACAAAACACATAGCAATACAGAGGTCTAACAGCTATTTAAAGTCAATAAAAACATAGTGGTATATAATGCTCACAAACCACATACACAACCTTCAACAAAAAACCATACCCAATGGCCCCAAACACGCACTCATGTCACTCCCTAACAAAAAAACAGTAGGGATGAACACATGGTTTGCTAGTTCAATTCTGACACATGCTATTCAAATTTAACATATTGTATGTCAGCATAATGTGATACATATCACTTTAGATATGTAGCACTTGCATCTAGAAAGGATATAATTTATAAGTTTATCGAAGTAAAAAGCATCAGATATAGTAAAAAGTACACGTATCATTCATCTAAGGACCACAGTAAGCGCTTCAATTAATAACATTTCTAACAATTATATTAGCTGGCATTTCTTTGCCACAGTTCTAAATAAAATCGAATGTCAATGAGAAGTTTAAAAAAAAATGACTGAATTTAAGGCTCCCTCACTATCATCAGCTGAACTGACTAATTAATGCACCTGCCTGCTTACAACAATTTAAGATCTTAGATCCATTCTTTCAGTCTCAGAGATCCTGTATTTCTTATTTCTATATCCATTTAACTTTTCTGTTCTCATATATATTACTATATAAATATGCAGTGTGGGGATTATTTACGTTAATATAAGTATAAATTCGGTCTTCTGAAATACAGTTATATTTATAGAAAAATAATGCTTTGAGATTTTTATATCTAATTAGCATGTAGCAATAAGTTTAAATTAGTTTTTCTCCCTATGAGATTTGCCTGTTTCAATAAATCAGTCCACAATATCTTCCAGGTAGTTTATGACACTACACGGTTTTTAAAATTCTTTGGTGAAAAAGGCCAATGCAAAGAAACACAGACACAAAAATGTGTTGGATATGAGAAAATGTCTCATGTATGACCTAAATATTTCATTTTTTAGGTCAAACGACTGGAAAATAAAATGTAATATGGAAAGTATACCTGGACTTGTTTAGAACTAGCAGCCTTATATTGGTTTGATTGTTAATTTTTTCCCCAGTACAACTGATTCTACAAATCCTACTCCTATTTAAGGTGCAAACTGTTCAAAATGTCCTTTTACACTATTTATGCATAATGTCATCAACAACTGTAAAGTTTGTTTCCTTAAATTTCAAGGACAGCCCACATAACTGCACCTTGGTAAAAAATTTCAGTGAACTCCAAGATTGTCATCAGGTGCTGACTTGCACTTTAAACACCCCATAAACTTGCAAAGAATTACTGTATGTGATTATGAAACTTCCACAAAAAAACAAATGAAGGACATTTGTCAACAGAGGGGAAGGGGAGGAGGGAGAGGAGGGGAAGCTGCCAGAAGGGATAGTCTGCCGAACATTTATTCCAAGAATATTGCACAAGCTTAAGTAGAATGCATACATAATAACAGGCATCTGAAAATTTCATAATTGCTCATTATGCAATTATACCTGAGGCACTTTAAGCAAATACACTGAAGAAATAATACATGGGAAAACCTGGCTTACCACAGAATTTTTTTTAAGGAGAATTAGGAAACTATACACGTGGGTCTTTGCTTCTCTCTCTGCTGGAACCCTGTAATCCTTATTAATCTGCTGTTTGTTCCTGGAAAGTAACTCTGTCAGTAAAATCCAAAGTTCAGCTGGATTAATGCATGTCCCTTACTTGTAGCTGAAGCTATGATTTTGACAGACACAACTCAGAAGTTGCTATCTATTTTTCATTGCCATACACTTTGTCAAACTAATTAAAAAAAAATAATTTAAAACCTGGGAATAATGTTACCACAGGGTGCCAAATTTGCAGTGAAAGCCCCGTAGGCTCCTGTCATGCAAAATTTTGACAAGCCTTGCCAAGTGGTTTCTTCAGGATGCAAACTGCTTGCAAAGTGACTGGGCCCTTTGTGTTGCAGTTGAATGCTGCAGATGGGAAGGTTAGAAAAGGGGTTTTGACAGGAAAGGTTAACTGCTGTTTTCACTCCGTGAAGCGCTACATGCACAAGTAAAACACAACCTCCTGGTACAGGATGATGCTTGGTGTACCCTCAACAGCTCTGCAGCATATTTTCTAACTGTGGAAGAGCACACCCAAAAGTAGTGTCAAAATGTGTTACCAAAACAAAACCAAACCACCCCCGAAAGAAACCAACCAACCAAACCAGAGATATTTACAGTATATTTCAAACCCAAGGTCCAGGAAGAATAGGACAGATGTCTTAAGCTTATCAAATTTCCAAGCTGTATAAAGTTCAGTCACTGCTTAAGAAGTTTATATATGAACAGGCCTTCCCAGTGAGAGTAAGATGACTCTCTGCAGATCTAAAACACTAGAAACCAGAGCAGAATACCAAGCAGATACATACAAATATGCACAAGCTCTATTCACTCTTGTTTTGTTCTATATGGAAAGCATTTGAAGGCATGCTATGTGATGAAAGCAATTCTCACCTAGAAGCAGTTTGTCAGAAAGCTACAGAAAAGCCTTCAAGAGTGCACTTTTTACATTGTCGAACATCAGCCTTAATATTACTTCTTTTCTGATGGGCTTTAAGATCAACTGTGCTCTGCACAGTAGTGGAGATAATGGTTTCACTTTATTCTATTTTGCAATACCTACACAGTGAGCTGTGACATTTTGAAGCAGGTGAAAGTAGGTGGGATAGAGGAAAACAGTGGAGATGAGAATTTTCTCATTTACCTTACACATTTTGCAGATCTTTGGTCTCTGGAAAATTTCCAATTTCTTCTGGAAATCTGGGGCTGTGGTTTTTAGATGAGAAAACTGTCAAGTGACAGCTCTGCAAAAGCCCGAGAGAAACTGACTGCTCTGAAAAGAAGGCTATGGGAGTAAAGAATGCACCTTAACAGTCAACTGCTCCAATGCAGAGCAATATACCAGCTCAGCCACTGTCCCTCTCCATTACCATCTAACAGCTCTTTGGGGTCCCATCTTCAGCACAGACAAGGCAGCATCTTCTTTGCCTTCTGCAGGAGAGTGCAGCTGCAGAGTGAAACTTTCTGAACTCTATAAGGGCTGAACAGTTGTTTGAAGACTTCCTTCTTCAGGAGCACTCAGCATAAATCTGAATGTCATTTTAGGTGAAGCAAGAACCCTCTTCTTGTAGTGTAGCAAGAGAGTAAACCACCCAAAATATTATCAGCTTTTTTTTTTATTGCTACCTAATGAGTTACAAAATAGAGTTACAGCTCTACTATCTACTATCCCACTCATGCTGGTTTTAGGTGTTACCATAAACTAAATTTATCCAGTAACATGCTTCAAGGCAGTTTTAGGTGCTTACCCAGAAAAAGAAAAATCCCAACACCCAGCCTGGTCAATTACAGTATAAAATATGTGCATCCTCGACTTGCAGTCAGCTGATTTTTGTTTCTGACAAGCAGTGGATGCAACATACACACAATATACATACAGAACAAATCACTGACACATCAACTGCATTGGCAAGCCACTTAAATGGCATGTTCTTCGCAAAAGAACACAAGCATGAGAAAATGAGTTTATGCTGAATAACTTCAGCACCAAGTGAAAGTGGAAATGCCCCACCTCACACACCCTACAGTGAGGTTTTGTGTGTACTGGGGCCATCAGAGTAGTACAAACTATAGTTTACTGGGAAAATCTAGAGTATTGACAGAACCTATCAAACACAAATCCTGAAGAAAAGGACTGTTAGGCTATAAATAGAGCAAAAGGAGTATTAAATGTGAAATACAATCCGTTGGATTGCTTCTATTTTAAAATATTTTCTTAGCACACTTTTTTCATCTTGTAGAGGAGTATTAACAAAACGAAGCTCTATTAGAAACCAACCTCAAACCGACCAGTATCTATCTGTGTCAGTGACTGTTAGTCATACAGCTCCTTCCCAAGTGCCATTTTAACTCACGCCACTCCAGAACAGATCACAACAGACCCTTTCACAGCACTCTTCATAGGTGTGAGCAAACACACCTTTTTTTCCCCATTATTTTTGATCCTAAATGGGCCTACTGAGTTATTTGTAAATACAGTCTCAGAAGGAGTCTGTGATAGTTAACAAAAGTAAACTCCAAGCATAAGGAGAAAAAGTGCAAAAATGGAAAAATAGAGGGGAGAATCTTAAAATGAGAATATTTACACCTGTTTTAATCTAAGAAAATGTGGAATCCATTGCTAGGAGCATGGCAATTTCATTCTTTATGCCATTAAAATGAGGTTGCACAATATGTAGGAATCAACATTAGTTACAGATGTCACAATTCAGTTCATCTAAAGCGTATCTTCTGTTTGCAAGACAAAGTGAACCACTCTCTTCTGTTTTTTGCAAAAAGAAGAGAATCAAAAAAAGGAAGTATAAGAAGCAAAACAAAACCAGAGTGAATAAAAAGTCCTTGCTTTGGGTTCTCTGATTTTCTTAAACTTTGATGTTAAACTAAACAGTATCACTGGCTTTGTTGCCTTACAATGAAGTGAGAAACTGAACAGATTGCCTAATCTAACCCCAAGAAACACATGGCACAACTTTGGTCCCAGATATAAAAGGCGGCATCTGCAGTGGTCCCTGTCCTGCAGGCTGAAAGGCAAGGGGAGACAGGACCTCTCTGATAGTCATCAAGCCCAGTATTAGCTACTGCCAAACACTGAAGTTAAATTTCTGGAGCTAGCAGACAGTCTTGTTTCCCCTCTTCCTGAGGGCAAAACCTTTAGAAAGCACAGTCATTCCTCAAAACGTATTTATCTAAATTATTTATCTAAAAATGCTGCATATGCTACTGCCTCAAACAACATAAAAACTAAATCAATTTCACAGGCCATGACCAAAGCAAAAAATTCCCTCTTCAAATTCAGGCACATAATGCCATTGTTTACAAAGCAGGCAGTACATTAAAAATTACCTCTTGTCCACAAATCTGGACATCATATAATCATTAACATCCTGAAATACGGCTCCCTAGGGCCCCCACATCCACCTGCTCCTGTACATGAACTTTGTATCAAGTCTTATGCACGCAGCAATTTTAGATAGTAGTTCCAAGCACCACAGACAAGTCAAAACACCTTTTAAACAGATTTTACCTGAGTGTCCCAATTTGTTGTAAAAGCCTCAGGTAAAAGCTGAGATTTCAAGCAATTAAATTACACTTGGAGCAATGTAGACATAACAAATATAACATTTCTTGTAGAGGTTTTCTGAACCACATTAATGTACTTCCTTTCTTCTCAAATATGTCTTGTTATGCTAAATATCATGTTAATATTAATGAAACAAAAGACTCCTCCAAAAAAAGATAAATGTATCCAAGAAATAAAGCTACACATGAGAATAGCACTTGTTTACTACAAATGCACCCAAGTATGGCTCTATTACTCACCTCAATTTTATCTGTTTTTGCATCTCCCCAGTAAAGCTTGTTTTTTTCAAGATCCAGTGCCAAGCCATTGGGCCAACCAAGGGACGTATTCACCAGAACTCGCCTTTCTGAGCCATCCAAATAAGCACACTCTATCTTTGGACTTTCACCCCAGTCTGTCCAATACATGTAGCTGTAAAAAAAGAGGGAAAACAGTTAACGCACTCAACACACAAGACAAAAACGTGTCAAGATTTGTCTTGCTTTTCAAAGAACTTTCCTTCTCCTTCCCCAACAGCAGCAGACAAGCCAACTCGAACTGTAATCAGTAATGACAATATAATATAAAGTTTGAGCACTAAATAAATTAAACTATTGAAAATGTGTGGTGGTCCAATTCTTTCCTAGTTAGGATAACACTGAAGACGTAGAGAAAATTCAATCTAACACCCAACGTATAGGTACATTGAACAACACTCTGTTTAGAAGTCATCTTTTATATGCACAGTATTAAAGGGATAAAGCAAGGGAAAATCAGTTATTTCCACAATATTTGACAAACAGCACACACACAGTTTCAGGAGACCATAAACTGGATCCAAAGGCCTACCACAGGGCTATCAATAAACACAAAACTTACCCCATGACAGGATTGAGCACTATGGCCCGAGGTTCATCCAGGTTTTCTGAGATAAGTATCTTTCTTGATGTCCCATTCAGCCGGGTCACTTCAATGCGGTCTGTTCCAGTATCAGTCCAGTACAGGTTCCTCGCCACCCAATCCACAGCAATACCATCTGGATGGTTGATTTCTGTGGTTACCAGAGTTTGTGCTCCAGCCCCATCAAGGTAGGCCCGACGAATTGCCCGGACATCATCATCAGTCCAGTAGATGTAGCCTTCCACAGGATCATAGTCTATGGCAATTGCATGTCTGATATTGTCTATCTGCAGAATAATGTCAGTGAAATCCGGCGTGTCCAGGGAAATCCTTCTCAAGTCAGTTCTTCTAGCGAGCAGCAAGACTTCTTCAGCACCTGGGGAGAAAACCATCCACGGTATCACTTCCATTGCTACTGATGTGAAAATTTCAATAGAGCACAGCAGGCTGTGAACTACTACTGTCACTATAAAAAGAGATTTCCTTAAATAAAGACATCAAACTTTCATTAAAATACAGACTTGTCTGTATTTTAGATGGCAACATCTTTCTCCTGGTCTTCAAATCTAATATGGATTATAGCAATCTCTATCTAGAATCTAATAAATAAATAAATAAATAAATAAATAAATAAATAAATGCATTGGTGAATGTAGGTCCAAACATTTCATCATGTTACACAGAATTGCTCAGCCAAATTCCCCACTAGCTGTATCGGTGCATTAGACAGTTTTCACACACACACCCTGCATAATAAATGAAAAGGGCTTAGAGAAGACTCAAGTATTTTGTAAACAAATTACATTAATGATTTGCTCCAGACAGCCCAACAAGAAAGCAAGTTACAACCACAACAAGTATTTATCATCTGGCCAAAGTTGATGCAAATCTAATTCTAAGGCAATAGGATTGCTGTTCTTTTCTCTCCTCTATTCTTCCTCCCCACTACAAAGTTCCACTGCTTTGGAAATGGTGCCAAACAACAACTTAGAGTAAATTTCAAGGACAAATGGCATCTTTAGTGTTGTCTGACAATGAAGTGGCAGCTTCTTTTATTAGTACAAAAGAAGGACACACAGTAAACATCCAGTTGCTTAACAGTTTCCCCACGCTCACCCATGCATGTACAAAAAGAGCAATATGTGGTTTTTTCCTGCTCTGTTATTAAATTGATGCTGTGTAGCTTGTAAACTGACAAGAAGTTTTTATTGTTTAGCAACACTCCAAAACTGGAAACCTGAACAGAAGTACTTTGTTGCATTTCATCCAGACCAGCAAACACCTGTAGGAGGCGGCAACTTCCAGTTCCCACCAACAGCCCAGACTGAATGAAAATGGCTATCATGGGACATACCTTTTGAACCCCCAAGGAATAACAGAAATTTAAAGCTTCATGAGAATACTCTTCTATAAATATTTCACACCTAGATATGCTTATGGAGTTCTGGAGTTAAATCTATTGCACGCAAAAACCAAATTCACATTAACAATGGATGTTGGACTGTGCTATTTGCTTTTGGGTTTGGAAATCAGGGCTTAGTCTCCAAATAATATCTCAAAAGCTCTAAAAAGAAACAGTGCTCAGCCTGCAAGTGTATAATGCAAGAAAGGATCTAGAAGAGCAGCGTTGTAACATCACCCAAACACTTTGAACTACCTCAAGAATCAGCTCCTGAATGAAGTAGTGCTGCTTTTCTCCTTGACATGGGCTGCTTGTCCTCACTCCTCTATCACCCCCTCTCACATGCAAGCGCAGCATGGGTGTGTGTTGCAAACCACAGTAAAGAGCTGATCTAAACAAAAACTAACTCAAAATAAATAAATCCATCAGCCTAAGTTAACAACCAGACCTGTAGAGCTCCACAAACACTTCCAATCAGTGTCAGCTGACAAGGTTTGATAACTACAATATCATTTGCACCAACAAACTCTGAGGGAAGGCTTGAAGGAGAGAAACAACAACTCAAGGCTCACAAACCATTTGGAGAAAAGGGAGGAGTTGAAGCCCATACATTCATGACAGCAAAGTAAGAGAGACATCTACCACCTGTCCACAATACACATTTTCTAACTTCAAAGGTTGCAAAATAAAAACAGGTTTTCAGGAAGAGTGTTTCTTATGCTTGAAACTTCTGCTCTCTTCTGGACATAGCAAACTTAGTAACCTTTCTATTGAGGGAACAACATGCCTCAGCAATCCACAGAAGGCATTACTAGCAAAACTATTCGTTTTCAAAAGCTTTATGAACGTCCTGGATTTTAGAACCTTTACTAAATAAAAACAATGGGATACCTAAACCACTTTTTGATATTTAAAATTATATTTTAAAATGGTGGTTTAATTCCTGAACAGTGAAAAATCAATTAATCATTTTCTTAAACACTGTGGTGGACGCAAATCCAATATAAAGCTTATACCTCCTCTTCTACCATGCTTCTTTGCTAGATGCAGATTTCAACAAATCATCTTTGAAAAATTAACTACCTATAATGGCAAACAGCACGAAAAAAGTGACACTGTTAACTACTTCATGGTAACTACTTCAGAGTACACCAAATGTGAGAGTTCCCCCACAGCTATTTTGAAAAGCTATTTGGAAACAAAAGCAGTCCATACTCTGTGATGCTGTTCTCGCTCTCTCCATCAAGGATTACCCCAGGAACAGTAGTCTCGGGGCTATGATGACATCTCTGGATTAGAAAACAGGTTAAAACCTAGATAATATGGAGAGAATCAACTCTATGCAGAAAGGGAAGATCTTCAAAATCAGTTGTAGTCAAAACTGATCTCTGTAGTGTTAAAGCCAGTGTTTTTATGGAGACTGTGTGACTAGAAAGGGTTTTAGATCTCTTCTGTTTCATTAACGTGTTTGTGTTGACATTTTCTTACAAGTTCCTAACCGGTATCGATTTCCATGGTGCTAAGTATTACACGTGCTTGTTTTATTCCAACATTACTATTTTTGAAGAACTTATAGTGTCACCAGACACTGGTTTATCCAGAGTGTGTTAGCTTCACAATGGCAGAAATGAAAAGCAATTCATGGCATATTATATCTTAATTACTATTACCTCCATATTACCTCCAACAGTATTATTATCCACCACCAAATAGTCTCTTTACAGGAAAAATTTTCCAAAGGTCCTACCCATTTACTTAAACACATGCAAATTAGAATTACACCCTAACAGTCAAAGAGGGGGAGAAAATCACTGTTAGAGAGAGCACCTATAAACCAGGACATGGACCTGCAACTGCAGAGGTCAGAGAGGAAGCTACAGCAGCACAGCAACTACAGCAGAACCAAATACCTCATGTAATGAGGTTTTATATCTAGCTTCTATGTTTCTGAAATATTTCAATTGTGGGAGTCAAAATAAAAACTCCTGTTTAGTCCAAGTTGAGTAAAAATTCAGGCCTCAAAACTCAACATGGAAAGGGGGATGTGTCTGGTCATCTAAGTGCTCTACAAACACAGAAGAGTTTTGAATTATATATTTAAAAAGACAGGGGCCAGGAAGGTGAGGTGGTAGAGTTGCCCTTTATGTAAGAGAACACCTGGAATGCACAGAGTTCTGTCTCGGGGAGAATGATGAGTGAGTTGAGACTTCATGGGTTAGGATTAAAGGGCAGACTAGGAAAGGGTGACATTGTTGTGGGTGTTTGTTCCAGAACACCTGATCAGGAGGAGGAGGTGGATGAAGTCTTTTACAGACAGCTGAAAGGAGCCTCAGAGTCACAGGCCCTGGTTCTCATGGGGGACTTCAGCCACCCTGATCTCTGCTGGAGGAACAACACACCCAGGCACACACAGTCCAGGAGGACCTGCAGAGATTTAATGACAACTTTTTGATACAGGTGGTGGAGAGACCATTGAGTAGAGGTGGGCTGCTGGACCTTGTACTGACAAGGAAGGACTGTCTGGGGATGTGAATGCTGGGGGGTAGCCTTGGCTGCAGTGACAAGATGGTGCAGTACGGGATCTTGCAATGAAGAAGCAAAGCCATGAATAAGGTCCTGATGAAAGCTAACTTTGGCCTCTTTGGGGATCTTCTTGGAAGAATCCCATAGGAACATGTCCTAGAGAAAAGAGGGGTCCAACAGAGTTGGTTAATATTCAAGAAACAGCAGGGCAGCTGTTCAGACACCCATAGCACTCAGGTTCATATCCATCTTAACTTCTGAATTTCTACTATATTTATGAGTCTGCAATCATAATCTTAATATTGAAGTACAAGTAGTGAGAAGCAGAGGGCCATCAAATATATGAGTAGCAACTGACAACACAGCAACTACCAATATTACATGTATTTCTAGGACTATCAACATTACAAACCTCATTGCATGGGAACAAACAGATAAGAATCAACTGCATATGTTTTGTCTCTTCACACAAGGGATTGCAGCTTCACCTTGGTTCACTGTGAACAAGGTCAGAGACAGAGGACGGAACTGGCAGTCTAAGGCCCAGAGTCTAGAGATGCTGATGAGACAATGGTTTGAAAGACACTCTTAACACCCCCTAAAATTCATAACTAATACCAAAACAGTCTACACTTCCTCAGAGCAGCAATAATTAGACTCAGCTTCATCTCATCCAGCTCTGTCATATGTTCACCTGTGCATAAGACCACACATTTATTTGCATACCAAGTAGTATTTTGACCAGGAACAGGACAGCTCAAACACCATGAATCAACTACATCATGACTACAACCTTCCTGCAAACAGAAGAAAACAACCTGTTTCTGAGACACATTCAGCTGCTCTGACTTCTTCTGCAGGCAGACACTATTGTATAAATATTCCCGACCTCAATTCTGTCCCATGGACATACATGGCTAAAAATGAACAGGGAGAAGAAAACTTCTCTCTGCTGACCAACCAACCAACCAACAAAACCACCACCACCAACAAAATCTTCACTTCAGTTGACAACTGGGACATTTTATTGGTGGTTGAACTGGATGCCGCTTGGTAATTTCTAACATATCTCTAACTGAGACTTAAGGGAAAAAGAAATAATAAGGGAAATGAGCTACCATTTAAAGTTCTGGCTTCTTGGCAACTTCCACTGTAGAGATGTTTAACATTAAGTCAAATATTACACAATGAGACCCTTGACAGACATGCATCCTTGAATGTTAAAAAACACGTGAACAGAGAAAATGTTACCACAGTGTATATCACTACGTTACACGCCCTGCTTGAAAGTCAGTAAAAGATCATTATAGTGGGTAATTTGATAGGTGCAAAACCCCCCATCCTTTATTACAATGTAGTTTAAAATTACAGTGTTAGTTATAACTATATCTGACTCCATTAACAAATTTCTGCTAGAGAAAAAGAGTTGGCAGCAGGCTCTGAGCACATCACAAAGAGATGAGAACTTTACATTGGTTCTGTTTAAAAACCCAGACAAACACGCTTGTCTGGCTCATTAGTTTTATCTGTATCATGGAGGTATTTTGATTATTAATGTTGGTAGGAATGTTTTCAAGGCTACAGAAGTGTTATGCTGTGACTTGCCTAATGTTATCCTAGATATCCTAGAACCTGCCTAATACGTTACAGCTAGCTGCTTACCTAGTGCTGAAGTGCTATGGCAAATATTTAATTAACATCATCTTCAAAATCCTCTCTCACTGCAGTCACTTTTCTAACCACATGATTAAGAGATTCCCAGCAAAATTGCTAACTGTTACAACATGGCCATATATAACACCACACAATGAACAAAAGCCTTTTTTGGGGGGAGCGGGGAATGCAAGTTATTCCAACATCACAATTGCAGCAACCAAACACTTCAGCAAAAAGCTTATGCAAAGTTTGCTATGCAAATCGTAGATCAGAAAACCAGAAGGAACCAGGTCCCTCTAAAGTTTCAATTCAGAAAGCGTTTTAAAATTAAAATGGTTTTCTTTTTTCAACTGGTTTAAACTTTGAACTATTTATTTTCTCTACTCTTTTTTAATTCAGCACAAGGTTTCTGCAGATCTTCAAAAGAAATTTTCAGCACGTCTAATATCCATAAAAGCTGATGAACTGTTCTGGTTAAGACAATCATAGAATGGTTTGCGTTGGAAGGGACCTTAAAGATCATCTACTTCCAACCCCCTTGCCATAGGCAGGAATGTCACTCACTAGATCAGTTTGCTCAGGGTCTCATCCATCCTGGCCTTGAACACTTCCAGGGATGGGGCATCAGAGCAATATCTGAATTTCAAAAAAGAAACAAACTAAAAAAAACAAAAAAACCCACCCCAACAAATAGAACAGAAAACAAAATAATACTGCTCAAGGCACTTATTCTCAATCCCTGAAGACTATATGTTCTATTTGCCACCAATAAATCCTATAGAAACAGGGTAAGAGCCTTTTTTTTCACTTATACATGATGCTTTCCTCCCATACCCAGTAATCAGTATTTTTAATATCTACACTAGGATATTGTCTTTGCTTTGCTTTGGTTGGTTTGTGCTCTTGTTATTAAAAATTCACGCTTCAGTGCTGGAAATGGTGACTATATTCTATTTGCAAAATTAACTCCAATCAGAGCTGACAGAAGCAAACCAGGACATCTCACCACCTTGACAAAGGCTTTTTTTATTCTTCCATTAGTCCCCTTCACATTTGAAAAGTAACAAGACATCTATAATACAGTAACAAATGTTCCAATTTATTCACCCAACCTAAACACGTAGACTTCAGTGGCTGCCTCTGCTAATCTTTGTCAGAAAATGCCATGCTATTCCTTTCCCATTTGTCTGTCTGCTAATTAGGCTAGAACAACAATCTACTGTGGGACTCATCGCCCAGCTTTATGTATATGCATGTGCATGTATCTGCACGTATAGACTCAGTCTCATCACAAGCAACTTCAGAAATCTCTATATTTGTGGGGAGAAAATCAGATAAACTGTAAAAATGGGAAAGCTTTTAGCTCTTCTTCAAAGAACAAAATGGTAGACACTTTTTTTTAAAGAGTGTGTTAAAAGCACTTTGACTGCTTTAAAGGCAACTCCTTTACAAGCTATTTGAGTACAGCAGTATTTCAGCAGTCCTGATAAACTAAAAAGATTTTCAGGAAAGCATGGGATTTTTTTGGTTGTTGTCATACAGTGAATTACCTGGCAAAGTTTCAGTGTAAGGCAAAAGGGGGAAGAGGGGACCAGACTATGGGGCTGAGAGAAAACTTCATTATTCTATATGGAGCCTATGAAAATTGGTACCACCGCCTTGCTTTTTAATAAGCTTTCCACAACTATGACATCTTGCACAAGGGTTCAGTATTAGCCACTCTTCACACCACAAGAAAAATGATGTAATGAAACCAACTGTGAGAGGTTTAAATCAACAACACTGTGTAAAATCCCATTCCTGCTCTTCAACTTCCTCAGAAAACAGTAATATTTAAGGAGTTAAACGAACTTTGGCAATACCTAGAAATAAATCGAAATTCTTTTTCTATATTCTCCTTGGATACTTAACAGAGCCAGTTGCAACACAAACAGCACTATGGATCCCAGTTAGCCCTTCATTTATCTTTCAGTCTGAGAGGAAGACAGCACTGCTTCTCACTGTGTGATAGTGGTGGGCTGCAAAAGGCTGGTGATGTACTCTCTAACTCGACGCTGCACATGCAACACACATCAGGGTTACCAATTTAAACCAAAGACTGTCTGCAGTGGGAGTATGCAACCAACAAAATAGAAACAGGAAAGGTTTCTTTGAAAGAATGTTTTGAGTGGCCACATTCAGACAGGACTTGATTTAATTGAAAGGTAAGTAGGCATAAGGAAAACTAACACTTGTGACAAAGAAAGGAAATACCAGAGCACTTACGTAACTCATAAATTACATCATATCTGTCTGCATGTTACAGTGAAAAGGCTATTGTCTACTGTTTCTTCCATTATCTGAGTAGCAGACTTCTAACAGTTACTTTGCCTGAATCAGGAAAAACACCTACAAATCAGAGTTTTGACACATTCATACAGCCACCAAAATGAGATCTCACAAATGGAATATTAGTTAAACTGCACAGCTGATAAGATCATTAGCACAAAGCAGCCGACTAAGACAAAAGTAATGTTTCTTCCAGAAAAAGCTGTTGCAACACAGAAATCATAGTTACCCTATTCTAGCTTAGAATGGAGCTTCTGTGAGTTTGTACACGCCCGGTGCTATACTTGAGAGCACAAAGCTTTGTAGAGTTACTACTGTCAGAGGATCAGATAGTAGCTCTTAGGAAGACTTACTCAAAAAAGCATTAGTATAACTGCACTGGTAATAACCAGAATCAAAGATCAGCACAATCATCTGGCTATCACTGTACCAAGCAGAGAATCTGCCCTTATACAGAGGTTTCATCCAAAGGCCTCAAAGCACTTGAACAACTAAATCTTACCCTGCACCGCCACCCAGCCTGAAGGTCCATATATATATATATGTGGAAAGATTTAAAGAAAGAGAAGAGAAAGCTGGAAATGTTAAGTGCTAAATCTGAATATTAGCTTATGGATATCATAGTCCAAGCTTCTACTCTTTATTAACAAAAAAAAAAAAAAGAACATTCCTTTGCACAGAATTTTTAATAACATTGCAAGCCATAGGAAAAAGGACAGGCCAAGAAAAAGTCTGTCAGAAATCCCTACCACCAAAAAAGGGTAGGCTTTGGATTGTGGTTTTTCCTCACAAAGCATGGTTTTTAAGTTTACATGTACCTATTCTCTGCTGGAGATACCCAACTCCACCGGCTCAGAGTAAGAAATCACTGACTTTAGAAGTGACATCCATTTCACCACCTACTTTCTCTTAAGCAGAGTTTTGGCAGTAACACTTTCAAATACTGATCAAAAATTCATTACAACTCAACAAGATACATAGCATTTAAAAAAAAAACCAAAACAACTGAAGAGAAATGCAGCAGTTTTTCTACAATCCTTACAAAAGAAGTCAACTTCTGTTGACTTCTAACTGCAGACATTTCCCACTCACTGAGACCTTGAACATATTAAATTTCTCTGCACTGTCGTCTTCCTTTACACAAAGAGAAATAAATACTTTACAACCCATGAGCCCTCTCTGAGGCTGGTAACTGTAAAATGCTTTGAAATTTAAGCATTATTTATTATGTTCCAAGTATGATGGAGCCACAGACAATTCAATTCTGAGCTGACACAATCAAGAAAAAACAAAACACCAAAACAAAACAAACAAATACAAACATTTGCAAATTAGAGTTTGCAAATCTAGGGAGCACTGCAATTTCACTGTTGCTACATTGATGCAGTAAAATAGAGCTTGACCACCCAACGTTTGAAGAGGCTGTCAAGCTACAGCAGCTTAACAAGTTATCACTGGGTCTCGGTAACTTTATCTATGTATGTAGCTATCACATACTGAATGCAAGATAACAAAGTTTACACATAAACCTTTTCAGTGCAGACCCGGGGTGTGGTTCTTTTGCAGCATAAAACCAGCTTCAATGCAGAGAATCAACAGTGTTGAAAACGGGAGTGTCCCTTTTTCCTTTATACACACACACACACAAAACCCCCCAAACCCTAACCACAAACAAAATAAACTCTACCTAGACAGTGTTTCAGAGTCCTGGAAAGTAGTCATCAATTTGAAACACGCACCAACAAAGCTTGAAAAGAAAATTTCATTCACTAGCCCTGAAAAACCACTGACAAGAAGATGATATGGCAGACCTTCAAGAATGCTCCTCACGGCCTCCAGGTTTCTTCCTTACAGTATGTTTCTAATGGCTGTTATCCAATGGAATTAGAAATAAGGCCATTTCCATATGAGGTAATTTCATTTGCTCGCTACACAACATACTCCCCATTTAGAAGGATAAAAGTTGCTATGAATAGAAAGTAATGCAATCTTTTGATATAAATCAAATAAAATCAACATACATTAAAAAAGGCAAGGGGAAAACAGACTCAAAACAAACAACATCTACACATGAATGAAAGGGGAAAAAACCACTCATAACATTTTTATGAAATGGAGTAGAAACAGAAGAGGTAGCCTCTAGATTTCCTGGACTCTTCAGGTACCCATTGCTGGACAGTTTTTACTTACAAACTTACAGTTTCAACAATTCAACATAAGCAAAAGAACACCTTTGGGCGTGCAATAGGGAGAGAGGGAGTGAAGAAAGAGTCCTCCAGTCCTTCTAGTAACATCTCCCCATGGCAGTCAGACACCAGGCACAGGACAGAAGACATCTAAGAAGTAAAAGTATCTTGCAAGGCCATGTTTTTCCACAGCGGCATTTCAATCACAGAGTTAGCAAGGGGGAGAGACAGGTATCCAGTCAGCTGTCAAGCTTCTAGTAAATAAGGTAAAATACAGTTTTCTTTTTGTTTATTTACCTTGTGACAAACAGATTAGGACTTAAGTGCTGCTTCCCAGTACAGCCGCAAATCAATGCCAGAATATAATCAGAGTTTATTTACTGATATGGAAGTTTTCTCTTCCAGAACCCCCCAAATGCTAGAAGACTCCAGACAGTTATCTTAGATTATTCACACAAGACCAGCAGAAGCTTTCTCAGGTACTTAAAAGAGCTGATTCTACAGCAATTATCCTTGATAACAAATGTCTCCCTAACCCTTCCTTTTTGCAAAGAGGCTGCTCATCTCCAATTAGCAGCTGATCTACTTAATCAGAAGGTCTGGATTAGTCCATACTGTTCCTCTTTATAAACCAGGAAAACATGTTTAGCAAAGAGACCTTCTCGGGTGGTTAGTTCGCATGAGATAAATACTTCATAATGAAAGTATTTGTCTGCCTGCTTGTCTTGTTTGGAGACTTAGTTGCTGTAATAAGGTAATGATTGCTCAGCCAAGGAACCTCAGACAAAACTTTTAAAATGTATGATGTGCACCAAGAAACACACAGGAGATGTGAAGGAAGTGCCTTAACATTTCTTCCTCCTATACTATCTCCTGCATAAAAAACCCCAGTATAATTCCTGCAGTATTTGCCAGAGGTTCCAAAACCACTGTTTTCTATTTTGCAATGTGCAGAATGCAAAGGAGAAATAAGACACCGAGAATATTAGCCAACTCTGATCAACTGCCTCAACAACAGGATCAAGGATAGATAGGAGAAGTTAACTCTTCAAACACTGAAGATAGCACATTTTTCCCTAATTATGAAATTGTGTGTGGGTTTTCTGTTTTTTCATTTGGGAAAACAGAATTTCTCGGTTTAAGAAACTACAGCTGCCACACCTCCCTGGCAGAAACCATTCAGCTTCTATCACCACATGATATTGACTCAACAGTCAAAGCTCTCCCATTTTCAGGCAAATAATTGTTGCCTTCAACTGCAGAAATGCACCTCTAGTGTTCAGTTGTTTGGGTTTTTTTTTTTAAACGTTATGTGTCTTGAAGTCAATGTGTCATGTCTCAAATGACCACTTACGTTCTGACATACCAGGGACAAGACTACTGCAAAAAGTAGCTGGCTAATTAAACATCTGAACAGATATATCTGAAAGGAATCAGATTTTTACAAAGTACCTATCACTGGGAGGAGGGGGAGCAGAAAAGGAAAGAAATTCCCCTTTTTACTCCTTTAAAACAACCTCCTACCACTGATTAATTAAAAGAAGGTTCTAAAAATGAGTAACTTTTTCAGTTTGACTCACACTATGCTTAAAGCTAAATATACGGCAACAGCTCTTATTGCTGGCTTAAAGGACTGCTCACACTGATGTACAGTATGAGTTTAATTTCCATATCTCATGCAGTGTAAACCCTCTTTTCTGTAAGGGTAGATTTGCAGGTGTAAAGAAGCCACCAAGTTAATTGAGCATTCAGGTACCTGTTTCAACGTCAAACTTGCCAGCTACATCAGCAGGCCATTCACAGGTATCATGGGACACACAAACACTAACAGTTCCTGCCCTTAAGCATTTATAGCATACACTAAGTGTATATACATATATATAAACATTTTTTTAAAACACTCATACCCTAAGTCAATTTAATCCAAGAGAATAAAGCTGATCCTCTTTTATTCATGATAATGTAAGGAATTTAAAATATAACATAACAACTATAAACACTTTAGGGTTACTAAAGAGCTCCAAAAAATATCCAGATAGGATCCTGAATGCATTTCCTGGTCCCAGAGAAACTTACAGGAGCTTTCCTGTGATTCAGTAGGGTCAAGTTTCCACTGCCATCATGAAACAGACAACTCACCTATCTGTGCATTTTACACAACTTATCAAATCATCTCGAGACTATCTCTAGCTTAAGAATAAGAAATTTAAACTTTAAAAGGTCTTTTAAAAATATTATACATGTTTATGTGTAAAATATATATAAAACATCTGACAAAAAATAAAACTGAAATAAGCAAAAGTCACAGAAGAAAAGAGATGTGCTAACAACCAAAATAGTATCATTTAGTCATGTAGGGGACCAATGAGACTTGTCACTGTACCAAAGAATTTTCTATAGCTGTATTCAGCTGCAGTATCTAATATCTCCTGCTTTTCAGAGGGATGCAAATATATCCAAATTTCCTTTATTTCTGCTCTATACTTTCCTCTCTGTCAAATCTTAAAGCAAGTCACTAGCAGGAGTCAATGTAATCTTGGATATTTACCCTTAATATATTGACCAGCTGAATTTTTTTGCACAGCCTTTAGGAAGCGGCCCTGACAGATGCAATCCTTTACCACGCATTGCAAGTACAGCATCAGCTCACAAATCTGTCCCCAGCACACAGGCATTTACTTTTTCTGAGTTCAGTAATAATATCAACATAAGCAGAAGCTAAGGTACCATTACTATATCGTTGTTTTTGCAGCCAAATTATTTGTCTTCAGCTATTGCAGAAGATCATTTATGTTTTTATTGCCCTTCCTGGAGATGGTTTTGCTCAGTCTACTTACAGTCATAGAGTATCTTGAGTTGGAAGGGACCCACAAGGATTACTGAGTCCAACTCCCTGTTCTTTGCAGAACCACCTAAAACTAAACTACACAACCAAGAACATTGTCCAGACACCCCCTGACTTAGATCTACACTGAGCAATGCATAGCATATTAAAAGAACATACCTCAGTTGGCACTGCCCTTACTTCCAGGCATCACTCTTTTCTGCAAGCTTCAAAATACCAAAAGCATTTCTCTGAAACTATAGTAAACTTGGAGGCCATGGACAGAGAAGGGTTATCTCATATAATGAACATCAGGCTCCTACTGGTGTTAAAGATCAGAGCCTGGATTTAGCACTAGAAGATAGGAGCAGTCTAGCTATAACGGAAGACTGCTGATGCAGTTTACCACTAAATGCTTCCCCCCTGTCAAACACTTATTTAAATTGTATTTGATGTCACATTTGTCACCTATTGCTTGCACGGCATGCAAATACACCCATACCTCAACCACCCATATGCCTTCTTACCAAAAGGTGTCTCGTATTGCTTTCAAGTACAAGAAAGGGAACAGAATCATGACCTTTCTCAGCACGAAAACTGGAAAGTCAATAAATCAGGGTAAAATTAAATCTCAAAGAGATTTCAGTGTCACAGAAAGGTTTGGGTTGTTTTGGTGTGGTCTGTTTTTTTTGTGGAAGCAAGTACAAAAAGATTCCTCTTAATAGAGACTTAAATTTGATTTGAGAAGAATTTAGATACAACAAATGTGTGTAACACTCGGGAATGTTTGATTTATGATAAGTACATCTGCCACAGGTTGTATAGGAAACAGAGAAATCACTCAGCACAGAATGAGCAGATAAAGTAACATCAGGCAACTTCCTTCATATTAGAGAGTAAAATACATCATGCAAAATTAAAAGGAAGACTTTACAGAAATTAATAGCTTCCCCTCTAAACTCCAGAGAAGATAAAGGAAACAGAGCTACTGTTTGCATGACTGCTTTTGGTTAATCTAGTGGGCAGCAATACAAAACATCTACCTGCACAAAACAAGTACACATTCCCAAAGAAGAACATATACTTCATGCCAGTTGCAATCTATCTATCTATCTATATATATATATTTAATATCCACTATTAGCGATGGATATCTACTGTAGAGCTAATTAGAACAGAGAGAACACAAGAATGAATCAACACTAAAAGCCAAAAGTACAGAATAAAGAACTAGTCTTTTAACAGAGACCCAACAGTTACGGCTCCAGCGTATCAACAGTTATATGTTTAACAAAAATATAAAAATCCAAAGTTTCAGAGTTCCAATACATACAGATGTAACTCTCAGAAAGGCAAATACTGGCACAGCCTGTCCTCAAATTCATGTTTTTTGTTAATTACATAGGCCCTTTACCATTCAACACCCTTTGTAAAGAGCTACAGAGCTCTCTCGCCTGAACATTACCAACATATGTATTCTTCAGTATTCAAGAGAGCTGAAACCGCCTAAGAGCCTCAGGGCTTTTCTGTACAAGAATTCTTTCAGACAGATATATACAGTAACATTATATAGTTACATTTGCACCAGTAAACTCCCCATGTGGACAGAGACTTTGAGAACAGAATGCTTTTTCTTCCTGCAGACAAACCCTCAGTAGTATTTGTGTAATTCACATAAAAGCTTGAAGTCAAAGAAACTCAAGTGCCCAAGTGACTCTGTACTTTTGCACTTTTGCCCAAGCCAACACGGAACAAAATGAAGAGGTACTCAACATCCTTGCATCCATAGCTCCCGCTACAACTTTACTACAAAAGGCTCCTGTGGAGAACAGAAAGTCAGTTCTTTGCAACCTAAGAGTTAATTAATAAGATGGGAAAGAGAAGCACATGGATGTTGGCATAAGGCAGACAGGACAACAAAACATGTGGAGCTTGGGAAAGAAATAACCCATAAAACTGAACCAAAAGGCCACATTCTTATGCAAAACCAGATTTCCTGTTCTCGTCCCACTTTTTTGCCCTCTTTGACAGAACACCCTTGGCAGATTGTCTCGCCTGACAATGGAAAGGTGAAAGCACAGTATAAGCAGTTGCTCCTGCTTGTGCAATCCAACAAAATGCCAAAAGCAGGGTGACCTTCACTCCCGCAGCCAGAAACACAAGGTCAATATGAACGTTTAAAAAGGTTGTCCTGAGCATTCAGCAAGGTTTTTATAAAAACTGTGAAAGGGAAACTTTCCAAAGCTGAAGGAGGAAAGAGAAAGGTCTTTCAGCAGCTGCAAGGACTACCTTATAAGCCTTTCAATTGCAGCAGGATGAGCTAATAAAGCTGGCCCTTAAACCCTGGAGGTTCAGTGTTTAAATTGTGATTCAAATTCACAAATGAAAGGCATCTATTTTATGCTTGCTCTAGTACACAGACAAATCAAGTAACATCAGAAAACTATTATAGTATTTGACTAAACTCAAAAATGCACTGGAGACAGGCAGCAGACTAGGCAGAACATTCTCCAAAACCTTGCCTCCCACTGTCCTACCATCGTATCACTGTTCATTGACTGCTTTTGTAAGATGCACTTTTAAAAGAGGCTTCCTGGTCAATGACAGAATCAAGCTTTCAAAGTACACCACTAGGCTCATTCAACCTGTGGATATGAAATATGCATCTAGTTTTACTTTCAATTAAAGCATATACTCTAGCTATTATTCTCTAAACAGCTTTCTACTGGTGATACACAAGCCTCTTCTGGGGAACATGGAACAGCCACCTAGAACATTATTTTCTTTAACTCAGTTATCTCAACAACTCAGCCACCACTTCTGTATCATTGACCTCTACTGGACAATGAATGGCAGGGAGCAGAAGTCTGTCCACTGTCTGAATGGAAAGATGTCCTACACTAACTTACTTCTAATAAAATTCTTCAGCAATGGGTTCCACATACTACTTCATTCCTATGGAGAACTGGCAACACTAAACACAGTCAAAAGTCTCTGATTTCTACAAGGGATTATTACTTCAGTTCATAAAAATCACCATTTTTGGTAGCTTGGTGGGAGGTTTGGATGCAAATGACATTTCAGTGTATCAGGCAGCTCCTCTCAGGTCATTTCTTCAAGGTTCAGCTTTGAAGCACTGAACCCAAAACAAGCCAACACTGTGACTGTAGAAAAGCCAAGCTCTTACCTGCTTTGCATGTTCTGCCATCGTCTTCTAGCTGCACACCAGTGGGACAGGCACAGCTGTAGAAGGGGTCTCTTGGAGACAGCAGGCACAGATGGGAGCAACCACCGTTGTTTTCTTCACATGGAGTGTGAACTTCAAGAAACCAAAAAGATTTATTTTCGTTTTTCTGGAAGCCCTAAAGCCCTCTTTTCTCCATGAGGAAGAAATAATAGATACCAAATAACTGGCACAAGCTTTAGTGCTAAAACACAGACGAATCACAACACAAACTGTCTGATTTCCCACACCATTCCCCACCTCCCCACCCCCAGCATCCTACTTCTAGGGGTACCTAAACTGAGATGTAAGCAGTTGGTGGGGTGATCAGTTCTATGAAAGAAAGGAAAACGTAATAATTTGTACAATTCCTACATTACAGTAGTGTTGCATTTTGGAAATATCTTTTTCTTTTGCAAAACTTTTACAGCAAGACATATCCCTGAATCATCAGGAAATCCAGAGGAGCAACATGTAAAGTCGCAATTCTGAATACATAAAAGGAAAAAAAGTAGGGAAGGAGATGTGTACAGGACAGAAATGGACATAACCAAATGTTCCTATCTCTTCAGATGGGGAAAAAAATGACAGCAAGACATGAAACTGTAATCATAAATAATTATGGATAATATTCTCACTTATTAAAAAAAATACTTGCAAGTTGTGCAAGATCTCTACAAAATTGCAGTTTGAGTAATCGTCTGGACTACTTTAATATAAAAGAACAAAATTTACAGCTCATTTGACTTTGGTTTCTTCCACTGACAGTCACAGAGCAAAAAAAGGGTGAGGAAGGAATCCAAGTCTGATCTTAATGAAGTCAATGGCATCTGAGCTATTTTCAGCATATGCTATTTCCCCGTGCGCCATACTTTCTTTGTGACTGACTCAGAAATACTATGACCCAAGCCTGGGACATTTTTGGAGCTAAAAGCAATGACAAGAATTCAGCATAGACAAACTCTTATCTGGAGCTGTGAGATAAACCAGGGTGCTGTGCATACCCAGCAACCACAATGAAAACTTGCTTATGTTCCATCACCAAGATAATCTCCAAACTCCTTTTGCTTACTTTCAAGCCTGTTTCCTCACATCCTATAAACTTCATTGGAATAACAAACGTTATCTTTAAGGAAGCAGAATTTACAGTTGGCATAAATAAAGAAGCCAATACAAATGGCAAGAATGTCTTCCCTAGACGAGAGCTGATTCTTCCCAGAGCTACATCAGAGCTACATTCTACAACATTACTTTTAAATCCCATTCAAAAAAAAAAACCTAGATCAACTGCCACATGGAATCACATGCACACACAAAACACATGCAGCCTTACTTGAATACTCTACATGTGACTTCCTCTGAAGCAGCATCATACAGTATCAAGAAAAAACATACATGTTCATCTAAAAGCTCAAAACTAAATCCCTTCCATACTAAAACATTCACAAACTATTTGCTATATATTGAAGATTACCACGATCAAGTCTGGACTGCAAAAAATGCACTTATAAGTACAATATGAACATGACATATTTTGTGGTAATTCTACTCATTAAAAGAAAAAAAAAAAGTCCTGGTAAGCACTTTTTTCAATTGTCTTTAAAATAATGGCATTGAAAAGACACCAGGTGGATCAGTATCATTCTCATTCAGATTTTCCAAACCAAGAGAAGTCACTGAAGTACTGCACTGGATTTTGGATTTTGTTAACAACTGGGATGGTGAGTGAACTTGTACC
This sequence comes from Chiroxiphia lanceolata, assembly GCF_009829145.1. Taxonomy (NCBI): domain Eukaryota; kingdom Metazoa; phylum Chordata; class Aves; order Passeriformes; family Pipridae; genus Chiroxiphia; species Chiroxiphia lanceolata. Next base: position 19,389,090 of record NC_045642.1, on the reverse strand, counting down.
AATTCAGGTTGGAATTTTCAAAGAAAGGTACAGGATTCAAGCATTTACACCTTTAGCAACCAATCCCCTCACAAGTGTGCACAACCTTAAAACTTCACACTAGCCACTTTTCTGATTAACATTTTTCCTGACAGGCAAGTAACAGCCATGCAAAAAGTTTCAGGGAAAAGGAAAACATACAGTATGGCTGCCGGTCTGGACTTAGGACCTGGATGTCCATTGGAGAATACAGAGCAGACAATATTTCTCTTCTTTTCTCTCCCGTCCTTTTGTTACAGGCGTGAATGGAGCGCGTTTGCCAGTCCGTCCAATACAAAGTGTCCCCAGACAACGTCAGAGCAAAGGGATGAGTAAGACTACCTTCAACAACTTTTTGCCTATGTGAAAGAAAGAGCAAGGATTAAAAATGGATTGCTTCCACTTGTTATCATGCAGAATGAAGACCTAGCTTTGTAAAACTCATATAGGAGCTGTCGCCTTTTAACAAATTCACTGGACCAAGAGATTCGCTCGGCGATAAAAGTGACAACAAACCGAAAAATGTAAAATAAGGCTATTTGCTTTCATAGCAATAAAGACACAAACATACTGGATTTCATAGTATCAAAGTATCTGATTCAATTCTGCACTGACAGCTGAAGATCCTTACCTTCAGGAGTTGTGCAAATACCCAAACACAACTGACTTTTCAATGAAACATAAGTCCGAACACTGCCTCTCCAACTAAAGCATTACAGGACAACTTTGTCCAGAACTTCAGTTGCACTGAGTCCTTTTTTGTAGCAGACAAAGGAAGAAATTACCTAAGAGTCTCACTAAATTACCCCTCTTTAACTTAGTCAGCAGCAGAAACAAATATTTTTCAGATTATTTTTCTAATGTAGAGCAAGGGTCACTTACATTTTTTTCTAAGGTTAAATATTTATAATTAATACAAATCAGAAACATTTCAAGATGTTTCTTCAATGAGGTCATTCAGCCACACTTCTGAGAATGCATATATTTTCACATTGGTTATTAGCTGAACTGAGAGCCAAAAAACACATGACGTTTCTACCCTGTTTTCACAGGATCCCCAAGTTTATACCTATTGCAATAAATTCATATAATTTAGATCCAAGAGTTTTAGAGACATTTATTAAGTCAGAGAAAAGATACTTGACAATTCCTTTATCAAAACACTATGTAGTCAGTTTTCAAAAAAATTATGCATTTTATGTTTACAAAAAGGCATGCCCACACCTTTCAGACCAGTTGTGCTATGACACAACAAACCAGTAAGTTATTCACCAAACAACTTTGAGAAAGCTGAAGTATCAGTGTCATCCCAAAGGAAAGTGACAAACTTATTTTTCTTATACCTATATTCAGATCTGCATTCAATTTTTTTCAGTTGAAGGGATTTTAGGAAAAACAAAAAACAGCTAACATTTGGCAGGGGAAGTATTCTGTTTTATTTTGAGCAGCATAGGTACTTATTTGCCTTTTCCAGGTTGGGGGGGAAATAAAAAAAGTACCCCCAAAATTCTTGACATATATTCAGACACAGGTAAGTGCAAAGTAGACTGACACATGCAAACAACTATTAGCATATACATGAACAACGCAGATAATGTGGAAAAAAGAAAACAAAAATATTAATAATCTTTCTCTTCTAGAGATAAAACTGAAACTCTTCTAAAATTTCTCTTTCAAATTATCACTACTTCACCATAAAACACAATAGAATAAATATAAACACTAATTTCTCCTTCCACTCTCACCTTTGCTGTTTCTTTTTGACTAATAACAGCAGTGGCTGTATTCTAATATCATAACAGCTGTTTTCCACTATATATTGCCCTATTTCCATCATTCTTAGATATCAAGTCTCCCCTTCTCCTGTAATTACATCCCTTGAAATAGTTCCAGCCAATGTGCTTGCAACTGAAGCTTGCTAAGATACAAGACACAGATTGCTCCAGTAAAATTAATCCACCACACAGAACAAAAATTTCCTTTTTATTTGAATTCTGAAGTAATTCTGAATTGATTCTGGGACGAGAAGAGTGGAAGCATTTGAAACGCTACAGATTTTTTTACTGACATGTATGAGTGAAACTTATTTTACTCCATGCTTAAGGAACAGAAGCAACTTCCAAAGTTATCATCTAGTCTGAACAATTACACAAGTTACTATATTCAAAAATGCCTAAAAGTTCACATGCAGTTAGCCATAAAGAACTTTCAGAGTGCACCCTGTACAGGAATATCCTGACCTCAAACATGCATTTACATACTCTAGCAGTTGAGTAAAATATGCAGGAGTGAGCCAATTTTTTTTTTAATGCAAAATATGTTATTTTTTCCTAAAATACGATTGGATTGATGGTTCAACAGAAATCTGCTTCGGAGGTGGTGCACATGCACTGATCTATCACAAAGTAATTTGGACAGACTGATGGAACTAGTGTATTCAAAGGCTTGTTCCCTTTTAGGGGGCCTTTCTCTACCTTAAAATGAGCAGAATAGATTTCAATTGCCAATTACAACTTTAGGGTTTACACATACGTCTAAATAAAGTTTATACAATTTGCATATACGTCTGATAACCGCAGAAGCAGCCTGGAAACCTTACACTCTGCCACTCACCCCCAGATAAGACAAACACATTCATGTTGTTAAATGAAAATCTTTCTTTTTGCCTACGAACCTGCAGCCAGCCTTTGAGTTACCACTGCCTTCTGTAAAGGCCTTTTCCCTTGCCTATACTTCTGACTGTCAGTCAGTACTTGTCACTTACAATGCCACCATTATCTAACTCTTACATACTGCTCTCAAAGGAACCTCAGTGTTTTATAAAGGACCTTTATAAAGGTCAATATTGCTATTCTTCTTTTATGACTGTGAAAATCAGGCACAGAAGGAATCTCAGTAAAAACAAAAAAAATTTTGAAAAACACCATGCAAATGCAATGGTTTTTTGTGGGAGGTATATTATTTTATTATACAGAACTACATAAAATAAAACTCCTCCAACTTTTTACCAAGGTAAAATGATTTTATTAACACCGACGAAATTTTCATGATTTCATGTTACGAAATCATGAAAATGAAAATGTCATTTTATACAATCTGAAGACCAAAACCAGATCACAATGCAGAGATTGCTTTGGCAGGACATTCATGGCATATTACACTCACTCTTCAGGACCAATACAACCTTCCCATTGAACACTGCACAGAATTGAAAATGCAATCTCAAATGCATAAGTCTGCCCTGTCTGAAGTGTCACTTCTCTGTGTCTACAAAAGCCAAAACTCAACAGCACACTTGGACAGGAGCCACCAAACAAAACTTCCACAGTGTGCTTTCCATCAATCTTTATAAAAATCTGCTTCCTAATTGCTTGCTATCTGAAGCAACCTGAATTTGGTTAATTAATAGGCATGGCATAAAGGACATCTTTGGATAAGTGTGTCTCAATGTGTATTTTCTGCTGGAAAAAAAGACATTAACAAGACTGTAAAATCCCAGTCACTAGTTAAATGTTGTATTGCCTAGGAGCAAGGATAAGCATCTCCAACTGTTTTCAAGACAAATAAAAAATCCTACTGTACAAGAAGGCGATGAACAGTCTATAGGGAAATACTGATACAAATAGTCTTACTTTTAAAACCAGTTTTATAGTATGTGAGGCTACTTTTTGCAAGGCTATTAAGAATTGCATTTAAACAGAACACTAAGGTATCGGCATTATTCCAGACTACTGAAAAAAAAAAGTCTCAGTTCAAAATGAATACATGAAATGAGAAATAACTTACACCATATTATTGATTAAAGGAAACTTACCTAAAAGAACCATCCAGATTTGCCCTATGAATGAAACTCAGTTTTGCATCAGCCCAGTAAAGTTTCTGCTCGTCAAGATCTATCGTGAGTCCATTTGGCCAATAAATATCTGAATCAACAATTATTTTTCGCATGCTGCTGTCCATTCCTGCCCGTTCTATCCTGGGTGTTTCACCCCAGTCAGTCCAATACATGTACCTGAAAAAGACATACATGAATTAAGCCACAATACACGCTGGTTAGCTTTAGGAACAGAAGGGATAGCAACTCCTTGCAAAGCTTATAATGGTATATACGTAGAGGAGCATATAGACACCAATGTTTGTCCCCAAAACTTTAACAAAATCCAGTTCCACAGGGCACAAAAGACGTCCTTCATGAGATCATCTCTCACAAGCATTGTCTCTATATTGTGTTACTGTTCTCTTAAATGTTGGGCAGTACTTGATTATCATAAGCATTTTTAAGTGAGTATCATCCTGGTGTGGCCAGTTATTACAAGTTAATATCCTAAATCCTAAATCTGTAGCAACTAATTACCCATCCAAGAAGGCAATAGCCACAGCTTAACTTCCTTTTGCAAGTCTATAGAGAAAAAAGAATAAAATCAAGTGCCCTGAAATTTGTTTCTCCAATAAATAAAACACAAATTCATGCAGACTTGGAAAGACTGCACTAAATTTTTTGATGTTTTTTCCCCCTTCCATTCATGTCGCAGTTTCCCTGTCACTCCACCTATGAACAACTTAAGTAGCCTGAATAGACATTAACAGAAAGGACCAGATCGAGGTGTGGCAAATCACACAATATCTGCATGAAAAGCTGAGAGTGTGCAGTTAGGAGAGAAATTGTCTGGTCAGAAGAGGACAGTCAGTTCACAGCTGGTAAACATTACCCAGCATCATAAATCCAGCTTGCAAATTCAACATGCCAGTGATGCAAACACAACACAGCCAACTCCTAGCACAGCTACCTCAGGCCAGTCAGAGAAATTATATTGCTTTCCCAATGCCAATACAGCTATTTGGGGCATGGGTCTGTGTCAGGAAGTGTTTCACCTGACTGAGCCCTCAAACAAAATTAAGTGTCTGTGCACTGGACCCACTGGACCCAGGCTCCCTGTACTGTATTAGATCAACAGGACTGCCAGATGGGCACCACCTGGGTAAATGCACTAAGCTGCATCTAAGCTAAGTCCTCCTGGCACTGGAGCTCCAGGAAAACGTGGTACAGAGGTATTTATCTATTCAGCCTTGCAAAACCTATGCTTAGCCAGATTTTTCACAATCTGGATTATCCCAGACCCTCAGATCCCTGAAGACAGTACTGGCTATGCAACCGCAGTAGGAACCAAAAAGGAAGTAAATGAATGTGCATTGTGAAAACATACATCCACACAAAAAGCTTCATGGTTGTTTTTTTAATGAAAGAGAATGCTGCCCACTTTGGGGATGAAGTGGGGACTACATCTGTAATTGCTGTCATGTTCCTCAGCAGGATGGTCTCCCCTTCACAACAAAAGATCCCCCTGTAAACTACAGTAGCTCTGTAGCTGCTTTACATGCAGCTGGGGCCATCAGTTCAGGCAAGGAGGAACAGGCAGCTGTACAGTTATTCCTAGGACATGTCCCTCACAACTCAACTAAAATGTTCTGATCTCCGTGTACATAGTACACACTGATTCAGGCGTACCTCCAGTTCCACAGGAGTCACAACACCTACCTAGACCATTCTTAGACCATTCCAACAATATAAATAGACAGACAGATAGAAATTGCTCACTTGGATCACAACACACACACATCTGAGTGTGCAAGGGTAAAGAAGTTTTCTAGTTGAAATAGTAAAGCTCCCATGCAGATGAGTCCTCCGGTTTGTGAGCTCACTTTAGTATGGCTGAGGCAGAATCGTGTCCCCAGGTAACTTCCCCAAAATTTCTCAGCTCCAGCAGTCAGGACAGACTGACTGCTCCTGAAGAAGCAGCAGCAGTAGCTGAGCTGCCCCACTTCACAGGACAACCTGTGAATGTAAATTGCCACTCATTTTGGTTTTCCTTACCAAGTCAGGCTGTAATTTGTGGCAACTCAAACTCTGTGGGGAAGCAGCTATTGACAAACAAGAGAAGACAGAGAAAAGCAGACATAAAAAAACCTGTCTACGCGACCAACTGGTGAATCAGACTATGAAACTGATGTGGCCAAATACTCATTTTTAATCAGGTCAAATCAGTCCTCTGATCCAGCTCATCTGCACTAGCTTGCACCATTTGCATTCAACTCTATGGGAATAAAGACAGACAAAAGATGGACTGTTAAATTAGGAAAAACCCGGCTATTAAAGGTGGCTTTGTGCCATATCATATGGCTATGACAATCTCACACTTACTCATACATACTTATTGAAATGTATAAATGCAGACTAAAAACGAGCTTAGAACAAAATAAAAAAATCCCATGACAGTTATTTAAAAGTAAAAACAAAGGAGACAAAACTAGCTAAGGCCTCTTAAACCTTTAAAGTAGTTGAAATAAAAAGAAGGAAAAAACATCCCCAAAACTATCATTGAGCAAAATTCCTCTCCTCAAGCTTTCCATTAAAATTGCAGCCTGTCCTGAAGCTCAGTGCATTCAGATGAAGAAAAGGAAAAAAAAAAAAGTCTGTAAGCCAAAGGGTCCTTGTGGTTTTTCTATGATACTAAAGGAGCTCCAGCTCAAGAACCTCCCCCTAAAAAATATTCTGTTGCATAATTTCATAGGTGATGTGTATTTACCTGTGGCCACACAGAGACTACTGTACAAAAGTAGTACTTTCAAATCCACACATAAATTTGTCATAGGAAAATTACATCTCTACGTTTCAGCTCATTAAAGAGATACAAAGCTCAATGCCTGTATCATTCAGAGGTTTAAAACTACACAGTATTAGCAAAGTTACTGCACCACAAAGGAAGGTTAGCAGGATCAATATGCATTTAGATGACATGCAGAACAACCTGAATGCAGGCAGCCTTCTTTCAAACCACTTTTCTCTCAAGTTGGACATTTTTAAAGCAACATACCCTGTCATCACCTTGCCCCGATTGCAGGGTGTCCCTGAAGTAGTGTAAAGCTGATCTTCCTGATGAACTTTTCAGAGTATATTGAGCCTGCAGTAATCAAGAACCTAAAGAGGTAACAGTTTCCCTCCCTCTGTGTGCTACACAGAATCTCCATGGTCCATCACAGGAAAGCAAGTCAAGCCATGGAATGGTAAATACAATTTTTGTCTCCATTTAACCTCCTCCCCTTTTCAAAGAGGCTTCTGTCCTTTCATCAGGCAGCAGGTGCTGAATTGCCATGAATTATAGGAAACTGGTTCAGGTTTGGGGATCGCTTAACAGATCAAGACCCTGAACTGGGAGTTTGGGTATCACTGTAAGAAGAGATCAGCTGATCATCTGTTCCTGCAGGAATGGGCATCTCTGGTCTACCTAAGCCTATTTAAAACCATGCCACTGCCAAATGGAGTAGTTCCTTCCATGGTTCCTACCCCTGGTGCTGACATTAGCATCTTACAAGGAAACAAAAAGAAAAAACCCAAAACCTTTCAGCTTAGAAAATGATCAGTCTGGCCACCAGTGGTGCTAAAACAGAAGGAGCAAATAAAGGGAGCAACCACTCAGCTGAAGCCACCTATGAAACTTCCTTGGAGAAAGAGGCAATTCTCATCAAGTTCCCCTAGATAAGTCACTCACCTTGGACTCTACAATTACCTAGGGCAGTTCCCTTCATCCCTCTTCTCCCACTGTAATATCTAGGCTGTTTTGACATTTTTTGGTCAATATAAGGTGCAACACAACACTGGACATCAGACCTCAACAGGTCATAAAATATCATGTTTTAACTGCACGCCTGTGAGGGATTTCCAAGACTGCGCGAAGTGTCAAGCTTCCCTTTTTCTTGGCCCTTCTCTATTTTGAGTGACCAACCTAGTTCCAACCAAATTAAGAACAGTGTCCCAGCCGAGACACTGAGAGTCAGCTGAAGACAGAAATTTTTTTGCAAAACTTACAAATCCTAGCGAAAAAAAATCCATGGTTATTACGGAAAGAATGACACAAGCTTAGTTAAAGTAGCACTGCGAACTTAACTGGAACAGTAACAAGAGAAAATTTTGGGGGTGAGAGGGAGCTTTCTTGATGTGATTAGTTACCAAGAGAAAGAGAAAGAGAAAGGCTACCTATCCTTGAAACAACCCACGGATCTGATTAAGAAAATTAGTCTTCTGTCAAAACTACTGAAATCTTCTTGCACTAGCTGGGTTCATCACAGAAAGAGCCATACAGGAAAAATAGCAGAGAAATTAAGGATTTTAGTAATGTCCAGTGGTAACCATTATGTCTTGCATTTTCCAAATGTCCTGTCCCCAGTACACAGGATCAATTCTTACACAAAGAGCAGACACTTTTGATAGGAGCTTTATGGACAAGGGAGAACATGACAAAAAGCTCCAAGTGACTTCTCAGAGAAAGCAATCAGTCTGCATGCCAGAACAGTTTATATGTGAGGAACTGATTTAATTCAAGCAGATTTAAATTAACCTTAATTCAGGAGCCTGGAGTGGTAACTGGCATATTATTTCTTTAGAGGGGAAAAAAAGAAGGCTTTTTAAAATTTATTTTTTTAAAGAACACTCGAGAGTCCATATCTCATTCACCTCAACAAGAAACAAGCACTTTCAAACAGTGTAGACATCATCAATGTTTCTGGGACATATGATGGTTTAGGACTGGGGTTTTGGTTTTTCAAATATAACCTATTTTGCTGGTGTCCAGTACATTACCAATCCCTATCATTTTCATTTCACCATTTTTAAAAAATGGGTATTTAGCCCAGATAATGTTTCAGGAAAATAAGTACACTATGCAAAGAATCTCAGTCCGGTACTACCTGTGCTATTATGCCTTCCAGTTTCAGAAGCCAGTTGAAAAGATGCACACTGAATAATAATGAAGAGTCTAAGGCAAGTATTTGGGTAGGTTTTTTGTTTGGTTGATTTTGTTGTTGTTGGTGGTGGTTTTAAATGTAAATTACAGAGTTTTAAATACCCCTGGGCCAGGGCATACCATAACAATTGTAAGAAGTTAAAAATATCAAACCCAGTTTGTACACATTAGATCAATCACATTTCAGGACTGAGATCTGGCATCTGAAGAGTTTTGTATCTTGATTGGATTGCAACAGGTCAGTAAAACTCTAACAGCACTGAGGCTATAAAAGAGAAAGAAAACATGAATTCCTTAAGAGCGAATGAAAACAAAATTAAAAAAGGCATTGCGGGCAAAATTCACTGTTCAGCAGCTATCATAAATCAATACTCTTAAAAACCCCCAATGAAACACCACTACAGAAACACTGAACAAAAAGCAGACCCTGGACAAATTCACGGGCTACTATATTCAGTTCTGCAGAGATGTTTAAGTGTCTTGCCGCCCTTACTGTTTTTTAATCTTAACTCCAGAGGAAGTTAAAAGGAAGGAGGGGCAGGGGAAAGAAGAGACTAACATGTAATAATAATTTCACAGCAATTGCACCAATTCTGTCGCTAAACTGAATTGTACTTTCCTACACCAAAGGAACCAGATGGAACAAAGTAGAGCAAAAGCCAAAGCTTCAAAGATATGATACTTCCTTCTGAACACACAACCACTAACAGTCCATCCAGTCCATCATCCAGTAGCCAGAAGTACCAGACCAATGGAGTTCATAAAATTCAGTTACTGCTGAATTAGTAAGCACAGTAGCTGCAAGCTTCACTACCAAGCTTTCTAGTCAGAACCTAATTAAACAAATGCTGTTCAACTGCAGTCAACAAGTCACTAGGTTTTGGCTTATAAATTGAACCAGGGCTTAAACGGTGCTTCAGTCTTTTCACAAGAATGGGACTGAAAGCCACCTTGCAAAAATAAACAGATTTTGAAGTTGGCAAACTGCACCCCAGTGGGCTTTTTTTTTGGGGGGGGGGGGTTAGGGGTTTTTTTTGTGGGTTTTTTTTTTTCCCATTTGGTTTGTTTTGTTTTCTTTCCCCTGCTTATCTCATTTTAAAATTCCAGGTGCAGGAGCAAAAAACCAGGATGAAAACCGTATTTCCCCTCAGTTTTAAAGCTGCAGGTCATTTCTTATTTCCTGATGCTTCTCTTGTCCTCATTTTTGCAAAGATTACAAATCACGGCTGTGCCCTCAAAGAGCAGCTGATCAGCCGTCTGAGCTGGAAGGTATCACAGACATAATAAAAAGCAGCACTGTCCAAACACTTTTTCCATCTCCCGAAATGCAGTACAGTTGCCAAACCTTACATAACCTGCTTATACAAAAGAGGCCAGTTGTACAGATGATATAAATCAGTACAAACTTCTCCAATTTCAACAATGTTCTCGAACTTATACAAGCCCATGGCACAAAACAGGAGTTTACAGGAAATTGCTATGAAGTTTAGATTCCTGCACATTTAAAACTAACTTCCCCCATCCCACCTTTAAAATTACAAAAACTTCACTGTGAAATTAAATAGCCCCAATGGTTTACAGAAGTGAAAAGAACGGCTACCTTGCATAGCATTAAGCTGCAAATTACTTACTCAAACTACCTTTTTTTTTCTTTTTTTTTTTTCAAGCACTGAATTTTGAGACCTGGATGTTCTTGACAAAAAACATTACATCAAATCCTAAAGTATGCCACAGCAGATAACCTTTACAACTAATAACACTGCATTTAAAGATGTGTACTTAAAGCAAAGCAAACAAAATCCTCAAGAACCACACTTCTCCACTACAGTTTTCCTACAATGTCTTTTACTCTGATTTATTCTTTTAAAATATATACATTACACATATATAGTATAGTATACATATATATAATATTTGGCAACTGAGAACAAAGAGGAAAGACATAATTGCCTGTCGGCTAATGGATGCTCAAATATTATTGAAGTGCTTACAAGGAAAGAGCACATCTTTCCCTGCTCACCCATATGGGAAGGTGTAAGACACCCTAGTGATTTCTCAAAGTTAGACAAGCACACATTCCATACAGTTTCAATAGTCAGGTTACATGACAGCATGAAGCTGAAAAAATCCATGGAGGGAAGGACTCAAGACTTCCAAAACCATTAAGATGGAGAAGGAGGGCAGGAGTAAGGAGATAAGTAAGGATTTCCCAGGGAAAAAGAAACAAGAAGTTGCACATGTTTTTCATGTTATGCACTTCCCCCTCTAAAAGAACGTCCAGTACGTTCATATGCAAGAACTACAGAAAACAGAAAACCAACTTATCCAGTCAGGTTCTGAATACCTCTAAGGTTGGAGACTCTACAACCTCTCTGGTCACCTATTCCTGTGATTCATCACTCTCTCAGCAGAGAATTATTTTTTTTCACTTATGTAGAATTTTCTCTACTTCAATTTGTCCCTATTGCCTCTAGTCCTTTCACAGGGTACCACTGAGAAGAGACTAGCTCCATCACCTTTATTCCTTCACATCATATATTTATACACATTGATGAGATCCCCTGAACCTTCTGTTTTCCAGGGTAAACAATCCCAACTCAACCAGCCCTGCCTTCTGTGGTGGATGATCCGGCCCCTTAATGACTTTTGTGGCCCTTTATTAGGCTCACACCAGCATGTTCATGTCTCTCTTGTGCTGAGGAACACAGAACTGGACATAGGACTACAAGGATTGTTTCACCACCACTGAGCAGAAGGGGAGGTTCACCTCCCTTAATCTGCTGGCAACGCTCCGTCTAATGAAGCCCAGGATGCTGTTGGCTTTCTTTACAGCAAGGGCATATTGCTGGCTCATATTCAGTTCACTGACCCCAGGTGCCCTTCTTCTTTCACAAGATGTGATTTAGTTTAGGAAAGGGAAAAACAGTTCAAATTTCACTACATTCAAACTATTTTAAGACACACTGCAGACACTCAAAATTCAGAGTCTCCTCATATCAAAAAGTGCAGAATGAACTTCTTGTGAGCTAGACTTAACCAAGTCTACCTGAAGTTAAACCTAGATTTCTTCCTCTCTCTATAAGGAACATCGAATTAAAATATTTCAGGACAGTTCAAGAAATTACATCTACACGTTGTACTGACTTAACAGAAGATGGGGTCCAGCAAACATACTGGACAACAGTAATCCAACTGTGCAAGTCAGATGTTGCCTCTCTTATCCACAGATCTCCGACTTTAAACATTTAGCTCAAGCCAATGCATTTTATGCTTTAGTATGTTGATGCAGTCTAACTCAATGTTCAGGGAAAAGCACACTCCAGCTACAGACAGGAATTTGTCAAGGCATGCAATCTAAGCACATTCATTTGCATGCCTGTATTTTTAAACACAATAACAAACAAAAACCCATGTAAGTACACCTCCAGCAGGTTATGTGGAAAAATTCTTACTTTAGTTTATATTATTGCTTAATTTTACAACAAAAAAAAAAAAATTAGAAACATGCTTTGACTTAAACCAAAGTGACCCATTCATGACAAACAAAATGGTGCCAGTCCAGCCAGACCAACAAGTTGTATATGCCATGATTTCCACCCTGTGCAGCTATAAACTGCATTCATCAAGTCATCTAATCAAAGAGAATCCCAGTTTCCATCACCTCTTTGGTCCCAGAGCCAAACCTACATTCCTGACTTCACCTGAGAAACCACTGCAACACACACTGGCACTTTGACCACTAAAACCATCCTTCTCTTCTCTTAAGAAATGGTATAGAAATTAAAAAGGTAAGAATACCATTCCCACACTGCTTAATAAGACTAAATGTATATAGGACAAAGAAGGATCAGTCTCCAGGTTTCAGGACACGAGGAATCACAGAACCTGTAGCTAAAGAAGAGTGCTAACAGGGAAGGGAGTTCAACAGGGTTACAGAAGTCTACACATTTCCACCTCATTCCCATGCAATTTGGGAGGCAAGTAAATCAATTTTTTCTGTCATCTCTGAAAAGGCAGCTCTGCTCTGAAATGAAACAAAAGGTCTTTGAACAATTTATGGGCTTTAGTCTTCTCTATGAGCAGGAAAAGGGAGAAATAAGCAAGAGACTAAGGAAACATTTAAGGCAAGGCTGTCTCCATCAAGGACATCTATCTGAAAATTAAAGTAAATAACACTTCCCACAAGAACTTCAAGTTTCTTATGCACGAGATCATTTGCAGCTATTTGGATACACAACATATCAAAAGCTTTCCAACTCCCAGAAATTTCAGCCACACCAAGATACAGGATATCTTACAGGATACCAATATCACAGTTGAGTACTTTTCTTCCATTTTAAGAAAACAACTTCTATTCATACATTCAACATCATTACAGAGTTCTAAATAACAAATCAAAAGCTTCAAAATAATTTTCTACTTGCAATTAATTACTAGAGGTACACAGGATATAAACTAATCTCTAGCTTTCAAGGCAGCAATAATGACGTTTCACTCAAAACCAGGGCATCTTATCCATTTTAACCAAGTAACCATGAGTTAAAGGAAGAAGTTCTAAAAAGCATAGTCTTTACTCATGCCACGTTTCATGGGTTTTTTTCTCTATTATCTGCAACATTCACAAATTTTTATGCAGTATTCCCCCTCCTCTCAACTATTCCAAAGAAGATCAGATGATACGCTGTTTAAAATATTTCATCATTCACACTCAATTGAATCAAAATATTCAAAGCCTTAGACTACTGCAGCTCACGAAGATCAGGCTTCAGCATACAGAGATCCCAATAAGTTCAACACAGCAAGCCAATATGCTTAACCTTCCATCTACTGTTGTGTGGGACCAAGGTCCCAGTGAATCATCGGTAAACACCACTGCAGTTTTATTGAAGTGCTGCTATAAACACAGTTGTGAGTTATGTAGTAACAGCTAACAGGTCTGCTTCATGGTTTTGCTGTGACACTGAGGAAACACTGGATTAACAACCAGGTACATCTGAGGCATTTAATTTTAGATTCTGAACTGAAAGTTTTCTATTTGTGATAGCTGTCCCTTCTATATCCATTTTTTAATATCCCATTTGTCCACTGCTAGTCCACTGGCACTGGCAATGCCTCTGCCCAACAGACCCACATCACATCACGAAAGACTTTTAAGAACTAAAAAGAGGGAGAAAATGTAGAAAGAGGTTTGCAGCTTTCCTCCAGTAAGTCAAACCAATTCAAAGTTCCTTGTTTTCCCCCTCCACGAACATCACTTTTACAGACCCCACTAGAGTTAGGTATGGCAAATTCAACAACCCCAGCGACTATACCAAGTGATAACTGCAGTTACACCCCCACCAAAAACCAAACAAGACAGGATGCCTTTTCTTGAGGCAAATAATTTTTATCTTTCTTTAAAATAATCATTTCATAGATGTCTGATTCAGCTCTTGGTGCTTCAGCAAACAAAGGGGGCAGAAATTTTTCAAGCATTATTGTCTGTTGAATAGGCCAAGCTATAGAAAATACAGCCTAAACTCGAACAGTTAGCTTGGTCCAGAAGGTAACATAGCAGCCATCATAGAACTAGTAACAAATTTAAGATTTACATTAACCAAAGTAAATATTTCTAATACATTGTAGGCTTTAATAATGTGAACTAACTACTTCATTAAGCACTTTGTGAAAATCAGATATGAGGATTATGGATATGCTACAGCTTCCCAGAATCAGAACATTTAAAACACAGCAAGCCTTGCGATTCATATATTATAGATTTAATGATCCTTGACAACACACATTCTAGGCTGTTCAGATCTAAGACCTTCCCTACAGGACTGAGAATTAAGTCATTTGTTTTGGCTACTCATTCATGCAATCTTTTGAAAATTTCTTTTCAGGAAACTGAAGTTTGCTTGCCTTGATACATGATAAAAACTTGCTTCTGAAATGCATTCCAGCTTCTTCAGACACTGTTCATGATACTTACATTCTTTGCACTACATTGCATAGAATTTGAGCTACTTCCTTTAGTTGAGCTTCAGCAAAATCTTTACATACAATAAATTCAGGTTTTTTAGAAGTTGTTGTTCTGAAAAGACAGAAACACTTATGCAAAGGCTGCAAACTGAAACTTAATAAACCACCAACACTGTCAAATCCCCCATCAGCAGTCTACCTAGCAAGAATGTATATAAATGCTAATGTTCTCCAAAACAATACCAAGAATTTCAGCCTCATGTCCTTCATTATAAAAACTCAGCTTCACATAACCTACACACCAGGAGTGGGATCTGAATGTTCAAAACAAAATGTTAGCAAATTGGCAGAAAAATGTTTTGTACTTTCCTCCGTCTGCTTAGTTTATCCTTCATTTCAGGGAAGAATAATTGGATCATCGCATGTTCTGCTTCCTTTGATTCCTAGAATATATAGTGGATCCACCAAGAAAGTTTTAAGGGGTATGGGAAAAAAAAGCCATGTTACATATTAAGCAGCCACCTGTTAATTATGATAATGTATAAGAGCATCAGTAAATCCTGAACAATTAATGATTTTCACTACCTCTGGGAAAAGTAGAGACACACAGATGACCTGGCAAGTGTCTCACAGTGTGTCTTAAAGAAGAGACATTTTAGAAATGCTCTCAGAGAAGCGGTCACAGCACCAAGTCTGATACCAGTTCAAGAAGCATTTGGACAACACTCTCAGGCACATGGTGTGACTCTTGGGGATGGTCCTGTGCATCCACTGCATCCACTTATGAGATGTCAACCCAGCACTGGCATTTCAGGTACTCTCTCTGATCTATCTCATCGTAAAATACTCAACACTATATTCTCTCTTTAAATATACAACTGAACTCTAGATCTAAAGTGAGTTTTAAGCATTAATTAATTCTGCATAGACTACTTGCTGCCAGGATAACACAGGATTCCTGTTAATTTACTTAAAATACCTTCATACAGCAATTTGCTATGGAAAGAATTCATTTCACCTACAGGCATCTGTAGTGAAGACAGGATTAAGAGGACAAGAAGCCCTCTGGAAAAGTCCTCTGGTCCAACAAAGTCACTCCACTTTCCCTTTCACTGATGATGGCTGTACCTATCCAACAGTTATCCGAAGGATATAGGTAGTTTCCAGCATTTGACATGTCAACAAAACTAAGGATTTTGTTTCTTTGGGTACACACTATTTCATTTAGCACTTGTATGCCCTTTACGTATTAATCATAAATGTACCCATAACTCCACACATTCATCTGGGAAGTCTTATGCTGGAAACACTACAAAAACAACTGGACAAAGTCCCAGTCTGCAGCATGGCAGTTGATGACATGGCAATTTTAAGTTGCTCTCTGTTGCTTAGTTTCAATTTTTACTTCTCGCGCACCTGAAGCAGGTAGTTTCTCAAGAAACTGTCTGTCTCCCAGAGCAGGATAAACCACAAAGTACATTATATTTGTGGCTTATCCTAAGCCCTTGCATTAACTCAGCATCACTTCGCAAAGAGGCCAGACTCAGTGAAAATGTCAGTTGATGCCTGATTTTCTTACAGGCGAGAAACCTACCTACATATACTATACAGGAAGACAAAGTGATCTCTGAGAAAAGTGTTGTGAAAATGGCAGCAAATTAGTGGCAAAACACCTCACTTGTGTAGATCTGTGCACACAAGAGAAGTGCACCTCGCTTCTCTTTCGCGGTTATCACAAGGGTCCATCTAGCACAGCAGATCTTCAGTGATCACTGAAACAAATGCCAAGCCCAAAGTACTATTTGTGCACAGGGATAGCAAACAGCACATGTGAAATGGTGGGGAGTATTGAAGAGGGAGGGAGGAACCATACAGATACACAAGTATTTTCAAGAGCACTAGAAATTGCACGTCCAGCCTGCTCTCTTATTACTTATTAACCTGGTCACCTTACAGCATTGGGAACACCCAGTTTCACCTGGACTCTTTTACTTGCTGGCTCAAACATGATTATTCAATATCATCACTTAAAAATATTTTGATTTTGTTTACCAGAGCATAGTTCCTGTTTCGACTCATGCAGATTTACACACCTTACTGTCTTCATTAAATAGACATCACATATTAAATCAAAGTTAACTTACCAGACAAGATAACTGAGAAAATAATAATAATAATACAAAAAATGCTTGGAAAATTAATTACCTTTCAGAAGTGCAATGGAATAAGTTAGTAATTATATCGGTTGAATATTTGGCTTGGCACTTAAGAACAGTTCTATTTTTCTTCTTGGCTCAGTGTCTGGGCTACCATTACTTGCCACAAAATATTTAAGCTCAAACATACAGAGTTCAGTTACAGAACTTGAGAAAAATACCTTGGGAAAATGTAAAATGAAACAAAAGGCTGTGTTTTTCTTTCTTTTCAGAACTAAAAAGTCAACATAAATCACTACTGTATCCATTTAAGCATTTAAGCCAAATTAATATTTACCCATGAGCAGGATCCAAAGCTATTGCCCTGGGCTGATCAAGGTCTTGCCAGAAGAGGACTTTTCTAGATGTTCCATTGAGATTAGCTACTTCTATCCTATTGGTTTCTGAATCCGTCCAGTAAAGTTTTTTCCCAATCCAATCACACGCCAGGCCATCCGGGGAAACCAGACCAGAAATGATGACATTCTGTACCACATTCCCGGTTTGGTTAATGTAAGTTTGCTTGATGGCTTCTTCACTCACATCTGTCCAGAAAACGATGCCTTGTGAATACTGGAAGTCAACTGCAGCAGCATCCTCTAAACCACTGACCACCACAGTGGACTCCAGCTTCGTGCCTCCAGCATCCACAAGTCGAACGTCCCGCCGGTTGGCAAAAAGCAGAAGGGGAGATGCTACAGAAGAAAAAAAGAGAAAAACATGTCAGTATTATTGTCATCTACAGATGTTAAAGCGCTGAGTGTATGTGGCAGAGGAGGATTAGTTTTCCCAGACCATGGGAGCATGGATTACCGAAGAAGTGAAAAATGTACAGTATCTAAAAGCCTCTTCCTTCCATATGTCAGACAAAAGTGTAAAAGTGAGATGGAAGAGCAGGCCCAATTCTTTACCTATAGGACATGAATAGCGTCTTCAACACAGTTGGGAGTTCGAACTGAGACTTCTCGACAATACCTTCTGTCAATCCACAAACCCACATTTAGAACAAATTAAGTCTTCCTGGTCTAAAAGCTGGGTTCAACCAGTTGAATTAGTAACAACACGCAGAAAGCAGGTTCTGATGCCTTTTAGCAACAGGCTGAAAGCTAACAGCACTAGACACAATACTCTGAAATGCTCCTATCAAGTGCCCTCCCAGATGGTAAAAATTGTAACCGAGTTTCAGAACTACTGTCTTCTCTACCGCACCACAATGCAAGAGAAATTCAAGACAGAGTTTGAAGGCAGACAATGATGTGGGTTGTGGAAGTTTGTAGAGACTGCTGTTAGCTGCAAGAGGCAGCCAGAGCAAAAGCACAAAGGTTCTCTAACTTCCCCAACCTCCCCCCAGTTCTTCTAACTCAAGCAGTAGCTTTTTTTCTTTTCCGAGGAACACTATGCTGATGTAATAAGGAAAATTTAAATCAGCTGGTGGTTTTAGTGAGGATCTTGGACAGCAAAGACAACCAACTGTTATCACTGATGTTTCACTGAAAACATAGTATCTTTGTATTCTACAATATTTAACTCAAGAAAATTTATACAGCTTGAGGAGAATTACTTGTTAAGAAATGAAGTCTCAGGATCCCTTGTATTTCATTTCCTAACATGCCAAGTCCTTCTCTCGGCCATCTTTAAAAACACCAGGAATAGTATGAGACCCTGACAGGTTAGTTATTGAAAACAGACGAAAAAGTGTCTAGAATGCCAAACACTCGTTTTGTTCTCTGCAACTCATTGGTTCCCCATAACGATGTCTATTTTAAGTGGCACTGTATCAAACCATTTCAACATTTGGAAAGTCTGATGTTAGCAGGCTCTAAGTCACAAATTCTTTGGGGCAGAGAACTTCTAAAGTTATGCACATTGCCTCACAAAACCAGCCCCATATCAAAACTGTAAAAAGCAAAAAGTCTAGGTAAAAATTTAAAAAAAAAAAAGTCCCAAAAATGTGTTTAGAGGAATATGAATAGATGGGTTTTCATCTGGACATTTCCAAGCTGAAGCCATTATTAATGCTACTACAAAGGAAAAGGCAACCTGAAATATCAAGTCCAATCAACAGCAGAGGAACTCAACAGCTTCTTTACTAAAGATCAGACATGAACAATGTCTAATCCAATCAGTATCAACATTATCCCAGCTCCCTTTCCCTTTCAAGGGATTTCTTCCCCACTGATGTACACAGTAGGGCAACAGCATACAGATAACGCATTAACCACCATGTTCTCTGTCACTTCTGTGCTTCAGAGTCGTCCTGATTGAAGTGCAGCTGCATTGTGTTGGCTACGAACACCCAGCAGGGAAATCACACTGCCCTGCTTACACTTCTGTTAAAATTTTACTGCCCTGCACACCCACATAAACTGATTGATTATTGAGAATGGCCAGACTTTATCCCCTTTAAGAACAAGTAAGTATTCAATTTCCTTTGGAAATAGATAAAAAGAGAAGGCAGAACTCTGATTTTGAAAACTATATTCACTTCTCTGCTCCTCCCCACCAGCCTATTTTATTCAGTTCAAATTTTATAAAAAGTGGTTACAGAACTCTTCTAGACCAATACGGGTTGGGAAAACACCCAAATAAAACAAAACAACAACAACAACAAAAAGACAACAACTCCAACAAAAAAACGTGACCAAAACAACTAACTGCTTCTCAACACTAATTCTTGCCTAGAATGCTGCTGAAAAACCCATGTGTCTCCCATCTTTGAAAATAAAGCAAAAGTCAGAAGAGCAATAAAATGCTCTGATTCCATGGCCTTGCATTTATCACTTCAAGTCAGGATGTGATGGCTCATTAGCAAGCAAAGTTAGCTCTGGTAACTCTGCAGTTTTGACTAAATATAACGCCCAAGATTTCCCAAGAAAAGTTCACAGACTTTTTAAAATTTTCAACTTTCCCAGTTAGTAAGCAGTAAATCTGAAAGAGGCAGCCAAGACAGCAAATGCATTTCTGAAAAGATCAATGCATAGCATTTAGTTTCATAGAATTAATAAAAGCAACAGTTTAGAAATTCAAAGGACACATTCATACTCTATGCAATTACAACCAACAGTATTTTTAAGGCATAAGAATGAGAAAGAAAGCTCAAAAAGCTTCAAAACAAATGGCATTGACCAAAAACTTAGTTGCTGTGCCACTAATAAACCATCCTAGAAATGTAAGATCATCCCACCGATACATGGTGCAAGTTGGTTTATTTTGAATCCTGCATGTATGTAGAATCAACAGTTCATTTTCAAGAACACAAAGTCCACTCTTCTTTCAAATCATGCTGTATTCTCAATCCTGAACTGGGCCTGATGGTCTAGAGAACACTCTTATCCTAGATGCATTTAATTCTTTACTGTAAAAGTCTTGGCAAGGCAAACTGGAAGGCCAGTTAACAGTAGTTTCTGAAGAGAGAGATCACAGAATCACAGAATATACGGAGTTGGAAGAAACCCACAACGACCATTGAGTCCAACTCTTAGCCCTGCACAGAAGCATCCCCAAGAGTCACACCAGGTGCCTGAGAATATCATCCAAACGCTTCTTGAACTCTGTCAATCTTGGTGCTGTGACCACTTCCCTGAGAAGCCTGTTCCAGTGCCCAACCACCCTCTGGGTGAAGAACCTTTTCCTAATATCCAACCTAAACCTCCCCTGACACAACTTCAGGCCATTCCCTCGGATCCTGTCCCTGGTCACTACAGAGAAGAGATCAGTGCCTGCCCCTCCTCTTCCCCTCATGAGGAAGTTGTGATGAGGTCTCCCCTCAGTCTCCTTTTCTCCAGGCTGAACAGACTAAGTAGAATGGGGGAGACCCAAAAAAACTAGTAATAACTTTGACTATCATTAACCTTCCAATGCGCTTATTTGTTTCTCAACAAGAGGAAATATCCCTTACTTGAGAAGGTATTCCATGGTTAGAAAGCTAGGAGACTCAAAGGAATGCTCAGTGTTATGCTCTATTTTGATCAGCAGTACTCCTGACAACTGCAAACTGTTTGAAAAGGGAAACACCAGCTTCTATTTCGAAAAAATAAAAAAATAAACAGTAAAAGGATGCACACTGAATGTGGAGGACAAACTGTTTATATTCAGTCTATTACTGCCCAATTGAAATGACAACATTTTAATGTAGTTTCAAAAAAAATATATTCTTTTTCAGTAAAACTACAAAATTAGAACAGTTCATTTGTCCATAATACGCAATATTTAAAACCTCTCTACACACATGGAGTTCATAATCCTTGGACAAAGCAAAAAAAGAACCTGAAATCTCACAAATTATGAAATAAACTCTAAACAGATAATAGCCTAAACTATAGAAAGTTATAGACTTTCCTCTTGCAGCAATTCTACAATCTTATTTGGATCGTGCAGTACTCAATCAAAACCACTTCATTCTAGAAAGACATACTATTTCTATTCAAAACCCCACCAATTTTCCAGTGGTTTTCAGCTAACTGGAAAACACACCCTTGACTTGACAGTGGAGTGAGCTATCTACACACAGGCTTACTGTGCAACAGTGTGAAAACAGAGCTTCTCATCAGTCTATTAACTGAAGAACAGGAAACACTCCTGATCAGGCTGGGTAGGAATCAAGCAAAGGTTCAATTTCCAGCTTTCAATGCTCATGGGCAAATCTTCCGTTCCTTGTCTGTGGTCAGTTACTAAATTTTAATTGTTTTACTTGCATCGGGAAAGTTGTCTTGTGCAGACACAATATAAGACTGAAGGATTTGTACACCATAATTTGTACACCATAATTCATTTGGTTGACCGCTATAAACAGAATCAGTTTTAGCACGACTACCATAGTTCCCTTACCATCATCTCTATCACATTCATAAGTGATACAAAAAAGCATTTTTTAATGCACTGAGGCTTAAGACTCCTCTGCACTTCATACATAAAAGCACAGTAATGATCTTTCTTTTTCTCTGCCTTTAATCCATCTCTGTTAAAAACATAAGCTGAAAGAAGTATGGTAAGTCTACTGCCATCTGACCACCTTTAACTACCTTCCAAAAGAACAAGCTTTCTGATTGCTTCTGAATTCAGTCATTAACTTTCACTATTTTAATTGTACCAATCCCACCTAGAGCATTTAAATTTTATTAAGTGCTTCAGGGGTACCCATTAGCCCCAGCAAAGTGACATGGAACAAACAACTAAAAAATGCACTACATGATCTTTGTTATTAGTTTCAGTAATAGTTTTCTAAAAACCAGTTTGACAGGGCTCACCATACATATTAAGACTGAGATGATCACGAATGATAATCAGCAGTGCATTTGTCATCAGTTGTTGGTTCGTTGCAAAGCTGCAACAGTTCTAAGACAAGCTGAGCAAGAGTTTTAAGAAGTTATATTTATACACTGCTTCATACTTGTTGACATGCCTACATTTTGTCTCCTTCCCCTTAAAGTCAAAATAGAAAGACATGAGAATACTGAGGCACGTGCATGATTTCTACTCTTGAAAGCACCAGAAGCACAGAACAAACACAAACCCTAAGTACAGCACAGGAGAAAAGCCTTACTTAACATTTCTTAAACCAGTTAACTAGGCTAAAGGTCATGGAAAGGTTTAACTGTGCTTTTAAGAAAAGTGACTGAGGATCTTGGGAGCCTGGTACACAACATAAAATGAAGATCTCATTTTAATAAGCATACAAGCAAAAACAGCCATCCAAAATTACAGTATGTGCACCAACTTATATTTTAAATATTACTTCAATTTTTAACAGGACAATTGCAATGGAGACCTCTGTGGTTAAGCCATCTGTACTGCTGGACAGAGAGAACAGCACAATTCTTGCAGCAGTCGATGTCCTAAACCACAAAACCGCTTATTACCAAGGAGCAAAAACCCCCACACACCCCTGCCACAGGCACACAAGATGGTAAAAAATAAACATGTCAAAACTTTTGCAACCAAGAGTGTACCATCTTACGGAAACTCTAAGACAGGATATGGAGTAAGCATGCATCAGTTTTCTATACTTAAAAATAGCTGCTATGCAGAAACAAGATCACGTAGGTAGGGTCCTAGCAGCTATAAATTAATTGGAGAAACCAGTTCTGCAGCACAAAATGATCCCTCTTGTCCAGCTCTATTCTTTGGAGCATAAGGAGGCTTAGATCTTGGATGTCATAGAATCACAGAATGGTTTGGGTTGGAAGGTTCCTTAAAGATCATCTATTTCTAACCCACCTGCCATGGGTAGGGACACTTTTCAATAGGCTGCTCAAAGCCTCATCCATTATGGCCTTGCCTTGAACACTTCCAGGGATAAGGCATCCAAAACTTCTCTGGGAAACCTGTTCCTAGTCTCACCACCCTGACAGTAAAGAATTTCATCTTAATATTCAATCGAAACCTCAAACTTTTGTTACCCATACTTGTTCAGAACTAAAGAACAAACACTTTACCTCTCTCCTCAGCCTGTTAGACATCTTGGTTGGTTATAGGAAACACTAACTTGTTTATTGCCTGGTCACACAGCATGTCTACAATGAACTATTCTGAGATTGAATATAGGAAATTAAGGGCCTCAATGTGGTATGAGTATGCTAGCAAAAGTCCACCCCGTTACCCTCTCTCTGCAAAGGTGGTGGGTAGATTGTGAATGAATCCCTTATTGGATTGAGTTTCTATACTGGATCCAGAGATCTGAGTTAGAAATGGATGTTTGTGGGGTGACAGTACTGGGAAGAAAACTGGCAGATGTAGATTCAGTTGTAGTTCTGCCAGACCATCCTGCTCAAATACCGCTCCTCTTTGCATTGATTCTGCAAAAACAAATACTTGCATTGTTTTTTCAGTGAGAAAGTTTCATATTTTAATTAAGGATTCTTCAAAGTACAAACTTGTATTTTGTCTAATATCATAGGATACTAGCTTCAATTCCATAACAGTGTTTACCATATTCAATCCACACCTGGAGCTGTCGGCTGACTCATGACAGTTTTCTTTGCGAGAATTAATATGGCACTCTGCTTGTACTCACAAAAATTGGAAAGAGCCTGTCCACTGAGATTTTTGGTATTTTCTGATTTTAGAATGAGCAGAAGTGGCACTGAATTAGTCTCTTACGTAGCTTTGCCAAAATGGGTAAGTGCAGAGGCAGTGCTTAAAAATAGGGTGGGGGGATGTGACAGAAAAAAAATATACTTGGATATTTCACATTCTGTGATACAGAGTGCACGACAATAATTTTGCTGTTGTTATTCTAAATGCAATAGGTGTGGATTTCCCCTCACCCCCATGATATGCTCAGTAGAGTTTTAAAACTGCAGAAGAAACTGAAGATTTGTTCTACTTCTGCATAAACTTGTTTAGAAGAATGCAGACAAAAGGGTGACTTCCTTGAACATCTAAACATGACTTTTGCTGCGAATAACAGATCAGGTCAATCCATGAACAGAAAAAACATCTGCAGTGTCCCGTTTTTAGATTCTGGATGTCAACGGGAGCAAGGTTTTTTTCTGGTTTCGTTGGTTGGTTTTTTTTCCTTTTCATTTTGTTTTATTCCTCCTTGGTTTGGCAGACAGCTGTCTGGCCAATAATAGTAGATTACACTGCTATGAGGGTTCCAAACTTTTAATGGATAAAACAGTGGTTCTACATAATTTGGAAAATTTGGCTTGCAAATTTTCTCCAGGACTTGAACAAATACAGGCTTGACAAAGGTATGCTTGTTTCTGACCTGAATTGTTTCCAATTTTTAGTTCCAGTTCCAGATGTTACATTAACTCCAAAAGACACAAATCTTAAGAAAGCTGAAAAAAGATATTTTACTTCTATCTCCACTAAACATACAATCTGTACCCCTGAAAATGTAATATATTTGCAAACTGCAGTAAAAGACTCAGAAATAGCATGTGCTGGCTTCAGCTGCTGGCAAACGTTATTCATTTGAACAGAAGTGTAGTCAAGTCAGATGTGGAAGACTCGAATGTTGGTTCCACAATTGGTGTGGTTTTCTTCTAGCATTTAGGAATAATCCCAAATAAAACAACCTTGTTAAATGGAACCTGCCACATGATACTGAGCTTTAAAGGGTGTGAACTTGGGTGAAGTTGTTAGTGCCAAGTTGTAGACAGGACTTCTGATTTTTGTGCAAGTCTCATGACTATGTTTCAGTCAAATATTCAAGACTGAGATTTTATGAGTTTGTTAGGAAGGAGTACAAAAAGAAGATGAGGTGAAAAGAAGTATTTAAGATAACAAAATCTGGAACACTGTGCTTGTATTTATATCACTGATAATACTTAATTTACCTCGTCAAATGCAGCAAATAAACAGAGTAACCTGCTGCAAGCTTTTCAAATCACTGCTTGCTAGAGATGATTCTGCTTTAGTCAAGAACATTGGTCAAACAAAATCAATTCCTTATGGCTCCTTTTGTCTTTTTGAGGTCAATGTTTGTCCTGCAAGTTATCTGGAGCAAAAAGGAAGATTTTATGCTCTATTCTTTATTATTATTATCATCATCTGTTTTTCAGTGCTGCGGGGGCAAAGACATGGCACTTCTCATAATTTAGCTTTATCCCAAACAGCTATTAAAAAAATAGTGGATTTGTTAGAAAAGAAAGTGTGTTCAGGATACTACCATCTTTACTTCCATTTTTTGTCAGAAGTTGACTATGGGTCAGAAAAAAAAATAATCTGACTTGCTTTAATTTAAGTTAAAATTATTATAGTATATTGCAAACTGAGTTGAAGAATCAACTCTTCCAAGGTCTGGAGGGAACTGCTAATTAAAGAGGTGTCACAATGTCATTTAATACAGTTGTTTTGATAAACTCATTTAATGTGCCTTTGGTGATCAGTGCAATGGAATAGGATCCTATGCTCTTTGGGGCATGCCTGCACTCTGCTGTTAATGCAAATTAATGCCAGCATTATCTTCAGTGGCACTGCTGTTCACACACTTGCAAAGCGCATGGTTAGCTTGAATTGATCTGAGTAATGCAGGTAAGTGAATATGGCTCATTAACTGATTATATTCTTGCTTTACAGGGTAGATCACATTCTATTACCATTTATCTGGCAGCCATCATCTGCAACTGTGACACGTTTATCCCTGGGTCCAAATATTCTTGCTAAGGTCTTCCCAGAGACTGTATTTACTTCAACACTGAGTCCCAAGGACTATTAGTACCAAACTAAGACTTGGTAGTTCGTAACTTGGACAGAAGAGCTCGAGTGTTTTGCCCATGAAATTATTTTCCCTTCAAACTGGAGATGCATGTGGCTTGCTCATAATTCTGCTGTATTGCAAATTAGAGAAGATTATAAACTAAATAATTAGTAAAAATTGTTTGTTCTGTTAGACCTAAGTACAAATGGTCCCTAATAAAAAGCAATAAAGTACAAATGCTAGCTCAGATGAAGAAACACAAAATAATCATCTCTTATTTGTCCCTTCATAACATGGAATTTAAGGACATTTCCACAAAACACAATTGTTAGCTCAAATCCTCCAGAACAGAAGAGTCTCCACATTTGGAGTTGTATTGATAATATTTAAAAGAAAGCAGGTTGCAACAGTCATATGTACTTAAATTTATAGACTGGCAGTGCAGGTGTGCAAGATGGGAAACATTTTGAAATTCAGCCCTGGAATGCCCCATTTGCTCTTTGGAAAAGGTTTTGAGTGTCAATAATTATTTAAAAATGAAGAAAATCTCAGCACAGATTGAAATTTGGAGCCTTAAAAGAAGTTAAATAGGAACTGTTTAACATTTCTTGTTCTGTTGTTTTTGTAGATAATTACTGTTCTGTATCACCTCAAGATTATTAACTGGTCACTCTTCTCAGTGTCTGTTGAATTCTGGTGTTTGCAGAACTGTGTGACATGTATGTGATAGTGGGATATGTAATAAAGGATAAAGATCCCAAAAAAGGAGACTAAAAACAACGTTCAAGAAGTGGTGGTCCTCTGCACTGAGGGAAGGCTATAAAACTGCAGAACTAGAGCAGCTGGAGGGGTTCCCCAAGATCCCAGGGCAATGCAGGGTGCAGTACATACACTCCTGACAAACCCAGTACTCCAGATCAAACTATAAACTCTGCGCAAATTGAACTCCAGCTACGTTGTGTTAGGAGGGATCTTGATTTAAATATGCCCTTCGTATTGGGCTGGGTCAGATGTGTTTTGTTCTGCTGTGTGTTTGAATTGGTTGTCCATTCCTGCCCATCCCCAGCAGCACATTACTCCCCACCCCCCAGTCTCCTACTACATCACAGATGTTTCGGTGTCTTGAAATCTGCCAGTTTGACTGCTGGTACAGTTTCTTTTCTTCAGCTGATCCTGTCAAAAGGATCTTGGTTTAAAAAGGGACAGATTTAAAAAAAGCACTAAGGCAATTTCTTTGCCCAGCTCAGCTGCAGACAGAATGTTGTCTAACTGCAGACCTGCAGAGCACCATCTCTGTGCTGCTGTGCCTTGTACACAACAGTGCTCAGGGGAAGGAACTTCAGAGGTGGTTTTGTGCTTATGAAAAATAATACAGTGGCACGCAGAGGTTTGCTTTACTCATATGCTTTAAGTATAAACCTAGCCATGCACGAACTTCCAAACTTAAGATTTTGAAATATTTCCATGTGGAGCTACAACAAATTGTTAGTTACCTTTTATTTTTCAAGTTAGGCTTATTTACCTCTTTACATTTTCATATGAGTCTCAATAACATCCCACCAGCATAAGAAATTAACTGTCTGCAATGCACATGCAAGAGAAGCTGTCACAACATTGTCAAATACTCTCATTTTACAGAACCACAAAGTAGGAGTGGTTCTTCAGCAAGCTGAAGAATAAAGACAATTATTCTTTTCTTCCCAGTGCACTCCAAGATTAATTCTTCCTTTTTCTTCTACACGTGGTTTCCCCACCTGTATAAACAGCCAAGCCTAACTACATATCTGCCTTTCCCAAACAATAAAGGAAGTAAATGTCTAAAAAAACCTGAAGTCCATCATAAAAGGGGGGCAAAATCAGAATCTCCCTGCAAAGGAACTACATGGAGGAAAAAACCAAACATCACAAACTACACAACACGACCTGTCATCATTCATATTATGGAAACACCCACAAGTAAGAATTGAAATTCGAGCCCTGAAAGACTCAATATGGACACATTGTGAAGGATTGTTACAGCTGAAAAACTTGCTGTCTAGAAATACAAGGCAAAGACTGAAAGGCAGGCCACAGAGGATTGAGGGTCATGCAGTCCATGGCACAGCCAAGACAAGAGCCCAGTGTGCTAAGCAGAACCCTAGTAGAACCATAACTATTGTTTCTTTCCAGACAGAGTAACTTACATCCTTTTCATACCATCAAGCTACCTCACAGTTCTTTTTTTAAAAAAGGCATAGGTTTTACCATAATGGACAGCTTAGGAATGATCTCAGCCACTCCAAATCTCCCATTCCTTCGGCAGCCTAGACAAGGTGTACTGCAAATAAGAAACTGGACTTTGGATAAACAACACATCCAGAGAAGTGTAACTAAATGCTTTTTTGTCCAAATCCTATCCTTTATTTCTGCAGAAGGAAGTGCACAAGCTATTAGTACACAAGGAAGCAATATCATGGAAGACAGAACAAAGTGCACTTGTTTATACTAAAACAAAACTAACTCAAGCAACATGTGGCCACGAGTGACCTGATCATCCTGTTTCATGCACCGTATCCTCTTTCTCCACCCTTCATTTGCACTATCTGGCTGTGCCTTCATTGCTAAAGAGAAAGATGTAATTATCACATTGAGACAGCTATTTCAATGCTAAAATGCCAGAACAGAATTGGAAGCTTTTACATCAAGTAAAAAGTCAGTGTCTTTATTTCACTCCTCCACCTGAGATTTCATCACCTGCATAGAGTTGCACTGACTCTATCAGGAATTTTACATCAAGATTGCAGTATCAATCTAATAATTACACCTGTTTCAGCAACAAAGACATGACCCAGGACTTTCGCAGCAGGAACTTTTCTCTCTTGGCATCTGGAAAACATCCAGAGCATTTCAGATGAAGGATATTCCAAACAAATATTTGAACCACACGCAATAGTTGAGAAAAATGAATAAATACTGCCATCCTTCAGAAGCCAGACTGGGAGTCTGAGGCAGAATACACTTAATACACTCACCACTGCCTCTCATGTAACATATTCATAGCTGGACTAAGTATCAGTGCCATGTGTCTGCTCTCTGGTAAAAGCCTTTTAAGCACAGTAAGCTTATTACAACCAGTTTTTACACCTCTTCTATTTCCAGCTGTCGCAGACTGCTTCAGAGTTTCAATGCCCTGGATCCTGCCCTCCCTATTAAACACGTGCATATTTTTTTACTTATTAAAAACACTGCAAAGTACAACTGTTAATACAAAAACCTATGAGTCTAAAGCCACATTTCCAATGCAGAAATGTGACAAACATGGCACATTCAACATGCCAGACACTTGCACACTGTCAGCAAGTAACAACTGCATTTTAACTTTCTAGAACTAAGACCCTGCAGCAGACTGTTAATAAAGACGAAATACATGCAAGAAATGACCACGTGAATTTAAGTAACTCCCTCCAGATATGAATGACAATGATTGAATACAAAAGTAGACATCTACCCTCTTAAAACACAACAGAGGATTATGAACCAACCCATTTTAACCCACAGATTTACATGCTAACAAGAAGGGCTGTTTTTCCTACATACTAAAGATGGAAGACTTGTTTGAAAATATAGTATGCGCCAAATGTAAGCCTTATGTGAATAATTTCAAAAACAAACTGTAGACACCTTATATTTCATTTGTGAAATGCAAGAAAATTGAACGTATTGCCTGCATCCACCTAACCTTTGAAGCACTGTCTGAAAGAGAAGGCTGAACAATCAGAATATTGTTAAAAGAGAGGAAAAATCTACCTTCTCTAAAAACTAGATGTAAACTAGACCACAAAAGCACTTGCTTTTTATGAAAAACAGCTTTCTCCTCAAAAACAAGCAAAAAAGTGTCTACCAACAAAACCAACCACAACAATAACACCCAAATCCACACCAAACAAGCACTAACTTGTTGACAAAAGCCTTCACTTCTAAGCTAATTGTAGGCAGCTCCTGTAACTAAATAATTGCTCAAAACCTTCGTGTTCTCCTTACAGAAAGTGCTGCAATATTGCAATAAAAGCAGTACAAAGTGGAAATAGGTAAGTCCTTCATCAAGCTCATCCAGTGCAGAAACAATGCAAATTAAAATGAAAAGTTTAATGAAAAGGCAATCTAAAATCCAGAACTCCCTGCTCATGTCAGTCCTCTGTAAACTACCATGAGCAATATGGGTCAACCTTGATACCAACCGACTTCATCTGGGTGACAGAAAACAACTCACTTTTGAGGACAGTTCACGGGTTTTTGTCTCTTTTGCTGTGACCGGTACCTGCAATGTAGAGCAGTACTGTGCAATACATGTTATCTCAGCAGGAATGAGATTCAAAACCACCAACTTATTTTAAAAAAGTCACTGAGAGGCCAGTAACTAGAAGCCATTATCCTCCATCCACTGCTTTGCATCAAGAAGCTCTGAAGTGAGAAGATGTGCTTTATTTCCCCTGTGTTATCAACATGTGAGAAACATCAACTTTGTTAAGTTTAACTTGGAGGGAGTTAGGGCATCTAAAACCCCTCAAGAATGTGCTTCACTGATCATAGCATTAAGTTGTTTCCTTTATAAAACCTTAGAATGCAGAGCATGTAGATAGAGAGATAGACAGATAGATAGACAGATAGATAGATAGACTAAGATATATACAGACACGCTTAATGAGGTAACGAGAGTTGACATCAAATGACACCAAACATTTCTAAAGGCTACTTAAGCTGAAACTTTCAAAAACTTCAGCTCATTGTCCAAGGACACTACAACATCAAAGGAGAAAACATCCATTACTCTGGAGAACAGTTAATCCATACAATTAACCCTCTTTCACATCACATCACACTATAAATGCGAACACATGCTCCCTTTCTGCATTGCTCAGAAGATTCTTCAAGATGCTATTCTTGTCTCTAATGAGGTGCAGCACAAACAATTAAAGCCTAGCAAAAATAACACACTGAGTTTAGATTTTTTTTATTAAAAAAACAAACAACCAAAAACAAACAACACAAAGAATCACCACATCACAGGCTGTGCAACATGGAAGCATGTGGCATTACCCTTCCTTCAAAGTTTAATATGTTAGAATCATCAAATACTTGATCTTTCAGTATCACAGTTTTATTGAGCTAGAGAAAAATTGATTTAAATCATATTTTATCCTTTATCATAGACCAGCTTCTCTCCTTCTCCTCTCTGATACAGCTATTTATTAATAAAATGTTTGATGGAGGGGAGAGAATGGCAAAGGGGAGGCAAGGGGGGGCAAGAGGGAAGTTAAAAAAAATAATTGAGCACAGATAAGACATTCCACAATACAAAAGGTAACTAAAGAGGTTACTTTCGGCCCCAGTGTACTACACAGCCACACATTTTTGTGCTGTCACTGGGTGGAGTATGAAGCTGGATGCTGCATCAACTAAAACTACTGGACAAAACACTCCATTTGAAACACAGTTCCTTCCTAATCTATGCCAGGTGTTGCAAACAAGCTCGGTTTTGTTCACACTTAATGCAACACCATTAGTCACTAAAAGTTCCCAAAAGACTCCAGAATATACAAAATTGGTAAATTCACTGAATGGCATGACACTGTTGCAACTTAATTTGCAGGATCTCTGCCTAAATATTGTATAAAAACACCAACAAAAAAACCCTAAAACAACAACAACAGAAAAACAAACACTTCTCCAGGACTTAAGAAGCAACAAGAGAACCAGTGTTCAGTTCCGTTTAAGTGTCAAATCAGCCTCTGGGGAAGAGTAAAAAAATAACTAAAAACTAAACAATGAACTACAGATAAACAAAATTCAGGGCTTTTTTTTGTTAGTGCCAGTTTTACAACTATTTAGAAAAATGTGCTTTGAGGTAGCTAATAGACAAGTCGCAGGAATTCTTGGTTTTTTAACATGAACTTGCAGCTGTCAGAACTAGAAAGTTACACGCCATTTCAGACACTGGGAAGAATTTTGAAACCATAACTTCTTTGCCAGTGAATTGCTGAAGCCAGTGCAACAGGTGGAGTTGAAGCTGGGAGATCTGTAGTATCCAGCAGAGTCTGATCATACATTTGGCATATGTTCAGCCAAATGTGGGAGAAAGGCATAGAATGCTATCTGCTGTAGACTGATCTATTTGTTAATGTTTTGGGATCATCCCAGCAAAAATTTTCCTCTTGGAATTAAGCAATATTTATGACAGGACTTTGAATAAATTACCATTCCATGTTTCAAAGTCTTTCTGAATAAAGATAAAAAAACACAGTCGCTTCTGGCCACATACACAACAGTGATCTGACAGCTGACATCATACACATCAGTAACTGCAAAAAAAACCCCAAAACACTATTTTTTTTTCTTCCACTCATCTTGCTCTCCTGGTGAAGGCCAAAGTTTTGAAATTGAACTTGAATAGCTTAAAAGTTAAACTTTCATTAAAAGAAATGTTGCCAAGCACACTAAGCAAACACAACTTACTCAAATACTCACAGTAATCTGTTCCCAGTGTCCTGCTGAAGTTTAAATAAGAAAATAACCCTGTGAAGTCCATTCCCTTTTATAAACAGCCAACATTAGTTCAGACTTTATAATAACAAACTGGTGCTAAAGTTTCTTTTTGCAGTTTTAAGTGCGTGCACATAATGCTTAAAAATCTCCCACCGTGCTTGACTGCTCTACTCCTGCATACAAACATTTTAGTTAAAAAAAAAAAAAGTTATCAAAACTCTAGTTCCTTGAGAAAATTGGGAGGTTTTTGTAGAATTTGATGTACTGCTTCTGCCTCACAATAAAATGGAAAACAAGTTACACAGGAGAAAGCACTGCATGCAGCTGTATTTCAGAGCACAGCACAGCAGCTGACAAGTCATATTTTTATCCCTGCAACCTCTCCACAACCTTCTGTTGATGCCCAAGCCTCCAGAATCCATGCAGATGCTTTTCATTAGCACTGGTACATGATCTCTCAATTGCTATGAAGTTTTACTGATCCAATGATGAGTTCCTGTCAACACAGTGCCTTGCAACAGCAGTGACAATTCTGCAGCAGGGATAAGACACCTGAAGTAATTTTAGTTTCCAACACAGACCAAGGTTTTATTTATAAAAATTAAATAAGTAAAAAAAAAAAAAAAAAGGACCCCTGCTAGAGTTTCAAACTGAGCATAGGAAAGAATGTGTAAATCAGCTTCCTCTCAGTTAATGATCAAGGATCTAAACACCTGGAGAATTTACCAGTAATTAAAAAAGAACAGCAGTTTTTAGTAGTAAAAGAACAAATTCCTACTCCATACTAGCACACCAGTTGAGTGCACCTGTCCTGCACTGCAGTCTCCCAAGCAAATCAATACTTTTTCTGTTATCTATTCAAAGTCCTCCTACCTACCCCTGCCTTATTGCCAATCAAGGGCCAAAACCCTGCCTGAAAGACACTTGCCACATGACCTGAAATGTTCTCACAGACTCTTAGAAGACATCCTCCCTCAGAAACCAGTATTTGTGGACAAAAGGGTCCTAAAAGGCTATCAACAAGCACATGGAGAGGTGTCCTGTTATAAACAACCACGACAATGAAACAGTTTACATCAGGATGTGACCAGCAGATGCTCAGATGCAGTAATGTGTGTAACTCACTCTTAATCCCCACAGTGTGAAATGAGTTCCAGGACCAAGACAGAGATAATACTATAATAAAGTATTCCAGAACTAATCTTTGTGGGGAACCATTCCAAAATACAAACACCCCTGGGGAAGTAATTCTGGAATAGCTGTTAGGTTTTGAATTCATATTCTACCTCAAACGAAGCAAGTTTTGTTATCCTAATACAAGGAAGGTGATGCTAACAGGCTCCAAGTTGAGCAGTGCAATACAACTCCTTTAAAAAGAAAACTTTCTTCTATGTCCCTGCAACACTGACTCCACAAAATCCTAGGAATCAGAAAAGCACAAAAAAAAAGAGGATACCAGAATCTTTACCTGTATCTACCAAAACCTTTTAAACAGGCATTTTGCATATATAAGAGCACCACTGTCAAGAAGCAAGAATTGCTTGGAGGACCGAGTCAGCTGTATCAAAAACTTACAGTACTCCACATCCTCCCTCATTGCACACAGACTTCCTCAGGAAAAAAAATAATGTAAAAAAACAGGCAAAAGGCCAATGCTTACAAAGATCCCATAGCCATTGTTCAGAGAAAACAAGTCACTTGCATCATTCCCCACATGCAATAAGGCTGGCTGGCTGTATTCTGCCTCTGAGGACCAGCGCCAGATGTGCTCCATCTCCAGATGCCAGGAGTTCCATCACCTGGGGATCAGCAACCAGAGTTATTTTCCATGAACTCTAATTACTGTCGCAGGATGGAGAAGGGCTAAATGTGTCATGGTGGTAATACCCAAGGTAAATGATTTCCATATAACTTAAATCTTTTGCAGGTAACAATGAAGACCTTAATTTGGACCGTGCAAGTTGAGAGATAATATCAACAGAGGTCACAAAGGTAAAGTACTTCTATCTGCTCATCTTCTCTCCATTGTGCACTAGGCTGAGTATAAACAGCATTCCTCAAAAACTCACTAAGTTGCACCTTCTCCAGTTTTACCAATCCTGTCATAAGCAGACAATGTTAGTGGAGCCACATGCTAAAGGGACAGCAAGCAGCCTTTCCAAACTGCCAGAAATAGGACGGTGTTCTGGGGTTGGGGTTTTTTGTTTTGGTTTGTTTAAAGTTTGGTTTTCTGCCTTTCATTCAGTGATGCTGCCTCATCATCCTACTTAGGTAAGTAACCCAACAAGTTTCCAAGAGCTCTCTTGACCACCGTTTTTAATTACCCACCTACAGACATTTCAGCCTTCAGCAATCTTGGTTATTCAGACAGTTGGCGGGGGGGGGGACATAATACAAAGCAAGCAGGTAAAAGCTTTAAAAACAGCACACAAGATCCCTGCCTAGAATAGCTTTCAAGAGAAGAAGAAATACTACCAATACAAGAGAGCGATATAATATGCAGAAATTCTAAAATAATGATTGCAAAAGGTACAGAAAGGTTTATGCAAGACCAAATATTTAGGTGCACAAAACTGATTTTGATTAATAAAATGCATGTTGCCCTGTCTTCTCAGGAATACTTTACCTACTATCCTGTTAGTTTGCAGCTTCATTTCTCTCTAATGAAACATCAGTCATTGAGAGAGTAATACAATGGAGTCAAACAAAGCAGGTTTACTCCTAGATGATTATTTTAAAAGCGTATGTACAGGAAAAGATCACTCTGAGGTGCTTCTTGTGTAAAACACTCCAAGATACATTTCAGAGAGACCATTTATGTATCAGTGTCACCTTTTCTCAGATGAAATGCAGGGAGTTCAAAGACTTTAAAGTATATTTCAGTAACAACACCAAAACCAAATCTGGGTATACTGAATTCCAGTCTCATACCTAGTGACTGTGAAACCTTTCTCCTTAAAGTAAAGTATTGACATCTAACATCAGGAGTTAAAGTCTACATAAAAAGCATGGTTGTGGTTTTGGGTTTGCTGTGTTGTTTTTGTTTTTTTTTTCCAGAACAGGAGGTTATTCAATAACACAACCATTAGAACGAAAGGAAAAAAAAACAGAGCAGGAGAAACTGGTTAACCAAGTGTGTAAGCATGTAAGAACACAGATACATATTGTATACATGCTCACACATATACATACATGGAAAACTTCCCCACCACCACTCCATCCTCTCCAAAATCTTAGAGCCTTTCACATGTACATACTTCACCATAAACTAGCCAGGACCTTGTAAGAAATTACTACTGCCTAGGTCAGCACTTCTCTGAACTAGGAGAAAATCTGCCTCTGCTCCAGGAAACTGAGTGGTCTGGTAGCTACACACAAACTACAGAGCTCACTTCAGTTATCTGCAACTCTTACAGAATACCTGCAGATAATTGTTTATTTACTGCAAATATCATCTAATGCTTGCTTACATTTTTGCTGGTGTGTGTGCATTTCTCCAAATTTCAGTATTACAGAGTCACAGAATATGTGGAGTTGGAAGGAATCCACGTGAATCATCGAGTCTAAATCACAGTCCTGCACAGGACTCTCCAAGAGTCACACCAAGTACATGAGAATATCATCCAAACACTTCTTGAACTCTGTCAGGCTTCGTGCTGTGACCACTTCCCTGAGGAGCCTGTTCAGTGCCCAACCACCCTCTGGGTGAAGAACCTTTTTCTAATATCCAACCTAAACCTCCCCTGACACAACTTCAGGCCATTACCTCGGATCCTGTCCCTGGTCACTACAGAGAAGAGATCAGTGCCTGCCCCTCCTCTTCCCCTCATGAGGAAGTTGTAACTGCAATGAGGTCTCCCCTTAGACTCCCCTTCTCCAGGCTAAACAGGCCAAGTGACCTCAGCTGCTCCTCACACATCTTCCCCTCAAGGCCCTTCACCATTTTCGTTGCCCTCCTCTGGACACTCCCTAATAGCTTAATATCTTTCTTATATTGTGGTGCCCAAAACTGCACACAATATTCAAAGTGAGGCTACCCCAGTGCAGAGCAGAGCGAACAATCCCATCCCTCGACCAGCTGGTGATGCTTTGCCTGATGCCCCCCAGGGCAAGGTTGGCTCTCCTGGCTGCCAGGGCACTGCTGACTTTATCCAACTTGCCATCAACCAGGACCTCCAGGTCCCTTCCCATTAGTTACAATGTTCACATAAACTGGGGTTTGAGCTTCCTTAAGACTTCAGTTACTCAATTCAAAAAGCCTCTGGGAATATTCTCTTGACCCTTTAGAGCATACATGGTTCCTTCTAGCAGTTACCATACCTGACATGTGCAGTTGAAAAATGTACCTTTTTAAGGGCATCATAGAAAATCTTCCCCTCTTGCACACAGATTCCAAAGTCACAGCTGACATTGAGTGTCAGGGGCTTTTGTGGCTTAGTATGGAATGGCTATTGAAGGTAGATCAAATGAGATGCAAATCTAAGTTCATACAGGTTTTAGGGGCAAGGAAAGACTGCCAACAATTCAATTCCAATTTATTGAAGCTTCACTATAATTTTGCCTGCATTAGCCACACCCTACCTACTAACTCTCACTATGCAGCTTGCTTAAGTTAAGTCCAGATGTGTAACTCTTTCTATCACTGAACACCTGCAAACTTGAGATTTAGAATGACTATGTAATAGTCAACTTTATCCAGACATAAAAAACATACTGCTAAAACCCAGACAGACAAAAATTTCCCCTAACTATGTATTTCTTTTACTCAGCTATTGAAGATGGAGACAATGTATAGATTTTTTTTTTTAATCATGCACAGCTGTGTAGACCTAAGTGGAAAATGCTACCCATGAGCATTTTCATCCTCTTAGCTCTCACATGGGAACACGAATAACTCAGCAGTTTTATTCTGAGCTTTTTCTTTTTCTAGAACCAGAAAATTTTCAATGACCGAAATGAAAGCAAAATGTGACAGAGAAAATAGGAAACTTGATGGCCATGAGTAACCTTACTTCAATGGGACAGAATTTATAAGTGACACTTTATTTGAAATAAGTAGTTACACAAAGCCTCCAAAGCACTTTGAACAATATGCACGATGTATGTAGTGACCAACATAAATCTAACACTGGGTAATTTATGATTCAGTGGCCAAAGGTGACATCTTCTATATAAAAAAGGATTAGGATTTTTGTTTTTTAAATTCTGCTGCTTTGGGAAGTTCAAGAAACAGCATACTGACTTTTGTGTTAAGCTACAAGTGCTAAGAATGAACACTAAGCATGTTATATAGACATCCCCTGTAGTTACACAACAGAGAATAAATCTCATAACCTTTCATTCCTTCTCTTCCTTGAATTATTCACTGTCATCAGCAGAGACAGCTTCTTATCCTAGAGGCAAACTCTTGCTTTTTCTCTTCCTCTATAATGAAATATAAAACAGATAAAAAGATAGCTCTGTTTCAGAATATATTTTCCTGGCATCATCAAGACACTAGTCTAAGTGACTGAACATGTATTGCATTGGTGTGGCAATGTTTTGGTAATCAGGGGGGCTACAGAGGTGGTTTCTCTGAGAAGCTGCTGGAATCTTCCCCTATGTTCTATAGAGCCAATACCAACACTGGCCAAGGCCAAGCCCATCAATGACGGCGGTAGTGTCCCAGGGATAACATATTAAAGAAGGGAAAAAAGTTATTGTGTAGAAGCAAACTGTGCCCAGAGAAGAGAGCAGTGAGAATCTGTGAGAGAATAGCCATGGAGACACCAAGGACAGTGTGGGAAGGAGGGGGTGGAGTTGCTCCAGGCACTCAAGCAGAGATTTCCCTGCAGCCTGTTGAGGACACCACACTGGAGCAGGAGGATGCCCAAAGGAGGTTTTGACCCCGTGGGAAGCCCATGCCAGAGCAGGCTCCTGGCAGGACCTGTAGACCCATGGAGAGAGAAGTCTACACTGGAGCAGGTTTGCTGGTAGGATCTGTGAGCCCACAGGAGACCCACACTGGAGCAGTCTCTGTTCCTGAAGGACTACACCCTGTGGAAGGGATCCACACTGGAGCCATTCTTGAAGATCTACAGCCTGTGGGAAGGACTCACATTGGAGAAGGTCATGGAGAACATGGGAGAGACATCACATTGGAGCAGAAGAGTGTGAGGAGTCCTCCCTTTGAGGAGGAAGGAGCAGCAGAGACAATGTGTGATGAACTGACTGAGCCCCCTTTCCGTGTCCCCCTGTGCTACTTGAGGGGAGAAGGGAGAGAAATGGGAATAAAGTTAAGCCCAGGAGAAAAGGAGGGGTGAGGGAAATGTATTTTTAAGATTTTTACTTCTCATGATCCTACTCCGATTTGATTGGCAATAAATTCAACTAATTTCCCCACGTTTGTTTTGCCTGTGACAGCAATTGGTGAGTGATCTCTGCCTGTGCTTATCTCGATCTACAAGCTTTTTGTTATATTTTCTCTCCCCTGTCCAGTTGAGAAAGGGAATGACAGAGCAGCTTTGGTGAGCACCTGGCAACCAGCCAAGGCCAAACAACCACAGAACTAAAAAACAGCATTTTGAAGACAGATACACGGCAGCAACATTTCCTAAGTTACTCCAAATGCCATGGCTTTGTGATTGTCCTTCTAAAGCAAGCATTCTTTGCCCCAAAAATGTTACTTTTGTATCTGTACAAATACTTGTAGAAACTGCCCCTTACTAATTATTTGGAAGTAATCCATGAACAATAAGCATCACAGTAGAGACCTATGGCCTTCCACCTTGCCTCAAATATCAAGTATGTTCCACTCTTAAAACAAAAACTAGAGAAATCAGGTTAGAAGACTTTCTAAAGTTCAACACACTGAGATTTCAACCCTCCATAGCTTCTTCAGACAAAGTCTGATTACACAGGAATATGTCACAGCCTACGAAGCATCCTAGAAATGATGGGCTGATGGAAAACGACATGACAGAGTGCCCAAGCACCTCACAGGGTGCAAGACAGAGGAAAACCTCGTAACAATAAAGTAGCTGGCAGAATATTCACTCAACATCACAAAAAAATATCCCTCAGTCTTACCTGTAAAGACAGATGTAAAAAGTATGTTATTTAGGAAGCCTAAGAAACAAGAAGAAAAAATCCACACTACAAAGAAGTAAAGCTTCAGGTGGCATAAGCCAGAAAGCTCCTGAAGATGTGTCATGGTTAGAAACCTGCAAAACACTTACCTATACCATGCACAACCCAGCTGTTTACTTCAGGAGCACATACTAAACAAAAACAAGGTACTTCTGATCACTGCCGTCGTAGAGAGTTCACTAAAAAAGCATTTCGGCTCTTTAAGCAAGGCCAAAACCAAGTATTCAAGAGTTATCTAGAGAAAAGAGAATGGCAGAAGCATATCATAAAGTGCAGCTGCAGGTGAGGACATCCTACATGCTGACTAGCTCAAAGCAGTACCTCTCAGGAAATCATTTTGTTTTGGTTGATCCACAATATACATTGTTACTTAGGCATTCTGTGGTGTTTTAATTCATATAAAGACAAGTGCAACAAGCAGGCATGGGGATGTATCTCCCTCTCAATTTATAAAATATAAAAGGAAGCAACTTCACCTTTTGGATAACCATATTCTATAGAAAAAGCACACCAATTTAATTACATTTCTAGTCTTCTACAGACTTTTTTTCCCTGTCTTAAGTCCAGCTAGAAGAGTTTCATTTTGGAAGAACAGAAAATAATGTGTTCACAAAATAAACGAAAAATAGTACAAGGACAGGACAAAGCATCCATGACACTGAAATCCATGAAACTGCAATTTCTGCAGAAGGCATGTAAGTTATTGACAAGGATTTAATTACATTACTGCTGGTAATCTGTGCCTAATTCAAAATCTAGAATATATGGCTTAAACCATAAGTACATACAACATTCCATAAAAGTTCTCAAATGACCTATCGATAACCTGTAGATTACAGCAGCACTGTACACTTTCATCATGTCTTCTCAGATCATCCACTCTTTTTCCTTTTGATTTAGTCAAAACCAGCA
Organism: Chiroxiphia lanceolata; assembly: GCF_009829145.1. Taxonomy (NCBI): domain Eukaryota; kingdom Metazoa; phylum Chordata; class Aves; order Passeriformes; family Pipridae; genus Chiroxiphia; species Chiroxiphia lanceolata. Next base: position 19,348,408 of record NC_045642.1, on the reverse strand, counting down.
CTGAACAGCAGAAAAGAAAAAGAACATCTGCAAAATCACATTATAGTAACACTATTTGATTCCCAAACCCAAAAGCTAAATAGTTCACTAAGCAGGTTCACTCAATCCACTGCTACTCCTCATCTGCCCAGAGGTTCAGAAACACAAAGTAGACAACACTTGCTCATACTCTCTGGCTTTCTTTTACTCTTAAACACCATTAAAAGAAGAGGTCAAGCTTCTGTCTTTACTGACTGCCCCCTCCTACCTTCGATCTAATTCTTGCAGGCTGAGGATCAAGATTCCCCAGGACTAATTTATCACCTTTACAATCGTGTAACAAGTCACTTCCAAAATCCAGTATTAATAAATGTTGAATGAATCACATTTAATGCAACAACACGGTGAAATAAAGTAAATATACAGTCAAGATAACCTAAAGAAAGGGCAACAGAGAACCTCTGGAATCACCATCACAAAATGTTGCCAAATTCTGAATCAAATGAAGAGATGTTAAGTAACTCAATCATTCAACTCCCTCTCAGACAAAACTCAAGCCAACAGAGTCCTGTAAGAAGGACAGAACCACCAAATTAGGAGCACTACACTTTCACAGAACATCACACATCCTTTGACAAAAATCCATGAGAAAAAAATTAAAATCAAGACCTTTGTGTAACCAAATAAAAATCAGAAATATAATTTCCATTTTTCTGCTGTTCACAGTAGAGGGAAGAGTTACAGCCTAACACACTTGCAACTTCATTTCTCCAGATGCATCATCTGTTACCAAGGCTCAGGAACAGCACACTTGATTCAATGACCAATTTTCTGGTTACCGTCTATAGTCTCAACTGGAAGACCAGAGTTCAAAAATTCTGCCTGCCACAAAGACAACTTTTGTTACTGTTTAAAGTGAGCTTTTACTGTGGAAGCTCAATTCTCTTATGTATGAAAGATAAATAACACATGCTATCCTAGCAGAATATTCAGAATTAGCTAAAATTCACACAGCACTTCAGAAAGCCAAAGTGCCAAGTATTATTCAACAATTATTATACTAGCAAGCAGGAACATTTTTAAATACATATGCCAACATTTAAGCTTTTCAGACCATTGACAGTCACACCAGGAACTTACTATTGCATCTGCTGTCAGTGGTGTTTATTGCAGTAGCAATAAACCTTCGTACTGTGAAATGAAGACAATTCTGTAGCTGATTCACAGTCAAGAAATTCCTTCTCCCAGTAGGCTGTTCTACTAAGTTAATCTAACACACCACACATACAAATTATTTATTGGTTTAAAAGGGGTTTCAATGCTTTAACCCTTTTATCAGCTAGAGCAAACACACCAATTTAAATCAAGCCTGTGTCAATTTACTGGCATCCTTGCAAAAGTCACCCATGCATTTAACATCAATACAAAATGACACCTTACAACTGCCTGTGCTGGCAGACAAAGTGTGAGTCAAGCAAGAATAAAGGAAAGAACAATTAAATTAAAAATCTTGTTTATTAAATGGACTGTTAACACCCTTACCAGCCCACCACCCATTCCTTACACTCTTTGGAGCTTCTCAGTAGAATTGTGTGGCTTAACAGATATTTTCAATCTTTAGTAAACAGAAACCACAAAGATGAGACACTGGTGAGTTCCACATTCTGATTTTTTTCAAGAGAGAAGAAACCAAAAGAATTATTGGCCTGTAAACTCTTAAGCAACAACTGTACTGAACAATACTTTGTGGGACATAGTTCCCATTTTCTTTCCTCCTCTCACCACAGAAAATCTCAAGAATTGCTAAAAAGATCTTTTGACTCTATCGTGACTTTTTCCATAGCCTAACTCAATAGGGGTAGGACTCTCCAGAGGTACTTTTTCCAGTTCAGAAGCCCCAGCTGTGAGCTGTCAGGAGATGGCACATCTTTGCCTTCTTCAGAAAGTTCCAAGTGTCCAAACAGCACATGGGTTTGGCTAGTCAGCATCCCTAGCCGCTATCTTAATTATGTGCTCCTGCCCTATGTGAACTTGCAGTTGTTGGACATGTCCAACATGCTGGAAAGCAGAATAGTGGAAAAGAAAATAATCCACATGCCTCAAAATCTCTAAACAAAATGCTCTTCTCCACTGTGCACAGTAGAGCTGCATCGCTGCTGGCCTGTGCCACAAACTGGGGGGATACTTATTCTATTCCCGAGGCTTGGGTTGGTACCTATTTAAGTTCTTCACAAATGCCTTGAGCAGAAAATAACATCTATTTCCTTTAAGTGCTCTCAGTGCTGTGCTTTTTTTCAGTCATATAAACTCCCAAGAGAAATCCCAAACTTACAGATGCCAAACATTCTGAATGTTTAATAGTTTGGGTTAAACACATAAGGAAAGAAATAAGCGAATTTCTTAGAAAGAATCTACTGTACATAACTTTATTTCTCTTCATTCTAACAAGGAATTTAAACATAGTTATTGTTCTCAGTCTCAAGACATCACGCTGCTTTCATACAATACAGTACATTCACAAGAAATACTGATTTAACAGGACACTACACCTCATCACTATAGCTGTTTCTGAGCACCACCAATAGTGAAATTTGTTTCTGCTTTGACAAAAAGACGAACAACTGCTTTTAACTGTGCACTACTGGCTAATTTTTAACTAGAAGCAAAGTTACAGTAGACACTCTTTTATAATAAGTCACATGAGTCTATACTCTAGGAGATATTTTGTAACCTTTATTTGTTGTTATGCTGCCAAACCCTACCCAAACACCAAAGGATAACAAGTTCCCAGAAACAATCTCTGTTTGCTAAAAAGTTACCCTGGCTTGCATTATTCAAGAAACATGCAGGACTGAGAAAATTTACAGGTGGAACAAAGCCCATGGTCTATTTTACTAACAACTATATCATACATAAGTAAAACATAAAGCAACGAGAGGCAATGGTGGAATTTATACTGGGATATCAATGAAATACATTCGCATTATTCTAAAGTACTGACTTTGTATGTCATGTTAATCTATGTACTTCAGACACATCAATAGTATGAGTGATTTTACAGCATCTCTGGATGCTTGAAAGTTAATTTAAATTTTAAATAATTTAATTTAAAATGAAATAATAACAAATGAATTCCCACACTATACCTAAAAGACAGTTAAAGCCATTTAACTTTGAAGAGAGAAGATTCAGTGCTTTGAAAGTATCAACTTAAACTTCAGTCTGAACTTTCAGTATTTCCTATTATTTCAAGAGGATTTATAACTATGATTTGTGACAGACATGCTAGTAGTAGTTACTAGGAAAACAACCCCCTAAATCAGACGGACTGACTGAAATGGCACTGAAATGCAGCTGAGGACTCCTACATAGCACATTTACCTGTCACAAAACTAGTAAGTGACCTTTACTGCTACATTCTACATTTAAAAATAGTGATATGTTTCACTAGCTTTAGGTCATCTCAGGAAAAACAGTATAGATTAAAAGTCATTTTAGGGTTGTGCTCAAATGCATTTTTTATTTCATGCTGCATCCCTAGTTTCAAGCATTTGTAACCATCCTGTTACACTTCTCTGTTTACCTTTCTGTATCTTGTGTTTCTTGATATCAGGCAAATAGTAGTTCCATTAAAGAAAACTAAGATATGATCTCATGATTTCGGGAAACATCCTAGTGCATGACAAGTTACAGCTAATAAAGCATTTGTGAGTTTAAGTAAAAATAATTCTTGTTTAAGATTCTTCTTAAACAAGAACTTATCTCAACATTGAGGTTTTAAGAGTCCCACATAAAATACCTTCTCTGCAATATTAAGCATCCAGAACTTACAATATTTTCAAACAAAAGCATAAAATACTTTGCATAGGCAAGAGATTCCAGCCTTCAAGGAAGCACCAATTGCAATGACCATTTTGCCTTATCACAGTGAAATGAGAGTCAAGTATAACCCATATCTGTAACAGGTTTATCATTATTTCAAGCCACATAAATAAAACCACTCCTGACACCACCAAATACAGAGCAAGAACTTAGCTCTACAGCAAAATTATTTCACAGTCAAAGTATTCAAGATCTATTATAACATGTGAAACTTCACAGAAGCTTTAATATTGCAGAAGCTTCATCAAATACCTAATGCGCAGAGATGTATTTAGATATTTGTAAGATAAGCACATCAAAATACTTTTAATAGGTAAAAGTCAGGCATGTCCTTACAGAATGGGGCTTCTCAGAAATGGAACTAAAACCATGGAGAGCCCCTCACAGTACATTCACACTCCTTCTAAAAGGACAGATGAGCTGTCCTTAAAAGTACTGTCCAGATCAACTCAACAACAGAATCACATACTTTCCTACTAAGTAGGCAGAACAAAGGCAATGTCATTAAGATTTATAACCAAGATTCTTTAGCTAATTATTAGAAATGGTACATTTGTAGAAGAGTTCTTCCATGCATGTTAAGGAATTAAGGATTATTCATGATGAACATACACTATATTAAAAGAACCAGTGTTTCTAAAAGGAGGTGAATGAAAACCAAACTCCAAGTTACAACTTATTACTTAGTTTTATCATGAACTTATTTTCTTAAGTTATCTCTTCTTTAAAATATCTCTTTCTATTGGAGTCTGTTAAGTAAATTTAAGGAAATCCTTAAAGAACACTATCAGCCTTCATTTAAGACTCCCAGAAGTTGATTTTCTTCCCCTAAAGCTACACTAGCTTCATTCAGTCAAGCAGGAATGTGAACACCTTTACACAAACGTAAGCGTTCAGAAAGGCACAAGCCGCACTTCAGGCTTTCTGAAACATTTTTAAAAGACTGTGGTAATGTGCATGGAGAAGGTGCATCTTAAGATATGAAGGGCATCTTTTTCATATAATCCTGACAGAATAAGCAATACAATAATACACACCCACATAGAGCTCCAACTAAAAATATAGAATGATGATGTCAGCAGAAAATGGTCGGTTCTCTTGCTCTAAATGACAGTTCTAATGATTACAGGAGGTTTGAAAAGGTGGGTGGCCTAATAAAAAGAGGCCCTGAGGTGATGTTCTGACAGCCTTGGCCACACTGCCGAGTTTTCTAAACTACCTAGGAAATCGCAACAACTAGGCTTCAGCTTGCTGAAGCACGGGGGTGATGTATTCAGGCAGACCAGATGTAGCAGCAAAAAACCAGAAGTCTTACACATGCAGCTCGAACCCCCCCCCCCCCGTCCTGGGAGAGACAAAGTTGGACCGGAACAGCACGCAGGAAAAACAGAGGAGAACGGACCCAGGTCCGCTCCCCACGGATGCTGCAGGCAGAGCACCGCCTCCGTTTATTTGTGATTTAAAAGGATTAGCACACTCACTTAAAGACGGTATTGCAAGGCAAAGCAAAGGGCAGGCTCCGTGCCCGGGACGGGGCGCGGGCTGCCGAGGGGCCCAGCACTCGGCCGGCCCGGGGCAGGGGCTCCAGCTCGGGCAGCGCCGGCGGGGCTGGACCCGGGCCGGGCACCCGCACCCGGGCCGGGCTGGACCCGGACCCCCGCCCACCGCCTCCAGCCGGGCCGGCCGGTTCCTCCCGCTGCAGCGCCACCCCCCGTCGCCCGCCTAAAGCCTTAGAACGGAGCTGGGGTGGGAGAGGGGACACGCAGGACACACACACCAAACTTGCCTTCCCCCCACCCCCTCCCCAGCCCTGCCAAGAGTTTGAGCGACACCCGACACCGACCCCTCCAAACTCCAGAGAAATCCTTGCCCGGGACCGCGGAAGGACAGGGGTGGGGGCGGGGGGGGGGGCTGGGGGCGACTTTTGTCTCTCTTTTTGCAACTGTACGCGTTCACCTGAGCCATCCCGGGGGGAGACCGCTCCCCCCCGCCCCCAGCGGGATACGTCCCGAGGGAAGGGGAAGGAGAGGCCTCCTCTCCCTGCGCCCCCTTTTTGAAGAAAAGAGGGGCGAGGCGGAACAGTTTGGGGGTGGAGGGGTAAACGACGCACCCAGGCTCCCGTCCTCCTCCCGCCCCGTCTCGTCCATGTGCGCGTCCTCTCCCCCCGCGGGAGCCTGGCCCCGCTCCCGCCCCTCCCGGCGGAGCGCGGGGGAAAGTTTGCCCAAGTCCGACAACAAAAGGGACAGCGGCGCTCGCCTCCCCGTCGGCCCGGGCCCCGCGACGCCCCGGCGAGCTTACCCCCGGCCGGGCCCGGCTCGCAGCGCAGCACCGAGGCGGCCAGGAGCCGCAGCAGCAGCAGCAGCGGGAGCGGCGGGGCCGCCGCCTCCATGTTGTGCCGCCGCAGCAGCCGCCGGAGCCCTCGGAGCTGCTCAAGCAGGATCCATGCTCGGGGCGCTGCGCTCGGCGAGGAGGGAGGCGGGGAAGGGGGGAGGCGCTGGAGCCGATCCTCCTCCTCCCGCCGCCGCCAGGGAGGGGGCTGGGATGGAGGATCCCAGCTCGCACCGCATCCCGGGAGCAGGCGGGGGCGCACCGTCCCGGCGTGTCCCGCGCGTTGGTACACCTGGCCGCATGGGAAGGAGGTGGGATTTCAGGGGGTTCTTCTTTATATCTCGTTCCTTCTGGAGCAATTACTCCATAACCAGCGGGGAAGTTTGGAGAAGAGAGCTCGTTGCGTGTTTCTCTGGTGGATTTAGAAGTTAAGAGCGGGGACGCTCCCCCCTTTTTCTGTCCCCAGGAAAAAGGGTGGTTGTTTTCTTCCCAAATGGAGGTTCGCTTTTGCCTTTCTCCTCCCACCAAAACAAATGCTTTATAAAGTCACTCCTATGCGAAACATTAGTTTTCAAAGAAAAATGCGTTCAACAACAATCTTTTGTTGCCTTCTCCACCCCACTCCCCCCCGGTAAACATGCCACCTGCTCCTATAAACACATTACACTACGAAAGAGGCAGAAACTCTGCCCTGTGACGTGAGGCCTGAGTAGTGCTGGGGGCAGGTACGCAGGGCTGAGCAGCACCCAGGTCATGCTTAAACATCCTGCATCTTTCACAGGACAGATGCTGCCCCTGCCTCCATCGCAGGGATATAAACAAACAAACAGGGTAAGTCAAGAATTTTCATTTGAGTCTCCATTTCCCCTTGTCCTGGCACGAATTTTACAATAAGAAAAAAAAGATGCTAGATGACCTTCTATAGTGATGAAATCCACGGGGGTTTGCCTGGCATCCCCTTAAAACGATTTTTTAAGTCTCAGAGCAGGAGCTGTAAGTCACAAGCAACTACTTAACAAATGGATGTTATATTTAATAGTTTCATTTCATTTCAGAGGTGAATGAATTTCAGAGTTCCCAGTTGCCATATACTAATTTATCTGCCTTGCTGTAGCTGCTACAGCAGTAGCTGAGATTTTTTTCTTAGTGCTTCATGGATCCCTGCCCAACTCAAATACCAGGATGAAATATTCAAGAATTGGTTTAGATCCTGTTGGTTACTCCATTGCAGGTGTCCCCTGTGAGGGAAAAAGGTCTAGTGTTTTGGTTTGGTTTGTTTTTTAAAGTCAGAGGTATTCAACTTGGAAAAGAAAGCAGTTTAAAAAATCAAGGAGTTACAAAAGGCTTATAGTGCTGACCTTAAGGTTGACCTGCAAAGGGAAAAAAAGTTTTCTTCTGTATCTTGCTGCTGCTTTAACATATAAAGAACATGTATTTTAAGGAGGGCTCATTTTAGGTGGCATTTAAAACCTAGAAAAATCTCAACTGTCTTCAAGATGGGAAAAGCAGATGTTGGTCTTTTGTCGTAGGTCTGTACTGAACTGGAGCCCAAATCTAGGCTACTGTAAATCATTAATAACAAAACTTTGTGTGAAAAACCAACTGAATAAGTGCTTTGGTTTGGATCTGCTTAAAAAAACTGCCCAACACCAGACAAATAACTGGAAAAAAAGATTTCTTTGTTGAAGACAGTGAATGGATTTTTTTGATGGGTCCAACCTCCTGCATCCTAGAAATTACTGAGTAGTCCTGGCATCACAGTAACTGGTATTAATTAAAGTCAGAGGCAGAGAAAGGGCACATGAAACAGTTGCACTTGCAGCAGGCCGTGGAGACGGTGGTTGTATATCCCATCCTAAACCCCCTCAGCTTGGACTCGTACCCAAAACTGGTTTGTGTGCCTGCATGGAGATCAGGGCTGTCCTGTGATGGCCTCAGTGGCACCAACTGAATTGCCACCTGGGCAAGTGGGTTCCCTGCCCTTCCTCCCCTTTGCCCTAACAGGATCAGGGATCAGTTGCTGAGATGACTTCTGTGTATTTCCAATGCCAGTGCCAAGCCATGTGGGTGAGTCTGCCCATAAGGCTGCAGTGGGGGAGCAGCAACTTCTCTTTTGGCCAGAAGCTGCTCCCAGCACTTGGTATCTTGGGTCCCAACGTACCGTACTAGGATGCAATATGGCTGATGCTCCATCCAAGCTTTGTTTGCTTATCTCCCTATCTGACCCTGTCAAACTGCATGGGCAATTTAGGATTGGCAGCATTTTATACCAAAAGGGAGAGATAGCAATATGTGAGCAATTAGCAGATTGGGTAATAGAGTGACTCATATCTAAAACAAAATGAGAAGAGAGCTCAGGCCATGGAGGCAGGCAACTAGGGAAGAGAGTCTTAGCAGAATACATCTTTGGGGCTTTGACCATAACACCTCTGCTAAAAAAAAATTAAAGACCTTCATCTAAAGTGATGACAAGACTGGTGGCAGCCAGGAACACTGTATTTCTCCAGAAGATGCCCTTTTAAAATCAATTAATATGTTGCAGGGGAATTTGGAGGAAATTAGAGTTGTGCAACTCTGAAGTCTTATGCATGTGCTGAGAAAGCTGCCTTCCACCTGTTTTCCAGCCCTGCAAAAAATTCCTCCAGCAAAACCAGGCGAAGCAAAGTTATGATATTCCTGAAATGTCTGATGTATACATTTCTGCATGAAAGTAAAAAAAACAGTTTAAAACAAAACAAATGAAAAACAAAAACCAAAGTAAGCAAACAAACAAAAAACCCACTTCATCAGGATACCAAAAGCATGATTCTATCCTTCCTCTTACTGAAGAAAGAGGAATCTCTTTACATACTGTTGTATCTCACAGTGCCCAAGTAAAACCGCAAAAATAAAGCCAATACAGCAATTCATCTAATATTTCTTGTGTAATCTTGGGCAAGTCACAGTCTAGCATTTCCTCATTTTCTCCTAAAATGAAAGAAGCAGAGGGAAAAATTTTCCTAACTTTCATCATTTCTGTGTATAGTGTGATGGAAACTGCAGCAAATTTGGAGCCTTACTGTGGGAAGTAGGAAAGGGGGAAATCCAAATTGGGAGCCTAGCCCTCCCCTGCCAATGAGTAAGCAGGTCAGTTCTTGCGTTCTGCCGTTGCCATCCCTGATGCAGAAAGGAGGGACTTGCAAAGATACAGCAGGGAAAACAAAGATCCTGGCTGTATCTGAGCACTTAGAGATGTCCTCCAGGATAATGTAACCATCCCACAGGAGCTGGGAAACTTGGTTTAACTGAAATGTTTTCTGCATGTTTACTCCTCCTGGATTTCTCCTTCCTACCCCAGTTTACGGTATCCTTCTCTTTCAGCTGCCAGAGCTGTCTGAGCTCCTGTAGAGCTAACATTTAATGACAAGTGCAGAAGCCCCTAAAGTGAATATACTGTTTTACAACTGACACCCATGTTTATTTCATGATGAATATCAGTACCAAGACACACATCTTTATTTCTCTGGGGCAGCACAGTTTAGTCAAGATGAAGTCACTACATCTGGATAGGCTGAGGCTCTCTGGTGTTTTGCAAAGGAGAGGTAAAGTAAAGAGTGAGAAACAAAGACATCATGAAAACATTTTCCTTCTCTACTGCTAAGGCCATATTACAAAATAATTTTCCTTTACCCATGTCTCAAATACATTTCTTCACCCTTATTCTGCCAGCTTTCAGCTAGAAAGCAGTCTCAGTTTACTTATATGTAGGGACCCCTATTCTTTATCACCCTGTACCACAAGATAAAATGTTTACAGGTAACTTAGAATGAGTCAGAAATTACAGAAGAAAGTATTATTTGGATACAGGTTCCTTCATTTCCTAAAAAAAATAGACACACTAGGAAAAACATATGTACACACCAGCCATAGTTAAGATTACCCCTCCTGGGGAGAAATCTGAAGTAGTCTAGGTAAGGGATGGGCTTGGTCAAGGACTCACCAGGACAAGCTTGAGAAAACCTGGGTTTAGTCTCCAGTTCCACCCATCACAGACTCTATAGAAACCTCTTGGTTTCTCCTCCAGCATCAGGTGCTCACATTTGTCCTGTTTGGGGGTTTTTTTCACTCTTCCTTCTTCTACCTTGCCCATTCAGAACATCCTTCTCAGCACAAGCTAGCCCCAATAGTGGCCTGAAGCTGCATAGGGCTTTTAGGTGTTGCTTTGAAAAGGGTGATTTCCTAGGTACCAAATAATACTTAATGTTTAAAACTAAATCACTCTACTGCACTCATCAAGCTGCCTGGAATGGTGGAAAAGTCACCTTCTTATCCATAAAGAAGATGACAGTAAGAAAAATAATACATTTGTTTGTATCATGCAGTTTCCCTGGCATTGCATAAGGATAATAGCCTAATTTGTTCAAATTAATTATTCCTCAAAATATATCAGCAACCCAACTTTGTCTGTGTGGCAGTTTTCTTCTGCTTCCTTCTCCTCCTTCCCCAGATGAACTCTAACATGAATTGAACAGTTTAACCAGCACAATCTGCCATGCAGACACCAAAAGGAGCAACTTTTTCAGTTTAGATTAAAATCAGTGATCTTTCAGCCCACAGCTTGTAAGGTACTTTTAAGACACTCCTAAATAAAACAATGAAAAGGAAGCCAAATTTTGGTGCATTTACATTTTCTATACAGTACTCTTTATGCTTATTGGGAGGCTTTAAGGACTGAAAAGGCTTGAAAATCTTAGGATGCTCAGTGAAAGCTTAAGGTTAAATATCAAAGAAAGCTACTCTTTTCAGAGCAAAAGAGTGCAGGTGCATTATAGGTATAACTGAAGAACATTATGCACATTATTATATTACATTGCACTATATTACACATAAGCTGGAGAACTTTCCTGTGCTTTCCTGCATAGACAGGGCTGCAGTGCCACACCTGAAATTGCAACCCCAGCATTTTTAATGCAGTGACTCCAGCGAGGCTGGTTATGGCAGTCACAAATAGAACTGGGATCTCACAAAAAAAATGGTTTTATCAAATAGTTATGGCATATTTTAAGGGATGACAGTGCTGCAAGTAATCTAGGTGGGACCACAGAAAGAAAAAGACAGAGAATGGCAATCTTTCAGCATTTCCCAGTGCTGGAGATTTTCTGCAATACCCAACTGTCCATCTGCCAACAGTTTCTGCTCCACCAGGGACAAATAGGGCACACATGCCAGTCACTCAAATACAGGGAAATCTGGGGACATTGCAAGCTAAGGGATCAGAGTGCTACAGGACAGAGACTTCCTGGAAAAAAATGAGTTTAAGGAGAGAGATGGCTTACAAGATGAAAACTAATATTAAAAGAAGTATGACAAATGTCCCACTACTGTCATTTGAAACAATGTTTAAGTGAGACAGCGAGGGTAAAGAGCCTGTTCCCAAAGCCTCCTGCTGGCTAGCAACCTCAGGAACAGAGGGGCTGACATTGCTTGAGAAACACATCACCATAAAAAGTTCTGAAAACATAAAAATAGTTTAGTGGGTTTTTTTTGGTGGTGATACTTGGACTCTGAATGCTTTTCTGGTTACAACTACACTCCCTGCTACTGTTATTACCACAGCACTCATCGCATTTCCCTGCACTGTACAAGCTAGAGTTTTTCTTTAAAACCTCCATGACAGATACCTTTGCAAAGCTGCTTGCAAAATTAACTATTCTTGGCACTGGAGATACACCTTGTATCTACTTATGAGTCATCAAATTGTGGATCAAAGAGAGGAAATATAAAGGTGCATGGAAATTCAGTTGCAGAGGAAGATTACCATCTCCAGCGTCTCAAAGTTTCTAAAAAAAATCCCTAAGTGAATAATAAAATGATTTGAGTTGGAAGGAACCTTTTAAAGGTCATCTAGTCCAATGCCCCTACAATGAGCAGGGACATCTTCAAATGGATCAGGTTGCTCAGAGCCCCATCCAACCTGATCTTGAATATTTCCAGGGATGGGGCTCTCTGGGCAATGTGTTCCAATGTTTTATCACCCTCAATGTAAAACATTTCTTCTTTTATGTTGTCATGGTTTAACCCCAGCCTGCAACTAAGTACCATGGAGCTGCTTACTTACTCCCTCCCACCACCCTGTGGGGAGGAGAATCAGGAAAAAAAGTAAAACTTGTGGGTTGAGATAAGAAAAGTTTAACAATTGAATTAAAATAAAATATTATAATAATCATGATAATAACAAGAACAACAACAGTAACAATAATAATAATTGTAATGAAAACCACAGTGAGGAATAAACCCCAAGAAAAACAAGTGATACACAATAAAGTTGCCCACCACCCACTGATTTATGCCCAGCCCATCACCCCAGCAGTGATCAGCAGCTCCAGGCCAACTCCCACCAGTTTCTGTACTGAGCCTGATGTTCCATGGTATGGTTAGTTCAGGTCAGCTGTCCTGGCCCTGCTCCCTCACAGCTTCTTGTGCACCTCCTCATTGGCAGAGTGTGGGAAACTGAGAAGAGATTGAGTTAGAGTCACACTACTTAGCAACAACTAAAATATCAGAGTGTTATCAACATTGTTCTCATACTAAATCCAAACCACAGCACTGTACCAGCTACTAGGAAGCAAATTAACCCTATTCCATCTGAAACCAGGATGGTTATATCTAGTCTGAATCTACCCTCTGTTAGTTTAAAACCATTAGCCCTTGTCCTATTGCAACAGGCCCTGCTAAACAGTCTATCATCATTTCTCTTTTAAACCCCCTTTTAGTACTGAAAGGCTGAAAAAAGGTCTCCCCGGATCCTTTTCTTCTCCAGGCTGAACAACCCCAACTCCCTCAGCCTTTCCTCATAGCAGAGGTGCTCCAGCCCTCTGATCATTTTTGCAGCCTCCTCTGGACTGATCCAACAGTCTTTCTTGTGCTGGGGACCCCAGACCTGGATGCAGCACTCCAGGTGGGGTCTCACCAGAGTGGAGTAGAAGGGCAGCATCTCCTCGCTCGACCACTGCTTTAGATGCAGCCCAGGATATGTTTGGCTTTCTGGGCTGCAAGTGCATGTTGCCAGCACATGTCCAGTTTTTCATCCACTGGCACCTCCAAGTCCTTCTCGGCAGGGTTGCGCTCAATTCCTTCATCTCCCAGCCTGTATAGATACTGTGGGTTGTCCCTTGTAGTTGGCCTTGATGAACTTCACCGAGTTCCCATGGGTCCATCTCAAGCCTGTCCAGGTCCCTCTGGATGGCATCCCATCACTAAGATGTGCCAGCTGCACCACTCAGCTTGGTGTTGTCTGCAAACTTGCTGAGGGTGCACTTGATGTCTTTGTGTCATCGATGAAGACATTAAACAGTACTGATCCCAGTATGGACCCGAGGGACACCACTCATCACTGATCTCCATCTGGGCATTGAAGCTGTTGACCCTCTGGATGGGTCCATCCAACCAATTCCTCATCCACTGAACAGTCTATCCATCAAATTCATATCTCTCCCATTTAGAGAGAAGGATGTTGTGAAATACTTTTCTTATAGAGAATTAAGAACAAAAAGCTGAACACAACACAAAAATATGTTTTACTTCCTCCTTCTTCTTTCCCTAGACTGCAAAGTCATTGTCTAGCCTAAGCTACATCTGTGCAACCCACAAAGAAGGCCTGTTTGTGAAAAAAGGCACTTTTCTTTCTCCACAGCTTACAGGGACCTAAAGGACACCAGGAAAAGGGTAACATGAGAAGCCTTCTCCAAATGCAGTATTAATCAGATAGAACTGCCCTTGAGATAGTGAGGATGCAAGAACAGATACTGATTGGGGCATGGAAAAATGATGTGATTTAGGGTAGCATCTTTATATGCCCCTACACTGCTCCAAACATCTCTGCATTGCACAGGTGACTGGGTACTGAGTAGAGCAACGAGAGTTTTTTTGAAGGAAGAATAAACACAATGTTTATTCATATAACTGCCAAGTTCTGCCTCACTTTACACTCCAGCTAACTGCAGTTGATACACACATGTAAAATAGTAGTACGTTACACTAGTGCATGACTGTCATATTCATTCATACCTAAATGACAAAGCTCACTTCCACCATTAAAAGCATCAACCAAGTAGGACTGGAGTATGTAGCAATAGTATCAGAACAGCCTGGTGGTAAGGTGCTCCCTTAGATAGATTGTAGGCAAGATCACTGACTGAGGTGATTTTTTTGACATTTTCAGCATTAGAAGCTTCTTGTGTGTTTGAAAGCTGCTCAAGACAAAAAATGTTGTAAGCAGGGGTAAAGCCATGCTCGACTAGTAACCATCTGACTAATATTAGTGGGTGGTTAAGATGCCAGGCAAGACTTGCTCTGTCCCAGCAAGATGGGAATCTTTCCACCGTATGCAATGGGAAAGGCCCTATGATATGGCTCAGTGCCATGACTATTTAGATATTAAAATGGTGGATGTCGAAACCAATCCTGAATGCAGTTACATTAATTCTACCTGCCCTCTTCTTGCTGACAGCACTGGGAGTGGTTCTTGCTGGGATTACACTGCATGCTCCTGGTGGCTGCCAAAGAAAGTAGAAGAAAAGTTAAGGGAGGAAAAACAAAGAGGAAAGTGACCTGTGGGGTAAAGTTGCTGACCAGTGTAACTGGGGGAAAAAATGTCCCAGTAAAATTTCCTGTAAGATTTATGTATTACTAGACATCAATACACACACAGATTTATTGCATTCAACATTCTCTTGTGCAGTACCTGTTCTGCACTTTGTAACAAATGAATGTATGGAATCATAGAATGGTTTGGTTGGAAGGGACCTTAAAGGTCGTGTAGTTCCAACCCACCTACTGTGGGCAGGGACTCCTTCCACTAGACCAAGTTGCTCAGAGCTCCAGCCAGCCACGCCTGGAACGCTTCCAGGGATGGGGCATCCACAGCTTCTCTGGGCAACCTGTTCCTCACTTGCCTCACCACCTTCACATTGAAGAATTTCTTCCTAGTATCTAATAACCTACTCTCTTTTAGTTTGAAGCCATTCCCCCTCATCCTGTCACTATGCTCTTGTGAAAAGTCCCTCTCCATCTTCTTGTAGGACCCTTCAGGTACTGGAAGGCCACAACTAGGTCGCCCTTAAGCCTTTTCCAGTCTGAAAAAAATAAATTCTCTCAGCCTTTCCTTGTAGGAGAGTTGCTCCATCCCTATAATCGTCTTGGTGGCCCTCCTCTGGATTCGCTCCACCAGGTCCATGTCCTTCCTGTGCTGGGGCCCCCAGACCTGGACACAGCACTCCAGGTGGGGTCTCACCAGAGAAGAGGGACAGAATCCCCTCCCCTCCCTCAGCCTGCTGGGGACGCTGCTTCGGATGCAGCCCAGGGCACGCTGGCTTTCTAGGCTGCGAGCACACATTGCCTATACTGATTTTGCTATGTGGCAAATCAGAAGAGTGAAACTCTCTGCCTGTGCAGACAAATGAAGTTGTTTCCCTGGCCGTGCCGCAGCGCGACGTGTGCCTCAAGGTCCGGCCCAGAGCATGGGAACCTGCAGATGGCAGCCTTGGGGAGCGGCACTCCTGGAACCGCAGCCTCGCAGAGCCGAGCCGACACCTACGGTTTCATAGGTTTTTTCATCATTAATTTACTTGTCACGATTTGGGATTTTTAAATAATTAGGTTTTTTTCTCTCTCAGCCCTGTTGGACAAAGCACACAGTCCTGCCAGAAACAGTGCTCTGAACCAAATCAGTGCTATGTCAGCAGCTCGTGGGAACTCTGCTCAGTGATAAGGGACTCACTGTAATCGGCAGCATCTAGCTATAATAAGGATTGCTGCTGTTCCTGGGAGAGCCATAATTCACAGTAAGTTAGGAGTCTAGTGATGAAGAACCTATTGCTCCTATTGGTCTGTCAACACTATTTAAAGAATGTCCATTTTCTTTTACAGACAGTCCAAGATTAACTATAAAGTTAGCAAACTTTTGGTCATATAGAACTAAAAACCCTGTTCTCACTTTAGAGTTATTTTGAGTTTCAAATTCCCATGTGCCAGCGGGTGGCTGTTGAATTTGTGTTGCAAACAGCATGGGAGAACTGATCAGGTTGAACTGTATCCACAGCAATAAGCAAACACAACACCACTATTACTGTGAGCTTCCCTACCCTCTAAACATTAAATCTTAAACTGTTTTTGGGGGCTGGATTTTGTGCATCTGTCCAGTTCTTCACATAGTTTGCACCTTACAAACCTACAATGTCCAGAAGCAAGGCTGAAAGTCTTGGTCAAGGCTCTCATCCTGCTGGGGGGACTTCAACCACTCTAGCATTTACTGGAAAAGTAGCACAGCAAGCTGTAGGCAATGGTTTTAAACTAAAAGAGGGTAGGTTCAGTCTATACATAAGATAAAAATTTTTTTACTATGAGAATGGTGAAACACTGAAATATGCTGCCCAGAGAGGTGGCAGATGTCTCATCCATGGAAACATTCAGGGTCACATTGGACAGGGCTCTTAGCAACCTGATCTAGTTGAAGATGTCTCTGCTCATTACAGGAGCATTGGACTAGATGATGTTTAAAAGGCCCCTTCCAACCCAAATAATTTTGTGGTCAGGTACTTGGCATATTCTGAAATCTATAGTTTTCCTTCACCCATCTTCCTCCAATACTAAGTGTATGCATCAAAATTACAATATTTGCCCAACACAAATACATATTAGACAAGACTTTTGACAGAATGATTCATCAGGCATACACAGGCACAGGCATGTGACACTGAAGCACCATTCAGCATTCAGGAGACCAGAACTTACACACAAGAATTCATGTAAGGCTAATAGTTGTACTAATGAGGTATCAGCATGGCCTCAACCCAATTAAAATAGAGAACACATGATGTTCTGCTTAGGAAACAGAAGGATTAAGGTTTCATTACTTGTTGGAATTCTATGAGATGAAAACAATTGTTTCAGCCAATGCAGTAGAACTCTCTGCTGACAAGGAGGATGTGATTGAGTTAATGCCTTCATCCTCTTCACTCCAAATGAAAATGAGGTCTTCACAAGAAACTTGTAACAGCTCTATCTCCAGTTTACTGACTTCAGAAACAGGCTAACCTTGAAGTTAGCTTCGCTATACTGATTTTCACCGCCCTCCACCGCACACCCATCCAGCACTTCTGAGTTTTCTTTGCTGCTATCTTCCCTCAGGGATTTTGTAAAATGAGCATTTTAACTCCTCAGTGTGGCTGGTAAATTGGAATAAGATCTGACGGAGAGTGCAGAAATGGTTGGGGTAAATTAAGGCCATAAGAAAACAATTTAGGAACCAAATTACAAAACTTTAGCCAAACTGAAACATGACAATGGTTACTTGTAGTTGTCAGGGGAAGTAAGGGATGAACTGAGACAAGAATGCCACAGAGGACAGGCTGCTCTGCAGGTTGTCCAGGCGTATGCAAGGAAAAATGCTGCAGATGCAAAATCTGTGGTACCACTCAGAGAAGCAAAGTCCTCCCTATTCGATGTTGACAGCAGTGAAATGCACTGAAACAGAAAAGCAGGAAAGGAAACTGGTTAAGAAGGAGAAAAAAAAGTCTTGGAGTCTTAGGAGAGGAAGAAGTGAGAACAGCAAAATAAGTTGTTGAACGTGAAATTAAATGAACGGAATTCAGATCCTGTGGGGAAAAAAGTTCACAGGAGTCTTCAGTCCTTAACCAATGCATAACTGAGTCACAAACAATCCTAATGTAGAAACGGCATGGAGAAAGAGACTAAATGTTAAGGTTCTTCAGTAACCTCCTCCAGAGAGAGGAAGCATGTACATTCTGAGAAAGGAAATAAAAATTACAAGCAATGCTGGTACAGATGTACAGAGATGAAGATTAGAGAGGCCATGACAGGAAGTGAAATACAAAGAAAAAAAGATGATAAAGCTCCCATTTGTACAATACTAGTAAAAGTAAAACAAGTGATGAACAGATCTATTAAGAGGCATTGAAAGCTCTTATTAGATATCACCAAGCAGGAAGTGTTTAATGAATTTTTTTCCTTCAGTGTCTATTAAAAACACTACAGATCAGGCAGTCAACAACATTAATATCAGCAATATCAGGGATAACCTCAGGCTAGAACTCATAAACAACAAAGTAGATAAGCTATATAGTTTTTAGTTGGATTCAATGAATCCAGGAAAATTTAGAAGAACCCTTGAAGCCATCAGCAATGCTATCTGACAGCTTGTGCAGGACTAGCATGTTTCCAGAAGAGTTGTAAAGACAGTCTCTATCTTAGAAAAGGGGAAAGACAGGAGTCAGACTTGTTTCATTTAACTTCAGTTCCAAGAAGAAACAAAACTAACAACCCATGTGGGAGCATTCTACCCAGTATTCTGGAGGTAGGTAAAATCCAACTCACATCTGTCACAAACAGATGCAACAAAGCATGTTTTTATGACAAAGACCTCATAGAGAGACAAGGCAAGCACAAGGAACCACATACAATGACTTTGCTGAGGGTTTTAACAGTGTTTCGCTTGATCTTGGCAAAAACAAACTAGGACAAATATGGTCTGGATAAAAATATTACAGAGTGACTGTGATATTCATGGTAAGACTGCATCAGTAGGTGCAATATTCATCCAAATTGGCAGCCTAAAGAAAGGAGGACTGAGAAGAGACATGAGAACAGTAGTAGCTGCTGCTAAGAGAAAAGGAATAACCTACTTTCCATACCCTTGGTAAACAGCACAAGAAGTACAAGGATCAAATCACAGCAAGGTGGGGGTCCAGCTTATATATGAGGAAAAACATTACAGTGTTATGGATTGCTGGAATAGATACTGAAGGAGATTGAGAAATCAGCCCTGCCAGAGATTTTAAGGGGTCAAGTATGATAAACACCTCTCAGATTGATGGTACAGTCAGTCCTGTCCTGAGGCTGGGGAATGTAGCAGTTGACCTCTTGAGCTCTTTTCTCCCTTGTTTACCTTAATCTCAACATCTCTTTATAAAAGAATTACAGTAGTTTTCTGGATGTCCAGTAGTATAGAGAGGTGAACAGTGCTAATGAACAGAACTGTAAATTGGCCAATTTCTCTCTCTTTCTTGGGCTGAAAATATTCAAATAGTCACCATGAAAAAAACCGAAACCCTAAGATAAAAGTAGATAAAGCTGTTGAACTGCTGACTTTCTTAATATCAGGCATCACTAAAAAAGAAAAAAACCCAAAGATTTTGAAAGTGTGCGATATCAACAGCTAATACAATGTCTAAAAAAGTCCTGTAAGATAAAAGAGAATATTTCAGTGTTTTCCGAAGCTCTTATATATGGAGATTCAAGGGAGGAAGGGGAAGGGTGAGAAAAAGCAAGACTCCCCAGCGTAAGCTTTCTATAATTTATTTCCTCCATTTCTGTGAATTATCTTTCTTAGTTGTAAGCACCCCAGAATGGCCAAACACAGGTACCCAACGATGACCAGAGAGCCTGCATTTTCCCCTCTCAAGTGACCTAGGACTTGCCAGAAGTGATCTGGTTCTGCTTTTTCCACCTCCTGCTCTTGAGACTCCTCTTACCTCATGGGGCCAGGACTCTTAGAGAGCTCAAGATTTGCAGTGCCTGTCCTAGGGTTCCCCATGCCTCACAGATCATCCCAGCAAGTTTGGACCAATGCCTAAACCAGTGAGGCCTTCAAGTATGCCTTGCAGGAGAGCTGTTCTGGGAAATGCCAGGGAGGTCCTGTCAGCCCACATAATGTTCATGCAGTGGGAGATCTGACACTAGCAGGCGGATTTGGATAGAAAGGGAATGAAAATAGAGACTGCATTCCCTCATGAGGAGGTGTAATGAGCATAGTCTGAGAGGCTGGAATCTTGTATTCTGGTTGTGTTCTCAGTTCAGCATCTGATCTGCTGAATAACTTTTCCATGTGCTTTGGTTTTCCTGCCTGTAAAAGGGCAGGAATTAATCTTGCTTTCCTCTGAAATGTGTTCAAATCCACTAGTAAAGCACACTACATAACAGCTACACACTAGTCCCATCAGTTCATCAGCAAGGCAGGCAAAAAATTCCTCATATGAAAATTAGTGTGTCTTTACCTTTTATGCACTAAAGGACTTTTATGATGCACTGCCAGCTCACATGAATGGGCACAGTGGGCAATACTGTCTTGCTCTGTACAGTCTATGCCACAAGAGAAGCCATGCTCACATCTGTTATTATTATGAGAAGACACCATAACTCAGGAACTACCCAAACCGAAATGGAAATAAAGAGAAAACACAACAGGAATTAAGATTCTTAGCAATTGGGCAATAACAAGCCAAAGTGGAAAGTGGCTACTTGCAAAAAAAGCACTTGCACTTTATCTGCCAAGGCTGAAAATAAAGACATGAACCTCAGGAAGGCATGCCAGGCAAAAAAAGCATCTGTGAAGGCTCTGTGCCTGAGAGCATTAGTAGATGTAGGCTGTAACAGGTTATAAAGCCTCTTGGCTTTGAGAAAAACCAAATGTTTATTTCCAGACCTCTAAAAACTGTAGGCTGAAATATGACCATGAGTCTACTTACTATAAAATATCAGGACTCCCAGTTTTTCAACTAAAAGGTATGTCTTAGTCTGTAAATAATTTGAAAGGAGACAAGTGATGGGCAAATCTGCGTGAGTTAAGCAAGAAGCTGTGAAAAGGACTCAGTGTAGAGCTGCTTGGTAAAAGGGAGACAACGCAAGTCACTTGGCTCAGAGAGGTGAGTGTGGGGAAATCTGCCCATGCCTCCCCTCTGAAATGTCTGTATTTGGAACATGAAGGTTTTGTTCCCAGAGGACTAGAGAGGAAAAACAGAGAAGCCACATCCTGTGGCATTTCAGCTGACTGGGAAGCAGAAGCCAGACCTACTCTTGTTCCCGAGTATTGCAAACTGTTTGAGGAGCCAAAAGGAAGAGAAATCTAGAGAAGCAAGAGCCAGGCTCTCAAGCTGTTCTCCTGAAATTCAGCAATGCCTTATTACCACCTTCTCCTTTGAAACCGTGGCTGGTACATTCTCTCCGCACTGTCTTTGCCAAGAGCGAGGACACAAAACCCACTGCTTACCTTGTGCTCCCGCCCAAACTGAATCTGAATGTGAGAAGTAGAATATTTATTCCCATCTCCCACCTTTATTTTTAGCCCTTGTAACTGATTAATAATGGTGATTTGGGACCTATGGAATAAAAAAAGAAAAAAAGCCAGAATAGGAGGGATGGGGGGAAAAGAGAGAAAAGAAGGAGGTCATCTTATTTGTTATGGCAGAAATTAAAAAAGCTCAGTGTCTTAGCACTCAAATTTCTGAGAAATTCATGTTAGAGAGGCAGTCTGTGCTCATCAGCGTTTGCTTAAATATTTATTTTGGCTCTATGACTTCCCTGAGCCAGGCTCTTGGCACCGTGATAGCACCATAAGAATCCAACAACAGACTCCTGGTAGGAGAGGTGGTCAACAGGCCGACTTTCTGGCACTGCCCTGGTTAGTCCTTAGCTATCCTGCTTCCCATTATCACACCAATGTGTCCACAGGGAGCAGAACTGCTTTTGGCTCTGACCTTATTTCTCTCTGTCTGCACTAGGAACTCTCCTATAATTGCTCTGTAGCTGTAAGAAAGCATCCAAAAGGACTTTAGCAGAGTTTAAAAATTGTGGGCACAATCCACTGTGGAACAGGTAGGATCAAACAGCTTTGTATTCAAAGATCAGGCTCATAAATAACATGGTATTCCTGCATGGTGGGCTATTATAACTGCTAAGAGTCTTACTTCAAGAAGAAGCAAAAGTCCTTCATCATTTCTTTCTAAAATAGGAGGGCAGCTAGGAAGAGTAAAGTGAAACATCCTGATATCTTATACAAACAATCCGAGGAGCATCATGGTCCTCTTAAATGGCCATAAGTGGTAAGAAACTGAACTGTATGTTCGAATTACCTGTGCCATCATTTTCTTTTTCCTCCTGAAATCTTTTAAAAACCTTTTTCAGTCTTGATAGAAGAATAGAGGGTTCAACGAAAGCAAATTTGCACAAGTTTCATAAAAATAGATGGCTAGCTGAGAAGAGAAAGGAGAGGCAGGACCTGAACTCTTCTTAGACATCAAAGAATGTGTACAGGACAAGATCCATTATGGGAGTGCCACATCTAGGTAATATTTCAAAACAGAACTTCTCTCTTATTAGGCACTGAAGACTCCAGTTGTAAAAGATTCAAAGGAGAACAGCTTCATTTTCTCATCTGCCCAGGTAGCTGTAATCTAGATTTCTTACAAACCAGAGCCTGACAGCCACACTAAAAGAGTGATCTAAGAGTGGCTTGTTGAATGACCAACATTGAGAAGTGCTTCAGCATTCCCTTCTTGAGACCAGGTATTTAAATCAGACTGGTAGTCAGATAAGGATCAAAATAAAGGACTGAATACCTCAAACATCTCTGTGCACTGATGGACAGATTGGTCCTGGGGGTCACACTTGATAAATGCAAGCCCAACTGCCTTGCATTCATAACATTAAGATAGCTGACCCCACTCCACTAACACATGCTGTCTGGAAATGTCCCCTTTTCCCCTGGGGATGGTCCTTCCAACAGCGAGGATGGCTCACATCTGGGTCATGAGTGAAATCCAGGGAAGCAGCTGCACAGGATCTGGCAAACAGGGGTCCCATCCAGGGGTATGGTATACAGCACAGCACACTGTTATAGAGTATCTCAGTCAGTCCTGCTGGACAACTTTGTTCCAAGACTAGGTTAATGCACCAAGAGTTTGCCTCAAAAGCAAGACCAGAATATCCTTTGACTGCAGTGCTGTCATTTCTGGTGCCCCAAACCGTCCCTTGGCCAAATGCATCACTGGTGGTATTGTTGGTACAGCACTAAACCTTCTCAGTAGCCTGGTTGGAAAGCAAAGGATGAAAGTGTATCTCTCTTCTATTTTCATTTCAAATTGCATTCAGTTTACATGAACACATCCTGCAGAAAAGGAAGCTGATGCTCCACATGGAAGACCAGGGGAGGACTAGTACAGCTTATCCAGAGAAGTGCAGAGTCCAACAGGAAGGGCTGAGACATGGCTGCACTGCCTGTGCTTTGACCACAGCCTGTTGTCTGGCTCTGGACACATTATTTCACCCTTCTGCCCCCTGTGAACAGCAGGTAATGGTGCACAGCTGCTGTGCTGACACATTTGTAGATTGGACCCGCAGAGCTCTTCTGTGTATCTCTCACCTCCCCTTTCACCCTCCACTCCCTCTGGCAGAAATCTTTACAAACTCAGCAGAGCAGCCATAAATACTACCACTTCTTCCACAGTACAAGTTCAAGCTGGCCTGAGAGCAGAATTTAAAATATAATTTAAAAAGCAAGCACCATATTCTAAAACAGACCATGAAAATACAAGCACCCGGCCCCTGGCACAGCTGGGAACTGCACTGCAGTTACTGTCAGGTGAGGTCAGCAATTTGTTGTTTCAGTGGAGATAGGGAAGAAAGAGTAACCTTATGCCAAATTTATTCAGGTACCACCTGGGCTGTTTAAGTGATTTCCAGTGTCCTCCAGGCTCTATCCTCTCTCCCTTCACACTCATCTCTGCCTGCCTCCCTGCATCTTCTACACCAGTTCTACCATAGTATACAAGATTTCCTTGTCACCAAGTCCTTCTCTTACTTTCTTATAATGAAAAACAGCTGTGGCAGGCATGTCCAAAACAAAGCCTTACACATTCCTGGTGGAACTGCCTCCTCACCGCCAAAACCCCCAGACTTTATATTTACTACAGAAAATTCAAAACACAACCACTTTTCCTCCTCCAAGCTGTAATTTCCTCCTTGACAGGCCCATCAAATTTAAGATTTCACTTACTATTCTTATCTCAAGTCCCTGCTTCCCCCCTGCCCCACCACTTAGCAAAGTTGTCAGCCCTCCAGCACCATGAACATTGCTATAAGTAGCTTCTGTGCAGCAGAGTAGCACATTCTTACTTCTCTGAAAAAGCCTGCAGAGGGCGGTTTGAAGTAGAGATAGGAAAATCACTGTGGCACAAGAAGAATCTGTCTAAACTGCACTAGACCTTCTCACCAGGTGGACCCCTGTTTAAAAACAGGCAGGTGGTGAACACCTCTCCTCTCTTATGTTTTCGTTTGTATTCTATTTTCTGGTGGTTTTGCCCAGAAACTGGTATGGCAAAATTCAGAGGGAAAGCCTGGGTTTTGGATATTTCAGGACCAGTTCTGCAAATTGAAGAAGTCTGGGTAATTCAGTTTAGGTATCAATACAAAGAAAAGGGATAGGTGCTCACTGTGAACCAATGAACATTTTACCTCTTCAGTTTGACTGTGAAGTCACATCATGAACTTGGCCTGTGCTGGCCCAAAAGCAATTAAATTGATTTTTGTAAATCGCACTCTGAGAAATGTGGGGACAAGATGCATTGATCTGAACCATTCTAGGAACCCCAGTGAGTGATCATCTGTAACTCCTGCTACTCACAAGAGGAAAAAATGGCCATATGCAAGCCACTGATGTAGCCAAGACACACAAGATGAGTTCAGGCACCAGCAGTACATGTCAATGTATGCTGTTGTAATAAGTGGCTTTAAGTACTAGAGAGATCTCTGAATGAACCAGCTTGAGTCCCACACAGTCTTCAGCTGTTTCAGACAGGGGTTTCAGACAGGTTCTAGGATACTCGATGGGTGCTTTGCACCTCCTCTCTTTTCACAGATGAATAACTGGTACCCACACCACCATTCTGCTCCTCTTCCTCACCTCCAGCTCTTCTCAGTCACTGCCAAGGATGAGGTTGGTGATGGAGCTTAGCAGAACCCTCTCATGAGCATGATTCCACTCCATCAGCCACAGACTGCAGTCTGGAAATGGTGAGGGAGGTACAGGGCTGTGTATCTGGCAAGATCTGTGCAGCCTTTTGCAGAGGTTTCTTACACAGGCTGTGCTCACCTCTTAGTTCAGACTGAGCTTTAAAACATGCTCCTGTGAAGCTGAGGTCTTGTCTGCCTTTTTGCTGCTCAGTTCTCCTCCTATCCAGCAAACAAGGGCAACTGGAGCTACCAGCAGCCTCAGTGATAGGATGAAGGTGTGGTAACCAGCCAGGGGAAAGCAGTAGCATTGTATTTTCTTTCCTGACCATTTTTTGCCAGTTGTATGAGCTCCAGGCCAGCAATTTAGGTTATCTAAGTTTGTTCCAACATTATACAAGCAGGAGTCTGAAAGCAAAGTAAAGAAAAGGAAGGTCAAAAAGCAATCTCTTCTCCCACCAGACCCTTATTAAGGACCTTATTTCTTGAGTAGCCAGGATATATTAAGACTACCACCTTAAGGCTTGTCCTCCTTCAAGCTATATTCAGGTAGTAATTCTCATAACACTGGAATTCTTGAGGTTTAGAAAGGCAAGCCTTCTGTCAGCCCAACAGCCAAAGAACGAGCTTTCCTGCTTTTTAACTCCAACCTGATTCTCCTTCTCAGTCCAGCTGCTTTGCTACATAGGCAGCAGAATAGTTCATGTACCTCAGAGATATCATTCCCCTGCCACATCCTCCTTGCTCCAGACGATCAGAAAATCACTTAGATATCCCAGGAAGATCAGTCTCCCCAGAGTACCTAAAGGCCATTAGGAGCAATCACCAGCCTTCATGGGACTCACTAGAGCTTGTGTGTACAGCTGTATTTTTGTTAATTAAGGCAATGCCAGCCACATTCACAAGCACCTCAAATTTCACCTCTTAACTAGGTCCTTGGCCAATTTACTGCAATGAGTTGATGAGCCTTAGCAGAAGTCCCCAGAGGGGTGGTTTGGAAACACTTCCTCCTACCTACCATCACAACAGAATTTCACAACTGCTGTCAAACCCCGATACCTGCACTCTTCCAGTAGAAAGAGGTATGTCAACATAGACAATATTTTAGTAATGCAGCATACAGAGCATTTCTAGTTTCTTACCTAAAACAAATCTACCAATAAGAAGGGATCAGGACAGCTCATTCTGTGTTGGCAGGAGATGCTCACTTGACCTCTGACTAGAGCATTGCTGTGGCCACAACCAATCTGGCTACTCCAGCGCCTCTGAGCCACCAGGTGGGTGGCCTTGGGGAATAACTGATTCAGAGGCAGTTTCTGGCTGCCAGTTGGCAATCAAAGCCAATCTCAGCAAAATCTACATAGGATGTGGTTGCCAATATTTGGCCTATGATTTCCTGTGTTACACACAACTTTATTGCCCCTTAATATAGATGCAGGGCCACTGTATTGTTTTTACATCTCTCTGCATGTATCATCACCAGCACCCAGCTGCACTCCCTGGAAGATTCCCTGTAACTTTCCTGAGATCAGTTATATAGAATAAGTAGAAAGAGGAGCAAAACCTTTTCATGGTATTTATAAAGACATCTGTACAGTAACTCTTTTTTTACTGAATCAGATCTATAACATTAGTGAAACAGAACGGTCAAGGATTGTAAACAGCTCAGAATAAAGGTTTAGTACAGCATCCTCAGTAATATGACTGCAGTAAAAGAAGTAATGAGCAAGGAGACCTGTGTAAGGATGATGTGAACACACCGAGGTTACAGAGTGCAGGTGCAGCCATACTTCCCAGCCCTCATGAGTTCCCTGCACTGAGTAATTTTTAGAATGGGTCAGGGAATAGTCAAGACAAGAAAAAAAAAAGAAAGAAAAAAGGACAGGTTTTGTGAATTCAAACTGTAATCACAGTATGCTTTGTGATCTTTCATTACCCTCATAAAAATCACAAAGTGTGCAACCTCTTTTCTAAAACGTCATAAAACCCCATAAAATATATTTACTGTGCTGTTCTAACAACAATCTATGAAGCAGGGGTTGTCCTGGCACAGAATGCTGTAGCACTTTGGTTCCCCAGAGCAGGGTTGAAGACTCGCAGTACTGCTTCCAGTGGTCTCCACCAGCAGGACAAATGCCTGCACCATGATAAGCAAAGTTCAGAAAACTGTGAGAGGCTACCCTAAAGAGGCAGAGGAGAAATAATAAATCAAGCGCAATTATTCAAAAAGGGGAACAACTGACTAGGCAAGGCACTGAAGTGGACAGGACTTGGACAAAACCACAAACTGAACAAGAGCCAGGAGTCCTGACCAATTGTCGTAATTGGTCTAGAGAAGGTCAATCTTATTCTAAGACTTCAGGAGTAACACACATTGAATTCTAGAAAAAACCCCAGACATACTGCCACTGGTCTATGCAAACATGAATGATATGGACAACACTTGCTGTTTCTCAGAATGCAAAAGCTAATGGGGGATAAAGGGGATGGGAGCAGTGGTTAAGCTGCCAG
Organism: Chiroxiphia lanceolata; assembly: GCF_009829145.1. NCBI lineage: Eukaryota > Metazoa > Chordata > Aves > Passeriformes > Pipridae > Chiroxiphia > Chiroxiphia lanceolata. Next base: position 19,320,928 of record NC_045642.1, on the reverse strand, counting down.
GCAAACATGCCTGAGACAAGCTGTGGGAAATATGTTTTTCATGTGGATAGCACATAAATTGAGGAACTCAGTGTCACCAGATGCTTTGAAGATTAACCATAAAATTTGTCTAATCTGTTTTTCAGTCAATAGAATTAGTCCATCAGGGTCTATTAAATGTGATGATAGAGATGTAACCTCCAGTTCAGGAAGTTTTTAAACCACTGATTGCTGAAAGATGAGTGTGCCTTATGAAGTAGAGCATACCCCAGTTTTTATATTTTCCCTATCCATTACTGGACATATGAGGCACCTGACACTGCTTTGTCTGAGTGGGTATTAAAGTGGTTTTCTGTGATTAGAGATCTCTACCTTAGCAGGTAAAGATCCTTCAAAATCTCTCTCACCCAAAATGTGATCCAGTTAAAGAAAATTAACAATATTAATAGTTTAGATTTATGATAAAGAGAAAAGTTAGAAAGAACATACTTTTTTTTTTTGCCTCACTGGGAAAAAGATGAGGACTATAAGGCAAAACACTTTAAATACAAACTTTTAAAACTGTTCTCTGCCTTGAAAATAATATAAAAGGCTATATTTATAATAAGCAAGATTTCAGTTAATCATTGCAATAAAATTTCACAATTATTAAGTTAGTTAAGCATTATAGTAGACAACTGATATAGAATCCTTTTCATATACAATCTTCAGGAACAGGTGTAAACAAATCATTGTCAAGATCTCTAGATACGATCTACAGGATGGTCTAGATATGTTAATATTACCTCTGGTCATAGGGAGGATTGCATGATTTTGTCAAGTCTTTTCCAGCCTGCATGTCTAAGACTCCCGTGGATTCAAGATGCCAAGATCAAAATTAGTAAAGACTAAAGAACACAAAGCGTAAACCAGGCAATACACAAAAGGGGTCAGAGTTGCCCTTAGAAAGTGGCACGTTTTACTGAGTTGGCATTTCTACAGCTTTGTAAGAATATCCAGAACAATTCTTACAGCCATTTGATAAAGACTCATCAGTAGGAGAGGAGGGAAATCTGCATTGATTATGATAAGTTGCTCTGGTAAAGCAGGATCGATACAACTATCTTTCCAGCGATGTGTGTCCAGCGTTCACTGCAACACCTCCACAATTAGAAATCCTTCAGCTCCCCTGTCTCTTGCCCACCAGGCAAAAAATAATGCTTTGCTGCTAGTCAAGAACTGTGCGTAGGCTGACCATCTGTCTAGCACATGTACTAGCTGGCCAGCCCACATCACAGTGGTTTGGCAAAACAGATACTGGGACAGTGTCACAGCTGAGTTCTGCCCTGGCTAGGGCACAAATCTGTGCTTCTCACTTCTGCCTTCCCAGGAGTTTCATTGAATTTATAAACACAACTACTACCCTCATTACAAGTCCTCTGCCTAATTTGTCATCAGTGGACATCACTGGAATAATCATAGGAAATAAATTGTTCGAGTAGTGACTGGTTCATCTGCTGGTTTCAGTGGGACATGGTTCTCCTCTAAGCTTTTGAATGCAAGACTGAGGCATGATTTGGCACAAGTTTAGATGCACGTACTTTTCAAAATAGAGGGCCTGCCATTACCACTGACAAGATATAATAACCACAAGTGGTCACATACTGAAATCATAGAATGGGTTGGGTTGGAAAAGACCCTAAAGATCATCTGGTTCCAACTGCCCTCTCATGTGCATGGACAACTTCCACTAGGTCAGGTTGCTCAAAGCCCCATTCTACCTGGCCTTGAATGCTTCCAGGGATGGGGTATTTCTGGGCAACTTCTTCTAGTGTCTCACCACCCCTAGATTAAATAATTTTTTCCATAATCTAAACCCACCCTCTTTTAGCTCAAAAACATTGCCCCTTGTCCTTTTGCAACAGGTTCTACTAAACATCTCTCTTAGAAGACCCCTTTTAATATTGAAAGGCCACAATAAGGTCTCCCCACAGCCTTCTCTTCTCCAGACTGAAAACCCCAACTCTCTCAGCCTTTCCTCATAGGAGAGGTGGTCCAGTCCTCTGATCACTTTTGTGGCCCTTTTCTGGACCCATTCCATCAGATCCTTCCTATATTGGGGGCCCCAGAACTGGATTCAATATCCTGATGCGGTATCCTGACTAGCAAAGGAATACACATTTTTAACTTTATCTCAGAACTTTTTATACTATTTCTCCCTTGCTCTCACTGCAAATTGCCTTCTAAGAAGAGTGCACCAGACTTGGCTGGGCATTCTCCCTGTCCTTCAGGCACCTTCAATTTCCCATAATCAGGAATGGCTCATTTCTGACACAGGTTTCTTCCTGTGCTGGCAACCGTGGTGCTTGTAGGTAACAATCTATTAGCTATAACAAAACAGCAGGTGCTAGCTTGGGAATTGGCTGCTATAACCCAATGTATTAAAAGGATGAAAGCATCGTTTTGGTTGGATGTGGCAGAGAGCATGGTTTACAGGACAACAGATTAAATTATGTACAATAAAATAGCTGGATTAAGTCTCAAGGCTTGATCCAGAATGCAAAACACTGAATTAAGTCTAAATTACTTTCAGAGGCACTAGACCACATCAGTAGTGTTTGCTATATGACAGTATGGATGCCCTCACTAAAACAGTGTTTGGCATTGACGGTCATGGCAAGTGACAAACCCCCAAAACAGTGGGCATGGGAAGCAAAGTACAGGGGGAAAAGAGAAAAGCAAGAAAGAAACATTGCCATGCCCCCTCTCTCTGCAAAGTTCACCTGCTTCACTTGAGACTGACACAGACTCCTGCTCATTCAGAAAGGAAGATCTCAAGAACTGCCAGTATCACCTTGGATGATAATGCTCTAGCTACTTAAAACAAAGCCAAAGGACAGACAACACCAACCCTCTCACCACTGCTGCACTTGCTTCAAATCTGCATCATCCTCTGCCTCCTTGCTGAGCACAGGAAGGATGTGGTTCACCAAGAATCATTTTCCAAATTCATCCCAATTGCTCAATTAATTATCGTTTAGCTTCAACATGAGGAAACAGTTTCTACCTTCTGCAGCAGGTCTATTTTTAGTGAAGCATCAATTTTTCTCTATTTTGTTATCCCTCACTGTTAGTCCTGCCCACACAACAAATCTGGCATTGATCGTTTGTGGTAGACAAATATTTTTGGCTTAGTCTATGAAAGAGGCATGAGGAAGGGTGTAGAGAAAAAGGAGATTTAATAACCAGAGAGAGTATCATTATAAATCAGAATTCATATGGAGAAAGCAAAGCTAACAAAAAAAAAAGGGGGGGAGGAGGGGGAAGAAACGTATTATTAGTAAGTGTTTGTGAATATGTATTTCTGAATATAAAACTACAAAATGACAAGCATCCCTCAGCTTCTGCAAGTGCAAATTCAGATTAGCAAATTCAAGCCCATATGAAGGAAGGCTTCAGTGTTGGATAGTATTCCTGGTGTTTCAAAAACAGCCCTGCCTGCTGCCCAAGACCATCCCTTCCCATCAAACTATGGACCTCACTAAACAGAGGAGGCCAGACCAACAGATCATTTTGTAGGCACTTCATATCCTCACAAGAATTTCTAACTCTGAACAGCTGTCAGATCTGAAATCTCACCTCTGTGTTAGCTGCTTTCCTGCCTGACTGAAATGAAAACAGGTACTAGGGGCACTAACATGACCTAGATACAAGATATGCAAGAAAGTACTGCTCTGAGTGATAATCCTGTGACTTGCAAGAGAAAAAGGAGCAGGACAAAAGGAAACATCCTCCTTGTCTACATTCATCCACCTTATAATGGTACTAACACCTGAAGTTATTTGAAGTGAATGGCTTTAAGGCACAGTCCATCTCTACATGTTATGTGCAAGCTTTGTCACCCTAAATGGGTGACACCTGGCACCATGCAGCTCCAGCTCCAGCCATCTCCCAACGAAAGTCTTTCAGAAACTGTCATGCATGGTCTCAGACCCTAATTCCAGGTCCTGTCCCTCACCCAGCTCATCTGACCAGACCCGTTTTCCTTAAAGAAGGTCTGAAGCTGAATCCAGAGCTGGGCTAGATGTAAGTGATGAAGCAGCATAAACTGTTCCACACCACAGTGCCTCTGTTCCATCATCAGAATTTAATCGCAGAATGATAGAATTGTGCAGGTTGGAAAAGACCTGTAAAATCATTGACTGGAAACTTGGTCCAAAGTCCTACATTGGTGAGCTCAGCCTGCTTTATACAAGCCCATCCACACTACTAGCTCTCTTCTGTGGGCTGTTAAGAGTTTAAGAGCCTTGGAGCACCTTGAGCATACTGCTTTTCTTAAACCCCAGCCTGTGAGAAGCAAGGGGCCTCTCAAAATTATGCAAGCCAAAGAAAGCCTGAAACTTGACAACTGTAGTTTATTGGACACAGGACAGCAGGAAGCAGACTCAGCTTTGGCTGAAAAATCTGGCTGAAATATCATTAAAGCTAGAGGTCCTGTTATAGACTGAAGAATCCATAGCAGAGTAGGAGGCAAACAGAGAGGCACCAGGAAAGGCAGAAGTGACAAAGGAGGAGTGCAAACTATTCATAAACTGGTTACTGCTGTGTGCATACATGCCTAACACTTTTATCCCTCAGTCACTATTTTGATCCATGCTAGCCCAGGATATGATCTCCAGCCATGGTGTGTGAATGAAAGGAAAGTAATCCTCATTTGATCTGGAAATCTCATATTCCCAACTCCAACTGCTGCTCTGGGACTGCTGAAAGAAACAATGTCTCCCAGACAGGCCAGGTGTTTAAATAGCTTGGACTGGAATTTACTGCCCTGAGCCACAGTTTAGCAGTCGGTAAACTTGGACATCTGCCAGTGCCCTAGACTATTAATCATTCCTGTAATTCCATCAGCATTTTTGTCATCTTTTTTATGGAAAATGGAGGAGCTTGAACCAGACAGATAAACGATAGAAACTAAATCTCAGAGATGCCCATGATCAGTCCAAACACACCAGCTGTCTACAGCTATGAGTGTGTCCAGCCCTTCAAATGAGGCAGGGAAGCTAAACCCTGTGGCAAGAGATTTATCTTAGTGATCAGGTCCAAAAGAGTTTTCAGGAAAGGAACACGGTTTGGGAGGCAAATTAGTAACCCAGAACAGCTTCCAGGACTGCTGTCAGTAGCTAGGAGGAGCAGGAAAGGAAGGTTATTAGGTTCCACCTAGAAGTCTGCCCTAGAGCCCCAGGCCAAATGCTGCTGCCTACCATCCACTCCTGTAGGTGTGGCCAAACCCACTGGTATCACTGTGCCCTCGCCAACTCTGTGCAAGGTTCATGGGCACTGCTGGAGTCCTCTCCCATCATCCTCCTCTTTGCATCATCAAACAACAAACCCCAAGATAATACTGGCACTTTTTTTTTTCTGGATTCCCATGTTCCCAAGTCAGTAAATATCAATTCAGCTGGGTTTTTTTGGTTGGTTTTGGCTTTAAGCAGAAAAATCTGACCTGTCAGGGATTCTGCAAAGAAGAGCTGAAGCTAATGGAAAGTAAGAGCAGAGAACTGTCCCATGCAGAGGACAAACCAGCCTTCACAGTGCAAAGGGAACATATGTTGTTTAAGGGAGGTTGCTCAGAAGCCTTCTATTGAGTTTTCAGTTATGGTCTCCCTAGATCACCTCAGGTATGTTATCAGTTCCTCTTTGGTCCTATTTTTCCTCATCTGTGAAACAAAAGTAGCAAAATATATTCTTTTTCCAGATCTCTTTTTTTTCTGGCCAGATACTGTAATCTGAAGTTCAGGTCTGGTCGTGGTCCTAGTTAAGACTAGAGGCCATGAGCTCACAGAAGAGCTGAGTTTAACTCAAGCTGCTTAAGAGACCAGGAAGACCAACAGTGATGCCTTCCCATGTTCAGATTTGCATTTGTCTTGGTCCCAAGGAGCAGCACCTATGCAGATACCTCCGTTCCCACTGTGCAAACACTCTCAGAAGGAGGGTAACTTTCTGGAAATGCTCTCCCTCCATTTCAGCAGAGCAGAGGCTTTAGTCTTTGCTTCCTCCACAAGCACCACACCTAAAATATAAATCATATTTCAGAAGGGGGGGGATTTTTTTGTTGTTTTTTTTTCCCCCACCCATTTTAACCTTTCACTAGGGTGTGGAAAGTGAATAATTCCAACTGAGCATTCCTTACTTAACAAATTTACAGTTGGCTGCTTAATTAGGAATTTAATAAATGTGACTTAATTATCTCTTAATTAGATTGCTTTATTAATGCCCATGGCCATAACCCCTTAAGGCTCTCAATTTTGTTAAATCTCAAAAGCTAGGCTGAGTCAACACTTGAATAAACAGCTGCCAATAAAATACCTTGTGCTGCCAGAGGTGGCATTTGAATTTTACTAGATTATTCCCTTCCCAGGCTGAACTCTGTACCTTCCCATAGTGCCAGCTAATCTCTGCTCTCAGAGGTTCCTTTTTTTGTGTGAGATGCAAAGTGGAGAATAGACCCCTTTTGACACAGCTCACAGCAAGCACAGTTTTAAAAATCTTACTGGCCACGCCATACTCCAGCTGGACTAATTGGAGTTCCCTTTACTTAATTCAATTTTCACCAGGAACTAGTTTTCTCCACTTCTGAAGAGCTGTTGTGTAATGCTGCCATATACTGTTAAGACCTGTCAACGTGACAGATTTTTGGCATCTTCTTAGGTACCTGAAGTACCTATAAAATGTTCCTTGGCCATCTAGCACTCCTATTACTATTAATATTAGATGAGAAGCACATATGGACAGCTCTCATTTCTATTCTCAAATGGCTTTTTTCTGTTGTAAGCAACTTCAACCTTTTCAGGTGGAATTTTGTCCTTCTGGTTTTTCCCAGAAAACATTTTGGAAAGTTTGGTTCAGCTGTTTTTTAGTTTTAAGGAAGTGAGTAGGCGGGGGTAAATACAACTCTTGCCATGATTTAGGAGTTAAAATAAATATTCTGTCACCTTGTCTTGAGCAATCCAGCACTTCACCAAGAAAAGAGAACCTTAAAGTTGGTTCAGAAATGGACTTGTCAGTTTTCCAGTGAAAACACATCTCAAATTAGTTAGCCCTTGAATGCTACAAAATACCTTTTCAGAGCCTATTCTTCAAGTCAAATGAAGGCAATTTAAAGGAAGTGTTGCATCCAACATCTGAAGAAGATGATGCTGAAGAAAAATCTCTTCCTGATATTTGTTTGAAAAAGTAAAAAAGCAAGAAAAACCCACTTGTAATTCAGAACAGAGTATATCAGAAGAAGCAGCTGAATCAGTACACCACAGATGATACAGCAACCCCTGGGGAACAAACACCTGATGAAGTGACACCTCAAACAGGGCCTGTAGCTGACAGAACAGCAGCTTGAAGACACAAGTTCAACACAAGACTCTTATGCAGCCAGCAGAAGGACAGGGGACACCAGACTATGAAAAGTCCCCTTCTTTTGCCATGGCTACCCACATCCCAGGGAAGGCTAGAAATAGATCTTATGAAAATCCATGGGTTTTAGGACCTTGTACTCAGCAGACCACCTCTGGTTCTTTGAAGGCATGCTGAGTCTTGGTACCATGTTTTGTTTCCTGCAATTTGAAATACCCATGCAAAACAACATTGTAAACATTTTCTCCTGGCCTGGCAATAAATGAAGGCATGTTTCCTGGCAGGCAGTTCCAAACCACCCTGAGTGGTCTGCTCAGCTTTACAGCCAACGAGGACTGCTGCAGTGCAGCACACTGAGGAAATGTCCTGAACAGTTTTGTTTGGAGTTGACAACCCTGACAGTGAGCCGATGCCTCATGGAAAGTTTCAAAGTAAACTGACACTACCTCTAGAGCAGAACAGCTTTTGTTTCCTTCCCCCCTTACCATGGATCCTTCTTGTGTTAAAACAGCAGAAACTGTATTGTCAGGGATGGAAAGCAGGAAACGGGAAACCAGAAGTCCAGCCACTTCTTTTGACTTCACCACTCTTCACCTCTACTTCCCTAAATTAGCTGCCACTTCTCTGCATTCACTCTCTTTTGTCCCCCAAAGATGTCTAGTCTGCACAGAGCACAGGCTCTTTAAGCCATGGGCAGCATCTCAATTATGTATGCTTCCAGCCTAAAGCAATGCGGAGCATGACTAAAATACTTTAAATAATTAAACTTCAAATAATAAACCCTACATTGTATAGGAGGGGCTGGTCAGCTTTACTTACTTTTATGTGCTTGAAGAGTAAATACTTTGTCGCACATTCTTGTACCAGCTAATCCGCAAAGAGCAACATTAAGAAAGGGTCTCTTACTCTTCTGTCCCCAAATCTAAAATACCTCTGGCCTTTTTGTGACAGCCACAGAAGGATGGAGAATGGACCCCACCAGTAAGGTGTTTTAGAGTATGAGCAGCAAGGCTGGCTCTTGCCATTTGAATTCACTTATCACCCATTTTCAGGCACCTGCACTAGAGAAAGCCATCAGTGCCACTAACACAACATGTTGAAAGACTGTAGAGCCTAAGTGACTCTACGGCCCTGGCTCCAACCCACCAAGCCAGTGGGGTCATCTCCTTTGGCTTCAAGTAGCCTCCATTCTCTGTATCATGACACAGCTTACTGGTGACAATTTCAGGCATACCTAAACCTCCTAGACTGGGAACAATGTCAAGCATCACATCCTGGCAAATGTGCCATCAGGAAGGGAGGTTCACCAATGCATTTGGTCATTCTGCGCTCTGTCTGGGATGAACAAGGTGCAGCCACTTGCCTCTCCGTGCTCTCACCCATCCCACAGCTGCTGCTTTGCCAGCTGTTTGAGATCATGCCTCCAGCCAGTCTCACAAGCAAGAGAACCTGGTGCTCTTCATCAGCCTGTCCATGCAAGGCCCACTCTTCCTTAACAGGCAGCCAAAGTTCAACAGACAGGGTACTTAATATCAAACTTCAAGGACCTATCTCCTCTTCCTCCTGCTCTGTACTTCTACTGTAGATTGCTGAACATTCCCCTTTTCTGCCCTCCCTGACTCTGGTGAATGCAGCTATGAGAGACACAGAGCAAGAACAGCTGGCCCAAAAGCAAGCAGAAGCAGCCCCTCAGCTCATTTTCATTTCTCCTAGCCCCTTCTCTTCTGAGCCAAGAAGAGAAAGCCTGCCCTGACACTAAAGCTAGAAAACAAGTGACCTCCCTTCTGCTGCCTGCACACACAGATCACCCAAAAAGCAGTGACAAGGACAGGCAGTAGCTATGGCCCCACATGGGCCAGGCCACCGGCATACACACAGGGAAGAGGAAGTTGTTACCAGTCTCCATAACACAAAACAGCTGCTGCTTGGCTAGGGCAGTCACTGCTCACCCCTGCTAGGGGCTGAGCAGCAGCTGTGCTGGGGAAACCTTCTGCTTTAGCTTGTGGTCCAGATCCAATGAACAAGGAGGCACTTCAGGAGGTCCCAATGAAATCAGCACTCAAAGTCTTCATTTGCCCAAGCTGTTTCAGCAAATCAGCTCAGAGACTTTACTAGCATGGCCTTTCTCTGAAGACACCCCTTTCCCTCCAGGTTCTGCTGGCTCAAATAGGTGATGCTGCAGCACATCCCCATTAAGTGACAGCTGTAGCTAAAATGTATTGGCCAGGCATACTGAAAACCTTGGAGAAAAAAAAAAAAGAGGCCATCTCAGCCTTCCAGTGACCTGCCTTGGCACCTCAGCCCCACCTCGACTTGCAGCACAGGTTGCCCCATCTGTCCCACACCCTTGCCCAGCTCCAGTAGTGCAATTCAAAGCCAGCTGTTAAAGACAAGGCTCTCCTGTGAAGCCTACGTAAGCGCACAATGAGAGGGATCTGCACTGAAAAAACCCTTCAACAAGGCTGCTATAGCTAGGGGATAAACAAAAGAACAAGGTGAGATGACTTAAAATCCACCTTCCCTAGAGGTACTCTTGTCTCCTACCCGGTGACTCTTTACCCATTAGGAGCACAAGAAACTTGCAAAAGGACCCATGCCAGCACTCACGTGATCTCCTCTCTCCCAGGGTACATAGGTGTCCCAAGCCGAAATGTTGCACAGAAAATCAGAGGCTAACATTATCTGTGTAAATATTATAGCAGTCGGTTAATAATCCAGGCTGCATCCCCAACCAACCCACGCAGTATCACAAGGCAGGCAGGTCAGCTCCAGCCCAGGTAATTAAAGAGCACATTGCGATTAAAACTGTCCCTGCTTGCTTTGCTTTGGGGTTTAGACTTGCTCCACAATGCAGCTGCTTTTAGTGCAGGTTTATTATTAGTCTCATCTATATTATGACATCCTCAGCTCACTGGAATGATCAGGGAACCCATGGAGAAAGAACAAACAGATACCACATGGCATTTGTGGCCCTGAGAAAGGTACGCTGTCATTTGTTAAGTGGACCTTAGATTTAATTAGCAATGCTAAAGGGGGATTTGTGGTGTAATAAATCTCAGAATAAGAATTAGCCTCCCTGTCGCACCTTGCTGGTCACTTTTGGCAGGAAATGGCAAGACATGAAGGAATACTAAACCTCACAGTTCTGGGCTGGAACCAGATTCAGAGATGTGGAAGAGGCATCTCACATATGTCTTCTTTTTTCACAGCACAGGTGAAAAGAGCAGTGACATCTGTATGGGCAATGTGTGAACTATATACACTTCAAAGCTGTTGTGGGACAACAGTTCCTAGACCAACACATGCCCACATGAACACACACATGTTGTGGGGCGGATAGAGCAGCCACAGTGGGCATCCACACACAGCACTGGGGACATGAGGCAATCCCACCTTGCTGCTGCCGTGCTCTCTCCTCAGTGAGAGGCATCAGAAGAGCTTTAAAGCTAAGTTAGGAAAAGGGCATGGTAATGTAGCAAACTTTTACACAGTCTTGTGGCCAGGAATTGTCTCCATGACCCTGCTACACGATCTGCTAAGCCCAGTATTTTCTGCTAGCAATTTGAGTCAATGGGGTGACAACATCTCTTCAGCACAAACATCACATACCTCAAAGAATGTTTCTATTCTGGCTTTTAATTCCCTCTGCAGACAGTTCTGTACAAATGCATGCAAAGGTATACTTCTCCTTCATCTGGCCAGCAATCCTGTACACCCAGAAGCATGAAGACTAAGCCCAGTCCAGTTAAGGAAGGACTGTTCTTCATGGGAATGTCTAGTCTTCCTTAACCTTTAGCATGCACACAGTTCGCATCATTTATTACTTCTTCACAGCAGAGTTCTCAAGTCATCCTTTTCATCCCCTGGATTTTTCCTGTGCTACATTAGCCTGCAAGGATTTGAAGTCCTGTAGAGCTGCTACTCCTTCCCTTGGGAGATCATTACACAGTTTGACAGCTCTCACTAACATTTTCCAGAATTTCCCGCTGTCTAACAAAACTGCAAACATTCAACAAAAAGTACACTCTACCAAGCCTCGCACATGCTGATGGCAGAACCAAGGTTCACAGCAGGAAAAAACCACATGGGTTGTCCCAGAGCAAGCCATGTGCATCTGCTGCTCACGTGGGGCCTTCCATCCCTTTCAGCCACTGCTCCCCTTCCTGCTTTAGTCCATATGGATGTGATTTTCAATGGGTGAGATCATCTTTTGAAAAAGTTTTATGTTTGGCTACAAAAGACCCCAAGACTGTGTGATTCAGGAGAGGCATGGAGACCATGTTCATGAGGCTCACCATTTCCTTCAAAATGGGATGCTCTCTGCATGTGACAAATTGCTGGGGTATGAGAATGCTCTTTTCTGTAGAAGAGTCTCTCTACTTCTTGCAAACTGAAGTAGGATGAAAAGCATAAAACTTTCCACAGAAATTCCCAAGGCAGTTCTGGATCACAGGAACCTCTGTGATATGCTGGGGACTTCAACCCCAGCTAGGGACCAAGCCTTGGGGAAAGTTCCAGTGAAAATTGACCTGCTCCAGCGTGCCATTACCAGAGATGCTCATGGTTTTCTTTAGCCCAATACTACTTCAGTCTAAATATTGAAGACATGTAGGTATATGTAAAAATCAATAAATCAGAAGAAAAGCCAAAAACACTGGCCTTCTAACAACACCTGGCTCTTACAACACCTCTGCAATACACCTTGACCCAGCAATCAGGAGAATGAGATAGGAGAGTTGGCTCTTATCCTACAGATCAGATGGCCTTTCTGCCTGGAACCTGTACACATGGGCTTGTAGCATACAGTGTTGCTGCTGATCTCTCACTGCTGGGAATACTCACCAGGATGCATGCAGGAGGAATCAGTTTGGAGCCATCTTCTACCAGCAACAGGTGCCCATTACTGAGTTGGTCAGGAGTACACAGCACATTCACCCAGACAAGACATCTCTTCCATTTACCCTGTGTACCTTGAACAGCCATATTAGCACATACCTACATATGAGGCTTTACCTAGTTCTGATAAAAGTCATCAGCAAGGATTTCAGCTGCTCCCTGACAGAACTGCCCTGTGCACCAATATCAGCAAAGCTCCCTCCCTGAGCAAACTCTCTTTTCTGGCACTTTGCAGGCTCATCTGCTCGCTGGCATCACCTGGATCACACAAGGTGCCACACCATACAATTGCCTGATACCACAAGGATGCAGGACCACCTGTCAGCCACTGCATACCTTCCCATTCCCCTACTGCAGTAAGTCATGTTCCCAAAAGCATGGGAATTTCTGCCCCATGGTACAGTTTACATTAATTAATAATTCAGCTGCTGCCTTCAGCTTAACTGTATTAACCAAGTATGAGCAAAGTTGTTCAGAAAAATGCCTATAGTGGGTGTGGCACCTAGAGAAATCACAACATAACACTGGGATTTTAAGTATTTTTGAAAATTCTCACTTTTTAATCTGCAACAGTTGCTGTAATCTCAAGACCTGAGAGCAGAATGATTAATTTGACTCTAGAATTTGGTTAAATCTGGATTATATTTTTAAATATTATTTTTTTTAACTAGCCATGAATAGTCACTTCTAAATGTGAGCATTTTCCAGCTGAATAAATCCCTCCTCCTTTCTTCTCCATTCCTTAGTGTTATAAGAGTTATGGGGAAGATGTAACAGTATTTACACTCACAAGCTTTGGCTATGTCATCTTCATGCAGTAAAGAACAGGAACAACTTGCAAAAGTCCGTGACTTGCAAATCAGTGTAATTAATTTCACCTGTCTGAGCATGAAAGGGTTAAAATATTTAGCCACTTTTCATGAAGACAAGGTATTTGTTTGCTTTTTCAAACATTGTACAATCCAGTCCAAACAGCTTTAGTCTTTTTAATTGGGACCAGCAGGATGTTGGGCAAGTTCTCCGTGCTTGCAAAGGACCTCTCCTTCAAACATACTTCGTAATCCAAACATAACTTCAGCCAAAGCAAAAGTTGAACATCACCCAGGCCTAACCAGGAAGCCCCAGATCAGGCGGAGACTCTTTTTCACAGATCCTTTGGGGTTTCCCTGCCAGGGGGAGGCTGAACAGGCAAGCCCTTCTGGAGCCCCGCAGCACAACCTGCTGGCTTTTCTCAGCCAAGGCAGGACTGCTCTAAATACATCATCCAGTGCAGCAGCAGCACAGAAAGACAAGATCCAAGGACACGAAACTACAAAGACATTGAGCCAATATGCAGAAGAGCAAAGACCAGCTTTCCCCACAATAACCAGCAAGACCAAAAAGCCAAAGCAATCCCTAACCCTGAACTACTTAGGTCTTCTAGCAGGGAGGAATCAATACAGCTCCAGGCTTTGCGTTCTTTAGCCTGGTTTCTTCTAGAAAAGCACACTTACAAACCGATACTTTGGGCAAGATGAAAGCATTTGCTTTTGAACGGGCCAGCTTCAGCCAAGCACAACAAAGGAAATTAAGTTTCATGAGACTTAGAGGCCATGGAAAGGAGAAAATTGGAGTTGCCCAGGTCTAGGAGGTGTTGCAATATAAACTTGCTGTCGCAGTTTAACCCCAACTGGCAACTAAGTAACAAAGCAGCAATCGCACAACAACTAAATTATCAGTGTTATCAACAATTTTCTCACACTAAATCCGAAACACAGCAGTGGAGGAGATACTAAGAAGAAAGTTAACTCTTCCCCAGCTGAAACAAGGACACTTCCCTTACTGCATGCCAGAGAACCCACAGTGGAAAAAGTCCTTAGGAACGTTTTAGTAGAGCAATGCTCAGGTTTCCTTTTGTGATGCCAAAAATGAGCAGCCACCAGACAAATCCAGAGAAACAACCTCTGTGATACCTCCGTTTCCAGACTTTCCTGGGCATTTTCCAACTACATGGATTAGCTGTTTTAAAGGTCATGCTTAAGAGTTCTGCATATGTTCTTTAATTCTCTGGACATCACATGTCATTGCAAACTCGTATTTGCAGTTGAAAAGTTCTTCATTCCTACCATTCCTTTAAATGTTTTAATATTCCATTATTTCCTTTCTTCTCTTTTGTCTAGAGCAACATACTTCTAATACAGGTAATTAAATAAGAGGGAGGTGACATTCAGAATTAATCTAATCTAAATGTAATTCCAGGATATTCCTGTTTTATTGAGAAAGAGGCCATGCAACAGGTTGAAACCCAACATGCATCAGGTATGCTATGCTTCACAGCAGCAGAATAATTGTTCTTGGCAGTTCCTTGGCAGACATCTTCTAGAGAACTTGGTAGGACCCTATCTATTGTTATATGGTGAATTCTGCAAGCAAAATTCTAAAGGTGTTGCATTTTCTCCCTTAACATACTCGCTATTAACTATTGCAATACTGCACCATGAGATGCAGCAGATGTGCCACCATATGAGGCCTCAAAAGCGAAACAAGTGAAGCCATTCCAGGAGGCTGGTTTTAGCCTAGACAGAAACCATGAGTTGGGGGCCAACAACAAAGTGTATGTTTGCTGCTGGTGACCTCCAGCTTGATGAGTTAGCAGAGAAGAAATCCTAATTGCTTTAGACTTGCATATCAAGTCACCAATACAGAAGAGACCTTTAGAAAACTGCACATGCAACCCACCTTCCACAGTCCCACTGCTCTCCTTTTTCAATGCTTACAAAGTAGCTAGACAAAAAAACAGAGCCACCAAAGCTGCCAAATCTTTACAGCTGGGTTTCAATGTACAAGCTAGAAAACACGCCTTGACTTTCAGAGGCCAGGCTCCAGCCCAGGTTTTGGGATTTTTAATGTCTAAACTGAGCTAGTATGAGACAAAACCATTGAGACACAAAGAAAAACCTACTTCACATTTCTCCAGCTTAAACTGCACTTTGATCACTATTGAGATAGGACAAGGGGTAATGGATTTAAACTAACAGATGGTAGATCGAGACTAAAAATAAGGAAGAATTTTTTTATGATGAGGTGGTGAAACACTTGAGCAGGCTGTCCAGGGAGGTGGCAGACGCCACATCACTGAAAACATTCAAGATCAGGTTGGATGGGGCTCTGAGCAACCTGATCTAGTTGAAGATGTCCCTGCTCATTGCAGGGGGCTTGGATCAGATGACTTTTAAAGTTCCCTTCAAACCCAAATCATTCCATGATTCTACAGCAAACAAAGATCTCCACCTTGTGTGCAGAAACATTCTGAGCTAACACTCATTCTGGTGCTCAGCCTAACACTAAAAACTCAGTTTCTGCTAAGAAAGTAATTCACACTTGGAAGTGCAGTAACTCAAATAAGAACAAAAAAGACAGGCTGTGCTAGTATCTGATGAGGATACCTGGATGTAAACATACCAGAGCTGTGGGAACTGCATCAAGATTCTGAGTACTCACCTTCCTGTAAGAACCTGCTAAGAAGCCACAAAGATTTTTATAGAGGTGGTTTCACTTAGCCATGATGTAGTCGTAATATTCTCACTGTGTCCATGAGAAACTCCCTAAGACTCTTGTAAATAGAGTTGTAACCCAATTCCAACTCTTGTAATTATATCATCCCCACTTAAATTATCCCTGAAGGGTTTTATTTGTTTTTAATAAACCAATCTTCAAAAGTATCTGTTTTCAGAACAGAAAAAGTCAAGAGTTTTTTTTTTAAGTAATGTTACTTTTCTCTCCCTTCCCTTCCTACTCTCTCCAACAAATCAGTACAGGAGTCTAATATCTCTTCAAAGAGGAGAATAAAAATCAGTGCAACTTCACAGACTTCCACTCCACAGAATCTGGTGTCCAACTTTGGGTCTACAAACAGGTCCACAGAGACCAAAAGAAAGCAAGCCACAGTGAGTGCAAAGTTCATTCAGAAAATTCCCCATATCTAGGATAAGCAATTATAAGTCTGATGATCATTTCTGTTGTGGAAATGGCTCAGGCAATTTAGAAAAAGAATACTGCAGAGCACTAGCAGAACAACTGCAACACTGACCCCTTATGCAGGAAGGCACTTCCTAAAGGCAGGAATTCACTTACACAGACAGGGATAAACTAAAAGGACAATAAATTAAGATCCACTACTTTCTGGATTTACCCTGTCAAAATGCATGGATTTATCCAAGACACCTAAATGAGGAGGAAAAGAAGTGAGCTGAATCTGAGGTAACGCTCACCTCCTTACTTGGGAGATGGCAGGGAGCCGAGGAGACAGCTCTTATCTTAGTTATCTGGAGCAGAGCTCAAAGACCACATGCTTAGGTTTGTGGTTAGTGACTCACCTGCAATTAAGGCAAAACCTGAGATCCCTATGTAAAGATAAATCTCTGGACTTTGTGGTTGTAGAGCAGCATCTGCCAGACATCTGCTAACAGCTCAAAACAGTTGTGCTGAGAGGTGAACAGTCCCAAGCATCTCAACAGGGTGCAACTTCCCAGTTGTGCTAGGGGATGTTCCCAGCACCTTGTTCCATTGATGCAATACACAAATGGCTCCTGAAAAATGGAAGAAATCAGAGGTGGGATCCCTTCTGCTCAGGGCAAACCAATTAATAATAATCTTAAAATACAATACAATTGAGATCCTCAAACATTTTTTCCCCCTTCAGGAAACATGGTGTGAATTTTGTGGCTTATACTTCAAGCTTTCCAAGCAGATGTGGTCCACACGGAAGCACTGCAAAATGCAACCTGATGCTGACAACCAAGTCATCTCACTTCCAAAGCAATCTCTTTGCTCAACATACTCTACTTGCCGAAGTTTTGACCTCAATATTTGAGTTGGGTAAGATTCAGGAAACTCTCTCCAGCCTATTTTGTTCAAACAATGCCTTGGCTCTGTTGCTGCTTGTGTTATCTGCATTTATTTTCATAGCACTTCCAGCTGATGATGAAGTTGTCTACAAAGTTACCTCTTCTAGGGTAAAGATTCTCTCCAAATTCTAAACAGTCGAAGAATTTGAATAAATAATGAAACCAAAACTCAGCAGCTCAGATTCTGAGGTTTACTTATTATCACCCTCACTCAAGATTACATGTAAGCAGGATTAAAGAAGAGCCAACAAATTCAAAGCAAGAGAGAAGGTATCAATATGGTTAAAAAAACAAGAACAGACCTTGAACCATAATTTTGCTACCAGTATGTATGTGTCATTCAAGACACATTAATCACTGAAGAATACTTGCCTAAAAATCAAGTGTTTTCTACTCATTCTTTCAAATGTTGATCTTGGGAGGAAAGTTGCAACTGCACGTGCAATAAAGTTTCCAAAATACTAAGAACTCTGTGCTGGTCCTAAATGCAAAAGAAAAACCAAAACAGAGCCTGGTGCTCTAAGCATGAAAGATAATAGGCAATAAGTGGGTCTGCATACCTGGGAGACTGGTAGCATACTGGTCTTAAATTATAGAAGCAGTACTCTGGAAGATGATCAGTATCTTCTCAGACATGTCCATGCTTTCAGTGAGGTCTTCAAAGCTCCCATAATTGGAATACTGAAGTGGAGGTAATTTGCTTCAGCCCCAAAAGCCCATTTGCTTGCTTCTGAACCAGCAGGGACAGGAATGAAAACAGAAACACAACAAAATATGCCCTTCCAGGGTCCCATTTATTAACTGAATACAAAAATAAGATCATTTAAGTGCAGAGGCACAGTAATCCACTCCGTGGTGAAAAGAGATCTTAGGTTAGCAGTAAACAGGGTTTACAATACCTTGTAAACAGACTTCTTTACAAGCAAGAAGCATACTGAAATATGACACACACTGGATTAAAAGTTCCCTGTTACAGCAATACTCCAGACTTCTCATCTGGCTGTTTGGGAGTATTTCACAAAAGGTGACAGCATCCTTTGCTCTGTTTTCCAAGGAGCACATGTGAAACAAATGGAACACGAGGAACTTGCAGTGTAAATTCAACTTGCACAGTTGAAGAAGCGCTACAGCATTTTCAGAGGGTGGTAGCTTACCCCTTGTTAGGTTTGTTTTGCAATGAAAAATAAGGGCCAAAGCTATTGTGCATTATGAAAATGTTAAAAATTATTCCTCTTTTTATTTTTTTACAGCAACTTGTCGCACAGTTAAATAAAAAATTATTTTTTTTCTTCTTAATACAGTACATGGCATTTCTCCTCAATTGCACTAGAAGTAAATTTGGAAGCACTTTCACTTTGTGTTATAGGCAAATAGGAAGGAAAAACAAGTCAGGCAGACTTTGAAACTCCTTTCCACCTCTCTGCCCACTGTATTATTCCCACCCCTTTACATCTCGGAGTCCACATACATTCCATTGATCAGGTAATCCACTTGTGTGTAATCTTTCTTCTTGTAGCTCTCATAGGCCTGCATGAGGAAAAGAATTATAACAGTTATGAAAAAAACCGTACCAACTAAAAGCACTGCAAGAAGTGAACTTTTATCCACCAAATACTGAGTCAGAGGCTCGGCAGCAATGAGAAGATACTCATTGTCTTTGTCCTGAGTTTCTGTGAGGTCCAAAGCTGTTGTTTTGGGTGCCTCTGTTGGAGCCATGGTTGTTGAAAAGATGTCAGATGTTGACTTTATCCTGTGCCCAGTCGTAGTTTCTACTGTAGAGGCTGCAGTTAAAACCATGGCACCTCTTGTGGAGCCCAGAAGAGAAGTTGATTCACTCAAGGATCCTGTGTTTGTACTTGCTTCTGGCTTTAGATCTGGCAGTGTGCTGACATGCAGTGGATTCACAGAGTGAGAACTCTCCAAGGGTTTGAGTGTCATGGCATGACTGGAAGCAGTGGAAGATGTTCTCGCATCCTGTGGGATGAGGGTGGTCAATGTTGTGGTCAGTGTCTTCAGGTCAGCTCCAGCAGTGGTGGGGCTGTTAGACTGGGGAGCACTGGTGGTGGTGGTGGTAGCTGGGTTAGACTGCTCTGTTTGAGTACCTGCCTTAGAAGTAACAGTGAGGGGAGCAGAAGTAGAAGTGGGGGACAATACTGAGACAGAGCTACTATTTCCTGATTTTTGGCTGGTGACCACAATCTGGGTGACATGGCTGGAAGTGGAAGAAAAGATGTTACCAGAAGTGGGAGAAAAGGCAGTGGATTGCATGTTTTTAGCAACGGTATCAGAACCTCCAGGGGCATTTGAAGCTTTGGCAGTTGTTTCATAAGTGGTAATGAAGACACTTCCATTTGTAATGTTTGTTGTTACAGCTGGGGCAGTAGGGGTGGTAGCACTGCTTGCAACTGATTTGCTTGTATTTGCTGTGACATTTCCATTCTCAAACCCAAGCAAATGCCTCAAATGAATTTTGCGAGTTTGAGCAGTTGAGGAAAACAGGTTTTCCACACTGTGTTGGTCAACCTGCACATTCAGCATCCTCTCCTTTTTCTGTGGATAGCTTTGGTGGGGAAACAGGACTGTTTCCCATTTCCTGCTGACAATTTCTTCAAAAAGACAAAAACAATGAGTTTTGTAAGAATAAAACTCTCAAGCTCAAATCTAACCTCAACCCCCCAACATGCACACCACAACATATATTCTGCAGTAGACACAGTACAACTGGAATAAATCAGTTCTGAATTCAGCAAGAACATGAAAACTCAGCCCCCTCGCCCTGTCTTTATTGCACATAATCCCTTTGAGGATTTTTGGTTTGGTTCAGTTTTTTTTTACTACAGACCTCTAGTATTTACCCAACCAGGGAATTAATTTCACAAAAGGGGAGTAATCAAGTAGAGAGCTACAATGCAGAAGCACATTATCAACAGGAGCAGCATTACAGATGTCAGCTCCTGAGAAGAAGACTCATGCTTTCAAAGTTACACATCACTGACAAAGCCTTTGGGCTTAGATTCATAATTTTCACCTCTCAAAACTGGGCAGAAATTCCCACTTACACCTCCCTACATCAGGATAATTTCCTTCACACCTAGTGAGCTAGATTTATAGTGACATAAACCCCATCTGCTTATCACAGGTCTGGTTGGTATGTTGCAGAGAAACCTTTGCCAACCCAAAAGAACCATGAACAAACTCTTTTTTAAACTTGGGCACAATGATTTCTTGAAACATACTTTAAGAGGTTGATTCCTCAATTATGAATAAGCTCCATTTTGTTATTGTGTCACTTAATTAAAATTCAATACCCTGGCACTGGAAAGTCACCATGAGCAATTGCTGCTCTGATTATAGAAGCAGCCTGTTGACTCTGGAACAAAATTCTGGCAATTTGAGAGAAAAACAATGCCAAGACATTTTCCTTTCTCTGAAAAAAATATAAATACATCTGTTATGACTTTATTTTCACAAGGACAGCGTGTGGCATGCAAATGGCTTGAATGAATGATGTCTTCAACATGGAAACAAACTGTTACTCGGTAACAGTTACAAAAGTTATTCAAAGACACAGCCTGCACATGCAGGTGCCAGAAACCTTAGGTCGTGGTTATTCCAATCAACTCTACCTACAGAACTATCCTACAGGCATTGCACAATCCGTCTCCCTCAGCTGAAAGCCTATCAAGGTCTAAACACAGGCATTTAAAGCAAAAGAATCAGGAACCTGGATTCACTAGGAACCTGAAACATGGCTTTACCTCCAAGTAGATCTTTGATGTCTTGTTCTCCAGCATTTTGGCACACACTCAGCTGGTGACACCGCAAGAAGATGCAGTGGTTCTGGTAGGGCATAGACCAATTACAGTGACGGTTTCCTGAAAACAGCAGAGAAAATGCACTGCTACACAAAACATACCAAACATGCTGCTTCATAATTTTAATTAAAGAATTGGAACAAACAAACAAACAAAAAACCACAAAAAAAACCCCAAACCCACACAATAACTAGAAGGTCTGGCCTTAAAAGGATCCTGACTCAGCCTTGGCGAAAATAACTGGAAAGCCAACGAAATCAATATAGGAGCTGCAGCCTACCTACCTGCTTGTCTTCTGGTACCAACATCTCCTAACAACAGCAATTCACTCACCCAGGCAGGGACAAAGAAAGTGCACTACAGTTTGTTCTCATGTAAATGCTAGCATTCATCTACATATCTTACTGAGGGAAAAAGAACAAATGAGCCAAAACTGAGTAGACATCCATCTCATCACTCATAGGAGACAGTTCTCATCTCAGTGCTTGGAGTTACACAGAAATTCACTCTTCATTCTTTGAATAAGGATACCATTAGCCACGGGAGCCATCACAGAAATTGTCTTTTACTAAGTCAAATCCCAACACAAGCTAAATAAACTCATCACAGCAAGAACTCGCTTTCCTGGCATCCCTTCAAACTCACTAACTTCTTTCTACATGTCTACGTATACATAACTAAGCTCTGAGGGAAGGAATGAACATCCTCCAACGAATACTGAGGAGGCATTTTAAACACTACGCCCAGTTTTGGGTTCTCTAGCTTACAAGAGTGGTATTGAAATACTGGAGTGAGTCTAAGGGAGACTGTTAGATGTCTGAGGGGCTGAAGCAGATGATTTACAGCAAATCCCAACCCAACATCAAGGGAAAAAGTTAGTTTCTAGCACAAGGGCACTCCAATGCTGGGCTGGGGGGGTTTTAGCACAAGGGCACTCCAATGCTGGGCTGGGGGGGGCAGAGAGGTCTCTCCATCAGTTCTTGAACAGACAGATCTAAGTTGGAGTTGGACCAGGGAACTTCTAAAGGTCCCTTTTTGCTGTGGTAGCTGCACTACTTCCATAAGTAACTGATGTTATGTCAGCAAAAGTACAAATTACATCTACGGAAGAGTGCCTAACCAGCTGGGAATGTTAGTTTTCCACTTCTCCAAGCAAGGTAGCTATGAAGACATCTCCCTGTGCAACTGTAGACTACAACTTAAAACTGTAATATTTTAAAAAATAATATCTATTGCTTCTTTACCAACAGTTACATATGTGTAACTATTCTGACAACTAAGCATCAGGTCTCAGGTCTGTAATGATAGAAAACACACAAAAAATATTGTTGGGGAAGATGGGAATGGAGAATGAGATCAGTAAAGTTGATCTTAAAACCTAAAGCTAATAACAAAAAAAGACATTTCAGGTCCTTCTTTCCAGATGATCTCTCTGCACATACATTTATGTCAAGAGTTTCTATCTTTTCCACCTCCCTTGACACCAGGTAGTGCAACAGACCAGTCATCAAGTAACAAATAGAAATTAAATTGCTTCAGTACATTTAATACAGAATGTAAAACTCGGAAAAGTTTATGCTTTTGGGTTCAGTCTTGTGTGGTTTCCTGAAACAGAACGGGTCACCGAATTCTAGAGGCTCAAACCCTCTGCTCAACAAAGCTAACACTCAACTGGACTTATTTTTTACTAACAGATTAGGAGACAACAAAGTGGTTAAAGTCAGCAACAGGGCCAACTACGCAGCCAAATCATGCTGCAGCCCTGATTGCAGACTAACTAAATTCTTTATGTTTCTCTTCTGAAAAAGGCAGCTGATGACCTTTTCTACCCTATCAATATATCAGAAGGTTAAGGATGACACGTGCATAGAATTTAGAGATTCTCAGGTGGAACACACCAACATGAAGTGTTACAGACCCTAAGTCAGCACAGTCAGTGTGAACGTGTCATCTGTCTAGGGTTTACCACCTTAAAAAACAGAACCTGGAGTTTTCACAGCTCTGGTGCCTTGGGAAACAAACTCACCCTTACTTTATGTCCTAAATAAAACAATTTATAAAGGTAGCTTGTTTCCACTATGAAGGAATGTCTCATGTTTGAACTACAGCTTTGAAACCCCTGGCCATTAAAAGCAGTACCTTTATTATGTTCCTAACAATCTGAATGTCAGATATTCATCCACCTGAGCCAAGGCCTCATCTTCACCACAACATCACCAGCTTTTTGAGCTTTCACGTGTGGCTAGATAGGATTGAGACCTTCACAAGGACAACTCAAACTCATTTAGAAGTTTAATGCTTTTATAAAGACATCCCAGAGGTAGTGAGCAGAAGGCTTTCATCTCGCCAGATTTGTTTAACCCTGTGCTCAGTTGCAGGATACAAGTAGTTTCTTCTAAGGCAGGAAAAACATAGCAGGGAACAAAGACTACTCGTTCTAGTGCAGCTGTCTACAAGAGCACTGTTTACTTGCAAACATCTGGCAGAATGGAATAATCACTCTTCAATTCAAGTGACCTAACACTGCTTGCACGCTATCAGTGCACACCAAGAGCACATGCATGCTGTTTCTTATAGAAGCTAGAAGGGCCCTGGGAAACAGTTGCTCTGGATTCAATTTAACCAAAGCTGTCAGAAGTTACTTAGCACTACAGCACTGCACAAAGAAGCATAACTGTAAAAGCCCGTAAACAACTGGAATTCAGAAAGAAAGTTGTCAGGGGAGCAGCAGAGACCTTCAAGGAACAGAAAACGCAGCTGGAATTCCATCTAAGAGACAAGAACCTCACCTGAAGCACCTGGGCTTTGACAAGCCTCCCTGCATTGTTTTTCAGTTGTAAGCCTGTTTATTTGCACTACATGGACTCCTCTCCCTTTCAGGACAGAAAACCTGTGTTCACATATAGAGAAGGAAATCAGCAGGAAGAATACAATGGCAGTCCACATCTTCAGGGCTGGCCTTACAGGGAGGCTTCTCTTCCCAGAAGCAATTCTTTCTTATATCAACTTCAGATCCACTGCAATATACCTATTAAAAAAAACAAAACAAAACAAAACTTTTTATATTCCTATCAGCAGCAATAGAAAAAAAAATGTACAAAAGGCAGGCAAGTATCATTACACACCACAAACAAGCATGGACGCAGAGGCAGGAGAGTACAGACCATTCCCAAATTCACAGAGAGGCTCCTTCTTTGGAAAAGGTACTTTGCTCTTCTTCTCTCAGGTCCCAATGAAGAACAGCTTAAGTCAAAAGCCATGGGTACAAAGTCAATCTCAAAGCACACAAGCATATGACAGCACAGATATGATGCCTTTTGACTCATTCTGGGACCCTTAATGTTGTTCCCAGGTTGAGCAGAAGGGTTTACACCAGCTTGAGTACACTGATAATATGGGGAACTATAGTCCTGTCCCTGCCTTTATACGGAGTCAGTCAAAACCAAGCACCAAAGGTTGATTTCTGCTTTGATTTTCCTGCTCATTGCAGACGGCTACAGGAAGCTTTGATTGAAAACAAGCAAAAGCCACTATTTCAGATCTTCCAAGACATTACACAGACACATCAACTGTTATGAAGAAGATTCACACCCACAGCAAGCCTTCATTTCCCCACATAAAACAACAGGCAATGTCTTTCCTTCATTATCAATGCACACACAAGTCTCTGTCCCAATGGAGGTGCTTTTGTCCTTGAAGTCACTGAAGCAGCTCACATTGATATCAGAGCAGATCATCGGTTTCTATCTGGATTTACCCTCCTGTTTCTGAGGCTTTTTAAAGCTTTATATGAGCTTCCAAACAGTTCAGCCTGAACCAGACCAATTTTAAGGCTATGCCCTAAGTAATTTTTAAGGGCAACCCTCTTCCTCATCACTGAAGCAAGCTTTAGTCCTCATCCTGCTGTTATGAAATGTCACAGCCTTCAAAGGGTGTTGAGATTCAACTTTGTGTGACATCTCAAGGATGTATGTGATGACTGCAAAGGCAGCTCACAACACAGAATGAGCAGCATGTGTGAATGGTATAAATATCATACTGAAGAACATCTAACAGTCATCAGTAATGTGCGTAAGACCCTGATTTAGCCATCCATGCAAGAAGTTTCGGCCTGAGTTCTCAACTCCAGTCCCAACTACACTTGAGAATCTAAGAATCTGACTGAAAGCCTTTTTTCCCCTCCAAGAAAGCCCAAAATAACGTTTATTAGCTTTGACTCACAGATTGCAACATTTTGATGCCTCCTACCATGGAACTTTTGTTTCCAATTTTTCCTTCTTCTTCTATATCCTCAAGCCCCAAAAAGGGCAACAGTTTTAGCTTCAAAATAACCCTGTGTGAAAAGGGGTGAAATATAAACAGATACCCCAAGCTTTGCAGAGGACACACAATATACAGGTTCACATTGGACGGTCAAAGAGCCAAAGACAGGGACAAAACTCGATACTAAAATGCAGTGCCTCAAATTCAGCTTCCCTAGCCACCCTACAAATTCCATAAGGAACTCAGAGTCTCCTTCCTGCCCACTTATTCTAGTACAGAGAGTTATTTTACCTGTTGAAAATAGATGGAGCATTTCTATATCTTCCGCTTTCCCAGAGAGCAGGGGAGCCCAGACTGCCTGGGCTGTAGGGTACTTGCACTGCTGACCTTAGCTCATGCACCCCTGTTCAGCTCTCTCCTTGGAGCAAGTGTGCACAGCGTCGCACTCGCTTTGTGTGAGCAGGTTTCTCAGTGCAGCCAAAAGTTCACGCTCACGTCATCCCACCTGGCAGCTGGAAATACTTCTAAGTCTGACCTAACAACAGAAGTCTTGGCAAGGAAAGGCAGCTCAGCAGCCCCATCTAGTCCTGTGTACCAGAGACTACGCCTGGTGTCCAGCCAGCACCAGCTTCACCAGGGTCTCTCTCCATTTCACACTACACATGCACAGCACAGACTGACTTTGCTCATTCCTTATCACTTGCTCTTCCAAGTGCACCTTAGCAAGAGCAGAATGAATCAGCACAGAAGAGGAGATGACCTGTGCAATACACAAATACAGCCTTGGCAACACACTACACTGGCATCAGCTGCACAGGAAAGCAGCCCCACGTTTTTTGTCAGTGAATTGGTAATTTATTGGTAATTAATTTGCACTATTCAGCCAAGCTAACTTCAATACTTTTCCCACTGTTCCAAATTACAAGACACTTCCACAAGTTTGCCTTAGCCGTTAGCATGCTCTTGCTGTCACTCTTGGCATATATTGCAGATTAACAATTGAAAACTGCAGTTTGACAAGACTGGGAGCAAGTGGGAAAGCAAGGGAAGACATGAAATAACTCTTCCCACAAAAGATTTTTCCTAGAACAGGCAGATCCTTATTGCTGGCAGACAGTAAAAATTCCTTTAACTTACAGCAAGTGAACTGGGTTCTCTCATGGATACTATAGGTACTTTGCCTCAGAACACTGTTTGTCAACCTGCACTCCCACCACAACGTGCCAAAATAACTGCACTTTTTTTAAAGTTCACCAGTCCTAGGCAGAGATGCAGAAAGCAGTATTTGACCCACAGAAAATAAAAAAAAAGGAAAAAATACATAATTAATGGTAAATTTTATATTTTAAAGAGTGCAGCTTTTCTTTGCTGTCCCTTTTCAAGTTAGAGGGTTTACAAGAAGCATTATTTTACAGCCTAAGAAGTGACCCTGAGAATGAACCAGATGCAGTCATACTTTAATGCAGTACAATGGCACTTGGGATGCTGTATTAAATAGCAGAACCTCCAGCTAGAGGTGGGTTTTTTTGGCCTCTTCCACCTTAGCCAATCCCATACATCCAGAACAAGAGTTACAATTACCTGCAGATCACTTTTCCTGATTTAACAACTGCCTTTTATATCACAAGCAACAAGCTATATTTCTGCCTTCCCATCATACTTCTAGCCAGTTCCACACAGCTCCACTTGTGCTCAGAGACCCCACTGAACACCCACTCCACATACCTACAACCCAGAAGAGCACTAGTTAAACCTTCTCCAAATCGTGTTGATCCCCAGAAGAAACCACCCTCTGTCTGGAAAATATGATGGAAGAGATGAATGCTACTGTTCCCATCAGAATTAATTTTGAGAAATCAGGGCAAAATTCACACTCTGAGCATGACCTTCTTCACTTGTAGAGCATCCCCAAGGGAATTAAAAGTCAAAAAAAAAATCACAGAAGACAGCAACAAATAAAATGTGGGAAAAGACTATGCTCTGAAAAATGCAAAGTTCACTTTTGTCATCTGTGGCTATAACTTAGCATATATAACTAAAATAACTTTGAGTCAACAACTAAATGACTGGTGACTTTGCAATGTACACACATATCCAGAGGGTACTGCCTGCTGGGTTTCAGAAGAGTTCCTTTCTTCTTGCTGATCTCACAGGGCTCAAGACAAGGAATTTGTACAAATTAAAAAATGCAGAGTATTATTTCAAAGAAAATGATTAGGGTGATGTTTCAAGAGCAGCGATAAGCCTTTGGAAGATAAATCCCTTGCCTCTATGCCCTCCCAGCCAGACTCAGTTGTTCGTGGTTAAGCAGCTGCAAGGTGCATGCAGGGACTGCACCAGGGTGAAAAGAGAGATGTAGAACTAGACAAAAAAAACCTATGGCAAGAGGGAGTGTGGGTGTTAGAGATCACAGGTACAAAGTGTGCAAAGCAAATCATTTAGGGCAACACATGGTCCTTTGAGCTGTCATCGAAGAGCCAGCAGACACTGCCTCAAAATTCATTCTTACAAGTGTGCATGGACTAGGTATGAAATAAGGTCAAAGAGTAGCAAAGAAATGTTCTAGCTTCAGTATATCAACAGAGCAGGGAAAACAAAGGTGGGATACCTTTTGCAGACAACAATGCTGCTTTCCCATCTAACTGAGAAGATATAAGGCCCGTTTCCCACTTGCATTTGCTGCTAAACACTTGATGTGTTTTCAGCCCTCTAAACAAGTGCTGTATTACTCTCTTTAGAAAAACAGAATTCAACTAGATTTTGCTAAGGGAAGACAAGCACACCTCATTTGGCAAATCAAGGCAAGAATATAGGAGACAGGGAATCCGAACTGCAATCTTGAGAAGCATTTCACTTCCCAAGCTCTCCAAGACTGAAGATGCACATGAAGAGAAGTCTGAAGACAGAAGGGGCAGCACCAAAGGTACATGAGGCTGACCCAGTGTAAGCTGAGCATGACCAGACGAAGTTATATGATTCTCTGAACAGCAGCTTTAGAGCCATTAAGTTCCTTTGGCTCCCCAAGAAAGTTATTGACAGGCTGCAAAGCTGTTTCTACAACGTGTAACGTACTACCAACAATGAAGAATGAAAAGACTGTGAAGCAGAGAAGTATTACAGATTACAGAGGAAGAAATACATTGCTAGATCCCTGGTCTGGACACAGTTCCTTTGACTTCCTAAGATGTCTGCACAGCGTGAAGCATTCCCACTTCCTTGGAAAACCAGGATACAACAATCAAAGGCCCATTTTTTGCCCCAATACTGGCTCTCCATGCCCCCATCATTTCCAGTATTAACAAAATGCTCCTGTAGAAAGATGACTGAGGTGGAAAGTGCACAGTTCCATACTTTCAGAGGGAGTTTTGAAGGAAAATATGCCTAGAAATCATGAGTCCTATCTCGTAGATACATCAGCCAGGCTAGAATGCTGACCAACCAGCCGGATCTGATAAACAGCTGGGGCTGACATGATGGCAGCAGAGCATTAGAGGATGATCTGTGCAACAGTAGGACGCAAGTTACACATGCTCTGAAATGCAATTCGGAGAAAAAACATTGCCAGCTCAGATCCAGAAGTTCATTTCTTATATTCCCTCTCCTGCACAATTCTTCAGTTAACATGGTGCAGCTGGCCATGTATTACAGAAGAGCTGGCACATTAGCAGCACACTCCTTGCTGCAGCAGTCAAAATAGGGTATTGGATGGACATAGGTTTGGTCTGCTTCTGCCTTTTCTGATGTTTTTCCCAAAAAAGAGATTTAAAAAATCCTACAAAGCCAAAAAGCCTACACAGACTGCATCACACTAGAATCTGTTAAGGACAACAGCCCAATAAGCAAAATCATTTTAATTAGGCAGCAATAAAGTTATACATCTTCTCCTCCCCTCCTTCAATTTGTAGTGTAGTCTCCATCTATGCTTAAATCTCCCATCAATCTGCATGACACACACCCCACAGGAAAGGTGACTGCAACGCCTACAGCAGCATCTACAAGCTTCAGGGAATGAGCCTGCTTCTCACCCCATCCCACCAGCAAGGAGGCTGGGGATGCACACAAAGTCAGACGGGACACAGCCAGGACAGGTGACCCCAACTGACCCAAGGGATATTCCAGACCGTACAGCATCATGCTCAGCATATAAAGCCAGGGAAACAAGAAGGAAGGGAGGGATGTTTGGAGTGATGGTGTCTGTCTTCCCAAGTCACTGTTACCCATGATGTAGCCCCGCTATCCTGGGGATGCCTGAACACCTGCCTGCCCATGAGAAGTGGCGAATTAATGCCTTGGTTTGCTTTGCTTGCACGTGCAGCTTTTGCTTTTCCTACTAACTCTGTCTCAACCCAAGAGTCTTCTCACTTTTACCTTTCCATTTTCCTCCCTCAATCCATGTGGGATTGAGCGAGTGGCTCTGTGGGGCTGAGTTGTGAGCTGGAGTTAAACCACAACAGGCAAATTTAGCTACACTGGGGCTTATGGGTGCTTTTTTGGGGTTAGTTTTGTTTCAATTATTACCAGCTTTACCCATTTCCATCTTTCTGTGCCTCTGTTCCCCACCTGTATTCCTCCTTCAGGTGACAAGGCAGACAGATTATACAGCTGAGGACAGTTCACACTGTCACCATTGAGGCTTCATGGTCCCAACACTTTGCCTCTGAGGAAATAAATGTTAAAGCCTAAAACCCCAAACCAGCATCACCCATCCATCATCCTTTCTCCCCCATATTATTGCCATGTGCTGCAGCTCCAATGCTGAGAAATGCTACTCAGCAGGACACTTTTCCTGTGAAAAATGATCAGACAGCTATTTGATTTATGAAACTGTGCCTTGTTTTGAAATATCTGAAACAATCTAGTTTTAATATACAGAAAAGTGAACTGCCAAAGGCTAACTACGTAAAGCTGTGAATGAACAATAAATCTGTCAACAAAAATACCTCCAAGCAATAAAAACATGTACTATGGCTCAACTGCAACCTTCCCTAGACTGATCTGAACCTGAAACAGATAGCAAATTTTCAGACATGGTGTTGTCTCATGGGAACAGGAGATCAAATGTAGGGCATTTCATACCACGTGTTTCAAATTAAACGGCTTTCAACAAGACCCTCAAAGGAACCATCCAGTGGCTCCCACATGAACTTTGCAGCCACTGAGCTAATACAGAGCAAAGCTGATCAAGAAGGGTAAAAGGCAAACTCATGACTTTTTCTAAGTGCCTGCAGAATCAGGCACTCTGCAGCAAGGGTGGTTCATGTTTGCTGACAGATGGCATTAGAAGCTAGAACCAGCACAGTGCACATGCACAGGAATAAATTGTGCCTGAGGTGCTATTAAATTCAAAACTGACAAGTCTGGAGCTAACAGAGACTTAAACAAGCAGCAACTTCAGCCTGAAGGCACAAGTAACCAAGTGTTACTTTTGGAGCAAGTAAAACTGCCAACATGTTTAAGTTTGGTCACCCGCCCACCTCCTGCCCTGCAGAATTCTGCCACAGTCAGCAAATTCCTGGCAATACAGATCAAGTTAAATTTCACTGAAATGCCATCCTTCACTCCAGATATTTTTGAGAAATCATTATGCTCCTCTATGTGTTCCTGTCACCATAACACTAATTTTAGGTCCATAGAAACAGAGGACCCATCTCCATCCAGAACACAAGGTTCTGCAACTTTCCTCAGAAATTTAAGCCTCTGCACGGTTTTCAGCAGGGTTACACAGAGCAGAGGTGGCACCTTATGTTAAAAAAGCATCAGGCAGTACTGTGGGGAGCTCAGAAACTGAAAAGAAAGTTCAGGCAGCCTGGAAACAGCCAAACATGGTCCCAGTGCAATGACTGAAAGGAAACTTCCGTTCAGCGCTAAAAGAACTTGAAGAAAGGAACACATTTTTGGCTGTTTCTCCTTTCTGCAAGGAAATCGGATCTTTGTGCATATCCTGAAATACAGAGAATAAATACAAATTAAAAAAAAAATAACCAAAAGATATGTGTCTCCACCTTCCCTTATCCTCACAAGCAAAACATCATCCAGAAGGCTACCAGATTATAGGAGGTTTCTTCTTTTTAAGCAAACAACTCAGGTTAAAAAACAAAGGTAGCTTCATACTAAAGATCTCCCAGGTAAGATGCAGCAAAAAGACACTCCAGCTTATCACAATACGATACTGGGGGCCTTTTCACCACACATAAATCACAAACACATAGCACAAATCAAGAGACTCTTCCTGAAGTCTTCAAGCCAGGAACACATTTATAGTGATACCAAATAAGGTTTGTTGGTGCATGCCTCCTTGCTTTGTGATTTTGACAGCTTGAAAGGCATGGAAATCACAGGGCAAGGTGGGGAAGCTTAGCTAAGTCTATTTTTTCTAAACAAAATAAAAATCAAATGCAGTAGCAGCTTTCCTAAACCTTGCTGACCTTCCCTGTGGCAGGTTCTTCATAGCCAGTAAGTATTCACCAACATGAATGTAAACCTATGGGTTATCAGAACCTACAGGAAAAACATCCTTCCCTCTCCTTACTTCATGGCAGCATCTGCAGAAGTGCTTCAGCCCAGCTCCTGGGTATCTTGTCTCCTACATGGCAGCAGGGCAGCAGCTACTTCGTTGTAGGTTCCCTCTTTTCAGTTTCAGGGGAACTCATTTAAGCTTTGAGTCTTGATGCTCAAAAACTGCTAAATAAGTCAAAGTAAAATAAGCTTGGTTTGAGCTCCTCAAAGCTTTTCCAGTACAAATGTCTTTGTACCAAAGAGCCCCTCATTAATGGAAGAGGGACATCACAGGCAGCAGCAGGTTCTTCTGAACCTTTCTGAGCTTGATATAGAAGAAAGTCTGTCTTTCTGTCTTCTGCTGATATCGCTGAGGAGAACTCCAAAACTATTCCATGGGGATACCTGAATCTCACCATCTAACCAAGAGAGATTACAACTACCACAAACATTATGTTTCACTAATGTAACCGAACAGCCAAGTACTTTCAGCACTTAGTGGAAGTACCTTCACAACTTTCCTTTGCCAGTGTGGAGAAACTAAAGGCTTCCTCTGCCCTAGAAAACAGTGCTTCTGCCTCCACCAGCTTCCCAACAAAATCCAGCTTCTGTCTCAGCACTCAGTTTCTCGGGCACCTGAGCCATTTTACAGTAAGGCACTTTCACTTCAATTGCCTGAAATCATATCACAAGGTAAATCTGTCCAAGCAGATAATGGAGCAGAAAAACTACTGCAGTGAGGATTAGGTGTTCTCAGCATGGATTGGGGGGTTTTGGAGTTGGTTTTGTTTGCCTTTTTTTTTTTTTTTTATGACAGCCATCTAAGAGGAATTACATGTCACATCTTGCTTAGCAAATCCTCTAGCACTGACATACAAGTACAGAAAACTCTCTAGCTATACAGATGCATATTAACATCTACAACATCAAACAATCTCTAGCCATTTAAACTGCATGCCCACCACTTCAGTCTTTGCTTTTTAAAACACTTTTCTCCAGCAATAACTTTCCTGGAGATGAGATGAAAATACCAAAATAAATTTGTACAAATATTTACAATTTCTGTCCTTCATCCAGACATCTTTCATGGAGATGAATCACGTATGAAATCCAGTGTTACAGCTGGATGGCATTCATGATATCTTGCTCAGAACTGTAAATGTGAATGCTTGAGTCAGCTGCGTATCACAATCTTGGAGCACGTATTTTAACTCCAGAAGGGACCTCTGCAGGTGTAATCTTACTGATTTACTGCAAACAAATTTGTCACAAGTCATGCAATAACTTAAGAGCTCATTCAGTAGAAGGGTTTGCAGTTTTTGGTCAGTTCCCAAGGGACAGCCTGCCTATACCACAGTTTGCATAACATCTGTTTCAACTTTCAGAGGGGTCAAGGACCAAGTGCAGAACATAACACCCAGAAAGAACTACTTACAAATATTGCCAAAACCTGCAGGGGAAAAAAAAAAGCAACCAAAACTCACAAAACTCCCCACCTCACCTCACCAGCATTTTCTGTTTATATTTTATTTTGAAACACTTTCATTCAGATATTCCTCATGAAGATGGGTTATCAGCACCAGAAATCCACTTCTGCTACTTCACTGAATATATTTCAGTGCATAAAGACATATCCAACTTCTACACATTATGAGATTTTCAAAGCCTAGAAAACCTTGCTCTCTTTCCAATGAGAGAAAAGCAACAAACAGGAATCTATGAATATATGGGATTCAGTTAAAAGCTATTTGCTAAATAGCAAGCAAACAAAACTTCCTGCTTTTGCTTATCAAGTCAGCTGGTAACAAAATCCACCTGCATCACAGTTCAACTCAAACTCAAGCAGCAAGTGTCCCTGAAGAACATTATCAGCTGTTTCCACATCAGCAGATCTGTCTTTGGCAGTAATTATTCAAACACACAAAGCAGGTGTTTAACTTTATATATGAGAGTAAGTCTAGCAGAACTAGTGGAACCTGTGACCTGCATAAAACTGAGTCATGTAACTGCTGGCAGGCTCATGACATTCCATTCCCTTGCTGGCTTCACCAACCAAAACGTGGCCACTAGAGTCAGCTATACCCCAGAATTGTCCGTGATGCATTTCAGCCACAGTACATGTGGTTCATCTCATGGCCACTAGAGCCAGAACACATGGATCCTGTCATTTCTACAACACAAATATAAACTGCTGGCAAACCCTTAAAAAAATCATCATAGATGAAGATAAAATTCATGTCTCAGCAATGTGTGCTTGCTGCCCAGAAAGCCAACTGTATCCTGGGCTGCTGCAAAAGCAGCGTGGCAACAGGTTGAAGGAGGTGATTCTGCCCCTCTACTTTGCTCTGGTGAGACCCTACCTGGAGTGCTGTGTCCAGCATCTCTCCTATGAAGACAGGTTGAGAGAGATGGGGCTGTTCAGACTGGAGAAGGCTCCAGGGAGACCTCATTGTGCTGTTTCAGTAATTAAAAGGGATTATAAGAAAGAGGGAGAGTAACTTTTTACAGAGGCAGATAGTGAAAGGACAAGGAGAGATTTAGATTAGATGTTAAGAAGAAATTCTTTGCTGTGACAGTGGTGAGGCATGGGCACAGGTTGCTCAGAAAAGTTGTGGATGCCCTGGCCCTGGAAGTGTTCAAGGCCAGGTTGGATAGGGACCTGAACAACCTTATCTAGTGGGTGGCATCACTGCTCATGGCAGGGCGTTTGGAACTAAATGATCTTTAAGGCCTCTTCCAAACCTAACCATTCTATGATTCTATGATCTAGGGAATAAATACTCTTTGCTTGGACATGGAGAATTTCAAGATACCACTGGGCATTTGTCATCCACCAGAAACTCTCTTCCTTAGCCCCCCTAATAAGCTAAAATCTCCTGTTTGTTGTATGGAAAAAAACCCAGAAAGCTTTTTTTCCACTATGTTCTCCTTTTTTACTTAGATACAGGAATTTAAATCTAGATGCTACTGCCAGCAAGACAACACACTGATGATATAAAGTTTCCTCACAAGGACTGATGGTAGAAAGGAGTTTTGCTGAGACAAAAACATCAGCCCAACCTTTGTAATACAGACCAGCCCATGGAACAACAGGGCATCAGTTCAAAAGAGTGGAGAGCAGGTAAGACAGACCAACCCTCCCTTATCTTATAGGTGTGAGAAGACTGAGTCATTTGCATATAGCTACAGGAACTAGTCAGAGCTGGAAATGAAAATCAAGTCTCTTGAAATCCAGCTTAGTACATAACTACAAGACAGTTTACTTTTCCTATGAAAGCATACGCTTATTAAGTGTGCCATTAAGAGCATCTCAGGAACATCCAGAAATACCTGCTGTGGAGTTTGTCTTTTCTGAGGGAGAGGTGGAAGAGGAGTGTTCCTATAACATAAATCGCATACAAATCAAAATAATCAATACTGACATTCAGGGCACGATGTACATTGAGAAATGAGGAAATGAAAAGGTAACACAAACGCATGAAACAGCCTCTTCTCCAATTAATGGTTTGCTTAATCTTAGATAGATCCCAAATATTCCCCTTTAAGCAGTTTGCATTCAGAACACTTCTACCTTTATTTCCTTTTCTTCAATTTATTCCCAGTTCACGAACAGGGATTAATTTTGCCCTCTCCCATCTGCACATGCTCAGTTCCTGCTGACTTCTACAGAGTTTCTCTCTACTAATTGACTTGTTTTACAGCAGTTTCAAATCCAGAGAGAGCAAAAGGAAAAATAATGATTTTGAGTGTAGAAACTTACCATGCAAACACTTGTAACTGTTTTCTTGCTGCCAGGAACTATTGTGCCTTTAGGGGAAGCAAAAGCCAATAAAAGCCTGGATGCAGTAGGACTACAGCTGAAAGCATAGGAAAAAAATGTGTAAAATATTATTGTATGCAACTAGAGAGACATTTCTCTGAGACTGATAAAGCATTTTCACAAAGAGGTGGAAGAGTGGAAAAGTTTATCCCGCTTTTTAATACAGAGAAGTCAAACAAAAAAAAAGATAGAGGGGAAGACTCAGCAAAAGAACATGCTTAATCCTATTAAAATTAATGAGATTTCATCCTGGTCTCCACACACAAGTTGTGCTAGGAGTTTAACTTAAGTGGATTTAAAACCAGATTTAGCTAAAGTGCTGCAAAGTCTCCCCAAGCCAAACAAATATAAATGCAACCCAAGCATACACGTAAAATTCAATGCAAATTTTATCAAGTCGCTCCCCTCCACTTCCACACTTTTTTTTTTTTTTTAACAAATCTGAAACCAGGACACCAGGGTGCATCAGAAGTACAGGTTCAAGTGTTTTCCTGGATTATTGCATAAGCAGTTCTCCAGGCCTGGCACCAAGTCAGAGTCAGATGGAGTCCAGGGAAGGCAATCCCAATGCCCTCCTGGGCAGTCATTGTTAGCAGAAGCAGTGATAGTTGTGAAGAGGCCTTGTTGAACATCTCAGTAAATTAATAAAAGGCTCTTGCACACAGACAACCTCTCTTCCCTCTTTGTGTACTTAGGAAATAACAGAGGCAGCTATGGAGGCTTGGACACTCCATAGCCATGTCTGCAGAACACAATTTAGCTATCCTTTAGAGGACACGGCCCAGCTGAGACTCCCCAAGCAAAGGTGACAGGAGCTGTGGTGATGTAGCGAGATAATCCAGGCACACAACTGCAACCTGCACTGACTGTGCAACCTTCCTGCTCAAATGGAGGACCAGCTGGCTCCTCAAGCAGAGTACAAATGGACTGTGGGTCCTGTCACATGCACTGGGGGACAGTCCAGCTGGCTGCAAATAAACAAGTACCCATATCCCTGGCTCTCTGCCCTCTGTTCCTTTCTTCATACCACATTGTCCTACAAGAAAAAAAACAAACAAACAAGCGCCCAGTGTGCTCTCCAAACAGTTGACAAGCTATCATGTAAAAAGGGAGGAAAGGATGTGATGGAGAATCCAGACACGCATGCTGTCAATCCAGAGATCTCACATTCTGCCAAGTGCATTTAAAGACCAGCTTTCCCACCATGGCAATTGCAGCCACTGGGGACAGTGTTTCAGTCCCATTTTGCTTGACAAACACTACACAGCACCAGCTTGGTATCAGTGCAGTAGCATGCCCACCTTTCAGCACTGAAACCCAAGATGTGATCCTTGAGGCCATGCCCCAGAACAGCAAAGAAAAATAAAGCCAGCAAAGGCAACAGAAGACTGTCAGAAGTTTTGCACCTATGCTGATGGACATTCAAAATTGCCCTAAGGAAACCTCATTTCAGTGAAATCACAGTAACAGCAAAGCAGAGCCCACAGCTAAATGCTACTCTACACACCAGCAAGGCAATCGTGTGGTTCCACTGAGCTTTAAAACCCACTTCTGCAGTTCTTGCCACTTGCTTTTGTTGGATAAGTTGTTCACAGGAACATGCAGCAATGTCCATGCAAACATTCCTTCAAGAAGGGGGCCCCCATACCATGCTGGGGATAGGTTGTCCTTTCCTGAATGAATTGCTGTACCACAGGCACCTTGGGCACCTTATCTGCACATTGACTGACTTGGATTGCCAGCAGTCAAAAGCTGGAGGAGCTGTGAACAACATTTCCAAAGTGTGCAACCAGGTCCTGCCTGCACCAATTTTCAGCATTATTATTGTCCCTGCAGTGCCAGCAGCACACTTATACCCTACCTATCAAGT
The DNA here is from genome assembly GCF_009829145.1 of Chiroxiphia lanceolata. Classification (NCBI taxonomy): domain Eukaryota; kingdom Metazoa; phylum Chordata; class Aves; order Passeriformes; family Pipridae; genus Chiroxiphia; species Chiroxiphia lanceolata. Next base: position 19,283,518 of record NC_045642.1, on the reverse strand, counting down.
CACAAGCCCCACTGACTGCTCCAAGTCTAAGCTGTAGAAAGGGAACCAAAAATCACTGGAGGAATGAATGTGTTAAATCCTTGATACCTCTCAGGACTTCTTGGCTTCCCAGTCAACAAGGTCAACAGCCCTCTGGAGTCAACAGCCCTTCCACACCCAAGCAGGCTGGGTATCATTGACAGGTGGGGTATGACAAAGGATTAGACCTGCAGGACAGGCTGGAAGTCGGAAAGGGAAGCAACCCTGATGAGCCAGAGCACACAGTGTCAGATGGCATCCAGCAACAACACTCACAGCAGGGATATTGCCCTCACAGTCCTTTTAAGGGTAGGAGGGAAAAAAACCACAATGATCACCTACTCTGGTTCCTGGTGCAGCATAAACCATAGAGGTTAATCCAACAATTACTGTGTTAACAGGGGGTGGGAAGGGTATCTCATCTACCACACGAATGGACTTTGTACCAGCTGTGTACATAGGGACAAACATCTCCTTAAGAAAGGCATCCTATCCCAATTTAAACACTTAAAAGGGTAAATGGCCAGCTGGTGTGGATTGTCATTGCTCTGCAAAGGAGTTGTAGCAATGCAGAGCAGCTGAGGATCTATGTGCAAGTGTCAGTGAATTGACTGCTTTTTCCTCCAGCTTTCCCAGTGCATAATTGTTTTTGGTATTAGAAGTTTGCATCAAACAAAAAGCAACAATTAAAAGGCAAGGATAAATCTAAAACATACTGCATTAGCAATATCTGAACATGCTTATATGTGGCGTCCAGGGACGAGAGAAGAAACCGGTCAGAGCAGATGGATTTGAGCCTGGCTGTTCAGCACTCACACGCAGGCAATGCACATCTCCATATGGAGACGAGGGACACAAGGCAATGCATGTGCATGACACCCAGTCATCCCCACCACTGCTCTGAGCCATAAGCCCAGCATCACTCGGAACACGCACAGCGGCCAGGATGAAACAGACACTGCAATACCCCGGTTTGTGGGAACACAGCAGAGCAGCAAGTTCTTTCCTCCTACATCTAGGTTCCTCCACAAATGTTCACTGCAAATATGCTGGCATAAACTCTAGCTGGACTTGCTCAATGGTTCTTTCAGTTTATAAAACTGTGTCCAAGTGTGGATGATGACACACAGAGCACATACTCAGCTAACTATGTGTCAGAGCATGGGGAAACATCGGCAGAACTGTATACTAGGCAAGAAACTCTACCCAAACAAATAGATTCTTCACACTTCCTTCAAGCAAAGTTTTGGACATTTCCAACATGCACTGCTTTAAACAAACATCTCCATTCCTTAATGTCCCTGCAATATTTTCCCTTGAAAATTTAGTCAGCAACACACAACTGAAAAAGTCTGCTAGTATGTTTCTAAGTAGTTACATTAGCTAACCCTGTAATCCAAGGTATGCATCCCGACATTTTAGATACATTATCAGGCATTCAGCATCGATGTTTTTCATCACCACAGCTGGAAATTACTCCCAGAGCCTTCAAAAAGTCTGTGCCAGGAGACTTTCCTTAGAATGCAGAGGCTTCAGGTTGTATGGATGTGCCAATTAGAATTTCAACAGTAGATAAGCAGATGCAAAGTCTGTTTTCTGGCAGATGGGTTTATAAATCCAGCAGAGAATTTGCAATTAAAACAAAATAATAAAGATGTCCTCACCAACATGTTAAGAGGCATGTAGCCTGGAATTTCTCCCAGAAAAGTACTAAAACAATACATGTGTGTATACATACATGAGATATATATATATATATAAAACCTAGAACCAAGCAGCAAAAATGCACAGCACATTCTCTAATCTACTACAGACATGAAAGCTAATAAAAATGGATAGATTTCTTCTAAACTATCCATTACCACATAATGGACTGTATTAATCTATATAGTAGTGGTTGATTATGGTAGATAGTTTGGATTAATACAAAAATACAGGCACTTCAGAGAGAGAAACACTGAATCAACACATATTGCCTAGTTTTCAAAGCTACTGTTCAATCACAAACCCTCTGAGGTCTAAAGGGCACCAAATGCTCACTATCAGCGAGTTTACCTCACTCATCAAGGCTGCACTGCAATTTAGCTTAAGGTGCAAAGGATTAGTATTCCTTGAGTTTGTTCCTCCGGTAAGCAGGTAGCTAACTCACTTTATCAGGAAACAGGAGTGGTGTTGCATGACCAAGCCTGGCAGAGATTCAGTCAGCTAACATGCAGGACATCAAGGTACTTCACTTGACAGGATCCTGTAACATGAGTTTTCTTTGCCAATCCTAAAAAACAAAGATTAGGAGTCAGAGGGGAAAGTGAAAGGATTTGCTGAATCCATCAGAAGAAGATCCACTGCAATAGGATTTCCCGACAGGATGCTGTATTTGAGAGCTGGGTCAAAGAACAGTATTAATTCTTCCTACCATTTACTGGATTCCAGCTGACACCTTGCTAACATTGCCTAGGGTACAGTTAAACCTTCTGAAAACCTTTACTTAAGGTAGGAAAAGAGGCGAAAGATTTCAGTGCGATACCACACAAAGCAGGATGCCGCTTTCAAGGGTAATCCCAACTGTGCACACTCAACCTTACTCATACAGACATACGATATATTTACATATCAGTGATGCCACGCATAAGGGTGGCGTCTCCTAAGGACACCGTACCTTTGAGGTGGTCCACAGGGCCTAAAAATGTTACTCTCAGGCAGCGAGTTACTTGCTGAGTCAATCACCTCTCTTCCCCACAAGGAAACCCAGTTTTCCCGGCTCCCACCTCCCCAGGAACAAAATCATCTACAAGCATCCACACGCCGCAGGGGAGCAGAGCCACCACTCCCGCCGCTGCTACGGGGGGAAATGCAACTTATCAGAAAATTTATTCGCAACTCCTGTGACAAATTTACTTCCAACTTATGTGGCAGTTCGTGGGAGCGGCTGCGAGGCTCCTGCTCGCCCCTGGGCCGCGGCTACTCGCCGCCCAACCCGCCCCCGCTCCGCGGCCCCCCGGACACCCCCGGCACCGCCGCTCGCCCCGCACCGCGTCCCTCCCGCCCGCGCTCCCCCAGGCCCAGGACGAGACACCGCCCGCCCGCAACTCACGACGTGGCAGAGCCCGGCGGAGGACGCGGCCGCGGGGCAGGAGAGGCGCTCACCCCGCGCGGCCCCGCGGGCAGGGAAAGGCAGGGAATAGCAAGGATGGGAATGACCCCTGGAGACCCCGGCCCCGCCACATGCCACAGCCAAGCCCCGCCCCGGACACGCCCCTCCACCCCCCATTGGCCTGCTCACCTAGCGCCCCGCCCCCTACCGCCATGGCCCCGCCTCCTTCGCGCTGCCCCGCCCCTCGTGTCTCGCCCCGGAAAGGCCCTGGGAAGGCGCCGGGGGCAGAGGGTGGGACCGCCCGCGGAAGTGACGCGTGCGCGGCCCCTCAGGGAGCGGTACTGTCACCGTGTGAGATTGTGTGGGAATTACCTTGCTGTTGTTATTATTAAGTTACCCTGAGCGTGCTCCGCAGCTTAGGGTTCGTGGGGTTTTAAGAGTTCGGTCTAGGATACAGCGGTGACAAGCTGCGCTCGCGGGAGGGTATTCTGCTCCTCCTCCTCCTGGGTGTTTCATAGCGCGGACTCCGGCGTCACCCCCTGCGAGTTGTGGAACAGCAGTAGGAGTGGCTTTGTCAAAGCTCCCTTCACTACCAACGCGTTTTGCCCGTGTGTTCGAGGCCAGGGTAGATGGAGCTCTGAGCAACCTAGTGGAAAGTGTCCCAGCCCACGGCGGGGGGTTGGAACGGGGTGATCCCTAAGGTCCCTTCCAACCCAGGCCATTCTGTGATTCATAATCACCACCAAGCAGGAACAAAAGTTAGGAAAATGTACAGGATAACAGCTTCTTGCTACCCTGGACCGTGAAAAACATATATTCCACCATAATCTAGGAATGAATGTTCTCATATAACCCATACTCTGTGCAAGTCTCCTGATGGCAGTCCACTGATGTAGCGGGTTGACCCTGGCTGGACGCCAGGTATCCATTAAAGCTGCTCTCACACTCCCCTCAGCAACTGGACAGAGGAAAGAAAATATAACGAAGGGTTCATGAGTTAAGGACCGGCAGATATCACTTACCAATCACTATCATGGGAAAAACAGACTCAAAGTGGGGATGTTAATTAAATTTATTAGTAACAGAATCAGAGCAGGAGAATGAGAAGAAAAATAAATCTTAAAAACACCTTCCCCCATCCCTCCCTCCTTCCAAATTCTACCAACCAGCGCATGGGGACAGGGAATGGGGGTTACAGTTGGTTCATCACAGGTTGTTTTCTGCTCAGAGGGAGGAGTCCTTCCCCTGCTCCCTTTGGAGTCCTTCCCTTGGGAGACAGTCCTTCACGAGCCTCTCTAGCATGAGTCCATCCCACGGGCAACAGTTCTGCACAAACTGCAGCAACATGGGTCACTTTTCCATGGAGTGCAGTCCTTCAGCACAGGCTGCTTCAGTGTGGGTCCCCCCCAGGGCCATGGGTCCTACCAGGAAAACCTGCTCCAGCGTGGGCTCCTCTCCCCATGGGTCTGCAGGTCCCTGCCAGGACCCTGCTCCAGCATGGGCCTCCCATGGGATCACAGCCTCTTTTGGGCATCCACTTGATGCAGCTTGGGTCTCTTCCATAGGCTGCAGGTGGATCTCTGCATCCCCCTTCACCTCCATGGGCTGCAGGGTCACAGCTGCCTCACCGTGGTCTGTACCACGGGCTGCAGGGGAACCTCTGCTCCGGTGCTCTGGAGCACCTCCTACCCCTCTTTCTCCACTGATGTTTGTGTCTGCACAGTTGTTCACATGTTCTTACTCTGCTCTTCTCTGGCTGCAATTTTCATCTGCACAACAACTTTCTTTTTCCTTCTTAAATATGTTATGATCATTAATATGTTACTATCATTCCTAGTCCAGGCTCAGACTTGGCCAGCGGTGGGTCCATCCTGGAGCCAGCTGGCATTGGCTCCACCAGACATGGGGGAAGCTTCTAGCAGCTTCTCACAGAAGCCGCCCCTGTAGGCCCCTGATACCAAAACCTGGCTACAGAAACACAATACAATTGGCCACAGCATTGTTTAAGTACAGAATGTTCGGAATTAAATGTTGAATCAAATACTAGAAATCAGCTCCTTGTTGTTTGGCTATTTTTAGTGCTGCTGCCTATGCCAAAAGTGTGCACATCAGCAGCCAACAGCTGTTTGGGTCACATCCTAGCAGCAGTGGGGCTTTGAATCTTTTATATACCATGTAATGTTCGTGTATATACAGACGCATACATAATATACCTGTCTGAGGTGCACTTTGAATTGTGGAGCTGGCTTGTTAAAATGGCAGCAGGACTTCCAGTAAACCATGGGTGCCCATTTTAGAGCAAGCACACTATCTCCTTAATTCAGCTCCTCTGGGTTATTTCCAGAATGCCCAAAGAAGAGAGAGGTTTAGATTAGACATTAGGAAGAAATTCTTTGCTGTGAGGGTGGTGAGGCATTAGAACAGGTTGTCCAGATGGATACCCCATTCCTGGAAGTGTTCAAGGCCAGGTTGGAATGGGCTCTGAGCAACCTGGTCCAGTGAAAGGTGTCCTTGTCCAGGGCAGGGGATTTGGAACTAGATGATCTTTATGGTCCCAGCCAACTCAAACCATTCTATAATTCTATGAAAGAAGAGTCATCCAACAAAAGGTGCAGAAACTAGCCTTGTGCACACACAGGCACAGTTCAAATTGTGAGATGTGACTGTGGCATTGAACAGGTGAAGAAAGAACCCTTATTACTTCAACTCTTCTATGGATTTGTCTGCTACTGCTAATCTGGCCAGAGATGAAAGTGATGCTGATATCATTCACACATCCCAATGTAATTTTAGAACACACAAATTTGCTTTTCAAAATGAGCAAAGGAGGAGGCGGAGGAGTTAAAACCCTGGTTCATCAGTTAATTAAAAATAGACAAAATGCAGAGCTAGCCGGATTTCTACATTGATTACTCTGTTTAAAGCATGTCTGTCTGTATATATTGTATAGATACATCATTCCATCATTCATGTAGCATACTGACATCTACTGAAATCTTCCCTCCCCTTCTTTCAAGAGGAGGAGGAAGGGAGAAGGAAGCTCTGCAATTTAAGAGAATTAGAAGAGACAGTCGAAGGGGGGAAGGGCACTGTCTGCTGTAGAACAGATTATCTGGCAGGACCAAGCACAGTGATGGAGGAAATAACGTGAAGCTGTTGAACAAAGCAGGAGGGCGCATGGCCCTGAGGGTTCGTGTAGTGAAAAACAAGCACATCTCTGGGAAAAACAGAGGGAAAAAACTGCACGTGGAAAAGTCCAGATGTGGAATGGGAAAATACAGGCACTGAAAAAAAGCTGAGATCATGCAATCAAAGATAATGGGATGTCATGAACGTGCCCTTGCCCACCTGTCTCCGTACCATGCATGGAGAATGTCAGTCAGTCCGGCTGTTTTGTTTGAGACACACGGAGGACATAATTTTGAAGTCTTTAGAGATCTTTGCAACTTTACATGCCTCGTGGGAAAAGCCGGGGTGCTAAGGCATGCTTGCAATAGCAGGTTTTTCTGGAATATAAATGAGGGATAAGTCACCACTGAGCTTTCAGTTGGTTTGTATTTGTTCCAGATTGTGAGGACAGCAGACGTTATGGGGTATAATGAAATGCTATAACGGGGATTGGGCTGGAAGTACAGGAAAGGAGATTTTAGGACATGAGTTTAAACAGAAATGGCTTCAATATAATCAAGCTATGTCCCAGACATTAACCCATTCAGGGATTTTGCACAGTCTGAGCTGGAGACCAAAAGGCAGGTCTGTGTTTAAGAATTAACACATTTCTGTTTTAAGAACAGATGGTGATTTGGATGGGGAATATTTGCTCTTCTGGACTATTCAAATAAACTTAGCCAGTTGATGCAAATTAAAGAATAGTCATACATCTCCTATTATGTCTAAGAAAAGGTGGAACTACACCCCTTAAAACACGTGAAAGTTTGAAACTCTCTGCCCTGCATTGTAGTGGCCCTTTTGGGGCCAAGAAAAGTTCCCAGCCTGCTTGGGAAAGCTGTCCCCCCGGGGAAGCATCATCTTTCCAGCTCTGTGTGTGGTAGGTACAAGCTGCTACAACAGAATTTTAACTCAGTGTGGGCCAGATTCACCTCTGATACAAACTCCGGTCTTAATTAAGCCAGGAACCTATTTAGCCTGCTATTATTTTTTCTGATAACCATCTTTTCATGCAGGACATGCCTGTGCCAACTCTCAGGCTGTAATTAGGGAAGACTCTGGATAGAACTGTTGACAATATGTTTGCAGAGTACTAAATACCATTTAATATGATCTGTAAATATTTACAGTTGGAGGAAGAGATTTGCTCTTTGCATAGTTTGCATGCTGGCATCTGAATAAATTACTAATGAAAATCACATTGTGAAAAAAAAAGTCCATGCTGATTCTTTGGAGCTTTTTTTTTTTAAAGACAATAGTGTGATAATGAAATACATTCCTTGGGGATTACATTCTCTGCAAAATCTCAGTGCTGGAATAGGTACTATTGCTCTGTGGAACTGAGGCAGCACACACTGCAGGAGTGCAGGTTTTCCTAGCAAGGAACTCTAGGTAGACACAAGCGACATATTAGTTGGGGAAAGAGATACCTTTTTCTCCAGCAGGACTATTACCTGCAGCGAACTGTACACTGGCTTGCTTTGGCATGGCAGTCTTGAAGGGATTTGGCCATGGTTCCTTTCTGATCCTTCATTTTTCCCAGCCCTGAATTCAGACCCACCAAACCATGAGTCTGGCCAGCTCTTGTAATTTGTGAGCCTTTTCAGAGCATTCCAGCTTTCTCAATCAAGATACTGTCTACAAATCTAGACTATCATTTTAAAATTACTTTGGTGTATGTGAGGAAACATGGAAATGTGAAACAACTGCCCCTAAAACTGATAACATGGATAACCTTATCTCAATTTCAGTGAGATTAAGTTCTCGTATTTGAAGGGGGTTCCAGTCCACTGGCAATGGTCACTTAAAAGTCAAATTTCATAATTAAAATTCCAAATGCACTTTTAAAAGTTATTTTAAAGCCAAGATTCTCATATAATTTAATTTTTACAATATACACCAAATAAAAGAATTGGTCACAGGGAGAGACCATCAAATTGAATGCATTTTGAACTACTGTAAAGCATTAAATACATGCAAACAGCTACAAATTGTCTTCCCTGTGCATCCACAGAACATTGCAACCATGGATATAACATTACTCAGGACCCATGAGGATGTTCCTGCTATGTTCAGACTCCTAGAGCTGTGCCACTGGCATGATGTTACTGCAGCTTTATCATGAAAAATGCATATCATACTCTGCCAGAAATCTTTCCTCTCTGAAGCCATGGGAATCTCTGAAGCACAAGTTAAATATACATTGAATCCTCACAGAAGCAGCATGAAAGATATTTCTAGCACTGCATTGTCAGACATGTATCGTACCTGACATCATGGCAAAATGTGTTGCAACATCCTGTACTTAACTATCTTTCTCCTGACTGGCTAGCATTGCCTCCTGGTGCAGCTCCTTGCCAGGGTCATCATCCTTGATGGAGTGCAAGAGAAAGTGCAGGCTGAAAGTGGAGGGAACCTGGCACCGAAGAGAGCTACAAACTGCTCAAGAGGGTGGGACAGAAAGGGGGTGTCAGAAAACTGTTAAAATTGCTTTTGGGCCATGGCACAAGGCAAAAAGCAGATCTTGAGAAGTTTCTAAGCACAACCTCACCATGTTACCCTGCCGACACACTGCAACCAGGAAAATCTCTTAGCCAAGAACAAATTCCTATTTCATCCATGGCAGATGTTGTGCCCTGTGAAGTCTAGGTGGGAGTGCTGTTGTAGTTTGTCTCTGGACTGCAGTTGACAGCTACACTCCACTGATGTGGCCTGTTATGCCCTGCAGCAGGCAGCGGTGCCATCATATACCACAGGGTTATATAATAGACCAGAACTGGGGCTTGCAATATTAATTTATTCCAGTTCCCAAGGGTCCAAATTGAAGCTTGTTGGCCATTCTAGCATTCGGATTTTTCATGATGCAGAGACTCCAACATCACCACAAGGGGGAGGATATGGTGCTTTCTGCTTCTGGTTTGTAATGTTCATGTTGAACAGATGTGGAAGTTGTCTGATGCTTGCTGTACAGACACACACAAGAGCTGGTCCTCATATGCAAAACACCATCCAGAAGAAGAAGAAGAGTAGACAGGCTTTGTCTTTACTAACAAAGGTGGAAAACGTTTCCAGTGCATTAACTAATGAATCTTTCCTAAGGAGAAGTGAAATATGCTTTGGCTAGTCAATGTAACCTTCCTTGTCCACACAAACATTTTAAGCATACCCTTCCTGGCATAGGTGTGACCACACAGGGAGGTAAAGGTTTGGGAGAGAGACAGATCAGAAGTGCCACTCCAGGGATATAGCTAAAAATTCTTATGAGAGCCACTGTTGACCTGGTTTCGGCTCTGCTGTGTTTAGCTCATCCATAAGTGTTTCTGACTCATGCCAGAATGCTTTGCACTGGCTGCTTCCTTTTTTTGGAAGAACAGCCCAAGCCAATGCAAAGGATGTATTTGAGAACAAGAGGCAACCCCTTCAGAAAGTAATGCTGGAAAAGCAACATAAGCAAGAATCCATACGGGGGGACAAGTGGGGTTTTGAGTGGGGTGGCAGAGAACAGGGAACTGCCATTCAGAAAACAAAACAAAAAAAGTAATGACATCGTTACCAAATCTCATTTTTGCCTAGAGCTATGCCAGGAGGATTTTTAACTTGAGGGATTAGGGGTGCTTAAAAATAATAACCTGGAACTTGCACCTATACCCTTTATGCTGAAAGCAGGGATTTTCTTGCTTGAAAAGATCAGTCACAATAAGTAATCAAGCTCAAATGCTACTTTCCCAATTAAATAGATGGCAGATTGCACTGTACCTAAGTTTGAGTCCAACGTATTCAAGGCAAATACAGGACTTCTGGTTTCAGTCCTCCTCCTCCTCCTCCCTTCCTCCTCATACCACAAACCAGGACCTTGACCCGATGCCAAGAACACCTGAAGATTATGTACAGCTGAAGCCCAAGCTGGCTGAATGCTCTGCAAATGTTGCTGTTGATTTTCTTGCTTTTTTTTTTCAGCCTGTGTGTGTGCAAGCAATGGATTTGCCAATGAATTTTCCATCATTTTCACTCTATTTGCCATCCTAACAGCAGCATCCATTGAGCCACCGGCCTTCCGGCCTTAGACAGGCACAGAAGGAACAGTCTGTAGCTGCTTGCATAACTCAAAGAAACAAAGATCGTTGAATCAATGCGTGGCAGTGTTGCTGTCAGCCTCATGTCTGGTGGCATTTCTGCAAGACACCATTCTGCTCACCACCTTTGCACTCCAGGGTTTATAGCTTCAATATTAAAGCATGAGATGAACAGGAGCCTGCACAAATGAACTCAGTGTGGAGCAGATGTGGTTTTGTTTTGTTGTGCTACAAAAGAGAAAAGCTAGTTATTTTAAAATAAAGCCTTTTGAATGGATTCAGACGAGTTCTGAGGGATCCCTGCTTAGAAAGAGGCACCGTATTATTACCACACCATCACAATCTGTACTTGTAGATTTTTTAAAAAAAAGAAAAATCAACCCAAACAAATCACACAACAGTCTAAATAGTGGAAGCACTGATGGAACAGCAGAATAGCTGCTCTAATGATACAATGCATGCATGAATACCTGTATCTTTTGAAACAGCAGTACATGCAGTGTCCTCAGAAGCTGAAGGACAGCACTGCACGGTGCCAATCTCCTCCTGAGATCAGGTGCAAACAGGGAAAGAGAGGGCAGTTAACCATTAGCATACTTTCCCATGCTTAGTTTCCTAAATAATGATCTGTCTACTGACCTGAGAGCTGAGCACTCTTGGTGCCACATGAGTTTCCCCTCCAGCCTGCCCGGGACACTGGGGCTTTCCCAGCCACAACCCAGGAAACCCCAGGAGTGCCAAAAGCCTCAAAGAAGGAGTGGGGTGGTGGAAGGAGATTGGCTGAACACCAGTGGGGAATTGGACCGACTGGAAAGCAGGCTAGACGAGGATGTACATGCACACATCCAAGGGTGGCTTAAGGACTGATTTCCCTTTTCAGAGCCTGTGAGAAAACAGAGAAGGGTTAAAGCATCTTCTGCTCACTGCTTTTCCTGCTTGATTAACCTATTGCCATCCTGTCAGCCAAAATTAATGTTTTAATATAAGCCCACCCTCATGTCACTTTGGCAACAGAGCTGAAGTCACTCTGTAAAGCCCTAAGACCAGCATTCAGCCAGATCCCTTAAAGCTTTCTTTGACCTTCTCTTCTGGACCTGACCCTGTCAAAGAAGCAGAGCGACCATGTCCAATTCATGCACGTGCCACCCTGCACTCCACAAGCACTCTGGGCAGCTGGCTAAGGAGTGTATGTCCACCAGCATCCACTGGTGGGGACGTGCCCCACTGCCAGGCAGTAGAGCTGCAGCACTCCGTGTCCTCCAGGTGGCGGCTGAGCTCCCCAAACACATGCACACACACATGTACAAAGGCAGGAAGGTGCAGTGGATGCAGGTGGAAGTGAGGAGCACAGGATATAGAGAAGGACTGCACACCACCAGCATCTCCTCTTGCTGCACCAGATCTCCTGCACATCGCACAAAGCAGCTGCTGATAGGCACGAGGCTGTCCAAGGTGACAATGTAACGTGGGAGCATGCTGGCAGGGGAGCCTTGTTCATTGCCCCACAGACTGTTGCATATGTCTGAGGTTAGCAGGGATGTTTTGTGCCTATCCCAGCCTCACTCTGCAACACAGTTCCAAAGCAATCTGAGTCTCATACTGCAACCCGGGCTGCTTGCAAAGTTCCCCGGGCTGCTGGTGTCATGGAAAATGGGCCTCCTTTGATACCTACACTCCCAAAACAAATTCACACAAACAGTGCAGAACAACAGACTGTCACCAGTTGCTGGTTCTGTTACCTTTCCTTCTGCTTGGTATGTCCTTCTGCCCCTCATCGCTCCATAGTGATGCCTTCAGTGATGCTTTCAGAGCAAAGTCCTTTTCAGTGGACTTCAAAGTGCTTGATCTTACAGCTGCACTACAGTCTCTGGTCATAGCAGTGTCTCTTCTGCCTCTTTCAAACGGACAGGTGGTATGTACTGCCTCCATCCTTCCAACTAGGTTATTGAACTCTGAAACCTAGTGATAATCACTTTAAAATGTCAGTTGTTTAGAAGTGGCACCCAGCTGCTCAAATCTGAAAAGACACTATTATTCTCTTACCCTGAAACCACACACCTAGATAGTGGTAAAAAAAAAAGAAATGTCCCCAAAAATATACACACAAAAGTACATCCATGTCCCTAAATCAGTGGACAGATATTTGCCTTCTTTGGCTTCATATGTTTTACTTTGATTATGACAGACTTAATTTGAATGCAGAAGCACTGCCTAACACAACAGCAAACTACAAGTATGCAAATCCATATTAATGGGGCAAAATATCTGTTGCCTTTTATAAGCCTAAGTGTTGCTTTCTCAATGGCACTAAAATGTATGTGCTTTTACTGGAAACCACTCCTACATCCACATTGGCTATACCAGAGGTCACCATCTGTCAGCATTCATGGTCAGAGGACTTCAGAGAATCACCTTCAAAACACAAAATGACTCCTTGACAAACATTGGTTCACTGACAACCCTTGGAGTTCTGTTTGTCCACTGGGCAAATAATAGCCTCTGTCTTGTGCATGTGCAGAAACCAGATCACTGGAGATGATGGTTGTCTCCTTTTCATGTGGCCCTCCTGTCTCTAGGGTCTTTCTATTCATAGCCAAGTGTAAAGTATATTTGCAATGGTTGATCCTATTGTTTCCTTGGATGTAAATGTAGAGCTAAGACCCTCCAGACATAACAGCATGGAAGGGGAGGCATGTTGTGGTAAATGTAGATCTGTGGTTCCCAAACTTTTTTGATTGCATACCACTATCTGTAAAAAAATTTGAGCACACATCACCAATAGATGTATATGTATTTATATGTTACATATATGTATATTGAAGTTATAGTATTGTCTTTCTGCACCCTGATGAATAGTCTTGCACCGTCCGTGGGGTGCATGTACCCACTTTGGAGACCACTGATCTAGTCAACAGCTAAACCTTCCTGCTTGTTGCTCTGGGCTGACCCCTTTTGTAATCTCTATTTCCCAAATCAGAAGTGTGGAAACTCCTTTGGTTCAGGCTCACTCTTCAGCAGTGCAAACTGGCTTGCTCAAAGGGTATTTGCTAGAGGAGAGTGGGAAACCACTAAAAGGAAGAGTGTTCTATTATGGAAGGGGAGGGGAAAAGAGAATTTAAACAGGAGCTGTTGAATGGGTCCCTGAGAAAGTCTTACACCAAATTCCAGCAGGTTGTATGGGTACATTGTGGTACTCAAACTAAATTTGGGGTTTTGTAAGGAGAGAGTGAATAGAGAGGGAAGAAAAGGGTGGAAATAATAATAATAATAATAATAACAATAACACTGTACCATCTGACAGCTCTGCCTAAGAGCAGCACAAGCTGAACACAGACATATAGAACCTTACAAAAGACTTAGCAAAAGCAGCTAATACAGCTTTTGGGTGAGCTAACAGGAACTCTCTGTTGGTGCAGAGGGAAAATCTCTTTTTTGTTGGGTACTATGAATTAGCTTTGGGCCAGCAGAAGCCAGGTAGATTGATCACTCTTGAGGGAAGAGGAGACAGGACACAAAGTGACAATGCAAACAAAGCTTCTTTTCTTGCCTTTTACTCTCATGAATGTTCCTTGCTTGGAGGGGAAAAAATTACAGCTAAGTTACTGGTCTCTCTGTTTCCCTAGTTCCTTCCTTTGTAGATAATAACCCAGTTCAGCAGCTGTTAGATCCTTCGAGACAGGAACCTTAGCCAGACATTTCATGCCAAGAGAGAAAGAACAGCAGGTGAGGAGAGAGCAGGTGGCTTGGGAGCTCATATCAAAGATCTGTGTACTCTAGAGAGCTGTTTATAGGAGGAACACAGGAAAAGGAACCTGGAAATTATTCAGGGCTGGCAACTGGCAGTTAGATTTAGAGTCATGAGTCATATTTCTGTGTTAGGCATCTCTCTGGTAGTTTACAGGTATTCCATCAAAAGTAAGAAATAAGAGAGGACTCGACATCCCTGATATTGCAAAAGCATAGGGAAAAAAGCTTAATCACATCAAGAAAGAAAAACCCTTAAGCAAAAAGACATATTTGCAAGAATTTTTTTTTGTCTATCACTATGAAGCAATATGGCCACATGCCACTCCTCTGCTCATTTGATCATCAGAAAGAACCAGGCTAGAGGAAGCTTCCTCACTCCAGTCCAGGGAAAACGTTCACAGTTGTTGGCATGGAAAACAATGCAAACAAACCCCTGACACTGCATGAGGTCCTGAGTTCCCCTTTATCTGAGGCTGGCAACATGCTATTTGAATTAATAAGGTACTGGGTGCAGTCCTTCTAAACCCTGAGTGGTTGCACAACTCATTGAGCAACAAAATAACACACTGAAAAAATCTGCCAATGCTGGCATCTGAGCTGAATGAGTGAGATATATGGCCCTCTATTCTTTAATGATTTCATGAGGCCCCTGTTTCTCACTAAATCACTCAAGCAATGTCAAACTTTCAGCAGTCCAAGCAAGTTAGGCAGTAGTTCAGACAGTTCACATGGTTACCCAAAACGCTAGAAAAAACTCACTAGAGTTTTAGTAGATCACAAAGCATTTTAATAGTTTTTAACTTACCTACATTAACATATTATCTCTGGTTTAATAAATTAGAGAGCAGAGGGGGAAGTGAAAATTGGAGTTCCTGTAAGCACCCTTGAAGGAAATAACTACATTTCAGAGATCATATTTATGGATTGCAACCACGGCTTGCAGCCTTCTTTTTGAAAGGGCTAGAGCCTCTGAAAGAGCCAGGGAAGACCCATACCTCCAGAATGATCACCTGATGATGTCTCTGCAAAACACAGGATTATTCAACATCCTTCCTGACTTCTGCTAGCTTGGTGTTAACTGCTTGCTAGGTGCCAGGAGACACTACTCATCACATGAGAATTTGTTAATGAGTGAGGTTGTAACATATTTTTTGCAGATGGGCTTTCAGATTGGTTTCATTTTGCCAAGGGTTTCTGTTGTTGAGCTGCTTTTTTCTTTTTGGTTCATGTTAAATTTCATTTGAGCTGGTTGTCACTGCATGTACTGAGGGTACTTGTCTGAGTATGGAGGTGCAGGTATACCATTGGAGTTTGTCCCTCTGGACATTCTGGTAATGTTGCTTCTCACATATTTCCATTTTCCTTTCATGCGTTGCTGCAGGACAGATACTCAGTCCTAATAAACACATGCACATACCATTTATTCCATGGCTTCTCCATGCATCTTGCAACACTCTGGTAAAGCAGCCACAGAAGATGTTCCCATTCCAAGTCTCCAGAATATCTGGGGGCTGCTGGAGAGAAAGCTTGTGTTCTCTGTTGCTGAGTTCTGACAAGCTGAGCCTATAAGGAGGCAGGACCTTGGTAGTACTTCTCCTGAGGAAGAGGAGGCACAAACTTTCTATCCATCATGAGGCAGAAGGGAGACATACAAGATGCCTGTTGCTGCAGGAGTCACCAGAACCAGCCCTCCTACCTAGATTTTCATCTGTTTCATCAAAGCACTGTCAGGATAAATACATACCTCAGGGGAAAACCATTTTGTTGCTTTATTGAACTGTCTCTAGGGATTAACACTGATTTTGCCTTCTCACATGTTTCTGCATTATTAATCAAGGTCACCCTCACCAGAGGAGCCAGGAGCCTTCAGGAGGAGGAATTGCAGGAGAGGAAGCTTTGGAAATTAACTCAGATGCTTTGAGCCTGACTTAACTGCAGCATTGTCAACTCTGGCTATTTTGCAGTCATGCAACAGGGCTTTTGGGCTGTGTGATTCCAGTTTCATAATAGTGATTTAGATACCTGAGCTTTCACCCACTAGCAATAATACAGATTTATAATCCTTAGGATTAGAGAAAAAAGCCTCAGAACAAGTGTACCTTGTAGCCTACAGTAACCAGCAGAGGGCTATGTTTTTAGGGAAAAACAAACCCATAGTAGTCCAAGATGTTTAACATTTAACTAGCACATATGATGCTTATGATTACTCTCTCCATCCTCCAGCTTCACTCGTCCTTGAGGTGTTTGAACCTTAAAGTCACTTCTTGAATATCCAGCCAGACTGTCACTGGGCAAGTAGAACATCTCCTTCCAAACACCACTACCAAAGGGCACCAGCCCTACTTTACCATCAAGTGACAGCTGAGCTAAGCCTTTTATTGCTCTATCTATATCCAACAACTTTTGAAGGCTGAGCAGAGCGAATTGATCTGTAATTAAGTATATTAGAAAAAATTGGTAGCCACCCCATTCCTTGGGCAGTTCCTGGACTCACAGTGACATAGCAGGGCTAAAAGTCCCACATCCAACAGCGATTTATAAATTTTCCTCTGTCTTTGCAGCTTGTGTCCTGATGCCTTTGGTGGCCCCTGGGGTGTAGGTTATGTGGGCATGTTTTGCTGAGGGGATCTAAACCCTTGCTGAAGGCTGGCAGAAGTGATCATTTTACCATAGAAAGCTTGGTCACCTGAAAAGGCAGCCCTCCCTCCTCCCCACGAGTTTTTTTTCTGATCCAGTGGAAGTCAGTATTTCATCAAAATCTGGTGCTTCTTTTACAGCTGTTTCTTCCTGACTCTGGCAATCTTCATGCATGGCCATGCATTTCAGATGTGTAATGCAGCATGTCTGTATGCCCTAGAGGTTGCTGGCTCCTGCCAATACCATTCCATATGGGGTTATTCAAGCGTAAGAGAGTCCCAGATTTGAGCCGTAGCCTATGAACATTTCTGTTTCCAAGTGAACTTTTCAAGTATTTCTTTTGATTTGGGGATGACAGATGGTCTGCCCCCATGCTCTGACTCCCCAGACATCTAAGGAAACATTAGCAGGTAGATGAGGTTCAGAATTCACCCTTGTAAACCATCTGAGTCAGCATCAATGCAATAAAACCACATTCCAAATCAGCTAGCAAGGTCTCTCCCTCAGGGCTGGACTGCAGTGGCTGCCAAAAGAAAACAGAATGTCTTGAAGGTCTCCAACAGCTCTGTCAAACTTCAGAGCAAGGACACAGGCAGATCAGTGGGCATCCTGACTTCACCCTTTGCCAGCCAACCTCTTCTCTCTCTGCTGTCCACCAATGTAGATTTAGCATCAGCTGGCAGAAAAAAATGTGCAGACAATACAAGGTCAGAAATTCCTGTATTTCCCATGATCTCAAGCCTGCAGAGTTTTCTTAGGCATCATCATTTGCTATTGGAACCATTACCCTTAGTACCATGTTACAGATAATGACACTCCCTCTTAAGCTGGAAGTTTTCATTAATGGCAATAGCTGCAATAATAGACAACTTTCTGGGCAGCTTAGGTTACAGCATTAGCTGCTGAGGTTCTGAAGGGCAACTGACTGCTGGAAAACTCTGCCTAAACAGAGAGGTACCTCATGGGGGAATCATATTCAGAGTAACATGCAGGTTTTTTCACTGCAGAGTGTTCTGTATTGACATGTGAGATCTAGGTGGACAATTAGCTCCCTGACCCCTATAAAACAACCTGGACCTAAAAACCTGCATCATATTCTCATTTTATAACTACTACAGTCAATGGCAAAATGTCTTCTCTCTCCTTTAAATGTGATCACATGCTGTGAAATAATTAAAATCCTAGATGGTGTTTACATAGACTAAAAATTACCTAGAATATTCACTTCTTACACTTGAGTTTGCAGGCCAGATGTCCATTTGTGTCAGTCTGAGATTGATTCATTGCTGCAGGACCCGATTCTTGGAATTCCAAGCTCTGTACCAAATAAGTCAGACCTTTCCACTGCACACCAGTGTGGATTTGTACAGCTCAACATACCAGGCAGCTGCAAAAAAAGCCTAGGGTATGCTGCAGGTAGAAAGAATCCAGCTGCCACCATCAGGAGTGCTGGGGCAGGATAGGTGAGCACAGGATCTGCTCAGACCTCAGCTAAACCAGGAGCAGGAAATCTCTGTCAGGAGTGCACAACAAAGGAAATTAATGAGTCTGCGTGATTCTAGAGACTGTTAGATAGAAATGAGAGGCAGAAGGGGAAAAAATGCCAAACCATAAGTAAGAGTGGTGGCTTCCAAACTGCTGTTGGAGAAGAGGTGTCCAGGAGGATGCATTAAGTTTTGCTTTCCTGGGGTGGGGCAGAGACAAGGTGTTTCTATCCAACAAAACCCTGTAAAGACAGCGATGACTTGGCTGCAAACCGAAAAGGAAAGATAAGGCAGGAGAGGGCGCCACTGGTTTGCTGGCAGCTACCACCTCAGTCTGCCAGGCTTTGCTGTTCCCTGCTGACACAGATTCAATTCAAAGCTGACTGAACTGTTTCCACCAAGTGCAGCAGACTCCGGGTAAAGTGGACAGCAGAGAGATCTGAGTGAGACATGCTGCAACTTCCCTTCTAGGAGAGGCAGGCGGCGTTGTAACATCCCTTGTGGTGTGTTATCCCAGGGACACATTTCTCCTGGTGCTCACCCCAAAACCAAGCTGGCTTCAACCCTGAGCCATCGCATAAAACGTGCTCATGGCCCATGCAGCATGGAGCAGTGTGTCTCTGTGAGTCTCCTGGTGTGGGGGGTCACTACTTGTGAGGGGTCACACATTGTGGGGCACTGTCCCTTCTGCATCCCTCTCTCTCCGTCCTATTCATACCAATCACTGCAGTAGGCAATCCACAGCCTGGGCATGAAGGGAGTGAGGAGGCAGGATGGCAGGGAGATAAACACAGGCTGTGTGTCCCTTTATGCTACCACTTCCCACTCGTGTGACAGCTCGGCTCAAAGCTCCGTCAGGCTGATGCAGCTCCCCAGCATTATAGGCAGGGGAGGAGGAAGGAACACTGCTGAGGGATCTGCAGTTCATCTTCTCCTGTCCTACAGGGACATGGCTGTTCCAGCAAAGCAGGCTTCACTCCATGTATAGGAGGAGCAGTAGAAGCTGCCACTGGGGAGGGAGAGAAGTGCAGGGGTGGAAAGCCCTCATTTGCTAGTAGGATGTAAGACTGGTTTTCCTTGTTTAGGGTACACCAAAGAGCTTACATGTCTCAAAAGACACTGGCTCCACTCAAGTATTGGTGAACAGAAGCAAAGAGGAGTATTTGGGAGCAAGAACAGCAAGAATGATCTGGAAGAGGAGTGCACTGCAAATAATCCCCAAGTCTTCTTGCAAAGCATCATGGGCTTTGAAAGCCTGTACTCTTACCTTGCAAATGCATAGCTGGAGGGTAGTAGTGCCAGGGGTGGGGGTCTGGGGAAGCAAAGGATGGGGCCCAACCTGGAGCTATGCCTAGGGGATTGGGATGGAACAAAGCCCAGCAGACAGACCAGCTGAAGCAGTAAAAGAACAAATTCTCCTGAGGGATTTTCCTGCCCAGCTCACCAAAGCAAGGTAGAAGGCCTGTCAAAGGCCTCAGGATCAGGCAGAGCTCTAGAGAGGACTGAAGGTTCCAGCTACTGGAGGAGGTTTTGGGGAGACAACAGAGGGGCCTTCTTCTAAGGAACTGTGCCCCCACCTGCCCACTTCTCATCCACTGCAGGCTGCTGGTGGTCTTCACCATGTGCAGGGCACCCAGGGGCCATCCTCAAAGGATAGCTTCTTTGGCTGGCCCTCAATACCAGCCTGACCCCTCAGGAGCAATGATGTTGCTGCCTCTGAAAGTAGACGATGATTCCAGGTGAGAAAAATCCCAGTGCGACTACAATATGACTGTTTCAGAAAGGATACCCAGCCCTGATGTTGCTTTCCCTCGGCCAGAAACGCACCAGCATCTCCCAGCTCCTTTCTGCTGTCTCTCCTCAAAATTTGCAGATGCCACGTTATTTTGATGCTGCATTTCTTGCCCTGCTGCTTGGTAACACCTCACCTCTTTTCCTCCTAACAATTATTCTTTCAAAAGTGAGGTCATTCAGGCAGGACCTGGGTGTGTCCCAACCTACACCCACTCTGCCAGCGAGGTAGGAGATCCAGCTGTGTAGGGGTTAAGCTCCAGCTATCTGATCTCTCTCCTTCCATCTTCTCCATGAAATAATCAGTGTTTTAGCCTTGCAGGCATGCAGAGGAGATCCAGCTGCTCTTGTGCAGGCAGTAGTATCCTCTAAGATGCTGGGGACTGGATGTCTGAAGGAATAATTTCCAGGGACACATTCTGAGTTGAAGGGTAAAATTGAAAGAAAAAGCAATTGGAGAGAAAGCAGAGAGGCACAGCCTATTCCAGTGACGTTTAACAGTGAGGCCAAGGTCTCAGTGTTTGTATCTCCCAGCATTTTAGGGAGAGGTGGGATCGTTTTCCTGAGGCCCTGACTTTAAAAAAAACAAGCATATAAAGAAATACTCCTCTTTGTGGAGGAGATAAGAGCACAGCTGAATGTCACTCCCTGTCTCAAACTGAATTCCCACAGGATGGCTCAGGAGATGGGTGGCAGATAAGAAAAAGGACAGAAAAAGTGCATTTTTCACCATCAGGTCACAGCAAGAAGTGAGGTACAAGGGGATTTCATCTGCCCAGTTCGCCTGGAAACCATCCAGACCATGACAAGGCAAGAGAAGCCATGGTTTCATAGTGCTGGTAGCTTTCTTTTGTCTGAAAGAGCCTAGTAGTTGCAAGACTAGAGAGAAACATCTGCCTGGATGCCTCCATCTCCTTCCCTCTATGCCATCGAGTTACTTAAATCAGCTCATTCAGAGGCAGAGAGAAGACACAGAGCCTGCTCTGATCCACTGCATGTTTGTTGACATGTTGGAGCACACAGAGTTTGCAGCCATCAGCCATTCTGCGCCCATTGACGTGAAATCAGTAGTTCAGATGGCATGGAAGAAATTATCAGAGATAACTCCGCTGTTTTCACTCAGCTGTGAAAACCCTCACAAGTTTGACTCTGGGTTTGCTCTTTTCTTAGGCTCTTCTTCATGTGTTTGTGATTGCCCACTGCCAGATACAGGAAAGGAAGCAAGATGACTTCAAAGGATCTCACTGTACCCAAGACTCATACACAACTTTTACAGCTGCTCGTTTGCAGGTCTTTGTCAGGGCCTGGAGGACACAGAATCTTTAAGGTTGGAGAAGACCTCTAAGACTGTAAAGTCCAGCTGTTACCCCAGCACACACCATGTTCTCCACTAAACCATATACCCAGTTGCCACATCCACAGGCTTTTTGAACACTTCCAGGGATGGTGATTTCAACACTTCCCTGGCAGCCTGTTCCGGTGTCTGACCACCCTCCTCCATTTTCTATTTATCTGTAATGAAAAAAACAAACCGAGGAAAAAATACTTCATTTCTCATTAAAAAAAAAAAAAATTTTCAAGCCTCCTTTTCTCAACTGATTTAGGCCTTCCCTATCACCTTTTGTGGGGAGCTCACCTCTCAGGAAGGGAATAGAGTAATTAGAGGATGATACTCCTTTTCTCGCTTGTCAGAAAGGCAGCTGCAGTCCCCCTCGCTTGTTATGCTCCAAAACCCAAGCCCCATGTGATCCTCTGCACTGTGTAACACCTGCATGAGGGAGGGAATGGGGATGCACAGAGTTTTGCTCAGCTCACTGACTGCAGCTCTGAAATGGGAAAAATTTTCACACAGCTGTTGTCTTTTGTTACTAGTCCCAAGTGGCTGAAATACAGCTGTTTAATTAGCATTTGCCTCAGAATTTGGGGCTACCAGCTCCCTAGAGGCTAAAATTTGGAATATCTAAGGCCAGGAAAGAACTGAGACCTGTGGAGGTTTTTACTGGAGGACTGGGAAATTGGCTGCTTGCGAAAATGAATCATATCATCATGACACACTAAAATTGTGGAAAAGCTATTGGCCACATGACCAATTTGAATGCCATATCCTACTTGGAGGCTGGTGACTGAGCTGGAGAAGAATCAACAAGAGTCCATTGACATCACCATTACTTCAACAGCTGTCTGAGATAAGGAAGGGGATAGCCAGGAATGAACTATGCATGTTTACTAATGCATCACTCCAGGGCTGTCACCACTTCTCAGCAAAAATTATAGCAGAAATAGAAAATACCCTTAAAACAATAGAAGTGATTTTTTAAAATCTTAACAGTACTGAATGTGGTGTCCTGGCAGCATCCCTTCAGAATTTATTTAGTAAAGTGCTTTAAAAAGGCTGGGCTGGTAGGACACACAGCTCTGGACAGGGAGATGCACCCACCCAGGAATGAAGGCTGCCCGACTGCAAAATGCCATTTGCTGCAAGTCTGCCACAGACCAGGCTATTCTCCCTACCAAGAGTCTCAGGACCTATAGAATTCTGGGTCATGGCATAGACCTTTGCTTTGCTCTTCTCTTTTAAAGGAAAAAGATGTCACTGCATAGGGAACTGAAATAAAGGCTTGAGCATGCGAGGGGGAGGTGACCAGTGATCTGTGTCTTTCTCTCTAGGGTAGTGAATTCCCAGCCACTTAATGGTTTCAGATTTGCTGACATCAGACTGCTAGATTGTTGGTAATTTGAGAGGCAGGGAGAGGCAATTTATTATGTTTGCACCATGCCCAGTAAAATGTTGATACCTCTAATCATCATCATAGTAAAAGGAAATACTAGTAATAAAACTAATCCTTTGCTCAGAACTTCAGCACCACAGGAAGGGGGATTTGAATGATGTTCCTTTCAAAAACTGGACTTCTCACTCTCTTCTTTCGCCTTCTATCACTCTTCAGCAAAACAAAAATCTCCCCAAGCACCACAGAACACATGACAAAGATGAGCAGTCTGAGCTCTCTGAAAAGCAATGATATAACCACACGTACACAGTTTCAGTAGATTTCTGCAACCAGTTTATCATTAACTTACGAGGAACATCTCACATGTCAGCTTGTCAGAGTTCCCTTAGAAAGTTAAATGGCGCACACTTTATTTGCAATTGGATACAAATTAAGATATCACTCATGAGAGGGCTGAAATCCTGGAAGGGCAGATTGCATGCATTAAACCTCGGGATTTGAATAATGTTAGAATATGCTGTTCCTTCTTACAGTTTGCTTCTGTCCTTTGCCACCCAGCAGAATGAATAAATCAGTCTCTTCCTCCTTCCTGGAAAGTGAAAGGGGAAGATTCAACAACTGCTGATGAAGAGCATTTGAGTCATTCACAATCTGCGTATTGAAGCTGTTCAATTCAAAATCTGAAAGTCAGAGATGTCAGCAGCTCTGCAGGGCTTGGAGCAGGGACAGCCAGCCTGAGACTATATGTCTTACTGGGCAGGCAGCCTACCACATACTCAGAGGCTAAAGAGAAGCACTGGTCCTGTCCTTTAATTCAGCTGTGAAGAAGAAGACAGTATTGGAAAATAACTTCCTGGTGCTTGATATGGAGTTGGGCTCTGAGGAGAATATACCCAACCTCCTTTGTGCCCCAAGGAGAAGAATGTCTTGCTTAAAAGCAACAAGTGAGCAAAAGCCTTGGGTTTTTCCTTCCCATTCAGTGGAGCACAAGAAAAAGTCTCATGCCTTCTTTCGCCCAGCCATGTGGATGCAGAATGGTAGATCCCTCCCTTGGTCCCCCATACAGAGAAATGTCTTCAGGGAGTAAGAAAATGCAGCAACCGACTTTATCCTAAGGGAGCCCTGGCACAAACAAGAGATGAAATCCAGGCTTGTTCCAGCTTTCGCAGAGTAGACATTAGCCAAGGATGTGTTGCTGAGGAGAGACCTCCCTAAACTGCTCCAGAAGGAACCAATGGGGTTCCTTACTTGGCTCCACTCCCAGAAAAATGGTTGTATCCTGAAGGCATTACCATAATAAAGATGGATAACACAAAGATGGAGGCCTCACTCATAGCTTCTAGCTCATCTTTTTAGTCATTAACCATTTTCTTTCATGCCTTTTGCACACAATTACACACCCCAAAGTGCTCAAATCCACAGCCAAATTCATGTCTTCCTGTCCCAGTTCTGTGGTTGGACTGCCAGTTTGCATTTGTATCCAGCGCAGCGTATCCAGTCTTGCCATTGCTGCCATTCTACTGTCTTTCTCCAAAATCACTGGATTATTTCAGGAAAGATGGAAACCCCCTGACCCCACCCCAAAACCCGTCAACCCCAGTGCTATTCATGCAGAGAGGAGAAGGGAAGACCATGGTTGGATTTGCAGGGCAACCTGGACTAGTCCAGAGGGAGTTTATGAGGACATCTCATGTTTAGGGTAATGTCCTATCTATTGGTGACATTCCATTGTTCTTTGGGATGTAAAACAGACTCTGGATGCAGAAGGAAGGCAACCAAGGAAGGAGGAGGATGGTGTGTCCATAAAGGTGTGTAGAGGAAGCTCCTCAGAGAAACAGAAGATTCTCAGGGCCTTTGGTATCAGGCTTCCCTCAAGCAGAGTCATCTCTTTAGCAGTAAAAGAGAACTAACAACATATGGTATTTCTGCTGGAAAGCAAAACAATCCCTCTAGGCAAACAATGACATGTCACACTGGCTTGTGCTGCCTGGAAATAAGTATAGAAGATGGAGAGTTGCAAAACTGATGGCTCTGCAAAAGGACATCGCTTCTCCTTATTGCCTGGGATAAATTTTGTCTTTTGGAGAAGTTTTTTGTAGTGTGTGACCGCAACAGCTGCCTGTCCTGTTCCGCGACTTCTTTTTACTAACAAGTCCAGGGCATTATAAAGCTGGAAGGGAGCAGGGAAAGTTCTTCCCACAGCACACACACAAAGAGCTTGCAGGAAGATCAGGATCAGGTTCTGAATGCTAACAGTTTAGATCCCTAGAAAGATGCTTTTCTCCCAACTTGCTGAAAGTACCTGTCCTCTTGGGTGTCTCAGCTCCTTCTGTCATCCTGGCATCTGGAAATGAGTTGCAGGCAAAGTACAGTATGTCCTCCCCTGCTGTCTCTTATTCTAGGGAGACTTAAATAAAAATCTAAATGCAACCAAGTAGCTCCAAAAGCAGTTAAATCTTACTTGCTTCATGAGCAGCATATAAACACTCCAATGTCACACATCAGCCTCTCTATAACCAAGTTGCCTTGTTCCTCACTGCAAGACAGAAGCTGTCTCCTCACAGGTAGTCAGAGAAATTTCTCAAACGAGGCTTTATAAAATGCCTCACCTCCCTAGAAGAAAGGAGTGCTATCAAGAAAGGACCCTCATGGATTAGGAGCAAGAGGAGAGGCACACCATCTTTCAGCTTCACCTTACCTATGGAAGCTCAGCTTCTGCAGTTGCCTTGTTCTCTTCCCTGTTCATCACCTCAGCAGGGTCTCAGGAAGGCCCATGCCACCTCATGAAGAACAAAATGGATGGCAAATAGCAAGGCTGCTGCCAACTTGCTGTGTTTGTTTCCCCCAGCTCAAGCAAGACACAGAAGTATCACTACACTTGTATACCAAGACAACTTGTGCTAGTGTCTGTGAGCTCACACAGTGGCAATGTGGATTCAGAATCGATACCACAGAGGAATCAGGTGTCGGTCACATCCCACACAGACAGCCTGGTTTGGTTCCCCTCCTGATGCACATGTTATGCAGAGGGAGATGTGCTTGTTACACTGCTTCTCTGCAACAGCTGTCAGCAAAGCCCTGAGCATTTCCAAGGGGAAGGATAGAAAAATGGTGTCTGGGTTCTGTATTATACAGGCACTTAGGCTGAGAAAAGGACATGATACCGGTAACACCAAATGAAGGTGTCAGAGACATTTGTTCCAACTCCCCCCTTCTCCCAGTCAGCTTTATGTAACAAATGCAGCAGCTATGGATATCTCCTTTGCTAGTAACCTCCTTGCTGGTAGCTTTCTTCTTTTACCTATATTGGCTTTGAAGCTTGCCTTTCTGCTGCCAGTAGAAGTAAACATAACCTTTCTTTTTACATGGAGATGGTCTCAGAGGTAGTATCATTTTCCAAATTTATGTTTTCCCCCCTTTTCTCTGCAGACTTCCAAAGATTCAGGGCTAAAACTTTGCTCTGACCCTTTACCTAGCACAACCATCAAACCCTATGACAGTAATCAGTTTTGCTGACTGAATAAGTGAATAAAATTTTGTTGAGCAAATTCATTACATTTCAATATCTCTACAAATATATAAGGTCAGGATTATTTGTGGCCTGTCACAAAACATACAGCAAACAGCTTCTGACCAGTCAGGTGCAGGTCATGCTGCAATCCCACATTATACTCATAGCATGATACAAACAGGAGGTTGTTCTTTAGGTAGCATTGGTCAAGTACAGCTGATTCTTGTAGAGGATCTGCTACGAAGTTTAGTCATTTTAAATCTCAACATTCTTTTATCTTGGATTATAAATAAGCAGAATATTTTCCCCCTTTTTTGGCCCTGCATGTGAACCAAAACATGAGTTAATGTTAAGGTCTAGCCCTGGGCCAATTGTTAACACCGTTGCTAAGGAAACTCTATGCAGAAAATGACACTGCAGAGCAGTTGTAAAAGTCACAGTGTGACCCAAAAAGCAGGAGCAGGTGATTTTGCTTAGGTCTAGGTTACTTACGTAGCTTTTAACTTTTCCTCATTGCTTGACACAGATGCAGAATACTGTCAGTATCTAATGCAAAGGTTTTAACTGAAAGGGCAAAATGTGGAGGGGCTGCTAAAGACCAGCTCCTGCACAGAGTTCATAAACCTAAGTATGCTGGTCAGAGTGCATATCGCTGGTCAGAAATCGCACTGTGATGATAGAAAACAACAAAACAACAAAACTTCCTAATATCCTTGCTAGCACTGAAATGCCAAACCTAGAGAGAGGCAGAAACCAAGGTTTCCTGGGCACTGATTTGGCTCATTTTGTTGATAGTGTTGCAGATGAAGAAGACTTGCATAGGAGAGGAGATCAAGGTGGTTGGAATTTGATAATAGTTGCTTGAGTGCTGACAGGTGTTTCCTTTTCTAAATCTCATTGAGGGACTACCTGGATATCTTCCCTGAGGAAACACTGGTTGTCTGAGTTGATTGACCTTTGTGGTTTAGCTTCTATGAGGTATCACAGGCATGAAAAAAAAAAAAAAAGGAAAAACAAAAGGCATGGACTAGGATGAGTGCATTTGGGTGTTATTTGAGAAACAGTAAATACTTGCTCAGCTCTCTCAGCATGGAAATGGGTAGGCAGCAGTGTCTCAAGACAAGACTCAGCAGCACAATTTTTAAAGCCATAGTCAGAGGCAGCAGCTCACCAGCAAGACACAATGCTGTTGTGTGAACCCATCACTGTCAATTTGGGGTATACGCCCAAGATTAGTAATTAAGGAACTTAGTAACACAAATTCGTTAGCATGGAGCATTGTTTTGGCCTCTCTTACAATGATGAAGAGATATGTCTTGTTCTGGTACCCTCACTTCTGTGTACAGCTTGAAATGGCTTCTTCAGACTGGGTCTGTAGTAAAGGTGTTTAAAACTGATCAGAAGCATGAAGGAATATGTGTGTGAGTGCTCAGACCACAGAAACACCCATTTTCTCAATACATTTAAATAAGTTATATCAATAAAAATGAGAGATCATGCATGTAACAGCTAGGACGTAGAACCCTTACAAAGTTTCTTGAATATAAAAATCAATTTGCCATAAAATTTAAGAACTAGCTTGCTAGATCTGTTACTCTCTTTTATCTATATTCTGTTGTATTTTATCTAGCTATATTCTGTTAGGATTTTTTGTCATAAAACATGTATCAGTATGTATTTGTTGTTTTGACTTGATTGATTTGTCCTAAAATAATTATTATTGTCATCATACTGGTTGAAAAACTTTTCAACAGATAGAATTTTTGCAAAATGGTGACAAAATTGAAATAAACTGTAGTATGTCTGTAATAAGCTACTGCAACAGCAGCATTTTGCAAATTGTAAACCCAGTGATGGCTATGTTATGGAAGGAACTATCACAAGCCAGAGTTCATATGCATTTATTTTTAAATTATTAATTGCATAATTGCCAGGTCTGTGGACATTATTAGGCTTCAGGATTAATTGCTGTGCCAAGGTGAACGGGGGCTGGGTTGTTAGGTTGGACCATGCAGGATCCCTTGCTGTGTGCAGAAGTGTCTTGCACGTTGCTTGAGCCAGCAGCCAGCTCAGCACAGCAAACAGCTCAGCTGCACATCACACAGGGGTGAGATGAGAATGTTCTTGTTGCCCTGAGATTGGTACAAAGGGTATGAGATGCTTCTGCCCTTGGCACACTGAGATGTCCCCATGTCTGTACAAGGCTTCAGTGTGCCCCATCTGGGCAAGGGAGCCCCACAGTCCCACGTTCCCGTGGTCACACCGTGACACAGAGGATGCAGGGGACCAGCCAGTGCCTATGGGGTGGTGGAGAAGCAAGTCTGCAAGGCAATTTATAGATGAGTACGTCTGCCTATGTCTTCCCATGTCGTAAATGCAGAAAAGGTTTTGTGTGAACTTGTTTTCCCTGCAGGGCCAGGAAGTATGTCATTCATTTTTCTCTCTCAGCTCTGTTTCATATGTATGTATTTATTTTATAATGTTAGAGAATTGAAAGCAGGGAAAACCGTAGAGCATTTTCTGCTACCAATGAGCCAGTGACTTACCTGTAATTAAAAAGGAAGTAAACTCATTTATTTGTTGATTCCAATTGGACAGGGAGGAGTACGTTGACTCTTCATTGCCCAAATTAGAATTGAGTAAACCCCATTCACTGCTGTGGATAGAGAAATCACCCTTATATCTTCACTTAAACTGTAAAAACACAATCAGTCCAACAAAACAGATGACATCTAGTAGAGTGGTGAGTAGATAAATTCTACTCTTTGCAGCCTTAAGCCACAATGTGTTGTTTTTCCCACTCTCAGCAGGGGGGGGAAGTCTGCCCTACAAATCAAAATTTTTACAGGCTTAATCCTTAATACCACAAGGCAGTCTCCATCACGTGAGTGTTTTGGTCCAAGGAATATGCAGTACTGCAGATAAAGACAGATAGATCCTATTAAAAGTTAAATCCCCCACTGTTCATTGCTGTCCTCTGGGTTAGAGGACTTGAATAGTGGCAGTACTGCCAGTGGACAAGGCTGAGGCAGAATCTGTGGTCTTGAGAGTTTATTTAAGATAGGGTAAGTAGGGACTTGCAGGCTCATTTGTTACCCTTGTTCCCTTATGAGCTGTCAGTGTAATATATCAATCCATGATTCTTCCCCCTGGAGAACCTCTTTGGAAGAAGTCCTGAAACGTATAGTCAGGATACTCAGTTCCCATCAATATGGCCTACCCATTCACTGGAAATATATCCACTGGAAAAGGCTGGAGAAGGCTGGTCTTGACCAATTACATTAGTTTAGAAAAAAAATAAATATTTGTGTACAAATGCTACTGCTACATCTCTCCCATTCCTGTTAGTGCTCCTCCTTGCTTTGAACAGAGCACACCTTTCTGCTCAATAACACACACATATTCCTGTAAGGAAGAGCACACTGCAGAACCTAACTAAAGATCATGCAACAGGTAGGTATGACAGATGGAGGACAGCTAGGTAACAATGAGATAATTAGGATTAGAACCATAAACAGTGGTGGTGGCAGACATTATGGGAGACATTTGCATTAAAATTGGATCTTTGCTTATGAAGAGTTCATTGCTTCCTGCCTGTTCTCACAAAAAAAAAGCACGTTGCTTTGACATCACATTTGGTTGCTATGGAAATGCTGATGCTACCAAAGATAGGACTGTGCTGGAGGGCTATAAAAAGTCCTGGAGACCCAGCTGAGTCCGTACACATTTAGGAAAGGCCAGCACAGCATTTATTTTTGGCAGTGGCACAGCAGCCCATTCACGTGACAGAATGTGACACCAGAAGTGGATAAGAAGACGTTACAATACAATGAAGTGCCATGATGCTGAGGTGGGGAGGGAGGGGGCAGAGTTTGGAGCAGGGGGAAAGCAGAGTACTTAAACCAGTACCACCCTGGCAATAAAGAATAAAGCTCCCAAGAAAAGAAAATAAATTTTAGAAAGAGGAAATGCTAGAAATAGAACTTCTCTGTTTCCTGAAAATTGTCATGGGCTTTAACAATCTTGTGAGAGATGTCTCCTATTTAATTTTAAATCTCAGTAAATATAGACTCATAGAATCAGTTAGGTTGGAAAAGACCCTTAAGATCATTGAGTTCAAACCTAACACTGCCAAGCCCACCAGTAAACCATGTCCCTAAGTACTATGTCTACAAGTCTTTGAAATATCTCCAGGCATGGCAACTCCACACCTTCCCTGGGCAGCCTGTTCCAATACTTGATAACCCTTTCAGCAAAGCATTTTTCCCTAATGCCCAGTGTGAACCACCCCTGGCACAATTCAAGGCTGGCTTTACTCTTGTCCTCTCACTTGTCGCTTGGGTCAAGAGACCAACACTCACCTCATTACAGCCTCCTCTCATGTAGTTGTAGAAAGCAATAACTCCCCCATCCCCAGCCTCCTTTTCTCCAGGTTGAACAACCCCAGTGTCCTCAGCCATTCCTCATAAGAATTGACCTTGCTAACAAATACTATAGCTGTTATTTACAACTGAGCTGTCAGCAGGTCATCATCATCGTGAATGTCTTTAGACCTGGTTAAAAAAAAATAATTTCCCTTTACAGCCTTCCTTTTTCTAAACAAAAGCATTTTAAAAAGCAATAGCCTGAGCTTCTGAGATTTTCTGCCTCTCAGCTGTTGAAAAATTAGGAAGGGTAACCTGAGCAAAATTTATCAGACGTTGTCAGCTCTCTGAAGGAGACGGGTACAAAAGCATTGCCCTTATGAGTGAAGGACTTCACTACAAACCAGCCACTCACCAAGTATGTTGGGACACTGAGTCACATCCAAGGCAGATTGGACAGGTCCACAGGAGACATTTCTGTGCCCAGGAGTCTGCTCCCTGTCTGCCACACTGCTGAGATCTGCCCGGGTATGACAGCTGGGACCATGCAAGAAGTCTCTGGTGGGCACTGCTCTCACAGGGCAGGTGGGCTGTCCAGTAGGTCAACCCAGGCTTCACAGATGATTCTTGATGCTTTTCAAATCTGTGTCATGATTGTGGTTTCCAGGGTAAAAAAAAAATTTCAGAGGAGCTTCTACTCCTTGGAAAATGTGTCTTTATCTGTGTGTGACTGCATTTCAGCTGCTAGCTTTATTCCTATTCCACAAGTAGAACAGAAGATTTGCCTCCACAAAGCCTAATGCCAGTAGCATTTTGGATCCTCCATTAAAATAACCCCAAAGCTACTGATATCAGCCAGTAGTAATGGGTGCCACTTCCCCTCCCAGTATAGCTACAACCCTTCAGCATCTGCAGAGAGTCTTTACTCATGTTCTATATCCCATCCGAAAAGCAGGACAGTGCTTTCTTCAAATATCAGTTTGTTCAGCACTGAATGAAAAGAGACATAAGAACAGGAAACACTGCTCAGGCTTGCAAGCACTGTCCCCATTTTTCACAGGTAAACCCACCACACCTATCCGTACTCCTGTCAGGCTTCATTTAGACTGGGCAAAAGCAAGGAGAAATGCTACACTCACAAAGGATATTTCTGTAGTTCAAAAAACTCCACTGCCTGTGATATGACTGAGCAGATATTATAGGGATGCTGCAAAAAAGCTCAGCTGGTCTCCTTGCCTCTGCTTTGTTTGATGCCACAGTAATTGAGGGCAGAAATTACTCTCCACCCCTGCAAGCTCAAGAGAGACTCGTAACACTTGTATATAAATGGAGAGTCTGGGGGGGGGGGGGGAAACAAACCAAGAAGGAAACAACCTAGATTAAAAACCAGTTTCTTCTTTTAAGAAATTGTTGTGCAGTCTAAGATGAAACCTTGTAGAAATACAAATAAGGGAACACAAATCGCTTCAGTGCATGTGTTTGTTGGAAATGTTTAGGGACATGTGCTCTCCTTCCTCAGGGAAAGACAAATAATGCCTTTGTTGTAGACTTTGGAAAGAAACAGCGAAGGCTTTTATTCTAAAAGCCACTGCCCAGCAGCTGAGGCATCCCTGGAACAGCTAAAAGCCTTCTAACTTCTTGCATAAATTTATATATAACCCTATATATCCCAATTAAACTTGTTAGGTTTTGTGCCAACATGTGTCATGGCTTTAACTTTCTCTCCTCTCAGCCAATATTTACACAGATGCAGGATTTACAGACAAGAATCATCTCTCCTCCTCCATTCCAGATTACCTGGATCAACAGCCATAGCCTTTCTGATTTCTTCACTTAAGATAAGACCTTCATTCCTTTGTCATCTTAATAACCTTTTTTTTGTGCATATTCATTACAGCCTGAATTAATCCTTCTTTGAAGTGGAATGGGGGGTATGTGCCTCCAACAGTATACAGCATTGCTGATGCAATTTCAGCAGATCTTTTAAACAATTCCAGGGATAGTGTCTCCACCACTTCCCTGGGCAGCCTGTTCCAATGCCTGATCACCCCTCCAGTGAAGAGATTTTTCCCAGTATCTAAAGTAAACATGCCCTAGTGCAACTTGAGGCCATTACCTCTCATCCTATCACTTATAACTTGGGTCAAGAAACTGACCCCCTTTAAGGAAGTTGTAAAGAGCAAAAAGGTCCCCCCTGAGCCTCCTCTTCTTCAGGCTAAACAACCCCAGTTCCCTCAGCCGCTCCTCCGAAGACTTTTGCTCCAGACCCTTCACCAGCTCTGTTGCCCTTCTCCGGACATGTTCCAGCACCTCAGTGTCTTTCTGGTAGTGAGGGGCCCAGAACTGGTCACAGGATTCGAGTATCCACATCCCATAATTAATCACACACGCTCATCATGCTCATTTGCTATGGCTTCTGAGCACAGTTACCCACTTTGCAGACAGGAATTGATGTCTCTGCGGTCCAGCAAGACAATTTGAGAGTGATTATTGACAATTTGATACTTGTGTCCTATCCCTCCCTCCCCACGGAAACAAGTGGTTTGGGAGAGCAGTGTGATGGCTGTCTGCCAGCCATAGTTTTGGCAAATACAGAAGTGTGTATAGTACTTTGCTTCCTGCATCCTTAGAAATAACTCCTGAGGGATCAAGAATCACTCTCCTTACCTTATGCTAGGGAATGGGATGTATCCATCTGAAAAGAAAATGAGTCACAGCACTTCCTACAGAGGTAGATAAAGATTCCTAGTTGGGCAAAAGGCAAATGCCACATCATTAGCTATAGTTGTTCTGTCATAATGATTTGGGTGGCATAGTCAGACCTTACTTTATTGTTTCTGTTTCAGAATTGCAGTGATTCATTCAGAATGAAAAATGAAGTGGCTTGATTTAGGCAGGAACCCGTTTCACTGAAGCAGAGAGAGAAAGAGACCTGAAATGAAGCTGTAAGCTGCTGTGTGTTTTTTCTCCTCCACCATTCCTGTTGACCCCTCCCTGTCCTGTTGACCTGTGAAGTCACACAGTACAAGTTCATTTATTCCTTGGTCCCACTTGCTGTCAAGTCTGCTTGCCTTTGAGGTGATGCACGAGCTAGATAACAGCAGCACTACAGTTTCTAGAGCATGCCTGTTGAAGCAGGAGCGGTAGGAATTGTCAACTCAAGAGCAACTCAACTAAGCATGTGCACCTCCCCTACCCTAATCCAGCTGTCCTCAGTCTCCTCACCACCAAGACCAGGCCCAGAGGGTCCGGGGAAAGCTGCAGAAACCCCTGACTGCTGTTAGCAGACAATTCATCTTCCTGACACAGTCCTGAGCAATTCTTCCTATCCTGGCAGAACCAAACCATCCTCTTAGATTTGCTAAGTCCTTCCAAAGAAGACTCTAAACACCCACCAAAGCCAAGTATGGTTTCCCTTTGAGGGGGAACTCCCTGAAGATGCACCATACTGCTCTCTCCTCCAGTGGCAGCCCCCTCGTGTCCCCACCCTGCAGGGCACCAGGGGCAGGAGGAAGGTGTGTTGGACGTATCACCAGACACTCTTTCCAGTAGAGGAAGGGCTTGCTTGCAACTCCACCCATACATCTCTCAGGCCAGAGTTTTATTCTGCAACAAAGCACTGAAAAAGATGCTTCTTGTGTCCAGTGTGGATTCCTGCTCCCCAAATCTCTCTCAGCTCCTCCTTGTAACTCCTCCTGCCTTTAGACAGATAAGTGACCCACATCTGGTGCTGCTAATTGAACTGAGCTCCAAGCTGTGGTCAAAAAAGAGCAAAACCCATTTGTCTCAGAGCTGCACAGGGATGCATGGAGCAGACAGAGAAAGACACATTGTTGAGCAGGCTTATGGCTCACTGATCCAAGATGAGACAGGCCTAAAGGATCCTAGTTAAGGGACTTACAGTCAGTTCCTTACAGCAATCTCATCTTCACAGAAATTCAAACCCACCCTACTTATATCATCAAGTCTTTATATATGTCTTTACTACTGATACGTCATAATTAGGTTCTCTTATTTATTACAGAAGCCCCGTTTTTTTCTGAACACTGCAAAATATGTATGTAATGGCTATATTGCTACTGCTTCTGCCATTCTTTTTATGCAATAATCTCAACAAGCTTTACTAGTGGTAGTGAAGCGAGCCTCACACCCTTGCTCCTCTGAGAACCAGAGAGTATGTTAACATCATCCTGCAGCTATTCTACTCTGCTGCTCACAAGCTATCAAGATATAATCAAAAATCATTCAACAAGTCAAGAGTCACAAGTTAGAGGACCCTTAATTTTGCTCCCTGGATGAGAAGCATTCTTTTTCTACAGCTTGCTGTGTCACAGCCATAAGGACATAAAGCTTTACAAAGGTAAAGTTCTAGACAGGAAATCTGACATCATGCAAGTGTTCAGTGGGATAGCTTACTAGGCAGAGCAAAAAAAAAAGGAAAATGATTTCACCACAGAGAGCCAAATGAGCCCTGCCAGGCTCTTTTTGAGCATTAGTGCTACTGTACACAATTTCATAGTGCACAGACCCCAAAATTGTGATGCTGAAATGTCACAAGTAGTGTTTGCTTGATAGACAAGACTGATCTCCAGATGAACCTTTAACTAAAAATGGAAATTACATGCAAAATAAAATAACAAAAATTTCCACCTATTTTGTATTTAAAACCTGAAATGTGCCCTGTACTTCTCCAGTCTTCCCTTGCCAGCAATCAGGTTTTACCAGATATTCAATCCCACACTGTCCTGTCAGCATGCAAAACTTCCCCCTTGAATCAGATTCCCCACCCACCCCTTAAGTGTGTAACCTATACTTGAGGTACTTGGGACAAGCACTTACCACTATGCTCATGTGTTGTTTTTGTCATTGTGCCAGGTCATATGAAAACAAAGTAATTTTAAGTACAGTGGGTGAAATTATTAGAAAAATAGTTGAATGGGCTATTATAGGCACAGTACCTTCTTTTTAAATAAATGAGTTCTAGAGATATGTTGTAGGATGTTACTAAATTTGAGGTAATTTTCTCAGTCTGAATACATGGGAATAAGTTGATAATGCTTTGCAGCCTACCTCCTGATGTCTCATATACAACAGATTAAGAACTGCTGTTCTAAATCAAACCATACCACTTTTTAGAACCCATTTCAAATCTCCTTTCTTACTTAAAAACCTGTAAAGATAGCAACCCATAACAGACAAAATACCATAAGCCTTCAGGTTGCTTGAAAATCATAGTAAGTATGGCACAGTCAGTTTCAGGGATTTCAGCCAATCTTACTAATCTGCTGTTATGCAACTTTTTTAGATAAGTCCATACTAGCAACAGATTGTTCAGCTTGGGAACTAACAACAAAATAATTCTGTGAATAATTTTCACAGAGTCTGTTCTCAATTTCCTTGTCCTAGGCATGCACTCAGAATCATGTAGAGTTCATTTTTTCACCTGTTTTATGACTGCGAGCAAGATGCAAGGAGCCACATCAGCCAGCTGATATCCATATGTCTGTTGACAGTATCTGTGATTTTCAGTATTGGAGATGATGGAGATAGGGTGGGCACATATGGCAACTCAGGTTGTCTCAGGAAGACAGGTTCTCACAAGCCTGCTCCTGGCTGAGCTGGTGATATCTGTCTCAACATCTACTGGCACATCTCCTCCATCAGTCAAGTGTGCCCAGTGTCATCCCCCCCGGTCCCATCTAATGGCCTCTCACACAGTACAGCCACAGGTTGGCCACATCATCCTTGACATGTTTCAGTTCCTTCATGTGTGACATACGCATTGGGTAACATTGCGAAGAAGCAGCCCTTTGTACGATCCTCAGTGCATGAATTTACTGACACAACCAAACTTCAATAACAATTTCAGATTTTTTTCAGACTGTTTCAGACTGAATCTTCAACAGTGTTTGAGTCTCTTCAACCTCAACCAAATTTCCCTTTGAGAACAGTGTCACCCTACAAATGAAGTGTTTTCATTCTTTGAAATTGATATTCAGCCTTGTTAGGTTTAAATGTTCTAAGCTCTTACAATTTCCAGTCCTGTCCTCTACTATTCTTGAGGTGAGGGTCCCTGCTGCCCAGTCTGTTAGTACATCAATGTAGATTTTCTTCTCTGCTAGGCATAGCCCTTGGGCCCACTATACTGCAGCCAGAAGAACTGTGCTGGATATATTCAGAAAAGCCATTTAAGAATGCAGTATTTGCAAATGCTGCTCTCTAAGTGGAGATCTTGGAGCACGTTGTGTTCCAGCAGAACTGTTAAAATCATGCCATTGCATTCAATTTATTAAGAATTTGGCTAATGCCATCTCAGAATGGATTTTATTTCTTATGGACAAGTGAAAGCATTTCCTTTCATTTGTTTTTTGATTTAATTCCTTTGAGTTCACAAAAAGTCCTCTGTATGCTCTTTCCTGATCATTATGAAGTCAATCCAGTCTATTGGTTCTTTTATTCTTCTTGCTGTTGTACAACTTGCCTTCTATCCTCTTTTAAAACTTGCAGAAATTGTCATGCACGCCCTGCAAACACTGGATATGCTGTTGGATGCTGGGGGGAACTTTCCACAAAGTCTTTTTAACACCGATGTGTGTGGCTCTAGATTGTCCTGAAAAGCAGTGGCATGCAGCCTCTTGATCAGACTGAGGGACATATATATATTTAACTCCCCACAAAATGACTTACATCTTAATTTCTAACCTTTTCCCATTTTCAAGGCATGCTCTTCCCAGCTCACTCACTGTTCTTCCAAATAGCAGTTGATTGCAGATATGTTTTTAACCCTTCCATTTTGACATACACCTTACACTGACCATGCTGTTGCCAGTGATGGATGGGTTGTGACTATAAATTGAAAATCCCTTTTCATTTTGATGCATTGTGTTACAATCCTAAATACACCTCCTCCTTGTCACATGAAGAATCCCTTTCCTTGCTGACTATGCAGTTTTCCTGCTTTTTGTAAATGTTTTAACAGTTGCCTTGATCTGTTCTACATATTTTTTGCATCATTTGTGCTGATCACCACACCACTGATACTGTTTTCTGCTTTTCATGTTTCTGCCCACCCATCAATTTCATTCTGTTAACTTTTTCATAAATAACATAGCAATGAGCACTGAGCGATTTTTTTCATCACCTTCATCTTCAGAAAAGACAGACCAGGAAGGTGCAGTGGTGGAGTTGCCCTCTATATGAGGCAACACGTGGAATGCATGCAGCTCTGTCTTGGGGTGGATGATGAGCAAGTAGTGAGCTCATGGGTTAGGATAAAAGGGTAGACTAGTAAGGATGACACCATTGTGGGTTTTTGCTACAGGCCACCTGATCTGGAGGAGGAAGTGGATGAGGCCTTCTACAGGCAGCTTGAAGCAGTCTCAAACTCTCCACAAGACACGGGTTCTTGTGGGGGATTTTAACTACCCTGACATCTGCTGGAGAAGTAATTATCCATCCAGCATCTGTCTGGTCAGTAAACTTTTTAATATCCCTTACTGATAGAAATAAACTCTTAGTCCTGAACAAATATCTGTACTATTTTCCCTTTGCTGTCACCTTGAGCTCTTCCTCAGTAAATGACTTTTTTTTTGCAAAAATACCTTAGCAGTTCCAGACTTTTCACAAAATGCCCTGTCTTACTCCCCCACTCCATCACATGGTGTGATGGCCTTACCTCACACATCTGGGTCTGCACTGTTGAGCAGTCTTTTATATTCCTCCAGTTTCATTGTCTGAGTAACTTTTAATTTTCCTTAGACATTTCCACATGCCTTTAGTGTGTCCCATGATTCTCAAGGCTTCTTAAGCTCAGGAGCAGCTTTCAAATATACCTCTCTTTCCAGGTGTCTCTCATTTTGTACTGCTGTTTTCTTGATGAGCAAGACAGGTTTCATGATAAATCCTTCATGACAAATGAAAACGATGCATGGAATAAGATTTGGGCTTTTTAAAATCTGCTCTTCCCTAGGTGCAGGCTGTCACCATACGCTGTCCCTGTGCTCTTTTATTTGACATTTAGCAGCCTGTGTGCTGAGACACACTTGTTGAAGCCTGCCACAACTGGATGTCTGCACAACTTGTCATCAAACGTGCATCTCATTAAACTTCAGGTTTCAGTGCAAACCCATATCTTCCCCAGATTATCTGAAACCTGCTGAGTTTCTGAAGCTTCTAGATGAGGCTTGACTGGAGTGAGGTGACTTCAAGTGGAAATAATGAAAAATTTGAAAGTTTTTCTTGGATTCACCTCAATTTGACTCCAAAAGCCCAATTCTAAGCTGAATCTTAAAGGATCAGAGTTAAAGCAGAGTAATCCAAATGAGCGTGATATTTGAGATTTGAGTAATGGAATAACATTTGAGAGTTCATAATGTATATACCACTGTAATTCTGCTGTCCTCATGAAACTCCAGATTGCTGTACAACCAAATATAAACATATATATTTTTAAGCAGTACTTGATAATGAAGTTCTGAATTGACAGTTCACAGTGCAAAAAGCTGTTATTATTAAATTACTGCCATTCTACCTCTTCAGATTGACTGTCAGGACTGGCCTTTGCAATATTGCACTTGGCCAGTTCATCTTGTTGATAGAAATCTGCTTTTGCTCAGTGACACATTCATTGACTATGTATCCCTTCTAGACGAGAGAGAAGGAAAAAATTACTTCAGCTTCAGGTCTTTTCTCTACCTTTGTTGTTATCAAATAGGTTTGTGTGGCAGAGTATTCCACAAATACAACCTTTCTTCCAGTGCCATCCTGTCTTTGCTTAGAGTCAATATCCACATGCTCATGCCTAAAGGCTCTGGGAAGAATTGCTGCCATTCTGAACACTGTTTGAAATAGCAAAAGATTTCCACATGGCTGAAAATTTTCACTGCTCCAGGAATTTCATTGTAACACAAGCATGGATCTGTCAAACCAGCTCTGCCTCTCCTTTAGCATATTGGCATCCGAACACCAATTATGGTAAAATACAAGCCAGCATCAACAAAGCTCAGACTTGAAGAACTAGCCTTCCTTCCCTCATTCTTGGCCTGCAGCTGTGCTGCCACTGGCTGTGATCTTGTCACACACAGTCCTGTATCCTCAGGAAGGTCAGCTTGGGTACTAGCTTACACAAAACTCAGCTGCTGAGGGGCCAGAGGGGTTTTGTGGCAAAAGGTTATTTTTTGGGCTCAGCCTGTGTTTCCCTTCCCTTCCCTGTGAACTTTACTCTCCATGTGGTTTCAACCCAAATGCCACCAAAGTTAAACAATACTGAGGTCAATCTTTCAGTGGAGTCGAACTGGATGATGTGGGATTACTGGAGATGTCATGCCACCCTTCCCAGTGGAGAAGGTTGTCCCTGGGGTGTGCTGAGTCCCACTCTAGATGTTGGCTTCTCCCTCCTGCTGTCTCACCTGTTCCAGCAGTTTCAGTTTCCCATTTACAAACCCATGTGTGACACTGAGGGTCCAAAGAATGCCAGTGCCAAGGCATGTGTAAATATTTGTGTAGGTGGAAGAGTGGGGTGAAGTGGAACACTTCCAGTTTCTGAAGTGTTAGGTCAGTCTGTGGCAAGTAAGGTCTAAATTTAACCCTGCCTATATACACACATATATGTATGTGCACACGTACAAACGCAAGGATCCATATCCTCTCATTTATGTAGCTATTGTCATCTTCTGACTACCTTACAGTATTAAGAAGAACGTCCTCTACGACTCCTTGAAGCTACAGGGATGGGCTGTGTTTCAATGAGTATTGAAGAAAACACGTATTTCCCAGCTCACCCCAAAGGTCACTGAATTCACAGAGCTTTGGTGCAAACTGTAGCATTTCCATGAGTTAAGACGTGTAAAGATAGTTCACATTATCAACTTTATCAGCTTCTTAGTAAGGAATATCTCTTTGCAAAGGGTATTATAAGATGAATATTTTGTGTCTGAGGGCCCTGAAAAAAGGGAGTGTCACACATCCCTTTCCATCATGCTTTGCAAGATGATGTGACATGACTTTGAGCAGTCACAAAAAAATACTCTTCTTTTCCCTCTTAAAGAAAAATGTTCATTTTTCTTCCATAAAGAAGGTGCAAGCTTTGGGTCATGACAAGATGAATGCCTTGTGAAAAGCAAGAGGCCAGCATGGTCGGTTTTCTCAGGGTAAAACTAAACCCAGTGTTAAATGGAGAGGTTTATTGCTAGCCATAAAATTTAAATTATGTTAGTCAAAGCTTTGATTTTGTCAATTAAGAGACTATTTTCCTACAAAGTTTTTCCCGATTATATTGATTCTGTAATTGAAAATAAAATTAAGCAGAGAAAAGTCAATAAGCCTTCTACAAGGTTTTAGTACTATCACTATGTCAGTCAGCAGCTCTTTTGTTTCACAGTTCACTTAAAACTGGGATCCTGCTGGCAGAGCTTGTGTAGTCCAGGAGTCTTCCAGAAAGAAGGCTACATGATTATATTTCTGACAGTGTGCATGGGAAGCAGAAGGCTGGTTTATATCCCTGGGCCAAACTGAGTTCAGTAATTTGCCCTGGAGGCATGGCAGATATCCCTCATGCCAAATGGGACTGCACATGCTCATACTTGGAAAGACTTTGGACTTGCACACACTTCTGAAATAAACTTGAAAAGACCACATGGCAATCAAGACATGTCATAAGAAATCCTAAGTAAAGTTTAGAATTGCTGATGTTCAGAGATTCTTGAAAAAATAATGCTTTTCCAGTTTAAATCTTAAAATAAAAACTCAGACCTCATCACCAACACAGGGCCAAGTGGTGAGGAAGTGCCTTTGTTACATGAAAAGCATAACACAGAGTGCTGTGCACATCCATGGTCATGCTGGAAAATATGGAGTTCCAGGAACAGAATACCCTAGATGTGAAAATGGACAAAAATATCCTACCTGCACCTTTCAAGGGAGTGAAGGGTTACTACTTAGGTCAGATGCTGTAGATAAGCCTTCACAAATTAAGGATAGATAATAACGTGCACACTGGCATGATGGACTTTGGCAATTTCCAGACTTCTGTACTGAGATCTTACTTTATGCAGTACCACTCCTTTTTTCTTGTCAGGAAATAGCTAATGTCAGAATCCAAAATTATTAGGGTCAACACCCTACCTACAATTTTGCAAGTAAAATGTTATATCACTTGCCTTTGAAGTGTTAATTATTTTAGCACCTAAGAAAATATGATTCCAGGGTAAACAAACTGATGATCTGATGCAGAATTTGCTCTGCTATCCTCACTTGGTGGAGTCAAGTATCTAGGCTATTCTCTACTTCAGCCAAAAGCTACAAGATCCAACTCAAGACTAACAGAAAGAAGCTTTGTGCCCTCTGTGAGGTGGGAAGGGTGGAGCTAAGCAATGATAGTGATCCTTTTGATTTAAGTTTGTGACCCTGCCTTTCTGCATTAGCCCCATGGGAGCAATCACACAGATCTCTGACAGCAGCAGAGCTTATAAAAGAAATAGTGGGAAGGTAGGATGATACTCATGGCAGAGCTGACAGTGGTGGCGGCTGTCACTTAGGAGTGGACATAAAAAGCAGAATTACACAGTGGCTGGGAGTGCTTTCAAGAAAGCAATGGCTGAGGCTTTACTATAGAGACTTAAAAGCTGAATCCCCAGGGAAAGGGAAAGCAAACCGCTAGCATACGTTAAGTAAGCCCTTTAGTGTGGGGTTTGGTTTTTGTTTTGTTTTTATTGTTTGTTTGTTTTTAATTTTAAAAAGGTAAATCGCCTGAGTTTTTAAGAAGGGGGTGTTTGCGCCTGGGCGGTGCAATGAGGGAGCTGCTTCATCGGCAGCTCTGCCCGAGCACCAGAGTACAGCAACAACAGAGGAGCCGGCGACAAAATAGCGGGGAGGAGGCACAGTCTGACTGCACAGAGATTAACTCCTTCCCTCCACTTCCCATCTCTCTGCAAAATTCTACCGGAGAGGGAAGAGAAAATTACATTTATGTCGCTTGCACTCCTGAAGGTGACCAGAAGCACGTTATGCCGTGACCGATAAGGAACCTCCTAAGGAGGAGCCTGCTTGTCCCGTCCTCACCTCCTGGCATCCGGCGACGGAATGGATCACTTGCAGTGGAGACGACTTTCCAGGGCTCGGAAACACCGACCGGGTTTTCCTTTCAGCTCTCATCAGATGCTGCACGATTCCCTTAATTCTTTGGGTTAGTTCCCGCTTTCATTATCTCTGCCTTTGTCTTGCTGATGCTGGCTGCATCTCGGTCCTGCTGAATCCGGGCCGTGCAGAGCAGGATGCCATCCCAGCTGCGGAGTTCGGGGCCATCCCGAGCCACAAAGATTTTGAAGTTGTTTCTTTCAAAAGCGGGCAGGAGAGCCTTTCTCATTCTAAGGTACAACCTTGGGAGGTGAAAAGAGGGTCAGGTGATTCTGTCGTTTAACTCTTTTCTAAGTAGTCAAAGAACTATCAGTGTAAATTAAAAACCAGTGTAAATTAAAAACCAGTGTTAACACACGCATCCCCACCCCAAGTCTGCATTTCTTGTTTGCCCTTTTTAAGCACTTTGCTCCAAAGATTTTTTATTTAGCCAGGATGCTCAGGGAATGGCGGGTTTTCATACCAATAGCCTCGTATGGATGCAAACAGTTCACAAACAAAGGAACCGCCCCTTACTCGTTTACTACAGTCATCCTGGATTAAAAAAACCCAGAACAACAGAAATCCAAGACACCAAGAACAGGAACAAACCCCAAGTTGATTAGTAATTAATTTTCAGAACTCAGTTTATTTATTCACAAACAAACCATAAGCTGAGTCAGCAAGGGTTTTTTTGTTTTGTTTTGTTTTCTTTGCTAGTTTGGGACAAGGAGAAGGTCTATCTCCTCTTGTTGGTATTTGGGAGATGACACAAGGGATTTCCCTCTGCTGCTAAATCACATCACCACCAAACATTTCCCTTGTCTATCTCGTACACCACAACTGGCAGATAATTCAAATCCACCAGCCCGGACACACCTGTGGGATAACCACATGTGATCTGTTGGCATCCAGGGGCTGCCCAGGCCAACCAGCTAAGGTCTGGGTCTAGCAGCTGGACTTAGTGTCTGGCTCTCCTGATAGGGGCCATCAGGGCAAGTGACTTCTAGGTCTCACTTTTTTCAGTCATTCTCTGTGATGTGTTTGCAAGAGCAAGTTTGCAAGAACAAAGCGCTGCAGAGAAGCAGATAATATGTACATACAGTGCCTTCTACTTGGCACCTTAACCCCAAGTTTTTCTCCAAGCTGTACTCTAATAATAATAACGTAGAGATTAGTCAACTCATGATATCAAAAGCAACTTGAACATGCTGAAACAAATTCCAAGAGAACAAAGCAAAAAGAAAGTAAAAATCACACATTTTGCTTAGCAGCCACAGCAACATCAAACCCATCAGCAAGTATGAGATTTAATAGCCAGGGCATTGTCTCATTCCATAAGCGGTGTGAATATGTATTAATTGGTAGGCTCATTATAGAATTCCTTGAGTTGGGGCAGCAAGGGTTCAAAATAGAGGAAGGTCTGCACTTGAGCCTCCTCCAGTTGCCTCGGCTTATTTAAACTGTAGCAATGCCTTACTCTGTGCAGGTCAGATTTAGGTTCCTGGGAGACTCAGGGTTTATGCAGGGCTGCAACTATGCACAGGACAGGATTGCCGCTGCTATGTGACAGTCCCCACGGAATGTTTCTGTCTGCCATTTCATGCATCATACCATTGAATAAAATCTGACTGCATAAGGCACAGTTAAAGGGTGGTATGGATCTTGAGTACTGGACATCCAGTTTTGGCTTTCAATATGTGCGTGTGTGCAGGTGTATGCTGATTCCTGAAATAAATGGAAAGTGAGAAAGTGGAAATATTTAATCATCATTTTCCTGCCAATACTACCCCTCTGTAAGAAAAGAGATGCAGAAGTGGGACTGCAGGTATTCACTTTTTCCATATGAAAATCACAGAGCTCTCAGTGTAATGTAAGATAAAGATGAGAAGGCTAGAGGAAAACAGTAAGAATAGCAAGTAGATATTGTGAGAAAGTGAGCCCTTTTCTATCCTGCCTCTTTAATCTAGCTGGAGCATC
Organism: Chiroxiphia lanceolata; assembly: GCF_009829145.1. Taxonomy (NCBI): domain Eukaryota; kingdom Metazoa; phylum Chordata; class Aves; order Passeriformes; family Pipridae; genus Chiroxiphia; species Chiroxiphia lanceolata. The sequence goes on along the minus strand of NC_045642.1, from coordinate 19,238,814 downwards.
TGCTATCCAAGTTGACATCAGCAGTCCTGCTAAAGAGAAATGCCTCCTGTCTCTTTACAGCTACTGATGTGTTACATCCAAATGATGTCAGTTCAAATTAAGCAATGTTGTTTGCACTCTGCACCCTGCCTGCTGCCTGACTTGTTGCACTTCTGGGTTCAACTGCATCATATATACCCTGACAGAGGCTGGTAACTGCCCTGCTACCTGCATGGTTTGAGGAAGCAGCAGTCAAGTTGGCAAAGGACTGGAGTAAGAATCAGACTTGCCCAGCTCTGCAGCTCTCTGAAACTAGTCCCTTCTCTCCTTATTTCTCTCCAACTGTTCATTTACAAAGAAAAACAGCAGTTCAGCAGACATTCAGAACAGGAGTCTAGTGCTTGTGCAGCTCACAGCAAATAGATTTCCAGACTCAGCTAAGTACCTGGTCTCAAATGAATTGCAGCAGCACTGAAAGTAAGTGAAGAGTGTCCAGCTTTTGCTATTCTATATATTTAATAGTGTTCCATATCCAGATGCTTCTACTTTCTCCAAAGACCATTTTTCAACTGATTTGAAATGTCAACAGGGAATATTCAAAAAGTACAAATGGATACAATACTGTAGCAAGGCTTTTTGGAGGAGATTAGAAAATCTCAAACTGCCAAGATGTAAAATCATGTCTTTTTGACAACTGGAATAGACAAAACACATAACAACTTTTTTGGACCCTGTGGCTTGCCCTCCCAATTCTTATGGTAAATATCTTTTTGGATCTAAGATTGTCATGGTTTAACCCCAGCTGGCAACTCAAACAGACAGAACCACTCACTCAATCCCTCACAGCAGGATGAGGTAGAGAATCAGAAGGGTAAAAATGAGAAAATTTATGGGTTGAGATAAAGACAGTTTAATAGGTAAAGCAAAAACCATGCACACAAGCAAAGCAAAATAAGGAATTAATCCACTTCCCATGAGCAGGTATTCAACCATCCCCAGAAAAACAGGACTCCATCAAATGTAACAGCGACTTGGGAAGACAAATGCCATCACTCCAAACATCCATCCCATCCTTATTCTTTCCCCAGCTTTATGTGTTGAGCATGATGCCAAATGGTCTGGAATATCCCTTTTGTCAGTTGGGGTCAGCTGTCCCAGCTGCATCCCTACCAACTTCTTATTCCCTCCCAGCCTCCTCACTGGCAGGGTGGTGTGAGAAGTAGAGGCTGTGTAAGAACAGCTCAGAGATAACTAAAACATCGCTGCATTTTCAGTGCTGTTTCCAGAAAGTGCTGAAATCCAAAACACAGCCCCACAATAGCTACTGGGAAGAAAATTAACTCCACCACAGACAAAACCAGCACAAAGACCAAACACTCTTCATTTCCTCTCATTAAATGACATCACCGGACTGCTGAGTACAAGAGATTAGATCACAGCAAACACAGATTTTCCCTCATAACACACTGAAGATCACCTTTCACACCATGCCAGACTCTGAAGGGCTACCAAATTAGTGCTCTGTTTCATCTCCTCGAACTAGCAGACTGAGTTTCCAGGGCTCTTAGAAGTCATGTACACAGGCTTCAGACTGACTACTTCAGGTAAACAAGCATGGGTCAGAGAAAAACTTTTGGTTTAGTGTGGGTTGGAAAAAATGTTTTATCTCTCCTGATTTTAGGGACCATCATCCTTTTCCAGATGCTCCAATAACATTTTAGGGCTTCATCTATTGGATAAAATGAGGTCTGTTTTGCACGGTCCAAGCTTTTCTTCCTATGTTCACCTGGGAGATATTGCTCTTTCAAACATCCTTCCTTATATAGTCATTGACTTGAGCTGCAATTATGCCCCTAGGTCCATGTGGCAATGGGAATTTCTTCAAAACACGTGTATTTTTTATGAGCCACTACACTCATCTCATAGGAGGAATTCCTTGCCAGAGCATATTTCCTCTTTGTGAAGACACACACTTCACTGCAGAGCAGTCCTTTGTTGGGCAGTAAAGGAGGCTGCCTTCTCTTCTCAGAAGGAGATGTCTCTTCTCACAATTTATTCATGAAGTCTGACCAAAGGAAAAACAAAAGACAGACAAAGTACAGGTTCAGGTCCCTTAAAGTGTCCTGAGGATTATAAACACTATCCATTTGGATAGACTGTAGTATCTATCCAATGGGAAACACCATTCGAGTCCATAGGCGTAATGAGCCCATAGGACATCCTAACAAATTTCCAGCCTAAACATGGAACTCTAGTCTCTTGACTACTTAATTTGTGATTCTTTTTCCCTTGCATTTCTTCTCTGGTTCCCAATGCATTAATTTGTCTTGTCCGCAGACCCAAAGAAGTTCTAAATATTGTCTTCTCTGCCTGTCTCCTCTTAGATAGGGCATTGCCTTACTACTGAAGACTTCAACGGGATTCCCTCTCAAGTAAAGAAGTGCAACTGGCACTTGCTGGGACTTGCACATACAACCACACCCTTTCAAACCATTTGGAAGGAGTGTCTCAGAGCAGGTTTTCCTACTGAGAGACGTGATCTTCCACCTGTTGACCTCTGGCATGGAAATTAAGAAAGAATCCATCTCAGTAGACCATGCAAGTGTTGGGAGAAACTCTATTCCTGATACTGTTGAGAAAACCCTCTCCTCCTTCTCTTCTTTTCTTGCAAGCCTTCTTCCCAAATTGAAGAAACACTTCTCATTTGACGTGCCTATTACATTTAGAGGTACCCTGCTGCTTCAGAAAGGGTGATGTAATGAAAGATTTCTGCAGTCTCCTTCCAGAACTTCACGGTGCTAGAACAAATAACACACATTCACCATGGAAAACTAAAAAGTTGCATTTCCTACAGCATGGCATAGGAAAACCACTTACAGAAAAATGGAGATTGAAAACTAGTGGGTTTCCAATGTCATCCTAGCATGGAGCATTAAAAGAGCTATCCCTGAAAACCATAAAGCACCAGCAGCATAAAGATTTATACAGGCTAATTTACACCTACCCTGCAGACCAACAGTAAGAGAAAGAATGCCAAAAGCTTAACATATAGCAGCATAGTTTTTACTATAATTACAACCAACCACAATCTTTCTGTGATCATTATTGCAGAATAAACTGATTGGAAAGAGCAGGCAAAGACCCTCCTTTTTAAGGCAAAGGAGGTTTTGAATTTTATTCTTGTCTCTATTCTTTGCACAGTTTTGGCACTTACATTTAACAACTGTTCCAGTGCCTCTCACTGAACAAGGAGCTAGGTGTTACAGTAAGTCTCTGTCAGTAATGCTGGCTAAACACTTGTTATCCTGAGCAAATGGATAAATGCGGCTGAGTGGCATCACATGCGTTTTATTCGCTTCTCCTTTTCTCTTCTCTCCTAATCTCCACTGTGGAAATAAGGATTGCTGAATCCACTGAGTCTTTCCCCATTTAGTGTCAATATCCAATTGCTTCTGTACTATTATCTACTGCTTTATCAGTCTGGTTTTACATGACTCATAAAAAAGCTTTCATCACTTTCTTTGTGAAATAATTCATCGGTCTCCTAGACAACATGACAGCTGTACATGGGTCCTAAAACTAAGCAAGAGGAGCTGTATTCTAATTCGTTTGTAAAGACATCCTGTGAATAAACCTGGCTCCACAACTTTTCTCTTCACATATTTTAACTACCATCAGATAGTTATCAAACCTCTGTAGTACAGCTAAATTCTTCTTTATCTAGTCCTTTTCCCCTCATTATCTTGTTTGAATGTAAATGCAGTTCCTGGTTAGAACCAGAAGCTGAGTGCTGTCACTAGGTAATTTTTAGTCTCGTTCGACACTGAAGTGACTAAGCATTTCATTTTAACCCAGATGATCCCAGCTCTTCGTTGAAAGTTGCTAAGGTAGATTTGGGACATTTTTCTAACCACACCAAGTTGCTCTGTTTTCTCTCAGTTTCCTGTGTAGGTCTTCCTCATTCAAAAAAGCCCTTCCTTTGGCAGAGTATATTGGATCAGATATTAAATTTTTTAATGACTGGTACTTGTTCTTGTTAAATCAGAAATCCAACAAACCCAGGCAGAGAGATTCCTAGTTGTGCAATAAATGGTCCTTGTTTAAGCCAAGATTGTAGGTGTGAGCAAGGGCTTCTACAGAGCTGAAGTTGCAATGCTGTTTAGTTTACCAGTAACCACACATTCGCTGTAAGTCTTCTGTGGTGTATACACTGTGGCCCAACTCCTAAGAGGTTGCTTAAGCAACTAAGTGGAAATTAGAAATACCATTACTCATGGATTTGTGATGAAACAACATACTCAAAGTGATGACCAGGATGTGCATTCAGCATCTCTGAAATTCAGCCATGATCAGGAACTTGAGGCGAAGCTCTATTATAAAACAGGGTGAATCATGAAGAATAAAATTGCCTTGAAGTTCTCTCAGTTAGAGGCCACTGGGAGCTTGCCATGTGTATGCAGAAATAACCAAAAGTTGATTCATCCTTGTCAAGATTTGAACTGCTACTCTGTCGTATATGAAACTTGAAGTTAGTTGATAATTATTTATGTAGGCAAACAGTAGTGTGTTATAGTTTTATAACATGGGGACTCAAATCAACATAATAGAAAGAAAGAAGCAACTAGAAAGAAAAATCAGTGAATTTTGAGGGGATAGCATCTTTCTTTCATATCTTACTTACTACTGAAAAAATGCATCAATACAGGCTGGGGGTCAACCTCCTGGAAACCAGCTCTGCAGAGAAGGATCTGGGGGTCCTGGTGGACAAAAAGCTGTCCATGAGCCAGCAGGGCGTCCTTGTGGCCAAGAAGGCCAATGGTATCCTGGGGTGCATTAGGAAGAGCATTGCCAGCAGGTTGAGGGAGCTGATCCTGCCTGTCTGCTCTGCCCTAGTGAGGGCTCACCTGGAATACTGTGTCCAGTTCTGGGTTTCTCAGTACAAGAGAGACATGGAGCCCCTGGAGCAGGTCCATCGGAGGGCAACAAATATGACTAAGGGCCTGGAACATTTCTCTTACGAGGAAAGGCTGAGAGGGCTGGGCCTGTTCAACCTCAAGAAGAGATGACTGAGATGAGATGACTCATAAACATTAATGTTTATGAGAATCTGAAGGGATGGTGTCAAGAGGATGGAACCAGGCTCTGCTCTGTGGTGCCAAGCAATAAGACAAGAGGCAACAGGCAGAAACTGATGCTCAGGAAGTTTCATCTGAATATGAGGAAGAACTTCTTTACTCTGTGGGTGACTGAGCACTCAAACAGATTGGCCAGAGAGGTTGTGGAGTCTCCTTCACTGGAGATATTCAAGAACCATGTGGATGCAACCCTGTGCCATGTGTTCTAGGATGACCCTGCTTGAGCAGAGAGACTGAACCAGATGATCCACTGTCGTCCCTTCCAACCTGACCCATTTTGTGATTCTGTGATTCTGTGAAGTGGTCCCAAACAGACAAATATAAATATAGACTTCTGTCATTGAAATTGAGATTCAGTGCTATAACATGAATCTGTAACAAAATGCTTATTAAGTAGAATTAAGTAAAATGCTTTGCTTAATCAGGAAGATGATTGCCTAACTGTGGACTTTGAACTATTTCCATTGCCTTTTTAAAAAAGAAAACTTAGTATCTTAGTGTTTTCCCCTCCTGAAATACTTTTATTCTTCTTTAAATGGGGCCATCACTGGGAATTGCTCAGCAATGCCCAAGGAATGCACAAAGCAAGAAATGGTGTAATGCAAGCATGCATTTTGCCCTCCCTTTAAAACATACTACCTATTAAAGATAAAAAACACACATCTTATTTTAGCCCCAGATCATTAGTATTTCACCCGTTCAAAGATGGGAGAAACATTCATTCAGACGTTAAGGAATTAGTTCATCTACAAGAGGGAAGAACAAAATGCTGCTACTGAAGGGAAAAAAAAAAAGGGAGGGGAATGTTAGAAATGAAACATAATATCCCTCCGGCTATTATGTTACCCACTTGTGTTTTTGTTAATATTCAATATTTCTTCTTTTAAATTGCAACTTGTATGCCTTGTATTTTAAGGCATCAAATTATACTGCCATACTGAGGATTATTTAAGCAATCCCAGTAAGTAGGTCAGTCAGTAATTTACTCTTGGTTTATTAGAGGGTGCTAAAAGAAAAGAGCAAACACCGTTATTTGTTAAATGAACAGCTGGACCCAAATTGTTGGGGGAGAAAAAGCCATTAGTTGAGAAAGTGTTTTGTTAAGATTTCTAGCATAATGAAAAATATGGCAAAATCTTTGTTTACCACACAAATTTATGTAGGGAGCAAACAAAATTAGAGCAGCTTCCTTTGCACAGCAGGTTGGATTAAGCATCAGGAGCAACAATGCAGAGAAGAGCTCTGATGACCCAGGGGACAAGGTGGACGATGCATTGGGTCTTGTGTAGCCTGATTAGACTGGGTTTTTTTCACAACTATGTTAGCAGTCCAGAAGCTGCCACTGGAAGAAATAAAAGGAAAGGAATCTTTAGAATCACAAAAAAAAATCATTCAGTTATTAATCTGACATACATAAAGGCAAAAATTATTAAATTGTCCTTATGAAACTAGAATAGCCTTCTGGCGCCAGACCTCAGATATTTACTTGGTAACTAATCTCCAATTTTTCAGTGTTCCCACTGGAAATTCTCTCCAGTACTGTAATGCATCAAATGAATTTTAAAGAGAATGTATTGATTTTGACGTGTGGCTGTAGGTAAATATGTAAAGCTAGCGTAAAGCTTTTAAAATACACTGACTGAATGGCATAGAAAGGGTGAAAAGGGCAAAGATTCAGTCTTAAATCTGTCAGATCAGGGCCCTAATACTTATCGTTCCTTCTGAAAGCAATATAAGCAACTCCCCCATGTTAATACTCTGTGGTGAGGGATATTCATGGATAGAGATGATGGTGATGTCCTCTCTGTGCATCATCATCCTCACAGTGACCCAGAATGGGCAATTGTGTACACTAATACTTACCATTCATAACAGAGGTTCTTTTGGCTCAGTTATTTTACAACAGTGTAACTGTGCCTGGACTGTGGTAGTAAACCAAAAGTTTTGCTGATGTTGGCCTAAAACACTTTCTTGAATGTTGGCTTTTCGTTACAGTTTGTCTTTCCTTTGCTTTGAAACTTTGCTCCTTAAAATCAAGTTTTATTCATGAACCTAGCTCTAGCTGGACTTCCTCAGTGCAGGAGAGTGATTTCAAAAGTTCAGTTTCCCTTCTCCACCCTCACAAAGAAATTTTTTTCATAGCCTCTGAAGCAAAAACATAATTAAATTTCCAAATCGCTGCTAGACAGCTTTATGGGAGGCTTAACTTTCCAGAGGAGCCTGCAATAAATCAGAAAGACTTTATTAACAGCTAATTTAAAATATCCCAATAACTTTTTGTATTTATAAAATCACTGAGAGCAAGTAAGATGATCACATCTTTCTGCTATAGAAAAGAGATAATTTTGGGCATTGAGCAAGAAATGGGTAGTCAGAAGGTCAATATTGGGACGGCCTCTGGTCTCTGGTCTCTATGTAGCTTAATTCTCAGTTTTCTAAGTTCACAGCCTGTGGTGGATAACAGGATATTCCTATTAAACATTGGTCAATATTAAGCAGTTACAGAACACATTTTTGAACATATTAGAAAGACCAGCTTCCCGCAGAAGGCAGTATGTCCAAGTCCCCACAGTTCAGAGCTTTAGGAAACTATGGACAAATGAATGCACACAGGCTTCTGAATTTTTAAGGATTCAGGAAAACAAGTAACATATGAACTGAAAATCAGTAAATTAGGGTACCAACCTGATGGGGGAAACACATTTCATCGTAAGTTAATTTTCAAGTCCTGGATCCTTCTCTGGCAACTCTTCTCTTGTGAAGAGTCTATTAGCCCAGATACCTCAGACAGTCTTGTAAGAAGCAGTATCAGCCTCTCTTTTTCAGATAACCAGGAATCAATCCACTTAGGACATCGTGCATCACATTTCATCTGACAATCCAGAAGCCAGCAAAGATTTGTGCACAGCACAAATAGTTGTTTCCTGAAAACACTCTGCCCATTGACTGTTGAAGTTCATGGCTAGTCCTGAGGCACAAGGAGTATGAAAAACGCAGGGTGTGTTTGACATCCTTCAGGTGACACAAGCATGGGCTGCTGTTTTCTCCAAATTCCTAACCTAACTTCATTCCTGACAGCAATGATGACCATGTCTGTGTCCAGGCCCTGCTGCCAGCAGGACAATGCATAACTGACCAAACAAATCAAAACAAGAAATTCAACACCTTGCAGACAGCATGGCTTGCATGGTCTCACTGTTACCTTGAAATGGCTCTAGCACTGAGGAGGGGCTGACAGAAAAACTTAATATTCTCAATTCACTTTGAGATAATAGAGGAAGATGATGGAGTCAAAACAGGTAAATAAAGCTTACTAGAGTCTTCTGCCAAAAAGTAAGGCCATCAAAGAACATGATGTCTGAGCATGTCAGTATTTCCACGGCCAAGAGAATCAGAGAGAGATGACCCAAAAGGATCAAGTGTTGACCACAGGCAGCCACAAAACTAATGCAGTCTCCCAACTTTGTACAGGGTACACAAACTTATCCACACTCCAGAGAGACAGAGGGTGTCAGGCATCCTGAAGGATGAATCACCTTTCTTCACAATTCTCTCCTAAAATAGGAGGATTATGAGTAGACTCATAAATAAGGTTGCAAACACCAGGAGAGCAAACAAGGATCTAGTAATCCCTTGTTTGAAAGCAAGCTCAACCCTGTGCTGCCCTCCCTCCCACAGAAAAGGGCACTGTCAGTCTGTCTTGTACACCTAACATCTCACCACAAGATGTTACAGAGACAGTCCATTAACAGTTTCCCTCTGCAAAATTCCACTTAAGAAAACCTTTTACTTCAAAAGAAACTGAAAATTCCAATAAAAATCAGATCATCTTACCCATAAGACATGACAAAAATTTTCCACAAGAAACAGACAGAGGAACAGTTAGACTAAGGCAGCAGGATTTTACAAAATGCCTGCTCTATAGTATCTATCTGATATTATGAATCCCTAAATTACTGGCTTATAACCTGTGGAGTTGCCATTCCCTTACACAGCAGAGAGGAATATGGGCTAGAACATGCTCTAGCAGAACAACTCAGTAGTACAGCACTTAGGCACTAGCCACAAAATGCTGCCAAAAAATACACCAAAAGTAGAACCACTCCTGCCAGTCCTGCAAATAGCACCTTCTTGTACTTTAACCAAACACTCTTTTCTGCCTTGAGTAAACAAATGTATGAGGAAAAAATTAACAACTGAGAGAGGTTTGTTGGTTTGGGGTTTTTTCCTTTTTTTATGTCAAGTTTAAGTAACAGATAGATTGGTTCTAGACTTATGAGTTCTCAATTAGGAGGGGCCATTTGGCTTTAAGAGCTTACAGGGACTGTAATTAGACCACTGCTGTTTGCTTGTCAGATATGGTAGTAACCTAAAGTTTCATCCCCAACACAAAGCAGTTGGAATAAGAATGCAAAAGAAGTATCTGTGTTTCTGTGTGAATGCAGAAGGGGTCGCATGAAATCCACACATAGAGCTTGAGATCAAAGATGCAACAGCATTACGAGGAGTATCTATCGTGCAACCCGAGGATTACCAGATGGTCAGAGCAGCTCTGACAAGACAATGATTGGGGGAGGGGGCATCAGTGTGAAGTGGCCTCTTTGGGGTAAGGATGCATTAGACTGGCCAACCCTGTTCTTGGCAGAAGCCAAGAGCGCACCTGCATCAGATATTAGGTGTTACTACGAAAAAGTTAAGAAAAATTTATATTATTTAACCATAAAGGAAAGAAGGCTAAGACTTTTCTGGGAGATATAATAATAAATAACAAGTTCTGATTTCAGTCATGCAGTCCTTTAAAGTCATTGCTCTTACATACGAGCTCTACGGCTTTCTTGGAGAGGGGAACACACCACCGAAAGAAAAGCTGGACTGGAGAAAAAAAGGTTATTCTTCTTTGCTTCTCAGTTTCAGCACAGAAGCTGTTTTAAAGAGAAGAATAAACTCGCTGTATTTCTTGAGGCAGCTGAGGAAAACCTTCAGGGTTTGCTGTCAAGGTGCACTAATCTCTCTGCATTCAGCACAACACTGCACATGCAGCAACATCTTTGGCAGCTGGGCCTTACACACAGTGTCCTTTATGCATGGGAACACAAGGCAGCCCTTAATGCCCAATTTCAAGACTGGAATTCTATTGTGGGTACATAAGGCAGAATCTATCAGACTTAGACATTTAATAAGACATTGCTCTTACCCTCAAGGTCTTCAGTGAAACCAGCACCTTCCCAGTGCCTTCAGCTTTGCCTAAATCACAAGCTGTATGCATCCTGCAGCCACCTAGACTGCTGTTCCCGGCCATGTCGCCTACAGATTTGAACCCAGTAGCCTTTTCTTGGGACTAAGCATTTATTAGCTGCCTGGCAGCCAGAAAGTAGGTTTTTTTCCAGGATGATTGGGATGTGAAGAAGGCTGCATTGATAGACTGGGCTCTGATTCCTTGAGAGAGAACCATCCCCCTCTGCTCATGGCAGGTCAGGCAGATATGTCCTTTCATGCTGGCAGACATCTGTTAGGGAAGCAGCTTTCTGAACAATGGTAAAGTGCACTTCATGTTCCTCTTCATGTGAAAAACCACTGACTAGAAAAGCCAGCGCTCCTTAAAAGAAAAAGGGGCTTCCCATCAATATTCAGAAAGTTCAAGAAAAATTTCCCCTATCATCAGATATTCTTTTGTATCCAGATAACAGAAATGAGAAAAGACAGCAAAGCAGAAAACGCAAAATTCCTTTCCTTTCTGTATGTAGACACGTGCAAACATCTACTCTGATCACACCATCATTATTCTCACTAATCCTGAACATGGAGATTCCTTGTTTATCCTGACGCACCACTGACCAAGTTTCTCTGTTCCTCTCCACCTCCCCTCAGAGGCATATTAGAGTTCTTCAAAGAAGTAAATGGGTTTGGCATTTAAGTGACTGGCCTTCAGCTACAGACTCAGAGCCCTGAATCATGTCAGCCAGGCCTGCCCTCAGTCTTGGAGCACAGGCTGTTTCTTTGTCAATGCTAATGCAGCATCTGCGCACCGGGGCCTCCTTTCTGCTGCTGGTAAAACTACACCCTCCTATAGTGCTGATTCGGGTCTTCAAAACACACAGAAATTTTAAGAAAGCCAAACTTGCCAAACCAGTCTTCATCTTACAAGACCTGTCGCTGCACTTCCATGACCATGGTTACTTCTGTCAGAAGACTGAGAAGGAATATCATAAAGTTACAGCAAATCAAATAATAATGTGGGTACAACTTTTTTTCCAGGTCATCCAGAAAGCTGGATGCAAGTTCATTATTCCACTAAAGGGAAAGGAGAATGTGAGAGGCTGAAATTCAGGAGGACCTTTTACTTCACTGTAATGCACTTTTTAAACATTCTGAAGTCATTGGAATAGACTTCATTAACTTAAATGTTTCACATGCAAAACTTAAACAGCATTGATGCATCTGTCATCCCAGTCCTTCCCTAACCTTTAATGGCACCATTTTCAGCAGGAGGATTTTATATTTTCATAATGCTTCCTCTGTAAAATGCTAGCAAAGTGCTACAGCTAAGTGGAAAAGCAGACAGATAGCTTTTGAGATTGACCAAGAGGAAGGTGTCTTCTGCAGAAGTCAGAAAAATAGGCAGGCATACCTAGAACACATTATAGACCTTTTTTTTGAGTTTGTCTGATTATATGCTTCTGTCATTTAAAAGTATTAGCCCACTCATCAAGTTCAGAGCTTGCAATCCTGCCTCTTACACCTACCATTTTCTGGTTTCACACAAATGCCAAAGTCATAAAGATGGAGCCCGTAAAGGAGCGGAAAAAAAAACCCAAACCAAAAACCAAAAAACAAAAACAAAAACCAAACCAAAAACAAAACAAAACAAAACAAAAACACACACACACACACACAAAAAAAACAAAAAAAACAAAAAAAACAAAACAAAACAAAAAACCAAACCAAACCAAACAAAAAAAAAAACAAACACCTTTCAAGCCAAAAAACCTTGTTGCCAAGGCAAAGCCCAGTCCAGATGTGTTGGTAATTTCACACTTGCCTGTATGAAAAAATGAGTACAGAAAAAATTTCCATCTCTTGCCTTCCATTCTGCCTCGATGAGTAACACAGTCTTTCCACAGCTTAAAAACAGAGGCCTCAAACCACCTCCATATACATCCATGGCAGTAATCAGATATTTTTTTCCAAGCTTCAGTTCTGGACAGAGATGAAAGAAGAGTGAAAAGGCCTTTTCCAGTGACATATTTCAATATGTTTTACAGTCACAAGGAAGCAGGTCAATTAAGACAGTTCCTGAAGTGATAATAGCTGAGGCAGATTTACTGCATTGCTCTTTGGAGTCCAGGAAGACTTTCTATCATATTTAAGGAAGACATCTTACCAAAGCTGTAATTCCATTGCACTGAGATATACATACTTATTACAGGCACACTGAGTGAAAGCCTCAAAAATAAGCACAGACAAATGATCTATTTTTTTTTCACTCTGAGTGAACAAATTATCCACCATAGGGACTTTAGCAGAGCTCACCACAGCACAAAGTAGCCAATTGGGCATTATGACCAAAATTTTGAAAAGCAGATAGAGACAGAGCGCCCACTTTGTGATATTTTACAGTGATCTCTGATTTCCAAAGAGCAGAGCAACAACTTCTCTCAATTAGCCTGAGTTTGGCACCTTAAATGGATAGTGATTCCAAAAAACCAAAGCAAAGGTCACAGAAAATTCCACCTCTACAGAGTGAATTTGCCTTGGACCTTTGTGAACCTCTCCTGATGCTGATCAAGCACTTCTTTAGGGCCAACATCCTGTAAAGTGGTGTGACACTCCCATCTGCAGAATTGTAAGGGTGGTACAGCAAAACCAATACTTTGCACTGTAGAGTTGTAGCAACAGAGAAACACCAACATTCCTTATGTCTTTCAATCTGAAATAAAACTGAAATGGTTTTGCCCACATAACTCATAGTTGGTACTGTATCCAAATGCCTTAGAAAAATTGGCTGGCTTTGAAAGAGATTTTTTCTGGCTTCCTTCCAGCCTGGTCTCAAAGCTACCTCCATAAGACACAAGCTTCCAATGTAACAGAGAGGTAAGAAAAAAAGATACTCAATAATTGCATGTCTCAATCCTGAGACATTTTCCACTGTTGCAGGTGTTGATTGAACATCTAGTCAAAACTTACTTCAACTCATACTTTTCATTCTTCCCCAAAAGAAGAAGAAGCCAAAAGAGCAGATTTTTTTTTAACTCCTCATCCTTCCCTCCCCTAAATTAACCTTTTGCATGCTTCCAAAATGTGTAATCACACGGTAGAAGACATTTTTCCCTTTTCTGAGCAAGCAATGAACACAGTAAACTCTATTCTTCTTGATGAAAATGATGCAGAGATACACTCAAATTATTTTTGTCACTTGACAGAAATGCTCTATTTTCCTTTTTTTTTCTTTTTTTTTCCAGTGGAGGAAAAATTCTTATGTCAGCCCTGGGACATGAAGTCAAAATTACAAGTGCACAAATTATCCATGTCACCGCACCATTTCTGGGTAAGGCAGCCTTTCTGGAAACAATAGCTGGGGCTTGAGGTATCCACAGGGAAAACAGAACATCGTGCTTGATTTAATGCCCTTCTCTTGGGATTTACTCTTGGCAAAGTGCCTGTGTGGTTTATGTCAGAAGGGATGCATGATTTGCATGTGGATCCAATGCTCACTGTGAGGTAATTCTTTACTGCTGATGGAGCATAAAAGGACTCCGCATTCCATGAATTAAAAAAACAAAAAAAAACCCAACCTAAAAAACACCTGAGAACCACCTTCCATCAGGAGAAAACCAAAGGCCTGACAGGCTCTGGTAGGAGAGGGAAAAAGATGAATACTCACGTAATTCTCCAACAAATCCAGAAGCAGTGATAAGAAGAAATTAGTATTAGGTTCTATAATCAGATAATGGTAGAACAGTGTCAGTGCATGAAAATCTGCAAAGAAGAATATGAAACACATTTTTGAGTCCTTTTTTTGCCCTTTTTCTGCTCTTTGCATAATTTTAGAAACAGACACTACTTTTTCCAGGTGTGAGATAATTAATAGTAGTAATTTAGATGGACAAATAACACTTTGAACAGCATGCTTAGCTGGAATCAGATCATTACCCATCAGAAATTTTCCATGATCCTGTACTTTAAAAGACAAACCAAAGCAACAAAAACACAAACAAACAAACAAAACCCAACAAAAAAAAGGAAAACCAACAACAACAAGTAAAACAAAACACCAACCAACTTAACTTGAGGTTGAAAAGGAAAGAGATGGATTCAGATACAATTCAAGAGGAAATGAAGGACTGTGTTTCAGAACTGACCTGGAAGTTGCAAATCATGGGCAGACTGTGGTCCAGCTGGTCATCTGCTACATGCATACTTCCTACAGCTAAAGGTAAGCCTGAAGAATCAAGCCTTCTAATATATGCTGCTGCAAAACCATAAGCAATTTTAAAAGCATCCAGAGGTGAGCATTTCATTCTAGAAAGCAGAGGGGCGGGGGAAGAGAGAAAAAAATAGCCATTTTTTAAACACCTTTTTGATACCTTTCTGTGCATTTGTATAATATCTAACATAGTGGGATCCTCATGTGATTGGACTTTGTCCATGACACTGTAGGATCAATATCAGGCTTACTGAAATTAGTAAACTCATAATTAATTGAAGGGGCTTTGCCTCAAGGCAGCGAACAATTTCTGGAGCCTGTTTTTCTTCAAACTCTAACTTTTGTTTTCTGTACAAATACTGCCTTCTTGCTATTCATATCTCTTATGCAGAGACAGGCCAGACAGACAGACATTGGTGAAGGAAAGCAGGAGTAAAGCAGTGTTTGTTTGGTAGCAAAGCAGCATTCCTTGCGGCACTCTCCCAAGGACTTGTAAAATCTAACTATCAACAAATAAAACTAATCTCAGAGAAGAGAGGAGAGAAGAGGGAATGCTGGAAGGGTTTTCACTGGGATCTAACCAGCATCCAAACACTTGCTGTGAGTTCTCTCAGGAAATTCTGCATCTTTAGCAAATATAATGTGCGTAGTTATTTGCAAATTAATTCTGACTGTTCCTTCCTGCCATGCAACTCTTCATAATTTATTCTCATCTCCCTTTTTCTCTTCCTCTAGAACTTGCATTACATTTTGGAAATGTACCCCATGTTTGAGAAACAGGATTTAACATCATCCTAATCAGCTCCTAATTTTTGGGGAGGAGGAAAAAGAAACAGAAATTAATATTATTTCATTTGCTTGCATATGCCAACATGTTAGAAGGGTGTGATAAAACTGGGATCCATATTCAGAAAATTTTGATTTTCGCCATACAGGAATTCTGTGGAGCAAAGGAAGGGTTTTCTCTCTGAACAGAATAGTCTCTTCCCTGTACACAAATAATTTTGGTTTCCAGGCACCTTTTCTAGCCTTCTGTATCTGTTGCCTTCTTCCTAAACAGAAAAAGCCAGTTATTATTAGAGAGAACACTTATTCCTGTTTGTCTCTCTACCATTTCCTATCTTTTTGTGCTGGACACAGCTCAGTGTGCACAGAAGCAATGAATACAACATTGAATGACACATCTGAAGATACTGACATGATTTATATTTGACAGTGGGGGGGAAACAAAACCTAAAACAGGACTTATGCAAACCTCTGCAGATATTGATTAGACTGTTTCAAAAATAATGGAAAGAGTTGCTGTTGATAAGCATCAGTGGAGAATGTCTGAAAAATCTGCCTTTAGTGCAGTCAGGCAGCTGAGCTTTTATAGTCAGCATTTCCTCACTGTGCCCCTGTCTTAGAGTCACAGAAGAGATCCCTACAATAATCAAGAAATACAAACCTACACAGTTTATAAATAAAAATCTGCAAACCATAAATGAATACAAGGATGTAATTCAGTCTAGGATTTCTGCAGCTGTTAATAAATCACTCAAGCTGCACTCTGGCAGCTTATGACATCAGCAGATCCCCTCAAGTGAATTACAGCCATTAATTTACACAGAGCAGGCCATCTATCATCTATTATTGACCATCTGCTACTAAGAATATGTACATTTTTGATAAATTATTAAGATTTTGGCGGGAAACATCTTTAATTTTATTCCTACATATATTCATCCGGGATGTTCAACTTTGGGATTGTAACTGAAGCCAACTTGTGACACCAGCCAGAGGTGATTACACCTTGACTGTCACAGTCTACCTCACAGCACCTTTATAGAGGCATGGTGGATCGTGCTGAAGGCCCTGCTCCTGCACAGAGGGAAGGGAACAATCCTCTCAGAGGTGTCACAGGAGGGTATGTTCTCACCCAGCATACAAAGGAAACAAATTCTCATGTGACCATGCCAAGAGGAAAGTGTCGTTCACAATGTGGAGCTTTGCATATGATCATTTCTTCCCAATAGTGAAAATAAGGGCTACAGAGCATCTCCTTGCTGTGCACAGAAGATAAAACATCACCATGAATGCAAGACCAAACTCATTACACCTGATGATTTACTTTGCCTCCTTCCTTGTATTTCTCTCTGTTTCCTTGTAGTTCGCTCAGTGATATTGCTGGGCTTGGAAAATTGGCATAACTGGAAGTAAGGGCTTCGTCACAGTACTTCCAGTCTAAAATTCCAAAAAAAGTTCTATGTAAGTCACAGCACAAGTCACAGTGTGCTTTAAAACTTCTGTGGCATGAAGGTGCCTTATAGCCTGGCAGGCCTGCTAAAGAGCCAGAACATGTATGACAACCCTGCTTTGACACTGGCACAGAAACACTCCCAGACGTCTGTTTCAGAACTGCTTACGCTGGGTCTGCGTAAAAGCACTACAGAATAAAAGAAAAAATACCCAAATGGCTGAGTAGAACTGTCAGGCAGGTGATGGACTTTTCAATTGTAGTTATATGTTTGTAGATCTCCAAATTAGCCACAGTATTTAGCTCAGATTTGCGAATAAAGTAAGAGTGGACACACAGGCACAAAACATCATTTGCTCAGCTAAAGCTGTATCTTTTTCAGCTTAAGCTGGATTTGGCTTCATATCAATAGAAAGGTTTTGTTGCAGAGGTGGTCTGGAACAGGGAGGCTTTGAGCTGGATTCTGGCTCTGCAGCCATGAGCAGGAATCTGGACCGACACAAAGCCCCAGCAATTGCAAAGCACCAGCAAGTTCTACATGTAACTCAAGTCCAAAGTTCACCTTTCTGCTTCTTAAAAGACATGGTTTGTACAAAACCCCTCATCACATAAATATTTTAATGACTACAATTTTTCAGTAACAACTGGATGACCAAAAATGTTTGCGATATTAGGATTGTACTGTCATAGGACATGGGATGTTGAAAATGTAAAAACTATTCCCAAAGTGGGAACATCTACAAAATCTGCAAAAAGAAATTTTTTTATAACTGTAATAATTTAGGAAGGCTACTTTGGGAACAAAGACTAATGATTGTTGCCAATGCACATTGAAATAAACTTACCCATTGTCCTGTGCATGCTCAAAATCTTTCCATCTAATAGTACCAGAAAAAAACTCTCCAGCAGAAGTCACAAAATCACTATAGACAACTTGAGTAACATGTGACTGACTGGAATTTTTACACCTTTAACAAATAATGCCATCATGACCACCCTTGGATAATTAAGTAGATAACAATAAAGGTTTATTATCTGAGATTTTTCACATTATGGTGAGGGTTTAGGCTGATGCAGTAGCATTAATTTAGAAAGTGAAACCAATGTTGAAACTACCTAAGGTTTGTTCACTATAAAAAACACAATTAATTTCCAAAATTACATTTAGATGGAGATACTTGACATGTATCTGCTGGTTTCCAGAAAAAAAATAATGGGCACATGTTTAACGTAGTAAATTTATTCTTGAAGCATCCTCTTTGACCATGGTTTGACCACCCAACTTCCTTATTTTCAAAAACATTGTTTTATTGAATCAAAAGCCTATAATGGAAGAGTGCTATAACGTAGAAGAGTGCTATAACATAGAAGAAATAACAAACCCAACTGTAATTAAACTGGAAACAGTGTTTATTTTTTTATTTATTTAACTTTATAACTTTTACCAGCATAGTAGAGGAAATAAATCTTAAACTAATGAATTCTGAAAAAAAAGTATCATCCTTTCAGATGTAGCCAGGGCTTTGTTACCAGATCACCTGCTGGACTCTATCGAAGGGATATAAATGTGTTATTTTAAATGTGTGCTGCTTCAACCACATTAAGACTCACCAACCATTGTTGGAACTATGAAAAATTCTCCTTGCTGTAGGGACTGAACTCAGCATCTCCCAGTTTAGCAGTATCTAACCTTCCAAGATGACCGTAGCTATTCCCATAAATATACAGAGCAACCTGGTACACTATAAAACAATATACACAAGTTGTTACTGATATCACAGTGTCACGCCTTGTGATGCTTCTGACAGTCCATTCCAGCTTGAATTAAATCTTTCAGAGGTTTATAATTTATCTATAGAAGTCTGTGTTAATCTGGTTTAACAACTGGGCAGGCAAAAAAAATCTCAGCTTCAGAGGAAATTTCTTGTTATGGAATTATAGTAAAATCAATTTCCCTAGCGATTTAGCTTGTTGAGACACACGACCTTTCCAATATCATCTCACTTGTGATATTAAAGCAAAATTAAACAACGTCATATGCAAAATTATATTTTATTGAAAATCTTTAGCATCCTATTATGAACAAAACTGAGGATTCGGTACTCCTGGTGAGTAGCTGTTGACAGGAGAGGTGTTACACGGCAAATCCATTCCTCTTCCACAGACGTTTCTGGTTACTTTAGACCAAGTGCAAACAATCTGAAAGCTTTAGGAAACGTATAAAAATAAAGCTGGTATTTGCGAACAGTCCATTCTGTTATAAGCACATCCAAAATACAGAAGAGATAACATGAAACATTAAGCCCGTCGTAAAATTCCTGAACGTCCAGCTTTCCTGAATTCCCAGCTTTCCAATCCCTGTGAACGCCCAAGCGCTCAGCAGCTACCGCACTAAAAAGTCTTTTTCCCCACCAACGCGTTTAGCTCAGCCTGTTCCTGAAGTAGGACGGTATCGCGACCGCCCCTCCCCGCCCCGCTATCGCGACAGGGCGCAACAGCCACGCACCGCCTTTGTTCGGGGCCCGGCGGCGGCGCTGCCCCGCCCCGCCGCTGGGGGGAGCCCGCGGCACCGCCCCGCCGTGAGGGGCGCGGGCACCGGGCACTGCCTCTGCCCCCGGGGCTGCCCCGGGAGGGGACGGAGGGAGGTGCCGCCCCAGCCCCTCCGGCCCGCGGGGGCCATTTTTAAATGCCTCTGTCAGGCAGCGGCGCCGGGCGAGCAGGTGCTGGAGTCGCTGAGGTTGCGGTGCCCGCTGCCCGCTCAGGCAAGGCAGGACGCGCTGTCCCCTCACAGACCCCCGGGACAGATGGGTAAGGGGCTCCAGGAGGCGACAGAGCCACAAACACCGCAGCCCCATCCCGGCACTCGCCCCGCGGCAGGGAGTCCCCCGCGTTTAAAGGGCAGCTCCGCGGAGGGATCCCGCGGCCGGCACTTCTTCTCCCACACACGACCGTGCGAGGCGACCCGGGCCTCGTTCTCCCTCCCTCCCTTCCTCCCTCAGCGGGATCCCTCCGCCACGCAGGGCGGCCATGGGGCCCGCGGCCGCCGCCGTCCCCGCTCCGCGGCCGGACGCGCTGCCTCGGCTGCCCCCGCGCCGCCCGCGGTGAGGCGGCGGCGGTGGCAGGAGGCGGCGGCGGGAGCGTCGCGGCTGGGGGCGGGTGGTGTTTCCCTGCGAGAGGTGTATCCTTCCGCGGCGGCGGGAGTTCGGCGGCGACGGGTGTTCGCGGTGTCCCTCCGCCGCCGGGAGCGCAGGGGCACTCGGCGTCTCCCCGGACGGGGCGAGGAGGTCGCGGGATCCGCTGGGAGGAACAAGAAGAAACTTCGGGGCGCGGCGACCGGCGCGACGCCCGCCTGGCTCGGCAGCGCGGCGGAACGAGGGCTCCCCGCAGGGAAGGAGAAGAAGGAGGAGGAAGCGGCGGCCGGTCCTCGCCGCCACCCCGCGGGGTCTCTGCGGGGGAGCCCGAGGGACTCTTTCTCGCGGGGCGCGGCGGAGGGATCTCCAGACGGCTCTCCCCGCCGCGTCCCCCCGGTGCCGCTAGCCCCTCGGCGCCGCCATCTTGGATTTTAATCCGCCATTTTTTTCCTCCCCCCACTCGGAATTATTTTTTATCACTATCGCCGCTTTTTTTTTTCTCCCCCCCCCCTTAGTTTTCCTCCCCGCTCCGCCTCTCCCTCACCCGATCTTCGCTTTTCCCCCATCAGCTTCCTCCCTTTCCCTCCCCCCCCCCCCCCGCTGCCTTCCCTTTGATGATTCATTTTCCCCCCGTGGCAGCGGGGGCAGCGCCGGCGGTGAAAGACTCAGCGCGGGGCGGTGAGTGCGGGTCTCTGGTAGGGGGTCTGTGTGTGCTCTGCGGGGCGGGAGAGCCGGCGGGGCCGTGAGGGGGCTGCGCCTCTCCGCGGGGGGGGGGCGGTGAGGGGCCGCGCCCGGGGCCCGGCGGCGTGCGGGGCCCCGCGGGCAGGGCGGGGGGGCCGCCAGGGCACTGACAGCCGCGGGCGGAGCGGGGGCCCGCGGCCGGAGGGACGGCTGCGGGCGGGGCCGCCACCCCGGGGCCGGGGGCGGTGGGGGCCGCGCCGGGCCGGGCCGGGAGGCGAACGCCAGAGGGCAGCACAGCGGGCGGGGGCGGTGCCGCCCGGGCCGGGGCCGGGCCCGCGCCCCTTCCGCCCGGTCAGCCCGGCTGCCGTGCCAGGAGTTTCAGGTCTGGTTGGAGTGACCCTCCCGAGCTTGCCTCAGTTTGCTGGGCATCCCTGAGGTCTTGGGTTGTCTATTATTATTATTATTATTATTATTATTATTATTATTATTATTATTATGTGTGTGTGATTTTTTCATCGGGGAATACAAGCTTTCAAGGAAGGGGGTAAGGCGAGTCTTTGTCCAGCATCTGTGTCTCAAACTTTAACGTCAAGTTACCTCCGAGGCGTTACTCTCGGAAGCATTAAAAGCGTGGGGTGAACGGAGAGGGGGGCAGAGTACGGGGTGTTTTGTTGAGGTGTGTCACAGGCAGCGTGAGAACCTGAAATGCAGAACTTTGTGGAGTTTTCTAGTGTGTTGGATTCAGGCAACACGTCTCAGGACAAGAGGACATAGTCTTAAGCTGCACCAGGGGACGTTTAGATTGGATGTCGGGAAGCATTTCTTCACAGAAGGGGTTATTAGATGCTGGAACGTACTGCTCAGGAAGGTGGTGAAATCACTGTCCCTGGAGGTGTTTAAGGAAAGACTGGATGTGGCACTTAGTGCTATGGTCTGGTTGACAAGGTGGTGTTTGGTCATAGGCTGGACTCGATGATCTCAGAGCTCATTTCCAACCTAATTGATTCTGTGATTCTGTGTTATGAGATGGCAATCTGATCGAAGTGTTTAATAGGGTAACTATAAATACACAGTGTGAGGTTTTAATCACTGAGGTTAAAATGTATTGTAGGATAAGTTCACACGGAGCCATGACTTGTTTCCATAATTTAGTCGCTAGAGCTCTGGATGCATCCGCTTCGGTTTTCCTTAAAACTGAACTTTTCTCTTGAGTTTTCTGAGCTTTCTTCCTTGCAAGTAACAATGTGTGAAGAAATCAAGGCTTATTTGATTGAAAAGTGAGATTTTATTGGTTTTTATTTTAATCAGGCTATTTTGTTATTAGGACCAGATAGACACAGACATCTCTGCTTTACACCCATTGGAGCTCACAAACTGGAAAATCAGATTTATTTAAAGCAGTTGCTAAATGTATTGCATATTAAATGAAGGAGTAGGATGATGTATCCTTGTATACTCAGTAACAGGACTCATCAAGGCTCTTGAATACTTGTTTTGCTCTGTTAGCGCTATCCTGTTCCAGGACTACAATTCCCAGTATGCTCTTCAGTTCAAACAGCACTGTGCTTTAAAGCAACAGACAGTTCAATTAACATAGTAAGTGTAAGGTGGGATAGTTCTGTGCTCAACAGTGAATCCAGAGCTGTGATTTGAGAATGCAGAGCATTTGGGAGAAGTCCCAGCTTCAGTTCTCCTGACCCTGTGTGTTCCCCCTGTCCCACAGCATCCTCTTGTGCCACAGTTCAAGGCAGCACCGTTCAGGCTTGTCTGACTCCCCCCTTGCTTCGGTCACCGAACCATTGGAGTCACTTGGCTCTGTATTTGTTTTGTGGGCACAGAGGGAGGATGGCATGGAAGTGGGCACAAGAGTTGAGGAAGCAGCAGGGCTGCTTTTGCTGTTAATGCTGGCTTGGCGTCTTCACTGAACTGTTTGATAAAGCCGTGGTGGGACTGCCCTGAACTGAAGCTGTGTAAGTCATGTTGCTACAGACACACACAGGTAAATTGGCTTGTGGAGACCTGAACTCTAGAGTTGGTGGAAATGTCTGTGTGAATTGACAAGCAGGAGGAAGGAGGTTCTCCCTCTCCTGGAAGCAGTGAGGTTTTGGATTGTCTCTGTGAACGTCTGCTGGAGTTGTTGCAGTCAGGTGGGGGGATCCCACAGGCTTCAGGGAACTTTGCTTAGCCAGTTACTCAGCTTCACCCGGAGAGGGCCCCAGTGGAGGACATGGAGGGGCAGAGGAGCAGGGGCAGGAGCTGCTGAAGCACTTCTGTGTGTGTAATTCCCTCTCTGCCACTCACTTGTGCTGGTACTGGATTGTTTCTGTGCCTGCATTGTGCTTGGATTAGTATCCAAATTGACACACACAAATCACGTGGCTGCAAAAGAACTGGCACAGGAGAAGGGGGGAATGTACAGACTGAGCTACTGATGGGAGACTGAAGCCTGGGTTTGGGTCAGTTTTGGATCCACGTGTGCTTTCACAAACCTGCATCCTGGGGCTGCAGTTCTGTGACAGTGTGTCAAAACTGACTCAGGTCAGTTCAAAATCTTGCAGCCTCCCCAGTGCCACTGTTAATCCACGTACAGTTCTGCACAGAGCCTGTTCTCAGAACTAACTAGCTGAAAAGAAACACTCAAAAAAAAGGGGTTTTTTTCTGGGGGTCTAATTTACTGAGCATTCCAATTTACATCCCAAGGGCAGTAACCAAAATAAGATTTGAGGCTGTTTTGAATAGCTCCCTAAAGCTGTGCAAATTTTCATTCAGCTTTGATTTTGATCAGTCTTTTTTACTCTGGTGATCCTGTAGGAAAACTACTTGCATAGTTTTGCTCTGCTTCCCAAATTCAAAGCTCTGTTGCTTTTTGTAGAGCTATCCATAATGAAACCTACATCTTTCCTCTTGATATCACTGATTTGTCCAGAAGGGCTGAGGCTGCCATCAGTGGGTCTTTTGGGTTTGTTTTTGTGTGTGTCTTATATTTGCTTTAGGCTACTAATAAACAAAAAAGGCAAGCCAAAATTTAGGTGTTTGCGTTCTTAAAAAATATATTGAGAAACCATATTTTAGGAGGAGGTCCTTTGCCTGCCTGTATACTGGAGACCATGGGAAAGGGGAGGATGACCCTGCCTGTTAGTAAGACCTCCTGACCCTAGTGTCTTTGCTTTTGTCCTGGAGAAGGATGAACAAAATCCACTGCTTATCTTAGAAACTGTCCCTGTTCTTTAAGTAATAAACAGTTATATGCAAAGAACTGTGTTATGGAAGACTAAAATAATTGACACTTGAATTTCTTATAGTAACCACTGTTATTGTTGCTATGGTTTAGGGTTTTAATGATTTGGTTTTGTGCAACTTTTTTCCCCCTCACAACAAGAATTTTCTGAATTGATAGATTTCACAGATGAGAACCCAAAATCCAGGAGGCTCAGACAACTTTTGAGATACATTTTAACAACCATAGAATTTCTTTACTCAAATTCATAGTGATTTACTACACTTCCCCGTATAAAAGGACTAAGGCTTTCCAAATGGAATATAAATCTGAATGATACTGTTTAATCAGTCTGGCAGACACTTGTGGGTAACTCTGGCTTTGTGAGTATCTTGGGTGATGGCAGCATTGATGGTGTTTGTGCTTCAGTTGTTGATTGGTGCTTCCAAATGTTATTGAAATGCAAATAATGCCCAGAAAGCGTGTTAATAGATTTAATAAATTTAAATACAGGTAAATGAAACTTGAGTTTTCATCATTGAGAGTACTGTTAAAACGAAATGCCAAATACCTCAATCAGAGGTGCTGAATGCCATTGAGCTATATATTGGCATTTGAGGAAACATGCCTGTAAAACTACCGTAATACCATTATAAAAAACAGTGTAGTTATAAGGAATAGTGGTTAAAAATGTAAAGAGTAGGGTTAAAACAGCAGTGTGGACATTTACTTTGAAGTAAAAAAGGTCCCTTGGAAGCTCTAATTGTGCTGGTAAACTTAACAGTGTAGATAAACCTGAAGTCATAAGAGGTCCATATGTGGTGTTATATTTTTGATGGCAGAGCCCTGTAGCAAGCATTTCGAATTATGTGGTGGTGTAAGTATATGTGAGTTTTTTCTTCAGCAGGAAAGATAGTGTTCATCTCTTGCTTTTCTCCCTCAGTTCGTAAAGGACTTCTCAGCATGAGTCTGATGTGAGTAGTGAGAGCAAATCACATCTGAAGATGTATTAAAGATCACATGGTGGTGATGAATGGGGCATCTCTTGCTCCCTTTTAGGTTTTCTGTTGGTATTAGCAGCTGTGACATTCACAGGGAAAAGAATCCTGTCTTTTGATTCTGGCTTTCGATATCATCTCTTGAAAGCAGTGTTTGTGTATTGAGAGAGGGAATCACAGAATCACAGAATGGGTCAGGTTGGAAGGGACCACAGTGGATCATCTGGTCCAGTCTCTCTGCTCATGGAGGGTCATCCTTGAGCACATGGCACAGGGTTGCATCCAGATGGTTCTTGAATGTCTCCAGTGAGGGGAACTCCACACCCACTCTGGTCAATCTGTTCCAGTGCACAGTCACCCACACAGTGAAGAACTTCTTCCTCGTATTCAGGTGGAATTTCCTGAGCATCAGTTTCTGCCCGTTGCCTCTTGTCTCTGAACAGAGGGGGAAGAAGCACACTTGAAGTCTTCAAGTTGGTAATTTGGCTGCTATTAGAAAATAAAAGGCAGCAATAGATGGAGACAAAGGTTTTCTTGCTCATTAGGCTGCCAGGCTCAAACAAATAATGATTTTTCACCAGAATTTTGGTAGGCTTCACTAAATGATTTAATTTTGCTTGAGGAGGACTTATGTTGCTGTATATATCAATCTATTTTGGAGCGTAAGGAAGTGTTTCTCCTAATGTTTAGTATAGTTTGAGTATTCTTCTATGGCCACATTGCTTCTTATCTTTTGTACCTTTCTTGTCTTTGCTGTTATTGGTTAAGCAGAGGTGTGTTAGCACAGATAGTACTCACCCTCCCCAGCTGGACTTGCGAAAGATGGGTTTCATTCTCAGTGCAAAAATACCTTTCCTTCAGCCAAAAGTGTAGCTACTGTATCTGTTAGTTATCAGGAACAATACCCTATGGAACATTTTCCCTCAGATTGTTGAATACAATACAGTATTCTACAATTAGACTTCATGGTAGACTTCATTCACCTGTACTGCCCTCGAGCTGTAGCACACCACAGGGTGGAGTTCAGTCCTGGTTTACAAAGAGACCAAGACTGAATTTTGTGCAGGTCTTTAATGTAGTTTCTGTTTTAATGCTCTTCATTACCACTATTACAAACAGGGAGTGAGGCTTAGTTAGAGTCTATAGACCTGTAAAATGAATAGATTGGGAAACAGGAAAAGGGAAGTTTAAGAGCGAGTTTGTCATTAAGTGTTTACATGATGGTCAGTCAGTGGCAGATCTTCACAGGGTTGGTCTTCTGAGAGAAGGTGGGATGCTTAACAGGAAAGTTTTGATTGGTTTTTTGGTTGGTTTTGTGGTTTTGTCGGTGATCTTTTTTAGATGTGTGTTATCAGGCAAGCTCTGTGAAGAAAAAAAACCCAACCTATCCAAGGATTTTCTTGGAGGTACTCTGTAAAAGTGTCTGCTTCTGCATATAGCTGAATACAATGAATAGAGTTTTCCCTAGAAAATTTTAAGTTTCTGGCTTCTATTAGGCTTTGTCTGATAACTTCCTAAAGAATTTTGTCAATATGCAGAGTGACTTTTGCATTCTGGTAGTCCAGCTGTTCAGTTATAACTGTCTTAAAAAGCTGTGTTAAAGCTTGCTGGTCCTGTAACACAGACATTTAAACCTCTCTGTCTGTCTCCCCCCTCCCTCTCTCTCCCTCTCCTTTCTTTTTTTTTTTTTTTTTTTTAATCTTGAGGTTAAAACAAATCCTTTCTATGACTAGCAGCAAGGAAGTTGTTTGTCCACCGAATTCTTTTTCCTTATATTGAGGCAGTAGTTGATGTAGCTTTTCCTCAGTATGATTCCGTTACACTTTGTTGATAGGCTTTACTGTCTTTCTGTGACAATTTGTAAAAGGGTCTAAGACGTGTAGATTTCTGGGTCATATGTTCTAGTAAGATGTTTGAGCCAATGCATCTGTTAATATGTGATACACTTGTCTCTACTGTTTTCTCTAATTACCTCAATCTTCTGAATTTTTGTAACTAACTTATTTACCAGTCATCTGGCCGTAAACATTTCTGTAGTTTTCAGTGGCTGGATCACATAGGTGTCTAACAGAAATCTAGTAATTCACTACTCTTACCTGATTAAAAGCAGAATTTCTACAAAAGACAGTATTTCAAACATCTGTTAGTTTGTTGCGACATTGTTCCACCAGATTGAAATGCCTTTTACAATATGCCTGTTACCTGCTGTGAGCAGAGCACTGACATTCTTTTTATAATTACAGTAAAGTGAAAAGGCTCAATTTATTTCTTTGTGAGAATGCAGCGAGGAGGGTGAATTAAAATCAAGTGAATTACTAATGCGTAAATGCAAAAATAACTGTGTAAATCAGTGTCAGATTTTTTCCTGCAAGTTGTACAGAGTGAGGCACAACTGTGTACAAAAACATTATTAGCTTTCTTATGGTTACTTTTACAAAATACATTGAGACTGCTCACAAAAGATAGCATGTGCTTTGCTAGACATTTATGTACTGTAAAATTTCAGCTCTACTTGTGACCCCACTTAGTACTGCCACCTGGAGCCAGGTGTGTTGTGACTGTATTTTTTGTTATATGGAACAGTACAAATAGTAGCCTGGGTCCTTGAGGTCATCACTGAGGGTTTTTTGATCTCTGATTTTTAAATAAAGATTTTACATCTTTCCCCCACCCCATTCAAAAAATGTCTGCTTTCTAATTGGTTTTTTTCCCTTTGTTTTTCTAAACTGTGTTCATCTTTAGTTCTTGAAGGATGCTTTTAAATCTCATTCTTTGCTGTGGAGCTCTTAATAGGTCATGGGGTTTATTTGTTAGGGAATATAATCCTAATTGGATATGTATTTGAAAGTACTC
Source organism: Chiroxiphia lanceolata (assembly GCF_009829145.1). Lineage (NCBI taxonomy): Eukaryota > Metazoa > Chordata > Aves > Passeriformes > Pipridae > Chiroxiphia > Chiroxiphia lanceolata. Next base: position 19,211,160 of record NC_045642.1, on the reverse strand, counting down.
TGGGTTTGGAGTCACATAGCTCTGTGTGTGTTTATCTGTGTGTATGTGTGCTTGTACAGGTACATGTGTGTGTCTAGCCCAGCTCTTAGAAATGAGTTGTCATTAGCAATTTATCAGCTTTAGAATTCAGTCTCTCCTGCCAGTTGTCATTGTAAGTTGTAGGACAATACTTCACCTGTTCACAGTTCCATGTGCTAGGGCTAATGAACTGCTTCTTTTTTTCCTAATGCAAATGCAGATCACCATCTTTTTTCCTCCCTTTCCCCACTTTTTTGTATTATTATTATTATTATTATTATTATGGGGTATTATTATTTTTGTTAAAATCTGTGTCTCGGAAACCGTTTCCCAATAAGTTCTAATCGTGTTTGTTTTACTTCCAGTAGGAATTGGAACTGAATTTATTCATCCACTTCTCCAAGCCTTTTGAAAAGTGACTAAATGCAACTGAGTCAGACTGTCTGTGGGTATGAAGTGGCTGGGAGAATCCAAGAACATGGTGGTGAATGGCAGGAGAAGTGGAAGCAAGTCGTCTAATGACCACGCGCAGACCAAATTGCAGCATGCGGGAAAGGAGAATCCAAAGACAGGCAAAAACGGGGTCGAGAGAAGATCAAGCAGATGTATGTACATGTTTATGCTGCTTAGTGCTGTATGTGATAAATTAATCAGTTTGCAAGTCATACTTCTGTCTTATCTTAATTCATCAGGGAGGTCTGCAGTCAGCATGGAGCTAACATCACAAGTATTAATTATGTTTGTGTTTTTTGGATGTGTTAACTCCCTTCAGATCAGTTTAAAAGTTAAGTAAGAATAACTGGGTGTAAATTAATTTTGAACTCGTATAATTATAAGATACATGGTTGGCCCTAAGTAAAAACAAGTATGATTTGAAGTGGATAACATAATTTGAAGTACTAGCCCAACTTTTGGTGAATGCGCTTGTAGAAGGAAACGCCATTTTTAATGAACATCGATATCACTGTGAAATGGTTTTAAGGAATATGGGGTTTTATTTTTGCTGTTGATCTGGGATGAAGGACTTAACACAAATTCAAAGTCCTAAGTCCTTTATTCAGATCTTGGGAAAGTCAGGTTTGAAATTTCATGTCTTCGTCATGTTTATAGGTCAGAAATTTTAGAGGTAGGCGTGACTGAACTGTGTAGTCTGGAAAGGTGCTTGTAGTTGGGGAAGGAAAGAGAGAAGGAAACCAAAATTAATTAAACCCATAAAATAACATTCTAAAACACTTTCTTCATTGGCTACTACCTAAATCAACAAAAGCAAGAGGGAAAAATTAGCTGCACCTCTGCTTCTATAGGTATTTTATCATCTTCCTTAATCATTTTATATTTTTTGCCTCCAACCTGTGGTTGTCTGTCCCCAAATGTTGCTGGGCTTTATAATGTCCCTTAGGTGATACCTAATTATGCTCTCTTGTTCGCAGGTAGCGGTGCTTCAGGATTTGAGGGTCAAAGTCGTTATGTGCCTTCCTCTGGAATGTCTGCCAAGGAACTCTGTGAAAATGATGACCTAGCGACTAGTTTGGTTCTTGATCCCTATTTAGGTTTTCAGACACACAAAATGAATACTAGGTAACTTGTCTTTATATTTCTAGAAAAGAATTTGTCTTCTTAGTTGGAATTTCTTGCATGTTTAAGAAAGCGAAAAAATGCCAATTTGTAGTAGCTTCTGCCTTTAAAATGGTGTTGCATGCAAGACTGGAACTCAGCACTACAAATGCACACTCTCACAGTGCTCCATCGTAGGTCTTTCCCTTAGCCTCATGTATCTGTGCTGTAGGGCAGGTTGCTACTTGGCACCATTTCCTGGCTGAAACAGTTAATTAATCATAATTTAAACCACTGGTCATTTGAAATGCTTCAAAGAGAGAAGCCACTGTTTGGTGACTTCTCTGTTTATTTCATATGCCTGGATGCCTTTTTTCCCACCCCCCCTTTCGTACTCTTTACAACACCACAAGAAAGATGTAGTTCTGGAACAGTTCAGTGTTGGTGCCACTTGATTCGAAGTTCTTGCAGAGCCATGCTAAAGGAATTGCTACTCAGACATGTCTATATGTATAAGATAAATTTATGTGCCAACTGGAAACTTGCTTACCAGAATTTCACACACTTTTGCACTGTTACACGTCTGCCTGAATACTGCTGGTGTAAATTCACGTGGTGGTCTCAGGGTTTAGTTGTTCGCGCTTCTCCCTCTTTTGCAGATGTACTACTGATGATAAGTATATTCTGTAGAGCTCTACTAAGCTCTTGTTTGCATACAAGATCTGCATTGATAGCTTAATGGAAAAGCTATATATAAATTAAAGTTTCTAATGACTGGAATCAGGTGCTTATTAGTGTGTAGTAATAAGAGCTAGGGTTTTGAGGCAGCACATCTTGGCAAACAGACTGCTCAGCTCTTCAAACTATTGCTGTGACTATTTTTCAAGAAGGACAGTTTACCTGCGCAGCACAGTCACATAACCACAGTGCCACTTAAGCAGATTGTGTGTGTGTGTGTATGCAACAAACTGATTGCTTCAAAAATGACTTTTAGATTAATTGGTGTTGTCACGTTACTTAAGTGCTTGCTGTTATAACCTGACAGCATGAGTTGCACATGAAATTTCAGCTGTCTGGTCCTAACAAATGCAAAGACTTACTCCAAAGAGATTTTTCTTTTTTTACTAGAGAGTGCAACATCCACCTTTAAGAGAATGCTTGAGTTCTTCCTATTCCCTCCCTGCTATTGGTTACAGTATCACATTGTGCCCAATGTCCAGGTAGATATTTTTACAGTTCAGTTTGAAGTGTCTTTGTATTCTGATCAGTTAATCAAGCTAAATATATATACTCAAAGGACTTTTTTGTTTTCTTGCACGAATGATAGTCTACACATTACACACAGGTAGTTAATTCTTACGCTTTTTTGCAAAGGGAATGATGTATTCATTCTTTAATAGTTGGAGAACCTACTGTCATAAATGGTGGTTTTATGTTAATATGGTGTCAACACCTAAAATACTTCTTTAATTACTATTTTGAGCCAAAAGGCCACACAAAGACCATCATCCTGTGTTTCTTCCTTTCTCAGACTTGGAGAACAGTTACAGGCAGTCTTCAAGGAGAGTAGTTAATAGTCTTGGAGCAGTATGGGAAATACTTAGGTGAGGCTTACAACTACTAGAAGCACATCTGCTTGCCTCTTTCTTGTCCTATTGAGAGAGTTTCTGTTGTTGTAATGAATTAAAATAGAGGCATCAGCGTAGTTCTTGTTTATCTTTTTGGTGCGGTGATGACGTCTGCTTGTTACTGTAGCTGTGATGCTTAGATTACCCTCCTTCCATCAAGTAAACTGTAGTCTTTCTAGAACTCCTAAGATTTATTGTTGTTTTTATGGCTTTGAGGGAAGGTGGGGGGAAAGCAAGTGTGAAAAGCTAGACTGTTTCCAAAGAACCAGACGCCAGTACCCAAATACTATGATGTAGTAGAAATAAAGATTTACAGCTTATGTTTGGGCATCTTCAGTGGGATGGAGTCATATTAGTTACATAGTTTTTGTATTGAGGCGTGCTTAACATAAAACAGCCATTTATGGTGGCAAGCAAGTATTTCATGTTCCCTTGTTCTGATTTGTGAAAGTGCCTGTGCCACCATTCTGCCATGCTGTTGGAAACACAGAAGAGGTTTGTATTTTTGCAAGTAGCAGCCCAGGATAAGTTGATGACCACTTAATGAAGTTGAACTTCACCTTACCTCTGCGAGCCAAGTCTGCATTTTTCTCTGTATGAGTGTTTTCTCTACAAGCACTTTTTCTGCTTCATTCATTCTTCTAGTTGAAGAGTTTGTGAACTTGATTTGTCCAGAGTATATTGATTAGAGGAAAAAAACCTTAAAGTATCTAGATTGCTGTTGAAATGTCTTTATACTTCATCTTCTTTATAATGAATTAGTGATCTAGTGTGATGGTGACAAGAACTTGATTGTTATTTTACTTGTTGTTTTGTGGGAATTTTTGGGGTTTTGGTGAGTTTTTTTCTGGGGGGGCATAATAATGAAGTCCTGCAATTCCTGAATACTCTCCATCTTGGGAACTGGGCTATTAGCTCTGGAAGCTGTCAAGTCAGGAATGTCTGAAAGAGCAGAAGACTAGTTCTCAAAAGATTGCAATTGAATCCCCCAAAGTGTTTGTCCAATGTTCCTCTGAAATGTCTTCTTGTCACCGGGGATTTGATGGACAGCATAACTTGTAGCTCTGGAAATGTCTTCAGTGGCTGTACCCAAAAGTAATTTTTTTCATTGTCTTAGATTTCTGAGAGGAAGCAGGTTTTTTTTCAGAGCTTCCAATCCTCTTTACATGCTGAGTTGTCATTCTTTCATCCAGTTGGTAGCTCTTATCTCCACAGAATAGTGGGCTAGCAGTTAATAGAAGAAATCTCATATCTTAGGTAGTATGTTCTTGTCAACTATAGCTGTTCTAAGAGGTTTTGTTGCTTCTTGTACAAATCCTGTTGTATCAGGACTTATTTGGTTGGGTTTGTGTTGAAAACAAAACCCATTTTGCAAGCTATACATCCTAGGTTGAAGGTTGTGAAACACTAGAGATTAATACTGACACTTGTAAAAAGTGAATTCTTGCCTATCTTACCATCTCTTATTTTCAGATGCTTTTCCCTAGGCTCAGCACTGAATCTTGAAATTGCATGATTTAATGGCTAATCTGCTCCTTACTGTCTCACATATGAAGTGTTAGTATTTAAACCTTAAGCCAGACTTCTGATCATACTGCTGCTGTTAACAGTCAGTGTTGTTTCCTGGTTCCTTAAAGCACCAGCATCATGCTAGGGAATACTGAGAGCAGTTCCGATGTATTTCTAAGTTTGCAAGTGATTTAGGAAGTCAAATACATTGTGATCTGTTCTAGGAGAATCTAAGGGTGTTTTTTACCTCCATATTGCTGCTTTTTGTGACGTTACAAACTGGTGTGTGGGGTGGATGGTGTTGTCTGATAACACGGGACGAAAGGACCAAGCTTTGAGAATTTCCATGTTTCCCACTGCAAACGTAAAGTGCTCAGGGATGATGTACAGGAAGCAGCTGTCTCTCAGCACTGCATCAGGAGTAGTCTCTGACTTTGGTATAAACAGTCATTCCTGAATTTGACAGGGTACGCCACGCTTCATCCCTTAGAGTCATCATTGAGCCACAAAGACAAAAAAAGACAAAGCAGTTCCATATCACTTGCATTTAAGTGTGCTGAATCTCTTCTGCATTCTTCAGCTCATTTCAATATAATAATTAATCTTATTAATTTCATCTTGATTGGGGTTTGAAGGTTGAAAAAGTTATGTGAATTCTGCTAAATAAGATACTGTGGCTGTATAGTTCAACTTCAGTGTTGTGGTGCTATGGAGATGCTGGGTTAGAGGTACAGAGCTCTTATGTAGTGACAACCTGTTTCACACTGAAGCTTTTACATTTTTCAGACTGCAGTGTCTGTGTACTTTGCAAAATTATTTTTTGTTTGACTTTTGTGTAAAATCTACTTTCTCTGGGTTTTTTAGATTATTTTTACTGGTAACTTAATTCAATAAAGTCCTTTACCTTGCTTCTGGTTGTCTTCCTTCACTGTGTGTAATCACACAGTGATCACATTGGAATCAACTGTTTTGTTGAAACCAGCATTTGCCAAACACCCTAAACAACCAAATGACACCCTGCCCTTCAAACCAACACCCACCACTTTTACATTTTTTTTTTTAGTTGTACTTATAGCTTCAATAAAAATTGTTACATCTCCAAAAGATGGAGTGGCTTTCATCCAGTAGACATGGTAACTGCTAAATTGAATTTACCATGTGGAGTGTCAGAATAGGAATGGGGGAGAGTGTTGGGGGCGAGGGGTTTGCATCCCCCATATTTATTTTAGAAAAGTATTTCTTATTAAGGAGAATGATATTATATAAAGAATTTTCTTTACTTCTGCCCTAGGCTGTATTGGGGTTTTGACCAGACCTGGTGTGTGTTTAGTGTTCAAGAAATTTAGATAACGTAGATTACTTTCTTCATTAAGATGCTTGTTTGAAATTTAGCCTTTAAAGAACATGAGGTCCCATGTGGAAGTACTGGTGATTAAAGGCAGAAAAAGTTGATCATAACTGATGCAACCAGCTTTGAGGGAGGAAAAAAATACTCATACTACAGAGTTGAGCAGGAAAGAAGCCAAAATGTATGTTAATTAAATTTAGTTGTTTACACTTATTTTAAATAGATGATTTTCAAGTCTTGTTGTGCTGTCTTGAATGCTTAACAGGCTTGCAGTTTAGCTTTTGTGCTCAATCTCTGCTACTGCGTGAATAGTAACTTGCTGTCTTTCCTCAGCCACATAAATAGAAATATCATCCAGACAAGGTCCCTGTTGTTAAGAGGCTAATTGGATGATATGTTTTGATAAATTCACTCGTCTTGATGTTCCCTGGTCAGAAATTAAGAAACAGGTTTGGAAGTATAACTCTTTATCGTGCGCTCCTATGCTTTGTGGAGTTTCACTCTGGATCTCCTTCAGGATCAGTTTATCCTTTTTGTTCAAACTCACTGCTCTCAGTGACTGAGACTGAGCAAGGTGCTGTGCTTCTGAACTTACCAGAAACTCTCCTTTAACTTCCTTTATAGGCAAGCATCTCACTGACCTTTGGCTTTATACCTTGGAGTTTCAAGAGTCTTTAAGTACTCCCGAGGTAAGAGAAACTTGAGAGAGAAAGAGCTTTGCTTCCCCGAGCCATTTTCCTATGTCTTCCTTATTGAGACCACATCAGTTTGCCCTTAGTTGGGATAAGATCATCTTCTGTCTGATTTTGAAACTGCAGTAGCCACAGTTTTGTTGGATCTTGTTGACTAGGAAAAAACAAGTATTTTCTAGGGAAGTGTGAAAAGTTTCTGTTCTGCAGCTTGTGAGGAAGAAGGGCTGTTATTATTTCTTTAAAGATAGTGTCATAACTGGGTTTTTCATTCTTAGCTTACTTTTAACAACAGACTATTTTGCAGAAGATTTCATGTTCCATAAGACCTGACCCCTGAAGATGTTCGTAGGGTGGCTCAAGGAATCTGTGCATATAAGCAGATTCAAACACTAAAGTGTCTTGTTCAGCTTCCCTTACAGAACTTAATAAAGGTACTGTTCACAGGAGCAAACCAGAAGTCTGCATAAACAATTCTGATTTTAGCCGTTTAAAGCGGTTTAGAGACTGGATTGGCTGGTTTGTTCAGTTGGTTTCCTTGTGCTCTCTCTCTCTCTTCTTTGAACTAGTTCTCCTGTTTTACTGACACTTAAAAGCCTGTTTCTTTGGCTCGTTTTCTGTACATTTTGCTGTGGGTCCTTTTCAGGCTCTCTTCATGGTGGAGCTCAAAAACACAGCTGTGTAGACTCTTCCATCGGGTTTATAGGTTTTGGGGGGTTTATTGTCATGTGTAAATATGGAAGCCCTGTAACACCAAAATGGTAGGATGTAAGATTGCTTCTCAAAACCAATTGACTTTTTGGTTGCGAAGGACTAATAAAGAAACTGATAATATAGTTACATAGTCTATATATAATATAGATAAAAAATTATACTCCTGGGACAAGTGAGGTATCTACCAACAGACCCTCAAATTCTTAAAGAACACTGGGCTTCTAGGCTTTCTTTTCTTCAGTGTCTCAAATCAGAAGGTACCTTTTAAAGTATATATGGAGATACACCTGTGAAAGACTGAAGCTTTCATGAGGAGTCTGGACTGCAGTATTCTGAATTTGCTTGTAAACTTTATATGCTCTCAGTGCAGTTTACATATGCTGTTGAGCTCTGAACAACTCACTAACTCAAGCTCAGGGTGCATAGTGTCATTCTGTTTCACCTGATTTGGGAACCCTTGAAGTGAAATGTTGTACATCATGTTGTTTTCCAGCATCTTCCAGTGTATTTGTGGATACTTTTTGCTTATTTGGATTCCTGCTTATCTTTTCTCGTCATCTCTGTTTTGTCACCTTGTAAGTGCATCATTTTGATAGAGGTGCTGCAGGAGGTCCCTTGGTATTGATTTTTGAACCCTTGGGTGCAGAGAATCATGTTGTTTAAAAAACTCAGTTCCTTTTGAAATGCCTGACATACAGTGCAGCATTCATCTGACCTTATAATGTTTGGGGGTTTGTACAGTCTCTTCACCCCCTTCCTGTTTCCAGCCACCTTTTTGGCCTTTTCAAGACTTCGGCATACACTAACTATTCTACTTCTTCGAAATGGTGTTACTTGAGTTTCTGCTAATCATTTAAAGGAGTGCCACCAGCAGTGTAGAATGCCTGAGACAGGAACCCAAAGAAACACCTGCTGAATGTCATCCATGGAGATATGTGGGTGACTTTTCAAGGGTTGAGGCCAGGTTCCGAGCTGCCTAAGGTGGCTGATCATGTAGATGTTGACTCAGCTTCTGAGAATGGGAGGTTGTTAGAAACCTGAAATATACACATCACTTTGGGGCTGTACAGTGTGCTTCTAATTGCTAGAAAATGTAGGGTGTTGATTCGTTTTTTGTAGGTCTTGAGAGCCACTGTCAAGCTTGGCATCTGCCCTGTTTTGGTTTTTTCTCTTAATTTTTTTTTCCCACTGGGGTTTCAGTTGGGATAGCTTTCTTCCCACTGGTAGTTGACTTGGGATACTGTTTTCTTTAGCTAGCCTGTACCAAGCTCCTTGATGATAAACAAGTGTGATTATGTCTATCAGCACATACACTGCCTGTCTGAGGTGCTAATGCAATTTTGAATGTGGTGGCTTTTCCACCTGTCTTTGCTCCTGCAGGTCACATAGCTAAAAAAAATGGTGCATTTCAACATGTAATATATAGTGTAAGGGAGGGGGCAGTCATTCATGTAGCCCGGAAAGGACAGACGTAGCTGAAGACCAATTTTAGCTGTAAATCCTGTGGGTTTTTTCCTTCACGTAATGTTTGCAGATGAAAGTGTAAGCAAAATGTTAACTCTTCATGTTTGTGCATATTCTACTTCTGCTTCTCCTGGTATAAGTTTCCTTGATGGAAAAACTGTTTCTGATTAAAACTAAAAATGACAGCAGGTCATATTCTGAAACGAGTCAGGTTCAGTTCAGGCTATATGACTTCACATTCCCTTGATGTATGAGTTATGATTATCAAATCTGGGAGAAGTCTTTCTGGTTTTGGGAGAATAGAGATACTTCTGTGTGTGACTGGCAAGTTGAGGGAGACTTTAGTGTGCTGCAGAACAAAAATAATGATGATCATGTCATCTGTAGAGAGTTTTCTTCCATGATACAGTCACAGCAGCTTGTTAGGCAGTTAGCTTTTTGGGAGGATGGGATAAGTATATTCCTTAATGAAGAACTTTTTTGGAAACCTCTTGACATGATTCATGCCACAGTTCTAAGCGGGCATCTGTTTCTTAACTGACTCCCATTTTGTTGTTATATCCCAGCCAGAAGAAAATTTACCTGTCTGCTCAGAACTCCTTCCTGTGCTGTGTTCTCTGAAAACTCACAAGTTTATGCTGATAAATTTTGCTGTGTTCAAAAGTGTCTCAAATGTTGCTTAGTCATTATATTACAAGGAAGTTTTTATGAAGGAGAATGCAGAGAAGATTTATAAAAGCAGTAGCATGGAACACTGATAACCTGCCGAAAGTGATGCTGCTGTTAGGAGGTCTGTCTTTATTGTATCAGGAGCATAAATACAGCACTTTCCTTCTAATGAAGGAAATTGAATCCTCATCATTGTTAGTTATTTCTTATTAGATTCTTAGCATCTTAAAAGGTGAAATAAAATTGAGAGTTAATACTTTAGGTATTTTGTTTCCTTCACACAAGTTGCATAGAGGCAGCAACTCTTACTTGGTCAATTGAAAAGAAGTTACTGGCAACATTCAGCATTCTAAGATAAGAATAAGCCAATTTATGTGGTAATTTAAAAAACAGTATCAGTGAGGAAGTTGATGAGGTTTCCTTCCACCAACTTCAATAATTTATTTCCCCTTGTTTACTTTTGTCGTCGAATACTGACTTCATTTGCTAAGTAAGAGGAAATAAAATCAGCATGGTAATGGACGTCAAGCAGCAAGTAACAGGACTTAGTCTTACAGATTTACTCAAAAGCTGTTAGTTTGTTTAGCTCTTCTGTCGTATGTTGTGTAGGCAAAACATACAAATTGTAAAAAGATCTGCAGAAAACCATTTCTCATGACCCTAGAAAATTTTTATCTTTGTGAAGAGTCCCCTGGGGTGTGTCATACACTTAAAAGTACACACACCCAACCTCTGTCCCAAAGCAGAGCATATATGGGTATGTGCTCAGTCAATTTATAGAGATTCAACATAATCTCTAATTAAGTGCTGCTTTCTCTTGGTGGTTTTGCAGCTCAAAATGGAGCTTCTGCTTCTGGCAGTCATGCAGTTTTTTTCTGTTACCTGTTTTTTTTACTGTTGAATATATGAAGGCCAGTTTCTCTTAAATCTCAAGCTTTGGGAAGAAGGTGGAATTCTCTGCTAATGTACAGGGGTTCATTTTCATATTTTACCTGCCCATGATTTTTCAGCTACTTGTTTCCTGTACCTGGTGTTTGGGGGAAAAAATTCTTACAACTGCACTAATTTGTGGAACGTTAATCTTCCACAGATGTAGGAGCTCTGCCGTGTCTTACCATTTATAGATACTTCTTCTGTAGCCATTTAGAGGTGTGTTTTGTATGAATGCACATGTTAAGTTTGCGTTCCACATAAACCTGTGTAGTGAATTTGTCAATATAATGATGTTTTGGGTTTGGCAGAAGTTGATTTGAAATCACTCGAGATAGTTGTGCGTTTTTTCTGTTTCGAGATTTCTTACTCGGTCTTTTTGGTTGCACTGCCTAATTGTTTGCTCCCTATTTAAAAAAAAAATCATGTGGCATGTAATGTTGTAGAGGGCTTAAATTTAAAATTACATATACCCACATACACACAACCCACTTACAAAAGCCAGTACTGTGTGCAGATCCCCTAATACCAATGTTAACTAGGAAACTTAACAGCATCCAGTTTATTTGAAGAAATTTTTTGCACAACCACTTTGAATGATAACAAATTTGTTAACTAAAGTTATACTATTATTAAAAAAGTAACACTTTTATTATAACAGTTCTTTAGCTGCTTTGTTCCAAATAACAGGTGCTGAAAACAGGGAAATATTATTGTGCATTGGTTAACCTTATCAGAGATTTGTTTTGTAAATAAATCATGCTTGTTGACAGAATAGAGGATTTTAAAGGTTCCAGGTAGTATGCTTGGCTTTGCTGTACTTCTGCCCCTTCCTCAGGAAATGAGGACCTGTGATTTGAGTACCTGCTGGTCAGTCTCTTTATGCTAGGAGTCAAATATTGATATGGCTAGCAAAAGAACTCTGTACTGTGAGTAACTGTAAGGAAGAATTGAGAATGATTGACAATGGACTGGAATAGCTTTATTCTTTATTTCAGATTTCGACCTATTAAAGGAAGGCAAGAAGAACTCAAAGAGGTGATTGAACGTTTTAAGAAAGATGAGCACTTAGAAAAAGCCTTCAAGTCCTTGACGTCAGGTGACTGGGCCCGGCACTATTTTCTTAACAAGAACAAAATGCAGGAAAGGTTGTTCAAGGAACATGTAGGTGTATTTGTAATTAATGTGCTTTTTCAGATGGTTGAAAGGCTAAGAAAACATAAAAATTTCTTAGGAATGTAGCAGTAGTAAAGCAATCAATTGCTCCGTTACATGTTAATTGTTTGATTGTTTTTGATCAGAAACTTCCTTTGTTTTTTAAAGTCAACTAGACACACCCTCACTTTTATTTTCGTCGTTAACTTGCAGTGCCATTTATTAATAGACATGTGAAAAGGAAGGTAAAGGTTTTTCCCCTTCATTGTTTGTTTTGTGGTTTGGTTGGGATTTTTTTCATTTTTTTTTTGGTTGGGTTTGTTGTTTTGTTTGGGTTTTTTTTGCTTACAGCTATTTTTAATCAAATTGGGTGACAAAGGAAGGTAAAGGAAAAGGGGGGAACCTTGTTACCTCAAAATACCTCAGTTGTTTTGGGTATAGGGGCTTTATGTTGGAGTGTTATTCCTCTTCCTCCACTTGCCATACCCCAAATCCATTTTGTATGTAACGTAAAAGTTGTTGATTGTCAAAGTTCAAAGCAAGAAAATCATCTTTTTTTTTTTTTTTTACTTAAGAAAAAAAAAGAAACTTCTTCAGGAATGAGTCTATTGTTTCCAGATACAATCAAAAGGAATTTGGCCTACTTTAGAGTGCACCAAATCTAGTAGTGTAGAAAAAAATTAGCAGAAAAAAACTCTGCTTTGTCAAATGCTTTTTGAGTAATACAACCACATTTCACCTGAAAAAAATTGATCCAACAGTCCCTGAATTCATTATCTAAATTTGTCGTGGAAGTAATATCTTTTTTTCAGGACTTCAAATAATAACATGGGTTCCTGTAGATTGTTAGTTCTCAGTGGTTCTTAAAGATTTGAGATTACTTGAATGCAACTATTCAGTGACTTTTAGGAAAAAAATTATCCATTTTCATTGGTTGGTCCTGTTTTGTACCATTCAAGACATCTTTAATTTTCTTAAACTCTTTGGATAGTCACATTACCCACGCGAGGATTCCTGCAAGTCATTGTGAAGAAATAAGACCAATGTTATGTGTGTAGCTAAAATGTACAGAGATGCATTTCAGCAGACAGTATCCCATTGCAATATCCATTTTGTGTGTGTTTTTGTGCAGTTCACTGACTTTCACTATTTATATAAGAAATTCCTCACTGCTTTTGTTTTGCTTGTAACAGGAAAATACGGGTTTTTTTCATTGCAGGTATTTATTTATTTACGAATGTTTGCAACTGACAGTGGGTTTGAGATCCTGCCTTGTAATCGGTATTCGTCAGAGCAAAATGGAGCCAAAATTGTTGCAACGAAAGAATGGTAAGAAATACATTTACTGTTGCATTCTGTTTCTGTCAATTATTTTGAAAGACCCCAAAAAAGATATTAGAAAGCGTGATTTAGAACTAAAACTGGAACCCATGAAATACAGTTCTGTATTGTTACTTGCAAATTGAATTTTGTGTGTGTCTTTGCTAAGTACTTAACACAGGATACATGCCTCTGGAAGACATTCCTTTGTATATTTGGGCGTATCCATATAGTGTTCATTATACAAGTTTTTTTTTAATCTTGTTTTCAGTCAGGTAATTGTTTTCCTCTAGTCATGAGTTGTTGGCCTCCTGTGAGAAACATGACATTACGGTGGATTTGCAGCAAATTACTGTGGGGGAAATGAGTTTTTCGCCTTTGTGAAACAGGGGTGTTATTTGCATATTTTGATTGTCCAAGATAAATCTCTCTTGGAAACACAAAGTTGGAACCCCATTGTATTTCTGCATCTCGTTTTGGAACATCTGAGTTTCATTATAAGCATATGCATGGCAACACCAGTAGATTCCAAGTTAATTCAGATTTTAAAATAAACTCGCACACAAATTATGTTAGCTTTGCCTAGTGGCAGTACATGTTCACACCAGTGCATCTGAGGTGACGAAATGCTGTTATGTGCGGGCTAGGATGGAGTGGCTGGACACTGGGCTGGCAGCAACACAACCTCCACGTGTTGTTGAGTAATCTTTAAGTAGGCTGAGGCTAGTTTCTAACTCTTCATGACCATAGTTGAAAGTTCCACAATCAGGATACAACCCAAAAAAAAATACTGGTTGGTGATTTTTTTTGTTTGAATTCACCCCTTGGCTGATTCTTGAAGCTTTGTATGAGGGGTGTTGGAAATGAATTAACTTTCCGTGCTCAAATCTTGAATGACCTGAGAGCAAGGAAGACAGGAAAGTTGCTTCTTAACCCTCTTGATATCTGGAAAACTGTTGAGACTCAAACCTGATAGAGTTCTCAGCGTTCTCTGTCAGAGGAGACTTTTGCACCTGAAAGACTTGGCTTCTAGTGTGTGTCCCTCATGTATGTTTAGTATCTCCATATTCATCTGTCAGAGTAGTCTGGCCAAAATATAAGGAGCAGTGGAAACAGTGCCCATGCAGGGGAGCAGTAGTGGTGTGCTTCTTCCTAGGCTGAGCAGTCAGTGCCTCTGCTCTGTTCATGATGGCAGATGGGCTACCTGCACACCAAGGCTTCCTGGATTTGTGGATTTTTTTTGGTGTGCATCTTCCTCCTTCCTTGGTCTGTTTCAACTGACAGCTTCATGCTGAAGATCTGCTCATGAGAGAGGAAAACATCTTGCTTGAATTCTGGCCTTTGTTCGAGTCAATACTGGGCCTCATTTAAGAAGCCATGGAGTTGTAAGCATTTTCATTGTGCTGGGTTTTCCTGGCCACAGGAAGAAGCATAGGAAACGCCAAGCAGGAGCAGCTGTAGGAAGTCAAAATATCTTAAGTGTCGATGGGGAGGGAGTGTACATAAATGAGAAGATCTCGCTTTTGCTTTTAACAACTGTAGAAGCTGAAGTAATCAACTCTTACAATTTCTTGCTTGCAGTCTCAGGAAATTGTAGAAACAATGATCGTAATTGTTACTGACGTCAGATTTGATTAATTGATTCTATATAGTAGCATAAAAACATCTATTTCGAGTCTGGAAAAAAGTTATTCAGCCTAATATCCTGTCTCTCAGTGAATTAAAACGTGAGGCTTATAGGGGTTGTGGAATGGTTTGTCAATAACAAGAAGTGTTTTGCAACTTTTCTTTTTGTGAAATTGTTTTGTAATTTTGACACATGTATTCTTATTTCTGCTACTCTTTGCGCTAAAGGAAACGAAATGATAAAATAGAATTACTTGTGGGCTGCATTGCTGAACTATCAGAAATGGAAGAAAACATGCTGCTGAGACATGGGGAAAATGACTTCAGCGTCATGTATTCCACACGAAAAAACTGTGCACAACTGTGGCTTGGTCCTGCTGCATTTATCAATCATGGTGAGTAGTAAATATAGGAAGCATGTTAAAGGGCATAAGCAATTCTATTCAGAAGCGTTATTATATGTGAGCTGAATAACACAAGAACTTGGAGAAAAATGTCTGAATCTGACATACGGTATTACTGTAGGACAAAATCCTGTTGGGATTTTCCCAGCCAAAGCTGATCAGCTGTGAAGTGGGAAACTCCCAGAAGGCTTTAGGAAGTGATGCCTTCGTACTTGAAATCAATTTTGGAACTGACAGCTAAATTAGTGGGGCATATTGTGGGTTACCTTGAGTTCTTTGTGAACTTAGTCAACAGTAACATCTTTCTTAAGTAAACTTATGCCTCTTTAACATTTTACACAGAAGTTTAGCGATTCAGGGAAAAGCAGGTAGGACTTAAGACAAATCTGTTCGCCCTAAAGAGGAGGGAAACTGAACATTTGTGATAGAATAGGGAAGAGCTCAGAAACTCAACTATGTCAAAACAGGTACCTTTTGAAGTATGATTTTGTGCAATACTAACTTAATTCCCAATATTTAGTTGAGATTCTACAGTTATTAAAGTCAGAGTGAATCCTTACTTTAGATATCTACAACTATTCATGTTTCAGGTCTTATCCACAGTTAATTGACTTTATCTTTTGGACCTTTTTCAGATTGCAGACCTAACTGTAAGGTAAGCAAGAAATTAAAATTAAATAAATAAAGCACCCTGCTTTTTTGTTTTGTTTTGTTTTTCTTTGTCCCTGCAACTTTTCTTCCCTGACTGTTTTACTTTTATTTCTTACTCAGATACTAGACAGCCTTAATGATTAACCTTATTTTATACCTTTTCCCTTCCTGTCATTTCCTTCCCCAGTTTGTATCAACGGGCAGAGATACAGCATGTGTGAAAGCTCTAAGAGATATTGAACCTGGAGAAGAAATCTCTTGTTACTATGGAGATGGGTTTTTTGGAGAAAATAATGAATACTGCGAATGTTACACCTGTGAAAGGTATGCATTGACGTAAATAGGTTTCATGATATCTTTTGTGAAACTGGAAGTCCTTGATTATGAGTACTCAGATTTTTGGACACAAAATAATTGCTTCCTAGGTATTTGCTGTAATGATTTTTCTATGTTGTTACAGAATGGTCATGATTCCTGAGAACTCTGCATTCTGGTTTTTTTTTTTTTTGAGTCTCTTTCTGGAGATAGCCCAACATGAGACGAAGTGGATCAAATCATAAGTGTAGATTCTTACAGATATTTGTACTGAATAAAGTAGAATTGGAAGGAAAAACAGTTACAGCTTCTACAAGACCATTGTCAACTGTTCCCTGACATTTGCTCCTTTTTGCACTAGAAAAAGCAAATTTCATTTTTATATGTTGACCTGAAGTTCTCTTCTGCTAGGAATGGGCAAGATAGTTTTTCACCCAATGCTAGTAGAATTTGGGAATTTGTGTATTTGTAAAGATCTACTAGTTTGGACAGTATTCCCCTATATCTGTGCATCACACAATAGCAGCAGAGTTGTTATATTTGGGTTTCACCTGCGCTGTCTCAATCTGCTTTCTTCACAAAATCAGTTGAAAGAATTTCTTAGTTGGTTTTTGCCACACTGAAACTTCTGCTCACTGTGAGCAGACAGGCTCAGCATCATTTGAGAGAGCTTCACCCAGTTCCAAGAGGAATCGCACGGAACTCTTAACGGTTCTGTTATTGTTGGATCTAACTGTAGAAAGAAAAACCCTACAAAGGACAAAATATTGGTCATTTTGAGAATATGACCAATGAGAATTTGTCATATTGACAATAGCATAGTGCACCTACATATAAATAGTTCAATAATCTTACTTTCATTTGTACTGGCTAGTTTGGTCACTAACAAATGTTGCAAATCAAGGGAAAACCTTCTGGCAAGGGCCTCCAAGCTCATGTGAGTTGGTGGATCATTCCAAGTGAAGGGTACAATCTCAGACTTTATCTCGAGAGAGGCTAGGAAAAATGTACTTCAGTCCTGGGGACTATTCAGTGTTGAATAAATGGCCAACATGATTGTTGATTTCAGTGTTTTACAGACGTGCTTTTTTTGAGGGCAAACTAGTTTTGGGTGTCTGAACATTTGCATTACCTTGTCATTTTTGTATTTTAAGTGCATGAAAACATTATTTTTTAAAGCTAATGTATGGGTAATTCTAGCTTTAGGAATTTGCATTTCAGTCACAAGGCTATGTTACAGCAATCAAATATGAAAGATTTTGTTTTAGGGAACTTAGTAAGGACTCATTTTTCCTTGTTCAAGACAGATGAGGCAACTGTCGCTTTGTACGCCACAAAAAAAAAAATCGTATTTAAGTGACTCAACTTTGACTGTGCTGTAAAGGGTGTTAATTTGTAATGTTAAAATGCTAGACTTTGAAGAAACTGTGGGTATGTTTGGAGCAGTGGGAAATTTTGTGCTGGACAA
This sequence comes from Chiroxiphia lanceolata, assembly GCF_009829145.1. NCBI lineage: Eukaryota > Metazoa > Chordata > Aves > Passeriformes > Pipridae > Chiroxiphia > Chiroxiphia lanceolata. The sequence goes on along the minus strand of NC_045642.1, from coordinate 19,193,698 downwards.
TTTTTTTCAAGCTTCCAAAAGTCATTCCCAGGAAGATTTGCTTTTGTCCGTGTACTCTTTCTAGGTGAGCCTGCTGTTCATGGTGGCCAACTGAGACAAGTAGGCACCAAAGATGACATGTCAGAAGATAAAACAACCTACAAAATGCAAACCAGTTCAGTGGCTCTTGGTGTCATTTATCCAGATATTCCTGGGATTCAAACTACTGTATTTGAAACAAAGCTGTAAGTTTACATTGAGATTTATTAATACTTTGTGTCCTCTTTTTCTTTGTAGACGTGGAACTGGTGCTTTTAAATCAAGAGTAGGATTACCAGCACCTACTCCTGTGATTAATAGTAAATATGGACTGAGAGAAACAGATAAACGATTGAACAGGCTTAAAAAGTTGGGTGACAGCAGCAAGAATTCAGACAGCCAGTCTGTCAGCTCTAACACTGATGCAGATACCACTCAGGAAAAAGGTAATGCAAGTAAGTAAAGGGAAAAGCTTGGAGACATTAAAGATTTCATAAAAACATGGAAAACTTTCATTGTGATGGAATTCCTCTCTTAATGTTGAAATATTCTCAGATACTGGTCATTAAAACTGTAATTTATTGAGGAATCTGAATGCAATTTAAATAGCAAATTCATGGCTTTCCACAAGTGTTTCAGGAACAATTGGTGGCATGTTACTGTTTTGTTTTATTTATATCAAAATCAAATATAAAATGTAAACACTTAACATCCTGTCACTAATGTCTGTATTTCAAAATAAGGTAAACTACCACAGGCAGCAGTATGGTTTAGGAAAGGAAACTTACATAGTTTGAATTATCTGTATTCTGTAGGAAAACAATTGTTAAATAAATACTCTTAGTAGAGGTTACTAAAGAAATAGTCATGTCCTTTAGAGTTTGTTTAAATTGGGCTGCTCTTCCCTCTCCACGTTCAGAATTGATAGGTCAGGTACCTATTCTGAAGTGAAAGTGCACACAGTTAGTAATTTCAGAAGAAATTGGAAGGGATTTTTGTTTGTAATGTTCCTGCAAAACTTCCCTTAATGGAGTAGTGAGTATCATTTACTTACCTTCTCCCCTTTCCCACCCTCACCACCCTCAGTATTGGCAAAATGTAAATAATTTAAACTTTGACTTAACTAGTAAAGTTTGGAGCCACGTAAAATATTATGGTGCCAGTTGTTTCCTGTTTGCTGCCGTGATATTAAATAACCAAAAGAAAACAAAAACAAAACACACATACACACACAAAAAAACCCCTCAAAACATTTCCCCAAAAGGCTTTATAGTCTCTAATTACCTGGATTTAGAGTTGCACATCTGTTGAGCAGAGGAAGGTTTTCTTGCTTGCCACGGTTAAGTGATACCTGAAACTGAAACCACTACATTAATTAAGGTGTTTGGGGTTTTTATCTCCCTCTTGAGGAAAAAATCCCAGAGTTAATACTGAAGCATGCTGATCCTCAGATTTTGCTGGAATAATACTCAGTAAAAACTGTGGATAATATCAAATAGATTTTTTTTTTTTTTAATTGGTAGAAGAAAAAATTCATTAAAAACCAGACTTGGTTGGTGAGGTACAGTTTATCTGCAATGTAGTTGTACTTTTGGCTCGTTTGGCAATTCCTTTCATGTCTTGAGTTGCAAGTTAAGCAGTCTCATTCCTTACTGCATACTGTCTGTCCTATTTCATGGATTCTCTTGAAGTGTTCCAAATAAATGAAATAACTACAGTATATGGGAGTGGGAAATTCAGGATAAAGAAGTGTCATAACAAAACTAATTTCTTCTTTTGCAGCTAACAGAAAATCTTCAATTGGCGTAAAAAAGAACAGCAAAAATAGAACGTTAACCAGACAGTCTATATCAAGAATTCCAGCATCATCAAATTCTACCTCATCTAAACTAACTCATATAAATAATTCCAGGGTACCAAAGAGACTGAAAAAGCCTGCAAAGCCTTTACTTTCAAAGATAAAGTTGAGAAATCAGTGCAAAAGGCCAGAGCAAAAGAATGCTTCTAGAAAGCTTGAAATGGGAAATTTAGTTCTCAAAGAGCCTAAAGTAGTTTTGTATAAAAACTTGCCCATTAAAAAGGATAAAGAATTGGAGGGACCAGTCAAAGTTGCAGTCTCTAGCGGATGCTTAACGAGGCACGCAGCGAGAGAACATAAACTGAATTCTGTGAAAGGTGCTCATGAGCATGGTGATATTCCACCCTGCACATACATAACAAGGAGGTCGATGAGAACAAGGATGAGTTTGAAGGAGACCTCTGACACAAAGCTTGAACCAAATACGTTGGATAGCTATAAGAATAATTTGACTGGAACACAATCGGACATTGTAGAGCAGCAGTCTCGTGCGGGAAACGAAAACGAGGTGGCTCATGGACCATCACATAAAGGGGAGGGGAGGTGCCAGAAAAATGATGCAGGCACATCAAAAAAGAAATCTCGACAAGGAAAGCTTGTGAAAACGTCTTCAAAAACAGAGGAAATTGATACTATGCACAACACAGCTGTGAAAGACAAAGTACCAGATTTGATTAGTTCTCATTCAGAACTTGAAGAGAGGAATAATGTGGTGGACACACCTGTTGGCTTTAAAGACTGCATCCCTGGATCTGGTGGCTGCTCTGTAACAACCGACAATTTTAAAGCAAAAGACAGCTTTAGAACTGTAAAAAGTAAAAAGAAAAGACGAATCACAAGGTATGATGCACAACTTATCCTTGAAAATAGCTCTGGGATCCCTAAACTGACTCTTCGTAGGCGCCATGATAGCAGTAGCAAGACAAATGATCAAGAAAGTGATGGAATGAATTCTTCAAAAATAAGCATCAAATTAAGTAAAGACCATGAAAAGGATAATAACTTATATGTAGCAAAGCTAAATAATGGGTTTAACTCAGGATCAGGCAATAGTTCAACAAAATTAAAAATACAGCTAAAACGAGAGGAAGAAAACAGAGGGACATACCCTGAGGACCTTCATGAAAATGGTATGTGTTGTAGTGAAACTCTGTCTGTTTTGGAGTCGAGAATGGAAGTAGATGATTATGGTCACTATGAAGAGGAAACAGCAGATGAATCTTCATCAGAAGAGGACGATGAAGAGGAAGATGATTATGATGATGAGTTTGATGACTTTATTCCTCTTCCTCCAGCGAAGAGATTAAGGCTTATTGTTGGCAAGGATTCAATAGATATTGATATTTCTTCCAGGAGGAGAGAAGATCAGTCTTTAAGGCTCAATGCATAAGCTTATAGGTCTTAAACTGACCTGGATGTCATTTTTAAAAAAAAAAATATAAAAAATAAAATAAAAAAATAATAATAATTAAAAAAAAAACAACAAAAATTCCATTTGATTATTCCTCAACTAAAGAACTTTCTGAAAAACTTAGTGGCAGCACTTCTTTATTCACCTGTCAACGTAATATTGTAGAAAGTGTACAGCATCCTGACTCTTCTTAAGTCTGATTTGTGCAGATTTTTATTGTACTTTTTAATAGCCTTCTTATGTGCAATTCCGAGTTAGAGGTAATGCTCTGTTGTAAAATAAAGGCTCAAGCAAAGTTATGAAATTGCATCAGATCTTTCCATGCAGGACAATGAGAATACAGTGTGGCTACAGAATTATTTTTGATCGGTAAGAGCGTTAGTTTGCTCTTACGCTATTTGACTAAACAATTTACAAAATCATAGTAGCAGCATATTAAGGTTTTCTAGTATATGTTAATATCACCAGCAATGATCTACAGCTTTCCAATTTATTTGCTAGATGGTTTTTTTCCCCCTTGGAGTTTGTCAGTTTTAACACTGTATGCTGTCCCAGACGTACTGTTTGTGGCCTTTGTTATAGTAGCAAACCGTTGGTTGGAAGTCAAATTGATTTCTTTAAAAAAGAGAAAAAAAATATGAAAAGGTGTTGACAATTTGCTGACTTTTTAGTACATTATATGTACAAGGGTAGCAGTATGCAGAATAAAAGTTTGGATATGGTGTATTTATTGCTTGTTACGTAAATTAAACACCTTGTATTTAACACTTTTCAATACTTTTAGATAAAATTGTTCTTTGCAAGAATGATTGGTGCTTATTTTTTCAAGAATTTGCTGTGAAATAATGTGATTACGACGGGCAACATTTATCCAATGAACTGCAGCTATCCTAAATTGGTTCTTCATATTTTTCTGTTGCACTTGTAAAATGCTACAAGGAATTTAAAGAAAATCTATTCACTTTAACTTATGATAGTTTTATCAAATTAAAAACAACTAAGTCACAGCTTTTGTTCTGTGGTAACCTATAAATTGTTTGTCTTTTAAGAACCAGTTGTAAAAGACTGAAAAAATATGTATATGTTGTAAATATTTGTGTGTTGTGAGAAATTTTGTCATATGAAATTGAGATAACTTGCCAGAAGGGTTTTTAAGTTTAGAAATACATCCATGCCAATAAAATAGGAAACTGTAAACCTAGTTTTAAACCCTGCATCAGTTGGAGTTCTTTGCTCATACGTAGTTCACGTAATACTTCAGAGTCTGCTTTATAACAATGAAGAGCATCAGGGCGATCTTTGGCTCTTTGGTTTTTAATAAAAGAATGTTAGGAAACCTCTGGGCACAATGGACTTGTTTGTATGTATAAATCAGCTCGTTCGTAAGCCATTTCTTTGAAGCAGGTCTAAAACATCGTAGTTGACATAACTGTGTATCGCTTCAGTCTGTGGTATTTGTGTTTCTACGCAGCCACGGATTAAGGTTTAGAGTTTCTGTATCTGGGGGTGTAGAAACAGAAGTTTCATCCTAAAGCAGTTGGTGTTGGATTGGTAAAGTCCACTGTTGGCTGCACAGGATTATCGTGTCTGCCCGAAAGAGCAAGAGCTTGAGTTGCATGGCCACTGTGCTACCCAGTGGTGAACTGGAGAACATCCCTGGAGAGAATTAAGTGTAGAATTAAACCCAATACTTGTAACTTTGTAACTTGTAACAGTCTGCTAAAGGTCAGGTCACCGTGTCTCATGCACAGGGTGTGTATTTTTTTAAAACATGAGTGTGTCTGTCTGTCTGCAATGTACGGTCTCTCCAGTCAGACCTGGGCATTTGGTTCAGGGAAGGCAACACAAAAGCTTTGGTGAGTATGCTGACAGCTGTGGTGGGTCGTCTTCTGGGATCTTTAAATGTCCAGTATCATATAAAATGGGTTATTAAATGTTGGGTTAAAGGAAAGATAGCTGTGTTATTAAGGGCTTGCTTTGTCGTAGGAAGTGTACTAGGAAACAGTTGATGACAAATGACAGTAGTATAGCTCTTTCCTCAAGAATTCCCAGGTGTTTTCACTGGGTGCTGTGCCCTGCAAGCATGTGGCTGTATCAGTGAGAGCTGTGAGGAGCTGAACAGAGCATCTGCTCACTTTTCCTTCACTGCCTTAGAGGTTATTGCTGCAGCATGCTCTGGGATACCAGTTCCCCTGCTCAATCCATAGGCAGTTTTCCTTGCAGCCTTCTGTCTCCCTGCTGCTCCTGCTTGCAGATTCATCTGGCAGCCTTGGTGGTTGTAGTGCAGAGGTAATAGGTTTACAGAAATGTAATTCACCTGGGGATGTGAGGGAGAGGGAGATGATGCAGCAAGTAAACATTGCCCACCATTGTTGGTATTTACTGACCAGTGTGCTTGAGAGCAAGTTTAGGGCTTGCTAAACCAGCATCAAGCAATGAGAGCAGATCATAAAACAGGTGGGGAAGAAATTGCAAATTAATCCTCCCCTTAGATGTAGAAGCTGTTTTCCTGGCCACTGAACTCATAGTTTAGCCAACCCCCTAATGAAACGTGCTTTCCTTTTTCTCTGGTGTGAAAATAAGTGTAAGTAGCTCTTAGGGCATCAGATCTCTGGATTGGTCTTGTTTATTGAACAACCTTCTTGTCTTGGAGAGTCTGAGCAAAAGCTCCAAGTCATTTCCAGGGTGGATGGGTCCACAGCTGTGTCCTGCTACACAGGTGTTTGTGTTACAGATACCTTGAAAACGATTAAATGTGTTCCTCCAAGTTGGTAAGGTAGGCAGGGCTTCCACAACCCCAGTCTCTTCTGTCCTTCCCCTGACACAGTAAGTAGGCATTTTTCTTTCATCATCTGTAGGTGAACTGGCAGATCTTGATGTTTCCCTAACCTTAGTGGTAGGGGAAGGTGAATGTTTGTGTCACCTGAAAACCTGACCGTGTTTCTTGCTGTCCAGATTGCAAAGCACTGTGGAGTTAATAGTGACTTGACTGACAGAGAGCCCATCTAGCCTTGATGTCTCTCGTTTCCCAAGATATGGGTAAGAAAAGATGCCACAACTGAGTAAGTTTGAGATGACCACAGCACACCTTTTAGCAGGTTGAAGAACTGGAGGAAGCGTATTGTGGATGTGCTTTGCCAGCTCATTGTGTGTTATGTGTGGCACGTTATTGGGCTATAAAGGAAACATCCCAACCACCATGAAAATGACAGGTTGGCTGCGGATTTGGGAGTGTTCTGGCACGTGCAGGGCATACTGAACTAATACGTCATTGAGAGCAGATTTAGCTTTTGAATGTTTGGGTAGCAGGCATAAGTGTATGCTGACTTGCATCTGTGATGTGGTGAGTTACTGGGGTTGGGGCAAAGGCGTTGATTCTTTGTAAGACAAAAGCAGATACTGTTCAATCATAAAACTGTTATGCAATTGTGAGTGCTCATCAAATGCAGCGAGCACAAGAGAGGGGGAGCACTCCTGAACACTGGTCATCTAGAAACTTGCATAGACACTGTACAGCAAAATTGACGCAAAATACATTACATGCAGTTCGATCCTATTGGATACCACTCACGTTGATCCCAGAGACAGAAAAGATGATTGCTCAATGTATTTCTGTGTGCTTTGCATAGGGCAGTCTAACCTTTCCCTGTGTCTCTTTGGAGTGATATAGAAAGGAGGGACAATTTCATTGGATATAGCTGAGTAAGAATAAAGCCTTTTCTGTTTCACGTGTACAGGGATGTTTCCATGGATGCTGGGGAATTTTTGGAAAATAGTTTGTATCCAGAAGCAGCAATGTTTCTGCAAACAGCAGAAGCTTGTGACTCTCAGATGCTATTGCAATATTTTATGAAATGTGTCCCCCCTCTGCGTCAATCAAGGTCTTCTCTGCCCCATCTGTAACTCCCGCTGTAGAGTGCATGCAGAGGGTTTCAGACCTGAAAAACTGTGTCTGATAGAATTGTTGTGGATTCTCTGCAAGATAAATGTGAATGTCCTGTGACTGCCTTTTTTTACTCCTGTATTTCAAATGCCCAGTTTTGGTTTTGTTGTTTTCTCCCCCCCTCCCTCCGGTGTATTTGTTGGGCATTAGGTGTTGTTGCTGTATGTACTCGGAATGCTCAGGTGTTGCCTTGCCTGAAGCTCAGTCGTTCAAGACTGTTACCCTGTTGTTCACAGTGCACTGGCTTTATTCAGTTACTCTGCCAGCCAGTGTGTGTTACATGTATCCAAGGAATGTATTCACATCTGCTTTGGGCTGGTTTTTTTCTGGTTCCTTTTTGTCCATTTTGCCTAGTGCTGCCAGTGCACCTTCTTTAAAATAAGCTCAGAAACAGAATTCCTTTGCTCCCCATAATTGTATGGTAGGTTGCCCTGTTTAGAATGAAAGGTCGAAGGTTTAGGAGCTGTGTAGGATAAGGTTTACTGAAAATTAAAAGCAAAAGCACTGAAGTTTGCATTTATCTGCTAGTATCATGCCTTTTCCTAAATCCCCTTCCCCATTGAGTATTCTCTTGTTTGGGCTGGGTCTTAAGTAAACCTATGGCCTTGCATAATCTCTGTTACCCCTTCCTAAACTCTTGATTTCAGGTAATGAGGTTGTGGTGGAATGTTGTTCTTCAGCATCACTTCCTGGCAGCAACAGTAACTACGTATTTGCTCTTTTTTTTGCCTGTTATAGCTCCTTTTTTGCCCACCAAAGGAACTTCTGTGGCAGTCGTGCTTGAGTTTACATACTTTATTTACAAATATTTTGCAAATATTTTTATTATTGCAAGTTATACAGGTTGTTTCCTTCTCCCCACAGACAAAGGAAATCTATGACTTCTTTCCATTTGATTTAACTGTAATTTTATTTGGATTCGTCCTTGCATGAAATTCGATCAGAGCAGTTCCTGCCACAGAAACAAACTGAGGTGTTGGAGGACTCCTTGTTACAGGTACAGGTAACTCAGTGATGAAACAGGTACAGGGCCAGAAAAACAATGTCACCCAGGAATCATTTTAGCTTAACTAGCAAAGATTTCTGGTTGTGAGTTTCAGTCAAGTGTGGAGCTATCAATGGATCCAACAAACCAGAGATTTTTCCACTGATGCTTTATGATGCTCACCAGAAGTCAGTTCTATTTCATAAACAGATTTGCAGTCTTTTTTGCTTCAGTCCCCATTCACTTAAGGGTTGGATTCGATGATCCTTGTGGGTCCCTTCCAACTCAGAATATTCTGTGATTCTGTGTAATTACTGTGTTTGGCTGCAACATTTTACAACAATTGGTGGTAAACAGGTAAATCAAAAGATGTGTAGTCGGCAGGTCAAGGGAGATGATTCTCCCCCTCTACTCTCATGAGACCCTACCTGGAATGCTTTATCCAGCTCTGGAGTGCTCAGCACAGGAAAGACATGGAGCTGGGACAGAGAGAGATCTCTGGAGCTGGTCCAGAGGAGGGCACAAAGATGATCAGAGGGCTGGAACACCCCATGCCCCTTGAGGTTGGAGGCTGAGAGAGCTGGATTTGTTTGGCCTGGAGAAGAGAAGGCTCCAGGGAGACATTGGAGCACCTTCCAGCACTGAAAGGGAGGCCTATAGGAAGGCTTGAGAGGGACTTTTCACAAGGGCATGCAGTGATAGGACAAGGGGGAATGGCTTCAAACTGAGAGTAGGTTTAGATTAAATATTAGGAATAAATGCTTTAGTGTAAGGGTGATGAAATATTGGAACAGGTTGCCCAGAGAAGTTGTGGGTGCCTCATCCCTGGAAGTGTTCAAGGCCAGGCTGGATGGGCTGTGGTCTAGTGTAAGGTACCCCAGCCTATGGCAGGGGGATTGGAATTAGATGATCTTCAAGGTCCCTTTCAACCCAGACTACTCTGAGATTCTGTGATCTAAGGCAGAGAATGACAGTCATAGAAATGTGATTATACTCATGTTTGCATAAACCGTGTGTAACATTAGGACAGGACTGCTGGGTAGTTCAGAGTTACCAAAATCTCTTGAATTGTTCTGAATGCCAAGACAGAAGAGTAGTCTTTCCAGATCCAGAGATTAAGTCCTCTCCTGTAGCTCAAGTGCAAAATATCCTAGAGCCAAGATTAGCCATGGCCCATCCAGTCACAGTAGGAAACAGTCCAGGAGGGATTACCTTCCCATAATGCCAAACTGCTAATGCTTCAGCAGATAATACTTTCCAACTTAAAAAGCAAGAGCAAGCTTGGGGATCCAGCCATGAGTGTGCCCTCAAAGTATGCATTGTTAAAGAAAATCTCTGTCTGACCCTGCTGATGCCAGGATGTTTTGGTCTGAGCCATTGCAGCTTTGCTCTAATGACAAGGTCTGTCAGGATGGACAGGACCTATAGAACTTTCAGAGAATGTTTGGTAGGAAGAAAGAGAAAGTGATTGCTGTTGGCTAGTGAGAACAGAAGTTAGATAAGGGAGGAGCTGGTCACTCTCTCGTGCCTGCTCATGTCTGACACTTCTCTGTTAGGCTGGGCAGTTATTACACTGTCAGTAAAAATGCTATAATAAAGCATGCATATGTTTTAGTGCACATGCATGGTATTATGACTGATCAGTAATTAGCTCATGTGTACATACCCCTTCTCACAGCGCTGTCAGGCAGAGCACAGGGATACCATTTCAATGGCATCAAGCATTCAGTTAAATGGTACACTTCCCTGATGGGAAATATTTGGGTCATGCAGTCCTCCTGCTTCCTGCTCCCTCCTTCCCTCTGGGAGTTTAATTTTCTACCCCATCTTTGGCTCTTTCCTTAAAGGGCTTTTCCACTATCACACTTCCACCCATGCAGCTGACCTGCACACCCGATGCAGCTGCCGCCCCAGAAGTGGTGCTTCTACAGAGAGAGGGGTGAGGTCTGGAGACTGGAAAAAAACCCACTTCACAGCTTGTGCTACGGCTGCAGAGCTCACAGTCAGCAAGAACCCAGAGTGGTGCTCCCAGCAGGAGCTGCACCAAAGCAGCCAAGAGTGGCCCTGCTGCTGGGAACCAACGTCAGCCCTGCTTGGCCGCCTTGGTTCTGAAATGGGTGATGTCACTGATAATGTTCCTCTGCCCTGTTACTACATCAGAGCTTGTGTGCTGCAAATGCCAAAGGGGGCAAGAATCTGGGAGAGGGAAATGGAAGACAAAGTTCAGCCCTGGTGGTGGTCTCTCTGTCCTAATTGCTCTCAAGTTTCCAGTGATGGTATTCCCTCCCCCTAGGATGTGTTGTTATGTTCTGTCAGGAAGCTGAGATGTGCCTGCCTGTGCCCAGTGCAGTTGGGGTGATTAACCACTGATGGTAAAAATGATCTGTCTGACTGCGCCTTGTGAGTATGTCCCTAGAGGTAGCCTTTATCTACATCTGTGATCTTGCTGGGGACAGAGGTACTGCTTAGATGTGTAGCTTTGGAACTGTGCTTTGTGTAAGACCCTTAGGGATAAGAGCTGTGCACTCTTAATTGCATTTCTGTGGCACAGTCAGATTTCTTTTGAAAATAACTTGAATTCTGAATTTCCTCAGTTTAGCATTCTTGTTCTAAGAGAAAACAGTGTTGTCCTTGTGACGTTTTAATCCTTAGGAGTACCTAGCTGTAGTCTTGCCTTCAAAATTCATGTCACTGAATCCTGATTGTGAGCAGTTTTCATGAAAGGATACTCACACCCTGTTCCTTTCCAAGGTGCTTGCAAGGGAATTCCTCCCTTGCTACTGAACTATTTTCCAGAAGCTGCTTTTTTTTTTCCCCACTTAAGTTTGTGAAGGAACCTTGAAATAAATAAAACTCAAAGTAATAGTGTCTCCAATCCTATAGCCAGCTTGTGAAAATGTTCCAAGTTGTAAAAAGACTAAACCTAAAGTGGCCCACAGCAGTGCAAAATCTTTTAGGCTGACTTTGAAATACATTTGCACACAGTAACAACCTCTCATTTTTGAACAAACTAACACATAAAACATATCCATGAGGCTGACTATGCTAATCAGTGTAGAGAAGCAGCCGTTTCCAGAAGTTCATTTTCAGCATATAATTTGACCAGATGGAATTTAACTCATCTTTAGAAAAAACACTTGAATTTTAAAAGAAACAAATAAGAAACTCAAACCCTGCTATTACCTTCCCCAAGCAAGCCAGCTGCCTTCCCTCACCTGCACTTGGGTTTTAGTTAGCAGTATTTTGCATTTGGAAATTGCTCTGTAAAATTCTTGTTGCATTTTGCTGGTTCATCTTCCACACCTGCACTACTCACAGGTTTACCTGTTGCAAACCAGGCTCCAGAGGGAATGTCAGTGACACTCAGCAAAACTTTACAGTCTGAGGTGACACCATGTTTCTCCCTGAACTTGCCTGTGCCAAGGACAGAGCTGACACCTCCAGGGGTAGCTCTGCGTGCACAGTTACAGCTGAGATCTGACTTGTGCTGCTGTTTGGGGTCACAGCATACCTGCAAAGAGCTGCTCGCTAGGGCCCACCTGTCCCTTCAAAAAGCAGACTCTGCCCTACAGCGGGATATTGGGAGTGATGCTGGTTGGTACCAGGGAGAGATCTCCAAAAGCCAAAACGCCTAAAGCAGCTTTGCTCCAACGACGGCTTCTAGCGCCCTTTCTCTCCCTCGCTTTTCTGGACAAGCTGGGTTTTATCCATTGGCTGTTACCATTCCCAGCACAAGGTGGCACTCAGTTTCCAAGAGAGGGATTGCTTGGCCCTGCAGCCCCACTTCCACTTAAGAGATGAATGTGTGTTAGTTACAAGCTACTCGGCCATTTATTGTTTTGTACTGTGAGGTATCCCAGGAGCGCATCAGAGTGTTACCTGGGGGAAGAAAACAACCAGCCATGCTCGGCAAGGGCAACTGGGAAATAACTTGATGCTGAATGCTGCTGTGCTCTTGCTGGTTTTAATCCTTTTGCATTCCACCTGGAGTTTCCCCCTTCAGCACTTTCCAGACTTATCCACGCCTGTCTCTGTTTCAGCTGTTTCCATTAGTCAGAACAACTCCTGCCAAGGGCAGGCAGGCAGCGTGTGCTGCTGTGCCTCACATCCTGCTGGGAGCCGCTGGCCACTGTGTTAAAGGCCCTTATGCAAGGGGCAGTATAAGTACAGGATGAATGGGGCATGAGGGGGAAAGGGGAAAGAAGCAAGCAGTGTAACATCCTCCTCTCATCCCCTGGGTCTATAGGAATTCTTTCTTGGTTGAGATCCAGCATTAACACTTGCCTTGGGAATGCTATATGCAACTTGAGGGGGAGGGGCGGTTGGCTGGTCTTACAGCTCCCAAAATCAAGTGAGAACAAGTTGGCTGCTGCCTGTCCTGTTGCTATGCAGTACTTTTAATTTAATATTTGCTGTGGGGTCACACCTCCGTGCTATGTGCTATCAGCAGTAGGAATATGCTGGCCATCTAGGCAACATCTCTTTCTAGAATACTGAACTCTTATGTTTGGTTTACTTGCTATTCTCCCCCAGACTGCAAAGTATTTATTATCTAAACAGACATGATAAATCAATTTCTATGAAGTCTTAATGAAAATTAGGGATGAATACAAATAGCGAAAAATATAGCTGAACACTACCTGGCCTTCCTTCAATCCAGGCCATGTGGCCCTTTTTCTTTGTTGTGTAGCCTGTCTTGCTGCTCTCACAGAAACCAGGCGGTTTAGTCTCTGGACTCTTACTTTTGCCCATGCCTTCTTTGGATCAAGAATTACCAAGTGACAGAGATACTGGGGCACAAAAAAACGAACTGGCTTCCTTAAGGGAACCCAGCAGTGACAGAAGTGACAGACTCTGAAATAGCCCTCATCTCCTAAACACTAGTTAAGGTGCAGAGAAAAGACTTGATGCATCACCTTCTGGGCAGGTTTAAGAATTCCCTGACACTGACAGGGATGCCCAGTGTCCAGTGGGATGACAGAGGTCAGAGATGCAGGAAATCTTGGTTGTCTGTTACAAGCTGGTTTTGTGCCCTTGAACTTTTTAATTAGTGGGTGAGTAGTCATGGTTATCAGTGGGTTAAGGGCCCTGAGAACCGAGCTTTTCCTCAGCTTACTGACAAATGCATCTGCCAGAAGTAGCAAGCTAAGGGAGGCAGAAGGGAAGTCCACACACACACACACACACACACACACTGCAGTTTGCACCCATGATCTGGGATAGAGGTGGGCTGGTGAGAAGCACAGGAGTCTGGACAAGCACACTCTGGAGTCTGAGGCAATGACTGCCATACCATGCTACAGCTCCAGCAGCAGAGGGGCAGTTTCTGTGGGAGAAGAGCAGTTTGTTTGAGTACCTGGGAATCAGACTGGTTGGCTGCATTGCCCAGGCAAGGTTGTAATGTATATTATTTTTTAAAGTCCTGAACTCTTCCACCTTATATTTATTACTTCTCCTGTTCCTGTGTATCCTTCTGGCTTGCCTTTACTTATACTTCTCCTGTTCCTGTGTATCCTTCTGGCTTGCCTTTACTAGACTTGCCTTACACATCACTGAAGCACTTGAAGTCTGGCTCCTGATCTGTGTTCTGTCTGCAAAACAGAGATGGTACTACCTGTGACCTAATAAAGCCTGTAAGTCTAATAAAGCTAAAAGTTCCTCAGGAGAAGGACCTTTCCTAGTCATGCAAACTTTTACATATGTAGTATGAGTCTTGAATTAGGTAACTGTAACTCACAGTTAGAACAGTAAAATTATTGGAAGACCTCTTTCCTCTTTTAGCCTGTAGAAGATGTAGGACAACAGTGACTTTTCTACATTCCTTTCTATCTTTTGGAAAAGCTTCCCCCCTCAACCCCAGCCTAGCATATCTGCACAGGTGAGACTTGCACCCCATTTATGTTGCCAAGCAGCTGCAGTTGCAGTCAGTAAGAATCTATTTAGACTAATTAGATGCTGAAAATCCATTATGGTTCTCTTGTTGGCACCTGTAGACACTAAAAAATTATGTGCCTCTAACAGGACCTGACTTATGGTAGGGCTTCGCAGTGCTTGGCAGGCACAAGTGCTGCTGCACTTCACTGTATAATGGTGTAAGAAGGAGGAGTCTTGGCTGTGGAAAGCAGCTGTAAAGCCAAGAGGAATGGCTCTGTGTCTTGTGACCTTTGCTGATTGTGTGATTGCCTGACGTGGTATCATATGATGACTCTCCTAGACTATTAAGAATCAAGCAGGGCTTTTTTTTGTCCTTGCATCACCAGGATGAAAGCTTCCACAAAGCTGTCATAGCACTTGGTAGTGTACAAGGTGGATGACTTTGGTCGAATTCAGGGATTTGGAATGTACTACTTTGTTTGGGTTTTTTACAGCTCTGCCACTGCTTCCTACTTACAGGCAAACCTGTCCCACTTTCTTCCCCCTGTAAAATGGAAATAATTCTTTTCTCATTTTTGATTTTGTGCATTTAAATGATATCTTTTCTACAGCAGAGATCATCAAATGATCAAGGATTTAGAAGGAAGAAGGTATTAGTCATACACCAGTATCAGATAATATGGTATATGTTCATGAGCTGTTAAGCTCAGCAGAGCCTTCCACCTCTCCAGGGCTGGTTCATGTGGATATTTACTGGCTGCTGTAACATGCCATTTTTCACCAGCTGGTTCTAATCTTATTGCAAGGTTGTCTGAACTAGCTTCATTGCAAAGATTTTAACTGCACTTTGTAATCCTAAAGGAGTAAAGATTAGGTACAGAATCACAGAATATGCTGAGTTGGAAGGGACCCACAAGGATCATCAAGTCCAACTCATGGCCCTGCACAGGACCATCCCCAAGAGTCACACCATGTGTCCGAGAGTATCATTCCAACACTTCTTGAGCTCTGTCAGGCTTGGTGCTGTGACTGCTTCCCTGGGGATCTTGTTCCAGTGCTCAACCACCCTATGGGTGAAGAAACTGTTTCTAATATCCAGCCTAAACCTAAACTTCAGGCCATTCCCTCAAATCCTATCACTGATCACCACAGAGAAGAGATCGGTGCCTGCCCCTCCTCTTTCCCTTATGAGGAAGTTGGAGACTGCAATGAGGTCTCCCCTCAGACTCCTCCGGGCTGCACACACCAAGTGATATTTCTCACCACAAGAGTATTTCAAGATTGTCCTTCCTTTTTCTTGCTCACAGACTCCGAAATTTATTTCTGTGGCTAAAATTGTCAGTCCTTACCAACACTAAAGACTGGAAGTGATGATTTCTGTACAATTCCCAGCAAAGGGGAATTTGTACTCCAGTATTCACTCTGAAAAGTACTTGCAAGCACTGTTTCCTGGATCCTCGCCTGTTGCGCCACCGGGTAGCTCCACTGGTTTGAGAGTGGAGGATGGTCTGGGTGGTGCTTGGCAGCAGCACCACAGCGGGGAGAAGACAATATTACTGTTTGTGCAGGTGGGAGTGGTGCTTGGCTGGGCACCGGGGCCTGGAGGTTACAGCTGGTTTGGCCACCCGGGGCTCCTCTAGCCAGGGACACTGGAAAGGGCAGCACGGGGGTCTTGCACCCTACTCTCCTGAACCTGGAAGCATGGGAACTGTCTGCCTGTGAGCTCTGTGGGTGCACTGTTTGCTTGAAGAAAAGGTTTAGGTTGTGATTTTTCTTTTTGGCAAGTTTTCCCCAGGAGAGGGAGCAGTCCACACAAATGATGTCGATGGGAATGAAACAGCTTGTTCCAGCTTCCGCTAAACCGTGTTTGCTGCGTCGCTGTGCATGCCTTCTTTCCTCATGTTCCTCATCCTTTTCCTTCATCTTCTGACTCCTCTCGTAGCATTGCAACAGCTTTGGCGGTGCTGGCTCTTCGAGGCTGACGTTCAGGGAAGGTACTTGCACCTCTTTGCATTTTAAGCTGTTTTTCCCACCACAGTGCACCCCAAGGTTGCTTTCAGCGCCCTGTTCCACGACTCACATCTCCATCACCGGGCCCTAAGTCACCTCATTCCCAGCACAGCGCCCCGCTCGCCTCCGGCCCGAGCCGCAGGGCAGTGGCTCGGCGGCAGCTCCAGCAGTCACTATGGTGACAGTGGTCAGGCAAAACAGGACATCGGTTAACACAGGAATTTGGGGCTGCTTCGCTGGAAATCTCTTTTCAATTCCAGCAATAGTAACTTCCAGAGGCTTGCTGCTGCTTAGATATCCATTTGGAGGTTGACTGCTTCCCTAGCAGTCCATTATATTTCCGGTGACATATGCGTAAAAAACCAGAGGAGGTTGTGGAGTTCAAAATCACTGCTGCCAAAGTTCCTGTCTTCATGGTGTCTTTTGTTATATTAGGAAAAGTTCCAAAGCACAGTAGCCTGGTTACTGCTTAGGGAAGGGATTGTGGTTTCTTGTTGACTTACTTTGCTATTTATTCCTTCCTTTCTTTCTCTCTTTGTTTTTTAAATAACCAAGAGGAGATACAACTAAGCTAACTTTGTGATAATTGTATCTGGATACTGCATTATATCCCAGTACATCTGATACAAAACCATCTGCTGACATGTGATTGTGATTCTTAGTGCTGCTGTAAGCTGAACCACTCTGGGAAAATTTCCAAGGAATAATGGGAGGAATTCTCAAGGACAAGATGAGGACAGCACAAGGTATCTGTTCAACAGTAGTCCTGGGAAACTAGCGTGGCAGGGAAGCTGCCGTAGCAGTGACTGGCATGAATAATAGTGTTACTCTTAATTTAGTGTGCCAGTGGAAAGATTTAAGAGGTTTTGTGTATGGATGACCCTCAAATTAAGGGCAAAACTTGGGTGGTGAATTTTGCAGCAAAGTTACACAGCTTTGAAGTTGTACAGCTGCTAGGGAATAAACTATTTTCACTGGCTGAGATCTGCAGCTGTCTTCTTGGAGATGGTCATCTCTGGTAAAGACATTCCCTGAGACAGCAGCAGTCTTTTAAGAGCAAATAGCTGCAACAATTGCATCTTTGCAGTGTGCTATCTCTGAATGTCTGATACAAAGAAGCCTATAGACACATGCTGTGATTTTTAATGCTGCTGTCAGCTGAACCACTCCGGGAAATTTTCCAGGGAGCATTGGGCAGAGTTCTGAAAGGCAGATTGAGGACAGTGCAAGGTATCAGTGCTTGCAGCATTCCTAGGAGACTACTGTGCTAGAGCCATATCCTGAAAGGGGGTAAACTTTTAAGTGTGTAGCTTCTTTTAAGTTAGTACAAGCAGGCATGACGAAGCGCCTGCAAAAGTTTGTGTTATGAGCAGCCCCCTACACTACAATTTGACAGTATCTAGACCCATGCTTAAGTCCCCTTTTGTGTAGGTGAGCAAAGTGGGATTTGATCTATAAGCTGTGTGTGTCCTTTCTTTGGCTGGAGGTGTATATTACACCTGAGCAGTGTTGCAATTTACGAGGCAGTAGCTGGAGTATGGCAGTTTACTCCTCCAGTGCTTCTCTGTCTGCTGTTGGTGAATGTTATCTAAGCCCATCAGATCATGTAGTTCATGTTGATTTTGGAGCCTAGTGGGTGACACTACGCAGTGGTCAGGGTAAACAGTTCACACGGCAGCCAAAGTTCGCTCTTGCAGGTCTGAGTTGTCATCTCTGCTTCCAGTTTGCATTGATAAAATGGTATAAAAAAGGAAGCGCATTACTGGAAATGAGTGAGGCAATTTAACTCATATTGTTGATGTGTCCATTCAAAGGGCAACATCAGAGTCAGCTGAGCATGAGCAAATTGCCGTTTATGAAGGCTGGACCTTAGACTCTGGACCTCCACAGTTGAAGAATCACTAAAGGGCCACAGAATTACATTTCCATTATAAAAAAGCATGACTTGAACCTCAATGTAAATGCCATCTTCACCTCAGTTTTGTAATGTGCTCTGAGATAGCATGTATTACTTCAGAGGAATGCACTTTGTCATCTCACCATAGACCTGTGGGCTGGTGCCATCCAAGGGACAGTGCTCTTAGAGAGTTTATAATTTCCATGACTTTCTGTTCAGAAGACATCTCTAGGCAAGGAATTCCTGCTTCCTGTTAAGGCTGGGTGTGCAGCAGATTTTGTCTATTGACACTGGCAAGCCTCTTTAGCTTCATTTTAGTGTCTTTATAGGTCTTTGCTTCCATGTTTCATTACTTCAGTTGTGTGCCTTAAGTTTTAAAATTGTTTTCAGATGGTCCTTCTACTTGCTGGCACTGCACTGCCTGGATATGACTGTACCTGAAAGCTCAACAGTGATGTTTAAACTATGACAGTCATGCATAGTAGGTCTCCCAGGATATTTAATTTGTTGCTGTTTGCTTGCTTCTGGGCATCTGTTTAAAAGGGGAGAAAAACTACCAAACAGAATCAGCTGTTGAAAGAAGCTAAATTCAGCTGAAGTTTTGGATGTGGCCTTAGGTGGGTTCTGACAACTCATGGGCTCTCTCGCTTCTACTTACATACAAATTTGTGTATGCAAAAAACAAGAAGTTCCTATTTAAAGGATTGCGATTTTGTCAGTTTGTGGAGGAGTCTGGTTAAAGGACAGATCTCAAAGTGGTGTTAGGAAGAAAGGGACATTTGTCTGCATAGCTCTTCTCTACTGCCCATCCTCTCCATGGGACTGTGGATGAAAAATGTTTTCAGTTCTACTGTGGGATAGAGAATGCAGCCCAAGTTCACAGAGCCCAAGGGTGGCATTTTTCAATAGTACCAGCTGCTTCATAAGCCAATGGCTGATTTGTCCCTGACCTCCATGGTAGTGGCACTAGGCCAACACTGTATGCTCCAGCAAATCATTCCCTCAGGCTCTGTAAATCCTGTGCTATTGTCCTGCTTCTGGGGCACTGAGAGGACACCCTCTGTCACTCATGCTCTGAGAGCAAACTATGCAGCAAGGGTGGTGGTAGTGCTTTAAGCTGCTGGACTCGGGGTGCAGGGATGGAGCTGAATGCCTAATTGAGGAATGTCAATGGCCGGATCACTGCCAGGAGTGAGCATCACCTATCTGCTTTGGAATTTGCAGAAGTGCATGTGCCACACTACCTGCTGAAGACAGGGCTGTGGAAAACACAGGTCTCTTGAGCTGTGAATCAGAAAGAGAGCAGTTGACACTACAGACTACCCTGATACTGAGTTGGAAACACTATTTGTTCCAGCTGAACACCACCTCCCAACCCTTTCTGCTCTGTCTCTCCTCTGCTATTTTAGTCAGCCTTTTTGTTATAAACTGAGACACTGTGTGAGAACACAGCATCTTCACCCAGAGCAAAGGGCACAGACTCTTTTTGCAATGACTTCTGCTTATAAGGGACAGCAGAAACATTGGTCCTGTAGCCAGGTTTGAAAGCTGTGGTTTCTCCTATTTCTAAAAATTTCCTGCCTTTCAGCTGCTCTGCTCATCAAGAGAGTTAGCAAGAGAGACAACAAAGAGGCTGAGTGGCACTTGCATGAAAGATGGTAACAGAAGAAGGGGGGAAGTAATAAAAATGGGACAAGAACAAAAGTAAGAGTGACCTTGACAGAAGAAAATAACAGTGATGGCCCAGAAGACGGAAGTGCAATAGACAGTGGAAAGGGGAGACCTTGGAAAGATTAATGAGACTAAGCTGTACTGAGGAGGAGGGACCTTGCACTGATATTTCCAGGCAGCTGTGCAGCCATTTTCTCGTGCAGTGAAAGAGATAAACATATGCACCATGTGTTAGAAAGCAGAAATACAAGCGTAAGGGATTTTTCTGTTTTCTCTCTCAATTTTATGAAAATTGTTGGCCTTTTTCTAGAGTTGTTGACTTTTTTCCTAGAAGCTACTTCTCCAGAAGGCGTGTTCAGTTTTGCAGTTCCCTAGTGGGTGGATTTTTACACATGCAGTATAATACCTTTGTTTGGAGAAGTGTCGTGTACAAACAGAAATCTGAGGCTTTATGGCTGGTAGAGCAATAATAATTTAAAGGAAATTCCTCTCTCTATACAAGTTAAGACATGCCAAATTCACCTCTCCCCTGAAGCTAGTGTCACCATCCATGAAAGCTAGTCTGAGCAAGTCACATTTCTCATCTGCTTTGAAGTTCCAGTCAGTGGCAGATCAGACCCACTAAGGCACTGAGCGAAATCTGTCCTGCCAACTCTACCACACTCTCAGCAGGTTCACGGAAGACTATGGGGTAGATGTCACTGCACTGTTGAGTTAATAAAACCTTGAAGCTGCCTTAATTTTGCTGATGTAACTCTGTCTTGGGTCCTAGAAGTGGTATACAAGAGCTCAGGTGGCTGTTTCTTACAATTTTCTTAAAGTTCACTGCAGTGCACGTAGAAGACAGACCCTATTTTCTCTTTAGCAATCTAGGAAGGACCCCCTTATTCAGCTTTGTTTCAGGGAGAAGTTGAGGATGGATTATCTTGCCTGCAAGAGTACAAAAGGAGCATGAAGCACCTGGACTGGATGCTGCCCATCCTGCACTAGTTCAAAGTTTCTCTGGATGTGTCCTTGGCAGATGAATTTCTCCACTTGCTGAGGATTTGTGTGACATTGAGTCCCAGAGGAATAGCTGCTGCTCAACTGTAGTGTTCTCTATGTAGAGAACACTACTAAAAGCTTGGGTACACAGCATTTGAGAAACCTGGCCAAGGCAATTTGCCTGGCATGCTACAGTCCTAGATGGTCCAGCTGGAAGTAACATCCGATCTCTCACTGTTGCTGGGCTGCATCTTTAGTACACAGGCTCCTTGGATCAAGACTGCAGCTTTGTCTGTGTAACTAACACTGCTACACTGGAAGATCCCTGACACAGTCACTTTGTCAGACACCCGTTCCTGCTGAGTCCCAAGCAGCAGCAGCTTTTCTTAGGATGGGTTTCATGATACTGAAGTGGAGGAATCCTACCCAACAAGATTTTCTGTGCTCTACACACCTGTGATGGATTGAGCTGGCTACTGCCAGTGCCCTAGATCAACAGTGAGGATGAATGGGTTGAACATCAGAGGAATCTCTCCTTTGACCACTGATGTGATTGGATTTTAGTAGGTTACCAACACAGAGAAAATTTGTGTTAAGTGAATTTATTTCTTCCTTCCTCTCATATTTACATGTTGAATTAATATTTTATATTCAGAAAGTCAATTAGCTGTGCCTGCCACTGTGCAAGACACATTGCTTTAATTCTTCTTTCAGAAAGTTCTGCTTATCCTGCCTGTGTACAAGATATGTACCTATAGCTTAGGAAACTTCTATTTGCATGGCGTGACTGTGAAGTACTTTGGAATAGCTGGTTCTGTTGTCCCTGGTACTGTGCTCCTAACACAAATCTCATGAATGGGGTGGGCCGTGAGTATAGAACTTGGAAGTTTTTGGCTTGGTTGATGGCATCTTGTTTCAAGTGACACAAGTGAACTTGGAGACAAGAAAGGAGATGTTATTGACTGGTGTCTTTCCAGAAGTTTACACTGCCAAGTTGGCAACAAGCCCTGCTTTCATTTCCGCTCACACTGGCACATCTACCCTTCAAATCAACTGAAGTGCCAGCTACAGTGATTTACATTCTTCTCTCCCAGAAGTGAAGTTTCCTAACGGATTATAAATGAGCCAGAGATGTTTCTTGACAGTCACTTTATCTGTCCAGAAGTGATAAGAATTAATCCAATGGACAGAGGTTTTTCACACTTAGAATAGTTTGAGAATCTTGCAATGAAGTGTTTTTAGGATGTATTAAAGAAGGCTCCATACTGTATCTCATCCTTTCCCAGAACAGCCCTAGACACTGAAGAATAAGTCTTTGGTATGGATGATTCGTGTGGTAGGGACTTGGGCTGGTGATTAGTGTGGTAGGGACAAATTTATTTTACCAAGCACTGATTTGCAGAGGTGAGAAGTTTAAAAGACACCGGAGAAGCCCTTGCCTGAAAATTTTACTCATGAAGTCTGCACGGTGTTTGTGTTGGAGAGGTGGAGGAAGGTGAGGACAGCATATGGAAGATTACTAAAAAAAGAGAGAGTCTTTAAAACTATGATAGCTCCACTTGCCTCAAACAGGCAGATCAGCAGCTTCTTTTTCAGGCTGTTGGAAGCTGTTGAATTGATGGGCTGCAGGCATTTGGCCCCACTGCTGTGGAGGGGACCATCCTCTAAAAGCAGCCTGCCTTCCAAGGTCGTATGCAGACACACAGCATGTTTGGAGAGACACTGGTATGTTGCTGATTTGTGGAATTTTCATTTCCCATGATGATTTTGCCTCACATTAAGACTGGAGCTGGAGAGATTTTGATTTGTGTGGGGCTTGGAGGGCAGAAGATAGAGATCACCGTCACTGTATCTGAGGGGCAGCAGGCAGGGGGACTATTTCTTTGAGAAGTGCAGACATTTACTAGAGCAGGATCTCTGAAGTACCTGCTGACTGAAACATTCCAGGCATTCCTGTGCTGTGCTGCTAAGCTCACATAGCAGCAGCTCATGCTGCTCAGGCTGCAGCAGCCTGTCCTTGCCAAGTGTCTCTTGGTCAGGGACTCTCAGACACACTGCTCCCATTAGCAAATTTACTACATGGAGTAGCACTGCAAGCTGTGAATTTGCAGCTGCAACTGCAAGAAAAAATGGATATGATTTTAGTGTGGTGGTGTTGTGAACAAACCTGCCAGAAGCAGGTGGTAGGGCTTGCAGTGGGCTACCCACCACGAAGGTTTCCTGGGCACTTTGTGCACAGTCCAGAAACTCTAGTTCTATGCAGCCCTTACCCCTCCTATAGCTGCTGTGTCAAGTTGTGTTTGCACGTACCGTAAGGGGCAGAAATTCACACCATATCAGTGTCAAGAAGCTTGTAAATCATCTACTTAATAGTCACAGGTAAGATAACGTATTAAAAACTAAAGGCACTGAAAAATCCTTCCCACCTCACTCACCCGCCCCACCAAGTACTGAATCTTGTCCAAAGCTGCACAAACAGGATTCTGAGATAAAGACCTTGGGTAAGAATTACTAAAACAAACAGAGCATGGAGTAGTTTGTTTAGGGATTGGCCTTCTCAAGGCCGAAGGGTGGGTGTGGAAGAACACACCTTACTGAGAGGAAAGCTAAGAACATTAAAAGAAATACATCTTGGAACTAACAAAGCCCTTCTCAGAAGTCTGTCATATTTTAATTAAATTGATGTAGCATAGGAGGAGAATCATATAAGTACAGTGCAAAGTATGTTGCCTGGGATTTCAATGACTAGTAGCACAAAAACTTTATAAGAATTAGAGGGATCATATTCTGCTTAGCATGATGCAGCGCAGCAGTTATCCAGAGTTAATGCAGGTCTAGCAAGGAAACTACATGCTCCAAACTGCATTTTTGTCTTTACAAGCACTGTACAAGAGAATTTACCATTCAGCTGCAAACAACCTGATTCTGAACACAAAGAAAAGAGCAGAAATTTCCCAATTTAATTCTTCCCTGCCACATGCTGCAAACCTTTCCATAGCAGTACAGTTCCTGGAGGCACGTTAGATCAGACACCATGCAGTGCCTGTCTATTCATGACTGTCTCCATGGCAGAGTTTCTTTCCTATTTCTGTTGTTGCATGGATGAAATCCAGTGTTAGAGTATTATTTGCATTTATGGGGGCTACATTCTGATCTACAGGCAAAAAACTCCATATCTGATCTTACTACTCTGTGATCTGGACCTGGGGGAGATATTTGTAGGTGGAACATGATGAACCATAGGACTATAGTTTTAGGTTAGCAACACCTCAAAATTTGTTCTTTTTGCAGGTTGGTCTTTTTTTTTTTCCCCAGAATAGTATGTGGTCAGTGCATAGGGGTAATGTCTACATCCCCTTGACTCAAGGCTTGTTTAACTTTCCTATGCTGTTTGCAGATAAGGCAAGCGTTATCGTTTTAGCACAGTCTAAGAGAAAAGGACAGGAGGGAGCTATTAGATCCTCCCTTGTGTTACTCTCTGTCTGATGGCAGGGTTGTCCTTCACACTGATCTCTCAAATGTGGTAATAATAACAGTAAAGCTTTATTTTTACTGGTTATCAGCCAAAAGCAACAGCTAGGCTAAACCAGAAACTATCATCCCTTCTGCCTTTGCAGTATGTGTGCTGAATCTTCTGCTTCCGTAGATCTTTCCTGAAGAGACAGGGGGACGCAGAGACCTTCATCCCATCCTGGTCTACCTAATCCTGGCCACTGTCTAAGAACAGGCCCCATGCCCTATTCCCAGCAGGCCAACGCTCTCCCACCCTCCCAGGGCAAATCTACACCACCTCCCTTCCGTCCAAGCTCTCTTTTGCCATTAAGACATGGTGGTTTTTTTCACAGCTCCCTGTTGCTGCTTCTAGCAGTTGATACCTCTTCTTCCTCTGTATGTTCATGGCAGTCTTCTGTTTTTTCAAGGGGGCCCTATCACAAAGTTGCCATGTTCAAAACCATGGAAGACAAATTATGTGTGTCTGACCAAAATGCTCCCATAAGGGCCAGAACTGGGAAAATGCATGGACTGATTCTTGTGCAGGGACTCTGCATCTTTCTGGAGTGGAGATGCTTTTTAAGGAAATAATAGAAACTGTTTAACCCAAGGTGTTGAGGACCACACTGAATTTAGGTGAATCTAATCTCATTTGTTCATGGTGTACTTTGAAGGGAAGAGATTCTGCTGCAAAAGTTACAAACCCAAAGGAAGTCTGGCCCTCCTACTGGAAAAAAGAGCATGCTCCTTGCATGCTGATAGTGCACAGCTTAGCTTTCCCTTCATTTGTGTGAGCAGTGGGAAAATAATCGGGAGGTAAATCCTATTCAGGCATAACTCAGTCATAACTTTGGATGGTGTTCATCTTCATTCTAGATATCTGCAAAGTAGGTGTGTACACCCAAGCTGCCGAGTCTGGGTTCCTTTAATAGTCAAAGGAAAGAAACTGGCAGTTGCTTGAAGAATTTTCAGGGTTAAGTGAACCTTGCCCTTGGTGCTGTTGACAGAAGTTTGGTCTGGGCTGAGATGCAGATGTCTGTGGTGAAATCCCACCCAGGGTGTAATAAAATCCTGGAGGACATCCTGGGACCCAAGTCATTCTGCACTGTGAAAGGAAGATGTGGAACACAGGAAGACGGTGAATTAATAATCTATTAGGAACAAGAAAGTCCTGTTAAGGTTGTAACTCTACCAAGTTAACACAAAGATGGATGGGTTTTGAATAGGGAAAAACAGGTGTAACAAACCCCTGTAGACTTCAATATGGGGGACAAAACACTACAGACAGCAAGTCATTAATTTCAGGGCTAGCTTGCTGGACTGTGTATCCTTAGGACACCAATGGAAAGCTCCCATGGGGCTTGTCAGTAGGTGCAAAGGACGGAAATAGGATTTTCTAGGAAGGCAGGTGGTGACTGAGTAGCACTTCTATTTTTGGTTTTTTGAGGTCACTCTATTTGTTTTGAAGTCATTCTAATTCAGGATTGGAAAGGGCCGGGAGTTGGTTTTTTTTGGCTACAAATTTGGTTTGAACTTTAACTGAGCGGCATCTTTCTGTGGCGTGCAGCCATGCAGCCATGAGGAAGGATTTTGAAGGGCAGTAAGAGGCAGGATTGGCAGCGTCCCTCAGGCTGCACTGACAGGCTGGTCATGTACAAGTGCTAGAATGGCCCGACCCAGGTTGGGGCCATCACTGCCAGGCCTCTGCCTCCCATCTACTTGGGATAACAGGACTGCTGGGGCTGTGCCGGGGAACACCAGCTGCCAGGCAGGTGAGGGGACTCTGGTGTCCTCTAAAGACAAATGCACGAAGTCCTAAGCCAAATGGGCTAATGACAGGGCTGGTTCTGCTCTTCTGTTGAAACACTACGTGTCTGTGGGTTTGCCACAGTTTGTCCACAGTGCATCTCCAGGAGGAGGGAATGGTAAGTCTCAAGACAAGAGGATAGCTGCTCGCTTCAGACCTTCTGCATGGGGAACATCTTCCTGAGATCTTGCACACTCTGTCAGTGTGCTAAGCAAGTTATCCATCCATGAATGAAACCTTTTTTAGCAATAGCCTTGGCAGCCATAGCCTTGGCATGCACACGTGAAAGAAGGAAACCTCTTACACAGGTTTAAGTAGGCTTTTTCATCTATTCCCAAAGGAAAAAAATTCTGGTCCACTAGCTCCTCACTTAGCATAAATGCTGGTTTCAAAGAGCCTTGCTAAATGATGTCTGGCAAAATCTATGATGCAGGAGTAAGAAAACAAATTAGGGACTTGTGTTTGGAAGAGTTTATTCTTTTTTGAATACTGTGTAAGACAGTCTCCTGAAACCTCAGAGGGGCAGTAATCTTGCAGATTTTGTGCTTGGAGTCAAAATCAAGTTAGATTTTTTCCTGTTCTTGTGGAGCCCTGTAATTACAATAATATTTGAGTTACATGGTTGGTGAGCTAGAATTATTTCTCATAGCAGAGCCAATTGCTGAAATAGAGATATATTTTGATACTTTTCCCTCTCAAGCATGCCCAGAAAGCACACATCTTAACTCTTTTATGCTGTTGTTTAGGAGCTGGGAGAAAATCCTCTAAATATAGTAATGGCTGTGACACTGGTACAAAATAGCCCCCTTTCCCTGAACCCAACATTAGAGAAGGGCTGGGAGGGAATGCTGCAATAATCAATCACACCTTGATTACAGTACTTTCTCTGCTCCAGTGTTGCATTGAGAACTGCAAAGTGGCTGAGACGTTTTTATCTGAACAGAAAAGGAGCACTTTGGGTCCAGAGCAGCACTTCTCGGAGTTAGTTCCTAAATTAGTTGCTTCAGTGTATGTCTAATGTAGCCATGATTCTTCTGGGTACCACCAAGCTTTGGTTCCCCAGGCTAATGTTGGCTGCTGCTGAATTTGCTGCTGGCATTTCTCCAAATGGCAGCACAAGCTTTCCCCAGGTGGTTGGGATGCAGATCCCACTGTAATATGTGGAAGAATGAGTGAGGAAAGGCCACTCTCATCCTCCTGCCCAGATGCAGCAATGTGTGCATTATCTGACATCTGGCTGTGAGGCATGATATGTTTTGGTGAGGTGCATAGCTGATATCCCTGATATCCTATGGGAAGTCACATTAGACTTAGACTGCTGGAGATCCTGTGCTCTTTCTGGGTGGGTGCATTTGACCACCATCCATATCAGAATCTTCAGAGAAGCTGAGGCAGACCTCCATCTGGCCAAATCCTGTCCCAAAAAGAAGGCTCGTTCTGAAGAGAACTGGCAAACTGAATTCCTGTGACAGATAAGGCAGCTTCTGTAGAGTAAAAAAATATGGCTACAGACCAGCTAGAAACCACTAGAAGTTTGTTGCAGCTGCAGCTGCTAGATTGCAATAGCAAAAAATATTCTTAACACTAACTAGTTTGTCAACTAGTGGACAAAAGAATTTCTTGCACAATTCAGAGGAATATGCTAATACATTTGTAAGGAAAGGGTTTAAAATTGCACAACGTGCTGAGGAATGATACGTGTGGGGATTTTGTCTCATGGCCATTGGCAATTAGAAGGAATGGAAAGATAACTGCATTTACTCTGTTCTTCGTTCCATGGAGCACAGGGAGGCTCAACCACAGCAGATACTGCAGGCCAAAAGTATTCAACTGAGCATGCATGGGATGAGTCCATGGCAAGGAGAGTCTGCACAGAGTTCAAAGAACAACTTTCTGCATGACATTGTGGAAAACATATCACAGTAAAGATGTCACCCCAAGAAGGTTTTGTTGGCCTAATTGAATATTAGGAAAAAGTTCTTCACTGAAAGGGTGGTCAAGCACCGGAACAAGCTCCCCAGGAAAGTGGTCATGGCACCAAGCTTGTCACTGCTCAAGAAGTGTTTGAACAACACTCTCAGATGGTTTACCTGGATCCTCATGGGTTCCTTCCAGCTCAGAATATTCTATGATTCTAATTATTCTGAATTCAGTGACTAGTTAGGTGTTCGTTATTCACTTCCAAACTATTATGATTTATATTGTGTTTCATGTGGTGTGACTAAGCTTTGATTCCAACAGAGTTGTTACAAATATTATTAAGAAAACTGTGTCATTCTGAAAGTAAAACAATGCATAGATTTATTTTCTGTGCCTTTAAAAAATAAGAGCAATGAGCTATTCTAAGCAATAAAGGTATGCCAGGTTGAGGTCTTTTTTATGTAAATGTACTTATCTTAAATTGCTCAAAACAGAAACTTCATTTCTGTGGTGTAAACCATTTTCTTAACAATTCATTTAGTCAACATAGCAATTACAGAACCACTCTTAAAAGTGAGTATCTAAAAGACTTGCAGATTTATAGCAGCTGGCTTGTGTTGTTCACAGTCCACTTGTTCAGACTGGTTGGAATGGAGCATACTCACTCTTTTCTCTGGATGCTGGCTTAGGACTTGCTAAGACAGAAGGGCCCAGGAGACTTTGGGGGAACTCATTCTTGGTTAGATCTCTAACCGAAATGTTTCCAGAAGGATCGATCTGTACTCACCCTACTCAGAAGAACAATTGGGATTCAAGGCCAAGTGAAGGAGATAACTATATTGCAATGGAAGAGCAGATTGCTAGTGTAGATGCATCTCCCTATACATCTCGTTAGTGTAAAAACAAATGGGATGGGGCTTCCTTTTCTCTTGAGCTTCCTTCAGCTGATGAGAGATTCCTTCAATTTTCAAAAGTGTCAAAGATAGTTTTTCATTTTTTTGTTGGATGTTTCCTTCACTTCACATTCTTTTTTTCCATTTGTTTGCTTGCTTATTTGTGTAGCAGTTGTTATAGCATCTATAAACAGGAAAAAGATTGCATGTCTCCCCTCTCCTCCTGCTTTTAATGCTCTCTAAAAATAATTTCTTGTGTCTCACTCTCATCTTCCCAGATGTTACATCTCTCTGGAGTGTAAATAACTGAATAACTTAGTACTCATACACGATGTGATACCTTTGATTTTAGTGCATCAAAAATAGGTTCTGATATAGAGAGTGTCAGTATCAAAAGTGAAGGCAAGTGCTCTGTTCTCGTGAATTCAAAGTGAAATGAGCACTTTGATGTGAATTTCAAATGAACACAGAGGGAGCGGTCCTTTCTAAAGTAGTTCAGTCGGCACCTGTAACCTCTTAAACTACAGCCTTATCTCTCATGTGAATCAATATTTGAACCAATATTTACTTAGGACTCAGGCATGATTTATATGGGAGTCTTGGTTTTGCAACAATTGGTGTGTTACTCAATCAGATTCCCAGGTGACTGGTTAATACGTAACGAACCAGATTTGTAAATTCAGTTGGCACGTGCTATCATCAGAATGGAAAGGGGAAATTAATTATATCATGTTGTATTTAATTCATAAATCTGTTAGATAACTGTAACTGAGTACTACGTGCTCTGGTTAGAGGGGCAATGGGTTTCATTCTGTTTTCAGAGGGTTTCTAATCTGGATTAATTTCTTGGTGACCATTTTCTAGTTGTCATAAGTAATTGTGTTATTCCTCTTTGTCAAAATGGAAAAAAAAAGGATTAAATTAATTACTTACAAAATCCCACATTAAAAAACTCTATAGTGTGCAGCACTAAATCTGGTAACATTTAAGAGTGAGCTTAATTCTGGGGTCAAAAACTAGCCCACAGTTGTGAAGTTTAGGTATATCACAAAACCACTCTGGCTCTATGTAAAGTTACCTTCACCTCCTGGGCATTATCAGTGATTGTTTCTGAAGGAAGGCCATTTGTCTGGATGATGAGGAGTTTCATACAAAAATCTACTCCATTCATTTTATGCCAATATTGCAATAGAAAGATTAATGAAAGAATCTAAAGACCTATACAATAAGCAGTTATTGTTAATCAAAGATACTAGGTCAGAGGACTTACTTTGAAAATGTTATTTGATCTTTTGGAAGAGATTTTTTTTATATAAAATAAACGAACCCAGGAAATTCAGAGTAATGTATTTCCTCCTACAAATAGCAATGGTGACTTAAATCTATTCAGATAGGTTAAGAAATCCTCAGTGTCTGTGCAAAACAGACAAGACCTATAGCTTTCTAGGTCTCAGGCTAGAACACTTGAAAAATCAATGTGTGTGTCTGTGTGTATGCAAGAACACAGTCGGCCCCTGAAATGCTCTAACTTCTTTGTTCTCATGATCCTCCTGTATTTACCCTGTCTGCCCTCCACGTGTGTGCTCTAAGTCCAGTGACCATTTCTTTGGCAGTCAGTTCACCATGAACAATCACACTGTGGCATATTTGGAATCATTTTCTACCTTAATGACCTTTCTTTAACCTCAAGCTGCTCCTTGTTATCACTGAGAAGGAACAAATGTGTCTGAGTGAGGCAAATAGCTGAAGCTCTTGCCTAAACATATATCTTGCCCCAGGCTCTGCCAGCAGAGTTCCATTGCTGCCATTGCTGCAGGCTTGGCTCCTCAGAAATTCCAAAACTTCTCTCTGCCACCTCCTTACTCTGAGTGCACCCATGATAGAGGTTTAATGGCCCATGGGGAGATAACCAGCTAGAAACCATTCTTTGACTGAAATGGGAAACTCGGCCAGGATGGCATAGAAATGATATCAACTGCTTAAGTATAATCAGCACCTGAGTAAAGACTATGGTGTCTGGAATCCATATCTGGAATCCACTTTTTTACATCTTAACATAGGAAAAAACTGCACCATGCTTGAATAACCAGCAGTACTGGAGTTGCAAGTTCCATCACAAATCAATCACTTCAGCTTGCTGTTAGTCCATTGCAAAGCATGCTTAGCATAGCAAATTGCTGCGTAACAAGCAAAAACAGAGGGGGGAAAAAAAGATATTTTAGAAGTCCAGGACATTTTAAAATTAGTCTGTGCCCTACCTCATTATTTGGGTAAATAATAGATTTTGAAATGTTTTAGAAATGTATGCACATTTTTACTTTACTACTGCCTATTCTTCAAGCAACATATTCATGTAGGTGTACTCTAGAATCTTTTTATTTTATTATACTTAAATATAGAGCATTTACTATCATGCTAATGGAAGCCACATGAACATAAGAAGGAAGTCTTCTAATTGGCTTGCTCCTGCTCTGTATGTGTCCAGTGAATGCGCTTGGGTTCTTCACAGCACACAGGCTCTGAGCATTTAGCACAAGCAGTGACAGTGCCTGGTGCCTGGTTATGGTGCACTACCTGCTTTATCCTGCATGATTCTCTGCAGCTTTTTATTGGTGACCATTATTACATCCATGGTAATTAATTCTGTGGCTTTTTTTCCCCCTCCCTAGTCACCACATCATACCTACCCTCATGCCAGCCCACTTGCTGTCAGGGGGACATGCCCCACCTTGTGTAGGCAATTTGTCTGCGTTGCAAACTTGAGACAGCTAGTGGCTCTGGCATGTTCTTCCTTGCAGCAGTTTTGTTTGTCTTTCAGCTATACACTTCCACAGTGAAATTCATAATACACAAAACTGTTAGTCCAATACCTGGCCACAGTAGGCATATTGAAAAAGACACAGATTATCAGAGTTTAGAATTTCCTGAGTGTTTTCAGTGGGTTTTGTGGTCATTTTTAACCCTAGGAAGAGCTACAAAAGCATGCTATCAAAGAAAAGAGACTATATCCAGTTTCTTTTTCTACTGACAGGCTGAAATCTATCCCAGTAAGGCTGCAAAGGATGTGGAAGGAAAGCTACAGATGGTAGGTGGCAGGTCAGCTCTTAGACAGGAGAGCAGTAGGGCACCAACACAAGCTGGGGCAGGAAGGGGAAGCAAAGAGTCCGTCCCTCTGTGGTTTGGGTGGCACTGTCACAAAAGGACAGTGGTGCAAACTGAGCTAGCAACGACCTGATGGCTGAGGACCCCCCTCCAGTGCCTTCCACCCATTCCTCCAGCCTGCAGAATCAAGCACAGCCCTGACCTGACGAGCTGCTTCTCATCCAGAACTAATAAAACCAAAGATTAAGAGGGAAGAGAGAGCCAATTCAGTGCAGGTAAAGAACTGGTTACTATAGCAACTGTTTTCTTCTTTGAGCATAGGTTGGGAGGACTCCCTTGCAAGGGGATTTCTGTGCAGTCCCCAGGCTGGAGGGGGAAGTTGCTTCAAGAATCTTGTTTGACAAAGGCTGCATGGCTGCACTCTTGAACTCTGCTGGGGATCGGCGCGGGGAGGGGGGGGGGGAGAGGGTGGGGAGCTGCGATAGGGTTGTAGAAGAGCTTGACTCTTTATCCAAGCGTAAAGCAGAGATTGAAGTACTTGAACTCATGGGAGAGAATAATGAACTAAGTGGGCCCATATTAAAAGTGATACTCAAATCATAGTGTATTATTCTGTGGGTTGCAGCCACACCTGAAGCTGGGGCCGTACCTCAGCACCTGACACAACCAGGAGTTTTAAGGCTGGAGTTTTTAAAAGACATAAGAGAATACTTAGCTAATTCCTACTGGATTTTTGAATCTGAGGTCCTAAGAAAGTTTCTCAGATGGGTTTCTTCAATAAGACCAAATTGATGCAGCGTAAGAAATTAAATAGTTTGTAATATAATAAAGGCTTGGTCAGTTTGACTCTGGGAAAAGTCATTCTCTGGGACTAGGGCCAGGTAATGTTATCTTAGCATACTGCTTGGAGTACCTGGCACTGTACAAGCTCTAGGTCTTTGTGGTTACCTTAGACCAACATAGCAAATGAATGAGCATATTATCCTTTCAGTAGGGCTGCTTTCTGGTGTAACACACCCCTTGCATTCACAGGAGACACAAGTACCAACCAGTACCTAGGGTAAATCCCTCCTTTTTACCCTCCTTAACCCTGTCTGCTCTGGTAGGTACACTGCAAGGGCCAAAGTTGCACCTCGTGTTTGGTGCTGGAAACCAAATACAGCAGGAAAATAAAACAACATGTGATCGTCTTGAATTTAGTCCTGAAATTCTCTCTCACACAATGTCAAAGCACAGAAGATGCAAATGTTCTTGATAACAGATGAGCAAAAAGGGCTTTGGGTGAAATATTATGCCCCCCTCTTCTCCCTAGGCTCCTTACTGTCTATTTTTCCATGCAGTACTTTTGCTGGAGACACTGATATAGGAGAACATTGTCTGCCACAATCCCACTACCCTTCCTATCACCGAGGAAGAGGAAGAAGGGACAGCTGTGCAGCCTCTCTTGCAGCTGCATCTCACCTAGGTGGCTAACACAACTGCAAACCTTCCTCATCCCTGTCTTTCAGAGTAGCATTTTTTTGGCCACTGATGCAGGGAATAAGAAACAGCAGCCTTCATATTTGTTTAAAATACATCAAAAGTCGTACCAGATGTAGGACCAAGGAGTCAAAAAATGAAAGCAGGTTCCCTGCTCCAAGTGCAACTTGAATGCAGGACTAGGCTTGGAGTATTTTGCTATGGCAAAATGCTCCCCTGTGAGCAGTGCGCTGAGGTGGTGAGCCAAGAGGCTCTGAGGGACTCAAGGACAGCCCTGAACTATCACCCACACTTGCAACAACTGCACAGTTCCCACAGCAAAGTCTCCATCCCCAGACTAGTTTTAGAAAGGGGATTTCCAAACTCAACATCAACCTGCTACTCGTTCATGAAGAATCAACAACTTATCGCCATCTGCTATTATGATGTCTGCAAGCTTTTCAGCTGAAATAAGTGTCTGTGCCCTATCATTCTCTCTGTGCCATGTGGCAGATCCAGCCTTAGGTGGCATTTGATCTGGCCAGTAAAATCTGCTGCCACTCAGTATAATAGTGAGAAAGACTTGTGAAAGAAAGTTAAGTGCTTCATAAGTCAGAATTCTAGACTTAGCTCTTTTGTGAGCAATAAGCAATTTCTGCTGCCACAATGCAACTGATGTGAACAAAATCATCATCAGTCTAACTGCTGTAATTCCCTTGCTGCAGATATACATTACAGAAAACTGGAAAAAAAAATTTCAATAAGCTTTACTAAAACACACAAATTAATAAATTAACAAAAGGGTCATGTTATACTCTCATAGAAAAGAGAAATGATTGACTATTTCATGATTGAGTATATGATTAAGACTGCATTCAGAACAGTGAAAAGTAGAAATTTCCTTTAAGACTTGCAGAAGTGTCTCAATTACTTCAAAGGAAGTAGCAGACTCACTGACCATTATATTCTGTTCAGCCATTGGTCATGATACGGAGTTGAGGGCAAAGTTTTTATTGTCTGAGGGGAAAGATATTTTTGTAACGAGTAGTTTTGTGTCCCTCCATATTGACAGCAGAGGTCATACAAAGTCTCAAGGCTCTGCTCACACCAGAAGAGGGGAGCTTAGTCCAGATTTTACCTTGCTTACAGCAGAATTAGTCGCTATGTGTTTGTTTGTGACCTAACCTTACTTATCTCGGTTGTCTTCCTTCACAGGCTTTAAAGCCAGGTTATCCAGGGGATACAGGCAGCTGAACTATTACTCTCTTAATTGGTCTCATTTATTAGATGCTGCAGCAAATTAACCTATTAGATGGAGTCAGAAATTGAACATACATATAGAACCCATGTCTGCTAGCTACAAAAAAAGTGAGCTAATGCAGCTTGGTTGCTATGGTGTAAAATTTGACATAAGGAATATCAAGACACGTTTGCCTTTTCCCATTACTGAAGAAGATGGCTGGTTGATCAACTAATCCATGAAGTAGGCTGTTGCATTGGTACCTAACAACAAGGTGGTTCTAAATGGAAACAGGTATCAGTTGCTGCTGAGAACATAATCAGGCTTCTCAAAACCAAGTCCAGTATTTTAACTAATCAGTCAGTCTTGGAGCTTTTGAGCCAATAATTCAGCACTTAATTATCTTCTTTTAGTTTTTTTCTGATTGCCTTTTAAGTTTCAATATATTCCAGTGTTAGCACAAGCCTTACTTCTGTTGATTTGAGTATATGCATTACCTAAGTGTAATTGATTTCTCCTTAAGAGCAGAAAAATATTACATATATAAGTAGAAGAAATTGTTTTATTTTCTTTTTTTCCTGATTGTTTTATTTGAATGTGGACTTAAAACTTAGGACAATTACATCTTAGTAGCTCTCTAAGGAGAACCTGTCACTCTGTTTATCCATTTAATGCATACTGCATGAAGAAGAGCGTATAAATTTCTCATGCGTTGCTCCTCCTGAATGTTTTGAGGTAAACTGGGGAAGTTCTTGAATAAGAGCAGAAAATGCTTTATTTTCCTGTTTAGTGAAATCAATAGCTGTCTTTCCACACGCTTTACTGGGTTTTGCATCATACCTTCAGACCATTCATTGTTGGCACTGCTGCCTAGACTTTCAATAAGAGCAAGCTTGTGCCACTGCTGCCACATTGCTTCCTGCCCGCTCAAACCAACCCCACTTGAAATGCACAGTGGCAGGGGTAGCGTGGCTGAAAGGACTACTACCCACAATTTAAACACGAGAGTCATCTTAAGCAATAATGAATTCCCAAGCCAACATTTACTTTTGGGCATAATGAAAGAAAAATAATTTTGGCAAATAACATATCGATTTGCCTTCATATCAACTAAACCTGCAGGCCCTTACGATATGTGTATCAGGAGTTCTACCATGAGTACTTTGTTCTTGCCATTAGTGTGCTCTGTATGTTTGTGGCTCCCCAGAAGATAGACCAGTTTGTTGTAAAACACGGTGAACTGTTTTCAAATGAGTTACACCCTTTTTGTAAAATCAGCAATAAATTACAAGTTGCTAATGGCTAATAAAGTGTTAAAACAATAAAGGGTGTAATGAGAGGAACAAATGTCTAGAGGAAATATACACGTGGCCTTCATATGGATCCAGGATACTTATCAAACCAGAACTTATTAAGGGACTGAAATCCAAGCTAAACTCACACTAAGAAAGGGTGTGTTGTAATAAAAAGGATATAAAAAAATAGTTCGTAATTTTCCTATCTCCTTTTAAATTCCCTGATACTTCGAAAGAGATTACTGGATGTTTGGAAGCAAAGCTTATGACTTGATATGAACAGCTATCAGCAAAGTGGCCAATAACAACAAGTCGGAGTTTTATTGTATAGTAAAAGTTGATAGAATTCTCTATACCCAAGAAAAACAAATATTTAATTTCTCTGATTTGACTGCCTTCTCTTTCCACACTGATAGCAGTCTAGAAAAAAAATCAGTTAAGTAACTCTAATTATGAAAAAAAACTAAAATTAAAAGTCCTGTTACTCATGCTATCATGACAAAGCAGTGTGAAGCTCAAGCACTTGGAAACAGAAAGGCCTGTGTGAAAGGCAAGTTTTTTTTGGTATTTTCACCACTTCTTCCCACACATAGAGACATAAGCATTTGTTGCAGAAGAAGCTTTCCATCTGTAGAACTGTGTTTTGGTATTTAGCTATTCAACATCAGTGATGCTGTCAAGTACTTCAGCAGGGACCTGAAAAAGAAAGGGCTTCTCTGCAACCTGTGTTACCATCTCCAGCAGTCACTGCCTGTGTCCTCTCCAGCATCCTAATCTGTGCCCGGGTTAAGGGATTTTTTTTAATAAATGAAGATCTGAAGCATAAGGAGAAAAGAAAATGTGTGTCTCTTCTGTCCCAGTTTGGCAACCCTAATTCATATACCGCTCCGCCTCTAAACTAGAGTCTGGTATGTCTCAGCCAAAACAGCTTCACTTGTGCTAAAGCTGCTTTGCCAGCACAAAGGCTGCTCTGAAGCCAGTTCTAGAGTTTTCCTGCCACTTCTCAGAAAATCCTTGGGCTAGTTGGGGGTTTTCCAGCACTAGAGTGCCAAAACGAAGCACGCAGACAAAATGAGGGAGCAGCCCATGCAGTGAAGGGGAGGGATGAGGGAAGGAGCATATCAGGAAGTCCCTAGCAACCCAGCAATCCCCAGCTTTAACAACGATCACCACAATAAATGGCGACTATTATTACAAGAGCCCACGAGCTTTTCTCATATACAGTAAAAGACCATCAAGGGCGAGCAGCCAAAGGAGGGGGGAAAATCAGAGAAGTACAAAGGTAGTTCAAGGCTTAAAGGGATTTATTGCTTTACTGCTCATTTATGACGAGGTGGTACAAGATGTTGGGCAGCAACCCCAACCCGCTCCGGCCGGAGGGGCAGAAAGCTGCGGCCGCTCCAGCTGGGAGTGACATCACCGCTCCCACCCTCGGGGGCCGCCGAGGAAGGACCGTAAGGCAGGTGCTGGCGTTTCCCAAAACGGGAAAACATTTCTTTCCAATGCCGAAACTACCAAAGAAACTCAGCTCGGAAGCACTGCGTGTGGACGCTGTTTTTGTTCCTGTCGCTTTACCTTTTTGTTCAGGATTTTCTCCCGAGCCACGAGAGACCAGTTTACCGTGCGGGCATGAACCAGCCCTCACACATGGTAGCTAAAAGTGACTGGGTAACTTTCGGTACGGAGCAGATTTTAAATAAGCGTATTGTTCATTGCCGCCATCCACTTCGCACCGCAAGGGGATTTCCCGCATGTTTCGGTGGCACGTCACGGGTCGAACGGCGCTGGCACGCTGTGCAGGCTCGGCACGGCCAGCCCTGGCTGCGGGGGTGCCGGCTGCATCCAGCACGGCATCCCCGCAGGCACAGCGGCTCAGCTCCAGCGCACGGCGCACCGCGACCTGCCCCTTCCCTTTCCCCTCTTCTCCCGTCCTCTCAGCGCTCCCCTCGGGCTCAGCCCCCGCCCCGCGGGCGAGCGCCTCGTGCTCCCCTCGCGCGCACAACCGACCGCAGGCGCCCGGAGAAGCCGCGAGCCGGGCGCGCGCCCGCTCCCCCCACCTTTCCCCACCCACCCCCCGCTAGGGGGGCGGAGCCGAGGGCCGGCTCCAGCCACTCAGGGGCAAGCGGGAGGGGAGCGTGAGGCGCGAGCGGGCCCGCGTGCCGAGCCGCCCTATAAAAGGGGGGGCCGGGCACGAGCGCGGGGCTCACTCGCCGCTGGCGCCGACGGTGGAGGGACGCGCGCGAGCCGCTGCCGCCCCCAACGGCCGCCGCGCCATGAAAACCAAGTTCTGCAACGGCGACGCCGACCCGTCCCCGCTCGGGTTCCTCCTCGGCCGCGGGTCCGCCGCAGCCGGGCAGCCGCCCTCGCCGCTGGCTCATCCCGACCCCGAGGGGAAGGACCCCGCCGCGGCGGGCAGAAGCGGCGGTGCCTCGACCCCGCCCCCGGCGCTGCCGCCGCCGCCCGAGGAGGAGTCGCCGCCGCTCGACCCCCAGACGCAGCGCCGGGCGTATCTGTGGTGCAAGGAGTTCCTGCCGGGGGCCTGGCGAGGGCTCCGG
The DNA here is from genome assembly GCF_009829145.1 of Chiroxiphia lanceolata. Classification (NCBI taxonomy): domain Eukaryota; kingdom Metazoa; phylum Chordata; class Aves; order Passeriformes; family Pipridae; genus Chiroxiphia; species Chiroxiphia lanceolata. Next base: position 19,155,285 of record NC_045642.1, on the reverse strand, counting down.
GAGGAGCAGCTGCTCATCAGCCCCATCAGGTCAGCGCGGGGGGAGCGGGCGGTACCGCGGGGCGGAGCACCCCCGGCGCGGAGGGCGAGGGGCTTTCACTTTTATTTCGTTTTCTTTCTTAAAATCCCTCCTGAATTTGGCTCTGTGGGCGGAGGGCAGCGGGCTGGCTTCCACACCCCCGTGCCGGAGCGGGTGGCGGTGCGGGGGAGGCGGCGGCTGCTGCATCGCGACAGCCCCGTGTCGGCCCCGCGCCGGGGGAGGAGCCCCGGGCCGCGGCGGTGGAAGGGATGGAGCCGGCAAGAGCCGCTGCACCGCGACCGCAGCGCCCTGCCGGGGTAAAAGGGCCCCTCTGGCCCGGCCCCGGCTGCTCCGGATGGAGCAGTCAGCAGGTGAACGCGATGTATCGATGATGTGAGTCATCTTCTAGCGCACATAGTAGCGGGTGCTCGTGACTCAGCACGTTGGCAGCAGAAATATGTAAATTGGGGATGTTCTAGAAGCCATATGATGTAATGTGTTTGAGATTCTTGCCTCTTTATTTTATTTTAACTAAACCGGAGTTAGTTCAGAGTTTCCTGTTTGCACACCGCTTGTCTAGCGTCTTCGTGATTGATCATTTTATCTGATCAAATGTCGAGTCATGTACAGTTTTAAAGGATAAGGGTATTACCGTCTTCCCCTCTGAGTTTGCCTTCCTAGTGTTTCTACTTCTGTTCATATACAAAAAATACACACATCTACCCTTGTTAGCTAAGGAATCATATACGTTTGACACACTCCTGATGTATAAAAGTACGATCAAAATCCCATCCTGCTCATTTCTAAATGCGTTTTTAAAAGCCTTATTAAAAATGGCAACTCATTGAAAGCCAGTGCAGGTAGTATTAGTATTTCTAGATAATTTCTTCCTGATGTGATCATAAGGAGTTTATGACAGGAGAGGATTTTTAGAAGACTGATATAGTTCCTGAACAGATTAGTCTGACATATGTGTAGTTTGATTGGCTTAAGTTTTCATCTGTATTAATGTGTACTGCTGACTTTGGTATTTATTTTCTAAAGCCTCATGTTTTAGCACAGTTATCTTTGCATTTCCTGGGAACTTCCCTTCTAAGACACCACTTCAAAATGGCTTGGTGGTTTCCAGATTGGGAAGAAGAGAAGGTGGACTGAAACTTAAGACCATAAACTTAAACTGCCATGCTAATTGGCAGTTAGATTTTTTTGGCAAAAGTCTTCCCACCACTTTCATCTGCAGAAAATGCATCATATCGGTTTGCTGATTCTAGTTTCACTGAAGTCAAGCACTCAGTGTGCATTTTCCAATGTGTCCATCAGTATTGCTGTCTTGAGTGCAAAATCATGTTCATGAACAGCTGCCAGGTACTTGGTATCATAGGATGAATGGGTGCAGTTTGTATTGTTGGAGAGCAAAGGAAGATTCACATCTAAACAGAATGCAGATACATAAGCACATCTCAATGCTGTGGCTGTGGTTTGGGGTAGCTTTGAATATAGGTGACCCTGATGGAAGGGCTTCCCTTTGGAGTAATTTGTGGCAGTAAACTAACTGGTAGCTTTATCTGTGTGAGTGAGATGTGCCCTTTTGACCCTTAAACAAGCTGTTGAGTCTACTGACCTTTCAGGAGAACAATGCCTTTTATTACACTCCCGTATGGATTTCCTTGATTAGAGGTACCTTTTGAAGTCTTAAGTGCATAAAACTATAGGGAAACTTCTGTTTAATGGAGTTCAGCCTCAGTAAGACACTCCTGTTCGTCTTGTCTGGTATAAAAAAAAGAGTTTCTGGACTTTCATGTGCTCTGTGCAGGCTGAGCATGTGTTTCAATAATGTAATTATACAGGTTTTTGAGCTTTAGTCCAGTATTTTTTTGTAAAGTGGGTTTCAGTGTGTTTAGTTTTTCTGTTTAAGCATTGATGTTTTCACCAAAGTTTTCATCAGTCTTAGAAAAGGTGGCAAATGTTTTTTAAAAAAAATCTGTTTAGCACAGTTCACATGAAGCCAGAAGTTAGTATAACCAACCAATGTTCAGATTGCATCTGAATAGCTGGCTTTGCTCTTTGTTTGGTATCCTTTCCATCTGTCTCATGGGTTTTTTCCTAGCTGTTCACCTTCATGGTTCAAAGTTACTTCATATCTCTTGTCTCTAAACATCCTTTTTTTTGGATGCCTGCCAAGCCACCTGGTTCTCTTCTGTCTCTTTTCTTAAGCATGTTGTGCAGCTGCTGTTTTACCCTGTTTTCTTGAGATTTCTTTTTTTCTTCTCAATCACTGACTTTGGATATGTAGGCCAGCCCTTGTCTCCTTGGTAGCCTTTTTCTTCAGAAAGTCTTTACTACTTGCCCATTGTACTGGAAGAGAACACAGAAGAACATTTGAAAAAGCATTGAGAGGAATATCAGGTTAGGATTAAGAACTGCATTTTAGCCTCTGCATTTTGGATCTGCTGTGGATTCTTGGAATCCAAGCACACTGCAAGGTAATACTAAATATTATGGTTTGGGTGATTAGGAAAAAACTGTATTAGGTTGTGAAGAAGGTCACAGGGTGACAAATTCTAGAGTAGAATCCATAGCGGTAAACTATGTAGCATGCTGTAAGTAAAGTTACTTTTTAAACTATGTGCTGCCTCATCCCTTCACTGCTAGCTACTCTGTTTGGATTGTATCTGGTTTTGAAAGCTTTTTCTTTAATGGCGAGACAGACAAGACTTTTCAGTAGAACTGATTTGCATTTCTATTTTGCAAGTAAGCCAGAAGTTTCAGTACTTTTTTTCCTCTTACATGAGAGGAAGAAGTTATAGGCAAAATCTCTTGCAGAGGAGAAATTTGAGAACTTCATTAATGAACATACTGATAATGAAAAGAACGTGGGAAGTCGATGCAGTAAAGAAAATGCGGGTTGAGTAGATAGGTGTTCTTAGTGAGCTACTAGAACATCAAGAAGCTTAGTTTCTCCAGTCTAGTATCCATCTAGACTGATAAACCCATAGAGAACAAATGCTGTTGCTTTTTCTTTAAAAATACTCTTGTAAAACTAATTATGTGAAAAGCTGGCATGTTTGTGTAACACCTGGGTGATTGAAGCACAGATCTCTCTAGTTTGTGTCTATCTTGATGAGATTATGAGTGTAACTTTAGATTTGACAAATAAATATGAGCAACTTGTTTAAAATAAAGAACTTTATTTGTAAATTTCAAAATTGAAAGTGTGTCCCTAAGAACAACAGCATAAGACTTTTATCAACAATGCTGTAGTGCAGGTATTCAGGTTAAATCTTTACAGCTGAACTTTGTAGCTGCCTTCCCAGTGATACCAGCTCTTAATTCAAACTTTTATATTCACAGCATGGTTTTAAATTTATTCTGACATTGTTTTGCTTGTGGAACCAAGTATATTTGACAAGACTCCATCACTGAAAATAATTTACAGAAGTCTACATCTTAGTTGCTTGTTGCATTTTCACATCGGTTCATTCATAGCTTGAACTGTGATTTGGATCAATAGACCTTGCTGGTGAACTATACATTAAGCACGAAGCTGCCATTTTTTTATCTAAAACTTATATGTTGTGAGTTATTGGTACTATTAGAAAACTGTTTTTCCTGTTAGAGTAGACTAGTTAATTGTGCCAAAAGGTATGTGCACCTCTAATTTGCTGAAAATGAAACATGTATGCTCATGCAAGTTACCTGATAAATGTATTTTTCTCCTTTTAGAGGTGGCCTCAGCAACATGCTCTTTCAGTGCTCACTACCTGATACCATTGAGACAGTTGCAGATGAACCACGGAAAGTTCTCCTGCGCTTGTACGGTGCAATCCTGCAGATGGTGAGTACATAGAGTGCTTTGGGAGTGGGAGGGTTTCTGTAGCTTCACTGTAATATCTTTAGAGATCTACATTTGTGACACACTATGCAACTTTATCCTTTGGGGAATGTGTTTTACTGGGTGGGGGAGGCGTAGATTGCTAGCTAAAAGCAATTTTCTTTAAGGTTTGTTGTTGTCTAGAACTTACGCTCCTTTCTACACAGGTCCTGGCTGGCGAGTGTTAACTGAAGGCTCATTTGCTGTCTGTTTGAGCAGTAATGTTTTGTTTATGCTGTTAAGTTTGGACTGTTGTGTTTCAGAAAAGTTTACTTCTGTACAGAATGTAGGACTTTGACATAACTAGCAAGATTGCAAGAGACTAAACTACTTAATTTTAATCTTGGTAGCACTTATGAATCTCGGAGATTAGTTGAAGGTTTTGTCAAGCTTGTACAGTGCTCAAGCATTTTATTAGATCTCATGGGTAGTTGTGTTGCTGGAAAACTTGATCTATAGTGTTAGAATAAGAATGAAGAGCGAACATCAGTACTGTACAGTCATCTCATTCCAAAACATGCTTTCCTAAATGTGTGATATACCTCATAGCTGGCGCAGAAGCTTAAACAGATGTTTGTGGAACTCTTCTGATGTTACTTTTATTTGGTTAGTAAAATGTAAATAATACTGAAATTTGTCAAACCTTAAGAGAAAATTGGCAAATCTGTTTCAAATACTAAGGTTTAAAAGCAAGAATACTTTGTAAAGGTGATCTCTTCTAAAGCTTACAAACTGCTACTGTAGGGCTGTACAGCAGATCTTACCCATCTCTGCTAGACATTTCATTATATTGCAAATAAGTAATCATAATGTGTTTAATGTTATGAAAAATTGCAGCTTCATAACATGACATTTGTATGTTGGCAGTTGTTTCTATTTGACTTAGAGGGTCTGGTTTTATTATCCATTAATTTTATATTTTCCAGTACTTGGTCACTTGCATTGCACAACTGATCCAATATCTGCAGGAGATTGACTGTTACTGAAATTTCAGCCCATTCTTCCTGCTTCTGCTGTCTTGACCAAACTTATTAAAAGTTTCATTGGATAGTGTCACTTTACTGACTTTAAAGTCTTCCTTTATTATATTATGTGAGTTATTAACTTTCCTGTGGTAGCAAACTTTACCAGAAATATGTAAAATATTCCGGTGGTTTGAAATAGCATGAAATGCTTGGCTACACCACTGTATGTGTGTTGGGAAAGTTAAACTCAAATAAGAAAAGTGTGTAAAAGTTAATGAATTCAAGCTTAAATAGTTTTTAGTTTAAGAGAAACCAAAAGCAGAGTGAAAAAAATGGTGGCGAGAGACTTTGTTTTCTAAATGATTTCTAGGATTGATACTAAGCTTGGGGTTTTTTTTCAGGATTATTAATGTTTTTAATGTAATGTTGACTTAATCTGTAGAATGCTTGAATAGGAACATGGGCTGTAAAACTTGTAGTAGTAGAGCTTCTGTTGCCCAAGAGCTGTGAAGAAATGTGGCCTTTCCCTTGTATTTCAAAGGAAAAGTGGACTCTAGAATTTGATTGTTCTCCTCTTCCCTCAGGGTGTTTAACTTGGCTTTTCTGTGCCCCTATGCACTGAAGAAATCAAAATTAATTTTTGGGCTCTAAAATCAGAACTAATTTGGTTTGAAAATTGAAAGTGTGTTCATAACTTTCTAACCTTTCTACTCTTGGTGTTGAAGGATCTTTTGAGATGTCTAACTTCCTTTATTTCCATAGTGGCAGTGAAATGACTGCTCTTGTTGGTGCAGTTCACTAAAGGTTAAGTAAGCAGAGAAAGTCCCAAGGTAAAACTTTCAGATTGCATTGAGGTTCACAATTTTTGTCAACAAACATTTGTCTCTTCCAGCCCCTCTACCTTAAATGCAAGTTAAAATATAAGCAAACTGTTTTATTGGGATATTTTGAAAACCTCACATAGGATTCCTATGAGTTTCTGGGTGGCATAAGCAGAATGTTATGACAAACCTGTTAAGAGGGAGTGATTTGATATTTTTTAGTAAAGTTGCTTAAGTTAAAAACCCTGTAGAAATTAAGGGACACTGCTTAAGTAAGTTGAGTTTTGAGACCTTATACTAAAATCACAACTTAATTCTCAATGACTTAATTGTAACTGCCACTGGGTATTAGTAGTTACCACTTGTTTGTTTGAGCCTTTGTAGCATGTTTTAACTCTTGTCCACTTTACTTTCTGTTGAAATTGGAGCATAAAACAGTTACATCAACTCTCATTCCTTTCTGTAAATACTGTATATTTATAGCAACCTGCACCAAATTCTTGTATATACAGAAGACAGGTTTAAGTTAAAATTTTGAATACAAGTGAAAAATGGATACCTGATTACTAACTTTAGAATGAATGATACTGGCACCATAATTCTTTGAGCCACCTTTTAAAGGAACCTTTTTTGCAGTTTGAAAATAGCTCCAGTTTGCTTATTATGACTCTTGGAAGACACAAATGTCAGTACATGAAACTCATCCAATATAAACCATGCCAGCTGGCCAAAGCTGCCACACAGGGAAGGTTTTGTGCCTTCCTCTGTCATAGCTGATATGTTTAAACCAATTTTTTGTGTGCATGACTGTTCTGGGGGGAGTTGGGGGGTGATGAACTGAGCTGGCTTGGCCATTATTATGAATGGTCGCACTGGCATGGACGTTCATAAATCAAGGACTTCTCTTGAGTGTATCCTTGAGCAGAACTTTTCTTTTTTAAGACAAGTATTGTACTTGTGTCAGGTTAAAGTACTAACCACATTAAAACTCAAATGTTTGAGGCACAATGCAGATATGTCCTACACTGAAAAAAGGGAAATGTCTTACTCTGCTTCACTTATTCTTGCTCCAGCTTAGTTACTAAATTTAAAGGGGAGCATTGAAAGTAAAACTCCTTGTGATAAAATGTCTTTCTGTTGGTTGTATTAGTGTTAACAACTGAAACAAAAGGTTCTCCATCAATATGCCACTTAATGTCCAGACTTTAAAATTGGACTTCATATGCAGATCACTAGAGTTTCTACTTAAATTCAGAATAACATCTTAGAAATGCTGATAGGATTTCAACATAAGATAGCAACAACAAAGAAAAGCTCAAACTAAGGTGAATTTTTTTTTAAAGTTCACCTAGCAAAAGGTAACTTGGGGATTGATTCCCATTCTTTTACACATGTCAAAAGAACCTTGAACTCTGATTCACTGGGGCTCTGTTACTTTGCAACAGCCAAAACAAAATCTTGTGTATAAATGAGAAAAACAAACCAGTATACCTAATGTTCCTCTCTGAGCTCTCAATTTCTATGTGAGCAGATGCAAAATAAGTATAAATGGTTGCCACAGTTCTGTGGTAAATATTTTTCATACCTGCCTTGCTGCCTTTTATTTTGTGTAACTAAATAAAATGCAGACTGCTGTGTAACTGTAATTATCAACGTCTTCTGTGGTTGTTGGTGTCCATGTCTGTTTGTAGCATGGAGTAACTACAAATCCCTGGCACTGGCAGACGGCTTGAAAGAAACCAAGCACCTCTTACGGGGATATATTTGTGTTGGGTGGAGTTAAGGGTGTTCTGGGGGTAATGTACCACTTTAGTTGTATATGCATGTGTTCTCTGCTGCAGGCTTGCCCATGCGATCGTGCCTAGAGCACTCTGGTTTCCAGGTGACAGACACGATTCACGGTATAGTATGAGATCTCTGAAGTTGGAGCATTCTCTACAGCTTTCATTTTCTTTAGTACTGGATTCATTGTTTAAAAATAAGCCTTAAGTAGCACCAGCTACTACTGTCTGCATCTGAATGTTTACAGCAATAACAGAATATCAAAAAACTGCTACTTCCTTTTCTCTGCTCCCTCATAAGAGAATGGTGGCTTGAAATGAAGAGGACTAGAGATGTCTTTGTGGCTTTTGTAGAGCTTGAACTGGGAATTCTTCACATGCTAGATTTTAGGACTTCAGCAAATTAGTATCAGTTCCTTCAGGTCTGACAGGGATAGATGATCAGCTGCAGATTCTTAGGAGAAATAATTACTGCTGAATCTAAAGCTGGTTTTGTTTCTGTACGCTGAAATTCAAATTGATATCTTCTAATAGCTTCTAGAAAAGTTTCCCCTGCGCAGGTCACCTCTAACCCCTGAGGCAGTTCCTTGTAATGTTGTAATTTCTTGAGATTTGAATTCCTAGGGATTTGTCTAAATCAAGGTATTGCAGTATTTTGACGTACTGAAAATTAAAGCTGAGTAAACTCAGAAAAATTGAGTTATAATGTTAAATTTGTGAGCAGAGCTAAAAGTTATTTGAGGAAAAAAAGAAATGCAAGTTCCTTCTCTATACCAAATTCTCTGGCCAAGCGTCATTTGGGATTTTTGATACAGATCTCATCTTCCAACTACAAGAGAAATTAATTAGGGGCTTCAGGGAGAACATGTTGAACTCAATTTTCTGCGTCAAACTACCAGATGCATAAACACTGTCTGGTCATCTTCTGATCACAGATCAATGTACACTGTCCTCTAGGATTTTGATCTTGTATCCTGCATTAAAATCAATTTACATGATCACAAATTAGACTCTGAAAACTTCTGTTGCATATAGTTGTTCACCCTTACTGAAAGTGTAGTTAGCTTTCTCAGTCTACTTTGAGAATAAACACTCCCACAATCAAAGAAGCGCTGAACAAATATTTAAAGAAATCTTAAAGCTACAGAACACATGTCCATTTCTAATTTACAGAAAAGCTGAAGTTTGCATTGGTTTAGCCAAGAACAAGTGAGCTAAGTAGGTTGATCAAATGCCTCATCATAATAAATGTTTTGTTTTGAACTACTGTTCTCATAGGTGATTGTGCAATCAGGAAACAATCAAATTCTACTACTTTAATATTTGTTAAACTTAGTTTAACCAAACTCTTCTATTACATAAAATTACATCCTGCTTACTTAATTCTCCTTGACCATACATACTGTAGACTTCCCTAACTCTAGGCTGATTACATGGCCATGTGTGAAGACTGATCCTCTCCAAGCTCCCATTCATGTTTGCAAGTTATTTACAAATTCATATTCATTCTCTTCTGGACACTAATGCTCCATGCTGAGGGAACAGAAAAGAGGAAGGGGTGCTGCAGAAGTTTCCTCTTGTGATGACTCTGCAGTACACAGCTCTGTCTCTTTCCAATGGCACAGTAGCTGCCATTAGGCTCTCTCCAACACTAATTTGAGGTGGACTCTTGGAACTGGCTAGCTCTTTATGCACTATGACTTCTGGAAAGCAGATGCCAGTTCAGGTTCTAGGGAAAAGTCTAAACTGCTTATCTTCTGATGAACTGAACCATTCTGAGAGCACCATTTATCAGGAAAGACTCCTGGATGGTGAGTAACCTTCTGACTGCTCAAGAAAAATCTGTGAGTGGTATTGATGTAGGACATGCTTGTTCAGAGAAGCCCTCTGTAAATGACCTTAATGCTATTAAGTACTTACACATTTAGCTGTAGTGAATATGTTTGGACTTCATTAATTTCCTTGAAAGGAATATAAAGTAATAGTAGTTTCCATATTGTTTTGTTTTAAATTTATTTTATTAGTGTTATGGGAAGTACTTGCTGAAAGACCATCGATTCATGTTAACTATCCTTCTTCTATAGCTTCTGAGATACTGTAACTGCATAGCTTGTATAAATCATTAGCTTGTTGTATTGTACTTAAGGCAGCTGATGTTGCTTAACTGTATTCTATTAAGTTCATATTTCCACCCTTGTTTTGGACATGTTAGAGCTTTGGAACAGAAAGGTATGCACGTGGTTCTGTGAATGAAATGTTTGTGTTCAGAAGGTGGAGATGCAGGCTGCCTTTATGGGCCTCTAAAGCTAGTCTGGTTTAAACAGTCAATGGTGGAATTGCGACATAAATAGCAGCCACAAACTGTCACTAATTCTAAGCAGATATTTGCTTTCTCTTCTCCTTACCTTCAAACCCTTTAAAGGACAAGGTTTTTAATACATCTTGAGTTTTAAATATGCAGTTCTATTAAAAGCATGTGCCATTGAGGGTTCAGTTGCTGATGGTATGGTTTAATACCCTGAAACTGCTTTATAATGACTGCTAACAACCCTAGCACAGTACTTGATGTATGGAATTTGTTTAAAGTTCTACTAGTCTACTGCAGTTCTCAGTGAGACACCTCTAGCTTACATGGGCAATTCATTTGCAGAAAAATCTTGCATTTACATGGCTAGTGGTACACTGGATATAGAGCCTAGACAGTGTGCTCTTAATAAGGAAATTCTAGTCACAAGAAATTTGGAAAATAAGACAACAGGAAAAAGTAAATGCTTTGTAGCCTTCATAATATGCCTCTTTTTAATAGTGCTAAGGCTTGTATGTAATCTCTGTAATGTGTCTCAAGTGCTTTGGCTGGAAGAATATCATCCCAGATGTCATGCAGAGGGACTTAATTTTCTCCTAATTAAAAATGTTTCTCTAAGCTTATGGTACATTGAAATCTCATTTTGGTAGACTGGGAAGCAATAAAAACCTACCTGAAAATCAGGTATTTATAAGTGGCTTGGTCTCAGTGGCACATCCTTTTGAAAGGTTTTGGAATTGTTGAAATAGTGTGGTGGTCAGAGGACAGATGGATACTAGTGCTGTAGATGTCACAGATCCAAGACAGTGTTGAGACTTCTAGTTAATTGTAGCTGGCACTTCTACTCCCTTTGTTCTGGTGGTTGCAGGTTAATCATGTTAAATTTCATCTTCTCATTGTGTTTGCTTTTTCTCATCCATAGAGGTCCTGTGATAAGGGAGAGTCTGTACAGTCTCAGAAGGAAAATGACTTACAAGTGAGTAGTTAAATTTGCTTATTTTACGGAATTTTCTATGTTATAGGGAAATGGAGTGATCCTGCTTGTTTTAAACCAGTTGTTTACCAGTTGTTCTACCTGGTTGTAGAAACTATGAAAAGTTTCTGGACTGTTTCTAGAAACTGTAAAAAGTAATAAAGACATTTATTTGCTCATAGAAGTAATATTATAATGTGAATGTCTGGACATAGTTTGGAAAGATTTAAGCATTCCACATCGTGAAGAAACAGCCCCCAGTCCTACCCTAAATTCAAACTTTGGTATCAGTACTGCTATTTCTAGTATTAGACTCTTCCTTCTTTAGTAGATGAAGATCAGTACTCTGCTTGACCTATTCCTTATATTCTAATATATCAGTGAACTCCTCTGAGAAAAGTAAATGGAGCAGGAGAGAACTTGCTCTTGGATATGAAGTGTTTCTGATTAGCACTGTGCTTGGATCATCTGTGTTCTGCAAACTTTAAAGTTCTTGCATTTGGAACTATTTCTGCTCGTGAAGCATAATGTTTAGCTGAGTGTAACTTTTCATAAACTCATCTTAATAGGATTTGGTAATGGAGATTTCTACCCTGGCAGTATTTTTTTCAGTGAGGGATGCAAAATGTTAGCCAGATGCCTTGCTTGTTATGTACTATCAGTTTTCAGCTCTGTAATTATTTTAGCAGTGACTAGGAAAAAGTACATTTTACTCAATTGATAAGTGCTGCTTTTCTCCCCTTGTATTTTTTGCCTTATGAGAATACCATCTGAAACAGTTTAAGCATTTGGATTTTTTTTTTTTTTCTAGTGAGTTGAAACTGGTTTTAAATTTTTTGTTGTTGAATGACTGCTTTTGAAGTTTTGTTGAACTTTCAGTTTAGTTTACTGGAACAGCTTCAATCAGTTGAACCAAGACTGAACTGAAAAATGTGCTGGTTTGATACCTCAGTTTCCTTCAGTGATGAAAAGTGGAGGTGACTTGATTTCTCCCTCACCCTGATTCTGTAAAAAAAAAAAAATTCTTTAAGTTTTTAAAGAAAACAAAAACCCAAACAAGCCCCACTCTGGTGCCAGAAGTTCATAGAAATTTTGCAGTATGGGAAACAAGGTTTTGAGTTTCAGAACTGTCTTTGTTGCCTGAAAATAGTGATTCTCTGCTGGTAGGTTATTGTTTTCTGCTGTTAGTTTTGTAGTGCTAAAACTTCACTGTTGAATCAGTGTTCTCAAGAATTACTGTCAGAATGGGTTTGTTAATCTTCCTGTGCCTAGGTAAAAATTGTATCCTGCTTGGATATCCTTTAGAGAAGAGAATGAAATCCTCCGGGTTCACTAGCAAAAGAATTGTAGCTATTCTGAGCTGCCTGGTGTGTGATGAGTGTGAGTAGATGTTGGCTAGTCTTCTGTCAACTCATAAGGTCTTTTAATGGGGATTATCTAAGTTTTACCTTGGTTTTGCTATAGTTAGGGGTAATTTTCCTCAGAATTTTGTGTATTTTATAGTGAACTTGTTGAAGCAGGATTAAAGCAGAAGCTTCAGTTCCAACTGAATTGTAGAAAGACTTGATTTCTCCTTGCCTGAATGGGAGTTGCATGCTGGAAAAGTCTTGTAAAGAGTGTTTATAGTTCGTAGGTTTAAAATGCAACATTCATCTCTAAATATTAATTTAAAAATGTGAGTGGTCAGATGTTCTCCAAAAGTTTGTTTTAAATACGAGTGCTTATGGATGCATCTCTTTGATCAAAGTTGAGAACTTCAGAGCTTAAAACAACAGGTTACTGTCTTGGCAGCATAAGTGTATTGCAAAGTGTTTGAAGGCATTGAGGTACATCATTTACTTGATTACAGTGCTTGATCTTTTAAAAAGTTGTCAGGTGAGCATTTATATGGGGAGTCAGATTCCTAGATTTGTTCAGTGTCCGTATGAGGTATGCTATAGAATTTTCTATGTCCTTCAGTAGTTTATTTCCACACCTATGCTTGACAAATGATGTATGGAGTGGGGACTTGGTAAAAGGTCCATCAGGTATTATAAAGCAGGAGCCTTTGTGCCTGAGATTACATAGACAGTATTATTCCAGAGCTCTAACAGGACTTGTTCTCAAGTGACTCTTCTGTTACAGTAGACGAAGTTCTTCTGGTACTCTAAACTTTTTTCTTTTAAGGCTAAGGTATCAGAGCTTTCAAGCTTGAATATTCTTACACTGCTGCTTTTAGATAACGTTTGCCTGTACTTTTTAATATTGAAGTAGCTCTTTCAGTATTTCTGGTTGTCCCTTCTGATGCATGAAGGGACATCTTAATGAATAACATTTTTTGTACTTGCTGTTATCCAAGAACCGTGAGTTGGTTTTCCAGTAAGATGTGAAAACAAGGAACTGACATGTTAATGGGAACAGACTTTTAAAACACTCTGGCGTTGAACCAGGCACAGTCAAAGTCAGTATTGGTTAATAATGGAGTGGACATTCAGTAACTTGTATCTAGTTTGCTTTTTGGAGCTTGGCATTAGGTTTCAGAATTGAACAGAAAAGTTCAGATCTGGTAGTGGGAGCATGTGAAATGACTAAAAACATATTTTATTGTGTTAGTGGATAATGCATTTGTTGCTTTGAGGAGTTAAAATGAAAAAATGGTGGAGAACACATGCAATACAGTCATGCAAATTGTCTTAAACTTCAGTGATGAGAACAGTTACATGAATCTTTACTACACTTCCATGTGAAATCCTAGAATTTCTTGAAGATGTCAGAATAAGGTGTGGATCAATAATAAAAATTTATCAACAGTACTTCCTGGAACGTACTCAAAGGTGGATCTTCTATAGACTTATGTACTGACTGATACTGCATTGACTACAATAATGCAAAAGGCTCTGTAGTCAGAAATACCTGAGAGCTTCCTTAGATTTGTGCTCTTAATTCTTATATTTTTAAGTGTCATGGGTCAGACTTTTGAGATGAGTTGCTCAGAAACAGGCAGAGGCTTAGCAGATCACTAGGGTTTGAGTACAGCTGGATTCTGGTTAACATAATTGCTAGAAGTAGTGATTTATAATGTGGCTTCTGTGTTTACTTAGAGATAATCTTGCCTATCAAGAAAGTTGTACTTCAGTGATTTAAACTGTATTTTGAGACATTTCATACTTATATTAATTTTTAAACATTCATATTAAGAAGCTGTCTACATGTGATTGTTTACATGTGGACCAAGTTTACTGACATAAGTAAAACCTTGGATAAAAGTTATTGAAGCTTAGGTATGTTGGCAGTAGAAAAGGAATAATGTTTATTCATACACATGTGGTCCTTGGGAGTTTCAATTACTCTCTCTCAAAAAAAAAATAGGGAATACCTAAAATGTGCTTGATGGAATCCTAAGTCATTCTTCAAACTGAAAAATTTAGTTCAGGCATTCACTTTATTCACCTGTGTTGTTAAAATGTCCTGTTGTAAGGCTGTGATCTGAAGTGTGTTAAAATAGTTAATGCAAGATAATATTTGTAGTTTCTGTACTTCAGTAGGATAAACTCCTTCAGGAAATGAATTTGCAGAGTTCCACAGGTCAGAGAGGAGAGGATATTTTGATTTTTACTGTTTTCCTTTGACCTGACCCACCAACAGTACCCATACAGATTTTCCTCCCCAGCTTTAAACTTGAAAGCAAAATACTTATATTGCTCCCATGCTGACTAAAAGTTATTAGTCAAGGAACTTTGGCTAGTAAAATGTTGAGTCTTCTTTTTAAAGCTAGCCCTAAAATGTCTCACTTTGTAGCAGTTTAGCTATTGTGTACACCCAAGTTAATTTCCATGCAAGCACCAACTAATGCGTTAATTTTTTTGATAGGGGGCAGAAACCATGGTTCTGGAAAGTGTTATGTTTGCCATTCTTGCAGAGAGAGCACTTGGCCCAAAGCTGTATGGAATCTTTCCACAAGGGCGACTGGAGGAATTCATTCCCGTAAGTCCTGTTCATAATTAGTTAGTGGGCTGCTGGTAGCTGTTTTAATTAGTCATGACAAGAAGGTCGCTGGACTGCCCAGAAAAGCAGAGATGTGGGAATGGAATACTTGGCAGCTTGTAGTAATTGCTGGCTGTAATTTGATACAGTTATAGTGGGTGTTGGAGAGCCCTGTTATAGCTCTTGCCAGGGAGAGATATCTAAAAACTCTTTAGCTGTAGCAGAGGCTAATAAATGAAGATAAAAAGCTTGTTAGATACCAAACATAGCATGGGAAGCTATGGAGTCACACTTCCCTCTAACAGCAACAAGAGCAGATGCTTTTGATGTTCTTAAATATTTATACTCATTCTGCTTTGAAGATATTCTTAGTGTGAGATGTGATACTCCCCAGGTCTTGATCTAGATGAGAATTGATTAAGTCATAAGTAAGCTAGGCTGGCTAACTCAGCTTTTCCCAAGGCAACAATTGTATAAATTCATCTGGGATGAAAAAAGTCTATTTCTTGGGTACTGTGCTAGTATTTTACACTGTATTACATAGAGACTAATGCTAGGGTTTGTAATTAATCACACTTTTGTAATTAATCAATTAACTGTACTTCAAGAATACTGTGTTTTATTACAGAGCAGGAAACTGAGGACTGAAGAACTAAGCTTACCTGACATATCTGCTGAAATAGCTGAGAAGATGGCTAGATTTCATGGCATGAAAATGCCATTTAATAAAGAACCTAAGTGGCTTTTTGGAACAGTGGAAAAGTAAGTTATGCAATACTTTGAGAAAAAAGGTGACCTGTTGTAATGTTGATAAGCAGATCATTCTTCCTGAATTTCTGAGAACACAAGCTCTCACTGTACCTAGAAGCTGTTACATGAAGTAACATAGTATGGGAAGAATAATATACTCATTGTCACAAGTGCTGTATTATTGTCTGTTTTTTTAACAGGTATCTAAATCAAGTGCTGAGAATTAAATTTACCAGTGAATCCAAAACCAGAAAACTGAACAAACTTCTCAGTTACAATCTCCCTGAGGAAATGAAAAGTCTAAGGTAGGCTTATTTTGTTTATTGCTATCTTCCAATTTGCAGTTTCTGTATGGATTTTTATATACTTGTTCAAACATATTATACAGTATAACACCCTATATTCATTTTACTTTACAAGCTGGGGATTGTTTTTGATTCTGTAGCCAACCTGAATCTCATATGACTACAAATTGATGCAATCAAATTGCTTATCTGACTTGCTGATCAGTGAAGTTAAACTTGATTGTGCTGATGTTTGGCTACTAATTGAGAAAATAGGGTCTTGCCGGGAAGGAATAGCACTTCAAATTCTTATAACAAAATTCATCTTCACCTGAAAATGGAACTGAACTTAGTGATTTGTTACTTACAAGATCCTATATTGCTGCTTTTTAGAGCTATGCTGGAAGCTACTTCATCACCAGTTGTATTTTGCCACAATGACTGTCAAGAAGGTAAGCTGCCAATATTTGTCTCGTTCAATGATGTAATACTGAGCTTTTTCTGGTTACTTGTTTGTTCTCTGACAGGCAGCCACGTTGTGGAGATGCTGGTCTGGCAGCTGCCCTGGAGAGCAGCCTGTGCTCTCTGGTGTGCTGCAGTAGCAAAGCAAAGTGTATTGGCTTCAGCAACCCTTGAGGCTTTTTAAGAGAACTCTGGTATCTAACTGGGTTAAGCCAAGCATGTATACGTGCTCTGTTAGTACAGGTCAGTTGATGATGGGAGCCTTGAGTGTTTCTGTTTAGGCCATGCCTTTCTTTGCTGTCTGCAATATACATGATCAGGGTAAGATAATACTTCAGTTGTTTTAAAAGATACTGAGAAAGTAGAGTGAGTGGCGAAAATGGAGACTAAGGTATTTTGACTCGGCAGTTTTCATTTTGTACTGATAAGAAACATTAGGAAAACCTTATCCACCTTTTTTAAGTGCTCTCTGGGACTCATGGAAGGAATAGTAATTTTCCTGAGTCAGTTATTGAAAAAGATGAAGAGGAGGCAGGACTGAAGGTGTTGGGTATGCTGTGTGCTTCCTGTCACCTGTACAGTGGGTAAGCTGGGCTGAGCTGGAAGGATGCTGTACTGGGACCATATGCTGTTTTGTTCTCAGGGGTCCCAGCCTTGTTAGCAAAGGCTGAGGAATTAGCCTGGAAGAGGACTGCCCTGCAGAAGAGACACATAAGGATAGGCAGCACAAGGGAAATTGATTGAGGTCTGAAGAGCTAGCTCAGTATAGTGGTGGAGTTTGAGGTCTTATTGCTGATATGGCAAGGTGCCGTACTAGAGGAGTCAGAGCATAATAGGGCTAGGGCAAGCTGTGGAGCCTAAAATTCCAGGGCATTTGGGGGGTGGTAGTTCTGTAAAATACTATGATTGTTCTGTTGGTGCAAGGGTATGGCATGGAGAACAGATGTATCTGTGGAGAGGGGTCAAAATAGTGCAGAAATTGACCTTACTCTGAATTTGTTTATTAACTGGCACTTGAGAAAGGCAGACTTGATGTCTTTCAGATGAATTATAGTGACTATGTGAATTGAAACACAGATAAAGCAATGTCCTGAGTTTTCTGTAGGTATTGGTGATGCCACATATTAGAACACCAGAGTGGTCAGACTGTGGCTTTCAGGCTGCTGAAAAGCAATTTCTGTCCCAAGTGTTGTGTGATCAATGATAGTGCTACACAGATATGAGAGATGGTGCAAAATCTATAGATCTCGAGCTGTAGAAAGAAACAATGCAGCAAGGACTGCTAAGGCTGACAGTGCCACCTGAGTTAGTTCTAAGAAACAGGATACTTAGGAGAACAAATCTACCTCTGCCTGTAGAGATGAAAACTTTCTTCTTTCAGCTTTACAAGGTTTATCATATATATCTCAATTTCCAGTGAGCTGGTGAACAGCCATTACAACTTGGCTTTTCTGGTTTGTGGTTTAACTAAACCCAGCTGGCAACTCAACCCTGCAGAGCCTCTCGCTTGATCCCTGCAGTGGGATGGAAGAGAGCATTGGAAGGGTAAAAGTGAGAGCTCATGAGTTGAGATAAAGGCAGTTTAATAGGGAAAATGAAAGCCATGCCCACAAGCAAAGCAAAACAAGGAAGTCATTCACTGCTTCCCATAGACAGGCAGGTGTCCAGCCATCTCCAGGTGAGCTGGGCCCCATCACATGTACTGGTGACTTGGGAAGACAAATGCCATGGCTCCAAATGTTCCCCCTCTTCCTTCTTCCTCCACTTTGTATACTGAGCATGATGCCATGTGGTATTGAATATCCCTTTGGTCAGCTGGAGTCAGCTGTCCTGGCTGTCCCCCCTCATAACTTCTTGTGCACCCCCAAGTCCCATTTTGGAGTGGAGTGTGAAGCAGAAAAGACTGGGGCTCTGTGTAAGCACTGCTCAGCAGTAGCAAAAACATCCCTGTGTTATCAATGCTGTTTCTGGTACAAATCCAAACGTGGCCCCATGCCAGCTACTATGAAGTAAATTAACTACCCCAGCCAAAACCAGCACACCCATAATTCTTCTGTGCAGGTATAAGGGATAACTAGGATTAGCTGAACAATGTTTCTTAAGATATACAGTATTGTTTTTCTCTAATTTTCCTGGGACCTTATTGAACATGCAGTATTATCTTAATTTTCAGGTAATATCTTACTTTTGGAAGGCAGAGAGAATTCAGAAGACCAAAAGCTGATGCTCATTGACTTTGAATACAGCAGCTATAATTACCGGTAAATCACTTTATTTTCTATACAGCAGGAAAGTATATTACTTTCTACATGCTACAGGGAGACCAAGTGCTGCAGTACTGATTGTCTGTCCATTCTGAATTGTGTTCTGGGCCATTAGTGGTGGTCAGGAAATACAACTAGTCAAAACAGCTCTGGTCCTGATGCTGTTGAGTATAGGCACACAGCAGAGGCAAAGTTGTTGGAGCTCCTTGGTTGTCCAGACTAGAGGGTTTATTTATGCACAGATGGCTTCTGGCTTGCATGTCAAAATTTCTTTCTAGTGGGAAGCTGAGAAGGGTATATTGTATGTGTTTGCATGCATATAGGGCAGCTTTGCTTTTGTGGTTTTTCTTTCTGTCCTGTCTAATGGCTTTCTCATCTATGCACATGAGTAATCCGAGGTTTTTCACTACATGGTTACACAACACGCTTTTTGTTCTTCCCTCAGTCGTCTAGTGAACTGTATTTTAAGGATGATCTAAGTGTGTGAAGTCATTGGGATCATTAAACATTACCACAGCTGGAACATAATGAAACACTAAATTCCAATAATGTAAAAGTAGATATGTCGAATACTTTGAATATGATCTCTTTACCTGTGATAATGTTAGAGATGTGTCTGACTTCATACTGAGATGTAGTGCATACTCAAGTATTTTTACTGTCTACATTGGTATGGAATTTGGTAGCAAAGTTTAGGTTTTTCATGTAGATGGTAGTTTTCAATCTTAACTGCCCATCTTAACTAAATGGTTTTTATAACTTGCAAAGAAGTTTTATTCTAGTCATCAATTCTCTACCTCCTTCAGCAAAACTGAAGTAAGTTCTGAGTAGGCTTGTGCTTTTAAACTTGATTTTAGGTTTGCTTAAACAAAACCAGATTGTTAGTTTGCGAATACTGAGGTTCTTTTTCTTTTTCAGAGGATTTGACATTGGAAATCACTTCTGCGAATGGATGTATGATTACTCGTATGAAAAGTACCCATTCTTCAAAGCTAGTATTCTTAAATATCCTTCAAAGAAACAACAGGTAGACACATAAAACATAATTAAGAAAATGCCAATGACCAGTTATCAAATCTTAAGTCTTTTTCAATTCTCTTTTGGACTTATTGTGTCCCAAGAACTTTCCTCCGTGACTTCCTTAGATGTAACACTGCTGGTAATCCTGGCTACCTTTGCTTTAATAATCATAGTAACTTAATAGCTATTCAGGATAGACTATTTACTATGTGCCATGTAGCAGTCCACCACAAAGAGTCCAGTTGCAGACTGCAACTCTGAAATGAATTTCCAGTAGCAAAATGTTGCCTGTCCTAATACTATGTCTTCTTAAACCAGACTTCCAAGCAGTTATTAGAACCACCATTAATATTAAAGTGAACTCCAGCACTATTCATATTTGGGGAAAAAAAAAAAGGCAGCGTATTGGAAGGTCTGCCCACGTCTGAAAGAAGCAAGTATGTCTTGAGATGCAAAGTTGTAACTCTGTTGTTTACTTGCCTTCTAGCTTCATTTTATCTCCAGTTACCTGTCTGCATTCCATGATGGCTTTGAAAGCCTGAGCAATGAAGAGAAGTCTGAACTAGAAGAAGTAGTTTTGGTAGAAGTTAACAGGTAACTTGTCTTGTACAACTGTATCTCAAGTTACAGGTACACTTTGAATCCTATACTTACAACTACCTCACTGGGTGGAGAAAATTGAGCCAAGAGAGATTGTAAGCTATTTATATGTGGTAAAGAACAATCTGTCTATTGCAATATTATGTGATACACAAATACTGGCATAGACAAAATACTACTACATGGGGAAGCTAATGGAATTATTTTTGTCATACTTGAAGAAAAGGTGTGGACATACCACACTAGGGAATACTGTTCTAGCAGGACATGGAAATAAGGTGTTGTGACTTAGCTGGGTATCTCAATAAACAGCCCTGTAATTTCAGGTTTGCCCTTGCATCACACTTCTTCTGGGGTCTGTGGTCTATTATACAAGCAAAGATCTCATCCATTGAGTTTGGTTACCTGGTAAGTTTTTTAATTGTAGTTTCACACAACTAAAAATGCATAATCTAAACCTGTGGAACATTATCAGAAAGTAAATGAAATGGCCTCTCATAGCATCTAATATCTTTTAAGTGGAGTAAAGATTTTAAAATCCATTTGTTACTAGTTAGTGCTCTTTCCTTAAGATGTAAAAAACTTCTAATATTTTAAAAACTTCTAAAATTCTTCTCATTGGTATGTTTAGAGTCTATAGACTTACGTGTCAGGTCTTGCAGTGGGACGATGCCTTGCAGTGGTGCATTCTTCTGCAATAAGGCATTCTGTGCAAGAGGGAAGCTAACATGCAATGAGTGTGAATTTTGAAACTGAGTACTCAAAGTGCACATGAAACTACATATTGATGTTTAGTGTGCAGCAATATCAATGCCAGGTAGCTGCTTGTATTTGAGAGACTGATCAGTCTGACTCGATCTCTGTTTGGTGTACTGTAAAATTGATATGACTGTCAGGTACATGGAATATCTTGCAGGAACTGTTGCAGGAGCCAGCCTTTTCAGTGAAGTCCTGACCTTTTTATACCTGTTTTTTCTGACATTTGGGCAGCAGTTAATTGTGTTAGAGTTCAAATAAGATTGGAGGAAATTTTAAGAGGCCGGAACACCTCCAGAGAGATTATCATTCCCAAATAGAGCTAATTAGTGCATTGAGATGATGGATTATGAGAGTAACATAGTTAATACTTTCATTATGCTTCCGCTTCCAAAATAAGAAAACTGAGCTGTTTATTGAGTACTAAATGTCCCTTATTTCTCCAGGAATATGCATTATCCAGATTCGATGCCTACTTTGATCAGAAGAGGAAGCTGAAGGTGTGAATTTGGGAGGAGTGGCCTGTTGGTTACTGTATGAAGAGGGCAGCTGGACAGAACTTTCACTGTGCTTAGGCTACTGTATCTCTAACGAAGGTGTCACTGAATTCCAGTTCCTGGGAATGCAGGTGTACAGTACTGAAGACTATAAAAATGACTTGTTTACAGTTTCGTAAATACTTGGAATGAGATTGGGAGGCAAAAGTAAAATACAACAGTGCAATATCTTTTTAAATCTTTTCAATCTAGAAGCTATATTATGGGAGAAGCTTACAATTAAGTGTCAATACCACATGCATCAGAGCAAACTTACTGTGAGTACTTTTGGGGGGATGTTGGCATTATGGTTTGTGTTGTAAGGAGAACAGCTATAAAAGATGATTCATTCGTCTTCATGAGAAGGAAAAGCGAAGGAGACAACTGCTAAACTGTGAAGTAGGCTTAAAAACTTACTGTGAGGTTAGGTTCAACGTGCCCCATGAACACTATCTTCAAAGCTGCTGCTAAGTTACACCACTTTAACCAGAAGCAACTAAACACATTGAAGCAGAGTGCTTTAAAGTGTTACTGACACATACATGAATGTTTCTCTTAAGCTAGCGTGCCTGGGAAGTGAAGTATGAATGAGCTTTGAACTGGGCATTCTGATGGAGTTTGTTTTGAACTGTTCATTCCATGTCCTTCAAGAACATGCTTTAGCCCAGCCTGGTTGTCTCTTAAAATGCTGTGTCCTGCACAGGGGGTTCTGTGGACTGGCAGCACTAGGAAGAGTGCCTTGAATTGCTCTAGCAGCTCCCCAGATAACTGGATTGGCATTGACAATACTGGTAACTGAAGCCTGTCTCTCTTCTTGTGTTGCCACAATATATGGCTGTAAGAAATAGTAGAGCCAAAGACTGGAGAACACTTCAGGAAATTGTTCTGCCCATCCAGTCCTTATGTGGCTTGGGAGGTGCTTCTCTTGCACCTTCAATTCTCATCATGTTCCAGCGATTCAGTAAAGTGGAGCATCTTATGGGGAACAATAACATGTATATTGAAACTTGAGTATAATCTATGTACATGTCATCTAAAGATTTCTTTAGATTTTTGGGAGCTTGTTTATTTTGAATGTTACTTGTTTGTGCTTTCTAACATACTGTATTATAAATAAACTTCTAAGTCTACACTTTTTGACTTGTATAGCAAATACTGTTCCAAGCAGCTGAAAAATGTGCAGCATTTCATGTACTGTATAGCATAACTTGTAAAAGCTGTCATTTTATTCTCTTGTATAGAGCATCATTTTCCATATGTTCAATTATTAATACTTTATAATAAATATAAAGCACTTAAAAACATTGTTATTGGTATTAAGTCTTTGTTACAGCTTCAGGATAAAATAGGTGCTGTTTCTGGCCTTAATGCTGAAAGTGCTTCCTTGCAAAGGCAGACTGAGATACAGGCTCAGTGCTGTGGAATATATCTTATACTTAAAGGTGTCTCTAGCATTTATTGTCTGACTGAATACTAATAGAAACAAAGGTGTTTCAAGCAAGCGACAAAAAGCAGGCTAAACAACAGTTTAGAAGTCTGTAGCTGTAGAGGTGGGAAAAGTTTTAGTTTTAAGCATTTTACTGTATCTGCCCTGTTAACTACCCTCAAAATGAAGGTTAAAGTTACCAGCACATTGAACTTTACTACAAATATTTCATCTGATGTGCAAGTATAACTAGCCAAGTAATTTCTCTTAGGCCACTAAAGGCTTAATTTAATGTACTGTTGCACACAAACCCAGTGGAAATGGCAGTGGTAGTGAAAGGTGTGAGAACAAATAGTTCAGAATGATGCTTTGCAGCTAGTTGAAAAGAACTGATGTGTAGTAGGTGTCTTGATTCTGTAGGAAGCCTTGTTTTTTATTCCAAAGGTAGGTTCAAGTTCCTGAGAAACCCGTGGAGAATGATTCATGCATTGTATTTCATGCTTCTTAGAATCAAAAAGGGAAGAAGACTTGGTCATGGTAGTACAAACTCTAAAAAAGGCTTCATTAGAGGCAAAGCCCTTTCTTAGGGTTAAGATGGCTCTTGTTAAACAAATTTGGAGAGAAAACTAAAGTTCTTTGGTAAGATGCTTCAAGTAGGTCCCAGAACTGCAGTTGTACATCAGCGTTACTACTGAGGTTTCTGAGGGTGAGGGTGAGGAAAGACTCTGGAGGAAAGCAAAGTATGCTCCAGCTTGTCTTTTGTAATGCAAATTCATTTTAAAGAGGATGAGATTCGCCCAAGTGTTGTGTGGTACACTTAGTGGAGGAGACATCGGGTAAGTAAAAAATAAAGAGCAGAGAGGCTTAGTTTCTCCTTGGTACTTTTTTTTTGTATATTTGCCTATGAAAGGCAGGTTCTTTCAGTTTTCTTGGAGAACTTGCAGTAGACAAACACAAACTGAGTGCAGCCTTCTGTTGTTCATAGTCACAGAATGTTGAAGTGGATTTATAAGCTGACGAAGAAGCTATTTAAGTGTATTGGCATTTTTAATAGTCTTGTGAAGCCATATTCATAAGACTTGGGAAAAATGTAGATAAGTATTTCTTAGTTCTTTAACTGTAACCATTTTGAAATTAATCTTTTTTTTTCATAAAGGCAGTTTTAAAACTGATTGATTCAGGTGATTTGTAAATACAACTTGTGCTTGAACTCTTTCTTGAAACTGATGTTTTATTTCCACACTGAATTCTTGTCTCTGGACCTACTATTAACTGGTGAAAATGTGGCTTTGTAGAAGAGTTAAAAGAACAAACCCCCCCCAAAAAACTCCTTTTACTTTTAAAGGAAGGTCTCAGCTGCCCCTTTGAGGTGATTCAGTGGGTAGTTGGTATAGCTTAGGGTGTACCCATATCACTCCCATGGCCATTTATGTAAGAAAAGCCCGAATGCTTGGACTAAGTGTCCCACTACAGCTCATTAAGGATCTTACCCTGTAAAATTCATTCTGCACAGTCTTAGGGCCTTCTCTGAAATCAAAAAGAAGTAGGTATTTCTGGGCTGAATTGAATACAATCAATCAGTAAATTAAACATCTTTGATAGTGGTGATGCCACTAAAAGAATAACACTATTTTTGGAGTTCCTGTTCTCTAGAGAATTGATTAGGGAGGAAGTTTATTTCCAACCTTACCCTCAGGGAACACACTGTGAGGTGAAACAATGGCAAAAGGCAAGAGCAGCTTTTGCTCTCAGTATAATGTGACTCTTGGTTTTTCCACCAGATGTACAGGGCTTTACTACAGTGGGAAGAAACTGGGATTTACCACTATTTTGACTAGTTACTCTTTGAGAACTGCTGAGTTTTTTGCTGCTAGGCTTCTTCAATAACAGGTCAGAAGATCCTGTTCACTAATGGGAAAATTTCACCATGCCTGTTGGGCATTCTTTGCAGTGGCTTTGAGGTGTGATAGTGTTCTAAAAAGCAATTACATGAAAACATAACTTTGCAAGTCAGCTCCCTTTCTCTCTCTCAATTTCCTAGTATCAATAAGAATTTCTGCTTTATCCTTCGTATTAACTTGGCTGAGTTCACACTACAGTTTAAATAGAACAATCTGGCTTTCACTCCTTTGGGTTGATATAATTATTTATCCCAGGTTATTATGGCTGTGGATGCCCCTCAGGGGTGCACTGGGTGGACTTAATTTGTCATGCAATTTTACTAGACATGATGATAGGAAGGAAGGAACCTAGCTTAATTCTGCAAGAGCATGGCCCCCACCTTGAGTCCTGTGTGTAGTTTTGGGCACCACAATATTAAAAAGCTATTAGAGAGTGTCCAAAGGAGGGCCATGAGAGTGGTGGAGGAAGAGAAGCCATATGAGGAGTGGCTGAGGTCACTTGGTCTGTTCAGCCTGGAGGAGACTGAGGGGAAACCTCACTGCAGTCTATAACTTCCTCATGAGTGGAAGCAGAGGGGCAAGGACTGATCTCTTTACTCTTGTGACTAGTGATGGGTTTCAAGGAAACAGCTGAGGAAGCTGCATCGTGAGGTTTAGGTTGGATATCAGGAAAAGTTCTTCACCTAGAGGGTGACTGGGTGCTGGAACAGGCTCCTCAGGGAAATGGTCATAGCACCAAGCATGTCAGAGTTCTAGAAGCATTTGAACAATGCTCTCAGGCACATGGTGTGACCCTTGGAGTGTCCTTCACAGGGCCAGGAGTTGGACTCGATCCCGATGGGTCCCTTCCAACCCAGTATATTCTATGAAAAATCTGTAGGACTGGGAACTGAAGAATGCATTCTCTGACTTGTAATAGGAAATGAGAAAGCAAATAAATTCATTCCCAGGATGAAGAAAGATGATTGTCCTTAGCCCAAGTGCCAGCACCTCTGAGCCTATGTATTCTGCTTTACAACTG
Source organism: Chiroxiphia lanceolata (assembly GCF_009829145.1). NCBI lineage: Eukaryota > Metazoa > Chordata > Aves > Passeriformes > Pipridae > Chiroxiphia > Chiroxiphia lanceolata. The sequence continues at coordinate 19,129,568 of NC_045642.1, read as the reverse complement.
CACTGCTGTGGGTTCCTGAGGTTCGGTTGATAAGTTAAATCACACTGAATCTGCTTGATGCCTGAAGATACCAGTTTGTCTTCTCCACGGACCACATCAGCAAGTCATCACAGCTTTCCAGGGTTAGTAAAATCACAAGTCCAGCAGTCAACAGAACCTGCTGCTGTTTCTCCACCACAGTTCAACTATCCTAGTGCACTAACAGCCAGTGCAGGGAGGCGCCTGCAGCTGCCAGGCAGCACAGCCCTGCATTCTTTCAGTGCCTTACAGAAAAGCAGGTAGGTAGAGGACACACTGTTTGCTGTGCCTTAGGAAGACAATAAGGCTTTTAAGAATTCAAATCCTTCCTTGAGAGATTCTTGAGGCAGCCTTGGGTGAGTTCCCTCAACAGACAGGCAGGATTGTCTCTGATGGCAGCCTGGGTCTGCGTGAAGCAGCAAATGGAACATTTCACTGGAGATGAATAGATGGCCATAATGGCTCTGGACTGAAATAAAATACAGCATACACTCACAGGCTCCTGCCAGGAAGCAAAAAGGAGCTTCTGTACTTGGTACCCAGGCAACGAAGCTGATCCCTAGCAAACAGGCTACTTGTTTTTTCTGAATGCAAGATTCACTTTTTATGGATTTCATTTTCAAAGTATGCAGATCTTCTATTGCCTCAGGATTAAGTGCTATTTTATTATAATTGTATTATAATGTGCAAATACGATATGATTTGTACTTACCGGTCTCTTTGAATAGGGATTAGCCAATAAAGTCTGACTGCAGTCTAGTCTGCCTTTCATGAATGAGCCCTGCCTTAGGAGAAAGCATCCTGACCAGGAGCCGGGCTGAGACGTGAACGGGTGTAGCACTGAAGTGCTTGTCTGAGGAATGGTGCTAGCAAAGGCAGGAGAGCAAGTTGAGGAGATTGGGTTTGTTACATGTCATAGGCAATTCTGGCAGAGCCAGGAACAGCATGCAGCACTTGAATTCCACTCCAGTATATTGGACTAATATCTTCTCAGAAAGCCTTACCAATGCTGCCTCTGCTGCCAGTCCTAAGGAATGTTACTTTTATTCACTGTTCCCTTCTTATGGAAACAAAATACAACTTGGCAATCGGCCATCCCTCCTAATTTTCAAAGCCTACAACTTTCAAGGTCCTGTAAAGTCAACTCTAAAGAGCTCTGTGAGGGCATCCATGAGAAGCTCCCAGCTTCCACCAAGTCGGAAATACAGCAGAGTCAAAAGGCACAGCCTCGAACAGAGTTGAAATGCTACCAGTTGCCTGTGTCCTGCCTTGAGACAGAGCTCTCCCCACCTAGGAGGACACTCAGCCTCTGTCTGAGCAGAGAAAAAGCACTGCCTGCAATCATCTCAAACATTTGTTGACCTCTGTTCTGGTGTTTGCCATCTGGAAGCTCTCAGTTTCCTCTGCATGTGTTTTTTTCTCCCTGTCACTGCAGTTCCTCCTAGAGGCAGCTGCTATGCTGTATTTATCTTGACTCTGTGTACTGAATGAAAGGGTATAGCAGCTTCTGTGTTAAAATCCCAAATCTTCCATCCTGAATAATCCCACTAAGGCCATGCTCTTGCTGTACCTCACTGAAGCATGATACACTGGAAGTCAGCTGAGAATGAACCTATTGAAAAAGTAAATAAAGAGAACAACGAATGGAAAGGAGGAAGGAAGCCTGCTGTAATTACCCAACACAAGGAATATTAAATAATACAATAATTTCCTCAGGAAGAGATTATAGAGGATTGTGTGTAATGTCTCAAGTCTGAAGGGCTTAAAAATTCACCTTAGAATGAAAGTCTAATTAGAAGGCTACAGCTGTAAAGACAAATAGTTATTTCTCAAATCCCTCAGTAGAGTTGTTTGGAAAAATACTGGTTTCTCTTCAGGAATAAAATTAATCAAACTATTCATTTACATTAAATTACATTTTGGAGGAAAGCTCAAGGCTCAGACTTCAGGTTTTTTAAATTTTCTTTGAGGTCTTCTCATTCCAGTCTGAAAGTGTGAACAACCTAGAGTAAAATGGATGTTTTTCCTAATATCTTAATTTATTTTTGTTTATGACCTGTCCCAACTGATATTTTTTATATATATACTTGATTAACTCTTTATATATTTTTGCTAGGTTTAATTATAATTATGCAGGCTTTTATAAAATATTACATAAATAAATATTTGTACACCTGTCAAAGTACTGAGTAACTGACTGGTAACGATGTTTTACAAGGAGCCAGTGAATGTCATGCTTGTGATCCTTTCTACTGTTCAATTTAACCAAAAGAAGACAAAATAAGACCTATTAAATTATACCTAAGCAGCAGTTTCCCTGGCTGCATATTTCAGCTGTGTTATATGTGAAACCACAGTTCATCACAATTCGGGTTCTCACTTCCCAAGAAAGTAGACACAAAAAGAGGAAGCGATGGAAGAGAAAGACAAAACCAGAGACACTATAAATAGCAGCTGTACAAATGCCCCTGTTGTGCAAGTCGCTGGTTCTCCCTGTGCATCTTCAGAGCCTTGCTCTGCCATGGGCCTTTTGGGCCACAATGGGTTGATGCTCAGCACCAGAGCCAGGTGGCAACGTGGCAGCATGGATCTTCCAGGGAAGGGGCTTCCCAATCTCCAGCTCACCCCTGCCTTTGGCATAACAAGCAGGTTCACCTTACCTTGAGGACCTGACATTCTTCTTCTGTCAAGTCTTGGACTCCTCATGTTGAGTCTAAGTCATCTCTGAACAGTGAAATATGCCAGAGATCTTGGTAGGGATTTGACCAAATCTATAAGGTAATTACTTTCTGTTCTCACTGAATATTTTGCTCTGGGAATAACCTTAGGTCCAGTGTACTTGTGCTTCGTGAATTGAGTGGTAGAACAGTGTTAACCCAGCATCATGCATCTGTTGAACAACCTTTGTTTTGGAAAGCTGCTCGTGTTGCATCACTGTATAGTCTCTGGCAAAACTGAGTGCTCTGTGAGTACAAGCGAGCATGCTGACCTCTGGGAAGTGTTTTGTGTTGATATGTTTGGCTCAAGATACATGTGTAAAGTTGTAAAGGCATTGGGCAGGAGATGTAGGAATCATGGCCTTTAAAAGCCTATCTCCACGGTGTCAATCCAAAGATAATCCTGTGGATCTTGATGTGCTTCCAGCTGAAGCAGCAGTGGATGATAATGCTTAAAAAAGCTATTTTACTAGCTGTAACTGGTGCCCATCAGAATGTGACCTAAGAGAGCAGGACTCAGGATCTAGTGAAGCTCAAAGTTCCTACTTGGTATATTCTCTTGTTGGAGCTGGAGTTCAGTGGGTCAATAGCTTATTTACACATTTTTGTCCCAGAAATTGCAACATAACTGCCTATCCTGACTCTGATCATTCCTCAGGGGAAGCTTTGGGCTTAAACTCTGCCTACACTTCACAGTTGCTTTCAGGTCACAGGGAGTGAATTCAGTGGTTTTCCCTGAAGAATGAGGGCCTGAGCCACAGGAGTAGGCAGTTCATGTAAAGGCCAGCTGCCCTTTGTCTAGGATTTCTAATCCCATCGCAGAAGGCAAGAATGTCACTCAGAAAGAGAAAAGTTATTTTAATAGTGCTTTCTCCTCAAGCCCTAGCTAAATTACAGATTTTTTTGTTTAATCTTTACCTCCCACCAATACAAAGCAGAAGACTGCTGATCACTGCCCTTGTCCCCAATGTATCCATATTTTTATTACATCAGGGTTTCTATGAAGACTGCAGGCACTGACAAGTTACTGAAATGCTGTTCATCCTTGCCTCCTCTTTCTAGAAGAAAGTTATTTGGATGCTGCATTAACGTTGTAGGGAAAGGACTGCACAAGCTCTGCAAACAGACAATAAAAGACAGAGAATATTTTTGGCCCAGTAACCCATATCTATTCTCCATTCAGATCCCATGGGTTTTGCTGCAGATTTTGCCTTTTTTTTTTTTTTTTTTTTATTTTGGATGCCCATTTTCCCCTTCTACTGCTGGAAACCCTGGGAACTTTCAGCTGATGGCACCAGCTTGTTTGTAGAGCTGACTTGATGTATCCTTGTACACGCAAAAAAACCCCTCTCTTTCCAGGCCATTCAGTACCTGGATGACCTTCTCAGCAACCGATTTTGGCTTCAGTCTTTGAAAGTAAATATTCTGTTTGTGGAGCGAGCATGACTGACTGGAGTCAGTGTGTTTGTGGGGCTGCTGATAAAGATGCTGGGCTGACAATGGGAGATGATCAGCCCTGGGGCAGTGTCCTTGCAAGGCAAACCATCAGCATGACTTCTGTGCTTCCAGCTCTCACTGGTTCACCTGTCCTCAGCCTTAAGAAAATCAAAGCAAGCTCTGCCTTCCAAGGTCATATTTTGGTTTCATTTGTTTAATACAGCATAGCTGTCTGGCACTTGCACAAGGCCATCTAAATGTTTGAATCCATAACAAAATCAAAACCAAAACAAACAAACAAACAAACTGAAGAAAAAAAGAAAATAATAATAAAAAAAGAAACAAATTAGATTGGGGATATTGTGATTAAAAACTTACTGAGTTTTTGTAAGCACAGTTGCTCATTTTGGGGCTGACCTGAACCTTCCCTCTTGCATGTAAAATTGTGGTGAGGGCAGATCTGAAAACCAATGGGACTTGAGAACTGCTCAGCAATCTCTGGATGCTTTTGAGTAAAATGGGATCATAAGAGCAATCCAGGTGAGAAACCTCTTTTCAGGTTGTAAAGAGACCCAACTAAAGTCCTCATGGGATACATAGTCAGAGTTCAGTCTGTCCTTGCTTCAGAGCAGTAGCTGGCAGGGGGAACATCTTCAGGAGATGGAAGCAATACACTATGAGCTGTCAGTGGTCCCCGCTCACTGCTCTCCCAGACACTCTGGAGCTGTGATGCGTCTTGATGGCCTTTAACAATACCTCCATCTAAACCCCTGCTCTCTAAACTGCAAGGAAATGACATATTTAATGCTTGGAGGAATTGGTTTGTTCATTAACACATTTAAAACCTGATGTCAAGGGCATTCCCCAGAAGGCACAGGTTGAGTGTGGTTTTGACCCAAAAACATAAATTTCTACTTCTCTTAGAGGAGTAGCAGTTTCACTTCCAGTGAGTGAGAACAGCAAATTTGCAGATTGTGTGCTGAGGACACTTTCTCAAATTCCCACAATGCATCACTCAGGAAAATGGCTCAGTACAACACAGGGCTATGGAAAAGACCAGGATGGTGAGAGAGACGTCTCCAAAACATCAGCCCCAAACACCCTTGAGTCCCCATGCAGAAAGCCTTAAAAAAAAAGGGCAAAAAGGTACCATTTCCACATTAAACAAGCTGGAGACTGGGATGACAGGGCCTAATCTTAAATAAACAGAGAAACTATTACCTGAATTGGGCAACAATCTGGGGCCCCAGCAGCAGTTATTTCTAAAAATTTCTGTTTCTAAACCCTATATACAGACAGGGCATACCACAGTCTGTATCAGCTGAATTCATTCCATGTCTTTTCTTATCAATACTTCTTAATGTTCACTGAAATGTGAGCATTTCCAACTGCCAGTCTTGCTTAACTAAAGGAAAAACAAGAAGTGTTAGATTACTGCCTTCGAATAAAAGGTTCCAAGAAACATTTGCAGGCTTCTTTTGAGTGAGAGAAATTCAAAATGCAGTCAGATGCCCAAACACGCCACCCTGGCGAGGCTTGAGTTTTCCAGGCTTCAGGGAAATTGGGTGCCTTTAAGATTGGGTCTTCAACTGCTGGAGCATCAAAAAGATTTATTTTTTTTTCTCTCACTCTTGCCCAGCTGTCTTTGGATGGCAAACCTTCCCAATAGACCAGGGCTGGATTCATGAGAGGGCAATGGGAAGGATTCATTCCTGAAGTTCTTTGGGCCATGGGCTGAGTGAATCAGTGTCTTTCTCTTCAAAGAACAAACTGAAGTCTGTCTTTGGCCAGATCCCTGGTACACGAAGGAGACCTCTCCCTGCAGTCTCACTTGGCTTGCCACATTTCCTCCTTTTGCTTACACTGCTTCTTCCTCTCCCCGCCTCAGACCTCACACATGTATCTTGTTTCTAGTGTAGTTTTTCCTGCCACGTTGTTATCCCATTCGTGACTACAGGGAGACGTTGCTCAAGTGAGAGGCTGAAGGGTGTGTGCATTCGGTTCAGGAATTCCTCCCCTCTGGCCAGAGGATGTTGTTGTCTGACCTCCACCGTGATCCTTGCAGCCAGAAAGTGCCACACAGAGGTGTCTAGAGGGGTGGCAGCAGTCAGGGTGCTGGGCTTCCCCAGCATCAGCTGGAAAAGGAAGCTGCTGGGAGCCAGTGTGAGATCCCGGCATTTGCCGGGACAGAAAACTGGGCTCAGCTCACGGGGGGATGCTTGTGAGGCACCAGCAGATTCTCAGCAGGGAAAAGTTGAGCCTCAGCTCTCATCAGCTTTCACACTGCCAGGTATGCAGGGAGACAGGGCTACAGACAAAGCAAGGTGGACCAAATACATTGCCTTTGGTCTCTGCACCAAATTCTAGAGGCATAAGGAACTCAGACTTCTCTTTCTCCGAAGGATACAACTGCCTTTTATCCCCCCTTCACTGTCGCAAGCTCTTGTTTGGTTTTTTTTTTTTAATAAAACCTCTTTTTAACCCAGGATTGCAAACACTATGCTACTACCAGGTAACAACTTTCATCTTCTCATTTCTGCTGCAACCACAGGGTGGTTAGATAAGATGGTCTCCTAACAAGCTCCTTGGTGAGAAACTTGTCTTGTAGGGAGTTCAGCTGCACTCCCACGTGGAGTAAAGCCTCTGTCTGTGATTAATGAGCAATACCAGGGCTCTGTAGGTTTAAATTCTCTTCCTTCTTTTATAACAGGCTTTCTATGTGAGTTCAGTCAATGCCCTTATCTCTTAGATGAAATAATATTCACCTCCCAGCTAGTTTGTTGGAAAAGTTAAATCAGTCATGAAGCCTCTTAGCTTCAGTGATGAGAGCCTTGGAAAAGGAGATAAGTGGTGTGTGGGAAGCAGATGGTTATCTAGATGCAAGCAGACCTTGGAGGCTCACAGGTCAGGCTGATGCTGTTGTGTTTTCCAGGGGAACAGACTGCTCCTCCTTTGAATGGCTGTTGTCTTGGTGATGCTGCCGTGGGCCCTGTGAGGGCCGACACAGTGACACAGAGATGACACCTGGTCCCCCACCAGCTCTGTGCAGTTTGTTTTTTTAAACACATATTTGCATTTTGTTTATGTGGGGTAAATACAGGGGGAAGGAAGCTCAATTTCTGACTGCTGTTGGTACAACCTCCTGCTTTGCTTGACAGAATGGGGGCCGTGACTGCCACCACCTGATGGAACTGGATGAGGACTGTAAGGCAGTGGTGTGCCATGGGATGAGAAAGCAGCCATGGAGCTGTCCCAAACACACACTTCTTCTGTCCTTGCAAGCAGAAAAAAATCCTAAAATATGCAGAAGATCTCCCAGAGGGATCATATCCCCATGCAGAGTGTGTGAGTGGTGTTTGGGGATACATAGCTGGGTGTGGGCAGGCACGGCCAGGGGTGCTTCCTGACTCCCTGCTTTTGACCTCCCACTGGATGTGATGGTTTAGTCTTGTTCCAGGACTCCAGTTTGGGTGGGATGCTGTTGCCCAGCATCAGGCCCTGTGTGTTGAAGGTAAGGTTTGGGCAAGATCCTTGGGATTTGAGGAGTGGGGCTCCATTGGTGCTGCTGGGGAGGGTTGGTAGGGACAACAGCTTCTGTCCAAAGGCATCAGGAACATTCCTGACGAGGGATTGTTCTAATCAGGACTGCTTTGGCCATGTCAGATTAGGAACAATTACATGCTTTACCAGCAGCAGCCACTCACATGCAGGGATGGGAGGCAAGGATAGGGACTGATGGGTGGACTGTTACACCTCACCAGCAAACGTGGCTGTACCAGAGCATCATGACAATGATACTTGTCCACGAGGATTAGAATCACCCTAGACTGGATTTTTCAAGTCAACATCATGGAAGAAGCACTATACAGGTCTGGCTCAGCCCTCAGGAGATTTGAACTGCTCCTGAAGATGCCCAGCCCTGACAGGGAGGGTAGGTGGGGGTCCAGAGGCAGGCAAGCAGGATGAGTTTCAGGATTTTTGGCTCCTTCCCATGACAGCCCATCACAAATTGGCACTTTGAAAGATCCCCACTCCCTGCCCCAGCAGCTGCCACTGTCCCCAAGGACACAGCTGCACAGGCCAGGAGGAGGGGACCTGAGGAGGGCCAGGTGGGGGGCACAGGCAGGGAGCATTGCTGCCAGCCCAGCTGCTGCACAAAGGGGAGGGAGGACCCACATTCAGGGGAGATTTTGGGTGGCTTTTGTTTACCCAAAGGGCCCATGTAGGGCATGAGGAGCACAGTGCGTAATGACTTTAGGGTCTTGGTGGGAGGGCTGCCAAAGGCCCAGCAGCACTGGGAGTGTGGAAATGACAGGGAAGATGCTGGGGCTTGATGCACAGTGCACACTCCTGGCAGCTCCCTTTTCTCTTGCTTTCAACTGAGGAGACATGTCTGCAAAGCAGGACTTGCACTGCAGAATGATTGGGTTGGCAGGGAAGAGGAGAGGCAGGTGTCTGCTCCCTCCCTTGCCACAGAAAGCAGGTGCTTAGACAGGAGGAGGGAGGGAAGGGTGGACCTGGGAGGTTTGCCAGGCACCGAAGCAGCTGGGAGCTCCTAGGGAGGAGACACATGGCACATGTGGGCAGATTAACAAGCTGAGCTGATCAAAGGCTGCTCAATCCTGCACACATGTGCCCAGGCCAGCTGCCAGCTCCTCTGAAATGATTTTCCTGGCCAGCAACTGAAGGAAGGTGCGGTTCAATGGGGCAAATCCATGATTATCTTCCTTTTTACTTCTACCAGCTAAGCTTGGTTGCAGACACTTCTGGCTGGGACCAAGTCCTGGATGTCAGAGCTCTCAAAGTGTTCAATGATACAGCTTGACTACCTTCAGAGTTCTTCCCACCAGCTGAATGGCAGCATAGCACTGGAAACTGTAGTTTAGGGGACTTGAAACTTAATGCTGAGTTGGTTGGACCCCAAAATTTATCTCCAGATATGAATGTCAGATCTGCCATAGTCTAGGGAGATCTAACATGAATGTAGAACAAAAGTGCTCTGAGAACTTTGGTGTCCAGGTGTGTCTGAACTGGATGTGTTGCTTCCAGTCCACTTGCACGGTGTTCTGCCATGGTGTCTCAGTTTGAGATGACTGGGGGGGGCAGAGACCTCAGACAGAAGTCTCCTCCCTTGGATTCAATCCCAGGCACCCCCAAACTAGACAAACACAGCCAACAACCAATATAGGCAATTGTAAAGGAATGAACCTCCAATTTGTGTTAATAGCTCCAAACCTGAAGTTGCCAGAGACTAATTATAGAAGCTCTGAGACTTTGAGGAGTAAAATTATCTTAATAGTTTAACTGCATAAACACACTGACTCATTATATTGAGGGTGGAATAACAGTCTCCTGAGCAATGTGTTCACCTGTAAGCCAGAAGCCGACTTCTTCTCCACGTATTTGCCTCGAGGTGGGAAAATCTGCATGAGAAAGAAATGAAGGTTTGATAACACTTGGTTCCAGTGATGTTTTTATGGTAGTATTTGCAAAGCTGCTTGCCCACCTGTCTGTACTTCTGTACCTATTTATTTAATTTTTTTTACAGATGCATAATAATACATATTTCTATAGAAATGCTATGTATTTATTTATAAGCCACCTTTTTCACCCTCAACTCAGCATCACTTGGCTGCATCTGGAATCAGACCTGCTGTCCATGTGTGCTCCCATGAAGGCAGCACTCCAATGGACCTGATCAACTTCAACTGAAATTCGATATATGGGTTTGGGAGAGGAAAATTGTCTGCTGCAGAGGACATGAGTAAGTGGCACATTCCCAAAGAGGCAAGAGAAAGCCTCTGCCCCAGGTGCTGTGCCAGTCAAATTGATAGGCATCAAGGAATGCTGCTGCTTCTGTGTTCGGACAGCTTTGGAGATTGAAACTTGGAAGGGCTGAAGGTGGCCATGAATAAAAGAAAGGAGATCCCAAAGACAACCAAGCCATGCATGGTGTCTGCAGGGAGGGAAGGACTGAGGATGACAAAAACAGGGATTCCTTTCTGTTATGTCCTTGCAGCTCTGCAATTCTGTTTGCCTGGAGAGCTTCCATCACCCAGCACTGTAGTGTCCACATCCTGCAAGCACCCTTCAGTTGTCACACGTTCCCATTGCCCTGCCTGGGCTTTGCACCTCAGACAGCTGAATTTTGGGCTCTGCAGGACACCTCATCCCAACTTGCACATTGCCACCAGCCTGCAGTGCACCGCAGCCTTTCTCCTGTCTTCCTTCTCCAAACTTCCTCCTTTCTGCCGTCTCAGGACCAGGGATCCAGACCTATGGTTCAACCCAAGACATTCTGTATGATAAGCAAACCTGAGAGGAACTGTGCAAAGATGGGGATGGCTGTAGGAGCACCCACTTCAACACAGCACCTCTTCCTCCCTCCCCTTTTCTACTGGCCTCCTTTCACTTGCTTCCCACACCAACATAAGCCTTTGTGATCTTAATCACTTTTTTATTTTTGTAACACTCTACATAAAACCCAGCCATGCATTTAACAGATTTTATGGCAGGTGAGACCTTATATGTCTTGTGACTGGGGCAGAGTGGCATAATTTTTAAGCAGTGCCACTACGAAAAACTGTCGACCAAAGGAAAACTGGAGTTCCAACCCATACCTGCCTGCAGGCAAATCAGAGGATGGTTTTTATATGAGGGAATTTGCCGATTTGAGAGCCTAGGAAAACAGTCCCAAGGCAGGCTGGGAGTATAGGAAATGATAAATTGGTCTGTCTTATCACATCAGGACAGTGAAACAGGTGAAAGGAAATTTTAAGCTGTGAAAATCTATTTTCCTTTCATTTATTTTCCCCTACCACATGCAATAAACCTGGCCCAGAAATTCCCAAAGGCAAAAATACATCAAGATTCAGAGAAAGACTAAATAGATATGGACAGCAAGAGTTTCTAGATTCATTAGAATTAATGGCAGTAGAAATGTCAGCTGGTAGATTAAACTCCCTGCTTCAGGGTGCAGAAAACATTTGAGCCATTAGATCCAGCTGGAGAGGGGAGAAGAAGGGTGGGGAGGCAGATCCAGCTTCATGCCTCCTTGAAGACCCATCATGGGTTCCTGCAGCAGGATGATGTGAGATAGGCAGATATCTGATGTGTCTCACACTGGTGTTCCCTATGTTTGGACAGGGAGCAGAGTGCCACAGCCATGATCACCTTAGTGCTGCTGGGTTCTTGCCCTGCTGGTGCAGCAGCGACCCTCCTGGGTGCTGGGAGCAGCACCCTTCCCTGGAGAGAGATGTTGCTTCTCACGCATCACAAGAAGTTTTCTCTGGACGAAAGTCAGAGATGAGACATGACCTTTGTGCCTGCAGTGTGGGGAGAGGTGCATGTGTTCAGTTTGGAGATGGCTGTACTGCTAATGAAAGCCTCTGGCTGGTATCTCAGAGCAGAGATGGGTGATATTTCCTCATTACCAACCTGCCTCATGCAAGCACAGTAGCACTCACCCCAAGACAGTTTCTCTCCAATAGCCCCAAAGCCTCTGCTTTCACTCTTTCTGTAACAAATTCGGAAGTCCTAATAAGCCAGACCTGGGAGTCTAATAGGAAAAAAATGTTGATTGCTTTCTGAGATGCTGGAGAGGATCTCAATACAAATTCAAGCTCCCAGCTACATTTCTTCTTTGAGCTTAGACAAACCAATTAACCTTTTAGTGCTTTTCTATCTTCTAATTGTGCATCCATATGGACCACAGCTGAATCTCATTCAAGAGGAGTTACCTGCCATTAGGGCCTGTTTTCACATGTTTCCATGTACAGACATGAGCTTTTGGGGGAGTCAGGACTGGGCTCTTACGACAGCAAAGGCGGCCCACATGAAGAAGTAAAATTCAGATGCTTTCTTTCAGTGGTATCACCTGAAAAATCTCTTCTGCTACGCTTCCACCCCTGCTTCCACCCTACTGCTCTTGGACATCTGCCTACTGGAACATCAAAGCAACATTACCTTGCCCTGTCCCCTTTCTCAGACCAGCTTGAACAGGCTGCATGGAGGCCATGACCCCACTGCAGGTGCTCACACATGGTTTCAGTCCCCTCTTTGTGTCCCCCCTCCAAGGGCTGTTTCTCCAGCATGTGGCCATTTCCCACACTGGAGTAAGCTCCCCAGCTCTCTGCTTGCTACCCCTGGAAAAGTTAGTGGTCAAATCAAAGGGGCTTTGAAATAACATGCAACTGAAGGCTTGTCAAGGAACATGAGATCTGTAACACATGGGAATCAGTACTCAGATTCAGACCTACTAGTCCACAGATGCCTTTAGGTGCAGCAATGGCTTGCTGCTCCTAGGAGGAGCAAAACATGCCAGAGATCAGTAAAGGATTATGTGGTCCTGGGAAAGCCATCTATCCCTGGCTGGTTACACCTTTAGCTAACACCTTGAGACCTGTGAGTTTGTACCAGCTCTGGAGTATCAGTTTGTCTTTATCCTGCTATTAGTGCAACTCCAGATTTCTGGATGATACATTTCCCTCTGCCTCCAGCTGAGCTCCTGGGCACAATGGTATAATGTGGAAAGGGATTCAAAGTACAAAGAATTCAGCTTCATGTGCTTTCTTACCACTGGCCCATGGTATCTGCAGATCATTCTCAGGGAATAGTTGGTTGAAAAATGACCTGTTTGCTGTGGGTTTCACCAGTGATGTCTTCTCTGCTGTCCCTTCAGCACACATTTCAAATCCATCCCAAACTAGAAGATGTCTCACAGCTATCTGATGCCAAGGCATGGTATAAATTTAAAATCCTGGGTATTCACAGGTACGTCTGCAGAGTTCCTTCTGCAGCTAGACCCAAACTAGCTCTAAATGGGATAAGTCAGAAGCAGCCAAACGTGAGTAACAGAATTTAGGGAAAAGAGGCCAACAGTAGCTTTAGGCTGCTTCTGCTCACCATGTTATCTCCATTAGAGGTACCTCTGCTCTCTCTGCACTGCATGATATCCCTCAGCTCATTAACCTCAGTGCCATGCATTTACCTCAGGACGCAGTTTCTATGCTGCATCCTGTTGCAGTATTGTGAATCCAAGCACATTTCCACAGGGAATGCCTGTGGCAAGGGACAGGAGACTACAGAGCACTGGGAAACAGATTATAGGGAAATTAAATCTCCCTGTCCCCCCATATCAGTAATGTAGAGCCCAAAAATAAAATGTCCAATAAATTAATAGGGCATCCATTAAAAACTGAAGAGTTTTAGGGGTTCTGGGCTTTCTGACCCTTCTGGCTGCTGATGGTAACTGGCAATCTTGGTCTTATTTGTGTTGCAAAGAGCCAGCCTCTCAGCTGGCTGTACCCTGAGAGGACCTGGTGGTGGTCCTATTCTGTTCCTCAGAGGGGTAAGAGAAGGAGACATCTCCAGAAGCCATTATACATTTCTTCTCTGGTCGAGGCACCCTTCTTTATGGCTACTGAAAATGAGGACAAGAGGAAAAGAGAGGTATGAGTCTTTTACAGTCTGGTAGTGCTGACATTCCCTCCTGTTCCTACAACGGTAGCAAGAGAAGAAGGTCTGTTTAGACCTGGTGCCTTTGCAGTAGAGCCAGTGGAGTTTGTGAGGGCTTGTGTGGTACAGCCAGCACCCCTGGTGGGTTGGCTCCCTGGCATAGCATGGGCATCCAGTCCTGGTTCAAACTGCGGGAAGAAAGAGGGGGAAAAGCCTAGCCTCACTTGAGAGTCCAACAGCTGAGCTGCAGCATGGAAAACAGGCACACACTGCTTCCCTCACCCCTGGCCATGCAGGATGGACTCTTTCAGACTTTAATCTCCCTGTTGCCACATTTTTCTTTCTGGAATTGGCTCTTCTCTTAATTAGAGAGGAGCAGCTGCAACCTTCTAATAACCAGTTTGTACTTAGCAGCTGCTGATGGTATTTTGGTACTGTCTCCTCTCTCCTGTTGCTGAGCTGGCTCTCCCCCCTTTCTAGAGCTCACTGCCTGGGCTTCCTCCTCCCCAGTGAGCCCAGGCCAGCTGCAGGAAGGTCACCAGGAACTTGAGGAATTAATTTTACATCCAGAGAGACACAGGCTGGAGGCGGAGAAGAAATTTGATCTCATCAGTCATAGGGGAAGGAGAAAGGACAGGAAGGGTTTGAGATTGTTTCTTTTTCAGTGAAAATTTAGGAGACAGACAAAAGAGAAGCAAATAGAAGTCAAACTTTTGATGAGGTGAGAGGAGAGCTTTTGCAAGAGTTTCCCCAGGAAATGCTCTGCCAGTGTTTTCACTTCCCTCAGCTTCATAATTCACAAGGTCTGTAGATCTCCTTAACACACAAGGAAACAAAACCCAGGGTCACTGTCACACACTGTGGTATGTCTCTGCTGCAGTTGGTTTTTTTTGCAGCCTGGAGAGCTGGAGCATCCCAGCAGCCCTATGTGTAAAAGGTCAAAATTTGTATTTGCCATCCAGAACTTACCCAGGCTACTTCTAGTACCCTCTGGCAGGCTGGGGGCCAATGGAGGATGGGAACTGCTTGCACAGGTGCTCTGGGTGGGCTGCAGTACCTGTAAAAGCACTGCAGTGGGGCCAGCTGCTGACCTGATGTGTCAGTACTTTGGTCCTCACTTCCTCGCTGTGTGTCTCTGTGACTGTCTAGTCCTGCCACGGAAATAGGGATGAGGGGATGTGTCTCCCTGGTGCACACATGTGAAGAGCTTCTATTTAAGTGAAAGAGCAGCATTTTATATTACACAGATATAAGTAGAAGTGCGATATTTTATATAGAATATATTGTGTTATGTTTTGTTCTATTTTGTTCTAGGTTATTCTGTTCTACTTTGCTTCTCCCTCCATTCCTTTCAGATGGAGAGTCTTGCTCTTTGTATATATTCATGCCACAGGTTTGGGGGTCTTTTTTTTTTCTACCAGATTGTCACTCAGTCCATTGCTTGATTCTGTGGGGTTTCTGAAAATGATGACATTTGGATATGATTATGAGGGTCTTGGAGTGGGATTTTTATCTGATAGTTTGTGAAAGCCTTTAGAGAGGCCAGAGTTTAAAAACTCCTGAGGATCGTGTCTCTGAAAAGCAGAATGTTTAGATAGGGTACCCCAAAAATTAGTGCAGTGGAGGAAGAAATTGCTGTTGCATGGTCTTACACTTACATTTGCTTTAGCTTGTGCACAGGTATGTCCTGGGTTAGTCCAGCTGGAAAAGATCCCAGTTCAATGGGAAGTGTTTCTTCCCCCAGCACCTGAGGCACGGGTTGGAAGACAGTGGATCTTGTGCTTTTTGCTCAGGCTCTCTTGCTGCAGGGACATTGTTGTCATCAGCAAGACCTTGTTAGTGGGACCTGCCAAGAGTCCAGTGTTAACATTGCCATCATGCAGGTGCTGGCATTGACCACCTGGTGTGAATACCATATGGTTTAGACTTTCTGAGACAGCCTTGTGACCTGCTTACAATAAAAATGCATCTTGGAGCAGTCTGGCAAGCTGTATTCGGATGCTCTTGGACCTGATGCCTCTGGACAAAAGAGGTGGGATGAGACATGGTCACAGCTTGTGACCTTGCACAGCTGAGGAGGGAAGAGGAGTAAGAAGCAAGTGGGAAGAGATAATTTATTTTATTTTATTTCATTTCATTTTATCTGCAATCCAGGGGTGTGCTCTCAGCTGACACAACCGCAGAGAGGCTAAAGTATTGGATGTCTGTCTTGGGGAAGGGAAATAGTAATCAAGTGAGGGTACCGTCTCATCAGTGAGGGGAATAGCACATTTCTGTCGGTGCAGAGTGGGTTCTCATTAGGATGGGGAGAGAATTTGTGAATCAAAGACATCTTGACGTTACCAATAGACCCTGAAATCCTCCTGTGATAACATCCTGAAGGCAGAGCAGTCTTGCCTGCTCCCTTTTAAGAGCGTGAGTGAGCAAGGGAGGGACAGGAGACCCATGCACTGACTGGCTCAGCCTAGAAAAGCCTCCAAACATTGTTAACCATCACTGATGGGCAGTGGACCCACTCATTTTCAAACTCATTAACTCGTTGTCGTTCACCCGAGAGAAGTTATTTTTAAGAACCTGCACCTGAATGCTGGGAACATCATTGTATTTCCCTGGAAAACCGAGAGAATCCCCTTTACAGTTCCTCCCACGTGCCTAACTCAACATTGGACACTTAAACAAAAACCTTCAGAAATGGTGTAAAAGCAGATCATCATACACATGCCACACTGACACTGATGTGGTAAAATGTTGGTTTGCTGTACTAGAAAAACAAGTTACCACCCTGCTCAGCAAGATAGGAGCAAGAAAGGAGTGCTTTCCTTTCTCCCTCACCTGGTTTTCACTCCTTATCCCACCTGGGCTTGGATGAATTTCCCTGAGAAGCCTCGGATCAGTACCATTTGGTCTCTCCAGCCTTGGAAGCTATCTGCTCTTTATGAAGTCATCCAAATCTGGCCAGATTTCTTCCCCAGAGAATTCATTAGCTGAATCTAACCCACCTTGTTGGGATTATAGCTATCTTTGATCCTGCTGTAGTTAGCAGACATGGCTGCATGCCACGTAGCATGTCTAATCTATATTTGCTTTGCATCCTGTGGCACAGAGCTGGGAAGAGAGCCCCTGGGAGAAGAAAGCAGCAGCTCCCCACTGCAGTCAGAGAGAAATAAAAGAGTCTTATTTTCCCTTTTTGTGGGAAGTGCCATGGAGAAAACTCTTTGGTGCTTTGTATTCTAATTATCTCCAAGTGCAGCCTCACGACTTGGTTTGAGGTTACTGCATAGGAGAGATGAGCTGACACATGTAACCCAGCTACCAGGAGCTCAATTAGCTAAGCTGCACCTACAAGTCACGGAGGCAGGCAGCGTTTCCCAGACAACTACAATAGGGCCTGCAGAGTACTTCTGTATTCAGAAACAGAGGTGCTTTAATCATCTGCAAAGCGTGATTAGGGTCTGAACTAAGCATAAAAGTGAAGTGTGGAACAAGGTAAAAGCAATACCTGGGGCATAAAGACATTGGGTTGGGAAGTGCTGGCAGTGCAGGGTACACTGAGTCTATTCACTGTCCCGATGGCACACTGTGGTTCTCAGGATGTGATAATTACCAGGGAGGTAGGAAACAGTGAGCACCACTGGAGGATTTGCATGAGTTGCTTGTAGGGTACCTGTGCAAATGACAGCTGTGCTGCTACCTTATTTCCCTCTGAGGATATTATGGGCTGCAGTGTGCCAGCCTGACGGCAGCACAGCCTGTCTTGGGACTTTCTGAGTGTCTGCTGGAACATCTTCAAGGGCTTGAGGAACTGCCAACAATTCACCTCTCCCACTGCATACCTGCCTCTAATTGCAAACCAGATAGGCTTTGACAGAATATTGGCCAGTTAAAGTTTCCATCCCCCCAGCTACATGGTTCTGCATCCCATGTGTCTCCAATTTGCCCTCTAGCTTGGAAAGGCTTATCATCCGTGCAGTCATCTGACCCAGCCCACTTTCTTCCTCCTGCTGGGGGCTGCATTTCATCTCGTGGTGGATGCAGCTGGCTTTAGCTGAGAGATGCAAGATTTACCTCACACATTCATCAAGCTGTCAATTTGTAAGTCCTTGCCAACCTGGGAGTGCACTTGACGGGCCAGTGTTTGTGGTGTGAGTGTCAGACAAGTGGGAGACGTGAGGAAGGAGAGGGCTGTGACGCTGTACCCCAGGAAGAGAAATGCAAGATGTCCGTGCTCAGCTGTGAGGAGGGGAATAGGTAAAGTAGATCAAAACTCTTCTTACCTTATGAGGGACTTTCCCCCTTAGTGGGGTTTGGTTTTTCAGGTTTCTTTGTTCTTTTCTTTTTTTTTTTCATATGTTTTCCCCATTAGTAGAAGAGATGAAATGAAAAGGAGGTGCTGGGGAGGAAGGGGTGACTGAGGAAATAAGCACACAGAAAGGAGAAGATGTGTTGGAAATTATAATTGAAAATCATTGTTTTCTGTGCAAAAGGGGAATTCAGGCAAGAAGTAACTCCCTTTCAGGCTGTTTTAGTAGAGGCTTGGGAATGAATCAGATGGCAAGTGTTGCTTTCAAAGTGAGGAGCTGTGTGTGGTTAACTCTTCAAACACAGCTGGCTTGATTTCCCCTTTCAGATTCAACTGGAGCACTGAAATTGCTGTTAGCATCACTGTCATTTGAAGCTGGTGCCTGGAGCCTTGCTGCGCTGGAGCTCCTTCCCAAAAAGCCCAGGCAGCAAGAGAGTTGTCAGGGATGCCAGGGCAGCTGTGATTTGAAGATCTTCCAAAGCAAGTAGGAGGTTTGCTTGGGGTATAAACTGTTTGTAAGCAGTGTTTGCTTAACTACTCTGGCAACATTAACTGGAACACTGTGACCTCCCTGCTTGTGATCATATGCTGTGATGAGTGAAAAATTAAATTCTTTTTAGAATCCTAAACTACTAGCAGAAAATGGAAGTTTTACCAGACTCTAAACCGCTGTTGCTGTTACTGAGATCTAAAATGCAGATCTGTTTTCTCTGGATTTAAGATCTCTGGGGTTTTTTTTTAAGGTTCTAGTATTTGCTTAAACTGGAAGTCATACTTGTATTTCTTAATCTTCTATTTTGGCTGTATAATTCTGTCTTCAAGCTTCATTACACTAGGTGAAACTCAGCCCTTGCTAGTAGAAAGTCAGTATTTACAAAACACTGTACAACGGGGATCCAGCCATTTGCCCTAACTGAGAACCAGAATGTGACTGCAATGTCCCAGAAGCTGCAAGTGCTCCAGCTGTTGTCTCGGTATGAGCAAGGCTTTGCCTGCCAGCCTCCTGTCTAGTCCATGTGAAAGGTTTGTGACTCAATTACTGACTGCTACTTTTAGCTTAAAATGGTGACAACCCACACGTCTAAAATGCAGAAGCAGCAAATTTCTCTATCTTTCAACTCTCCCGAGTTCACTGACGTGACAAAGTTTGCCAGGGCAGTGAGTTGGACCAACTAATAGATGAATAAAAACAAATGAGTTTTTAGGAGTAGAAATCCTTGCTTCAGTCTTTTTTATGAGTGCAAATGTCTCTTGCTACAGTGGCTTGCTCCTGGATCCTGGGATTTATACCTGCTTTTTACCCCCCATCCTGGGGGGACCTGCAGAGGTCTGCTGGGCTGGCCTGGCCTGAGATGCTCCAAGCTCAGGAGGTGGCAAAATATGGCTCCTGTGGTTTTTCTTGATGAAGCCGGCAGCTGGACACGTGGCATGTGCTGCAGAGACCTTTCCAAATTCTGTGTTCTTGGAGGAAATGCAGAACCACTCTGGGACCCACGCCAGGCGTGGGGTTTATACCCAGGTTGGAGCACAGTGTCGGAGACTGAAAGCCTGCAGAGGGGCCATGGCAGCAGACCCTTCCCAGTGCTCCTCTGCCTGCAGTGGAGGAAGGAGGCACTTTCCAGGCCTTGCTGCAGAGGACAGCAGCACAATGGTGCCCTGTGCTGCAGTGTGAGGGTGGAGTGCCCCCCCTGGGTAGCCAGCACAGGGGACACTGCAGGGAGTGTGTCCTGCAAATCACGAGTGCTGGCTGTGGGGTAGTTTAGCTAGGGTTTGACTTTGGATGATGCAGTCCTTAGCCCATCCTGCACCCTAGATGGGGCCAAGGGAGGATTTGCCTGCAAACCACCTCACCTTCAATCTGCCAGACCACAAACTGCTTTGAGAGCAGCCCAGGAGCACCTCTGCCTCCCCCTCAGACATCCTTTTCTATCCACCATACCAAGTACTCTCAGAAATCTGTTTCTAATGTTTGCTGTGTCTTTTTAGAGAGTTGTCTTTACATCCAAGCAGATGCTTAATTTTCCTGGCTCCACCTACTTTTCTTTTTCCTCTCTGCAGCCCTATATTCTCCCCCAGCTTGAAATGAATCCTGTGCATGCCAAGTCCAGGAGAGACCATGAACTGAAAAGCCTATTAATGAGCTCCTTAGAATGGGTAAGTTTTTATTGATGAGGAAGACCAAAGCAGAAAGGAGTGTTTTTTTAGCATTTTGGGCAGCATCAAGAGACATGCCTCGAGGAAAAGACAAATCCTATCCTTCACACCTGCCTGAAGACACAATTAAACTGTTTCACAGGCACCATTTGAGGTTTGTGAAGGCTATTGTAGAAACAATGCTCAAGTATTTTAGGTCAAAAAAAAGCCAGTCACAGCCTCTACATGATCAACAGGTGAGTATCAGAAGCCAAAGCCCAGAGGGTGCTCTCAGGCACATGGTGTCATGCTTGGGGTATCCTGCACAGGGCCAAGAGCTGGACTCGATGATCCTGATGGGTCCCTTCTAACTCAGCACATTCTATGAACCTGGGAGCCCATGCAGGACTTGCAAGTGACTGAAACACCAAGTGACCACTCCAGAAAGAGATATTGGGGAATGGGATTTTTTTGGCATTCTTCCTGCAAGGCCACCCCAGGGCAATGCCAGGTTCTCCTTCTACATTTTTAAAGCTGTGTTGATTCTTTTGTGTTTTAGGCATGCAACAGATGCATTTACCCTTGGAACAGGGTTTATTAAAACTCTGACTGGGCATGTAAAGCCAGTCAATTCCCTGAAAACTGGAATGTCTTCTAGGCTTGTTGTCTACCTGAGGCCTTGACTAAGATCTCTGACATATTTCAGTTAAAGAGTTACCAAAACCAAGCAAGTAAAACAAGCTTGTAATTCAGAAGAGATGAGATTGGTCTTAAAGGAGAAATATACAGATATATTTTATTTTTATAAGTAGAAAAATTAAGTATAAAGTTCCTGTAGAACCACTCTTTGCCAGAGCAAACACATCAATCGTTTAATAATTTCCCATTCTGGCAGGAATGCATACAGCATCTTTTGTAGGAAAATCACTTTTCAAAGGACACCAGTTTTGACATTACACAGCTGAACAGCTGCTCAATTCTTTTCTTCTCTAGGGCCTTGGCCACCACTGCTTTTCCAATAACTCTTTCAGAGAAAGACAGGGGAGAACTCCATTTTAGATTAAAAAACATTTCGTTTTTTTGAGAGCCTTCCCCAGCGACCTATCAAAAGCAACATGCAGTAACAATACAGTGGGTAGTTCTCTTGCCTTGGGAAAGGAGCCCTCTTTAAAGCCCAACTAATTCATTAGAAGGGATTATAGGATTAAAGAGCTCCTAAAGGCTAGAGACCCACTTCTATAAGACAGTAATTGTTTATTTCAAGGATAGTGATGCTGCAGCTTTCATGAGCCTCAGAGTTAGTACATCCAGAGATGCACAGGAGATCAATCAGCTCCCCAGACACCCACTCAGGGAATCCAAAAATGGTTTTGGTACAAGAAAATTCTCTATTAAGTTAATTAGCTTCACGTATGGAAAGTTCAGATTAAGAAGAGGATGTTGCTTTGACGTTGTTTTGCAGGCAGTCACCACTCATGAAATGATCTTCACTTCAGGCTTGGAGTCTTCCAAGGCTCTCAGTTCATCATCCACTTCAGCACTCCACAAAATGTCATACAAACTACACCAAAACAAAAAGGCAAGCAAAGTTTAGTGAGCATCCTCCTGCTAAAGAAAGAGAACGATGCACAGATGGCCAGTATGGGAAGACTGTATAACAGGAAGGGCCCCATCTAGGTTTGAGTCCGGCCCAACAGCCAAAAACATGTTTTACAATCCAGAGCCTTATTACTCCCTCACCAGCATCACCTTCTCCTCGTTCTTTGGCCCTGTGGACCAAAGCAGATCAAGGCACTGTGGTCATGTCACTTGGACATGCAGACGACATTTGAATCCCCTCCGGTCACCAGTTGCCCTCAGGTGCAATTCCCAGAGAGCCGGTGCTTGCAGCCCCCTCCCCACAACCTCCCAGCTCTCTGAGTTTACCACCTCCCAGAGGGAACACAATAGGGCCACAAACATCTCTCACATTAACTGCTGCACGTTGCAGCTGGGATTCCTCAAGGCTTCACAGATCTTCCTGATGCCTTCGTCTTCCAGAGGGTTGTAGCTCAGGTCCAGCTCGGTAAGGCACTGCTTGGTGGTCATGACGGTGGCGAGGGTGGCACAGCAGGCTGCCGTCAGATCGCAGTTACCCAGCCTGCAGGGAGAGCAGGGAGAGGACACTGCAGTGAGCCATGGCTCCAGGGACCACCAGCCCACCCTCAGAAGCAGACACAGACATCCTAGCACAGAGCAGCAATCTCTGTGAAGCTGACAGCTCTGAGATACCAGCAGGGGCTGGCCCGTGGTCTCAGCACAGAGACAGCCACCCTCATGGTGACTGCTGAACACCTAGAAGTCCTCCCTAAAGCT
The DNA here is from genome assembly GCF_009829145.1 of Chiroxiphia lanceolata. Classification (NCBI taxonomy): domain Eukaryota; kingdom Metazoa; phylum Chordata; class Aves; order Passeriformes; family Pipridae; genus Chiroxiphia; species Chiroxiphia lanceolata. The sequence goes on along the minus strand of NC_045642.1, from coordinate 19,107,152 downwards.
TAACAATGTGTGGCTACAGGGGTAGAAAGAACCCATAGAAGATATTCCCAACTTCAACACCATGCATCATCTTTTTGGTTTAAAGTGATAATAAATCATCTCTAAACTTTAGTACTATGTGGTACTATTTGAGACTTGCAACAATCTCTCTAAAAAGGACAATTGAGACCTCTCAGTTGAGAAGCTTTAACTGGTCAGCAAACATATCTTTCTGGAAGACACTTCCAGTCTTACTTATGCCTCCCACAACCCATTGGCTCAACTCACTCACTGTAAGACTCAGGCATCGGAGCACAGCTCCGGCTTCTGTCCAGAGGCATGGAGAAAGCACTGAGGTGCCCTGAGCATCACACAGTCCAGAGCTCAGTGCCCACCTGGGAAGGGACAGGCAGGTGGAGAAGGTGAATCCCACCACAGGGCTGGAGGTGATGCTCCAGATGGCCTCCTACTCCTACCAGTGAGGCTGGATCACTACTTGTATTTGCACCCATAGGGACTATGGGAATAAGGGGCAACAGGTGAATCCAGGCCGGCTTTGCACTGAGACTGGCAGGCATGAGAATAAGCACACCACATCTCGACCAGCAGTTTCTCCATCTCAGTGTCCCTGACAGAGGCCCTGCACGTGAGTTTGGAGAAGGGCACCAAAAGCTCTACAGTGCATGGCTCCCACAACAAAGCAAGATCACTCCAGCCTCCCCACTCTTTGTCCCAGGTACACTGTGCTGTGAACTTTCAGTTCTGCACCTGGGACAGCACCTGTGGACAGCTACGAATGCACTGTCACACAGGTGCCAGCCTGTACTTTCGAGGTCATGAGTGACAGAATACATAGAAGAAGGCGTGGCTTCCACTGACTTGCTCCTGGACTACTTAAACATCAGTTTGTGGTGTGAATTGTTTCATAATGAACAAAACAAAAAAATACCACACTAACACCTATTGCTGTCTCTCTCTCTCTGCACAGTCTTGGAAGGGTAACGCAGCAAGAGAGAAGATGACTTCTGAGGGTGCACCTTACCATAAGGACTGGATGTTGCAGTTGGGGTGCAGCAGCCCTTCACAGAGGAGTTCAACACCTGCATCTCCCAACTTGTTCTCACCCATGTGCAGTACTTTCAAGTGCTTGTTGGTGCTGAGAGCAGAGCTGACAACCTTGCAGCAAGCAGTTGTGAGGCCGCACTCCCTAACCCTGCAACGCAAAAGTGACATGAGATCTAGGTGGGAGATCTACAGAGTATCAGGCACCGTTCGCTTCTCTACATTTGCCTAACAGGAGCCCAGGCAGTGGGAACAGAGGAACCAGAGTTTTCCCACAATCACTGTACTCCCCTCAACCCCCATCTGCTCCGTTCTTTCTAAGCAGCACCTCTCCCACTCTTATACGTGGGATGTCTGTCTCAGAACATGCACCTACGAAAGGCATCTGCCCATCAAGCACAGGGACAATCAAAAATTAAGCACACTGCTCTAACAGTCACTCTTGGCTCCACCATGCACTCCTGAGGTTGACTTCCAAGCCTTCAGTGTAGGGCAAGAACCCAACTGGGGCAGGAGCTGAATTTGCAAAGTAGAAAAGTTCAAGTGTTGCTTGTTCAGTTTCTAAGTGAAAGAACAAATTTCCTCTCCCGGCCACCAGACTGTCCCAGACTAAAGGGTAACACAGTCAACAGGATAGGATGCTGAGAACTGTTTATGTCACTACAGCTTTCTTTTGGTTGATCAGTGAGAGAGATTAGATCCAGTGGAGAACCTGAGATATCTGATCACAGCACTCAATTTGCTATTACATGAGGCCTTTCAAATTTCAAAAGTCTCTCAGCTGACATTTGTTGCACGACAAAATACATTAGAAGCTCTACAAGTGATGTTTGGTCTCCTATTAACAGGACTATGGGGCAGATCTTCAAAGTGTCTACGAGTTTAGAAATATAAATACCTTTTAAGTTTGTAAGTCTATAAAAACCCTCTTTAACTCCATAAATCCTTTCATTAACAACCAGCACAAGTTGTTTATACAACCATTGCAACTGAGCATCAATCTGGTGGGCACTACTTCACTTACATCTTTCTTCAGTGAAGCCTTCAAAGAAGGCAGTGGATACGTGAAACTTGACAGCAGCTCACCATAGCTCCTGAAGTTTAGATTTGGGATCCTTGAGCGCCTGACACAGCATTTCCATCCCTGAGTCTCTCAGGTTGTTGTCTATTAGACTGATCTCTGTGAGGGTCTCTTTTGTACTGATGAGTCTGGAGAGATCTTTACAGCTAGCACTTGTGAGATCACAGTCCCATAACCTGCAGGGAAGAAAAAACACATTATTTTCTCCCAAGAATGACTTAGATCAGAAAACAGAATCCCATTTCAGTATTCTGAATTTCTGGTTACATCATCTCATTTTCTTCTATCCTTTACAAAACCCACTCATGCATCGTATCACACAGCTTTCCCCTTACTTTCCAGCTGTTGCAGCAAAAGCTCTGTTTTTAACACACATGCACAAAAAAGGAACATGCAATTCTAGCAGACAGATAACAGGAAACCAAGACAATGCCACCGCAAACTTCCATCTGCACTCTTCCCAGAATGTGATCCAAGTGATTTCAGTGTGGCTCTGCTTGCTCATGGTGTCCTCCACCAGTTTTGAGAAGGAACTAATCTGCAGCTGAGACATTCTTTTTTCACTGGGGCAAGGGGGTAACTGAGACGCTTTCCACTTAGGAGCGAACCAGCAGCACAACCTTGAAAGCCTGGGGGCTGCACAAGGGATTTAAGAAACCTCTTCCCACACTTACCACAGCTTCTGGATTTTGCAGTTAGGATGCATCAGTCCTTGGCAAAGCAGAGCCAGCCCGGAGTCTCCAATCTTGTTATCCCCCACAGAGAGATCCATCAGTGATGACTTGTTACTGAGAACAGTGCTAATATCCCGACAGCTGTCGCTGGTTATGCCACAGTTCTCCAGGCTGCATGAAAAAGCACAGTTGGAGTTGCTGCTCCAGACCTGCTGTATTAGATACACTCCAACACGCCCAGTTCAGACTGAGAAGGGTCTATGTGCTGCTTCCTTGCTGCAAACCAGTGCAGCCCAGCTGGGGACTGCTAGATCCTACAAGGCTCAGAGATGATACAGGTGTCCTAGATGGGCTCTGGGTGAGGCAACACACTGCTCCTGCATTTCATGAGGCTGCAGGGCACTTTTACTCTGACCTACCCATTCATAACCATTAAAGCAAGGATCATTCTTGCCAAACTCCCACTTTATATTGATTATCCGTTTTAAGAGGAACTTTTGGCTGTATTATACAGTGAGTCTCCACTGAGCCAACCCCTGCTGAACCACAGGGGCAATATAAAATGAATCATCCTTCCACCCTAAAGCCCTTCAAGGGCTTTACCCCAGATACAAGGCCAAGTCCAGCACCTCTGTTTTGTAGCCAAAAAGGGCTCTAATAAGTATGCTCAGCTGGCTAGTAATTCAAAGTTAAGAACTGGAGCCACTGAGGGTACTTGTTCCTCTGCTCTGAGACACTGGCGAGCAGTCCCCCCTTGTAAGTGCTGGTGAAACCTGTGGTACCAAAATTTCCAAAACTAAAAGCTGTACACTCATTTGTGTATAGCCTCCTGTTACATAAATCCGAGCCTGCAGAAAATCTGGCCTAAATTTCAAGTATTCCTGGCAATAATTTTTACTGTCTTATGGATGGTATGACTAGCGGCAGGACTGGTTGAAATTAGAGATGTCCAGCTCTTCCTTACTGTAGTAACTCTAGGTTGCAGCTTGCCTCCACCAGTCCCCGGCACAGTTGCTTTACAGCTGTATCTCCCAGAGTGTTGTTGCTCAGGCTGAGTTCCTTCAGGGTGGGCTTGCTTTGCAGAGCGGCATTGAGAGCTTCCACAATATCAGCTGTGAGTTCACAATACTCCAGCCTGCAAGAAGAAAAGAAATCCAGGCAAAAAAACCCAACTGTCTTTACCACGTCTCACGACCTGCAAGAATCAGCTGTGGGCAAAGTGTGTGTTAGCCAGGGCAGAAAAGATGCCAACATGAGTTGAGACCAGGCAACGCATAAACACAGAGATAACTATAGGAGTTTTTAACAGCATCTCTCTGCTCATTGCAGGAAGCATTAATTCTTAAACCAGATCCTAGGGGACCCTAGCAAGACTAATTACCCACCCATTTTTACACTAATCCTCCATTAAACCACTGCACAGCCTGCCCTGGAGCACATGGCTGAGCTCTACACTGCAACACCATCTCACAGCCTCACCATCAGGCCTTCCCAGCACGAGATGGGGGCTGCAAATAGACCAAGGTCCCGCTCAGTCATAAAACGAAGACCAAGGGCAGCAGAATCTGATGTCCCCTGGACGTCTAAGAGGTCCTGCATTTACAGCTCCACTGCCAGGAGGCCTGAACAAAGCCTATGGGAACAGACACCCAAGTCTTACAAACCCATGAGACCCACCGGTGTGAATAAGTGTGACACAATTTCAGGTAAAACAAGAAAAAATCCACATCTGGGAACAAAACTCCTGCTTCTCTCAAGGGCATGACCTGTCTGATGACCAAAAAATCCCAGTGACTACTTACTGCAGCTTCTGCAGCTTACAGCTGGGGTTCATCATCCCTTGACACAGCACCTTCACTCCAGCAGTTCCCAGTCTGTTGTCACCCACGTGCAGCTCTGTCAGGGATGGCTGTGCACTGAGGACAGATCGCAGGGTCTCACAGCTGGCACTTGTCAGATTGCAGTTTTGCAGCCTGAAGGAGAGAGGCAACCAGGGTGAGGGAAATGCACCCCCAGAATTAAAGAGGCTCTTCTCAGCGAGGTGTATCTGCCAAGGTTTGAGCTTGGAAAGGACACCATGGCACTAACCCTCTAGGAAACGATATATCCTGGTTAGTGCTGCTGTTTTACAGATGTTAAAATATTCTCTCAGTTAGTATTATATCTGTACCATGAATAATAGCTCCCATGCTTCCTTCAGCATAATTGCTCATACAGCACCTCCAGCAGAATAAATAAGGATCCACCCTACATGAAGTAGCACCACAACTGCTTTATAGAACTGTTTTAATTATCGTGAGGCTGATCCCAGAGATAAAGCAGCGGCATCTTATGATTTCTTGCCCCCTCTAGAAATATGACCCAGAGTAGCTAGAAGTTAAAATTTCATCCTACTTGGCTTAAATCCATGGATATCATTTAGATGTTTATTGGTATACTCTAAGAAGGGTCTACGAAGTTGATCCTTCAGCACTCAGGCTTGGAGAAGTAGCACAGGAACTGTGCTGGTATTGCTATGGGATGTTTACATAGTTATCGGACAGGACTTTGTGGCAATGGAGAGAGGTCATGAATGGAGGTACTAAGTTTGACTTGGGTTTGTTTGCTCTTTTATTTCCTAAGGCACCTCACTAGAACCCCAAAAACGGACAATTATATTTCTACAGAACTGAGAAAGCCTAATCCAGGCTGTTACTTGAGCATCTGGAGAAGTGTGAAGCCTAGGACAAACTCTCTGAAAAATTACTTAAGTCTTCCAGTACACAGTTATTTCTTGAAGGCTCATCAGAGTTGCAATTTGATTAGCTTCACAGTCAACCTTCCCTCTATTTTTCTGTGAGTCCTCATTGCAGGGGACACAGAGACTTTGAAGCAGGCATATCTGGTTTAAAAGGCAAATGATTTTTACAAGGTAGTGTCCTAGACCCTCTTCACAAGCTGGAGGACTCCAGTATCATGAAGAAGAGATGCTGGACAGAGAAACCATCTCTTTGAGGGCTTCTGAGGAGCAGGGGCAGCAGCCATTGGCTCTGACTAAAGCTCCTGCACCGGGGCTGCTGATGGAAGCCCACTAATGCTATAATGTGGTGGGGTGCCTCTACAAAACATGCTGTCCCGGACCAAGCTGGCTCTGCCTGGCTGAGAAGACAAGGCTTGAGACTGAGCCAGTCTGGTAGAATGCAGAAAGGCTGACAGCTCTTGAAAGACCAAGGCTCATAAGAACACCCTTTTGCTTGGCTCCCAGAGAAAGGAGAAAGCAAACCAGACCACATGTTGAATACCATGCTTAATACTGGCAGAAGAGCCCTTTGAAAAATGCATTTGTGACAATGTCAAGTATGTGCTAATGGCAGAGTGGGGGCCCTTTGTGGTCATCCTTCTGTTTAAGCTGGCCTAAAAAGATAATTCAGCTGCCTAGACTGCAGAAAGATCTAGCACCTCTTCTAAAGAAAGTCCCCAGAAAGCCTTTGCGTGGCTGGGAAAACCCTACCTGTCCTTCCCTCTGTGCTGGAAAATGAAGAGAGGCTGATGATCTGGACTATTCCAATAAATATACCACTTACATACAAACTGCTGGGGTTTTCCAGCCATCTGACCATGGTAATGGCTAAAATGAATCCTCACGGCTCTTACTACCACCACATACTAGTTTGCCTCATGATTTCACCTGTAGCTACCTGCAAGCACATGTAGTGGTGCATTCCCTCCCTTCCCTTGGACCTCGGCCTTGACAAACAGCACCTGGGCTAAGGTCCCCTTGAACTTACAAAAAAGCCCACTGTCTGTTCCCAGGACGCTGTCTAATGAGCTCCTGTTTTTTTAATGAACAGCCTTAGAAACTTATTTTTCTTGCCTGAATAATAACCCAAGTGGAATAATGTTTTCCTTATCAAAGTTTCAAAGAAAATTACCGACCAGGATGAAAAATTATTACGACTAAAGTCCACTCTCTCATGACCTTATAAACAGCAGTCCAAAGCAAGACCCTTTGAGCTCTCCTGAACCACAGTGGGCTGCAACCAGAATGGGGCCTCTCAGAGTCAGTTGGCAAACTCTGAAGTTGGCTATACTCAGAGGATTGCCAAATGACAACGATGGACCCTGTGCTGACACACACCCCCCCCGCCTCAAGGCTCAATCCTTCACCCGCTGAGAAGATGCAAGCACCTTGTACTTACTTATTTAGGTCTGTGTGTGTGCAGGTGTCAATATGCTACAGTAAATGTACTATGACTGTTGTTCTGCTAGATTCTTAAGTACTTTAGATTTGTAGGTTAGGCCTGATTTAACTGTTGTGCTATAGTAAATTCTAAATGAATACTTTGTTAAATTGTTTAATTTAAACTATCGCTTAAACGCTGTTAAGTTTAAGTGATGTTAAAACCTTTAGGCCTAAACTGTTGGTCAAGTTTGGGGCTCAGGTTAGCAAGGGTGTTTACTCTGAACCTTGAGACTCAATAGGAAAGTCTTCTTTATTCCTTTTTATCCATACCATTATCCTTCCTCCCACCCCAGCCTCCATGAAGATAATTTTTGGGTTGACATTGGTTTTAGATTTATTTTAGCTTTTTGTTTGCTTTTTCTCTTTGTGCTTTAACCATCTAGTAAGTAGTAGAGCGAACCTTGCCAGTGAACTTTGTTGTGCTTTCACTTTTATATTAAACTTGCTTTTGCCAATACCTTTGCCAGTGATTCAAGTGACCTTAAAACACTCATTCATGACAGCATGTTAGAGCAAGACAAAATGGGGCTTTACCATAACTTCTGTAGGCTACAGCTTGGCATCAGCAACCCTTTACACAGGTATTCAACACCTGCATCTCCCAGTTCATTGTTGTTCAGCTTCAGCTCTGTGAGGGATGGATTTGTATTGATGATGGAAGAGAGATCCTCACAGTTACTGCTGGAGAGATTGCAGTCATCCAACCTGAAAGACACAGAGAGAAGAAGCATTTTAGTCCCCAGAGCTGCTCTGTTCTCCCTTGCTGGAGCATTCCCTTTTAAAGCAAAGTGGGCAATTTAGTCCTCTGCAGTTCCTGGGATGCCTCCATAAGTACGTGTGTGACCTGTTGAGCGTTGCATGGCCCAAAACAAGATGTGCTCTCTGCAGGGCTGCAGTACAGGAAGGGCTGGGTGGCAGTTCCCCAAGCCTCACTCTTCCTCTGTGCTGCACAGAGGGCACAAATCATTCCCCTTCAGCTGTAAGATGCACCTTCATTTAAACAGTCATAGTGGCAAACTGCCTGCCATCTGAGGCCACATCTAACCAGAGGCAGCTCACAGGCTGTCAGACTGGTTCTGCACTGAGAACAGCCAAGCTGGATCTTCAGCCAGCCCCAGAGACACCCACAAGCAGTTTGGTCTCCTGTAGGTGAGTCATGCTGGTTTGCACCATCTCCCTCCACCGTGAATCTCAGCACACAGTGAGTTTGCAGTATGGCAGCAGCTTCTCCCACTGGACATCGGCATTTTTCTCGTTGTTGCTAAATTGATGTGGGTTAACTGAACTGAAAGGAGAGCCAAGGAAAGGATCAGGAGCCCAGGACAGGCAGAGAGACATAGAGGGAGGCAGAAAAGACATGGGGGAAAAGGAAAATGTTGTGAAGAATCCTACAGCCCCAGCCACAGTCAGGATTGCCAAGTTGCCTGGTCACTTTTCTTAGACAACAGTATGAAAACTGAGGGTCCACTAGGTTTCTCCTTCTGCCCCTCTGGCAAGAAGACTTGATTCCCAATGAGACTGTGTTCAATACTGATGAACAGTCCATGCTGCAGCCACTCTCATCCACTACATCTGGAGCAGCCCAGCCTCTGCCCAGGAGACAACCATCCCACTGCCTTCTGCCATCTAGGGCAGGCCTTGGGAAGTCAAGGCCAGGCCCATGAAGCTTGCCTGCAAAAGCTCTTTTACAAAACAAAAGCAAGCCACCTTCAGCCTGGCTGATGTCCCCCGAGGCATTGCTGCCATGATGTGGCCCATCCTCTCCAGCCTGAGCAGGATGATACCAGCCTGTGGGGTGTGGATTCCCAACCAGCAGAGGCGAAAGACTGCAGAAGCAACTCTTCTGGGCCCTGTCCTACACTTTACACCCCAGGAGAGGGTTCCCTCATGCTGTCTGCTCAACAAAGAAGGTTGGTACTTCTGAAGGTCAAGTGAAGAATTAAAAGCCGATGGCAGGTGGCTTGTGTGTGACTATTAAGCAAAAGTTAAGACAGCATCTAAGCTGCAGCCCAAAGAATGTGCAACCTAATGAGCACAGGGTGATGCCTTCCCTCTCTTGAGGGAGAAAAGCAGAATAACCAAAATGGTGGTCAAATATTAGATAATCACATCACCTAGCTGAGCTCTATGGCAAACCACAGAATCAGGGCAACATTGCTTCATACCAAACGATGTTTATCTGTTGTTGAAAAACTTTAAATTAATTTAACTTTCTGGATAAAAATAGGTAGAATCAATACTGTTGCTGATCAGTTTCTAAGTCCTGTGTCAAACAGTTCTGAAGGTGAAGAGCATGGGAGAGAATTCCAACAGTTCTTACTCAGAAGAGATGATACACAACTGGTTACTACCTGATGGTTTTGCAGGATTTCATTGTAGTCAGAAGTTCAGCCCATCTAGATGGGCTCATCTCCTCACACTGGATGTCAAGCTCCATTTTGACAGTTGAGATAAGACCTGAAAATTAAAACAAAACAAAACCACCTTTTTTTCTAATTGACTGAGAAGCAACAACATTCTCCAACCCCCTCAGCTCTCAGCTATGAGTCACATTGTGCAAAGGAGACAGATAATATTTTTCCAACACTAGTCTGCTGCAAGCACCACTATAAGCCAGCAGAGTTGGAATGGTATTGTTTGGGACTCGTCAAGGCCGTTCTCCACGAGGGAAATAGGAATCCTGGAGAGATATGGAAACAGCCGGTTATCTGAAAGCTGCTTGTGTGAAACTAGAAAGCTTCCCTTCCCTCTCCAAGGGAGCTTAACCAGAACGAGCTTTTCAGAGGCACTGGTGTTACTACTGCACTGCTGAGCCACACAGATGCCAAGCTCTACCAGCTACCTCAAGCTATAATTAAAACTGGGATATTTTTGAGAGAATTAGGGTCAGTGAGAAAAATGAACATGAGAACTGCCTGGGCTCAAATTAAAAATCGTGTGAGTCATGTGTCTGTATGTGAGAAGTGAAACCTCGGTGGATGGGAAAAGCGTTCCTTCATGACTTGATTCCAAGGTTTCAAAGGTTGCTCTGGTGGGACAAGTCAAGTACCAGAAGCCGGTAAGCAGGAATTTTTTTTTGCTCTGCAGTCAACCTGCATTTCTGAACTGATGTAAACACTGCCCCTTGCAGGGCAGCTCCAGATAAATGTGCACAAAAACCACGACAAGGCCAGTAGCTGAGCTCCAGGCTTAGTTTGCAGTGGATGGGATTAGAAGCTACGCTGCAGTAGGTGACAAAATGCAGCCTTGGTCCCCCGGTTTGGCCAACATGACTCAAACTACAGGGAGTCTGTAAAAGAAATAATCCCCTGAGCTATCACATCGGAATGCGAACTGCAGTTAACCACCGCTTTCCCTCCCAGTCACCCCCTGCTGCCACAGCATCGCGGGTATGCCAAACTCGCTTTTCTCGGAGGCGAGCTCGGCATCAGGGCTCACGTCAGGTCTCGTCCGCAACAAGCCCCTCACCCACGTGAGGAGGAGACGCGTCCGACCGCGGGGCTGCGCTCGGGAATCACGGCGGGACCCGGGACACGGCGCCAGCGGGGTCACGAGCTCATGGACGTGCTCGGCCTCTGCCCTTCCCAACGCGGGCGCTGCCGGGAATGCCGGCCCAGGGCCTCCGTGGGATGGCACCACAGCCCACGTGTCACGGGGTGATGCGGGTCGGAGCAACCCCCGCCCGCGGCGACACGCCAGGGGACACTCAGAGCCCTCCCCGGCACTTGCCTGGTTTTCCCCTAAACCCGGATCGACAAAAGGTTCTCCCCCGACCCCCTCGAGCTCTGCCACCTCCCTGCGAGCCGAGGGGGGATCCCGTTCCGGGGTCCCGAGCCCCGGCCCGGCGCTGCCCCGCGGGCACCCCCGCCATCGCTGCTGCCCCTGCCCGGCCCCTCCGCCGCGGGCACCCGCCCCTGTGCCCGCAGCTCCCGACAGCTCCCGCACCGCGGGCAGCGCTTAACTCCAGCAACCTTCCTTCCTTCCTTCCTTCGCTTCCTTCCTTCGCTCCCTTCCTCCCTCCCTCCCTCCGTCCCTCCGGCCCAGCCCCCCCTGCCGTGCCCCCCCAGCTCCTACCGCCGCGCCGCCACCGCGCAGCTGCCGCCGGCTCCTCCCGGCTCCGCCTGGTAGCGCAGCGGGGAGGGGCGGGATTTGTCCCTTCTCCCTCCCCCTTTTTTTCCTTTTTTTCCTTTTTTCCCTTTTACGCCCTTTTCCTCTGTCTCTGCTTTTTTTCCCGTTTCTCCTCTCTTTTTCCTTTTTTGTGTTTCCCTTTCTTAATTTTTTCCTGACTTCTGCCTGCTTCTCTCTCCCTCTCTTTTCCCCACTTCTTTTCCCCTTTTCCCTCCTTTCTTTCCCCCCCTTTATATTTTTCCTTCATGTCTCCTTCCTTCCCTCTTTTTTTCCTGTTTTTCTCACATCCTTCTTTTTCCTTTTTCCCTTCTCACCTTTCACTTTCTTCTCTTTCCTGTGCTTCCCCCTTCCCTCTTTTTCTTCCCTTTCCCCCCTCTTTTCCCCCATCTTCTCCCTCCCTCCCTTCCTTCCTCCCTTCCTTCCCCCTTTTCCTGCATTCTCCCTACTTCTCTCTTTCTTTTCCTCCTTCTCCCTTCTTTTCCCTTTCCCTCTTTTGTTCCTTTTCCACAATTCTGTCCTCCTTTTTCCGCTATCCCTCCTCTTACCCCATTTCTTCTCTTCTTCCTCTTCTCACCAACTTACCTATTTTCCTTCTCTTTTCCTCCCTTTCCTTCTACTCCCATCCCCTATTGCCCCTGTTTCCCATCCACCCCAATCTCCCCACCCCCACCTGGAGCAGGAGCACTGGGATACACGACAGGAGAACAGGAGCAGGAGAAATCCCTATAATTAGGGGATGCACAAAGGATGAGAGTAAAAGTGAGGTGGTGTCCCAGCTGGCTCGGAGGGCAACCTGTGCTCCATGCTGGGACCTGGAGGACAATGGGGATCCATCACCCAGAGGAGAGGCACCATGGCAGGGTCTTGGCCGGGGGAAACAGGACCCCGCCTTGTACTTCCCCAGGGAGATCGAAACCGGGAACTGTTTGAACTGGGAACAACAAAAACATCCATTCCTCTGTGGTGTCCCTGCCTTCCACCTTGCCAGACAGCTTGTGCACAGGGGCACAGCTTGGAGGGCCTGGAATGTCCCCGCTCTCCATCCCTGTCACCGGTCCTATCCATGACGCATCTTTTCACTCTGTCTCCCTCGTTAGCGCAACATGTTGCCGAGCAGACGAGCTGAACCTCGCTGGCACAAAGGCCTCTCTCTAAGCTGTTTGGAACGAAGCCGTGACAGCGATGGAGGATGGGCGCGCCAGACTTCTGCCGCTGCCGTTGACTGTCCCCTCCCTAGATTTTCCCCCGACCCCAGTGACCAGCGGCTCTCTCGCACATCCCGCGGCGGGGCAAGGGTGCCAGCGCTTGGCCAGGGCTGGAAGGCGTTCGTCATCACTCGGCTCGCTTCCTCCTCCGGCTGCCGGCAACTCCCTGTCTCCCTTTTGTTTCCCAGTACTTTTAGCCCCAGTAAAAGCTCATTCAGATTTTCACGAGACAGAGCAAAGAAAGGTTTTGAAGTGCCGAGAGGCTCTAGGCAACATAGTGACTTGCCTCCCTTCCTCCCTCATCCCCAAAATCTCAGCATCTCCCCGAGTTTTTTTCTTCCTACAAACACCCTGTTCCCGTCCCCCTGGCTCACACAACAGCTCAACTAAGCACAACCAGCTGCCGCCTACAAAGGACGGCTTTAAAACGGTTACGTGTTGCCCCCCGCTAAGCAGAAGGGAAAGTTCAGGGAGTTTCAAAGTCTGATTTTGCCGCTGATACGTACCTTGCTCTCGGTGCCGTCCGGGGAGCGGGGAAGCCAGAGCTGGCGCCTTCCTGCTGCCGTTACCATGCAACCTCTGCTGTCGTACACATGGTGCCTGCTAGAGGGAGGAAAGCAGTTTTGGGCTGTGACGGTTTTTTTCCTCCCGTGGCAGCTCTTCAGGGGCTCAAAGAGCATGCACTCTGTACGCGATTGTGTCTGGCTTAGTGACGATGCAACCATCGCACAAAGCGTGATAATGACAGAGGTGGCTTTAACTTCTAACACTGGATCATGTAGCCACTCGACAGGGTTTAGCCCAGAGCAAGGAAGTGGTTGCCATTGAAGGATCCATCCAAAAATGAGGCCACCACACTGTTAAAGTGGGGATAGAGATGCTGGAGATTGCATAGTTTCTCCATTCCCCGGGCAAGCCCTGCCCCACCTGGCCAAGGAGTGATGCTGAGCACATTACTGCTTACCTGTCACCTCACCTAGGGGTCATCCATCCCACCTCCCAGCAGGGCCTAGGCAGCCCCCTGCTTCTGCACAAGCTGGATGCTCACACTGCCTGGAAGGGTCCCTTGGGAACAGCCCTGGTCGTGCTTCCCTAAAACTGCTGCCTCTCAGCAGCAAACATGAACCCATTCCTCCACCACCTCCTCCCAAATTCCCACTGGGTCTTCTGCTCCCCAAGGAATACCCTGCCATCACTCAAGCTGCATCACATGCTAATTGCAGGTTGAACCAACCCGCTTTTTTTCCCCATCCTCTATGGTGCGAAGATGAATTAATGTTTCAATAGCCTGCGAATGAGCCGGAGGCAGAAGGCCAGCTGCATTTTTCCCTCCCGCAGCTGTTGATGCTGACAGAGGAGATGGCACTGCAACCTGGGAAACAGCCTTTGCTGAGTCCCAGGTGAAGCACTAGAGGTTTTCCCTGCAGTTACCTTTATTATCCTTCCTCTGGATGAGATGGGAACCAACCACCAGAAGAGCTCAATGAGCTAAAACCCACCTTCCTTAGTGCCCAGAAGAGAGCTGAATGCTAGAGTGCACCTCTTTCCCATTCCCTCCCAGGAGACACTGGACTGTCCACACAAAGAGTTTGCTAGAACAGTCCTTGTGCCTGTTTCAGGTCTGACCTGAAATCTACTGAACCACAGGCAAAAATCTGGGGATGGCACAAGGTTGGGGATGGCACAAGCTTTTGAGTTCTGCTTGTTAGTATGTTCCCTGGCAGGCAGATGGGTGAATGCTGTGGCTGGCGAAGGGTGTCTCCACCGTTCTGCGTTGGCACGATGACCATGGCAGGAAGACCATCAGTGTTAGGAAGAATGAACACTGGCAAGAGGTTACACCATCCCCTGGTCCACCAGGCATTTTGAAATCAGATGCCTGTCATTCAGCCAAACAGCAAAGGTCTCATTTCCTATCTTGCCCCTGCTAGCATCTCTCTACTGTTGATTCTTGCTCCACTGCACATGCCAGGATTCTCTAAAGGATGAAGTCCAGTATTTGTTAGAGGTTTCAGAGATGTTTACATCACGTGGACCTCCTGTAGACCTCCTGCCCTGGACAAAGCACCCAATACACACTGGTCTGTGCTTGTGGAATATTAGATTTACAAGCCAAATGGCCATGCCAAAATGTTATCAGCTTTTATCTCTCTGTCATCCCTTTGGCTGCCCTCACTGTGGGGACAACAAGAGGCATCTTGGGACAAATCTATTGCCCTCCCCCCAGCAAGCAGGACCAGGCTGTCCTACTCACTGACATACGCACAAGTCCAGAGGAAATGATGCAAAATGGGGCTAAGAAAGCCAACAGCAAACAGTAGTGAGAAATACATGCGTGTGTCTTGTTGTAGAAACAGTGGAAGACTCCTGGCATGGAAGGTATGTCCATTTGATTGTTTGTACAGACTCAGGTCTGACTCCTTGAGGAGTCTGATGGGGAATTCTGCCCTGTGTTCCCTTCTTTATCACCATTTTACCAGGTCCATTTTGAGTTCACTCAAATTTATCTCCCCCTTATTTAGGTGCTCCCCTTACATTGGTCCATCTGGTCCCTGCTGCTTTTGCATATGGCTGCCATGGACCCATGAAGTGTAGGTCTTGTGCTGTGGGATCTGAGGAAGTTGAAATGTATCTCTGCATTTAAGATGACTTTACTTTTAAAACTAAATTTATGCACATAACTGTAGAGCAAACTTACAAAAGGATACTTAAATTAAGACCATTAGTGTAAGCTGAAAGCTTTGCCTTTTCCCCTCTAGCAGTTTCCTGTTCCATTCTCTCTGCTCTCAAGATGCCTCTGTGCATATATTTAATAGTAATTAAAGACAATAAAATTGTTAAGAGTAGTTGCAGATCTTTTGCTAACTTGACTATGCCATCCTTACAAGCAAATTCATTCCATAAATTCAGCCATGGTGATCAAAACAGCGAGTTATAAGCATACACCCAGTTCCATGTGTTGCTCTGAGAGGCTTGTTCTAACTCCTTCTTGATCCATTGCTGGGAGCCATTTGTTCCTTGAGCTTGTGTGTGAACTTGAAGTAAGGCTTTGTAGGGTAAAGAAATGCAAAACCTGAGTCATTCCTGAAGAGCCAGGGGGCTGATTAAGCACTGGGGAACAAAGCATCTGTGGAGCCAGAGAACCTGACACTGTGGCTCAACTGATGTCTCAGGAGCCAAAAAAAAAAAAAAAAAAAAAAAAAAAAAAAAAGGTCAATAAACAGATGCTGGTAGCAATAGGCTGGGAGCTATGAGGTGGCTGAGCAATCTTTGGGTTCCTCAGTAAATACAGACAAATGCTCTCCCTGACTGCACGCATATGGATGTTCCATACTGTGGCAGCTCATTATAGATTCCCACAAGAAAACCATTAGGGAGGAAATTTTTGCTGTTCTGATGTGGTCGGCTTGTTCTTGTAAAAGAAAAGCTGGTCTCTCCATTTCATGCTGGTTTTGTTTTTTGGGGGGAGTGGGGAGCATTATAATGAAATAATGCTGTGACTATATGTGTCATCTTTTATCCCTCTGGATACAGTCTTTCACCGTGGGTCCAGTGAAAATGGAGCCCCAAGAAAATGGAGCTTTCCAGATTTGTTCATCAACCACTGGACTGCATTGACCCGCAGAAAAAGTACGGTCAGAGGAATTTTTCTCACATCCCTGCTTTTCTGTGTCTTCTGCCTCAGCCCGTGGCAGTCGTTGCCTGCCCGTCTGCAGAGGGCGATGCAGCATCAGTTTGACCAGACTTACGGTCCAGTGGTTTTCCATCACCCCGAGGTTGCCCGTGGTCACCAAGATACTGAAGGGGTTGAGGGTTGAGGTGAGGCCAAAGCTAGAGGGGAAAATCCAGACCAGACACAAATGTATTTCACAACACAGTGTCTTCATGCCAGCTGTGTAGCAGCTGATGAAATAGGAGACTGCAATGGATTTCACTTTCCTGCATAAGAAGACTCAAATCTTTTCTGAAGCTTTAAAGACCACTGTAGTGATGGCTAGTTATTTCCTGAGTTTGTATGGAACTCAGAAGCCTGAGTTTAAACCAGCTTTAAAAGGCAAGGATGAAATCTTCAAGCTAAAAAAAATCCCGACAACCATACACTCATTTGTTTTTCGGACTTCAGTTTGCGTGTTGCCATTGTCATTTTGTGGAAAGGAATTGTAGATGTCCTCTGCCAGTGGAGACATCTCTTTTTAATCTCCATGAGATTACCCATGAGAATTCGTGGTTATTTCTGCCAAAAAATCACTTTGAATCATGGAGTCATTAAGGTTGGAAAACACCTCCAAGATCATTGTGTTCAACCCATTGCATCCTCTCTTCAATCCTGTTCTTCTTTGGACTATTGGGAATTAGTTGTCAATTAATTCACTGTGAAGGTTTGGGAGTGGGATATTCTGCAGTTTCCTTATGTGTTGGCTGGGGCCTGTGAGCAGCTTGAAAGCTGAATTCCACTCTTTGTTATTGAAATTTGCCAGGAAGGTCATTTCCTCATGCATATAACCCAAGAAAATGTGCAGATTTGTTTTCCACCTTTGGCTTCCCGTTTAGCTAGTAACTGGGATAGAAATGCCAACTGAGTGTAATCCTGTGGGTTTGGGGTTTTTTCACGATACACCTTCAGTTTCTAAAAACTACTTCTCTTTTTCTTTAAGCCTTTGGTTATTCCTTGGGGCTTTTTGCAGTAGAATAGGAACAGAATGTGAAGAAATTGAGTATTTTCCTGACATTAGCACCTGGATAAATTCACTGAGCTTGATTTTTTTTACTAAATGGCACCTACGTCAATGACTCCTTGAGGAGTTTTGATTCCTTCTCAAATTTACTAAAGGCAAATGAGTGTTTCAGCTCTAGTGGAGGCTCCCAGGAAAAGGAGATCTCTTAGGCCTCCTGCTCCTGGATGGGATGAACAGGTAGATGATGGCTGGGGCCACAGCTGCTGGGAAGCACTGGAGGCAGTGGGTAGCTGCTCCCTGCTGCTGGCCTCATCCACTATCAAATAAGAAAGCAAACGGCCCCCTCAAAGTGCCGGGAATACACAGAGAGCACTCTGCTTGCCTTAAGCGTGGGATAGGCACATGTATCTATGCAGCCGTATCAGGAGCAGCTGAGATCATTTGGTCTGTTCACAGCTTGGAGGAGATTGAGGGGCGACCTCATTGCAGTTACAACTTCCAAGTGAGGGGAAGAGGAGGGGCAGGCACTGATCTGTTCTCTGTGGTGACCAGAGACAGGACCCGAGGGAATGGCCTGAAGCTGTGTCAGGGGAGGTTTAGGTTGGATATTAGAAAAAGTTTCTTCACCCAGAAGGTGGCTGGGCACTGGAACAGGCTTCCCAGGGAAGTGGTCACAGCACCAAGCCTGACAGAGTTCAAGAAGCTTTTGGATGATACTCTCAGGCACATGGTTTGACTCTTGGGATGTCCTGTGAAGAGCTCGGTGATCCTTGTAAGTGCCTTCCAACCCTGGATATTCTGCATGATTCTATGATCTTCAGAAATGCTAAGGAAGCAAGTAGGAACATAAGAAATTTAAAAAAGCAAAACCATTATTGCACTTGTGCACCGTGAAGGAAGAGAAGGGCTGCGGTGTAGCAAAGCAAAGCAGGAAAAGCACTTGGAGAATGCGGGCATCGATCCCGCTACCTCTCGCATGCTAAGCGAGCGCTCTACCATTTGAGCTAATTCCCCATCCTGCTCGTGGGTACTACCGGCGCGCACATATTCTCTTCTCGCGAGACACCGTGCGCTGCCGGCAGTTGCACTTCCCAGTCGGGTCTCCCACTGCGCTTGCGCAGAAGCGCGTCGGCCGGGGCTCGGCGGCGGCGCGCGGCGGGCCGGGCTGGGCGCTGGGCGCGCGCTGGGGCAGGAGGATGAGCCCCGTGGTGAGACCCGGAGCGGGGCGGGAATGGGAATGGGGGGGGGGGGGGGGGGGGGGGGGCTGCGAGGGGCTGCACGCTTGGAGGGGCTGCAGAGGGCTGTGTGCCGGGGGCGCTGTACAGGGCTGTGCCCGGGGCGGCTGTGTGTCTGGGAGGCAGGATGCACAGGGCTGTGCGCCGGGGGCTGCGGGGGGGGTCCGAGCGCGGGGCTGTGCTCCCGGCAGACACTCTGCCGGGGGACCGGGGTGGTCCTTTGGGCCGCCCTGGGGCTGCATTGAGGTCAAAACAGAACAAAACAAACAAAAAAAAGAAACCTCACAAAATACTGAGCCACCTCAGCTGATGGAGCAGCGCGGGAGCGGCCCGGGTGGCCGCGGTTACTGCTCGGGGAGGCTTCGCCTTCCCCGCAGCCAGGCACGGTCCTTGCGGGCACAGAGCCCGCACCCCGCCCCGCTGTTCCCTGCGGGAGCTGGGGGGGCTCGGCCTGGGAGCCGAATGGGCAGCCAGGGGAGCCCCCAAAATACCTGCTGCCAGGGATGCAGCTGGCAACGATGGTGGGACGTGCGGGCTTGGTCCCTCCGGGTGTCTCGGGCAGTTGGAGATGCGGCAGCTCAACTGCTTGATGAGCCAACCTGCTGCTGGCAGCTGGTTCCCCCCGCCTTGCCGTGCGTGTTTTCACCTCCTCTGAAAACAACACCCAGAAAAGTGGTATCTGGCACCGGGGTGAATCGTGAGGTCTTTTCCCTCAAGAAATCGTTCTGTATGCCCTTGTGCTCTAGCTGAAATAGAGTTAAAGACAACATCTCCTCTCTGGACAAGGAGGACGTTGCTTGCTCTGGAACAGGGATTTTTGAGCATCTGTTGAAATGGCAGATGAGGGCATGTGCTGGAGCCTTCTGGGGAGCTGCATTGATGAGATGGGATTTTGGTGCCCTGTTTTTGGTGGGAAAAGGGGATGCTCTCAATCAGGATGTGCATAGCAAAGCAGGTGAGAGCATTGGGACCTTTCTTTGCTGGCAGTATACTGAGGAAGATGAGGCTATTGATGGGCTTGCCACTTTAATTTAAATCGGTGTTCAGCAGCAGTGATATCCAGGACTTAGTTAAAAACCTGTCATTCTAGTAAATTGCTTGCCTTGTGCTTGGTCACTTTTCCTCCCCTCTGATGTTCTTGAACAAGAAAAGGCAAAAACAAACAGCATTGATGGCCAATGCAAAATTCTTTCTGAACCAAAGGGATTACCAAATAACCTTATTGTATAACCTCGGTGGTAGCTGCTTAACACCTTTTGTTTGGAAAGCAGCAAAGTCCTGGGCTGAGCTGGCTGGGCTTCAGGCAATGGTGCCTGTCACCAAGTTATTGCAATTCACTGAGCAGCAGGGAATTTGGCGAGAGCAATGGGACCTGCTGTGGCTTTTGCTCCATCGAATTTCTGGGTCCTTTACACTGTTTCTTTTCCTGCAGTACTTTTGTACTTCTACCATGGCTGTGTTCAAGTCATCGTTCTATTGGATTCAAAACATTCTCTGCTTAATATTACACCCTTCCTAAGGGATTTGCCTTAGTTCTGCCTCTGATATACAAGTTACTTTTTTTCCTGGATGCATGTGCTCAGTGAGCCTCTTCTAGACTGTGAATTTCTGATTAAATACTCCTATATATTAACAGCTTTAAAATTGAAATAGATATAAAACATTTATTTCTTTTCCTTGACAGGTTCTGGTCTATGAGTAGGCTCTGCTTCATGCAGAGTTTGCTTAATAGCTTTTCTGAATGATATTTTACTGAATTACTTGGAATTTTAAATTTACTCCTCTTTTGTTCTTTTCAACGTACTGATATGTTGCATCTTACTTTAAAGGGCCCATGAAGCGTGATGTCAGCGCATCGGAAACTGTCCTGCCTTTCATTTATCGTTTTCACGGTTGTGAGCTTCCTTCTTGTTTTTTTTTTTTTTTCAGCAGAGAGAAGATTGGCCAACAAACATGTTCTGAAAGACATGTTTATCTTTTGAAAAAACCCCAACAGCGACCAAACAAGCAGGCAGCCACACCCATCCAGCAGCATGATTTCTTATCTTGGAGCTTGACTCATAATTCCGATGGCTCCTTACCTTTATAGGTTTTTTTAAAAAGAAAGTAGTTTTCGTAGCTAGGCTATTCCACTGGGTGCCAGGCTGAAGAGTATTGCACTTGTGTAATTTTTTTTTTTTTCTGATGTCCTCCTGTCTCTTTTACATCACCTCGAACTGCAGGACCCTGTAATCTTACCCATAGGCTTCTCTTTTTTTTTTCTTTTTTTTTCTGAAATGCAGAAAATAGAGAGATGCTTGAGAGTAACATCTGCTGGCAAATCTCACCGTGGATGTAACCGATAATGTTTCACCAGCTTGGCTTTGCAAAACATGAAGTTGACTCTGTGGAGCTGGAAAATATGTTTCAGGCTGTGTTTTGCATAGATGCTCTCAGATGTGAGGTTTCACCGCCCGGGTGTTACATGTGTTTTTCCTGTCACGGGGCAGTCTGTCTCTCTGAATCGTTATGTTGCTGAGAGTAATTGGGAGAGCAAATGCAGGGGCAAGGGGGAAGACAGGTCTGCCTTCAGCTTTGCTTGGTCAACCCCAGGCACAGTCTCCCTCATTTGCACCTTGTGTTGTTTAATACCAAGGTTGTATGGCAGCTTTTCTCGCAGCAAAACCTCTTTTTTTTTTCCTTTTCTTTAGGATTAAAATTGCACCAAAGAGTGTGTGTTAAGATGGACTTTGAAACCCAAAGCTTGTCAGTCCTTCACAGTCACACTGGGGTAATTCCAATGCTTTCCTCTCCTGCCTTTTAATTACAGGAGAGAGGAGTTCAGCTCCCACAGTTCAAGCTGGTAAGGGTATGTCTATGCTCTGCAAGTCAGTTTTCTCCTTGCTTTACCATTTTTATCTTCCACTTGGTTTGGCAGTGCTGTGCTCCTGGGTCTATATATCTGGGGCAAACATTCTTCAAGTTGTGGTGAATTTCTATTTTCTCCTTGTGCTCACTCCATGCCAAGATTAGAGAAGTCCCTTTGCAGGTGACTGGGAAAAGGCCATCTAAAGAAGCCTACAGCTGCTCTGTGCAAAGAACAGCCCACAGAGGTGCTGAAACTGCAGAGCTATCGGTGGAGCTTTGCAGTAGGGTTGATTGCTGCATCCCCTTTGGCTTTCAGCAGCTTGTGATGCTCCCAGTTGTCCATTTTGTTGGGTGGTGCAGGGGTGCTTTAAGTATCCAGTTCATGCCACGCTGCAGATTGCTCAGCATGGCAGTGCAGTAGCTGCTGTGTGATGGAAGGCAGTTTTCTAGAAAGTGCAGGGTAACCTCTCATGCTGAGGTTAGCAATTTTAGCTGGTTTGCTATGATACGCCTCCCCATTTTAAGTAGCAGTGGTATTTCTAAAACAAATGTTCAGACTGGAGTGCTTGCTCTGATTTTCGAGGTGGATGGGTGCTTTCCATAGTTGTGTGTTTGCTTTGACACCCTCAGTGTGAGGTATTTGTAGAAGGACTGCTGTAGACTGGCCTCCCCGAGTGCCAGCCACGCTTGCCGGCTCTGCATCCCGCTGGGTTGCTCCTGCGCGTGCCATCCCCCTCTGCACTGCAGAAGAGCTAAATCGGGGTTAGAAGAAAGCTGGCAAGAAGCCTGGATGTTCCTAGAAAGATATTGATTGCCCTGGACAGTTCGGGGTTGTTTCTTTTGTTTCCCTGGCTCTCGTCACGGGGTCGGGCTCGTTAGGGCTGCAGCTCACTGGAGGATGGAGAAACAGTGCTGGCTTTTCGGGCTGAGGCTGGAGTGGAGCCATCCCAACCCGCTTCTCTCAAGTGTTAAGTCTGAAGCAGCCTGCCTGGTAATTCCATTAATGGGAGCCTAGTGCCAGAGAGATAAATGTAATTCCAGGGTAAAGCCGACGCTTGGGCTCAAATGGAGAGGATTTGCTGGTTCTCCCAGGTGCACTGCTGTGAGTAATGTACTCCAGTATTACCCAGAGACTGTGTTTAAAGTCTAGATGTCAATGTAAAGATTGGGCAGTGATAAAAAAATTTGCTGCTAAATCTGCATGTGAAGAAATCCTTAGCGGCGGAGCCTAGCAGAGGCAATGGGTTTGACCAGGAATAAAAGTTCCCTGCTTAACTCCTGATGTGCTGCATGGCATCCAGCTAAGGAGCCAGCTGACCCAGGAGACAGCTTCCATGGGCTATTGCCAGAACAAGATTCCTGTATATAAGCAATGCAGAGCAGAAATTATATACCCTGTGCGTGTCACATCAGAAAGCTTGCAAGCCCCTCAGAGCTAGCCACCGCAACTGCAAGTAGCACAAGCTCCTCCACAGTTTTGGATGTGGTCCATGCTTGAATTCAGAGGTTACAGTCCTGGCCACCTGTTTTCTCAGTTTGATTTCTTTTTGATTTGCAGACCACATGTTCCTGTTTGTAGTTGTATAATACCCTTGTGGCACGATCATCAAATCTTGTGTTGAAAAAGAATGGTTAATTGGGATATTTTTAGTTCTCCTTGTGTCTCGGAACCTGGAAATCAAACACAGGAGCCAGCACCATTCAGCTTTATGTAGAGGAGCTTCCTGTGCTGTAGGCAGCTGCCAAGCAGTTGTGTCCAGTAGGGTGAGAGCTCACAGCACCAGTGAGTCCCAGTGCTCTGGTACCCCAAAATTCTAGCAAACAAGATGCTTGCCCCCATCTTTTGAAGCTCAGTACAGGATTTTCCTTGTGGGAGACTACTTATCATCAGTCCAAAGTGGAGGGGGAAAAAAGGTCCATGAAGAGGAAGCAGGTGCTAGGAATACTCAGCCCCTCACGTACCCCCATCACTCCAGCTTTCCCCAAGTATCCCTCAGTACAAATTTGATCTCCTTAGGACTTGGGTCCCTGCTGGCATCCTGACAGCAGAATTAAAGCCTCAAAAGGCTTGTTTGTTGGTGGTTTCAGTAGCTTGCCAATGCCTCCTCTGCTGTAAGAGGTGTGGGGGAGAGTTGTCTGTTGAGCACAGCGAGGTGCACACTTTGCTGGTGACCTTGCAGCAGCTGGGACAGCCATCCTAAGTCCCCAACCTGCTCGTGTATCTCTTACTTCTCTTTGCAGGAGCTGTGCACATGTGCCTGCCTTCTTCATGCACATGCTTTGGGCCAGTTCACTCACCAGAAATCAGCAGGATCAAGATCAGCTTGCCATGAAATACAGGAGGTGGAATTTGAAGTTGAATTAGGAGTAGGAAAGGGGGCATGTGTAACATAGAGCTGAGAAAACCAATAAGCATCACAAGACCTTAACCACTGAAGGGGCTGAACTTGTTTCCAGCTGATGTGTTTAAAATGTGATTAGTCACCTCTTAAAGTAGGGTGCCGTAATCCAGTTTCCGTGGAAAAAATTGCACCACACGTCTGTCAAGACAAGGAGTGGACTCTGCTCGGAAGTGTGTGTGTGCTTTCAGCCTCGGTCTGTAAATCCCTTCAGTTATTCTAGCTCTTTGCAGACTTGTGAGAACTCGTGGAGTTTTCTTTCCTGCAGCGTTGCCCTCATGATGCTTTTAATATCCAAAGGTCTGAATGGAAATTGTCGTTGTTGTGCCCTCTTGTGTGCCAGCACTCAGTCTGATGGCAGGCAGAGTCTTGGTGGCAGCCAGAGCTTTTCCCTTCAGCATAGACTGGAGGGAACAGGAGGGAGACGGGATCGGGAGTATCTGTCCCCCTCTGGCACTGGTGGACTGTTGTCAGCTTCCTATGTATCTAAGGAAACAATTTTCCAAGTCTTTTGTCTGGATTTTACAGGGATCTCTTCTCTTACTGCTTTGCTGCCTTGGGCATGGATGCTTGCTGGATCTTCACTGACCTCTTGCTGTGGCATATCCAAGCAGTCCAGCCCTGATCACCTTTTGCAGGGTGCTGGATCTGGCATGGGGTCAGCTAGAGGGACAGAGAGGTCCATACCCAGAGAGGCTGGGCAGGAGGGGTGATTGCCCCTCCAGCCCTTGACTGGGAAACGTGTTCCTGGTTTGTGGCTCAAGCAATGCTGCTAGTCCATCTTCTCTGACTGCTGGAAGTGGCAGACTGAAATGAAAAGATTGGGTTAGCCAGTATCCTGCTTGAGCTGAGAGAGAATGAATTTAGCTGTTCTTGGTTTATTTCAAGAAATTGTATTAAGAAATGAGCCAAGAGACTGTGCACCAGAGGCTGTCCTGCTGCAGATGTCTGCTTGCAGTGCTGTGTTGCAGAGCAATTCCTTCTGGTGTTGCAAAGCTGGTGGTGAAAGCAGAACTGTGGCATGGGCCAGGAGACCTCTGTGGAGGTGCAGCTGAAGGGCTCACTTGATTGCTTTGGCAGCTTGTCTTTAGTTAGAACCAGGTGTGGGCATTGCTTCCATCTGTTGCCGGTGGTCTCTTGTGTCTTGGTTCAGTGCAATGAGCTGTTTTTTCCTGCAAGTCGAGGAGCCGTGCTCTGCCCTAAGTCTCTGCTGCCGGGAGGTTGCATGCAGACAACTGGAAGGTCCCCAGTGTGAACACTGGACTTGTAATGTGATGACTCTTGTGTCCTGCCTAGCATCAGCTCTGTGGTTACACCTAGCTGCAGCTGACTTCTAAAACCCTGCTCGGTAAAATTCAGCCTTAATTAATCTGTTGTGGTTGGTTTGTTTTTTAAACTAAGAGAAGATGAATTTCTGCAGAGGTGAAAGCTTGAGCTTTGTAATAAAGTCAGTGATTTTCTTAACGATGCTTTGGGGATGTGCATGTGCTTTGCATGGTAACAGTTATCAGAAAAACTGGGAATGGAGCAGCTGGAGATGTGTAGCTGGTGAATTGATTTTAATAGGATGGAAATGCATTTTGAGTAGCTTTGTTCTTTTTCTGGTGGCGGAAAAAAAGAACTGTGTTAAGTGGAGGAGCAGTTCTGGGTATTTCTGTGAAAGGTGTTAGGGGAGGTTTGAATGTGAGTTTTTGAACTGTGCTTGTCTGTTCGTGTCGAGAGCAGGCGGAGTTGGTGGTTTCGGTGTGAGCACGCAGCAGCCATCGAAGGCAAGGCTTGCCTGGGGGCCCTGGGGCAGCTTCGTCAGGAGCCTGTGTGACTAATGCTGTGTAACTCAGAAAAACAAGAGAGGATTAGCTCTGCCTCTTTCACCTCCTTCAGCAGCTATTGGTGGGGAGCTCCATGAGACTGCTGCTGGGACATTTGGATGGTACCTCTGAGCAAGCTGATGGATCAGCTCTCCCCACTCAGTGCAGCCTTGTGGCAAGTACTTTTGAGGTGGGGATCATGCCTCTTGCTGGTTTTGGAGGCGAGGTGACTGGCTGGGATGTGAAGGCTGGTGCTGGCAGCCCCTCTGATACCTCTGGGTCTGTTGCAACCCCTCCATCACACCTGTGCCAGGGGAGAAGCAGGATGGAGGTGGAGGGGGCTCAGGCTACCCAGTGCTGAGGACAAGCCAGCCTGTGGGGACCCTGCAGGGCTGTGTTGTGCTGCTCCCTCCACACTCCCCGTGGTGTTGAAGGAGGTCACATCTCAGGATGAAGGAAGGGCTGACTTACAGTTTGAGCCTGTGCTGCTGTTTTTCCATCATTTTCCAGGGTTTCTCTGCAAGGAATTGGAAAATCCCTTCTATGGGCTGCCGTGACAGCCTCGGAAATACCCAGATGGATTTGAACTTCGGTGCTGCAAAGGGCTTTGCGTATTTATTTTCAGCTTCCTGCTGTCTGCTTTGCTTAAGAGCTTTTGCTAGATCCTTTGTATATGTTTGTCCTTGCTCCTCTTCTGGAAACCATTTGAGAACATGCTTCAACTATGACGAAACCCCCCCCCATCCCCAAAAAATATCCCCAAACCTCTTGGAGGAATTTTGCTTTACCAGTGTTCTGTGGTAAGCTTTGAGGCTTGCATAGCTGTGGTATGTTGCTGTTTGGGTGCATCAGTCTAGTCTGGAGACTTCACACAGCAATTCACCAGGCTGTTGTGGATGGATCTTTAGAAAAGTGAGTGGCTGAGCAGGTTCAGCAGTGAATGGAGTCATTAAACTGATTTCAAGTGACTTACCCTGTGCAAGACAAAGATATGATGGATTGAAGCCTCATCTAGGTTTCCAGATGTACCACTGTACCATCTTTCTGAGGTCATGCTTCCCATCAGCTTTAGCTGATCTCAGGCTGTTCTCCTGCCAGGAATCCTTCCCCTTTATTTTCTTCTTTCTGGGATGGCTTCCAGCTGGATCAAGCAAATGATGGTTGCTACCACAAGTGTAGAGATGACTGGGATGTGTAGAAGGGGGAGGATGGAAAAGTCAGGACTGTCTGTTTTGGCAGAGAAGGGTGATTTTGGATCAGATGAGCATGTGGGAGTGGGCGTGGCTTGCTGAAGGGCAGCTATGTAGCCCCTGGTAGAGCATGTCCCGCTTCTACCCCCGTTTCCTTCCCTGTAAAAGAGTGGTAAGGATTAACAAGTGTGTTAATATTTCTTTTAGGCTACAATGTTAGTAGAGGCTTTTGAGGGGCACTGCTATCTGATGGCTTTGTGTACATGCTGGAAGTGTTTGGCTTCCCAGTTAACCCAGGGGAGGTTTCCCTCTGGGAGAACTTTGAGCACAGCTTTAAAAGAAAACTTTCTGCTGAACATATCAAGGAGAATATTAGATTGAATACAAGGGAAAAAGTTTTCTGTGATGAGGGTGGTGATGCTCTGGAACAAGCTGCCCCCAGAAGTTGTGGATGCACCATCTTTGAAAGTGTTCAAGGAGAGGTTGGATGGGGCTTTGAGCAACGTTGTCTAATGGAAGGTGTCCCTGCCCACGACAGGAGGTTGGACTAAATAGTCTTTAAAAGTTCCCTTCCAACCCAAATCACTCTGTGTTTCTATGATTTCTCTGCTTAAATACATTGCAGACCAGGGCCTGACATATTAGTGCCTCTCTGGGAGGACAAATTCTGCTGTCCTGTTCTCCTCTAGCCATAAGGCTGGGGGTAGGTTTATCCTCTTGCCTGACTTGTTAAAAACCTTCATCTGACCCATATCAGGCTGAAAAACCATTGTACTAGGTGCTAGTTGCAAGCATGTTATTGCCTTGACGATGACTTCTCAGGGCCTGGTGGCTGGGGAGCTGGCATGGCTGTGGCAGCGCTCACATCATGCTCTAGCTGTGTCTGAGGAGTTCGTTCTGCATCTTGTGTCGAAGAGAGTTGTGCATCATCCTCCTAAAAGCAGTGCAGAACTCAGCCTTGATGTTGGTTTGAGGGCAGCCATGGCTGTTGGTTTGAGCTTGAAATTGCTGATGTTGGAAGATCATCACAGGAGGGGGGCAGAAATTAGCATAAGCCTCTTAGAGAAAACTTGAATATTCTCAAAGCTGGCAGGAAACACCATATCCCTCTACTTAGGCTTCAGAGGAGGGTTTCTTTTATGGTGATTGTATCTGCTTGTGACCGGGGCATTAGCAAAGCTGCACAATCAGGCTTGGGGTCTGGCAGGTCCACCAAGGTCATGTGCCTGCTCTTTTGGCCAGTGTCACCCTTCTGGTTTTACTGCTTATATTATGGGGGACTTCTGGTCACTCCTGCTGTGCAGGACCCTCCTATTTCCCTGCTCCATCATTTTTCTTGCACCCTTCACTCCTGATCTGGAGATGCTTCCTTCTCCCTTTGTAGTCACCTGCTATTGCTCAGTCCTCTGCCCCCTTGCTTCGTAACTTCTTTATAAACTCTGGTGAATCTTTTATTGCTGCATTAAATGAAATAAAATGTTACCGTGTTTCTGCAGCACTACTTCAGTCTGCCAGCAGGCAATGAGTCATCATGTCTTGGTCAAGGACAGAGAAGGGTTGCTGAGGTGGTGACACTGAGAAATACATATTTTGGTGGGCAAGTTGGAGGTGCAGGAAGGTAGCAGAAGAGCTTTGCTGTCATGAGTGTGTCATCCAAGCTCTACATTGCCTGGAGCCTGGTTATGTCTTGGGGAGGAGCAACCCTGGGATGAGTGATGCTACTGGGCACCGTGAGAAGGGAGTTTGGGAACAGAGAGAAAGGCTGGGCAGCCTGATTCCCTGGCACTCCAGTGTATCTGTCCACTGCGAGACAAAATGCTTTGTCTGAGAGCTGCAGTTGCTTTGGGAAGGCAAGCCAGGCCACTTCCATATGGGTTTGATTAAATCCAGCAGCACTTAGGGAAGATACAGGCATCTCTTTTTCATTTGCTCAACCATACTGGGAGGCGAGGAGTTTTGAACTTTGCCAGTGATGTTTCTGCGATTGTTCTCTTAGTAGCAGAAATCGTGTTGAGAAAGTTGTTGAGAAAAAAGGAGCCAGAGGAGGAAGGGAGAAAAGGTTGTCTGCACGGCAGCCGTGCTGATCTTCTTTATATGCTGAACCCTGGGGCAGCCGTGGGTCAATGCCAGTGCAGATGAAGTCCTATAAAGCTAAAGCAGCCCCCTTTAGATTTAAGCTATGTGACACTAAGGTATGAATTTCTTGCTGGGGGAGGAAAGTTGTCCTTCCATAATTTTATACATAAGCTGCCACTGAAGATAATTGGCCAGGTTGGATTTGTCATGTTATTTCTGTCTTTGTAGAACTGCTGAACAGTATTCATTTACTGGCTGAAAAAGAACAACAGAAGACCCTCCTGGGGTCTTCTACATAACAGGAGTAAGTAACTTTTGTGTTTTGGCTGGAGTGGTAATGTAAAGCAACAGAGAGAACGATTATAAATGGTGATGGAAAATTTGTGATTGAGGCTGGAGTCCAAAGTCTGTGCTGTGGTCTTGTGGCCTTCTGCATTGTTTTCATCCTCAGAAATGCCTTCATCCCTTCCATAATGGGAAAGGAGAAGGGGAAAAATGAGGGAGGGGGCACTGCAAATGAATTGCAGTTTTTCTCAGTTTTTTAAATACCAGCTGGCAATGACTGAGGTCTCTGAGTCACCCACAGAGACTAGGGAAAGCAGGCAAGTCTCTTTTTCTCAGTCCAAGGTAAACTGATGAGCTGCATGAGTAAGTTTTCTCACAGTTCATAATGAAGTCCAGTTGGCAGGAAATACACGAGACATTGTCAGGCTGATTCTGTACCTTCCCCTTGCTGGTTTGGTGCTTTGACTAGATAAGTTGTCCCTCTGCTTTTTTACCTCTCTCAGATTCCAAATCCTGTCTATGTGTTGGAGGATGGTCACTCATCCACCATGTTCCTTGCTATCCCTGAACCATTGCATGAATAGAATGGGAAAAGTAAAATTGTACTAGATATGGTGACCTTTGCTTCAGTTGTATCATCAGAAGAACATCTCCTTACAGGTGCTTAGAATTGTTTCCGGTAAAACATTCCTGATACCTCTTCTTTGGCATGCAGCAGACACTTCACATGCCCAAAGTGAGGTGTTTGTGCAGCCCTCAGAGGCAACTTCTGTCACAGCTTTTGCTGAGTGCTCCTAGATGTCTTTTCTGTAACTAAGGTACAAAAGCTTTATGTAGCAATCAGTGGGAGATATAAAACCATTTCTATTATGAAGCCATAATGATGAATCAATAATAATGATGATGATGAAAAAATGGAAGCAGCCTGGCTCTGACATCATG
Source organism: Chiroxiphia lanceolata (assembly GCF_009829145.1). Lineage (NCBI taxonomy): Eukaryota > Metazoa > Chordata > Aves > Passeriformes > Pipridae > Chiroxiphia > Chiroxiphia lanceolata. Next base: position 19,077,343 of record NC_045642.1, on the reverse strand, counting down.
TGGGATTTGCCTGCTCTGCAAACTAGAAGAAATTGCACAAGTACTGTGGAGCAGTTCTTCAGCAGCATCTCAGGGATGTTAACTTCAGTGCACTGACTGTTGAGGAGGCTTTACTGGATGAACAGCCTTGGTTTGGGACTCATTGTCTTGCCTTTTACATTGGCTTCCTTTTGTGATTTTGGAGAAGTCCGCTGACAGCCTCATGCCAGATACCTCCACTGTGGTGCCCGGGCTAGACAGGAGTGTGTTCAGGGCAGGGATCTAACACCCTTCCAGTTCTCGCGAGATCGCTTTACCATCCTTCCCTTTCCCCAGCCAGCTCTTACTAATGTCACTAATTAGTATTTTCTCTAATGCTCACAGGATTTGCCAGTTCCTTTATGCCAATGGGAATCGTGTCCTGGCTCCTGGTCAGTGCTTTAAGAGAAGCTGATGCTCGGAACAGGTATGTTTGCCATGCTCCTGGCGAGGGGAAGAGGGTCTTTATGAGTCCAGCAGTGAAACGTGCGGAGTTTGCCTTATGGGTGTGGAGTGGACACTGTGGAGGAGACTGCTCCACAGTGAGTAGTTATTTTTTCCATCCAGACGCGTTGTGAAAACACCCAGGCAGAAGACAAAGTTTGCATTTAGCTTTGCTGACGGCCTCTGAGGGGAGCACTGGAAAACACAGCGTCGCTGCAGAGCAGCTCCTGGGAGGCCATGCTCCTCGCTAACGCAGGCACAACCTTTTCCTTCCAGGAGCACCAGCTGGGGAATCCCGGCTGAGCTCACGGCTGCGCAGGCGGCTGCTGCGCCCTCCTGCCTTGCTGGCCTTTGGTAGCTCCCCCGTGGTGTGTGTCTGCCTGCATCCCGAATGGGAGTGGGAGGGAGCTGTGTTCATGTTGGTATCCAACCACGAACAAATCTGCTGTTGTTTTCTTAATGTATGGCAAGGGCAGCCTGTAGCAGCTTATTCCTCCCTGGATAATTACTGCTCTGCTCTGCCACGGATTGCTAGCCAGAGCAGTGGAGTAGTGCCTCCATTGTGCTGCCCTGTGTGTCCTTTTGCTGGAATTATTTGATTAGTTATTGCTTTAAGGCATCAGTGCTCAACTGAAAAATCTAATCTGCAGTCTTAGAATGCTAGACAGTTGCAAAGTGGATTGCCTGAGCTGGATATGGTCCCTGAGATGCCAAACATGCTTTCAGTGATGCCCCTTGCTGCGCTACCAGCAGGTCCACTTGCGCCTCTATTTCATTTCCTGCATTACTTTGACGAGAAGAAAATATAGGGCTGGGTTGCAATCTGCTTTTTTATCAAATGGAATTATGTTCCCGGCTGACCAGAGGTGTGTGTGCAACCAGTGGAATTGGAGTGAAATATTTTGCCATTTGTGGTTGCTCAGGCGAGGTCTGAAAAGCAGGTAGATGAATACTGCTGTGAGAGCATCGATGGACAAGAAGGGATTGGCCTGGCATGCTGAGCTCGAGCCTTCAGCTTGCCCTAAGAGCTTACAGAGCAAAAGAAACTCCTTCTGCGAACATCCATCCCTGATGGATCTCATCTCAAAATGGCATTGCCTTGCATTTAGCTTGCCCGAATGGCCCATTTGACTGTATAAGGACATAGTCATAACTTGCTGCATAAAGCTTTCTCGATCCCTAAAAAAGTGAAATGGATTCATTACGGAAAGAGACCTTTCTTGAAAACCTGGTTCATCCGGGACTGTCTGGGCGGTGCCGCAGACATGCTGGAGAAGTAGGAGTCAGGGTGGAGCTGTTTCTACCTAATTCTCCCGTAATTCTTGGGCTTTATCACACCATGAAAGCAGATGTGTCTTCCACTTTGGAGCATAAAGCAGAGCTGGTTAGTAGAGCACTGCCTGTGCTTCCCATGTTAGCCTTCTCCTTGTGCTTTCCTTTCCTCGAATTAGTTTTCTAGCGTAAAAGGCCTCTTCTCAGAGGGAGAACCATAATAAGAATGGGAACAGCGAAGGTACGAGTGCCTCCATTTGCTAGCAAGGTGTTGCAGGTGCGTCTGAGTCGGAGGGAGCCAGCACTGAGTCAGTGCCCCAGACTCCTGGTGACTCAGGTGGCAAAAGCCCAGGTTCTCTTCTCATGCCTGAATTGCAGCAAATTTCCTGTAACAAGGTTTTGCCTCTTATAGTGACCATATAGGGAGTGCAGTACCATCCTCTTCCTCCCGTATGGGTTATGAGCAGTTTGGTTCACTGGGGATGCACTCAAGTGATGGTGGTGACACTTCTCTTCCTACCAAAACAGATGGAAAGTTGATTTATCCCAGCATCCTCAACCCTACCTCTCCTTTTTTTTTCCATTTTTTTGTTAAGATGGGACAAGTCACAGGAGTTGCAGCTGTCTGTTGAGCTTGATGAGATTCGTATGCAAATCTGGAGGCTGTGTTCTCCTGGCAGATCTGCTTGCATGTATTATCCACTACTTCATCGTATGGAGAAGGGATCTATTTTCTGAAATGTGGTTTATTTTTAGTCAAGACTTTCCCTGTCTAACTGGCAACAGTTCAGCATTTGCAGTGCAATTTGCAGAAGAAGCGATTTTGCCAAATACTCGGACTGGGGGAAGGGAGAGGAAATGTCATATTAGCTAGTTTAAAAGCTAAATGCTGACTTGAAAAATACCTTAAGACACTGTTGTGAGAGCATAAGGGTTGGGTAATGCAAATTGAGAACAGCATTGCATTTGCTGCAGTGGATAATTCAGTCTGGGTTGCTCTTGTTTTTCATTGTGATGGCTGCCACAGAGGTTAACCAGCAGTGGATGGGAACTGCTCTTCAGGGGTAGGTGATTGATGTAGCCAACCTCTTGGCCTGACCCCGAGCAGTGAATTAGCAAAGTCACCTTAACTGCACCCATGGGAAGCGTTACATCATGCAGTGTGTTGCGCTGTCCTGTTGCACTTGCGTTTGGTGCCACAGGAGGTTCGCTGAGGGTTGAGCTCTTTGATGATATGGGAATTATCATCCCCATGTTTGAGTACCCTTGTCAGATACCCTGAAATGAATAGGGTGGCACATGGGATGTCCTGGGGCAGTGTTGCAGCTATCTCCTCCTCTCTTACCCAGCTGCTGCTTCAGGGACAAACTCTCTTCGTACGCCTCATTGCTTTCACCAACTGCTCCTAACCACTCTGGGTCTTGCACTGGCTTCTCACGTAACAGCTACCCTTCAGAGGTAGAAATATCTTCTTCTTGTTCCTGCATCTCCCCTGATGTTTCCATTACTCCTTTTACAGAGGCATCTTTGTTACCATTAGCTGTTAGTGCTGAAAGGACCAGACATCTGAGAGTGACACCAGAGAGTGGATGACTGTGTTCAAAGCCTTTGGTACTTACTTCTCTGAAAAACTGAGACTTGACTCCACATGTGGGCATGTAAATATTTGTTTGCCACTGCAGGTTAACTCCTGTGGTTTGCTTTATCTTTCTTCCTTTTTCCCCCTCTCCCATAGCAGACAATTGCACAGTAGCTTTGTCATGGTTCCATTAAGAAAACAAAGAGAAATCGTTCAGTTTTAATTTTCTTCTGAATGTTTGGAAACCAGAAGAAAGAGGGCAAGTAGCACTAGGAATTTAGGTGTATTCTGCATTTGGTCCAAGTGGATACATGTTTATGTTGCCTGCAAGTAATGGAACTGTATCTTTGTAAAAGAATTGGAGGTGAAACAAAATTTTAAGTGCTGTTTCAGTCATTGGAGTAGAAGCGCCATGAGAATCAAGGTAGGAGCACCCATCAACTGTCTAGAGCAGTAATCTTCCCTTAGCTTAACTTGATAAAAGAATTTATGCAGTGGGGGAAGTCTCTGCCATTTCCTGTTAAGCTTCCTGAGAAGACTAGGAAAAAATAAGTGCCAAAATGACACTCTTCTCTCCAAGGGGGAGGGGGCATATGTTTTCCGAAGACTTGTTAGTATCTCCTGTTGAAAAAACATCTGTATCAGCTGGCAAATCAGGATTGTTGTAGCTACTCAAATTTCCCTAGTTCCTGGGGACTTTCTAGTTACAAACCTATTTGCAAATCCGATGTACATGTGGGATGCAGAAGATCTGTCTCCCAGTGTTGCTGCAGTACTCGGCCCCACACTTGCCGTACATCTGATGACCTGTGGATATAGACACCTCATAAGTTTGAAGCTTTTCCTTAGGGAAAGTTTGTGGGTGGCTGGTTTTTGTGGGATTTTTTTTTCCTTTTTTTCCCCTCACATTGCTAATTATTTCAGGGGAACTTCTATCTTATTTGTGCTTTCTCCCCAAAAGTAGTTCTTTTCCTGTCCATCTCTTGCCCTCAAAGACTGAAAGAACACTGATATGTTAGGAAAGCAGTCTCTGCTTTAAGTGGCCTTAAGCACGTGAATATTCAGCTCAGTTTCCTTTTACAGTGACTTGCTACAAAATGACCAGGAATGTCAGAGCATCCCTGGTTCAGCTTTTCTTCTGACCCTCAGGTGAAAGGAAGGAGGGTTTCACTCCAGCGGCTGAGTGCTTGAAGGAGGAAGTGTCTACCTTGAGCTTTGAGTACACTGGTAGGAAAACATTTTTTCTATCAGTGAATTTCTGCTGGTGTCATTGAACTATGCTTAAACTATGTGGGCTTATATTGTAATCTGCTGGTAAAGATGCTGTGAAAATAGCTGTCCTGGGTTGGACCAAAGGTACATGTAAACTGCTAATTTCCAAATGAATACCCTGTCTCCAGTGGTGTTAGTGGAGCTGCTCTGGAAGGAGCTGGATGGAGGCTGAGCAGCCTAATTCAGCATTCTATCTGCTGTAGTTTGACATCGTACCTTACAAATGTGCTGGGTTTTTGAGCAGGCTGAGATCTGTGCTTGGCTGGCAGCCTCCAGCCCCAGGTACTCAGGCAGGTGAGGATGGCTGAATGCTGAAACCCAGTTCTGCATGTGAGGTTGCAGCAATGGAAATTCTGGCAGTCTGTGGGTTACCTGCAGCCGAGAACAGAGCTGACTTCTGCAAGGGTCAGATCGCCGTTTTTGAAATCTTTGTTAATTGCAGGTGAGCAGTTGCAGCACGCGGGTCTGATCCGTGGGCATTCCGCAGTTCGTGCTTACACAGCGAAGTGTGAGGTGCCAATGTTGGTGTCTCTCAGTGTGGTTTCACACGCAGAGATATCGTGCAACCCTTGTGGAGGGTCAGTGTTTGGTGACTGTCTAAATTGCTGCTTATCCCTGGAGGTGGCTCTGCTCTGCTTTGCTCTGTAATTACTTGCCATGCAATGTGTGCTTCCCAGCAGCTTTTTAAAAACGGCAGTTTTTGAAAGGGAAGATAAGGAACAGTGGACAGATGGACATCTGTGAGGGCTGCTGGTAGTGGGCAGGGGGAATGGTTTTAGCCCCAGTACTTGCATGAAGCATACTCTCCAGGCAGATCCCACTGTGACTCTTGATGAAGTTTCCCTTTTCTTGGCTGGCTCATTGGAAAACCCTTTTCACTCCAAGTTTTCTTTGGAAAGAGAAACGCCCACACAGATGGCTGCTCTTCAGTTGCCATTTCTGTTGAGATTTTTTATGTTCCTTTTTGCATTACTCTCAGGTGAAACCCAGACTTGCAAAAAAACCCATATAGCAGAATTAGAGAGAAATGAAACAGTAAGGGTATTCTGCTTTTTCTCTCTAAACTGGGAATGCAGTGGGCTATCTCATGTCTTATCAGTTCATAAGGGACTGCGTTGCTTTTTCTTTTTGGCTGAGTTTCCATGTAGTTCACTTGTTTGTTTTCCTCAGAGAAAAGAAACAGCTTTCATTAAGAGTGGTTTTGGCTATATTTTGCTGCTTGTTGAGACTGTCTGAGTGGTGCCACTTTTTCCAGACAAGCGCCAGTACTCTGCTTCGGAGTCCTGCTGGTCTAATCTGGGTTGGGGTTTTTTTTCCTCCTAAGTAGCTCTTGGAATTGTTAGATTGATAAATAATAAGTGTTTTTAGGTCTTTGAGGTATTGTAACAGAGGGGAAGGGAAGGAGAACGATAGCATTGCTGGAAGACATGGGTTTGGTGTGCTGGTAATTTATGAAGTTACAGTCTCTTGCTTGCATCCTTTGCTGGGATCCAGGATGTTGTGAATGGTACAGTCCATAAAACCAGAGTGGTCTTGCATTGCTCCTGGCCTTTTAGCCATAGAGAACAAACAGAGTCAAGTCACAGCTGGCTGGTATGCAGCTGTGGTTGGACTTTACGTGCTTTGGAAGCTTCTGTACCAGGCTGCCAGGGTGCAGGAAGATGAGGCTGAAAAAGAAGGTGAAAATGGGAACCTGAAATGCCAAAAGTTTCTGGTAGGTATCTATAATTGTGGCTTGTTGTCTATTTCTTTGTTTATTTATATAACCCATTTCTTTGTTTATTTATCTAACCCTGAAAAATTGCTGTGGCAGGGCCCGTGGTAGGCTTTGGGAGGCTGGGAAAATGCCAGCAGAAGGCAGTGGCTAGTACTTCCTGGTGTATTATTCCTGAAATAGGCATTAAAAAAAAAAAAAATCTAGGATAGCTGTTTTTGGGGCTTCAGTGGTCATGCTTTGAGTGGAAATAAGACTGTCTAAAGGCTTCCTGAGGAGGGCAGAGACTAGCACATGCACAGCATGTGACAGTGCTGCCAGTGCTGCCATCAGCGCCCATGTGTTTCCAAACCTCCATTTTGTATGGTGAGGACCACACCAAGGAGAAGCAGGGATTTAGCAGGTTGCATCTAAATCAAAGAGGATTTTTAAAGGATCCACAATACATCCTTCATTCCGTGTTTTCTGCCCTGGCATAGTGCAAGCAGTCCAGGTGTGGCATCTGGGCTTGTCCCACGTCCAGGTGGGAGCTGCAGTAGGAGCATCGGGATGGGGAGCACTGGGGGCTGCATCCCTGCATGGTGCAAGTGCTGGCAGCTGCTAAAACCCCTGCACCAGTTTTCTGGATTAAACTGGGTAAAAAACAAGCTTATGAGAACTGGGATGAATGGCTTGACCATGGTGATTTTGTTTTTGATCTTTATTTCCTAGTGTGCAACTGCTGTAATTCTTCTGTGTTACTTTTATCATTCTTGATTTCTGAAAGTATATTTTCCTTTTTTTATTCTTTTCCTGAGGGTTCTGGGCAGTGATTTCCAAAGCTATTGTGGTGTGCATTTCCCCTTCGCTCCCAGAAGCAGATTTCATTTTTGAATGAATAGCTCGGCATTGTTCACACTGTCTTCCACTTTTATAGGCTTTTTTTTAACCTCCTTTGACTTTGACTAAAACAGTCTCCTAAATGCTTCTGGAGTCTTGTGGGTCACATAGCAGAAAATATTTTTTTCCTGTTAGAGAAGGCCTTATATTCAAAGTACCAGGCAGGAAAGCTGCCTTTGTAGTGCTTACATTTGAGTTTATGAAAGTGTGATTCTTGTGTAGCTTTTGCTTGGTTTTGGCCAGGTTTCATTTAAGATTGTGCCAAGTTCACCTTTAAGCAGGACTTCATAACCTTGACAGAGTTGGCTTTCGTAGAAACATTTCTAGTGACATAATAAACTCTTTCTACACAGCATCTCACGTGTTAAATTTGTTCTACTCTTCCAGACCAATGCTTATTTTCAAGCTCACCCAATTCCCTCCAGAAATAACAGGTTATTAATAGGATCTGTATGTATATGTGTTTACCAGGCTTGACATAGCTTTGCATCGAAGCATTCCTTTACCTACATTGAACTCAGAAGCTGAACCCTGTGGTCAGCATGGTGTACATCTGTAAACCTCCCTTGGTTTCTTCAGAGCATGATCTTCTGGCTGTGCAAAGACTTAAGTTTGCTTCCCTAATTTAAAATAAGCTGCAATAATGAATTTCTCCACTCAGATTTTTTTTTTTCCACTAAGTATCTATTATGTGAGATGTGGGGTTTTTTGCATTTTTGAGTTTTCCCTTTGAGCACTGAACAGGGGTGAAAGGCTTTGGTTTACACAAGCCCAGGTAGATGATACTTTTGGCATTGCAGTGGCATCTCCTAGGATGTGTCTGACTTCTTCCCCTCTCTGCAATGATTACTGATCTTGTCAAGGGGGAACTCCTGGCCTGTTGGGTACTGGGAGTCTGCTGATCCATCAGTGGGAGGACTGTGATGAGCAAACTACTCAGGGACAGGATGTGAGCCACCGCAGCAAGTCACTGAAATCTTCTCAACCACCAGCTCATTACCATGACCTCGATGCTCAGGAGATAGGTTTCCTAAGTGTTTACCTGAACACAGCATCCCAGTGCTTGTTGCAGCTGACTAGCTAAATTGGATGGGCTATAGCAAACAACATCCCTTAGGATAGGGGGAAAAAAAGTAAAAACAAAACTGGTGGAGGTGGAGAATGGGGCACATGTAGATTAATAACCTTTTCTCAAGTACTTTTTCTCTTTTATCCTTTGAATAAGCTTTTTTTCCCCCCCAGTGTAACAACAGAATTTCGCAATAAAATCCACAAGTGAGAAACCAGTGGTGCATCTTCTAGTCAAAACAGCCTCAATGTCATCTGACTATTTAAATGGCCATAGAGAAGTGTTTGGATTAAGCAACTAGTAGTGGAATGAATTAGTGTCTCCCCTTTAATGATGTAATGATGATGCTGTTAGAGAAACCACAAGAGAGAAACATTTTTCAGAGCATCTCTTCTAAGTTCATGTGTATAAACTGCAAACTCAAGTATTTTTAATCACAGTTAAAATGGTTCTGGTTTTTTTGGGGAGATGCTTTTTCTCAGGTTTTGTGGCAGGGCAGTCAAGTGTGCTTGCTGCTGGTGATGGGTTGGTCTCCTGTGTCAGTCACTGTCCTCTTTTCAAGTCATGCCTTGCTGCATCAGCCCCTCTCAGAGGCTTGGTGATAGGTGTGGAGGGATATTAATTGTTTTTCTTCAAAACTGTGTGGTGTTTGCCTGTATTGACCTGGAGTTATACTCCAAGCATGGTGATTACTTTTATTTCCATAGGAAAATATGCACTTTCTTTCCTTCTTTAGTCTAGTTTAACTTGAGGTTGCTCTAAGCAGCTGGTTTTTTGACTGTTTTCAGATACCAGCCAAAAATATTGGTGTTCAGCCTTCAGAAGGCTTTATGTGTAGGTTAAACAAAGGAGTATTTTATTGAAGGACCTAACCCTGGCACTGCAGCATCCCTTAGGTAGGTGTAGTGATGATTACCTAAAGATGCCAAAGGCGTAGTAAAGTCAGAAGTTGATTATGCTCATCCTTGAAAAAAATGGTTAGAAGTCAATTAAAAAAATGTAATTTTCAGAAGGACTAGTATTTGACAATTGTTTGAATATTATTTGAGTGAAAATGTCATTTCCTTCTCTTTCTGCCACCAAAATTGCAGATTCCCTTCAAGCCTCCAAGGCAAGACAATCAGTAGTCATCTCCATGCTGCAGTGGTTTCTCTCTTTGTCTCTTTTTGCCTGGTATATTAAGAACCCTCCTGGTAGGCTGTCTTGTATTTAAATTAGTTTATCCTCTATCTCAGTTATGAAACTCTCTTGGATATACATTTAGTGTTAGCGTTGAGAGAGATCATTCCTGTAAGTAGCCATTTCTGTAAGTGGTACGTTAATTGTGAAAAAAAAAAAAATTAAAAAATTAAAAGGGAAAACAAAATGCATGGACTATACAACTTGCTTGAGCTTTCTAGCCTTAGAAATTTGGCAGGCATGTTGTGAAAGAGACTCCTGCTTTCCTGATGGAAACCCTTTGAAATAAACTTTCTTTGAGTTGAAGGACTTTGTGCGTCTGGTATGGAAAAGCCTGCAAGTGTACCTGGCTCACCATGTCTCTGGAAAAACCAGCTGCTATGTCTGCTTGAGTGTTTGTCCTGGGGATCTGCCCAAAAATCTGGTTTTTTACATTGCTTGAGCAGAGTATCAGGCTTGGCACACTTTGTCATGCAAAATAATACCAATAGATTTGGCAGCTGGCACACCTGTCAAAGAGCCTGTTCTTATAAAGTTGCCATAACTCATTAATTATGCTGTTGAGGTAATGATAGTGGTACACTAGTATAACTAAAACAGCTCCTATAAAACCAAGGATCACTTCTGTTCTACCAATTTGGCATGCTGCAGAGGTACAAGGTACCTTCTCCCTCATCATTGGTATCTGTGATAAAGTAATCCCCTGCTATCCCTATTAAGATTGCAAAAGCCACAAGGATGATACATGAGAAAACAGGCTTGGTGTTAATAAATTAGAAGCTAGATCATGAAATCATAGAGCAGTTTGGGCTGGACAGGACCTTAAAGATCATCTAGTCCAACTCTCCTGCCGTAGGGAAGGACACTTCCACAAGACCGGGTGTAAGATGCCTAATGCTTTCTTAATAGCTACAGTTGCACACATGAAAATATGATTTACTTATTGATATGATAACATGCTGCAAAGTGAATGCAGTGTGAATTTTTACCTGCGTAAAACCTTACTTGTAGACATAACTATTCATTTTTATACTTAATTATTAGTATATCTAATGAAGAATTGTGCTGGATATTGGACTGAACTTGAGAAGTCACAGTGGTTGTGCTTAGTGAGTACTTTGTAAAGCTGCGTTGATCTGCAAATTGAGCAATCACCTCCTTTTTGGTGGAAATGTGACCCTAACAAAGAGAAGTCTTTGGATTAATTTTTGTTGCATATTGTTTTCTTTCCAAATCTAGAATTACAGTTTATGAAAGTAGCAGGGAGACAGAGGCTTACTGGATGTTCTTCAGAGGATTTTGGGGACACCCTCCGCAGCAAAGAGGCAAGGAGCTGTCACCCTTCTCCATTTGGTCAGCTTGTCCCCAGTGTGCTCCGTTTACAGCACAGATGCTGGAGGGCACCAGCTCAGTGCGTGCTCTGCAAGCTCTGCACTAAAACACTCTGCTGGTTTGAGGTATAAATGTAATTGCTGTGTCTTTTTCCTGGAGGCTGAGCCATTCGCCTTCCCTGGAAACCAAGAGAAAAAAACCGGCTGTTATTAGTAGATCAAAAAAGAGCAGTCTAGCAGCCCGCCTAATGCACAGGTCATGCCACAGCCTGGAGCTGGGCTTTTTGTTAAGAGCAACTCAAATAAGAAAAGTGAGCAAACCTCTGAACAAAACAGAAACCAAAACTAACAAAGGAAGCATCTGTTATTCAGATGAACTGATATAGGTGAGGGAGGAAAAAACAGTCATCAGAGACTTCCAAAGGCTTGCTGCTTTGGCCAGAAATCTGCAGCTTGGAGATGGCAGGCATTTTATAGTCTCATGATGATGATGCAGGTGTTTCTATGGTGCAATCCTAGGCAAAAGCAGGCTGGGGCATGAAAAGTGACAGACGGTGCTGAGCTAGGATACAGGAAGACCAAGACTCGGGTCTTACTCTGTTTAGAAGAGTTGAGATGCACGTCTACAGGACAGCTCTGTTTCTGTTCTCCGCTATGTTTTTGATACAACGAGAAGTACTGTTGGGAGGAAGGAAACCCCATCCAGCACTGGCCTCCATTTGCAGCTGGCATGCTAAAACAGAGTGTGACACTGGTGTGTGGCGGCGCTGAGGGACTTGCTTCGCCGCTCTGCGTGAGCATCTCTCCATGGTGGCATGGTAGGAGCCCTGGTTTGCAGGACACCTAGCTTCAGGCTGAAGTGGGTTGGTTTACAAGTCTAGCACAAGGCAGAGATGCTCAGGTTAGTGGATCAGGAGGACTGTTTGTTCTGGTTACTCTCCTAGTTGCCAGAAGCCCGACTGGTTTGAGGTGGGAGAAGAAACAAGAGGAAGCGTTGTTTTAGCTGGATGCCGAATATAAAGAGTGAGTACGATATGCCCACAGGCTGCATCATCGGCACATAAACCTAGTGAACAGGAGAGAGGACAGACTGCTTGTATTGGCACTGCTGTCAGCTCTCATTTTCTCACAGCTGGGGGACCATGAATGCACAGCCCCCATTTATGGGATGTCCTGGTTTTAACCTTCTCAGTGGAGGGATTTGTCGGCCCTGAAACATAATGTGTTTCTGTGTGCACCTTTCCAATAGCACAGGGTTTCTCACCTCTTTGCTGAGTGGCCCCTGCTAGCCCCAGAGCTGGCCAGTGCCATGACACTTATCTGCACCTCTTTGTGGAGCGAGAGATGCCTGGCCCGCAGTTTTTAATTGCGATCATCACTCTCATTATTTTTGTCTGCAATGTCCATAGAGCTCAGACTTTAATTTAATCAGCAACTAGTGAGAGTATCCTCATAAAATTTTTGTAACCTATCATTTTATACCTTAGAAGTCTTGGCTCCTTGTACTCAGAAGTGAGTAACCTCGTGTGAAAGTACATGAAACACTTGAGACAGCTGTCTAGAATAGGAAGCACAAGAGGAGCATGAAGAAACAGGAGGACTTTGTCAGCCTGGTTGGAAAATAGCTACAGCAGAGAGAAAATACTTCTTTTTATGTGCACATGCAGTTTATGACATCAAGGCAAGCTGCCTTGGCTTCGAGGACAAGTTGTATGATCTGCATAAAGTCCTTATGATTTCCCATCTGAAGGCAGAAGTGGCTAAAAACCTTCAGAAGAAAGGACCTCTGTCAGATTTCGTTGCTGCTAATTTGTTCTGGAGGGTTGGTTGCCATAGGGAGAAGGATTATTGAGATCTCTGCTCTGTATTCCCTGGTTCAAGTGAGATGGAGATGTCCTCTGTGTGAGCCATTTACCTGTTCCCTGGACCTTGCCTGCATTCATGCATTTTCTGACAGAGCAGCCTTGAAGTGGAGTGGATCAGCTTGCTCCCTCCCATGAACCTTTTCACTATTAATGAGAGATGGTTTTTTTTGTTTTGCAGGAAAAACACAGCCACTGGCAGGTTTGTTTGTGCCAGGTTTTCGCTTGGATACTTAGTGAAAGAGACGAACAGCTTGAAAACAGTGCCCTAGTCCTTTAAATCATCAAGGACAAGTGCAGGAGTAAAGTGGCTTAAAACTTGCTCTGTTCAGCAGGATGGCACGGCATCGCCTTTCTATTCCTTTTAAGAGTACTGGTTTTCACAGCCTTCCAGTGTCATCCACCAGTTAATGGCTGTGGAAGTGTTTGCTGTATGTGGGAATGCTGTGGTGTAGAGAGCTGATTCTGGTGTGTCTTCCTGGAAGTTTGTCCTGTCTGGTGATGCAAGAGTTTTGTAAGTACGATCTGCTTGTTGCAACATCTAAGTGGTTGGTGTAGCAGGGATGTCCAAGCAGTTGGAGATGCCTCTTGCCTTCAGATTTCCTCTGTAAAGCTTGTGGCCCATTAATGATGAGAGCGAGTGCCTTTTGTAATGGGCAGGTAGTTGTAGATGCTGGATAAATTTTGTGCCACTCATTGGTGATCTCAGTTTGAGCTGCCTTTGGGTTGATGAAGGACTGCTGCTTTTGTTCTTGTCTTCTACAACACTTGCAATTTCTGTTGCAGAGTGACACACTGTGGAAAAGACAGGACTGTCTGTGTCGCACTGCTTGGGGCTCTGCACCAGACAAAACAGTGTTTCCCTTCTGAATCCTTTGCTCAGGAAAGAGAAGATGGTGGTTATTCTCTGCAAAGACAGTCGGAAGTATCTGTAATCCCTTCTTGGTCTGCTCATATTTCAGAGCCCTGGCAAGATGGTCTCTTAAGATGCCTGGTCAAAGGACTTAAATGTTGGAGCCCAGACCTCTCCCAGCTTTGCCTAATGCCCACATATGGTAGCTCGAGAGTGAAAGACCTGTCACGCTGGCTCCAGCCAAGGTCTAGCTCAGCCAGTATCCCCTCCCCTGGGGACAACCAGAGTGGATCCTCAGGGAAGGGAGAATGAGTCACTGGATTTAACAGTTGCAACAGTCTTGTTTTCCTGCAGTTCGCAGATACTTTCTATAACTCGCTCTGAGTAGAAGAACATGCTACAGGGCAATTGTGGGTCACTTGGAAGAAGCATTTCCTCCTTCTGATTGACATTTTTCATCTGCTGTCTCATGGTCTTTCTCTGTGCTCCTAACATGGTTTGCATGACAGCAGTGGCTCCTGTTTTCTTTCTTGCCTTGGTACATAGATGCCTTTTTTTGTGATGCCCACAGCTTAATATTTCATGACTATATACTCTCTGCCTTGACCGTGCTGCTCTGGAGTCAGCATTTAGGTAAATGCTTTGTGGATGCTTTGAAAAGGATTAGAACTGACCTTCTAGTTGCAGGGAAAATAGAGTAATGGCAGACTTACTTGAAAAAAGCATTCTGTGCTTCATCGTGTTGACTTTCTTCCTGGAAGAGTTGTTGAACATACCAAAGAGAAGGAATTTAGAAACATGTCCATGTGACCCAACATCTATTACTCAGCAAGCATTTTTGTCACACATCTTGCATTTACTCTCTTGCTGAAACATTAGGCAATTTATCAGTGTTTCCATTCTGTAACGGGACACCCCTTTGGAGTGGCTTTCCAGCCAAAACCAAAGTGAGAGCAGTGTTTGCTAATGACATGATCTCAGCAATTCATCTAGATGAATTCAGAAGTTGGCTGCTCTCTCCATTTATTCACTTAGTTTAAAGTACTGAAAGCCACAAATGATTTTGTTTCTGTTTTCCAAGTGCTGTGATAAAAAAATAACCAGCCCTGCTTCCTCAAATTTTCCAGAATTTATGTCCATACACATAAAAAAATCCAACACATCTAAAGCCCAACTCACATGTTCTTATACAAGAGCACTAGTCCTTGACATGGCTTGATGGAAATAATGGTGTATCCATTGAATTGATTGTCATGTTCCACAATAGATAGTTCACTTTATAGCAGCTTAATTTGCTGTGGCATGTGGGGGGGACAGGTGTGTGTGTTGGCTGTGGGTTTTTCTGATCTCCTCTCAGCAAAGATTTTTATTTGAATGTCTATGAATTTCTCCTTTGTGCATATAGAGGTATTGCTTGGTATGGACTATGGAGGCAAAGGGGAAGCTTCACCAGTTACCATGATTGGTGAGTGCTCTTGCTCGAGGTGACTGATGAAGGGAGAAGGCTAAAAGTTAAGTCTACAGATCTCTACTTCTCTGCTAAACCTTGTGTTGTCTCTGTGCTAGTCTGTGTTAAGAGGATTGGAGATCCATCAACAGCAATAGAGTAGAAACTGTGTGGTGACTCGTTTTGGTGAAACTTTTCCTGTATATCTTGGTTTCTCTTTCCAGTGGGATTTCCTTAAAACTCACTCTCCATTTTCTGGTAGCTGGTGCTGGATCAGATTGAAAAGGGCCTTCATCAGTGGCAAGGGTTCCCAAACACCAAGATGACTAATTGATGATGGCTCTGAGCAGAGGAAATCGCCTGCTTGATTGAGTGCTGATAGTTTGGTGGGACATTTCCTCTCCTTCTGCTTTTTGAGTTGTCCTACAATACCTGTCATAGTTTCCTGTGAGACTTGTATCCGCTGCATATGTGGGATTTGTTCTTCACCTGGGACCAGGATGTGTCTGATGTTTCTTTAGGAATAGCAGCAGCAAAACCAGGTGGCTGTCATTTGCTCTCTAAAAAACATTTCGTTGCTGTTTTCCGCTATACCACAACACAGCACTGCAGACTTCTGTCTCTTGTTCCAAGTGCAAGTAGCTTTCTTTGGTTGTTCGTGTTCCTGCAGAAACTTGTGGCGACACAACACCAAAATTCTGCTGTTTAGGTTGAGGTATGGCAGGGACTTGTCCTTCCCCTGAAGGGGTGGCAGACATTATGCATTAACCAAGGTGACTTGCCACAGTGTAGCTGGCATTAGTGGTCCTGGGAGCTAAACTTCTGTGGGTCTTGTGCTGTGAGATGAAACTCAGCACAGTCTGGCTTTGCAAAGCAGAGTGAAATGCTGCTGGAGAACTTACTCCTGAAGCTCTGCCTTCCTGCTGGAGCAGATCCTGTGAAATGTCAGCCTCTGATGATCTAAAGTCAAGAGGCTGCTGTCTCACAAGGTGCATGGTGCAGGGGATGGAGAAGCCTTGTGGCAGGCTGGGAGCAGGGAGCGTCTGTGGTTGTGTGAGCGCGTTATGTACCCGTGCACCAGAGAGTGTCTGTCAAGGCTTGGGTTTACAAACAGAGGAGCTCATTAGTTAGAGCAGCCGGATGATGTGGCAGAAGGCCCAGGTTTGGGTAAGCTTTTAGGCAGCTGCTCAAAGGAGGAGGCAATGGTTGAAACATTCATAGACTTGACTGTGAGCAGACTCTTCCCAGTTGCCTCATCCATGGTGGAGATGAGGGAGCACAGCCAGGAGCTGCTATACTCATCCCAAGAGAGGTGGCAGGGAGCAGCAGGCTCCAGAGTTAATTCTCTTCATTAATTCCCATAAAAAATTTCTACTGTCAAAAGTCTAAATGAGCAGAGGCCTGCTAGAGCAATACAAAAAGTGTCAGCTTTTCCTTTTTTTTTTCCCCATCCTGTAAGGTTCATATGGAGGAGAGTGCTCTT
Source organism: Chiroxiphia lanceolata (assembly GCF_009829145.1). NCBI lineage: Eukaryota > Metazoa > Chordata > Aves > Passeriformes > Pipridae > Chiroxiphia > Chiroxiphia lanceolata. The sequence continues at coordinate 19,060,941 of NC_045642.1, read as the reverse complement.
AGGGTCTCAAGAAAAATAGCAACAAAACAATACTAAATGCTGGCTATAAAAAACCCACTTTTTTCTTGTGCATGTTACAATACAGAAATGGGGGCATCTCGTGCAAACCCCTTGTTATTTTAGCTTTTATTCTTTGCTGCTTACATAAGTTTAATACTCTTTTTTTATATTTTCCCTTTAATATTTAGAAGTAAGGGCACAGTAGTTCAGCCTCTGAACAACCTTCAGTCTTTGCATGTCTCACAAGATGGCCAGCAGGTGTGCTGATACCTGGTTTTATGGCTCCATGTCCCACACGAGCTAGGAGCTCATCTGGTTGTGATCATTTCCCCAAATTGTTGATGTCTTGATTTCATTTACAAGCTTTCTCCTGTTTTCCTCATGAAAAGTTACGCAGTGGATGGTGTCAGGAGCAGAGTCAGGAATTCGAGGAGAACTGCTGAGCTTGTCCTCAGTTGACCCGCTCACGTCTCTCACCCTGACAGTCCATGTTAGCAAAGATGACAGTGTGTTAGCCAGAAGAAATAAATTTTCTGCTGTTTGAGGAATTGGCTAATCATTACATACCTCAGTTTCCCCATTTAAGAATCTGTTCTTTAAATCTTTAAAACTGCCTGTCTTCTCTCAAGCTTGCACCTCTTTCAAACAGGCATGAATTTTGTTGTAAAAGTCCTCTGCAGCAATGCTGTTGTGAATCCAATGCTGCTTCCTACAGACAGGCTCAAAATGTCTTTCTATGCATCATTTGGAGAATGGCCTGCATAATAGGATAGGACTTAAAATTTTCTTTTTTTTTTTTTTTTGAGGTACTTTTGCAGATGTTGTGGTTAAAGGCTTCTATTTTTAAAACCTTTCATCTTGGAATGTGGCTCCATAACAGTATGTAGTGGGATTTGGAAAAAAGTCTGGTAAAATTGTATATAAGGGATAGTGAAACAGTTAGGTCATGTTAAAGTTGTTAGACTTTCTGATGCTGATGCATGTGTTTGTTTTTTTTCCTAAGGAACGTTTTTCTTTTTAAAAATACAAATAATAGACCTTCCATTTTAGACAAATATCCCTTTTTTTGCGATAGTGGGTTTTTTTCCCAGCTAATGGCTCTTTTAGTGAGAGCTGCCATGCTCTTTCCATCTGATCTCTGTGCCCGCACCTCTGACTGTTTCCTTTTCAGGAAGGAGAAGGATGCTGGTGCCGGCAGACAAACTTCAAAAGCTGCCATGCAGGGAGGTGTCACAGTTCTGAGGCATTAGGAATGAGCAAGAAAAAAAAAACAACACCAAAACTCCTTAAACTTTTACTACCATGCAAAGATAACAGGAAAACTTGCTTCTTGGTTCCTCTACTCCTTGTCACACTAAAGTACTAAAACTGAATAATCCTGTCATCCCTTAAAAAGAACTTGAGATACTTAGGAACACTCAATAGTTTTAAAAGAAAATAGGATGTTTTACCTGTTGAATGCTACAGTTGTGCTGTCGCACTCAGTGACTTCAAATGGGACTTTTGGGTGCTGCTTAGCTGCAGGACACAGGTGATGGCTCCCTTTCTCCATATGCCATCCTATTGCTGGTGTTTTTCACACTGGAGATCCAAGTGGTACCCAGTATTGTGTTCATCCCCCATTCACAGGACCCAGGTCCAGGCATCCTGGTGAAACTGAGTTTGAATTAGGTGATGTTTTTCTGTCCCAAGCCTCCTAAGAGCCTATTGAGAGGCAAGGGGGATGGTGTTTTTTTTCCCAAGAGCATCTGAATGCAATGCCCTAGTTACCATGGTTTTTTAAATGGAGTACTTCAGAGGATGCACAAAAGCATCTTTAGTACTTACAGTACAAGGAGAATGAAAGGACCTAGATTATGTCAGCACTGCAGAGAGGCTTAAGTGAGTGTCATTCATTCATTGTTAGGAGATGACCCAATTTGGATTGTATTTACGGAGTGGGAGTGGAGAATGGACCTGCTTCAGATTACTTTTGAGCCTTAAATGTACTTACAGGCTTTGTGTAGGGATTGCATTGGCTCCCGCTGGGTAAACAGAGCCTTTTGGAGGGTGTTGCCCATGTACTGCCTGAGTGATGCATCCTGCCCTTCCTGGCTAGACGTGTGCTGCCAAAACAGGTTGATTCATGCCACAGTGTCTCCACACGGCAATGTATTGGATGGGGGGAAAATGAGTTGTCAGACAGAACTTGCCCAGCTGATTTTTATTTATTTTATTGCATTTTCTTGCAAGGCCTTTAAAGCCTCCCGTTACTATATAATTTGCAGACTGGTTCCAGCCAAGCAGATGTTAGCTGAAGGCTGTGACCCTGCAAAGGACTGATGAAGGTAATAGGTTGTGCAGTCTTCACACAGTAGGGTGATTCTCTTTTTGTTTTTTTTCCCCTCCTTTCTGTAAAACAGCAGATGATCTGTTTAAAACAACACCTGTGTCATGGTCTGCTGCCTCCTTCTTTTCACCTGGCTATGTTGACAATGTCTGCATCTCCTGGAAGGCTGCTTCCTATCTTTTCAATGGTTTTGGTCCCGCTGAGAGGAATACACCATCTGCAGATCCCGTGAAGGATGTAATTTCTCAGATTTTCTTTTTTTTTCCTTGCAAGGGTTCCTGAAGCCATCAGATCAAGCTCAACCCTGACATGATGCAAACTGCTTTGAGAAGTGTCCATAGCAGAAGCTTCTGTGGGCTTAAACCCATCTGCAGATTTGTGAGGGCAAAGTAAGCTGATAAGCATGAAAAACTCATAAGGAACAGGAGTTAGGAAGAGCTCAGCCTTTCCAGCAAACACTATGTTCTAGTTCAGATTGGCCTCGTATGAAGACCAGTGGAAATCTGGGTTTCCTTGTAGATTCATTAGCAGCATTCTCCTTCATTTCAGTGGAACCTGGGTTGCAATCTCCAGCTAACCAATGCTTTAAGCCTGTGCCTATTCCTCTGGAGAGACTTGTCTACCTTGCATCCTCCACAGGATGTTTTTAAAAGGAGCCCTTTCTCCATGAAGAGGGGGAGAAAGGCATCCATCCCTTCCTACAGCCGTCCCAGCAAACTACAGTCTGGTCGGCTCCAAGGGAGCTGTATCCCAGCTCTCATGGTATACAGCAGGATGGTCTCTGGAACACTCACTGGAGGAGGAGAGGGCTGGAAGCACTTGAGGAGACTGTCTGTATTTGCTCCTTTGAAGATACCATCAGCTGCAAAGCCTGGTTACATCTGAGCACAAATGCATCAAAGTCCAAGCTGTGCTGGCACCATCTGACAAGGGAAGTTGTTGCTGTGTCAGAATCTGCATCCAATGCTTTTAGGTTTACAGAGAACCTGCTGGCTGGGAAAGTTTTTCTGTTGTGGGAAAAAGTATTAAAATTATGTTAAATGCAGGTGTACTGCACAGCTGGAGGTGAGGGTGTGTGGATGGTCTCACAGGGCAAGGTCCCTGAGGTCTGCCAGCACAGCACACTAAGGTCAGAGCAGCACCAAGTTGCCTGCAGCAACTACAGAGTTTGCCTGTAGGGGCAAACTGGCATTTCCTCCTTTTCCTGGCTTTTTCAGAAGTACAGATGGCAGGTTTTGATAACTAAAGGCTTCATACAGAAGTCTGTCTGACACTGGAGATGTGAACCTGAGTTCAGGACTGGATGTGTCCCTTTTCTGGTGTAGGAGCTTTAGGCTGATTATTCTGTTCCATTTGTTTTTCCTTCCTGTTTCTTCTTTTTAATTTTTTTTTAATTCAGATTTCATAGTACTGGTCCAAGTAAAGTATAATGAAAATTGAGTAATTTGTCCTGCTTTTTACACTGCCACTGCTGTGTGTAGTTAGTAGTTTAATGACAAGTGAGGCAAGGCAGAGCTCATTTTGCTCTTGTATGGCCAAGCTGCCTCTGCAGGACTTAGGAATAAGACCACAGGAAACACATTGTATTCCTTTGAACAGGATGAAGCCTTTCACATGATTTTTTTTTTTTTCTGAAACTAATTCTGTAATCTTGATCTGTTATCTAATAGCAGGAAGACTACCTAAAGTTGAAAACATATTTCATCTGCTTGGGGAGCAAAAGACTCCATCTTGATCTGTCTGGAGAGCCCTGGCTCTGCCCCTGGAGCCTTGTTTGGCAGATGCTGGGGGTTGCTGTGCCCAGCACAATGTGTTGTGTCACTATAACTTGCATTAGGGCTGGAAGGTTTTTCGTCTGTTGCTGTTGGCTTGCCTTCAAGGTATGTTGTGGGCTGTGCAGTGCTTGCCTGCAAGGACCTCCCCCGAACGTCCCCTCCATCGTGTCTCTACCTGAGAAGTTGCTGCAGAGCAACTTCCCACTGCTGCTTCCCACTTGGTGAAATGTTTGTAGGGCAGTCTGTCGTTCATCGGTCCTGACTGAAAAGCTGACTCCTTCCAATTCAGTGGGATTTCAGAAGGAATTTTAAAATACCTTTAATGTCAGTGGCTTTGCATCAGGAGGACTGATTACTACTTTTTCCTTCATCCTGCTCGCTTTTCTCCTAGACTTCTTAAGCATGTACAGATTATAATTTAATTTCCTCTTGAATTTAACAACTTTTAAAGGAGTAAAATCAACTGCTGGTTGGAGTTGTGATTGGAGATGCAGAAACTTTCATGCCTTTCTCTTCTACAGCAGATAATGCTTCAAGTGCAAAGGAGAATGGGGGGCTGTCCTGTAAAGCAATCCACTGCACGTCTGCAACCAGAGTCCTGTTTCAAGCCCTATGGAGTAATGTTTTGGGACACCCTTTTAATCTCACGTATGACCCTCAGCTTTCAAAGAGCACAGCTGAGCCTGCTTCGTTATCTTGCCAAGTTTGAGTTGGGCGTGCTGTGGTCCACAAGCCCAGAGAGTGGCTTTTCTGCCACTGCCCTTATCCCTGATGCTTTTAACCTGGTTTCAGTGTAACGCCCCGTCTGCTTTCTCCTAATAGCTTCGTGCCCCCCTTCACACTAATTTGTATGGGTTAGAAACCCTACAGAGTTAATTTTCTACTTGCTGGAGAGATGTAGTCCTAAATTAACTGAGGCAAGACAGATGGGACTCTGTCAGCCCTGCCAGCTTTTCATATGCCGGCAGCCCATCAAGGGTAGAAACAGTATGTCTGGTGGCTTGCCAGGATGAGGTTGTTAGTGTATTGCCACAGGGTGGCAAGATTCAGGGGATACAGGGAATGACTCCTTAGAAAGTTGGGCTGTAGTACTTAAAGTGTCCACAAAACAGGTAACATGCATGCTCCACTCTTCTTGAGGTTGTGGGATGGTGCAGCCACGCAAGGACCTGCTGCATGGAAGGGAGAGGCTGTGGATTGACTATGACCAGTCACACAGAACTGGTGACATCCTTGAGCATCCCTTAAGCATGTCTGGGCACAGGAGTCCAGGGAGCCTGGAGTTGCCTTGCTCATCACCTACCTCGGCTCCTCACTGTTGCATCCTGAAGCTCTGGGGGAGCGTGAGCTCTTTCCTTGGAGGTTCTTGAAAGACAAAGGGCAAAGTGCTACAAACCACAAGAGCTTCCACTCTAAAAATACCATAAAAGGCTGTGTCCTTAGAAGCTGGGCATAGGAGCAGTTCCCACCCACATTACAGCAGCATGAGTCACCAGGCTATTGCAACTGCTTTCCATGCAGATGCCCTGCTAAAGATGCACGGAGGAACAGAGGGAGGAATGGGAACTGCTCTGTAGTGCTGTGGAAGTGGCAAAGAGTTACGAAGAAGAGGATGACATGCAGGCACATGTGAACTTGACCTTTGCTTCCCTTTTGTTAGGTTTTTGTTTGTTTGTTTGCAGTTTTCTGTTTGTTTTTTGGAACTTCCAGCAAATGCTGTTTGCTGATGATTTGAGCCTAAGGCATTTGCAGCCAAGAGTCTTCTGAATACACAGAAACTCCAGTTTGCTTTTAGGAATCACAGAAATTGCCACATGAATAATATGAAGCTGGAAAACCCCTCTGACGTGGAAGTATGTTTTATTTACTCTCTTTAAGCAAAGTTTTTTTTCTCTCTATCCTCCTCGTCTTCATCTTCTCTGTCATACCTGGAACAGAAATGGGCTGTGTGTCCTTGTGACAGATGGTGTAAAAGCACATCTCCCTTACACTGCAAAAGCTCTTACCCATGCTTTTTATCCAACAAGCAGGTACTAGGGAGTAAATTTGGGTTTGTTTAGGTTTCTTTCCTGAGACTCCACCCACCTGCCTAGGCCCCAGCAAGGCTACAGTTATTGTTTTCCCTTTTCCTTCCCTTCTACTTGACGTCTTGGCTCTCGGGGTTTACCGGAATAAGTTTGTCAGTGAGAAATTCTATAAAAAGCTTCCTTTATTTAGACACCAACCCAGTAATGACATCATGTGGACACGTCTTCCAAGTTCCACCAGGCTGAGCGGACAGAGGGAGGTGGTGGCTGTGAAGCTGAGCCCTGCCTCTTTCCCAGTACACCCCTGTGGTTCTGCTCAGTGGATGTCCTTCAAAATTACTCCAGGCCCCCCAGCACACTTCTGCATGTCCTTTAGGAAACTTTATGGTGGTATAATATGGTGTGGTGGTCTGGTTGTCTTCCTGCTCATCACTTTCAGGTTAGTCCTCTGAAGTGCTTTTTGGTGGTACTCACCCTGATGTCTCAGGGAAGCAGAAGGCTTGCACACACAGTCTCTTCGATGCTACTAAATTTTGCATCAGGCCAATTTCAAATAATTTTGAAAGGGAAACAGGTGGACTAAAGGTACGGATGCCTGCATGGACAGGCATAAAGAAGTGGGATTGGGCATGTATGAGATGTACTGCTTATTTTATGGTGGAGAGAAGGAGGCCTCTGGGGGGGGGCAGCAGGGTAAGAGTTGACCACCAAAGTAATGGATTATCAAAATTAGTTTGTGTGTGATTTCTTGAAAAAGTATTGTTTTGAGTGTTTCTGAATGGAGGAAAGGCACGTGTTTGTTAAGGGTTACAAAGTAGTGACTGTAACCTGGACAAGGTTTCTGTACCTTCTGGAAAAGTTATTCCTGGATTTCATCTACATCTTTGGAGGAGAAGGCATGCTATGGTGTACTAAGCTTCCCCTTGTACATGCTTAGTTTGTTAAAATGTTATCACAGGCATTTTCTTACCTGCCTGCAGTAATTCCTGGGTATTTTTCTTTATGATCAGTTAACCAGAGCTTATTTAACCAATGAAAAGGTATAAAGGTCTCTGCTGGGGGGCATTTAACTGGCCTTCCTTAATTCTGCTTATCTGGCTGTTGAAGGAAGCCTTAATGTTGCTGTACACCATGGCTACTGCCCTTTAGAGCTGGGAGATTTTGGGCAGCACGCTAACCACTTCTGTCTGTTTATAATGCAGATTTTTCCAGTCCTACCTAGGGTCTGGGTGAAATGAGAGGCAGTTTCCAGCCCTGTGCCCTCTGCACTGCTGCTCTATTTGTTGATGTTTTCTCCTTCCCATGTTCACCACCTCGATACTCTGAAGTATTAAAAAATAAAAATAAATCCATATTGCACAAATACTCTGCAACTTGGTATGGGTGGCCAAAATACTTTGTTCTCTTTAGCAAGTTATTTTGCGAACTTAGGTGGTGCTGGAAGAAAATACAGTTTTGCAGGTGCCAGTTTCTGACGGTATCTTTCCTTTAGGTAGTACAGAAAAGTGGGATCTTTGAGGGATCAAACAAGGTCTTTTCCTGAAGTCTCTTGCTGTGTTCCCTGGCAAAAAAATCCAGTGTTCAAAATATAACCTTAATTAAAAAACAAACAAATATGTTTTTACCATTGGGAAGTGACATCTGATAATGTTTTCTCTAAAGAAGGGGTGTGGCGATTGGGTATTTTTAGCTGCAGCTATTCTCAAGTTGTTTTGTGACCTTCTGCTAATAATACATTTCTTTAACACTTTCTTCAGAGTTTTTGTAGTTCCAGAAGATTTTTCAGACAAAGATGGGGGGAGGAGAAGAAGGAGGAGCAGCCCACAGGCAGTAGAACTATTGAAATCTGTTTTCTGTTGGATTTTGGTACCTAAAAGGATGCAATGTTAGAGTTGGGTGCATCTTGTGAGGGACCTTTCCCAGGTGAGAGGGGTGGCTTATGCTTCAGCTTTTCCTCTGTCCTGTGAGCAACTGTGAAATTGCCACTGCCTGCTTCTTAAAAGCAGTTGAACACGAGATCAAAAAAGTGAATTGGGACAAGTTTTTATAGTTGAAAGAGGAAAACTTGGACAGAGGAATGATGTGCTAATGGAGAGGCTGTAGTCCAGGAATCCCATGGGAAGGCAGGTGTAAGGAATGGCAGTTTAAATTTCAGATCTTTGTGGTTTGGGCTGTGGCTGACTGTCTGGAGGCTCTTAGGATTTACCTGCAGATGTTGTCTCTGAGATAAGAGAGCCAATAAATTCCTGTGTGAAACCTGAAAGTCCACAGTCTGATGGGCTTAGCTCCTCACCTGTTGTTGATAGACTGAAAAGCCAGCACAGATCTTGAGAGTAAAGAAGCTGGTCCTGGGCTTTTGTGAACATCAAAGAGGCCATGAAAAAGCTCCTCAAAGAGAGGTGTTATGAAAAGCAGGAGAGTCTTTTCAGGTTGGGTTGCTGATGCTGTCTGTCTCTTGGTGGAGATGATCTGGCTTTCCAAAGTGAACAGCATAGTTAGGTGTTTCCCCAAGCTTGCTTCTGATGGCACTGTGGAAGGAAAGCAATTAAACTGAGTGTAAACAATAAGGACACACGACGTGAGGGCAAGTGAGCAGGAGTAAGATAGGCGAGAGGTGTCCGTGCTGCGTCTGTGGTGCACTGCTCCATCACAGTGGGCATCAGGGAAGTTGAACCTGGTGATGGGGCTGGAGAGATGTTTGGCTTAGGCTGAACCTGAGGAAGGGACAAGGAAGGTGTTTTAAGTTGTTGTTTACTTGTTTCTATATATTTTATTTTTCAGAACCCAGATCAGTTATCAGTGGTTTCTGCTAATTGTCAATAAATGAAATGAAATTAAGGAAACATTCCCTGAGCTGAGGCTGTTTTGCTTTCCAGCAAATCTTTTCATGCTGTGGTGCCTTTTTAATGACCACAGGCACTGTGACAGACCAGCCTACTGAAGGTGTTGACACTGCATGTGGTCACTGGTCCAGCCTTGAGTCAGGAAAAAAAAAAAGGGTTGCCGCTCTGCAAAATAATGAGCCCACATCCTGCAGCTGCTGGCTGGGGACAGTGGTTTTGGGGGTGTTTGCAAGCCCCACACTGCTCTGGGGCTGGGCAGGGCTTGCTCCAGTAAAGGGGATTTTACTTGAAAGGGGTTAGGATCATTCAACATTAGAAACTTGCCAAAGTGGCCTTATCCCTTCCCCCCTTCCCTCCTCCCCTTATTTTTGGACCAAGACATTACTTATTTATTTTGAAGCTCATATTTTAGAACTCTTATCTTCAGGAGAGCCTTGTACCAAAGTGATGGCCAGAGTTAAGACCTGACCTTTCTGAATGAGACCTCCTGGGAGCTTTCATCAGGAAAGAGTGCAGGGCTGGTGCTGAGCTCCTGCAGGAGCCTGTTGTCTGTGACACCACATTTTCCCTTGTGTCGATTTTGGGGCATAAGATGGTTATCTGGGTATTGCTTTCGTTGCAGAGAATCCCTGCATGTATATGAAAGCTGTCTGGGCTTAGCAACAGCTGTCATGGGTGGATTTCAGTCAGGAGTCTGCAAGGTATCAGCTTGGGGTGCCGTAGTTGAACGTTTCATATCTTGAATAATACTTAAACTTTTGGTGCCCTTCTTAGGTTTAGGACCTGACACTTGTTTCTCTGGCTGCTTAAAAAAAGATTAAATTAAAAATAAAAAGTGACTAAGTATTGCTTTTTTGGGAACTGTGAGCTTGGTACCCTGTTTTCATGTGACACCTGTCTTTAATTCTTTATCATCGCTCATTAGCAGAAATGCCATGGGCTTAGTGCCTGGTGAGAGAGCATTTCTTTTGGTTGCTGAGTAAAGGAGCAACATCAGCAAGAGTGGAAACTTCATTTGGGTGATTTGGGGATGAAACATGGTGATAAGAGATCTGGCAGGAAGGAAATGCAGTGTGTGGTGAGAAGGGCAGACTTTCAGAGTATCATACTTGGAGTGTAATACAGCAGATACTCAGAGTGGACAGAGTATCTTCTGGAGATGGTTTGCAGCTGGAAAACACAGGCAGCCACTTGAAGCCAGGTCAGTGGTGCAGAACTGACCGGGTCTCTTCAAGCCATGCTGCTGGAACATTGTCTCCTCCACAGGACCTGTAAGGTGATGGAGCCAGTACTGGAATGTGCAGTCTCCAGCAGGGTTGGAAAGGGGAGGACCAGGCTGTGCCTGGGTCCAGGCTGGATTTCCTGGGTGGGTTTTGAAGGGCCTCTGTCTCAAATCACCCCCTGCTGCTTATTGTTGGGAGTGAGCCTATTACTCTGCTGAAAACCCTTCCAAAACAGGGAGGGCAGAAACAATCTGGGAAAGCAAATACTTTCTGATAACGGTGAGCAACAGTACAAGCTTTTGTTTGTACTCAATGGAAGGAAATGGGAGAGACATGTAATAGCTCTAGGGCAGCATGGGCTTTACTGCTGCAAAAGAGATTTAGTGCATACACTCATCTAGTGGGTCCTCGGAGAGGAGATATCCATAATGAGAGGCTGCTTGGAATGGGTGGGAGAGGCACAGCTTTTGTTTTGCTGCAGCTGTGCGCCTGTGTGAAGCAGATGCTAAAGGAAGGTCTGTGACCAGTGAGCCAAGATGGGAATCCAGGTCCAGGCTTACGTGGCAAATGGGAACCAGGGAGTTGAACTCCTTGGTTTGTACTCAGGACAAAACTTAAGCAACTGTGCTTTAAATTAAAGAGAGAACTCACAGAGGTCCTTCTCTACTCAACTGACAGTGATGATAAAGAGTGAACCAGCTCTGATCTCTGTTCTCTGGAAAGATTCTTCCTACGGAAAGACTAGAGGTTGTGTAAAAATGCAAAAAGCTCCCCTGCAATTGCTATTCAATTTTGAAGTTTTATCTGAAGTCCTGCAGGCATGTTCTAACTCAAGCAGGGATCTTACTCTTTGTGTTGGACCCATTATTTATGTCAGGAAAAAAAGTGCCTTTCCTATCAAAAAGCACTCCACTGCCCTCAGATGCTTATTTATTGGCAACTTCCCTTTTCCAAGCTTTTTTACACAGTACAGAGTTCAGCTATCCTTTAGTAGGATGCATTCAGCTCTCCCAGGTTTTGATTTTTGAACAGGAAGATTCATTTCCCAAGCTGCTGAGGAAATGATCATTCTGCTTGCAAATGCCTTTTGTAGCAGTTAACTGAAATTTTTTATTTATAAGTGAACTGTTTTAAGTGAACTGTCTAGTTGTTGCTTTGTTGGGTGAACATTAAAACATTTTTAAGACAAATGTATCACTCCAGTTCAGAATAGTTTGGGGTTTTTTTCTTTAGCTAAGCGTGTCTTCAGCTAAGACTGCATCTTGAAATGTATGTGACACTTGTGTTTGGTTATTTCCTGGGGAGAACATAATTTTCTGCTGATTTTCTGAACAGCCTTACATGGCTCTCCATCATTCCAGATGCTTGTCTTTATATCACTGTCACAAGTTCTCATGTACTTAAACTTCTCCCTCTGCTTTTTATCTCTTCCAAGAAGAGGTTTTTTAATTTTTACTGTAACTTTCCCAAAGCAAGCTTCAGCTGGAGAAACCCTTCTCAGTCATTTCCATTGATAGACTTGAGCCTGCTGTGGTCCCCTTTGACTTGCTTTTATCCCACTTCCATTGCAGTCCATTATGCACATCAGAAATGCTGAGGACATGCAAAACAGTAAATGTAGGTAATAGATCCACTGTGGTTCTGAGCATGGGTTTTTCTGGAGTTCCTTGTGTTGCTTCCGCAGGCATGTTTGATTAAAAGTGCTGAATGCCTCTGAAAAATCTAGAAATGCAAATATGGCATCTAGTTTGATGTCTGCTCATGTCACCTGGCTCTCTCAGTTGTACATCCCCTTGGGTCCTGGGCTTCACGGTGGCAGGCACCTGCAGATTCAGGTTCACACTGGACCTGCTTGGGGCTCTCCATGCACCACATGGATTCCAAACAGGGGGCTGGCTCAGGCCATTCGGTTTTTTGCTCTTTCGCCTCTGAGTCCTTTATGGTGTTAAATAAGGATAGAGCCAGATAATGTGCTCAAGCATAGTGTTCTCCCGTCATAAACAAAGCTGAATTCATGCCTCCCCATGATGATCACAGCATCACAGGTGGTTTCCAAACCAGGGATGAGGAAGACACTGAGTTGGCAAACCTGAATTTGTGGTTCACACTGATTTGAGGTGCCCTAGGGATGCTAGTGGTATACACTATTACGTGGTGGTACATGCCACAAAGTGTGGCAGTGTTCTGCCATCTCCCTGATGGAGGTGTGCGTGCTGGGGGCTCGACCTCGCTGCTGAGGGTTGGGGGAAAGCACTACCATTGTGGTAAAGCCTGTGGGATGGCAGTGTGGTGATGTCAGCAATCCTTGCCAAGCCTGCAGAGTGGCGTTTAGCTAATTAGGAAATTTCTCAAGTGCTGAGGGTGTGTTTGCAAGCCAAAAAGTGGTGTTGGCGTCTTTGAGGTGAATGTGGGGCTGGTGGAGGAGGAGATAAGACTCATTTTATCCCCCAAGCTCCCATGCAGAGGCACCAGCTGTTTACATCCCTGCGTGGGGGACCTACAAGGCGTTGCTCTGGGACCGGGCACTCCCAGCTACAGTCACAGAGAGATGTGTGCCACGCTTGCATGGGGTTGTGGTTGGCTGGAGGTGGATCAGGCCACAGTTTCAGGAGCACTGGTTTGGCTGTGCTGATGATAGGGAGCTGATGCTGCTTAGCCCTTGTCACACTGCCTGGCATGGCACCTCACCAGCTGCCTGCTACCAGCGTTAGGGCTTTGCCGGGGACTGGGAAGTTTGCATCTTCTTCCACACTTAACAGCATCCAACACCAACCTGCCCAGCTGTGTTTTCACCAATCCCCTGAGCATCAATTCACTGAACTGATAACTTCAGTACAGAAGCTGTTGCTGCAGTAATATGGCTTACTCCAAAACATCGGTACCGTTTAATTTTCCCTGGCTGGGAAGTTGCTTGTCTATCTTTCAACCCCAGTGACAGGTCTAGTTTTACACTGACCACAGTAAAGTGGTAACAGCCAAACACACTGTGAATTGTAAAATGTATTTTGGAGCCCTGACCAAGTGACACAGGTGTTGATTTCAACATTATTAAAAGAACCCAAGAATCTTTGAGTTATTTTTATATTGACTTGTAAGCTGGCAAGCTGCTTTTAACAGGGTGTCCTACCTGACCATTTCATAAGCTGAAATATTTCCTCTGCCTTAAGTCTTCACCTCTGGTTGGATTTTATGAGCATGTTTTCCACAAAGAGAAGAGGGGAGGACTTCTTATGTGAAAAATTTCCTCAAAGGCGAGACAACCATTATGAACAGAGAGAACTGGTAACAAAAGACGTGGAGGAGGCTGAGGTACTCCACAATTCCTTTGCCTCGGTCTTCACTGGCAGTCGGGCTTCCCACATCTCTCAAGTCCCTGAACCTCCAGGAGGAGATTGGGGGAGTGAAGTCCCTCATATTGTAAGCAAAGAGCAGGTTTGAGACCACCTGATGAAACTGATTAGGCACGAGTCTGTGGGGCCTGATGAGATGCATCTCAGGATCCATAAGGAACCGGATGATGTGTTTGGCAGGCCACTGTCCATCATATTTGAAAAGTCACGATGGTCGGGCAAAGTTCATGGTGACTGGAAAAAAGGGAAACATCGCTCCTATTTTTAAGAAGGGCAAAAAGGAGCACCCTGGGAACTACAGACCAATGAACCTCACCTCTGTGGCTGGAAAGATCATGGAACAGATCCTCATGGAAGCAATGTTAAGGCACATGCAAGACAAGAAGGTGATCCGAGACAGCCAGCATGTAGTTCAAGGCTGTAAAAAAGTTTTGGGAGATATTTTCTCAGTCCTTTCTGGTGTCGGATCAAATACTTCTTATTTCTCTGAAGTTTTCTATTGTTGGATACGCTTACATGGGGCTTTGGTAGAAAAGAAGTTAACAAAAGTTTGCCCATTAGCATCCAGAGATGCTGTTGGAAAGTAATGCAAGTCCAGGGGACTGCCAGCAAAATGATCAGGGAGTGTCCTCTGCAGAGGCTGCCAAGTACAAATAATTTACTGCAAGGGTTCAGTATTTGGAGGCAGTGTGAGCTGATTAAACTCGTTAAAATGATTGAAGGAATGAGGGTGGTACTCAGAGAATGTAATTTAAAACACATATTTTCCTAGGGGCTGGGCATTAGTCTGGGTCAGCCTAATGGCTGAAGCTACCTCCCCTCCTAAAAATGGGGTGCAGCCAGGGGCTCTGGCAAGCAGTGCAAGACCTACACAGTCAGCTTAGGAGCATAAGTCTCACTTTAACTCAGCTTAGATATTCATAAGTCGTTCCCCTTAATAGTTATTTTGGACAAGTTTTTCATGGACAAGCTGCATCTTGTTCGTAGATTTTTAACTTCCTACTCCTTTATTTCATTGAATGTCCCAGTGACTTTATATAATGGTACATTTGTTATTTGTATGTGTTTTAAGAAAGGTGCTGCCTGTCTGTGCCAAAGAGAGCACAGGTTGCCAACAGCATGATAGCTTATGTTTGCATCCTTGTTCTTTGGGTTTTGGCTAGGGACCATCGTTAGCTCCACCGTGCCCAGGGTGACATCATGGATATCAGCCAGGACACGTGTCCTCACCCTGCTGCTTTGGGCACGTGTTAGGTTTGAGTGGCCTCTAGCTGACAGTGCCTGCCAAGCTAAAACCAGGAAAAGTTTTAAATAGCAAAAGAAGATGCAAAAGGAGCCTTTAGCTTACCCAAAATTGCCAAGTATAGCTGGAGGCAAGAATGACAGTGGGGATGGTAAAAAGGAAAAGTATTGTGTCCCTTGGTGTTGCTACATTTACTGAAAGGAATAAAATACAGTATTTTAAGAGGAATGCATGTCCAATGGAGAATGACCATCATTGTAGCATCCTTTAGTTTATAGTTAAAGAGAAGTAAACTGCTCTTACAGTCTTAAGCAAACAGAAGAAGCCAGTTCCTAAGCACTGTGTTTATATAGTTCCTTTCCAGGTCAGTGCATCACCCGAAAAAAGAGGTTTTTTTTTGTTTTCCCTCTGGCTTTTTTTTGGCCTTTTTATAGCCACTGGAATGGAAGAAGGAGGGAGTGCAGAGAGAAAATTAGTCTTCAATTCCCAAAGCAGCGTGTGGACTTTTACATTCTTCAGTTTACTTCTTTTTTTAAAATGAAAAATTATTTAAATAATGATGCTTTAAAAAAATAATTCATGCATCTTGGGATTTTTGTGCGGTCTTCTGTTTGGCTTTTTTTGCTGTCGTTGTCTGTAGAAGATGAGTTCATGTTAAAAAGAGCTTAAAAAGTGTTTGGATGCTCTTTTATTCCCTGTGAGGTCTAAAAATAGAAGCTGACAAAGAATTGCTTATAGACTCACTGCTCTGCTCGGAGGGTTTAGCTTACGTCTAAAGCTGCATCTTCTGACATTGCAACAGCTGAGCTGTGCAGAAGCACTTAAGGCTGGGCTTACTGAGCATAAGCAGGGAGGAGAGCAAGTCCCTGTATTAGCCCTCTTGCTTCTCTCCTCCCATCTCCATCCTTGGGCGGAAGATCTTAACCTGACTGCCAAGGCACAGCACCAAAAATGCGTGTGAAAATGAGAGCAAGACGTAAGTACTGGGAGCACAGGAAGAAGGATGGTGGGGAGAGGGTTGAGGTTTTATTTACTGTCATCATGCTGGTTATGATGAGTGGATGGGATGGCATGTAATTGCAATCTTACATGGTTTTAGTTATTTCTATAACTAGAAGACTTGGCCAATGTATTTGGGTTTCTTGATACTGCCATAGTTTATTGGCAAAGTATTATTATCTTGTGATCACAACTTGCCATTGTACTGTAAAAACTTGGTGCAAATTGGGAGAATAGAGGGAAATGTGTGTAATCTGCATTATACTGCGTTTAAGCCACATTATAACCTACTCAGTGATCACTTACATAAAATGTAATCTGTGTTATGGGTTGTTTGTTTTTAAAGGTGGCCACCTCTAGACAGAAAGAGTGCAAGGTCTTCTGCACTCTGGGGTCTCCAAGTTGTTGTATCTGGGTGCTGGAGGGGTGACAGCAGGGAAATTTAGCACAGGGCCACCCAGGAATGTGGGGATAGCTCCATTCACAGCTTGTGTGGGGATTTGGAGGAGAGATGGCGTTGTTCAAGTGGCTGCTCATGACAGTGAGCTGTGCTTCCTCTCCCGGTGCTTGCTGGTTGCAAACAGAGCATCGTGCTTTGGGGTGATGTCTTGAGTTCGCACTTGTGAAACCAGTGCTTTGCTTCTCTGAATTGCTGAAAGTGAGAACTAAAACCTTGGGGTTTGTTGTAAACAATAGCTGTATGTTGGGCTCTGGTGTCCTTTGAACTGTGTTAGCTGTTTGGATGTATGAGGTAGGAGCTGCAAGGGCTGGGAGGTGGTTCAGGTGGCACGGCCAGTGCCAGCTCTTCTGCCGTGTGAGTCAATGATGTTGTATTGATGGTCTTAACCTGACCAAAGTCCACAGGAATGGCCTGGACCCTCCATTGCAGCCCTTCTTGGTGGCAACATGGTCTTAGATCAGCTGAAGTTGGGTGTAATACTGTGCCTTTGACTTAGACTGGGGGCATATTCTGCTTGCTGAGTTGCTGGTACAACGTGCCTGCTGGTACAAAGGTGTGCTGGATTCTCAGACCTGCAGGGGAAGCCCCTCTATCCCTTGGCACTCAACCAGGCCAGAAAATGGCCAGGAAAACCACACCAGGGGTTTTTTTTGCAATGCACATGAGTGTAGTTTACCTTCTGCCATTGGGTCCCCTTTTGTTACAGGCTGTTCCCTCCCCACCAGGCTCTTGCTGCCTGCTCCAGTGGGACCTGCCTTTTCCTCCATGTGGAAAGACTCCTGTTCTGGTAAAGGATCAAGCCTTCATCATGCCAGAACAGTAAAGCTTACTAACTTCTTATTTCCTTTGCAGTGAGCCTGGGGGACAAGAGAGCACGTGTGTGGATTGCCTCCTGCCTTGCCTTTTCTCCCAGCCACCTACAGTGAGCTCTCACATGCCAGAGAAGCGGAGGGTGGAGGAGAGCCACTGCACAGAGCTGGGGCAGCAGAGTGAGCCGAAGGGCGTTTGACCAGTGCGCTGTGGCTGCTGGGGATCCTCACCACCCCACAACAGGGACAGCTGGCTCCTGCCAGGTAGATGCCCGCAGGGGAGTGGACAACTCCAGCTGAGCTGATGCATCTCGGCACCTGATACAACGTTCAGGTAAGGGAGCTTGGAGCTGGGCTGTATTTTCATCCTGTCTTCTCTGAACTCACAAACTGGTTCTGGAGCAGATGAGAATCGCCCTGAGAGCCATTGTGTGCTGTGGGTACACATGCTAATAAATCAGCAGGATCTCATCTGCAGTGATGCTGAATCCCCTGATTTGTTGGGATATTGCTGATGGCATCAAAGTGAGTTGCAGTTCTCCCTTGGGTGTTCCCAGTACCTCTGCTGTAGGATGTGACCGTGTTTTTATCCAGCACAGCATCCTGTGCAGTTTCAGATACAATACAAGTTTACTAGGACAGGAGCTCATTTGAATTTTCTGTAACACATCTGTGATTCATCTAAAGTGATCTATGTGCAGTCATTTTCAAAGACCCCAAGACAGTTAAAACATAAACCTCCCTGCAATTCAGCTAGTGCTCCTTATGCTCTTCAAACAAACAAAAAAGCTTTCTTGTGTGCTCTTGGATTGTAGTCAAGGAAATAAACATGCAAACAGGATGTCCTGTATCTTGGTTCATCCTGCTTGATAGTAATTTCATTCCTGAAGTCATAATTCACTTTGTGAGTGCAGGTCTTGATTTCTGTTCCAGTAGCAGGGTTTTAGCGTGTGCCAGGTTTGGGCTAAGGTTGGTGATGCACAGACCAGTGATATGTTGTTTTGAAGCCGGTGCCTGACCAGAATGTTTGCAGTCTGGGTTTGCTAGTGAGAGAGGGGCTGCAGATGGGGATCAGCAGACATGCTCGATGCAAGCACATTGAGTGTGTTGTCCATTTTGGAATAGAAATTGGGTTTCTAGTACAAAAAATACTGCAGCAGCAGCAACACTACAACACTGGAGGTGGAGATGCTGGTCAGTCTTATACCAAGACCTCAGGAACAGCTTGACTTTCATGTGGGGGATGGTTCTCACGAAGCAGAAGCTCTGCCTGCAGTCAGGAGCCTGTGACCATCACTTCCCCCTCACCTCTGGGGCACAGGGCACACAGCCATGCATGCCAGCGCCCGTCTGCAACAGCCCACAGCCCCTCCTGGATGTCTTGGGAAGCTCTAGGGTTTCCTTGGGCCATGGTGATGCAGTTGAAGCAGTCCAAAAGCCGTGCTCATTTTGACTGTGCTTGGTGGGTACGTGCAGTGGTGTAACCCCACAGCTTTGCTTCTGAAAGGCTTTAAGCATATGGGAGAAGAACCTCTGGTGACAGCCCCCCTTGGCTTGCAGCTGCTGACTATGCCCAGTAAATTTTACCAGGCAACCAGGATGGGCAGTTTGCTCCAAGCCATGAGTCTGTGTGGTTTGAAGGGTGTCAAGGTGCATTTCATGCACTTAAAAAAAGCCACGATAGGGATTTTTAGCCCTTTGTACTGCTTTGCATGCCCAGGTTTATTCCATGGTGTGCAAGTGCACGAGTCACCTTACAAGTAATACTGGCTTTAGAAGTGAAAGCAGTGCTTTGCTGGGAAGTGTTGCAGACTGCAGTTGTGTCACGAGAGGGTCTCACCTCTTAGCAGATGTAGTATAAGCATTTTCATTTGCATAGATGCATAAGCCTTTCCTTTAAAATTATTCTCTAAAGGAAAAATCGTAGGCTTATAACATAGATGGCTAAAGACATAAAATGCTGTGTTAAAATGTTCTTTTAAAATAGAACATGAAACAGGAACAGCGACTTGCTGAGTTTCAGCAGTGGTGGATGTGGTTGTAGTAAGTATATACCTTTTTTACTTTATTCCACAGCAGTAGTTTCAGTCTGATAGAGGCCAGAATGATGGTGAAGTACACTGTGTCAAAATGTGCTTTTTTTTTTTTCTTCTCCTAGCAGCACTCTCTATTTAAAGTTAAATGGGCACATTCAGAATGTGAACACATTCGCCTAAAACCATTTCTCCTTTTTCAATGATCTCCTACCAAAAAACCAAAAGAGATAGTCTTAATCTTAAATAGCTTGAGTAAATGCTGTTTTACAGTACAAAAAATTTAAAAATTGGATTCTAGAATATCCTCAAATCCAGCCCAAGATTGAGAACATGTTGCTATGCTATGCTTCCTAAAAAGAGATTTTACTGATATTTTCATTTCCAAAAGCCCTTCTGCCAAGTGACACTTGATGCAATTACTGGCAGGGCAATTGTTAATGGATTTATAAGCATGAGAGATAGAGTCATGACTGGAGGTGTCAGGGGACATGTGTGTGTGTCCTGGGCTGTGTCACAGAGAGCACTGGGAAGAGTTTGGTTCTTCATCTGGGCAGCGAGCAGGGTTGCAGCAATGGCCTGGGTGACTGCTGGGCAGAGGTTCCCATGCTCCCAGCCAGGCTGGTCCCACCGGGTACCACCTCATGTGGGGCAATGGGAGCTCGGCAGATTTGACTGGAAAAATATGGGGAAGGTTATAACAGTAAATCTGCTTTGTGGAGAACATACACCAAGTCTTGGATTTTTGATGCAGACACCTTCTTCCCACTGCCAATATTTGAGATCCCAGCTGGTGAATTAATTTCAGGAAAGTTGTTTTCATCCAAAAATTTGGTATTTTATTTCAGGTTTACCGATGGCTAGATAGTGTTCAGTGCAGGTAGGTAGTAATATGCATTTTCATTAAGCATCTTTAGGCTTACTCTTGCTGGGATTAATTTTTACTTCCTTAAATTGTAAACTGGAAGCTGCAAGTTTTAGTGTGAGATGACAGATTGTGGGTGTTTTCAACTTGTCCTTTTTAAAAGGAACTACTCGATAACTTTGTTTCCCAGTTGAATTTAAGTGTGCATGGCTTGGAGCTTTCTGTTGCTGATGTCCCAGTAAATTTATGTAATACCATTGTTGCATTGTTCACATTTTCTTACCATTCCTGTTCATAGCAGCTTCATCTTGTGTGTTTGTTGTGGAAAAAAAATCTGTTTGCTAGGAAAATACAGTACTGGTGGGAGAAAATTGGGTGTCAGGCTTGAGAAAATAATTTGAGTGGTATTACAAAAAAAAAGGAAGTATGCAGTCATATATAGGTATATGGAGAAGCATGGCAGGTACAGCCTGTTTCTTTTTGTAGGAAGCCTGTTTATATCAAGGAAAAAAATGCTGTGTTTCCTCAAATGCTTCAGAAAACAAAATGTCTCAGTAGTTTCCATGTACACAAGGTGTCATTTTCCTCAAGCAAATGCTATATAACTTCATGGTGTCAAACTACTCTGGAGTTTGAGTATGTGCAGAATGAAATTTAAAAAAATCCATATTAAATACGGGCTATTGCAGAGCTAAGCTATATTCTGTTCCCTCTCTAGAGTACTTTGAAAATCACCTAGCTGAGCACAGCACTGTCTCTGTACTCCAGAAAGCAGCAATATTGTGATCAGATGAGGCTGATGCAGCCACTTGCCATCTCCATCCTTCCCATTGCCATCAACCATTTTCTCTGCTTTCAAGTTTTTTCCTAAATTTGGACTTTTGTACTATTATAGTAGAAAGAGAAAACAAATGTGCATACTCCAGGCATGAGATGCAAAACTGGCTCATTTGCACCAGTCTGGTGTTTCTGGCTGCAGAGAGGCTTTTGCAGAGGTGGATGCCAAAATATATGTGTTCTTGCTGCTCTCCAAGTTGCTCTTCCTTTGGTTATTCTATTACAGAGTGTGGTCATAGATGTTCAGAATAGCTTTCACTTTGTAAACGTCTTGAAAAATTTCCCATTTAATTTGACGTACAGTTTATTTTTTCCCCGTAGCCTGCAGAATATTTGTATTTTTAGCAGCACATAAAGGACATCATTTGAATTTTTTGGCCCCGTAACAACCAAAAAAACAGTGTCAGAAGTGGGGGAGTGGAATTGCCTTTAAGGTAAACTTCACAGGAGAAGGAGGAGATGCAGATATATCAGATGACACTGTGAGACAGTTACTCAGATCTTGCTACTTTGAAAAATTAAGCTGTGATTAAAATGTATTGAGCAAAGTTCATGCTTGAAGTAAGAGCTTCAGCTTGGAAAAATAAAAGAACAAAATACACTTTAATATTTCCATCCGTGCTCTGTTTTGATTGTCAGTAATGGGGAAAGATGCACCCATTCCTGTCATGAATTTGAAGAATTTGCTTTTTTCCCGTGTCTGTAGGGATTAGTGTCAAGTGGTGCCATGCCTGTGCTGTTGGCTGATAATAGGTTACTAAAGAGCTGTCCTGATAGCCCTGATTATACTGCATGTGGTATAATATCTCTATCACACTGCTGGCAACTGCTTCCAAAATGAAGAAAGAGGGAAAGATGGATCTCCCAGCCATCTCCATCATGCCTGAAAGATGTGGCAACAAGCAGGTTGCATTAAGGAGTTGTTAAGATGAGACAAATAATCTCTTGCAGATGTCTGAAGGTGTGGAGAAGTGGGCTGAGCCTTGGAGAGTGCTGATGCTTTTGCTCATCATATCTCCCCCAGATTTTTTCCCCTCAAGGAATGATCACATCCTTCAGAAGATCCCAAGTGTGACGCCTTTGGCTGCTCTGGCTTGTTTTGGTGGCAAGCACCACTGCTGAGATGCAGCTTCAACCAGAAGCTGGGGTAGGCTGTCCAATGACAAGAATCCTTCTTGTTCCTCCTAAAGGGAGGTCAGGATGGCTCCTGGTATCCATTAGAGTTGCAATGGTCCAAAGATTTGGGTAATGTGGCCTGCAGTGGCCTGGCTTTAGCCTCCCCCTTGCTCAGATTCAGTTGTGTCCTCGTGCGGGGAGCAGGGACAGTCCTGCTGTGTGCAGGCAAGCCCTGCAAATGCTTTGTACAGCAGCTTTTCAACCTCAGCTTAATTTTAGCTTTGTGATATGGATGGCAACTAAAGTTGTCAGCAAACATGTTTTGTATTAGCACTTTTCTAGGTATTTCTCATGGTGTCTACACATTTATGTATCTCCTTCCCCCCCCCCTTTTTTTTTCTTACAGCTTCTGATATGAAGAAGGATATAGAGTCTTTAATAGCCCAGGAAAAAGCAGAGATCGTTGCCAAGTATGAGAAGGTACTCATACCTCAAGTCTCTCCCCAGCCTCAAGTCTCTCCCCAGCGTGCTGGCTAAGGCTGAAACTAGTAGATAGGAATGCTTCAAATAAGAATTGCTTCCCTGCAGACATTGCCCCAATAACCCATATACCATCAGGCTTCATGCCAGCTCTCCCTGCATTCTTCTGCCTGCACATCTTCTTTCACTACATCCGTGGAGTTTCTTGAGGATCCCCTGTGTGCTCAGTATAGATCCCGAAAGGTGCTGGGCTTCTACTGCTTCAGTGCTCCCTTAACATCAGGACAGCTTGTGCCTGACAGCACCGGTTTCTCTGATGTACAGCCCTTCCCAGCCTGCAGCAGAGGCATGCATGGAATGCTAGATAGGCTGAACTTGCCCATTTTTCTCTTGCCTGTGTTGTATTTGTCTCTTTAGCACAGGTTTTGCATTTCTTGCTCTGTGCCTTTTAGCATGCAGGGAGAGAGGGATATGGGCTTTGGGGGTGGGATGAGGTGATTCCTGATGCTTGGACCAGCTCACAAATGTCCTTTCTGCTTTCAGGGCAGACAGGAAGGAGCTCCAATTGACCACTGGGAAGATGCCGATTTCACCCTGTATAAAGTTACAGACCGGTTTGGATTCCTGCAGTAAGTCCTCCTGCCCAATCCTGTCTCCTCTGACCTGTGTATGTGTGTGGGCCATCCTTCTGCACCAAGCATGACAAGCATGACATCGTTCTTATAAGCTGCTCTATGGGTTGGCTTGATCAATCTCAAATGCAGGAGGAAAGATGAGATGGGCCTCCTTCCTCAATGGTGCACCAAATGGTGCATGGTGATGCTTTGAATCTGCTCTGAGGCGAGGCTCAGAAATGGTTTCCTATCACAAGCCTGGCATTAGAAGGTGCACTCTGGTGCTCCTGTGCCTCCATGAAGGACCACAGTCTGTCACAGAGGGAGAGGCTCTTGTGTTTGCACCTAACAATTCAGGGAGATACAGGAAGAGACGAGATATCTGATCATCTTTGGTTCCCTTAGGAAATCCCCATCCGAAGCAAGGCACAGATGAATTAGATGCACACCCTGTGCCTGGGAAGAATGCTTAAAAGAACTATTTTTATTCCAAATCTGAACAAAAGTTATAATAGTAGGCGTTCTGTGTGTAGGAGTGGGGTTTGAAGAAATTGCTGCCCAGAAATTCTGCTTCCACACACTTTAAATTGCTAATGATGTATGTATTGAAGAGGAGCTATACGCCCAGGATTTCCAGTTATGTCCAGTGCTTGATTACCCCCCAGGAGCTCCTGTTGGGTAGTGGGGTTTCTTGCCCACAAAGTAACCAGTGACCCCTTGCTTTTCCAGTGAACAGGAGCTGCCAACCCGCACCGCCTTGGAGGAGAAGGTGAGAGCTGCCAGCTCAGTCATCATGGATGTGGCATCCTTATCACACCATCTGGGGAGGGAATGTTTTTTGAGGAAATGAGTGTGCAAGTGAGAGCGAAGCAGGCAACCAGCACCCACTGGTCACTGCTGCTTGCCCAGAGGTGGGAACTGCACGATGCCCAGCTGTTGGAGCTTTTATTTTCCTGGGTCAGGCATCTCTTCCTCCACGCTGCACTGAAAAAGCACCTTTTCAAGCAATTTTAGGCTTTTCCCTCTGCTTTGCCACAGTGCTCAGCAGCTCTGGCTTGAAAAGGGGACTGCATGTGCAGGGAAAAGAGGTCATCTCCATCCTCATCTCCCCTGAGATGAAAGCATGTCCTCTGTTAGGATCCTACTAACAAGGACTCAGCAGCATCATGTTTCTGCCAGTCTGATACAGTGATACAGTTTGAGGCTAGCTGAACCTGCAAGTATTTTTATTGTCAAGGAATAGTCCTCTTGGAAATGCTTTCTCTATGTTAAGCCTGTGTGTCTTGTCATTTTTACCAATGCTACTTTTAATTACAATGGGTTGAAATTACCAGTTTCTGCAAGCAGCAGTGGATTATTCCCATCTCTAATGTGAAGTCTTGCATAGAAGTTTAAATCTAAGAGAACGAAGTTCTGTGTTTTCAGGAGTTATCTTCTGGGGCTTTTTTTCTTAAATTTGTCTTCTCTTCCCCCCACCAGCAAAAACAGCAGGAAATTGAACGTGTGGACAAGTGGCTTAAGATGCTGAAGAAATGGGGCAAATACAGAAACAGTGATAAGGTAAGGAGGAAAAGAAAGAGCATGTGTCTGGAAGGGCGGGTCTGATGCATCCTTATGATGAGTCAGGCTTTCAAAAAGTTGATAGAGAAACCAGAGATCACTGGAACGGTGCCTAATTCTACTCATTAGTCTTTAATATTTTAAACCTTTCCTTGAAATTGCTGGGTTACCAGTCGAGGGAAAAGTCCTGTTCTGACTTACATGGTTTTAAAAAGGGTTTCCTAAACGCTGCTGATGGGTTTGCACTTCTGCTTCCCTGTGCAAACACGAGCACAGCAGAGATATTTGTGTGCCCAGCTGGGTCCTTGCCCAGTGAGAGCAGAGGGCAGTGCACGCCACAGATTGCTTCTGTGTCTCCACCTCCTGGGAATGATGTGGGAGATGTGACTGATACGGTCCAATTGATGTTCCTTGTAATTCTCCTTGGAGGAAGAATTATTTGTCTAGAGCATCACCTGGATTTCGTATTTTGCTCCTAGCTGTGCCTGTGAAAAGCCACTTAGGTGTTAGATTTGTGTCCACCTGTGTGTGAAAATCAAGGATGGAGATAGCCTTCATGTTTAGCAGGAGGAGTGGGGTGTTTGTCTCGATTGCTTTAGCTCCCACTGAGAGTCCTTGGGAGAAATTTGGGCTTGGTTAATAGGGTTACACAGAGAGAAATGTCTCAGATGAGAATATTTGCGTAGCTGTAGGGATAATGTTGAGCAGAGCATCCTCCTTGCCCAGCCATCAGGAGGGATGTCCGGTTCACCCAGCTGTAGTCTCATCCTTTTTTAAAAAAAAAAAAGCAAAACCAAAATCATCTTCATTAGAGCAGGGATGGGGTGTAGATGGGCTTGGGACTTTTAAGTCTTTTTATTTACTTCAGGGTAGTTCTAATTATTTGGTTCATTGGTGCTGCTCCACAGGCAAAATCAGAGGCTCTCCTATGGCTTGTTTTTTTCCTAATTAGAAGTTAACACTAATTGTTTAGTTTAGTGGCCTTGTGGGTAAACTACTGAATTCCAGTAGAGTGCAGGGAATTCCTTTGGGTCCTGGAGGATGTTGGGGGCTAGTAATGATGCACACCTTGGCTTCCCTGGGTCAGCCAGTGGGGACAGACAGAATCTGGCATGAGGGGTGTAGAGCAGTAGTGATCCCCATCTATCTTGGATTTACTTTAATAATTAGTGGGTGTGTTAAGCACACCGTGGCTGACGTCACTCAGGTCTGCTGGATGGCGAAGGCTTGGACTGGCAAGTGGGGTTTGAGGGTCTTTGGGTCGGAAAATCACAGAGCTCTTGTAGTAGAATAAAGGATGTTATTTATAACAGCTTGTAAATGGTCGATGACTCTTGGGCACAGAGATGGCATTGTCTTCATGCTGGGGGACTGGAAATGGCTGTCCCCTCTCCCAGCAGACAGAGAAGCAGTGCTTGGCCCCAAGCAGGGAAAGGAGCAGTCTGGTGACCCAAGAGTAGAAAGGAGCTTTGGTTTCAGTCCTGTTCAGCCTAACACCCTGCTGCCTTGTGCTAAGACAAGTGCAGGCAGGGAGGTCTGTAGCAGCCACACAGACCCTGAGAGGCACAAAAAAAGTGCTTTTAAAAAAATAGTAAAATTAGGTTGTACCCTTCACCTAGATGTGCAACCCCATGCTCTCATGTCAGGAGCATGGAAGGTGCTCAGATATTCCTGCTACAGTGGCTGGATGCAGTTCAGCTGCGGCATTTCAAGGACCTTATGCTGGGATCACAGTCATGCCCTTGAGATGGCTACGTTTTCTTTTCTAAGTAAAGTAAATCTGACAAGCCCTTGATCTGATTTTTCTAAAGCAGAGTGGTTGGTTTTGTTCCCTCTCTGAGCACTCAGGCCGACACATCGGCCTTGCACGTTTTCTTCAGGTTTGTCTTTGCCACTTTGCTGACATGATAGAAACCAGAGTGTCACAAGACAGCAGCTCCGTGTTATTTTAACAATGACTAGGATGTCGTCTTTGAAAAATTCCTCTTACTGAAGACAGGAATCTTCCCTTTGATGTTCATTTTGATACACTGTGCTTTATTAGAAGGAAAAAAATCTTGTTGCAGGAACGACAGGCAGTTTCACAGAGAAATTGCCCTGACTTTGACTGCATGAATGGTGTAGAAACCTGTCTTATTTTCCAGGCTAGGACTTTCTGGACTTCAGGGCCAACCTTTTGAGTTCCAGTTCATATGGTGGAGCTGGCAGACATCTGATCATCTTGAGTGCTTGATGAAGAGGGACTTACCAAGCAGGCCACTGTGTTTTGCAGCATCTTTGTACCCAGTCGGGGCTTAGGTTGTTGTCTCAGTCTCTGTGTAGTGAAATGTCCGCAGGAGGAGGGAGGTTTTGTACCCATCCAGGGTGCTGCCTCCAAAGCAGCTACCCATCAGTGGGCAAGAAAACAGCTTTTTCAGACCCCTGGCCATGAGCCATTGCTTCCTGTTCCCTCACCTGCAGCCAGTGTACATCCTTGTGTGCTGCTGGTTGCAGTCTGGGTCTTGTGGCTGTCACAGATTATAGGAAATCAGGGTGAAAAAAAGAGGAGGACCTTTTACAGTTCCTAGCCCAGAATGGCCTGACTATGCCTAAAATAATTTCTGGCATAACCTGTTTCAGGATGAGAAACAAATAGGATTATCTTAATTAAAGTGATGTCCTGAGGCTCCCTGTGCTCATTATCACTTCAGATTTGTCTCCATGTCTCTTCTCGACACATTTTGTAGCGACATGATTTAATTTCAGTAGCAACATCAGCAAAAAGTGACACCAGCGCAATTCCTCACATGGGTGGGGTTAGAATGATGCAATAATGCTTTTTTCTGGCTGCACTTCCACAAGGGAAAGGGCACAAAAATAAAGGAGTCCATGAAAGGACCACACTGTTTTGCAGAGTTAAGCTATGTCAAACTTGCAAAGGAGTGCTAAATTGTGTTACTCGGGGTTCAGCACAGAGAGGGTCGTGTGGTCTTTGTCCTCTTCACTTCTGGTTTGAACCCAGGTTTAAATCTCAACCTGATTCTGCTTGGGGAGATTAGGAAGTGGTTGGTACATGTAAAAATATAACAGTTCAGGCAGCACAGTTTTGCAGAGAAAAAAGGCTCTGCTGTGTGTGCTCCAACAGTGGGATAATTTATTCATCGTAGCCCTGAAATAGATGGATTTCAGCCAGAAGTATCGGTCGCAGGGAGAGGATATGACATCTGCATCATTTGCAAGCTGTGTCTTATTGCTGTCCATGTGGGATGGGACCATTAAAAAGGGATGTCTTTGGTCAGAGATGTCTGGTTTTTAGGCAAAGCCTGCCTTTGTGCATGGGGGTAGCCTGGTCTCTGCTAAGGTCACGGGAGTGCAGGGCACTTAATCCAGTGCATGCCAGCAAAGCAGTTTAGGATGAATTGGGGATCTGTATGGACTGACACAGACCTCTAGGAGCAAATAGTCTGCTAATGCCAGGGAGAGCCAGCAGATGTTTGTCATGTCAGGGTTGGCTGAAGTCAGGTCTCCTGCGTGCAAATGCTATGGGAAAGAAAGGGGGTTGCATCTGGGAGCTGCAGGGTGGCTTTGCCTGCCTTTTTTTTTTTTCCATTTTGGAAGAGCAGGTTGCATTTTTCTCTTCTCCAAAGATAGCCCAGGCAGTAAAGGTAAATGCCTACCCACAGCCCATCAGCTTTAGGATTTAAATTTGCCCCTGCTTTGCTGCTGGAGCCCCTGCAGACCTGGTGACACCTCATCTGGCATAGCTGCATAGGCTCCAGCTGCAGGCACAGCAGCTGAGTTGGGAGTAAGCATTATCTGTATGGAAAAAAAGCCATGTGCAGTGATGTCCCATCTGCCAAGTGTCTTGCACAGCCACGTCATCAGTCAGTCATCTTTGTGCAGTCAGCTTGCTTTGTGGTACAAAAAAGAAATCCTCTTCTCTGGGGTGATGGTTGTCGTGGTGGTGGTGAAAATCTTCATAGCTCATTTCCCCTGGTGCATCATTGGTAGAGGATGTGAAGAAGTCTTTCCTCTTCAGAAGGATCACTCTTTGAGCCCTAAAGGAATTTAGGAAGGGGGGGCTTCCCCGCACTTCAGGGTGTTGGAGATGTAAGTGGGTATAGAAAGAGGTTTGAAAGGGATATCACCATGCATACCCAAGATTTGGGCATTGCTCCTGTAGTCTCTTCCTGGTGAGCCATGCACAAGGCTGAGAAGCTAACAGTGACAGACTGCAAAGTGTGAAAGTGAACTGCAATTCTGCTTTAAAAACCAACCCACATCTCCCAACCCCTTTTTAACTGCAGTGTCTTAACTACTGCAAAACCATATTCTGTCTTTAAAGGCAGTAACTCCACTCTTCTAGTTAAAGACCTGGAGCACTTGGTTGGGTACTTCTCAGAGGAGATTTCTGATGCAGGAAGATGGAGCTCAGGTCCATACTTCTATAGTCTTCCCCATCCCAATTTCCCATTTACCAGAAAGAAAATACATGTGGAAGGGAGAGATAAGGATGGGGTGGTGATGGCCTCTGTGCCACAACCTTTCTATGCTAAAGCCTAGAGAGGGAAGATGATCCTATGATAAAATCTGGAGCAGGTTTTAAATACTGTGGGTTCAGTCCTTGGCTGACATGGCTTTTCTGAACAGTGTCTTGAACTATTGCTTTGACCACCAGCAGCTCCATTTGTGGAGCGGGATGATGTTCATTCTTCCTGCCCTGCGTTGGTCAGTCTGTCAGTCTGCATAGCACGTGATCTAGTTGCTCTCTTCCCATCTATAAGGGCTGAGCAGTCCATAAGAGATCAAAGATTGTGACCTTGAGAGTTGTTTTTGATTCTCACATGAAACAGGAATTGTCATCACCTGATGCCTTACCTCTGTCACTTCATCCCAGCGTAAATGTTGCTTGTAATGGTAACTTCCCTGTTTTCCTTTAAGTTTCACAGTGCAGAAAAGTTGCTCATTTTTCCTCTGCGTGACTCACAGCTCCGAGGTTTTATCACTTTCATGTCTGGAGGCGGTGGGAGGAGGAAAGCCCTTGAATAAATAACATGAAGGCATTTCAGTTCAGCATGTTTTGTAACTTTCCTGTTCCTTCCACACTTGTGCAAAGAAAATCATTAGAGACATTTACTATATGCCACTGAGGGTTGCACTCATTAAAGTACAGCAATACCAGCTCTGGGAATTCAAGCCAAAATTATTTTCTTCCCACAGAGCTAAGCATCACCTACCCTGGCAGCTGTCAGTCAGTCTCTCCTAATCCATTGGAAATAAATAATTTTTTCTGAATCGATGTTTTTATCAGAATTGGTTCATACTCCAGTTTCTTGATCCCACCTCAGCTTTTGCTTCATGAAGGCTTGACTGCTTGCAGGAGCCAGGCTTTCATGGGTGCCTTGCCAGTACTACTTTGGGGATGTGGTTCACCTTTGTGTCTCTTGATGCGTTGCACTTCTTTCATCCTGATTTAATGACTCTCAGGAACTGGGTCTTTCACTTGTGGGGATGGAGCTGTCCTGCATGGTGTGAAGGTTTGTTGTCCTCAGAAGCACCTCCCCACGTGAGCTTGGACAAGCAGAACCAACTCCCCTGGATGTGCAGATGGTGAATTAGTGATGTCCCTCTTAAAATGCGGATGCTGTTGAGCAGGATGATGGCCTTCCATGGGTGTGTCTTGCTATTGAGGTTGCCTTTTAGGGGGCAGCTCTTGATGTAGACAGAGGGGAGGGCACGATCCGGTAAAGAATTTCTGTAGGATTTGGTCCTGGCTGTATATTGGACCTTCAGAGCTGGTGCTAAGCAGCACTTGGGCAAAGCAAGCATTTGGGAAGTACAGAGAATGGGGTTTTGAATGTTGAATGTGAATTACACTTACAGGATCAGGATACATTACACTGACACTTCCTGTGTCAGCAGAAATACTGAAATATTTATCATAACGGGGTGGAAAAGCATTCTCACACACATCTAGTTCTCCTAGTACTACATGGTGATCTTGACATGTGCTACAGAGCTGGTTTATATACCTATTTTGGCTGGGATAGTGGTGTTAATTCTTTGCTGTCACCTAGCCTGTCTGCTTGAACTCCACCTCCTGTCTTGCCTCATCTTGTCCTGACTCTTCAGCCCGTTGCTGGGTTTTGCCCTGGGTAGGCACAGTGGTGCTGTGCAGACAGGAACAAAACGAGGGGTGTGGGTCTGTGCTACAGAGGCTGCGAGCCAGCGTAGTGCTGTGGTTATGGTCCTTATATCTTTGTGAAAAGTTGGCTTTAAAAAGTCAAGTTGGAAATAAAAAAGGCAATGGTGTGAGGTGGGTCAGAAAGGAAAAGTAGCAAGAGCAGATGTTCAGCTTGGTGTAAGAGATGCAAAGATAGTGCAGCAGGCCCACGTCCAGAAAACCTTCTACTAGGATCTCAATGCTTCCCTGTCAATTGCAGCCCTTCTCTTGCATCAGCCTGGATTGCATGAAGCAGAACAACCTTTGGAAAAAAAAAGAGGGATTTTGAATCTTCAAAAATGCAGGTGCATTTTGTACCAGACAGTGACAGTAGCTCAAGCTGATTGCCTGGTTGGGTGCTGCCCTGCTCAGCCTCGAGCTCATTCCCATGACTGAAAATCCAGCACCTCTGTCCCCTCCCAAGGGATTGTCCTGTTCTGAGGGAGCACCACGTCACAACATGAATACCCTCCACGGCTGGAGGTTGGGCATGTGCTGCAGGTCCTCAGGAGCCTGGAGGAGTGCTGCAGTTGGTTTTGTGCTGCAGCTGCAAGGCGTTCCACGGGTGGGATGAATGAAAGGGTGGAAAATACTCCAAAATGGAGCTTTTTTTCTTTTTTATGAAGCATTTTCTTTTAATGGAAGAAGTCAGCAATGGAACAAAAGCTTTTTTTTCTTTCCATTTTACATTGAAATTTAATGGTCTCTTTAGAGAGAAAGGGCTTTATGGCAAGAAAAAGGAAAGAAGCATCTGTGAGATGAAGTGAAAATGTGCATGTTTGTCCCCAACCCCCCTCTTTGCCTGGTGAGTGCCCCCTGCACGTTCAGGGGAGAGCCCTTGGTGTAGCCTGCAATCTGCTTTGCCATTTGTCAAGCTGTGAAGCTGCTGTGGGCACATCTTTGTGGCTCTCATGGTGAGGGCTCTCCTCTCCAAGGAAAAATGTGTTTTTCTGTCAGTCCCTGAGCATCTAGATGAGAACAGCTATGCCAGGTCAGATCAAAGGCTTCAAAACCAAGGATGGCCTTGAAGATGAGTCCAAGGGCAAGCATGCCTGCAGGGCTATGATCCTATTGGCATCATGGAGACATGGTGGGGTGGCTTCTGTAACTGGAGCGGAACGTTGGAATGGAAGGATGCAGGCTCTTTAGGAAGGAGAGGCAGGGGAGATGAGGAGTGGGTGTCACACTGTGTCAGTGAGGAGTGCATGGAGCTCTGCTTGGAAATGGACAAGGAGCAGAGAGCTTGTGGGTCAGGATTAAAGGGAGGACAGGGACAAGTGTTGTTTTAGTGGGGGTTTGCTACAGGCCACCCAGCCAGGAAGACTGAGCACATGAGGCCCTGGAGACAGATAGGAGCAGCCTCATGTTCGTGAGCTCTGGTCCCCATGGGGGGCGTCAGCCACCCCAATATCTGCTGGAGGGCAGGGCATAAGCAATATGGGAGGAATGCGTTGATGATAACTTCCTTCTCCAAGTGACAGAGGAGCCAACGAGGAGAAGATGCTATGCTGGACCTTGTTCTCACCAACAGGGAGGGGCTGGTGGGGAATGTGAAGCTCAAGGGCAGCCTTGGCTGCAGCGGCCATGAAATGCTGGAGTTCAAGATCCTTAGGGCAGCAAGGAGGATGCACAGGCTCACTACCCTGGACTTCAGGAGAACAGACTTTGTCTTCTTCAAGGATCTGCTTGGTAGAGTACCATGGGATAAAGCCCTGGAGGGAAGAGGCGTCCCAGGAAGCTGGCTGATATTCAGGGGTCGCCTCCCCCAAGCTCAGGAGCAATGCTTCCTAACAAAGACCTCTCCACTGAAGACAGGTTGAGATAGCTAGGTTGGGCAGCCTGAAGAAGAGAAGGCTCCAGGGAGAACTCTTAGTGGCCTTCCAGTACTTGAAAGGGGCTTATAAAAAAAGAGGGAGAACAACTTTTTACATGGGAAGATAGTGATAGGACAAGAGGGAACAATTTTAAACTAAAAGAGGGCAGGTTTAGATTAGATGTTAGGAAGAAATTCTTTACTGTGAGAGTGGTGAGGCACTGGCACAGATTGCCTAGAGAAGCTGTGGCTGCCCCACCCCTGGAACTGTTCAAAGCCAGGTTGGATGGGGCTATGAGCGACCCGGTGTAGTGGAAGGTGTCCCTGCCCATAGCAGGAAACAGATGTTGGAAACAGATGATCTGTAAGGTCCCTTCCAACCCAAACTGTTCTAAGGTGCCGTGATTCTATGATTTTGACTGAGTAGTTGTCTTCAGTGGATGTAGGTAGTCAGCTCATCCATCAGATGCACCAGTGCAGGCAGATGAAGTCACCGGTTGGGGTGTCTGTTCAGATGGCTGCTGATCTGCCACCAGCAGACCAGCTAACCTTGCACACGTTTCCATCTCCGCAGATGTGTCGGCGAGTGTACAAAGGGATCCCACTCCAAGTGAGAGGCCAGGTCTGGTCACTTCTGCTGGATGTCGAGAAGATGAAGAAGGAGAACGAAGGAAAATATGAGGTATGAGCTCTTCCTGGCAAAGACATCAAGAGCAAGGTGATGAGGAGGCTACATTGGTTGGGGAGGCTGGTTAGGTGGGGCTTCATCAGTCAGGGCAAGTTGGACCCGTGGTGCATGCAGGTGTCTCCATCTCCACTGGCATGGACAGGAGAGAAATGGGAATTCTTGTGGGGATGCTTTAATGGGCAGGAGGATTGCACGGCCCTTGCGTGCTCCCTCACAGGGTAGCAGTGTGGTGAGCGCCCTAGGGTGCGTGCTGGTGGTGAGGCCTCATCCTGTCTGTGAACTTCTGCGACCTCTGAGAAGGAAAGGCATTTTATACCCTTTGCGTTTTCAGTGGGGACTGAAAACGCAAGTGGTATAAACTGTTTATCGGTGGGAGTACATCAAGCTGGGGTCTTTTAGCATGTTAGCTGGCTGCTTTCTGTAATATGCTGCTTCCATCTGTTGTGCTGGGAGTTGCAAGCAAAGTTGCTGTCAGTTTCATTGCATCTTTAGGGAGAGATGCAGGAAAAAGTGAGGGAAGGCTTAGCAAATATACCGCTCGCAATTCCCTGAGCTCCCTGGGGTGATGCAGAGTAGTCACGAGTACCCTGGAGCAGGTAGGTGCTGGATGGGGGGTATCCCAAACCTCTGTGCGTGCTTGAAAGTTTGAAATCCCCAGGTGCAGCAAGGTGACAAGCCCTAAACCGGCCAGCAATTGGTTGTTAGTGAAGAAACCAAAATAAGGGTGGGGTGAAGGCAGATCTTGCAAGTTGGTTTAATTCTGAGGACAGGGTCCTGGCTTACCACTTAGATGTGCAGCCAAAAGTTAACTGACAGCATTGGAAGAGCTTGGATTGAAGGGGATTCTTTTATCTTCCATCTTCAATTCTTTATAACTGTTGTGAACGTTTCTATTAAAAATCAATATTAAAATCAAAAATTACTTTTCTGTTAAAAATCACTTCTTTTCTCTGCAAGTAGGAGAAAAGCCTGCCTTGCATTGCTTCCTACCAGAGCACTGCATGCTTCAGGCTTGGATTCCATGTCATTAAATAAGCAGTTTCTGTAGCATGCATTGAACAGGAACCCAAGTGACAGGGCTTGTTGTATTTGTTATTTTTTATTTCAGGTGGTTTGGCTCCTTTCCATAGGCAGTATGGTAGCCTTTGGTTGATAATTAACTTATTTTCCAAACCTGTGTTATGATTTAGCTTGCATCATGTACCAGGGTGAGGTGTTGTGGAGACAATTATTTTTCAGAGGCAGGAGGTTGAGTGCTGCTTCCAGCAGGTATTTCTAAAAATCCCTGCCTATTAAGCGGGATGATGATAACGCTCATTATAGTCAGTCAGGCGTAGATGTTACTGGCGAGGTGCCACTGGGCTGGGGGCACAGGCAGGGGCTTGGGGAAGGTGGGCTGGGCTCACTGCAGTCAGCAGAGATAAGGAAGATCTCCCAGAACACAGATTAAAATTGTGCTCCCTCCCTCCAAGCTGTGCTACACAGGCAGGGAAGCAATCCAAGCAAATGAAAGTCGAAAGGAGTTTATCTGTGCTCCAGAGGGGTCTGCGATAAACAGGAGCTTCAGGGCTAATAAGCTTTGCTGGATGCAAACCCTCTACAAGCTCATCTTAATCTGCCTCTTCTTTGGTGCCACCTGCTGCCAGTAATTAGCTCTCTCCTAATTTCCTCCAGGAGAGGCTCAGTGCAGATCCTGGATGAGGGGTTTTGCTTTCAGGAAGGGACTAAGCCTCAGCCTCAGACTTGTGTCATGTAGGAGCTGGTCCCAAGGCCACCCCATTTCTCCCTGGGCCGTGAACTGTAGCACAAAAGCCCGGAGGCTACCATGGGACACGCCGTGCTTAGTTTTGATGTGGGTGTGATGCTCTGCTCCTCTGGGGTTTGTTAGCCACAAGTGGAGGGCTTGAGGGGAGCTGAGAAGGCAGCAGGAGAAACATCTTGGCCATGGGGCAGAGCAGAGGCATCCTGGCTTTTACCCACTGCTTTGTACAGGGTCTCTGGGCCAGGACCTTCAGCTTCCCAGCCTCTGTTCTACCACCAGCTTGCAGGGCTCACAGTGCTAATGAGCTCAGCAGAGCAACTGCAGAGCAACTGTGGAACCCCCAGTTTACTTAAACAGGAAAAAAAGGAGAGTAACCCAACCTGGGTTTTCTTTCTTAACATCTGCACAATTACTGAAGTCTTCTGAGTGCATGGAGATGACAAAGTGCTGTGCAACCTACCTGCTATTCAGGTGCAGTACTTCAAAACAAACTGAAGTAGGGTTGTTTACAGTCTTTGAGAGATCGCCATGTTATTCTGGCAGGGAAAACAAGAGGGACTTTAGTGGGGAAATTTGAACTGAACTGACCCAGTGGATATGAATAATCCTCTTCTCTCAGGTAGTCTATTTGCTTTATAGAGGACAAGGATCCATAAGATGCAGAGAGCACAGTATTTACAGCAAGGAAATGATGTTCTTCATCAGACCTTCACTCTGTGGCTGCTTTTATCCTCCCTTGTCTTGTGGAGGCAAAAATTCAAAATAGCCCTTATATTGTTGCTCCTCCATACAGTTGCTTTCAAGGTTGGAGTTAATATTCCCAAGATGCTGTGACTGCCCTAAATGTTGGCAGTACTAGTGACCTTTTGATGTTCCCCAGAGCTGATGTGGCCACCTCAGGAGGTCAACAACAGCATGGAGGCACCTGGTATCAGGCTGACAAGCATTCATAGGATGGCAGCTGCTGGAGCAGATAATAAGCATCTGTGCAGATGTGTTATTTTCTGTCTCCTGCGTCAGCCCGGGAGGGGTCCGGAACCCGGGCTTAAGGCAGGGTGGGCTTGCTGCTCATCTCCGCTGCCTCTAACCTGCCGGTGGATTTCAGTCTGCCTGAAGACAGTCACAAAATGTATTTTCTTCATGCAGTTGGCCCTGTAGCTATCAAAGGAGGAGGGCATGATCACTGGTGGTATCTAAAGGCTGTGAGATGAGATCCTTGGCTATTGCATAATGGCCCTTGCCTGCAGCACAGGCCTGAACAGTGGGTTACAAATGAGACTGTGGTGGGATTTGTCCATGGAGCATCTTCAGCTTGGAACTCTGAGGGCACAATTGGTTGAGGGGGTCTTAACTTTCATTTGAATTCTCATTTTTTTGCACTGGATTTAAGTCCTTTATCTATGTGATGCTGCCTTAAATGATTAGCCAGCATGGAGGGAACATGGGAGTTCTTGGGTTTGGGTTTAGTTTCTCTTCTGGTCTCTGCTGGTTTCTTAAAATTTGCACCAGTCCAAGGGAATACCCCGGAACTGCTTTTCTAGTGGAAACTCCTTAAACCTTAGATGATTCTCTTCTGCAGGGCAAATAGTAGTTGGAGATCACTTCATAGAGTCTGTTATAACAGTTTGGACTTTGTTATGACTGAGCCTTTGAAAAACTCAGGGCTTCAGTGTGTACACCTGCATGTTGGTTCCTTAAGGAAGTGTATCATTCCTTAAAGCACCAACAGAGCTCTCAATGCTTTATGATAGCCAGCCAGACAAAGAAATCAAAATAAATCAAAGTGGAATTTAATTGTAAAGGGTTTAGATTCTGAAAACTCAGTATCTGGATTGGAAGATGGGCGAAGGCTGGGTTGGCAGCTGCTGCTGTCGTAGTGTGTGAATGTGGGGTAGTGTGTGAATGTGTGTCATCCCCTTCTCCCAGGCCAGCAGCACAGACAAGGGGTTGGGGATTCACCTCCAGGCTGCATATCATTGCTTACTGAAAGGTGGCAATGTCCCCTGCTCTGGATACCTCTGTGCAGCTCACAAGCTGCCACTCCTGCTGTAGGAAGCCTGACTTCCCACTGCAGGGGGAGAGGCATGGACTGAGATGGTGTCTGACTTCTGCCTCTTGTCTGTCCCTGTCCCATCCAGCAAATGAAAGAACAAGCAAAGTGCTTTTCATCGGAAATCAAGCAGATAGATTTGGATGTTAACCGCACCTTCCGAAACCACATCATGTTTCGGGATCGCTACGGAGTGAAGTGAGTACAGGAGGCTTCGGGGGACTATACGACACTGGTGCCAGTGGATATGGGGGGGATGAGCTGGAGAGGGGCCAGCAGTCCCTTGGTTTGGGGTGGCCACCGGCACCCTGGCTCAGAGCAGCTCACAGGAGAGCAAAGCCATCTCTGCCTGCTCCTCAAACCCTCACCACACAGTACAACCCACACATGTTGGGCTGCTGATTCTCCCTTCAGACAGGTCCACACTGCACCATGTTCAGCCCCAGTTCTTGAGCCAAGCACCACCAGCCTGTTGCAGTGCCTTGTCCCGCAAGGTTACAGAGGGCTTGGTTTGGGATGGCTAGGATGATGTGGTGGGCCCATCAGGATCTGGGTGGGATGGGGTCTCCACAACAGATGGAGTCAGAGAGGTTTGACAAAGTGGCTTTGTCACTTGGATGGGTCACACCTAGCTGCCCTACACAGTCTCTGAGGAAGGTGCTTTCTAGTTTTGTGAGACCTGCTCCTTGCAGGTGGCTCCTGTGCAAAAGGCATAACTGGCTGGGTGTTTTCAGGGTCTTTGCTCTCTGTGTATGCATTGGTGTGGTCACAAAGCTGGAGACTTTATGCTCAGGTGTTTTAATATCCTTCTTTCTCCCCAGGCAACAGGCACTGTTCCACGTCTTGTCAGCATACTCTGTTTATAACACCGTAAGTAGTTAAGTCCAGTCAACATGAATAGCGTTGTGCTTTACATGTATATATATATATGTAAAGATTTTTAAAAAACATTTTATATATATATGTAGACAAGTATGTTTGTATGTATATATATACACAAAATATTTATTTTATATATATATATAAAATAGACAGACACATGTTTAACCAGTGGTAATTCCAATTTTAAGTCCTAATACTGGCTTATACAGACAGCTGCAAGACTCTCAGGCAGTACAGGAGTCTTTGCATAGTTGTTTCATTCCTTTGTTCCTTTTGTCACCCGGTAAATGACATCTGGCAGATTCAGTTTGGGTGAGTGTCAGCAAAGAACAAGGGACTGCCCTTTGGCTTTCCAGCAGTTAGACACTAGTTAGTCTCTTGGTAGTCTGCCGTGTTTCTGCCTTCTTGTCTTACACCAAATGGCATTCCTTGTTAAAAACACTGACTTATTACAGCAAACCAGTCATTTTTTAGCTGAAGGACATAGGCAGAATAAGCCTTAACTAGCAGCTGAACCTACAGCCTCCATCTCCAGGAGGGGACAGTTACCTCATGAGGCACTGAAGATGCTCAAGGGGTTAGTCAAGGAGCCTCCCTCATACCAGATAAATGCTTATCACATTTATTTATTGTTTAATTACTTCAGTGCTCATATAGCTGAAGGAATCCAAAACAGCATCAGTCACATGCTGTTTGTCATCCCCATCCCCTATTCCTTGAAGTAGCTGCAGGCACCTCTTATGTTGGATTTCTGTCCCTCACCCTCCAGGCTTGAGCAGGG
This sequence comes from Chiroxiphia lanceolata, assembly GCF_009829145.1. Classification (NCBI taxonomy): domain Eukaryota; kingdom Metazoa; phylum Chordata; class Aves; order Passeriformes; family Pipridae; genus Chiroxiphia; species Chiroxiphia lanceolata. The sequence continues at coordinate 19,022,200 of NC_045642.1, read as the reverse complement.
AGCAGAGGCATGGTGGGGTAACATTGCCTTCAAACCCCTCACCTCCTGCTGGAGGCCCTGTTAGAGCAGGTCTAGAGGAAGGGCACAAAAATGGTCAGAGGGCCAGAACCCCTCTCTTGTTAAGAAAGGGTCAAAGTTGGGATTGTTCAGCCTGGAGAAGAGAAGGTTCTGGAAAGACCTCATTGCAGCCTTTCAGTATATAAAAGGGTCTTATAAAAAAAAAAAAGATGGAAAGACTTTTTATTAGGGCCTGTAGTGACAGGACAAGGGACAACATTTTTAAACTGAAAGAGATATGTTTAGGTTGGACATAAGGAAGACATTTTTCATAATGAGTGTGATGATGCACTGGAACAGGTTGAACAGGTTGCCCAGAGAAGCTGTGGATGCCCTGTTCCTGGCAGTGTTCAAGGCCTGGTTGGATGGGGCTTTGAGCAACCTGGTGCAGTGGAAGGTGTCTCTCTGCATGGCAGGGGGGTTGGGTGAGATGATTATGCAGGTCCCTTCCAAACTAATCTACTGTGAGTCAGTGATGTGGTAGATGCTGTAGACATGTGGGAGCTGTAAATTTGGACATAAATGATAAAGACGTGGTAGATGCTGTAGACATGTGGGAGCTGTAAATTTGGACATAAATGATAAAGACATTGAAACAGGACAAACCTTGAAAGAGGAGAGGGAAGCATCAGCAGCCTGACCTGCTTCTACAGTTTTAGCATTATGGTAGCAAGTGTGTCCTTCTTGGCTCTTGCAGGAAGTGAGCTACTGCCAAGGGATGAGCCAGATTGCAGCCATCCTCCTGATGTACTTGAATGAAGAAGATGCGTTTTGGGCACTGGCACAGCTGCTGACCAATCAGCGACACGCCATGCATGGTAAGGCTGGGGCGGGATGTGGATGGGTGTCTGGCAACAGGAGGGAAGGCTGTTTAGTTGGTCAGTAGAGCCTTGTTTCTCCTCACATACTTGTTTAATTAAAGTGGGTAAGGCTTAACTATATATGCAGCCTGACTATGGAGCTGAACTTTGCTCTTGGAGGCAGACAAGTTCTTATCAGAAAAAAATGTGTTTTATCGACAATGAGTTTTAGTGCTCAGTAATTAACACTTCCACAGAGGTGTTATCCTCCCTCCAGAGTGCTTTGCCCTTGGCAGTAAATTAACTCAAAATTATGAGTTTATAAGAAGTCTCACAGAAGTACATCCAAGAGCATCCATTAAATGTGGATGTAATTCCACCAAATGTGCTGTATTATTTTACTTCAAACGAATTAAAGATCCTTTCATCTTACTTGTGGTTATTTTATGGGCAGAGGGTTATTTTATGGGCAGAGGGCTAAGCCTTGATAACTCTGGACAGTTTTAAATGTGATTAACTGAGATTACAGGGCACTGCACAAGCTTGTGGTGTTCAAACCACAAGGTTCAGGTTTTCTCTGAACCTTGGTAAGCACTGAGGTGTGTTCAGAGAGGTCTTGGCCAAGCCAAGTCTCAGGCAGGTGGGCTGGGGAAGGCGCATGGTCTGGTCCATGGGGCTGGTTGAGAAGGACCAGCTGAGGTTGGTCTGAGGGTCCTGTTGTCCATGTAGATGGAGCGAAGGGCGGACTCTGGGAGGGAGGTGGCTGGGCTCCCTGTGGTCCAGCCGACTTCAACAGGCAATTGAAGAGATGAGTTTCTAGAAAATCAGGCTGTCCCTGTCCCTGCTCCAGAGCTTTTCTGATTATTTTTTATTTCTCTCATCTTTTCTTGTTAAGGTTTTTTCATTCCTGGGTTCCCGAAGCTGCAGAGGTTTCAAGCTCACCACGAACAGATTTTAAGCAAACTGTTTCCCAAACTGAAGAAGCACATGGTATCTCTTTGCTATCAGTCTTCCTATAAAATAATATCACATTTTAATGCTAAAGTAGTTAATGTAATGTTCTGCCAAACAGATGCACAACTGAACATCCTTCTAACCATGTTGGACTGCTTCAGCCACAAAGAGGCAAGCATTTATTAAATGGGGTGCCCCAACCTTGCTGAGGCAAACGGTTATCATTCGCTTGCTGGTCATCATTAGTGGAGGGACTGCTAAAATCTAAAGGCTTCCCTAGGAAAGCCAGGCAGAAAGGCTTACAGGGACTGCAGCAGAAGGAGCTGTTCCATACAGCAGTGAGGCTGAACTGTGTTCTTATACCAGCTGCAAAGCCCAAAGACTGATGCTGAATTTTCTGGAGTCTTAATTCAGTAATTATTAGCTCCAAGTGCTTTGCTGTTTTTTAAAGACAGGAGACACATAAGATTTGCTGTTGTGTTTTGTCGCTCAGGCATGTGCAGTTGGTTTTCTCTCTAGCAGATGGTACAGGCCTGTTTGATAGCTGGAGAAGCATCTGCAGGACACACCAACTGCAGTCTAACGTCTTAGGCAACTGCTTTGCAACACTTGCTCCCTTTTTTTTTTTGCCTTGTCCACCCTTGCATTTGCTGTAGACAGTTGGCATTCAGTGACCAGACTCCTAAAGTTTTCTTATGCTACCAAAGGGCTTGGTGGCCCCCAGCTCCAGGAAAAGCTGCTTATATTGCCATCAGTTCCAACAGCTCTTGCTCCGTGCTACAAATGAGCCAGACCTACCTGTAAAAGTGAAACAGGGCCAGGACAGGTTTTCACTTAATTATGGTCACCAGCAGAGGAGGGAGGGTGGGAATAACACTGAAAGCTGCTTCATGCCTCCTGCTCCTGAAGGCTCTCCAGGGTTGCAGGTGCTCAGCACCAGTCAAGAGCAAAGGCCTGAGTCAGACGTTAATCCCATGGGCTTCTTTCTCTTCCCATCCCCACCGCTTTGTTGGCTTTGCAGCAGCGGTTACGTCAGTTCTGTGCACGTGCAGAGCGCTGTGCATCCAGCACCGTTAGACAGGGGTGATGATGGTGAGGTTTTTAAGACTTCTTAAGAGTTTTCCTTAGCCTGTCAGGCTGTCCTGCTCCTGCAGCAGCCATGCCATGCCATGCAAATGAGGTGGTGCTTTTAAAGCTGGCTTGACTGTGCTCGGAGAGGCTTGCATGGGAATTGCTATGGAAACAAAAATGGTCATCTGCAAGGAGTGAGTGGTTTGGGTTCCTCAAAGGTTTTTGTAAATCCCCTGGAGTAGGTACTAGGCCAGAAAAGCTTCTCCTAGAAATTCCTGTCCAAAGTTGTAACTGAAGTCTGTCCACATCGAGGATTGGCCAAAAGAGGGCTTCATAACTGGTATTTAAAGCAGGGGCTTTGTTGGGAGACAAACCACAGCCAGATCCTCCACCCTGACCCCAGCATTAATGAACCAACCAACCAACCTCCCCCAAAGCCTTATAAGCTGTTTGAACTTCCAGCAGCCACCCTGGTGAAAGCCTGTCTCTCTTTGCTGTCTCCCCCCAGGACAAAGAGCAGATGACTACAGGGATTTATACAACCAAGTGGTTCCTGCAGTGTTTCATTGACCGGGTGAGGATGCTCTGGGGGTTTTTTGCTGCTTTGCTGTTTGCATGCATGGTTGAGCTGCCAGGGATTTTTTCTAAATATCATACTTTGAAGAAAGTGTTAATATTTTATAAGGTGGGATACTATGCACACTCTCATAAGACAAAAAAGTTAATAAAGGAGAAGCTAAAAATAACTGCATGTCACTGATGACAAATCAATTCCTGCTGCCTCATCTAAAGCAGTTGCTGGGAGATGGCTCAGCAGCAGCAGCAGCAGCACGAGCTTTAAACTTGGGAGAGACCTTTCTTTTGCCCACTGGCACTGCTGCAAAGGCAATTAACCTCACTTGGGCTCTGGAAACAGCATAGGGAGGAGAAGAGCTGGGGGCACAAACTTCAACAAATAGCAGTGTAGCAGCTGCAGGCAGACAAGAGGGCTGGGACTGGAAACATGTGAAAGCGTGAGAAAATTACCCTGATTTGTTCAGAGCTAATTTGCCAGTCCTGAGCCAAGACTACTTTATTTTTAGGGGCAGTATTCTGCTTGCACACTCGAATGCAATGTCCAGACTTGCTAATGTTTAGGACATCTGTGTGCCCCAGTCTCAATTTTCTGATGCCCTCTCTTGTCCCTTGAGAGGGGACTCACTGCTTTGTAGTCTTCCACTAAAAGCTGTATAAAATGCAAAGTCTGCAGTAGCATGTGGTAAAAGAACTGCAATGGTCAGTTGTGCCAAAGTCTGAAGTGCAGCATCCTAAATTTGAACTTACATGTCACAGTAGGACCAGTACTGACTACTTTGTTGATGAGATGCCTTAGATCTTTGCTGGGAGGTATAAGGCTCCTCCATCACTTTGGATATCAGTTCACTCCTGTTTGTCAGATTGGGTGCGGGTGCAAATGAAAACCTCTTGCAGAGGTGTTTCTAGCAGGCAGAAATAAGTCTGTGTATAAGGAAAACCACTCCTCTGGACACCAAATGAGTGATTTTTTAATGCTTAGTGAGGCATCATTGGGCTTTCAGACCTATCCCATAAATAGCCCTTCTGAGAAATTTGGATGCATACAGGAGTTGTTTTGTGTGCTTGCAAGGCTGAAAGATGATGGTGCTCCCTCCAGGATAGGGGAATCCATGTGCTAGCATGCTTGTGAGGAAAGCTTCTCATTTTTCTGCATTCATGGATGGGTTTTAAGCACTTTCCCAGCCACCCAAGGTTGTTAGCTTTAAGGCAAAGCCATAGATGAAAAGATATATTTCTGTGTTATAGATGAATTCATGACTTCCAAAGCCTAGCTGTGTTGTGTGTTTTGGTGCAAGGGGATGTAGTGATGGCACCAACCTCTGTGTCATCATCCCATATGTGTATTTGTTTGTGTATTTGAAACAGACGCCCTTCACCCTCACCTTGCGGCTGTGGGACATCTACATCCTGGAAGGGGAGCGTGTGCTGACAGCCATGGCTTACACCATCCTCAAATTGCACAAAAGTAAGGTCCCGGCAGACTGTGTCCCGCATGGGCCGCCCTTGGGCTGCCGACCCAGAATGCCTTGCTGGCCACTTCCAGCCTTCTCCAGGCCCTGTGCTGACCGCAGAAGTCACAGTCCCGAGCTGATGCTGTGGGGATGAAATGAGATGCTGCAAGGGTTGACATCCTGTGCTTATCACACACAAACCTCACCTGAAACGCTCCCAGCTGCCTCTTTCTACACATATTCTGTGTATGTGCCCCACATATTCTATCAACAGGCTTTTAGGGGCAATACAGACAGCAATTGCCATACTTTGCAGCATCTTTCTTTGCTGCATCTTTGCAGCATCTGTCTGCAGAACTCTAGGTGGTGGTTCAGCTGAAAAGTCTGTAGAGGGAGAAGTAAATCCATTCATATACTTCTAAACTGATCAAAACCTGGGTTTCTTGCATAACATTAGAGCAATGATGTTTCTACCGTGAGATCTTTGTGACTTTGAACCCCTCTCCTCCCATAAGATCGCAGCCCTGCTCTGTCACTCTGTGGCCTTGATCTGGGGCAGGAGTGTGTGCTGGGAACCTTTAGGCCAGTGGGATTTTTGGGACTGCGTGTGTTGGCTTCTGCAAACAGCCCCCCACTCTTCCTTCAGTTAAATGAAGAACAGGCTATCCAGAAATAAATCTTGAAGTATCCCGTTTGTCTGCAAAAAGCTGAAAACTGGCAGGCAGGCAGATGTTTCAGCTTGCCTGTGAAATCTCTCCTCCCTGAGGAATGTGTGGTGCAGATTGGCATCCTTTCCTGCGAAACCCATTCCAGACTGTATCCCACCCCTGCCTGCAACCCTGGTGAGGGCCAGCACCTCTGCCTGCATCCCTGCCTGCTGCCTGGTGCAGGTTGGCATCCCTGGCTGGTGGTAGCAGCTGCCAGCAGTGGCTGTTCAGCCTGACTCTCAGGGCCTGTCTCATGGAGCTTTTCCTCCTCCTAGAGGTATTGGTGAGAACTTCCAGAAATGGCCCAAAACGTGCATCCTTGTCAGCACAGCTCCCAGCCTCCCCATTGTCCTGCCATTGCAGGGCTACTGCTCAGAGGCGGCACAGGGATATGTACATGTATTGATGACCCCGAGCAACAGTGGAAAGGTGGGAGAGGAGCGAAAACATTCAGGCTATCTCATTGCAGAGTGGGAACAGCAGCAGAATCCCAGATAAAACCAAAGCAGTGCAACCCACACTCATGCTACCCTGCAATTTGGCTGTGCTGCTATCATTACTGTTTTCTTCTATTCCCCAGAGCGCTTGCTGAAGATGACACTGGAAGATTTACGTGAGTTTCTGCAGGAGAAAATTGCTGCTTCCCTGCAGTATGAGGACGATGCAGTCATCGAGCAACTGCAGGTGTCAATGACTGAACTGCGGAAGATGAAATTTGACCTCCCACCACCAGGTGGGTAGAGGGGAAGGTGGGCAGCCCAGCAGGGACCAGAGCGTCCCGCTGGTGTGGCTGGGAGCTGGGGCAGCCCAGAAAGGCTGGGTCCTGTTGGGTGGAGCATCTGCCTTCCTTGCATTCAGGGCGTACAGAAATGAACTGATGCACAATTTGGGTCTTATTTTGTTTTCTCTGCTTTCAATGCAGCAAAGCCTGAAGAGTTTCCAAGGAAACCCCTGGGCCTGGAGCTCTCTCTCAATCCAGTAGCTGTAAAGGACAACCCAGCAGCCAACAGCCAGAATGGCCGGGCGGGTGAGCACACCCTGGACAGGGAGCCCCATCCCCACAGAGTTCCTGAGGGACCAGGAGGAATGACAGTGGTGGAAGAGAGGATTCCCACTCTCCAGGGCAGTGAAGCAGCAGAAGCAACAAACGTGCCTCCTCCTGGTGGGCGGCCACTGGAAGAGCAGGGCCGGGTGGAGCCCATTGTGGACGGGCAGCTGTCATCTCTTCTGAAGGCAAGCGAGACACAGGCCCATCACCACCTCCTGCCCACGGCCCTGCCTCCAGAGGAGCCTCCTCTTGCTCCTGGCTGTGCCATGATGGACCATGGAGTCCCCCTCCATGCCCCAGCTGAGCACAGCTCCTTAGACTCCTCTCTCCAAAACAGGCCAACTCCTCCTGACTTGAGCACTGCTGAACTTTCCACTACGGATGATGCAGTATGGCAGCCAAATCCTGCTGCCCTGCCAGCAGAACAAGCATCTTCCCTGTGTGAAGATGCAGTGCTTGAAGCACCCCCCCATCCCCTGCTGGGCAGCTGCCGGCGTCTCTCTTGCACATCACGGAACGACGGCTCCCCCGAGAGTGGGCACAGGGAGGCAGTGGACCAGGAGCACTGCGGAGCAGTGCTGCCGGGCAAAATGGACTTGAAGCGCTCAGCATCCAAAGCTGCGTCCACAGGAGAGCTCACCAGCCTGCAGAATGGGCTGGGGAGTGCTGCCAGCACTGTGCACTGGCCCAAGGACAGGGTGGTGGGAGGCAGCGTGCCCATCTTATCCAGCAGCGAGCCAGAGGGAGCAGGGCTGGGTGAGGGCTGCCCCTTCCAGCAGCCATCATCCCCTGTGGTGGAGGGGAACAGCCCCTACATCGTTATCAAAACTGTCACTCCCCTCCACCTGGCCCACGTGACAGAGCAGGACTTCTTGAACAGAAAGCAGGTGGCATTGCCTCTGTCGGAGACTGGGCACCCCCTGCCTGCCACCTCCACGCCACCAACTCTTACGCCGGACCCGGAGGAGGTAGATGTCCAGAAAAGCCTCCAGAAACCATTAAACGCACTGAAAGCCCCACGACCCCCTCTGAGCCCCAAACCAAAATTACCACCACAGGTTGTCAAATCTCACTCAGAGAACAGTTTCCTTTCAGGCTCTCCTCCCCTGGCAAAGATGCCCAAATCAGTGACGTTTTAGTGGAGATGGGGGAGGCGAGGGAGAGGAAGTGGGTTCTGGAGCAGCACCCCTGCCTCATTTACAGGATCCCCATCCTTCAGCAGGGCTGTGTCGGGGTGACAGCACAGCAGCCATCGTATGTCGAGCTGTGCTTTGGTACGTGTGCCCAGCGAGGAGACGAAGCAGGGGCCACCAGCAACAGGAGACACCAACAAATTGGATTTGCGTCTTTCCTATGGACAAATTGGAAAGTGATTTCATGTTTTGTTCCTCAAAGCTCCCTGAGCTTGGGGGAAGAGGCAGGGCTGGTGAATGTGTTGCGTGTTTTCTTTTGCTCCTGCCTGCCATGGGTACCCATGGCCAGGGAAACAGGCATAAGGCATAGGAATCCGAGATGCTTTCTTTAAAATGCCCCATCAGCACAGCCACAGCATTGGTTTCAAAGGCCTTTGTAGCAATAGATCTTTATTTCATTTCCCAGACCCATGGTTGTAGGCAGCAGGATTTCCAGGCAGGGCCACGGCATCCTGGCCTGCTGCTCCCTCTATGCAATTCCACAAAGCAGTGCCCAGCTGTACCCAGTTCCTGCTGCGGCGGTGGATGGTGTCCCAGAGAAGAGGTTTAACAGCTGCTGAGTCCCTAAGGTGTCTGCTTGGTGTTACCCCAGTGGAGGACCACCAACAGGGTGGTTCTTTCCCAAGTTCTCAAGGTGAGAAGGCCAGTGATGAATGTTGAGCCTGGTCTCTTGAGCTGAGTGACCTTTCTGCTGGCCTTTCCTTCGCAGGTCCAGCGTGGCGAGCAGGCTCGCTGCCTTTTTATTGGCCAAACAGGAAAAGGGACTGCTGGCTCGGGAGGCCTGTCAGCATGAGCAAGCTGCAGGAGGTGCGATGGCATCTAATCACAGTGCCCAAGCTGAAGTCCGCTTTTACTTTGAGCAGGTTAAGTATCAGGGTGGAAAGAGCATAGGAGTTGGGGAAAGGGAGCACATTGCCCAGGGTCTGATCTCAGCTCTTCTCGTTTAGACCACACAGAAATTAACAGCCAAGGAAGGAAACCTGGGCATGATGGGTGCCCACATGCCTGCTTGCCCTTCATGCACCAAGTCCTGGTGGCCTGTCCATCCCCATCCCAGAGTGTTGCTGCTGCACAGCCCATGCCATTGGTTGGAGGTGTGCAGGGACCTTGGGACACACCCCACTGAAAGAGCTGGTCAAAAATCCTGTTTCAGCATCTACTGCATGCCCAGAGGTTGAAGAGCCTTCATCAGGAAGGTAGATCAGTGGAAGAAGCAAGAAATAAACCAGTCTAGATGTGCTTTTTGACCTTGCAGTTCAGAAGCAGTGGCTGCAGGTGGGATTCCCACCCCTTCAACAGAGACCCTGAGCAAAAGCTCCTCTAAGTTTCTAAGGAGACTTGGAAAACTATTTTTTTTATCTCACAAGCTGCTTCAATAGCATAACCTGATCTGAAGCCTACATGAAAGCCCAGCACCAAACCTCCACTAAATTACTTAGTGGGGTCTAGGAGTTGGACTCGATGATCCTGATGGGTCCCTTCCAATTCATCATGTTTTATGATTCAATGATTTATCAGGGTTTATTTTGCCTTGTGTACGTGTGGTTGGTTGTGTTTGTAGCAGAAAGAGTGTCAAAGGGAGCACCCAATCTTTGTTTGGATGTAGCCAGCCAGACCACAGCACTCTCAGCTTCTGTTGCAACCCCTGCTCTGTCCAAGGCCCCATCTTCTGCTGAGCTTCCAGCCTTGGCTGTCCTCTCCCTCTGCAAAGCAGGGATAACTCTATTAGCTACCTCGCAGGGGTGTTGTGAGGAGTCAAGCGTTGCTGTTTGAGGAAAAGTGCTCTATGAATGTTCAGTATTTGTGTTTTGAGACACCACTGGTCCTTTCTAGGACAATGGTGCTTGAGTTGTTTTTAATTTAGAGTATGTTTTCCCGTAACTCTGCATAGTTAAACCTATTTGTGTGTTAAAATACCTGAGCAGTATTTCAGGACAGGTATCTGTTGCCTTTTGCTGGCAGCCCACTGGCCACTGGAGCTGACTGTGAAGCAACGAGAAGCATCTGAGGGCTGTTGGTCACATCTTGGCTTGGCTTCTGTAGCCTGGGGCTCTGTCCTCTCCTTGAAGCCTGCATAGGACTCCTGCTAATCCATCTGAGCATTTGGCTCACATGTGCAGGAGCGGAGACCTCTTTCCCCTCATTTTGACCTATTTTCCCTCATTTCAGGCACACAGCCTTGGCACATCATGTTGCTTGTGCACCTGGGCTCCTCATCCAGCATGTCTGGGATGTTTTGCAGTATTAACATGTGAGAAGGTGGTTTGCTCTAATTTTGGAGAGCTGTCAAATGCATAGTACTCATTGCATAGCGTTTGGTGTATGATGTTCAACATGAATTTTGAGGGGGCGGTTCCTCCCCTTCAAGACCTACTGGGAATGAGCAGCAAGGTCCTCAGTCATCTCTACACCTGGGGGAAGCCACCAGCTGGTTTCAGTGACCTTTGGACCAGGCAAACAAAGGCTCCCCCTTTCCACCAATGTGCTCCTTGCTGGGAAGGTCTTTGAGCTCCTCACTGTGCCACCTAAGAAGCTCTTCTCCAACCTGCAGGCCCTGAAAGCTGGTAGGTTTCGGAAGAGGCCCTTTGCCACAGCTGGCTGGGAGCCAGCAGCGTGCATTGCTTTCCTTGGTGTGATGCTCTTTCTTCAGCACATCAAAGCATGATCTACAAGGAGATGACAAATCCTGCTTCCTCTTGTCTGCAGACCTGCCTCTTGCTGCAGACAAAAGTGCAGCCATGGCAGGTCTGTGGCAGCCAGGATAGGCAGGACCTGGCCCATCCTCAGCTCTTTTCACGGGGAATAGGAAGGGAAGGATGAGGGTGGCAGCTCAGCAGGACAAATTAACTGTTCTAAGCCACTTGCCTCTTACCAAATTAACTGGTCTAAGCCACTTGCCCCCTGCCCAGCCTCTTATAACAGTGTCAGCCCCTTGGCAAAAGGCATTCTTACTGTGAGCAAACTTGGGAAAGCAGCTCCCCCCCCGTCTTAGCCCTCACAGCCCTGAGACAACTCTTTGCCTTGCTGTCTTCCATGTCAATGTAAAGACCAGTGTTGTGGGTTTGGGGTTTTTTGGGGTTGGTTTGGTTTTGTTGTTTGTTTGTGATTGAGCACTTTGAGTGGCTGCAGCATCGGTGGGCAGCAGGAACCATGGAGTCGAGTTCCAGTATGGGACTGTGGTTGAGGTCAGGGTTTCTCAGCTGTGCACTTTGAGAACCTGGCTACCATCTGCTTTTCTTTTTAATTGCTTTTCTTGTTTACAGCGTGGAACGCTTCCTCCGTGACTCTTTCTAATGTATTATAATTATTACTTTAAAAAAAAACATTGTTATGTCTGTGCTTTTTTTTTTTTTTTTGCTTTTTTTCCTCTGTGGTTATTTTTTTTAAAGGAAGTTTTTTTCGGGGGAAAAAAGTTATCATTCCTTTTTACGCTGATCCAAACTGTCCAAAGTATTTGATGCTGTGTTTTACATGGTTGTAATAATAATAATAATAATGGTTAAAGAAGTTTAGCATAAAATCAGACTCCATGAGGTTTATTACAGTGACAGAAGCTGCAGCAAGACTGGCTGCCTTCTCCTGAGTGTTAGCCTGGTTCCCTGGGTAAGCTTCAGCTGCAGAGGGTCCCTCCTACTTCATCTCTGCTTTCCTCCCGGCTTTTCTACTGTAGTTAAATCCAGGCATCCCCAGCAGCAGTGGAAAGAAAAATGCTTCATCCCACATAGCCCTGTCCTCTGCCACCTGAGCAAAGGGCAGTATCCTGCCTGCAGCTCCTGCGCATCCCATCTGACACATGGCCCCTTGCCCAGCAGCCCCTCTGCAGCTTCTTTTTTGGCCAAGATTTTCTGTTTGGAGTTTGTTTTCCTGGCCTGAGGCAGTGCTAGGAGGGTTGGGCAGGACAGGGAGCAGGTGGACACAGCTCCTTGCACAGCAGGTGGGTGGGTGGGTGCAACTCATGAGTCAGGACTGAGTCACGTTTACACCAGTCACTGGGAGCGTAAGGTGGGGCTGCTCACAGCTGAAGATGAATTTTACAAAGCTGTGTGTGAGCAGTACCTCTGACATACCTCAGATTTTGTGGCCAGGGCTTCCTGCACTTAGATGACCATGGGGTCACCCATGGCTTTGGGGTGTTAAATGTGAGCAGTATTCTGGCTTCCCTAAGAGAAAGCTGCCATTTGTTCTTAAGCAACATGTTTATAGTAAACACAGGGGCACCTGTCTCTGCCAGAGTAGCACAGAGGGCACAAAGACCAACAGCAATTGGAGGGGCCAGGATTACCTAAATGCCACCCTAGGATTTAAGAGTAGTGCAGGAAATTGGCATCCCTGTGTATCACCTGCTGGGTGCTGTAGGCTGGTATTCCTGCTTCTATCACTGCTGTGCCTCACCTAAAAGAGGTCAAATAGGAAAAAAAAAATGCTCCTATCTTGCTCTCCAGTGTCTTTAAGTTAGCTAATTTACATTAACTGTTTAAAACCTTGTCTGCAACGCTACTAAAAAACCCAAACCTGCACCAGTAAACACCATGGAGCAGGAGTGCCCTGAGGATGCAGCTCTTGGCACATCTCCTATGCCATTTCACACTGGATGCCAGCATGAGCATGGGTGAGACATCCATAGGCTGGAGTGAAACAAACCTTGTCCCTTCTGTGTTTCAGGCACCCACAAGCAGTCTGGTTGCACAAGCTGCTTTGTGTCACCTCCCAGCCAACAGCCCCAGCTGGCTTTCAGGTAGTGGGGAGGAAGCAGCCAGGTGGGACCAGGTTTGAACATCTGCCATGGTTGCCTAAATGAGAGGCACTGCAGGGATTAGAGATGGCATTTATCCAACTGCAGGAACAGCCTCCCTGCCAAAGAGGGAGCGGAAGTGTCCAGAAGGGCAGAGTTTTCCCGAGGGTAGGTGAGTTGTGCTAGGTTTGAGGGATGTGTTTCTTTATTAAACAGCCTTGGTTCACTTGGTAGTTGGAAAAAAAAATGGAGTAAGATACTGCTTACAGGTATCCTTGATTCCCACACTCCATGTATGTGCCCAGTTGTGGTCTCCTAGCTGTGGCAGGGTACTCTCACTCTGCTCCTGCAAGGACTAGGGACAGGCAGGGCTCCACCACCTCCTCTTGACAGCATCCCTCCAGCTAATGCAGGAGCCACAGCAGTACCCAGCCTTGAATTGGTGCTTAATGGGGGTCACAGGTAGGGTTTTGGGATGCCAAGTACCCACTGCAGAGTCCTCCCCAAAGGGAGACCTCCCCTGGGACTTGCTCACCAGGTAAGCCTAGGATTTCCATCCCTTACCCAAGAAGTGAAAGACCTCGGGGTGAACATAAGCCTTGTCTGGTGTTCAGCCTAGGCTAAATGCCAGGCCTCCAGCTGGTGCTAGGAGCACAAGGCCATGGCATGCTCCCTGCTGCAGGGAGGTGTCAGCATGGAAAGTACTCATGTCCCTAATGGGATGGGAGGGCAGACAGCCCCTGCATCAGTCAAGCAGCACCCCCTGCCCTCTCCTATGTCCCCCCAGGGCTTGGCTGCTGCTCACAGGGGACAAAGAGCAGGGCAGTCCCAAAGCCCAACGTTACCAATATCCACTTGCTAGACAGCACCGGGACCAGTGGCAAATGAACTCTGTAGAAGGTATTGAGGCTGCTGCCTAAATTCTAACGGCCTTGTCAGCCAGGGACTGGTCCTCCCACAGCCTCTCCCCCTGCACTTGGTATTTGCCAGTACTTCCTATCACCCTTTCCCTGGTGGAGCCACTGCTCTCGTCATGGCTTTCAGAGAACTACACCAGCTCTCCATTTCCCAGGGCTGATCCCTGCCCAAGGCAGAACTGCAGACTCCCCAGGCTGTGCTCAGCTCTGGTGCCCTGCAGCCCCATATGGCTCCTGTCCTTCCTGGCTCATGAACAACCAAACCAGCAGTGCCAGGAGCTGGGACAAGCGGGTGGCCATTTCTATCCCTGTTGCTCGCTGGGTCTCTGCCAAGCCATGGCTGCACTCCTCACCCTCCCTGCCCACCACCCACAACATGAAAAGCTCATCAATCCCCGTTGTGTGCCTCTGCAAGGCTTCAGCCAGTCGGCACTGAATAATTGATGCTAAGTGGAGCCTGGAGCAGAGCCAACCTGAGGGAAGGAGCAAGGCTTTGTGCTGGTTTAGGCTCTGGTCCCAGGATGTAGTGGGGGGAGAGAGATCGGTGTGCTGTGTCTGGCAGCTTTGCGCCCCAGCCAGTTTGGCCGAGGGGCAGTGTTGGAGTTTGGCTGGGCCTGGGAGTGTTCCTCCTCTTCGCCCACTGTGCTGCTCACCTGCTACCATGTCCTGCTGCACTGCTCACGTGCTTCTTGTGCTGAAAGGGGCCATGGCAGTGGTGGCTGGGGGTTGCAGAGCAGAGCGAGGGCACACAGAGCACAGGGTGTGCTCCCCCAGCCCCAGCAGCCATGGCTGGGGCTGGTACCTTACATCTGCTAAGCCACAGACCCTGTACTCAACACACAGAGAGCAGGGCCCATCTGCCCTGAGGGGAAAGGAGCTGCACATGGGGGCAGCCCCATCTGTCTGTCCCAGTTCCCACCATTGCTGGGGGTCCTCTGAGCAATGTCACCTCCTTCCTACAGCACATCATCTACAAAGCAGCATACAGAGAAAAGAACAGCCTGGCAATTGAAAGAGGCAGGTCTGACCCCTTCCCAAACCATCTCCCCAGTCCTACAACCTCAGCAGCTGAGGAAGCCCACAGCGCATACACCAGGATCCTGTTCACCTAGAAGGACATGGGCACCAGGACAGTGCAGGAGACAAGCAAACCAGAGGTGAAATAGTATCTCAGTAGTTGACGCAGCAGGTGGTTCCATCCCACAAGCATCCTCACTCACTGGCAGCAGGTACAAATGAGCCCAAGATGGTGATGGAGATGGCTTTGAAGGTACACACAAAGACATGAATCTGAGAGACTGAAGTCACCAAAGCCTGGCTTATTGAGCCCTATTCTTCCACATAGGCTGAGAAAACAGGCTCCTCATAAGACACAGAGAAAGGTAAACTAAGAAACTTCCATCTTGGTCCAAAAGTGGTATGAGGTCCCTTAGAGGTACCTGTGGATAGACAGGGTGCAATACCACAAGCCCCTCCTTCCAACCATCCCATTAAGAGCCTGGGCTGCTCTGGTGCCCTGGAGGCCACAGCCTGGCTCCACATCAGCGTCCAGCCCCTGGGATACCTAAGCCTGCAGACAGACTTATATAACCTCAGGCAGGTAGTTGCCTGGGGAAGCTGGTTCTTGGAGTGGCTTTGCTTACCTTTATGGCTCCTGGTGGAGGCAAAAAGTGCCATTTGGAAGTACCACTTAGGCTGAAAAGGTCTGCAGCAGTGGCTGTAGTCCAGAAGGGAAACCTGGTCTGCTCCTCTTTACCCAACCAGACTGCAGGTGAGGAGGATGAGGCCAGCATTTAGCCAAGGCTTCTCCATAAAACTCAAGCCTTTCATTCAGCTACCCTTGCCACTACCATCACATCTCAGGTCTCACTCCAGCAATGAGCCATTGCTGCCAGCTCCTGAAAACTCAACGAAGGTGCTTGCCAAAGCCTTCAGCAAGCACCATGTGCTCATCTGTTTTGGCATCACCATCTCTGCTGGCTTAGGAAAATGCTTCTGTGGAAGCCCTGAGAGACCAAAAGGCATGAGATCTGTTCCAACATTTAATCAGCATCTTTAAGGACTTGTAAGCAATTACCTCAGTTGACTCAGCTGTGATGTCTCTAGAGCCCCAACTCCTCTGTAATAGGGTGTGAGGCTCTTGAACAATGTGAGAGAAAAACATACATTATACATCCTGAGACATGTGTACCTGACCAGACTAGAACAGACCTCGTCAGCTATTCTGTCATTTAAGTACAGGTTCAAAGGTGGCTCTCCTTCATCACAGGAGATGCAGTGTCAACAGATAATCAGTAGGATGACTGAAGCCTTCTCAGAAGTGGTGCTCACACTTGCTGGAGCACAGCACCAAGTTTAGTTTAGCCTTGCCATGACCAGCTGAAGAGGTCACAACAGCCAAATGTGAGCTGATGTGTCAAATATAGCAAAAAGCTTTCCTCTGTGGACTCCTGCAGCTTCTAGCTATGCAACAGGATCAGCCCTTCAGAATAATTGTACATTCTGCTCACCTAAGCTTGTGTCACAGAAGCAGAGTTGAGACAGGCAACAAACTCCTTGTCATAAGGGAAATGACTGCAGTGTCCAAAAACTGCATATTCCAGTCCATGTACTTCTAGAACAAATGTGCCTTAAAAAACTATGGGGAAAATCAACTCCAAACCCCACAATTCCTTCTCCAGGCCTACATTCACTCCAGTGAAACTGAAATTCTGACATTACTTTCAGACTTAAGAAGTTCAGCTAGCAAGCAGACAACACATCATGAGCTCATATATTGACCTTCTGCCTGTCATGGCCAGCCAGCAAGTTGCTGTCCTGTACCCAAATTACCAGCACCAAGGTAGCAAGTGAAAAAGCCAAATCCAAAGGAACAGCTCCACCTGAGAGAAGTGATACAATCTGTTTTTTGCCTACAGCAAAGATGAGATCAGATCATGGCTGATGTATATTACTGCATATCGAAGATCTGTCATGATTCTCCTTCTGGAAACAAAGATGCAGCACTACATTAATACACAATTAATACATGATTTCCAGAGAAGAGCTGTGGTGTCAAGCTTTTAGCACCTTTTTGCTCCCAAACTATCTCCAGCTTTCAGCATGGACTTGACCCTGAGCTGGAGTTTCTTGTGATCTTTCAATTAACGCAAAAGGCTAACCAGCTCCTGAGATGGTCATGTTACTGATCAGCACTGTTTGAAAAAGGATCCTGGCTGCCCTGCTTCTGCTGGGTGCAATCCACAAGGCTGCAAAGATTGGTCTGTGAACTGCCAGACTCAGAATGTTACCTCTCAGCCAGGTCCTCCTCGGATCCTTGCTGTCTCCAGTTCTACCTCTTACCTGACCACTGGATTTCTGAAATGCTGTCCTGTCATAGCACTGTCCTACCACCTGCACCAAGGTGAAGGGAGACCTTGGCTGCTGAAGAACTCTAGGGGCCATTTGCACAAGCCCAGTGTTTCCTAGCACATCGAGGTCTGCTTTAGCTATACATAAAACAGGACTACAACCAGCTACACCAGAACAAACTATCAATATCTGAAATCACTTGAAGTGTACAACAGAAGAAAGCTGTGAAGTTTCAACTGAACTCTTCTGCTGGGAAGAAAAGCCTGTCTGGTGCCCGATGGTGACACTGAATGCTGATCTGTGGACGAAACAGCTCATTTTCAGCACCCCTTGGTGCAACAGCCATGAAGAGCGGTCCAAGGAAGCAACAGTATTTTGCAACTAGCAGGTGCTCAAACAAGCTATGATAACATATGTGACTTGACCAGACATGGAGCTTTCCTCAACAAGCTGGAAAACCTTACTCTGAGGAGTGCAGAAACCGCTCTGAAAGAGAGATGCTCCCACTTCGGCTTCCTGCTCCCGACCAAGCTGCTGAAGTAGTTTGCATTCTGGCCAGTGTCACTAGCACACCCTCACTAAGACGTGCCAGTTTCTTGTGACTGCAGCTGGTGCCTGCCCTGTGAAGACACCTCATTCCTGGTGTTCCCAGGAGCTCCCCCGGGGAGCTGCTTAACCACATCTCCCAGTCCTTCACTGTGACACCTGGCTCCCAACCAGAAATGAGAGAATACTCTCCATGATTAGAGCCATCCAGAGAGAACCCCAGACATCGTGTTAATTCTCATCTGCAGGCCTCCAGATACACCTATCCCATCCTTCACCAAGGGCCTGGTGAAGGATGAGAGAAGTTCTATTGCAGATAAAGAGCACTAGGTTCCTAGTGCAGAAACACCACCAAGCGAGGGCTCCCATGTCAACCCACCCCACTAACTGTTAAGGCTTTTAGTCATCTTCTAGAAGGACAAAGTATCTCTGCCGTCTGCCCCATGGGCAGCTGCACACAAGCTGCCAACTTAGGAACAAACACCATTCTTCCAGGTTTCACACTTGAAACAACTTAGGTTGGAAGGTTTTCTGGGAGCCTCTGGTCCAGTCCCACCATGTAATACCAGACTCAGCAACTTCAGCACTCCTACAGCACAGGGACAGGCGCTGCTGCAAACAGCACACCCAGTTAAAGGCAGGGCAGTTCTTCCCTTGGGCAACTTCTCCCACTCCAGCTGGTATCAGTCCTTCTCCTATGGGAACAGGGTGCCAGGCAGCTGCAGCCAGGGTGGGGGCTGTGCCCCACAGCAGTTCGGGAGCAGGCATGTACAAAAACCCAAGCCATTAGCACAAGTCCTCTCTTGCCCAGGCCAAAAGCAAAAGCAGCACCTCCAAGCAGTACAGGAGCTGAATTTCTGCTGCTTTAATTCTGCTGCTGCCTGGCATGAGGGAGGATGAGGAGTGGGATGGAGGCTATTCACATGGATGCTGGGAACCCCTGGGTGGGCTGTGGCTTTGTGCTGAGGGTGACCAGGGTTTCTGTACCAGTTTTGCCATACGAAGCATGTGACTCACACACCGCCCTCGCCACTCCCATCCCTGACCGGCCTTGGCTGCCAAAGCCAGCACCTCTTCAGGCCTGGGCTAGCCCATGCAGAACAGCTCCCTGCCACACTCAGCTGGATAACCTTCCCCCTTTGGTGCTCTTTATTCTGGATGCCAGCTAAATTAGCATGTGCAATAGCTTGGGAGAGGGAAAGGCAGCAAGTACTGAGCCACCTGCAGTACTGAGCACAGTGCATCATCTTGGGTCTGCAAGTGAAAAGCACACGGGTCAGAGCTCAGGCAAAAATCACAAAGGAGCAGAGGTGAGCAAAGATGGGGTTCCCAACACATTAGCCCTTATCCAAAACACTCTTACGTACTCTAAACCCAAGATTGGAAGCCTGAATCCTTTAGTCTTAGTTGCTAAGCAGCCAGACAGCTATCTGCAGTGCACGAAAGCCCTTCTCTACGTGCTCACCAGTAATGAAGCCACGCACAGGGCAGATGAGGATTTGCATACTTTTACACGCTGCCAACAGACTAGAACAGCCTGAGGTATACGTACTACACAGGTGTTAGCACTAGCTAGGTGCTGGAAGGGACCAGAAAGGCCTAATTCTACCTCTGGAGCACAACACATTAATTATGGAGGTCTTGTGCCAGAAAGAGCTGCCTGGAAAAAAGTCACAGAAGCAACTAACTGGCACCAGCTGAAGTGAACCAGGCTTTTGGATCTCCTCCTCATTGCTTCTTTCCTTCCAGGCATTGCATCTGAGGCCATAAAAAATCACACAAGAACTAGGCTGAAAGCAAGGCACTCAAGGGGAGCACTGAGGACAGGCTTCGACTGGTTGGATTCTTCCATCCTACCAAAACGTGGAGCCAGCAGAGTTTCAGGTGGGCTGGAGGTGATGGGACCATGACAACAACTTGCTGGAGCCAAAGACAAGCTGTCTTGCCCTGAAAGGCAGCTTGTCTTCCCCAATCACCTTCATGATCTACAGCATGACCTTGGTCTGCAGAGAGCAAATATCAGCACCTTTTCCTCCCTGCCATCCCATCAGCAATCCTTCAGGAGCACCAGCAGCAGCACCCTCTGGAAGGAGAACACAGCCATCAAGATGATTTGTCGAGACCATCAAATAATAATTTACTGTGATTCAATCTGTGGCTTTGTACAGTTGCCGGGGTGGGAGGACGCCAAAGGATGAGGGGATGGGGATAAAAAAGAAAAAATGTTGTTTGCCGCAGGCTTGGGTGAAGTGTGAGATAGTCCTTGGAGGGCTCATGCTCACCCTGTCCTCTTCCTCCTCCTCTCCCCCTCCCCCATATTCCTCCTCTGAATCCGTTTGCTTCTTCCTTTGCTTCACCTCTGTCCTTGTGCACTGCACAGTGGGAACCTCTCCAAGACACGGTCCAGTCAGCTGAAACCAGAAGAGGACACTCATTAGCACCCATTCACCATCAGAACCATCGGGGCTGTTTCCATTACTCAACCCTCACATTTTGGAATGACCCTGCTAGTGCCCACAGAGAAAAGCAGAAGACTGCACAGGTCTCAGAGGCCTGGGCCTGGCTCAGCAAAGCATCTGCACATCTGTTGAAGGGAATAAGCTTTGGAGTGATGGGTGAGCCCCGGGCACCTCACCAGACCTTCTGCCTCTGCCTGAACCTCCTTGTGGGAAGGGGCACTGTTTGGCAAGATCTTCCCCCCTCCTCCAGGGATGATGAGAACCACAAAGTGAATCCAGGGCAAATGCAACCAAATTTCCCTGGCCACACACCCACCCTTCCCCTCCCTAAATCCCAGCATGTCTTTGCCTCACTTCTCCCTTTGTGCTTTGATGTTCCTCCCTCTCTGCTCTCGGCCACTGCAGCTACAGTAAGCTGGGATGTCTGGTTTCCAGTTTCTGCCTGAGCAGAAAAAGACTTGGGCATGCTCTTTTAAGAGAGAGGAGCGTTTCCAAGAGACTCTTTCCCTCCCCTTCTTGCCCACACCAGTGCTGCCACCGGGCTGTGACAAGGACTAGGCTCCTGGCAGTGTAAGGGAGCAGCAGTGTCTGCCAAGCCCATGCTGTCAGCTGTGAGCCAGAGCAGGAAACGAGCCTTGAGCTCACATCCCCATCCGGAGGAAACGCTCCTGAACATCTGGAGGACCCAAACATCTGGAAAATCTCCCTTAGTAGTGATAAGTGTGCTGGGCACAGCATTTGGCTCAGCCCCCAGATGACCTCACGTGCCTCAGCTGGGAGCAGAGGGGTGGGGTCCTTGGGTGGTTTTTTGCTCATAGGAAGCAAACATTGCCAGCATTTTTTGTTTGCTGGGGTTTTTTGGGGGGGCTGGGGGGTAGGAGGAAGAGCTCTGCTGTGCTCACGGCCTTTGGCTCAAAAAGCAACGGAGGCAACCACCAGCTGACCACTTCCACCTTCAGGATACCCTCTTAGCACCATCTCTGGATACAATGCACTTCTCTTTAGGACTCCAGCAGTTGTTTAGAGGGGTGAAGGGCCAATCCAGACGCTTGGGAGACTCCCCAAAAGACATTAAGGGCAATGTTCATGCAGGCTTTTCTCCCACATCCCAGTCCCAGATGTCCTTAGATATAGATCTCATCCCCAGTTGCCCCTCTCTCCACTTCTGCCATGGAACGAGTTGGTTACACAGACAGATATTCCCAGGCCTTTGGCTTAATACCAGCAGGGACAACAATAGGAGCTCTCCCTGATTGCTATCCAGCAGGATTGCAATGATTTAAATAAACTCATCATAAAAAAAAATAACAAGGAAAGAAAAAGAAGAAAAAGAGGCAAGTGAATATAAACAATCTGAAAAACAGTTTCTGGCTCCAGCACACACAATTTATAAAAGCAAAACAGCCCCCTTATGGCTAATTCTCAACATTGCATCAGTTCCAAATATCCCAGGGGAAACATCTAATGGGGATAACTCTTCTGAGGAACATAGGACTTTCACAGCAAGACAGGTCTGCTCTACAGCTTTAGGATGAGGCAATTTACATGAGTGCATTAGAAGGCAATGCACCCACCCAGCTCTTCATCTGAACTCTTCTAGAGCCAGTCTGGTGAGCAGGCATTGAGCTGTACAGCTTCAACACCAGCTTTACTTCTCTTTCAGAGCAGCAGCATGGGAACAAGCTTTCTTGGGAAAAGCACAACAAAACACACTTTTTAAAAAAATTCAGTTCCATAGAATCTTGTTGTACAAAATGAGGGGGGAAATAAACAACTCCTTCCTCTCCCACACTTCCCCAGGAAAGTGGGAATTTTGACTATTGCTATTTCAATGAAAAGGTGTTTCATTCAAAAAATATCTGCTGCTGAAATCATTTCTGCTGCATTTGTTTGCAGACGAGTGCATCTGTAGTCACCACCTGCCCTGCTTCCAACATATCTCCATGGCACTCCATCGCCTGCTGCCGATATAACCCCACTGCACCACATCTCCTGCTTCCACAACTCACCATAGTCACGATACCACACATTTACAGTTCATGCAGCCAGGGCCACTCTCATCTGGGGGATTCAGCTTGCGCAGTTTATGCTGACGGATTTCCCGCACCAAGGTGTAGAAGGCATCCTCAACGCCCTGGGGAAAAAAGCATCACTCCAAGCAGCTGTCCACTTTGAGAGGAGACAGTGGAGAGAAGAGAGGGCTCTGCTCCCCAGCAAGGTGTTCCTAGCTCTGTCTTCCAGTAGTGCAAATTGCAGAGTTAAAGGCAGAAAACCGAGCCGGGGAGACTTAATAAGGACCTTAGTGTGGCCCTCGAACAGAGAGCAAGATTGAATGAGCAACCATGAGGCCAAAGAGCTCTCAAGTCCCTGAGTTTCTTCAGCTTTCAGCAGTCTGAATGAGGTCTACCACCAACAGAAAAGCCACCAGTGGACCACTGAAGATGTCAGCTGTTTCATTTCCACCTTTGTGCTCTGGGAGTCCCATGTGGTCCTTCCAGCACTGGTATATTCTGCCTGTAGGTCTGCCAAAATAGACCACAGATGAGGTTAGCCAAGGCCTCTCAGCTTAGCTGACCTGCAGTGATTTATGGGGGTTATTCCAGAGCCTGGGAGAAAGCTCTTAGAAAGTATCACTGCTGCCAGAGCATGAATTACGCATTTCTCCAGGTTGCAGGCTCAAGCCCAGACCGGGGAGAGAACATCCTGACGGAGCACTTACCCTTGAAGAAGCAACTAACCCCAGCCCTTGCACCCATCTGTCTGCAAGCTGGTGTCTGCCTGTTGCTGCCATTCCAGGGCAGCAATAGAGAAAAGAAAACAAGAACATTTTGTTTAAAACCCTCCTCCTACCTGTCTGGTTTTGGCAGACGTTTCTATGTAGGGGATCCCGTAACTCCGGGCCAGGTCCTGCGCTTGCCGAGTCTCCACTGTCCGAGCTGGCAGGTCACATTTATTCCCCACCAGCACCATAGGAACATCATCTGAGTCTTTCACCCTCTTGATCTGCTCCCTGAAACAGGAAGAAGTGACAAAGTGAAGGGAGAAAAGGCATCAGGGGCAGCTCCAGAACAATCCCCACCAGCTTCTTTGTCAAGAATCAACAGCTACGCCTTGCTCCTGTCAAGTGCTTTGTGTTGGGCTTTCAGGAAAATGTAAATGACTATGGCACACAAGTGAATAAAAAGCAAAATAGCTAGGGCACTTTTGGAAATTAAAACTAAACACACTTCTGCTCTTTAACTGCAATTATTTACAAAACAACTTGAATTATGATAATCTATATTAAGAAATGACCCTAAGATAGTTTAAGCTAAATAAAAATGAATTCTCGAGCAGTTACCTGTACTACTTCCAACATTTTAGATCAAGTAATCTCCCCAAAATGGGGATAAAAACAATAAAAAATCAACTGCAACCAGAATTTGCTGAGCTGATAGAGCAGCTTTTGGCAGCTGTAACCTTTTCTGCAGATGCACAGGCAGTATTTGCTCCCTCTCAGTTTAGTTCAGGTCATTCAAAGTTGAGAAACCAGTTGGGAACTAAAAAAACTGTAATGCTCACTTCTTCATTCCAACCTTGGATCTAAAACTAGGTGGGCGAGGATGAGATCTACCACTTCTAAAACTCTTAAGGTCCATTATGACCACAAACAATCCATTCAATTCCCTTCTGATAGATAATAACTTCCTTTGCTTAATAAATCATTTAACTTCAGCTTTTATTTTGCTCATGCATCAAGAACATTTAACATGGTTTTAATAAACTAATAAAAGCATTATTTAAAATGCCAATTTCTGCATTTTAATTTAATGCAAATTTCCATCCAAAGGCAGCTGGACATGTATCACGCACAAAAGAATCAATTATCTTTTTTTAATGAAGTAGAACGTAGAAATGAAGTCTAACTATATGCATGATATCCCATAAAGCCATTTAAATGTTCCATGTAACATCCTGATCAGCAAATGCAAGTACTAAATTTAGTGCACAGGCTACACTTAGCTGAAAAGAGATATCTTCAAATGGTTACTAACCAGGGAGAGCCAGCATTTCTCTGGGGAATATTCTTTAAAAGTGCAAACACAAAGAGCAGAGGCTAAAGGAGATGAAAGCCAGTGATTTACATCACGATCATGATGACTTGAAATACTGCCATCCTGCAAGCAATTCACAGGCACCAGCCCCAGCACAAGAATGAATGTTGCTTAATCCCTCAGGTGCTTTAGGAAAATCCCATCCTTTGTCCTCCAGTTTAGCTAAAACAAGCCAAATTAGTCCACCTGTGCAGCTATTACACTGAACAGCCTGCTCACTGAGACTGAAACAGCTCAGAGCAGCACCTCTGGACTATGGAGCAAGGAAGGGCTGTGCCTGTGCTTGGAACAACAGGATTACTGGAACGGCAGTTTATGGTGGGGGACTGGGGTACACAGTCCCTTGGTGGGCAGTGGACAGAGCAGGGACAGGCAGAGCCATCTCTTGCATCCTCTGCAAGTGCCTCCCATCACAGCCAAGCCTCAGAAAAAGGCACAAGGCAGAGCGATCCCTCCCTCAGCATCGGGATAAACAGGAAAGATTCCTGCTGTATTTGTATCACCTCCTTGGCTCTCCAGCTTTGCAGGGGTGATGTCAGCAAGGAGAAGAAGTGGGATGAGTTACTCAGGTACTGCCAAAGCAGGACCATGTTGGGATGAGGTCCCTGCTTTGTCGCTGCTTCCCCATACACTGTCTTGGGCAAATTACCTCGCTGGAGTCCTGATTCCCCTCCTGCTCAGTCTTTGCCCTCGTTGAAACCAAGCTCCAAAGGGGCAGGACTGCTTTTCCCTGCATGTGTGCAGCTGGCAGACTACAACCTCATCACAATGGCAGACAGCAGGGCAAGCAGCCCTCCCTGCCCTTCTCAGCCTCCTCTCCCAGCTCCAGGGCCCAGCAGAAGTCCCTGAGATCGATTGCGCTAACAAAGCAATTCCACTAATTAGGGAGGGAAAGGAGGGGGTCATACAGGATCAGCTCTCTCTTTAGTCACCATAAACACTTAAACATTACATTACCGAGTCCCCAAAGGCCACAAGCAATCCCTTCAGATGGGCTTTATTGGAGTCACTGACATTAGCCGTCTGCTCCGTCTCTTCCCTGGGGAATGGCCACTTGAGCTAATTGTCTTTGCTGGCAGCCAGTGCTTCCACCACTGGGCCTGATCTAAAAGGGTGGGCAGGAAGGTGCAGAGGCAAGGCCTTCCCTTTGCACAGGGCAAGAGGGAAAGTGCCCTTCCCAGGATACTGACCTGTACTGGTGAATATCTTCAAAGGACTTGGTGTTGTTGATGGCAAAGACACACAGGAATCCTTCCCCTGTTCTCATGTACTGGTCTCTCATGGCACTGTACTCCTCTTGCCCTGCAGTGTCCAAGATGTCTAACAAGCAGGTCTCTCCATCAATGACTACTTGCTTTCTGTAGGAATCCTGAAGGCCATAAGAGGGGAAAAAAGGGAGGAGGATGCATTAAGACAGGGCTTGGGTCTGGCTAAACAAAGGGATGCAGCAAGTGCATCCCTGGGAAGATGCCAGGTCACGCTTGGCCTGCGTTTAGCTTCCATTAAAGAGACAACTCAATCTGTTTCAAAAACAAGAGGAAAAGGAAAAATAATAATTAAAAAACAAAACAAAACAAAGAAACACAAAGGAAAAAGAGAGTAGCTAAGCAGGTTTCTCCTAGTCTGTTTGAGCCACAGAGAAGACAGCTCCTGGCTTGCTCTCCCCATTCCCAGCCCTGCCTCTGGCAGACCAGGCGCAGCTTCATCTCTACCACACTGCACAACACTCGGCAACTACTTCCTAAGCATTATTTAGTCCCAGTTCTAATCCTTTCTGCTACCACCCTGCCTGGGTGCTGGAAGGGGACACTCAGGAGAGGAGGCTCCAGCCAACCAGGGCTTCCAACCACCATCTGTAATCTGCAGGACTAGAAGGTGTTTAAAATGACCTGGAAATCCAGTGCCTCCAATGCATCTTAGATCAGGCACTGGAGGCAATATGCCACCAGTAAGGTTGCAGACTGGGTTTGATGGTAAACCTCTTCCTTAAACATGAGAAAAAAAATAAAATAAAATCATGCTGTGAGCCAGGTGTTTCCCACAACCAGTCTGTGCCCAGAGGGCTCCAGGAGAGGCAAGAACTATCCAGGCAGGTCCTTTCAAGTTGGGGGGTTTTCCCTGCAGCAGAGGCACTCACAACTTATCACAGATGTGAGGAGGCCTGGAAATCACCTAGGGCATCCCTCAAAAGGTTTCATTTTGAAAGCAGGCTCCTCAAAGCACTGCTCCTTCCCACCACGCCTCTCCCCGTGCTCAGTCCCATCGGCAGGGATGCTGCTGGGGCAGCCCCTGCACGGAGGACAGCCTCCTCCCTCTCTAACAGCCATCTCGTGTGGACAGTGTAGCATCCTCAACCCCCAGCAAGAGAAGGAAGCCAAAATGAAAGATATGAAAAAGGTGCAAGTCAGCGGTATGACCACAACAGTGCTTTGCAACCACTCGCAGAGGCTACGGCTGCAGTTTAAAATTAATTCAAATGTCGGCTGCTCTTCCAGTGACCACAACAATGTTATCAGATGAGCTTTGCAGGTCTGCAGACAAACAGCCGACACAGCAAAGGTCACAACAGGACCAACAGCAGCACAGGAAGGGAATGGGGCCAACGCAGCCTCCATCCTTTGGTTCATTACTAAACAACGTCATTTGCTGGGACTAATTAAAGTCTTTCCTCACCTTGCAGAGAGGGCTGTGAAATCAGAGATGAGATCTGCTCTGCCACGACCTTCTCAGCTGTGCCTTCCCAAAAAGTGGACTGCTGACCCATCGAGAATAAGCACCGAGTGATGGGCTGGCTTCCAGCCAACCACTCTGAAGGTAACTGGCAGGCTGCCCTGCAGGAATGTGCTCCCATTTCTAATCAATAATGTAACTGGAGCCTCCTTGGTGCAAGGGGACCCTAGTGCCTGCTCTGCCCAGCAAAGCATCCTCCCACCCCTGCACCTTGGCTTGCGTACAGAGGACCAGCCTCTTGGCACACGTGTTCACCATTAATTGCCAAGTCCCCAGTTACAGGAGGTCTCTCAAGCATACAGCATGCAGATGGAGGAGAGATCCCACACCTCAGCTCAGGTCATCAACAGGCTGCCTGTGAGCCCAGCCAGCTTGCTTACAAGGCAAAAGCATTAACTGCCTTGCAGAGGATGCTTTGCTTCCTGCAAAGGAAGGGGACAAGCTCTCCCCATCATTGCTTTGTGTACAGCTTCATCCAAACCCTGCCTCAGGATGGCAGTTCAGCCACACTGCCAGGTGACCTGGCTGCCACTGCAGGGGTAGCTGCCACCAGCCCACATCAGCACCCTGCCTCAATGCTCCTCTGCAGCCCCCCATATCCTACCCTACCTTCATGCAGAGGGGAAAGCAGCCAGATGCAGCTGTGAAGTGCCAGGCAGCAGAAACAACATCTGTCTGGCATTCAGACTCAGGATCCCAGGCAGATGCTGGGAGCATCCCGGATGTGCTGGGGGTCCAGGCCAAGACGTCCACTTGTCAAACGCTACAGTCAGGATATGATCAGAGGCTTGGGAAGCCCACTACTAGCCAGCTGCTAGAAGCTGGAAGATGAACCAAAGAATTTCTCAACACAGTGAAATTCTTTACTCCATCCCTGCTTATTCACTATGGGACAATGCCAGTAGCATACATTTTCTTGGAGCCCTGGCCCTCCTGTTCCCAAAATCAAGGTCTTAAGGTTTCTCAGCAGTAAAAGAGTAGGCATGAGAGCATGTGCTGTTGTGGGTTGGACAGTGTTGAGTTACAGGGCCAAATGTTTGCAATAGTGAGTCAGGAGGGCAGGAGGGGAGCAGGCATCCAGTCAGGGTCTCTGCCCCAGACAGGGGACAAAACCCTCCTGCCCTGGGGAGCATCTTCTCGGTGCACTTTGACCCACTCACAACCGCCCTTTGCAGCACAGCCTGAGTTCAGTCCATTTGGGTGACAGGCAATGCCTTTGCTCCATGCACGTATACTCTTTTTTGCCCCTTTTTATCCTGCTCATTTCAGCATTGCTGTGCTGCTTGTTAGCTGGCTGAACAGTCATAGTCAGCTCCTGGGCACGATCCAAAGCAGCTTAGTCACAGGAGGGTGGTTTGTTGGTCACATTTGGATGGCTGGCAGGTAGCTTTCTGTGCGTCCTAAATCCCCATAAAATGAAGCATAATTAAAAGAAGTCTCCTAAAATGTATGTGAGGATGGCTGGGGTAGCAGGGGAAGGGAGGTATAACCAAGGGAGCTGCAAAGGCATCAGGGTTGGTGGGACCTGCAGGTGGAAAAGTACCAGGGGCGAGAGGGCTAAAGAGCTTTTGAAAGAGGAGAAGAACAGAATGGGGCCAGAGGGAACAGGGGAGGAGAGAGTAGGCATCTCCCAGGGCACTGCAGGAGTGGGTAGGGTGAGGAGGGTGCGCTGGGAAATGCCATGCAAGGTTTACATTCCCCACTGCCTGTTTACATGGAGAAAATTCCCTGCAGGGTACATACAAGGGGCAGGCAGCTGGAGACAAAAAACACAGGATGCCAAAACCCAACAACATCACAGGGTGAGAGCTGCCTCTGCCCACCTAAGGTCCAAGAGAGGACTCATCCATGCAGATGTCTCCCCAGGGAGGCTGCTCTCCATCAGCAGCTCTTTTGCCGAAAACAACCTGGAATGGGTTTCTAAGAAAAGTATACAGTGCTACTGGGGATGAGCACATGAGGAGAGAGGAGCTGGAGAACAAGGCAACTGCATCCATAAGCAAGGAGACTCAGGAGCCCTTAAATTAAATTCCAGTCTCTGCCATGGACTTTCTAGGTGACCTTGGCCAAATGACATAATAGCATGTGCTTTTTAAGTGCTTTCTCTCCTTCCCGTCAGCAGGATTGTAAGATTATTTCAGCCTTTCTACCAAGCCTTGTCTTGCTTGTTTATTTAAGTTGTAAGCTCTTCAGGGTGGGGACTACACATACAACACCTACCAGAATAGATTTCTGGTCCCAGCTGGGGCCTTTAGCCATTATGATAATAATAACTGGAGCAACCACAGCTGTATTTATACGCATCTGGCAGAGAATTCTTTAGGACTGCAGACAGGGAGGTCATTGTCCAAGAGACATGACAGAGCTGCAATTTGCCTTCCCAGGATGGACTTACTCCTCGTGCAGAGCAGCAGCTGCTACCCACATCTCCCCCAACAAAGGTGTAAGTCACATAGAGGCTAATTAACATGCCACTAGCTGCAGTGATAGCAGACAGAGAATGGAATATGTTTTTAAAAAGTAAAAAAAAAAGAATAGTGTAATGGATATTGAAGACCAGATCCCCCTCTACCCCCATACAGCCTGTGAAGACCACAGGGTCCCTGCTTGCTTCCTCAGGAAGTTTGCTGAGCTAGACAGGTCAGTGCTACCATCCACATTGACTGTGAAACCCACACATCAACCTCTAACTCCTGGTGATGAAGCAGAGGCAGCACTCTGTGAACCACAACAGTTCAGCTGCTTGGCACGTCTCAAACTGCAGGACATACATAATACAACCAAGCTCTGATAAAATCCATTTCATCAGTAAATCTCAAAATATCCTGCAGAAAAAGTCAATATATTTACTCTGATTTGACAGGAGGAGAAATGGAAGCGCAGGCACAAAATGGCTCTTCAATCCCAAACCTTTAATCCCTCCCTATGCTGTCATCTCATCAGAAAAGAGGACTTTTTTGCTGCCTCTCAGCACCTGCCCAGCTCTGCCTGCTTCTGCTGCCTTCTGTGTCATCTCTCTTCAGCAGACATCACTGTCCTTCTGCAGGAGACACAAGTTGGTCACTGTGACCTCTCAACACACATGTAGCAACTCAGAATAGCTCTGCAAAGCAGACAAACATTCCTAATCAAGTTCAGACTTGAGATCAAACTGAGTATGCTCTGGGTTGGAGACAAGGTGGAGAACAGCAAGAGGAAAACATGCAGACAAGACAGACCCTGTGCCCAGAGCCACTTACCTCTATCGTGGGGTCATACTCATCAACAAAATGGTTCTGAATGAGCTGTATCGTCAAAGCACTTTTCCCAACACCACCTGCTCCCACCACCACCAGCTTGTATTCAGTCATCTTCCAGCTGACCCCAGCTCAGGAATTCCAGGAGCACCACCACCTGCAAGGAGAAACACGGTCACCATGTTAGGAGAAGTTACTTTAACATGGGCAAAATAATCCATCAAACTGAATAAAAAACTATGTTTATCCTGTGGCATGTTGCAATCCTTCAGCCTGACAGTCTGAATGCAAACTTCACAGACTCCCTGAGCAAACTTTAAGAGGTGTTACTGATGAGAAGACAGAGGTACATGCTGTGTAAATCAACCCCTAAAGTAATCAATTTAAGAGGTCTGGTTTTGCAGAAGTGCTCAGTGTTGTCCCTGACTTATCTTACCTCAAGATGACAATCATTTGATAGATTTGAAACCCTTGGCCAATGAGGTTGGGATGTCAATTCCTACAGGAGCAGGGAAAAAACATCCAGCCCCACCCAAATATGCTGTTACTGCCATGTCTTCAACCCTCAAGGCTGCATTAAACCTCCAACCACATGGCAGGTTTGAGACAGTTCCTATCCTCCAGCTAACGGTGCCTCCCACTGTGCTGGCCATCAGAGAGGGAGGCCGGCAGAAGAGGTATCCCTGCTCCCGAGAGATGAAGTTGGCATGCCCAACAGGGAATAAAGAGCTGCTGCCATGAAAAGCTCTAACTGAGAAATGATGACTAGGGCCAGGATGAGCAAACTACACTTCTGCAGTACTGTGTACTTGCCACGGTCCGTCAGCAGGAGAAAATTCACATCTCCCCAGCTCCTCCCTTAAACTTCTGCTCCAAGCCCACTGAGAAAGAGGAACTATTGCAGGAAGATTACAAAACCTCAAAGGTTTAAACAGAAATCCATTCTCATTGGACTGCAGGCCCTGCCCTCTGAAAGTCACTCCAGGGTCCAACACTCATTCTCAGTTGCCATCTGCAAGCTCTGGGGAAGGCGCCCAAAATGCAGCAGGTAGCAGGAAGACAAGCTCTCAATTCCCCATGACAGTCAGCCTTCAATGCTGCCTGCAATGCTACTGCATGTGGATTACAACACGCTCCTTGCCCCCACCCCAGATAGTTAAATCACTCAATCCTCCTCCCAAGGCTTGCCAGCCCTGCTCCCAAAACTCTGGAAGCTGGTACGAACTGTGCCAGCAGCAGCTACTCCAGACCCAGACTGCATTTAATGCATTTGCTAACGCAGCAGAAATCTAATGGCAAGGAGGCCAGAACTTTTTGCCTTCAATCCCCACCTGACTGCAACTCTAAACCACTCTGACAGCTCCATCACCCACTCGAGCTGGGAGCAGTCAGACACAAACACCTCTTCCCGAAGCCCGTTTCTGAGCCGCTGTCTCGGTAGTCGGAAGGCAAACAAAGCTCATGCCCTTCTTAGCACCCAGGATCCTAAAGAGAGGCAAAGGAGGGGGTGCCAAGGAGCAACCAAATAACAAACATGATGCCACCCTAACCCTAACCAGGACCTCTGGTTGCTGTGCTGCTCTTCACTGCTGGAGAAGCAGTAAAACACCATGGAAAAGTGGTGATGGGAGGGGGAAAATGAAGTGGAAATAATGTCATACCCTAGGTGCCTACCCAAATGTGCCACTTTTTCCTGGGAAAGTCTGATCTGCCTCTGTTCTGGCAGCCAAGACTACAGGAAAGAACCTAAGCGCATACATTGCTCTGCTCCATTAATGCACACCCTCACGTCTGTGACCTTCTCACATACTCTGCTTCTCAGGGACAAGAGAGATGCCCACCCCAGGCTTCTTATCTCTCTGGGCAGAGACAATTACCATGAGGGACGGTGACAGGATGAAATGGAGACTGAGGAACAAATGCTGACTGACCATCTCCACCAACACTGCTGGACAGGAGGGGATCGCTCCTGCAGCAAACAGCTTCACTGCTGAACACAGAGGGGTCTTGAGGGTCTGAAGAAACTCTGCAACCAGCTCCCATCTTTCATTATAGAGCAAGGAGATCTGCAACCCCCAGAAAAACACATAGTGGCTGTAAATAAAGGCCTGCAGTGGCTACAATGGACCTTGCTCTGTATCTGATGCTGATGCTGAAGCAGTTGCCACTATGATGCTCAAGAAGGACTACATAACTGCCCAGGCCTACAGGACTTGCTATAAGGCAGTGAGAAAAGCCTTGACTCAATATAGGGAGGAAAAGACATGAGTTCTCAAGGAGGAGGTCCTCCCTCAAGACCAGCACAGTGGAAGGCATTGCCTATCCCTTCAGAAGACCCCTAGCCCACACAGCCACACCAGCCTTCTGGTCCGCACTGCAGCAGGAGGTGGGGGCCACGTGGTCACCCATGTCAGCTTAAGGGTCTTACTCTGCTGAGGACCACAGGTGAGCTCCACTGCACAGCAGAGGGGCAGTCACACACCAGCAGGCCCTGCACATCACCACCTTAGCCCAGAGCTTTGAGATCTGACTCCTCCAGAGAAACACAGACCCACATTTTCCTGCTCCATACCCACCCGAGAGGCAGGGGAAATGAGAGGGGCAAAGGACCTATTGCTAATGCATCACTCATTTACATACAAGAACTCTGCAACAGTTGGTGTTTGCTCACCCCATACCTAAAAGGTGCCAGTCTCAGCTAACTCTTCACTGCTCTGCATGTCATCCCTGCCCCAACAATGGCAGAAGAGATTCTGTAGCTTGCAGAGGATAGCAAGTCCAGCCTACTCACCCATTTCCTACCATTGCTTCAAAACATGTCCTAAAGCAGAGCGAGAGCGTGGGGAATGATGGACAGCTCTGGGCATGAGAGCTGCTCAAATTAACGTGTGCTAAAATCGTGTGCTTCCTTTCCCAAATCAACGTGTGCTTCCTTTCCCAAAGGATCCACAATGCAAGCTCCTCACAAGCAGCATGCACACCCAGCTGCACATCAGAACATGTGCAAATGCCACAAAAGAAGCAAACTGGCCAAAGGCTGTAAGGAAAGCAGGAATTTCCATATGGCCAAACTCTGCTAAGATTGGGCAGCCAATCTTATCCTTAAGTTGACCTTACCAACATCATCTCACAGCTCCCCATCACGCTTTTTACTCCTCAACATGGGAAGAACAAGACTTCTCATCAATGCACACATGCTTTCAACAAAGGCGTGGCTGTACCTCAATGCCACATGAACATCACCACCCCCATCACAGGGGTTGGTTCATGGAACAGCCATCCCAAAGACAATGTTTCTGGCTTCCTAAAAACCAGAAGCAGAGAAGAGAGCATGGGGCTCCTGTCAGAGCAACTGTAACAGACACCCCAAATTCTCATGCTGGGGACACACCAGAGGGACGTTTACAGACTGTTGGTGGTTGTGAAAGCTTCTCCTGATGTGAGGATTTCCAGTTTCTATTACTCAGCAGCTAAGACAGAGCCCACACAGAGCTGACCACAAAATAACAGAGGGAAACACAAAAGCACAGCCTCCCAGTTCCACACAGAGCAGGAAGAGAGCTTCTTCCATCTTCTGCAGCTTCTTCCATTCTTCGGCAGATCTGAAAGGTCTGATCCAGGTCAACACCTAGTGTTTCCCCTGCCTATCCAAATTTATCACCTCTGCAGTACTCAGCTACTGCACACCCCAAAAGCCACAAAGGGCTGTCAAGCAACAGCTGAGTGAGATGGCAAGGAGGAGAGCCACTTAGGAGCATCGTCTGGAAAGAGGAGAGCTGGAATCCGCATGCCAAGCCAACAGCCCCAGCGTGGAGCCGGAGCTGCCGCTGCTGTATTTCCTGACCTCGTGGATTTTCTCCTGTAGTGAGAGGGCTCCTGGCTCCCATTCAAAGCTGTCTAGGAAAGACTCGCCGAGTGCTTCCGCCTGGCAGCAGCAGCTGCTCCCAGCCCAGTAGCCAGAGCCACACAGCTTCAGCAAACAAGAAACATCTGCCAGCCTTGTGCAGGAAGGGGGGAGAGCAAGCAGCCAGCCCTAGTGGACACCAGCATCCTACCTCTGTCTTGCAGGGAAGGGATGAAGATGTGGGTGAGGGCAGAAGGCACATCATCTCCCCTGCCTGCACATGCTGGGAAGCAGCATGGAGGCCTTGCCCACAGAAACAAGGACCAAGATTCTCGGCACAAGCTTTCACTGAGCTAAGACCTAAAGCAGGTCTAGGCATCAAGGCTACAGGTGTTACCTAGAGATGCAGCTGTGTCCTGCAAAAAACAATCTGATCTTCATGGTTCCTATGCTCCAGCACAGAGAGGTGGTTTGGGAGATCTGACTGTGAAGCCTCCAGAAACTTACTCACCAGAGGTGAGGAACTCGAGGGGCTTGACCCCATCAGTACATCACATCACACCACCACAGTTTCAACAAAAGCTCAGGTGTCAAGTGAAAGGGATATGCAGTGGGTTTCCAGCACATTCAACATGAGGGAGGCTCTGACACTCCTTCCACAGAATAACTGAAGGAGTTATTCTTTCTCTGTGTCCTCTGTTTCCTCCCATCACCTTGTATCTCTCCCAGGATGGACACCAAGCCAACTAAACAAGTCAAGAGACAGATTTTTGTGCAGCACTGCCGTACTGAGGCCAGTCATAGCAGAAGTTTTACAGCTGTTCATTACTGAACATTTACCCTCTACCTGTCCACTGGGAGTCTCTGCATTTAAAGGCACTGAAAGTCAGTTTCAATTCTGCAAATCTCTTTGGGCACATCGCAGACCAGGCACCCTTTCCTCCAAAGCACGGTCCAGAGGAACCCAGGAGCCCTATGACCACAAATGCCACAGCATTTGATTTTATTTCCCTTCAGCAGAGATGCCCTGCAGGCAGAATCGGTCTGCAATCCTCTAGGAGAACAACACTCATCTCAGCCTTTTACCAGCAGTCCATTCCAACCACGATCCTACTCAGTGATTTCTGAGCATTGGAAAAGTAAACCTTGTTGGCTCATTACGTTGACTGTCCAGGTTCCTCGGTTTGCTCATGCACAAGTCTGTCATCAGCATCACAAAACACAGCCTCTGGAGGGACTGAAGGAACCTCTCTAGTGGTTTGAAATGCCACCTTTTGTTTTTACTCTGGGATCAAAATGCTGATGTTCTCATTGGCCTGCCCAGCCTGACAGAAATTATTCTGCTTTGCAGAAATGACTTGGAGATAACAAATGTCTTCTACTATGGGAAAAAAAAAGAAAAAAAAAAGCCAAAAAGGAACAGAATGGCTTCTTCTCTCCTCTGCTAGCTCTTCAAGATCTGAAGGAGAAGACAGCCTGTCCCAAGAGACTGAGCACAAAAATATTGCTGCAGAGTAAAAAAAAAAAAAAAAAGAGGTAAGGAACGACATAATGTAGGAGGCTCAAAATACAGATGCACATTCAAGGAGAAACCTGTGAGGAAGAACAGCAGAAAGCTGCAGGCAGGTTCAAGGCATTGGCAGGTCTGGAAGAGAGGGATTGCTGCTCTGTAGCAGCCATAAACATGTCCCAGCAGCAAGGTATAAGCCACGGCTCTGCACAGACTGGTCATTGCACCAGGCCCAGCCCTCGCAGTTTTCAGCTGAAGCACCTGTGGCAACACAACCCCTCTGCCAGAGACTACACAACCGCAAAGAGCTTGTGAAGATACAGAAGGACAAAGGAAAACAAGATAGTACCATCCTCACCAGAGCTGCTACCTCTTCTCTGTTCCCTGGCTCCTGCTTCAGCTGTCAGATAGTTGACTAAAAGACAAAGCTGTGCAGTCACTGCTTGTTGGCAGCTAGTGAGTGTAACTACACTGTTCTTGCTTTCCCTCTCAAGCAATAAATATTCTTAATAAAGTTCTGTGTTGCCAGCTTATTCCAAGAAAAACAACCGGCAGAGGTAGCTATACCTAAACTACTCAAACCAGCAAACAACCTAAACAAGTCAGTAATGCAAGAAGCTCATAGAACAAACCAGCTACCCAAGAGCCTCCCTCTGGATAAAGGAATTGCCCACCCACTCCACTCCCTCCAGCCAATAGAGGCCAGCAAAATCATTACACTCCAAAGAAAGATGAGCAGGCCCCTTATCTCAGGAGCTTATAAATCAGGACCGCTCACGCCCACATCTTCGGCATCATGCAAGTGCCATGAGGGGCAGCGTGAAATTAGGAAACTCTGGCAAGTACCGGGCTATGCTTGGAAATCATAGTGGAATCTTCACCTCCCACCATCACCTCCCATCTCCCTGATAACAAGTTGCTCATCCCACCATACTCTCTGCAGAAGAAGCAGTCTTCCAAGCTAACTTCCACAGAGAGAAAGCTGTTAATCACTGCCAGTCCATGAAAAGGGTGAAAGAAACATGATACATCCCACACCACTGCTGAATGCAGACCCTTCAAAAAAATCACAAGCAAATGGGGGAGACCACCTGTGCTAGCACCCAAGTCACTTGCTGAAAACACCAGTTATCTGCATCTGGCAGGGCCAGTGATGCGAAAAAAAACCCCAAAACTAAAATCAAAGATGGTTTTTAAATTATGCCTGTGATTTATGATCTAATAAAGTGCTCTTTGAGACTCCAGATGAGCAAGAGTAGCCTGCTTAAGGAAAGAAGAGACTGGAGCTGTGCCTGAAAGTTGGTAAAGATGGATGCACGAAGGTGTGAACATGCCACAATGCAGGCCAGGACAACAGGGGACAATTAAATAAAAAATGAACTCTTATCTTGCAGTCAGGACTTAGGACCTAGTGTTGAATCCCACATG
Organism: Chiroxiphia lanceolata; assembly: GCF_009829145.1. Taxonomy (NCBI): domain Eukaryota; kingdom Metazoa; phylum Chordata; class Aves; order Passeriformes; family Pipridae; genus Chiroxiphia; species Chiroxiphia lanceolata. The sequence goes on along the minus strand of NC_045642.1, from coordinate 18,985,496 downwards.
TGTGAATCCCAACACATGTGGGAAAGTAGTGTGGGGGAGGAAAAGCTCTCACTGTCAAGATGCAGAAGGCTGTAAACTGCCAGGGCTCTTCTGCTTTCATCTCCTCTCCAGTCTCCTTGGGCCAAGCAGGTGGTTCAGAGGCAGACGCTTCCCTGCCTTGGCTGGCAGCCCTCCACCTTGCCCTGGAAAGAAGACTTCTCCCAGGCCTCTCAGCCTTTTTCAGAAAAACAAATGATAAAACAGAGAGGCCAAGGTGCAGCTTAAGAGAATAGGTAGCTTTTAACTTTCCTTTACATTAAAATCCCACCTATAAACATTAATGGGATGGGTGAAAGGCAGCATGATGTATCTTGAGTATATAAAGAGATGGACAGGTAACCCGGAAATTTTAAAACACGACCCACAATGTAGATGACAGTAACTGTTAACTGTTAAAACACGTGGTACACAACCACAAACCCAAGCTCTGAGCAGTATCTTGGCTTGCTAGTCTCAGTACCAAATTGTACTGATTTTCCCACAAGACATAAGGTGCAATGACTAGTAACTTGGACCAGATGAATATGCAGTGCCAGTGTAAGTGGATCTACGTAATTACAAGGACAGAGAATATCAGGCTTTGGGGAAACTGCTGCCTGGTAATGGCATGGAATTGCAAGAGATGCTGTGTTCAGGCTGGTTTCCTAAGGAACCTGGTATCTTCTGCCTGGTCCTCTTGGTGATGAAAGGAGCAGCTGCAGGCAAGCTTCCAGGGAAAGGTACAGCCTCTCCCATGACCCACCAGTCCTGTCATCATGCAGGTTGCAGCCATCTGGCTCTCTGTTGCAACAGCATAAGAAGGGACAATTTCAGATCTCACCACTAAGCTGCAAGAGATGGAGCACCCACTGCTAGAGTTGGAGGTGGTGGCCATGCATGAACAGAAACACCATCCTCCTCACTGTAGAGACAGGCAAGGGGATGCAAATAAGTCAAGGGACTGGCCCAAAGCCATCAGTGGGTGGTAAAGCTGGGAACTAAATTCAGGCAATGTGACTTCCCATCTGGGGTCTTCACCTGAGACAAAAAGCTCTCAGTAAAGGTTTTGGATGGCAAAGCCATTGGTCTCCTGCTGGGTCTTTGTATTGGGCTGCCAGAGCTGGCAGCTCAGCTCCAGCCCAGCTTTCCTAGGCAGAGACAGTTGGGGAAGCAGGGTACATCAAACAGGAAAGCCCAGAGTGCTGAAAAAGGGGCCCTGCTCTCCAATTATCCTGATGAAATCACAACTGGGTCATGGGAAATGCAGGTAGGACTGGGAGCAGAGGGGCAGGCTGAGCATTGCTCCTGTTTCCCCTCACTCAAAGCCAACTGCAAGAAAGGGGGAAGTCACTGATATAAGATGGCCTTGTACATCACTTAAGGAAAGGGCCAATCCCAACCTGAACACCACTGACGTATATCAGACCAAAAGAAGTACCCTGTAGTCAGGAAAGGCACTCCCGCTATGAGATTTCTGTTCTCCTCTCCTTCCCCATCCTTCCTTATTCCTCCCAAACAACTGTTGACAAGGAAAAATTAGGAAACTGGTTTCAGGAAATGCATCCAAGCCATTTTTGCTGAGAAGAATTTGCAATGGAAATAGGTATGGCTGTTCAGCTTCCTGCTTGCTTTAAATCCTAACACATGTATCTTCACAGCAAATACGTGGATAAGAAAACAGCATGGCTGCAGCTGGAAAGTTTCAAGAATGATTTTGATAATGTTTTTAGGTGTTTGTTTGTTGTTTTTTTTATGTAAATATTTAATGGATAAGAGACTTTTTAGAAAGCAAGGTTTTGGAGCAAAATAATATTACAAAAGTAGTGGTGAGCTCCAGTCTCCAGGAATGGAATGGTGCATACAGCACATATCTTATCATATTACAGCTGTTGCAGCAGAAGGGTCCGGACAACGAACCAGCAGCATCAAATTTGGGTGATAAAAAGGTGGAAGTTGTTGGCCAGCAGCAGAAAAGCAGACAAATGAGTATCTTGGGACAGTAGGTGCCCAGTCTGCTCCTGCCCACATGACACACACGCCCTAGATGGCTAACCAGCTTCCACAGAGAAATAGGATCCTCTGGGAACAGCTCAAGTCTCCCTAGTAAAAACACAGAGCAGGAGTGAGAGGGATCCCCCTCTGAAGGGACAGCCAGCCCTGGCTGTGCTGAACTCAACTGTCTCTTGGGGTATGCTTTGATTAGTCCTCAAGTTGGCTCCCCCAGTTTCCCTGGACAGCACTTAGGATCTTGGAAGAGGAAAAGCAAAGTCAACCCCCATCCGTCCTCTCTCACATGTGGTATATCACAGGCTGTTAAACATATTTTTTTCAAAGCTTTTTCTCTTCCAGGGAAAGAACTTTTCTTCTTCCTTGTTTTTCAAAATAGAGGGTAAAGCAGGACAGGTGCAACAGCATCATCTCCCCAGGCTAGTTGTGGGTGAGGGACAGTCCATCTTGGGATGAGGGACAAAGACTGAGTTTCCTTATTGCACTTCCATTCCCAATGGGACATCAATAAAAAGCTGTTCAAAACAGTTCATTCAAAAACAGAGCTCAAAAGAACAGCCAAGATCAGATACTTCCAGAATGTCTTTTATTAGTAAGCCTTTTAATTTACACGATCATCCTCTCGCATTCATTTAGCCCTTGCAGGCACACACCCTTATTTATTAGCAGAGCAGGGATGAAGAGTAAGAAAGCACCACAGCAAAAATCAAACCTGCAGGGCTCACTTTAGCAAATCCAGAAGCAGCTGGGGAAAATGCATTAGAAAAGCAAGTGAAGGGGCATCTTGGAGCCAAAGACAAGGTGACAGCAGAAAGAGGAGATAAAATGAAGTGAGCAGGCACCTGCTGCTGGGAGCCTGTCCCTGCTCTCCTTCCCACCACGATACATTATTTGCAGGGTGACACAATGCTGTAACAAACATGAATATGCATCGGTAATTATGCAGCAGATATTCAGGGGCATGTTGCTGATTTATGGACCTGGCAGCTGCAACCTAGAGCGATGGGGCAGCAAATGCAGCTGGCACAGAAGTCCACAGAAGACCTTCAAACCAGCCCTTCAACAGCCATGGTAAATGAATTCATCATGACCAAGTCTGTAGCCATGCAGAGCCAACCAACACATTGTGCGTGCAATACTGAGCAACACTGACAGAAACAGAGAGGTCCAAAAGGTGCAAGAATTAAGTTTGGATCAGCAGATTTTATTTAAAGTTAGGGTCCTGGATTAACCGAGCCTCACTTTGCTGCTCGTGGTAAATCTCAGCCACAATACCCTTAATAATGTGATTCTCATATCCTGGCCCTCTGCAGCAGTCTGGATTTAAAAAAAAAATTCAAGCAATGCTGCTGTGAGTTATTTAAACACAACACTGTCACAGCACAGGCCTGCTACAAAAAAGACTGAATATGTACAGATTGCTCTCCATGCTGAAAAGGAAGGAATTCCCCTCTTCTGGAGCTGGAGTAACAAAGGGACACTGGCAGAGACTCATCCTGCCTGTCTTGCAAGGATCACAGTGTGGACACAGAAGACATACTCCTTCAACTCTAAGTAGCCTTCACACAGGTTCATATATTCCACCCCCCAGCAACACACAGAGCTGCAGATCAAGGAAATAGTAAATCCACCCTGCAATGAAGAATCCACAACAATTAAGTGACTTGCTGACAGTCACACAGGAAACCTATGGTAAACCTGGGGATTTCTGCTGCCCCACATTCAAGCTTCTGTCCCAAGACTGTCCTTACCAATGGCTGCGGTTGAGTGTGCAGGGGACAGGAACACAACACCTATGCCACCACCTCCATTACAGCCTCCAGCATCTGCTGGCAGACCTGCACAATCAGCAGAAGCCGGGTGGGTTTCCTTCCAGAGCTTCCTTGGAAGTCCACAGTGACGACAACATGCAGGATTTGGGTGGGCTCACAGCCAGCATCCGCAGAGTAACTAAGGCTGAAAAGAAACCACAGAAATGCAAGACACCAAGCCTGTGTGAGATGTGGCCCTACCTCAACACTGAAGCCCAACAAGCTGATTAACAAATAAGCAAAGCCTCTGAAAGAAGAAGAGTGATTGAGCTCCCTCTGATAATGCCTAAAGGTTTATCAGAGTATAACCACATTATCTTAAAATCCCCTCAGTTGAATCCCATTCCCTCAGACACCCTGGTAGAGGCAATGAGTAGATCCAGATATGGCTTTGGCACTGCACTTGAGATGACCATAAAGCTTCAGAGACCCTGCCCTACCTCTTTGACTCAATTTAGGTGTTTCTCTACACAGATCAACAATTGACAGAGAAAAGAGTTCCACAGGGCTCTGATCCTCACTCGGACCAGCACAACAGCATGGGCAAACGCTCCCTCCAGCCACATGAAGCAGAGTTGCTTGTTTGAAAGAGGTACAGACAGGAAGCACACCATGTCCTGAGCTTGAGATGACATCTAGCTGTGAAAAAGAGTCAGAAAGTCCATGAAGTGAACGGACAAAGAGATGCAAGGGAGCTTCGACACAACATCCTAGCTGCAAACAGGAAGAAAACCTTGAAATCTTTAGAGAGAGAATGTCTTTAGTAGGAAAAGTCAGCCAGAGACCAGCACTTGCCCACAGTTGGTTCTACCATGGCAAGCACCTGGGGACCAGACACAGCTGGCACACACAACACCCTGTTCTTAGCACCTGGTTTCTCCTGACAGCATAAAAAGAAAGAGACCACGCAAAGTACAACCCAAAACATCCACAGCATGAGCTGGAAGAGTCACTGCTTGGGAAAAGTAAAACAGGGTAACATGATCCTGCAGGTGTCCTTCTAGCTGAAGCATCCTTTTGTCAGGCATGACAATGGACCTTCATCACAGATCAACCTCTGCTCAGCAAAGTCCCCAGGTAAATACCACACAGCAGCAAGAAAAGGTCATGGGAAGGAAGGAGAGAAGAAGAGCAGGAGATGCCCAAACTACAAACATCACTTCTTTTTATATATGTATATATGACTTCCCTTTTCATTTCCTGGTGTCTAGACATCTCCCAACTAGCCTCTCAGACCTTCTGATCCTGCTGCCCAAGCACAACTCTGCAATGCTGGGGGAGCACATGTTGCAGAGACGTTTAAAAAAGAAACACAGCAGCATCCATTGGATTTATTCTTGTACTTTATGAGGCTCATGCAAACAGTTCTGTATTTGACCTGAAAAAAATAACCACAAAAGGCAAACGTAGAACTTCAAAGACAACTTTTCCTGACAGCCCTAAGACATTATCTGTGTGTAATATGGATAAAGTGCAAGCTTTTATAGCTTACCAAAGGAAGCAAGAGGACAGAACAAGACAAGGAGTAAGAACCAAACATGAGTCCCAAAACTGAGATCTCACCTTGAAGGTTCACCTTCAGGAAAAGGTAAAAAGTAATGTCCTTGCATTGAATCCACTAAAGACAAGACAGTCAACACTAGCTGAGGACCTCACTTGGTCTATTTTAATTTTCAGCCTTAGCCAGTCTGGAACATTTACCCCTCCCTGCATCTTGAGACAGTAGCAAGGCAGACTGACATTACCTGTGAAAGCTACAAATATACCTTCATTAAGCCAGGGAGGCAAAGAGAGTGCCTATGGAGCAGCTATAAAACTGAGCCATCATAAAGCAGAACAAGGAAGAAGGTGGTAATTTTCTCCTCCCTGGAGGTCTGGCTGCCATGAGGAATTGCATATGGTGCCGGTGAGTGCTGGCACAGAGAACTTGCTCCTGGGATCACCAGCTGAGTGTCTTCCCAGAACCCTCTACTAAGATACACAGAGCCTTCCTAAGGAGTTTCTGCAACAGGAGTGACAAAAATAAGCCTCCAGTCTCTGGTTCATCCAGCCTTGTGGAGGTACAGGTGTCTGTTAGACAATGCTTCAGGACCACAGTGGAGGAACTGCAGCAGCAAAGATCAAGCTGACTCAGTTCTTTGGCTTTGGTTTAAAATATAATAAATAAAGAAAACAAAACCTTAACGTCCCTTCAGCCCACTGAAAAATCCAAGCATCTGCCTTCAATTCCCCAACGTATAGTAACACAACTTTATTATTATAAGTAAAATTATTATATTTTCTGTATGCTACTACAGTGTGTGTGTGTGTGGGGGGGAAGATCTGTTATATGACCTACATCACTTTGCAAATCACTGATTGTGGGGCGTATTTCATGCTATCACCCTTTGCCATCAGCCCACAGCAAATGAATCCTGACCTTTTTTTCTACTGGTCATCCCTGTGTTCAGCATCTGCCCTCATAAGTACCAGCAAAGACACAAGAACTGAAGCTCTGACACTTAAGCCATGATGTTTGGAAAGGGGGTTGAAAGCTGGACCTCAGGACACCAAAAAGCTCACACAACTACCTCTTGGGCTACAGCAAATACCACTAAAAGCAGCTCCAGGAAGGGCTGGTGGGACATAGAGGTAGACTGTGCACCAAAAGACCACAGCTTGCTCATACTGGTGGCTGCATCTCTTTTCACACCTTGAGGCTTTTTTTGGTATGCTACTATAAATACGAATTATAACAGCTATGAAGTCACTGTTCAAGTGGTAGGAGCCTGGTCCTACGCATGGTCTGAGGTTCCTCTCCAATTCTGCTCACCCACACGCCATAGAATTTGCCCATGGTGCCTTTGCTGACCATTCAAGACAGCAAGAATGAGTAATGCTGAATGTCACAAGGCTGTTGGGTTTTATTTCTTCCCCCAGTAGTCTGGAAAAAGCAAGCAAGAAAATGGACAGGTGATGTGAACCAGCACTGTTAAAGATGACCCAGGCTAATAAGATGATGCAAACTTCCTGGCTCTTGTCACGACCCCATCTGTCTTGTGGGCTTTAACTTGGATTAAAAAATTGCACATAAGTTATGGAAATTATCCCTCTGAGGAAACAGTCACTGGGAATAACTACAGAAAATCGTCACTTTTGGACAAGAACCTCTTTCAGAGTTATGGTACTTTGGTGCGTTTTTTTTCCTTTAGGGAGTAGAGAACCACCACAGTATCTGCAGTCAGAGGTTCTACTTCATGAGTCCATAGCTCCTCAAATCCTCAGAACAATAAAATTCTCTTTCCTTAGAATACATTCAGAGATTAAGCTTAAACTCTGAATTTTTACAATCTTGCCAATACTGTGAGATCTCAAATGTGATCATGTGCTCTCACAGGAGCCTGACAGAGCGACAAGCCACCAGTGAGATTTTGGGAAGGGGTGACATGCTGATAAAGCCTCCCTCTTCGTCTGAGGGCAGTAGAGCTCACCAGTGCTGTTTCTCAGGGCTCCTAAGGCACATACAACAGTTTCTCACTCTTGGACATCATTCGCACCTACCTAGAAATAAAATGCTTTTTGATTTCCCCCGTAAAATCCTCTTATTTTCAGAAAGCAACTCCCTGAGGACCAAGTGTGTCTCTACAATGAACCTTCAAGGCCACAGCATGATGTAGTGGGTATGATTCCTACATAGCTCTCATTGTTCCCACACAGAAACTTCAACTAGAAAGGTAAAATTAAATTAAAAAAAATGAATCAAGTGTTTGCAAAAAGCTGTTTTTAAAAACAGAAAATTCCCACAGAAAACCACCATCTCACATGCCAAACCAGCCAACTTTAACGTGAAACACCACTTAAGCAAAACAATGCTGCAGTGTTCTGTAGCAAGAGTGTGAGTGTCTTAGCACAAGAGGAAAATTTATATTTCAACAGCAATGAAAGCAAAGAGCTCTGAGAGATGGAATTTGCCAACAAGCTGGAATTTGTCAACTTACCCTCATAATCCATTCTTAAAAACTTGTGGTGAAGGTTGTCTCATTCTAAATTAATTCCTTCCATCCAAGGTTGATTACAGTCTAGGATCTACTAATCACAAATATTTTATCACCCCACATAAAAATTATTGCCTTTCACCTGTACATCTAAGATAGGACAGAGAGGGTGCAAGACCTGCACTGATGAAAAGTATATTTAAGGTTAGTATTTCTTACCCAAATGGAGATCTTCCACAAAGAAGCTGTTCCAAGTGGTGGCTGCCATTCCACAGGTTTCATTTGCCCTTACTTCCACACAGTTTTGATTAAACTCAGGACATATTATGTCAACTCAAACAGGAAATCTGATTTAACTTAGCAGTCAAAAACCCTGATCAGATACATGAATTCATGTATTTGGCCTTTTTCCCCCAAAAAGACTTCAAAGTGGCTGCAAGGTCTGAAAACTCCACCAGTATGACTAGCCAATAGTATGACTGTGAAACACAGCTGATGGCCAGTCTGAGTTTTATAGGGTGACAACTCCTCCATGCCACTTTAAGCAAGTGCTTCCTTTATTCTACAGCACTAAAGGAATTGTTGCTTTTGAAGAGCACAAAACATAAGTTCAGAGAGTATTCTGGAAAACACGATGAACAGACTTAATGAGGTTTACTCCAAGTTTTGCCACTGTACCTAAAGATGATGTGTGCTCTCTAGGTCTCACCTAGATACCTTTTTTTGAATGTGTACTAATATGGAGGCAATTTATCCTCTGAAGTAGCCAATTTTCATCCAGTAGCTCAGGAGAGAAGGTGCAAGATATTTCCATGAGCTGTGTCGGTGCCTGGCACAGCTGTGACAAGCACACTTCATACAGCCCTCTTGAGATAACGCTGCTGTAGCTAAACGAGGTGGAGAAAAAATATTTACTTGCAACACACCAGGTTCTGGTTCCTTTGACAACATCCCATGGTGTGAACTGGGCTGCTCTTGCACACTCTGGAGGAAGGCAGGACTAGCATGTCCCAGTCACCGCCAAGCGAGTGTGGGAATTCAGCAGGAAAGAAGGATCATGCCACTCAGCTGGGCTGGCATCCACTTCAGCCAGACCCAGCTTGCAGGCTGGGCAGCCGCAGGACTACGTATTGTCTGTGCCTTGCCCGCAGCAGCTGCAATGCCAGCGGACAAAACCTCCCACAACCTCTCTGAAGCTGAATTTGCAGCAACACGTTGTTGCTTAAGGAAAAAAAAAAACACCACAACATGCTCATTTCAAAGTAGTCAGCTGGTGAGGAACAACAACAAGGCGAGGGAAAAAAAAAAACCAACCAAACAAAACCACCTAGCACGACTTCCCTTTCTTTCTCTCATACGAAGTTGAGAAGCTTAAATTAATTGCAAACTCATATTAATTGCAAAGCATGAGAATCTGAGCAAATATCCTCCTTGGGCAACCAGGGCCAACCTCGGGAAAACATTTGCATCTATGGGATGTGCGAGTTGTGTAACCAACAAAATATCAAGACACATAAGGCAAGGACCTTTCACTAGGCTCTACAGAAACACACTCGCAACTCTGCAGTGCTGACTCAGGCTAAGACAAGCTGCTTCAGTTTTCTCTCCCTCACTTTAGCTTTCACAGGGGAAATAATACCAGCTGACTTCATACCCAGTCTGAAGCCACTAGACAGTATTTGCAGAGCTGAATTAGAAACCAAAGCAGCCTTTGGTGGACTACTGGAGAACTGGGCTCCCTGCGATGGGAGTTGTCTTCCCACTCTAAAGGTAAAATCTTAAGGAAGTTGTTGGTACAATATGGTTGGCTCTGCCCTGGACACAATATGCAACCTGATCGTATTACACAACTTCCCATGCCTAAGGCTCAATATAGCCCTGGCTTCCCAGATTTAGTTACATATGCGTGTTATTAGGGAGTTAGGAAAATTAGTTAGGAAGGTTATATTGTTACAAAACCTTTGTGAAAGGGATTGATCCTGGTTTCTCCCACCAGCTTTGAAAGACCCGTATGTGCGCCTGTTTAACCAGGACAGCAAACAGCCAAGTGACACTGCTGCAAATCTTCCAGAGACCTACAAACCACCTCTTGTTGACAAGACAACCAGCATACTGTTGGTGGCAAAAATTAACAAGTAAAAAGCACTGTTTTGCCAGGGTGCATCCAACCAGCAGCAGGTTGATTGCAGCAAAAAGCCGGTCCTAGGCACAATACCTCTGCTGCAGATGGGGCTCAAAGTTTTGCACCTGAATAACAGAGTACAGCAAGGCATTGCAGCTCTCCCTTTGCAACCTGTTTTGCCACACAGAAGGAGTAACAGAAGGAATTACCTTGGGTGAGCAGGAAAAAGGGACAGGCGCATGTTCGCCATTCGGTGCCACTGACGATGCACTTTTGACCAGGCAAGAGGCCACGTGCAGCAGAAATGCAGAGAAGCTGCCAGGACCAGATGCTGTGCCAGGTGCCTCTCTGTTGGGGCGCTCTTCAAACATAGACACCGTTTATTGTACCAAAGTTCAGAGGGAAAGGACAACAAGTAAAGAAAGTACCAGAGCAAAACATATGTTGTGGGTCCTAACTACAAGGCCCTGATACACCTTCCTCACTGAATCAAAAGCCTCCTGATGGTTTTCATACTTGCCCTCTCTGTTTCCTAGAAGCACAAGGTGAAAAGTACAAAAGCTTGTCAGGGACACATGTAGCCAGAAAAGACAGCAGGGAGAGATTAAGATGCATTGTGAAGTGAGGAAAATACACTATCTAATGGAATATAATGTATTTTTTTGTCTTTTTCTGTAGCATAGTATGTGGGTTTCCCACCTAGGCCCAGCTAGAAATTTCCCCCGATAAACTCCCTGCTGTTGTAAGTTTGAAATGTCTGTAGTGCACACAGAAGACTTCCAGCGACTCTTCAGAGCTAACCATTATTTTATGGATGTTTGTACTGATAGGAATTATAGCATGAGTATCAATAACAAACAACATTGGGGTATAAAACTGACTCTTTTTTTCTTCAGGGTTCTAGCATTAAATCATGCTGATGACACAGGTATAAGAATGACGGTAAAGACGCTGGCACAGCACCATCCCATACTGAGCAGTCTTGCAATCAGCTGTCAGCACAGGGACTCAAAGGCTGAGTTCAAGATCTGTGGGCTCTTGCTGTGGACAGATTTCTGCTCCCAAAACGCCCAGTGTATTGCATTTCTGCCATCAGGTTAATTCTTCCCCAGCAAAAGGCATGATGGAACAAGCGCTCCAAATCAAAGGAAAAACTCAGCCAGTCAAGAAAATCCTCCCCAGGCTACCAGGCTTTATTCCTTCCAGTTGGCTCAGCTTTGTTTTTTCAGTTCTTTCAAGAACAGCTCTGGGGCTCCTCCAACCTGCTCCCTGCAGACAATGACAGGGTCTTCAGAGCAATCATGAAGATTCAGGCCAAGTGGGATAGAAATCCAGAAAAACCAGCTCCATCATCTCCAAAGCCCAAATATGACATTTAACAGTGCTTTGGTGTTAGGAAAAAAGCTCTTTTTCCCCTAACAGAAAGAGGTTTTACCCACCAAGCCTGGAATACCCAGGTGTGCAGCCCTTGTTGAGGCAATGCAGGGCTCCTGCTGATATCATCTGTTACTCTGCAATCTGAAGTCCCATGCCATTGTCTCAGCTCCAGATTTAGAAGTCTCATGTCTTTCCCCACAGCAATACAATACCTGTTTGGGCACATTCAGGAGGTCAGGAGCTCCTGAGAAGTAGCCGAATAACCCCTGACCTATGCTAGTAGCTGCTTGGCCTCAGTATGAAAGGATGAAACAGGGATAAAACTGTCCCATTCCTACCTACACTTTCTGCCTTCACTTGGCTAAAATGCCCCTTGATCCAGAGTTGGGACAGGCTTGCAGCTCTGTCCTAGGAGCACCTCTGAGAGCACCTAGGAGCAGCTCTGTCTTCCAGTTGCTGTCTAGATGACATTCCTCTCCTCCAGCTCTTGGCCAGCAAGGAATGAAAATGAAAGATAGCTTCTTGACCGAAGGAAGATGCACATGTTTACCAAATGAGACAGCACACAGCTAAGACAAGGACTGACTACATTCAACACTGTCTTGCCACTTCTGTGTGCTACCCCAACCTGCTCAGTGCAGCTAATCAAGGTGGGATTCACCTCACCTACAACATGAGAGCCAATTGTCCAGAGCTGCTTTATCATCAATGAGCAGAGACAGGTACAATCTGTCTGACTTGCACTACAATGAGATGAAAGTACTCATTTCCTCCACTGCCTATACAGGAGGACTGACAGTATGCAGCTGGGATGTTAGATGTCAGTATCTGGACAGCTGAATTGCACTCTGATGTTCCCCATCTTGCACTTCACTTGTAAGCTTTCAGAGAGGGACTATCTCACTCTGCACCTAACATGAAAGTACTTCCAGTCCCTAAGGCCCAAAGGTAATGCTACACTTCAAGTGGTACATGAGAGGCTCATACCCTGAAGTATCTACCTGAAGCAAGAAAGCTTCACAATACTTTCCCTGTAAAGATATTGCAAGTGGATCCAAATAATTTAGGGGGATGGGTGAAGAGAAGGCACAGCTGCAGGTTTCAACCTGCCTCTGTGTTAGCAGGTGAAGAAAGGAAAACATCCCAGGCACCAAACAGTTTGTGCCATAAAAACAGCATTGCCCAGAGAGCCTGCAAGGCTCACTTCATGCCCATGAAAACATGCACCATGTCAGGCAAGGAGGGATACACTTATGCAGCAGAGCTGGGGCAAGGACATGGGAAAGGAAAGGACAGAGCAGCAAGACTGCAATTTCTTCTAGCAGAGAGACTTGGGATTTACAGAGCAACCTTGAGGACTCTTCTCTTTTTCATGACTTCTGATATACAATCCTTTGGGGCAGGCAACACTGGAGCTCGATGCAGACAACTGCAAAATAACGAGTCTAGGGGCACACAGCCAAAGCAGACAGCACACATTAAATGGAGCTGTCACGCTGCTAGGCTGGCCAGGGGAGAGATGGAGGAGTTATTCTAAGATTTGTGAAGCCATCAGCCCTGGTGCTACAGAAAATAAGAAAATTAAGCTCAGACAAGGATTGCAGGTAGAATAACTTCCCTGACAACAGGATGCATGAGGAATAAGTTGTTACAAAGGGCCTTCAAATCAAATAGGGGCAAAAAAGCAAGCACAGAAGAGACTGCACAACATTCACCCACAGCGGGATGGAACTGAAGAGTTCAGAAGAAAACAAGTTCAACTTAGCTCCCTGAAAGAGTGACTTACTGGTGGCAGAGCTTTTTCTTCCACCCCAGCATTCAGCTGTCACTGAGTCTGCAGGCTTGTACCTCAGATTTTAAACACCATCTCTTTGCATCCTAATCCCAACAGGTACTTGCTCCTATTGCCCCAGCAGAGGAAGCCATGCTGAGAAAGTGTGACTGGTGGTTGTCCACCTCCACACAGCACCTGCCAGTCACATCTCAGTTCCACAGCACCACCCATTTGATTATTTCGATTTCTTATGCTGGTAGTGTTCTTTTCCTTTTTCTCTTCCTCTGGAATTTATTCTTAAATTGCTCTAAGCTGCAAATTGACTAAACTCATTCCAGGTGCAGACTTTGAAATAAAGGAGATACAAACCTGAACTGACCTGAGATGCTGTACTGCCCACCATCCCACGATCACTGCAGTCAACATAGTTCAACCAACTTCAGCAGAATTTGAACAAGACCTCATAACCCTGTTGCAATGCAATTGCAGGGCTTGCCAAAAAAGCATGTGCTTAGCAGCATGCTCTGAAAAAGCCCAGCCCTCTCCTAGGCAGTCAGCTTCCCACTCTTCACAAGGAGCACACTTCAGATAAGCAACCCCATACATCTTTCTTTTTAATTTGTACATCTTCTGCTAAAACTCAGGAAGGCTTTCCTTTGCCTTCTCAAGAGCAGCCCGCAATTGCCTTCTTCTCTCTTTAAAAGAGTAAAATTTCAGGCCAGCTTTACAATAACACAGCTCAATTTGCATCTGTGGATTGGTGACTACAATATCCAGCTGGATGCCCTGGGCCTTTACAAGTCCCCAGCCAGGGACCTGTACCTTATGTGCTGTAATCATCCACCTTTTTTTCTGCATACATTTCATCCCTAAAGTTGGCTAATACCAGAGGCTCTTCCCTACCACCTTCCTGGGGAAATCACCACAAAAACCTCCCTTGCTGTCACATTAAGGACTCAGCAACTACTGCCCTGTTCAAAATATGCGAACAGGCTACAGCTCTGTTAGTCAAAGGAGGAAAACAAACCTAAATTCCAGGAATTATACCTCTGCATGGGCACTCTCCATTGGTGGTTTCATCTCAGCTGCCTCTCTTTACTCATCTCCCATCCTGAACAGTTCTATTATCCACTCCGTGGTTGCTCTGAATTATCCCAGAGGTGACCATATTTCAGCAACAAATTAAACTGTCACTATACATTCCTTTCTACACTATTTTTTAAAATATGTGAGCCCTGGCAGTCAGAGAATTGTTCTGGAAAGATTAGATTAGGTGCTTTGGAAACTGCTTTGAAAAAAAGTAAAGGGTTTTTGCTTCTTGAAGAAACCTACTTTTTTTCCCCCTCGGGAAGTTTGTTTTATTTTTTAACCTCAAAGATCTCATCAATTAACTGCATCTTGGTTTTTTTAAATCTTTCCACAAAAAGAGTCTTGATGCAGGTGACCAATAGGGAGATGGCTCATTTTGCAATCATCTGCCACCAACAGAAATTAAGATCCTAAAGCCCTCTGATTTTAAATCAATCCCCATACAGAGGGCTCCAACATCTCTTTTCAACTACCCAAATCTTCTTACCATTTTTCCAACCCACAACACAACACTCAGCTTTACCATGGGGTATGTATCAATTTCTAGAGACACAAGCCTCACTTACAGCCTGGGAGAGTGACATGCAAATTACTGCTATCCCAGTCCTCCATTCACATCGCTTCTAAGACCAGACGCCTAAAATATTAAAATAACAGTCAAGACAGCCTTGCTTGAAATGGTAAAAAGAAACAACCCCTCACCTTCTCAGGGTTCATTGTGATAAGAAAGCACTGCTGTCATCAGAAAATCAGATTAGCAACACATCAACAGTTGGGTGCTGAATCTTTTGACACTCATCAGTTACCCAAGGAAGTGGGAAACTGACCTTGCAGTCAAAGTGCTAGACTAGGACAACAATTTATATTGTCAGCTCTGCTCTAGGCTCCTCCTGTTAAAGTGAATTTCCATTCCTCAGTTCCCCAGCTGTAAAACAAGAGGTTATAAGAATGTGACTCCTCTTCCTGCCCAGTGTATGCCCTGGCTGTAGGTACTGGTAGATACTTGGCAGTTTTTCACTTTCTAGCAGATACGAGGGGCAGGCAGGCCTGGACACTTCATAGATTGGAAAAGGCTGGGTGCCTGGGATACACACCGCAGAAGAAGAGGAATAGCAGAGGTGTAAGCTGATGTTTACAGAACACAGATCAATGTGTTCAGCACAGAGGACATCTTGCAGTAGTTGTGGGGATCAGATGACTATTAGTTGAGAGCAAATAGGGTCTGAAAGTCCTAGCTTTCCTCCTTGCAGGACAACTGTCCAAACTCTTGCCGGGGATGGCAAATAGGAAGTGATCTCAGGAACAAAACCTTGAAAGTCACTGCTCAATCAGTCAAGGAAGGCCATTTTCCTCCTACTTGTATCCTCCTTGTGCCTGCCACAAGGAGAGGAGCGCTCTCACTCCACCAAGGTTCCGCCTTGTTAGACCTGCACAGAAGGGATGGGGATGAGGTGGGCATATGACAACAACTCCACACAGGATCAGCCCTAAGATCCTGTGCTTTGTGATGGAGTGGTAGTAAACCAATCTCTTGGAAGTCAAAGTCAAGCTGCAGTGGTAGGCCCACAAAAAACACTTTGCTGCAGCTCTACATAACCAATGCCAGTGGTTTAAAAACCTTGTGTGTTCCAAAGCACCCTCCCATCCTCAGTCACCTATCGCCGCTGGTGGACCTCCCAGTCTGATGCCAATGGATTCGCTCAACAACTCCATGCAGATCATGATCTGCACACTGAATCCAGGCTGCGGTCCTCACAGCCCTACCTCCGTGCTCCATCTTCTTGTTCTCCTCAAGTTTTGGTCAATGTTACCACAGTTTGTGGAAACACTGGTCTCTGAATGACCAACCATGATACATAAAAGGATAGTATTTTCAGAAAACTATGCTTCTCACACTTGAAAACATCTCTAAAGCCACTGATTCTTCAGTATCAGGTGTATTACAGGAATGGAAACACAGAACTGATCTGCACTGGACAACACATCTGTGTCGACTTTGCCAGCCACTCTCAGAAATAGTTCTTTCTGGGATGAATATTGTGGCTTTCATTCCTTCTGCACAGGGAACCATGATACAATTGTACCGGATGCATCCTGCTTGTGAATCAGCTACAAGATTTCCACCCTCATCCATCTACCTCTCTACTCTGCCACAGACCTGGTGAGACCCTGCACATGCCTCTGTGACTATGAGCCCACCAGCACACAGCCTTCTTGTTTCTGTGGAAAACCAGGAGTAGAAGCACTTTTCCAAGTCTAGATCTGGCTGTATCACGCCTCTGTTTCCCACCTTCACCACGGTAATGGTGGTCATTTCTTTCCTGTGCATATGTTTTGAGAACCAACACGTTGATATTTGGTAATTCATGGGCACCACCACAATAGCTACAGAGCCATCAGCTGCAACTGAGTACAGCACAATGGAGGACATGCAGTTGTACTCAGAGGAGTAGAGAGCGCAGCTCTGACCTTCACAGACTTCAGTACAGCTCTCAGTCTCCACACCCCTCAGGAGAACGATGAGGCAGAAAGCGAAGCAGGGATTTCTGTGTATCTCCTCATCCATCAGCAGCTAAGCTGACTGCCAGATGGGAGGTGACACCAACAGGCACAGCAATGTCCTCCCCCTGCCTAGCCCCCCAGCACTTGTACTCCCTCCCACACCAGAGGAGCAAGAAGCCAGCACACGCCTGTCGAAGAAGGTCAGGGAGCAGACCACTCACCCAAGGCTGCCTTGTGTAGAAAGTGGGACAAACCCTCCAGAAAAAGCTGGCTGGCCTCATACAGTACCATGCAAATCAGGAAAAGGCTGAGAGAAACAAGACTGGGAGAAACCTTGCATGATCAAGGTTATATTGTAAGGTTATATACTCAGCCTCTGCACATAAGGGGAGAGGTAAGGAGTGTGCATAAACACACACAGGCAGGAGGTACCTCCTGCTTTCACCAGCATTTGCTGGGTCCGTATTTTACAACAGAGAGAGTTGTGCTGTTCACAGCAGGAGCCTAACACGGTGGGACTCAAAAGGAGCCATTGCATCTACAGACACAAATCCAAGGGGAGACAGTGAAAAAAGTTAATCACAAGATTAGCACACATATAAGTCAGGGGTTGGTCCCATATTTACCTCCAAGAAGTGGTGATGCTTTATTTACTTAACATAGTCAACAACTGTTTTATCTATTTATCATACCAACCAAAGCCTAGTTTCTCAAGTCCAGCCTTCTCCTTTTCCTGGAGGATGAATTCCAGCCCCCCACGTAAGATTAAGCTCCTTGGCATCTCATGCAAAGCCAGCAGCAGGGAATGAGCACAGATGCTAGAATCACTACAGAAAACAGACAACTTAATACCACACCAGGAATACTGCTCTAGCTGCTGCAGTGGCTAGCTGGGTTAGGACAAAATCCATCATTTGCAGGCTCCAATTTCATACATTCAAGCTTATTCTATACACATGTTTTGAAGCAGGCTGAATAGGGCTGGATGTAAGCCACAGAACTGCTGAAGAGAGCAGAGCATCAGAGCACTCAACACAACACTGGAGAAGGCCTACACGATGGCTGTCTGTTACCCCAACAAGCCACTGATCAACAGAGCTCGCTTCTCAGCAAGCCTCTGAACAAGATCCCAACTTGCCTCAGGCACAAGCACTTGCTAGCCGGACTCTCCTTTGGAGAGCGGTCTGCCTTTCTCAGGGAAGACGACCTTGTGCACTTCCACTGCCAGCCATCCATGCCTCTGTTCTGCCTACATCAACAGGATAGCTGACACACCACCCTGCACAACAGCAGCCTCCACAATGCCTTTTTCCACTCATCTCCTCCTTGCTTCTCCTCCCACAGAGCCTTACCCAGTGAGAACAGGGCAGCCCAGAGCACCCCCCGCTGTGCACACCTGCATCCCTCATCTCACTCCTACTCCCCGGCTTTTTAGATCTTTTCTCCCAGTAAGAGCGAGACATCCTCTTCATTTCACAGGCCACAGCTTCTCCCTCATGTCTGCTGTTCTCTCAAGGCTGCTAAACAAGCAGAAGACATACAGGCATCTTCCCAGAGACATTGCAGCAATGTCTCTTTTTTGTATTCGTCACATTATTGCTCCCACACACACACATTTAAACTCGGCTCCACCAGCTCTTGAATTTAACTTACATACAAGCAGTCTGATCTGTAATGCATTTAGCTATGCAAAAGGAAAAATCCACTTAAAGTTTGGCCCCTGGCACATTAGTACGCAATACCTGGACTGCCCCTACCTCTACATTATCAGAGGGCCTCTCACCCAGAGTATCCTACCCTTTTAGCAGATAGGCTGGATATGTGCTGGGTCAGTATCACTCCTAAAGAAGAGACTCCAGTAAGATAAGGCAAATAGCTTATCCAACACCAGATGGGGGGGGCAGGGGGGTCAGGACTCCCCAGTTCACAATCCTGCACTTTAACTAGAAAGTCATCTTTCAGTTATAGAGATCAACTGTTCCAAGAGCCCACATTGCTGTCAGACGGGCACCACAGGCAGGTCATGCATTAAGAGAGTGAGCACGGAAAGACTATTCCCTCTGTAAGCATTCAGATCATTTTGCATTACACATAGGAAGCTGTAAAATCATATTGCATCAATGAGAAGTTGATAACGAAGTTTTGCTTTTACTAAGCCAATCATTAAATCGTGCTGGTCCCATGTTATAGAGAAATAGGCAGCAACATATAGAATCAAACAGACTGTCTTGAAGTATTTTCCTCTGGATATGTGTAATTATAAACCAAACATCATCAGCTTCCCTCTCTCCCTGTAGTAAATAATTAACTGCAAAAGAATATTCCTCTTGGCTCCATCCTCCCCCATCAATTCTGCTTTGTAACAATGTACCACCTGGATTGCTCACTCTGTCAGTGCACCCGTTATCCAAAACGCCTCAGAAGACACAGAGGAGAGGTGTAACTGTTAATTTCGGAGCAGCAGAGACCTTTCCTTAGGGGTACAAGAGGGCATCATCACGTAACTCGTAACTCAGAGTACTTAAAGCAGACAGCTATGACATACACAGCTTAGGTCATTTGCTGCTGCAACATCACTGCAACCATCAGTGGAGGCGAATCACGCACTCTGAGCACTCCCATCACGCTCCTCTGGACTGCCTGTGCTTTATTGCCAAAGAATAGCAAAATTCCTCCCCTGAAATACAAGGTTTTCTATTCCTTTTGTTGTTTTTGAAAAATATCCTCCCCATCTCTAGATTTCATCCACAGGAAAAAAACCAAACAACAAAACCCTAAAACAATTCTTCTCCATACAGCAATTTCATTTTTAAGAGACTTTAATCTTTGAATACTAGATCCAATTGAATATTGTGACTGCTTGGTCATTCACAGTAACCTGTTCACCTCTTGCCACTTACCCTCATCAGCCTGACAGTCATACATATTCTGCAACTAACAGATAAGTCAGAAAACATTCAGAGCACTCGTTCCTTTTGCCCTATTGAAAGGCACCTCCCAGCTGTAAACCCAGCAGGGAGGAGGGATGATGCCAGGAGGAAAGCAGAACCGCCTGGCAGGAAAGCTGGCTTTGGTCAGACAGCAAATGGAAGCAGGTTGCATACAGATACACAATCAATGAACAACACAAGGTCTGCCATTTGATCCCAGTTTCTTTCTTAAGATACAAAATCAAATTCACGTTTGAAAAAGGCATAAGGAGAACATAAGCAAAAACGAGAGCTGGGAAAAACCTCCAGAATTGCAGGAACACCCTTCCTGCAACAGCCAAAAAACTCGGGGAGAGGCAGAGAAGCATTACCACTGAGCAAACATCTTCACACTCACACACAGTCTGGGCTTAGTTTTACATTTTTATGGGTTTAAACACATACCAATTTAGTTGAGCTGACTATGAACCGTTCAATAAAAATCTCCACCAGGAAGGTAGAGAAAAAGAGGGAAAATGGCTAATTTAGACTCAAAAAGCATGGAAAGAGAGGTTCAATAGAGAGGCAAAAGAAAGAATGAACAGAAAACCATGACACAAAAGAGGTAAGTGAAACAGATACTGAGGACAGTTCAGAAAAAGATAAACCATGAAAAAGTGGAGTGAAAACTGGAAGGGAAAGATAAGAGAACAAGGAACATTCCATGGCAGATCAGTTGAACGGCAGCTGGTAAATAGATAATTTGTTTAATCTCATCCATATTTGTCAAATAATTTATTTGATTAATACGCGTTGGTCGTCAACCAGCTATAGAGCTGATCAAATATCATGTCATAAATACATTATTAGATTAATACACGTAAAATTCAAATACGTTCAACATTTTTATCTGTTGCTTAATAAGCTCTGGTTTTAAGTTTACAGGTCAAAAATGTTAAAATAGAAAGCTGGTAATAAATTACTATTAGATAAAAATCCTTGGAGCACAACCATTTTGCTTCTCCTAGACTGACTAAAAGTACAGTACATTGTATAACACATCTTGAAAGACAGAAGAGGAGATATTCCTACCTTTTCCTTTTAACATATTCCCACAACTAACACCTCTCTACAGGTAGCACTTTTTGTCTTGGATTTTATTTTGTTGAACATTTTCCCAGTATTCAACTTTTCTTACTCCATAAAGGTTTTGACCCCAAGAAAACCTGGTATTTTCTCCAAGCCTAGCAGGAAGGTAAATTGGGGGTGCACCAGTAGCAGGAGGGGAGGCAGCAGGTGCCATATGCAGCCTGTAAGCAAATGTTTACACTTGTGAGCTTAGCTCTGCTCCTCTTAAAGTAAAGGGAAGTCAGGTGAAAGATGGCTACATGGACAAGGATGCCTCAGGACCTCTACTCTCACAGGGAATTTTCCCACATTATCAGCAGACTTTTCCAAATCTCCCTAGGAGAACTAGGAAAAAAAATTTTTCAGCCTTTTTTTTTCCCTTCCCCCAAGACAACAGCAAGGTCCCCTTGAGAATCCTCAGACCCGGAGTGAAAGCCACCAAGGCAGACCATCTCCATGCATGTGGTGGCAGGTCTGCCAGGGAGTCCTGTGCAGCAGCACCAGATCCAATAAGGAAATCATGGCCATCACTTTCTAGGCAGACATCAGAGAAGCATGAGGGTACTCCCACTGCTGTTCTACCTTCACCACTGACAGCAGCCAAGAATCAAACTCATCACAGGAAAGAACTGCACCAAGGGCAACTCTCTGGGGCCAGAAAAGTGTCCCTCAGGTCATACGTCCTATTTAAATATCACAGCAATATCCCAAACTGAGATAATTATTGCTAATTACAAGATCATTTTTAGGTAAACATGAAGGATATTACCATGTATACTTCATCTCTTTTTAATTAAAAGAAATAAGAGGTTCACTGAGATAAAAAATACATGCTGACAGCTCCCACCCAAAAGCAGACTTTTCTGCAGTGATAACACCCATCAGCCTCCAGACCCACCAAGGAGACTGAACAAGAAAATCAATCAGCATCAGCCTCCCCAGTGCTGAAATGAAGCAGTTGGCACAGTATTAATCACATAGGGAAAACATTTGACAAGGGCCAGACACACAGAAGGGGGACACACATGGATTAAAAGTCATGGCTGTCTTACAAACACTTGCAGAAATCACACAAATCACCAGCTGCAAAATCAAAATACTCTGAAGAATAAACACATTACCAGTTCTGACTCCAGCAACTCTTTAGTTGAGCTCACACCAAACCTCATGTGCTTTCCTCCATTCAAAACCAGTTCCTGCTCCAAGCTGCACAGCCTAGCCACGCCAACCAGATTGGAGTACATCGTGACACAGCCTCACCAGGAGTCTGTACCCCTTCTGCATCTCAAAGACCAGAGCA
This sequence comes from Chiroxiphia lanceolata, assembly GCF_009829145.1. NCBI lineage: Eukaryota > Metazoa > Chordata > Aves > Passeriformes > Pipridae > Chiroxiphia > Chiroxiphia lanceolata. Next base: position 18,963,485 of record NC_045642.1, on the reverse strand, counting down.
AAAAGAGACATGTCACAGGCTAAAAGAGACATGACCATCCAACCTAGGACACTGAAATAGTCAATGGCTTGACTTGCTATGCAACGGCTTAACAAACCATTCCTGATGCACGGTCCTCCTGTTTCCAGCTGTCCTAAGCATTTCTCCAGCCGCTCCAGAGTTCACCAGTCCACTCTGATTTCTCATTGTCTCTTTTGTCTCCAGACACGCTCCACTGCTTAAGGCAATTTAAAACACAGCCCCAACCAGGATCCATAAGGGCCAAGCAAGCTCTCAGATGCCCCTTCACTTGGGTTGAAGGCGTTGCACCCCCGGACCCCGCGACACCCTGGCACGGCAGGCAGGCAGGCAACCTCGGAACGCCGCAGAGCCCCGGCAGAGAGCGTCTCTAGGAGGAAGGGAGTGTCACCAGCTCCGCAGAGCCGCATGCTCACAGAACGAGGACCTCGCTCACTTCATCACAGATGCACATATATACCTGCGCCTCCGCCACCTGCGCGCCCCCTCTGCGCCTCGCCCCTGGCCTGCCGACGCCTGGCACTGCCGTGAACCTGCTCTCTGCTGGGGGGTACCGCAGCCCAGCAGGCACCTACTTGGGCAAAGAGTGGGGAGTCACATGACAGGAGCAGCGTGGAGGATTCAAGGGGGTGAGGGAAGGTGGGTGAAGGAGGCTGCAAACTGGGGGTGTGAGAAAGAGCAGGTGGAGAGGGCTGCAGCTAAGGGATGTGGAGGGGAGCCGGAGGGCAAGAGGGAAAAAGGGAAGGGGGTTACAGCTTGGGAGGGGGAGGGCAGGCGGAGTGTAAAGGGGATGAAGAGGCTGTGGATCGGTGATACCCCATCACCCTCCTACCTCGGCGGCCTGCCGGGGCTGGGGTCGGCAGGCAGCGCCCAGGCAGCAGAGTCATGGCGCGGCCAGGAGAACAGGTGGGTCCCCGCCACCGCCCACCGGGCTAAGGGTCACTCCTTCCTCACAGCCGCCGCCGGGGCACGGCGGAGGGGGGGGTTCAAACTTCCCGGGGTGGGGGAGAACAACCCCGTTAACAGGTGGCGGCGGCGCTGCCGCCCCGTCCCCGCCGCGCCGGTGGGCGCTGCCCCTCCGCGACGGCGCGTCCCACCCACCCCGAGCCAGCCTCAGCCCCAGCCCGGCGGTCACTCACCGGCTCGTCCACCCCGCCGGGCGGGATGCGCGTCCTGGAGAGTGGGGCGCGGAAGTTTAAAGCCGGGTAACAGTATTATTTGCTTTTTTTCCCTTCCAATGGAGGAAAAACCAAACTAGACGAGGCGCCCCCCCCCCACCCCAGGCGGGCGAATCCCCGCTCCGCTCCTCCCCGCCGGGGGCTTTCAGCCGCGCGTCGGCCCGGCGGCGAGGGGAAGTTTCCACCGCGGTGGTGGAGGCGCCCCCGGCGTGCCGCGCCCGCCCCGCATTGGCACGGGGCGCCGGGGCGCTGTGCCGCCGCCGCCGCCGCCGCCCGGACAATGTGCGTGCGGGGGGAGCGGGAGGGGAGCGGAGCGGGAGCGCGCCCCGCCGGCGGCCGCGGCACACGCCCAACCCGCGCCCCGCCCGCCCGCCGCTCGGCGCCCGCCCGCCGCCCCGGATTGGCGGCCCCCGCCGCCTCCGCCCTCCGGGTGGGCCGCGCTGCCTGTCAATCACCCGCCGCCACCGCCCGCCGCGGCCCGGCCGCGGGGCGGTCCCTGGGGCGGTGGCGGCGGCGAAGGGGGGGCGGTGCCGCCGCGCCCCGGCGGGTGACCCCCGGGCGGTGACCCCCCGCCGCCCCCGGGCCCCGGGAGCCGCCAGGACCGCGGCGTCCGTCCCGCGGGGACGCGTCTGCGCCTCCCGCCCCCGGTGGCCTCTCCGTGGGAGCTCCCCGCAGCCGAGGTCAGGGGAAGGCCTGGCGGCCGCCCGCGCCCCACGGAGCTACCCGGGGCTGCGCTGCCTTTGTCGGCGCCCCACGGGGGCGTTCTGGGGAGGAAGACCGGAGACCTCTGAAAGGTAGCGTTGATTGCCGGTCACGGCCCCCGGGTGAATACCCGCTGGGCTAAACTCGGCTCACAGGGTGCTCCTATCTGGCCCCTGGAAATGCCTAGAAAAATAGGTGGCTCCAAATTATTCCAGAGCAAGTTGGAGAGGCCGCAAAAGAAAATACACCTGAATTGGCTCTGTGTAAGACAGCTGGGGTCCAATTAGGCTTAGCAGCAGAGATGGGCACTGCCTGAGCAGAATTACTGCAGTTACAGACGAAGGTCCGAGCGTGGCAGGAGGCTCGTGTCTGATCCTGTTTGGGTCCCACAAGGAGCACTGCTGAATCAGAGCTAGTAAACCTTGGTGGACTCAAGCTTCATGCCATGAATTTAGGTCTGTCAATGCAGTGCTTCCTGTCACGGTACACCATACATTTTCTACTGTAAGGCAGCATGATTCCCCTATTACTTTGGAAACTGGACAGTAGATTGCACAGTCACCTTGTTATCCAGCAACATGCAGAAGTGATCAAGCTTAAATGCAGAATATGATGCCAAACATAGTATGCGGTACTGGAAAAGCACTGTTCTCTCTGACATAATGTTTCAAGCACAATTTATTGTTTCCATTACAAAAGTATCTAGTAATCTGAAAATGGATCTAAAACCTATTGTTCTAGATATTACGTTTGACACGTAATAAAAGGAAAGCAAATGCCCTGCAAAGCTTGTAGAGAGAGCAGATGAAACATGTTGTAGGGATACCTGTTGAGAGGGTTGTGCAGGTTTTCTCAGGTCTCATAAATGTGTTGCACCAGCACAAACAAACCTGCCAGAGTACTTTCTGAAAGCCAGCACACAAAAAGACAGGTCCAAACAAAAACGCTGAAGCTTTAACCTACCTTAAACTCTTTCCCTGCTTCTAACAAACCCTCCTGGTTCTGGACGACCTCTCGGTTCTCCACAGAGGCGAGGACCACAGCTCACAGAAACACAGCATCTCTCCTGACCAAGCCAAGGGCAGAAGCAGCAGCACACACAAAGGTGATGGGTTTCCTCACAGGCAGACACATGCACGCACGGTGCACCGCCTCTCCGTGCTACCTGTCTCGTCTTGTTTTAGCCGTTTCTAACGAGCAGGCAGGGTACTGGAGCATGCACAAATCTTGCTTTTTGAAGCACCCTGAAAGCAGGCTCATATTTTTCAGTACCTGGGTGGCCCAGAAGAACTTTTCAGGGAGCAAGAACTAAACAGATAGTAAAATAAAATAGGCACATTTGTGGGTGAACCTCAGTTTCATGCTTCTTGGGCTTCTCTGTGACCTACAAGAACCAAGAAACACCAGAAGATGGAACTGAAACTGCCTCTTACTTGCTCATTCTTCACTGCCAGATCACATCAGGATATAAGATACCTGAGGACTACTTGTTTGCAGACTGCTGGAAGCAGAGACATAATCACCTATTGGTGAGTCATAACCACACAATCGCATAGGGGTGATGATGCAAACCTGCAAAGGCACAGAGGGTGATATTAACTTAAAGGTGTCTTCTTCCTCTTCTATTTTTTGGTAAAAAAGCAAAATATTGGGACAAGATCCTCAGTTTTGGCAAAGCAATGTAACTCCATTGCTTTTGTCAGAGCTCAGATTTACATTTGCTGAGGTTATAGCCCATTCTGTATGTAAAATATGGTTCTGCCTGAGCAGATTTTTCCTTCCTTTCTCTAAACTTGAGTTTAATTCTTGAAAAGTGTCCAGCTTGTCCGAAGCCTCTGGAAGACAGAACCCTCTTTTTTAAACGTGGGATGTGCAGTGCCACAGCAACAGCAGTGCAAATGCCACCACAAGAAGTTAGTTCAGCCTACTAACACTACTCTGCTAACTCAACCCATGTTGTGACTTCAGCTGGATTGGCAACAAACTCCTCCAGCTGCCCCACCAGGCAGCAGTGTTCTATGGCGAACCTCAAGGCAGGCAAAGAGAAATGTGCAGCTCTCTAGAAATCCTGCAGTGCTCTTAACTGCTGTAAGTCTTGCTTGACAGGAGAGGAAGGCTAATCAAATACTGGGTCTACTGGCATGTGAAGCAATAAAAAGGAAAGGGAGAGTATCTTAGAAGGTCCTTACTGCCACAGTGAAACTTTAAAAGCCAGATCTGCAGTGGGGTTGAAAAGCATTTCCATCATTCCCGTGCCTTCAATTTTTCCTGATTGTCTTCCCCAAACTGTATGTAAATTGCAGGTGGGAGGCCAGAACTCATAGACATGCTTATCCCATCATGACTTTTTGTACCAACACTAAATTCAGTCTGTGAAGTGTGTCACTGATTTTTGTTGGTGCTGTGACCCAAAAAATAACTTCTTGATATTGCACCCCCTCTCTAACTTCTGCAAGAGGGAAATCACAGACAAGACATAAGGTTAGGAGTCCACTCTGTGACATACAGACTTATACCGAAAGCTTAGTAAGCAACTGAACTTGCTCATCAGCTACAGATCAAGGCTATCACTGACATATTTGAAACTATAGTCTTTTTTGGAGTGATTTCTAGTAGAAATGCTCAGACAATGGCCAACTTGAACTATTCTTTCTTTTTCCCTAAAAAAAACCCTAAAAAGAACATGAAAAGTTCTTGTGATCATCAAAATCATCAGCAAAGTAAGTAACAGTAATCTTCTAGCTTCACAAGGATACATACTTGAATACCTACAGATATGCATCATATATATTTTTATATACCGAAGGGTATATCAGTTCTCAGCAGGCACAGAGGGTAGATTAATGGTGTCAGTTGCTTTTGTTGTTCTTAATCTCCTGTTGCTTCACCATATTTACCAGTTCCCCTGACTTTTAATCATGCAGATTCTTTCTGGTTTGTTTTTTTTTTTAACTCTCCCTAGTCCATTTTCCTGGATGCACAACTTTTTCTGTGTAACTGAAACTTTCTTGAAAAGTGTTTGCAAGGAAGACTCTATCATTGTGATCTCTTTAACAGTATCTCTGAGAGCGTACTGAGGAAAGCAGAGACCCCTGGGAGTTTTGCTTTCCCATTGTACCATATTCTTCATGAGTTTTTAGTTTAGTCCTTCTGCAGATACATTAGACCCAAGAAACCTTCAAGTCCTTTTCTCATACTGGGTTGTTTTCCTTGCATATCTCTCCCTGAGCTTAGAGGATGAATAGTGTCATGGCAAGAAGCAAACCAATATGCAATCAACTTTTAAAATTTGTATTTTTCTAGGGAACGCAAATTGTTTCCTTCTGGTGTCTGACAGAGTAACCCAAGCAATTTGCCATGGCAAGCAGCTTATGAAACAGAAAAAAAAATTATCATCACAAGGTGCTCTGCTGCTATAACAAGGAAAGAAGTTGAGACCTTACCCATTTTGTTCACTGCATCATCTAGGTAGCAGAATCTGTCAGTAGAAGTTTGTGTTAGATTCAGTGCAAGTGAGCTGTCTCATGGGCCTATCTCATACTTGGATCAAAACTGAAGTGCAGTCAGAAGGAAAGAAAGAAGTGTTCAGAAGAATTGAAACAAGTCTGGATTCTCAGAAACACAAAGCCAAATCCATTTCCGCAGCAAGCTGATGCAACTCTGAAGATGCTGGGAAGGGATGAACCAATTCTGAAATTAATTTGGCTTGCATTCTCTGACAATCTCCATTCTTCCCTCCTCCTCCTTTCTTTATTTTTTTTAAGGTGAAACAAATCTCTGCAGATCTGTGAGTATTTTGGAGTTACCTGGGACAGAGGATGGAATAGGCTTGCAAAGTCTGTCTTCAAACCCATGCTCTTTACAGGGCTGCTCCTGGGAGGGGCAGTCTCATTGCTACACATTTTACTTGGGTTAGTGAGTGAATTTAGAAATGGCAAAGGGAATCAGCTAAGGGCAGAGAGGGGAAACACTCATATTACCACTGTGGGAGAAAATCAAACCTGAGTTTTGTTGGCTCAGAGGAGGACAATTTTGAAAACTCTTCTATGCGCAAATAGTCACAGAATCCAGTGGAACTAGTGCTGGATTCCTGGGCTGAAGATTGACTCATTTGTAGATCCGGAGTGGGTCTCGGGTATATAGAAAATGTTTGCCTCGCTCCTGAGCTAGAAAGGATATCTTCTGTGGGGCAGTCTTGAAAAGTGAAGGAAAAACTGAAAGTTTCTTAATCCCTAGACTACTGATATGAACCACAAGTAACGCAGCTCCAACTGTGTGATGGAATGAAGTGTATGCTCCCTGTTCTATTTTAAAAACACTCTCTCCCGGTTGAAGTTTATGCTGTTGATGTACTATAGGGCTTGAGAAACAGTGGCCAGCCTTCTGAGCTGCCTGGGGGCTTAGCTGAATTCACACATAAAATTATTCTGAGTCATGGACAATCCTCTTGTAGCTTCCTGGTAAGGTTGTAGAGAAAATACTGCTAGATTACAAGCCCCAACAATAGCATGACTTGGAAAGAAGCCTTTGAGAGAAACTCTTAATATATCAGATAAATCTATGTGGACATGCAAAGCTAGAGCTCACTCCTGACCATGAATTCTTATACTGTGAGTGACTGACTATAAAAACACTATGGGGAAAATCTGAGTCTTCTGCAGCACAAAGAAACCATGAGACTATCAAATGAAAGTCATCTCAAAGAAACCATGCTAAACTGTTCAACACTATAATTTAACACAGTCTCCTAGAGACAGGGGAGTTTGCGGGCTAATCCTTACTGCAGGTTGTATCATGAGAGACATAGCCAGAAAAGAGATCACAAATGTGAAATTCTGTGAGTGTGTACCATCATCTCAAGGGCCTCGGACCCTTGGAGATACCTAAGACTTGGAAGCAGCAGTACAACTGAGAGACCGCACAGAGGGAAAAAAAAAGACCAGTCAGTCCTCGTGTCAAAGGATTTTTTAAGACAGACACTGAACTGGAGAAATCTGCTGGAGTAATCAATTAACAAAACAAAACACTGAATTAATTAATCAACCCTCAATTAATCAACAAAATCTTCCTCTATGTCATCTCCAAAAACACCCCATTGCTTCAGATGACCCAAGCAGTGAGTGGGACCACTTTGGTTTTAATCACCAAAATAATGGCATAAATATTGGATTAAATTCTACTAAGTAAGAGTGCTCAGGCTTCTTTCAACCAAACCATTTGAAATGTTGCATTAGATTCTGGGTGAATAGAGCAAATCATCAATTCTGGAGGGCTATCTGACCCAGGACAGGATCTTTCTTATGGATTCCTTTTTGAAATAAGCAAGGCAGGAACTTGCCAGGTGCCTGGCCTAAGCACCACCAAAGCTAGAGAGAGGAAAGACTCCTGTTGACTGAAATGAGTTCTACTAACAGTTAGATTTGATCAGTTGTAAACTGAGAATAGAAACTTGCAGAGAGGAGATGCTCTGTAATCACAGAAGTGAAAGGCTTTGTAATCAGAGCTTGGAAGTGGAAGGAGGTCTATGTTCCATAGTTTAAAAATACAGACAGCTGCTGGTTCCTTTTTTTCTATAAAACCCCACGACCCAAATACACACACAAAAAAGACATAGTTCAAGGCTGGCCATTTCCCAGTCAGCCTCCTTGTAGAGAGACCATAGGAATGACAACAATGGCTTTTCCCTAGCCATGATATGCAGTAGTTAGTAACATGAGGCCCTTGCCTGAGTGGGATGTTTGGACATCAGATTCTGCTGGAGGAGTGGTCAGGTGGGAGAGATGAGATACAGGTTTCATCTCTGGGACTGTATTTACAAGCAATGTCTCTTTCTACAACTGCCTGCTGGTTTCAGTCTGACCTGAAGCACGCTGCCCTCTGCAGTGTCTCATTTGTTCCTGTGGGTGTTTGCTTAAGCTCCCAACAAATGTTCTTTTTGACATTTTGTGCTTTTTCCAGGGAGTTATAGCTGATCACATGGTGAGTCTGGAGCCTGAGATACTTAGAAATGGCACTGATTCTTTCATGAAATACCCTCATCTGACCAAGAGTTGCCAGGTCTGGTGAGGTCCCGTATCTCCTTCTACTCTCTGCTGAGCCTGCCATTGTAAATCAGCAAGGGTCATATAGGGTAGGAGGCCTGGTAATGCAGGAATATGTATGTTGGGAACCAAACTGATTTTCCTGTCAATGATTTGCTGGCATATGTAAAGGCGCTTTTGTTAGCTGTCAGCTTGAATGGAACATCAGTCATTCCCTTGGTGTGATCTTCAGATCACTGCACTCTGAGAGAGGGGTTTTGCCTTTGTCTTCAGACAGCAGTAACTCAGATCTTTGGAATCTGAAAGCCTTATTTGTTGTTAAGAATCTCTTGTGATATTTAATCCCCATGTGATTTCTTTTTCAAACTCTACAGAAAGTTTGAACACTTTGCAATTTACATGCTATCAATTTTTTTTATGGGACAGTTGGGATCACTTGCCATGTTCTGGGTCATCTGTCACTTTTGCTGGCAGGAGCCAGATTTCCAGAGTGGAAATGGGATGAGTTGCTAAGGGATGTCTTGTGCCCTGTGTCATTTCTGCGTTCACTGATGCGCAACAGATTTATCTTGTAGTTCAAGGCCTCTCTGTACCAGATGAGTTTTTACTGAAATCTCAGACTATCCCACATGTTCTCCTGGAGAAGATACTAAGATTATTCATAGTCTTTTTTTAAATAGTCTTCTTACTTCTTCATGAGCTAATGCTGATTTTCTTCCCCTCAGCATCAAAGAACAATTGCTAACTACATCTGTTTCTTGCAGAAATTTCAAAGCAGTGTTGCGCAGCATGATTCAGGCATGCACACATGGTAGAACCAGATAGAATTAAAGACATTTGTCTTTATCCAGTTAAACTACTGGTTCCTTTTCCTTTGATTGCTTTTTAATGTACTGACTGCACACTGTCTCTGCCATGCAGCCCTCCGTCTCATCATCAAACTCATGCTGCTGAGCTTTTTCTTCTCTTCTATCAAGTCCTTCCCTAAATTCTGATTTTAATTCTGTGAGGAGCTGCCCTGCACCTTGGTTCCTACCTGTGTGACCAAGTAAAGCTGATACAAAGCAGTACTCACATAGAATACAGCTACCTAGTTGACTGGAGAGGAGGATGGAATGCAGCATTCCCAGCATCTCTCTGCTTCTTGGTGCTCTTGACTCTCCAGTGTACACTCTACTCCTGTATACCTTAGTAAAGCCAGCTTATCTGTTCCCTTTCCATTACAGACATCTGTTTTCCTCTGTGGCAGCCTCTTCCTGATGCTTCTGGGGAGTGTTTTCAGCTCCTCCTTCATCACTTTCTGTGACTACCTCAAATACGCACTGCTGCAGTAACAAAGTCCATGGGTGACCTCAGCCTTCATGTTATTTATAGCAAAGGTAGACTCTCCTTCAGTACAGCTGCTTCAGTACAGCTCAGACAGTTGTCAGAGCTAGAGATCCTGAGTTACACAGCTCCCTGTGAGCTTATGATGGTAGTGGTATTCCCACATCAAGTGAGATTCATACGAGATATTGGAAGTTCTCCTTAGCAGTAAGGCTATGCTCTTGTGTCACTATCCGGTCTGGAATAGTGAAAGACCCCTAGTAAAAGTGAGAGCATAGTCCTCCCACACAAATGCCTTCAAGAGCACCATAGGGTTAGAAATTGTCCCTTCAGTCAGTGAGGTGACATAGTTGATCTCTCTAGAGTATTTCTACACCTATTTTGCACAGATTCTCTTTTTGCTGGCAGCTACCCCCTTCCTTATTAAAGCACTTTCCCACAATGAAGCCACAGCATCTTTTTTTTTTTTTTTTTTTTTTGTTGGCAGTTTGGTCATCCCCTTTCTTCTGGTGCTTCTCCATCAGGGAAGGTGAAAGGCAGAAGAGGACCTGCAGTCACTTGCATTGCGAAGGACTGGTGTGGGCCACTGCATGTTTTGAGGTAACTAGTCATGTGTTCGTGAGCTGAGCAGTGATGTGAGTGTCTACGCGCGTGTGTGTGTGTGTGTTCAAATCACTCAGATACTCTCTGAGGGCTTTCAGAAGTCAGAGGTCCTGCAAGATTCCTAAGCTGAGATGCCCAAAGCAACATGTTGCAAATTTCTTCCCTGGCTTCAGACTCATGACTTTGCCTTTTCCACTTCCAGTCAGTGGACTTCAGTTGGGGAAATACTGAGGCTAACGTACCAAAACACTGATCCTAAATGAATCCAAGTGATTGATGGAATCTCAGCCATTAACTGTAAAAACATGAGTAAGCTTATGTTAATCTACAGATGTTGTATTAGCACTGAGCGATTTCCCAGTCCTCATTAGCAATAACGCTTTGATAGGGATAGAAGGCGTTAGCTATAGTTTCCCTTCAGTGAGCTGTTTAATCATTGGAGCTTACTGGCAGTGGGATTTGGGGGACTTAGATGATCACAAAGTGAATTAGGAGTAAAACAGTACCCTCTCTCTACGTTCTCTGGAAATAGTGCACTGTGGAGGGAATGGGTTCAGAGCTGCTCTGTTCCCCCATTTAAGCAGCACTGGTGTGCTCCAGTGAGGACTAAGCAAGAAGCTACTGCCTCCTTAGTCAAGATCTTCCTGGTTTTCAGGAGGACGCTTAGACCAGCACTCCTGCAGAGATCAGCACATGCTGGTGAACTTGCTATAGCATGTTTAGCCACATGTTCTTGTTGGCTTACTAAGATCTGATCCAAAGCTTACTGCAGATACAGTGAAGATTCATGCACTTCTTCAGTGGTCTTTGGGCTACTCTGAGAGGCAAAAATACAACTGTGATAGATACATGGGTGAGTGAACTCTACATTACCATCACATTTCACTCTGAAGAGATGGCAAAAGAGGTTCTGCAGCCCAACCTTGTACATCCCAGAGCAGTAAAAACAACATGAATCCTACTTAATAAGTAATTTGAAAGCACTTTCTGGTTTGTGAATCATCTGCATCCCAGCCTTTCTTGGGTAATGAAATGAGAACAGTGCAGCTTCTGTAGTCATTTCTACCTGCTCACAGGGCTGCCAAACTGCTCTGGACCTAATTTTGAGCTGTTATTTTAAAAAGCTCTCTGCCACTAAGCAGTTCTCATCTAGAGATCTCAGACATGAAGTAATCCTCCAGCTTTTCTAGAAAAAAGCCAACTACCATTAAACCTGTTTTACAGGTGGGTAGGCTGTGCTTCAGTCTGCCTGAGATCACAAAACGTTATTTAGGGCCAAACTGCCTGGGCTGACACATTCCTGCAGCAAGGATAACTGCCTAGGAGGAATACTAACCTCCTTCATTACAGGAAAAGAGTGCCCAGGCAGAGGGAGGGCTGGCTGCACAGCCTCTGTTTATGTACATGCTTTGCACATGACTGTGAAGCAAATAAACCTCACTGGCCATGTGGCTTGAGTCCAGGTGTCCCCTGGATGGAGACGCAAGTAGAGTAAACTAAAACGCCATGCTTGGCTCTTTGTGCTGAGCCATCCAGCAGGTGAGAATGTAAAGCTCCACCTGATTGCTTATGCCTGAGTCACCTCCTTTAGCATTTGTTATTTCCTAGTATGTTAGCATGCTGCCTGCTGGATAATAAATTACTTCATTCGCTGCAGTAGTGAGGACACGATTAAAAATTAACCCTGGGAAATGATCCTGCATATTTTTTTCAGTCAGAGCCAGACAAGGGAGAATAGGAGAGGAATGCTGTTGAAATCTGATTTGCAGAAAAGGTGAGTGGTGAGCGTTTGGTAATGGGAATGGCTCAGGCTTTAGTTTAATCACTGCAGTTGTAGGCAATCGATGATCAAAATTCAGAGGGCTTAAGGCACTTGGTAAAGGTAAAAGCAGTGCAAGTAGTAAAGGCTCAGGCATATTGCAGAGGAGGTCAAAGAATGGGATTAATGGGGATTACTATTTTCTGTTTGCAGAAAAAAATTAATTTATTACATGGATGTTATTACCACATGTAATGAATGGAACAGGATCTGTAGATGAAAAACTCTTTGGTTTTGGTTTATGTGTTGCACCCTTTTCTCAGTATTACACTTAAAATCCACACCCTATCTATAGCAGCATGCAGAGTTTATTTCCAGAAGTGAAGGGTTTGCATTAAGTATCTGAGGAAATAGAACAACTGACAGACAGATATTTCATTTTCTTGGCTTCTCTTGCCTCCAGCACCCACACAGTATCCATCAAATTGTCTCGAGTCAAACCCTCACAGGCTGCATTTGAAGCTTGGGCAAGGAGCCAGGCAGGCTTAGAGAGCAAAGACCTTTCTGTCCGCACGCACTTACCCCTTTCTGTTTGCTGCAGTCCAGAGCAGGGGAGCTCAGCTTTAGGCTCAACAAAAAATACCTCCTTACTCCTTTTGCATTGTTTTAAGAAAGGGATTTGATCCGAAGCCTGCAGACGCTCATATCAGTGATCCCATTGTTGACACAAAAATTGCACCTTGTTCTGAGACGTCATTCAGCTGGCTTTGGTACAGCAGCAAGCAGCACATCCCATCCCGAGCCCACAGTTCCTCAGGGATGTTCCAGGCCCCTGGGCTGCTCCATTCGTAGATGGTTGGTACCTATAGATAGTCTGGATGGTAACATAAGCTGTAATGCCAGGTGCAGTGACTATGCAGGCAGATTTGCCCTCTGGCTGGCATGCTTTTTTCCAGAAGCATATAATAGCTGTTGATTTCAGAAGCCGTACTGTGATATGACAGCACCTATGAAAGAGCCAAGCTGAGGTCTGCATGTTTGTACTGAGTCACCTGCCCATCTCCATGTGGCAGAGGTATTTTAAAATGTCAGGCTTAAGCAGATATTATGCTGCAGCAGAGAAGATGATATAGTGTTCCTTCATAAACAGTTTTACGAAATTGCTGGATGAAAGGTACTCAGGTATTGCTGTGTTCAAGATGGAGACATTTCCTACTCTAAGATCTTTCCTTACCTGTGGCATTTCAGGGATCAGAGTTGAAATATTCTTCAGCCTAATTCCTGCTTTTAATTTATGTTCTTTCCTTTCTCTCTCCATCCAGGCAGAGCTTTGTCATTAGTCCTAGTACCTGGCTATCTTGATCAGAGCCCCCAAGTCTCCTGTCTGTTCTGCTCCCTGGTCCTGTCCATTCCATTGATAAGGAGTGTGCCTTCAGAACAGGCAGCCCTGATTCCCATGTATCTGGGAGTTGGCCATGCACCTGGGAGTTGGCCATGCACCATGCCACACAGCAGGAAGGCTTCCAGACTTAGCAGCAGGGTAGGGTGGTCACAGGGACCTGTGTTCCTCAGCAGTTGTTTGTCTAACATCTTGGTTAAAAGTGGGCATATCAGAAAGTTGTGCTTAGAGTGCTAGGACACTCCCTGAACATATTTCCTAGATAGCTGTTGTATAAACAATGAGGAAGCAATTCAAGCGTGCGATCACAAACAAGAAGGTACATGGTATGGTAGTGATGTGGGAACTGCCCTTGCTGGGATGTTGAACGAACAGGGTTTGTTCCGTGTTTCAAGATCTTGTACTCATCGCATGAAGCAGACAACAGTTTCACTGAACTCTTGCTGCAGCCAAACATGCTGCTGGAACAAGGACTGTATTTTAATGGTCACTGGCCAGGCATTATCACAACGGTTGTTGTCAACACAACACTGTTTTATAAGCATGGTCTTTGCAGAGGTTTCGGAAAGCCCAATAGCTTAGAGTTAGTTTGGCACCTCTTTGTAGGCTACCTAGCGGGTATGGTTTGAAATCCCTTCCTTGAACTTCAGTAGGTTTGAGATCACACCCATGGTTTGGTTATTTATTTCTTTATTTCCCCACCTGCCCACCTGCACCCAGATCTCTGTATTTCACTCTCCAGGTTGTCAAGGGCTGTGTGTCTTGCTCCTGTGTTGTGAGGCAAGTATGTCAAGGAAGAAAGAAGTGACCTATACAACCAGCTGTAGGCAGCTGCTCGCTGTTCAGTTCTCTAGAAAAGGAAGTTGTGAACTACACCTGGAAAATCTGCCTTCCACAGAACAAGAGCTAACCAGTAAACAGTGAATATACAGTTGAGTGCTAGACACTTGTGTTTCCACCGACTTCTAAGGAGGATGGGAAGGAAATGTATTTTTAACACCAGCTTAACTTATAACCTGATTTGTTACTGCAGGGAGTAATCAACTGATAACTTAGCTGCCTGTATTTGGTACCCAAGATTACTGGGAATGGTCTTTAATGAATGTCCCTGTGTTAGCACATCCCCAGCATGGCATAGGGAGTGATCAGTGCAGGACAGGACAGGGGAGGCTTGTGTGTATCCAAGGAAGACAGGTTCCGACAGTGGTGATATGTCAGGAGTGGTTGTGGGGTAAACACATTTTGTCACACTGCTTGGTAGTATTTTAGACATAAGCATCTACATTGGCCTCTGCTACAAAATAGCAGGAGCCAAACACTGTGCAGAGTTGAGTCATTTTAATGCCAGTGCAGTGGATGAACTTCTGCTCATCCCACCGAAGCAATATTTTTGAATTGATCAAGCCTCTGCGACCCATCATATTAGAAAAGCCCAGGTGCAAATCCAGCACTGGTTTTGCCACCTTTATGTTTTCCAAAAGTTCAGATCCAAATTGAAACAGAGATTGTCAAAGATCCATTTCCATTGCTAACAATGGTAGGTGAGTCTGGGAATGAAAGGTCTGCTCAGACTATAGGAAGTGGACGAAGGTAAGTCACAGTACTACAGGAGCATCATGACTCCTACAGATAACAGTAGTTTGTGGTCATAGGAGAATTCCTATTCTGAATTTCTGTCTTCTGCTGAAGGGATTTGCTCAGCCAAATGCACACCATGCAGCTCTGGCACTAGGAGTTTCTATTAAGCCACTATAAGTGTTTACCCCAGAGTCTCTTCTAAGATGTTACAAGAAAAGAGGATGGAGTGCTGAGACAAAGGTGCAAGCATACAGTGATATAGTGTGGGTTTTCATGGCCAAAGGGCTGGCCTACAAGCACGGCTGGAGTCCCTGGTAGAAAACAACATGCCATGTTTGCTGCCATGTGCCATCACCGGCCAGTGGGGCTGCTGACAGATCCAGCCTTGAAAACAAACTGTCAAGCAAGGCATTTGAGGTAGGTGTGAGATTTGTGTGCCCTGGGATGTGTTTTATAGTTTTTAATACTTGTAAACACTACCTGAGCATCTGTCTGGGTCTCAGCCAGCATGCTGAGTTAGGTAATAGAGCTGAATTTTACTGAAACTTCTAGACAGTGCACAAAATGTACAGAAGCGTACCAATAATCCATCTCTTCTTATCACTAACCTAACTTAGCTGGAATGTAAGTACATAGTCCTTTTTCTAAGCATGCATTATGCAAATTCAGAGCCAGGACTGTAAAGAGAATATTAGGAAATCAGGTCTCTCCTGTCATTTGAGCGAAACTTACTTCCCTCTCTGTGAGGATAGGATTCCTTCCAGTAGTCTAGAGGAAGTTACACACAACAATGACCCAAATACAGATGAATCCCTGGGCTGTCTGAAGAGGCTATTCATGGAATAGCCCCTTACATGAGCCCCTTACATTTTAAGGAAAATTCAGTACAGCACGGTGGTGTGTTGCATCACTTTTCATTCCTGTATAGTATTTGCGGAACTCAACTCCACACTGCCTGCAGCAGAAGCAGATGTGTAGGGTCAAGGGTTCCTTTGTCAGAGCAGATAGGACCATTTTTGCCTTTTCTCAGTTCGTTCACTGATGCTGAGCCAGAAGCAAGCACAGATCACCTAGTAGACCATGGAGCTGAAACTCCCCTGGGAGTGTTGGGAGTGCATAAGGCACTTAAGGCATAAGGAGCACTTTGGCTCTTAGCATGTTAAGACAGAGAGCCATGTCTTCTAAGCTACTAATACTGGCCCTAGGATTACATGGCTGTGCACAGGGATGCAGTGGGTTTGCAGTGTTTGTTCCAGTCTTCAGAACTGCCTGACCTCTTATCTACCTGCTGATCTCCTCCCTCCACCACTGCAGACTGCACTCCAGCCACCTTATTCCTCTCTTGTTGGACAGGGATTTGTGAAGGACTTTTGCCAGAGCTGTTGTCTGTAGCGTGGCTCACAGCAGTGCTGTTGCTGTGATGGCTGAAAGCCTTGGTGTACATGAGTTGCATTCAGAGTAAGCTTTGAACTGTGCAAAGTATATGCAAACTAGTGGTGTAATAGCATGCAAACTGGTGCTTTGACCTGATTAATTTTTTTAAAGCCCCAATTTCTCCATTCCTTCACACCATATCTTGCCACTTACATTGATGGGAAGGGAAAATAAATAGATCCCTTTCTGATTTGGAAACATTTTGTCGTGGCTTTGCATTGGCACAAAAGCAAGTACACATTGAAAAGCTGTTGGTTCCCCTGTCTGAAGACAACTAGATGAATTTAACAGCTGGATGAATTTAAAAGCTTGGTTGGGAAAACAGACCTAAAAAACATAGTGGGGCCACAGGTTCCTTTACACTGCAACAAGTGATGTAAAGAACGAGTGATGCTCCTGAAAAACTGTGGACAAGGTCATTGAACCTTAATTCCTTTCTAACATCAATTTATTTTCCTCTTAGTTTATTGTTGAAAACAAAGTTGTAACTCAATCATTGACTGTGGAATTCATCCCAGGAGAAATGCAAGGACCACCAACAATGTGGACCAGGTGTGGATTATAAATAGCATCATCAAGAGATCTTCTGTGTCCCAGGGGCACTAGTCCCATAGCCAATGCTCTTCCTTTTATATTTTTCTTTTAATCCTGCCATTTTTAAGACCTCTCAGCAAGACCTTCTCCTACAGAGGATTTCTACCACACCAAGCACTGTAATGCCCCTAGACTGAATGAAACCCCTGTAGTAGTACGATGGTTGTAACAATGTCAGGTTTTGTACCTACCAATTCTTTAGTAAAAATTACCGTCTGGCAGCTGTAGAGCAACTTTGGACTTGTCCCATAGAGTAGGACAGGATACCATACCCTGGAAAAGCAGATGTGTGCAGATAGCATCCTTGAGCTTTCCAAAACCAGGAAATAGTTTGACTCAAAAGAAACTGAGAAAGATAGAGGGCCTTGAACAGAGACACAAAACAATAATAATTTATACACAGGCATTTCAAGTTACCATTGGTTCATCTCGAGTCAGGAATGATTAAAAAAAAGGGAGTGCAAAAGTATTTTTCTGGCTCTCAATATTTTTTTTCAGGCAAGAAAGCTTTTGTTTCCTTTTTCCTTTAAAAATGGGAAGGGAGAAAAGTCTTACATTTATTTATTTATTCATTTATTTACAACTTTTCATTAAAATTAAGACAGAATTAGGAAATAAGCCCTTATGGACTTAGGAAATTCTGGTTCAGTGGCTCAAATATTAATATAGTGCCCTATCTCACCTTTACTACCTCATGTCTTTCATCCCAATCAGTCATCTTGACTGCACAGTAATGCAGCTACTTCTGAGTAGAATCACTTGGTCGTGAACCAAAGCCTGCTTTTCTAAAGCAATAGTACAGAGGAAGGAAAGAGCTCCCTGGTGTGTCATCTGTACCTGTTATTGCTTGAAAGTAAGCGGAATTCCATCAGAGTTCTTCCCTCCCAGCAGAGCTGAATTAGGGCTTAAGCTAATGAGATATCCCAACACAACTGAAGCCTGTCTTAAGCTTACCTTTTCTCTAAGAGACTCTTCACCATGAGAAGGTGCCATTTGCTGGTTTTATTGCTTTTTAGTACCCCAAAAATCTACCAAGCCAAGAAAGGTGTTCATTTTCCTTGAGTGAGCATGCAACAGTGAGAGGAGACAGGATCTGTCACTCAGCACCTAGCTCAGGACCCCTGAAGTGCACGGTCAGACCTCCAGATGTCACACATGGTTTCTGTGCGACTTTGGTGACTTCAGCAGTTTGGTTTACTTGTTCATAGAAGCAAGGGCAAAGTAAAACTATGATCACCCATCTTTCAGTGTCAGTTAAAATACTCTATAAAAACTGCTAGCAAAAGTTTTTACAGGTCTAGTTCAGTTTGAAAAGATACAGCTTTGTACAAAATGCCATATGTTGCCTGATGAAGATTTCCTTTCTGATTGCAGTTTATGAATTCACATAAGCCTGTGAAAAGGAGCAAAAACAAATGGCCAGATTCATTGAGTCAGAGAAGATGTTTTTTTAACTGGATTCTCTCATTGCCCTTTCTTTCCATGCCAGGTGCAGTGACAGCAAAATAAATTCAATCTGCAGACTCCTGTCATCCTCCGGATCTTTGGACCAGTTGTTTTTCCCTCTCAGCCTCATTCATCGATGCTAAGGATGAATTTCTAAACACTTACTGTGGTTGAAACTGTTCTTACATCATCTCCTGAACACAGTGACTTCACTCACATGAAATCATGAAGTTAATGCCACAGTTGAGACTTCAAAGCTCTTTCTGCTGACCTGAGCTGATTTTTTTTTTTTTAAATACTATGGTAGTTGCTGGTTCTTAACTGAGAGAAGAATTACCAAAGTAGTCAGTGTTCTCCTTATTGTGCAGTACAAGAAGATGGGAGAATTTTCAAGCAGAGCTGCAGTCTGGATGGGGGTGGCAGTGCCATAGTATGAATTCTCCACTTAATCTCAAATTAGTTTTGATTTTCATCTTGTTGTATAAAATGGGGATGAATATCCTTGTTCTGTATTATCTACTTGAACTAGATAACCTTTAAAAGGTCCCTTCCAACTCAAACTATTCTATGATTCTATGAATTTGGTAGTTGCGCTGGAAAAGGGATTCTCACAAGACAAAAAGTGATTACAGAGCTGGCTAATGGGGGTGAGAGATCATGATGCAAGGACAACTGTCAGGCAAAAAGATAGTTTGTAGTGGAGGTTCTTATGGACAGTACTCATTTTAATTTCTGTTAGTGCCATTTGGAAAAGACAGAAGCATGCTAGTAACACTTGCTAATTATTAAGGGGTGTCATCAAAGCAAGATAGGAAGAAGGGGAATTGAATAAAATGAAATGGTACACAGTGCAGGGTCACATACTTACAAAACCTTTTACTACAGTGGGAACTTCCATTCCATTTGCCTTTACAATCAGGGAGGACAAAGAAAGAGAGGAACCCCCTCTTAATAGTCAGTGATTATGAGCAACCAGTTTGATATGAACTTGATAATGTGACCCCAGGACATACAAAAAAAAATTGAGCCTTCTTTAATGACAAGAAATTTTGAGCTTGGTTTGTATGACTCGCCAAAAGAAGTGTTGAGAGGAGATGACAGTGGGCCCTATAAATATATCAGGAGTGCAAACATCAGAGAGGAACAGTTATTTTAAGGTGAACAATAATATGGCAGGAGGATGAGTAGGTATAGTTTGGCAATAAATAACTTTAACCTATAAATTAGAAGGCTTGTAGTCTTCAGAGAGAGGCTTTGGACTGGTCTTTCAGAATAGGGAAGAAGACACTGACAGATATCTAAATTACTCTGACGTGGTTACCTGCAATAGCAGAAAACTATTTCCTCTGACCAGAAAGTCCTTTCTGCTTCTGTGTTTCTGGGTTGTAGTACAATGGGATTCCTAAATGTTAATAATGCAAGCAGCAACGGCAATTAGCTATTAATGCAAGTAGCAACAGTGATTAGCTATTAATCAATAATATTAATTAGAGACTGGGTTGACTGGATGTTGCCAGTGGCTGGGTAAAACCAGAAGGACGGACAAATCTCTTCTTTGTAAGATAAGACACCCAAAGGAAAGAGTGCTCATCCAGGCTCGGTTTCAGAGAAGGCTTTACCCAATTCCTGTTCATTTGGGTAGCACCGATATAATTAATCCAGACTAACCCATTTTATGGAGTTCCTATGATGGTGAGACCAGAATTGGGTCCAACATCTCCAAATAGGTTCAGAGTGTGATAATTGTCAATATTAAGATTTTAAAATTTTAAACATTTCTTGGCAAAACTGAAACATAACTTTTCTTTCCTATAAAGCTTCATGAATGTACAGTGTGATTCCTGGATAGAGATCACATCGGCTCCACAGTAATTAATTTACAGGTTTCTCACTGACCTTAGCTCAGCTCTGGGAATCATGCCAGCACAATTACAGTAACTCTGAACAGGACAGACATAAAGCTTCTGTATCTACCCTGAAATTGTGCCACGTTTTTCTCTTGCTCAGTGATGGAAAGATGCATTTCTTCTTTGATTGGTTTCAAATAGTTCAGGCAGCATTGGCCATAACAAGATTATCTCCAGTAAAGCAGGGAAAAGAAGAAAACCACCATGCAGATGTGTGGATACACAATACATGTACTCTGTAGATAATCTTTGGGAAGTGTATCCCAAGAAGCAGTGTGTTGAGAAAGCGAGTCAAGGTGACTTGAGCTAATTACCTAGAAAATAAATGTCATAGCGGGGAATAAAATTCAAGGGGCAGATGCATGATTCAGTATTGTTTTCAATGAATCACACTACCTTCCTGGAGCACGTCAAGGCCCATTGCCTTCCTTCCTGTGAAGATGGGCAGCTGGATTGCAATGACACCAGGTGGAGCTGAGTGCATTCATCACCTTGGAAAATCAGGCCCCTCGTGGTTTTCTCTGATGTTAATTGACCGTTGGACCCTGCAAGAGGGGAGTCAACACATTTCCTGGCCTGTGGTCTAAGTGTTTTCCAAATGCTAGAGTAAATTTAATGTTGTTGCAGAGGAAATGCTGACGCAATCCACCAGCAGCTGCTACTCTCCAACATCCTCACAAAGGTACAGTATATACCAGAGGTGTGAGGGGGTGAGTGCATGCAACTAGGGTATGCAAAACCCCAGCCTCTTCTAAATGGCAGGCAGGACTCTGTGTGTTCCCTCCAGAGCTCCTACCTTCCTGCCCTCAAGAGAAACTCTGCTAAGGGCTGCTTCCCAGAAAATGCTGGGTTCCATCCTGAACGTAAGCTCCTGAAAAAGCAGGCTTTTGATGTGGGACCACTGAGGGTATAGTCTCATTTTCCTAGATCCCTGATTTATGAATCCTATATCTAAATGTGGATTCCTCCTAAGTGCAAGTGAGAATGGTAAGAGCAATGTTCTGAATAAATATATGGTGATGAGTCTAAAAGATCAGGTGATGCCTGTGTTCAAACAGGCAAATTTAATTTATGGACAGATGAGTCTCAATGATTAAATTAACCTGGTTTAATGAATTACTGCCTTTCAGTGGAGCTGTGAAAACCGACTGCATTGTGCTTTAGTCCTTTGCTTTCTAAAATAATTATATTAAGGGAAAGCAAACATGTTTGGTTTAGAGTGGAAAGGCTATTAACATGGTCAGTTCAGATGGCTCTGCATGTGCATGGTAACTCATTAAACCACAGGAAGGTAATCCTGAACTCTTAATTTCTGATGTCCCAGAAAATTTCCCTCAGAAATTAGTAAGTACTTTTTTGAAAGCCAGATTGGATGGGGCATTGAGCAACTTGGTCTAGAAGGAGGTGTCCCTCCCCATGGCAAGAGTGTTGAAACTAGATGATTTTTAAGGTTTCTTCCAACCCAGGCCATTCTATGGTTCAATTAATGTTGGGGTTGAATAATGAAAAAAGGAATATGATGATGCTGTGGCAATCTCCAACCAGGAGATGGTGAATGGTGAAGGAATAGCACATTGCTGCTCACAGAGCTGCGCTGGGGTTGCACTCCTCCACTGACAGAGATGTTTGATCATGTCACCTATAAAACTTGAACCACGTCTGTTGAATTCAGATTATGATAAACTTAATTCTTAAGTGTCTAATCTGGTGTCAACTCTGGTCTGGAAATGTAATCTTTTAATCTGTTTCTTAGTTTTTTTAAAATGCAAAATCATTTGGTGAAACCAGCCTTGTTACACACCACGAGCTGTATTTTTTCGGTCCTCAACACACTGCAGGCATGTGGAATCGCATAGTGGTGTCATTAGTTATTCATCGGAGAGCAAAGAAGGTTTCGGATGTTGTTGGGAACAGATGTCCCCAACCCCCTCCTACCGTCACACTGACTCCTGCAGCCATGTGATCACCTGCCACCCAAATCCCACACAAGGTCCTTCTGCATTTCCCGTCCCGTGAAAATGGGATGCCGTGCCCAGCCCTTCTCCGCCCACTTCACTCCCGCTGTTTGCATGTCCACTCTTCCCCCTGCAAGCGCCCTGCTCTGCTAGTCCCAGCCGGGAAGCGTTCGTGCCTCGGAAGGATGCCCTTGCTCCATTCCGGCTCCTCTCCCGGGAGCGGGCGGGGCCGGGGCGATGTGGAGGATGGATGGGCGGAGCCGGGGGCCGGTCCAAGTGCCGGGGCCGCGGGCGTTGCCGGGCGACGAGCGGGCGCTCCCGTTGTCTCCCTCCTGCCCTCTCCCGTTCTCCCCGTGGCCCAGCCGACAGGTAGGAGCCGGCCCGGCCCCGCCACCAGGAGGCAGGCCCGTGTGGAGGGGTCGTGCTTCTCGCCCGTGGGACGGAGGGAGCAGTGGGAGCCCGGAGGTGTCTGGGGTCGTGTGGTGGGCGTGGGGACTGGAGTAACGTGGAGTCCGGCTTACCCTCCTTACCCAGGGCTTGTGCAGCTGGGTTTTAGGGACGTTAACAAAGGCCGTTGTGGTGACCACGGTGATGAGTGCGGGACATGCTGGCTGGTGTGGGACGCGATGGCTGGAGCAGGACACGCTGGCTGGTGTGGGACACCTCCAGTGCATCCCAGGGCTTGAAGAACCCACCAAAGCATGTGCATCACTGTAGCAATCCAGCCTGTGCACGAGTGGAAAGCATCTGAGGGCTGAGACCGAGAGTCTCTGTTTATGTCAGTGTTGGCAATAAATCTGGTTTAACAGCATGTTTAAGTTTTATGTTTTGGTGGAGCTCTGAGGAGAAAAAAAGTTGATGAATAAATAGTCCTGGGCAGCAGGTGCAAGTTTTAGAGGGTATCCCCAGGTGTTTTGTGCTGAGAGAACGTGGCTCCTCCGTATTGCCTCCTCAGCTTCTCTTGAAGGGCTGAAGAGACTTTACAATGCCGAGCTTATGGGCTTTAAGCTTTGTTTAACTTCTTGCAGAAAGGGCTAGGTGTGGTCCTTGTCCAGGCCTCTGTGGTATGGAGGATGGTTTGGGGATATACCTGCTGTCAGCAAGAGACTCATATTGCCTACTCATAGTTTTTAGCAGACAGTAATTAGTTAATTGGATATCTTCAGCTCTTCCTGTGGCCTGTATGTGAGGCCTGTGCTATCCTTGCTCTGCACCTGTCTTCTATAGTTGTTGATTCCTGATAATGATTTTCATGCTTGCCTATTATTTTCCTTTCAGACTGCTTTTACAAGGCAATGTTTTCTGACAGTGAAATATATTAAATATATTAAATGTCGACTTTAACCTTTTATCCTGTGCTACCCCAATGGCACTGTTTTCTCTAACACACATTAAACTTACTTCTACCACCTAGGAAATTACTGTTCTTTTAGTTCAGTAAATAACTTTTTTTTTTTCTTCAAATATGTAGATTCTGCCATATCAAATCCTTCACCTTTTCGTGATCTGCTTGGGAATTGTATTCAGTTATACTTTCATTAAGCTCTTCTAGACTCTACTACTTCATGTCCTGTTATACTTTTAAGCCCTTTTGAGTGTGGACTTCTTCTGTTACAGTGGACACAATACTTTTTGTTATTAATTGTGAAATGCTCAGAATCTCTTGGGTTTGTTTTAGTTTTATTCACTTGAAGATTGTATTCTTAATTGTTGTTTTAGCAGGACATGGAGCAATTAAATAACAAATTGCACTCTGAGCACCTGTAATTCAAGATAAATGGAGATGAACGGCTGGGACAACTAAATTAAAATGTCTGTAGAAGAGGGATGGGAAATGATGCAGAACACCAGTGGCACTGGAAGAAAAGGTAAAATAATTTCAAATGTGCAAATTACTGAAAATGTTTCAGAACTTTTTTTTAAATTACTCTCCCATTTAATTTTGTTACTTTGCATCATGTTATTTTGTCTGATTTTGAGTTTGCCTGAAAGAACTTGGATTAAAAATGCAGCGTTCAGGCATGTCAGATCTCAGAGTTGCTGTCATTAGCAGGTTTTGTTTTGGGGATGGCAGTGAGTTTTTTTCTAATCTTTGTGTTCTTTCTCTTGACTTTAACACTGAGAATTACAAGGCTTCTCTGGGTCTGACCTCTCAAGGCATTGATATATGGATGCATCCACCTATGGGCAGCTCAATTTTTTGGTCATACGCTACTGTCAGTAAGTGAGAGAACAGGCTCTGCCCATGGCCTGGCCTGCCATCAGCCTGTTCTTACACAGTTCAAGGGACCTGATCCTATATAAAAGCAGGATTCAGATTATATGTGAGACCAAATGCAAGTTTAACACTGGACTGAAGTGATATTACTATGTATGATTATGATGATGCATGTGCTTTTCTAACCAAAGTTCCTTAGGGGAAACAGTTAAAGAAATCACATTTATTCCCAAAGTTTGAAGTAGTATAAAAGTTAGTGCTGCAAAACAGTAACGTTATGTGATATGCCATAAATTTGGGATTGCTACATTTGTCACTAATGGGAATGGCTTAATATTTAGATTTATAATATTTATATTAATATTTATGTATACCTCCCCATCTGTTGAACACACCACCTTTCGAATTGCGAAGATACTGAACAGTTGATTGCCAAAGACTAAGCCATATGCCAGGGGAAAGATCACTTTGGACTACCCCTACTTCTGATGTTGTTTTTAAGGGATCTATTTCTGACTACAGTAGTTAGTTGGAGATCTGTCTTGACCCGGCAGGACAGTTATAATGCATCTTCATCAGTAGCCTAAATTGATTATGCAAGGTCCTTTTCACAGGGAGTTTTCTGCTCTTGCTAAAATTTTGGGAATGTCTGTTACTAAATAAGCTCCTGCAGCATCTTCCACTGTTTAGTATTTTTCTACAAGTTCAGCTAAAATCTGTCTCTTTTTATACAATCTATCCCATGTGAGCAACACATTGGAAATCAGAAACATTGCAGCTGCTCTTCAAATGGCTTTGCAGGGCTTGTAATCTCTTGCTTCAGTTATCTTAATTACCAAACAAAATGGACAGAAAATTGTTTGAGGACAACCAGAGCACGTTGAAACTCAGAAATGCCATATATGATGCATTTCATCCTGCACAGAAGTTTGTATTTCAGAAGGCTCATAAATGCAATGCAACAGTAGCTGGAAAAAAAAAGTCCATTTTTACTGTCCTTTTCTTAGCTGGAATCTGGAAATGCTTCTAAATAGTGGATACTTCAAAATCACCACTGGACCAAGAGGCATGTGTAAGGGACGTGATGAGCGTGTGAGGAACAGGTTGGATGCACAGACTGTGAGGGTACAAAATGCCAGGGATTCCTTTGTTGGGGGTCCCTCCCTGGAGGCACCAGCTCGAGCTGGTTTTGCATTGAGTAATTAAATTACTCAAAGTAACCAGACATCTGAGATTCTGCAGTGGGAAACCCAGGGTCGAGCTGGTAGGGAAAACTTGTCTGACTGTGAGTGTGGGGTGTGCAGGGAGTCAAGTGTGGCACCCATCGGGTCACTGGAGCCACCCCTGTGAAGGAACTTCGGTCCCAGCAGTGAAAGTCTGGGGTGGTGGGAGTGTGACTGACAGAGTGGCTCCTGGATGATCAGACAGGAAGGTTTCCTTAATAATTTGACAAGCTAGCTCCAGAATGATTTGATATAGAGGCATTTCCAGCACATATGATAAAACATTTCTCGTTACTCTACAACCTTCTCAGGGGGATCTGGGAAAGTATTATACATGCAATTGTAATTATGCAATTTAATACATGCAGTTTGTAGATATATAAAGGAGAAACAGGTGACATTGAAGTACATTGCCTTTTTATTTATTACTGCAATGTTTTTAAAGAATATTAGGCATCTTTTATCTCAGCAGGGTTGGCTCAAACCTAGTCTGGTTTGTAGCACGCATTTTTTCTCTGGGATCACTGCTGCTTTGGGTGACAGCACAGTTTGAACTCAACTCTGTGCATGGGGGTAATACAAAGTCCACGAAGCTCCCAAGAACTTACCCTGAGGACTCTGTGCAACATAAGTCCTGAAAATTACCTACCATGGTCATGGTAATTGTAGAGCAGGATTTACATGCAGTAGCGGAGGACTGTCATGGACTCTTACAGCTTGTAAAACCACAAATAAGGAAGGTAAACAAATGAGACAAATCAATGCATTTGCTTTATCTGTAAATTTGGGTGCTCTACCCAAGGCTTTAAATTGACTGAACACTTACACAAAACTATCCTTGTGAGCATTCAAGTCATTTGGTGTCTTTAATGTCAGTGAATTTTTATTTATATTAAATTGGATATTGATATCTTGGTATTTCAGCATTCTCTTAAAAGCTTTTTTTCTTAGTGAGGCACACAAGTGAAATATTTATGAATGCTCTTTATAGTGTTTACATGATCCCATGATACTAAAGCAGTATTACTGAAGTAGTTGTTACCTCCTTCTGCTTAACAAAAACAGAAGATTAGAATCATACTGTCCAGTCATACACTGAAAAAAATTCATGTTAATAACAGGTCAGATGTTTTATTTTTCAGCTTTTTGGAAGTCGCACCTGCTAAAATAGACTGATGTGTTGCGAGATGCTTTATATTACATAAATGTTGCAGGAACTGTTTTTGCCATTATGGGTGGATTATTGTAACAGTAGTTTCCTGATGACATCATAGTAAATTCCAGCTGCCCAAACAGTTATTTTCCAGAAGAGGTTATCTGCAGTGCACTTGCGCAAAATTACACTTAAAAGGGCCCTCATAGTTCCCTCGGGACTTATAAACCAAACCTTTTGTCAAATCCTCAGTAAACAGAGAATTCTTTGTTTTCATTCTGTGTCTGTGGTAACAGTATGGGCACTACTGTAATTTGTGGTTCTGAATTAAACAAATAAAAACTATATTGTGCAAGACAAGAGAAATGGAAGCCTGCAGTGCAAGCTTCCTGTCATGAAGGGATACATAGCACAGTGGTTCTCAAATGTTTTTTCCTAGAGGACTTTTAGGCTGGTGACATACAGATAAGGGTCCAAAGATTGCAGAACCCCCACTGAAATGGTACCCTCCCTGTCCAGTGCTGGCTGAGAAGCTGGCCTGAGGGAGCAGAGGTTCCTTTTTGTATGGGATGTTAATATATAGAGGTATATGCCTTTCCTAGACTAAATCTGGATTGATTACTGTTATTTGATATTTTGTTTGTTTGTTTTTAAACATGCCTTGTCACACAATTCAGAGGATCTTACCCACTCTTAAGAAACCATAATTAATGTTGAGTCAGACATTCGTGGTGATTGCTGAATTTGAAATGTGTATTAATATATATTTAATGAAGAGTACACAATCCTACCATTAACCCTTCAATAAATCTTGTAGCAGGAAAGTAAAATCTTGGAGTTTTACCAGTGTCAGACCCTAAGAACATCAAGTAACTCTTCTCTGCCAATTTCTTTCTGGCAAATTACAGTATGCTGCAGGGATTTCAAATAACGTGTAGTTGCAAGGATCATTACATTTTAATAATGATCTTTATTAGTGGTATTTATATATGTTTAAAATGTCCTGCAGTTTTTAATGGATTTTCACAACATGTCTGAGATTTGAATAGCTTGCCATGATCAAGCACACTCACTTTGGTAAGGAGAGTGGCAGCAGTGGAGAAAGCTGTCAGCTTAACAGTTCATGGAATTCAAGATCTTCCATGTTACTGCTCTGGTCATTAATTTCTCCTGCATCCAATTATTATCTGCTTCTAGTTATCCAGATATGTAAGAACCTGTTAAGTTAATGCCTTTGATGCAAATCCTGCAAAAACAACTTCTTTTATTTCTTTCATGATTTTACTCTTCTCAGTGTTCACATGCAGGACAAAACTCCATTATTTTTTGTCCATTTTCTCTTTCCCTGAAGCTCGTCTACTTACTGGTATTGCTTTGCTGTCCCACTGAATTCATTGAAGATTTGTACTAGGTGCAGTCAGCTTCCATCCTTGTTGGTCTCACAAAGTCTTGCAGGAATGGTCATTCCATTCAGCTCATACATCCAATATATATCCAATGCAGCCATCTTCCCTGTGGAGGAAATCTTCAGGTTTGTGACTTCTCAGACCTCTTTAATGGCAAAAAGATCTTTCCAGTCCCTGTAAATTGTCCCACTGAGGCTAACACTAGTTAGAGTCAATGGTTGCGTTTCCCATGCATTTGACAGTCACAGGTCTCTCATTTGGTTTTTAGCATTATAAATGAGTGGGTGAGGTGGCTTTACTGGAGTGGTTTTACCTGTCTCAGAAAGTCTCAGAAAGTCAGGTGGACCTGATGAAAATGAGCAGTATATCCTCTGTATCTGTAGGAAGGCAAGTGTTGTGCCAGGCCCGCTTCTCACTTCTGCACAGTGCTGGAGAGGCTTTTGGATTTTATGTAAGATTGGCACTTCACCACTACCATTGATTCCTGCACTCTTTACTTTTCTGTAATCCTCATTTTGAGGATGATATTTTGATCCATGTTCAGGAGAAGATTATTTCTTCTCTGGAGAAAGTTTTGAAGTGATGGAAGCATTTAAAAAATGGCTGACAATAATTCAACTTGATCCCTGGCAATTTGTAATGAAAATACTTTTCTCCTCTCTAATCTACTGTTACAATAATTACAAGAACAGATCAATAGCAGGAAGTATAAAACAAAGTGTTACTTTGGATATTAAGCCATAAATTGATCTCCCTGTCAACCTAAAGTAAGTGCTGTATCAACACGTTTCAAAGATTTGAGGACATTCTGAAACATAATAGCGAGGGACCAATAGAGGGAGAACAATAATTTGTTTTATGCAAGTGTGTTAACTCTTTGTGGCCCAAATCTGCATAATCCTGCGATTATCTCATTATGTTTTACACTGACATGTTACATCAGTGTTCTCTAACTATTGCTCCACTTGGCTCTGGTAACATACAGGATTATCTCTGGATAATAACAATCCTCACTTGAATTAGGAAGAACCACCAGTACTTGCACATGATCCAACACAAATCTTGTGCAATTGGCAAAGTATTCCAGAATTTATATGACAGATATTCTACTCTAAGTCAGTTATTGACCAAAATAATTCCTTCTTAGGAAAATAAAGACAACACCAGAAGATCTTGCTGTCACAGAAGGTTCTTTAGTTTCCTTGGACAACTGATGACTGTTGCAACTCTTACTGACTAAATCATACTGACGTGCTCTAAAGAAAGCAGAGGAGAAAAATCTGAGAAATTCTAGAATTCTTTGGAAAAAAAACCAGGTAATAGAAATTTATGGGTTGTAACTTTTCTTTCAAAATATAAGACACATAGTGTTTTTGAGGTCCCTCCTAATGAGCAGAAGTATGAAAATAGGGAAGTTGTCCTTATACTACTACAGGTATACTGAGGTCCTAGAAGCTGCAAATATCACTGCTCAATTTGCTTATGGTGGTTATTTTATAATCCAGTAAGAAAGATTGAAAGGAGGTATGTGTTTCTGAAGAAGAATTTGTTCTTGAATATGATTTTTAAGCATTGAATATTGCTGTGGCTTAGATGTAGCACATTTGAGAAGTCAGCTTCTGTAGGAATGCTTGCCAGGTACGTGCAGTGATCTGAAAATATAATTTTTGCTTTCTGTGGGCTTCCTCTCCCCTGATGAATGTATGAAAGGAGCACTTAGGAGTCTGAGGGTTTGGTTCCTCTCTTTCTAATGCTAGGAGATTCTGCAGAGAGATTTGGTGGATCATTAATTTTTCGTTGCTGTTTTTCTTTTAATAAGGGCTGCTGTTTTTGCTGACAGTACTGAGTCCCTTGAATTTCTTCTTCTTGTGCAAGTGAAGAGTTTTGACTGAACATGAGTAGTCAGAGCAAGAAGTCTCTTCGATCTAAACCTCTCTCACCTACTAACAAGACAGTCCTCTCAAGCAGAGGCGACTAGCTGAGCAGTGAGAACTTCTATTCATCTTAACAGAAATTACTCCTGTGTTTTAACTGTTTATTAGTATGAGGGGGAAGGAAGGTGGTAATTCTCAGGTCTTGGCCACCACTGAAGCTTTGTCAGCCAGTTATGATTAGCTTGATCATTTAATTACTTTTCCAGCGCTAAGACTAAGTATTGCTTCACAGTGGAGAACAGAACAAAACTGCAGGTGTCCCTTTAGCAAAGCAAGACGGCTTTTCTCTAGTCTAGCCTTTTGTTGTTACAGCAGTGTTTCCAGCTGTGATACTTCCTTGCTGCCAAGTAATAGTAAATAGCTTTATAAATCATAGTAGTGCTTGTACCATTCGGGAACAGCCTATTGCTTTTTGCCTCTAACAAGTGTACATATGCTTACTCTCATATTTCAAAGTTAATTGCTAATATTTCTGTGAAAGTAATAGCTTTGGGAATTGAAGAATAACACATTTGAAGTGCTTCTTCTTCCAACTTTGGATTTCACTCCTCACTTGAAGCATACACAGTTTTGTTTAAATTGTATTTTACATTTATTTTCTCCAAGACTGTCTTAAAAATGAGAAGTCAGCAGCCATAGCCTGCCTGACCTAGAGCCAATGACAGTGCAGGTATGTTTAATTTAGGACAGCAAATACAGACAGCTTCTGTCCATGCTGCCTGCAGGCAGAGATCAAAATGCTGGAGAGAAGTGGTGGTGTGTCTTGGTACTGGCTCTTGCTGGAGTCCAGCAGAGTTTTGCTGAGTGCTGTTCATGTTTCTCAGGAGTGAATGGGTAGGTAGGAGGCCCATGTGGATGGGAAATTCATTGCGACTGGAGAAGGGTGAGTGGAATAGTGAGAAGACTGAAAAGGGCTAGTGTCCTGAGTTGTTTGTTCTCATCTAACATCCTTTTACAGAGCTATGGGTATGCCTAGCTTTTTGTGTAACTGCAAACAATAGTTTCCTGTAAAAGCCTACACTTAAAGCTGAGTGAGGTGTGGGACTCTGATAACTCTTGAGAGTGAAGAAAAGGAAGAATATATGTTACATGACACATTGCTTTGGGTTCTGATTAAAGAAACCTGGATCTCCATAGGCATTTGCTGTCTTGTAATGGGAGTCAAAATAGATTTTACTAAAGGGAAAATAATAAATATGGGTAAAAAAATCAGACTGCTTGTTATCCTTTTGTTCAAAGCATGTTGAGATGGACCTGAAGTGGAATCCTGACAGAGTTTCTCATCCGGGCTCATCTGGAGTCCAGATGACTGATTTGAATTGGCGAGGCAACCAAAATCCCAGTCCACTGATTAAAGATGATGGAGAGCTGCTTATGGAGGAACATCTTTCCCCCAGGAAACTGGTGAGTAGGCATCCAACTTCTTAATGAAGTGGAAGAGGCAAACTGGCATATACAGAGCTGCATTAACCTTCCAACTGCTATTGTGCTGATTATGGATTGTTTGTCTGACATTTAGACTTCTGCATGAAGTAGATTCTATCTTATGAAAGTGTATCAAGTGCTTGTCCTCCTTTCACCTTGTTTCATATTAGAAATACTCCCAGCATGAATGTGGCTGTTTCTATTGCTAGGTTTCTTGAAGCAGCGTGAAGAAAAGTACAGGTAGCATAGTTATAATCTACACAGGTCTTACTAATGCCATCCGGAGTACCTTGAATCTTAGCATTAGGGAAAAAAAATTGCATTAACCTTGTTCTAGAGATTGGAAGTGTAACTTTAAAAGCACAACTTTTTTTTCTGAATTAGCGAAATCATCTGTCGTGCTACAAAGCCAATTAAAATATTCTGCAAATGCTAAAAGTACTTTGTGTGTATATCAAAGTGTGTGGAATTTCAAAGCACATTTGAAAGCCACGTTCCTTTTTGACTGGGGGAAATTATTTTAGTGTGCAGCCTGTTGAAAGAAAGGAACATGCTGAAATCTTCATGAAGGAATTTGCTTTGTGAAATAGTCATGAAAGAATACTTGGTTGCATATTGTGTTTTATTTGCTCAGGACTAATTAAAGGTGAAATCCTGTAGGAGGTGCAGGAGCTGAGAAAATAACCTCATTTTTCCCTGCTAAAGGAAGGGAGAGCTGAGAGCAGAAATTAAGAGGAGAAGCTTTCTGTGTTGCAGAGCTACAAAAGAGTAGCTCCTCTGCTGGGTAGAATTTATGAAAGACAGGTGGGGCTGCCAAGACTGTGGTTCAGATGCTGGCAGGCATTCATATGCCAGGCTGGGTGGTGATTGCAGTATCCATAATCCTCTGTGTATCCACTGCACCAGTGGAGACACATGAGCTTCTGCAGGCAGCATATTCCAGCTGCAGGTTTACACCACTCCCTAACCACATACCAGTCACCATTTTGACCATGTGCTGTAGAATAAACAGCAAATTGTTCTCAGAACTGTTGTTCCCTTCGTAGCTAAGTCTTTTAGTGTTTGTAAAATGGTTGAAGATGCAAAAATCATTTTCTGCAGAGTGTATACTTTAAGCACTCTGGAGGAAAATTGCTACATGATTATATGATTTATGCCATTCCCTTTCCTCAGGCTCATGAGAACCTCTGACAACTTTTTTCTTTTTAAAACCTAGCATAGAGTTTGACCAGTCCAATGTGTTTATGGCCTTCAATACTCTGTATAAATCCAATGGGAATCTCTCAGATTAGTCTGTATTGTTAGGGTGTGAACCAAAGGCCATTAAAGTAACCAAAGCAGCTGCCCTCTGATTCAATAAACTTTGAATTAAACCCTTAAAGTTCTTTCATTGGCATGAAGTTCTCTTTCTGAAGCTCTGCTGCTTTAGTTCACAGTAAATTGTAGGCAGAAAAGTATATGTAAGGCAGTGTTACCCACATCCCATGACCTTACTGTTCATTACTTTGTATTTTTTTTTAAATGCAGATAAGTTAAATAATTGAGCCTTTCCTCTTCAAGATTGTGTGTTTTAACATTTGTAAGGAATCCTATTTCAAAAATTCTTTTAAATGGATGCGTACTCTCCTGCTAATTTTTCTGCATAGTATTTCCTGCCCTGGAACCTCACATTTGTGTTGGCATAGCTGGGATACTTCCTGCTCAGAGGAAAAATTACATGATATTGTCAAGGAAACATTTATAGTGTTTATAGCTTGTTTTAATAACATATCCAGTCTATCTATTCTTTGACCTTTATGTTGATCAAATGAAAACCACTGCTTCCATAAATTTACTTCCTCAGGATTTGCAAACATTCAGAATGTTCAAACATTTAATGAAACAAGTTTTCACATGCATATTTCTTTAAGAAACCACATGCCATTGACAATGAAATGGTTTGAAAGGTTGTTTTGCTGAAATCAATGCAATTGCAATATCTTCTTGATTGTCTCATTGTTGTGAATATTTTAGGAGTTATTGATTGTACTCGCTGAAGTGCTCTGAGAAGGAAACTAAGACACTTTTAAAATACATGCTCATTAAAGTAAAATTATTTTACATTCAAATAAGGACATGGGCCCCAGTTCTGCAGTGTTGTATAGGCAGATATTTGGACGCTTGATGGAGGTTCCTGAGGAAGATTTTTGTACTGAGATACATACTCAGCTTTACTCCTTGCCCTTGCAGTGTTCTCTCTTGCACCAGCTCAGTTGGAGTTTGGGGAGGCTGGAAGGTCTAGCTGTGCAGAATTGTGAAGATTGGGCACCTTGAATTGCAGCCTGCAGCCTTGTTTCCACCTGCACATTTGACTCATTTTGTCCTTTTCTCCAGGGGAATGGCCATCTATTTTGTAGTGAAAACTATCAGTCTCCATTAGCAGTCCTGATCCTTAAGAACTCTTTGTAAAAGCTGTGATACTTGTATCCCTTCACTTTTTTATCCAGTTGCTGGACTGTTTTCCTCCGAAGAAAGTAAAGTTTGGCTTAGACCAAAATTTTTTTTCCTTTCCTTTTCCTTTCCTTGTTTTCTTGGACCCTGTAGAACTTCTACAGAACCACTGGACCTTTGCCCATTCTCCTCTACTCCATAGTGGACCCCTTCACTTAGATCTTATACTCGTTCACTGCAGAGTTTGGTCTTCTGTGGCCTTGTTTCAGCATAATGTTCACTTCAAACCCTGTATGATTCCATATCCCTGTTATGTTAATCACATCATCTAGTTTCTGCTTGCTGCCAGCTCTCTTGCTGCACTATCAGGTAACACCCTTTTACATTTGAATGTTCTTCATCCAAGCTACAGGTCAAAAGCTTTTGATGCAAGAGTTGGTATCATTAGATGTCCTTTTTATTCTTTCTGCTAGTGTCAATGTCAATTTTTTCTTGTACTTTTTAATCTTCCTCTATATGAATAGGCATTCTTGCTTTTTCATTTGTACCTATCTTAATAATATTTCCAGCTCCCTGCTCTGCTTGTCCTTGTGCTTATGTGTTGTTGTCAGATATTGTAGAATATCCGAGTGAGCAAATTCTCACTTTGTTCTGCAAACTGGTTAATAATAGGCAATCAATTTTTAACTCTCTTAGGGCTGTGGCACAGATTTTTCATTAAATGTGGAAAAACTGAAATTAAGGGTGCCCCCTGTCTTGAATCACATTTTTGTTTTGCTTTATTAGCCCCCATCCTCTCCCCACCTTTTCCAAAGGATCTTTTCTGAATTCCACAAAATGTATTCCACTTCTCACAAGAAACTCATTTTACAAGGTCAAATGATCTTCCAGATATTGTCACATTGCAAAAAACAATCACGTTTGTGTGTGATCTTTAGAGAAGAAAGGAAGTGTTCTCTAATTTCGCTATTTATTGATCCTGCTCCAACTAATCATGTTTTCTAAACTTAGGAACACATGTTCGGAAGTGGTGTTTAGTTTTGTTGCTCAGGAGGTTAGGGTGTATTTCATATGGTATGCACTCATCCTCGTGGGGAAAAAAAATGCTGGAGGGTCCTGAAATAACAGATTGGATTCTTGCTGAAATGACTCGATCATTTCTTTTTTCCTTTTGCAGAAATTTTTTTTGCAGAGAGATTATACTTGAGTTGAGAATTTGAAAAAAATAAAAGAAGCAATGAACGCATGAATAGACATATTTGCATACAGGTGTAATATTAAAAGAAAACAAACTCACCACTCAGGAATTCCTGTCTTAGCCAAATTAACCAGGATCAGCAAAATAAATGCACAGCTGGAAATATTTCTCTGACAGCTGCATGCAACATGCTCCTCAGAAACATACCTACTTTTCTTGGAGTGTGTGAAAAATCTGAGGAAGAGAGAAGACATCAATTGTATATGGCAATTTTAATTGAACAAGTATTATTTGTCAATAAAGGAAGTTACAGATAGTTGCAAGTGGGACTTCCCAGCATGCCAGGGTGACTGTTCTGCCACTTGGGAAGCTCTGCAAGCACAGAAGTGTTTCTCATTTGAAATTTTTACAGAATACTTACTGGCTTGACTCGTCAGTCGGAGGAAAAGCTTTCCAAACCAGCGCATGCTCTCCAGTTGGATATTGGCCAGACATTTTGCATGGTGGGAATGGTTTGTGAGCCATCATGCAGTTGCTTCTTAAAATACTGGCTAAATTATTAACCAATAACTTCTGCATAATATCATGAAAAATAGTTTTACTCCTATTTTGAAGAAGGTGAAAAAATGTAAAGTGAACTTTATTCATCTTTGTTTTACTTACTGTGTATTCACCTTCAAAGAATTGTGCAGTGCTTTACCGTGGAAATGTATCCTTTCAAATAAATGAATTTACAGTGGAGTGTAACACTTGCTGCTCAGAATCAAGCTGTCAGGTCACTTTCTTGAACATCATGTTCCAGATTTTAATATTTGATTCTTCAGAAAACATCCTCCTTCTCTGTATAACTGGTGCCTCTATTGCTGGGTTGCAGGTGGGTGTCAAGCAGAATCCTCTCTGAATACCAACAGTCAGCCTGGAATTATATATTTTTGACTTAAAATAACTCCATCTCACTCTTTGCCTATAACAGATCCTCGGTTCCTTTTTGTTTGCTCTATGTGGAGGCTGAACAGCTGTAAACAGCCAAAGAAATACCTCAATGGTACAGCACCTTCATGTTTGTAAGCACTCCTGGGGCACAGGCAGGGACGTTCAGAACAGTCCATTGAGCTGTGGGCAGGCAGTCATTACCTGAAGCCACAGTGGGACATCTCTGAATTAGGGCAGCAGCCTGTCCTAGACCTAGGATGGCCCTAGAAATGAGGAGACCCAGAACACCATAGCATCACTTCTGTCCATGTGGTGCCAGACATTTATCTGTCCGACCTGATGACCCTTCAGTGTGTTTGGTCGTGATTTTTTTTCTTTTGCTACCCCATAACATCAAAATTCTTCCTATACATGCATCCTTTTGAATTTTGGTGAAGATTCCCGTGCTTAGACATTAAAGAACAGCATAAAAAGATCTTGCTAAATATGTATCATCTTTCTTTAAATGTTTCTGCATCCTTCCCTCAATCTCCCCCATTCCTGGTGTCAGAATTTTAGCTGTCAGAATTTACACAAGATGTATCACACTTGCAGCTGTATCAGTATGCCAAGAATAGTGTCTGGGGAGTAGTAATATCCTAACTACCTTCCACAGGAACCATTCACCACATAACCTTCTCTCGAACTGCTGCCCTGGCCTTTTGCTTGCTGACTAGCTTGCAGTCAACACCTGGGGTCTCTCTGCTTCTAAATGCCTTTAAATGAGCTCATATCCTCCACCCAGGAGCATTTCTCGTTTCCTTTATGTACTGCACTAACTTTTACATCCCGCAGCAAATTGGTTTCAAGCTCTCCAAGCATCTCCTTGACATCAGCAGATGGAAGGACAGTGATTTTCACAGGAACTCTTGGAAATGCAGAAGAGGGAGGTGGGCACCAGGAATACATGGAGTTTGTTGCATCTGGTTAGCACATGCTTCAAGACAGCTATCTGTAGTTCAAAGAGCTGGTGATGATGGCCAATAACCCTTTCCAGCACTGGAGCCACAGTTCTGCCTGCTGCAGTACGAAAATATGGATGCATTAAGCAGCTCAACTCTCAGACAGTGAAAAAAGTAGAAATGGTGGATCTGGAATAGGAAAAGAAGGGCAAAGAATCACACTGTTAATCCCTGGTATTAGAAAAAGGAATAGGGAACCCTAAAAAATGAGAGAATATAACTTTAGGCAGCTTTAATGCTTGGATTTTGAAAGAGAAGAACAGGGAGCGGAACTGTGAGGGGGAGCTGTCTGGAATACAGCAGGGTAAGGACAGCATGCAGGGAAGTTGCTGACAGCAAGGAGAAAAGGACAAAAAAGGAGCAAAAACTCTTTGTGGTGTCAGGACCTTTTCCTACTCTACTGACAAAGTGTATGACCCTAAGCTTATTACTTGTTCTGAGACTTCTGTTCTGATGTAGGTTCTTAAGACTGTTTTGATGGGGAGCAGGGAGGTATTTTTCAGAGGCGGTTTCCTTTAATGACAATAAGCTTGCATCCAAATCCAGTGATCCAAGTGCATGGTTGTGTGCCAGGACATCAGCCAGCTCTTGTTTCACACGTAATCTCATGACAGACAGTGTCATCTGCTGAAAAGGGTTACTGCAGGATGTGTCTTGCAGTGAGAGATCTTGTGTTTCCTTGGAGGGAGAAAGCAGTCTGTAGTTGGTAAGCTTGCTGCCTTTGCAGGAGCAAAACACGTTTTGTGGTGGCTGCATCTGGGAATAGGAAGAAAATTTCTGGGTGCCATGGGGAACTCCCATATTTTCACCTTAGACCGTTGTTTCTCATACTCTAGTGGGGAGGCAAGAGAGTCTGGAAGCTTATGTTTTTTTCAGCCTGCCTAAAATCACAGTTTAAAAAATAAGATTAAAAGTAATTTTAAACATAATGTTTTAAAGATAGTTCAAAAGCAGTTGAAGATATTGGATAATTCTGTTTCTTAGGAGTACAAGTCAACACCTTATGAAGGGAGACAGTTTTTCAAGAAGGTATGCTCAGCTTTTTCTGGAAACTGTGTTCCTTTAAACTCAGTTACAGACAGACTGTACTTGGTCCTTTGTAAGAGGATGTGGAACCATCAGAGTGAATGAAGTTGCAGCCACTTCGCTGCACAATAAAAATGTTACTTAATGAGCAGGAAGACTGCAACCACCATATTTTCCCCTGCAAAATGAATTGGATGTTCTTGTGGTTATTTTTTCTTCCCAAAATTCATAAGCCTAAGGTGGTCCTACACATTCTCTTCTAATGAATCATTTCTCCCTTATTAAAAAAAGTAAATAATGTTGTAACTTTTTAATATTAAGAAAACTTGTCTCTTGTATGTGGAGGTTGTTGAATGACTTCCTACCTTCAACTTAAGTAAAGGCCCAAAAACTGAGGAGAGAGAAGCTGGATCATAGCAGGAAGAAATAGGAGATGAGAACAGTGAGAATGTGAGATTACTTCAGCTGCTTGTGGAATTGCAGCCTGGCATCTTTGGATTTCACAGCCTTTCTGTAGTTTTCACTGGAGGTCCTAGGGCTTCCCTCTCTCCCCTGTGTGTAGCTTCTGCTTGTTTTGTTCCTTCTGCTTACCCTGCCAAGGCAAAAAGTATGTGTATCAATCAACACAGACTTTAGGGTATTAGGAAAGATCCTGTGATAAGATAGGAAAGAGTCTGCATTCACACACACATCCTTGCTTAATGCAGTGGTTGATCCAACTACAAAGACTTTGTAAAATAATGAAGAATTTTGGAGGCATCTATTTGCATTGCCTAGATATTTTGAAGGAATTAATAATTCTTGTAACTAGTGTTGTCTTCTTTCAGAAAAGTTAGCTGCTTGAGCTAAAATTATGTTTCCTTTTCACTGGTTCAGGTTAAAAGGCTAAACAGTGTGTTTTATTGAGTTTTACTACCTCTTGCCTTTTTGATTACAGGTGATACTTAGGGGTAACGCTCTCTATCTGCTGAGGATTAGTGCAAGACTTGTGCAAATTGTAAAGTATGGACGCGCTATTTAAATGAAGCTAATGGGCATGTAGGTCTGTTGTTGATTTGCAGCTTGAATGTAACCCTTGGCCTTGACTCTTTAAACAATGTATAAGTTATAGGAGACGAGAATATTTTGGAGCTACAAGAAAGAAAGGTCTTTGAATACTTAATTTATTTCAATGTGATCGCATGTCTAGCCATTTTGTCCTGAAATATATGTTGACAAAACACTGGTTGAAAGCCTTTTTACAGCTTTTTGCTGCTGGGACATCTGGTTTATTGCATGAGAGTACACATATATTTCTGCTTGTCTTTACAGAAAGCTTTGGCAGGGGTAGATGATCTGCAGCAAGTGAAGGCCCTAGAGATGCGAGTAGATACAAGAGAGACCAGCTTGGGAAACTTTGGTAAGAAAACAGTTTTCTGCTCACCATCTCAAATTTTCCTTTATCGTGTCTTGGGCTGGGGACTCAATGACCAACAGCCAATGTAAAGTACTGTCCTGCTCAAAGCTCTTGAAACATGATCTCCCTGGTACCTCACACTCCTTGATCTGTTTTCTTGTGTGGGGCTCTAAATAGGACTGAAAATATGACAATGGGATGAGTGACACCATTTGTCTAAAGCCAACTAGCTTGAACAAATGTTTCTTGTATGATATGCTTCCAGGCCCTAAATGAGCATTTACTGATTACCTTGTCCTTTAGAGTACTTTTCTCTAGCGAAAGAGTAGCCGAAGGTCAGTTTTCCTCCCCCATAAGATTTCCCTGTGACTGAGAATTTGCCAGTGATATCAGGTGGCTCATGCTGCCAGCAGCTTGTCTTTGCCTCCTGTACTCCCTCATTGAGCTGTGCTGGAGGAAGGTCCTGTAGATATGTCATTTTGATGAGCCACAAGCAGCCCTAATGCTTGTAATACATTTCTATGTCATCATCACTGCACCAGGGAAGTGAGAGGTACCACAGGAATTCCCTCTGTAGTAGAGTTAACACTGAGAATATAAAACCTTCCTTTTTTTCCCCGTACTGGCAATCATTTTCTGTCATTTGGCTTCCTACCAGAAGCTTCTATCTTCTGTTACATTGAAGCTGAGTAACTACTGCAGGGTAATGTTTTCTGTGCTGAAAGGAGCCATGTCCCCAGAAGTATGTGTTGGTATTTTCAGCCTAGCGGTTAATTTTTCATATGCAAATGACTATAATGTAACAGTTGATTAGCTTTAGTGGGTCTTTTGATGTCCATTTGTCAAGAATAGTTGAGCAAGTACAATGAAGGGGGCTTTTGTCTGAAATTATAAGCCCCCTTGTATTGGTTATTCTGCTTGTTTCACAAATAGGTCTCTTTCTGATAGGCACTTGATAATTTAAAGTAAATTACATCCGTTTCTTTCAGAGATCATAATCTATTCAGTCATGTTTCGTCCAATTGATAAGAAAATCTCATTATACCATTTCTACAATGCTCAAAAGTGATGCTCCCTTTCCTATGCCATTTTATATTAGCTGTGATGAACTAGCAAAATGTTTCACCTTTTTCACTCTCTCTTCCCTTTCCTTTCTTTTACTGGAATAAATCCCTTTCTCCTCCCCACGGTTAGGCTTTTGCAGCTTCTACAGAATACAGAACACTATTCTCATGTTGCAAACAATTTCAATTTTGTTTATATCCCACTGTTTGCACCAAGAGTTGGCCCTTGAGGGCCATAAAAACCAGCAGCTGCAGGTCCCCACTGCTTTTGAGAATAACAGAACATCAAGACTGCCCTGAATTTCCTTCTGTCTTTTTTTTTCAGTGCATTTCTGAATTTCCTTCCTGAGAAAATCTCTTTGCAAATGTCAACAGGTGGCTAGGGCAGTAAGTTTGCCACTTAATGCTTCCAGTGATCTTCAGTTTCTTGCTGTTTTTTCCACATGGCAGATGATTTTTATGTGCATTGAGTAAGGCCTAAATTTTTAGGGGTGTTGCAGAGCAGTTGACGTCTTCAATGTGAATGGTGTAAGGAAGACTGCTGTTGAAGGTGTTAGGCTCATTGCCTGCTCCCTGTTGGCTGTCTGCCCCTGGAACTGTGCTGCTGACCTGGCCCCTGGTCACAGCGGTCTGGAGAAATAGCCTGAGGGAAAGAGTAGGGTAAGAACCAGACCAGCTGGAATGACAGAAGTTCCAGTTTTTCCCCTACTAGGACAGTCAAGCAATAGGGGTATCCAGAGAGGTTTGGAGACTTCATCCTTGTAGGTTTTCAAGACCTGGCTGGTTGAAGACGTGAGCACCCTGGTCTGATGTCACAGACAACCTGGCTCTGAGCTTGAGACCTCCAACTGTCCCCTCCAGCCTGGACTGCTCTGTAATTGGAGTTTTTTTGCATTTGAAACCTGGCTGATTGGCTTGCTTTATAGCCATATTAAAGCACTTAACCTTGTTCTCACTGTATTCCTTGGCTGTGGAAGGAGCATCTTTGTCATCGAGAAATTATTTGTTGGATGATTAGTCCAAACTCAGTATATTGTTTTAACTGGTTTTATGTGTAAAGATAAAACAGGCTGTGCAAGCACTTAAATGGCCAGGTAGAAGTGTTAAAAGTTACTGGACTGCACATAACTGGGTCACCTGGAACCTTGCACCACTGGAATCCCAAATTTACAACACAGTTTTCACTTGAGAAACATTTCAAGATTCACAGCCTGTGTTACAGACTGTAACACAAACACCCGGGGCCTAAAGATTTACAGAGTGATTTAAAACTTGTTGCTTGATGTTTTTCTTGAGACCATTCCACTTTGGGATGTGCTAAACTTTAAAGCACCATCCTGCTAACCTTTCCCAGTTTGTCAGGTCTGCTTCTACACAATGGCGTGACGTGGTGGGAACAGTTACTTTTCTTAGGGATAGGGTGGTGGGAACAGTTACTTTTCTTAGGGATAGGGTGTGGGCTAAAACACAGAAAGACTGTTATCAAGATATTTTCATGTGATCAGTTTTAAAATTAAGGAAAGGCTTCATGCCAGAGCTTGAATCTGAATATTTGCGGGGCTTGGGGTAATAGCTGAAATCTCTAGCTGTTTTCAGTGTGCCTTGCTGAGTGACAGGGAAAACACTGAAAACCCTGGCAGGTCTTGTATCCAGCTTTGCAGATCTTGGAGCTGATTTCTATGCTTTTCAGCTGCATGTAGACTTCAGTTCATACTCAAACAGAGGGACTATTTGCTTTTCATTAGCTTATCCCTTCAGTTTTGATTGCTGACAGATATGGGATTGCATTTGTGACCTGCTCACAGAAATTCATGTTGAAAATAATGGCGTGTTAGAGTCATTTAAGACACTACATAGTCCTCTTATTTCTAAGTAATTTCAATACCTACAAATCAAGTTACCCACAGTGCTCTTCGCTGCTCCTTATTAAATTGCTGCCTGCTGGTGCCAGGCTCAGTTGATTACGTGTCTGGAGATTGCCACTTCCATTGCACGCATTTTATCAAGGAAAAGCTCTGTTAAAGGTTCAGAAGTAGGCATGTGCCGTTTTTCACACAGGGTCATCATCTCTCTTTCCTCTTGCCCTATTTGTTGGCATTCCTGGTGCGGAGCCAGGAGATGTTTGTCGGTAGCCAGTGTCACAGCAGCAGGTGCTGGCACCATCAGGGAGCCTGTACAGGGGCTGGAGGTGTGAGTCTGGCCCATCCTGGTCTTGGTTTAGCTCGAACTGACAAACCTTGCTGAGTAGGGCTTGGACAAAACCCGCTGCAGCAGGGCTTGAGCAGGGTCTCCATGAGTCACAAGTATGTACTGGGGCAGCATGCTTGTGTTAAACCCTGCACTGATGTGTTTTTTTGGAGATTCACATCTCAGGTAGCTCGACTGCAGCTGGCTTGGGTTTGCCTGCAGGTGCTGCTTTCTTATCTCCAGTTATATTGCCCAGTTCACCTCAGAAATGTGGGAAGAAAAATGCAAGTTAAGAAAATGTGTAGAAATAACATCAAAGTGATGTATCTTACTTGATCAAATACATCTTAAGTGAATTAAGTAGACTGTTTAATTTACATATCAGGTTGCTCTTGCTGGAAGAGTACAGCCTGTTTTCACATGCCTGTTTTGTATTGTAGGATCAACAAAGCATGAAGGTTGCCTAATGGCAGTGGAAGTACTTATCAGTAATTTCTTTTGTGTGCTTTTGACTAGTCCGTATTGCAAAAGACATAAGAAGTGAAGACATGATGTTTTTTGTTAACAATAGGATAACAAGATATATGATGCTACCTAAAGAATACCTCCTAGTGTAAACAGCAAGTGTTATAAATATAAGTGTTATAGATTGCAGAATATAGCAAAATCAGCATTTTGGCTGTTTTCTCCTTACTCCTAGTCAGTTTTCTAAATGTCACCTGCTGTGCCAAGGCAGCTCAGAAAGACATCTACATTGCTACCCTGCTTGTGAAATGCAGCACTTCGGGCGATGTTGTTGAATGTGCTTGTATTGCTTTTATTCACCTACCTTACACTTCGATTTCTTTCTACTCTTCATTTAGTTTTGTTCCACTGGGACAGTACAGTAGAATAGTTTAACACCAGTACATTGTTGGTGGTTAGTAATTTCAGAGCCATGTAACAAAATCGGTATTTAGCGAAAGGGAATCGTAGACAGATGAGATAACATTGCTTGTCACTCTGAATTCTTAGCCTTGTCCTGCAATTGTCAGCATTTTCCTGGACCATTCTCATTTTTGAAATTTGAAATTATGCACCATGAAGGCAGTTTCAGAATAAGGAACATATGGTCTGTACTTTTAAAATCAATATTTGAAGTTAATATTGTTGATATTTTAGAGTATTTTTATTTTAATATAAGAATAATTTGTGTCCTTGCTCTCAGGAAAGATGCCATGAGGGTTAAATGCCATGAAGAAAATTAGAAATATATTGTTACATTTGGGTAGATCTCTTATTTTGACACCTTCATTTTACAATTTTCTCTTCTTAATTTAATCTTCCAGGCTCTAATGTATATATAAGCACTTGGGACTGTAAAAACCATGTACAATGAATTTTTAACACCAAAGAACAATTACATATCGATATAAAACTTAGAGGAGGGAAGAACCTGCAGACTTGCAGAAATACATTGCAGAAT
This sequence comes from Chiroxiphia lanceolata, assembly GCF_009829145.1. Classification (NCBI taxonomy): domain Eukaryota; kingdom Metazoa; phylum Chordata; class Aves; order Passeriformes; family Pipridae; genus Chiroxiphia; species Chiroxiphia lanceolata. Next base: position 18,919,486 of record NC_045642.1, on the reverse strand, counting down.
CTTGTTTGCAGAATTTTGCACTGCTACGCATAGAATACTTCTATTTCAGTCCAGCAAACCACACATTAGAGTGTAGCACTCTAGAAGATCCTAGGGATAGATCATGCCAAAATATCTGAGAAGGAGGATCATGTTACATGAAATAACCAGATGTGAAAATTATATCATCAGCCTGTCACTCTGTTAATAGTTGGTTTTTTCCTGAATCGACCCTAAATGCATTCAGTGGAAAGCTTTTTCTTGTGCAAGTCTCTCCCTTTCTCTTGCACTACTCTTCTTGACTCTTCATTCAAATCTTCTGCTTAATACCAGTTCTTAAAACACATTTGCTTTGTAATGCTTTGCAATAGCCTTTGCTTGGTAACCCTTTCACCTCTCTGGTTGAATCCATGGCAAGGCTATTACCCACTGCTGAGCTGGGACTGGGAAGGCTACTGCATCCTTCTCACTCTTTCCTTTAACACTTTGGGGGACATCATTTAATCTCTCTGTCCTTATCGGAAACAGGATAGCAATTTTTTTTTTAGTCTAGATTTTGATTTTTTTCTGTAGGGAGTTTCTTAGGGCATGGTTTGTATCTGAGGAAGTATTTGCTCAATAGCTAGTATGACTGCTGTGAATAATTAGAGAGATCCTAATATCTCCTCTGCCAGGACTCCAAATTGTTTTGTTATAAATGAATAAAACTTATTTGACATGAGAAGGTATGCCCTGCAGAATAAGGATTATGTGTTTTAATTTGTATTCCAATTTTTATGGATTATGGAAAATGATTAAAAAACAAGGCTAAAAAATTTGCACAGGGTGTTTTGAATTTTTTGGTTTTTTTCAAAAGAGCTTTGCAAAGACATGAAGTTAAATATTTGCAGTATAGCATGAAGATCAATATGTACATTATAATCACTCCCAAATAACACTAGATGTAGATAATGCTTCTACTAAAACACGATTCATTAAGATGTTTTTACCATAACTGCTCTTTTCTGTTTGGGGAATGAACAACAGAACCTCCTTTGTTTGCTTTGGAGATCCCACTCCTTTTTTCTTCTTTTTTTTTTTAACCTCTTTTTTTGTTGTTTGTTTCCATTTTTTTTGTTGTTGTTGTTTAATTTTTATCCTTTGCAAAGTGCTGAAATGATGTCCTTCTGGACATTAATAAGTCACCCTTTCCAGAGAGTGATTACTCAGAGGACTCATAAAAATATTTGCTGAGAACACAATTTAATGTTTCAGCAATGATCCAGTTTGTCTAAAATTGGTATTACTTCTACATGATTGCATGTTAGGCTGGAGGATGCTCACCAGCCTTGGGTAGGCTCTGCTAGTGGGAAAGGGTAAAAGTTTGTTATTGTCAATAACAAATGTTTCCTGAGACTTATGTCCAAATTATTCTGTACCTTGGAGGGATTTGGTGTATGATTTTGGTTCAGAGACATCTTTAGAAGCAACCAAAAAGGCAAATGTCTCTCAGGGATAGAAAAAAAAAAAAAAAGCATTAATTAAAGTAATAACAACAGAGTACTGAGGTTTCCATAGATATGAAACTGTACAATTCAATAGTAAACAATTGATCAGATTCAGAAAATTAAAAAGGAGAAAGCAATGCTTAGCAAAATAGAAGTAGTGTTTTGGGAACCTCTGAGCTATAAAAGATTATGTGACATGGAACATTGTGGTTTTGTTGTTTGACTCAGTTACATTTTGAAGAACTGTCACTTAGCTGTGTATCCAGTTAAGTCCATCACTACTTTCCATTAAATAAGTCATGGAATCCTATACTCTAAAGCATCCCTTACCTCTTCAGGGTATCACTCAGTTAATAGTCAATAAGGATGCGGAATCAGACCAAAGAAAACAGACACCCCTGAAGCCAGTTTCTATTGTTGTCTGTCTGGAAAGGTGCCCTGTCAGAGAGGGGTTCAAAAAGTTATAACTGAGTAGTCATGCAGACAATACGTATATGTTTCAAAAATGCAAAGGATGAAATATTTTTTGAGTGAAATAATCTCATGGATTTTCTTAGAAGAATTCCAGTGCAGATCTGGCAGAAACAGCTAAACAGTAAAATCAGATGCTTCAACTTTTAATTGTCCTAAGTTTCCTTTACTCTCATCCCAGGTCTGCAAAGTGATTCTTTATTCTGTTCCTATAGGTGTGCATCTACCTAATCTGAGAGAACTGAAGTTGAACAATAGCTTACTTGCGTCTGTGAGGTAAGAAATGAATGATTCTATGAAATAAGTATAAAGAATAACAGTCCACAATTTTATTCAAGTGGTAAAATCTTCATTTGTGCTGCTTTCATTTCTTCTATTTCTCCATGCTATGATAAGGGATTAGGTCATGTATATATGCTCTGCTACTACATAAGTTTAAGGACGGGACCTGAGCTGGAATAAATCAGTGTAGCTGCAATGGTGCCAATGAATTAGCCCTAGTATGCCACCAGGGAAGTTCCTGCCATCCTGACATGGAAATTTGTTACAAGTTTGAAAGGAGCTAAAAACTCACCTCTTATCTATGTCTAGGTGCTTGGATTTCAGAGTGTTTCAGCCTTTGGGCTTTTATTGTGCACAGTAGCCCGTTCTATACAGGTCAGACCAGTTCCTCAGCTGATGAAAATCGCTCTGGCTCTATTGAAGTTAATGAAGTTGGGTTTATAAAAGCTGCTATGCAGACTGCATGTCCCTGGCTTACTGAGTTTCATGAAAATGTCACCTATCTTCTCCCAGACAACGGGGGAGTTGGTTGGTTGGAAAGGAACAAGTGAAAACCATCACAATGAGGAAGCAGAGCTGTCTTTTCTGTGCTGATATCTGTATTACCCTTGGTAACTAATGCATAGTGGAAAACTGCAGTTCATATCAGGAAAGGGCTGTGTAAAAGGCCATCTTTATTTTAAACAGGACTGCCCTCTGGCTTTTTGTGGCTATCTGCTAAATTTGTGGAGGGAAAAGGTAGTGGTTTTGCCAATTCTTGTTAAAGAGAACATGTTTCCTGATAAGAAATGGCAATAAATTCTTTTTGGTCTCACTAAAGTTGCTAATGAACTTCAGTTATCACACTTTGATCTTATTTTCTCTTGTTCTGGTGATGAGAGGAAGTATCTGCAGTCTAAATTTTGCTTTTCCCACCTTCTAGTCCGTAACATCTAAAAGTGGTAATTCTACATTGCTGCAATTATTTTAATAGCAACCAACCATTGTCATAAGCATGAAATTGCTCCATTATTGCAATGGAGGAGTAAGTGGTGGGTGAAAAAAATTATGATTTTGACAATATCAGAAAATATTATACTAAAAAGCAAAAAAGTTAAAAAGCGTTTCTTAGTTTGGTCAAAAATCCATGTTCACTTTAGAATGTGTCAATGGAAAATGTTTTGACCAGTTCTATTGGTATTGAATATAGAATGCAGTTCAGGAAAGCTAAACTATTTGACTGCTATTAGCAGGATTGTGCAGCTCCGTAGTCTGAGACTCTAATTTCTGTCATGAGACATTCTGGCAAACCATTTTCTTTGACCTGATGTTTTTGTGGGTTTTTGATGCAGATAATGTTTGGTCTCAAGTTGAGGTTTTATTTGACTCACTATAATGTAAATATGTTTGGGCTTGGATATCAAGTCTAATATTGTGATGATTCTCAGGCACACAAATCCCAGGAGAAGCTACCTGCTTCTCTTTTAAATAAGTGTCCTTTCTGTGTGCCAGTTAAATGCAGTTTTCAGGGAATAGGTAAAGGAAGAAAAAGACGACTTTGTTAGCTCTCCCAGACTTGAACTCATTCAGTATAGTTACAGCAGTAGCTTTCCTTTATTAATTCCCATCTTTGACAATCTGTCATTGATAACACATATCATTTAAGGGCACACCCATGCAGGCACAGACTGGCTACTTGAACTTTATTTTTGGATGTCTGCATCATGTCAATTTAATGCCCATTAAAGCAACGTTACTGCTACAGCAGTGGTGATCCCTGCTATAGCTAATGTAACATAGCTGCTTCCATTCAGCAAGCTGTTGCCATTTATTCCAAAATTTAGAAATATTATTTCTGAATCAATCTTGCTGATATTTGAATTCTGTCCAAAAAGTGGTTGTTTTGTTGTATTCAACCAAACCCTTGCAACTGAGGCTTTTGAGAATGATAGGAAAAATTGCTCTTCCTTCTCACTCAGAGTAATTCCCTCAGCCATAAGGTCAGAATCATTGTGGTTATAATTTGAAAATGGGCAGCAGATAACAGGAAGCAGCTCATAGGATCAGACTATAAGATTGGATTGTTTACTAAAAAGAAGGTAAGGACAAAAAAAGCAGACAAAAGATAGAGGGTGTTTTTTACATACTTGGAATGTTAAAAGCAGACATTCTTTTCATGCTATTTTATGTGAAAAAAACATATTATTGTGAATTATTATGAACAAAAGAGTGTGTGCATACACGAGTGGGTAATAAGATAGGAAACTTTGTTTTTTGACACTCTATTTTTGTTTAGTTTTGTCTTGCAGAGTAGAATTACCTAATTACTTTAGGATGAAATGGAATTAAAACATTTATTTTCATTTTGAAAATGTGGAAAGAATTGACTTGATAGTAAACAGGATAGAGGGAGATGTCAGAATGAAGATTTTTGATCCTGACTTTAGTTTTTGAGATGTTTACTCCTGTCAGCCTCACATGGGAACTTAACTTGTGAGGATGCTGAGGTGTGCGTTGCCATTCACCATTCAGTAGAAATCAAAGGAGGGATGTTCTGACAGTGAGGAATCAAGGTATTCATGTATTACAGTTTTCTATGGGAGAGTAAGGCTTGCTAGGCCAGTGAATTTGGATATTGGCTTCTCCTGGTAGTTTCTGAAGAAGTTCTGATTCCTTTCATGGGGAATGTGGTTGAGCTACTTTAGTTGTCAATTCATAGTCCCTCCCCAGTCTTCCTAAAGCTTGCATTACTTTTGAATACTTGAAACTTCAAAAGACTATATGTAAGCGTAGGATATCATTATCAACTATTTAATTTAATCCATAAGGAAAATGTATCCAAGTTTATTTGCAGATAATCATTCTTGGCAGTTGAAAGGGAATTTCTTTTTTGGCTGTTTCTGGGTTTTGGTTTTCTACTGGCCCTTTGCTAAAGGCGAACAGCTCTGGAAAATCCAATCTACTGTGAAAAGAAATTAGTTCATATTGTTGTTAATTTTCTAAATCACAATAATTTTATTATGTCCTTGTTCGATGACCTTCATCCATCTGCTAGCAGCTGAGAAATTCTAGATTTATGAACTGATAATCGAGGATGAAAAGTCAAACCTATTCTGAAGAGTGCCTGTTAAAATCTGCCTTCCTTTTTTGTTTTTTGGGGGGTTATTTGTGTGTGTTTGATGACCACGGTCCTCATCTTTATAGTGTTTCCAGGAAAAGAACTATATTTCAAGGCCAATGAATTACTACTTCTGCTTTGGCACATAGCCTATATATATTTTTTATCAGATTGCTTTTATTCTCAATTCAGGGATGAATGAAAAGATCTGTTTAAAAATATTTAGATAGATATCTTTACAAAAGGGCTTTTAAATCAGATAAGGGGAGCTTAGGAACTGGTTCCCATAAGTTTACAGCAGAAGCTGTTTCACCAGCTGAAGTTCCTTTCCTCCCATTCAGCTCTACGCATTGTAGCCAGCAGAAGACTTATCTGCTCTCAGGGCTACTTTAGCAACTGCTTGTAACAGGGAGAGGTCATAGTTTAAGTGAGATGAAGTGCAAAAACTTCAAAATGTGGGGACAGAAGTGATATAAGTAAAGGAAAGCAGATATTCTTTATCCAGGTAGAGTTAACATTTCATTGCTGCAGTTCTCAAATTGGTCTGGCACTATTGCAGAAGAATCTCCCAGAACATGAGGGCAATAATTTTGGTCCATTTCAGTCAGTAAAATCATCAGAAAGTTCAGATGAACAAGGTGCAGATTACATTCAAAATTAACAATTCTCATGCTTTTATGAGCCTTAGGGTATTTGTTTTGTTTTGTTTTTTAGCACCAGCTCCTGGAGACAAGGCTACCTACACAGGAATCTCTGTATTCACTTTTTGGAATGTTTTGAGCCCTCTTGGCTGTGAAAAAAATAACTGAAAATGTGAGCCAAGTGATTTAAGTAAGGGTTTTGCTGATCATTTCATGATCAGCAAAGAAACCAGAGGCAAATAAATTGTTTCTTAATTAAAGGCAAGGGCTTTAAAGTAGTGTTTAAAAATATTTTTAGACCTGAATCAAGATCTTTAGGTATTTGAACTTAGCAATATAACTCCTTGGTACTTATCCAATGAGGAGTTTAAGGAAATGTGCACCTCTTAAAATCACACAAAGTTTGCCTTCAGTGGCATTGCTCACAAGTTGAAAATTAAAAATTGATCCAAGTTCTTTACTGGATCTGGGTCAAGTTACACCATCTTGTATAAGACTGAGCTGTGATACTTATCACCCCAAGACTTGATGTATTGCTGATATTGTGTGTCTAAGGCACCAACTATTTGCTAGATGATTTTCCCTCAAACAGGAGAAATGTGGGGGCATCATTCCCCTAAATTTGCTTTTTTCCTTGTCATTTTTACCTATTCCTTTCCTTCCTGTCTCTTTTTTCCCCCTCCAGTTTGCTTTTTCTTCTACCTGTCCTTTCTAATCTTTTGCAATTACTATGTTTGATGCGTGTAACACAGGTACCACACATAAATACAATGAGTTTTATGCAACAAGAATCAGCATTGTTGTTATGATAGATAAAATCCAAAAATATTTTCTAAAATCAATTCAGTTACTTAGTTTGCATTAAAGGTGCAAATTTTTGTCAACAGATGATTCATTTGTATTACAGTAGTTTCTTACAGTGTTTAGTGAGGGATCAGGGTCCTCTTGCTCTGGGTTGTACTTACATGTACTGTCAGAGAACCACTGCTCTGATTTGGTCTGGGTGTATTGCTTCATGCCCTTATTTCAGTGCCCAGAGCATCACTGTTTATTTTCACATTTGCATTCCAGGGTGGGGAAAGCATTTAATTTCAAATGCAACCTAGTTTCTGTAAGAAGTGTTTCTGTTACTTCTTTTGTGTAGCCAGCCTGAAAGTCCTTCAGTGGTTAAGGTTGCTGTGAAGTCTCTCTTAAGAACATGTTCTTTGAGGAATTTGGGTGCTTTCCAGGAACTAGGAAAGCATTTAAATTGAATCTTAATCTCTGTATTAATGAGTCTTCTCTGTATTAATGCCTGCAGATCCCTGGGAACATTACAAACCTTGGCAAAATTGCTGCTGCCTCAAGTTTTATTTAGCACTGATAGTTTTAGGGATATTCATATTATTGATAAAAAGTAATGATTTGGGGGCAGAAATACAGCTACTTTTAGTTGAGCAGATTATATTGAGTAAAGTACCATCAGCCTGTATGTATTAGGCCCTAGGGAAATCTGATTGCTTTAACCATTTGTCTGTCCTAGGTAGACCTCTCTGAGATGCCTAGCCCTGGCTTAATATCATCAGGTCAGGTGCCCAAACTAGACAGTGTAAATGTCTTTATGACCTTAGATGTCAGGGATTCTGCCAGGCTGATTCACCAACAAGGGAAGCTGAACTCATTTTTCTGTACAAAGGCACCACTGCAGTTCTGGAGCTTGGGCTCCATTCTACAGCAGGCACAGAGGACATCAAAACAAATTTGTGGCCTTGCAGTGCCTTTACATGGTTCTTGCCTTCAGCACTCTGTTTTCTGAAACCTTCCCTAGCAGAAGCTCCCCTGTCATCTATTTCAGATTGTCAGGTACAGAGCATACCTGTAAGGAATAGGATTGTGAGGCAGAGCCTACCATTGCAGCTCCAGGTTTAAAAATCTCCTTGTCATGACAGGATCAGTAGGGAGGGTCTAGTGCATTTGTCTCATCATAGACCAAGCAGAGAGGATCTGCTCTCGTTGTCATCTGAGCAGTTCCATGGTGGTAGCTTCTTCCCCCAGGTGCACCACTATCATATTTCTATTTTGTGATCCAAGGTGCCATACAATAGAGAACATGAAAACTCTAAGAGTATCATCATAGGCCACAACACTTTTTGCAGCATTAACATTGCTAGTGAAATAGCAAAATAAATTAATAATAGATATTGTGTGCAGCAAGTCTGCCAGTAAACTCCTGCAAGGGAAGGTAAGCCCATTAAATAATTGTACTCCTTTTCTGTCCACCATCTGAATAGACATTACACTTTGAGTATATTTGGTAAAAAGTGGCCTTTTCTTTCAGGATGTTCTCATGTCATGCACCCATCCAAGGTTAGAGTTCAGCTTCTCTTTTCTGCTTCCTCAGCCACTAACTTGCTAATGTTGAATATTTGAGTAGTAAATACCTCTGCTGGAGCCTGGGCTTGTTGATATGAAGGCCTCAAACCTTTTCCATGTGTGACTTTCTCTGGGGTTCAGCTTCACTTGGTGTTGCCCAGGAGATGCAGCTCATCTTGAAGCAAACATTCCCTTAGCTGCAGATGTGCTGACAGCACAGTGTGTTCCAGGGGGTCAGAGGACTGTCATGGGGGACATTTCTCAGCTTTTCCCTTCTTCTGAGAAGACCTGAGAACCTTCCTTCTGCCTTCCTTCTGACATTTGAGGGTAAACTCCTTGGTCCCATGCAAAGAATCCAGCCCTTACTCTTTTAAAGTCAGTGAGCAGCAAAATGTGCATGTATCTCCACATGCAAAAGCCTCATTGCTGGCTCTCACCTTCTATACACAATTTTTCTTTTCCTTCCCTTCATCAAGAAAATGCGTGGATAAAAGCTTTTGTCGTTTCTAAAGGGAACCTCTGAAATTCTCTAGTAAGTGGTGTTTTGGTCTTACAAATATTGTTTGTTTACACGTAGTACTTACTTAGGATGCACTAATTGCTTTCAGTAAATGAGGAACCTTTCAGCAGTCCTCAAGCCCACCTGATTCCAGTGTCTGGAATTACAGGGGAAGCTTTACCTTTGAATCACCCAGAGGTAGCAATAAAGGCTTTGTGGCTGACTAGGCTTTGGCTAGAATAGGCTGTCGCAAGACTGGACTTTATGGCTGAGCCACACTGAACCAGGTCTTCAAAAATACAACTCAGTTCCTGAGTTAGCTGTTGTTTCTACAGCATCCTGGGTTAGCTGTAGAAATATGCCATATTTTCTGTCTCAGTTGTTTATTTTATTTATTACTCCTGGGCCGACACAGTCTTTTGAATGAGTTATGTATAACGCTTTGCCTGATGGGATCATGATCTTGCTTACATGCTTTGGATGGATATGATAAACAGAAATGGTGGTAATAACTAGCTAATTTCTGCCAACAAATAAGTACTTAGGTGGCTGGCTATTAGGCATTTTGCAGCTGCTCTGTTTCAGCTGTCAGTGTCAGGGCTCACTTATGGAAACTTACACCTAAATATTAATTATAGTCAGTGATGAGAAAGAATGGTTATAATCCTCATATGAGAAAACCCAAAGAACAGGGTTGGAAAGCAACAGTAATTAGCTCATTGCCAGTGGAACTAACTGTTAAGGAAGCTTCCCTGTCTGACCACCCCAGAGCCACTGTCAGTCACACTCCCACACCACTCCAGACTTTCACTGCTGGGACTGAAGCCCCTTTACATCGGACAGTTCCAGTGACCCCATGGGTGCCCCACTTGACTCACTGCACACCCCACACTCACAGTCAGACAAGTTTTCCTCACTGGCTCAGCCCTGGGTTTCCCATAGCAGAGCCTCAGATGTCTAGATCCTTTAAGCAATTTAATCGTGACACAGTAACACAAAAACAGCTTGAGCTGGGTGCCTCCTTTCCTTAATACTATGCAGCTGTGGAAGGATTGTCTTCATGGAAATAGGTAGTAAAATCATCAGCATTAGTTTAATGGGTTTGTAGTTGTTTTGATTTTCTCCTACAAGAGAGTTGCTTCTCTGCAGCTTGTTTGGGTTTTTATTGAAAATAATTATGTTCAGTGGGAAATTACATTCTTGGAATGCAAGGTAAGTTCCGATTTTAAAAATGTAGTGAGTCAGGTTGGAGGAGAAATTAAGCTACATGGTTTTATTCATCAGTTGGTAACTGCCAAGCAATATGAATAAAAAATGAACAAATAGAATTTCAGTGTACAATCAGTTTTATGATCTAATTTCTATAGAATATTCTCCACACAGGAGCTGATTTAGTTGTTCTTATTTTCTGTGGATGCATTACTGCACACAAAGGGCCTGTTGCTATTTTTACCCTAAAATACGTGCACACTTTTTCTCTACGTCTTAAAACAATGCATCAGATCTCTCAGATGCGTTGGTAGCTGGATCAATAGCTGCAAGAACGAAATACAGAAATGCCTTCGTGGTTTAGAAGGTGAAGTTTATGATTTTGTCAGCATGTATAATGCATGCATATTCTTTACCCTTTGCCTTAAGCTGCACTGCATGTTCTTGTTGTGGAAGTGAGAACCTGAACACAAAGGTCTGATAATGAAACCTATTACCTCCACTTCTGGCAGTAGAAGTTTTATGAAGGATTATGTATTCGAAAAGATTGTTTGTGGCATCTCCTGGTTTGAGCTTCGTCAGCCTCACAGTCCTGCCGCTCTGCTTCCTACTGCTTCATCCCACTACAGGCAAGAACTTGTAGTGTTTTGGTTTACTCTACTTATTGTTGTTTAGTTTGTCTTGCCCTTATTTGTAATTATAGTAATTGTCCATTGTCCCTATTAAGGTCCCACGGACCTTTTTTTTTCCAAGTTCTTTTTCTCAGCATCCCAGGATAAACTTAGTTTTAAGATGTAATGTTTGTTCCATAAGAACTTCTTAAAGAAAAAAGCTTTATCACTACGTTACATTTTGACCCTAGAAATAGGAAGAATCAGTAGCATAAACTTTATCCTTTATAAAAGAAGCACATTAAAATATGATTGCTAAATCATACTGGAGGATTTTAAAAATATTTGAAAATGTGCTTATTTGTTTAATGAGTCTTATTTTGTCACTGTAGTTACAAGTGTGCATGGTGTGCATTTCTCTTGCACAAAAACCATGTACCATTTTGATGAGATGATTGGTAGCCTGCAAACCCAAAGGAAACATTGCAATTAGTTATTCCTGCAAAGGAATCATTACAAATTAGTCTACAAAGGAACTGTTTGTAGGTGGTCAAAAGCAGGGTCGAGATATGTCGGAGAATTTTGTGTGAAATTGTTCATGCAGACCTTTTGGGACTTTTGTTGGCAGGAGGTCCCTGAGAACAGTTAGTCTGCTCACACGTGATGAAGCCTCTCTGTTGGTCACTGGAGCTGATCAGTGGCACCACTGGCAGCTGAGAGCCCTTGTGAGGTTTTGCATTTCTGCCATAAGGCCCATCTCCATAACTGAGGAGAGATTACAACATCTACTGCTTGATACTCCTGGAGTGGGAATTTGTTTGAAAGAAGTCAAGAATGGCGTGTGGAATTTGCTATATGTCCACCAGATTTGGGATGTCTGTTGGTCTACTGTACAATAAGTGCTGAGGTTCTGCCTTGTAGAACACCGGTAGTATGGAAATCTGTAAGGTCTCCGTCTGCCTCAGTAGTTGGGTTGATGGGCTCTGAGGTCCCCCAAGCTTCTCTTCTGCATCTTGTTTGCTTGTTGTAAAAGGACATCTGGCAGCCAGTACAAGCAGAGAAAATCTCCCTCAAAGCTATTTTTTAAGGAAAAAGTCTTGACTTGGGATATATGGAGACAAGTCTGTCATGCCAAATCTGGAATGAACATTCAAGGCTGAGAGATAAAAGAAATTTGGAGTAAATCACCTGACATTCACAGGCCCAAGTTGTACCTGTATCTGTTGCTTGTGAGTTCCTGTATTTTTTGTTTTTCTTATTATATATATACAGATATAAAAGGAAAAAAATGAAAAGTTACAAAGAAATTATCCTCAGCCACAGGAGAAAATCATTAATGTCAAACAAATGTGCCTGATCAGCTACTCCAAGCTGATCCAATTCTATAGTTGTGTGTGGTCAACTAATCTAGAATTTCAGTTTTTCTGAAACACAGAAAAAGAGGTTTCAGGGACTTTTTAGTGGTGTGTGTGTTAACACCACTGAACCTGTCAGATGATTTGGATCTTTTATAGAATATTCCTTCTACTTGCTCTGCAGCATTAAAAGTTTCAAGTGTTGATTTTGAAGGATGAGATCTGTATTAAATCGAAGTTGGAATATATCTGTCTTACTCTGCCAAAGCTCAGACCTGGAACATACTGTGAAACAGGCACACAACATGTAGGAGACTGAGAAGTTATTCATGTAGGAAATTTCAAAGCACTGTGGGATTCAGTTCTTCAATGTAACTTGCTCATTCTGTAACCACAGTTTCGCTATCCTTTGGGTTTTTTTACATGTAAGCTTTCAGCAATGAGAATGAACAACTGCCAAAGCTATAGGAACTGTCAGTAGCTCTGGGGCTAAACTGAGGGACAATGTAGGTGTGAGAGTTTTATTTACTGTGTGTCTCAACTTTTTCCTATTTGAAAATTCACTTGGTCTTGTGGAAGACATAATGTATCTGGTGAGATGCAGCCATGGTGTGTTGGATTTCTCCAGCATCTCTAGGATGCAGCTTTATGCCAACGGTGGGACCTGGAGTAGGGTGGAAAAAAAAAAATCAAGGACAGGTCTTGTTCCACAGGTACACACTTTGGCAACTCCTACTCCTTTCAGATGGTGGGAGCTGAGTTAGAGCAACTGATCTTCCATTGTTAAAATGCTAGCAGTAACTAAGTTGACAAGCAGTTTTAATGATCAAAAGGAAATTAACACAAAATTACGTTATCCTTTCCACACATGTATAGTCGTGTGTTAGGGAATTGCTGTTCCTGACTCCATCGACATTGATCAAGCCCATTATTCTGCTCTAGGGTTTTTTGACAGCATCTAAAACTGAGAGCACTTGAAATTAAAGCTACATTTAATCTCTATTAACTCTAGCAGAAGTAACATCTGGGTTACCGTAGACACAATTATTAGTTACAGAAGCGTGTGTATCAGGACTCCATTTCACTTACAAATACCTCTCTCCTGTTGGTCTCATAAAGCACTTTTTGTTTAAATGAAATATAATCTGACATGGCAAATAAAGTGCCTGCAAGTAGCATAGCACCTGGTGTATTATTGCAGTTGCTACAGTGAGTTCAATGAGGCAATGAGAAGCAACAATGACAAGTGAAAAAGTCAAGAATGGCCCAGAGATGTGTCTCATTGGGTTTGGGTTCTTCCACTGTTGTTATCTTCTCTATCCAGAAGCCGTCCTCACTTGCCAGCACTGGAGGGGAGGTGATCTCGGTCCTACTGAAGGCACAGGGAGGTGGACACTGGTGTTAGTGCAACAAGGTGTCTTATCAGGACCACCGGTGTGGTCTCTGACTCCAGTCCTGGAAAACAGACAAACTGCCTTGAAGTTTGTGATTTTGACTGCCATAGCCAGGTAGTCTCCTGCCCTTGTTTTCAGGCTTTTGCTTTAGAGAAAGTGCTGGCCAAAAGCACACGGCTCCTTGATAATCGCCATTTGCGTTGGTAGGCCCACAAAAGCTGCAGCAGCTGTTTCTCCCCTTGGCGTAGCAAAGCTGATAAGGCAGAATCAAGGGCTGGACAAAGTGTGAAGCCTTGAATGTTCTCCCTGATTTATTGACCCTTTGTGCAGCACCAGGCAGTTGCATTTCCTCACAGACACCCATTTTTCTGTCAGGAAAGTGTGCAGCAGAGTTCCACAGGTTAAAAAAAGCAATATACCAGACCTTTACCCTTTTCCAAACTTGAAACTTAAAACACAAGCAACCAACCAACAAAATAAATACCACAACCATGGAATAAAATAGTGAAATCTGTTTGTTGGGAGAAATATTGCCAGGGGCATCAGCACTGCAGCCCATTTTGAAAACAGCTGCTTATTCATAGTTAGGTTGCCTAAAAACTATGGGACAACAGAGACATGCTACTGCAAAGACCTTTGGCAACAATAACTTTTGGTTCATACAGAAATTCTTCATTTGCATGTAAAAGGGAGATATGAAAACAGAATTTCATAGACACAACTGTTATTTAAGAAGACCTTTGGTAAATGCATGCTTTCTGTTCAGCCTAAAACACACTAGCCTTCTTCTGATGTGTTTGAGCATATGAGTTTAAAATTGCCTAGCAAACTGTCTTTTTGCTTAGTTTTTGAAGTCTCTACCATGTCTCTATGCTTAAGAACCCTTACTGTTGAAAAGCTGCACAGTTACGTGGCACAGAATCACAGAATATGATCTTCTGAGTTGGAAGGGACCCATAAGTATCATTGAGTCTAACTCCTAAGTGCATGGCCCATACGGGGATCAAACCCACAACCGTGGTGTTATTAGCGCCATGCTCTGACCAACTGAACTAATCTTCAGAAGGCAGAATGTGGCCAGATTATTAGGTCCTACGTTTCTGTGGTATTTCAGCCTAAAAGTGAGCTTCTGGCAGCAAAAGATGGGACATGATGCTTGTTGTCTTGCACCTTGGGCCATGGTCCACACTGGCACAAGGGAGCATAAGAAGCTAATGGCGATGTAAGGTGCAAGACAGAGGAGATGCAAGCCAAGAGTTTTTGGTATATTGCTACTTGAATTTGAAAGGGCAAATAAAAAACCAACAAAGACTGCAATACTGCAAAGGAAGTCAGGTCTTCACATTCATATGACATTTGTTCAACTGTGAAAGGGCACTGCAGGGACGACAAGGATATAGTGTCAGTGTTGCTTGCAGAGTTGGGGGCTGTGTCAAAGATTTGATCAAGTACGAGCAACACATGCATGCAATCAGTTTTACAATTTGAAATACAGCTATTTGAGAACACAATGAAACTATTATGTAAGCTTCCTATTAGAACATATGTTACTTATTTAAAAAACATTCAGACTTTAAAAGTTTTTGTTTCAGATGTCAGAATTATCTGTACAACCAACCCATTGTGTGCTGACATTGACCATATCGTCATTATCACAGTGCAGCTTGATATATTCCACTTGATTTCTGTAGATCAGAGACCGGATTCTTTTTTTCCTTTATTTTGTAAGGTTGTAGTTTGAATACTCTTTTACAGTCTAAATCTCTCTGATTACCAGTGTGTTCGTTTTCAGACCGACCTTTAAAAAAATAAAATCTGCATCAATGGCTATTTTAGATGTATTGCTTCTGAAGATTTATTCAACAGACGCACACATGCTTTGAGATGCTGTTTGCAAGTTCAGTGGATTTAGTGCTTTATTTCTAGGTGAATGATTCAAAACCAATTTCCAGAAGAAACTATGGTTTTCAAGGTGATGAACGTGTTCGGGGTTGTGCTGTTGTGTTTACTAGGTAGCTTGGGCTCAGTGGAGCTATTCAAGATTTATTGTGGTGAAATCAAGAGCAGGATTTGGCTCTTCGGGTCTGGTCTTCATCCAGTAAAATTTTGGCTGGAGAAAATCAATCCCTGAAGAACAGAGATGTTGGATTAATGGAAGAACACATTATTTCTCAAACTTGTTATTAGGTGTTGTAAGCCAAACTGTTCATTGCCCCTCTGCTCTCTCCCTAGTCTGAGGGAGTGATGACAAGGTGGGAGCATCAGATTTTGTGGGAAAAATCCTAAATGGTTGTGCACGAATGGGGAGAGTGTTGCCAAGACCCATACAGAAATGCAGAGCTGTCTGATGAGTTCCCATCCCTGCAGCAGTATCTGGAGATAGTTGGAACCCAAGTTTCAAATCCTTCAGTTTATTAATGTTATTTTCTCAAAATCAATTATAAATGCAAATTTGTGGGTTAAAGGTTAAAGTCTATGTTGATTCCTTGGCACTTTTGGATATTAAAAACATGATTTAGTATTCAGTGCATGTTCTGCAGGCAATCATGTGTGGAGTAGCGTGTGTGGAGTGTGCTCTGGTTTGGCAACTTCAGGAGCTGTAATTCTCTGTTTATCACAACCATGCATATGACATACACATTCCCACCCCATGCTCCATCTCTCTGCCTCAAACCTGACTTGAATAAACCATAACAGAGGTGAGCAGGATATATAATGGTTTTGCTTATTAATTCTTTGCCCTTCTTGTAAAGTTCCCAGCTTCCATGTCACTTGGTACAGGACATTTGTTCACTGGAATTGGATTACCTAATGTGTATATTAATGGGAGCTATGTTTCCTCTACAGCATCCTCTAGTTCCTTCTGTATGTTCTTTGTTGTTTGCACATCACTGGAGCACTCCTGTGCTGTGTCATATGAACCATTACCACCAGCTTTGTACAATGTTTCATATTTTTTCTTTCAGCTATCAAACTTTTCAGTCATGCTCTCTACCCTGTTTTTGGAATAGATGCTGTAATTTTCTATACATTTATATCATGCCTAATACAGGAGAGCCCTGGTCTCTGACATGTCTCATTAAGTTCAGTCTCAGCCAATGATTATTTGAGGGGGGGCTGTTTTGTTACATGTGTATAATTATAGAGGATTTTCTCTCTTACTACACTGATAAATTGTTATTAAAAGTTTATTATTATATTCAAATAGTAGGCCATTATTAGAGTGCAGATTCCCATTCATTCAATTTCTTGTTAAAAGGTCATGAGATGCATCTCCCCAGTTTGGGTTGATCTCACCCTCTGCACTTAAAATAAATGAAAACATACGTGTGTGTACACTTGTACTCCCATGGTGGTCATGCGTGCTCACACAACTCTTCACTTTGCTCTTACCGCCTCCAAGGTGGATGTGCCAGCAGTAGAGTTGGTCCCAGAGGAGACACTCCCATCTCTTGGAAACTCTTGAGTTATCTTCTCACCAGCCAAAATATTTCAGAAGAATTTTCAGAAATGCAGGTGCACGCGGTTGTCAGGAGCAGCTTGCTTTGAGTTATGTGGCCATTTCACCTTACAGCAGCCATGCTCTCGAGGGCAATTATCTCTGTAGTAATTAACAAGGGAATTTTCTCTGATGCTGCAGTGTGAGTCATGCAGCTTCCAAAAGATTAGTTTGTTAGTTACTGAATAAAATATTTGCAGATGTACTTATATGTGATAGCATCTCTGACTAAGGATGACTCATTACGGATGCAGGAATAAAGATCTGCAGGGCCAAAATATGACTGCATGATCCAGAATTTTAGGCTCCTTTAGCAGCTCCATGACCCCAGTGTCAGCGAGAGGAATTTAGTTCTGCAGTCAGGCCTGGACAAAGGAAAAAGTCCTTTTGCCTCTTTTCACAATGTTAGCAAGGAAGGAGAGAAAGCAGTCATTTGCTCTTTATAAGAGCTGGAATGCTGTTCTTGAGGGGCAGGGGAGAAGATACCTTGGCTTGCTAACTCCATTTCCTTAAATAGAGAGCAAAATTAGGCCAAATGATACCAAACATTGCAACAAAATTCATACTTTCTTAGTATTTTGTTTCATGAGTTAAAGATGAGCTTTGAGACAGCCAACTTCAGCCTCACAAGAAACCACTTCACATCAGCTTCCATGTTTTTTCTTTTCTGCAGTATTTGTTTATGCATTTTTATAATAACAAAGACCCTGCTATCAAACACTGGGTTGCATTGCAAACATGCAGCAGTTCTTCCTTTTGCAAGTACCCAGAATATGGAATATACAACCTAATTCCTTTGTCTGGAATACAGATACTAATCTTTGATACTAAACTTTGATTAGTATCAGCCTTAAATGTGCTACTCCTGGCTTGCACCAGTTAGCTGTAGGAGAGTCAGGCTGCAACCCATGAATGAAACTGGAATGGGTTTGAGACTAAACACTTGGCAGCATAAATTTTTAAGAATAAGTTAAGTAGGTTTTCGAAGTCATTTCAGTTAGTGTCTTCTTCTGGTGGTGTCCACAGCAGGAAAACACTTAAAGACTTGTTAGCTCATAATTCATAGCTAATTTGTGCTCTGTGTGATGTAGCAGAGAGTGAGAGTAGGGACTGGCCCCATTTGTGACCACTGGGTTTAGCCATAGTTGGCACTGGAACTGAAAACTGTGACACGCAGAGGCAAATATGATTTAACTCTGGAAGTCTTTGAGTTCTGAGTCAAAGCAGGGGACTCCTACAGATGCATGAAGGTTTTAGGACTAGAGGGGGATAACTGTTTGTTCTTTGGGGCCTTGTGTGAAAATTGAGTGGGAATTAATTCTTTACTCTGCTTTGGCATTCTTTTTATTGACAGAGAAACATTAGGAACAAACATATTACTGCAATCTCCTTCTGTGGCAAAAACCTTCAGTTAGAAAATTCAAGGCAAAGAAAACATGAAAATAAAATCTAGTAACCATATCTTATCATACCATATGTCAAGTAATCAGGTTAGGATTGTCTTCAGTTTTGCTGGCCTAATGAACAGAGCATCTATCAAAAGCATTGTTTCAATGACACAAAAATGAGAGTGACTACCTCCTTTTATGTATGTTCAGTGGTTTACAGAAAAGAAAATTCTGCACCAAAATTAGCCTGAAATTTGAAAATCTCCTCAGTGCTTGAAGTGGGTCATGAAATGAGCAATGTAATCCCTTCATATTATTCTTAATGCCATATTTGTGTTTATGGATGTGTTGTCCTTGCTTGATGGTAGGTTCTGTTTGTGTAATTTAATTTCTTTCTTATTATAGGCATGCAGCTTGCAAATCTAATAATAAATTTTCTGTAAATATTACTTTGGGAGGCATCTGTTCCTTAAGGAAGCCTTAGAATCCCTTTTTGTTTTATTTACAAAATATACACAATGTAAATAGTCCCTGGAAGATCTTATGCGAGGCCTGGGATGTGATGAGATACAGGGACATTACGATCCTTCAGGTCAGGCAAATATGAATTAGGACTTGGAAAGAAATCTTTTTAGGGGTTTATCTGGTCACAGAAACAGTGACACCATGGCAAGTGTTCCCTGTTGCCATATAGCTAAGAGAGAAGGTAAAGTTTGCAGAAGGAATCGTATCATTTATACATGAAAGGAGTTTCTGTGCATGGGGGGCTTTCTTCATCCTTGTGTCAGTATAGGCAAGCTGCCTGGATGCACAAAATTCGGTGGAGAAATTGTGGTTTATGTCAGTTGGGAGTTTTTTCCTGTAAGGAGGAGAAGCCTTAGACAGAAAGAGATGTGTTGTATGACTGAGATTTTTCTTTTTTGCTTTGTTCTGACCATTAATTAAGCTACACTGTTTGTACTTAAATAATCATAAAATGTTGCATAAACACATTGTATGGAGTATCCATTGTGAGCTTACTTAGATTGGCAGTGTTCAAGGAAGGGATAATTAGAGGCACCCGATGCCTGCAGCCCCTGCAATGATAGAGGATGAATGAAGTGGGATAGATCTGAATGATGTCCATGGACATATCAGTCCCTAGAAGGCAGAGGGATGAAAATCCCCAGTTTTGGTACATCACAGGAGAGGGGCATCTGGGGATATTTTTCCATGCATCCCTCCTCCATTCAGCCTTATGCAGTCTCCTTTCTCCTGACATGGCCCTTCCCAAGTATTCAGGTAGTGGAGAAACAACAAGTATACATCTATCTCCACTGGTTAAAGCACTCCTTCCTGACCTCTTGAACTGGCTGAGTGCACAGTATCCCTGAAGCAGGCAGTTTACCTACAAGTTTTCTGCTGCAGAACTGTATCAAAGCTGTGTGATTTTCTCAGAGAGCAATGCAAAGCTCTGTCATCTATAAAGAGAAGACATGAGTATATGAACTGTTACCTTTATTCCAAGATCAGAAGGGATGATCATATATCATATGAAGATGACATATATCTTCTTAAATTTTCCCTAGAAAATTTAATGGATATTATAGGAATGGATATTATAAAATATAGTTAACCCACAATTCTGAAGTCCAAGAATCTCCATCTAAGAACTATTTAACTGTTTGGTTGTGGACCTAAGCAACTAGTCCCCACTTGAGCATGGATGTTGAAGAAGATGACCTCTCGGGGTCCCTTCCAACCTCAGCCATTGCTGTGGTTCTGTGAACTCCATGCTAGTTTCTACTTCCTGTGATACGCTGTCCTCCTATTTTGTTCCCTACTGTTTAGTTCAGATAGCCTGATATCATGACTACAGTAGAGAATTCTGGGCTTTTAGTTGGTTTGGGATTTGATAAAGTGTTGTATTTTGTTTATGTTATAGTAGGGGCTTTATGCAGCTTAATGTTACTAAACCTGGAAGATGATTAAGGCCCCAGTTTGATTTGCCACCTTTTTTGCATTATCTTTGTATTGTGCACCATTGCAATGTAGTGGGATATTACATATACATGGAGTTAAGTGGGTGGTTTTCTGGGTTAGGGCCAGAAAGTTTAGATTTCATGTAAATGATCCCTTATTTATATTTTGCTACATCTACGGAGTGGGAAAATAGGATGGAAAGGATTATAGTTTTCTGCTAATTCAAAATGTTATTTGGCAAGAATGCTATTCCTTTCAATTGCAAAATCAGAAGAAAGGTAACTCCGTAAAAGGATAAAGTGAGATGACTCTGCAGTCAGCTCAGATATGTTCATATGTGTTCTGTGTGTAGATCAAATGACGCCAGCGTAAGAAAACCTCACTTAATCCTTAGCAACTGCTAGTGATTTATGGCAGAATTACCGTAACATAGTGCTTGGAATAATCTTAATCAAACTGAACTAGGGTGACATGTTGTCATGTCTTAGACAAAGATGTCTAAGAGAGAGAGGAGTAGAGGGGTATAATTTTATTCCCTACTTTTGAAGGTGAACATTTTTAATGACATTTCTTGTAAACAATGTGAGATTTGAAGTATGTAGCAGTGGTCTAGTCTTAGTAAAAAGAAAAGAAGTCTTGACTTTCTTCATCCATTCAAATAGAGCTTGATTTTCTTTTTATTTTTTTTATCAGGGATCTTGGAACTTCATTGTCCCACCTCTGTGTCCTGTGGATGGCTTGCTGTGGGCTCTCGGATTTAGATGGGATCTCTTCCTGCAGCTCTCTAAAAGTAAGTATACACGTGTCCTGCCAAATGACAATCTCAGAACTATCTTCAGTTGATACTCTTTGCTTGTAGTGTTTGTTCTCACCCTTTGTTTTCGTAAATGGCTTTGGTCTGATGCTTTGAATTGCATATTTAAAAGATGCTACAATATAGCTTTTTTTAAATGAGGTGTAACAGTCTGGTTTGATCCTGAATACACATAAAACATAGTGTTTGTTGCCATATTAGCCCCAGTTGTTTAGGGCAACAACAGCCACACTTGAAAAATGTTCACTTCCTTGCTAATTTCATCCTGTAAAATCTCATATTTCAAGTATTAGAAAACAGTTTGCAAAGCTTGAGTGTTACTTGTGCAAGCCTGTGGTTTACATATTTATTCTCTTTACTTCTGCTGAGGAACTCTACATAGCCTATAACAATATCTCTGAGCTGAGCCAGCTGACCTGGCTAGATCACCTCGAGGTTTTGGACCTGGAAGGGAACAATATTGAGGACATCGACCAGATGCAGTACTTGAGACTTTGTTGCAAGCTAAGCCACCTGACAGTGGAGGGCAACCTTATTTGCCTGAAGCCAAATGCAGAATCTGCAGAGGTGAGGACTTGGTTTGCACATATTGTGTTAATTTTTTGTCACTGCTTTTTAACTTTGAGTTGGAAATGAAAAACATTTCTGCATCTTTTTATTGTATCATTCTAAGTAATGGCATGGGATGTATTTCTCACCTTTCATTTCTGATTTTGTGGTCTCATGGGCGTGGTGTCCAAGATGACCACAAATTAAATACGAGAGTGCTAGTAAAGACTCGGGCCTGTTTCCTAGCAATGTGTTCCTTCTTACCTGTGAGAACAGGACTAAACTAGGAATAAGCTGTTCACATCTGTCTTCTCACTGCTTGCAGTGCAAACAGGCATCTGAAAGGATGAGCATGGACCCCCAGCTGTGTGGATCCTTCTGAACTGTAGGGATCTTGCAGCAGGTTAGAAAGTAGTCAATATTTTTCTGACAAGATGTGCCCAGTCACAAGGTTTCAATTCCCCCTGATCTCTGCTGGAAAGACAGCACAGCTGAGCACACACGGTCCAGGAGGTTCCTGCAGAGCACTAATGACAACCTTTTGACACAGGTAGTGGAAGAGCCAGCGAGGAGGGGTGTGCAGCTTGACCTTGTACTGATAAACAAGGAAAGACTGGTTTGGGGATACAAAGTTTGGGGACAGCCTTGGCTGCAGTGACCATGAGATGATGGAGGATCCTGAGTGGAGGAAGCTGGGCAATGAATAGGATTACAACCCTTGACTTCAGGAGAGCTAACTTTGGCCCCCTCAAGGACTTATTAGGAAGAATCCCATGGGTTAAGGATCTAGAAGATAGAGGGGTCCAAGAGAGCTGGTTAATAATCAAGCTTCACTTCCTCTAAGCTCAAGAGTTGTGGATCCTTATGAGTAAGAAATCAAGCAAAGGGGCAGGGGGCCTGAATGGATGAGCATGGAGCACCTGGCAAAACTCAAAAGGAAGAAGGAAGTTTATGGAATGTGGAAAATACAGGCCACTTGTAAGGAATACAGAAAGATAGTATTTCAACTATATAGGAGTATAGTATACAGGAATGTGATGAAGAAGGCTAAGTCCCACTTGAAATTAAATCTGGCAAAGGTTATCAAGGACAATGAGAAGGGCTTGTTCAATTACATCAGTAGCAAAAGGAAGATTAAGGAGACCAGGGGGTCCTGGTGAACAACAAGTTGTCCATGAGCCAGCACTGTGTCCTTGTGGCCAAGAAAGTCATTGGGTGCATTAGGAAGAGCATTGCCAGCAGGTCAAGGGGGGTGATCCTGCCCCTCTACTCTGCCTTGGTGAGGCCTCACCTGGGGTGCTGTGTCCAGTTCTGGGCTTCCCAGCTCCAAAAGAGACGAGACACTGCTGGAGAGGGTCCAGCAGAGGGCCAGGGAAATGATTAGGGGACTTGAGCCCTTTGCTTATGAGGAAAGACTGAGAGAGCTGGGCCTGTTTAACCTGGAGGAGACTGAGAGGGGATCTTGTCAATGCATACAAATATCTCAAGGGCAAATGTTAAGAGGAAGGGGCCAGACTCTTTTCACTTGTGCCCAGCAACACGACAAGGGGCAACAGACACAAACTGAAACATAGGGAGTTCCATCTGAATATGAGGAAAAACTTATTTACTTGGAACGTGACAGAGCACTGGAATAGGCTGCCCAGAGGGGCTGTAGAATCTCCTTCCCTGGAGATACTCAAAACTCACCTGACATGATCTTGTAAAACCTGCTCTAGGTGAACCTGCTGTAGCAGAGGGTTTGGACTAGAAGATCTCCAAAAGTCTCTTCCAACCCCCATTCTGTGATTCTGTGATTCTGTAATTAGATATCCATTTTTTGAGGCTTTTGCATTTCCTTTGGAGGTCCTCCAGTCCAAAAGCAAGTGCTTCAACACCACCATGCTCAAAAGTTTAACCCTCAGAAAATGATGCTTGAGGTAACTATGTTGTAGGAACTGCTTGTTGCCCTTTCCCCTGAAATGTTAAAATCAAATGATCAAAAAGACCTTCATAAAAAGCTGAGGATACAAAATACAGTGGTTCACCTCTTACGTGCTGAAATGATAAAATAATTTCTGCTGAGGTATTTTGTTGAGGGCATGAGATCCTCTGTGTCACAAAGATGAGAACACAGTAATACGTTTTCTGATTTGGGTTTCAGGGCAGTCAAGAAGCAAAGCACAGCAAGGGAAATCTAATTCTACATGAACAGTCTCAGAGCTGTATTATTCTCTTTCACTTTCTCCTACTTCATAAAAAAGTATTGCTGGGTTATTAAAAAAAGTATCTTAGCAGGTACTGAGAAGGGAACTGGAGGAAAATAAGAGTTTAAAACACTTGGCCACAAAAGACCGTTCCTCATTTTGGTCACATAATTTCTAATGCATGTCATTGACTGTTTATGGTCAGTGTACCAACAGACTGGCATCCAGGTCTTTTGGAAGGTCAGAGGCCTATGCACACACAGATGGAGCCATGTAATACATAGCACTCACTAAGGATGGTGCAATTCCCTATGCACCATAAAGAGCTGGTAATGCAGGGTTCAAAAATCAGAGCAGGAGTTGACACTGTGATCCCACTGTGCCATTTTCCATAGCTTTACTATGCATTTCAAAGTAATCATGCCCATGCTGTTTATTTGCCTAAAAGGTAAGGTTTGATATTTGTCCTGTAGTTAGACTTGAAAACAGGTGCTAACAGTAAAACTCAGTCATGTAGTAGATGTGTATTTTTTAAATCTTGGCACTTTTTAGATGCATGAGTTAATAACATTTTTCAGATGTAATTGTTGGCTTGATCATATCACTCAGTAAAAGGGGCCATGGAAGGCAGCTCTTTAGCTGTCATAATTTTCCTCTCTGGAATTCAAGAGAAAATGTTATATACTTGCCTTTCTGTTTTGAAATGGTGAAAGTATACTTAAGAGACCACACTTGTAACTACTTGTAATCAGAATAATTTCTCCATCAACGTTCCTTCGTTATGGAAGATGCAATCATGAGAGGAAAAAAACATGTTCCCACAGTAAGAAAGCACTGCCTGCTAGTGATGGACAAAGCATGTCTATTTATTCTTTTTACTCCCGTGAAGATAAATACAACTTCTGACACTTCCTCATTATAACTTCCTACCATGGAAATAGTGCAGTGTGTCCTAATGGCGCAGAAAGTCTGATTCTACTCCGTTGAATCATTCCTGCTCAATGCAAGTGATGATTTTGGAGGATGTAGTTTTCATTTGGTATCTTCAGTCCTTAAATGTACTTGTAATGGAGAAATGTCAGATTTCCTGTGGCTTGTTCAGGGGAGGAGATTTCCTTGGGATACTGCTGCATGTTGTCACATAACGGGAGTGCAAAGAGGAGTGATGTGTGGTGGTGTGCCCTACTGCTCTTCTTCACACAGAATGGCTGTCTCTGCTTCTGTGCAAACAGTTGCGTTCAAATGCCAGGCAGAATTTATTGAGGGAGTCTGCACAACTGTGTGTTTTACACTGAGTTGTAGCAGAGACAGACTGTGAGTTCGCTCTAGTCTCCCACCCAGTGTCTGTATTGGGAAGCTGCTTTACCCTCAGGTAGGTTACAAAGTGGATCCAGCCCTTGGCTGCTGAGAGTTTCTCCATGGACTTTGTTGCTTTTGTGGTTTCAACTGATGTTTGCATTTCTTCAGGGTATAGAAAAGCCACTTGAAATATAGAAAAGAATAGATATGGGCTTACTTTGGTGTGCCCTAGGTGGCTGGCTCTAATTTCTCAAGCTCCTTCTACAAGTCTTCTACTACAAGTCTGACCCTTGCTACAGCTCTGTAAAAGCTCTCCTACTTATTTACTTGTAATCTACAGAATGGTCCAACTAAATTTACTGTTCTTTCTTCAGATGGCCTGTTTGCTCCCTGTGATTTGATTTTCAGATGAGCTCATCTTCCCCTGTTATCTAAACCAAGAGCAACCCTGATGATAAATTCTGCAGCCTCTGTTACAGTAATGTAACATGAACGTAACATGATTCTTCTCTCCAACAGGACATGGCTGGAAAGTGGCTTTAGCCGTGAATGGTTGAATCATTTTCTAAATTAGGATTAAATGCTTAGTTAGAGAAAATTAGTGTCTGCCCCTTAACAACAACAAACACGTTTTGTTTGGTGAGTTCCCTCTGCCAGCATCAGTGCTGCACCGTACAAAGGGAGAGAGCGTCCAGCCTGTCAGGTCCCACAGAAACACTTGTTTGTGGCAACTCTGTATTGAATGAGGACTTTGTGGGGTTTTCTAATATGACATGCAATGTCCCGAAAAGTGTGACATTTACCTGGGTTAAACAGTTGATCTGTAGGTAGCTGTCAATTTTTATTCTGCTACTAGTAGTCCACTCTGCCTTTATAGTTTTTTTAGTAGAAGAGATTGCAACACCATTGGCTGCCTTTTGTAATCAAAGACTGCTTTATCCAAACCTATTCCCACTGCAAACCAGTACAGCCCAGTTAACCCTGAGGTATTTTTAAGTTTTCCCAAAGGTGAAGGTACCACAAGAAGATTTCTTTCTACTGCTGGAATCCACCAAAACAGCCCAATTTGCACTGTGCTCTGAGCACAGATGTAATTGTTCTGGATTGGCCTTGCTGCTCAGAGGTCCCCCAGCTCTGAGCTCATGAATCATTTTATAACATGTCAGCTCCACCCACGCATGCAGAGAGGGGCTACACCAGTGCTTTCCCCATGGCTGTCACACTGAGGCCTTGTGCATCAGGAACAATCATATTGTTTTTCCAGCACACGGAAAAGAAACCCAACTGCAGCCCATTTTAGTCTTCTGTGCACCTGCTGTTGGCATGCTACCTCTTGCAGAAAAAGAGATAGTTTGAAGTAAGCCTTTGCTTCTAGCAGTGTGTAAAATCAGACACCAAACCCCCAAAGACTGCCCCAGAAAACCAGTGCAGTTCGTTGACTGTAGATGATTTATGGTTGTACCTAAAAACACAATCCATGAAAATGCTCTTTCTTTTCCCATCAGCTGGTGTGGCAACACTCATAATATGTTTTCAAGTCTTCCTATCACCTGAGTGTTGATGCAACAACCAGAGAATCGCAAAAGCAGGGAGACAGACTGGCTGAATGCTGAGGGTGCCCAGGCTTTCCATGGGCATCACTGACCTTCTATACTTTTGCAAATTATACATAATATAATAAAGACAAATGCCAAAGTCACCAGTGGGTAAACAGCAAATGAGCCTTTGGTGAAGGCCACGTCTTCACTGCTCAGGACATGTTCATGATCAACTCAAGTAGAAATTATGTGAGGAGAAAGCTCAGTGAAATGAAACTCCTGACTGTATTTGTATCTGTCAAATGAGATGAATAGGTTTGCTTCATAGAAAACCTTTTGAGTTATATGGCAGTCATACAAATTGAAGAGTGCTGTGCTCCTGGTGGAAGTCCAGAGGCTGTTAAACTGACCTCTTTCTCAATTTCTTCAGGAACCAGGTTATAATTACAGAGCAGAAGTAAAAAAACTTATTCCCCACTTGAAGTATTTGGACAAAATACCAGCAAGCCAGACTGTTCCACTTCCTTCCAAGAAGATGTACGAAGATTGTCTAATCATCAAGGACTCCATTAAGGAAGGTGGTTTAGCTGGAGACATTTCGTGGTTAGGTATGACAGGTTTCCTACTGGAGTTCATTTTTCAGGTTATGTGATATGAAGAAAGAAAGATGAAGAGCAAGCTGGCCTCTCAAAGCCAACATTTAATTATAGAGAAAGGACAAAGGATGTTGTCTTCTTCACCTGGGAAGTAAGAAGGTTTTAATTCAGCAGATAACAGTGCAGATTTGAATGAAAGTTGTCCTAAGATGGGTATCAAGATCAGGAAAATGCAGAAAACTTATAGAGCATCAAGCAAATCCAGCAGTAGCTGGGAGCCTGTACATAGGGTTCATTCTGCATGATGGGAAGAAGCAAAGCTTGGAAAGGAATGTTTCGATAACAGCTGTTCACATCCCTTTCCATGGGAACAGTTAATCCCATGTAGCATGTATGTAGTAGTATTTCCTATTCCAATTTAATAATAGGAAAGGGAATTCGGTCATCACCCCTCAGTAGTAGCAACATCCCATCAGGATTGCATGGTCTCATAAGAGAGCTGTTCCATTTTCTCTTCCACTGTGATTGAGTCCATTACATTCATTAGTAGAGAGTAAATGGTTTGAAAGTAAATCTGTTGTCTCCTTACCTACAGCCTTGGTAGTAGTTCAGATGTCCATGCTTTAAGTGTCATGCTACATGCACTTTACCACATACCATTAAATATTGCAAAGTATTTCCTATAACTGCTCCTGTTGCTTCCCATTAGTGTGGGCAATGCAGTTGGCTTCCTAGCCCCCCACCCCTCAATTGTGGTTTGCCTGCCAATTGTACTCCATTAAAAATTTAATCTGTTTTGGAACAAGTACATACATTTGTCATTTATTTAATCCCTATGGGTCCAAATCATTAGTTGTAATAGTAGTTATGGTAGAGAAAAAATCCATTAAAATCTGATCCCTCAGTGATCCTACTTTGGTAACATCACCTGTGGTTCAGAAAACTAGTTAACAAAGTTTGCTGACAGAAACAGTAGGGACAGAGCACAAAATTGTGATTTTGTGTCATTTCCTCATGTAACCAAACTTATCTTCTTGCTGTCAGCTCTAAAAGATGAGCTCATATGGTCAGGTTCAGACATTGCCATATTTTTTCTTTCCTATACCAATATTGACTTGGATACTTTTCACGTGCTATGTATTTCATGAGTTTGTGTTAACAACTATGGCTGAGATACATTAAAAACACTCAGCTCTTAAGGAAATGGCCCTATTATTACAGAGCTGATGGCTCACTGTGGAGCTGGTAGATGCTCAACACTTTACAAAGGCGTTATTCATTTAGGCACTGAAATTAAATTCACTCTTCTGTGGGTTATTGGCTGCATATGCTGTTCTTACATCTGTGCTGTGCTCCCAGGACAGCCAGCATTTGGGCAGGTAAGAAGACAAGGCTCTGAGTGCCTTTGCTAGCTTTTGTAATTCACACTGTCCTGTAGCATTACAAAAATGCAGTTTTCACCTTTCTTTCTCTGGTAGAGAAGTATCTGTCTCTGAGGCAGTACTGGAAAAACCTATCACTGCCATTCCCAGATTTCTGTAACTCCTGGTACACAGTTTGCCCTGATTGTCTAGTTGCTCTGGTAAGGTGGCCATAACCATCTGTGTTGTGCCTTGGCATTTAAGCAACGTATTTTAAGACTGGGAACTTAGGCTGTGCCTGTGGCAAGTCTGCAATGGTTCCCCCATGGGCAAGTGAGCAGCAAATGAGAGGCAGCTTACACTTATCCTGGGCATGTGGGCAGGGGAAGTAGCAGAGCCCTGGATGCATCCAGATTCACCTGTGGGACAACCAGAGGTGGATGGTGAGCACAGAGCAGTTCCTGACCCCAGTAGTCTGTCCCTGGTTACCCAGAGCAGAAGAGTGGGAAAGGGATATTACTTTGATTGGGCATCCCACATTCTGCCATCTGCAAATAACAGTTAGAATGGCTTGTGTGCAGCACAGAAAACCCTCTTTCTCTAGGCTTGACCCATTCCAGCATGTTTCTTGTAGCTGCAATTACATATTTTTCTGTGCCCTATAGCTTCAAGTGTACAGCAGCCAGTTATATTGGCTATGTACAGTGATGGTGTGGTTTGAAGCCTTACACAACTGTGCTTTCACTAGTGAAATCTTTCTTTTAGATCCGTATCTTGGGACAGTAGCAAGGCAGTCTGGATGTGGCCCAAGACCCCCAACAGCTTCCAGACCTGGAAATGCACAGTGGTCTGCCAATGTAGGGAGATTTAGCAATGCCCACCTCTTATATGGTAGCCGTCCTCTTCCAGATCCTGCTGTTTCTGATATGCTGTTCTCAGAAGATGACTCCAGTGATTTGACACATGGTAATGTGTTTTTTAGTCCTGTTCTTTCCCACACCTCCACCTCCTTCTGAATGTTATTAGTACTGATGAAAGCCTGGGTGCTTTGAATACCACCCACCCATGTCACTGCTAGATCAGGTTCAGCATATGTTTTCTTCCAAGAAAGACTCACCTGCTCTATTGTAAGCCTTCCTTTATTTCCTCCTGCAGCAGAAGGTGAAAGTTGCCCACTCTTCAGCCCCTCACCCCCATGCATCATGTGCTGCTGTCCCTCCTGACAGCCCCATACTGCAGTGGTGCTCCCTTGCTGACATTTGCCTTTCATGCCTCAGCGAAGCTGTCCTGCTCAGCCCTTTAATATGTCAGCCTAGCTGGGGCTCACTGGACTAAGAACTGCTACAGACTAACACCTGGGCACATCCTGTTCAGTCACAGGAATGTGGTCCAAGGTAGTCCTGTATAAAGGTGTGGTGATGCTCCTTCACTCCCCATTGGATCATGTGCTCAGGCTATGAGTTCTGCAGTCTCATACTGCAGCAGCATCGCTGTGGTCAATGAGCACTTTCTTTTGTGTTTACTGTGGTTGATCCCTTAGCAAAAGGAGTCAGTTCCTTAATTTCACATGCCTGATCTACAGACTAGCCCAAAACACAGGGGTTCCACTGCTCTTCTTGCCCTGGTCACCTGGAAGTACTACAAAGTCAGTAGCTCCTGGGGACAGCTGGATATAGAGGAAGTTCACTTATGGTACAATATTTGGCACTTCCCAAGACATCCTTCCCTGGCTTCTGGAAGCAACTCGATGGTGCAACTCCACCATCCCACAGAGTGCAGATTAGATAGGAAGATGTTATTTGTTTCCAGGCATTGCGGTCTGCTTCTCTCAGATGCCAGTCTCTCCTCAGTTCTTGCTATAAGTGGGACTCAGGATGATGAATGAGATGAAGCAATATAGAGTCAATCAGTTGAGGGCACATTTGGAAAAGTTTGACTGATTTCAAAGACTGCATCATTTGTTAATCACTGGAGTAAAATGTTTTCTTTTTTCCTCTCTTTCCTAGGACTCAGTCAAGTTATATGTGGGAACCCCACCAAGGCCCTTCGTGAAAGGAGGCAAAAACTAGGTGTATGTTTCTCTTGTAGACTTCATATTCCTGCCTGGTGACCCCCACAAATCCTGGGATAAACTGAACTCCCAATATGGCTTGTGTCAGCTCACTCTCTTCTGTTGCCCAAAAGCCCCACAACATACTATTGCCCTTGAGGAGGACAGAGGGTCTCTTGCCATGATGTTGGACGTGCCCATGTGCTAGCAACAGTTAAACATCACCTGTAAAGGAACACGTGAAAATCACATACCAGCTGCTGGTGGCAGATTTCTTTATCATCCTGCAGTGAGCAAAGTGCAAGACAGGATTACAAAATTTGATGGTATTTCTACAACAGTTATTAAGCAAAAGACGTCAGTGGTTCTTTGATGTTGGCATAAATAGTCAGATTGCTAATTCTGCAAGGTCGTTCCCATCGACTAAACAAACACAAAGCCAAAGTTTGTGCCTCTTGGCAGTGGGGTGGTAGCCCAGCCCTGCGGGTCAGCCTGCTCATTTCAGCAGTAGCTTAGTGAGAGGACACCCATGTATGTAAAGGGGTGCAGCCCGTCTCGTCACGCTTTGTGGGCCCTGAGGTTTAACACAGCACAAACACGAATGCAGGTTTAAACAGGCTGTGCTAAATCAGGGAGACAGCGTGCACAGGACACCTGCATCACTGCACTGTCAGCAGCCTGACTTAGTGCTGACAACAGATGTTAAAGAACTTTGTGAAAAAATATATCCCACTCTTGTCTTTCTGCTGCCACTGCCTGAGCGCTGGAAGCTTTTCTGAAAAAAATTTGAACATTTGAGTGAATTACTGTGTTATAAACTGGGATGTGGAATGGGACTGTGGTCATATACTGAGTGATGCAGTTTCTGTGGTACCAGTCTTAATATGTTTATTGGTATAGATGCTACAGGCTTATATGCCAGTGAAATGTGAATCAACAGTTTTGTCACTGCCGCCCTGGGTTCCTCAGACTGTAACAGCACGTGACTGTGGTATGGGACTTGTTAAAACTGAAGGGTAAGAAAATGGTGAGGGATTATCTAAAAACTCAGAGGTAACAACTTTAATGCCTTCTAAAATCCACATCTAGAAACAGAGCTGGGGAGAGTTCCCAAAGTTATCAAGATAACTTCTGTCATTTTCACAGCCACCTGCAGTGAGCCCTTTGAAACTGAGCAGTCTGAGGACAGAAAACGTTTATGGCTCTGGAGGAGGAAAAGATGTGCACCAGGAAAATGTGTCTTCTGAACTGAGAGTATGGAGAGAGCAGCAGAAGAGGTGAGACCGCGGGAGAGTTCCTGTCGTGCAATGAAGTCGGCATTCATTTTCTCCTGCAAAAATAAAATAAGCGCTTTGGCCACCTGGTGGCGGTTTCGAGGGATAGTCTTGGCCTCCTGCCTTTCTGTCCCTGCTTGGAACAGGCTGGCAATCCTTCCATCTGTCCTCCTGCCTCGAGCATCTGGTCGAGGAAGAAAAACCCTCTGACCTCTCTCTAGAGCAAACTGAAGTCCAGCATAGGCAGGGTGGGTTCACTTCCTTAGCCAGAGCAGGGAAATGACTTTTTATAACTGGTAAGCCATTCTTGGCCCTGATGGTGTCTACCTTCAGACAGTAGAAGAGCTGAAAGTTGTTGAGGTTTTCTTCAAGCAGCGCATTGGCCTAACCAAATGAAAGGCTGAAAGACAAATAACATCATGCTGAGATTCCCCCATCTCACAGGCAGGTAATGGTTATTTTGGAAGTAAAAATGGGTTTATTTCTCTGAGCTTACTTTACTAGGAAGTATTTTAAATCTGCCCCACTTCACCTGATTAACTTTAGGACACTTTCAGATAATCAGACACAGACATCTTAGATGGCTGATCCAATTAGAATTAGTTTTCATATCACCCGAAAAGTGTGAAATAAGAGTGGATAACTAAATCTACTGCCTAGGTGTTTGCCTGAGTGGCCATGCCAACTGCACTTGACTGGCTGCATAAACCCACTCAAAGGGCTAACTAAAGATGGGATACTTGATGTTGTCCAGGTGCCTGCAAACAGGTCAGCAAGAACAAGCCAGCGAAGCATCAAAGGTAATTCTTAATCATGAGGAAGAGGGTGAAAACTGCAGCCTGACTGACAGCTCTGAAGATGAGTTGAGGAAGGCCTATGATGAGGACCTCATTGAAAGGATTTCGCTTGATTCTTCTTGCCACTCCAGTCTCTCCAAGTCTTCCTCAGGTACTGGACCAAAACCTCTGGGGAAGGGTTAGCATCAGGATAGTAACACGGGCTACTGTTTGTAGATATGTGTATTGGTAACTGCAGTGTTTTATGAGATGTGGCTTCTGTGCTCTAGAGGAGTAATTTGGAAATACCATTGCAGAGCCAGAGCCTAAATAATCCATTCCAGTTTTTAAGCAGGATGTGGTGGCCAGCTGTGTTGACCATCAGCTGATATATTTCAGCATGGATCTGCAGAATTAAGAGGATCAAAGGTGATCTTACGCTAACTTAGCATCAAGTATAGAGGAAGGACATGCCTCTGTCTTTTACTTTGTGTCATTAATTTATGACAGTGCTGGGTGAGTCTGAAATACTGTCATTCCAACTGAGCTATATTTGAACTCAGTTGGCATTGATGTAAATGATGACTGAACTAATGATTAAGGTTTAACTGGGCAACTGGGAATTCTGGAAAGATATGCAACTAAAGGTATCCCAGAATCTGCAGAAGTGTGTCCTACCCAATGTGAGTTTGTCACAGAAGAACTTGTTGCTGGAAGCAATCCTTCTGACCAGAAAAGGACAAGTCATCTGAGTAAAGCCACTCTTACGCAGTGTGTTTGCAGCATCAGATCCATATAAACTGCACTCTTTGGAAGGCACTGAATGTTATTTCAGGCTCTTGAGTCAGGCATACCAGTCTCTCAGTGTGTCTGTACTTAAAAACAAATTTAAAAACCCTATGAAGTTTAGACATTTTAAAAGCATAATATGATGCAAACTATTCTGTGAAAATTTTATACCAGCTTTATGTGGTTACCTAGCTAGTAAAATACATCCCCATCAACTAGGAGCTACCAAGCTGAACTTTCTGGGCCTGGGTTTTTTATGGCACATTCTTTAGATTATGTTCCTGCCCTGGACCCTGCACATTAGGCACTTAGGTACAGTTGGTTCTTTTAATAGACAAGAGCAATTGGATCCCTGCTATATATAGAATGGTTGGTTCTTTCAATAGACAAGAGCAATCAGATCCCTGCTATGTATAGAATGGTTTTAAGCATATATGCATGCTCGTTATATAAGTCAGCAACAAGTTTTTTCTTCTCTGTGTGCTGCACCTGAAGATTACATGGGCTGAAATACAAACAGCCAAGTAGTAGCCCTGCATGTAGTGCAATATGTTCCCTGGCAGTCAGGCACTTTCTGTAATTTTAAAGCTAATCTCAAAATTATGAGATTCTATGATCTCTGAGCCAAATAAAAAAAAGTAGATCCACTCATGTGTGATTATTCCTGTGCCTTGCACTTCAGATTGCTGGAAGGAGTCCTCAGCTATTTGAAACAAGTCAGTGCAAACACTGGCCAGGAATGATGCAGGTGTGATCCTGCCTGAGAACAGCAGGGAGGGTGAGCTGGTCTGTCTTTCTTGAGCTCTGCATGGCTTGTGAGCAGTTGTGGTGCTTGGCACATCACCAGCAGAACTGGCAGGGAGACTTCCAAGGAACCCAAACCCCTGACTATCAGAGGAATCAGTTCAACAAGGCCAGCATCACTGTGTGCCCCAGGACACATCTGCCCACCCATCTCCATCACACAGCATCTCCAAAACGACTCACTGGATTAGTCATGTAGGAGTAAGATGAACTGGTAAGTCACTGTGCTTTTCACTCTGTTTCAGGTTCATCACAGATTCAGGAGGGTGCAGTATTCTCCAAGCCAAGCCCTTGTTTAATTCCATCCCCTCCAAAAAGCCCTTCACCTGCATCTTTAATGAGTGTTGCAGCAAGATCCTGGAAAACAAGAAACCACAGGGTAAGATGCCTAAAAATACCCAGCCAAGAGGAGGACAGGCAGTGTACACAGCTGTGCCAGTCAAGGGCTCATAAAGAAAATTCAGCCCAGCCTCTGGACGAAGAACTTGCTTTCCTGAACCTGCACAAGATGCTGTCTGCCTCTGGATCCCAAGGGCAGCACCAGCCTGCTGGCTGCACCAGCCAGCAAAGGCCTATTCCAGGACCAACAGCTGTTGGATCAACAAGGATCAGGTATGTGCACTGCTGACAGCAATGCCTGCAATGTGTCTGGGGAAAACAGGAGGGACTTCACGGCAGGAAAAAGCAGACTTCTGTGTTTTCTACGGGGTCTACTCCCTGTTCTGTAAAGAGAATTCCTTTTATTTGTGCTGACATTTACCTTTGTCTGTCTAATGCTAAATGAAACATTTTCTCATGTTCCTTATAGTTTGAGTGTTAGAAATTTTGTATTTTCTTGAATAATAGCCCAGAATTTTGCTGTGTTCTTATTGATCCATTCTCATGTTTCTCGCACAGAGCCAATGCTGTGTCTGTTGCACAGCTCTCGTTGTGTCATTTGTTCAAGACTCTCCTCGAGTAAACTCCAGGACAAGTTCCTGACATCCCACTTGGGTTTTTTTCCCTGACATGAATTCACATTAGAATGAGCTCTGGAAAATAAAATAGGCATTAGAGAAGTGTCACATGCACCAAAACATTGTTATTTCTGAACCCACTTACTGTAAGATTAGCATCGTGTTGCTTTTTGAAGAAATACAGCTGAGGACTTGTGACATGACAGCCTGATTTTCAGTTAACATAGTCATTATGGAGTCAGTACAGGCAGAGAACACATGCCTTATGTGGGAAGCTGAAGTTCCTTTGCTTATCCCAGGCCTGGCAGCTTTTGGATCAGTTTTCAGAGCTGGTGAGGAGCATGCAGATACCCAGATCCAGAGTGCAATCTTGCCACAGCATTTCTTTCTTTTCCTCAGGCCCATCATGGATGAGAGACCTTCTGGAGAGATCAACCACCAGCATCCAGCTGTCTGCTCATCCACGAAAGCTTCAGAGAGGTTTGGGCCAACACATGCTTCTTGGCCCCTGACTGCCAGAGCTGTGCTGGAGCCACTGCCAGACAGTACCACTGCCACAACATCTCAGAACAGAAGTCCTCAGTCCTAGAAAATACTCAGTTTTCAGCATGTGTTGGAGCCATATACACAGAATAGTCATGAAGGATCAGTGCTATCTTTCAGCTTCTTCTGCAAGCTAAACACAGAGCTGTGCAAGTAGAGCAATTCAAACAAATGACATGATTTGCCTCAATTCAGGGTACAGATGGTCCAGAAATACTTTAAAGAGCAACCGCTGATCAACCAAGGAGCTAATGAACCTCTTATTACAGAAAAACATGGTTATTTTTGCAACTTTTGTGCACTAAAACAGAACAAATTCTATCGTATTTCCTCTGCACCACACCATGCCCTGCTCTGGGAGTCAAGCAGGGACACTGAACAAAGCAGAGCATGGAGCCTGCTGTTTGGGAGTGGGCTGGAGGCGGTGATGAGGCAGCAGCCATGCCATCTGCCTTTTGCAGTCATGGATGTTTAACATGTGAGGGCCAAAACCAAGGTCTTGAGAAGTGTTGACTGGAGCAGGTTCTAAGGGAGGGGTGCAGTTCCTGAAGAAGAGCCCAGGAGGGCTGGATGGTTTCAGAGCTTATGCCCCCACAGGATCTCACCCCATTCACAGGCATCAGAGGTCCTTATTAGATCCATTGCTATGGGAGCAAATGCTGAACAAGTGGCTTATCCCAGTACTAGCATGTTTGTTTGCTCCATAGCTACCTGGAAGGACTTCTCTTACTTTAGACATTGCATTCCAAAATTTCTTTAGCAGAGTTTATCTCTGGCACTAGGTGTCAGAGCATCCCCTGCATGTGCCTTTAGCCTCCATCCTACCTCTAGCTTTTTTAGACCAAATAGACTTTCCAATTTAGCAAAACTGAATGATTTTAAGTGATGATGCAGCAAAGACAAGGCAGGGAAGTAAGGGAATAATCTCTTGTTTTTTCAATAGGGCATTTGCTTTATATTTGGGTGAGATTTAAAACATTTGTTTTAGTGGGACAGCAGACTGAGTTGCTGTTCCAAATGACTGTGCCTTACAACTTTATTGATGTTGCAGTCTGAAACCAAGCATCACATTTTTTTCCAGTTTAAATTACTATGGTTAGATTATATTTTTAAATCAGTTTATAAAACAGTAATTACATAATGAGTTGATGAATTGGTTTGTCTCCTTTCTGCTGGCCATCTTAACATAGAGAAGCAGAGTAATAGACAAAGCCCTAAAACTTCCTTTTGTCATGGTGCTCCTTGTGCCACTTTCTCCTACAGAATAGTCTGGAGTTTGAAGCTAGTTTGCCCAGTTTTGATGAGGCCTAGTGGAAATCATCATCCATCAAAAATCATTAAAAATTATGTGATGTGATTCTGTGCAATATTGTGGATGCAAGCAGGATTTCCTGTCAAATGTCACCCAGCAACAGTGCCTGTGTCCAATATGGGCCTCCTAAATTTGACTTTTTGCCAGTGTCACTGACCATACCATCACAAAGAGAAAAATCTGACCTTGTAAACGAAAGAAGACAGTGACAGCATAGTTTTCAGAAATTGTCTATGCCCTCCCTGCCTTCTTGAAGTCTGCGGGCCTCGCTGTCAGTCAGCACTGGTGACAGTCAGGCCCTTCTCTATATCCAGGGCTGTATTAGTGGGCAATGTGTAGGACTGTCTTCTCCAAGTATTCAGAGCCTCCTCAAAGGGGTGAAGGGGAAAAGAAAGGGTCACTGGGGTTTGTGCATGTAAACTGTGGCATATGGATAGGTCTGAACATGTGCATCTGCAAATGCAAAACTCTGGGTACAGATCTGGAGTCTCTCAAAAGCACCTATGAACTTCTCTCACCACAAACTCAGCTTGGCTCTTTGTGTGCATGGAGCAAGAAGCTTCTCTGAGGTGGCAGAGAGGACATGGAGGAATGGTCAGAAAAAACAGCTGAACCCTCAGGTATGGGAAATACAAGTTACTGAGGGCTTTATCCAGACCACTTAACTCAGGGTTGCCTGTTTTACCTTCCCTTCAGGTACTCCAGTGGTAACTCTCAGGGGTGCAGGCAGTGTGTGACTTTCAAAAGAGCCACCCCACCCTTTACTAACCAGCTCTGCCCCACTGGTGGCCTAACCGAGGCAATCACATGCTGCATCATGGTGTGGCTTGTGTTCACAGAGACAGGAGGAGATGCCTACTCCACTCGATAATCACTACATCACCTCCTCAGGTGCATATTGCTAGGGATGGATATGTAAGACAGGCTTAATGCCACGTGCTCTTGTGTCCTGGTGGTGCCACTGTGGGGATTTAGTGTACAGACTTAAAGGCCTGAGGAGTGAAGTAGTTGAGATGAGCGCTGTGGCTTTAGTGGCACTGTGCTACAGCAGAAATCAGTGATGCCAGGAGCTGGGGACCCTGGGGCTCTTGCAGGGCAGCATCTTAGTGCCACTCTCCTCATTTGAACCTCTGGTTTAAGTGCAGGAAAGCAAAAGCTCAGATGGACCTTGTGGACACAACACCCTATGCTTATCTGGGAGATGTGGTTGGTCTCGAGCTGCACTGCTGACCACGTACCCAGAGCACAGGGCAACAGGCCAGAGAAGGATGCTCTCAGGCTCAGTGAAGCAACAGTGCTTAGCTTTTGGGCATTGCCTTCCCAAGGTGGATCTCCAGCTGTGTTACCCAGCAGAGCAGAGCCTGGTTTCGGGCATACAGAGAGGATGGTGAAGCATGTTGGCACCAGACTTGCCTCTGACTTGCACACATCTTGTTAATGTGGTTTTGGCACAGGGAGCGGAGTAAGACTAGTTAGTTCCCAGCACATGAAAGCTTAGCAGGTAGCAGAGCCAAGCAGTGGTGGACAGCTGTGTTGGAGGTGTCAGATTTTTGTGTGCCACCTTCATTGTGTCCCTTCTGGGCAATCTGACCTGATGAGTGGTTATGTGCAAGAGTATGTGCTCTGAAGCTAAATGGGTAATGGGACCCAACACCAGGCTGTCATGCATGGAGCAGCAGGGAGGCTCAAGAGGGCAAGTTTGTGATCACAGCCTGACCTGATGGGGAAGAAGGGCTGGTAGTCTTCTGTCTGCCATTAGTGGCTGTGCCTCCAGGTTTCCCAGAGCTACCATGCTGTTGTCTTGCAGTTTCCAGGACAAGCAAAATAAACGGGGCCATTGCTGTCTGCACAGCCAGAACAGATCCGCAGAGAAAATTATTACTCTGGTTTAGCCTCTGCTTGTCCATATTCCACCTTTTTCATCTAGAAAATGCAAAAGTCAGCCAGGGCTTTAATAGGCTTTAATACCTGACATTAGGAAATGTCAGGTATGATAGGCTACTCATGAATTCAGTTCTCTTGGCCCAAAACGGAAATATGTGGAGAGTTTCATTTTGTGGGTTTTTGTTGCTGTTTCCCCTGCATTGGTCCCTTGAATATGGAGAAAGTCCTTTAATGAACAAGCTTATTCCCATCCCTTGCCTTTGCAGACTCCTAATATTTGTCTCAGTAGGATCCTTGCTTCCAGTTGGATGTGATGAGTTTCAGATATGCATTACCAGAGTCCATCTCCTTGTTCTTGTAATGGGCCAGGAGCTGCTGATGCCTTTAAGTATCTCACTGCCTTAATGGCATTTGCTGCTGGCTGCCAAATTGGTATCTAGTGTGTAAGCTGGAGAGAGGGGTGAGAGCTGTTCCCCTCACCTATTAATAAATCAGCACTGCAGGGAAGAGTTT
The DNA here is from genome assembly GCF_009829145.1 of Chiroxiphia lanceolata. Taxonomy (NCBI): domain Eukaryota; kingdom Metazoa; phylum Chordata; class Aves; order Passeriformes; family Pipridae; genus Chiroxiphia; species Chiroxiphia lanceolata. The sequence continues at coordinate 18,880,016 of NC_045642.1, read as the reverse complement.
TCTACTGGGAGCCAAGTCTCATCACTGCGTGCTGCTAAGGGAAGGGGGGCAATGGTTAGCTGGGAACAGTTGCCCTGCAGGGAGCAGGGCTAGGAGCAAAAGGATTTGGCCCAAAGTGACAAAGTGGCATTAGCAGAAGCATGATCTATCCGTGAGGCCTCTGAACATCACTGGTGTCCTGTGAGCAGCTCTGCAGGAGTAGCTGGTGCTGTCCTGCATGCTGAAAGGCTCCACTCAGATGGAGCTTTAACAAAAAAAAAAAAAAATTGGAGAAATAAGTAGGGAGTTGTGTGCCAGCCAGACTGTTATTTCAGTGTTTAAAAATTGTCCCTCTTCCTGAAGCGAAGCATGTCTGGGACAGTATCCCACTCAGACAAATGGGCCCTGACAAGCAAAGGTGGCTCCTACTCAGACTTGGACTGTGTTCTACACCTCCTAGCTCTGCAGAGCCCCGCCCATGGCAGAGACCTTAGCATCCCATTTGGGGACAGGGTCCCCATGGCAGCTGTGTGCACAGCACACCGCCACAGGGCTCGTGGCTGTCGTGCTTGTTACCAAGGCCATTATTCTCATTGAAGGCTTGGAATTGCTTTGCACTTGGAACAAATTCATCTTCATTAAAGGATGAAGAGGAGATACTTTCTTTGGCTGTCAAGGAGGAGACCTTTGGCCCAGGAGATGTTCAGGAGGGAAAGTCTTGTACATGCCTCCTCTTCAAATACATGCAAATGACAGGTCAGCTCAGGATTATTTCCTACGTGGTTCCTTGGCTTGTTCAGAGCCTGATATGTTTAGGCTCATTGCCATGGGCAGGTCTGCACCCATGGTAGAATGCAGACGCTCCTGGAGTATGATTAGTCAGATGGCTTGTGCTCCAACAGTGCCAGTCTCTCCATTGATAAAACAGGGTTTGTGATGGCTTAGATGGTACCATCCAAGCCAGGTGAGATGAATCCTGCCCTGCAATAGTTTCTCAGTATGCCAAAGTATCCTGGCCATGCTTTTATTGTGTCTTGCTCCTCTAAAGTTAACCTGGGGGATAGTGGAAATGTCCTGGCTGAGATAAAGGATTGGCCATGGAGAGTGGAGACAGCATGGGAGCCTGTGACTGCTGAGGCAGCGCACCTCAAGTCGGTGCACATGGCTCTTTGAGCAGGCCTGTGAAGCTTTTGGACCTTCCAGGGAGGCACAGGCAGTGGGGCAGGTAGATCAGGATGGCTGCAGGACAGCAAGGAGGACTTGTCCAGGGCTGAATTCAAGGTGTTCTGCAGACCGTGAGTGCAGGCAGAGAGCTGGCCTGTTGCAGATGCATCTGGGAGTGCAGGTCTGCTGCCCAGTCCCCAGAAGAGGGGGATGTCTGTCATCTCTGTCCTCAAAGAGGAGGAGGCTGGCTGGACTTAGAGAAACCAGTCCAGCTATCTGGGAGGGGACCCAGGTAAAGGAGATCCTGCTGGAGAGGTCTCTTGCTGTCACCAGAAATAAAACAACCTTTCAGTGACAGCCTTGATCCAGCCTTAGGGGCAGTGGAGTAATTTTTCAGCTCTGCATTGGTTTCCTACAGCCCGAGGACAAATCCTGATCTGAGAGATGTAGCACGGTCTTACAAAGGCAACAAGAGCAGGGGCTTGCTCTGACCCATCCCTCAGACAATACATTTACCACTGTCACGTCCCCTCCTCACTGCCATCAGAAACCTCATTGTGGCTTCGCATCCCCAGCTGTAGCTCAGCGCCATCATGCTAAAATTAAGGGAGTAATTGAGATAATTTTTCAACCGTGCTAGGGGATGACAGCCTTGCAGGATCCTCCTGCATGGCACAGCGTAAACCGAAAAATAAAACGTCGGATTCCTGGGTGGAGAGTTGCAGTATGATTTATAAATATTAAACCTGTGCCTCAGGAAGGGAGTGACTGCACGTGCAACGAGGCAAGCGCCGCTTTAGCTAAAGAGCAAGAGGAACACCTTGGAATGGACGCTAGAGGGAAGAAGAGAGTCTCACAAGTGTAATAGAGTCGGAAACTAAACCCAAGCAGCTCTAGAGCACTTGGGAGGAGTTTGACAGTCAGAGACTCAACGTTTTCTTCTTTACGTTATCCAGCACCCAGTGTGCTTGCCTCGTGTGATGCCCCCAAATGCGCTATGCTGATAGTGGCTTGCTGTATCACACACGACTTTGGTTTATTTGGAAATTTAGGAAGCCTGCAATGCCCTCAAAGTGTAATGGAGAACATCCCAGACCTGCCTCAGCACTGGAAAGCTGTGGTGCTTTCAGGCATTAGTGGTGTTATAGGGCACGGGATTATGCTATGTGCAATCCCAACACGTTTTAAAGGTATGATCTTTGTTACAGACTACAGCTATGAGCTGCAAACAGGCTCAAAACAATGCATGGCTTGAGTTCCAGCTTCAATTCCCATGCCGTCCAGGGCCCTCTCATCTCCAGAGCCCAGCAGAGCAGGCAGAACTTCCTTGGTGACTGTGCTCCCCAGTGCCGCTGGGCAAGTCACTGCTGCTAGGTCTTCCAGTCTGAAACCAGTCCTCTCCCAGCCCAGCTGTGTGAAAGCTCTCTGCCACTTCTCTCCACTTTATCCCCACCTTCACCTCTTCTATCCTGCCCCTGCCCTGCTCCAGGTTCTAACCCAGCTCAGACCCCCACCTGGCATCCTGGTACCTCCCTGGCAGGACCTCACTGAAAGAGTTGTGAAAGCTAGGCATGGTTTGCATTTGTTGTAGCTCTTCCCTCTTCCATGACTTTCCACCTGCAGGGATCTTGGCCCTCCTTCTGATGTCAGGACAGCACTGGGAGACCCTGGCAGGTCCCAAGGGCTCCATATCTGCCACCACCCAGCCCACGTCATTTCTGTCCCAGCCCTTTCCCCATGTGGAGCCTGGCAAAAATCAACACCCACGTTCTTACTGCTGCTTTGTGGGCAAGATCAGGCCCTTCTTCCCCAACAGCTTGCAACAGTCCCTTCTTCATGTCTGGGCCACTGCTCCTGCAGGCTGCTGTCGCCAGCATCATCCATACCCAGGGGACATCTAGAGCCATGACAGGGGCCTGAAGGTGAGTATCATAGTACCTGCTCTCTCCTCACCAGCCAAAACACATTGCCCTGGCCATGCTGCCTGTAGGGACACTGCTGAGCACATGCTGTCTCCTTGTGGTTGTGCCAGGGCTGTGCCAGGGCTGTGCCAGGGCACACGCACTAACCAAGGGTACAGGTACTTGTGGCTGCACCATCTGCCATGGAAAGGAGATGTCGTGTTCAAGGAGAGAAAGAAAAGGTGAAACTGCTGTGGGAGGAAGCATTGAAAACTTTTTGGAGATCTGCCCCAGGAGGAAGGCACTTGGCAAGCAGAAGAGGAAGAACAGGCTGCAGTGGTCAGCACAGGGAAGATGGACGTGCCAGCAGCAGGAGTCAGGTTGGGAGCACCATGCAACCCTGTCACAGGAGGAAAACCATGTTCTGCTGGATCAGATGTGGAACTAGTAACAAGGCAGGCATGATGGACACCCTCCAAAGCAACACCCTCCTCAAGAGAGGAGAGGCTAGAGCAGATTGTGTTTTCCAGACCACCTGAATGACTGCTAATGTCTTGCCAAGGCAAGCATCTTCCAGTGTCTGGGTATGAATCTGTCAGTCCTTACCAGAAAAATGCTGCACACCAGGAACAGCAGCCAGGATCAGGATGTGAATGTCTTGTCCAGGAGAAGGGGATTTCCTGGATTAGTCACCAAACCTTCCCCTGTTGAGAAGCTCAGTTCCAAAAGCTACTAGGATCCTCCAAGGAATGTTTCCTGCTGCTTCCCTAGGTGGGGTTTCACAGCCATATCAAGGAATTAAAAATATTCAGGGGTTTTGTAGGGTCAAAGCAACAAATAAGTTTTTTTAAATGAAGAAGGAAAAAAAGTTCAAAACTTCTACTTTCCCTGATTTCTCCTGTCCCTTTTATTTTATCTAGTGTCAATTTTGATAGAAAAAGGGAGATATTACTTTCCTCTTTCAATTGCTATTGCCCAATCCTGATTTTCCTTTATTACAAACAATCCAGGGGAAGCAGGAATCCAAACACAAGCCTTCGGGTTAGGTTAATGGCATGTAAAAACAAATGAGAGGCCCTTGCTGCTGTGGAAAAAGTGATTACCTTAAGATCAAGTAACTTTGGGAGTGATTTACAGAAGAAGGGACAGAGATGGAAAGGGACTGCTATGTCACGCTGGCATTTGGGAAGGTGGCCAAAAATGCAAGAGGGGGACTCTGTGTATGCACCTGTGTGTGACTGTGTGCGTGTGTGTGGCTGTTCCCTGCTAAGCTCTGGGGTGGTTCTGGCATCCCTGCCACCTTGCCCTGAGTCAGGAATGGAGGGCATGGGAGGTCAAACAAGGGCTGCAGGGGGAGTTGGGATGCAGGATTGTCATGGGCAAAGGTGGAAGTTTCAGACAAGGCCTATCATGGAAACCCTCCTGTTGAGTCATGAGGGTCAGAAAGGACCCCTTGCTTTCTAAACTCCTTCTCAGAGAGGAGTCTTAAGTGGAGCTGGATCCAATCCTGGTCCCAGATTTGATCAACAGTTTATGTCTAAAGGATTATATAGATGTAATTGTGCCTTTATACAACTTTGTCCTACAGAATTAAGGATGACAAACCAAATATATTTATATGAATAGAGTGATTATTTAAATGATGATGATAATGATGATTAGACTAAAAGACTTTAATCAGAATTGTTTACTATAGAATATAGAGAGTTGTAACTACTAGTATAGTACACTATTTCTTGAAACCATATTGAAGTAACAATATTTAAACTAGCAAAATAATTATTAAGTAGAGATTGATGTTACTTACCCATACCAACAACCTTGGGCATATCTCTTTCATTCAGCCTTGAGGAGTAACCTTGAGGGAAGTCCTCACTCGAGAGGAATCTCCACACACTCCAAGACGGGGTGTGTTAGAAGGCCCTGGCATTAAAAAGTGGGACTGGGCTTTTATAGTATAAAGTGATTTCCTGTCAGTCATATGTTTCTAGGCCAGCTATGTCAGCTCAGCAGCCTCTAGCTCAGCACCACTAGATAAGTTATCAGTACTATAACTTGCTAGTTCCTTTATCAGGAACTTTGTCTGCCACCTCCTCGCTGGTGCCAGTTTCTGTCAGGAGACATTGTTTTTGATGTCCTCAGAATGTTTAACTTTGGGATTGATGAGTCAGGCTGGTTTCAGCATTCTTTGACACCAAAAGCAGCGTGACCCCCCTTCTCCATCCATCACTGATAACTCCTTACAAATAGGGCAATGTCTGAGCAGTTTTACCTCCACCTAGGCAGAGCATCCTGCTACAAGGAGGGCTTAGCCATCAAAACCCTGATGGCTCTAACTCAGACACTGCAAATCCAGGGCCAAAATGGAGATAAGAAAGAACTACAAATGCAGTTCTCCTCCGTTTGCTGCTCTTGGCAGGTTTTCTGTCTCCCCCTGGTTGCTTGACACAGCACAGTCCCCCAGAGAGGCTCTGGCAGAAATGCTGAGAATCCTTTCATTCTAGATCATGGAATGGTTTGTGTTGGAAGGACCTTAAAGATCACCCAGTTCCAAACCCACTGCTATGGGCAGGGATGCCCCAAGTTGTGTCCTATGCCAGGGCACAGCCCCCATCTGCCCTGCTGCAGCCCTTCCCGACCCCTCAGTCACTGCAGATGGAGGAGGAAAGGACCAAGCAGCTCTGCAAATCTCAGCATTGCTGCTTCCCTCTGTTCTGAGGTGTCAGTGCAGTGGGGAACACCTCTAGGTTTAACTGGGTTGTCGGGTCACCCCCACACATCAGCAGTCAAGCCTGGGTGTATGAGGTGGGGGTCAGCTCTTCTGACAGGGCCAGCAGTTTGGAAAGCATCAGGCCAGATTCCCATCTGGTGCAAACTGTTGTTGCCTCCCTGATCTTCACCCAGGCTGTGCTAGCAGCAGAGCTGGTCCTTCAATCTCCAAGCACAGTGCCTGTCTTGGCAAGGATCCTGGGATGCTGGCAGGGTTTGGTCGGTTTATTTAGCGGGTGCTGGGGCTGTTGTCTGCCACATGTGATTTATTCCTGTTCTGGATCACAGAGTTTGAACCGTCTCCTATTTCCAATGCTTCTGTCACAGCTTTGTTTTCAGCGTCATCGCTGTTCAGCAGCTGCCTGTGCTGCATGTCCAAGTGGAGTACCAGAGCTGAAGGGCACTTCCCAGGCTCCCATGGGTCCAGCAGATGCTCAGCACTCATCTACATCAGTGTCCTGCTGGCAATGCCTGACCAAGGCATTGCTCCAAGCTCTTGGTTTCAGTCCAGGAGTGGTGTGATTTGGTCCTGGCACATTAGCCCAGTGTGTCCAGGGTTCTCCATCTCCTGCTCCAGCAGATATTGGTGTTTTTCACCAGAGCCAGTGGCTTTTTGCAATGGAATCAGGTTGGCTTGGGATGAGAGACCCAGGGACACACTAGTGTTGATCTAGCTAAGCAGGCGGGTGCCAATTCACCTGCTCCGAGGATAATCATTACACTGTCAGGGAGAAGGCAGCAGTAGACAGGAAATAAATACAGCTGAAAAGCAGGAGACAGGTGAATATAAGAGAGTATAAAAGCATCTCTTCTGAATAGATTTTAACCCCTTAACCCCTTGCCCCTGGTCCTGCATCATCTCCAATTGTAGCCAGTAGCAGCTGCCCAGGGAAAAGCCATCAGAGCATGGGAACAGGACAAGTAACATCTCTTTCTTGTCTTGACTCATCTCTTTCTTGTCTAGACTCATCTATGTGCCTGTTGCGCAGGACAAGCAAATATCAAAATGGGCCCCAAAAGCTCTCCCACTCTCAGGAAAATCTGTAGCTCAGTGGCTGTGAATTTCATCAGTGAATTTAAATATCTGCATATAATACATAGCAGATATACTTAGATTTTTCTTCATTAAGTCTCTCAGGCTTTTCCCGGGTGGGGAGAAGGGTAGCATCTCCTGACACTCCTTGTCCCCACACTGCAGTCCAAAGGTGGGATGAAGCTGATGCAGCTGCCGATAGCTCCACGTTTCCAAGGACTTATTGCCATTTTTATTTTTTTTCTGATATTGAAAGCCCAGAATAATAACTGCCATAAGAGGCCACTTATTCCAAGTGGCACAGGACTTAAGAGAGACTGATTGCTCCTCATTCACAGACTGTTATCCTAATTTCTCTTCCTAATGCTGCTGCTCTCCCCTGCTCCATGCCTTCCTGCAAGCAGACTGTCCCCTGCAGGGCCCATCCCTGAGACTTTCCCCTTTGGTTTACTGGGGCTAACTGGTGCATTCTGAAGCTGAGGGCAGGTGTTTGCTCTGGCTCTGCAGTTCCAGCCTTGTCTTGCAGTGGCCGGTGTGAGCAGCAGTGCTCCATGCCACCCATCCTGTCTCCTTGTATAGCACTGGACATGGGCTGGCAGCATCCATAGGTGAGAAATTTGAGTGCTCTCCCTCCAAACCATGGCATGCAGGCACTTGGTGCTCTAGTGGTGTCACCTGCTGCCCATGGCCCTGCTGCCTCACTCACACGCAGTAGCTCCTGCCAAATTGCAGAGCGAGCAGTCGTATCATGCATGGGAGAAGGGACCAGGGGGAGCATGCCAGGCTCTATCCCTTTGCAACACCCCAGCCAGTGTCATCCTCTCCCCAGCATATCCATGGCCCTGAGCGGGCAGTGGGCACCCTCTGAGATGGGTGAGCACCTAGTCCTGGGGGTACAAATATTTGCACCCAAATTCCTACCAGAGTTGTGGACAGGAAGAGCTGTCCCCCGATGGCCTTGCCACCTGGTGGGGACCCACCGCAGTGCTGAGTGTCACTCCTCCTGCAGCTCAGCCCTGCGGCAGCCCGACTTTTCCTTATTTGTTTTTCTCCCTTTGAGAGCTATTCTTTCCCTCCCATATGCTGTAATAATTACAAGTGATAACTTAGCAGCTGCTCTGCTATTCCAGGCTCAGCAGAGCCACGCGCCTCCGCTTTCCCTCCCTCCCACGGCTCTGGGTCAGCGTCTTGGCTTCAGCAATCAGGGATTCCTGCAATTTCTGCCACTCAGGAGGATCTGGACTCTTTTCCCCTCCAACGCCATCTGTCTCCCACCCGCCCGTCCCAGCATCATGAAGGGGGATGGGACTCTGACATCCATCTGTTACCATGGAGAAAGCTGAGCCAGCAAAGGGATGCACCCTGCATCCCGGGTGAAGGCCAGTGGAGAGATGGTGGAAGGGGTTTTCTTGTGTATTTGTTTTATTATCATGTGTCCCTCATGAGGTCTGCTGTGGATGGCAACCACCACCCTTGATCACAACAGACCTTAGGTACCTCCTAAGCCCCCTTGCTGGAGGAAGTGGTGGCCTTAGGCCTGGTGTGGCAAATGCCACATCACAGCTGGTGGACCAAGTCCACATCCCTCAGACGAGCACTTTGCCATCCCTCCTCCCATACAACAATGGCAGCGCAAAAGTGATTATATTAAAAAACACTTCTTGGGTTCAGCTGCTTTGGTGGCAGCGCAGCCCAGCACTGCAAACCCCAGCCAAGTGAGCTAAAAACACAGAGCAGCACCAAGAGGGCTGAACGTGACTCCACAGCGGTGAGAAACGGTAGCTGTAAAACCAACTCATGTAATTAAGGTTGTATCTGGTGTTGGCTTGGCCTGACCCCAGAGAGGCCTTTGCTAAAAAGATAAGGGAAGAGCCAGGAGGTTGCCTATGACTTGGAGGTCCTCGTCACTGTCCTGTGTTGCATGCTGCTCCAGCTGTGTTGACAATGCACACACAGCCCACATGCCCTGGCCATACCATGCCACCTTTGGCGGTCTACCGCTCCACATGCCCTGACAGGCTCCCCGGGCAGTGATAGACCCTCAACAGCAGCCCTGGGGACCCACTTTAGGTGTGAAAGGGTTTTTTCTCCTTTTGCAAGATATTTTTGCATCCAGTTTATCTGATTGCTGAAAGCCCAGCATGAAAATACAGCCAGATGAGCTGTTTCTGCCTGCTCCCCCCAGAAGAAATACTGCATCTCTGAACACTCCAGTCTTTCCCCAGCCATCAAGACTGCAGAGGCAAGAAGTGCTTCTCCAGCACAGATGAAGATTCCTGGAAATGTGTCAAGACAGCCCGATCCCTGGCAGTGGCAGCGAAACGTGCGAGTCTCTGTGTCAAGCCAGCTCACCCGGTCCACAAAAGGCTGCGTTCTGCTTCCCAAGCACTGGAAATCTGACACCTGCCTGCTTGCTCCCATGCAGACCCATACTGGTCACTTCCCATATTCCAAAGGCAGCATTCCCAGCACCTATGGTTGCAGCAGGCTTGAAACTGTGACGAAGCCCTGTGGCAACCTGAAGCAAGTGTCTGCAGTGTGGCCAACACCTGAATTCATTTTTGGCAAGCTGCAGTGCAGGCAGGGTGCCTGTTTTTCCTCCCTTATGTGTGCTGGGCTTCACTGAGATAGTAAAATGCTGGGAATTAAAGAGAGGATTTTACCTAAGGATTTGCCAGAGCCACCAGGCTGCAGTGGTCTTGGCTTTTCTCACCCTGCACAAACACCTCATCTCCACATGGAGATGTGTGTCACAGCAGGTGACATCTTCCCCTTCCACCCACCAGCTTGTCCTTATAGGCAGCACATCCCACAGGATGTCTGAGGCAGGTCTCTCTGAGGGACAGTGGTCGATACTCTTTCCCATGGTCCTCCCAAAGTTGTAAGTGGGAATAAAAATTGGGAGTGTGCAAGGAGGAGGGTCTTCCCAGGAATTTCACTTCCCAGGCTGGGAATCCTTCTGCTGGCACCATCTCACGTGATGGTGGACAAGGTCACAGGCCATGGACAGGACTTTTGTGCACGCAGATACTGCTCACACAGCCAGGTGACCATGAAAATCACATCCCTTGGCTTTTGAGTCAGCAGCCATAATGCTCTGTCTTGAATTGCACTCCACCCAGAGGGCCTTTGGAAGAGGTGACACAGTGCTTATCTGAGCCAGTTTGATGCTTGGTAGCTCTGCAGGACAACCAAGCACAGGCTTCAGTGGCAGTGCTGGTGGTACGGGACACACTGGAGGATCACTCATCAGGGGAAGCAACACGTGCCTCGCTTACACCTCCCACAGGGAGTAGGCAGCTCCAGGAAGAGGCGTCTTGAAAAGCCTGTGCCATCTTGTACAGGAGAGCTGGCAGCTCCATCTGGCTCCGCTTCAGTGGAACTCTCTGAAGAGCTGCCAAGGGTGGCCAGCGGGGTCTGTGGGTGGTGTGCCAGAAGCAGGCTAGGAGGAGGAGAATGAGGAGGAGGAGTGGGTGGGATACAGGTGCCCCACACTGCCAAGTTTCTCTTGGAGGGTGCTAACCCTTCATTAAAGCAACTGCTCTGTACTAGGAGAGGGATGGTGGGTTTAGGGACCAGTTTATGGTGTGTTGCTGGTCCTCAGCTGCAGGGGAGGGGCTGCTGGGACTGAAGCTGGTCCATAACCATGACCTGGGAACATTTTGGACTTCATGTGCAGGAGCTTCAGCCCACAAGTGCTCCAAGCCATCATGTGCATTTTCTGCATGGTAAAGTCTCTTTGCAGCTCTGCTGATTTTCACAGGTCTCACACTTTGCTTTTACTCTCCCAAAAGGCAGTGAATTTTTTTCTTGAAGCTAGAAGTGTGATAACAGAGTTCTCATTGAATCAGGGCTGCTGGGGTACTTGTTAGGATAAAAACACATGGGGTTAGCACCGTATCCCTCACCTCTCTTAGCCCAGGCTATTTCACAGCAAAATTACAGTCCTTATCTGCACCTAAGTTTCTCAGCAGAGTAGCGGCAGCTATCTGGTTCTTGGTTTCTTCATTTCAATCTCTTTGATCATGTGCCACGATTAATCTGATCTTCATGAGGCGGGATGAGTAGGAGTAAGAAGAAAAATTGTAATCGTCTGTGCCTTTGGCACACAGGAATGGAATAATTTTGTAGTCTCATCTCTGTGCTGGTAGATTTAGGAAAAGCCTCCATCCCTTCATCAGCTAGAGACGCTGTGCAAGGCTAAGGGACACTGATATAAATGGCAATATTTGTAACTGGGTACCATCACTGTTCCTTATTCCCCCATTTTTGCAGGCTGCAGCATCTCCACACTACAAACCACCATCGTCAATGATTGCAATCCAGCTGGCATCAATGAACTCCAAACATGAAAAAAGTTCATTATAAGCTCCTGCAACCTTGTTGGTGTTTGCTCTCACCTGCCATGTTGCAGCAGATACCAGGCAGGTAATCCCCAGCGTTGTTTCACTGCCTGAGTCAAAGGAAACATGAGTTTTTGTTGGGCTGGGAGGAAGGGAGCAAGGGGAAGGGGCAAGGGGAGGTGACATCATACTGCCTAGCCCTGTCCTAGCTCTCCTGAAACCTTCTTTGCCAGTTCCCACCAGTGCAGCACTGGCTATCCTGACAGCTGGGATAAAGATGTTTTGCCCCGTTTAGCCCACACTGCCCTTGGCCCCACTGCAAAGCATTGCTTTCATTCTGCTTGCACAAACTCTAGTCTCCATCACAGCCCTTTCTGTGTATTTGAAACATCTCCTTAGCCTTCCCCTTCCTAGACAAAATGATCGCCATTCCTTTACCAACCCCTATCTGATCACTTTTCTCCCCAGCTTGTATAGCTCTCGTCAAGTGCTTCTTATTTTCTTGAGAAGCATTACCAGCACAGAGCAGAGATAACCAAGTAAGGGACCTGTTTTAAGCAATCCAACACAGCATGATTAACCCATATCATAGATTATGATCAAAAGTACCTTTTCTATAGAAATTATTATTCTTGTCCAACTGACTATTCCAGCAAGAATAACTCTCTTCATCCTCCATTTGTCCAACTGATTATCCCATCTCACCTCACCCACACTTCTGTTGAATTATATTTTGGATTTGTTTTTTTTTCCAGAGTATTCCTCTGTTTTCTCAAGACCATTTTGAATCATAATCCCTTTCTCAGATGTGCTGGCAACTCCTCTCATTTGCTGTTACCTCTAAACTGAATACCTGAATGGGTTAACAGTTTTGGGCCTCTCTGTTTTGACCAGAAAAACCAGTAAATATGCTCTGTGCACTCCCTGTACAGTGTTTTTAATCTCAACAATCATTCCACAGACTTACTCATGAGAATGGTAAGTTTTATCTGTAACAATGTCTAAAGCCTCGCTAACATCAAAAATATGTTGTCTCCTGCTTTTTCCCTCTCCTCAAATCCAGTGGCTCCACCACAGACAGTGGTTGGATGGGTTCATCGCAGCTGACCCTCAGCAAATCCCAGTTGGTGATGGCAGGGAATGTTTTATACTGGCTCCGCTCACTGGAGCAAAAGCAAGAATGGGGCGGAAGACATGAGCAATGGGGTGTTTGATCTTGGCTGGGTTATAGAGGAGCCATGCTTCCGCCTCTCTAGTGCTGTGGGGCATGGATGCTGGTTGCCCCATTCCTGTTTCTGGCTGGGCTGAACTGCCCAAATACCCCAAAGTGATCTTGACTTTGGAATAAGCTTTATTGCCTAATGAGTGATGATGGGCAACCAGCTGGCTCTCAGCAAGGTACAATTTTGGGGGCCATATCTGCCGTGTGCAGGGTGAACTACTGCACTGGGCACATGCAAAACCTTAATGTGCACCTAAGCTTTTCTGAACAAGTGATTCTCTTAGGTCTGGGTCCCTGAGGGGCTGCAGGGTGAGCTCCCTCCCCACACACCCTTAGGAAGTAAGTGATTCCTTTCTTAAACCACATCAGAGGGCAACAGGCATCAGGGAGGTGGGAATGCTGAGACTGGAGGATCAAGAGCCCAAAAAGGCCATTTTTCTGCTCAAGTGGTGATGCTTCTGTTCACAGCACCATGCCTGAAGAAAAGGCTTGAATGTCTTATCACTGTCCCCAAGTTTCCCTCACAGACCCTGAGGGCTTCTTGGCTGCCCAAGGAAACTCTCAGGTGCTTCTGTTCTGGTGTAATTATGACAGACAATATAAAATCAGCTGAGAGCTCTGTTGACAGTCTAACATAATAGACTAATGGTCCCTTCAACTGAATTAAGGATTTTTTCAATTAGTTACAAATTAACCTAAATTAAGACTGTTTATTTCAAATGAAGGTGAATACAGAAAGACTTAATGTGGTTCCACTAATCTAAATCTACAGTCTTAATCATTTTGGATTCATTTTCCAAGAGGGCACATGACATTTTTATTGGTATAAAGACCAATCAGAAATGTGGCAGGTGTTTTGAAAGTGAGATATTTTTGTCTTATAAAGCGTGCAATATTTGATAACACATCTCCTAAAAATCTGTACTGATACCTCCTTCCCAGGCAAAAGTAAGCTATGGCAATATAAAGGATGGTGCTTCAGTTTTACAGGTGTGTGTGTATATATATATATATAGACATACACACACACATATACATGCACATTCGTGTATGTGTGTGTGTGTGTGTGTGTGTGTGTGTGTGTGTGTGTGTAAAAAAAATTCCTGGGAAATTTGTTCCACTTTAATTACTCTAGCAGCTTTAAATCGATGCAACTTGTGAATGCTAACAAGGCTTGAAGCAGCGGCCAGAAGGTGATGGCAGAAGTATCTGTGATGGTTTATGATTTGGTTTTCCTCCTGTTCCCTCCTCTGTTCCTTGTCTCCAAGTTTCTCAGTACTCTGACTGCTTAGGATTGATGCACCCATAGCAGAGGCAGTGGGAAGAGTTGGGGAACCTCTTCTCATCCCTGTGGCACATTTGGCTGGGTTTTTTATATAGGTTGGACAGTCATGGTCCCCTCTGAAGTTCCCCCACTGCCCAGCTGGATCCCTTTAGGAAACAGCTCCCACGAGCCACTTTTCTGTGCAGGGGAAGCTTCCCTGGAGCTCCCCATCCAGTGTGTTGGATCACTACTTCTAAAGGTGTGTAGTAATTGAGTCACCAAACTCTGCATTGGAAAAAAGATCCTTAAAGTACCGTGTTTTGCTCTACTGTCCTTAACACTGTTGATGAGACCGCGTGGTTTTGGGTTCAGGCCAGGGCAGCCCACAGCCCTCTGCACAGCAGCATGGGGGGGAACCAGCCACTTGTTGTGTTTGAGTTGTGGTACCACCCAGATGATCAAACAGAAACCACTGCTCCATCGGGGGCGTCACCGTCTCAGCACAGACCACGAGGGCGATGAGGAGAGAGGTGATGACCTTCGCTTTGGGGAAGAGACGTCAGAGCCCGGACCTTGGTTATCCTTCTGCAATACAAGGAAACCCAAGCATGGCTGAGTCAGTCTGTGAAAAACCTACCTGGCATCACCCAAGAAATCAGCTGCAGAGTCAGGAGCTGAAGCCTGCTTTCCTTTGCACAGCTCAGGTGCTTGCAGACACTTGCAGGTGTGTAGGAGTGAGCTCGTCCTGGGAAAAAGAAACCAGTGGACTTCAGATGGGAGAACAGCCATGGTTTGCCTTCGCTCCCACATCCTGATGTTCACAGATAAGCAGTGTTCAAGCTGGCTTTCAAAACCAGGGCATCTCCTCTGCAAGCAAGGGAAAGAGACAGGGAAGAAAGGAGAACTGCCTTTTTAAAAATGTTTGCTTTAGGTAACCCTCTCACCTCAGGGTCTTGGGACTGAAAGGCATGGAAAAGGGCTTGTTGACCTGATGTTAACCTTCATCTGTCAGCCATTCAGCTCCATGATCCTCACATGCCGCTGCTTAATCCAGGAGGAAAAAAAGTACAAAGCCTGCCCAGAGCCTCTGCCATCTCATTAACATTTGGCTTAGGCAAGATTTCCATCCTCCACTCCGAGTGCAGCAGATCCAGTTCAAACAGCTCTCCTCTGCTGCAGCCTTCCCAGGATGTCCTGGCAGAACAGGGGTTTACCACAGCTTCTGCAGTGCTGTGCTTTGGGGTTGAGGTCTCTGAGCTGATCGTGGGCTGATAAAATGTAAGCCAGGCAGAGGCACAGGCATTTTTTGTCTTCTTGAGAGCTTGAAAAGACCTCTCTGTTAAATTGCAAGGTTCTTCTTTTGGCCAAGATGAGGCAGTTCCCAATAGGCACAAGACAGAGACCCAGCACAGGTTTGGCTGGTGCCTGGCACCTCTTGTGGGGGTTGGTGATCCCACAAGGCCATAAAAGCCAGGCCACAGTTTCTGGCTTGACATTACATCGCACATCCACACCATGTGCATCCAGCTGAAAGGAAGGTCAGAGGGAGAGTTGAGGAAGACATAATATGGGAGGGACAAGGAGCACATGAGCATCTTGACCTTCAGCCAGCCATCTGCTACCCCCACACCTGTGCAGCCTTCACTTTATTAAACATGAAAGCTCCCTGGTTCCCTGAGATAGCAAATATGGTTCAGCACACAGGAAGTTGGCAGGGGCATCTGCTGCCCTGGGGTTGGCGTGGGGCTGGCAAAGGTTTCCTCTTGCCGTCTGGGAGCTGGCGCTGGCAAGAGTGTATTCCCATCTGACAAGTGAGTCAGAGGCTTTATGCTGTCTAATATAAGTGGTGTGCTTTTGCTGGTGGAGAAACACAGCATGGCCATGGGCTCAGTGGGGTTGCATGAGCTTGGAGATGGAGCTTCAACCCTGTGAGAGATGGATGATCCTCTCTTGGCATGGTGGGATTCTTCAGTGGGAGGACCTCTGTTTTTAAGTATAACAAGTCACATTTTAGAAATAAGTTGGATGAGGCTGTGGCTGGGTTTCTTTGATGTAGGCTAGCAGTTGAGGACACATACTACAGGAAGAAATCACTCCCTATAATGCTTTCCTTTTGATAAGCTGTGATCCTGGGACAAGACTGGGATCCATGTGGCTGTTTAGCCATGAGGAAGTAGAAAATCCTATACTAAGATCAAGAGTCTGAGTTGCTGAGCATCCTAGGGTGGCTTCAGGGAGCAGTAGGTGCTCTCAAGGGCATGTTGATTAGCATTCCCTCAACTCTCACCCCTTGCCATCACCTCCAGGAGTGTGGTCTAAATGGGTAGAGTGTGGCCCATATGTCCCCTCACCGTTTGCTACTAACACAGGTCAAGAGCACAATCCCCCAGGCTTCCTAAACAGCATGTGTCTATATTTATTAATCCAAATGGCTTTTTTCCCCCACCAACTTGTCCAGTTTTGTGTTGAACCTGTGCAAATGTTCACAGCCAACAGCATCCTTGGGCAAGGAGATCCCCAGGTCTGACCCTCATCTCATGAGAACCTTCATGCTTTGAAATCAGCACCACTTTTTGCACTGGGAGAAGGCAGCAAGACTAATCCCTATCAGCCTTCTCTGGGCCGTGCATGACTTCATGGCCCACTACCATAACCTCTTCAGCCATGTCTTTTCCAGACTGAGAAGGCCTGGCATGCACGAGTCCTTGCTTGCAGGGAGGCTCCCTCAGACCTTTGATCCTCCTTCATCCCATTCTCCATATTGCCCTATTACATTTTGGGTTTGAGGCTTCAAAGAGGTGCCTTTTGGGGCACAGGTCAGTGCAGTGGCTTGGCAAGCATGTCTGCCCCACAGCTCTTGCTCCCTCCAGATGCTGATGTTTCTTGGCCACAGGCTGTGCCAGCTCCTGTGATCCTGCTTGCTTAAGTAATTGGCACAGCATACCATGCATAACCAGCTTGGGATTTTGGTTTTGTTTGGGTTTTTTTTTGATGCAGGACTCTTTCTCTTCTGGAAGGGTAGAAGTCTCATCTGAGTGTTTCATTGAACATTGGGCTGTTTCCTGTCTCCTGACTGCAAAGCCATGCTCCCAGTGTTTAATCTCCTTGTTTTTCCTGCAGAGACCCCATGCTGTGTAAGGGATTGTAGATGAGAGCCCCCCTGAGACCTGAAGGGGACACATTTGAAGCTGTACCAGCTCCTCCTCTTTGCTTTTATCCCAGGCAAAATGTATTTACAAAACAACATGTAAGAGCAAAGAAAGCAAACAAACCTCAGTGTGGTCAATTCTCTTCTGGCTTCTTTCATGCCAACAAGAAAGTGAGGGACTCAAACTGGAACTTCAAACTTCTTTGAAGGCATTCAGCCGATTATAAAGGTGAGAACCAGCTGCGCAGTGTGGGTCCCAAGATGAACTTTGCTGTAGGTGAGACTGTAATGAGAATCTGTCTTGACGAATAATAACTCTTTATATTTTTTTATGGGTTTTTTGCTACAATTTCTCCTTCCTCTTGGCCCCACCACAAATCTGCTCTCACTCTAATCTTTTCTTTGGCAGCTAAAACTATTATCTTTATTGTTTCAGGGCTTGGCTTCTTCCTGTTAGATCTCCTAATTGGATTTTCACTCTCCGATCCATTTAGTCTCTTCTGTGCTTTCACTAAAACCCTTTAACCCTTCAGCACCTCTCTCCCTCACTAACCAGTTACCCTTGTGGGTGCTCCTCTCTCCATGCCACTCCAATTTTCCCTCTCTCTCTGATTTGCATGGGTACAGCTTTCCTAAGCCACAGGTGTCACCTCCAGTCTCACTGTCTGTGGACAGTGTGCCTCATCACCATCTCCTTCGCTCTTTGCAGGCTGCAAAGGCTTGTTGGATTTTAACCAAGAATAAGCAAAACAACCCACATCACCCTTTAAAAGGAGGTCTGAGGTCACTATAGAATCAAAATCATCCAAAAATTATGACATTTCATCTGTGGGTAGCAAAAGGCTGCTGCTTTGTCCAGATTCACTTCCCTACTCAGAGGAGAGAGACCAGTCCACCCAGACCAGGTGGCAGTCCTGTATTTCTGACTGTGTCTTAAGAATATTAGCAGCCACAAGGGAGGTGAAACAGCGGTGGGGCTGTGTCCACTTCTGACACTGCCATGGGCTTCTGGGCTGACTGTGGGAGGGCCGCTTAACCCTTGGTCTTCATCCTCTTTGGAGAATGGAATTCATAAAACATGCTTTCTTCCACTTCCCATCAATCTTGCTCCTTTGCCCTGCAAGCTCAGTGGGACAGGGCCTTGCCCATGCAGCGCCTCATGTAATAGTGCCAGGGTCTTCACTGGAGCCTTTAAGAATGCCAGGAGTGACCTGATTGCATTGCAGGTGCTTTCTGAACAGCTAAAATCTCTCTTTCTTCCATACCAACAATGATCTCTGTCCTCTCCACGAGTAAATCAGTGCTTTGATTTCTCCAGCCAGCAAGTACCCTTGAAGCTGTCCTATGAGCACAGCAAGATGATGCCGGTGTCTAACATGAAAGGGGCTTGAGTACCCCATAATGAAAGAAGGGGCTGTTGGCTTTTATAGCCTGAGCCATGTGGCTAGCTTATCACACAGGAGGAGGATGGAGCTGAGATGATGGCATCTCACCACTGATCTGTTTTTTCCATCAGGCCACAAAGTGATGGATCTCTGTAATTTTCAAGCAGCCAGGATCTTCAGTTGTAATGTGCCTTTATTACAACTCGGGGCAGAAGGAAATAAGCTCTATGCCAGGTCAGTCAAGCCCAGTGGTGGCAGAGGTGATGGAATAAGACCTCCGCTTAGCAAGACGCTGAGATGTGAGTACAAAGGGAGAAAAAAGGGGGAGAAGAGGTACCAACCCTAATACCTGGCTGCTCAACCCAGGTCCAGGTGCCTGGCTCTTGACAGGCCTTGATGGACCTGGTCCCTCTCCTCCTTTCATTCTTTTTTCCAGCCTTTTTACAACCTCAGTGCCTTTATGTTTGTGTTACTGGAGTGTGTTGTCATGGTTAAAGCTGTTATTCACAGCAGGGGTTGCATCTTACCTGTAAGACAGATATAATGTGGCCACAGAGACGTGAGTGAATACACTTGTTTGCCCTCATTTCAGTTCCTGCTGGGCATGTGACAAAATAAATCTGATGGGAAAGGAAAACCCTTCAGGGAGAATGGGGAGAGAAGATTGCCACCTTGGAGGAGTTTGTCCAAGGAATATATAGGCTAAACCAAAAGTATGGGTTAGAAGAGATGATCTCTTGAGAGCAGGTGATGTGGGGAGCGCAGAGATGGACATAGGTTTTTTAGAGATATTATTGAATTGAGAAAATATGTAACTTCAAGTTAAGTCTACTGTAAGGGTGAAGTGTACATGTGGAAAAGTGGAGGTCACAGTTCCCTCCCTGTAGTCTGTTCCCACCCTGGCAGTGCCCATACAATCTTCCTCTTCAGCCCTGCTGTTTTCCTTGGCTCTGTTTGCTCTGAGTGCTAAAAGGGGTTTGCACATTTTCTCTCTTTTTTTTCCTTTTGTTTTTTTTAAGATGTGCTTGTCAAGAATATATTTTCTAAATTTTACTTTATTCTTATACTTCTTTTACAGTATTATTTATTCAAGGTAAGGGGGAGATGGGGAACATTCCCGTAGGGTATTCTTGTCCAGGAAAAGGTGATAACAAAAACTTTGTCTCTTAGACTTTTAGGGGTTTTGGCTTTGATGTATCAGGCCAAGATCATTTTATTGTCGTTACTCAGGGAGTGATTCAGAATAATGGATCTGCTAGGAAAGATGGACCAAGTTCCTGAGTTTTGTGGCTAATGTTATTATGCGAGTTTGAATTGATGGAACAGTTCTGAATTGCTTCACTCAAACATGGACTGAATGAAGAATTGAATCAATACTTGCTGGGCCCTCTTCCAGCCCCTCCAGAAACAACGGGTTTATTTCTCTCCTTCCACCAGCCCACCAGCTCTGGTGTTGGCTAGTTGGGGATTCTGGGGAGCTCGCAAACAAATAACTGCTTGAAGGGAAATCACACTGTTCTGCTGCATCCCACTAGGGTCTTATCCCATGTGCCACTGCATCAGTGCCTGTGATGTTGGATGGCTCTAGATGGGACACCTGCACCAATGACAGGCAGAGCAGATCTTGCTTGGAGAAGCATTAAGGGGCAAAACTGAGCCATTTGTCCTTGGAAAAGACTACCCCCTTTCTGTCCCCAATGGTTGACTGGTTGAGTCCACTCTGCCCCACCACTGAGTTAGTTTGGCATGTTTTGTTGCTATCTTGTAGCCTCGTTGCATCATGACACTCATAGTGACATGGTAGAGGAGGTTTCTGCTGAGACCCTCTTCCACTATAATACTTTCAAAGGTTCCATGGTCAGACGTCCAAGCTGTCTGGATGGATGTCCATTGTCCAGCGACACAACAGCTTTTCTGACAGCTCGGCTGCAAGAGAGCTGTGCAAAAGGGGATCTTGTGCTCCCTCCCCATGCTGGCAGTGGCAGTATCTCCAGTTCTTGAAGGAGCTGGCGAGTCCTGGAGGAGAGAGCTGAGCTCACTTATCCAATACATCAGTGCTGCCCATGCCTGGACAAAATACATGGGGCTGGTTGGGGGATGACTCCTAGTTAAGGAGTGAGGCCCATGCCCTCTGGATTATTTTGGTATCTCACATCCTTTGATTTTGTCTGGAGGCAGGACTCCTCTCCCATCTAACACAAGACTATGCCTGGTTATACCTGGCTCCTGCCTGTGTGGAGGAGGGAGATGGCACTTCCAGGGGCTGAGTCAGTCTCTTAAGAGAGAAATCACTCTCAAGTGTGTTTTTTCCACTGATTGAAAATCTCCCCAGGTGACTGGGACCCAAGATTAGCTGCCTGCATTAAAGCCTGAGATAAAAGATGGTAAGTTGGGGGGGAAGGAGCTAGAAGTTCACTCCTGGCCCAGGTGAGGACAGAATGGGTTGAGAATAAAGGGGAATGCTTCTAAATCATATGCAAGAAGTGCAGGAAATGGCTCTTTCTCCAACACAGAAAAGCTGGTACCACCTCAGCTCAATATTTCTGACAGCCTCATCCCTAAGCCCCACTGCTGGCCAGGGCTGCTGTTTGCCTTTCTCCTGGGTGCAGCACTGCAGCTCACTGCTGTGTGTTGCTGCACCACAGCAATGCCCAGACAGCCAGGTCTTGCTGCCCTGTTCAGCCCTCCTAACTTGCTGTTAAAAGCACTAACAGCACTGGTAGGGATATCCTTTCATATCCCACAGCTCCATGCTGATATGCACCTGATCTCTTGAGATGTTGTCTGTTCTCTTCAGGAAAGCTGCCAGAAATGTCAGTGTTTTCACCCTCCTGCTTTGTGTGTAGTGGTGGGGCTGTATCCCTGCTTGACAGCTGACATCCTCCCCAAGCTCTGTAATTGGGGTGACAGAACTAATGAGGGGGTGAAATCCATCCCATCACTTTCTGTGATTGTCATTTGCCTTCTCCTCCTTCATCGAGTCAATGGAGAAATCTGATATCTGAGCCAAACAAGGGACGTCTGTAACCATGGTCTAATCAGCACTACTGGAGGCTTGGTGCTAAGGATGAGCAGAGCAACCTCAGAGCCACATGGACACCTCCCTCTGTGCTTGTCTACTGCATAAAGTCACCACAAATTAACTGTAGGTATGTCCAGAAAATTAATGAGTTAAAGTCCTTTACAGCCTCACATGGGCCGTCTTCTACAGAGACGGTGTCCTTAATTAAATCATACCTCATTCAAGAGGTGCTGAATTGAGCCCAAAGGCAAGGAAGGCAGTCTGGGTGCCTGGTGCTGTACAGGAAGGATGCGGATCCACAGGGAAAGGGCTGCTACAGCTCATTCGCATCCACCTGCAGAGCAGAGTGGGCTGAGGAGCCAGCCTGGATTCATTAATTGTTGCTGGCACAGGGTGACAAGGAAAGCAGCCCAAGTGCAGGCCACGGGAGTGAATTGCACTTCGGCAGCATAGCTAATTAATGGAGTGAAATGAGTGGTTGGGAGGTGGCATAATGGAGAGTGAGTCAGGCACAGCACCACATGGAGTTGATCCTATGGTTCCACCCTCCAGCATGCTCAGACCACACTTCAGGTCATCTTCTCTTGGGAGCAGGCAAAACCTCAGTTGTCTTCTGGTGGGGAGAATAAATTACAGGCAACAGGGTTAGAGAAACCCAGTACACTTATCTCAGAGGCTCAGCATCTGCTCTGGGCATGAAGGATGTTATGCTATGACTTTGAACCGTGAGCAGGAAGGAGATCCACGTAGATGCCTGGGTTGGAGAGTCTAAAGGGCTCAAAGGAAGAAGCTCTACCAAGATATCTGGGTCCCTGTTGTCCATCCCACTATCACCACCACTAAGGTGATGTGGAAGTCTCTCTTCAGTTTGTACCTGGCCACCTGGACCTACCCACCTTGAGAAGGAGCCTGGTGGGTCTAACCCTCTCCAGCTGTGGGCAGGCAAAATGCACTGGTTCTCATCACTGGCACCACAGGAAACAAGGCTGCATCTTTCACTCAGGTGTGCACCTTGGCAGCAGCTGCACCTGTTTGAGCCGAGAAGCCAGCACCAAGGTGTTAAGGAAACTTTCCTGTCTGATCATTCGTGAGGCACTCAAATTTGGGACTGTGACAGCCAAAGTGCCTCCCAATGGTCAGACAGGAAAGTTTCCTTAACAAAAGATGGACTGTTTGCATTGTGTGTTGACGTGCCCTGTGCTCATGGGGTGCTTAGGGCTGCAGTTTTGGCCTCCGTAAAAAACATCTTGCCCCTGCAACTGCAGCCAAGCCAGAAAGCATCCCTGGAGCTGTGAGTCTGTGGGTCTGCACCCATGCTGCACAGTCTGGGGCAGAGCCAGTCAGGTGGAAGCAGCCACACTGGGGGACAAGGAGCACACTGCCAGTTCTGGGGAAGCTCCATCGCTCCCTGAATGAAGCGATCCAGGCGCTGCCTCTCCCTGATGAGGTGACCACCGGGGTCTAGGCTGGAGCCGGGAGGTGAAGAACGAGGACATCCAGAAGAGGCCAAGCTTTCGAAATCGATTTTGGCAGTCCGAAAGAAATTCTCTTTTCCCTTCCCTTCTTCGCGGCTCTTTTGTTTTCCGCAGCCCGACAGAAGAGGCTTCCAGCAAGCGGCAGGGGTGGGGGCAGAGCCCACCCGCACAAAGGCAGCTCCCCACGGGCTGTGTGACCGCTGTCACGCTTTTTCGCTCAAATCAACGCCAGGGGAGGATGACGTGAGGCTGGTGCTCCCCGGCCCCGGGGCTGATTGGTCCCAGCTCAGGTTTGAACGCCAAGGTGTCCTGGCAACGAGAAGCAGAGGAGCCAGACTTTCCCGTCCCCACTCGGCTCCGGGAGCGCGGCGGGTGCTGGAGAAAGGCAGGCATCGACGGCGAGGAGCAGCCCGGAGGGCCCCTGGCCCTCCTCCAGGTACCCTCTGCCCGGTCCCGGGCCATGCCCCGGCCCCAGCTTTGGAGGTGGGATGAGTTTCACCCAGTGTGGGTGTCAGGTGGCAGACGGTGGCACTGACTCTACACGTCGCTCAGCCGGCACCTGTGCTTCTGTCTGCAGACACGGCAGTGGAGGAGCTTGTTTTAAGTGGGAGTAGGGAAAGGGAAATCACTGGGATTTTGGGGGTCTTGAAAGTGATTTTGTGGGAGGGATGCTTGGGGACAAGCTGTGCAGGGAGGAGGGAGTCAAGCGGCCTTCAGACAGTTTGTGGTCAGCTCTCTTGCCCCAGGAGGACGGAGGAGGTGATTTTGGGTAAGTTTGGGTTCGCCTGGTTAACCAAACTCATGAAAGCCCTGCAGGGCAGCCAAGGCTACGAGCTCTGCTAGAAGAAGGTGGCTTTAAATTGAAATGAAAGCTTTTCCTGCTGATAGCTGCTCTGGTTGTGTCTCAGCACAACCCGCCTGCATGTCCATTCCTCTGGAGCCGGGGGGAGGGTGAGGAGGGAAGGGCCCCCCAGGGCTCAATTGTGTGCAGGGAAGCGAGGAGCATTGTGGGGGTGTGCTGTAAAGAAAAGGCTTTTTCGTCTACTTGGGAGATGGGAGCAAGAAGCTTGCTGGGGGAGGGCGCTTGCCGGCACGGGGAGGCAGCGCTCACCACAGCCCGTTTTGCACCTGTCAAAACTAGCAGAGACAAACATGTAAAAAGATGTGAAAGATGTGCCAGCCATGAATGACAGAGCAGGTCCAAGCTGTCCTAGACGAGGAACCACCTCCACAGGGTAACATCCATCCCAGAGGAGCTTCCTGGCTCCGTGGTGGGCAGTGAGCTTGTGGAAGGGCTGGTGTCCTGTGTGGATTCAGTGGCACACGCTGAAAAGCAGCACCCCAACTCAGAAAGGTCTTGGTGCCACGAGTGGGGCAACAATGCCAAGACCTTTGAGATCACAGCTTGTGTTATTTATCAGGGCACAGGGCTGAGGGCTGCCTGAACAATTTTTACCCACAGCACCAAAGACACGAGAAGATTTGGTGATCCCTCTTATTGTCATGCTTGTAGCAGAAGAGCAGTTCCTCAAGATCCTTGTGTCAGGGAAAGACAGAGGGACATCACAAAATGAGCAGAGAGGGTTTTGCTGGCAGTGTTTTGTGGCTGACCTGGATTCTCACTGATGACCTGGAGGTGTAAGATTAGCACAGTCAGCCTATCCCAGGACTGCGGGGGGATTAGAGAAAGGGAAAGGGTCATGCCTGTTACATAGATCATTTTTCACTGTTTAAGTGGGAATATGCAACACAAATTGTCAGTTAAAAAAAATCGTGCATAATGCAGTGTTGCCAAGGTTTATAATTCTGGGGTGGTGGATTTACAGCAGTAAGTCCTTTGCCTGGAAAACCCAGGTACCAGGTCTATGAGATTCAGTGATGCTTTTTATATCTAAATAAAAGTTAAGAAAAAACATCTGTCCCATGTAGTAAGAGGAGGTTTGACCTAAATGAACCTGAAAATTCAGAAGCCTAAAGGTGAATTAAACTAATTGGGTATTTTCATTCTTTTTTTCAACAATCATGTTTTAGAGCCAGTTTTTAAAATTTAGCAGTTTGAGACTGGGTGATACTCCTACTTGGACCAGCAGCTCTCCCTGCTCCAATTAGTTCAAATAAGCCTTGTTTCTCTGAAGGGTTAAGGCAAGTACATTCTTCAAGCCTTATTAAACCCATGAACAGTAATGTCATTCTGAAACCCAAGAGAGGGGAAAGCATACCCACACCTTGCAGGCCATAAAAAGGAACAAATTCAGCTCACTCTGTATGTCCCCAAGAGTTCTGCCTAGGAAGTTTATGACTGGGAGTGTTGGCCCCACTGAAGCAGGACTTTCCCAGATAGTCATTAAATAACTTGTCTTTCCTGGTATTTTATGGAATCAACAGTGCATGTTGCTTGCTAATAGCATCTGCTTTTATTTGAGTGGGATCATATTTTATAACAATCCTTCTGTTCAGTTTGCATGTTTGCAGTGACCCCAGCAAGTAACCACTCCATGGCTGGTAGTAAATTCACTCGCAGATGTTTAATGACGGTATTTACTGTAGGAGCCACCAGTCTTAAGGCTGTAGTGATGATGTGGTGATTAGGGTGTGTTGATGGGACACAGGGCAGTTGGGTAATTGCTAGTGGTGAGCTAGTGAACTCCCAGGTAATTGCACCTTACCTGGAGAGGTGTGCTGTCATGAGCGGTGTTTTAAAGACAAAGCTGTGAGGAGTATAAAGGACAGTCATTGTCTCCGTATGACAGCACTGAATCATGAACAGGAAATTATCCCTTCCCCATACCAAGAAAAATAAAGCTTGGTCTGTTTTCTTTCCTGTCGGTTGCTTAAAGAAAAGGCACTCATGGTAGGACTCGTGTGCCTGTCAATCTGTGCTCCTTCCTTCTCTTCATACCCTTTAAACACTTAAGAAGTGGAGATGCTCTGCTTCAGGACACCTGAAAGTGTCCTGAAAATGGGTCTTGAAGGGAGGAAAGAGAAAGACATACTCACTGTCCCTAGAAATGCCTGGCATAGACCAAATCTCTGTTAGATGCCAGAGAGTCCTTGTAGCAGAGGGACCCCAGCAAAGCTCACTCACCAGAAGGCTTCAACATAAGCTCAGATTTCATCCATAGACATGAGGTTCAAGCAATCCTGGTTCCTAGGAGAGCAGACATCATTAATGAGGTTATTAAGGGGAGTCATTAATTTTACTTTTAATGAATGTGGGATCTACAGAAGTTTGTGTGGTCACTTGCTAGAGCCCCATGGCCCTTGGGCAAGATTTCTCAAGTCCCAGCCATTTCCATGTGTGTTTGGGCTCCTCAGGATATTAGCCTGCACGTACATGGAGCTGGTAGTCCTCACTTAGTCCTAGTGTTGGAGGCTATCTCAAGTGCTGCATCACCCCCAGTGCCTGCGGTCTCCAGCCTTGGCACTTTGTGTTTGTTTGCCCTGCATACCCATCAGTGGAAAAGCCAAAATTGCTTTGCCCTCCCCTCTCACGCGGGAGAAGGCTGAAGACATGATCCCTATAATTGCCACCCTCTCCTACCCCAGAAAGGAGTAATCCCCAAAGCAGTGGTGACGCTAGAGTCCTCTAATGCTTCTGGAGTCTTCATCATCAGGTCCTGGAGGGCTTTGGGAAAGATGTCTTACGTCTATTTTACAGCTGAGAGGGTGAAAGCAAAGCAAGGGGCAGAACCTTGACACACATTGCCAGGAGGAGAGCAAATGGCAGGCTCTCCCAGCAGGGCCAAGGGGCTGATAGTGGTGTTCTCACCTTACCCAAGGTTTGAGCTCACCAGGTTGGTCTGGTACCAGGAATGTTCTGGTTGAGTGGCTCTTTATCTGCTTGAACCTTTTCATTTTGTCTCATGATTAAGAGACAAAGATGGAGAGTATGTCCTTTCTCTCCAAATTATTGAGCTTTCCTTTCCCTCTGTAGCGAGAGAGAAAAATTGCAGCAAAACTAGCGAAACAAATTCCAGTACAAGATTGTTCCAGTGATGGGGAGAAAGTAAGTAATATGTGGGCCCAGGACCACCCAGGAGAGAGTCTGCTCTTGCCCTAGCAATGATTTACAACAGTAAAGCTTTGGCAGAGTTATCAATATATTAAGAACTTTGGGCAAGTGGGCCAGACGTTTCCAGGTACTGGCTGATAGAAATGATAGTGCTGGTCCAGGTTGCTGTAGTTCCATTGACACGCCTGGAGCTGCTCTACTGTTATGGTTAGTGATGGGAAAAGTGATTTAAACTGTTCTCCTTCCCCAGTCTGATCCAAGCACTCACTGCTCCACCTTGTTTGTTGGCATGAGCATTTACCCAACTGCCTGATGCAGAGGCACCGGTCTGGCACAGAAAAAAAAAACCAAAAACAACATTTTCTCCCTTGGGGATATTCTACGGCCAGACAAGTCCTTGATCTAGTTCTCTGCACCAAAAGCAGTGCAGGCATGGTGGAGGGGGAAGTGCAGGCTGTCAGCCCACCACTGCCTGCTTTAACCAGTCCAAAATATCAGCTTGAATGCGAGGTCATGGATGAATCCTTTCCTCTGTTGTTCCTCTGGTGCTGATAAGGGAAACATGTTGATTGTGGTTTTACTGACCACTGCCAGATGTTTGAAATTCTTTAGTTTAATCATTGGTCCAGGACCACTAGGTCCAGTGGCTCTGACCACAGGAGTGCTGGGCTGAAGGAAATCCCTTGAAACCTGCTCTCTGGTACCAAGATGATCACCAGGCTACAAAATACCAGTTTTGAACCTGAAGATAGTGAGGTACAGGCAGAGATCAGAGCACAGGATTCAGAGGCTGGAGCTGTTGGGTGTTGATCCTGGCTTTACTGCCAACTCTCTTTGTCCTGGGGCAAATTATTTATCTTTCCTTTTCCCTTCTCCTCTTCCATCCCCTTTCCAAATCCTTTGTCACATGAGGGTTGGAGAGAAGCTTGCAAAACTCCTTCTGAAGTGCTTTGAAGACAGAAAGCAGTATTAACAAATGATAAGTTGTATGGGCAATATAAACAAACCTGGCTACATATTTCCCAGGCTCAATGAGGAAGGAGGAGGGATTAACTGGTGGGTGGCACCCACCTCCTAATTACAAGGCTTGTCTCTGGATCCCTTCAGTGTGAAGCATCCTCTTGGCTGAAAAGCAGATGATATAGTCACACCTGAGCAGAGGTAGGGGAAGAAAAACTTGTCACACAAGTGAACCAGAGTGGC
The DNA here is from genome assembly GCF_009829145.1 of Chiroxiphia lanceolata. NCBI lineage: Eukaryota > Metazoa > Chordata > Aves > Passeriformes > Pipridae > Chiroxiphia > Chiroxiphia lanceolata. Next base: position 18,852,096 of record NC_045642.1, on the reverse strand, counting down.
TGGAAATTTCCTTTGGGAGGGAGTGTGCGGTGGGTGCCAGCAGTGGGTTGGAAATGGTCTTCTGGACCACCTCCAGACCTACTGGTTCAGCTATGCCTCTTCTTTCTTCTTGCCTGGTGAGTTGTCCCAGGTGATTGCTAGATGACTTTGAGGGTCCCATAAGATCTAGGGAAGTCCTTCCTGTAGCTGCCATTAGACTCCATTTATCCTTTCTGACACTTGATTTGGGGGATAACCTCTGGCATTTTAGTACTCTATTTGAACCACACCAATTTGTCAACTCAAAAAGCAGCACAGCCCCAAAGTTTAAGATTGAATAAATAAATTGTGAGTATACTTTACTTTCTGAACCTTTGCAGCATTTCAGGGTCACATTTCTAACGTCTCTTTGCAACAGTGGGAGTTAAAACATGATACTGCATGTGTATGTGCTAAGAAAAGTGAGATATCCACACAAACAGCTGCTGTTGGGGAGAAAAGAAACACAGCAGATACCATGAAGGCTGATGGACGTTCTGAGAACAGCCCCAGGCAGGTGTCTTGGGCCCCTTCCACAACACGTGGTTCTTGTCTTACTGCTACTTTTTGTATTTCACACATGCTCATGACCTTGCCTAAAATCTGGGTTATTCTTGCAGGTGTAGCAACTCTGAAGAGCACCTGGAATAGGTTTGCAGGTCTGGCCCCTTGTTTTGGCCAAGTATGGCAGCAGATTTCTGCATGGGCAGGGAAGTGCAGGTTTAGCAGCCTGGGACCAGGGAAAGCAGCTGCAATTTGCGCCTCTGCCTTTGATGCTTTATAGCTTGGGCAAAAATCAATTGGGATCTGTTGAAAGAAGACATGTAAGTGCCTAAAAGTGCAGACTGATATCTGCGTGCTGTTTATTTTGGTTTTAAGCTGGATCTCATAATTTCATTTTATGTTTGGGAAATAGAAATATTATTTCTCTCTCCTTTTAATAGTCTTCTCCAACGTGAAAGCTGCTGGGGTAGGAGATGTCCCCATATGCGTGCAAGTGCACGTTGCATGCCCTGATCTCAGTTGGAGGCTTATATTGAATTACAGAACACTAGCTCTGGAGCTGAGCAGCTAAGATGCTCTTTAAGCCCTGCAGAGCCGCATGTAGTGGAGGGCATTTTTCCCCAGTGAGCATTTGATTCCTGCAGCTCTGTGAGGAAAGGGAGATATCTGCACCACCTGGGGGTGTTCCTCCGTTGCTCGCCAGGGCCAAGCAGCACCTGCTCACAACCATTGCTTTGCCTTGGAAAACCCTGATGGGTGGTGAATATATCTGCTGCCTAGTTTCCCTCCTAGTTAGTCTGCATGGAACAGCCTCAGAGATTATTGCCCCCATCCATCCAGCTTGCCAGACAGATGTTAGAGATGGTGATGTATATATCTGCTCTCAGATTAAGAAACAGTTTAAAATGCATCCCCTGCCAGCTGTGGCCCTCCGCCCTATTAGCTTTTAAGTGGTCTCTGGAAGAAATCCTCTTTTTTTTTTTTTTTTTTTTCAACTGAGCCCTACCCTTTCCTTCAGTCTTATTCTGCTGATTTCTGCCTGGCAAAGCCCCAGCAGCAGCCCCCGGGCAATGTGGCACGTGCAGTGGAAACAACTTTGGCTGACTGGGATGCTTTTGCAGGGAGTCCTTGTGCTGTACACAGTATAGTGGGGAGGAGAAAATGCCTCCAGATGGAAGTCAGAAATCTCTTCCTTCTCCCTTTTTCCCCCTAACCCAACAATTCAGTAGCTCTGTCAGCGTGACTAGACAGCATGGGGATAGAGAGAAGCTGGAGCCTCCATAGCATCGAGCAAAAGCCTCAGTTGCCTGTTGCAGGAGCCTCTTTATGTCTCCTGCTGATAGAAGGAGAAAAGGAGCTGCATGGGGAGGGCACCACAGAACAACTTCTTTGGGGGAGAGTGGATGCTCCTCTGCATTGGACATTTATATACCAGCTTGTCCTGCCCTGGTGTCTCTGCACAGGCAAACTCACCCTTGGCATGAATTTTCCTGCCTTTTCCCAGAGACCCTGAGAGTAGTCATCCCCAGGCTGCCTTTCCAGGGCTTTTCATCCTGCCAGAGACTGTAAGAGCTGTGGTGCAGGTCTCATTTCTTGCCTGGGTTTGCCCTGCAACAGTGGTGGCAAGGATGCGCTTGTCCCTGCAGTCAGATTAAAGGCTGGAAAGCTGCTCTTTTGCCTAGGTAGATTTAAAAGTCCAAGAGCAACAATGCTCAAAAAATACGTCCTCTCCTGAAAGGAGATCTGGGGGAGAAAGTCTGGCTCGGTGCTGATGTTGTGTTGGGACAGGGATGCTGGGGTAGCAGCCTTAGTGGGAGATGGCTCTGCCTGCATTACTCATGGTGGTGGAGGGGAAACCTGTAACATGAAAATATAAATTATATGTGTTCAATAGATAGATAAACAGTACTTCTACCAGCACTGTAAATCAAGCCTTTTCTTCCCAGCTCTTCATAGATTTTACCAGCCTAAACTGGATTTTTTTGTACAATATTTATTTTTCACTACTAAGGCTTGAAGGAACTGTATTTTCAAGCAGCCCATAACTTTTTTTCTAAAAAACTCAATTTTCCCCCTAAAGTCAGCTCAGAGCACCTGTCTCTTTGAAAACCAGGCCCCTTTAAGACGTCTCAGACTGCTTTGAATCACTAATTGCTTTTGAATAGGCAGGCCAAATGTTTTATCACTTCAAACTCCCATAGCAATGCAAATCTATACAGCTGAGAAGCCTCTTTCCATGCATGGGGGTGATGGGTATAGATAAGGATTAAAAATGGAAACAAGTTCAGCCTGGGGGTCCTCTTTGTTCCTCCCTGTCCTTGGTGGGGTTGCCAGGGCTACATTTGTTCCCCTGCATCTTTTTTGGATGAGATCCAGTGCCCCTTGAATGCAAAGGCAAGAGGTACAGTGTCGGGAGAGGGCTGGATGAGGTCCTAGGTACATACATATTTCATTGCCCATGCCACACTCTGTATTGTCTTCTCTCTCTGGTTTCACAAAGGTGGTATTTTCTAAAACTTCCACTTGTTGAGGGCACTACAGTCCAGGCTTCATCCTGTCTAAAGTTTCTGGCTTTTCGGTTGTATTCCACTCTCTCTGAATGGTAGCCAGGCATATTTCCCATGCCTGGTGAGAAGAGGGGGGATGCTTGGTATAAAAAAACAGGACCTGCCAGAGAGCCATTGGGAGGGGAGTACGTGGGCTGTGCCATGTCCTTTCCAGGGTTGTTGTATGTGTTTTGAGACTATGCTGGTTCACTCAAGGTGCAGGAGATGAACGCCACTTGCAGAGCCTTGCTGGTGCTGGTCTGCCCTGACTTCTTTAACTAACCTACAGCCTGAAGGCAAATATTGACTATTAAGAGGTGGAAAATGTTGGTGAGCAGTCTAAATCCTCCTTTTTGCTTAGGTCGCCTGTTATTAGAGCTGCCTGCTGTGTGCTGAGTATGGGTGTGCTCAGAAATTGCCAAGAGCTCAGCATTATGGAAGCAAAAGCCAATTTACTGACTTCCCAATAGAAAGGAAGATACATGCTGAATGTACATCTGTTGGATGATATTTCTGTTTCAGTCATGCTGCTAACATACAAATGGAAAAGCAACTTTGTTTGCATGATTCGTGTAGTTACTAGAAAAACTTGGGTTAAGAATACAGTGATACTATGTAGGCATCAGGTACTATTTATTCTTAGTAGAGCAGATAATAAAATCTGTTTTCTATTTGGCTCCCCAAGTGAATTCCAGTTGACATGGCCTAATCTACTTCTGTACTCTGGACAGGGAGAGCAAATATCTTCATGTAAAATCAGTAGCTAACAAGAAGCCAGTCCCTTGAAGATAATAACAATTTATCTTTAAAATTAAAAGACAGACTGAAATTTTGTCAAAAAGGAAAAAAAATCTCTGCTCCTCTTTGTTTAGGTATTGTTATTTGTGTGTTTCAGGTGCATAGAGGAACCACTTAGAACTTAATCAACTAAGGATAACAATTGTTATCATCGTTGTACTTTTAAAAGAGGCAGCTGTTTGGCTGCTTTCCCACCAGACTGGAATTTCCAGGGAGGCACAGAGGAACTGGAGTGATTTTAGGCCTTCATCCCTGCTCACCAAAGAGCTTTGGCTCAACAGGACTGAAACCCAGGCTGAAATCCTGCAGGGGTTTACGTCTCTAGTATTGGGTTCCAGCCCAGATTTAACTATCTTACTGAACTGGGGTCTTAATACGTAACCTTAGTGTTAGCCAGGGAAAAATAATAAAAAAAAAATTAAAAAAAAGATTTTGAGTATAAAAATTATATAGGACAATTAGAAACTATAGAACTTGCCTGTCCTTTGCAAGCTTGTGTCGAGAGGTGGTCTTGGATGTCCAAGTCAGTATCTAAAGCAATCCAGACTTGGGACCCTCCTTGTTTCTGCACGAGGTCCCCACTTGATACTACCAAGACACAGAGCTGGTGCAAGACTGTGCTGTGCACCTGGCACCAGCAACCACAGCAGAGCAAGGCATGGGAGAGAACCTCCAGTTTTGGTGGTGTGAGGCTGGAGATGAGGGACTGGCTGTGTGTAATGTGGGGGATTCTGAGAACACAGACTGGCAGGTGGCTTTTGAGGCATGGTGTTGGAAAAGCAATTAGGGATCAATGGGAATGGCACGGGTAGAGAGCAGGAAAAGGTGTCCCAAAGGATGGAAACTGTGCCAGGCTCGGGTGCCCTTCCAGCATGAAACTGGGAGCCCAGGCAGGGAAGGAGGGGGAAAAGCTGCAGCAAGAACCAGAAAAACCTGCTTATGCCAGGCTGGGATTCACATTACTCACACTGGTTTAAAGCAGGTCAGGTTCACTTTGGTTTCCAGGCAAAGATGGCCAAACTGCCTAAAGACTGTTTTCAGCTCAGCTCAGAGCAGTTCTGAGCTCCCCTGTGCCTGTTCACTGTGTCACTGCCCCTGTGCACTCCTACCCTTCACTAGTGCAAGATCTTTCCTGGGATTTAAGCCTTTCTAAGCAAAGGCTGGACTAGGAGCATGCAAAAAAGCACGTTCCCCAGCCCATCTGAGAGGTGGGATTGCATCTGGGCACTCACTCATCCTGAAACCACAGGGTTTGAAGAAGCAAGCTTGCTGGTTGAAGCTGGATGGGAAACTGCTTCTGGAGATGCTCCCCATTGCCAGGGAAGAGTGATCTGCCTCCCCCAGATGCCTTCCCCGGTGAGAAGCTCCTGAGAGTGGTGCAAGCTGCCCTGCTCCAGGTCTCATCCATGCTGGCACCAGGGCTGGCTGCACCACGCTTCTCCTTCCCACCAGAAGATGGGCCAGGTGGGTCAGCCCACACGACTTACTGGGTTCTTACAGTCAACTGGGTGTAAGTAGCAAAGATGAAACCAAAATCTTGCTGAGAAGAAGGAGGGGGAAAGGAGCTAACAGCGTTAGAAATCAGATTGTCGGAGGCTAATGGCTATGTCTGCTTATTAGGCAGCAATAACAGTAATTTACCTTTGAATTCCAATAATTCATCATTATCTCACCCCTCTTGTTTAGGGATCTGAAAGCATTTCATAAACATTAATTAATTGTTCCTCCACACCCCTAGAAGCAAACTAAACATTATCCCAACTTTGCAGCTAGGGAAGCTGAGCTCACCTAAAGAGATAACAACTGAGCAGGGATGCAGGGGCCTGTGGTGCAGACCCTTACCCCAGCTTCTACCACAGGTATCTTTCTGCAGATGGCTCTGCAGTGTGGACATTGGGAGCACAATCCAGGGTAATTCAGCCCCTCACCCATGCATGTTTCTGTGCTTACCACTATTTTCAGGTGGCAGGAGAGATGTAAAAGGGTAAGGGCTGCTCCTGCCTTGGAGATGTCTACAACACTCATGTCTATCTCATCACCTTCAAGACTCCACCACAGGGACCAGGCACCTGCCAGTGTGAAGCACCTGTCATTATTCACAGTAGGACTCTCCCTTTTTTAATGACTACGTTAATGACCCTAATCTGTTGGTGTGCATGTGGTTAATCCCACAGCTCTACAGACTAGCAGTTCAGAGAGGTTTCCTCTCCCGCCTTCTCACACCTCACTTTGCATCCTAACCTAATGCTTCAGCACTGAGATGAGCTGGTGGGACCTGTCCAAAGCAGAAGGCACTGCCCTGTCAGCCTGAAAATCAGGCTGCTGTGAGTAAATATCCAGGATACAACAGTAACAAATCAGACCATCCCTCTACAAGGTCTCAGCTAGGGGATGTGACGTGCGAGCGACATCCTGAAACAAGATGCTTGACCTTAAATCTGTTCTCATTTGCATTGGTGGATCTTGGTCCTTAAGAAAGAGGAAGCCTGGCAAAGATACGGTGTGTGACAAAGAAGTAAATTAAGTGGAGGATGTCCTCTCCAAATAATGAGCCTTGGCAGTGGAGAGGAGGACAAGACACTGGAGGTCCATGTGAGGCCAGTAGTGGCCTGCTAGGCAGGGGGTTATTTTTTTTTTCAGACACCAACTGTTGACTTTTGGAAGCCAAATGGATGCCAGCATCAGAGCAGGAGGGTTGTGTTTCATAGACAAGTCACGGTGGATTAAATGTAAATGAATCTGCAGCATGATGGACAAATGGGATCAGTGCCGGGAATCTCAGCTCCTGGTGGGGGATGGATTAGTAACGGGTACTGGTGCATTTGCAAACAGGGAGGGAGTGAATGGCAAGGCAGGGAGGTTTCCAGCACTGCCCTGCCTGTAGCACTGAATGAAAGAGACATCTCCGGGCTCAAAGAAGAGAGGTCAAGCCTAGATAAACACCGGCTTGGTCCCCCATCAGAGAATCACTGAGGCATGAAGAAAAACTTTAACAGCTGCAACGCTGCTTTTGAACCTCCTAGTAAAAGGGAGGGTCAGGAGGTCAAAACTTTCAATGCCTCTGGGAAGAAGAGGACTTTTCCCTGCAAGTTCAGTTGAAAAACTGAACTAAATTAGCATGACCACACTGCTAAATGCTTGGGAAACCTGAACGGCTCGGGTCACAGGCTCCCTGAGCAGCAGAATGGTGAAGAGCTGTTGCATTCCCATACTCAACAGCCATAATTAATGAGGCTATTTCCTAGGCTAAAGGCAGGTCTTCAGAATTCTGTCCAGCAGCTGGATGGGAAATAAAATCTTGTGGGATGTGCCCTGGGCATCCTTTCTCCTCCTGCCAGTGTTGCCCTTTCCCCTTTCTGTTTCTCCTGTCCATTTTTTCTCTCTCACTCCTATCCACCTTTGTTTCAGCTGCTTCTTCCTCCCCTGTTCCTGGTGTCACACAGCTCAACTCACTGTTGAAGTGGGGAATGGCAATGAAGTTGTAATGACCCCGCCATACTCTCCCCTAAGGATGCTGGATGGGAATGCAGGAGCTCCAACCTAATTTAATCCCTTTTTTTTCTACTTTTTATTGCAAAAGGGGCGAGAGCTCTGCCTCACATTTTGAGTTATTCACTTCCGCTTTGGGGCTGGATTTTGCTGGTTTGGACCTTTTGCAAGAGCCATTCTAGCAAAGACAAGGCAGTGCAGGTTTCTGGAGGATGTAGGGACCTGAGATTTCTGGCTCTGACTCTATCTACTATGTTTTTACAATGCCTTTCCGCTTGGCTCATATTCGTCTTGTGCTGTGAATGTGCTGGACACCACTTTTCATGAGACCGTTCGCAGGTCATCTCCCGTCACAGCTCCCACCACCCCAGGTGTGGAAAGCAGAGAGACACAAGCAGACCTTGCAGTGGCAGTCAGTGCTTTTGGAAAGGGGATGTTTGCCTACACAGGGGAATTCAAATACATAAGACCAATGTAGCCAAAAAGTTTACTGCCTCAGACCACAATCCTACAGGCTGCTGTTGAGCATCCCCATTCGTATTGCAGTCACAGGAGACAAGTGCTCAGCAAATTTTCCAGGCCTGCTGCAGAAGCAGAATGAATACTCCTTTGAATAAAGCAGGAGGACAAGAAAGATATTGAGTTTTGGAGGCCAAGAGGCCTGCCTTTGAAGGAGAACAGCTAGTCTACCAACCAAAGTCTCTCTTTCCTGCAAGCTCTAACCCAAGCAGGGCTGCAGGTGGAAATGATGGGGTACAGTCTGTAGTACACTGGCAGTCAGCTGCAGTGGCTCTGCGATGCTGAGCCCCGATTCGGCATTCCTGTGATGCTGCAGCATCTTTTCTTTCTCATGTCTCTTGTTGTCCTAGAAACAGAGGAAAAAATTCTTCCAGAGAAGCGTTTTTGTTAAATTTGAGGCAGCATCTTCTGTTTCTTACCGAAACAGTGCATGGTTGCATAATAAAACCCTTGCCAGAAAATCAACTGCAGGTTGATCTTCTAAAGAAACCTGGAAAAACTTCATACCCTCCAAATTTCCCAAAGTCCTAAGAGTACTGAAAGAGTCAATGGGCACTTCCTAACACTGCTAAAAATATATGTTGAGCAACAGGAGGCAGTATTCCTGTGTACATATAAATATTTTTATCTATTTTCATATAGATGTAATTATATGTATTATTTATACATATTATTTATATGTATATATATATAGGTCCTCTCTTCTAGCTTTGAATTACGGCTCTTGAGGTAGAGGGTGTCTGCTGAAAGTCAATATGCCATATGGTACCGGCCACTTTTCTCTCCTGGTGCCAGGACTTTGCTGGAAAGGCTGGCATTTTGGGGGCAGTTGTCTTTATTTGAGAGGGAAACTCATCTGGGATAAACATGCCCTTCTGTATGCTCAGGCAGGCAAGGGATGCACTGAGTAATTTCCCTGAGGCACATGAAATGTTGTGGCTGTGTCAGGAAAGGATAGTGACTGAAAAATCTCCTGAGGCTCACAGGATCCTGAGCCACATTCCCAAGGCCTTAAGGAGTCCATGGGAAGGGGAGAAGGAGAGGAAAGCACCATGGGGGCCATGTAGTCCTTGTGCCCCAGAAGGAGGGGGACTGCAGCTCTTGCCTCTGGTGCCTGCTGGGAGATGGCAAAATAACAGACGACCCTCAGGCTGGCAGGAAGGTTTGACAGTCATGATGCTGACTGCATCCAGCTCCTGTGGAGACGCCTCTGAAAATCTGGCTTCTCACTCTTTCCTTTTAGAGATGGGCCTAAAAAAGAAGCTTTCCTCTACTCTCCCCTCCCAACAACAGCTCAGAGGGTTTTGGTTTTGTGCCTAAAGCCGAAACCCAACAGCTCTGCAGATCCCAGTGCCTCAAATACCCCTTTTCCCCTTATTGCCCGTGCTGACTATGCACTGTAGCACAGGTTAACACTGCTATGTTTGAGCTGGCTTGGATGGCTGTCTCAAGGGAGATAAGCTCTGCTAAGAGAGGCTATAGCTGGTCACTGAAAGGTGACCTTTTCCTCGCACACACTGCATTTGTACTCATGAGGGGTTTTTTGTGCAAACGTATTCTGTATCTTAGGAAGCATCAGAACAAGGACACTTTTTGTGCTCCTAAGGAGAGCAGCAAGACAGTATCATTTTCTTTGGGGAAACTCAGATAGGGTTGCTATCTCATCTGCTGCTGGAGAGACCAAAGGACCTGCTTGGTTATGATTCAGCTGCTCAAGATGCTGAGACAGCATTGCTCTCCTCCCAGAAGCAGCCTGGCTATTCAGTGTACAAGAACCATGTGACTCTTCAAAACTCTAAGACAAACCTTTGGAAAACCCAGCAAGGAACCAGTGAGACCAAACCTAGAAATTCCTTGGTCAGCCCCTGAAGATGGCCTCAACGTCACAGGACCTTTAGGAATAAATCCAGACAGTGGATGCACTGAGACAGTGCAATGGATGGAGAAGGTGGGTCCGTGAGCCAGGCTGGAGGAGCTCACCATTGTGAAACTATACCCTGGACGCTTTCATTCATCTCGGTCAATGGAAGGTGTGGAAAACTCTCAGTAGGGTGGGGGATCAAGGGATCATGAAGGCATGGGTGCAGAGGTAGAAGATTATTTTTCACAGTATTAGCTTTACCTTTACAAGTGAAAAGGAATTTCCAATATTCTTACAACCTGCAAAAGACAAAGATTTAAAACACAAAATCTTTTTATTAAAGGAAAGACACCATCCTCACTAGTGGCAAATGAACCTCTCCTCAGTATGTGTCTAATTAGGATCTCAGAAGAGTATCCAAGCTAATAAATAAGATATGTATCTCCTGAGAACAGCTTTTGTTGTTTTCTTTTATGGATCTTTGTTCTTCCTGCACTGTACGGTCTCCAGGGCATGGCCTGTGTTATGGAGTGCCAGATATATTATCTGATTTTAGGAGATTATAATTATGAGGAATATGTCAGAACAACAGAAAACTTCATTTAAAAACCCAATTAAAGCTGCCGAGTGACAGCTACGTACCTGTGTGTTGCATCACCTCCTAATCCCAGCAGCTTGGATGTGGAGAAGAGAGTAGTTAAGGATATCCAAAACCTTAGATACAGATGTCATAAGGTCCACACGAGATGGGGATTTTCTGACTATCAGTTAAAATTAACACACATTTTGTGACGGAGCAGCAACCCCGAGATCTGTTTTGGAGTGGTCATCTCAGGATCCGTGGTCTGATGGCTGGGTCATCCTTCCTCTTGAGTGGTAGGACATTTCACAAAAGATTCTGGATAAAGAAATATAAACATAACTCTGTGTGTGCTTCACTGTGGGTGATGCTTGGCACCAGGGTTGCACCAGCACGGGTATTGCTGGCACACCTTCGCCAGTAGAGACCACCAGGATGGGATGCTGAGGCTGATGCCATCACAGCCTCCCCATTGCTTAGTGGGCTGTGGAGGAAGAGCATTGCTGTGCCAGGCAGGGGAAGCTTTCAGGTGGGTTTTTTGGGAGCTAGAAAAGCAGATAGAGGAAGGAGCTGAGAAGTTTCCAAAGCCTCCAGCACAGCAGCAGGCACCTTCTTCTTTCAAAACCGGCTGAACCTGTCTCCCTCCCATCGTCTTGCTGTGGTTTTAGGGTGTTCTAAGCCCCTGGCCGGCTGAAGGGCATAGGGCACAAGGGCTGCACCCACCTCCTGGGCCAGGCCAAGCTCTTCCTCTCTGAAAAGGGATTGTTTCCTCTGTTCTGCTTGGGGACCTGCCAGGACAGGTGGAGCTCTGGGCTCTACTGTCAAACAGGCTGAGCGCTTCCAGCCAGGAATGAGCCCGCCCATATGGCCCCATGGGAGGGGGGCCAGGAGTCAGGGATAGAGAAGTACAGTGAGATTTTCCTTGGTTTAAGAAAGAAGATTTTAAGACTTCTTTTAAAAACCATGATAATGTTTTCAGACTTTTTAAGAAAAGATAATTTAATAACTTTTTTAAATAAAAAGAGAATTTAATATTTTTAAAAGCTTTTTTTAAGAGGGGTTTTTTAATAGAGGATTTAAGACTTTAGGGGGACAAAAACAGAATTTATGAGCTCTTTAAAAAAAAAAAGCAGGAGAACTTAAGACTTTATTTTAAAAGGAGAATTTTAATTTGTTTTGTTTTGTTTTTAGAGAGGATTTATGACTTTTTTAAGAATTTAAGGTTGTTGATTCAGTGCTTTTTTAAGAAGAATTTAAGACTTTTTTTGTTTTTTTTTTTTAAGGAGAATTTCAGATTTGTTTTTTTTTAAAACAGCCGAGGCCGCGGTGTGAGTTTGGGACGCAGGGGGCGGGGCGGGGCTCACCTGGCGGGGGCGGGGCTCACCTGGCGGGGCGGGGCTGTCGAGGCGGGGCGCGGCAGGGGCGGGCCGCAGGTTTCCGCGGCTCCGCGCTGCGGAGCGGAGCGGCGGGACCGGAGCGGGGCGGCCGCTGCCGCCGCCCAGGAGAGGAACCGGAGCTGTAGCTGCTGAGCCGTGGCCGGGCCGGCGGCAGGTGAGTGCGCACCGGCGCGGTGGGGCCGGGCCGGGCCTCCCGGCCAGTGGCCGCCGCTGCTTTGCAGCACCGGGGCGCGGCCCTGCCCTGCCGCAGCCGGGCCGGCACCTCCGGGAGCGGCCCCGGGGAGGGGGCTGCGGCTGCGGCGGGGCCGCTGGACACGGGTCTCCGCGGGGAGAGCTGTCTCCGGGGCAGCCGGCGCCTTGCCGCCTGGCCGGGCCCACGGGAGCGGGGGACAACCCCCCGGGGCTGCAAACTGGAGCGGGGGCGGCGAGGGGCTGGCTTGGGGCAGGGCGCCGCAGGAACCCCGGATCCCGTAACGAGAGCCGGGGCTGGGCTGACTGGGAGCGGCTTTCGGCGCTGGAGAGCCCCCGAGCCCCAGCGCCACCTGCCTGGTGCCGCACCGGTCGTGTCCCGGTCGGTCGAGCGCCGGGTGGTTTTGCCTCCCACCTGCTCGGGGAGCCGGGCGCTGGCACGGGCATCCCCAGCAGCTCTGGCCACCGGCATGGGCCACCCAGGCCGCGCTCGGAGATCCACCATCGTGGCCCCACTTAGCGCGGAAAACGCTGGCCAGAGCCCCCAGCGGAGGAGCAGCCGAGGCAGCGTGGGGTCTCAGCAGTCTATACCAGGAGCCTCCTCCCCTCGCCGTCTGCATCCCTGGGACAAAGCTGTCCGTCCTTCCTCCGTCCAGAGACGTCTCCGTCTCCCCGAGGAGAAGGGTTAAATTCCTCGATAAGAGCCAGACTTCAGCTGCATACTTCTGATGCCTTCTGTGAACTCTGCCGGCAGGTTGGCAGGTTGTTTCGTAACTCCACTTGTGGCCTGCTGCGGGGAGGAGGAGGGAGGGGGGACGGGATACCAAACTCCTCTCCCTGTTTTTTCCCTGCCCTGCAACAGCACTTTGTAACTGCGGGTTAGAAACCCAAATGTGTGTTAAGAGTGTGGTATTTGCACAGAAGAAGAGGTCAGAGCCGTGCACCCCTCCCTCAGAGGGGCTGCCTCCAGCACAACCCCTGGCACTCCCCTCAGGGTGGCTGATTTCAGGAGAAATTAGGGAGAAACAGGTGGAAATGAGTGAGAAGTGCTCCGGGAAGCAGGACAGAAGCTTTGTCTGCTCCTCGCAGTGAGTGAGGGCCAGCTCTCAGGGATGCTGGTGTTAACGGCACGCTGGCGGGCCCTGGCCCGGTGCTCTGCCAAGACTTGCCAGGCAGGCACCGGCCCCGGGAACGTGTGGGAGCACGAATGCCAGAGCTCTGCCGTCAAATGGCAGGGCGCTGGATCCCGCCGGGATGGGACAGTGATGCTACACACACCTGTCAGCTCACCTCGAGAGGCAGCTGTGTGGGGTTACACTCCTCATGTGGCAGGAATTGCAGTTCTTCCTAGGGAGAAGAGAACAAATGCATGTGCATATGCTATATGTGCAGTGGGTAGGAGTGGGAGTGTTTCCAAATGCTGCTTGCCTGCCTTATCGGTCACTGCTGGTGATGTCTGCTCAGGAAGGGGTTATGGGGAAGGATGGACATTCTTACCTTCTGCTGGTGCTGCTGGAATGCCAGGAATCCTCCTGTATCCCAGTTATCTGCTGGGAGAGCCTGAGCATGGTGCCTGGCCTCCCTCTCCACATAGCTCCGCTGGCTTCCCCACACCCTCTTGAAGGAAATGGCATAGAAATCAAAAAGCTCACACAAGTGCTTACATCTTCCCAAAGCCTTTCTTCCACCATTTCATGGAAAGCTAGGATGCCAGGGAGCACAGCTTGCAGCGCTGTGGGTGCCCAGCACCTACCAGCATTGAGCACTGCAGGTCTGGGGGTCCTGCACTCTGAAATTTCCTAGCAAGGGGGTGGCAGCTGCTCTAAAATACAAAACTCTTTGCAAATGAGTGCAAGAGAGACACAGGAATTAGTTCTACCCAGGGCTTGAAGAGGGGAACCTGAGCAACTGTCTCACCCTGAGATAATAAAACAAAAACTAAGTTTAATTTATTCTAAATATTTTTTTTCCCCTTATGCTTAAAAAAAGTGAGTTATGGCTATGCTCAGCTACTCTGTAGCTTTGGATACCCGCAGGCCCCAGTGACAGTGCTGGGGAGCTTGCCAGGCTTGACCAAACCTTTGGGTGGCGGCTGGCCAGAGTGGTGCAGCAGCAGCCAGCCTGAATCATCCTGGCTTCCCTGCTCTTGGAAATATGGCTTGACCAAAAAAGGTAGGGTGGTGTAATTGCTGAAGATACAGGGATTTACTGCCCCAAACAAATAGAGGAGCTTCTGTGCTGAAGAATTTTGGATGTTAAATAGGGTTGGTGGGAGCTGGTGTGCTCTGACAACGTGTGCGTTGTCCACCTCCATAGTGGAGATTTGAATTGTGCTTGCCTTCGCCATCACCATGTGCTGCAGGGAAATACTGCTTGAGTGCCTCTGCTACCATCTGAACTGCACTGGTTCATCTCATCTATGTTTTTCAGCATCTCTCTGTCCTGCCTTGTGTCTTCTGCTATATGAAAAACCTCCAGTGGTGGCTTGGAATGGACCCAAGCCCATGTTCTGTTGCTTCTCCATGTGTTGTAGGGGTGATTTTTTGGGACCAAACCCAGACAAGAGGTTAATCCTCCCTGGCTGGGAGGCCATGATGTGTGTGCCAAGACTTCAGAGCAGAGTATTTTCTGGAGTCTTGTGAGGTCATGTGCTGTGGTGAGCTAGGAAGAAGTCCAGGTGCTACTTGACAGTGGGTTGCTCTGTGCCCAAGATTAAATAAATGTGAGGGGACACTAAGTGTTAGCTCTGTGTGTATGCATTGTTTTTGAAAGCATCTTTTTAAAGGATGTTCTTCCATCTGTCCCAACTTGTCTGTGCCCTTGTAAACCTGTGTAGTCAAATTAAGGCATAAGCATGTCTCCACTGAAGGATTTTAACAAAATCCTATTGTTGCAAATGATTGCTACCATTTTTATGCCCTTCCATTTTTCAGATGCCAAGTTCATGAGCTTCTAAAAGCAGCTGATTATCTGGCTTTTTGTGGATTGGAGTCAGCACTTTCTTGAGGGCTGGGGTGCTTCCAGCTGCCTCAGGCTAGTCATCTAGAATAACTTGTTGCTTCAAAAAAAAAAAAAAGGGCTGAAAAAATAACCTGGAACACTTCTTACCCAAACACATGGATGGATCAACCCTAAGCTGGAAACTTCTGGGCAGTTGAGGACTGTCTGAATTTTGGAAGGCTTTCTCTGCTATTTCCTAACCCTTCTGTAGCGCAGAACCTGCTGACGCTATTTGTCTTAGGAGCTGCGTGCTCAACCCTTCCCAGGTGCCTCCTGTGTAACTGGAAGGACTGATGATGGGATATTACAGTGCTCTCAACAGAGTTTTGGGATCCAGAGTCCCCCATGGATGTTCTCCATGATGTTAAGACCTAGCACTATGCTCCTGAGCACAATGGGGACTTTGGAGGCACACAGAGCATCCTGTAGGAGAGTAACTGTGTTGTCAGAGAAGCCCAGCAAGTGGCAGCTTCCCCTTTGCTCCCTGCTTTTCCTACCAGCCCAGGGAAGCCATTGGCACCCAGATGGTGTTGTGAAGCTGTCTGACTGTGTGATTGCAGGGAGAACACTTGAAGGGTTCTTGCTGGTTTAATGATTCCTGCTGGGAACATTGCTTTCCCCAGGAAGCGTGAGTGTGTGGCAGGGAGCTGGTCTCTGCCTCTGGATGCTTGCCTGAGGCAGCTGGTGGTGTGCAGCAGGTTGGATGAACACCGTAGGCATCTAAAGATAAGAATAAAGGTGGGTTGATTTGGTTTTTTTGGAGGCTTTGTGGTTGCTGTTTTCACTTGCCAGTTTATATTTTCTTTTCCGAGTTCTGGCAACGTTTGGAGGTGTCAGCACTTCTTTCTGCAAGGAGCCAAACATACTTGTGGTAGGAATGCTGGGTAGACCAGGCTTTTACCTCTTTGCATGTTGTGATTGGTGCTGGCTGGTTCCTGCAACATGAACACACACATCCCTGCTTCTCTGAGGGACAGCTCAATTGTCAGAAGGCAGCTTGCGTTCCCCCTGGCCTCTTGACCAGTATGCCCAGGTCCTTGCATAATGGTTTGATCATGTAGAAAGTCTGTGTTTCCCAGACTTGCTCTGAGGTCATTTCTCCTTCCTCTTCTCCCTACCCTGATTCCTCTGGAATGGGGCTTTCTCAGGGCTGCTTGTCACGTCCTTGGGGTCCTATCCCGAAGGATTGGATCCGTGACGCTTTCCCAGGGCTAACCCAGCCTGGGCACAAGGTTGTAACACATCATACCTGGTCCAAGGTATTCCCTTCTACCCACCATCAATGGGGGAAAAAAGCTGTATTTGCATAGGCATTTGTACCTCAGAAGGGATTCCTGTAGTTGTTTGGGGGATTTAATTGGGATTTGTTTCTTTAATTCTTTTTAAGACCTTTTCTATTGCTCTTTCTAGTCTTTTAAAAATCTTACAAACTCAGCATCATATGTAGCAAAAGGACATTTGTTCTTCCCACTCTGAAAGGGAAACATCCTTGGGACCCAGGAGTGGATGTACTAGAAACATTGCTTTGAATTTTTGAGATGCTGCATGCTGAGGACTAGTTGTCCCTCAAAACTACTACTCAAGTATTTTTTTGGAGCACTTTTATGCGGTTCAAGGATTGCCTAGACTGCGACGTTGGATTTGCTCCTGTCCTCTTTGAATTCACTTGGCTTTTTAATGACCTGCCAGGAGTATGAAGAAGTTGGAGTAGGAAGTTCAAAAGGACATATTTCCACAAAGTGACCCCAGGTGAGCATTAGTTGTGTGAGGATTAAGCTCCTAAATGCTTCGGAAAAAACAATATATTTTTATTGAGTCCCCCTTTCTGCACAGGCAGGAGAACTGGCGCAGTCCCTGGCACCAGTTCCTGTCCTACCCTAGTCCTTCAAGTATCACTGAGTGCTGGCATACTTTGACTGCCAGTGTTCAGACCTACATGTGGAGAGGGAGGTGAAGCCCTTTGCTGGCATCAAAACCCCTTCAGCCAAAGGTCCTCTGCCTCCCAGCAGAGGCCATGTGGCCATGATTTCTATCACTTGTTGAAGGACAGTGATTTTTACCCCTGGATTGATGTCCCAGACTGAGTTGGCTCTCCAGAGATATGGCATGATTTTAGTGCTTTAAGAGCTTAGTATCTCTGGGTAGGTTTAGGTGGGATTGATAGCACCTCCACCTAATTAACCAAGTAGTGTGAAAGCAGAGACTTCTAAAATACCCAAGTGTCTTATCAAAGGTCTCAGCCTGGATTAATTCTGGTTCTCTTGTTTATTTGTCTTTGTGTCTGTGTGTGTGAGAGAAAGGAGCCTTTTCAGCTCTCTGCAAATGGTCATTAAAGACATTTTCAATCCTATAAAGTTATAAATAAATATCCCTGACAGCATGCACCTGCATATTCATCAGTGCATCCTCTCCTCTGGAGACCCAGCAGTGTGTCCTTGATGTGTGGCTGCTTTATGAAGCAGGCTAGGAAACTGCAAGTTATTTTGGAAATGGCAAATAAAATCTGGGAGGTTTATCCCTGGTTGTGCATTTGCTAATTTGTCAATCACCTTCTCCTGTAGGATGAGAATTGGAGTGGAAAGACAGTTGCTGGTGGCTGACACCAGCTCTCCTGAAGGAGGCTGGAAGGTAGGTTGGCAGGAGAGTATTTGTAGGTCATTTTGCTTTTTTGTGTCTCTGGTCTTACTTGGAGGAGAGCTGCAGAGCCTAAATTTTCCTGTAATCCTGTGGAAATTAAATTCTTGATTAATTTGAGAGGCGACAGGGAGAGTGCCTGTCTCCACTTGCCTTGTTGCTGGCCAAGGTGCATGTTGTCCTCTGGGCTGGACTGGGTGAGCATCTCCAGGAAGCTGTGCTTTGAGGCTTGTTTCTGGCTCTTCCAGAGGCATTGGGACAAATAGCTCATTGGTTGGGTTTTCCTTATATGGGTCTCCCCCTCAAGTAGGGGGAATGGAAATTATCTTTCTCTCTCCTCTTTGGCTGGGGAGGAGAAAAAGGGTACTTTGGAGTATTTCCAAGGCTTGAGCAGGCTCTTGCATCTCTTGATTTGCAATATTTGTCCAATCTGGGGAATGGGCTGTGTGTAATGACAGGGAAATGTTCACAAATTACTTCATGCCTTCACTGATGACTGCTGTGGAAGATGAATGCAGCAGAGACACAGGACCTGCTGGCATATGCGTGCCAGCGTTGTATTTCTGTGCAGATGGTCTGGCAAATACCCTTCAGAGCTGGATTGAGAGTCATCCCCTAAAGATGATGAACCTAATCTAGATCAGCCTAGATCAGTTCTAGATCAGCCTAGGGCCCAGAAATACCGATACCTAGCCCTGCCTCTGCTGGGAGCTGGAAACCTAAATACTTCCCCAGCCCATCCTGGGCATGGCATTAGGGTGAGCTCAATAGAAAGGAAAAAAGAGCATGGCAGTACAAAAGCCCTTCCTCTTCCCCTCTAATCTACACGTTGCTAATTTTGCTTCTCCCCCTTGAGAAGAAACTATGGATTTACTTTCAGCTGCTTTCATGAAGTCACTCTTCACATGCGGGTCTGAGGGGGATGGTAATGGTTACAGGAATAGCAGGTGCTGCTAATGGTTCCCTTGAAAACCTTCATGTTTATGGCAGACTTTACTAGCCAGCCCTGCCAGCTCTTCTTCCCCCATGGACAGTAACCATTAGTGCTGCAAGGGAGAAATGTGATGCGTGAAGGTGTGAAAGATGATCCTTCCGCTTCCAAGGCTGAAACATTGTAATGTGAGTGTGTGCAGTAGATGGAGGGGGGGGTGTTGATGCTTTTAATATATAATGAGCTTTTGGTTGGTGGTTCATCTCTGGGATGGACTGACTGGTAGTCATCCCTGAAATGTCATTACTGCCTGTGATCCTTGAATTGGCTCTCAATGCTGGCCTGCCATGCCAATAAATCTTAGCTTGTTTAAGAGAGGGGGGGGGGGAAGGTTTCCCGGCTTCTTCCCAGTGTTATCTCTGAAGCCTTCATGTGGGTCTGATGCTGTAGCAGATCCAAAAGCTTGGGTTAAAGAAATGATGAGAGAAATTCCCACAGGTGGAGCTGGGATGGACTGAGTGTCTGACATCAGCCATAGTATGAGCCTCCCTCCCCTAAATCCCTGCCGGAGGCCATCACCCCGAGGACTGTCCCCATCCTGTGTCACAGCCCTGGGCAGGATTTGTCCCTGACTCTTCCTGCCCTGCTCAACATTACTAGCCTCCACAGGTGTGTTAGTGTGAGTCTGTAATTTTGGGGAGGAAGTGGAGCAGAAAATCACCAAGCCTCTATTTTTCTCTTAATGGGTAGTTGCTGGCATAGTGCTTATGGCTCTCCAGAAATCTGTCTCTTTGGGCAGCTCCTGCAAGATCCTCATGTATGGGGCTCGTCCTCCTTGGGCTGCCAGGGGACTTTGGTGGTGGTCTGTGACTTCAGACTAAAGTCATGCTTCAGCTCTTGAGCATGCAGGTGCCACAGGATATAGTTTTTCTTTGACATCTTTTGTGTGCAAAAAGCCCTTGAAACACGGATGAAACTTCTGCAGATGCCGAATGTGCATTACGCATTGTAGGATGCCCACAGAAGACACTGCTTGCTGTCGAAGTGCAACGGTGCTCGGGGGTGTGTTTAGGCTGGGGTCCATCTGCACATCTCTGGTAAAACTGCACCTTCAGGTTAAATTACTGATTTCAGTAATTTGCTGATTTTTCAGTAATTTGCTTACTGTCAGGCACATCATGTCAGACTGGGGAGCTGGATGGGGGATGGTGGGTGAACCAAGGATGTGGGGGCTATTATGGCCACCCCTAAATAAGATGCTCGGGTGTAAATTAGAGCTCCATGCCTGCTGCTTCCTTGCTCCTGGGTGCTTGTGGTTGCCTTGCGTAAGAGCTGGTGGCTTCCATAGGCCTGAGGGGTGAGTAACGCTTGCACACCTTCCCTGTGACAGGGAAGCATAAAAAGCTGCCTCTCTGGGCTGTGACCACTCTGGTAGGACTCGTTTGTCATCTCTTGACCGCATTTAACCACTGTCAGTGCTTTGTGCTGGGTTGAAGTAACCATTTGCTGCTCTGGTTTGGAGCCCTGTGCAGATGTCCTGCCCACAATCTGATGGCCCCAATGCTGAAGGACAAGATGATGACCTCTTTGGTAGGTGGCCCTCTTGACAGCTTTGCACCAGGCCAGGGAATGTGTTCCTTCAGGATTCTGGGGCCACCATCCTCAGGACAAGCTGGCACAATGGAAAGGGCATGTACCCAAGTCACTGTATGCAGGGGCTTTGTCTGTTGCTCCTGGATGCAGTGCAAGTGACCATCAGTGATCCCCAGAGCCTGCTGCACAGACAGCTCGTTCAGAGATGTCGATGGTCATCTCTGCCCAGCATGGGAGCTGCCAGCCCTGGGAGCGCCACACTGTCAACCCTTGCCATGGCTGACCTCTGCTCAGTGCTGGACATGCCAGCAATGTCAGCGTTGACTGTGGCATCACCTTCTGGCCTGGGAGGGATATGGCATGGAAAGCCCAGCAGAGCTGCTTGATCCCTGCAACAGCCCAGCTGAGGGCAGGTGGTGCCACTCCGAAAGAGGGACTCGAGGCAAGAGGACACTGTTGATGGTCTGGAGGGAAACCTGGACCACAGCCCATCCCCTCCAACCTGCTGCAGGATGAGCGTTGTCAGGAGGCTTTGGTTCTTTATGGATCTTCTCTGTGTTGGGTCACCTCTCCACATCTGAGTAGAAGGGAGGCTTCTCCCCCACCAGCGGTCTCAGCAGGCAGACAAGTACTGTCTCTTCCCTTTGGTGTCCAGGAGCTGGGCCCGGTGCTTTGGGCAGTGAGAGACTTCAGGAAGTACTAAATAGCTGCTGGATGTGTCACCACAGCACTTGATCCAGGGCAGTGAGTCACAGTGAGCCTGCCAGCATGAAAGGTGGTGGCATGGGGCCACCCCTCCCCTCCCTGCTTGATGTTTTATGTATTGGTTTATTTTTTATTTCTGTGCCTGGGATGAGCATCCCCCTGGCATTGGGTGGGAGAGGAGCAAGAAGGTCAAGTTCAAAGTAGGAATAAAATGACTGACAGTACCCCAGCATTTTCCTGGAGTGTATCCAAAGGAATGCAGAGCTGCTGTTCCCCGTGGACACCTTGGTGCTTCATAGGCTCATCACGGCCTGTAACAAGTACAAATACATCTTTATTAACTATGAGTCTCTATGAGTCTACCCCCAGCCCAAACCCTGACCCGAAAGGCTGGTCTTCTCAATTCTTTTCAGTTTTAATTACACTTTCTAGGAAGCTCTCCCTGTGGCCCTGCTCTCCTGCCGGGGGGTGGACATAGTTGGGGAGGTGAGCGAACCCACAGAAATGTGTGAAACCCTAGTGCTGGCGGGATGCTCATCTCAAAACCTTTATGCTGGTCCCAGATGGTCCTTATTAGGAGCTCTGGTAGAGGTCTTTGGGACACTTTGGGATTTGGGTTGCAGGATAGCCTTGCTGTTGAGTGCAATATGGGTGGTTTTTTTCTGAACCATATTTTTTTTATTCCTCTGTGTGGCAAAATGTGGTAGAAAGGCTCTTGCAAAGTGCTTGCAGTCCTTGGCTGGAAGGTGCTGTCTCAGCTTCTGAGGGACCCTGTGGGGGACATGGCAGGGGTCCCTGCAAATCAGTGGTGGGAGGGTGAGTGCACGTGTATTATTTCAGGTCCAGGGAGATCACCAAGCCCTGACAAGTCCCAGCAGCCAATCAGGGTGGCAGTTTGCAGGAGCAGAAGGTTCATCCTCCTGCACATGCAGAAATGCTGCTTCATCTCCTCTTCCTTTAGTCTGACAGTTTCAGAGAGGCTGGAGACAGCAATGCCAGTAAACAAAATAAAGCTGCAAGATCTAAGATTTTTAATTTTAAATTTTTATTTTTTTTTTTAGTGTCAGCATTTGAAATTCTGACTCTCAGGAAATCTGTTGCAGTCATGGTATGAATCATCCCTACTCTCAATTTTAGGACATATCGTATGGGGACGGGAGCAGAAAATTAGTCATTTTTTTAATCTGCTTCTGATAAAAATTGTTTACAATTCCACAGTGGTGGAATGGTAGGGAAAAGAATAAAATGAGTGGCTGTCATGTGGCCCGGCACCTGCAGCCACCTGCTTGCTTCCCTGGTGCTGTTTTGGGGCAGTAGCAGGGCCTGGCAGCTGCCTGCACTTCTGGCTTGTAATCAAGGTGACCTCCTAGGGCAAATACAAACAGGCAGCTGGAAATCTGCCTCCTGTCCAGAAGCTTCTCTTCCCCAAGAAAAGCAGTTCTTGCTCAAGGAAAAGCCCATTTTTCTGCTACCTGGTGGTGTAACAAAGGGATCCACTGTTAATGCAGGTGGTTGGCAGCAAAGCTCAAGAAGAAGAGGGTCATATTTGCAAGTGGAGCAATGAGACTGTCCCCCAGCTGTTGGGTTTTTTTGACTGATGGTAAAGAGCTGGGTGGACTACAGCAGAGGTGATGTTGGGGGTGAGGTGAAGGCTTTTAGGTTTATTGCCTGGTGGGTTTTTCTGAACTAGGGTGATACTGGCATAGTAGGATATTGGGAATGAGATGCTGTGTTAAGGTTGTGATGTCCCTTCCAAGCAGGAACTGGAGGGTGCAAGGAGCACTGGAGGTTTACCTCAGATGATGATGAACCTTCATCTTGTCGGCTCCTCTGTGAGCCCAGAGCTTTGGAGGAAGAGGGCAGCCAGGCTGGTTTTGGGTGGGAGCTGATCCTCCCTTGGAAGGCAG
Organism: Chiroxiphia lanceolata; assembly: GCF_009829145.1. NCBI lineage: Eukaryota > Metazoa > Chordata > Aves > Passeriformes > Pipridae > Chiroxiphia > Chiroxiphia lanceolata. The sequence goes on along the minus strand of NC_045642.1, from coordinate 18,829,425 downwards.
GAGGGAGCAGCCCCCAGCTCTATTTAGCACCCTCTTCAAGGGGACAGATAACATCCTGTATCTGGCAGAGAGCTGGGCACAATGACTCCCAAAAACCCCAGCTGTTACAGTGAGTGATCAGTTAGTTAACAGGGACCCCCTGTGCTTGCAAAGATCTAAGGAAACAATAAAATCGGCTGGGTTTTGGGGTGCTGGGGAATGTGAGAGGGAGAGATGCAGCGAGGACGATGCCCTGGCTGCTTTTTTGTGGGGGTTTCTCTCACATGAGGAGAAAAGCTGGCTGCCACCGCTCCCAGCTTTTTGGCAGTGGTGTGCCACGTGCTGGCTGCTGGTAAATGATTGCCCGGGAGCGCCAGCCAAGGCGGGGCCAGAGGTTGGTGCGGGGTTTGAACCCAGACGGGTGCCTGGGACCCGTGTGCCGGCAGCCATCCTGCTTCCACAGCCCGCAGTGTTCGGCAGCCACTGGATTTCTCGGGCAAGGTGAGACTCTGTGGCGTGACTCAACAAGCTGGGTTATTTTTCTTATTTATTTTTACGCTCCTGGCCTCCTTACCGGGTCATGGCACAGGAGGCGGGATTTTATACTAGCTGGGTCCCTGGCAGGGGGATAAACCTCTCCGGGATGTGTTGCTGCTCTGATTTTGGCATTAGGGTACTGCTGAGGGGGAGGCTGGGGTGTGTCTGTTAGTGTACAACAGTGGTTTCAGGGTGAGCTGGGTGGTGCCGCAGTGGCACCTGGACTTTGCTCCATGCCAGGGGACAGTTGCAGCTGTGAATACGCAGGATAGGGGGAGCAGTGCCAAAACCCAGCTTTAAAATTAAATTGGGTCAAATCTTGTAAATTTTGGTGGTTTGGGGCTCTCAGGGAGGCCAGTCGAACCCAGTGTGCCCTTCATCCCCAC